>NC_072424.2:94805000-99805000 GCF_028878055.3 Symphalangus syndactylus
TTCCAGCTGCCCTTATGCCCTGCTTACTGCAGTGAGAGAAAGAAGGGAGAGAAAAACAGAAAAATAGAAAGAAGACTTAGACAAGATAGATATTATGTAAATTTGCATATCATCTGAATGCAAGCATGTTTCATGTGTCCACATTCTTCATTAAAAAAACAATTAGATGAGTTGAAAACAGCTCACAATAAATTTGTTTACTCTTACTGTAAATGATAATCTCTTGTAACAAATTCAAACTTCTAAAATTAAAAATGTCATGCAATATGTTCATAGAAAAAAAAAGCTGGATGCTAAGATAGGCATGAGGAAGAAAAGAGTGAGCGGTGAAAAGAATGGATGTAGAAAGAGAGCCAGAGAGCAATTATTCTTCATGACTTCATATTGAAACCTTGAGGATTCAGATATGCAGAGATCCATACAACCACCTGTGCCGTCTGGCCATGTGTAGTAATGATAGAATTCGTGGATTTCTGGATGTACTTTGTGACTTTGGAAAATACTATGCTTTAAGGAGCATTAGATACTCAACAATATCTTTTTGTTTTCCATTTGAGCTTACTACAATTGGTAGGTATTTGGATTTAGACAAGATATTACTAAAAGTGAACATTCAAAAAATGAGTTTTTTGTTTTCCCAGAATGAATTTTAGAACTTAGTTCTCTTTTGAAACACATAGAAAGATATCTAAATGTGATAGAATATGAGGAGACAAATAACAAATTAAAATACATATCACATTATTCTTAAAAATACTGTATGTAGTTTTTTTCTTGTTATAAGTAAGAATATGTGGAGAGGGGTAATTTGGTATCAAATTGTTGATAACGATTTTCCAGGGTGGGAAAATTACAGGGAACTTTCTGTGCAATGATTTCCTGTAATCATTAAATTTTGTTGACTACTATTTTTAATCAGAAAAAATTCTAAAACATTTTGTCTTGTAAGTTGTATTAGGAGTTGGTAATTAAAGTATAATTACAGTGGCTATCCTAGTCACTGTTGGATAATTTGCTAGTGACTAGGGGCTAATCTGCATTTGCTGGAGAATTCTGCTACTGAATAGGCCCTCTGAACTTGATGGCCTGTTTGAACTTGATGAATCACATTTGAGAACAGATCTAACTCGAATACTTGCCTTGTTTTTAAGGAACTTCTTTGAATTATCCCATTTTATTGGTTTTAAATCAAACAGGAAATGATAGGCATATATTGAATGGTGACAGATATGCACTCAGTAAATTTAAGAGTTATTGTTGTAATTGGCCAAAGCAAAATGAAAGTCAAAATATAGCAGACTATTCGTACTTTTCCAAACCAGAATTAAAACCATAACTGTTTAATTTGAACAAGAAAAGGGTTTTGGAGACTGTATCTAATGGAGGTAAATATATAAACTTGGAATGTGGGAAGCTCTCAGTTCTGAATGACAAGAGGAGTGTTTGGAATGATGAAAGGTCATGAGAAGCCTGAAGACAGCCCTAGAATGATGTCACTCTGAGTATGAGATTGTCTGGGTCTCAAAGATAAGTATATCTTCTTTCAGTTTTTAAAGGAAAGTAAAGCTAAGTAAGAGATTTCATTTTATTCATTAACTTTAAGAGACAAAGACTAAGATTTTCAAGTCGAAGCCTGAAAAAAATGTGACTGGACAGAGATGTCATTTTGTTTGATGTTTCCAGGGCTGCTGAGACAGAGGGACTTGACCAGTGTGCAGTGTCCCGAAAGAAATATGAGGATAAAACTCAAAGTCTATTCTTCTGACATCAACAAAGTCATTTGCTGAATTCTGATAGTATAATTTCAAATTGTAAAGAGAAGGACTTTGTACCCCATGGTAACCTGAAACCATATGTATCTAGTAGTAAATATTACTTTAAGCTAAATTTGTTAAAATGGCATTTAATGGCCACAGGTATTCAGAAAAGTGAAATCAGAATCTCTTTCCTAAGTCACAGGGATAACAAAGATCAAAATGTATTTTTAAGATTTGTATCACATCCTTGAAAGTTAACAATGTGATTATATTATTGCTGCTCACTTTCAAAAGCTGAAAGTGTTCTGGAGGAAAGTGGACATATTTGGCTGCTGCAATGTATCATTAGTCTCTCCAGCTACACCTAAAAAAGGAATCAATAAGACTTTCACATCATATACAATTGTTACTTAGCTGTTGCTGATAAATTTTGTCTTTCTCAGGGAGATTTTGTAACTTGGATAAATAGATGCCTTTCATTCCACAGTTGCCTCATTTCTGTGATTTCTTGAAAGAAGCATATCCCATGTATACACTGAGATAGCTTTCAGTGTATACATGGCTAGATGATAGCATTTCTTTAGCATGGTATTGTCTGTAATCTGCTGTCTCCATGAAGAGCTTCTGCAACTGGCTTTGTCAAACAGTCAGACTGACATCAAAGCTGGGGCCTTAGTGAGCCGGCAGACTGGCAAGATGAGCACAGCCAGAGAACAATCGGTGGCTGAGGCACAGATGATGGGTTCCCGTGCTTCCTCTCACATCTGATTTACTTCATCTTATCAATGCTGATAAGAGCAAGAAAACTATCTGAACTGGACAAAGGCAAATAATAGAATATTATTAATGCATTCACATAAACATCTAAAAGAATACTTAGAACTTTGTGAGCAGTATCAGGTTGATCTTTTAACTATGAATTGTGTTGGCAACAGTTTTTCCTCCTGAAGGATTTTAAGACTTTTCTACCTCCCATGTCACTGATTATGGAATGTGAAGTAGGATTTTTAAAATTATTATTTTAGTAGAATCGGGGTCTTACTATGTTACTCAAGCTGGTCTTGAACTCCTGGACTCAAGCAACCTTCTTGCCTTAGCCTTTCCAGTAGCCAGGATTACAGGCGTGAGCCAGAGCACCCAGCAGAATTCTTTATTGTGTAGAATGTGTAGGCAGTGAATAGGAATACCTACATTGCCAAAATAATTTTCATTTCTTTGGAATTCTTTTTCTCATGTTAGCTTTAGTTCCTTTTCAAACCTACATATTTTACATTTTTCAATGATTTTCTGTACATTTTCTACCAATTAGGAGAGTTACATATCCTAATTTGCCCCTAATTTGTGAGTTTATGTGGTGCTTTTTATATAGAATTTTTATAAACACTTATAAACGCATTGTATTAAAAATAAAATTATATATATATAGTTTTCCTAAATATAAATAGGACAAAATTTTATGAAGTTTTTGTTTGTCTTTTCATATCAATTTAATCAGAACCACTGCATACATATTCTGTCACATCCATGGTTTCAAGGTAACATACATTAGTGATGCAACTCAACTGCATGCATACTTTTTTAGTAATTTTTTTGTGCCCAGCAGTGTGCTTTTAAAGGTAAATTACTCCTCATCTTCCATCACAGGATAAAAGTGATTGTTTACCTATTGGTTTCCTGGCATAAACATGGTTTTATTAATAGTTTCTATTAATATGGTCATAGTAACTCCATAAAAAAAAAAACAAAACCCTTGAGTTTGTCAGGGGATCAGTAAGCTCATAGGAGACACTGGATGCTTTTAACTACTTTTTTTTTTTTTTTTTTTGAGATGGAGTCTCCCTCTGTCACCTGGGCTGGAGTGCTGTGGTGGGATTTCGGCTCACTGCAACCTCCACCTCCCGGGTTCAAGTGATTCTCCAGCCTCAGCTTCCCCAGTACTGGGACTACAAGCATATGCCACTATGCCTGGCTAATTTTTGTATTTTTAGTAGAGAGTAATTTTTGTATTTTTAGTAGTACAAAAATTTTGTATTTTTCACCATGTTGGCCAGGCTGGTCTCAAACTCCTGACCTCAGGTGATCTGCCTACCTGGACCTCCCAAAGTGCTGGGATTACAGGCCTGAGCCACCACACCTGGCCCCTTTTAACTATTTCTGTACCTTCATAACATCAATTAGCAACTCTCCTCTCTTGAATTCCAATATACAATAAGCAGTCATCACATATTAATTATAGCACCCTTTTAATAAATAATACATCTACATGTGTCTGCTATGTGCCAGGCACTGTGCTAAGTGTGTTATACACATGACTTGAGTAAACCTTCCCATTGGCCTTATGAGGTAAGTGCTATTGCTATCTCCATTTTACAGATGACGAAACTGTGTACAGAAGACAGGCAGGTTTCCCCAGGCTCCATAGCTAGTAGGTAGTGGAAGCTAGAAGTTAAAGCTAGGCATCTTGAATAAAGGTTTCTTTCTGAGCTGTGACAATTCTGCCTTAGATGGACACTGTGGTCTCTCTACTCCTCACTCCCATCACATCCCTATCCAAGATTTATGGTCAGTTATTGTTGGTTTGACACGAGCTATTTCAGAGGAATCTCTGAATTTCACCTTTTGCTCAAAGTCTTCAAATTATTTTTTAAAAAGGGAAGGAAGAGAGAGAAAGAAAGAAAGAGAAAGGAAGAAAGGAAAAGTCTTAACTAATAATGAATTTTGTGATAGTTGGCAATTATTTCCCAGTTTTTCTTCCTCTCCCTGAATAGACATAATATAATATGACAGATGTCAGCCAAAGAGAATGAGGAAGTTGATTTAAGTCCACTATTAAACCACATATTCAGTTACTTTTTACTGATGAACTATATTGGATTTAAAGGTAAAATGCCTCAAGAATTTGTTTTCAGATAGAGCAACTGATTGTGATAGAAGTAAAAATTTTATTATACTTCTTAACTGTACCAGGTACTTTAATACATTATCTCATAAAGACCGCACAGCAACCCTGTTACGGAAGTAATTTTATTTTCACTACCTTATAGATGACGGGACCTCAGCTTATGAAGATTAAGTGACTCCCCCAAGTCCATGAACTAAAAAGTGGCAGGGCCATGACTTGGGCCCTGGTATGACCCCAAAGTTTATATTATCAAACTCTTTTTGCTGCATCTCCCAAATTGCAAAAGGTGCAATTTATGGTAGTTCAGACATTCCCAGGTCCACAGCGTGGGGATGGGTGATGGGACTGATTCTATGCCCTTTAAGAAAGTTTAACAGGTGCAAATTTGGCAACTCTTCTGCCTCTTCTTTCTGGGAATGAAAGACAGGGCCTACAGTTTTTACACCAATGCAAGTCAATATATTTCATAATCCACTTATTTTAAAAATATCTTACCTTTCCCCGAATATTCTACTTGTGCTCCGTGAGCCCTCTCTATGATACACACTATAGTACTCTTAGATTCCTGACAATATCATGACAAGTTAGCAAGAAAAGTTTCCAATACTATGCATCGTATTGAAACTTGTCTTTTTAAAAAATAAATTCTAAAAATTGTGGGTACATACTAGGTATATGTATTTATGAAGAACATAAGATATTTTGATATAGGCATGCAATGCATAGTAATCACATTATGGAAATGGAGTATCCACCCCCTCAAGCATTTATCCTCCATGTTATAAACCATCCAATTATACTATTTTAGTTATTTTTAAATGTACAATTAAACTATCTTGACTATAGTCTCTCTGTTGTGCTATCAAATACTGGGTCTTATTAATTCTTTCAAACTATTTTTTTGTACCCATTAACCATCTCCACCTCCCCTTCACCCCTCCCCACTACCCTTCCCAGCCTCTGGTAACCCTCCTACTCTGTATCTCCATGAGTTTAGTTGTATAGTAAAAACCCGTCTTTACCCAGTGCTGACTAAAGAGACCTCTGCTAGGCAGTGTCTGGGAAATAATGTTCTTTTTAAAAAGACATGGGTGAAGAGAGGACCTATCCTTCCCTTCCTTCCTGCTTGGTATGTTTGATGTCAGGACACACCACATGGGACTGATGCAGCTATTTTGGGACCAAGAAGAAGAGGCCAAGAGAACTCTAGAAAAGGCAACCCTGGAATCTAGCTGCATTGAACTTCTGAACTGGCCTGGGGATGCACATTTCCAACCTTCCTGTTATGTAAGCAATAAAATATCCGTTTTGACTAAAACAGACACACAAAAAACAAAGCTTGCCTTTAACATCACATTCATTCTCTAATCCATTAATAATAATTCTGCATGTACGAGAGGAAACAAAACACCTTTGAAAAACAACAGCAGGTAAGAAGGTACTTTCACCTCCATTTATTTTGAATTCTATGACAGTCTTTCTTTTCCATCTCTCAGAGATGAATTTTTTCCTTTTTTTTTTTTTTACTGATATGTTAAGCAAATCAATGCCCTAAAATCAGAACTCTGACGTTTAAGAAAAAAAAAGCCACTGTATTTTTTTTTTTTCTGTACTTTGAAGAGAGAAATAGTTTACCTTCTCACTACAACAGATGGTTTTAAATGCAGTGATTACAAAATTCTGAAGGTAAAATGGTTTAATTACAAAGTCAATACTGCCTCTAACCTGGGCTGAGTCTTTAGCGTAAAAACAACAGACGGAGCAGTGCAAACGCTGGGACAATGTTTAACCAGAACTTTGCATAGCTACTGCAGTAGGGCTTTCCATGGGGCTTTAGTAAACCACAGAGCTCACGATTCTGGGTTTCTATTCACTGAATTACCTCAAGGTGAAGAATCATATACGTGTGTATATATTTCACTATGCAATATACGCATGCACACACACAAGTCTGATAGGGTCTACTCCTGGAATCTAAACCCCAATAGTATGAGATAGGGTTCAATTTCAGCAAAAATGAGTGATAAGAAAAAATTAAGGATACACAAAAAAAGGAGTTTGTCACAGGGATAAATTTTCAGTTCATTTAAAAAGGACATTATTCTGAAATTACATGTTAGTAAACCTGATTTCTAAACATTAAATTGTCAGTTTTTGCTTAAAATCCAAAGGAAAATTAATGACCTAGTAGAAAATGATTCAATTGCTAGATGTTTGTAAAGATGTTTTAAAAACACACAAGAAAGCTAAGTTTGCTTTTTAAATAAAAATTATCATCTTTTTCCAAATAGAAAGATGGGTGGATACAAAAATTATTCATGGATTAAACCCTAATTCTTATTAAACTGGTAATACTGAAAAATCACTTTGAGTGCCTCTTGAAAACTTCCCTACATGCTTAATTACAATATACTTTTATATCAAATGACTTGGTTAGTGATTTCTTTTTTCATTTTATCCATTAAATAGAATGAGAACCGTTCATGAAAACTGATGTAAAAGAAAAGTGCACGCGTTCTCTCTAAGGTGGCATATTCTTGCCTGACATCCACTAAACATTTAATACAGTCCATTACAAGATAGTTTGGGTCATTGGACTAAGCAGATGTGGGAGGTACTAAATAGTTAAGTAAAATAAACATTTCGCATGGTCTTATCTCTGAGTCTTCTGATCTTAATAAATGTCACCAGAATAATCTAAAACAACTCTTTAGCAACTCTGCAGGGAATTAAAATCAGAAATATTTTGCGATTCCTAATCTGTTTAGGTTGCTCTGAAAGGAAAAATGCCTCATTCCAGCAGGCAGTGTATGGAATTATATTCAGCAAAACTTGGAAAGGTTGGTGTTGAGGTTAAAATGTGAAGAAAAGTAAAAAGAAATAAATAGTATGTTCTAAAAATAAAATAAAAATGGCTTAAAAAGTGCAATTTTTAAAACATTACATTAAGGCAAAGCAAGTCAGCTGAATCGTAATGACCATCCCTTAATATCTTTTTTGGAGAAGTGTTAAAATTTAATTGCCCAAATTCTTAGTTACAGGACATAGCTAACTGCTTGCCTAATTTCGTTCTCTGCTACATGTTTTCTAAAAAGTCCTAAAGCAAAAGATGAACTATCTTAGTTTTTAAAACTCACTTAGAATTAAGGAATTCTTTGGTATTCCTCAGTGAGAAATTCTTGAAAACCATTCATTTGAAATTCATTTAATTACTCTTTCGCTTCCCACTCTCACGCCCCACTTAATAGGCAACCATTCTAATGTATTTAATGTACAGCTTTTTAAATTTTGCACTGAATTAGAAATAGAGACAATTCTAGGTATACACCTAGAATTGAGTGGATAGAATTCACTGAGTGTATACCTAGGATAAGTAGGTATACTGTTCAACTAGTCCCAAGATCAAGAGGCAGACATTGCCAACACCCCACAAACTCTTTGTGTGTCCCTTTCAAGTCACTATCAGCTCAGAGAAACCACTATCCTGACTTTTGGCAGAGGTGATTGACTTATTTTGCACATTGTATCAACGGGACCACACCATTTGCACTCTTACATGTCTGGCTTCCTTAGCTCAACATTGTGTTTTTAAGATACATCCATGTTTTTGTGTTCAGCTGAAGATTGTTCTTTCTTACTGCTGTATAGTATCTCATTTTGTGAATATACCACTATTTATTCCCCTTAATTTTTGATAAACACATGACCATATTTCTGTGAGGCATATGCCTGGCAATGGCGAAGTTAAGTTATAATGCATACAATATGTTCACCCTTAGTTAATATGGCCAAAGCTGGATGACAAACTGAATGTTTGTGCTGAGCCCTTTGTTTCTACGTTCTTATATAAGATGACTTCTCATTTGGTATACACACAACTTTACATATATTAATGGTTTTATGTTATTCATCTCGTTCTGCTTTCCATGTTTTTTTCATTCAGGATTATAGATTTAAGATCCATGCACGTGGCTATGTGAACATCAAGTCTGTGACTTCTAATTGCACATCATTATATAATGAATAATGACATTTTTGAAATAATGTTTTGAAATAATGTAATGTATAACGACAGAGGAATGGTTTCATTCAACAACAAATTACTATAGGCCCATTTAAAACAAGTTTTTAAAGACTATGAAAATAATATTTTGGAAAAAGAAGGACGTAAAACTGTTTACAAAGTATAATCTAAATTTTATTTTTAAATGTATAATCTGGAAGGGAATATACCAAATATAAGTAATATGTACTATAGTATGAGATTTGTGGTGCTTTTTTCTTCTTTATGTTTTTGACATTTTCCAAGGATATTAAGATCAAGAAAAGCTAAACAACAAAAATGTAACCTATGAACTACAAAACAGAGTGCTGTCTTTACATGAGCTAATATGTGTTATAAAACATTCTTTTAAATATTTTTATCATGTATTTTCCCACTGTTTCACATCACTCTTTTCATAGTCATTATTTGCACTTTGTGTTAAGTCATTAGTTTCATCTCTCAAATACAACTTTGTTTTAATGTCTTCACCTTTCTTCTCACTTTAGTGTCTTCGATTTTGCCTCATTATTCATTATAGAGGCCTGCTAGAAGTCAGCATGTCCCTTTCTTCTCAATGGAGCAGCTCTCTCCCCTCAAAGCTAACAGTTGATACTTTTCATATTGTTGAGTGTTATGGAAAATCCACATCCTGTAATTGTGTGTTAAGATGCCTTTCCTCTTCTCAAGTTCATTTCTTAATTACCTGAATTATTATATCTAACCCACATTGATTATACTGTAAGTGGTAATTGTTAACATTACTAAGTAGAAATAGGATCTCACATTAAATAAAGCTTTTCTGTGATTTTAATCTTTGTTAGGGCAAAAATGTTTGTTCCTTAATTTTGCTTCTCCTTTAACCTGTTCTTTGTCCTTGGCTACAAACAGAAATGGAAGTGGGCATTCCCTCAAGCAAGAACCAAACCCAACCCTTCGAATGAGAGCACATTTTTTTACAGTTTAGAAAGGAAAGTAGAAAGGAGAGATCATCTCATTCTAATGACGAAGGCTGAGTGACCTTTCCAACCTTTCATAACTGGATAAAGCCTCATCAGAAATAACTGGAGGTAGTATCTTGACTTATTTTCCAATGCTTTTCAACCACCATATACTCTTCCATCTCAATCTCACCTTAGAGATGAAACTATTCTTTCGCTGGTTGTTGTTGACATCTAACTTAAAATGTGTTATTATAGAAGATCCACATGCTATTCTTATGTTTATTTCTCAATTAACCAAATTATAATATGTAACCCACAATGAGAATACCTTCAATCATAGATGGGAATGCATAAGCAGGGCTACATCATGATTTTCACTGGCCCCAGGCACTTTTCTCTGTATGGGTTCCTTCCTCCATATAAAAATATTAAAAATTTGTAAAGTTTTATAGTTTAGTAGGATAGAGAAAAGCAATAAAGAAAATGAAATGGGGAGGGTGATGAGAACTATGACAAGAACTGTCTGGCCACTTAGCTGGCTGGGTAGGAGGCTCCTCTCCTGGCTGGTGCACATTTATTCACTACTCCCTTGTTTCATCCCCTTGGAGTTGCTCTAGGGAGCCCTTAGAAGACCACCACCACCACGCTCCCAAACTATCCTGCCTGCTTACCTTTCTCTCTCACAGAACATTTTCTGTCATGCAGCTTGTCCCCTCAGTCCCCTATTCTTTGTTATGTATTAACCCAGAGGGTGGATCATCATATAAATAAATGTCCCAATGTGTTCACTGGAGAACGTGCTGCTCTAAGTGGGAGTCACCTCTTCATTCTTTTTCCCATTATAGTGAAAAACATGCCCTAATGTTCACTGGTGGCCTGATGTTTACAAGGTGATCATCTGACTTGATGAACTGACTTGCAGAATTAGAAACTCTGGAAAGAAAGCATGGTCTCTGACTGGCAGGCCAGCACCCTTTTCACAGCCAGCCTCTTCTGCATCCAAGCCTAAATCACCATTGCATAGCATCTCTGTATTCCTGTTCTATGGAAAAATAATTTCAAAGCAGTATGCAATCCAAGGGTAAATAAAGGAGAAAATCCATATATTTTTAAGCCTTTTCTTGGTTAACGACTTTTACTAATGATGGCAACAAAATTATTGAAGCCTGCAATAAGCCATCCAGTGGTCAAATAGGTCACCTTATGACTAGTATTAAGATTTAAATATCCTTTAAAATTAAACACTTTGGGGTTATTAATGTTTCCTTTCCTCTCAAAATTTTTGTGTTGAGAGGAGGTATGGGAGGAAATGTATTAGCAACAGTAGGATGTGAAGAATAACTCTAAGTACCTTAAACATCTGTTGATGGAGCCATTAGCACAGGTTGTAGATACCGCCACCTGGCCCTTATTCCATTTTGCTCGAACTTTAGTACCTGAAAATATACTGTAGTAATTTTGTTCCACTTCTTTTAAATCTTTTACTACTGCATTAAGTGGAACATAAGCACTAATTAGTTCTCACTGAGACAAAAAGACCTGCTTATGGAAAAAAATCAAAAGCCAATAAGAAAGTGGCAAGGGTTAAAGCATCACTTAGCATCTCGAGCTGGTGGTGTTACTGCCTGTATGAGAGGAAGTCCTTAAAACAGCAAATGGAGGTGAAGGCAGCTGGAGTTTATATAATCATGTTATTCAGTAAGAGAATTTCAGCTCCTTCCTCTATCATTTCTATAGGTTATTTTCAAGTATAAGATTAGATTTTTCATGGTCAAGGCACTAAATAAAATAGGATCTTTAAAAAATAAGTCTCCATATTCCCCAAATGCTAAGCCTAAACTGTTTTTTTTTTTAGAAAAGTCATGTGAACAAGTGCTTGTTCTGAATTTTCATCAGATTTACAAAGCTCAATTAAAGGCATTAAGCTTTCTCCTGAAAGGATAATTGACTTTCTTGATTTATAGCCCATTCATTCATAGTCTTCTATAAAACATGGTCCCCAAGCTACAGAAGCACTGTGTCTGACTCAATCACAAAATCAGGCTTCCCTGTGTGCTGGCAGATGGGCTCCTTCTATATTAACGTTTTCTTCACATACAAAGAAACCCTACTAAAGAGATTCACCACGTTTTGCCGAGATGCTCTAAGAGAACTAAGCAATCAGAGTTTCATTTTTCAACTCCTCTATGAAGTGTCCCCATTTCCAGCTTGGCCATTTGAGATTTGAGGCTTCAATCTATTAATGTTAGTCATGAATGGATGAGTTCCATAGTGCCACACACCATAGATCTGCAGTGTTCCTTGAAATTGTTCTTAGCTCTAAATAATGTCATCTCTCTGTTCTTTATGTAGATACACTATATTATCCATTAGATGCTGTGGAACTCTGTGGCTGGACATCAGTCCCAATATCATGGCTAAAAAGATGTATCTTGGACCTAGGTTTGATGTAGTTGCCTTGGGTTACCTATTATAATTATATCAAAGGCATCTGCTTTCCATTCTTACTGCAAATTGATGGAGTGAGTTGTGATAATATTTAAGTTTCACGTATTCTTTGACAATTCAATCTAGCTACTGTATTCACTTTCATACAATTTGTATTGAATAACTTGTATTGAACAACTTGTGCTTTAGTTTCCTTCTCTTCAAAATGATGAAAATGATTCCTGGGCTATGTATTTAATGGATTACAGGTATAAAATGAAAACCCGCATGTACCTTAAAGCCTGGATGTAAAGAATAGCTATTGATAGCATAACATTGTTTCTGACCTTTTCTTCTCCTTCCCATCCCCAGTGTCACTCTTCTAGTTTAGAAACTTTGTATGCCTTAACTATTACTTCAGTGTAGTCATTCTGGAAAAAAATTAACTTTCCTTCTTCTGGCTGAAATACTACTGATTCCTGAAGACTCAACTGACTTACTTTTTTCTCCCTAGAGACTTCCCAGTTCTTTCAGGCCTTTTCTCACAGAATTAATTGCTTACTTACCATGTCTTATGTAGCATTGTTGGTTTTCTTTTTCTTTTTTTTTGAGACAGGGCCCCCTCTGTCACCCAGGCTGGAACGTGCAGTGGAAATCATAGCTCACTGCAGCCTCGAACTCCTGGGCTCACACAAACCTCCCACCTCCGCTTCCCAAGTAGCTGGGACTGCAGAGGTACCACCATGCCTGGGTAATGATTTTTTTTAAATAACATTTGGTGGAGATGAAGTGTCACTATGTTGCCCAGGCTGGTCTTGAATTTTTAGCCTTGAGCAATCCTCCTACCTTGGCCTCCCAAATTGCTGGGATACAGGTGTGAGCCACCACATATGGCCCATTGTTGGCTTTTGGTCAGTCTATTTCTTCAATTAAGCTGTAAGTTCTTTGAGGGAAGAAATCCTGGTTTGGTCACATTTTCATCCCCTGAAGTACCCAGCACAGTGTCTCAAGTCTTCTTGAATTGAACGGAATTGAATTGAATAAGGCAAATGAAAAAACTGGGAATGAACTTTCTATTAATACCAAAGTAAAATTATTGATCTATTGCCAAATTCAGTGGCCAGTTCTTTTTATCTTCATATTTAGGATGTCTTGCAGCATTTGACACAGCAGATAACTCTCCTTCTTGAAGCACTTTTCCTGTAGGTTTTTTTTTTTTTTTTGAGACGGAGTCTTGCTCTGTCGCCCAGGCCGGAGTGCAGTGGTGCAAATCTCGGCTCACTGCAAGCTCCGCCTCCCGGGTTCACGCCATTCTCCTGCCTCAGCCTCTCCGAGTAGCTGGGACTACGGGCGCCCACCACCACGCCCAGCTAGTTTTTTGTATTTTTTTTTTAGTAGAGACGGGGTTTCACCATGGTCTCGATCTCCTGACCTCGTGATCCGCCCGCCTCAGCCTCCCAAAGTGCTGGGATTACAAGCGTGAGCCACCGCACCTGGCCTCTTGTAGATTTTTGAGACATGACACTCTCCTTTTTCTCCTTCCATTTTACTGACTACTCCTTAATCTTATATTCTGACTCCACTTCCTCTGCTTACCTGGAAATGCTAAAATATCTCAGGCCTCTGTCTTTAACCCCCAACCCATTGATATAGTTTGGATGTTTGTCCCCTCCAAATCTGATGTTACAATGTAATCCAACATTTCAATATCAATGTTGAAGGTGGGGCCCAGTGGGGAGGTGATTGGGTCATGGTGGCGGATCCCTCGTAAGTGGCTTGGTACCCTTCCCTTTGTGATGAGTGGGTTCTTGCTTGGTTAGTTCATAGGAGCGCTGGTTGTTTAGAAGAAGCTGGCACGTCCCTTACTCCCTCTCTCACCTTGTGACACCCTGCTTCCCCTTCACCATTTTCCATGAGTAAAAGCTTCCTGAGGCCTCACAAGAAGCCAAGCAGATGTTGGTGCCGTGCTTGTACAGCCTGCAGAAACATAAGCCAAATAAACCTCTCTTCTTAATAAATTCCCCAGCCTCAAGTATTCCTTTATAGTAAGACAAAATAAACTAACACACCCAAAAACTAACTCTTCCTACATACTATCATCTTGTCTGCTGGCATTAAATACCACTGATATGCCACCAATCCCATGTTTGTATCTCCAGCTCAAAGTGCTCCCCTGAATTCTGGGCTCATATATCCATTTGCCTTTAGATTTCCACCCATATGTCCATTTACCTTTCAGGATGACCAGTTTTCATCTTGAATTTAACATGTCTAATGTAAAATTCTAGATTTCCTTCTATTCCTTCCCAAATCTGGGTACTCTCCCAATTTTCTCAGCAAATTGATAAAGTCAAATATCTAGAACTCATTTTCCATTTCTCCCAATCCCTTGTATTCTAAACTCTGCCTGAAAAATGTATCTCACATCTGACCTCTTCTCTCCATCTCCACTACTACAATGCTAGTCAAAGCTGCCATCGCTTCTAGCTTAGACTGAGTGGTCTTCGAGATTCCAGCCTTTCTCCCACAGCCTTTTCGCCACATTGCTATCAAATGAAACTATTGAAGAGCATAAGTCCAATAATGTCAATTAAACTCTTCCAAAGCCTTCCCATTGGATTAGAATATAATCTAAATTTTCTTCCCATATCGTGCAAGGCTCTGGGTTCTGCCTGAGTCTCCCAGTTTGTCTCCTGCACATTCTTTCTCATACATTCCACCCCTGCAGGGCACTCTCAAGGGCTTCTCCCTTTGCTGCCTAAACACTTTTCCCTCCTCATCCTTTAGGTCTCAGCTCAATGTCCCTCTTCAAGAGGGCCTTCCCTTACTGCTCCAGCTAAGGTAGTCTTGCCTCTTACCCTATGACCCTCCGTCCTATTATTTTATTTTATTATTTGAAATTATTGCTGTCAGAAAGTACTCATTTATTTTTATATTTAGTGTCTGCCTCCTCCAGCCCCTCTTTGAATCAGATACTTTTCATATTCATTGTATGTGACTATCATTTAGGACAATCCCTGGCCAATAGTAGGTACTCAACAAATATCTGTTGAATTAATTGATTTTCTACTTTATTCATTTAACAATCATTGAGAATGATTTATGTATAGGCTATGTATATGTGCTTATTATATAACCTGATAAAATATGGTTTCTATTTTCAGGGCATTCACAATGTAGCAGAGGAGACAGCAAAATAAACAGAAGTAGAGCACAGTGGGCTGTCCTTGTTGAGGAGCATGCAGGAGCTATGGGCAGCATGTAGCTGGGACATGAAACATAGACCTGGGTTGGATATAGGAAGTTTGGGAAAAGGCTTTCTGAAAGGGGGTGTCTATTAATGCCAAAACAAATTACTAAAAATTAAGCACCTTAAAACAACATCCATTTATTATCTCATAGGTCTGCTGGTCAGAACTCCCTCCGGGCTCAGCTGATTCTCAGCATAGAGTCTCATGGGTCAAAATCAAGATATCAGCAACACAGTGTTCCTTTCTGGGCTCTGGGTTTAAATTGCATTTAAGCTCATTCAGAGTGTTGGCAGAATTCAGTTTCTTGCCATTGTAGGACTGAGGTTCTCATTCCTTGCTGGCTGTCATCCAGAAGCTGATCTTTATTGCTAGAGACTACTCATATTTTTTTTTTTTTTTTTTTGTCCCGCTTTCCATGTAGCTTTCTAGGAATGGGGGATAAATTCTCTCTCGTGCTTCAAGTTTCTGCAGCTTCCCCTTCTGCCTCATCTCTCTTCTACCTCTGGTCAGAGAAACTTCTCTGCTTTTAAGAGTCCATGCAGTTTACATTGGGCCCACCTGGAAAATCTGGGATAATTTTCCCATTGTATGGTCTACGATGTAAATTGTATCTGTAAAGTCCCTTTTATCAAGTAACATAAAATATTCACAGGTTCCAGGGATTAGAACATGGACATCTTGAGAGAATGTTATTCTACCTACCATAGAAAAGATATCTAACCTAAGTCTTTCAGATTAATTAGGAGTTATCTAGGCAAGAAATGTGAAAAAGAATATTCCAGGAAATGGGAAAAAACAGAGAATCATAAAATCCTTGCCAGTCATTCCATATGGATGTCTGTGTATGTGGAAAGGGTGTGGGGGCCAGGTCTAAGGGTCGTAAGATGAAAAGAAGCCAGATGTTGAAGGACCTTGTGCACCACAGGGAGGAGTTCGGAATTCATTATGAAGTCAACTGAGAGTCATCCCATAGGCTGGGAGCTCATGATAGGATTGTGGAGAATAGCAATCTAGGTAGGGCAGGGTTTGCTGCAAGAGCAGAGGAACTTATATCTAGGACTATCTGAATACTTCTGTGATCCAACAAGTGAAAAATTTGAAGCAGCAGATTGTAGAAAAACCTGTGTAAGATGCTCCAGATAAGCTGGGAAGACTCAAGTGCCATGATTTCCTACTTCCTACCAGGACAATGAAAGGATCCCCAACCCCAAATTATCTTACTTGCTGATGTCTGAAGATCTTAATTTAGTTTTAGTGTTCAAAATTCTCCCAGATAGAGATCAGTGTTCACTAAATGCATCCTTCTTTTCTAAAAAATATGCTTTCCCTCTCATCATGGTTCAGCTTATTAAATTGGTAATTCATTCAACAAAAAAATACATTGAAGGACTAGTTTGAGTAGTGTGGAGCAGCCATTCATACATATGAATTAGTATTACCACATTTATATCTTCATGGTCTTCATTTATCTACCCTCTCTAAGGACAAATAAAGCTTTGTCAGTTTTGATCTTGCTCTTAAGACTGGCTTTTATGAATCACCCACTGGCCAATATCTTTCAGTGTTTTATATTGCTGCTTTTTTCAAACTTGTAATTTCAGACATGGTTTCAAGTTTCAGCAAGTTTTTTATTACATATATATGTATATATAAATACATTTGTACATAAAATACTTATATATGCAGATACATAAAAATATGTAATTATACATATATGTAAGTATACATATACATACGTACTATAATGACATATTTTTATAAATATCTTTGAAAGATAATAGAAAATTATTCTAAAACTCGTCCACTTCCTGGTCAAGATTGTCTGATTCAATTTTCTTTTCTTTTTTTTTTTTTGCACTCTGTCTCCCAGGCTGGAGTGCAGTGGTGCGATCTCGGCCCACTGCAAGCTCCGCCTCCTGGGTTCACGCCATTCTCCAGCCTCAGCCTCCCGAGTAACTGGGACTACAGGCACCCGCCACCATGTCTGGCTAATTTTTTGTATTTTTAGTAGAGACGGGGTTTCACCGTGTTAGCCAGGATGGTCTTGATCTCCTGACCTGGTGATCCGCCCACCTCAGCCTCCCAAAGTGCTGGGATTACAGGCATGAGCCACCGCGCCCGGCTGTCTGATTCAATTTTCTTAAATGTTGATTACATTCGGTGTAAGGACAAGCCCCGCTCAAGAACTCACACCCCAGCAGTCACCATCACTGCATGTTTCTAATAGATACTTGGTTTTAGCAAAACAAAACCATCTGTCACGTTAAATTAAATGTTAATATTAATAGTGTTGGTTTTTTAGTTTTGTTTGTATAAAAATTGAAATTTCATTTTGTTTAATAAGGTTTATAGCTAGTTTTGTGGCCCTATGTATATAAGTAACATTATTTTAAGATCAAGTTCATACTGGGGGGTAGTTCTTGACAATATTTTTTATTCCTAATTTAAGATTCAGAAACGCAGCTCTATTGTTTTAATTATTTGCTTGCTACCCTTCACAAGACAGGTGATTATATTCCAGTGATATAGTTGTCGGGAAGGTGGGGGAAAAGTGGGGTTACTTAGAGAACTATAGTATCAAAACATCTCTGAATTTGAAGGAAAGAGACATTATGTAGTTTCACAGGGTCTCTATTCTGAAAATTTCTATACTACAAGCATGCATATTTCTCTTTATTGCATTATACATTAATTGCATTCTATATAGAAATTAAGATGCATTATAATAATTTTTCTTTACAATGAAAAATCAATATCTGATTTTCTGTTGAAGTTCTTGTGTAAAGTAGAACTTTAAGAGTAAAAAAAAAAAATACCTGTTAAATACAACTCCATCCCACATACATCTATATTAACAGATTTAAAACGACAACAACAAAGCCTGGAGAACTTGAATGGCTTGTCATACAACTTGTTGGTAGCTTATTCAGAACCTACCTTTTCTATATCTTAGACCCAGACTCAGACAGGCCTGCTTATGACCTGTGCCCAGGGCACTTTACATTTCTCCTTCATCAACTCAGAGTCACTAAAATGACCAATATTTGCCTTCCCCCACCGGACTCAGAGCTCTGTCAAGACAGGAACCTCTTATGCCTGATTCCTGATATAGCCCAGTGTTGAGCAGGTATTTGGTGAGGAACAGAGTGGGTACAGGGAAGGGCAAAGAAATGAAATGAATACAAGGAAGGAGGGAAGGAAGAAAGGGAGGGAGGGAGGGAGGGAAGAAACAAGGGAGAGATAGGTCAGGTCTCTAAACCTTCAATCTACCCTTTCTACTATAGCATGATCCACGCAAAACCTTAAATCTACTGTGTTTTTTGGGATTTTCACTTGAGATTATAATGCTGTCATACCAAAAGAGCCATAAGAATTGAAGCTAGTTTAACATGATACCATAACTGAAGAAAACTTTATGAAGGTAAGACTATGCATATTTCACTAAAACTATATTTCTAAGCCAAGCACAATGCCTAGCCTGTAGTATGTGCTCAAAACATATTTATTGGATAAGTGTATACAGGCATTTTGAGAAGACGAGGGAAAAGTGTCACAGCCCACTCATACAAATCTGTGACGTCTTCAGCCAAGCAATTCATTTGTTTAGAAAATGAATCACAAGAAAATCAAACACATCCTCAGCAAATGGATTACAGGAAAACTATCTTTAATCCAATATTGCAAGATTAAAATGTACATTTATAAAGGATAATACAAATAGAGGAAAATAGAACGTGAATAAAATGAAATTAAATGCCTTAGTAAAACACTACAGAAAGAAACCTGTTTCCTCTAAAATAAAGATTGGACAGTTAGTAAACACAAAAGGTACAATGATCTCTCCCAACTGAACCAAGTACAGAGAAACTGCCCTAAGAATGAATGACCACTCTTAACCACCTGTATTGCAGAAGATCATATGCAGATGTTGCAAACTAAGCAAGAGCAATGAAAAGAAAAATCGGTGGGAAGAGCAAGCAATGGATGAGTCTGGGGAAGCAGTCAGGGAATGTTGTGGTGGGTTAGTGGTAGGATGAAAGATCTCAGTTATGGTAGCATGGAGTGGCAAAGAGAGAGTCCAGGCTTTGCAGTTGAATAGATTTGGATGGAACATTTCCCAGCTATGTGATTTTGGATAAATTATCTTCTTTGAGTTTTAGTTTTTTTATGCATAAATTGAGGACTATGATAATTGCATTAGAGTTATTATGCAAATAGTTACTGACATGCAATAAGCACTCATCAACGGTATTTTATTATTATCATTATTATTTTACTATTATTTTTATTATTATTTTACTATTATGATTATGATTGCCCCAGCATGAGGGATCTTTGAACATAAAGGGGAAAAATGGTAGCACTATTTCACTTTGATATTTCTAGCAAGCTCCTAGGTGATGCTGATGGGGCTAATCCATGGACCACACTTTGAAAAGCCAGGTTGAGCCCTTTTGGAATCTCTGGCCCTCCTCCATAACCACAGTTCAACAAGATCTCCAAGTGAGTCGTATGTAAACCAAAGTGTAAGAAGCACTAACGTAGAGTACAGATCCTCTGATGCAAGAATTCTTTCTACAAGAGAGACTGTGAGGACAAGTTTACTTTGTGCTAAACAATAACAATTATGTTAATGGAGGTACATCATCTTGAGTTTTCTTCTCCTTGTGTCCTACAGGAAGAAGGATCAGTTGAGGAGGCAGCTGATGCTACAGAGGAGCTGACCCTCACGCACTCTCACTGAGACAGCTAAGCTTGACTCCCTTGCTTTTTATAGAATGAGGATTTGAAAACAGCTGGGCTGTTGTGTTCTTAGAGTATTACTAGCTAGGCCAAAGTGGATCAGCTCTTACTAGGGTCCCTTTCAGCCTTTCTTGTGACTTGGTTCATTTTCAAAGGCAGCAAGTAGAAATTCTCCCTGTCCAGTGCAGCTAATTGCCCCTCAGTTCTGAGCAAAAGACATCCATTGTGCTTTAATGCCTGAATGTATGGGAAGATGCAACTGGTTTACTTGTCTGGGGCCTCTCTGGGAGAGATTTGTAGCCCAAAATTTATCACGGGGGCATGTAAAGGGACACGGGTTGGAAACAGCAGAGACTATTTTCCCATCTGTATCTCTGTCCTTAATGGAAAGTAGAATGGCTTCTACCTCACTATTGGTCAGTCTTCGAGGAAACAGAAATGGAGAAGCGGGAAAAGGTATGGGAGAATTAAATAAAGGGAGAAAATTAAAAGGAATTTTCTAGCTCTGAAGAGAAATTCAGACCACAAAAAGGAGCATCTTGGATTCATGCCCCTTGGCTCCATATTACCAGAATGATCTTTGTATTACAGTGGGGTAAGAACAAAACAGGTCTGCTATGGATACGTACTTATCAATCAAGAGCCAGAGTCTATAAAATAGAGGTGAAGTAAGAAATAGGTTCATAAGAGAACAGTGTATCTACAGTCTATCTATTTCAAATGGCCTCATCCTCTTTTGAGAAGCCAAATCTACGCTCACTACTCCCCCTGCTGGATCTACAAGAGTAGATTCCCAGATTCATAAACTCCAAATCATTCATTTAATCTGCTCTCTATGAATTAAGCACTTGCACTGAAGTACACAATGACATTTTGATGGAATGGGGAGAACAAGGCCAACTCTTATATTTCTGACAGTTTATATTGCTAGATAAAAAAGAAAATCCAGCATAACTTATTTTCCATAGGAAAGAAAAATAAAAGCAAAAGGCCCCAGATGTAGACACCTTCTTGATAGCATTGATATGTAAATATTCCTAGAAATAATGAATAAGTATTCTACATGTACTACAGCAGCAAGACTTGTGCAACTTCTCCTCCCCTTTCTCTTTCTGTAAATCTCACAGCAAGGACAGCGAGTGCTTTTTTCTTTCTCATTGCAAATGGAAATGCTCTCGGCATGCTGGCTTCAATGGCAAGTATTGCATTATTTTAAAAACTTTCAGAGAAAAACAGTAAGAATGATTGAACAGCTCACCATGGGCAAGTAAAATCTATTAAAAGCATTTTTATTCTTTATTTCTAAAATAGTTTGTCATAAACATCCCTCCTTAATTCCTCTTTCCATCTTAATGAGGAAGCTTTTATCATGGGATCATTTAAAAAATTTTATTGTGGATAATTTCAAACCTATACAAAAGTGAAAAAGATAGTACCACCCTCCACACACTCATCCACCCAGCTTCAACAGTTATTTACACGGGTCCAGTCCTCAGTGTCTAACTTTCTCCTGTAGCATTATTTTCAAGTATATATCACACATATTATTTCATTAATAAATGTTCTAGTATGTATTCTAAAACATACTAGAATATTATTCATTAATTATATGCAGATTAATATATATTTATATATACTGTTATATATTTATTATATTAATATATTATATATATCTTATATATTATATATAGTTCACTATATAGAATGAACATAACTACAATATTATTACTACACCTAAAATTAACATTTCTTAATATAGAATATCCAGTAAGTGTTCAAATTCTAAATGCCCTATGAATCATTAATTTTTCATAATTTGTTTGAATTAATTTCAAAGTAAGGTTCACAAATGGTGCCTCATTGATATGTATTTTAAGACATTTTAATCTACACATTTCTTCTCCAACTCTCTTTTCTGTTGCAATTATTTTTGATGAAGCCAGATTGTTTGTCCCATAGAATTTCCTTCTTCTGGATTTTACTGATTGCACCTCTGTATATTTTAATAAGTTTTTTTTTGTCCTCTGTATATTGGTATTTGAGCCTAGAGTCTTGCCAAATAGGTTGAAATTTTTAAGCAAGATTATAGGTAGTGGTGTGTTCATCTATCAAGAGGTATCAAGAGTCTGATGATTACTCCTTTGTCCTGTTAGCAGCTGTTGATGCTCAATGCTTAAACAATTAATTCATTCATTGTGGGTTGGAAGATAATGATAGTAATGATATTCTAATTCAATAATTTCTTATGTACTTAATAACTGGACTATTCTATAGAAAAATACTTATGTTTGGTTACTCAGTGATATAGTTTGTGTAGGAAAGACAAGTTACTAATTTTTACCTTTTATTTACTAGTTATCAAAATAATGAAGTGGTTCCCTAAAACCCTCCAAAAGTGACTAATTAATTTTGTTTCTAATCATGTGTCTTTAAATGACCTTTAAGGTCAGTCTTGGAATAGTTGGGTTTTGACACAATTCACAGGTTTCTACCAATTAATTATAAATTTGCTTTTCCATTATTCTTATTCCATTTTTTTCCCTTTTTTACAGTGATATGTATTTTCAACCTTTCATTTGGATAGGTCTCTTTTTTCCTTCAGTGGGAAGTTACCTGTTCCTTCTCCCAAAGCCTTGAATATTTATTTCTATTTTTTTCTCTTTCTCACCCAGTCTCAAACATAAACCTACTCATTCATGCATTCATTCATTTGTTCATCCATTAAACAATGCCTATTGAGTGCTATGTGCCAGGCATTGTCCTAAAACAGACAAAAATTCCTTTATTATTAAAATTATATTGCAATGGGGAGGACAGGAAACATACACAAGATAAAAAAGACCTCCCACTCCTGTTTTTAATGCCATCCTCCCATTTTTGTTCCCCTTTCTTTCCAACAGCGTTGTCATCAGTTTTAAAGCCTTCTGAATTATAATAATGAATGAAGCTATTTTTTTTTTGTTTGGAAGTTGGCAAGAAGTTGAGATGCGGGGGAATTGGAAGGAAAAGTTTTTTTTTTTTTCCTGCAGTTGTGAATGTATAATACTGTGTTTCTGTATGTCGGTATGTTTATATAGTTGTGCCTATGTAATAACTTGGCCAGTGGCTAATCAGGGAATTTGGGGGGTCAGAAGCCAGGTCCCTGAAAATGGTATTGCAGAACAGAAAGAGACCAGTGATCACTGGTGTGCTAAATACTCTGGGGACTGGGATACAATTTTTTTGGTATTGTTAATACTTTGTTTCTCTGCCTAAACTAGCATTTCTTAAAATGATGCATATCTGAATTTCCAGGAAAGCATAAGAACTACTAATGCCCAGGACATAGATGAATACATCAGAATTTCTGGGGGATGAGAATGGAGACTGTTCTAAAAGGTCCCCAGGTGATTCTAATGTGCAACCAGGAATGAGAATGTGAGGCTAAACTGTTAACTAATGACCAAATAAAGCAAGTTCTTCAATACTATCATTAGAGGGCAGCACTGCCCCCAAAATTCAAAAATCTGACCTGTCATCGATGTCCCATTGCACTAGTTTGATAGACTTTTTTCTGCCTTTTAAATTAAATATTCTACTTTTATAAAACTGTGCTTGGGTTCCAGAATTATCTAAGCTTTAATTGTATTTTACAATTCTATAAATTTTAAACTAATAAAAATTTAAACTTTTAAAGTAGTTGTGATTATAACAGCAATTCCAACAAATTCAGGTCATTTCAAACCACATTAAAATTTACTTCAGTATTTTTTTATTTTAACCGATACATATCATTGCACATATTTATGGAGTACAGTATGATGTTTTGATACATGTATATATTGTATAATGGTCAAATCAGGGTTTTCAGCATACTCATATGTTTATCATTTTTGTATGGTTAGAATATTTGAATTCATCTCTTATAGGTATTTTGAAATACAAAATATTTAACTACATTATTTTAAGCCAACGTTATTTGAAACTACAGTCGAACAACTCAAAAATTATTACCATAATAAATAACATTTCATTTTTGATGAAAATTGGGAGAAATATTTCAAGATTTGGAAAATAGTATTAATTTTTTTAAAAATAACATGAGTTGTCAGCATGATTGATTTCCAATCCTAGAGGCTCAAAGTGTACAAAGTTGGACAAGATCAGGAAATAATAGAAAGGAATGTATTTCATAAACCTGTGTCAGTGTGAGAATAATTTGAAGATGTTTGCTGTACTGATTAGATTCGGCAGATGGGAGAATTCTTGAGTCAATAACCCAGCCTGATTTTATACAAAGATTCTCACTTCCTGAAAACTTATGAAAGGACATTATATATTTTTAAAGGCTTTACCTCCAGTCTGCATTATATATGAGTGGGGTCCTATCATAAGATGGCAGAGAATGTAGTTGATCTAATAAAGATTAGGTTGAAAAAGTGATTATTCCCTACATCTTTTCAGAGTGGAGAGAGTATGGGTGTCAACTTGGTGGAGTGCTGTTTGAGAAGCAGCATTAGGTTTATTTAAACATGGATTTTATGGCACCGTATGGATCAGATCTTTCTTCCCTCCACTTTCATTTGTTGTCAATACATATGTTTAAAAAGTAAGATCTCTTCTAAGAACTGAAAAGTCCCACAACAGAAGTCTATTTATCAAGGGCCTCATTTTACAATGAAACTTATCTGTCTCATTGTTCTGAGTACTGTATAAATCCAGTTATTTAAAGAATCAATGCAAACCCAGAAATAGTCACACTTTTTTATATTCATATATGTATAGTCACTTGGATATAGAAACCAACTTTACACACACACATAAACATACACACATACCCTCAGCAACGGACTTTGGGCTTTAACAACATGATGTTTCTATTAAAATTTAAGTTCCATCCACACACTATGCCAAAAAGTCTCATTAATGTAAAAATGATCATTCAACAATATAGCCTCAAAATTCACAAACATTGCAGCTTTTTACTGCAGAGGCCCTTATGTACATGGGCAAGACTTCTCTTCACTGCAGATATTCCACTGCATCCTTGTAAGACTTGAACTAGACAGATATAAGATTATAAACTAGTTATACCCACATTTATGTAGTAGAAATTTGTTTAAAGCACAGCGAGAAAGGCAGCAAAGACCAAAGACACCTCCCCTCTTATAAATAATATTTCTCTTCTTAGGTAAAATAGATTTGTACCTGATCTTTCTAGCAAAATACTTTTCATCTCTAAAGATGCCAAACTGCCTATCTGTGTTGCGCTCATTCCTCAGCTTGTATGAATGAAAACAAGATAAAACATGGTATTAACAGACAGCAGAAGAGGCTTGCTCGTAATGGTGCAAGGACAATGAGCATTCCTAATCCCATGCTTGGAACACTCTGCTGCCCCCACATCTGCTGGTCTCCTTTCCTGTAGTCACGGGAGATGTTTGGCCATTTTGCTTAAGTGCACAGAAGTCAACTGATTTCCCAGTCTCTTTGCCACAGGCCTGCGAGCGTAGGATGGAAAACAATTTCAACATTGGCTGCTTGGACTGCCGCCCTTAGAAGCACATTTGTTGTTCATACAGTCTTTTGGCTGCCTTCTTTCCCAGCCATCTGTTAAAGGAGACGTTGTGCCTGCTCTGATGGTATGGTGCCACTATTTCTAAGAGGCTCACAAAGTGTATGTGTCTTAACTACCTGGGCTTTACAAATTTCAAAGCACATTTACTGATTGGTATTGAATTTTAAAAGCAATGCGTAATGTTTGTTGGTTTGAAAAAATCATTATTAAAGACTGTCTCTTAAAACAGTTTTAGGTTAGCAGTAAATTGTGAGGAAGGTTCCCAGATATGCCGAATATCCCTTCCCCTACACATACATTTTAAAACTCTGTAGAGCTGAGAAATAAGTAAGGGCTACATTCTGTGTCCAGATAACTTGTGAAACTCCCAAAAGAACTATCCAGATCTCCTTTTAGTGGGGGCAGACAATGATATTGAATGCTGCTTTTTCCATGATTGAATGCAGGATATAAATACAGCTGTATGCATCACTGCTTTCTCCTTTCATGTGACCAGCTCTGAGAAAACAGTGACTATACACCTGTTATCCTCTTATCCTCTGGGCTACACATGTCTCATCAATTCACAGAGATCGTTTATACACTCGGAATATTTGATTTGTGTATAATTGATTATGGTTCAGTCCACGAGAGCCAAATTTTCACTGGCAAGCCATATTAGCACTGACGGTTCATGTATGTGGTAATAGATTTGCTCTATGACATTCCCAAGGACTGGGATTGCCTTTCCAAAGACGGTTGGGTTGAGCTTTTTGTAGCTTTCAGCTTGTACATTTTTGAAGTTTGCCATTTCCCTTTTCAAGTTTCCGATGTGCTTTTCCCCAGATTCCTAAGCATTCCCGGGCAGAGTCTGAGCCTGTCCCCAGGTCTCTGTCAGGTTTCATCTTTCCACTGGATAGGTCATCATGTTTTGCAGCCAGCTTGTGTATCCTTCTGCACTTGGCTGATGACCATTTCACATATTGACATCTGGATCGGAAAGCAAAGCTAATTTGGGAAGCAAGACCAACAACGCCAGCCAGATACCACCTGAATGAACTCTAGCACTGACTCAAACAATAAAAATTGTTACTGTGTGTGATTACCACCAAATTTTATCATTTCTAAGTCTTGTTCCTCCAAAATTCCAGTTAAAGTAATGATTCCTTAACTGAAACTAACGCATTAAAAGAATAATCTAAAACCATGCATTTTTTGGTAAAGGATTACCAAATTTATAGTATTGTGTTCATGCTCAGCACTAGATGATTATTATTTATCTTATATAGAAAGTAGAATCTATCATCTTTTTTACAAAGAGATGTGGTAAGTGATGAAGATACACTATCTCCCTTCATCCAGGGGGATTTTGTTCAGGTGATGGGTAGCTGTAAGTGAAGTGGTTGCATATTGTGTGAAGAGCAGTCCTCATGCAGAGTGCCAGGCTAGGCAGGGAAGATCTAGAAGAGGAGTAACTGGGTGGAAACGGCAAACAGCAGAGGGAAGTTCTCATGAGCTGAATAGTGGTAATGGGATAGCAAGCAGTGAAATGAGCTCACTGACCAGTTCAGGAGAGTGTAATAGGCGCCTTGTAACTGAGGATGCGGAATCTGATCTCAGAGCCCCATGCAACAGGAAGCTATGACTGGTTCTGTGTATTGGGCTAGGGTGTGGTAATCCAGACTGTTATGATCTGTTTGTGTTCCCTCCAAACTAATATGTTAAAGCTCAATCCCCAGTGTAATGGTATTAAGAAGTGGGGCCTAATCAGGTAATTAGGTCACAAAGAGAGCCCTCATGAATGAAATTAATTCCCTTGTAAAAGAGCCCCCAGAGAGGTCACTGTAACTTTTCACCGTAACTTCACATGTCCCTTCTGCCATGTGAAGTTACAGTGAAAAGACTGCCATTTATCAATCAGGAAATGGGTCCTCACCAGACACCAAGTCTGCCAGTGCCTTTATCTTGGACTTACCAGTATCCAGAACTGTGAAGAATAAGTGTTTGTTGTTTCTAATCCACCCAGTTTACCGCATTTTGTTATAGCAGTTTGAATGGATTAAGACACGAATTAAGGCTTAGGCTGAATGTAGCCTAAAAAATTACATCATAGTAGGACAGAGCCTAGGAAGGCTTATGGCTGATTGCAAACCTGAGATGTTCTAGCCTACAAACGGGTAGTTAACTGCCTCTGACAGTGAGCTCGGAGAGAGAAGCACCATGTATATCTTTCTTGTACATCATTACATTTCCAGGGTTGAACACAGAACCTAGTACAGTCATATACTGCATAGTGATGTTTTGGTGAACGATGGACCACATAAACAAAGGACTACGGACCACATAACATTATAATAAAGCTGAAAAATTGCTATCACTTAGTGATGTTGTAGCCATTGTAATATCATAGTACAATGCATCACTCACAGGTTTATGGTGATGCTGGTGTAAATAAACTTCCTTTGCTGACTTTTTAATAGTTATTTTACAGCGTACCCCTATTTATTTTAAAAAAAAGTTAACTGTAAAACAGCCTCAGGCAGGTCCTTCAGGAGGTATTCCAGAAGGCATAATTGTCTTAGGAGATGACAGCTCTAGGCATGTTATTGTCCTTGAAGATCTTCCAGAGGGACAGGATGTGGAGGTGGAAGAAAATAATATTGATTATCCTGACCCTGTGTATGCCTAGGCTAATGTATGTGTGTGTGTCTTAGTTTTAACAAAAAAGTTTAAAAAGTTAAAAAAATTAATAAAAAATTTATAGAATAAAGTTATAAAGAAAGGAAAAGCGTGTTTTAAGCTAAATGTTATTACAAAAAAGTCAAAAAGGTAAATTGAAAAGTTTATAAAGTAAAAGTCACAGTAAGCTAAGGCATATTTATTATTATTTTTTAAATCTAGTGTAGCTTAAGCATACAATGTTTATAAATGGTGTACAATAATGTCTTTCACATTCACTCGCCTCTCACTCACTGACTCACTCAAAGCAACTTCCAGTCCTGCAAGCTTCATTCATGGTAAGTGGCCTATACAGGTGTTCCTTTTTCATCTTTTAAGGTAAGATAATTTTACCGTACCTTTTCTATGTTTAGTTATGTTTAGGTACACAAATACTTCCCATTGCGTTACAATTGTCTGCAGTATTTAGTACAGTAACATGCTGTACAGATTTGTAGCCTAGGAGCAACATGCTATATAGCCTAGGTGTGTAGTAGGCTATAGTATCTAGGTTTGCATTAGTGCATTCTATGATGTTTGCAAAATGATGAAATTGCCTAATGATGCATTTCTCAGAACATATCCCCATTGCTAATCAGCTCATGACTGTATATAGTAGGTGCTCCATCAATATGGTTGAACAAGTGAGGGAGTAAGAGAAAAGAGTTTTGTGTGATGGTTTGAAGAAAAGAACATTAAGAATTGCAATGGAATGGCTTTTTTGTGTGAATGGCAGTTATTATTCCAAAATTCCTTGGGTGAGGACCAGAGGCAAATTTGTCACAGCTTCAAAAACTAAAACTTCGGGGACCTTTACTTGCACAGTCACTCTTTAGGATCGTGACAGTGACTTACTAATGAGCACGTGTGTCTTCCGTTCTTGTAAAATCAATAGAAAAGAAAGACATTTTAACAACAATTGATAAGACTACTGTCTTTTTCTACTCTTAATTTGTCTGGCTCATGCTTACCTTCAAGTTGTAGTACTGAAGTACCTGGGATCCTTTTTGGAATCTGGCTACAAGGAAGTTACATTGAGGCTATATTCAGTTTTGGTTTAGCAATTTTCAGTAATTTTTTACGTGTAGTTAAGTTACAGGGATACTCATGCCCACGGTGACAATTCACCTAGTGTTGTGACAGAAAAGGCCAGGAGCAGAGGAACTCTCAGACAAAACCACCTACTTCCAGAGACAATGTTAAGTGTCTTACTGTGCTAGTACCCAAAGAATGTGTGGCAGAGGTGAAACAAGTTTTGAATTGCTTAGAGCTAAAATCTAGTTCCGTGAAATTGTTTTTCTCTTATATCATGTGTAGATTTAGAAGCCAGGTTTCCAGTTCTCACTAACACCTAATCAAAGTGAATTTATTCTCCTTGAGAATGTACTCAGTAATGCAGTATAGAACATTGCAAATTCCAATTCACTACATGTTTTTTTTTCTTTAAGAGACAAGAACCGGGCACAGGGGCTCATGTCTTAATCCCAGCACTTTGGGAGGCTAAGGCAGGAAGATCGCTTGAGGCCAGGGGTTCAAGACCACCCTAGGTAACATAGGGAGACTCTGTCTCAAAACAAGGAGAGAGACAGGGTCTTGCCTTGTTGCCCAGGCTGGAGTGTAGTAGCGTAATCATGGCTCACTGCATCTTCAGCCTCCAAAATGATGCAATTCTCCTTGCTCAGCCTCCTGAGTAGCTGAGACTACAGTGAGTGCCACCATGCCCAAATAATTTTTTTAAATTTTTGTAGAGACCAGGAGTTTGAGACTAGCCTATGCTGCCTAGGCTGGTCTCGAACTCTTGGCCTTAAGCAATCCTCCTATCTCAGCCTTCCAAAGTGCCAGGATTACAGGCACGAGCCACCACACCCAACCCATATTTTTTTCCTTTTTGACAAACGTTTGATAAAATATAATTTATCAGAAGTTTTATATCACTAGGTCATAACCTTTTGCCAAGTTATAAATAGGAATATGACTGTGCATTAAGTCACATATTTTATGCATCCCAACTATTGACATTAGAAAACAAATTTCTATAATTCATGGTAGAAGAGAGAATCAATTACCTTTCTATTCTGTCTATAAAATATTTTTAGAATTACTGTAATATAATTAGGTGATAAAAACATGCAGACAAAAAAGTAGGAAAGAAGGTATATTAAGTTATATCAGGCAACATACTAAAAATTGTATGTTGTTTTTCTTGGCTTTTATACTATTTGTGGTATTTGTCAGCTTTTAGAATTTATAATGGTTAGAATTGCTTTTTTCATGTTGCATATTTGTTTAATTTTATATTCATAATTTTGTATTCTTTCTCTCTTAAGCGCCCCTCTCCCTAAATTATATCAACTTCGGGATCCACAAAATCTAATTAAAACAGAGGTGGTGAAACTGACATGGAGAGTTTCAAAGAAAGATAAAGAGAAATGTTTCCATATATGACAATAGAAATAATCAGTTCAAGATATTGGATGAGCATATTTAGGAGTAGAATGTAGGAGAGAGATTGAGGCCAGACTGTGTAAAATTGTGTCTCATTTGCATGCAGGGGAGCCATGACATTTAGGGATTTAAAAAATTAAATTGAATAGATTATAGTGACATTAGTAGAAAGAAATACTGGTAGATACAGACACAAGTCTGAACCCGAAAGACTTCTATTTCCAGTGGACATTAGCAAGATATAATCCTAAAGGTGAGATTATCAAGGTAGCATGTGAAAGTAAATTCCTGGAAGCTAGGATAGGAAAAAATAATACTGAAAAGAGCTACAGAATATATAAATGAGTTATACATATATTATCTGCTGATAAGACACTTTAAAGTGAAAGTAATTTTTTTCTTTAACATTTGTTAATATCAGTACTACTAATCTCTATAATAATAATAAAAAAATAACATCTATTCGGAGGATTTTTTAGGACTCAGATATACATTGAAATGTTTAGCATAGTGTCTGGCCTAGAATAAATGCAAAAATTATACATTTGAACTATGTATTATTAAAGTAAAAATGAAACCAGTTGAAGTCTGCAAGACATAAAGAAAAAAACTTCATGATAGAGCAGGCTTAGTGGATGTTTACAACCTCATTGGTTATAAATCGCCATGCAAAGTAAATATGTGAACATGTATTTAATATTTTATCACTCTGTGAAAAGGTTCATCCTCAAAGTTTTAAGAGACTGGAAGGAATACAAATTTAATAAAAGAATTGGCTTAATTGTATTACCTGTTTGAAACAGCAAAGCTTTATTTCCACTAATAAGATACCACTTAGTGGCATATGATAAAGCTCAAGGAAATTTCACAAAGCCTATACTGATCTTCCTGATCTTTTTCACTCCTAAACAGTATCTTTATCCTAAAACAGTATGTTTATCCTATAACAGTATCTTTGTCCTAAATATATCAAGGACAAACTGTGAAACACAGACTATAGAATGGCCACAGAAAACCTCATACACACAGACAACTTTCAAAAGCTTCCCAACATCTGTCTTTTCAATATGCTAAAGTTATAGTTAACAGAGTCTGCAGAGAGGTAGTTTCCAGTTTTTCTTCATCCTGGTTTTTCATATCAGAAAATCTGAAATATAAGAGAGCTCTAAGACAATCTCTAATACCTTAAGAACTAGATAAACCAGGCAGCATTACCAAGTTTTTATGGCTTAATTATAACTGTTTCTCATAAGCTTTTATTTCCAGCTCCTAATTCAGCTGAAGGAATCTCCATATTTATCTTTTATCATGTAGCTTTAAATTTCCTGCTGAAATAATATTTTATTTAGAGTTGCAATACATCAAGAGACACCTACAGATTTGAAGAAAATGCAAATTGAAATGACAGTGAGATGCCCCTGCACACCTATTAAAATGGCTAATACTAAAAAGAATGACCTAGGAAGTATTGGAGAGAATGTGAAACAATTGGAAACCTCATACATTGCTGGTAGGAATACAAAATGATATAATCAGTTTGGAAAAGATTCTCAATTTTTTAAAAAGTTGAACAATCACCTACTATATGCCCCAGCCTATCCACTTCTAAGTATTCATTCAAGAGAAATGAAAACTTATGACCATATAAAGGCTTGTATGACACAAATATCTATAGCAGTTTTATTTGTTAAAAATTGCTAATTTATTTGCCCAAAATTTAAAACTACCCAAATGTTTTTGTATTTTTAGTAGAGACAGGGTTTCACCGTGTTAGCCAAGCTGGTCTCGAACTCCTGACCTCGTGATCCGCCTGTGCATGGTGGCATGCGCCTATAGTCCCAGCTACTCAGGAGGCTAAAGCAGGAGAATCACTTGAACCCAGCAGGCGGAAGTTGCAGTGAACCGAGATCCCGCCACTGCACTCCAGCCTGGGCGACAAAGTGAGACGCGTCTCAAAACAAAACAAAACAAAACAAAACAAAACAATAAACTACCCAAATGTCCATCAACAGGTGAATGGATACTTCTCCACACAAAAAAGTGAACTCTTCATACACACAACAATATGAATAAATCTTGAAATAATTATACTGAGTGAAAGAAGTCATACAATAAAGAATACTTATCATAATTATTTTATTTATATAAAATTCTTAAAAATATGGACTAATCTACTGTAATAAAAACCAAATCAATTGTTGCACAGGGATGAGGGGATAGGGAGGAGCAGGAGAAAGACATTACAAAGGTGTGAAGAACATGTTGGGGATAATAGACATATTCATTATCTTGATTTTGATGGTAGCTTTATGAGTATATACATATATCAAAGCCTATCAAATTGTATACTTTAAATATATGCAACGTATTGAGTGTCAATTATAACTCACCAAAGCTGTTAAAATAATTAAATAAAATTAAATATTCATTATTAAATATCAACCAGAAATGAATGAGACTTTCTATTTAAAATCACTCCAGAAAATTACTGGCTGAAAGAGACATTCCTAAATAACATTTCTAAATTACAAAACGGAGCTTAAAAGCCTTATTAAAACATTTTTTGTTTTAAATAGTAACTGAAAATCATGAGACGAGTAATATTATACAACAGAATTACAACATAGCCTTTGAAAACAGAAATAATAGAAAGAAAAACAATGTAACAATGTGTCACGTTTTTGAGTATAGAAATTAAAATGTTTTGGGCTTTCAAAGAAAGAAAGGACAGATTTTTCAAACTTGTGTAAAATTAACTCGGTAATGATAACGTGATAGCAAAGCATTTTATGAGAATGAAAGGGAGTAAAATATAATTTTCTTAGGGCTTCATTTGCTCGTCTTTGCCTCGTTTCTTAAGATAAAAGCTGAGGTCATTTATGTAAGACCTTTCTTTTTTACTAATACAGGTTTTTAGTGCTTATAATTTCTTCTAAATACTCTCTTAAATGTATCCCACACATTTTGATATGCTGTGTTTTTATTTTCATTAAATTCAAAATACTTCTTAATTTCTCTCTTTTTTTTTTTTTTTTTTTGAAAAACATCTGGGTTATCTAGAAGCATGTTATTTAGTCTCCAAGTATTTGAAGATTTTTCCAGATATAATTCTATTGTTGATTTTTAAAATTTATTTTCACTGTAATTAGGAAACATACTTTGTGTGACTTGACTCCTTTTAAATTTATTGAGACTGATTTTATGGCCCAGTAAAATATGATCTCTCCTGATAAATTTCATGTAAACATTTTTAAAAGCTTTGTGTCCTGCTATTTTTGTGTAGATTGTTCTATAAATGTTCATTAGGTCAGGTAGATTGAAAGTGTTGTTTAGGTTTTATATTCTTTAAAGTGATATAAATTATATTAATTATTGAGAGATAATTGCTTAAATCTTCAACAATTGTGGGTTTATCTATCTCTCCTTGCAGTTATGTCAGTATTTGCTTTATGTGTTTTAAATCTCTGTTCAGAAGTATATCAGCAATTAGATTTGTTATTTTATTGAATCCTTATGAAATGACTTCCATTATCTCTGATAACATTCTTTTGCTCAGAAATCTACTTCATCTCATATTAATGTAGCCATTCCAGCTCTTTTTTTTTAGAATGGTATATCTTCTTCTATCCTTTTACTTTAACATATTTGTCTCTTAATTTTTAAATTATATTTCTTATAAATATGTATAGTTGAACTTGCTTTTTTATCCAATATTTACAGAAGCAAAGCATGGAATCAACGTAAGTGCCCATCAGTGGTAGACTGGATAAAGAAAATGTGGTACATATACATGATAGAATACTATTCAGCCATAAAAAGGAATGATATCATTTTCTCTGCAGCAACAAAGATGGAACTGGAGGCAATTATCCTAAGCTAACTAACACAGGGGCAGAAAACCAAATCTGAATGTTCTCACTATAAGTGAGAGCTTAACATTGTACACATGGACACAAAGAAGAGAAACACACATATTAGGGTCTATTTGAGGGTGGCGAATGGGAGAAGGGGGAAGATCAAAAAACTACCTTTCAGATAGTATGCTTATTACCTGTACACCAAAACTCACAACACACAATTTACCTATGCAACAAACCTTGCACATATACCCCTGAAACTAAAAGTTATAAAAAATACACGTCAGTCACATCTAAAAAATGAAAAATAAATAAAATTGCCAGCACATAAAAAAGTTTGCCATTTAACTGGAGTGTTTGGATCATTTACATTTAATGTGACTATTATTATAGTAGGGTTTAACTCTACAATCTTGCTAGCTGTTTTCTGTTTATACCATTTTTGCTTTTCCTTCCTTTTATGCCTCTTTTGTATAAATTCATTATTTTTGTGATTCCATTTTATCTCCCCTTTTTAGATTATTAGTTATGAGTCTTTGTCATGCTATTTTAGTGTAATTTTGGGGGTGTGTAGTATACAGATTTAACTTATCACAGTCTTTCTTCAATATTATACCTGTTCGCATAGGCATAAGAACCTTACAACAGTGTACTGTTTCTTTCCACTCAATCTTTGTGGTACTTTTGTCACACATTTTATTTCTTTGTATATACTAAACTCCATATATATTGTTACTTATTTTTTATTGTAAATGTTCATCACCTTTTAAAGAAAATTAAGAAAAAAGTCTCTATTTTTACCCACGTAGTTACCTTTTTCTCGTGCTCTTCATTTACATAGATGTAAGAGTCCCTTTATTATGAATTTTCTTCTTCTTAAAATATTTTAATATTTCTTGTAAAGCATATCTGCTGATGATTTCTCTCAGCTTTTGTAGGTTGATATGGTTCGGCTATGTCCCCACCCAAATCTCATCTTGAATTCCCACATGTTGTGGGAGGGACTGACCCCATGGGATTTAATTGAATAATGGGGTCAGGTCTTTCCCATGCTGTTCTAGTGATAGTGAATAAGTCTCATAAGATCTGATGGTTTTATAAAGTGGATTTCCCTGCATAAACTCTTTTCTCTTGTGTACCACCATGTGAGACATGACTTTCACCTTCTGCTGTGATCATGAGGCCTCCCAAGCCATGTGAAACTGTGAGTCTATTAAACCTCTTTCTTTTGTAAATTGCCCAGTCTTAAGTATGTCTTTATCAGCAGCATGAAAACAGACTAATACATAGGTCATATAGTCTTATTTTACCTTCAATTCTGAAAAATATTTTCACTGGGTAAGGAATTCTAGGCTGACAATTTTTTTTGTTTGTTTGTTTCAATTCTATAGAAAACTGCTCCAGAAGAGTACTTCTAGAATGAGATAGTAAAGACTCCTGAAACCCACTCTTTCATAAAATCAATGACATCACTAGCATAAAAAATATCAAATAAAAATTTCAGAACACTGAAAATTAACCAAAAACTTGCATTAATCTGAAGAGTGCTTATTCAAGGAATAAGACTGAATATCTGGGAAAACCACAGCTTTGTGGTAATTTAATTTGCCACATCCTCATCCTCCTCTAATTAAAGTTCTGTGGAAGCCTTGAAAATCACCAGCAATGTAATCATGGTAACCATGAAAACCAGTAATTTATTAGCCCCTGTGGGGGACGGAATGAGTTTGGAGTTCTAAAAAGCTGCCCTATCGCCACAGGATTGTCATTATCTGATAGTTCCCTGAACACTTCCACTCACAGAACATGTTTTTATTTTACCTGACTTTAAGATCCTTCAGTGTGAACATATTTTTCCATGGGCTATTTGTCAAAAGCAACTAGCAACAACTGTTGAATATTGCAGCTATCTCAAGTGGTGATAATAGTTAGGGCAAACAATTTAGCCAAAGAGCTGTAGCGGCTATACTAATACCAGACAAAATGGACTTTAGGAATTGTTACTAAAGAAAAAGAAAGACATTTTGTAATGATAAAAGGGTCAATACATCAAGGAAGCATAACAGTTATTAACAAATATGCACCTAACACTAGGGCTTGGAAAAGGAAGCAAAAAAGCAGACAGAATTGAAAAGAGAAACAATTCAATGACAATTGTTAGGTACTTCATTACTCTAGTTTCAATAATCAATAGCACAACTAGACAAAAGATCAACAAAGAATTAAAAGATTTGATTACAACTATAAACCAACTAGACCTACATACATCTATATAACATACATGTATATAACACTTCACCCAACAATAGTATAATATTTATGCTTCTCAAGTGTACATGCAATGTTCTCTAAAATAGAACATATTTTAGGCCACAAAACAGCCTCAGTAAATTTAAAAGGACTGAAATCATTCAAAGTATGTTCTATGACCACAATTAAATGAAATTAGAAATCTTACTTTAAAACTGGGTCAGACTTAAATGTAAAAACTAAAGCTGTGCAAGTCTTAGATGAAAACATAGTTGTAAATGACCATTATCATGTATACGGCAATGTTTTCTTAGAAATGACCAAAAGCCGTAAGTGACAAAGGAAAAATACATACATTAAACTTAAAATAAATCAAGTTTAAATTAATGAAAAAACTTTGGTGCTCCAAAAGATAATATAAAAGTCCATACACAAACTATAAAACGGGAGAAAATGTTTGCAAATAATATATCCGAGAAAGGACTTGTATCCAGAATATACACAGAACTTTCAAAACTCAACAACAGAAAGACAATCCAATGTTAAAATGTGCAAAGTATTTGAATAGACATGTCTCCAAAGAAGATATTCAAGAGGCCAATATACACAGGAAAAAATGATCAAAATCATCTGTCATTAGGGAAATGCAACTCAAAACGACAACAAAGTATCATTTTCTATACATTAGGATGGCTATAATCAGTAAGATGAACAATAACAAATGTTGATGAGGATGTGGAGAAATTGGAACCCTCATACATTGCTGGTGGGAATGCAAAATTATGTAGCTTCTGTGAGAAACAGTTTGGAAATTTCTCAAAAGTTTAAACGGAGTTACTATGATGGCCAAGAAATTATACTCTTAGTTCTTTACCCAAGAGAAATTAAAATATATACTATACCACACAAAAAGTTGTGCACACATATAATTATTCATAATAGCTAAAAAGTGGAAACAAGTCAAATATCTGTCAACTGATGAATGAATACACAAAATGTAGCATATCAATATAATGAAATATTATTTAGCCATAAGAAGGAATAAAGTACTAATACAGGCTACAAAATACATGAACCATGGAAACATTATGGCGAGTGAAAGAAGCCAGACATAAAAGATAACATATTGCATGATTTCATTCATATGACATTTTAAAAATAGGCGACTCCATAGAGACAGGAAGATTAGTAGTTGCCAGGGCCAGGGTTGGGAAATGGGGACTGACTGCTAATAGGAACAGGGCTTCTTTTGGGGATAAATTGTTCTGGAATTAAATAGTGGTTATAGTTGCACAGATTGTGAATATACTAAAAATTATTGAAGTGTACAATTTTAAAAGGTGAATTTTATGGTATATGAATTATAACACGAATTTTTAAAACGTTCTCTATAAAAGGTTGCTACACTGTTTTCTAGTTTGCATCATTTCTGACCAGAAGTCTGCTGTCGTCTTATTTTGGTGCTTCCAAGTAAAATGTGTCTTTGTGTTCCTCTGGCTGATTTTAAGACTGCTTCTTTTCACTGGTGTTATGCAAGTTCATTGTTACGTACTTTGGTCTAACTCGTTCAGGTTTCTTGTGCTTACACTTTATTGAGATTCTTGAATCTGTGAGTTTATTGCTTCTATTGTGAACTTTGGAAACTTTTATGTACTATTTGTTCAAAACTTTTTTTTTTTCTGTGCCTCTCCCTAACATTTTGGGCATGTTGATTACATATGCATATGAGGCTGTTGGAAGTTTCCCCAAAGCTCACTGAAGCTGTAGGGAATTTTTCCCCCCTTTTTTTCATTTTTTCTGTTTTTAAATTTATTAATCTTCTGCTGTGTCTAATCTGCTATTCATTTAATCCAGTGTATTTTTCATTTCAGCTACTGTAGTTTCCATTTTAGAAGTTCAAATTTGTCTTTAAAAAAAATCTTTCATGCTCCCCTTAACATGCTCATGCTTTCCTCTTCCTTCTTGAATATCTGAACTATGGTTAATGCTAACCATTCTGGTGTCCTTATTTACTAATTCTACCATGTGTGACCTTTCTGGATTTATTTATTGATTGGCTTTTCTTAATTTATGGGTCTTATTTCCTATTTCTTTGTATGCCAGTATTTTATATTGGATACTAGGTGTGAATTTCATCTTGTTAAGTGTTGGATATTTTTATATTTTGTATTCCTTTAAATATATTTCATTCCAATTCCGATACGCAGTTAGGTGACCTGGAAACCATTTGTCCTTTTTAAGCTTTGCTTTTAAGCCTTGTTAAACAGAATTAGAGCAGCCTGTAGACACAAGCTAATTTTTATGCATTACTGAGACAATGCCCTTCAGAGTACTCTACCCAATATTACACACATTACATGGTTTCTGCTCTCTGTCTATTGTAGCATATGCTATACCCAGTGAAAGCTCTTAAGGTTGTTCTGCCTGCTCCTTTGGGGTTGTTTCCCCCCAGACTTCAGGTAATTTCCTTTCAAGCATGTGCTAATCAGTACCCAGGCATCCGTAGTGTGGAGGGAAGACATTCTACTCATCTCCTGGGGTCCCTCTCTGGGAAGCTCTCTCCTCTCCAGTATTTTGTCCTGCAAATTCTAACTACCTTGGTATCCTTGAGCTCCCAGCTCTATCTCTTTAACTCTGGAAAACTACCAGAACTTGCCTGGGTTCCTCCACAAGGTGGCCTGAAAACTCTCCAGGCATTAAGTTGGATTATTGTAGGATATCTAGTTTGTTTCTCATCTCTCAAGAATTGCTGCCCTCTACTTCCTGCTGTCCAGTGTCTGAAAACAATTGTCTTCTATATTTTATCTGCTTTCGAGTGGCTTAAGGTAGGAAGTTAAGTCCAGTCCCTGTTACTCTATCTTGGCCCAGAGTGGAGATCAGGTTATGTATTTTTTATATTCCCAAATTTATTTCACTCTGAGTATAGGAAGTTATAACATTAAATTGTCTCCCAACTATTCCTGGGAATTTCTCAGGTGATTCCTCTCCTATGCTTCAGAACACATTTCTCAGGTTATTCATTCATTTATTTATTCACATAATAGGTATTTATCGAGTGCTTATAATATCCAGGCACTGTTATAGGTGCTTGGGATACAATGAAAGACAAGAAAGACAAGCTTTCTGCTTTTGACAGTTTACATTTTGTTGGGGACAGCCAAATTGAACAAGCAAATATCAGAAAGCAGCAAATGCCACGTAGAAAACAAATCAGATGCTGTAATAGAGAGTGAATAGAGGGAAGGATGGTAATTAAGCTTAGGAGTTACCGAGAAGGTGACATTTGATCTGAGACCTGAGTGATAAGAAAGTATCACCAATAAAAAATTGGGGAAAGAGAATTCCAAGAAGAGGAACTAGCAAACACAAAAGTCTTAAAATGAAAATGAGGGATAGAAAGAACAGTGTGGTCCAAATTTAGAGAATGATGAGGAAAGTAGGAGGAGATAGGAGAAAAAGGCATGGACTTGTATTCTCAGCGCAAAGACAACGTGAGTGAGACATGCACCAGCTACTGCTTATTCCTACCAATACCGGTCTCTGTTCTCCCTTGTAGGCTTCGCCAATTCTGTTCTGTATTTAATCCTACCCCTGAACAAATGCTAATTACTCTAAACCAATCATGGTAATCCTATGTATCTGGCTAGTGACTGGTTTTGAAAAAGGTGAGTGACAGATACCTGGAAAATGAGACCTGAGAGGCAGTTTTTTAAGGAAAGATTCCCTTATTTATGAAAAAAGACCCACAGAAGGAGGTGGCCTCTGCTCTTTCATTAGATTAATGATTATCAACTGGGGACAAATTTGTGCCCCAGGAGATATTTGGCAGTATTTGGAGATGTTTTTGTTTGTCACATCTGGGAGTATGTTACTGGTATCTACTAAGTACAGGCTAGGGATACTGCTAACCATTTTACAATGCATAGGACAGCCCATGTAGCAAGGCAAGGAGTTATCCAGCCCCAAATATCAGTATTTCTAAGGTTGAGAAAGCCTACACTAGACACTCTTGGGTCTAAATGTGATTGCTACAACTGTTGTGGCCATCTTGCAACCAGGAATATTAGCTGATATGCTAAAGATGAAAAAGTGAAAAATAGAAAGGTCCTAGGGTTGTGATGTCTTTGAGCTGCTAAATAAACCAACTTATAACCATATCAGAACTTCTTGTTGTATGAACTATTACGTATGCTTATAGTTTGGACTATTTTGAGTTAAGCAGTTCCATATGGGAATCTAGAATCCACAGGAGAGATGACATATTATTTGGGAGTCACCAACAAATAAATGAAACTTGAAGCCTTGGGACTGGAAGAGGGCTTGGGTAGAGAACCAACATCAGGTAATGCCAACATTTATAGACTGGGTTGAGTCAGCACAGAAGACTAGGAGTCAGGAACAGCTAATAATAATATCTAATGCTTTGTATAGTGATTACTCCATGCCAAGCATTTTTCTAAATTCTTTGTAAATATTAACTCATTTAATCCTTATAACAAGTTTATGAGGTAGGGTTACTATTATCATCCCATTTTACACACAAGGAAAGTGAGTCATAGATCAATTAAAGCCAATTTTTCCAAGGTTACAAAATTAGTAAATGTATAAGTTGGGATTCAAATACAGGCAGTCTGGCACTATTGCTTCAATGTGTCCCCTCCTAAATTCAGATGTTGCCAATGCAATAGCATTAGGAGGTAGGGAGCTTAAGTGGTGATTAGACTATGAGTGCTCCTCCCTGGTGTATGGGATTAGGTATCCTTATAAAAGGACTTGATGGAGGGCTTTTGTCCCTTCTTGCCCTTTTGCCTTCTGCCATAGGAGGATATAGTGTTCTTCCCCTCCAGAGGACTCTGCATTCAGGGAACCACCTTGGAAGCAGAGGGAAGGATGCTAATTCAGGTTAGGAGTCACTGAGGAGGTGACACTTGATCTGAGGCCTGAATGACAAGAAAGTATCACCAATAAAAATGGAGGAAAGAGAATTCCAAGAAGAGGAATTAGCAAACACAAAAGTCTTAAAATGGAAATGGAAAATGTGTATTTGAAAGATAGAAAGAACAGTGTAGCCAGAATATAGAGAATAATGATGAAACTAGGAAGAGATACAAAGTGGTAGGAGGTGAGGGAACCTCACTTAAGGGAACCCTCACTCGATAATGAACCTGCCAGTCTTAATCTCAAACTTCTTGGCCTCCAGAACTATGAAAATTAAATTTTTGGTTTTTTAAAATAAACTAAATGTCTCAAGTATTTTCTTATAGCAGCACACATAGACTATGAAAGGCACCAAAGTCTAAACTATCTTGTTATACAACATTTCTAGCATCAGAAATATGTGGTTTCATAGATGGTAAGAAAGGTAAGTGCTTAAGAAAAGAGGAAATAGTCAGCTGTGTTGAAGGCTATTAATAAATCAACTAAGAGGGTAGAGAGGTGTCAGGTGGATTTGGCAACATGAAGAACATTGATGACCTTGACATGAGCAGTTTTCAGTTCCTTAGATAAAAAATAAGCTTATACATGTGGATTCAGAAGTGAATGGGGGATGAGAATCCTAGATTTAAAGTTTAGAATTTTATTTAATTGTTACCTGTTTAATTGTTGTGTGAAAATATAGGAATGAAATAATATTGTAGACTTTAAGTAACTAAGACCTAAAATACATAATATAGACAAGACAATTATGGTCAAATTAGCTAGATATGAATTAGAATACTTCATTTGTAACTTGAAATAATTATAAAATAGGTATGTGATTGATTTTGCCACCTGCCAAACGTTATCAATGAATTTTTCATTTCATTTCTTCTCTAAATATTCTTTTCTCTTATTTTTACCCTCTCATTTTGCATGCTTTGAAGTACAGACCTGTGCCTCCAGAAGGAACACAATCATGTCTATCAAATTATGGCCTTGACTATCACCGAGGCATTGAATTCCACAAGTACGTGCCTCTTAACCTCTGATGAGCAGCAGGTTACTGTAATTCTGTGTGTGAATTTCTGGGACAGACATGACAGGCGTTTCTCTCATTGTGATAAATATCTAGGGAATCTCGCTGCAATGTTGGCATAGTAAATCTTAAATTTGAGTATATCCTAGCGTCAAATTATGGTGTACTACACAGGTGATAAAAACAAACTAGATAAACATTTTTGTTTGCATCTACTGGCTTTAAGAGGCTATCTTATGGTACCAATGTGTTCTTTAGAGAATTGGCCAGTCATGTAATATTCTTCTATATCTCTATAATTAAAGTGGTTTGTAGCTCAAACTCTTAAACTGGACTTTAAGCAAAATGGCCATGAAACTCCACTCTTAGTAATAATAAAATGATTTTTAGGGATTAAAAAGAATGATCCAAATTGGGATACAGAAATAAAGTATATTGTCTTGATTATTATTTAATCCAAATATTTTCTCTATGGATACAGTCATGGCCATAATTCCACAGAAGTAGCATTGTGATATGGTGTCAACTGTGTATTAAAACCCATATTCACAGAGGTGAAATTATTATATTTCTATATTTTAAAAAGTCACTATCAAACATCAAGCTGTTGACTTTTCCTTTGCTAGGTTTAATTTTAATAATCACAGAGAAAGAAAACACTAGGTTGCTAATATAGAGCCCAGAAGAAATGTTTGCAACTAACTAGTGGCACAACTTTAGCTAGTTATTTAACCAATATGAGTCTCGATTTTCTTATGTGTAAACTGAGAACAATAGTATCTATTTGGCCTGTAATAAGTTATCAGTAAATGTTATCTAATTCCAATTCTAGTGGGCTGGTAGCATCATATTTATGTACAAAATTCAGGACATGATCAATGTGATGATTCCCATGATTCAAATGGAATATGACAATCAGGGTAATTGTGGCCTAGGAAACCATTAAACATACAGAAGATACTCATTTATTCAGATGTCAATGCAAATCTAGCCCTAAATTAAAGAAGACATATTAGATAACTTATCAGAGACATTCCTCCTCCAAACTGAAACAAAAGATAAACATCTATGTTTTGCCTAAACAAATAGAAAGAATCTAAGTGTGATGCAAATTGGGATAAAATTGTAGAACTTGCCTGATCATTTAGTTCTGGAGTCACATCAGTCAACATGGCATGACTCCTTGGCTTTGATTTTTGGCACTAATTGTGATCTTTAAAAAAAACTCATAAATTCATTTGATTGAGTATCTGTGGCACAGATCAAGTTTGTACTGGTAGAGCCAAGTCATGAACTTTCCCTCTGCTTTTCCTTGGCTCACTCTCCAAAGTTCTCGCTGCTCTTCCTGCAAAGGACAGTGAGTTGCTTGGCTGCCAGCTGCCATGGAGCAAGAGACTGGACTCAGATTTTTGTCTCTAACGAAACCAATGAAAGTCTGCATTCAGGTTTTGTCTGTAACAAAACCAATGTTTGGAAATGAAGACACTCAGTTTATCAGTCTCTTTGGTGACAGAAAACAACTGGTTTGACTAATGTTTTCACTTCATTAGCAGGTGATTAATGCCCTGAATGTAATACATATTGAGGTTTAATAGAAAGAATACAGGCTTAGGGATCAGAAAGCCTGGGCCTAAAGTCAAGACTTTAAAGCACCTCTTTGATTTTTAGGTTCTTTATGTATAGAATGGTTATAATCAAGCCTGTGCCATAACATTTTGGTGAGGAATAAATGAGGTAGCATAGTGTAAACTGCTTGGGTTTAAGGAAAGGCAACTAAAAGTGGTATTAAAGAGGAGAAGAGAATGGGAAAAGAGGCCCAGTTAGGTGATAATAGTAATATATAGGTAAGAAATGATAAGCATGTAACAATAGTAGTGGTGAGAGATTAAACACACACACAAACACACAATGCTTCTGGGATCTATTTTAGATGAAGGAGTAGATGTAGCTGGTAGTAGGATAACAGAGATATAAAATGTAAGACTGTGGGAGAAGCAGACCTTCCAGGAAACAAGATGGCTCTAGTTTTGCACATGTCAAGTTTAAGACGCCCACTAGACATCCAAGCAGAGTTCAGGGAAGGGGTGCAAGCTGAAAATGCAAACACAAGAATCATCAACATATGGATGATATTTAAAGCCATGAGGCCAAATGAGATCACCAAAGAAACATATGCAGAAAGAAAAGAGCAGAAGATCAAGGGTTGAGCATTGAATGGAGCCTTGAGAACAACAATGTCCAGAGGTGAGACTGATGAGGATGTACCCGAAAAAGAGATCAACTAAGATGATCTCCTTTTCTGAATTCATTTACATTTTCAATATATTTGAACACCTTTGTGATTTTCCATAGTAAATAGGAATTTTCCTAACATTCTTCCAGAGAAATCTAGAAAAGGAATAGTTGTTATAAATTATAGTGTTATAAATCCAAGATGTAAAGAATACATGTGTAACAAAGCTGCACATTCTGCACATGTATCTTGTTTTTTTACAAGAAATAAAAATAAAAGAAATTCATTGATTTTAGACTTTTAAATATGTATACAATTTCTATAAACATAAAGGGAATATTAAAAAAAGAATACATGTGTACATGTGATTTCATAGTATTCCAATTTGTTTCTGTTTGTGTAAAAGGTTTAATTTATACTGTAGTTCAAAGGTACAAAGAATAAATCCTCAACATGTGTTTTCATTTCATATCTCAGTTTCTGCAGCCTTTTATTTATAGCAAAAGATAAGTGAAGGCAAAAAGTTCACCTCAGAATTTGTCCTCCATGGTAGCTTAAAAACACAAAGGTTTGAACTAGTGTTTTGAAAGACAGGTTCTGTTTCAACAATTTCCATTTTTCTAAGAATGCTCATTCAAAAAATCATATGGTGTGCAAGGAAGACTTTATGTAAGATGTTATTCTGTAGCAGGGTGTTTGGCTTTCTCCTTTTTGATTCCCTTATTGTCAACTATTCATAACACAAATGCTTTTGTCCTTTTCTCCCTCTCCCTGCCACAATAGACCAAGTAATTAACCAAGTGAAGAGGCTGTCAATTAAACACTGATACTAATCTAGGCATAAAAGGTTCTTTAGGGAACATTGGTTTTGAACATATTTTCAGCATTATCAGCATTGATTTTATTCATCCAATTCTCATACAATCGAGTGCTCCAAATATTTACATGCCATCCAGGCAACACTTGCAACATGGATGACCCACAAAGTAGAAACAGCGTTCACAAAGAATGTACGGAGAATAAGCTCTCTATTGTGCCTCCAAGGCCTGTTTTCCCAGGAATAGATGTTCCATCATTAATTAATATCCCACATCTTTAATGATAAGATTGTCAAGGACAATTAGGGAAATGATTACAAGTGTCCTTGGCAACTGGAATGCCCCGCAGATTTTAGCTTACTTTCCCTAAGTGTTGCTGAAAGGTCATTTCTTTGAAGTGTGAAGACTTAACCATGCCTTGCATTGGTGGCATTGTGTTCAAATGTTATACAAAAAGAAGACATCTTTTTAGCCTGATTTCTTTGGCACAAATAAGATATTTAAAGATAATTATATTGTTGTGTCATTGCTTTAGCAATTAACTCTCTGGTAGTAAATTCACTAATAGTAAATTTTCTTGGGAATTAGTAGGGTTTATTATTACCTGTCTTGCTAATCTATTTGATAAATTTATATAAGCATGCTATTCCTTAAAATAAATCCATTTTTAGCTATCACTAGCTATCAATGATTTTTCTCCTATCTCTTACTTTTACTTCAGTCTGTTGATATATTTATCCAAAGATACAGCTTTGTCTAAGCAGTCCCTGTAAGACCTTTGGGCTTCAAGAATAACCTCCTTTTCCAAACCATTGTCAAAAACTGTGGAGAGTCTGCACTGTTACTCTATATTCAGGCTGATGAGTTGGCCTGCTACAGCCTCATCGATGCTGGCAGAAGACATGAGCTATGGGTCAGTACTCAGAACTTTATCCCTCAAGGCACTGCAAACAGCAGGAGTATCACGTTCATCACCATTCTTGCCTCTCAAGTCCCACAGGGGTAACAAAACAGGCCCAAGTGGATGCTGCACATACAGAGAATCACAGCTGAAGAAGCTTAAGTTTAGAGAACTCTGATCTTTTATAATAGGCAGTAAGCAAACCTGTGTGACCTTTGCTCCAGAGAAGGAAGTTATCTTTAACATGCTGGACAGGAAGCAAACCAACTTGCTGCTTCAGTGGAAGACACCCTGTTGTCTAAGGCTGTTTGCTATACGAACATCCTTGTGAAGATAAAGGTAAGGAGTGTCTCTGGTTGGAGGACATGCAGAAACATGAGAGACCCATGGAGAGTTGTCTCCCAAATCCTTTTTCTAGAAGTAAGACATTAATCATGAAAGAATGTTGAGATATTTCAACTATAATTACCTTTGGAAGGAAGAGTTCAAACTACGCATGTCCCATCCCCCTAACATTTTAATAACCCATTTTAATAACCTTTCCCCACCCACTCCTAGCCCTTTCCCCAAGCATATTATTTCCTTCCTGATAGTAAAATACCTGTGACACTTTCAATGTTTTTTCTTTTGTACTAGCCACAGACATATGAGTCAAGTCTGATGTTCAATCCCATAAAATTATGGCAATGCATATTAATAGTTTATTTACTTCTTCCTTTTTTCTTAGCCCCGATTTTTAATTTACTTTTTATAGTATATTGCACATGTTCTGTATTGTAAACTGCTTTAAATTATTTTGGGAAAGAAGCTGCTACATAAATTTTAAATAAATGCCAAATAATGAAAAGATTGGATAGGCCAAAATAGTTGACTACATAAAAAAGTTTCAAAAACAGATAAATCACAAATAATCTCTCTAGAGGCAGTACAAAGCATTTTTTTGTATTTATTCATTACATAGTTATTTGTCAAACTTCTTTAAAATATTGGAAAGGTAAGAATAAACAACATCATAACAATGCTAAATTTAATATATAATTTAAAATTTTCATATTTTTACTGGTAGTAACAGCAATGTGTTTATTATATTTAAAAATATGAGAAATTTAAAGAAGAAAAATTAAATTATCCACAGCGCCCCACCAGCCAGATATAAAACGATGCTAACTTTTAAATGTAGTTCCATGCAATTTTTATATATAAATATATACATTACATAATCAAAATTGTGTATGTACAGGTTACTTACTGTTTTTTGTTTTATGAGGATATTCAAACTATGCTGATATTATTTAAAAATGTAAGTTTTGAAATGACCTCCTATTTTTTTCATCATATGGCCAAACTATAATTTACTAAACATTTTCCTATGGTTTACTATTTGTTTATAATTTTCCCAGTAAAAATTCTGTAGCATATTACCTTATACACAAATATTTGTCCATATTTATGATTATGTTCTTGGGACAGAGTGATGGTTAATTTTAGGTGTCAACTTGTCTGAATTAAGGGATACCCAGAGAGTTGGTAAAGTAGCACTAATTCTCAATTCTTGCATTAATTATCCTCAATGCTTCAGTAGGCACTGAGCCCATCCCCCTCTGCTGAAAGGGGAAACCAGGTGGTTTGGCATTTGATTAGAACATTAAGGCTGTCCCAGGTGTGTCTCTGAAGGCATTTCTGGAGGAGATTGGCAGGTGAGTCAGTGGACTGAGCTGGGGAAGATTTGCCCACAATGTGGGTGGGCACCATCCAGTGAGCTGGGGTCCTGGATGGAACAAAAAGGTGGAGGAAGGGAGAATTCTCGCTCTCTAGAGTTGGGACACTTCTTCTCCTGTCTGTTGATATCAGAACTCCAGGTTCTTCTTTGGGTTTTAGACTGTGGGACTCACACTAGTGGCCCCCAAGGGCTCTCAGACCTTGGGCCTCAGACTGACAGTTAAACCAATGGCTTCCCTGGTTCTGAGGCCTTTGGACTTGGAGTAAGCCATGCACTGGCTTCCCGGGTTCTCCAGCTTGCAGACAGCTTATCATGGGACTTCTCAGGCTCCGTAATCAAATGAGCCAATTTCCCTAATAAATAGTTTCTCCTCTCTCTCTCTGTCTCTTTCTCTCTCTCTCTCTCATGAAAGGAAAATAAAATCTAGGGACCCCGATTCACTATGCTAAAAGAAAAACAATTAAGCCAAAAGCTGAGTCATGCAAGAAACTGCTAATTGGGAATTCTCTTGTTCCTAAGCTACAGATAAAAGCTGCAGATAAAAGGCCAGATACCTCCACAGGTACTACTCTATCTTCACCCTATCTTATGTGAAGTGCGGGTTTACTGACCACGAGATGAATACATAATTGACTCTTTGCCTACTTGCTCCTTTTCTCTTGTAACATGTGGATTCAGTAATAAATATGACCATCACCTCCCTCTTTCCCCTCCAGCCTTCTTTTCTCCTTTCAAATAATGAAGCCCTCAAAATTATCACTGGAGAAAGGCAGACACCACAGATTGTTTCTGTGATTTCTGTGTTCCTTTCTTCCAGGCATGTCCTTAAACCTTGGCAACATGAACTTCTAAATTGATTGAGACCTGTCTCAGACACTTTTTGGTTTATACTATATCTATCTATCTGTCTATCTATCTATCTCTCTATCTTATTGGTTGTGTCTCTGGAGAACTCTGACTAAAATAGACTCCTAGAAATGCAATAACTAGGTCAAATAACTAGGTTTAGACCCTTGAGGCACATTGGCAAGCTACTTTCTAGAAAAGTTGAATCAATTTACAATTCTGCCAACCACAAATAAGAGTGCTTGTTTTACCACAACCTGACCAGCATTGAGAATTATTTTTTATCTTGGATTAATAAGTTAAAAATAAAATGTCAATGTTTTAATCACGTTTCTTTTGTTATGAAGGGGACTATTTTCAAATGCATTTTTTGGTCCTCTGTGTGGTGAACCATTTAATTGTCAATTTAGCCCCTTTGTTTTCCTATAAAGAATCATGGTTTTCTTATTGATTATATGAGATTATTATTCTTAAGCACATTTTGACTGTTACAGTTATGATTAACACTTCTTTTTAAAACAAAGTTTTCATTTTCTTTTGAAGTTTAATTTTTATGCTCAGAAATATGAAATGTATGCAGTCAAATGTCTTACTACTTGTTGCATCGCTTTTATGATTTTAAATTTCTTGTCAATTCTGAAATCCTTAAGTCTTTTCCAGTATACCCTTCTAGTTTTGTGGGACTTTTATATTTAAATCTTTAATGCGTCCTAGGGCTAGACTCCAAAATGTTAAAACAGCAATGAATTATTTAACTAAACTCCCGGAACAGTACAGTAGAACCCAGCCCTAGGAGGGCTGCAAAAAGCTAATTGGGAATTCAAGTTCCTTTTTGCCCAGCACTGACTTCCACAGATATGAGCTTGACTTCTCCAGCTAGACCCTCGTCTGTCTCTGATGTTTAAGCATTATATCATCTAGAGTTTAAAAACTGCATTTGGTGGTAGGGCAGCACATGTGAATTGTGGTTTGGCCAAACATTCTCCAGTTATGTATCTAAATTTTGTCTCCTAACCATGTTTTCAGCCCCACTCCCAGTTTTCAACTTATGCATAGCTAGAGGGACCGTCCCCTTACCCTCTCTTAGAGACAGCTCCTCCCCACCATGTTCTTTACTGAGGAATCTGCATCATGAGTAGTAGACTTCTCTACTAAATTTCTTATAGGTAGGTTGTGAGGACACTGCATTAGCATGCCTACTGTTGACTCCAGAGCCAAACTGGCTGGGCTTGAATTACATTTCCCTAATGCTGGAACTGTGTAAACTTGGGCAAGTACATTGATCTTTCAGCTGATTATTGAGAGTTCTTCTGCAATGGAATTCCACAAGGGAGACAAATATCACATGTTCTAGATCCATCCAAAGAGGTTCATCCACGAAACTTTTCACTAGACCTCTTTGTCACCAATCTGCAGATCCCGCTGTTGCCATAAATCTTCCTTATAATGCATCTAAATCATTAGCTATTGCTAATTAATTTGTACAGATTTGTACTTTAGTCCAATTTTCCTTCCAGAAAAGTGAATACCCAGATATACGGTCGTCTTCCAAAGTACCTAGGCTTGTGTGTGTTAGGGTGGGGTGAGGTTATTTATTTATTTATTTTTAGAAAGAGTCCCACTCTGACTCCCAGGCTGGAGGGCAGTGGCATGATCAGAGCTCATTGCAGCCTCAAACTCCTTGGCTCAAGCCATTCTCCTGCTGCAGCCTTCCAAGTAGCTGGGACGACAGGCATGTGCCACCATGACTGGCTAAATTTTAATTTTGTCTTTTTTTGTAGAGATAGGGTTTCACTATGTTGCCCAGGCTAGTCTCAAACTCCTAGCCTCAAAGTGTTGGGATTACAGGCATGAGCCACCATGCCCAACGTATGGTTGTGTTTCCAAAACTTTGATGTGCATACAGATCAGTTGAGATCTTGTTAAAATTCAGACTGATTCAGTAGCCGTTGGGATTCTACAATCCTACATTTCTTAAACATTTCCAGGTGATGCTGCTGTTGTTGCTGCTGGTCTAAGGCCGGTATTTTGAGCACAAAGGGTCAAAGTTGCCCTTTCTTGTTCATCAGGTTCTTTCACCATGATGTCTTCTGGGATAGCAAGATTATCAAAGTCCCTCAGTCTTAACTAATAGAGGCAGAGAATTGACATAGCCCTGAAGCAATATGATGAAAGTATAAGGATATCCCTGTCTAAAAGTTAAATGAGTTAAAATTCATGGTATTATTTTGGGATTATAATTAGAATTATTTTAGGCTTATTGGTATGGGAAAGATACAGTCACCATATTAATAGCTATTTATCATGTACTGGAGGCTTCAGTGCAACAGCAGCTACAACTGAATTCACAGCCTGATTAAACATGTGATAACACAGCTCTTCTCTAAGATCCACCAAATATTTGACAAGGTATTGTTACCTGATGTCCTCAAGATTAACTATTGCTTTTGGTTTGCTATTTTGTTAACTAATGGGAACCTAAGGGACTTCTACTTCATACTTTCTCTCATGTACTGACATGCTAATCCATATGTCAGAGAAATAGACAGGAATTTTATCAGATGTTGAAAAAAGTGTATTTTATACATAAAGGAACAGATAAACCGAATAGCTTCATGGACTCACTTACTATGAGATAAACTTGGGCCAAAACTTCACTTATTGTCTGAATTCCATAAGCCTCCACTCTGAAGGGTGTATTACAAGCAGCATTTTGAACTCACAGAAAATAGCTCCAAACCAGTGTTCCATAATCCTCCAAAAATATATATCCTTAACTAATCCTAACCCTAACCCACTGTATATTCCGATCCTGGAAGCAGTTGCAGCTCCCTTTATGGATGACTAGGTGGAAGATTTACTGAAGTCTCTGAGTCTGTCAATTGACACAGGTCTGAATCCATGAATTCAAGTCATAATAACTCAAGTCTGACTTTTGTGCATCAGCCCTAGGTTTCTTTTGGTTACACAGACTAAGACCTTGGAAGGCTATCTATCTATTTCAGTTCTAATAATCAGTCAGCCACCACAAGAGGCCTGCTGCTTATTACAGTAACCACATCTCCCTGATCCTTGAGGTTAAGGATCAACATCATTGATCTCATAATTCCCACCGAAAATAGGGACCATATTTCAATGACAGCATCTCCTTTCATTCTAGCCTCAGAGAGCAGCACTACAGCACTTTTCTAGGCAACGGGCATTCCCCTTATCTAACGTACTTGTCCATGTCTTGATGAAGAGTGTGTCTCCTGAGCCCTACTGGGGGACAGGATTGGAGGAGGACATAGTTGTACATGATAAATCTACCCCATCTTCCTTGTCCTTAAAACACCTAAACATTTGTAGTTGTTATTTATATTAAGGCGAATAATGTCTGGTATCTCATGTTGATTCAGCTTAAGCCACTCTTGAGTTCACTTTTGGTTTACCAGCTGAACAAGCAATTAAAATAATTTCTAGACCCTGAAACTTGAACACTAAATCCAAGATTCCTCGGAACTGTATTTACATTCCACCCTATCTCATCAAGAATTCCCAGAAGCCATTCATACATGCTGCCTGGGCTTCATCCAATATAAGTTAGCAAAAATGTTTCAGTCCTTTTATAACGTAAACCTTTTCCTTCTAGGTTTGTTTGTTGTTATTAGCTCTTTGGAATATGCTGCTATTTAGCTCTCACTATCTAACTGAGGATAAAGAGGGGCAGTAAAGTTAGATCATGTGAAAACTTGGCATTCTCTTCCAGGCTAACTACCTTGAGTGAAGTCATAATAGAGGCCCTAAGCAAGGCAAGACTAGCCTCTCAAACAGAGGCTACTTTTATTAGGATAGGAAGCTCAGAGGGATTCTGGGGTCTGAGATGCTCTGACTTACTGAAATCTTTTAAAATTTGGCCATCTCAAATATCTGTGTCTCATTTTTTCCCAACCAAAGCCTTTATTTTTACATGAGATCTAACACGACGGTAACATCGACCAACCTTATAATTCATCAACTGCGGGGTCAGACGCTGTGGCTACAAGAAGGAATAGTCTCATTTAGGACCAATATAAAAACTTCTTAGCTGTTTTTTACTTTGTCTTTGGCCCAGAATTTAAAATCCTCAGACAATTATTTTTTTCCCTTAAAGGTCTCCAGTACAATTATTAATATAGGTGAACTTAAAACCTCACTGTAGTTTTTTTTTTGCAATTATGCTCCTGCACCAAAACTTCAGTATGATGTTTCCATTCTATTGTTCTGTATTTTTTTTTCTATTGATCCAAGTAGTTTATTTCTTTTCTGTTTTCCCCAGTCTCTTTTTTTTTTGAGACGGAGTTTCACTCTTGTTGCCCTGGTTGGAGTGCAATGGCGCAACCTTGGCTCACTGCAACCTCCGCCTCCTGGATTCAAAGGATTCTCCTGCCTCAGGCTCCCAAGTAGCTGGGATTACAGGCGCACACCACCATGCCCAGCTAATTTTTGTATTTTTAGTAGAGACAAGGTTTCACCATGTTGGCCAGGCTGGTCTCAAACTCACGACCTCAGGTGATCTGCCCACCTCGGCCTCCCAAAGTGCTGGGATTACCAGCGCAAGCCAGCATGCCCAGCCCTTTCTCCAGTCTTTAATTATGTTTGAATGCAGAGGAATCAATCTGGACTTAGATTTGCCAACAAATAGAGCACATGAATTCCCCCTTAGTTCTTACTCTGTATGTGGAATTTGATAAACCTAACTTCTCAGATCTATAGTTAGAAAGCAGATGTAATCCATAGCTCCAACTTCACTTCCCATTGAATAGCAGTGTTTTATGTCATACAGCTCTTACCCATCACTCTACCTTGTTCTCTGTCATGTGCAATGATGCTATACATTAAAAACTGCCATTTTCAACATATTCACTGCCATCAGGCCCCTTTCCTTGTTACCCATTGTATTGGTTCTCATGCTGATAATAAAGACATACCCAAGACTGGGTAATTTATAAACGAAAGAGATTTAATTGACTCACAGTTCCACATGGCTGGGGAACCCTTGGAGAACTTACAATCATGGTGGAAGGGGAAGCAAACACGTTATTTTTCACATGGTGGCAGAAAGGAGAAGTCCTTGGCAAAAGGGGAAAAGGCCCTTATAAAACCATCAGATATCCTGAGAACTCACTCACTATCATGAGAACAGCAGCATGGGGGTAACTGTCCCCATGATTCAATGACCTGCTACCATGTCCCTCCCATGATACATGGGGATTATGGGAATTATAATTCCAGATGGGATTTTGGTGGAGACACAGCCAAACCATATCACCCTTTTATACAAACTTTCTGTAACAACCTGTAGTTAATCACCACCCCTACTCCACCTCCAATTTCTGCCATGTTTTCTTGGACCAAGCCACTCACTACATGAGTAAATAAAAGTAAATAAATTTTTTTTTTTTTTTTAACCCATGTAGTAGGAAAGAAAATATCCCAGCCACTTCAAACAGAAACTCCACCAAGCTGGCCAGTTTTACAGTTAGTATAGAATATGGTTCTCTTAGCCATGCTATAGACCAGCACTGTCCATATAGAATGTGAGCCACAAATGCAAGCCACATATGTAGTTTTAAATTCTCTGGTAGCCACATTTAAAATGCGCTCAATAGTCACATGTGACTGGTGGCTGCAGTATTAGACTGCAGGTCCTGACAGTCAGGGAGGGATACAAAAGTCTCCATTCCTGTGTTCATCTACGGGTGACTCTTTTTGGTGGGTGAAGCATAAGTGAACTGCCAACTGTTTTTCCTAATTCTGTGCCTTCTCCCTTATGGTTACTAAAATTTCTGGCCCATCCTCTGGAAATGGGTTTTGATTATCCATTTAATTTTCTGTGGTGATATTATGTTTTATCTTTTTCTGTATAATTATAAGTGTTTTGTTGAAAATTGGGAGATGCCTACCCAGACATAATTTTAAACCCTGTTAGATAAATTTTAAGCTTTTTTTCATTAGTATATCAGCAGCTGAGAAAATATCTACGCTGTATAATAAGTTCAAAGTCTAATGCATGATAAGGATTCATAGTAGCAAGAAACCTCTTCCATAACTTTTGTGTTTATAACAAATGTGTGTGTGTGGACAGGTTTCTAAGTAGTTGCTCTCATTTTTATTTTCTCTTTGTAGAGACAATGCGCAGTCATGCATCTGAAGGTTTTGCAGGAAGCTGAAAAATGTTCTCATTCTCTGCATTTGTTTACCAAACACGCTGCTTCACAGAAAGCTAAACAATCCTGAAGTTTCTGTTTCAAAAACTGGCTATTTTTCAAGAATGTGAATAGCTTGGAAAGACAAATCCTGTTCTTTTAAATGTTCAAGACTAAATAACCCTTCTTTACATTAAGTGGACAAAATTCATCCTCGAAATTTCCATTTTATTTGAAGTTGACACCTTCCTTTTTAAGAGACAAAATCAATAATCTTTTTCGTTATAAGAATTTCTATTAAAATGAGCGAAATCTCAAAATGCAGAGAACTTGTGATATAATTAAAATAGGAGTGTCAAAACCTGAGATTCTTGCAATGTAAAAATCCATTAATTCCTAATATTGCAATTATTGTAAAAAATTCAAACTATAAAATTCTAATAGTTATAGCCTTACTATGAATTAATTGAAAACTACTAATACCAACTAAACATATATTTAACATTTTAATAACTCAGTTTAGTGTCCTTTTGAAAAAGATTTAATAGATTAAACAAAGTTAGCTGAATTGACTACATTATTGGTAGCCCATATATAAATCGACATAGATATTATACATAAAAAATACTAACTGATTTTTTAAAGTGAAAAACCATTAGTAACATTAAAATATGGTTATATTGTATACTTGCTTCATCCAGATGTAAAGCCAAAAAAGGACCTTGATTATTTGGGGAAGGAGAAAACTTTGGAAAAAATTATTTAAATTTTTAATAACACCATGCTAAAACTTCATATGGGACAGATATACAGAATATAGTCAATGTCTTCCATTTAGTGATGCTTGACTTTAATTTTGTAAGCAATTAGACATGTAAACCAAAAAATAGTGTTAGCTGTAGTTTAAAATCTACTAGTAGTGGCCAACATTTATGGAGAATTTGTGATCTATAGGAAGTATTCTAAATCGTTTTCATATGTGTGTTAATTTCTCAATAACCTTATTCCAGGCACACCTATTAGTCCCATTTTACAGAGGAAGAAACTGAGAGTTTATGTAATAAAAGAAGTTAGGTGAACTGACACCTTCTGACACTGAATGAAAGTATCCTTCCTATTAAATAATATTTAATCAGAAAATGGTTATTATAAATGATCAATAGCTAGGAATAAAGACAAAAAAGTATGTGTTCTCAAAGAGTAGATATACTAATAATTAAATGGAGGTTGCGAATTAAGCAGTTACTTCTGATGAGTACAATCAGTAATAACACACCAGGCAAATCTTACGAAAGTCTTATGAAAAGGTTTGCAGGGGAGTAGCTGGCAGTTTTTCCTTTAACTTACGAAAGCCAAAAGTCAGTGGTGGGAAACATCTGGAACCAAACAAAAGACCTAATCCTTCTGTATGCAAGGGGCTTAATTTTTCACGAGAAACGATCTATTGTGAATAGAGGCAGCCTAGAAAGAACCTGAGATCTTGCCACTGGTACAAGAGTCCCTATACTGAAGAAATGTTTAATGGCTCTTTCATTCCTTTTCTCTTTTATAAGTGTTCCTTCAGCACTTGATTTTGTTGTGAATGTGGATATGTCTATAATATTGTTTGTTTTAAATTGCTCGAATTGTTATATACTATTCAGTTTGGACTTCTTGGAATTCTAAATATGTAAATTGCATTCCAAACAAACAGCAATACATCATTCACAGAGTAAAATCTCTACATGGAGAATGAGATTAACTCATTTTAGTGAGAGATAAGTTCATTAGGACACTTTGAAGGTTGATGGAATGTCTGGAGTTAAATGTATTTTCAAGTATTTTGAATTCAACCATTTAATTTAATTTAACTTAGTGCATATTTATTGAATAACTCCTATAAACAAGACATTCTGAGGATACATATAGTTACAAGTCACAAACATTAAGAAATTCAAGACTCTACAAAGTAGATGTGTCTGTTATTAAGTATAACTGAAGAAATAACGTAGTTAGTTCTCTGAACATAGAGGAGGGATAAATCAACTAGTATTAGGGGACTGAAGGGAGTTCATGCTTGGAACTGCAGCAGCCATTTTGTGACTGCAAAGGAGATATTACTGGCACACTTGAGAATAGCAGAGCAGAAGGTAAGCAAGGGCCTGTGGGTCTTTGAAGACATCCTTGAGCTGCTAACCAATCCAGCAACTGCCTACCCCTGAATTTCTTGATTAGGAAGATTAAAACCTTGATTAAGATAATGCCATTTTTAGTCCATCATTCAGTTCTTGCAGCTGAAATCACCCTACCTTTGGTGTTACGGATCTGTTGGCTGGGCTATAACAATGGGTTGAACAAAGCTTGGGAGTTGTAATAAGAATAGAAAGGTGGGACCAAATGCAAAAACAATAGAGAGGAATCTGCAACTCCAAACACTGTGGTTTGGAGGGAAGGAAGAAACAAATACATCTGAGTTTTAAGGTCTGATTGATTGTGTGCATGACTGATATCAATAGGAATATGAGAAAAGGAATAGGTTTGGGAGCAGAAAGTAATAAATATAGTTTTGATGTTGAGATACAAAACAGAAAAAAGTCTCTTATTAATTTTGCTAAATACTTTTGAAATAAATGATACAGTAGTTTATGATGAAATAAAATGGTAGTATTTCCAACGGAGTTAAGTATGCCTTATTTACTCCATACTGAAATGAAATTTATCCAAAGTTGAGTTTGATAGTGCAAAGAAAACACTGGCTACTTCTTATTGGTTGAAAAAGAAAGTAGATTGAATAAACATATTAATCTTTGTTTTCTCCTGAAACTCGATTAAATTGACAGCAAAGCATAAGCAAGCATCTAAATCTACAAGGGCGAAGAGAATGGACACCCTCTCTCAGTAGGCTACTGGAGCATGTTAACCAGCACAATAAGGAAATGGCTCAGGAGGACGATGTGGGGCTCTGGAATCAGGGAACTGGACACAGGAAAGGGGTGAAGGAAATTCCTAGAATGGTGATGAAGGAAACCCTAGGATGACAATAACCAGCCTAACGAGCAGCAGCTGGTACCACCTGGAACAAAAGGTGCCAAGCAGGAGAAACTTATCTGAGGAAAAAGAGATCTTTTTAAAAAGGTAGATTTATCTGTCCTCTCATTTTCTGCTCACATGGCTAGCTCTTTCTTGATCCCAATCTAACTCCTGAGGAGGCTGGGAGTCTTCCCATGTACCTAGGAAGAAGAGAAGAACTAATATGGTAAGCACCAGTAATCTTTACCAGAGTTTCCAAAGCTGAATAATCAAGTTACAGCCTTATGAGCTTAGATGGAAATATGGAGGTAGCTAGCAGGAAAATAAGCCAGGAGTTGAAGGAGATTGGTCTGGGGCCTTGGAATCAGCAGTAGGGAAAAAAGAAACCAGAAATTTCCGTAGAATTTATTGTGATAGCCTACCAAAGTGATGTGATCTTTTAAACGCATAATGTTACAGCAGTCACCTCTGCTGAAACCTGTATTCAATAAATTCTAACTCTCCACTCAGCTGCCACTAAGTCTAGTGATTCAGCTTAAATGCTGATCTCCCCTCCCTGGGCTAAATCTTAGTAAAGTAGACCAAACAATGGAGAACACAGCTCAGGGATACAGGAAGGATTTGCTCTCTGAAAACAGCTCAGCCACAGTCTCCCTTGGTGTGGCGACAAAAAACCTCTTTAAGCACTTTAAATCGCTATTCAGAACTATCGCTTGCCTATTTTATCACAGTATTCTGGCCGGTGTAAATACGTCTGGAAAGCAAATCAGCACCAGTTTGAGTTGGATGATACTCTACTAAGTCATTGCTAGATTCTTGGAAATTCAAGAAAACCAAATTTTACACAATTAAATGTTAAATTACACATGAACACGGTCTGTTTGACTTTTTAAAAGAAATAACACTTGGAAAGTTGTTTTCATCTGTGAAAGTATATTAAAAGGCTGTCAAAAAGGAAAATGGAGGATTTCAAATATAAATATTATCTACTGATACTATTTTGCCAAATAGAAATTGAAAATTATAGAGGTAGAATGCACCTGAAGAGTCAACCAGTCCAACCCTCTTGATTTATAGATCAAGAGGCCCAGGGAGGAAAAGTGACTTGTTTGAAACACAAAATTATTTATGGAAAAGCAGGGAAGAAAACCCAGGCTACCTATCAATCGATTGTCAATCTGCATGAAATGCTGGCTGCAATGGCCCGACCTATATGCTGTTGCTGAGCTGGAGAATAGGACTCCTGACAAAAAGGGCTCACAAAGGTGGACATTTCAACCAGGCAGCAGGTGAAGTGCAGAACAAGCGCTGAGTTAATGCACTGCATACAATACAGCTGGGACTTGTGTGTCAGGAGGAAACTTCACAGGGTTTTCAAAAGGAGTAAAGTGCTTGGGAGCTTGTTTTAAAGGGTCAGAAAGCTCCTGCCTATTTTCTGTTCCTTTCATGTGCACAGTAAAAGAACAGAAGTATTCTATTTCCGCTTTTCAGTGTGAGACCAAGAAAGCTATTGATGCGAAACTGCTCTTTGGTGACATCGTGCTTCAACAAGTTATCCCCAGTGCAACCCAGGATGATGGCCATTTGCACTTACTTTTTAGGCATCCGACATCAGCTTCAAGAAGTCTCTCCCCATATGTAAGTTTCAAGTGTTGCCTGCAGACAGGTTTTAATAAAGGAAGTCAGCAGTTACAACGTATGTGTATACTTCACACTCCTTTTCCAACATACCCACTTCAAGCCTAGACCTTGGATTTCTCCCTCCCTCTGTGTCCTAAAGCGTAGAAAAAAAAAAAAAAAGCATTCATCTTTGTTATATATCAGAAGATATCAGAAGGTTCGTTGCCCTTGTCTACCAATTTCTTTTTCATTTAATAAATAATTGTGTGTTCTGATATTTGCTTTAAATTTCCTGGTTTTTGGGAATGTTTCATTGTTAAGGGTTTTCCTTCATTTCCGAGGTAAATGAGCTTACCTTAGTCCATTAAGATTGTCATTTTGTCTAAGGACCGTGGGCAAAGTCTCACAGGTAGTGTTTCAGTCTTATCTCTGTCTGATCAGAAGAGGAAGTCTTGCTAGTCCCTCTTTAGTCTGAAACTGATTATTGTCCTCACAACTACACAAAAGGAGCTGCAGTTCTTTCCACACCTGAAGGCATTTGAAGTGCAATTTGCATGGTACTTACAAACTCTGCTAAAAGGAACCGTTGCCTATTTTCCTAATCTGCCTGTTTGCATTCATAGGTATTAAGAATGCACAGTAAACAAGCTAAAGTGCAGAAGCTTTCACAGGTTTGTGTTGGACAATAACAACCACCGGTAACAAAGAGGACAAAAATCTGTTTACAAATGTGTATTTCATCAGGCAACACCTGCTCTAAAATGGTCAGAGCCTGCCATTTCCACAAATGTGGACTAAAATGAACATACCTGAAAAAAAGATTTTTCACCTTCTAATATAAAATATTCTGTCTTCATTTCAAAGGTGTAATGTATAGTACACAAATATAAGGTGGTAATAATCTTAAAGTGACCGATGGTTAGCAAAATTGGTTAACGGACTTCTATTGGATTTATAAAAGGGAAAGAGTTTTGCCTCTCTCTGATGCTTAGTTGGTGTTCCACTTGAAATTTGAGATGAATTAGAGTTGAATGAAGTCCCATTCGGCACTATGATTTTATTATTGTACACATTTCTGTTTTAGATATGAGCTTTAAATATAAAAATTTGTGGAATCCTTAATTAGAATCTCAGTAGATAAAGCCTGAGAATCACTGTTTATATCATGCTGCACAGGTGACTGTGATGCATAGCTTCTGAACACTCCAGCATTCATCACTGGTTATGTGCCGCACCCTTGATGGTTTGAGATGGTTAAGTGCTTGCAAGAAAGATGTTCTGCTATTCACTCAACAGATATTGGAAGCTTTTAGAGTCCAGGTAAGTTTTTCAAAAGTTGAAATTTTGTAATGGAGACAAATTAGCCTGAATTATATCTTTGTTATAGAAGCAGTTACAGAATGGACCAAACATTTTCTAAGGAATATTTCTTTAGGGATTTCCTCAACTATTTAAGCAAATATTCCAAAGTTATGTACCAGAAAGCATAGAACAATTTACCTTGGCCTGGAAAACCTTTATGGCTGTGGTAACCAATCAAGTAACTCCAATATAAAAAGCTTTGAGAAGGTTCCTATAAACAGCTTAAATTTTGTGTAGGAATATGCTTAAAAGATGAATAGCATGTTGAATAAAGTTGTTTAGAATTGTCATACAAATACTAAATTATATCTTCTTAAAACAATTATTTAGATTTTATAGATTTTACATTAAAATCTTACTTCTAAAAGAAATTGAAAAAAGAAATAATCTATCATGTTCAGTTTCCTCTTCAGGGCTCTTTATAATATTGTCACACTGACAGGTTAGAGGAAGATTTATATCTCTGGTGTATTAATGGCTGGAGGACTTTTATTCAATACTTCTCATTGACTTATTCATAAGTTCAACAAAAATGTATTGTGAATCTGCTATGTGCCAAACTGTTAAATGTTCTGGGATTGCAGTAAGTAAATACAACCAATATCACCTGTGCTTCCCTTAGTGCGCTGGAGAAATTGAGTATATCTGACTTGGATTTTCAGATTCTAGGATCAAAGGTTGTTTTCTCAAAAGTTTATTTATATTAAATATACTCCTTAATTTGAAGGAGTCTTAAAATAATGAAATCTATTAAACTCAATCTATATATGGCTCCTTTCTGAGGAGGTGGTGTCTCACAATAAATGAACAAATTTTGCAGAAAAATGTAAATTTTTCTAAGTAATCTTGCTAATTAGGTAAAACAGGACACAGAAATTAACAAGAACAAAAGAATTGTGTATAAACCCTACCTGTTTCCATTGTAGGATGCTAGATTTATTGATTCAGATGTGCATTTTTTAGAAGTAAGATGCTTTTGGAATTTGATGGATTATTTAGATTAAGTGTACCTAATAGAATTAGCAAATCTAATTAAGAAATATTCAGAGTCTACAATCATCAGGTGACTATCATAAAGCTTTATCAGTGGAAACAACTTGATAAGTTGGAATAGAAATACTTTAAAAGTGTTTTCATTTAGTCAATGGATATTTATTCACCTTCCACTATAAGCCATGTAATATACTTAGGTAATGGGAATATAAAAATAAAGACTCCTTCCATCGAGGACTTTACAGATTAGTAATGTCCCTAGTAGAAGAAGATTTCATTTATCTATTTATCCATTCCTACATACATGTTTTGATAAAGTGCTATGAAAGAAATATGTACTGAGTATAAAGAAGTCCAAAGTGGATGACAATATGGGTTTGGAGCCTCACAGATGTTACCAGTTACCCTTGCGCACAGGTACCCTAGAACTTAAAGTATAATAATAAAAAAAAGAACAGGGGATCTGTTAAAAAAAACAAACAAACCAAAAAACACAAGTACTACATGTTTAACAATCAGGCTAACATGGAACTGAGGTTCTCAGCAGAGAAGAGGTGTGAGAAGCATGTTTAGGCAATGAAAAGTAGTAAGTTTTTCTGGAAGGTGAGATTTAAATAGGATCATTAGGAATGATAGATCTGGAGGAGGTGCCAACATACAAGAAGGGGAGGAAGAGACAAGTGCCAATAGGCTGAGCCTCTTTGTCTATTGAGACCATCATTGAAATCAAAAGCAGTGCAGACGGAGAGTCTGAGAAGAAAAGCATAAAGGAACTTCCAGAAGGCTGAAAACCTGAACAGATCTACTGTCAATATCATAATGCTGGAGATATAAAAATTGGACTTCATAAACTATCAGGGAAGGGGAGCCTTGGTAAACATCCAAAGCTTTCAGCTGGGAACCCAAAAGGACTACTCAATAACAGTAACAGCAAATTAAAAATATCCAGAAGGCCTTACAAGGCTGGAAGTTAGTCTTAAATTGGCTCAATTCTTGATTAAAGTAATATATACCTACATTAAATGCCTGTGATTAATCAAACAAAATCCTTCATGGAGGAAAATAATATCAGTTAGAGATCTGGATTTTTTTTATAAACAATGTCTGAATTTTAATAAAAAATTACCAAGCAAACCAAGAGACAACAAGGAGTGAAGAAAAAGAAAACAATAGAAGCTGGTTCGCAGGGAATCCAGGTATTAGAAAATTTTATATTTATGATTAATATGGTCAAGAAAATAGATGGCAAGAGTGATAATTTCATCAAAGAACTCCTGTCTACAAGAAAGCATCAAATGGAAATTCTAAACTGAATAAAACCAAAATTGAATTAAGGAGACAAAAGGTGGATAAGACAGCGGATTGGTCACAGTTGCAGAGTATTCATTATCTAGAAAGTAAATCAATGGAAAATATCTAGAATAAAAAATAGAAAAAACATAGAAAAGATCATAGGAGATATATGAAAACTGGCAATATCATAGTCTGGCAGTTTGTTTCTATTGTCTTTTTTGTTTCTCTTCCTACTGTCTCTTGGTTTGCCTTATAATTTTTTATTAAAACCAAGAAATTGTATATGAAAAATTCTAGAATCTCTGAATGGTATTATTTTCCTTCATGAAGGATTTTGTTTGATTAAAGGCAAGTAGTTAATGTAGGTATATATTATCTGAATCTAATGAGGAATTGAGCCAATTCAAGACTGCCTTCCAGTCTCTTACATAATGAAAAGGAGCAACATGAATATAATTGGAGCCCCAGAAAAGAAGGAGGTATAAAAGAGTACAGAAACAAAACTGAAGAAAGATATCAAATAAAATATTCAAGAAAACTTACAAACTCAATATGAAAAGTACAAAAAAATCCCATCTAGGCACTTTATAATAGAACTTCTGAAAAATTAAACACAAGAGAAAAGTTTTAAAAGCAGTCAGAGAAAACTACATATTACCTCAAAAACAACAATTAACATTTCTCATAAAGCAATAGAAATCAGAAGAAAAGAAATGACATACTCAAACTGCTATAAGAAAACACCTGCCACCATAAAGTAAAGCTCTTTAGAAAATGAGGGTTAAATAAAGACATTTCAGGCAAATAAAAATTGAGAGAATTTGTCACCAACAGAGACTATCTGAAAGAATACTAAAAGGAGTTTTTCAGTTAAAGGGAAATGATCTCTGACTGAAGATTAAAAATGCAGAAAAGAATAAAGTATGCAAGCAGGTGAAGTTTGTTATTCTATGAGAAGCTGGAATTCTGAGAGAAAATCCATAGTCTTTCTAGTGTGAAGAACCAAGACAAAGTTCCAGGCAACCATAGCCACTGGCAAACTAGAAAGAAATCCCATAAATAAAAAACCAGAGAGGGGAAGCCCAAATTCTGTCTATAAACTCTGCCCAAGTTTCCGAGTGACCCTTGAACCACACATGAACCAACAAAATAATGTATGGATAGATTCCGGATAAGAATAAAATAATTATTTTGGCATATTTCAAGAATTCGTTTCAAGATTTAAGGCTCCTTTTAGCAGTTCTTATAGTGCTGGCTTGGTAGTGATGAATTCTCTTAGTATTTTTTTATCTGAAAATGACTGCATCTTTTCTTCATTTATGAAGCTTAGTTTCACTGGATACAAAATTCTTGAGTGATAATTGTTTTGTTTAAGGAGACTAAAGATAGGGCCCCAATTTCTGGAAATATATAATCCCCCTAGATCGAACCAGGAAGAAACAGAAACTCTGAACAGACCAATAATAAGCAGTGAGATTGAAATGGTAATAAAAAAATAGCCAACAAAAAAGTCCAGGACAGACAAATTCACAGCTGAATTCTATCAGACATTAAAAGAACAATTGGTATTAATTCTGTTGACACTATTCCACAAGATAAAGAGGGAATCCTCCTTAAATCATTCTATGAAGCCAGTATCACCCTACTACCAAAACCAGGAAAGGACATAACAAAAAAAGAAAACTACAGACCAATATACCTGATGAGTATAGATGCAAAAATCCTTAACAAAATACTAGCTAACCAAATCCAACAGCATATCCAAAAGATAATCCACCATGATTCAGTGGGTTTCATGCCAGGGATGCAGGGATGGTTTAATATACATAGGTCAATAAATGTGATACACCACATAAACAGAATTGAAAACAAAAATCACATGATCATTTCAATAGATGAAGAAAAAGAATTTGACAAAATCTAGCACCGCTTTATGATTTTTTTTTTTTTTGAGACAGAGTCTCACTCTGTCGCCCAGGCTGGAGTGCAGTGGCACAATCTCAGCTCACTGCAAGCTCTGCCTCCTGGGTTCACGCCATTCTCCTGCCTCAGCCTCTCTGAGTAGCTGGGACTACAGGTGCCTGCCACCATGCCCGGCTAATTTTTTTGTATTTTTTTTAGTAGAGACGGGGTTTCACCGTGGTCTCGATCTCCTGACCTCGTGATCTGCCCACCTCGGCCTCCCAAAGTGCTGGGATTACAAGCATGAGCCACCGCGCCCGGCCTGCACCGCTTTATGATTAAAACCCTCAGCAAAATCAGCATAGGAGGGACATAAAAGTCATCTATGACAAACCCACAGCCAACATAATACTGAATGGGGAATTGTTGAAAGCATTCCCCCTGAGAGCTAGACAAGACAAGGATACTCTCTCTCACCACTTTTATCTAACATAGTACTGGAAGTCTATACATGCCTACTCTCATGACTTCTATTCAACATAGTACTTCAAGTCCCAGCCAGAGCAATCAGACAAGAGAAAGAAATAAAAGATACCCAAATTGGTAAACAGGAAATTTACCTCTCACCGTTTGCCGGTGATATGATTGTATCCCTAGAAAACCCTAAAGACTCCTCCAAAAAGCTCCTAGAACTGATAAGTGAATTCAGCAAAGTTTCAGGATACAAAATTAATGTGCACAAATCAGTAGCTCTGCTATATACCAACAGCCACCAAACTGAAAATCAAATCAAGAACTTAACCTCTTTTACAATAGCTGCAAAAAAATAAAATACTTAGGAATATCTCTAACTAGGGAGGTGAAATACCTCTATAAGGAAGACTACAAAACACTGCTAAAAGAAATCATGGATGACACAAACAAATGGAAACACATTTCATGTTCACAAATGGGTAGAATCAATATTGTGAAAATGACCATACTACCAAAAGCAATCTACAAATTCAATGCAATTCCCACCAAAATACAATCATCGTTCTTCACAGAACTAGAAGAAACTATTCTAAAAGTGAAATGGAACCAAAAAAGAGCCCACATAGCCAAAGCAAGACTAAGCAAAAAGAACAAATCTGGAGGCATCACATTACCTGACTTCAAACTATACTATAAGACCATAGCCGCTGAAACAACATGGTACTGGTATAAAAATAGACATGTAGACCAATGGAACAGAATAGAGAACCCAGAAATAAAGCCAGACACTTACAGTCAACTTATCTTTGACAAAGCAAAGAAAAACATAAAGTGGGGAAAGGGCACCCTATTCAACAAATGGTGCTGGGATACTCCACAAGCCACATGTAGAAGAATGAAACTGGATCCTCATCTCTCACTTTATACAAAAATCAACACCAGATAGATCAAAAACTTAAATCTAAGACCTGAAACCATAACAATTCTAGAACATAACTTCGGAAAAATCCTTCTAGACATTGGCTTAGGCAAAGACTTCATGACCAATAACCCAAAAGCAAATGAAACAAAAACAAAGATAAATAGATGGGACTTAATTAAACTACAAAGCTTCTGCTTAGCAAAAGAAATAATCAGCAGAGTAAACAGAAAACCAACAGAGTGGGAGAAAAATCTTCACAATCTATACTTCCCACAAAGGACTAGTATCCAGAATCTACGAAGAACTCAAACAAATCAACAAGAAAAAAGTAAACAATACTATCAAAAAGTGGGCTAAGGACATGAATAGACAATTCTCAAAAGAGGATATATAAATGGCCAAAAAACATATGAAAAAATGCTCAACATCACTAATGACTAGGGAAATGCAAATCAAAACCACAATGTGATAACCACCTTACACTTGGAAGAATGGCCATAATAAAAAAAAAAATAAAATAGATATTGGTATGGATGTGGTGAAAAGGTAACTTTTTTTTTTTTTTGAGATGGAGTCTTGCTCTGGAGCGCAGTGGTGCATGCGATCTCAGCTCACTGCAACCTCTGCCTCCCAGGTTCAAGTGATTCTCATGCCTCAGCCTCCTGAGTAGCTGGGATTACAGACGTGCGTTACCAGGCCTGGCTAATTTTTGTATTTTTAGCAGAGACAGGGTTTCACCATGTTGGCCAGGCTGGTCTTGAACTCCTGACCTCAGGTGATCTGCTCACCTTGGCCCCCCAAACTGCTGGGATTACAGGTGTCAGCCACCATACCTGGCCGAAAAGGTAACACTTTTACACTGCTGGTGGGAATGTAAACTAGTACAACCACTATGGAAAACAGTGTGGAGATTCCTTAAAGAACTAAAAGTAGAACTATCATTTGATCCAGCAGTCCCACTACTGGGTATCTGCCCAGAGGAAAAGAAGTTATCATATGAAAAAGATACTTGCAGAAATATGTTTATAGCACCACAATCCACAATTGCAAAAATATGGAAGCAGCCCAAATGCCCATCAATCAATGAGTGGATAAAGGAATTGTGATATATATAAACACCATGGAATACTATGCAGCCATAAAAAGGAAGGAAATAATGGCATTCACAGCAACCTGGATGGAATTGGAGATTATTATTCTAGGTGAAGTAACTCAGGAATGGAAACCCAAACATCATATGTTCTCATTCATAAGTGGGAGCTAAGCTATGAAGAGGCAAAAGCATAAGAATGAATCAATGGACTTTGGGGACTTGGGAGAAAGGGGGGTAGGTGGTGAGGGATAAAAGACTACACACTGGCTGAGCATGGTGGCTCATGCCTGTAATCCCAGCACTTTGGGAGGCCGAGGCAGGTGGATCACTTGAGGCCAGGAGTTCAATATCAGCCTGGCAAACATGGGGAAACTCCATCTCTGCTAAAAATATAAAAAGTTAGCTGGGCACAATGGCACATGCCTGTACTCCCAGCTACTCAGAAGGCTGAGGCATGAGAATTGCTTGAATGTGGGAGGCAGAGGTTGCAGTGAGCCAAGATCATGCCACTGTACTCCAGCCAGGGCAATAGAGCAAGGCTGTCTAAAAAACAAGGCTACATAATTTTTACAGTGTACACTGCTCGGGTGATGGGTGCACCAGAATCTCAGAAATCACCATTAAAAGACTTATTCATACAACTAAACACCACCTGTTTCCCAAAAGCCTATTGAACTAATAAATAAATTAATTAAAATGTGCAAAAAAAGTCTAGAATGAAAAAAGAATAAAAGAGCTGATTTGAGATTTACACTGTGACCCAAAAGACAGAATATGATGTTTGAGACCAATCGGGTTAATTTCTAATAAAACATTCCTGAAGGATGAGTAAAACAGATTTTACAGTCTCCACAAGATAACATTCACATTGCCCTAGATACAACAGATGTATCTCATTATCTACAGAACCAGGAAAATATGACCCATTCATAAGAGAAAATGTTATTAATGGAGACTAACCCTGAGATGACTCAAAGGTTGGAATTAGAAGAAAAATATTTAAAACAGCAACTGTGACTGTGCTCTAGGATATAAAGGAAAGTATACTCATAATCAATGAAAGCATGGGAAATATTAGTTAAGAAATAGAAACTATGAACAAAAACAGGACTAAGTGCAAATTATAAAACTCAAGAATACAGTATCTAAACTAAAGACAAACAAAAATAAACACTGGACAAGCTTAACAGTGGAGTAAAGACAACAAGAGACAGAAACAGAGATTCACTGTTCACAGCAACCTGCATGGAATTGGAGACCATTATTCTAAGTGAAGTAACCCAGGAATGGAAAGTATACTTACAATCAGATTCAGAAAATAGAGCAATAAAAAATGTCCAATCTGAAGAACAGAGAGAAAATAATAATAAAAAAATGAATAGCCTTCCAAGGGAGTGACAGGATTATTTCAGGAGATCTAACAAATGATCATTGGAATCTCAAAAAAAAGAGACTGGGATGAAAAAAAAGTGGCCAAAACCTCCCCAAATGTAGTGAAAGTCATAAATTCAGGAAGTCCAGTGAACTGCGAGCAGGACAACTACAAATAAAACCATATTTAGCATCTAGGAGAGTCATAGTCGAACTGCTAAATATCAAAGACAAACTCTTGAAAGTAGCTAAAGATAAATAACACATTACGTATTGAGGAACATCAATTGAATTATCACTGCCTTCAGAAACTATGGAGAATAGAAGACAGTACAACATGTTCAAAGTGCAGAGAGAGAAGCTGCCAACCAGAATTTTATATGCAGCCAAAATATCCCTTGAGAATAAAGGCAAAATAAAGATATTTTCAGATATAAGAAAGCTAAGAAAACTCATTACCAGAAGACCTGTCATATAAGATATAGTAAAAATAAGCTCTTTAGACTGAGAAGAACTACCACATTATATCTTCAGCAAGGAGGGAAGCATTAAAAAGGTAAATATCTGAGAAAATAAAACATTGTTTTTCCTTTAATTTCTGGATAAAACACAGGACTGTTTAAAACAAAATTAAAACATCTTTGTGTGGATTTATAATGTATGTAGACTTAAATATATGACAACTATGGCAAAAGGTCAGAGTAAGGATAAATTGACCTATATTGTTGCAATTTCTGTCCCTTAATTGAAATAGTACAATATTGACTACAAGTAGAATGTAAAAGTCAAGAATGTATATTGTAATCCCTACAGCAACCCATAAAATAATGCAAAGAACTTAAAAATCAGTATATAAGTTGAAATGAAATTCTAAAAATTATTCAAATTATCCAAAAGAAGGAAGAAAAGGAGAAACAAGAGTGTCAAACAAACAGAAGAAACAAACAGAAAACAAATAATAAAGTGGTATACATAAATCCAATTACATTAGTAATTGTGACAAATGCAAATAGACTATGTACTCCAACTAACAGGCAGAGATTATCAAAACAGACTAAAAAACTCCACTATATACTGCCTACATGAGACAGACTTTAAATATAATAACACATCTAGGTTGGAAGTTAATATAAAAAATATGCCTTGCAAATAGAAGGCATCAGAAAACTAGAGAGACTATATTAATATCAGAGATTATAAACTTCAAGACAAATAGTATTACCAACAATAAAAAGGGATATTTCATAATGATTAAAATTTCAACTTATCAGAAAGATACAATAATAATAATAAATATGCGTGTGCTCAGTAACAGAAATAAAAAATACATAAGGCAAAAATGACAGAATTAAGGGAAGGAATGAATAATTCCACAATCATAGTTGGAGATTTTAATATTCCTTTACTGGCAACTGATGAGTGACTAAAACAAAAAATAATCAGTAAGGCCATAGATAATTTGATCAGCAGTATTAACTTGACCTACATACTATTTATAGAATACTATACCCAGTGACCTTTAAAAGTGCTGATAATGTTTTTTTGCTTATTTAAATACGGTTACATGAGTATGTTCACTTTGTTAAAATTCGTTGAGTTGTACCGTTATTTTGTACTTGTATATTTTACAATTTGATTTCTTACAATTCTATATACACTGGCAGTAACATATCAAATCAATTGGTAGGAAAAAAATAACACTGGAAGCAGGAAGGCCAATAGGTGTTATTCCAGCAGATCGTGTGAGAGATGAAGGAATCAAATCTGTGCAGATACTGAGGGAGGTAGAACTGACAATGTGTTTTAACCCATTTGATGTGGGAGGTCTCAGCAAGGGTGTGGCAGGAATTGGTGGGTTCTTGGCCTCACTGACTTCAAGAATGAAGCCGCGGACCCTCGCGGTGAGTGTTACAGTTCTAAAGGCGGCATGTCCGGAGTTTGTTCCTTCTGATGTTCAGATGTGTTCGGAGTTTCTTCCTTCTGGTGGGTTCGTGGTCTCGCTGGCTCAGGAGTGAAGCTGCAGACCTTCACGGTGAGTGTTACAGGTCTTAAGGCGGCACTTCTGGAGTTGTTTGTTCCTCCCGGTGAGCTCGTGGTCTCGCTGGCTTCAGGAGTGAAGCTGCAGACCTTCGCGGTGAGTGTTATAGCTCATAAAAGCAGCATGGACCCAAAGAGTGAGCAGTAGCAAGATTTATTGCAAACAGCAAAAGAACAGAACTTCCACACTGTGGAAGGGGACCCGAGCAGGTTGCCACTGCTGGCTCGGGCAGCCTGCTTTTATTCTCTTATCTGGCCCCACCCATGTCCTGCTGATTGGTAGAGCCGAGTGGTCTGTTTTGACAGGGTACTGATTGGTGCGTTTACCATTCCTGAGCTAGACATAAAAGTTCTCCACATCCCCATCAGATTAGTGAGACACAGAGTATGGACACAAAGGTTCTCCAAGGCCCTGCCAGAGCAGCTAGATACAGAGTGTCAATTGGTGCATTCACAGACCCTGAGCTTGACACAGGGTGCTGATTGGTGTATTTACAATCCCTGAGCTAGACATAAAGGTTCTCCACATTTCCACCAGACTCAGGAGCCCAGCTGGCTTCACCCAGTGGATCCCGAACCAGGGCTGCAGGTGGAGCTGCCTGCAAGTCCCGCGCCGTTCGCTCGCACTCCTCAGCCCTTGGGTGGTCGATGGGACTGGGCGCCGTGGAGCAAGGGTTGGTGCTCGTCGGGGAGACTTGGGCTGCACAGGAGCCCACGGAGGGGGTGGGAGGCTCAGGCATGGCGGGCTGCAGGTCCCGAGCCCCGCCCCGTGGGAAGGCAGCCAAGGCCCGGCGAGAAATCGAGCGCGGCGCCGGTGGGCTGGCACTGCTGGGGGACCCAGCACACCCTCCGCAGCCGCTGGCCTGGGCGCCAAGCCCCTCATTGCCCGGGGCAGGTAGGGCCGGCCGGCTGCTCCGAGTGAGCGGCCGGCCAAGCCCACGCCCACCCGGAACTCCAGCTGGCCCGCAAGCGCCGTGCGCAGCCCAGGTTTCCGCTGGCGCCTCTCCCTCCACACTCCCTGCAAGCTGAGGGAACCGGCTCCCGCCTTGGCCAGCCCAGAAAGGGGTTCCCACAGTGCAGCGGTGGGCTGAAGGGCTCCCCAAGTGCCACCAAAGTGGGAGCCCAGGCAGAGGAGGCTCCGAGAGCGAGCGAGCGAGGGCTGTGAGGACTGCCGGCATGCTGTCGCCTCTCAAGGGGAGAACCAAAGACGACCTTAGGGCTTCAGACTTGCAAGGTATGTCCGTTTTGGGCTGTTCCCCAATGCAGAGGATGCAAGAGGTGAGCAGTTTGAACAGTGATGTGGATCACTCTGAATTAAACCCTAATTACAAAAGTCATTCATTAGATTTACCCCTTAGTTTGATTGTTGCCAGGCCCATTCTGTGATTTATAACTTCTGCCCAGGTTTCAGAAACCGAATACAGAATGAAAGATTAAAATATATTTCAGGGTTCAATGATTGATAATGTGTGCCAAAAATGTTTATTACCTTATTCTTACTATCACTTACTAACTTTCCCATATCTTTTGCAATGCTTTATACAATTTATTTCTACCAGACATGCAACAATTAAAGATTCACTTATGATCAATATTGGATATATAGTGAGAAGAAAATGTAAATTCAAAGAAAGACTATTTTATATCTACAGCTGCCTTCCTAAACACAGAATTAAAAATATGTCCAAAGGAGGATTTCTTGGAGAAAGATACACAAGTGAATAATTTGCCTTTTTGAAACATAATTTAAAAACAAACAAAAAGAGCTTAAGAATACAAACTTGTAGTTTTTAAATCACTTTCTTGGTCTTAAAGATTCATCTTTTTAATGGAAAAATTTATAGAAAATTACCATCTCTTAAGAATAATGTATATAAAGTATTTGAAGTAATAAGCAGAAACTATAAACATAATGAAATCCTTGGGTTTGGGATTGTTCTGCATTCTATCACACAGTAATTTATTATAAGAATCTTTTCTGAGTGTCATTTTTCTTTGAATGAAATGATTTTTTAAAATTATTGGTAACCTAGTTTTCAGAACACTTCTCATCCTATTCCAAAGATAGGATTTTTTAAATTCTGAAAACAGCACGTAACAATTCACATAAACATAGACCCCCAGGGGCAAAGTGCAAAAATATATTAGGAGGGAACTGCAAGGACATACCAAGCAGACAGTGCTTTTGAATAGAGAAATAGAAGCTCTCTTCACAAAGAACCGAGGGGATCTATTTGTGGTTTTGTATACACATTTTGAAAGCTGCCAATTGTGGTTTCAGTATCAAAATAATGAAGTGTCAATGGCATTTCTCCTCGGAGTAAAGAATTAATTAAACAACCTCTATAATGATCTGGCTTTTATTAGTGCTATTTCTGACATGAGACCCTTTTACCTTGGTTCTGAATTACATGAATCCTTGTGAATGCTTTTGTTATAAATACTCATCTTGCTTCCTCATGTGTGATATGAGTTTCTGTGATCATGGGATCACAATTATCCTGTTACTCCTTTCAGAGAATTTGTATAGCTCCTTTGATAAGAGAAACTCAAAGCGTTTTGCAAATACACCATTTACCCCAGCCAATATGAATCACTGCCCTTATTTTAGAAGAATAGCATTACCACATTTCAGACAAATTGTCAGGCAAAGGAAAGTCTTAAATCATACCTAAGGACAAGCTACAACGATAGCAAGAGGACTAAATTATTTTAATCAAGTAATCAAAAAATCAAGTAATTTTTCCATGATCAAATATGACTTGCTTTATGTAATAGATGAGTTGTACCTTAAAGATTCTTAAAATGAATTGTTTTCAAGTCAAATCAAACTTTAATCATTTTAAAGACTCATTCCATAGCAATGAATCTTGTTAGCAAGATTCATTCCATAGCAATGAATCTTAATTACAGCCATTGAATTTTCAAATGGGAGAATAAAATATATACAATGCATTTTAGAGAAAAATTACTTTGAATATGCCAGGGAAGACCCACATTTGTAATTCGTCTGAAACATTGTACAAGAGTCATACAATCAAACAGTTATAGAAGCCGTCAGGAAATATAACCAGGTAGAATGAGGTTTGGTATAAGACAATAAGGGCAGGGGGAGGGTCACTGAGGCCCACATGCAAGGGCATGCCACATTTAAAGCAGCAACTAACGGCTGCTTAGCTCTTAAATGGTCTGTGCATGGCATTTGGGAAGGCAAGCTTATTTTACAGTATCTCCTGACTTTTAAAGATACAATGGAAACCCATGAGTTTCTGAAAATTTTCTGATGTCCTAAATCAAAATCTTCTAAAATCTTGGACAGACCAGACAAATTATGCTGACTAAATTATAACTGTAGGGCACCAAATTGTAATCTTTATATAGTAATACAGTGTGAAAAATGCAGCCACTCAGAAGTTAACCTTAAGATCACGACAATGAAAAGAAATCCCAAGAGGTCACTGGCCCAGATCTTCTATGTAGGCAAGTCTACACCAAAACTATTGATGATGCTTATTTGGCCAATGAATACTCACTGTAGCTATCAACTCACGCCATACATTATGCTAGGTGGAAGAGATATGACATTGAACAGGATGTAGTCCTTCTTTTGAGGAGGTTGGGGGATAGGTGTCATCCTCTGCCAGTTTTATGTTTCCAAGTGGCATGTGGGCACTCCATTAAGACAGTACTCCTGGATTCTGGTCACATCTCCTTACTCTCCTCTCTTAAGGTGTAAGAATGACTTCCCTGATTGGAGTTTCTGAGAAGGACCTGGAAGTATGTAGGTTGGTGCTATGGTCTGAATGTTTATGTCCCCCCAAAATTCATATGTTGAAATTGAATCCCCAGTGTGATCATATTTGGAGGTGGGACCTTGGAAAGTGATTGGGTCATGAGGGTACAGCCCTCATTAATGAGATTAGTGCCATTGTAAAAGAGGCCCCAGAGAGAGCCCTTGCCTCATCCACTATATGAGGACACAGTGAGATGGCACCACCTATGAATCAGAAAGTAGACCTTCACCAGACACCAAATCTGCTGGAGGCTTGATTTTGGGCTTTCCAGCTGCCAGAACTGTGAGAAATAAATTTGTGCTGTCTATAGGCCACCTGTATTTTGTTTTAGCAGCCCACACAGAGGAAGACAGTTGGCTTCTTCTCTGTCTTACGTATTCAGCTTCCCACTGTCATCATCTGCTCTTGGCCTAACAGTATGCATGGCATTTTGAATATAACCAGTTCAAGGGAGAGTTTGTCCATTTGTCCTCACGTAAGCCATGCTCTCCAATACAGTTTTAAAGGTCAAAAATTGAGGACAAAAATGTTTGATTCCTCTGTCTCCTTTTCTCTGTGGTCCCAAGCTGAGGTGGGATAAAAGAATGTTAACACTGAGTTTAATCAAAATCTCAACAATTCCTCTAGAACATAAATGGTAGTGGGCAATGCTGATTACTGTGGTAAGGAAAATATATTATGCTATGAGCACGTAGGAGAGAGACCTTAACCAGGATTCAGGGAGTCAGAAAAGGTCTATTGCAAAAGCCATGAAGAATATTATATGTTTATCCAGGTAAAGGCACAAGCAAGTGTGCAAAAACTGTGTTCTTGGAAGAGGAAACATCATGCACAGAGGCATTGGGGTCAGCATGGCAGAATGGAGAAACCAACAATAGCTCAATAGAGTGAGAATGCAGAGAACAGGAAAGCAGGGGAAAAGGAGTGAGGCTGGAAGAGCCAGCCAGTTCTAAAGGATCCCATAAGCCATATGTAGGAATCTAGCTTTCTGAGGAAAAAGAGGGATGTCTCTGAAGAATTTTAGTTGAAAAGTCACATAGTTAGATTTGTAGTTTTTCTTAGTTTGTTTGAGCTTTATAACAAAAAACCATAAACTGGGTGGCTTATAAATAACAAACAGGTACATTATCATGTGGTGGAAAGAGAAAGCAAGCTCCCTTGGGCCTCTTTTATAGAGGCACTTATCCCATTCATGAGGACTCTGCCCTTGTGACCTGATCATCTCCTAAAGGACCTATCTCTTCATACTATTTGCACAGGGGATTTGATTTCAACATATGAATTTTAGAGGGATGCAGACCATAGTATATTTTTAAAGATAGCCTAAGAAAAAGGAAATCTCACTCTGCCTACGATGTTATAAATGGGTTGCAAGCGGCAAGCCTGGAGAGAGATGGACTAATTATTATTGCAAGAATCCAGGCAATAAATGAAGGTTCCTATTCCAGGAATAAAGAAGAGAGATTCAAGAGGTGTATAGGGAAATTAATCATCAGGTCTCAGGTGAACTTATGACTTCAGAACAAAAAGGTCCTAAGATCCAAGCAGCATCCCCACACTGCCCCCTGCCCCCAGTTGCTAGCACTCAATTTGCCTCCAATGCTAAAGCCAGCGGCTAATCTAACTCAAAATCTGTTCTCTCTCAGCTTCCTCAGAGCTAGTAATACACTTTGACTGACAGCATTCCTCAGGGTTCTCAGTGGTGCTACAAACAGTTGAGTCTCTTGCAGCTCCTACTCAGGCATCCTAGGCCGGGTAGTCCACCCCAGCCTCTGCTGTGGGTCTCATTAGCCTGCACCATGACCAGCCAAGGGCTCCCAACTTAACCCCTTGGTCCTCCTGGGGCAGGATGTGCACTGGAGCAGGAAGAAGTTTTAGATCTCATCCATACCACCCAAGAATTTAGAGTGGCCAAAAAGTGAAGTTCACAGCCCATTAAAATCACTCTCCATCTAACTTATCTAACACTTCTCCAATTCAGAAATTTGAACATATCTCTATTGGCTCCATTCCCTTCTGACTCTGCTTTAGTCTTCTTTGATAAGACTGGGATTCCTTCAATTCCTCTTCCTACATGTGTCTCCTTTATGTAAATTCTATGGTCTAGTCCACAAAATCTGGCTTTCAAAGTAAAACTGTCAAGCATTTAATCTCCTTGGCCAGGATTTGAGGAAGACTGCAGGTAGAACGTGTTTTATGGGGGGAAAGAATCAATCAATCATAATAACTAACATTTATTGAATACTTATAAGCCTGTTGAGCACTATTATAAGCCTGTTGAGCACTATTCTAAGTGCTTTTAGATTTAATATCTTTAATCACTACAATAACTCTAGCATATTCCCCATGGTAGAAGAAATTGAGGAGCTAAAGAATTATGAAACATGTCTAGGGTTACGTAGCTACTAAGTGGGGGAGCTGAGATTTGAAACCAGGCATTCTGGATCCAGAACTCACATTCTTTGCAAAAAAAAAAAATATTTTTAGTGTGATATAATTCAAGCTAAGAGAAAAATTATTTCCCTAATATTAGAGTGGTCACTGTTTCAAATGCTGCTAATCAGTTAAACTAGATAAAGACTGTAAAGAGGTCATTTGATTTGTGTAAGAAAGTGACTGTTGACCTTGGTGTTTTTGTTCGGTGAAGAAGCAAAGCATTACAGGGGTTGAAGATAAGTGAGAATTGAGAAATTGAAGAAGGAACTACACCACTCTTCCCAGGGAGTAGTTATAGATACATATAAGGTTGAGGGAGAGTTTTTGTTTTGTTTTTTAACTTAGGAGAAAATTGGGCACACCTAACTACCGACACGGAAAGAACTAGTAGAGAGAAAGATTATACAAGGTTAGAGGGGGATGCGAGAAACCTCCCCATACCTCATGAGAAGCAGCCCCAGCGATCTCAGGAGAGGCTCTCTTTGTTAGTTTTGGGGCTGATAAGCAAACAGTAGGATACAAATGTGAGGCTATGCAGACAAATCCAACATTTAGAGATGGCTTTCCTCAGAACTGGTTAGCCAAGACCCAGAAGCTCATCATGAGAACTACACAACTTACTGTTTTTTTGTTTTGTTTTTAAAGAAAAAGCAGACAACAAAAAACACCTAGTTAACAGACCAGCATCTGCATCCTCTTTGTCCTTCAAGAAGTACAAGCCAAGAGGGTTCAGAAATACACATAAGAATTTCCATTTGATAAAATACAAAGTTCAAGGCAGCCTTTGCTTTTAAAAGTTGTTTTCATGTTATGAAAGATCTAAGGCTATTAAACCTAGTGGCAATATGCAAGGGAAAGGAAACCACTTAAATGTTGTTATAGTTCTAGTAATGGAAGCATTGTTCAAAGCAAGTGCAGTGGGTAGTGCTCCTGATTCTTCTCCCAAAGCAGCATTTACCAGAGAGAAAAAAACACTGGTGTTTATCTGTAGTGGGCAAATACTACATTGCATTTTAGCAAGACTTTACTGAAAATTTCTTGTTTTCTTTTCTTATTGCCTAAGGCATGTTGTTTGTCAGAATTATTTTTCCATTTTAGCTGTGTGGTGATTTTATTTTATTTTATTTTTAACATTTTTTTTTTATTATCATACTTTTGGTTTTAGGGTACATGTGCACAATGTGCAGGTTTGTTACATATGTATCCATGTGCCCTGTTGGTTTGCTGCACCCATTAACTCGTCATTTAGCATTAGGTATATCTCCTAATGCTGTCCCTCTCCCCTCCCCCCAACCCACAACAGTCCCTTGAGTGTGATGTTCCCCTTCCTGTGTCCATGAGTTCTCATTGTTGAATTCCCACCTATGAGTGAGAACATGCGGTGTTTGGTTTTTTGTCCTTGTGATAGTTTACTGAGAATGATGTTTTCCAGTTTCATCCATGTCCCTACAAAGGACATGAACTCATCATTTTTTATGGCTGCATAGTATTCCATGGTGTATATGTGCCACATTTTCTTAATCCAGTCTATCGTTGTTGGACATTTGGGTTGGTTCCAAGTCTTTGCTATTGTGAATAGTGCCGCAACAAACATACGTGTGCATGTGTCTTTATAGCAGCATGATTTATAGTCCTTTGGGTATATACCCAGTAATGGGATGGCTGGGTCAAATGGTATTTCTAGTTCTAGATCCCTGAGGAATCGCCACACTGACTTCCACAATGGTTGAACTAGTTTACAGTCCCACCAACAGTGTAAAAGTGTTCCTATTTCTCCACATCCTCTCCAGCACCTGTTTCCTGACTTTTTAATGATGGCCGTTCTAACTGGTGTGAGATGGTATCTCATTGTGGTTTTGATTTGCATTTCTCTGATGGCCAGTGATGATGAGCATTTTTTCATGTGTTTTTTGGCTGCATAAATGTCTTCTTTTGAGAAGTGTCTGTTCATGTCCTTCACCCACTTTTTGATGGGGTTGTTTGTTTTTTTCTTGTAAATTTGAGTTCATTGTAGATTCTGGATATTAGCCCTTTGTCAGATGAGTAGATTGCAAAAATTTTCTCCCATTCTCTAGGTTGCCTGTTCACTCTGATGGTAGTTTCCTTTGCTGTGCAGAAGCTCTTTAGTTTAATTAAATCCCATTTGTCAATTTTGGCTTTTGTTGCCATTGCTTTTGGTGTTTTAGACATGACGTCCTTGCCCACGCCTATGTCCTGAATGGTATTGCCTAGGTTTTCTTGTAGGATTTTAATGGTTTTAGGTCTAACATTTAAGTCTTTAATCCATCTTGAATTAATTTTTGTATAAGGTGTAAGGAAGGGATCCAGTTTCAGCTTTCTACATATGGCTAGCCAGTTTTCCCAGCACCATTTATTAAATAGGGAATCCTTTCCCCATTTCTTGTTTTTGTCAGGTTTGTCAAAGATCAGATAGTTGTAGATATGCGGCATTATTTCTGAGGGCTCTGTTCTGTTCCATTGATCTATGTCTCTGTTGTGGTACCAGTACCATGCTGTTTTGGTTACTGTAGCCTTGTAGTATAGATTGAAGTCAGGTACCATGATGCCTCCAGCTTTGTTCTTTTGGCTTAGAATTGACTTGGCGATGCGGGCTCTTTTTTGGTTCCATATGAACTTGAAAGTAGTTTTTTCCAATTTTGTGAAGAAAGTCCTTGGTAGCTTGATGGGGATGGCACTGAATCTATAAATTACCTTGGGCAGTATGGCCATTTTCACGATATTGATTCTTCCAACCCATGAGCATGGAATGTTCTTCCATTTGTTTGTATCCTCTTTTATTTCATTGAGCAGTGGTTTGTAGTTCTCCTTGAAGAGGTCCTTCACATCACTTGTAAGTTGGATTCCTAGGTATTTTATTCCTTTGAAGCGATTGTGAATGGGAGTTCACTCATGATTTGGCTCTCTATTTGTCTGTTATTGGTGTACAGGAATGCTTGGATTTTTGTACATTGATTTTGTATCCTGAGACTTTGCTTAAGTTGCTAATCAGCTTAAGGAGATTTTGGGCTGAGACAATGGGGTTTTCTAAATATACAATCATGTCATCTGCAAACAGGGACAATTTGACTTCCTCTTTTCCTAATTGAATACCCTTTATTTCCTTCTCCTGCCTGATTGCCCTGGCCAGAACTTCCAGCACTATGTTGAATAGGAGTGGTGAGAGAGGGCATCCCTGTCTTGTGCCAGTTTTCAAAAGGAATGCTTCCAGTTTTTGCCCCTTCAGTATGATATTGGCTGTGGGTTTGTCATAGATAGCTCTTATTATTTCGAGATATGTCCCATCAATACCTAATTTATTGAGAGTTTTTAGCATGAAGGGTTGTTGAATTTTGTCAAAGACCTTTTCTGCATCTATTGAGATAATCATGTGGTTTTTGTCTTTGGTTCTGTTTATATGCTGGATTACACTTATAGATTTGCATATGTTGAACCAGCCTTGCATCCCAGGGATGAAGCCCACTTGATCATGATGGATAAGCTTTTTGATGTGCTGCTGGATTTGGTTTGCCAGTATTTTATTGAGAATCTTTGCATCAATGTTCATCAAGGATATTTGTCTGAAATTCTCTTTTTTGGTTATGTCTCTATCAGGCTTTGGTATCAGGATGATGCTGGCCTCATAAAATGTGTTAGGGAGGATTCCCTCTTTTTCTATCAATTGGAATAGTTTCAGAAGGAATGGTACCAGTTCCTCCTTGTACCTCTGGTAGAATTCGGCTGTGAATCCATCAGGTCCTGGACTCCTTTTGGTTGGTAAGCTATTGATTATTGCCACAATTTCAGAGCCTGTTATTGGTCTATTCAGAGATTCAACTTCTTCCTGGTTTAGTCTTGGGAGGGTGTATTTGTCGAGGAATTTATCCATTTCTTCTAGATTTTCTAGTTTATTTGCATAGAGATGTTTGTAGTATTCTCTGATGGTAGATTGTATTTCTGTGGGATCAGTGGTGATATCCCCTTTATCATTTTTTGTTGCATCTATTTGATTCTTCTCTCTTTTCTTTTTTATTAGTCTTGCTAGCAGTCTATCAATTTTGTTGATCTTTTCAAAAAACCAGCTCCTGGATTCATTAATTTTTTGAAGGGTTTTTTGTGTCTCTATTTCCTTCAGTTCTGCTCTGATTTTAGTTATTTCTAGCCTTCTGCTAGCTTTTGAATGTGTTTGCTCTTGCTTTTCTAGTTCTTTTAATTGTGATGTTAGGGTGTCAATTTTGGATCTTTCCTGCTTTCTCTTGTGGGCATTTAGTGCTATAAATTTCCCTCTACACACTGCTTTGAATGTGTCCCAGAGATTCTGGTATGTTGTGTCTTTGTTCTCGTTGGTTTCAAAGAACATCTTTATTTCTGCCTCTATGGTGATTTTAAAACACTGTCGATGTATTATAATGATCTACTATAAGCATAATATGTAAAGTAACCCAGGTATAATACAATTTATAAAGACTTCTCCGTCAAGTTATTATCTGAGTTACTCATATTACTTCTAGCATCGACTGCCTTGTATTCTAAATATTTATGTATTTTCTGGAATATCTATTTCTCTTAATGTCCTACTCTATCCATATTTTACATTGACTGGAAATATAACCATAAGTTTAGTGAATAAATTACTTATTTTTTAAAAAGTCTGCTAAAAAAAACCTAATAAAATTGTTTTTGCTTTGTAACTTCAAGGAAGAAATCTTAGCCAGGAAGGGAAAGAATTTTCTAGTAGTTTCCACAGAAATTGCACAAATTTCCCTGCCGAATGCTACTCTTATTCTAAGATTGTCTCCACATTTGTCTGTTTATATAATTGTGATTTTGCCTTGTTTTTCTCAAGTTGCAGTCTTAGAAAGAGCTTAACATCTAGTATAAATTTTAGATCAAGGATAATTGTCTAATGGCAACCACATCTGCCATGAGTTGAGCCCCACTTTATCTCGGGAAGAGCCTGCCCACTAAATGCAATGCTTTGGGGCCTGCCTTGTGGCTGCCACATTTTACTGTAAAGAGCATGAGGAATTCAAGGTCTGCAGTTGAGGTAAGTGCTTCTAACAATTCTGGACAGCTTAAATAAGGAGAACAGCAAACCATCTTTTCAATTCAAGAAATAGAGTGAGACCTAAGGAATTCCCATGTTCATAACTTTAAAAAAAAACCTCATCTTTTCATTATATATGGCTATAGGAGCAAAAACAAAAATCCAAATTTTAACCTGGGTGTCATCAGGCATATGCCATACACCTGATGAAACTTACATTGTTTTCCCTCATATGCTATTTTGCTGTACTTGAATGTGGATAATAAACCATTTGGTTTTCAGGCAGGAAACGAATGGCACAAACTGAGTGATTTGAGAATTTAATAAAGGGATTATTGACAAAAGTATGTGCAGGGTGAAGGGAAAACCACAATACCACAGCATTTGTAAGAACTGGATGCCATTACCACTCATAAACTTGAAGATGTGAAGAGATAGAGAAGTTATCAGGATGCAGAGACAGAAAGGGCTACCAGATAGGAGCAGCAGGTTTTGGTAAAAATGATGCAGCCAACTCTCCATAACCTCATGGGGTGGGACTAGGGGAGTGAATAAATACTCTGACCTCATTGCTTTGTCACCTATCTCCTCCTGGCACCTGGGTTTGTCTAGACCAATTTGTAAGTCACTGGACAATGAAACTTATTAAAACAAGTCAAAATCTCAGGACATAAGGCAGGGTGGAGAAGGTAGTTAAACCAGAGACATTTAAAAGCTAAAAACTGTGTCTCTCTAAATCTACCAATTTGATGCACATAAGTTTTAGAAGTTAGGGTAAGTATATATGTCAGTGCCAACAGATGCGACTCTTTGCAGAAGCTGGACATTAGGTTCCATTATCTGTCACCAGCTTCATGGGTGGAGGGAGCAAGAGTATGGGCAGCAGCAGGCATTCCTGACTTCCGGATCACAACTATGATGTTTCTACTCTACCTCAAACCAGAAGTCATGATTTCCACTCCTCCAGTGATTTCTTTTTCTGCCTAAAATATCTAGAGTGGTTTCCATTTTTTGAATTAAACTTCGACATCAAATTACATCATGATGTAAAAGCATTGTAATTTCCTCATCTCAAGGAGTTTTCATGTATATGTCACTTTTGTACTTTAAGTCTTTTCAGTTGAGTTATATCAATGAATGCCCTAGAGGACCTGTTATTAAATCAAAGACTTGAAGAGAAGGCTCATACACCAAATTAGCATCTGGACATAATTCTAATATTTACGTGAATGGTTTATGTTTACCTGGTCTTAATTGTGGCTTATTCTAAATGTATGTGATAGAGATTTTCTTTTTTTCCTTTTTAAATTATTTTATTATTATACCTTAAGTTCTGGGGCACGGGTGCACAATGTGCAGGTTTGTTACATAGGTATACATATGCCATGTTGGTTTGCTGCACCCATTAACTCGTCATTTACATTAGGTATTTTGATTTTCATTAAATGTGAGGGAAAATATAATAAGTTTGAGAGAGAGAAATGTTGGCATGAATTTATAATGCATTACTTATTTACCCATCCTCTATGACCCTTCAGAGGGACCAGAATGTATACATGGTCTTCTCTTGGGTCTCAAATACATATTGGCAGGGGGCAAGCCAGTATTTCTAAGAAGCTTTTTATTTAGCTATTCGTTGTATGCCAGGAAATGCTGGTAAGAGACAATGAAGTTGAAATGAGCTCTCTGATTACCATGAGGATTGGAAAGCCACAGAATGGCAGAAACAAAATAGTGTCACTTATCCTACAGCGGCTAAGTTAGTTTGGTACCATAGTAGATAGAAAAGCCACTGCAGCTATGAAAATTGATTGGCCCCAAGAAATCTTTATTGCTGGTGAATTGATAATCTCAGTAAAGTTATATTTATGGTGTATAATAAAACAAAGAAAACCTTCCTAGTCTGATGAAGAAAAACCATTCCTAAATCGGAGTCAATATATAATCCCAGTACCATTTGAATAAGAAAAGGAGGCTATATATCCTTGAGGAAGGGCCCTTAAATGCTGTCACAAGAGAACTATAAATATACATTTTCATCTTGTTGAAATGGATCTGCATCCATCTATCAAGGTAACTGTGCAGTAGGAAATAGGGCAATATAAATACCCTTTCATGAATATTATATACTGGCTCAGCTCTGAACCAATATGAGTTCCTGAATGTCACTACAGTTTACCAGTCAGAATGTGATCAATAAAAGACATAAAATAAATGGAATTTCAACTTGAGTATGCTTAATAAAAACCTAATTCTTCATGGTAAACCCAAAAGAAACCTAATCCTTTCCCAAAGTTATTTACCTAGTATCTAAGTATGTTGTTATCATGGAAATACCCATCAATTTTCTAGAATTCTCGCATTGGTGCCCCAACTGTTATGGTACAAAATGCAAAATGGAAGACTGGGAAGTGACCCTGCTGTATGAAAACTGCAACACAAAGCAATGGCCCAGGCCAGCCCAGCCCTGGGGTAATTTCAGATTTAAAAATGACTACCAAACAGTTCAAAACTTCAGAGATTATAAGCTACATGTCTATATTGCTCTATAGTTTGCCAAGTGCAGAAGACAAATGGATATGTACAATGGTTTATTATACACTTAACAACATATTCAGTGATTAGTTTGTAGTTACAGATATGTCATCCTTCCTGGAGCAAATCAATCCAGAACCTGTCATCTAACACATACTTGTTGATCTGATAAAGGATTTTCTTTAGTCTAATATTCAGAAAACACCAAACACTGTTTCTTTCACCTGATCAGGGCACCAGCAAATCTTCAGTTTTCTGAGTCAGGACAACATCAACTCTCCACATCTCTGACACAATTTAATCCATTGGTACTTTAACCATGTCAGCCAGCATTTTTCAAGATATAACACTTGTTACTGAAGTGATATTAAAAAAAAAATGTCATGATCGCTCTTTTGTGGTCTGCTGCCTGTCTGATCCACTACAGCTTTCTTAATCCCAGCAAAACCATTACATCTGAGAAGTACGCTCAGCAAATGGCTGAGATGCACCGAAAACTGCAATGCTTGCAGTTGGCATTGGTCAACAGAAAGGGCCCAATTCTTCTCCAGGACAATGCCCAATAGCATGTAGCACAACCAATGCTTCAAAAGTCAAACAAATTGGGATGTGAATTGCCATATCATCTGCCATATTCAGCTGGCCCCTCGCCAACCGACTACCACTTCTTCAAGCATCTTGACAACTTTTTGCAGGAAAAACACTTCTACAAACAGCAGGATGCAGAAAATGCTTTCTAAGAGCTTGTCGAATCCCAAAGCATGGATTTTTACACTACAGGAATACACAAACTTATTGCTCATTGGCCAAAATGTGTTGATTGTAATGGTCCCTATGTTGATTACTAAAGATATGTTTGGACCTAGTTATAATAATTTAAAATTCACGGTCTAAAACCGCAATTACTATTTTGCACCAACCTAATATTATCTCGATAGGATTTTAAAAACAGAAAAGAGAACTATCTAATTTTTTTTTATAACTCATGTAAGTGTTAGAGCAGTAACTCGAAGTGTGGCCCTGTTTACAAATTATCTGTCACTGGTCCACAATCAGATAAGAGTTCAGAAAAGTTTATAACGATTTGACAATGATGCAACAGCTAAGCATGGAATGAGTGGACTTGTCCAGTTGAGTTGATATTTCAGTGTATGGCAGATTGGAAATAAAAATAAAAACTATTTCACTACAGGCCATTTTGAAGCGTTGTGCTAGAGAGTAGAAGATTAACCTCACAAGCCCACTAGGGCCCAGTTCAGTGGAGTTTCCAGAAGCCAGGTCTGAGACATGTTGGGATATTACCTACAAAACAGAGAGCACATTTCTGTACCTTCCTGCCTGTGTCTACTGTTGGTAAAAAATCAAAACAGGTGATAAGATTTATTGGATTTTAGAGATATCATATACGAACTAGTGCAACCATTTCTTGGTGGATTAATTGGATGATTGGAAAACTACTAGATTTGAGGGAGTCCAGAGCAAAAAAAGGGTCAACCAACTTGGCCAGAGACAGCACAAGAAGGTCTGCCACTTGGCCTTTATAATCCAGTAGATCTAATTTTGCTCCAGTGAAAGCAATCCAGGATGCTGTACGGGGGTGGTGACAAGATCTAGGAATTTAGAGCAAAGCTATACCCCCAACAAGAAAACAATTTTGTATTTAAGAAACAGTTCTACGGTGGCTCACGCCTGTAATCCCAGTACTTTGGGAGGCCGAGGTGGGCGGATCACTAGGTCAGGAGATCAAGACCATCCTGGTTAACACGGTGAAACCCCATCTCTACTAAAAAAAAAAAAAAAAAAAATTAGCCGGGTGTGGTGGCGGGCGCCTGTGGTCCCAGCTACTCACAAGGCTGAGGCAGGAGAATAGTGTGAACCAAGGAGGCAGAGCTTGCATGAGCCGAGATCACACCACTGCACTCAAGCCTGGGCGACAGTGCAAGACTCCATGTCAAAAAATAAATAAATAAATAAATAAATAATAAATAAATAAAAATTAAACATTTCTTAGCTCATTACTGAACCAAAACACTCATTATAGGTATGTCAGATACACAAATTCATCATAAAGTGAGAGGTGCCCAGAAACACTTTATTATCAAGTAGAAGTAGCAAGAATAGCCAGGCAGGTGAAGGATCTAAACAAAAATTGCCTATTCCTGCTGTATTGCCACTCCTTCCTCAAGCTACAACTTTGGCCTTTTAGGGAAATTCCTAAGTCCAGTAAATTAAAGAGGACAACCATGTCTAGAGATGTCTTTATATAAGTTTCTGTAAAATATGCTCAATTCAGCCAAACTGGACTTCTGTGACATTACAGCCTTCTTTGAGGAAAGAAATGAAGATGTTGAAAGACAAAAAAAGAGAAATCATCTCTGGGGCAGAAATTCAAGAATAAATCTCCTTGTCTATATTGCCAGGCAGCAAAGGTGACCAGAAATAAGAATCTGCATTCAATTTATGAACTCAGGCTAGTAGAGTTGGTCTCTACTAGCCAGATGGTCATGGACCCAGAAGAGTAACATGGAAGTTTGGGTCAAATGTATATGGATTGATCTTTTGGAATAGGTCCAGGATTTGAGGATGTATTTGTCTCATGTAAACCTACTCCTTAAAGTCCTTCTCTATTGAGGAACACTTTAATGAGTACCACTTTAATGAGATGTCAGATAGGCTGACTTTCTCCTTACATGTCAGTTAGTATCCTTCCTAGCCTCTTTGGTGCTTGCTCAGTAGGATCATGGGCCCAATAATATGGATATACCCTTCTTTAGGATGATCTAGATATTTACCCAGTGAGTGCACTATTGCCAGTGTCAGGCATCCCCCTTTTGATGTCAGACTAAAGGAGACAACTCAGCTTCCTGGTAGAAAGTTGGGTACTTTTATTGGCTACGTCTACTGCTAATGTTCAATTTTCTACTCCTACTTGACTGTTCTTGAAGGTAGCAATTTGTTCTCACTGGAATAAACCTACATTCAGGATCTGGATTTATATTCCCCACTCATTATTTTCTGTTAGGGACACCATCTGTGTACTTCTAGAGTCTATATATCACTATGGTGTCCTACCTAATTTAGCTTTCAATGGACAGTGAAAAAAATATAGAAATAGCCTGATGTCCATGGAATTTACTCATTTATGTACTAGGTCACCCAGAAGTGGCTACCCTAAAAAAAATGGAGGAATGATCTATTGAAACCTCCCTTATTTTGCCCCTGGAAGATAATGTCTTGTGAGATTGTGGGTGTTCTATAGGATACAGGATATTCTCTTTGGTGGCCACACACAAAAGCATCCTTTTCCCCTGATTCATGCTCTAAGAAAATGTATGATTCTGTTTCAGTCATAGTCAGAATATATCAATCCAAGAAACAAGGGTAGAAGTAGGAATAACAATTCCCAAGGTTATACCTAATGATCAACCCTGCAAAATTTGTGTTATCTTCATATCTACAGCCTTTGATAATTTAAAGAAATAAATGTTTCCCCTAAAGGACCCTCAAAAAATAATTCTGCTAAACTAGCAGATGAGATTTCCAGCTAGCTTTTTATATCTCCTCATGACACTAGAAAAAAATAAAATAAAATAAAAAGGTGAGGTTATAGTGCAGCCAAGAGTGATTGATCGTGGTTGTTAAGAAATAGGATTGTTTCTTCCTGATGGCAGCAAAGAGATGAATGGAACTTAATGGCAGATTGCAAGCCTATGTGGCTAGTACTATCAAGGGCTCAGATGCTGTGGGTATGATGATGGGTGACTTCAGGAGGTAAGGAACTCCATCTAGCTGAATTTTAAGCTGAAGGAAAAAAGAATATGAATGGTAATAGATAAAGGATGGTTTTGAACCTGTGTTCTTCCTAGGATTAGAGTTTGCACCTATATGCTTCCTTGCTGTGCATTTATCTATTTTTATCCATATAATTTCATAAATTTCTATTTTCATTTTTCTTTATTTCTTCCCTCTGGTTTTTAGAGTTTATTGCGGGTTGTTGGGTTTACATTTTATTTTATGATTCACAGAACCTGAGGGCAGGATGAGACAGAACTCAAGAGTTAAGATGACATCACTCCAAAATCCTGAACATGGAGATGGAAGCAGTAAAGCATGGAACTTGGGTTATTTCACTTTGGGCAGGGAAGAGTATATGGCATTATAGTAGTAGGAGCATTTTTGTGTGTGTGGAAGTAAAAATATGGGTCGGTGGAAAAATGTGTATTTTATATAAACATAGTAGTGACCATTTATGATTTTTATACCTGCCACACATTCACACTACTTTTTAAAAGAATTCTCCCACTGTATAAGTTTTTTTTGTGGAAGGTGAAAGACAAAGAGATAGGTTTTCCTCTATTTATTCTCTGTTAGCAAAGAAATAGGCTCGAAACTAAAACTTGACCAATCAGACATTCCTATATTAGGACTTCAAATTTTCAGTGAATTGACTAGCCATGGCATCAGAGCTGTAGGATTTGGCAGTGGCAGCTGTTTACAGCTGCTGTATGCACAGCACATGCACAGACCATATGGTTCTGCTGATGAGCTGCTAGAGCACCCCCAACTTGCACCTACTTCTTCAGTTTTGTGAATCATGTGAGCCTCCCTGTGAGCTTCTGTTAAATTCTTTTTTACTAAAGACAGGAATAGTTTGTTTCCCCTGCAGGTACCAAGAAGCCGGCTCTACCTTCAAAATACAAACTCTACGAGACTAAAAGGAGATGAATTACCATCTCCTTTTTATAAATGAGGAAACTGAGGTGCAGAAATATTAGGTAATTTGCCCATAGTGCTAGTAAGTGGGAACACAAAATTTGAGTTTTAACAGTTGCCTCTAAAAATCGTTAGACTTTATTTTGCTCTCATTCTACTTTCCTGTATGGTTTATTTCATCATTGCCCTATGCAGTTTCCATAGAATTCTTTTTCCTCCACTTCATAGCAAACTGGCTTTTTTCGGAACCCATAATGCTCACTGCCTAGACTACACATTGAGCAAATTAGTACATTCTGCTTTTGATTTACTGTTTTAGTGGCAATTGGTAAGTAACAGTATTAAATGTCTTCTTTTTAAATTTTCATCTATGTCTTTTCAGTTAGTCCAGGCATTTCTTTAAGGTAAGAGATAAACATTTTTTCAGCCACAATGCCGAGCACATAATAAAAGCATAGTAAATATTTGTTTGTCTTATCTTCTCTTTATTAAAGTAATTTTAATTACTTATACTAATTTCTCTTTGTCACAAATTAGCTTTGGTCTCAGTCCTAACAATAGAAAAGATAACTGGTTGCTTCTTTATCATCAGTTTTTCAAAAACCTGCCTCCCTTTAAATTCATGCTCACTTATCTCAAGTGGGTCCTTAGGCTTCTCATCATGAGCATGCATTTCCCTTCTTCATCATCCCCTCATAACCTTCTCTGGATGCTTATTTCGAACTACTTGCTCTTCCCTTGCATATAGCTAATGACTTTGGTTTCATTTCATAAGAAAGGGGATGCTGTCAGATGAGAACTTGTGCAGCAGCTCTCACAACAAAGGCCCACCTATTTGCATATGTGCCCATATATTTTGCCTCTCTAGCTCTTCCTATGGTTAAATTGCTCATGTTCCTTTCTAAGACAAACCGCTCCACTTCTCCAAAGCCTATCTTTTCTCACCTATTTAAGGAAATCACTCCAGCAATTGAACTTCACCTCTTACATAAATTTTCCCACTTGATAAGATTATCCCTAGCAATATGCAGCTATGCTAAATAATACCTATTGAATATTACTTGGATCTCTGTCCCCACCCAAATCTCATGTTGAATTTTGATCCTGAGTGTTGGAGATAGGGCCTGGTGAGTGGTGATTGGATCATGGGGATGGTTTCTAATGGTTTAGCACCATCTCCCTAATGCTGTCTCATGATAGAGATGTCACAAGATCTGGTTGTTTAAAAGTGTGTAGTATCTTCCCCTCTCTCTCTCCTGCTCCACCATGGTAAGATGTGTTTGCTTCCCCTTCACCTTCCACTATGATTCTAAGTTTCCTGAGGCCTCCCAGCCATGCTTCCTGTACAGCCTCTGGAATTGTGAGTCAATTAAACCTCTTTTCTTTATAAATTATGCAGTCTCAGGGATTTCTTTATAGCGGTGTGAAAACAGACTAATACACCCATCTTTGAAAACATCTGCCTTCACCCCAAATATCCTTCCAGCAACATCTCCATTTCTCTGTTCCTGTTTATAGCAAAATTCACAAAGTTGTCTGTATCCTGTCTCCATCTCTTCCCTTCTCATTTTGTTTACTACTCCTCTGAAACAGTTCTTGGGAAGGTCACTGATAACCTCTACTGACAAAATCCAGTGGTCATTCTCAGTCCTCTGATCAGAATCAAGTGGCACAGTTAATCAGTCCTGCCTTTTCAAAACACTTCTTCACTTGATTTCCAGGATGTGTAGCCTCTTGATTTTCTATCTTCACAGGTGGCCCCTTCTCAGTGTTCTCTTCCAATTCTTTCTCATATCCCAGACTTGCAAATATTGGAGGGCCTGCAGTTTAGTCCTCTTACCTTTTCTCCATCTGCTCTCAGTCCCTCGAGGAACTAATTGAGTCTGACATGTTACATACTCATTTGTTTGTAAACTCCATGAAAGTAATGACTTGACCTGTGTTCCCTTCCACCTTCCTTGTCAGCTAAAGACCCAACACCTGGAACTTACCTGGAAGATAATAATTACTGAATACATCTTGGGTGCATGAACATTTAAGTATTCTTTTTTTTTGCAGACACCACATTTATTCCTATTATTACTCCTTCCTCCAAGACCATTTTACTATACAGACATAGCTCTTAATGCTACAGTGGGCATATTTCATGGTACCTGCCCCCTCACAGTCTCAAAGGAAAGCTTATTTATGTCACTCAACTCCCCTATCTAGCAGAGCCAATAGATCCCTTTTGAGTGGATACACAAAAGTCTAAGTCTTAATCAACTAATGTGGTGGACATTGACTTGTGACTTCTCTGTTTTTCTAAACCAGGCATAAGACATATGAATGAAGGCACCTTTAAGATGACTCCAACCCCAGTCACCATCTGACCAAAGCCCATGTGAACCTCTGGACAGGAACTATCTAGTTCATCCCAGTGAGTCTCCAGATTTGAGAGCAATACTAATGATTGTTATGGTTTTGACTCACTAATTAATTTTTTTATTATTATACTTTAATAGTTATTAAATAGTTATTTAATAACTATTAATAGTAAAATTATTAAATAGTTAATTATTATTTTTTAATTTTTATATTAAAAATTTTATAACAATTTTATATTTTATATTAAAATTTTATATTAAAAATTTTTATAAAAATTTGTAATTTTTTTATTATTATACTTTAAGTTCTGGGATACATGTGCAGAGTGTGCAGGTTTGCTACATAGGTATACATGTGTCAGGTGGTTTGCTGCACCCATCAACCTGTCATCTACATTAGATATTTCTCCTAATGCCATCCCTTCTCTATCCCCCCACCCACCGACAGGCCCCAGTGTGTGATGTTCCACTCCCTGTATACATGTGTTCTCATTGTTCAACTCCTACTATGAGTGAGAACATGCGGTGTTTGGTTTTCTGTTCCTGTGTTTGTGAGAATGATGGTGTCCAACTTCATCCATGTCCCTGCAAAGGACATGAACTCACCGTTTTTTATGGCTGCATAGTATTCCATGGTGTATTTGTGTCACATTTTCTTTATCCAGTCTATCATTGATGGGCATTTTGATTGTTCCAAGTCATTGCTATTATGAACAGTGCTGCAATAAACATACGTGTGCATGTGTCTTTATAGTAGAATAATTTATAATCCTTCGGGTATATATCCAGTAATGGGATTGCTGGGTCAAATGGTATTTCTGGTTCTAGATCCATGAGGAATTGCCACACTGTCTTCCACAATGGTTTAACTAATTTACAGTCCCACCAACAGTGTAAAAGCATTCCTATTTCTCCACATTCTCTCCAGCATCTGTTGTTTCCTGACTTTTAATGATGATACATTGATGGAATGTATCTGATTCCATTTTCATATGTTTGTTGGCTGCATAAATGTCTTCTTTTGAGAAGTGCCTGTTCATATCCTTGGCCCACTTTTTGTTGGGGTTGTTTTTTTCTTGTAAATTTGTTTACATTCCTTGTAGATTCTGGATATTAGCCCTTTGTCAGATGGATAGATTGCAAGAATTTTCTTCTGTTCTGTAGGTTGCCTGTTCACTCTAATGAGAGTTTCTTTTGCTGTGCAGAAGCTCTTTAGTTTAATTGCATCCTATTAGTCAATTTTGGCTTTTGTTGCAATTGCTTTTGGTGTTTGAATCATGAAGTCTTTGCTCATGCCTATGTCCTGAATGGTATTGTCTAGGTTTTCTTCTAGGGTTTTTATGGTTTTAAGTCTGACATTTAAGTCTTTAACCCATCTTGAGTTAATTTTTGTATAAGGTGTAAGGAAGGGGTCCAGTTTTAGTTTTCTCAATACGGCTAGCTGGTTTTCCCAACACCATTTATTAAATAGGGAATCCTTTCCCCATTGCTTGTTTTTGTTAGGTTTGTCAAAGATCAGATGACTGTAGATGTGTGGTATTATTTCAGAGGCCTCTATTCTGTTCCGTTGGTCTGTATGTCTGTTTTGGTACCAGTACCATACTGTTTTGGTCACTGTAGCCTTGTAGTATAGTTTGAAGTCAAGTAGAGTGATGCCTCCAGTTTTGTTCTTTTTGCTTAGGATTGTCTTGGCTATATGGTCTCCTTTTTGATTCTGTATGAAATTTAAAGTAGTTTTTTCTAATTCTTTGAAGAAAGTCAATGGTAGCTTGTTGGGGATTGCATTGAATCTATAAATTACTTTGGGCAGTATGGCCATTTTCACAATATTGATTCTTCCTACCCATGAGCATGGAATGTTTTTCCATTTGTTTGTATCCTCTGTTATTTCCTTGAGCAATGGTTTGTAGTTGTCCTTGTAGAGGTCCTTCACATTCCTTGTAAGTTGTATTCCTAACTATTTTATTCTCTTTGTAGCAATTGTGAATAGTTCACTCATGATTTGGCTCTCTGTTTGTCTATGATTGGTGTATAGGAATACTTGTGATTTTTGCACGTTGATTTTTGTATCCTGAGACTTTGCTGAAGTTGCTTATCAGCTTAAGATTTTGGGCTGAGATGATGGGTTTTTCTAAATATATAATTTTGTTATCTGCAAACAGAGACAATTTGACTTACTCTTTTCCTATTTGAATACCCTTTATTTCTCTCTCTTGCCTGATTGCCCTGGCAAGAACTTCCAATATTATGTTGAATAGGAGTGGTGAGAGATGGCATCCTTGTCTTGTGCAGGTTTTCAAAGGGAATCCTTCCAGCTTTTGCCCATTCAGTATGATATTGGCTGTGGGTTTGTCATAAATAGCTCTTATTGTTTTGAGATACAGTCCATCAATACCTAGTTTATTGAGAGTTTTTAGCATGAAAGGGTGTTGAATTTTATTGAAGGCTTTTTCTGCATCTATTGAGATAATCATGCGGTTTTTGTCACTAGTTCTGTTTATGTGATGGATTACGTTTATTGATTCGCGTATGGTGAACTAGTGCTTCATCTCTGGGATGCAGTATTTTATTGAGGATTTTTGCATGGATGTTCATCAGGGATATTGGCCTGAAATTTTCTTTTTGTGTGTGTGTGTGTGTCTCTGCCAGATATTGGTATCAGGATGATGCTGGCCTCATAAAATGAGTTAGGGAGGATTCCCTCTTTTCCTGTTGTTTGGAATAGTTTCAGAAGGAATGGTACCAGCTTCTCTTTGTACCTCTGGTAGAATTTGGCTGTGAATCTATCTGGTCCTGGGCTGTTTTTGGTTGGTAGGCTATTAATTACTGCCTCAATTTCAGAACTGTCATTGGTCTGTTCAGGGATTCAACTTCTTCCTGGTTTATTCTTGAGAGGGTGTTATGTCTCCAGGAATTTATCTATTTCTTCTAGATTTTCTAGTTTATTTGCCTAGAGGTGTTTATAGTGTTCTCTGATGGTAGTTTACATTTCTGTGGAATCAGTGGTGATATCCCTTTTTTTATTTATTTATTTATTTATTGAGGCAGCGTCTCACTCTGTTGCCAGGCTGGAGTGCAGTGGCGCGATACTGGCCCACTGCAACCTCTGCTTCCTGGGTTCAAGCGATTCTCCTGCCTCAGCCTCCTGAGTAGCTGGGACTACAGGCATGCACCACCACGCCTGGCTAATTTTTGTATTTTTAATAGAGATGGGGTTTCACCATGTTGGCCTGATGGTCTCGATCTCTTGAGCTTGTGATCCGTCCGCCTCGGGCTCCCAAAGTACTGGGATTACAGGCGTGAGCCACTATGCCCGGCCTCCTTTATTTTTTTTTTATTGTGTCTCTTTGATTCTTCTCTCTTTTATTCTTTATTAGTCTGGCTAGTGGTCTATCTATTTTGTTGATCTTTTTTTTTAAAAAAAGAAAAACAGCTCCTGGATTCATTGATTTTTTTGAAGGGTTTTTTGTGTATCTATCTCCTTCAGTTCTACTCTGATCTTAGTTATTTCTTGTCTTCTGCTAGCTTTTGAATTTGTTTGCTCTTGCTTCCCTAGTTCTTTTAATTGTGATGTTAGGGTGTCGATTTTAGATCTTTCCCACTTTCTCCTGTGGGCATTTAGTGCTATAAATTTCCCTCTAAACACTGCTTTAGCTGTGTCCCACAGATTCTGGTATGTTGTGTCTTTGTTCTCATTGGTTTCAAATAACTTATTTATTTCTGCCTTAATTTCATTGTTTATACAGTAGTCATTCAGGAGCAGGTTGTTCAGTTTCCATGTAGTTGTGTGGTTTTTAGTCAGTTTCTTAGTCCTGAGTTCTAATTTGATTGCACTGTGGTCTGAGAGACTGTTATGATTTCTGTTCTTTTGTATTTTCTGAGGAGTGTCTTACTTCCAATTATGTAATCAATTTTAGAATAAGTGCAATGTGGTGCTGAGAAGAATGTATGTTCTGTTGATTTGGGGTGAAGAATTCTGTAGATGTGTATTAAGTCTGCTGGGGCCAGAGCTGAGTTCAAGTCCTGAATATCTTTGTTAATTTTCTGTCTTGTTGATCTGTCTAACATTGACAGTGGGGTGTTAAAGTCTCCCACTATTATTGTGTGGGAGTCTTAGTCTCTTTGTAGATGTCTGAGAACTTGCTTTATGGATCTGGGTGCTCCTGTATTGGGTGCATATATGTTTAGGATAGTTAGCTCTTCTTGTTGCATTGATCCCTTTACCATTATGTATGTAATGCCCTTCTTTGTCTTTTTTGATCTTTGTTGGTTTAAAGTCTGTTTTATCAGAGACTAGGATTGCAACCCTTGCTTTTCTTTGCTTTCCATTTGCTTGGTAAATATTCCTCCATTCCTTTATTTTGAGCTTATGTGTGTCTTTGCACATGAGGTGCGTCTCCTGAATATAGCACACCAATAGGTCTTGACTTTTTATCCAATTTGCCAGTCTGTGTCTTTTAATTGGGGCATTTAGCCCGTTTACATTTAAGGTTAATATTGTTATGTGTGTATTTGATCCTGTCATTATGATGCTATCTGGTTATTTTGCCTGTTAGTTGATGCAGTTTCTTCATAGTGTTGATGGTCTTTACATTTTGGTATGGTTTTGCAGTGGCTGGTACCGGTTTTTCCTTTGCATGTTTAATACTTCCTTCAGGAGCTCTTGTAAGGCAGGCCTGGTCATGACAAAATCTCTCAGCATTTGCCTGTCTTTAAAGAATTTTATTTCTCCCTTCGCTTATGAAGCTTAGTTTGGCTGGATATGAAATTCTGGGTTGAAAATTCTTTTCTTTAAGAATGTTGAATATTGGTCCCCACTCTCTTCTGGCTTGTAGGGTTTCTGCCAAGAGATCTTCTGTTAGTCTGATGGGCTTCCCTTGTGGGTAATCTGACCTTTCTCTCTGGCTTCCCTTAACATTTTTTCCTTCATTTCAACCTTGGTGAATCTGATGATTATGTGTCTTGGGGTTGCTCTTCTCAAGGAGTATTCTTGTGGTGTTCTCTGTAATTCCTGAATTTGAATGTTGGCCTGTCTTACTAGGTTGGGGAAGTTCTCCTGGACAATATTCTGAAGAGTGTTTTCCAACTTGATTCCATTCTCCCCATCACTTTCAGGTACATAAATCAATGTAGGTTTGGTCTTTTCACATAGTCCCATATTTCTTGGAGGCTTTGTTCATTCCTTTTCATTGTTTTTTCTCTCATCTTGTCTTCTTGCTTTATTTCATTAAGTTGGTCTTCAATCTCTGATATCCTTTCTTCCACTTGATCGATTCAGCTATTGATACTTGTGTATGCTTCACGAAGTTCTTATGCTGTGTTTTTCAGCTCCATCAGCTCATTTATGTTCTTCTCTAAACTGGTTACTCTAGTTAGCAATTCCTCTAACCTTTTATCAAGGTTCTTAGCTTCCTTGCTTTGGGTCAGAACATGCTCCTTTAGCTTGGAAGAGTTTGATATTACCCACCTTCTGAAGCCTACTTTTGTCAATTTGTCAAACCCATTCTCCATCCAGTTTTGTTCCCTTGCTGGTGAGGAGTTGTGATCCTTTGGAGGAGAAGAGGCATTCATTCTGGTTTTTGGAATTTTTGGCCTTTTTGTGCTGGGTTTTCCTCATCTTCATGGATTTATCTACCTTTGTTTTTTGATGTTGTTGACATTTGGATGGGGTTTTTGTGTATGTCCTTTTTGTTGATGTTGATGCTATTCCTTTCTGTTTTGTTAGTTTTCCTTCTAACAGTCAGGCCCTTCTGCTGCAGGTCTGCTGGAGTTTGCTGGAGGTCCACTCTAGACCCTGTTTGCCTAGGTATTACTAGCAGAAGCTGCAGAACAGCAAAGATTGCTGCCTGTTCCTTCCTCTGGAAGCTTCTTCCCAGAGGGGCACCTGCCAGATGCCAGCCAGAGCTCTCTTGCATGAGGTGTCTGTCGACCCCTGCTGGGAGGTGTCTCCCAGTCAGGAGGCACAGGGGTCAGGACCCACTTGAGGAGGCAGTCTGTCCCTTAGCAGAGCTTGAGCGCTGTGCTGGGAGATTTGCTGCTCTCTTCAGAGCTGGCAGGCAGGAACATTTAAGTCTGCTGAAGCTGCACCCATAGCTGCCCCGTCCCCGATGTGTTCTGTCCCAGGGAGATGGGAGTTTGATCTATAAGCCCCTGACTGTTGCTGTTGCCTTCCTTTCAGAGATGCCCTTCCCAGAGAGGAGGAATTTAGATAGGCAGTCTGGATACAGTGGTTTGTGGAGCTGCAATGGGCTCTGCCCAGTTTGAACTTCCTGGGGGCTTTGTTTACAAAAGGGGAAAACTGCCTACTCAAGCCTCAGTAATGGTGGATGCTTCTCCCACCTCCAAGCTCAAGTATCCCCGGTTGAATTCAGACTGCCGTGCTGGCAGTGAGAATTTCAAGCCAGTAGATCTTAGCTTGCTGGGCTTCATGGGGGTGGGATCTGCTGTGCTAGATCACTTGGCTTCCTGGCTTCAGCCCCCTTTCCAGGGGAGTGAAGGTTTCTGTCCCACTGGCTTTCCAGGCATCACTGGCATATGAAAAAAAAACTCCTGCAGCTAGCTCAGTGTCTGCCCAAATGGCTGCCTAGTTTTGTGCTTGAAACCCAGGGCCCCGGCAGCATAGGCAACTGAGAGAATCTCCTGGTCTGTGGGTTGCTAAGACCATGGGAAAAGCATAGTATCTGGGCCGGAGTGCACCATTCCTCATGGCACAGTCACTCAAGGCCTCCCTTGGCTAGGGGAGGGAGTTCCCTGACCCCTTGCACTTCCTGGGTGAGGTGACACCCCACTCTGCTTCAGCTAGCCCTCCATGGGCTGCACCCAGTGTCTAACCAGTCCCAATGAGATGAGCTGGGTACCTCAGTTGGAAATGCAGAAATCACCCGCCTTCTGCATTGATCTCTCTGGGAGCTACAGACCGGAGCTATTCCTATTTGGCCATCTTGCCAGCCCTGTTCAATATTCTCAATATTTAAAGAGTTACTTTATGTGAATAGAAAAGATAAAAACTAGGCCGGGCGCGGTGGCTCACGCTTGTAATCCCAGCACTTTGGGAGGCCGAGGCGGGCGGATCACGAGGTCAGGAGATCGAGACCACGGTGAAACCCCGTCTCTATTAAAAATACAAAAAAATTAGCCGGGCGTGGTGGCAGGCACCTGTAGTCCCAGCTACTCCGAGAGGCTGAGGCAGGAGAATGGCGTGAACCCGGGAGGCGGAGCTTGCAGTGAGCCGAGATTGCGCCACTGCACTCCAGCCTGGGCGACAGAGCGAGACTCTGTCTCAAAAAAAAAAAAAAAAAAAAAAAAAAAGAAAAGATAAAAACTAATAAGAAACTGAGCAAAAGATAGGAGTAAAGAGTGATTGCTTAATATATTAAAGGATGCCCAATCTCATTCATAAGAGAAATGCAAATTTCAACCATAAGATGCCATTTTTCCCCAAGTGATGGCAAGGATGTTGGGGGGGTGGTTCTTATAAAATTCTGATGGTAATATAAACTGGTGAAATTTATATGGAAAATAATTTAGCAATATCTGTCAGAATTAAAGGTGAACATAACATTTACCCATCAATTCCACTTTTCAGAATGTGTATATCAGATATTCTCATGCACCACACAAAGATATATGGAGTTAGTCACTTTTGCAGTGTTTTTTGGAATGGTCAACATTGGACACAATCTAAATATCCTTCAATATGGAAATATAATGAAATATAACTTTTAAAAGGATGTTTATCATGGAACTGACATGGAATTGCCTCTGAAATGTACTGATTTTTAAAAGGAAAATACAAAATAGGGCATAGAATATGCTATCAATTGTGTGGGGAAAAAAAACCCAGATACTTTTATATGTGCTTAGAGCATTCTAGAGCATTCCTGAAAAGATAAGCAGAAAGAAATAAGACTGGTCGACTTCAGGCGGGAAAAATGGCAACTAAGAATGAAATAGAAGAGAACCATTTGTTACTGCATGCTTTTGAATTTTGAACCATGTGAGTAAATTACTTATTAAAAAAACAAGTATCAGTCAGTTCTGACATAAAAGGAGCCTACGAGTCATCATTCCCATGCTTATAACAAGAAAAAAAGCTGAACAAATAAAATTTCAGTTACTTTCCCTGGAGTCCTGAGAAAATTGAGATCACAGAACAAATTGCTACCCCAAAATCTGGAAAGAAGGGTAAATAAAGAAAATCACAGCCACAGTCAGCTTACCTGGAGCACAAGTTGATAGAGCCAAAATTGGTAGGAACACTTAAATGGTAACTTTGATGAATTGCTGGAGGCTAAGTGTGAACTGACATGAGAGTGAAAAAGTCCAGGGTGCTGTAGTCTCAGGAATCCCACCTGGATCTTGTGAGAAAGAGCCAAGAAAAATTCCACTTTCGTGCTGCTCCCACAAATCTCAATAAGTTGTATTTATATTTTCATTTAGTTTAAAATACTTTTAGTTTCTCAGACTTCTTCCACCTATGGTTATTAGAAGTGTGTTGTGTTATCTCTAAACATTTTGAAAATTTTCATCTATCTTTCTGTTAATTACTAGTTAAATTACATTGTAATCTGAGAACATAAACTATATATTCTTCTTTATTAAGATGTATTTTGTGGGCCATCTTGGTGGATATTCCATGGGGGGTTGAGAAGAATGTGTATTCTGCTGTTGCTGGATGGAGTAGTCTATAAATGTCAATTTGATCAACTTGGTTGACAGCACTGTTCAGGTCAACTCTATCTTTACCAATTTCTGCCTCATCAATTACTTAATGAGGAGTGATGGAGTCTCCAACTGTGATAGTGTATTTGTCTATTTACCCTTGCAATTTTATCATTTTTGCCTCATATTTTAACATTCTATTGGTAGATGAGTACATAATAAGGATTGTTATGACTTCTTGGGGAATTGGCTCTGATAATTGATCTCTGATTATTTTCCTTGTTCTGAAGTCTTCTTTTTCTAAAACTAATGCCGCCTCCTTCCCCCTGTATGTCTCTATCTTCAAGTGGCATTTTCCTCTTCTTATAAGAAGGAACCTTACATGTATATTATTAAGTAAAATAAGCCAGTCTTAAAAATGCTATATGCTGTATAATTCCAATTATATTACATTCTAAAAAAGGAGAAATTGTAAAGCCAGTAACAAGATCAATAGTTGCTGGGGTTAGAGGATAGGGGAAGGGTTGAATAGGTGAAAAACAAGGAATTTTAAGATGGTGAAACTATCCTATAATTATGGACACATGACATCATACATTTGTTAAAACCCATAAACTTTACTTAAAAAGGAGTAAGCTTTCATGTATGCAAATTTTCTTTTCTTTTTTTTTTTTTTTTTTGAGACAGAGTCTCGCTCTGTCACCCAGGCTGGAGTGCAGTGGCGCACGATCTCGGCTCATTGCAAGCTCCGCCTCCCGGGTTCGCGCCGTTCTCCTGCCTCAGCCTCTCCGAGTAGCTGGGACTACAGGCGCCCGCTTCCATGCCCGGCTAATTTTTTTTTTTTTTGTATTTTTAGTAGAGACAGGGTTTCACCGTGGTCTCGATCTCCTGACCTCGTGATCCGCCCGCCTCGGCCTCCCAAAGTGCTGGGATTACAAGCATGAGCCACCGCGCCCGGCCATGTATGCAAATTTTCAAAAAAGCATTTAGGATGTGAGGGATCCTGGGAAAAAAATGCAGACAATGACAAGAGAATCTATCTATTACAAGTGTGTGGAACCTCACTGATCAAGGGGTGGGTGGAAAGGTATGATCTAAGTAACTTTGAAATGAGTAGAATCTCTAAGACAAGGCAAAGGAACTTACTTACGTATCTGTAAATATTTCTATATGTAACTAGCCGTACCTATAGTAAGCTATTTGTGATCCCATACTGATAGACATAAATGATTGAATAAATTAATAAATTAGGAAAAAGAGACAGAACTCTACAAATAAACTCTCCCTCTCAAACCTTCCATATTCTCTACATGTCTACCTCTGATTATCTTTTTAATTTTTTTTAATTTTATATACAAAGAACTAGCATGGTTTCTTTCATGGGGTGGAGAATTCCAAGTAATTTATGCAGATATTCCAAGCCCAAGGAGGGGATGCATAACGCTTTACTCTTTAAGCGTGGGCTCAACACTCTTCAAGTGTGGGGGTCAATATTTCTCCAAGGTAAAATTGCTCCTTTTCCCCTCTTTGGAAGTAAGTCAGAGTACTATATGGAAGAGGAGCAGTTTTACAGTGGAGAAATACTGCAAACACTACACCTTAGCCAACTAATCAAATAACATCATCAGGGATTATTCATGTTGATAGTATATGCCCTTGATGTGATGCAATGATAATGGTACTTTGTGTCTGTGATCTTCCCCCCATACCCTAGTTTTATTAAGAAAAAAATATTAGAAAAATTTCAATAGAGATGTATCCTAAATGACACCTGGAGAGTATTCCTTAAAACTGTAAAGGTCATCAAAAACAACAAGTCTGAGAAAATATCACAGCCAAGAATAAGCTATGGAAACATGGCTACTAAACATAATGTCATATCTTGGATGGGATCCTCCTGAACAGAAAAAGGACATTAGGTAAATACTAAGTAAATCTGTATAGAGAATGGAGTTTAGTTGACAATAATGCACCAACATTGATTCATTAATTATAACAGATGTACCATACTAATGTAAGATGTTAATGATTGGGGAAACTTGGTGCTGGTATATGAGAACTCTATTATTTTCTCAATTCTTCTATAAATCTAAAATTTTTTTAAATAAATTCTATTAAAAATAGACAAATGAAAAATTATATATGGGAAAATATTTTAAAATATATTATTTGAAATGTATGTCATCAAACTTTGACTACTCCCTTTGTTGTCACACTCAATTACTCTCCCACTTTAATGCGATTGCAATGTCTGACTCAGTGACTTCCATTATCAGTAACTTCTACATCAATGTGGCTAATCCTTGCAATGTGCTGATTTCTCTCAGCCTTCTGACTTGCAAAGATATTTTTTCCTTCACTCTATCCTAACCATCTACTCCAGAGCCACATCTTTGACTTTACCACCACCAATGACAGCACAATCTCAAAAAGGTCCATTTCAAATACCCCTTTCTATGTACCCTCCAGGTTGTCTTTCTATCTCACCTGCTTTAGAACTCCTACTCAAGCAGTCCGTTGCTCTCATCTAGATCTCCAACCCACTAATCTACCATTCTTTCAATAGGCATTACCACTTTATGCCTCTCTTACCCAGCTTAGATTCTATCTCTCTCATGACAAAACCCTTAATTCCCTCACATGATCTCCTTCCATCAGTCTAATGTGCCAAAAGGCTCAACACAAGTAATCCTATCTGCCTATTTCTTGCTTGATTCAATGGCTGAACAATGCTGGAAAAAAATATGCCACTCTTTTTGCTCGCTTTAAATCCATGACCTCTATCACAAATGAGCCTTCAGTTCTACCTATTAATTCTACCACATTTGACTAGAATTTTTAAATTTTCTGCTCTACAAATAAACCTTCCCTCCCAAACCTCCTATATTCCCTATGCCATGTCTACTTCTGATTTTTATTTTATTTTATTTTATATACAAAGAGCTAGCATGGTTTCTTTCATGAGGTAGACGCCTTGGATAATCCATTCAAGGAAGATCACTTAGTCCAACTTAATGAAATCTATATCCTTTGTATACTGACAGAAACACTGGCAGCACATATTGAGGTCATGTTTTTGGATCACAACCATGCAAATTTGAGTAGATGTGACAAGAGTGAGAACTCTGACCAAATATTCACAGATGGCTCCGGTAGAGCTGCTTGTGACCCATCTTGCTTTCAGATACCTCTGATTATCTTATGCTGTACTCTTTGCTACTCCCATCAAGATCTAGCCACATCACCATCCTTCTCTCCTTGAACACACTAAACCTATTTCAATCTTAAGTCTTTATATGAGCCATTCTCTTTGCCTGGAATGTTCTTGCCCTTATCTTCACATCACTGATTCCTTAACATTTAGGTCCCAGCTTTCATGGCACCTCTAAATTTAAGGAGGCTGAGGCGGGCAGATCATGAGGTCAGATGTTTGAGACCAGCCTGACCAACATGGTGAAACCCCATCTCCACTAAAAACACAAAAATTAGCTGGGCATGGTGGTGGGTGCCTGTAATCCCAGCTACTCAGGAGGCTGAGGCAGGAGAATCTCTTGAACCTGGGAGGCAGAGGTTGCATGAGCTGAGATCATGCCACTGCACTCCAGCCTGGGCAACAGGGCAAGACTCTGCCTAAAAAAAAAAAAAAAAAGTAACCATTCAATCACTTTCTGTCACATCACAACATCACACCATTTTAATTCTCTGCATAAGACTAATAACTATCTGATAGTTCTTTTATCCATTATTAGTTTATTTCCTTGTTATTTAACTCCTGCCTCTAAAATGTAAGCTCCATGAGAGCTGAGACTGTATGGACCTAGAACAGAACTGAAATGTATTAGGCACTCAATAAATATTTTCTAATGAATGCAGTCACATGTCTATTTGAAATAATATGAAAAAGTAACATAGTTATAGGTCAGATTCCTTGAGAAGTAGACTATGAGATAGAAATTAGCATTTTATTAGAGTGTGCTTTTAGAATTAATATCAGTGAGGGAAGAGAAGGAAGCAGGATTGGACAAAGGGAAAAGGTGGCTGGAATATAGCCACAACACGGGTCTTGCTCAGCCCTGCAGAGAACTCTGGACCTTGGGTAACCCTTCAGAGATAACTCAAGTTGGGGTAGAAGGGTCAGGTTTTTGTATTACTTTCGCCTCTTGGATCAAGCAATTACTAGATGCAGGGCCCAGGAAGGTGATGTAATCTGAACCAAATGGCTCTTTTCAGCCAAGGGCAGTTTCCAGGGAGTGCTGATGGGAGAGGGCTGAGGGCCACCAGCTGGCAGCACTCTTGAAAGTTAGGGGATAAATTCTTCACTCCTGAGTGAAAACTTGAACCATGTAGTTCCATTTCTTCCCATAAGTCCTGACAGCAGCTCCTTCAAGATTCTGGAGGGCTCTTTTCTTGGAGGAAACTTGCAAGAAGATTAGTGGGCCAGCTGTAGCCCATTCTGCTGCAGCTGTTCCCAGGGCCACAAATGATACTCATCATTTCCTTCTTCTAATATCCATTCTAGATTCTCCTTATCATCAGTAGTACATCTTGAACTCGTTGGTTTTCCTGGAAAGATGAACCAGACTCTCAAACTTCAGGTATCTGCATCCCTGGTGCCCATACTCAGGCTGAGGTTGCTACATTTGTCCATTTATTGTCAAAATTAGGCAAAAGAGTACCCAAGGACATCCATGTGGATGTCCAAATTCATTGGGATGTCAAATTCATTCTTCCCTGCCACCACTGTGCAGCAGCCCTACCTCCTCCTGGTAAATTATCAGGGTAAATTATGCCTGCCAGAATAGTGACTCCTCTTCTTGTCTGCTGGTCCTTGGCATGAGGAACCCGAAATGCCTGGATAGCAGCCACAGCTTAAAGTTCAGTGGGATTTTTGCCGAGTCCTCGGTTGGATACTTTCCCTTTTTGTAAACCAGGATCTTAAATCCACAGAGCCTAGAGTTGTGGAGACAGGAAGCACAAATTCCCAAAGATAATTACTGGGAATGATGGTAAGCAGGATCTTACCATCCGTCTCTTGGTCTCCAGAACCATATATTCTACTATTGAAGTCACGGCATTGTATTACTGCTGTTGCTTGTGTGCTGCATGGAATCATAGCATGTAAACTGTCATGTGAAGAATGGTGGTCTATCCTCACAAGGTATCATCCTTGAGCTGGTGCCTCAGCTGTGACATCAATAGGCTGTCCCATCTTTCTTTCAAACTGGGTGGTGTGATATGTCACAAGATCAGTGAATCCTATGGTCATCGGTCCACCGCCTCATGTCCTTTACTCTGATATACTATTAAAGGGGCTCCAGTGTTGATGGATCAAACACTCTGTAAGCCCTCAGATAGTGGTGCTGGCTTAGTTTTGGCTGCTATAACAGATTATCATAGACTGGGTGGCTTGAACAACCAACATTCATTTCTCATAATGTAGGGACTGGGAAGTCCAAGATCAAGGTGCCAGCTGATCCTGGGTCTAGTGAGGGGCCACTTCCTGGTTTACAGAGGGCCTGTCTTCTTGTTGGATCCTCATAAGGCGGACAGCAGAGATAGAAGGTAAGATCTTGTGTCTCTTCTTATAAGGGCACTAAACTCATTCATGAGAGCTCCACTCTAATGACCTAATTACCTCCCCAAAGCCCCACCTCCTAAAACCATCACACTGTGGGTTAGGATTTCAACATACAAATACTGAGGAGACATAAACATTCAGTCTCTACACTAGCTAAGGTCTTTAAGGTAGAAAAGGAAAACCTACCTGGAATGGCTATCTGTTCCAGTGAAAATGAATTACTGCCTCTTCTAGGAAGGAAAAGTCCAAAGTAATCAACTTGTCACAAAGTGAATGGGTAGTGTTCTTGAGGGATGGTGCCACATTCAGGAGCTCATTGTTGGTATTTGTGGTTGAATATTAGGCTGTAGCAGTAGTTAGATTAGCCTTGATAAGTGGGAGACTGTGCTGTTGAGCCCATGCATGGCTTCTGCCCCTGCCACCATGGCTATTCTAATCATGAGCTCATTGCACCAGCACTGGCATGCCTGATGACAGAGGCTGACTGATGTCAACAGAAAAAGTCATTGTGTTTACTTAATTGTTTAGTGTCACTTCTAGGCAGATGCTCTCTGGTGGGCATTAACATGCGATACAAAGATCTTTACACATTATGCCCACTCACAAATGTCCACATGAATGCCTCTACCACAGACCTTGTCCTAGTCCCCTTTTAGACCTTTGACCAACTAGCCATGCTATTTACTACTGCCTATACATATTCTTTTTTTTTTTTTTTTTTTTGAGATGGAGTCTTGCTTTTTTGAGCCAGTCTGTGCCAGGCTGGAGTGCAGTGGCTCAATCTCAGCTCACTGCAAGCTCCGCCTCCTGGGTTCACGCCATTCTCCTGCCTCAATGTCCCAAGTAGCTGGGACTACAGGCGCCTACCACCATGCCTGGCTAGTTTTTTTTTTTTGTTTGTATTTTTAGTAGAGATGGGCTTTCACCGTGTTGGCCAGGATGGTCTCGATCTCCTGACCTCGTGATCCACCCACCTCGGCCTCCCAAAGTGCTGGGATTACAGGCGTGAGCCACCACACCCAGCCCACTGCCTGTACATATTCTAACCACACAAAGGGGAAAGACTTGCCCATTGAGAGGGCTTATTCTCTTTACTTCATATCAAAGCTACCCTTGAGTGAGACATTTTTGGCTTAGCCCGTATATCATGCCAATCTTTCTCTTAATCAACCCATTTGCCCCCTCCATCAGGCAGCCATAATGGGTGCCCCCATATATAACCCACGAGGCCATAGATGTGAATCGAGCAACAGGTACTGGTAGATGACACAGGTCTCTGGATCATCTGCTTGTGCTGCTTTCTTGTGCTTCCCACTCTTGCTTTTACCCAGTCCCAGATATACCACCCCCATCTTATGATAGACTACTACAGGGCCCATTTAACCCTATGACTTAGTGAGACAGCTCATGGTAGACAGTTGTGCTCCTTGTCTCTACTAGGGAGCTGTTTTTTGAATGGTATATAATCCTCTGCCATGGAAGGCATGGTCCTACTCTGGATCCTAGACATCTGCACGACAGTTCTTCTGTTGGGGCTTGTAAATAGCATGTTAATAACATCTACATGGCGATTCTTCTATTGAGACTTCTATTGGAAGAGACACTTCATGCAGTGTCATTTCTCACCACAGAGTCTGCCATTGCCACAGGCTGTGCATGTACCAAGTATCAGGACTGCTTATACAACAGGATTGACTTTCTTCAGAAGCCTTTCCTGCAGTAGACCCTACTCAAAGTGAAGCTGGCAGCTTTTCATGTCAATTCATATTGACCAGAGCAGTATTCCTAGGTATGAAATATTGTTTTCAAAAGCCAAAGGTGAAAAATATGTAATTGTGCATCCTTCTTTGTGGAGGGAGATGGGAGAGGGAAATAATTCCCTTCTTTTGAAGAGGATGTTCAACTTTTACTAGACCACTGGTTCTCTATAAATTTCACTGATGATGTTTCACATTTCTGAAATTTTGGAGGATATCTCCCATACTCAGGGGTACATATAGTCTTATTAAGGAGTCCAAAGAACTTGCCACTTCTTGCGTATTTGGTCAAATTAGCCATGATATCATTGTTGTAGTCGATGGTCCAGGTGTCTTTGGACTACATTATGACAGAGAGAGAATTAACAAAGTTCTTGGGCAAGCTTGTAAGCATCTACTTTTTTGCATTCCTAATGAATGTGAACTGTTTCTAATCCTCATTTTTTATATGGATAGAAAAGAATACTTTTAAAGCACATCCATGACTGCATTTCATATTCTGAGGTCACATTAATTTTCTTTATCAAAGACACTACATCTCACACAGCAGGTGCAATTGGAGCTGCTAACTGTGAGTTTGTCATAGTCATCCTCCAGGATCTGTTTGTCTCTCTTTTATTTTGTATTTTTTCAGTGATTATAATGTCTATTTTATTCATAATTCAACTTTTATTTTAGATTCAGGGAATACATATGCAGGTTTGTTACATGAATATATTGTGTGATGCTAAGGTTTGGTTTACAGATCCAATCACCCAAGTAGTGAGCATAGTACCCAAATGGTAGTTTTTCGACCTACACTCCCTTCCCTTCCTCCCTTCTCTTGTAGTCCCCAGTGTCTGCTGCTCCCATATTTATGTCCATGTGTTCTCAAAGTTTAGCTCCCCCTTATAAGTGAGAACACACAGTATTTAATTTTCTGTTCCTGCATTAATTCACTTAGGATAATGGCCTCCAGCTGCATCCATGTTGCTGCAAAGGACATTTCATTCTTTTTTATGGCTGCATAGTTTCCATAGTGTATATGTATCACATTTTCTTATCCAGTCCACCATTGATGAGCATGTAGGTGGATTCCATGTCTTTACTATTGTGAATAGTGCTGTGATTAACATACAAGTGCATGTCTTTTTGCTAGAACAATTTATTTTCCTTTGAGAATATACCCAGTAATGGTATTGCTGGGTTGAATGGTAGCTCTGTTTCAAGTTATTTGAGAATCTCTAAACTGCTTTCCATGGTGGCTAAACTAATTTACATTCCCACCAACAGTGTTATAAGCATTCCCTTTTCTCCACAGCCTCGTTAATATCTGTTATTTTTGACTTGTTAATGATAGCCATTCTCACTGATGTGAGATGGTATCTCATTGTGGTTTTAATTTGCATTTCTCTGATGATTAGTGATGTTGAGCATGTTTTCATATGTTTGTTGGCTGATTATATGTCTTCTTTTGAGAAGCGTCTGTTCATGTCATTTGCTCATATTATAATGAGGTTATTTGGTTTTTGCTTGTTGATTTGTTTAAGTTCCTTATAGATTCTGGATATTATACCTTTGCTGAATGAATTTTTTGTATTATTTTCTCCCATTCTGTAAATTGTCTGTTTATTCTCTTAATAGTCTCTTTTGCTATGCAAAACCTCTTCAGTTTAATTAATTATGTCACATAGGTCCATAACACATTTTTTTTGGTGTTGCAATTGCTTTTGGGGACTTAGCTAAAAATTCTTTGCCAAGGCCAACAAAAACAAGCAATAGGGAAATAACTCCTTATTTAATAAATGGTGCTGGGATAACTGGCTAGCCCTATGCAGAAGAATAAAATTGGACCCCTACCTTTCACCATATACAAAAATTAACTCAAGATAGATTAAAGATTTAAATGTAAGACTTCAAACTATGAAAATGTTAGAAGCTAATCTAGGAAATACCCTGCTTGACATTGGCCTTACCTCTCTTTTAATCAATGGGTTCTGGATCTGAAAAATGACTAAGGTTCAGAGCAATGAATTGTTACTTTTAATTTAGGTAGCTGCCCTTAGTTTCCTGATCCTTGATTTCTTTTTTTATTGTACTTTTAAAAATTGATACCTAATTTTTGTACATATTCATGGAGTACACGTGCTATTTTGTTCCATGTGTAGATGTGTAATGATTAGGTAAGGGGTCAGGGTATTTAGAGTATTCATCCCTTTGAGTATGTATCATTTCTATGTGTTCGGAACATTGAAAATCTTCTCTTCTAGCTATTTTGAAATATACAATACGTTGTTGTTGACTACTGTCACCCTACTCTGCTACTGAACATTATAACTTATTCCTTCTAATTGTACGTTTGCACCCATTAACCAACTTCTCTTCATTCGCTCCACCCCCTACCCACCCACACATCCTTCCCAGCCTCTGATGTCTATCATTCCACTCTCTACTTTTATGATATCAACATTTTAAGCTTCCACATATGAGTGCGAACATGCAATATTTGTCTTTCTGTGTCTGGCTTATTACACTTAACATAACAATCTCTTGTACCCTCCATGTTACTACAAATGATATGATTGTATTCTTTTTTATGGCTGAATAGTATTCCATTTTGTATACATACCATATTTTGTTTTTCATTTACTCATTGATGGACACTTAGGTTGTTCCATATCCTTGCTATTGTGAATATGCTGTAATAAACATGCAAGTGTGGGTATCTCTTTGATATACTGACTGTATTTCCCTTGGATAAATACCCAGTAGTAGGAATGCTGAATCATGTGTAGTTCTATTTTTAGTTTTTAGAGAAATCTTTATTCTGTTTTCCATAGGACCTGGATTGATGTATATTCCAATCAACAGTATATAAGTGTTCCCTTTTCTCTGCATTTTTGCCAGAATCTGTTATTTTTTTGTCTTTTTAGTAATAGTCATTCTAACTGATTAAATGATATCTCTTTGTGGTTTTGATTTGCATTTTTTTGATGATTGGTGAGTTAAACATTAGTGGTGTTGTGCCTGGTTTATTATGCTTAACATAATGACTTCCAGTACCATCTATGTTGCTGCAAATGCCATGATTTAGTTCTTTTTCATATACCTGTTGAACATTTGTGTGTCTTCTTTTGAAAAATGCCTATTTATGTTCTTTGTCTACTTTTTAATAGGATTATTATTTTTTTCTTACTGCTGAGTTGTTTGAGTTCCTTGTATACTCTGGATATTAGTCTTCTATCACATGCATAGTTTTGCAAATATTTTCTCCTATTTAACAGGTTATCTCTTCACTCTGTTGATTGTTTATTTTGCTATACGGAAGGTTTTTAGTTTAATATAGTTCCGTTTGTCTAGTTTTGTTTTTGTTGTCTGTGTTTTTAAGGTTTTAACCACATAATGTTTGCCCAGACCAGTGTTCTAAGGTATTTTTCCTGTGTTTTCTTCTAGTAGTTTTATAGTTTAGGGTCTTATATTTAAGTCTTTAATCCATCTTGAGTTGATTTTGTATATGGTTAGAGATAGGAGTCCAGCTTCATTCTTCCACATGTGGATATCCAGTTTTCCCAGTACTATTTATTGAAGAAGGTATCCTTTCCCCAATGCATATTCTTGATACCTTTGTCAAAAATTAGCTGGCTTTAAAAATGTAGATTTATTTCTAGGTTCTCTATTCTGTGCCATTGGTCTATATGTCTGTTTTTATACCAATAACATGCTGTTTTTGTTACTATAGCCTTGTAATATATTTTGAAGTCAAGTAGTGTAAGGCCTCTATCTTTTATTCTTTGTTCAGAATTGCTTTGTCTATTCTGGCTCTTTTGTGTTCCATAAGAATTTTGGGATTGCTTTTTCCACTTCTGTGAAAAATGACACTGGTATTTTCATAGGGATTGCATTGAATCTGTAGATTGCTTTGTGTAGTATGTTCATTTAAACAATATGAATTCTTCTGATCATAAGCATGCGATATCTGTTTGTTTTGGCATTCTTCAATTTCTTTCATCAGCGTTTTATAATTTCCTTTATAGGGGAAATTCACCCCCTTAGTTAAATGTATTCTTAGGTGTTTTTTTTGTAGCTATTGTAAACCAGATTGCCTCCTTGATTTCTTTTTCAAATAGTTCATTATTAGTGTATAGGAACACTTCTATTTTTGTATGTTGATATTGTATCCTGAAATTTTACTGAATTAATTTATCAGGTTTAAGAGTTTTTTTAGTGGAATCTGTAGGTTTTCTAGATATATGATCATATTGTCAGCAAAGATGGACAATTTGACTTTCTCTTTTCCAATTAGGATACATTTTATTTTTTTCTTTTGCCCAATTGCTCCAACTAGAAGTTCTAGTTCTTTGTTGAATAGGAGTGATGAAAGTGGGCATCCTTGTCTTGTTCCAGTTCGTAGAGAAAAGGCTTTCAGCTTTTCCCCATTGAGTAGGATGTTGGCTATTTGTTTTTCATCTATGATTTTTCTTATTTTCAGGTATATTTCTTCTATGCCTAGTTTAATGAGAGCTTTTATCATAATGTCATTTTTTATCAAATGCTTTTTCTGTATCTATTGGATGATCAAATGGTTTTTTCTTTTATTCTATTGATATAATATGTTACATTTGTTGATTTGTGTATGTTGAATCTCCTTGCATGTCTGGGATAAATCCTGCATAATCATGGCGTATTATCTTCTTGATTTTGTTTGTTAGCATTCTGTTGAGAATTTTTGCATCTATGTTAATTAGAGATATTGGCCTGTAGTTTTCATTTTTTTATTGTGTCCTTACCTGGTTTTGGTATCAGGGTGATTCTGGCCTGGTAGAATGAGTTAGAGAGAATTTCCTCCTCTGTGATTATTTGGGATAGTTTAAGGAGAATTGGTGTTTATTCTTTTTTGAAAGTTTAGTCAAATTTGTCAGTGAAGCCATCTGGTCCTGGACTTTTTTTTGCTGGAAGATTTTTATTGCTGACTCAACCTCTTTACTCATTGTTGATCTGTTCAGGCTTCCTATTTCTTCCTAATTCAATCTTGATATATCTTATGTGCTGAGGAGTTTATTTATTTCTTCTAGATTTTCCAGTTTGTTATTCTATAATTGTTTATAGTGTTCTTTGATGATCTTTTGTATTTCCGTGATGTCAGTTGTAATGTCTCCTTTTTCATTTCTAATTTTGTTTACTTGAGTCTTCTCTCCTTTTTCTTGGTTAGTCTAGCAAGTGATTTATTGATTTTCTTTAACTTTTCAACATACCAAATTTTCATTTCACTTACCCATTGTATTTTTCTGTTAGTTTCCATTCTGTTCAATTCTACTCGGACCTACATTTTTTTTCTTTACTAATTTCAACTTGGTTTGTTTTTGCTTTTCTAGTTTCTTTTAAATGCAATGTTAGATTATTTATTTGAAACCTTTCTACTTTTTGATGTGGGTTTCATTGCTATAAACTCTCCTCTTATCACAGCTTTTACTGAATCTTATAGTTTTTGGCATGTAGTGTTTTCATTTTCTTTTTTTCATTATTATTATGCCTTAAGGTCTGGGGTACATGTGCAGAACCTGCAGGTTTGTTACATAGGTATACACATACCATAGTGGTTTGCTGCACCCGTCAATCCATCATCTACATTAGGTATTTCCCCGAATGCTATCCTTCCCCTAACCCCCCACCCCACAACAGGCCCCAGGGTGTGATGTTCCCCTCCCTGTGTCCATGTGTTCTCATTGTTCAAGTCCCACTTATGAGTGAGATCATGCAATGTTTGGTTGTGGTGTTTGGTTTTCTGTTCTTGTGGTAGTTTGCTGAGAACAATGGTTTCCAGCTTCATCCATGTCCCTGCAAAGGACATGAACTCATCCTTTTTTGGCTATATAGTATTCCATGGTGCATACATGCCACATTTGCTTTATCCAATCTATCATTGGTGGGCATTTGGGTTGGTTCCAAGTCTTTGCTATTGTGAATAGCACTGCAAAAAACATACGTGTGCATGTATCTTTATAGTAGAATGATTTATAATCCTTTAGGTGTATACCGAGTAATGGGATTGCTGGGTCAAATGGTATTTCTAGCTCTAGATCCTTAAGGAATCACCACACTGTCTTCCACAATGGTCGAACTAATTTAGACTCCCTCCAACAGTGTAAAAGCATTCCTATTTCTCCACATCCTCTCCAGCATCTGTTGTTTCCTGACTTTTTAATGATCACCATTCTAACTGGCGTGAGATGGTATCTCATTGTGGTTTTGATTTGCATTTCTCTAATGACAGTGATGATGAGCATTTTTCATATGTTTGTTGCCTGCATAAATGTCTTTTGAGAAATGTCTGTTCATATCCTTTGCCCACTTTTTGATGGTGTTGTTTGTTTTTTTCTTGTAAATTTGTTTACATTCCTTGTAGATTCTGGATATTAGCCTTTTGTCAGATGGATAGATTGCAAAAATTTTCTCCCATTCTGCAGGTTGCCTGTTCACTCTGATGGTAGTTTCTTTTGGTGTGCAGAAGCTCTTTAATTAGATCCCATTTGTCAATTTGGGCTTTTGTTGCAATTGCTTTTTGTGTTTTAGTCATGGAGTCTTTGCCCATGCCTATGTCCTGAATGGTATTGCCTAGGTTTTCTTCTAGGGTTTTTATGGTTTTAGGTCTTACATTTAAGTCTTTAATCCATCTTGAGTTAATTTTTGTATAAGGTGTAAGGAAGGGGTCCAGTTTCAGTTTTCTGCATATGGCTAGCCAGTTTTCCCAACACCATTTATTAAATAGGGAATCCTTTCCCCATTGCTTCTTTGTGTCAGGTTTATCAAAGATCATATGGTTGTAGATGTGTGGTGTTATTTCTGAGGCCTCTGTTCTGTTCCATTTGTCTATATATCTGTTTTTGTGCCACTACCATGCTGTTTTGTTTATTGTAGCCGTGTAGTATAGTTTGAAGTCAGGTGGCGTGATGCCTCCAGCTTTGTTCTTTTTGCTTAGAATTGTTGTGGCTATGTGGGCTCTTTTCTGGTTCCATATGAAGACTAAAGTAGTTTTTTCCAATTCAGTGAAGAAAGTCAATGGTAGCTTGGTGGGGATTGCACTGAATCTATAAATTACTTGGGGCAATATGGCCATTTTCATGATATTGATTCTTCCTATCCATGAGCATGGAATGTTTTTCCATTTGTTTGTGTCCTCTCTTATTTCCTTGAGCAGTGGTTTGTAGTTCGCTTCAAAGAGGTTCTCCACAGTCCTTGTAAGTTGTATTTCTAGGTATTTTATTCCCTTAGTAGCAATTGTGAATGGGAGTTCACTCATGATTAGGTTCTCTGTTTGTCTATCATTGGCGTATAGGAATGCTTGTGATTTTTGCACATTGATTTGGTATCCTGAGATTCTGCTGAGTTTTCTTATCAGCTTAATGAGATTTTGGGCTGCGATGATGGGGTTTTCTAAATATACAATCATGTCATCTGCAAACAGAGACAACTGGACTTCTCTTTTCCTATTTGAATACCCTTTATTTCTTTCTTTTGCCTGATTGCCCTGGCCAGAACTTCCAATACTATGTTGAATAGAAGCAGTGAGAGAGGGCATCCTTGTCTTGTGCCAGTTTTCAAAGGAATGCTTCCAGCTTTTGCCCATTCAGTATGATATTGGCTGTGGGTTTGTCATAAATAGCTCTTATCACCATACCGTCCTAAATGCGCCCGATCTCTTCTGATCTCAGAAGCTAAGCAGGGTTGGGCCTGGTTAGAACTTGGATGAAAGACCACCTGGGAATACCAGGTGCTGTATTTCATTTGTTTTAAGAATTTTTTTATTTGCATCCTAATTATTTAATTTACCTAATAGTCATTCCAGAGCATATTGTATAATTTTCATGTATTTCTATAGTTTCCAAAGTTCTTTTTAATATTGATTTCTAGTTTTATTCCACTGTGCTTTGAGAAGATATTTGATATAATTTGGATTTTTAAAAACTGATTGAGACTGGTTTTATGGCCTAACTTATGGTCTACCCTGAAGAATGTACCACATGCTGGTAAAAAGAATGTGTATTCTGCAGTTGTTAGATGAAATGTCCTGTAAACGTTATAGGTCCATCTGTTGTATTAGAGTCTATCTCTCCCTTTAAATCTGATAATATTTGTTTTATACATCTGGGTGCTCTGATATTCAGTGTATAAACACACAAAGGCACCCAAATCTATCTATCTATCTATCTATCTATCTATCTATCTATCTATCTATCATCTTTCTTTCTTTCTTTCTTTCTTTCTTTCTTTCTTTCTTTCCCTTTCTTTCTTTCTTTCTTTCTTTCTTTCTTTCTTTCTTTCTTTCTTTCTTTCTATCATCTCACCCTACATACATATATATGTATATATGTGTACCCAATTCTTTATTCTATATATGTAGAGATTATTATTATATTCTCTTGTTTTATCTTACATAAGTACAGCTATTCCTGTTTGCTTTTTGTTTCTGTTTACATGGAATGATTTTTTTTCCATCTCTTTTCTTGCCATCTATGTGGGTCTTTACAGGTGAGGTAAAGTTTCTTGTGGGCAGCATATAGTTGGGTTGTGCTTTTTTTAAAATCCATTCAGCCAGTCTATACCTTTCGAGTGGAAAGTTCAATCTATTTACATTCAAGGTTATTGAAATGTAAGGACTTATTCCTCTTCTTTTGTTACTTGTTTTCTGTGTGTGTGTGTGTGTGTGTGTGTGTGTGTTCCCTTTGTTTTTTCTTTCTCTCTTATTTTTTTCATTTTAGTCTGATGGTTTTTTGTAGTGGTAATATTTGAGTTCTTTCTCTTTCTTATTTGTTTGTTTACTCTACCAGTAGGTTTCATACTTTCATGTGTTTTTATGATGGTGTCATTGTTTTATATACCCTTTGTTTCTTTCTTTCTCTCTTATTATGTATCATTGTGGTTTGGTGGTTTTCTGTAGTGGTAAAATTTGGAATTTTTCTTTACTTATTTGTGTGTTTGTTCTACCAGTGGGTCTTATACTTTCATGTTTTTATGATGATATTGTCCTTTTGCTTCCACATGTAGGACTCCCTTCTGCATTTCTTATAGGGCACATCTAGTGATAAATTCCCTCAGCTTTTGGCCATCTTGGAAATACTTTATTTCTCCTTCATTTATGAGGGATAATTTTAGTTATAGTATCCTAGATTAATAGGGCTTTTTTCTTTCAGAACTTTGAATATATTGTTCTATTCTCTTCTGGCCCATAAGGTTTCTGCTAGGATATCTGCTATTAGTCAGATGGGGGTTCCCTTATAATTGACTAGATTCTTTTCTCTTGCTGTTTTTAAAAAATATCTCTTTTTTTTTTGCTTTTGATATTTTAACCATAATGTGCCATGGAGAAGACATTTTTGGGTTGTATGTATTTGGGGATCTCTGAGTTCCCTGTATCTGTATGCTATATGTCTAACTCTCTTGCCAGACCTGGGAAGTTTTTGGCTATCATTTTATTATATAGGTTTTCTATCTCATTGGTTTTCTCTGCCTTCCAGAACACCAAATATTTAAACATTTCACCATATTGTGGTATTCCATATGTCATGTAAGCTTTGTTAATTTTTTTGTGTTCTTTTTTCTTTATTTTTGTCTAACTGGGTTATTTCAAAAGACCATCTTCAAGTTCGGAGAGTCTTTCTTCTGCTTGACCTAGTCTACTGTTGAAGCTCTTTTATGTATTTTTTATTTCATTCAATGAATTATTCAGTTTCTGAATTTCTACTTGATTCTTTTTTTTATATCTATCTCTTTGGTAAATTTCCCATTTATACCCTGATATGTTTATCTGATTCTTTATATTACTTATCTGTGTTCTCTTTTATCTCATTGAGCTTCTTTAATATCATTATTTTGAATTATTTTTCTGGCATTTCAAAAATTTTTTCCATTGGAATCTTTTGCTAGAGAATTATTGTGTTTCTTTGGAGGTGTCATGTTTCCTTGCTTTTTTTTTTTCATGTTTCTGTGCCCTTATATTGATATATGTGCATTGGGTGTAATAGTTGCTTTTTACAGATTTTTGGATTTGCTTTCATAGGGGAGGACTTTCTTCTGGAGATATATTTATAGTGTTGGTTAGGTAGGGCACTTTGGCTTTGATTCTGGCTGTGTGTAGTAGTAGTATAGTTCTTGGATAATTTCTTTGGCTGTAAACAGTGTCAGTGTTGTCTGCGATTGCCTCAGTAGGTTAGAGTGCAGTTGTGAGTGCAGGCTGTGGTAAAGTTTTTCTGGGGAGGGGGATGTCAGATGAGCCAGTCCTCAGGCCCCAGTGGTGGCAGCAATAGGCCAAGCATGCTTATCCTTTGACCCCAGGGTAGTATGCACCAGCACCATTGTTAGCACATCCAGATGGGCCAATTCTTGAACCTCCAGGTGGCTTGCTTGGGTACTGATTGTGGCAGTGGTGGGCCAGGTGGGTGGGCATGTCTTCAGGTCTCTGGGAAGTAGGTGTGGCATGGACAATGGCAGGACAACCCTCTCATTCCCATGTGGTCCATGGTGGTGTTGGCAGTGGCTGTGATGGACTGAGCCTTTGTATTTTTTGTCTTTTGTTGGTATCAGTGTGATAGTGGCCCTTTGTGCTGCATTGTCAGGTCCTAGGGTTCTCTTGACTATAATTTCCAGAAAAGCAGAGTTTTGGTATCCTGCTTACTGTGCCAAAACTGTGAGGGCTGAAGGAAAACTTCCCCTTCGTCCTCTGAAGTTTGGTTGAAAAATCAACTGGATATGCAGTACCATCTTCCCAGGAACTGATCCTTGTTTTCTTTTGGTTGTATAGATTGAACAATATCAGTGTTTGGCTACCCATCTATCTTTCCTTTAGTGACACCATGTTCTATCAACTATCTCTGTAGCTCTTTTCAATTTAGGTCCGTCTAGCTATGTGTTATACCCTGTAAGCTACCTGGCTGTGCTCTATTGTATATACTAAATGACATGACTTGTGCCCCCCATATTCATAGATAGAAGGCTTAATCCACAATGTGACTATATTTGAAGATAGGACTTTTGGGTAGTAAGTAAAGTTGAATTATTTCATAAAGGTGGGGGCTGCAGCCTAATAGTTAGTGTCCTCTTAAAAAGGAAGAGGTACCAGAGATCTCTCCACCCCCTACCCCATGTGCACATAGAGGAAAGGCCATGTGAAGACACAGTGAGAAGGTGGCTATCTGCAAGCAGGAAGAAAGCCCTCACCAGACACTGAATTTGTTGGTTCTTTGATCATGGACTTCTAGCCTCCAGAACTGTGAGGAAATACATTTCTGTTGTTTAAGCCCCCCAGCCTGTGATATTTTGTGACAGCAGCTCGAGCAGACAAATCCACTACTATTCTGACTGCTGCTCATTATGCCTGCTTTGCTCCTGAAAGTTAAGTCCTGCCTCCCTGTCACTACTATTTTGGGATCCTATCTCTCCATTATTATTAGTGAGCCCAGTGTCTCCTGCCATCAGCCCTGTCCTCCAAGTAGAGCACCATCAAGCTGTCAATGATGCCTGTTCCTTTTTCACCTGTGCAGCCCTCCTGCTTTGATAAGCCATGTTCTCTGTGCTCTCCCACAGAATGTGATCACTTTTTTTTCCCCTGAACTTACATGGTGTGTCCACCTTACCTGCCCACTTCTCTGAACCTTTTATCCCTTTTCCATCATCTGCCATGGCAACTCTGGTATATAAGTTAGCCATATAAATTTACTTGATTCCACTGCCATCTAACTCATCCGTGTTAGAGTCCTATGTAGTTTATTACTGTTGAACAGACATTTCAACACTTCCTCCTTATAACTTGCCTTCCTTTAAAATCAAACTTTTATGTAGAACTTTCTCATTCATCCTATCCTCACAGTAGCTATGCATACTTATTGAGTTGTGTGTTGCCCCTCAGAGGCCCCATGAGAGGATGTATTAGTTACTTAGGACTGCCTTATCAAACTACCACAAACTGGGTGGCTTAAAACAACTGTCACTGTTTTTTTCACAGTTCAGAAGGCTAAAAGTCCCAAATCAAGGTATTGGCAAGACCATGCTCCTGTTGAAACCTGTAGGGGAATCCTTCCTTGCCTCCTCCTATTGACAGTGATTTGCTATCAATCCTTGGCATTCCTTGGCTTGGCTTGCAGCGGCCTAGTCCAGTCTCTGCTTTCATCATCATATGGTGTTCTCCCTATGTGTCTTTGTCTCTTTCCATCAACTTCTTTATAAGGACACTAGTCAAATTGGGTTAAGGGCTCACCCTGCTTCAGTAGGACCTCACTTCAATTATATCCATAGTGAACCTCCTTTCAAATATGGTCACATTCTGAGGTACTGAGAGTCAGGACTTCAAGATATCTTTTTGGGGGAAAGGCGCATAATTCAACCCATAACAAAAGGGAATTGGTAAAGAAGATTTAATTAGATCTGACTCTAAACTGTAACTTCCATCCCCGCCCCCCCACCACACACACATTTCAAAATAAAGCACTCTAATTTTATTCAATTTACATATTGGGGTTTTGCCCAAGCTTTTATTTGAAGAAAAGATTCCTAAAAAGAAAATTAATGAGCCAAATAATCTTCCTGATTCACCAATAAAATCTCTTATTTAACAACTCAGAAACTGAGATCATATGACCTAGTTTAAATCCCAATTTAACCAGTTATTGCTCTGTGAACATGAGAAAGTTATCTAAGTTTTCTAGAACTCACTTTCTTATTTGTAAAGTGGCATAACTATTATCTACTTCAGAGGGTTGCTGTAAGTATTTAAGTATTTATACAATGAGATAATTTAAGTAAAATGCTTAGCACTGTATCCAGCTCACAAAAGCCATTTGCCCTTTTTTTAATTTTCTTTTTTTAGTTTTAAGTTTTGTGGGTACATAGTTGGTGTATATGTTTATGGGTTACATGAGATATTTCGATATAGGCATGGAATGCATAATATTCACATTAGGATAAATGGTATATCCATCCTCTCAAGTATTTATCTTTTATGTTAAAAACAATCCAATTATAGTCTTTTATGTATTTTAAAATGCACAATTAAATATTTGTTTACTATAGTCATCCTGTTATGCTAGCAAATACTAGATCTTATTCATTCTTCCTATTTTTTTGTACCCATTAACCATCCATCACTTCCTTCCCACCAATCCCCCACTACCCATCCTAACCTCTGGTTACTATCCTTCTACTCTCTATCTCCATGAGTTCAATTATTTTAATGGTTATTTCCCACAAATAAGTGAGAACATGTGAAGTTTGTCTTTCTGTGCCTGTCTTATTTCACTTAACATAATGACCTTCAGTTCCATCCATGTTGTTGCAAATGACGGGATCTAATTCTTCTTTATGACTGAATAGTACTCGTTGTGTTTATGTATCACATTTTCTTTATCCATTCATCTGTTGATAGACACTTAGGTTGCTTCCAAATCTTGGCTATTGTGAATAGTGCTGCAACAAACATGGGAGTGCAGATATCTCTTTAATGTACTGATTTCCTTTCTTTTGGGTGTCCACCTAGGAGTGGGATTGCTGGATCATATCAATTACCATTAGCTACTAATATTTTATTTTCCCAATGTTGAAATGTGTGATCAGTAGGAATAAACTACAGAGAACTCTGACAAAAATGGGTTAGGTGGCATAACAGAATCAAGCAAATGTATGTGGGTACTTTAAAAATTGAATCAGACTAACAACATGATAGTATCTGACGCAAAAAAAGCAATTCACAAGCTTTGTAAGCCAAAGTCTACACACACTGGCTCACTCTACTCCTGCAGTCAAAGCTGCCCACCAAATGCTATAAAACACTGGAAAGGTATTGGAAGCAAATGGGAAATCACCCTTGCTCCCATGTAAGGAAAGCCTCCTACTTACCTCTAAAGAGGAAATGGCAAAGAAGTGAGAAGATAATCAAAGCCCAAAGCCAGCACTAAGGTGAGGCAAGGGAGGTGCTTACGGCGCAGAGTTTAAAGAGGAGCTCATTCTCAGGGTCTGCAAGTACCAACCCTGCATCCGTAGGATGCTAGAGTGAGTGTCTCCTTACGTGTGGGCACCATGAGGCCAGGAAGTCTTCTCAAAGGAAGAGGAATTTACCCAGGCTAAGAGAAAAGTGACATTCTAGGAGAGACAGTGGTGCAGAAGTTGAAAAGTTGATTCAGTAGACAACAAGCAAGTTTGTATGTTTGAAAAAAAAAAGATTTATTCTGGGAAACCATAAGTCTGAAAAAGCAGGTTGGGTCTGGGGTAGAGTACCTTTGAATGTCATTTTTATTATTCTTGATTTGATGCATATTTTTGTAAATAAAGTTTTAAATTTTTGTAAATAAAGGAACCCATGTGCACCCACTTGTCTAAATGTGATCTATGGCTGTTTTCACATTATAACAGGAGAGTCCAGTAGTTGCACCAGGGACAGGTAAGGCCCTCAAGGTCATTTCCAAAAAGAGTTTACTGGCCTCTGCTCTAAGTAACTGAAAGATGCCAGCTTATTTCTTATTTGCAGAATAATATATAATAATGACAGAAAATTATACTCAATTAAAATTTCATGATTTCAAATTGTATTGATAAAATAAATCCAAGAACAAAGACAATAAATGGCAAGATTTTTTTATTTAGAAGTACAGCAGAAACAGCAGAATTTTCTTTTTATGTCTTGCAAAGGTCTGGCTTTTAGGGGTGGGGCTGGGGTCTAGATTATTTGCCATAGAAAAGTGATACATTTTAAGTAAAAAATTAATGCTATACAGAGAACACTAGTCATTGAGGAATAGAATGATTCCAAGACTTGGTGGAGTTCCTTTGTCTTGTACTGAAAGCACAGGGACTTTAGGAATATGTTACCTAACCTGGCAACTTAATCCTTTCTCTGCTGCTTCTAAAAGTCGGTTTTCTTCTTAGCTTGAATTAGGCCATGGTAACAAAAACAAAGGCTTTACCTTGAGGTTCTGTAGGTAAAGCAGAGCTGAGTTATGTGACAAGGCTAACTAGGTAATTCTGTGTTTTGTCTTCCAAGGTTTTCTCCTGACACCAGCAATAAGGGTGGAATTGACTCAAAAGAGAGATGTGATTGAAAGGGATTACATTTCTTTTCTAAACACAGAATTCATTTATTTAAAAATGAATAAAATCTTCAAAGTTAGTGTACATTTTGTTTTCTTTAAATCCTCAACCCATAATTGCAGGCAAACACAAAACAAAACAAGGGGAAATCATCAAAAGAAAAAAATCTAAACATGACCAACAGTGCAATTTATATTTTCTCAAGTCCCAAGCTTGGTACGAAGATAAACTCATGATCTCTAAACAACCCTAATAATTATAATAAATTAATAAGCTCCAAAGTCAGATTATAAAAGGATAAAGCATGGGAAATCTACTTTTCAAAAAAAATTAAATATAAATGGGTACTAAAGGAAATAGTGGTAACAATGAAGCTTGCTTTAAAATCAGTTTGGTGTATATATTTCTCATTAGAAAATATTACATATTTCGTTTAAAAGTATTTGTTTAAAGTACAGATAAAAACAAAGAAATTATAATTTCACAGTGTAAGTCTACAACTTGTAGATAACCACACCTGACATTGTGCCACTCACTGAGAAGAATATGGAATAAAGAATTACAGAAAAATATGAGAGTGAAAAGTTGGAAACAATCTCATGTCAAACACTAAGGAATGAAAGATTGAGTCAATATGACATATCTGAAGTATATAAAGTTATGCCTATATTATAGCCATCTTTTCAAGAAATCTTAGTGGTATTGGCAAATTTTCACAATATAAAATAAATGTAAAAACCGGATACAAATTTGCATATATAATTTGCATATACAATTTGCATTAGAGGTTGAATTGTGTCCCCTAAAATTCATATTGACATCCTAACCCTCAGAACCCCCGAATGTGAGCTTATTTGGAAATAAGGTTGTCGTAGATGTCATCGGTTAAGATGATGTGATACTGGGGTAGGGTGGGCCACTAATTCAATATGACTGGGTTACTTATAAAAAGGGAAAATCTGGGTGGGCATGGTGGCTCATGCCTGTAATATCAGCACTTTGGGAAACTGAGATGGGTAGATTGCTTGAGCCCAGGAATTTGAGACCAGCCTAGGCAACATGGCAAAACCTAATCTCTACAAAAACACAAAAATTAGCCAGGCATGGTAGGGTGCTCCTGCAGTTCCAGCTACTCAGGAGGCTGAGGTGGGAGGATCACTTGAGCTTGAGAGGTCAAGCTGCAGTAAGACATGATTGCACCACTGCACTCTGGTCAACAGAGTGAGACCCTGTCTCAATAAAAAGTGGGGTGGCGAACCTGGAGACAGATACCCACAAAGGGAGAAACCTATGAAGGCAGAGATCAAGACAATGCTTCTATGCACCAAGGAACACAAAGACTGCCAGCAAACAACCAGGAGCTAAGGGAAAGACCTAGAACAGGCCTCAGAAGAAACCAGCCTTACAGACACCTTGATTTTGGACTTCTAACCTCTAGAACCTCTAGAACTGTGAGACAGTAAATTTCTCAGAGTTGTTTAACCTACTGCATGGCTGTAGGAAACTAATACATATAGTATCAATTGAATTTTGCTACGAAGTCCTGTGTGTGTGTGTGTGTGTGCGCGTGCATTGTGTGTGTGTGTATGATTTTCTCTGTGACCCTTTCTGGTCACTTCTTCCCTGGTGACTCTATGTACAATTTTTGTCATATATATATATATATATATATGTCTTCAATATATGTATTTGTCATATATATATATATATATATTGTTTTGGGGGAACAGGTGGTTTCTGATTACATGGATAAGTTCTTCAGTGGTGATTTCCAAGATTTTGGTGCATTCATCACCCTAGCAGTGTACACTGTACACAATGTGTAGTCTTTTATCCTCACCTCTCCCACCCTTCCCTCCAAGTCCCGAAAGTCCATTAAATCATTCTTACACCTTTGTGTCCTCACAGCTTACCTTCCACTTGTAAATGGGAACATACAATATTTGATTTTCCATTTCTGAGTTCCTTCACTTAGAATAATGGTCTCCAGCTCCATCCAGGTTGCTGTGAATGCCATTAGTTTATTCCGTTTTATGGCTGAGTAGTATTCCATGGTATGTATATACCACACTTTCTTTATCTACTTTTTGGTTGATGGGCATTTAGGCTGGTTCCATATTTTTGCAATTACCAATTGTGCTGCTATCAACATGCATGTGCAAGTGTATTTTCCTTATAATGACTTCTTTTCCTCTGGGTAGATACCCAGTAGTGGGATTTCTAGATCAAATGGTAGTTTTACTTTTAGTTCTTTAAGGAATCTCCATCCTGTTTTCCATAGTGGTTGTACTAGTTTACATTCCCACCAACGGTGTAAAACTGCTCCCTTTTCACCACATCCACGCCAACTTCTATTTTTTTAAAAATTATTTAATATTGGCTATCCTTGCAGGATTAAGGTGGTATCTCATTGTGGTTTTGATTTGCATTTCCCTGACAATTAGTGATGTTGAGCATCTTTTCATGTTTGTTGGCCATTTGTTTATCTTGTTTTGATAATTGTCTATTCAAGTCCTTTGCCCACTTTTTAATGAGATTATTGGCCTTTTTCTTGCTGATTTGTTTGAGTTTCTTGTAGATTTTGGATATTAGTCCTTTGTCAGACGCATAGTTTGTGAAGATTTTCTCCCACCCTATGGGTTGTCTGTTTACTCTGCTGATTATTTCTTTTGCTGTGCAGAAGCTTTTTAGTTTAATTAGGTCCCATCTAGTTATTTTCGTTTTTTGTTGCATTTGCTTCTGGGTTCTTGGTCATGAAATCTTTGCTTAAGCCAAGATCTAGAAAAATTTTTCCTATGTTATCTTCTAGAATTTTTATGGTTTCAAGTCTTAGATTCAAGTCTCTGATCCATCTTGAGTTGATTTTTTTATATGATGAGAATTAGGATCCAGTTTCATTCTTCTGCATGTGGCTTGCCAATTATCCCAGCACCATTTTTTGAATAGGGTGTCTTTTCCCCACTTTATGTTTTTGTTTGCTTTGTTGAAGATCAGTTGGCTGTAAGTATTTGGTTTTATTTCTGTGTTCTCTATTCTGTTCCATTTGTCTACATGACTATTTTTATACCAGTACCATGCTGCTTTGGTAACTATAGCCTTGTAGTATTGCTTGAAGTTGGGCAGTATGATGCCTCCAGATTTGTTGTTTTCACTTAGTCTTGCTTTGGCTATGTGGGCTCTTTTTTGGTTCCATATGAATTTTAGGATTCAACATCGTATGTATTTTATAAATTTATTTTTTCCATTGCTTTTTCCCTATTGAACTGTAATCCCCACAGAAGCAGGGATTTTTATCTTTTCATTCCGTGATGTTTCTGTGTACTTAGAACAGTGCCACAGGATAAAGATAGACACTCCAAAAATATTCAATAAACAAGTAAATGAATGGAAAATAATTTAAATAAGAAATAAACTATAATGTTAAAATAGTTTTCTCTGGGTAGTGAGAATGAGATTTATTGGTTTGAGGGCTTTCAAATGATCTACATATAATATTATTGTAATCACAGAAACATAACATTTTTAAAAAGCAAAGTAGAGAAAGTGAATAATGTAAAAGGTTAGAACAAAAGTCATCAGTTTCATTATACTTGCACATTTTTTGTGCCTAACTGTGCAACACAGTATTAAGAAATAGTTTTGTCAATTGTCCTATTATTTGCACTGAAGCAGCTTATGTATTTACATGTTACCATATTCTAGAAGTGCAAAGGTACCCATTTTTGTAAGGAAGCTATGGAGAACAGTTATTTCGAAGAATTAAATTGACTTTCGGAATTAAAGCCCTGTTGCATTCATCATGTCATGTAATTGTCATTCTTAATCTGATGGGGCTGTAGAATCTCACATTTCTATACCTGGTTTACTAGTAATCCATGTGTACAAATTCTTCTGTGATCCACATGCCCACTCACCTAGGAATCCTCCCTGCTGTTGGCATGGAGCCACCAATGTGCCGGGCGCTGAGCCAGGTACTTAGTCTACACTGAGAGATGTGTACTCATCCTCTGGAATGAATCAGAATAGGCCAGGATTACTACACAGATAATCACTAAACAGAGCAGTGTGTGTGTTAAACAGTCCAAGAAAGACACAAGCAAAAGTATTTTTTAGGCAGAAGCAGCAATCAGGGAGATCAGACAAATACTTTATGATATCCCCCACTCGGAATACCTCAGAGGCTTTCCACCACCTTCCAGAAGCCAGTCTGGCATTCAAGGAAATTTATTCTCTGACCTCATCCAACCTTCCCACTATTATCTCTTCTGAGTAGGTTCCCTGTTGCTCTAGCCATGCAGTCTGTTTTCCATCCTACTCCTGAATTTTCTCTGACCCCAGTTTTATTTATTGTAACCTCTTTTCCTCAGAAGTAAAATTATGCTTGTCAGATAATGCACTTGATGTAGGGGTTGAGAAATGAATTGCTATGCTCATGGCCTTCCTGCCAGGGCCTGATCCTCCCTTTTTCCCTTTTGCTTCAAAGTCAAAGGCAGATAAAGCCCTGGGAAGGTGGAGTAACATGATCTCCCTTCAGGGCTGCCACAGAGGGAGGTTGAGTGCCTGAGCATTCCCTCTGGAGAGGATAGGTTACTGGTCACACATTGAAGTGCAGGAAAGATCCTTCCCTGAGAGGACCCATTCTTCAAGGTTCTGTCCAGAAGGAACCTCCTACTTGAAGTCTTCTACAGTCATACTGGTCAGAAGTGACTCCTTCTCTGGGCTCCTCTTAGGTCTCTGTACAAACCATCTAGACTAAATTGGCTTGTGCAGACCTTTGTATCCTACTGAGCAGTAAGTTCCTTGAGGCTAACGACATGTTTATACACTTAGTGTTTTCCTTTCTACCTAGAACAACACTTTCTCTGCCTAAGAAATCTTTAGGGTAGGAATGAGTGGCCATTTTTTGGTTACAGGGGAAGGAGTTGTTTGGTGTCATCATTTGGAATTGTTTGGTTTTACAAAACAGAAATCCTCTGAAAGAAACTCATAAAAAGGCAGTCTTTTAGAAGGATACAAGGCCATCTCATGGAACTTAATTGTGGCATTGCAGTCTGGGTTTAGGGAAGTGTGAATGTTTCCAGTCACTTCCTGTCTGCAATCCCCTCTTCCTGGCACTGTGTGGTTCTCTCCAGTCCATCTGTCTGTCTGTTCTGTTCTCTGTTGACCACTTCTCAAGGGTGTTTCTGCTTCCACATACTTCAGAAGACATGCAGTATTACCTTGTTGCGAAGCAAACTCTGGCCTCAGTTCAGTGTGGTCTTTTAAATCAGGACTCACCACCATCCTACTAACTACAATTTTTGTTAAGTCTTTAAAAATTCTCAAGGGAAAGAACATAGCTGGCATTGGCTAGCCAGGGTCAGATTAAGACACTTAGAGATATCAAAGCACTAAAAAATTGTGTTCCACATATACTGTATAATCAAAATTTTACAATAATTCTAAGCAATGAAATAAGTGTAAGAAAGTCCCCATTAGTCTGATTTTTTCCCCTAATGACTACTTTGATTTTTTAAAACATCCTAGTAATACATATTATCAAAGGAAATTTGGGGTTTCTTCAATTTTTCCAGTGCATCAATCATTACCTATTTGGTAATCTGACTTGAGGCCACCCAAGGGATTATCTTCCCCAGGAGAGGTGATATGGTTTGGCCCCCACCCAAATCTCATCTTTAATTGTAACTCCCACAATTCCCACATGTCATGGGAGGAAGCTGTTGGGAGGTGATTGAATCATGAGGGCGGGTCTTTCCCGTGATGCTCTGGTGATAGTGAGTGGGTCTCATGAGGTCTGATGGCTTTAACAATGGGACTTTACCTGCGCAAGTTGTCCTCTCTTGTCAGCCTCCATGGGAGACATGCCTTTCACCTTCTGCCATGATTGTGAGGGCTCCCCAGCCATGTGGAACTGTAAGTCTAATAAACCTCTTTCTTTTGTAAATTGCCCAGGCTCAGGTATGTCTTTATCAGCAGTGTGAAAAAGAACAAATAGAGTAAATTGGTACCAGTAGAGTGGGGTGCTGCTGAAAAGATACCTGAAAACGTGGAAGCAACTTTGAAACTGGATAACAGGCAGAAGTTGGAACAGTTTGGAGGGCTCAGAAGAAGACAGGGAAAGGTGGAAAAGTTTGGAACTTCCTAGAGACTTGTTGAATGGCTTTGACTGAAAGCCTGATAGCGATATGGACAATAAGGTCTAGGTTGAGGTGGTCTCAGATGGAGACGAGGAATTTATTGGGAACTGGGGCAAAGGTGACTCTTGTTATGTTTTAGCAAAGAGACTGGTGGCATTTTGCCCCTGCCGTAGAGATTTGTGGAACTTTGAGCTTGAGAGAGATGATTTAGGATATCTGGTAGAAGAAATTTCTAAGCAGCAAAGCATTCAAGAGGTGATATATATGTCATTTAAATTTGTGTCTAGAGGTCAGAGAAAGAAGAAGTCAGAGATTTTGAGGCATAAGAAGGCCTCTGTTATTAGAGGGAGCCACATGGTATGGAAAGGAATGCAAGCAGCCTCTAGGAGATAAGAGCAGCTCCAGCTGACAGCCAGCAAGCAAACAAGAACCTCAGTCTTAACAACCACAAATACAATTCACCCTCGAATAACACAGCTTGAACTGTGCAGGTCCATTTATACCCGATTTTTTTTTCAATAACTATATTAGAACATGTTTTGGAGATTTACAACAATTTGAAAAAATTCCCAGATGAACTGCATAGGCTAAAATATTGAAAAAATTAAGAAAAAGTTAGGTATGCATGGCTGTATAAAATACATACAGATACCAGCCTTTTTTTTTTTTTTTATCATTTACTACCATAAAGTATACACAAACCTATTATAAAAAGTTGAAATTTATCAAAACTTACACAAATACTTACAGATAATATATGATGCCATTTGCAGTTGAGAGAAATGTAAAAAACATAAAGATGCAATATTAAAGCATTACTGCATAAAATTAACTGTAGTAAATGCTGTACTTCTGTAATAATTTTGTAGCCACCTCCTGTTGCTGTTGTGGTGCGCTCAAGTGTTGCAAGTATCCACTTAAAATGCCATGTGACACTAATCATCTTGTGAGCAGTTCATCTCTCCAGTAAATTGCATATAATAGTAAAAAGTGACCTCTCATGGTTCTTACATAGTTTTCATTGTGTTTAGTGCAGTACTGTAAACCTCGAATAACACCACGAAACCCATCTGAAGTGCAACTAGTGATGCTAGAAGTGTACCCAAGAGGCAGAGAAAAGTCATAACATTACAAGACAAAGTTGAATTGCTTGATATGTACCATAGATTGAGGTCTCCAGCTGCAGTTCCCTGCCATTTCAAGATAAATGAATCCAGCATAAGAACTACTGAAAAAAAAAAAAGAAAGAAAACAGAGAGAGAGAGGACATTTGTGAAGGTATTGCTGAAGCTTTGCCAGCAGGTGCAAAAATGTTGCAGTTTTTACAAAATGCCTTTTAATCTTGTATTGAAAATGCAGCTTTTATGTGGGTGCAAGATTGGAATAATAAAGGCACACCTATAGACTTGAATATGATTCAAGGAAAAGCCAAGTCATTATATGACAACTTAAAGCACAATGAAAGTGAAAGATCTAAAGCTAGAAAGACGTTTGGCTTTAAAAATGTTAAGATAACAGGAGAAGCAGCTTTGCCTACCAAGAGGCAGTAGATGACTGTTCAGATGCAATTAAGAAAAACATTGAGAAGGAATATCCTCCTAAACAGGTTTTTAATGCACACTAATGGGCCCCATTCTGGAAAAAAAAAATGCTACAAAGTACATTTATTAGTAAAAAAGAGAGGCAAGCACCAGGAGTTGAGGCAGGAAAGGATAGGTTAATGCTACTGTTTTGTGCAAATGCAGTCGGGCTTATGATCAGGACTGCCCTTATCTATAAGGGCTTTGCTTATCATGAAGCCTGAGGAAAGAAGATAAACATCAGCTGCAAGTCTTTTGCTTGTACAAGAAGAAGCCTGGATAATGAGAAACCTTTTTCTGGTTTGGTTCCATAGATGCTTTGTCCCTGATGTCAGAAGAACCTTGCCAGTAAGAAACTGCCTTTAATTTTACATGCATATATATATATATATATATATATTTATATATATATGCATATATATATATATTTATATATATATATAAATATATATATATATATTTGCGACATCATATGTATATTATATGACCTAATACATATTATTATATATATATTAGACAATGCTCCTGGTCACTCAGAACCCACGAGTTCAATACCAAAGGCGTCAAAGTGATCTACTTGCCCCCAGACATAGCATCTCTAATTCAGCCTCCAGATCAGGGGGTTATTAGGACCTGTAAGGCTCATACATGTGGTTCTGTATAGAAAGGATTGTCAATGCTAGGGAAGAGAACCCCGATAAAGAGAACATCGTTAAAGTTTGGAAGGATTGCACCATTAAAAATGTCATCATTGTTATAGAAAAAAACGTGAAAGCCACATAGCCCGAAACAATAAATTCCTGCTGGAGAAAACCATGTCCAGATGCTGCGCATGACTTCACAGGATTTACAGAGCCGATCAAGCAAATCATGAAGAGTATGTGGGTATGGCAAAAGAAGGTGGGAGGCGAAGAGTTTCAAGATATGAATCTTGGAGAAATTCAAGAGATAGTAGACAACATACTAAAGGAAATCACAGAAGTCAACTTGATGGAGATGAGTACTTCTGAATCAGAGCCAATGAGGAAGAGGACAAAGACGCAGTAGTGCCAGAAAGCAAATTGACATTAGACAATCCATCAGAAGGGTTCTGATTATTCAAGACTGCTTTTGACTTCTTTTATGACATGGACCTTTCTATGATATGGGCACTGAAATGAAAGCAAACCATAGAAGGATTGGTACTACATAGAAACTCTTTCAGAGAAATAAGGCAAAAAATTCAGACAGAAATTACAATGTATTCCCGTAAAGTGACACCAAGTATGCCTGCCTCTCCTACCTCCCCTTCCACTTCCCCCACCTCTTCCACCTCTGCCAACCTTGAGCCAGCAAGACCAACCCTTCCTCTTCCTCCTCCTCTTCAGCCTACTCAACATGATGATGATCAGGATGAAGACCTTTATGATAGTCCATTCTCACTTAATTAATAGTAAATATATTTTCTCTTCCTTATAATTTTCTTAGTATCATTTTCTTTTCTTTAGCTTACTTTATTTTAAGGAAACTATATAATACATATAATATACAAATTACATATTAATCAGCTATCTATGTTATCAGTAAGGCTTTCAGTCAAGAGTAGTCTATTAGTTTTGGGGAAGTCAAATGAGATATATGATTTTTTTTTTTTTACTATGCAGGGAGTCAGTGCCACAACTCCCATGATGTTTAAGGGTCAACTGTAACTGAATTTGGCCAGTGATCTTGGAAGCAAGCTCTTCCTAGGTCACTGGAAGACCTTGAGCCTCCCAGTGAGAACTCAACCCACCCAACACATTTATTTTAGCCTTTTGATACCCTGAACTGAGAACAACGGTATGCCATACCTATTTTAAAATGATACATTTGTGGTAACTTTTTACACAGCAATATAAAACTAATACAGAAATACTATAAAGATTGAGAATCATGACACTAGACAAAGGAGATTGGTTCCAACATGCAGTGAACAAGTGTTTCTGCTTGCTCCCCATTCATTTCTCCTTTTTCTTAATGGTTATCCTTGAACACCTGCCTTTCCTCCTCTGTTAGTCTGATTGGTATGAGGTTGTACCCCGCCAAGCCCCGCCTTCACCTCCAGAAGTGAGCATATGACCCAGATTCAGCGAAAAGGATTCGATTTTGGAGTTTCCTTTGGAACTACTGGGAAAGAGAAGATCATTCAAAGGATGATAAATCTATCTTGGGAAAGTAGAGACTAAGAGATGGAGAGAGTCCTAATCCTGATGATATAGTTTGCCCCAATATCCAATCATACCGAAAAGTAGAATCCCAATACTATTCAGTTATGTAAGCCAATATATTTCCCTTTTTGCTTAAGTCAGTTTTGAGATATCACTTGCAAGCCAAAGAAGCCTTGAAAAATCATAGCATATAACATTATAGCTTAAAAAAAGTAAACCCTACATTTTCTAGTGTACGAGTATCTGAAAGAACAACATAAACCACAGTTCAAAATTAAAGATAAGCATTCTGACTTCTGTTACTTAGAAGACTATAATATTTAAACATCACTTCCTCAGGGAAGCCTTAGCTGACGCCTCTGTTGGCTCAGGTATACCTTTTATATTCTGTCTTGGCACTTACACTTCCCTCTCCAGAGCACAATGCATTTATAATCAAATATTTGTTTATGTAATTGCCTATTTGATGTCTGTTTTCCTTAGGCAGTCCCATGAGGACAAGCATTGTGGCTTATCACTGTATCCCTGGGGCTGCCACAAAATAGGTGCCCAGTTGTATTACTGGTTGAATGAATGATTACAAGGACCTTAGCATGACTAAAGTTCATAAAGGAATAATATCTTTTTGCCTATTTGAAAGAATTCCTGTGTCATGTATGTACTTGAAGTATAAATCCAGTTGCTTTTACTATAAGTAAATTTGATTTCATCACCATTCTTAAGATAATCTAACACCAATTAGCTTCAGATTTCCTTCCATAAATTCAATTGAAAGTAAGAGCTAACACGTGTAAACCAGTTCACAAATTAGGATGTGCTTTTCATATACATTAGCTTCCTTAATCCCTACAAGAATCCTGGGACTGAAGAACCAAGGCTCAAGGAGGTGCCTTGTCCAGGGTCCCACGCACCTGGTGAGGTGGCACCAGGGCTAGACTGAATCTAGTGCATTTCTCCTGAAAATAATGAGCATGCAAGTCCACATTAACAAGTTTTTCCTCTTTTTCTTAACCAACGTATGAGTCATTTTGATATTATTTTAAGCTGTATGTGTGTATAATAAATCATATGTAACAAAAAGCTGAATAATGGAGAACACACTGGAATTCAGTTATTCTAAAGGATGGCATTAAACTTTATATTTTAGCCAGATGAGTAAAGCACTCAAGTATGATGTGTATGTTGGGGGGCACAGGGGTGTATTGCCTTAAAGTGGGAGAAAAAGTCTTCTTACTTGTTGAGACCACTCAGAATTTCCCAGTTACATCTAGTTTAGCCCTAATAAACAATTTGAGAAGTTTTTGTTTGTTTGTTTTGCTTTTATAAAAACTAGTATATGCTTATCTGCTATATTATGAGAAAAATAAATTACGCTTTAGGAAGGAATTACTTTTGGGTAACAAGTCATTGTTTCATTGAAGATGCATGGTTAAAAAAAATCTTTATGGCAGTGGGGCCTGTTTTCTTCCTTTTGTAATTGTTATAATCCACCATAAATAATATATAATTTTGTGTAACTCTACGGCTGTCTCACAGATGGATGGGATAATATGTCTCTGTTTCTCCAACCTTAACCCCAGTCCCCTACTTCTGTTTCTCCACTCACTCAAAGTCCCTGTAATTGTCACTTGGTAATGTATATAAGCATGCACAGACAGAGAGGTAACAGGGCATGCTCAAGTTTTCCTGCCAGTGATGTGCATTGTCTTACGTCATAAACAGTAAATCCTTTATGCTGAAAGTCTGTTCATTTTCACACCATTCACTTGTCTGCTAACAGTTGTCCAGATTTTTTAATTCGACCTCTTACACTAATCCTGCAACTGCTGGTCCTAGACAGGTGCAGGGATCAGACTGGCTCAGTTAAGTAAAACATCTGGCCTGAAAATGATAATAGGCTCTTTTTACTCCCTCCGGCTATAGGAAGAATGTGGAGTTTTCAAATGCTAAATCACACAATTAGGCTTTAATATTCCCTTAAACATACACATCCCAAACACCACCACCAAATGCATAAATGTCCACATTCACATACACAAATAATCACATACACACATGATAAGTAACATTCCACTATTTCTTTTATAAAACAAGACCTCTATTTTTTCATGTGTCTGTTGGCTGCATAAATGTCTTCTTTTGAGAAGTGTCTGTTCATATCCTTTGCCCACTTTTTGATGGGATTGTTTGATTTTTTTCTTGTAAATTTTTTTAAGTTCTTTGTAGATTCTGGATATTAGCTCTTTGTCAGATGGGTAGATTGTAAAAATTTTCTCCCATTCTATAGGTTGCCTGTTCACTCTGATGGTAGTTTCTTTTGCTGTGCAGAAGCTCTTTAGTTTAATTAGATCCCATTTGTCAATTTTGGCTTTTGTTGCCATTGCTTTTGGTGTTTTAGTCATGAAGTCCTTGCCCATGCCTATGTCCTGAATGGTATTATCTAGGTTTTCTTCTAGGGTTTTTATGGTTTTAGGTCTAACATTTAAGTCTTTAATCCTCTTGAATTGATTTTTGTATAAGGTGTAAGGAAGGGATCCAGTTTCAGCTTTCTACATATGGCTAGCCAGTTTTCGCAGCATGATTTATTAAATAGGGAATCCTTTCCTCATTGCTTGTTTTTGTCAGGTTTGTCAAAGATCAGATGGTTGTAAATGTGTGGTATTATTTCTAGGGGCTCTATTCTGTTCCATTGGTCTGTATCTCTGTTTCGTTACCAGTACCATGCTGTTTTGGTTGCTGTAGCCTTGTAGTATAGTTTGAAGTCAGGTAGCATGATGCCTCCAGCTTTGTTCTTTTGGCTTAGGATTGTCTTGGCAATGCAGGCTGTTTTTTGGTTCCGTATGAACTTTAAAGTAGTTTTTTTCCAATTCTGTGAAGAAAGTCATTGGTAGCTTGATGGGGATGACATTGAATCTATAAATTACCTTGGGAAGTATGGCCATTTTCACAATATTGATTCTTCCTATCTATGAGCATGGAATGTTGTTTCATTTGTTTGTGTCCTCTTTTATTTCATTGAGCAGTGGTTTGTAGTTCTCCTTGAAGAGGTCCTTCACATCCTTTGTGAATTGGATTCCTAGGTATTTTATTCAGAAATGCAAATCAATACCACAATGAGATACCATCTCACACCAGTTAGAATGGCAATCATTAAAAAGTCAGGAAACAACAGGTGCTGGAGAGTATGTGGAGAAATAGGAACACTTTTACACTGTTGGGGGACTGTAAACTAGTTCAACCATTGTGGAAGACAGTGTGGCGATCCCTCTAGGAACTAGAACTAGAAATACCATTTGATCCAGCCATCCCATTACTGGATATATGCCCAAAGGATTATAAATCATGCTGCTATAAAGACACATGTACACATATGTTTATTGTGGCACTATTCACAATAGCAAAGACTTGGAACCAATCCAAATGTCCCTCAATGATAGACTGGATTAAGAAAATGTGGCACATATATACCATGGAATACTATGCAAGCATAAAAAAGATGAGTTCATGTCCTTTATAGGGACATGGATGAAGCTGGAAACCATCATTCTCAGCAAACTATCGCAAGGACAGAAAACCAAACACCGCATGTTCTCACTCATAGGTAGGAATTGAACAATGAGAACACTTAGACACAGGGTGGGGAGCATCACACACCAGGGCCTGTCATGGGGTAGGGTAAGGGGAGAGGGATAGCATTAGGAGATATACCTAATGTAAATGATGAGTTAACAGGTGCAGCACACCATCATGGCACATGTAATCTGCATGTTGTGCACATGTACCCTGGAACTTAAAGTATAATAATAATAATAAAATAAAAATGAAACAAGACCTCTAAAGAGTAACAGCCTGGGAAACATGAGGATCTGACTCTGACAATCCCCTTGTTTCTGGGTTTCAACAGGTATTGGTGGTGGAGCTGTCAGGCCTAAAGGTAACTTTTTGCAGGAAGCACATCATGAGCTTCGATGACATTCTCAGGTTTTATGACTTCGTGAGTTCAAAGCAAATTATAGATGATTCAAGATGAGAAAGATGATACCTGGGGATGAGATTATTTTATGGAAGGCTTTTAGCCTCATCAATCCCTTTTAGAATCTAGTCATAGGGACTGAATATGATAAACTACCAACATTTATGAGTCCTCCCAGCTCTAAATATGTGGTGATTTTATGATCCCCACATATGTGGGGTGGCAGATATGCTGTCCAGTTCTCAAAAGGAAAATATAAGTATTACAAGGATTCTTGATTTTCAACAAAGCTGAGAAACTCTCCAGAAAGCCCACTATCAGTTGGCATCCCCTAGTATATTTTGAGGGGCTGAAGAAAATTTCTGCATTCGTGGCCAGAGCCACCCATCAGAATTTTTACTTCTATTTTGCCTAGTGAAGAATATTGCTTTTATAAACCCAGGTCAGCTAAGTTTAATGAGGCTCAACTATCAGAGAAAGATTGGATGAGGAACTAAAACGAAAGCCTTGACCAGTAGTAAAAGCTGAAAAAGTAAATTTGCTTAGGGCTGGTGACATTGTCAGAGTGTGTCCCCACCCAAATCTCATCTTGAATTATAGTTCATGTGTCATGGGAGGGACCTGGTGGGAGGTAATTGAATCATGGGGGCGATTGCCCTCATGCTGTTCTCAGGATACTGAACAAGTCTCATGAGATCTGATGGTTTTATAAGGGGCTTTTCCCCTCCTAGCTCTCATTCTTCTCCTTTCTGCTGCCATGTGAAGAAGGATGTGTTTGCTCCCCCTTCTACCATGATTGTAAGTTTCCTAAGGCCTCCTCAGCTCTGTGGAACTGTAAGTCAATTAAACTTCTTTCCTTTATAAATTACCCAGTCTCAGGTAAGTCTTTATCAGCAGCATGAGAATGGAGTAACCCAGCTGGCCTTCCTGCCACGAAGGATCGGTACAGAGTGGTGAGGCCCAGTGCAAAATTAAAATGCAGTAACTCTTGTTCAAAAGTTATTAAGAATTTCAAGATGGCAATAGCAGAACATGAAACCAAGCATCAGGCCATTCTCAACACAGGGTTTTGTGGGACTGCACAGGTCACATGACAATGAAGCCAGTATTGTGCCACCTACAATCTCACAGCTATGCTTTGAGCTATGCACTTCGAGGCAATGAAAGTGACTTGTTCATCCCTGGATCCTCAGTGTTACTAAGCACAGTGTCTGCCCCACTCTCATTCTTTGTAAATAAGGGATAGGTTAGATATTAATAACGAGCTTGGATTTTATTTTATTTATTTATTTATTTATTTTTTATTTTTATTATTATTATTATACTTTAAGTTTTAGGGTGTATGTGCACAATGTGCAGGTTTGTTACATATGTATCCATGTGCTATGCTGGTGTGCTGCACCCATTAACTCGTCATTTAGCATTAGGTATATCTCCTAATGCTGTCCCTCCCCCCTACCCCCACCCCACAACAGTCTCCAGAGTGTGATGTCCCCCTTCCTGTGTCCATGTGTTCTCATTGTTCAATTCCTACCTATGAGTGAGAATATGCGGTGTTTGTTTTTTTGTCCTTGTGATAGTTTACTAAGAATGATGGTTTCCAGTTTCATCCATATCCCTACAAAGGACATGAACTCATCATTATTTATGGCTGCATAGTATTCCATGGTGTATATGTGCCACATTTTCTTAATCCAGTCTATCGTTGTTGGACATTTGGGTTGGTCCCAAGTCTTTGCTATTGTGAATAGTGCTGCAATAAACATACGTGTGCATGTGTCTTTATAGCAGCATGATTTATAGTCCTTTGGGTATATACCCAGTAAGGGGATGGCTGGATCAAATGGTATTTCTAGTTCTACATCCCTGAGGAATCGCCACACTGACTTCCACAATGGTTGAACTAGTTTATAGTCCCACCAACAGTGTAAAAGTGTTCCTATTTCTCCACATCCTCTCCAGCACCTGTTGTTTCCTGACTTTTTAATGATCGCCATTCTAACTGGTGTGAGATAGTATCTCATTGTGGTTTTGATTTGCATTTCTCTGATGGCCAGTGATGATGAGCATTTTTTCATGTGTTTTTTGGCTGCATAAATGTCTTGTTTTGAGAAGTGTCTGTTCATGTCCTTCGCCCACTGTTTGATGGGGTTGTTTGTTTTTTTCTTTTATATTTGTTTGAGTTCATTGTAGATTCTGGATATTAGCCCTTTGTCAGATGAGTAGGTTGCGAAAATTTTCTCCCATTTTGTAGGTTGCCTGTTGACTCTGATGGTAGTTTCTTTTGCTGTGCAGAAGCTCTTTAGTTTAATTAGATCCCATTTGTCAATTTTGGCTTTTGTTGCCATTGCTTTTGGTGTTTTAGACATGAAGTCCTTGCCCATGCCTATGTCCTGAATGGTATTGCCTAGGCTTTCTTCTAGGGTTTTTATGGTTTTAGGTCTAACATGTAAGTCTTTAATCCATCTTGAATTAATTTTTGCATAAGATGTAAGGAAGGGATCCAGTTTCAGCTTTCTACATATGGCTAGCCAGTTTTCCCAGCACCATTTATTAAATAGGGAATCCTTTTCCCATTTCTTGTTTTTGTCAGGTTTGTCAAAGATCAGATAGTTGTATATATGTGGCATTATTTCTGAGGGCTCTGTTCTGATCCATTGATTTATGTCTCTGTTGTGGTACCAGTATCATGCTGTTTTGGTTACTGTAGCCTTGTAGTATAGTTTGAAGTCAGGTAGCATGATGCCTCCAGCTTTGTTCTTTTGGCTTAGGATTGACTTGGCGATGCAGGCTCTTTTTTGGTTCCATATGAACTTGAAAGTAGTTTTTTCCAATTCTGTGAAGCAAGTCATTGGTAGCTTGATGGGGATGGCATTGAATCTATAAATTACCTTGGGCAGTATGGCCATTTTCACGATATTGATTCTTCCAACCCATGAGCATGGAATGTTCTTCCATTTGTTTGTATCCTCTTATTTCACTGAGCAGTGGTTTGTAGTTCTCCTTGAAGAGGTCCGTCACATCCCTTGTAAGTTGGATTCCTAGGTATTTTATTCTCTTTGAAGCAATTGTGAATGGGAGTTCACTCATGATTTGGCTCTCTGTCTGTGATTGGTGTACAGGAATGCTTGTGATTTTTGTACATTGATTTTGTATCCTGAGACTTTGCTGAAGTTGCTAATCAGCTTAAGGAGATTTTGGGCTGAGACAATGGGGTTTTCTAGATATACAATCATATCATCTCCAAACAGGGACAATTTGACTTCCTCTTTTCCTAATTGAATACCCTTTATTTCCTTCTCCTGCCTGATTGCCCTGGCCAGAACTTCCAGCACTATGTTGAATAGGAGTGGTGAGAGAGGGCATCCCTGTCTTGTGCCAGTTTTCAAGGGGAATGCTTCCAGTTTTTTCCCATTCAGTATGATGTTGGCTGTGGGTTTGTCATAGATAGCTCTTATGATTTTGAGATACGTCCCATCAATACCTAATTTACTGAGAGTTTTTAGCATGAAGGGTTGTTGAATTTTGTCAAAGGCCTTTTCTGCATCCATTGAGATAATCATGTGGTTTTTGTCTTTGGTTCTGTTTATATGCTGGATTACATTTATTGATTTGCGTATGTTGAACCAGCCTTGCATCCCAGGGATGAAGCCCACTTGATCATGGTGGATAAGCTTTTTGATGTGCTGCTGGATTCGGTTTGCCAGTATTTTTTTTTTTTTATTATACTTTAGGGTTTTAGGGTACATGTGCACAATGTGCAGGTTTGTTACATATGTATCCATGTGCCATGTTGATTTCCTGCACCCATTAACTCGTCATTTAGCATTAGGTGTATCTCCTAATGCTGTCCCTCCCCCCTCCCCCCACCCCACAACAGTCCCCGGAGTGTGATGTTCCCCTTCCTGTGTCCATGAGTTCTCATTGTTCAATTCCCACCTATGAGTGAGAACAGGCGGTGTTTGGTTTTTTGTCCTTGCGATAGTTTACTGAGAATGATGTTTTCCAGTTTCATCCATGTCCCTACAAAGGACACGAATTCATCATTTTTTATGGCTGCATAGTATTCCATGGTGTATATGTGCCACATTTTCTTAATCCAGTCTATCGTTGTTGGACATTTGGGTTGGTTCCAACTCTTTGCTATTGTGAATAGTGCCGCAATAAACATACGTGTGCATGTGTCTTTATAGCAGCATGATTTATAGTCCTTTGGGTATATACCCAGTAATGGGATGGCTGGGTCAAATGGTATTTCTAGTTCGAGATCCCTGAGGAATCGCCACACTGACTTCCACAATGGTTGAACTAGTTTACAGTCCCACCAACAGTGTAAAAGTGTTCCTATTTCTCCACATCCTCTCCAGCACCTTATTGAGGATTTTTGCATCAATGTTCATCAAGGATATTGGTCTGAAATTCTCTTTTTTGGTTGTGTCTCTGCCGGGCTTTGGTATCAGGACGATGCTGGCCTCATAAAATGTGTTAGGGAGGATTCGCTCTTTTTCTATCGATTGGAATAGTTTCAGAAGGAATGGTACCAGTTCCTCCTTGTACCTCTGGTAGAATTTGGTTGTGAATCCATCAGGTCCTGGACTCTTTTGGTTGGTAAGCTATTGATTATTGCCACAATTTCAGAACCTATTATTGGTCTATTCAGAGATTCAACTTCTTCCTGGTTTAGTCTTGGGAGGGTGTATTTGTCAAGGAATTTATCCATTTCTTCTAGATTTTCTAGTTTATTTGCGTAGAGGTGTTTGTAGTATTCTCTGATGGTAGATTGTATTTCTGTGGGATCGGTGGTGATATCCCCTTTTTCATTTTGTATTGCATCTATTTCATTCTTCTCTCTTTTCGTCTTCATTAGTCTTGCTAGTGGTCTATCAATTTTGTTGATCTTTTCAAAAAAACAGCTCCTGGATTCATTAATTTTTGAAGGGTTTTTTGTGTCTCTATTTCCTTCAGTTCTGCTCCGATTTTAGTTATTTCTTGCCTTCTGCTAGCTTTTGAATGTGTTTGCTCTTGCTTTTCTAGTTCTTTTAATTGTGATGTTAGGGTGTCAATTTTGGATCTTTCCTGCTTTCTCTTGTGGGCATTTAGTGCTATAAATTTCCCTCTACACACTGCTTTAAATGTGTCCCAGAGATTCTGGTATGTTGTGTCTTTGTTCTCATTGGTTTCAAAGAACATCTTTATTTCTGCCTTCATTTCGTTATGTACCCAGTAGTCATTCAGGGGCAGGTTGTTCAGTTTCCATGTAGTTGAGCGGTTTTGAGTGAGTTTCTTTATCCTGAGTTCTAGTTTGATTGTACTGTGGTCTGAGAGACAGTTTGTTATAATTTCTGTTCTTTTACATTTGCTGAAGAGAGCTTTACTTCCAACTATGTGGTCAATTTTGGAATAGGTGTAGTGTGGTGCTGAAAAAAAATGTACATTCTGTTGATTTGGGGTGGAGAGTTCTGTAGATGTCTATTAGGTCTGCTTGGTGCAGAGCTAAGTTAAATTCCTGAGTATCCTTGTTAACTCTGTCTCGTTGATCTGTCTAACGTTGACAGTGGGGTGTTAAAATCTCCCATTATTATTGTGTGGGAGTTTAAGTCTCTTTATAGGTCTCTCAGGACTTGCTTTATGAATCTGGGTGCTCCTGTGTTGGGTGCATATATATTTAGGATAGTTAGCTCTTCTTGTTGAATTGATCCCTTTACCATTATGTAATGGCCTTCTTTGTCTCTTTTGATCTTTGTTGGTTTAAAGTCTATTTTGTCAGAGACTAGGATTGCAACCCCTGCCTTTTTTTGTTTTCCATTTGCTTGGTAGATCTTCCTCCATCCCTTTATTTTGAGTCTATATGTATCTCTGCATGTGAGATGGGTTTCCTGAATACAGCACACTGATGGGTCTTGATTCCTTATCCAATTTGCCAGTCTGTGTCTTTTAATTGGAGCATTTAGCCCATTTACATTTAAAGTTAATATTGTTATGTGTGAATTTGATCCTGTCATTATGATGTTAGTTGGTTATTTTGCTCGTTAGTTGATGCAGTTTCTTCCTAGCGTCGATGGTCTTTACAATTTGGCATGTTTTTGCGGTGGCTGGTACCGGTTGTTCCTTTCTGTGTTTAGTGCTTCCTTCAGGAGCTCTTTTAGGGCAGGCCTGGTCGTGACAAAATCACTCAGCATTTGCTTGTCTGTAAAGTATTTTATTTCTCCTTCACTTATGAAGCTTAGTTTGGCTGGATATGAAATTCTGGGTTGAAAATTCTTTTCTTTAAGAATGTTTAATATCAGCCCCCACTCTCTTCTGGCTTGTAGAGTTTCTGCCAGGAGATCAGCTGTTAGTCTGATGGGCTTCCCTTTGTAGGTAACCCGACCTTTCTCTCTGGCCGCCCTTAACATTTTTTCCTTCCTTTCAACTTTGGTGAATCTGACAATTATGTGTCTTGGAGTTGCTCTTCTCGAGGAGTATCTTTGTGGCATTCTCTGTATTTCCTGCATCTGAATGTTGGCCTGCCTTGCTAGATTGGGGAAGTTCTCTTGGATAATATCTTGCAGAGTGTTTTCCAACTTGGTTCCATTCTCCCCGTCACTTTCAGGTACACCAATCAGACGTAGGTTTGGTCTTTTCACATAGTCCCATATTTCTTGGAGGCTTTGTTCATTTCTTTTTATTCTTTTTTTCTCTAAACTTCTCTTCTCGCTTCATTTCATTCAATTCATCTTCCATCGCTGATACCCTTTCTTCCAGTTGATCTCATCAGCTACCAAGGCTTCTGCAATCTTCACATAGTTCTCGAAACTTGGCTTTCAGCTCCATCAGCTCCTTTAAGCCCTTCTCTGCATTGGTTATCTTAGTTATACATTCATCTTTTTTTCAAAGTTTTTAACTTCTTTGCCATTGGTTTGAATTTCCTCCTGTAGCTCGGAGTAGCTTGATCGTCTGAAGCCTTCTTCTCTCAACTTGTCAAAGTCGTTCTCCATCCAGCTTTGTTCCATTGCTGGTGAGGAACTGTTCCTTTGGAGGAGGAGAGGTGCTCTGCTTTTTAGAATTTCCAGTTTTTCTGCTCGGTTTTTTTCCCCATCTTTGTGGTTTTATCTACTTTTGGTCTTTGATGATGGTGATGTACAGATGGGTTTTTGGTGTGGGTGTCCTTTCTGTTTGTTAGTTTTCCTTCTAACAGACAGGACCCTCAGCTACAGGTCTGTTGGAGTTTGCTAGAGGTCCACTCCAGACCCTGTTTTGCTGGGTGTCAGCAGCGGTGGCTGCAGAACAGCGGATTTTCATGGACCGCAAATTCAGCTGTCTGATTGTTCCTCTGGAAGTTTTGTCTCAGAGGAGTACCTGGCCGAGTGAGGTGTCAGTCTGTCCCTACTGGGGGGTGCCTCCCAGTTAGGCTGCTCGGAGGTCAGGGACCCACTTTAGGAGGCAGTCTGCCCGTTCTCAGATCTCCAGCTGCATGCTGGGAGAACCAGTACTCTCTTCAAAGCTGTCAGACAGGGACATTTAAGACTTCAGAGGTTCCTGCTGTCTTTTTGTTTGTCTGTGCCCTGCCCCCAGAGGTGGAGCCTACAGAGGCAGGCAGGCCTCCTTGAGCTGTGGTGGGCTCCACCCAGTTCGAGCTTCCTGGCTGCTTTGTTTACCTAAGCAAGCCTGGGCAATGGCGGGCGCCCCTCCCCCAGCCTCGCTGCCACCTTGCAGTTTGATCTCAGACTGCTGTGCTAGCAATCAGTGAGACTCTGTGGGCATAGGACCCTCTGAGCCAGGTGCAGGACACAATCTCCTGGTGTGCTGTTTTCCAAGCCTGTTGGAAAAGTGCAGTATTAGGGTGGGAGTGACCTGATTTTCCAGGTGCCATCTGTTACCCCTTTCTTTGACTAGGAAAGGGAACTCCCTGACCCCTTGCGCTTCCAGAGTGAGGCAATGCCTCGCCCTGCTTCGGCTCATGCACGGTGCGCTGCACTGACTGTCCTGCACCCACTGTTTGGCACTCCCTAGTGAGATGAACCCGGTACCTCAGATGGAAATGCAGAAATCACCCATCTTCTGCATCGCTCATGCTGGGAGCTGTAGACCTGAGCTGTTCCTATTCGGCCATCTTGAACCTCTTACAACAAACCTGACAAAAACAAGCAATGGGGAAAGGATTCCCTAATTAATAAATGGTGCTAGGAAAACTGGCTAGTATATGCAGAAAACTGAAACTAGACGCATTCCTTACACCTTATACAAAAATTAATTCAAGATGGATTAAAGACTTAAATGTAAAATCCTAAACCATGAAAACCCTAGAAGAAAACCTAGGCAATACCATTCAGGATATAGTCATGGGTAAAGACTTCATGACAAAAATGCCACAAGCAATTGCAACAAAAGCTAAAATTAACAAATGGGATCTAATTAAACTAAAAGTCTTCTGCACAGCAAAAGAAACTATCATCAGAGTGAACAGGCAACCCATAGAATGGGAGAAAATTTTTGCAATCTACCCATTTGACAAGAATGTACAAGGAACTTAAACAACTTTACAAGAAAAAAACAAACCATGTCAAAAAGTGGGCAAAGTATATGAACAGACAGTTCAAAAGAAAACATTTATGTGGTCAACAAACATTTAAAAAAGCTCAACATCACTTATTATTAGATAAATGCAAATCAAAACCACAATGAGGTACCATCTCATGCCAGACAGAATGGCAATTATTAAAAAGTCAAAAAACAACAGAGGCTAACAAGGCTGTGGAGAAATGGGAATGCTTTTACACTGTTAGTATAAACAGTATAAATATTGTTTATACTATTTATAAATTAGCTCAACCATTGTGGAAGACAATGTGGTGATTCCCCAAGGATCTAGAATCAGAAATACCATTTGAACCAACAATCTCATTATTGGGTATATAATCAAAGGAATATAAATCATTCCAATATAAAGATACATTTACCTGTATGTTTATTGCAGCACTATTCACAATAGCAAAGAGATGGAACCAACCAAATGCTCATCAATGATAGACTGGATAAAGAAAATGTGGTAGTATACATCATGGAATACTATGCGGCCAGAAGAAGGAGTGAGCTCATGTCCTTTGCAGGGACATGGATGAAGCTGGAAGCCATCATCGTCCGCAAACTAACACAGGAACAGAAAACCAAACACTGCATGTTCTCACTCATAAGTGGGAGTTGAACAATGAGAACACATGAACACAGGGAGGGGGACAACACTCACTGGGTCCTGTTGGGTCATGGGGAAGGGGAAGGAAAGCATCAGGACAAATAGCTAATGCATGTGGGGCTTAAAACCTAGGTGCAGCAAACTGCCATGGCACACATATACCGATCTAAAAACCTGCACATTCTGCACATGTATCCTGGAACTTAAAGTAAAAAAATGAAAATGAAAATATCCTGGACATTTGTAAATATAGAGATGAAGCCTTGTGAGAGGATAGAGCTGAAGTTCTGAGAGGTATAAGCATAAAAATGTGACTTCAAGATATGAGAAAATATTAAGTTACTGTGAGAAAGAGTATAGTCTGGGAACAGAAGGAGAGAAAGGAACTAGGAAGAGAAACAGAAACAGATAAGATAGAGAGGTAGGAGCATAACTAGGAAAATCTAATGCCATTGTAGCCAAGAGGAGGGGTTTTGAGATGATGGTACACCATGTCAGATAATTCATATAATCTGTGTCAAAAAATATGACTTCCAAAAGACCTTTAAATTTGGCAGTTGGGACATTATTAATGACCTCATGCAAACCTCAGTGGTGAAATATTTACAACTACTCACATAACATTCTCTTCTACATAGACAAGTTGAAGGGGGAAAAAAGGTAATTTTTTATTCTTTCAGTGAAAGGAAAAATATTCAAAAGTTATCTGAGTGAAGATAACAAAAGAAGACCTGAGAAGGCCATTCAAGATTTGCCCTAATCTGCCTTCCTTAGGAAGCTTGCCATGATACCCCCAGAGATGCCAAGGTGCCTGTTCTCCAGGGACCTTGTGTCCATGACTAACTGGAACAGACTGGGCTCAGTGCCTCAGAGCCAGGGCCTGGGGCTCTTGCCTCTCTATTGATCTAGCATGGTGTCTGACCCAGAGGATCACATTAAATATTTATGTAATAAATAAATGAATGAAATGTCTATGGATTGGAATGGGGGAAGAAGAGGTGTTGATACTTTTTGGCAAATCCCAGTGTGTCATATGAAAACCTCTTTAATTATAATATATTCACACTTTGTCAGGATTGTTACACTTGCTCAAATTTAATAGGCACTTTTATGAAAGATTTTTATTCCTATTCACACACACACAAAACCCCCCACACATCAGTACTGTCAAGACTGACCAGTCTATTTTCCCCTTTAACTGGCAGCATTCATATTCACTTTATTGTGTGAAATAACATTGTTTCCTCTTCCCTTTATCTTGCTTATGTCTGACCTTCCATTAAAAGTTGCTTAGAAACTGCTTAGCAAATAGTCAGGGTGCTCCTCACTGACATCTTCCTTTTGTGACTTGTCAGCTATTCTGTTGGTCCATTCCCTTGCCATAAGCGTTTTTAGGCTTCTTTTTATCTCCTTTCAACAAACAAGACTAAAGCTCAACATTTTCCCCCCATTGAAAGGAAACATCCACTTCCTCTAAAGCTTTGCTGCATACAAGCAGCCTTCATACACCTGCCAGTTAAGAGGAGAGTAGATTAGCAAAGCTTCCATGGGCTTTTGATTTTTATTAATGATTTTGCACAGTGTGCTAAGCAAGTCATAAGTTTAAAAAAAAAAAACGCTCAAAATACAAATTCCATGATGCTCACTGAAATCAACCAGAGTTGGAGGACATGAAATAAGATGTCATGGGCTTCCTTTCACACAAAAAACAGTGCACGATCCACACTATCCTGTGAATATAAGGCACTTTAGGATGTTAAAATAGAATTCTACCATACCCAAGGAATGGCTCTCCCCAGAATTACAGCTTACACTGTAAATACAATTTGCACAACAACAAATCCCTCCTCTGTGTTTCTCAGTATTTCTCCTGATGTAACTGATCACATCGAACTACATGCCAAGGACAATCCTGAAAAGGAAAACAATTCAAAGCAATCTTTATTATATGCCTATTATGGGTTAAATAATATCCTAGAGTCTCACCAGTAGGTTGTGGTGGTAAGGGGGAAATGGAATAAGAAATAAGAAAGGCACAGTGTCTTCCTTCAAGGAATTTACAATTATGAGTGAGGAGGGGAATAGAAGTATGCTGCATAATTCTAAAATCCTTTCTGTGTTGAGCTGGCTCTATGGACAAAGTACTGCAGTGGCAGTGGGAACAGCTGGACAAATTCTACCTAGAAAGGGGAAGAGAAAGCAGAGGGGGTTAGAGAAAACCTCACATAGATGAATACAAACTAAGCTTGCACAAAGGGGGTTGTATTAGGTGAAAGACATCATAGAGACCTGAGAGGTGTCTATGGAAGAATAGAGGACAAGAACATATTTTTCCTTGAGATTGGAACATGAGAGTAGTACTATTGAGTTGGTTGTTAGCTTCTGACCCAGTCACCTAAGCCAACTTTTCCCTTACCTACTGCCTGCCTTGCTCAGTGGTATTGTGGGGCCTGGGGAAGCTACTCATATTATATATTCATATATAAGATATGTTATATATAAATAAATATAAATATATATTTATACATAGAATACATTATATAAGCCATAAGTTAAAAAAATGAAACTACAAAATTCGTGTGTGTGTGGTGTGTATGTTGCTGATATTTTCTGGCCATAAACCAGGACAAATAATAAAACTGTGACTTTTTTTCAGACTTGCAAGATTATTTTTATGAAAATCTGTAGGGATATCATTAAGCAAGCACATGCTGCATACTATCCTCATTGTAAGGATCGTAGGAAGAAATTTCTTCCTGATTTTAGTATTAGGAATGGTTGTGCTTCCCTTGAGCACCTAGGCACTGACTTAAATTTTCCCATTGACTGCTCATAAGTTTTGCATCAACACTGTGTCAAATAGTAGCAAGTATACAAAATCTGTTCCTATATATTGTTGTGCTAGCCACAATCCTGGCTGTACTTTATAATTGTATATCCCTATACTTGCTTGTTCTTTTCTTTCTTATTAATCATAATTTTGTGTAATTTTCTATTTTATATATCCTTTAAATCCTTTTTGGAACCATATAGATGAGAAACATGAAAATAAAATAAATATATTTAAAAGTAGATGGATTTAATAAATCTTGTTTACTGAAAATAATTGTTCAATTATTTAATTTCCCAGGAAAACTAAACAGGTAACTTTTGGTTTAAGCCCAGCTGCTGACAGATGAGTACTTTACATTCTTGTTACTGCTTTGTTATTACCCTTATATAAGTAAAAGTGGAAATTCAAGGTTAAAAGTTGACTTTACATGCCTATAATTCCAAGTTACTACCACATACAATATTAAACAGAACGTTAAATAATTAGATAATCATAAGAACAATGATCGGAAGAGAGTATTCAGCAATCTGGCTGAGAAAATTAGTGTCTTTGAAAAGCCCTGCTATTTTTCTTAAATGCTGAATACTTTACTCCATAGAAATTAATGCTTGGGAGACAGTTTCCACTATTTTTTTAATCAAGTATTAATGTTCTGCCATTTTGTGAAGTCCAGGCTTATACTTGACATTTGTCTCTTTTAAATTGAAAACAAATGTTACATAAGTTTGGAAGAACACAGCATTTTCCAGAATGAAATAATTTTTCAAAAAATGCTTATGCTTTGATTGAAAGTCCTGCTTTTTCCACAGAAACAAAAAAATCCATTTGCCTCTCATTTTTTTCTGCTCTTTTGTTTGCCCATTTTCAGAATAGTCACATATCAAGAAATTGGAGCTCTCCATAACATCCAGAATCAGAAGCTGAAGAGTCTCTGTGCAGAGCTACCCTCTATATACAAATTGCCAGTGTTTTCAATTTCCTTCACTTTCTTGCTGAAAAAGAGAAGGAAACAGCTATTCATTAAGCACCTACCACATGGCAGGTGTTTTTCTGAGTGCTTTGTATACATTATCTCCCTTAATCCTCATAGTAACCCTATGAGGAAGACAGTTTTATCCCCATTTTATAGCTCAGGAAACCGAAGCTCAGGGAGGATAAGTAACTTGCCCTGGGTCACCCAGCCACTGGATGGATTATTACCTTGGGCCTATCTGACTGCAAAGCACTTTGGCCCTTACACAAAACATGCCACCTCCCACCTTGCACATGGCTTGCAAGACCTTTTCTGTTTTCACTCTGATATTTTAACCTTGCTTATAGATTTTCATTTTGAGTTATATAAATCTTCTACTAAGGTCCTTTTAGTTGAGTTTCAGATTCCTTTTATTTATTCTAAAACATTTTTATTTCTGGGTAAGCAGGGTTTTTTTCCTTATAGTAAATTTTAGATCACATTGTTATTATGAAAATACATTTCAAGGATCATTGTAACTTAATTTAAAAATTAAGTTATTAACAAAAACTAGCATTAGCATCAAATTAAGAAAAAAAGTACATAGCAACAACAACATATTGAGAGTTTTTTCTCTTTTATTCTCCTTTTCTGGGAGTCTATTGCTACATAACAAATTATAGTCGTGCACCTTTTGGTCAATGACAGACTGCATATGCAATGGTGGTTCCCTTAGACTATAATATCATATTTTTACTGTACCTTTTCGGTGTTTAGATATGTTTAGCTACACAAATGTTACCATTGTGTTACCATTGCCTATGGTATACAGTAAAGTAGCATGCTATACAGGTTTGAAGCCTAGCAGCAGTAGGCTACATCATATAGGTTAGGTGTGTAGTAGGCTATACCATCCAGGTTTGTGTAAATACATCCTATGATGTTTGCACATCCCAACAACACATTTCTCAGGATGTATCCCCATCATTAAGCAACACATGGCTGTACTACAAAAGTTAGCAATGTGAAGCAACAACAATTTTATTATATCACATAATTTTTGTGAGTCAGAAATTTGAGTAGGACTTAGCAGGCCCATTTTTCTGTTCTATATGGCTTGGATTAAAGTCAATGGGTAGTGCTCAGCTGGCTGATTGGCTGACTTGGCGAGTCCAAGGCAGCTTCACTCAAGTCTGTGTCTTGGGATGGCTGGAAAGCTAGGCTGAGCTGGGATTGTCCACGGAAGCATCTACACTAGCTTCCTGCACATGGTGATTTCAGTGTCATCAGGCTTTCTACACAGTGGGTCAGGGCTTCCAGAGAAAGTTTCTCAAGAGTTAAAAAGTGAACTGGTCCTGGAGACTAGCACAGCACTGCCTCTGCTATATTCTGTTGTTTAGTTAGGAAGAAAAGGTACCCTACTCCTGGATGGAAGGAGTGTCAAAAGATTTTGTAGCTAACTTTATCACAACCACATTTTCTGTATAAAATATCTATTCTAAGAGGCTGATTATATAATGCAAACTTTAAATTTATCCATTGATAGGCAATATTGTAAAAGCTTTATTGGAGTGTTAGCCTAATAAAAGGTATTAGAATTGTCAGTTAAACAAGACAAAAAAATATTAAAATCAAAACAAAAATCTCATGAGAATAAAAATATTCTCCAATGTCCAGTTTAGTGCAGCTTGAAGAAACAGTAAATAAAGCTCTTTGTGTCTTATTAAACATCATGATTCTTGTGCTAGTTATTTCTATTTTCTTTCTCTAAGGTAGAAGATGATTTACAAACCAAATATTAGCCTTGAGTGGTTTCTATGTAAAATTGGCAAAAATTCTAGTTACCTAAGCATGAAGTTTAGTTTATTTATTTATTTATTTAAAATTTTTTTTTAAATTATACTTTAAGTTCTGGGGTACATGTGCAGATCCTGCAGTTTTGTTACATAGGTATACACGTGCCATGGTAGTTTGCTGCACTCATCAACCCATCAACTATATTAGGTTTTTTTCCTAATGCTATCCCATCCCTAGCCCCCTACCTCCCTACAGGCCCGGGTGTGTGATGTTCCCCTCTCTGTGTCCATGTGTTCTCACTGTTCAAGTACCACTTATGAGTGAGAACATGCAGTGTTTGGTTTTCTGTTCTTGTGTTAGTTTGCTGAGAATGATGGTTTCCAGCTTCATCCATGTCCCTGCAAAGGACATGAACTCATCCATTTTTATGGCTGCATAATATTCCATAGTGTATATGTGTCACATTTTCTTTATCCAGTCTATCACTGATGGACATTTGGGTTGGTTCCAAGTCTTTGCTATTGTGAATAGTGCCGCAATAAACATATGTGTGCATGTGTCTTTATAGTAGAATGATTTATAATCCTTTGGGCATATACCCAGTAATGGGATTGCTGGGTCAAATGCTATTTCTAGTTCTAGATCCTTGAAGAATCACAACACTGTCTTTCACAATGATTGAACTAATTTACACTACCACCAACAGTGTAAAAGCGTTCCTGTTTCTCCACATCCTCTCCAGCATCTCTTGTTTCCTGAGTTTTTAATGATCGCCATTCTAACTGCCATGAGATGATATCTCATTGTGGTTTTGATTTGCATTTCTCTAATGACCAGTGATAATGAGCATTTTTTCATATGTTTGTTGGCTGCATAAATGTCTTCTTTTGAGAAGTGTTTGTTCATTTCCTTTGCACACTTTTTGATTTTTTTTTCTTTAAATTTGTTTAAGTTCTTTGTAGATTCTGGAAATCAGCCCTTTGCCAGATGGATAGATTGCAAAAATTTGCTCCCATTATGTAGGTTGCCTATTCACTCTGATGAGAGTTTCTTTTGCTATGCAGAAGCTCTCTAGTTTAATTAGATCCCATTTGTCAATTTTGGCTTTTGTTGCCATTGCTTTTGGTGTTTTACACATGAAATCTTTGCACATGCCTATGTCCTGAATGGTATTGCCTAGGTTTTTTCTAGGATTTTGATGGTTTTAGGTCTTAAGTTTGAGTCTTTAATCCATCTTGAGTTAATTTTTGTATAAGGTGCAAGGAAGGGGTCCAGTTTCAGTTTTCTGCATATGGCTAGCCAGTTTTCCCAACACCAGTTATTAAAGAGAGAATCCTTTCCCCACTGCTTGTTTTTGTCAGGTTTGTCAAAGATCAGATGGTTGTAGATGTGTGGTGTTATTTCTGAGGACTCTGTTTTATTTCATTGGTCTATATGTCTGTTTTGGTACCAGTACCATGCTGTTTTGATCACTGTAGCCTTGTAGTATAGTTTGAAGTCAGGTAGCGTGATGCCTCTGGCTTTGTTCTTTTTGCATGGGATTGTCTTGGCTGTGAGGGCTCTTTTTTGTTTCCATATGAAGTTTAGAGTAGTTTTTTTCCAATACTGTACAGAAAGACAATGGTAGCTTGATGGGGATAGCAGTGAATCTGTAAATTACTTTGGGCATTATGGCCATTTTCACAATATTGATTCTTCCTATCCATGAGCATGGAATGTTTTTGCATTTGTTTGTGTCCTCTTTTATTTCCTTGAGCAGCGGTTTGTACTGCCGAATTCTACCAGAGGTACAAAGAGGAGCTGGTACCATTCCTTCTGAAACTATTCCAAACAATAGAAAAAGAGGGAATCCTTCCTAACTCATTTTATGAGGCCAGCATCATCCTGATACCAAAACCTGGCAGGGACTCAATAAAAAAGAAAATTTCAGGCCAGTATCCTTGATGAACATCAATGCCAAAATCCTCAATAAAATACTGGCAAACTGAATCCAGCAGCACATCAAAAAGCTTATTCACCATAATCAAATCAGCTTCATACCTGGGAGGCAAGGCTGGTTTAACATATGCAAATCAATAAACATAATCCATCAACAGAACCAACGACAAAAACCACATGATTATCTCAATAGATGCAGAAAATGCCTTTGACAAAATTCAACAGCCCTTCATGCTAAAAACTCACAATAAAGTAGGTATTGATGGAACGTATCTCAAAATAACAAGAGCTATTTATGACAAACCCACAGCCAATATCATACTGAATGGGCAAAAACTGGAAGCATTCCCTTTGAAAACCAGCATAAGACAGGGATGCCCTCTCTCACCACTCCTATTCAACATAGTATTGGAAGTTCTGGCCAGGGCAATCAGGCAAGAGAAAGAAATAAAGGGTATTCAAATAGGAAAGGAAGAAGTCAAATTGTCTCTGTTTACAGATGACATGATGGTATATTTAGAAAAGTTTAAAATCTTTTGGTGTTCTCTCAAAGGCCACTGGCTTTGAGCAAAAGTTTCTTCCCCCTTCTATAGTAATAGGCTTGGCTGCATATGTGACAGTCTAGGTCTGAAGTTGGCAGGATGTCTGTCTGTTTTGTACATGAAGTTTAATTAAAGCAGTCATAACTATTCATTGACTGTTGTGTATGACTGCTTTTATACTACAAGATTCTGGCTACAAAGTCTAAAATATTTACCACTGGGCCCTCAACAGAAAAAGTTTGTTGACCACTGGTCTAGGTCTCAAGTTCCCAGCCTCCTTTGTAGTTAAGTCTGGCAATGGAACTAATGCCTTGCCAATGAGTGGAAGCGGTATGCCACTTAAGTTTGGCTTCTTGAGACAATGGAGAGCCCTTCTCTCACCATCTACAACCCAATGTGACAGCAACTTAGTTTTCCCCCATGCAAACAAGGACAATGTCCTAAGGGATGGCAGAAAAATAAAATGAGAATAACCTTCTTCTCTGGATGACTACGTGGAGCATAATGATCCACCAATTCGGATCACCCTCCCTGAATTTTCACATGAAAAGTAAACTATCAACTTTAAACCACTGAAATAGTGTTAGTTTCTTTATTAAAGCAGTTGAGTCTTAATCTAAGATAGCTTCACAATTTCAACTACTAGTAAAATATATAAATTATCATTTATGTTGATCAAAACCAGAGGTCATTAAATCCAGAAAAGAAGTTCCATCTAATTCATTGTTTTCATATGTCATGTAAGGGTAGTTAGGGATTGTTTGTCTTCAGTAAATGGTCTACAGAAGAAAAAAAAGCATGAAAATCAAAATTGTAATGAAACTCTACTCTGTGCCTCACCACATTACAGATCATATTAACATCTGTCCCTTCTAGCTACTTTGTGAATATGAAAGCAAAACAGACATCCAAGGAGAATCTGCTTAGGAATTTACAACAATTTGATTCTATCAGTTTCAATGCCTTAACACTAAATTTGTGTATTCTTTTCATCTTTTTACATAAGATTAAGGAATCCATATCATCTATGGCTAACTAGAATGATGGTGACACAGGAAATAAGTTATATATTGATCATTTGTGCAAATAACATTGACATCCATCTACTATAGCCCAGGGGTAAAAGTCAAAAAGTCATCTCCAAATGGATGCTGAGATGGCATGCATCCCACGCTTCCTCTGTCTCTCTCATTTTTTTTGCTTATAATGATTTAACACATAAATTATACCTCTATTTCCCATTCTTGGTTTCATGCGTTGTTCTTTTGGGGGATTGAATAAACACCAGAGAGATAAACATATAAATAGATCCTCAGATACCCGCCATCAAATTTAAATGGTTAACCAATAATTAAGAGTTCCAAACGGAACTCAGAAGCCTTGCTGGGTAAGTCACGAAGAGTCTGGGCAACCTTGTGGTCTGGGGACTTTATTCTTTGTGCCTTAATTGTTAGATTTGTACACCATTTCCTTGAATGACAAATTTAGGCATCCTTCCTAATTAATGATCTTTTCAAGCCCTTTTCAGAAGCCATTGGATTTTGATTAGGTCACAAAGGAAGGCTTCCTCTCTTAGGCACATAGTTTTCTGTCTCCTTAGCAGTTAATTGAGTAGCAGAATAATGGTTTCCTTACAGAAAGGCTCGCAGACTGCACAGAGAGGTTGATGCCTCTTTAGTCACTGGGAACTTCAGTGACATTCAATAATGGTTGGTAAATTTAAGCCCAGAATTAGAGACCAAGTTGATGTATTTGGACATATCTCAAGCTGATGTTTCCTAAGCAGCTGGCTCAGTGAAAGGATATAGAGGCTGGCTTTAGGCCTCTGCTTTCTTTCTGAGTGAATTTTCCATTACACTCCTATTCCTATACCTCACTGCTACATAGAAGGAACCAGAAATAGCTCCTCCTTCTAGAAACTAGATAGTTTTTATTTATACAGAGCAAACTTTTCTGTGTAAAGTGCAAGGGTTCCCAAATTTGGGCGGAAAAATTGTGTGTGTGTGTGTGTGTGTGTGTGTGTGTGTATTCCTCTCCTTACCCAATTATAACTAAAACCATGGTTTATTATTTGCTGATCTTTCAAACAGAGTGAAAGAAGAAGCAATAGTCTCCTCTTTTAATTTTAGTAATCTATGTTGACTTTTCCACCTGGTAAAAAATATAGGAGACCACTTAGCCCTAAGCCACATAGAAAAATTATCCACAAAACAGACTAGCATTTCTATGGAAAAATACAGAAATAATTAAAATCAAGGAAAAGGTAATCAATTCAAATATTTAATTTTTGAGAATGATAAGAGATAAATGAAACTGTTCTCTAATATCATAGAAGTCATCCCAGTATTTGTGTTCACTAGGTCATAAGGATCAAACAGGTCCAGTATCTCTCTGATGTATAATTCAGACAATATGAGGAGTCCCTGACCAGGGCAAGGCCCTTTCTCTCTGCTTTCTTTCTCTCTCTCTCTCTCTCTCTCTGTCTGTGTGTGTGTGTGTGTATACACATATGTATGTGTATCTGTATTACAGTGCATATGTATATATCTGCATTACAGTGTGTATATATATATATATATAATCTCTGCTCTGTCACTAGACTCCACTAGAATAACAACAAAAGAACAATAAAAGGTATTTAAAACATTAATTCATATATATGAATAGTTAAGACACTTAGATCGAAAATAGGTGTAAAAGTCCCCACTGTCTTATCATAGTTGAGAAAGCTAACTGAGGCACTGAGAGTGGGAGGTAGGTGGACTGTAAGCCCATGAAAGTTTCTGGGCTTCAAAGACTGAGAAAATCACCGCAGTGAGTGGCGGACTTGAAAATGGAAGAATTTGGTTGAATATTTGAATCAGTAGCATTTGGACTCAGTCGCTGCCTTGCTAAGTAAACATCCTAGTATCTGTCCTTTTCTACTCTCGCAAGAGAAGAGATTTTATTTTGTAGAGACTTGAAACAGGAATTCTCACCCTTACTGAAAAGAATAGTATTAAGTAAAGCTTCATTATCCCCAGGGAAATTAACAAAGCTATTGAAAACATAAAATTAGAACAAAATATCATAAAAAACACAGAGAAGAGTATTAACATTTCTCTCCTCAAGGAAATACTCAGTTTTTTAAAAATTTGTATATGTTTTTCCCCAAAAAGGTGTGAGAGTATTATAAATAAAATATTTTCATTCATGATTATAACAGTTTTATTAATGTTTATGTTTTCAATACATGAGTTAATGAGTTCATTATAAATACTTAACCTTTATGACTTTATGAATTTACTAATTTATTAAATTATAAATATTTTAAGACTCATTATTTTTCAAAACCTTTTAAGGGGTATTTAAGCACAAACATGTATTGCAGTGCTAATCCTCATAGGTGATGAAATGGCTGACCTAACAGAAAGTTGCTTACATTTTTGATAATTGCCTGAAGTTAGTCTCAAAGAGACTGAACAATAGTGAGACAAGAGCAATTTTTACTGAGTAAGTTCTTTTGGTTTTCAGAGAAACAAGCAAAACCCACCAAAATCATCTTAACTCATTCTAAAATATCTTTTGAGATTGATTCCTTATTTTATTTCAGAAAAGCTGTAGGGTTATCAAGGAAAAAAGTGACATTTGAGAAGGTCTAAAAGGGTGAGTAGATTTTTTATCTGTGACATTGAAAGAGGGAATAATATTCTAAACAGGCACAAACATCATGAAATCATTGAGCTAGCTAAATATAATGTGGTTGGTATCCTAACGTGTTATATTTTACTCAGCCAGCATCCATTCCACATCTTCGCACTCCCAATTTCCATTTAAACAATTACCCATCCCATTTTATATCATCATTGTGGGATAGCAAATCCAGGTGTTTGCCATTCCAGAACAAAATCCAAAGGAGTCCTAGATCCCATCTCTACCAGGTTCCATCTCTTGTCAAAACGAATGAGCATAAGAGTAGGAATGAGACCCAAGCTTGACCAGCCAATAGGTAATTGCAGTCATTAGGGTTTTGGAGTAAAACCATGCACCCATCAGCTATTAACCATTCTCCTATTTCAAAATAACTGCTGGCTGACTCCAGGCCTGTGGCAGAGACTGAATCCATGAACAGAGTACGTAAGACAATCATGACACCCAAGATAGTCATCACGAATTTAGGGTTTTCTGGTTCACTGTTGCCACAGGGCCCAACATCAGTGCTTTTCACGGACCTGTACAATAACGCACTTTGTGCTTTGGCATACCCAGTGCCCAGCACAATATTCGACATTTAAAAGGCACTCAATAAATATATAATTGAAATAAATTCATGAAACTCTCAATAATAGTATCATTTATTAATAAATTTGAAGAAATGCTGAATGGATTATTAATATCCTTTCATTAACAAATATATAGGTGTCATTACATCTTTGACTTTTAGTCTAAATCTTTTATTAACTAGACTTTCTATAATAGATATTAAACTTTTAGCAATTAATATTCACTCATTTTGAGTATTTATTATGTGTCAAGTATAAGATACTAAAGAACAGTAACTATCCAACCCAAATTTAATGATGATTTAGACTTGCTCTGTAGCTAATATTTCAAGTTTAAATCTTGTGTTGCAGAGAAAAAGGCTAGAATGAAGGGAAAATGTTGAATCCATTGACCTTGAGTAAAATTTCCCAATTTTATACCAAGCATATAATGGTGCTGACCTGAGTTGGAAATGCCTGAGATAGCTTTCTTGTCCATTTTCCCTTAACACAAGGTTACTAAGCAACATCTTCACATAAAACAAAATACGTGGGATCAGATTGTGCCCACAACTCCTGGCAAAGATTGCAATATGTAATAATGATGAACTGTGCTTTTCACTGATGTTATACAATATGAGAATTTCTTTTCAAGACATTTCAAGGTGACTCTACTTCTGTATGTCTAAGTCAGTTAATTCATCTCGGAAAGACATCTATTCTACCACTGAAATATTTCTTAGTAGGCTCGTGTAACATGGTCAGACAGTGAAAAACTGAGGGTGCTTACACAGGAGACTAGAGAGAAGAGGAGGGTAGAAAAAAGGGGACAAATGAATGTTGAGGACAGCTTCATGCCAAGGACTGCGTATTGATTATTTCAGGTGATTCTCATAGAAATTCTGTGTAGTGGGTATTATTATTTCTTACAGATGAGAGGAAACAGAAGTCACTAAACTGGATTGAGATTATAATAGGTCTTAGGGGAAAAGTATCTTCTATTTACTATATTTCAACATTAAAATATAATTATCTTTATATATTTATTAAGCATTGTGATGGATTGCATTATTTTTATACATGTTTGTATCCACATATCTTAGTAGTGCCATTAATAACTACTTAGTAGTAGCTTGGCCAGTATTTGCTTCAGCCATGAGAAAGTACAAACACTATGCAAGCGGAGGTTTGAAAATCACTTGCATATTTCCTCTTTGGCCACCTGCTAGCACCACAAAAGCAAAGTTAGACTCACATGAAACTGCCTGAAGTAGTGCAAAGTCATCTTAGACAAATCCACAGGGCAGTCGGCCCCAACCAACCAATCAGCAGAATCAAAAGCAAGGCCAGCCAGGATCAGCAGAACTCTTCAGACAAACTGTAGATTTAGAAGAAATATTAAATCGTCATTGCTTTAAGCCCCTAAGTTCTGGAGTGTTCTGTTAAGGAACAATAGCCAACTAATATAAGTATCCACACTATATAACATACTTTTCAATTAGTGCACAAAGAAAATTATACAGACATGGTATTTACTTTCAGGTCACATCACTAAACAGCATGGAACACCTACAGAATGGGAGAAAATGTTTGCAATCTATCCATCTGACAAAGGTCTACAAGGAACATAAATTTACAAGAAAAAAAACCCCATTAAAAAGTGAGCAAAGGATATGAACAGACACTTCCCAAAAAAAGACATACATGTAGCTAATAAACATATGAAAAATAAGCTGCATATCACTATTCATTAGAGAAATACAAATCAAAACCACAATAAGATACCATCTCTTGACTGTCAGAATGGCCATTATTAAACGTCAAAACCAATAGATGCCGTCAAGGTTGCGAAGAAAAAGGAATGCTTTTACACGGTTTTTGGGAGTGTAAATGAGTTCAACCATTGTGGAAGACAGTGTGATGATTCCTCAAATACCTAGAGGCAGAAATACCATTTGACCCGGCAATCCCATTACTGAGTATATAACAAAGGAATATAAATCATTCTATTATAAAGATACATGCACACATATGTTCATTGCAGCACTGTTCACAATAGCAAAGACATGGAATCAACCCAAATGATAGACTGGATAAAGAAAATGTGGTACATATACACCATGGAATACTATGCAGCCATAAAAAGGAACAAGTCCTTTGCAGCGACATGGATGGAGCTGGAAGCCATTATTCTCATCAAACTAATTCAGGAACAGAAAGCCAAACACTGCATGTTCTCCCTTACAAGTTAGAGCTGAACAATGAGAATACATGGGCACATTGCAGGGAACAACATGCATTGGAGCCTGTTGAGGCAAGTGGAGGGAGAGCATCAGGAAGAACAGATAACGAATGCTGGGCTTAATACCTAGGTGATGGCATGATCTGTGCAGCAAACCACCATCGCAGACGTTTACCTTTGTTAACAAATCTGCATATCCTGTACATGTACCCTTGAAATTAAAATAAAAGTTGAAGAAAAAAAAGCATGGAACATTATTTCCCAATAAAATATTTAAAAGTAGAAGAAACAATATAAATGTATACTTACATGTATATATGTATGTGCACATACATACATACTTAATGTATTTGGGAATTAATATTTATAATCGTCATATTTCCAAACACTTAATGTGTTCTTGCTATGTTCCAGGACAAAAGATAGGCATTAAGGATGAATAAAGCAAAGACCCTTCCCTCAACAAGCTCATAGTCAAATAGTGGGGACATACATGTCCACAGTTGCAAAAGAGTATAAATGCTAAAAGACATATACTCAAGGCAATATTGGAGCCCAAATGTAAATAGGATCAATTTTGCCTACAAAGATGAGGAGCTTCACCCAGGAGATAGTCTGCAGTAGGTACTGAAGGATTTATTAGGGTTCTCCAGGGGGACAGAACTAATGGAAGAAAAAAAAAATATATATATATAATATTCCATATAATATATATTATATATTATATATATTATATGGAATATGCATATAATGGAATACATATATATAATGGAATACACACACATTAGGGTTTATAGGATATATATATAATATATATATATATATATATAAAGGGGAGTTTATTAAGTATTAACTCACATGATCGCAAGGTCCCACAATAGGCCGTCTGTCTGCAGGTTGAGGAGCAAGGAGAGCCAGTCCGAGTTCCAAAACTGAAGAACACCAAAACTCTAATGACTATAATTAATTACCTATTGGCTGGTCAAGCTTGGGTCTCATTCCTACGCTTATGCTGATTTGTAATGACAAGAGGCAGAACCTGGTAGAGATGGGATCTAGAACTCCTTTGGATTTTGTTCCGGGATGGCAAACACCATAGATAGATACACTATCCCACAATGATGATATAAAATGGGATGGGTAATTTTTTAAGTGGAAATTGGGAGTGGGAGGATGTGGAATGGATGCTGGCTGAGTAAAATACAACACATGTTAGGATACCAACCACATTATACCTAGCTCTCTCAATGTTTGAGGGAGAAAGATGTGGGTTGGGAGGCTAGGCCAGTCTCTCTTTTCACATTTTTCTGCCTGCTTTTTACTCTAGTCATGCTGACAGCTGATTAGATTATGCCCACACATATTAAGAGTGGGTCTGCCTTTCCCAGCCCACTGATACAAATGTTAATCTCCTTTGGCAACACCTTCACAGACATACTCAGGATCAATACTTTGTATCCTTCAATCCAATCAAGTTGACAGTATTAATCATCACAAGGATAAACAGAATTTTAAGAGAAAAATAAAAATATTTATTCCAGACAGAAAGAATAGTACACACTAAAACACATAATGACAAGAGGGTTCGGAGAGAACTATGTGTGCCAGTGTGACTTGGGGTATGATGTACCCAAAATCACAGTAATGAATGAAACTGGAAAGGCAAGTTGGGACAAAACTGGAAGAGACTGAAGAGTATAAATTAATTTTATCCCAGTGACAGCAGGAGTCATTACATGGTTTGGAGTGGGTGGGTGATATGATCAGACCTGGATTTTAGAGAAAACTATACTGGAGGGACGATTTTCCCATTTGTTTTCTCCCAAACTTGGTCGAGAAAGACAAGGTTCTTAACTTATCTCTCTAGGAAAATATTTGTGAGTTACCATATTTTGCAATTCTTTTTTTCTCTTTTACTCAATTTGGTGTTCCATTTAACATTCAGCTTTTCATTAAGAGTATATAAAAAAAGCATTACAAGACCTAGTTAGCCAAAGACAGACACAATTAATATAGTCAACCTTGGCTTGTGAATCTGGGTAAATAAGCCTCTATAATGCTGATAGAATCTTTGCTTTTCACACCTCACTGACCAGTTTATACTCAGGTAAGTTTTCCTCATGTGACGCTATGTCTGCTATCGATGCTCTCCCTAATCTTAGAGAAGAGAATGAAATTCCAGCAAAGTTTAATAATTCCCATGAATGAATGTTGATGTAATCAATCTGGAATAAAGACTGACTTCAGAAAGATCCTCAGTGAAAAGAAAGTTCTGCAATTCATAAAACAGTTATTTCAGTAAAATGTAGTCATTCATAAGAAAAATAGCTCCAGCTTCTTTTTCTTGTAATGCAAAATTTCGATTGGCATTACATATATAACTGTCAGTTTTCTCTGCTCTGTATGGGGGCCTAGGAAGAATATTCTGCTGTTTTTGTAAAGTGCTCTTGATGCCTGAGGCAAGCCCTTCCATAAGACTTACAAGCTCTGTCATCAACTGAGCAAGGCTTGCTTTGAGTCAAGAAGGAGTTATGGTCCTGGATCCTGCCTCAGAAGTGAGAAGTCATCTGTGAATTTATCATTTTTGTTTTTCTAGTTCACTTCTTTCTGTTACTTTAGAGGGCCTGATTAAAGTTTTCCTTTAAAAACCTATTGCGCTGGGCACAGTGGCTCATGATTGTAGTCCTAGCACTTTGGGAGGCTGAGAGAGGTGGATCACTTGAGCCCAGGAGTTTGTGACCAGCCTGGGCAAGATAGCAAGATCCCATCTCTACAAAAAATACAAAAAAAAGGAAAAGTAGCACAGGCCTGTAGTTCCAGCTACTCAGGAGGCTGAGATGGGAGGATTGCTTGAGCAGGAAGGTGCTGGCTGCAGTGAGCTGGGACTATACCACTGCACTCCAGCCTGGGAGACACAGCAAGACCTAGTCTCAAGAAATAAAATAAATTAAATTAAATTTAAAAATTAAAAGCCTATTGCATCAAGGAACTACAGATCATTATAACTGTCATCAGAGTGCTTGTCAAGAACTGTTTTTTAGAGATACTGAAAATCCCAATGGCTGTTAGAATGAGAAACTAGAGAAGGGAGGATGGGAAGCCTATAGCATTCTACTCAAATTCACGTGGGAAGTTAGGCAGAGAACATGAATGAGTGAAATTAAGCAAGTGAGGCCTGCGGCAAACTTGAGTGTTCCTGCCTGACTAAAGGAGAAAGCTGCTTCCACACACAGCAGATTACAGCCAGGAGGAATGTAGGTTGCCAGATGCTCCAATTATTTCAAGAGAGATGGAAATTTTTTAATTTTAATGTAAAATATCCCGATTTTTAATGTGCCAATTGAAACATCTGTGAGTGGGATGTAGCCACTGGGCTGCTTGATTTCTGCCTCCAGCCTCAAGGGACAAATGGCAAAAAGGAGATACAGAAGGAAGAAAGGAAGCCCTCAATATGTCCAAGGTGCCTTCAGGTATCTGAAGATAATAAAAGACCCCTGAGTTTAGGAAAGCCAAGGCCCTGCCCCATCATAACGTGAGACACTAGAGAGAGTTATTTGGAGGATGTTGAGTCCCAGAAAGTTAGCTAGAGGAATGAAACACTATGAAAGCATGCAATATAACTTACTGCAATGATGAACGAAATTCTCTATAGTTCTGCCAGACAATAAAGTAACCCCTAGACAGGTAGTTAATGAGCACTTGAAATATGGATATTGTAATGAGGAACTGAATTTTCAATTTTATTTAAGTCATTTAAATTTAAATAGCTACACTTAGCTAGTGGCTATCATTTTTGGATAGCATAGCTCTAGAAGCTCCAGTGGGTGGTTCTTAAAAGTTTAGCATGCATCAGAATCACCTGTAGGGTTTGTCAAAACAGGTCACTGAAACCCACCTCCAGAGTTTCTGATTGAGTGGGGATGGAGTGGGGATCCCAGGATTTGCAATTACAGCAAGTTCCCTGGTGATTCTGATGCTGCTGGCCCACAGGTTGAGAACAACTAAACAAACTGTTACCCAACTTCCAGGTTCCCAGGACAAAGTTATTGCTGGTTAAAAAAAAGAGAGAGGAAAGAAAAGAAAGAAACACACACACAAACACGTGCACACACGTGCACGCGCACGCGCACACACACACACACGCACGCTAGTTCTAACTGGATTTCCTTTTCCTAGAATTGCCTCTACTACAGAAGAAGGTCAGAAACAGAGAAGGTGGAGCTCATCAAGGCCATGAATGATTTTGCTCTGTCTTGGAAAATAAGATGATGTTTGGTTTTAAATCAGAACATAGTGCGTACCTGCCTGTGTGGCCCTGAGTCTTAGTTCCACTCCGGCAGGAGGCAAAAGAGAAAATCCTATATCATCATGACCAAAGTGGACACCTGGCAAAACCCATATGTAAGGAAACTTGATTAGCCTTTTTTCTTGCTATGCATAGTATTAGCAAAGCACCTAGTTTATCCTAGGAATGTACTATCATACATCAGTGCAGGTCAACTGCAGCCTCAATCCATGGAAACCACGTATGTGAGGAGCAGGGAAGAAATGAAAGTCTCCTAATCCTCCTTCTAACTATCCACTCATTTAAAACTAGAAATATCAGGATCTCCTGTTGTAACACAGCCAAAGAATTTCGAAGACGTGACCTTTGTGTCTTAGTCCTAATACTATAAATAAACTTATTCAAGGTGAAGGAATATCACCTATCAGGTTGGTGGGGAGAGGGGATGGAAAGAAATCTTTCAGATGCCTCCATATCTCTTGGTGAGTCCAAAAGTTTACTCACTTGAAGGTTTCTCAGTGTTATAAGGAGCAAAGTATTTTAATCTCATTATCTATATTAAATTATCAGCATTCTTTTCATCTGAAAATTAATTTTTAATCAATTTTGGATGACTGATTTTCAAAGAAACAGACTATAATAAAATACTTCAAAATAAACCCTAATCATGCCTATTGCATCAATAATTCAGATGGAACACTTCTCCTTCTTGTGATGTGTTCATTGCATGTATGGCCCCAATTTTTCATGTCTCCATGTGTCCACAATTATTATTAGTCTGTCTCCTCCCACAGTAACTCTGGGATTCGCCACATGACATGCATCAGCCAGTGGGACAGTAGCAAACTTGACATGAGCACAGACTTTTAAAAAAATGCACATTTTTTATTCTCCTCCTCTTCCTTTGTTTTCATCATTGTAATATGCTCAGGACAGTTTGCTAGAGGATGAAACATGGAACAGAGAGCAAGGCTGCCCAATTATCCCAGCTGAAGCCCCAGATATGTGAGAGAATTCAGCCAAGATTTGCAATGCTGCCTTGTAGAGCTGCTGCCAACCATAGACTCTTGAGTGAGTTCAACTGATTGCAGACCAGACTAGCAGAACTGCCCGTCAGGCCTGCTTATCCGATGGAAAATAGCAAATTGTTCTTAAGTCACTAGGTTTTTGGAGTGATTTGTTACACAGACACAGCTAACTTATAGGTTTCGTTATTAGGCTATTAGCTACAATAGCACTGTAACGTATCTAGGGTAGATGATTTGGAGAGAAAGTAACTTATTACATACATTTACATTCTTTTGCTGTTTTTACATTCACTTCAAGCCTTTGTTATGGAATCCATGAAACAAGAAAGTTAAAAGAAGGAAATTAAAATCCTTATTCCATTCAGATATCAGAAAGTCTTCTTCAGTCTTAAAAACTTCAATAAAAGTTTTTAAACAAAGTGAGAATGCTGAATGGGAGGTTATTTCATTTTATTTTATTTTTATTTTATTTTATTTTATTTGAGACAGTGTCTCGCTCTGTCACCCAGGTTGGAGTGCAGTGGCGCGATCTTGGCTCACTGCATGCTCTGCCTCCCGGTTCACGCCATTCTCCTGCTTCAGCCTCCCGAGTAGCTGGGACTACAGGTGCCCACCACCACTCCCGGCTAATTTTTTGTATTTTTTTTTTTTCAGTAGAGACAAGGTTTCACCGTGTTAGCCAGGATGGTCTCGATCTTCTGAGCTCGTGATCCGCCCGCCTCGGCCTCCCAAAGTGCTGGGATTACAGGCATGAGGGAGCTTATTTTTACCATACGACGATAGTCCTAAAGATGACCCTAAAAAGAAAAAAAAAAAAACCCTCCATCTTACATGCATCCATTCTTCCGTCTGCCAACTTACAACCTACACTCAGTTTCCAGTGGTACAAATTGTCCACCAGCATCAGGCAGGCAGCCTGATAGAGTCTTAACAGGACCCCTGCCGATGTGCATCTCTGTTCTCTACTCAGCTGTCCCATCCTGCAGCTACAGTTCTAAAGTTACAGGACAGTTTCTAACTTTGTGCTTGTCCCAAGGCATCAGAACCAAGGCACATGATTTGTAATTTATGAGGACACCCACAGAGCTGTCACTTGCAAGGCAGGTGTTGGGAAAATGGCAAGCAGCTCTAGGAAAGAAAAGAACTCTGATCTCACCCCTGAATAATGGTGGCCAACCTAGTCATGGATAGGAAGCGTTGACATAAGCGAGCTTTAAAAATAAAGCAATGGCTCATCTTGCTGAAGGTACTCTCTGTCTTTACGCAGTTAAAGGTAACAGAATTTAAGTAATCTATGAACAAGTTAGGCATTGTGTTTACCTGAGGCTTCTTGTTTACTTTTGCACTATGCTTTGCCATCTAAACTGTCAATTTCAGGTATCCTATGGATAAACAGGACAAATCAAAATTCAAATCAGTAGTCCCACGGAATGCAAAGGATAACGATCTCCCAACTTCCCTAAATAAAAAATACAATATGGAAACCAAAACAAATTAATTCAAGAGTTAGATTAAAGGAATTTTAATAAATTATTTACCCAGCTAACATTTTAAAATACAAATTGTCAATCAATATGTTAGCTGCCTAGTATTTTTGTGTCAACTGAATTTGGTCTCATTAAAGCTTATTTTAGATTCCAATTTATGGTAATATTTTAGAGACTAATAAAGTGCAATTTAATCTGAAATTGATTTAGATGGAGTGGAAGTCTATTTATAAGTAAAAGTAGAGTGAAAGTCTTGAGGCATTTTCAAAGCGCCATGAGGCACACATGGCTACTCTGGATGGAAAGAATATCAGCTAGGAAGCAATCTGAGCTGTGAAACCAAATGACATCATGATGAAAAGGTTCCAAGATTTAAAAAGTATTGCTTACTGATAGGCAGCTCAGCTTTCCATCTTGGGCCTGAGAGTTCCAGTGGGATGTCTGTGTTACAATGCAAGTCTAGCCAACTTCACACTATGGGAAAGCCACAATGATCATAAAGACTCAAATATCAGGTGATTGCTGGTTGCAATTGGAACTTTCGCATTACCAAACTAGAGGATTTTTTTCCTTCCTTTGGTAAGGACAGATCGGATTGGCAGATATTTCTCATTACCACATTCTTAAAATCTTCCTTCCTTATAACTTGCATCTTGGTATTGACAGCTTACATTCTTCTTACAGATTTCTTTATGTTGCCTGCTAACAAAGAGTCCGCAAACCACCCAATGACATAATCCATTGTGTCCTGCACCCTCCTGCCTCTACCATAAATGATCAGTGCTGAAAAGAACAGTTAAGGAGGTTCTGGAAAACTCCAAGCCACTTATTTGGCTCTTAGCCTGGAAAAACTCCTGACAGAAAGCCTGTCTGGTGCTCTTGGAAGAGCCCCACAAGATCTAGTAAAATGCCAAAGAGGAGGCAGCATGACATCAAGAGGGAAGTGTATTGTAAAGCGAAAGTGTTACACCTGGCCAAGGCAGATTTGAGAAATTATTATTAACTAGTTGGATGACTGCAATACAGGTATAAAAACACAGAGCTGGTATTCTCGTGTCAATTTTTATTTGGTGGTTTCAGACCAAATTTCCTTCCTATTTATTTGCCTTTTTTTCTAAGAACTGGAATATAGATACTTGACGAAAATGAAAGGATATCTCTGAGCTGTCCTTTTCCTTCTGTGCAAGAATCCAAAGAGAAGACAAAGAGATTGAAAGCTCAAGGAGGAAGTCACTAAAATAGCTGGAGATCATCAAATATTTCACATCGAATCTCAGCTCAGCAACTGTGCACACCAGCTTGATCTCTGTTGTAAGAGCCTCTGAGGTCAGATTCTTCCATTGTTGTCCTCCTATCTTATCTACCTTCACCATCCCACATGGTGGGCTGATCTGAAAGTGTGAGATCCTAAGGAGGTGTGAAGGGGGAAGGTTTGTCCTGAACACTCAGCTGTTGGAAAATCTCTAAAGATCCACTAGCAAGCAAGTATTTTAGAATGCTCTGCATTTCATCAGAATGCATGTTCATGAACAAATACCAAGAAACTTCAAGCCTGAGGGCTTGAAGAGCAGGAGATGGTGGAAACAGCCATAAACTTATATTCAGACTTAAAAATCTGTGGCTTATCTGCAAGGTCTGCTTCAGGTTAATAAAAGAACACATTAAAAACTGAATTTTACCATTCATTATATATTCTTCATTATTACAGAGATGATGATAAGGAAAAAGCTCAGATGTCTTGATGTGTTGACAAAAGGACCTAAAGACAAATACAAATGATGTTAGGTTTCTGATCTTATAAACCTGAGTACAAATCATGCCTTGGCCACTTATGGGCTATGTGAACTTGGTCAAATTACTTTATCTCTCTGAGCCTCATTTTTCTTATCTGCAAATAGGGAAAAAATGCTTACTGTGTGGTATTACGATAAGGATGAATCAAGATGATATATGTGAGGCACCTAGGAAAATAATAGTCTATTTTTATCACATGGATTGACTTATTGCTAGTAGCTAGTTGCCTTTTAACATGGATAGGTATATTTATTTAACAAATATTTATTTCTCACCTGCCATGAGCCAGGCATCCTTTAAAATAAGTTCTCTTGAAAAAAAATGAAAACATACACTAGTTAAAAAACCCAAGAAGATTTTTATCATCTTTTACATCTGGCTCCATCCAAGGCATTTAGGGAATATAAAAGTGGAATACTCAAATGGGTAGATGACACATCATGACATGTATTGAAAAAAGCAGTGTGTGACTAAGTACCAAAATGAAACAACACAGATTTAAACTCTCAGGCTTTATTCAGTATAGCACTCCAAAGATATGATAAACTTTTAGCTTTCTTAGAACTATATAAAGAATTTTCTCCAAAGACCTGATCATATCTAATGTATGTTATTTCAAGGCTTATAGAATTCTCTTACATTATGTTAGAATAGTAGTTCTTCAATTTGAACTTCTATAATTAGATTGAAGAACTTCCTCAAACTTTGTTTCTGTTCCCAATATACCGAATATACCCAATACACTGAAAAGGAGATGCTAATTTGCATATCACTACTTGGATTTAGAGCCAGAAGTAACTGTATTTCAAGTTACCTAAATTCCCTGACCCTCAGGTATTTTATCTGTAAAATAAGGATAATCATTTCTTCTATAATATTGTTATAAATAACATATGTCAAAGTACAATAAATATTAAGAAGAAACCAAATAAATGTTAGTCATTTTTTTGATATGTTGATTCTATTGCCTCATGTTTTTCTTTATGTTATCCACATTGAATAAATAAATAAACAAAAGCTCCCACATTTCCAAGAATTTATCTTGTATTAAAAGCGTTTATCAGCGTCTCATGCAAATCATCTTAAAAGCAGTGGATTTGAGATTAAGTTTTATTTTATCTGAACGAAATGCCTTCAATGATAACCATTTTATGAACATTTGATGCCTAGAAATTAGAAGGGATTGGGTTGAATCAATGAGTTACCATTTTAAGCTACACTGCAAAACAAGTACATTTTTCAATATATTTGGCTTCTAGCTCCTAGAGTAGCCTCATTTCCAAAAGTTAGCCTAATCATGAAATGGGAAGATTAAGAGTTTTTCAGAATCCTTCAGACAGCAGACAGCATTTCTTCCACCATCCACTGTCCTATCGTTCTGCATGTATTTGTACAAATGACATGACATGACATGCCTATTATCTTCCTTCAGTTTATCCTTGTGTATTTGAATGTGACCTCTCTAAATATTTTCTTTTCATCCTTTCTAAAAATCACATTTCTTTTTCAACTGAAGTATCTTTTACACAGAAAAGCATCTTTTACACAGAGAGCTTTTAGCTCCCTTCACCATCAATTTATATTTCCTTCTATGTCAGATTTTTGCCTACCTATTTGGCATCAGTAAGTGTAACAATTAGTTATAGCTGCATAACAAACCACCCCCAAAACTTACCCCCATAGCTATTGTGATAGCTTATGCACCTGTGGGTTGGCCAGAGATTGGCTGATCTAGGCTTGGCTCATCTGGGTATCTCTGCTGATTGCAGGGATGCTTGCTCATACATCTACAGGTTAGCTGGGATCAGCTACTCTAGGCTTGGCTTCCTTCCCCTTTTCCATCTAAGGATGGAATAGGGGCTCTGCTTCAAGCTGGGTTCAACTTGGCAAGGGAAACTCTAGTCTATGTGCTTCTTATTTTCTTATTTTCATCTAGCAGGCTAACGCAGATATGTTCTTCTCATGGCAATTGGAGGTACAAAAGGACAAACAGAAACATATAAGCCCTATTGAGTCCTAGGCTCAGAACTGGCACATTCTCACTTCTGCCTCATTCTCTTAGCCTAAACAAATCACATATGAAGCCCCAAATTAAGATACGAGGACACTCCTCCCATAGTTAGAGAACTATGAAAAGTTACATGGCAAAGTGAGTACCAGGAGTGGTAAAGAATGGGGGCCAGTAATATAATCCAGCATGATAAGATCCCTGCAGATGTCAAAGCAGCAGCATTTAACCCTTCCCGGGCATCAGAATAGCCTTTTGTTTCCAGAGGCCACTTTGTAATGCAAGGTGGGAGCAGGAGGAACAGCTGCAAGCAATCTGTAGGATTTCATGACCAGCGTAATACCTCTCGTCATGACAGACAGAATATTTACAGCAGAGATTATGGTGCCCCACACAGTCTTTTCCATAATAATAACATCATTCAGAAAAAAAACTTGGTTTTCAAGATTGAGCTCAAATTGCTCATGGCTCATTTTCAGTGAGTTAACTTTAGGCAACATTTGAGAGAAAGTATCCTCTGATGGTAACTCATTTTAGCTGCCAAAGTTAGGATAAAGTTGACTCTAGTTCTGAGTGAGCCCAAATAATAGATGTAGCATTGAGATAATCTTGTCAGCATCAAATAACTCTCTTTTATAATATCAATACTGATTTTTTTCACTGTATAATTCCCTTTTTTTAATTTTTTTATATATTTTTTTATTTTATTATTATACTTTAGGTTTTAGGGTACATGTGCACAATGTGCAGGTTTGTTACATATGTATCCATGTGCCATGTTGTTTTGCTGCACCCATTAGTTCGTCATTTAGCATTAGGTATATCTCCTAATGCTGTCCCTCCCCCCTCCCCCACCCCACAACAGTCCCCAGAGTGTGATGTTCCCCTTCCTGTGTCCATGAGTTCTCATTGTTCAATTCCCACCTGTGAGTGAGAACATGCGGTGTTTGGTTTTTTGTCCTTGCGATAGTTTACTGAGAATGATGGTTTCCAGTTTCATCCATGTCCCTACAAAGGACATGAACTCATCATTTTTTATGGCTGCATAGTATTCCATGGTGTATATGTGCCACATTTTCTTAATCCAGTCTATCATCGTTGGACATTTGTGTTGGTTCCAAGTCTTTGCTGTTGTGAATAGTGCCGCAATAAACATACGTGTGCATGTGTCTTTATAGCAGCATGATTTATAGTCCTTTGGGTATATACCCAGTAATGGGATGGCTGGTTCAAATAGTATTTCTAGTTCTAGATCCCTGAGGAATCGCCACACTGACTTCCACAATGGTTGAACTAGTTTACAGTCCCACCAACAGTGTAAAAGTGTTCCTATTTCTCCACATCCTCTCCAGCACCTGTTTCCTGACTTTTTAATGATAGCCATTCTAACTGGTGTGAGATGGTATCTCATTGTGGTTTTGATTTGCATTTCTCTGATGGCCAGTGATGATGAGCATTTTTTCATGTGTTTTTTGGCTGCCTAAATGTCTTCTTTTGAGAAGTGTCTGTTCATATCCTTCGCCTACTTTTTGATGGGGTTGTTTGTTTTTTTCTTGTAAATTTGTTTGAGTTCATTGTAGATTCTGGATATTAGCCCTTTGTCAGATGAGTAGGTTGCAAAAATTTTCTCCCATTCTGTAGGTTGCCTCTTCACTCTGATGGTAGTTTCTTTTGCTGTGCAGAAGCTCTTTAGTTTAATTAGATCACATTTGTCAATTTTGGCTTTTGTTGCCATTGCTTTTGGTGTTTTAGACATGAAGTCCTTGCCCATGCCTATGTCCTGAATGGTATTGCCTAGGTTTTCTTCTAGGGTTTTTATGGTTTTAGGTCTAACATGTAAGTCTTTAATCCATCTTGAATTAATTTTTGTATAAGGTGTAAGGAAGGGATCCAGTTTCAGCTTTCTACATATGGCTAGCCTTTTACATGTCTGCCCTTTCTATTCAAAGATCTGTAATTTATTTTCTCAGTGTGGAGGAACCATAAGTAAACATGAGACCCTGTAATGTTTAACCAATTGCCATCATGATAAAAAATGAGTACTTAGAAGTATTAAACAGTAAGGATTATAGGTAATATGGGTAGTTATGTGGTATAGTTTTTAAAATTCAAGCATAGTCACTTCTAATGAGATTTACAATATAAAGAGGAAGCAATTAAAAGGGCATAAAATACATATCAGATATGAAATAAGAACAATATAAAAATTCAGCATAAACTGTATTATCTGCACCTAGGCTACAGTGAATAAAAGTTTCTCTGAACAATTTCCCAAGATGTATTGATGTGCTATGTCTGTTGGTCTCTGAAAGGGAAGTTTGACTGTGACACTCCTCTCAGAGCTACTTTAAGCATCTGAAAGAGCCTGCCAACAGTGGCTATCTTTGTTTGGCACAGGCAGTCCTCCATATTTCTCACCCAGGAAGGGCAAGGTGACTCCTTACCCATCAGCTAAAACAAATTCTGTCTTCCAGGCTGGAGTCTTGTAAACCTGTTTGTCTCTTTCCCATTAGCCCTCAAGTGGCGGTTCTCAAGGTGCACCAGCATCATCAGCATCACCTGGGAACTTCTTACAAAAACAAAGTCTTATGTTTTACCCTAGTCCCACTGAATCAAAAATTCTGGGGGTGGAGTGCAGCAATCTGTGTTTTTACAAAATCTCCAGTAACTCTCATGCTGCTAAAGTTTGAGAATGACCACCCTCAAGCATGCAGGTACAGAAAATACATTTATAAGAAGTGAGGAGGGAAATGTCAGTGAACCATTGCTCCTCCTTCCAAGAAAGCCTGATATCAGTCCACTCACTCTGTCTTATTCTCCCACTGCAAGTTCTGGATACATAATCTTCCACCCCCAACCCCCCACATACACTAGATAGATACATGAATGATAGATAAGATAGATACATAGATAGATAATAGATAGACATTTCATCCTGGATAAAATGTATTTACCTAGACGAAGTCAGATTTTAAATTTATATCAAGACAATTATGAAAGCGATGAGTCACAAAAGGGTAGTCCACGTGTGTGACAGTGGAAAAGAAGGAAGTGGAAGAGAAGAACAGTTATGGTCCTCTGTGTAGATGAAGGGGGAGTCTCAGAGAGGCAGCATCTCTCTTTTGAAGACATCTTTTTTTTTTTTTTTTCTGAATAGTCCCATCCTTGAGCCATTGCAAATACCAGCAGCCCAGGACCTTCAAAGAGTGAAATCCAGAATAATAACATGTATTAACTCTATGTATTGATTATTGTTAGGCTTTTCTCAGAAAGATTAGGATATCTTGTTTAGAATCACACGACAACTGCAATGACAGCTGGGGAGAGAAAGAAAGACCAGGGCTGGACACAGTGGCTCATACCTGTGATCCTAGCACTTTGGGAGCCCAACTCAGAGGATTGCTTGAGCCAAGAAGTTCAAGACCAGCCTGGACAGCATAGTGGAAACGCTCTATATCTACAAAAAATAAAAAAATAATAATTAGATGGGTTTGCTGGTGTGTACCTGTAGTCCCAGCTACTCAGGAGGCTGAGGTTAGAGGGTTGCTTAAGCCCAGTTCAAGGTGGCGATGATCTATGATTGTGCCACCGTACTTCAGCCTGGGTGACAGAATGAGACCCTGTCTCTAAAAGAAAACAAAAGATATAAAGACCATCAGTTGTCACAACCAATGCTGTAATCCGTCAGTCTCCAAAGTGGCCTGGGTTCACTCCAGGGGGCTCTCAAATAATCCACTTGGGTGCAGGGACAAAATATCAGCACTTCTATTTCTATTTAGGTTTTCACATAAATGATAAAAAAATTAAGGTTCACAAATATGATTATATATACTGATGCTGCTATCTTCACTTAGTTTGTCCCATAGGATATGATATGGTACAAGAGGGAGTATATATTAGTCCATTCTCATGCTGCTGTAAATAACTGTCTGAGACTGGGTAATTTAGAAAGGAAAGAAGTTCAATTGACTCACAGTTCCACAGGGCTTGGGAGGCCTCAGGAAACTTACCATCATGGCAGAAGGAGAAACAAACACATCCTTCTTCACATGGCAGCAGGAAAAAAATGAAAACCAAATGAAATGAAATGGGAAGCCCCTTATAAAAACCATCAGATCTCCTGAGAAGTTACTCACTATCATGAGACCAGCATGGGGGAAACTGCCCCCACGATTCAGTTACCTCCCACTGGGTCCCTTCCATAACATGTGCGGATTATGGCTCCACCCCTGCAGCAAACTTCTGCCTGAACTTCCAGGCATTTCTATATATCCTCTGAAATCTAGGTAGAGGTTCCAAAACCTCAATTCTTGATTTTTGTGTACCTGCAGGCTCAGTACCTTGTGGAAGCTGCCAAGGCCTGAGGCTTGAGAACTACAATTCAAGATGATATTTGGGTGGGGTCACAGCCAAACTATATCATTCCACCCCTGGCCCCTCCCAAACCTCATGTCCCCACATTTCAAAACACAATCATGTCTTTCTAACAGTCCCCCAAAGTCTTAGCTCATTCCACTATTAACTCAAAAGTCCAAGTCCAAAGTCTCATCTGAGACAAGGCAAGTCCCTTCCATCTATGAGCCTGTAAAATCAAAAGCAAGTTAGTTACTTTCTAGATAAAATGGGGGTACAGGCATTGGGTAAATACAGCAATTCCATATGGGAGAAATTGCCCAAAACAAAGAGGCTACAGGCCCCATGCAAGTCTGAAATTCAATAGGGCAGTCATTAAACCTTAAACTTTCAAAATGATCTCCTTTGACTTCATGTCTCACATCCACGTCATGCTGATGCAAGAAGTGGGCTCCCACAGCTTCGGCAGCTCCACCCCTGTGGCTTTGCAGGGTGTAGCCCTCCTCCCAGATACTTTCACCAGCTGACATTGAGTGTCTGAAGCTTTTCCAGGAGCATAGTGCAAGCTGTCAGTGGATCTACCATTCTGGGGTCTGAAGAATGGTGGCCCTCTTCTCACAGCTCCACTAGGCAGTGCCCCAGTGTGGACTCTGTGTGGGGGCTATAGCTCCATATTTCTCTTTTGCACTGCCTTAGCAGAGGTTATCCATGAGAGCTTCAGCCCTGCAGCAAACTTCTTCTGGACATCCAAGCATTTCAATACATACTCTGAAATCTAGGCAAAGGTTCTCAAACCTCAATTCTTGACTTCTGTGCACCTGCAGGCTCAAAACTGCATGAAAACGGCCAAGGCTTGGGGCTTAAACCCTCTTAAGCTATGGCCTAAGCTTTACCTTGGCCCCTTTTAGCCACGACTGGAGCAGGTGGGACATGGGGCACCAAATCCATTGGCTGCACACAGCACGGGGGTCCTGGGTATGGCCCATAAAACCATTTTTTTCTCCTAGGCCTCCAGGCCTGTGATAGGAAGGTCTGCTGGGAATATCTCTGACATTTTCCCCATTGTCTTGGTGATTAACATTTGGCTCCTCGTTACTTATGCAAATTTCTGCAGCAGCCTTGAATTTCTCCCCAGAAAATTGATTTTTCTTTTCTATTGCATTATCAGGCTGCAAATTTTCCAAACTTTTATGCTGTGCTTCCTCTTGAACACTTTGATGATTAGAAATTTCTTCTACCATGTGTCCTAAATCATCTCTCTCAAGTTCAATGTTCCACAGATCTCTAGGGCAGGGGCAAAATGCCATCAGTCTCTTTGTATAGCAACAGTGACTGTTACTCCAGTTCCCAAGTTTCTCATCTCTGAGATCACCTCAGCCAGGACTTTATTGTTCATATCACTATCAGCATTTTGGTCAAACCAATTCGACAAGTCTCTAGGAAGTTCCAAACTTTCCCTTATATTCCTGTCTCTGAGCCCTCCAAGTCTCTAGGAAGTTATAAACTTTCCCACATTTTTCTGTGTTCTTCTGAGCCCTCCAAACTGTTCCAACCTCTGCCTCTTACCCAGTTCCAAAGTTGCTTCCATATTTTCAGGCATCTTTATAGCAGCACCCAACTTTCTGTGGTACCAGTTTACTATATTAGCCTGTTCTCCTGCTGCTATAAAGAACTGTCCAAGACTGGGTAATTTATAAAGGAAAGAGGTTTAATTGACTCACAGTTCTGCAGGGCTGAGGAAGCCTCAGGAAATGTACAATCATGGCAGAAGGGGAAGTAAACACATCATTTTTCACATGGTGACAGGAAGGAGAAAAATGAGAACTGAGCAAAGGGGAAAGCCCCTTATAAAACCCTCAGACCCTGTGAGAACTTACTTGCTATCATGAGAACAGCATGGGGGAAACTGCCCTTATGATTCAATTACTTCCCACTGGGTCCCTCCATGACATGTGAGGATTATGGGAACTACAATTCAAGATGAGATTTGGGTAGGGACACAGCCAAACCATATTAGTGTAAGAAACTATGGTGTAGAGGCCTTGACAGAGGATCTCTCACTCATGCATTTGCTTTCAGGGTATCACAACCTTTAAATAGATTTTTGGTTTTAAGACTAGCCATTACTAAATGGATCCATAGTAAAAATCTTACATTAAAAATAATACTAATAAGATAGGTGCAGTGAAAATGAGAAAAAAATACAAGTTAATCAGATCTTCCAAGAAGCTAGCCAATAAAAATTTAAATTATTAAAGACAATTTGAAATGTGTACTTATAACCACTGCCTTTTTAGAGAGCTTTGCCTTTAGTATACAACACTTTATTTCCTGAAATATTAGCAAATAATAGTATGAAGATGCCATGATCAACAAGACGTTTATCAGTGAATTTCTATGACATGATGTCAAATCTCTGCACTTTTTAGAAACAATGTTCAGAATCATGCACTTTAACCAACTGAACTTTATGTTTCTTTTGAAGTTTCTTACTAATTAGCAAATGTTTAAAAAAATAAGGCAATGAAATTTTTGATTCAAAAATAGCTAAAAAATAGGAATCAAAAAGGTGGCAAATTAAATTGTCAGTAAATATTGTTGGAAGGTGCCTGGAAGATTTAAGAAACCAAATTTAATTACACAATATGTGCTGTTTGCAATACAGTTGGATGAAAAAACAAATGTTTGCAATTCCTCTCAGTTTATGGTATTTGCTGGATTCCATTTCAATAATGAAATACACAAGTGATTTGTATGAGTCATTAAATAAAAGATGTACCAGAGAAGATATAATGTCAATAGCTATTTAACTTATTTATTAATAACAATGTTTATAGGAACACTGTAAAATAACTACTGTTAGAACAGGTACCTTGAAACCATAAAAAGATTCCAGAGTAAATTGCAGAAATGGCGCTGCATTGTATTCTTCATAGGCAAGTTTTTGCAACAAGGAAGGTAAAACCAGTGGTGCACTATGTGCTATAGAATAACATAGATGAGGTTAGACCTTATTAAAACAAGAACTTTGAAATATCTTCACACTATTTTCTAATCAGATAGGAATATATATATTTTTAAAACCTTATGTCACTCAAAATATCACTCAATATCTTATTGCAGATACTTTACAAAGGGCTGATAAATTTAAAGGTGACATATATTTATCTTTACAAAAAGACAAGCATTCCTAACTTGTTGATCTTTCCTGTGATGACAAAGGCTGTCAGTAGTGTTCTGCCCAGCATTAACCAAAAAAGACCACACTAAGTATTCTCTTTCAAGGTAAAACTGATGTTTTTGTAATGAGTGAGAAAGTAATTGCTTTTTGAAAGAAGTTCATTCTCCAGAAAAAAATATTTGGAAATGAATTTGTGGAAGTATTTCTTTGACTCAGTGATTTTGTTGCTAAAAGTGGTTTATCACCTAGAAAAATCATTTTAAAGGGCTTGTGGCTAAAAAAGAAATCATTGATATTTTGAACTAATTTGGCAAAAAAAAGAAACAACCCTAAATGCAGTGCTTTCCATCTAGTTTCCTTGATACACTGAATGACATCTGGGAAGACAGAAATTTACTAGCCAAATTTCAGCAACAAAAAAGGATTAAATGGGATTGAAAAGTGAGCATCTGGCTTCCGTATATGCGGAAGAATGAAAGTAGACTCCTACCTCTCACCATATACAACAATTAACTCAAGATGAATTAAAAATTTAAATTTAAGACCTCAATTATAAGAATCCGAGAGGAAAACCTAGGAGACACCATTCTGAACATGGACTTTGGGAAAGAATTTATGACTGTCTTCAAAAGCAATTGCAACAAAAACAAAAATTGACAAGTGGAATCTAATTAAACTGAAGAGCTCCTGCACAGCAAAAGAAACTATCAACAAAATAAACAGACAACATACAGAATGGAAGAAAATATTCACAAACTTTGCATCTGACAAGGGTCTAATATTCAGAATCCATAAGGAACTTAAGCAACTGAACTAGCAAAAAATAAATAAATAACCCCATTAAAAGACATGAACAGACACTTCTTCTCAAAAGAAGACACCCAAGTTTACAACAAACATAGGAGAAAATGCTCCACATCATTAATCATCAGAAAAATGAAAATTAAAACCACAGTGAGATACCATCTCACACCAGTCAGAATGGCTATTACTAAAAAGTCAAAAAATAACAGATGCTGTCGAGGCTGCAGAGAAAAGGAAATGCTTATACACTGCTGGTGGGAATTTAAATTCATTCAGCCACTGTGGAGAGCAATTTGGAGATTTCTCAAAGAACTTAAAACAGAACTATCATTCAACTCAGCAATCCCATTACTGGGCACATATCCAAAAGAAACCAAATTGTTCTGCCAAAAAGACAAATGCACTCACATGTTCATTGCAGCACTATTCACAATAGCAAACACATGGAATCAACCTAGGTGCCCAGCAGTGGTGGATTGGATAAAGAAAATGTGGTATACGTACACCATTGTATTAGTCCATTTACATGCTGCTGATAAAAACATACCTGAAACTGGACAATTTACAAAAGAAACAGGTTTATTGGACTTACAGTTCCACATGGCTATGGAGATCTCACAATCATGGCAGAAGGTGAAAGGCAAGGAGCAGCAAGTCACGTCTTACATGGATGGTTGCAGGCAAAGAGAGAGCTTGTGCAGAGAAACTCCTGTTTTTAAAACCATCAGATGTCATGAGACCCATTCACTATCATGAGAACAGCATGGGAAAGACCCACCTGCATGACTCAGTCATCTCCCACTAGGTCCCTCCCAAAATACATGGGAATTATGGGAGCTACAAGATGAGATTTGGGTGGGGACACAGAACCAAACCATATCATTCTGCCCCAGCCTCTCCCAAATCTCATGTCCCCACATTTCAAAACACAATCACGTCTTTCTAACAGTCCCCTAAAGTCTTAACTCACTCCACTATTAATTCAAAAGTGCCCAAAGTCTCATCTGAGACAAGGCAAGTCTCTTCCACCTATGAGCCTGTAAAATCAAAAGCAACTTAGTTACTTCCTAGATACAATGGAGGTACAGGCATTGGGTAAATACAGCCATTCCAAATGGGAGAAATTGGTTGAAACAAAGGGGCTACAAGCCCCATGCCAGTCTGAAATCCAACAGGGCAGTCAAATCTTAAAACTCCAAAATTATTTCCTTTGACTCCATGTCTCACATCCAGGTCATGGTGATGCAAGAGGTGGGTTCCCATGGTCTTGAGCACCTCTGCCGCTGTGGCTTTGCAGGGTACAACCTCCCTCCAGCTGTTTTCATGGGTTGGTGTTGAGTGTCTGTGGCTTTTCCAGGTGCACAGTGTAAGCTGTCAGTGTATCTACCATTTTGGGGTCTGGAGGATGGTGGCCCTCTTCTCACAGCTCCACTAGGCAGTGCCCCAGTAGGGGCTCTGTGTGGGGGCTGGAACCCCACATTTCCCTTCCACACTGCCCTAGCAGAGGTTCTCCATAAGGGTCCCACCTCTGTAGCAAACATCTGCCTGGGCACCCAGGCATTCCCATACATCCTCTGAAATCTAGGCAGAGGTTCCCAAACCTCAATTTTTGACTTCTGTGCATCCACAGGCACAACAGCACATGGAAGCTGCCAAGACTTGGAGCTTGCACCCTCTGAAGCCACAGCCTGAGCTCTATGTTGGCTCCTTTCAGCCATGGCTGGAGTGGCTTGGATGCAGGACACCAAGTCCCTAGGCTACACACAGCACAGGGACCCAGGGCCTGGCCCAGGAAACCACTTTTTCCTCCTAGGCTTGTAATGGGAGGGGCTGCCTGAAAGGTCTCTGACATACCCTGGAGACATTTTCCCCATTGTCTTTGTGATTCACATTTGGCTTCTTATTATTTATGCAAATTTCTGCAGCTAGCTTGAGTTTCTCCTCAGAAAATGGGATTTTCTTTTCTATCGCATTGTCAGGCTGCAGATTTTCCAAACTTTTATGCTTTTTTTCCCTTTTGAAACTGAATGCCTTTAACAGCACCCAAGTCACCTCTGAATGCTTTGCTGCTTAGAAATTTCTTCCACCAGATACCCTAAATCATCTCTCTCAAGTTCAAAGTTCCACAAATCTCTAGGGCAGGGGCAAAATGTCACCAGTCTCTTTGCTAAAACATAACAAGAGTCGATTTTACTTCAGTTCCCAACAAGTTCCTTATCTCCATCTGAGACCATCTCGGCCTGGACCTTATTGTTAATATCACTATCAACATTTTTGTCAAAGGCATTCAACAAGTCTCTAGGAAGTTCCAAACTTTCCCACATTTTTCTGTCTTCTTCTGAACCCTCCAAACTGTTGCAACCTCTGCCTGTTACCCAGTTCCAAAGTTGCTTCCACATTTTTGGGTATCTTTTCAGCAACGCCCCACTCTCCCAGTACCAATTTACTATATTAGACCATTTTCATGCTGCTGATAAAGACGTACCTTAGACTGGGCAATTTTCAAAAGAAACAGGTTTATTGGACTTACAGTTCCACGTGGCTGTGGAGGCCTCACAATCATGGTGGAAGGTGAAAGGCAAGGAGGAGCAAGTCACATCTTACATGGATGGTTGCAGGCAAAGAGAGCTTGTGCAGAGAAACTCCTGTTTTTATAACCATCATATTTCATGAGACCCATTCATTATCATGAAAACAGCACAGGAAAGACCCACCCCCATGACCCAGTCATTCCCACTGGGTCTCTCCCAAAATACATGGGAATTATGGGAGCTACAAGATGAGATTTGGGTGAGGACTCAGAGCCAAACCATATCAACCATGGAATATGACAGAGTCATGTAAAACAAGATCATGTCCTTTGCAGCAATATGGATGCAGTCAGAGGCCATTATCCTAAGCAAATTAATGTGGTAACAGAAAACAAAATACCACATGTTCTCAATTAAAAACAAGAGTGAAACATTGGGTACTCATAGACATAAAGATGGCAACAATAGACACTGGGGACTACTAGAGGGGAAAAGAAGTGAGGACGGATTGGGTTGAAAAACAGCTCTTGGAGTACATGCTCAGTAGCTGGTGATGGGATCATTCATACACCAAACCTCAGCATCACACAATATACCCATGTAACAAACTTGCATATGTACCTCCTGAATCTAAAATAGAAGTTGGAAAAATAAATAAATACATAGAAAAGAAAAAGAAGTGAACATTGTATTTTGTAAATGCAGCCAATGATACTTTCTCTACATTGAACTATGTATCTTCGTGTACTTTTTTCAGCTGTGGCAGTCAACTTAGTATCAGATCTTTGAAACATTGTATCACAAAGGTTTACACCAAGATTTTCTGTAATAAGTATTATCAATCACATAGTTATTTTCCAAAAATGCTCTATTGTTAAAATTTTGTAGTAAGATGAAATTGGGGCCAGGGCAGTGGCTCACACCTATATCCCAGCACTTTGGGAGGCTCTGCCAGGAGGATGACTTGGGCCCAGAAGTTCCAGACCAGCTTGGGCAACTGTGTTAGTCCATTCTCACATTGTTATAAAGAACTACCTGAGACTGGGTAATTTATAAAGAAAAGAGGTTTAATTGACTCACAGTTCCACAGAAGACATGACACAGCCCCACTCCCCAACACCCCATCCATACCCCTCTGGCCACACACCTGTAGGAATGCTTTTTCTTGGCCCCTCCCTCCCATAGGGCTCCAGTGCTAAGCTATTCTACCACTGACTATATTCCTGATGCCCATTAATGTCACAGCTTCTGCATGAAAGTGGAAGACCTTGACATGCCACTAGTACTCTTACCAACCCTCCACTTTGAGTCAGACACACTGATACATCCCTTAAGAAGTGACTACTTGCGATTTCAACCCCAAGAATATTTTTCTTAGCTACATTGAGGTGGCCTAAAAACAAATCATTAAATTGTCAGTGTGCTGTTATTACGAAGTAAGACTTCAAATGGATATCTTCAACCACCTATACATCCATCAACTGTAGGATGGATAAAGCCACTGTGGATAAATATCATATTTATGTAATGGAATACTACATGGTAATGAGAATCAACAACTCAGAGATAACAATATGGAAGACTTTTACAGGCATATTGTTAAATGGGGAGAGTCAGATCCCAAACTACATTACATATGATTCCATTTATATCAAGTTCAAAAACTGGCAGCACTGATATATGCTGTTAGAAGACAGGGCAGTGAGATGGGGAGAAAAAAGGGGGCCTTCTGGGATGCTGGTAAGTTTTGCCTATTATCTCAGTGTTATGTTTACTTTGTAAAAATTCACATACAGTCCATATAGTATTCATGCACAAGATTATCAAATTGTCTAAAATTTTAATTTTTTTGCTTAAAAAAAGTGACTGTTTGAGGCTACCATAACTTACAACACTTGGCCCCACAACACAGAAGCATGCTTGTTATCTGTTGGTGAACTCAGTCAAGAATTGCTTGTTTGACCTACTCTTGAAACCCCTGGGTCTGGCTTCTTTACTTGTTCTTTGGTTCTCATCACCATTTCCTTCTTTCATATTTCACCATGATGTTGTCTTCCCAGTTAGGACCCTTTGTTTCTGTAGAAAATCATAGCTATCCTTTCCATTTAGAAGAGACCTCCCCCAGATTGTATAGGATTCAGGGTCATTTTTCTGTTCCACCCCATGACAAATGTTCCTGTCTAGCTGTCCTCAATGGACAAATTTCAGATCCTTATATTTTTGCATAAATCAGTACAATGATAAAATATTATGAATAGATCTTTCCTCTGCCATTTTGGAACCTTATACAATTATCCTGGATATGGCTAAAACCTGGATGAATAAGTAGTGATCCTTTATTCACCACACACCAAGAAAAGACCTGTGAGTGTACCTTGAAGGTGTTCTGATCCACAGCTATCCAGTCTTGGCTTGAGAAAAAAATGCGTACATATACAAGTCTTTGAGACCAGAAGTTAAATTTTTAAAGTGGTACACACATAAATACAATTTGATCAGTCAATTCACTTTAAACATGCTATATTTAGGAATTTTTAATGCAACAATGTTGTATTGTTTGTCTAGGATATCTGGGTTGTTCAGTGACTCTTTCTTTCTATTTCTTAGTCAAGGTTTCGTCCTTTTGTCTATGTTCCCTAACAAAAAATACTTCCCCGTAACATTCGCCTCACCTGTAATCATTTGCCTTGTATCTGTTTGCCCCACTACTCTCTAAGTCCTATGAGTCTAGGACAATGTCTATTTTATTTGCCACTGACACTAGCACCATATCCAGTTCCAGCACATAATCATCACTAAATAAATATTCACTGAGTTAATGAAAAACATGGGTGTATTGTAAGCACAGAACATGATACTCTTCAAGTCTGAAGTCTGCTTCTAAACAGTTGCATATTACTGAGCGGATCACTAACCTTTCTGAACCTCAATATTCCTATCAATAAAAACAGGAGGAGCATACCTGTCCTGCTTACCCCACAGGGGGCATCATGATGACCAAACAAGGAAATATATGTGAAAACAAAATATTTATTGATATTATTAAGTAAACGTCATTTCTAAGGAATGTGTCTGTCTTGGACATCTTGGTTTGCCCTAATGCATTGTGAGCTCTATAAATTTAATAAAGAGGAAAATTTGCGGTTTACACTACAAAAGATTTCACCCCAAAACTGCCTCTCTATCCCTTTTACTCTACATTTTTTTCTTCACACTATCGATTACTATTTGGCATAGAATGTGTAATTGTCTGTCTGTTTATGTTCTGTCTCCACCACCTAGAATCTTAGCTCCTTGAGGAGAGGCATTCTGCCTGGTTCACAGCTGTACCTCTGGTCCCTGCAATGGTTCCTGGTTACATAGTGTGTTGTCAGTGGATATTTCTTGAATGAATGAACAGAAATTTGAGAAGAGCAGGGGTACCATGAAAGATCAGCAATCAAGTATCTGCAAACATGTCACTGGTTGTTGCTGCTGCATTTCTAGACTGTGATTGATAATACTGCTGAGGCACAAGTGGATTCCTTGTTCCCAATTTGATTCCCATTTCAATTGCTCAGGACCTTTTCCTGCTAAGTCACATAAGGCATCCTCTTACTTGGATCATGATATTCTTACAAAGAACACAGAGCAGGTGTCTTTGCTCTTCTCTGACATTTCTCTACAATGCCTTTAGAACTCAAACTCCAGCAGGAGTATTCATCCCTCCTCCAAGCACTCAAAACTCTTTGGGAGACAATTTTTCACTCTAGCCAAGTCCCAGCTGGGTGGCCAAAAAACAATACATTTGATCCACAGAAAGCAGTGGATTTGGAATGTCTCCCATTACTGGGAGTCAAACACAAAATCAAATTGACTAAATCCTTCTGGAATTCCACAACGCAGCACTTTCTCTAACTCCCAGCTCCACCACATTTGCTACTTTTTATGGCTGCAAAACGCAAACATTTTAACACCTCTTCCCAATTTGTCACTCCATCCTTCAACTCAGCTTCAAGGAGTGCCATAGAGTTTGAAAAGGAGGAAGAAATGAGCTGCATAATATTGAAACAAAATTGTAAAACAATTAGTGAATTTTTTTGCTTGGGATGTAAACTTAAATAACCTATTATAGATGAATATAGTTGTATCATATGTCTTTAATTAAGCTTTCTGGTCATGTTAGATTTTGATTATTTCTATAGTTTTGCCACATTATAAAATTATGACATTTTAATTAGAATCTAACTGTACGTCATTCTGAGTCGAATGGACATTCATTTTAGAAAACATCTTTAGGCTTTAACATTATATTTTCTCTTCTTTCACAGTTTGGAATTAAATTCTCCCTCCACCCTCACATCAATCCATAGCTCAATTAAAAAAATTATATCCAGTTTTTAATACTCTAAAATAGCAACTGCTGCAGCCGAAGGAAGATTCTTTAAATAGAAAGTGCTTTGTCCTGACCAGAGCAGACAAAATTGCAGCTGGCTCTCACCAGGGCTGTGGCTTTGGCAAAAAGTCCTTCACTACTCACCATTGCTCCTTATCCACATTCCTCATCTTTATCTTCGTCTCTCCTTCCCTAGGTCAAGGCTGGGCTTACAATGTCAATACACACCAGCCGTGAATGGGTGTGGATAACTGAATGAATGCCGGCATTTCTAGTACACCAGTAGAAGGTGCATTTCTGCCCACCAGGGGAAGGATGCAAGGCACATGTAATCTTAGTAATGGATTTGCCAAATTAATTGATTCTATTGTCACATTGGTTGAGTTATTTGAATTTAACTTAAATCTGGTTCTTTAATTGCACTTAAAATATCTTTGAAATATTACAATGAGTTATAACATTGAAATTAAAATTGATTGTGCATGCCAAAGCACAGAAGTAGGGTTGTGGAACATAAATTCATGAAAAGTGCAGCAAATATTAGTCACTGAGGGCAGAAGTGAACTTCCCTCTGTTCTTAGAAAGGCCGTAAGAAGCGGAAAACACAAAATAAATATTGATAAGTTGGACCTCATCAAAATTTAGAAATTTTTCTCTTGAAAATACATGAATAAAAAATAAAAAGTCTAGTTATGGGATGAAAGAATACATTTGCGATATAGGTTTCAACAAAGGACTTTTATCTGGAATAATAAGACAAACTTTCCAAAAGATTTGAAGACAGAAAATAAGATGTATAAAAGGTTAATAGGAGTAAGGGAAATACAAATCAAAACCACAAAAATAGGCCAGGCACAGTGGCTCACACCTGTAATCCCAGCACTTTGGGAGGCCGAGGAGGGCAGATCACGAGGTCAGAAGTTCGAGACCAGCCTGGTCAATATGGTGAAACTCTGTCTCTACTAAAAAAATAATAAAAATTAGTCAGGTGTGGTGGCGCACACCTGTAGTCCCAGCTACTCGGGAGGCTGAGGCAGGAGAATTGCTTGAACCCGGGAGGGAGAGGTTGCAGTGAGCCGAGATCGTGCCACTGCACTCCAGCCTGTGCGACAGAGTGAAACTCCATCTCAAAATAAATAAATAAATAAAACAAAAAATAAATAAAAAATTAAAAATACACACACACAAATATACTACTAACTGCATATTAGAATGGATAAAATTTAAAACGCTGGCAATACCATATTTCAGTGAATAGATGGGGCAACTGGAACTTCCACATCTTGCCAGTGGGAATGGAATACAGTACAAACACTTTGGGAAACTGTTTGGCAGTTTCTTAAAAAGTTAAATATATGCCCCAGTCATTCCACTTCTAGATATTTATCCATAAGAAATGAGAACATACGTCCACACAGATGTCTGCATGAATATTAGAACAGCTTTATTCAAATAGCCAAAAACTTAGGGTATTCGTTTCCTAAGGCTGCTGTAACAAATTTCCACCAATTGCGTGGCTTAAAACAACAGGATTTTTTTTCTCTCTCTCTAACAGTTCAGGAGGCCAGAAGCCTGGAACCAATGTTTTGTTTTTTGTTTTTTGTTTTTTTGTCTATTTCTGGAAATGTTTATTTACTACTTTTGAAATACAACCATGGGTTGCTGAAACTGAACAGTAAAACTATGGATAAGGGGGGCTTCTGTAGGTCAGTTCCTTCTGGAAGCTCTACAGGAGAATCTGTTCCATGCCTCTCTCTGAGCTTCTGGTATGTGGTGGGCAATCCTTGGCATTCCTTGGCTTGAAGTAACATCACTCCAATTTCCGCCTCCATCATCAGATGTCCTTGCCTGTGTGTCTCTGTGTATCTGTCCTCTTCTTATCAGGATACCAGTGATTGGATTCAGGGTCCACTCTAATCCAATAGGACCTCATGTTAACCTAATTAATTACATCTGCAAAGACCCTATTTCCAAATAAGGTTAGGTACCAGGGGTTAAGATGTGAATGCCTTTTTGAAAACACAATTCAACCAGCTACACTGGAAGAAAAATGTCCAGCAAAAAGCAAATGAATAACAACATACGGTATATCCATACAATGGGATTATTACTTAGCAATAACAAAGAGCAAACTACTGACACAAACAACAAACAACATGAAGTTATACCAGGTGGAAAAAGCTGGACCCAAAAATGTACATACCTATGATTCTATTTATATGAAATTGTATAAGATGCAAACTAGTATACAGTGGTAGAAATCAGAGTAGGGGTTGCCTGAGGCTGGTGGCTGAGGGAGAGGTAGATTGCAAAAAATCTTGAGGGATCTTTTGGAGTTGATGAAAATGTTCTGCATCTCAATTGTGCTGATGGTTTTATGGGTGTATACACTGCCAAAACTCATCCAACTGTAAATTTTAAATGTTCACTTTAATTTGTATATTTATTGGTTGGGCGCAGTGGCTTATGCCTGCAATCCCAGCACTTTGGGAGGCTGAGGTGGGAGGATGGCTTGAGTCCAGGAGTTCGAGACTAGCCTGGACACCACAATGAGACCTTGTTTCTATAAATAATAATAGTAATAACAATAACAATTTGTACACTTTATTAGATGTAAATTATACCCCAATTTTTAAAAGCAAATTTGGGCTGCCTTTTAAATAAAGGAGTTTAAGTTCTAGCTATAAATAATTTAATTAAAGGGGAAAGAGTAACTATAGATTTAACTAATCCAAAAATGTAGACAGGAACATCAGTATTCTTTGATATGCTTCACATTAATAACATCAACCCTAAAAATGCTAAACAGGTCAGGATAACTAGTGTATATTATGAACAACAGCATGTCACCAGAAGGCTATATGTGACTTCTATCACCAAAATAATTTACAAATCCCTTTAGACACTGAAAATACAAAAGGTCTAAGTTCAAACTTTGTGATTTTTGGAGACTGAATAAATGTGTTTCAGGTATAACTTGTATAGTCACAAAAATTCAGTGTGTCAAAATGCCATTTTCTTTAGTTTTTCTTAACTGGAATTATCTTAGCTCTTGAGCTCTCTTTTCCACTGATGATAGAAAATTGCTAAGAGTAAATTTCAAACATCTCAGCACAAATGTTAAACACTATATTTGAGACAATGAATTTGTTAACTAGTTTGATTTAATGCTATTTTCTTTAGTTTTTCTTAACTGGAATTATCTTAGCTCTTGAGCTCTCTTTTCCACTGATGATAGAAAATTGCTAAGAGTAAATTTCAAACATCTCAGCACAAATGTTAAACACTATATTTGAGACAATGAATATATTAACTAGTTTGATTTAATTATTCTACATTGTCTTCATAAATTACAACATCTCTTTGTACACCATAGATTTATACCATTATAAATTGTCAATTTACAATATTAAAAAAAAAACTGAAACTGGCCAATGCAAAGTAATGCAGCCCCTTCCAATGTAAAACTCCTCTGTGTGTAACATCCTGGCACTCAGATGGGGTTACTCCTCTTGTTTATTCCTCCATCTGTATTTTTGTTTTTTGAGACAAGGTCTAGCTCTGTCACCAGGCTGAAGTGCAGTGCAGTGGCGTGATCATGGCTCACTGCAGCCTCAAACTCATGGGCTTAAGGGATCCTCCCATCTCAGCCTCCCAAGTAGCTGGGATGACAGGTACAGGTCACCTCAGCTAATTTTATTTTTTTAGTTTCTTGCAGAGCTGAGGTCTTGCTATGTATTTCCTTGGTTGGTCTTGAACCCCTGGCCTCAAGTAATCCTCCAGCCTCGGCCTCTCAAAGTGCTGGGATAACAGGTGAGAAGCTGTATTGTCCTCTCCTGAGGGACAGTGTGCTTCAGCTCATCTGGTCCCTGTTGTCATGTACGGGTCGCCACTGTTGAGGTTGCGGGTCTCACTGTGGCCTCTACTCATGAGTATTCCCTGCTCTGGGTCTTTCCCATTCATACAGATTTCTATCACAGCAAGCCTGCCCACAACCCTCTCTTTCTGATGCTCCCCCACACCTCCTGGGGATGCAGAGGACACTGAGGCTCCTCTCAGGCTCATCCACATAGAACCTGACTTTATTCCCTGATATCCACTGCTCAGGGGCTGTGTTGGATGAAAAGCTTCTCCCTGAAATTGACCATCTTCCAGGCTACACCTTGGGAAGGCTGCCAATAGTCCCATCTGTGAAAGGATGCCCCTAAACCTATTTTGAGTATTTATAGTCCAGGCAACCCCCAGGGGTTCAGCTCAGAAAGGGGCCAGGATGCTGTGCATTTCTCAAAGACATACTACAAATTGGTTACATCCTCTCCTCGTTTCCTCCTTGCCAGTAGTTGGTCAAACTTTTAATCCTGTTTTGAGTCATAACTAGCTTTTCGTCATGGTATATTCTCCTAACAATGTATTATTTAGAGATAAACTCTGTGACTTCTTTGTTCAGTATATGGCACTTGATCTTTCAAGCCAAATTATTTAAAATTCTAATCCAGTCCTTACAGACAAGTAATTAGGAAATCCTGCTGGCTCTGAGACCTTCACAAATATATCCAGAATCTGACAACACTCCACCTGTTCTCCCACCTCTCTGACCCAAGCCACTCACCTCCCACCTCGACTACTGTGGCGGTTTCCTGTCTGGACTCCCTGCTTCTCCCTTTGTTCTCTTATAGTCTGTGTCCTACATAGAAGCTGGAGTGATCTGCCTATAATGTAAGTCAGGTTCTGCTCAAAACTAGCAATCGCTCTTTATTTCCCTCAGTAAAAGCCAAAAACTTTACCATGGCCTCCAAGGCCCCACATGACCCAACTTTCCCCTACCCCACCCCAATTAAAACTCTGACCTCAAGTCAGCTCCAGCCACACTGGGTGTCCTGGTGCTCCTTCAACATACCAGGCATGCACCTGCCTCATGGTCATTGTCCTAACTGTTCTGTCTTCCTTGAATTTCCTTGTTTGTTCTGCTCCCCAAAACTTAAGTGGATAACTCCTTCCACCGCCTTCTCATTTTGCTCAAATCGCCTTCTCCACGCTGCCCACTCTGAACACCTGGGTAATGTTAAACACTATATTTGAGACAATGAATATGTTAACTAGTTTGATTTAATTATTCTACATTGTCTTCATAAAGACAATGTCATGAATCTCAGCTATTTCAAACATGTTCTTCAATACCAGGAAACTATAATGATGGCAAGGTGATTTAAATCATCAATGCCCTATAATAAAAGGAAATCCAACAACACAATGCATCCCCTTTTTCTTTTTATCGTGATGCTTATCCCTTGCTCTCAGGTATGTTCCCTGAGCAGCAGATTCTGGGACAGAGAGGAGCAAGCAGGATATTCATCAGGGAGCACTCGTGACCAGCCCTGGTGAAAGTGAGGGCAGGAAAGCTGGGTGGGGCAGAGAAAGAAGGTGAAGCTAAACTGTAATGCTGCCCTAAAGAAGGCCTCAGCAGACACCACAGGATTTCTGGAGCTGGGATGTTCTGAGTTGAGATGAGAGGCTTGGACTTTCATATACCTGGATGTGGGCTATGCCTGGAAGCAAACATTACCTTGGATGAAGTAGTTTTCTTTAGCCAAGGCAATTCCCAAAGAAGGCAGACAGCTGAAGTCAACTTCAGTCAGTAGCTGGGGGAGGTCTTAAAGAAACCTAATTTACTCTATTTAATCTATTTAACTCAGTTTACCAACTCTCCTATCCACAAAATCCCTTAGAATTTAGTGTGTCAAGGAACACATTGGAAAGTGATATCTTGGATAAGTAGCCCTAAAGCCACACAACTGAAAAACTTAAAATATAAAATTCAACATACAAAAAAACACTTATGTAATTTTTCCAGGGATATTCTCTTTTTCTCCTTATCTCTCTTACCATCACATAGAATATATTTTTATAACAGTATTTCTCTCAAAGTTATATTCTATATTTCTAAATAAACAGAGAAATATTAGGATCTCTAGAGTCTAATTATATGCTGTTGGTTTTTATATAACCCTTGGAGAAACAGTGATCACCATCAAATATGGGTTGGTATCTATTAATGAAGGTTACTAAGATCAGCCAACAAGTGCATTTTTATTATGAATTAGTATGGCAGATACTGTTGCCTACCCCATATTCTTTCCTGCCTCCTTCTCTGCCAACAGAGTCCTGATTCTGCTGTTGAGGTAATTTACCCAATTGAATACTTACTTGGCTAATCTACAGCCAAGAATGGTTGCCACATGTATGTCTACAAAGGGTTTTAGGGAAATACTTTGCCTTTCTAATTCTAATAAAGAAAAACATATCCTAATTTCCTTTAATTTATGCCTTAGTGGAAGTAACTCAACAGATGAAACTTGAGAAAAATCTATATTCTGGGACAGAGATTCCAGAATAGCTTACTCTGTACTATATACTATCTAAATTAGTGCTCAATGATGGAGAACCATGTGTGTTGTGTGGCCTCACTGTTCCTGGTTTTGCACCATGTTGTATATTCCCCTTATTTCTTTCCTGAAATGTTAAATTTCTAGCTTTAAACTCTAGTTCAAATACCATCTCATATTAGAGATTTATTAAAATCTAGCCTAGAAAAAGCTCTAAATAGCATAAACAAAGAATACCCATTTCAACAACCCTTGCAAATAGTTTTTTTCTAAGTACAATTATGTGTATACCATAAAAGAACATTTTCAAAAATAACTTTGTCCTGAAAGAATGATTATTCTTCCATAGCAAAGGTTCACTCAAAGACTGAGGAAATCTAGGTCAGATCATCCAGACAGGACACAGATACCCTCAAACAAATGCACATCAGAATCCAATCCAATATTTTGTTGCATGTAGTCTGGATTCAAGGTCTGCCTCACTTTTCTGCACTCTCACATTGACTCTGTTCCCATCAGATTTCTTAAGAATGGATTTCCTTTTATTATAGAGCATTGATGATTTAAATCACCTTGCCATCATTACAGTTTCCTGGTATTGAAGAACATGTTTGAAATAGCTGAGATTCATGACAGCATCATAGTCCAAACACTGGTGGACTGAAACGACTTATGTGTCTTAAAATCTCTCTGAGAATCTGAGTAACTGGTAGGCAAAGACTCCTGGTTGATAGTCAATTGTTCAATCACAAATAATACCTGCATATACAATGCTAATTGGATTTGCTCGTCCTTATTTTGTGCCTGTGGTCCACAGAGTCTTTTTCCAAATTACCACTGGAAGCTTTTTACAAAATTTTTAATGTAATTGAGATCATATTGCTTTAACAGTGTTCCCTATACTAGGTTGAAATCAATTTACTCTAATCTCCCAAGCCCCCAATAGGCCCTTGATCCAAACAGGCTGCTCAATTTCCATTTAAAAAAATACAAACCAACTATGAGGCTGACTGTCAGAGTCACACTCTACACATACACAAAGAACTAATAGATTTATTTGAAGGCTTACTTGTTACATGTCCCATTTTACTTTTATGAGTAAAAATCTAAGTTTTATGAGATGCAGCAGCTCAAATTTCACAATCCTGTCTTTCCTCATTTGTTCCACTTACAAGGCGGGTAGGTTGTAGGTTGTGTCACCCACTAAAATAAACTATCCAAGTCCCTCCCCCAAAGCCTTTTCAATATTTTTGAGATAAATGTTGGAATTATAGACATTTCATTATATTTAACTGCATAATGACTTTTTTGCAGCTGGCTTTTCCTAAGCTGGAGAAGAAGCTGTACTCTCTTCGGTATGGGAATGACAGCAATGACTTTACAGAGGATAGAAATGCTAACCTTAAGTTATTGATCTTCACATTGCTAACATATTTTCATTTTCATATTATTAAGCAGATTAATCAAATTTGCCAGCTTCACATTAAAAATAATCAATTGTATCTCGAATATTTATCTCCTTATTTAAAAATCTTGTTACACGCTGTGATGAAGAAAACTTGCTTTAGTATTAATCTTGTCATTAACAGACACTCAGAAATGCAAATCACAGGCTTTCCTGAAGCACTTAGAATATTTTGTATTTTATTTTATTTTAATGGCTTGACTGCACTTGAAATTTTAAGAAGGGGGTTCTGTTTATGCTCACCAAAGAAGAATGGGCACTGCTCTCATGACATTTAGAGAGCAACTGGCCCTTGACAACCTATGGATTAACCAGTTAAGCTTGCAGTTGCTGCTCTGCCTCGTTTTGTTTTGTTTTGTTTTGTTTAAGACCCAGGAAGTACTGACATCATTGTGGAAGTATAGAATTCAGTTTCACCAATAAATCAAACTTGGCTCAAGCTGTTAGTGATACTGTCACATTTACAAAGTCAGGCTGAGACTAAGTGACTCAAGGGACTGATAACAAGATATAAAGCTTTTCACCTCCAAGCCTCTGTCTTTAATCAGGCCAGGTCCATGTTATTGGCCAAGACCTGGCAGAACCCAGAACCAGGGGTCATTCTCAGAATTGGCCTGATAAGACTCCACATGGGAAGAGCTATGAGGACAGTAAGGCCAGACGCTGGGTTTTCATAAACAAGTAAAGGGCCAAAGAGCTGAATGTGGTCAATAGAGATGGTCAAAGAGCAGGTGGTAAAGGTTTTAAAGGAAAAATAAAATTTTTATTTTTCCTTTAAAAAGAAAGGAAATGCGTATGGCATGGCAGAAAGAATGGCCATCCCCACACTAGAGAGTGCTACTTTGTTTCTTCTTTGACACCAAGAGCCAGTGATAAAGGTCTAGAGAGAGGTGTGATTGCTGTTAGGTGTGACTGTTAATTTTGTGTACCAACTTGGCTAGGCCAAGTTACCCAAATATTTGGTCAAACATTATTGTGGACATTTCTGTGAAGATATTATTTAGATGAGAATAACATTTAAATCAGTAGACTTCGAGTAAAGCACATTGCCGTCCAGAATGTTGGTGGGCCTCATCCAATCAGTTGAAAGCCTCAATAGAAAAAGACTAAACTCTCTCCAGAAGAAGAGAGAATTCAGCCAGCAGCCTGCCTTAAGACTGCACCAGCAACACCAGCTCTCTCTGTGTCTTCAGCCTGCCTGCGTATTATGCAGAGTTTGGACTTGGCAGCCTCCATGATTGCATGAGCCAATTTCTTAAATCTCTCTCTCTCTCCAATCCCTCTGTTTTGCCCTATTGTACTCCCTTTTTCCACAACGTTCAAACCCATAAAACATTTATCCATACTTGTATGCCTTCCCTTTTTCTGAGCGTAAGAGATGTCTCTGCTCCTTTCCAGTGATGATCCTTGCTGTTAAGCTCACATCTACTCCTATTGAGTCCTTCAGCAACTTGACTTAAAAGCATTTTCCTTTTTTGCTTGAATATCATGTCTCTGACTTCTCTGACTGTTATCTTTGAATATACACCCCTGCTCAAGGTGCTTTCATCCAAAAAAATTCTTACTTCGACCTCGCCTGAATTATAAATGAACACCACAACTCTATCTTCCCTCCCTACCAGACTTTCCTTCCTAATTTCCTGTTTATATTCTATCCCCCACTCTACTGAAAACGCTCTTCATCACCATAATGATAACTGAATTTTAACATGCCTATTATGGACACTTATATAAAATACTTTGTTTTTAACACAGCTTGTGAAGCAGATAGTATCATTAACACTATCATTTGTAAAAGAAAATTAAGGCTTAAAGGCATTAAGTAGCTTCTTCAAGGTGACACAGCTATCAATATTTAAACCCGAGTTGATGTGATGTCTTTTAACATCTAGTTCTGCTTGCTTACTCATTGGCATTTTCTGACATTGCTGACATTACAGTCCCTATTCGCCTGTCTCTGTTCTCTTTTGCAAGCTTCTGTTTGCCCACTGGGGGAGCTTGCGCCCTACTGTTTTTCTGTTGGTGATCCACAGTTTCCTTAACAGCAGATGCACTAGCAGAACAGTTTCAGTGACTCTGCCCTCAAGTCGAGTGAGCTGCCTGTGAGGCACAGGCATGTGGCCACCACAGAAGCATGGTCTGAGAAAGGGAAGGCTGTCTGCACCTGCTGTGTCCAGCCAGGCTCTGAGTCATGCAATGAGTCCCTAGTGGAAAGTGAGGGAAGCAGAGGGGCAAACGTGGGCATGCCTTCCACACCCTTCAGGGAATGCAGAAAGAAACCAAGACCAAGCAAGAAGAGAAGCACAGCCGGAAGAAAAGAAAGGCAACCCTGAATACAATCCTAAGAATTTAGTTTCATGAAGAGAGCATGACCCTCTAACCACACTTACTTAGAAGGAAGCTGGCTTACCACCAGAAAAGGCTGTTGGGTACCAACAGTAGTTTCACCACAGTGCGAAGAATGCATTCCTTACACGCAGCTGCAGCATGCCAAGCTTCCAAGCTTTCCCTCGGGCTATCATCTAAAATAGACTCATTCCCATGAATGCTCTCAATTCTGAAAAATACCTGGTTTTCCTCTCCATAACATGTTTAACTTTTAACAGGTGCCTCCTGTGCCCAAAGGAGTAATTATAGTGAAGCCCTCAGGCATCTTTCCTGACCAGTGACAGGATATTTGGTGGGACACCAGGTCAAGCTGGATAGACATTTATCTTGTTCCCTTACAGATAAGTCCTGGTTAAGGTTGTGACCCAAGCGTTCCCTAATTCCACATTGGATCCATCATACATCTTTGATTCTATTTGCATTTTCACATTCCTCCTGGAATCCAAAGTCTAATATTCCCATGCCCTGGGAATAGGAAGTGGAGGCACCACTGCAGAGATCTGGCCTCTCCCATGGAAGCCATTATGCTCCTGATCCAGAGCTTTGTGGCACCCATTTCTCCCACTTATGTGAAGAGGCTGTCAAAAAGCTTCTCTTAGCAAAGCAGTATTGGGTTACCAACAGCTGGTAGCTGTTCTCTGCAGCCAGGCTGCAGGCTAGTGGGTGATTATGGGTTAAATGGGTGAGGTTGGCTGTGGGTGGCTGCTCTGTAACCTGGGCCTCCTGGAGACATGATGCCTTAACTGGAGGATGGCTCTCATGGTAGGAATTACAGAACCTGGCAAGACAGCAGGGAGAGATATTTCAGGGCAGTCAGGCTTTCCAGAACCCAAAATAACAACCAGTAGGAGGCCGCCTACATGGCCCCCGCAGAAGGTCAAGCCACCCCTGCTCTGTCAGCATGAGCCCTTTGAATCATCTCAACACTTTCCATTTAGCCAAGCTCTCCCCTCTCCCTGCCCACCATCCTTTTCAGGCTTCAGAGTTATCTTTGAAATGGAGAGGCGATCAGGAATCATTTATCTATTTACTTAGGCTTGATAGAGAATGTCAAATGGGTAAGGCACAAGCTACTGGGGAGCCAGCACCCTCCTCTGATCACAGGACTGGAGAAGCTCAATGCTGAGGCAGTCATAGAGAGCTGGCTAGAACTCACATTACCATGATTGCTCCCACAAATCCCAGTTATCCCAAGGATACCAAATCTGTTCGTTGAACCACTGCTCCTTTTCCCTCAAAATGAGTGATGTAAGTATGACAATCATCCACACACAGGATTCCTCTCCCACCACTCACTTTCCATTCCTGCTAGAGGCTCCAAGACACAGCCAGTTAAGCTAAAGATTCCCTGGATTCCCCACAACATAGCAGCCGTGCTTCAGAGAGGTGCTGCAGCTTGTTATGAGAGATGCCATGCATGGTTCCCGGAGGGTGTATTTTCAATTAATCTGGATGCTTGGCACACTCCAACCATGAACAGAAGCCCAAGGTAGAAATAGATGCCGTGACTGGTTTACTCAGAAAGTGTTGAAAATGTTTAATCAATTAATGGTGACAATAAAGAGTCGCCTTGGAAGATAAAATGGCAATTCACCAAGCTGTAGCACATTCATGACCAGCCTAACAGCTTACAAGCATTTAGGGTGACTGATGGACAAACACGAGAACTATGCAAATTATGACAGTCCCCTTTTGTGTTTACATTTGTGCATATTTCTGGCTATTTTTGCAGATAGGCAGATTAGCAGCCCTGCTGATAATTTGATCTCTCTGACAGAAGTGAAAAATCATTCACTCTTCCCAGAAACATGTTCCCCATTCCCCCAGTGTATGGATGTAATAAGCTGTCTGGTTGTTACTGTGCAGACAGCAGCCACACACATGAGCAAGCACAAGGATTTCTAAGACAAAATCATTATAAAAACTGGCCAAAAAAAAAAAAAAAAAAAGCAGTCAAAGCACAAGTAGTATATGGTGAAATAAAATTTAAAATATTTCATTCAAATAATTTAACACCACAAAAATTTGTGACATGACCATAAAAGAATGTCATAGTGTTTACTGATTCATTGTCCAACTTTATTTATCAACACAGAAGCTCCTTAAGTGTCGGATCTTTGTCTGTTTTTACTCACTGCTATGTCCCTAGTACCTCTATAGCTGTCTGCTATGTAGAAATGATGAAAAAAATTGCTGAATTAAATGAAGGAGTTCATTCATTGTTCAGCAAATATTTAGCAATCAAATAATTGAGTACACAGGTTCTTCCCTTCTACATTTGTCTGTTCTCTGATTATTGGGCAATATTACTTCTTCAGGATATTCCTTTTGGGGGGATGTGTAAACATCTTGGCTTCTTACCACATTAGTTTGGTTTTTGAAAATAAAAATGAAAACTTTAATATACAAAGAAAAAAATCATAATTTTAAGCCTCTATTAAATAAATGGAACTATTGACATGTAAGAAAATTAAAAATTAATCTTTGCATTAATGGTATATTTTACAGGAAGCAAATGATCTAGATGCATTTATATAGAAGAATCACATTCTTTTCACTACTGTAGTTATCATGAGTGTTTACATTTCATTAAATATCTTGAGATATATGTGAAGATCTGAAAAATAAAGTAAGTAGGATACTTTTTAATTCAGTCATTATTTTAAAAACAAATGCTAATCAGATATATTAGCTAAATACAGATGGTTATTTGACTTAATTCACCATTAAAAACCTATTCTAGGACAGCAATATGATCCTACTACCCATCTATTAGAATGGCTAAGGTACAAAAAATTGACAGTACCAAATGCTGGCAAGGATGTGAAGCAGCAGGAACTCTTATTCAGTGTTGTGGGGAATGGCCAGTTTGGAAGACAATTTGATTGTTTTTTAAAAAAGAAAAACATAGTTTTACCATTTGACCCAGTGACTGTGCTACTGAATATTTACCCAATTGATCTGAAAACGTTCACACAAAATCCTGTACACAAATATTTATAATAGCTTTATGCATAATCTCCAAAAATAGAAGCAACTAAGAGGCTTTTCCACAGGTGAATGAGTAAACTCATAAATTCATAAAATGTAGTATTATTCACTGATAAAAAGATATCAGGTAGCAACTCACAAAAGACATATGTGAACCTTAAATGCATGTTGCTAAGTGAAATAAGCCGGTCTGAAAAGGCTACATACAGTATGATACTAACTATATGACATTCTGGCAAAGGCAAAGGTAAAAAGATCAGTGGTTGCCAGAGGTTTGTGGGTAGAGAAGAGAGGCTGACTATGCTAAGTGGAGGTTTCTTTTGGGGCAGTGAAAATATTCTGTGTGACATTATAATTGTACATACATAATACTCCACATTTGGCAAAATCCATAGAACATTATAACATAAAGGATGAACCTTATCGTATTTTTTAAAAAAATGATTAAGAGGTTAGGGGAAACCACACGATGGAATGCAGAATGTAATGAAACAATCTAACTCTATTACAAATGTATGAAACAACCTCACTGAAGTTGGGGAGCAAGGAGAAGGAGGTGCTGCCTTCAGTAGCAATAGAAAAAAAATAGTTTCTGTAAAGCTAAAGGCAAAAGGAACATTATGTAAATACTATACTGTAGTTGAAAAAGGGATTTCCAACAAGCATAAAAGTTAACAATTCTGATACAATTATCTACATACACTAGAATTCAATGATTGTGTAAATGAATGGTGAATGATGACAGCCAGATTTTTCAAATTTGGAGTGGTAATTTGCAGATAACTAAAGAAAGGAGACTAGAATAATTATTTTGTAATGGATTAAAATTGGAATTATATTTAATTTAATATAGTTACATATAGAAATATCTATCAATATGTGTATATATGAGGGGACTAAAAAATTTATGCAAAATATTTATTACAAAAAGCTATGCATGGATTTCAAAAATCTTTTGCATCAAATAAACTCATCCTAACTTGTTAATATGTTTGAACAGGATCTACTTTGATGAAGTAAGAAGGATAAGACATTAGCTTGAAAGGAGCCCCTATTAAAGCAACATTAATTCTGCTAAAATTGAAGCAAGAACTAACATCAAATTTATGTTGAAGCTTGGGTGGAAGAATAATGAAATTATTGATGCTTTAAGAAATGCTTATGGGGAAAATGATCCCAAAGAAATCAGCAGTTTACAAATAAATAACTTGTTTGAAGAATGGATGAGACATGAAACCCATAGCAGCAAACCACCCACATCAATTTGTGAGGGAAAAAAACTCATCTTTTTCATACCCTTATTGAAGAAGACCAATGATTGGCAGCATAGACAATAGGCAACACCATAGACATCACAGTTAGTTCAGCTTACACAATTCTGTTGGCAAAAAAATTAAGTTGGGCAAACTTTCCACTTGATGGGTGCCAAAACCATTGCACCAAATTAGTTGCAGGGAAAAGCAAAGCTTTCAATTGAAATTTTAAACAAGTAGGATCAAGATCCTAAAGCATGTCTGTAGGATCAAGATCCTAAAGCATGTCTGTAGGATCAAAAATTACAATTCAAAAATTGTAACAGGAGATAAAACATGGCTTTACCAGTATGATCCTGAAGACAAAGCACAATCAAAGCAATGGCTACTAAGAGATGGAAATGGTCCAGTCAAAGCAAAAGCAGACCAGGCAAGAGCAAAGGTTATGACAACAGTTTTGAGGATACACAAGGCATTGTGCTTGTTGACATTCTAGAGGAGCAAAGAACAATAACATCTGCTTATTATAAGAGTGTTTTGAGAAAGTTAGCCAAAGCTTTAGCAGAAAAACTCCCAGTGAACCTTTACCAGAGTCCTTCTCCACCATGACAATGCTCCTGCTCATTCGTCTCATCAAAAAAGGGCAAGTTTGAGAGAGTTCCAATGGGAAATCATTAGGCATCCACCTTACAGTACTATTTGGCTGCTTGTAACTTCTTTTTGTTTCCTAATATTAAAAAGTTACTAAAGGACACCCATTTTTCTTCAGTTAATAAAGTAAAAAATACTGTATTGACTGGTTAAATTCCCAGGACTCTCAGTTCTTAAAGGATAGACTAAACAGCTGGTATCATCACTTACAAAAGCATCTTGAACCTGATGAAGCTTACATTGGAAAATAAAGTTTGCAGTTTTTATTTTTATAATTTCATTATTCCAAGAACTGTTTGAAGTCCCCTCACATATGGGGTTGCCTACACACAAATTTCATTGTTCTGTCAGCTGAGAATACCTAGAAGCAATAACATCTCAGTAGCAATGAGCACATGTAGTGCCCAGATCTTGTTTCTAAAACCATTTTCCAATAAAAGGACTCAGTGTTTCTTTGAGAAATGACTGATGCTGAAACTGAGGTGTAAATTTTACAAGATAAGCCTAGAGCATCTTATAGTGCCAGAAAGTAAGACCATGCTCAAAACAAATATCGGTTAATTTAAAAATTTAAAACTGCCTTGATGGGGATATGTCAAAGGGACACAAAAGAAAACTAAAAGAAACGGCCAACCTCCAAATGACAAATGGCAAAAATAAATGAACAAATTTGAGCAACACAATAAAGTTGTATTGAACCATAACTCAAAGTATAAAATAAGTACCCATTATTCCATATGATAAAAAGTAAATTATTGAATAAGTAGATAAACAAATAAATGGGGGAGAAGAGACAAATCTCCCATGAAGAATAAATCCAAATAATTTATGTAGATGTTCTGCATTCAAGCAGAGGAGCATAACTCCCACTCCATAAGCATAGGCTCCACATAGTGACTTTTTCCCAAAGAGTACAGTGTGGAGTAAGGTTTTAAAAAAACTAACTTTATAGTGGAGAAAACTGAAAAATGTTACATCAGCCAGGTGACCAGGTCAATATCAACCATGATAAACTGTGTAGGTAATATGTACACTTATGATGAGAATGGCACTTTGCTTCTGTAGTCTTTCACCCAAAATTTGTAACTCCAGTCTAATTATGAGAAAAAGTAAAAAAAGAAAAAAAAAGAAAGAAAGAAAAAGAAAAAAATTCCAGGCCTGGCACGGTGGCTCACACCTATAATCCTAGCACTTCCAAATCCAAGGCAGAGAGATCACTTGAGGCCAGGAGTTCTAGACCAGTCTGGCTAAGACAGTAAAACCCCATCACTACTAAAAATACAAAAATTAGCTGGGCATGGTGGCACACACCTGAAATCCCAGCTACTTGGGAGGCTGGAGAATCACTTGAACCCAGGAGATGGAGGTTGCAGTGAGCCAGGATCATGCCACTGCACTCCAGCCTTGGCGGTAGAGCAAGACTCTGTCTCAAAAAAAAAAAAAAAAAATTCAGTATAGGGGCATCCTACACATTTTCTAACCAGTACTCTTCAAAACTGCCAAAATCATCAATAACAAGAGAAATCTGAGAAACTGTCTCAGCCAAGAGGAGCCTAAGGAGACTTAACTACTAAATGTAATGTAGTATCCTGGATGGCATCCTAGAACAGAAAAAGGGCATTAAGTAAAGCCTAAGAGATCTAAATAAATTATGGACTTTGATTAATAATCATGTATTGATATTGGCACATTGTAGCAAATATACCATACTAGTGTAAGATGTCAATAATAGGGGAAACTGGGTACAGGGTTAAGGGACTCTATGTACTATCTTTGCAATTTATCTGTAAATCTAAAAATGAAGTTTATATTTTAAAATTCTCATTGTACAGCAATAAATACTGAAGCATTTACATGTGAAAAAAAAACATGGTATCTTGGATTCACTTAAAACATATTCAGTCAAAAAAGTGTGGGTGTACGTGGTGATTAATTTCATGTGTCATCTTGACTGAATCATGAGGTGTCCAAACATGTGGTAAAACATTATTCTGGATATGTCTGTGAGGGTGTGACTAGATGAGATTAACATTTGAACCAGTAGACTGCGCAAAGCCAATTGCCCTCTCTCGGTGTGGGCCTAACCCAATCAACTGAAGTCCTAAATAGAGCAGAAAGGCTGAGCAAGAGGAAACACCTCCCACATGACTGCTTGAACTACTACATAGATTTTTTCCTACCTTTGGACTCTTTATTATGAACCAAAGAACAATAAAAAGAAAATAAAAGAAACACAGAGAAAGTCACCAGCATTGATTTCTACAAAGCAGAGATTGACATTATTAGGTAACTACAATCTGGCCACAGACAAGCTGGTATAAAAATCCCTCACCTTGGCAGCAGCCCCAGTCAGGGGCTTATAGATGAAACTCCCAACTCCCTGTGACAGAGCACCTGGGGGAAGGGGCAGCTGTGGGCACAGCTTCAGCAGACTTAAATGTTCTTGCCTGCCAGCTCTGAAGAGAGTAGCAGATCTCCCAGCACAGCGCTTGAGATCTGCTAAGGGACAGACTGCCCCCTCATGTGAGTCCCTAACTCCCGTGCCTCCTGACTGGGAGACACCTCCCAGCAAGAGTCGACAGACACTTCATACAGGAGAGCTCAGCTGGTGTCTGGCGAATGCCCTTCTGGGATGAAGCTTCCAGAGGAAAGGGCAGGCAGCAAACTTTCCTGTTCTGCAGCTTCTGCTGGTGATACCTGGGCAAGCAGGGTCTGGAGTAGACCTCCAGCAAACTCCAGTAGACCTGCAGCAGAGGATCCTGAATGTTAGAAGGAAAACTAACAAGCAGAAAGCAATAGCATCAACTCCACAAAACGACGTCCACGCAAAAACACCACCAGAAGGTCACCAACATCAAAGACCAAAGGTAGATAAATCCACAAAGATGAGGAAAAACCAGCGCAAAAAGATGGAAAATTCCAAAAACCAGAATGCCTCTTCTCCTCCAAAGGATCACACTTCCTCAGCAGCAAAGGAACAAAACTGGATGGAGAATGAGTTTCATGAATTGACAGAAGCAGGCTTCAAAGGGGGGTAATAACAAACTCCTTCCAGCTAGAGGAGCATGTTCTAACCCAATGCAAGGAAGCTAAGAACACTGGTAAAAGGTTACAGGAACTGCTAGCTAGAATAACCAGTTTAAAGAAGAATATAAATGACCTGATGGAGCTGAAAATCTCAACAGAAGAACTTCGTGAAGCATACACAAGTATAAATAGCCAAATTGATCAAGCAGAGGAAAGGATATCAGAGAATGAAGATCAACTTAATGAAATAAAGTGTGAAGAGAAGATTACAGAAAAAAGAATGAAAAGGAACAAATTAAGCCTCCAAGAAATATGGGACTATGTGAAAAGACCAAACCTACGTTTGATTGGTGTACCTGAAAGTGATGAGGAGAATGGAACCAAGTTGGAAAACACTCTTCAGGGTATTATACAGAACTTCCACAACCTAGCAAGAAAGGCCAATATTCAAATTCAGGAAATACAGAGAACACCACAAGAATACTCCTCGAGAAGAGCAACCCCAAGACACATAATCCTCAGATTCACCAAGGTTGAAATGAAGGAAAAAATGTTAAGGGCAGCCAGAGAGAAAGGTCGGGTTACCCACAAAGGGAAGCCCATCAGACTAACAGTGGATCTCTCGGCAGAAACTCTATAAGCCAGAAGAGAGTGGGGGCCAATATTCAACATTCTTAAAGAAAAGAATTTTCAACCTAGAATTTCATATCCAGCCAAACTAAGCTTCATAAGTGAAGGAGAAATAAAATCCTTTACAGACAAGCAAATGCTGAGAGATTTTGTCACCACCAGGCCTGCCTTACAAGAGCTCCTGAAGGAAGCACTAAACATGGAAAGGAACAACCTGTACCAGCCACTGCAAAAACATGCCAAATTGTAAAGACTATCGAGGCTAGGAAGAAACTGCCTCAACTAACGGGCAAAATAACCAGCTAACATCATAATGACAGGATCAAATTCACATGTAACAACACTAAACTTAAATGTAAACGGGCTAAATGCCCCAATTAAAAGACATAGACTGGCAAATTGGATAAACAGTCAAGATCCATCGATGTGCTGTATTCAGGAGAAACATCTCACGTGCAAAGACACATAGGCTCAAAATAAAGGGAAGGAGGAATATTTACCAAGCAAATGGAAAGCAAAAAAAAAAAAAAAAAAAAAAAAAAAAAAAAAAGCAGGGGCTGCAATCCTAGTCTCTGAGAAAATAGACTTTAATCCAACGAAGATCAAAAAAGACAAGGGCATTACATAATGGTAAAAGTTTCAATGCTATGCAACAAGAAGAGTTAACTATCCTAAGTATATATGAACCCAATACAGGAGCACCCAGATTCATAAAGCAAGTTCTTAGATACCTACAAAGAGACTTAGACTCCCACACAATAATAGTGGGAGAACTTAACACCCCACTGTCAATATTAGACAGATCAATGAGACAGAAAATTAACAAGGATATTCAGGATTTGAACTCAGCTCTGGCCCAAGCAGACCTAATATACATCTACAGATCTCTCCATCCCAGATCAACAGAATATAAATTCTTCTCAGCACCACATCGCACTTATTCTAAAAGTGACCACGTAATTGGTAGTAAAACACTCCTCAGCAAATGCAAAAATATGGAAATCATAGTCTCTCAGACCAAGTGCATTCAAATTAGACCTCAGGATTAAGAAACTCACTCAAAACTACACAACTACATGGAAACTGAACAACCTGCTCCTGAACAACTACTGGGTAAATAATGAAATTAAGGCAGAAATACATAAGTTCTTTGAAACCAGTGAGAACAAAGGCAGGACATACCAGAATCTCTGGAACACAGCTAAAGCAGTGTTTAGAAGGAAATTTATAGCACTAAATGCCCACATGAGAAAGGAGAAAGATCTAAATTCAACACCCTAACATCACAATTAAAAGAACTAGAGAAGCAAGAGCAAACAAATACAAAAACTAGCAGAAGACAAGAAACAACTAAGGTCAGAGCAGAACTGAAGGAGACAGAGACACAAAAAAACCCTTCAAAAAAAAATCAATGAATCCAGGAGCTGGTTTTTTGAAAAGATTAACAAAATAGATTGACCACTAGCCAGACAATAAAGAAGAAAAGAGAGAAGAATCAAGTAGACACAATACAAAATGATAGAGGGGATATCACCACTCATCCAACAGAAATTAAAAACTACCATCAGAGAATACTATGAGCACTTCTATGCAAATAAACTGGAAAATCTAGAAGAAATGGATGAATTCCTGGACACATACACCCTCACAAGACTAAACCAGGAAGAAGTTGAACCCCTGTACAGACCAATAACAAGTTCTGAAATTGAGGCAGTAATTAATAGTGTACCAACCAAAAAAAGTCCAGGACCAGATGGATTCACAGCCGAATTCTACCAGAGGTACAAAGAGGAGCCGGTACCATCCCTTCATAAACTATTCCAAACAATAGAAAACGCATTTTATGAGGCCAGCATCATCCTGATACCAATACCTAGCAGAGACACAACAAAAAAAGAAAATTTCAGGCCATCTATGCAAATATCCTCAATAAAATACTGGCAAACCGAATCCAGTAGCACATCAAAAAGCTTATCCACCACGATCAAGTCAGCTTCATACATGGGATGCAAGGCTGGTTCAACATACACAAATCAATAAACATAATCCATCGCATAAACAGAAACAATGACAAAAGCCACATGATTATCTCAATAGATGCAGAAAGGCCTTCGATAAAATTCAAGACCCCTTCATGCTAAAAACACTAAATGAACTAGGTATTGATGGATTGTATCTCAAAATAATAAGAGCTATTTATGAAAAACCAACAGCCAATATCATATTGAATGGACAAAAGCTGGAAGCATTCCCTTTGAAAACTGGCACAAGACAAGGGTGCCCCCGCTCACCACTCTTTTGCAACATAGTGTTAGAAGTTCTGGTCAGGGTGATCAGGCAAGAGAAAGAAATAAAGCCAATTCAAATAGGAAGAGAGGAAGTCAAATGGTCTCTGTTTGCAGATGACACGATTGTATATTTAGAAAATCCCATTGTCTCAGTCCAAAAACTCCTTAAGCTGATAAGCAACTTCAGCAAAGTCTCAGGATAAAAAATCAAAGTGCAAAAATCACAAGCATTCCTATACACCATTAGCAGACAAACAGAGAGCCAAATCATGAGTGAACTCCCATTCACAATTGCTTCAAAGAGAACAAAATACCTAGGAATACAACTTACAAGAAATGTGAAGGACCTCTTCAAGGAGAACTACAAACCACTGCTCAAGGAAATAAGAGAAGACACAAACAAATGGAAAAACATTCCATGCTCACGGATAGGGAGAATCAGTATCATGAAAATGGCCATACTGACCAAAGTAATTTATAGATTTTTTGCTGTATCAAGCTACCATTGACTTTCTTCACAGAATTAGAAAAAACTAATTTAAATTTCATATGGAACCAAAAAAGAGCCTGTATAGCCAAGACAATCTTAAGCAAATAGAACAAAGCTGGAGGTGTCATGCTGCCTGACTTCAAACTATACTACAAGGCTATAGTAACCAAAACAGCATGGTACTGGCACCAAAATAGACATGTAGACCAATGGAATAGAATAGAGACCTCAGAAATAACACCACACATCTACAACCATCTGATCTTTGATAAACCTGACAAAAACAAGTAATGGGGAAAAGATTCCTTATTTAATAAATGGTGTTGGAAAAACTGGCTAGCCATATGCAGAAAACTGAAACTGGACCCCTTCCTTACACCTTATACAAAAATTAACTCAAGATGGATTAAAGACTTAAATGTAAGACCTAAAACCATAAAAACCCTAAAAGAAAACCTAGGCAATACCATTCAGGACATAGGCCTGGGCAAAGACTTCATGACTAAATCACCAAAAGCAGTGACAACAAAAGCCAGAATTGACAAATGGGATCTAATTAAACTAAAGAGCTTCTGCACAGCAAAATAAACTATCATCAGAGTGAACAGGCAACCTACAGAATGGGAGAAAATTTTGCAATCTTTCCATCTGACAAAGGGCTAATATCCAGAATCTACAAAGAACTTAAACAAATTTACAATTAAAAAAAAAACAACCCCATCAAAAAGTGGGTGAAGGATATGAACAGACAATTCTCAAAAGAGGACATTTATATGGCCAACAAGCATACGAAAAAAAGTTCAACATCACTGGTCATTAGAGAAATGCAAATCAAAACCACAATGAGATACCATCTCATGTCAGTTAGAATGGCGATCATTAAAAAGTCAGGAAACAACAGATGCTGGAGAGGATGTGGAGAAATGGGAATGCTTTTAAACTGTTGGTGGGAATGTAAATTAGTTCAACCATTGTGGAAGACATTGTGATGATTCCTCAAGGATCTAGAATCAGAAATACTATTTGACCCAGCAATCCCATTGCTGGGTATATATCCAAAGGATGATAAATCATTCTACTATAAAGACACATGCACACATATATTTATTGCAGCACTATTCACAATAGCAAAGACTTGGAACCAACCCAAATGCCCATCAATGATGGAGTGGATAAAGATAATGTGGCACATATACACCATGGAATGCTATGCAGCCATGAAAAAGGATGAGTTCATGTCCTTTGCAGAGACATGGATGAAGCTGGAAACCATCATTCTTAGCAAACTAACACAGCAACAGACAACCAAACACTGCATGTTCTCATTCATAAGTGGGAGCTGAACAATGAGAACACCTGGACACAGGGAGGGGAACATTCACACCAGGGCCTGTCGTGGGGTGGGGGTCTAGGGGAGGGATAGCATTAGGAGAAATACCTAATGTAGATGATGGATTGATGGGTGCAGCAAACCACCATGGCACATGTATATCTGTGTAACAAACCTGCACCTTCTGCACATGTATCCCAGAACTTAAAGTATAATAAAAATAAAAATAAAAAAGAATACCTTACCTCATCCCATTCAAGTTATCCCCCCAAAGAATTTCCCCATCTCTTCCAATTTTTGACAGTTCTCCTTTTCACATTTTTGTCGTTTATTCATTCACTTAACAAATAATTGAATGTCCACCCTGTTCTAGGCCTTGGAGAATGAACAGAAATCAAAAGCAGCCAATCCTTGACCAATGAGACTTCTAAAAGGGAAAACAAACAATAAAACAATCTAAAAAGAAATGTAAAACTGTTATTGCAAATTCTGCTATGAAAAGAATACATATGGTGCTGGCAAAAGAGTTACTTGGCCTAATGTGGAGTTCAAAACAAACAAATAAACAAACAAACAATGCCTACAGTCCAAAAATTAAAAAGTAGCAGTGAAAGTGTATCATTTAGAGACTTGGTGGTGAATGTCAAAGTAATTACCTAAAAGAAATGAAAGTGGGTTGTCTCTGGGAAGCAGGAAATGGGAGAAAGGAGGCAGAGTACTGCTGTTTTTTGAAAACTGTTTTTGTTTTTTTTTAACTATTTTACTCTCTAAATTGCATACTCAAAAAATTTTGATAAAAAATTATTTTAAAGGAAGAAAACAAATATATACTTTGGCAACCTTTACCAAGAGGAAAGCAAACATCAAAATTACTAGTATGAAACATACTCCTACTAAAAAAGAAAACAGCCACAGATACAGAAGAGATTAAAAAGATAAGAAACTACTACAAACAAATTTATTCCTATAAATTTGAAAAGCAAGATAAAATGGTTAGATTTCCCTCTTGAAAAACTTATCAAAATCAACTCTAAAGAAAATCAGTCATAAGTAGGTATTTCACAAATGCCTGATAAGCATATAAAATATTTTCAACTTCAATTGAAATTAAAGAAATATAAATAAGATCTCAATAATATAACATTTTAAACCTACTCAATTGCTAAAAGTTAAAGACATGGAAAAACCAAGCACTGGCAAGGGTGTAGAACAACAGAAACTCTTATTCACTCCTTGTACAAACATTGAAATAAAATTGGGATTATTGTTTTAACGCAAGCATGTGCATACTCTTCATTCCAAGGGATTCGCATTAACTTAGGGAAACTCCTGGGAATTTGCACCATACAACATTGAATGAAAATGTACACAGTATTCATTAAAAACAAAAGGAAAAAAGAAAATTCAAGTATCTATAAATAGAAGAACAAATGAATAATTGTGAAACAGACAAAAATGGAATGTTACATAGCAGTGAAAATAACTATAGCTTCATGTGCAACTTAAATGGATTTTGTAAACATAATATTAGGGAGGAAGGCTCAGAAGACTAAATAAAAGCAATTTTATAGAGCTCAATAATATTCTTTGAAGACATACATATGTGATAAAATTATTATGTTTTTACAATCAATAATAAACACAAAATCCGGGGTAGTGTTTACCTCTTGTTGAAGAGAAGGAGATAGGAAGACGGCATTTGGAAAAGGTACCTTTGTATTTCAAGAATACTGGCAATGTTGTGCCTATACTAGGAATTAGAATCAAAGAAGTTTTTTATTACTATGCCTTATTAATTGCAGATATGTTACATTTATTCATTTATATAAAATGTTATATACTATAATGTTTTATAATATCATTACCTCTGTTTCTCCTATCATACTGAAATACAAATTCTAACAATTCTCAGTTAAATAAATGTACAGAAGGTTTCTTTCTGAAAATGTATACCTCCTTAGTCTCTAATCCACTGATAAGAGAATTACACACACACACACACACACACACACACACACACACACCCTAAATTTTGTGGCAATGTAGAGTTGATGCTCTTTTTGATGCTTTTCTTTCCCACTGTGTAATATTGTTAATACACCTTTTGAAATGATCTTGAAAGAAGGTAATAACTGCCATTAAATCACTCACATTGATGGATATATAAAAGTGGATAAAATAGCCTATTAAAGAAAAAATGGAAATCTTTGCCTCTTTTCAGCACCCCCATGTGGCCATCAGAGAAAAAGGCAAGCATTGTTGCTAATTACGGATAAATTATGGGTCCCCTATATCAGTACCATGCTGTTTATTTGATACGTTAGCAAATGCCTTATTAACAAACTAAGAGAAAGTTTTTTATTTTGCTTACATTTTAATAGAGTATCCAAGAAGAAAAAAACAAAGCATATTCTACAAGACCAAAAACAAGAAAGTAACTCTCATGTAAAGCAGCAGTGCTAGGTATGTTTCACTGAACAGTAGTGCATAAGTTGTTCCTTGGGGGAGGACAAAGTATATCTTGGTAAAATAACTTTAAGAAATTCAGTATGCTATCCCCACTGGGATATTAACAGTGAACATCAGATTAGTAAACACCCCAAAAAGTCCTAGAGTAAAAAATCTGTTTAACTCTGTTTCACTTATCATTACTTTTAGTTCTGTGAAAGTAGTTAGATATCTCATTTTAAGACATGCTGAAATAAAACTTTAAATTCTCATAGTTTTTTTTTTTTTTTACTTAGGAAATTCATAATGACTGGCATTGTAACAGCTGTCACACAAGTATAGAATTATGTTGTTGATATGGTTTGGCTTTGTGTCCTCACTCAAATCTCACGTTGAATTATGATCTTCAGTGTTGAAGGAGGGGCCTATTGGGAGGTGACTGGACCGTGGGGCTGGTTTCTAGTGGTTTAGCACTATCCCCCTAGTGCTGTCTCATGACAGAGTTCTCACAAGACCTGGTTGTTTAAAAGTGTGTGGCACCTTCCCCTTCGCACTCTCTCTCTTGTTCTGCCATGCGAAGATTGTGCCCATTTCCCCTTCACCTTCCACCATGTTTGTAAGTTTCCTGAGGCCTCCTGAACAGCCTGTGGAACTGTGAGTCAATTAAACCATTTTCTCCATAAATTACCCAGTTTTGGATATGTCTTTATAGCAATGTGACAATGGACTAATACAGCTGTTTATGAGTATTTAATATCAGGTGGTCAGTTGAGTGGATTGTGGTTAAATGAATAAATGAATGAATCAATCGAGTGCAGATAATAATAAAAATTATTCATAGAATCCAAGTTACTTTCAGACAACATTTTTAATTGGTTATGTTTGTTTTTGCTGAGAACAATATTTCAGTCTAGCCTCACCTCTGCTGTAGTAGTTACCAGTTAAGCACATCAATAATGATCTATTTCAGATCTTCTTTGGATTAGCCAGAATGAGTGGCATCAAAGAAAGCTTATGTTTACAATGGTTGGGAGTTTCTATTTGTTCCTGACTGTCACTGTTTAAAACTGCTATCACACATATGCCAAAGAAATGATTATGCATCTATTACTGACTTTTTGTAAGGACAAACAAAACAATGCCTGTCTTAGTCTCATCACCTTTCTCCCAAAGTCATGCTTTCAGAATAGTCTCTGAGAGTCTTACTATTAAGAATTCTTCATTGGTTTGACCTGTGAGAGAGGTACTTATTCAAAAAGTACAGTGGATTTAGTTCCTGCCTTGATAAGTAAAATTTTAGTTATTAATAGCAAGAATTTGCCCTAGACCAATAACATCAAAGAATAGTAAGGAATAGAAATATTAACAGCTTCTTACAAACCTACCTTCTTTTTTTGTGGAATATGTAAATATTCTCTCTTTCTCTCTCTCTCTCTCTCTCTGTCTCCCTCTCCCTCTCCCTCTCCATCTCTCCACAAACAGATGCTTCTCACCTTAGATAAGGTTATAACCCAACAGACTCATTATAAGTTCAAAATATCCTAACTTGAAAATGCATATAATAAACAGAACACTATAGCTTAGCCTAGCCCTTAAACATGCTCAGACACTTACATTAGCACCGCTAGCTGGGAGGTGCAGCTCACTGCTTCTGCTCGACTTTGCAAAAGCATTGTATAACATGTCTCTGGCCCAGAAAAAGATCAAAATTTAAAATTTGGAGTGCAGTTTCTACTGAACACATATTGCTTTTGCGTCATAGTAAAACTGAAAATTCAGAAATTGAAAAATCGTAAGTCAGAGACTTAGGGAAATATATATGTGTATCTCCCACTAAAGGATTTTGTTAGAAGATAAACATTCTCAATCATCACAACATTCCATAAGAGGTAATCCCACTCCAACCATTCTTTGGAAGTAACTTAAAGATGTGTTGGCTACATTCAAACAGTGAGAAGTCAGTTACTGCATAAAACACTGACATTGCATTTTTTACGTATTTTTAATGCACTATAACTTATTTTTTATTGCTTTTACTGTCACAAAGTTACTGTATTAATTAGCGTTCTCCAGAGAAACAGAACCAATAGGATATAACCAGATATGTATACAAGAGATTTATTATGAGAATTGGCTCACATGATTATGGAAACCAAGAAGTCCCAGGGTATGTCATCTGCAAGCTGGAGAACCAGCAGTATAATTCAGTCATAGTCTGGAAGCCCAAGAACCAGGAGCTCTGCTGCCCAAGGGCAGAAGACGGATATATCAGCTCAGGAAGGGACAGACAGTATTCATCCTTTCTTTACTGAATCTACTGATTCAAATGCTAATCTCTTCCAGAAACACCTTAACAGACACACCCAGAAATGTTTTGCCAGCTATCTGGGCATCCTGTATGTAGCCCAGTAAAGTTGACACATAAAATTAACCACAATAATAATACAGACCTATTGTAGAAAGTTCAAATAAAAGTAAGCTTGAGAGCTTAGCCCAGACAAGTAGGATACACCCCAACCAGCAGTTTCACCAGAACAGGCTGCCCTCACTCAAGGAGTATATGTACACCTGACACCACATTTAGCTGCAACCAATAATCTGTTTTACACAGAACTAGGCTTCCTGTCCATATAAACAAGAATTTTCAAATACAAATTTGAGTACAAAATGAAGAAGCAACAAGTGTCTGAAGAAAACAGAAAGAATCAATAACCAAAGGTGAAAGGTATTATAATAAATAGACTTTAAATAAAATAGGACAAACATAAATAATTTAAAATAAATATAACTGACATGCTCAGAGAGGTTCTCAAAAATAGAGCATCCTTGGGCCAGGCACAGCAGCTCACACCTGTAATCCCAGCACTTTGGGAGGCTGAGGTGAGTGGATCACTTGAGGCCAGGAGTTCAAGACTGGCCTGATCAACATAGTGAAACCCCATCTCTACTGTATATATATGTATGTATGTATATATATGTGTGTGTGTATATATATGTATACATATATATGTGTGTATATGTATGTATACATATATATGTGTGTATATATGTATACATATATATAAATTAATAGCAATTCCCTAATGTTATCTAATACCAGTCCATATTTAAAATTTCCCCAATTATCTTAAAGATTTTCTGTGTAGTTGGTGTGCCTTTGTACAGTTAACCCAAAGAAGTTCTTCATGATTTATATATATATGTAAAAGCTGGGCATGGTGGCGCATACCTGTAATACCAGCTATTTGGGAGGCTGAGGCAGGAGAATTGATTGAACCCGGGAGGCAGAGGTTGCAATGAGCCTAGATCATGCCACTGGGCAACAGAGCAAGACTTCATCTCAAAAACAAACCAACAAACCAACAAAAAGAATAGGGCATCCTTGAGAAAGAAATTTACTAATGAGTTTGGAAATCTAAAATCTGATTGTTGCCCTTTAAAAATAGTCAATGCATAGTTGACCAGCAGAACAACCATAAATGAAAAGCAAATCAGCAAGTTGGCGCATGAATCAGGGTCATTATCCCAGAATAGCATGCAAAACACAAAGAGAAATTAAAATGGAAGAAAAGAGATACAAAGGCAGGTCCAGAAGTTCCATTATCTGTAATTTTTTAATTAAAAATATTTTTCTTCTTTTATTTTTTGAGACAGGGTCTCCCTCTGTGGTCCGTGCTGGAGTGCAGTGGTGCGATCAGTTATATGCCATCATTTTTTATGCAGTTACAAGGATAGATTAGGTGATGGTGGTGATAATGAATTTAGATGACTGCTGGGTAGATAGAATGATAGATAATAGAGATGGCTTTTCTTGTTTTGTCTTTTGTTTTTTTCTTCTAAAAAGCTTGATCTAGTGCTTTTTAAGAAATGCATTATGGAGAAGTTCACCCATTCTCTACTAAAGAGAATAATATAAGAAATCTATATACACCTATTACCCATCTCCAACAATTATCACCGTTTTGTCACTCTTGCTTTGTCTATCCTGCACCAGGAAGCTACTCTCTCAATTATTCTGGAGAATTTTAAAGCAAATCCTTAACCATTCACCATTTCACTTATACCCACCTCATTTTGCTTCTTCTCTAACTGATATGAACTTCTCTTTATAATACCTATAACCTGTATCATACCTAATAAAATTAATAACAATTCCCTAATGTTATCTAATTTCCAGTCCATATTTAAAATTTTCCCAATTATCTTAAAGATTTTCTGTGTAGTTGGTGTGCCTTTATACAGTTAACCCAAAGAAGTTCTTCATAATATATTTTGTTGTTTTTCCAGATTCTCTGCAACACTGAATATGTATTTAACACTTGCCATACAACAGGCAAAAATTACCTTTTGTTTTTTTATTGGAATTTCCACTAGAGGAAACTTCAATTACTAGCGAGGTTAGGCATATTTTAATATACTTATTTGCCTTTTAATATGCTTTTGTGCTTGTGTGAATGATATGGCCATATTCTTTGTCCATGTTAGTGTTTTTTCTTATGTATTTGTGGGAACTTATTATTAGGTTGGTGCAAAAGTAATTGCAGTTTTTCCATTTATTTTAATAGAAAACTGCAATTACTTTTGCACCAAACTAATAAATTCAGGTAACTTTTCTGTATTTTTGTTGCATTGTAAGTGTTTTCTTTGAATCTGTTTTGTCGTTTTTAGAACTTTTTAACTTTCATATGTTTGCCAATCTCTACAATGACCTCTAAAGTTTATATTCAATATTATATTCAATAGTTGTCTGAAACTTTTTCCTGAATATTATTTTCTCACCAGTTAGAATTAAAAATATTGATTAATAAACTCTCCCTAGTTTGGCATTTAGCCTAATTTATAGCCTAAGTCTTAAGAAGACATTTTGCAAATGATCTCAGTTAGGCATACAGAGTTTTACCTTCTACAAAAAACATGAAAAAAATCATACAAACGAAAAAATTAAAATAGAATTCCTAGCCCAACTTTCTATCTTCAAAATCACTGTAAGATTTTCTTTCCCAGAAAACTAGTTCACTTCTTATGAGCAGCAATGGAAATAAAATTCCAGAACAGCCAAAAACAATTTTAAGCAGGTTATTGAATACTCCCCAAAATGGAACGTTGGTTTTCCAGGAATATTCACAATGACCTCATGCTCTTTTATCAGAATAACATTTCAAGGAGATTATTTTAAATGTATCCTTGAAATCTTACCTCATGAAACCTAGAGCTTTAAAACTAAGCTTGAGTAGTCTCTAGCTATCAGTGTGAGCAGGAAGAAACTAGCATGACAATTTTGATGCATATTTGTAGAATACTCTTTTTATGCATATTATTTCCAGTGTGGGTAGAACAGCTGCAGGAGAGAGAGAGAATGCACACTGGGAAGTAGAGAGGAGAGGATCTTGTAGACCTTGTTATAAAAAAACAAAACTCATTTCAAAGTAACATAAAGGAGAATTTATGTATTTTTTTTTCTCTGGCTTTAAGGAATAAACTATTAGCATTTCTTCTTCTCTATTTTTTTTAAAAAAATGTTTTATAGAGACTGGGGGTCTCAATATGTTGCCCAGGCTGGTCTCAAACTCCTGGCCTCAAGCAATCCTCCTTCCTCAGCCTCCCAAAGCACTGGAATTACAAGCACTAACCACTGTTCCTGGCCTTCTTCCTCTCTATTTATTCAATCATTCCATTGTTTACCAGCCCCAATATATGTAGGTCAAGAGTTATACCCATACAGCATGGGATTTCAAGACAAAATGTAACACTAATGAAAATAGCAGTGTCCCCAAATTAGTCAGTGTCTCTCTACTTTTTAGCCAGCTTTGGCTTGTGTGGAAATCGCTCCACCTCTCTTTTTCTGCACATTCAGTATCATAAGCCTTGAATCCTTGAAGCTACTCTCTCAATGCATGTCATATATCCTGTGTCCAAGTATGGCCAGTATGAGATAGCTGTCACTGAGAGCCCTTGTGGAAAATTAATGGCTGACCACAGAGGGCAAAATGATAGGACAGATGGCTCTGTCACTACGGCCAGCCTGGAGGCTGAAAGAAACTCAGAGTCTGGGCAAATAACGCTGTGTTTCATACACTTGCTCCTTTGTTAATCCCGTCTCCCTGTCAGCAGCTGTCCTTCATTGTTTGGTTGAGTGGAAAGGTTGTTTCATTTTCTACAGGCGTTTTCTACTTTTTTCCAATTTGTTAATGATTCAAAGAACACATTTCAGAAATTCCTTGAGACCCCCTTCACGTCAGAAAGGAGTCTTCCCTGTCATTTATTTAAAGAAAAGCAGTGAAATTTGTTTTGTACAATGCCAAGAAAATATTGGTCTGTATCCTGTTATGGATTGCTGAATTTAAATGCTTTTAAGAAATTCTGAAAAAAAAATCAGCTAAGGATACTTAATATCCTAAGGTTACATCCAGCTAATACCAACACATAATTAGGTTAATACAGAGAATGGGGGGGAACGGTCAATCTTGTAGAAGTTAGTCACATTAGCATGACTGGATGATTCATAAATTTTGCACTTTTCAACAATGTCTCAAAGTCATTAATTATTCTTTGTTTTCCAGTTGAACTTCCAGGCCAGAAAAAGACAATGTAACATGAAGTTTTAAGAAGTTCACAAAACCTTTTCCCTTTTCCTCCACCATCTTGGCCAGTCTTAAATCTCATTTTCCCTTTGTCAGGACACCTCTGGTGCTAACAGCTAGCTTCAGAAAAGAAGCAGAGTGGTTTAGCTTCTCCAGTGTCAAGGTCATTCCCAAATTGAGCAACTCAAGGCGATGACTCAGAAGCTCACCTGCATTCTAGTTCCTTTAAAAAGGCCAAATATGCATTCTGACCAAGGAAATTCTTTGACACGTAAATCCTTAAAAATTCTTATCAGTGTCTAACACTCCTCCCCTTCTTCCCCTTCCTATTACTGATGTCTGACTTTTAAACAAAGAATTACAGTCACTTTAGTGACCCTGAACAAAAGCTGACCATCAATTCACTGCAAACGTTATTGATGCCTTGGTTTTTCTCTTTAGTCTGTTCTGATGTTTTTCTAAAGAAATAGTCCTGAAGCTCTGAAGAGTCAATTGGTACTTTTATAGACTTTTTGAAGGTCTTCTTAAGGAACATCTTTTCATTCACATGCCCTTCCTACAGACCAATCCATGACTTAAAGTTGTCACATACTCCATAAAATACTAAGGAACTTTTCATTACTATTTATAGGAATTTAGGAAAAGTGCCCTCAAAGCAACACATCCAGTTAGCAAGTCTTTCATCTGGCTTGTTAGAAGTTCATGCTGGGAAATTTCTGGGCACAGCTCTTACAGTCAAATCTGTCATGTCCCTCTGATTACATGATTCTCTTTTATTACCAAATCTGATTCATAAGCTCTTCTGCAAAGGCCATTTGTAAGAGGATTCAGGAGTACCCAATTACACGGCATCTCTATATCTTTTACTAAACTTTATTAGATATTATATCCATGCCATAAAAAGTCTGAAAGTACTTTAATAGCAAGCCAAGTCATTTGAGATTTATACATGATTAGAAAGAAAATTACTCTCTACAAGTTTCCATTCCAGCCTTGCAAGTGGGTCTTCCACAACCGATTAGATCACACCAACTCCCACTCCACACTCTTGAGCATTACTATCACATGGACTGAGCACTTCTTGTATTAACAGACCAAGCCTTGGCCCCAAATCCACTCCTCTCTGCATCCTCTCAGGTTCCTGAAATTCCTGCAATCCCAGCTTTCTCCCTGTCAAGTATGCACGGCCATCCTCACATGACAATGCAATGTATGTGTTCCATATTTTCTGCATCCCTCCACAAACATTGATCGTTTCACAAAGTAAACCATTATAATTCTAAGTTGGCTGGAAACTGATGGGTTTCTGCATCTTCTTATGTACAGGAATAACTAAATCACAAGCAAAAAAAATTAAACCACATTTCAATTTCCATAGGTAGCTAAGTAAACATTAAGCATCTACTTTGGGCCCAACACTATGAGAGAAATCAGAAAAGTATGAGGAAATGGTTCTCAAGATGTGCTTCTGGTGACCCTAAGGCTCTCTGCAACATTTTAGGGGACTCCATGAAGCCAAAACTATTTTCATACTGTAACTAACATGCTATTTGTCTTTTTCACTCTTACTCTTGTATGAATAAACAGTGGGGTTTTCTAGAGAGTGTACAACATGTGATAGAACAGACTGAATGCAGAAGCAGGCATGAGAATCCAGCTGTCCTTTGTTAAGTCAGGTACTAAAGAGACTTGGAAAAATGAAGAACAATCCCACTCTCTTTTCTAAAACAATATTGTCTTGGAAAATCTAGTTATATTTTATAAAATATGTGACTTAGTGTATAATGGATGAGTTACTTTTAATAAATTGATAAATGAATATTTTTTTTGTCAATGTTAATATCTAAAATGATAAATATCAGTAGATATAATTACATAAACAAAAATTCTTTGGGGTTCTCAATAGCAATTAAGAATGTAAAGGCATCCTGATTCCAACACTTTTTGCTAAAGGTTGGCAAAACCAAGTTCTGCCTCCATGCTGGGATGGCAATATTGGATCCTGGTATTTCTCAGAGCACAGAATCTACAGTATAAATACATCTTTCTCTTCCTAACATTGCTTCCTGCCAGAGTATAACTTTGGTATAATTATGCTAGCTCTCTTCCTCTTACCAGCTATGAGGATTAGAAGTGACAAGGAGTCAGCAGGACAAAAGCTCCATCCTGACACAGGGGTGTAGGTGGCTGGTGGGATGGTGGTGCAATGTGCAGATTGAAGGTGCCCTGGAAGAAGGGCAGAGATGGTAGGGGGCTACAGTTAGGTGCCCATGAAAATTCCAAACAGAATTTTGGATGTAGAGAGTAGCCTTTTCAATGTAGAAGTAGAAAGTTGAACACATGAATGAATTATGTAAGGAAGTCATGGGCATAGAAAAGTTAATTTAAACAATGGAAACATGGATTTTTTCAAGGAGAGTATACAGAATTATAAGACAAAATGCCCAGGTCACCACTCCAAATGATCCTAATATTTAAGGCACAGGTGATAGAAGAGAACCCTGCAAAGGACACTGAAAGAAAGGGGTCAAAGTGCAAGGAAAACTGAGTGTGGTGTTATAGCAGCCAATGAAAACGAACATTTCAGAAAGAAGGGAGTGTCATTACTTGAATGCTGCTAAGAGATCACATAAAATCAGCATTGAAGCGTGCCTGTTAGTTTTAACAAGAAGGTCACTGCAGTCTTGGCAAAAGCCATTTCATGGAATAAACATCTTTTGTTTCAGTCTGGTTATAAAATCAAACTATGAAATTTTGATTGTGAAAGATGCTTAGCAAAACCTTTTTCAGTTTCCTATTTTCTTATTCATACAAAAACATAGTAATTTTTAAAACATGATGTCTTTTGAGCCCAACATATTTAAATGCCTTTCGTCCTTGTTGGTCACTACGGAGAATGAATTAAATCTTCTAAATAGTGAACTGTTGAAATAATTTATTACAGGTAGGAAGTATCTCCAGCCTGAAAGTTCCTGTGTAACAGAAATGTTGGGCATCTACAGGAAGGTGCCCATTCTAGAAACCTCATCATAAACTGTGTTTGAGTTCTGAAGGCGTCAAGAGAGATGGGATGGGTCGTGGCTATAACTGAAAGGGAAGAATAAACCTGCCATAACCAGGAAGAATGGATCCTTTAATTCTGAAATGATTACATTTGGAGGGGAGGTGTTATTTAGTTGATTCTATTTAGTTTTTTGCTTATTTATGTTTTGGCTGTGATTTTAAGTATTGTGTGATGGAAAGAGTAGCAGCCTGAGTCTGGTTGCCCAGGCTTGAGTTCCTTCCAGAGGTACAGCAAGCTCTGTGTCTTCAGGCTTCCTCTGGACTTAGCAAGGCTTAATCTCTCAAGTAAATATAAAGGTGGACACCTGCTATAGACACGTCCAGTGTGAAGACAGCTAATTCCCTACATAAGCTTCCATCAAAAGAATGTACCCACCATTATCTGCAACCTTTCTTCTAGTCTCCCTGTTTTCTTTGCATCATTATCTCCATGGACCTCTACATAGTCTTGGAAATCCTTCCTCCATAATCAATGAAAACAGAAGCGATTATTTTCCTCTAAATTCCTCTATGGAAGGCATGTGGCAGTTAAACAGTTAATCATTACCACTTTTTAAATAGCTATTCTACTATGAGCTCAAATTGCCACTGGATTCTTTTGTTGTGGTTGTTTAATTTTTCCTGCATTTATTTTTTGCCTCTAAAAACAGATTCTACGCTCCTTGTTGGGAGAGAAAATTTCTGATTCATCACTGATTTCTCCCACAATACCATTTATGGTAATACCCATAAAATGGGCAGTCAAAAGATATTTAGTGAGAAGTTGAAAAATAAGTGTAAAAATATTTTAAAAGGTAAAAATGTTACACAAATATAAAGAATTGTTGTTACTGTCCTTTGCTATAATTTCAATGACAATTCCACTTCTATAAGATACCAGTCAAATGAAAGAGAATGCCTTGATTCTCAAACCCCAACACATTCCTCCTGTGATATAAAAGGCCTCCAAACTTTGAAATCATAAAATTACATTCATCTAAAATACATGGTTATATATGTTTGCTCTGCTTTTCATCATTTATACCAATAGTGCGTTATTTTGCTTTTATTCCTTAAACTCTGCTACAGCTAGACAGGACCATTAGCAACAGAATTGGACTACTCTGGCAATATTAGATGGCTAAAAGCCAGAATGCAGTCAGTCTAGTTAGTTGGTCTATTTTAATTTTGTTTCTGCCTAATGAAAAAAGTCTGCTAAGATGCGTGTGACTTACGTTGACCCATGGATACATCCATTTTTTTTAAATAGATGTCTCTTCTTTATTGAAGACAAGTATGTCTTGTCACAATTTGGCTGCCTAATTTTAGCTCCAGTGGGGTTTGCTTAGCCACCAAGCTCCAAATCCAGGCCAGAAATAGGCAGAAGAGCGATGGTCATGTGTTTAACAAGATCCCAGGCAACGGGCCAACACACATTGGAGCTAGGTTGGAATTTCTTGCCCTGTGAAAATGCAGTGCTAAATCTTCCTCTCCCTCTTCTCTCTTTCTCTACAAGTGGATCTCCCCTGTACAGTGAGCTGTCACCTGAAACTAACAAGGAGGATGTGACTCCCAGCAATCTGAGCTACAGTGAAAAGTGCATGACCTACCAGTCTTGACATGCCAGCTTGGACTATCATTTCTAGAATGGTTGAAAAAAAATTTTAATGTAGTTCACCTCTATATATGATTTCATTAAAAACTTTTAAAATGGGTACATCTTTACTGTCCTTTGACTCTCTTAGCATGTAACATATAGTAGTTCTCTCTCTCTCTCTCTCTCTGTAGAAAATTGCTCCTTATTCTTGTGTCACTCTTTCTCATTAGGGCTTTTTAGATAAATATATCTATAAAGAGTGAACTCCTACACTCCCCACTCTCATCCTTTTGATTATTATTTGTAGATTTACTGAGAAAATTATTTTTAAGCTTATAAGTACACCTTGTTGTTTTTAAGATACCTAAATTTGGCTATATGTTCACATTTCCCCAACTTTCTAGGGCCTTCATATCCTCTTTCAAAGAAACTTTGCCATATGTTAAGGTAGTCTATAGAGCCAAAAATAAAAATAGCACATTTATAAATGTGTCTTTTCTATGACTGACTCTCTAGGATACCTAAGAAGGAACATATAAGAACGAAACAGTCTCTATCAGAAAAGATAGAGAAGCCTGCAACCTCATACAGCATAAAATCTTTGGGTCATTTTCTGAAGATTTTTTAAACAGTTATTAGCTACCTACAGTTCCCAAAATCAAAGAATCAATATATACTACAACCAACAACCATATTTAAATATTTAATTAAAGTTCTGAACTCTAATAAAAAAAATTTATCCCAGGGAAACTCTTAAGGTGTATTAACTGTGTCCCACTCAAGGGGAAATATGAGTTTCACATTGGATCTAGAAAACCAGACTTGGGTTCCTCTTGGTATAAAGGGGGCATTGGCTTTAAGAAGTTTTTTCCAGCAGTCGTAGAAATGGATATGCTATGATCTTTCCTTCTTACCTATATCTTATTGTGACTTAAACATGGAAGGTAGGGAAACCATCTCTGATTACAGACCTAAGTCACACCCCTCTACCACATACCAGAAAAGAACATCTGTTACACAGACTGGTTAATTCAGTGAACCATCCAATAGGACCAAAAGCGTCACTGCTTAGCTGATGGGCTAATAGATGGAGATGAGCCAGGGACTTATGTAATGATACAAACTTTAATGATAAAGGAAAGTTCTAAGCATGATGTTAAATATTTTGACTGTGGAATATCTCACTGTCATTATTATTGATCTAGAGATGGCTCTTAAAAAGCTTATTTGGAGGTCCTGGGAAGGAAAAACAGCTAACCCTATATTCTTAGACATAAAACCATTCCTTCTGTCTCTGTGAAGGCCTTCCTCTGGGAACAAGGATGCCCCTTGAGGAGGAAAACCCCTTCAGTTCCTGGGACTCACTGTGCTCTCTCCTGAGTCTGGGCCACTGCACTTGGCATCCCTTTTGATGCTGTGCTCTTCTCCTCAGTCCCCCTTTGCTGACTAACAAGTCTTGGGTTCTTCTGTCACTTCTTCAGGAGTAAGGCAATAAGAGGACAGGGACACTTGCTAAGTCAACCAGACACACTGGAGAAACCCTGGTCAATGCCTTCGCCAACTTATCTGCATCTCCTCATTAACAGTTTTGTTGACTGTTCTCCTCAATGCTCTATACTTAATCATATTCATTAAACTCCTAAAATAAGAAAAGCACAGTACAAGGTACTAAGAAATAGTAACTACTAAAGAGGTAGAGTGGTTGCCCTCAAAGAGATCAGAGTCTAGCAAAAGGGAGAAACATACAAACAGATCATAATAGCACAAAACAGTAAGGCCATACAGAATGTGTGATCAAAGTGCTATAGCATTTTTTTTTTTTTTTTTTTTTTTGAGAGGGCGTCTCGCTGTCTGCCCAGGCTGGAGTACAGTGGCTCGATCGCTGCTCACTGCAAGCTCCGCCTCCCGGGTTCAAGCCATTCTTCTGCCTCAGCCTCGCAAGTAGCTGGGACTACAGGCGCCCGCCACCACGCCTGGCTAATTTTTTGTATTTTTAGTAGAGACGAGGTTTCACCGTGTTAGCCAGGATGGTCTCGATCTCCTGATCTCGTGTTCCACCCCCCTTGGCCTCCCAAAGTGCTGGGATTACAGGCGTGAGCCACCGCGCCCACCCATGCTATAGCATTTTTATAGGTGGAGCTGAGTATGTAAGGTTGAGTAGGATTCTTATAGGTGAGGAGGCAGGAAGAACATAGTAAGCAGGAGACAAAACCTAACCAAAAGAAAGACATCACTGGCGGTGGAAAGAAGTGTGCGTGAGGTGCCTACTTATGGGAGATGAGCTATGCTAGAGAGACTGGGCAGGATCGGTTATGTAATTTGTAGGACCTGGTAAAAACTGAAAATGTCAAGCCTATGGTTCAAAAAGCAGGGGAGAAGTTCAGTTAAAGATATATGAACATATAAAACTTTTTCCTTTTTTAACAAAAAGGAAAGGAGTGATTGTGATACAGGACTACAACATAAACTTGTAAATTGCAATATATATATATATATATATGGAGGGATCATCATTTTATGTAATATAGTGAATAATATCTTATTAACATGCTATCTTGGTTGATCATATGATTTTCTGGTCATTTTTCTACAAATCTATAAGTTCAAAATATTGACACATGTAGCAACTTCATTTTCAAACAATATAACTAAAAGCAAGTCACTATTGGCAAATGCAAAATCGCAAACAAATTTTGACTTGTTTTAAACTTAATTTTAAACTTCAGAATGATCTTTCCACTGTTTCAAACTTAATAGAATTGTTAAGGTTATTTTGCAGGCTATGGCAACATTGGGATATATTTCTGCTAAATTATTTCATAATATAAATGGTATATCTAGAGCTGATGATCTTTGCAGAACCATTTTTTAAAGATTTGACTCTTCATGGAAATCAATTTCATGTATGTCTTAATTTAACTTTTTAAATGTAATTTCAAATGTAAGTGTATGCAATGACATTTTTGTTTTCTCTATCATTTCTTGAAACTTGTGGCAATTATACAAGAAATTGAAAGCAATTTCACAATTTACATATAATTCAAAATACCTGTTTATGCATTTCACCTCTGTGTCTTCCATTATAAGGAAAAATTAATTTTAAAATTATCTTTCCTATTAATGGTTCACATACAGTTTCATATGAAAATAGCATTCGTTTCTGTCAAATGTGATAATCATTTAATTTTTGTTTCTAAGCCTGTTGATATTTGCTTTGCAATGCTGCAGCAGTTTTCAAAACCAGAAATTTAAAATTCTTTGGAGAATTCTAATAATTCCCTGAGACATTTTTATCCTATGTCTTATGTATGCTTCCACTTTGTAATAATTTACTGACAATGTTCCTAATCATTGATCTCCAGAGTTCCTGACCCTTCACTCAAGCCAGAGAATTCCTATTTGCACAGATGCACAGGGATGGACTCCAGGTATCAGCAGGCAAGCCTGCTTACCAGCATAGTCCTGGCATTGGCCTCATGCAAAACCCTTCTTCTCTCCCAGAGCCATAGCCCCGCTGCCACTGCAGCCACTGCTATTGCTTCTGCTTCTACTCTACCATTGCCACTGCTAATCTGGGCCCAGGTTCTAGCCTTGGCTACCCCTTGGGGCCAATGACTCCCAGGGTACCCCAGGGGCATGCGTGCCAGTAGGCCAGACCAACTGCCTAACTGTTGCTGCCACAGACCTGAGCCCACACATGTACAATCTGCTACCTGGCATGCCTCTGCTGCTCCTGGCTACGCTCTGCTGTTTCGTGTGACATCACTTACAAAACACAGGATCAAAGATAAAATCATTAAGAATTTCAAGAAGTCCATAGCAGAGGATTAAGTTGAGCATGGGGCCTCATTAGAGGGCAGGGACTCTGTGACTGCACTGCCACTTGCCCATAAATCCTGCCTTGGGGATGGGGAATACCACGTAGGAAAGAGAGTCTTTAAAGTGTTCTGGGGACAGGTTTTAAAGTTATTTGAATGACTTAAGAAAGAGCTCGTGATGTCCTTTAGGTACAAAAGATTTTGACTTGGGGAAGGACATTAAATTTGTTTTTTATGAAGTTCACTCTGGTGTCTAATCATGTAGAAAGACTAGTAGGTAAGTCAACTAAAAAACTGTTGGATAGTCTAGGAAAGTGGTTTTGAAAGACTGAATTTAGGGACAGTAACACATTCAAGAAATAACCATAGTATTTTGAGTAACAAATGTGTAGCAGGCACTTTAAAAACATTTAGGCTGGGCACGGTGGCTCACGCCTGTAATCCCAGCACTTTGGGAGGCCAAGGCGGGCGGATCATGAGGTCAGGAGATCAAGACAAGCCTGACCGACATGGTGAAACCACGCCTCTACTAAAAATACAAAAATTAGCCAGGCGTGTGGTGCTTGCCTGTAATCCCAGCTACTCAGGAGGCTGAGGCAGGAGAATCGCTTGAATCCAGGGGGCGAGGGTTGCAGTGAGCCGAGATCACGCCACTGCACGCCAGCCTGGGCGACAGAGCGAGATTCCGTCTCAAAAAAAAAAAAAAAACAAAAACATTATTTCTAATCTTCAAACAATCCTCTAAGAGACCTATTATCCCTGATAATATCCCAGATGGTCAACTGAGGCAGCTGACAGCCTCAGGGTCTAGTTTCTCAAGGTTACAAAGTAGGTAGAGCAGAGCCACCTTTAAGCCCTGGGCTTCCCTCCCTCCCCCACTGCATACCAGTTCTTTTCAGCTCAAGGAAGACACCCCACAATGTGGTGACTGATCTATGCAAAGTGTCAGGGAGAAGAAAGAGTCTAAGATTTATTTAACATTTTCCCTCCCTGTCCTACACCCTCCAAAGTCCTTCAGCTTGTCCATATTTATTTCACTTGTATTTGTAAAATGAGGAAGTTCTGGAAATATAATGTACAGCACAGTGACTACAGTTAATGATACTACATTGTACATATATTTAAAATTGGAGAAGAGGGTGAATCGTAAGTGTTCTCTCTACATCAATAAAAGAAAATGGTAATTATGTGAGGTGATGAATATGTTAATTAGCTTGATTTTGTTCATCACCAATGTATACAAATATCAAGACACCAAGTTGTATACTTTAAATATATATAATTTTTGCCAATTATCCCTCAATAAGGCTGGAAAAAATGTCCTTTGAGATAAAAAGGGCCAAATTCTGAAAGGGGAAACACTGAAGTAGGACCTTTCAAGGTCACAGATGTACAGTCAATATTCTATATACCCTCTTTTCCTTTCCTCACTACTCCTCTAGTCATGTCGCACAGTGCTCAAGTTTGATCTGGTTTGGTTTAGTTTTTATTTTTCTTCCCCTAAACTAATACCCCACCTATCCCCCTTCCCCAACTCCAATGATTGTAAATTGCCCAAAAGTCCACATGAAGTGTGTGTGTTTTCCAAGCTGTGGAGACACTGCCCTCCCTCATTTAGTTCAGGAATAGTCCATGGGGAGTCTTGGTTGGGAGAAATGAAAGAGATAAGGATGTAAATGAGTGAGGTGATTAGCACCCAGGCAGCATCCGATAAATGTCAACAGCCCGTCAGCCACAAGAGAAAGATTTCTAATGGGCTCTTCTATTACCTACCACAGAGAAGTTGAGAATTCTTCTGCAATGAACATCCCCAGGCTGCACACACAGGGCAGCAGAGTCCCAACCTCCATTCTGAAAATCACCATGCATTCATCATTCAACAAAAATGCATTAAATGTCTACTATGATAAAGACATCATGCTTGGTATTTTAAAAAATCTGATCTTTCCTATTCATTTAACCAATAAGATCCTGGAAATTGATAGTATCAGCATATATTATATTCGGTCAAAAGAGATAAAAACATAGAGAATTATTTCATCAGGTCTTGGGCCAAATCTCCACAACCGATTACATTCAGTTATCAGTTTGAGCAAGTCAGAAATGATTTTAGAACACAAAGTTCTAAATGACCATTTCATTTCCCATTGTTGTATAATTCCTTGTCATATTATCCTTAAGAAACGAATATAAACCAATTTAGCCATTTTTCAAGATTGAAATAAAGTTTAACTATACACTCAAGTCCATGTAACAGATATTTATTGGTGGGGCGAGTATTCACATTTACTAAGCAATCACTTTGTTGTATAAACTGAGAGGCCCCTTTACATATATGTCCTCGTTTACATTCACATTGACTGTTATTACCTCCATTTTACAGATGAAGAAATTAAAACTCAGGAAAGTAAAGCAACTAAGCATATATGACAGCACTAGTACAAGGTAAAACCGGAACTTGATTGTACCTCTATTTGATTTCAAGTGACCTGCGTGTGTCAGAAGCCATAACTTGTACAGGCATACACAGTTGATTTCAGGCCACTTAATTAAGTAGTACAAAAAGCTGGCACAGGACAAACCTGCCCCGATCCATACATGTGCCTTGCTATATAAGACAGTTCCAATGCCCTTTATTTCTTCTGTTACTTCCTACTACTCTGCAGAGCCAATCATTCTCCTGCAAATAATATAGACTGAATATTATTTTGCATCTCAGAATTTTAGTGAAATTAAAGTCATAGAACATAGCTCTCATTTTCACAACAGGTCATCAAGGAACAACAGCTTGTGTAGTAAACTGAAAAATCATTGCTTCCTCGATTCATAATCCAGGCAAACAGAGAAGTACCATGAATAGGCTTGAGTTAGACAGTTGGCTACAGTTGTGCCCTGTATATTCTGCCTAGCAACAACCGTCTGGTCTTCCAAAGATGACAGAGCCCTGGGAGCTGGGTACTGACCCTGTGGAATGTGTGGAGCGCTGAGTGTGCAGGTTGCTGGAAGGCAGGGATTAAGGGAGGGCTGGCAAGCATGGGCTGGACTCTGAGGGCAGCACTGAAAGATGTGTGTGTGTCCTATGCGCGGAAGAGAGTTGGACCACACAGAAGGAGCTGAAAAACAAAGCAGAGGCAAGGGATACCTTGTTGACATTTTTGAAGGAAGACCAGAGGTTTTTGGGAGATACCCGACTCCCTAACTCACACATCCAGGTGCATACTTTCTTTTCACCTCTGCCCACTCCTCATGTCTCACCAGACTTTGTGAAACCTCTACAGGGATCATGTTCTTGCATTTTGGATGCCACACGTCATTGTGTCGTAATTACGCCTGCTAATGTGTTACTGCCCTAAAGAGCATCAGTCATCCCTTCCCCTCTGCTCTTCGGTCTCCTTCCTTTCCTCTGTTTTCCTCATCTCTCCAATGTTTCCCTCAGTCACACAGATACAGTTGACAGCAGCAGGACTCAAGCAGGGCTTAAGAGGTGACCACAGGTAGCAGAAGGTGAGGCTCCATTTCAGAGGGTACTGTCTTTAAATGAGAGCCTGAAAAAATGACCTCCTCCCACCAAGGAATGTGTTCAATGAAAAAGATTAAAAATTACCTGTAATTTCATCTCCTAAAGAGACAGCCACTATTCATATTTTGGTAATTTCCTTCCAGCAGTTTTTACCTAGAACTTTTCTTTTATAAAATTGGCACTATATGTGTGTGTATTTCTCAATAATTATATATAACATAATATTAATGTGTGATATATTGTTTATATTATAACACATAGAGATCTTCTTAATATATCATTGGGATTACACATATAGTACATATGAGAACATGTATGTAGATATAGATATTTGCTATAGATAGAAATATAAAAACAGGTTTAGGTATACATAATAGTTCAATAGCATATTTTTTCATTTAAGATATAATCAGTTTCTTCTCATGTCAATGAATATTCTTTTTCTTTTAATTTTTGTGGGTACATAGTAGGTGTATGTATTTATGGGGTGCATGAGGTATTTTGATAAAGGCATACAATATATAATAATCAAATCGGGGTAAATGGGGTATTCATCACCTCAACCATTTATCCTTTCTTTGTGTTACAAGAAATCTAATTATACACTTTAATTGTTTTTAAATGTACAATAAATTATTTTACATATAGGCACCCTGTTGTGCTATTAAATACTAGATCTTATTCATTCAAGATAATCATATTTTTGTACCCATTAACCATCCCCACTTTCAACTCCAGCCTTCTAACCACCTTTTCCAGCCTCTGGTAACCATCCTTCTACCCACCCCTCTAACTACCCTTTCCAGCCCCTGGTAACCATCCTTCTACTCTCTATAACCATGAGTTCAATTGTTTTAATATTTTTAGCTCCTACAAATAAGTGAGAAAATGTGGTTTGTCTTTCTGTATTTGGCTTATTTCACGTAACATGGTGACCATTCATCCATGTTGTTGCAAATGACAGGATCTCATTTTTGTTTATGACTGAATAGTACTCCATTGTGTGTATGTACCACTTTTTCTTTATCCATTCATCTGCAGATGGACACTTAGGTTGCCTCCAAATCTTGACTATTGTGAATAGTGCTGCAATAAACATGAGAGTGCAGATATCACTTCAATATACAAATTTCCTTTCCTTTGGGTAAATGCCTATTAGTGGGATTGCTGGATCATATAGTAGTTCTGTTTTTAGTGTTTTGAGGAACCTCCAAACTGTTCTTCATAGTGGTTGTACTAATTTATGTTCCCACCAACAGTGTACGAGGGTTTCCCTTTCTCCACATCCTCACCAGCATTTGTTATTGCCTGTCTTTTGAATATAAGCTATTTTAATTGCATTAGACTTTATCTCATTGTAGTTTGGATTTACATTATTCTGATAATCAGTAATGTCAAGCACCTTTTCGTATACCTGTCTGCCATTATATGTCTTCTTTTGAGAAATGTCTATTCAGATTTTTTGCCCATTTTTTAATCAAATTATTAGATTTTTTTCCTATAGAGTTGTTTGAGCTCCTTATATATTTTGGTTATTAATTATTTATCAGATAGTGAGTTTGCAAATATTTTCTCTCATTGTGTAGATTGTCTTTTCACTTTGTTGATTGTTCCCTTGGCCATGCAGAAGCTTTTTAACTCAGTGTGATCCCATTTGTACATTTTTGCTTTGGTTATCTGTGCTTGTGAGGTATTACTTAAGAAACCTTTGTCCATTACAATGTCCCGGAGGGTTTATTCAATGTTTTCTTGTAGTAGTTTCATAGTTTGAGGTCTTAGATTTAAGTCTTTAATACGTTTTGACTTGATTTTTGTATACAGCAAGAAATAGGAGTCTAGTTTCATTCTTCTGCGTATGAATTTCCAGCATTCTCTATTCTGTTCCACTGGTCTATGTGTCTGTTTTTATGTCAGTATCATGCTGCTTTGGTTACTATAGCTCTATAGTATAATTTGAAGTCAGTTAATATGATTCCTCCAGTTTTGTTGTTTTTGCTCAGGATAACTTTGGCTATTCTAATTTTTTTATGGTTCCATATGAATTTTAGAATTGCTTTTTCTATTTCTGTGAAGAATGTCATTAGTATTTTCATAGCGGTTGCATTGAATCTGTAGACTGCTTTGGGTAGTATGGACAGTTTAACAATATTGATTCTTCCAATCCATGAACATGGAATATGTTTACATTTTTTGTATCCTTTTCGTTTCTTGCATCAATGCTTTATAGTTTTAATTCTAGAGATCTTTCACTTCTTTGGTTAAGCTAATTCCTTGGTGTTTAATTTATCTGTAGCATTACAAGTGGGATTACTTTCTTGATTTTCTTTTCATATTCTTCCCTGATGGCATATAGAAATGCTACTGATTTCTGTTTGTTGGTTTTATATCCTGCAACTTGCCCGAATTCATTTATCAGTTCTAATACTTTTCTGGTAGAGTCTTTAGGTTTATCCAAATATAAGATCAAACAAGGATAATTTGACTGCTTCTTTCCAATTTAGATGCCCTTTTTTTTTCTCTTGTCTGATTGCTCTAGCTAGGACTTCCAGCACTATTGAATAGCAGTGGTGAAAGTGGTCATCCTTGTTGTGCTCCAAATCTTAGAAAAAAAGGCTTTCAGTTCTTCTCTATTTGGTATGGTGCTAGCTGTGGGTCTGTCATAGATGGCTTTTATTACATTGAGGTATGTTCCTTCTATATCCAATTATTGGAGGATCTTTATAATGAAGACATGTTTAATTTTATAAAATGCTTTGTCAGCATCAATTGAACTGATTATATGATTTTTTGTCCTTTATTCTGTTGATATGATGTATCACAATGATTAATTTGCATATGTTGAACTATCCTTGCAACCCTGAGATGCATCCCACTTGGTCACAAAGAATGACCTTTTTAATGTGTTAATTTCAGTTGGTTAGTATTTTATTAAGAATTTTTGCATCAATGTTCATCAAGAACATTGACCTGTAGCTTTCTTTTTTTGATGTGTCTTTGTCTGGTTTTGGTATCATGGTAATACTGGCCTTGCCAAATGAGTTAGGAAGTACCCTCTCTTCCTTTGTTTATTCAGAATAGGTTGAATAGAATTAGTATTAGTTCTCCTTTAATATTTGGTAAACTTCATCAGTGAAGCCATCAGGTCCTAGGGTTGTCTTTATTGGGAGATTTTTTTTTTTTTTTTTTTTTTTTTTTGAGACGGAGTCTTGGTCTGTCTCCAGGCTGGAGTGCAGTGGCACAATCTCAGCCCACTGAAACCTCTGCCTCCCACGTTCAAGTGATTCTCCTGCCTCAGCCTCCCAAGTAGCTGGGACTACAGGCATGCACCACCATGCCCAGCTAATTTTTTGTATTTTTAGTGGAGACAGGGTTTCACCATATTAACCAGGATGGTTTTGATCTCCTGACCTCATGATTCGCCTGCTTCGGCCTCCCAAAGTGCTGGCAATTACAGGCATAAGCCACTGCACCCAGCCTGGGAGACTTTTAATTACAGGTTCAATCTCATGACTAATTGGTCTGTTCAGGTTTTGGATTTCTTCATGGTTCAATTTTTTGTAGGTTTGATGTGTCTGGGAGTTTATCCATTTTTCTAAGTTTTCCAATTTATTGGCATATACTTGCTCATAGCAATCCTAATGATCTTTTGAATTTCTACAGTATCAGTTGTAATGCCTCATTTTTCATCTCTGATTTTAGTTATTGGGCCTTCCCTTTTTTACTTAGACTAAAGGTTTGTTGATGTTGTTTATCTTTTCAAAACACCAACTATTTGTTTAATTGATCTTTTGTATTATTTTCTTCATTTCAATTTCATTTATTTCTGCTCTGATCTTTCTTATTTTCCTCTACTAATTTTGGGTTTGGTTTACTCTTGCTTTTCTATTTCTCTAAGATGCATTGTTAGAATGTTTATTAGAAGTTTTTCTACTTTTTGATGTAAGCACTTATTTCTATAAACTTCCCTGTACTACCACTTTCACTGTATGTTAGTCTTCTCTTGTGTTGCTATGAAGAAATGCCTGAGACTAGCAATTAATAAACAAAAGAGATTTAATTGGCTCACAGTTCTGCAGGCTACAGGAAGCATAATATCAGCATCTTCTAGGCTTCTAGGAAGGTCTAAGGGAAATTTAACTAATGGCAGAAGGCAAAGAAGGAACAGGCACAACACACGGCAAAAGCAAAGGCAAGAAGGAGGAGGTGCCACACACTTTTAAACGAGATCTTGTGAGAACTCACCCACTATCACAGAGACAGCACCAAGCTATCAGGGATTCACCTTCATCATCCAAACACCTTCCACTAGGTCCTATCTCCAACACTAGGGATTACAAATTTAACATTAGATTTGAGTGGGAACGAATATCCAAATGATATCATGCTGTATCTCATAGGTTTTGGTATGTTGAGTTTCCATTTTCATTGGCTTCAAGAATTTTTAAATTTTCCTTCTTAATTTCTTCACTGACCCACTGGTCATTCAGAAGCAAACTGTTTAATTTCTATGTGTCTGTATAATTTCCAAAATTCTTGTTATTAATTTCTAGTTTTATTCCATTGTAGTCAGAGAAGATACTTGATATAATTTCAATTTTTTTGAAAATTTAAAGACTTGTTTTGTGGCTAACATAGGGTCTATCCTGGAGAATAATCCATGTACTAAAGAGAGTAATGTGTATTCTGCAGCCATTGAATGAAATGTTTCGTAAATATCTATTAGGTCCACGTGGTTTATGGTGCAGATTAAGTCCAATGTTTCTTCATTGATTTTCTGTTTGGAAGATCTGTCCAATGCTGAAAGTGGGATATTGAACTCTCCAGCAATTATTGTGTTAGGGTCTCTTTTCACATTAGCTCTAATCATATTTGCTTTATGTATCTAGGTTCTCCAGTGTTGGGTGCACATATATTTACAATTGTTATATGCTTTTGCTGAATTGACCTCTTTATCATTATATTATGATCTTATTTGTCTCTTTTTATAGTTTTTGTTTTGAAATCTATTTTATCTAAGTATTAGCTATCCTTGATCTTTTTATGGTTTTCATTTGCATAGAATATCTTTTTCCATCCTTTTATTTTTCAGTCTATGTCTGTCTTTATAGATAAAGTGTGTTTCTTGCAGGCAACAAATTTTGGGATATTGTTTTTTATCCATTCAATCACTCTATGTCTTTTGATTGGAGAGTTTAGTCCATTTACATTCAATGCTGATAAGTAAGGACTTACTCCTTCCATTTTAAAATTTGTTTTCTGGTTGGTTTTTGGTCTTCTCTTCCTTCTTTCCATCCTTCCTGTCTTCCTTTTAGTGAAGATGATTTTCTCAGGTGGTACGTTTTAATTTCTTGCTTTTTATTTTTTGTGTATCTCTTGTATGGTTTTTGACTTGAGGTTACCATAGGGCTAGCAAATAATATCTTATAACCCATTATTTTAAAATCATGATAACTTAACACTGATTGCATAAACAAACAAGCAAGAAAGCAAAGAGGAAACTAATAAAAGGTCTACACTTTAAGTTCATCCCCCTACCTCTTAACTTTTCGTTGTTTCTATTTATGTCTTATTTTACTATCTATGTCTTGAAAAGTTGTTGTAGCTATTATTTTTGATAGGCTCATTTTTTAGTCTTTCTACCTAAGATATGAGTAGTTTACACATCACAATTACAGTGTTATAATATCCTGTGTTTTTCTGTGTGCTTATGATTACCAGTGAGTTTTGTGCCCAGAGATGATTTCTTATTGCTCATCAATGTCCTTTCCTTTCAGACTGAAGAACTCCCTTTAGTATTTATTGTAGGACAGGTCTGGTGCTGATGAAATCTCTCAGATTTTACTTTTCTGGGAAAGTTTTTATTTCCCCTTCATGTTTGAAGGATATTTTTGCTAGATACACTATTCTATGATACAAGTTTTTCCTTCAGCACTTTAAATATGTTGTACCACCATCCTCTGGCCTGTAAAGTTCCCACGGAGAAGTTTGTTGCCAGACATATTGAAGCTCCATTGAATGTTATCTCTTTCTTTTCTCTTGCAGCTTTTAGGATCCCTTCTTTATCTTTGATGTTTATAATCTGACTATTACATTCCTTGAGATAGTCTTCTTTGGATTAAATCTGCTTGCGTTCTATCATCATCTAGTACTTGAATATTAATAGCTTTCTCTAGGTTTAGGAAGTTCTCTTTTACTTTCCCTTTGAATAACTTTGAATAAACTTTGCACCCCAATCTCTTGCTCCCTACTCTTTAAAGCCAATGACTCTTAGATTTCCCCTTTTGAAGCTATTTTCTAGATCTTATAAGTGTGCTTTATTCTTTTTTATTCTCTTTTATTCCTCTCCTCTGACTCTGTATTTTCAAATAGGCTGACTTCGAGTTCACAAATTCTTTCTTCTGCTGGATAAATTCTGCTCTTAGGAGAATCTGATGCATTTTTCAGTATGTCAATTTCATTTTTCAGATGCAGAATTTCTTCTTGATTCTTTTTAATTATTTCAATCTCTTTGTTAAATTTATCTTATAGAGTTCTGAATTCCTTCTCCATGTTATCTTGAGCTTCCTCAAAACAGCTACTTTGAATTTTCTATCTGAAAGAACACATACTTCTGTCTCTCCAGGATTGGTCCCTGGAAACTTATTTAGTTCATTTGGAGGTCATGTTCTCCTGGATGGCCTTGATGCTTGTGAATGTTCTTCCACGTGTAGGCATTGAAAAGTCACATGCTTATTGTAATCTTCACAGTCTGGGCTTGTTTGTAGCCATCCTTTTTGGGAAGGCTTTCCAAGTATTCAAAGGGACATAGGTGTTGTGATTTAAGTCTTTGGTCACTGCAGCTATATCTGCTTGGGGGGCATCCCAAGTCTAATAATGCAGTGGCTCTTGCAGACTCGTAGAGATACCATCTTGATGGTCTTGGGTAAGATCTGGAAGAATTCCCTGGATTACCAGGCAGCAAGCCTTCTTCTCTTTCATTACTTCCCCTAAACAAATAGAGTCTCCCTCTCTGTGCTGAGCTGCCTGGAGCTGGGGAAAGGGTGACACAAGAACCCCTGTGGCTACAACCACTGGGACTGCACTGAGCCAGATCCAAAGCTAGCACAGCACTGTGTCTCTCCCAAGACCCAGTGACCACTGCCTGGCTACTGTCTATGTTCACTCAAAGCCCAAGGGATCTACAATCAGCAGGTGGCAAATTCAGCCAGGTTTGTGTCCTTGCCTTCAGGGTATTGATTTCCCTCAGCCCCAGGTGGGTTTGGAGATGGCCTCCGGGTGCCATGGCCTGGAGTCAGAAAACTTAAGAATCTACTGGTGCTTTGTTCTCCTGTGACTGAGCTAGCCCTCAAGCTGCAAGGAAAAATTCTTCCCACTCTTTCTTCTACTTTCCTCAAGCAGAGGAATCTCTCTGTGGCCACCACTGCCCCAGCTTGCAGCAAGTACTCCTGGCTACTGCTGATGTTCACTCAAGGCCCCAGGGCTCTTCAGTCAGCTTGTGGTGAATGCTGCTAGTCCTGGGTCTCTCCTTTTAGGGAAATAGGCTCCCCTCTGGCCCCAGGCAGGTCCAAAGATGCCATCCAGGAGCCAAGGTCTGGAGCACAAGGAGCTTGCTTGGTGCGCTCTCCCACTGTATTGAACTGGTACCCAAGGTGCATAACAAAGTCCTCTGTACACTTCCCACTCATTTTCTCAAGCAGAAGGGGTCTCTCCACATAGTTGTCACAGCTGGAAATGATGTGCTGGGTCATACCTGGAGACAGCACAGCTCTGAGCCTCACCCACAGGCTGTGGTGAGTACTGGCTAGCTATCACTACGGATTATTCAGAGCCCAAGGGCTCTTTAGTCAGCAGGTGATTAATTCTCCTAGGACTGGGTCCTTCCCTTCAAGGCAGCAGATTCTTTCCTGGCCCAGGGTGTGTTTAGAGATGTCATCTGGGAGATAGGTCCTGGAATGGGAGCCTCAGGACTCTGCCTGCTGCCTTCTTCTACTGTGTCTGAGCTGGTATCCAAGTTTCAAGACAAAGTCCTCTTCACTCTCCTCTCTCCTCTTCTCAAGCAGAGGGAAGCAGTCTCTCCTAGAGTTGTAAGCTATGCTGCCGGGTTTGTGGAGGGGTGGCACAGCACTCCCTTGGCCACCCTAGCTGGTATTTCAATAGGTCACTGGCTAAGTCCAAGTCCACTGGCTCTGAGCCCTGCACAGCACCAGGACTTGCCCAAAAATTGCAGTCCTTGTAGTCTAAACTGCCTTTCAAGTTTGTCTAGGCCCCAAAGCACTTTAGCCCAGGATGGCCGAGCTTGCTGGAACTCAGATTTCAACGGCTGGAATGAACAATTTGTCTCTGGCTAGTGCTGGTCTAAATGCTCCCACCATGGGCACTGGCTGAGTTCTGCACCCTGTTGTTTTCTGCTGTGACAGGGTGGCACTGAGTTACAATGCAAAGCCTCACAATCACTATACTCTCCCTCCCACAAGCATGCAGATTCTCTCTCCATGCCACACAGCTGCTGTTGGGCGATGTGGGAGAGGTGCCATAGGCGATTTAATACTGTCTTTCCAATCCTCTTCACTGCCTCTTCCTTTAGTATGATTTTAAAGCAAGATATTGTGATCGCCCACCTGATTTTTGGTTCTTATAAAGGTGCTTTTTCCTATGGAGAGTTGTTCAGTTTGGTGTTGCTGCAGGGAGGACAATTACTGGAGGCTTCTATTTAGCCATCTTGTTCTGCCTCCTCTCAATGAATAATCTTAAAAACAAAATGTTTTTAACAAATGACATGCCATCTTATAAATATGACATAACTTATTTAAAGGTTTTTCTATTGTTAGACATCTAGGTTGCTTCAGGGTTTTATTGTCAAATTAATACTTTAATAAATACCTTGTATATAAATTAATCTGGGCATTTATGTTTATTTTCATTAAATAATTACAGCTAACATTTACTGGTTGGAGCTAAATGCTTTACACATACATTATCTCATTTAATCTTCACAATAATTTGTGAGATAGGTTTTATTATTATCCCCATTTTACAGACCATGCATGTGCATTGTGCCATTCTTGCATTGCTATAACAAAACACTTGAGACAGGGTAATTTATAAAGAAAAGAGGTTTAATTGGCTCATGATTCTGTAGGCTGAACAGGAAGCATGGCTCTGGCATCTGCTCGGCTTCTGGGGAGGCCTCTGGGAGCTTTTACTCATGGTAGAAGGCTAAGTAGGAGCAGGCATATCACATGCCAAGAGCACAATAAAGGGCATGGGGAGATGCTACACACTCTTAAACAACTAGATCTCATGAGAACTCACTCACTATCATAAGAACAGGAACAAACCATGAGGGATCCACTCCTATAACAAAAACACCTCTCACCAGGCCCCACCTCCAACAGGGGGATTACATTTCAACATGAGATTTGGGTGGGACAAGTATCCAAACCCTATCAGTGTGGCATACAGAAGTTAAATAAATTGTTCAAGCTCACACAAGAAAAAAATGGTGGAGCCAGGGTTCAAATGCAGGCAATCTTACCCCAGAGCCTGAACTCTGCTGTAACTTCCTAGAGATGGAATCATACAAAATCAAAGGCTATAGAGATTTTATTAATTTGTGTTTTTACTAAAATAATTTCTGTATGTAGGATAAGAAAAGTCTAAACAGCACAGAGTAGTATTAAATAAAAAATGAAAGACTTCCACACCCTTCTTCCCCCACCTACCAGTCTGACTTCCTAAAGAAGATAGTTAAACCTTTATTCTTTTTGCTATTTTGATAACTACCACTATAATTTGCAATAAAATACAAGTTTTTGAAGCAGTATTTGGTCAGTTAATTGAAAAGGTCAGTTAGCATGAGGAATTATCATTAATTAGAATTATAGATCATCAACGTGTGGCTAAAGTATTTTCTATTAGAGACAAAACTGCCAATTTGAATGTCACATGGCCTGTCACGTGTCAACTGCAACTGGAATGCCTGGTTTGTCTCTGATTTTCAGTATTAATATCTTAACTGTGACATGAATAACATGACTTACAAAGCAACTGTGTGCAGAATCACTACAGATTTTTTAAATTTTCTTCCAATCTTTTAATATCACCTTCTCATATCTGATTCAATAGCAATATCTTTGGCAACTTGCTTTTAATAAAGCGTTTTCAAAGCATTTTCCTGACTTTTTAGACAACAACACCTCTCATTTCACACTTCTATTAGTTTCCTTAAAATGTAATTAAGTTACATAAGAATTTGCACTTCATAACATGTATTTTTATAATAATTATATTAGACCACCAGGGCTTCCATAACAAAATACCACAGACTGGGTAGCTTAAACAACAGAATTTTATTTCCTCACACTTCTGGAGACCTGAATTCTAAAATCAAGGTCCCATTAGGGTTGGTTTTGGTAAAACTTCTCTTCCTGGCTTTCAGACAGCCAGCTTCCTTCTGTGTCCTTGCATGGAGATCTCTGGTGTCTCTTTCTCTTCTTAAAAGGGCAATCACCCTGTTAGATTAAGCCCCCATCCTTGTGACCTCATTTAACCTTACTTACCTTCCTGAAGGCGCTATCTCCAAATGCAACTATCTTGGTTCATCCGAGTGTTGCAGTCATGTGGTGTCTTACAGTAGGCAAATGCAAATGAGTGGCTGCACAAAGATTATTACAGTGAAAAATAGTAACATTAGTTGAGGACAGAAGGAAACAAGTTTATTAACAGAGTAATGTTGGGTATGTGCCTTCTGTCCCAAATTTAAATACATTTCCCCTATTTGAGAAAAGGAAATGTGTGCATTGTGAAGTTCCAAAATATCTCTGCCTAAAATATGTATGGAAGCCATGGGAAGAAACAGAAAGAAATGAAAAGCCATCGAGTAAGCCTACCTGGAATTCTAATCGTTTGGACTTTTATGCAGTCATAGGTTGATTAGATGTGTCTACCATTTGTATAGTTTTATTACTCTGAGAAAGGGGACAATTTAAAGGGGTAGGGCTGAGAATGAAAAGAGTAGCTACAGTGTCTACGTGGGCACATATATGTTCTCTATTCATGGAAATTTCCATTTATCCAAAGATATTAGTTAGGAGAAATTGGAAAGCACCCTTTTGATCCTTAGAGCAACCCTATTCATCTTGTGGGGTTCTATATTTTTGTTGGCCCTGCTGTCATTTAAGTCTTCTGCAATCTTTTTTGAAATGGCCAAGCTATTTACAATAGAAGCAAATACCACTTCTGTCATTAGAAAGAGGCACCTGTCCTTTCTAAAAGTCCTGGTCTGACAAATCAATTGTTATAGTTGTCAATTAATAATCTCTGAGGCCCTAGTGATTTCTTCTTTCTGAATAGTTTTAGAAAGTTTATCTGCCAGGCCTACTAACTCATGGATTTGTATAGTCATCTTGTCTCTGGCCCCCTCCTTGGAACTTCTATTTTTGCAGTCTCTTTCAGGGCAAAACCCACAGCAAGAGGTGAGCCTGTTGTTATATATGCCCCTTGGACAAAGACTGAACTTAAGAATACCATGAAAGACTTCCCAGACCCATTCCAAGATCCCATAGGGATTGCAAAAGAATTTAATTTAATTGGCTGGGTGTGGTGTCTTGTATCTTTTAACTAAGATAGCCAACTCATCATTTAAGCCATTGAGGGAAGTAGAATGTATAAGGAAATCATTCCGATGATCTTGGAGACTAGCATCAGCCATTTGGAAAATTGTTTAGAGGTTTTTTCAAACTGTTCAAAATAATCAAGCACAGATTTGTCTGGCCTTTGAGTACTTTGTTGAATTCTCCTTTAATCTACATATTTAGATTGCAGACCTGGAGAATGAAATCATAAAGAGCCTTGGCCAAAGTGTGGACCCTTTCACGGTCAGTTTCAGTCTGTTTTTTGAAAATCCTCTAATGGATTATTTTAGCTTCCCTTTTTCAACTGTTCACTGGCCATGCCTTCTTATACCAGCATGTGAACTAACTGATAGATCTCAGAATATTCAGGCTCATTATTTCAGACAATTAAATCAAAATTTTTTTTTTGAGACAAAGTTTTGCTCTTGTTGCCTGGGCTGGAGTCCAATGGTGCGATCTTGGCTCACCACAACCTCCGCCTCCCGGGTTCAAGTGATTCTTTTTGTATTTTTAATAGAGACAGGGTTCCTCCATGTTTGTCAGGCTGGTCTCAAACTCCCGACCTCAGGTGATCCACCCGCCTGGCCTCCCAAAGTGCTAGGATTACAGGCGTGAGTCACCATGCCCGGCCAATTAAATCAAATTCTTTTGCAAACCCTATGGGATCTTGGAATGGGTCTGGGAAGTCTTTCATGGTATTCTTAAGTTCACTCTTTGTCCAAGGGGCATATATAATAATAGGCTCACCTCTTGCTATGGGTTTTACCATGAAAGAGACTGCAAAAATAGAAGTTCCAGGGCGGGGGCTAGAGACCAGGAGAGTTTCCTCAGGTGATTGTGGTAGAAGGGGAATTAAGTCAGGGCAGGAAGTTTGAATAAGACAGGATATAAAGGCGCGGGGTTAGGAGGAGGAGGAGTTGGAGATGGAAGGGAGTAGACCACCATAGTCTTTTTAAATTCAGAAATAGTATCAGATGTCCTTTTGTTTACCTCCTGAATGCAGGCAATTTTGTTACAATTTCTTTTAGAAGCTTCTAGGTGCCATTGAATGGGTGCTCCCATTCAATTTGTCAGGTTCTAAAACTAGTTTTTTTCAATTATGCACACAAATAAATTATTTTAGGACCTTCAAAGGACCGTCATTTCAGCCGCTTATGACCATCCTGGATTATGTGGGTTCATTTTCCTTAGATATTTATAAGAAGATGCCCCATAAGTGTTATACACAGAACCAGCTTGTATTTGTAAAGGAGACTGTCCTTTAAAAGAATGCTCAGATTCTGAAGGTTGATTTCCTATAATTTAGGAACTTTTCAAAAGTGACCAAGGCCAGAAATGTGTTTTGGGTCTAAGGGTGCTGCTCATGAGCATCACTCCTCCAAGTGTCATCAAAGAGTCTTGGATCACTCTCTTACATGTCTCAAATTATCTGATTGCCTTGTGGTGGCAGTGTGTTCAAGGTGCCAGGTGATCAACCCTTATGTGCACCTTCTGGTTGAGCTGAAAGTTGCAATAGGTGTTCTTGTGGGGAGGCCCTATAAAACCACTACATGTCATGGACAAACAACCTGTCACCTTCAAAAAGTCTCTTGCCACCAGTTGCCAATTGGATTAAATTGTTAATTAGTTGGAGGGAACAAGTGTCTCTTAATTTTGGGGTGAGAGAATTCACTCTCATGCACCTTTTGGTTTGAAACTAACAAAAATTGATCACAACTGAAAAGACACATTTGAATTATAATCAAGAGGAAGCAGCTGTAATTTTTAAAACATGCTATGTAATTTTAGACCAAAAGTAGTGCAACCACCAGTGCTAGACTGCAAATACTGTGACCCAGACCTTCTGCTATGAGGCAGAGGCAGAGAAGGTAAAAGTTCTCTTTTATCTTGAAATCCAAATCTCCTGACCTTAGATAGAGATGGAAAGCCCCATTCTTGGAAGGGAGATCTGAGAAAAATAGCTCACGCAAACACTAGACCTCAGCCTCAGGGTAGGAAGGTCTGAATTCAGGACTCATATACATGTGACAATGCTCTGAGATCTGGAAAAACACAAGAGGCTCCAGCTGACCAGGTGCTGAATCCAAGAGGACTGTCAAATTGTTGAGGTCGGGGCTTGCTCTGAATCCTGCTCATAGTGCCAGGAATGTTGGCTTACAGGAAAACAAAAGTGAGGCACAAAATATAATTTTGAAGAGTTTACTTGAGCCAAAATGAGACTGCTGCCTGGAAGACTCAGACCCAAGTAACCTTGGATATGAACTGCATTTGGCCTTTGTTACAAGCAGGTTTTTGAAGGCAAAAATCAGGGACAAAGAGTTGGCTTATACAAAGTTTTTTGTCAGGAATTCTCATTGGTTTACAGAAATAACATTGATTAGTGATACTGGCTATATGTTGTATAAGTTATGGTGTCTAGCACTGATAGATTAATTTATAGCTACTTGTGATTTTAACAAGCAGTTTCAAGAGCAGATTACTTAGCCTAAAGGGGATAATGGGACATGACCGCTGTTTCATTCCAATGCCTCTCTGAGCCTGGTAATTTAGAGGAGCCTGGCATTCCTCAAATAAAAGAGTTTTTTTTTTTCTCTCTGAATACTTCTGACACAAACCATGACAGGGAGGTTTCTCCTGTACCAACCAATTATCTGACACCAGCTCGGTGTTCAAAAACTTAATTCAATTCTAAAAATGACTACCTGAGTTAGTGTCAGATTCACAAATTTAAGGGTTCAGTCCCACAAGACTGCCCCAACTTCAGATGCCAGTCACAAGCCCTGGGTCACCTGTACTTCTAACCAACTGGCTATAAATTAGGGATTCTTATGACTCCCCTCTCAGGTTAATATTTTGCTAGAATGGCTCACTGAACTCAAGGAAATACTTTACTATTATAAAGGATAAAACTAAGGAACAACCAGATGAAAGAGTTGCATAGGGCAATGTATGGGGAGGAGATGTGAAGCTTCCATGCCTGTCCCAGGAGTACCACCCTCCCAGAACCTTGAAGTGTTCACCAACCTGGAAGCTTATCAAATCTCCTTGTTCAACAGTTTTTATAGAGTTCAATATTGAGCCTCCCCTATTCTCCTCTTCCAGAAAGTCAGTGGGTGGGACTTGAAGTTTCAACCCTTGAATTACTTGGGCTATTCCTTAATTATTTGCGCTATAGTCCATACTGAGTCTATCTAGTGGGCTCACTCTAAGTCACCAAATTAGCATAAACTGAGGTATGATCAAAGGGACTTATTAGGAATAACAAAAAAGACACCCCTATAACTCAGAAAATCCCAAGGGTTTTAGGAGCTCTGTGTCAGAAGCAATGGATGAAGACCAAATATATATTAGTTATATCACAGTATCACATTCACTAATTGGGATCTTCAGGAAGGAGCACTCGGATATGAAGAAGAGTATGCAGAAAGTTTATCATAGAATGTTTGCTAGATGAACACCTGTGGAAGGGAAGGGAAGGGAAGGAAAAGAAACTAGATAAGACGAAGAAAGAAGTTAAAATGTGACGGATGCATCCCAACAAAGATCTTACTCAGCAAAGGTATGAGGAATTTATACACCCCATTGACAAGCATTGACTGTAGGATGTTCCAGAATCTGGGTGTTGTGACCCTGTACAAGGCAGCTTTCTTCAACCAAGATCAAGTCCTAAGGAGGGACTCGGCTGAGTAATAATGTCAGTCACCAACACTCCTAGAATCTAGAAGAATGAGTGAATGGCACATTACGACACCTACTACTGGCTATGCCTTACACTATTCACATCTACTTGTTTCGCATAATACTTTTTTTTCTTTCACCCTGTTGACCAGGATTTTTTTCCCCACATAATATATTTTAGAAGCAGCTACTCCAAAATTATACTGGGCCTCATTCCTGGGAGAAGGTTACACATGGGAAGTTAGTGGGATAAGATAAAATCTCCACTACTGCAACTGATGTCCAGGCTGAAACTGATCCTACACTTTAGATTCTCCTTTCCCTTGGTTAACACTTCTGCTTGATTAACGTCTATACTTTAGATTCCGCTTTCCCTTGGTTAACATTTCCCTTGGTGAACACTTCTAGCTTTTCTAGTAATGTGACCCAGAACCTCATCCTTGAGGGTATAAGCTCCTTGTCACTATACCCTTACCAAGCCATCTAAATAGAGCAGGGACATGCCAAGAAATGCAAATGTGCCTACATATTCAGCCCTGTCCCCATTGTGTAACAGCAGCTCTGTCTCCTCCTAATGATCAGTGTCAACCCTGTCAGTGTGATGACCCTTTTCCATGCCTGTTGGCCTCTTTAACTACTACAAAGAATCTAAAGGGAACAGGAAACAGCCATAGCTGGAAGTTCAAGGGGATTATGGTTATGTCTTCTTTTAGAGTCTTACTGCTGCTATCTTCTGAATGTGTTTCCCAAAATTTTTGTGTTGGAAATTTAATATTCAATGCAACAGTATTGGAAGGTGGTGCCGTTGGAGTAAGCAGATAGCCAGACACGAGCAGAAGGCGGAGTTCTTGAGTAAGGAAAAGTCTGAGAAGTCTAAGGCCTGAGGGACCACCCAAAATTTGCATGTTAATAGCATCTCTAATGCTGGAGTGGGTGGGCAATTAGTCAACTGTGAGTCGGAAGGAGAGGAAGTACATAAACAGAAAGAAACCCCCTGAAACAGCTAAGATGCCCCAAAAATCATTTACTCTGCAGTTACAGTATCAGAATGTTGCTATGTACTTCCTGATAAGAAAGGAAAGAGGACAAAAGGGGGAATTCCTAAAAGACACGCAGGTTTGGTAAGTATAGATTTGCCTGCTAGACAATCTTCCTTGGGTGGCAGTAATGAGCAACGCTTCCATTAGGCAAGATTTGTATTGATCACTGGCCAGCACAGTGCATTAACTAACACTAAGTGGGGGTCCCACAAGCCTGAGCAGGAACTAGGTGGGGATAAAGGCAAGAACCAAAGGCAGAGGCAGTAAAACTAGACAAAGAAAAAAGGTGGAGACTTGAGACAAGAAGCAGGAACTTGAAGAGGGAGCCTAACATGATAAAACTCACAGTCAGAACCCTCAGAGTTGTTTTTCTGCAGGATCAGCCCACTTCTCCCTTGGAGTGTACTTGTTTTTTTTTTTCCTACCATGAGCTCTTTGGTCCCTATTTCCCTTCAACAAAGCTCTCTGTTATCTCTGAACCTTCTCTTGACAGAAATCTTTTCCCCAAGTTAGACAAGAACAGGAGACTCCTGCTCTTGGCATTAACAGTGCCTTTTGAAACGTGTTTAGATCATGAGGGCCCTGCCCCTGTGAATGGGTTAATGTCATTATAAAAGAGCTTGACAGAAGGACTTTCTCCTTTTTTGCCCTTCCACCATCTGCCATATGAGAATGCAACATTTCTCCCCTCTAGATGACCCAGTGGTCAAGGTGCCATCTTGAAACACAGACTGAACTCTCAACAGATGACAAACCTGCTGGTACCTTGATCTTAGACATCCAGACTACAGATTTATGAGAAATAAATTTCTGTTCTTTATAAATTACTCAGTCTATTTTTTTTCTACATCAACACAGATGGTAAAACAACCCCTCTAGGAAATAGGCCCTTAAACTCGCATAATTCAGAATCGTGAGGACAGAAAACACAAATTCCCCAGGTGGGTCACTGGAACTGATGACAGCTAAGCTCACTCCTGTATCCATCACTTGGGTCTTGGATCAATATATTGTGCCTACTGGGGACAAATAACCATAAAATGGCCATTGATTGAGGATGTATGCCTACTTCTGAAGTACAGTGCCATATCCTCATTGGGTATTCTCTCTAAGCCAGCACCTCAGGTGTCTTCAACAAGCTATTCCATTGTTATCTCAGTCCAGCAACTCCTGGATCATGCAATATGTGATTGCATCAGTGAATTCCTATATACTGCAACTCCTTTGTTGAAGAATGAGCTTCTCTGTTGCATTAGATGTTATAAAAGGTCCTGCTCCCTAGGCCCATTCACATGCTTCTTCTCAGAATTCCTGGCCTCTAATATTCCAATCTTCCTCCTTTCAGGCACCTCGCCAATGTGACCAAGCTACTCACCACTGCCCATAATTTCATATAAATACTAACCTTGGGTCACTTATGTTTCTGAAAGACAAAGTACATGACCCAGTGCTCTTCCCATTGAGATTTACCCTTACCATTGTTTTTCATAACCACCTCTGAATAGAGCTACAGTGCAACTATGGTTCATTTTTAGCTTGCACCCACATAGTCATGAATTAAGTTCAGCCGTTTCTGAGTATCTGTCATCCAACTTCCAGCCATATTTGTGAACAAAAAGAATGTTGAACCAGTGCAACAATGTTGTATTATATGTACTTGGAGGCCACCTGGTTTGTGGCTTCTTTATGCCTTCTATCCCTGCTCGTGACCAATTCCAGATGTACTGGTTCATTTTACAATGAATTCTGCTAGGGATTTCAAACCTTGTAATTTGGCAAATTTGGCAAAACTCAGGTCATGGTAGGCAGTCCTGGTCACCTAGCCATTTAAAGTCCCATGGTCAGGTGCTCCATCTCTACTAGGGCTCGGCAGCCATCAGAAGCTCTTTTTGAAAGATGCGTAATTCTCCACTGCCAATGGCATGGTCTCATGCCACAATGCTATGTTGTGTTTCTCCTATTGAGCTTCGCCATACAGTGCACATGCTGTTTGTCATAATCCATTTTGTGCTGCTATAAACAGAATATCACAGACTGAGTAATTTATAAAGAACAAAGCTTTATTCTCACAGCTCTGGAGGCTGAGAAGTCCTCAAGGCACAGGCAGGTTAAAGCCTGGGTCTCTCTTCTTGCAAGATGGTGCCTTGAACACTGCATCCTCCAGAGAGGAGAAACACTGTGTCCCCACATGGCAGAAGAGCAGAGGAAAGACAAAACTTACTTTCTCAAGCTGTCTTTATAGCAGCATTAATCCATTTATGACAGTAGAGCCCTCATGACCTAAACATTTCCCATTAGCTCTCATCCCCCAACACTGTTGCATTAGGGATTAAAATTTTGACACATAAATTTTGCGGAACACATTCAGACCAACACAGTGTTTGTACTTACTAAAGATACATCTAATACCACAGAGTCTGCTAGGTCATATGTCCAAATAAGCAGAGCTTCTTGTAATATGGTCTAGACCTGCTGAAATATAACATGGTCTAGACCTGCTGAAAGCCCTTTTCTGCTCTTGATCCCACTCAAATTTGGGAGCTTTTGTGTTGCCAATAGCATTTTTGAGCAGTATTATCAAGTATGAAACACCTGAATTTCCATAGGGTTTATTGTTACCCAACCTCTGGGGTACATGTTACTTATTAAGGCCTTCAATGTGCTTGCCACCGATAATCTGGCCTAAATTAACTTGATATCACAAATATGATATTCTGTGGGAATTTTAGATGGTCCGGGTCCCTTCAAGCTATGTAACAGAGAACAGAGAATTAAGATAGCCCTGAGGCTAGACCATAAATGTATATATACAGTTTTCTTTCCTAATCCTAAAGGTAGAAAAGTTCACACTCACCGTATCAATGACCACATTCCTTGTACCTGAGGCTATGTTTATCTGCTTTAACAAAGACATCACATGTGATATTGCTGCTGCAATGGGGGCTACTAATTGGTGAAGTTTTAGGTAGTTCACTATTATCTTCCAGGATTCACCTAATTTTGAAAAAAAAAAAAAAAAAAAAAAAGACCAGTGAATTAAATGAGAACATTATGGGTACCACCACCCTTTGAACTTTAAGGTCTTTAAGAGTGACAATAATCTTTGCCATTCCCCCTAAATCCAATATTGGTTTTAATCTACCCTCTTGACCAGAGGTTTCTACTTAGCCTGTTTCATTGTGATAGCTCTTATTCTACAGGCCAGGAATCAATTTCACAATTGAATGGACAGATTAGTTGTATATCATGGGACTGGAGTTATTACCGGGCCTCCACTCTAACAAGAGATTCATGATAGTGCTACTGGTTTCCTAGTATCAACGCCGTCTTGGAACCTCTGCCAACAGTTCTTAGGAAATGTACATATTTCTCTTTGCCCAGTGTATAGTTACGTAAGTAAATGGTCATAGATTCCTTTAAGGAAGGACTGAGAAACCACTTGCTGTAATATTGCAGTCTTTTTTCCTGGAGACCTGCCCTTTCCTTCAGTCTAAGGGATCCCAGTCTGTAACATGGACCACAGCCAGAAAAAATGCAAAGGATCATGATATTTTATTGGAGCAGTTTCCCTACCTCATGAGCATCCCTCTTGATTTGCTTTTGTTGTATAAACAGAGCAATACTCTTGTTGGCTGTCCAACTATCTTGTGACTAGGAACACTGTGTTTTATTAACCCTCTTCATAGCTCTCTGCATGTTGGCCTCCTCTGGCTGCCAGTCTGCACTTGTTGATCATTCTAATAACTGCACTCACCTTATTTCTGATGGCTAAGTGCTATCACCTGGCTTCTATCATTTTGGCATCCTATTGTCTTCATTATATCATTCTGATACAGCATCTTCTACTGTTCATGTTGGCCTACAAAGTACTGCCATAATTGAGTTATCTTTAATACCGGTGAACCTCTCACCAGTGCATGCCTTATAGCTTTGGTGGTATCCTACATTGGTCAATAAAGAGTGTAAAAGACACAGCTCCTCCTCCAAAACTTGGAACAATTGTGGAGGGCTATCCTAGCTCCAGAGCTCCTCTAGAATTTGCTGAGGTCTTTGTTACAACTGCATCCCTCCTCACTTTGTTTCTCTGTGCAGTCCCTCTTCCCTCACTCTCCTAAAGGCATTGACCCTGAGAGGCCTCCCCAGTAATTTCCTGAATGCAAATATCTGCCTCAGAGTCTTCTTCCCAGAAATGGAGATAGCAGGCCCTAAAATGAGATTTTGGAGCTGAATCACCAGCTGACTGGCTAGCAAAGATGACCCCAATACGATCCTGGGCCAGGTGGCTCTCTTCAGCTAAGGCAAGGCCCAAAGAATAACTTAGCTAGGAGTTGTTGGCTGCCAACAATCCTAACAGCTGGAGGAATGAATGTTTCAGTCCTATAAGAAGGAAGCTGGGCAGTGCACCAACAGTATCTACTGCAATTATGCTGTCTGATTACTCTTATTTCATAATAGCCCATTCTTTCTGTTGTTATTGTTTGAGACAGGATCTCACTCTGTTGCCCAGGCTGGAGTGCAGTGGCACAATCTTGACTCACTGCAACCTCTGCCTCTTGGGTTCAGGCAATTCTCATGCCTCAGCCACCACACCATTACATTACATGTGCATTACAGGTGCGCACCACCACACCCAGTTAATTTCTGTATTTCCAGTAGAGACAGGGTTTTGCCAATGTTGGCCAAGGCTGGTCTTGAACATCTGACTTCATGTGATCTGCCTGCTTTGGCCTCCCAAAGTGCTGGGATAACAGGTGTGAGCCACTGTACCCAGCCCATAGTAGCCCATTTTTGTTTTATGTTGCAATATCTGCTTGAACTTTCTCACGGGATAATAAATAAACTTTGTGAAACATTCTTGCTATTTCTTAAATCAACAGTTTTTTTTTAAGGTCAGTGATTCTATGATCCATTTTGATTTTTGGTTTTTCTGTATTGTTGTTTTCCCTCAAAATATTGTGCTTTTTGGTTGTTTAAGGGTGAAAGGCTATGTTGACTATTATGGGAGTCTAATGATCTTCTACAGGTCTGCTTCCCCAACATGCTTTTCTCCTAATTGGGAGTGTTGACCACAAACCAGAGGTAGTATTACCTGGCAGGCTTTTCTTCAAGGTGCTCTGGAAAGGTCCACACAGGCAGTCTGTATGCCTTTATCCTAAATGTCAAAATGAGAAAATTTCCTCTGAAACACTAACTCCCACTTTAAATCCTAAACTTTCTCATACACAGCAATCAAATCCTTTAAAGGACAGTCTTCTTTTTTTAGCATGGGAGGTGAATGGTGTTGCTGCTAGTCAATATATACGTGCAGGAGGGTGCCAAACATTTTTAAGGATTTTGACGCTTATTGTTAAACTGTTGTGTTAGTCTGTTCTCACACTGCTATAAATACCTGAGACTGGGTAATTTATAAGAAAAGAGGTTTAATTGGCTCATGGTTCTGCAAACCTGGCTGTACAGGAAGCATGGCAGTATCTGTTTCTGGGGAGACATCAGAGAGCTTTTATTCATGGCAGAGGCAAAGCCAAAGCAGGCATCTTTACAAGGATGGAGCAGGAGGAAGACAGAGAGCAAAGAGGTGCTACACATTCTTATTTTTAAATATTTTTTAACTTTTGTTTAAGGTTTGGGGGTATATTGCAGGTTTGTTATATGGGTAAACTTGTGTCACAGGGGTTTGTTGTACAGATTATTACATCACACAGGTACTAAGCCTGTACCCAATAGTTTTTTCTGCTCCTCTCTCTCCGCCCACCCTCCACCCTCAAGTAGGCCCCTGTGTCTGTTGTTCCTTTCTTTGTGTTCATGAATTCTCATCATTTAGCTCCCAATTATAAGTGGGAACATGTGGTATTTGGTTTTCCACTTCTTTGTTAGTTTCCTAAAGATAATAGCCTCCAGCTCCATCCACGTTCCCACAAAATACATAATCTCGTTCTTTTTTATGGCTGTATTCCATGATGTATATGTACCACATTTGCTTTATCCAGTCTGTCACTTATGGGCATTTAAGTTGATTCTATGTCTTTGCTATTGGCTACACACTTTAAACAACCAGATCTCATGGTAACTCACTCACTCACTGTCACAAGAACAGCACTGAGAGGATGGTGCTAAACCATTTATGAGAAATCACCACCATGATCCAATCATCTCCCACCAGACCCCACCTCCAACACTGAGGATTATAATTGAACATGAGATTTGGGTGGGACACAGATCCAAACCATATCATTCTGTTCCTGGCCCCTCCCAAATCTCATGTCCTTCTCAAGTTGCAAAATACAATCATGCTCTCCCAACAGTCCCCCAAAGTCTTAACTCATTCTGGAATTAACTCAAAAGTCCAAAGTCTCATCTGAAACAAGGCAAGTCCCTTCCACCTATCAGCCTACAAAATAAAAAACAAGTTAATTATTTACAAGATACAATGGGGACATAGGTGTTGGGTAAATACTCCTATTGCAAAAGGGAGAAATTGGCCAAAACAAAAGGACCACCAGCCCCTTGCAAGTCCAAAACCCAGTAGGGCAGTCATTAAATCTTAAAGCTCCAAAATAATCTCCTTTGACTCCATGTACCACATTCAGAGCAGACTGATGCAATGGGTAGGCTTCCAAGGCCTTTGGCAGCTCCTTCCCTGTGGCTTTGCAGGGCTCCGCCCCCATGGCTGCTCTCATGAGCTGGAGTTGAGTGCCTGCAGCTTTTCCAGGCTGAGGGTGCAAGCTGCCAGGGATATTCCATTCTGGGGTCTAGAGGATGGTGGCTCTCTTCTTACAGCTCCACTGGGCAGTGCCCCAGTGGGGACTCTGTGTGGAAGCTCCAACTCCACATTTCCTCTCTGCATTACCCTAGTAGAGATTTTCCATTAGGGCTCTGCCCCTGCAGCAGGCTTCTGCCTGGGCATCCAGGCATTTCCATACATCCTCTGAAATCTAGGTGGAGGCTCCTAAGCCTCAGCTCTTGCATTCTGTACACTTGCAGGCTTAACACCACATGGAACCTGCCAAAACTTATGGCTTGCACCCTCTGAAACAGGAGCATGAGCTATATTTGGGCCCCTTGGAGCCATGGCTGGAACTGGAGAGACTGGGACATGGGCAGCAGTGCAGAGGAGAAATGTGGGATTGGAGCCACCACACAGAGTCCCCACTGAAACCAATTTTCTGTGTCAGTCCATTCTTGCACTGCTATAAATAAATACCTGAGACTGGGTAATTTATAAGAAAAGAGGTTTAATTGGCTCACAGTTAAAGGCTGTACAGGAAGCATGGCAGCATCTGCTTCTGGGGACACTTCAGGGAGCTTTTACTCATGGCAGAAGGCAAAGCCAGAGCAGGCATCTTCACATGTCCGGAGCAGGAGGAAGAGAGAGGCGGGGAGGTGCCACACACTTTTAAACAACCATATCTCATCATAACTCACTCACTCACTATCACAAGAACAGCACTGAGGAGATAGTACTAAACCATTCATGAGAAAACACGCCCATGATCCAGTTGCCTCCCACCAGACTCCACTTCCAACATTGTGGATTACAACTGAACATTAAATTTGGATGGGGGCATAGATCCAAACCATATCAGCTGTCCTACATACAAGTTTTGCCAATTTATTCCCGTCATTTCGCCACACTCTTGAAAGTGTAAAGTATTATTGTTTTTAAAATGTTCATCAGTTCTATAGGCAAAAATACTACATTATCATTTCCATTTTCACCAAATTTTGTTTCATATATTTATGCTCACAGTTTTTAAGCCTATAGGAAAAGTAGGGGAAGAAGACAAGCAGAAATCCATGGGACTGCGTTTTTTTTAATTTACCTTTACATTCTAGAAAGGCCACTGCTTGAGAGGAAAAATGAAATGTTTTATTGCTATGACATTTTAAAAATATTCACTTCTTAGACTTCTTATAATCTATTAAAGGATAAATTAATTCTGTACTGTTTTTACCAGTTGGATCTAATTTGTAATAATCTATGTTTCAAATTTCAACTCCTCAACATTAATAATTTATTTAGACAGCCCTATGAGCTATGTCATTTTGCCCAAAATAACACACTCACCCTAAACCATGCGATCAGATAATAAGTTAAGAAATTACTATGGAATAATACACTGAAAATAGACATTCTGAGTCTGAAAAGTATTTGACCTAACAAAGGACTGATATATTCATATATTCCATCATGACATTATGCGGTTTTCTTTCAAGCCTGAGTAATGATTACTTCATTTAACAGTTAGCAGTCAGCCTCTCCTACCCACAGGCAGGTCCCAGTACACTCTCCTTATTGGCCAGGGAGAGAGTGATGGATGACAGCAGCTGCTGTCCTCAGTCAGTCGTGGGCTCTACCTTCAGTCTAAAAGATCGTTGACTGAAATGTATCAGAGACCACTCAGCTGTTCAGTAAAGAGTCCACATGTAGGGCTGGCATCTTGTGTACCTACATATGAACTGAATCTATGTCCAGTTTATAGAATAAACAGTGTCCAGTCCCATTCTCACCTCCCCACAAGCCATAAACCTAAAGCACAAACTAGGTCCTAGTGCTGCATGGATTTGTATGCAAACTTGTAATTAGTAGGCCAGCCCTGATTCCTGGATGAAATTATTTTGCTGGCTAGGAAAAGCTAGGCAAAATGGAAAGGGTTCAACTAGGCATCCTGTAGCCAGGTCAGTAATGTGAATTACTGCACAAACTGGTGTTTACAACACTTGCCAGGTGTGTCTTAGAAACACTGCATTCACTGAATCTGTGAAATAGAGTGGGAGTAATAAAGAAGTGGGACAGGAAAGAGGCAATATTCCATTGGTGCTAGGACCTCTTAGAGTCTCTGGAATGGGGAGATGGGTAAATTTTACACAGCTGCTTCTCTGAGAGTGCAGACTTTGGGGGGCGTACTTAACCTCAAGTTTTGATTTGAAGACTATGTGTGTACCAGCATATTTTCCTGGATTTAGGATCCATGTTGACCCTAGGGCACCTCCACTGAGCAGCTGACTGGTCTCTAGTGAGTATCAATAATCTCCAGAGGCTGAGCAAAGGAGCTGGGCTGACAGCAGCATCTGCCGTTCATCCATCATCTCTTTTGGCCAATAGAAATAGAGCATGGCCCGTGTGGCCTGGGAAGGCCCTCATTCTCCCTCTTCAGTGGCTGGGCCAGATGAAGAAGTCATTACTATTCAGGGCGGGAAAAGAAACGGAGGATGTCTGGAGGGAATAAAAGAATGAGAGAACAGGATACAGTTAGCCAGTTGGTCACCGAGACACATTACATCCTCTGGGCACTTTTTCCAGATGCCTTGCATTTTTCAGTGTGCAGCCACTTTCCCAATCCCTTCACTAGGGGAGTTCAAGGTTTCAACATCCTTGCACAATGCAGTCTTTTGGAGAGTGATAGGGATGTCCTCAGAGAGGGAAAGCGATGTGGCAACCCTGGAAGAAATTCAGTTTCCTCATTTTCTTGAGATTAATGCTGAACACCCAGTGAGAAGCATTGGCCCTGAGGAGCCCCAAAATGTCATTTAAAGAAAGAGAAAAATTATGACACAAGCAATCATTCAATGCTTTTTTTTTTTTTTTTTTTTTGAGTTGAAGTCTCACTCTATCACCCAGGCTGGAGTTCAGTGGCACAATCTCAGCTCACTGCAACCTCCGCCTCCCGGGTTCAAACGATTCTTCTGCCTCCGCCTCCTGAGTAGCTGGGATTACAGGCATGCACCACCACTCCCAGCTAATTTTTTGTATTTTTAGTAGAGACCGTGTTTCACCATGTTGGCCAGGCTGGTCTCGAACTCCTGACCTCATGATCCGCCCGCCTCGGCCTCCCAAAGTGCTGGGATTACAGGCCTGAGCCACCATGCCCGGCCTCAATGCTTCTTAAAATGCTGCCAACCTTACTGCGATTCTCTCTGCACTCAGGATATGTGGGTGTCTTTCAGGGTTGCTCCTTACCACTATTTTCATAGTCTTATCTCTCAAAAGCCTGTAGTTATTAATAGTGATAATGATACTAACAATATCTTCCTTCTGAACAATGCACAACATTTACACAGCATTTTCCACATTCACAACTACATCTGAAATGCTAGGAAATAAGAATAATATGCGGTGGCATCCCCATTTTAGAGATGAAAACACAGAAGGTCAAAAGAGATCCCAGGTAGCAGAGCTGAAAAGAAGGCCAAGGTGAAACTTGTCCTGAGATGTTACGTTTCCAAGTCCAGGGCTCTTTCTACATTCATGGCTGATATTCAGCCCAGTCCATAACTCAAGTGACACCAGTCATCTGTGATCCAGAACTGGGGTCAAGGTGAAATACACAGAACGGGAGAAGTTCATCTGGGGTGTCATGCCATCACTTCCATGAAGGAAGTCACATCCATGTGCGTGTTCTGTGTGGAATAAAATTATAATTATAATTATAATCTTTCTACTCACCAGCTCACTGACTACTGAAATGGAGTATCTGGAAAATCTCAGTCCTTTTATGAACAACATCCCTCTCATTTGAGATTTGGTGTCCTTTTCTCAAATCTTTCAGAACTTGATTTATGCTGAGAAGATATGAAAGGTAGAGCTCTGTGCTTGCTCACACACGTGTGTGCATGCGTGTGCATTTGTGTGTGTGTGTTTTAAAAGGCAATAGAATTCACTTTACTACACCATAGAGAAAAAATGGTAGAATTAACGGAGAAAAACATTTAAATATGGCAAAGCAGAAAGAGCAGAAAGCTAGCTGTCCTCAAACTATTGCCAACTTCCAATAAATGCCATCTTTTCACTTTCCCTCCCTCAGGAGCCATACCTTTAAGTGACCCTTTTTAAAAACCTTTTTCTTTTTGTATAAAAATGGAATGTCTGACAACAAAACATTTTCCCCACTCTCTCAAAAATATGCAAGAAAAAAGGACTCCATTGCTAGCTTAAACCAAATAAAGTAAAAACAACATGACTAAACAGTATCTCATTATTTTGAGGATAATATTTTTGCTATTTTTACTTTCCACACCAATTAAGAGCTTTGGAGTAGACACTGAAGCTTGGACAGAGTTTTGCAGGCACTCAGAGTAACTCTCAGTAAACTTTAATTCATAAACCCTAGAGTGCATGACATGCCATAAAAACCAACTCACGGCCGGGCGCAGTGGCTCACGCTTGTAATCCCAGCACTTTGGGAGGCCGAGGCGGGCGGATCACAAGGTCAGAAGATTGAGACCATCCTGGCTAACACGGTGAAACCCCGTCTCTACTAAAAATACAGAAAAAAAAAATCAGCGGAGCGTGGTGGCGGCCGCCTGTAGTCCCAGCTAATAGAGAGGCTGAGGCAGGCGAATGGTGTGAACATGGGAGGCGGAGCTTGCAGTGAGCCGAGATTGTGCCACCGCACTCCAGCCTGGGCGACAGAGTGAGATTCCGTCTCAAAAAATAAATAAATAAATAAAAAAGAAAAGAAAAGAAAAACATTTTGTAAAGCTATGGCTACCATAGAGAGTGAGTCCTCTGATGGATCTGGGCAAAGTAAATTCAAAACCTTCTAGAAAGGATTCACCATTCTAGATGCCATTAAGAACATCCATGAATCTAGGAACAGGTCAAAACATCAACATTAACAGGAATTTGGAATAAGTTGATTCCAATCCTCATGGGTGATTTTGAGGGGCTCAAGACTTCAATAGGAGAGGAAACTGAAGATGTGGTGGAAATAGCAAGGGAACTAGAATTCGAAGCAGAGCCTGAAGATGTGACTGAATTGCTGCAATGTCATGATGAAACTTGAATGGATTTGGAGTTGCTTATTAAGATTAAGAAAAGGATGTCTTGAGATGGAATGTTACTCCTGATGAAGATGCTGTGAACATTGTTAAAGTAACAACAAAGGGTTTAGAATATTATAGTCACCCATTGGATAAATCAGCAGCAGGGTTTGAGTGCGTTGACTCCAATTTTGAAAAAAGTTCTGCTGTGGGTAAAATGCTATCAACAGCATTGCATGCTACAGAGAAATCTTTTGTCAAAAAGAGTCAATTGATGTGGCAAACTTCATTGTTTCCTTATTTTAAGAAATTGCCACAGATATCCCCAAACATTCATCAGTCACTACCTTGACCATTCAACAGCCATCAGCATCGAGGTAAGACTCTCTGCCAGCATAAAGATTATGATGGCTCAATAGATCATTAGCATTTTTCAGCAACAAAATATTTTTAAATTAAGGCATGTACATTTTTTAGACATAACGTTATTACACACCTTATAGTGTAAACATAACTTTTACATGTACTGGGGAATCAGAAAATTTGTGTGACTGTATTGCAGTATTCATTTATTGCAGTGATCTGGAACCAAATCTACAATATCTCTGAAGTATGCCTGTACAAGCAGAGTGAGGGTTGGTGTTTTTTGTTGTTGTTGTTTGTTTGTTTGTTTGTTTTGAGTGATGAAATTGTTCTATATCTTGATTGTGGTAGGGGTTATACTTTTGTATGGCTTTGTCAAAATTAGCTATACACTGAAAAGAGTGAACTTTTCTGTATGCAAGCTATACCTTAACTTAAAAATTATTTTAATACCACAAAAGAAAAGGAAAAGAAAGAAAATATTTTAAAATGTTGCAATACTACGACATGGTAGGTAATTTTTCTACAACTTCTTACGTCCTCTATTTTTGACACTCAATTCACTGCCTATATTTGGATAGGTCTTAACTGCAAGTTGGAAATCAAGAGTAGGTATAAGTAATTGTTGTATTTTCAGACTCTCCTGACAAACCTCAACAGTTAGACTGAAAATGTAGATGCAGATGAGGTCACTCTTACATGGTTCACTTATTTATTCCACTATATTTAAATTCTGAAGTGCACTTATGTCTCAAATTTAACCCCAGACAAGAAAGGCATCTCATTTGAAGCCTGTCTTGTTTACATAGAAATGGAATGTGTTAAGCAAAATGTTTTGAAAGTCCTTGTTATGAGACTGAAGAACATAAGTGAGCAGTTACTAGAAGTGGTAACCTAATCCTTTAACAATTGTAAAGGAGCTGAACTTTTACAATAATGGTTTTATGGGAAATGTTTCTCTGAATTGGTTGCAATCATAATCCACTGGAATAAATTGGTATGGGGACCCAATCTAACATCTGTGGGCTTCAACCATGCAATAGTTAAACAAGGAACACTTGTTCCTGAAGAAGATGCTGTGTCCCCTGAATTTCTGAGGACAATGTATTTGATGAGCTACTGTAAAGTAGATCTTCCTTTTCTATCAGCTGAGGATTGGAACACTTGAGGTATAATTGTCGTTCCCCTTTTCCTAAAAGCCCTGAAAAGAAAACCCACCTAAAACCTAAAAACCTAAAACCTCACCCTCCTCAGCAAGAAAATCCAAAAATTTTAACAAGCAGAATTTTTTTCTCAAATTGCTGGATACTTTCTGAGACTACTGATGAGTTAGAAAACAGTAAATTAATACCTCCCTTTTCCTCTGTATCTAAGACTTCATATACAATCAGACCTCACTGTATAGATGTGAATTACTTCCATCATAAAGAAGAGTGTAGGTGACAGAGGCTAGGAAAAGATGAATATACTTTCTCTGCTGCTATAATAACCCCAAAATCTAATCTCTTAAAATGCCAATATTTAAATTTCCTATAAACAGGCAAATACAATGTCTTTAAAAATGACTTCAGGAATAGGTTCAGCTGCTTTGGTGTTGACCCCTACAAGCAATAGTGCTAGAACATCCATCATAAGCAACTTCTTTTAGAAAACAAAAAAGAGAAAACATTCCCAACTCTTTACATGAGGCTAGCATTGTCTAGGTAACAAAACAACCTAAGGATACTATAAGAAATGAAAATAACAATACAATTTCACTCATAAACATAGATGAAAAAATCCTATAAAAGACATTACCAACCAAATAAAAAATGTATGGAAAAAAATGAGACATCATGACAACGGTTGGTTAATATTAGAAAATCAATTAATGTAATTTACCGCATTAACAGATTAAGTAGAAAATCCATTGGGTCATCTCAATTGATGCAGAAAAATTGTTTGATAAAATTCAACAGAGATTCATAATTTTAAAAATTAAATTTTAGCAAGCTAGTAACAGATGAAAACTTATTTTCCCTAATAAAGAACATCTACAAAAACTGAGAGAAAATTACATACTTAATGGTAAAATATTTGATACATTCAATTTAAGATTAGGAACAAGGCAAGAATGTTACCTATTACCATTTCTATTCAACATTGTATTAGAGTTACCAGACAGTAGAGTAAAGACAAGAAAAAGAAACAAAAGGTTTAAGTATGGGAAGAAAGGAAGTTATAAAGAGATAGAAAGAAAATTGTCACCATTTACAGATGTTATTGTTCACATGGAATATATAAAAAACTATATGTAAATTATTGGCCTTTAAAAGCAAGTTTAACAAAATGGCAGATACAAAAAGTAATGATATGCAATTATGTCTTTCTTTACCAGCAACAGTAAATTAAAACATATAATTTCAAAAAGATTGTATTAACAAGAACAACAAAATATATGAAGTGCCTAGGAATACATCTTGAAAAACAATTTAAAAGACCTAAATGAATCAAGGGCCATTTCACATTCTTGCATTGAAAGACTCAACAGCAAAAATATGTCGGTTGTTCCTAAAATGATATAGCGGATTTTTCATAGAATGTAGCAAGATAATTAAAAATGTTTTATGATAATTCAATAATCCAAAAATAGCCAAGATACTCTAAGTATGAAGAACAAGGTTTGAAAACATATCCTACCACATATAAAGATCTATTATAAAGCTATACTAATTAAGACAGTATGGCATTGATAAAGGAAGAAATAATCAATGTAATCAATAGAAGACAGAGTCAGGAAACACACCCATGCATATATAAAAACTTGGTTTTTCTCAGACAGTAAATCACTGGGAAAAGAGTAAGCTAGTCAATAAATGCTGGGATGATAGATTATATAGAAAAATGTGAATCTCTACCTCACACTCTAATAAAAACCACTAGAAATTAATTTCTGGTAAGTTAGAGAAATAAATGTAAAAGGGAAAATTTTAAATGTTTAAAAGACAACATATAACAATATTTTGTTATGATTTCAGGAAAAGTGAAGAATTTAATAAGCAAAGCATGACAACAAAACAACAAAGGAATAAATGGTAATTTTTCAACATTAAAATTAAGAGCTTCTGTTCATCAAAAGAAACCATGAAAGAGTGGAAAGGTGAGTCACAAATAAGAGGAGATATTTACAGCACATATAACAAAAGATTAGTATCCAATATATATGTAAAACTCCTATAAATCTATAAGAAAAAGATAAGCAACCAACTAGAAAAAAATGCGCAAAATAGATAACAGCCATTTCACAGAAGTAGAAACATTAATGGCTTATTGTCATCGGGAATAAGAGAAATGAAAATGAAAATAGGATTCCAATATACATGTCACATATTGGCCAATTTAAAAATTGACAAGGTAGTGTGCTCAAAAAAATACTTAGAAATAGGAATTTCTTCATCCTTTATCAGTAGAAATATAAATTAGTACAATCAGAAAAACATTGTAGTATTACTTAGTAAAGTTAAATCTGCATAAACCCTATGACTAGCAATTTCACTATCAGGTATATATTTTTGAGAACTTCTTGTGCACATATGTACCAGGAGACATGTTCAAAGTTGCATTTTTTATATCAAAAAGTTAAACAGCTCGAATGACCTTAACTATAGAATGAATAAACTATAATAATGCTATTGATATGGTTTGGCTTTGTGTCCCCACCCAAATCTCATCTTGTAGCTCCCATAATTCACACGTGTTGTGGGAGGCCCGGTGGGAAATGACTGAATCAAGGGGGTGGGTCTTTCCCATGCTGTTCTCGTGACAATGAATAAGTCTCATGAGATCTGATGGTTTTAAAAACGGGAGCTTCCCAACATAAGCTTTCTCTTTGCCTGTGGCCATCCACATAAGATGTGACTTGCTCCTCCTTGCCTTCCACCATGATTGTGAGGCTTCCCAAGCCACATGGAACTCTGAGTTCTCCATTAAACCTCTTTCTTTTGTAAATTGCCCAGTCTCAGATATGTCTTTATCAGCGACATGAAAATGAACTAGTATTAGATACAGTAAATTTTTGCAATAGACTATTAAACAGTAGTGAATAAATAGAGTACGATTTATATATCAACATGGATAAATGTCAAAAACCCGAATTTGAGTGTAAGAAGCAGGTCACAGAACACCACATGCAGTGTGAGTCAATTTACATGTAATTAATAAAAGAAAAAACTACACAATATATTATTTAAGAATATTTATCACAAATGATAAAACTAGGAAAAATATGTAAGGAGATATTTATTTAAAAATTCATCTAGGCACAGTGGCTCGCACCTGTAATCTCAGCTACTAAGGAGGCTGAAAAGGAGAGATTCCTTTAGCCCAGTGGGTTTGAGACCAGACTGGGCAACATAACAAGACCCTGCCCTCTAGATAGTGAGTGAGTTCTGCCCTCTAGATAGTGAGTGAGTTCTCAAGAGATCTAGCCATTTAAAAGTGTGTGGCACCTCCCCCATCTCTCTCTCTTATTCTTGCTTTCACCATGAGATGTTCCTGCTGCCTCTTCACCTTCTGCCATGATTGTAACATTCCTGAAGCCTCCCTAGAAGCTAAGCAGGGGTCAGCGCCACACTTCCTATGAAGCCTGCAGAACCGTGAGTCAATTAAACCTCTCTTCCTTATAAATTACCCAGTCTCAGGTATTTCTTTCTAAGCAATACAAGAGCAGAGTAATACATGGGGTACATATAATATTTTGATACAAGCATGAATATGTAATCATCAAATCAGGGTAATTGAGATATCCACCACCTCAAATATTTATCATTTGTTTGTGTTAGGAGCATTCCAGTTCCACTCTCTTAATTATGTGGAAATATGCAATAAGTTATTCTTAACTATGGTCACCCTGCTGTGCTACCAAACAGTAGACCTTATTCCTTCTACACAACTGTATTTTTGTATCTCTTAAGCATCTCCTTTTTATCCTCCCCCTCTGCCACCCTTCCCAGCCTCTGGTAACCATCATTCTACTCTCTATCTCCATGAATTTCAATTTTTTTAAGCTTTCACATGACAGTAAGAACATGGAATATATTTGGTTTTTGCTATTACAAATAATGCTTCAAATGAATTTCTTGTACTTATTTTCCTATGCACATGTGTGTGAAATTCTCCAGAGTGTATACTACCTAAAAATGAAATTGCTGAATTGAAGAATATGCGAATCTTTATAGTAATACTACACATTGTCAAAGTTCTTTCAAATTTGGCTATAACAATTTACATTTCTATCAAGTGTTTGAAATTTTCCTTTGCTCCATATTTTTGCCAAGATTTGGTATTGTCCAACTTCATGTCATTTTTTTCCAATCCAGTGGTTGTACAAGTTATCTTATTGGTTTCACTTTCATTACTCTGGTTACCACTATTAGTAAGATTAATCATTGTTTTTGTATTTAACAATTATCTAGTTTTCTCTTCTGCAAATTAATGGTCCATATTCTTTACTATTTTTTCTAGTAGATTGTCTTTTTAATTTATTTATAGGAATTCTTAGAAAGTCTGGATTCTAATTATTTGTTGGCAATGTGCTTCACAAATATCTTCTCACAACATGAATTTGTATTTTCATTTTTGTTGTGTATTTCATTAAACTGAAGTTTTAATTTTAACAAAGTCAAATTTACTAATTTTTTCCATTAACGCTTACCCTTTCTCTGATTATTTTACTTTGGGAGGCTGAGGCAGGCAGATCATGAGGTCAGGAGTTTTGAGACCAGCCTGGCCAACATAGTGAAACCCCCGTCTCTACTAAAAATACAAAAAAAGTTGGCCTGGTGTGGTGGCGGGTGCCTGTAATGCCAGCTACTCAGGAGGCTTAGGCAGGAGAATTGCTTGAACCTGGGAGGCAGAGGTTGCAGTGAGCCAAGATCGCTACACTGCACTCCGCCCTGGGCGACAGAGCAAGACTCTGTCTCGGAAAAAAAAAAGAAAAAAAAAAGTATGTTCCTACAGCATGTTGATAAATGTATATCCTTTATTTTCTTCAAGGTTTTAAGATTTGTATTAAAATTTGCATTAAAATAAGTCTAATGAATATATTTTTTGCACATGTTGTAAGCATCAAATTTTATTTTTAAATATGGATAAAGAATCATCCTAACACCATGTATTTGATAGCCTGTCCTATTTCTGCTACTTTTAATATTACCTCTGCCATTTATTGTTTCTATATTTATATACATCTGTTTCTAGGCTGTATATTCTTATTTCATTGGTCTATAATATGCATGTCATTTTGTATAAATTACTATGACTTTATAAATGTCTCAATCTCTTTGACTCTAAGTATCTCAATCTCTAAGGCAATTAAGAAGAAGCACAAAGAAGATACTTCATGCTTCTTAATTGTCTTAATTATTCTTTTTTTTTTTTTTTTACACTTTTTTTTTTTTTATTATACTTTAGGGTTTTAGGGTACATGTGCACAATGTGCAGGTTTGTTACATATGTATCCATGTGCCATGTTGATTTCCTGCACCCATTAATTCGTCATTTAGCATTAGGTGTGTCTCCTAATGCTGTCCCTCCCCCGTCCCCCCACCGCACAACAGTCCCCGGAGCGTGATGTTCCCCTTCCTGTGTCCATGAGTTCTCATTGTTCAATTCCCACCTGTGAGTGAGAATATGCGGTGTTTGGTTTTTTGTCCTTGTGATAGTCTACTGAGAATGATGTTTTCCAGTTTCATCCATGTCCCTACAAAGGACGCGAACTCATCATTTTTTATGGCTGCATAGTATTCCATGGTGTATATGTGCCACATTTTCTTAATCCAGTCTATCGTTGTTGGACATTTGGGTTGGTTCCAACTCTTTGCTGTTGTGAATAGTGCCGCAATAAACATACGTGTGCATGTGTCTTTATAGCAGCATGATTTATAGTCCTTTGGGTATATACCCAGTAATGGGATGGCTGGGTCAAATGGTATTTCTAGTTCGAGATCCCTGAGGAATCGCCACACTGACTTCCACAATGGTTGAACTAGTTTACAGTCCCACCAACAGTGTAAAAGTGTTCCTATTTCTCCACATCCTCTCCAGCATAGGCGTGGGCAAGGACTTCATGTCTAAAACACCAAAAGCAATGGCAACAAAAGCCAAAATCGACAAATGGGATCTCATTAAACTAAAGAGCTTCTGCACAGCAAAAGAAACTATCATCAGAGTGAACAGGCAACCTACACAATGGGAGAAAATTTTTGCAACCTACTCATCTGACAAAGGGCTAATATCCAGAATCTACAATGAACTCAAACAAATTTACAAGAAAAAAACAAACAACCCCATCAAAAAGTGGGCAGAGGACATGAATAGACACTTCTCAAAAGAAGACATTTATGCAGCCAAAAAACACATGAAGAAATGCTCCTCATCACTGGCCATCAGAGAAATGCAAATCAAAACCACAGTGAGATACCATCTCACACCAGTTAGAATGGCCATCATTAAAAAATCAGGAAACAACAGGTGCTGGAGAGAATTGTCTTAATTATTCTTAAGCCTTTGTTCTACTAAAGAAATTTTAGAATCAGCTTGTCAAGTCTGATGAAAAACCTCTTGTTGGGATGTTGATTGAATGAAATTGCATTTTTAAATTATTGATGGAAAATTGGTATTTTTATAATAACTGTTTCCATCCATAATGTGATTATCTGTTTACACTTATTCAGGTCATTTATGTGGCCCTATATTTCATAATTTTCTTTCATAATCTTGAACATATTTTATTATATTTATTTCTACATACATTGTAGTATTTGATTGGGATCTTTTCCTATTACATTTTCTAATTTATTATTACTTAGGTATATTAAGGTTACTAATTTTTTTAAGTTGATCTCTTGAGTCCAGCAATCTTGCTGATCTCTGTTAGTAGTTTTATTACTATGTCTACAAATTCTTTTAAGGTTTCTAAGTATATAATCATACTGCTAACAAATAAGTATATTTGGCCTCTTCCTTTCAAATGTTCGTGCCCTTTTCTCCCTTTTTGTCTTGTTAGATTGGCTAGGACCAACAAAACAATGTTTGTGAGAAGTAACTATAGTAGACATCTTTATCTTGTTTTAGCCTTTAGTGGGAAAGCTTCTAAAATTTATCCATTATGTACGCTTATGCAGATTTTTGATGACTACACTTAATCAAATTAAGGAAGTTTCCGTCTATTTGGATTTTCTTTTTTTTAATTATTTTACTTTAAGTTCCAGATATAAGTGCAGAACATGTAGGTTTGTTACATAGGTATATGTGTGCATTGGTTATTTTAATTTTCACAATGAATGAGGTGAAATTTTATTGAATGCTTTTTCTACATTAATTGAGGTCATCACGTATTTTTTTCCTCCCTTTATCTGCTAAGGTGGTATGTTTCAATTGACAGAATTTCTGAACTTCAATTCTAAGATAAATCCCTCCTACCTGTATCTTTTTCTAAATTATACTGTGGTATGGTTTGGCTCTGTGTCCCCACCCAAATCTCATCTCAAATTGCAATCCCCAAGTGTCGACGCACCTGGCGGGAGCTGACTGGAATTTGGGGGCAGTTAGTGAGTAAATTCTTATGAGAGCTGATGTTTTAAAAGTGTGTGGCTCTTCTGCCCCCAACTCCTGCTGCCCTGTTAAGACGTGCCTGGCTTCCTCTTCGCCTTCTGCCATTGTAAGTTTCCTGAGGCCTCCCCAGCCATGCAGAATTGTAAGTCAATCAAACCTTTTTTTCTTTATAAATTACCCAGTCTCAGTAGTTCCTTATAGCAGTGTGGAAATGGACTAATATAGACTGAAATCTATTTAAGATTTCTTTCATCAATGTTTCCAACTGATCTGGTCAATAACCTCATTTTCTTATCATATCTTTGTCCAGTTTTGTTATTAAGGCCATCTATTCTCTCAGACACTTTATTTTAAAAAGGATTTGATAACATTTCTCTGTGGAACCGTATGTATATGTTGTGGTTTGAATGAAATAATATGATTTTTAAATGACTCATTATTTTGTATAAGATACTTGTAGTTGTCTACCCAATATCATTCTCCCTTCTTTCTTGTTGAGAGAACCCTGATTTGACATATATTTGTTTTGGGAGGTATCCTTACTTCCATGATGAATTCTGACTAAAGAATAATAATGTATTTTAGTATATAAGCAATTACTCCCTTATCTTCCCTGCTAACACTTTTCCATTTGCACCTGCCCCTCCCACCACCACATGCACATGTCTCAGTCCATATCTGTTCTTATGTGCGTATTTCAGAGCTCCTGCTCTGCTATGATAGCAGAGATAATGCAAATCCCAGTACAAAGTCAGAGGACCATCTAGCCCAGTTCTTGGTCATGAGTCTATGGCTTTTTCCTCCTGCTTGGTCAGGGCAAAGGTTTTAATAAAGATATAGTCAGGGCAGCAAGTCAACAGTAATCATTTAGCTCTCCTTGTAGGCATGAAAGCCCCAGAAAAGCCTTTCAGTAAGTGAGCCCAGCTCAGGACTTTTAGTCTTATTCCCCTGTAGAAGCCCAAAGCCTTATGGCCATCTTCCAGCCCAGAGCCCAGCAAGCCCATGGTACCAGCTCTGCTTATCACTTTGTGTCTTTTTGTTGTGGTTTGAATGTGTTCATGTGTGTTGGAAACTTAATCCCCAAAGCAACAGTGTTGAGAGATGGGAACTCTCAAATGTGATTAGGTCATGAGGGCTCTGCACCCCTCCCACAATGTCATGCCTCCCACATAACATGGTGGGAGGCATCACATGGTGAGAAAACATGTGAGAGCTGAGCTCATCCTTCATAAGGACATTTCTTCTATAACAGATTAATGACATTAATCTATTCATGAGTGCAGAGCCCTCCCCGTGAATAGATTAATACCATTATCAAGGGAGTAATGTCCTTATGAAGGAGGAGTTCAGCTCTCACATGTTTTCTCACCATGTGATGCCTCTTGCTATGTCATGACACAACAGGAAGGCCCTCACCAGATGTGTCCCCTCAACCTTGGACTTCCCAGCCTCCAGAACCATGAGCAAAAGAAATTTCTGTTCATTATAAATTACTCAGTCTGTGTTACTCTGTTATAGCAGCCTAAAATGGGCTTTTGAATTTTTTGCCTCAAAATGTTTACCTAGTTTGGGGGGTCTAGTCATGTTTTCTGGTCGTCTCTTTCTACATTTTATTTATTATTTCCATAGGTTTGAAACAAAATGGGTGAGTCTAATGAAAAATTTACTGTCAGCTCTGCAGGAAGTGATTTTCAAATATTCTTTAGAATAAGCAAAGTAACAAAATTTCTAACTAAGCTAAGAACCCTAACAAAATATGTATTATTGCTCATTTTCTTCCAGAAATCTATTGTTTAAGCATTCACCTATCCTAGGCAGGAGGATTTGGGGGTCCTAATCACCAAAAAGGATGTTGTAATTAATAATGCTAGTAATTTCCTCTATTAAATAGGCTATATATTACTGCACATTGAAATATACATTCACTACATAATAGGATGAACATGAAAAAGTTCTAGTTTTGAAGTCCCAACTTTACTAAATACAAAATGGGTATCTTTTGTTCTTAGTCTCATGAAAGTTAAAAAGGTTGAACTTTTATTTCTCAAGGAGCAGACACTAGATATACATACCATGTTGACTCAAGCCCACAGGAAACACATGGACACTTTGGCTTCTGAAAATGGATACAAGAGATCTCAACTTCATTCACTGAAGCTTGGAAGACATGGCTCCTTTTTGAGTTACACTTCCCTGGAATTCTAAAGAATATCTGGCTATTACTGCCAGGTCTTTAATAATACGCCCCACAGAATTACTGGTTTTCCAGTAAAGTTTATAATATGCTATTCTTCAAGGAAGCTCTCAGGTTGAAAATATCCCTCATGTCAGAAATGTTTGCAAATATTATATACTACTTTCAAATTTCAAGTTTCAGAGTCTGGTGCTGTAAACATCTGTAGAGATCATCTGTTCCAGTTTCTTTATTGCACAGATGAATAAACAGAGGGCTAAAAGGGTGACTCCATTTCTCACCATGGGTCCAAACCCAGTGTCTTGATATCCAGTTCATCAGACTTTCCATGGTATTCTTCAGGCTCCTACATTCTTAAGAAAGTAGCTAAGATAATTTCATCTGGTTGAAGCCATAGGGCTTTCCCAGAGAAGGTAGGGCAATGTCCCATGAAATGAGACCAGTAGGCTGAGTTCCCAAAATATGTGACCTATAGAGCTCTGGGCATCCAGGGATCAGGTCTGCCACTTTGTGTGCTTCAAAGGTGGCAATCAGCACCAGATTTCCCTCCTTCCATTCCACTTTTAAAACCTGGGGGTTCTCTCCAGTTCTCCAGTTACTCGCCTACATAACTATTTGACAACATGTGCTTTGACATGTCTTCTTTTTAACACCTACTATTGGGAACTTCCTTTCTGCTGAGGTAATTCTCCATAGCTTTGAGGTCCGCTACCCAAGGTAAAAAAGCGTATTTGTTTCTTTCTAACTTGTTGGTATGTTTGCCTCAATTTAGCACTTCGTTTTATTACTTTTTAATTGTCAAATAAAATTCGTATATATTTATGTGTGCATACATAGTGGAATAACTAAGTCTAGCTAATTAACATATGTATCAATCACCTCACAGGCTTATGATTTTTTATAGGGTGAAAAAACTTAACATCCACTCCCTTAGCAATTTTTAAGTACAATTTATGAACTATAGTCACCATGATATACAATAGATTTCTTGAACTTATAACTCCTGTTTGTGGAATTTTGTGTCCTTCAACCAACATCTCTCAATCTCCCCACCCCCATAGCGCTTCACTTTAAATGCACAGATACGGCCTCTTTTTCTAAAAACAATAGTTGTTTCATAATGGAGCACTGTATTACTGAAGGGATGTTTTACCACATTCATTACCAAAAATAATAAAAGGCATTAATTGCCTGGTAATAGCCAGTCCCTCATACACACAGGGGCAAAGTTATATAAATTGATACAGATTGCAGCCTTAATTTATTTTGCCACTGAATATCCACAGAGAAAAAGAAAGCTCAGGGGTAAAAATATATAGTACTTTGAAGCACTTCAGAATCACTGTGTTCTTAAAATATTTCCAAATACCAATAAACATGACTAAGGTCATGGCTATATTCTGAGAAAATGTATGTTTGAAGAAAGAATTAGCTATGCTTAGGAGTATAGGCATTAATTTACTAAATGGGAAGAACTTTTCTTAGTGAAAGCCTACTCTGAGACCTGAATTGTTCAGTATTATTTCTTATATGGTCATATTTAGCTGTTTTGTTTTTTGAATTATCTGGACAACTGCCAAATTTCCACTCTGATTCACTGTGACAATACACTGCATAAGTCATATAAAATGACTTTTTTTTTGAAATTTACATTGCAATGTTTTAAATTTATTGGATAATGCTGTTAGTTTAATTACTTTAAAAATTAGTTGTCTCATGCTTCTCCTAAAGAAAGATGAAACAATAATACCACCTGGGGAGGTTTAATTTCATAGTCCACAACTGTACTCTCATCTTCAAATATGATGTGAAACATTTATAGTATGAAGTTAAGAACAAAAATTAAAAGTACTTCAATTTGACGACTACTATTAGCACTTCCTTTCTGCAGAGGTAACTCCCCATAGCTTTGAGGTCTGCTTTCCAATGTAAAAAGGACCTTTGTTTCTTTCTAATGTGTTGATATGGTTGCTTCCATTCAGCACTTCGTTTTATTATTTTTTAAGTGCCAAATAAATAAAACAAACAATGACAGTGTAGCAGTCCATGCTAAAAATTATTCCATGCTTGCAAAGAAAAAATTCCTATGAGAATTTTTTAAAAGCTGTCTTAAGAGCTCCTGATACAAGTGACGGGACACCACACTCCACACTCAGATGGATATCTTCACCTTCAGTCTGTTATTGCTGTGGTCTCCTTTTAATCCCTTCAGCATCCTGCTGAAATCAAGTTTATAAACAGAAGTTTGAGAATGGATCAACACCAACACTGTCAAATATCTAAGTCAACAGTTTAAATCCTTTAGTCTACTTCCACTTTCTGAATCTGTAAATTCCTCTATATCCCTATATCTTACAAAAGTAGTTTCACAAATATGTTAGTTATGAGGCTTTCTCCAAACTATGTGTCTTTAAAGAAAAGCAAATGATAGCATCAGAAATTATAAGCAATTAGAGCTACTTTTCCAGGCAAAGCAGAGATGAAAGGCAGTTTCTTCCTATTAAGAAATAATTGATATGTGCTCTCAGACTTAGCTATGCATGTCCAAGTATATCTTATGTAATGTAAATTTCCTTCTAATTTTTTCTCTCGTGAAAATAAAGCAAGGCAAAACATTTGACACACATCTATTTTAAGTGTCCCTTTTTTGCAATTTGTATGTTACCATTATTAAAGGATTGGGTCATATGAAATGAATTTGTATAATCTTGTCTTTATATAACCATTTCATAGAGACTCGCTAAAAAGAACTCATTTCTAAAAGATAAATACGGCTTTAGTTATATTCCCCAGTCTTAGAAATGGGCACAAAGGTTAATGTGAATACAAGATAAACTAAATTCAAAAGACTGTAATTATTTCACCAAAGCTAAAGTTGACATGTACATAACATAAAAATACATTTCTAAATATGTAAAGAAGGAAAAGTTCAACATTTTTTAAATAATCATCTATATGTCAATAAAAGTAACTTTATTTATTTGAACTTACTATAGAAGATTTTTACCTAGAAGCACTGTTAAGAGCTACTCAAAGTTTGTATGAAAATAACTGAACCATCTTTTGCTTATTTTTTTTCACTAAGTCAAACTGTAACTCCTCCCCACTTAGCTTTTTAGTGAAGTTTCAGGATGTATGGATTTCTCTATTTCCCCCTTTTTTTCTTTAAAATTAAATCACCATTCAGTCCATTATTAGAGTATTAATCCTAATTAACAGATCATGCCTGAAAACCCCAGCTTTTACAGAAATGTTTTTAACTAATATTGTTAACAGCTTGAATCCACAAAATCTTCTCAGCTACTCTCCCAAATCCAAACACAACTCCTGTCAGTAAACCATGAAAAAATGAGTTTGTGGGGGAAAATCTATGAGGTTACCATTGTGTTTATCCCCTTTGGTTGGCAGAATAAGGCAACATGAAATGCCAACTCATGATTTAAATAAACCACTGGCAACGAAGGGCCTGGCTGGCTGCAAGTCAGTTCTCCAAATCAGTTCTATTCATGTACCCTTGCTAAGCAGTGTCTTTGCGGTTTTCAGAATAAGATGACACAAGTGACAGATAGATTCAGAGATAATGAAATCAGCTAGTTTATGAAAGTGAGAGGTAAACCTTTCTGAAAAGAAAACAGGTATTTCATTGAGCTGCTATCTTGAAACATTTACTCGTGCTAAAGTAATTTAATTTAACTTACTAACTTCAAGACTAAAGGTGTCTGTATTTTCACGGTATAGATATGGTTAGAATTGCAGAATAGAGCTAGGATATTAAAAAGAAATTTTGGTGGAATTTAGTTTCATATAGCTCTTTCCTAGCAGTTCGGTAAATTGCCATTAATCGATCTTAAAGTGAAATTATTTTCAAAGAGAAGTTTTGATACTCCCTCTGCCCAGTTAAGGAGTTAAAAGCCAATTCCATGCAATTGGGAACAGTTTATCTCACTGGGGGCTTGGGGCCCAAATTCAGGGACATCTGTTTGTTTTTCAGTCTCTTCTTGAGGAAGAGGACTCCAGAGGGAAGGAAAGAGAATTTTCTCAACCTTTAGCCCATTCCCAAGGCTCTGAATCAAAATCTAACTTCTTCAACCTTGTTAATGTGCTGGTGGTTTGAATGGCTGGGAGAGTGAAGGGGATCAAATTTAGCTGTGTTTTACTTTCCACTTCAGCGTAGAAACACGAGGCAATCTCATGCGACTGAGAAGTACCACCCTCCCGTAAATGACAACTTTTCAGACATAGAGAAAAGACGAAACATTCTCCAATCTTTGGGACTTGTTTTAAAACTCTGGGATGTTTGTTTTTCTTCCTTCACTGTGGATTTAGGGGGAATAAAATGGTTTCCTTCCTAAATTCTAGATTGATGCTCACTGACCCAATTCCTTGTGTTCCTTCGAACTCTTGTGCAGTCCATACCCTCTCTTAGCTTCAGTGAGATTTTTTAAATTGTTTCAAGTAAGAGGAGATTGAGCAATGTGAATGTAAAGCAGTCTTAGGCAACTAGAATAATGTCTCTTCAATTTCTTCGTCTAAGATATGCAACATCGTTCTTCCTGTAATCCTTTTCGAAAATAACTTTCTGCTGGGCGTTGTTGGACTTGGAGAGGTTGTCATGATTTTCTCTGGAAATTGAAAAAAAAAAGTAAAGGTCTTCTAGTACTATAGCCATAGTAAAATTTAAAAATGTCAAAGTGACCGGGTACAGGGAATAGGAGGTAGCTACTGGAAGGTGAGCAAGGACAAGAGCATGGTTTCCATGCATTGGCTGGACATGCTAGTGGAGCTTGCCTCCCACCGCTTCCCACCCACCAACCCCCATTCCCCCTGCACAACACTGCCAAGCCCAGGCTGCTCGAAAAGGAGCGGGCTTCAGCCACCGACTTTCACGCCCAGAGATGCCCAAAGCGGAACCTCTGTGTCCAAGGAGGGACTGTGGGACTTGCGCGAAAGTGGGGGACGGGACCCTCCAGGGCCGCACCCTCCAGGGCCGCACCCACCCGCCGCGCGGCGTCCCTGGCGCGATGGTTGCGTTGACACCTGTACTCCTGCGGGCCTGGGTGGAGCCGACCCAGCAGAAAGGGTGCGCAGCAGCGGCCAGCGAGACTGGGACCTGAACTCCCCATCTCCCGCTCACAGAAGAGCGCACTGTGGTTCTTCGGATGAGGGTTTTCTCTCTTGCCCCAAAGAAAATGCTGATAGTCGGTTGTACCTATCTTCAGAAACGCCTAGGGAGGGCGCCTTGGGGTGGAGATGGGATGGATGTTCTGCTTCACCCTTGCGCCTGGATAATCAGAAGATCTAGAAGACGGCGGAGTTCATCTGAGAGGCAGCTTGGCCCCTAAAAAGAGGCTTGCATGGAAATGTACTAGAAGAGTGTCTTTATTTTAACTTTTCATTGATTACAAAACTTTACATAGATTACATTGTAGTTAATTAAGGAAATTGTCGAATCGCTCAAGATGGCTCACCAGTTACAAGCATTTGAAGACACGGAGCCATTTCCCATCTATAAATTGGGCAAAACCAAAACTGCAACCGTAAAACAATTTGGCTTAAAATACTAACTTTTAAAACACAAATAGATCTTCAACGGTTCATTTATTCACAGTCTTATAGCCTGAGACTCTATAATGACTTTCTGTTGTATTTAAGCTGCGGAATAACCAGGGTTTGAAATCCATGCTGCCTCTTTCTCGAGTCTAGACTCTTAATGCTCCCAACCTGTTCCCTTGGTCCCCCAAGTCTGGCCCGCCTCTATTCCGGTAATGCCCCTTCCGCCACCTGACCCAGCCATGGAGATAGCCTTGTCTCAATGCATTCCTAAACTTATAGAACTGAATACTCAACTGTTACACCCCCTTTCCAGAGGGCTTCGTGGGGGGTAGGCTTGAGAAGGATGGGTAGAGTCGCAGGAAGGAGGGCGAAGCCAGCAGACCTCTCAGGGAGGGCCGGAGAGAGAAAGAAGTGAAGGTTTTATAGTTGGAGTGCATATATTCCAGCTCTCCAAAATGAAACATACCATCGCAGCTGTATTACCGGCTGAATAGGCAGTAAAAGACCTCTCTATGTACGAGTCCTAGTATGCTTCTTCTTAGCGCCAACGAGTCCTTGTCCCCAAAGTTGCCAAAACTTTAAAGGACCCCGGCCAAGGAGACCCTAGCATGAAAAGCCAGACATCCGAGGCCGGATAAAGCCTCCTGGACTCCTCGAAAGCAGCTCACACCGGGAGCAGCCGGAGGCGGGCGCGATCTATGCGAAGCTAACGGGTTCGGGTGGAGAACATCAAAGAGAAAGGAGCAGGATCGAATTTTAGAGGGGCAGAAGGGCACGGCCCAAGAGAGCTGAATTGGGGTGTGGGACAGGCGGCGGGAAGACCGGGTTAGAGGGAGCGAAAGGAAGTGGATTAGAGGACAGCGGTTACAGGTTTCAGCCACTGCCATTTCCCCGCAGACGGAGCTCCTCCGCGCCCTGGAGGGGTACCCGGACTCCCACATCCTGTCTGCCACGACCCGGATTCCCTAGGGGATTCCAAGGGACAGCACCGTCCTCTCCACGTATCATCAGGAACCGAAAGCAGAGAATTTGCCCCACCTCAGCACTTCTGGAAGCACCCACTCAACCACAGTATGAGACAAGGGCTTTCCTAAGAGACCTTTCTCCAACTTTCTTTCTCTGCGTGTATGAGCCCGGATCCCTTCGTCCCCGCCTCCTTCTCTGTCTCTTTCTCTCTCCTATTTTGTCCTGGGAGATTCCTACTCGCGGTGCGAAGCCTCGGATCCGCTGGGAACCGCATAGTCTCCGGCACCCTTGGCCGCATGCTTGTCAGAGGGGGGCCCCGGGAAACACACTCGCTGCCCCTCCAACAAGCGTCCCTCGCTCCCCATTGGCGCCCCAGTCCCCGCCCCCCACCGCCCCCTCCCGCTCCGCAGCCCCTGAGTGGCGTCAGCACGCCCGCCGGGCGTGGGCTTTAAATGCCCACTAGCGGGAGCTCAGGCGCTTCTGCCCTGGAGCGCGGTCGGGAGTAAAATCGCAGGAGTGGGAGGGTAGCGAGCCAGCGGGATTGCGAGCCGCGGAGCGCGCTGGCCTCGCTCCGCCTGATGACTCCGGAGCGCGGGTCCAAGCGCCGCCCATGCAGCACCCCTGAGCTCCGGGGAAGGAGAGTTAATGAAAAAACACTTAACCGTCTCCGCTGCGGAGAGTCATGAGCTGTCTGGATGTTATGTACCAAGTCTATGGTCCTCCGCAGCCCTACTTTGCAGCCGCCTACACCCCCTACCACCAGGTACGTGTCTCCTCAGGGGACTTTGGGAAGGAGTGCGCGCCCTCCGCTTGCGGCGGCACGGCCTGTAAGCCAAGGTCTGCTGCGCCTCGGCGCGTCTTGGGCGTCCGACCAGGACGGGCGCAGCCGGCATGCGGGGATTGCCGGAGCCGCCCCCAGTTGGTAGTGCAATTAGCTAACCCCTTTAGCTCGCCTGTTTGCTCTCTGGAAGCAGCTAAGCCCTGCTAATGTGAGCCTAGGTCTTCCCTGGAATAATCAGAGGAAGATGACACGGGCTGGATTTTCTTCTTAGTGTCTGTCGGACTCCAGATTCTTCCAAGCCAGGTGCAGGTACCAGGAAATGCAGGCAAAGCTGACGCAGGGAAAACCAAACTTTGGTCCCAATGGTGAAAGTAACAACAAAACCAAAAGCAAAGGCCAGCCTCTTTCTGAGATGCAAGGGCCGGTGTTCTCATCCCTGCCAAGTTTATCTCAGGAATAATTTCTTCCGTTTCAATTCTCTGGCGACTAGGGCAATTAATTTCAGATCCAGCGAATTCGTTTCAAAGAGCACCGCGCACTTTCATAATTTTTCCTTTGCGAAGTTCTGGGAGCATTATCCGGAGTGCGATTGACCCGGCAGAGGTGAGCTCGATGGACAATACTTATGCCTTTCTCCAGCCTGAGTAGGTGAATGGGGAAGCCCTGCTTCCAACAAACACTTTAAGAAGACCACTCAACCCGGGTTCTGCAAACTTCAAGTTCCATTTAATTCTGCCAATTTCTCTTTTCTTCAGGCTGCGTCTGTTTGAACCATTTTCCTTCCATTTCCTCAGCTGAGGTAGCAGAAACTGAGGACAGCAGTGCAGGAAAAGAATGAAATCATACACCTGGGAGGCCGTAGGGGTCCCCTCCGGGTTGGAAAGTGAGAGCTTGGTCACCTGCTTTGGGGAAATTGAAATACACCCCAATGCCCCAGTGGATGCTTTTGCTAATTTTGTCTGCAAATTTAGAATGTCTGTTCGGAAATTTCCCTATGAATTAATGATGGACCGGATAGGGTTCACTTTTTGTTTTCTTACCTCCTCTTCTCTTTTAAACTTCACAACTTGCAGTTGGTTTTGCCTCGGTGTTAACTTTAGGAATCACCAGAGTTCCTCATTGTAGGGAAGGTCGCATTTAGGAAGTGGTGATATTGCTAAATCTTACATCATTTTGGCCCCAAATAATTCAAACCTTTTGGCTCCAGCTTCTGAAATGTACTTCTTCCCAGGGTGGGACTATGGCAAGCAAAGAGGAGAGAGGTGGATTGGTTTTCTGATTGGCCCTTTCTCCTCCCAGACCCTGAACCAATCTATTGCATGAAGAGCTCTGTTCATTTTTGTATGACTCGGGCCGCCTCTTCAAGGACATCTATGCCTGCAGAATGCTTTAACGCTTCATTCAGTCCATTGCTCATTTCTAAGAAAATGTTCACAGAAGCTACACTTGCTTTTTAAAATCACTATCAGACATGCCGATTTACCCCACCTCACAGCCAGGATCTTAATTTTCTTCTGTCTGCTCCTTTTTGTCATTTCCTCAATGTGGGTGGAGATGATGGGGGTGGAAATACTAGTAATCTACTGGCCTTTCCTTATTAAAGAGAAGATCTGTTTAAAAACTGATGTGGGGTAATCAAACAAATATCAACTTGCATTTATCAAAATGATCCGTATTTCCCCAGTCATGTTACCCCAGATTTTTACCCCACACAATTCATTACTAAATGTAATTATTTCAAACTTTCTGTGGCATTTCTTCCTTTACATTCCTGGTTGCTTTCCTTCACACATTCCTAGTTGCAGGGAGTGGATTCGGCAGGAGTAGGGGGTTGCCCCCTCATTTCATCAGGAGGATGTTTATCCTGTATCCTGTGCTTCTGCCTTGGATTCTCAGGCAGGGAACAGTCAGGCTCTAACTGGACTTGGGTGCCCTTTACCCTTGGAGTCTGATTTTAAAAATACATCTGCCCTGAGCCCAGCTATGAGGTCAAACTCAGCTCCAAACCTAGCTGCTTAGGCGTCTCCTGAGACCTTCACCCAGACATTTTAGGAGAAATTTTCCAGGAGTCAGAGGGACCAAGGACAGCAATCTTCCTTTAAGGAAGCCCGCCCTTGCTTGGGTGCAGGTTGGGAGGCCTGTGTTGCCCCGCTACTGCTAGTTTTATGCTAACAGCACAAGGCTTAGGCCTGTATGCCAGTTTCCCCATAAATACCTTAGGGATTAAGATGAGGGAATCAGTCTGAACCGAATTTGCTTTTGAAATTGATATCTCTATTCTTTCTCTCTCTGAACAGAAACTAGCCTATTACTCCAAAATGCAGGAAGCCCAGGAGTGCAATGCCAGCCCCAGCAGCAGTGGCAGCGGCAGCTCCTCATTTTCCAGCCAAACCCCAGCCAGTATAAAAGAGGAAGAAGGCAGCCCAGAGAAAGAGCGCCCACCAGAGGCAGAGTACATCAACTCTCGCTGCGTACTCTTCACTTATTTCCAGGGGGACATCAGCTCCGTGGTGGATGAACATTTCAGCAGGGCCCTGAGCCAACCCAGCAGCTACTCTCCCAGCTGTACCAGCAGCAAAGCACCAAGGAGCTCTGGGCCCTGGCGAGGTGAGTATAGGGCCCTGCTGGGAAGGACCCATAGAGGGTCCTCTCAGCCTGGGGTTCACCTACAGGGGCCTAAAAACATGCAGCTGAGAAGAATATTAGGTGTCAGAGAAGGTGTGCAGAGGGGCATTTGGAAAAGGTAAGGAAAACACAGGGGTAAAGGGCATGGGTATAAGAAAAAACTCCTTGGAAAAAACACTATCCTTGGAATTGGAAGACCTAGGTTTGTGTGTTGGTGCCACCACTTCCTAGCAATATAACCTTGGGCAAGTCTCTTAACCTCTTTGAGGTCACTCTATTTACTGCTCTCTTAAAGTAGAATAACACTTACCCTCCTAACTATCCCCAGAGAAGGCTGTAAGACTCCAAACAAGAAAATGGATGCAAATATGGTGTCAAAAATGTGAGGTTTCCAGCACCCTCCCAAACCAGTGAGTGAAGGAACTTCATCGCCAAGGACTTAAAGAGCACTTTCCCAATTTGCAAACATTTTCCCAAAGGAAACAGTTCTAGAGCTCCATGCAAGCAAAACCTGCTTGAGAATGTCTCCTAAAACCTACCTTTGCCTTTCACCAGGCTCCAATTACTTGAGAAATCTTGAAGCAGAAGCGTCTCAATAGCAAGTAAAATAACAAAGAAACAAAAATTTAGATACAGCCAAAACACCTCTAAGAGTTTTCCCAAAACACATCCCCTTTTTATTTTTCTACCTTCCCCCACAAGGCACTGCTTTTTTCTACCCTAGGACAATTATTTGTTGGACAACTCAACTAAATCTCCCTTCTATTCTGAAATCTCAACTTCCCTTTATTACCAACAAGACAAAGGTGGGGGAACCATTAAGTAAACTTGGCTCACTAAGCTGTATTTGATGTGTACCAAGCTGAGAAAGGAGGACTTTGTTGTAAAAATGAAAACAAATTTTCATTTGTCTTTGGGAGGGAAATTACAACCTTCCCCCCCCTTTTTTCCCTTAAGAGACGCTGGCAGTTTGCATAAGCCTTGCCCTTAGACAAGATCCAAAAAACATTCATTTTAAATACAGAACATGCTTTTTATTCTCTGCCTAAATATGTTTAACAGGAAGACTCTTCACCACTTAGAATGCATTTTCAAATCATTTAAAATTCTCTAGTTTATCGTGCAGATGCCTTCCACAGAGGAGGTGTTCCATAAAGGCTCCATGAATTAAATATCTGTCTTTCTCTCCCTTCTTGCTAATGGCAGCAAATTTGATCTAAACGCTGTTCTCTTAAAATGCTGTCACGGGCTAGGAACCAACAGTGACACTGACAATAGTAATAATAATTATTATTATCCCTGGCGTCCTCGCTTTGATACAAAAAGTTAATGAAAACTTAGGATAAAAGACCTGTCTATTCGTGTCCTTCTGTGCAAATAATAGAGCTGCCCTTTAATGCTACTAGTTTACTCTTTTGCTTGAATTCTTGGAGAAAAATATTTGAGAGAAGGTTTCTAGAAAGAAAACTAATAATAGCAAGACTTCAAAATATGTCGATGGACTTTCAGTCTGTCAGAGACGTTAGGTGGGGGGACCCATTTTCTGGAGCAAGAAGGCTGAAACGCGAGAGGGGGTAGTGCGATCACTAGGCGGCCGACCAGGAGAGTGGGAAGAGGTATCTTTAGCTTGAGGAGAGGTTAAGGCTAGGAAAGGGAGACCGTGTCTGCGCTGAGTCGCGGGAAGCTCCTTGAGCTTCAAGGACTTGAGTCGGGGAGGGAGTCTCTCCGCTCTTACTACTCTCCCCGCCACTTGGTTTCCGCACTGAGGACAGGGCTGCGAAATGGGAGGAAGCAGGCCTCCTCCTCAGGGGGTTCCCGGAAGCCCCCATTTTGCAGTTCCCCCACCTCGCTTTCACAGGTTGCAGCCCCCTTAGAAAAACGCCGCTGCAGAGGCTGGGGCTGCCCATCCGCCCTGGCCATGGCTAGCCAGCCCTGTGCCCGCCCGGCGCCTTCGTCTCTCAGGCGGGGCTGCAGGTCGGCGCTGAGTCCAGCCGCAGTGACACGCACCTCTCTTCCTTTCCTCCACTCCGCCTCCCCGGCCTACAGACTGCTCCTTCCCGATGAGCCAGCGCAGCTTCCCCGCCTCCTTCTGGAACAGCGCGTACCAGGCGCCGGTGCCCCCGCCGCTGGGCAGCCCTCTGGCCACCGCGCACTCGGAGCTGCCCTTCGCCGCCGCCGACCCCTACTCGCCCGCCGCGCTGCATGGCCACCTGCACCAGGGCGCCACCGAGCCCTGGCACCACGCGCACCCGCACCACGCGCATCCGCATCACCCCTACGCCCTGGGCGGCGCCCTTGGCGCCCAGGCCGCCCCCTACCCGCGCCCCGCCGCCGTGCACGAAGTCTACGCGCCGCACTTCGACCCGCGCTATGGGCCGCTGCTGATGCCAGCCGCCTCGGGGCGCCCGGCCCGCCTCGCACCCGCCCCGGCGCCCGCGCCCGGCAGTCCTCCCTGCGAGCTCTCCGGCAAGGGCGAGCCGGCGGGCGCCGCGTGGGCCGGGCCCGGGGGACCCTTCGCGAGCCCCTCGGGGGACGTGGCCCAGGGTCTGGGCCTCAGCGTGGACTCAGGTAAGCAGAGGAAGAAGTTTGGTCTCCGCGGAGCCCCTCGGCCCCGTATGGGACCCTAGGCTGTGCCTAGACCCAGTTAATCCTCCTTGGAGACCTTGAATTCTGTGGCCCAAGCATCTGCATGCCACGGTCGTGTTTCCACTGATAGATGGCCCTGTGCCATGCGTGTAGGCGGGATGAGAAAGTAGGACCCTACCCTAACCTGGCTGGTAAATGTTACAGAGGACTTTTAAAATAATAATAATAATAATAATAATAATAATAATAATAATAAAATTTAGTGGAAAAGTTCTAGCTCTGCGCTGTTCCATACTGTAGCCGCTAGCCACATGCGGCTACTGAGCACTTGGCACGTAGTGAGGCCGAATGAAGATGTGCTGTCAGTGTATAATACACACTGGATTTCCAAACCTTTGTGCAGAAAAAGAATGTAAGCTTCATCTCGTTAATACTTTTATATTGATTACATGTTGAAATATTTTCAACACATTGCATATCGATTATAAAAATTAATTTTCATTTGTTTCTTTTTACTTTTTTTCCAATTGTGGCTACTAGAATATTTCGAATTATGCTTATGGCTCCCATTGTATTTCTGTTGGACAGCGCTGATCTAGAGTAGCTGCTGAGAGGACAATTTAAAATCTTCTGTGGCTTGGGGGATCTTGTCACCTAGTGACAGTTGTAAGGAAAGAAAAATGTGATCCTGGTAGCAAGTTAGTTGCCAAATAAAATAGATCTCTTAAAAATGTAAATCTTGAAGAATATTTTAAAATGACAATTCTAAGTCTTTGGCTTAAAGTATTTGAAACGTACAGTCTAATAAGGGTTTGCTTTTTTGCCTTCTTTTCTTATTTTTAGGGCAAATGAAAGAAATAGTTATATAATAAGTGCAATCACTGGCTTTATAGTCTGCCCACTGCCCCTTTCCTCAAGTGATTTGACTTTTCTGTTTGCTTTGCTTTTACTTTCAGTCACCGTCCCCCTCCCCACCCCGCCCCCAACTTTAGGTGAAGTCTGTGACTTTCACAATAAAACAGTGGTGTTTTGTCCTTCTTTCCTTAAATATCTTGTGCCTTCCCTCCCCCATTCCTTCTTTCTCCCTCCCTTTCTCTTCCTCCTCCTCTTCTTCTTCTTCTTTTTTTCTCCTCCTCCTCCTCCTCTTGCTCCTTCTTCTTCTGTCTCTCTCTCTCTCTCTCCCTCTCTTTCCCTCCCTCTCCACCTCCTCTCTCTTTTATCTTCTCTCTATTTTCAGGTTTGCAGCCTCAGGACAAAAGCAAGGATGTGTACTGGTTTTAGACCGCCCACCTTCTTCCCTGTAGGTCTCTGCATAGTGCAATTGATGGCACTCAGAGCTGAAATGGAGTGGGTTTGTAACAGCTTCTGATCTTGGTTTGCAGCTCGTCGTTATTCCCTCTGTGGTGCATCCCTCCTGAGCTGATCTGCTGACCCAGGGTTTCCCCTTCCCCTTCCCTTCTGACCAGCCTTGGAGGCTCGGCATCTGTGCCTCTCACTCCGTGGATGAGGACATGGGGAAAGGCAGAGACTTCAGACTTCTCAGTGTATTGGGAAAACCAAAAACCACAACTACAGAAATTCATCTAAAAATAAGTCCTGCTGCTGAAAGAGCAAATCCAAAGACTGAGTTATGTTTAATGACTTTTGGCCGAATCACTGGAAATATCTGTGGTGAGATTGCTGAGTCAGGTGATATGATATCATAAGCTTTCTTGGAACGGGGGAAAGAAAATGAAACTTTTTGGTGTGAATATTTTTTATGCTGATGTGAATTATTTTATTAGGTAGTGTGATTATAGCACTACTACTGTCAGATTTTAAATTGTATGTGTACTTGCATCTAAGACTGTGGTAGAGAAGTAAAGAGAAGTCAATTCCTTCTTCCTCACCTCTCAGCCTCCAGATCCCTTCCTGCCCATCCCTTCCCTACAATGCCCACTCCAGACGCAAAGATACACTTTTTTCCTTTGGACTGTGAACATGGAAGCCTCAGCCTGAATGTGAGTGGCAAGTGGCTTATCTGGAGCCACCTGCCCAAGTCTTACTAAAATGCAGCTGTTGTTAGACAACTGTTTAAAACTCCAGAAATACATCACCCAAGGTGGCACTTCTCAGTATTTGGCAGAACAATTGCAATTGCACTGGAGATATTATATATATATGTATGCATATATATCATATTTTTTACAAGGAACATTTTACAATGAAAGAAGAAACCCTTCTCTGCCTTCTCTCCCACGAATTCTGTCCCTGTATCCTCTGGATATAAAAAGCAAGGAGCGATCCCAACTGTCTCCATGGAGAAGAACTAGGAATCACCACAAGGGGAAGAAATGTACACGAGGTCTCCATTACCTCGAATTTTTTTCTCAGTCTCTCTGGTTGTGATCTGGTCACTTTAGTGTTGGGACAGGGGAAAGGGTCTGTGCATGGGCAAAGCTGAAGGTGATAAGGAAGAAGCGATGAACATTAAAGATGTCTATTTACTATGAGTTCACTGTGTTGTTTCGTAAAAAGTAAATAACTTAGTTTTTTTCTAGTAGAATAAAATAACACAATAGTATGATTTGATGTCAGTAATATTACATAGATAGATAATAGATAGATAGATGATAGATAGATAGATAGATAGATGGATGATAGATAGATAGATAGAGATAAATAGATAGATAGATCTTTCTGTGTTTCCACCATGTTTGCTGTGCTATGAATCTCTTAGCTGTTTCCATCTCACATCAACCTTGGAGAATGAGAAGTTAGGTACCCCTGTCTGTTTTACAGATGAGAAAATTGTGGCCTACAGAGGCCAAGGGCTTGCCTGTTAGCATTCAGAAGTTAGAAGCAAAGATGGTACAAAAAGCACTACCTGGTACAGATTTATTATTTTCCAGAAAAGAATTATTGTTACATGTTTAATTCTAGACTCAAGACAGTAGAGTCATTAGTTAAAAGTGTTTTTGAAATATTGGCTATTTTATATTTTAATAAGCTAGGCTAAGAAACCAAATCTCTCACTAGGCAAAAAAGATTTTTAAGAAAGAAACTGGTAGTTTTTCCCCTTGTTTCCTCTTGATACCAAAGTTATTTCTGTTGTTTCACAAAAGTGCCCAGTAGAGAGATTTTGTGTGCTGCTCAGATTGCCCTTGTACCTTGTTAACGCATAAAAATATTAGTTCAAATCTTGATCTTCATTATAACATGAGAGGCAAATATAATTTATCTTGGATAAGTCTCAAGAATTGGAAGCAGTTAAGGGATCTAACTCACAGCATGAGCTTGGCAGAGTTCCCCATGCCCTCTTTCTGTCATCTGGCTACCTGTGAAGTACATATGATCATTCCAGGAATGTGGTTTGCACTCTGATGGAAGGTACTCTATGATTATGTGCATCACATGTGATAACAATAATCATAATCATGACTAATGTTAATTGTTTATCATGTACTGGGCACTGATCTCTATAGATTAACTCATTTAAACCTTACAGCAATTCTGTATGCTATTTATTATGATGTTCTCCTTCTTACCTGTTAGAAAACTCAGGCACATAGAGGAGAAATTATTTGCCCAGTCGTGAAGCTCGTCTGTGGCAGAGTCAGGCTGCAAACCCAGGTAGCCCCCGTGCAGGGTTGCACTGTTTTTCGCTGCATGACTGCTTGTCCAGTTCTGATTTGTCTCTTTGCTCTTCAACGTTGGGCTTATTTTCTCCACAGTAGATGCATAAAGAAAGGAAAAAAGTCAGAGAAGCACAGACTGATGATGCTTTGGTAGAACTTACAGAATCCCAAGTCTCAAAGGAACTGTCATAGGACATTGTCCAAACTCCAGCAAATGACACTACTTAGACCATTCAGTCAGGTACAGCTCTCTATTCTTCTCCAGGAGGGAATTATTATTGCTTCTCTTATTCACTTCAGTATTTAACAGCCTTCACCACCCTGAAATTCTCACACCCAACCTAATCAAGCTGTGTAAGAGTTAGCCTGAGGTTTGGACATTGAAGCAATAACTAAAATTAACTTTGGACTTCTCTGTGGATTGTTTTAATCCATGTTCCACTGGCATGAATCCCTGGTATATACAAGTGTAAATAAAATGCATTAAGTCCCAGTGCGCTTTTCAGAATTTGCTACTAAATATACTGTTGAAGAAAGCATGGCAGTGCATTCTCTGCTGGCCGTCTCCACATATTCCCCACTGGAAGAGGTTGTTTACCTGTACCCCACCTGCGTTAACACTCACAAGATCTGTGATCAGAACCCACAGGGAACATTTTCCCACCCACAAGGTTCTGATTACTGAAACTTCTCTCCTAAGCTACATCTGACCTGAATATCAGGTTGCTGGTGAGGAGACTCATTCACTGGAATTGGCCTTTGGGGCGGTCCTGAACAGACCGTCCAGACTGCTGAGCCTGTCCAGGCTCCAGCGACCTGGCACGTATGACACTGAACCACAGCATTTCCCTCCATTCCACACCTTCCTAAGGTAGAAATGCAAGATGACCTAGATCCATAATGATTTGGTTCTGTGTAATAAGAGCATCAAAGAGAACTTTGGAGAAATGGTAGCCCCAACTGACATTCTTCAGGCTTACTTCAAGTCACAAAAAATGTGAACTCTCATACCTGTCTTGCTAATAGTAGTCAAACCATGCAGATTTGATAAGGTTCTAGCAGTTGAAAAAAGGACATTCAAGGAAATGAGGGATGGCATGAGGAAAGGCAAACATGACATTTTTACGTATGTTGTACCTGGTCAGGGGGCTCAGAGAAAGGTTACATTCTCCTCTAATCACCCCCATTGGCACTAGTGTCCTCTTTGCCCACAGCTTTCCCTTTGCACTTGGCCTAGGTTGAAGGAGAGGTGATGAAAAGGAAAGAGACGGCTCTCCACCACCAAGTAATCCTTTTGCCGATTGCCCTCTGGCTGAGAATTCGGTCACCCAGCTACAGGGAATTCTATCTGTTCTATTCCTTCAGTGTAAAAAGAGTTGCCATCCCGTCTCATTTCCCCTTTGAAGTTCTATTTAAATGCATGGCAAATTCTAGCAATATCTTAAGATTGATTTGGGTCTGGATGGGAGACGGTGGGTGTTGAGACTCAGAAATCCTGACTGAACACTTCTCTTTTCACTCTTTCTGGGTAAGTACTGTATTTTCTGTGCCCTTCTGCATCTGGAAAAACAACCCTTTAGGTAACTTTAATTTTCATTTTGCTTAGAATCAAAAAGCCTGCATTTCTGTGCAGGCATGCACACATTCAGTCAAAATAAAGAAGCTCTTTTTTTAAGCACTTAGTGATCAATTACTTTGGAGTTGGAGGGGACAAAAAATAAATAGAACTTAAACAAACTGCTTTCATGTAAATGCTATGTCCATACGTTGAATTTATTAATGTAATTCATTAGGATGTCATCTAAGCATGGAAGAAAAATGGAAAGATATGTGAAAATACTTTAAAAATAAATGAAACTGAAAAATCTAAGATCACTTTGTAAAATTGCTTCAACAGTTTGTTGACAATTTGCCTGCAAATAGTTCACATTTTTATTGTGCTTGCCAAGCTGTTTTCTCTGTATATTTCATTTTTCCATACTAGATTTTTAAGATTTACTATATATTCCAAAATCTGGAATAAAAGAATAAATATAAGACAGTATCATTATTACCATTGCTGTCTGTATGTAACTGAAATTGTGACATTTATGCAAGCAGCAGGGTTAAGCAAACATAAATTTCACATTTCCTAAATACCAACTCTTGCTTATTGCCTATAAATATAAAACTCTAATAATACAAATATGGTACCTGCAAAATAGAATCTATCCACAAATATAACACACACACACACACACACACACACACAGATGCAGACCTAGAGAGAAATCAGAGACATTATGCCCTCAGACAGGCACAGGCACAAATGATTATTCTCACTTGACAGACCAACTGTACTTCTCTTTCCTTGTATTTCACTCCAGCCCCAGAGGGCTGGATCAGGAAAGAGACACTTGATAGCTGCTGTTTCCGTGGTTGAAATATTTGTGAAGTTAACGCATAATCTGAAAGCAGAAGCTAATAAATTATAGGGTGCTAATTGGAGCTAGAATGGAGCTGTCAATCATGTTATCCTAAACACAGAGAGACCCTCATAACCTAAAAAGGCAATGCAGCCTCCAAAAACAGCTCCCATTTGTTTCCAGCCATGACCTCCAAATATCACGTCCAGGCAAGGAGTGGCCACTAACAAGCATCGGCAGAGGTGAGTCTGCCAATCCAAGTTGACTTTAAGAGACAGGCAAATTTTCTTTTCTAGGGAAAATGGTAAGATATTTTGCGAAGAATTAATTTTTAATCTTTAGAGAAATACATACATTGTGTGTGTGTATGTATATGTATATATATATATATACACACACACACATACCTTATTAGAATATGTGTCTATATATATACCTTACTAGAATAATTATTACTTTGGTAAAGTATGTGACCCTTCATTTGGAATTTTTCACTTTAAAATTACTGAGTTAACTCAGTAGGAGAAAAATCTGAAGTTCTCCAGAACACAGTGTCAGATGTACCTCAAATTATAGTATTTCTGTGAGTTTCCCATGTATTCTTGTGAAACTAAGCACCTCTAAAACAAAAATGGAGACATCTGAATTTGCTCTGCCTTGCTGGAATTCAGTTATTTCACCTAGAAAAGCAGCAGCAGCATATTTCCTATTCCTTTGTTTTGTCCTTAGACTCAGTAAGCTCTACTTCTGCTTATCTCCAAGTGTTTCAAAATGGCTACAACAGCTTTGTTCAAACTATCCTCTCATAATTGTTTCCACTTTCTATCAAAAATGTATAAATGAATAAATACATTATGATTACATGTAAGAAATTTAGGTTAAAGGTAAACTAAACTTTCAACAATGAAATTAAAGAATTAAAACTTTTTTATTCCTAATCAATATTTGCACCTCTCTAAATTATCTATAGGCAATTAGAAATTTTTACCAACGTGTATTTTTGGAGTACATACTTTAATCTCTACCGTATTTACAACTAGAAAAATATTCTATTTATGTTATAATTTGGAAGCTTCTTTAGAATACTTCAAATAAAAATTCTTTTCACTCAGAAACAAAAATTAAGGATCTTAAAATTCTAAGCACACACTTGCTAGAAACAAGTATGATTGGGATCATTGATGGGAATATCCCAAACTCATTTCTTTTCCTGCTAGCTCTCAAACTATAGTGTTGCTCTTATTTTTGGCAACTACTTTATTCGCCCTTTGGCAATAATGGTATTATCGAGAAATGGGATAAAAAAATAAAATGATTTATTTTTAAATTTATTTTTACCGGTACAGCCCTATTTCATGTTTTCTTCTTCTAAAAGTATTTTACCCAGTGTATAATCTTTTATACCCAATGTATAAGTGATTGGATTTTTTCCCTCTAGTATCAAATGACTTTTTTCCCATTGTGCCGGCTTTTTGATGGAATTTCCTGATATCTTTAGAAGCACTGCCTAAAGGTGCTGTATTAGTAGTATTCCACCTTGCTTTGTGGAGTGTGAAATCCCGTTTTTACCTCAGGCAGTTTCTTCTCTACATTCAGAAACTGACAATAAGTCACTGACAGACAGATATTGCTAAGAAACATAGAGAACAGAGCTTATGATGTTTGTTCTTCCTTGTTCAAATACTTCTTTTGAAAATGTATTTTTCACTTAAATTTTTTAAAGGCATAAGAAATGATCTAGGGAAAAGGCCTACACCCTGAGGGAAAACAACTATGAGTTTATATTCAATCGGAATGGCTGAGATGAAAAATTATTCACAATTTTATACTTAACAGTTCCAAACTATTTAGTTAATAAATTAAAACAGTAACACCAGACACCATCATCTCACATTGAAACTTGGGATGTCTGGTCATTTGATGTTTAAAGAATGGTGTCATTATAGATAAGAATGGAAATTTTTTAAATTTATCATGGAGTACTGCCATCTCTTATTTTTGCTTGAGATATAAAGTATTGAAACTAAAAAAGAAAAATAAACAGTGTTTCACTGTCATAATATATACTCATGCTGCCAATTAATGTAAGCTTTGGGTCTTAAGAGAATGAGGCAGAAAGTACAGCTACCACTGAATCTTCCTGTGTCACAGAACAGCAACAAGGGCAACACATTAAATATTAAAATAAAATAAATTATACAATTTAACAGTATATATTTTTCACATCATAAAATCTTCTGGCTACATTTTCTACTGTTATTTTAGGGTGCATATTTAGTTTTTCTTCTTTATCAGAGGAAGTTCTAATTTGAACTGCATTGCACACCCTTTATTCTCATTGTCCTTATTGTAAACAGAAAAACTCTAGAAGTGACACTAAAAAATGTTTTGCGTGATAGCTTTTAGTGTACTGATCTATTTATTGTGCTTGCCTATCCTGTGTCTACATATCAATTATCAGAATGAACTTAGAGCTATCTTGTCTAAGTTTTCAGGAGGATATCAAGCTCACCATTGGGTAAGTCCTCAGCCCACTGGTACACAAGACGTTACCAGAGTACCTAAACACAATTGTTCTGGTTGACTCTTCCCCTGAGCAGTCTGCAACATTCTCTCTTACATTCCACAGAAGGTCCTTGTGAATTCCTATCTCCCAGCAGATCAGAAAACCTTCACCCTCACTGCCATCTTATTCAAATGCAATCTGTTCTTCAAGTCTAGATTAGTTCTGTCTCTTCTACAAAACCTTGTCTCCCCACCACACTGCAGTATATGGTTTCACCCTTAGGGAACTCTTACCACCTAATGTCTATGCCACTTATTTGGCACTTACGTAGCGATAACATTTCATGATACAAGTTTAGGAATTCTGAGATTGCAGTAGTCCTACAGAACATTCTGTTGACACTTGGCTTACAGTATTCTTTAACCTTAGCTAGATATTAAGTACATTGAGCAGCTACCACCAATTATTATGAAAAAACACAGTGTATTAAAATATTTTATTATATTTAAACAAATTTTAAAATATAAGTTGATCTGAAGTTTAGAGTACAATTTAGAAAAAGAAAAACTGGCTGGAAGCCTGTTTCATTAAAGAAAATCCTCTTATTAAAAGGAGTGGAGAAAGATTCTATCACATTTCATAGGAGCCAATTAGTATCAGATATTCTTTTCCTGCCCTTATATCCTGAGCCTCAGTCTCTGTCTTCTGCCCAAAGGTATCATTTAGACAGTTCTCTTCATCCTGCATCATTTCTTTTCCCTCTCTATTGAATCGCTTCCGTTAATAACCACAGGCTGCAATATTTCCTGTCTTTAAAAACACACACAAACCCAAGACAAAACCTCCCTTGACCCATCTTCTTCCAGTTGCTACCTCACTTCTCTGTTCTCTTTGAAAGAGTCAGACCCGATCGGGCTCAAACCAAAGACACGCTGGTCGCGGTCAAAAGATTTTATTGGAGGCACCAAGGCGACACCACACGGAGGAGGAGAAGGAAGGAAGAAGGGGCGAGCTGCTTAGGTGCTGGGTTTTTATACTCAGTGGGGCTACGTGGGCATCGGTGATTGGCTTAGGGGTGGGGTTTGAGTAAAAGGCAGGAGGTGTTCTTCCCTGATTGGCCTTCTCTTGGCGGGCTCGCGGGGTGGAGAACCAGGAACCGGGGGTGAAGAACCCAGAACTGGCGCCATCTTACTGTGCCCATGTTACCTAACACCCTTTAAATGGAAAAATGCCTTAAATGAGTCATCTTTGTTCTCTCCATTTACTTTTTCATCTTCTCCTGCACCTATTTTAATTTAGCTTCCCCTACACACAAACTTGCCAAGGGCAACCGTTAGCTCCATATGTTTAAACTTTAAAAGCAGTTATCATAAGTAGTCTTTTAAATTGTCCCATCAATAGGATGATACATCAGTTTGGATCCTCTGAGAAGCAAATGCCGAGACACATACCATGCACTTGAAGCCTTATTAATATATTCCAGCAAATATACTACATCTGGCATAGCAACTGTAGCTGAGGCCATTACTGGAGTTATCTTATGGTATTCTAAACTCATTCTCCAAGATCTATCTAGTTTTGGCAGGAGCCCTAGTGAATTAAATGGAGATACAATAGACGCCATGAACGCTGAAACCTTTAGATCTTTAATAGTGGTACTAATCACAGTCATCCCCCTGAAATTTGTGTTGTTTTTGATTTACAATTTGGGCTGAGGGAGGGGAAGGAAAAGGGGGCCAGTTTTAAAGGTTTCCACTTGGCCTTCTACACTGAATCTTTGCCACACAGGCCAAAGATTCAGTGAGAAGGTTACGCCAACCACAAAGTATGTTGATCCCAATTACACATTTAAAGACTGGGAAAATGACCACTGGGTGGGGCTGTGGACCGAGTGGACACATTGTAGGTTAGATTTTAGCCAGAATGCAATTTAATACCTGCTCCCATAAACCCCACTTTAACAGAGGGACTATGATAACGCATCAGGTTTCTGGATGTCCATATCAACTCAGACCCTGTATCCAAGTGTCTGAAATGTCTGGGAATTCCCCCTTCCTTCAGTGTACTGTCACTGGAGTAAGTGGCCATAGTTCCCATTGCAGTATATGCGTGTGATGATGTTGCAGGGTCCTTCCACTGTCAGTCAATGAGTTGCAAATCCAAAAATTGGCTCAGGTCTGGGAATTGAGCAAGGATCATGATTTTTATCAGAAAGACCACATTAGCCCCCTGTTTCCTCAATTTTGCTTTCATGATCATTAACTTTGGGTGTCACATTTTTGCCTTTCTGATAGTTAATTTTAGGTGTCAACTTAACTGGATTAAGAGATACCCAGATAGCTGGTAACATATTATTTCTGTATATGTCTGAAAGGGTGTTTCTGAAAGAGATTGATATTTGAATCAGTGGACTAAGTAAGAAACGTCTTTCTGTATTGAATGTGGATGGACATCATCCAGTTGGCTGGGTGCCTGGATAGAACAAAAAGGCAGAGGAAAAGCTAATTTGCTCTTACTCTTTCTGCTGCTGCTGGGACACCCATATTCTCCTTCCCTTGGCCATTAGAACTCCAGGTTCTCTGGCCTTCAGACTCAGGAACTTGCACCAGTTGCTCCCCTCAGGTTCTCAGGCTTTTGGCCTCAGAAAGAGTGCTACACCATTGCCTCCCCTGGTTCTCAGGCCTTCGGACTTGGACTGAGTCCCTGGATTTCCAACTTGCAGGTGGCAAATCATGGGACTTCTCTGCCTCCATAATCATGAGAACCAATCCCCTTAATAAGTCCCCTATCTATCTAGCTATCATCTGTCTATCTATCTATCATCTCTATCTGTCATATAGCTATCTATCGTCTATTTATATATCCTATCAGTTTTGTTTCTCTTAAGAACCCTGATTAATAAGGCCTTCTACTGGTTTTGGATGTTAAGGACTGGCTGCCCATTTATTTTGCCCTAGGGATAACATGCTTTGATATGGTTTGGCTGTATCCCCCACCCGGATCTCATCTTGAATTGTAGTTCCCATAATCCCCATGTGTCATGGGAGGGACTTGGTGGGAAGTAATTGAGTCATGGGGATGGTTACCCTAATGCTGTTCTCATGATAGTGAGTGAGTTCTCACGAGATCTGATGGTTTTATAAGGGGCTTTTCCCCTTTGCTCAGCGCTTCTCCTTCCTGCCATTGTGTGAAGAAGGACGTGTTTGTTTCCACTTCTGCCATGATTGTTCAGTTTCCTGAGGCCTCCCCAGCTCTGCAGCACTGTGAGTCAATTAAAACTCTTTCCTTTATAAATTACCCAGTCTCAGGTATTTCTTCATAGCAGTGTGAGAAGAAACTAATACATGCTTTATTAACTATCTCCACAATATCTATGGTCAAGCCCCTTTGGCTTCCTCTCTGTCATTAGTGATGAGTGTCTCTGGCTTCTGGTGGTCAAGTGCAGCCATCTGGCCTCTATTACTTTAGGCCCGCATTGTGACCATGGACGTTAACAAGCTCAGCTCTGGATCTGCCTCTCCTGCCAAAAGCTCTGCCTGCAGAGGAGACCATCACTGAGCTTCTTCGTGATGCTTGTGAGGCTCCTTTCATCAGCACATTCCTGATGACCTTGATGAATGCTGCATCCTCTGGTGGGTCTTCTGGCTTCACATTGTATGTCCACTTCAGCATTCCCACTCCTCAGCCTTTTAATTCCTTACTCTACCTTTTCACAGGGAAACTCAGAAAGGGCCTTTCTTGTCTCTTGGCTTCTGAAGCCACCCTAGCCACAAATTTGCCTCATCTCCATTGGTATGTATGTAGTATGTTCACTACTACTTCAAGGGCTTCAAGAAGAAGTTCGGTCCTCACTTATGTCTGATATGAACTTCAAGGCAGTTCCCCAACTTCTATAATCTGTCTAGGTCTCAAGTGATAACTCATTATTGAAAGAATCCTCATGAGTCCCCAGTGGCATTAGATCAATTTTCTGGTATCCCTGGCATGAGCCTTAAGCAAGCACTTGTCCTGAAATAGGCTGGATGAAGATGATCAGAAAATCAATTTATCAATCCATTAAAAACAGATACCCACTTTGGCATGGAGACTACATAAAGGAATAAAAGACACCATCCTATCTTCATAAAGCTTGCAATTTATTTGAGTAGGTAAAATGCATAGAAATAGAATGGAAAAACTTGCACTTACTGCCAAATGAGATTTAAAGACAATAAGGGCAAGAGTAATTCTGGGAAGGGACAGGGTTAGGGGCAGGCATTTCCAAAGAGTTGGAATATGAGCTGGTTATAAAGGTTGAGTGAGATTTAGTAAGCAGAAAAGAATAGGCCAGGAGAGTCCAATAGGAAAGTGAAAGCCAACATAGGTAAGCAATGTAGAGTGCATCTGGGCCCAGAAACAGACTTTTTCTCAAGAACATTTGGAGTAAAGCATTTTAATCAGAATTATATCAACATATTAATTTTATCTAGATAAATATTTCCTCAGTTGGCAGTGTTAAACCATAAACAACATAGCATTTGCTTCCAACCCTATATTGCATTTCAACTTATTTAAATATTTTTCCTATGGATTATTTCTTTTCCTTGAACAATTTTAAATGAAGGTTAGATTCATTGATCATCTTTTTCATATAAGCTCTTTCCAGTTACAGTTTCTGTCTTTGTGAGTCATTACTTCTCTCAAGTCTTCCTAGGTCACATTTGCAGATTTAAAAAGATTATCAGTAGGGTGCAGTGGCTCACACCTGTAATCCCAGCACTTTTGGGAGGCCACGGCGGGCAGATCACCTAAGGTTGGGATTTCGAGACCAGCCTGACCAACATGGAGAAACCCCATCTCTACTAAGAATACAAAATTGCGAGGCGTGGCAGTGCGCACCTGTAAGCCCAGCTACTCGGGAGGCTGAGACAGGAGAGAATCGCTTGAACCCGGGAGGCGGAGGTAGCGGTGAGTCAAGATCACGCCATTGCACTTCAGCCTGGGCAACAAGAACAAAACTCCGTCTCAAAAAAAAAAAAAAAAAAAAAGATAAGATTTTGTTCTTATGCTAATTTTTAGTGAATAACATGTTTAAACAAGTGCCATTTTTAGCCACTGTCAATTTTTTCCTTTTGATTATAAGATCTAATTTTTCTAGAACTAACTTCCAATTGTAGTACAATTTCAGAATTAACCAACTATCCTTTATCAAATTATTTTTATCTATAATCCATTTTACACATGACATTGTTAGCCACTATTTTATTTTGAATTAAATATTTCTACCACTATTATTCATCTTGAATTATGAAAATACTGCTAATTTGCACTTATTTCTTAGCTGAAACATGAAAATTTTGTAGGCTGTTCCCCTCAGATATCCTATACATTCTCTATTGCCCAAATTGTAATGCAAATATATTATACTGCAAATCTAATTCTTTGATACAGTTCTGATGTCTTTTTGTATCTTCCAAAGTTAAAGGTCCAGGCCACTGTCAGAGCAAAACCCTGACTGCAAGCAACAGAAACTGACTCTGGCTGGTTTAAAAAGTGTTTATTAAAGCGATATGGGGATAACTCTCAGAACCTTGGAGAGGACTTGAGAGCAGACAGCAGAACGGGTCTAGCCTGGCTGCCCAAGCTATTAGAGGCACCAGGCTCCAGACTAGCTCTGCTGAGTCTCCTGGCCTTGGACTCTAGATGCCACCTCTAGTACCAGTGTCCCCTTTGTGCCAGGAGCCAGATTGATATGGGTTGGCTGTGTCCCCACCCATATCTTATCTTGAATTGTAGCTGTCATAATCCCCATGTATGTGGGAGGGACCCAGTGGGAGGTAATTGAATCAGGATGGGTTTTCCTGTGCTGTTCTTGTGATGGTGAGTAAGTCTCAGGAGATCTGCTGGTTTTAGTTCCCTTGCACATGCTCTCTTGCCTGCTGCCATGTAAGACATGCCTTTACTCCTCCTTCATCTTCCACCGTGATTGTGAGGCCTTGCCAGCCATATGGAACTGTGATTCCATTAAACCTCTTTTTCTTTATAAATTACCCAGTCTCGGGTATTTCTTCATAGCAGTATGAAAATGGACTAACACCAGACTATTGCAATTGGCACCATCACCAGAGAAGACTTCCCATGGTCTCTGATTCTTTGCATCCCTAGGTCTCAGTTAGAAGCCTGGAGCAGGTGGGTGGGTGGGTCTTAGTGGTGAGGGCTGGACCACATGCCTGCCTTCTTGTTGCAAGAGACGCTGGGGGAGCGAATGGAACACAGTTCCCACCCAGATTATAAAGGCAGAGGAATTACCCAGCACAGGAAGGGGCTTCATATCATGGCATAACAAAAAGAATGGCAAATGCCCATTAAAGGATGAGAAGATCAGAGACAAAATATCCTGCCTTATTCAGCAGAATATCAGATGTGGCAGAGTGACCACAAATCCTGGACCTTAACTTGGGGGCTGTTCACCATAGAACTAACACATTCACTTCTCTGTGTTCCTTGCCAATCATCTGTGCAGGCTCTCAGGTAGTAGGCAAATTAAAAGATTAACTAAATTATCCAAGGTGGAAGTGGATACACGATCTTCTTCCACAGCAGATTTTAGCACATGCTATAATCAAAATGTTCTTCTCTATATCTAGCAAATTTCCTGAATATTGCAACTGAATAACACACAGAATGGCTTCACTGGTGTTGCGGTTAGAGCAATTGTGGCTGTAAGAGTTAAATGGACAACTGCAAAATATATATATTGGTTTTAAGTTAAGGTGTTTCTCTGAAGAGCTTTTTTATATAATAGTTCTCATTTAGGTATTTATTTTTTCATGTGGTTGTTAAAAATCACACAGCTTGAATTAACATTGTATAATCATTTATATTTAATTTTAAGCATAATTCGATACAAAATGTAATCTTAAGTATTTTATATATAAAATAGATATGGCAAATAGCAATTTTTATACTAGTTAATTTCCATAATAGCACACAAGTCAGAGTGATTTTTATACAACTGAAGATTACAGAATGCAAAACTTCAGGACTTAAAGATCTTCATAGCCTTATTTTCAATATGACTGAATCTACTGTTGTAAGCCTCAAAAATACAAAATATTTTACAGTAGTGATTAAAGACAATATATATTGGCCAGGCACGGTGGCTCACACCTGTAATCCAGCACTTTGGGAGGCCAAGGCGGGTGGATCCCGAGGTCAGGAGTTCTAGACCAGCCTGGCCAATATGGTGAAACCTCGTCTCTACTAAAAATACAAAAATTAGCCGGGTGTGGTGGCACACGCCTGTAATCCCAGCTACTTAGGAGGCTGAGGCACGAGAATTGCTTGAACCCAGGAGGTGGAGGTTGCAGTGAGCCGAGATCGTGCCACTGAACTCCAGCCTGGGCAAGAATGAGACTCCATCTCAAAAACAACTTTAAAAAAAGATAATATGTATCATTGCAGTAATAGCTTTCCAAGTGATTTCTCATGCCACCGGTGCTGGTTTCTTCTGTATGTGTCAAATTATTTCTCATTTCCTTGGTCCCATTTGAGATTATCTGTAGTTCAGTTGACCCCCTGAGCCTACTCCTCAGCCTATTCTTCAGATCCCTGAACACACCTCTTCTGTCTCTAAACATGTGGCCAAGATATTTTTATTACAGCCCAAACTGAAAGGTGGGTGAGAGCCTAAAGCACCTCAAGGGAGAGGGAGAGCAGTGTTTCCCTTCCAGACTTCTGAGTCTTCCTAAGCTTTCCACATGCTTAGTGTTCATCTCATAATTCTACTGAAAGTCAGGCAGCTGGTATGGGGATTGCTGCAACTGAAACCAAATGGCTCTCAGAACCAAGATTAGAACTCAGGAACGTTGCACTGTTTATTTGGAGTATAGACCACCATGACATTTATCATTCTAGTAGAGTTTTCTTTCAGTAACTACTGAACGAGAGTGTTTATCTCAACTCTGTATTTCCCAAACAATGCTATTAATCAGACCCATCTCCATATCCACTGTGAGTGAGACAGGCATAGTTCAGGCCTTCAGGCTTGCCAGAAGGGCAGTAAGCCACTTGTTTTTCTTGGCAGAAATCTTTGTCTGCATGTGGTTCCTTCTCTTCTTTCCTCAGACCACAAGATTCAGATTCCTGGGAGCCTAGGGGACCCTCAGACTTTTCTTCACCTTGGCCACATTGTGTAGCAAGTACCATATAGTTTAACCCTTCTGGGTTCTTCGTTTCCATTAAAGCAACTGGCATAATGTCATCTGAATTCAAACAAATCACATCGCCATCTTCACCTGTGAAAAAAATGTGAATGTTAGTCTAGCATGTATTTAATTATTTATTTGTAATAATATACAAGCTATATCAGAATTATAGCAACACCAACTTTATACATTTGTTCAGCAAACATTTATGAGGACTACTAAGTGTTGGGAATACAAAGACAAATAAAACATGCTTCTTGTCCTTGAGGCTGCTGCAGTCTAGTAAGGAAGCAGACCATATAGATCTGCTATATATATGACATATATATATATATATATCACCTATAGAAGGTGACATGCACTTTAATAAAGAATATTTTTAAATGTAGTAGGAGCACAGGGGTAATTAACTCTACCTTAACAAGCAGAGTAAGTCGTGGTCTTTGTGATAGGACTTAATTGGCCCTTAGAGGGCCCTTTTTGTCTGAAGTATGTACTTTTTTATACTTCCACAGCAACTGAAATATCTACTTTTAAAGATTGGTTTTTCTAGATTTAGTAATTTTGCTAAATTAATTGCTTAATGTAATATTTACTGATGACTACTACATTCCAAGCCTGTGTTCTAGTTATTGATGGATATAGCAAAAACATTTCTACATTCAGCCCTGACACACACCCGGGTTTGATTTATTTGTAATGAACTTAAATTGAAATATGAGGAAAATAACATAATTTCAAAAGACTAAGGGAGGTACCAGTGTACCTATTTTTCCCAAGAAAAATTTAATGGATCTACCTATTTATTAAGTTTAACACCTGAACTACAAAGCTTATTTTATAAGAGCATATGAACTACATCCCTTCTCCCCATATCATTAGGTATGCATTTCCTTTTTGCAGACCCTCCAAACTGCTGAAGAACAAGATAGCCAAGCTACAGGTTCACAGGCAATTTGGTATCACCTAATTTTCCTCTTCATTGTTCAAACATCATTATAGCACATTTCAAAACACGTGAATAGTTACATGTGTTGTAAAATTATCTCCCTAATAGAAAGAACTTTATCAGATGCCAAGTTTGGTTAGTACCTGGGTGTTGAACACCTGTGGAAGGTATTCAACTGTTACGATTATTGCCAATATGCACTAATAGCCATTAAGATGCCCATAAGAATAACTTGGTATATGTAATAATAGCAATGGAAAATATAAGGAAAAATAAGGTATTTAACTTTAAGTAGTACAGTAATCCAATAATTGGGGAAATTAGGATGTTCTTAATAGGCTTAAAGAAATCAGGCTAAAGGAAAGTTTAGAATTTCAACAAAAACTTAAATCTACAATATAGTCTACCCACTCATATCAGCTATTTCATTGTCATTTCTTTAATCTATGAATAAGCATATTGGAAAACTTCCTACTAAAACATGATTTTAAATTTTTAAACTTTTTTGCTTATTGAATTGTGTGAAAAATAATATTTTATATGAGGCAAATAAATTCTTTTTGCAAATTCTGTTGTCATGTGTCAAAGAAAAATCATTAGCTAACTACTTTATTGGTTTATAGTACTTGTAGCAATATTTAGTAACTTGACCCTGGCAAGCTTTCAGCAATTAGTACATCTTCTTGTTGCAAAAAGAGCTTACAAGAGACTGCGATAGTAGAGATAGGTTGGATTATTTGTTTGCTTTTGTTTAAAAATTATTTAATAAGTAGTCTATGGGTCAGATCTTAAAGCAGATATCCTGAACAAAGATAGCATGCACTGGGCAACCTCTTTAAGAGAGAAATATTAGAATAAAGACTTCCAAGTGAGACGGGGTATTTACAGACTAGACATATGCCGGCTGACTGGTTATGTTTAGAACAGCAGAGGAGCATTTAGATTTGTTTCCTGTAGAACTCTCTGGGACTGATGAGGTGATGTTTACACAAATGTTTGGATGAAGTCACTGGGATATTTTTACTAGATGCCCAGATATGTTACTAATCTTCTCTCTCTATCCCCTTTCCACCCCATTAGGTCAGTAGGACCACAGGATAGGCATGGTATTATTGCTCCCTGTTTTTCTAAGCACCCCCACTTTTTTGCTTTAAAAAGTCCTTTCAATAGCTTTTCTTATCTACTTACATATCTCCGACAACAACAATGAAGACAGTCATTTTATTGCTTTGCTAAATATGCCCACCAGTCCGCAAAGCAGTAAGCTATTATTAAACACATTCTTTTTTATTGAAAAAATAATTAAGTTTAGGTTTGCCTTGAAGAGTCTGTTCCACTATTTCTATCCTTTGCAGATATGCAAACTCTGCCTTTAGTTCAATTTCTTCTCTCTTCCCTGCCTCTCTTGTTCAGTCACAAACTCAATTATCAATTTAGTGATTTCTACATCTCTTTTCATTCTTTATCTTCAGGATTTATATTCATTATAAATAACAGAATAGCAATTTCTCTTTTCCTAAAATTTTATTTGTGTCATGGCCCAGAAATGCTTGTTTCTTTTTAAATTGTAATAGTTTGATGATATTCCGTTAAATTCTTCCTGCATCATTACTTTGAATATTTGTCTGCTTCTCTATTGTTAGGAATATTATTTAGAATTTTAATTATTTCTGCCAACAACTTGGTACCTAAATAGATTTGGTATAACCAGAAAAAATGGTGTATATTTTCTAGCAGGTCATAAGCAATCATTGCTTTCATTATACCTAGCTGTGCAGTACACTATTGATAACATAACTGGGGATATTGTGTGGGCCATTTCCTTACTACAGCCAGGGATTTGTGAAGGCTGAGAGGAAAGGCTCAACGATGGAGACAAACTCTAGCCCTATTTCAGCAGTATGATTATGAGCAAGTTACTAAACCTCAGTTTTCTCATCTGTAAAATGGTGATACAGTAATACCCACTTCATAAGGCTGTTATAAAGATTTAATGAGTTAACCTACATAGCACAGTAAGTGGCAAATGGAAAAGTACTAAAGTAAAATTAGCTACTAATTAAAAGCCCTTTGCAGAAGTATTTTATTCTTTATATGGAGTGTGAGCATTGTTTATTACCTATCTCAGCCTCATAGATGAACTATGCAATGCAAAATGGTGAAAAGATTGTTTCAAGGGTCCGTGGAGACTTCAAGTAGAACCTAAGGTGAAGCTAAGCTCTCAGGCCTGCTAACACCCATTATGGCAGCCTCTGTAACATTTTTTTTTTCTTTTCATTTCTTTTTTTTGAGATGGAGTCTCGCTCTGTCGCCCAGGCTGGAGTGCAGTGGCGCGATCTCGGCTCACTGCAAGCTCCGCCTCCCGGGTTCACGCCATTCTCCTACCTCAGCCTCCCTAGTAGTTGGGACTGCAGGTGCTGCCACCACGCCCAGCTAATTTTTTCTGTTTTTTAGTAGAGACGGGGTTTCACCATGTTAGCCAGGATGGTCTCGATCTCCTGACCTCGTGATCCGCCTGCCTCGGCCTCCCAAAGTGCTGGGATTACGGGCGTGAGCCACCGACCCCGACCCTCTGTGACTTTTATAATATGTCTTTGCACATTAGAAGGAAAGGATTCCATGAGCAAAGAGTTGAATTTTAGAATACAAGTCAACTGCAAAATCTGTGCAACCCTCTGGATTGCTTTACCTCTCCGCAGCATTTGTTCACTCTCTCCTTTCTAAGCCTCTCTCCTCTGGATTTCCATAACAACACTCCCTATGGCTTTCCTCTTCCCTTTCTGGCTGCTCCTCCCCATGTCCACCACCTTTGTAAGCCCCTCCTATACTGGCTGCTCTCTGGGTTCCACTCACTTGTCACTCTCTTCGTATTTCATACACTCTAATTTAATGACCTCGTCTGCACCCTGGACTTCAACCACCTATATTTACAGGACAGACCTTTCACCTGAGTATGAACCCATATCTTGACTGTGTCCTGGACTTCTCCGCTTAGATATGCCACAGCCAACTCAAACCAAACATATGCAAAACTGTTCCTCTTCCTATGTTCTTCATCTCCAGGAATAGCATTGGTTTTTACCAACTTTCTCCTTTCTCTTTTTCACCCACTTAGTTGCCAAGTCCGATAGCATCTACCTCTATGGTAACTCCGGACTGTTTTTTATTCTCTCTACACCTGTTACCATTCATTAATTCAGCTTTCATTACTTTTCATTCCTTACTTTTGATTAGTGTGACCAATAACCCTCCAATTTTATCACTTGCCACATTCTCATGTATAATAAACAAAGTGCAGTTCTATGAATACCTCATTCTCTATTATTCCCTGCCTTTCTACATGCTGCTCCTTCTATCCTGAAATACATAGGATATCTCAGCTTCTTTTTTTCATACCTCAGCTTCTAAGTAGATCTCAGCTTAGATGTAACCTCCTCCCCATGGCTTTTCTTGACTCTCCCTCTGCCATAGTGTAGACTTGGCATCCTTCCTCTGGACTCCCACAGAACATGGATTTCGTCTCAATAACAACATAGAATGCTCATTCTCCTGGATTCTGGCAGAAGATGTAATACAAAATCATCTTCTCACCAAATCCTTAAAAATAAGCCTGTTTGTAAGAAAAAAATGCTGGAGAACCTACTAGAGAATCTACAGCCCATGAATTCCTTCAGATTACCCAAATTTAATATCTGAATCCAGATAGTATATATACAAACATACACAAATCAGCATTTCTGTAAATGGCTATAGATGCACATACAATATCTGCAAATATATAACCAAATTGTTAGCTGTGGCTGGCACTGGGGAGTGAGATACGGATGAATTAGGAAACTTTTACTTTTTAGACTGCATAAATAATTTTATATTTTTTATAATAAACAAATTACTTTACAATAAAGATCTTTAAAATGTAGATAAAATCATAAAATAATACAGCAAGAACAGTTACTGAGATTACTGGAAAAGTTACAAGAAAAACAGAAAGGAATCAGGGGTCATTTTTATGGTTGTTGTAAAATAACATAAAAATTATTTTTAAACTTTTAAGAAGGTCATGATTGTGTTCATTAATAAAGTCTATAAAATTATAATCACAAAGAATTTGAGCCTTATCAGTCAAAAAATTTGAGCCTTATTTGTTGCTTTCAATGATAAGAGCACGCTAATATCCCTGATGAACACAGATGCAAAAATTCTCAACAAAATACTGGCAAGATAACCCAAGAGCACATGAAAAAGATAGTACACTATGATCAAGTAAGATTTATCCCAAGTATGCAAGGATAGTTCAACATATGTGTATATATTAAAGACACATGATACATTACATCCACAGACTGAAAGACAAAAACCATATGATCATATCAGCAGATGCAGAAAAGGCATTTGACAAAATTTAGCATCCTTTCACAATAAAAGCTCTCAAAAAATTAGGCATGGAAGGAACATAACTCAAAATAATAAAGCTTATATATGACAAATCCACAGCCAATATTGTACTAAATGGGGGAAAGTTGAAAACATTTTCTCTAATAACTGGAACAAGACAAGGTTGGCCACTTTCACCACTCTTATTCAACATAGTACTGTAAGTCCTAGCCAGAGCAACCAGGCAGGGGAAAGAAAATAAAAAGGCATCTCATAAAAGGCATTCACAGATGATATTATCTTATATCTAGAAAACCTAGATTCCACAAAATGTGTCTTCAACATATACACATATGTTGAACTATCCTTGCATCCCTGGGATAAATCTTACTTGATCATAGTATACTATCTTCTTCATGTGCTCTTGGATTTGGCTTGCCAGTATTTTGTTGAGAATTTTTGCATCTGTGTTAATCAGGGATATTAGTGTGCTCTTATCATTGAAACTCTGAGATTTGATAAATAAATTCAGTAAAGTTTCAGGATACAAAATTAATGTACAAAAATTCAGTGCATTTTTATATACCAAAAATAATCTAGCTGAGAATTAAATCAAGAAGGCAATGCCACTTACAAGAGCCACATAAAGAATGAAATATCTAGGAATATATTAACCAAGGAGATGAAAATTCTGTACAAAGGAAACTACAAAACACTGATAAAAGAAATTGTAGGAGGTAGAAACAAATGGAAAAATATTCCATGCTCAAGGATTGGAAGAATCAATATTGCTAAAATGGCCATACTGCCCAAAGTAATCTACATATTCAGTGCAATCCCTATCAGAATACCAATGACATTCTTCAAAGAAATAGAAAAAAATTCCTAAAATTTATATAGAACCACAAAAGACTCAGAATAGTCAAAGCTATCCTAAGCAAAAGGAACAAAACTGAAAGAATCACATTACTGGATTCAAATTATACTACAGACCTACAGTAACCAAAATAGCATGGTACTGGCATAAAAACTCACACATAGATCAAAGGTACATACACAAAATGGAATACTATTCAGCCATAAAAAAGAACAGAATAAAGAACACAGAAATAAATTCATACACCTACAGTGAATTCATTTTTTACAAAGATGCCAAACATATACTGGGGAAAAGACAGTCTCTTCAATAAATGCTGCTGGGAAAACTGGATAGCCATATGTAGAAGAATAAAACTAGACCCCTATCTCTCTACATATACAAAAATCAAATAAAAATGGATTAAAGATTTAAATATAAGACTTCAGACCATGAAACTACTACAAGAAAACACTGGGGAAAATCTCCAGGACATTGGTTGGGGCAAAAACTTCTTGAGCAACACCCCACAAGCACAGGCAGTCAAAGCAAAAATGGACAAATGGGATCACATCAAATTTAAAAAGCTTCTTCACAGCAAAGGAAACAATCAACAAAGTGAAGGGACAATCCACAGAATGGAAGAAAATATTTGCAAACTACCCATCTGACAAGGGGTTAATAACCAGAATACATAAGGAGCTCAAATAACTCGATAGGAAAAAAGCTAACAGTCTGATCAAAAAACGGGCAAAAGATTTGAATAGACATTTCTTACAAAAAGAAATACAAATGGCAAACAGACATGAGAAAAAGTGCTCAACATCATTGATCATCACAGAAATGCAAACCAAAACTACATTGAGATATCATCTCAGTCAAGTTAAAATGACTTACACTGAAAAGACAGGCAAAACAAATGCTAGGAAGGATGTGGAGAAAGGGAATCCTCATACACTGTTGGTGGGAATGTAAATTAGTATGACCACTATGAAGAACAGTTTGGAGGTTCCTCAAAAAACTGAAAATAGATCTACCATTTGATTCAGCAATCCCACTGCTGGACATATGCCCAAAAGAAAGGAAATCAGTACATCAAAGAGATATCTGTACTCCTATGTTTATTGCAGTACTGTTTACAGTAGCTAAGATTTGGAAGCAACCTAAGTGTCCATCTGTAGATAAATGGATAGGTGGGGCTCAGTGGCTCACGCCTGTAATCCCAGCACTTTGGGAGGTGGAGGTGGGCGGATCACTTGAGGTCAGGAATACTAGACCAGCCTGGCCAACATGGCGAAACCCAGTCTCTACTAAAAAAATACAAAAATTAGCCAGGCATGGTGGCGTGTGCCTGTAGTCCCAGCTACTCAGAATGCTGAGGCATGAGAATCACTTGAAACTGAAAGGGGGAGGTTGCAGTGAGCTGAGATCATGCCATTGCTTTCCAATCTGAGCGACAGAGTGAGACTATCTCAAAAAAAAATAGATAAATAGATAAAGAAAATGTGGTATATGCATATAGTACAGTGGAGTACTATTCAGCCATAAAAAGAATGAGATCCTGTCATTTGCAAGAATATCGATGGAACTGGAGATCATTATGTTAAGTGAAATAAGCCAAGCACAGAAAGATAAATCTCTCATGTTCTCACTTATTTGTGAAATATAAAAATCAAAACAATTGAACCCATGGAGACAGAGAGTAGAAGGATGGTTATCAGAAGCTCGGAAGGGTAGTAAGGGACAGGGTGGGGGAGTTGGGGATGGTTATTGGGTACAAAAAAGAGAAAGAATGAATAAGACTAAATATTTGATAGCACAATAGGGTAACTATAGTCAATAATAATTTAATTGTACATTTTAAAATAACTAAAAGTAAAAAAATTGGTTTGTAACACAAAGGATAAATGCTTGAGGGGTGGATACTCCATTCTTCATGATGTGATTATTACACATTACCTGCCTGTATCAAAATATCTCATGTACCCTATAAATATAGACATCTACTATGTACCCACAAAAATTAAAAATAAATTAAAAAAATAATACTACAAGGCTATAGTAATCAAACAGCATGGTACTGGTATAAAAATAAACATATAGTTTAATGGAACAGAATCTAGAATCCAGAAATAAAGCCACATATTTACAGCCAACTGATCTTTGGCAAAGTCAACAAGAACACATACTGGGGTGAAAAACACCCCTTTCAATAAATGGTCCTGGGAAAATTGGATATACGCAGAAGAATGAAATTGGACCCTTACACTCACCATATACAAAAATTAACTCAAAGATGGATGAAAGACTTACATGTAATAAATGAAACTGTGAAAATACTAGAAGAAAACCTAAGGAAAACTCTTCTGGATATTGGTCTAGGCAAATAATTCATGACTTAGACACTGAAAGCACAGGCAACATGAACAAAAATAGACAAATGTGACTTAATTAAGCTAAAAAGCTTATGCAGAAAAAGAAATAATCAGTGGAATAAACAATCTGCAGAATGGGAGAAAATATTTGCAAAATATTCACTCAGCAGGGGTCTAATATCCAGAATATACAAGGAATTCAAACACTCAACAACAACGAACAAGCAAATAATCCCATTAAAAAGTGGGCAAAGGATGTGAATAGATGTTTTATCAAAAGAAGACATACAAATGACCAACAGGTATATGGAAAAATGCCCAACATCTCTAATCATCAGAGAAATGCAAATTAAAATAATAATAAGATATCATCCTCCCCGAGTCAGAATGGCTATTATTAAAAAGTCAAAAATAATAGATGCTGGCAAGGATGCAGACAAAGAGGAACACTTACATGCTGTTGGTGGGAATGTAAATTAATACAACTTTTATGGAAAACAGTATGGAGATTTCTCAAAAAGCTAAAAATATGATCTAGCAATCAATCCAGCAATTCCATTACTAGGTATCTATCCAAATGAAATCATTATATCAAAAACATACTTACACTCATATGTTTATCACAATACTACTCATAATAGCAAAGGTATGGGATCAACCTAGTGTCTATCTATGGATGATTGGATAATGAAAATGTGTTATAGACAATGAAATACTATTCAGCCACTAAAAAGGAATGAAATCATGTATTTTGTAGCAACATGGATGAAACTGGAGGCAATTACCTTAAATGAAACAAGTCAAACACAGAAAGACAAATATCACATGTTCTCACTCATCAGTAGGACTGAAACAATGTGTGCACGTAGACATAAGAGTATGAAATGATAGCCAATGAAAACTTGAAAGGGGAAGGGTGTGGGAGAGTGAATAAGAAATTACTTAATGGGTACAAGGTACATTATTCAGGTGATAGATACCCTAAAAGCCCTGACTTCATTACTAAATAATCTTGTACTCCATAAATTTATAAAAAAAAGAGGAGTGATATAGTTAAGAAAATGTGTTTTCAATGCCAAGCAAGCAAAACCATGTTTTACCTGTCTTTCAGATATGTCTATATTCAATTCAGCCCAGTTACTGATGTTTTTTCTATCTTAGAAACAAAAGATTTAATTTTACTTATTGGCAAACCGCTCTGCATGATTGTTCCTCTAAAGTTTCCATATGTGAAGTTATGACAAATGAGAACCAGGCCATGCTGGAGCAGATTAAATGGCTTGAGCAAAACATTATTATTAAATAGTGAACTGGGGACACCAATATTTCCTATGGATATAGATGTAGTCTTATGACAAGGACAACTTTCAATATCACCAGTTAAAGCTAGTTTACTACTAAACTTGGCAAACAAAATTAAAGAAACTGATTCTAGCTTCCAAGAGAAAGAAATACTCTCACCTCTTGTTTTTCTTTAAAGCAGACAAATGGAAGACATTAAATACAGGTGCTTACACTATGCCTTGCCCCCAAATCAGTAAGTATCTGCTGAAATAATTTTTTTAATTATCAAAATTTTATTCAGAGAAATGTCTCATTAAGTAAATGCTTGGAAAATGACAAGGCCTTAATAGTATCTAGAATGGCTTAAGGATATGTTTGCCTAATCCTATGTGATCTTCACATAGGCAAGTATATATGTAGAGCCCCCCAAAAGGATGGAGTTGCTGTGCCAGTTATAATTCCCAAGTGTTCTGCCATTGGCATTCTTAGAATCAGCTCTGTCCAGGATGATAGTGAGTAGAAACAATGTGAGACTATTAACAAGGTTTACTCTAATGAGGGTTATGACGCATGGCCAAGGCATGTGCAGCCCTTTCCAATCTGTCGCTTAGAAGTTTGTGTTGAAGAAGTTACATGATCAGGGCTTTATGCTCATATAATGGATCCAAAGTCACCCAAAATATGTAGTAAGATGCATAGACAAGTAGATGTCTGTCCATGGGCTTCTTGTTTTTATCTGCTATTAGTCAAGTGCATCACTCAAGGTGAAGGTCTCATGTGAGGGTGATCTGAGGGTGATCTCGCTTCAACATCTGCCACCCACTGATCACCAGGGTTGATTCAGCTGATGTCTGGCTACATGGGTGTCCCCTTTCTCCACTGTTCCACGTGTAGCCCTCCTCAAGTTGAAAACTTGGTTGAAGAGGATGACCTTCCCTGATAGGAAAGGACCATTCTTTAATAAAGGTGTGCAAGTAGCTCTGTAAGCTCTCAAGGTAAAGGTGTCTCCTGCACTGCCAGTCTTATAGTCAATCACTGCAAATAGCAAGAAGCCTAATTTCTGAGAGATTCTAAGTTGTGATCCATCTTGCCAGTTTTGTTTGTAAGCAAGGACATCTGCATTTAAATAAACAAAGGGCCTTGCAAACTTTTAATAACAAGAAGTTCTAGATAAGCTGAAGGAGAAATATTTTAAATTCATTTTTCTGCAGCCAATTAGGTATACATAACAGTAAGTGTGACTTTAGAAATGAATTAAGTGACTGCTGTATTTTAAGTCTCTTTACATTTAAGTAAAAGGCTTAGTCTGTCCATCATAGTAGACTGGTTCCAGAATATTATTATCTTTTTTTTTTTTTTGAGACGGAGTCTCACCCTGTCGCCCAGGCTGGAGTGCAGTGGCGCCATCTCGGCTCACTACAAGCTCCACCTCGTAGGTTCACGCCATTCTCCTGCCTCAGCCTCGCGAGTAGCTGGAACTACAGGCGCCTGCCACCACGACAGGCTGTTTTTTTTTTTTTTTTTGTATTTTTTGTAGAGTTATGGTTTGACTGTGTTAGCCAGGATGCTCTCGACCTCCTGACCTCATGATCCACCCGCCTCAGCCTCCCAAAGTGCTGGGATTACAGGCGTGAGTGACCGCTCCCGGCACAGAATATTATTAACTTAATCACCAAATACTAAAGTCATAGAATTAGACTAGATCCTTAGCAAGACCTGATCCACTACAATAATCATAGCAAAATTACTCATCAGAAACAAAGGATGAGATATATACATAGCAACATGGATAGACCTTAAAAATACAGTGCTTAATGAAAACAGAAAGAAAAAAAGCATTCATTCATTAAAAAAATACACATTTTGCAGGAAAGCATAAAAATGAAAAGATACACACTAAAGACATTAGAATGGTTGCCTGACAGGGAGGCAGGAAGTTGAAGAGGAGAGGAATATGGGGATAAAATGGCTAAACAAACAGACAGGAGCCCTGCATAGGCCAATGATGATAATGTACCATAAGCAAAGAGTCTGTAATTAACTCCGTATTTGAGGTCTAAACTGGTGTGTGGGGGGAGAAGAGAAGGAGAACAGACCTTATGAAAATATAGTCTTAACATGTTAATTCTCCTCCTTACTGTCTTAGATTATAAATCCAGGGGCCATAGCACTATGCTTTATTTTTTCAATTTAGTGCATAATACAAATAATTTTCAAAGAGGAATACAATAAACACTTAATTATGATGACAAAGGTGCCAGTATATTATTCTTTTTGCCTACCCCAAAATGCTTTCTGTGTACATTCCATTTTAACTTTGTTCAATTCACAGTGCAGAGAAAACTAGAAAATTCTGAAGAATCAAACTTACCTTCAAAGCCTTCATTTATGACTCCACTGGTGTTTGCTTCATCTCTGCACTGATAAATGCTATTTAAGAAAAAATTTCTGAATAACTGAAGTTGGTCCTGAATTCTATGAAAAGTAGGCCTGTGGTCAGGTTCTTGAGCCCAGCATTGGGTCATTAAATTCCACCTAAATATATGGGGAAAGATGGGAAAGTAAATAGCAATTGGATATAATTACTGATAACCCAGGTAGGGTCATTTTAGAAAGGAAAGAATCTGAGTTATTGCCAGTTTTCCTTAATTAATATAAATGAACCATAACAAAGGCTTTGGTTTCTTATTTAAGAGTGGCTTTTAACATTACTACGTTTATTAGATAACATCTTTCTTTTGAAAAGCTGACATTATTTTAACAGTTATTATTCCAAATAAATAGATGGATAAGTAGATGGTGGGAGAATGTCTACTCAACACTCAACTACTCAAGGTGAAGGTCTCCTGTGAGGGTGATCTGGCTTCAACTTCTACCACCCACTGATCACCAGGGTTGATTCAGCTGATGTCTGGCTATACAGGTGTCCATTTCCTCCAGTGTTCCATGTGTAACCCTCCTCAAGTTGAAAACTCGGTTGAAGAGGATGACCTTCCCTGATAGAAGAGGACCATTCTTTAATCAAGGGTGTTCAAGTAGCTCTCTAAGCTCTCAAGGTAAAGGTCTCACCTGCACTGTTAGTCTTATAGTCAATCATAATGTATCAACACATAAAGAAACTAATAGCTATAAAAATTGTTGAAGAGGCTGACATTTAAAAGATTTACTCCATTCCACACAGATATTTAGTGACAGAACCAGAAGCAGCAATCAGATTTGATGCCAGTGTTTTACTGTTCATTATACAGTCAGGTTGAGTTCCCTAGACATTCACAGCTGGTTGATTAAACATTATCTTTTCCTTAATTGTTGTCCAAGAAATATCTGTGCAGCACTCTTAAGTAGTATTCATTCATTCACTCAGCAAAGATTTTGGACACTTATTTTATACCAGCAGTATATCAGGAGCTAGGGACATGGCCATGTGACTCTTGTCCTCACAGATGATATGTACAGTAATTATAAGAGAAAGGCAAAACTCATCATACCTCAACTCGTATAAGCAGAAAAATTGTAAGTATTTTATATTGTTTATTATTAACTAGGTCTTTTTCAGAGTCCTTACCTAGCATAAGAAAAGAAACTTCATTTAGTACAATGTTGTTTATAACTCAGTCCCACTATTTTAAACAATCTTTTTAAGTAATATTCAATCTTTTCTGGATAATAACCCAACCTCTCTTATTTTCAGGCCATCCCCACTCCCTCTGCCTTCCTTTCTAAGGTAGTGTCAGGATATATATTGAGTACGAGGCTTATGTGACTTCTAGAGGCATGGCGAAGAATCCTTTGAACCCCACTATGCCCTCCAGATCTTTGCTAGTCTCAGTGGCTAATCCAGAATTCAGTAAGGAGTGACTGATCTGATCCAGCCTAGGCATCAGCCCCCATTGGCAATCTGTGAATTATTTACCTATTCTTTTGATGTTTCCCCACTAAAGTGGTCCACCCTTGTCTCTCTCTAGCTGTAGGATTCTCAGATGCTATCAAGCCCTGTAGATGCTCTCAAGGCCCATTCCTGTTTCTGCTGTAGGCCCACAGGGTGCTACTTGGCAGAATCTCTAGCTCTCAACAAAATGTTCACCCCATATAGGAAACAAAGGAAGTTTGGAAGCATAAGCTAGACTTTCTGTCTGGACAAGACTTTCTACCTTCTTGAAAATGCTGGGTCTCCCATGTCAAAGTGAGGGTCCTCCACTCAATGATCTCTTTGTATTTCTCCCTAACTAGGGGTGACTGAGCAGTTGGCTTTGGTGGTACCCATCTCTTCTAGTTGAAGCCTACAGAGGAGGTTTCCAAACCCAGATATCCAGTATCTTCACCCTCCTACCTCTATCAAGTTCTCTTCTTTCTTCACTTCCCCAGGGCTTGGAAGGAATGAGGGCTCTACTCACTATCTTTTTTAATTTGACTATCCTTATATAAAATTGTATGTTTTTATACAGACAATTAAAACCTAGTACTTAAAACATTAACAAGGAGCTAAAGGACTTTAGATGCTCTCTATATTCCAGGCCTGGTTTTCAAGCCTACTGACTTATTATAAGCAAGTACTTGCTCTCTTTTTTTACTTTCTGGAGCTATATGGCAGATCAGGATCAGGGAGAGAGAATTGATAAAGAAACAGATTGGGAGGTACTTAAAATATTAGTACTACTATATGAGTAAATATACAATTACAAATTATAAGTTCTTTGCAGAGTAATAAAGAAAACAAACACGAGTTCTAGTAAGACATGAAACAGTTTTGGAAAGTTGCTTACAGAAGGCCCCTCTGCAGAGGTGACATTTAAGCCAAAGAACTTTGTAAGAAAATAAGATACTAGTCATGGGAATAGGGTGTGGATGGGAGTCAGGGAACTACAAGTGGGGAAAGCATGTGTAAAGTCCTAAATTTGGAAAGAGCTTGGCACATTTTAGAACCTGAAAGAAAGCCAGTGTCGCTGAAGTGCGATCATTGAGGGGAAAGGATGAGATGAGATCAGAGGAGGGAAGCGAGATCATGCAGGTCTCACAGGGCAGGCAAGGAGTTGGATTTTACAACACTACAAGGGGAAGCTTTTCAAGATTTTTAAGCAGACATAATCTTTACATTTTTTAAGGGTAACTCTAGCAGATATGTGGACAATAAATTATAAAGGGGCAGGTTGGAAGCTATTAAAGAAGACTAGATGAGAGATAATGATGGTGTGGACTGAGGTAATGCCTGTGGAGCTAGAACAAGATTATAATCACTAGGTAACGATGGCCCAGAAATCATTATAGGTATTGTATTTAAAATAGCTAGTATCCATTTGGGGAATTATAATGCAATCTCCATTCCATTATAATGTGGCATACAAACTCCACTTCCATTTATTTCGTTTCCTAACAAGCACCTCAGGTCAGAGTTGGTACACCATATCAGAATAAATGGTACCAAGGAAAACCAATATTGGACTGTTTCAATGTATTGATCTGATGACTTCACATGTATTACAAGCAATTTACATAATGGGTATACAGTGCCAAGCTTGGCTCTTTTTTTAAAAATTAGAATCATATCTGAGAAATAACCAAAAGACAACCTAACCTTTCACATATTTCTCTATAACCTGTGCTCTTTAGAAATGGAGATGATACGAAGATGCCAATGAAGGATCATTAGCCTTTGAAATGAGATATTATAATCGATGTTAAATCACAGAATTTAAAAAATAGAGTTTTGATGATTAATCTAACAGTTGTCCTCAGAGTTGAGAGGAAAAAGTGAAGAATTATAATTCTCCACAGGAAGCATTTTATTTTTGAAAATAAAGCTGTGATTCAAAAATATTGCCAAGGCACAGACAGAATCTCTCAAGGTTGGTCATATTTCAATTAGGGGGTTTTTACAGTTGTCCCTCCTTATCAGTTTTTCTTTCTATGGTTTCAGTTAGTTGAGGTTAACCATGGTCCGAAAATATTAAAAGGAAAATTCCAGAAATGAACAGTTCATAAGTTTTAAATTGTATGCCATTCTGAGTAGTGTAATGAAACATGAAACTGAGACATGAAACTATCCCTTTGTCCAGCATATCTATGCTGTATATGCTACCTATCCATTATTTGACTAGGTTGTCAGACCAAGAAAACATAGTGTATATAAGGTTGGGTATTGATATGATTTGGCCCTGTGTCCCCACCCAAATTTCATGTAGAATTGTATCACCAGTGTTGGAGGAGGGGCCTGGTGGGAGGTGATTGAATCATAGGGGCAGATTTCCACCTTGATGCTTTGGTGATAGAGTTCTTATGAGATCTGGTTGTTTAAAAGTGTAGCACCTCCTTGTTTCTTCCTCTTGCTCCCTCTCTTCCTCCTGTTCTGGCCATGGGAAAGACTGTGCCTGCTTCCCCTTCACCCTCTGCCATGACTGTAAGCTTCCTGAGGCCTCCTGAGCCGTGCTTCCTGTAGAGCCTGTGGAACCAGGAGCCAATTAAACCTCTTTTCTTTATAAATTACCCAGTTCTCTTTATAAATTACCCAGTTTCTTTAGAAATTACCCAGTTTCTTTATAAGTTACCAGTTCCTGATAGTAGTGTGAGAACGAACTAATACAGGTATTATTCTTGGCTTCAGACATCCACTGGGGGCCTCGGGACATATCTTCCACAAAAAAGGGCCATTGCCATACTTATTTATAACCTGCTTTATTCTGCAAAAAAATCAAGATACTTAGTGAGATTATTTAGAAGGAGAGAAAGAAAAAGAAGGAAGAGGAGGCCCGGGAAGAGGAAGGCGGGGAAAAAGAAACCATCCTTCCAGCTGCCACTTAGCCACTTGCACATCCCCCACTCATTCTACCTCCAAAAGTTCAGACTCTTGTTTAATCTATGAAATCCACTTAAGCAGAAATTCCTATTTTTTTCATTTATGGAGGCTTAAATTTACATTTAATCCAATCATTACTCTGTACTTAATTTTCTGATGACAAACAAATTTGACCTGTTAATATATAAAACCTTTCTGTTCCACCATGTAGAGACAAACGACGACTAAGAAAAGAGGAGCTGTATAAGCAATAGTCATCTAAAAGTAAAGAATAAAACTTGTGTTCTCAAATAGCAATAAACTGGCAATGGAATGAAATGAAGAGGCTTTTAAGAATCCTAAATGTATTTCTTATATCTTGTAAGTAAATTAACAGTGAAAACTATAGCCTTGGCACAGAGCATCTTCCCTTACAAATATGTCCTTGTCACCATTATATATCATGCAGTGTATACTTGCACCAAGTTATAGTTACAAATATTCAAGCATATTACTCTAAACAAATTTGCAGGTCCTTCAAGTTTGTTAAAATTTACCTGGGCTGGTTGTTTTGGCTCCAGAAAAATACTCATTATACTTGAAGTATCTCATTTGGCTAAGTAGAGGTTCCAATTCCTCCATTCACCATGCAAACCCTTTACAACTCAAGTTTTTTGTTTTTTTTGTTTTTCAAAATAGCACAGGACTCATTAGCTATATCCAATGTTAGCCTCTAAATTCACAAAGCAATTGAACTTCAATACATGAAAACGTCATAGTATTTTTCAGTATGAAAGGGAACAGTTTCTACAGGTATTTAAACAAAGTACAAAAAATACAGACTTCAAGATTTTCCTTACTCGTTATACCTAATCCTGGAGAGATCCAATTAGTATCTAGGTGTACATATTTTTTTAAGATGTAAAAATAACATGGTGAACCTCTGTGTTCTCCCACGGTTGCCTCCCACACCTGAGGGACTCTCCAGTAATTCCAGTTGCCACTGTGATATATCTGTTATAAAACCCCAGAAAGCTCTCACTTGAAGTAGATTGCCCTTTGATCTCATTTCTTCTCAGGAGTGGTGTGGTTGTTGTGCAAACTAAAAACTGAAGAGAATCCTGATGGCTGGGCTTTCTATCGTACATCTCAGGCTATGGAGAGAAGGGCAGGAATGCTCTGAACCTGGCATTCCATTAATAGCTGAGTATAGCATAGCTATCTACGGGCTCACCTGACCTGGAGTGCATCCAGGTGCTGAGTATTTAAGCAGTAAATGGAAGGTGTAGCAGGGCTCAGTGCAGACTTTCAAACCCCTAAGCTGGGCCTGTGATCTCAGAAAACTGCTTCAAATAAATATCAGTTCCCTCTGTACTCTAAGGAGAGTAGTTAATCTTTATCATGACAACTTAAGGCCATAGCCAGATTGCATGGTATTGCTGAGATCTCCATTTCCTAGCCTAGCTTGTTTTCCTGGTTGGCAATGGATCTTTAACCCTTCCCAGGGCTTGTCAGAGTCCTGCAGCACTTGGAGGGTTTGATGCATGGCTTATTTTTATTAATGATGTTCAAATGAACTTCAGAACCACCAATGGGAAATTTTCATTTCAAATAAACTATATTTTCATTAAAACAATGGCAATCCAATCAATAAATTGTTCAAGATAAAACTGTATAGAATATTATATTTTTCCACTCATAATCAGGAATACTTTTCTAGCACTCCTTCCTCCTTCTAGTTGCATTTTTTATACCTTTAGATAGAGCAAAGTTCAACTTGTCTAGATTTTTCTGCTCCACAATACAGTAATTTGTTATTAACCTCCCTGCCCCAAACAAAATAATCAAACACACCAGTCAAAACTGATAGTTTAGTGATCAATTTCAAAGCTGCCTATCCAAAAATATTGCATGATTGTGATGAGGCACGTTAACTCTTGGGTAGAGAGTGGCATAAGCCAGATAACATTCTAACAGCACAAGGAAAATTTTGTGCAACTGAAATTCTGGCAAAAATTTCTGAGTGTTTGACAGACATGTAAGAGATGCAAAACAGTGATTAGTTTGTAAATATTTAATTAAAATTTATTTTGTATTTAGGTATCTTGGGCTTTTTTCTTAAGCCCTACATGAAAGGTTTTCAAATTTTGTATAATTTCTTATGCTTAATTTATATAATTTTTCCTCATTTCCCCCCAAAATGATTATGAATCATTTTTTATGCACTACTATCAAATTTGGTCAGATGTGTGTGTATCTGATCTTCCTGTAACTATCCCAGAGACTATTAAGCTAAATCAGAAACAAGCAGTAATTCCAATCTTCTTCTAGCTGGAAGATTTAAATAATACAAAAACATTCACCAGTAGAACATCTAACCAAGGTGCCCAGCTCTTAATCATCTTTTGGCTCAAGTCTGAATAATCCTCTAAATAACACAGCATAGTCAAGGCAGTACAACCATGGTGTGCATCCGCATACTGCTAATTCCTTTTGCACTTGCCTGTACCACACAGTTTAGCACTTTATTACATGTTGGCTTGGCATCCAACTGCTCTGTGTGGGTGTCTTTTCATTCAAAACACATTCTGAGATGCTGAAGAGCTGTGTCCCTGGTTTAAACACCTCTGTAATCCATACAATCCTTGGCATGCTATGGTGCACATAGAGAGTTCATACTTATTTGCTCTTTTAGAAAGTTCTTGGGTAAGACAATTCTTGGAAAAAGTTGTCAAGACTTAATATTTCTGCTGAGACTTTCCACAAGGAGGCAGATTAATACTCAGAATAAAAACTATTTTCCTTATAATTTGACTAAAATTCACTCACTCTTCTGAGAAATCACTATTAGAATTCAATAATGGCCAGGATTCACTAAAGTTACAATACTTAGTCATTTTTTTGTTATGTTCATAAACAGGTCACAACCTGTATAATTTTTAGTAATACTATTTCTTATTAGTCAATGTCAGCTATATCAACAAAGGCAACCCAACTTTTTTTTTTTTTTTTTTTGAGATGGAGTCTTGCTCTGTCACCCAGGCTGGAGTGTAGTGGTGCGATCTCGGCTCACTGCAAGCTCCGCCTCCCAGGTTCACGCCATTCTCCTGCCTCAGTCTCCCGAGTAGCTGGGACTACAGGCGCCCACCACCACGCCCGGCTAATTTTTTGTATTTTCAGTAGAGACGGGGTTTCACTGTATTAGCCAGAATGGTCTTGATCTCCTGACCTCGTGATCCACCCGCTTCAGCCTCCCAAAGTGCTGGGATTACAGGCATGAGCCACCGCACCCAGCCACAATCCAACTTTTTAACAATATATTCCCATTTAGTATAATATTTTAATATGTAGATTAAGATACTAGTCAAATCATATCTCCCAAAATAAAAGGCATATGTGTGTGTATACTCTCTCTCTCTCTCACACAAACACACACACACACACACAGACACACGGAGTGCTTTTATTAGAATTCACTTAACCAGAAGTATTTTACTTAACCAGAAGTATTTTACTCTCCAAAATTTTGTTTCTCAGTGAAATATTATGTGTATATACAAATAAAAAGAAACCATAATATATTCACAAATTGACACAATGAATTGATATTTTATGTGGGGTATACAATATTTAAGTTCCAGTTTTTATTTTAACAATTTAACAAACTATATCAAGAGGCCTAAGATTGTATGTGCACAGTGTATGTTTTTGTTTGGGGGATACATATGTTAACATAATTAACTTACAGATCATCAGGACAATTTCTTGGTGGCTCCAGTCTCCCTCCTGTTTGCACATAGTTTAAAACATCAAGGTTGGAATGAGCTGGATAAGGCTGATGACCAAGAGTTAAAATCTCCCAAATCAGAATTCCAAAAGACCTAAGAATAGTAGAGGGTTTGCTTTAGTTATACTTATTACAAACACCAGGTTTACAGTAGTTTCTCCAACAACATTTTTCCTAGGGCTAGCAGGGTCTACTTTGTCAGTGTATTATTGGCCTCATAAAAGGCAAACGGGAGATATAAAAGCAGGCTGATAGGCGGGGCGCTGTGTCTCACGCTTGTAATCCCAGCACTTTGGGAGGCCGAGGCAGACGGATCACAAGGTCAGGAGATCGAGACCACGGTGAAACCCGGTCTCTACTAAAAATACAAAAAATTATCCGGGCGTAGTGGCGGGCGCCTGTAGTCCCAGCTACTCACTCGGAGAGGCTGGGGCAGGAGAATGGCGTGAACCCGGGAGGCGGAGCTTGCAGTGAGCCGAGATTGCGCCACTGCACTCCAGCCTGGGCGACAGAGCAAGACTCCGTCTCAAAAAAAAACAAAAAAACAAACAAACAAAAAAGCAGGCTTACAAGAAAAAGTAGAACAAAACACTGCGTATGAGCAAATACTTCAAAGGTGATAGGAAGGCTTGGAGGAGGCACACGTGCACACACAGAGACACAGACTCATATGCATGCTCACATGCATGCACATCCACGTGCATATACAGATATGCACACACAGAAACAGACACACATGCACATGTATGCACACACAGAAACACGTGCACACAGACACGTACATGCACACATACATACATGTATACACACACTCATACTCTGTTTCTCTCCCTGACTGAATCCCCACTGGAGGCCTCCATTATCTAAGAATTGCAAAGCATTGACATGCAGACACACCTAAGGGTGAGCACAAAAACATTTCAGCATTTTCCTCCCAAGTTTGCGGGGGATAAAGTGCCAGTAAACATTGAGAGGGAAGGCATGAATAAAAATTGGCAGCATTGAGAAATTTTATCTCATTCGTAATTTTGCCTAGGGCCAGTCCAACTTAAAAGTCATTGAACAAACTTTTACATTTTGAGCTGTTCTATTCAGAAGTTGGAGTCAACAAACAAAAATAAGGGGTGTTATTCGAATAATAAAGGGATGTCCAAATCTCCCCAGTGTCCTAATCTTTTAGTGTCCTAATCTTTTAGGACACTTTTAAATCCATGATTTAAAGTTTACTGATAAATTAATGACCAAACATTCCCCAATAGTAGGCATTTGGGCACACACTTGGACATTAATTCCTAAGTACCAATTCCTATTAGTCATAGGCTTTTACATCTTTGGAATGTAATAAAATATTTGAATGAAATGTATCTATTTCATAACAAAACTGATTCAGGGAGGAGCATAAACTGCTGAGACCCAGGAATAGTCCCACCTTGACCACCAACTCTCACTTTAGCTTGAGGCAAATCACTTAATCTCTCTGGTCTTCTGTTTTCTCACATTAAAAAAGCAAGATTAGACGTCCTTTTAAAATCCCCTCTAATGTTTGATGATTCTGTCAGCATTACTCTGTGTCCTGTTAAACTTACCATACATCAGATTGAGTAGTGAAGATTCCATCCATCAAACTTTCTGGAGCCATCCACCGAACAGGGAGCAGGCCTTCCCCTCTCTTTCTGTAGTAATCATTTTTATAGATGTCTCTGGCGAGTCCAAAGTCTCCAATCTTCACTATCCGTGGACTGGTATAGTCTTTCACGGAAACAAGGCAATTTCGAGCTGCCAGATCCCTATGGCAGAAGTTATATTTAATAATAATAATAATAACAACAATAAAGTTCCAGAAATCAAACAAGTAGCCCTAGTAGGTCTGTAAAAAAGAGAAACTATTTTTTTTTTTTACTTTAAGTTCTGGAATACATGTGCTGAACATGAAGTTTGTTACATAGGTATACATGTGCCATGGTGGTTTGCTGCAACTATCCACCTGTCATCTAGATTTTAAGCCCTGCCTGCATTAGGTATTTCTCCTAATGCTCTCCCTTCCCTTGCCCTCGACCCCAGACAGGCCCTGGTGTGTGATGTTCCCCTCCCTGTGTCCATGTGTTCTCATTGTTCAACTCCCACTTATGAGTGAGAACCTGCTTTGGTTTTCTGTTTCTGTGTTAGTTTGCTGAGGATAATGGTTTCCAGCTTCATCCATGTTCCTGCAAAGGACATGAACTCATTCTTTTATATGGCTGCATAGTATTCCATGGTGTATATGTGCCACATTTTCTTTACCCAGTCTATCATTGGTGGGCATTGGCGTTGGTTCCAAGTCTTTGCTATTGAAAATAGTGATGCAATAAACATACGTGTGCATGTGTCTTTACAGCAGAATGATTTATAAGAGAGACTTTTAATAGAAATTATTGCTAGTTCGAAGGAATTAAAATGTTTAATTATTTTGTGTGCTTTACCTGCACTACAGGTGATTATTGTGCCAACATCAGTAATAATCCCGTATCCAGAAAAGAATTGTACCTGTGAATGAAATGCATCTGCTCCAAGTAGACACAGCCTTTTGAAATATCTACACACAGGTCTACGAGGTCAACCAAGGTGAGTAAAGGACCATAATACTGTAAGAAATGAAGGAAAAATTACAGGTAGTTTGCATTAAATATATACATATATGTGTGAATATAAGTGGATACATGTATATGCATATGCTTGTATATATCTGATGTTTTAAAGGGATTTTTAGTTATGATTATAAGAATTCAAACAAAGAGGAAAACAAATTTATATGTTTTCCATGCAAATATACATAAAAAACGATAGCTATGTTCAGTAAGTAGAGGCAATATGGAATCTTTATTGGAAAGACCTCCAGGTGTCAGGTCAGACAGATCGAGATGTGAAACCTAGTTCGGCTATTTACTAGTTGTGTGAACTTGCTTAAGTTACTTAACTCACTAAGCAAATTTCTCATGTGTAAAATGGGCAATAATACTGACCTTGCAAAATTCAAGTAAGTTACATATATGGCTGGTCGATAACAGGCATTTAATAAATAGTTGCTGCTCTCATAAGTAGTCAAAATGATCATTTAAGTGCTAGCTGGTTTAATTATTGACCCAATGGCACTCTGTCTTGCCAGTCATGACAATGGACTTGTTTCTCATATGAGCCCCATGTAAATTGTTAGCAATACCCTATTTCAAAGTTTCAAATTACTCCTCTCATCTAAGAGAGTGAGTACAAACATACACTTGAGCCTGTACTGGTTGCAATGATTTCTACATGAAAAAAAGCCAGTTGAAGTTTTTATTAGTACCATATTGGGAAAATTCAAAGTTCCTGCCCTGAAGCTATATTACATTGTCTGTCCCTTTCCATTGCCCTGCAATTACCCTGGTTCAAGCTTTCGTCATCCCTAATCTGATGCATTCAAAAATTTCCCATGTCTCCAGCCTCCTGTGCTTTTTCATTAGCTTGCTTTGTTGTGACCCCCTTCCTGTAGAGTCTATTATGAATTCCTGAGCACAGCCTCCACAGCACCCCCAGGCTGCACCAGCCTCTCTACAATTCTATTAATTTCCTACTGTTTCTCCTCTCTCAATCTGTGCTTCCATTACGCTGGTCCTATTGCAGTTCCTTATACCTACTCTGCATTTCTCAGCCTCTCTTCTTTATTCCTGCTATCATTTTTTCCCCTGGAATGTCCTCCTGTTTCTTGATTTCCATCCACAGCCTTAGCTGAGTATCTCAAATGATTCCCAACCTCCAAGTCCCTCAATTCCTTAAAAAACAAATGTTCTTAAGTGGTGTTCTCCCTACCTCTGCTGACATGTTTATCTCTTGCCCCCAAACTAGGAATAATCCTGATGTTCTGGGGCTCACTATTGCCATGGTTCTGCTCAGCCACACCTAGGGCTAATAACTAGGCTCTGACCTTACTCTCAAATCAATCTCCTCCAACCTTATTCAGGGCCATTATCACGGTCCATATCTGAGTCCCTGCTGGATGTCTTGAATGGTTCACTGGTTCCTGTGTAAATGGAACCCTGCTCTGCTGTTGGCAAAACCTACTCTACCTGTGAAGACTTTCTCTAGGTCTAGGATCCCACTCTCTAATTTCAGTCTGGTGGCTAGTGCCCTGTTCCCTGCTGACAGATTTTCATAATGCTGCCTGCCTGCTTGGATCTCTGACCACTCTCTCCTTCTGATATCTCATGTATCAACCTGTTGGGATACCTCATCACTGCATGTTGGGTTTCCTTGACTCTAGATGCTACTCTGGACTACCACCTGTCATCTCTTGTTAAACCCTTCAGACATATTAAACTTTGATCTCAATCTATCCCTAGTCAAAGCCTTTCATAACTCAGTGGGGAAGTATAGTTCAGCTACTGTTCTACCTCCTGCTTTGGTTGTGCCTGAATCAGAAGACCTCTTCCATGAAGCCCTCTCAGCTTTCCTCAGTTGGAAATTGCTCCTTCCTCTGGGCTTCTGCAGTATATTCTCCACTGCACTGTAATGAGTCTACCTACTTCCTACTTTAAGTGGATTATTTAGGTATCTGTAGACTTGTGTCTGTAGACTTACAACCCTACCATGTAGCAAGTTCCTTGAGTGCAAGAACTACATCCTTCACCGTTTTATAGTAAACACACAGCAAAAATTTGGTGAATTGAATGTTATCTGGAAGGCAGCACATTTACTACATATTCGTATTACTTTGACAGCTTTTTGTTTGTTTGTTTCACCTTTTTTCTATCTTAATACAATCCTTTTAACAAAAGTTAAGGCCAGGTGTGGTATCACATGCCTGTAATCCCAGGACTGTGGGAGGCCAAGGCAGGTAGATTACTTGAGGTCAGGAGTTCGAGACCAGCCTGGCCAACATGGTGAAACCTTGTCTCTACTACAAAAAATATACAAAAATTAGCTGGGCATGGTGGCATATGTCTGTAGTCCCAACTACTCAGGAGGCTGAGGCAGGAGAATTACTTGAACCTGGGAGGCAGAGGTTGCAGTGAGCCAAGATCACGCCACTGCACTTCAACCTGTGCCACAGAGCAAGACTCTGTCAAAAAAAAAAAAAAAGTTAAAAGGAGACTTAGGAAGCTTTTGATTCAATATTCCATTTTGTAGATAAAGAAACTGAGTCCTCAAAGCAAAGGACTAGACTAAGCTTTCTGGGCCTAATTGCAGTCAATTCTTAGGCATTCAACCCAGTAAAATAGTCCTTGAATGCAGGGAGAGAGAGAAAAAGATTTCTGCTGGTTCTTCTGATATGGTGCCTCTGAGCACTCCATGTGGGGAGAGGCTGGCCTCAAAAGAACTCAGCACGAGGGAGAGTAGCATTTGTGATGGCTCCCATAGGCCTCAGGCCTTCATTCTGCCTTCAGCACCTAACGATGTCTCTATGGTTGCAGCGAAGGAGACGAAGCCCTGGAAGCTGTTTTTGGCAGCCACCAGGAAAGGCTGCGGAACAGCTGAATGCATGTGAGAACCAATCTTTATAAGCATTAGGATCCTGGGTGAATCAAAATGATTTGGAAAAAGTAGATCCATGTTTTTTTTTTCAGTCTATCCTTTTTCATCCTCTCTTCACTTTTCATACCCCCAGCCCTACCACAAAGCAAATCTACAAATAAAATGTATTGTTTAAGATGAGGGATTGAATCTGCATTTTTAGTTCCGCTCTCTCCCCAAACCTTGCTAACATGGCAGTATAGTGAAAATTTTCATAATTTCACAAGGGCAAATCAACTGTCATGAGAACTGACATGGTAGACAAAGCATTCTGGAAGAGGGAAAGCAGATGGAGGAGTGGTAATTTAGCAGAGCCAAGAGAGATGAAAGCTGACTGCCTACAGAAAGAAAAGGCAAGAATTGAGCTGTTTTTCCTTATGGAAGCTCATAGTCTCCAGAATGGTAGGCAGCAGGTATCCCCGAATACAGGGACAAGGAGAAGGACTGAAAGCAAAAAGAACGTTTAGGTTATTTAAGGCCTAACTAAATCATAGATTCTTCTACCATAGATGAAGGCTTTTGTCTATAGAAAACAAACAAATAAAAACAACAGAAACCTGAACCAGAACAATTCCAAGTTCAGAGATACTACCAGTCACACTGAGGCACTGTACTGAAATGGAGAGAATTAAAATTAAATGAGAGTCCACATACTGAGCCTTGAGACCTCCAGCCACTTCTAAACGCTCTGAGTTGACGCATCAGGCATTTATTGTCCAGAGGAGAAATGACCAATTTCCTCCCTGGTTAAACTGGCATATGTCAGGGAAGAGATTCAGTTATTGACATTGGAGGACCCCCAGTGGAAGAGCAGGGTCCCACCTAACGCCAAAAGGAAGCTTCCTTGGACACATAGGTTCCCATCATTTTGTTAGCCCTCACGATTAAATATGAAACCAGCCAAGAATACGAAACATTTGAGAAAGATTCTCACATTGAATCAGATTCCAAAACAAAGAGGAAGGAGGAAGCCAAGACAATGCAGGAAGCAAATTAACACTTTTTGAAAAGCATAATTAATACCCTAAAAGATCAGTAAAATTTTGCATCTATAAACAAAACCAGAATATTATTTTAAAAAGCAGTCAAAATACAAGAACAAGTCTGTGAAAAATTAAAATATGTTAACAAAAATTTTTAATTCTACAGAAAGATTAGGGGACAAAGTTGAGGAAGTCTATCACAATAGAAAGCAAAATGACAAAAGCTAGAAAATAGGAGAGAGCAGCTAACAGAATGAGAAGATGAAACAAAGCCGTCCATTATAACAGGATTTCTAGAACAAAGAAATAGAGGGAATAAGGAATTCTATTCATTATCAAAGAGACAATGAAAAAAAATCCTAGAACTGAAGGGAATGATTAGCAAAGCAACTGTTACTTTACTATGAGTAAAGAGTACCACAGATAAAATTTTCCTCAAATTTTTGAAGGGGAGGAGGCAAAAAACAGACCACTGATAATAAGTTCAGGAATCAGAATGGCATAAGAATTCTTACTGGCAATTGTAGAAGCGAGGAAAGAAAGATGTAGTGGCTTTATCTGTTAGATAAAGAGTTTTCAACCTAAAAGTCCAACCAAATTATCAACCAAGTGTGAGGGAAGAATAAAGGACGTTTTCTCAAAAATTAAAAAAAAGCCGATTTTTGCTGCACATGCATAATTTCTCTTTTCTAAAACAAACAAAAAGTCATGAGATACATGGAAAAAGTCCCACATGGACAAGAGTTGAGGAAGATTCCCAGGTTGAATGTGAAGGAAACCCTACAACAGCAGCTGTGTAGCTAGCCTTGAGCACAAGCATCCACACTGCTTCCAGGAAGGAAGTGTCTAAGAAAAAATTAAGTACTAGATTATCTGATATTGTTAGCCATATTGAGAAAAGTGTTACAGTTCAGTTGAGGAGTTTACGTACATAAAAACTAAAATGAAAACAAGAGATATTTATTAAACTAGCCTGAGAAAAAAACTTAGAATAACAACATTTGGATAATTCAGCTCCAAAAATAATAATAATAACTAAATAGTTCTAATAATGCAAACCTGAAAGGATGATTTATCTGCAAATTGTGATAACTGTCAGAGGATGAGGCAAGCAAAGTTTTCCTGTGTGTAGCATGGTGAGGGATGGACAGGTATATTACGAGGAAGTCTAAGAGAGTTAAATCCTCATCTTCCATAGTGGGCAATCAATTTACCCCAAATTGAAAAATCAACACGTGTCAGTATGAGCAGACTATTTAGGAACTTGGCGGTAAATACCAGAAGATACGTGCGGGCCTGAGAGCTGGGAATGAGGCAGTGCACAGGGCTCCTGTTTTTCACTATACGCTTTTTCACACATTTTAATTTTTTAGCCATATGATGTTTATTTTGATATAAAAAAGCTTTTAATCCACCAGATTTAAACTTCGGTGGCTTGTCTTATCTCACGTGTTCTCATCTAAGATATAAGGTAGATTCCTGCAGGACCCCCAGTCCTGTCCACCATTCCACAGCATTTCCAGGGTTCATAATGTGCTATGCACTGCTCCAGGCACTGGGGATACAAGAAAAGAAGGACCGTGGCTGCGTTTTGCAGGCAGAGCTTGTTAGCATGGATGTAGGGAATGAGAAAGCAAGGAACTAGATGGGTGGAGTAGGAGAGGACGTACGAAATCAAGAGCTCTGTTTGGGGCAAAATATGTTTCAGATGCCTACTAAAATCCAAATAGATATGTCAACTAGAGAGGGACATACAAGTCTGGTACTCAGTAAAGACATCCAGACCGGAAATATAATTTGGGACAGACAGGCATATAGATGAAGTACAGAGATATGCATTCCCAACTCCACACGATCCCTGTGCTCCAGAAAAACATGATTCTGGCAATGAGGGTCATGTTCTCCCATTAAATACTAAAAACAGGTTCGGGCTCACATGACCAGAAAAATGCCAGAATGTTAGCCCAGGGTTCTGACTGTCAAAATCTAATGTGAAGGAAATAGAATAATTCTTTCCATATAAGTTTTCTAAGGTTTTACCACTGCAGCCTATTAAATTTAAAGAAAATTAATAGGGAATTACAGGTCATTTGCATTATGAAACCAATATTATGGATCCCAACTGCCTACCGTTGCCATCCGGGCTTTACGCAAATAAGTAAGAAGGTCTCCTCCTTCCATCAGTTCCAGGATAATGTATTGGGGTTCATTTAGCAGACAAACTCCAAGCTGCTTCAGAATGTTGGGATGATTAAATTTGCTGAAAGGTGGAAAGACACAGGCTGGATGATACAACAGAAGCAGGAGTCCTAGCCGAGGGTCTTTACGGAGTACAGCAATTCTTTATCAATAGTTTCCTTCAAAACCCCCGAATTAGTGTCTCTAACACTTCCTTTTCCAATTGTTGGTCTTTGTGCTTACCTTAAGGAGGTAATATGGCAACCCCTAGTGGCCATGAGTATGGATAAAATAGGTTGGTTTTTAGAAGGAATAACATTTGTATTAAGCATATTTTGGAAAAGAAAGTAATTTTGACTAGTAGCGTCCTTGAAAAGATATTTAAAAACATTGGGTTTTGGGTCATTATAGGTATGAAATATATCCTCTCCCTTTCAGGAAAACAGCTCAGAAATGCAGGTTTGGCTACACAGTTTTCTCAAGACATCAAACCAAGTAAGTCCCAACCTAATAATTGGAACCCACAGCTTGAGACCCAATCAACCACTGCCTCAAGTCTTCCCATTAAGATGTGCTTGAGCAGTTTTTATGACCACAAACTCAAACTTGTAGACAAGTTTACTAAGACAAAGGATATTTTCACTGACATTACAGCATTTGAGAGAACTCCCTCTTACTGGGTATACTGACTATTATCACACATTTAGATGAATATAAGCGTGTCAAAAGCCAAACAGCTTCAGAATTCACTTGCAAAACATGCTCCTTATTGAAGATAAAAGAAAGGAGAACGTTTTGCTTGAGGAGTGCCTGTACCCAGGCTCAGAAGATTGGCTTCTATAGACTACTTGCTCTGCAGACGTAGTTCCATTTAAACGTTTCAACCATGTTGTTTTAGGTATGATCTGTTATGTCAGATCATTTTGGGTGTTAAAAATAAGTCAAGCAGACTTAAAACTTCTTACCCATACCAAGAGAAAATTATTTCAGAGCTACCTCATCAGATGTGCCTCCTTCAGGAATTCAATCTTCTCCTGGTCTGTGGAACCCTTCTTCAAAGTCTATACAACATAAAAACAAGTCAGGAATCAGTATAGCAGACATTTCTGTGAGCTCAGTGGGTTAATGGAGATTGTTCTGTTTGTTTTGTAATATCTACCCTGAAAGCTGGAAACAGATCGTAGATAAAGCATGTGCATGTATTCTATAAACCCTTCAAATGTTACCTCCTGTTATTGCTAGTAGAAGAATATGCAAAATAAAAGGTCTAGTAATGTTTACACAATGTTCCTCCAAAAGGTAGAAATTTTAAGAGACCAAGTTTTGTTGTTTAGGCCAATTTCTTAATTTTCAAAATTTTCTTCTCAATATGTTTTCTCCATCTCCTTGCTTTCAATTTATTTCTTGGAGGCCAGGTTCCCAGTCCCAAGGAATTGATCAAAGCTAATCATGAAAATTGTGTTCTGAAATTCTCCAGCCTCCCTTGGAAATTGGGGTGGTCATATAACTCGGTGACGGTCAATGGTATATAAGAGAAAAACTGCTGAGGTGGGGAGGGAGCTTTGAAGAAGACTTTTGCCTTCCTGAACATGTACATCTCGCACCATCTTTCCCCCTCTCCCTGGCCCAAATGAAGATGTGATGCTTGCTTCTTTGTCAGCTGTCTTGGAACAATGAGGCAGCAAGCATGAACAACAGCCGAGAAAATTACAGAGATACTGGCTCTGACCTGACACACTATCCTGAACCAAAGCCAGCAGTCACCTTGTTACATGAGAGAAATAAACATTTGTTTAAAACAGTCAAGGTGGGAGTAAATTAAAGAACTTTTCAATGACATCATTTAGAAGCAGAGAGAATTTTGCCAACTTTTCTAGTTGTATAGCTCACCCTCGATGCAATAAATCTCTAATAAGCAGAGATCAGGATATTGCTTAATTACATAAAAGATTCATCCTCCCTTTATCAAAAGATACTTTTACAAAAATATGAATATATCCAGTGCTTCCTTAAAAATACATTAAGTATACCATGATAAATAATCATGTAGTCAGAGACTGACAAACTATAGCCTGTGGGCCAAATCCAGCCTGTCACCTCTTTTTGTATAGCCTATGATCTGAAAATGGCTTTTCCATTTTTAAATGGTTGAAAAAGTCAAAAGAATACTACTATTTCATGACATGAAAATAATATAAAATTCAAATTTCAGTGTTCATAAATAAAGTTTTATTGGTACACAGCCACACTCATTATTGTCTATGACAATATGATGGCAGAGTCTGTATGGCCAGCAAGCCTAAAATACTTACTATCTGCCCAGTTAAGAAAAGGTTTGCTGACCCTTGGTCTAGTACCTTAAGAATGTGTTTTACAACTCCAGTTCTCTTATGGCATGTTTGAAGAAAAATTATTGTCTGATAGGTCTTAGCTAATTAGTAACCTTAGAGGTAATGCAAACCCTGGAGATTGCTGATTACAAACAATGTTCCTATCTAGGAAATGTTTTTTAAAAATGTGATTCTTGTAGCTACGGATAGGCTTCGACATTCAACCAGTCCTCTTTTCAACAAAGAGCACTCAACTTTTATGGTCAATCCTTGTAGATATGGTGATATAACGTGTCAAGGAGTTCGAAGATTCACATTACCTTCACTGCTACTTTGATTTCTCCACTTCCAACTCCTAAGATGTCCACTGCTGTTCCTTCATACACTTCTCCAAAGGCTCCACTTCCCAGCAAGAGACGCAGAGTCAGTTTTTCCCGAGGGAAGGCAGGAAGATTTTCAATCTCCTCTTGGGTTGGAAGAGTACTATAAAATAGCAACATTTTTGTCTCCCCACCCTCCACATATATAGGGTATACAAGTTTGTGTTGGTATTGGTATTTGTGTTTGAGAGAGAAAGAAATATCTCATGGCTTTGCAGCATTGTGTGTTTTATGTGACATGGTGATGTGGAACTTTGGGTTCCTAATTACTTTACTATTCTACCACCTTTTACTCAGACAGAGCATGATGGTCCACTTCTAGGCACCTTAATTTTGATAAAAACATATATGTGTATGCATTGCCTCAAGACTTTTATTGTAGCTTGTTGTGTCAAAGTTAGTAGGTATTAACTTCTTCAGATTGCCAATTTGTATAAAAAGCTACTGCAAATTAGTAATAAATGCATCTGGGTTTATAAGCTTTTCCATTAGCTATTTCACACATGTGACATGTTATGTAAAACAAAATTTACTATGACCAAAAAAATCAACCCCATCACCATAAGGTTAACTTTTAGAAAGCCAAGTTTCTCACTTGGAATACTACAAGGGGGGAAAATGCTGCTATGTTAAAAATGCTTTCAATTTTTAATAGAGAATCTTGAGTAGCAGATATGCTGAGTATTTGCTCAAAGGAAAGTCACCTCTAAACAGCTGATTTAGATCACCTTTGTGTCTACTTCAAATCCTTTGTTTTTACACCTTGCATTATAAATTTCTGAAAGAAAGGCCTATGATCATTTAATTCCTTTTTGCATAGATCCTAATATAATGAACCTTTGCATAAGACACTTGAATATTTTCCTTAATTATGATGACAACAAAAGTTCAAAACTCATCTATCTTAAGAAGGGTTTGTGGGCAATCTTCATACAACTTCTGAAATGGAGTAAGATTGACTTAAGGCTGACCACATACACAAGGCTCTCAAAACTCCTCTCCTCTCAAACACTGCCTCCAGGTCAACCAACCATGTTACCATCTATTCTCTTCAATGTAATATTTTTCTCCTTCTTTCATTTGTTTTTGAGCTACATGATAAAGCACTGGAAAATAATGGATTTTTCTGTATTTTTCTTATAACCACATAATTTGCCATCCATCCCAGGTCACATTTGAGAGTGGAAGAGGAAGTTATTAATAATTATGCCAGAAAAATGGGTATAAACCATGACTGTCCTGGGCAATGCGGAATTCATAGGCACTCTTGTTGCTGTTGCCCACCCTTTGCCTAGGTGCTCCATAATGATGGCCAAAGCTACGTACTGTATTGCATAGCAGGCATTAGCCAGGCCTATTCCGGCTGCCAGACTTCGCAGCTCAGCCAACTCTTTGTCTTCGTTTATAAGCACTGTCACCCCTTCCTTGACACTTTTTTGATTCTTTAATCTTCTATGCCAGACTATAAAGGAAAAAATGACATAATTTACAAAGTAAAATATTGCTTCTTTTTTCCTTTAGGAAATGTTAACAGTGCATTTTAAGTGTTTTTATGCAAGAACACTCTCAGTAGAATAGTTATAGAAGTTTTCATAATTTGATTTTAAAATATCTTATAAAAAACTAATTAAATCCAGGTAAAAAGCCATATATCAGCACACAAATCATACTACACCGTTTTTAATCTCACTTCTTAAAATTTAATGTATTTCTTACTGTTGTTATAAACAAATTAAAGTATCTTAATATTAAAACTTATTTGTCAAAATCACCCATAAATGAGTCAAAATAAACCAAAACAAACATAATTATTAGTGAAACAAATTCATTTTTGAGTTCAGTCACATCCAAGTTATACCCCTCAGTAGAAAAGAAAATGCTTTCAGTATAATGGCAATTTTTTTTTTTTTTTTGCAGAGTACAAGAGTGTTTATCATTGTTGTTCATATACATATACTCGAATATGTAGAAAAAGTATTGGAACGAAGCTTACCAAATGTTAGCAGTGGTCTGCCCTAGTTGTAGAATCATGAGTAATTTGTACTGTCTTCTTTATATAATAAGCAGTATTAGTTTTATAATAATAAAATAATTTTTTTAAATATTAAAATACAATTATGTTAACAGGATTGTCATCTATACTGGACTATTGGCTCAGAAGTTGAAAACAGCAAGCATGCTTTGAGAGATGATCATTAAAATTTGAACTTAATTTCACAGTAGCTTCTATATTCAAGAAGTTAGAGTTTTATTCACATGAAATTCAATTTGAAGGGCTACACAGTGAAAGATCACAAGTACCTTTTGCTAAATTAATTTTTCAAACTTGAAATGTTCTCACCACCTCACTTCACTTTTAAAGGCCCAATGTAAGCCCACATCCTCAATGATGCCTTCTGAAACCTCAGCAACCTCTACTAATCTTTCATATCTGAACTTGAAAGACTAATTGTGCCTCTCTGTGAGTGCTTATCCTATGCACTGTCTTGTTTATTTCATCTATTTTTGTCTTTTGTTATTATTTAACACATATCTTGCTATTTGGCTTTCCATACAGGCATGTCTTACCTCCCTCATTAAATGGCAAGCTCCTGAGGTCAGCAGTTGTATTTTACAGGTTTACATTTTCCTCTACTCCCAGCAGAAGGCTAATGTTATACATTAGATATGACTGCTCAGAAGCAAAGGCTGTCAACACTCATTTTAAAAATTGTCTTAATTTTATGTTTATATCGGATGAGTGCCCTCAGCACAATACAAATTTTAAAATAATTGTGACTTTTTGTTATTTGAATGACTCAATCTTTTCTCATGCACGCACACGCTCTTACTAGTAAAACCACATGCACTGCTGCTAAAAGCAAAGAAACGAATTAGCTTAGCTAGACTCAAAAATTCGTGAATTTCAAACAGAATAAAGACCTTTAAGTCCTGAGAAAGTCAGATATCCATAGGATGTCTTGGAAGCACAATAGGTTGTCTGAAATTATCTCATGTTCATCCACTAGAGTTATGGGTTTAAACAATGGTGATGTACAAGAAAGTAAGCAAAGGTCAGCTGAAGGATTCTTCATGTAATTCTCCTTCCCAGTAGGAAAGCAGACAAGCAGTCAAGCCTATATGCCAACTGCCAAATATACTGCAGTCATATGCGTAATTCTGGAGGGGCTGGCTTAGTGGCACAAACATCAGCTGTGCAATACTTAGACTCTCTGGAACCACAGGTTAAAATCCTGGCTGGGTCAGCTGAAATTTTTAGCTTTCCAAGTTTGCTGAAGGAGTTTCACATATTGTCTGGGTGGAATCTTTGAAAAAAAATCTCAAATCAAGCTTCAAAGTGCTTGTGACTCCAATCACTTTGCAGAAAGAATAAAGATTTAGAACACAGTAAAGTGTTGGCTTTCTTTATCCTGAGAGTTCAACTTTATGTTTGTGACTTTTCCGTCAACTTTCCCTTGTAACTTACCCCTATTTGTGAACAAAATAAGCCACAACTTTCTTAATATGTGTTTGAGTGTTCTTTTCTGGTAAGAATCATGCCCTTCTTTTAATGATTCAGTGTGTTGGGGACTCTCAATATTAGCAATAGATAGGGGTCCATATATCTTATAAGCCAAACTCAGACAGTTTGGGGAATGAAAGAAAGTGCTATTATTATTTGTGCTGAAACAGAAATAAACAAGAATGTATGATCACTATGATAACTCTAAAAGTCCAATCAGTACTTGACCATTCCTTTTGAGGTTTTTACTGCATTTTATCATCATTAAAGTAAATCTTCTTAGAAAAAAATAGCTTTCTATCTACCTAACCTAATTTTTCTGCTTTCCTGGTCATTTATAAATGAGCAGGGATTTGAAATAAGCAGATCAGATGTCTGAAAGCAAGAGTGGATCCCACAAGCCAGAAATGGATCTTCTGCAACAGAGGCCCTACTCATTCCAAACCAGTGTGTCTGCTTAGAAACCAAAACTATCCCAACCAAAGACTGTCACTGGCCTCCCATTAATTCTATACTTTTTTATGTACCCAGGGTTATTTTTCTTTTATTTATTTTAAACTATAAGCCACCAAACATTTGTATGCAGCCAGTCAGAAACAAATACTGTTTTAAAGAAACCTAAAAGTTGGTGCCCTTGCAAGTAGTTTTATCTAAAGTATAACATGAAATGTACATGTGTATTTTCCATAAAATAGTTATGCCTGGATCAGAAAACAATTCACAGAAGTTAGTGGTTATAAATGTGTAGCCAAAAATTTTATTAACTTAATCAGGCAATATTTCATGTGGGAGATTAGATCAACTAAGAGATAAGTGAGGTATGATTAAGTAAACAGTTTGTTGCCTATTTTTAAAATTCTATTACACTTACCAAAGGTCAGTGGGATTGTAACAACCAGAAATATTCCAACTATAATAGTAAGTATGAAACTTGTTTCTGGTATCCAAAAATCATCTAATAATATAAATCAGAAAAAGAAATTAATTCATAAATAAAAGCTCAGTAGCCCCAGCTCTACCTAAGCACACAGAGTAATATAGCAGAGCTAGCTACTACTGGATTTTTGCAAGCCAGTTGTTTGTTAGACCGTTGGTAGCTTGAAAGCATCCACACAGAGAGTGTTTATGCCACGTGAAATCAAAATCAAGGTGTTTTTGCTTTTTTTGCAGAGAGCAACAAACCACTGGAATATATTCAATCTTCTACTTTAAAATGACTGAGGAAACATGTATATCTTTTTAATAAATTCAGGACCAAGAAATCTCAGTCTTTGGATACTAAACAGTTGGCATTATTATTTTGTATAATATCTTCATACATATTCAATTTCATGGATATTAAACTGAGGAATAAACATGGTAATTTCTCTTAGGTAGTTTCAGTTGTGTAGAGGAAAGAAACATGTAGGCCAGAGTCTGGCAAACTATGGCACGAGGACCAAATCTGGCTATAGCCTGATTTTGTACCCCCTATTAGCTATGAATAAGTTTTACATTTTTAAAGTGTTATTTTTAAAAAGAAGGAGAAGGAAAAAGAGAAGAAGAGAAAAAGAAGAAAAGAAGAACATGCTACAGAGATCACATGTAGCCTGCAAAGTCTAACATATTTACTATTTGGTTCTTTTCAGAAAAAGTTTGCTGAGCTGGGTAGCAAACTTTTGTACATAACTAACTAGATAACTAACTATAATATAAATAAGAATAATGTAAGTTTTATATAGCATGTGAGTATGTAAAATGCAATAATTCATTTGACTAAGGAGCATCAGGTAAGCATTATGATGAGTTCATTTAAGTTAAGTCTTGAAGGATGAGAAGAATTTCAACTGGCAGAAAATAAAGAATAGGAAATCACAGCTAAGGTGCACAGGGTAGGTGGTGGGGACCTGTATTCTAGGCTGAGGCAAACACAGGGCCAAAGACCAAGTGACATAAAAACTTTTTACTGGTCTGATATGGCTACAGCACAGACATAAATATTGGAAAAGATAAACCACAATTGGTGGATAAATTACGGAAGACCTTACATGCCACAAAGAAGTTTGTAGCTGATTCTGAAAGCAGTAAATGGAGAGCCATTGTGGGTATTTCAGAGAGGGGTTAAGTAACCCAGCTTGTCCTTCAACTAGATTAACTGTCAGCAGTATGCATAAGCCAGGGGCACAGGCAAGAAATGATACCTTAAATTAGGAAAGCCCAGGTGGAAAGAGGAAGATGAAAACTCATCAGAGAGAAATCAAGATGGTAAAATCAACAGGACCTGATGACTGAGTAGACGAAAAATCACATATGGCACTGAGATTTCCTGCCTATGTGATTAGAAAGACAATACATCATAAACTAAAATAAAATACACAGTGGAAAGGGTAGATATTGGGGAAGAAACAAAGGTCTTAGGCCTGTTATGTATAATGTAAGAGTGGTCATAAGGCTGGTATAATGTGAATAGAACAATAAGGCTGGATAGAACAGATTGTGAACAGCCTTGGAAGCCTAATTAGGAGCATGGAACTGATGTGGTAGGAATTAAGGGGGTGGCTGATTACTATTGGGCAGAAAAATGACATGATGATAATGATGTTTTAGAAAGATCACATCACATGAATGGAATAGTTTAATAGTTTGGATAATAAGATATATATATATATATATAGTCACCATTATCTATTGCTAATGTTAAGAATGTACTGATATTTATTACTGAACCTTTAGGTAATAAGCTAGTGCATAGACAGACATGGTAACATACCTCCAACTAATATAATATTCTCACTGATTCCACTATATTCACCAAACCCTAGATTATTTGCAGCTACTACTCTGAACTGAAATATTCCTTTCAGGTTTTTGGACTTCCATGTGCAAACGCTACTGCAGGATCCATTAAATGTCATCTTCCACCTTAAATTCTGGTTCTGTAAATTATTTGAAGTGCTCTTTCTGCAAAAAATAATAAATACAGAAAATATACATGACAATATACCTGTTATTTCTAGTTGTTCATAGATCTTCTTAGTGACTGAACGCCAGAGAGTGTCCTTTGGCACAATTTACCCTTGACCTCATTCCTCTCCCATAATCTGGCAACACAGATGCTAACAGCATGGTTTTATAGTGATCCTAGTGAGGCATGGAGCCAATTAACTCAGCCCACCAAGAAAGCTGTGAGCAATCAGTGGTGAAGAGAGAGCTGAGTACCTTTTTCCTATACTAATAGCATGGATAAACTTTCTCCAGAATTCCAAACCTATAAGACAATTATTCCATGATTTTTAACTGGGAAGTTTCTATTTTCTCAATTTTCAGTCTTTTACATTATTTGTAGTTTACTTATGCCATATTTCAATAAAATGCAGAATACAAAATTGATAAGGAAAGTGTGACAGTTCAGCTACCAAAGTTATCATTATATCTGAGATTCTGAGGCTCGTTGCTTCCTTTTGTATTGACCTACATTCCACCTCAAAGTCAAGCCAATTGTTTTTCATTTGAAACATGGAAAGAGCACAAGGGCTGGGTTCAAAAGACATAACTGCAATGACTTTTTACAGAATCATCAAAGGCAAGCTCAAGGTCTCCCATTTATGTCTTCTCTAACAATTAAGAACATTTCAGGTCTGAAATTTTCAGACCACAGTAGTTTTAGGACTTGGTGCCAATCCACAGTAAGCTTAGGGATATGTGGGAGAATCTGGTTCTATTCCTGCTAATTGACTCATCCTTCTGAAGACCAACAGAGAGTGAGGGCTGGCTCTCATAAGAGGCAGGGAAACGGTAAGAACATTGGGAGCAGCAGGGCAGCAGAGTTGGTCACAGCTGTTCCCGGGAGCTGAGGGTCCCTTTAAGGACCATCCTGAGCAAAGCATTAGGACAGAGTGTTTTTACACATTTTGTGAAATCTCACCTTTAGCATTCGCCATTTCACTGTTTAACCAAACAACTCTGATCCAAAAGAAAGAGGCCCTTGAGAATTTGTGAAGTGGCTCTACACAATGGCCATTGAGAAAAGAAAGAAGAATTCTGATGTTGGTTGAGCACCTTCTATTTACAACATACTGTACTGGGGCTTTACATAATGTTGTTTTAATTCACTGAGTCCACAACTGCCTAAAGAGATGAGATAGATATTATCATCTTCATTTTACAGATGAGGAAACTTAAGTTCAAAAAAGGAAAAGAACAAGGATTTAAACATGGTTTGTGTACTGGATTGAGTCATGTCCTCCCAAAATTCATGCCCACTCAGAATATTTTAATGTGACCTTGTTTGGAAATAAGATTTTGACAAATGCAATCAAGTTAAGATGAGGTCATAGTAGTTTAGGGTGGACCCTAATCCAATGACTGGCACTTGCATAAGAAGAGGGAAATTTGGACACAGAGAACACCTTGTGATGCAGGACGTGATGATGACAGTGATGCATCTACGAGCCAAGGAATACCAAGGACTGCCAGCAAACGCCAGAAGCTAAGAGGCAAAGATGGATTCTGCCCTAGAACCATCAGAATAAGCAGTCCCACTGATACCTTGGTTTCAGACTTCTAACCTCTAGAGCTGTAAGAATAAATGTCTACTGTTTCAAGCCACCCTGTTGGTGGTCCTTTATTGTGGCAACCCTCGGAAACTAATAAGGCTTGTTCAACTCCCAAGTTCATGCACTTTGCACTTCCACTACACCATCAGCGAGTACACAGAGTCTAACTAGAGTGTCATGACTGAAGGACTTATTTTGAGATACTGAAGTTACAACAATCATTCAGTCATCCTATAGTCCATGTCCTGACAGTGGAGACCTGGAGCAAGGAGTATGCAAAGTATTTAGATGGAGTCATTTTAGTAGCACTTAAGGTGTTACTCAGGGTTACACACTAAAGAGGTCCTAGCAAAAACCTGATGTGTGACCTGATTGATGAACATCATTACAGTCACAAACCACCAAGACAGTTCTGCAGGTTAGAATGTATTTCACTCTGCATGAAAAGCAGCAACAGAAACTTCAAGGAGGTTTCAATTAGAAATAAGGGCCAAGGGAATTCTCTAGTATGAACAGGAACATTTTTTTTTTTTTTTTTTTTTTTTATTATACTTTAGGGTTTTAGGGTACATGTGCACAATGTGCAGGTTTGTTACATATGTATCCATGTGCCATGTTGATTTCCTGCACCCATTAATTCGTCATTTAGCCTTAGGTGTATCTCCTAATGCTGTCCCTCCCCCCTCCCCCCACCCCACAACAGTCCCCGGAGCGTGAAGTTCCCCTTCCTGTGTCCATGAGTTCTCATTGTTCAATTCCCACCTATGAGTGAGAACATGTGGTGTTTGGTTTTTTGTCCTTGCGATAGTTTACTGAGAATGATGTTTTCCAGTTTCATCCATGTCCCTACAAAGGACACGAACTCATCATTTTTTATGGCTGCATAGTATTCCATGGTGTATATGTGCCACATTTTCTTAATCCAGTCTATCGTTGTTGGACATTTGGGTTGGTTCCAACTCTTTGCTATTGTGAATAGTGCCGCAATAAACATACGTGTGCATGTGTCTTTATAGCAGCATGATTTATAGTCCTTTGGGTATATACCCAGTAATGGGATGGCTGGGTCAAATGGTATTTCTAGTTCGAGATCCCTGAGGAATCGCCACACTGACTTCCACAATGGTTGAACTAGTTTACAGTCCCACCAACAGTGTAAAAGTGTTCCTATTTCTCCACATCCTCTCCAGCACCTGTTGTTTCCTGATTTTTTAATGATGGCCATTCTAACTGGTGTGAGATGGTATCTCACTGTGGTTTTGATTTGCATTTCTCTGATGGCCAGTGATGAGGAGCATTTCTTCATGTGTTTTTTGGCTGCATAAATGTCTTCTTTTGAGAAGTGTCTGTTCATGTCCTCTGCCCACTTTTTGATGGGGTTGTTTGTTTTTTTCTTGTAAATTTGTTTGAGTTCATTGTAGATTCTGGATATTAGCCCTTTGTCAGATGAGTAGGTTGCAAAAATTTTCTCCCATTGTGTAGGTTGCCTGTTCACTCTGATGATAGTTTCTTTGGCTGTGCAGAAGCTCTTTAGTTTAATGAGATCCCATTTGTCGATTTTGGCTTTTGTTGCCATTGCTTTTGGTGTTTTAGACATGAAGTCCTTGCCCACGCCTATGTCCTGAATGGTATTGCCTAGGTTTTCTTGTAGGATTTTAATGGTTTTAGGTCTAACATATAAGTCTTTAATCCATCTTGAATTAATTTTTGTATAAGGTGTAAGGAAGGGATCCAGTTGCAGCTTTCTACATATGGCTAGCCAGTTTTCCCAGCACCATTTATTAAATAGGGAATCCTTTCCCCATTTCTTGTTTTTGTCAGGTTTGTCAAAGATCAGATAGTTGTAGCTATGCGGCATCATTTCTGAGGGCTCTGTTCTGTTCCATTGATCTATGTCTCTGTTGTGGTACCAGTACCATGCTGTTTTGGCAGGAACATTTTTTAAGGTTATGGGAATGCCAGAGCCAGATGAAGCAAAAATAGATCTAAAGATCAAGTTGCCAGGACTATAATTATTGAAGTGACTTTTGTCCTTGGAACTTCTTAAAAGATGGTTTCATAGTCCTGTGAGAGGAGTGTCTTTGGAATTTGGAATTCTCCCCTCAAGTTGGCATGAAATCAGTCCTTCTGAGCCAGTTATGGTTCACGTGCTCCCCGTACTGGCCACGTCTGAGGCTGTTCATCAGTGGCTGGTTTTCATCGATGGTGTGTTTTCAGTCCCTGGGAACACACTGCAAACTGTAATCTTCCCAATGAATAGAGAATCCTGTGTGACCTCTATACTTCAGACCATTTCAGAACCTGACCTAATTTTACAATATGAAAAATATCTACTTCATCGGCAATTCTCACTAGAGAGTATTCACCTTGCTAAAGCAAATTATCATCAGGAATTTACATGCCATCATCATTTAACGTTAAATATCAGCTAAGCTTTTTAAACAAAACTGATATTAAGTAAACACTGGTTACATGAGCCTATGATCAAACAGTTTCCATAAAGTGTCAATGAGCAGTTAGAGATTTCTGAGAATGATGTGATCTGTTTTATAATTAGCATGCCAAGACCAACATCTAGGAATTGAGCAAAGAACATAATGATGCATGTGAGTCCTTGAACTAAAGATCTTTGTGTTTGTATATAAATACATTTGCATAAATAGTATTACTTTTGATTACTTTATAATTATCTTCTTAGTTCTTTGTCATTTACAGGTACTTTGCAAACACACATACCTTATCTCAAGGATATAGTATATAATTCTACATCCATTATCTTCAGCTTTCTCCCACTGTATTGAATTTTTACTCCCTTCTAGCAATTTGGGAATGCCTGGTTTACTTGGGACTCCAGCTTTGGGGAAAAAAAGAAAATATTGATTGATATGTTTGAAGTATTAATCTTCTGCATTGAAATCTTTCTATAGAATATATTAAGAGGAAAGACAAATAACATTAAAGAAATATTCAGAGGCGGGGCCAAGATGGCCGACTAGAAGTAACTGCGTTCAGAGGTTCCTATTGAAAAAAATCATAATAAGTGTGTGAATCCTTCACCAGCAAGGTATCTAGATTCGCTCATCAAAATTGACTAGATGGCTGGCGTGACTCACAGAGAGAAGGAAGAGCAGTGAGCCCACCTGAGAACCACACGGGGAAGGGAAAGGGGAACCCCCTCCCCTCTAGCCAAGGGGAGTGGCGAGTGAGCAGGCTACCCAGCCAGGGAAACTGCTTTTTCCACAGAACTGTGCAACTCATGGATTGGAAGATCCCACTCTCGAACCCACACCACCGGGGCCTAGCATCCCAACCCTAGAATGTGCAGATTCTTATGGCCTCTCAGCTGGAATCTGCTTAAGCCTACTGAACTCCCTGGGGGAGGGGTGACCAGCACAGGCTTCTGCTGCCTGCTGTCTAAGCCCTTTGAGCTCCTTGAGAGAGGGGCAGCAGCCAGCACTGGGACTCCCAACTGCCTAACACACTAATCTCCCTGGGTGGGGGGAAATGCAGCATCCATTTCTATAGCTCCAGGCTGTGCTTTTCCCCTGCTGGAGCCAGCGAGGCTGGACAGCTTGGTCCCAAGACTTGTCGCCACAACCCAACACACCAGCTGCGGTAGTCAGCGGCCAGAGTCTAACCCTGACCCATCCTCCCTCAGTGGGTGGGGCTTCCCTGCAGAATCTCCAGTAACTACAGCCAGAGACTCAGGGACAGAATTCAGATCTCCCTGGGCCTGAGCCCCTAGGGGAAGGGGTGGCTGCAGTCTCTGCGGACCAACAGACTTAGCCTGTCCTCCTGGTAGTTCTGAGGAATCTGGGAAGCCCAGACAATGGGCTTCCCCACAGCAAAACACATCCTTTCCATCAGGGGACAAAGTGCTTTGTTAAATGGGTCCTCCTCTTGGTGCCACCCAACTGGGTGAGACCCTCCAACAGGGATTGTCAGGACATCCTATACAGGAGCGATCCTACTGGCATCAGGTTGGTGCCCCTTGAGGTCAGAGGTCCCAGAAGAAGGAGCAGACACCCATTTTTGCTGCTCTCCAGCCTCCTTGAGTTACATATCCAGGTGTGGGAGCAAATCAGATGAATAAGGCCTAAAGTGAACCCCAGAAAACTGCAGCAGCCCTACAGAAGAGGGATGTGACTATTGAAAGAAAAACAAACAAGCAGAAAGTGACAACAACATCATCAACAACAACAACAAGGGCCCCCCAAAAAACCCATACAAGGGTCAGCAGCCTCAAAGACCACAACTAGACAAACTCACGAAGATGAGAAAGAACCAATGAAAAAAATGCTGAAAACCCAAAAGGCCAGAGTGCCTCTTCTCTTCCAAATGATCACAATGTCTCCATTAAGGGTGCAGAACTGGGTGGAGGATCAGATGGATGAACTGACAGAAGTAGGCTTCACAAGATGGGTAGTAAAAAACTATGATGAGCTAAAGGAGTATGTTCTAACCCAATGCGAAGAAGCTAAGAACCTTGATAAAAAGTTGGAGGAATTGCTAACTAGAATAAGCAGTTTAGAGAGGAACATAAACGGCCTGATGGAGCTGAAAAACACAGCACAAGAACTTCGTGAAGCATACACAAGTGTCAACAGCTGAATCGACCAAGTGGAAGAAAAGATATCAGAGTTTGAAGACCACCTTATTGAAATAAGACATGCTGACAAGAAGAGAGAAAAAAGAATGAAAAGGAATGAATAAAGCCTCCAAGAAATATGAGACTTCATAAAAAGTCTGAACCTATGATAGCTTGGAGTACCAGAAGGAGATGGGGAAAATGGAAACAAGTTGGAAAACACTCCTCAGGATATTATCCAGGAGAACTTCCCCAACCTAGCAAGACAGGCCAACATGCAAATTCAGCAAACACAGAGAACACCATTAAGATACTCCACGAGAAGATCAACCCCAAGACACATAATCATCAGATTCTCCAAGGTTGAAATCAAGTAAAAACTGTTAAGGGCAGCCAGAGAGAAAGGCCAGGTCACCTGCAAAGGGAAGCCCATCAGGCTAACAGTGGACCTCTCAACAGAAACCCTACAAACCAGAAGAGATTGGGGGCCAATATCAACATTCTTAAAGAAAAGAATTTTCAACCCAGAATTTCATATCCAGCCAAACTAAGCTTCATAAGCGAAGGAGAAATAAAATCCTTTCCAGACAAGCAAATGCTGATGGATTTTTTTTTACCACCAGGCCTGCCCTGCAACAGCTCCTGAAATAAGCACTAAATATGGAAAGGAAAAACTGGTACCAGCCATTGCAAAAACACACTAAAGTATAAAGATCAATGACACTATGAAGAAACTGCATCAACTAGCATGCAAAATAACCAAATAGCATCATGGTGACAGGATCAAACTCACATAACAATACCTACCTTAAATGTAAAGGAGCTAAATGCCTCAATTAAAAGATACAGACTGGCAAATTGGATAAGGAGTCAAGACTCATTGGTGTGTTGTATTCAGGAGATCTATCTTACATGCAAAGACATATACAGGCTCAAAATAAAGGGATTGAGGAAAATTTACCAAGCAAACGGAAAGCAAAAAAAAAAAAAAAAAAAAAAAGCAGGAGTTGCAATCCTAGTCTCTGACAAAACAGAGTTTAAACCAACAAAGATCAAAATAGACAAAGAAGGGCATTATATAATGGTAAAGGGAATAATTCAACAAGAAGAGCTAACTATTCTGAATATATATGCATCCAATACAAGAGCACCCAGACTCACAAAACAAGTTCTTAAAGACCTACAAAGAGACTTAGACTCCCACGCAATAATAGTGGGAAACTTTAACACCCCACTGCCGGTATTAGACAGATCAACAAGACAGAAAATTAACAAGGATATTCAGGACTTGAACTTAGCTCTGGATCAAGTGGACCTAGTAGATGTCTACATAACTTTCTAGCCCAAATCAACAGAATATACATTCTTCTGAATGCCACATGGTACTTATTCTAAAATCTACCACATAATTGGAAGTAAAACACTCCTCAGCAAATGCAAAAGAGCTGAAATCATAACAAACAGTCTCTCAGACCACAGTACAATCAAATTAGAACCCAGGATTAAGAAACTCACTCAAAACCACACAGTTTCATGGAAATTGAACAACTTGCTCCTGAATGGCTCCCGGGTAAATAATGAAATTAAGGCAAAAATAAATAAGTTCTTTGAAACAAATGAGAACAGAGACAATGTACCAGAATCTCTGGGACACAACTAAAGCAGTGTTAAGAGGAAAATTCATAGCACTAAATGCCCACATTAGAAAGCCAGAAAGATCTCAAATCGTCACCCTAACATCACAATTAAAAGAGCTAGAGAAGCAAGAGCAAACTAATCCAAAAGCTGGCAGAAGACAAGAAATAACTAAGATCAGATAAGAATTGAAGGAGATAGAGACACAAAAAGCCCTCCAAAAAAATCAACACATCCAGAAGCCGTTTTTTTTAAAAAATAAAATAAATAACAAAATAGAGTGCTAGCTAGACAAATAAAGAAGGAGACAGAGAAGAATCAAATAGACACAATAAAAAAATGATAAAGGGGATATCACCACTGACCTCACAGAAATACAAACTACCACCAGACAATACTATAAACTCCTCTATGCAAATAAACTAGAAAATCTAGAAGAAATGGATACATTCCTGATGCATACACCAAGACTAAGCAAGGAAGAAGCTGAATCCCTGACTAGACCAGTAGCAAGCTCTGGAATGGAGGCAGTAATTAATAGCCTACCAACCAAAAAAAGCCCAGGACCAGATGGATTCACAGCTGAATTCTACCAGAAATACAAAGAGGAGCTGGTACCATTCCTTCTGAAACTGTTCCAAACAATGGAAAAGGAGGAATTCCTTCCTAACTCATTTTATGAAGCCAGCATCATCCTGATACCAAAACTGGGAAGAGACACAACAACAAACTTCAGGCCAATATACCTGATGAACATTGATGTAAAAATCCTCAATAAAATACTGGCAAACTGAATCCAGCAGCACATCAAAAAACATATCCACCATGAACAAGTCGGCTTCATCCCTGGGATACACAGCTGATTCAACATATGCAGATCAATAAATGTAATCCATCACATAAACAGAACCAAAGACAAAAATCACATGATTATCTGAATAGATGCAGAAAAGGCCTTTGATAAAATTCAATATCAACATCCCTTTATGTTAAAAACTGTCAATAAACTAGGTTTTGATGGAACATATCTCTAAATAATAAGAGCTATTTATGACAAACCTACAGGCAATATCATATTGAATGAGCAAAACCTGGAAGAATTCCCTTTGAAAACCAGTACAAGACAAGGATGTCCACTCTCACCACTCCTATTCAACATAGTATTGGAAGTTCTGGTCAGGGCAGTCAGGCAAGAGGAAGAAATAAAGGGTATTCAAATAGGAAGAGAGGAAGTCAAGTTGTCTCTGTTTGCAGATGACATGATTTTGTATTTAGAAAACCCCATCATCTCAGCCCAAAAACTTCTTGAATTGATAAGCAACTTCAGCAAAGTCTCAAGATAAAAAATCAATGTGCAAAAATCACAAGCATTCCTTTACACCAACAATAGGCAAGCAGAGAGCCAAATCATGAATGAACTCCCATTCACAACAGCTACAAAGAGAATAAAATACCTAGGAATACAGCTAACAAGGGATATGAAGGACCTCTTCAAGGAAAACTACAAACCATTGCTCAAGGAAATAAGAAAGGACACAAACAAATGGAAAAACATTCCATCCCCATGGACAGGAATAATGAGTACCATGAAAATGGCCATTCTGCCCAGAGTAACTTATAGATTCAATGCTATTCTCATCTAACTACCATTGACATTTTTCACAGAATTAGAAAAAGCTATTTTAAATTTCACATAGAATCAAAGAAGACCCCATGTAGCCAAGAAAATCCTAGGCAAAAAGAACAGACCTGGAGGCATCATGCTACCTGACTTCAAACTATATTACAAAGGCTACAGTAACCAAAACAGCATGGTACTGGTACCAAAACAAATATATAGACCAATAGAGCAGAACAGAGACCTCAGAAATTACACTACACATCTACAACCATCTGATCTTCGACAAACCTAACAAAAACAACCAATGGGGAAAGGATCTCCTATTTAGTAAATGGTGCTGGGAAAACTGGCTTGCCATATGCAGAAAACTGAAACTGGGCCCATTCCTTACACCTTATACAAAATTTTACTCAAGATGGATTAAACACTTAAATGTAAAACCCAAAACCATAAAAACCCTAGAAGAAAACCTAGGCAATACCATTCAGGACATAGACATGGGCAAAGACTTCATGACTAAAACATCAAAAGCAATTGCAACAAAATAGACAAATGGGATCTAACTAAACTAAAGAGCTTCTGCACAGCAAAAGAAACTATCATCAGAGTGAACAGACAATCTACAGAATGGGAGAAAATTTTTGCAGTCTATCCATCTGACAAAGCGCTAATATCCAGAATGTAGAAGGAACTTAAACATATTTACAAGAAAAAGACAACCCCATCAAAAAGTGGACAAAAGATATGAACAGACACTTCTCAAAAAGGACATTTATGCAGCCAATAAACATATGAAAAAAGCTGAACATCACTGATCATCAGAGGAGTGCAAATCAAAACTACAATGAGATACCATCTCACACCAGTCAGAATGGCAATTATTAAAAAGTCAGGAAACAATAGATGCTGATGAGGATGTGGAGAAATAGGAATACTTTTACACTGTTGGTGGGAAAGTAAATTATTTCAACCATTGTGGAACACAGCATGGCGATTCCTCAAGGATCTAGAACCAGAAATACCATTTGACCCAGTAATCCCATTATTGAGTACATACCCAAAGGAATATAAATCATTCTACTATAAAGACACCTGCACACATATGTTTATTGCAGCACTATTTAAGACATGGAACCAAGCCCATCCATCAATGATAAACCGGATAAAGAAAATGTGGTACATATACACCATGGAATACTATGCAGCCATAAGAAGGAATGAGATCATGTCCTTTGCAGGGACCTGGATGAAGCTGGAAGCCATCATCCTCAGCAACCTAACACAGGAACAGAGAACAAAACACCACATGTTCTCACTCATAAGTAGGAGTTGAACATTGAGAACACATGGATACAGAGAGGGGAACAACACACACCAGGGCCTGTTGAGGGATAGGAGCTGAGGGGAGGGAACTTAGAGGACAGGTCAATAGGTGCAGCAAACCACCATGGCACATGTATACCTATGTAACAAACCTGCACGTTCTGCACATGTATCTTATTTTTTAAGAACAAATTTTAAAGAAAGAAATATTCTGAAATGATTACATATTTTTAAATGAGCATTTGAAGTTTTTACTAGTGATGGATTTGATGAATTAGTGATAAGATTAACAATATATCTCAACTTGAAACAAAATAAGTGATAAATGAAAATAAAGAAAATTATCATAAGTTTTGGAGCATTTTCCCTCCATTCTTTTATTTTAATTTTTTTATTTTTAGTTCTGGGGTACATGTGCAGGACGTGAATGTTTGTTACATGGGTAAACATGTCCTGTGGTGGTTTCCTACACCTAGCAATCCATCACCTAGGTATTAAGCCCAGCATGCATTAGCTATTTTTCCTAATGCTCTCTCTCCCCCCACCCCTCCCCCTGACAGGCCCCAGTGTGTGTTGTTCCCCTCCTTGTGTCCATGCGTTCTCATTGTTCAGCTCCCACTTGTAAGTGAGAACACACAGGGTTTGGTTTTCTGTTCCTGCATTAGTTTGCTGAGGTTAATGGCTTCCAGCTTCATCCATATCCCTGCAAAAGACATTATCTCATTCCTTCTTATGGCTGCATAGCATGCCATGGTGTATATGTACCACATTTGCTTCATCCAGTCTAATGTTGATGGGCATTTGGGTTGATTCCAAATGATTCATTATTGTGAATAGTGCTACAGTGAACATACGTGTGCATGTATCTTTGTAATAGAATGATTTACATTCCTTTGGGTATATAACTAGTAATGTAATTTCTGGGTTAAATGGTATTTCTGGTTCTAGATCTTTGTTCCTTCCATTCTTAATAGAGCTCATCTCAGAGTTAAGGTATATCTTTCAGAACACTAGTTAATTTTTAATGAACTTCTTATATTTTTCATCTTAGTATCTCAAATATAGTAGCCAATAAATATTTTTTGGACATTCAGTAACACTATTTTCATATAGTTATCACCACAAAATTGTCTAGCTAGACATGAAATAAGGATACTGAAAGAAGAAGTAATTTTGCCCAGTTCAGGATCCAGCCAGACCCAGCCAGTATTATTTCATTACTGCCTTCAAGGTCTCCTATATTTTCTCAATTTCTTCATTCAAGTTCTAGAAATAACAATGTACTGCTTTTAAAGAACAATTTCATATATCTCTAGGATTAGTGAAATAAGTGATAAGAAAAGAACTGAAACACAGAGTTTTCTGAGTATTGAGTATGTTTGTACTCACCTTTTGTCTTAAAGCGTTCTGGAAGTGAGGTGCTATTTTCTCCCGTCTTATAAACCACCACTACTCTGACATTATATGAAGTATAAGGTTGTAGATTTGTGATATTACAGACATAAGCAGGACCTTGGCTGCATGAAGTTTTAACATGGTAAAACTCATTGTATTTCCACTAGAAAAAAAAGGAACAATTCATATTTTTGTTTCTCTAAGAAAATATTCTTAAAACACAAAAATGTATAGGCTTATAGCAAGTGATTAAAATTTAAGCATTCTTTTCTATTAAAGAATAAGAACTTCTTTATGAATGATCCCAAACATTACCCCACTGCCTATAGTCGTTTTGCTTTTTATGACAAGATATAACTGATTTACATGACTGTTCATGGGAGAAGCTCAAAGTGGGACATACACCTCTGACTATATATCATCGAGGAAGATTCAGAGCTATGACTTCTTGTTATCCCAAAGGGTAGATACCTACATTTAATCAAGATGGCTAAGAATGCAAATCCATAGCTGTGGAACAACGATGGATCAAAATAATGGTACTTTCAAATCCCAGGGATTTGTTAATTTCATAGCAATAATATTTTTACATGTTTTGATTACATATTTTGATAAAGAAGTCCACGGTGACTTACAGACTAAGACATTTTTTTCCTCCTAACACCCTCTTCAGACATGTAAACAGAATTCTTTATTTTTATATACTGGAAGCCTACATAGCCAAAAGAAGAAAATTTTTGCCCACTATTATGAAGCTACTAAGTAGCAAGGCTAGAAGCTAAATACAGAAAATCTTGTTTTCATTCCACTTTAGATATTGAGCCTCTAATTGCAGCTATCTGAAACTTCTTGCTCTGTGACCTTGCTTTTTAAAAATCTGTATATTTGGATCCTTAGTATCATTATTTGAAAATGATAATTTCTTAACATACAAATAGGAAAAGAGAAAAAGATATGGCAATTTGTGAAGCTTTCTTGGTGTATTTTCCCTTGTAGAGTTTCATAAAAAGGTCAGTTTCCATAAATAAACTTAATTTATATCTTTTTTTTTCACTTAACACTCATGAGGTCACATCATTTCATTAAATGGATACTTTATATTAGTTTTCTATTCAGTAAGGAATGATTCTCTATAGCATTTTCAGTCAGTAGACCACTATGTACAATAAGAAAGGGGAATAAGGGAATGGAAGGAATGAAAACTTAAAAAATAGAACTGCTGATGTCAGGGACATTGCCTGCACTAAACTCACAAATGTATCAATCCTGCTGAGACATATAGCTTAATAGCTTAATGAAACAGGTGCATTGAATCCATAATATTTACTGTGAACCTCAGAGAGAGAGAAATTAATTCCTGGCCAAAAAAAAAAAAAAAAAAGTCTTAACTCTTTATGGTTCTGTCTCCTTCATTATCTGGTGGAGAAATTACCTATAGTGAATAGTCTAGGTAACCCAACATTCCAAACCATCAAGAAATTATCAGAGCTCCTTGAAATGTCAGGAGATGTTTGACCAAGGGTACCGCTGGAAAACGGTAGAGTGTTGGCATCACCACAGCAATGAATGTCTGGGCAGACCACCAACTTGGAGAAGTGCCACAGGATATCCCAGTAAATCACAAGGGTGTCAGGACTTTCCATTTGTCAGAAGCCAACAAGTGCAGGGGTGAAGGCTACCATAGAGGGATTTTCAAATTATGTGGGTGGGAGTGAGGGGGAGTGTGAGATAAGATGTCTGAGAGTTTGGAACTTCAGAAACTTATGGTTCTGATAGGGATTTGCCTGAACAGCTGAGAAAAACACAATTTTAATGGGCTTCCATGAAAAAATTTACCAAACAAAATTATTTGTTTCCTCCCCATTTTAAATATGTTATTCTTCTATAGACTGATGTGAGTTTCTTATGTTATATAGAATTTAAGATCTAGATCAAGCTTGTCCAACTTTCAGCTTGTGGGCTACATGTGGCCCAGGACGACTTTGAATGTAGCCCAACCCAAATTCGTAAACTTTCTTTAAACATTATGAATTTTTTTAGGGAATTTTGTTTAGCTCATCAGCTATCGTTGATGTTAGTATATTTTACATGTGGCTCAAGACAGCTCTTTCAGTACGGCCCAGGGAAGACAAAAGATTGGACACCCCAGATCTAGATAGAAACTTCACCTTGTGCTCTAGTTCCCTCATTTTTCAGATAAGGAAATTTTGACAGAAATGACAGAGACAAAGTTTATCATTTTCTTCCTGTTTCCTTTCTAAAACATTACTAATTAAAAAGACAAATATTCCCTTTTATTGCCCACTCCTCAGAGTTTCAGTATGGAGTTACGGTATTATTCCCAGCTGTCCTGTCATTGTGAGGTAGGTTCAAGTTATTCCAAAGAGACAGCACTTTCTGACTATATAGCACTCATCAACCCTTGCAGAACCACAGACTTTTACTGTACTCATAGTTAGTATTTGTAGATGGCCACTCATGTACAAATGACTCTATCTTGTATTTGCAGCTTCATGAGTTTCTAAATGGTCTGCCTGGAACCTGTGTTGAGCAAGTGTGAAAACAGAGGAAGTTTAGAAACAAAAAGCACTGCATGAAAGTCATGAGAACTCAACCAGGAGATCTCTGTCTGCTGTCCTTCTCCCCAAACTTTAAAGAGTGGGATGGATGACTTAATGACTCCTATTCCTTCCACGGACAGCACCCTAATAGGACTGCTGTAGGGAGAAGTCAGCCCTGGGGTTTTTCTCTGCCTGGTGACATCTGGCATCTGTCTAGGTCTCCATTTCTGATCAATAAAATGAGAGGCTGGGGTGTCAATTATCTCTGAAGTCTTTTCCCATTTCATTTCTTTGATAATCTTGGAAATGAACTTTACATCCTTCCTCTTGGTTTTAGACTGAACTGCATTAAGTTTACTAAAATAGATGCCATTTTAAAAGGCACTCCTCCAATTTCTCCAATTTAACTGCATTTTTATAAGGTGGCAATTTTTTAAATAGGCAACAAATCATCAGAAACATGCTCAACGGAAAAAGTCCAGTGAAACTATGGCCTTTGAGTTTATCAACTCAATATTCAGTGTTGTTCCACAGTTTTCATAGTTTTTATCTATAAAGTATAAGATCACAAAAATACCTTACATAATAATTTTAAAACATCCTGGGGAATAACTGCATTTTTAAGAAGTAGTGAGGCCATGATTATACTGATTTGCTTTTTGAGTTATGACTGAACAAAACATTTCTAACTAATCTTTAAAAATGTGTACATATACATAGGCCCAGAAATATACAAACATGCACATGCAAATATATAATAGTTAAAATAACACGTAGCAATTAAAAAACTTAATAATCAATTTTAAGTTTATCACCATAAAAGTCAATGTAGGCTTTCCCCATCAATGAATTAATCAGGTTAATTGATGCCTTAAAATTCAGTGGGTGCTTTCTTATTGGTTAAAGCATGAAAAGTTTTGGATAAGGAATCATTTATAGTTTGCAAGCCAACAACAAAACTACTTTAGAATAAGCTGGTTTTATGGTTTACTTCTCTCTTGTTACTGCACAGCCCTTAAATGATGAAAAGAATATTTCTAAACAAGGTTTTCGTTTTTTGTTTCTTCAGCTCTTTTTCATTTTTTTCATAGGAAACACCAAGTTACTATGGACTTTAAACCAGAGAACCATGCTAACATCTAAACTAAGTAAAATATTATAAAATTAGTACACTATAACTTATATCCTTTTACATAAAGCCTTTTAAAAGCAAATTAATCTCCCTGAGAATTCTTCCCACCAGAAATTAGTCTGGATAACTCACTGCTTCTGCATGCCAAACATAAATCAATGAAAGTTGTGAAATATATTGTTTATTTATACATGAGCATGTTCTAGATGCATGAAAAAGGCCTTTCCAATTTATTCTATATCATAAAATAAAGACTTGCATTAAAAGTCTACCTTCTGTAGTCCAACCCAAAATCTGATGAGGTTAACATTCAATGGAGCCTTCCAATTAAATTGCAAACTAGTGTTCTCTGGAACCAAGGAATAAGGTTTCTCTGGTGTGTTAAACATTTCCACAGTGACGGGATGACTCTCTGTACACCACATTTCCTCAGAGTGGCAGGCAAGAACCTTTTGGTAAAAAAGAACAATTGCTTAACCTTTTGAGAGCCTTGCACTTGAGAATGACAATAAAGAGTGCCTAGTAAACTCACTGTACCTTTAACACATAAATATTTCCACCAGACAGTCTAGTAACAAGGAGAGTGAGCCTTCCATTTGGAAATTCACTTTGTCTTAGAGGAGTTTCAGGAATTAGGGCCAGGTGTGAGATTGCCAACTGATAGCGGACTGATTCTCTAGGTCCATTTGGCTTGTGAGATTCTCTCCAAGATATAATGAGGCTGGTGTCTGATCGCACGGTTGTATTAATGAGCTGCACTGCCTCTGGTACTGAAATAAATAGCAAGGAATAATAAAGGATGCTGCAATAGCGCTGAAAGATGGAAAGAAGTAATGGAGTTTGGGTTGAAGAGTAATCATATGGTAAGAGCAGAATAAATAACAGATGTCCAGAAAGAAAGTCAGCCTCTTCTATAATCGTAAGTTAACAGACTGCCTAAAAGGCTCCCACTTATTTTTGCCCAGTGACCAAATCATTCTCTGACTCCAGCTCAAGTATATGGCCAATGGGGAATAACCCAATTTGGGTGAGTTTTGTGAATATCATCAGAGACATCTGAAATAAATGTCATCACCTCATAATAATCACTACCTCATCAGTTCTTAGAAAACCTTTTTAGACCTATTTTCTTTAAGGCAATACTGTTGCATAACTTTACACCTCAGGCCTCAGTAAAATTCACATAGCAAAAAGGCTTGGTTTTTCTACAGCTCACCACATGTACAGAAACCTATGAGTATCTGGAAAAAGAGTGACACTGTGTGGTGAGACCAAATAATGTGTTTCTTGGTCAAACAATATTGATTTCAATGTTTTACATCCTAGTTGCTTTCTATTTTGATAGAATATTATCAGTCAACTTCAAGGGTTAGAGTAAGGGTCAGGTCAAAGTTTTCTACAAACACATTTTTCTTATTAAACTTAAAAAAGCTTACTAAAATTACTCCGCATTCGGATTTTAAAAAATAAACATCGACGTACACATCACATATATCACAATATTCTGCTTGAGAAACCCACACCAAGCCCGTAACTTACCTCCATTTTTAGTTTTTCCCCAAATCTCTTTTCCTGGTGGTAAATGTTTCAAAGGATCTGAATAATAATTTTTTACAGCTATCTGTATCATGTATGTTGAAAATGGTTGTAAATCTTCAATAAGAGCTATACTGTCCTGAAATTCCTGTAATTGATTTTTTAAAAATCAATATCTTATTCTTAACATTTTATACAAATTGGTAGAAATTAATCAAAGAGAGAACAAAGTTAAAGGCTCAAAAAAGTTAATTTATTTTAAATTCTGGATTATTAATGGTGATACCACTGTCCAATCTACCCAGACCTGAGTTGTTCAGTATTTCCAAGAATAAATACCAAATGATTGGTAGCCCTCAGCTGGTTTTGTGGCATAAATCATTTCACATGGGAAGTTAAATTCCTAGAAGAGGACACTATTTCATTAACATTGTATTAGAAATTCAGCAAGATGGTGGAAAACATGTGACACATATGTGAATACAATAAAAGATTTTTATATTATCTAATCATTCTTAGAAATAAAGTTTAAGAGAGTAAAAAGACTTTGCTTAGACCAATGGTTCTCAACTTTGTTTATACTTTGCTATCATCTGGGAAGTTTTAAGAAACTACTATGCCTGGGTTCTATTGCCAGAGATTCTGATTGAGTTATCTGGGGTGAAGCCTAGATGCAGAGTGTTTTTTTTTTTTTAAAGCTTCAATGTGCCGCCAAGGTTGAGAACCACTGTCTTAGACCACTGTTAATAAATGCGAAGACAATAAGATAGATTAAATTTAATAACAGACATGTCCAGTGCTGCAAGTCCAATCTTGATCAGCCAAATGATCTAACCTATCTGAAATTACTTATTTTAGAAATGTGTAAAAAGGGTTAATTAGACAAAATTAAGGAAGTAATGAAAAATCACATACACTTTATGGGAAAACATATAGTGTTTAACGTCCAACAGTTAGTCAATTTCACCTTTTGAACGGGCTAAATAAAGCCAAGCACAAAGCAAAATATTGGATATATGTGATTCCATCACTAAGACGACTGAAATACTAATGAATACATTTCATCATTCAATGATTGAATGAATAGTGCCAATTCATTCAAGAAATATCTAGTGAATGCCTACACAGTGCCAATAACTGTGCTAGCTGCTAGGCATACAATGATGACTAAAAACAGTATCTGCATAGCAGTATATTTCTCTGCACACAGGAAGCAAAAGACAAAATATAATGTACAATTTTTATATTAGATAAATGCTGTGGAAAGAGGTATAAGGCAATGTTCTTTCCATCCAGTTCATTTCTTACTCCTCAATCTTCGGTCTGCTCCATAGGCCACAAAAATAAGTCTCTATCATTCTCTCTGAGGATAATTAGATAATCAGGGAGGGGAATAAACCCAATTCTTTCTGGACACTCAGAAAACTGTTACCATGGCAATCCATCAATGGGCAAGAGTTGATATACTTCCTTGAAGCTTAACTTACTTCCAGTCAAGAAAACTAGAACACAATATGTTTGGATGAATCATTAGCTGTAAAAAAGTTGCATACTAGTCCATTTCAGAACATATAGGAAATACTTTACTATGGCTCATAATTTTATATCAAAAAAGAACATCTTGTGAAAAGACAAAGACCACTAGTTCCAATCTTACCAGAATTCTATATTTCAAGTCAGAGCTGTTTTTCCTGTCATTAACTTCTGCATAATAAATCAGGTATGTTGGAGTAGGGCTGGTGATGCCATACCATGTGAGGTTTGTCTTGGCCAGAGGTAATCTGATTGTGAGGCTAGTGTTAGTGGCATTAAGTATAGTTGGTTCCACAGTGTCTGAAGCTAGAGACAAAAATGCTTTATCTAAAAGAAGAAGAAACCAAAAGGTTAAATATCTATACATATATGTATGAGAGGAAAAGCAGATTTTTAACAAGAATAATATCAAAGGTTAGAAAGAAATTTGTAGAGCATACATAACTTTTGCTTGAAAAGATAAATATGAAAATGATTTGAAATAATGTTCTCTTTGAAGAAACAAAAATGGCTGCAGCTTGATACTGTGTGTAGTATGTGTAGTATGTACTGCTACAGTCTACCCAATGTCCTCTCCTTTTCTTCAAGTTCATATATATCTGATATTGTTCAGGGCAGCATGCTGGGAGGAAAACCTGTTTGTGAAGTTTGACTGCAGCCCAATCATGTGACACGGTCTGGTTAGTCAGATGCGCTTATCACTGTGGCACACCTCTGTCCTTCACCCTCCCCCAGCCCAGGAGGCGGACACTATGCAAGAGGGGCGACAGCCATCTTGTGAGAATTGGATAAAGGACTCACTAAGGAAGTTTGGGAAAAGATCAAGTCCAGGTGATTGATGGCATTGTGGAGCTCCCTGGCCACCGCTTACAACCAAACACATTGCACACTGCACAACTCCAGGGAGCCCCAGTCACAGAGACTACAATGGAAATGGTCTGTTCTAGACCAGTGCAGTAGTGCAACCATACCACAGGCTTAAGCCTCGAAAAATCACAGATCTCACTTGCAGCTGAACACAACTTCTTGACCTATTCACTCTCAGTCTTGATGTAAAACATCACCTAAAAATGCAGCATAATTACATAATATGCAAATAACCCCAAATATGATTTTAATATGAAATCTAACAATCTTACACCAGTTAGCCAACTCTTTAACTCATTGTGTGTTGCACTGTGCAATCTGGCTCCTGCCTGCATATCCAATCTCTGCTATGCAAAGCCATCCTTCATTCTAACCACAGTACACTATCTACACACTGCAGGACTTCTACCCCTCCAACCCTCCACATAGGTAGTCTCTTCAGGTTGGAATGATCTTCCCCATCTGCCTAACCTTACTTAAGCCTCAGTTCTTGCATCATTTTTCCTGGGAAGCCCTTTCTGCCTTCCTATTCCAGGTGAAGGACATCTTCTCTCTGTCCTCACTCCACTTCATGTGTTCTTCTACCAGTGCACTAGCCACGTGTGATTTTGGTTTTGGTTTTCTTTTGCTGCTTTCTTTTCTTCATCTAGCATTAGAATGTAAGTATCTTTGGCTGAGACTGTGCTTGAATTATCTTTGTTCCCCTAGAGCCCCAGGAGGGTGCCTGACATATATTAGGTATTTAGTAAGTGTTGTCGATCCTTATGAATTCATATTAGCCACATATAAAATACATCCTTTGCATTCAGCAAGTAAGAAAATTAGGGGGTAAATGTCTAAGTGACAAATAACTTGATGAAGCCAGCTCCTTCACTTACTAACTTTTTGGTCTTGGGAAGGTTACTCCAGCTCTTCTGTGAACAGAGACAATGGCCTGCTTTACAGATATTTATATATCACTCTATCCCTAGCACATGGTAAGAACATTAAATAAATGTTAGCTATTACTATCATCATTACTGAGACTAAAATGAAAAATTAGAGAAAATAATTCTGGTCTGGTCTGGGAATTCCAAATATGAATTCCAAAATGCAGGAAAAAATGTTTAAAATTAGAAGTACACCAAAAATCTCCAACAACAGTGTCAAGGGCACTGTGAACCTAAGTTTGAGGACATTTGGAGAGTATAGGGGTTTGGAGATGGATAACCTTACTAAAGTTACAAGATGAACCACTCTCCAGTTCAACCAATATTTATCCAATATATTCAGTTTGTAATGATTTCTGATCTGAACAGAGAATGGGATACACATGTGAGCAATCAGAGCAATTATCTAATTCAAAGGTCATTGGTAATTTTGTCATTCTTTTATTTAACTGATATAATATGACATGTTGAAGTGTCAGAAACATTATTCAGGACAGAAAGACAGGTTTTTCCCTTACTTTTTTTTTTTTTTTTTTTTATCCCATACATTTTGAAGATAATTGAATGCATTCAGAAAAAAAGGACCAAGGTAACTTGTAATTGCTTAACATTTCCAGCAGATGGAGGTAAAGTACTGTTAATAATGTACCTAGAAACTAGCAACATAAAATTGACTCATTTTTTAAAGAAAATAATGAGTATTAATCATATTCTTAATGAGTTCCAGTTAAAAAAAAAAACTCATGCTACTCTTAGGACTTCATTTTAGAGCGTGTTTGTGTATGGGGCTGGGGGGAGGTTATGTGTGCATCTCGTTCAACTTTAGATACTGCATGGACTTCTTTTTTTTGGTAAGACTTTATTTTTTAGTGCAGTTTTAGATTCACAGCAAAATTGAGAGGAATGTACCAAGATTTCCCAGATACTCCTTTTCTCCACACATGCATAACTTTCCCCCATTATCAATACCCCTACCAAAGTAGTACATTTGTTACAATCAATGAGCCTACAATGACATCATTATCACCCAAAGTCCATAGTTTACATTAGAGTTCAGTTTTGTATTGTACATGTTACGGGTTTGGACAAATGTGTAATGACCTGTATCCACCATTATAGTATCACGTAGAATAGTTCCACTGCCTTCAAAGTCCTCTGTGCTCTGTCTATTCACCACTTCTTCCCCCAGCCTTCTCGCAACTACTGATCTTATTACTGTCTACATAGTTTTTTACTTTTCCAGAATGTCACATAGTTGATATCAGCCTTTCCCAACTTTGTTCTTCTCCTTCAATACTGTGCTACCTACCTATTCTAGGTCTTTTGCCTCTCCATATAAACTTTAGAATCAGTTTGTTAATATCTGCAAAATAACTTTAGCTGGGATTTTCATTGGAATTTTATTGAATCTATAGATAAGTTGAGAAGAAATGATATCTTGACAATATTGAGTCTTCCTATCTATGAACATGGAATATCTTTACACTTATTTAGTATTTTGATTTCTTTCATCAGAGTTTTATAGTTTTTCTCATATAGATTTTTGTGCATATGCTGTTAGATTTATACCTAAGTATTTCATTTTCTGTGGGTGTTAACGTACATGATACTCTGTGTTTAATTTCAAATTCCACTTGTCCGTTGCTGTTATACAGGAAAGTGATTGACTTTTGTATATTAACCTTGTGTCCTGCAAACTTGCTATAATCACTTATGAGTTCCAGGAGTCTTTTTGTCAATTCTTTCAGATTTTCTACATAGATGATCATGTCATCTGTGAAGAAAGACAGCGTTATTTCTTCATTCCCAATCAGTATACCTTTTCTTGAATTGTTGCATGCTGTGACTTCCACTGCAATGTTGAAAAGAAATTGGGAGAGGGAACATCCTTACCTTGTTTCTGATTTAGTGAGAAAGCCTCTAATTTCTCACTATTAAGTAATGATGTTAACAAGTTTTTTATACATGTTCTTTCTCAAGGAAGTTAACCCTATTCTTAGTTTGCTGAGGATTTTTCATTATGAATCGGTGTTGAATTTTGTCAAAAGCATTTTCTGCAACTATCAATGTGATCACTTGATTTTTCCTCTGTAGTCTGTTGATGTAGTGGACTACACTAATTGATTTTCAAATGTTGACTCAAACTTGCATAGCTGGGATAAATCCCACTTGACTGTGATACAAAACTATTGTAATATATTGCTCGATTTGATTTGCTAATATTTTGTTCAGGACTTTTGCAATTCTTGCAATATTCAAGAGAGATACTGGTCTAAAATTTTCTCTTCTTGTAATATATTTGACTAGTTTTGGTTTTAGGGTAATTCTGGCCTAGAATAAACTCATTCATTGGCCTAATTGGAAGTAGTCCCTCTGGTTCAATTTTCTGAAAGACACTGGAGAGATGGTATAATTTTCCCATAAATGTTTGGCAGAATGCACCATTCAATCCATCTGGCCCAGGTGCTTTCTATTTCAGAAGGCTATTAATTATTGATTTCATTTATTTAATAGATGTGGACATATTCAGATTGTCTATTTCTTCTTCTGTGAGTTTTGGCATATTGTGTCTTTAAAAGAATCGGTCCATTTCATCTAGGTTATTAAATTTGTGAGCATAGAGTTGTTAATAGTATTCCTTGATTATCCTTTTAATCTCCATGGGTTCTATAGAGATGTCCCCGCCTTCATTTCTACTATTAGCAATTTGCATCCACTGTCTTTTTTTCTTAGTCTGGCTAGAGGCTTATCAATTTTATCTTTTCAAAGAACCAGCTTTTGGTTTCATTGATTTTTCTCTATTGATTTCCTGTCTTCAATTTCATTGATTTCCACTATACTTCTTTTTTATTTTTTTCTTTTGTCTTAGTTTTGTTTCTTCTTATTATTTGGGACTTAATTTACTCTTCTTTTTCCAGTTTCCTAAGGTAAAAGCTTAAATAATTTTAGATCTTTTTTTTAATACATGTAGTCAGTGCTGTAAACTTCCCTCTAAGCACTGATTTTACTGATTCCCATAAGTTTTGACGTTTTGTTTTCATTTTTAGTTCAAAATATTTTTAATTTGAGATTTCTTCTTTTACCCATTTGTTATTTAGAAATATGTTGTTTAATCTCCAAGTGTTCTGAGATTTTCCAGCTATCTTTCAGTTATTGATTTCTAGTTAAATGGCATTGTAGTCTGAGGGCAGATATTGTATGATTTCTATTCTTTTAAATTTGTTGAAGTGTATTTTATGGCCTGTCTTGGTGAATGTTCCATGGGAGCTTGAGAAGAATGTTTATTCTGCTGTTGTTGGATAAATTATTAATAGTAGATAGATGTCCATTATAGTCAATTAATTTATGGTGTTATTGAGTTCATCAGTATATCCTTAGTGATTTTTTTTCTGCTGGATTTGCCCATTTCTGATAGACAGATGTCGTGAAGTCTTCAATGGTGATAGTGGCTTCATCTGTTTCTTGCAGTTCTATCAGTTGCTGCCTCATGTATTTTGATGCTCTGTTGTTAGAGACATATGCATTAAGGATTATTATGTCTTCTTGGAGAACTGATCCCTTTATCGTTATGTAATGTCCCTCTTTATCCCTTATAACTTTCCTTGCTCTGAAGTCTGCTGTGTCTGAAATTGTTTCTTCTTTCATTTGATTAGCGATAGCATGATATACTATCTCCATCCCTTTACTTTTGATCTATATGATGTGTCTTTATATTTAAAGTGGGTTTCTTATAGACAATGTATAGTTGAGTCTTGTTTGTTGATCCACTCAAACAGCCTCTGTCTTTTAGTTAGTGTATTTAGACTACTGATGTTCAAAGTGACTACTGATATAGTTAAATTAATATCTAACACATTTGTTATTATTTTTCATTTGTTGCCCTTGTTCTTTGTTCCTACTTTTGTCTTCCACTTTTTCTCTGACTTTTGTGGTTTTAATTGAGCATTCTAAATGATTCTATTTTCTCTCCTTTCTTGGGAATCAGTTATACTTTTTTAAAAACATTTTTTAGCGATTTGCCCTTGAATTTGCAATGTATATTTACAACTAATCCAAGTCCACCTTCAAACAACACTATACCACTTCACAGGTGTGCAGTACCTTATAATAACAAAATAATCCCAAGTCCTCTTTTCTATCCCTTGTGTCACTGCTGTGATTCATTTTGCTTAATATAAATATAAACATACACATATGCACACATACATACATAAGTGGATATAATTGAATATGTTATTGCTATTATTATTTTGAACAAACTATTATCTATTAGGTCAATTAAGAAAAAGAAAAACTTTTACTTTACCTGCACTTATTTATTCTCTAATGCTGTTCCTTTCTTTATGTAGATCTGCATTTCTGACCTATATCACTTTTCTTCTTTCTAAAGAACTTCTTTTAACATTTCTTCCAAAGCAGGTCTACTGATAACAAATTCTCTCAATTTTTGTCTGAGAATGTCTTTATTGCTCCTTCTCTTTTGAAGGATAATTTCACACGGTATGGAATTCTAGGTTAGTGTTTTTTTCTCTCAACATTTTAAATATTTTACTTTTCTCTCTTCTTGCTTACATAGTTTCTGAGGAGAAGTTGGATATAATTCTTATCTTTGTTCCTCTATAGGTAAAGTATTTTTTCCTCTGGCTTCTTTCAGAATTTGTTTCTTTATCTTTGGTTTTCTGCAGTTTGAATATGATAGGCCTAGTGTAGATTCTGGCATTTATCCTTCTGGGTATTCTTTGAGCTTCCCATATCTGTAGTTTGGTATCTGACATTAATTTGGGGAAATTATCAGTCATTATTGTTTCAAATATTTCTTTCAAATATTTCTTCTGTTCCTTTCTTTCTTCTTTTTCTAATATTCATATTATACCTATCTTACACCTTTTGTAGTTTCCCCACAGTTCTTGAATATTCTGTTCTGGTTTTTTTCCTTTTTTTTCCCCCTTTACAGTTTTGCAGGTTTCTATTGAGATATTTTCAAGCTCAGAGATTCCTTCCTCAGCCACATCCAGTCTACTATTAAGCCCATCAAACATTCTTCATATGTTACAGTGTTTTTATCTCTAGCATTTCTTTTTTTCTTCAAATATCCATATCTTTGCTCACATTGACCATCTGTGCTTGTATACTGACTACTTTATTCATTAGAGCCCCTAGCATATTAATCATGGTTGTTTTAAATTCTCAGTCTGATAATTCTAACATCCCTGCCATATTTAAATCTGATTCTGATAGTTCCTCTGTCTCTTCAATCTGTGTTTTATGCCTTTTAGTATGCCTTGTAATTTTTTCTTGATAGCTGAATATGCTGTACTGGGTGAAAGCAACTGCTGTAAATGGGCCTTTAGTAACGTGGTGGTAAGGTGTAGGGGGACGGGAGGCATTTTATAGTCTTAGATTAGATCTCAGTCTTCAAGTGGGTTTTTGCTTTGCTTTTCGACTGTGAACTTCACAGGTTCTTTTCAGTCCCCCACCCCACTTAGGTGGGACATGATGGCTGGAGTGGGCTGGGGTTGGGCACTTCTCTTTGCCCAGGTCAATTAAGCTCTGATAAACCCGAGCAGGTCCAGCTGTGGTTAGTGTATCTTGAATGCAGACATTGTTAAGAAAAACAGAATGCTCTGGTGCCTTTCAAAATTTTTCCTTTTCCCTTCTCTCCGTGGGAAGCACAAGGAGATTTTCTAAGAAAAAAACCAGTTAAAGCTCCTGGAGATAAAACTTACAAAAGTGTGAAGCACCCCTATGACTGGATGCCTCTCAAGTTTCTAACTCTCAGAGTTACCCACACCGAGCCTCAAGCAATTCATCAATTACAGTTTAGATTTTTCTACCGCTAACACTGCTTTCTAAAAAGATTTCAGCTCATGTGTTTTTGCTCTGGTAAATTGTAATTCTCTGTATTTACCAATCTGTCTTTCCAACTGGGGACAGCAGTTTGCTCTGTGACCTCACTTCTCTTGTGGATCCAAGAAAAGCTGTTAAATTTTCAGTTTGCTCAGCCTTTTACTTGTTTTGGGGTGGAGTGGCAATTTCTAAGCTTCTGGGCCAGAAACCAGAAGCCACATGAACTTTTAAAATCTCTTAAATTTCTCAAAGTGAAAAATAAATTATTTTACAAAAATACAAAGTAGGCTTTACTTATAAATTTTAACATTTTTCAATTCACATATTTTATAACTGAAAACATTTAAACAAAGGCAGTTTATGTCATTCATATCTGTCCCTCTCCAGAGGAGAGTTGAACTTAATTTAGAATGATATTTGTACCTCAGTAGCAAAGAGAGCCTTGACAAAATACCAATGAGGCCATGCAATACTGTTTTTTTGTTGTTGTTTCTGTTTTTGTTTTTGTTTTGAGACAAGTCTCGCTCAGTCGCCCAGGCTGGAGTGCAGTGGTGCAATCTCGGCTCACTGCAAGCTCCGCCTCCTGGGTTCACACCATTCTCCTGCCTCAGCCTCTGGAGTAGCTGGGACTACAGGTGCCTGCCACTACGCCCGGCTAATTTTTTTGGCAATACTGTTTTTGTTTTTGTTTGCATGGTTTTTAGATTTCTTTTATTATTATTATACTTTAAGTTTTAGGGTACATGTGCACAATGTGCAGGTTTGTTACATATGTATCCATGTGCCATGTTGGTGTGCTGCACCCATTAACTTGTCATTTAGCATTAGGTATATCACCTAATGCTGTCCCTCCCCCCTCCCCCCACCCCACAACAGTCCCTGGAGTGTGATGTTCCCCTTCCTGTGTCCATGAGTTCTCATTGTTCAATTCCCACCTATGAGTGAGAACATGCGGTGTTTGGTTTTTTGTCCTTGCGATAGTTTACTGAGAATTATGGTTTCCAGTTTCATCCATGTCCCTACAAAGGACATGAACTCATCATTTTTTATGGCTGCATAGTATTCCATGGTGTATATGTGCCACATTTTCTTAATCCAGTCTATCGTTGTTGGACATTTGGGTTGGTCCCAAGTCTTTGCTGTTGTGAATAGTGCCGCAATAAACATATGTGTGCATGTGTCTTTATAGTAGCATGATTTATAGTCCTTTGGGTATATACCCAGTAATGGGATGGCTGGGTCAGATGGTATTTCTAGTTCTAGATCCCTGAGGAATCGCCACACTGACTTCCACAATGGTTGAACTAGTTTACAGTCCCACCAACAGTGTAAAAGTGTTCCTATTTCTCCACATCCTCTCCAGCACCTGTTGTTTCCTGACTTTTTAATGATGGCCATTCTAACTGGTGTGAGACGGTATCTCATTGTGGTTTTGATTTGCATTTCTCTGATGGCCAGTGATGATGAGCATTTTTTCATGTGTTTTTTGGCTGCATAAATGTCTTCTTTTGAGAAGTGGCTGTTCATATCCTTTGCCCACTTTCTGATGGGGTTGTTTGTTTTTTCTTGTAAATTTGTTTGAGTTCATTGTAGATTCTGGATATAAGCCCTTTGTCAGATAAGTAGGTTGTGAAAATTTTCTCCCATTTTGTAGGTTGCCTGTTCACTCTGATGGTAGTTTCTTTTGCTGTGCAGAAGCTCTTTAGTTTAATTAGATCCCATTTGTCAATTTTGGCTTTTGTTGCCATTGCTTTTGATGTTTTAGACATGAGGTCCTTGCCCATGCCTATGTCCTGAATGGTATTGCCTGGGTTTTCTTCTAGGGTTTTTATGGTTTTAGGTCTAACATGTAAGTCTTTAATCCATCTTGAATTAATTTTTGTATAAGGTGTAAGAAAGGGATCCAGTTTCAGCTTTCTACATATGGCTAGCCAGTTTTCCCAGCACCACTTATTAAATAGGGAATCCTTTCCCCATTGCTTGTTTTTGTCAGGTTTGTCAAAGATCAGATAGTTGTAGATATGTGGCATTATTTCTGAGGGCTCTGTTCTGTTCCATTGATCTATGTCTCTGTTGTGGTACCAGTACCATGCTGTTTTGTTTACTGTAGCCTTGTAGTATAGTTTGAAGTCAGGTAGCATGATGCCTCCAGCTTTGTTCTTTTGGCTTAGGATTGACTTGGCGATGCGGGCTCTTTTTTGGTTCCATATGAACTTTAAAGTAGTTTTTTCCAATTCTGTGAAGAAAGTCATTGGTAGCTTGATGGGGATGGCATTGAATCTATAAATTAACTTGGGCAGTATGGCCATTTTCACGATACTGATTCTTCCAACCCATGAGCATGGAATGTTCTTCCATTTGTTTGTATCCTCTTTTATTTCATTGAGCAGTGGTTTGTAGTTCTCCTTGAGGAGGTCCTTCACATCCCTTGTAAGTTGGATTCTTAGGTATTTTATTCTCTTTGAATCAATTGTGAATGGGAGTTCACTCATGATTTGGCTCTCTGTTTGTCTGTTATTGGTGTACAAGAGTGCTTGTGATTTTTGTACATTGATTTTGTATCCTGAGACTTTGCTGAAATTGCTTATCAGCTTGAGGAGATTTTGGGCTGAGACAATGGGGTTTTCCAGATACACAATCATGTCATCTGCAAACAGGGACAGTTTGACTTCCTCTTTTCCTAATTGAATACCCTTTATTTCCTTCTCCTGCCTGATTGCCCTGGCCAGAACTTCCAACACTATGTTGAATAGGAGTGGTGAGAGAGGGCATCCCTGTCTTGTGCCAGTTTTCAAAGGGAATGCTTCCAGTTCTTGCCCATTCAGTATGATATTGGCTGTGGGTTTGTCATAGATAGCTCTTATTATTTTGAGATACGTCCCATCAATACCTAATTTATTGAGAGTTTTTAGCATGCAGGGTTGTTGAATTTTGTCAAAGGCCTTTTCTGCATCTATTGAGATAATCATGTGGTTTTTGTCTTTGGTTCTGTTTACATGCTGGATTACATTTATTGATTTGCATATGTTGAACCAGCCTTGCGTCCCAGGGATGAAGCCCACTTGATCATGGTGGATAAGCTTTTTGATGTGCTGCTGGATTTGGTTTGCCAGTATTTTACTGAGGATTTTTGCACCAATGTTCATCAAGGATATTGGTCTGAAATTCTCTTTTTGGTTGTGTCTCTGCCAGGCTTTGGTATCAGGATGATGCTGGCCTCATAAAATGTGTTAGGGAGGATTCCCTCTTTTTCTATCGATTGGAATAGTTTCAGAAGGAATGGTACCAGTTCCTCCTTGTACCTCTGGTAGAATTTGGCTGTGAATCCATCAGGTCCTGGACTCTTTTTGGTTGGTAAGTTATTGATTATTGCCACAATTTCAAAGCCTGTTATTGGTCTATTCAGAGATTCAACTTCTTCCTGGTTTAGTCTTGGGAGGGGGTATTTGTCGAGGAATTTATCCATTTCTTCTAGATTTTCTAGTTTATTTGCATAGAGATGTTTGTAGTATTCTCTGATGGTAGATTGTATTTCTGTGGGATCAGTGGTGATATCCCCTTTATCATTTTTTATTGCATCTATTTGATTCTTCTCTCTTTTCTTTTTTATTAGTCTTGCTAGCAGTCTATCAATTTTGTTGATCTTTTCAAAAAACCAGCTCCTGGATTCATTAATTTTTTGAAGGGTTTTTTGTGTCTCTATTTCCTTCAGTTCTGCTCTGATTTTAGTTATTTCTAACCTTCTGCTAGCTTTTGAATGTGTTTGCTCTTGCTTTTCTAGTTCTTTTAATTGTGATGTTAGGGTGTCAATTTTGGATCTTTCCTGCTTTCTCCTGTGGGCATTTAGTGCTATAAATTTCCCTCTACACACTGCTTTGAATGTGTCCCAGAGATTCTGAAAGGAACGCAGTTCCTCCCCAGCAACGGAACAAAGCTGGACGGAGAATGACTTTGACAAATTGAGAGAAGACGGCTTCAGACGATCTAACTACTCTGAGCCACAGGAGGAAATTCAAACCAATGGCAAAGAAGTTAAAAACTTTGAAAAAAAATTAGACGAATGTTTAACTAAAATAACCAATGCAGAGAAGTGCTTAAAGGAGCTGATGGAGCTGAAAGCCAAGTTTCAAGAATTACGTGAAGACTGCAGAAGCCTCAGTAGCCAATGGGATCAACTGGAAGAAAGCGTATCAGTGATGGAAGAGGAAATGAATGAAATGAAGCGAGCAGGGAAGTTTAAAGAAAAAAGAATAAAAAGAAACAAACAAAGCCTCCAAGAAATATGGTACAATGTGAAAAGACCAAACCTACATCTGATCGGTGTACCTGAAAGTGACGGGGAGAATGGAACCAAGCTGGAAAACACTCTGCAAGATATTATCCAGGAGAACTTCCCCAATCTAGCAAGGCAGGGCAACATTCAGATTCAGGAAATACAGAGAATGCCACAAAGATACTCCTCGAGAAGAGCAACTCCAAGACACATAATTGTCAGATTCACCAAAGTTGAAATGAAGGAAAAAATGTTAAGGGTGGCGAGAGGGAAAGGTCGGGTTACCCACAAAGGGAAGCCCATCAGACTAACAGGTGATCTCTCGGCAGAAACTCTACAAGCCAGAAGAGAGTGGGGGCCAATATTCAACATTCTTAAAGAAAAGAATTTTCAACCCAAAATCTCATATCCAGCCAAACTAAGATTCATAAGTGAAGGAAAAATAAAATACTTTACAGACAAGCAAATGCTGAGTGATCTTGTCACCATCAGGCCTGCCCTAAAAGAGCTCCTGAAGGAGGCACTAAACATGGAAAGGAACAACCGGTACCAGCCACTGCAAAAACATGCCAAATTGTAAAGACCATCGAGGCTAGGAAGAAACTGCATCAATTAACAAGCAAAATAACCAGCTAACATCATAATGACAGGATCAAATTCACACATAACAATATTAACTTTAAATGTAAATGGGCTAAATGCTCCAATTAAAAGACACAGACTGGCAAATTGGATAAGGAGTCAAGACCCATCAGTGTGCTGTATTCAGGAAACCCATCTCACATGCAGAGACACACATAGACTCAAAATAAAGGGATGGAGGAAGATCTACCAAGCAAATGGAAAACAAAAAAAGGCAGAGGTTGCAATCCTAGTCTCTGATAAAATAGACTTTAAACCAACAAAGATCAAAAGAGACAAAGAAGGCCATTACATAATGGTAAAGGGATCAATTCAACAAGAAGAGCTAACTATCCTAAATACATATGCATCCAATACAGGAGCACCCAGATTCATAAAGCAAGTCCTCAGTGACCTACAAAGAGACTTAGACTCCCACACAATAATAATGGGAGATTTTAACACCCCACTGTCAACATTAGACAGATCAACAAGACAGAAAGTTAACAAGGATACCCAGGAATTTAACTCAGCTCTGCACCAAGCGGACCTAATAGACATCTACAGAACTCTCCACACGAAATCAACAGAATATACATTTTTTTCAGCACCACACCACACCTATTCCAAAATTGACCACATAGTTGGAAGTAAAGCTCTCCTCAGCAAATGTAAAAGAACAGAAATTATAACAAACTGTCTCTCAGACCACAGTGCAATCAAACTAGAACTCAGGATTAAGAAACTCACTCAAAACCGCTCAACTACATGGAAACCGAACAACCTGCTCCTGAATGACTACTGGGTACACAACGAAATGAAGGCAGAAATAAAGATGTTCTTTGAAACCAACGAGAACAAAGATACAACATACCAGAATCTCTGGTTTTTAGATTTCAACAATGTTTTATTATGACTGTCAGTAGAAAATATATAGTCAGTTCTGCTATAACATGATACACGCCTTTCTAGGAATCATTGCAGTATACAAATCACAAAATAAAATTCAGTTTATGGGAAAAGTAGGATGAGGGGCATAACACTAAAAACTTCATCAGTGACTTTTTTAAAAAAAGATAAAAACTTAAAAAAAATGGTAGCACAGGCTTATTCATGTTAAATGGTACTACATATTATAATAGTATATATTAATAGTTAATGATTTAATACCTAGTACTGCATACTGCATAATAACAGAAGTATGACCCGTTACTTGAAAACAAGGTTGTATGCAATGCTTTTTGATACCACTGGGAGGCCTAAAATATCAGCAAAGGAGAAATAAAAGAAAGAAGAGAAATTATGGGATTGAGAAGAGAAAGAGGACAGGCAGAGAGAACAACAGGACACAGGTTTCCCATCTCTGAAGTTGCCCACCACACCCCAAGCTGCGTTTACACATAGAAGTAATTTGTGATCCAGGGCAAACAGCAATCAGTGCACACTAGAGACTGGCAGAGTTTGGAGCAAGGATGAGAGAACAACAAAGGGGCTAAAGGGAGAGCCTTGGAGAAGGAGACATTATGAGATTTTTCCGACCCTAAATTGGGAGAACAAGCTGATTACGAATGTGACTTTATTACCTGGAAAAGGCTGCATAACTGAACTGTAAGCCACAATATGCCTACTCCTTAGGGCCTTCACCTGGGAGATGATGGCCCCATTTCCTTTCTTTGCTTGATAAATCTGTGTGCTGTCATTTGCTGTGATGATCCAGTATATAAAATCTCCATCCACAGTTAAGCTAACAAGGGTTTTTCCTGCTGTTAAAAACATAAGGAATATAAAGAACAAAATTAATATCTTACATTTTTTACTCTAAACAATATACAAAATTCTTTTTCTATAATTGCTAAATTTTGAATCTATTATTTCAACATTAAAAAATACCTTTATTTTATGTCATTTGACTAAGGGTTTTAGAGATGTCCTCTCATTTTAGCACCATATCAAGCCAGTCAGGTAACTACTATTATTACTAACCTCATTTTGTGGAAAGGCAAACTGAAGTTTAAAGGAGTTAAATAATCTGCTCAAGGCCACCAAAGGGCAGACCCAGGATTTAAAACCCACCTATGTGACTCAAAATCAAATAATGCCAACCTGAGGGAAGTATTAAATGATAGGCATAGGGCTCAGTGCCTTTCTCAATATTTTTGTCAATAGTTTGGAATGAACGCATAGTAAACATATTTATCAACTTTGCAGATAATAAATGATTATCACCGTCACTAGCAGGTTCAGTTACAGCCTTGAAATTCAAAAATATCACGACAGAATCAGGGAATTGATTCCAATTACAAATGTAAAATCCTAAATTTAAGTTTCATATCAATTCTGTAAATGAACAAATGAAAGGGATCTGGCTTAATAATAACGAATGTGGAAAAGACTATGGTCTTTCAATGGCAGGTATCCTAAAGATCTGATTCCACTTTTGGCTACAACAAAAAGAAGACCTTCACAGTCAGAGTCTCCCTTCACTGACAAGAACACATTGAGAGTACAGTGTCTTTATGGGGGCAATATTTAAGGGAATATGAACTAGCTGGAATGAAATCACGGGAGGGTGACTAGGACAAAGATTTAGATGCCACATTGCCTGGGGAGCAATTGAAGATACTTGAATTTTTCCTCCAAAGAAAGTGCTTGATTCCAGCATGGTGGCTCACGCCTGTAATCTCAGCACTTTGGGAGGTCAAGGCAGGCAGATTGCTTGAGCCCAGGAGTTCAAGCCTAGACTGGGCAGCATAGCAAGACCCTGTCTCTACAAAAAAAATACTAAAATTAGCGAGGCATGGTAGTGTCCACCTGTAGTCCCAGCTACTTGGGAGGCTGAGGCAAGATGATCACCTGAGCCTGGGAGATGGAGGCTGCAGTGAACCATGATTGCACCACTGCACTCCAGCCTGGGCAACAGAGTGAGACCCTGTCTCAAAAAAAAAAAATGCTTACAATGAGCTACAACAGTTATCTCTACGTAGTTGAATGGCTATCATGTGGAAAGTGATTAAATTATTCTTTGTAAATTTAGAGGTAAGAACTAAGACTAATGAATGGGAGAAATGAAGGGAAGACTGGCTAAATACAAGAAAAAAACTAATATTCAGAATTGTCCAAAAGCTTAAACAGACTTCCTTATAAAGTAGCAGGGTTTTTTAAAGAAACAGTTGTTTAAGCATGACTATTTTTAAAGAAAAAATTTCTTGCAACATCATAACATCGAAATGATCCCTAACATTTTTCTAATTTTCTAATTTTAGGATTTTAATTACAGGTTTATGAAAAACTGGCCAGTTTTATACATATATAATGGTCTACCAGGTAATTCTTGTGTCTTGTGTATCAAATATTAAAGAAAAAATTATTCTGATACTTGTTAAAATGGTAAGAAAGACTTTAGTCAAGACAAGTGCAATAGCACACTAGGAAAGACAAATATTGCAACATAACAAAGACAGTTGGGGTTTTTATAGCCAAAAAACTGAGTGAGGAAGTCACTGGGTAGAAAAATACTAAGAGACAGCATCCGGGACAGGGCAATCCTTGTTAAATTAGCCTAAAGGGATTTTTGCTAAAGGCAGGCCAAGAATCTAAACAGGATTCTTACTTAAATCAGACCAATGTCCATCAAGGGTGGGAGAGGAAGAACTTGATCAGATATCAGTGGTAGGGGGTTCTCTCTAAACTGACTTTGTAGGATTCTTGCTAAAACTGAACTCAGCAAGGAGGGACACATGAAGACCAAGGTTGAGGCCTAGTCAAGAAGAGGACTCAGAGGAGCATAACCACATTTTGATCAAGGAAAGGGTCTTTGTCACAGGTTTAACAGAAACAAGTAATATACCTAAGGAGGAATCATTCAAAACATTACCTCTATCATTAAATCTATTTAATGATAGGAATTGTTTCTAAAAGGCCTCTAAACATAGGAATTGCTTCTAAAAGGCCTTGATTGACATGTCAACAAAACCTATATACAATTATAACACATACACACATATTTGCAATTTCAAAACTTTACTGTATAATCTAGCAATGACCAATAGATTTCAGTGATGATGGAAATGTTTTATGCCTACATTGTCCAATACAGTGGCCATTAGCTATTTGTGGCTTTTGAGCACTTGAAATTTAGCTAGTGTGACTGAGAGATTAAAATGTTTAACTTTATTTAATTTTAATTTTTTTTTTTGAGACAGTCTTACTCTGTCATCCAGGCTGGAGTGCAGTGGCACCACCTTGGCTCACTGCAACCTCCACCTCCTGGGGTTCAAGTGAGTCTTCCTGCCTCAGCCTCCTGAGTAGCTGGGATTATAGGCATGCACCACTATGCCCAGTTAATTTTTGTATTTTTAGTATAAACAGGGCTTCACCATGTTGGCCAGGCTGGTCTTGAACTCCTGACCTCAAGTGATCTACTCACCTCGGCCTTCCAAAGTGCTGGGATTACAGGCATGAGCCACTGCACCTGGCCTTAATTTCAATTAATTTAAACTTAAATAACCACATGTGCCTAGTGATTACCACACTGGGCAATGAAGAGTAATTTTAAAAGTATATGGGGTATTTAGAGTATATGTTTTTTTCTGTTGAATTACTCCTAATTAGGAGACTTCCAAATTGTACTCGACTTTCGAATATTTATTCTACAAGCATGTGAATTTCAACAAATACACGCAGGTATTGACCAATTCATGTTGAAAGTGGAATCTATGGGATCATCAAAGTGGAAATAATTTAGGATAGCGGGAAGATCATGCATGTTGTAGTTAGACCCAGTTTCAACTCCTACTACCTAACTGTGGCCCTTGGGAAAAGTTACCTTACTTTTCTCGGCCTCAGTTTCCTCATCTGTAAAATGAGGATATTAGTACCTACTGCACTGAGGTATTATGAAGATTAAATAAAATAATGCATTTAGTACATGCTAAGAATATGCAGTTAAGCTCATTAAATTGTAGCTCTATTATTAATTACAATTTTTTAAAACACAGATTTAGAAAATTATGTGAATGCCTACATACAATTTTCCTGGAAACAACTTGATTTGAATTCTGTAAGAACACTTGGCATGGTACAGGGCAAATATCATATGTATATTCTTTTGAGTATATGGGGAATGCAAGCCCTTTGTAAATGCAATTGAAGGGGCTGCTCTTATTAACAAATATCTGTGCACATACATCAGCATCTTACCGAGCATAGCAGGTACTGTGATAACTCTCCAACACTGACAGCCTTCCAGATCCATTGCCCAGATCTCTTGTGCTTTGGCAAAGTATATCAATGGTTTCTCTAGGTTAGAGGTATCAATAGCCATTGCTCCACTTAACTCAAATTCAGTCACATTACAAGAACATTGATTCCTTTTGTTTTGCTGGTTTGTAGCTGTGGGTTGCAGAATTTGCTGCAAGGTGTGATTGATAATACTGTAGTAGAACATCTGGTAGCCAAAACTGGAAACTTCTGTCCAATACAAGCGACTATAGAGGAAAAAAAGTCCCCCCAACTTAATGAGTAAAATACATCATTTCAAATATTGGTTTCTAATGCAGAGCAACCATTCCTAATGACTGTGAGGGACAAATGGAGCCTTTGGAGAGAACATGGTCAAGTTTTCAATAACCATTTTCTGAGATGGAAGAAGTCTATCTTGTAGCATTTCCAATGATTTCTCAATAGATGTATTTACAACTAAAGTCTTGGAATATAATGACCTTAGGTGCTATATTAAAAGGCCCACTTAATAACTAAAATATAAAATATATTTGCATAATTTTCATCAATGTCCATCTCTATTCCCCTCCTCTCATGTTTGTTTCTGCTTCTTAATACTAGTTAATGATCTAGTTTCAAAATAGCCTATCCCCATGCTTATGGCACAAACAGAAATGTATCTTTCCAGCCTGGGAAATTGCTACTTATGTGCTAAAACGAAACTTTAAAGCTCACCTTATGAGGATATTAGTTAAACTAAGATGGATGAGCACAGAATAACTTTTGCTGTGCAAGTCCATCTGTTCCTACTCATCTCTTGCCACCGTCTCAGTCCTCTTCTTGTCCTTGCCAACTGATGATGTTATTGCATTCACTAGCATAAAAATCTGCTATTGTTTCCTGTTAGGTAATTAGCCTAACTTTGTTAGGCTTACTTACTATACTTACTTACTATAATATAGTGGGCCAAGAGCCCTAAGCATCTTATTTTCCCATAATTGTCTTCTACTATTAAACCAAAAACATTACACTAAATATATCTACATCTATTTCATCACAATATAAAAAGATACTTGCATTTACATACCTTAAAAGAGGATATACAGAAAAAGAAATTATTGTTGAATTCCTATTGTGAATCTTCACCTCTCTGGGGTATTTCACCTTGTGTTCAAGATCAACATCAAATATTTGCATTCCATTTTGCGATTCTTTCAGTGCAAAGTAGAGGTGCCTTGAAATCCAGTCAATTGTAATAACTGTGATATCAAAAACCAGTGAATCTTGGAAAAGCTTAACAACAGGTAGAGAACACAGCCAAGAAGAGAGTGGTTATTTTTTATTTGAAGACTTTTCTATATTCACCCATATCATTTGTTAACTGCACTTCTCATTTGTAATCCCAAACCTCAGCAATCTGGATAGTATACCATTGTAAAATGGGCACTCTTCACACATTTTTCCTAAATGATTTTAACCATCATGTCTTTAACTGCAATCTACAAACCAGTGCTACAAATTTATATCTTCAGACAAGATGTTTAATGAGTTACTGATTCAAATATTAAACTGCCTACTGTACATTTCCATATGAATTATCCCAGAAAACAGACTTCATCACCCACCCCAAAACCTCTTTTTCTCCTGCATTTTATATTTTTATTGATTTTCAACACCCACCCAAGGAGCTAATCCTGACAAATATGGTCCTCCTTGACTTCTTCTTCTCATTACTACCCATAGTAAACTAGTCCCCTTCTTTTTTTTTTTGGAGATGGAGTCTGGCTCTGTCACCCAGGCTGGAGTGCAGTGGCATGATCTTGGTTCACTGCAACCTTCGCCTCCTGGGTTCAAACGATTCTCCTGCCTCAGCCTCGCGAGTAGCTGGGACTACAGGCGTGCACCACCACGTCCAGCTAATTTTTATATTTTTAGTAGAGACAGGGTTTCACCATGTTGGCCAGGCTGGTATCGAATTCCTGGCATCCAGTGATCCACCTGCCTTGGCCTCCTACAGTGTTGGGATTACAGGTGTGAGTCACTGCACCCAGCTTGAACTAGTCCCATTTTAAATGTCCAGTTTGTCATCTCCTTTCTCACCTCATGCTCATCCCTATAACATTTTCTCCCTGGATTTCTGTGACAGCCTCCTAATTGTCTCAAACTTAACCCTCTCTAAGTCACTATTCACAATGCTAACAGACAGGCCTTTCTAAAACACAACTTGACCATGTTAATGACCCACTAAATATCTTTACTGGCTTGCTGTTGGCTTCCAGAATGACACCTGCCTCCTTAGCACAGTAAAGGAGGCCCATTATGCTCAGGCTCCCACCTCTCCAGATTTCCCACCTTCCTTTCACTCCACCTCATCCAAACACTCTATGGTTCTTTGTTTTCCTGTCTTTGTACCCCCTCAGCCTTCACCTGTCTCATCTTTGTTTCCAAGATGTTTTTCCATTCTACCACCACCAAGCCATCCTAGACTATGTGTTCATTCTCTGTGATTCCACAACATCCTGCTCTCAGCACAACAGTTATCCTAGTCTGTCTTCACTATCAGTTAACATTTAGTGAATGCCTACCACATGCCAGGCATTGTGCTAAGTGCATTACATGGATTATCTCATTTAATCTTCATGGGAACCCTATGATGAGGTATTACTTAACCACAGAGGTTAAATAACTTGCCAGTGGTCACAAATCTAGTAAGTAGTAGAGCCCAAATTGTATTCTAGGTAGTCAAATTCCAAAACTCACCTTCTTAATCACTAGGCAATACAGCCTTCCTAGTGTTGGACTAATACTAGACTGGGTTTATTAAGAGCAAAGCCTATAAACTTTCACCTATAATATCTCAGGCTCTAACACAGCATCCTAAACCCAGTAACTATTTGCTAACTGAGTGTCGAATGACGTTTGCCCAAAATGTAGTCTGTATTCATTTGTGGCTAAATAATTATACAATATCTGTCCTTTTCATTCTAATCTTAATAACTAAATCGTCTTCCAGTCATTTTAACTATAGAGTAGTGTCATATGCAAATACTTCACTTCCTTTATTTCGAAAGAATTACATAGTGAAATACCTCAGAGCTAGAACGATTGTGCAAGTTCAGAAGAAAGAGTGAGTTCCCTTCAGCATAATATCCCATCTCATTATCAGCTGTGTAGCAAATGGCACTGATAATTCTTTCTGCTGAAAACGTCCACACAACTTGATTTTGATCCGTATCTAAAAAAACTATCTTGTTACCAAGAAGAGTTATGAGGTGAGGAAATGGGTTGATTTCTGAAAGCAAAAAACATGTAGATAATATGCATGAGAAAACTAACTTTAGCTTAGCAAAGTCTCTTGATTTAATATCCGGCAGTTTTGAAGTCCATGGGCTCCCTTTGGTTCCTCTAATACATCTGTCTCAGTGATAACCTTATAGGCTCTTCTACCCCTAGGTTTATTTAAACATATTTTGATGTTTTGGGGTCAAAAACATGTTTTTGATCTAAACTTTAGTTCAGAGACAGTGTTCATATCCCTAAAGGTACCAATGGGAAAACACACATACACACACACACACACACACAAGCCTCTAAATTATTATTTGCACAGATTTTAGAAAACAAATACCTGATGTTGTAGACTTTACAACGTCAGCAAATGGTCCTGGCCCTTTAGATGTAAAGGCCCTAACCTAAAGAAAAGGAAACAAAAACTGCATTCAATAGCGTTCTCCTTGGCAACAATTAAGTTCTGAGACTGAGAGATTACTAAATGTTTCATTTCACACTCCTGATACACAATATTAATAGTTTCAAATAGTTATTGACATTAATATACAGCAATATAAATCACCAAGAGAAAAAATATTGCTCTATATTTATGTTGATAGATTTTTTTATCTAGAAAAGTGCAAGAATTGGAACAAATCTCTCTTGCTAAAAAATGAATTTCTAAAAATGTCTGGGGATTTAATGTACAGCATGGATGGTGATGAATGTCTAATTAATTCAATTGTGATAATTACACAATGTATACATTTATCAAGTCATGTTGTACAGCTTGAATATATATATGTCAATTGAATATTTTCAAATAAAATAAGGCCATTATTTTCAAAATTAATTACATAGAACATTTAACAGAAATAAAACTGTACAAATTATGATAAACTTCCATTTTTCTTGAATTCAACAACTAGAAGCTTCAAAAAACTAAATTTCCAGACTTTTAAAAAAGAGTAACTTTTAAAAATAATTAAATCTTACATTTGAAAATGACTGTGCATTTCAAACCAGTTTCAAATACATTGCCTCTTTTGATCTTCACAACTACTAAGAGTAGAAACTGGACCAGGGTACTAATAAAGGTAAGTAACTCATGCACAATGACATATGTAGAAACTGGCATCAGAACCAAGTCTTCTGAGGTCTGCGTACATTTTTTCCCATTGGGCCATGCCACATTCTAACAGTAAAGTTTATTTTTTTTTTAGATATTTTCTATTATGTAATAAATTATTTCCATTTCCAAACCTTGCATATGTACAGTAGCCTGCAAAGAAAATGGACATCTATAATGGTGGACTCAAAATATAAAGCCCCAAGTGCTTTATCAACAAAACATTGTATTATTTTTATTATACTTTTAGTAATAAACACATTTCACTATATTTTATATATTACTATCTGTGTATGATTTATAATGGTGCATATATATAGTAGTGTTTACTTTTGTACAAAACTGTGTTAAATGAAACTAATATATATCCATGAATATCACTTTGCATGGTTCCATGGTGACCAAAATTTGAAACTATATATCTGTATACATATTTATATTATATATTCTATATACATACTATATATTCTATATATAGACACACTTAACCAGAATATTTATTTTACCAAAACACTCCTAATTTTTACCAAATAGGAACGTGTACTATCTTTAACTTTCATGTATAACTTATTTGATTAATATATGTAGACAATAAATTATCAAAATAATTATTAAATTAGAATTTTATGAAAAGAAAAACAAATCCCTACGCAACTGAAATCTCCAAAACACTCCCCAAGATGTTATTTTCCCCAAAAATAAATGGTGGAAAGCATTATAGCACAGTGCTTTCCAGCCACGCAGCTTTGGTAATTGACTGATACTGTCAACAACTTAACTTTTTCTTTATAGTATGAGGATCAAATGAGATAATGAATACAAAAGTACCTACTGTGGTGCAAGGCCCATAGTGATTTTATTGAAAAATGATGGTTTATCAAAATAACACGTGTACCCCAAATGTATGTACAACTATAATATATATCAATAAAAAATGTAAAATAAATCAGTAATGTGTAACATAGAAAAATTAAAATCGTGATACAGCTTCAAAAGAAAAGCAAAAAGAAAAAGAATGACTTACTCTGAATTTGCAAAGTTCCCTGAATGTGAGAAAGTTGTGAACATGTCCTTTACCCAAGCAATCCCCTCTTGCCTCTCTACTTTTGCTGCCCACTTGACCTCTTTGATGACAATATACCTAAATTATTGACAGGGTGGCAGAATTCTTAACCTAGTCCTTTAGTTACTCTTCTGTTTGCACTATTTTTTTTTTTACTGCAGTCTTCTTGAATGGAATAAAAATGAATTCCTGCATATTAATCCTCAATAAGTCCACTTTCCATTTCTTTAGCAGTTTAGTCACTCTTACCTGAATTATCTCCATTAATTTTCTCATATAATTTTAAAAAACTATAGCGGCCAATCAAAATCTATGTATGTGTGCCATTTACACTGTAACATATCCCAGAAACACAGTCTTTCCCTCTCCCCACAATGCCGCTATTAAGACTCTCATATCTTCTGTTTTCTCTCTCATACCTGGAAGGCAACAAAGCATCCGGGACTCATGCCTTCGAGTTGAAAAGACATCACTGAGGGAGTGACATTGACAGCAATCCAGTCTTCACATGTTTTGTTTGTAATACTTTGATTGGATATATTGTAGAAAATTTCAAATTTTGTTAACACCCCATTTTCATGCTTAGGTTTGTTCCACCTAAATTCCACCACAACTTCATTCTTGTTGCAGCATTTTCCACTTGGTAATATAAATATTCTGGGGTTCTCTGGTGCTGATGGAACTGAAAAGTACAGGCACAGGTAGAGCAGAAAAGAATATAAGACTGACTTTTACCACTTATAATGAGATGGTAAACAACTTAACAATATATCTCATTCCAGGCAGTATTTATTACATTCTTAAAGATCTTCAGGAGAGAATATTCCATAGATTTCTTCAGGCACCCATCCTGATAATTTCAGCACATCTGACTGACAGGCAAGACTTCCTTATGTTCAACTCAAATCCTTCCTACTACACTTAAGCACGCTTTTCTTGTCTGTGCCTTGTGTAGATGGAAGGTGTCTGGTTCTCCCTATAAAATGCAACATTCACTTTCATCCTGACAGAGTGATTTCAGTGAAGGTGTAAATGTCATCATCAGGATGGATGGCAGTAAGTCTCACCAGCCTTCAGCCAGTTCAGGGTGTAAAACACAGCATAAATCAGAGACCTAGGCCCTGTCACTCTGAAGTCCCTAGGAAGCAGAAAGTTTTAGGGGAAACTAATAGTATCCCAAGAGTAAGGTTTGGGAGTATTCATTTATTCTAGAGCCAAACGAAGCAATGCATTATCTCTCAGTCCTTTATTCAAGAGAAATGTCTCTGCCTGATTTCTAAGTCATTCTCTCTAGATGGCCCTCTCCTCTCTTAGGACTCCTTCACAAGGTCTTCACTCCCTCTCTGATTGCAATCACATTGCTATTTAATGTTTAACACTCACACTATTATTCAATCTCCAAGCCTTCTTACATTAGGCTTCTCTTCTCACATGGGATACCTCTTCTTGCTCCATCTTTCAGGGTGCACTAAAGTTTCCATTTCCCAAAGGCATCTTCTCTCTTAACAATGCCTAAGGCAGCTTGATATAGGTGAAGATTTCATAGGCTTGGCTACTCATTTTATGCCACTGCTGCTCAGGTATAACTCTCTAGTATCTATTATCATTTGCTGTGCATGTGTTTATCTCCTCCCTGTTTTATGAGCTCCATCAGAGAAAGCATCTCTTCTTATTCCTTGTTAAATCTTCCCAAATCTAGTATAGAACTGGCACACAGTAAGTGGTTAATAAATCTCGGTCAATTTGGATAATTTCCTGGCTATATTGTAAATTTCCTGAAGGCAAAGGCCAAATCTTGTCATCCTTCCTATTGCCTCCAATATCCAGCAGAGTGCTCTTGCTCCCACTGGATCCCTTGATGGATGCAGTCAGGCCCATTTCCACAGGACAATTCAACCAAGCTGATATCCCAAGGAAATCTCAGGCAGAACATTCCTGGATCCAATGCTAACTGCTCCGGAACCTGCCCAGGCCCTACTATGTTCCTGTTGTGTGATTCATAGCCGAATGTTGTTGAAATAATCTTAATAGTAAAAAATACAATGGGGAATGGATATCTATATTTATTAAGCTCTTACCACCGGCCAAATCCTGTATTAGCTTTACATAAATTAAATCAATAATACTATCATTTACCAACATTTGTAAAAGTGACTGGAGATTTGATGAAACTGTAGTGAAAAGTCCAGATTAAGTCCCAGCCCAGCCACTTAGTAACTATTTTATTTGGGCAACTGCTAGGCTTTTATTCTCTTTCTTGCATAATCAAGATAATAAGACTTTCCTACCCACCTCAGAGCTATGTGAGGATCAAATGAAATATGTTTCTGACATATGATAGGTATGTAGTAAATAGTTAATAAAGGAGTGATACGTAAAAATGTGTTTTGTACACTTTAAGGTGATACACACATGTAATGATATGGCTAGTATCCTTTTAAAAATATCTTTTCCCCAAAACATTAAATTTAGATATCAGTTATTCACCTACAGAAGATTCTGAGTTACCATCTATGAGAACAGTCTGCCTTCCAAGAAAACTGTCTCTGCCCTTAAATGCCCATTTTCCTTATAAAGGATTTTGCAAATTACCTGAAATATGCATCTGCATCTTCTACATCACTACAATCAAATGAAATGGCTGTTAAGAAATCTTTGAAATATTCTTTTGGAATAAATTATGCATATTTATGTTAATGGAGCTATTCTAATCTCCAAAAAGTCATTGAAAGGGTATTAGATCTAAACACATCTACAAAACTGAAAGTTATTTTTAAATATCAACTATCCATTCCAGATCACGAAAAGTGAGATTCTGCTTTTTTTAAAAAAAAACAAAAAGACAGATTTTAACCCCTGTACCTGTTTCAGGTGCTCGAAGTGACAGAGATGTTTTGGGGCCCTTTCCCCAGTAGGTATAAGGAGTGACAGAAAGATTAAATAAGGTATAAGGTTCCAGTCCTTCCACAGTAAATACAGGTAAAGAGTGTTGTTCACTAGCCAAGAACTAAAATATAAACAGAAAACATTATTTTCTCAGGGAGAGAATTATAAAATCTTTCATTCCTTATTATCTAAAATCTCCAAACTTTGGTTCACATGTAAAATCAAAATTTGCAATTTTGGAAGTGCTAATTTTGGCAAGTTCTATGTTGTGTCACACAGACCAGTTAAAGTGTATCCAGCACAGCAGTTAGCACCAAGCAGAGACTGGCTGTAAACAAGTCTTCTGGGGAATAATCTTAATAACCAAATGCTATGGGAATGACAAAGAAGATGGGCTTGGCTAAGTCAAGATGGTACAGGTCAGTGTGGGCAGGGCTGACACAGATGGTACAGTCTGTTTGGGAAATGAAAGTTAGTAGAACCAACACCATACCTTAGAATGAGCACTAAATTCTACGCTGTAGAAAACCACACCCCAGTCTACTGCAGGGGGACCATTCCACAGGATTTGAAAACTTGAAGCATTTCCTTCAATCCTAAATGAAGACTCTTGAACAGAATCTGGAATAACCTTAGGGGTAAAGGAAAAGTTCCCTACAGGATGAAAGAAAAAAAAGAAATAGGAGAAAAAATTGGGGATTATTGAGCAATATAGAAATCACAGAAAATCAATAGTAATTACTAATGATTAGAACTGAAACAAAATTTTTTGTTTCTTTAACATATCCTGAAAAAAATCATCTTTTTCTGACTTTTTCAGGCTATAAATTTGGATTAAGATTAAACTCACTGCAAGCAAACCAACTGAAATTACTGAAGCCTTACTCCTCTTAAAACTTAATTCTTAAGAAAAAAAAAATCCCAACCTAAACATTTATTTAACCAAAGGTATAATGGAGCAGGGTAAGCAGGAATGAAATACTGTACCTGGCAGAGGCTTAAGGGATGTCTGAATAATTGTGAACTGATTAAATTTGGCTGGTTCCAAAACAGAGACACTGGTTTTCTGACCTATTTCCTGAGCTGTGATAATCCTAAAGCCATTGATCCAGAACAGCCGACCACTATAGTACATCAGTGCATTCTGGGAAATTTCAGAAGTACTCCAGGCTGCAAATTCTGTGATGGTGGTATCCCCAGTGCTGCTAAAACATAACACCAATTAGTGTGTGTTTCTGGAGTGGTGGAAGGGCTGGTCCATGCAAGTACTCATGAGAATATATGTTTGTGAGTGTCTGTGCGCATTTGTATACATTAAAATAAAGAAAATACTTTCTAACAATTATTGTCTTTTTTTGTTTCATATTAAGTTGGGTTTTTATTTTACATTTTTTTAAAAGTAGTAAACCTAAAGTAAATTTTCTGGGGGCTTTTCTTGTTTCTTTGAGATGGAGTCGCACTCTGTTGCCCAGGCTGGAGTGCAGTGGCATGATCACAGCTTGCTGCAACCTCTGCCTTCCAGCTTTAAGATGTTCTCCTGTCTCACCCTCCCAAGTAGCTGGGATTACAAGCACACACCACTATGCCTGGCTAATTTTTTGTATTTTTAGTTGAGACAGGGTTTCACATGTTGGCCAGGCTGGTCTTGAACTTCTGACCTCAAGTGATCTGCCTGCCTCAGCTTCCCAAAGTGCTGGGATCACAGGCATGAGCACTGTGCTCTCTGGGGGCTTTTCTTATTAATGTGATATTGCAATATCAAGAGTGTTTAGATAGGTTGCAGCTTTTTAAAAAATACTTGTGATTTTGGTAATACTCTACAACAAAGGCACAACCTAGATTCTCATTACTTCATTAGTTCGGAGATTACCTCTTTGGTTTATTCTATGTGCTCCTACAACACTTGCATTAGCATAAGAAAGACATGAAGCAAGGTTCTTATAGGACCTGGAAATAAGGTAATCATCCAGAAATGAAACCCATAAAAACCAATGCCTGAAGTATAAATTTGCCATCTGTAGATGTGAAGCAAAAGGGCTTTGGGACCAACCAATGCAATAAATTAGCCTATAGATGTGAAGTTAGCCTATGGATGTGAAGCAGAAGGGCTTTGGGACCAGCCAATGCAATAAATCATGATGGAGACAGCAAGTTAGGATTCAGGTACATGTTCCTTTAAAAAGGAAAGCCTATTGCATTGAGGGATTTGAAAAAAAGACACACCCAAAGAGCAAGAATTTCCAAGCATTTATCCAGAATTGGCAGGAATGACAGCTCTTAAATGTGGTAGCCATGAGGACTCCAGTCCCTAGGCACACAGAATAACTCTGTTATGAGCAGAGTTCATCACTGCTCTGACACTGGCCTGTGTGGGCACCCTTCTAGTCTATCCAACAACCCTCACTCAGATTCCTTGTTCTTAAAGCAACCACCTCACATCTAACCCAGTTCACATGATGCCAAGAAGGCATGGCCTGTGTGCCCACATGACTATTCTCATTTCTGAATGAGACTAGGCCCCACTGGGAATTAATGAATTTGCAATGTAGGGGATTCTTCAGAAACAGAGAGAACTGCATGGAACCCCAGCTCAGCCAATTATTAAATGTTTGACTTCAGGCAAATAATTTAACCTCTCATTGAAGCATCTATTAAATGTGGGTATAACACTAATAAATCTGCATCTGGGTGAAGCTGATCCCATTTCATCATGGTTTTCTCAAGAAATAAAAAGACTGATTTTAAAAAGTCAATTCCATGACCCCACCACCCCAAAATGAACAGCTAGGCATAACAAGATGAACAGGGAAAATCAATCCAGAAGGCATGGTCTGTTGAATTGTTTCTCCCCATTGAACCATGCCTTCCTCCTACTCTTGGTTAGTCACCTGATTTACCTGCCATTTATTATTCTAGCCTGCTGGGTCCTTCACTTTATACTATTCACAACTCTCCGTTATTTCAATGTGCTTATCAGTTTCTATAGTTTGATCAAAATACTCCTTTTCAGACTAGGAAATTCAAGTAAAAAACTTTAAATTGTGTTTAGAGGTTTTTTCCCTCAGTGAAAGGAAATTTTGCAATTATTTTTGCTTGAAAAATCTGCTTGGTTGTTTCTAAAATTGTAACAGTTGTTTAGTACTCAAAAAAAGAACTATCTCAGTTATCCTCAGAATTTTGGAGTGATAGTTTGATTTTTTTTTTTTTAGTGATTTCTGTAAATCATTTTAAAGCATTCACTTTTCTCTCTTTAGAAAAATATAAATAAAAGTTTTGTTTTGAGAATTCCACAGTGCCTCAAATAGGTTTACTCTTGTATAAACTAAAGGGAATTGATGTACATAGGGGAGGGAAGAGTAGTTTGAAGGGCAATTCAATTACAATTCTCAAGTTCAGAATATGATGAGTGACAGCAATCAGTTTATCTCATCTCTACTACAGACTACAGCCGTACTGCTCAGTACAGCAGCAACTAGCTACATGTGACTACTGAGCCCTTGAAATGTGGTTAGTATGACCGAGGAACCAAAAGTTTAATGTTATTTAATTTTAATTAACTTGTGGTAAATTTTAAAACTAATATTTGATTCATATATTATGAATCATGTATAATATATTAAAATATTTTTGAGTATTTTAGAACAACTGTGTAAATCAGCTATTTTGCCTGTAAATTTTATGAAATCTAAATACAGATCAAAGATTTTCTATGAAAACTTAGTTTGCAAATTAAGATATGCTATAAATGTAAAATACAAACAGGACATCCAAGAATTAATGTGAAAAAAAGAATATAAAATAACTTTATAATTTTTATTCAGATTGCATGTTGAAGTGACATTTTGATACGTTATCAAAATATTAAAATGTACTATTAAAGTTACGTTTACTTGTTTTTACTTTTTTTTTAATGAGCCAACTGGAATATTTACAATTACATATGTGACTTGCATTATATTTGTATTGGACAAAGCTGATCTAAACTAAAGGAAAGGAATTTTGATTATATGTTAGAAAATACTTTCTCCTTAAAAGATGACTCTGGAATCCCAATCTCTATATATAAAACTTCTTTTTTTCCTGATAGGATTAAAAGGCAAGACTTACTTGGAGGGCAAAATCCCTGCCCTTTATGTTATCTCACTGGGAGCTGCTATACTCCACTGTGCATACATACAAGAAAACATTACTGATCTTGAGATGAGGAAATACATTTTTTAAGAAGGAACTTCCTTCCTCTACTTTATATTGTGTCTGTGGATGCTTGAGGAGCTAGACTCTTAAAGAAACCAGCTCTCCCTGGCTAACATGGTGAAACACTGTTTCTACTAAAAAATACAAAAAATTAGCCGGGCGTGTTGGCGGGCGCCTGTAGTCCCAACTACTCAGGAGGCTGAGGCAGGAGAATGGCATGAACCCGGGAGGCGGAGCTTGCAGTGAGCCGAGATCGTGCCACTGCACTCCAGCCTGGGTGACAGACCAAGACTCCATCTCAAAAAAAAAAAAGAAACCAGCTTTCTGGCATATACAGACACAGAGACTGCAGAGAATGGACTATGATCCTTCAGGACACTGTTACTTTGAACATTGTCTATGTCTCACTTCAGACAGCTTGTTTTGGCAATCAGATTGTCAGTACCTTAAGTTCCTAAGGAAAGGAATAATCAGTTTTCTCTGATTCACAGGTAGGAAACTAGCCAGAGCTGTGTGCCATACTTGATATGAAGTAATTGATCAATCAGATTTGTTGTGTTTATGTGCTTATAGGCATTATGTGTGTGTGTGTGTATATATATATATGGATATATACATATCTGTCTACATGCATCCACATGCATATACATATATACACATCTATATACATATGTATATATATGTACATGCATATACACATATGTATATACATATATGTATATACGGATGTGTATATGGATATGAATGTATGTAGATATATATGGATATATCCATATGAATGCATACGGATGTATGTGTATAAATCTGTATCTATAGATAGATAAATATACACATACATACACTCCTTTTTCAGGGTATCCATGACTTGGAGTTTTTCTACTTACCAAAAAAAGTAATTTTTATTCTAAAAATATTGTCAGCATTGTCTTCATAAAATATTTATTGAACTTTATGAGACTTTTTGGAATTTTGATGAAAGATATGAATCCTCAATTTCAGAGCACTGACACATCCTAAAGTCTTCTATGAACCCTTTGGGGACCCAAGAACCTAATATCAGAAATCTTTCCTTTAGAGTATATGATATTTTGCTTTACGTTAATCACTTCCTGACCATTCCTCTGATTAACAATGTGATATTAGGAAAATGTATGAACATCTCTGGACCTCAGTGTCCTCATCTATGAAATAAAATGATCTCTAAATTCTCCCTCTAAATTCTGGGTTCTAATGACTTTATGCCCTCTGTTTTAATTTTAGATGTGTAACTTCTCCCTTAAAAACTATTAGTTAAATATTTTTAAATTATTAGCTATTTAAACAAGCAGAAGTAAAACATATGACACCAAGAACACTAAGAGTGGGATGGTAAAAATTAGACATATATAAAGTTTTTAAATCATTTATGAAGTGAAGGATATATTTGGATATTGACTTGATAAGCTGAAGATGTATCATGTAAAAAATGCATATTTTAATTTGTAATGCAACCTAAAAAACATAAATAGACATACTTAAAATGTCATTAGAGGAGATAAAATGGAATACTAAAAATTATTTTATTCACCCACAAAAATGGCAAAGAAGTAGAAACGGAGGAACAAAGAGATGAGAGACAAATGGAAGTCACACGTCAAGATAGTAGACTTAAATCCAAACATATTGATAATTATATTAAGTGTAAATGAACCAAATGCCTTAATTAAAATGCAGAAGTTGTTAGATTGTGTAAAAAAGCAAAATCCTGTATGTTGTTTACAAGAAAGGCACTTTAAACGTAAAGACTCAGATCAGTTCCCAAAATAGTGAATAGGAGGCAAGGACTAACTTGCAACTCCCATTCAGATGGACAGAGCAGCATGTGGAGACTCACATCATGAACTCTTGCTACAAGAACTACCACAAGAACATACCAGGAAAGCCGAGAGAATCCACAGACCCTTTGCAGGAAGAGGCTTGCTGCTGCAGGCTTTGTGAGATAGCCAAAAAACTGAGTGCCCAAAGTGTGAATAGGGAGTGTCCACCCCCGAACACACATCCTCTGTGGAAAACCTGAAGGTCCAGATTATGGGAGAAGGATTTGACCTCACCTGGAGCTGAGGCAAATTTAGAGCCAAGCAAAATATAGCGGTAGAGGAAGCAACAGGAAGAGCCCAGTGGGCACTTGCAGTCCCCAGGGAAGCCATTCCTGACTTTGTCTTGCAGAGATCCTTGGGTAGGGCTGCCAGTGGAACTGGAGAAAGACCATAGGGAGAAGAAAAGTTCCAGCTGAACTTTGTAAAAATTTAAACTGAATACAAAGTTTCCTGGACAGAACCTGGGAAAGGAGGCAAATAGGAAGTGCAGATATGAACACAGAAACCATGACAGGCGGGAGGTATGAAACCTGAAAGCCTTACTTGTTTTTTCAGCAGGGAGGCTTGTAACCTGCGGCAAGTTCTTAGCCCTACTCACGGGCTGCATGGGGGACACGGTGGGAGTGAGACTGGCCTTTCAGGCTGTGTGGGAGTTGGGTGAGGCCGGTCACTGCTGACTTTTCCCCACTTTCCTGGTGGCCTGTATAACGCAGTAAAGGCAGCCATAATACCCCTGGGAACATAACTCCATCAGCCTGAGAACTACCCCCCCATCTCCTACAGCAGCCACAGCAAGCTCTGCCCAAGGAGAGTCTGAGCTCAGACATGCCTAACCCTGCCCCAACTGAGGGTCTTTCTCTACCCATCCTGGTAGCTGAAGACAAAGGACATACTCTCTTGGGGGCTCTATAGCCCCCAAACTTCAGCATCCCTTTATGATTAAAACCTCAGCAACACTGGCACAGAAGGGGCATATCTTAATGTAATAAAAGCCATCTAAGACAAACTCATGGCCAACATTACACTCAATAGGGAAAAGCTGAAAGCATTCCCTCTGAGAACTGGAACAAGACAAGGATGCCCAGTCTCACCAATCCTGTTCAACGTAGTACTGGAAGTCCTAGACAGAGCAATCAGACAACAAAAAGAAATAAAGGGCATCCAAATCAGTAATGAGGAAGTCAAACTATCACTGTTTGCTGATGACATAATCATATATCTAGAAAACCCTAAATACTTCTCCATAAAGCTCCTAATACTGACAAATGAATTCAGTAAAGTTTCAAAATACAAAATTCATGTACACAAATCAGTAACACTGTGTCCGGAACTGGTGGGTTCTTGGTCTCACTGACTTCAAGAATGAAACCACAGACCCTCGCGGTGAGTGTTACAGTTCTTAAAGGTGGTGTGTCCAGAGTTTGTTCCTTCTGATGTTCGGACGTGTTTGGAGTTTCTTCCTTCTGGTGGGTTCGTGGTCTCGCTGGCTTCAGGAGTGAAGCTGCAGACCTTCATGGTGAGTGTTACAGCTCTTAATGCGGCACATCCGGAGTTGTTCATTCCTCCCAGTAGGTTCGTGGTCTCGCTGGCCTCAGGAGTGAAGCTGTAGACCTTCAGGGTGAGTGTTACAGCTCATAAAGGCAGTGTGGACCCAAAGAGTAAGCAGCAGCGAGACTTATTGCAAAGAGCAAAAGAACAAAGCCTCCAAAGTGTGGAAAGGGACCCATGTGGGTTGCCACCACTGGCTTGGCCAGCCTGCTTTTATTCCTTTATCTGGCCCCACCCATATCCTGCTGATTGGCCCATTTTACAGAGAGCTGATTGGTCCATTTTATAGAGAGCTGATTGGTCCGTTTTGATAGGGTGCTGATTGGTGTGTTTACAATCCCTGAGCTAGACACAGAGTGCTGATTGATGTATTTGCAATCCTTTAGCTAGACATAAAACTTCTCCAAGTCCCCACCAGATTAGCTAGATACAGAGTGCTGATTGGTGCATCCATGAACCCTGAGCTAGACACAGAGTGCTGATTGGTGCATATACAATCCTCCAGCTAGACATAAAAGTTCTCCAAGTCCCTACCCAACTCAGGAGCCCAGCTGGCTTCGCCTAGTGGATCCTGTGCCAGGGCCGTGGGTGGAGCTGCCTGCCCATCCTGCACCACGCACCTGCACTCCTCAGCCCTTGGGCGGTCAATGGGAACGGGCGCCATGGAGCAGGGGGCGGCGCCTATCAGGGAGGCTTGGGCTGCATGGAAGCCCACTGCGGGGGGACTCGGGCATGGCAGGATGCAGGTCCCACCCTGCCCTGCAGGGAGGCACTGAGGCCCGGCGAGAATTTGAGTGTGGCGTGGGCAGGCCGGCAGTGCAGGGGGACCTGGTGCCCCCTCCACAGCTGCTGGCCTGGGTGCTAAGCCCCTCACTGCCTGGGGCCGGCAGCGCCGGCTGGCTGCTCTGAGTGTGGGGCCCACCGAGCCCACACCGACCCAGAACTCACACTGGCCGGCGAGCACCACATGCAGCCCTGGTTCCCACCTGTGCCTCTCCCTCCACACCTCCCCACAAGCAGAGGGAGCTGGCTCCAGCCTCGGCCAGCCCAGAGAGGGGCTCCCACAGTGCAGCGGCGGGCTGAAGGGCTCCTCAAGCATGGCCAGAGTGGACGTCGAGGCCAAAGAGGTGCTGAGAGCGAGCAAGGGCTGCTAGCACGTTGTCACCTCTCAGCACTGCTATACACCAACAGCGACCAAGCTGAGAATCAAATCAATAATTCAACCCCTTTTACGATAGCTGCAAAAATATACTCACAAATGTACCTAAGAAGATAAAAGACTTCTACAAAACTACACAATACTGCTGAAAGAAATCATAGATGACACAAACAAATGGAAACACATCCCATGCTCATGGATGGGTGGAATCAATATTGTGAAAATGACCATACTGCCAAAAGCAATCTACAAATTCAATGTAATTCCCACTGAAATACCAGCATCATTCTTCACAGAACAAGAGAGAACAATCCTAAAATGCATGTGGAACCAAAAAAGAGCCCACATACCCAAAGCAAGGCTAAGCAAAAAGAACAAATCTGGAGGCATCACATTACCTGACTTCAAGCTGTACTATAAGGCTATAGTCACCAAAACAGTATGGTACTTGTATAAAAATAGACACACATATCAAAGTAACAAAATAGAGAACCCGGAAATAAAGCCAACTGATCTTTGACAAAGCAAACAAAAACTAAAGTAGTGAAAGGATACCTTATTCAACAAATGGTGCTGGGATAATGGGAAAGCCACATGTAGAAGAATGAAACTGGATCCTCCATCTCTTGCCTTATACAAAAATCAACTCAAGATGGATCAAAGACTTAAATCTAAGACCTGAAACCTTAACAATTCTAGAAGATAACATCGAAGAAACCCTTCTAGACATTGGCTTAGGCAAAGACTTCATGACAAAGAACACAAAATCAAATGCAACAAAAACAAAGATAAATAGATGGAACTTAATTAAACTAAAAAGCTTCTGCACAGCAAAATAATCAGCAAAGTAAACAGACAACCCACAGAGTGGGAGAAAATATTCGCAAACTATGTATCTGACAAAGGACTAATATCCAGAATCTACAAGGAACTCACACAAATCAACAAGAAAAAAACAAACCATCTCAAATAATAGATGTTGGCATGGATGTAGTGAAAAGGGAACACTCTTACATTGCTGATGGGAATGTAAACTAGTACAGCCACTATGGAAAACAGTGTGAAAATTCCTTCAAGAACTAAAAGTAGATTTACCATTTGATCCAGCAGTCCCACTATTGGGTATCCACCCAAGGAAAAGAAGTCATTATACGAAAAAGATACATGCACATGCATGTTTATAGCAGCACAATTCATGATTGCAAAAATATGGAAACAGTCCAAATGCCCATGAATTAGTGAATAAAGAAAATGTGGTGTATATATAATGGAATACTACTCAGCCATAAAAAGGAACAAAATAATGGCATTCATAGCAACCTGGATGGAATTGGAGACCATTATTCTAAGTGAAGTAACCAGGAATGGAAAACCAAAAAGTACATTCTCACTCATAAGTGGAAGCTAAGCTATGAGGATGCAAAGGCATAAGAATGATACAGTGGACTTTGGGGATTTGGAGTAAAGGGTGGGAGGAGGGTGAGGGATAAAAGACTACACACTGGGTACAGTGTACACCACTCAGGTGATGGGTTTACCAAAATTTCAGAATTCACCACTAAAGAACTTATCCATGTAACCAAACACCACCTGTTCCCCAAAAACCTATTGAATTAAAAAATAAAATGTTTTTAAAAAGAAAAGCTACCTATTGGGTAATATGCTTGTTACCTGGGTAACAATCTGTACCCCAAACCCCCAGGACACACTATCTATAGAACCTACCTGCACATGTACCCCTTAAACTAAAATAAAAAATTTAAAACCAACAATAAAACAATACAATAAATGTAAATACTCAATGCAGTTAAAAACTAAATAAATGGAAATAGCTGTACTATGCAAACACTAAGCAAAAGAAAGCTGATGTGGCCATAGTAATACCAGACAAAGGAATCTTTAAGATGAAGAATATTAGCATAGATGAATAGGAGTATTTTATAATGATAAAAAGGCAATATAATTAAGTATATAATCAATATACTAAATATAAAGCACCCAAATACATTAACCAAAAAGAACTATAGGCAAATCTACGATCATAGTTGGAAAATACCAAAATTTGTTGAATACAACTAATATAGACCTTGAAAGAAACTCATAGTTTTAAATGCCAGTGAGTGGAATGATACAAAAACAATAACCTTTCTTTTCAATCTAAAAAGCTAGAAAAAGAACAGAAAATTATGCCTAAAATAAATAGAAAAGGGAAAATAATAAAAATAAGATTAGAAGTTAATGAAATAAAAAATTGACAATCAGAAAAAAATCAATAATGCCAGAAACAGATTATATGAAAAGATAAACAAATCTGATAAACTTTTAGCAGGAGCGATCAAGAAAAAAAATGTACCAATAGCAGAAGTATAAAAGGATATCACTACAGACCCTATAGACATTAAAATGATATTAAGAGGATATTATAAAATTTGAAAACTCATGCAAAATGACAAATTCTTGAAAGCATGAATTATCAAAACTGGCTCAAGAAGAAATAAAAATAAATAGCCTTATATCCTTAAAAGATACTGAATTTGTAATCAAACGATTTTCCACAAAGAAAACTCCAGGTCCAGATGAATTACCTTGTGGACTTTATCAAAACTAAAGAAGAATTAACAGCAATTCTATACAAATGCTTTCAGAAAATTGAGGAGAGAATGCTTCCTAAGTCATTTTTGAGACTACTCTAACTCTTACTAAAGTATTCTAGAAGAAATCTACTAGGACATGTAAATTAACTTAAAAATGTATAAGATACAAAGTCATATACAAAAAGCAATTGTATTTTCCCACACTAGTAATGAACATTTAGAAAATGGAATTTTAAAAAATAACATACATAAAGCATCAAAAAAATTAGATACCTAGGCATTAACCTAATAAAAGATATGTTAGACATCTACTCTAAAAACTATAAAACACTGCTGAGAGAAATTAAAGAAAACCTAAATAAATGGAGAGATACACCATTTTCATTGATTGGAAGATTAAAAATTTTAAGATATTCATTCTCCCTAAACTGAAAAGAGATTCAAAATTCCAGCAGGATTTATTCTAGAAATTAGTGAGATGATTTTAAAATCTATTTGGAAAGGCAAAAGATCAAGTATAGCCAAAATAAAAATATTGGAAAAGCAAAGCAAAGTAGGACGACTGAATTTGCCTGTCTTCAAGTTTTTCTCTGAATTTACAGTAACCAAGACAATATAGTACTGGCAAAAAGAGTAGAAAAATATATCAAAGGAACAGAATAGAGAGTCCAGAAATAGACCTACACATACACAGTCAAATTATTATTATTATTATTTTGACAGAGTTTCACTCTTGTTGCCCAGGCTGGAGTGCAATGGCGTGATCTCAGTGCACTATAACCTCTGCCTCCCATGTTCAATTGATTCTCATGCCTCAGCCTTCTGAGTAGCTGGGATTACAGGCGCCCATCACCGTGCTCGGCTAGTTTTTGTATTTTTAGTAGAGACGGGGTTTCACCATGTTGGTCAGGCTGGTCTCGAACTCCTGACCTTAGGCTATCCACCCATGTTGGCCGCCCAAAGTGCTGGGATTACAGGCGTGAGCCACCATGCCCGGGCCAAATTATTTTCAATAAAGGTCCCAAAGCAACTAAATAAAGAAAGAGAAAATCTCTTCAGCAAATGGCACGAGAACAACTAGATATCCCTATAGAAAGGAAAAAAAGAAAACTTTAACTCGTATCTCACACCATACCCCAAAATAAATTTAAGATGCATTATAGATCTAATCATGAAAGCTAAAACGATAAAGCTTCTAGAAAAAATACAGTATAAAATCTTCGCAACTTTGGGTAGGCTAAGATTTCTTGTAGAAAACACAGAAAGCACAGAATATAGAAAATGCATAAATTGGACTTAATCAAAATGAAATTCTTCTCATCAAAGCAGACCACCAAGAAAATAAGCAGATAAACTAAACAAACTAAACACTGAGACAAAATATTCACAACACATATTTTGACAAAGTGCTTATATACAAAACAACACAATAATGAAAAGACAACTCATTTAAAAATGAGAAAAATACCTGAACAGGCATATCATAAAAGAAGATATATAAATGGCTGATAACAAATGAAAAAGTGATCAAAATTGATAGTCATCAGGGAAGTGCTGGTTAAAATCACAATATTTACTGCTCCCCACACCAAAGAATGGTGAATATAAAAAAGATTGTCAAAGCCAACTGTTGAGAGGATACGGAAGAACCACGATTTTCATACATTTTTTCTGGGAATGTAAAATGGCATAAACATTTTGAAAAACTGTTTGGCAATTACTTAAGAATATAAACATCTATCTACCCTATCACCCAGCAATTCTGCTCCTAGGTATTTATCCAAGTATACATCCACAGAAAGCCTTGTATACAAATATTCAGTTTTATGCATAATAACCAAAATTACGAAGCAATTAAAATGTCCATCGAGACATGCATAGAATGGATACACAGACAGTGGTATCTTCACACAATGGAATACTACTCAGTAATAAAAAGGAAAAACTAATACACATAACAACGTGAATATATCGCAAAAGATTGTATGCCAAGTAAAAGAAGCCAGATACAAAAAGTACGTATTTCTGGAGGGGTGCAGATTGATTGGGAAGGGGCACAGGAATTTTCTGTAATGATGAATATGTTCTGTGTCTCAAAATGCCTTTGTCTAAACTGATGTAATGGAACACTTAAGATCTGAATATTTCATGTTATGTATATTTTAACTAATTTTTTAAAATAAAAGTGTAAAATTTATTTTTAAAATATCTGACAATGCTAACGTGGAAGATGTAGAGATACCGACAAGATCAGGACAGGGGGATAAGTTTGAGGATACAAATCAAGGAGATAATTCATGTGGTCCCTTTCACTCTCCAGTTTTCATTTAAGACATCACAGGAAGAGTTCTGCCTTCATTCCATAATGTATACTCTATTTTGTGAAGAAGCGGAAAAGCTTATCCATACACTTCCTGGACTCTTAAGCAGCATTCTCCTGAGTGTCTATACTGTACTCTCTTCATACCCCATCACAGCACTTACCATATTCTACTGTAACTAGTTATTTACAATCCTCTTTACCCTACAAGCCCAATGCCTGCAACACAGTGGATAACCAGAAAATGTTTATTGAAGGAATAAATGAATTTTCATGCATTATCATTTATGACTGACAAGCTTTCTTCTCAATCAATTGCTTTTGAGGGACTCTACTTACCTCTGTCCCCGAAGAACAGCTGTGTACAGGTGAATACATTGACTGTCTTGAACCAACCAATACAGGAGCCCATCACTGAGGTCTAAAGTTAGAGCAATTACCTAAATAGAAAGTAAGGTCAGAAAATAAACCAAATACATGTCTGAAGCATAACTTTGTGAACAGTTCACACTTAAGCTATAGATTTCTCTTTAACATCCTCTTTGGAATAATAAATTAGGTAACTTTTACTGTTTTCTGACTATAAAATTTATATGATTATGCTTATTACTATGTTATTTGGATATAAACACTGGTGTCCTAAAATTTTACAAAAAGGCAAGGAGTATATTATTCACTTTTATATACTTAGCTCCAGTAATTATCAAAGTATGACTCTCAGACCTGCAGCAACAGCATCACCTGGAAACTTGGAACAAATATAAATTACCAATCACACTCCAGAGTTACTGAATCTGAAATGTTGAGCCTGTGTAAAGCTTGCCTAAAGGTAGTGATAACTCTGGCCTCTTTAGCAACATGAGCCAGTGAATTTTGTTGTTGTTTAAACCTGTTGTTATCAAACATAGCTGCATATTAGTATGATCTGTGGAGTTTTTTAAAAATCTCAATTCCCAGGCTGCACTCTATTAATTATGATCTCTGGGGATGGAACGTAGGCTCCAGTATGCTTTAAAACTTCTCAGGTGATTCCAACGTGCCACCAATGGTTTAAACCATTTTGAATTGTATTTTCTATTAATTGCAATGCAAAACATTCTCATATACTTTAAAAAGATCATACACAAAGGATGTTTATGTGTTAAAATTGAATAGTAATGTGTATATAAAGCCCTATTTCCAGATGACATATGAGAACCACTTCTTCCTACTCTTTGCTTTCTTGTTGCAATGTATATCTTAAGTTTACATCCAGTCATCTAGATGAGGCCTGATGGCATAGAATCCATGAGATATGGCATAGAATCCATGAGATAGATAGAAGTTACTATCCAAAGATCCTATTTTTGCTTTTTTTGGCTTTACAAATATTTTTCAAATAAGCTAAGATTGCCAGTAGCCTGATCTCAGAGCGGTGCAATCTCCCTGTAACATACCTAGAGGCTGTGAGGTATACCCAATAGAATTAAAGTTGATGACTACATCTTTAGCAAGATACAGCAGCATTTAAACAAATATGATGAGCCAGTGAAAGATGTGATGTGATGAAGATACATTAAGGTATCCAAGAGCTAAAAATTCTTCCTGAAAAGTTACCCTGCTACAAAGAAACAGTTATAAGGTACATGACGGCAAAACCCCTTTGGTTGTCATACAAATCACAGCCTTCTATCTTCAGGAAAATTCAACCAACTTATTCTCCAGAAGGTAAAAATGTATTCTGGCAATTCTCAGCCTTTTAGGAGTTGAATCATGTCCTTGCTCCATGGTGAGAGAGATTTATTGATTTTTTTTTTCAGTTAAAGAGAAATCAGGTTAACCTTGTTTGGTTATTTACAATGAGATGCACTAGAGTTTCTACATTACAAATCAAGTCTATTTTATCTATTTTAAAAAGGAGATTCTACAATTTTTTGCTGGAATACAACAAACTATTCAAACTCTAAGTAAAATTCAGGTGTTGGGTCATCATCCCATTCCTCCACAGCAGTCAGCAGCTTCATATTTAAACAGTCAGAGGGTACTCCATACCTTTTATATAAACCTCTTTGATCTAAACTAAAACCCTTATGTTAAATTTTAATTCTATGGTAAAATGTACCATATGCTGTGAGTTGAGCTCATCAGATGTGGCAAAAGGTATCTTTTTACCTTAGAAGAATCTCTTACTTTGTTCATTCTTTTTTATCACACAAGTAATTGGGCCTTTCTATAAATAATTGCCTGACTGTATTTCATTATATCAGCTGATTGCAAAATATATTATTACTGCATAATAAATCTGTACAAGACATCAATGAACAAGAGAGAGATGAAGAGCTTTGCTGGATGCAGAATGCATTGCCTTCAAAACATCCAGTCACTAAGGGAGTCATATAGATTAGACATCAAACCATGGAACCAGAACACAGATTTGCAAAAGCAACAACTGCACTTGACAACCTGGGAGAGGATTTGGAGAGGAGTGTTTTTTTTGTTGTTGTTGTTAATTTCCATTCTTTTGCTTTTATTATATATATATTTTTAACTTCAATAGCTTTTTGGGGTACAGGTAGTTTTTGGTCACATGGATGAATTGTACAGCTGTAAAGGCTGAGATTTCAGTGCACCAGTCACCTCAGTAGTTTTAAAATGTACCCAATATGTAGGGTTTTTTTATCCCCCACTCAACTTCCACCCTTCCTCCTTCTGAGTCTCCAAAGTCTATTATATTACTCTGTATGCTTTTGCATACCCATGGCTTAGCTTCCACTTATAAGTGAGAACATATAGTATTTGGTTTGCCATTCCTGAGTTACTTTACTTAGAATAATGGCCTCCAGCTCCACCCAAATTGCTGCAAAAGACATTATTTCCTTCTTTTTTATGGCTGAGTGGTATTCCATGGTGTATTTATACCACATTTTCTTTATCCACTAATCAGTTGATGGGCACTTAGGTTGGTTCCCTATCTTTGCAATTGCAAATTGTGCTGCCATAAACATATGTGTGCAGATGTCTTTTTGATATAATAACTTCTTTCCCTTTGGGGAGATACCCAATAGTGGGATTGCTGGATCGAATGATAGAAGTACTATTAGTTCTTTAGGAAATCTCTGCACTGTTTTCCATAGAGGTTGTACTACATCCCCATCTGCAGTGTATAAGCGTTTGTAGGGGGGATTTAAAGAGGGGTAAGAAGGATTAATTTCCCCCAAACATGCTGAGATGACTCACTCATTTATGGGAAAGTCCCCAAGGTCACATCAGAGCTTTATCCTGGCTGGTGAGAGTACTCAAACAACCATATCAGAACACTGGGAAGGTTACTGACAAAGTCCCTGAGGTGGAGAAGTTATTCTTGAGATAATATTATCAATATGTTTTTACAAAAATGAAAATGATTTTCCCTAACAATTATATTTTTTGAAAAACAAAAAAAATGCTTTCTTCGTATTCAGACTGAAGTGACTCCAAAATAGAATTAAGAGACCTTTTTATTATTTGACAAGAATGATTAATCTTTGGATATGGACATAAATTTCCATCTCCTTTAAATGTCTGTGTTATAATCCATGTAATGCAAATCAGGTCTCTTTAAATATCCTAGGAATTATGGCCCATATACGTTATTGGAATTGGAGATCAAGTGACTCAACTATTAGTTCATATATATACATATATTTTTTAAATTATCTGGTATTCTGTATTATGTATATTTTATCTCTGCAGAAAAAATGACTTAAAATAAGAAAATCTTCAGGGATATATTAGGTAGAAATGGTGTGAATAATATATTTATTCTTAATGCATTTCTGCAATTTTCAAGTTCTTCACAGTTGAAATATGTCACTATTATGATCAGAAAAAAATAAAATTTAGAAACTTAGATGGATACCTAGTGGGTACCTAAACAGATTCAACAAAAATAGGTATTGCTTGTAGAAGGTGAGGAAGTAAAAGTAACATTTGCTTTAGAAACATTCCTGTATCAGGCATATTTTGCAGGTTGAGTAATAAGAGCTTAACTACTGAGCATTTACTTTGTACCTGGAACTATTCCCACTCCTTCTCATGAATAATCTCATATAATCTTTATAAAAAAAAACCTAGGAGGTAGAATAATAGTTAACAGTCCCATTTTTCAGATAAGGAAAGAAACAAGCAGAAGTGAAATAATTTGCCATTTTAGAAACAGTTTTTAGAACAGTCAGTGCCCAAAACTGATTGAAAATAGTAAAATGCCTAGTCACCACCTGATTCGAAGCTTCTAAAATATTCAACAGAAGTCCTTAAGACTATAAAAACAGTTATAAATTAAAACACTTTTAAGTTGGGTTCACTCAACATAAAGCAAACAAAAAAATCTCCATAGTGCATTTGAACTTACATAATCATTTATCACCATCAAATAAGGCTTTCAATTATGACCACCAAATAAGGCTTTTTTTTTTCAAATAACAGAAATCTTGGTTAAACCAAGATCTTACCAAAACAGTATTTCCTTTAGGAGTCTATATTTATATCATAAATATAGAGCTATTTAGTATTACTAAATGATCAGATCTTTTAATTTGTCACCTTTTTCCCAGAAAACCAAGGCTGTGCCTGTAATATAAGGGAACTTTCCCCATTTAGTCTGGTGCTTTCCACTGAATAGAGTGTAGTCCAGTAGAGATATCCACCAACTGAATCCACCACCATGTCATTCACCAATAGCTTCACGTGGGTAACCATGTCTGTGTGTCCCGTCAACACAGACTGCCTTTGTATCTAAAAAACATAATTGTATGGCCAGTTAATGTCTTTCAAGTGACATTATTATTTCTGAATAGTTTATTGCAATCATTAATAAATTGCTTCATTAATCCATTCATTCACTCAACCACAAATAGTGATTGGCACTATGTGCTGGGTAGTGTGATAAGCCTTGGAAACACAGCAACAAGCAAACAGGCATGGCACCTGCCCTCACGGGGCTATCTGTTTTCATGCCTCCAAAGAGAAGGGCAATAAATTTACTTTGCATAAAAATAACTGCTTTTCCTAATTATACATCCAGACAATGTGAACACTGCTGGATAGGAATATATTTGATTAGACTCCTGAAAAAAGATGTATATGGTCTTCATAAATGATGACATCTCTCCTCGCTCCTCTCTACCAGTGTAGTTCCCTAATATTTCATGATTATCAATAATGTGCCAGGCACTGTACTTTTTTATCTTTAAAATATAAACTCCTGTAATCCTCACATTAAGCTTATGAAGGATTTCTATTCCCTATTTTTTCACAGGTAAAGTGGGTTAAAGTTAAACGATTTGTCCTGGAGTTAAACACTTTTATAAGAGATAGAGAAAATACTTAACACTGGTTTTTATGTCCACTCTTCCATTTCCTTTTTCAAAAGTATTTTTAAACTAACCCATTTGAGGGAGTGTTTTCTGACTAACCCCACTCAATTTCATTCTGCTTGCACATCTTTGGCACTTATGAATTCAGATTGCACCATATTGCTTTCTCTCTAAATACATTGCTTCATATGCTTCTTTATTTCATATATGTATTTTATCTCATCAGAAGAGCAGGGACAACTGATGATGGCTGCACATCACTGGACACACTAAAAAATCTCTGAATTCTACACAATAAAAGAATGAATTTTGTGTTATGTGAATTATATTACAACAAAGTTGTTTTTAAAATAGCAGGGACATGTCGGCTATTTGTTTTATATTCCCCACTTGGCCTTCTTTCAAGGATTTCAACGCATTGGTAGTAGATAAATGATTCCTGGACAAATAAATGAATGGACGGCAAGTACTTTCCTGATTAAAAATGATTTCAATACCTTATTTCTTGATCTGTCAGGCCAATGTTCTTGTCATTAACCATCATCTTTCTCTTCAAAATGTATCACTCCACAGGTGTGCTGGATGTCTTTATTTTGCCTCTAGGTCTAATCTCCACCCTTCTCCACCTTACTCTGTGCCCCCATAGGCCAATATCTATGGACTTTATCTGCTAGGCTGAAGGGTTGTTGTCTGGCCTCTGGGGAGGTTCAGCCAATGGAAGCACTGGCAGATCAGAGGGTAGGAGGAAGGAGAGGTTGGGGTTCTTATTCCTTTAGCTGGCTCCTTGCCAGACCATACATCTTGATAGTGGCCAGCTTCTGTGCCTCAAGTCACAGTCCATATCAGCTACTCTCCTACAGCTACAGCCCTCACCAGGTTCTTCCACTTCTTCCCCTTGCCTCTTCACACCTAGACTTACGTCTTCCCACACTTGTAAACCGTGAGGATGCTTCACCATCATTTGTTCATTTTCCCTAGCCCTGTGCACACCTTCGAAAATAGTCTCTTCACTTAGTTGCCTTGAATCATGCCTTTGGAGCATGCCATGTGCCTGCCAAGACACCAACCCTCAGGTGAGCATTTTCATGTATTTATTTAAACTATTATTGGGGAAAAAATAACTAATTCAACAAATAGTGATAAATTTAATTTACAAAAAACCATATTCTAAAAGTGAGATGAGGCTGGGAGCAGTGGCTCATGCCTGTAATCCCAGCACTTTGGGAGGCCAAGGCAGGCAGATCTCTTGAGGTCAGGAGTTCGAGACCAGCCTGGCCAACATGGTGAAACCCCATCTCAACTGAAAATGCAAGAAGTAGCCAGGCATGGTGGCGTGCGCCTGTAATTCCAGCTACTTGGGAGGCGGAGGCCAAGATGGCGCCACTGCACTCCAGCCTGGGCAGCAGGGTGAAACTGTGTCTCAAAATAAGAAAAAAAAAAATTTTAAGTGACTTGGTTTAAAGACAAACATTAAATAAATAATAGCATAAGTGGTGCACAGGTATTTAAAAAAAAAGAAATTGGTGTGCAAGTCGCTGAAGTGGATAAGTATTGTTCTAGACTATCTAGAATGCCATGCTTTAACTCACCACATATGTCTTTCCAGCCCAGTAGAGAAAGTGACCCAGCCACTCAAAAGCTAAAGCCCCTGCTCCTGCAATGCTGGGTAGGTGATAATTCTCTGAGATATCCGTCCCATTCAGGAGCCACACAAAAACGTCACCTTTCATGTCACTGTAGTAGAGGCTGTTGTTATACCAATCCATGTCTCAAAATAAAGTGAATGATTAGCAGTTATTTTTCATACATACCAACAAAAACATAATGAGTCAACAAATCACATCTGCACTTCAACATAATTTTAAAGAACACACTGACACATATTCACTAGAACTTGATCTGTCAAGAATATTTAAATAATGTTTCCCAAACTCTTAACCCCTGAAACCAGGGAGAACAGTGGATACACATCGAGCATCTCCTCTTTGCCAAACATTGTCCCAGGCAGTTTACAGATCTCATTTAGTTCCTAAAACAAAATTATGAAGTAGGAATTATTCCCATTTTTAAGATGGCAAACCTGAGACAAGGTGAGATCAAGTGTTCTGCCTGAGGGCTCACAGATACATCAAGAGAAAGCCCAGACTCAGCCAAAGCCAAAGTGGCATTCTCCCCATTGGTGCTATATTACCTACATTCGATTCCTATGTTGGCCAGAAATGCTCTTGTACTTTTAATGGCCAAATAAATCAATAAACAATTAGATAACTATGGAAGATGTCATCTTCAGGCAAGATCACTGTTATAACACCCTAGAATGAAGACTTTTCTTCCTTCTAATGCCTTCCAGGCAAATTACCCATTCATTACTTAATAATCCTCTTTGTCAACCAATTATTCCTTACACCTTATTTAGAACTCTATGCAGCAGTTTCTGCTCCTGTCTTATAGCAAACGCATAGTAAATTATTTAAGTATAACTGTCTTAGTGGAACAAGATAGGCTGTTAATGTGAGATGACATTGGTAGATTAATACATGAGCATTATATCAAAGCCTTCCTGGTGGGCATACAACTAGAAACAACCTCACATTTTGTGACTTAATAAATAGCATTCCTATCTAAGAACTGACATTTTCTTAACAGAATCACTAGCAGTAGAGTTCAGTCAATATTTTTTCCTTTCACTATTGACCTAATACCAAAATACCCTATTCTTTTGATTTATTGAATGAGGTGGGAAGTCTTAAGAGTAGAAATCTGTCATTCAAGTGAACAGAGGACTTGGTGTTTACCTGACACATTTCCTATATCAGAGGATAAGAGCTCTCCTGGGCCAAAGCTATTTAATGGTTTACTCCAAAGCCCATCTTCTTTCACAGCCATGATAAATGGTGGTTCACTAGCTGTTTAGTAAAAAAGAAATTAAAAGAAACATCAGTGAAAGCAAACTCTTTAAAGGTATCTTATACACTTATATCTATGTCTTATATCTTACGATTTTCTTTATAAAGTAAAAGAATGTCAACACTTTGAAAAGTTCTATAAAAGGATATGAGTAACTGTTATCTGTGTAACAAGAATGATCCCATTAAACATACTTTCTGATTTTCACATAAATTTTTGAAATGTGAAGAAAAACGCATGGTGAGATTGCCTCTATAACAGTGTCTTGATCATTGCAGAATTTTTTTTGAGGGTGCTTTGACTACTGTTTGTCATGGTCTCATTCAGAGCATCCAGAAGAGATTGTGTTAACAATAGTAATATGAATGGTATAGTCATCCTTCCATTTCTTTTCAGCCAAGAGGACGGAATTCAGCATAATTCACAGCCCCTCAACTTCTCTCAGCAAGACCTTCAGAGTTCTGAAATGCCACTGCTTAATATACCATAAGAAAGAAGAAACCCATAAAGAATCAATTATAGTGTTTCCTTAAACATATCTTGGAAAGTTTAAAATGGCAGGTTAGAAACACTAATTAAATATCACACACTGCTTTATTTGCTTTCCTAATCTCAGAAAATAAATACGTACTCAATATGTGTTTACTCAAACACATACTCAAGAGGTCAATACACCCTCATTCTCATTTCTTTAAACCCAAGGCAAGGAAATTTAAAGGACACTCAGCTAGTCCTCTTTCTGTGAGAGTCACTCCCTAAATCCAGAACATTTTCTTACCTGGCACCAGGGTAGTACCCACTGAGGGCTCTGACCAGGGGCCTGGCCTCTTTGGAGAACTTGCTCTCACAGAAACCTTGTATTTCGTAGCACTCTGCAGTTCAGGTACATTCAGCATGGTTCCACTTATGTTCAAGAAAATATGAGTGACTTCAGGAGGGTCTTGGGAGGATACTTTCACCTCATAGGTCCAGTTCTGCCAGGCAGAAGGGCCTAATTCAAAGAGTTCAATAATATCACTGGTCAGGATGACATCTGCAAGGGCAAATCAAGGATTCTCAATAAATTCACCTACATCCTCATCTCAAATGGGAGAGCAATTGGGCAGTAATATCCACTACCCCGATAATCACCAGGGATAATTTGTTGATGAGGCCAGGACAGTGTTCATTCCTCATGCCGCTCATTTGGCTGCATTGAAGGAGACAGCATTCCCAACAAATAGGACTGTCCTTCAAAGCTACACGCTTGCTGCATATAATTGTCAGAGGGGTTCTCTACAACACTAACAGATATAATCAGGCTCTTAATAAAAAATGCTTAATGATGAATCTTTAATGTAATTACCACTGTTTGTATAGTACCTTCCTCCAAGAAGCCCAATCAATAAAAAAAAATTACCTATTCATTTTCAGCCATCTTTGAGATATGCAGCAAACAGACATAATTAACTTTGTTCTAAAGCAAAAAACAGTCAATGTTTTCTAAATACTTACTATTGGTCTAGGGGATCAGGGGCTGGCAAACTCCACTCACAGGCCAAACCTGGCCCACTGTTTCTGTAAATAAAGTTGTAATGGAACACAGCCACAGTTATTAATTTACATATTATCTATGGCTGTCTTCACACTACAACAGCAGAATTGAGTAGCTGACAGGGACCATCTGACCCACAAAGTAAATAAAAATATTTACTATCTGGTCTTTCCTTTACAGAAAAGGTTTGCTGACCTCTGTGCTAGATACTGTTTTAAGTGCTCTACTTATGTATTTTAATTTTATCTGTACGACAGTTCCATTAAAAGTTATAATAAATATTCCCCGTTTCCAGGTGTGGAAACTGAGGCACAGAGTGGTTTAGTAACTTGCCCAGGGTCATTCTGTTAACAAATGGCAAGACAAGTACTTGAATCCGTGCAGGCTGACTCCAGAGCCCACCTGCTTACCCACCCACGTACTACCTCTCTCCAGAGATGGAGATTCGAGTTCAGAGAGTTTTAGGGAATTGCTGAAATTCATGCAAGCTTTCAACAGCACAAAAAATCTCAACCCAAGTATTCTATCTCCCTGGCTATTTGTTCTGACTAGAATGTCAATGCCTGGATCTTAGCAGACACTCAATAAATGTTCAAATTATTCTATTGGGGTATACATGAGAAGTATAGAGATTCTCTTAATGTAAAACTAATAAATGTGGAACAAACGTATAAACTTTTTTTAGCTAAGTAGCTGCTTCTGGTTGATGACTGAATGGCCACATGGGGCTCTCAAAATTGAATCACAACGCCAAGCAGTTCAAACCTTCCTCTTATTCCAGCAAAGCCAGTAACCACCCTGGAGACACAGCACTCACTGGCTCCTATGGCAAGGGCAGGAGGCTTCCATTGAACAAGAGCCTGGTGAGAGCCAAACAGCACCGAAAGCTCCTGCGGGCGGCCTGGAAGAGGGTGCAGCTGGGAGGATGAGCCAAAGATGACCAAGTTACCAAATCCAAATTCTTCTATGTGACTCAGGTCACATCCCACGATGAACTCATTAAAAGACAAAGCATCCTGTTGGAAAATGACCTTGCCATCTGTGACAAGAAAGTCATTGTTTTCACAAGCAAAACTTTTCACATCAGCAAAGGGGATGCGAGGTAGAACGAGATGGGAAGAAGAGCCATCCAGAAATGTTGACATGAAGACTTGGGCAGTGTCATTGAAGTAAATGATTCGCTTGGATTGTGGCTTGATGGCAAAGTCTTTTAATGTGCAACTCTCCACAATACGCACAGCTTCTGCACACCGGCCAGATGGCACAGGAAGGTCTTCTCTATAAATGCCATCTCTCATGAGGTAAAAGACATACCTGACATAGGAACAAAAGAAACCTCATGAGATTCAGTCCAAAGGTTGATGAGTAACTTCCTCAGCCAATTGCTTTATTCTGTTGCACAATCAGAACTATGTATCTCTGATGTTGCTAAGTATAGGATTTTCCGAGGTGCAAAAAGGTAATTTCCTAAGATATACTCTATTCGTTTAAGTTACAAGTTGGAACATTAGAAAATTTCAGCCTCACTTGTAATGCTTAGTCTCTTAATTATTATAAGTGACTTTTTAAGGAATCAAAAAATTCAAAAACAGGAAGGGTCTTTTTTTTTTTTGAGAAAAGGTCTTACTCTGTCACCCAGGCTGGAGTTCAGTGACACAATCACAGCTCACTGCAGCCTCAACCTCCTGGGTTCAGGTGATCCTCCCACACCTCAGTATCCCATGTAGCTGGGACCACAGGCTTGCCACCGTGCTCAGCTAATTTTTGTATTTTTTGCAGAGACAGGGTATCACCATGTTGCCCAAGCTAGTCCTGAACTCCTGGGCTCAAGTGATCTGCACACCTTGGCTTCCCAAAGTGCTGGGATTACAGGCATTAGCCACCAGGCCTGGCCAGGAAGGGTCTTTCGAAATTTTAAAGGAAAACATACTATATAGAAATCACATGGCTAAATATGGTATTTACTATCAAATGTTTTCCTCTAAAAAACACACATCCTTAAGTCTAATGTTATCAGTAAATTTTCTCATGCATTCTGAGTGATAAATGGAAGAAAGTAAAACATTTAAACCATTTTTAAATGTACAGTTATCATTTTGCTGTAACTATCTAGCATGGCGACTTTGCATTTGCAGTGGACTAATTTTTTTTAATCTACAATTGATTCAGGCAATAGAGCTACCATTTTATAAACCACAAAGAAATACCCCACACATGACTGAAGCAGGAAAATCCAGCAATCAGCAGAAAGAAGCCAATGGAGGAATTAGAGAAGCACATCTAATTTAAAGTTAAACCTCACGGTAACGAGGCAGGTTATTTTAATAATGAAAAAGAAAACATACTGCCAAAATATTTCATTGACAATGAAATATGTAAATAAACTTTTAACTAAAATATAAAACCATTAATGTGGATGTAGCTAATTTACAATTCGTGATTATGGAGAAAGGTGCTAACAGAAGTATACTTTGATAAATTCTTATCCCAACCCCAAGGACTGGCAGCATTCCATCCTCTCATCACAACTGTCAAATCATTTTCCTTGTCCTTATTTAGTTCTGCTCTAATTCCCCCTGATGACTATTCCAAATCTTTATCAATTTTCTCAAAACTCCTATGCTAGAATAATATCCTGAGATATAAGCTCCATTCTGAGATATGTAGCTATGTTCTTTTCCCTGAGGACGGATTGTAGCAGGCCAAAAGGAAAAACAACTTGGCTCTTAATTTTCTGCTTTTGTTTCCCAAATTCAAAACTGTTAATGGAATTCGGAGGAATTTCAGAGTAGATAAAAGGAAAACTATCTGTGGTAAATATTACAATTATTATATTGAAGCAGGGAGGAAGAGAAAGAAAAATAGAAAGAAGATGAAGAGATCTGGTGTGTGGGAAGAGGAGGACAGAGTGAGGAGGAGAAGCTGGGTGGAAGAAGATGGGGAAGTGGTGGTAGGAAGAAAAGCAGAGGTTTTACAGTAAGTCTGAACTCAATGAGGAGACAATTCGCAGTGCAAAAAGAACAGCATAGAGGAAAATATTTCTAATACCAGGACAATACACTGTTTCACACATCTGATGTCCTTTAGGACTACTATACACAAACTATTGCTGAAAGTTACATGCTGATTTTTATAGAAACTCTCCTATCATGGTATAGAGAGATGGTCAGAAGACAGGCCCTGGAGCTAGAAGTCCTGGAGCAAGACTTCTTGTTCCAGGGCCTGTCTGGTTCCAGTGGTTCCATCGCAAAACAGCTGTATAATCTTGGACAATTACTGAATCAACCCGTGTTTCCCTTTCCTTATCTATAAAACTAGAATAATAAAAGTACTTATTTCATAGGGTTGAATACAAATTAAATGAATTATTGGACATAATACACTTAGAAACACATTCAGTATAAATACTAATTATCATTATCATTTCTAGTCACATTGCAAAATCTAAGCACAAATCTATTTTATCCTAATGGAAAAAAAGAGCCACTGAAGGCCTCACTGATCGCATTTGAATGATCGATTAGTGGGTAAAGTTCATTATCCTCAGAATGAGTCATTTTGTGTAAGTGTCAACAGCAAAGTTACATTTCATAGGACCATAGACCTTTACACATGAAAACAATAAGATTCAGAGAATCCTTGTCCTACATCACAAAGCGTTAAATATTCCATAATTCAGTAATTCATTCAAACCCAGAAGTTAAAATAAATCTTTAGTAAATTGTGAATGAATAGGAATAGAAAGCTTGATTTTAAAATCAATAATGAACATTTTTTTAAAAGTAAGTTTTTTTGTGAAAAACATGTTATGAGCTGTATTTTTTTTCATTCAAAATGAAAGCAACTTTATTCCTACAGGAAAGAAAAAAAGTTTAAGCTTACAAACATTGGCTTTGCCTGCTGGTTACTAATATGTTATTATCTGGTCATATCTGAGAAATAATAACTCCAAAATAACTTTCTATGTGTTTATCCTTTGTATTCATGTATATCTGGAGCTCACAAAATACATGCACAATAAATACCTCACTTTGTCTTCAAAATAACCCAACTGGGTAAGTATTATTACCTTCCCTATATGGATTGATAAACCAATGGTCATAGACATGATATTACTTGCTTGAGGTACTACTCCAATTTAACAGCAAGACTGCGGTACAATGTGTCCATTTCATTTGGGGGTAGGAGGCAGAGTTATCAATTAGCTCCTGTCTCCTAAGGTGGAAGCTAGCAGCTTTCTTACTAAAGAGCCTGTTGATAGATGTGAGAACCAAACCAGAGAAATGAACTACAGTTGAATGGCTCAGCAAAAGGAACAGGTGGAATGCAGGGGCTTTATCACAGGTAGTGTTGAGGGGGGCAGTGAGACTCTGAATCCCATGATAAAGAAGTGGCAAATCCAGGACTAGAACCCAGGCCCCTGACTCCCAGACAGGAGGTCTTTCCCATATGCCCATATTTGGCTGTGAAGGAGAGAGAAATAACTACTTTAGAAGAGTTGATTTATGTTTGAAAAAAAATTCCCTCCTGGCTCTACAGAATGAAAACTTTGCCTGAATTTAATTAAATTTACCTAAAGTAAGATGCATAGATAGGCTCATCTGGTACTGTAATGCTTCATTAGCAAGCAAGTTTCTCAAAGATTATTTATTGCCAATGGAAGAGAATTCATCTTTACAAGGCTAACACTTACCCATTGTATGAATCAGCGACAATTTTTTGAGGTGCACTAATAGAGGGTGGACTAATTTCCTCGACGTTTGAGCAGTTCTCTAAATCACAGACACATACCTAAAAAAATAAAAAATATACCGGTAGGATTAGCATCTGTCTATATAGCATTAAATTCAGCCAACAAGTATCCCTGAGTATCTGTTCTGTTGGAATTGTACTAGGCACTGAGCATTGTCCAAGACAAATGAGCAAAAAAAGCCCTTAAACGGCAGTTTTATATCCTATATCCTAATGAACTTATACATTATTGACATCAACGCAATACAAGTGCCTATTTTCCTGGCTTGTAGAGGCATCCGACTATTTTTAACATTTAAGCGATATCTAAATTTATGGGCTTTCAACCACAGCAATGGCTGTTGCTTATTGTGATAAGCCTGTACCTTCCAAAGAAGTAGAATTTGAAACATGTCAAGACTGTGTCTTCATCAGCTCAGAATAATCCTTATGCAACAACAACAACAACAACAACAACAATAAAATGGTCTTCCGAAAAGTACAGTACTACTGTGTTTTTGGAGAACTACTAAATTTCCCTCTGGTTATGATATAATTTTAAATGCTTGCAGCTAACTTTGATCATGACTGGCAGTCTTACCTAATAATAACACAGGTACCACCACTATCTTATAGAAGATGAATTATTTTTAGTATAAACTCATGACTCTAAAAAAGTACAAATAAAGATGATTTAATGCTATGTCAGGACTAGCACTAGGTAAAGGCCACACCCTCCTATAGGCCAGATCTATGATTCATTGATAACCTAGTATCTAAGGCATAGTAAATACTTGAGTATTTATTGAATAAGGTAATTGTGTTTAGTATTAAATATACCGAGATATGCGTATCAGTATCACTGTCTATCATTATTCCTCTTTAACTTCTCAGACTAACCAGTTCATCCATGATGAAATACATTCTTTGATAAAGCCAATCTATGGAGATAGAGGAAATTAATCCTGAACCTCTGTAAAAAATTCTCAGGTCAGATACATCAGACATGTTGGCAGCCTTCTTCGCCCATATGAGAGTTCCTTCAGAGAAATAAACAATTTGCTGGTGGACATCAACAGATATTCCTAGAAGAGTCATGCAAGTGCACATACATTATTATATAACAACCAGGACAAAAAACTTGTATTAATGAGAATTTATTTATTTAATGCTTAATAAATTAAAATAGAAGTATTTTATCGTAAAAGAAAATATTCTTCTAAATTATTCCAATATATTAGGATATTAAGAGAATATGTTCTAGAAAGATTCAAAAATTTTCTTTTGTTCTAAAAGTACTTCCTTTAGAATCTTTTTTTCACACTAAGGAATCATTCATCCTTATCATACTGACCTGTAATATTATGGTATATAGCATCCAACCGAAGGCAATGTGCTTCATCTACTAAACGTTTTAAAGATCTCTTTCTTAGAGAAGTTTTTCTGGAAAAAAAGAGCCACTGTTCCTCTTGCTGAACTGAAAAAAACAACACGATTTGCAGACAGGTAGACCAACCACAGGTACACTAACAGACACAAAAAAAGATCAGTACTACCCTTCAAAGCAAGGGCACTAGTGCTTGAAAGAGGCTGGTCAAATTTTCTCTAAGGGCACTGGAGAATTGCATCTATGGTAAAACTCACATTATTCTATGATTGGAGGTAGGAAGTACAGTAACAATCAAATAGGATTTATGTTCATATGCCCCTAAATAACTCAGAAATGACATCACGTGATGTATCACTATTCTCAACAGCCTTGCCCCAGCTCAGCTCATTATCTTCAGCCATGAGAACTGGCTCGGTGGAGGTGGTCCACCCTAGGCCAGAGTGGGTTATGCATAACACACACATATCGTCAGACACTGGTTGTCTCTGTGTTGCCTTCAGTATCTTTCCTTCTGGGGCAGAAGAAAGGTCCTTAGAGGAATGACACTGGAAGGCTGCAGAACTCTGCTTGATGCCCTGTTCAAGTGGAGACTGATGCAAGGTGCATGGGTGAACATTTTTAGGGTATTTAATGAATGTTATGCAATAATCACAGTAACAACAACCTTAACCCTGCTCTATATTTAACTCACCCTTTGGATGTGCTTCTTACATAACAAAAATACTTCTCCTTTCCTAGAGTCTAGGAACAGCCAAAAAAACAAAGGCTGATGATGGATGACATTCAATACCCATTGGCACAGGCATGTACAGATTAGAGTAAGGGGCAGTCAAGTCAGCAAATAGGGTTCTAGTAAAAATAGAAAACAGGCTCCCAGAATTCAGAATCTTTGGATGTTCTCAAAAATATTTTATTAGTTTCCCCTCAAATTTCCAGTACTTCTTAGAATGCATTTTCATTTATTATTTTGCTCACACATATATCATACAGTAAGTATTCAGTCACTTGAGGTAATCAATAAAACACCAAAGCCAAAAAGAAAAGGCGCTTACAAAATGATAAAAGATACTTTGGCAGATTGAACACTTATATAGTAATATGTAAATTATTGAAGTCCAGATATATTTAAAAGCACAGATACTGGAAAAACAATGTCTGATATATATCAAATAATAATATATAATCTAAAATAGGGATTAGGGCAGAAAAGTTATATGTATCCCTTAAGTGTGTAAATGTGAGTCAGAAACACTAGTGATTTCAACTGAAACCAAAGGTTTGAGGCCATTTTTTAAAACCCTAAATTTTTTATTCTGATTTTCAATTCCCAAATCCTAATATTAAAACTTTCAATCTAACCACTTACTTTAATTCATCAAATACTTAGGTTCACCTAAAATGGAAAACTTAACAAGTACTCAAAAGACAATTTCATTTGGGCAGAAGAGGTGGGTCTTGAGGTCTACCAGGTGACCCAGGGCTTCTGGCTCTGAAACCACCCTTGCCACCCTCATTCCTGTGTAGCTAAAGGAACAAGCCTGAACCATACCTGCTGAAGATGAGGTGGTAATACTAGATTCTGCTTCTGGACCCTCACCAACTTCATTTACTGCTGCAATAGAAAACCTATTCCAAAAACAATTTGGAGAGACGTGTTTCACATGGCGTGGTGTGAACATGAGATAAAAATAGAAGGAGCAATAACTTTTCTATTTAAAGGATGATGTGGCAATGCATGAGTCTAGTTACATGGTGCCACTGCTCAGCACTAAAATGACCATCAATCACATCCTTGTTTGCATTCCCCTAGAACAGTTCAGGGTCATAGAGGTCAAAAGCTGAACTCTGCTATCTGCATGACCCCCATTCTTCTCCAAATTTAAAGAGGCTCTAGTAAATGATAGACAAGCTAACAATAATAAAATAATTACCCTAATGGTTAATAAAAATACCTAAACAGAACTCTACCTCCTTACTTTTTTCATATTGGATTAAATGAAAATTTGACATTCATGGTGTTTATGTCTTTGTTAGCCATATTTATAAGTCTCCTCTGAATATAATAGAAACGCTTGAGAATGTTTTTGCTTAGGACCCTATAATCTAATAAGCATATAGGCTTGAGGAAAACCACAGTGACTTCAACCCAACACCATGGAGTGAGCAGCGCTTCTCAAAGTACATTTAAACTATTTGATACCCATATTTCTTAAATAATTATCATGCCTGCAGCCATGCTGGCTATATTTTCCTCTGTGTCACTTAATTCTTACCTGTAAATAGTATTTGGTAAAGTGGAGTAAAACTGGAAACTGGTTCTCTGTGTCCCTGCATCTAATTTTTGATTTTTGCTGATCAGCCTTAAGTTATAACCCAAAATAGGTCCACCTGGGAATTGAGGTGGATCCCAGCTGACTTCCACAGTGTCGGGACTTGAGCTCTCAATATTCCTGATCAAAGGTGCAGTTTCAGGAACTGGAAGAGATAATGGTGACATGGTGAGCAGAAAAATGTGCAAGCGTGATGTTTTTAAAATAAGATGGAAAAAAGTCTTCTTTTTTTTGAAAACTTAATGGAAACGAAATAATTTTATTAATATTCAAAATATGTGATAGAGGAAAGGTGGTAAGATGTCTAAACCAGTTCGCTCCTTTCCCAAGACGCCCTTTCAAATGTTACTTTCCTCACTTCTAATTAATGAAATAAAATTAAATATAGTGTATACGAATACAATAATGGCCCTTTTAAAAAAAGTCATCGGGACTTTCTAGAGACTTAAATGAGTTGAAACATGGGATGGAACCAGTTTAGGAAGAAGAGGAGAGTGTGACTAAAACTGGAGTCAATGATCGACGAGTTTTTAAAAAAAAAAGGCCATCCTGGGGCCTTTTCACTCATTTGAGTGGGGCAGCCTTGCTGGTTCCAGCTGGAGATGTGGGTTCAGATGAGCTGGAATTCAAACAGTTGGCTTCACTTTTGTTGGCATCAGCTCTAATGACCCAGACTACACTTTCCTTACCCCAGCTCTCAGGTCCTGGAAATCCAGGCTGACTGTGCTTCAGCACCCCTGCCCTGGCAAAGGATTAAAGGAGCATGTATGAAACGACTGAGCATTCACACACAGTCCCCAGCAGCTACTTAAGTGGACAAAGAAAGGACAACAAATGATCTGACAGCCTAGCTTCCATCTGTGTCTCCACCTGCTTTTCAAACCAAACCCCTAAAACCAGACTCTTTTATTTCCTCTTTCCGTAGAAAGACACAATTAGAAGTTACTTTGCTCTTGAGTAGATTTCTCTCCCTCTGAACACTTTTGGCAAATGCTCTGCATCACCACTGACTTTTAAAAGCCCTTTTAATTGCTCTCTCAGCCTTTCTCTGATGCAATTCATCTCTAACTCTCAGACTAATTTTCAGCAAACACAAGCATCATTGCATCACTCCTCGGCTCCATGTAGTCAGTCACCATGATAAACAGGGAAGAAATACATTTCTCCCACTGAATTATAATATAATTAGAATGTCAAAATTTAAGTCATTAGGGTCAATGCCCAAATGTGATCTTCTACCGTTGAAGCAAGTTAAATGTCACCTACATGGCAAGATGTGATCATTGTCCAGGTCTTCCCTACCAAAAAAAAAAAACAACAACACAAAAATCTTCCCTGAAATGCTGGTATCCCTTGCCTGACAATCATTCCTCTTTGTTAAGAAATTATTTTCTGAAAGGACCCAGTTAAAAGGCAATAGCACCATTTAGGCCGGGTGCAGTGGTTTACGCCTGTAATTCCAGCACTTTGGGAGGCCGAGATGGACCAATTGCTTGAGGCCAGGAGTTCGAGATCAGCCTGGCCTACATGGCAAAAACCCATCTCTACTAAAATTACAAAAATTAGCCAGGCATGGTGGTGCATGCCTGTAATCCCAGCTACCTGGGAGGCTGAGGCACAAGAATCACTTGAACCTAGGAGGCAGAAGTTGCAGTGAGCCGAAATTGTGCCACTGCACTCCAACCTGGGCGACAGAGTGAGACCTTGTCTTAAAAAAAAAAATGCAGTGGCTCACGCTTGTAATCCCAGCACTTTGGGAGGCCGAGGCGGGCAGATCACAAGGTCAGGAGATCGAGACTATCCTGGCTAGCACGGTGAAACTCCATCTGTACTAAAAATACAAAAAGTAGCCAGGCATGGTGGCATGCACCTGTAGTCCCAGCTACTCAGGAGGCTGAGGCAGGAGAATCGCTTGAACCCGGGAGGCGGAGGTTGCAGTGAGCTGAGATTGCGCTACTGCATTCTAGCCTGGGCGACAGCGAGACTCTGTCTAAAAAAAAAGGCAATAGCACTATCTAAAATCATGTCATTCCCATAGCTAAAAGAAAATAGGGTTATGAGGCAATTAACACAATACAGATAAGTTTCTAAGTTTTGATGTAGCTAGAAAAGTGAGCATCAGAAACATGAGATGCTATCCATAAGAAGGACACCCACATAGGGTCTAGAAGACACAGAGGGTATGTGAGCTTGCTTATCCAGGAGAAAGGCCCAGAAATGGATGCAAAATTTGCTTTCATTATTTTGATTTGCCCAGCCAATGTCCCTGCATGGTATTTCTGTAGCACCAGAAAATGTCCCAGCACTGTTGGATAACATATGGCATTGCTTGGAACAAGGAAGAATTCATTCTACTCTGATTTGGAAAATTTCAAACATAGTCCTAGGTCAGTGTTTGATCTGAGGCTCTAAGCAAGAATAGTCAGAATAATCAGCAGAGGTGGCCACACAAACCCTGAGATCTGACAAACAAGGAGAGAGCACCCATCAGGGAAGGGGAAAAATGCCCCAGCCAACTTCATCAGCTGCTGGACTCTGCTTAGGTCCAAGGCCTAGTTCAGCCTGAGGCTCTCTGCAGATAGGCACATCTCCAGAGCTGAGGGTTAGGGCATCCAGCCTGGAGCATGTCTTCCTGGGTTGCCTCAGCTAACTCTGAGGGCGGGGGCACCAGACAACTCTCCCTCAGTGTCTGCCTCAGCATTTGCCTTCCTCTAAGGTTTCTAGGCTTGAATCCTTTTCCTGGTGTGGAAGTCACATCTTCAAAATAATAAGTCAGAGAATACCCAATATATGTTCTGTTTTTAAAAAGCAGTTTTGATAAAATCTTAAAATAATACAGTAACTTCCCAGCTGGTCGCTACCTCTGTACTTTCAAATCTGTCTCATTCTCTCAATCTATTCTATGTGCAGTTGCCAAAGTTCTCTTTTTGAGAAGGATGTGAAGCAATTACTGCTGTGCTTTAAAACCTTCCATAACTCCTAACTGCGTTCTAAATAAAGTACAAACTCCTTACCCAGGACATTTAAGATTGTTGGTAATCTGGACCTAGTCTGCCTTCCCAATGTTATTCTCACTATTTTTCTTCCTGTATCCTATGCTTCCAGCAGATGGAATACTGACTGATTTCCCTCCATGCGTTAGAATCCAATCTTGGTGACCCTGGTCACATAGACACCTGGACCTGCCCTTTTCTCTCCTCACCTCATGTCTAACTCAACAAATGAGACTTCCTCCAAAGAGATTTCTTTAATATTTCATTTCGGAAATAATATTTCCCTCCTCTAAACTGCCATGGGAATTTGTCAGTACCTTTTCTATGTGTTTAATAAAGCTTTACCTTATTGTGAGGTTAGTTAGGCATGTGCTTTATCTCTTCTGCAAGAGAGTAAGCTTCTCAAAGTATCCATGCATCTATAGATATCCCATGAATATATTTTGAACAAGAGAACAATAACATTTATTTAGAGCTAGAATTGCTCTAAGGACATATTAGTATTCAGAGGACAGCAGCTCAGATAAAGTTATATTCTGATAGGGCAACATTCTGTATAAAGGGTGGGAAAATGAGGAAGCAGGAATCTAGCAGACAAAAAGCTTTTTGTTGCTTTCCAGAGACAATGTCACTGTGTCATACTCAATCACCTTCATTTTTGAAACACTTTCATCACTTGGCTTTGAGACACCACAAGCTCCCGAGACTCTCCTTCTCCCTGTCCTTTGCTGTCCCTCCTCTTCTTCCCAAATATTAAGGGCCCTTGGGCTGACAACTTGACCTTCTCCTTTTTTCAACCACGTTCACTTTTAGCGTATTGCCTCCAGGCCCATGGCTTGAATCACATCTCTGTGGTGATAACTCCTAAATTGATAGTTTGGATACTTTCGACTTACCTCCTGAGTTCCAAATCCTTCCATTTAACTGCTTCCTCAGCAACTCCACTTGGATATCTAATAGACATCTCAAATTTTACTTGGCCGAAACAGAACTGATGGTTTTATCTAGGAAAGCCACTCCTCCTTTACCCTTGTGTCCCTGTCTCAGTAAATGATGACATTCAGGTGTTCAGACTGAAAGTCTAAGTTAGCAACATTGATTTTCCCATCTTCCTTGACAAATCCATTCAGCAACCCCAACAGCTCAATCTTCAAAATATATGACAAACCTTTCCCTATTTTCTCATCATCATCCTAGTCAGAGCCATCACCAAATCAAGCCTGACTTGCTTGGCCTCCTAACAGCTCCCCAGCTTCCCTGGCCCTCCTTCCACCCTCCCAGTCTATTCTCCATGCATCAGCCATACTGAAAATTTTAAAACTTGAACCAGTCCCTCCCCTCCTTAGAACACTCCAAAGACATTCTATCCCACTTAGAATAAAATCTGTGCTCCTTATCAGGGTCAGTATGGCCCTATGTGACCAAGCCTCTGGCTATGTGTCAGATCCCACCTCCTGCTTTAAAATCTATCATCATCCTATTTGGCCCTTATCAGAAATAATATTGACATTCCTGCAGCCATCTTCTGGCTGTTTTTGTTTTATCTTTTATTGGTTCAGAATTCAGACTAAGAAGAAGGGTGCTATACATTGGGTCTTCTCATAACCCAACAAATACTTTTACTTAATTACTTATCTGACTGTCTTCCCTAGCTGGAATGCAAGCCCCATATGTGTTAAGATTTTATCATCTTTAGTTCCTAGAATAATGTCTGGTATACAATAGGTCCTTGATTAATACTTGAATGAATGAAAAAAGTGCCCAATCTTCCTTTCAATTATATTAAAAATATAATACAAAAAATAACCAACTTTTCAGTAAAAAAAATAAAAATAAAACAAAAACGAGGTGAAATTTTTTACTGATATTATTTTTCCACAGCCAAAGAAGTTTACAACCTAGGCAATAAAAAGACTAAAATTATATCAAGAAATAAAAATAGAATCCAAACATATCTATACCACATCACTACCACCCCTGGGCCTCTCACCTGGGTCACCACATGGCTTCCTACCAGTTCTTCCTGCTTCCTCCCACACCCCAGAGTTCATTCTTCATACAGCAGCCAGTTTTCCTTTTAATGTACAAAGCAGTTTGCATCAGATCATGTCACTCCTCTCCTCAAAACCTTACAGTGACTCTCCTTCCAGAATAAAAGCCACATTCCTTACCAAGGTCCCTGAGGTAGACCGGGATCTGGCCCCCATCTCTCTGACCTTAGCTGTTACTCCTCTGCCTCCTTCACTCTTGTTCAGCCATATGGGCCTCCTAGTTGCTCCTTGATCAGGCCAAGGATGTTCTTGCCTTCGGTCCTCCACATGGACCATCCCTCTGCCTGAAACTCTCTATCTGAGACAGCTGCCTGGTTGACTTCCTTGCCTCCTTTAAGTCTTTGCTCAAACTTTACCCTGCCAGCTCACTAAGGCTCATTTTGGCCACCTTATTTCATACTACCACTGGCCTCTTCTTCTCTCTTCACTCTTCATTTCCAATCCCCTAAATGACAAACCCTGCTCAAAATATTCCTCTTACTATAGCACACAGCACCATCCCACTTACAATATACTTTATTTATTTCTTATGTTTGTTGCAGAATATTTCTCTTCCACCAAAATGTGAGCTCCAGCTGGGCGAAGTGGCTCACGCCTATAATCCCAGCACTTTGGAGAGGCCAAGGCGGGCAGATCACTGGAGGTCAGGAGTACAAGACCAGCCTGGCCAGCATGGCAAAACCCCACCTCCACTAAAAATACAAAAAATTAGCCAGGCATGGTAGTTCATGCCTGAGTCCCAGCTGCTTGGGAGGCTGAGGCAGGGGAATCACTTGAACCCGGGAGGTGGAGGTTGCAGTGAGCCAAGATCGCACCATTGCATTCCAGCCTGGGCAACAGACCAAGACTCTTGTCTCCAAAAAAAAAAAAAAAAGAAAAAAAAAGAAAAGAAAAGAAAAAAAGAAAGTGAGCTCCACAAGAGCAGGGGTCATTGTCTCTTTTGATCATGAAGGTATTGTGAGTACCTAGAATACTACCTGGCACATAGTTATGTACCCAGTTGTTGAATGGATCGATTAATAGGAAGGAATAGATTTATTTCCTTGTTTAAAATAAAAACAAACTAAATTAAAGCTTTGGAATAATTTCCTTTCATAAGAAATGTGTGCACACCATACCTCCATGAGGATGAGTCCTGTAACTGGGACTTGGAGGAGAGTAGAGCTGCAGCTGCGCTGTAAAGATCCAAACCACTCGGAAAATGTACTCAGTGAAGGGGTGCAGGGGCTCAACCACATAGGACAGTCTGGACACGGTCTAGATCAAGGAGTGATCAATAATCAGCATATATAGAATCAGCACCCTACATTGGGACTCAAAAGCATAGACTAATTTGTAAAAGATGGATGGCTCAACAGAGAAGATGAAAGAGAGGCCTGGAGCTTAGAGCTAAGCCATTCAGACATCAGCGTGCAGAATGCACTCAGAAATTCTCCCCTTCCAAATAGCAAAATTATGGATTCAATTATTTGGCATTTACCTCAAGGACTTAAATTTTTCTGTTAGTACACATAGTATCTCAGGACTATTTTTTTTTTTCTAAACTTTCTCATGCTTCCCTAAAAGACACAGTCCTGGATGACCACCATAGACAGTACTTCTAAATTGCAACAACCCCCATGAGAATCTTTCTTCTGCCCTCCATCCTAGCTGGACTCATCTTAGCTGGGATGGGCAAATAATGACTAATGAGGTGAATGGTTACGTGATGCTGTACTGAAGGAATAGTATATATGTCCAACATTATATTTTCCTTATAAAATAAATATTATATTTTCCCTATAAAATAAGCCTTAATGTTAAGGCTTAGTATTAACATGTTACAGAGTAGCTGAGATTAAAGTTCATCTAATCCAACTACCCATCTTACAGTTGAATATTTTCTAGAAGGCCTTTATGCTTAAAACTATAAGTAATAATTTGGCGCTTTTAAAAATTGGGGGCCAGGCGCGGTGGCTCACGCCTGTAATCCCAGCACTTTGGGAGGCCGAGGCGGGCGGATCACGAGGTCAGGAGATTGAGACTATCCTGACTAACACGGTGAAACCCCGTCTCTACTAAAAATACAAAAAATTAGTCGGGCGTGGTGATGGGCGCCTGTGGGAGGCTGAGGCAGGAGAATGGCGTGAACCCGGGAGGCGGAGCTTGCAGTGAGCCAAGATCGCGCCACTGCACTCTAGCCTGGGCGACACAGCGAGACTCGATCTCAAAAAAAAAAAAAAAATTGAGAAGGGGTCTGGGTTTAGGTAAAAAGGCAGCCTTTCATACCTTAGTATAAGTCCAGCTTCCCAGAAGCTGTGCATATTTCCACTGAATTATGTATTTTACTCCAGAGAAGTTGGCAGATTTCCATCGTAATGTCATGTTGTGGCTTCCAATGGAAGAAGCAAAGGGCGCAGTTGGAAGGTCTGCATTTTCTGGGGAGAAAACAAGATTTCACTCACTCTGCACTCCTGTCCATCAGCGCAAGAGAGTGTGTGCCTGTCTCATCTAGGGCTCTCCATATTCTCTTGCTAAAACTGCATCTTGCCACAATAACTCACCTGAATAATCAATGGTATGCATATTCAATTTATTTTTAAAAATCAATCAGTCTGTCAGTCTTTTTTCCACAGAATTTATTGTTATCTTTGAACATAGTATTTTTTTGTTCAGGTTTTGGTTTTACAGGCAGATGACACAGAGGGTTCTGAGGTGTCCAGTTTTCTCTTACAATACCACTCTCTTACAGACTGGGGGAGCCAGTGCTCAGAGCATGTCTGTGGCACAACAGAACCATCCATTATCCTGGGATGTGTACCCCAATATATTTCTGAAATTTTATACTCTAATTCTACTATTGCTATGCATCTTAACAACAAATTATTTTTTATATGTACAGAGAAATTGCCTTTACTCCAAAGGATGCTATGATTGGCTGTTTCACATTATAAAATATTTCAGGACATCTAAACATTAGACATATTACAATTGGCAGCAATTTCTCAGGTGCTGCTTGCCAGGCATGGTACTAAGGGCTAGATTTCTGAATGGTATGTCACTGGGATTAAATTATTTTACTTTACTTTTTGTATTTTTCCAAAATTGTGATGAATTTAATGCTTCAGCTTTCTTTTATAGAAACAAAATCAGCACTCTGGTTGAGAAAGCATGGTAAATTTGGTAGGGAGCTTAAAATGGTTAAATACAGACTCCTAGGACCTTACTCTGGTTAAGAGAAAATTGACGCAATTCTCATCACTACAGACACCAGACATGGACCAAATAAAGTCCATACTCTGTAATCCAGAAAAATCAAAGCCATTGTCATCTGAGGACCTAGCCCACAAAGAGGCCTAGCACAACTCTTCTCTGCTGATTCTTCTTTTTATAGTTCATTTTTGACTATTATAACTGAATAAGCAAAGTACAGGTCCATTTTCCTTCCCTTTCTTGTTGTGAAACTCTCAATAACAGGAATTAGGTATGCTGTGGACACCTTGAAGGGGAGTCCAATGATGGAGTTGTCAGCAGAGTGAGGAAGAATAACCAGGAGGCATCAGAAATGACAAAAGTTGAGAACTGGGCAGATGTGATCAGTTATATAAGTACAAGTAAATGTAAATATCATAGCTAAACATAGACATATTTCAAAGCCATGGTGATACATATGAAAAAAAAAGGTAAAGTAGGTTTATGCTAAAATATCAAGGCAAAGAGAGAGCCAAATGAAAAAGGGAAGCTAGACTGAGCTCCATCCTATTTTCAGTATATGGCACAGTGGGTAAGAAAAGGCTCTGTTACCAGGCAGCTGGGTTATAATTTCAGAGATACCCCTTACCAGCTATGTGGCCTCAAGCAAGTTTATAAACTTTGTGCCTCAATTTTCTCACCTGTAAAATGAGGTTAATAATAGTATGTATAACTCTGAGGACAAAAGGAGCTAATACATATTAATTAATGAGAAAAGTGGTCAACTCATAAATGCCTAATAAAAAATAGCTATTTTTGGCCAGGCATGGTGGCTCATGCCTAGCTACTCAGGAGGCTGAGGTAGGAGGATTGCTTGAGCTCAGGAGTTTGAGGTTACAGTGAGCTGTGATTGTGCCCCTGTACTCCAGCCTGTGTGATAAGAGTGAGATTCTGTCTCTCTCTCTCTCATATATATATATATATAAAATACACATACACACACACACACACACACACACGCATATATATTTTTGTATATGCAAATATATACATTTATTTATTTATTATATTAGCTATTTATTTAATATGTTATTAGCTATTATCATTTTCCATCATGTGAAAAGAGATATGGGAGGTATCTAAAATGAATATAGCATACTCACCAATAAATGGCCTAGAAATCAGATGTGTTAAAGACAAATAAGGTCTTAGGATCATGGACAAAAGGATTCATTATAACAGACTACAGATACGGTCTTTAAGTACAAATGCCTTTATTTAAACTTCATACATCTCATTAGTTAGTGGTACATAGACATTGATCCACAGCCAATGAGAAAATAAAAATAAAGCATTGGTTACTCTTGTATTCTAACAGAATTGTATAATTAAGTTGGTAATATAATTTTAGAATATAATAAAGGAATGTAAATAAAAGATTCCACACTTCCTCAGTTCTGGTGTCCTTAGTTTCTCAGAAATTTTTTTATAGTTCCATGAACCATAAGAATTCTCTAACAGTTCAATTTTTTAAGTAATATAACTTAATAAGTATGTGTTAATACCAAATTGACTAACAATTTGGTATCTAACAATTTGGTAGATATTTGAAACAAATAAGAAATTGAAAGAGAAAACTGTATATTTATTTCATCCTTAAATAAAAATAATTACATACTAATGGAGCCTGTGTACCTGTTGGGCACTGCACAACTCCTTCAATCTTATGATCAGATTGGGTATCACCATCCAACAGATTTCACATATCTCTCTGTTTACCTTGAGTGTTTAAAATACTCCATGGCTCCCCATGAGATTGCTGTAATGGCCTGGAGCACATCAGTGCACAGCTTGGAAACCATAAAATATACATTTTATCCACAGCTAATTCCCGTGACACTGAAAAAAAAAATGTAATATCACTACCTCTCCACAGAAATGTCTAGGGTGTCTTTTGTGGGACACTAAAGGGCAGAAGCAAATCAGAACAGCAAGATAAGATTCCCCTTCTGATTTCCATCAGCCACTGAGAGCAAGGAACAAGCCACTGAGTCAAGGACTACAATGTATGGAAGAGCCAAGCATCCTTCAGACTTAAGGGAACTGTCTACTGCTCGGTGGGAGGATGCCCTAGGGAACTCTGGAAATGATATCTGCTGACATCCAAGCCATGACTTATCAAAGCGTTGGCCTTTTAGAAACTACTGGAGAGTTAACACACTAAGGCAAAGCTACTTTGACATGCCCAACCTACTCTGAAATCAGGCAGAGGGAGCTGATAAACACCCAAGCCCCCTACTTGCTCAAAATCTAACACGGAGAAGCATAGCTTCTGTATATTTTACAAATTCCTAGAGCCTTTTGGGGAGTCATACACACAGTACGCACTCTGTCAGATAACTGTTAGCTGAATAATGAAAGGTACATTCAATACAATATGCCTATACTTTCCAGTCATTAAAACATACTGCACAAGGTAATTTATAGATTCAATGCCATCCCCATCAAGCTACCAATGACTTTCTTCACAAAATTGGAAAAAACTACTTTAAAGTTCATATGGAACCAAAAAAGAGCCTGCATTGCCAAGTCAATCCTAAGCCAAAAGAACAAAGCTGGAGGCATCACACTACCTGACTTCAAACTATACTACAAGGCTACAGTAACCAAAACAGCATGGTACTGGTACCACAACAGAGATATAGACCAATGGAACAGAACAGAGCCCTCAGAAATAATGCCACAGATCTACAACTATCTGATCTTTGACAAACCTGACAAAAAACAAGAAATAGGGAAAGTATTCCTACTTAATAAATGGTGCTGGGAAAACTGGCTAGCCATATGTAGAAAGCTGAAACTGGATCCCTTTCTTACACCTTATACAAAAATTAATTCAAGATGGATTAAAAACTTAAATGTTAGACGTAAAACCATAAAAACCCTAGAAGAAAACCTAGGCAATACCATTCAGGACATAGGCATGGGCAAGGACTTCATGTCTAAAACACCAAAAGCAATGGCAACAAAAGCCAAAATTGACAAATGGGATCTAATTAAACTAAAGAGCTTCTGCACAGCAAAAGAAACTACCATCAGAGTGAACAGGCAACCTACAGAATGGGAGAAAATTTTTGCAATCTACCCATCTGACAAAGCGCTAATATCCAGAATCTACAAAGAACTCAAACAAATTTACAAGAAAAGAACAAACAACCCCATCAACAAGTAGGCGAAGGATATGAACAGCCACTTCTCAAAAGAAGACATTTATGCAGCCAACAGACACATGAAAAAATGCTCATCATCACTGGCCATCAGAGAAGTGCAAATCAAAACCACAATGAGGTACCATCTCACACCAGTTAGAATGGCCATCATTAAAAAGTCAGGAAACAACAGGTGCTGGAGAGGATGTGGAGAAATAGGAACACTTTTACACTGTTGGTGGGGCTGTAAACTAGTTCAACCATTGTGGAAGTCAGTGTGGTGATTCCTCAGGGATCTAGAACTAGAAATATCATTTGACCCAGCCATCCCATTACTGGGTATATATCCAAAGGATTATAAATCATGCTGCTATAAAGACACATGCACACGTATGTTTATTGCGGCACTATTCACAATAGCAAAGACTTGGAACCAACCCAAATGTCCAACAACGATAGACTGGATTAAGAAAATGTGGCACATATACACCATGGAATACTATGCAGCCATAAAAAATGATGAGTTCGTGTCCTTTGTAGGGACATGGATGAAGCTGGAAACCATCACACTCAGCAAACTATTGCAAGGACAAAAAACCAAACACTGCATGTTCTCACTCATAGGTGGGAACTGAACAATGAGAACACATGGACACAGGAAGGGGAACATCACACACCGGGGCCTGTTGTGGGGTGTGGGGAGAGGGGAGGGATAGCATTAGGAGATACACCTAATGTTAAATGACGAGTTAATGGGTGCAGCAAACCAACATGGCACATGTATACACATGTAACAAACCTGCACGTTGTGCACATGTACCCTAAAACTTAAAGTGCACATGTATACAAAAATAAATAAATAAAAAAGAGAGAAAAAAAACAGTGGCATTCTCTGACATCAAGTCTGCTCAGGATGTACATTTCTCTGTCATTAAGATAGAAGTGAGTGTACCTACTGAACTTGAGGACAAAATCTGGTCCTAAACATTAGTCATGTACTGTTTCCTCTGTTTTGTTCTGAAAGAAGAATGTTGCTGAATCTTTATCAGAATGGCCTATACGTTTGAAATTATTGAATTCTCTAAGTAGATATTTTTGATTATATGGAGATACAGAAGTCAAGATGTTTTGAGAGGTGTTTCATTATCTTTACATAAGTACAAGTCACTAGAGTGGTGCAGCTTATTTTTTAAAAGTCATGTGTGTCCTCTTACCCAGTACTTCCTCTTCATATGCACCTTCCGCGCTGCTGCAGCCAACCTCACACGACTCCCGCTGTGGAAGACAGGGAGCATGACAGTCAGGGCAGCCTTGGTACTGGTTTTGCTGATAAGCTTCAACTAAATTTTCAAATCCTAATGCCTAATATGCAAGTATATCTTTGCCCAATAGGCGAGTAAATCTTTGAAATCTGAGTGCCTAATATGCAAGTACATCTTTATGTCAACTATTTCCCCTGCAGTAAAATTCTCACTTGCTAGACTGGAACTTCCCAAACTTTTGACCATGCTCCATGGCAAAAAATAATTTAACAAAACAACTTAGTACACACAGACATGTTGAAAAAAAGATTCCTGAAATGATCCATACTTTTCCCTCCATTTTTAGAAGTTTTATTGAAATATATTCACCTGCCATAAACTCACTTATTTGAAGTACACAGTTAAGTGCTGTTAGAATATTCAGAGTTGTGCAATAATCACCACAATCTAATTTTAGAACATTTTCGTTGTCCCCAAGAGAAACCCCTTGTCTGTGATGTGCTCTTACATGTACAATGATATTCTATTCTATTGTTTCACTTGGTTTAATGTGACTCTTGGTTGGCTGAATTGATTTGACGACCCTCTAATGTGTCACATCGTATAGTTTGAAAAAACACTGAGCTTAGCAGTACAATTATATGCTTGCCATCTTGGTCAATGTTTTAATGAGCTTAAAACCTAAAACTTTAGAGTAAAATGATGCTTAGGGATTACCTATTTATTTTATATATCCTGGTCTTCCTTGGAAAATTAAAAGTTGACTATAAATTTGTACAGTAGCTGAACATTTCAATGAATATCTTTATAACAATGTTGAGTTTTAAAATCTATGGAAACTTAATGATATTTACATTTTATCTCATTAATGAAAAATACAGTACATAATTTGATGACTGAAACACAAATTTCCTGCAACTCTTAACAGATGAATTAACATCAGCTACAAAACACACACACACGTACTTGCAGAAAAGGCACATGTTGTAAAACTGCAACACAGTCATGATCAATCTTCTTGCTGTCTTTCAATTTGTAACTATAATACCTAGGACAACATGCTATTGTTTCTCATGGTAATAGCGGAAAGCAGGCACAATACATTTGCCCTAAAAAGAAGAGCTATAACTTGCAAATACGAACAGTTCAATGATTGATCTGCATACTAAAAGGAACGGTGCCTGATAAGCCCAGGTTTGCTTAGTTAAGGATTAGTTTAAATACCTCAGTTTGGGTTTGGTCAATTTAATTTCAAGATTTAGTATACGTTTCACATCCTGTTTACATATTTTAGTGAAGCGTTCAACATATTTATTAAGTGCAGAGAATAAACAAACCAATTTACAGCAAAATCATTATATAACATGAGGGGTTTTTTTTCCCCCAAAAAAGAAAACTGAGGAGAAGAGAGGAGATGTATTTGGAAATATACATTATTTTGAAATATAGCTAGTCCTGACAATCAGGGGAAATTGTGGTCCTGTTTTTTCTGATATTTTCAGGGGAAATAGATAATAAAATTCCCATCCTTCTGGGAGTTTAAAAGTTATCTCAAGTGGAGGCAAAGCTAACAACTACGTTTCCTTCTCTCAATCTCTCTCTCTCTCTCTCCCTCCCTCCATCCCTCCCATTCCCTCCATCCCCCTACTCCTTTCACCTCCCTTCACCCCTCCCTGAACCATGGTGGCAATTCAACATTGGACTTCAAATAAAGTTATCCAGTGTTTCTCAAGCTTGAGTTGCCTAGAGAGAATCTAAAGATGTTTGGATTTAAGGAATTTACAGAATCTGAGCCTGAAGCCCCTGGATGGGACATTCATGTGGAATATTCCACGTTACTGAGTTGCCATTCCCACAGTGGAGGCCAAGTTTACTCTTCCCAGGGGCTACATCAGCTTGCTCTCTCCATTCCCCCACATTCCCAACTTCCTCATCATAGTCAGTCCATCTTTATTGTCCCTCTGGCTCCACCCTTGGTTTCCCAGACTGGTACACAGGCTGCCAGTGCCCTTTCCAGCTTCTATAAGACAAGGAAGCCTCCCCCACTGCCCTCCATATGAACTGAGGCATTGTTCCCTTAAAAATTATTCATTCATTCATTCAAGAATATTTGAACAATTGGCCTTTCTCATGCCAAGCATGGTTTTGGGGTCTAAGAATATGACAGTAAGCAAGAAAGTTAAATTCCCTGCCTTACAGGACTTCCCTTAGAAGGAGGTAGATAACAACTGAGTGACAAATTAAAAAAAAATAATAATAATTCTGATAATGAAAATTGCTAGGACGAAAATAAGTCAAAGGCACAGGTATAACTAGGCAGAGAAGGAGACTTTATTAGGGTGATCCAAGCCAAGACTTCAGTCATTAGGAGGAACTGGGCTTGCAGAGATCTGGGCAAAAGCAGAAGCAAGAGCAGGATGAAAACTTTGAGGCAGGAATGTGTCTTCTATGTCAAGAAAGTGGGAAAGGTCAGTGTGGCCAGCACAGAGACAAAGGGGAGAGTGTGAGATGAGGTCAAGACAGGCAGGCAGTGGAGCTGGTAGACCTTTGTAGTTTGTAATGTTTTCCAAAGAGCAGTAAAAAGCCATTGAAATGTTTCAGGTACAATAGGATCAATTGGCTATAATAAGATCGATTTTGACTATTTTATATTACATATATAAATATATATGTATATATATTCTATTGTTTCATTTTATATATATAGCTATATAATCAAAGGCCAAGATGCAATGATAAGATCTAATTTGTGTTTTAAATTATCAGGGATAAGCCATCTCACTAGCTATCGTCATTTTCCAAGTTCTATTTCACTGAGCTATCCCTTTCAAGATTATTCCTTCCAAGAAATATGAATTGCAAAAATGACAAGCTTCCTACGTTCAAACATCAATGAGTAAGGAGTTTGATTTCATAAAGGTGTGGACAACTGAGGTGATAGATAGATAGATAGATAGATAGATAGATAGATAGACAGATATACATATAGCACATATTCCTGTTCAGTTCTACTTTATTTACAGTGAAACATTTTAAAGTGTAAAATAGCAAAGTATAAAGAGAAAGAATAGTTATACAAGTTATAACACTGAGAGGAAAGATTTACACTATATAAGCACAGAAAACTGAGCAGCATAATGATTAACAAAGAATTAGCACATTACAGATCTAATCCTGGGCTGCTTCAATGCTTTAAAGGCTCTCTCTCACTGATTTTCCTGACACTGGTACATTTATCATAGGGACTATTCTTTGGGGGTAATTTTGCTTTCATCACATAAAAGGATTCGCAGGCCATTTTTTTTTCTATCTCAATCAGGAGAGACCTTTGTCTCTTTACATATAGGTGACTTTTCTCCTCTGTTTTCTCTCTCTCTTCTTAGCCAACCCTCACCTCCACCCATTCCCAAGACAAATTGCTCAGATGCGATTTTTATAACCAACCAGTAACAACTGAGAAAACATGCCAATTTAATTTTTTGTTTGTATTTTTGCTCTCTATTAAGAGGGAATTTTTCTGTTTTACTAATGAACGATAATTTATACTCCTTCCCCAGGCTTCTGGTTACCAGTTTCAAGGATATTTAAAAAAGAATACAACATAGGTTTTAAAGTTTTTTTCTTTAGGGGACAGTCGTGCTATGTTTCCCAGGATGCTCTCAAACTCCTGACCTCCAGCAATCCTCCTACTTGAGACTCCCAAGTAGCTAGGACTACAGGTGCACACCACCATACCCAGCCAACATAGGTTTTAAACTGATAAATAATGTAGCTTCTTCATATCATCTATTGTCAGGTAATCTTATTTTGAAGGGATGAAATACAGGACAGGTAAGCTCAGTTGAAGACTAAGTAGGAAACATCAAAACCTCAAGTTCTCTTTGAAAGAGAGAAAATCAAGTGTAGCAGAGGTTGCTTAGAGGACCATGAGGACACCTGGGTAGGGCAGTGTGAGGCATCACTTACCATTGGGAGAAGGGGTGGGGAGAAGCTGTGTTGCAAAATGTTGGCAAAGGATTTAGTTGCATGAGAAAGAAAATTGCGGCCAGGCTTAGTAGCTCATGCCTGTAATCCCAGCACTTTGGATGGCTGAGGTGGGTGGATCACTTGAAATCAGGAGTTTGAGACCAGCCTGGCCAACATGGCAAAACCCCATCTCTACTAAAAATACAAAGTTAGCCAGGCGTGGTGGCGCATGCCTGTAGCCCCAACTACTCAGAAAGTTGAGGCAGGAGAATCACTTAAGCCTGGGAGGCAGAGGTTGCAGTGAGCCAAGATTGCACCACTGCACTCCCCCCTGAGTGACAGAGTGAGACTGTGAGAAGAAAGAAAGAAAGAAAAGAAAGAGAGAGGAGAAAGAGAGGGCGAAAGAGAAGGAGAAAGCAAGAAAGCAAGCAAGAAAGAAAGAAAAGAAAGAAAGAGTTGCAATTAGAGGATTCTCTTTTCATGTCCTATATTTAATGATAGAGCACCATACATTGTGGGAAAGAAAATGGAATCAGCAGAGATATCTCTGAATGTGCCTTTTCCTTCTCTCCCTTCCATTACCCCAACTCCAACTCTGCCCAGGGTCCAGGGATTATAACCTCCCAAACCAGATTAGAGTAATATATATATACATATGGTGAATGTGTGTGTATGCACATAGGAACATATATATTATATACATGCACATAGATACATAAAACAGTAAATATTTGTGCCAAAATGGAATTTGACAGTCATTTGTATACTCAGAGTAATAACACTTTGAGGAAGAATGTCTCAGTGCACTGAGAATAACTTAGGTTTCTTCACCCCTATTTTAAAAGCTTTTTAGAGACCAGAGATAAAGACATGTGGCCTGATGACATCTTTTTTGTGATTGCCTACTCACCTCACAAACGGTGGCATAAGTATCATTCTGCAAAGAAAAAAAAGACTACTTAAAATCTTGAAAGTTGTAAATAATTTTAGTGACACTGAGCTGTACATTCATTTCAAATTAATTTATTGCCCCACCATTGATAAGCAACCAAAAAACCAACAAAAACAAGGGAGCCCAGAGCAGGACCTCCTGTCTGGGCAGGACACTGTATAAGCAGCTCTAAAAATTAAGCTGTTTGCATCACTGGAAAAATGGGAGAATATGATGTCCACCAGAAAAATCTCAGCAGGCTGAGGTAATCTGTGGTGGACCAAGTTAGAGAGTGAAGGAGTATTTGCAAATGCCAAAGGTAAACAGAACAGGAAATGAAAACCACCAATAGCTCTTGCTAGCAAAGGACAGCAGATTCCTCTGCCCATGCTGGCCCCTGCAGCAGCCACATGGCCTCCTGAATTGTTTCCCAGCAACAAATGGTGCTTTCCATTCATTCCTTCAGCAAATGTTGACTGAGCAGCTGCTATATGTCCCACACTGTATTCAATGCAAGAGATAACAATCTAAAAAAGACGGAGAGCATCCTGCCCCAACAGAGTTTACATGTTGGGATAAAAGATACTAAACACACAACTAGACAAATTATTTGTTTGAGTTGCAATTTCTGAGAAATATTTAATAGCCACTACGTCCAGATAGTGCATGCTGTACCTTTTGGTAACTTCCATTCTGTGAGGCAGTCAGTCACAAATGTGAGAGTGGGCATAGGTAACTGCTATAATAGAATTTTGCAAGGACACATTATATAAGTAAAACTAAGAATATACTCTAAAAACTATGTATATAAAAAGAGGTTAATGCATTACTTAAATCTCAATGTTATAATTTAACTCATTAATAGAAAATGACATTAGGATTCCCCAGCATTACCACAATTCTTATTGATTTAATACCTGACCTGAACAACCTAAACAAGGGAACCCACTTTTAAATGGCAAAATTCGTAATCATGTGATCAGAGTAGTTACAACATGACAGGCTCTATCTTTAGGAGAAAGATTCTGTTATTGTCTTAAAATGGATGAGGAATGTAAAGTACTAAGGGGTTAAGTATCTTAAGTTACACACTGAGTGGCAAAAGCCAGGCTACATCATAAAATGAAAAATAAAATATCTGGAGATGTATTTCCTACATAAAGGGGAGTAAACCAGGTGTTTACGGCCCTGAGTTAGACATCTACTATAATTCCTGCATAGAAACTTTGAACATGACCTACGGCCCTGGTATCCAAAATGTGGTCTGGGAACCACCAGCACTGCAACACCTGGGAGCTTGTTACAAGTGCAGAATCTCAGGCTCCACCCAAGACCTATTGAATCAGAATCAGCATTTTAATAAGATCCCAGATAATTGCACATTAAAATTTGAGAAGCATAGGCCTAGGAAATTTAACAAATACCGGACATTCTACTAAAAAACATTTACAGTTTTGGAGCAATTGAACATCCCTGGGTTCTGTTATTTGCAATAACCTTCCGTGACGTCTAGTCGCATTAAAAATGTTAATCTCAATCTCTTTTCCATCACTATGTATTATCCAGGCTATTGGTTTTTTAGTTTTGTTTTGTTTTGTCTTAGGGTCAAGCAAGCTAGTTGAAAGCCAATGGAAATGCAGATGGGAATCCTCTTACACAACTTTCCTCTTGAAAGAAACATCAGTATCAAAATAGTAACCTAATTAATACTTACACACTTTAAAGCACAGTTTTTCTGATCTACAGAGTTCCAAAAGTAACATCCTTGGATACACTGCAAGAGACAATAACAGACAATGGTGAGTGATTGAAGAAATGTGACTTTTTCTTGTCACCTGAAAGTACAACGTAGTAACAAAAAGCATCACTCTGTGTTTTAGAAATAGAAATCTACCAAGAAACCTGAGGCCTCCAAAGGATCCGAGATTTTGGGATTCCAAATAGAGCTGTCCTATCTACAGGTAGAACAAGGCTTGTGGCTCACTGCAGGGCAGCAGAGTTGCTGAGTGGAGTTAAGCCTGGCATGTGCAGGCCTAGAAGCCAGAGAACAGCCAACCTTCAGGGAAGACACTGTACACTGGGTAGTTGTCAAAGGTAAAGCCCAGGACAATGTGGCATTGGTATATCCTGGGTCCCTAAGGTGTCCTCACATATCAAGCAAAACTCAAAACTGGAGATTCAACCAGATGGTAGCATGTCAAAACCTAAATAGGTAGACAGTTTGGGGAGTTGGCTGCCTACTAGCAGCTTTCACCCCACAGCTGCCCTGAAAACCCTGAGTTGCCCTGACCTACTATTGGACAGATTTGATATATTTCTTCTTACCTTACTTAATTCATCTGTACCTGTCTCGACCATTCCTTCCACAGGCCACGGTGGCACCTGGATTCCTTTTTCTTACTTCCTGCTCAGTCTCCTTTGCCATCTCTTTTTGCCTCTCTCCACCCCTTTGGTGTTTGTGTTCTATCCTCAGCTTTTTCTCCTCTCACTCTTCTAGTTCTCCCAGAGTGAGTTCATCCCCTACCTCAGCTTCAAGTGATCTGGATGTTGATATCCTCCAAACTTCTAACTGCAGCTGAGGCTCCTTCCTGAGCTCCAGACCCAGATATCCACTGGCTCATTAGATGTCTCCATTTAAGTTCCTACAAGCACTTCAAATCCATCATGTGGAATTCAATTCCTCACTTTCCATCCTCAAATTTGCTCTTTCTCCTATGTTTCCCATTAACATGCTACATTCTCCTGAGTTGTCCAAGCCTGGAACCAGGGTGTCTTCTTCTCTCACCCCATTCTCCCCTCTCATGGAAAACCCATCATGAAGTCCTATTGACTTATCTGGTCATTAACTAAAATCTTTACTGCCTCAGAGTTCATCACTCACTGCCTCAATTTTCCGCTTTGCCACTTACCACTTGCCAAAAACCTCAGGGGGGACCCCTCTTGTTCCCACATTTGGAGTGACTTTTTTAAAACAAAACCTGGTTACACTCTTCTCTTATCTAAAACTCTATATGTCTTTCCATCATCTTGTGAGTTAAGACCAACTTAGTAAGCATGACAGACAAGGCCCTTCATGATCTGGCTCCATGTAACTTGGCAATTGGTATGTAACTTGGCAATTGGTCTTCCACTTCCCTGTCCTCTATACATGTACCCCATCTTCCAAGCAAGCTGAAATACTCAGTTTCCTTAACAACTTAGGCTACTTCACACCTTTGTGTCTTGACAAAAAGGGCCTTCTCTGATCAATATGCTTTTTCCCCTCTAGTCCATCTGGAAAACTCTTCCTCTTTCTAGTTTTAGTTTGAAGGCCTTGCAGGCAAGTGAGGTGCCTTTTACTCTTGTGTATTCTCTTTTCACTCCTCACACACACCACAATTCTGGTTCTGATGATGCTGTCTGGCCATAATTTTATGCATATGTCTATCTCTCTGGTTTTAAGTATGTGTCTCAAAAAGGTTGAGAGTCCTTTTAAACAGAGACCCTATTTTTTTCATTGTTAAATTTCTAGTTCCTGGCACAGTGCCTTGTGCATGCTTATACCTTAAGCCACTAAACACTTGTTAAACAAATGAATAGATGTGCAGAACAGTAATAAAACCATAAAATGTCATTGTTAGAAGAAATATTAGATGCGATCTCAAACAACACATAATAAAACTAAATCTCAAAAAAATTAAGTAATTTGTCCAAAGCCACACAGTTACATAGAGACAAAATCATGCACTTGGATTGGTCCTGTGCTGTTTCCACTTCAACACACTTCATTTTTATATAAATTCAGACTTCTCATTATTTTCAATTTGTCTTCTTCCAGCAAGGATAAATGAGATTTTACTTAGCAATTCTTACTGTGATAAAATCTGATCATTGTCCCTTCATTATCAACACAAACATTGTAATATTCTTGACAATTGAAGAAATTACTTACCGGTTCACTCAGATTATGTGGTGTGCCAAGGTCAAGCTGCTGGCCCTGAAATGAAGAAGGAAGTAGTAAACACCAGCCATCAGTACTGGGTTCCGTGTAACTAACACACCTTTTAAAAAAGCTTCCTGAAATAATGTTGCCTCCTCAGCATTTTGTAACTCTAAAGTAAAGAGCCAAATGTTTTAGAGGCATTAAATTCATCACTACCAGACAAAATGCTGGAGCAAATTACAGATATAATGTCTTAAGAACTTTGCAGGAACTACAAAGGTGGGAGTAAGAATGTGGCTATAGGGAGAGAGTCTCACACAGAATTAAATAATCCTGTGGCATTGGTTGGTTAACCAAGTCAACGGACTCCTAGGTTAGTGATGAATTGTGTTCAGACTTTTCCTTTTTAAAATTAAGAGCAGGGAGAAAATGCAAATTGGTATATAGTAAAACATAAGATTACTCTTTTATGGCTCACATACAAATTTTAAGAACTTTTTTATACTGGAGGAATATAAAAGAAATAGGAACCAAGGACAGAGATCTATAAATTGCTCATTATCTCTCTGGTTATAATTTGAATAGAGTCCTTCATAAACAAGACAGTTTACAAAGGATGGCAATCAGATAATCAGATAAGTACCCACATAGTGTTCTGTGCTTTGTAGAGAGAAGAGAGCAGCATCTATCACTGAGCTCACTGAGCATGCTCCTCCTTTCTATCCATTTGGCTCTTCACTCCATCCTCAGCACCTAGAACACTGCCTGACAGAAATAGGTGTTCAATAAATACTGATATGCTAAAGGAGTAAATCCATTAATTCAAAGTGGTTTCCCACGTAAGGATGCTCCAAAAGTCCCTTGAAAACATTATCCAATGGCTTAATATTGTGTGGGTTGACTTGAAAAGTAACCAGACTCAAGAACCAAAGAAAAAATGTTGCCTATTTTTTTCTTTAATTTGAAGCATGAGTGAGGATTCCTTTAAACTCCATTCCCTAACCGGTTATATTTGTAGGAAAGGAAGAAGGATGATTATTGGCTTTTGTTTTTAGATAATAAGCATTTAGATAGTAAGAATTCTATCTGTTAGATGAATTTTGCAACCAAGTGCTTAATAGTACTTTCCCTAACTGGTTATATTTGTAGGAGAAGAAGAAGGATGATTATTGGATTTTGTTTTTAGATAATAAACATTTAGATAGTAAGAATTCTATCTGTTAGATGAATTTTGCAACCAACTGCTTAATAGTACTTTGTTTTCATGATTTTGTTCAAAAGGTGGTTGAATCGCAAGCAAATAAAAATCAGGTGAGAGATAATGAGTTGAAAATTGAATCTTTTCCTACCCCTTCAAAAATGCATGTTAGCTCATAAAAGCAAAAGGGTGGATGCTGGGTAGTCTTTGTGTTCCATTTTAAACAGTAGGAGAGCAGAGATATTTCTTGATGATCATAGTAACATTGTAACAGTAGTGAGTCCTGATGGCTCTTCTCAGGAGTAAATTTAACAGGCTGAGTGAAATGACCATCAAATGGTCTTGGGCAGGGTAGCCTCACAGTCAGGTCTAAGGGTTTCTAATGAGGCAGATTTTGTCAACACTCTTCCCTAATCTCCACTCACTCCCCATTCTTCTCCTCACAATTACAATAGCTAACATTTACTGAATTATTACTATGTTCCAGGCACTCTTATAGGTGTTTTACACTAAATCTCATTGAATCATCTCAGCAACCCTATAAGGTAGCTGCTATAATTAACCTCATTTTACAGCTGGGGCACAGGGAAGTTTACTAAATTACCTGGATTAGGATTTGAAGGGGGCAGAGTGATCGACTCCAGAACCCGTGCTCTTAACCGGATGCCTTCCATAATCTCCACCAAAATCACATTTTTCATTTTGAACATTAGTGAGGGGTGACAGCATGCTGGCAGTCCTCACAGCCCTCACTTGCTCTTGGCACCTCCTCTGCCTGGGCTCCCACTTTGGTGGCACTTGAGGAGCCCTTCAGCCCACCGCTGCACTGTGGAAGACCCTTTCTGGGCTGGCCAAGGCGGGAGCCGGCTCCCTCAGCTTGCAGGGAGGTGGGGAGGGAGAGGCGCGAGCAGGAACCGGGGCTGCGCATGGCGCTTGCGGGCTGGCTGGAGTTCCGTGTGGGCGTGGGCTTGGCGGCCGCCCCCGCCCACTCGGAGCAGCCAGCAGGCCCTGCCGGCTCCGGGCAATGAGGGGCTTAGCACCCAGGCCAGCGGCTGTGGAGGGTGTACTGGGTCCCCCAGCAGTGCCAGCCCACCGGCACTGCGCTTGATTTCTCACCGGGCCTTAGCTGTCTTCCCACGGGGCAGGGCTCGGGACCTGCAGCCCGCCATGCCTGAGCCTCCCACCCCCTCCATGGGCTCCTGTGCGGCTGAGCCTCCCCTACGAGCGCCCCCCCTTGCTCCACAGCGCCCAGTCCCATCAACCACCCAAGGGCTGAGGAGTGCGAGCGCACAGCGCAGGACTGGCAGGCAGCTCCACCTGCAGCCCCGTGCAGGATCCACTGGGTGAATCCAGCTGGGCTCCTGAGTCTGGTGGAGATGTGGAGAACCTTTATGTCTAGCTCAGGGATTGTAAACACACCAATCAGCACCCTGTGTCTAGCTCGATGTTTGTGGATGCACCAATTGACACTCTGTGTCTGGCTGCTCTGGTCGGGCCTTGGAGAACCTTTGTGTGGATACTCTGTATCTAACTGATCTGATGGGGACGTGGAGGACTTTTATGTCTAGCTCAGGGATGGTAAATGCACCAATCAGCACCCTGTCAAAACAGACCACTGGGCTCTACCAATCAGCAGGACGTGGGTGGGGCCAGATAAGAGAATAAAAGCAGACTCCCCGAGCCAGCAGTGGCAACCCGCTCGGGTTTCCTTCCACGGCTGGAAGCTTTGTTCTTTCGCTCTTTGCAATAAATCTTGCTACTGCTCACTCTTTGGGTTCACGCTGCTTTTATGAGCGGTAACACTCACTGCGAAGGTCTGCAGCTTCACTCCTGAAACCAGCGAGACCACGAGTTCACCGGGAGGAACGAACAACTCCAGACACGCCGCCTTAAGAGCTGTAATACTCACCGTGAAGGTCTGCAGCTTCACTCCTGAGCCAGCGAGACCACGAACCCACCAGAAGGAAGAAACTCCGAACACATCTGAACATCAGAAGGAACGAACAACTCCAGACGCGCCACCTTAAGAGCTGTTAACACTCACCGCGAGGGTCCGCGGCTTCATTCTTGAAGTCAGTAAGACCAAGAACCCACCAATTCTGGACACATTAGGATCCCCACTGGTTTGCCTTAGCTCCAACTACTCCAATTATTTGCTTCCAATAGTCAAATTCAGTACCAGATCTCAAACTTTCTTAACCTAATACCCACTTCTTGACATAAGCTTTTCTGTTCTGCCCACCTGAGCCAGAACTAATCTCATTCTTTGCTTCCTACCCTAATAAATGGAACAGAGCAGAATGATCTGTAATTTAATTCCACATGATATTTGCTCCCAATGTGATATTCTCAAAGTTATCTATGGTCATATCCAGGACATAAGTAGGATAATACTTAATTCATAAGCTTCTATGAAGATTCAATTAAATGCATTAATTTTTATAGCTCAGTGCAGGCACTTAGAAATGTATTAGTAGTATTATGTCCCAACTTGCTATTAACAGCCTTTTGCATACATATCTTTGGGTAGTTAAGCAATAATATCCTCAGATAAATTTGACGTATAAGATTAGAGGTATATTTTCTCTTTCAATTTTGAGATTTAATAACCCATTCTTTTCTAGAAATTTATCCATTTACATCCAACCAACAATTCATGAAAATGGCAGTTTACCCGTACTTTTTCCAACTATAAATGTTTTTATCTTTGCCAATTTGATAGAAGAAAAATTGATAATTTATTTTTATTCTGCAATTCTGTGGTTGCTGTGAGGTTGAATATCTATCACATGCTTTTTAGCCATTTTTTATAATATATATTATATATTATATTGGAATATATATTATATATTATATTGGACTATATATAGGAATATATATTGGAATTATATATATTGGAATGTATACATAGGAAATATATATATTATGTTGGAATATATATATATAGGAAATAAATATATATATTTCCAATACCTTTTGGGGTACAAGTGGTTTTTGGTTACATGGATAAATTATATAGTAGTGAAGTCTGAGACCTTAGTGTGCCTGTCACCCAAGTAGTATACATTGTACACAACATGTAGTTTTTCATCCCTCACTCCTCTCCTTCCCTCCCCCTTCTGAGTCTCCAAAGTCCATTATAACACTCTGTATGCTTTTGTGTACCCATAGCTTAGCTACCACTTATAAGTGAGAACATACAGCATTTGGTTTTCTATTCCTGGCCAAATAATGGCCTCCATAGAATAATGGCCTCCAGCTCCATCCAACTTGCTGCAAAGACATTATTTCATTCCTTTTTATGGCTGAGTAGTATTCCATGGTGTATATATATCACATTTTTTTATCCACTCATCAGTTGATGGACACTTATGCTTCTTTTTTGAAGTGGCTGTTTATATTCTAAACTCATCTTACATGCTTTTATGTGTATCAGGGATTTTTTCTTTAAAAACATTATTTATTGTGTGTAATACTTTTTTTCCACTTTTTGGCTTTGCTGTTACTGTATTCTGTTGTCATAACAGTTTAAGTTTCTAAGTAGTCAAATTTATTGATAATTTCTTTTTAGGGAGTCTAAATTTTTTAATTAGGCTTCTTAAGGCACTTCTACTTCAAGATTACAGAAACAGTTACCCTAATTTCTTCTAATATTTTTATGAAGTAAACACTTGCTTTGTTTCGTTTATTTGTCTGTTTGTATTTAAGTAAACCTTTCTGTTTTTGTTTCTTAGAAACAGAATCACCCAGGCTGGAGAACAGTGGTGTGATCACAGCTGACTGCATCCTCGACCTCCCTGCTCAATCAATCCTCCCACCTCAGCCTCCTAAGCAGCTGGGACTACAGGTGCATGCCACCATGCCCAGGTAATTTTTGTATTTGTTGTAGAGACAGGAGTCTCACCATGTTGCCCAGGCTGATCTCAAACTCCTGGGCTGAAGGGATCTGTCCGCCTCAGCCTCCCATAGTGCTGGAAATACAGGCATGAGCCATTGCATTTAACCAAAAGTCATACCTTTTTACAAAATATATCCTGAAATTTATTTGAATCTGGTAGTTATGTAGGAATTTTTTATGCTAAATGGATAGCAACTCATTGGTTTGAATTGTCATCTTTTTTTTTCACATTCCTTTATGTACATGGTTTTATTTCTTGATTGTATTCTGTTTTACTCACAGGTTTATTCCTGTAGCAATAAAAACTATGCTAATTTGTGAATATTTTATAAAATTTCTGAATTATGATCTTATTATTTTGTTTTAATGTTATATATTGATATACAGGACACGTTTTCATGTCTGTCCATTAATTTTTTAAAAATCTTCCAAATCCTATTATTTCTAATAGTCTTTCAGTTGATTTTCAGTTTATTTCTTTGGAAGTTGAGATACAAATCAAAAATAAATATATTCTCATCACCCTCTAATATTATAAAAGCACATCATGTTTGTAATAGCCTTTAACTGTCTAGTGATAGAAACCTTGATATCTCAGTATTTGATAACTTACTTTAGGGCATTGATTACATAATTTACTTCTTTTGTATTCCCAACTGCATCCACCACAGAGCTGAATATACATAGATACCTAGAAAAATTTATTGAATGCAATTGGTATTCCAGTCAATAAATTGATATTGAACGAAATTTATTGAATGGAATTGATACTCCTGAGCCCTTCTCAATGTTAGTTCCTCAGTTGTTGTGATTTGTTAATTCAAAAAAAAAGGGGGTTGTGATGTAATTCAGGAATGGAAAACCAAACATCATATGTTCTCACTGATAAGTGGGAGCTAAACTATGAGAATGCAAAGGCATAAGAATGATACAATGGGCTTTGGGGACTTAGGGGAAAGAGTGGGAGCAGGGTGAGGGATAAAAGACTACAAATATGGTGTAGTGTATACATGGCTGATGGGTGCACCAAAATCTCACAGATCACCACTAAAGAATTTACTCATGTAACCAAATAGCACCTGTTCCCCCAAATAACTTATGGAAACATTATAAAAGGGTTTTGTTGCTAAAGAAGATGGGAAAATTATGATTAAACAAAGCCTTTAATATGTTAGTGTGCCCTGTGAATCCACAAAAAGAGGGCATAGCAAAATACACTTCCACAAATTATTCAACCATGAATTCTTTTTTTTTTCTCATAAAGGATCTCACAATACTAGTGTTCTCAAGAGCATAATTTGTTGTTTTCTGCAGCACATGGCATCTAGAATTCAAAAAAACTTTTCGGTTAATACTTTCAACTAGTACATGCAGATCTCTGTTAACGAAGATAAAAGTAATGTAAAATACCAATGCTCAAGCATAGAACTATGCTTTGTGCAATTTGGCCCACAATTCTAACATTTTATTTTTGGACAAGACATTCTTGTGGTTGTCTTTTTTTTTAAGAAAACATGTCTCAATATCAAGAATTACCCAATAAAATTATAGATGACCTTCAGAGTAAATGCCCATGTTTTTAAAAATGATACAGAAAATATAATAAACTTGAGCACTTTGTATATCCTCTCCTGTGAACCATGGTTACATTCAATTCTACATTCACTTCACTTTTGTCCCTCCAGGCCCTATGTGGGAACATGTAGTACTTTCACTGGTCAAATTGGCAGACCGTGTCTCTCTTGCTGTTGCCACATATCAGCTGTGCCTTTCTCTGTAGGTGGTGAACGGAAGGCAACTCAACAAAGGAACAAACTGTCTATTCCTCCTGCCAAACCCTGAAAGCAAAGAGCCCACACAAAAAGATAAGAATAAATAAAACTACAGTAAAATAAAATGGAGACTGCAATATTGGAAACAACTAAAATCAGTTTCAGTAGCAGGGAAATTAACAAATAAATTATGGTGGTACATTCATATAATGGAATACTCTAAAGATATTAAAGATTCTGTTTCTAAAAAAATTTCAGGGTCTAGGGGAAAACTCACAATACAATGTAATGAAAAAGCTGGATGCATAGCTGGATGTAAATTATAGATATATATGTACACATATATATGAGGAAATATACTAAAAGAAAATGCAATCAAAAGGTTACTAGGGCTAGAATTAGAAGTTTTTTATTCTTCTCTAGTTCTTTATGTTATAAATATTTTTAGTTAAAACGTATATTCTTATTATAATTAGAAAAAAAGTCTTTTTTAGAACATTTAGTTTTCCGTTTAGTAGTTGAAACATTTAGTAGTTCCATTCTTCCATTTTTAAGTTTCGGTTACAAATATAAAAAACTAAAGCATGCAATTCTATATTAAAGGCAATGAAGTCTTTGGCAAAGATTTATATAAAATACTAAACTTTTAAAAAATGCTACTAACCATGGTAAACCTAAGTAATGTTTTAAACTATAGTTTAAATCAAAAGTGTATAAGCACAAGTTTTTTAATCTGCCACAGAATTCTATCTCCAATACTTTAGCATAATATAATGAACACTATATTTAGTACTTGTATTATGTTTAAAAGTATGGCTATAGGTAGGGTCATATGCAAACTATCATGATATTTTATTTGTCTTTAGACAGTAAGAGTGCATTTTTCTCAGTCTATAGAGTATTTGGTTTTTAAAGTTAATTCAGTGGCTGTTTTAAGTACAACGAAATTACAACTGAAAAGAGATGGTACAATAGTTAGAGAAGGGATGACACCCAGAAATGAGAATGAAAGCATGAATTTCCATATTAAAAAGCTCACTAAAATTATAAATGCACAAACAGAAATAAAGAAATGTACAAATAATTATTGCTTTAAAATATAATATTATTTTACATGGCATCTGTATCTGCTTCCTTTTTCATCCAGCTCCCTACACAGCTGGAATTAGCAGGCATTATCCTGTGGCCAAACAGATTTCAGGTTTCAAGACAACTACTAATGACTTTGTAATAAATAAGTTTAAATAGAAAGTTTTTAAGTATGCAAAATTGGCAAAATTGATTCCATTTAAACCTCCTTTACCCAGTCCTCTAGCCCAAAAAATATATGACCACGTACCCTAAAGAAATAAAATAGCCTGCTTTATCTTCTGCAATTATAAGGGCTCCTAACTTACCTAAGAAAAAATAATCTATCTTGCCTCGTTGCCACCACTTCTCATAAGAAAACTCCTCATAAAGAGAAAACAATTCTATCAGTTATAACAAGCTGAATTCTACACGTTCCAGTTCTTGCAAAGACAAATATTAGATTGTGAGACTTACCAGATTAGTTACACACGACTTTAGGCAGCTATTTAAAACTGTACACTGCACCACAGAAATCCATAGGCAGCCAAGAGTTGCAAAATGGACAAGTTTCGGAATAAGACAGTAAACGTTCTTCATCACTTCACCAATGGCAGATTTTTAGATGGCCGGTCTAATTTTCTCCATTTTGCTATATGAATTATTTGGGCTTCATCACTTCAACTGGAGGAGTAGCTGATGGATTTTGTTTTGTTTGTTTTGCTATATTAGGATATACTTGCCTTTTGAAATAATACTTGGCCTTTTTCATTTAGACCTTTGAATCCTTGAAAGCTTGTAACAGTTCCATAAGAGCTATTTCATAACAGCTTCCTTTTACTCCCACAAAGAAAGTCACCCACTGACTAAAGGTTAGTTCTTAGAAGAGCACTTCACATGGAAATTAAAGAAAACGAATTGTATTTCAGCAAGGGTGTGACACATGCATAGTCTGAAACTGGAATATTTCAGTGGGTCGTCCACCACGTTACTTCTCTAAGCTCTTTTCCGCCTGCAGGGAACTGGGATTTGACCACGTATGCTTTAGCAAACAGTAGCACTATTATAATAAAGAATTATTGGAAAAATAGAGGCACCCAAATCAAGCAATGCAACTGAGAGAGAAAACAGAACTCAGAAGCCAAATACATATTTTTAAATTTAAGAGCAAACAAAGCTGAAATTAATAGACAAATACCCTGAGAGAGAGTTAAAAACAAGGAAGTTGGTTAGAGCACTCTCAGAACTTTACTACATATTAACTAAAATACTGCCTTATCAGGTCTATCGAGACAGCCGAAACTAGTTACCAGAAACCTAAGATATGTTCAAGTGTCTGCCTTGAGACGGAAACATTGTACAAGCTTCCTTCCTGCCTTCCTGCCTGTCTTCCCTCCTCTCTCTCTCTCTCTCTTTCTTTCTTTGAGATCGAATCTCGCTCTGTCGTCCAGGCTAGAGTGCAGTGGCGTGATCCCAGCTCACTGCAACCTCCGCCTCCCAGGTTCAAGCAATTCTCCTGCCTCAGCCTCCCGAGTAGCTGGGGCTACAGGCGCCCGCCACCACGCCCAGCTAATTTTTGTATTTTTAGTAGAGACGGGGTTTCACCATGTTGCCCAGAATGGTCTCCATCTCTTGACATCGTGATCCGCCCACCTCAGCCTCCCAAAGTGCTAGGATTACAGGCGTGAGCCACTGTGGTACAACCGGCCAACCTCCTTGTTTTCTTAAATAAATTATACTAAATGTAACTTAACCTTTTCTTAATGATATAATGTTCTCACTATGAGTTACACATACATGAGATTTTGTTTTGAGCTGAACGTCTTTTTGATTGGATTTTTGTTTGTTTTTTAATTTTTGTGGGTACGTAGTAGGTGTATGTATTTATGGGGTACAGGAGATGTTTTGAAACAGACATGCGATGTGAAATGAGCACATCATGAAGAATGGGGTGTCCATCCCCTCAAGCATTTATCCACTGAGTTGCAAACAATCCAAGTACGCTCTAAGTCATTTTAACATGTACAGTTATTATTGACAATAGTCACCCTGTTGTGCTATCAAATAGTAGGTCTTATTTATTCTTTCTACATTTTTTGTACGCATTAACTGTCCCCATCTCCCATTCCCCACCCCACCCACCACTACCCTTCCCAGCCTCTGGCAACAATCCTTATACTCTCTTTGTCCATGAATTCAATTGTTTTGATTTTTAGATCCCATAAATAAGTGAAAACATGCAATGTTTGCCTTTCTGTGCCTAGTTGAATTCACTTAACATAATAATCTCCAGTTCCATCCATGTTGTTGGACATGACTGAATATGGCTGAATAGTTCTCCATTGTGTATATGTACCACATTTTCTTTACCCATTCATCTGTTGATGCATACTTAGGTTGCTTCCAAATTTTAGCTATCGTAAACAGTGCTGCAATAAACATTCGCATGCAGATATTTCTTTGATACACTGATTTTCTTTCTTTTAGGCATATACCCAGCAGTAGAATTCTAGATCATATGGTAGCTCAATTTTTAGTTTTTTGAGGAACCTCCAAACTGTTCTCCATAGTGGTTGTATTGATTTATATTCTCATCAAAAATATGCAAGGGTTTCCTTTTCTCCACATTGCCACCAGCATTTGTTATAGCCTGTCTTTTGGACATAAGCCATTTTAACTGGGTAAGATGATAACCCATTGTAGTTTTGATTTGCATTTTTCTGATGATTAATGATGTTAAACACCTTTTCATATGCCTGTTTGTCATTCGTATGTCTTTTGAGAAATGTCTATTCAAATCTTTTGCCTATCCTTTGATTGGATCATTTGATTTTTTCCTATAGAGTTGTTTGAGCTCCTTATTTATTCTGGTTATTAATCCCTTGTCTGGTGGGTAGTTTGCAAATATTTTCTCCCATTCTGTGGGTTTTCTCTTTACTTTGTTAATTGTATCCTTTGCTGTACAGAAGATTTTTAACTTGATGTGATCTCGTTTGTCCATTTTTGCTTTAGTTGCCTGTGCTTGTTGGGTATTGCTCAAGAAATTTTTGCCCCAACCGATGTCCTGGAGATTTCCCCAATGTTTTTTGTAGTAGTTTCATGGTTTGAGGTTTTAGATTTAAGTCTTTAGTCCATTTTGATTTGAATTTTGTATATGGAGAGAGATAGGGGTCTAGTTTTATTCCTTTATATATGGATATCCAGTTTTCCCCACACCATTTATTGAAAAGACTGTCTTTTCCCCAGTGTATGTTCTTGGCATCTTTGTCAAAAATGAGTTTACTGTAGGTGTGTGAATTTGTTTCTGGGTTCCCTAGTCTGTTTCACTGATCTATGTGTCTATTTTTATGCCAGTAGTATGCTGTTTTGGTTACTATAGCTCTGTAGTATAATTTGAACTCAAGTAATGTAATTCCTCCAGTTTTGTTCTTTTGCTTAGGATAGCTTTGGCTATTCTTGGTCTCTTGTAGTTCAATATAAATCTTAGGATTGTCTTTTCTATTTCTGTGAAGAATGTCATTGGTATTTTTATAGGGATTGCATTGAATCTGTAGATTGCTTTGGGGAGTATGGACATTTTAACAATATTGACTTTTCCAATTAATGAACATGGAATGTTTTTCCATTTTTAGTGTGTCCTGATCAATGTCTTTAATCAATGTTTTATAGTTTTCATTACAGAGATCTTTCACTTCTTTGGTTAATTCCTAGATACTTAATTTATTTGTAGCTATTGTAAATGGAATTACTTTCTTGATTTCTTTTTCAGATTGTTCACTCTTGACATATAGAAATGCTACTATTGAATTACTAAATTTGTTTATCAGTTCTGCTAGTTTTCTTGTGGAGTCTTCAGGTTTCTCAGCATGTAAGATATGTCAACTGCAAACAAGGATAATTTGACTTCCTCCTTTACAATTTGGATGCCCTCAATATCTTTCTCTTATCTGATTCCTCTAGCTGGGATGTCCAGTATTGTTGTGTCCGGAATTGGTGAGTTCTTGGTCTCACTGACTTCAAGAATGAAGCTGCGGACCCTCGCGGTGAGTGTTACAGTTCTTAAAGGCGGCGTGTCTGGAGTTTGTTCCTTCTGATGTTCAGATGTGTTCGGAGTTTCTTCCTTCTGGTGGGTTCGTGGTCTTGCTGGCTCAGGAGTGAAGCTGCAGACCTTCGCAGTGAGTGTTACAGCTCTTAAGACAGCGCGTCTGGAGTTGTTCGTTCCTCCCGGTGGGCTCGTGGTCTCGCTGGCTTCAGGAGTGAAGCTGCAGACCTTCGCAGTGAGTGTTACCGCTCATAAAAGCAGTGTGAACCCAAAGAGTGAGCAGTAGCAAGATTTACTGCAAAGAGCGAAAGATCAAAGCTTCCACGGTGTGGAAGGGGACCCGAGCGGGTTGCCACTGCTGGCTCAGGGAGTCTGCTTTTATTTTCTTATCTGGCCCCACCCACATCCTGCTGATTGGTAGAGCCAAGTGGTCTGTTTTGACGGGGCGCTGATTGGTATGTTTACAATCCCCGAGCTAGACATAAAGGTTCTCCACGTCCCCATCAGATCAGTTAGATACAGAGTATCCACACAAAGGTTCTCCAAGGCCCCACCAGAGTAGCTAGATACAGAGTGTCGATTGGTGCATTCACAAACCCTGAGCTAGACACAGGGTGCGGATTGGTGTGTTTACAAACCTTGAGCTAGATACAGAGTGCCGATTGGTGTATTTACAATACCTGAGCTAGACATAAAGGTTCTCCAAAGCCCCACCAGACTCAGGAGCCCAGCTGGCTTCACCCAGTGGATCCCGCACTGGGGCTGCAGGCGCAGCTGCCCGCCAGTCCCGTGCCATGCGCTCGCACTCCTCAGCCTTTGGGTGATCAATGTGACTGGGCGCTGTGGAGCAGGGGGCAGTGCTCACTGGGGAGGCTCGGGCTGCACAGGAGCCCACGGAGGTGGGGGAATGCTCAGGCATGGCGGGCTGCAGTCCCGAGGCCTGCCCCGCAGGAAGGCAGCTAAGGCCCCGCGAGAAATCAAGCACAGCACCGGTGGGCTGGCACTGCTGGGGGACCCAGTACACCCTCCACAGCCGCTGGCCCGGGTGCTAAGTCCTTCATTGCCCGGGGCTGGCAGGGCCAGCCGGCTGCTCTGAGTGCAGGGCCCGCCATGCCCATGCCCACTCAGAACTCCAGCTGGCCCGCAAGCACCGCGCAGCTCCGGTTCCCGCTCATGCCTCTCCCTCCACCCCTCCCTGCAAGCTGAGGGAGCTGGCTCTGGCCTTGGCCAGCCCAGAAAGGGGCTCCCATAGTGCAGCAGTGGGCTGAGGGGCTCCTCAAGTGCCACCAAAGTGGGAGCCCAGGCAGAGGAGGCGCTGAGAGCAAGCGAGGGCTGTGAGGACTGCCAGCACACTGTCACCTCTCACTGTGTTGAATAACGGTGGTGAAGTGGGCATCTTTGTCATGTTCCAGACCTTAGAGGAAAGGCTTTCAGTTTTTCCCCATTCAGTATAATACTAGCTGTGGGTAGGTTATATATGGCTTTTATTATGTTGAGGTATGTTGCTTCTATCCCCGGTTTTTTTCTTAAGGTTTTTATCATAAAGAGATGTTGACTTTTACCAAATGCTTTTTCAGCATCAATTAAAATGGTCATATGCTTTTGATCCTTCATTCTTTTGATATGATGTAGCACACTGATTGATTTGTATATGTTGAATCATCCTTCTATCCCAGGGATAAATCCCACTTGGTCATGATGAATGATCTTTCTAATGTAATGTATCTTTCTAATGTATTGTTCAATTCAATTTCCTAGTATTTAGTTGTGGACTTTTGCATCAATATTTATCGAAGATTGGCCTGTAGTTTTCTTTTTTGGTGTGTCTTTATCTGGTTTTAGTCTCAGTCTGAGTTTGGAAGTATTCCCTCCTGCTCTGTTTTTCAGAATAATTTGAGTAGGATTGGTATTAGTTTTTCTTTAAATGTTTGCTAGAATTCAGCAGTGAAGCTATTAGGTCTCAGGCTTTTCTTCACTGGGAGACTTTTATTACAGCTTCAATCTCATTACTTGTTATTGGTCTGCTCAGGTTTTGGATTTCTTCTTGGTTCAATCTTGGCAGGTTATATGTATCTAGGAACTTGTCCATTGCTTCTATATGTTTCCATTTATTAGCATATAGTTGCTCATAGTAGCCACTAATGATCCTTTGAATACCGCAGTTACCAGTTGTAATGTCTCCTTTTTCATTTCTGATTTTATTTATTTTGATCTTCTTTCTTTTTTTCATAAACTGGCTAAAGGTTTGTCCATTTTGTTTAACTTTTCAAAAAAAAAAACTTTGTTTCATTTTTTTTTGTTTTTTCCATTTTGTTCTGCTCTGATCTTTATTATTTCCTTTCTTCTACTAATTCTGGGTTTGGTTTGTTCTTGCTTTTCTAGTTCTTTAAAATGCATCATTAGATTGTCATTTGAAGTTTTTCCTTTTTTATTTTGATGTAGATACTTAGAGCTATAAAATTCTCTCTTACTATTGCTTTTGCTGTATCCCATAGATTTTGGTATATTGTGTTTTCATTATCATTTGTTTCAAGAAATTTTTCAATTTCCTTCTTAATTTCTTCATTGGCTCACTGATCATTCAGGAGCATATTGTTTAAGTTCTATGTATTTGAATAGTTTCCAAAATTTCTCTTGTTGTTAATTTCTAGTTTTATTTTTGTCAGAGAAGATGCTTGATATTATCTCAATTTTTTTAATGTTTTAAGATTCGTTTTGTGACCTAATATCTGGCCTATCCTTAAGAATGATTCATGTGCTGAGGAAAATAATGTGTATTCTGGCTGGGCACGGTGGCTCACGCCTGTAATCCCAGCACTTTGGGAGGCCGAGGCGGGTGGATCACGAGGTCAGGAGATTGAGACCATCCTGGCTAACATGGTGAAACCCCATCTCTACTAAAAATACAAAAACATAGCTGGGCATGGTGGTGGGTGCCTGTAGTCCCAGCTACTCGGGAGGCTGAGGCAGGAGAATGGTGTGAACCCGGGAGGCGGAGCTTGCAGTGAGCCGAGATTGCACCACTGCACTCCAGCCTGAGCGACACAGTGAGACTCTGTCTCAAAAAAAAAAAAAAAAAAAAAAAGTGTATTCTGCAGCCCTTGGATGAAATGTTCTGTAAATATCTATTAGATCCATTTGATCTATATTGCAGATTAAGTCTGATGTTTCTTTGTTGATTTTCCGTCTGAATGATCTGTCCAATGCTGAAAGTGGGGTGTGTAAGTCTCCTGCTATTATTGTGTTAGAGTGTCTCTCTCTCCGTAGCTCTAATAATATTTCTTTTATATATGTGGGTGCTCCAGTGTTAAAATTGTTGTATCCTCTTGCTGAGTTGACCCCCTTTATCATTATATAGTGACCTACTTCTCTTCTTACTGCTTTTGTCTTGAATTCTATTTTGTCTGATATAAGTATAGCTACTCCTGCTTTTGGCATGGAATATTTCTTTACAATCCTTTATTTTCCATCTCTGTGTATCTTTATAGGTGAAGTGTGTTTCTTGTAGGGAGAGGATCAACTGGTTTTTTTTTTCCATCCATTCAGCCAGGCTATGTCTTTTGATTGGAGAGTTTAGCCCATTGACATTTAAGGTTATTATGGACAAGTAAGGACTTACACCTGTCATTTTGTTCTTTTCTTATTGTTTTTTGGTCTTCCTTCTTTCTTTCATTCTTGTCTTCCTCTAGTGAAGATTATTTTCTCTGGTGATATGATTTAGTTTCTTGTTTTTATTTTTTTGTGCATTCATTCTATGTTTTTTAATGTGAGGTTACCATCACGCTTGCAAATATGATTTTAAAACTCATTATTCAGGCATATAAATCAGGCAGAGTGGCAGTAGCAGAGGCAAGACCACCATAGCACCAGGAGTAGCAACTCAGAAAAAGCACAGAGCAACACTGACTTCAGAGACCTGGTGACAGCATGAGAGGTACTAGGTTTTAAAAAATTTGTATCATGCTTGAATATAAATTAGTCATTCTTGGCTCAGGAGCTGTTGGAAATTCTGCTTTGACTGTACAATTTGTACAAAGAATTTTGTTGAAAAACATGATCCTATAATAAAGATATTACAGAAAGCAAGTTGAAATAGATGCACAACTCTGTATGCTTGACATATTGGATACTGCAGGAAGAGAACAATTTACAGCAATAAAGGATTTGTACATAAAAATGGACAAGGCTTTGTATTAGCATATACCATCCCAGCACAGTCCACATTTTATGATTTACAAGATCTGAGAGAACAGATTCTTTAAGTTAAAGACACTGATATTTCCCAATGTTTGTTGGTAATAAGTGTGACTTGGAAGATAAAAGAGTTACAGGGAAGGAACAAGGTCAAAATCCAGCAAGACAATGGAACAACTGTGCATTCTCAGAATCTTCTGCAAAATAAAAAATAAATCTTAATAAGGCCAGGCATGGTGGCTCATGCCCGTAATCTCAGCATTTTGGGAGGCCAAGGAGGGTGGATCACCTGAGGTCAGGAGTTTGAGACTAGCCAGGCCAACATGATGAAACCCTGTTTCTACTAAAAATACAAAATTAGCCAGGCGTGGTGGCACATGCCTATAATCCTAGCTACTCTGGAGACTGAGGCAGGAGAATCACTTGAACCCAGGAGGCAGAGGTTGCAGTGAGCTGAGATCACGCCATAGTTTTCCAGCCTGGGCAAAAAGAGTGAAACTCCGTCTCAAAAAAAAAAAAAAAAAAAAAAAAAAAAGTTAATGAGACTTTTATGACCTAGTGTGGCAATTAACAGAAAAACTCTAGTGCCTGGGAAGGCTTGCAAAAAGTCGTCATGTCAGCTGCTTTAATATACTAAACGCACTGTAGCTCTGAGCCAGGTCTGAAGAATGTTGCCCAATTCAACAGTGCCTGAGCAATTCCAACTTTGTTAAACCTACCAACGGCTTAAGTGGACTCTCCTGTGGTGATACCCTTTAAGAGACAGATGAAAGATACCATATCAGTTTGCACATTCTAATAACTTTCCAGTATCACAAGATTTTTATGTATCTAATAGTCCTAGAGTATGCAGCTGGTAAAACCAGAGGCTACATCCAGTATTACTGCTAAGAGACATTCTTCATCCACCAATGTTGTACATGTATGAAAATGGTGTACTGTATACTTGAACAAACCCCATGCATTGTATTGGAGAGTACAATAACGCAAATTGTAAAAGCATCACTATTTTAGCATAATAAAAGAAAGTCCAAAGAGATCCTATACAGACTACTCCAGATACTTTTGTTTTGTTGGTACTTGTAGCTTATCATAATTTTTTTAAAAAAATTCAAGATCATTATCATTGTACAAAATATGCATTTTGATTAACAGCTGTATAGTTTTTTTAATTTTTTAAAGAGAAACTATGAAGCAGTGATCTTGTCTTTAAAATATAATAGTCCTTTCAGTATAATATCTTATTTTGAAGATGTTGCCTTTAATATCTATTGGGAAAGAAATGTCCAGACTTTTCAAATCTCTTATTATATTTTTCCTTTTTCGTTTACATAGGAAAAATGTTTATAGTTGTGGGTACAGTAAGAGTCTACAACAAGAAGTAGATATTTTCAAATAATTTTTTTTTTTTTTTGAGACGGAGTCTCGCTCTGTCGCCCAGGCTGGAGTGCAATGGTACTATCTCAGCTCACCACAGCCTCCACCTCCGTGGTTCAAGCAATTATCCTACCTCAGCCTCCTGAGTAGCTGGGATTACAGGCATGCGCCACCACACCCAGCTAATTTTGTATTTTTAGTAGAGACAGGATTTCTCCATTTTGGCCAGGCTGATCTCGAACTCCCAACCTCAGGTGATCCGCCCACCTTGGCCTCCCAAAGTGCTGGGATTACAGTGGTGAGCCACTGCGCCTGGCCAGCTTACATATTTTTATGCATGACCATGCAAGATAAAGATTGCCTGTATAGTAAGCCACCATTGGGGTAGAGGGTCATAGTTTATAGGCAACTGGTGGTCTCCTCAAGGAAGAAAGGAAAAGATTTACTGACTACCTACTCATTATGGTTGAATTTTGTACCATGAGCATTAGAGATTCAAAAATAAATTGAAAAATAACAATTTTAAAAATATTCTGCACTACAATTTGAAACATAAGACTTAAAAAGCCTCTTAATTTATCTCAAGCTAGAATAAGATATTCTAAATAAATCACAAAAGTTCACACCAAGCAAGCTCCTCTGAAGTGTCTGAACAAAATTTTAGGTGAAAGTATTGAGATGTTGTCCTAACAAACAAGACTAAAACTTCTGCACAATCCCTCATAATAAATCAAATTTTCCAAAGGATCAATTCTACAATTAAGAGATTACATTCTGAAACAATGGCCTTTTTCATAAACTGCATCAGTGAGGTAGCTTTATGAAAGAGCAAATTGTTAAAATGGTTCCCATCATCTAATTCTAATCTTGCTTCCTTGGGATGAGCATTACAACTGGTTAGCAACAGAATCGATTTTATGTCATCAGATACATTTATGAATTCTGATATTATATGCATTGAAAATATAAAGCGTATATCCTCAGACTCAGTTGTATGCAAGAAATATCACAGGACCCAAGGGAAGTTAAATTGTACAGTCATAAAAAAGAGTCCCGAATATGGACCCACTGCCTTTTTACCATTAGGCTAGAGAGAAGCCATGTCAACATTCAAGAACTAAGAATTTTACATGCAAGAAAATTCTTACTCAAGCACACACTTCTGCCATCATTTCTCTCTTTTTTTAATTGACACAATTTATAGGGTACATAGTGATGTTTCTTATACATAATGTGTAGTGATCAGATCAGGGTAATTAACATATTCATCATCTCAAACACTTATCATTTCTTTGTGTTGGGAACATTCAAAATCCTGCTTCTAGCTATTTGAAACTATGTAATATATTGTTGTAAACTATAGTCATCTTACAATGGTATAGAACACTAGAACTTATTCCTCCTATCTAGTTGTAATTTAGTATTCTTTAACAAATCTCTCTCTATCCCTCTGTTCTCCCTACCTTCCCACTCTCTCATATCTTTCTTTCTACTTTTTGCTTCTATTACATCAACTTTTTTTAACTCACTTCCACATGTAAGTGAGAACATACAGTGTGTAGCTTTCTGTTCCTGGCTTATTTCACTTAACCTAATGTCCTCTAATTCCATCCATGTTGCTGCAAATGACAGAATTTCATTCTTTTTATGGTGGAATAGTACTCCATTGTGTATATATGCCACATCCACTTTACCTATTTATCTGTTGTTGGATACCTAGGTTGATTTCATATCTTGGCTATTGTGAATAGTGCTGCAATAAACATGTGGGTGAAGATGTCTCTTTAATATACTGATGTTCTTCCTTTGGATAAATGTCCAATAGTGAGATTTCTGGATCATATGGTAGTAGTTCCATTTGTAGTTTTTTTTAAGAACCTCCAAACTGTTTTCCATGGTGACTTTACTAGTTTACATTCCCACCAATTGTGTATAAGAGTTCTCTCCACATCCTCGCCAGCCATTGTTATTTTTTGTCTTTTTCATAATAGCCATCCTACCTGGAGTGACATGATATCTCACTGTGGTTTTTATTTGCATTTCCCTAATGATTAATGATATTGAGCATTTTTTCATATATTTGTTGGCCATTTGTATGTCTTCTGTGAAATGTGTTCTCAGATCATTTGCCCATTTTCTAAATCAAATTGTTTGATTTTTTGCTGTGGAGATGTTTGAGTTTCTTGTATATTCTGAATATTAGTTCCCCATCAGATGAATAGTCTGCAAATGTTTTCTCCCATTCTGTAGGTTATTTTTTCACTTGTTGATTGTTTTCTTTGCTGTGCAGAAGGTTTTTAGTTGATATGACCCCATTTGTTTGCTTTTGTTGCTTGTGCTTTTGGGCTCTTATTCATAGAGTGTTTTTTTAAAACCAATGTCCTGAAGTATTTCTCCTACATTTTATGTTAGTAATTTTATAGTTTGGGGTCTTACATTTAGGTCTTTGATTCATTTTGAGTTGATTTTTGTATAGAGTGAGATGTGTATGTCTAGTTTTATTCTTCTACATATTAATATCTAGTTTTCATACATATATGTATGTACTTTCATACATACATATATGTACTTCATACATATATGAAGTGATTTTGGGGATCTCTATTTTGTTCCACTGGTCTATGTGTCTGTTTTTATGCCAGTACAATGCTGTTTTGGTTACTAGAGCTTTGTAGTATATTTTGAAGTCTGGTGGTGTGAGGCCTTCAGCTTTGTTCTTTTTGCTTAGGATTTTCTTAGCTATTTGGGGGTCTTTTGTGGTGCCATACAAGTTTTAGGATTGTTTTTCCTAATTTCTATAAAAAATGACATTGATATTTTGATATGGATTGTATTGAATGCAGATTGCTTTGGATAGTATGGTCATTTTAACAATATTCTTCCAACCATGAGCGTGGGATGTCTTTTTATTTGTGTACCTTCTTCAATTTCTTTCATCGGTGTTTTGTAGTTTTCCTTGTAAATGTATTTCACCCCACTGGTTAAATTTGTTGCTAGGTATTCTTTTGTAGCTATTGTAAATGAGATTGCCTTCTTGATTTCCTTTTCAGCTAGTTCTTTGTTAATGTATAGAAATGTTACCAATTTTTGTATATTGATTTTGTATCCTGCCACTTTACCAAATGTGTTTATCAGTTCCAAGAGTTTTGTGGTAGTGTTTAGGTTTTACTATGTATAAGATCATGTCATCTACAAACAGGGACAATTTGACTTCCTCCTTTCCAATTTGGATGCCCTTTATTTCTTTCTCTTGCCCAATTGCTCTGGCTTACCATCATGTCTTACTGCAGTATCAGGCCCACTACAAGCCTGGTCATGGTCTACCATAGGTTGAATCTTGAAATCGGCCAAAACACAGATACACTGAATATCACCAGAGCAATAAGTATTTCTCTCATGGAATATTTTGTGATATTAATCAATGATATCACAAGATATCCCACCTGATATTGTCCTCATTTAAGTTCCTTACACCCAGTGTATCTCATCTTTATGCCTTGGGGAAGAGGTGATGCCATAGAGTGCAAAGAACAAAAATATTAAATAATTAGTATTTGAGTTTTAAAAGCCAATGTCCCAGCCTAGAATAACAGAATCTGAAAACAGATAATAAGTTTAGTTTCTGGTCTGCAATTTGTTAATGCTATATAATTTTTTTGGGTTTTTTTTGTTTTTTTTTTTTTTTTTGAGACGGAGTCTCGCTCTGTCGCCCAGGCTGGAGTGCAGTGGCGCCATCTCGGCTCACTGCAAGTTCCGCCTCCCAGGTTCATGCCATTCTACTGCCTCAGCCTCCCAAGTAGCTGGGATTACAGGCGCCCGCCACCATGCCCGACTAATTTTTTGTATTTTTTAGTAGAGACGGGGTTTCACTGTGTTAGCCAGGATGCTCTCGATCTCCTGACCTCATGATCCACCCGCCTCGGCCTCCCAAAGTGCTGGGATTACAGGCATGAGCCACTGCGCCCAGCCTAATTTTTAAATTAAAATGTTATTTTAGGGTAGGAACTTGGTTGTTGAAATGCAAAAGTGGACTATTTGACATTCTCATTCTCTGCATTCCATCCCTGAGGCTTGAAGATGACAATGAGATCAATCACAGCATGCCTTTTGCATGACATGATGAAAAATAAAATCACATTGTAAAAGGCATAATTTAGGGTCTTTTTTTTTTTTTACTGTCCTCAAATATTTAATTCTGAGTGCTCAGGGGATGTTTTTATCATCGTCATTGTTGTTATTATTATTCAGAACATTTTTCCCTGCTACTTTCAAGTCTAGAGCTTTTTCAGAAGCCTAAAGTTCTAAAAGGCTGGATTTTAAGTGGTTGCTCTTTCTTTGAATGAGTATATTTAATAGTCATTAAAAATCAGTCTCTGGGAGGTTGAGGTAGGAGAATCACTTGAGCCCAGGAGGTGAAGGGTGCAGTGAGCACTCCAGCTTACGTGACAGAGTGAGAACTTGTTTAAAAAAAAAAATTAGTTTCATGAAGAATTTTTAATGACTTGAGGAAATTAACGCTATGATATTAGGTAGAAAGAAGTGCAGTCATAAGCCACCTAATGATGTTCCAGTCAATGACGGACCAGACATATGGAGGTGGTCCCACTGGCTGTAATAGAGGTGAAAAGTTCTTATTGCCTAGTGACGTTGTAGCTGTCATAACATTGTAGTGCAAAGTATTACTCATGTGTTTGTGGTGATGCTGGTGTAAATAAACCTACTGCACTGCTAGTTGCATAAAAGTATTACATATACAATTATGTACAGTACATAATACTTGATAATGATAATAAAGAACTATGTACTGGTTTATGTATTTACTAAACTATACTTTATTATTTTAGAGTATGCTCCTTCTACTTATTAAAAAAAAAAAAAAAAAGGTTAACTATAAAACGGCTTTAGGTAGGTCCTTAGGCAGAAGGTATTCCAGAAGAAGGCCTTGTTAAAAGAGATGGCCGCTTCATGTGTGTTATTACCACTGAAAACTTTTCAATGGGACAAGATCTGGAGGTGGAAGACAGAGATATTGATGATCCTGATTCTGTGTAAGCCTAGGCTAATGCGTTTGTGTTCTAGTTTTTAGCAAGAAAGTTTTAAAAGTAAAAAATAAAAATTAAAAAAATTAAATAGAAGGAAGCTAATAGAATAAGGATATAAATAAAGAAAATATTTCTGGACAACTGTACAATGTGTGTGTTTTATGCTGCGTTATTACAAGAGTCAAAACTTTTTTTAAGTTTTTATGGTAAGCTAAGGTTAATTTATTATTGAAGAAAGAAAAATATTTTTATAAACTTAGTGCAGCTGAAGTATACAGTATTTATAAAGTCTATAGTAGTGTACAATAACATCCTTTGCCTTCGTATTCACTCACCACTCACTCACTGAATTACCTAGATCCACTTTCAGTCCTGCAAGCTCCATTCGTGGTTAAGTGCCCTGTACAGGTGTACCATTTTTTATCTTGTATGCCATATATTACTATACCTTTTCTAAGTTTAAATATATTTAGATGCACAAATACTTATCATCGTGTTACAATTGCCTACATCATCCAATATAGTAACATGCTATACAGGTTTGTGGCCTAGAAGCAATAGGCTATACCATATAGCCTAGGCATGTAGTTGGCTATACCATCTAAGTTTGTGAAGGTACACTCTATGATGTTCACACAAAATTGCCTAACAATGCATTTCTTAGAATGTACTTCATCATTGAGTGATGAATAACTGTATATAAAACCATATATTTTTATGATGATGATCTCATCTATGTAAATAAAGTAGAAAAAATTGTTAGAAATATACCAAAATATTTTTCTCTGAGTGGTTTAAAAAATGAAAACTTCTGTGTCTTCACACATTTCCCTAGTTTATATATTTTCTGCAAGACAAATGCTACAATAAAAGCAGTAGTTTTATTACTTCCAGTATCATATTTACAGATTTGTTTATACAAATTTCATGAAATCTTTTGTCTGTTCCCCGATTCCCAGCACGCATAGACCCCAGCTTCTCTCAAGTGACACCTCCAACAGGTAGTTCATCTGTGCCCCCAGGTTTGGGCTCTCATTGCTGCCATGGGTCAGAATTTAAGGCACCTTCACTCCATAGATGAAGATTGTATTGGGTCAATTTTGCTCAATTTCTCATTTTAGCCTTGTGACTCGTTTCCAACTGTTGAGTCTCTGGCCAGAGTCAGGGTTCCATAAACTTCTGTTAGACACATCTATATTTGTATCTTCACAAATAATCTGCATACTTATGACTGGTTCTCATTCATTGGCTACTAGCTGAATTTTCTGCATCAGAACCACTAGTCTCCAAGAATATTACTTGTGCCTCATGCACTGATATGCCTATGGTTTATCTCGACCCTGCTATCCATAGATTCAGTGCAACCTACCACCGCTCCTTCTAGAGATCCATTGCCTTCTTAACTCCTCTTCTTAACAAAAGCATTGCCTTTTATTTAATTATCCCAAGTATTTGCATTTTTGAGCCTTTTAAATTTAATAGTAGACTAAAAGACATTGTGTGTCTTAATGGAAGCTATTTCTAGAAATTGAGCCCAGATATTGGATGACCCTCTAAACATTTTACCTAAAGGTAGCCCTGAAGTGAAAACTGCTTTAGTGGTAAAGGTAAGAGATTTTCAAAAGCAAAGCCAGGCTTCTGAGCCTTTTATTTATCTCCCAGGCTCCAGAGATACAGGAGCCAAAGTTGAAATAGGGTTTTCACTGTTTTTCTTCCTCGTGAATACCCCCAACCATGTTCTCTATGCAGTTTCTCCACTCCCAGTATACTGAGGCCCATGAATCCTACAGGATACCATTGCAGCACCAGTCACTGTGCAGACTACCCACCTTAATATTTAATAATAGGCTTAGATTCCTAGAGTCACTGGCACATCTCTTGTTCTCTTCCTATAATCTAGTTTCTAATCTTTCTCTTCAATTTTTAACCTTCTACAGCTGCACTGTCCAGTAGGGTAGCCACTAGTCGCATGTGGCAACTAAGCATTTGACAGGTAGCTAGTACGAATTGGGACATCCTGTAAGTGTAAGCTGTCTCAATTGTTAATATTGATTACATATTTGATGATATTTTGATATAGTGGGTTAAATAAAATATTATTAATTTTAATTAATTTATGTTGTATTGGGTTATTCTCAGAATACATGAGATCTACTGCCTATATTTCAAAGGAGTTACTAAAACAGAGATCTAAGACTGAGTAGGTCTTGGTTAGTATGCTAAGCTTTGGTTTTTGGGGAACTAAAATTGTCCCTATGAGCTTGAATTGGGGCTTTCTTATTTACCTAAAAACATATCATTAGGTCAATCAGTTTAATCAGGCTATTCTTCCCTGATCACTAGAATTCTGAAAAGTTAATCCTAACTAAATCACTTTAATATGTGTGAAAAACTAGACTTCAATTGTCCTTTCTAATCATGAAGACCACTCTGTTGACAGGATTATTGAGCACTGTGTCTTTGAATCTTCTCCCTGGGAGAACCCTGACAGTAGAAGAGCATTAAGAGTTAAGTGGAGGTGATGCCCATCTCTGGATGCGGGCTTTGAGTTTTGAGCTTTGAGCTTTGCAGGAGCTCAAATTTTCTTCGTATCTCCAGTTTTGGTTTTAAATTCATGCAAACTTAGGATTTTACTCTATAACATTTTTTAACATAGAAATCAATTAAAAATTAACACTGGATCCACCAACTTCCAGACTTCTTTAAGTGAGCTCAGGTTTGTGTTAAGACATTTTCAGTTTGTTATTTTAATTCTTAGTCAAGAACTTCTCAATTGATATACCATAACAGAAGCAAGAAGAATATAAAATGTTAACAACCAAAGATGAAGCCTAACACCTTGGATGTTGTAGATGTTCCAAAAATGTTCATGGATGATGAATATAACTATCAAATGAGAAAAGTTTTAATGTCAAAAATATCCCCAAAAAAGTCTATTTTTCTGGGAGTTTATTTCACTAACAAATGCAGGATGTGTCCCAATTAAACCTCAGGAGCACATGGCCTTTATTTACCAGTAAAGTTTGTCCCAGATACTAAACGGTCTTGCTCAACTACAGTTTACTGTCCACAGCCAAGACAGCTATATGTTCCCATAGCATATGTAGAGCAGATGACACAGCTAGTGTAGGCATTTTTGTGCTTTTCTAGTTGCTTTTACATCTGCCCTGAATTGTTACTGTAATATTCACTCCAAAACCCTTGCTCAATTGATTTCAAGAGGATTTCTCAATAGCTGGTACACTCCAAGCCACTTATTTCAAGTTACAAGAAAACCATGTTCTCTTCCTAACACCACCTGCCTCCTAAACCTCTACTTGTGTCTCTTCCTCTGGGAACTGAATAGTCAGGGATTCCCAGTGGAACAAGAGAGCCTGGAAATGGGTCTCAAGAGACCCAGCTGTGAGGGCTGTGTTAAGATAGCTGGCCTGTGGTCCCCAGGACAAGCACTGGCCTCACCAGGAGTGAATACTCTTATCTAGAAGGACAGGTACACATTTTTTTGCTCTCCCAAGACTTGAGTTGCTGGACACCAACTCAAACTCTGGACACTTCATTCTCTTCGGATCTTACTGCAACACTTGGAAATTTCAACATGGCAGTCTACCAAATCTAATTCTATACCAACACACTGTGTAAAGATCAGTTGTTCCCCTTCTTAAAACATTTTGGTGGCTAATGCCTGTAATCCCAGCACTTTGGGAGGCTGAGGCGGGCAGATCACGAGGTCAGGAGATCGAGACCATCCTGGCTAACATGGTGAAACCCCGTCTCTACTAAAAATACAAAAAATGAGCCGGACGTGGTGGCGGGAGCCTGCAGTCCCAGCTGCTCGGGAGGCTGAGGCAGGAGAACAGCGTGAACCCAGGAGATGGAGCTTGCAGTGAGCCGAGATGGCGCCACTGCACTCCAGCCTGGGCGACAGAGTGAGACTCTGCCTCAAAAACAAAACCAAACAAAACAAAAAACAAAACATTTTGGTGCCTTTCCATTTTCCTTAGAACAATCTCTGAAATCCCTAAAGTTGATGTGGTGTACAAGGACTTCCCCAGCCTACCTGGTTACCCTCTCCCTCTCTGACCTTCTTCTCTTACATCACCCTCCAACCAGCCAGACTCCTTCTGGTCCTTCCCTCCCCCATGAGCCTTTCCTATAAATCTCCACTGCCTGGAAAGCCCACCCCCCTCCCCATCAGATTCATCCCACCCATCCCTCACATCACTTCCCTAGGGGCACCTTTTCCAACCCCCAAGACTAAGTTATTTCTTCATTATATGGTCCCAGGGCTCCTTGCATGCTCTTTTTGCCTACAGTTGCCACACTTACAATTATTTTATTGTCTTATATAACTTTTTGATTATTTATTTTAAGGCTTTATTTCACACTAGGTTGTAAATCCCCTGAGATTAGAGAAGGTTTCACTGCTGATTCCTTGAACAACAATTTTGGCTGATAGGTTCAACCACGTGAAATGGCCGATAGACCAACATCTTGACCTTAAAAAAGTCAATTTTAGGCTGTGTGCAATGGCTCATGCCTGTAATCCCAGCACTTTTGGAGGCAGAGGCAGGTGGATAACTTAAGCTCAGGAATTCGAGACCAGCCTGGGCAACATAGCAAGACCCTGTCTCTAGAAAAAGTAGAAAACATTAGCAAGGCATGGTGGTGCATGCCTGTGGTCCTAGCTACTTGGGAGGCTGGGACAGGAGGATTACTTGAGCCCAGGAAGTCAAGGCTGCAGTGAGCCGTGATTATCCCACTGTATTCCAGCCTGGGTGGCAGAGTGAGAGACCCTGTCTCAAAAAAAAAAAAAAAAAAAAAAAAGTCAATTTTATATGATCCAATTCAATAACCATTCAATAAATACTTATCAAATAAATACATTAATAAACCATACACTGTAGTTTTAGGTGCTGTATGTGTGCATGCGTGTGTGTGTGTATGTATGATCAGCTATTAATGTAAACTTTTATTTTTAAAAGAAACTCCTTAAGTTCTGCTAACTTTTTAAATGTATTTCATTGGGTTTCATAGATATTTCTCAAAGTTAAATACAACAACAAATTTCAAAAATGGTCCCTACTAGAAATACAAGTTTGGCAATTTCCCTCAGCTCCTTTGATCTTAGGCTAATTTTCTACTCTGAGTTTTCTTCATTCTTCTGTGAAATTAAATTCAGCCACCTGTTGAGCTTTCTGGATCCCTTGCAGGTGAGTTCTACATGACTTGCTTCTGACCTGTGGAAGGAGGAACAAGGAACATTTCCAAATTTTGCACCACCACCCCCTTCCCTCCCTGAGTGTTAGGCTAGACAGTAGTGGCCAGAAGCCCTTCTTCATTCTGTCCTCCTGAAACTGATTCAGCCATTTAAAACTATGACTGTTCTCCCACACAGAAACTCCTCTCCAGAAATGCTTGGCCCAAACTCCCTTAACATTTGTAACTTCATATAACTCTTTTTGTTCAAGCGCAACAAAAAATGAGTGGTATGGTGATGCCAATTTTGAGGTATCATAGTTAAGCCATGCTAAGGCACTTTAAAAACATTCCATTTTATTCCTCCCACAGTGTCACCCCCTCAGAGACTCTGGATGAGGGGAATACTGAGGGAGGAAAATATCCAGAAGAACAGGAAAAGGCAGTGACATGGGACTTGAAAAATACTGCACAGAATTCTGTCTTCACCCCAAAGGCTGATTGTTATAAATTAAACAGTTTGCCCACCCCAAGCAAGCATTCAACAGGCACATCCTATGTGCCAGTCCTGTGATAATCAGCACCTTAGAGGCACTGGCATCCTGGCTCATGAAGCCCAAGGAAGATAAAGAAGAGATGATTTTCCAGGCATGGTGGCTCACGCCTGTAATCTCAGCACTTTGGGAGGCTGAGGCAGCAGGATCACTTGAGTCCAGTAGTTCAAAGCCAGCCTGGCCAACATGGCAAAACCTCATCTGAACAGAATATTTAAAAAACTAGTCTGTCATGGTGGGTGCATGCTTGTAGTCCCAGCTACTTGGGAAGCTTAGGTGGGAGGAATGTTTGAGTCCAAGAGGTCGAGACTGCAGTGAGCCATGATCGCACCACTGGACTCCAGCCTGGGTGATAGAGGGAGACTGTGTATCAAAAAAATAAAAATAAAAAATTTAAGTAATAATAAGAGATGATTTGATGATACAGAGAAAAATAGGAATGATCTAAAAGAAAGCAACTGAAATGACTTGCTGCTAAAACTTAAAACCTTTGCTAAATGCCCATGCTTTGGAGCACTAGAGAATGCCTGCTTTAAATATAGGACAAGACAGGTGTTGTGCATCATGAAATAAAATGATGCCTAGTGGCTAACTGGAAGAAAACAAAGATGAAGGAAGAACAAGTGGTCTAAGAAGAAAGGAGCAAGTCCTTCAGAAAGAAGGTTCTTGAAAACATCACATCCCGTCCATCATCCCACCTCAGGAGCTGCTTGCAATCCAGGACACCTGAAACCCTGACTTTCCAGGGAGCTTAGAGTAGAAAGCTCTCCCAATAACAATCTGCTGATTTGAATTTCTGATGAATAGCAGCTCTGTGGAATTTATCAACATAGCCAGACCACAGCCACTCTTCAAGGGACAAAGAGCCAACATCGCCTGAGAGGAGAAGCTTTCTCTGTTCACCCAGACTCAGCACTTGGTCTGTACCTGGCAAAAATAGGAAACAACAGCAACAATAGGAAAAGGAGAGTGTGCACACACAACAGTCACAGTAATCCTGCCTTGGAAGGCCAACCAGATCGCTCAAGATCCCCACTCCTTTAATCCTTAATGCTCAATTCAGTGAGCACAATTATCAAATCTATTCCACAGATGAGGAAACTGAAGCTTGATTGATTGAGCCAGAGGTAAAACCCAGATGTGTCTGACACTACATCTCCAAATCTCTATATAAGCAAACATTGCATCTGAAATTCATGGCTTCCTTACTCTCTTAAATCATTTCCAAGTTAATTGATTCTATAGTCTATAGACCTGAAAGTAGTTAATCATGGAAATGTTGAGAAATAAACTAGTTTTTCCTATACTGCCTTTCTACTCACGATCCCTTTTGCTGACAGTCTGCTGCAATGAAAACATGACACCAAGGATCTATTTAATTTATTTTTAAACAGCTTTATTGTGATATAATTCATATACCATACAGTTCACCTATTTAAAGTGTGCTATTCAGAGGCTTTTAGTATATTTACAGAGTTGTGCAACCAGCACTGCTATCGAATTCCAGAGCATTTTCATCACCCAAAAAAGAAATCCCGACCCATTAACAGTCGCTCCTCATTCCCCCTCCCCACAGTCCCTGGTAACCACTAATCTACTTTCTGTCTTTACTGCCAACTCTGGACATTTCATATAAATGAATCATACAATATGTGGTGTTTTGTGTCTGGCTTCTCTACTTAGCACAATGTCTTCAGGGTTTATCCAGGTTGTAGCCTGTGTCAGTATTTCATTACATTTTATTTCTGAATAATACTCTATTATATGAATATGCCACATTTTCTTCACCCACTCAACAGTTGACAAACATTTGGATTGTTCTCACTTTTTGACTATAATAAATAATATTGCTAATAACATTGGATCAATTTACTTTTAATTCATCAGACTTTCCTTTTACCCTAAGTGTAACTGCGAGCTCCCATAAGTCTGTAACAAATTGCTAGAAGCAAAAAAGGCTAAAATCCCTGGGCAAAACAGCCATATGTGTGTCATATGTAGAAACTCTGCCCAGTTTGCCGACAACGTTCCCATTTTTAGCCTTAAAGTCCTGGGAAAACTTTGCCCCAGGAAAAATGGAACAGTTGATCATCCTAGACTGGGATTTAGCTCAGAAGACAATTCTAGAAAATCTATTTCCTGGGATGTTTTTTGGTTTCTGTTAAAAATATAGTTATATTTAAAGAAACTGGCTTATGCAATAACCATCATTTTCCATACTTTCATTTGACAGGAAACAATTATTTTTAATTTTTAGTGAACAATGCCTGACATTTTCATATATACTCATTTTAGAGTTACAATCGATGAGGCTATTTGCCTTGCATATTTTTTAGGTGGAATACTAGTTACATATTCAAAGGCCTTGCTGGGGCCGGGCATAGTGCCTCACACCTGTAATTCCAACATTTGGGAGGCTGGGGTGGGTGGATCGGTTGAGCCCAAGAATCTCAGACCAGTCCGGCCAACACGGCAAAACCCCCATCTCTACAAAAAATACAAAAATTAGCTGGGGTTGTGGCACGGGCCTGTAGCCCCAGCCTCTCGGGAGGCTGAGATGACAGGATCACTTGAGCCCAGAAGGCAGAGTTTGCACTAAGCAGAGATGGCACCACTTCACTCCAGCCTGGGTGACAGAAGCAAGACCCTGTCTCAAAGAAAGAAAAAAAAAAAATGAAAAAAAGCCTTGCTAGAAGCTGAAAAACTTATGTCCACAGGGTGGCGGTGTAACACTCTACAAACTCGGAATTGAAGTAAAAGCTAAATTAACCAAACTTTATCTTTTATTTGAACTATGCCATTTTATGGGAAAATGGGTAAGACTAACCAACTAGTTGTGAAACCAGTGGCTTTATTTTATGTTGATAAACAGCCACATATGGCTAACTATTGATATATCTGAACCACAGGGTAAAGACAAGAAATACAAATTGGATGCCTTTTTTGGAGCTTGTTTTTAAAAATGCTTTTGACAGAATTATAGAGTCATAGAAGCCTTAAAAATCACACAACTCAGTATTTTCAGACATTTTCTCACCAAAAAAAACCACAGGCCATGTTTTCTAATGCTATATACGCCTATGACATTTAATAGAATGCAACTTCACCTCTTTCCCTTCACTTAAGAAAGAATATTGAAATTCACATGAGTGACTTTAAGGGGCATTATAAGGGTAATCTCAAATCTTTATTTTTAAATTAATTACTCCTTGGCTTCAATCCTTGATTTTTAGAAATAAATTACTTCTATATAGTTTACGGTCAATCCCAACACATGAGTGTGTGAAAGTCCTTAAAGTGAGAAAGTATGATTGCAGCACAACCTCTCATCAAATGCTGGACCCACTCCGACAGCATCCTTAACAGATATCTACCCTCAGGGAAATGGACACGAAAATAATGACCTTTAATGTGCATTGGCTCCATTAGCATAAACCCAGTGTTTGCAAGCCTGACATTTATTTTGCATATTTTTTTCTTCTAGATTCTTTTTTGCTTTCTTCTAGACTCTTTTTTCCCTCCTGGGGAAATGTATACCTTTTCTAGCAAACAGCAACAGACTTGGAATTTAGAAGTTATTTTAGTTTGTTCATGTGATTAAAGGTAAGGGAAAATGTATGCACCAGCCACTTACATGATTAAAAAACAACACTGAAATATCTGAGAAAAACAGCTTCTCTGTTATGGTTTGTAACTGGCACCCCAGGCCAGCTTTCACCTTCTGTTAATAATGAGGCACTATAGGCTCAACAGCTGAGCAAAGATAATTTAGCAAAAGAAAGATAAACACAAACTAAATTTGAACTCAGTGATATATATTTGTATTTTCTAACCTTTCTGTGTCAAATCATGATGTCCATGGAATAAAAAGCAATTTGATCTCTCAGGGCTATTTCTGCTGTTATCTGTTTTCTTCTAGGAGTCTTCAGTTCAATCTTAGTGGTGTTTCTTTCAGCCACATTGATTCAGACATTTATGATGGCATTGCTGATATCCAAACATGTAGGCAATGAAAATCTAATCTAGGAGAGACTAAGATAGCACATGTTTAAATTATCTACCCTGTTCTATGAACTTTTGTTTTGACAATCTAAATGCCTACTTCTATGACTCTTCTAAACAAAACTACTGGATAATAACAATTAGATTGATCTGAGTTGTTTTTGTTTGTTTTAATACTAACAAATGCCCTCCAGGACTGCAATACTTTTGCCGCAGAGGATCTTTGAGGCATAAAATATATACCTAGGAGTATGAAAACTCCCCTATTAGTCTGAGTTAAATAATCCTTTCTCTAAATAGTATTGCCTGATATGTGTGAAGTGATCCTTTACTAATTAGTTAATACAATTACTCTCTTTCCCATGAGGCCAGGGACTTCCCACTTGGAGAGTTTCTCAATAGATCCTGAAGTTTATATAATAACATCCTGTTTGGTAGAATAGGCGATACAAGCACTCTTCTGAGATGAGTGATGCTTTTGAAAACTAAATCTTCAATGTTTCTTTTTGGGATGGTTGCTCACCTTTGTAACAGATTTCGAAGGCCCATGAAGGCAACCTGTCTGTTGTTGGTTGCTCTGGCATGCAAAACCAGCTTTCTGAGCTCATTAAGGTTTGTCTGCAAGAACTTCCCCTGGAGCTGCCTGTGCTGACTTTTGAAAATCTGAGTTACTATTTTTGAGGTCCTGAAGTTCAAACTAGAACTACCTGAGGGTGGCAATCATAATAGCTTCCACTTACTGAACTCCTTATTACCAAAGCTAGCTGTCTAATCCTTGCAACACCACAAAGTGGTTTTTATCCATGGGTGCAAATGAAGAAACAAACTGGAAAGCTCAGTGACCCGCTCAGTGACCCACTCAGTGCAGAGCAAGGTTTGAACCTGGGCCTGATACTTACCTTGACCTTTTTCCACCGAAGCATCCTGCTGTCCTGGGGCTCTTTACACAAGGGAGGACAGAGGCTTGTATGGGAAATACCTGTATAGCTAACCCAAGAAGCAGTAAGACAGTGACACAGGTCTTAATGCAAGTTAGAAAGCTGGATAGCTGTGGCCCCTGCCCTAGAACTACTGAGACAGAACACTTGACCTCCATCAGAATGTCATCAGTGGTTTTTTATTATAGATATCTCTGACTCTTATCCTTCCCTAAACTTGCCTCATTTCAAGGCTTTTTCTGCTTTACTCATTTTTATGTTGTTTGGAATTTCCATATATCTATTACTTTTGTAATTTTTAAGGCGATGAAGATACTTTTTTTTTTTTTGAGACAATCTCACTCTGTCACCCAGGCTGGAGTGCAGTGACACCATCTCAGCTCACTGCAACCCCCACCTCCCAGGCTCAAGTGATCCTTCTGTCTCAGCCTCCTGCGTAGCTCAGACTACAGGTGCATGCTACCACACCTGCCTAATTTTTGGTGCTTTTTTTTTTTTTTCTGTAGAGACAGGGTTTTGCCATGTTGCCCAGGCTGGTCTTGAACTTCTGAGCTCAAGCAATCCTCCTGCCTTGACCTCCCAAAGTGCTGAGATTGCAGGCATGAACCACCTGTGCCCGGCAGAAGATACAGTTTTAAAGTGTTGCAAAAATGTTGTCCAAAACTAACATTATAGAGATATTTGATAGTTTTCAGTGTAGTGTGTGATACAAAGTACTGAGAGAAGTTATAATTATAATAATTATGATTATTATCTGAGACAGAGTCTCACTCTGTCACCCAGACTGGAGTGGGATGATACAATCATGACTCACTTCAGCCTTGACCGCATGGGCTCAAGCAATCCTCCAGCCTCAGCCTCCCAAGTAGATGAGGCTACAGGTTTATGCCACCACACCCGGCTACTTTTTTTATTTGTTGTAGAGACATGGTCTCACTATGTTGCCCAGGCTGCCCTTGAACTCCCAAGCTCAAGCAATCCTCCCACCCCGGCCTCCCAAAATGCTGGAATTATAGGCATGAGCCACCACACCCAGCAATGAGAGAAATTATGAAATTGAATCGTGGCTTTCTGAGCAGTTTGAAGTGAAGATGGAAATCAGCATATTGTGGTCCAAATATCCCTCCCACCATCACCTGTCTTATCTGTAATAGACATTGTTAGGTTTCCTACCAATGATTGAAGCAGGTATGGTGAACAAAGGACTGCTGGTTACACATGCTCTGGCAGCAAGTGTCTGTGCCTCACCCACCCCAGCCCCCTCCTTGATCCTAACACAAAGGTGATTTAGTTATGTAGAGGATGACACTCAAGTCTGTTGCATGCATTAGTTAAAACTAAGAACAGATAAAAGTTCAATAACTCCTTTTTAGGACTCTAAAATGGTCCCATGTCAAAACAACTGTCAAATTATCGTATGTTCCTGCCACTCACTATGTGACTTTGGGAAAGTCACTTAACATCTCTGCTATCATTTCCTCATCCAAAAATGAAAGCGTTGGAATGGATAATGGTGCATTCTCTTCTAGAATTAACATTCTAGAATTTTAAGGTGTACTTTCAAAATTTCCATGGGCCGTTAGGTTGATTGAGAGAATCAGCTCCAGAATGATCGCCAGCATAAAACAATCTATGGTAAGGCCAGCTCTATACAGCTACTACTCCACATCATCTCTCACTGCCCACTCCTGTTTTCTCACCCCACATTGCAGCACTTTCTTTCTCTTCTGTCCACCCTTCCTCACTTCCAGCACTCCTTCCTATACTAGAATAAACCAGACCAAATATTTAGATATAGATTTATCTTGGTTTACCAATATTGACTAATTTTACATTAGAACAAAATATCATTAACCATCATGCAAACACAACGGTTGCGCGAAATAAGGAAAAGCCTTGTGTACTTCTGAAAATGTGTTTTTACCTCACTGAAATACCTGTAGGCTGGGCATGGTGGCTTACACCTGTAATCCCAGCACTTTGGGAGGCCAAGGTGGGAGGTTCACTTGCGTCCAGAAGTTTGAGGCCAGCCTGGGCAACATAGTGAGACCTTGTCTCTAGAAAACATCAAAAATTTGCCTGGGTGCGATGGCTCACACCTGTAATCCCAACACTTTGGGAGGCCAAGGCAGGTGGATTGCTTGAGCCCAGGAGTTCAAGACCAGCCTGGGCAACATGAAGAAACCCTGTCTCTACAAAACATACAAAAAATTAGCTGGGTGTGGTGGTGCATGCCAGTAGTCCCAGATCACCCGAACCCAGGAGGTGGGGGCTGCTGTGAGCTATGATTACACCACTGCATGCCCAAATGGGCAACAGAGTGAGACCTTCTTTCGAAAAATAAAAGGAAGAAAGAAATACCTGTAAAAGTGACCTTAGAACTGTACTACACTGTACAATTACAAAGGCTTTCAAGTATAATATTTTAATATTCCTGATGAGTTTGAGAAGTAGGTTTCATTATCTCTCTATGATAGATGAGGAATCCAACACTGAAAAAAATAATTTGATCAAGAACTCACAGTTAATAACTATGTATGCAAATCTATTAAATTGAGATCCTCCAGGGTAAGGCCATGAAATACAAATTTCTATCTCTAATTTTAATTTCCAAGACAATTTACTTCGGCTTGTATAAATCAACTTTATGACTTTTTTCTTGAGAAATATTACCCCAAAATATCCACTCCAAGAATTATAACTAGGCTGTTGATGTTTACCTTCTTGGAGATGCCATTGGTGTTTTATGTTATGTTTTGTTTTGTTTTGTTTTGTTTTAATATCCTCTTACATGCCATACCAGAGAAGGTGTTTAAAAAGTATTTTTTAAAAGAAGGTGTGGGTAGAAAGATGGATGGATGGATGGACGGATGGACAGTTGGATGCACAAATTAAACACCAAATGAATGAATGAACTTGGAATCATTTGTCTTTTCAATTATTGATGAGAAAATATTGCAATATTTTTATTAGAGCCACTTTTGGTTTCCATTTATTTAGTAAGCACTTTTATGCATTTATTTAGTATTTGCTCCCTTTAATCAAGCACTGATAATTGAAAATATAAAACTGAAAATTAATCCTCTACTTACGTTCATCCAACCCCATTCGATGTACTTAAAAGCATGAAATGACAAATTGTTAAGCTTTTTATTTATTTAAGACCAAAAATCCTGACAGTAACCATCTCCAAAGTACTCAATCCGTCAGAGGCAGAGTTCAAGCTACTATTGCCCATACTAGTTGATTTTTTTCTACAAAGAACAGTAGAAAAGCAATTTATCCTACAATTATTAAAACTTAAATATATAGATATTGCAAAAGCAAGTTTTCACTGGGTGTATAAAAATTTTGGGTAAAGATGGATTGAGCCTGGAAGACTGTGGGAACCAGGAAAAACAGGCCTAACCAGCTCTTCTGGTACAAAAGAATTGAATTTAAAATGAGCCAGGTTTAACACTGTAAAATGATTCCTCAAAGTCCCTATTATAACTTTACATATATAAAACCACATTTTATCTGCATTTAAAAACTTTATCTGTATGATGGTCAATGTAGTCACAGTATAATAATTATATTTGAATAGCAACATTCCTGTGCCAAAAATCAAAGCTCAGGTTTGGAAGTTCTGGAGGGATATACACAAAATATAACAGTGGTTATCTGAGGAGGGTCAGGAAAGGGAATTAAGAAGACACAAACCTAACTCTGTCCTATACTTTTTAAATATTTACCTTTATACAATAATCACATATTGCATTTTAAGCATAAAAATATTTAACTTTTTTATGTTCAGTTTCTGGAACATGTGATAAATAATTCTTAGCAGATTTCTACTCTGCATTGTAAAGATATCTTCTCATATTTATATTGATTCCTTCGAATTCAGTGTGCATGAAGATCTAAGCATTTGAGTGAATATAACGACTCCAGAGATCAGATGTGTATTTCTAACACACTGGAAGATGTGTGTTCTAATGATCTTAGAAACATTTCTGCCAGGCAGAGTTTTCAAACACACTCACAGTTTCCTCAAACTAGAACAGAAGAAATTGAAAGTTAAAGTCATTATTATCATTCTAAGATGGAAAGAAGTTTTGCAAACATGGCCATGTAAGTAATATAAATTTATTACAGATTACTATTTAACTATGTTTCACCTGATCAAAGTCTACCATTGCATAATATAAAATACACATATTGCAAATCCACCACATTCTATAAAGCAAGAGAGCATCTAGGATAATGGTTTAAATTGAAGATACTTCTTTGTTTAACACACTTATATGTTTAACTGGGTTTAGAAAAGACCTTAGAAGTACAAAGCATCCATAATAATAAACTTGGCTTTATTATTTAGATCACTACAGAGAGGAATAAGGTGTACATTTTTAGAAGAGTATCAAAAGTAGACTTTATAAATATATAATTATTTTAAGATAGTAATATCAAACCATATCTCATGTATCAAATAAGACTGAGGGATGAAGTGTTGCACATTAGCGATTTTTCAAATAGCTGAAGTTAGCCATTTTGGATGCCTTTTTTAAATGACAATCTATTGAAAATGGATTAGATATTTTCTCACCTAATGAGCAGAATATGGAGCAGAAATTTGCTTTGTCCTGAGGCTGCAGATGTCGGTTGTTGTACTGGACAAGGCTCTCCTCGATGGCTAAGGTTTCTAAGTGCTGTTCGACTCTCTTGCTACCTCCTGCCCATTGTTCCCAGCATGTCTGCAGCCCTCTTTTCATTTTTCCTTCTAGAATACCCCACCCTAGTAACATAGTAATAATTGAAAATGTCCAGCGAACGCCTGATAAGCAAGCTTGTTTAATCTGTGAATTTAATTTTACATACAAACCTGAGTCAACAGATTCTGATAGGAAGCTCCGATAACAGCTACACTCCTCTCTAGTGGTGAGAATAGCACGTTTACTCCTTAGCTCAATACGCTGCTTTTCGTTAACTCCAGGCTGTACCTTGATCCAGGTGGATAAGATGATAGAAAAATTGGCTGGCAAATCATCATAATAACAAAGTTCAAGTTACTTGCATGCCTGTGAAAGCTGTAGTCTCCAAGAGGGGCTCCCAATTAATAGCACCCCTCTTACCTACCCAGTGATGAGCAATTTGAGTAAGAACGTAAGAATGGAAGTCATTCCTAATTAAGTTCAGCTGGAAGTGTGGAAACCAAATAGGCCTACTGGCTAAACCACAGAATTAACATTTGCCCACTCAATCCTAGAAGGCCCAAACCTAAGCGAGTCCTCACAATGGAGGCTGGCTCCCAAGAGAAAGATAAAGAGCTGAGCTATGCATGTTTCAGGTGTCTTTCTAAATTTACCAATACCTCTTTTTTTTTTTTCCAGTGGACAGGGAAAAGTTATTTACTAAATGAGTAAATGAATGTTTGCGTGAATGAATAAATTTGGTTCTTCCTGAATGATGAGTGGGAAATTTTAAAAATGTGGAACACATCACAAATCTGCGTATCATCCTTGTGCTGGGCCATGCTAATCTTCTCTGTATCATTTCAATTTTAGTATATGTGCTGCTGCCGAAGTGAGCACTAAATTTACCAACGCCTTTTAGCTGCTGTTTGCATTCAATCTACCCAGCTTTCAATTCCATATAGCCAGCCTTCCCTTACTGCTTCATCTCTTCCTCCTTTAATTACCTCAGATGCCAGCCAATCATAGTCATTTCAAGGCACGGCATCATCAAGGTCCATACCCAGCCCCTTTTTGTTTATTTACATATATACTATTTATCTACCATCCCTGCTCTCTTTCCAGCTACAGGCAACAGTTGTAATGTGGTTTATATGCTTTCTTGAATTTGTGTGCAACCTTGTAAAAAAAAGTATTGTTGTTTGTGTATGTTAAACCCTTATATAAAATTACATATAATAGTTCCAATCTGCATCTTACTTTTCTTACTCTATACCATGTTTTAAAGATCTGTTTGTGCTGTTACATGTACATCTAGTTCATTGCTTCTAAATGTGATATTATGCTCCATGGTGTGATCCACCACGTTTTACTTGCTCATTCCAAGTGGTGGACATCCTAACTCCTCTGCTTCCCCATTCATGTCCTGTTATGATCCCGGCAGGGTAATAGAGCTATGGGTACCTAATTTGGTTGAGGACTGCAAAATCACTGTCCATAAGCTATACTAGCCTATATTCCCTCCAGCAGTGCAGAAGGTTGCCTGTGACCCAACACCACCACCAAATGTTGTATTATCCAACGATTTTTGCCACTCTCGTCAGTGTAGATTGGTATCTCATTGCACTGAAAATTCACATTTCTCTTATTACTAAGAAATTTTGACAGCTCTTTATACACTCGTTAGGCATTTGGATTTCTGTGAATGGTTGTCATATTTATTTTTCTCATTTTAAGTAACATTTTCTGTATTTTTCTGAGGAATTTGTGGATACAAACATGTTGCAAACATTGGTGTGTGTTTAGGAGTTACAAATATCTTCTCCCAATCTTTCCATCCTCACAATCAAGTTACATGATGAGTTTATCTATGAACTCATTAATAAAAGATTCATATAACCTACATATCTACATACAGATAATACCTTTTTGCTTTTGATGAAAAAAAAGGTTGGTTTGTTTTAGTATCAAGGTTGTGTGGGCAAACAGACTTGGTAACTGTACAGAATAGGAGTTGAACAAGAATCTCCTCCCCTAACTTCTTCAGTGGATATGAACCAAATTACTCTAAGCAATAGATTAATAAATGGGAGAAGACAAAATGGGCTGTCCAGACCTGTCTAGAAACTCACAAATCAAGCCAAGCCTAAATCAGGCCTGAGCCCAAATCTCAAGGGTAAAGACTCAAACTAATTTAACATCTTTAGATTGACATGGAAATTGCAAGGCCTTTCATTGTAGTCTTGCCTTGTGGTCCTCGAGCACAGTGTATATCATCAACAACCTTTAAAAAATTTTTTAACTTTTAAATTTGAGATAATTTTAGATTCACATGCAGTTGTGAGAAATTATGTAGAGAGATCTAGTGTACACTCTTTACCCAATTTTTCCTACTGATACCATCAACAAACAATTGTGCAATATCACTACCAGGATATTGATGTTGATACAGTTAAGACACAACCATTTCCATCACCACTAGGATCCCTCTTGTTGCCGTCTTACAGCCACACCACTTCCCCACTGCTGCTCCCTACCCCTTACCACCTGGCAACCACCAATGTACTCTCCGTTTGTACAACTCTGTCATTTCAAAAGTGTTATATAAACAGAATCATATAGCGTATGATGTTTCGTTATTGGCTTTTTTCACTCAGCACAATATGGAATGAATCTGGCAATTTACTCAAGCTGATGTATGTATCAATAGCTTCTTGCTTTTTTTGCTGAGCAGTATTCCATGATATGCATGTGGCACTGTTTAACCACCCATTCATTCATTGAAAGACATCTGAATTGTTTCCAGAATTTGGATATTATGAATAAAGCTGCTATAAACATTTGTGTACAGGTTTTTATGTGAATATAAGTATTCCTTTCTCTGTGATAAACGCTCATGAGTGTGATTGCCGGTTTGTATAGAGTTGCATGTTTAGTATTTTAAGAAACTGCCAAATTATTTTCCAGAGTGGCTGTACCATTTTATAATCCCACCAGGAATGAATGAGTGATCAGTTTCTCTATGTCTTCACCAGTATTTGGTGTTGTCACCATTTTATTTTAGCCATTATAAGTATTGCTGATAACATATAGTCTTAACTTGCACTTCCCTGAGTGATAATGATGTTCAGCGTCTTTACATGTGCTTGTTGACCATCCATATATCCTCTTATGTCATATGTTCCTTCGTGTCTTCTTCCCATTTTCTAATGGGATTGCTTGGGTTTTTTACTTTTGAATATTTAGAGTTCATTATATGCTCAGATACCAGTCCTTTGTCGGATGTGTGGTTGGAAAATATGTTTTCCACTTTGTAACATGTTTTTTTATCCTCTTAGGCTTTTTTTTTTTTTTGCAGAGCAAATTTTTAAAATTTTTATGTAGTTCCATTTATCAATTTTTCCTTTTAAGGATTGTGCATTTTAAATACCAAGTCTAGGAATTTCTACCTAGCCCTGGACACTGAAGATTTTCCCCCATGTTTTTTCTAAAATTTCATAGTTTTAACACTTAAGATATAATCCATTTTGAGTTAATTTTTGGATAAATTGTGTTTGTTAAGTTTCTTGTTTGTTTCTGTTTTTGTTTTGCCTGTGGATGTCCAGTTGCTTCAGCACCATTTCTTGAAAAGCCTCTCTTCGTCTATTGAAATTCTTTTGCACTTCTTTCACAAATAAGTTGGGCATATTTGTATAGGTCTATTTCTGGGTTATTTGTTCTGTCCCATTAGTCTATGTGTCTATCTTCCTACCAGTGCCATATTATGTAGCTATATATATTAAGGCTTGATATGGGAAAGACCTATTCCTCTCACTTTACCGATCTTTTTCAAAATTGTTTGAGCTATTTTGGTTCCTTTGTGTTTCCATATATATTTTAAAATAATTTTATCTGTCTACAAAAAAATACTTTTTGAGATTTTGATAGGAATTGCATTAAACCTATATATCAATTTAGGCAAAGTTGACATCTTCAATATGTGGAGACTTCCGGTTCATCAACACAGTATGATTCTCCACTTAAATTGTATCTTTTTTTGTTTCTTCCATTTGGTTTATTTCATCAGCTTTCTGTAGATATCAGCATGCAAGTCTTGTACACATTTTCATAGATTTACACCTAAATATTTTATGTTTTTCACAGTTGTAAATGGTTTTATAGTTTCACCCTTGACATCTACCTGTTTACTGCTAGCATACAGAAATACAATTTTTGGATGCTTACATTATACTGAGCAAACTTCTTGAGCTCACTTATGTGGCCTAGAAAATTTTTGATCGGTTCACTGGAATTTTCTACGTAATCAATTATGTCATCTACAAATAGTCAGTCTTATTTTTTATTTCTTCCTTTTTATATGCTTTTTTTTTTTTTTTTTTGCTTGTTTTGGTTATTTTTTTCCTTGCCTGCTTTGTTTTTGTTTTTGCATTACTGAACTGACTAGAACTTCCAGCACTCTGTTGAATAAGAATGGTAAGAGGAGAAAACATCCTTACCTTGTACCCAATCTTAGGAAAAAAGCGTCATGTTTTCACCATTAGGTATAATGTTAGCTATAGATTTTTTTGTGGATTTTTTTATCAAGTTGAGAATGTTCCCCTTTATATCCATTTTTCTGAAAGTTTTTTTCATTAGTGGCTGCTGAATTTTGTCAAATGTCTGTCCTGCATCAATTAATATGATCATGTAAATTTTTTTCTTAAGTCTGCTGATACGGTGAATTATATTGATTAAGTTTCAAATATTGAACCAGCCTTGCATCCCTGGAATAAACATAGTTATGGTGTACATTTTTTATGTATTGCTGAATTCTATTTGCTAATATTTTGTTAAGGATTTTTGTGTATATAGTCATGAGAAATATTGGCCTGAAAGTTGTTTGTTCTGTTTTGTTTTATGTTGTCTGTTTTGGCATGAGAGTAAAATTAGCTTTATAAAATGAATTGGAAAGTGTTCCCTCTTTTCTCCAAAGGTTGTGTGTAATTGATGTTACTTCTTCTTTAAATATTTGGTAGCATTCTCCAGTGAAACCTTCTGGGCCTACTGACTTCTTTTTGAAAGCTTTAAAATTATAAATTCAATTTTCTTAATAGCTAAAGGGCTATTTAACTTATCTCTTTCACATTGGGTAAATTGTAGTAATTCCTGTTTTCCAAGGAAGTGGTTCACTACATCTAAGTTGTCAAATTTATGTGTGTAGAGTTGTTTATAGTAATGTATTTCATCATTTTCCTGTTGAGGTCTGCAAAATCTGTAATGATATCCCTTGTTTTATATACTGATGCTGGTAATCCATATATTCTCTCTATCTTTCTGTCAGTCTTGCTGAAGGTTTGTCAATTTTGTTGATTTTCTCAAAGATCCAAATCTATTTTACCTATTTTTTCCATTGTTTTTCTGTCTTTAATTTTTTTTCCTTTTTTGAGCTGGAGTCTCACATTTGTCACCCAGGCTGGAGTGCAGTGGAGTGATCTCAGCTCACTCACTGCAACCTCCACATCCTCGGTTCAAGGGATTCTCCTGCCTCAGTCTCCTGAGTAACTGGGATTACAGGCGCCCACCACCACACCCAGCTAATTTTTGTACTTTTAGTAGAGACGAGGTTTCGCCATGTTGGCCAGGCTGGTCTCAAACTCCTGACCTCAGATGATCCACCTGTCTCGGCCTCCCAAAGTGCTGGGATTACAGGCATTAGCCACCGCGCCTGGCCTTCTGTTTTTAATTTCATTGACTTCTGTTCTTATCTTTATTCTTTTCTTCTTTCTGTTTGCTTTAGTTTTAGTTTGCTCCTCTTTTTCTAAGTTCTTGAGATATTTCTGCTATTGATTTTTAGTTTGATTTCATGGTGGTCAGAAAACACATTCTGTGTGACTTCAATTATTTAAAGTGATTGAAGTTTGTTTTATGGCCCAGGATATGGTCTATGTTGGTGTATGTACTGTGAGCACTTGAAAACAACATGTGTTCTGCTGTTAATTGGTGAAGCGTTCTATAAATGTTTAATAGATGCTGTTGATTGATGGTGTTGTTGAGTTCTTGTATGTAATTTCTGACTTTTTGTACAGTTGTTCTATGAATTGCTGAAAGAGGGGTGTTGAAATCTCTAATTATAATTATGTATTTGTCTATTTCTTCTTTCAGTTCTATCAGTTTTTGCCTCACATATCTTATGGCTCTGTTGTTGATGTCCACATATTTTGGATTGCTACATATTCCTGTTGGACTGACCTTTTTATCATTATATATGTATAATGTCTTTATCCCTGATAATTTTCTTTGCTCTGAAGTCACTTTATTAGATAATATGGCCACTCTTCCTTCTCATTGATTAATGTTTGCGTGATATACTTTTTCCATCCTTTTATCTTCAACCTGCCCATATCATTATATTTGAGGGGAGTTTCTCATAAACAGCATATAGTTGGGTCACGGGATAACTTAAGTTTGCCATTATATTTTTTCTTTTCTATTTGTTCTTTCTGTTTTACATTTCTCTATTTTCTTTTCCCTGACTTTCCATGCATTACTTAAACGTTTTCTAGAATTTCATTTGGATTCATCTATAATGTTTTTGAGTGTATCTCTCTATACCTTTTATTCAAGATATGGAGAGAGATCTTAATCATAACCTACTGATGCCATTATTTTTCCTGTTCAAGTGAAGTATAAAAATGTTACCTCGGCCGGGCGTGGTGGCTCACGCTTGTAATCCCAGCACTTTGGGAGGCCGAGGCGGGCGGATCACAAGGTCAGGAGATCGAGACCACGGTGAAACCCCGTCTCTACTAAAAAATACAAAAAATTAGCCGGGCGTGGTGGCAGGCGCCTGTAGTCCCAGCTACTCGGAGAGGCTGAGGCAGGAGAATGGCGTGAACCCGGGACGCGGAGCTTGCAGTGAGCCGAGATTGCGCCACTGCACTCCAGCCTGGGCGAAAGAGCAAGACTCCGTCTCAAAAAAAAAAAAAAAAAAAAAAAAAAAGTGTTACCTCTTTTTACATCATTTTACTTATTTCATTTATAATAAGATAGTCTTATACAATATATTTCTCCCACATACATTTTTAAATACATCGGACTCTGTCTGAAATAATAGTAATATAACACTATATTTTTGCTGTACCTTTTTAATGTTCGGATATGTTTAGATACACATATACTTACCATTGTGTTACAATTGCTTACAGTATTCAGTGCAATAACATTTTGTACAGGTTTGTAGCCCAGGAGCATGTACCATGTAGCCTAGGTGTGTAGCAGGCTATACCATCTAGGTTTGCGTAAGTACACTCTACAATTGTATTAGTTCATTTTCACACTGCTATAAAGAACTACCTAAGACTGGATAATTTATGAAGGAAAGAGGTTTAATTGACTCACAGTTCCACATGACTGGGGAGGCCTCAGGAAACTTCCTATCATGGCAGAAGGCAAAGTGGAAGCAGGCACCTTCTTCACAGGGTGTCAGGAGTAAGAGAGAGCATGGGTGGGGAACTGCCAAACACTATTAAACCATCAGATCTGAGAACAAACTCACTATCATGAAAACAGCATAGAGGAAAACACCCCCATGAGTCAATCACCTCCCACCAGGTCCCTCCCTTGACGTGTGGGGATTACAATTTAAGATGAGATTTGGGTGGGGACACAGAGCCAAACCATATCAAAAATGCTCAAACAATGACGAAATCACCTAACAATGCATTTCCCCATCATTAAGTGACACGTCACTGAATTATGTTATGTAACCCAGGAATTTATTTATGCTTTCTCTTTTAGCTGGCTTTCTCTCTGATGCATCTCCAGAAGAGTAATGTACTGCCTCATGGAGCTCTCAGGTGGAGGTAGAAGTCCAGGTTCCCCACTTGGCCTCCTTGACATTTGAGGTGGGGGGACATTTGTGGAGTCAGTGGAGACAATGTGGAGGGGATGTTGGGATGCTTTGTTACAGCCTCAAGAGGGTGAAAGTCTAGGTGCCCCACTTTGCTGGTGTGAGTGACAGTAGGGCCACCTTTTGACTGTGGTGTTTGAATGGATTACAGCAGTTACTATCTAAAAGTTTTCCCTCATGCTGTGCTGACCCTTTTCTGATCCTTTGACTAGAGAAGACTGGCTTTTGTTGGTTTTCATTTTATCATTTTTGTTTTGTCTGTGCCTGCTGATGTTTGCCAGTTGCAGGCTTATTCAGTTCTAAGTCTGGTGTACGTAAAGCAAAAAGAAAACCCAGGTGACTCACCACTGTGTCACTTCTCAGGTCCCAATGTCTCTAGGCAGTCTGCCTTCTCTCTTCCTTCTAAAGTCTTATGTTTGTACTATATATAATATTCTGCATTTTTAGTTATACTTAGTGGAAGGAATAAGGAAAAGTGTGGCTACTCCATCTTCCCAGAAGCTGAAGTCTAATAGCTTCTTTTTATATAACACATTTTTAGAACACAGCACATTGTACATTTCTAGAGCAGATTTCCCACAGAGCGAATTAAGAGGGTTATGGGATTTCTGTGATATGTGAACATACAGAAGAACAAGGGAGAAATAGCCTTTGCCATCATGAAAGACAGGAAGGCAGAAAGGAAACAGTTGTCTCTAAAATAATAATCTAGTCACTCTTGTGCACTAGCAGAAGAGAGCCAGTGACCTAGTATAGTGTGCAGAAGTACCTGGCTGAGACTCCAACAAAAGCTTCAATTCCTCAGCCTGTCATTCCCAGTGTTGTGCTTTCATTCTTTGAGCATTGAAGCTTTCTTTTAATACCTCAGTCAGACATGCATGAGAAGCATAACAGGGGCCTTGCTATCCCACGTGAGTAGATTTTTTTATCCCCAAACCAGACTGTTTAGTTTGCTTGGCTCTGGAAACCCCCAACCCTGATTCTACTTGTGGCCTAGTCTTGACAGTGTTCTTGGTCTCAACAATTCCCAACATTGTGCCATTTTGTCTTTGGCAGTTCCCTGTTATGTCTCTAATTGGAGATCAGGCAGATGAGCCTCCTTCCAAGGAAAAGCAAGACACTCTTAGTCTCCCAGGGAGGGTCTTGTGACTCCAGAAACCCTAAGCTTATGCTCTGAATCCCAGTTACACTCAATAACTAGAGAAGAAAATTTAAGAATATAGGTACAAAGATGTCATGGGTCCCAGGCCCCAAATCTGATGAACAGTACTTAACTCCAAGTCCCATTGTTAATGAGGAAGAATATCAAATGTGTCCCAGCACTCAGGGGAAGTCTTAGGAATAAAGCCAACTGGGTTCACCTTCAAGGAGGGACAGAAAACCTTGGCTGAGGAAATGATACAGGACTGATATTCTTAGTTTTCAATAGTTCCTCTTAAAAAATAAATCTTTGGTAAGATGTGATCAGTTACCATCTCAAAAAGATCTCTGAGCTGCAACAACAGAGCAAAGCTTTGTAAAAATGGATCATAGAATAAGCATGGAGGACCCTTTAAAACTGCAAAGAGGAACAGTGTGACAAGGAGGTGGAAGAGAAACTGTTTAGCTCATATTTTAACCACAGTCTGCCAAATTTGTCTCCTTAAAGATCTCATTTGGTAAGTTTGAGAAGGCAGTAAAGAGCAGGGTGCCAAGACAGGGAGCAAGTGGTGGCACACATTTGTGGTCTTAGCTACTCAGGAGGCTGAGGTGGGAGGATTACTTGAGCCCAGATTGAGGCTGCAGTGAGCCATGATCGTACCACTGCACTCCAGCCTAGGTGAGAGAGCAAGAGCCTGTCTCAAAAAATAAAGAAAGAAATAAAGACGGGGGCAAGGAGAGGGGAAAAGAAAAGTGCCTGGGATCAGACTGCTTGGCTTCCAACAGGAGTTCTGCTAACCAAGTGTCAGGGCTTCTGGATTCTTTATAACCTGCCTCTCAATCTCCTAATTCTATGTTCTCTATCCAAATAGAAGTTCCATTAACTAAGAGAGTAGTTATCTGAATAAAGACTTTGGAATAAAACCTCATAAAGGATTCCCTATTTACTTAGAAATCTCTGCTAAGAAAGATTATTCAACTTCTTGATTTCAAGATTTTTATCTCTCTTGTTTTTCTCTGAACTTTGATCATTTTCATTTGGTCTGGAGTCATGAAAATGTTTAAATCACATGACGCAACATTAAGATTTTCAGAGAAAATGGAAAAAAGATCTCTTTAAAAGGCAAAGCCTCTACGCTCTCAAACATGCTGAAATTCAATCCTTCATGTATCTAACTAAATAAGGACCTTTTCTCAGGATACAAATTGTAAAGGTAGGAGAAAAAAGGCTTTAGAAAAGTGTATTATAGGATTTTTTAATTAGTAAAATTTATTTTTAGAGCAATTTTAGATTCACAGCAAAACTGAGTGGAAAGCACAGAGTTCCCGTACACTCCCTTTCCCCACACACTAACAACCCCCACATTAGCGACATCCGCCACCAGAGTGACTTTTGAATGGATACTCTCATTTGTCCCATGCTTCATATCTTTTGTCTCTGTGAGCACTGCAAAGTGTTTGTGGGTGTTCTATTCCTGCCCCATCCATGTCAGATACCTGTATTTGAGAACTCTCAGATCTCAGGTCTGAACATCTGAGAGTCACAGTGGGAGGCCAGGGGATGGGAACCACATTTTTATTGTTTCTATTATTTTTTAAGCTTCCAGTAATACTTTCCAGAGATCCCAAGAGATTGCCTCCACTTCCTTGGAGTCTCACAGCATCCTGACGGCCACGCAGGAGTTATTCCAGATCATCCATGCCTCCTTCTTATAGAGATGAGTGAACTGAGGCTGAAAGATGGGGAGGGGTTTGCACCAGGTCATGGAGTTGTGGAACCGGGGCTAGAACCCAGTTTTCTTTGACTGCCCGTCCAGCACCTTCTCACTGTGTTATATATCACATGAGCGTAGCAGTTGAGGGCAGGAGCAGGGCTGTGCTAAGGGCTCTTCAGTTCTACTCCCTCCTCTCAGCCTCCCTGCTCTGAGCATATTGGTTTTAATTTCTCAGACGTTTTAATCTCTCAGTTCAACCTAAAGGCTGAAGGTCAGTATCAGGTTCAGTATTAGAAGACTTTCCAGCCCTCTGCCCAACCAATGGTATCCTCTGCCTCCTGCTGTCCTCTCTCTGTTAACCACTTGCTCCCCAGGGTCCCTCTCCAGCTCTTCCTACTTTGGTACCTGGCTCAGATGGAGGGGCCCAGAGCAAAAAGGGTGAAGCACTGGAGCCTATTAGCTCAGCCTCCTGAGACTCAGCTTCTGGGTCTGATCCCAACACTCAGGTCAATAGTTTGTGGCTATCATGAGTGAAGTGGCAAGTTCTCCATCTTTATCTTGTGGGCTCTGAATGATGGTTGTACTGTTATACATGTGCATGACTCCAGAAGAATTTTCCCAGAGTACAAGGACCCTAGCTCTGCCTGACACATGGATGTTGAGCCTCCACGTTCCCCTCCTCTCCACATTACCCAGGTGACTGCCTCAAGGCACAGTGGAATCCCAGCCTCTGAGCAAGAAATAGAAACTCTGAAGACAATAAAGCCTGGAACTCTCCTCCAGCTTTCTTTATCAAGCACTGCATTCACACTTGTCTGTCCCTTCAGTTTCAATTTTTTTTTCCACTTATCAGTTTATTATAAAGGACATTGCAGAGGATGCAGATAAAGAGACACACAGGGTGAGTTACGGGGGAAGGGGTGCAGGATTTCCATGCCCTCCCTGGGCATGCCACCCTCCAGGAACCTCCACATGTTCAGCTATCCAGAAGCTCACTGAACTTTCTCTTCTTGGGTTTTACGGAAGCTTCATGACATCAGCATTCCTTCCTCCAGGGTATAGGGTGGACCCTCTCATGGGAGGGTCTTAAGACCTACAATCAGAAAAGTAGGGGGACATTAGAGGAAAAGGAGGTCAGGAAAGGTCAGAGGCCTGCCCCTGAGGCCTGACAAACCCAACATTATAACAAAAGATTACAACAAGGATGATGGGAGTTGTGAGTCAGAACTGTGGATAAAAACCAATACATACCACAACACCACAGCCTCCCCACACTGATTTTGGTTTTTTGTTTTAATTTCAATAGTTTTTGGGGAACAGGTGGTGTTTGGTTGCATGGAAAAGTTATTTGGTGGTGATTTCTGAGATTGTGGTGTATCCATCACCAGAGCAGTGTACACTCTACCCAATGTGTAGTCTTTTATTCCTCGTCCGCCTCCTATCCTTCCCCCTGAGTCCCCAAAGTCCAATTTATCATTCTTATGCCTTTATGTCCTCATAGCTTAGTTCCCACTTATAAGGGAGAACATACAATGTTTGGTTTTCCATTCCTGAGTTACTTCACTTAGAATAATGATCTCCAAATCCATCCAGGTTGCTGTGAATGCCATTATTTAGTTCCTTTTTATGGTTAAGTAGTATTCCATGGTGTATATATACCACATTTTCTTTATCCACTCGTTGGTAAATGGTCATTTGGGCTTGTTCCATATTTTTGCAACTGCAAATTGTGCTTCCATAAACATGTGTGTGAAATATATACTACACACAATCATTAATAATTAATCCAGTTCATCAGATTGTATGAATGTCTCCCAGGATGAGGCCACTCAGGTTTGCAGACTTCCTCTCAATCGTGTCAGCTTCCAAAATCAAAAGTGGCCACGGTAAATATAAAGCTTCACCCTTTCAAGCATCTGGGATAATTGAGCTAAGAGACAATATCATCTCTTGCTCTGAGACTATTTTGCTGTGTTAATATAAAATTAAATTTTCCTCAGTAACCCATTTATTCATTTCTTTACTCTCAGCTACGATTTCTCCTTCTCTCCATTAATACCCAAACTTTTTGCCTTTGGAAGGGACACTAGAATCACCACTGTGCTGGTGTAGATTGTAGGGAGCAATAAAAATCTATCAAGTAGCTCCTCCTCAGTTCATTCCCATTCAGACAGGGTAAGGTTACATAGGTGCAGAACTAGTAAGCTATTTACCACCAGGCAATATAGCTGCATTCACTCCTAACCCCAATATTGCTAGAGGGAGTGAAGGCACAACCTATACCCCCATCACGCCCTTAGGAATTTTGACATAAAGTTTAAAAACATAGTTACAGTTTTTTGCTTATAAACCAACACTGCTGTGGCAACTTGTAGTTGCAGCCCTGGTCTTAGGACCTCAGTGTCAGGTAGAGCGGAAAAACCAATTTTTTTTCGAGGTGACCAGGAAGAAAGAAAAAATTATCGTCATTATACCAATGTACTCCTCCCTTGACAAGAATTGCAACATCATACCAGCATTGTCACCACCTCCTCTTACCCAGGTCAACCAGAAAAACAGAGAAAAAAATCTAGCAGCAACACTGTAGTCCCATTCATGTTGAGTGCGAGCACCCACTTGTGAAGGTGTGTAAGCCAGCCCTTCATGCTTTTATTTCCCCTTGTTTTAGACAATCAACGTTTCAATTGCCCATTCTACTTTTCTATCAAACTATTACTCCAACATGGATAACTCTCTGCTCACTGTTAGACTTTATGGGCTGTACAGTGAGTTCCTCAGTCTGAAGATATGATGGTCAGCCATCCAGACAGCCAAGCAATATCTTCTGTTCCGGGTTTTTTTATGACACTCTGAGCGTTTTCATCTTTCATTGAATAAGCAAAGCTTACTCCAGAGTCAGTGTCTATTCCTGTCAAGACCCATCGGTAGCCCCACAAGGCTACCAGCGTCAGTCTTACTTGCCCACTATATTCAGGGCCTTCCTACCAGAGAATGTGCCGCATAGCCATCAGCAGTCTCTGTTACTCTTGCTGAGAAAAAGAATAGTTCTTCCTGGCATTTTGTGCTAAGAGGGTGCAAAAGGAACATGACTAGATTCAGCCCATCTCTGCACTGCTGCAGTACCCACTCATTTCATGGACCCAGGTAGCCACCTCAAGGGAAAACATGGGGATATCTGCTTGTCGATTCCAGTCACTTTCTGAACCTGAAAGTTTGTTCTTCTTATGGGCATGGACTTGTTCTACATTAATGCACCCCTCACATTTCCATAGGGCTTGCTCCATATGGGCATCCTTTTAATAGGCCAGGTTTCCATTGCCCTCTTCCATGATTATGGCCAAGCTATTGGTAACTGCCAATGAGTCAGTAAAAACTCAAATTCAGGAGCTTCTACCACTGTTCAATTCGTCCATCACTGTTAGAAAAACAGCATGCAATTTAGCCCACCAAGTAGATCTGTTTCTATCTTTTTTGTCAAAGTAGTGACCTTTCAGACAGGATGGTGTCCATTTACCTTTGAATTACCATTCACAAACCAAGCAGCTCTTCGTTGGTCAACTGAGAGCTGTTTATTGGTCATTGTAGAATCCAGCAGTTTCTTACACAGTTTCAGAGTCAGTCCTAGGGGAAAAGAAACTCCCTGCTGGAGGGTATCTCCTTCTTGCATTCCCTAAGTAGCAAGATCCTCCACAAACCATTTCCATTTTATTATGGAACTCCTCTGGGCACTGCCATCCCCATTAGAATGTTTATCTGACATCACTCAAGACGGTACGGGTATTTCAGGTGTCATAGGGTAGCTTCAGCTAACGTATCATAGCAAGGCAGTAAATGCTTCTCATGTGGAAATTCTCTAGTCCAGTCTCTCAGTAGGTGTTGCTGGGAGGAACTCAGAGGCTTTTGCCACAAGCTCCAGGAAATGCTCCACAGAGGGTTATCAAGTGGAGAATTTGTCCCCACCAGCACTCTACGTTCTGCTATGCATTGTGTGCGCTCAGGCAATCTCACTGGTTCCCATTAAACAGACCTTACTGTGGCTTTTACCCAGTCCACCAGGCTGGCTATTCTCTCAGGAATAACCTCCTGTGTGTCTGCACCACATATTCATCTGCAATTGTTCAATGGTGATCTGATCCCAGCCCAGCCACATGGGCTGCTTGAAGGGCAGATTTACATGCCTTTAATTTTATGGTACCTGGTATGGGAAACATTTCCCAATCAGATACAATGTTCATTCCCACAACACAATCAGGAAAAAGAGATGCAACCACTTCCCGTGAAGTGTATTCAAATATACCAACTTTCTTTCTTTCTTTTTTTTTTTTTGATACGGAGTCTTGCTCTGTCGACCAGGCTGGAGTGCAGTGGTGTGATCTAAGCTCACTGCAAGTTCCGCCTCCCAGGTTCACGCCATTCCCCTGCCTCAGCCTCTAGAGTAACTGGGACTACAGGTGCCCGCCACCACGCCTGGCTAATTTTTTGTATTTTTAGTAGAGACAGGGTTTCACCGTGTTAGCCAAGATGGTCTCGATCTCCTGACCTCGTGATCTGCCCGCCTCGGCCTCCCAAAGTGCTGGGATTACAGGCTTGAGCCACCACACCTGGCCGACTCATATATACCAACTTTCATACTCCTGTCAACCCTTACATTTTTATATCCTAGTTTCAGGAACATCTCTTCTCCACGCCCAGACCAATTTACCCTCTCTTGTGCAAAAGGCTTTGAGTCCTCAGCTAAGGGGGACTCAAAGGGCTGAGCCAAAGGACCCTGGCCCTTTTGTCCATCTTTCTTGATTGGTGGGCCTGACTATTGCCCTAGGCAGTTTCAGAGCAGATTTTTCATTATAATCTCTGTCTTCCAGCTTTTAAAATTTCTCCAAACTGGAAGAAATACACCAAGGTGGTTTGGGGCCCTTTAAAGATGGTGGACAAGATGGGGCTCACTTTGGTCCACCCAACTTTCAATGCGTTCTAAGTCCTTTGTTCTAACCCATCAATTTCCTTTTATTCGTTTCATTTCTTAATAACCATCTAGAGATCTTTATCCTGCTAGGATGAGTCCCATGACTCTCCCTTTCTTTTTCTTCTTAGTTTTACCCCATCACTACTTTCTTTATTCACCTTATTTCTTAATAACTGCTTAAAAATTTCCACCTTCCTGGATGAGTTTTTAACTCTCCTTTTTGCCTTTCCCAATTCTCTTGTTAATTAACTTAGTGTTTTTCTTAGCATCTGTAAGACTTGGCAAGCTGAGACAGCAAATTTGACAAGGCTTCTTGAACTGTTGTTCAGTTCTGCAGGACTAACATCACATGTAGAAGGGGCCGCCTTAACCACAGCATTTACCATGACTTGGGTAATAGACATACTCAGCAGGTGAATATTCCCATCATCATAAAGCCAGTCCCACACGGCTTGCATACAAAGCATATCAGCTGCCTCATCTGGGGTGTTCTACTTGGCATTTTTAGGTGGTCTTGGATAACCCCTCCCTCAGAGTAAACAGACCTTAAGGTGGCTTTTATCCTGTCCACCAGGCTGGCTGTTCTCTCAAGAATAACCTCCTGTGTGTCTGCATCATATATTCATCTGCAATTGTTTAATGGTGAGCTGTGGGTCTAGCATTAACCCAAACACACTCTTCCACTTTGCAGCATTTAAAACCGAAAATACTGCCCCTACATTAGTCACTCTCATAATCCATTTTATTATAGCAAAGATTCCACAGGAAGCTAATGATACCAATCTACAAAACAATTCCTTCATACTGTGTCCTCTGGTTTCAATAGTTACTTGGTTTTGCCCTTCTCTCACACTGACTGCCTTCTTGGTAACCACAGGTCTTAGAGGTACTTTCTGTTATTCCTGCATAATTCTGCCCTTGGGGGGCATCTTTGAGGCTGGTGGCCTAAGCCCAGATTGAAATCCAACACAGCATTCTCTTTTAATTTCATTTTAGCTGTCACAGATAACAATAACCAAGAGATTGAAGATTTCACTTTTTCATTATTAGTTTGTATTTCCTTATACATCTAGTGAACCAACTCCTGGGAAGTTGGACCATCTCTAAATTCCACTGGTAACTTTTACCTTTAGCAACTGATCTCAACACACTGCAGCTTCATACCATTGTTACTAGAAAGGGGCCTGGACCCAGACCCCAAGAGAGGGTTCTTGGATCTCGCACAAGAAAGAAATCAAGGCAAATCCATAAAGTGAAAGCAAGTTTATTAGAGAAATAAAAGAATGGCTACTCAATTGGCAGAGCAGTGGCATGGGCTTCTCAACTAAAAATACTTATAGCTATTTCTTGATTATATGCTAAAAAAAGAGGTAGATTATTCATGAGTTTTCTGGGAAAGGAATGGGCAATCCCTGGAACTGAGGGTTTCTCCTCCTTTTAAGCCATATAGGGAAACTTCCTGATGTTGCCGTGGCATTTGTAAGCTGTCATGGCACTGGCAGGAGTGTCTTTTGGCATGCTATTGTATTATAACTAGTGCAAAATAGTGTAATAAGCAGTGAGGACAATCAGAGATCACTTTCATTGCTATCTTGGTTTTGGTGGGTTTTGGCTGGCTTCTTTACAACAACCCATTTTATCAGCAAGGTCTTTGTGACTTGTATCTTGTGCTGACCTCCTATGTCATTCTGTGACTAAGAATGCCTAACCTCCTGGGAATGCAGCCCAGTAGGTCTCAGTCTTTTTTTACCAGCCTCTATACAATATGGAGTTGCTATGGTTCAAACACCTCTGACATATTTCTCCCCTCCCTTTTACAAGAGAACCCTTAATCCTAAGAGTTACGGAGAGATGAAGATTCATTTTCTGTAACTTCTTCAGGCTGAATGGGGCAATGATATTCCTGTCTAATTATTAGGGTCTCTTGTATTCAGGGTGAGAGGAACTCAGTCAGAAAGCATCAGTATGTCAAGGGGCACTCATAACTCTTGAGCTCTGGCAGACAGTAATATCAGGAAAATTAATGTGTTCAATTTAAGAGAACATTGATTAAGCTTATCCTGCATTCCTACATATAGAGTACAATAACAATATATTCCACAAGAGTAAAGCTAAATAAGTAATACTACCCCAAGTAAACTAAATAAGAAGGCTTTCCATGAACTGGGCAATTGTTGAAACCAAGCTAATATGGAGTCACTAGATGATTCCAATACATGCCCAGAATTAGAATACTAACCCAGATTTTTACATTACACATCTGTCTTGTTTCTTCTGAGCGGCAGCCAGAGATCACTTGTTGGTTCACAAGAATAAGCAGGGTTAGTCTGAATTGCAGGAAAAAAAAAACTCAAAAACAACTGATGAGACTAGAATCTAATAACAGGTATACCACAGTTTTTGAAACATAATTTTTCTCTCTCTAGTCTCCCATTTTTACTAAAGACAAATCATGGTAAGACTAATATGCTTTGTTCTCACTCATAGGTGGGAATTGATCAATGAGAACACTTGGACACAGGGTGGGGAACATCACACACCGGGGCCTGTCATGGGGTAGGGGGAGGGAGGAGGGATAGCATTAGGAGATATACCTAATGTAAATGACGAGTTAACGGGTGCAGCACACCAACATGGCACATGTATAAATATGTAACGAACCTGCACGTTGTGCACATGTACCCTAGAACTTAAAGTATAAAAAAAAAAAGACCGATATGCTTTATTACGCTTGGCCTGATTATTTGTATACAGTACAGCAAGAATAATTATTTTTCACATAGGCTTTTTCAATTGGCTTTGATGGAACTCTGTTTCATAAGGAATCTCAGAAAAGACTTTTTTTTAAAGCCAAGCCCAGCCATGGGTTTGTACCCTCAAATACCTATGAGTTGGGTAACTTCCTCTCCTCTTGAGGTCCCAAGATAACCTGAGGTTCCTGGGCCTGTAGGAAAGTGACATTCTTTACCTATCACACGTCAGGAACCCTCTACAGGGACTGTGTAGACAAGGTATGCGGCCAGTTTTCCCAAGGGACTTTTATTGGCTCTGTAAGTCAAGTTAGATTCCTTAAAGGAAAACACACAATTTCAGTCAAAGCCTTGGTAAAATAACCAGTTTCTCCAATTGCATCCTGTTGCAAAAGAAAACATTCTCATTGCACTTATGCAAATAATTATATTTCCATAAGTTAAGGATATTCACAAATAGTCTTCAAATTCTGGAAAAATCAGGTAGAAGCAAATATGCTCCAAATTTTGTTCATGGGAGTATACTTTATTCAATTGCTGAAAGCTGCCAATAGCTCAAAAGTTCTCTTGACTCTGAAAAACAAAACCAAGGATTACAATATTTTAAGCAAAAAGTAAAAAAAAAAAAAATCTTCAGCCTTCTACTGGTTCAGTCCATGAATATTCATGAACATTCCAGCTCTCCATGAAAGTCCTGAAAGTTTTTCCTCTATTCTAATGTCACAATCTCCAAAGTTATCAGAAACCTGCATTCAAGAGCACCTGTCAAAGTCCTATAGCTGACTATAAACTATCTTTTGAAGAGAATCTAAAAAAGACAATAACTGTCTGTGGATGACAAAAAGTCCTAGGACAGCCATTATTAAAACCACAACTGACTAGAAATTTTGGTTACTTCTGTGGCATAAAACAGTTTTACGTAACAATTATAATTATTAATAACATAGACAAAGTCATATCAGAATTATAGGAGTTTCCCATAATTTTGGAACACATACCAGTAACATATTTATACAATACAACCCAAAGAAAGCCAAACACCATTTCATATTTAACAATGTTTCCTGTATGATTTTTATACCAAATAAGCCACATGTCATTTTTGGATAGGGACCTAATATCTAAAAGATTAATTACATCAGAAAAAGTCACAATTTACAATTTGATTTTGGAAAGTTTCTCAAATATCAAATCCTAGGTTACCAAAAGTCACTCATTTAGCCAAAATGGGAGCTCAAAAAAAAATTTTTTTTTTTGAGATGGAGTTTCACTCTTGTGAATCAAGCGATTCTCCTGCCTCAGCCTCCTGAATAGCTGGGATTACAGGTGTCTGCCACTATGCCTGGCTAATTTTTGTATTTTTGGTAGAGATGGGTTTCACCATGTTGGCCAGGTTGGTCTTGAACTCCTGACGTCAGGTGATCTGCCTGCCTTGGCCTCCCAAAGTGCTGGGATTACAGGCCTGAGCTACTGCGCCGGGGCACAAAAATTTTTAAAAGACAAAAATGTTTACTCATCAATAGAGGGAAGACTTAACTTTCCAAACAATCTGTCTCTTTCCTTTCTTTTTTTCTACAGTTTATTCAAAAGAGTAGACAAAAAACTTTCATTTTTTAAAATATTACACGAAAATCTTGTTCGAGAGAGCCAAATTTACCCTTGCCTTAGTGCACTATTGATGTCAAACCTAATTCTTAATAAAACCTTATAAACAAATCTATCCAATCTTAATCATTATGACCATAACGCTAAGATTCTTATAAACCTTTTCTAATCCTTTACAATTTTTGTGACAGAGCAGACCAGTGTTGTAAGAAAAAACCTGTTGTGCTTTTATTCCAATGTTCAATTTGTGAAAAAACTAAATAATACTCCTTTAACTTTTACCTAATATGTTCACATACAGAATTTCTTTTACAAGATTAATTTTTCACAAACATTCCACAACTTGCCCAAACCTTCAGCTTTTTCCTATCTAACTGAAAACAATCCTTTAACCTTTTAATCTAGGCAAAAAATCCACATTCCCATGATTTCTTATATAATCTTTACCAAAAACACATTTCACTTTCCTTACACAACTTGCATGTAAAACTGTTTTTATTTCCCAAAGATTACTTAAGTTATGTGAACTAAAAGGCATTACACTTCTTACTTTTCTGATGAAATGTTTGGTTTAAGCACTTATTATTTTTTAAGCCAGTTAATTAGAGCTCTTGTATATATAAACATCACATGCACAACACATATAAATAGAAGAAGATCTAGTAGTTGTAAGATTTTTCATTTGCCAGTGTTTCTTAATTGAATTACTGGCTTCAGGGTGGAACCGGGACAGGAAAACAGGCAGTTTCTACAGCCTAATAAGCAGGCATAGCTGGAAGGCAAAACAGATCCCCCAAAATTAAGGGTCCCATTTTACACCAGATCTTGTATCTCCAAAAAGAGAAATGCTATGGAAAAAGACGGTACAATGATTTTACTGTGCATTTCATTGCAAAGCAATCTAAAGCCAATCAGCCTATTCTGTGATTAGCCCATCCCTCATAGGAGTCTTATCTCTGGGTGTGTGGGGGCTGGGGAGACACATCTGCATACCTTCCAGGTGGCCAAGAGCATGCTTCTCCAATCCAAACACCAAAGAGTCAAGTATTCGCCTATAACTGCCATTAGCCTTTCCTAAAATATATTTCCTACCTAGTCATTATACACAAAGTAGTTTTTGATACCCCCAAGAGTCAAAACATCAGATTATGCAACGCAAAACAGAACAGAACCTAAGATTTTGAGAGGGATCTATCCACTTAGAATTCCTGAGTTCTCTGAGGAAAACAGGTTTTTCCCAATACTGGGTCTGTGGCGTCTCCTCTGTTTCTCCCAAGGAGTCCCAGGCTGTTAGAACTTGAATATCCACTTTTAATTAAGCGGACTTTTCACCATAGCACTCCTTTTTTTTTTTTAAGTCCTTTTAAATCTCTTACTACCACCTTTAGCCACGCCAAACTGCCAATATTTCTGGCTTTTAAACTTTAGCACAAATAATCTCACAGGTGAAACCCATAAGTCTTAACTATTAAGCTACAGCATTGGGACATTTCCATTGCACTTCCCAGAAGGAGCCTAGAGCAGCCAATTTTGAGCTTGCAAAGGCATAAATTTTGGGAATAACTATGACATGAACCCCCAAATTCCTGTTCCCTGGATGGTGGAGACCAAGAGAAAGTACCGCCACATGGTTACAAGGTCAAGCTCCCAAGGATATTTTTCAACATGTGGTCTCTGGGCAAGATGAAAGAGTGAACAGTTAACCTAACAGCAAAGTTAGAAAAGAGAAAGAAGAGAAACACAACTAGGAAACAGCTGTCCTGAGGTTGTCATAAGAACCAACTCAGATCAAGTATATGAAACTTCTTCAAAAACTATTTCTTGAAATGACACAAATGCATCACATGTAGTACAGAGGCAACTAGAATTTTAAAATAGGGCTGGGCCTGGAAAGTGATACCGTAAATCAATGAATAATGAATCAAACACAATGACAGAATAAGGGTGAAAGCCTGGATAGGAGAGAGCCTGCTTGCCTCAATAGCATGCTTAAAGAAGGAATCGCAGGACAATGGTAAGTTTTATCAGAAATGGAAATTAGAGAAAGGCCACTTTGGGAGGAAAGTGTTGACTGCCCTGCTGAGCTCTGCCACAGGGAGGGAGGGGTCTGACCTTTGCAGCCTAGCTGTTTAGTGCTTGTGGCAAAAATATCCACATGGGGGTGACAAAGACTCTCTGTGACCAAACAGTCAAGCTCCCCTGAGCCTTCTTTTTATCTAGACCTTGTCCTTGAACCCTGTCTTTGGCCTGCCTAGTCCAGCTTTAGCAAGAATTCTGCTAAGTTAGTTCAGAGAGAACACTCCACCCTCTATGTCGGATCAAGTTTCTCCTCCCTTATCTCTGACATATAAGTCCTTGACCTGCATTCAGCAAGAATCCCATTAAGCCAATTGACAAGAATCCCCTCTACCCCTGATGTTTCCTCCTAGTGATTTTTCGTCATGGACCCCCTCACCCTGCCCACTGGTTAGAAATCCCTGAATTCAAAGTTGAGCCTGATTGCTCCTCTATTGCCGTAATCTTGACACCTACTACAATGCAAATCTGAACAAGTTTCTACACTTTCCCTGCTTCCCACTACCCCCCGGGAACCCTGAGATCCTGCTTCTGCCTCCCACTCTGTATTCAGGCTCAAGTTTACTGATAAAGTAGGCTCAATCTTTTTTTTTTTTTTTTTTTTTTGAGGCAGAGTCTTGCTCCCACTCTTCGCCCAGGCTGGAGTATGATGGCATGATCTCGGCTCACTGCAACCTCTGCCTCCTGGGTTCAAATGATTCTCCTGCCTCAGTCTCCTGAGTAGCTGGGATTACAGGCACCCACCACCATGCCTGGCTAATTTTTGTATTTTTAGTAGAGATGGGGTTTCTCCATGCTGGCCAGGCTGGTCTCAAACTCCTGATCTCAGGTGATCCACTGGCCTTGGCCTCCCAAAGTGCTGGGATTACAGGCGTGAGCCACTGTGCCTGGCCAGGTTCAATCTTTATAAGCACCCTGTGATCTCTGTTTCTGAGCTTTTAAAATAATATCTTTTCCTTGTCTGACAAACATTGTTTTCCTTCTAATTAATATATTCACCTCTCCCAGGCCCTGCCAGACTTTTAAAATCCAGGTTATATGCCCTTCTTCTGTGATTCCATGGTACCCGGTACCTCTTCTATCACTGTGCCTATCAATCTCTATAATTCATTTTGTCTGCATAATTAAATTTCCCAAATTTTTATTATTAGATCATAAATGAGGAAGAGAAGGTATTTATTTTTATTGTACTGCCATCATGTTGTTTCACATATGGAAAATGTCTAAAACATTGGGAATTACAATTGAACTTGAGATTTGGGTGGGGACACAGATTGAAACTATATCAGACATCTATAAGGGCTTCAGTTTTATAGCTCAGATAGTTTTCTTCATAGAGTCACAGGCAGGGTTACTAAATGTTAAGGATAAATTGAATTAGGTCATTGAACTGGACTACAATCTATTTTGAAGCTGTCTGTTTAGATTCATACTAGGTTTGCAGTTCTGTTTAAATTCTGTCTTACCTAAGCAAGACAGAACACATAATTTATAGTATAAAACAAGGCAGCTCCTGACCAGCTGTTATGTATTTTTACAGAAGAGCTGGCAAATGTAAGCATAAATTGCAGTAAGATATGCAAAATAAGGACTGGATGGCAAGTGGGGGGATGGGTTAGAAGTGAAACAGCCTATGAGAGACACTTCCCTAGAGATATTTCCCATCTTAGTATGTGAAAGGTTTATAGATAGATCCTAATAAGTATAATTTTTCTTAATGGAACTTGGTTCTTAGATTCCATCATGCATCATTTTAAAAAATCAAAATGGAATCGTCTCAAGATTAAAACAAGTATATTAATTCAACAAGGCTTATTTCATTGTATACAAAAATATACTGTAGTTCCAGCTACTCAGAAGGCTGCGGCAGGAGGACTGAGACCAGGAGCTGGAGGCTGTAGTGCACTATGATCAGGCCTGTGAATAGACACTGCACTCCAGCTGGGCAACATGGTAAGGCCCTTTCTCTAAAAATGATACATACATATACATATACATGTATACACACACACACCCCAGGTATATATATTTGATAATCTGTTGTGTTTTCACATTTTTCTTTTATTATGATTTTCTTAACTAGAGATTTTATATTTCAAGGAAGGAATGGCATGATGAAATCAATAGGATCTGGCTGGTCTTTCTGTTTCTTCATTGTTACCAGATCCTAAATCTTTCCCCTTATCTGGCTCAGGATTCAAGTGTACAGCAGATAATTCCATTCCCATCAAGGTACTGACTGAGATAAAAAAAAAAAAAGGTCACCCCTGAAAGCCCACCTGCCTCACATTATGAATTCCTCACTGGCAAACAATACTCCCCATTGTCTTTGTTTCATTCATAGCTCACAGTGTCAAACCTGTTAGAGCCTGGAAGCAGCTGCCCAAACTCACTTAGAAAGAATGAAGAGAAATAAGAAAAAGGGAAAACTGAAGTTAGAAGGAGATTCAACGTATCAAAGTATCGTTTTATGTTTTTGAGTGTAAGAATACTCAATATTTTTATGGGTGTGAATTTACTTTCTGTTAAAAAATGATAAAACCTACCATTTATTAGGTACTTTCTCTACATGCTAGAACCTAATATACACATTCAGTTAGGTACTTTCTCTACATGATAGACCTTAATATACAAATTCAGTATACACTTAATATACACATATATACCCAGTTTGATTCTGGACCTCAGCTTTTCAACAAAGCTGAGGTCCAGAATCAAACTGGGATCCCCTCCATTTCTAAAGCCCAAGTTCTTTCATCTAAGATATGCTGCCTCAGAGAAAGCAAAGCCCCAAAGACAATCTCATTTGAGATTTTATCAGCTTGTTTAGTTAGAAAAGGAAGAGGAAAAAAGGAACGCATGTATGAAATGAGTCTGTCCAGGGTATCCAAAGATCACGAGGGGCCAATATTTGCCATTGGAGGGGCTGTTGCTTCCTCTCCGCCTCCATGCTTCCCTGAGCTGCACCTCTAGGTGAAACTTCAGCGTGCCGCGCGGTGGTGCGAAGGTGAGGGCAGCGCGCAGAGGAAGTACACGGGGACTGCAGGGGACCAGAGACGTGAGATCGTCCTTAAAATACATACCTAATCTGTCCTCGTCACTTTCCTCTGCCACCACCCTCTACAACTACTCGGTAATAACCCTGTAATTCTCCACTCTCCAATCTGTCCTCCCCAAACCCTTCTCCGCAACTCCTCAGAGGGTGTTCGGGTGGAGTCCTTTCCCCTTCTGAACCTTCCGTGGCTGCTCACTGCTCCGAGGACCAAGTTAAACATCCTTTAGGTTGTTTAGCTGCACGTCCTGGTCCCTACTCTGTACACTAGCTTCTACATCTGGCGGTGCACCCACCTGTTCACTGCGCTCCAGCCACCTGGCCCTTTCCTCCTTCAGCTTCTTTGCACAACTTGTCTGTTTTGGCTCCTGTTTTAATCTCAGCTTTGATGCCACTTAGGCCTTTCCTAGCTGATCCCCGCCCTCACCCCCGTTACCCGCCATCTAATCACAGCTGTCTAAATGTGCTTCAACAGCACCTTTCATGTCACTGATTGCAATTTGCATTGAATACTTGCTTGATTATTTTTAATGTCTGCAAGTGCCACATGGATTTAGCCCTACTCCTGACAACCACACTGCTGAACTGAGTAACTTTTGAATGAATGAATGAATGAATGAATGAATGAGTGAATGAATGAGTGAAGGTCCTACTTGGCACCGTCATCATCCTAACATCAAAATATTTCGAGTCCCTCCGTGTTGCTATCCCTGGCATGCCCATCCCCGCGGGCTGGCAAAACCCTAGAGGGGGCAGCCTCCCAAGGTACCGCCGCGGGCTCAGCCCCTCCAGGAAGGACTCCCGCACCATGCGGCGAGGGGCGGGTCCGGCGGTGAGGTGTCCTGCTGCCTAGCAGGTTCACGTGTACTGGTGCAGGTGGGGGAGGAAGGGAAGGAAAGAGCGCAGCAGGGAGCGCCAGATACTTGGAGGGGAGCGCGGGCGGCGCCTGGCTTGCCTCCGGCCTCGCCGTCGGTCACTGCCTGGGAACGCGACTTCCTCCTCTGGGGGCCGACGTGCGGGGCGGGGCGGGGCCGGGCGGGAGACGCCCCCGCAGGGCTGGGCTCAAAGCCGCCCCAATGGGATTCGGTGCGGGGCAGCGACTGCGCCCCGTCCTGGCGCCGCGCTCGTCCGCGGAGGAGGCGGCCCGGCCCTGGCAGCTGCGGCTCGGGGTCCGTCGAGGGGAGGCCGAGCCTGCCAAGCTGGCGCCCAGCGGGGTCATCGTGCCCGGCGCCCGCGGCGGCGGCGCGCTGGCGCAGGCTGCCGGGCCGGGCCTCCTGGCCCTGCTGCTCGCGGTCTCCGCCCCTCTCCGGCTGCAGGCGGAGGAGCTGGGTGAGTGGAGCGCGTCCGGCTGGCGGCGGGACCCGGGGCGCCGGGGGCGGGCTGAGGGCTGCGGCGTGGGCCGGGCCTGGGGCCACGGAGCGCGGGAGGAAGTCGGGCTCGCCGCCTGCCACCCGCGGAGTCCGGCTGTACCCGCGGGGCTGGGGGTGAAGTAGGTTACGGCATTCCGTGTCGCTCCCCCACCAAACTCCTTCCTTCCCCTAAAACCAGAGAATTAACCTGGCGTCTCTGCACTTTCTCTCCGCCGCCCCCCAACTCATTTCACTTAGTTTCCAGACTTCCTGACTCTGCTGGCCCCGTGAGAAGTGACCTGACCCCGAGGGTCGCCTTAGGGGACAGCCGTGTGCAGGGCCGGTTCTCTCCAGCCGCCTTTTGACAAAGCCGCTCCTCGGCCGGCGCTGGGCCCTGCCCTCCTTGCCGCAGCTCCTCCCGCGCGGAGTTGGAATCCCGGCGTGTGCGTTCGGGGCTCGTGCGGAATGGCCGGGGCACGTTTGCCGAGGTTGGCCTTGGACGCGGGCGAGCAGGAGGTGCTGCCGCCTCCTCCCGAGTGTCCTGCTGGCGCCGCAAGTTGGAATCGTGTGGCTTCCTCTGTATTTCAGCGGGTAGACTCTCAACCAGGCTGCTTTTTCTCTGGAGCTGGTCTTTGACTTGGAGTTAGACCTAATTAACCCACAATCGAGTTTACCCTCTGCCTGTCCAGCAGATTAAAGCAGCAATCCCCTTTACCAGCCCTGGGTGTCCCTATTTCATTCGTCCTCATTAATTAGTGCTTTTTTTTTTTTTTTTTAATAGCAAGGGCCAGCTTTCTGCCGAGTTGTTTCAGTGTTTCCTCTCCTCCCTTGCTCCTTGCCCTATATGCCTGAGCTTATTTAATGGCGCTGAGTCTATCCGGAGTACTTTGACAGCTCCCCCAACCACCATGCTTTCTGGTGAAACAGGAATCAAAACTAAAATCAATGCTGGCATTTTTTTTCACTGAACTATGCCTCCATTCTGAAACATTGATACTCGAGATGTTGGTGGTGGTTCCTAAGTTTATATTACATACCAATTTGTTTAAAAAAACAAAATCCCCAAAACCCTAAAGTTATTTTGTCTGGTACTGTAGCACAATACTAGGCAGATTGTAAAATTGTAATAAATACGTAAGATTTTGTTAAATGCGTAGGACTTTTATAATGGATGTTTTAAATATTTTTACTTTTTTCTCAACTCACTGTTTGAAGGTGCACCTTTAATACTATACGTCTGTGAGAATCAGTCCATCAGTATGTTCCTGTACTAATGTGGCCAAAGCTGTCACTTATCTTTCCCAATAAAGATTTAGATTTTGTGTGGTCATCTAGGCTGTTAACTGGGCACTTTGTGACAGCAGCTCTCTAGGAACAAGTGTGATTGCTTAGATTCTTTTTAAAAAACTATTATCATTATTATTATTTTTGAGACAGGGTCTCACTCTCGCCCAGGCTGCATTGCAGTGGCACAGTCTCAGCTCACTGCAGCCTCAACCTCCTGGGCTCAAGCAATCCTCCCACCTTAGCCTCCTGAGTAGCTGAGACTACAGGTGCATCCCATCACACCTGGCTAATTTTTGTATATTTTGTAGAGACAGGGTTTAGGCATATTACGCAGGCTGGTTTTGAACTCCTGAGCTCAGGTGATCCGCCCACCCCGGCCTCCCAGAGTGCTGGGACTACAGGCATGTGTGGTTGCTTAGATTCTTAGTGGGCTTCAAATCTTTATAATTTTATAATGTTAGGGTTGTGATAAAATGCTACCATCTGTGTTATAGGCAATTTCATATTAGACTTTTATTTATCGTGTGGTTTTAGGAAACAAATGTCATAACCGGAATGTTTATAAGCCTAATCAATACAATTAATTAAATTTTTTTGTCAGAGTCTGGTGACCCCATAAAGCTATACTGGGTCCTTTGTAGGGCAACTGCTTGCCTATCTGGTGTTTTTCTTGAATTAAATTTTTAAAAAAGTATCCACCCCTCCCGTTGTTTGCAGCCAGCCAGGTCCCAGGCATTTGGGTTTAGTGGCCAGAGCTTGGGATTATTTCGGCTCCTTATGCCCTGTTCTTCTGGATCCACTTAACTAAAGGTACATATTTACATAGATTGTTTCACATAATTTTGACCTTTCATACTAAGACATCAAGTTGATCATTAGTTTTTATTCCACTTGTATAAATTCATAGGTTTGGATTTAGTCCAGATTTATTACCTTGATATACATTTTTGTAGAATAAAATACCCTTCATTTGTGTAATGAATTTTTGCAACCTAAAACTCCCTGCTTCTCTCTCCACCACAAGATTTGCAAATGGTTATTAGCTAAAGCTTTCCCCCTTGTGATTTAAGTGAAGAATCAAAATGAGCGCTTGATCTCTGAGGAAACTTCTAAGTGTAGATTCAAATCTTGCATACTTAAAAATTGCTTCAAAACCCTCTGCCCAACTCTCAATTTGTTATTTAGAAGGTCTGCTGTTAAATCATCTGTCATTTATTTTGGGTTAGACATAGGATCAGCTGATAGATGATGTTTTAGGTGAGTGGCTTTTTTAAAAGTCAGCACAAGTTTATTCTGCCACCTTCTGTACGAGTGTGTGCACTCATCCTTCTCTTGTCTCATCTGAACAGCCAGCCTTGTAGACTGTAAGATCCTGAGGGCAGAGACTGGGACTATATAGTCTTTGTCTTCCTAGTATCTGACAAAGGTACTCAGTGTTCCTTGAGTTGAACTGAACAATCTCTTTGTGTTTAGGATATATTTTCAAATTACTTCCTAACTAGTGGAAACCAAGTAATAAAGAGCCTACTGACATTCTTTATAAAGGTGTACATCTGCTGCTTCTACTAATTAATTTTGTTTATCAAGCCCAGCTCTCTTGGCATGCAAATTTCTATATGTAAGGATGCCTTTTAAATGAAAATACAGCAGAAAGAAGGGAACATGCCAGCAGAACAATATGTACAATATCTTTTGGCTCTAGTAGATATAATTTGTAACACTCAGAAACAGTAAGTTGTATATTAATATTTCAGAGAAGAAAGAGGTTATGTTAAAAAATTCATTAAACAAATCAAATGATATGTTTAAAGCAGAACTTGAACTCTGAATAATGTCCCAAACTGCTTCTATTAACTTTACATGTTACAATTTGAACTCTTTAACCTTGTGGAACTGACACAGACTTGAAAATCATTTGTAAAAACCACAACTTGGAAATTAGTAAGGCATCTGACATTTATGAGGAATTATGTCTTATTTTTAACACACATGGGGGCATTAATTTAATTGCAGCATTTAGCAAAGGTTTTAGTTGTGTTAAAGCAGGAAAAAAAAGTTTGTTCTGGGAAATACACCCCATAGCGTTTACACCTATTTCTACGTGTGTCTTAAAGCATAAAGTCAACTCTGTACATATTAGAGCAATTAGTTGTTTTCCTTCATTAAAACAAATCAATAAATGTTAGCTATCTTAGTATTCATTAATGTTTATTACTATTGATTTGACAAATATTGAGGCCTCTTTGTTCTGTCTCCTCCACTGCCTCTCCGACCTCATTCCCTAAAATGCTCCCCCATACTCAGGCCTCTCTAGCCGTTTGGTTTTTTTGCTATTTCTCCAAAATGACAGGCACTGTTCTACCTCAGAACCTTTGCACATGCTGTTCTCTGCCTGGAATAGTCTTGCCCCAAATATCCACAAAGCTTGCTCCTCCTTCAGTGTTTGTTTAGATGTTGCCCTCTCAGGGAGAACTTTCCTAACCACTTGAAACCCTCTCTTCATTCCCAGAACTCCATATTCCCCTTCTTAGCTTTCAGTTTTCTCTAGAGCAGGGAACCCTAAGCCCTGTGCTGCAGACTGGTACCTGTCAGTGGCCCGTTAGGAGCTGGGCCACACAGCAGGATGTGAGCAACAGGTGATGGAGCATTACCGCCTGAGCTCGCCTTCTATCAGATCAGCTGGGCATTAGATTCTCATTGGAGCTTGAACTCTATTGAGAACTGCATGTTTGAGGCATCTAGGTTGCCACGCTCCTTATGAGAATCTAATGCCTGATGATCTGAGGTAGAGCAGTTTCATCTGGAAACCATCCCCCTCTAACCCAGCCCCATACACGGAAAAATTGTCCTTCATGAAACCGGTCCCTGTTGCCAAAACGGTTGGGGACCACTGCTCTGGAGCACTTACCCTCTTCCAACAAAGTGTATAATTTACACTTTAAATTGTCTGCCTTCCTCCTACTAGATTATAAGGTCCATGAGTTTTGTGCCTTGAACAGTGGCCATATTGGGAGCTCAATAGGGGATGGGTGCTTAGTGAGGATGGGGTGAGAAGGCAGTGAAAACACAATTCCTGCCCTGTAAGACTCAACCTCACTCTAGTTAAGAAATCAAAACTGGCCAGAGGTGGCTCACACCTGTAATCCCAGCACTTTGGGAGGTTGAGGCAGGCGGATCACTTGAGCTCAGGAGTTTGAGACAGCCTGAGCAACATAGCGAAAACCCATCTATAGCGAAAATACAATAAAACTAGCCAGGTGTGGTGGTGTCCTGTGGTCCTGGCTACTCGGGATGCTGAGGTGGGAGGATCTCTTGAGCCTGGGAGACAGTGGTTGCAGTGAGCTGAGATTGGGCCACTGTACTCCAGCCTGGGTGACAGAGCAAGACCCAGTCTCAAATAAAAAAAGAAAATTAAAACCTGGACGTGGCAAAGTAATGAAATTGTATGTCTAATCCAATGTTGAATGTAAAAGTCTGAAAGTATGTATGTAAAATAGAGAAATTCATTCTAGCATATTAGAAATTTGGCATTGAGGGTGAAGGGAAAAATATAGCCAGAATTTCAGATTATTTTTTTCATTAGACTGAGGAGTAGTTTTGCCTTTTTGCAAACTGAGGAGTCACGTGGATGTCATCTTCCAGATGTTCATTGTCTGCTTTGTACGTTAAAAAAATAGTTGTTTGCCTTACTGGGTGAGGGAGACTTAGTTTATGGGAAAAATAAAACAAACGCACGTGATGACTTCTTACCCGATGTGGAAATAGAGTCGTGACTGTGAGCCCTGGTATGCTGAACCTAGAACCAACTGCCAAACTTGCCTTTCAGTGGGAGTTGAAGAGGAGGGGTTTTGGGGGATTGTGGGGTAAGCATTGGAGGATTCCCTAAGATCCATGAAAGCAGAGATGAATCTGAGCCTCTTCTTTCACCACCCAGTACGGTGCCTGGCACATAGCAGGCTCCAGATAACTACGAGTTCCTGAGTCAGCATATGAATGCTGTGGTTGAGGTTTGAAAGAATTGAAAGGAGGGTAATATTCATGTTATTTTAAACAGAAATTGTATATATGACTATTGTGGAGCGTTGGGAAACACTGCAGGTATGTAAGAAAATAACTAGGCTGGGCGGGGCGGCTAACTCCTGTAATCCCAGCAGTTTGGGAGGCCGAGGTGGACAGATCACTTGAGTCCAGGAGTTCCAGACCAGCCTGGGCAACATGGCGAAACCCCCGTCTCTACAAAAAATACAAAAATTTGCCCGGCGTGGTGGCACACGCCTGTAGTCCCAGCTACTCGGGAAGCTGAGGTGGGAGGATCCCTTGAACCCAGGAGGCAGCTGTTGCAGTGAGCTGTGATGGTGCCACCGTACTCCAGCCTGGGCAACAGAGTGAGACCTTGTCTCAAAAAGAAAATAACTAAATTCAACTCTGAAAAGAACCGGGAATCTCTGAGACGCTTTTACAGGCAACAGCAGGAAAACTGCCATGAGTGAGGGGCCGGCAGTCTTGAGATTAGAGGGGGGGAGCAAATGATCCACTGATTTAGACCAGGGATCCCCTATGGTCTGCTAATGCTTACACATTTAGGGTATCAGGGGCCTACTTCACCTCAAAGATCATTTGGGGACAGTGTCTAGGCATTTGTGACATCAGCACTGTGTTAAGTCATATTGTCGTGTATGACTTTACTGCCATTTCTACATGATTTATTAATCTGGTTCTTATTAGCTATTTCTTCAGGAGCTACATGCTGTGTAATAATGTACCCAATATTTGCAGAAATGTCTTGTGTCTTGTGTATAATTATATATGATTGTATTAGTTTGTTCCGTGTTGCTATAAGGGAATATCTGAGGCTGGGAAATTTATAAAGAAAATAGATGTATTTGGCTCAAGTTTCTGCAGGCTGTACAGGCATAGCATAAGCATCTGCTCGGCCTCTGGTGAGGGCCTCAGGAAGCTTGCAATCATGACAGAAGGTGAAGGAGAAGCATGTGCATCACACAGTGAGAGACAGAGAAAGAGAGATGCTCTTAACCATCCAGCTCTTGTGTGAAGTAATAGCAAGGACTCACTCATCAGCAAGGGGATGGAGCCAAGCCATTCATGAGGGATCTGTCCCTATGATCCAATACCTCTCACCAGGCCCCACCTCCAGCATTGGGGATCATATTCCAACATGAGATCTGGAGGGGACAAAACATCCAAATCATATCAACAATAATTTTAGGCTAGGTAGATTTTTTTGTAGGAAAAGCTGCAAAGGATAATACTGAAATAAGGTAACAGCTTAAGTAGCTCTGTGTTACCCCCATACCACCCCCCTTTTAAAAATAGAGTTGTGCTTGAGCTTCTTTTTTAAAAAACAAAAAAGAATAAATTTCTCTTAGGTTGGAGCTTTCTTCCCTACCTTCCCTAATGCTTACAACAGAAGCAGAACAGTTGTGAAACAAAGTAGGATGTCAATAAATAACATTGTCCTGATATATCATAATCATGGAAAATGTTACACATAGAACCATTGAAGACATGTTTTGATTCTATATATTTTTATGTAAACGCACAGACACACACACCCCATAGCAAATATATGTGTGTACACACACATTTACTATTTTTATTAAATATTGTGTAGACACAAAATTATAGACTATAAATAAAGGTATAAAGAACAACAATAAAACTAATACCTGGGTTCCCCCCTCTGCTACCTAGTCTGTGTATGCTTTTATATTCTGCTTTTTTAAACCTGTTTTATTAAAAGTTTTTTATTATATTACTTGGAAAAATTCCATATTTATATTTATTTTAGAACGTGCCTTGAAGTAAACCAAAAACTTATTTCTAAGTCATTTATTTGCTACTGAGAAATATCTAATGGGAAAGTGGAATTTTTGTCCAGGCCAACTTATAATTGATGTGTCTTGTCAATGTTTTTGTTTTATATTATTCAAATTACTCTGTCTTACTAATGGAGTCAAATAATTGCCTATTCATACTTTATTTGAGAAAAGTACATAAGTTTAAATATACTGAGTATCAGAAAGGTAAGGTGTATTTTTTTAATCCTTCTTTGGTGAGATTCTTAATTTGTATTGAATGGATCAGGCTTGTTCATTATTAGACTATTTGGAGTTTATTGAGACCCACGTTAGTTTTTATAGTCAGCATCTTCAAACTCATTATAACCGCTATTGTGGCCTTTTTATTCAGTGTTCAACATATTTACATTTACTGAAAAAGAATAGTCTTTGTTTTCTTTCATCACAAAATTAAAATCCTTGAAAACTAATAATATATATATAGCTCCCTTTTTGCATTTGAGCATGTTTAGTGGTTGTGCTTAAAGGCTGTGTGTAAATGATTTTTATGAAGCACGGTATTCTTGAAAAACAAAGGAAACAAAAACTTTATTTCACTATTATTTCTGACAAAAAACAAGACAAAAGGATATTAAAAGTGTGATGTCCGGTTAAATTTGAATTACCAAGGCATAAAATTTCCTACAGGGAAAATAGATAAACATCTATGCGTTTGTTGCCTAACTTTTAAATGGCTGAGTGGTTTTAATTCAGCCTTTTTATTGCTTTTCACAAAAGCAAGTTTACCTTATATTAAAATGTGGTTGATTTCAGCCCAAAAGAGAAAACTGTAGAGGCTTAATGACCCATGGGACCACTGGAACATGAGATTCATATATTGAATTGCTTCCATTCTGAGGATTTTAGAATGGAGGCTGCTTGTTTTGAGAATAAAATGAACCAAGGTTTGCCCCCACCCCGCCCACCATTTTTTTGGGATCCCTGGAAAGCTCCTGCTTTGCCAAGGGACTAAAATAGGAGATGGCCTATTGCAGACAGAAAAATGGCCCTGTACCTACTGTTGCTGCCAGCTCAGAGGGGTCTACAAGTCTTTTGAGACTCCAAAATCTATTAATAAACTAAAAATTTATTAAGGATTTCTTGACTTTTTTCCTATTTCATTTGAATCTCTAAATATTTTCTTACATAGCCACAATGTTATGAGCAGACCTAAGAACACTGATAGTTTTTCTTTAATATCATCTAATACTCAAGTCATATTCAAATTTCCCAGGCTATCCTAAACATGTCTTTTAACCTTTGGTTTGTACAAACAAGGATCCAAATAAGGTCTACATATTAGTTATTATGTCTCTTTAGTCACTTTTAATCTATCACTGACCCCCACCCATATACTTTTTCTTTTCCTGCAAGGAAACCAGGTTCAGTTGTTCTGTGCCACAGCTCACGTCCTAAAGTGTACTCATCGCTTCGGAGTAGTTTATCTTTTACTTGGTGCGCTATGCCTGTATTTCTGTATAAGCCCGAAATTTGACCTAAAGACTCGATTAGATTCAGACTCAGTGTTTTTGGTAAAAGTACTCAAAGGTGCTATGTACTTCTAACTGTATCACAATAGGACGCATATGTTATTATTGTTGTGATTATTGCTCTTCTTTTAGTGATGCTCAGACTCACCAGTGACTTTAGGAAGTGCTACATTGATCTCTCCATTATAAAACCGCTGTTTCTCTATGACTTACAAGTAATCTTTGGAATGTTAGTTTCTTACTCAGTAAAAGTATTTCCTCATCAACAATTCACTGTATGGTTTAAGCATCCAATTACTGTTGTTGCTTGTCCAGTCTGATTTTTCATATAGACAAATTTTAAACTTCTATCTTCGTATGTATTTTGAATCGTTGTATGTTTTTTACATCGAATTTAATCCCAACAATTCTGAGAGCTATTGAGGGAACTGAGATTCAGAGAAACAATTATTTACCCAAGACACATTTACTTTGTGTGCCCAAAGTGGGACCCAGGCACATATCTTACAATTCTGAATGCCTTGAAATGGTTTCCTGACCTTTGTCTCCAAGGATACCCATCATATGTTCCTATCCAGGGGAGAAAAAGTTAGAAAAGAAGTCATGGGGGAACACAGTTTGAGGGGGTTACTTATGCAATTAAGCCTGAAATTCATAGTCTTTGGTTTATATTTGAGGTGATCACATTTGCCATAGAAATATTAAGATTTTTTAAAGTCCTAACTGGTAGCTAACCATTGCTTTTATAGCATTGCAATACATCCCGCAGTGCAGAATATGGAATGTGCAAAAGCAGTACAATTTTCAGGACTGGACTGTGATATGATTTTATGAGGTTTATTTTTTCTCTCAACTCTCATGTTTCATACCTTATTAGATGTATGATAAGATACCATCTGTCACCCCACTGAGATTTGCTATTTTCTTGTCAGTAAACATTGATTGCTTGTTCCGTGGATATGGTGCATAAACCTATGCTTGCACAAACCTTCCCATCCTATTTCTTTGTTTATTTTCCACAGTATGCTGAAGTAATTCCTGAATTGACACTTTTATCCAGGTTTCAGAAATGCCATTTTGGCTTAACTATAGATCCTGGAACTTATTGTTGCCTGTCCTAGACTTATAAATGAAATCTGGAGTGAAAATAAGCATCAGATACAGATGTGTTCTAATTTTAGGAATAGATATTAAAATTAAGCCATACAAAATTTTTATCTTGAGGATTTTCTTTCACTTTAAAAAATATTCATGGCAATATCCCTCTTAATAATGAGGGCTTTTTAAGCCTGTTGCTACTCAGAATATATCTTACAGGATCCAATGGAATAGTCACTAATAAGAGCTTTTTGGAAATGTAGAATTTCCAGACCCTGCATTTTGACAAGATCCCCAGGTGATTAGTTTGCATACTGAAGTGTGAGAAGCAGCACTTTAATACACTGACATCTTCTTTTACAAAGCATCTTTCAGGAGCTAAGCAAAGTGAACAACCTTTGTTGGAAGTAAAATAGGCACCTCTCATTAGACCTTTCCCTTAATAGTCTAGTAAAGAGTACTTCGATCATTAAAAAAGGGGGATGACAGAACTTCTCATATCATAGTTTTTACAAAAAAAAAAAACAACTCCTAATTAAACATGACTATATTTCTCATGTTAATTTTGAGACAAAAAGAGTATGACTACAAAAAACTAAATATCAGTTATGCTGCTCAGCAGTAATGTGAGGTTGGGCAGTGTCTTAAATATCGCTCCCTCAGTTCTGTCAACTCTAAAATGGGTGACTTAGGCAGTAGTGGCATTAGAGCACGTGATTCCATTGCGTCGTCTTTGAAGTCAGACTAGCTTCAGGTTAGGATCTGAGCCCAGCCCAGCCACGTGGGCTGAGTTATGCTGCATCTCAGAGCCTTGACTCCTTCACACACAGAATAGAGATAATAAGAGGGATGTGTGGTGAAGAAAGGGTATTGTGGGCTTCAGTTTTGTTGTATAGGAGATGTCCTATCTTATAAGCTACTGGGTATACACTTTGATGTTTGTGAAATTACTCTTTGTATATGTATATCTCTATATATGTGTGTGTATATATGTGAAATAATTTGTAATCAATTTTTAAAAACTATCATTATCAGATATGGTTGTCATGAAGGCTAAATAAGGTAATATAAAGTCCTTAGAACACTGTATCTGCTACTTTTTACAATGAATGTTTGGTAAATGCTAGTTTTTAGTAAGGGCCCTTTCATAATTTTATTTTTTTCCTTTCCCAATAACTTTTTGGCTCTCAATTTTTTAAAAACTATTATCTGTGAAAGTGAAAGCTCACATCTATGTGCAAAGGAGAAATGTTTACAGTTTTAATTTATAAAACTCAGTTTAACTTTGTCTTTACTTGGTAATATTGGATTTTCTGGACTCCAGAGAGAAAAGTCAGTATCAGTATTACACTTTATCTGAATATTGGCAGTATGCATGTTTAACATGAAACCAAGGTGAGAGAAAGCTAGCATGTTCTAGTGGCAGGAAAGATTTCTTGACTTATCTTCAACTGAAGCAGTGGCAGCTTGGATATTACATCAGCATCCTGACATTATTAACACAGGTCAGCAGCCTCTTTTCTCTGACTTCCTTATTCTAGGCGTCTATTCAACAGAGATAAAACAGTTGTCTTAGAATTGTTTTACTGTACAGACAAGTTTTTTTTTCTTAAAAGTCTTCTTTGAAATTAAGAAACTTATCTTAACCAATGTGTCCAATTTGTTGTAGATACCCACAAAGCACTTGTAACTTAATAACAACAGTGAGAAAAGTCTTGCTTTTGAATCAAGTCACATTATATAATTTCAGTATCATTTTTAGAACTCCAGAGGCCAAAGTCCACTTCTCCACATAACATCTTTAATCCCAGAAGCCCTATCATGGGATCTCTCTGTGTGTCCCACTTGTGAGAGTCTAACCCAGGAGTTCACCAGTAGTATGTCTCACATCCCAGGAGATGCCCCAAGAGGAAAGAGTTTTCTGGGAAATGCTGTAAACTGCAACACGCATCAGGGCTTCACTATGCACTGTAAGGGCTTTGAGATGTTCTGTGGTAAAGAAAAAAGTGGGATTCTGCAAGCTTACTGACCTTGCAGCTCTTTTGAGGAGGTTCAAAGCATAACCTCCTGGTAAACCGCCCAGACTAGTACCACAGTGTCTACTTCAGGACATGCTGACATAGCAGTAAGTGGGCATTAGATAAATACTGGGAAATGCATTCTAATTAGACTTTCTCAGCCGATTAAAGCACACACACACAGCCTTATTCATCTTCACCACACCCAGTTATGGTTGGTAATTTTACAGATGAGGAAAATTGATACACACTAAATGGGGGATTTCTTAGGATCATACAGCCAATGGGTGATGGAATTTGGACAAAGTCAGCTAATTCAAAGCAATATTTTTGATACTTTAATAATGTGTAGAATTTTAAGATAAAAATAGTAGCAGTTAATATATTGAATTTTTACTATATGGTTGCCTCTTTGCTTGATACTTTGTTTTTATTAGCATTCTCCCGTTTAATGCTCATGAAATTAGGCACTATTGTTGTCTTTGTATTACAGATGATGGAATTCAGTTTTACCTTAGAGAGGTAAAAAGACTCACCCAAGGCCACAAAGCCAGTGTTAGGCAGGGCTGTGCCAGAATCAAGGTTGTAACCATTATGCTCTGTCACCTCCCAAGTTTATGGAAATAATTTATGAATTAGGAAATGATAGGTGTGTCAACTCTCCTCCCCCACATCCACAAGCCTTCTAATAATCTTTTGCTTTTCAGCAGAAGTCTCAAGACTGGAGAGTGACCAAGAACTGCAGTGTTCACTGATTTTATGTATAGCACATTAAAGAATAGCATTGGCTAGATTTTGAGATTTTTTTCCATTGGCAGCAAATTATGAATCTTTTAAATATCTTAACATGGTAATTATTGATGTCTTTGGACACTGATGGAAGTAATCCCACATTATATAGGGAATCGTAGAGGAATCATAGGATCTCTTGAAATGATTTGGTTCATTTTCATACATTCAGACTGATTTATTTTAAGTGATACTTTTAGCTGATAGGAATGTTGAAAGTTTCCACAGAGAGACTTTTGACATATTCCTTGTGTTTCCTTTTTTTTTACTTTCAAATGTTTCATCTGCTGAGTCAACAGCATTATCATCCTTATTAGATCACTAGTCATATCATTAGCATCTATTTTATACGTGGTGAGAATAAAGTTGAGAGAGATTGTCCAACAGTTTTATAAAACATGGTCATGTGTTTCTAGTCGATAGCTGTAACTTCTTTCAGCATAGTATTATCATCAGTATTCCTTTCAGAAAAACTAAAGATTTTGAATATTTTGTTTTATCATTACAAGTTCTGTTTTGCCTTTGTTCATTCTCACATAGCAACTGAGGCCCTTTTACTCCTGTTTTTCTTTTGCTTCTGGCAGCCTACAAGGTAAAAAGCTAAGCACAATTGAAGAAGAGCAAAGTTGCTAAGAGAATAAGGCTGAGAGTGGAATTAATGATATCTTGGAAAGTCGGTTTGCCTTACCATCAGACAAAACTGTAATAATTGCAGGCTCTCCTTTGTGGTTGAAAAGATTGTAGTCATCAAGAGCTCACTTGATCTTAGACATGGGAAGAAATTTTCTCACACCCACACATGGATGATTGTATATGTGTTGAGACCTGTTGTAACTTGAATATTAGAAGAGCAAGGATACAACTAATGAAATCACGTTTCTAGAAATGGTTTTACTCTTGTGATATTTTAGAGCACTCTTTCCCAAGTTGCAGGTTAGGACCCATTAATAGGTAATGAAATCACTTCAATAGACACAACCAGTGTGCTTTAACAAAGACAAAAATGAAACTGAATAGAATAGGAAATAATCACAATGCATTACATGTAATAAAGTAATTGTATCATTTAACTTCTGTTCATTGTTTATGCATGTGTATGAATATGTGATTACTTGGGGTGTGATAAAAAAATCTGTGTTCTAACTATAGGCCATAATAATAATTTTAAAAAAGCTTGAGGTTTCTGTCTTGCTCTAAGGACTAGTTAATAATCAATCTAAAAAGTATATTTGATTAGCCGGGCTTGTTGGTTCATGCCTGTAATCCCAGCTAATCGGGAGGCTGAGGCAGGAGAATCGCTTGAACCTAGGAGGCGGAGGTTGCAGTAAGCCGAGATCGCGCCACTGCACTCCAGCCTGGGTGACAGAGCAAGACTCCATCTCAAAAAAAGAATTTAAAAAAAAGTATATTTGCACTATTCATTTTACTCCACCCAGATCATTTTCCAACAAGTGCAATTCAGTTACAAGTTTTCTTTTAAAGTCTAATCATGCTTTCTAGTATTGCAGAACTTAGTCCATACCAGGTATATCTTATTTTGCTTTTCTTTTAGTGGAACATGATTTCTTATCAAAGGGAAATAGTCTTTTAAGGAAGTTATTGTTTTCCTTTCGTAGTGGATGGAATTAAAGTAGACTAAATAAAGGATTGGCTTGTGTATACAAGCATCTAGGATTTGTTCTAAGCTTATTTAGAAAGTAGCTTGTATATCGACAACTCCTGAATAGCTAATGTTAAAGGCTAAAAGGTAGAGACCTATCCATTAATTTCAGGCATTTGGAGAATAGATACTGAGTCCATATCTCTATTTTTGTAAGTGTCAAGAATTTACTTGTTAATATATCTTTCTTCTCTTGACTGTGGACTTCTTGAAGTGAGAACTACAATGTACTAAGTTCCTAGTTGTTTGTTTCCTGAATTTTTAATGACAGTCCGAGACTTCTTCCTATCTGTGTTATGAGGCTGATGTTGAAAGTAGCCTTTAGTGTTACAAAGAATGTTAGGTGAATTTGGTAGTTTCAATTATATTATTTTTCTCCTTTATATGTATTCATATGGTAGAATGTTTAGAAGAAAAATGTATAAATAAAATGAAAATCACTTGTAAACTTATACCATAGAAGTAAACACTTTAAATATTACACATCTATGTGTGTACAATATATTCTGTATTAAAGTGTTTTCATGCTAAATATTATTCTAAAACATGAGTAACTTCCTTAACATCACACTGCTTGGAGATATCAGTTTGGCTATTCTTTTCTAATTTAGATTGTTTCCAAATGTTCAGAATTAAAATCTGTATACTTAAATTCTGTACATAGATCACTTTGGGAGTTCTGAAATATTCATGAATACTGGCACCTTTTTCCAGAATCTAAGCTTCATGCATCTAGTTTTGTTCTTGTAAATTGTTTTGAGGAAGTGGTGGTCAGTGTCACAAACCAGCTGTGGCTCCAAACAGACACCAGGATTTAGGCCCATTACAGAGAGACCACCCTGGAAATATTCTACAATCAAGAGGAGCTTTCAGTCTAGAAGAGGAGGAAGTGATACTTAGTTTAGTCATCATGTGCTTTGGCAAGAAATTACAGTCGAAAGGAAGGAACAGATAAACATTGTGTAGTAGCCACTTTGAAGAGTGGTCAAATTCCCTATGGCAAAACTTCCTCCTCCCCTCCTCATTCCCCATTCCCCCTATTTTGATGTTAGATAGGTGGCACTTTACTGTGTTACTCCCCGCCTATCCTCCCCACAACATTACTTGGAGTTTAATCATAAGATCGTGGTTTTATTTTTTTCCCTTAAAGATGGATCTTTATTTCTTTTAATTTTTAATATTCTTAGAACTGTGAGCCCTCATCATCCAGCTATAGCAACCATCAACATTTCTCCATATTTTTTCATTTATTCTGCATCTCCTCTTTTTTGCCAGGTATTTTAAGGCAAATCCCAGACCTTATGTCATTTCAGCCCTACGTATGTCAATAGGCATCCCTCAAAAAAATGGCATTTTCTTATGTAGCCTCAATGCCATTGTCTCACCTAATAAAATTAATAATTATCTGAAATTATTTAATATCCCAATTATCTATTTAAAAGATTTTATAAGGTTGGTTTTTCAAATCAGGATTCAAGCAAGTCTCACTTGTTATGGCACATAAGTGTCTTTTAAATCTAAAATAAACACTTTTTTGTGTATGCCCCTTCATTTAATTCATTGCTGAAGAAACTAGGTCAACTGTATTTCACAGAGATCTTTTTATTGCAGATCTGTTTAAATGCTTTAATTAAAAGAATTTTAGGCTAGGTGCAGTGGCGCACACCTGTAATCCCAGCATTTGGGAGGCCAAGGCAGGAGGATCACTTGAGCCTAGGAGTTCCAGACCAACCTGGGCAACATAGTGTGGCCCCCATCTCTACCAACAAAAAAAAAAAAAAAAAAAATCAGCCAGGTGTGGTGGTGTGGGCCTGTAGTTCCAGCTACTTGGGAGGCTGATGTGGGAAGATTGCTGGAGCCTCAGAGGTCGAGGGTGCAGTGAGCTGTGATCGTGCCACTGTATTCCAGCCTGGGTGACAGAATGAGACCCTGTCTCAAAAAGAAAAAGAAAAAAAAAATTAAGAGAAAAAGCATACAGGATAACAAAATGCAAAGAGTATAAAAAAGTACAAAATAGAAAAAGTAAAAGCCTCCTCACTTCCATCCCCACCCAGACAAACTTGATTGACATTATTTTTTCAATTCTTTAATTAACCTTTTTATTTTCAGATCATTGTAGATCACATGCAATTGGAAGAACTAATACAGAGAGATATTGTATACCTTTTACCTAGTTTCCCTCAATTATAACATCTTTGCAAACTACAATACCATATCACAACCAGGATACTGACATTGATACATGAGACAAAGAAGATAAACTGATAGTTTTTAAAGTAACTTTTGTCTTCTTTGTCAGTGATTGTTAATTAGAGAGTCAGGCTATGAGATGTAGGCTACCTGAGTGTCAGAATGAGGTAATAAGAATAATGCTTCTCCTCATCTCTACTAAAAATACAAAATTAGTTGGGTGTGGTAGCGCATGCCTGTAATTGCAGCTACTCAGGAGGCTGAGGCAGGACAATCGCTTGAACCTGGGAGGCGGAGGTTGCGGTGAGCTGAGATCACGCCACTGCACTCCAGCCTAGGCAACAAAAGCGAAAGTCCGTCTCAAAAATAAATAATACTTGTCTATTTTCATGTGTATACATCTGCCTTCTTCAACACATGACATTGTAGGCGTTTTCTCTCCCTAGCAGTTTTTCATTTTACCCTTCGGCATCTTTCTACTTAATCCTTTGAAATCACCCAAACTGTGGAAGCACAAGAGAGTGAAAATTCCTGATGTAGTTAATACCCATGGAATAAACTTATTATATTAGTCTTGCCACAGAAAACTCCATAGTCTACTTCCATAGGTTAGAGTGATATTAGAACTTCTGATGACAGTTTGCTTTTTAATAAATTAGTACTCAGCACTTCCTTTGCAATTCAGGTTCTTTGGCAGAACAAAGACTCATGGAGTTTTGTTCTGATAGTTAATGGAAGAGAGAAATTTCCCCAAGGAGGTACAGATCCCCAGGCAAAGTAACGATGGGAATGTTGACGATTTGAACTTGCCTGCATTGTGCCAGCATTGCTGGGTGAAAGAAGTTTCCTCTTGGGCCTTAGAGTGGAAGTGGTCGGAAAGAAGTATAATTAAAGGGCTGAATAAAAGTGATACCCTGGCCGGGTGCGGTGGCTCACGCCTGTAATCCCAGCACTTTGGGAGGCTGAGGTGGGTGGATCATGAGGTCAGGAGATCGAGACCATCCTGGCTAACACGGTGAAACCCCATCTCTACTAAAAATACAAAAAATTAGCCGGACGTAAATGCACCTGTCGTCCCACCTACTCGGGAGGCTGAGGCAGGAGAATCGCTTGAACCCAGGAGGCAGAGGTTGCAGTGAGCTGAGATCCTGCCACTGCACTCCAGCCTGGGTGACAGAGCGAGACTTCGTCTCAAAAAAAAAAAGTGACACCCTAAGATTTTCCTTTGCTGACACATGTCACTTTAAAAAAATAAAATTTAGAATATGATAGTCACATGTAGGTTGACTCATATAATTGCTCCTTATTTTATATTTAACTGTGTTTTCTGAAAAAAAAAATGTTTTTCTCTTCCTCTTGTTTTATGAAAGGAGAATTTCATAGTCCTAAGAAAAGTGACATTTAAATATTTGACCAGGAGATTTCTTGGTGGCTTGGAGAGGTTGTGTTGTGTTTATATTTAGATGCATATTTGTTTGTACTAATTACCCTAGGATTGCTTTATGAGGGTGCTCAAAATAAATGCTTACAAAGGTAGGGCAGGTAACAGAAATGAGTAACAAGGACCTGGTGAAGAACTAGGATGTTTGGCTCCTTTCAAGGGACAGCCACTGTATCACTAGCCCTGTGAGAATGCCTGATCATGTGGTTGTCAACGTCTTTCAGTTGTTGTTATTGTTGTTGTTGAGATGGAATCTCACTCTGTTGTCCAGGCTGGAGTTCAGTGGCATGATCTCAGCTCACTGCAACCTCTGCCTCCTGGGTTCAAGTGATTCTCCTGCCTCAGCTTCCTGAGTAGCTGAGATTACAGGCTCGCGCTACCATGCCCGCCTAATTTTTGTATTTTTAGTAGACACAGGGTTTCACCATGTTGGTCAGGCTGGTCTCGAACTCCTGACTTCAGGTGATCCGCCCGCCTTGGCCTCCCAAAATGCTGGGATTAGAGGCATGAGCCACTGCTCCCAGTTTGTCCTTCAGTTTTAAAGAGAAACTATAAATTGGATTTTTTATTAAAGCCCTTTAAAGCCAACAAATCAGATTTTAAATCAAAGCCCTGTGCACTGTGTGCTCCTGCACACTGTGCTTCTCTCTAGTATCATTTTCATTTAATTCTTGGCAATTTTGTGTTTATCAACTGCCAGGGAGCCCAAGGAATTTAGTTGTCACCTCAACCTTAACCAACCTTACAACCTTTGTCCCCAAACCTCCTCCCTCTCTGGACTCTTTTTGCTGTCTATATTGGCCTCTGCGTTGCAATCATTTCTCGACTGAACAAGGCCTTGGTGTTTTCTCTCCTTTGTTCTTCCCACTATAGTTCCCCCAAACCTGAATCTGTTGATTTTGTCTCAAGAATTTGCCTGTTTTCTGTTCCCTTCCTTCCTGTTCCAGCTACCCCCATTGCTAGCCTGCCTACTGCTCCTGTGATCCAGATTCTGTCCCCATTCTAGTTCCTGTAGCATGGTCCAGCCAGGTTGATCATCTTTTTCTAATACCTCTTTCGTTATCTTCCTACTCAAAAAATTCTATGTGTCCTTGTTGCCTACCACGTAAATTTCACTAATTCTGCCTAGATCTCAGGGCTTCATAGTAGTTTTATCTTGGCTGTCTGAAGTTCCCCCCGGCACTCCTTAACCCATTGGTCCATTAAAGCCAACTCTATTTCCCCAATTCAGCCCCTTGTCAGGGGCTGCCAGGAATCTTGTGGGAGTTTCTGGATAATGGGTAGATCCTTTCCCTAGGCCTTGGCTGTTGAGATGATGTAGATTCTAGAGTTTTCAAATCTTTTTCTTTTTCTTTTTTTTTAATAAACCTCTATTACCATTTGGCCCTGACACCTCAAGGCAAGAAGGAAGTGGAATAAAGGAAGACTCCTCAATCCAACTCTAACTGGGGAAGCGGCTGGGAGGGAAGAGGGCTGCTTTGAGGTCCTCAGATTCACAGTATACCCAAGTTGAGGCTTCTCCATCAGAGACTTTGGGATGGAGAGGCCTTCTTTTACTACCTTTGAGAGTTCCTTCTTCAACAGCTTTCTGCTTCTCTCCCTCCAGCTGAGACCAGAAATTTTTGCTTTGTTTATGTGAAGCTGTACTAACTATAGACATTTTGCAATCTGAATGCAACGTATGCTCATTCTCCTTGCAGCCCACCCAGTTGTGCATGTCCTTAGATAGTTGTGTGATTGACTAAGTCACTTTAATCAACTAGAGCAACTTGTAGGTTAATAGGTAAACTTCCCTATTCAGAAAAGTCTTCAGATAATTTCTTGTTTTGATGAAATGCTGGTAATTCGCTGAAACATTCTTTCTTGCCTCTCTCCTTTGCATTTTGTTTAGACCCCTGATGTATATATAACACATAGCACCTAGAATTATAGTTATTTGAATGTGTGACTATTTGCCATTTTACTCTGAGTTCTATGACACAGCAAGTGCTGCTTTTGTGTTTCCAGCTTTTAATACCATGTCTGGTTATGAAAAGCACTCAACATAGTAGATCCTTGACATTTTCTGATTGTACATCCCAAGTCTATGAAGAACCTTAGAATCTGTGACTGTCATTAACTAAGACATACATTTCAAATGATTATTAGGTTCAGTCCCCAGCTAAGTGACTTGTAGCTAAACAAAGTTATGTCAGCTTAAGCCTCAGATTCTAACAGGAGCATTTTCTGTACATTATCTCATTTAATCAGCACAACCACCTTCTAAAGTGAGTAATATTTTTTCTCCATTGTGAATTATTACATGACACTGACTTTGGGAGTGGCTTGGCAAATGCATGCAAGGCCTGCTGAGCAAGTTTGGACGGGTGAATAGATAGATGATTAGAAAAAATAATGATTAAGTGATTTGTTTCCTAAGGGCTTTCCATTCTAATATGTGAAACATTTTGGTCAACAAGAAGATAAAACTGGAAAACAAGAGATGAAATAACCTGAAACAATAGATATTGTTTAATAATTCAATCTTCTTTTGTTTTTTGGTTTTCCTTCTCCCCAAAAACAGTAAAATATGTAACTTGGTGATTGTATTGGACTCTCAGTCCTCAGTAAGAATTAATTACCCCTTCTTCTTTTATTCCTCCCTTCTTTTTTTTTTTTTACCAGGTGATGGCTGTGGACACCTAGTGACTTATCAGGATAGTGGCACGATGACATCTAAGAATTATCCCGGGACCTACCCCAATCACACTGTTTGCGAAAAGACAATTACAGTACCAAAGGGGAAAAGACTGATTCTGAGGTTGGGAGATTTGGATATCGAATCCCAGACCTGTACTTCTGACTATCTTCTCTTCACCAGCTCTTCAGATCAATATGGTAAGAAAAGAGAACTAGGTTTCTCTGAGCATCAAAATTTTCGATATTTTCAGAGAAGGGCAAGTGGTGTGTTAATTAATGCTATATCCTGAGAAGATTAGAAGAGAAACTTGCTTGTGTAAACTCTGGGGGTAACTTAGAAGGATACATTTGCTTCATAAGCTGAAACAGCAAAAGACATCTAAGGAGATGTGAGCCTTGTGTGTGTGTCTCAGAACCTTTGTTAGAGTTTCAGTGCTGCTGGGAAGAGAATTAGAGATACGTGACATTTGGTAAACCATCTACAGTTCATTATTCATTTGACAAATATTTATTGAATAGAACAGTGACTATGTTTCAGGTACTCTGTCAGGAACTGGGATGTAACAGTGAAAAAACAAAGTTCCTCTATGAAACTTGCATCTGCGGGGAGAGGAAGGCAGAAAATAAGCAAATGCGTCTGTAGTATGAGAGATGGTGAGAAAGAAAAGGAATAATGAAAACGAAGGCATCCAAAGGTGGGGTAGAGCCTGTTTGAGTGTTTTTGTGCCACTTCAAATGGGATGGTAGGGAGGCATCATCAGTAAGTGGACATTTGAGCAGAGACCCAAAACGAGGTAAAGGAATGGACTGTTCCGGTATGACTGAGGTCAGAATTTTCTGGGGAAGAAAACAGCAAGTGCAAAGGTCAGTTTCCTAAATAGCCTTTGAAATTTAGTGTTTTATGCTTTGAGATGTGCTGTTAGTGCACTGGAACCTGAAATCAGAGTAACAATGACCCTTTGATCCTAAGCGCAAGGAAATAGCTCGGGTTGGACAATTTGAAAACGATAACAAAATCTTACATACATTTTTTGAGTATAGAGATTTTCTGAAATTCTCTGTGCACACAACTTGAAAAATGATATAGGTTTTAGGTAAAATCCTGTCTGCCTGCTAGCTCTACTGATAATTTCTCAAACAGACACAGCTTTCTCACCTGTCTTGACTTTTGCACCCAGAGTTGCACTCCTGCTGCCTCTTCCCACAGTTTAGAAGCCCAGATCAGCCCTGAGACGATTCAGAAACCTAAACTAGCTCCCATGGGATAAAAAGATCTAAGATTGTTTTTTAATCCCTAGGAGCATTGTCTAATGATGGTTGAGTTACTCCGACAAAGTCAAGATGGTAGTTTCCATATAATTGTTGGTAAATTTTTAACTAGTTTGACTCAAATGGGCAGGATGACACTTCCAGGGATGCTGAAGGCCCCTGAGAACACTTATTGTTCCATTACCTCTGGTAATCTAATGTGTATTAACTTATGGAGGCATTTGTCAGGAAGACCCTCATTAGCCAGGAGATTTCTTTGAGATTGTGAGGAGGGGGTGAGTGTCAGAGCTGCAGTGTGAAAAGCGATGCAAAGTGCTGCAGGGCCGGAAGCAGCTTTTCCACACGGGTCTCTTGGGGGAAGCATCTGCCTTGCCTGGAAGATGAGCATTTCATTCCACCTGCTGACATAACAGTGGAGGAATCATTTTGTTGCATAAGACTGTCATGTCAGAGGCTAAAGTGAGAGCAACTAAGGGAAGCAAATCCTCCCAAAGCAGGATGTGGCTTTCCCACACCAGGGAGTTTCCTCCATCATCTTTGAGGTATATTCATAAATATACACAAAGGCAGAAAAGGTCAGGGGCGGTGGCTTATGCCTGTAATCCTAACACTGGGAGGCCTAGGAGGAATGATCACTTGAGCTCAGGAGTTCAAGCGATTCAGCCTGGGCAACACAGTGAGACCCCCATCTCTACATTATAAGAGAAAAAAGGCAGAAAAGAATGGAATTAACTATGCATCTCAAGCTAGCTTGCAAGGTGATCATGGTCTGCCTCAGGGTGTTATCCTCCCCATTTCTAGATTCTTGAGCTGTCAAGCTTATATGCATCACTAGAAGATGAATAATGAATTGCAATTCATTTGCAGCAATAAAGCCAATTAATTTTTCTCCTTGAATTTTTTCTGTATAAATTGAACGTTTGTCTTTTGAAAATAAAATGTATGCTCATCTTTATTATTATTAATCATTCATTATTATAGAAATAAACATATTCAGTGCCTATTGTATGCCAGGCACCTGCTTGGCTCTTACATATATTTTCTAGAATCCCCTAATCCACCTTCCAAGGTAAATATTATCAGTGCCTTTCCACAGATACGGAAACCGAAGCACGGTGTGATTAGGTGAACATGCCCAAGATCCCAAGAGTGTACAATTAGGGGTGAAAGAGAGATTTATATCTGTGTCTCTGTAGCTGCAAGATACCTACTCCCACTGCTGTTGTCTCCTGGTTAAAACCACATTGCACTATCATCCTTCCCGGGTGGACTGGCCCATTATTACATTATACAGCAATTTCGTCTAAAACACAAGAAGTAGGTAGTATTTTTTATTGAGGATGTGCTTAAGATAAACTATGTAATGATGCTCAGAATTTCTGTTGTGGCTACCTTAAAGATTTCCTTTGACCAAAAACACTAACCAGACCTATATTTTAACTTAAATAAACTCCTGGTCTGTTTGAACATCCTCCAGGAATGCAGAAGGAGGAGGAGACAGAAGTGCTTTGTCTTTCAGTGGCTGGCGCTCAGAGAGTGGACATTCCTGTGCAGCTGTTGCCCAGCTTCCTGGAAGGGTGGAAGGGTGGGAGGCATCTCTGCAAGCTGATGTGGCCACAGGATCTGGCATGGCTGCAGAGGCAAGGCCCTAGTGCCCTTGCAGGGTCCCAAGGATCCAGAGCTATATTGCCTGAAGCAGTAAAAGAAGGGAATGTCTGCTGAAATTCAGCAGGGAGAGAATGCATGTTCTGGAATACCACCTTTAATTCCAAAATATGGTGGCTTCTAATGATTATATGTGTGGCTAAAACAGAAGAATTGTTTTAGTTTATCCTGCCCGATATTTTTTATTAACCAACTAATTGTTAAAACCCACTGCCAAAGGATTTTAAAACTTAAAACTATCAGAATTTGAATATGGAGTTAATGTTTTGAAAAAGAATAATGTTTTCTGGCATTAATGTTTGCAATGTCTGCCAAGAGTGGACATACTTGGAATGTGATTACATTAACCATTGTGAATATGCTAAAGTTGTATAGTGTTCATCATTATGCAGTTAATTTTTAATGGTTCCCCACCATGTCAATTTTGTTTTAAATATTTGGTTTATATACTTTGGGTATTTTGATAATTCACATTCTTGCTAACAAAAATGCATTGTAAACAAGTGTAAACACCCACAACAACTTTCGCAGTAATCCAGCAAAATATGCACTTGATCTCACTGTTTCCTAATACAGACAAAATGGGATTATTCTTCTTCTGTTTGTCATGTATTATAATTACGGCTGATCTTTCAGATTCAAGAATCCATTAGAAGAATGTACTTGTACGCCTATGGCTGAATTAAGACACTGAGATATGTGTGCTATTAATATTATCCTGGCCAAAACAAAACAAAAAATCTTTAAGAAGTATCATACTTTTCTTAGTAGACTTCATTTTCACTATAGCTAAGGGAATTCTAGGTTTTTGTTTGACAGACCAAAGTAACTGAGACTCCCTTTGAAAAAATGCTAATATCCCTTTTCCAGTCTGTGATCCAGTTCAGGATCATAAAGCAGTTAATTGTCCTGACTTCTCGGTCTTCCTTTATCTTTTGAGAATACTGACCAGTTATTTTACAGAATGTCTGTCAATTGAGTTGATTTGATGTTTCCTCGTGATTGAATTCAGATTATATATTGTGGGCAGACATAATACTACTACATTTTAAAGTAATATTTAAAAGGCTTGCTTATAACAGTTTCTAACGTTAGAAATTATGAGGTCATGTGTCCCTTCAAGAATGAGAACTAAATCTGCATTACATTTGCTTCCCTCTTGACTATTTGATTAAATGACTCTTCTTTTTTTCAATCAAAACTGCATTGATTTTTAGGTTATTTCAAGCTGAAGTGTCTTCCTGGAGCAGTTCTTTGTTCTTCAAAGAGGCCTATGTAATATGAAACTTTGAAAGGACTCAAATATAAGGTGTTGCCTTTTTGTAGAAGACAATTTTGGAGAAATTTGGGCACATGAGATAATAGAAAGTTGATTAAGGTAACCTACCCAGGCTGTTCTAGGATTGAACACACTTTGAAACCTGGACTTTGGAGATTCAGACAAGTGGTTTATTAAATAACATCTCTTTAAATGTAAACATATTGTGTAAGACATTTAAGATGACTGCCTTGGTCTTGTTCTCAGTTCCCCCCTCCCTCATTTTACATATATGTGGTAAAATAACAGGAGGTTAGTTATATAAAACACTGAAATATCTTACACTTTGAGGAAAAATAGCTGCTGATTCAGGCATTGTGTCACACTAATACACACAAATTTAAAATATTAACTATATAATGTTTATTTATAACACCGAAGAGGGAAGGCTTTGCATTCATACTGAAGATACTACTCTTAACTTTACAGCTCTTTAGTGACCGTGTAACCTTGACTTGCCCTCTGGGTAAATTCCATTTCCAGTCTTGCTGACCAGAATGGACTTAGAGATTTGAATTCACTCAGAGGTTTGTTTCCCCCACCTCCGCCTGTAGGGACCTCAGAGGAGGTCATTTCTGTGTTCCTGGTCTTTCAAGAAGGTTGGGTCCGAGTTTTCCCTTGAAAGGTGACCTCCACACTGGACGGAGTTTGGGGTGGTTCTGGGACTGCCTGAAGAGCTGTTGGAGCAGTCTTGGCAGGAACCAGACACTGGCCAGTCTTCATAGGCATCTCAGGGTCTCAAAGGAGGTTGTTCTGATGGAGACTTCTAGACTTTACCACCTGGATCAGTGTAGATCAATAAAACCAGGCTGGCCTTGAAAATGGATTGAAACTTTTGTTGCTGCCTAGATATTACATGTGTGTTTAAGAGCAAAAACTCTAATTAGACTCCCTTGCCTCAAATTCCTGCCTACTCACAGGTGTGAGCCACTGCGCCTGGCCCTGACTGCTTATTTCTAAATTGCTTGACCTTGAGCAAATTATTTAAACTTTATGTGTCTCTATTCCCTCATATTTAAAATGGGCAGGCCAGGTGCGACATCTCATACCTGTAATCTCAGCACTTTGAGAGGCTGAGGCGGATGAATCACTTGAGCTTAGGAGTTTGAGACTAGGCTGGACAACATGGCAATCCCCCGTCTCTACAAAAAATACAAAGATTACCTGGGCGTGGTGATACATGCCCGTAGTCCCAGCTACTTGGGAGGTTGAGGCAAGAGGATCACTTGAATTCAGACGGTCAAGGCTACAGTGAGCCATGTCGTGCCACAACACTCCAACCTGAGTGACAGACGGAGACACTGTCTCAAAATAAAATAAAACAAAATGGGCAAAATAATAGTATCTACCACATATAGGTGACTGGCACACTTACATATGACTTTAAAGGATGATACCTGGTACACAGTAAGCAGTTAGTAAACGTTAGCCATTATTTTTCCTCCTCCTCCCCTATCCTCTGCCCCTCTACTCTTCCCCTCCCTCTTCCCAGCCCCCTCTTCTTCTTCCTCCTCCTGAGGTGTCTTGCATACTGTTAATATTGTTTGTCTAAGATGTGCCCTTGTTCCCCTCATAATATCCTGAGCACTCTATTCACCAGGCAGAGGCTGAGCTCCAGCAGCACACCCTACCCTACTCCTGGTGGATTCCTGGTAGTCCAAGAGTTTGCCCAAATCATGCCAAGCTGGTGGCAAGGGTTCACTGAGCCAGAACTAGCTCCATATACAGATTTTCTCCAGCCTCATGGGATGAACAGAGAACACATATTCTCCAAGCCACAGTATATTCAGTTGGGTTGTTTTATTTACTTCACTGCCACCGCCAGTCTACATCGTCTTTGCATCTTTTTCTCCTTGAAGAACCTCTTGATTTTTCTCCTCTCGCCTTTCACCAGTCTCAATTCCTTCCAGGCCATCTAATGTTGTGTAATTAAAAATAGTTGCAATAATTTCTTTCCTTAGTTCAAAAATTGTTAATTGTGCCCCACTGTCTACAGAAACTTGCTAGCTTAGCGTTGACGCATCGTCTTGCTTTCTTCTTCACTCATTTCTAGCCTCATCTCTGAGTCCTTCATCTCCATGCCATTTCCCAAATGCATCATACAGTTTCATTGCCTAGTACATTTTTACAGTCGCTGATGTTATTCCTTCCATGTCCCCCTCTTTTTCTTCTTTTCCTGCTTTTTCTGTCCCTTCCAACACACACAGACACACAGACACACAGACACACACACACACACACACACGTAAAAGTAAACCCTTCAAGTTTCAAATTCAGGGCTGCCTACCCTAGAACCTTTTCTGATGTTCATCAGTTTGTCCCTTTTCTGTGCGCATGTTCTCTTTCTAAAGTTTCAGTAGAGCATCAGTTTCGGGTTGCGATAATTATTTTAGCTTCTCTGTCAGATACGAGGTGCCCTGAGCCAGGAATTACATTTATTCATCCTCTTTTATTCACCTAATATTTAGTATAGTCTTACAATTGCAGATGTTCAGTCAGTGTTTAAGGACTGAGATTATAAGTAGCTTGATTTTGGCGAACATACTTAAAAATCTGGATTTTTACAAAAGATAAATTGGAGTGTCATTATTCACACTGTAGGGAAATTTACACTAAGATTCCTCTGTAAACATTCCCTCTGCATTTAAAGAAAGCTTTGGTTTACATAAAATTTTAAAACTATGCTTATTATGTGGAAAAGACCATGTAATAATGTGGAAGGTGCCTGTGAGTGAGCATTCAACTATGTGCGATGCACTGGGCTTAGTACCTTAGCGTTACTAACTCATTTAACCCTTATAACAGCCGTATGAGATAGGTCCTGTTACCAACCTTTACACATAAGGAAACTGAAGCTCAAAAAAAGCCAACTAACATGCTTATAAGATCACTTAGCGGGACCTGGGATTCAAGTCTGGGCATTTGAGGCCCTGCTCAAATGCCCAGAGGCCCTGCTCTTCAGCACTGCACCATCCGATTCACTGTTTGTGTTGAAAGCCATCTATTCCTGTGGCTTGTGCATAGGAAGACCTGAGGTGTAGTTCTTGTTCGTCACTTGCTGGAAGAAATGGAAACTTCTCCAGGCCTCTCTGCAGGAGTATCCGGAGAATAAAGTAGGAGTCTGAGAAATCACTTACATAGAGTTCCAGTATAAGTTTAAAGTTCAAAAAATGTTTCTTAGTCAAAATGCTAAGAGGAGGCATGGTGGCCAGTGATAGAAGGAAACTCTTTACTATAGGATCCTAATTGTGGTCAGTTAAATTGGTTGTGTTCTGCATAATGATTTACACCAGGAAGTCCAAAAATTGTTCTCCTACGTTTTCTGTACTTCCACTTCCAATCACAATATTTTTTTAAGCATTGTCAGTGACTTAGAAGTACAATCATGTGAAGTCAACCATTAATGTTTATGTAACACTAGGAACGAGAGAAATAGGAATAGTTGGAAATAATACTAAGTGGTTAGACTCATAATCACAACAGGTGTCTGCATGTCATTTTTTAGAATGATACATATCTGACATATTGCAATGAGATCTAATAATTATATCTCATCTGTTGAAGTTTTTTAAATCCCAAAGAGGGAAAAGCACAAGATTGACAGTCTCTGTTTTACAAATGGTTTGTATGTCTCTCAGACATATTATGAAGTAGAATGAAAAATTTTTATGGCTTTTAAAGATAAAACAGACTTCAAAGAAATTTCCAGCTCACAGAGAGCTGTTTTGGGCTGCAAACACCCTAGAAGTGCTCTATGGTTGAGGCTACTTTGGTGGAAATTATTGAGAAGGACTTTTTCTTTGTTTGTTTTGTTTTGCCTTTTATGCCAAGATAGAATTCAGAAAGAATCTTGAACATATAAAACGTTATATCAGCCAGAATGCTTTACTCTAGGTATTTTTTTAACACAACCATAAGCCTCAAGGAGAAAAAGCTATTGGATTCCTCCTCCTCTTTCCCCATAAATACTTCCCTGGAGACTCACTGTGATTCAGTTTCAGTAATTGCCATCTTTCATTGGGAGAGAAGTAATGGCTTAAGTGGGTAGTGAACTCCCAGCGTTGACACACTTCTTGACCTGGGTCCTGTAGCCCCAAGGAAAGCCACACCTTTGTCTAAGAATCCGCCTGCTTCATTTATCATCTGTCACTGATTTTTGTGTGGGAATGAGCAACAAAAATTCTCCAGGGATACCACTTACTGTTACGTGACTATGCTTTTAATGGCACAGTCCAGGAGTATCCCTTTTTTATGCTAATTTCTCTCCTTTTCAAATAAAATGGCCTTGAAAATTCTGTAATGCTGTACAATGACCCTACTGCAATTAGCAAGCAAGGACAAATCTGCGATTTGACTGCATCAAAAACAAATCGAAAATGGACACAAATCTAATGGTGTTTGCAGCTTCAGCATTTCTGGAGATTGTTTTATCAGCATACCTCTGAGCACAGATCTGGGCCACAAGGAGTACCATTCTCCTGGCAGCCAAATATTCCATGTAGCTGGCTCCACCCACATGTACTCCCAAGGAGGGTCACTTAGGTCAATCAGTTATGTTCTTATTTGTCATAAGAAAGAATGATGTGCTTCAGATGATGCTCCAGAAGGTTAATGAGGGTTTTTTGGAGGTTTTATGTTGTTGTTGTTTGTCGATTTATGACAGACCTTTCAGGAGTTAGGTTTTTATTTGATCTCTCAGTGGTTTTTACCACTGACAGTATGGTAGTTAAAAAAAAATCAGAAATAATACTACTAAGGGAAAGAGGTTTCTTTGTTTCTCTAATGACATGCATACTATTTTTTAAACACGTCCCTTCTATATATAAAACAATAAATTAGTTTTATTAGTTTTAAGATCAAAACCTTATACCCATCTCAAGTGACTTGGAACAAACAACTTTTAACCAAACCATCATTGTCTTGTAATGCCTTGAGTCTTGGGCACACAGTCCAGGAGAATAGAGAAGTGCTATACATTGCTTACAAATTGTCAGATTGCCAGAGAATCAAGAGGATTTCAGACTTGGCTTGTAGCAGACAGTTTATTCTTCCTTATTGGACAGCTTTCTTTTATTCACACATGGAAAGATAAAGGGTTTCCCTTGCAGCTACTAATGAAATAGTAGCCCCAAACAGGGAATGTGCTGAGAGGAACTGGCCTACTGTGCTCAAAGAAGGCAACTCCTACAGTTCCTGGCCCTTTATTCCCTTTGTCCAAGGAATCAGCCCATTGTCTGCTGGAGTCTCATGTCTGGTGCCAAATGCCACAGTGCTGTTCCATTTGGTATCTCTGATAGCTCTTCCCACAATATAGGGCCGCCAGTTACATTCCACAAAAGATAAAAGTTTTTCTTTTTTCCTGATTTTTCTGCCTACTTGATTAACTGCTGTGCCCCGGTGTGATGGGAATTTGTGACTGCAAAGTAAGATGGAACCTGCCTTGCAGACAGGGATAGATAGAAGTGAGAGAATGTAGGAAGTTAGGTGGCAAGTCCAAGTGCTATAAAACACGTAGCACTGCTGGTTCTGAAGCAAACATCCATGCAAAACTGTGCGTCCTATTTTTAGGGAGGGGTTGGATTTCAGTCTGACTGAATTGAAGTATGTTTGCCAGTCTAAGAACACTGCCTGAGCCCAAGAATATAACCACAATCAAAGTTAGAAGTCACCGAGCTCTCATGTGGGTATCCAATGAAATTGTCTTTGTAAACATTTAAATGTAGGTGTTGATCCTTTTTAAAAGTCAGGAGACCTTTGGAGAGTACCAACAGTGAAGTATATCACGTGGGCAGGGGTGAGTGGAGAAGGATTTTCTTTCATAAGACGAGATTATCCTTGAAGGAGTCTGGCGGAGCACTGAGGACATCGCTTAGGACAGACTCCCAGGGTCTTTCCATGGTTTCCCATTAATTATTTTTCCCTCTCACTGCTATCATATTTTTCCATTTTTCTCTCTTGCCTTTTAACTCTAGGAATGTAATTATTAACTTCTAGTCTATGAAAGGAATTTTCATCTGTCAGACCTTGAGACAGGCAATAATTTGGATGCTTTGCCATAGGCAATACTACAGCCAGTATTCAACTGTTATCCCCCACCCTGAATTAAAACTCATTCTTGCCATTCTGATGTTTGTGATTATGATGAAATGATCAAAATAACTCTTCAGACCAGGCACTGTGGCCCATGTTTGTAATCCCAGCACTGTGAGGAGGCTGACACGGGAGGATTGCTTAAAGCCAGGAGCTTGAGACCAACCTGGGCAACATAGTGAGACCTCATCTCTACAGAAAAAATCAAAAAATTAGCTGGACATGGTGGCACACACCTGTAATCCAGCTTCTTGGAAGGCTGAGGTGGAAGGATTGTTTGAGCCCAGGAGGAGCCGTGATCACACCACTGCACTCCAACATTGGTGACAGAGAAAGATCCTGTCTCAAAAAAAAAGAAAAAAATCCTCTCAATGATGATATTTATATAGAGAGAGTATCTCCTACCCCTCTAGTTACAATTTTGCAGCACAGTAATAAAAATATGAAGGGGATTGATGTCTGTGTGGTAAGGGTAATTAAAGGAGTATGTGTTTACATTTTCCTTCTTTGATCTGCGAAATAGTTACATGCCTATCATAACTGGGAGGATGAAACCAAATTAGAGTTTTACTCTATATGTTTTTGGTCTAGGAAATCATATATATTGCACAACAACTTAGTATGATGGTATACACTCTTATTTGTGTAAAATATGTATACTTTTTGCAACTTTTCCTTTCAACTGTTTCATAAAATCTAAAAAAAAAAAAACTAAAGTTCTCACTGATAATCAATTTAGACTCACTTACCTTACAGTTTGTGGGTTTTTTTTTTTTTTTTTTTTTGAGATGGAGTCTTGTTCTGTCACCCAGGCTGGAATGCAGTGGTGGGATCGTGGCTCACTGCACCCTCTACCCCCCAGGTTCAAGCAATTCTCCTGTCTCAGCCTCCTGAGTAGCTGGGATTACAGGCACCCACCACCATGCTCGGCTAATTTTTTTTTGTATTTTTAGTAAAGATGGGGTTTCACCACGTTGACCAGGCTAGTCTTGAACTCCTGACCTCCTGACGCCGCTCACCTTGGTCTCCCACAGTACTGGGATTACAGGCGTGAGCCACCGTGCCTGGCCACCTACAGCTTTCATTAGAACTCATTGGAATGCTATAGAAATTTAAGGAGAGATTACTATCATCATCACCATTTGGGGAGGGGTGTATTAGTGGGTTAATATAAAAAATGTGATTTGAAAACATTCTAACTTATTAAAAGCAACAAGTTACTAGTTACGTCACAATATTCATCCTTAGGTTTACAAAGCAAGTGTCTTCACCCCTCTCATCTGTGCAAAGAACAGAGGAATTTCAAACATCTAAAACAAACAGAATTAGTTGGAAAAGGCAAGTATAGCAATCTGACTCACCTTAACTTTGCAAAAATGCTTATCATTCTACTTATTTAGTCTGAATTGCCTTTCTGCTGTGCTTGTGAGCAAGAGTAAAGTTTATAAAAATCCGTATTATTCATTACACAAATTTTTTTCTTGCTTCTTTATACTTCGCTTCCTGACTTCTCCATAGTATTTAAAAGTGACAAGATTAAAAATATTTTATGAATCTCTTAGTTGGATTTGGCTTTTAGAAACTGTTGTAAAAAGAGCATTTCAGTTAATTCAAGCAGTTTTTGGGAGGCTGTCACCTGCCAGGTACTATGCAGTCTGTTGGAGATAAAGGGATGGATATAAAAGTTCCTTGCACTATGGAACACAGTCTGAAGAGAAAATAGGTATTACTTATTTTTTAATATATTCATTTTTAACAAGCACTTATATAGCTCTTACTATGTGCTAGGTACTATTCTAAGTAATTTGGAAGTATCGGCCAAGCGTGGTGGCTCACGCCTGTAATCCCAGCACTTTGGGAGGCCGAGGCGGGCAGATCACGAGGTCAGGAGATCGAGACTATCCTGGCTAACATGGTGAAACCGCATCTCTAATAAAAAAAAAAATACAAAAAATTAGCCAGGCATGGTGGTGGGCGCCTGTAGTCCCAGCTACTCAGGAGGCTGAGGCAGGAGAATGGTGTGAACCCGGGAGGCGGAGTTTGTAGTGAGCCACGATCGTGCCACTGTACTCCAGCCTAGGGACAGAGCGGGACTCCATCTCAAAAAAACAACAACAACAAAAAGAAAGTATTAACTCATGTAAGTAATTGCATATTACTTACGTGTTTCTAAAGAGGGAAGTGAACATTTTTTATTTAGATTTCACTATAATTTATTAATAGGAAATGCTAGAAATTTGGCATGTGAGGGTAAGCATATAGCATTTCTTTCTTATTCTGTCACATGTTCAGTATGTGAAACTTGGAACAGAGAGAAATTGGATCCTTTATACCAGAAGGGCAATGCTTAGTTTTGTCATGATCGTCTGACTCTTTAGCATGTGTATTAGTCCATTTTCATGCTGCTGATAAGGACATACCTGAGACTGGGCAATTTACAAAAGGTTTAATTGGACTTACAGTTCCATGTAGCTGGGGATGCCTCAAATCATGGTGGAAGGCAAAAGGCATGTCTCACCTGGTGGCAGACAAGAGAAAAGAGCTTGTGCAGGGAACTCCTTTTTTTAAAACCATCAGATCTCATGAGACTTATTCACTATCATGAGAACAGCATGGGAAAGACCTTCCTCCATGATTCAGTTACCTCCCACCGGGTCCCTCCCACAACACATGGGAATTCAAGATGAGATTTGGGTGGGGACACCCAAACCATATCATTTCGACCCTGGCCCCTCCCAAGTCTTATGTCCTCATATTTCAAAACCAATCATGCCTTCCCAACAGTCCCCCAAAGTCTTAACTCATTTCAGCATTAACTCAAAAGTCCACAGTCCAAATCTCATCTGAGACAAGGCAAGTCCCTTCTGCCTATGAGCCTGTAAAATCAAAAGCAAGTTAGTTACTTCCTAGATACAATGTGGGTACTGGCATTGGGTAAATACAGCCATTCCAAATGGGAGAAATTAGCCAAAGGGGCTGAGGCCCCGTGAAAGTCTGAAATCCAGTGGGGCAGTCAAATTTTAAAGCTCCAAAATGATCTCCTTTGACTCCATGTCTCACATGCAGGTCATGCTGATGCAAGAGGTGAGTTCCCATGCTTGGGCAGCTCCACCCCTGTGGCTTTTCAGGGTACAGCCTCCCTCCCCACTGCTTCCACAGGCTGACATTGAGTGTCTGCAGCTTTTTCAGGTGCAATGGATCTACCATTCTGGGGTCTGGTGGCCCCCTTCTCACAGCTGCACAGGATGGTGCCCCAGTAGGTACTCTGTGTGGGGGCTCTGACCCCACATTTCCCTTCTTCACTGCCCAAGCAGAGGTTCTCTATGAGGGCCTCTGCAGCAAACATCTGCCTGGCCATCCAGACATTTCCATACATCTTCTGAAATCTAGGTGGAGGTTCCCAAACCCCAATTCTTGACTTCCATGCACCCGCAGGCTCAACACCACATGGAAGCTGCCAAAGCTTGGGGCTTGCACCCTCTGAAGTCATGGCCCGAGTTCTACGTTGTCCCCTTCCAGCCATAGCTGGAGCAGCTGAGACACAAGACACCAAGTTCCTAGGCTGCACATAGCACAGGGACGCTAGGCCTGGCCCAGGAAACCACTTTTTCCTCCTAGGCCTCTGGGTCTGTGATGGGAGAGTTTGCCTTGAAGACCTCTGACATGCCCTGGAGACATTTTCCACATTGTCTTGGGGATTAACATTCGGTTCTTCATTGCTTATGTAAATTTCTGCAGCTGGCTTGAATTTCTCCTCAGAAAATGGGATATTCTTTTCTATCGCACTGTCAGGCTGCAAATTTTCTGAACTTTTATGCTCTGCTTCCCTTATAAAACTGAATGCCTTTAACAGCACCCAAGTTATCTCTTGAATGCTTTCCTATTTAGAAATGTTTTCCACATGATACCCTAAATCATCTCTTTCAAGTTCAAAGTTACACAAATCTCTAGGGCAGGGGCAAAATGCCACCAGTCTCTTTGCTAAAACATAACAAGAGTCACCTTTGCTCCAGTTCCCAACAAGTTCTTCATTTACATCTGAGACCACCTCAGCCTGGACATTATTGTCCATATCGCTATCAGCATTTTGGGGAAAGCCATTCAACAAACCTCTAGGAAGTTCCAAGCTTTCCCACATTTTCCTGTCTTCTTAGCCCTCCAAACTGTTCCAACATCTTCCTGTTACCCAGTTCCAAAGTTGCGTCCACATCTTCAGGTATCTTTTCAGCAGTGCCCCACTCTACTGGCACCAACTTACTGTATTAGTCCGTTTTTATGCTGCTCATAAGGACATACCTGAGACTGGGCAATTTACAAAAGAAAGGTTTAATTGGACTTGCAGTCCCACATGGCTAGGAAAGCCTCAAATCATGGTGGAAGGCAAAAGGCATGTCTTACATGGTGGCAGACAAGAGAAACGAGCTTGTGCAGGGGAACTCCTTTTTTAAAAAACCATGAGATCTCATGAGACTTATTCACTATCATGAGAACAGCATGGGAAACACCTTCCCCCATGATTCAATTACCTCCCACTAGGTCCTTCCCACAACACATGGGAATTCGAGATGAGATTTAGGTGGGGACACAGCAAAACCATATCAAGCAGTTTTGTCCCTATTGGTTCTGGTTAATATAACCCCGGTTTTATTCATATTGACTTGGAGCAGTCTTTTTCTTTGATTCTTCTTCCTTGATCATGATTGTTGTTGCCATTGACTATTTCCATACTGTTTTGAGAGAAGTTAATAAATAATACCTCTCTTCAAAATTTGCTAATCCCCATTTCATAGAGATTGTCTTGCGTATGTTACTTCAAAATGGCAATTTAAAAGCTAAACTTTAGTTTGAGTAGTCTTAGGAAGAGTTTTTGTTATTTTAAGCTCCAAATGTAATTTTGCCCTTTGAAAGTTCGTTGAGATCCCTATTGCTTTTCAAGCAACTTATTTTAGAAACAATGTTTTACCCTTAATTGTCTAATTTTGTACTATAATATTTCAAAATGTTTTAGAAGTTTTTCTGCTTTTGTACACATTTTATGAATCAAAATGAATTTTGGGGATTAACCAGAAGTTACTGTGAAGGAAAATCAATGTGTATGCTGCATGTGAATACAATTCTTACCATGCTTTGCAAAGTCTTTTAACCTTAAAACTTCCCTGAAAAAAAATGATTTTTTTAGTTTATTTGAACAAATTTAGGAGGCCCCTAGAATAACATTTTTGTAATAAAATTTTCTTTACTACCTAATGTGTTTGACCTTTGTCTTCTTTTTACAAAAAACAAAAGCTATCTCTTGGGTTGCTCACAGTTAACTAGTTCCAGCCTATTGCTTGTCTAGAGTAAGCCACTTTCCCCCTTGGCTTAGTTCACAATCAGTCAGAAATTATCAGTCTGAGCGTCAAGCTAAATTTCAGTTGGTAAAGATTATAATCATACATATGTATTGTATTTGGCCTTTCAAGGAAAAAAATGCCATATACCAATCATTCGTGCTAGTATAAATTTTGAAATGTGCCACAAGTGTGCTTTGTTTTTAGGTCCATACTGTGGAAGTATGACTGTTCCCAGAGAACTCTTGTTGAACACAAGTGAAGTAACCGTCCGCTTTGAGAGTGGATCCCACATTTCTGGCCGGGGTTTTTTGCTGACCTATGCAAGCAGCGACCATCCAGGTATAACAGAAGAATCAACACAAATCTCTAAACGTTATCTAAGAATTCCTCTTGCCACTTATCCCCATCCCTGGACATAATTGTAGACTCAGATGCAGAATTAAGATATGAGGAAGAAGAGGAACATTGTATCTTTGTAAATGGTTAGGTCTGAACTGAATCATATTGTGACACAGGTGTGTCCAATCTTTTGGCTTCCCTGGGCCACATTAGAAGAAGAATTGTCTTGGGGCCACACATAAAATACACTAACAATAGCTGATGAGCTAAAAAAAAAAAAAATTTCAAAAAAAATTTATAATTATGTTTTACAAAACTTTAGGAATTTGTGTTGGGCTGCATCCAAGGCCATCCTGGGCTGCATGTGGCCCAAGGGGCATGGGTTGGACAAGCTTATTAGCATGTTAGATTGATCAGTTGACTTATATGGGATAGGATTCATCTCATTTTTCCTAAAAACCTTGGATAGCACACCTTTGTGTTCCCCTCCTGACCCTTCGAAGTCCTCACTATTCTCTGGAGCCCTCCCCCATCCTCCTTCCTAGCTCACGGGCAAGGCTTTTCACCAGTGAGCCCCTCCCCAACACACACCAGTACACCAGCACGGGAGGCATGCACAGTGTGTGCAGGATGAGGGAGTCAGTGTCACACAGTGTAATAACTGTAAAGCTGAAACTCATATGGGAGAGAAGGGAAGGGAAACACGAACACTGATGAGAGAGAGAAGCATGGGCTCCTGTCCTGGGCTCTTGTGCTTCAGAGTAATTACTGTGCAGCCCATACCATGTCTGGCTATGGTCGTAGAGGTTTCTGCTCTCAGGCCTCTCTGGCAGAAAAGCTCTGGGAATGAGGTGCGCCATTCATTTTCCTCTTAGCCAGTCAGCTCTGACTAATCACAGCAGATGCCTGCATGGCCAGTGTTCACCATATACTGCTCCCAAAGAACTATTACAGTAAGTGTGCAATATTTTGGAAACCATCTTATGTTGATCTAAATGCATCAAGATCCACTGTATCTTAGCCTTTATTGCTGAATATTACTTTGGTTCTGTAAATTACTCCAGAGAGCACCTTCTTTTATAAAATGCTTTGTCCTGGTTGATGAAAGCTTATGTGCTGTAGGTTTTCTTGGTAAAGATGTGCTTCTCTGTCATCAGATGCCACTGGCTAAATTGTTGAATTAAAATGTTTGTGGGAACCTTCCCTATGAACTATGTTGGGCTTTTGAAATTATTTTCTTCCTGCCAGGGGACATTATACACCTGGTCTTTGTAGGCATATAGTGGATAGCAACTAGAGTATTGTTTTTTTCTGTTAACTACAGATTCTGCTATCATTTACTAGATGATTATGTTGAAAAACTATCATTGGTGGCAGAAAAAAGAAATGAAAGGAACTCATTAAATACTGGAGACAGTGATTCTCAGTGTTTATTTTTAAAAGGAAAATTCTGATAACTACATAGTGAATAAATGCTTTTTTAAAACTCTCTTTTATTTTAAAAGAAAGCTTTGCAGCATGAGTGTCCTAGTTTTTATTCATTCTATTAATTGCAATTATCTTTATTTATGACAGATTTAATAACGTGTTTGGAACGAGCTAGCCATTATTTGAAGACAGAATACAGGTAAATATAGGTATCCTAACTGTGTTGCAGTCGTGTATTGCTGAACATTTTGTTTTCCTTCACGTTAAACCAGATACATTTGTACTTAAAGCTCTTTTTACCATTCATGTTGTAACTAATGAGGAATATCTGAAATAGTTGCTTATATAGCAGGAAGTCAGCAAACATTTTCTGTCAAGGGGTAGATAATAAATATTTCAGGTTTTCCAGGCCATACAATCTCTGTTGCATTTATTCATGTAATCTCTGTTGCTGTTGTAGCAAGAAAGCAGCCATAGACACTATGTATACACTAACAGACATGCTGTGTTTCAATAAAACTGTATTTACCAAAACATCAGTAGGGCGGATTTGGCTCACAGGCCATAGTTTGCTGACCCCTGAGTTCCACTATAGGGCCAATGAATCATTACCAAGTCTAGACTGTACTTTTTTTCCTGGCTGGTATTTGGGCGTGACTTTTAAAAGTCTTTCATTTGGGAGGAGGTGCATTTTGTCTTTACCACTAGAGAAAAACCTACTGCAAATAAGAAGATGAAAATTTTCAACCCAGCTTTAACTGGAAAAACTACTTAGCCACTTTGATGTACATTTCCTCATCTATCAAGTAAACAGTCTAAAGCAGAATTTCTTAGCCTTGGCACTATTGATATTTTGGGTCAATAATTCTTTATATTGCAGGGCTGTCCTGTGCGTTGTTAGATATTTAGCAGCATCCCTGGACTCTATGTCCTAGATGTCAGTTGTGATAACCAAGAATGTCTCCAGACATTGCCAAATGTCTCATGGTGGTCAGAATCGCCCCCAGTGGAGAACCGCTAGTCTAGAGATCATTGTCAACAACACTAACAAAAACTATGACTGTTTTTTTTTTTCTCTCTTTTTATGAAAGAGGGTCTTGCTCTCTTGCCCAGGCTGGAGTGCAGTGGTACAATTATAGCTCACTATAGCCTCAAACTCCAGGGCTCAAAGTATGCTCCTGCCTCAGCCTCCCAAGTAGCTGGGACAACAGATGTGCACCATCATACCTGGCTAATTTTTAAATTTTTTTAGAAATGGGTGTCTTTCTGTATTGTCCAAGCTGATCTCTAACTTCTGGACTCAGCTTCCCAAAGTGCTGGGATTACAGGTGTGAATCATGGCACCCAGCTATGACTCTCTAGAGTGCTTTCCTAGTGCCCAGTATAGCTCTCTGCACTTAGCACAGAGTAAGTAGCTCTTGTGAACATTTCAACATGTCTGCAAGGAAGGTTCTGTTACATCCTAAAAACCAAAGTACAAACCAGTTAAGACTTGCTGAGGGCTACACACCTCATAAGTGTAGCCAGGAAGTCAGGCTTAAGAGCCCGTGGTCCTATCTCAGACATTTGGACATTCTAATGAGTGAAATTATTTTATGTGCAGAAACAACTCTAGTGTTAACTAATATTATGTCTAATAGGGGGAAAAATGAAAATGAGCAATAATTAAATATTGCTTTTAAAGTTACTGTTCATCCAATATACACATATGCCAGTATTATCTATTCTAGCTATACCTCTACAGTCCCAGTTGATGATAGGGCCTCTGGACATCAAATGGTCATTTCCTGTTCTCCTAAAGAAAGGGAATATATCCAAGCTTACAGGGTGTCATTATGGTGCCAGATTATCTCAGCTTTAGCCCAGCCATTTTGTAGTGTTTAGATTAAAGATAAGGCCTGGTGACTAATAAAGGTCCACAAGCCCTCATCCACAATTATGAAGTATAGAAAGTTTTGAAAGCCTTTTGTAACACATTTGGTGGTGATTCTTGATTAATGTGACCTTAAATTCGTTTGACAGCAAAATTGGACTAGATTAACATGTCTTTACATATGTTATTTAATATGACTATTAAGGCATTTGACACAAGTATTTTAATGTTTTTTATTAATGTGTGCAGACCCCACCAGCATATTACATCATATACATCATTAGAACTGTTTTACTTTTCTAGAATCCAAGAAATTCTGAATTCTGAAATACAGCTGATTGTAAGGGAATTGGCTCTAGGGAATTGTTACCCTGTAATGGGAGTTCCCATTATTTTTATTTCTTAATTCCATGAGTACTGCTGCAATGCAGGGACTCCAAAAGGTCAATGGGAAAAAATTATGGAATATTTATTTGGATAGTTTTGATAAGTAGTTGTTACATATATAATTTGCCAAGTCAGCAAGAGGACACTGAGAGGAAATGAAATAAAAACAACTTCTATTCTGGAATCTGTTTGGGCTGGTACATTCTTTTTAAACAAACCAAGTAAACATTATGTAAAGTGGTGTATATATAGAAGTAAGGGCACATGGCATGCATCTTCAAAGCTGACAACATTTTTATAATACTTTGGCTTCCTTTTTGTGTGTTTTTTATAGATGTTTATAGCTGTCTTCATATCTTGTTGGTATGTTGACACTTGAAGGGACTCGAGATGAAGAAACAATCTAAGAGAGATTATATGCAATATCAGGGTCTCACTGCTAGCTAGGTAGTGCCGGAGCCTGTGTCACTCTGCCCCTAGCACTGACACCCTTCAGCTGCACCACATGCTATGACATGTTTCTGGAAAGTTTCTTGAAAGATGACTGTTAAGTAAATTGAATCCTATTTGTTTTGTTTTTTTTTTTTTTTTTTTTTTTGAGATGGAGTTTTGCTCTTGGTCCCCAGGCTGGAGTACAGTGGCATGATCTAGTCTCACTGCAAACTCCGCCTCCCAGGTTCAACCGATTCTCCTGCCTCAGCCTCACAAGCAGCTGGGATTACAGGCGTCTGCCACCACACCAGGCTAATTATTTTTGTATTTTTAGTAGAGACGGGGTTTCACCATGTTGGCCAGTCTGGTCTCAAACTCCTGACCTCAGGTTATCCACCCGCCTTGGCCTCCCAAAGTGCTGAGATTACAGGCGTGAGTCACTGTGCCTGGCCTTGGAATCCTAATTTTAAAATATATCCTTTTTCTCTGATTACAAAAGTATTTCATAACTAATGTAGACCAGACCATCTAATACGGTAGCCACTAGCCACGGGTGGCTAATGAGCACTTGAACTGTGGTGAGTGCAAATTGAGGTGTGTTGTATAAAATGCACCCCAGATTTTGGAAGTTAACAAAAGAGAAAATATCTTATTGGTATTTATTTCTGTTTATTACATTTAGAAATGATAAAATTTGAACATGCTGGATTAAATAGAATATATTATTAATTTTGCATATTTCGTTTTACTTTTTAAAAATATGACTACTAGAATATTTAAATTTGTATATGTGGCTCCCATTCTATTTCTATCAGACAGTGCTAATATAATGGCAATATTACAGTATGTATAACACGGAAAGTGAAAGTTCCTCACAGTCCTACTCCCAGAGAGAATCTAGGGATATTCTTCTTTGTCTTTTTTATCCATAGAAAACAAAACTGTTACATATTTTAAACATTTCTTACAGAAACAAGATTATATAATGTTTAGAAATGTTCCTATTTCTGAAAAATATTTATTGGAAGTCTTAGAAACGAGTAAAACGCATTAGGGAAGCTCACTGTTTAATAGACTTTATGGTGAATCCTTATATAAAACAAATAATTATTGTGTAAAAGTTGCCTTCAGATGAACATTGTAGATCAATCTGTATTTTCACAAATCAGGTTTCTAATTTGCCATTAAAGCAAGATATTATATGGAGGGCAGAAAATACTTTAAAAATTTAAGTACAGTTTAATTTTTTTGGTTGTGTAATTTAATAAAATATAAATTATTTATTTTTCTTTTTCCAGCAAATTCTGCCCAGCTGGTTGTAGAGACGTAGCAGGAGACATTTCTGGGAATATGGTAGATGGATATAGAGATGTAAGTAATTGAGGGTAATGGCAGAGAATGAATTAAAAGGAGTAAGTGCTTTACTCTGCCTAAATTAATTACTGAGTAATTAAATGAGATATAAAATGAGATATAAAACTCTAGACAGATGCATGAGTCTCTCTCCTCTGAGAATAAATGAAATAAGTATAAAAACCAAGGTTACCCATGCATTCATTCCTATTTCTAGCATTTCCAGCTAAGCTTACTATAAATGAAATGAAAAACAAAACTTCACCATCTGAGAGTATTATTCCATCCACTTTTTGCAAGAGGTTATAGATTTGCATCCTTTTTGTCATGGTTTATTTCTTTAACATTCCAACTGGTTCCTGTAATACAGCAAAGAACATGAATATTCATATCATAGAATAGTGACATTGTGTCTGGGGCCAGTGAAGCCATCCACCCTGCTCTTATTCCCCTCTCTCTTTGCAAACCAAGTTCTTATGTCCAGTAAGACTACCTGGGTTCTGTAGTAATACATTGTTCCTACATGTCCTATCTCAGATACATAATCCTCCACTTGTTTCTATTCACAGATTTCTGTCCTGGAAATCTAGTATCTGATTTTTTAAAAATTTACATTGCTATTTGAAGTAGTTGGGTTTATAGCCTAGTTTTTGGGAAGTACCTGAGTTATTAGAAATCTATAGCAAAAACCTATTGTTGTGAAACTGTTCTTAAAGTTATTAACGTGTATTTTTATGCCTGTGGGAAAACAACCTTTATCTACTTGTTCTAGGTGATTGATAAATCCTCTGTGGCATGAGGAAAAAGTTTGACTGTGATTTTTTCTTTTAGCACATTCTGATTCTGGGAACAGCAGATTTTGTTGTTATTTTGCCTTTCGTTCCCCTTTTCTGTATTTTTATTTACAAGATTGACACTGGATACTCATTTGACCTATAAATTGACTCTTAAAATGTTTTACACTGTTTCAGTTTAAAGATTTACTTGGCTCAGGCAATTCTTAAATGACTACAGGGAATTAAGAGAAATAAAAAGTTGACATTTTTTCCCAGCAATAGAAAGTTTTTATTTATTATTTTCCTGTTCTATGCAAGAAATGTAAGAATTATGTACAATAAGAGAAATAGCATAGTTTTTTCTTACTGTAGATGTTTATCTTACCTCCTTCTGACAGAGCTATATTTTTTAGCGTAACAGGTAAATGGTTTCCTGCATGGTAGATGGGAGTACATGATCCCTAAGTGCTGGCAAACAGGTTTCCTATTTGACTCACTAACTGATTGTGCACTATTCGCTTTTAGAATGATTTTATCTGCAAGGAAATTTTGTGTTTTGAAAACTACTCTCTTCAAAGAACTCGGATTAGTGCCTTTTTTGTATATGTCAATGTCGTGGATGTATTAGATATTTATTGCTGCATAATAATATCACCATAAACGTAAAGGCTTAAAGTGGCTCATATTTATTATCTCATTTTCTGTGGGTTAGGAGATTGGACATGGTTTAGCTGGGTTCTCTGCTTCAGGGTCTTATCAGGGTGCAACAAAGGTGTCAGCTGGGTCTGCAATCTCATTGGAGGCTCAGCTGGGGAAGGATCTGCTTCTAAGCTCATGTGTTGACAGCATTCAGTTACTTGTGGGTTATTGGAATGAGGGCCTCGGTTTCTTCCTGGATTTTGGCTGGAGGCCATCCTCAGTTCTTGCCATGTAGACCTTCCCAACGTGGCCACTTGCATCCTCAAAGCAAACAAGAGAGAGTCTTTGAGCAAAGGGATCTCCTCGCAAGATAGATTACACTCTTATATAATGTTATCATGGGAGTGGTATCCCATCACTTTTGCCATATTCTTATAGACTTAGAAGAAAATCTCAGCCCCCACCCACACTCGGGGATTCAGAGGGATTCCACAAGAGGGGATACAGGGAGCAGGGATCATGGGGGTTATCTTAGAGTCTGCCTCCACAGTGCCTTCATCTTGAGAAATGTGTTCAGTTGTAGCAAGTCTTTTCAGAAGAATCTTTGCAAAACCAAAGCATATCCTGTAGGTCAGGATAACAGAATATGTAAAATAAATAACTAGAGGAGCTGTTGAAGAAGGAGGTACCCTGTCTCAGGGAAGAATATGTTGTCTTACAGAGCTATTATAGAAAAGGCATTGGTTTATTCTGTGTTGCTCCAAAAGGCAGAACTGGGATCAGTGGATAAAAGTTATAGGGCTGCCAATTTCAGCTGCATATAAGGAATAATTGAACAATGCAAAATGGGATAGGCTGTCTCGAGAAACAGTGATTTCCTAGTCACTGGAAATGTCAGGTGTAGATGTTAAAACCATTTGTCAGGGATAGACTGTCTTTGTGTGGGAAGGGTGCTGTGGAGTGGAGACGGGGGTGGTCTGTCAAGAGGTGTGAGGCGAGAACTTTAAAGTCCTTTTTGAATTTTTGAGATTCTGTAGTTCTGTCTCCTACTGACAAATTAAGGCATCCAAATTGGTGTATGTTTCCAATGCCAGTGAAGGAATATGGGCTTCTCTTAAGATCTGCCTCACCTGCCCCCAGAACAGTTTTTCTCTTGGCACCTTCTCCCCAGCCTGCTAACTAAACCATCTGTTTTTAAACAGAACACATCACTTAATTAATTTGTTTCAGCAATTCTCCTCTCCCCAAAATGTTCAAGAAGTACTGTAAAATAGAGACAGTAAACATGTAGTGCGCTGCAGTTTAGGAGAAGGGGAGAAACTGGGCCTCTTGTACACACCCAGAAAAAGCCAGGAGGAAATACATTATAATGGCAAGTGATTATCTCTGGGTAATGACAATATGAGTGATTTTTTTTCATTATTTCCAACGTTTCTATAAAGAACGCACATTTTATGAAGAAAACATTATTGATATGCTAATTAGGAGGACTGTAACAGCACAGAAATAATTCATATGATGGAAAGGGACATACATTTGATAATTTAACATTTTGCTATCATTCCACCAACATTTTTAAGCATGTGCTTTATTCTACCTTACTGGTTTTGGTTCATGTTTTATTAAATGCAAACTAAAATGTTTACTTTTTTATTACACTTCCTTTTAAAACATTGTCAACACTGTTTTAGTACAAGTTGATTTTTCCTAAAGGAAGAGTTAAGAAAATTCTGGGATGATTTGATAGTTGCTTGAAAGTTTTTTAGCCTTAGTTCACACTAATCTATTTGGCCATCATTTGTGGCTTAGTGAACTTCAGAAATGTTTATTATAGATAATGCCATCCACCTGCAATTGCCTGAGCCATGAAGGTATTCTCTTCAGCTGGCCATTGCATTCCCTTTCCTAAAGAATTATTACATTTACATTATTCTGTTGAAGTATATTTTGTTTAAGATAATTTACTAATTAAAACCATTTGTCAGGGACAGCTGAACATCTTAGAATCAAGTAAAATGCATTAGGGAAGCTCGTTGTTTTTTGTTTGTTTGTTTGTTTTTTGAGACGGAGTCTCGTTCTGTCGCCCAGGCTGGAGTGCAGTGGTGTGATCTTGGCTCACTGCAAGCTCCACTTCCTGGGTTCACGCCATTCTCCTGCCTCAGCCTCCCGAGTAGCTGGGACTACAGGCGCCCGCCACCACGCCCGGCTAATGTTTTGTATTTTTAGTAGAGACGGGGTTTCACCGTGTTAGCCAGGATGGTCTCGATCTCCTGACCTTGTATCCACCTGCCTTGGCCTCCCAAAGTGCTGGGATTACAGGTGTGAGCCACTGTGCCTAGCCAGGAAGCTCATTGTTTAATAGACTTTATGGTGAATCCTTATATAAAACAAATAATTATTGTGTAAAAGTTGCCTTCAGATGAACATTGTAGATCAATCTATATTTTCACAAATCAGGTTTCTAATTTGCCATTAAAGCAAGATATTATATGAAGGGCAGAAAATACTTTAAAAATTTAAGTACAGTTTAATATTTTTTGGTTGTGTAATTTAGTAAAATATAAATTATTTTTCTTTTCCAGCAAATTCTGCCCAGCTGGTTGTAGAGAACGTTCTGCTCTACAGAGCAGAATGTGCATAGGCTAGGTACATATGCTAGGTAATATGTACCCATGTACATAGGCTAGGTAGTATGGCTTTCCAATATTTACATTTCAGTGAGACTTAGACTTCAAAATAGCTAGAAAATAAAAGTATAAATTGTACCATCTGTTCAAAAGAGAATTTTCAAAAATCAGGTTCAATAAATGTGAATTTTAAAAATCAATACCAAAAAAGTGACAAATAAACATCAATTTCCTTTAAGTTGGATGGATGAGGGAGTGACTATTTGAAAGAAAATAATCCTGGAAAATGTTGGTAATTTTATCATAATAATATGATAGACTTGATGGGTAGTCTTTTGGAGATGTATCCTGTAGCCTACAATTAATATTAAAAGAAATGGCAAAAACCGCAATTACTTTTGCATCAACCTATTATGGAAAGCCATAGCTGCAATTAAATAAAAATTTTATAAAAAGGGTATTCACCATTGAATTCCTTCAATACTGGGTACTGTGAGAAATGAGAATATTTGTTGGCCAATGATACTGTTAGATCCTGTTGCTCGTTCGCCTGTGAACCTGTCATCTTACAGCCAAGGAGGCCCTGGGACATGCCAAGTCCAGTGAGAGCTCTCAATAGGCAGGGTTCCTAGAATGAAGACCAGTGATCCCAAGGACAGTGGGAATAGCTGCTCAGCAGACCACTGAACTGATTTGGTTTTCATTCTGGGGTTTAGCGAGGGAGACAGGCCTGCATGAGTCCTATAAAAGGTGCACTGGGTACCCTTTAGAATCACAAGGTGACAGACCTTCAGAAAAGACACTAGACCAGCAGTCCCCAACCTTTTCCACAGATGGGGTGGGGGATGGTTTCAGGATGAAAGTGTTCCACCTCAGATCACCAGGAATTCGATTCTCATAAGGAGCACACAGCCTAGATTCCTCACATGCACAGCTGTCGTAGGATTTGCACCCCTGTGAGAATCTAATGCCTTTGCTGATCTAACAGGAGGTAGAGCTCAGGCCGTAATGTGTGCTTGCCCACCGCTCATCTCCTGCTGTGTGGCCCAGTTCCTAACAGGCCACTGAGCAGTACCAGTCCACAGCCTGGGGGCTTGGGGACCCATGCACTAGACAACATCCAGTCCAGGCTTGTCATTGTCCAGAGGAATGGGAAGTCAGATCAAGAGCAGTGGAATGACTTGCATATACTTTGTGGAGTTAGAGGCAAAGCCAGGATGACAAGTTGCTAAATTTAAATTCAGGACTTTTCCTCTTCAACTGGCTTCTCCATTTTGTTTGGACTCAAGAGTCCAAACTGATGATAAGAAAGCTTTTTAATGAGGCCAGGCGCGGTGGCTCACGCTTGTAATCCCAGCACTTTGGGAGGCCGAGGTGGGTGGATCATGAGGTCAGGAGATGGATTCTGTCCTGGCTAACACGGTGAAACCCGGTCTCTACTAAAAATATTTAAAAAATTAGCTGGTTGTGGTGGCAGGCGCCTGTGGTCCCAGCTGCTCGGGAGGCTGAGGCAGGAGAATGGCGTGAACCCAGGAGGCGGAGCTTGCAGTGAACTGAGATTGCGCCACTGCACTCCCGCCTGGGCGACAGGCCGAGACTCCGTCTCAAAAAAAAAAAAAAAAAAAAAAAGCTTTTTAATGAAAGAAAATTCAGGAACAATATACAGAAAATTCAGGAAAGATAAAAATGCAACCTGCATTCTTATTAAAGAGTACGATCTTTTTCTCTTCTAATTTTAATTCTTTTTTTCCTCCAAAATTAGGGGGGTAGTATTTGCATCTCTATTTCAGCATTCTCATTTTTTTCTTTCTGTCGTGAAATCTTTCCTCTCTTTTGTTATGATAGCAGTTATTGCAAAACTGACTCACTTTGCCAAACCTAATCTAGTTTGGGAAATATGAACTCTCTAAATTGAAGATCACAAAGTTCTCAACTTTATTGCAACTATGTTGCAAAATATTATTTGTCTCATTAGTCCTTACACTGTTGTAACTTAAGTCTAAGGGAACTTTTCCATTGTAAATAAGGTAAGCGGCATTGTCATTAACAAAAAGAGAAATTCTTGAGTCCAGTTATTGAGACACAATTTCATGAGCTGCCTTTCTATGTTGGCATTAATAGTCATGAAGAAGTGGAGCATAGCTAAGGTTTATTTAGGAAATTATGTTTCTTATCCCCTCACTCCTGGGTCTGAGTGCCTTATCACCCTTCCACAGAGGTCTGCACTTGGGGACCTACAGGCCTGGGCACCCCATAGAAAGTTCTAGTCTTTTCTGTAGCCCCACTTCCTGACAGAGCCGATTCCAATCCCACAACCACCTGTAAATCAGAGCCAGTCTGCTGCTCCTGCTGCATCTGTCAGAACAGCCAGCAGCCTGCTGACACCTCACACTGAACATCGCAGGGCTGAGCTGGCACTGGCTTTTTGATGCCTCCTGAGGGGATTCAGGAAGTGAGATGGAGGCTGTCAGCCCTGAGTTGCTCATCATCCCTCTAGGAACTTCGTTAAGCTTTCTGTTCCATTTAATGTTCTGTGGCTGTCATTACCATTGTGGTTTTGGTACCTTGATAAATCTCTAATTTAAAAATGAACATGTGGAATTGAAAGTTCAGCTTCTTAAATGATAACTTGGCATGTGTGTCTAACAGCCTAAGTATAAGAAACTGGATCTGTTATCAATTTCTGCTTAACAAGCCACTCCAAAACTTAGTGGCTTAAAGTAGCAGACATTTATTTGCTGATGAGTTTGAGGGTGAGCAGTTTGTCTCCACCCACACTGGATTGGATTAGTAGCTCCCTTAGCCTGGAATCACTCTTGTGGCGGCCATCATATGGCAGGTTAACTGGGGCTCAAGAGTCTAAGGTGGCTTCACTCACATATGTAGCAGTTGGCTAGGCCCTGTTATCTGCAGCAGAACAAAGCAAGCCACATGGTCCAGAGTCAGTGAGGGAGGTGACCACTCCAGGGCATGGCCATTGGAAGGCTTTATTCACTGGGGCCACTACTATAAATTACCACAGAAACAAAACAGAAAACTCCAACTATATTTTAACTGTGTTCTTTTAAGTTCTGCATAATGATGTTGCTGTGTTTCAGACCTCTTTATTGTGCAAAGCTGCCATCCATGCAGGAATAATTGCTGATGAACTGGGTGGCCAGATCAGTGTGCTTCAGCACAAAGGGATCAGTCGATATGAAGGGATTCTGGCCAATGGTGTGCTTTCAAGGGAGTAAGTACTTTTTTTCAGTACCGTTTGTTCTGAGTAGAAGGTAATCCTGAAGGATAATTAACCAGCTCACAACTTTGAAAAGACAGCAGGGATGTGATAGCAAGGGTTTGTCAACTGGAAAAATATGCATGAGTGCTTAGAGCAGCATTTCTGGTCTCTGCATGGATGATAAATGTAGCAATCAGAAAGCTCACTGGTTATGCTGACATGTAAATTAAAATGGCGCACTCTGAAGCCCTGGGGCAGAGGAGTGTTTTTATTCTCAGGTGCTTTTGTGGGAGAAGATAAAGGCTTAATCCTTTTTGGGTTTTTACAACTTCTGTAAATTACTGGTTGTCTCCAGTATTACCATCATCTGAAACCCTTACAGAACCACTGAGCTCCCTAGAAGACTCCTAGAGACAATCGTTTAGTGATGAGTTTGGGAAGTGAAGAAAGATGGCCTTTGTTAACACTGTTTAAAAATATGGCCTTTGTTAACGTTATATTCTTCGTTTGTTTTTATCCTGTGCTCTTTTAGCTTCATGAGAAAAAAAAAAATGTGTTAAGTGCTTTAAATGGTTCAACTTAAGCTTTTCATATTTTCAGATTTCCTCAGCCACTACAAGGTGTAAAACTAGAGCTGTGTAGAACTCAGTGTCAGCCTACCCTGTGGTCCAGACGTCCACACATATAAACAGGCAGCTCAGAATGGCCAAGTGGGAGACACTCCTGGAGTGGAAACCTAGTGAGAGAAAAGTGCTCCTCAAGCCACTGTATTTCTCTCTCTCATTCTCTCCTTCTGCCTTCTGCAACTCTGTTTTTTGGACAGGTTTTCACATGGCCTGGGTTCCAAGAATAAGGCACAAGACAGAGGTTTTAGGCATTTTGGGATCCAGAAGTGGGGAAAAAAATGTCAGGACCTATATATTCTATCACTCATTAATCTGTATGACATTCTTCCCCTGCCCCTGCTATTTTGTCCTAGCCCCCTCTTGCATCAGAAAGAACATGGTCATATTTTGCTGTTCCATTTTCACAATGGATGGTGGGCCATCTTATCTTGGATAGGTTCTCAAGTTAGTCAGCATAGATATGGTGACTCTGATGTTATTTTGATAATTGTATAGTAATATGTTCCTTCCCCCTCCTACTTTTTATTTAAGTGTATTATAGTTAGCAATGTCATAGGTCAAATAGGTATCCTGACAACAAGTTATAACATTGCTTTTATTGGAAAATGTGTCTTAAGTTCTGAAGAACCAACTTATAAACTCACATATAAACTTTGGGACTAACACCCATTTTGTGATTGAGGTTGTTGGCCCATGTTCATAGGCAGTGGCATTTAGAAGCAGTAACTGAAGTTAAGGGAGAGGTGGTTAGGTCATCTTCACGAAGGAGGTGAATCTTGTGTTTGATGGAAGGCAGGAACGATGCTTAGAGGGATTACGAGGGTAGAGTCAAGACTGAGGAGCAATGTTAGAGAGGGGTGGTGGTGGCCATCGGCACACCATGCTCACGGCCAGGAGGCTGGCTGGTGGGTGTCTGTGGAGAAAAGGCAGAGCCTCTCACTGGCAACTCTGAGTTCAGGGGTCGGGGTGGGGGTAACTAGAGAAGATGTTCCAACATAACTCTTTCATAAGCAATGCAAGTAGTACTGTACGTAATCCACAAAAGACTTCCATCCACCAAGGACAGCAGTGCATGCCGTGCACTTGTACATGCAGGCTTACCTCATGATATTTGTGTTCTCTGCCTACCATGACCCTCCCATTTCCTTTCCCCTTCTGGATAGATTTTTAGCTATGAGAGGACACAAAGTGTTTTTTTCATATTACCTGAACATTCAAAGACAAATTAGTCTCTAAATTTGTGCCAAGGTTTAAGATCCAAAAGTTTAGTAACAGTATGCTATTAGAAATTAAAATCTTTACTCAAATGAATAAAATTATACATATATATACACACATACGTATAACATTTTTCACATAAATATTTGCCACATTTTCAGAACATTAAATTTTATTTTAAAGTTTACATCCTGATTTATAGTAAAAGGGATCACTTATGCACAGTAAACCTTTAAATGCCAACTTGACCTTGACTTTTGAGAATGTATTCCTTTTTATGTTTTTTGATGGTTTCTTCTGTTGATACGAGGGTGCTACTTCAGGAAGATAACAGGCTCTAGCCTGAATGTGTTAGGTGCTACCACCTCCAAACAGGAACAAAGAACTTCCCTTTGGCTTTCAATCTGTTTTTTGGAATCATTTGTCTGTATTTGTATACATTTGAATGCTCCTTTTGTAGGAAAACAGGATAACAAAAAGTTTAACTTGGATTTTGTCTTACTTTTGAACAAACATTATTAAAACTATTGAATAAATTAGACTGTGTTCTCAGTTAACTTCTGCTACATCAACTGGACTTAATATATACATATATAATATATTTTATATAATTTGAAAAGTATATATTATATATTTTATATAATTTGACGTTAAACTTCCATGCAAAAAGTAGAGTACAGAAATCTAAACCATTAGTGAATTAGAAAGGGTTTTGCTTCATATTCCATATAGTTATTTGTACTAATTGTCTGATTTTTATTTTGGGGGGAGTAGATAGAAAGTTCAGAATTATATCAAGATCTCTTCTTATTTCTAGATCTGTGATTTTGCACCGAGCAAATAGTTAACTGTATGTTCACACAGCCTCTTCCACTCATTTAGATTTGAAATCTTCAGGGAGCAGTTGTTTTTGTCTGTGTTGTTTTACTCTTGGGGAAACACTGTACATGCGGTCATTGAACTTATGTTCCCACACATGATTGTTTGGCATTCAGGAAAAACCAGAGAAGGAAGTATTGCAGCTGAGGAAGAAGGAGTCCCTAAAGTAAATATCCAGGGCTCTTCTGGGATTCATCTCGGGTCAGGTCATTTCCTTGATTTGAAGAGACCAGAATGGTATCAGGAAGAGGGACTGACCTCATACAGAGGACGATGGTGCTAACCATCGAAGCGAAGACCTTCTTTCTGTTTCCATCAGATTATTCTTGATTGCTTCTGTAGCCCTCTGGGAAGGCTCCTTATTCGTGTAATCTGATTGAATTCATTCACTCTAATGTGTGAATGCTTCAGAACCCTAACCTCCCTAGGGTGTTTTTATTTTCAAAAGAGTAGGCTTATTAACCTGTAGAATTCTTTAAGTGGTCTGTAGTTAATTCCTTCAATGGAATGAAATGGAAAAACATTTTCCAGTTGATAACAGAGGAAAGCCAGGCAGAGAGCTGTTAGAAGCAGAGCTTTTCCTGGTTTCTTCTCAGGATTAACTCCAAAGTTATCCTTTCCATACTTTTTGGTCAACAACAAAACTAATGTTTCATGGCAATGGGAGTGAGCTTAGTTTCTTAGGGTTGCCGCAGCATTATTTAGGCTTATTTGAGCCACATTTCAAATTTAACAGCATAGGAACATTAGAGAAAATGGAAAAAGAGACAAAAGAGAGGCTCTACATAAATCTTAATACAATTTTAATATGATTAGCGCCTTTCTTTAAGTGTCAGGAGAGTTGAGTTCTCATCCAAGCTTTTTTTGCTAGCTGTGAACTTAGGCAAGTCCCAGGACCCATGTGGGTCTGGGTTTTCTCACGTAAGTAATGATTGGTGCCTGCATTATGTTCAGTGCAGAGATCATAGAAGAACCTATATGTGGAATACCAGGGTTTATGTAGTCTGCCAAGCATAGACAGTGTGAAAGAGAAAATCTATTCTAGAGAGTTTTACTACCCATTACTTCTAAAAAGAGCTTTTGATGGGAAGGTACTTATACTCTTGGCCAGAATACTTTGGGGTTCTTTGTGGATTTCATGTTTTAGTACTCTCTGTGTCCATTATTCCCATCTATAATTCAGAATTAAACATTTAAAATAATAAGCAGCACTCTGAGATTGTAAAATAGTTGTAAAAAGTTGGACACAACAGGGACATCTACCTTTTGGTGTTTACCTCTAGTATCTAATACTGTGCACATAAAGCTAATGTTGAGGCCCCCAAATTTTCCATTCGTTCTCTGTATTTTTCATACCACTGACTTTGTGAGGGATTATTTTAAAGGTTGATCTGGTCTTCAAAGGTAGATAAGGACATTCCTGTGGCCTTAGGAATCTCTTCTGCACTGAAGGAGACAACTGCAGAATGAGGCTGATGCGATCATTTCTCCTGTGATAGCGATAGAAGCGGCAGTAAGGCCAGCTCACTGACATGCTGTGTGTTTTCTCCAGCTGTACCTTGTCATCCAGAAGCAGGAGCTGGTTCAAGGCTTGGTGCTGGTTGCTACAGTAGGTTAGGAGTGTGGCCGTGGAGAGACAGGGCAGAGACTGTCCCCAGAGTAACACTGCTGAAACATCCTCAATGAGAGTCGAGAGATCTGTGGGGAAGGCAGATGGAAATGAGTGGGACACTTTAAGGTGACTACTGAAACAAAGGGAGATTTCAGGGCAGTAATCTTTCCTGTCTTCATCATCTTGCAATAATTAATTGAGATGTAAGGTTATTCCTGAGACTGTGTATCTATACATTCCTTTCCAATAAATTCAGCATGGTGGAAATAGCACGGGATTCAGATTCAAAAGCAGCATCTCAGAGTCCTAGCCCCTTTCCTAGCCCCTTGTCACTTATATGAATTTAGGGAAGTTGCTTACCTTCCGTGGGCCTAAGTTTCCTGTTCTATAATATACTGATGATGAGGATAATAGCAGTAGGTTTGCAGGGGTGTTGTGAGGATCATGTAAGGAAGCACAGGTGGGAAAGCTCTGTGAGCCCTGGGATGTAGCTATATTAGTCACTAAGATCTACGTAAGCAACTCACCTTCTCATGTTTGTCTTTATTGTTTCAGTGGTTCCCTGTCAGACAAGCGATTTCTGTTTACCTCCAATGGTAAGGATCATGCTTTCCTTAAGAATTTGATATTTTCGGTGGCTCACGCCTATAATCCCAGCACTTTGGGAGGCCGAGGCAGGCGGATCACGAGGTCAGGAGATCGAGACCATCCTGGCTAACACAGTGAAACCCCGTCTCTACTAAAAATACAAAAAATTAGCTGGGCGTGGTGAGGGGGCGCCTGTAGTCCCAGCTACTCAGGAGGCTGAGGCAGGAGAATGGCATGAACCTGGGAAGCAGAGCTTGCAGTGAGCTGAGATTGTGCCACTGCACTCCAGCCTGGGTGACAGAGCGAGACTCCATCTCAAAAAAAAAAGAATTTGACATTTTAAAAGTCTTTGGTAGTAGTTTATTCCTCCACACCTTCAGATTATATAGTTTAAAAGGTTGGGTTTTTTTTTCTTTTTTCTCAGGTTACATAGCACCTTTTTTTTTTTTTTTTTTTTTTTTTTTTTTTTTTTTTTTTTAAGGAGGCAGAGTCTCATTATGTTGCCCAGGCTGGTCTCAAACTCCTGGGCTTACCTATCTTCTTGCTTCAGCCACCCACACCAAATCTTCTTGACTTAACCATCCACAGGATAATAAGCCTAATTAACATTAAGCAGAAAATATGTTTCTTTATAATCTAAACTCTCTCAAACTTTTGCCAAAAAGAATAAAAAGTGAAATATTTATTTTAAAATAAATCCCTTTATCTTAGATTTTAAGAGAAAAAGCTTTCAAATATTGCAATTTTTGGCTTGTTATTATTTTGAATAAAGTTACTGAAAATGAGTATATAAAATAAAGGCATTTTAGCTTCTCCATCATGGAATGTATTCTATGTAAATATTCTCCCTTAGCATAAACCATTTCAAGGAAAACACTACAAATATTTCTTCTTTGCCTTTATTTGCTGCCTTCACATTGGTATATTGGGCATGGTATAGTTAAGGTCCTTTGGATGAATATTGGGTACAACTTACTGATGTTCAGAGGACTTAGACACATCTGCTTTTCAAGTATGTGGAAAAAATGGGGTTCCCCTCTGATTCTAAATCTTTTAAAGTGAGAAGGAACACAGCATTTTAAACCTTTAACACAGATTGCACTTTGTTGAAATCAGGATGAATTTAGAAAGTTAGAAAATAAAATCTACAGTGGGAATGAAGAGATGTCACTTATAAAGGATGTGACTTGGTCTGTTAAAAAGAAAAGCAGTAACGGCTTCAAGGCATGGTAGTACAAATGAGGGAAATGCAAGTCAGGACCATTTAAAAGCTGGTAATTAAACACTTGATTCCATATCAGAATAAAAGTCAATCAGTTGAATATTTCTAGGTGAGATGTGGTACTACTTTTTTTTTTTTGCTGTTATTTTATGTCTGTATCTAAAATATCTTACTGCACTCTTTTTTCAGGTTGCAGCAGATCCTTGAGTTTGGAACCTGACGGGCAAATCAGAGCTTCTTCCTCATGGCAGTCAGTCAATGAGAGTGGAGACCAAGTTCACTGGTCTCCTGGCCAAGCTCGACTTCAGGACCAAGGCCCATCATGGGCTTCGGGTGACAGTAGCAACAACCACAAATCACGAGAGTGGCTGGAGATCGATTTGGGGGAGAAAAAGAAAATAACAGGTGCAGAAAATAACACAAGTGCAAAGTGCAGGAGTAGTTTCATGACTGTAAATGACTCGCAGTTGAGAATATGCTTATTGTTTACATAGGTGCCTTTCTACCTACCTCCAAGTTCTTGAAATATTCGAAAATGTAACAAATCTTTACAATCTTTCTGTGAAAAGAATCTGTATGCAAGTTGTAAATATGGATATATGGATTAGAGAGATAATTCTTCAATGGTGAAATCTTTATATGGTGTATTGTTAGTGTGAAAACATTAATCTGTGAAGAGATTTTTAAATGCAACTAATATAAGTTGGCTTGTGAGATGATTTGAGGTTTCAGATGAGGGAGAAAAAAATGAAACTTGAAATTTTAATAGATGTTATATTTAACAAACTTTTAAAAATAGCCTGTAAATATTATTTTCTTACAAGGAATTAGGACCACAGGATCTACACAGTCGAACTTCAACTTTTATGTTAAGAGTTTTGTGATGAACTTCAAAAACAATAATTCTAAGTGGAAGACCTACAAAGGAATTGTGAATAATGAAGAAAAGGTAAGAGGTAACCCTAGAGGCAAGAGAACTCAGTAGGAGAACAGGCCTCTATATATTTTCATCAGTGTGTTTACATTAAATATCTCATTAATAAAAGACAGTGAGGCCAGGCATGGTGGTTCATGCCTGTAATCCCCAAGCTTTGGGAGGCCAAGGCAGGAGGATCATTTGAGACCATCCTGGGCAACATAGCAAGACCCCACCAATACAAAAAAAAATTTTTTTTTTAAATTACCCAAATATGGTGGTGCACACTTGTAGTCCTAGATACTTGGAAGGCTGAGGCAGGAAGATCACTTGAGACCAGGAGTTCAAGGTTACAGTGAATTATGATTGTGCGATTGCACTACAGCCTGGGCAACAGAGTAAGAGCCTGTCTCTAAAATAAAATAAAATTTTAAAAAAGATGATGATGGGCTGGTCGCGCTGGCTCACACTTATAATCTCAGCACTTTGGGAGGCTAAGGCAGGTGGATCACCTGAGGTCAGGAGTTCGAGACCAGCCTGGCCAACATAGTGAAACTCCATCTCTACTAAAAATACAAAAATAGCCGGGCGTGGTGACTGGTGCCTATAATCCCAGCTACTTGGGAGGCTGAGGCAGGAGAATCGTTTGAACCTGGGAGGCGGAGGTTGCAGTGAGCCGAGATTGCACCATTGCACTCCAGCCTGGGTGACAAGAGCGAGATTCCATCTCAAAAAAAAAAAAAAAAAAAAAAAGATGGGGCTTTCTTGGCATCCAAGAATAAGAAATGGGTCAATAAAAACCTTGAGAGATCTTTGTGATTTAATTCTTTTCTACTTCAGGAATGAAATACTTGTGATTTTCTTGGGAAGTGAAAATTGGCCGTTTGAAATGGCTGCTTCAGTATAAGTATGGTGGATGTTTGAATTGGACATTTGTCTTGGGATCCTGTTAGTGGCAATGAGAATTCGGAAGGAAGTTGCAAAAGTGAGAGAGCTGAAGCCTTGTGCTCTTGAGGTTGCTTGTTTGTAGCACCAGTTGAATGTAGAAATATTAAGGTCAAATAATACAACAAGGCATTTTTAGCTTCTTTATCCAAAATGAAATTTAAATCAGTAAACAGATGAGCAGCACCACCTTAGTTAGATAAATTGGCCCTTGTTTGCAAAGCCTCATATGTTCAATATCAAGAGTGTCTAGAAAAATGCAACAGACATAGGATCCTTGCCTGGATTTCATATAACCAGGTATAAGTGAGATGATAAACAGCTAAAAACTCACTAATAATATCTTAAGGTAAAAATAACTTCCTTCTGTAGGTGTTTCAGGGTAACTCTAACTTTCGGGACCCAGTGCAAAACAATTTCATCCCTCCCATCGTGGCCAGATATGTGCGGGTTGTCCCCCAGACATGGCACCAGAGGATAGCCTTGAAGGTGGAGCTCATTGGTTGCCAGATTACACAAGGTAGGGCTCAGGGCAAGCCAGTGAGTTACTCAAGTTTGGTCATATTTTTTTTCGCCTATCATTGTTACTAATGTGGTTTTCCCGATGTTCCTCCTCTCTCAGGTAATGATTCATTGGTGTGGCGCAAGACAAGTCAAAGCACCAGTGTTTCAACTAAGAAAGAAGATGAGACAATCACAAGGCCCGTCCCCTCGGAAGAAACATCCACAGGTAGAGCAGTGATTGTTTTGTGGTTTCCTAAGGAGCATAACTGGTAACCCACCCAATATCAGTAACTTCAACAAGATTTCTTTTTCTCTGTCATATAAATACTGGAGGCAGGTGATCCAGTGGTATTGGCACATATGTAAAATGATGTATGTTTATGGCTTTTCATTGCAGTATTATAAATAGAAAAAAATTAGGAATTAACTTATGTGCCCTTCAAACACTAGGTACATATTTTGTGGAAAAATAAAATATTAGCACATCCATGCAGTGGAACACTCTGCAGCCATACAAAAAAAAATTGGTAATATAGAAATTGGTAATATAGAAAGCTCTCTGAGATATAGTGGCAACTTAAAAAAAATAAGCAAAATACAGAACTATCAAAGTAGCATGCCACCTTTTCTGCAAAAAGGAGAAATAAAGAATAAATATTCATTCCAGTATCTCTAGAAAAATTTCAGGAAACATAATGCGGCTTTCTGTGAAGGAGGAACAGAGGTAGGAGGGACACATTCCATTCCATACTTTTGTATACTTTTTGCATTTTGAACATGTAAGTGTGTAATCTATTCAAATAACATTAAAAGTACATGTTTTCAGAATATAAAATAATTTGCATATCAATTTTATAAGAATTTGGAAAGATTAGAAAAACACAAATAAGAAAACAAAAATTAGTCATAAATCAGTGTCCACAATCACCAAATCTCACTGTTTCTAGTCAACTATATTTATATTTCTAACTTTAAGACAAAAATGGTAGCATATCATATTATTCTGTTCTGTAGCATATATTTTTCATTTAACATTGTATTATGTGCATTTTCCAATATTATTGGAAGGTTGAAAACCCCAATTATTAATGTCTTTATAGTATTTTTTCACATGGATAAAGCATTATTTACTTGACCATTCCCCTGCTGTTGGATGGTTAAGTTGTTTGATTTTCCCCAAATTTTCACTCTTAAAAATAACACCGCTGCTGGGCACGTTGGCTCACACCTGCAATCCTAGCACTTTGGGAGGCCGAGGCGGGCAGATTGCCTGAGCTCAGGAATTCGAGACCAGCCTGGGCAACATGGTGAAACCCCATGTCTAATGAAATACAAAAAATTAGCTGGGCGTGGCAGCATGCGCCTGTAGTCCCAGCTACTCGGGAGGCTGAGGCAGGAGAATTGCTTGAACCCAGAAGGTGAAGGTTGCCCAAGCTGAGATCACACCACTGCACTCCAGCCTGGGTGACAGAGCGAGACTCCATCTCTAAAAAAAAAAAAGAAAAAAAAAATTAATAACACTTCTGTTACTTATACACAAATTTTGTTTTCATCTAAGTCCCTTTTCCCCTTCTTCATGAATTGCGTTTTTCCACTCTTAAGCATCCCTTTATTTTCTTCCCAGGGATCATAGAAGAGAAAGATGAAGAGCAAATATTTTTCCTTTACTTTGTGTATTTTCTACAAACTTGGGGCCTGCCTTGGTGGCTGTCAAAGTGTCCTTTTTTTAGAGCAGAAAGAGTTGCAGGAAAACATGATGTGGTGTTTCATGCAACATAGTGGAAATGCTGTTTGAGGTCATCAGCCTGCACTTCCTCTCAGTCCGCAGCCCCAGAGCTCTGTAACGAGGATCCCAGTTTTCCAGGCTATTGTTATGGTACAGGTCCAAACCCACCTGCCATCTGGGGAAACGCGTTGCTTGAGCCAAAGTAGGAGCTCCACACTGTGCTTAAATCATTTACCTGTCTCAATAGTTCTCACCTGAGGGGTGGGGGGGGTGTTAAACTCCCCCCTCATTTCAGACTTCTGGAGTTTAATATGGGCTAAGCAACAAGCCCAGGGTACCTGTTAGTCCCTGAGGAACATTGGAAACTGTCTCTGGGGGGCTGGGGGAGAAATTTTATTTTCCCAAACTTTAGCCAGGATTTTGAATCCTTTCTTTTTGCTTTCCAATATCAGTAAATGCCTAACATGTATTCATTTTCCCCCTATATTAAATACTTAAAGACTTTTCAATTCCATGTTCAGTTTTAGATCATGAAAAGTGGTTGTTGGTCATTTATGTTGTAACGTGATGGCTTTCCCTCTTCTTTAGGAATAAACATTACAACGGTGGCTATTCCATTGGTGCTCCTTGTTGTCCTCGTGTTTGCTGGAATGGGGATCTTTGCAGCCTTTAGAAAGTATGGTGACTTTACATGTTTAAATTTCTTCTCTAATTATGCAAACAATAAAAAACCAAAAAGTTTATTCTTCAGAAATGCATATGTACAAAAGCAGCATGACTTCTTTCAAAATAAAATGTTAACTTATATTTTGCAAACAAGTTAGATAAAAGTAGAAATGATCAAGTATTACTTTATTAATCTGTTTTTATAGACAGGGTCTCCCTGTGTCTCCCAGGCTGGAGTGCAGTGGTGACATTGCTCAAACTCCTGGGCTCAAGCAAACCCCCTGCCTCAACCTCCTGAGTAGTTAGGATTTCAAGCATGTGCCACCATGCCCAGATAATTTTTTTATGTTTTGTAAAGATGGGATCTTGCTTTCTCACCCAGGCTGATCTCAAACTTCTGGTCTCATTTGATCCTCCCAAAGCACTGGGATTACAGGCATGAGCCACCGCACCCCACCATGTATTACTTTATAAGCAGTTCTTGTCATTTAGAGACCTTTGGTAAAGACTTAACCTTTGAGTATTGTAGAAGTATCCTGAAATTGATATGTTGCTTTAGAAGTATCTGTGCTTCTCCTCCCTGAAGAGTAAAAGGAATATTAAATAGGCTGCTTGGGGTATCACCAAGCTGCCCTGTAACTCAGCCTCCCCAAGCCTGTTTCCTTATGTATAAAATATAGCTTACCCAGATGAGTTCTGAATCTCTTCCAGAACCCTAAGATCTATGTTTATTTTAACAAATGTTAGATGTTGGATCTAAACAAAAAATGGAAAGTATTCTGAAGTTTTCTCTTTTTATATTTTAAGCAACTTCAGAATCTATAATGTGTATATTAGTACAAATAGAATGAAGAATAGTTTCTGCTATCATGAGAGAAGGTACAAAAGTCTCTGGTTCAGGTAGATATTCATAAGTTAAAGCATGCCTTAGTGTAATGTGCTTGTATGAAATGCTTTTAAAGACACCCACAGTTTTGGACTGGAGTATAGTAGAGATGAAGTGAGACCATGTGGTCATAAGGAATTGCTTCAGGATGACTGCATGAGCGAGTGATAAACTAAATAAGGCACTGATTTCTAATATGCAAAATAAGATTAGTATATATTCTTCTAGTGAAATCTTGTGACTTTTCTTATAAATGAGATAAATTTATAGATAATTCTACATATTTGTATGATTTTCTAAAGCACATGGCAGCTGCCATCTCATTTAATTCTCACATCAACCCTATGAGGTAAGTACTATTATGATCCTTATTTTATATAGGGAGAGAGAGGCAGATACATTGGCTTATAAATATTCAGTAGAACTTTTTGTCTTGATAGGAAGAAGAAGAAAGGAAGTCCATATGGATCAGCGGAGGCTCAGAAAACAGGTTGGTTGAAAACTCTATCTACAATTTTATCTGTCTTTGAGGAAGGGACAGGATCTGCTGATTGAAAGCATAAGGAGGCCAGTGGCCCACATTTATTTGATTAAAAGACATAAGCCCTGTAGCCTTTAAAGTAGAATATCTATAAGGAAGGAATTTATTGTGTCCTGTCTCTTTATTTTAATGGCCACTTTACTTTTGTTCAATGTCATCCCCTGTCATTTGTCAACATCCCTTTTTTCTTGGCCACTGGAGTTTAGGCCATGACACTGTCTGCCATCAAGGAGGTATGACAAAAGCCTTATCAGTGAACTGAAGTAGGCCCGTGTTGTTAGCATCTGCAGGCCTGTGCTGTACTTTCCACCCTGAGAAAGTGAGAAAAAGACCAGGCAGGGCTGGTGTGCAGGTTTCAGATAATCCTGCACACCAGCCCTGCCTGGTCTTTTTCTCACTTTCCCAGACACAGGCGCCCAAGCAATGAGTTAGCCATGGTCCAGAGAGAGAGAGCAGTGGGGCAGGACGCCTCAGAAAGCTCAGGGACCATTTGAGACTCCACCTCCCCAGGGTCTAAACACCAGCTGCAGTGTCTCCTCTGCATCACAGATGCCATGCCAGTGCAGACTGTGGGAGACCATACCCAGATGATCTCACAAAGGGAGAATCTGGGACCTGATGAGGGCAAAATACCTTTTAAAGGCACAGTGGAAAGCATGGTTAGAGTAGTGTTTGCTGTTGTGGTTAATGACCTTGGCATGCTGTTCTTAGCACACACACCTGAGGAGGACATTTATCACTGTCAGCTGTCAGAGGCAGCCTGACCTCTGACTCATCAAGGAACATGTTCTGGAGGACACGCATTACATTTCTGACATATTCATTTGTTTTATGTTACCTTTTTTCCAGACTGTTGGAAGCAGATTAAATATCCCTTTGCCAGACATCAGTCAGCTGAGTTTGCCATCAGCTATGATAATGAGAAGGAGATGACACAGAAGTTAGATCTCATCACAAGTGATATGGCAGGTAAGGGTCATATTTCTAGGACTGTGCTGTTAGATTGGAGGTGCTGCTTGTGGGGGAGGGAGACAGGAGAGAAATAAGGCAAAATCCTTTTCTATTTAGATAGGGTCCAGTAAATCTGAAATGTGTTTTTTCTGCATTCTGCACAGAATTACAAACTGACACTGAGATATTACTTAAAAGCCCTATTCAGCCAGTCTTTTCACCTGCAGGGGATATAGTGACATCCATAGTGATAGCCCTGATGTACTACTTGTATCTGGAAGCCCGGAATCTATTTTTGTTACCAAAGCTTTGATTAAGGCACTGGTAAAGAGGGACTAGAAGGAGGAATTAAATACAGTTCCTGCCCTGAGGAAGGTGAGATAGGAAATAAAGGAACTCTCTCAGTATGAAAAGGGCCTCAGTGTCCCTGACAAGCCACATCAAGAGTCGAGCTTCCCAAACCATCTATGGGGAAATGCTTTTTGTTTCTTTTTTTAAAATTTCTACTCCGTCTTGAATGAGTACACTGTAAAATGCAATATAAAATACTAGTAATAAGGAAATTTTAAAGATACAAAATACAAAGCTCTAATTTTTTGTTATTAGATTCAACAGGCATAAAATTACTCTAAGAGTAATAAAGAATAACTAAGAGTAGTTTCTTGACACTTAATCTCAATTTCTGCACCTGTCTCTATGGCACTGCTAAAAACAGTTCTCAGATACATAGGACTCTGTGGGGCATGCTCTGAGTAGCACTGCACTCTGGCCTCTCCCTCCTCACATGCAGCCTGAGGACCCGCAGTATAGGCATCACCTGGGGGCTTGTTAGAAAGGGAGGCCATAGAACTGGAAGCTCCCAGGTGACGCATGTGCACATCAGTGACTGGGAGTTGTCAGTGTAAGGGTTGGTTGAGCCACTTTGTGGACAAGGAGAGCATCCTCTGCAACCAAAATCCATCCTCTTGTTCCTTGGAAGTGACATGAAGGGAGAACCTATTTTCTGTTCTCTTATGCCGTTCATTCTCCTTCAGCTTCTAATTCAGTCTCTCCTCCTTCTTCCCTGAATGGTCCTTCTCAGGCTCTTTAAATGTGCAATGACCCGGGTTCTGTCTCACCCCCACTCACCACAGTCTCTCCCCTAAACAGTCCCACACCCTCCCCAACTTCCAGCAGTGCCCTTCCCTGCATGTTTGTCCATGCTGCTTCTCACACCCAGACTTCCCTGTCAGTCCCCAGTCCATAATTCTCAGCAGCCTGCTGGACGCCTCCACCTACAGATGTCACCCGTTCCTCAGCACCATCAGGAACAATCGAATCCATTGTTCCTAACCCTCACCACACATGGTCTGTGCATTCCTTGTCTAATGGCTTCTCGACTGCACATCCTAGCCTCATCCAGGCTTACCCTCTGGAAAGGGTCCTTGCCTCCCGTCTTTCCTCACACCCCATCTCTCACTGGTAACAAATTCCTGATTCTTGTCCCAAAGGGTCACTTTTCCTCTTTCCTAGTTTGTGACCTCTATGTGCATTTCTCTTTGCTTTTTTACCTCTCACTTTTTGATCTTTTCTTCTTCAGTCGACCTCCACAGTTACCTCTGAAAGTGCCAGTCTGTCGTTTCCCATAGAATTAAACCAGACTTCCTAGCAAGACAATCAACGCTTTTCCATGTTCTAACGCGTGGCTAACAGCATATACTCAGGATGTGCGTTTGAATCCTACTCCATTGCCGCATTGTGTGACCTAGGAAAAGTTAGTCTCTCTCTGCCTTGGTTTCCCATTTGTAAAATGGAGTAACAGTCCCTTCCTCAGGGGATTTTTTTTGAAGATTATTAACATCTTGCTGTTGGAATAGCGCCTGGCAAAGAGTAGGAGCTCTAGAAGTGTGAGCTCCTGGCATCATCCTCACTGTCACCACTAGGCCCTGACCTATTGCTTTGGTCCTCATATCCTATTAAACAAACTACTCTGTGTCCCTCATACTCTGGCCATATCAAACTCTATTTTCGGGGCTGTTTTTTTCTCCATTTCCACACTGTGTGACTTCCACTTCCATAGCTTCTCCAGAGCCAGTTTCAGAGCCACTTCCTCCCTGAAGTATTTCCCCATGCCCCAGGACGTCGTCATCGCCCCCATCTCTGAGAAGACCCTGCGAGGCTTCCTGAGCAGGCGGTGCGGTTGTGTACTGCCTGTGGATGGCTTCTGTGGCTTTCACATCAGGGTTTTCCGCAGTGCCTGGGACACCTGAGGGCACTCGGGGGGAGAGTCAGTCACCACAGCCTGAAGCAGAGTATCCCCGTCTGCCACTGACAGGCCGGCCCGTGTGTGGTGCCCGCTAGCTGCCATCTGTCTTGTGGTTTCAGATTACCAGCAGCCCCTCATGCTTGGCACCGGGACAGTCACGAGGAAGGGCTCCACCTTCCGGCCCATGGACACGGACGCCGAGGAGGCAGGGGTGAGCACCGACGCCGGCGGCCACTATGACTGCCCACAGCGGGCCGGCCGCCACGAGTACGCGCTGCCCCTGGCACCCCCGGAGCCCGAGTACGCCACGCCCATCGTGGAACAGCACCTGCTGCGCGCCCACACGTTCTCCACGCAGAGCGGCTACCGCGTCCCGGGGCCCCAGCCCGGCCACAAACACTCCCTCTCCTCGGGCGGCTTCTCCCCCGTAGCGGGTGTGGGCGCCCAGGACGGAGACTATCAAAGGCCACACAGCGCACAGCCTGCGGACAGGGGCTATGACCGGCCCAAAGCTGCCAGCACCTTCGCCACCGAAAGCAGGCATCCTGACTCTCAGAAGCCCCCAACGCATCCCGGGACGAGTGACAGCTATTCTGCCCCCAGAGACTGCCTCACACCCCTCAACCAGACGGCCATGACTGCCCTTTTGTGAACACAATGTGAAAGAAGCCTGCTGTGGTACTGAGCGTCGGGCTGTCGCAAGCCACTGGAAGAAGGGAGCCTGTTGGTCCAGAGTGTGTGTGTGTATCGGTGTGTGTGTACACTTGCGTGTGTGTATGTGTGATCCAGTAGGATCCTAGAGACAACCTGTCATACTGTTTACAAAATTGTGCAGCTGGTTTTGTGCTGACCCTTAGGGTGCGTCTATTGGGTTTCGTTGAGCTAGAAAAATGAAAATTTTCAGATGGCGTTTTCATTCCTCTGACTGTGATATTGAGCTGCTTTGGTGTTAAAGGTGTAATCTGTACAGAGTTGTATTTAACAATAATAAAAGTAATAAGTTTGCTCTATCAGATTTTAGTTTTGCACAGACGTTAAGTGGGAAAATGCAGCTGTTGCAAAACGTATATAAATAGTAGGTTCATTTTTTTCAGTATATTATCTGATACTGTGTTAGCAGCAGGTCTGCTTAAACGTAATCTTGTTGTTATTGAGTCATTTCCTCTCCTTTGATAACTAGAACTAAAAGCATTTTTAACATTCTTCTCCTGGAAGAGATGAATTACTTGAAGCATGAAAAGCACACCAGGGTGGTTGTTTATTTAGCAATTATGACTGTAGATTTAAAAACAAGCAAAGAAACAACACCTCAGCAGCTGCCCATTTCCTTAGTCTCCACTTCAGAGGAGGATGCGAAGAGGTCGGCCCAGCTCCCGTGACCATGAAGGTGGCACAGGAATTACAGTGTGAATGGCTGTGTCAGATGTTTTTGTACCTCAGATTAAAAATATTGCTGAAGTCAGATGCCACACTTTTCATGACTTTCTTCAGAAGTAGCACATTTTCGTGACTTCCATTGTCCTCTGAAAAACAAAGTTATTTGGAACATGTTCATACAAAAGTGACTGACCAAGTCTAAATCGAGCTTCTCTACTGAGATGAAACTGTTGGAAACTGATCTCATTTTATAAGAAATGATTTTCCCCTCAAGGAGGTGTCTGTAATTCCAGAACAGTCCAGACCTCAGCTGTACCTCATGTTCAGTAGTTTTTATTTGGGTTTTTTTTGTGAGTTAACTATGGGAGATTTAACCTCTTTTGCCAAAGAGGAAAGTGTGTGTGTGTGTGTTTTTAATAGAAAATATGGACCAAAAATTTTTTTCCCTGAAGAATGTATTATAACCCTATTTGTATGGTTATTACATCCTGTGAAATGTATATATGTTAAAATAATGGGGGGTGCTGGAAGGTCATGGCAGACTAGCTGCTGGTTAGTGTGGAGGGGAAATGGTTTACTTTGTGGAGTTTACATGGTTTTATGTGCACACTAATTGTAATAAACTATGCCAAAACAAACTGCCCCTGACTCTCACTGGTCAGTCCTGCTCACTGGGGTGTTAGAGGCACTCAAGGCTCAGCCTCCATAAAAAGGCAGGTGCCACAGTGGAGAGAGCAAGAGCTTGGTGCCAGATTAGGCCAGACCCCAATCTAGCACAGAAGAGAAGTCTGGCTGCTTATATAATGATGAGACTCAGTTTCCTCATGCTTGAAAATGGTGTTGTCGTGTTTTCTTCCTCCAAAACTTACTGATAAAAATTAGTTGAAACATTTATCAAAGTGTTGTCTATAGTAGGTCGTTTTTTCTAATGTAAGCCTTCAGTGGTCTGTTTACAGGATTTTAATATTGGAATATTAGACCATAAGTATAGGCTTAGATCTACAGCCCTTCTTTACAATAGAGCTGTCTTCATCTATCACGGTTCTTCTGCGGCGCTAGTGATCTAATCATGACCAGTGGGAGAACAGGACTTTTTTTTTGGATGATCACTTCCTCAGGGTAGACTCTGTAGAACAGGTTGGATGAGTGGAAAGGTCTGATAAACCCTACACAGCTAAACCTAAACTAGAGGATAAGGGCAGAAACCTGATCTCGCTCCCAGCCTCTCCTTGTTCTGGGATAAATTCTCCTAGAGGCTTTAAAGATTTGTATTTAGTCTTTGGTATTCTGCAATTTTACTACTATGTGTTGAGCTATGAATTTGTTTCTGTTCACATTGCTCAGGACTTGTGCCTCTTGAATCTTAGGATTTATCAGCTATGAAAATGATCAGCCCTCTTTTTTGGTTTATTTTCTCCTGGAAATCCTATTGGATGCTCATTAGAGCTTCTCATCCTATCTTTGATTCTGATACCTGAGTATTTCCATTATTTATTTTTTATTTATTTATTTTTTTAGATGGAGTCTGGCTCTGTTGCCCAGGCTGGACTGCAATGGCACTGTCTCAGCTCACTGCAAGCTCCACCTCCCAGGTTCACGCCATTCTGCTGCCTCAGCCTCCCGAGTAGCTAGGACTACAGGCACCCACCATGATGCCCAGCTAATTTTTTGTATTTTTAGTAGAGACGGGGTTTCACCGTGTTAGCCAGGATGGTCTCGATCTCCTGACCTCGTGATCCACCCGCCTCGGCCTCCCAAAGTGCTGGGATTATAGGCGTGAGCCACCGCGCCCAGCTTCCCTTTATTTCTTAAGAGATTAGCTAGGCCTTCTGAAGAATTCTGATTTATTTGGTCTGACATTCCTAGGAATTCATAATAGACAGGTTTTCTTCTTATTTAGTCTGCCATCTTGCTGGAATGATGCCTCCCCAACAGGAACAAGAAAGCCTATTTATTAAAATAGCAGGCCAGGCACGGTGTCTCACACATCCCAGCACTTTAAGAGTCTGAGGTAGGTTGATAGCTTGAGCCCAGGAGTTCGGGGCCAACCTGGGCAATGTAGTTAGACCTCCTCTCTACAAAAAAATTTAAATTAGCCAGTTGTAGTGGTGCAAGCCTGTAGTCCTAGTTACTGGGGAAGCGGGAGGATCACTTGAGCCCAGAAGGTGGAGGTTGCAGTAAGCCAAGATCACGCCACTGCACTCCAGCCTGGGCAACAGAGCAACACTATGTTTTTGTTGTTGTTGTTGTTTTGTTTTTTAAAAAAAAGAAAATAGCACAGGTTTAGAACTGTATAGAACTTGAGTTTAACTGGAGATTTAATCTTTGTAACTATGTGATTGCAAGCATATTACTGGTGCTTTCTAAATCTACTTCTTTATTCCCAGAGTGGAAATTATTATAAAAGGGCTGTTGTGCAGACTGTATTATAGTGTTTTGTATACATTAGATGATCAATCAATATTAGCTCATTTTCTCTCTGCCCAATCTGAAGTCATCCAACACCATTTGCCTTAGAGTCCTTTTTATTTTTCAAGTGGAGGCTGCCTGTCCTCCCAACCAATGCACTTAACTGAGGCACACACCCTCCTTCCAACAGACCACTTTCACGTCCTTTTTTACTTTTTCACCGCCATTCAAAGCTCTCCCTTTTTTCTCACCTAGCTCTACCACCTTTTCCTTTTTGCTGTGATACCTAATATCTTCCAGGCCACTTTTTTCCATTCATTGAGGACATTCACCTAGTTCTAGGTCTTCTTCATTCCTCCTTTGTAATCATGCTAGAGAATGAAGTGCCCAACATGGTCATTTTTATGGTTTCTTGACTTCCACTCTAGTAACCTCCTTTCCATTTAAACCACTCCCACACATGTCCACATTCTTGTCATCAGCAAGAACCCCAGCACTGTAAACCTAATCTCCAGCAATTCTCTCTCAGCTCAAAACCCCCTGAGTTCTTCAGCTTTCCACCTACTTAGTCACTGATCTCATTTAGATACCAAACCCCTAGATCCCATCATTTTCCTCTAGTTGTTAATCCTTTTAGGTTGCATTTCCTTCCCTATCCATCATTGAACTGTTTTGTCTCAGCATTTTCACTCCGTTTTCTTTCCAGGAGCCCCAAACCATGAGACCCCAACAACATAATTCCCCTTGAGAATACCATCTCTTCATCTTCATCACAGCAGCAGGGGAACATTGCAAAACTATTCACACTGTGGCTGTTACAAAAGCTCGGTTTCCAATTTACTGGGAGCCCATCACTCCTCAACGCTTTTATTTGTCTTTGATCCCTTTTTCCATACCCCTCAGCAATTATTCCAAAGCAGTGCCACTTTTCACACTCTCCCTTACTCTGATCTTGCCACTTCCTTCACCTAAAAATGAAAGTTATTAAAATCAGAACTAACAACTTCCTGCTGATTCCTCTTCTCACAAAACCTGTATCCACTTCATTCCTTTCCTCCTTCCTTCCTGTGTCAATGGAAAAAGTGTTATAAACCTTCACCTGTGATCTTAAATCCCACTGTCTTCCCCTTATCTCTTTGCTCCTATTATCCCTTTTTCCTTTATCTTCTTCCTTTTATTGAAGGTGTCCGCCTCAGCCTTTAAACTTCCTCAAATCTCTCCCAAGTATAAAGAATTCTCCCTTAATATCCTAAGCCCTTCTAATTACCTGTTTTCTTCGAAGAGTGATCTCTTCTTGGAATTTTCGTATGCCTTATTTCCCATTCATTCTTTTTCTACTGTAGTTTTTAGTCAGTTATATGGGTACACAAAACATAGTATCCCTTTCCATTTGTTCACGCCCCTTTTGCATCCTTTCAGGGGATTTTAAAGGGTGCTCACATAAGTACTGCACATTTTTTGGTTAATTTATACTTAGGTGTTTTTTGTTGTTGCTGCCATTGTAAATTGTCCCCACCTCCTCTTTTATGTATCAAGAACCAGTATGGCCTAGGGGTAAAAAGCATGGATTCTGGGGCTTAGGCTGCTTGGGCTGAAATTCTGCCTTAGTTGTGACCAAGAAGGACTTACTTTCTATGACTCCATTTCCTTATTTCTAAATGGAGATAATAATGGTATATACCTTAGAGGGTTGTGGTGAAGATTACAAGGATTAATATATATAAAACCCTTGCAACAGTGTCTGACCCATGATAAGTGCCACGTGGTGTTAGCTATTATATGCAGTCTTCCTGTTTGATTTCTATGACTAATTTGTACGCTGCTCCTTTACTAAATGTCCTTATTATTCCTAGTAGCTTTTAGTTGATTCTCTTAGGTTTTTCTGGAATTTGATCACTTTTGCAAATAGTGCTAGTGCTATCTCCTTTCCAATATTTATGTGTACATTTAATTCTATTGGCAATACTTCCAGTACCATATTAAATACTTCTAGTAGCTCCCACCTTAGCATGATGCTGGCTTTTAGGCAGAGATAGATTTATTATGTTGAGGTAAACCTTATTATGTTAAGAAAGCATCTATTTATTCCTTTTTTTTTCCCCTCACAAGGAATGTGCTTAATTTTGACCAAAGCCTTTTCAGCATCAATGGAAAATATGATTTTCCTCCATAGGACTCCTCCCTAGAGCCAGTCAGATGATTAGTTACATAATTTGATGTCCCAATGTTAAACATCTGGTTATAGTATATGAATCCATTACTGTATTAAATTTGCATGGATAGGATTTTACTTAGGATTTTTACATTAATATTCATTTGTGGGCCAGGCACAGTGGCTCACGCCTGTAATCTCAGCACTTTGGGAGGCTGAGGCGGGCAGATCATGAAGTCAAGAGATCGAGACTGTCCTGGCCAACATGGTGAAACCCTGTCTCTACTAAAAATATAAAAATTAGCTGGGCGTGGTGGCCTGTGCCTGTAGTCCCAGCTACTCGGCAGGCTGAGGCAGGAGAATCGCTTGAGCCCGGGAGGCGGAGGTGCAGTGAGCTGAGATCCAGTCACTGCACTCCAGCCTGGCAACAGAGCGAGACACAGTTGCAAAAAAAGAAAAAAAAATCTTTTGTGAATCAGGGCTTTTCTTTCTTTGTGGCAATCTTGATCAGATATTATTAGCCTGACAGAAACAATTTAGAATTTTTATTCCGTTTTTTGGTTCTCTTGCTAGGCGTTAGAATTAGCTGTTGTTTAAAAGTTTAGTAGCATTGCCCTGTGAAATCATATATTTTGGTAATTTGTGGGGAGAGCACTTTGACAATTTCTTCTATTTTTCCTATGGAAATTGGTTTGTTTAGATTTTAAAACTTCCTTGGGAACAGTTTTGGTAAATTACATTTTCCTAGAAAAGTTCTCATATTTATTCCTATAGAATTGAAAAAAGTAGTCCATTATTATCCTTTTAGTTTTCTCTTTTATGGGTATTTCTCTCTTATTTCTTGTTTTGTATATTTGCATTTACTCCCTTTTTTCATGACTAGTTTAGTCAGCAGTTTACCTTTTTCCTCTGAAAAATCGGGGTTTTTTTTGCAGTTACTTCTACTGTTTCAGAAGCCAACAACTCATTTGTTACTACCTTAGGCAGAGGTTAAAAATGCCCTCAACCATGATGAACATGACAGTAGAGGGAACCTAGTGAGCATGACATATCCTCAAATGTCACAAAAGGACACAAATATCCTTGTTGCAGTATTGCTTCCTAAAGAATATGGGGACAGTATGCACACAAGCAAGAGATAACTTATTCTGTACGTATTTGGTGGGGACAGGGGAATGCTATAGTCTTGACGATCTAGAATTCTACTATGTAACTCTAGGAGTTCTCTCATTCTATAGTCACTCCACTACAGCCAAACAGTTTCTTGTGAAATTCAAACCCGGCACAATCATCATTTTTGGAAATCAAAATTGTATCAAGCCAAGGGTCCATCAAACCTTGCACCTTTTAAGAAAAATTTTTAAAAATTCTACTGCAGTTGGCAAGCATGGAAAAAATAAAAATAACTGTTGGAACAGGAAGACTGAAAGCTGACAATTTTATCTATATTTCCCCTTTCCTTGTTTGTGGCCTATTAAAGTAGAATTAAGAGAGGGATGAGTCTTGGCTCAGACACTTAACTAGCTGTGTGACCCTGGAAAAATCAGCCTTCAATTTATTGATCTTCATAGGAGTATTTTATTTGATGACTTTCAAAAAGCCTTACACCGCTAATAAAAGTAAAATTAATAATGCATCTGGAATCTGCTGCCCCCTGCTGGCAATTTACCAAGTTGCAGATTCTACCTTTCCAACGCGTAGACTCCAAGTTTTAGTGTCGGCCTATATTTTATCTAATTTTCCTTGTTATAGTCCATTACCTATCTTCCTTTTTTAAAATATATTTTTATTTTTATAGGTTTAGGGGGTAGAAGTGCAGGTTTCGTACATGCATATATTGCGCAGTGGTGGAGTTTGGGCTTTTAGTGTAACCATCACCTGAATACTGAACATTATACCCAAGAGGTAATTTTTCAACCCTCGCCCTCCTCCCACCCTCCTATCTTCTGTAGTCTCCAACGTCCATTATTCCACTCTATATAAGTCCATGTGTACCCTTTATTTAGCTCCCAGTTATAAGTGAGAACATGTGGTATTAAACTTTGTTTCTGAGTTAGTTCACTTAAGATAATGGTCTTCAGTTCCATCCATGTTGCTGCAAGACATGATTTCATTCTTTTTTTTCATGGCTGAATAGTATTCAATGGTATATATTTACCACATTTTCTTTATCCAGTCATCCATTGATGGACACTTAGGTTGATTCCATACATATCTTTGCTATTGTGAATAGTGCTGTGATAAACATACGAGTGCCAGTATCTTTTCAATATAATTTCTTTCTTTGGGTATATGCCCAGTAGTGGGATTGCTGGATCAAATGGTAGTTCTATTTTTAGTTCTTTGAGAAATCTCTATACTGTTTTCCATAAAGGTTGTACTAATTTACATTCCCACCAACAGTGTAAGTGCTCCCTTTACTCTGTAGCCTCCCCAAATCTGTTTCTTGACTTTTTAATAATGGCCATTCCGATTCGTGTAAGATGGTATCTCATTGTGGTTTTAATTTGCATTTCTCTGATTAGTGATGTTGAACATTTTTTTCATGTTTATCATCCACTTGTATGTTTTCTTTTGAAAAATCTGTTTTTTGCTCACTTTTTATCTTCTTACTTAGATGCCAGAGGTATTTCTTTTACAACCAAATGCCCTCTTAAAACTTTAAATCAAGCTTGTTGTTCAAATCTTCCTTCTTTCCTAATTTCCCTGAAAGTTTTGTTGCAATCTCCCACTATGATGATAGATTTAACATTGTAGCAAATTGATTCTTTAAGAATTTAAGTAACCTTTATCCCTAATGATTTTTTTCTTAAAGTCCGTTTTTAAAAAATGTAACTGTATCCATGTTCTTTTGGAGAAAGTATGCCCAGTGTATATTCTTTCTCCTTTCACTTTCAAATTTTTTATGTCCTTATGTTTTAGGTATGTTCCTTTTAAACAACATATTGCTGGATTTTTTCCAATTTAAATCAAATGTTTTCCAATTTCAGTTCTTTCTTTTAATGAGTTTAGACCCTGATCAAGCACTCTCAAAATTCAATTCTAGACTGGGTGCGGTGGCTCATGCCTGTAATCCCAGCACTTTGGGAGGCGGGTGGATCACCTGAGGTCAGAAAGTTCAAGACCAGCCTGGCCAACATGGTGAAACGCCGTCTCTACTAAAAATACAAAAATTAGCCGGGCGTGGTGGCAGGCACCTGTAATCCCAGCTACTTGTGAGGCTGAGGCAGAAGAATCACTTGAACCCAGAAGGTGGAAGTTGCAGTGAGCCAAGATTGCACCATTGCACTCCAGCCTGGGCTACAAGGGTGAAACTCCGTCTCAAAAAAAAAAAAAAAAAAATACAAAATACAAAATTCAATTCTAGGAGTACTCCTTTGGCTTTTGCCAGAATATGCTAGCTAATTCTTACACTTTTTGTGTAGTTTCTTCTCTCCTTTATCCGGCTCAGCACATCTCCCATCCTGGCTTTACTAGGATTTAGCCCTAGTTACAGGCCTGGCAGCAGACTAGGTAGGGGCAGGTATTGCCTTAGGGGTGTGGTTGGTAGCAGCCTCTGTAACATCTTGGAGCATAGACAAGGTACAAGGTCTTATTAGAGAAGCATGGGCTACTTCTTAAGACCAACGGTCCAGTAGAGACTGCAAAGCCTCTCAGGTGCATCCCTCCAGATCTCCCCATGGTTCTAGGTTTTCCTCACCAGGGCCTCACTTTCACAAAATAGAAGGGGTTTGGCTGAACATTCAAGTGTCTGAAACTCAGCAACTCTAACACTTAGGTGTTCAGCCTGAAGCTCAGCTGTTTCAAACCCTCCACTGTAGGAGGTAAGGCCTCCTTGGGAGCCACCCCACCCCATCCATTTCTGTAGGTCATCAATACAATCCTGCTGTAACCGGCCAACTCTGCTATTCTTGTAGATGTTGTTCTCCCCACATTTTTCAAATGTCTGCATCATTGACCCTCCTGGAGAGTTCTCCTCTCCATAAGCTACTATCTGTGTCCCAATTCTCCAAAACTCCCCCCAAGTTGAGTGGTTTGCTAGGACTCATCAGACTAAGCAAAAAGTTTTATTCACAATTATGATTTATTACAGAGAATACAAAGCAAAATGAGGAAAGGGAAAAGGCATATGGGCAAAGTCCCAAGAAAATCAGGTACAAGCTCCAAGATTCATTTCCCAATGGAGTCACACAGGACATGCTTAATTCCTCTAGCAATAACGTGTAACAATACATCAAGTGTTGTCCACCTAGGAAGCTTGCCTGACTGAACCTAGGAGTCAAGGTTTTAGGGGAGTCAGTGTAGGTAACCTCTGCGTAGCATGTACCAAAATTCTAGATTCCCAGAGGAAAGTAAGTGTTCAACAAAAATCCTATTGTTTGTACAAATATTTCAGGCACAGTAAACCACACTTACCAGCAAGGGGATAATGGGAATACTCCTGATATCCAAGTTGCTGGATGCTAGCCAAGTTCCAACCTTGCAAGCAGACCTAAAGCCAACAGGTTCAGGCCTGTTCTGTTAACTCTTTTCTGCACACCATTTGTGAAATAGCCACTGAGCCATGATTTTGTGCCAAGGACTAGATAAACCACTCTTACCAACCAGACGTCATTGTCTTTACCCTTTGGGTGGGTTCCTAATGCCCATCTTATTACCTGTTTCCTCAAATCTCACTCATGGTCACTTGTGTTAGTCTAGCCTCTCTAAGAAGCAGACACCAACACCAAAAAGGGATCTGCTGTGCCATGGATTTATTAAGGGCAATGCCAGTGAGGAAAAACAGGTAGGGAGCTGGAGCTGATGGGAGGCTGGAAGGCAATGAGATCACAATGGAGTGAAGACCCAAGGTGAATGAAAGGAGGAAGGAAGGTTGGGTGAAAGCAACTTGGACTACAATGTAATCCTAAGGGAGTTTGGCAAGACCATCATGGAGTGCTCCAGCTAAAGTTGAGGAGTCATCATATAATATCCCTGTCATAATCAGTCATTGACTGGCAGCAGCGTGGAGAAGCATAGCCTCACCATGTACACAGGGATGGATTTCAGACCACAGCAGCTGAGCCTTCAGTAAGCTATGCTCCCTCCTGCACGAGAACTGACAGATGCATTCTCATGGCTGCCGCCATGGTGGTTATAGCTCTCAAAACACACCTGAAAAAGGTTCATTATTAAATATTCAGCGCCAACAGTATATGGTAATTTGCAATACTTTTAAAGTTTTTTTTTAAGGTTACAGTTATAAAACCACCTAAAATAAAATACTGATTAACAATGAAAATGCAAGTTCTCTTTAAAATTTCATAAACTGACCAAAAAAAATTCATAAATTGACCAATATCCTATGGGGTTGTATTCTGAGGAAAAGACTTCTTTTCAAATCACTTGGTGAATTGGGAGCTTAAATCAACACATAGAAAGCATATATGTATTAGCACTAAATCAAGGTTAGTCAGTGACAAAAATGTGTTTCTAATGTTCATAACATTTCTAAATGTTCATAATTCAAGTAATTCATTTACAAGTATTTTCCAAATATTATTTTACATATAACTTAGGAACTTCTAAATTATGTATACTTAGATGTCAAAATGGAAGAATATCCTTTTAAATAGTATCTTAAAAACAGGATTGATTTTCTAACTTTTATCAATGTTTTCCTCATAGATAACAACAGCTGGCGATATTTATAACACAAAATTAAGCCAAGTCCTTTGCACAGACTTTATGACATGTTGGTACAAATAATAGAAGTACTAGAAATAAATAATAAGCCAAAATATTTAATGTCAAGGAAACAAAATGTTTATTTAAAAAAATGAGATCAATATCACTTTAATGTAGAAGATGCCATCTTTATTTACAGGCTAATAAAAAAATATTAAACTCAACTAGATATACTACAGTATCATAAATGTAATAGATTTGAGGCCAACCATAAGTGTAAGACTGGATAGATGGAATAGGGATTACATAATCAGGTTGTCAAATACTGTGCATCTTACACATGAATCACATTAAACCTTTTTGTTTCTAAACATGAAAACAGCATAAGTCCACTGTGGTGGGGAGAAAAACAGCACCACAGACAAGTTGTGCTAACTTTCGATAGCTGTTGACTTGTAATTATCAAGACTCACAAAATTTTCATCTTTCTCAAATTTATTTTAACAATAGTCTCACCACCAAAATGTTGCTTTTCCATCATATTCATAATAGAGATACTGTAGAAGAGAATTTTAGAGGTTAAGTGTAAATATATACACGCACACATACAACCCTCACTTTCTTTTTTTTTTTTTTTTTTTTTTTTTTGAGACGGAGTCTTGCTCTGTCGCCCAGGCTGGAGTGCAGTGGCGCAATCTCGGCTCACTGCAAGCTCCGCCTCCCGGGTTCACGCCATTCTCCTGCCTCAGCCTCTCCGAGTAGCTGGGACTACAGGCGCCCGCCACCACGCCCGGCTAATTTTTTGTATTTTTGGTAGAGACGGGGTTTCACTGTGGTCTCGATCTCCTGACCTCGTGATCCACCCGCCTCGGCCTCCCAAAGTGCTGGGATTACAAGCGTGAGCCACCGCGCCCGGCCTACAACCCTCACTTTCTATTAAAATATTTTCTCAACCATTCTGTTTGTTTGTGTATCCATGTGTGTATTTCTCCTTCTGTCCCTTTCTCGATGAAATGGCTTTGCAACATTTCCCTCCTTACTTGTTTGGTTTTGTCCTAGAAGTTTCAGGAACATATGAATTTCTTTCCTATAAATGTGAAAATATTAAAATTCGTTCTCAGTCCTTTGGAACTAATAACTAATTCTTAATTCATCCCCAAAAACCATACATTCTAAAATGAACTTTTAACTAGTTACTTTCTAACACCGGACAGGAAGCTCACAGTAGCATCTGAGCAACGATGCTCTCCCGTAGGCTTACAAACCACAGTGAAGCAGGAATGAAAAGGAAACTGACCTGTGGAGTTTTAAACTACCTGGAAACTTTTCATTCTATTTATCAGTCCTTAAAAGGAATTTATATCATAACAATCTCATACAATTCTTCAAACTACACAGTGACCTCATAAAAATTCCAACTTGAAGTTTTAAAAAACCACCTCTTCATACGCTTATTCAGTAGTTCTTGAAAATCAAAGGGTTATAGCTTACATTTCCTAAGGATTCAGTCATAGCAGATAAAGGATGTTCTCTGAAAAAAATGCCATGGCCATTCCATCCCAGGCTGTTTTAAGAAGATAAGAATAACATGGTTTCATGTCACAGCAAAAAGGTTTTCGGGTCTGCTACAATGGACAATTTTTTTGACTAAATAAATACGGTGGCTAAAATCCAGTTTGCAGATCTCATGTCATGCATGGAAGGTATGTGTTTGGCATAGGGGATTCATAAGAAAAAAATAAGTTGTTTTTTTTTCTTTTAAGAGGCCTACCCTGTCAAGAGCAAACAATAACATGTGACTTGCTTATTCATTTGTACAATTAAATACCAGCTTTTGCTCAGAGACAATGCTATAAAGTATTTTAATGTCAGTAACAATATACATTATGAAGTGCACTTCTATTACAAATTAACATGGTGATATACAGATGAACAACACCACCCAAAACAAACCATAAATGAGCAACAGTTAAAACATTAAATTTATAAATAGCAAAACTACAAAATAAAGTATATACATTTCATAGATTTACCCTTGAACAAATATATAGTGTATCTGGGAAAGACAAAAAAAAATGTGTTTTATCACATAACATCTGAATACCAGAAATGAAGATACTCATAATACTCTAAAAGCCTTGTAGGCTTTCTCTCACTTAATATTCCTTTAACTGTACATCCTTTAAAACAGTGATATTAGCAAAACTATCACCTCTTTAATGCAATGTTTTGACTTTGCCTAGCAGGTTACAATGACCTGAAGAATATTAAATCAGAGAGGAGGCACTCCATGTTTAATCATGGGACAAGAGACCTAATAAATTTATAAACCTGCATATGAACAGAGCTTCAGTCAAACATAAACTGACATGAAAACCCAACCAAAACAATTACTGTATCAAAATGTCTTTATCTCATCTTGCCCACCTTTTAGATGATTGGAAATCATTTACTTAGAAAACTGATGTTTGATTTGAATGAATGTACTGTGTTTCATGACATAGTAATAAATCTGAACTTTTACTACCAGAAAAATTTATCTTTAAGTGCCAGGACGATCACAAGACAAACTTTATGAACAACTCAAAATGTATAAAACTGTCTTTTGTGGACCCCAGAAAACAAGCATTTGAGACTCAACATGAATGGGTAAATGCTCCAGTACTGTGCACACAGATCAACATAATTGAGAACAGATGTTTTACACTCATCTGCATTTCTTTTAAAAAACAAAAAAAGTAAAATGTTTAGTAACTTTTGAGAATCTATTTCTAGTGCAGCATTGATTGATAAAGGACTGCTTAAAGAAAACTATTTCGTACTGCATTGAATAAAGCTGAAATGCAAACTCATTACAATAAATGATCATTAATAACTGGTTTAGATTTCAGGATGCACAATAAATTTTTTTACGTCTAAAGCCTTTCTTTCAGTTACAAAAATTAAGTCAAGCATATATTTCTACAATTCATTGAGTCAAGCTCTGTCTTCTGAAACACCACAGTTAACATTCTAGAATATAAAATATGAATTCACTTACTCTCTGTATTTTAAAGGGTACTCCTTATAAAATTCCAGTTAGCACTGTCCTCCTACTAAAGGGAAAAGGAAGCAAATAAAACACTAGGGTTTCATTTGGTACTTAAGAGCCCAGTAATACCCCTTTGGGAAACACATGCTTTGGTGCTTACAAGTTCAAGAAAATCAAAATTGCTTTACATGCAATAGCTAATTATGGTCTACCACAGAAAACAGGGTGTTTTATGCATTTAGAATTGTTCACATGAAGCCCTGAGGTACCAGCCTTTCATTTAGGCAACAAACAGCCTCCCCAGATTTTGTAGTCTTTGTCACCATCTTCCCCAGTGCCCCAAATTCAGAATAGTCTGATTAACAATCTTGTCTGGAGATATGGTCAATTTAATAAGATTTTTTATGATACAGAGTGTGCAGATCATCTAATTTTGAAGCACCATCATCTAGTGGAGTTTCACTTGCAGTGCCCAGGTCTCCATTTTCATGTGTGTCAGTTACTGCCTTCTTATTAAATCCTGAAAGAAAGGAGAAAAAAAAAGCAGATACTTTCTGGTTTAAAAAGTTAGTTTTGGCCAGATGCAGTGGCTCACGCCTGTAATCCCAGCACTTTGAGAGGCCAAGGTGGGTGGATAACCTGAGGTTAGGGGTTCGAGACCAGCCTGGCCAACGTGGTGAAACCCCGTCTCTATTAAAAATACAAAAATTAGACAGGCATGGTGGCACATGCCTGTAATCCCAGCTATTTGGGAGACTGAGGCAGGAGAATCACTTGAAGCCAGGAAGAGGAGGGTGCAGTGAGCTGAGATTGTACCACTGCACTCCAGCCTGGGCGACAGAGTGAAACTCTGTCTCAATTAAAAAAATTTAAAAAAAAAAAAAGTTAGTTGTGTAAGTTTATTGAGTGAAAAACAAAGGAATGCCCACTGTAATTAACTTTAGTAATCTGAGGCAAAAACAATGCCTTATATTAACCAAATCAGTAATTCCTAACAGGGGAATTCTTCCCCCTTATGGCAGGTATCGAATATTATACAGATTTAAAAATACTATGTTGGACTTATCTAAAAATTGTATTAAGTTTCCTATCAAGTTTTCCTTTTTTTTTTCTTTTTTCTGAGATAGGGTCTCACTCTATTGCCCAGGCTGGATTGCAGTGGCATGATTACAGCTCACTGCTGCCTTGACCTCCTAGGCTCAAGCAATCCTCCCACCTCAGCCTCCTGAGTAGCTGGAGCTACAAGCATGTGCCACCATGTCCAGCTATATTTTAAGAATTTTTTTGAAGAGACAGGGTTCACTATGTTGCCCAGGTTGGTAACTCCTGGCCTCAAGTGATCCTCCTGCCTTGGCCTCCCAAAGTGCTGGAATTACAGGCATGAGCCACCATCAAGTTGTCTGTAAGACTTAGAAGTAATATATATAATTGTAAAATTCAGTCAATTCTACTTATATAAATATCTACTGAACTGTGAATTATATTTTTATTTTTCATTGTTGCTTTCATATTATATTAACGTCAGTTAACTGAGGCATATACTAGTTAATTCCTTAAAATGTAATTTGTTGGCAAGATGATGTCTAGCTAAAATTTAAAATGAATTCTGATCATCTATAAAATAAATAATAGGCTTATAAATAAATAAGTGTTGACTATTATCACCTATTTATTGAGCTATAAAGTATAGATGTGTGTGAAACAATAACCAATAGATACTTTTTTTAAGTGAGTCAGTTAAAAGTAATATATACACACAAATTTTTAGTTATTTGAGTCACATTTTAAGTGTCTGCAATTTGCATAAGTGACAGAGAAGCCTTCTAGCCACAGTTACAAAAAAAGGAAGAGACAGGCCTTCTAATCCCGACAGAAAACAACAAGAAGTGTGAAATACAATGAAACCATATGGAAAGCAGCCCAACAGTGTGAGGTTTTGACATATTGCCACAATAGTTTTGCTCAAGATGCACAGTGAAAACAGTAACTGCTACTGCTATCTTTGTGCAGACAGTTTACAACACACAAGTTTATCAAAAGTGCAACAGTTTATCAGTTCACCATAAAACTCCACGCCAGGAATTCAACATTTTGGTCTCAGGAGGCCTTTATACTAAGCATTGAGGACTTCAAGAAGCTTCTATTTATGTGGATTATAGCTACTGATGTTTCCCATATTAGTAAGTAAAACTGAAAAATCTAAAAAAAAATTCATTTATTTGTTAAAAATGACAATAAATCCAGAATGTTAATATAAATAACATTTGTCTAATGACAAATAACTATGTTCCAAACAAAAAAATTCTAGTTAGAAGAGTAGCATTATTTTACAATTTTACAAATCTCTTCAATGGCTTTATAGATGATAGCTGTATTTTCATATATCTGCTTTCATTCAATCTGTTACAAGTATATGAAGAAAGTTCAGACTCACACAGATATGTAGTTGCTAAATGGAAGAGTATTTTAATAGCCTTTTCAGATAACTGTCAGTATTGTTCTCTGATATTATACAAAAATTTGACAATGTGGAATTTGAAACCTTATCAGTGAACTTTTCACACTCTGTTATATTAAAATCCATGTGCCTATCTTGCATTTTGAATGGATCTTTTACCCATGCAAAATTTTATAACATCATTTACTGGTGATTTGAAAAATATTGGACCATGAAGTTATGTAGCAATTCCAAAAGTTGACACATTTCACTTCACTGTATCAAAAAATCACATTCATTAATATCATCATCAATCTCATCAGAAAAGCTTAAGTGTTAGGAAGCTGTCAAGCTCATGGTGATCAATGTATGTTTTACAAAGTTCTAACTTTCACTTGAGAGCTCACATTTTATCACTGGCAATAAATATTATCAGTTGTCTTTCTTGAAGTGATGGACTTTGTTCATTTTTAAGAAAATGGCTTCCAAATAGTCCGAAAACCCATACTTTGTTAGTCATTCTTTCAAGTAAAAATTGTCTTCCATGAAGAAAAATGGCTAGTTCAGTCACTTATGTACTTTCCCTTGAGACCAGCATCTTTGTTCAGTATGCAGAGTAATGCTGCATACTTCCCATCTCATCACATATGCATACTTCCCATCTCATCACAAAGAATATTAAAAACACAGGTACTCAAAGGTCAATATTTAAAAATTAACTGTTACTGCCATTTCATCAAAGATATTTTTAAGCAAAATTGTTATCTTCTTCTTCTTCTTTTACTATGAATGGATGGCAAGGAAGAAAACAATGATTACTAGTACAGTTACGAGTATTAGCAACACTGCCTTGATTAGTGCTAAGGCACCAGCAGTTTTACCCCAACTGCTTTTGCATCAACCCAATACCATCAGTGCAAATACCAACATAGCAAAAAAAGACAAATGATGTCTTAGTATTATTTTGAAAAGCTTTGACCTCATGAACTCTGCTAAAATATCTCAGAGACCCTCAGAGATCCACAGATCACAATTTGAGGACCACTGCCCTATGTAAAAGGAAGTGGTAGAGTTTTTCCTTAAAATATGTGTAAATGATAGCAAAGGAACTAAACCAAACATCCCCAAGATAATATAAGTTGATTCTAATAGCAATCATAAGGTTGACTGTATGCTTCATACTTACTCATAATTAGCTTAAAATTAATTGTGAGCGATGAATTTGCATCAAGACAGAGAGACAATGTAGTCTACAAGATAGATCTACTGAAAATAGTATGTTGGTCTTTGTTTCAGGGTCTAGAAAAAATTTTATTTATTTTTCAAGGATCACTTGCAGTAGAGTAACTGGTAACGTACTTGTCTTAACAGTCCAAGATGAATATAGAATAACATATATGGTAAATAAACTGTTAGCAAGTGTACAATAAAACAATAAACAAGGGGAAAGCTCTTCATTCCTTTGATTTCCTCACAATTAAAACAGTTTTACTGAAGAAATTCTGAGGGCTTCACATTTTAAACATTTAATAATAATGAATATGTTAATAATTTTTAGAGTGATTTTTACCTTGTAATACTTTGATTTCCCCGCTTGTGTCTTTGCAACTAGCACCAGGATTACCACCTCCTTCTAACTCATCAAGGTACAAACGGTAACGATGTCCACTCTCATCTTCATACTCTACGTTTTCATCATCAGAATCCACTTCAGGAGCCACATAAACTACTTCAAATTCAATCTCTCCTCTCTAAAACAGAAAATGAAAATCAGAAAGTCAAGTTATTGTAATTGTAATTTAAAAAGGATTTCCAAATTCTTTGTGGGAAGGCTTAGGGGTAGAGAGATCTAAGAGATAGCTGATTTCCAGAAAACAAATAATAAAATTCTAGAATCTAAAGAGGTAGTGAGGCCATCATGTCTAGATCAGCCTCGTGAATCCTCTCTATAGTTCCTTTAAACATTATAGTAGCTCTTTCTATTGACCATAATCTTTTTGCTAATAGATCTAAAATTTAAGAGGATGCTGAATTATTAAATTTACAGCATTTTGGAACAAGTATTCAGTTTTAAAGTTATTTGCTATTTTGTACTGCACACAGCAATTCAGCAAATACATCTAAATAGTCAGATATTAAATAAGGATATCATACGAACCTTTCCTTAACTAATTCAAGAAACCCCTACAAAATGATTTTTGTACACTGCCATAAGGACATCATATAAATCTTTCCTTAACTAATTCAAGAAACTCCTACAAAATGATTTTTTGTTTCTTATTCAATAGGTCTTGAGTAAGAACTTACACTGAGTACCAGACATAGACATAGTGTTAATCAAGGTATTCTGTCTCGTACTAATAGTAATTACTATATTTATATATTTACTATAAATTATAGCCTTCAATCCTCAGAATAATGCTATTATAGTCTCTTTTACATGAATGAGAAAGCTGAGTGAGTCCTGGAGAAAGCAGATAACTTTCCCTACATAATGAACAAGAAGAAAGAAAAACAAAAGTTTGACTCTGAAGTCCTTAATCTTTATATTATGCTAGACTAACTGTGTAATATTTGTACTGTCATTCTTTAACAATGAAACATTCAAGTAAAAAGTTACAGATCATGCCAGGCACAGTGGCTTACACCTGTAATCCCAGCACTTTGGGAGGCTGAGGCAGGTGGATCGCTTGAGCTCAGGAATTTGAGACCAGCCTGGGCAACATGGCAAAACCCATCTCTACAAAAAAAAAAAAAAATTAGCTGGCCATGGTGGCAGGCATCTGTAGTCTTAGCTACTTGGGGGGCTGAGGTCGGAGGATCTGTTTGAGCCTGGGAGGTTGAGGCTGCAGTGATCCGTGATTGTGCCACTGCACTCCAGCCTGGGTGACAGAGTGAGATCCTGGCTCCAAAAAAGAAAAAAAAAGTTACAGATCATTTTATGTTAAAAAAAAAATTCCAAGCTATAATTGTCATTTAATAAGAGACTCCAACCACTACATATAAGTGTGGTGTTGGCAATTCTGAAAATTATGGCTTGCCTTTGCTCAAAAGAAAACACGCCATTTTTGACTGCTACTCACTAAGTTAGTCTCTTTGGTGCTCTTCTTTCCCAGCAGTTTGTTATACCTCAGAATTTTAATATGTGCTTAGTTAGCATTTCCTTAAAACTTATGACTGCCCATTGATAGCTCCTTCACCAGTTATCCCACTCTTTTGCTACTGGATGACAGTCAAGATGGATTGATAAAACACTAACTTAAGAGAATAGCGTAGCATTCTTAGATCTCTCTTGTCAGCTAATGCTTTAAAAATACCATTTTGCAGAAAGAGACCGATGATGCAGTGGTCTTCAGCAAAGTTTTAGATGGCAGAATTAGATATATGAGTAGCTGTCATGGAGACACAGATTTCAGGCTTAATATGAGAAAAAGCTTTCTAAAAATCAGTACTGTATAACACTGGAATGGACTGGTTGATATCTGCAAGTCTTCCCTGTAATATAATTATTGAAGTAGTGATGTTGCAAAGATTTATGCATCATATAGAATTGAACCAATGAACTATATTCACTTTCAACTCTGAGATTCAATTCTACAGAGGCATACCACACTGATAACCCAAGAAACATCTCAATGTACTACCAATGCCTCTAATTCCCTCAACTCTATTCTTGAAAGAAATAAACAAAATAAAAAAACATTTTAAGTACAACTGTATGACAAATATGACTCCTGAATATGAATCTCAATTCTATAATTTATTTGCTCGGCAACTTTGAGTAAATGCTTTCATCTCTAAGAACTTTAGTTTACTCATTTGAAGAAAGAGAGTTGGGCTAGATAGTTTCTATGTGTGATTTCAATTTTAATATTCCATGACTAAAATCAATCTACTTCTAGCACTGTCTTTTCTGTAATACCTTATATATAGTGTTCTAGGCATTACAGATGTTGTTTTTTCAGTCTCAGGTCCTGTTCTGAGTACTTTATATGTATTAACATACTTAATCCTCATAGCTTTCTTTCAATCCCTCCCACACAGGTGAGGACACTGAGGGAGAGAGGACTTAAGTAACTTGCTCAAAGTTATGAAGTAAACAAAATGGAATGGTCCATTTTCAGTAAATCTGACTGAATGTCATCTATAAAAGCATTAAATCAAAGGAAACAAGAACTATGTGTAAACACTTTACTACTTTAGAAACTTCATAGGGAAGTATACAGTGTTCAATAGATTCATAACCAATTGATAGATCCAGTTCTAATTATATGAAGGGAATTTACCTGCTGAGAAAGAATGGTTACAGCTTCTTTATGCTTTGTGTCCCTTAGGTTAACTCCGTTGACTGCCAAAATAGCATCCCCAACGTGCAGCCCTCCGCATCTATCAGCAGGTTGCCCCGGATGGATCTCAGAGATGAGGATTGGAACACCATGTTCTTTCCCACCCTAACAACGACAACAAAGGGGAGTAAATTAAAGTATTCTTTGTAAGGTACAGTTACCGATTAATCTAGAGATAAAATATTTTCTTAAAAATATATTTCATTAAACAACTATGCTGGCTCTATAAATGCTGGGTAAAATTTTATTTGCTACTTAAGTAATGGTAAAAATTATCAAAGAGTATTGAACAGAAATTGGCTAAATTCTTAAATGAAAAAAACTTAAATTAGCCGGGCGTGGTGGCAGGCGCCTGTAGTCCCAGCTACTCGGAGAGGCTGAGGCAGGAGAATGGCGTGAACCCGGCAGGCGGAGCTTGCAGTGAGCCAAGATTGCGCCACTGCACTCCAGCCTGGGCAACAGAGCGAGACTCTGTCTCAAAAAAAAAAAAAAAAAAAAAAAAAAAAAAAAAAAAAAAAAAAAAAAAAAAACAAAAACAAACAAACAAAAATTATGTGTTAGTACTCCATAGCACCATTACATTTTATCAGGTCTAAATCACCACGAATGACAAGACCAATTATTTTAGGTGCCACAAAAATAATTTTAAGATTATAAGATAAATTTCAATTTCAGAGAAGTTACAATATGAAAATATATGCAATGTAGAATTGAAAAAATGCAGTATGTGGTACCTATCACTCTCTAGCTTATATCATTGTTGCGTGTGTGTGGGTGTGTGTGTGTGTCTTATTTGTCCTGCTAAAATGTATGCTCTTCGAAGGCAGCACATTAAAAAAGGTAAGTATTCAAGAAATTAGATTAGATGAGCTTTTTATTATAAGAAACATTTCTACATTAAGCAATACTAAAAAAACAAATGAACTTGCTCAGTGCCTAAGTATTACCAAATGAAAATTAAAGCCACCTTATTCATTAAAGCACTGAGACTACAACAAAATGACTCCTAAAGGCATCGAATTTAAAAAAAGAATATATAACATTTGGACCCAAGAGCCAGTGAAATCTGACAGCTAATAAATGAGACAAGAGAAAGATACACGTACTCCGAGAGAGAACAATACAATCTGAAGCCATTTAACATAGAAGAAAACAGCCATATCTATTCCCAAGGGCCCCTAGAGGCATCACAGTATATGGCACAGAACTATTAAGTGAGTCATAATAAAAATGTTAAACTATGCTTACTAAAGGTACACTTAATAGTTGCTAGGAATATTTATTTCTTAAAAAAATATTTACACAAAAGCAAACATTTATCCCCATGGGGATAAATTTCAGTTATTTAAAAAATATATCCAGAATATTCTGTTCCCCAGTGATGTCCAACAAAGGAGCATGATTATACTAGAAAACTGTAGAAAAGGATACTGGAAGCACTACTTCTTACTGTAATTGAAATGCCAAGGCCTTCGTGATCTTCCTTAAGGAGGAGAACTTTTCTAATTGGACCAACACCTTGGCTTTTCTTTAGGGAATCTTGATCCTTATTCGGAGGAAAAAAGAAGAAAAAGTAGTATCATATAAATAACATACCAAATAGAGTAAACTCATACTATATAACTTGCTTTTAGAAATCTGTATTAACTTCCTGGAATGGATAAACAGTATAGGGTTAAGAAAGTAACAGATAAAATGGAAAAATGAAAATAGCTATTCTGTTGATGCAAAATTTATAGATGATGTTCTCACCCTTTTGCCAATAATGTTTAAAATATTGATACATTTCTTTTTAAATTGTAGGGCATTATAAAAGAAATTATTTCCAGGAATTAATTGAGGAACAAATATCCTCAAACAATAAAAGTGTCTACCTTCACTGGATATCTTTAAGATATACATTCATTTTAGCTGAGTTGTAGAGTTGAAAAACAAATTTCCAATTGGACCATTCATTACTTATACATTCCTTGGTGCTCTGGAGTCTGCCTCTTAAATAAAGGGCCTTGATCCACTAATAATCTTCTCTCTGGTACCCTTACTCGTTCTGTCTCTACTAAGCTGTTTTCCTACTCAGCAGATAAATGAATCACAAGCCTCTTCCAGTTTTAAAATACTGATCATGTGCAAAGGCAAAACAAAACAAAAAATCTTTCAATCCTTCACTATCTTCCTTAGCAACTATCATCCTCCCTCTTTCCTTAACCTCCACACGAAGTTCATCCTCATCATATCTACTTCCTTGCCACTCACATTCAGTCCTCTGGTCTCTGTAATTAGAGTTTTGCCCCTACATGCACAACTGGAATTTTCTTTTCTGTGGTCACCAGTAATCAATATTGTTACACACAATTAACACTTTTTGTCACTACCCTACTTCAAACTTGCAGAAAGTTGATACTGTTCACCAACCCCTCCTTGAAACCCACTCTTTCCGTTGGTTTTTATTACACTACTTTCCTAGATGGCCTGTATCTGACAGCTCCATCCCAGGCTCCTTCCTTTAGTGATCCTTTTCCTTCTCCTACTCCATAAGTTTCTATCCTTGGCCTCCTATTCTTTTTACTACATATATACTTTATATGTACATATATACTTGGAACTGGCTTAATCAATTCCAAGGTTTCAAGTATAATAGAAGGATAGTTTCCCTAGTATTTCTTCAAATCAGATTTCTCTCCTGAAATCCAGAGTCATATATCCAATTGGATGTATCTTGGACATCCCATTGTCACCTCAAACACTACTTGTCTAAAACTGATCTCATCATCTTTTCCCCAAATCCTTCCTTTTCTTCTATTACCCTTCCCAGTGAATGCTAGACCTCACTCAGTTGCTCAAACTAAAAGCCCAGACTCTTCTTTTTCACTAATTAACCAAAAGCAGTTAGTCACCAATCAAGCCCTCCTGATTATAATCCTCTCAAATCTGTCCTTCTTCTCAAATGCCACTTCTCCTGTCCTTATCACTTTCTCCTTGGATGACCATAGTATCTTTCTAATATATCTCCTTGACTCCAACTTGGTCCTCTTCACTATACCATAATAACTATTAAAAAATGTAAATTTTATGAAGTCTGCCATTTTATTTAAAACTTCCATGATTATCAGGTTAAAGTTAAAATTCCTCTATTTAGTATAAAATAATTTCTATAATCCAGTCACTACCTAAAACCCCAACCTCATATTTAGCTAATTTAACAAGCATGCTTTTATCACTCAGACACATCTGATACAAACTACTTTGTCTTCCTCCTAACCGCTCCATTTCCCAAATCTACTGGACCTAGAAGTTAATGGGGACCACCAGTGTCCTAGAAAACAATGGCATAAGTGCTTATCGCTATCCCCACTTCTCTTCCACCAACTCTATGTACATACCAATTATTCTTACAAAAATCTTTGCAGAGGCAACAAACTATTTTACTATTTAAGGCCATACATTAGCTGGTACTAAGATATGTGAACCCCTGGGAGACATGCTTTCATATATTAAGGTCTATATTATCAAGCAGCTGTTATGATAAAATTCAATAAAGATTTATCCAGATATAAGCTTTTATATAATGGTGGCCACAGAAGCAGACAACTGGCTACAGATCTCAAATTCCATCTTAATCCAAGACCAAACAGGTGTAAATGTTAGTTCAGAATCTACATTTGGATTCAGTTACTAAAAGTTCCCTTAAAGAACTACCCCAAAATATTTGCCAAATTATCAATATGACCACACACTCTAAGCTAAGATTAAAACAAATTTAAGCATGCCCAATCATGATCCAGGAAAAACTGGAAATATGATCCAACATACTAGCAATATGGATTTGCTAACAATGGCTCACTGTCTGCAGCACTCTCAGGGCATTAGTAAGTCTGTGAAGAGCTACTGAAATTTCTATGGGTGTTGAAACTTCATCTACTTTCAATAAGTTGAATCCCATTTTCACTTTTAAATAAAGGTGTCAAACAATAATAGAATAAAGGAAAGAATGGAAAGCAATTGTGATTAAAGAAAGAAAGAAGAGGCTGGGTGGGAAGCAGCAGCAAAGCAAACATACATGGCCTGGTGGTGCTTGCATTGGTCGTTTCAAGTCATTACGTCCTCTGCAGGCTCGGATCACAGTTTTGTGACGATGCAAATGTATTTCAGCTTCTAATTGGTTCCAAAGCTTATCATGAGCAGGTCCCTTCATATCTCGTCCTAGCAATTGTATTTGTTGGACCCTTAATATTGGGAAAAAAGTACAGTGATTTTTCATTATATTCACTATAGTGAGAATTCAGGAAAATTACTGAACATAAGTAGCTTTTGCATGAATCCCAAATTAGTGATAAAACTAATACTCAGGAACTTCTTCATGTCTTTCAGCTATAAAAAAAATGAAAACTCTGAAAAGAACAGGTATCTTCAAGAGAAAAACCAGTAAAAAAATTTTTTAAAGGAATTAATGTGAACTCCTTTAGTCATATACTTAATTCAAATAAATCTAAAAAAAAATTTATGAGATTAATGTCAATCTGTTTTATGTCTTTGCATGCAAAGTCATTGAACTCAGATACTATTAAATGTTAGCTTTTAGATGAGATTAATGGACAAAAATATTTCTTCTAATTAGAGTTTCTTTTCATAAAATGATTATTTTAAATGTGGTTAAAAGTTACTGGAACCAGCCAGGGCAACATGGCAAAACCTTAAAAACAATTAACCAGGCATGGTGGTGTGCCTGTGGTCTCAGCTACTTGGAAGGCTGAGGTGGGAGGATCACTTGAGCCTGAAAGGTGGACGCTGTAGTGAGCCAACATTGCACCACTGCACTCCAACCTGAGTCACAGAGTGAGACCCCATCTCACAAAATTAAAAAAAAAAAAAGTTACTAGAAAATTTGTACTTTAAGATGATATAAATTATTTTTTCTTTGTTCCATGTTTTTAATGTGACATTAAAAGAATATGCACAAAATGATTTAGTACTAATGATAAGTCACCAAAGTTTGTTAATAATTTACTTAATAAATACAAGCAGAATTCTGTGTATGATTACGATAAAATCATTGTCATTAACTAAATACCAACACGTTTTTTTGAAGGGCAAGAAAGACTGAGTTTCAGTGATCATAAAAAGAATTCCTTATGGAAGTTCTGCTATGCATGTGAATATTGGCTGTACTGGTCTCAAGGCACAAAACAGTTGAAAAGTGCTGCTCTACAGAGTTGTTAGCATTTCACAGTAAGATACTATCAGTGTTTGTGTGTGTAAACTAAACATATTTAGTATGGATAAATAGATCTGCAATACATAATGCTGTCAGTATTAATTTAACAACAGTAAGTTAAAACCAACTGTAAAATAATTCTGAGGAAAAAGATTAATGCTTCATTTACCATAAGAAAAAAGAGTCGGCCAGGTGCGGTGGCTCAGGCCTGTAATCCCAGCACTTTGGGAGGCCAAGGTGGATGGATCACAAGGTCAGGAGTTTGAGACCAGCCTGGCCAACATCGTGAAACCCCATCTCTACTAAAAATACAAAATTTAGCTGGCCGTGGTGGCAGGCACCTGTAATCCCAGCTACTCAGGAGGCTGAGGTAGGAGAATCGCTTGAACCCAGGAGGCAGAGGTTGCAGTGAGCAGAGATCATGCCACTGCACTCCAGCCTGGGCAACAGAGCAAGACTTCCATCTCAAAAAAATTAAAAAAAAAAGGAAAGAAATAAGAGTCAACCTCATTAAATATCCAATTTGTCACTTAAGAGTACAATAATACCCATTTTTTACACACCTTCCTGCCAGTTCCTTATCCAAGTACTTGGCAGCTAGTCTCGCCCCATATACTTCAGCCTGGAGAACAGCTATATGTCTACGAAGGGCTTCATTCTCTTTTCTCAACAATTTCACTTCAGCTTCAAGTTGTGCTTCTTTCATTTTTTCTTTTTTGTTTGCCTCAAGCTCTCTTTCCTATGTAATTTTTAAAAGCATATAATTTAATGAAAATAAAAACTCGTTAGCACTAGACCACGTTCCTGAAGATGCACAAAAGCCTACAGTTCAACAATGTATCATCTCTATAAAATGGAACACAAAATCTGGATCTAGTTCTTTTGAACTAGTACCATAACATCTTGGAACTACTTCTAGATAAAATAATTGCATGCCATGGGTTACCCTGATATGGAGTATAGTAAGAAAAGTAGTCTACTCTAAGCTCATGTTATCACATATTAGTAAAAGTGGCTTCAATGGATAGTTGAATCTGCTATTTACTTCTAAAACTGACTTAGAAAACTGGACTAATATAAAAATAATCATTTTGGTGGTTGTTCCCAAACATTTAATTAACTTTAATGCAACAAGTCTATAAAGTAGACTTGTCAGAATTTGCATATACACTTTATAGCTAATTTATCTTGGAGGACCACAAGAAACTTATAACACACACAAAACTATATGGCCAGATAAAACCCTTTTGAGAGTTAAATAAGGACCCCAATAGACATTTTAACTGTTATTTACAGATCAAAAAAACCACCTAAACACTGAAAACTTGCATTTATCCTGAGCAGAACTGCTTTTACAGAATCCACAAATCCTATGAAAACATGGCATTTGTTCACGATATGTGGAAGACATTATTCCCTATACCACCTTTGTCCCTTTTGTGAGGACGTAAATAAAAACCTACCTTAGCACCAGAGAAATTGTTTCTCTTGAGGAAATGATGAATAGTATTGTTTCTATTGTATGGGCACTGATTATTTTACATAATTATTTCTCTTTTTATTTTGGATATTGAGAAGCTAAGAAACAAATTTAAGCAAATTTTCAGCAATTCATGGAATATATTTTGGAACTAATTTAATGTGTCTCCTTTGGTCTACTGTTTTGAACAACATCAAAATAGATATATTTGAATACTAGTCAATAAATACCATAATCCTAAAAAAATATATATTTACATATACACACACACACACAAGCTAAAACTAATGACAACTACCAAATGCTAGATATATTTATCACTTCTTTGATTAAAAATATTTGTTATATATATGACAAACAGATGAAAGATTAGCAGACTCTTTCAATTTCTGGGAAAAAAAAGATTAGAACGTAATTTCTAGATACTGGTTTTAAAGAATTCGAAAAACTCAATCTAGAATCCTCCTTTTAACATAATTTTGGAATTATTAAAATCTTTATTTCAGAACCTATGTCCTAAAAAGGCAAGTATCTGTTTCAAAAGAAACCAGTTTGGAGATACGAACAAAAATCTTTCTTATGACATTTTAAAGTTGATGCAACTTTTGAAAAAGCATTCCTAGAAGACCAAGATTTCTTTGCTTATGGGCTAAATAAACTTTAGTTGACGATTACGTACTTTCAATTTCTTTAATGAGCTATTTATACTACATTAATGAAATGTGGGAGACATACTAAGCTACTACTCACTGGGGTTTTAATGATTCAAATCCCTAATGAATCTGACCAACTCTTGGGCCTGAAATTAACAGAAGTAAGCAAGAATAAGACGAAGAAAACTGAAGTTAACCATTTCTAGATTTCCAGAAAAAAATTTTCTTGGTTCTTAGTTAAGCTGTTTGTTACTAGGTAACACCCAAGATGTTCATTTTACATTTAGATACCAAAGATTATATCTTCAAAAGAGGTAAAGCCATAAGACAAATTGGAACTTGATTAGGTTAGGGTAATGAGAAAAATATTAAAAATGTATTGTTATTTTCTAAAATAACTTCTGCTAAAGCATTTCAAAATTCAATTGTTTCAAAGGCCACATGATTATTCTCAAGACTCTTGAAAAGTTGTAACACATGCAGTAGATGAAGAAGAAACCAACATGCACATTCTTTTCTGGAAATAATTTCAAATAGAAACTTAAGGGGGTTAAAAACTAAGCCTGCTTGATATATCTTCAATACCCTGAAGTGGGAAAACCAATTGCTCTTTGAAGTAGAGGTATGAGCAAGTTACAAGGCTCAAAAATTGTCAAAAATTGACAGGCTCTGCAAATAATGGCTATAAATCACTAACAAAAGAAAAATGTTTAACAACATGCAGTGAGAAAAGAGCAATGGGCCATCCACTGAACTTTTCAGGTACTGGAACATTAAAAAATTGCCATCATTAATGCTATTTTCAAATACAATGAGTGACAACATATAGTATGCAAATAAAACACTAAGAATACTTCAGCGTGACATATTAAAGCAAAACAGAAACAATATACTTACCAGCTCCTCCACAGAGGGGCCAGACTTCAGATATAAGAAAAAAGTTTTATAATTAGAAAAAGATCAAACAAATGATTTTATTTAGTGGTATAATCATTATAAGGAAAAATCCCACATGTTGAATATCATTTGGGTAAAGTTCATTAGAACAAATATATTTGCAATCTATAAACAATAGTAACTGTAATAGCATTAGATTAAAATTTTTTGTTTTATCAAAATTAGTCAACATAACTGGTACAGTGTTCTTTTCATCATACTCTTTCAAATTCTAATGTTAAAACTTCAGGTAAATTCTTTTCTAGAGAAATTTAGATTGTTTCTGAATGTTAATGTCAAATAGCTCGAAGAAGCAGTTATGAGCTTTTATTTCAGTTAAATAAAACCCTTCTAACACAGATTCACAGACTTTGAAAACTTAAGAGTTTAACTTAAAATTATTTTCATGAATTTTAACACATCAGTACTAGGAACTAATTAACCAAATGAAATTAACTGTAAACAAGTAAAACTTATAAATGTATTACTCTCATTATATCATCAACATCATTTCATGTCCTGCCTCTGCCAAGCAATAGCTGTCTTATTTATTGCTGTGTCCCATATAGGAACAAAATATCTGCTATCTCTTACACACTCAAAACATATGTGGTACACAGTGGCAGGAAAAATGCTTACAATATATTAAGAGCAAAAGAAAAGAATGTGCCACTGGTTGGTACCCAATTCCATTTCTTACTTCTTCCTTATTAACAGACTCCGGTTTTACTGGAAGTGGCCATATGGCCAATAGGAGACTGACATGCAGCTGGGGATGGTCAATGAAATGCTGGCAAAAATTACTGAGAAAGATTTAATAATAAGTTCTTTAAAGAAGGCTAACACAATGGAGAAGCATCTTTTTGCCCTTTCCTTAGATTAATCCTTCTTCCTGACTGAAATGCAGACATGAAAAAATCCTAAGGATGGAAACCATGAGCTAAAAATGGCAAAGCACAGTGATGGAAGGAATCTGGATCTCTAATATCTGTGGAGCTGCCGTTATCAACTCTAGACTGCCGGTCTCAGATTTCATTTCAGAGAAAAATAAGCACTATTCAAGAATAATCCCAATGTTACTTGGGATTTCTGTTATATACAACTGAATTTAATCCAACTGATACAGTAGGGCAAAAAAAATCTTATATGTTATAATCACAAGCATCTTTTAAACATATTTATACATATATTTTAAATAGGAAAATTCTATCAGTTGATTGTTGATATCACTGGTTATCTATAGGTGATGAGATTGTAGATTACCATAATGATCATAAACTTTATATTTCTTATATTTTCTAAATTTCCCACAATAAGCACATATATTTTATAATTTAAAAGTCTCGTTCAAAATTGTCCTCTACACCCTGTAAAATACATGCAAGGGCATGTCACTCTCTAAACTACTTACCAATTTTGCCTTAATGGTACCAGAGTCAACACTTTGACCAGTTTTAGCATGAAGCTGAAGCTGAATAGAGTGCAGCTGTAAAAGTTGATCATGTACTTCTTTCTCCAAAACAACTTTCTCTGCTTGGGTTTCTGTCAGTTCAGATTTCAGATCCACCAACTGTGCCTTATAAAGAAAACAACAGAAGAAATTAAAGATGCTTAATTATCTCTTTCTTTTGACTAATAATTGTTATTCAAGAATGACAACAGAGAGACTACCTTTGAAATAAATACATAAACATTAGAATAATATTATCTAAGATACAAGACATCCATCTAAACTGACAGAAAATCAATAGTATGAGTCAGATATTTCGGTAGCAAGAGAAATCTACTATAAGCTGTATCTTCTAATAATACAGAATGCTACTTCCATTTTACTTTGCTTACTTTAAGAAACCTTTTTACTGTTTCACCTTTATCTTCAAAGCTTATGAAAACACAAAACTATGAGGTGGTTCACCATGTGGTAGAGACAATGTGTGTTGCGGTGGATCACTAACATTAACAGTATTAGAGAAGATGTCAGTAAGTGAGTTGTGTTCTGTCTTCAATCCAACGAATACCAGCCCAAATCATCCCAATCATTATCTAGTAAAGTTATTTTAGGTGCTAAGGTATCAACTTCTGAGACTATGGTAAGCCTAAAGATCAGAGTTAACTGTAAGTCTTCAGCTTTAGCATAGCAGAGCAACTCATCAGGACCACTTACCAATTCAGTTTGAAGTTTTCATTTTTGCACAATTGATATATTGTTTTACAACTGTGCACAGGATGTGTCCCTTGTGTTTTTGGTTTTCCCAGCTAGCCAGTAGATTAAAGATCAAGACATGCCTTTGTTTCCTATTCAACTCAACATAATTTTGCTAAGCATCTAAGGGCCCAGAACTATGCCAGCACAATGAGAAAAAAAATTGTGGATAATATTTTTAAAAATCATAGATCATAATTTATGCCCTTGACAAGTTTTCATATCAACTGGGCTAATAAATACACATGTGGACCAACAAAAATAATGTGGCAAGTTATATATAGAGAGAGAACTGACCCAGTCCCAAGGAATTCAAACTAAAGGAAGGCTTAAAGAAAGGAAATAAGAAAAAGATTCATATTGAAAGTGAGTTTAGAAGGGCTTTGAAGGAAAACAACAACATGGACAAAATAGAAGCAGTAATGAAATACAGACATGGGAGGACTAGCAAAGGCAAAGTGGCAGAGAGACTAGAAGCCTCTCTGAGTATAGATAGGAATCAGATAATTGGAATATGTCTCTATATCCCAATTGCACCAACCAGTGCTTAGTGCATAAAAGATGCTCAAATTTAAGTATCTGTAAAGTTGAAATAAAGTCTAATACTAGCCCTGTGATTCTAGATAAAACATTCTGTTTCAAGTTTCCTCAGTTTAAAACAGTGATAATATCCATGGCTTTGACTATTCTCATAAGATTATTAATCTTATATACAAAAGAACTTATTAGAATAGGAAAATGTTATTATTGAGGAGACTAAACTACCTCAAGGGATGGTATACTGACAGACTGGATATGACCCAATAGGAGAAATGAAGCTGAACACAATGAATGGCTTTGAATGATAAACTAAAACTGATATTCACTCTAATAGGAAATCATTCTATGCCCTAAGTGACATTTTTTTGTTTTTATTTTTAATAACACCTTTATTGAGATATAATTTAGCATCATAAAATTCACTCTTTTAAAATACATAATATAGTGGTTTTTAGTATATTCATGAAGTTGTACAACCATAGTTACTATGAAATTTTGAAGCATTTTCTCTCAATGGCATTTTAGCAACATTACTAAGGAAGTGAAGACAAGGACACAGTAGCAACATCCTATTTGTAGCTTATCAAATGACATGTTATCATGGTAACTTTGTAAATGAAAATAAAGGATTTTACAATGCTGAAAAGAAATTGTTAGCAATACTTAGTTACACTGTGGTCTAGTACAGTGGATGTGCAATGGAAGATTAGGTCAAGAATAATGCAAGTATTTCAAGTTTTGAGAATAATGAAGCCATTGATGGAAATAGTAAGATTAGGATGACAGCTTATACAGACATGAGAGAGAGAAAAAGATAAATTTAAGTTTTAGGCATGCTGATTTTGTGTCAACCATGATATAATCAACAGGAAATATTCCACAGAATGTAGGAAATAAAGAAAATAAATAAGTGAAAAGGTGGGATCTGGATTAACACTAGGAGCACAGAGATGTGAATTCATACCATATGAGTTACAGGGAGAACAGAGTATCAAGGACTGGGATGGCCCAAGAGGTAGAAGAAAAGAAGTAGCATGCTATAAATTAACCAAGATGTGGCATAATATAAATAGTGGGCTGCCTCTTGCTTTTTTACTTCCTGGAGATCACTTCCTATTAATAAAGCTTCTTCATTCCTTATTTTTAATAACTTTTTAATTCATATATAAACTTATATCAGGGAAGTACACAAGTAACACATTACAAAAAATACCTATTTAACTATCACTCAGATCTCGAAAAAAAAAAGGGCAGTGCTAGTTCCCCAGGATCCTTCTTTTGACCCCTCCAATCACTACCTCCACCTTCATCCACAAAGGTAACCATCAGAGTATACACTGACTTCTAACACCATAAATAGTTTTGCCAGTTTTTGAATGTTTGAGTATGCTTGTAAGATTTGTTCATAGCTTGTTTTGCATAGCTGCACTTCATTTTCAGCAATACTGTATTCACTAAATAAATATATAACATTACTATTTTTCATTCATTCTACTTTCCCTCAACTTAATTCTACTTCTCATTCTATTTCATTCTACTTTGGATGGGCATTGTGTTGTTTTGAATTTTTGACATTAAAATGATGTTGCTATGAATCTATCTTTTGATACATATTGCATGTATTTCTCTTGAGTATATATCTAGGAGGGAAGCTTCTGGGTTACAGAGTATGTATGTTAGACTTCAGGAGAAGAGGTCAAACACTTTTCCAAGTGATTGTAGCAACTGACATACCCACCATGTATAAGAACTCTGAGAGCTTCATATCCTTGCCTTCACTTGGCATTGTCAGTATTTTTCATTTTAGCAATTCTGGTAGGGATGCAGTGGTATTTTGTTGTGGTTTTAATTAAAATTTCCTCATTGCTAATAAGGTTTAACTGCCTTTTCATATGTTTACTGACCATTTGAATACCCTCTTTTGTGAAGTACCTGTGTTAGTCTCTTGCCTATTTTTCTAGAGTTGTCCATATTTTTCTTACTGTTTTGGAAGTTCTCTCTCTCTCTCACTCTCTCCCTCCCTCCCTCTGCCTCCCTCCCTACACACACACACACACACACACACACACACACATTGATAGAGGCAGGAGGCAGAGAAATTCTAGGCAGACAGGGGTGTGTCCTCGGCAACACCCCATCTTCGAGCCTAAAAGCTGAAGCCCAAAGTGAGAACTTCCATCCCTGTGTGCCCACTCTCTCCCGACTGGTTCTTTCTGAATAAGGTCTTTTTACCAATCAACTGTTGTCTTTTCTAAAACTACCTATGGCCTGCCCTGCCACCTATCCTGTGCCAATAAAGACCCCAGACTCAGCCAGGAGAGAGGAGAAGCAGCTGGACTTCAGGCACAGGCAGCGTGACTTCAGAGATGGTAGCTGGACATCGGAGAGAGGCAACTTGACTTCAGGGGAGAGCGACATGCCCTTCCCATCCCCTTTCCAGCTCCCCTCTCTGCTGAGAGCCACTTTTATCACTCCATAAAATTCTCTGCATTCACCATCCTTCAATTCATGGATGAAGGATGGTCAATGCAGAGAATTTTATGGAGTGAATGAAAGTGGCTCTCAGCACGAATTCATATTACCTCATTCTTCTTGGGCACCAGACAAGAATTCGGGACCCACCAAGTGCAGGTACCCAAAAAGGCTATCACACTGGCCCTCTGCCCTTACTGGTGGAGGGCAGCTGCCCCATAAAAGGCAAAAGGTGCAGTGAGCTGATAATACACTTCTGTCCAGCAGAGCTAAGAGAACCTTGTAACATGCCCTCTGGAGCCTTGGGATCGCAGGCACCCGGACCTGGATGCTGCCAAAGGGCCTGCATGGAGTTTGCTCCTGCAGGTACTAAAGCAGCTAGCCAGTTCCTACACCTGCTTGCCTACACACTCCCTCCCATGAGGGGTGGAGTGCAGCGGACCCAAGTGAACCAAGTTTGCTCCTGCCAGTGCCAAAGTGGCCAGCCAGTTCTCACACTTGTTTGCTCGTGTGCTCCCTCCTGCCAGGAGTTGAGCAGGGTGGGCTGAGTAAACAGGGCACCCCTGTCGTGAGTACCGTGAAGGGGTCAAGAAAATATCCTGCATCAATATGAACTCCTTTATTGGGTATGAGTTACAAATACCTTCTTCCATCCTGTGGCTTCTTTTCACTTTATAAATGTGTATTTCAGTGAACAGAGTGCTTAATTTTAATGCAGCTCATTATGTTAATAGTTTCCTCCCCAACAGTAAATGCTTTTTTGGCATGAGTTCTACCTCATCTGTTATCAAGTTTGCAACTCCTGGTTTCATTTTATTTGCAATTTACTCAGTATAATTTTGTCTGATCTTTTATTTTTAGCCTTTCATCCTATTTGTCATGTTATATTTGTATATAACATAACACACATGTAAAGTCTTCATTGCTGTCTCTGGTGGCTTTTAAAATGTACCTTTTTTAAATCTTCTGGAAGCTCTGTATCTTTGTTCTAATGACTACTGTGACTTCATATCCTAATTTCCTCTTTTGACTGTATTTTAAGGTATTATCTTTAAGGTATTATCCCTTCATGAGCACTCATGAAATTAGCTAGTTAACATCTCACTTCCCTCACTCTTCTCAAACATTTAACAAAGTGTTATCCTTCTATTTCCAGCTAATAACTATGAGCGATCATCAAGCTTATTTCACATTTTCAGAATACTCTTCTCCCATTTTGAGAATTGAAAACAAAATCTATATTGCAGCGCATATAGCATTCAATATTATTCCATCATCTTTAACTCCAATAGTCTTTGTTCTGCTATTAAATATATTCTATGCTCAGTACCAGACTTTAATCAAAGCTACTCCAATGATTTCACCTCATTCCCGGGAATAGATTTATCAGAAAGGTTTCTTTGGATGAGTAGGAAAACAACCACAACCTCAAAGTGTTTTTCCTATTCTCTCATTCCACAATAATCATCACAGAAACTTCTGTGACCGAATGTGGGGGATTTCACCCCACCAACAAACAAGCAATCAGTTTTGCAGCAGACATCAGTTGGGTGTCCTCCAATTCAATTTTGACACTATCTACCTGGAGATACTGTCAGATCGCACAGATTGAGGGCTCTGTCCCACAAGACTGCCCCATTCTTTTCAGACACTAGTTGCAAGCCTATGCTTCCAGAACTTCTGACTGAGTGGCTTTAAGTTGGGGTTCCTACATTTCCCTTTTTAGGTTCAATTAGTTTGCTGCAGCAGCTCACAGAACTCATGGAAGCACATTTACCATTTTATTATGAAGGATGTTACAAAGGATACTGATAAAGTGATGCACAGGATAAGGACTGGGGTAAGGGACACAGAGCCTCCATGCCTTCCCTGGGGGCACCAGCCTCCATGAACTTCCACGTGTTCATCTATCCAGAAGCTTTCCTAACCCTGTCCTTTTAGGTTTTTATGGAGGCTTCACTACACAGGTGATATGGTTTGGATGCCTGTCCCCTCCAAATCTCATGTTGAAATGTGATTCCCAATGTTAGAGATGGGGCCTGGTGAGAAGTGACTGGATGGATCATGGGGCAAATTCCTCATGAATGGTTTAGCACCATCCCCTTGGTGGTAACTGAATTCTCACTCAGTTCATATAAGATCTGGTTGTTGGAAAGTCTGTGACCTCCCCCACCTTACTCTTGCTTCTTTTCTTGCATGTGATCCATCTGCTCCCGCCTTCACCTTTCACTATGACTGTAGGCTCACTGAGGACCTCACCAGAAGATGCTGGCATCATGCTGCCTGTACAGCCTGCAGAACTGTGAGTGAATTAAAATTTTTATAAATTATCCCCATTTGATATTTCTTTATAGTGACACAAAAACAAGTTAACACAAGAGGCATAACTGGTTAAAACACTGGCTACTGGTGATCAACTTAATTCTAAGCCTCCTTCACTCTCTGGAGGCCAGGCACCAAAATCAAAGTAATTTTTTTATTCACAGTTTCCTTTTAATCCACTTGCCTAAACTTTAATCCTCTACCTATATTATTTTCTAAGAATACACAACAACTGCACAATTTTCATTTTAAATATAAGCAGGTTCTTATTTTTTTAACTGTCTTATGGATAAATACTCCAATTATTTTACCTTAAGCACCCCTCAAAAGCCTCATGTTTTGAAGGAGGAGCAAACTAAGCCAAGAAATTTGTGAACATCAAGTTGCACAGCAGGAAAATTGGATGCAGCTCAATCATAACTTTTAGCATGCCATAGAGCTCTTTTGATAAAGTTTTAGAAGGTCCAAGCTAACAACCTAAAACATCTTTATTTTACACATGAAGAAACTGAAACCTAAGCGATTATGTGAGATGCCCCAAATTACAAATTGCATGGTATTAAAACTCAGACCTCCTCCTGACATCCTTTGTAATTCTGGCAATAATAGAAAAAATGGGGAAGATGTAGTCCATGAGCTCCAAATGAGAGCATATTCCCCAAATATCAGAACTAGACAAAGCTTTAACTAAACAGGAGATTCTGAACCCCATACACACACCCCATACCCATACACATGCACAAAGACAGGCACTGGTACTCGTGAGCATACACAGGTATGAATACACAGACACACCTGCAGGCATGCAAACAGGAACAGATGCAGGTACAGATATGCAAGCAAACAAAGCACACATTCCCCAAGTTGTTTAGGAATTACAAAGAAAATAGTTGACTCCACATGGCAATTTAACTATAATGAACTATAGCACAAAAAGCTGCTGATAAAGATGTAAATATTATGTCACATAAGTCTTTCTACACCTTTTGTTTTAAAGTATGTGTACAAAAAGTAATCACTTCACCTTTTAAATATCTGTATTCTCTTTATGTTTTAAAATGTAATTTAGGATGAAAGTACAGATTAGAATTTAAATCTCTAGCAATTATACCATTTAGTGCCAATATCCCAAATTTATCATAGACATCCATCTACTTTTGAAAAGGCTTTAAACCTCATATAGTCAAGAAAACAAAAATGTAAAAAATAAAAATCATATAGAGATGGCAAGATAACACTATAAAAAATACTAATGTATTAGTTATTGAATACTATATTAAGTTTAATATAGTAAATTGAGCTTCTAATTAATAAGAGAATCTTTACAGATTATATAAATCCCCTTTTCTCAGAGGAAGCAATTCCATTTTATCTGGCAAAACTGTCTTTCTTCCTGGAACTAAACTTTTAAAAGAATGCATCACAGAGATTCTTTTTCTTTTTTTTTTTTGAGATGGAGTCTCGCTGTGTCACCCAAGCTGGAGTGCAGTGGCATGATCTCGGCTCACTGCGAGCTCCACCTCCCAGGTTCACGCCATTCTCCTGCCTCAGCCTCCCGAGTTAGCTGGGACTACAAGTGCCCACCACCACACCCGGCTAATTCTTTATATTTTTAGTAGAGAAGGGGTTTCACTGTGTTAGCCAGAATGGTCTCGATCTCCTGACCTCGTGATCTGCCCGCCTCAGCCTCCCAAAGTGCTAGGAACAGAGATTCTTACATAAAAGATCCTAAGCTACCTGACAGACAACAGAGGCAGAACCATTCTTCATAAGATCTTTTCTCTTGTGACAAAAGTCAAGAAGAAAATGTAACTAATGAAAGCCATTTTGATCCATTCCTTTTCTTGTACACCTTCAAAATATCATTTAATTTAATTCATTCAGTTTATTATAAAAAATCTCCCTCTATTTTTTCTTTCTTCTATGTGCCTGAGGTGGTCAAAATCACAGAATCTAATGAGTCTTACTCTAAAACACAAGACTATGACCAAACAGAAAATATATTCAAAGGTCAAATTGAAAATCTCTGCCATCCCTCAAGATAGGAAATAATACTCCTCCATACTTTGAGTCATCTCTTGAAGCAGTCATCTGGTCTATGAAAGTTCTGTGAGAAAGCTGTATCTGTTCACTCTATTTTTTTTCTATCCAACCATAATGACCACTAAGTTCATCTGCCATTAGTTCTCCCCCAAAAAATAACATTCTACAGTCTAGACAAGCAAATGTAATCCTCATAATATACTCTGAGAGATGCACTTTTTATCCAGATACGACAACTGAAGTACAGAGAGGTTAGGTAACTTCACCATGGTCATTAAAAAGCCAGTAAACCAGGCATATATAACTACTAGAGAAGCTAAGACAGGAGGATCACTTGAGCCCAGAGCTTGAGGCCAGTCTGGGCAACACAGCAAAACCCCCATTTCTTAAAAAAACCAACCCCCCAAACAGTAATATATATATATACATATATATATAAACTACAAATTGTAATGAGCTGTATGAAAGAAACTAAAAGAATTAGCAGAGTGGGAGTGTATGGCTATTCTTCTGGGAAGAGTTTTGATTATTACTAAAGCAGCAGGTCCCAAGGTCTATGGGACATTTTCAGGGGATCTGAAAGGTCAAAACTATTTTCATTATAATAAAACATTATTTGTCTTTTTCACTATGTTGACATACTGAAGGTACAAAAGTAATGATGAGTAAAATGTTGGGATTTTAGTACAAGTCAATGCGGTGGCACCAAACTCCATCAGTAGTCATTGTAGTCTTTACTGCTATGCACTTGTAGTTTTTGTCACTGTTGATGTTTTGTTTTAGTTTTTTTTTTTTGAGACAAGGTCTCACTGTGTTGTCCACACTGGGCTGCAGTGGCATGATCACAGCTCACTGGGGCCTTGGAACTCCTGAGTAGAAATAATCCTCCCACCTCAGCCTCCTGGGTAGCTAGGACTACATGAGCACATGGTCATTTTTAAATTTTTTTGTATTTTTTGTATTTATTTAAAAATAGGTCTCACTATGTTGCTCAGGCTAGTCTTGAACTCCTAGTCTAAAGTGATGCTCTCACCTTGGCCTCTGTATTAGTCTTCACTGCTATAAAGAAATACCTGGGACTGGGTAATTTATAAATATTATAATTATAAACAAAAGAGGTTTAAATGCCTCATGGTTCCACAAGCTGTACAGGAAGCATGGCTGGGGAGGTCTCAGCAAACTTTTTTTTTTGAGACATTGTCTCACTCTTGTCACCCAGGCCAGGCTGGAGTGCAGTGGCATGATCTTGGCTCACTGCAACCTCCACTTCCCAGGTTCAAGAGATTCTCCCGCCTCAGCCTCCTGAGTAGCTGGGATTACCATTGCCCGCCACCACGCCCAGCTAATTTTTGTATTTTTAGTAGAGATGGGGTTTCACCATGTTGGCCAGACTGGTTTTGAACTGACCTCAAGTGATCTGCCTGCCTCAGCCTCCGAAAGTGCTAGGATTACAGGCGTGAGTTACCGTCTGTTAAGCCAGGAATTTAAAGGTGTGAAAAAATATAAAATAATGCTATTCTTCTAAAACATTTTTTGGTTTTAGAAAATATAATTACGTTTTAATTTAAAATCACTTATATTAACATGTAATGAGTTATTGTAGTTATTTTTAAATGATGTAATAAAGTTTTCTCAGTTTAATTTCTAATACAATAAATTCTACATTTATACTTTTTTTATATTTTATATTTTTATATATTTACACATATAACCCACATTTAAAAAAATAAAAAAAGAGCTCTTTGGGGTTCTCAAAATTTGTAAGAATGCAAAGGGGTCCAGAAACCAAAAAGTTTGAGGACCTTAACTTAGAACTTCTGAAAAAAGGCTCATGTGGCTACACCATATAGAGTAGGGGTAGGCAATCTTTTGGCTTCCCTGGGCCACAATGGGAGAATTGTCTTGGGCCACACACAAAATACACTAACACTAATGATAGCTGTGAGCTAAAATTAAAAAGAAAAAACAAATCACGCAAAAAAAAATCTCATAATGTTTTAAGAAAGTGTACGAATTTGTGTTGGGCTGCACCCAAAGCTGTTCTGGGCCACATGCAGCCCACAGGCTGCGGGTTAGACAAGCTTGATATAGAGTAAGAGGAAAGAATGGTAAGATACATCATAGGAGGGATACCCAAATGTCAGAACATGCAGAGCCTGTCTGCCAAAATTAAGAGTTTGAATTTTATTCAAAAAGCAATTGATGAATTTATGTTTTCTTATTTTTTATTTATTTATTTTTTTGAGATGGAGTTTCGCTCTTGTTGCCCAGGCTGGAGTGCAACGGTGCAATCTCGGCTCACTGCAACCTCCACCTCCCAGGTTCAAGTGATTCTCCTGCCTCAGCCTCCCCAGGAGCTGGGATTACAGGCATGTACCACCATTCCTGGCAAATATTTTATTTTTAGTAGAGACGGGGTTTCACCATGTTGGTCAGGCTGGTCTCGAACTCTTGACCTCAGGTGATAACGCCCACCTCAGCCTCCCAAAGTGTTGGGATTACAGGCGTGAGCCACTGCGCCCAGCCCTAATGTTTTTTTTAAAAGGCAGCTATGTGTAATATGAGAGACAACATGAATGAACTGGGTTGGGGGATGTGAAATGGAAACCAGTTGATAAATCTGACAAGTAATTTGCCGTAAACCTCAAATGAAGATCCAATCAATAAAAAATGTTTCCATTTTAATTTCAAAGCACTCAGTTGCTCCATGATCAAACTGGAGATGGGGTGGGGAAGAGAATCAACCTACTCAATATTTTAGGAATATCACAAGTACTAAATCCATACTCAATATTCTTATTTAATGATGTTTAAAGTTATTTCCAATCAGTTTCAATTTTTTCCCAAAATAAGATACCATGAAATATTAACTCACAAATTATATGCTTGTGAATTACATACCAGGGGAATAAATGAACCTGAAGATCAGTCTTTCAGCAATGGAGCAGGCACTGTATACATGAATATAGAGTCAACAAGACAGATGCCATCCTAGCTCTCAGGAAGTTTATATTACAGAATGATTGTGGGTAATCTTTGAAGATTTATAGCAGAACACCAGATGTGTTTCAAAAAATTCATTCATTCAAATAAACATTGAGTACTTACTGTGTACTACAATCTGGGGACAAAAAGATGAATAAGACATGGATTCTAGAAGTTCTCTATTAGGAAAAGATAAGAATGTATTTCCAGACTGGGCATGGTGGCTCACACCTTAATCCCAGCACTTTGGGAGCCCAAGGCGGGTGGATTGCTTGAGCTTAGGAGATCGAGACCAGCCTGGGCAACATAGTGAGACCCTGTCTCTACAAAAATTACAAAGAATTAGCTGGGCGTGGTGGTATATGGCTGTAGTCCCAGCTACTCAGGAGGCTGAGGTCAGAGGATCACTTAAGCCCGGAAGGTCGAGGCTGCAGTAAGTCATGATCGTGTCACTACACTCCAGCCTGGGCAACAGAGTGGGACCCTGTCTCAAAAGAAAAAAAAAGATAAAAAGATTACATTTCTAATTGTGATGCAAAGTGTGGTAAGCACTATTTGAAAGACGTGTGATGTACCAATTCAAAAAGAGGTAAGGGGAGGTAGTCAGAAAGAAGTTCTCTGAGCTTTGAATGGAGATCTGCTAATACAGGGAGTGGAAAGGGAAAGGTGAGATATGAAAACACCTGACAGGTGAAATAGGGAATAACTAGATCAAAATGGCTAGTATTTAACACATCCGTTCCAAATTTTTTTTTTTTTTTTTTTTTTTTTTGGAGAAGGAGTCTCACTCCGTTGCCCAGGCTGGAGTGCAGTGGCATGATCCCAGCTCAGTGCAACCTCCACCTCCCAGGTTCAAGTGATTCTCCTGCCTCAGCCTCCCGAGTAGCTGGGATTACAGGCATGCACCACCACACCCAGCTAATTTTGTATATTTAGTAGAAATGGGGTTTCACCATGTTAGCCAGGCTGATCTCGAACTCCTGAACTCAGGTGATCTGCCCACCTCGGTCTCCCAAAGTGCTGGGATTACAGGCGTGAGCCACTGCACCCGGCCCCAAATTTCCAATTTTAAAAAGGGGCCAAATACCAATTCTGTAATCCATATATAAACCAATCTGATATCTATACCAAAGGAATTACTCAGCAATGTGGTTTGGGAGCACGGAAGCAAAGAATACAAAAAACAAACAAAAAGCTCCTAGAAACCAAAATAAGTTCACAAAAAGATAATGCTACCTTCTAAATCAGCTTCACAAAGCATTTGATGGTTCAAACTATTTCCCCTAAAACATGGTTCTGACCTTCAAACAGCTTACATTCTAGAGGTAGAAAGATGTGGTAACAGCTAATTATAGTACAATGTAACAAATCTAGCAGTACAAATAAGTTCAAGGGCTTAGGGCAGCCTCTGCCTATAAAGAGCAGAGAGGAGTGGAGTAAGGAAAGCCCTCACTGAGACAGTGACGTAAGTGGAGTCTTGAAAGATGAGTGTGTGTTTGATACTGTAGACAAAGGGTACAGAGATGGCATTATCGACCAAAGCCTATGTGAAAGTACAGGTGCCATAAAAGAGCAAGGCCTATTTACAGAACTAGAAATAGACCAGTTTTATTGAGGCAAAAGCAGCTAAGAAGGGGTGATAAGAGATTAGGAGAGACAGACAGGCACACTGATCACCTGGCCAAATAATTTGAATTTTAGAGAGATACAGAAAGAAGAATGACAGAATTAGGTTTGTCTTTTTAAATACAAACCATTAATATGAATCACTCTAGAATGATCAGGCAACAAAAGGATGGTCTGGAGGGAATAATGATTAGGAGACTATGTTAGGAATATGCAAGAAGAATAAGGACCTTAATTATGCAGAATATCCTAATCTTATTATCTTTCCCAGACCTGCTCCTCCTTTTCCTGTATTCCTTACTTCAGTAAACAGTAATGTGTTAACTTCCTAGGGCTGTTACAAAAAATTAGCACAAGGCTGGGCATGGTGGCTCATGCCTGTAATCCCAGACTTTGGCAGGCCGAGGCAGGAGGATCACTTGAAGTCAGGAGTTTGAGACGAGCCTGGCCAACATGGTGAAACCCTGTCTCTACTAAAAATATAAAAATTAGCCAGGCATGCTGGCTGGCGCCTGTAATCCCAGCTACTCGGGAGGCTGAGGCAGGAGAATTGCTTGAACCTAGGAGGCAGAGGTTGCACTGAGCCGAGATTGTGCCACTGCGCTCCAGCCTGGGCAACAGAGTGAGACTCTGCGAAAAAAAAAAAAATTACCACAAACGTGGTGGCTTAAAACAACGTAAGTTTATTCTTTCACATTTCAGGATGCCACAAGTTTGAAATAAGGTATTGACAGGGCTGGCTCTTTCTGGAGATCCTGTGCCTCTCTCCTAGCTTTCGGTGCTGTTGGCAATCACTGGCATCCCTTGGCTTGTAGATACATCACTCCAATCTCTGCTTCTATCATCACATAGCCTTCTTCTCTGTGTCTGTGTGTGGCCTTTTCTGTCTCCTATCAGCACACTTTCATTGGATTTAGGGCCCCCTCTAATCCACTATAATCTTACCTCCATCTTTACATAATTACACCTGCAAAGACCCTCTTTCTAAATAAGGTCACATCCTGAGGTTTTGGGGGTGGGTATGAATTTTGGAGGGATACGATTCAACCCACTACAGATACTGATCAATCATTTCCCAAACAGAAATGTGGTGTTATCCTTAACTCTTTCTCTTATCTTTTGCATCTACATAATTATCAAATCCTGTCAATTCTCCTTCCTTAGTCTTCAATTTATCTCCTTTTCATCAGCCCCACTACCACTTTCACTTCAATAACACACTTGTCTGTATAACAAACTCCTTTGCTATAACATTGAATAAACCTAGTTATTACTCTCATTACTGTGCCTGTACCTAAACAGATATGCATTGCTAGAGAAAGTCACACAACAGTACAGACCGGTTGCACCATAATTTATGGTAACTAACCCCAAGCCAGTCCTCAACAATGCCTGGCAGTCCTGTTTCCCTGGCCAACTGGCTCTCCCACTCTTTCATAACTATTTCAAACCTCTTCTGCTAGCCTCATGCTCTTACTCTCACCTACTTTCAGCAACTGACCTGGGCTCTTATTTTACAGAAAAAAAAAAAAAAAGCCATCAAACAGAAACTTCCACAACCTCCTACTGTCCGCTCTCATTCTCTCCCGCTTCTAAGTAGCTGTTATTACAGAATCTTACTAATATTAATTACCCCACTCTTTTCCTATATTTGGCTTTTCTCTCAAGTAGATGCTTCTCACAGACTTATGTTTTATTTGTTTTTATTTAAAAACAAAATGAAAACAAAACCTCCCTTGTACCCTACAATCTTACTTCTTGCTATCTATTCAGCCACACTCTCTTTCTGTCTGCTTTTCTCTCCACCTCCTCCATCCCCCATCAGACATAAATAATGTGTTTGTGCAGAGACTGATTTCTCTAGCTCCGTAGCCTCAGGCCTCTTACTTAATCCCTGTAAAGGTAGAGTAACTATTCTAATAAACCTGTTTCACAGGACTGTTGTGAGAATTGGATGAATCAGTCTATGTAAAAGACTCAGAAGAGAGGTTGGCCCATGGTTATTGATCAAAATAAAATGTTGGCAATACTGTTATTGCTAATAATATAACACATTCATCTATCTATTCAGGCAACCAGCTGCACAAGATTGTCACTTGTATTTATCCTGAACTCCCTCATCCCTCTGTTCCAATCCATCTCTAGATTTTTTTTATTTTTACCTCTCCAGTTTCTCTTGTTCTGAATACTTTCTCCTACCTCTATTATCTTACTCCACACTATCATAATCTCACATAAACAGAAACCTTCTAAACAATTTTCTGCATTCATTCATGTCATTCTCCCCAACTTTCTCCATACCACAGCCAGAGTGAACTATTCTAACTTCATATCTGAGGCTACGAACTGGTTTAAAAGACCTCCCACGATTATGATAAAGCCCCAAATATTTTTGCATGGCCTATAAAGTCATGTAGAAACAGTCCCTCCCTGTCTGTTCAAACTTATCTTGCATCTTGCTTCTTTTGCCCTCTTCTCTTGTAACACATACCAACTGTCTTTCAAATCTTCAAATGCACTATGCTCTTGCCCATCACAGGTGCTTTTCACTTCCCATTCCCTCTACTGCAATGCTGAATGGCATTCCTATTTCTCTTAGCTTCATTCATTCCTATTCACACATAATTCCTTTATGTCTTAGCTCAATAACTTCCTCAGGGAAGCCTTCTCTGACATCCCAAAATAGGGTCTCATTTACTCTTATGTACCTTTCACAGTATTCATCAAAGTTGCAATTTCCCAACAAATTCCTCCAATATAATCCAAACTCCATAAAAGCCATGACTACATCCCTTTTTTGCTCTCCATTGTATCCCAAGTGCCCAATACAGCATCTGGCACATAATTCGTGTTCATAAGTGCATACTGGATCAATATTAAACTTCAGCTTCAATGTTGCAAAACAGCCTGTTTAAAAACAGGACAGACTTAAAGCAGCAAAGGGACAAGCATATCACCAGTTCATTATCAATGTGGCTCTAGATCAAAGTTAAAAGTTTCTCTACTGATGGCTATGAACAGTAAATCACTTCAAAGAGATACTAACGGAGCAATTGCTGACGGAAAGGAGGATGTGACAGGTGTATTGTGCTGTTACTTAAAAAAAGGAGTAATAGGCAGAATGCTATTTCAAGGCAGAGGTGAGTTTTTTAAAGTATTGGTTCACAACCTTTATTCTATTCCACACACCTACTACTGCTACTATTACTATTCCTACTGTAAACCTAAAAGGAAAAGGCTGAGGCACAAAATATACTTTAGTTTACCTGAGCCAAAATGAGGACAGCTACCCAACACATATTTCCCAGATGCCTGGGGAGTGCTCTAGCACCTGAGTTACAAGCAGATTTTAAAGGGAAAAAGGAACAAGGCAGATACAAAGTTGCTTGATAAGAATTCTCATTGGTTTACAATCACTGATTAGTGACTGGCTATTCATTGTTGCACTATAAGGTATGACTTATGGTGTCCAGCATATGGTATTTTATGGCTACTTGGCGTCAGTTAGTCTAAATCCTACATAGAAGGTGGCTTCAAGAGATAATTAGGTCAAAAGGGAGTGCCATAACTGCGGTTTCATTCCAGTGCCTCTCTGGGCCTCACAATAGAAAGGAACTCAGTTGTGTTTTGTTTTGTTTGTTTGGGTTTTGTTTTGTTTCATTTTGTTTTTTCAGTAGGTTTCTGGGGAACAGGTGGTGTTTGGTTACGTGAATAAGTTATTTAGTGGTGATTTCTGAGATTCTGGTGCACCCATCACCTGAGCAGTGTACACTGTATCCAATGTGTCTTTTATCCCTCATCCCCTTCCCACCCTTTACTCCAGATCCCCAAAGTCCATTGTATCATTCACATGCCTTTGCATCCTCCTAGCTTAGCTCCCATGTATGAGTGAGAACATACATTTGGTTTTCCATTCCTGAGTTACTTCATTTAGAATAATGGTCTCCAATCAATTCCACCCAGGTTGCTGCAAGTGCCACTATTTCATTCCTTTTTATGGCTGAGTAGTATTCCATGGTGTCTGTATATATACACACCATATTTTTTTAATCCACTCATTGATTGATGGGCATTTGGGCTGGTTCCATATTTTTGCAATTGTGAACTGTGCTAGTATAAACGTGTTTGCAAGTATCTTTTTCATATAATGACTTCTTTTCCTCTGGGTAAATACCCAGGAGTGGGGTTGCTAGATCAAATGGTAGATCTACTTTTAGTTCTTTGAGGAATCTCCACACTGTTTTCCATAGTGGTTGTACTAGTTTACATTCCCACCAACAGTGTAAAAGTGTTCCCTTTTCACCACATCCACGCCAACATCTATTATTTTTTTATTTTTTTGATTATGGCCATTCTTGCAGGAGTAAGGTAGTATTGCATTGTAGTTTTGATTTGCATTCCCCTGATCATTAGTGATGTTGAGCATTTTTTCATGTTTGTTGGCCATTTGTATACCTTCTTTAGAGAATCATCTATTCATGTCCCTAGCCCTCTTTTTTGATGGGATTGTTTGTTTTTTTCTTGATTTGAGTTCCTTGTAGATTCTGGATATTAGTCCTTTGTCAGATGTACAGATTGTGAAGATTTTCTCCCATTCTGTGGGTTGTCTGTTTACTCTGCTAATTATTTCTTTTGCTGTGCACAAAGTTTTCAGTTTAATTAAGTCCCATCTATTTATCTTTGTTTTTGTTGTATTTGCTTTTGGGTTCTTAGTCATGAAGTCTTTGCCTAAGCCAATATCTAAAAGGGTTTTTCCAATGTTATCTTCTAGAATTTTTATGTTTTCAGGTCTTAGATTTAAGTCTTTGATCCATCTTGAGTTGATTTTTATATATGGTAAGAGAGGAGGATCCAGTTTCATTTTTCTACATGTGGCTTGCCAATTGTCCCAGCACCATTTGTTGAATAGGGTGTCCTTTCCTCACTTTATGTTTTTGTTTGCTTTGTCAAAGATCAGTTGGCTGTTAGTATTTGGCTTTATTTCTGGGTTCTCTATTCTGTTTCATTTGTCTGTATGTCTGTTTTTATACCAGTATCATGCTGTTTTGGTAACTTTGGCCTTATAGTATAAAGTCGGGTAACCTAACACCTCCAGATTTGTTTTTTTTGCTTAGTCTTGCTTTGGCTATGTGGGCTCTTTTTGGTTCCATATGAATTTTAGGATTGTTTTTTCTAGTTCTGTGAAGAATGATGGTGGTATTTTGATGGGAATTGCATTGCATTTGTAGATTGCTTTTGGCGGTATGGTCATTTTCACAATATTGATTCTACCCATTCATGAGCATGGGATGTGTTTCCATTTGTTTGTGTCACCTATGATTTCTTTCAGCAGTGTTTTATAGTTTTCTTTGTATAGGTCTTTCCCTCCTCAGTTAAGTATATTCCAAAGTATTTTAATTTTTTTGTAGGTCTTATAAAAGTGGCTGAGTTCTTGATTTGATTCTCAGTTTGGTCAGTGTTGGTATATAGGAGGGCTACTGACTTGTGTACATTAATTTTGTATCCTGAAACTTTGCTGAATTCATTTACCAGTTCTAGGAGCTTTATGGATGAATCCTTAGGGTTTTCTAGGTATACTATCATGTCATCAGCAAACAGCAATAGTCTGACTTCCTCTTTAACCATTGGGATGTCCTTTATTTCTTTCTCTTGTCTGATTGCTCTGGCTAGGACTTCTAGTACTACATTGAATAGAAGTGGTGAAAGTGGGCACATTCTTCAGATAAAAAGTCTCTTTTCTTTTTTTTTCCTTCCACAGTGCTACTACTATTCCAATCAATGCCTGTGATTCCAGCATAGCCATGATCAAGTGGCTCACGACAGCAAAAACTCACAAGCACGTGGAAAGTGTGAGAGATGTGAGCAATTTGAAATGGCACCACCTCAAAATATACTGATATTCTCTGCTATTCCATTCTCCTCAGATATGACTCTTCCCAAATATTGCTATGGCAAAAAGCAGTCACATGGATATCATTTGTATTTAATTTTAAGATGTAACCTATGTTCTCAAAAAACAAAAAATAGAACATATACACTAGGGATATATGCTCCCTAAAATCAGTATGTTGAACAATATGTGCACTCCCATGTTTATTGCAACACTATTCACAATAGCCAAGATATGGAAGCAACCTATATTTCCACAACAGATGAACAGATTAAAAAAAAAAAAAAAAGTGGTATATATACACAAAGGAATACTACTCAGCCATAAAAAAGAATGAAATCCTGCATTCAAGACCACATGGATGAGCTTGGAGGACATTAAGTAAAATAAGCAAGGCACAGAAAGATATATAATGGATGTTCTCACTCAAATGTAGAAGCTAAAAAAATTGATCTACCAGGCATGGTGGCCCACACCTGTAATACCAGCATTTTGAGAGGTTGAGGCAGGAGGATCTCTTGAGCCCATGAGTTCAAGACCAGCCTAAGCAACATAGTAAAACCCCATCTCTACAAAAAAAAAAAAAAAGAAAGAAAGAAAAATTAGGAGCTCATGCCTGTAGTCCTAGCTACTTGGGAGGCTGAAGCAGCAGGATCAACTGAGCTGGCAGTTGGAGGCCACAGTGAGCTATGATTTCACCACTGCACTCCAGCCTGGGTAACAGAGTGAGGCCCTCTCAAAAAAAGAAAAAAAAAAGTTGATCTCGTTGATCTCATAGAAGTAGAGAATAGAACAGTGGTTACTGTAACTTGGGAAGGGTGAGGCGGGTAGGAAGATGTTGGTTAACACAGCGGTCGCCAACCTTTTTGGCATCAGGGACTGGTTTTGTGGAAGACAATTTTTCCACAGGGCAGCGTGGGGATGGTTTCAACAAAAGACATTAGACTCTCATAAGAAGTAGGCAACCAAGATACCTCACATGTGCAGTTCACAACAGGAACAGGATTTGTGCTCCTATGAGAATCTAGTGCCACCACTGATTTGACAGGAGCCAGAGCTCAGGCTGTAATGCTCTCTCGCCCACTGCTCACCTCCTGCTATTCAGCCAGTTCCTAAGAAGCCACGGACCAGTACTGGTCCACAGCCTGGGGTAACAAAATTATAGCTGAATAGGAGGAAAAAGTTCTAGTATTCTACAGCACTGTAAGATGATTACAGTTAATAGTAGCTTAATGTATATATTCAAACAGCTAGAAGAGCAGGTTCTGAATTGTTTCTAACATGAATAAGAATGAGGTGATGGATATGCTAATTATCCTAATTTGATCATTATTGATTATGTGTATCCAAATACCACACTGTGCCCCCTAAACAGGTACGATTATTATGTCAATTAAAAATAAAAAAGAATAGCCTTAATAGCCTATTCAAGTAAAAACGTAACCTATGATTTTTTTGCAGCAAAATTTAATATTTTAATAATATAGTGTTTAATGTTAACTACATTATAAATTACCCAAATTGGAGGTATCTGTTTCTTCATTATATAAAAATATTTTATTACAGTAATATGATTTAAGGTATTAACCTCTGAAACCACTGAATGTCACGTTTGTCATATCAAACCATTAAGTGGTCTCAAATATGCCTTAATGTCCATATAATTAAAACAATAGAACAAATTCAATCCTTTTACTAAAAAGTAAAAAGGGGCAAGAAAATATGGAAATTGTTTCAAGATTTCAAACAATATATGGAGCAACCACTGAAATTCTGTAGATGGAACAGCAGCAAGTCTACTTTGAAAGGCACTGCTGACAATGAACTTCTTTCCACAGCAATACACAATTGATTCCATGAAAACGGCAGAAGCTGCTAAACGTGTACAAATTAACATCAAAGACAAATAAGTCGACTGTAACTGAAAAAACACAAACAAATGAACAAACAAACAAAAATCATTAGGATTTTTCCCCTCCCCATTTTCCTAAGATCTTTAAATCAAGAGTTTCAAGCATGTTTAAAAAACATGCTCACACTGTGATATGCTAGCATTTCTTATTTTGAGAAATAATGCAACCTCCTAAACCAGGACATATAGTCAGAATGTGTGATTTTAATTTCTGAAAAAAGAACATGCGTAATTTATTATAATTCTGAATACTCATCTAAAATATTTAAAGACAAAAAAAATGGAACACAACCTCCTACTGAGAAAATTATCCTTCCTCCCAATTTCTATTTTTATATCTGACATAAAAAAAAAATCCCTGTTTAAAGTTTCCTTAGGTCATTTTAAAAATAAATATTGTTTCATTTTTAAAAAGTTGTTAATGCCCAGTTGATACTGCAGTTGTAAATGATATGAAATTTCTCATGTGATGTTTTAGTCCACTTTCTGTCTCTTATAACAGAATACCAGAAACTAGGTAATTTATAAAGAAAAGGAATTTATTTCTTACAGTTATGGAGACAGAGAAGTCCAAGGTCGAGGGGCCAGATCTCGAGCAATCGAGAACCTTCTTGCTGGCAGGGGATCTGTGCAGAGTATGGAGGCAGCATAGGGTGTCACATGGCAAGGAGGCTGAGCATGCTAACATGCTTACTCAGGTCTCTCCTCCTCTTCTTATAAACCACCAGTTCTACACTCCTATGATAACTCATTCATCCATTAATCCAATAACAAATCAATCTATAAGTGGATTAATCCATTCATAAGAACAGAGTACTCATGATCCAATCTCCTCTTAAAGGCCCCACATTGGAGATTCAATACTGTCACATTGGGGATTAAGTTTCCCATACATGAAATTTGGGGGACACATTCAAATTATACCATGTGGTAAAAGCTACTCTTGATCTTTGTTGTTTAAAGCTAGAGAACTAATGGCCAGGCATAGTAGCTCATGTCTGTAATCAAAGCACTTTGGGAGGCCGAGGCAGGAGGATCACTTGAGGCCAGGAATTCAAGACCAACCTGGGCAACAAAGCACTCTATCTCTTTTTTAAAAAAAATATAATAAGATAAAATAAGATGAAATAAAGCTAAAGTACTATTTCCAGAAAACATTAAATGCAATTTCACTATCTGAGAAAAATAGCTTTGCTGTGGAAATTACTACCAATAAAGAAATCGAGAGATGTTTTCATTTACCTACAGTAAGAAGTGATTACTCTCATATTAGCACTTTCTAATCTTTTCAAAAAGGATAGAGGAAATTAACAGTTCTCGCAGTGGAGAAGAGCCACAATTCTTGGATATGTAAATCTATGTTAATCAAAGATTAATTATGCCACATATTTCATGGCTAATAGGAGAGAAAGAATGCTGACCACTAGGCAAGGAGAGGATGTTTATCTGACATTCATATTGATATAGATACAATGGGCACTCTCAATGACAATGAGTAATGATGATTTCTTAGGAAAGCATGTTCAGAGTTTTGCACATCACTGATTATCCCATTTTTATCTATTATACTTTTTGAAAAGACCCATTCTCTTAAATTGCCTAGTTAGAAAGTACTCTTTATGCAATAATGTTAATCTATCTTGATTTCTAAATATTTTAATAATGCCCTTTTTAAATTTTCTGCACAATATGATAGTTTTTTTTGTTTTTTTGAACCACAGCCACTCCACCCTCACCCACACTCAGGATCAGAGATTAAAGCAAATGATTCTTTATACTCTCTCAAAAATATATCCAGACTTTGGAAAATTACACAGTAATGTACAAGCATATAAAAACTCAATGTCAGAAGTAATTTCAATAATTGCAGGGAGGTCTCTGGAGCTATCTGCCTGTAATTTAAGGACCAACTATGGATGTAAACCGAGAAAATGATACTATCGTTATGCACTACGAAATTTTCCTAAGAGCTTTGATCAGATTCCCCTAAATAGTTTATGCATGTCTCTGTATGCAATCATAGGCGCTGACCTGGAATAATTAAAATGAAAATAATCAGGGCTGTATCTGTCTTAACATATACAAATTCGGTTTATCAATGTGAAAGTAGATCTGCAAAACTCAATTGTCAAAAGGTGGCCTACGGTATTTTCATGACAGAGAATCTTTGTTAGGTTTGTTAATGTAACATGTGCAAGGGAGGCTGGTGTATGTAATTAGTTTCCTCCTCAGAGAGATGCTAGGAAGGTGGACGACAGTACTCCGGGAACTCACACGTCGATCTAGGGCCCTTTTTGTCCCCCACCCTCACCTCACTCCTTTCCTTCGCACACACAGACATGCAATCTCCCATCACATTTGAAGCCCTGGTGGGCAGTTTTCTAGGGTCGTTTCACTGGAGCGTCAAATGGGATCTGACGCCACCGGGCAGCCTGGGGTTGGATGCCATAGCGACCAGCACCCACGGCTCACCTCCAGCTTGTGGTTGATTTGAGACACAGACTGGGCTTTGTGGCAAAGCTGTGCAAAGCAGGAGCTCAGGCTGGTCATCTTCTGCCGCCCCTCATAAGTGATGTCCGCCTGGTCTGGATCGATCTCGCCCAGGAGCAGATCCACATCCACAAAAGCCTTGTCGAACTCCTTCTCCAGCACCTCCAGCCACCGGAACATGGATACCCCGCCGGGGGCCCCCACGGAGCAGGAGGCGCCCCCTGGGCCCCCTCCGGCTGCTGCTGGGCATGGACTGCCCGCCGACATGGCGCCGTCAAGGGCCTCTCCCGACTGGTGAAGACCCTCGCCGCCCCCCGCGCACGAAGGGAACTGCTGGGACTGAGGGGACCCCCGCGCGCGCGCGCACGCTCCGTCACCTCCCTTCACCTCGCGCCGTTAACGCCAGCAACACAGCCACAGAACCGCAGGAGTAACGAGGCTGAAGCTGAGGCGGCAGCGGCAGCGACACACGGAAGACTCGGTCCGTCCCACCTCCCAGCCTGCTCCCGCTGCGCATGCGCAGCGAAGAGCTGGGCGGACGCAGCCAGGAGGGACAAAATAGGCGGGGACAGGATGCGACCTTGGCCTATGAAAGGCCTCAGCTTGGGACCGGCCTGTCAGCGGCCATATTAACAACTGGCAAACTACGGCTTGAATCCCTGAGAAACGGAGGCGCGTGGTTTCTGCATCCTGGTTGGAAAGGCCCGAGAATGAGAAAGGTGTCCACGTCGCAGAAAGGAAGGATTTCCGCCGGTTTGACTTAACAGTTAGCGGGAGCTGTTCCAAAATCCTCCCAGAAAGTTGCTGCGGTGGCATCTAGGGTCAGGGAGGGGAGAGCAAGGAAGGGCGGTGTGAGCATGCGCAATAGCCACGTTTTACCTTTTCGATTCCAGTTCCTGGATAGGATGGAGTGGGTGTACACACTGGCTGTTCTTGGTAAACCAGACCCCAAATTCCAGGTGTGGACTGCCTAAAGCTGCGCTTTGAAGCGGCTGACCAGATTTTGCGGAATTAATAGAAGACTTTTTGTCTTGTGATTAAGAGTCAGGTAGACCTGGGTTCAATTCTTACCTCTGTCACATGCTACGTATGTCACCTTACATATATTAGTTAACCTCGAAACCAAGTTTCCAAATTTTACTTAACTCAGTTGTAAGGTAAAACGCTTAGCGTCACTTCTTGGCACACGGTATTCCTCTTAATACACCATAGGTCACACATTTCAAAAGCAACTACAGTAGTGCTTCACTTAAGATGGGGATACGTTCTTAGGAATGTGTCCTTAGGTTAATCATCCCTAAGGGAACATCGTAGAGTGTATTTAAACACAAACCTAGATAGTATAGCCTACTACACACCCAGGCTATATGATGTAGCCTATTGCTCTTAGGCTGTAAACCTGTACAGCATGTTGCCATTCTGAATACGGTAGGCAATTATAACACAGTGGTAACTATTTGTGTACTTAAACATATCTAAACATAGAAAGGTACAGTCATATACTCTTATAGGATCACCATAGTTTATGTGATCCATTCATGGCTGAAGCCTTGTTATTTGGCACATAACTGCACTTTAAAAGGTGTATTTATTTGAAAACTGGTAGTGTCCCCACACGTGACATTTCAGAAAATCAAAATTGTGAACTCATATATTTACAAATATATTGAATGCAGAACTCTGCTGCGACATGAAGACACAAAAATGAATGAGACATGACCCTTACTCAAGATAGGCTAGTGAGGCTACTAACTCTCAACTATAACTTTAACTTGAATTTTTCAGTGCCTTTAAAAGTATCCAGCAACTCCTCTCTTTACATTCTGCCTACTTCCACTTCAAGTGTAGACAGTCCTAGAAAGGGAAAGAGAAACCTGTGTGATTAGAGTAGGCTGGTGGAAACTCCTGCATTACCTAGAAGCCTATTTAGCTGAGTGCAGTCTGCTGTTACCTGTTTTTGGGACAGACCCTTCCAGTTAATCACCACCCAAAGCCTGCACTGTGTGCCCTTCGCCAATGCAAGGCAACTGAGGAGCAAGAAATCACAATTTTATTTTTGCAGTCTTTGTACTGCAGGGCAGACTGGTTAGCATGAAGCAATAAAGTCCTTTGGCTTGAGCAAACTTAGCTAATCAAAATGGATCATGAGATCCTGATCTTAGACTTAAGTAGAGACCTTCATACAGGTTTTAGTACACAATAGATAATGTAAAACTAAAATTTTCATCTTTCCCCATTCCCTTCCAAAATTAGCTTTATTTTCATCTACAATATTTGCAAAAACATCATTGCTACAGCTATCAAGCTCCCAGCCACTTTATCTACACATAATACAGTTAGCAATCATTTTCAGGAACGCGAAGTAAATAATTTAAAATTAGCAGGGCAGGGGGAGAATACATTGAACCACAATTATAATAGCTTTCAATTATTGAGTCCTTACTATGTGTTAGGCATTATGCTATTTTCTTTACTTCTTTGATCCTTACAAAATCCTGTGAGGTAGGTATGATCACGTCTTTTATTGTTGTTGTTGTTGTTGAGACAGGATCTTGCTCCGTCGCCCATGCTGCAGTGCAGTGGCACGATCACAGCTCACTGCAGCCTCACTTTGTTGACCAGGCTGGTCTGGAACTCCTGGACTCAAACAATCCTCCTGCCTAGGCCTCCAAAAGTGCTGGGATTACAGGTGTGAGCCACCACACCCAGTAATCACTTTTTAACAGATAAAGTCACAGACAGCTTAAGTGTCTTGGTAAGGTCACAAAACTAGAAAGTGATTGAGGTAGTATGTCAATCTAGGTGTCTTTTTCTCCTAAGTTGTTGCTGTTAACCATGGAATACAGAAGAATGAAGGAATCTATTTCTTCTTGTATAAGTTAGCAGTATAATAAACTAGCAAATCAGTTCCAAAAGTTCTTTTTAATTTCTTCCTAGTTAGAAACCATATACAAATCTATTAACATATAAGAAATATTACCAAAAAATTGTAATAACTCATTTTCTATTACTTGTAACTCTATATGAACCACACTTGAGTATAAATTTCATTTCTTTAAAAAATCAACTTCAAGCTACATTGTGTGGGTGCAGCTGAGCGACATTTTAAGTGTTTATATGTTTCCAGTGCTCTAATGGTTTGTGGGTACCCCCATTTTCAAGATTGCAGAACTCAGCTTATCTATTACAACCTTTACAACTTCAACAAGTCATAGACTCGTGTGTCTCAGACGAGTTTCATGTCATGTTGTCCCTTCTCATTACCATAGTATGTAGACATAATCTTTTGCCCACCTTGATTGAGGTTATGCAAATCTGCAAGTCACAGCAGCACATGGATGTGAAAAGGAGGGCTTATCATCAGGGCTTGATGTTCAAGTGCTGCCATCTGTTGTCGGTGTACTCTATCTGCACTTACTACCTTATCCTTACCTACTCTGGAATTTGAGATTGTATGTAATGTCAATACTTGAGCGATTTGTTTTTCCACAGATATTAAAGTCTTGATACTTCTATTTGCAGTTGGATTGGCAGAAGCTTCCAATAACTGTTTCATGAATCGTGCTTATGTGATTTTTAAAAAATATAAATTAAATGTGACACTCTTGTTTTAGGAACTTATCCCTACAGAGTTTTGTCACAAGGCATTACTAAAAATAAATTGAGTGGAGACTGAGGAAATTGGGGAAAGAGAGACGATGCTAAGGATTTCTTTGATAGGTACTGGTAATTAACTGTGGGGTCAGTGTATAGTTTAAATATTTATGGAGCATCATTGATTGCAAGGGCACTGTAATAAAAGGGTGTATAAGACCTACCTTGGACTGGAAAGGGCGATTATCACTTATTGAACTCTACTGTGTTCCAGGCCCTGTACTAAACTTCACATGTTTCATTTAGTTTCCAGTAACCCTACCAAGAGAAGGGGTGAAGTATATGCTGTTAGTGGCTACAACAAGTTGTATATATGGTGAATAAAGAAAGTAAAAATCCACTAGCATTTTACTTAATCAATGTAGGAAAGGTTTGGAGTGTTGTATTCATACATATTATTTATATTTATTAAATTTATTATTCATATTTACTAACAGTTTTGAAATTTTCAGATACATATGCTAAAGAAGTAAGTTTAGGAATCCAAGGGGATTTGTTAGCCTTATTCTCCTGATTATTTCTCTTATATAAACAAAGGGATCTGGGTGTGGCGGTGTGCACCTGTAGTCACAGCTACTTGAGAGAGGTGGGAGGATTTCTTGAATCTAGGAGTTTGAGACCCTCCTGGGCAACATGAGATCATGTCTCAAAAACAAACAAAAAACAGGACAACTGTTTGCTCTCTTGTTTTTAAAACTTGAGAATTTTGGTGCAGTGATTTGGAATTAGCTCAGACACCTCCTTTTCCAGGAAGCCTTTCTTCTTTCTCCTCATATGATGCCATGGGCTCCATCCCCAATTAGTTTCCTATAAATATCTTTTACAGGGTTTATCATATTATTTTGGAGCTTGTTGGACTGTGAGTTCCTTGGCAACAATAACTGTATCTTACTTACCTTTGTATCCCAGGTCCTAACACAGGACCTAGAATGTGGTAGGAATGCCGTAATTATTTGTGCGATAACTTCAATAATGAAGTATTCGAGCATTCTACCTAGGAAACTCTAAAAACAGTCACTTCACTTTTCAAGACATACTTGTGATACATGCTAGAGAGCATAGCTAAATATTAATATATTTTTATATTGCCTCAGAGATTAGGATATCTATAAATTACATATTAGTCTTTCTTTTCCAGACCTAAAGATAAAGTTTTATTTTACAATGATCTGGCTTATTTGACTAATAAATCCATTATAATTTAGGCTTCAAGGATTCTTTTGCTTATTCCATTGTTAAAATTTACTAGATACTACATTTTGTGTAGTATATTCAACCTAAAACCAAAGCATAATAAATTTTTAAAAAACCCTTATTATATTTTTATTTCCTTACACTATCAAAGATAGACTATAACTGCTTTTCCCCTTTTCCCCGATGTACATTCTTCATCTGCCACTTCCCACAGCTCCAGGTTTGCTTCAGCCTTGTCTGAAACCACCGTTTATCAACAGTAGTATCAGAGTTTCCTACTCATGTTTTCTTCTTCTTTCATCCACTGTCAAGTCACTGTTTATTTCTCAAGTGTCAGACTTTATGGATCAAACATACTTTCCTTCATCACCCTCTGTTATTTATGTTTTTTATAAATTAGTCTACTAAGGGCCTCCCAAACAGTTGTATTCCAAATACCCTTCAACAATAATTTTTTCGAGTTTTGACTGAAAAGTGTAAGTTATCTAATTAGAAATTTCAGCAGGGTGCCGTGGCTCATGCCTGTAATCCCAGCACTTTGGGAGTTCGAGGCGGGCAGATCACCTGAGGTCAGGAGTTCGAGACCATGCTAGCCAACATGGTAAAACCCCGTCTCTACTAAAAATACAAAAATGAGCCGGGCCTGGTGGCACGCACCTGTAATCCCAGCTACCCAGGAGGCTGAGGCAAGAGAATCACTTGAACCTGGGAGGCGGAGGTTGCAGGGAGCCGAGATCGCACCATTGCACTCCAGCCTGGGCAATGAGAGCGAAACTCCATCTCAAAAAAAAAAAAAAAAAAAAAAGAAAATGAAAAAGAAACTAAATTCAGAAAAGTGTAGTGAAACTATTACACAAAAAGCTCTGTCACAACAATTGTTGGAGATAGTATTTGTTTTGTCCCCAGATGATTGTAACTCACTTAGAATTTGTTTGGCTTTTGTGGCCATGGTGAGCAGAGGGAGTTAGGACGAAAAGACTTCTATAGTGAAAATTTGTCACCACACATGGGATACTCTCCATATTTGAGCTCCCTTCCTCTAGGGAATTTCCCATTTTATGTTACGTGGTGAGAGAGAGAATCCTTCTTCCATAATGAGCTGAAAATGTCAGATGGTCACTTTCCTGACTCTGTAACAGGTAGATCACAGGGATGTGACCTGGACTCAGCTAACTAGAATTATACACCTGAAATTTTTAACGTGGAGATAGTGAGGCAGGATTGGGAGAATTCCTTTTGGTAGGGATTGGAGAGGGAGTGGAGATAGCAGTTTCAGCAGCAGCCATGCTAGTGATGGTGCTGTGCTAGATTCAAGTTCGTGGTAGAGGCTGGTGCACTCGTGTTCTGTAGTGGCAGCAGGAATGATGTCCTCACTCAACTGAGGTGCAGTTTCGCAATTTTGCTTGTGATTCTGACTATGCAGCCTTCCTTTATTCTTGGCCATTTCCAATTCACATTCTCCAGGCATTCTTATACTTCATTGTGCTACCCAATTTTCTTTCAGTAATTCTTTTTCTGCTTTAATTGGCCAGAATTTGTTTCTGTTGCTTGCAATCCATAACTTAAACTGATACACCAACTATTATTTGTTGAGATCCTACTTTTTGCCCATCAACTTGATAAACTTTAGTTTGCTTCATCTATTCCTTTCTGTAAAGTGGAAATTATTTCCCCCATTTTATCTTGTAGAAGAACAAAAATGAGGCTTAGAGAAGTTAAGTAGTAGAAGAATTTAATTTTCTGTGTTACTTTAAACGTATGCTGTTTATGCAACGTGCTTCAGGAGCAAATATATTTAAAAATAATCATATACATAATTTGTTTAATCTTTAAATGTCTTTTATCAGAGACAGGGGTTTTCTTTTTTTTTTTTTTCTTTTTGAGAAGGAGTCTCACTGTCTTCCGTGCTGGAGTGCAGTGGCGCGATCTCGGCTCACTGCAAGCTCCGCCTCCTGTGTTCACGCCATTCTCCTGCCTTAGCCTCCGGAGTAGCTGGGACTACAGGCGTCCCCCACCTCGCCCGGCTAATTTTTTGTATTTTTAGTAGAGATGGGGTTTCACTGTGTTAGCCAGGATGGTCTTCATCTCCTGACCTCGTGATCCACCCACCTCAGCCTCCCAAAGTGCTGGGATTACAGGCGTGAGCCACCGCGCCCAGCCAGGAGTTTTCATTTTTTACAAGTCTTCTGTTTAGCTCCTGGCCAATTGGTTTTATTGCAGGAATAATGAGGTGATGCTTGTAATCCAGATCAGGGAGAATTTGGGTTAGTTCATTTCCTTTTTGGAATTCAGTTTCCTATGTACAATGGAAAATGTGGTGTTGATTAGATTATGTCTAAAGTTCCTTTCAGTGCTGACATCCTATGAAAGTAATAAAAATGATCAACACATCAAAAACAAAGTTAAATACTCCTTCCTTTTTTTTTTTTTTTTTTTGTTTTTTTGAGACTGAGTCTCACTGTGTCACCCAGGCTGGAGTGTAGTGGCACAATCTCGACTCACTGCAACTTCTGCCTCCTGGGTTCAAGCAATTCTCCTTGCCTCAGCCTCCTGAGTAGGTGGGATTACAGGTGTGTGCCACCAGGCTCGGCTAATTGTATTTTTAGCAGAGATAGGGCTTCGCCACGTTGGCCAGACTGGTCTCGAAATCCTGACCTCAGGTAATCTGCCTGCCTCAGCCTCCCAAAGTGCTGGGATTACAGGCGTGAGTACCTGGCATGGCCAAATTCTCCTCCTAACTACAACAGAAGTTTCTGCATATTTATTTATCCTGGTATGATATGCCTTCTATGGTAATTCTCAAAATACTACATGCAAGATATTAGGTAACTTCAGAGTTTAGGCCAATTATTTCTTGCCCTTTGCTTTTAATAAATCAGGGAAGGCCAATGTCCATTTCATAGAGGTACATATTTGTATGTACTGCAGCATTTTTAAAGATGGCACTATTGGCAGTTTGGACTCCATAATTCTTCACTGTGGGGGCTATCCTGTGCATTGTAGCCCCCACAGTGAAGCAGCATCCCTGGCCATTACCCACTAGAGGCCGATAACACTGCCCCTCTCCCCTGTGTTTTAATGATAATCAAAAATAATGTTTCCAGCCGAGAACATGGTGGCACCCCTGTAGTCTCAGTTACTCTGAAGGAGTGAACTTGGGGAGGTGGAGATTGCAGTGAGACAAGATTACATCACTGCGCTGCAGCCTGGGCAACACAGAATCTATCTCAAATAAAACAAAACAGAAAAGTTTCCAGAGGGAGAGGGAAAATAAGATAAAGCAAGAGAGAGATATCCCGGCTACTTGGGAGGCTGAAGCGTGAGAATGGCTTGAACCTGGGAGGCAGAGGTTGCAGTGAGCCAAGATTGTGTCACTGCACTCCAGCCTGGGCAAACAGAGTGAGACTCCATCTTAAAAAAATAAAAATAAAAAATAAAATGAGAGGGAATATCCAGCCTAGAGAATCTGAACAAACAATCTACTCCAATCCAAATTCAAATACAGATTGCTATCTTTCTTGTGTTGAAAGACTAAACCCAGATTCTGAGCTCTATTTTGAACACAGTTGCTGGGCATGTCGTTGAGTTGCCATACTTGAGAGGCACCCTTGTTCCTTCACTTGGTTTCCCCTTACCCAAAGGAGTCAAGTAATAACAATCATGTAAGGTGTTGTTAAAATCTTTGGAAAAAAGTACTGCATTCTTCACACTTAGCCTTAGGGACCCACAAGCTCCAGAGATAAAAACACCAAAGCTTTATACTTATGGTCCTTAGTCAATGTGTGAAAACTCCAAAAGTCGGCAGAAAATGAACTAGAAGCTGAGCAATGGTGGCAGCTCCTGTATTGCTCCTAGCATAATAAAGATGAGACAGGCTTGCCATCTCCAGAAAAGGAACAACAAAACATGTGTGTCCTTCAAGCATAAAGGTTGTACCTTTGTTTTATATTTTCTCTGCAGTCTGTAAGTATCAACAAGACTTTGCCTCCTATCAAAAAAAAAAAAAATTTGACTTCTCAGCTTAACCTAAATAAATAGGTATGTTCTGGGAAAAAACAGATCTTTTATTCTTCAAGACATTCTGAAACTTTTTATGATCAAAGTTATTTACATTTATAATGGTAAAATCAAAAAACAACTTAAAACTCCCATAGTTAGAAAGTAGTTAAATTATAGACAATATTTTTGATGGACTATTATTTAGACATTTAAGTTTTTATTTATATAAACTGAAATAATATGGAAAAATATAATAGTGAAAAGAGTAAAATGTAAAGTTATTTATGAGTATGTTTACAACCGGAGAAAATAAAACTCTTCACAGTGTAAAATATTATAAATAATGCCAGAATTGCAGTAAAGGTATAGAAATGCCATGAAAAAGAAGAAAAAAATTATATAGTATAATTTCAAGGCTCAAAGAAAGGAGTCCTATGGTCACCAACAAAGGATGAAGAAGGGAACTCATCACTGTGCTGCATAACAGAAAAATTTGCTGTTATCAATGGCAGATGAGAGGACAGGATTTTGCAGGCATTTTATTTCAAGTAACTGGATATGAATTTACCTTTATAGTAATGCAGAAACATGTGCAATAAGTATTACTTTTTGTCTTTTCAAAGCCTAAGCATAGAAAAGAAGAAACTGGAAATGCAATGTTTGACTTTGGGATGTGACTCAAGGTGACAATTCTTCCCTTCTTGCTGTTTTTTTTTTTTTCTCCAAATTTTCTTTCATTGAGCATTACTTTGTTAGAAATTCTAAAAATCAAAAAAATTCTATTACTCAACAAAAGAAACAACAATGTGTTCTGAAAGTCAGAATAGTTACCAAAATCTCTTTACCATTCCTTATCTGTGATAGTTAAAGAAAACAGAGGAAAAACAATTATTAAAAAGAATACAAAAGTCTTTGGAGAAAAGCACACAGAAATCCTTACTCTGGAAATAAAATAAATTGATTATTTGATCAAAGAAATTTTTAGCTTCTGTGAAAGGAAAATATCCTGGGCCCCCAAAATCACTAAGCTAAAGGGAAAAGTCAAGCTGAGAACTGCTTAGGGCAAACCTGCCTCCTATTCTATTCAAAGTCACCCCTCTGCTCACTAAGATAAATGCCTATCTGATTGCCTCCTTTGGAGAGGCTAATCAGAAACTCAAAAGAATGCAACCATTTGTCTCTTATCTACCTATGACCTGGAAGCCCCCCCCCCCCGCCCCCCGCTTCAAGTTGTCCCACCTTTCCAGACCAAACCAATGTTCATCTTACATATGTCGATTGATGGCTCATATCTTCTTAAAATGTATAAAACCAAACTGTGCTCTGACCACCTTAGGCACATTTCATCAGGACCTCCTGAGGCTGTGTCATGGGCGTGTGTCCTCAACCTTGGCAAAATAAACTTTCTAAATTAACTGAGACCTGTCTCAGAATTTGGGGGTTCACAGTTTGGTAACCACAGAGGGATTCTGAGTGTAGGTGTCCCTCACTTTGACAAATCACCTATGGGTGCTTGGTACCAGCTTCAGCAATCGTTATGGCTCAAACCAATAGAACAATTTGCTGAGGCCTGGAAGCCTCCCCTCCAGAGAATCCCTGATCTCCCAAAATTTGGTTGAGAACTAGTTTATTTTGCTGTACAACTTTTTTTTTTTTTTTTTTGAGTTTTACTTGTTTCCAACACAAGGAAGGCAAGTTTTTCTGCTTCCATGATGGTGGTAGACAGTGTTATATATAAAGTTTTGGTGCCGCAAAAGAAATAGCACTGGAATGTAAAATTTTCTTTTAATTCTCAGCAAGGCAAAGTACTTCTATAGAAGGGTGCACCCTTACAGTTGGAGCAATGGTGAGCACACACCTGGACAAGGGAGGGGAAGGGGTTCTTATCCCTGATGCACGTGGCCCCTGCTGCTGTGTCATTTCCCTATTGGCTAGGGTTAGACAGCACTGGCTAAGCTAATTCTGATTGGCTGGCTAATTTAAAGAGAATGAGTGAGTGAGTGCTTTGGCGGGAGTCAGGGCAGAGCTGGTAGCAGGTAATTGGAATGAGTTAGGGTGGAGCAGGTGATTGGAATGAGTTAGGGTGGAGCAGGTGATCAGAATGAGTCAGGGTGGAGTAGGTAATCGAAAAATGTTGCTTTACGAGGAAGTTAAGTTTAAAAGTAGAAGGCAAAGATTGAACATACTGACATATTAATTATTTGAAAAGAAATTTAGAACTCATATCTAACAGCAGGTAACTCCTTTGGGGAGTTTGAGCTTGCTTCCAACAGAGAAGAAGAGGTTTTCTTTCCCTGCTTCTAGGATGGTAGAGAGCAGTCTTCAGCTTGAGACCCAATCCTAGATAAGTAAGTGAATTGCGGTTTGTCTTGGCTAAAGTTAAGATTAACAACCAGCTGTTCTTAATTTCTCCTTACCATTAGAGCGCTCAGTAACTATATAAATTGTGTGATCATTTGTTTTGCTTAACTTTTTTATTTGCTGCTGTTTGTTTCTGTTTTTGTTGTTGTTTTGGTCTTTTTACCACTGGGTTTGATCAGCTCTATCTGACCTGATCAAATCTGAAGGAAGTTCCAAATTACAGGGAACGAGGCCTCTTAAGTGGCTAAATTCCTACCAAAAAAAAAAAAAAAAATGGTGGTGTGGTGGGGGGTGGGGGGGAATGGCCAGCAAAAGGGAAAAAAAGAGGAAAGATTTTTCATTTTGACTACCAAGGGGCTTTATTTACATAACAAGGCCACCTTTTTTACTAGCCAGACCAAACTGAAAGAGCAATGGCTATACTTCTGAAATTGCAGCAATTTGTCCTTGTTGAAATATGGTAATGAGATTTTAAAAGATCTTTTTAAAGCAACTCGATGGTTAAAAGTCAGCTTAATTAAAAGCTAACATCCAAGATGTATGTGTGTGTGTGTGTGTGTGTGCATATGTGTGTGTCCGTATTTAAAAGGCCTTCATGTTTTTGTTTTGTTTTTCTCCTAAAACCATGTCCTTTTTTGAGCAAAAGTTTTTTTTTTCTTTCTCAGTTGACTGAATTCTGTTTTCTTCATCTACTTCTGCTGTCTCTCCTTTCTCTTGCACCCTCTGCCGCATGAGGGACTTAAAATAGTTTATAATAGCCTGGGGCTCCTTAAAGAAAATGAAGCCACCAGACTCCCTTTGGGGGAGAAACCTGTTTTTCCTTATGGGGAATGTATTTAATTACGGGGATATATTCTCCTCCAGGGGCGGTCTCCAGTCTTCTCTCAGGAGGGAGCGCGCTCTTCTGCCTCAGTGCAGTGGCCTCAGGGATGAGAAATTGAGACCCACCCAGTGTGACGAATAAACTCGGACTCTCAGCAATGCAGAGAAAAAAAAGAAACTGGCCAGCAACCTAGCCACGTACGTCTCAGTTCTTAAACTGCTTAATTTTATATTGTGTTAACTGTTTTTTTCTTATTTTTGACTAAAATAATTACAAGATAAGTTACTCTTGGGTTTTAAAACAAGAGTGTGGTTTAGACACTTAAAAGTGTCTTTAAAAATTTTTTTTCAAGTGTAAAAGCATCACATGGTCTAACCTCATAATAATTTTCCCTTTTTGAAGATTTACAATTCAGTGTGGGCTCTGCCCAGAGCTTGGAGATCCATAGATAGTCCCTATTTAAGTAAAATTGGTCTCCTTATACAATCCTATGATAGATTTCTACAATTTTATGTTTGATTTGGCATTCACCTGTAATCTTCCTGTAGCATCACCAAACTTAGTCTTTCTGTACCTTATGATGTAAATTTTGCTATTTGAGTTTCACCTGAGTTGTTTACTTTAATATGCAAATTTAAGGCTATTTAACTGACTACTGCCTAGGGTTGTGAAACAGGTTATCAAGAATCTGAAAGTCTCAGATAGGGAAAAACAAAAGGTTTTTATAAATCTATAAAATGTACTTCTATCGGCATGCCTAATACATTTAGGTATTTATGCATTGCAAACACAATGTTTCACTACTGATATAAAAGAGCTCTAATTAATTGGCTTAAGAAAATAAAAACACTTGAATCAGATACTTTATCAGGAAAAAAGAAAAGACTAGTCAAATGCTTTTTAATTTACATAAGCAAAATCTTTAGTTAAATAAGCTAGCTTTAAAATTATTGGTAAAGTAATATTAGAAATGTCTGAAGAATTGCCAGCATACATTTTTGTTTGCATTTATTAATCAAGCAATTTCATACTTATCCCTGCCAAATACTACAAGGTGTCAAAATTGGGCATAGGGGTTACAAAACTATAAACCCAGCCCAAGACAGAATGATCTTTGCTTGTGTAATTTTTAATAAATAAGCATTGATATTGGTTTAATAAAGATAGCTACATCTTGAATTTAGTAAGATTACCATAATTTCTAATCTTGCAGCTTTAGCCGGTCTAGTCCACAGACGTAAAAAGTAAAGCAGAGGTTCCTCTTCAAAGACTTTCCTCCCCATTTAATTAGGAATAAATAGTAACTTATCTTCGACGCAAAATGTATTCAAAGACCTGTGCTGACATTCTTAAATATCTGCTAGCCATGATAAAGAAATCAATACACTTTATGTTCTTAGCTCCCACAATGTAGCCTAAATATTTGCCCTGACATACTTATACTGGTCCAAGCAAGCATTAAGTCATAGCCTATTCCTCTTCCTTATTTGAAGGTGTTTTTACCTTTCTCAGCATTCCACAAGTTATTTCTTCCTTCCTTTGTTCCCCTCTACCTTTGCCTCTTTTAAAAAGTTCTAAGTTGCTAGCCAATCGGGACAAATACAGAATGTAAGGTCCCGTTCCAGCCAGTGGAAACTGGACACAGCAGTAGGGTGGACATGTCAGGTTATAAATAACCCTGTCTCCTTTGTTCGGTGTGCTCTCATGGCAAAACTGCTAGTGAGTGTACCATTTCTACAGAAAGTATAAAAATGGCCTTGCTGAGTAAATTAAATTTATGTTCAAGTGTTATTTCTTTATGGCACTGGGAACAAGCATTTCAAGCAATTTGGTGGCAATCCATACGGGGATATATTCTCCTCCAGGGTGGTCTCCAGTCCTCTCTCATGAGGGAGCATGCTCTTCTGCCTCATTGCAGTGTCCTCAGGGATGAGAAATTGAGACCCACCCAGTGTGACGAATAAACTCGGACTCTCAGCAATGCAGAGAAAAAAAAAGAAAGAAACTGGCCAGCAACCTAGCCACATACCATGGCGACAACTCTGTGCACAGACCAAGGAAGGAGAAGCCGCAGGGGCCGGTAAAGTATTTCCTTGGTGGTCAGGACTAAGGAAAAAGCCACAGGACTGTAAAGCATTCCTTGGTTAGGACATACCAGGGAGAGAGAAACCACAGGGGTGGTAAGCATTCCTTAGTTAGGACTAGGGAAAGAAAGCCGCAGCAGGGCGGTGAAGTATTCCTTTGTCGGGATGTCTTGCAGGTTAAAAAGAGGTGAGAAATACCCATGGGGGCGGGGCTTGAACCTCAGAAAGAGGTGAGAAATCCCCTTGGGGGGGCTGAACCTCAGAAACAAGTGAGAAATCCCCATGAGGCGGGCAGGGTGGGGGGAGTTAAACCTCAGAAAGAGGTGAGAAATCCCCATGGTTGGGGTGGCTGGACCTCAGAAACAGGTGAGAAATCCCAGTGTGGGGGGGTTGAACCTCAGAAAGAGGTGAGAAAGCCATGTGGAGGGGTTGAACCTCAGAAAGAGGTGAGAAATCCCCATGGGGGGGGTTGAACCTCAGAAAGAGGTGAGAAATCCCCACGAGGGGGGTTGAACCTCAGAAAGAGGTGAGAAATCCCCATGAGGGGGGATGGAACCTCAGAAAGAGGTGAGAAGTCCCCATTGGTGGGGTTGAACCTCAGAAAGAGGTGAGAAATCCCCACGAGGGGGGTTGAACCTCAGAAAGAGGTGAGAAATCCCCACGAGGGGGGTTGAACCTCAGAAAGAGGTGAGAAATCCCCACGAGGGGGGTTGAACCTCAGAAAGAGGTGAGAAATCCCCTTGAGGGGGGCTCGAACCTCAGAAAGAGGTGAGAAATCCCCGTGAGGGGGGCTTAAACCTCAGAAAGAGGTGAGAAATCCCCGTGAGGTGGGCTGAACCTCAGAAAGAGGTGAGAAATCCCCACGAGGGGGGTTGAACCTCAGAAAGAGGTGAGAAATCCCCACGAGGGGGGCTTGAACCTCAGAAAGAGGTGAGAAATCCCCACGAGGGGGGTTGAACCTCAGAAAGAGGTGAGAAATCCCCATGAGGGGGGCTTGAAACTCAGAAAGAGGTGAGAAATCCCCGTGAGGGGGACTTGAACCTCAGAAAGAGGTGAGAAATCCCCGTGAGGGGGGCTTGAACCTCAGAAAGAGGTGAGAAATCCCCGTGAGGGGGGCTTGAACCTCAGAAAGAGGTGAAAAATCCCCATGGGGGGCGGGGGTTGAACCTAAGAAAGAGGTGAGAAATCCCCATGAGCGGGGGTTGAACCTCATACAAACCTCCCGTAGTAAGAAAAATATTCAGAACCCCCCTTTCCTTTCTTCTCAGGGGAAGAAACAGTAGCTCCACTCCCACTGGTCCCTCCCCTGGGGGAAGGGGAAAGAGAGGGGAAAACAGCAGCATAGGTTGCTGGCAAAGACAAAGGAAAGACCAGCAGAGAGGAAAAAGAAACTAGGAGAGGAAGTCGGAGAGGAAGTCAGAGAGAAAGAAAGCATAAACAGCAAGCACAGCACCAAACAGCCAGGCAGGCACACCAAGAGTTAGGTCCCACTCCCCAGCCTGGCTCTATGTGAAAAAGAGGGCAGGGACCAGTGCCAGGGGAGAGCACAGGAGGTGAAATGGGCATAATTCTTGCAATTTGTGGCAGGCATCTGCCAAGCCTCTGGGCTGGTGACTGCCTGGGGCCCGGACTGCAGCTGTGCAAATCCTACCCAGCCCGAGAAACTAAGTAAGAAGAAAGGAAAAAAGCAAAAAGGGGAATCGGGGGAAAAAAATAGGAGAAACAGATGGCAGCATGTGCACAGGGGTGGGGCCCATGCTGTGGCCTGGCCCCGCTGGTGGCAGGAGTGGGAGAACTCGGGAGGGGAAAGGGAAACGGGATGACAGAAAGAGAGAGGAAAATAGAGTGCAAATGATAGAGAAATCAAGGGAAAGAGTAAGACAGAAACTGGAAGAGACAGAAATCAAAGGAAGACACACAGGGTGAAACTAGGAAAAGAAATAGTGTAAAAGGAAGGCAGAAAGTTAAGACATGTTGAAGATTGTCTGTGAAAGTCATAAGAAAAGCTATAAAAGGGAATTCATGCAAGAGATATTGTATAATTTAAAAATAATTAGGCCTCCTGGATGTAAAATTATTTTAAAAAACCCAGATTATGTACAAGGTATTTAAGAAAGATAAAATATACTTTTAATAACAAGATTATAAGGAGGCATAAGAATATGGATTTTTACCTACATTAAAAGGTTTAAAAATTTTTGTTTTAAAGGTTTAAGCAAGTTTTAAAATGTTAATTGTAAAGGACATTATTTGTGTAAACATATTGGCTAAAGTTAAAGGAGTGTCATCCAGTTTTTCTGTGAACTGGACATTAACATGAAAGCACAATAAATTTAAAGCACTAAACTGCTCTTTAACAAAAATTATAAAAAGTTAAAAAGAGTCTACAAAAGTCTTACCTTATAGTCAGACATTAAAAATGGCTAAATAATGACAATAAGATTTTATGAAAATTAAGTTTCACATTAATAGCACATTAATATAAAGGTAAAATTTAACTTATCTGCCATAAAATCATACAAAAAACATTGTCAAATATAAAATGGTGTTTAGCTTTCCTTCTTTCTTTTTTTTTTTTTTTTTTGAATCGGAGTCTCACTCTGTTGCCCAGGCTGGAGTGCAGTGGTGTGATCTCAGCTCACTGCAAGCTCCACCTCCCCGGTTCACACCACTAACCTGCCTCAGTCTCCCAAGTAGCTGGAACTACAGGTGCCTGCCACCATGCCTGGCTATTTTTTTTTTTTTTTGTATTTTTATTAGAGACAGGGTTTCACCGTGTTAGCCAGGATGGTCTCGATGTCCTGACCTCATGATCCGCCCACCTCAGCCTCCCAAAGTGCTGGGATTACAGGTGTAGGCCACCACACCCAGCCCAGTATTTAGCTTTCTTAAGTCCCAAAAGGCAGCCAGGTAAGTCACCAGGCCCCTCAACCCCAAGGCCACAGCGTGCAGGGGCGGTGAAGGCCACAAGAAGGCCAAGACATTAAAAGGGGGCAGGGCCACAGCATCCCCTGGGTGGCGCTGAGCAGGAATGGAGTAGGAGGCATCACCATGGGGCCTCAAGTCCCAGGATATGCAGCAGAAATTATATACTTAATTTATCTTCCACTTTCCCTTCCCTTGAAACTAAAAGTCTTTTAGCACAGGTACCACCCCTAGAAATTCCAGTACACAAGCACCAGCCTGAAAACCAAGTCCTTATCTAAAGAAAGAAAAACCTCGAGCCACCTTGGGAAGAACCCTATTTTATGCTGTTAACCACTGAGACTGCCATCCACACAGCCGAGAGAAAAATGGACCCACCATACTCAAGTCAAGAAAACATCTTCCTCTCAGAATCATGCATTACTGTACTAGGATCAGGCCCTAAGTTAAAGAAAGTTTAACTTTCATATACCTTCTATATTGCTTCCTTTCCTTTCCTTATTCTGTCACTAGTTCCTTTGTTATTAATGTAACTAAATCTGACACACCTTAGACCATTGCCTTTAATGCTTGCTCTGTCATACCTTGTGGAAATGTAAAAGATCAACAACAGCTAGCCTTTTCACACAAATATTTATGTCCCAGCCTTCTAATTGACACAGTTCCCCCCAGCACTCATTGTTGTAATGACCTAAAGCCAAGATGCTGATTTTCTGCTCCTACAGCCTGGCAACCTTGTAGTAAATGGGACTCCATCCTTTAAACTACTCAGGAGCAAAGTTGGACTTCCACGAAAAAGATTTGTGCAGATCTAAAACCCCTCATCTATTTCACTAAAACGACTACCCCTTGTAACTGTCAGCCTTATCAATGTAACCCTGTCCTTCTCTGTATCACCACCTCCACCTTAACTAACTCTAGACCTGTCCTTAGTCACTTCTATGGTATGGGGATTGACATAAATGGAAAAGACCCCCTAGGTATTTTTAAAATACGCATTATTCCCCCATCTTCCCCTTCTTCAGTAGCCTCAGTTCTAGATCCCACACCGCATGCCCCTACATCTAATAAAACTAGGGTGTCTATTGTAAAAATAATAGATCTAAGAGAGACCTTAGCTATCAAGATGAAATATCAAGATGCAAATGCCTGGCTGGAATGGATTAAATACTGTGTTCACACTTTAAATAAAAGCGATTATTACGCTTGTATGCATGGTAGGCCAGAGGCCCAGATTATCCCCTTTCCACTCAGATGGTATCCTTGTCAACCAGGTATGGACTGTATGGTGGGTCTTTTTCAGAATCCCACTGTTTGGGATAATCCGTCATGCTGAGCTCTCTGCAATTTCCTGAAATACAACACCCTGCGGGTCAGCTCCTGAGGGCAATCCAGCTTCCGCCTCTAAATGCCAAGTTTACTTCATGCATCTCATGGCAGGGGGAAAATTTGGTGTTCCTTGGAAGCATAAAATGATGCAAGGAGCTCAAGCCTTTCTAAGAGCTTGTCCATCCATCTATGCTTAGCCATCCCCAAGCAAATGTATGGTGGTACTGTGGAGGACCTTTGCTGGACATTCTGCCAAATATTTGGAGCAGTACTTGGGCTCTAATCCAATTGGCTATCCCCTTCACCCTGGCATTTCATCAATCTAAAAAGGTAAAAACAAAACACTGCAGGCCAAAGGAAATTCCTTATGAGTCCTTTAATCCTCAGGTTTACATAAATGCTATTAAGGTCCTGTGAGAAGTGCCAAATAAGTTTAAAGCACAAAATCAAATAGCCGCAGAATTTAAATCCATGTTGTTCCAGTAGGTAAATAAAAAAAAATTAGACTACATAAACTATATCTATTACAATCAGCAATGATTCATAAATTACACTGGGGATGCCATCAAAGAGATAGCTAAGCAATTAGGACCTACTAGTCAGATGGCCTAGAAAAATAGAATAGCTTTAAATATAATATTAGCAAAAAAAAGTTCTTTGTGTCATAATTAAAACTCAATATTGTACCTTTGTTCCTAATAATGCTGCCCCTGATGGAACTATAACAAAAGTGCTACAAGGATTAACAGCCCTATTTGATAAACTTGCCAAAAAGTCTAAAATAAATAACCCTTTTTCTAAAATGATGAAACATTGGTTCAGTGGATAAAATAAAATTTTAACATCAATTCTCACCTTGTTTGCTCATGTTATTGGTGTACTTATTCTTGTAGGCTGTTACATTATTCACTGCCTTCGAAGTTTTATACAAAAACTTGTCTCTACCACTCTTACAGAGTTAACTCCTAACTCTCCTTCACCCTATTTGGAAAAAGTACTTCTCTTAGAAGGACAAACAAAGCAATTAAGTCAAAACATATTAAAGAAGCTTGAAGAGGAATTATAAAATAAAAAGAGGGGGAATTGTAAAAAGTAAAGTAGAGGTTCCTCTTCAAAGACTTTCCTCCCCATTTAATTAGGAATAAATAGTAACTTATCTTCAATGCAAAATGTATTCAAAGACCTGTGTTAACATTCTTAAATATCTGCTAGCCGTGATAAAGAAATCAATACACTTTCTGTTCTTAGCTCCCACAATTTAGCCTAAATATTTGCCCTAGCATGCTTATACTGGTCCAAGCAAGCATTAGGTCATAGCCTATTCCTCTTCCTTATTTGAAGGTGTTTTTACCTTTCTCAGCACTCCACAAGTTACTTCCTCCTTCCTTTGTTCTCCTCTACCTTTACTTCTTTTAAAAATTTCTAAGTTGCTAGCCAATCAGGACAAATACAAAATGTAAGGTCCTGTTCTAGCCAGTGGAAACCAGACACAGCAGTAGGGTGGACATGTCAGGTTATAAATAACCCTGTCTCCTTTGTTCCTTGTACTCTTTTGGCAAAACTGCTAGTGAGTGTATCCTTTCTGCAGAAAGTATAAAAACGGCCTTGCTGAGTAAATTAAATTTATATTCAAGTGCTATTTGTTTATGGCACTGGGGAACAAGCATTTCAAACAATTGTAAGGTTTGTTTTGGGGAAAAACTTTTATTGTGTTTGTTTCAAAGCTGAACTGTAAACAGTTTCTCCTGTTAAAGCAAACTAAATATGGCCTGAGAAGGGACTCTGTACTTCTATATATGAGTCCTGGATGAACTGCAACCTAGTTTAATAGGTAGACAATATTGAAAACCTAACTTAGGAGTATGTGCCTGTAATAATAGCTGAGTCTTAGCCAATCCCAGCAGCCATACTTCAACCATTCATACACTGCTGAGTATTCAAACTGTGTTCAAATAAGGCAAATGCCAACCTGTAACCGATCCAGCCATTCTGTACCTCACTTCCGATTTCTGTATGTCATTTCCCATTTCTGCACAACATTTCCCATTTTTGTCTATAAATCTTCCACCATGTTGCTGTGCTGGAGTCTCTAAATCTGCTGTGATTCCAGGGGCTGCCTGACCCATGAATTGCTCATTGCTCAATTAAACTCCTTTAAATTTATTTTGGCTGAAGTTTTTCTGTTACCAGATGGTGTCAGAAGCGGGATCCAAAGTAGAGCTTCTAGCAAGCCCTAGGAGCACTGAGTGAACAAACAAGGTACCTGCAGGACCCACTTTTGTCCATTAATCTCTCAGAGCAGCTGGGGATCATGGGTAAGCTCTCTCTCTTGGATTTCAGAGCTCCATGGATTTGTGCTTTTAGCCCTCTGAGTTTCTTCAAGCAAATTTCTGATCCAAACTGGGTTTGAAGTCACGACAGAATCTGGGCTGGGTCCAGGAATGGATTTGATCCAGGAATTAACTAGTTTGGATCAAGTTAGAGGCTCCACATATCTGACTTGGTCAGAAAGGAACTGGTATTAAGCAGTAATATTGCAGGGGTTATAAAATTTGGCTTTTGAAAATTCATGGGGATTTTTGTGTTCTACTCCTTTGTTTCCTTTTGTTTGCATGCTTAGGTAGGAAAAATCGTTGGCTAAGTCAATCAAGAACCTGAGAGTAAAGCCAATATTTTAGGTAAAAATGGGATCCTTAATTTCTGGAAAACTGAGTTATTTCTAGCTTATACATTATGCCCAGGAGGCAGTGAAGTCTTACAGAAATGGCAAAATCTTACTAAAGGTAACTTACTGTGGAACATTCCAAATGAACAATTCATTGAAGTACATTTAAAAATGAGGGCTCTCAGTAAAGTCCCTTTCAGCTAAGAATGGGTTTGGCACTATGGTATGTTAACTGCTATTCCCTTTGGATTAATCTGTCTTACACTTTTTGCTGACAGATATGGGTGACAGGATAAGGCATTTACAGGACCATGGCATATGGGGAGCTTTTTCCTCCCCAAAAGGGGAAACTTGAGAGCCAATGGGACTGCTGGAAAAGATCCCTTTGCTACTGACAAGTGGCTGCCTGAACTTTTCAGTGTCACTGCAGTGGGTAGGTCTTTATCTGGCTCCCTGAGCTCTTCACCTTCCCCACTCTGCCACAAGCAATACTTTTCTTTCTCTACTTTTCCTTTCCTATCTTTTCTGTTACTCAGGGCAAACATCTTGCCCAGAAACCACGTGTTGAACTTCATAGTCAGAGGTTGGATTAAAAATGATGCGGCTCATCTGATGGCAAATTTAAGCCTTGACAGTTTGATATTGAGAGTTAAGCAGTGGCTAATGTCTACATTTCATCACACATATTTTGCTCTGGGCAGAACAAAAAAAAGATAATTTTCCTTTTTCATGCGGCTTGGCCCCCAGGTTGATGGTGCAGCAAACTGGGTCACTAGGGCTGCTTAGGGAAGCCTGGTATGCTGCCAAAAGTGTTAGAATTCCTAGGTAGTCAGATTTCTGGCTTTTCCCCCTCTTTTTCTCTGTGCAAACTGGTTAAATGAGGGGTAAAAAAATACTGCTTATCTCCTTTCTAAAGTTTTGATTAATATGAAAAAGAATTCTGAGGCTGGTCTTAAGCTGTGGTGAATCTGGTGTGCTTTGTGTGTCTTTCTGTATTGTTCTGTAATAAAGAGTGGTACCTTAGGATAAAACACATGCCTAAAACCCCATAAGCCTGGTGTTCAAGACGGCCCAGCAAAATGTTCAGTTATGTCCTTGGGAGATTGAACTTGTAACCATGTGGCCATGCTTTCAGTTTTCACAATGGCGGCCCGAGTTCAGGGTTCAATCCCTAGCTTAGGGGATGAGGCTTTCTGGTTGATATTTGGGTGAACTTGGCCATTTTTTGATTCTCTTCCCCTCCACCAGCTGTCTTGAATTTTCCCTTCTCAAAGCACCTGTGAGGTTACTTTTGGTAAAGTTTAAAAGGCAGAAATATCAGCTGTTTGGCCTGGCTAAAGTTAGGTAATATGAAATTTTAAAAGGATTTTGTTAAAGAGTGCTATGGTTAAAAGTCAGCTTAATTAAAAGTGAATATTGAAGCTCTAAGAGCCTGGGACTCCTTGGGAAGAACAGAAGAAACCAGAGACCCTTTCCTGGCCCTGTTCTTTCAAGGACTCCACCCTAAAGCCAGTAATCCAATTAAGAAACTTTAAAACTGGCAAATGAAAAGCCTTACAACTACTGTAGTAATCTTCTTCTGTCTGTGTAGTTATATATGTGTTGTGTGTGTAATGTTTATATATAAGAGCGCTAATTAATTGGCTTAAATCAAAGTGCTTATATAAAATATTTTGGAAGAAAAATAAAAACTGTAATGCCTTTTAGTTCATGTAACTTTAGAAATCTTTGGGAAATAAACACAGCTTTAAACATTATTAATAAAATAAATACATTTAGTCTAAATCACGCAGGTCAGATATTAGGTTTGCTTAATGCTTTAAGGCCATCAATTGCTTTGACTTTTGGAAATTGCTCAATTTCTTTTGGAGGCATTAAATTCTAAATAAGGCCTGGGGATATGTGGTATTAGCCTTACCCCCTAGCTATGCAAAGACAGTTATAAAGAAAAATGTTTTATATAAGAAGTAATATTGTATGGTAAATTCATGTCCTAAAGTAAAATGACGGTTGTTTAAAAGAAGGGATGTTTACGACAAGTCAGAAAGTCCAAGTATGTCATAGATGTTCTATTTAAGTTGCAAAGGGATTTGTAAAAGAAAATTTATGCACCAAAAGTGAAAGTTGCTAAGAATTACCATTATAACATGTAATTAAGACTACTGAAAAAAATACGTTTACATGCAAGGTGTGTGAGGAGAATGAAATGTGTTTTTGGTAAGAGACTAGAAGAAGGCAGGGAATGTACAATTTTGTCTAGAGAGTTAAAGGACTATTTTAAATTAAATAAGATAAAGCTAAAGGTCTAAATGAGTTTTGGAAGGTTTGTAAAAATGAACCTTGTGAAAGAAATGATATGTGTGAACATATTGACTAAATTTAAAGGAGTACTATACGGTTTTTCCAAAAATTGAACATCGAATAAAAGCAAAACATGGCTTTCTTAAAGCACTAATCTGCTGTTTAACAAAAATTTGTAAAGAGTTATAAAAGGTTCATAAAAATCTTGCCTTATGGTCAAACTGATTAAGCTTGGATAGATTTATCTATGACGTTTTATTAAAAATTGGTGCTGATATTAATAGCAATTAATGCAAGGGTGAAATTTGGCCTTCTCACTTGAACAAGATTTTCATGTGATATTAAAAAATAATAAAAGATATTTGTTTGCTTTTTTTTTTGAGATGGAGTCTCACTCTGTCATCCAGGTTGGAGTGCAGTGGTATGATCTCAGCTCACTGCAAGCTCCGCCTCCCAGGTTCACGCCATTCTCCTGCCTCAGCCACCCAAGTAGCTGGGACTACAGGCACCCAACACCATGCCCAGCTAATTTTTTGTATTTTTATTAGAGAAGGGATTTCACCATGTTAGCCAGGATGGTCTCGATCTCCTGACCTCATTATCTGCCCTCCTCGGCCTCCCAAAGTGCTGGGATTACAGGTTGTTTGCCTTTTAAATACACTACCGAAAAAAGAAAAAGAAGAAAAAGAAGGGAAAGACAAAGACAGATTGTTTGGAAAGCTAAGTCTTCCCTCCATTAATGAGTAAAGGTTTTGACTTTCTAAAAATTTTGAGTCATCATTTTGGCTAAATGAATAACTTGGGGTGACCTGGAATTCTAGTTAACAATATCAAGTGTTTTAAACCTTTAACATATTTAATAGGCCCAAAATCAAATCTTAGCTTCAAAATGGTCTTCTTTGGGTTCTGTTTTTTTGTAGCCCGAACAATGTTTTCTTAAAGGTCTCAAGGACATGTTTTCTTCTAGCATAATATTCTGTGCAGTACAGAAGGTCTTTTCTTTTGCTTTTTGGTAACTGGCCTAACAAATTTTACATTTTATCAAAATAATTCCTATGCCATTATTATTGAGTTAGGTTTGCTTAGGAAAAACTGAGATTTAAAAAAAATTAATTAAGGTTATTAGATTCTTGAATCTTCCTGTCATCTCAGACCTGGTAGAAGATGCCAATCAAAATTAACTGCATTAAAGCCTCATCTTTAATTAACTGCATTAAAGCCTCAAAATTATCTGCATTCCTGAGACACAGGGTCAGAAATTAAAGTTATTCAACTCCTCAAGACCCAGGAACAATCATGGAAGAGGGGGGCATGTGAGATTGTAAGGGCCCATTTTGAGAGATAAATTATTTCTCTATAAACTAATCATTAATGTCAAAGGCACACTGATGCAAGACCAGCATATGAGCCCCTGTGTCAGATTAACAAGATTTTCATGAAACATTAGATGACTCCTTAATAAAGGTTACAAAGGTTATAAAGACTTACGGAAGTTATAACTTAAAATCAAGATGAAATTTTATAGATTGTTTATAAAATTTTGGAAAACAAATTTAATTGACTTCATGCTGTTTTATTAGGGCTTATTGTTTAGAAAATTAGTCTCTCTCAAAGAATGAATGTTTTTGCCTTTTTTTTTTTTGAAATCCTTGAGTTATCACTTTGGTTAAATGAATGACTTATTTTACAATGGCCTGTAATCCTATTTTGTAATATCGAGTGTTTTAAACCTTTGGTAATTGACAAACTTTCCAAAATCAAATTATAAATTATGTCTCTTTCTGACCTAATTAATCCTTTAAGATGTTATTAATAAGTTCCCTAAATTCCAAAAATGACATATTTCACTTATTTGGTATAAAAATTACACAAGAAGCATTGTCAAATATAAAATGGTGTTTGATTTTCTTTGGGTTGTATTTGATGAGATATTTGGCTTATTTGGTATAAAAATTATACAGATAGCATTGTCAAATATAAAATGGTGTTCGATTTTCTTTGGGCTGTATTTGTATAACTATGTTATTGGTATGTGTTCTAAAATTATGAGAATTCCTATAATTTTGATGTGACTTAATGAATGTTATCAGTAATAATTATAATTTTTATGTTAAATTATTGTGTGCCACAGAGGTAACAAATTTCCTTGTCAATTGTGTCTTTGAGTGTGGCTGCCCTGAAACTTTTTGCCATCCATGGACAATTACTGTCTTGTTTTGGTCCTCTTTAGAAGATGGTTTTATAGTCCTCTATAAACTCTAACAGGTGCTCTTGAATGCAGGTTTCTGATAACTTTCAAGATTGTGACATCAGAATAGAGGAAAAACTTTCAGGACTCATGGAGAGCTGAAATGTTCATGAATATCAAGCAGAATAGGAATTAACTTCATGGACTAAACTAGTAGAAGCCTGAAGTAATCTTTTTAAGTTTTCTTAAAACATTGGTGATCCTTTGTTTTGCTCTTCAGAGTCAACAACTTGTAAGCTATTTACAAATTTTAACAATTGAGTAAAGTATACTCCTATGAACAAAATTTGGAGCATATTTTTTTCTCCCTACCTTATTTCTACAGAATATGGAAACTATTTGTGAGTATTCTTAACTTGTGACAATACAATTAGTAGCATAAGTGCAATAAGAATCTGTTTTCATTTGTAACAGGACACAATTGGAGAAATGGTTATTTTACCAAGGCTTTTACTGGAATGGTGTGTTTTCCATTTAGGAATCAAACTTATTGAGCCAGTAAAACTCCTTGGAAAAACTGTCTGCTTACCTTTGTCTACACAGTTCCTGTACAGGATTCCTGACCTGTGGTAAGTAAGGAACGTACTTTCTGACAAGTCCAGGACCCCAGGTTTATCTTGGAACCTCAAGAGGAGAGTAATTCACCCAAATCATAGGTATTCAATGGTATAAATACATGACTGGGCTTGGCTTATTCCTTCTATGGAATAAAGTTCCATCAAGACCAATTTAAGAGCCTATTTAGGCCAGGTATGGTGGCTCACACCCTTAAACCTAGCACTTTGGGAGGGTGAGGTGGGTGGATCACTTGAGGTCAGGAGTTTAACACCAGCCTGGCCAACATAGCGAAAGCCCATCTTTACTAAAAATACAAAAAAAAAAAAAATTAGTCAGGTGTAATCCCAGCTACTTAGGAGGCTGAGGCAGGAGAATCACTTGAACCCAGGAAATGAAGGCTGTGTTGAGCCAAGATTGCACCACTGCACTCCAGCCTGGGTGACAGTGTGAGACTGCATCTCAAAAGAAAAAAAAACAGTTATGTAAAAATTAATTATTCTTGCTGCACTGTATACAAATAATTAGGCCAAATGTAATAAAGCAAATTAGTCCTACTATGGTTTCTCTTTAGTAAAAATGGGAAACTGAAGAAAGAATAATTAGGTTTCAAAAACTGTAGTACATCTGTTGTTAGATTCTAGTCTTGCCTAATGCTTTTCAATTTTTATTATTTTCTACAGTTTGGATCAAATTCTAATTTTTCTTGGCTAGAAGACTTTAAAATAATGTTTCCTTTTTTTTTTTACCTTTTTTCCCATTTTTCCTAATTCAGAGTCACTGAAAACTAAGCTGTGCTTTTGTAAAGCCCTGCGAAATGAAGCTAGACAGCTTAAACTTCAGAAGAAAATAACAGAAACCTATTTACATACATAAGCCACTTTTATACCTGCCTACTGATGTATGGATTTCAGAGTAATGTGGCCTATATTGATTTTCCAGGATGTTCTTTGTTTATTGTTATTTTTCTCCCTTCCTCCTCCTATTTTCCTTTCATAGTACATGACACTTCACAACCTTCTAAAAATGAACTTTCCTAATAACTCAAGACCCACCTGTCTAGGAATAAAACATCCTAGCCATGAGAGATCACATGAAACCTGAGACCAGAGATTCATTTTCTTCTAAAATGCTTTCTCCAAAAGATTTTAACAAATTAAAAGGAAGGAAATGTGAAAGGAAAATATCTGTGGGACTAATATCTTAGTGATTTGGCCCCCCAAATCACTAAGCTAAAGGGAAAAGTCAATCTGGGAACTGCTTAGGGCAAACCTGCCTCCAATTCTATTCAAAATCACCCCTCTGTTCACTGAAATAAATGCATATCTGATTGCTTTCTCTGGAGAGGCAATCAGAAACTCAAAAGAATGCAACCATTTGTCTCTTATCTACCTTTGACCTGGAAGTCCCCTCCCCACCTTTCCAGACCAAATCAATGTTCATCATACATATGTTGATTGATGTCTCACATCTCCCTAAAATGTCTAAAACCAAACTGCTCTGACCACCACTCAGGACTTCCTGAGGCTGTGCCACAGGCATGTGTTCTCAACCTTGGCAAAATAAACTTTCTAAATTAACTGAGACCTGTCTCAGATTTTCAGAGTTCACATTTCAAATGACAATTATAGCAGAGAAGCAAGGTTGAAGAGGAGCCTGAAGGATCTTTTCAATATTAAGAGTTTCATTAGAGCAAACTGCTGAGGCCTGCTGGCATTAGGAAATTAAGTTCTTCATTTGTGGATAGAGATCTTCTTTATATAATTTTTTGCATAGAATGCTTTCAAAACCCTCAGCAGGTATGCTCAGAGCAAGACAAAGAAGCCACATCTGAGGAGTGCCTAGACAAGTGAAGCTTTCCCCTCTGTAGTCAGTCAGGTTTCACATCTGACAACTTTCTCTGAAGTAGCTAGAGGCCCTTTCTATCATTATTAAAAATAGATTAAAATAATCCACCCATGTTGAGGTTTTGTTCTCTGAATGAGCAATATTTTTGAATGACAAAGTTGTTTTCCAAATATTATATTTGGGTGGATCAAGTGATAAATGAGTAAATTATCTGTGCCTCTAAGTATCTTGCCATTGTACCAGCATTGTTTTATTTAGCAATAAAATGTTACTGAAACAGCAGTAACAAATAGAAAACCTTCCTATTTTCCCTTACTAGTTAATGTGAGAAGACAACACCTCCTTGTTTCAGTCCCACAAAAATGGTTTTAATATAGGGTCACACAAAATTCAAAGGTTTTATGGCCCATTATAAAACAGCTCTTTGTCTTTGCCCACTAATTCCCTAGTGTCACATTTAATAAAACAAGGAAACTACAGATAATACAGGTGTTTGCAGATTAGCTTTCAAAACCATAAATAACATAGGGTTTTGCTCACCTACAAATATTAAGGCAGCTTATCAATGTTTAAGCCCCTTCCTCTTTATAATTGTTGCTAATGTTTTAACCCAAATTGAGAAAATTTTTTTTTACTGCCTAAGATCTTACATTGACAGAGTACACATTCATAAGATTTTATTATCATATTTCATGGTATAAAGAGACATCACCTGAACACCTACCTACATCTGAGATCACCTGTTTTGGAAGATGCATCTGCTTTATGCTTTCTTTATTTTTCTCTCTCTTAGCAATCCTAACTAAGGTTTTAATCCTAACTGTCCTGGAAGATGTAACTGTGATTCTATGCGGTCGGCGCAATGCTACAGACTAATGGAGGTACCATCAAGTATTCCTTCTACCATCAAGAGGCTGCACATCAGCCACAGAAAAATTCATCACCTCCAGGTAATTATGCCATGCGGCACTCAAATTGTTGCAATCTTACTTTGTGAGACAGTATGAGGGGCAAGTGTTGGGGTGTTAAATTTATTTTAAATAATCATACCTTACATGTGCTAGTTATCAAAGTAGGGTAGTTGAACTAGCTACCTGCTTGCTCTGTACTATTGAGATGGGTATATGCCTCTGGATGTTTATTTTTAGGAAAACAACAAGAAAAGTCAGAATCTACAGTTAATGACACTCTATTTTAATTTTTATTCAAAATATTAAAAACTATGTTGCTGCAAAGTAAAAAAAACTCTTGCTTAACAAAAAATATACTGATACTTTATGTCCCCAGGATTAAGAATAAATCCTTCCAGGGGAAAATGTAGTTTTGTTTATTCCATGGATGGAAGATGATACTTAGAGCATCATCAGACTACCAAAGCGAACCCAGTGTATCAGAAGAATTGACACAAACCCTATGTATCAGTCAGGTGCCAGTGTCTTTGTGGAAACCTATACAGAGGAAATACATTTTTTTGTTTTGCCAAGTTCCTCACAGTTCTCATTCTATGTGCTTTTAATTGTGACTTATTTTTATGCCCACTTATCCAGAGGGCACTGAAAAGAGTGCTATGGATTTGTCTGACTTATATAATATCAATGAAATTTTATTTTTGATCTCTGATATTTTGAAAGTTATCAAGAGACTAGAGTTCTCATCCCAGTTTCCCCCCTAATTAGAGATATGACTATCTTAGGTTGGCTGTTAAAAAAATCTCTGGGAAGCACCTTTATGAAGTAAGAAGACTAGATTAGATAGGTGATCCCAGGCTCCTTCCAGATGGAAAATTCTATGGCTCTCTAATTTTCCCTTTACTATTCACTGCTTCTCCCTCAAAGATCCAAATCCTAAGATAAAGAAATGCCTCTCTGTAAGCCAGGTGCAGAGAGGCAGCAAGTGAGTGTACCTTACCTTCAAAGAGAGACACCATCCCTTTAATTTGGTTAAGAAATGTTCATATGAGTGTCCCATAAACACATAGAGTTTTAAATATGTGGCATGGTATTTAGATCCTGGCTCAATAAACACAATTTTCTTGTCTCCATCTGTTTGCTTTCCTCTTCTAACCCTGTAGTGTCTAACACCAGATAGCCAGTCTGACCCCATTAAGTGTCAATGTTCAAGCAAGACACCTGGTTAAAGGGTAAGCTATTTAAATATTTGCTCTGAGGACTTGATATGCTTATTGAGCAGAATGTCAACTAATCCTAGTAATGATTATACACTGGTACTTTGTAGCCAATAAGATAAAATTATGCCTCTTATTAAATTCAGTTATTGAATGAGTCAGTTTGTCATTGGTTTAGTTTCATTGAATAGCAGCATTGCCACTTCCCTGACTTTAAGCTAGGTAATTATTTCTTGGAAGGACTGTTCACAACAGAAACGTAATAAAAGACAGGATTGTTTTGTTAAGGAAAAGGAAAGTTCTTTTTGTTGATGAAAGTTCTGACCAATGATACTTCTCTTTTAAAAATACTTAGGTTTTAAGTGACCATATCTCACTTGCATAGGTTTTAAGTGACCATATCTCACTTGCATTTGGTAAATACGATGTACATTCTGTTTATTGGGTTTGAATTTACACAATCATTCAGTATCTTCCAAAACTTTGGCAGAGTGTTGGGTTGCATACTCAATTCCTGCCATCCTCATTCTCAATGAATAGCTGGCCTCCCATTTTATTGACAAATCATGACAAAACTTGGATCTCCCTCAGTCCCTGTTCACTGTGTACAAATTTGTCTCCATCCACTTTTGCAAACTCTTTTCTCCAGAGAGGACATGTCTCTCCTTGTATTCAAGGCCCTTGATTCCATCCTTCACACCTACCTCTCTCCAGACCTTGCTCTCTAACTTTCTGCACCCGCATATATTCAGCTGCTCTTTCTTTACTAGCTGCTCTTTACCTGCCTTGGCCTCCAGAGTGCTGGGATTACAGTCTTGAGCTACTACACCTGACTTAATTTATCTATTTTTCTTTTGTCATGCATTTGGTGTCATATCTAAGCTAGCTTTACCTAATCCAAGTTCATGAAAATGTAATGCCTATATTTTATCCTAAGAGTTTTACAGTTTTAGTTGGTACATTTAGGTCTATGATCCATTTTGAGTTAATTTTTGGGTATGGCATAACAAAGGAATTCAGCTTCATTCTTTTGTTCCCTCTGTCCTGTTCTGTTGCTATTCACTAACTCAGACTTTAGTCTCAAGCCATGATGAACTGCTTAACTGTGTTGAGTGAAAGACACAATGAATAGCTGATTACATGAGGTACCAAATGGACAATGTGCTAGGTGACCCAAGTCACTCCTATTTAGACGATTGTAGGTTTGGTTTGTACTTTGTGTCCACATGTGTAAAAAATCATTAAGTTTACTTCACTATTGCCATTCAAATGGATAAGCCAAAGTGATATATTCTCTTCACAGGTAGAAGACAAATGGGAATGTAGTTATGGTAGCAGTCAGTTAAAATGATTGTACTTTACATCTTTTGTGGAAGAGAAGAAGCTTATTCAAATTCTTCATAAGAAATATATAAACAAGGATTATTACTGAATGGGGGGATTATGGGTTATTTTATACTTTCTATATATTTTCCAGAATTAAAAAATTGTTTGTAGAGAAAAAATGTTGCTTTGATGATCAGGAAAAAATCCAACATTGTTTTACAAACTCATTCCTGGCTTGGTTCACACAGGTCTGAAACCATCACTTTGTGTGTATGTCAGTTTCATTGTACATTGGATCTATAAGGAGCCAGAAAAGGGTGTGTTCCCTTTACTACTTGGAGCAGGGTCTGCCTAGGATTGAAACCAGAAACAAAGCCTTTCCTGGGGAAGCTAGCAGGAGCTATCCTGTGCTCTACTTCAGTTTACTGGCCTTGCTTTTTAAGCAATATTGGAAAAGCTGCCTGTAGCCCCAAGGTTAGCTCTAGGGCAAAAGCATTTCTTTCCACATATCTTGTGTGCAGCCCTGCTTAAGCCATGGAAATGGAAAAATGGGTCTGGCAGAATTTTTTTCCCTTTGTCAGCTCTGTAAACCCAACTGAAAAGTTGAAAGTCAGCAGGAGTCTTCCTCATTGTTATGTGGCACCATAATTCTATTTTCTTCAGCTAAAGGATGTTATAGCAGTAAGGCTAAAAATAGATGTACTGGGGTAAGATAAACCTGGGTTAGTAGCCCAACTTTTCCACTAGAAAAGGATATACTTGGCTGGTTATTCCACTTTCTTGAGCCTTAGTTTCCCTCTCTGAAAATGGAATAATTATGCTTATGCATAGGGATTTGTAAAAATTAAATATAGTAAATATTTCTAAAATTATAGCCATTTTAATTAATAATTAAGTGTAATTTCTATTGACCCTGACCAAAAAAAAGAAGGAAAGAAAGAAAATGCTTTCTATGCTTAATAATAGTGATTTAAGAATATGAAGTCTATTTAGCCCAGTCTGTATACTTTATAAATAGAAATCAAGACAAATTGAAGCTTTGACACCATCCCTTGTCCATTCCCAAAATAAATTGCCCATTCTGATCCATGTCATCTCTGAGACTTATTGCATAGTTAGTAATCATTTTTTGTTTATAGTCACTCAGATATAAGTAGAAATATAATACCCAGTTCTTTTTGGGGGATCTCAACAGTCCAAGACATAAAGATATATGTCTAGAGACATTTCTGACTTTATATAAAAGATAAGCCTACAAAAAGGCATTTCAGAATGGAGTGTAAAGAACACTGAGTCTTCAGCAGGTTATTTAACTTTTTTGGGCCTGAAATTCTTTATTCCTGAAATGGGAGATTTAGATTAGATAATCCCTAAAATCTCTGCTTTTTTAAAGCTCTGTGATTTGTGTCTAGATCTTGAGCCTCTTTTGAAAAACATTCATTACAGGCCAAATGCAATAGAAAATGCTTTAGAAAATGGTGTAGCTAAGGAGGAAAGGGGTTTGCAGTTCAACAGACCTTGCTGAAATTCTGAATTCTTTCACATTAAGTTCTCCTAGTCTCCTCATCTAGAAGCCAGTGTTGATAATAGTAAACTTGCTGGGTTATTAGGAGATTGGTGATAATATATAAAAAAGCACTTGGCACTCATAGATACTCAATTAATGCAAGAATAAAATCTATCATTATTGGGACTAGGACTATTCAATATAACTGATAAATCATTAAGAAAATATAAAATGTTAGCAGCAATATGTAACCCAAGGCAACTGCTGAAACCATTATGATTAAAAATATTCATTCATGGAAATTTTCACTGGAGAGTCTCCCCTAATGGAGTAACTTATTAGAGATATTTAAAAATACACGATAATTCACATCACATATCCTCCCAGAATATAAGTACCTATAATAAATATATGATGCAAAATTAACTCACCTTGAAGGTGTTAATCATGTACTGGCATTATAAAAGTGCTCAACTGCATAATTAAGTCAAATATTTAAAAACTGTGAATAGTAAGACACGTGAAATTGTATACTGAAAACTGCAGCTTCATTGAATTCTAAGGCAGACTGAAAATTTTGTGAAGATTTATCAACCTGAAGAAAACATGGAACAATTCCTTTTTCTGCTTAAACATAACCTTACTCCTAGCACCAAATAAAGATAATTACATCATTGAGAAAAAGGCGCGGGTATTAAGCTCAGAGGTTGGCAGGCATGTAGAGAGACAAGGGAATTTGCAAAACACGAAGAAAGTATATCAGATTTGGCAAATATCTAAATTCTAGAGGAAGAGTGGCATTAGGTCTGGGATATATGCATGAATGAACTCTTTGCTCTACAGAGACAGAGGGAGATAACATGTATCACATTTGTCTCTTTATGAATTTTTTTCATTGGTGAAGTGAAAATTGGGTATAGGAAACAGGTAGGCTCATTTTCCAAAATAAAATATAGTTGAAAGTGTTTTCAGTAAGCACATCCTAGTGATAACAGACTGGGATATTTACATTTTTGTAATTTTTAATGCCTTTTTAAAACGTGTGATTCATAATGTTAAACAATGCAAAATGTAGCTAATGAAAATCCTTTGTAATCTTACCCTCTAGATTTAGAAACTACTAACAATTTGGTGAAAGATTTCCAGATTGCTTCAATTTATGGCTAATATGAGATGATACAACAAAGACCATCCTAGTGCATGAATCATTTTGCAATTTGTAAGTATCTCTGCCTATAAGTAAATTTGCTGGGTCAGAGAATATGCAGTAAAAGTTGGCCAATAATATGTGTCTATCAATGCTGCGTGAAAGTGCTTAGAATATTTTTCATACCTTACAATGATGTTATCAATCATAAATAAAAATATTCAGGATCTGAGTTTTAACCCTTTTCCAAGAGATAATTTAAAATAGAATCTGAAGAGAAATCTGAAGTATTATTATTATTGTAATGACAGTGTATATGGTATTTTTTAAACAATATTAATTTATTGCTTTTTCTTCCCCTTCCCTGCCTCCACATTTTTTGTAGCTGTCTGACTTCACCCAAATGTTGGCTTTAGAAGATTCTGTTCTGCTGGCCAGTGTAACAGAGTCAGCAGAAAATGACACCTTCAAAACTCTGAGTACTTTGAAGACCTTAGAACTCTGGAAAAATAAGTTAAGATGAGTCCCTAGTGCTCTCCCAGCCAGTCTTGAAGTGTTAAAACTAAATGATAACTCAATAAATGTCCTACATGGATCAGATTTTGAAAGACTGAAGAAATTAAAAATCCTCGAACATAAAAACAACCTGATCTCTTCCCTCTCTCCCAGCACTTTCTCCTCCCTTGTCAGTTTGCAAAGTTTGATGTTGGATGGTAACAATATGGAGGCCATAGCTGGACCCCTGATACTTCCCCATCTGACACATATGAGCCTGGAGAATAATAAGCTACATCTTATACAATAGCTTCTTTACTTCTCTGTAGTCTTTGCAATTTCTCAGTTTCAGTGGTAACTTTCTGACTAAAGTTCCTATCAATCTACCCAAATCATTGCTATTTTTAGAGATGGAAAGAAACCAGCTCAGAATGGTAAGGTTTTGAGACACAAGACACTTGGAGAATCTTTCCCATCTTTACCTGTCAGAAGACTTACTCTCTTCCATCAATGGGGCACAGTTCCTTACCAATATAACTGCTCTTGATCTGTCCCAAAACCAGCTCCAAATGTTGCCCTTCAGACTACCAGTAAAGCTACAAAAACTTGATTGTAGCAATAATCTGATTCAGAGAGTTACAGCACAAGACTTCCAGGACCTCCAAGACTTGAAACATTTGATTCTGGACAACAACGTTGTGAGTTTCTTCGAAGCTGGAGCCCTGCAGAGGTGTTCTCAGCTCTCCAACCTGGCCCTGGGGCAGAGCCCGCTGTCATCCATACCCCTAAGGTGAGTGAGTATTTTCATTTATTGTAGCTACCGTAAAAATTTTCTGAAGATTTGGACAATTCAGCACATCATATAAGCAAGAGAATTAGAGCAAACGTGAATTATCTGATCAAGGCTAAACAAGGATTTAGGGATAGAAGTTTTAAACAGAGGTGTGGAATCTCCAGCCCTCAAACTCACTCCTGCAGTAACTTTATCTATCTTGTCTATGGGACAATGTGTCCAGAATTGGTTCCTTCTGGTGAGTTCTTGGTCTTGCTAACTTCAAGAATAAAGCCACAGACCCTTGCAGTGAGTGTTACAGGTCTTAAAGATGGTGCATCCGGAGTTTGTTCCTTCAGATGTTCAGATGTGTCCAGAGTTTCTTCCTTCTGGTGGGTTCATGGTCTTGCTGACTTCAGGAGTGAAGCTGCAGACCTTCACAGTGAGTGTTACAGCTCATAAAGGTAGCGTGGACCCAAAGAGTGAGCAGCAGCAAGATTTATTGCAAGCGAAAGAACAAAGCTTCCACAGCGTGGAAAGACACCCAAGCCGGTTGCTGCTGCTGGCTAGGGTGGCCAGCTTTTACTTCCTTATTTGGCCCCACCCACATTCTGCTGATTGGTGCATTTTACAGAGCGCTGATTGTTCAATTTTACAGAGTGCTGTTTGGTCCATTTTTACAGAGTGCTGATTGGTGCATTTACAAACCTTTAGCTAGACACAGAGCGCTGATTGGTGTGTTTACAATCCTTTAGCTAGACAGAAAAGTTCTCCAAGTCCCCACCCAACCCAGAAGCCCAGCCGGCTTCACCTCTCAACAAGACACCAACAGGTGATATCTCTAGTAGCAAACATAATATGAAGACACTGTAAAGATTGTCTCAGTTTCATACTGTATATTGCCTGGATAATCAACAGTCAGTAGGCCTGAGCTTAGCTGCTAGCAAAACAAGGACACCAGGAAAAAATAAGGGGGAAAATATAGTAAGATATTTATAATTTAAAATGCATTGAAGTAGTAGTTATTGGGGGAAAATTAAAACTTTACAATGTAATATTGTATTTATTTTGAATTACTTGTTGGGGACCCTCATATTCTTTTCAGTGCTGTGACCTTTAAAGAGCTTAAGCTGGCTTTGGTTATTTCTCTGTGTGTCTGTCTGTATGAGTGGGTGAGTCCAGCAGGTTGGTCTTACCTTCTGGTTTTGGTTATCTCTTCAGTTCTCTCTCTCTCTCTCTGTCTCCCTCGCTCTCTCTCTCTCTCTCTCACACACACACACACACACAAGCACGCCCTCACACTTGGACAATCTCTTCCCGAATATCCCTCCCTTTATACCCAAACTGCTGCACCTGTTCCCCCTAACAACTCATAATTTATAACTAATGCAACATGTGTTTATATTAATTGATCCTATTTCTTTAAACTTTATGTTCTACATTTTAAAGTAGATAAATTTTTAAAATGTAGGATGAATCACTATTATTCTCTTTAAAATGATACTATGTTTGTCTATCAGTGGATTGTTTTTTTCCTTTCAGCACTTTATTGAAAAAATAAAAGGCTTCTTGCCCTGGCTATTAGCATTACCAAATTTCTCATAATTAATATACCAACTTCTGGTTTCTGTAGAATCCTATGGTACTCTATTTACCTAATTTTATTGTGTCTTATAATATATATATTTTTAAGACAGGGTCTCACTCTGTCACCCAGGCTGGATTGCAGTGGGGTGATGCTGGTTCACTGCAGCCTCAACCTCCTGAGCTAATGCAGGCCTCTCCCCTCAGCCTCCTGAGTAGTTGAGACTACAGGCATGCACCATATCTGGCTAATTAAAATAATTTTGTTTAGAGATGAGTTCTTGCTACTGCCCAGGCTGGTCTCAAACTCCTGGGAGCAAGTGATCCTCCCACCTCAGCCTCTCAAAGTGCTGGGATTATAGGCATGAGCCACTAATTATAGTCCCAGGCTATAATAATTTTTTATCAATAAAAAAGGGAAAATTATCTTTGATATGTAGAGATGTTACTTTTTCTAGTTGAAAAGGGGATTTTTAAATTACATAGTATGGTAACTGTACTCAGTGTAAAACATCAAAAAGTGATGTTTCCAAGAGAAATCAATATTTCAAAATAAATTTTGAAGGTGATTTCAAAGTAATTAATTTCTTTTACTGCATAAGCATGAATACACAATTGCTTTAATTTAATCAATATCTTTTGAGCACTTACCATGTGCCAGGTATTTTACCAGACACTTGGGATACATCAGTGTAATAAAAGAGATAAAACTTCTTGTTGTATACAGTTTAAAATCTAGCAGGGGAAGACTAATAACAAACATAATACATAAGTAAAATATATAGTATTCAGACTATATTAGCTATTATAGCTTACAACAAAAAAGGGCATGATTATCAGGTTCAAGAGTGTAGTGGGTGAGGTGGCTGGTTGCAATTTTAAATAAGGTAAGAAAGGTAACCCTCATGAAAACATAACTTTTTTTTTTTTAATTTTTTTTTTTATTAATTTTTTTTGCATACAAAAACAATAAACATTTTCTAAAAATACATACAAACAAAAAGATGCGTATCAAACATATTAGGAAGGTTGCACATGGGAAGTCGGGGAATAGAAATGGGGGTGGGAGTTAAAATAAATGAGAGAGGGACTTTATATGGATCAGTGATAATAACTCAATCCTCTATTTGACAAAGAAGAGGGAGAAGGAAGAGGAAGAAAAAGAAAGTGGGATAAAGGATCAGAAAGGGAGGAAAATAGAAAAAATTAGAGTATGACTCCAGGGTAGACCTGTTTTGTTGTCATTGAGTTGGTTGGTTGGTTTGTCTGTTGTATTCTTCATGTTTCGCCAAGTTGGCCAGACTGGTCTCGAACTCCTAGCCCGAAGTGATCAACCCGCCTCGCCCCCCAGAGTGCCGGGACCACAGGCGTGAGCCACCACGTCCAGCCCCCACATTGCTTCTGGCCTCCGTGGTAGACCTCCCAGACGGAGCGGCCAGGCAGAGGAGCTCCTCACTTCTACCCAGACACGGGGCGGCCGGGCAGAGGGGCTCCTCACTTCCCAGACGGGGCGGCCAGGCAGAGACGCTCCTCACTTCTTCCCAGACGATAGGTGGCCGGGCAGAGGCGCTCCTCACTTCCCAGACGATGGGTGGTCGGGCAGAGGCGCTCCCCACTTCCCAGACGATGGGTGGCCGGGCAGAGGCGCTCCTCACCTCCTAGACGATGGGTGTCCGGGCAGAGGCGCTCCTCACTTCCCAGACGGGGCGGCCGGGCAGAGGCGCTCCTCACTTCCCAGACGGTGGGTGGCCGGGCAGAGGCGCTCCTCACTTCCCAGACGGTGGGTGGCCGGGCAGAGGCGCTCCTCACTTCCCAGACGGTGGGTGGCCGGGCAGAGGCGCTCCTCACTTCCCAGACGGTGGGTGGCCGGGCAGAGGCGCTCCTCACTTCCCAGACGGTGGGTGGCCGGGCAGAGGCGCTCCTCACTTCCCAGACGGTGGGTGGCCGGGCAGAGGCGCTCCTCACTTCCCAGACGGTGGGTGGCCGGGCAGAGGCGCTCCTCACTTCCCAGACGGTGGGTGGCCGGGCAGAGGCGCTCCTCACTTCCCAGACGAAAACATAACTTTTGATCAAAGACTGGAAGAAGGTGCGGGATTTAGCTGCGAAGCTATTTGAGAGAAAGTTTTCTAGAGAGAACAGCCGATTCAAAGGCCCTAAGGTGAAAACACACTTGCAGTGCCTCAAAATTCTACTACTTTTTATTTAAATAACTTCTTGACTATATTACAAGCCTTATTATTTATTTATTTATTTATTTTGAGATGCAGTCTTGCTCTGTCGCCCAGGCCGGAGTGCAGTGGCTGGATCTCGGCTGGCTGCAAGCTCCGCCTCCTGGGTTCACGCCATTCTCCTGCCTCAGCCTCCTGAGTAGCTGGGACTACAGGCGCCCACCACCATGCCTGGCTAATTTTGTTTTTGTATTTTTAGTAGAGACGGGGTTTTACCATGTTAGCCAGGATGGTTTCCATCTCCTGACCTCGTGATCCTCCCGCCTCGGCCTCCCAAAGTGCGGGAATTATAGGCGTAAGCCACCGTGCCCGGCCACAAGCCTTATTTTTTAATTACTGACTGCCCCAACTCCCAGGGAAAAATATAGTGTATAAAATAAAAACTCATACAACAGGTTAGACAGTAACTATATCATGTAAAAGATGTGACAGCAGGCTATGACAGCCACGAGCAAAATTGTGAACTTGGTGGGTTTTTCTACTCAAGTGACTTTTAGAAAGCATTTTGTTGAGTAATCCTGCTAAGTCTTTAGAGTGGGAAAAGTAGCTTAATTATTTACTCTTGTCAGAGTATTTGTGTTTTAACAAGTGAGTATAGAAAGCACAGTGTTTTACCCCGTGGAATGTATAGTGGAATTGCAAGCATGAGCTAGCCATAGTTCTCAAATCTGGCTTCACATTAGAATTATATGGACAAATATTTTTAAAAAGCATAATTATACCTAGGCCTCACTTCAAACCAATTAAATCGGATGCCCCTGGACTCAGGCATCACTACTTTTGAAAAGCTCCCCAGATGAATTTAATATGCAGCTAGGGTCAAGAGCTACTTTGCAAGGACAATGGGGCCAGTAACAAGAGGTGGGAGTGGGCTTTTCCTGTGAGGCTTAAATTAAGCAACACAACTGTCTGCTCTGTCAAAGTACTTGGCCAGCTGTGATAGCAAAGCTCTTTGCTTTGAAATACCCCTATCAACACTGCCTCCACTCCTCAGCCCTGTTTTGTTTTGATTGACAAGTGGGAAAGACCCAGAAAGGTTTCCCTGTGGTCTTCCTCTCATTAAAAGTTAAAATATGGTTGAGCACAGTAGTTCATGCCTGTAATCCCAGCACTTTGGGAGGCTGAGGCAGGCAGATCACTTCAGCCGAGTGTTCAAAACCAGCCTGGGCAACATAGTGAGATCCCATCTCTACAAAAGTTTTTTAAAAAATTAGTTGGGTGTGGTGGTGCATGCCTGTGGTCCCAGCTACCCAGGAGGCTGAGGTAGGAGAATTGCTTGAGCCCCGGAGGTTGAGGCTGCAGTGAGCCATGATTGTGCCACTGCACTCCAGCCTGGGTGACAAAGCAAGACCCTGTTTACAAAAAAAAAAAAAAAAAGTTAAAACTTGAAACATGATAATATCTATTCCTTATATTTTAATTTAAAAATTTTTATTTATGGCCTTTAAACATTACAACTTTTAAAAATTTGCATACTTCTTCTTCATACACACTATCTATAATATACAATTCAGTTTTCTACAAGTAAACTATTAACACAGGCAACCTGCTACTATCACCAACGATATTTCAGCATATCTTTTCTTTTGCCTACCATCCTCCATTCTACATTTCATCAAGAAAATAGTAGTATATGGTTTTAGGTACACATATATTCAAAGACCTACTACATTTGCCTCATTACACTAATTGAGATAGAAAATAATACCTAACATTTGTTAAGTGCTTACTAAAACCAGCAGTGAACTTAGATACATACAATAATTCTGTGAAGGTAGGTACATTGGTTTACCTAATAATTTACAGACTAGGGCGTTACGGCTTAGAGGCATTCAGAAACTTGGTCCACGTCATAGTCAGAATTTAAACACAGTAGTTTAACTCCAGAGCCAGGGAAGTTTAGCCACTGCATAGTCCTGCCTCTAGGATTTACTCTACTGTCAATAAAATAACTATACTATTTCAAATGCCCAGGAACTGGACTTCAATTGTTGCTGCTTCAGATTTCATCAATTTGCAGCTTAGTGAATAAATATAAATTAGATTATCTCTTTTTATCCACTCTTCAGATAATTGAAATCTAGAATGGCTTCTTACAATCTAATGCAGATAGCATTTTATCTTACACCCAACTGCTATCTACTGCAAAATGGGCTGTGCCCCATTTTACTCTAAAAAGCAATAGCTACCCAAAGAACATGATAGCATTTCTAGAAAATTGTTTATTTTAAAATCAGAGCTACTTTAAAATATAAATCAGACTTATAAAGACAAATTATATCAAAGCAATAAGTGGCTGTCAGAAAGTCACAAAACCAGGATAAATAGTGATTTATCTTACAATGTCATTTTGGTGATGACTTCTATACAAACAAGACAGGAAAAAAATGCAAGCTAAGAACAGGCACAATTTTTGGATACACATCCAAGAACTGGATAATTGTATTCGTTTCCTAGAAAACTTGGCTTGCTCATTTTCATTCTCTAACATTGGTTATGGGACTTCTGTGTACTGAATGGTTCATCTGTAGGGTGGAAAATTAGGATCTTTAAGAAGCAAAATGACTTACCTAAAACCACACAGTGGTAAACAGAATGGCTTAAGTTAGAACATGTCTTAATACATTGGGACTTTTTGACACCTGTTTACTCTAGTGATCTTTCCCAGTTAGGCTTCATTGTCCTCTGCAATGGGAACGAAGTCTTGCTTACTACACAATCCAACAATAGTCTATTTTTCCTTGGCAGGGGGGAACCTATACATAAGAGATTTTCTGTATACCATTTAGAAATTAACCTTAGATAAGCTGGTGTGTGCACAAAATTATATTTTCTTGGAGATTAACTTTGAATTGAATTTAATTATCAAACTGTTAGAAGGCATAAAGTGATTTTCCCTGGTAAATTAATCTACTTTATTAGGTTAAATTTATTCTATCTAAGAAGAAGACACTTTAAATGATTGAGTATTTTTACTCAAAAAGCGTAAGTACTTATGTATACATATTACTGTATAGGATATGATTACAAATATAAAATGACAAATTTAGTTTAAAAAAGAAAACCCCGAAGGCAAAATGTAGGCTAAGGGCTAAAAACCCAAAATACTGACCTTTTGGGATAAAATTCATGTAATAATAATAATACTATAACAAGCAAAAGGTAATATTGGCATAGAATATGGCTAAACTTATTTGTTTTCTCTTTTTGATATAACACTTCTATAACTGGGACTGCCACAATAAACTACACTGAATACTAAAATTCCTGAATATATATCCAGTATGTTCACTTTGTATGAAAATAGCATTCAGGTGGTATTTCAATTTGAAGGGCTTTTTTTCCCTATTACACTTTCAGATGTTTTGTATTTCATAAAAAGGAAAGCACTTACTACAAAGTTTCTGTGTAGGAAAAAGATTTTCACGTTCACCGTTGTGATTCTTTTCTATTTTTTTTTTTTTTTTTTGAGACGGAGTCTCGCTCTGTCGCCCAGGCTGGAGTGCAGTGGCGCAATCTCGGCTCACTGCAAGCTCTGCCTCCTGGGTTCACGCCATTCTCCTGCCTCAGCCTCTCCGAGTAGCTGGGACTACAGGCGCCCGCCACCATGCCCGGCTGATTTTTTGTATTTTTTAGTAGAGACGGGGTTTCACCGTGGTCTCGATCTCCTGACCTCGTGATCCGCCCGCCTCGGCCTCCCAAAGTGCTGGGATTACAAGCGTGAGCCACCGTGCCCGGCCTTCTTTTCTATTTTTTAATCAACAGGCATGAGCATGACATTTTTCAAATTGGTATTCAGTTTTAAAAAACCTGCATTTTCTTCCTGATTATAAAGCAATAGCTGTTCAAGCTTGAAAACTTAATATGCTGAAAAATTAAAAAATCATCCAGAATTGTTCAACCAGAGCCTTTGTCTAGACATAAGCACATAATTTGTTTTTACATATTTGGGATCATTCAATTTTGTATTCTATTTTTTCCACTTAACATAATTTTTTTCTCTCTCTCTCTTCCTCTTTTCTGTTTTTTTCCCAAGTATCACTATAAACCCATGGATTTTAATTTATTTGGTATGTTTTGATCACTTACAGTTGCTAGTCTCTTTTGGTGCCCAAATTGTCACAAATGTGGCTAATGGGAGCCCCTCCAAGGTAGTTCCTCTGTTCATGAGACATGACTCCACTGATCTTTTCTTTCTTTTTTAGTTGTGGTAAAATACACATAAGGTAAAATTTAAGTGTACATTTCAGTGATGTTAAGTATGGTCACATTCTTGTGCAACCAACCTACAGAAGTTTCTATCTTACAAAACTACAACTCTATACCTATTACAAAACTCTCCATATTCCCCTCCTCCTAGCCCCTGACAACCACCATTCTACTTTCTAACTTTAGGTTTCTATGAATGTGACTATTCTAGATATTTCACATAAGTGGACTCATACAGTATTTGTCTTTGTGATTGGCTTCTTTCATGTAGCATAATATAATATCTTCAAGGTTTATGTATGCTGTAGCATGTGTCAAATTTTCCTTCCTTTTTAAGGGTGAATAATACTCCATTGTATGTATAGACCACATTTGGTTTATTTATTTGTCTGTAAATGGACACTTGGGCTGCTTATACCTTTTGGCTATTGTGAAGAATGCTGCTATGAACATGGAGGTACAAATATCTCTTCAAGACTCTGCTTTAAGTTCTTTTGGATATATAGCCAGAAGTGGAATTGCTAAACTATATGCTAATTCTATTTTTAGTTTTTTTAAAAATAAAAAATTATTATTTTCACAGCAGCTGCACCATTTTACATTCCCATCAATGGTGCGAAAGGCTTCCAATTTCCCCACATCCTTGCCAATACTTTTTATTTCCATTATTTTGACAGTAGCCATCCCAATGGGTGTTCCATTAATCCTTAAACATTTTATCACATTCTGGCTGAGAAACTCTGGGTTTTTTTCCCTAGACATAGAATCAGTCATTTCTCCAAGAAGCTCTGGTTCTTTCCAGTAAAGATTGGAATTCAGCAGCTAAGATCTGTGTGCTTGGTGTTCTCATGTCATTGGGGTAGCATTGCTACTAGAATATAACATTGTTTCTAGGTCCTTTCAGCAAACAAGAGCTAGAAAATATATTTTTTAAAATTATGAATTCACATTGACATTTTCAATTCATATTTAACATCAGAGAGGGTTTTTTAAAAATATTTTTCTCTTTTTCTCTTACAATGAAAGTATAGTTTCCTAATGACATGAATATATTTACTTATTTGTTTTGCTGGATAATATTCATAAAAAATTTCAAGCTTTCATTATTAACATTAATATTAACAATAAACATACTAAGAGAAATTTCAAGATCTTTTTGTCCTTAGAATCTAAGGCTTAAATATATCCACTAAGTATGTTCAGTCAGAGTAATTTTTCTTTTCTCTGTATGACTATGTTACAAATATAAACATTTGATTAATTAATTAGATATGCTTGTTCCTGTTTGTGTTCAGTTTTCGGACTTGATTTTGTTTTTGTGAACATGTAAAACATTAACATGGTTGAAAAGTTAAAATCACATGGAACCAAACACTTCCTATATGTAGCCATTTTTATTGATTTCTGATTTATCATTCTCCTCCAGTTGCCCCAAATAAGTAAACGTGTATATGTAATTCTTATTTCCCCCTTTCTTACACAAAAACTAGTGTACTATATGTACTGCTTTGTTTCTTGCTTTTTTTCTCTTTAACAGTACTTTCTGGAAATCACTTCATGGTAATTCATAGAGACCAGCCTCTTTTTTTTATTATTTTATTTTTTTAAGGCTGCATAGTAGTTCTTTACTAATATACTGGGTTGCTTCCAACATTTTGCTGTTATAAATATCATAATAAATGCCACATATACTGTTTATATGTGTAAAGTCTTATCTTCAGGGTGTATTCCTAGAAGTGAGATTGCTGGTCTAAAGGATAAATATGTATTTTTTTGTTAGGTTTGGCTAAATTTTTCTCCATAGGGGCTGTGCCATTTTAGACTCCCATTAGCAATATATGAGAATATCTGTTTCTTCACAGCTGTGTTCACAGACCAGATTGCTAAGGCTTAGAATTTTTACCAATCTGATAAGTGTTAAGTGGCATCTCTGAATAGCTTTAATTTAATTTCTGTTCTGCATAAAGTTGAAGACTTCAGGGCCCTTTGCTTTGCTTTTTATGTGAACTTCCATTTGTTTTTTTGCCCATTTTTCTGTTTTATTTTATAATCTTTTCTTCTCAATTTTAAGGGCTTTTTGTATATTAAGAAGATTAATTCTTTGTTTGATATGAAGTGCAGACCTCATACTTATCCCCAGTTTATCATTTGTCTTTTGATTTTGCCTGTCTTTTGCTACACACAACTTCTTTTAAAATCTTTTTAAAGTTGATATTTTATCAATTTTTTATAGCTCCTAGATTTTTTTGTCATAGTTACAAAAGCTTTTTCATATAACTGTTATTTTAAAAATTATTTTAAAACATCAGGCCAGGCGCGGTGACTCATACCTGTAATCCTAGCACTTTTGGAGGCCAAGGTCAGTGGATTGTTTGAGTCCAGGAGTTCCAGACTAGCCTGGGCCACATGATGAAACCCTGTCTCTACCAAAAATAGAAAAAATTAGCCCGGTGTGGTGGTGTGTGCCTGTGGTCCCAGCTACTCAGGAGGCTGAGGTAGAAGGATCACTTGAGCTGGTGAGCCAGAGGTTGCAGTGAGCTGAGATCTCAGTACTGCACTCCAGTCTGGGCTACAGAGACAGACCCTGTATTAAAAAAAAAATCAAAACCCATGATTTTTCTAACCACATAATAGTCCATCATCTCATCATTTAAAATCATTGAGCATTAGTCTTTTTTTTGCTGTTATAAGTATCAAATATCTGACAAACATCTTTATCAATAAATATTCACTTTTTCTATTATTTCCTAGGTCAAAAGGCATGATATTAATTAAATTTGATACATATTACTAAATTGTTTCCTAAACGATACCAACTTACACTTCTTTTTTTTTTTGAGACGGAGTCTCGCTCTGTCGCCCAGGCTGGAGTGCAGTGGCGCAATCTCGGCTCACTGCAAGCTCCGCCTCCCGGGTTCACGCCATTCTCCTGCCTCAGCCTCTCTGAGTAGCTGGGACTACAGGTGCCCGCCACCACGCCCGGCTAATTTTTTGTATTTTTAGTAGAGACGGGGTTTCACCGTGGTCTCGATCTCCTGACCTCATGATCCGCCCGCCTCAGCCTCCCAAAGTGCTGGGATTACAAACGTGAGCCACTGCTCCCGGCCTACCAATTTACACTTCTACCAACAGTTTTTACTATACCCACAGCAGCAGTGTTTTAAAATTAAAGCCATGTTTTAATTTGCTATATTAAAACATTTCATTTTTTAATTTGCCTTTTATATTCATGAAGAACAACACTTTTTCATACTTTTATTTGACACTTTTACTGCTTCTTCTGTAAATTATTGATTAATGGCCTTTGCCACCTTAGAAATTGGGAACTTAGTGTTTTTCTTATCAATTTGTTTGAGTGATCTCATTTCACAAGAAAAAAAACTAAAGAGTTTATGAATAGGAGCCAGAAAAATCAGAGGGTTAGAACATAAGCTCTATGAGACAAAGTTAAAGATCCATAGAATAACACTGAGATTTGTGCTTATAATTAATTTTCTCAAATAAATCTTGTTTCCTAGCTTGAGAAGAGACAGAGCTGTATGAAAAGGCAATGCTGCCCAGCTACTGTTGCCCTGATAGTTGTGGAATGATGGGCATGGCCTCCTCTCACATCCTGTTTCCATGCTTTGCAGGCTCCCAGGGACCTTAACCAGGCTGGACCTAAAAGGCAATGCCATCCAGAATATTGCTGAATGGGAGCTCAAGGACCTCAAGCAGCTTCATGTTCTAAACCTGAGGAACAATAAGATCTCTGCCTTAGACCTAAAAGCCTTAGAGGGTCTGCCTTGCCTCAGGCACCTGTACCTGGATGGAAATCCCTGGAATTGCACCTGCAGTCTCCTAAAAGTGAGAGAAGTCCTGATGGCCAAGGACACAGATGTAAGGGGAGAACAATGTGTAGCACCAGCTGAACAGCAAGGGAAGAGCTGGATGTCTTCCAAGAATATCATGATGCAACGTGAGCATCACTTTCATCTGACTGAGAAAAGCAAAGAGACCAAAAAGAAATCAAAACCTGAAGACCCCTCCAGCATCAGAATCAACATGGATGATGGATGATTATGACTATGAAATAGATTAAGTGTGAACTTTGCTCAGTTTAGAAAGTGTTTTTTAATGTTCAGTCTCTTAAGTAGAAATGTGCTATACACTTAGATATGCAAGACTCTCTTTTGTAGTGGTTCTTATTTTTGTTTGGAGAATGTTTTAAGAATGAGGGTTAAGATGAGATGGGGGAAGAAAACAGAAAAGAACAATGATAAGAAGATGTAAGATTCCTTCCATTTTAAAAGTAATTTGTGCATCTGTCAAGATGGCCGAATAGGAACAGCTTCAGTCTGCAGCTTCCAGCAAGATCAATACAGAAGGTGGGTGATTTCTGTTATTTCCAACTGAGGTACCTGGCTCATCTCACTGGGACTGGTTAGACAGTGGGTGTAGCCCATGGAGGACAAGCCAAAGGAGGGTGGGGTGTCACCTCTCCCAGGAAGTACAAGGGGCCAGGGAAATCCCTCCCCAAGCCAAGGGAAGCCGTGAGGGACTGTACCATGAAAGAGAGTGCATTCCAGTCCAAATATTATGCTCTGCCCACAGTCTTTACAACCCGCAGACTGGAAGATAGGGCCCTGGAGTTCAAGCATGAAACTGGGTGGCTGTTTTGACAGACACCGAGCTAGCTGCAGGAGTTTTTTTTTTTTTTCATACACCAGTGGCACCTGGAACTCCAGTGAGACAGAACCATTCGCTTCCCTGGAAAGGGTGCTGAAGCCAGGGAGCCAAGTGGTCTAGCTCAGCTGATCCCACCCCCAGAAAACCCAGCAAGCTAAGATTCACTGGCTTGAAATTCTTGCTTGCCAGCACAGCAGTCTGAAGTCGACCTGGGACATGGGAGCTTGGTGGGGGGAGGGGCATCCCCCATTACTGAGACTTGAGAAGGTGGTTTTCACCTCACAATGTAAACAAAGCTGCCAGGAAATTCAAAGTGGCAAAGTTGCTGTAGCCAGACTGCCTCTCTAGATTCCTCCTCTCTGGGAGGGGATCTCTGAAAGAAAGGCAGCAGCCCCAGTCAGGGACTTATAGATAAAACTCACATCTCCCTGGGACAGAGCAAATGGGGGAAGGGGCGGCTATGGGTGCAGCTTCAGCAGACTAAAACGTTCCTGCCTGCCATCTCTGAAGAGAGCAGCAGATCTCCCAGCACAGTGCTCGAATTCTGCTAAGGGACAGACTGCCTCCCCAAGTGGGTCCCTGACCCCACGCCTCCTGACTGGGAGACACCTCCCAGCAGGGAGAGCTCTGGCTGGCATCTGGTGGGTGCCCCTCTGGGATGAAGCTTCCAGAGCAAGGAACAAGCAGCAATCTTTGCTGTTCTGCAGTCTCCGCTGGTGATACCCAGGCAAACAGGATCTGGAGTGGACCTCCAGTGAACTCCAGCAGACCTGCAGCAGAGGAGCCTGACCATTAGAAGGAAAACTAACAAACAGAAAGAAATAGCATCAACATTAACAAAAAGGAGGCACACAAAAACCCCATCAGAATGTCAACAACATCAAAGAACAAAGGTAGATAAATCCATGAAGATGAGGAAAAACCGTGCAAAAAGGCTGAAAATTCAAAAAACCAAAACGCCTCTTCTCCTCCAAAGGATCCCAACTCCTTGACAACAAGGAAAGAAAACTGGATGGAGAATGAGTTTGACGAATTGACAGAAGTAGGCATCAGAAAGTGGGTAATAACACCTCCAAGCTAAAGGAGCATGTTCTAACCCAATGCAAGGAAGCTAAGAACCTTGAAAAAAGGTTAGAGGAATTGCTGACTAGAATAACCAGCTTAGAGAAGAACATAAATGACCTGATGGAGCTGAAAAACACAGCATGAGAACTTCATGAAGCACACACAGTATCAACAGCTGAATCGATCAAGTGGAAGAAAGGATATCAGAGATTGAAGATCAACTTAATGAAATGAAGCATGAAGACAAGATTAGAGAAAAAAGAATGAAAAGGAACAAACAAAATCTTCAAGAAATATGGGACTATGTGAAAAGACCAAACCTACGATTTATTGGTGTACCTGAAAGTGATGGGGAGAATGGAACCAAGTTGGAAAACACACTTCAGGATATTATCCAGGAGAACTTCCCAAACCTAGCAAGACAGGTCAACATTGAAATTCAGGAAATACAGAGAACACCACAAAGATACTCCTTGAGAATAGCAACCCCAAGACACAGAATCATCAGATTCACCAAGGTTGAAATGAAGGAAAAAATGTTAAGGGCAGCCAGAGATAAAAATAGGGCTACCTACAAAGGGAAGCCCATCAGACTAAGAGTGGATCTCTCTGCAGAAACCCTACAAGTCAGAAAAGGGTGAGGATGAACATTCAACATTGTTAAAGAAAAGAATTTACAACCCAGAATTTCATATCTGCCAAACTAAGCTTCATAAGTGAAGGAGAAATAAAATCCTTTACAGACAAGCAAATCCTGAGGGATTTTGTCACCACCAGGCCTGCCTTACAAGAGCTCCTGAAGGAAGCACTAAATATTGAAAGGAACAACCAGTACCAGCCACTGCAAAAACATACCAAATTGTAAAGACCTCAACACTATGAAGAAACTGGATCAAAAATCGGTAAAATAACCAGCTAGCATCATAATGTCAGGATCAAATTCACACATAATAATATTATCCTCAAATAGAAATGGGCTAAATGCCCCAATTAAAAGGCACAGACTGGCAAACTGGATAAAGAGTCAAGACCCATCGGTGTGCTGTATTCCAGAGACCCATCTCACATGCAAAGACACACATAGGCTCAAACTAAAGGGATGGAGGAATATTTACCAAGCAAATGGAAACAAACAAAAAAAAAGCAGAGATTGCAATGTCAGTCTCTGAGAAAACAGACTTTAAACCAACAAAGATCAAAAAAGATAAGGGGGTTACATAATGGTAAATGGATCAGTGCACCCAATACAGGAGCACCCAGATTCATAAAGCAAGTTCTTAGAGACCTACAAAGAGACTTAGACTCCTACACAATAATAGTGGGAGACTTTAACACCCCACTGTCAATATTAGACAGCTCAACAAGACAGAAAATTAACAAGGATATTCAGGACTTGAACTCAGCTCTAGACCAAGCAGACCTAATAGACATCTACTGAACTCTCCACCCCAAATCAACAGAATATACATTCTCCTCAGCACCACATCACACTTATTCTAAAATTGACCACATAATTGGAAGTAAAACATTTCTCAGCAAATGCAAATGAACAGCAATCGTAACAAACAGTCCCTCGGACAACAGTGCCATCAAATTAGAACTCAGGATTAAGAAACTCATTAAAAACGGGACAACTACATGGAAACTGAAAAACCTGCTCCTGAATGACTACTGGGTAAATAATGAAATTAAGGCAGACATAAATAAGTTATTTGAAACCAATGAGAACAAAGACACAATGTACCAGAATCTCTAGGACACAGCTAAAGAAGTGTTTAAAGGGAAATATGTAGCACTAATGCCCACAGGAGAAAGCCGGAAAGATCTAAAATCGACACCCCACAATTAAAAGAACTACAGAAGCAAGAGCAAACAAAATCAAAAGCTAGCAGAAGACAAGAAATAACTAAGAGCAGAACTGAAGGAGATAGAGACATAAAAACTCTCCAAAAAATCAGTGAATCCAGGGGCTGGTTTTTTGAAAAGATTAACAAAATAGACCACTAGCCAGACTAATAAAGAAGAAAAGAGAGAAGAATCAAATAGACACAACAAAAAATGATAAGGGGATATCACCACTGATCCCAAAGAAATACAAACTACCATCACAAAATACTATAAACACCTCTACACAAATGTTCTAGAAAATCTAGAAGAAATGGATACATTTCTGGACACATACACCCTCCCAAGTCTAAACCAGGAAGAAGTTGAATCCCTGAATAGATCAATAACAAGTTTGGAAATTGAGGCCATAGTTAATAGCTTACCAACCAAAAAAAGCCCAGGAACAGATGGATTTACAACCGAATTTTACCAGAGGTACAAAGAGGAGCTGATACCATTCCTTCTGAAACTATTCCAAACAACAGAAAAAGAGGGACTCTTCCCTAACTCATTTTATGAGGCCAGCATCATCCTGATACCATAACCTGGCAGAGACACAACAAAAGAAAATTTCAGGCCAATATCCCTGATGAACATCAATCCAAAAATCCTCAATAAAATACTGGCAAATTGAATCCAGCAGCACATCAAAAAGCTTATTCACCACAATCAAGTCAGCTTCATCCCTGGGATGCAAGACTGGTTCAACATATACAAATCAATAAATGTAATCCATCACATGAACAGAACCAATTACAAAAACCACATGTTTATCTCAATAGATGCAGAAAAGGCCTTCGATAAAATTCAACACCGCTTCATGCTAAAAACTATCAATAAACTAGGTATTGATGGAACGTATCTCAAAATAGTAAGAGCTATTTATGACAAACCCACAGCGAATATCATACTGAATGGGCAAAAGCTGGAAGCATTCCCTTTGAAAACATGCACAAGACAAGGATGCCCTGTCTCACCACTCCTATTCGACATAGTATTGGAAATTCTTGGCCAGCGCAATCAGGCAAGAGAAAGAAATGAAGGGTATTCAAATAGGAAGAGAGGAAGTCAAATTGTCTCTGTTTGCAGATGACATGATTATATATTTACATCATCTCAGTCCAAAATCTCCTTAAACTGATAAACTTCAGCAGAGTCTGAGGATATAAAATCAATGTGCAAAAATCACAAGCATCCCTATACACTAATAATAGACAAACAGGGAACAAAATCATGAGCTAACTCCCATTCACAATTGCTACAAAGAGAATAAAATACCTAGGAATACATCTTACAAGGGATGTGGTGGACCTCTTCAAGGAGCACCACAAACCACTGCTCAAGGAAATAAGAGAGGACACAAACAAATGGAAAAACATTCCATGCTCATGGATAGGAAGAATCAATATTGTGCAAATGGCCATACTGCCCAAAGTAATTTATAGATTCAATGCTATCTCCATCAGGCTACCATTCACTTTCTTCACAGAATTAGAAAAAACTACTTTAAATTTCATATGGAACCAAAAAAGAGCATATATAGCCAAGACAATTCTAAGCAAAAAGAACAAAGCTGGAGGCATCACGCTACCTGACTTCAAACTATACTACAAGGTTCCAGTAACAAAAAGAGCATGGTACTGGTACCCAAAACAGATATATAGACTAATGTAACAGAATGGAGGCCTCAGAAATAACTCCACCCATCTACAACCATCTGATCTTTGACAAACCTGACAAAAACAAGCAATGGGGAAAGGATTCCCTATTTAATAAATGGTGTTGGGAAGACTGGCTAGCCATATGCAGAAAACTGAAACTGGACCCCTTCCTTACACCTTCTACAAAAATTAACTGAAGATGGATTAAAGACTTAAGACTTAAAACAATAAAAACCTTAGAAGAAAACCTAGGCAAAAGCATTTAGAACATAGGCATGGGCAAAGACTTCATGTCTAAAACATCAAAAGCAATGGCAACAAAAGCCAAAATTGACAAATAGGGTCTAATTAAACTAAAGAGCTTCCACACAGCAAAATAAACTTCATCAGACTGAACAGGCAATCTACAGAATGGGAGAACATTTTTGCAATCTATATATTTGACAAAGGGCTAATATACAGAATCTACAAAGAACTTAAACAAATTTACAAGAAAAAAGGAAACTACCCCGTCAAAAAGTGGGCAAAGGATATGAACAGATACTTCTCAAAAGAAGACATTTATGCAGCCAATAATCATATGAAAAAAAGCTCATCATCACTGGTCATTAGAGAAATGCACATCAAAACTGCCATGAGGTACCATCTGATGCCTGTTAGAATGATGATCATTAAAAAGTCAGGAATCAACAGATGCTGGAGAGGATGTGGAGAAATAGGAACACTTTTACACTGTTGCTGGGAGTGTAAATTAGTTCAACCATTGTGGAAGACAGTGTGGCAATTCCTCAAGGATCTAGAATCAGAAATACCATTTGACCCAGCAATCCCATTACTGGGTATATACCCAAGGGATTATAAATCATTCTACTATAAAGACACATGCACACATATATTTATTGCAGCACTATTCACAATATCAAAGACTTGGAACCAACCCAAATGCCCATCAATGATAAACTGGTTAAAGAAAATGTGGCACATGTACACCATGGAATACTATGCAGCCATAAAAAAGGATGAGTTCATGTCCTTCACAGAGACATGGATAAAGCTGGAAACCATCATTCTCAGCAAACTAACACAGGAACAGAAAACCAAACACCACATATTCTCACTCATAAGTGGGAATTGAACAATGAGAACACATGGACACAGGGAGGGGGACATTACACACTGGGGCCTGTCAGCGGGTGGGGGCAAGGGAAGGGATAGTATTAGGAGAAATATCTAATGTAGGTGATGGGTTGATGGGTGCAGTAAATCACCATGGCACATGTATACCTATGTAACCTACATGTTCTGCACATGTATCCCAGAACTTAAAGTATAATAAAAAATATATAAATAAAAATAAATTATGAAAAAATAGAGAAAAAAAGTAATTTGTCCTTGATAGTGAAAACTAGGTGTATTAGTGAGGGTTCTCTAAAGGGACAGGACTAATAGGATATATGTATATACAAAGCAGAGTTTATTAAGGATAATTGGCTCACAGGATCACAAGGTAAAGTCCCATGATAGGCTGTCTGCAAGCTGATGAGCAAGGAAGCGAGTCTGAGCCCCAAAACCTCAAAAGTAGGGAAGCCGACAGTGCAGCCTTCAGTCTGTGGCCAAAGTCCTGAGAGCCCCTGGCAAACCACTAGTGTATGTCCAAGAGTCCAAAAGCCGAAGAGCCTGGAGTTCTGACGTACAAGGGCAGGAAGTGTCCAGCACAGGAGAAAGATAAAGGCTGGAAGATTCAGCAAGTCTGCGCTTTCCACTTTCCTCTGCCTGCTTTATTCTAGCTGTGCTGGCAGCTGACCAGATGGTGCCCACCCAGATTGAAGGTAGGTCTGCCTCTCCCAGTCCACTGAATCAAATGTTAATTTCCTTTGGCAACACCCTCACAGACACACCCAGGAACAATACTTTGCATCCCTCAATCCAATCAAGTTGACGTTTAATATTAACCATCACACTTGGCGAACCACAATGCTAAATAGAATCATCATATGGATAACTTCCTGGAAATAGAGTAGCTGATTTTATCAAATAAGAAAAATAATTTTTGCATATGATGCTGGTGCTATTGGCATACACTACAGGCTTTTGGTTGAAAGCAATAAAAACAGACTCTAACTGACTTAAGCATGAAAGAAGTTATTGAAAGGACTTGGGATAGCTCACAGAATCAAAGGAAAAGATGAGGATCTTGAAAGGACAGAGATCAAAGCTGCTCCAGGGCCCCAGGCAGAAATACATCATGGAAGAGACCCTCAGTTTCTTCAGGGCTCTCCTCTTGGCAGAATGCAGTGCCTCCAACTATTATCATTGTTAGCTTCCTCCTCTCAACATTCATATCCTCAGAGGGAAAGATTAATTGGCTTAGTTTGAGTCACACGTTTGCCAGGCTAAGGAACAGTAGGTCTTGTTTGACAGTCTTTCTCAGACCAAAATGAAACCAGAAAGGGAAATGCAAACAGGCACCTTCAATCCTACGGATATCCCAGCAATGGCCTTCCTGAAGATTTGTGCTCCGAGTTCTATGCAGTTCTCACTGAGGTGACCACAATCCCCATCCTGCCTTTCTTTTGATTAAATGTATGCTTTTGACAGTTGCCTGTTTGGGAATGGCCAAAGAATAATTTTGTTCTGTGAATCCACTTCTGAATACAGTCTACTTGCAAATAAATCTGAAACCGTATCCAAATTAGGTCCTATAAGATTTATCTGTTGCAGTACATTACAACATTTTTCTGTTAAAATGTCCCCAGTGAGAAAGAAAGTAAATAATAGAGAATGAATGGATGAGCAAAGATGTCCACCAGAAGCCAAACCTTTTTTCAGAATGTCATGTTTTAACTTACTGTTTTATTCACATTTTGCATTACTTACTTTATATTTTCCTTTCTCAAAATCTTTATAAAATTGACCCTCTTGGCAGGGTGCGGTGGCTCATGCCTGTAATCCCAGCACTTTGGGAGGCCGAGGCAGGCAGATCACGAGGTCAGGAGATAGAGACCACGGTGAAACCCCGTCTCTACTAAAAATACAAAATTTAGCCAGGTGTGGTGGTGGGCGCCTGTAGTCCCAGCTACTCAGGAGGCTTAGGCAGGAGAATGGCGTGAACCCAGGAGGCAAAGCTTGCAGTGAGCTGAGATCGCACCACTGCACTCCAGCCTGGGAGATAGAGCAAGACTCCGTCTCAAAAAAAAAAAAAAAAAAATTGACTCTCTTGCAGAAAAGCCCTATTTGTAGTGGGGTTTTTCTTTCTCCTTGGCACACTGACATGTATCCCAAGTCTATAAAGCACAGAAGTACAGAAATAAAGGAACTCTTACATGATTTTTCTTATTATTGTATGGGACTTCAACTCTTATGTGCTAGACCTACAGTTCTCTCTAAGGAAGACTAATAATGCATGATGAGTAATAATTTATACCCACTGACATTTCCTGGATATTTATTATTAGAATTCCCGAGCTGTGAGGGCCTTGAGAAGGAATCTAGCCTTTTACAGATAAAGGAGCTCGGGCTCATAGGGGTGAAGTAACTGTCATATTCACACCTACAGGAAGAGGCAGAGCTAGAACTCGATTGTACCTGAGTTTTCTTACTTCCGTCCAGCACTCTTCTGACTACAGCATTTGCAGCAATATAAGATTCACTCCGTACATTCTACTCACAAACAGTATCTAGAATAGTCATATGTCCAACAAAGTATCTGCAGTCATCTGTTCTGGTGGCCATAACTAAATGCATAGACTGGGTACTTAAACAACAAATTAATTTTGTCACAGTTCTGGAGGTTGGAATTCCAAGATTAAGGTGTCGTCAGGGTTGGTTTCTGGTGAGGCCTCTACTCCCAGTCTCTTATCTGGGCACACAGGGAAAAAGAGCATGCAGTGCATTTTGGTTTCTCTTCTTCTTCTTATAAGGACACCCAGATTAGGGCCTCACCCTTATAACATTATTTAGCTTTACTTACCCTCCTAAAGGCCCTATCTCCACGTACAGTCATATTGGGGGTTAGGGCTTCAACATATGGATTTTGGAGGGACCCAATTTACTTAATAATAGAATTTATATCTATCCATCCATCCATTCATCTGTTCTTCATTGAGTTGATCAATTACTTCACTAGAAAAGAGATAAAAGGTGGGGAGAAGGATAAAGTAGAAAAGGATAAGCAAATTTTTTAAAGCCTAATTATCAGCCACTTATGTAGAATATTTTTTTCTAATTAGATAATTACCTATCAATCTTGGAAAGCAGCTGGAGACCAGGATTGGGATGCAGGGCAGGTGACATTTAGAAGGAAGAATGAAATACAGAATATGAGATGTTGTATCAAGGCCCTGGATGGTAGGTGTAGGTTGAGTGTCACTTGAGTTGGAGAAGGGAGAGTCATTTTGGGCACTGAGAAAAGGGACTACTTGGGGGTAGATAGGTAAAGGGAAGATAAACTTCCAAAGACTAGTTTTTCTTGATACCTATCAGTGTTTGTTTCTTCATCTGTAAACTAAGGATTATAGCAATATCTCCTAGAGTTAATTTTCTTGAATAAAACTTATATAAAAAAAGACATTTTTTCTATGTGCTCCCCATAGTTTGCAAATCTGCTCCTCTCTCCCAATGGAGACATTGCTCAATATCCCAGATGCCAGTCATATGGTCACATGTAACTGGTTCCCCCCAGGGTTATGCAGTGGACAGCATGTGTCTATGCTGAAGGCCCTTGTCTTTTCTCCCTGGACCCCAAACATTGCAAATTACAGTTGCTTAGCCCTGCCAAGAGTCAGAACTGAGCCATTGCCTGGCCATATGCCTCCTATGGGCTGCTCCCTTGGTAATACAAATTCTGGTTAGAGCCTTTAAGTTGGCCCCTGTAAGGGCTTGCTTGTTCTTAGATGGATTAATCTCCCATTTAGCCTTGGGTTAGTGGGTGAGAATGTCATCCCAGTTTGGAACCTAAGAAGCAAGAGCTGAAATAAATGAAAAGGAGCTAGTGCTTTTTTCTGGCATACACACAGTCTCACTGGAAATTACTGCTTTGATCAGAGGTGATATTTTCACTAAACATCATTCTTAGTATCTACTCAGAATTGCTCAAAATTTATCAACTTTAAAGAGTTCCTTTGGACACTTTAAAAATTTCTGCTATGCAGCATATACAATAGCAGGAAATGCTGTAGACTTATCTACCTCTGATGTGGGCTTTCTGCTAATTCCTTTGCAAAGGGGCTCAAAAGTCTTCTCCAAATCTGCTTGGTTGCACCTGTGAGTCTCCTCCCTTACTTCAGACAGAGGATGTTCATGGATGTCTTGGCTGTAGAAGGGTAAGTTAACTTCAAGGCTGATGGTCAGAAAACTCTCCTTCCTTACAAAGAATTGTTTTTTCTCTATAGGTGTTTACTATCTCCCCTCAGCAAATAATGCTGGTGTTGAGGCTACAGCTGAAGAGTCTGGTCTCATTATAAAATAGCCATTAATGTAGGGGAAAGGAGGTTAGAAGGGTCTGGTGGCATTTAGCTCTTTCATGATTTTTATCTGTAGGTTATATGAGTTTCACCAACACTAAGAAACTGAATAATAATTTTTTTTGAGATGGAATCTTGCACTGTTGCCCAAGCTGGAGTGCAGTGGTGCGATCTCGTCTCACTGCAACCTCCGCCTCCTGGGTTCAAGTGATTCTCTAGACTCAGCCTCCCAATTAGCTAGTGTTACAGGTGCTCGCCACCATGCTCAGCTAATTTTGTATTTTTAGTAGAGACGGGGTTTCACCACATTGGCCCGGCTGGTCTCAAACTCTTGACCTAGTGATTCGCCTGCCTCTGCCTCCCAAAGTGCTGGGATTACAGAATAATAATTTTCTAAAGCTCTCTTTGTCATGCGTCATGGCTCAGTTATGTCACCCATCATTTTAGTTAATTTGATATTTTGCTCTTAGCTAAATTTACTTAGCCAAATATGCACACAAATGAAATAACTGCCATCTTTACAAGTCACCCAGAAACTCAATGTTTTTGCATCACATACCATAATTGATGGGGAATTAAATTGGATTCTTGCTGGCATATCAGTCTGAAGCCCCAGGGAATGGTAAAAGTGCCCAAAGCACAGGTTTGTGAGAATAAACCTTGTGGAACTGGTGTCGTTCCAGTTAATAAAAATGGATTATCTTAATGGTTTGATTCAGGGGTCTTACTAGCATAGTCTCAGCCCTAGGATTGCCTTTATTCTAGGTGGTATCTGTTTTTGACAGGACAGAGGTGGTGTAATGGATTTCCCCATCTTTTTCTAAGGCAAGATATTGTTTTAATATTCTCTATGGGTTTCCACAAAACACATAAAGGATTTTGTTTAATACCTATTTTCAACATTCAAAACAGTCACTGACAATTGCCTTCAGAGTGGGAGTGTTCTTAACCCAATCAATCTCCATATTAGAAAAATACTTAGTATATAGTCCTTTTGCTCAATCTATTCTCTTCCACACCACACAACCCCACAACTGCCACAACCTCCCTCACCCTGGATTAAATCACTGTTATTCAGGCCTATAGTACTAATTTCTTACTTAGAATTTATCAACTTTTTTTTCCCTCAATTCCCAATGTCACTGAAAATTGTCTAAATAGGCAATAAATCTCCATGCATTGTATGAAAAGTAGCTCATGATTCACCTGGTAATGTAATGAAATCCCAAACTGGGATCCCTGTGTTGGTTACGTGTTTTTTGTTTTATTTTGTTTTTTTGTTCGTTCATTTTTAAGAGGCAGGATCTTGCTCTGTCACCCAGGCTAGATTGCAGTGGCATGATCTTGGCTCACTGCAGCCTTGAACTCCTGGGTGTCAGGCCTCTGAGCCCAAGCTAAGCCATCATATCCCCTGTGACCTGCACGTATACATCCAGATGGCCTGAAGCAACTGAAGATCCACAAAAGAAGTGAAAATAGCCTTAACTGATGACATTCCACCATTGCTATTTGTTTCTGCCCCACCCTAACTGATCAATGTACTTTGTAATCTCCCCCACCCTTAAGAAGTTTCTTTGTGCCGGGCGCGGTGGCTCACGCTTGTAATCCCAGCACTTTGGGAGGCCGAGGCGGGCGGATCACGAGGTCAGGAGATCGAGACCACAGTGAAACCCCGTCTCTACTAAAAATACAAAAAAATTAGCCGGGCGTGGTGGCGGGCGCCTGTAATCCCAGCTACTCGGAGAGGCTGAGGCAGGAGAATGGCGTGAACCCGGGAGGCGGAGCTTGCAGTGAGCCGAGATCGGGCCACTGCACTCCAGCCTGGGTGATAGAGCAAGACTCCGTCTCAAAAAAAAAAAAAAAAAAAAAAAAAAAAAAGAAGTTTCTTTGTAATTCTCCCCACCCTTGAGAATGTACTTTGTGAGATCCACACCCTGCCTGCAAAACATTGCTCCTAACTCCACCACTTATCCCAAAACCTGTAAGAACTAATGATAATTCCACCACCCTTTGCTGACTCTCTTTTTGGACTCAGCCCGCCTGCACCCAGGTGAAATAAACAGCCTTGTTGCTCACACAAAGCCTGTTTGGTGGTCTCTTCACATGGACATGTGAGACACTGGGTTTAAACTATTCTCCTGATTCAGTCTTCCAAGTAGCTGGGATTACAAACTCTCAGCACCTTACCCAGCCAATTTATTTTTATTTTTTTTGTAGAAATGGGGGCTTGCTAGGTTGCCTAGGCTGGTCCTGAACTTTTGGCCTTAAGAGATCCTCCCACGTCAGTCTCACAAAGTGCTGGGATTACAGGTGTGAGCCACCGTGCTCAGCCTATTTTCAATTGTAATTAATCCCACCTGATAATTTTACAAAGATTACTTCCTCCAAATGTTGTATTGACTCACACTCAAACTCTTAACAGCAGTATTGTGCTTTCCTGGTTATGGGCAGTCATCAGCATCTATGCGCAGTCTTTACTTTTTGCCAATCTGATGGATGAAAATAATGGTATCTTATTAATTCATTTTTTACTTTCCTGACCACTAGTAAGATTGAACAGGTTTTTATATATTTGTTAGCCTTTGCATCTCCTCTTTTGTTAATTACCTATTCATATACTTTGCCCATTAAGCAATCGAGCTCTTCATCTTTTCTAAAAATCAATTTGTAAGGTTTATTTTATGGTAGGGATATTATCTTTATTTCATCGGATATATTAATAGCATTTTAACCCAAAATATTTTCCAAAATGGCTTGCATTATGATGTCTTTCATCTTACAGAAAAAGTTATCCTGGCTGGGTGAGGAGGCTCACACCTGTAATCCCAGCACTTTGGGAGGCCAAAGCCTGGGATCACCTGAGGTCAGGGGTTCAAGACCAGCCTGCCCAACATAGTGAAACCCCCTCTCTACTAAAAATACAAAAAATTAGTTGGGCGTGGTAGCGAGTGTCTCACATGTCCATGTGAAGAGATCACCAAACAGGCTTTGTGTGAGCAACATGGCTGTTTATTTCACCTGGGTGCAGGCGGGCCGAGTCCGAAAAAGGAGTCAGCAAAGGGTGATGGGATTATCATTGGTTCTTACAGGTTTTGGGATAGGCAGTGGAGTTAAGAGCAACGTTTTGGGGGCAGGGGGTGGATCCCACAAAGTACATTCTCAAAGGTGGGGAGCATTACAAAGAAACTTCTTAAGGGTCGGGGAGATTATAAAGAACATTGATCAGTTAGGGTGGGGCAGAAACAAATCACAATGGTGGAATGTCATCGGTTAAGCTATTTTCACTTCTGTGATCTTCAGTTGCTTCAGGCCATCTGGATGTATACGTGCAGGTCACAGGGGATATGATGGCTTAGCTTGGGCTCAGAGGCCTGACATTCCTGTCTTCTTATATTAATAAGAAAAATAAAACAAAATAGTGGCAAAGTGTTGGGGTGGTGAAAATTTTTGGGGGTGGTATGGAGAGATAATGGGCGATGTTTCTCTGGGCTGCTTCGAGTGGGATTGGGGCAGCATGGGAACTTACAGTGGAAGAGAGTTAACTGAAGAAGGATTTTGGGATAAGGGGTGACATTATGGGGTTGTTAGGAGCATTTGTGGTATAGAATTATTGGTGATGGCCTGGATGCGGTTTTGTATGAATTGAGAAACTAAACGAAAGACATAAGGTCTGAATAAGAGAAGGAGAAAAGCAAGTATTAAAGGACTAAGAATTGGGAGGACTCAGGACATGTAATTAGAGTGTCCAAGGAGTCCAAGGGGGGTAGCGTAATTACTTGTTTGGTTAGCAAGTTTTTGGGCTCTATCCTTGAGTTTTTTTATGTTGTCATATACCAGGCCAGATTGATTTAGGTAAAACCAACACTCTTCATTTAAAAATATACAGAGTCCCCCCACCATTTTTTTTTTTTTTTTTTTTTTTTTTTTTTTTTTTTTCAGCAGTGAGTAAGTCAGGACCTCGGTGATTTTGGAGGAAAGAGAAATGCAAAGCCAGCAACTGTTTGTTAAAGAAAGATTAGAAATGGCTAGGAGAGAATGAGATTGATAGTGTCGTAGAGATAGCTGGAGAGAGGTAGAGGATGACATAAGAACGGGAATGAGAATAAGAGTAAGTATAAAAGTAAAGAATAGGACTTCATCAGGGTGCAAGTATTGGAGGGTACCTTGCCACTGAAGATCTCCTATCCACATAAAAGATAGAACTTAAGGGTGGCAGTTGAGGTAAAACCAGGCACCACTAAATACCAAGAGCCTGAGAAACTGCTTGGGTGATTTGACTAATAAAGGCTGGTCTATTATTAGACTGTATACAGGTGGGAAGGCCAAACTGAGGAATTATGTCTGACAGAAGGGAAGAAATGACTGCAGTGGCCTTCTCAGACCCTGTGGGAAAGGTCTCTACCCATCTAGTGAAAGTGTCTACCCAGACCAAGAGGTATTTTAGTTTTCTGACTCGGGGCATGTGAGTAAAGTCAATTTGCCAGTTCTGGGCAGGGGCAAATCCCCAAGCTTGATGTGTAGGGAAGGGAGGGGGCCTGAACAATCCCTGAGGGGTAGTAGAATAGCAGATGGAATACTGAGAAGTGATTTCCTTGAGGATAGATTTCCAGGATGGAAAGGAAATGAGAGGTTCTAAGAGACAGGCTAGTGGCTTGTAACCTACATGGAAGAGGTTATGAAATGATGACAGAATGGAATGGACCTGTGAGGCTGGAAGGAGATATTTTCCTTTGTCTAAGAACCATTTGCCTTGTGTGGGAAGAGATTGATAGGTGGAAGTTTCAGCGGGGAAGAGTAGATGGGAGTGACCGATGAGAAGGAGAAAAACTGGCCATGAGGGACAGAAGTTGGAATTCTAGCTGCTTCTTTAGCTACCTTATCAGCATAAGCATTGCCCTGAGTGATGGGATCTGATGCTTTTTGGTGGCCCTTGCAGTGTATGACTCCAGCTTCTTTTGGAAGTAAAGCAGCCTTGAGAAGAGCTTTTATTAAAGAGGCATTAATGATGGAGGACCCTTGCGTAGTAAGGAAACCTCTTTCAGCCCATATAACAGCATGGTGGTGCAGGATATGGGGTCAGTATAAATATTGATGTGTAGTCCATTTGCAAGAGTGAGGGCCCGAGTTAAGGCAATGAGTTCGGCTTGCTGAGAGGTAGTGGAGGCGGGCAGAGCAGTACCCTCAATGATAGATGTGGAAGATACTATAGCATAGCCTACCTTTGCTGGTTAGTGGCGATTAGGCCTGGCGGAACTGCCATCAATAAGCCAAGTGTGATCAGGGTGAGGAACAGGAAAGAAGGAAATATGGGGAAATGGAGTGAATGCCAAGTGTATCAGAGAGATACAGTCATGGGGGTCAGGTGTGGTATCAGGAATAATGTGGGAGGCCAGATTGAAGTCCGGGCCAGGAACAATGGTAACTGGGAGACTCAACAAAGAGTGAATACAGCTGAAGGAGCTGGGGAACAGAAAGTATATGCATCAGGTGTGGGGAAGAAAATAGATTTTGGAAGTTATGAGCGCTGTAGAGAGTGAGTTGAGCATAGTTTGTGATTTTGAGGGCCTCTAAAACTATTAGGGCAGTGGCAGCTGTTGCACGGAGACATGATGGCCAGCCTAAAACAGTAAGGTCAAGTTGTTTGGACAAAAAGGCTACAGGGCGCAGTCCTGGTCCTTGTGTAAGAATTCCGACTGCACAGCCCTGCACTTCGGCTGTGTGTAGTGAAAAGTGTTGGGATGAGTCGGGGAAAGCTAGTGTGGGGGCAGTCTCTAAAGCTGTCTTCAAGGAATGGAAAGAGGAGTGGGGAAAGGATTTAGGATCTATGGGGTCAGCTAGGTTTCCTTTTGTGAGTTTATATAATGGTTTTCTTAGGATGGCAAAACCAGGTATCCAAAGGCGAAAGTATCCAACCATGCCTAGGAAGGAAAGGAGTTGTTTTGTAGAAGGTGTTGGGGTTTGAGAGATCAGTCGGACGTGATCCGCAGGGAGAGCACGTGTATTTTTATGAAGAATTATACCAAGGTAGGTAACAGATGGAGAAGAAATTTGAGCTTTGGAGGGGGATACTGGATATCCTTTGGAGAATAAATGTTGAAGGAGCAGGAGGGTGTCTTGTTGAGAAGATTCAAAGGAGGGGCTACAAAGTAGAAGGTCATCAATATATTGAATAAGGTGAGAAGCAGAGGGGTGGAAAGAAAGTAAATCATGAGAAAGAGCTTGGCTGAAGTAATGAGGGCTGTCCCTGAAGCCTCGCGGCAGCACAGCCCAGGTAAGCTGCTGGGAGTGATGGGTGTCAGGGTCAGTCTAGGTAAAAGCAAAGAGGGGCTGGGACAAGGGGTGCAGGGGAAAAAAGTATCTTTAAGATCAAGAACGGAATAGTGAGTTGTGGAGGAAGGTATTGAGGACAAAAGAGTGTAAGGGTTGGGCACTACAGGGTGGATAGGCAAAACAATTTGGTTGATAAGGCGCAGATCCTGAACTAACCTGTAAGACTTGTCTGGTTTTTGGACAGGCAAAATGGGGGAATTGTAAGGAGAGTTTACAGGTTTTAGAAGCCCATGCTGTAACAGGCGAGTGATAACAAGCTTTAATCCTTTTAAAGCATGCTGTGGGATGGGATATTGGCATTGAGCAGGGTAAGGGTGATTAGGTTTTAATGAGATGGTAAGGGGTGCATGATTGGTTGCCAAGGAGGGAGTAGAGGAGTCCTACACTTGTGGATTAAGGTGGGGAGATACAAGGAGAGGATGTGAAGGAGGCCTTAATCTGTGGGAAAAGGTGGCAATGAGGTATGGCTGTAGCCCAGGAATAGTCGGGGAAGCAGATAATTTAGTTAAAATGTCTCAACCTAATAAGGGTGTTGGGCAGATGGGGATAACTAAAAAGGAGTGTATAAAAGAATATTGTCCAAGTTGGCACCCGAGTTGGGGAGTTTTAAGAGGTTTAGAAGCCTGGTCGTCAATACTCTCAACAGTTATGGAGGCAACGGAAATAGGCCCTTGAAAATAAGGTAATGTGGAGTGAGTAGCCTCCATATTGATTAAGAAGGGGACGGACTTACCCTCCACTGTAAGTTACCCAAAGCTTGGTGTCCATGATGGTCCAAGGGGCTTCTGAGGTGATCAGGCAGTGTCAGTCTTCAGCCACTAAGCCAAGAAGATCTGGGAAGGAGTCGATCAGAGCCTTGGGCCAGTTGGACAGTCCAATTTCCAGTGGGGTCCCACACAGATGGGACATGGCTTAGGAGGAATCCTGGGCTGTGGGCATTCCTTGGCCCAGTGGCCAGATTTCTGGCACTTGAAGCAAGATCCTGGGGGAGGCAGTTCTGGAGGAACCCCTGGCAGCTGCGGTTCAGGTGTTTGGAGTTCTTGTGTGCTGGAGATGTGGCCGGGGTTTGTCTCATAGTGGAGGCAGGGAATTGCAACTCAGAAATACATTGCTACTTGGCTGCCTCTACTCGTTACTGTACACCTTGAAGATGAGGTTAATTAAGTCCTGTTGTGGGTTTGAGGGCTGGAATCTAATTTTTGGAGCTTTTTCTAATGTTGGGAGCAGATTGGGTAATAAAATGCATATTGAGACTAAGACGGCCTTCTGATCTTTCAGGGTCTAGGGCTGTAAAGCATCTCAGGGTTGCTGCCAAACGGGCTGGGAACTGGGCTGGGTTTTTATATTTGATGAAAAAGAGCCTAAATGCTAACTGATTGGGGAGAGGTTGGATAAAGAAAAAGGAGCATTAACTTTGACTATGCCTTTAGCTCCAGCCACCTTTTTAAGAGGAAATTGCTGGGCAGGTGGGGGAGGGCTAGTTGCGGAATGAAACTGTAAGCCGGACTGGGTGTGAGGAGGGGAGATGATAAAAGGATTATAGGGTGGGGGAGCAGAGGCTGAGGAAGAATTGGGACCTGGCTCGGCCTGGTGAGGAGAAGCCTGGGGAGAAGGGGAGAGGTCAGATGAGTCTGTAGAAAAGAAGGATTCAAAGGATTCAGAGCTTGGAGTGGAGACTGAAGGAACAGACAGGCGAGAAAGAAGAAAGATTTGGGACAAGTCTCATTGGGAGCAGAGACTAGGGAGGGACCAATGTGTAAAATAATGCTTGGATGTCAGGCACTTCCAACCATTTGCCCATTTTTCAACAAAAATTATCTAGATCTTGTAGGATAGACAAATCCAAAGTGCCATTCTCTGGCCACTTGGAACTATTGTTGAGTTTGTATTGGGGCCAAGCAGTATTGCAGAAGAAAATAAGACACTTAGATTTTAGGTCAGCCGAGAGTTGAAGAGGGTTTAAGTTCTTGAGAATACAGACTAAAGGAGAAGAAGGAGGAATGGAGGGTGGAAGGTTTCCCATAGTGAAGGAGGCAAGTTTAAAGAGAAGGGTAGAGACATGGAGAAGGGGGGTAGGGAGCAGCCCTGGGCTGCAATGTGGGTGAGCAGCCAAAGCAGGTGTCCCCACAATTGACTTGCCACCAAGGGAACATGGGTGAATGATCAAGGCAGGCATCCCTGCGGAGATCAGACACCAATGGAACGTGAGTGAATAATCAGAGAGGCATCCCGCAATGATTAAACACCAAGGGACGGCTGCCTTCCCGAGTCCGTGACCGGTGCCAGAGTTTTGGGTCCACGGATAAAATGTGTCTCCTTTGTCTCTACCAGAAAATGAAAGGAATTGAAATTAAGAGAAGGGAGAGATTGAAGGGTGGTGCCAAGATTGAAAGGAGAAAGAGGTTGAGGGAGAGTGAGAGAGGTTGGAGAAGAGAGTAAAAACAGGCCGCTTACCTGATTTAAAATCAGTGAGATTTTCCTTGGGCTGGTTGGTCTGAGGACCTGAGGTCGTAGGTGGATCTCTTCACTGAGTGAGGGTGAGGGCAGGGGACTGGTCTCCCAAAGGAGTCCCACTGACTTGGGTCTTCGGCACCAAATGTTTCATGTGTCCATGTGAAGAGATCACCAAACAGGCTTTGTGTGAGCAACATGGCTGTTTATTTCAACCGGGTGCTGGTGGGCTGAGTCTGAAAAAGGAGTCAGCAAAGGGTGGTGGGATTATCATTGGTTCTTATAGGTTTTGGGATAGGTGGTGGAGTTAAGCGCAATGTTTTGGGGGCAGGGGGTGGATCTCACAAAGTACATTCTCAAGGGTGGGGAGAATAACAAAGAACCTTCTTAAGGGTGGGTGAGATTATAAAGAACATTATCAGTTAGGGTGAGACAGAAACAAATCACAATGGTGGAATGTCATCAGTTAAGCTATTTTCACTTCTGTGGATCTTCAGTTGCTTCAGGCCATCTGGATGTATACGTGCAGGTCACTGGGGATATGATGGCTTAGCTTGGGCTCAGAGGCCTAACAGCGGGTGCCTGTAATCCCAGCTACTTGGGAGGCTGAGGCAGGAGAATCACTTGAACCTGGGAGGTGGAGGTTGCAGTGAGCCAAGATTGCGCCACTGCACTCCAGCCTGGGCAACAAGAGTGAAACTCCATCTCAAAGGAAAAAAAAAAGTTATCCTGTAGTAGGATGAGCCGCAGACAAAACTCTTCAGACGGGCATCCGGCCTGGGGAAAAGCAGAGCAGGTCTGCGAGGCTAAGTGTCCCTGCGGTGCACCTCGCGGCGAGAATCCAGAGGAGGAGGAGACTGCAAGGATAGGCCCAGGAAAACGAAGAGATGGAGCAGCCTACGCAGAATGGAGAGGAAGACCGCCCTTTGGGAGGAGGTGAAGGCCACCAGCCTGCAGGAAATTGATGGGGACAGGCTCGCCGACTTGCCCCTAATTTTTGATGGGCCATACCCAATAGGCAGATCAATGATGGAATGGGTGGAGATGGAGATGATATGGAAATATTCACGGAGGAGATGAGAAAAATCAGAAGAAAACTTAGGGAGCTGCAGTTGAGGAATTGTCTGCGTATCCTTATGGGGCAGCTCTCTAATCACCATGACCATCATGATGAATTTTGCCTTATGCCTTGACTCCTGCCATTTATCATGAGATTAACACTGTGATTCCCGCTGTTTTCTTTTTCCTTGCATTTTCCTAATATGCCTTTACTGATCCGTTTGCTGTGAACCCTATGTTATTTCCATGTGTCAAGTGGGTCTTGTGTTGCCAGCTTCTATTTGAAGATTGCCTTTGCACTCATTCTAAGTTTCTGTCAGCAGTAGTTTCACCCATTTGCATGGAAAAATTTAAAGCTAACAAAGCAATTTAAAAAGCAAAAAAAAAAAAAAAAAACTCTTCAGACACCAAGTTAAAGAAGGAGGGGGTTTATTCAGCCGGTAGCATTGGCAAGACTCCTGTCTCAAGAGCCGAGCTCCCCGAGTGAGCAATTCCTGTCCCTTATAAGGGCTCACAACTCTAAGGGGGTCCACGTGAGAGGATTGTGATCGATTCAGCAAGCAGCAGATACGTGGCATGCACCAGTAATCAGATGGGAACAGAACAGGACAGAGATTTTCACAATGCTTTTCCATACAATGTCTGGAATCTATAGATAACGTAACTGGTTAGGTCAGGGTCGATCTTTAACTACCAGGCCCAGGGCGCGGCGCTGGGCTGTCTGCCTGTGGATTTCATTTCTGCCTTTTAGTTTTTACTTCTTCTTTCTTTGGAGGCAGAAATTGGGCATAAGACAATATGAGGGGTGATCTCCTCCCTTAATCCTTCAGATAATCAAATTAGTCAATCTTATATATAGAGCATATACTGTAAATATATAGATACAAACAGTAAAATATATTTGTGTGTGTATATACATTTAGTGTGCATTTATGTGTGTTTATTTAGATCTGAGTTTCTAACCTATCTCATTTGCCTTCTCTCTGAATAACTTAACATTCTTTGTAAGGCAAATCTACCGGAAACAAACACCCTCAATTTTTGTCTGTCTGAAAAAGTTTTCTTTTTCCTTCACTTTTGAAGTATAATTTTGCAGGATACAGAGTTCTAGGTTGGTGGAATATATATATATATATATATATATATATATAAACTAAATGTATATACATACACATATGTATCAATGTGTATATATAAGAATATATGTATATATGTGACCAATGTTTCAGTATTCTATGTTACTTAGAAGTTATTGATGCAACTTATATCAATTAATCAGTTAACTAGCCTGATTTCATATTATTCCAGGTCTTAAAGTTAATTAAAGATTTTGGAAATTCTATTTAAGATGATACATTACAGGTCATAATTAATGTTGATATAAAAAGTTTCTCAGAATTTTTATAGTTCTAAACTGTTGTGTTTATAATTTTATATTTTTCCTAATTTAAAACATTATATGGGAGTAAATGTATCTGATCAGTAACTCAGTGCAAAAATTCAGGAAGTTTATACTGACTAGTTTCTTTATGTGAAGATAAATCCAGGGAATGAACTTAGAAATTTTTTTAAAAACCCAAACTATCAAGCCAGTGTGATTTACCTGAGGATTTTGGATTGTTAAATAAAAATGCTTGTGACCCAGTAGTTTTTTGTCAAAAGGGGATTTCACCCCCTAAAAAACTAGCACATATTAATCGTTTCTTATTATTTGGGAGTTCTAGGAATATTAGAGGTATATAATACTTTTCAGCCTCTAAAGCTAATAAGAATAAAGTTCCTTTTACTGAAGAGAGTTTATAATCTAAATCAGGTGTTGGCAAACTTTTTATGGGTACGACCCAATATATATATATATTTTAGACTTTGTAGGCCTTGAGTTCTCTGTTGTTACTACTCAACTCTGCCATAAACTGCTGTATTCGTAAATGAATGGATGTGGCTGTGTTCCAATAAAACTTTACAAAAACAAGTACCTTACAACCACATTACCAATAGTACATATACAGCAGTTCCTTTTACCCAGCACATCATGTCTGGCTATCAACAAAAAATTGCAAGGCATGCTAACATGCAAAAAATACAGTTTGAAAAAGAGCATGAATCAGAATCAGACCCAGATATGGCACAGATGTTGAAATTATCAGACCAGGAATTTAAAACAACTGTGATTAATATCCTAAGGACTCTAATGGATAAAGTAGACAGCATGCAAAAATAGATAGGCAATGTAAGCAGAGATGGAAATTCTAAGAAAGAATCAAAAAGAAATGTTAGAGATCAAAATTCCTGTAACAGAAATGAAGAATGCCTTTGATGGGCTCATTAGTAGACTGCACACAGTTGAAGAAAAATATCTCTGAGCTTGAGGGTATACCACTAGAAATTCCAAAACAGAAAAGCAAAGACAGAAAAGATTGAGGAGAAAAATAAACAGGATATCTAAGAACTGTTGGGACAATTAAAAATTATGTAACTATGTTAAATGAAGATTCCAGAAAAAGAAAAAAAAAGGAAAAAAAAAACATTTGAAGCAATAACTGAGAATTTCCCCCAGAGTAATATCAGATACCAAACTACAGAGTCAGAAAGCTCATAGAATACCAACCAGGATAAATGCCCCCAAAACTACACCTAGGCATATCATATTCAAACTTCAAAAAGTCAAAGATAAGGAAAAAGTCTTGAAAGAAGTCAGAGAGAAAAAACACTTATGAAGGAGCAAATATAAGAATTACATCCAGCTTCTCAGAAACTATGCAAACAAGAAAAGAGTAAAGTGAAATATATTAGTGTTGAAAGAAAAAACCCCACCAATCTAGAACTCTGTAGCCTGCAAAATTATACTTCAAAAGTGAAGGAAAAAGAAAACTTTCTCAGACAGACAAAAATTGAGGGTGTTTGTTGCCAGCAGATTTGCTTTATAAGAAATGTTAAAAAAAAGTTCTTCAGAGAGAAGGCAAACTGGATAGGTTAGAAGCTCAGATCTAAATAAAGAAACAAAGAGCAATAAAGAATAAATAGGTGAAGGTAAAATAAATGAATTTATTTTTCTAATTCTTAATTGATCTAACAGATAACAGTGTGTTCAAAGTGGTAACTTCAACAATGTATTCAATTATGTGAGCATATATATTTGATTATGTATGCATAGATATTACATATGTATGTACACATATGTATAAGTGAAATGAATCATAGGAATTATAAAAGGAAATAGGAAGAAGGAATAAGGATTATTTTGTTATTATAAGGTACTTGTACTACCCATGAAGAAGTATAGTGTTATTTGAAAGTGGACTTGGATTATTTATAAATATATATTGCAAACTCTAGGGCAACCACTAAAAACAGTAAAAAAAAAAAAAAAGAGGTATGACTGGTATGCTAAGAGAGTATATGGAATCATATAAAAGGCTCAATTTAAACCATAAGAGACAGAAAAAAAGTAGAAGACACGAATAGAAATAAAAAACAAGTATAGCAAATAGAAAAAAGTAACAAATACAGTAAATATTAATTCAGCTATATCAGTAATCACTTTAAACATTAATGGTCTAAATACACTAATTAAAAATTAGATAATTTGTTCCTCAGTTGGGTCAGTTAAAAAAAAAACAGAGATTGTCAAAGTGAATCTAAAAACAAGATCCAATGATATGCTTTCCATAAGACCCTCACTTTAAATGTAAATATACATAAATTAAAAGTAAAAAGATGGATAAAGATATACCAGGCTAATACTAACCAAAAGAAAGTAAGAGTACCTATATTAATTTCAGACAGAGGAGACTTCTGAGCAAGGAAACTTGTCAGTAAGAAAGAGAAGCACTGTATAATGATAAGGTCAATTCTTCAAGAAGATAGAAAAATCCTTATTATGTATGTACCTAACAAAAGAATTGTTTTGTTGTTTCAGGAGAGGAGAGGGAAGAACAAAGAGGACTTTGTCTTGCAACTTGGACACCAGCTTAGCCACAGTAGAATAGAGCACTAGGCAGAGTCGTGAGGCCCCATTCCAGGCCCTAGCTCCCAGATGACATTTCTAGATATACCCAGGGCCAGAGGGAACCTGCTTCCTAGAAGGAAAGGATACAGTGCTGGCAGAATTTATTACCTGTTGACTAAAGAGCCCTTGGGGCCTGAGTCAATTAAATTTATTTCCTTTATAAATTACCCAGTCTCAGGCATGTCTTTATTAGCAGTGTGAGAACAGACTAATAGAGTAAACTGGCACTGAGAGTGGGGTGCTGCTGTAAAGATACCCAAAAATGTGGAAGCGACTTTGGAACTGGGTAACAGACAGAGGATAGAACAGTTTGGAGGGCTCAGAAGAGGACAGGAAGATGTGGGAAAATTTGGAACTTCCTAGAGGCTTGTTGAATGGCTTTGACCCAAATGCTGATAGTGACATGGATAATAAAGTCCAGGCTGAGATGGTCTCAGATGGAGATAAGGAGTTTGTTGGGAGCTGGACATGTGGCATTTTGCCCCTGCCCTAGAGATCTGTGGAACTATGAACTTGAGAAACATGATTTAGGGTATCTGGTAGAAGAAATTTCTAAGTGGCAGAGTGTTCAAAAGGAAGCTAAGCCTAAAAGTTCGAAACGTTTGCAGCCCGACAATGCAGTCAGTAGAAAAGAGAAACCCATTTTCTGGGGAGAAATTCAAGCTGGCTGCAGAAATTTGCATAAGTAACAAGGAGCCAAATGCTAATGACCAAGACAAGGTGAGGGGGCGGAAGTGTCTTCAGGGCATGTCAGAGAACTTCACAGCAGCCCCTCCCATCACAGGCCAGGAGGCTTAGGAGGGAAAAATAGTTTCCTAGTCCTGGTCCAGGTCCAGGGCCCCTCTGCTGTGTGCAACCTCTGGACTTGGTACTCCATGTCTCAGCCATTCCAGCCCATGGCTAAAAGGGGCCAAGGTAAGAGGCCGTTACTTCAGAGGGTACAAGCCCCAAGCCTTGGCAGCTTCCACGTGGTGTTGGTACTGCAGTGTGCAGAAAACAAGAATTGAGGTTTGGGGACCTCAGCCTAGATTTTAGAGGATGTATGGAAATGCCTGAATGTCCAGGCAGAGGTGTGCTGCAGGGGCAGGGCCCTTATGGAGAACCTTTGCTAGGGCAGTGTGAAAGAGAAATGTGGGGTTGGAGCCCCCATACAGAGTTCCCACTGGGCACTGCCTGGTGGACATGTGAGAAGAGGGTCATCGTCCTCCAGACTACAGAATGGTAGATCCACTGACAGCTTGTACCATGCACCTGAAAAGCTGCAGACACTCAACACCAGTCCGTGAAAGTAGCCAGGAGCAGGGCTGTACCCTGCAAAGCCACAGAGGCGGAGCTGCCCAAGGCCATGGGAGCCAACCTCTTGCATCAGTGTGGCCTAGATATGAAACATAGAGTCAAAGGTGATCATTTTGGAACTTTAAGGTTTAACGACTGTTCTATTGGATTTTGGTCTTGCATAGGGCCTGTACCCCTTCGTTTTGGCCAATTTCTCCCATTTGGAATGGGTGTGGGTACCCATTGCCTGTACCCCTATTGTATCTAGAAGTAATTAACTTGCTTTTGATCTTACAGGCTCATAGGCAGAAGGGGCCTTATCTCAGATGAGACTTGGGACTGTGGACTTTTGAGTTAATGCTGAAATGAGTTAGACTTTGGGAGACTGTTGGGAAGGCATGATTGGTTTTGAAATGTGAGGACATGAGACTTGAGAGGGGCTGGGGTGGAATGATATGGTTTGGCTGTGTACCCACCCAAATCTCACCTTGTACTGTAATAATCCTCATGTGTCAAGAGCAGGGCTAGGTAAAAATAATTGAATTATGGGAATGATTTCCCCCATAATATTCTTTTGGTAGTGATTAAGTCTCACAAGATCTATGTTTATAAATGGGAGTTCCCCGGCGCAAGCTCTCTTACCTGCCACCATTTAAGATGTGACTTTGCTCCTCATTCACCTTGTGCCATGATTATGAGGCCTCCCCAGCCATGTGGAACTGTGGGTCAACTAAACCTCTTTCCTTTATAAATTACCCAGTCTCAGGTATGTCTTTATTAGCAGCGTGAGAACAGACTAATACAACTACCAAAGGCACAATCTGTGAAAAAAAAATTGATAAGTTTGACTCTATTAAAATTTAAACTTCTGTTCTGCAAAAGATACTATCAAGAGAATGAGAAGACCAGCCACAGACTGGGAGAAAATACTTGCAAAAGACATATCTGATAAAAGACTATTATCCAAAATGTACAAAGAACTCTTAAAACTCAACAATGAAAAAACAAACAACCTCATTTTAAAATGGGGTTTTAACAGAACTGAATAGACACCTCATCAAAGGAGATGGACAGGTGGCAAATAAGCATACAGAAAGATGCCAACATCATAAGTCATTAGGGAATTGCAAATTCAAACAATGAAATACTGCTATGCACCTACTAGAACAGCCAAAATTCAAAACACTAACAACCGAAATCCAAAACACTAACAACACAAAATGCTGGCAAGGATGTGGAACGATATGAACTCATTTGTTGCTGGTGGAAATGCAAAATAGTATAGACACTTTGGAAGATATTTTGGCAGTTTCTTGCAAAACTGAACACACTCTTGCTGTATGATTCAGCAATTGTGGTCCTTGGTATTTTTTTTCTTTTTTTTTTCAGAGATGGGGTCTCTCACTCTGTCACCGAGGCAAGAGTCCAGTGGTGTGATCTCAGCTCACTGCAACCTCAACCTCCCGGGCTCAAGCAGCCCTCCCACCTCAGCCTCCCAAGTAGCTGGGACCACAGGCACATGCCACCATGTCCAGCTAATTTTTTGTATTTTTGGTGGAGTCAGGTTTTCACCATGTTGCCCAGGTTGGTCTCAAATTCCTGAGCTCAAACGCTCGGTCTGCTTTGGCCTCCCAAAGTGCTGGGATTATAGGAGTCAGCCATGCCTGGCCTTCTTCTTGGTACTTATCCAAATAAGTTGAAAACCTATATCTACACAAAACCTGCACACTGATATTTATAGCAGTTTTATTTATAATTGCTAAAACTTGGAAGCCACCAAGTTGTCCTTCAGTAGGTGAACAGATAAGTTCTGTGGTACATCAGCAATGGAATGTGGTACACCCAGCAATGGGATATTATTCAGCACTAAAAAGAAATGAGGTATGAAATCATGAAAAGACATGGACAAGCTTAAATGCATATTAGTAAGTGAAATAAGGCAATAAGAAAAGGCTGTATACCGTGTGATTCCAACTGTGTAACATTCTGGAAAAGGTAAAACTATGGAGACAGTAAAAGTAGCAGTGGTTGTGAGGATTAAGATAATGTAAAGCATTTTGTAAACTGAAAAGTAAATGAAATACCGTCCCCATAATGTTTTGGGGCTTAAGGGTCTGAGGCTGGATAACTCTTTCTGTATTTTTCTATACTTTGTAAAATTTTGGGGTGGAAGGTTAAATGGTATTTAAGAAATCCAAACATTATATTCAGAACCCCTAAGTTCCTAAATGTGCCACATTTACTGCTTTTTTGAAATGACAAAAGACGAAAATCTTCAGAAGAGAGAGGACTCCATAAACTTAAGATTCCAAGTATATCCAGAGCAAGACATCCAGTGTGGCTTTCCTGTTATTCCAGAATTGTGGCTGAGAACAAAAGGCACTGAGTCCACCTCCTTCTAAGTACAGTGAAGCAGCCTGAAGTTGACAGCAACCACCAAATGCAAAGCAGGTTCACTGTGCACTGGTTACTGGTTCAGCCCACTGCATTTTGGACTGCACTTTTCCTATATCCAGTGTCCAGTGACGCAGAACACTCACACACAAGTTATGTGAAGTGGGTTTATTACTTACAGACAGGCAGCAAGGGACAACAGAAGCATAAGTCAGGCAGCAAGGGACAACAGAAGCATAAGTCACAATGACCATATCTCCCAAGGCTGAGGAAAACTTCTTAGGGAGGATGGCGTCTCATCTGCTCGTGCACCGCTTGCACCGCAACTAAGGGACACCAGAAAGCAATTTGCTCTCAGTTTTTACCACAGGGCAATGGGATGTGCTGGGCTAGTACTAGTTGAAGGACATCCTATTTCTAGAAGAGACTGGAACAGAGCCCGGGCTGTTCTGGCCAGTTCCTTCTTGTCTATAGTATATTGCATTCCAACACATTCTACAGTTATTCTCGAGAACTACAAGTGAGAAGAGACGAAGAACTGTGTTGGTTCAAGGCCACCCAGAGAACTGTTAGGTATGAGACCCTCCATCCCTAGCCTACTGACAGCTGACAGAGAAGAAAAGTGGGTACCGCCGCCCCACCACTCTTTAGGAGGCTGAATATCCTGGGAGCTAGGGGACCTGCTACTAGGAGGAAACTCTAGGAGGAAAACAAGGAAACAAATAGCTGGGGAGAGACGCCAGGATCTGCATGTGGGTGTGTCAGATGGACATGTGGCTAGAATCCTTTTGCTTAAGTTTGCAATTCAAAGAAATACAGGGGCTGGACGCGGTGGCTCAACGCCTGTAATCCCAGCACTTTGGGAAACCAAGGCGGGCGGATCACCTGAGGTCAGGAGTTCAAGACCAACATGGTGAAACCCCGTATCTACTAAAAACACACAAAAAATTAGCTGGGTGTAGTGGCGGGCACCTGTAGTCCCAGCTACTCGGAAGGCTGAGGCAGGAGAATGGCGTGAACCCAGGAGGCAGAGCCTGCAGTGAGCTGAGATCGCGCCACTGCACTCCAGCCTGGGCGACTGAGCGAGACTCCGTTTCAAAAAAAAAACAAAGGAAAAAGGAAATACAGAAGATAGAGCCTGTCTGTGCCTGCACACCTGAGAGCAGGCCGCGGGAACATGAGATTGATGTCTTTCATCTTGTCAGAACCGATAGACATTGGTGCAAAGAAGTGAGTATGTTAGAGAAATGTGGCAAGGTAGTCAGCATGCGGGGTGGGGTGGGGTCTGCAGAATACATGGCTAAATCTCAATGGGACACTGGTGTTTAGGGAGCTTCCTTAACAAGCATCATGTAGCTGCATAAACTGCAGCAATGGGCAGCGAGGAAGAAGACTGTAGGCTTCCCTGATCATGGCCTTTTGCCTCCCCTTCTTTGTCCATCATCAGAGGAGCTACTGCAGAGGAGACCCGGAGAGAAAGAAGTGTGTGAAGGGTGTGCCTGGTGCCCAGCCCTCAGTTCTTCAGGCTGCACTGCCAAACGCAGGAAAATTGCACTGCGAAAGGGAGATGGACATGAGATTCAACTTTTAAAGTAAAGTTAAATGAGTCTTAGAAACCAAAATGAGACTAGTTGAAAAAGTGACAACGTTAGAAAAATTAAGTCACATAGCCAAGACGTGAACAGATGTTTCCCAGGGGGAAAGAGGCTTTAGCGAACAAAGAATAGGTAGATATTACAAAAATGCAACTGTTTACACACACACGTGTGTAAATGTATGTATACGTGTGTGTATGTGTACAGCTGCATTTTTGTAATACCTCCCTAATCTTTATATATGTACTTATATAAATACAAATAATGTAACTATTATTATTGCACACACGCATATATGATGAGAGAGGATGTGGCATGTAGGATGAACCTTGAGAAATGGGTTGGAATGTGGGCAATACCAAGTTGGCAATCAGGAGTTCAGGAGAAGAGCTTGAACAAAAAGGGCAAAGACAGTACAGACTTACCGCGGGGAAGTACAAAACCATTCTAGAGGACCACTTCGAAGTCCAGACGGACAGAAACATTAGGGTGTTAAAGGGGATGATAAGGCTTGGATGGGCAGTTTACTTCAAATAGTGGCGGTGATTGAAGTCAGGCACAATGTCTATTTTTCTCCCCACTCTAAACCTAACCCACAGCGTTTGGTCAAAGTCTTGCCGAATAAATGAAAACAAACAAACAAAAAAAAACAAACAAACAAAAAACAAGAATGAAGTGACTAGACTGCCAAGCTGTAGAGCCTCTCTTTTATGTATTAAGCAATGTACAGCCAGGAAAGGATACCTTAGACAAGAATGACATGGGTAGAGGGGTGTTTCAGGAACATGGCTAAAGAGCCTCGCTCTCAGCCTCAGCTGGGAGGCTGAATAAAGGACAGTAGCAGAACCACTCCGGCCTTTGAGGACACTTTTGGAAACCCTGGTGGATTCCCAGCATCAACACTTACTGAGGGCTGCTTTCCATTCCTAGGTTCTTTCCGGCATTTGTAATTTCCACTTAGGACACTTCTACTCCTCAGAAACCGTTTCTGTCGGGGCCGTGACAGGAGACAGTATAAGACGTTCTGGACCCAAGGGACGCCGTACCCTGGAAGCGCCCATTGCATTGAAGACCCCGTGTGCCTTGCTGGGGTCCCATTCAGAAAGTCCAGGGTCGTTCGCTCATCGCCCTCCACACGACCAGGGGGCGCCCGCGGTATCGGCCCGGCTAGTTCGCAGGCGTGCGCCTTCCCTCACTGCGCCCGGCTGGGCCATATTCTCGGACCCAGAAGCCGCGTCAGAATTCCACGCTGGCCAATCAGAACTGTCCATGTACAACTGGGGGCGGGGCTGCCAAGGGAGGAGGAAGATGGCGGCGGGGGCGAGGTGAGGTGTTGGCAGTGGAAAGGGGTTCGGGCTCGGGGGGCGGGGGGACGCGGAGCGATGGCCCGCGCCGGCCGCAGGGGCGGATAAAAAGCCGTCGCGCCGCGGGAGTGGGCGGGAGGGAGAGGGGGTGCTCGAGGGCCACAAGAGTATGACGGGGCTGTACGAGCTGGTGTGGCGGGTGCTGCACGCGCTGCTCTGTCTGCACCGCACGCTCACCTCCTGGCTCCGCGTTCGGTTCGGCACCTGGAACTGGATCTGGCGGCGCTGCTGCCGCGCCGCCTCTGCCGCGGTCCTAGCGCCGCTCGGCTTCACGCTCCGCAAGCCCCCGGCAGTCGGCAGGAACCGCCGTCACCACCGTCACCCGCGCGGGGGGTCGTGCCTGGCAGCCGCCCACCACCGGATGCGCTGGCGCGCGGACGGCCGTTCCTTGGAGAAGCTGCCTGTGCATATGGGCCTGGTGATCACCGAGGTGGAGCAGGAACCCAGCTTCTCGGACATCGCGAGCCTCGTGGTGTGGTGTATGGCCGTGGGCATCTCCTACATTAGCGTCTACGACCACCAAGGTGAGGCCCGGTGCGGTGGTGGGGGGTGGCCGAGGCGTCTTGGACCGCTGGACTGCTCGTCTGGCGGGTGGTGCCCAGGGCGCGAGTTGCCGCGGCCTCTCTGCAAGTCACAGCGCTTAGCGCTTTCGAGGAAGGGAGATCAGCTGTATTGAACACCTACTACGTCTCTGGATTTGACTCAGTCGCTTTTTAACGTTTTAAAAATATCCCTTGGCCGGGCGCGGTGGCTCATGCCTGTAATCCCAGCACTTTGGGAGGCCGAGGCGGGCGGATCACCTGAGGTTGGGAGTTCGAGACCAGCCTGACCAACATGGAGAAACCTTGTCTCTACTAAAAATACAAAATTAGTCGGGCGTGGTGGCACATGCCTGTAATCTCAGCTACTAGGGAGGCTGAGGCAGGAGAATCGCTGGAACCCGGGAGGCGGAGGTTGCAGTGACCCGAGATCGCGCCATTGCACTCCAGCCTGGGCAACGAGAGCGAAACTCCGTCTCAAATAAATAAATAAATGAATAAATAAATAATCTCATTTGTTATAATACCGCAGTAATATAGATGGTGTTTGTATATCCTTGCCAAGGTTTAAAAACATTAACTGATTTGCCCAAGGCCACAAGGTCGTAATGGGGCCACAAAGATCGGAATTTTAGCCATTCTGTGCTTTTTCACAGTCTTTGCCTTTGGTTACACCACACTGTTTCTTTTAAGAGAGCTTCCAGGCGTGAGGCTATAGAGGACTTAGGCATGGGCTGTGTGATAGGTACTGCAAATGGGAGCAGTGGGGATCAGGTGGTATTTGAACTGGGTTTATGAAAAATATGTGAGAGATTGGATGGGCAGAAAAGAAAATGGTCCCTTTCTCTCTTGGAAGCCTGGGATGGTTTGTGATCCTTCATCATCAGTGCCTAACACAGTACTTGATAGAATTGTCCTCTCATACGTTTTGATTGAGGGAACGAATTTCACCATAGAGAGTTTTTGTAAGTACAAAGATTCGGTACTTATTGGGTAGGTACAAACCTAAAGCACTGTGCTAGGCATATTCCTTGGAATCTTGCATTTAATTCCATGGACTCTCAGGCTTGTTAGGAGGTAGGCACACGCTCACATATTTGACATGGTTAATAACAAGAAGTGTTGAGAGTAAAATTACTATTGTGAGAAGAAAGGAGAGAAATTGTGAATGAAGGAACTTGAGAAGTTCATGCAGTGGAGGTGGGATTTAAGCAGGACCTTGAAGAATAGTTAGGAGATAAGTTGAGGAAGACTCAGGTTTGGGATGTCAGGTTTGAGTTTCAATCAGATCTTGAAAGCACTAGAATTTCTTTAAAGATAAAGATGTGAGAAGAATGATTTAGGAGTATTGGTATGAAGGGAAGAAAACGAAAGTTTTATTCTCTGTTCAATAAATTACCTGTGTGCTCTAGAGAAGCATAAATCTTTGTCAGATAGGTAAATTTAAGTGCAGGGTTTTGTCAGAGAGGGTAGGCATACGCCAGACAGTAACGCTTACAGGGTGATCTCTGATTGCCCTATCATCTTTCCTGCAGCCCGCAAGGAACATGATGACGCAGTAGCCTGTCGTCACCAAATGATGATTTGCTCTGTAGGGTAAAGTTTGATATATTCAGGGACTGACATTTATGGAACTTGCTAAAGAACTCAGCAGACCAATAGAAATCATGAGACTGTTAGGAGATGACACAATCCATGCCTAACCAATGCAACCAGTTTTGCTTGGGGAAAAAAATAAGTGAAGCAAAAGTAGACATCAAAGACATTAAGCATTGTGATAGGTGGGTTGATGTACAGCCAGGTGATTCTTTTAAAGCAAGTATCTTTATCTTCCAGTAGGGAAGGAAAATGTATAGCTAAATTGTTTGACTTGATGACCGTGCCTACTAGTACAGACTTAATGTTGCCACATGTCCTTGTTCGGGCAAGTCCTGTGTTTAAATTGCTGATGTGATTCAGAAGTATCCTGTGTCATAGTTGCTAAAAGAAAAATGATTAGTAATTAAAAGGAAGAAGTAAGCTAAGCCAAGTTTTGGCTGAGAACTGAAAGGCATCTTAAGGAGCATTTTCAGTGAAAGGGCTTACAGGATTTTGTGTCCTAACTGTAAAAGCAGTTTTTTTGTTTGTTTTTTTAAAGGAATAAGAAATATTCCTGAAATAAGAGACCTTCAATTAGTCCATTCTTGGTTTTGATTCGTTCATGCATTCATTTATAGGTGACAGTTGGGGTCTGTTAAGTACCAGATACTCTTCCAGACATGGGAATGCAGCAGTGTACTCATGGAACTTAGATTTCAGTGGGAGTCTGGCAAATAATATATGTGGGTAAATATGTGGTAATGTAAGTGCAATGAGGAAAAGTACAGCAGAGAAGGGAAGATAGGAATGTTGAAAGTCAGTGGTGTAGGAAGGGGTACAGTTTTAAATAGGGAGGCCAAGGAAAGGCTCTTTGAATATAGACTTGAAAATATAGGCCATGTGGATATGTAAGAATCACTCAGAGGGAGTATAGACATGTAAGCTTTATTTAGTGTTTCTTTTTCAGTGTTTTTTTTTTTGAGGAGTCTCGCTCTGTCATCCAGGCGGAGTGCAGTGGTATAATCTAGGCTCACTGTAACTTCTGTCTCCCAGATTCAAGTTCTCCTGTCTCAGCCTCCCCGAGTAGATGGGACTACAGGTGCTGCGCGCCACCACGCCCTGCTAATTTTTGTATTTTTAGTAGAGACAGGGTTTTGCCATATTGGCCAGGCTGGTCTCGAACTCCTGACCTCAGGTGATCCGCCGGCCTCAGCCTCCCAAAGTGCTGGGATTACAGGTGTGAGCCACCTTGCCTGGCCATATTCAGTGTTTCTAAATAAATGTCTATTTAAGCTTATTTCTAGATAGATATTTAACATATGAAAAATCCTATTGAATACTCATAAATGCCACTGGGATACAAGAAGTACAAGAAATAGTGTCTCTTAAGGAGTTTCCACTCAAGGATGTCCATTAAAAATTAACACAAGCTAATATAGAAATGCTAAGTGAATGGCAGATACTTTATTTAAGGAGAAAAAATGGAAAATTTCCCGGGTTACCTCCATATTTGTCTGTTAAGGAAGGGAGCAACACCTGAGCTGGACCTAGTCAAAAAGATAGAATTGGGATTGGCGTGAATAGTGTTCTCTGTGTGTGTGAATGGGGATTTCCCTAATGGCAGCATTCCCATTAGACTAGCTTCAGTAATAGCATTGAGTAGGGTGTTGGGAGCAGTAGGTTAATTTATGTAATGAACAGTTGGGAAATGAGGTAGGATGAAGTCTTGGACAGCTATTCTGGTTATCTACTGCTTTGTAGAAATCTACCCAAAGCATAGTGTTTTAAAACAACAGTTTATGTATTGTCTTAATTCAGTTGGGCAGTTTTTCCTTTGGGTCACTCATAAGCTTTCATTCAGATAGAGTCTGGGACCTAAAGGTTTCTCCTTATGTCTGGTGCCTGGTTTTCCATGGCTGAAATAGATGGGGCAGGTTGGTCATCTGGCTTCATATGGTCTGGAGGTTGGCTTCAGGGTACCCAGTTAACTAACTTCCCCCAGAATGAATGTTTCCAGAGACTTGGCCAAAGGCTGAAGCTGAAAGATGTCTTAGGACCTAACCTAGGAAATCATGCAGTGTTATTTTTGCTGTGTTCTCTTGGTCAGAGAAGTTTCATGTCTGTTCTGCATCAAGAAAGTGGAGAAATGGACTTCACCTCTCAATGAGAAAATGGCTTGTGTAGAAAGGTTGGGTGAAGATTTGAAGGGAGATGGATGGGCAGCCACTTTGAAGACAAGCTTACCACCTTACATTTGGTTCTGTCCTACACCCCTTTGCCCTCAAATTTGTACTTAAATTCGTTCTAATTATGGTTGGATCTAGATAATAATATTTAATCCTTAGACTAAAAGATCTATTATATTGACCTTGATTTGACTGCCAGCAAACTGATCTTTTTGTTTTTCACTACCTACAATATTTCTTGATTATAATAGAGTCTGCAAGTAATTCTTTCATCTTTCAAAAATTCGAGTTGTTCTCTCAGGACAGTGATCAGGAATGTTTTGAGTTCAGAATTCTAGTGAGATTTGGCTGTTCTATCTATATGATTATAATTTAATAAATGACCATAACTGGGATGGTACAAGAACCAGGGGTTGGGGTAAATGGATTTTATTGTTCTAGCCTTAGCAGTGTTGTTTGCCTGTGTCTCACATGCAAGTACACTTGGCTCCAAGTTATCTGGATATGTATTGTTATCTTAAGTGACAGAACTTGTTCTTACTTCCTGACTTTATTGTGCCTTGCTGGGAACTTTGCTGTTGGTCAGTATTTTTCAAAACCTGTCTGAGGACCATCTGTGAATTAGTCATTGGGGATGCTTATAAAAAATACAGATTCAACACACTTAGTAATCAAACTTAATGAGGGAACTGGGACTTGGGCGTCTCTTTGTTTTTGTCAAGCTACCTATATGATACTTCTGCACACTGGAGTTTAACGCTGACGCAGATCAAAGGATACTCTGCTACTTGCCTTACATTAGATTATTTATATTTCATGTTGCTTTTCATGATTGAAGATAATTTGGGGTAAGCCTTAGGATTATTTGCTGTAAATTGGAATGATCCAGAATAAGGCATTGCCTTCTGTGTGAGAATTCAACAGTAAGACGACAAAATTTTTTTTGTGCTGTTCTTTCTAGTGTTATTTCCTTAGTTTATTTAAATCGAAGCTAGGTTGCTTTTGAAATGGTTTTTGGGTACAGGTTTCTCACAGTAACATTTTAAAAGTCTGCCCAGTGTATCCCACCTTTTCAACCTATTTCTCAATGCTTTGCGTACCTTTTACTACGTCTGTATTTAGATTATTTAATGTTCCGTCTTCCTGGAATTCCCTCTTTTCCTTTTTCTGGCAAATGGCTGTATACCTACCAAGAGGCTATTGTTCATCTTTTCTGAGTCAATCCTAAATATCACCTTGTATATTTTTGCCTTTCTTGAGTATTCACTCCATTCCCTATCTTACTGTATCTCTGAATCTCCTCAGAACTTCAAACCTCTCTAAAGGTACTTCTGTTCTCTGCTTTGTGTAGTCATATTTATATGTATATGTGCACAAACTTTCTTACTCGATTATAAGCTCCACAGATGCTATCCATCCTTCTCATTTTTGCTTTTCTTACAGAGTGTATCTTGGTGTTATGCATGTAATGAGTAGTTAATGTGTGTTCCTTGAATTCAAAGAAGGGCTGCATTTCCTGTAGATAAGAATAATGAACTGAGTTGCACTTTCTGCTTCCCAACACAATACCCAGAAGCCTTAAAGTAATGGAGGAAAATGAACATAGTTTACCTTAGTTTACTTAGTTGGCACAGTGACACAGATACTATTGAGAAGTATGATTTTCTTAAATTTAGTCTCCTTATGTTGAAATACAGAGGTGCCGGAAATGTTGAAAGTCTAAATATAAATGTGATTACATTTGACATACTGAATAGTGCAACCTAGTGTTTATCTTCCCTCACGTGGAAACTCATGTAAGGGAGCATTCTGTTCTTAATCTCTACTTTTGTGTAGTTGACTTCTTGTACAGAGTTTCACAATTATCTTAACATCTTTACAATTGTGAAAAAAGTTTCACAATTACCTTAACAGGTAGCTAGGCAAAGGGCTAGCTACCTGTCAAAAGGCTGTTGATTCTTTTTTTTTTTTTTGAGATGGAGTCTGGCTCTGTCGCCCAGGCTGGAGTGCAGTGGTGCAATCTCGGCTCACTGCGACCTCTGCCTCCAGGGTTCAAGCTGTTCTCCTGCCTCAGCCTCCTGAGTAACTGGGATTACGGGCATATGCCACCATGCCCACCTAATTTTTTGTATTTTTAGTAGAGATGGGGTTTCACCATGTTGGCCAGGCTGGTCTTGAACTCCTGACCTCAAGATCCACCTGCCTCAGCCTCCCAAAGTGCTGGGATTACAGGTGTGAGCCACCATGCCCAGCCTGTTGATTCTTGTAAGTCCATCCTAACTATCATCTCTGAAGTAGCCTCTCTAAACTATTCCATCCCCAGTCTTACTCTGTCTTTGAAAAATTCTATCTGCTTTTGTTAACTTTTTAAATGACCTTATTCTCTATGTACCCTTTTGTTTAACTATATAGTACTGGATCAGTGTATTAAAGTAAACCTTTGCTGAGTGTGGTGGCTCATGCCTGTAATCCCAGCAGTTTAGGAGGCTGACATGGGAGGATTGCTTGAGCCCAGGAGTTTAAGACCAGCCTGGGGAATATAGTGAGACCCCATCTCTGAAAAATAAAAATAAAAAATGAGCTAGACATGGTGTGTGCCTGTAGTCCCAACTACTTAGGAGGCTGAGGTGGGAGGATTACTTGAGTCCTGGAGGTTGGGGCTGTAGTGAACCATGATTGTACCACTGTACTCTAGCCGGGGTGAAAAAGTGAGACCCTGTCTCAGTCAATCAATCAATAAATCAAACCTATATCTTAATAAAATAATTATCCTTGGTTGAACTTTTAGTCTGTACTGGATACTATAGAAAAGTGCCTTAAGTCGTTAGCAGTTTTACAGATAAAGAAACTGAGAATTAAAAAAGCCAGGTTCCAAATCTAGTAAAGAGCAGATCTAGAATTTGAACCAGATTTTTATTCTAGAGCTTTTGTGCTTAACCATTACATTATTTTGATTTCCAGTGGTAAGAGAATGTGACGACAATAGTCACTTTTAGTGCTGTTTCTGATCTTTTGGGTCATCTTCAAGCCTTGGTAAACAGGCACTTATCTACAGGTCATAGAAATTATTTGTAAAAGATATTTAAAGACTAATAGAAATTTCTTCATTCCACTAGTATACATGTTCATCCTTTGAATTATAGGACACATTTTTTAAAAAACCAGCTAAAAATTTAATGTTATGGTGCTCCAGGTTTGTGTTAAGCTGTTAGTTTGTCAGGTGAGCAGATTCTGTAAATATATTCTCATTTTAAAAATGTCCAACAAGATGCCGAAAAAACCCACATGGATTGTTCATTTTACATATCTCTTGTGCTGACAAGCTAGGACTTAAATCCAGCCCTCATTTTGTTATATACTTTGTCACCATTACACATACCTGTTCTCCTACTACAGCACTGCAGTATAATTTTCTGCAGTATAATTGTTGTTCTGTGAGGTGTCCTGAAGGGCTGTCTCCTGAAATAAAATAGCTTTTAATGGCCTATGTATTTTGTTATGATTTATTTTCTTATAACTACTTCAGTCATGTACAATTTTAATGGTAGATTTTTTTCATTTTAAATAATTGCTCCATAAATATATGTTTTCTTCTCTGAAGATTGCTCTCTAGTCATTTTATAATTGAGTTGTTAGAGGTAACTTAGGTGACTAGTTTAAAAAGAAAAAGAGGGAGGCCAATTTTTAGAACTGGCGTTTATTTATAAATAGAGATTACTTTAATTCCATAACCAGTGAAGTGCTTAATAATGAGGAGAGATTGTTTCAGTGCTTATCTCATTTTTTCTCTTGTTTGTTCTTGTGAGTACTTGCTATTATTTCTTAAGTCTGTTTCTGTAGAAGAGAATAAATAATCACAGTAAAAATTCCAGTTTCAGATTTAAAAGAGATAGTAAATGTATTTTAAAAGTCTCATTTTATAGACTTGATTATACATTTCACATACCTTTTAAAATAATCAGTATTTGAGGAATGCAGATAAGATTTGCTGATGGAATACTTGTCTAATTAAACTCCTTGTGACTTGGTTCCCTTAATTTAAAAAAAGTATGCATGTCATGACTTTATTATTCAGTTAATGTGTAAGACTGAATACAGTATGTAACCTAATAGGTAGATTAGGCAAATTAACTTCTACTCTACTCTGCTTTCTTCTTCTTTTTTTTTTTTGAGACGGAGTCTCGCTCTGTCGCCCAGGCTGGAGTGCAGTGGCGCAATCTCGGCTCACTGCAAGCTCCGCCTCCCAGGTTCACGCCATTCTCCTGCCTCAGCCTCTCCGAGTAGCTGGGACTACAGGCGCCCGCCACCACGCCCGGCTAATTTTTTTGTATTTTTAGTAGAGACGGGGTTTCACCGTGGTCTCGATCTCCTGACCTCGTGATTCGCCCGCCTCGGCCTCCCAAAGTGCTGGGATTACAAGCGTGAGCCACCACACCCAGCCTTCTGCTTTCTTCTAGTCCATATGTCTGGCTTCTCCTCTGTTGTATTTCCAAATGTTGTGGTGTCCTAGAGTTTGGAGCTGTATGTATGCCTTTGTCTTTCTGTTATTCACTTTGTTGCAACTACTCAACTCTGCTAGTGTAGCCAAAAATGGCCATAAGCAAATGTGGCTATTTTCCATACCAGTAGTTTGCTGACCCCTGTCCCTCAGATAATCCCCCCAATCCCATGGCCTTAAATGTCATGTGTGTGCTGACGCTCAGGTTTGGGCTGGAAATACAGTCCTGATATCTCCCATAATTCCAGACTTCTGTATCTAACTCCTTGCCTAAAATCATTTATTAGGTCAATCCTATGCCTTATATGTCTAAAACAGTACTTTTGAGACCTAATCCTTGTTTTAGTCTCCATTGCGGCCACCCAAGTTTAAATTACCATTGTTCTTTCACCTGGATTACTGTAGTAGCCTCCTAATTGATCTCCATTTTTCTATCCTGGTCCCTGCAGAATCCATTCTTCACCTACCAGCGAGGTGATCTTTTTTTGATGGCATCATTCGGACTGAATAAAATCCTCCAACAACTTCTCGTTGTAGTTGGAATGCTTTAGAAATTCATTACCAAGGCCCACAGGCCCCTTCATGTTATGGCCACTGCTGCCATTTCTGGTCTCCATATGATACTCTTCTTTCCTCGAATGTGATGAGAAACCTGACTGCTGAGAGAGAATATGCAATAGAGTGATTCCTATAATAGCAATCACCTGGGGAAGTACTGATTTTTATATTTTAAGAACTGAAAAAAACAGCAAAAAACTTTTTGTTTAATACAGTTGTTAAAATAATCATGAGACTAGCACCAAGGAAGGATACATATTATACAAGTAAAAAAAGCAGGATGCAAAATTGCATAATCGCATACACTAGGATTACATATGCATGTAGACAAAGACTAGAAAATATTGAGAAGTAGAAATAGTTGTGTTACAATGGTAAGGTTAGGGACATTCCAGTAGTTATGGGGAAGGTTAGGGAACATTCCCTTATTATCTAAACATTGAACATCTTATGTTTTAAGACTAGAATTTAAAACAAATGTTTCTTAGAATCTAAAATGAAGTCTTCATTTGGCCCCCAAAATGCATACCTGCTGTTTATTAAGAAATAACAAAAGCATGGTAGTCTTTCTGAGGTATAACTTTGCTAGAATAATTTTCTTCTTTCATGGAAGTTGAAGATTTTGTGGTTTTACTTTTATTTTTTTCAACTTTTATTGTAGATTCAAAGGATATGTGTGCAGTTTCCTTACTTTGGAAATTGAAGATTTTCTTGTGTGTGTTTTGTCATAAATGGCTATTTGATATATCTTTTCTTTCTTTCTTTTTTTTTTTAGAGACAGGGTCTTACTTTGTTGCCCATGCTGGAGTGCAGTGGCGCCATAATAGTTAACTGCAGCCTTGAGCTGCTAGGCTCAAGTGATCCTCCTGCCTCAGCCTCCTGAGTAGGTAGTACTACAGGTAGTACTACAGGCACAAGCCACCATGCCTGGCTAATTCTTTTATAAAGACAGGGTCTTGCTACATTGCTCAGGCTAGTCTCAAATTCCTGGCCTCAAGTGATCCTCCCATCTCAGCCTCCCAAAGTGTTTGGGATTATAGGCATGAGCCACAATGCCCAGCCCATTTAACTTTTTTCTTTATATTTCGTATAGTTTACATTTGGGAAATTGAGAGTACATGAAATATAATTTTAAAGCAACAAAACATAAAAATCTTTAAGCCATTATTGCAAAAACTTATTTTAGATTCCCAAGTCACTCCTGAAGAATTCAAATATCTGTTTGCCCCGTGAAACCTCCTTAAAAGCCTTTTAAAAAAGAGCTCTGGAGTCAGGAGAATCACTTGAACCCAGGAGGTGGAGGTTGCAGTGAGCCGAGATCGTGCCATTGCACTCCAGCCTGGGTGAGAGAGTGATACTCCGTCTCATTAAAAAAAAAAAATAGCCAGGCACCGTGGCTCACGCCTGTAATCCCAGCACTTTGGGAGGCCGAGGCAGGCAGATCACGAGGTCAGTAGATAAGACCATCCTGGCTAACACGGTGAAACCCCGTCTCTACTAAAAATACAAAAAATTAGCTGGGTGTGGTGGCGGGTGCCTGTAGTCCCAGCTACTCGAGAGGCTGAAGCAGGAGAATGGCGTGAACCCAGGAGAAGAGCTTGCAGTGAGCCGAGATTGCGCCACTGCACTCTAGCCTGGGCAACAGAGCAAGATTCTGTCTAAAAAAAAAAAAAAAAGCTCTAGTCCTAGTTTTTTCGAAAAATACTACTCATTTATTAAAAGATAGGTTGTATTTATTTTATAAAATTCAACTTTTTTTGGAGGGGAATTCAAAATTTAGTTGTACAGTGGAGTTTAGTATTGTTCCTTTATCAGAGTTAGAAATAGTAACTGAACTGAATAATTAGAGGGATACCTGGATTTCAGGCCAAATTCTTAGATGCTTGGCCAAAGACAATTGCTTGACCTTTCTGGATCTTTTTCCTCACCTGTAAAAGGTTGGAATAAAGTGATTCTTGAGGCGTAATAGTACATAATTCTGTAAAATACTGTTTTCTTAAAAATTTGAGTATTTTCAAGTGTTTTCCCTAAATCAGTTATTTCTGAATGAATATGGCCTTAGCTTCCTTTTACATAAAATAACTTTTGTAATAGTTTCTTTATCATTTTGGCTTTAGTTTGGATTCTAGAAGGGAAACAGGATGAATTATAATGTGAGAAAAAGAATCTGTACATATACTATGATATTACTAGAGGAATTGCCTGTTTTAGTCAAAGCCAACCTTATATCTTGTATTTCTTGTGTATCATGTGAAGTTTGTGTGTGTGTGTGTGTGTGTGTGTGTGTGTAGACACTGAATCCTGAAGCAAATTGTAAGCTGTAATATTGCTTGTAAGTATAATCACATTTCTGGGTGGGGCCAAGTTATGAGTTGTTAGGAATCATTTTGCCCATAGTGTCTTGTCTACACTCTTAGCAGTTCTCAGAAACCATACCTTTAAATTTCATTTTTGCATCCAAATCAGCCAAGACAAAGATTCTGTTCCAATAACTGCATGAAAGTCTTTATAAGAGACATTTTGTAACTGTGTCTCTCTGTAATATTCTTTCCTTTTAGTGGAACTTCTGCCTGTGTGCAATAAGGAAGTGTCTGCTTTTCTTGTGGGATGTTCCTGGAAACCGAAGAAAAATTCCATTCAGTGACATGTTCCTTTTTGTTTCGTTATTGTTAAGCGGCACTTTGTACATTGGTAATTCAGTTGATTAAATAAACATTGAACTGCTATATGGAAAATATGGGAAAAGAGATGAGTAAGACACACGTTCACAAATAAGGCTACAGTTGAGAGGAGGGTGGAGAGATTTAAGCTATAATAAAAAGTAGAATATTCGTTTATTAACAAGTTTAAATGAGTGTATGTGGAGGGGTTGAGAGTGAGGGTAAGTCAGAGGAGGAATGGGGCACATCTGGCTGGGGAATTGGGAAAGGCCTCTTGAAGGTAAATGACATTTCAGCTGGCCTGTGAAGAATTAGGAGAATTTAACAGGCATGGGCTTGATGAAGTGGCATAAAGGATGGAGGCTGGAGTCACTCCATGTGTTTTTGAGGAACATAGGCAATTCTGATTTGTGGGGATAAAGTATTACTGAGAAATGGAAAACTTCATTTGATTTCTGTTCAACAAGCATGGAAGCATAGGCTGGAATGTTAATGTTGGGCTGAGCAGTTTGTTCTTAATACACTAGGCATTTTAGGAACCGTTTAAGATACTGAAGTTGGAATGTGCCAGGATTGAATAATCTGGTGGTGAAGCTAGCAGTACTTAATAGAAGGGGGCAGGAACACCCACAGAAGTTGCTTATAATATTATAAGGAAGTAGGCTGGGCCGGTTGCTGATGCCTGTAATCCCAGCACTTTTTGAGGCCTGAGGAGGAAGGATCACTTGAGGGCCAGGAGTTAGAGACCAGCCTGGTCAACAAAGCAAAACCCTGTCTCTACAAAAATGAAAAATAAAAAAATTAGCTGGGCACAGTGGTATGCACCTGTAGTCCCAGCTACTCAGGAGGCTGAGGCAGGGGAATCACTTGAGCCTAGAGGCTGGAGGCTGCAGTCAGCTATGATAGCCCCACTGCACTCAGCCTGGATGACAGGGTGAGACCCTGTTTCTTAAAAATAGGTATGTGTATATATAATAAAGAACAGCACAATGGCTTGGAACAGTGTGGGCAATGGACAGAAAGGAATATGGATATAGGAAACATTGCTGTAAAAGCGTATGTGGGCTTAGCATAATTAGTAGGGCTTTGGGGGGTGATAATGGGAGAGTAGAGAGGATGCCTGGGTGACTGGGCAGATACTGATGCCTTTTTTAGAAATAGTGCGTCAAGAAGGAGGACTTTTTTTTTTTAATTATAAACCACTTTATACCAGTTACGATTTTATATCACCTGCTGTCCTACTACCCCTGTACATTTACTGTTCTCATTTTGCTTGTCCCCTTCCAGTCTTGTTCTTAAATGCATGTAAGTTATACACTTAAAGTCCTGCTCCTTTTAATTTATTTTCTAACCTTGATGTCATATAAGTGTTCTGAGAGCTAGCTTTATTAGATAAGCCGCCAAGGTTTGGCTTTGTTCACTCTCGGATGCCTACAGAACTTCAAGGTAGAATTAGATGCTTGAATGAACTAGAAATGTTAGGAACCAAATGATCCTGTTTCTACTTACAATTTTAATGTTTTGTTCATCATGGATACTTTGGCATTTTAATTTTTAAAGATACTGCATTGTTATTCGTTATTTTAATTACTGAGTTTTTTTGGCACCCCCTTAAATTTTTGCACCCCAAATTTTACCTCACTTATTTTTGTCTGGGCTTTTTTTGTTTTCAAGTCTTGTGAGTGACTAGAATCAGAAAAGAATGAGCACATGGACAGAAAAAGAGGGCTGAGACAGGAACCCTGAGGAATAATCTTTATTTAGGGTGAAAAGAGGAGGATTCAGTGGAAAGTGAGAATGGGCCATTCAAGGAGCCAGGTTACTTGTTGAATCAGGAAGAGAACATTGAGACAAGTTGGGATAAAGATAGAATTTTGAGAAGGAAGCATGGTGGTCATTAATGGTAGTGCTTCAGAGAAGTTGAGGAGGGAAGAATAAAGATTGAGGAGAGGTAGTGAATATTCTGATGATAAGATTGTCATCCATTGCTTTGAAGAGGGCAAGAGTTCCTGAAAAGATTTACCATTTTAATCTGGAGGCTAAGGTAAATATGAACAAATTGGTGAGAACTGAAGGCTAGGTTTTTAAAAAGAGTATCAAAGGAGGGGATTGGTGTGATGTGAATAGACAAAGCAGGCTTTCCTAGTATTACCCAACACTATTAAAATGAATAAATCTTAGTTTTTATGGGAAAGGGAGTCATTTACCATTTGATTTTTAATAAACTTGTATGTCCTGGCTGGAGTGTTATGGAGATTTTACATTTTTTTTTTTTTTTTGTCTGTTTTAAAGAAAAGAGTCTTTCTCTGTTGCCCAAGTGGAGTGTAGTGGCATGATCATAGCTCACTGCAGCCTTGAACTCCTGGGCTCAAGTGGTTCTCCCACCTAGGCCTCCTGAATAGCTGGGACTAAGAGCATGTGCCACCATGTCCAGCTAATTAAAAAACATTTTTTTTTGTAGAGACAAGGTCTTGCTATGTTGCCCAGGCCAGCCTCTAATTCCTGGCCTCAAGTGTTCCTCCTGCCTTGGCCTCCCAAAGTGCTGGGATTACAGGTGAGAGCCACTGGCACCCAGCCCATTGTTAAATTAAGAAATTTTTGAAATTAATATGACTTCCACAATTTATACATATAATACAGACCAAAGTGTGGTCTAACTTGTATAGATGGTTGGAAATCTTGTAAAATATATAAGCTGACATCATATATTTTATATGCTGTTTCAGAATATATGCTTTTTATATACATGTGAATTTTATGATTGATTTGGGGATATGATTATATCCTACACTTCTGCATTACTCCACAGGTATTACTGTTCTAAAGATTGCCATTCAAATAGCTCCTGATATTAATCACCTTCCTTTAAAAATTTTGCTAATATTTAGTGATAAATTTTTTGCTTAATCTTGTTCTAGATATGGCTGTTTCAAAATGTTCACTTTTATATTTCCACGCTTAGAGTCTTATGATTGTGGGCTTTCGTAATAATTGTGGGCATTCATATGTAGTGCCATCTTAGCCTTCTACTTTTCTCTATATATACCTACTTATATTTGAAATCTTATTAATCGTTATTCTTGTGTATATGGCTGTCCCACGTTAAGGAGGATGACTCTCAAGTGTATATATATCTATGTCGCAGTTTCTGAGCTCCCATATTCTTTCAGCAGACATTTATTTACTGTTTGCTCTGTGCCAGGTACTGTGGTTGGCCCTGGTGAGCAAAACAGATAAGATCCCTACTCGGCCGGGCGCGGTGGCTCACGCTTGTAATCCCAGCACTTTGGGAGGCCGAGGCGGGCGGATCACGAGGTCAGGAGATCGACACCATGGTGAAACCCTGTCTCTACTAAATGTATAAAAAAAAATAAGCCGGGTGCGGTGGCGGGCGCCTGTAGTCCCAGCTACTCGGAGAGGCTGAGGCAGGAGAATGGCGTGAACCCGGGAGGTGGAGCTTGCAGTGAGCCGAGACTGCGCCACTGCACTCCAGCCTGGGCGACAGAGCAAGACTCCGTCTCAAAAAAAAAAAAAAAAAAAAAAAAAAAAAAGATCCCTACTCACATTGGTGCTTATATGACCTCTTTTGAACTCCTTCTGTGTCATTTCTCTTAATCACTTCTATAGTAATCCTCACCTAAATTTTCTATCATCAGCTGTCTAAAACCGAACTTACCCTTTCCTTCAAACCAGTTCTCTTTGTGGAATTTTCAACTTTTAAAAATGTTATCGGCCGGGTGCGGTGGCTCACGCCTGTAATCCTAGCACTTTGGGAGGCCAAGGCGGGCGGATCACGAGGTCTGGAGGTCAAAACCATCCTGGCTAACACGGTGAAACCCCATCTCTCCTAAAAAAATACAAAAAATGAGCCGGGCATGGTGGCGCATGCCTGTAGTCCCAGCCACTCAGGAGGCTGAGGTAGGAGAATCCCATGAACCCAGGAGGCAGAGGTTGCAGTGAGCCGAGATTGCGCCTCTGCACTCCAGTCTGGGCGACAGAGTGAGACTCTGTCTCAAAAAAAAAAAAAAAAAAAAAAGATTATCATTTTCTGCTACCTAGGATAAAAGCCATGGAATTTTCTACATTCACTTCTAAGTCAGTCATATACCATATTCTCTCAATTCTTCCTTTGTGGTAAATCCTTTTTCCCCTCATCACCTCAACAAATTATGTATGGACTAATACAGTGGTCTGCTGCTTGCCCTTCTGTATGCTGTTGCCAGATTAATTCTTCTAAAGATGCACATTTTTACATATTCCCATTATTGCTCAGAAATTGTTGCTTATCCATTTGATAGGCAGAATGAGACAAAAACTAGGAGTATCCTCTTACCAGTTTTTTCACATCCTTTGCATTAGCAGTATTGGTCTGTTTTTTTAACATTCCAAACTCATGCTTTTTCTTAAGCATTTTTTCCCACCTGATATCTTCTCTAGTTTCTTCTGTTTAACCTTCTGAGTTCATCTCAGCTCAAATCTTATAAAGCCTTCCTCACCAAAGGAGACTACTTTTGTAACTACTGTTACACATACACTTCTGGCTTGGCATTTGTATACAGTATATTCAGCAGGTTCTGTGCCATAGAGATATATATATATAAAAGTTGGAAATTCTACAAAGAGAACTGGCTTGAAGGAAAGGATTTAAGCAGCTTTATATGTATATATTTATTATATATATGTGTATATATTAGCCTGTGTTCTCTCTCCCAGTTATTTTGTTAAACTACTTTAAAGTCACATCTGACTGAGAGTGCAGAGTAGGAACATTTGATAAAGATTAAAAAGGCAGTGGCTACTAGAAAGCTGCCTCTGCAAATTGTCAAAGACTTGTTCCTTTTTTTTAGTTAGAGCTCTTACTAGTTTTACATTAAATGTATGTCACATATTTCCTTTGTCTTTCTCATCTTTCTCAATAACATGGCAGTAGTTAACAGTGTTAACTTTTCCCTGCATAGAGGACCAATTATTGTTTTATGTATTTTATTTCTGTGCTTTGTTTTAATTTACTAAATTGTTTTTCTGTTCTCTACTTTTTACGTAATCCTTATTACTTCCTCTTACGATTTAAAAAACTAATCAAATTGAGGCAAGAGTATTTAATACAAGTAGTAAATCTGCAGAAAATGTACATTAGACTGTGAGTGAGGAACATAACAGGCTCTAGACCACTGCTGCAATTTATAATTGCTTGGAGAAGAATCTTAAAGAGTTTAGGCCTCAGTTTCTGAATCCATAAAGATTTTAAGTAAGTGATCTCTTAAAATTCCTAAGTCTAAATTTCTGTCATATTCACATGCCACTACTTAAGTAGTTACCTCTGTTCTTTTTTTTGCTGGAAGCCAGACTCTTGTATTAACAAAGTTTTGTTGTCATGTCTTCCTTTTAGATTCTAGTTTAGGACTAGTCATTACAGCTTTGTTTGACATTTGTTTAGTTCTGGATCTAGTGTTGTTTTCATAGCAAGCATTCACTTGAAGAGGAAAAATTAACCTAGTTGTGTTTTACTTGCCTTTTTCTTTTTTAAAGGTATTTTCAAAAGAAATAATTCCAGATTGATGGATGAAATTTTAAAACAACAGCAAGAACTTCTGGGCCTAGATTGTTCAAAATACTCACCAGAATTTCCAAGTAGTAATGACAAAGATGATCAAGGTAAGCATGAGTGTATAATTGAACATGTAACATATGAAGATGTGTGTTTTGTGTTTCATGGCAATTTCTGTTACTCTGTCATTTATTCATTTACGTTACTCTGTTACTCTTTATTGTATTGTCAAAATCTTTAATCATCAGATTTAGACTTTCCCATCTTAATCTTGGTAAAAAGTGAACATATGGTAAGGATCTTATTTAACCACGCAAATTTTTTAACTGGTTCCACAGAGAATCCATAGAATGGACACATTTGTAGGGATATTGAAATGAATATATAAATAGAGGTACAACTGGTTGTTCTATGGGGTGAGGAAAGAAATTGAATCTTTGCTGGACAAGAAAGAATTTGCATGTCTATAGATAAGAATTTTGCAGTGTTATCTGAGAATCCCATCAGTTGTAAGATAGCTCCTATAGAAGTAGAATTGATAAAGGTGTGTATGCTATAGGCAATGCATATTCCACTCTAACAGTTTTTTCTTAGTCTTTATTTTTTCTTTTATTCTGTGTTACTGCTAACGATATCGCAATTATAGAGGAAATTTTGGATGCGTGAAAATTTGTTAGCTAGCCTATAAAGTTTCTGTTTTCTAGAGGATGTAGTCACAATGTATAGTCATTCTGAACACTTTGAAAAGAAGGCAGTGTATAAATATATACATGGATGTGATTTGGGATATATGGATCCTTTCAGAGGAGAATAGCTAAGTATGTTTTGATATTGAAATTGAAGGGCTTAAACAATTCTTGTTTACTGTAAGAACTGTATGTTTATTTTGGTTTAACCTTGTATTTCTTAAACTGATTTTGAAATATACCCGGAAGAGAGCATTTTTAAAATACATTGTTTGTTTTTTCTTCCAGTTTTAAATTGCCATTTGGCAGTGAAGGTGCTGTCTCCGGAAGATGGAAAAGCAGATATCGTAAGAGCTGCTCAGGACTTTTGCCAGTTAGTAGCCCAGAAGCAAAAGAGACCCACAGATTTGGATGTAGATACGTTAGGCAGTTTACTTAGTAAGTTTTTTTTATATATATACACATATATATGTATATGTATGTGTGTGTGTTTAGTTTTGTCACACAAGGATACAGTATGAAAGAAAATATTTGTTTGTTTCACACCATAAAGCCTGATTCTTTTGTTGTTAATACCTGTTAAATTTCTGAAATTTAAAGACCTATATGAAAATGGTTTCGAGACAATAAGATTTGTAGCCACTCACTTGCATGAGGATTTAATGGTAAAGGAGACGACCTTTGAGGATCTTTTTTGTAGTGGTGAATATTCTTGAAAATAGGACTTCTGCTTGTTAGCCTTCCTCTCCCTCTTCATAGTTTGAACTTTCCCATAACTTTGAACTTAATCTTTTTATGAGGTGATCCCAGGAATATAATCTTACTGTTACCGTGATTCCTTTTTAATTATTCTTTCTATTATGCTATACCAAATATACAACTGTATTTGTCATGTTATACCAAATATAACTTTTTTTCTTGAGCTGTTTAAAAAAGCATTTGGTTTGCATATTCTCTCTAGAGAATTCCCTCTAGGACCTTTTTGCCGTAATGTCATGGTCCTTCTTGCTTACTAACATTAGCCTTGATCCTTTTGAACAAAGACCATCTCTCTAGTAAATTCATGTTCATTAATAGCTTCTATAGGCATACAGTTTTAGACATTCATTCATTTTTTATTACTTAGAATATCCATTTACTTATTAATCATGCATTTTCAGGCTGGATGGGGTGGCTCACACTTGTAATCCCAGCACTTTGGGAGGCAGGTGGATCGCTTGAGCACAGGAGTTTGAGACCAACTTGTGCAACATAGCAAAACCCCATCTCTACAAAACATAAAAAATTAGCCAGGCTTGGTGGCTCACACCTGTGGTCCCAGCTACTCAGGAGGCTGAAGCAGGACTATAGTTTGAGTTCGAGAGGCAGAGGTTGCAGTGAGCCAAGATCGCATCAGTACACTCTAGCCTGGGTGACGGAGTGAGACCCTGTCTCAAAAAAAAAAAGAAAAGAAAAAGAAATGCATTTTCTATCTTATTTACTTAACTCTCCATTCTTTGTTTCTTCCACTTTGACATGTGTCCGTCACAGAGCAAAGTCCATCTCCCACTTGGTTTCGTTAACTTCCTACTTTTGTTGACTACTTGCTTTTTACCCTACCCTGTCATTGCCTAATTATGTTCAGGCTCAGTGAGTAGTAGACCATTATGGGGCCTCTCTGCTCAGATGTTACTGGGATGTTGACTGTTTCCTGCACCCTCTGAGGCCCTAATAAGAGAATAATTTCATAAGGACATTCTAAAAGTTGGTGGAGATCCAAAGATGACCTTCAGGTAGTCCATGGGAAAGCGCTAATGTTTATTAAGCCCAGGTATTGCCTTCAGGCATTGTAGGCTTAGGATAAATGAAAATATACACAATTCTTAACTCATGAATTTGACAGAAGCAAGCATTCTGGATATCATCACCCCCAAAGTTCCTTTGTGACTGCATTTAGTCACCACTCCTGCCCCCTAAACCAGCAACCACTGGTCTGGTTTCTGACTGTACTTTTGCTTTTTCTATAAATTTTATATAAAAGGAGTCATACAATATATAGTCTTTTATGTCTTGCTTTGTTTACTTACCGTAATATTTTTGAGGTTCATCTAGGTAAAATGCATTAGTTACTCATTATTTTTTATTGGTGAGTAGTATTTTCTAGATATACCACATTTTGCTTATGCATTCATCGGTTAATGCACATTTGGTTTGTTTCCAGTTTTTGAATAATGCTGTATGTCCATTTGTGTACAAGTTTTTGTGTGGATGTTTATGTGTTTTCAAGAATTCAGAAAGTCAGAATTCTATCAGATAAATTTAACAAAGAGGGTGAACTAATCAAAAAGAATCAAGCAGAAATTCTGGAGTTGAAAATGCAGTTGACATACTGAAAATGCATCAGAGTCTCTTAATAGCAGAATTGATCAAGCAGAAGAAAGTTACAGCCTTGAAGATAAGCTATTTACAAATACAGAGAGGAGACAAAAGAATGAAACACACCTACAACATCTAGGAAAAAGCCTCTTGAGGGCAAATCTGAGTTATTGGCCTTAAAGAGGAGATACAGAGAGAGAACGAGATGGGTTACATTTATTCAAACCTAGAGAACTTCCCAAACCTAGAGAAAAATATCAGCATTCAACTACAGGAAGATTATAGAACACCAAGCAGATTTAACCGAAAGATGACTACTTCAAGGCATTTAATAATCAAACTACCAAAGGTCAAGGATTAAAAAAAAAAAAAAAAAGGATCCTAAAAGCAACAAGAGAAAAGAAACAACATACGATAGAGGTTCAATATATCTGGCAGCAGACTTTTCAGTAGAAACCTTACAGGCTGGGAGAGAGTGGCATAACATATTTTTAAAAGTGCTGAAGGAAAGAAACTTTTACCCTAGAATAATAGTATATCCAGTGAAAATATCCTTCAAACACAAAGAAGAAACAGACTTTCCCAGACAAACAAAAGCTAAGAGATTTTATCATTACCACACTTGCCCTGCAAGAAATGCTAAGGGGAATTGTTTAATTGAAAGGAAAAGATGTTAATGAGCAATAAATCGTCTGAAGGTACAACTCTCACTGGTAATAGTAAGTACACAGAATATTACAGAACTGTAACTGTGGTGTGTAAAACTGTCAAGTAAAAAGACTAAAAGATGACCCAGTCAATAATAATAACTAAAACAACTTTTCAAGACATAGTACAATAAGATACAAATAAAAACAACAGAAAGTTTTAAAATGGGGAGATGAATGTTAAGGTGTACAGTTTTTATTAGTTTTCATTTTGTTTATTTGTTTATACAAGCAGTGTGATAATCAGCTTAAAATAATGGGTTATAAGATAGTATTTGCAAGCCTCATGGTAACCTCCAATCAAAAAACTTATAAGAGATACACAAAAAATAAAAAGCAAGAAATTAAGTCATACCACCAGAGAAAATCACCTTTCCTAAAAGGAGGACAGGAAGGAAGTAAAGAAGGAAGAGAAGACCACAAAACAACCAGAAAACAAACAACAAAATGGCAGGAGTAAGTCCTAATCAATAATAACATTGAATGTAAGCAGACTAAACTCTTCAAAAGACATACAGTGGGCGGATGGATAAAAAACAAGACTCAATGATCTGTTGCCTACAAGAAACACACTTCACCTATAAAGACACACAGACTGAAAATAAAGGGATAGAAAAAGCTATTTTATGCCAATGGAAACCCAAAAAGAGCAGGAGTTACTATGCTTATATCAGACAAAAGATATTTCCAGACAAAAACTCTAAGAAGAGACCAAGAAGTTCACTATCTAGTGATAAAGGGGTCATTTTAGCAAGAGGATATAACAATTGTAAATACATATGCACCCAACATTGGAGAACCCAGATATATAAAGCTAATATTAAAAGAGCTAAAGAGAGAGAGAGACCCGAATACAATAATAGCTGGAGACTTCAACACCCCACTTTCAACACTGGACAGATAGAGACAGAAAATCAACAAGAAACATTGAACTTAATCTTCACTGTAGATCAAATGGATCTAATAGATATTTACAGAACATTTTATCCAATAGCTGCAGAATATACATTCTCCTTGTCAGCGCATGAAACATTCGCAAGGAGAGACCATATGTTAGGCCACAAAACAAGTCTAAAACATTCACAAAAATTGAAATAATATCAAGCATCTTCTCTGACCACAATGGAATAAAACTAGAAATCAATAAGAGGAATTTTGGAAACTATACAAACACCTGGAAACTAATCAATATGCTCCTGGATTACCAGTGGGTCAATGAAAAAAGAAGGAAATTGAAAAATTTATTGAAACAAATAACAAAAATACAACATACCAAAACCTATGGGATGCAGCAAAGCAGTACTAACAGGGAAGTTTAAAGATCAGAGCAGAAATGAATGAATTTGAAATGAAAAAGTGTATACAAAAGATCAAAAATTTGGTGGTGTTTTAGAAAAGATAAAATTGAGAATTCTTTAGTTAGACCAAGGAAAAAAACCAGAAGACCCAAATAAATAAAATCAGAGATGGAAAGGAGATATTGCAACTGATGTTACAGAAATTCAAAGGATCATTAGTGGCTGCTATGAGTAACTATATGCCAATCAATTGGAAAATCTAGAAGAAATAGATAAATTCCTAGACCTACAACCCACCAAGATTGAAACATGAAGAAATCCAAATCTCAGAGACCAATAATAAGTGATGAGGTTGAAGCTGAAGTAATAAAAAGTCTTAGAGCAGTGGAAACCTCAGGACTTGATGGCTTCATTGCTGGATTCTACCAAACATTTAAAGAAGAACTAATACCAATTCTACTCAAACTATTCTGCACAATAGAAAGGAGGGAATGCTTACAGATTCATTCTGTGAATCTAGTATTACCATGTTACCCAAACCAGACAAAGACACATCAAAAAAGAAAACTACAAGCCAGTATCACTGATAAATGTTCATGAAGAAATCCTCCACAAAATAATGGCAAACCAAATTCAACAATATATTAAAAAGATCATGACCAAGTGGGATTTATCCCAGGGATGCGAGGATGGTCGAACATACACAAATCAATGAGTATGATATATTGACAGTATAAAAGATAAAAATCATGATCATTTCAATTGATAAGAAGCATTTGATAAAATTAAACACTTGCATGATAAAAACACTAAAAAATCTGGGTATAGGAACATACTGCAACATAATAAAAGCCATATATGATGGACCCATAGCCACTATCTTTCTGAATGGGGAAAAACTGAAAGCCTTTCCTCCAATATCTGGAACACAAGGATGCCCACTTTCACCACTGTTATTTAGCATAGCACTGGCGGTCCTAGCTACAGCAATCAGACCAGAAAAAGAAGGAAAAGGCATCCAGATTGGAAAGGAAGAAGTCCTTCTTTGCAGATGGTCTGATCTCAAATTTGGAAAAACCTAAAGATTCCACCAGACAACTATTAGAACAGATAAACACATTCAGTAAAGTTGCAGGATACAAAACCAATGTACAAAAATCAGGAGCATTTCTATATGTCAATAGTGAACAATCTGAAAAAGAAACCAAGAACAATCACATTTATAATAGGTACAAATAAAATTAAATATCTAGGAATTAACGAAAGAAGTGAAAGATCTCTACAATGAATACTGTGAAACATTGATGAGAGAAATTAAGGAGGACAGCCAAAAAATGTAAGCTTATTTCCTGTTCATGGATTGGAAGAAGAATCAATATTGTTAAAATGTCCATACTCCCCAAAGCAATCTGCAGTCAGTGCAACTTCTATCACAATATCAATGACATTCTTCACAGAACTAGAAAAAACAATCCGAAAATTTATATGGAATCACAAAAAGACCCAGAATAGCCAAAGCTATTCTAAGCAAAAAGAACAAAACTGGAGGAATCACGTTACCTGACTTCCAGTTATACTACAGAGCTATACTCATAGTTACCAAAACAGCATGGTACTGGCATAGAAACAGACACAGACTAATGGCAGAGAATAGACAATCTAGAGACAAATGCATACATCTCCAGTGAACTCATTTTTTGACAAAGGTGCCCAGAACATACAATGGGAAAAACCAGTATCTTCAGTAAATGGTACAGGGAAAACTGGATATCCATATGCAAAAGAATGAAACTAGAACCCTATCTCTTGCCATATACAAAAATCAAATCAAAATGCATTAAAGACTTAAATCTAAGATCTCAAACTAAGCAACTACTACAAGAAAACATTGGGGAAGCTCTCTAGGACATTGGACTGGGCCAAACCCTACAAGCACAGGCAACCAAAGCAAAAATGAACAAATGAGATCACATCAAGTTAAAAAGCTCCTGCACAGCAACGGAAACAGTCAGCAAAGTGAAAAGACAACACAGAGCATGGGAGAAAATATTTGCAAACTACTCATCTGACAAGGGATTAATAACTAGAATACATAAGGAGCTTAAGCAAATCTATAGGAAAAAGATCTAATCTGATTTTTTAAATGGGCAAAAGATCTGAATAGATATTTCTCAAAAGAATACATACAGATAGCAAATAGGTATATGCGAAGATGCTCAATATCACTGATCATTGGAGAAATGCAAATTAGACCTACAATAACATATTATCGTAAAAATGGCTTTTTTCTAAACAGGTAATAACAAATGCTAACGAGGATGTGGAGAAAGGGAATCCTTGTACACTGTTGGTGGGAATGTAATTGGTACAACCAGTGTGGAGAACAGTTTGGAGGTTTCTCAAAAAACTAAACATTGAGCTACCACATGATCCAGTAATCCCACTGCTAGGTATATACCAAAAAGAAAAGAATCTGAACTCCTATGTTTATTGCAGCAGTGTTCACAATAGCCAAGATTTGGAAGCAACTGAAGTGTCCATCAGCAGATGAATCGATAAAATGTACATATGGACCACAGAGTAGTATTCAGCCATAAAAAGAGCAAGATCCTGTCATTTGCAGCAACATGGATGAAACTGGAGGTTATTATGTTAAATGAAATAAGCCTGTCACAGAAAGACAACCATCACATGTTCTCACCTGTGGGAGCTAAAAATTAAAACATTTGAACTCATGGAGATAGAGAGTAGAAGATGGTTGCTAGAGGCTGGGAAAGGTAATGGGGGAGTGAGCCGGCGGGGAAGTGAGGCTGGCTACTGTGTACAAAAAAAAATTGAATAAGATTTTTTTTTTTTCAAAGTTGTTGTGTCTATTCAGGGTCCTTTGCATTTTTCTACAAATTTTGGGATTGGCTTTTTAATTTAAAAAAACTCTGCTGGGGTTTTGATATGGATTGAGTTGAATCTATAGCTCAATTTGGGGAAAGTTGCCATCTTCACAATATTGAGTCTTCCAGTTCATGAACATGGCATATTTCTCCATTTATTTGGGTTCTAATTTTCTTTTTTTTTTTTTTTTTGAGATGGAGTCTTGCTCTGTCACCCAGGCTGGAGTGCAGTGGCGTGATCTCGGCTCACTGCAGACTCCGCCTCCTGGGTTTACGCCATTCTCCTGCCTCAGCCTCCCGAGTAGCTGGGACTACAGGCGCCCACCACCACGCCTGGCTAATTTTTTGCATTTTTAGTAGAGATGAGGTTTCACTGTGTTAGCCAGGATGGTATTGATCTCCTGACCTCGTGATCCACCTGCCTCGGCCTCCCAAAGTGCTGGGATTACAGGCATGAGCCACCACACCTGGCTGGGTTCTAATTTTCTTAAATAATATTTTGCAATTTCAGGTATAGAATTTCTACTTTTGTCAAATTTACTCCTAGGTATTCTTTTTGATGCTGTTGTTAATGGAATTATGTTCTTAATTTTCAGGTTGTTTGTTAATACTTAGAAATATACTTGTTTTTTAATACTGATTTTATATCTTGCAACCTTGCTAAGATACAAGTTCACCTAATGTGGTAGCTCTTTTTATAGAGACTTAGGATTTTCTAAATACAGGATCATGTTGTCTATAAATAAAGATTACTCCTGCTGTCTCTGCTCAGGTTATTTTTTTATTTTATATTTTCGTCTGGCATATGTCTACATAACTTAGTGGTTAGCCAGTGATTTCCACAATGGTTATGCTTAGATACCTTAAATTTGTAAGGCTTCCATGATCTCTGGTATTGGAAACTGAATTTAAAGTTGCCACCAGTTCTCAAGTTTCCTTGGCTTTTGATTTTCACTGGACTTTCTTTCTGCCCTGTCCCCTACCCTGCTTCCCCTCCTGGTATGTATGTTATTTCCCAGTCGGCCATGGATATGTGAGAGTTTATCTGGGCCCTTATTTCCTGGATCTGACTGTTAAATTTCTTGCCATTGTATTAACTGGGGCTAAAACCTCAGGCAAGTAAAGCTGTGAGTTTTCCTATTTGTTCTCTTTTGAATTTCCCACCTTTAACTGTCAAACCATGGATTTTCATTGTTCCTTTTCCTTCTTGCCTACACCCTCCAGTTCCAAATTGAGTCCATATCTTTTGGCAGCAAGTAGCAAATCATCTAATTTTTGCCGTCAGAGCTATACTGGTAAAATGTAAGTTCTCTCCAGTTGATTGGGGTGGGCATTGGGAGCAGTCCCAGGCAAGAAGGCCATAGACCTTTGCCATTCTTACTGAAAGCTCTAGCTTTTTTTTGTTGTTTTCTTTAAGAATAATTGTCCGCCTTTGGTCAGTATCTAGTGTTCTTGAATGGTTGGTTTTGTCCAATTTAACACGTTTTTTATAGAGAAGATTTGCCACCCTCTTTACATCACTATTGGTTTAGAGTTCCTTCTTGTCATTTTTTATGGAAGATAATTTATTGCTTCTTAGATGATACAGGAATGTGTGTTCCTCTGCTTGGCCCATTCACTCTACCAGTATGGACTTTTAGAAGGACTTTGTTAGGGAAATAATTTTTTCAATATTACTGCTGGACAGGACTGCCTAATCCAGTCTCCTTATTTGACAAATGAAGGAATTTAGCACTGGAGAGATTGTATAACAGAGAAGTTAGTGGCAAAACTGAGGATATTAACAACTATTGGAACCTTAGTCTCTTGGATTATAGTATCTTTTTTCTATTCTCTTCAAATTTTATTTTTAAGCTATTGAAATACCCTTAACCTTTTTTTCCCCAAGTCAGGTCTCATATGGAAACCAGTTAATGAAAGTGATAAAAATTGACCTTGCCCTTGTTGAAGCAGATGCTTGGTCTCCTTTTCCTCTCTGAGGCTGCTCTGGCTCTGGGGAGACTGAAGACATTTGTAGTGTATGGCTAGGAGTTGGTCTTTTTGGGTTCATAGCTGTAAAATGAGGTGCATGAGGGAAGGAAGGAGAATAGATACTTTTTAAATTTCCTTTTCATCTCTGAAGTTATTCGATTCTGTGGCCAGAATCAAGCAGTCATGGCTTTAGAACTGTAGTACCTTTCCCAGGATTCCAAGAGAACACCTACATTGAGTCTTAAAAGATATATGTGATTTTGGGGGCACCTATTGGGTATAGTGTGGGAGGTGGGTTACCCTTTCTTATCAGGTAATCAATCCAGTTAAACCGACTTTTGAGAAAACTTCCACATTTGGAATGAGCATAGGTATTAAAGTATGTATTACAGAGTTGGGGGTGGGGCATGGAGACATACAGATAAAACTTCTGAAGAAAACAGGTAGTTTAAGAAACCAATTTGATTAATACATTTTGCCCTTGATCTGTGTGTTTCTGTGTGTGTGTGTGTGTGTGTGTGCACATGCAGTGCATGTTAAGTTCATGTGTATTTATTTATTTCCAAGGTTCAAATGGTTGTCCTGATCCTGATTTAGTATTGAAGTTCGGTCCTGTGGACAGCACATTAGGCTTTCTTCCCTGGCACATCAGATTGACTGAGATTGTGTAAGTAATTAAAAGCGTACTGACTTTGTTTAGATTCAGCAAGTGTTTCTTGAGCTCAGCACCGTACTAGATCTGGTGGGGATTTCCAAAGAATTATAATACTGGATCCTTTACCTCAGTTATTTCACAGTACCACTGGTAAAATAAAGTCATACATAAATGAGTTAGACACAAGAAAGTGTATAGTTGTGCAGATGTTTGGTGTTGCCACTAATTACCTTAGGAGATCAGGAGTGAGAGATAACTGTAAAGGGTGTGGCTTGATCTGCAGATATATAAAATGGGTACAGTTTTCTTATTTAGAGAAAAGGCGAAAAGGGGGGAAAAAGAAAACCTGGGGTGTGTTTTAAAGAAATAAGGAACTAGCCACACCAGAGCAGACAGTGTTAGGCAGTAGTATGAGATGAAATCAAATAGTTCAGAGGTGTCAAGGCTCAGAAATCTTTAAATGCCAGCATAGGAATGTGTATAGTGGTAGGCAGGCAATAGGAAACGTGTTGAGCCTGTATATTATGTGGGAATAGTGATTTTGGAAGATTTGTTTAGCAGCTTATGCACTAGAGTGGATTGGATTTGGGAAGGGATGAGATTAAAAAGACAAGTGAAGAGGCCATAACTATAATTTAAGGGAGAATACATTGAAGAGAATGAAATTGCTTATTTAGAACAGTTTAAGCAAACTTTTTCTGTAAAGGGCCAGATAGTAAATATTTTAGGCTTTTCAGGCTGTATAGTCACTTGCAACTGCTCCTGTCTATTGCAGTGCTATAGCTAAACAACCATGGATGATATGTAAACAAGCGTGACCGTGTTCTGATAAAACTTTGTTTACAAAAACAAGTATCAGGCTCCTGGGCTGTATTTGCTGACCCCTAATTTAGAATAAAGGAGAGACATAGTAGCCTTAAAATATATTTAAATGCTGGGTCTTGGAGAATACTACAAATTCTCTCTCATGACAAGTATTTACCAAGTATAATTGCAGGCATAGCACTTTACTAATTGTGATAAAATTAGAGAAGAGATGAAATGACTCCTAAATTTTTAAGCTTAAGTGACTATGATGTTATTGAGAGGAAACCAGAAAGTGAAGGGAATATTCATTTTTGAAGGGAAGATGCAGATTATTTTGAGGCCATAGTCTATTTGGATGGATACACTTAGTGTAGAACAGATAAAGATGTAGAATTGATGCTTGAGTGAGAAGTCAAGGCTAAAGATGTATGTTTGGGGATCATCATAACCTAGGAAGTAGTTGAACCTATGAGAATATAGAGTGTCTCTCCAGGGTGTATGAAGGGGTCTTTTAAGCTTGCGGGCAGGAGGGACAAAGTATGAAAAAGAGAAGAGAACGTGTAGCATGTTAGAGTTGGAAAGGACTCTAAATCATCTGGTCCCACCTTCTCATTTTATAGATAAGGAAAATAGGGAAGAGAGACATTGTTCAAGCTTGTCACAAAGTGAATTAGAACCCAGATCTCCAGACTCAGAGTTTCTTTATGGTGGGACTATGTTTCTCTTACCTGGTTTTCTCCAAGGGTTTTCAAGTCATTTCAGGTGGTCTCCAAGTATGGCAGCAGTGACGCCGTGTACAGTTGGGAGTGGTTTGGAGGGAAGAACAGAAGGATTTTGGTTTGAATCTTGACTGTGCAGCTCAATAACGTGACTTTGGAAAGTCATTTAAACTTCTCTATATTTGTACAAAGGGCATGTTAATGTGGAGCTGAGAATTTAAATCTGATAATGGACAAGATACGAAGCACATAACAGGCTCTTCCTTTGACCTATGTACATGTCTATGATAGCTATATCACATTATACTGAGGTTTGCTTTGTATTTGTGTACTCTCTACGAGACTGAGCACTATGATGGCAGGGAAAATGTGTTAATCATAATACAGAGAAGGGAAGGGTGGAGTTCTGACAGAACAGACTGAGAAATAGCAACAGAGCTTCTGAGGCATCGAGGGGTAGTGGCACTATATTTATTGAAGAGTCGTAGGAGATGAGGTTGATTGAAGGGGTAAGATGAGGAAGACTTAGGAAAGTTGAGAGTTTGAGGACATTTGAAGCAAGCTTTAGCAAGAAGAATGCATTAAATTTGTTCTTTGAGCATATTATTTCAGAGGCGTGAATAAGACTTAAGATTGATAGAGATTATTAAGAGATGATGAGGAATTAGAAGTGGGTGACTTATTTCAGAACTTCTGGCAGTCTGAGGAAGAATAAAGAAAAGTATAGCTAAAGACGGGCAGGAGTCCTTTCAAGGTAGGTTTGTTCACTCTTTTTTTGTGGTGCCTGTGACTATAGGACTCTGACTGTGACTCTTCTATTCTGACCAGGTGTTTGACCATGATACTATTTGGAATTCCTAGATTATATTTGGAATTCCCACATTATAAAGCTACATAAATTATAGATGTTTTTCATGTTACTTACTGAAAATTAATAGTTAACTTCTAATACATAAAAGGGAACCCTCTGATTATGTATTCAGTCTATCTTTAAAGTGCTTATTTTCACACTGTAATTGCCCTTGAGTAATTGGAAATGGTGGAGATAAGTGTTGATTTCTAGGTTGCTCACAACATGGCTACAATATTTCGTCATGTTTGGATGCTGTGTGGCTCTGCCCAACCTTAAGCATGGCTTTCCTAAACTAAGTAATATTGGCTTTACTCTGACCAGGAGAAATTCTTTAATGGGTTTAAATGAGATCCTTTATACATAGATCTCTAGCTTTGCATTAATCTGAGCTTACGCTTTAACAAGTTATGAATCTCTCATTACTAGTTGCTTTTCTTGTGGAAAAAGAGGCATATTAATTTTTTACTTGAACTCTTTCACAATGAGCTGAACAATTTTAGTAGAAATTGTTTGGCATATTCTGCTTATAATTTACCCTCAGAGCAGAGGGAATACCCATCTTCAGTGAACACTCGTCAATAAACAGTGAGTGCCATACCCCTCGGTGCCTCAGAGGCTCTCTGCTATTTCCCAGTCCGTTCTGTCAGGGCCCCACCCTTTCAGTCTACATATTATGATTAAGACATTTTCCGTGCCTGTCACGGTGCTGTCTGGTGGAGGGTAATTTGGTGTATTCTATTCTTAACCTCTTTTTGGTCCTTATCTTCTGGTTCTCCCTACATTACAGTGTATATCTAATTGCTTTTTTCCCCCATGTTTTCTTTTCAGCTCTTTGCCTTCCCACCTAAACATCAGTTATGAGGACTTTTTCTCTGCCCTTCGTCAATATGCAGCCTGTGAACAGCGTCTGGGAAAGTAGTGGTCATTGGTTGCATAATTTGATTTGAGGCTTGTGGAGGAAAGGACCCAAGTGACTCTGATGTTTACAAAGCACCTATGAAACCCTGTACACACCTAGTTCATAATCCTCATAATTTATCAACAAACACAAAAAAGTGTCTTACTTGAGAGTGAGTGTGTGTGTGCGTGTGCACGTGCACACATGTGCACGTTTGTATGTATGGAAATAAACTTATAAATGGGGACGTATTGGAGAAGGAAATACATAGACCTACAACTTTGAGCAAATAGCAGCGATGTTTTAGGAACTGAAATGTCACACTTAAAGTCTTCAGCCCAGCTACTTCCCTATTTTTGTGGGGAGAAGAGGGCCTGATTAGAACTGTTCTGGTTGTGTTTGGCGGGAGGGGAATAATTTTTGTTCAGTCCTTCTTAGTGACCAAACTTTAATTTTTAAGAATAATATATTGACTTACTGAACTGAAGCATTCTGAGTTGAAAGGAGCTCTAGAGGAGTGGAGTTCTGTGTTGCTCACATGTTAAAATCTTGCTCACCTTCAGAGCAGAGGGAATACCCATCTTCAGATATCCGTCCATTTTCATCTCTTAATTGTAGTCAAAAGTATGACTTGAGAGTGTTGCTCTGGTGTCTGTATTCTGGGTTCTGAAGATTATTTGAAAAATAACTCACTACATTGAAATGCAGACTTTTAAAAATTTAAATATTGGATTAGGCAGTCAAAAAAACCAAGCAAGCATAAAAGGTCAATAAGTTGTAATCGTGATAGTGAAGGTGGAAAACTTACTATAAATGGAAAGAAAGTTTTGATTTCCTTTTTTGTTTGAAGGGCAGTATGCCATATTATACCCAAAGTTCATTGAAAAAATATTTCCATCAACTATTTTTATTTAAAATAAACATTTGAGGGAAGTTACCAAGGCAGCTTTTTTCCTCAAAAGTAACCTGTTCCTCTTTGGAATAGCACATTTTAGGGGCATGGTTAATACCTGAGATTTTTACTCAGTAAATCCTGACGGTTACTGTGTGTAAAATATCTTTAGGATTGAAGGCCTCTGTGGGGAATAAAATATTACCAAAGTCTATAAAAATAAATTTTACATGTTCTCTTTTATGACAGAGCAGCACTGGTTCTGTTATTTTTAAAATGAATAATTGATTTCTTGATAGGTGTTTAATATTTCTTCCCTTACTGCTGATTCTTAGATAGAAACCATTCTTTATATTTGATAAACTGTTTTCAGAAAACCTTATCAACAAGTATACAATACTTATCTAAAACTATACATTTAGAATGGTGCAGTTTAATACTCGATCTCAGAAGTTTGAAAAACAGCAAAGAAGACTGGATTTGGAAAGCATGGTCTACAATTGCTTGTCAAATTCTGAAGCTATGAAGAATAAATGTTTCAACTTTGGATTATGAAACCCCATTTATGATTTTTTAAATACACTTGAAATAAAAATGATTAAACTAAATTTTGGTCCAGTGACATTACTTTGCACTGCATAATCCATTATACGTTGTACGACTTTTTTTTTGTTTTAATTTATTACTGAGAGTTTTGTGTGAAGCTACAGCATATCTAATCAGAGAATTTCTGATTCCTTATACTGTGATTATGTTATATTGAGGCATTTGTAGTGCAGCTTAAGACTGAATTTATGCCTTTTGTAAACATGATAGGTATAAATGTCTTATAAACGTTCTGGAGTATGTATAGCTTTAATGAATGAAATTTAATGGACCTGATTAAAATGAAGGGATTTAATCTTTGTTAAGTTAGTCAAATTACCTACTGGAATATAGCCCAAGCCAGTAAACGTTTAATATTTGCATTTTCATGCTTTTATTTTCTCCTTCCATTCATAACTATATACTTGAAAGTACATCTGTAGCCTATGATTTGAGTCTCCTGAAGTTCTAGGAAGAGGCAAACTACAAACTACTAGGATTATGATTTCAGATGTAGTCATTCCAGAACCTTCTCTTTATGAGTTCACCTGCTAGTACAATCTCCACAACTTGAATGGCATTGGTTGTTCCTGCCAAAAGCATCACAAGTTGTACATCATCAAGGCTCCCTTTGCACTCCCAAGAAGAACTGGTAATTTTAAACAAAAGTATGTCTTTATTTGTATTGGAAAATATTGTCTTTAAATTGTTTCTTGTTGACACTCCCCACAATGGAAAAATTACCGAATTAAACCTGTTTTATGGATGGCAGCTTGGAGCATAGCAAGAAGTTGGAGGATTTGAATTCCATTCCTAGTTCTCATTGTGTTTTGTTTCTTAAAACTATAATAATCGGTCACTGTTATAAAGTTTAAAAGGTGGTTTTAATGTGAATAGCAAATTCTGGTATATCGTGACTAACGCTTAAGAATGCCTGTCTTTGAGAGGAAGGTGTTATAATATTAATGAACAGTGCCAAATACACTGTGCATATCTGCAATTTAATCTTTGAATGTATGTTACTGGATTAGCTCCCTTCTCCTGTGTGATGGTACCATGCATAGAGTCAATCAAATCCTTGTGATGTTTTGTATGGACTTTGACAACATGTAAATAATGTGTAAAGCCAGTTTTTATGATTAAGGAATCAAATTTATTGAATTTTATTATTGAAAGTTGAAACTTAACATGTATGAACAAAAACCAATAAAAGAATATACTCTTTTCATTGACTATAGTATTATGTGAATGCTACATTTATTCTGAACACTTAGGGGCTGCAAAAATGTAATAAGAAATGCATATGACTAGATAGCAATACTGTTTTTTTTAGGTGGTATGCTCTTGATTGAAATATATTCTCACTTTTACCAGGTTAAACATTTGAAATCTTACAATGTTACTTGCTTTTTGATAGATAATAGTGAAATAAATTCAGCTTTGCCATTGCTAGAGTTGTCAAAATTCCACAGTAATTAAAATTTGAATTTTCACCAAATATGAAATTTCCAAATTAAAAACGTATATGTGTACTCTTTTAAAAAGGAATTTGATAGTTCTTGTCAAATGAGAAAATTTAAAGGTAAGAGTTACGGTTTGTCTTATGCTGCATAGACTATTCACCTCCTAACTTGAAGGTCTAATCATAAGACAATTTTTTTTTGCGCATAATTTTCATCTAAAATTAAGTTTACCAAAGGTAAATAACTGCTTACTAGGAACTTCCTTTAGCAAAAATTACTATAAAGTTCGGGACAGTTCGAAATAAAACCCAGGAAACAAGATTAATGTGAGCAGTTCTCCAAGATCCTAACTGGTAGGACATAAACTATGATACAATGGATAGGAAAAGGTAGTGCAAAAAGAATTTCTTAAGATTTAAAAAATACACTTTTCATTATAGGAAAAAGAAGATTCAGAGAAACAAAGGAATGTAACATTATTGATTACATTTTTGGTGATCACCGAGAATTTTTTGTACTTATATTTTAAAAAATGTATTCTACTGTAACAAGTTAATAAAGAGATTTTTTTTAAAAACTATAAACTAGAAATTGAGAGTCTTGCATTCTCTTTTGTATTTGATTATTGTGTCTGGATTAAATTACAATAGAACATGAAAATAAAATGTTTTAAAAAATAGTCCACATTCAGTTATTCTTAATATTTAATGTTGGCCCAAATTCTTCAAATAATTTTATGCTCATCTCTTCTCTCCCTCATCTAGTGATTCAAGGACTGTTAAGTTAATTTTAGCATGACGTATCCAGATGATTGCAACAAATAAAATTAAATGTACTCTGAGGTCAAACTATTAGCAATATCTGCTATTGACTGTTTATAGTCCCCTTCATTAGTATTAGTAATTTAAGTTGCTGTTACGAGGACAAGAAAAATGGCTTGGAAAAGGCAATCCTGGAAAAAAATGAAAAATTCAGAATATGGATAAATGCTAACGGCATAGTTCTATCCTTGAATAGAGTAATGTTTCCATTCCAATAAAGATTTGTTTCAATTGCTATATCTTATGGATTTGGTTCTATGAGTGCTTTATTTTAATAAATGTGTATTTTTCAGTGTTAATTATCAGTAACAGCTATACTTAATAACTGCCTTAAATTTCTTACTTCTTTTTTTTAGAGATGAGATCTCACTATATTGCCCAGGCTAGGCTTCAATTTGGTCTCAAGTGATCGTCCCACTTCAGCTTCATGAGTAGCTGGGCTGACAGGTTGTCTGCCACCACGCCAGGCAAATTTTTTATTTTATGTGAAATAGAAGTAGATATAGGTAATGATAATAGTAACCAACTGTTGTCACCATGTATTTTAATTAGATTTCAGACAATTAGAAAATGGGACATCCAGAAAAATGTGGAAGCTACTTACCTGGGGATGTTTGACATGGCATTCATTTTTCTAGTGCAGTGGTTCTCACCTGGAGTGATTTTGCCCCCCGGTGGACATTTGACAACTGGAGACATTTTTGTCACAACTCAGGAGGTATACTAGTGTTATCAAGTGGGACAAGGCCAAGGATGCTGCTAAACATGCTGCAATACACAGGACAGCCATTGCAACAAAGAATTAGCCTCAAATGTCAGTAGTGCTAAGTCTCAGAATCTTTGGTCTAGTGTGATTTCTATAATTTTGTCACTTAATTTGTGGGAAGGTGGGGTGGTACTGGATGTTGCCTAAAATTTATCCTATAGGTTAATTTTTTAAAACATCAGATTTATTTAGAATTCATTCTAGATCCTAGAGATAAAATATATGTGCATATTTTAATTGTATGAAATGATATATTAACATTTGCCCACTCATTAATTATATTCATTATGTTCACATTTATCTTTGACATTTGACCTACCAGTTTTCCAAAGTCTATTGGTTTGTTGTCTTAAGTTTATTTGAAAGAAAATGTGTTCTTTGACAGATAGTAATGTTTTATCTGTGTACAAAGTTATGAGAAATCTCATGCTTCAGATAACCCATTATGTAAACATTAAATTAGTAGTTTCTCCCATTCATTCTGTAGGTAATTGTGATTTCCACAGTTTAATGAGACAGGGTCTCACTCTGTCAACCAGGCTGGAGTGCAGTGGTGCAATCTCTGACCCCCAGGCTCCCACCTTGGCCTTCTGAGTAGCTGGGACCACAGGTGCACATTATCAGGGGAACCTGCCCCCGATAATTCTTCATGGGTTCTTTTCTATTTTCCTCAAGTGTCAGCTGGTCTGAGAAATAAAGGGAAAGAGTACAAAAGAGAGAAATTTTAAAGCTGGGTGTCCGGGGAAGACATCACATGTCGACAGGTTCCGTGATGCCCCCCAAGCTGCAAAACCAGCAAGTTTTTATTAGTGATTTTCAAAAGGGGAGGGAGTGTACGAATAGGGTGTGGGTCACAGAGGTTACCATGCTTCACAAGGTAATAAAATATCACAAGGCAAATGGAGGCAGGGTGAGATCACAGGACTGGGGCGAAATTAAAATTGCCAATGAAGTTTCTGGCACGCATTGTCATTGATAACATCTTATCAGGAGACAGGGTTTGAGAGTAGACAACCAGTCTGACCAAAATTTATTAGGCAGGAATTTCATCATCTTAATAAGCCTGGGAGCGCTATGGGAGACTGGGGCTTATTTCATCCCTTATCTACAACTGTAAAAGACACGTCCTTAGAGTGGCCATTTTAGAGGCCTATCCCTAGGAACACATTTTCTTTCTCAGGGATGTTCATTGCTGAGAAAAAGAATTCAGTGATATTTCTCCTATTTGCTTTTGAAAGAAGAGAAATATGGCTCTGTTCCACCTGGCTCTCAGGCAGCCAGACCTAATGGTTATCTCCCTTGTTCTCTGAACATCGCTGTTATCCTGTTCTTTTTTCACGGTGCCCAGATTTCATATTGTTTAAACAATTTGTGCAGTTAATGCAATCACCACAGGGTCCTGAGGCGACATACACCCTCAGCTTACGAAGATGACGGGATTAAGAGATTAAAGACAGGCATAGGAAATCACAAGGTATTGATTGGGGAAGAGATAAATGTCCATGAAATCTTCACAATTTATGTTCAGAGATTGCAGTAAAGATAGGCGTAAGAAATTATAAAATACTAATTTGGGGAACTAATAAATGTCCATGAAATCTTCACAATTTATGTTCTGCCATGGCTTCAGCCGGTCCCTCCGTTCGGGGTCCCTGACTTCCTGCAAGACAACACCATGCCTGGCTATTTTTTTTTTTTTTTTTTTTTTTTTTTTGTAGTTTTGGAAGAGACAGGGTCTCGCCATGTTGCCCAGGCTGGTCTCAAACTCTTGAGCTCAAGCAATCTGCCTGCCTCAGCTTCCCAAAGTGTTGGGATTACATGCGTGAGCCACTGTGCCAGGCCAAAAATGATCTTTAAAATGTGTGTTTGTAACACAACTATGGCTTGTTTTTGAGGTCACATCTCCAAGAACAGACTAAATCACTGTTAAATTTCTTTACCTCTTGTTTTTAAATAATTCATCTGGTGGTCTTTTTTTAGCCTTCTGAAAGCACAACATTGATTGAGATGGTTTCAACCTTCTGTGATTTCCACAAATAAGTAATTAGAGTGTTTTTTTATAAAGGAATTTTGCTTGCCCTGGAGATAGATGACTTTTCTAGGGGTTAATAAGAGGGAAATAAACCTGCTATTGTTCAGGTACGTACGAGATGTAAATGTATATGAGAAACTAGTCCTCATAACTGTCATTGACTGGAGTGTGCAGGGGACACCAAATGTAAAGAATCCAGGAGATTAATAGGAAAGTACAGAAAATATCCAGGCAAATGATCTCATTAAATATTAATTTATGAGTTACTTGGAAGCTGAAAGCTATCTATACATGAGTATGCAGAATATCAAATTGGTTGCAAATCCAAACTCTATCAGATGTATTATGGTATTAGATGCCTATAGATGTTAAGACCAGCTACAATGCTCATAGCATATCAGTTGGTGATGCCTTTAAAGGAAATAATCAGTTTCCCTACTGCCTACTCTTCTGAGCACTGGAAGAAAAAAGCAAAGTTAACAAAATGAGCCTGTGTGCTTCAGAATTTGGATTTTTGTCAATTAAAAGGAGAAAGAAGTATTACACATAAAACAGCACTACTTAGTTACTAAACTGGTGATTACGTCCAAGAATTCTCTATTTTAAAAAAATTGAATGTCCAAAAAGATGAACTTAGCTCTTGGTAGTTAAGCATGCTGCAAGGAGGCCTTCTCTAACTCATGTTAACATCATTTTTTCCTACCCCCAAATTCCCTGCCCTGTGTGAAGAAAAAAAAAGTTTATTCCTTTTACTCCTTATCACAAGTAATAAGTTTACTCCCTATCACAAGCAAGCCTCACATTGTACCTCTGATACTATTTCTTCCTCTTTTGAGGATTTTTTTTTTCCCTTCCAGTCTCTGTGCTATATTCTTCCCCTCAGCTACAGGTATTTTAGGTTTTTAACCTTTCTAATTCCTCGAGTCATGGCATCTCTCCTTTTCCCGCCACTGTTAAATGTCTTGAAAGCCTTTACCTATCTCCTTGTTTCCTCAGAATTCCTGATCCTCTTATCCTGCTCCCATTTTACTTATCACTTTCTAACATATTACTGTATTTACTTATTAAGCTTATTTTTTAATAGCCTGCCTCTTACTAGAATGTGAGCTCAAAGTCAGGGCAGGAATTTAAAAAAAAATTGATTGACACATAAAACTTAGGTATTTGTATTGAATACAACATGATGTTTTGATATATGTGTACATGTAGAATGGCTAAATTGAGCTAACTAATGTGCATTAACTCACTTTTTTTGTGATGAGAACATTTATAATCTATTCTCAGTGATTTTCAAGATGACAATACATTCTTATGAACTATAGTCACCATGTTGTACAATAGATCTCTTAAACCTATTTGTCCTGTTTAACTGAAATTTTGTATTCTTTGACCAACAGCTCCCTAACTGCCTCCATCCACTTTCCCACACCCAGCCCCTGATAATTACGAGTCTACTTCTTATGAGTTCAACTTTTTTAGATTCAACATGTAAGTGAGATCATTTGGTATTTGTCTTTCTTTGCTTGGTTGGTTTCATTTAACGTGATGTTCTTTAGGTTCATCCATGTTGTTCCAAATACCAGGATTTTTGTCTTTTTAAAGGCAGATGGTATTGCATTATGTATATATACCACATTTTCTTTATCTGTTCATCCATTGAACATTTAGGTTGATTCCATGTCTTGGCTATTGTGAATAATGCTGCAATTAACATGGGAATGCATATGTCTCTGACATACTGATTTCATTTCATTTGGATAAATACCCAGCAGTGGGATTGCTGGATCGTGGTAGTTATATTTTTATTTTTATTTTTTTGTTTTTGGAGACAAAATCTCACTCTGTTGCCCAGGCTGGAGTGCAGTGGCGTGATCTCAGCTCACTGAAACCTCCACCTCCTGGGTTCAAGCAATTCTCCTGCCTCAGCCTTCCAAGTAGCTGGGATTACAGGCATCCGCCACCATGCCTGGCTAATTTTTTGTAGAGATGGGGTTTTGAAATGTTGGCCAGGCTGGTCTCGAACTCCTCACCTTGGCCTCCGAAAGTGCTGGGATTACAGGTGTGAGCCACCATGCCCAGCCCTATTTTTAATTTTTTAAGGAACCCTCACTGTTTTCTATACTAATTTACCTTCCCTGTAACAGTGTAAAAAAATTCTGTTTTCTCCACATCTGCCTCCCAACACTTTTTTTTTTGATACGAACCATTCTAACAGGTGCGAAGTGATATCTCATCGTGATTGTAATTTGCATTTCCCTGATGACTAGTGATGTTGACCATTTTTTCATGTACCTGCTGGCCATTCGTATGTCTTTTAAGAAATATCTATTCAGGTCTTTTGCCCACTTAAAATCCAGTTATTTGTTTTCTTGCTATTGAGATATTTGAGTTCTTTATATATTCTGGATATTAACCATTTATTAGATATATGGTTTGCAGATATTTTCTCCCGTTTCATATGTTGTCTCTTCAACTCTTGATTCTATGGCTGTGCAGAAGCTTTTTAGTTTGATGTAATCTTATTTGTTTTTGCTTTTGTTGCCTATGCTTTTGGAATCATATATAAAAAAATCATTGCCCAGACCAATGCCATGAAGAGCTTTTCCCTTATGTTTTTCTCTTAATAGTTTTACAGTTTCAGGTCTTATGTTTAAGTCTTCAATCCATTTTGAATTGATTTTTGTATACGGTGGGAGATGAGGGTTTAATATTATACATGTGGATATCCAGTTTTCCCAGCACCATTTATTAAAGATTGTTCCATCTCCATTGTGTGTCCTTGACACTTTTGTCTAAAATTAACCAACCATAAGTGTATGAATTTATTTCTGGGCTCTTTGTTCTGTTCCATTGGCCTATGTGTCTGTTTTTATGCTGGTACCATGCTGTTTTGATCACTATATATAACTTTGTAGAGTATTTTGAAGTTGGTAATGTTATGTCTCCAACTTTGTTCTTTTTGCTCAGAATTTCATTGGCTTTTCACAGTCTTTGTGGTTCCATATGAATTTTAGGATTTTTTTTTTTCTATTTCTGTGAAAAATGTCATTGCATTGAATCTGTAGATCACTGGGAAGTGTGGACATTTTAACAATATTAGTTCTTCCAATTCATGAACATGGGATAGCTTTTTGTTTATTTGTGTCATCTTCAATTTCTTTTATCAGTGTTATGTAGTTTTCACTTTACAGGTGTCTCACCTCTTTGGTTAAATTTATTCCTAAGTATTTTTTTTTTAGTATTGTAAGTGGGATTTTTTTTTTAATTAAAATTTTGCATTGGTGTTCTTAAGTGAGGTAGGTCTAAAATTTTCTGTCCTTTGCAGTATAATTCAGGTTTGGAATCAATGTTATGTTTTTTTAATAAAAATTAATGGAAAGTTTTTTCCTCTTTTAGAAGTGTTTAAATAGCACTGGGAGTATTTGGTTCTTGAAGATTTGGTAGAATTCCCCTCTGAAACCATCTAGGACCGGTGCTAGTTAGGTTAGTTTTTGATAAGTTTTTACATTTCAATTTTTACTTTCTATCTTGTCAAATTTGATAAGAGATATTTTCTGAGGAAATATCTGTTTCATCTAGGTTTTCAAATTTATTTGGAAAGATATGTATTAAGCAGTCTCTCATTTTTTAAGATATAGCATTTGTTTCAAAGTCATTTTTCCCTCTTTATTTCCTGTTTTGTGTGTTTGTGTTCTCCCTGTCATCTCTTCCCTCCCCACTTTGACTGGTTAACTAGTGACCATGTATTTTGTTGATGAATGTTTTAAGAGTCAGATTATTTATTGTTGTTTCATTTCTAAATAATTATTTGTACCTTGTCTTTATTGCATTTCCTCTTTCAGCTGTTACTATTTTTTTTTCGCTTTTGAAATGAGTATTGAATTTAGTACATTGATTCTTTAATTTTTATTGATATAAGTATATAGACTCTAAATTTTCCACTATTCACTGCTTTAATTTTATACTATACATTCTAATATATTATGTTTTAATTGATTTTTAAAAAAGAAATTTGGCGCCAGGTGCGGTGGCTCATGTTTGTAATCCCAGCACTTTGGGAGGCCGAGGCGGGTGGATCACGAGGTCAGGAGATCGAGACCACGTTGAAACCCTGTCTCTACTAAAAATACAAAAAAATTAGCAGGGCGTGGTGGCGGGCGCCTGTAGTCCCAGCTACTCGGAGAGGCTGAGGCAGGAGAATGGCATGAACCCGGGAGGCGGAGCTTGCAGTGAGCCGAGATCGGGCCACTGCACTCCAGCCTGGGTGACAGAGCAAGACTCCGTCTCAAAAAAAAAAAAAAAAAAGAAATTTGGCAATTTTTTTCACTCTGATCTGAGCTGTTTGTTTAATGGATAATTGGTTTTTTTTTTAATTTCCAGGGTGAAATGACATTTTTGGTTTTAAACAATTTCTAACTTTTAGTTTTACTATATTGTGACTGAAGAATGTTGGTTGTATTCTATTTTTGAATTTTTGTGACATATAGTACATTTATTTGAATGTTTCACATTGTTTGACAGAAAGATAAGATTCTCTAGCATCAGTATATTTTGGATATATATAATATTGACATTATTGGTTCTGTTTTTAGGCCTTTTATATACTTAATGTGTACTTTTTTCACTTGTCTTGGACTGATAGTGATCTCAGTATATTTCTGTTCATTTCTTCTTGCATCTTCTGTAGTTTCTGCTTTATGAAGGTGGCTGCTGTTATTTGGTATGTAGATATTCAAAATTATATCTTCATTATGATTATGTCTTAATTATGGTTATAATACTATAAACTATATTTGTCTTGTTTACTGCTTTGAGGCCTGAATTCTACTGTATCAGATATAAAGCTCACAACCTTGCTTTACTTTTTTTTGCAATTGCCTACTCTACTTTTCCTATTCCTTTACTTTTTGGCCTTTTTTGGAAACAAGGCAAATGGGTTAGGCCTGTCTACATTTATTGATACAACTTACTGGTGAGTCTGTGCAGTAGAGAAAGTCAGCCTGAGATTTCCAAATTCATGTTAGAGCTACCACTTATTACAAATCTCTAGCAATGCTAAATATTTTACTTTTGTAAACACATTTTACGATACTGATGATCTTGTCTAACCTTCATTTTCTTAAATTTCATAAGTAAGAAATATTTGCCAGCTTTATCAAAAGAATATGACCACCCCAAGTTAATATTTTTAAAAATGTAGTTTTAAAATTTCTTAAGAGAAAATACATTTTTGAGTAGGAATATTATGCTTTTATTACACAAGCAAGCTCAAATGGTCAGGCAGTACATTGATCAAGTCTGCTAGAACAGCATTCACTGGGAGAAAACTACCAAAGACAAGTAATATCCAGGGGATGCCATTGTCCATCCCCTCTAGAAAATGCATAGAGATTTTAGCAGGGATTGGTATTCTATTCAGAAAGAATACTTAGATTGTTGGCCTTCTAACCTGCATGACTAGGAGGGCACTGGCATCCTGCTGGTTGGTCAGGGACCAGGGGGATCCTTGCCCTATCCTAATAGCTCAGGCTTTGTGGTTAGGGTGTGTGTGTAAAGGGATGGGGGTTGTTTTTTTTCCTCCCTTGTTGTAATCAGGGGCCTGGTTCCAAGTGATGTGGCAATCTGGTAGTAGGATTCACCTGCCTCTTTCCTGGCATGACCAAGACACTGAAGTCCAAGATTTGGGGTTAACTGAGAATGATTGCCTTAAGTGCTAGGCATAGTCAGTTTCTATGTAGCTTTGCAAATTCCAACTCCCTCTCTGGGAAACTAGACTCAGGCAAGTTAATAATTAACTTTCAATTTCTATTACAGAAACATCATTATGTTAATTTTTTATCTCAGAAGCAATTTATGTTTATATAAAGTAACTTACATTTTTTATATGGTTTCCATCAATAGGTAACTGTATCATGATTTCAGTCTGGTCAGTTGTGAGAAAGTTATTTTTGATTTTGTCATTTAAATTTGGATGTTGTTACTATGGGAAAATGGAAAAGTACAACTTCTCTTTAAAAAGTAGTAAGTGGTTTGGATATGAAGGTTGCTTCCCTTGAGGGGAAAATATGTTAGTGCAAATAATTTTCTGCACATGACGTGCTTCTACAAAGTTGTTACACATAGTTTTTATTGTACTTCAATTTTTCTAATAAATGGCAGCAGGTAAAGCATTTTTAATATATCTTTAAGCTATAAACTGATTCACAATAGGAAATAAGACAGGAATAAACTTTAGTTGGGGTCTGGGATGGATGGAGTTTTAACTCAGTTTTTCATATATTTGAAAGTAAAATATAGATAACTTTCCTTTCTATGTTTTATGCCTCCTAAGTTTTCAATAATTTGTAGTATTTTAGTAAAGGAACACCTATATAGCATACTTCATATTGAAAAAGCCAGGATTCTATATTTCATCCACATAGTATATATTTTATTCTACTTACATGAAATTTATAAACTTTTTTGAATTTTAAATATTTGATATGGATTTTGCATTTTTTTGGACAGGTAAAAATATCAAATATGTGTGGTATTTTCATTGGCATTTCCTTTTTCCTTTTTTATTGCACCATTTTCCACACCCATAACAATGACATGCTTATGGTGGATGCTTGACGAATATTAGATAAATAAATGACTGCAGTATGTCCTCCCTGAGGCAACCTTAATCCTTATTCGAATGTGTCTGCTGGAATCAAATTTGTGATCTCCTAGAAAGAATGAATTCTCTTCAATTCGGCATGATGTGATGTAACTGTTAATTTTATATGTCAACTTGACTGGGCCACAGGGTGCCCAGTTACTTGGTCAAATGTTATCCTGGGTGTGTCTGTGAGGGTATTTTTGGAAGATGAACATTTGAATGGGCAGACTGAGAAAGCAGACTGAACTTCCTAATGTTCATGGGTCTCATCCAGTCAGCTGAAAGTCTGCATAGAGCAAAAAGGCTGATCCTCCAGGTGAGTAAGAGGGAGCTCCTCCTGCTTGACTATCTTGATCTGGGACATTGGTTTCTTTTCTGCCTTTGAACTTGAACTGAAACATTGGCTCTTCCTGGGTCTTAAGGCTGCAGGCCTTCAGACTGGAACTTAACACCATTGCTCTCCTGTCTCCAGCTTGCCAACAGCAGATCTTAAGACTCCATAATCATGTGAACAAATTCCTTATTATAAATCAGTCTCTCTCCCTCACCCATCCCCCACAGCCTATTCATTTTGTTTCTTTGGAAAACCCTGGAAATATCTGGCTACCATTCTGTTTTCAAACATAATTAAAAGTATTAATGCTCATCATTTCCTTGAACCTAATTTCTCTTTAAACCAGTCTTATTTTACTGGGTACTTTAGTAATATACAGGAATAGATTATGATGGTATAGTAGGTTCAGTAATGGCCATCCAGACATCAACTCCTAATCCCTAGAATTTGTAAATGTTACCTTATTGGAAAAGGGGTCTTTGCAGATCTAATTAAGGGTCTTGAGGAAAGGGGATTACTCTGGATTATCTGGGAAGGCCTTAAGTACCATCACAAAGTCTTAAAAGAGACAAAGGGAGATAACATGAACACACAGAGGAGAAGACATACAGATGAGAAGGAGGCGGTGTGACCATGAGGCAGAGATTGGAGTGATATAGCCATAAGCCAAAGAATACCTAATGCTGTCAGTAGCTGGAAGAAGCAAGAAACAGATTCTCCCCTAGAGTCTTAGAAAGGAATGTGGCCCTGTTCACAACTTGATTCAAAGTTCAGGCCTCCAGAACTTCAAGAGAATAAATTTTTGTGTTTTAAGTCACTAATTTGTGATGATTTGTTACAACAGCCACAGGAAAGTAATACAGATGGAAAAGTTACTTAGGTGATCATTAAAAATGCTATTGTAATAGAAAATAGCCTGACTGGTTTGTGTATATGTGTGTGTTTGTGTGTGTGTGTGTGTGTGTGTGTGCGAAAAATGTGCAAATAACCACTGTGTTTTACTATGTAATTATTTAAATTTTACAAACTGTTGCTATTTGTCTGCATACTCTGAATTGATTCAAATTATTGTGCTGTACAGACTTTTTGAGGCTCAGTTTGGATTTCTAAGATAAATGAGGTATGGATTGCCCTCAAATATTACTGAACTACAGTCACTTGGTAAAACTTACTTTTCGGACAACTAGTCATAAGGTGGATGCCAGTCTAATGTTACTATGTCTAACAATTCAAAGGTGTAGTAGACAATCAGTGTTTGGGTGGCTGTCCACCCTCCAAATATTCCCTCTTGTTTGGGATAGTCCACCATTGGTATAATCTTCATGGAAGATAGGATACTACCCCTAAATATAGTAGCTAAAATGTTTTTCCTTTCCTCTTCCCTCTCCTGGAGCCAGGAGTTGGTCATGGGATCAGGCCTCAGTTAATCAAACACTCCCACCCAGAACTTTGCATCTTTAGTGACTAAAGTATCCATAGGAGGAGTTAGGCAGGATTCATGGTGGCAGGGGCAGCTATTTCTGCTCTTCAGCACTGCCTTTGTTGGCCCATATTCCAAGTTTGGTTTGCCAGCATCTCATCAATAATGTGAGCTCCCAACATTCTTCCAATAAATTCCCTTTTTACTTGAAAGAACCAATGTTTGTTCTGTTACTTTCAGTTGAAAGGCTTATAAAAGCCATAATGGTTCTTGGTATCCATCTTAGTTCATAATAGTTTCTTAGCAGTTCAAGGTTTATTAATCTAACAGAATTTCTGACTCAGAGATGGTAAAAGTGAAACATCTTGTATAGCCTTAAACTTATAGGTGTTGATTATCTTTTCAAGCTATACCAGGTTGTAAAAAGTAATTGAAACATGTAAGCAGCTTTGTCACAAGCTAGCTAGTGTCTTTGCATCATTATAACACCAAAGGTAACGAATTCTGCTTGAAACTTAAGATGAAATGGAGCCGGGCGCGGTGGCTCATGCCTGTAATCCCAGCACTCTGGGAGGCCGAGGCAGGTGGATCACAAGGTCAGGAGATCGAGACCATCCTGGCTAACACGGTGAAACCCTGTCTCTACTAAAAAATACAAAAAATTAGCCGGGCGTGATGGTGGGCGCCTGTAGTCTCAGCTACTTGGGAGGCTGAGGCAGGAGAATGGCATGAACTCGGGAGGTGGAGCTTGCAGTGAGCCGAGATCGTGCCACTGCACTCCAGCCTGGGTGACAGAGCGAGACTCCGTCTCAAAAAAAAAAAAAAAAAAAGAAACTTAAGATGAACTGATATGATATTTTTTGTTGCATGAATAATGTGACATATACAGGAAATTATATAATAGATAAACTTATTATTGAAGCTTTACTTCATGCCAGACATTAAGCATTTAGACATTTATTTAATCCTCATAACAGTCTTATGAGGAAGGTACCATTAAAATTCCCATTTTGCAGATAAGGAAATGGGGGCATTTGCAAAATCAAAAATAAAAGGCAGCTGATAATTTGTTACTCTGTAGCGCTTTTAACTTCATCGTTATTAGTAAGTCAGTTCTGTAAGACTCTGCCTTCTTAAGTGCAGCCAGGTCCAGACAGCTCAGCCACTGCAACTTCATGTATCCTTTATCTGCTGCTTAAGTATGGATCTCAAAATAGCACCACATACAGATGGTGCAGCTGGCCTAGCAGATGTAGAGTGAAGCTATCTGCAAAATTTCGCAAATGAATCTGTAGTTTAATATGTTACAGATATATAAAAATAATAAGAGTGCACTATTTTAATGTATAATTTTTTAAGGAACACCTTCCTCATCTAGAGAATCATTTGGGATTATTTAAGGCAATCTCAATTTTATAGCTCAGCTGAAAACCATAAGCAGAATCTCAATACAGAAGCGTACACCAAAAGTGACTTTTAAAGAAGTCAGTATAGGTTAGGTTTCATAATCAAGCTGGCACAAATAGCTTTTTAGGCATTTCTGCCCTAGTACCATCCTTTGACCTAGTGATATTTTACCCCTTTGCTACGGCAGGCTAAAGGCATCATATAGGTAGAAAGGATTGTCTGAAGCATAATTCTGTGTTTCTGGGATTCTCCTGTTTCTTCAGTATTCTATGTATCTGCCTCGATCTCCTTTGTTCTTTGATTTTCTGTTCATTCTCATATTGCCTCTTACCCCCTTCTCCTGGCCCCAGCTTTCCCTTGGCAGCTTATCCCATTAGGTGTCTTTCAGCTATCTAGTGCGGCATAATGGAGTACCCCAAAATTTACTGGCTTAAAACAACAGCTGTTTTTATTATTTCTCACTATTCTGTGAGTCAGGAATTCAAAGAGGGTAGAGCAGAGATGACTAATGTCTGCCCCATATCATGTCTACTAGAATGTCCAAAATGGTTTCCTCACTTCCATGTCTGGTACCTGCACTAACTAGCCTCTAATGGTAGGAGCTGGCTTGAGTGATTCTGCTGAGGTCCTATATTTAGGGTCCTTGGTCTAACTCTTGGCTGGGTTCCTCAATTCTTCGTGCAATCTAATGACCTCTCCTTCTCCACATGGTGTCTCCATAGGGCTTCTATATGTGGTGTCAACAATGGGGTAACCAGACTTCTTATGTAGCAGCTCAGGACTTTCAAGAGTACAAAAGCAGAAGCTGCCAGGGCTTCTGCCTTATTCTGTTGGTCAAAAGAGGTCATTGGGCCAGGTGAAATTCAAGGGGAGGAGACTATAAAAGGACAACTTTGGGAGTCACCAAAGAACCAGGGTACCACGTCATGTAATGGCAGCATCACAACCATGTTTGTGTTCAAACATTGTGTGCATGTACATGATGGACATTTGATAAAAGCATTTTCTCCATTCTCCTTGCATTAGGCTAGATCCTTAGTTCAGTCACCTATACACAGATGTAAAAACAATTATCTTGCATATCATGGTTATTACTGCTTCTTTGGGTTAGGTCAGATTTGTAATAATTTTGGTCAGGGTTTAACACAGAATTTTGAGAGCAGTGAGTTATGCCTTATCTTCAGAATAAAGGTAAGACCAGAACAAAGTGAGAATACATTTTTGAATAAAAGAATTGGGAGATCCTATGGGTTGATTCTTTTTTATTTTATTTTATTTTTGAGATGGAGTTTTGCTCTTGTTGCCCAGGCTGGATTGCAATGGCACAATCTTGGCTCACTGCAACCTCTGCGTCCCGGATTCAAGTGATTCTCCTGCCTCAGCCTCCCGCGTAGCTGAGATTACAGGCATGTGCCACCACGCCTGGCTAATTTTGTATTTTTAGTAGAGATGGGGTTTCTTTATGTTGGTCAGGCTGGTCTCAAACTCCTGACCTCAGGTGATCTTCCTGCCTTGGCCTCCCGAAGTGCTGGGATTAGAGGTGTGAGCCACCGCGCCTGGCGGGTTGATTCTTTTAAAATCAACATTCTTTGTATATAAGATGTAATATAATTTAAGGTATAACTAATCTAAATATAAGCCATGAATCTTGTGTTTTTTTCCTCTGAGTTTGACAATTTCATATACTTGTGTAAACATTATTCAAAACAAGACATAAGTCATTTCTATCACCTCAGAAGGTGTTTTCATGCCCCTTTCCGGGTGGCTTCTTCTCACACCTAGAAGCAATCTTTGTTCTCATTTCAACTACCACTGATTAGCTTTTCTAGTTCTTGAATTTCATATAAATGGTATACGCTATGCAACCTCTTGTGTTTGGATTTGTTCACTTACGATGTTTTTGAAATTCTTCTGTTAAGTTCAGTGTATTCATAGTTTATTCGCTTTACTAATGAGTTTTCAATTGTATGGCTATAGCAAATTTTGTTTTTCCATGTGCCTGTTTCCACAGGCATTTTGTTAACTTCCAGTTTTAGGCTACTTTAAATAAATTTTTGCATAAAAGCTTGCTGGGGTATTTGTAAGAATTGCATTAACTCTACAGATCAATTTGGAGAAAATAAAAGTCATCGAGGCGGCTCTCGTGGAGGCAGCTAGCGCCAGGCTGGGGAGCGCTGAGCCGCGCGTCATGCCCTGCGCTGCCCAGACTAGCGAACAATAGAGTCAGGATGGCTAAAGGTGACCCCAAGAAACCAAAGGGCAAAGTGTCCACTTATGCCTTCTTTGTGCAGACGTGCAGAGAAGAACATAAGAAGAAAAACCCAGAGGTCCCTGTCAATTTTGCGGAATTTTCCAAGAAGTGCTCTGAGAGGTGGAAGACGAGGTCCGGGAAAGAGAAATCTAAATTTGATGAAATGGCAAAGGCAGATAAAGTGTGCTATGGTCGGGAAATGAAGGATTATGGACCAGCTAAGGGAGGCAAGAAGAAGAAGGATCCTAATGCTCCCAAAAGGCCACCGTCTGGATTCTTCCTGTTCTGTTCAGAATTCCGCCCCAAGATCAAATCCACAAACCCCGGCATCTCTATTGGAGACGTGGCAAAAAAGCTGGATGAGATGTGGAATAATTTAAATGACAGTGAAAAGCAGCCTTACATCACTAAGGCGGCAAAGCTGAAGGAGAAGTATGAGAAGGATGTTGCTGACTATAAGTCGAAAGGAAAGTTTGATGGTGCAAAGGGTCCTGCTAAAGTTGCCCGGAAAAAAGTGGAAGAGGAAGATGAAGAAGAGGAGGAGGAGGAGGAGGATGAATAAAGAAACTGTTTATCTGTCTCCTTGTGAATACTTAGAGTAGGGGAGCGCCATAATTGACACATCTCTTATTTGAGAAGTGTCTGTTGCCCTCACTAGGTTTAATTACAAAATTTGATCACGATCATATTGTAGTCTCTCAAAGTGCTCTAGAAATTGTCAGTGGTTTACATGAAGTGGCCATGGGTGTCTGGAGCACCCTGAAACTGTATCAAAGTTGTATATATTTCCAAACATTTTTAAAATGAAAAGGCACTCTTCGTGTTCTCCTCACTCTGTGCACTTTGCTGTTGTGCCAAATTGTAAAGACCATCAAGGCTAGGAAGAAACTGCATCAACTAACGAGCAAAATAACCAACTAACATCATAATGACAGGATCAAATTCACACATAACAATATTAACTTTAAATGTAAATGGGCTAAATGCTCCAATTAAAAGACACAGACTGGCAAACTGGATAAGGAGTCAAGACCCATCAGTGTGCTGTATGCAGGAAACCCATCTCACGTGCAGAGACACATATAGACTCAAAATAAAGGGATGGAGGAAGATCTATCAAGCAAATGGAAAACAAAAAAAGATGGGTTGCAATCCTAGTCTCTGATAAAATAGACTTTAAACCAACAAAGATCAAGAGACAAAGAAGGCCATTATATAATGGTAAAGGGATCAATTCAACAAGAAGAGCTAACTATCCTAAATATATATGCACCCAACACAGGAGCACCCAGATTCATAAAGCAAGTCCTGAGTGACCTACAAAGGGACTTAAACTCCCACACAATAATAATGGGAGATTTTAACACCCCACTGTTAACATTAGACAGATCGACGAGACAGAAAGTTAACAAGGATATCCAGGAATTGAACTCAGCTCTGCACAAAGTGGACCTAATAGACATCTACAGAACTCTCCACCCCAAATCAACAGAATATACATTTTTTTTCAGCACCACACCACACCTATTCCAAAATTAACCACATAGTTGGAAGTAAAGCTATCCTCCGCAAATGTAAAAGAACAGAAATTATAACAAACTGTCTCTCAGACCACAGTGCAATCAAACTAGAACTCAGGATTAAGAAACTCACTCAAAACCGCTCAACTACATGGAAACTGAACAACCTGCTCCTGAATGACTACTGGGTACATAATGAAATGAAGGCAGAAATAAAGATGTTCTCTGAAACCAACGAGAACAAAGACACAACATACCAGAATCTCTGGGACACATTCAAAGCAGTGTGTAGAGGGAAATTTATAGCACTAAATGCCCACAAGAGAAAGCAGGAAGGATCCAAAATTGACACCCTAACATCACAATTAAAAGAACTAGAAAAGCAAGAGCAAACACATTCAAAAGCTAGCAGAAGGCTAGAAATAACTAAAATCAGAGCAGAACTGAAGGAAATAGAGACACAAAAAACCCTTCAAAAAATTAATGAATCCAGGAGCTGGTTTTTTGAAAAGATCAACAAAATTGATAGACCACTAGCAAGACTAATAAAGAAGAAAAGAGAGAAGAATCAAATAGATGCAATAAAAAATGAAAAAGGGGTTATCACCACCGATCCCACAGAAATACAATCTACCATCAGAGAATACTACAAACACTTCTACGCAAATAAACTAGAAAATCTAGAAGAAGTGGATAAATTCCTCAACAAATACACCCTCCCAAGACTAAACCAGGAAGAAGTTGAATCTCTGAATAGACCAATAACAGGCTCTGAAATTGTGGCAATAATCAATAGCTTACCAACCAAAAAGAGTCCAGGACCTGATGGATTCACAGCCGAATTCTACCAGAGGTACAAGGAGGAACTGGTACCATTCCTTCTGAAACTATTCCAATCAATAGAAAAAGAGAGAATCCTCCCTAACACATTTTATGAAGCCAGCATCGTCCTGATACCAAAGCCTGGCAGGGACATAACCAAAAAAGAGAATTTCAGACCAATATCCTTGATGAACATTGATGCAAAAATCCTCAATAAAATACTGGCAAACCGAATCCAGCAGCACATCAAAAAGCTTATCCACCATGATCAAGTGGGCTTCATCCCTGGGATGCAAGGCTGGTTCAACATATGCAAATCAATAAATGTAATCCAGCATATAAACAGAACCAAAGACAAAAACCACATGATTATCTCAATAGATGCAGAAAAGGCCTTTGACAAAATTCAACAATGCTTCATGCTAAAAACTCTCAATAAATTAGGTATTGATGGGACGTATCTCAAAATCATAAGAGCTATCTATGACAAACCCACAGTCAGTATCATACTGAATGGGCAAAAACTGGAAGCATTCCCTTTGAAAACTGGCACAAGACAGGGATGCCCTCTCTCACCACTCCTATTCAACATAGTGCTGGAAGTACTGGCCAGGGCAATCAGGCAGGAGAAGGAAATAAAGGGTATTCAATTAGGAAAAGAGGAAGTCAAATTGTCCCTGTTTGCAGGTGACATGATTGTATATCTAGAAAACCCCATTGTCTCAGCCCAAAATCTCCTTAAGCTGATTAGCAACTTCAGCAAAGTCTCAGGATACAAAATCAATGTGCAAAAATCACAAGCATTCTTGTACACCAATCACAGACAAACAGAGAGCCAAATCATGAGTGAACTCCCATTCACAATTGCTTCAAAGAGAATAAAATACTTAGGAATCCAACTTACAAGGGATGTGAAGGACCTCTTCAAGGAGAACTACAAACCACTGCTCAATGAAATAAAAGAGGATACAAACAAATGGAAGAACATTCCATGCTCATGGGTTGGAAGAATCAATATCATGAAAATGGCCATACTGCCCAAAGTAATTTATAGATTCAGTGCCATCCCCATCAAGCTACCAATGACTTTCTTCACAGAATTGGAAAAAACTACTTTAAAGTTCATATGGAACCAAAAAAGAGCCCGCATCACCAAGTCAATCCTAAGCCAAAAGAACAAAGCTGGAGGCATCACGCTACCTGACTTCAAACTATACTACAAGGCTACAGTAACCAAAACAGCATGGTACTGGTACCACAACAGAGACATAGATCAATGGAACAGAACAGAGCCCTCAGAAATAATGCCGCATATCTACAACTATCTGATCTTTGACAAACCTGACAAAAACAAGAAATGGGGAAAGGATTCCCTATTTAATAAATGGTGCTGGGAAAACTGGCTAGCCATATGTAGAAAGCTGAAACTGGATCCCTTCCTTACACCTTATACAAAAATTAATTCAAGATGGATTAAAGACTTACATGTTAGACCTAAAACCATAAAAACCCTAGAAGAAAGCCTAGGCAATACCATTCAGGACATAGGCATGGGCAAGGACTTCATGTCTAAAACACCAAAAGCAATGGCGACAAAAGCCAAAATTGACAAATGGGATCTAATTAAACTAAAGAGCTTCTGCACAGCAAAAGAAACTACCATCAGAGTGAACAGGCAACCTACAGAATGGGAGAAAATTTTTGCGACCTACTCATCTGACAAAGGGCTAATATCCAGAATCTACAATGAACTCAAACAAATTTACAAGAAAAAAACAAACAACCCCATCAAAAAGTGGGCGAAGGACATGAACAGACACTTCTCAAAAGAAGACATTTATGCAGCCAGAAAACACATGCAAAAATGCTCATCATCACTGGCCATCAGAGAAATGCAAATCAAAACCACAATGAGATACCATCTCACACCAGTTAGAATGGCCATCATTAAAAAGTCAGGAAACAACAGGTGCTGGAGAGGATTTGGAGAAATAGGAACACTTTTACACTATTGGTGGGACTGTAAACTAGTTCAACCATTGTGGAATTCAGTGTGGCGATTCCTCAGGGATCTAGAACTAGAAATACCATTTGACCCAGCCATCCCATTACTGGGTATATAAATCATGCTGCTATAAAGACACATGGACTATAAATCATGCTGCTATAAAGACACAAGCACACGTATGTTTGTTGCGGCACTATTCACAGTAACAAAGACTTGGAGCCAACCCAAATGTCCAACAACGATAGACTGGATTAAGAAAATGTGGCACATATACACCATGGAATACTATGCAGCCATAAAAAATGATGAGTTCGTGTCCTTTTTAGGGACATGGATGAAACTGGAAAACATCATTCTCAGTAAACTATTGCAAGGACAAAAAACCAAACACCGCATGTTCTCACTCATAGGTAGGAATTGAACAATGAGAACTTGTGGACACAGGAAGGGGAACATCACACTACGGGGACTGTTGTGGGTTGGGGGGAGGGGGGAGGGACAGCATTAAGAGATATACCTAATGCTAAATGACGAGTTCGTGGGTGCAGCAAACTAACACGGCACATGGATACATATGTAACAAACCTGCACATTGTGCACATGTACCCTAAAATCTAAAGTATAATAATAAAAAAAGAAAATAAAAGTCATCAATTTTGAGTCTTTCAATCAACATACAATGGTTTATATGTCTAGGGTTTCATTTTTCTCAGCTATGTTTTGTGTTTTATACTGTAGCAGTTTCCACATTTCTCATGTTTATTTTTAGATACTTGATGTTTCTTGATATCCTGTCACATGGCTAATTTCACACATTAGTTGAGTAGTCATTTTTTAGATGTCATAGTTTCTTTGAATGCAATCATGCCACTTGTAACTAAGGATCATTTAGCTTCTTCCTCTCCTGTCTTCATGCTGCTTTCTTCTTTTTCTTGTCTTGTCTTTCTTTCTAGCTAGGACTTCCAGTACAATGTTGGAGATCGTACATATCCTTGCCCTTTTGCCAATGATAAGGGAAATATTGTAATATTTCACCATTAAAATATGATGTTGGCTGTTTATCAGATTTCTTGTTTCCTGTGAGTTTTTATTTTTAAAATCATGAATGGGTATTTTCTTTTATCACTTTTCTGTTTTCTCTATCTATGGAAATGATTGTATGACTTTTCTTCTTTACTATTTTAATGTGATGAATTACATTGATTTTTTTTAACTGTTAAACCAATCTTACATTCCTAGGATAAACTCCACTTGTTTGTGATGTGTTATAGTTTTAATTGCTTGATTTGGCTTGCTAATTTTTGTTAAGGAGTTTTAAAATATTTGTTCAGGAGGTATATTGGTCTGTGCTTCTATTGCACTGTATTTACTTCTAGTAGGAAGGTTATGCTGCCTTGCTTCATAAAACAAGTTGGAAAGTGTTTCTATAAGAGTAATAACTCTTTTATAAAACAGTTTAAGATGGGCATTATTTCTTCCTTAAATGTCTGATGGCATTCATTGGTGAAGCCATCTGGACCTCGAGTTTTCTTTGTGGTAATGGTTTTGATTACAAATTCAATTTCTTTCATGGATATAGGTTTACTAAGGATATTTGCTGTCTCTTGAATGAGCTTTGGCAGCTTGTGTTTTTCGCCTTGCTTGTTGGATTTTGTTGGCATAAAGTTGTTTTTTTTTTTTTTTTTTTTTTTTTTTTGAGACGGAGTCTTGCTCTGTCGCCCAGGCTGGAGTGCAGTGGCACAGTCTCGGCTCACTGCAAGCTCCGCCTCCCGGGTTCACGCCATTCTCCTGCCTCAGCCTCTCCGAGTAGCTGGGACTACAGGCGCCCGCCACCGCGCCCGGCTTATTTTTTTTTTTATACATTTAGTAGAGACAGGGTTTCACCATGGTCTCGATCTCCTGACCTCGTGATCCGCCCGCCTCGGTCTCCCAAAGTGCTGGGATTACAAGCGTGAGCCACCGCGCCCGGCCCATAAAGTTGTTTATAATACCTTTTATCATTCTTCTAATATCTATCAGATCATAGTGATATCCTCTTTTATTTGTGAAACTGATAATTTATGTTTCCTTGTTTGTAATCTTTGGCCCTTGTGTTAGTTAGAAATGTGTGGCTTAATTTCCTAATGTTTGGGAATTTTCTGGGTATTGTATTGTTATTCATTTGTAATTTCATACTTGTGTGGTCAGAGAATTACTCTATCATTTTTATTATTTGAAATTCATTGAGACTTTTTTTCTGGCTTGGCACATGGTGTATCTTGGTGTATGTTCCATGTGGACTTAAACAGAATGGATATTCTGCAGTTGTTGGATATTATGTTCTATAAATGACAGGTCCAGTAGTATTATTTAAATCTATGTGTTTGTTGATTTTTGTCTCTGCTTTCTTTAAGTAGTGAGAGAAGGGCATTAAAATTTCCAACTACAATTGTGTATTTGTTGATTTCTTTAGTTTTGACAATTTTGACTCATGCATTTTTAGGTTCTGTTATGAGGTGATTACATATGTAGTATTGTCATATCTTCTTAATAATTGTCCCTTTTATCATTACCAAATATCCCACTTTATAGTAATACTTCTTGTCTCAAAGTCTGCTTGGTCTGATATAACACAGTCACAAACACTTTCTTATGCTTAATGTTTGCATAGTACAGCTTCTTGCACGTTTTACAACTTTATGTTTAATGTGTTTCTTTGCTATATTTTTTGGTATTGCTTATTTATCAAATCTAATAAACTGTCTTTTAACTGGAATGTTTAGTCCATTTTTACTTGATATAGTTGAGTTTAATTCTACCATCTTGCTACTTTAAAAAATTATTTATTTTTTGTTTACCTCTTTCTCCATTCTTGCCATCTTAGGTATTTTCAATATTTAGTTGCTTTTCTCCTCTATTATATTTTCAGGTATTTTATGGTTAAATCATTTTATTCACAAAGAAACTAAAATTTATTTTTATTTTGAATAGACTTTATTTTTTAAAGCAGCTTTAGGTTCACAGCAAAAATGAGCAGAAAGAACAGAGAGTTCCTGTGTTAGTCTGTTTTGCATTGCTATAAAAGAATACCTGAGGCTAAGAAATTTGGAAAGAAGAGAGGTTTATTTAGCTTATGATTCTGTAGGCTATACAAGAAGCGTAGTGTCAGTATCTGCTTCTGGTGAGGCATTAGGAAGCTTACAATCACGGCAGAAGGCAAAGGAGAAGCCAGCAGGTGACATGTTGAGAGAGGGAGCAAGAAAGAGAGGGAGGAGGTGCCAGACTCTTTTTAAACAACCAGATCTAATGTTAACTCATTACTACAGGGAGGGCACTTAGTCATTGATGAGTCATTTACTGTTGCCATACTTTTGTCTTTTCTAAAATGTCATGTAGTTGGAATCATGTAGTATGTAGACTTTTCAGATTGGCTTCTTTTACTTAATAATATGCATTTATGTTTCCTCCATGTCTTTTCATGGCTTCATAGCTAAGGTTTTTTTTTTTTAGCACTGGATAATTGGATAATATTCTGCAATATTATCCACCACCATGACCCAAGCACCTCCCACTAGGCCCACCTCCAACATTGGAGGTCACATTGTAATATGAGATTTGGAGGGGACAGAACATCCAAACCTTATCAGTTCTCCTTTACCCCCATACTTCCTCACACACACAACCTCCCCAATATCAACATTATCAACATCCCACACCAAAGTTGTACATTTATTACAATCATGGAACCTATAGTGACACAACATTTACACCCAAAGTCCATAGTTTAGTTTTCACTCTTGGTGATATACATTCTATGGATTTTGACAAATGTATAATGACATGTATCCACCATTATAATATCATACAGAGTATTTTCACTGCCTAAAAATCACCTATGCTTCACTTAGTGATTCTGATCTCTTTTTTTTTTTTTGAGACGGAGTCTCACTCTGTTGCCAGGCTTGAGTGCAGTAGGGTGATCTCGGCTCACTGCAACCTCTGCCTCCCAGGTTCAAGCAATTCTCCTGCCTCAGCCTCCCGAGTAGCTGGGACTACAGGCACGTGCCAGCATGCCCACCTAATTTTTGTATTTTTAATAGAGACAAGGTTTCACCATGTTGGCCAGAAGGTCTTGATCTCTTGACTTCGTGATCCACCTGCCGCGGCCTCCCAAAGTGCTGGAATTACAGGCATGAGCCACTGCGCCCAGCCTCTTCTCCATTTTACTATTTCTATACTTTTGTCTTTTCCAAAATGTCATATAGTTGGAATCATGCAGTATGTAGTCTTTTCAGATTGGCTTCTTTTACTTAGTAATATGCATTTATGTTTCCTCCATGTCTTTTCATAGCTTCATAGCTAACTTTTGTTTAGCACTGGATAATTGGATAATATTCTGTTGTCTGAATATACCACAGTTTATTTATTTATTCACCTACCATCTTAGGTGGCTAGGGCTGCCATAACAAAATAACACAAGCTGCATGGCTTAAACAACAGAAATCTATTTTCTCAACATTAAGGAGGCTGGAAGTTCAAGATCAAGGTCCAGCAGGTCCTGTTTCTGGTGAGGACTTTCTCCTTGGCTTGCAGATAGCCACCTTCTCACTGCATCCTCACTGGCCTTTTCTCTGAGTTCATGTGGAGTGGCCAGGGAGAGATCTCTTCTTCTTATAAAGCCACCAATTGTGTTGGACCACATTTAACCTTAGTTACCTCCTAAAGGCTCAATCTCCAAATACAGTCACATTTGGGATTAGGGCTTTAATATGTGAATTTGGAGAGGAGAGTAGAAACAATTCAATCCATAGAATCTATCGAAGGGCATCTTGGTTGCTTCCAAGTTTTGGCAATGCCATAAACACCTGTATGCAAGATTTTCGTGGACATAAATTTTCAACTCCTTCGGGTAAATACCACTGAGTGTGACTGCTGGATTATGTGGTAAGAGTATATTTAAGAAACTGCCAAACTGTCTTCCAAACTGACTGTACAATTTTGCATTCTCACCAGCAATGAAAGTTCCTGTTGTACCACATCTTCACCAGCATTATTATCAATGTTCTGGATTTTGGCCATTCTAATAGTTGTGTAGTGGTATCTCATTTTTTAATTTGAATTTCTGTAATGATATGTGATGGGGAGCATCTTTTCATATGCTTATTTGCCATCTGTCTTTATCATCTTTGGTGAGAAGTCTGTTCAGGACTTCTGCCCATTTTTTAATTGGGAAATTGTGTTTTAATGCAAGATTTAATTTTATAGACTAGTAAAGTTTTAAAACAACCTGTGAATCTAGACATTTAAAAAGCATTGGAACAATTTGTGAAATTTATAAATACAGTCCTTAGAGTTCTGAAGAATTTGATACTTTTTTTGTGTCTGCAAAGTTTTTATTTTTTAGGTCATTCAAATCCACATGAAAATAGGCTTTGGCTAAGGTAAATCCACTTTCTATATAAATATGAGATTCTCAGGTATTTTGGTTTTTGAGGAATAATAACACACATATTGAGGGAAAACAAGAGGGCATCATTTTCTTATATCTTTAAGAGCAAGGCAACATTGCCCAGAATGCTGTTCCACTTCTGCTTATCCCATTCCACCACTCGCATTCTTTGGCTTGGACTATGTCACACATCTTCTCAAAGCAGTCACAGAAAGGAGAATAATGTCTTCATAATTGGCTTAGACGAATAAGGACCTAGTCTTGGGCTTAGGGATGGGGCTATCCTCCTCTGAATTATATGGCCACGTGAAAGAGGTGGCTGTCTGAAGAAAATCAAAGTACTATTGTTAAAGAGACATGTTGGTGGTGAACAACAATGTTGGCTAAACCCCGTTTCCACAAATAAGTTTACTTACTCTGACCTTGGAAGCTAAAAAATCTGGTACTGAGGGAGAGTTGCCACACAAGGGATATGTACCGATCTGAGGGAGAGAATCATGTAGCAAAAAAATAAGATGGAGAGCATGGGGGCAGTGAACCCAAGGTAGAGAAGGGCTTAGGAGGGGATTCAGGCAGAAATAGGGGTCATGAAGCTGATCCCAAAGGAAGGAAAGCAAACTGCAAAGGCCAGCTTGGCTGGCTACAAATTTTGCCTTGGGCCATCAAACTCACATGTTTGTGTAACTCATAAATAGACCAAAAGGACTAGGCAATTACAGCACAGTTATAAGTTGAGGGTAAGGACAATGAGCTGCTTCTTAAAATAATTAAGTCAGGGGGATCTCACCTCTCTGGACATTTATGGGGTCTTATTTACTGCACAAAGGCATTGCATATGTATGTGGAGGCAAAGAGCAGGATCAGCTATATAATTTGCAAGGCCCAGTGCAAAATGAAAATTCAGAGCCCCTTGTTAAAAAAGTTATTAAGAATTTCAAACCACTCAGTGCCTCTTCAGACTGTACAGAGAGCAATCCTCCCTCTAGAAATGACTTTATGGCTGTATAATTTGTGTAGTTGTACAAGGTTCCCATGCTTAGAAAGGCCTCACATTTTGTTTAATCATTAAACATTATGGTTTCTAGCTGCAGTTTCTAGCTGCAATTCTACAACTGAGGGCAAGTTATTTTTTTTCAGATCTCAGTTTGCTCATTTCTTAGAATTGATCTATACTAGTAGTTTCCAAACCTTTTATTTGAAAGCAGTAGAACCCCCTTTACATCAAAATTTTTACTTGGAGTCTGCTGTGGTCTGAATATTTTTGTCTTCCCAAGATTTATGTTGAAACATAATCTCCAATGTGATACTGTAAGGAGGCGGAATCTTTGGGAGGTGATTTGGTCATCAGGGTGGGACCCTCATGAATGGGATTAGTGCCCTTACAGGGGCTGAAGAAACCATAATTTTTCCACCATGTGAGGATGTAGTAAAGTAGAAAGTGGATCCTCACCAGACACAAAATCTGCCATGACCTAGATCTTTCCCAGTCCCGAGTTCTATAAGAAGTACATTTCTGTGGTTTAAGCCACCCAATTTATGAAATTTTGTTATAGCAGCCTCGATGGACTGAATACAGGATGGAATGATTACAGTCCTAAATATAAAACATAAAAGAGAAGGTATCTAATTAAAATCTCCTCTCTAATAGAAGGAGCCCATGAAATTCCACAGAATAATTTGATAACACTCCATTGTGGTCAAGTTTGCCAACTACAGCCCTCAGGTCAGAAGCCCTCAGCTGCTAGCTGTTTTTGTACATAACTTTTATTGGAACATAGCCATGCTCATTTGTTTACATGTCATTTCTGGCTGCTTCTGCTCTACAGAGTTAGAGTTGAGTAGTCTTGACAGAGTCCACATGGCTGGCAAAGCCTAAAATATTTACTTGCAGGTCCTTAACAGAAAAAGTTTACCACTTCTTGATCTAGATTATTTATGCTGATGACACTGGGAGGATGGCAAGAACAAGACAAGGCACAAAGGTTCCCAGGCTTGGAGAATGGGCAGGCTAACAAGGCAGGGAGTTAGATATCAGCTAACAATCAAGAGACCAATGTGGAGCTGGTGTGTGTCACATGGATCCAGACCCTGAAATAAGATAGAAACCTAATTACCAAGACAGAGACACAAGGCTGAAATGAGAAAAGCAGCAAGTTTGCCCACATGCCAACTTAACTGAAGTATGGATTAGTCCTGAGATTTCTCCCCAGAGTGGTTTAGATTCCAGAGCCCTGCAGGGAACTAGAGTTGGAGAATAAAGAACTACTGGGACAGGGAACAGGTGGGTCCTCATCAAGGTTATAGAGATGAGAAGATAATGGCCCCTGGAAGGGTATGAGAGTGCAAACATAAAACACTCATGTCAGTAATAAATCAAATATAGAGAATAAATAGGCCAGGTGTGGTGACTCGTGCCTGTAATTCCATCACTTTGGGAGGCCGAGGTGGGCTGATCACCTGAGGTCAGGAGTTTGAGACCAGCCTGGCCATGGCAAAACCCGTCTCTACTAAAAATACAAAACTTAGCCAGGTGTGATGGCGCACCTGTAATCCCAGCTACTTAGGAGACTGAGGCAGGAGAATCACTTGAACCCAGGAGATGGAGGTTGTAGTGAGCTGAGATTGTGCCACTACACTCCAGCCTGGGCAACAGAGCGAGGTTCTGATAGATTAGATAGATAGATGATAGATAGATAGATAGATAGATAGATAGATAGATAGATAGATAGATAGATAGATAAAGTAGGAAAAACCCAGAGAGAACACAGTAATAACTAAAACAAAATAGACTGTTTCCTAAACATCTTTGATAGGTACTATAAAAATGAATGAGATTATGTACATGTACAAGGCAGTCTTTGACTTCAAGGATTATACATAGAAGTCAGAAAATACAATACACTGGAATATAATCCTGTGTATTTGAGGCTCCCTGTGGTAGTTTTAAAGTAGAGATCCCAAGGTACTTCCCCAGACCTACTGAATCAGAGTCTCTGTGACTGGGACTTGGGGAAAGTAATGGGCTGAACTGTGTATTGTGTACCCCACAAATTCCCATGTTGAAGCTCTCAACTCTAGTACCTCAGAATGTGACTGTATGTGAACACAGGGATGTTTAAATAAGTGATTAAGTTAAAACGAGGCTGTTAGGGTGTGCCTTAATCCAATCTGACTATTGTCCTTGTCAGAAGAGGAAATATGGACACACAGAGAGACACCAGGGGTGCACATGCCCAGGGGGATGACCATGTGAGGGCAGAGCAAGGTGGCCACCTACAAGCCAAGGAAAAAAGCGTCAGAAGAAACAAAATCTGTTGAAACTTTAATCCTGGATTTCTAGCCTCCAGAACTGTGAGAAAATAAATTTCTGTTGTTTAAGCCATCCAGTCTCTGATATTATTATGGTGGCCCTACCACATGAATAGATCATGTGTGATATTTGAGTATCTACACAGGTAATTCCGACACTCACACTGAGTTGACAACCACTTGGTTAGAGTTAAGATGCAGACCCAGGAGGAAGATAAGGAAAAGGTGCTGAAGAATGGATAGAGGAAATGTTGCCTTATAAATATAAAAGAGATGAGCTTTGTGTTGCCTATGAGGTTCCCCATGCCTATTACTTTGGTTGTCAGCCCTGAAGCAGCCGTGGTTGTGCTGTCCACATAAAACTCTTCATTTGCCAGGTGGCTCATTCCTGTAATCCCAGTACTTTGGGAGGCTGAGGTGGGCGGATCACCTGAGGTCAGGAGTTCGAGACCAGCCTGGCCAACATGGTGAAACCTTGTCTCTACTAAAAATACAAAAATTAGCCAGGTGCACTAGCAGGTACCTGTAATCCCAGCTACTCAGGAGGCTGAGGCAGGAGGATCACTTGAACCTGGGAGGCGGAGGTTGCAGTGAGCCAAGACCGCACCATTGCACTCCAGCCTAGGCGACAAGAGCGACTCTTCATCTAAAAAAAAAAAAAGCTCTTTATTTACCATCTTAGTGCTGCTTCTGTTGTTTTGAGTTGAATCAGGTCAGTCTTCATCTTGTTCTTGGTAAGTTTTGCCCCCAGTCAATGGGAAGCTAGCACATTTTCCTATCATGTACTCTTTGTTGCCTCCCTCTCCTGTTATCATGTTGGAAACTGTGCAAGAGACAGAAACCAAGAACTAAGGCTTTTCTTACCACTAGACAAACTATTTTTAAACTAGAGAAAATAAGGGCCATTTCTTCGGGGGTGGAGTCATCTCGTTGCTATTTATGGCTTGTTGTTATAAATCCAATTTCTCAAAAAGAGTTCCAGCATTAGCAGATTTTAATGAAGTAGTTATTAAGCATATTTGGCCTTGTGAACGCAAATTTATTTCCTAATGATCTTTGTCTGACTGAAAATAGCAAGTCTTGAATATGTTAGTCTGTGCAGGGAATGTTAATGTTTTCTTAATTTTTCCCAGTGATATTGAATCAAAATGGCTTTTGGCAAATCAGTCAACTGAAGCAATAGCTAAGGACACCAAACTCCTGTCTCTTATTACTTAACATGATATATATTCAACTAAAATTACAGTATCCCATTTTCTTGGTGCTTTGAATGGAAAAGTTCCAGAATGTAACCATTTGATTTAAAACTCCTAGCGCTTTTTAAAACAAGGTATCATCTCCTTTTAAAGGTTAGATTTCAGGGAATAACGTCAGCAAGATATCAGAGTAGGAGATGCCAGCCTTCATCCTCCCACAAAAAAATAATAATTAGACAGCTATCCACAAGTGAAAATAGCTCTGGAGAGCTCAGGCATCAATTTGAAAAGCTGCAGCAACACAGCAAAGCAACAACAACCACAAAAAAACCAGAATAATTGCACAAAAGGCAGAGGAACAACAGTTTCATTTTGCCTGCACCATCTCATCTCCTGAGGCTGTCACTGCTCAATGCTAAGAGGGAACTACCCAGTGCACAACTTGTCCTTACAAGGAAAAGAAGAGCAGAATGAATGACCAACTTCCCCAGTCTTTTGGGGGCATTGCCCTAAGGATCTGCTTTGGTTTCACCTCACCCAGATCTCTGGGGACACCAACATAGCTGAGACATCTGGAGACGACTAAAAACTTAACATGACATATATTCAACTGAAAAACAAAGAAGGCTGGAGGCTATCAGTGTCAGCCATATGGTGGATGCTATTGTCACCCCCCCATGGCTTGATCCTCAACTCTCACCACTGAGGTCCTCAACAGCTCTTGTGGTGGTTCACAGCATCCCCCCGCCCACAAGCCAGCTCCACTGAGGACCCCCTTGTGTTCAACATTGTGGATCCAAGCGGTCTGCTCCACAGGGGATGCCAAAAGCTTTTGCCTTTGAGATCTACAGATTTTTGTCTTTGCAGACTCCAGCTGTCTGAGCTGCCACCTTTTTCTCCCCTTCCCAGAGCTTTCTTTCCACCATGGGTGCCCCATCCCCACACACAGCATGGCCACTGCATGCACATGCTTGCAGATGACTTGGGTTCCTGCATCAAGCCATGACATGCAATGCTGTATGTATGCCCACGGGTGATCCTGCAGGCATGTGTGTTTACATAGCTGACACTGACCCCACTGCCAGCCTTCACTACTCTTCAGTCACCTGCAGCTAGCCATCAGCTCTGGTCCCCACAGCAGTGTACATGCACCAGCTAGCCCCAACTCCCTCACCACCAGGCACATGTCTTCAGCTGTTCCTTGCAGTTGAGCTCATGCATACTGGCAGGCCCAACCGCTGCAGCCACACTTGCATGTACAGCTGGTCCCTACAGCCACACATGTGTAAACTTCAAGCCCCGATGTCCACCACTGTTTGCCCTTGTCCCTTGCTACTGAAGCCAGAGGCAGTGCTGAGGACCCTAACAGCTTTTTTACTCACTGTGGATCCCCTGCAGTTCTTATCAATAAGGGTTTTGCTGCTGCTGACATCATGGACCACAGCTTTCTGAGCTGATAAGACTCTACACCACCCCCACACAAGACCCAAAGCTACTTTATGCTCCCACATTTGATATCTGGTGACACAATATGCTCCAGGGCCCCCTCACCCCACTGATAAATGTCTTTTCTTACCACAGCCAGTCAATTAAATCTGGAAAAGGTCTTCAAAGGCACAGATACCTGCCTGTTTACCTATATATCAAACCTGCACAAACAAGGATCACAAGGAACCAGGGAAACAAGACACCAACCAAGAAACAAATAATTGTTCTAAAGAAGCTCAGCAGGTTACAAGAGAACATAGATAAATGATTTAATGAAATCAGGAAAACAATATGAGAACAAAATGAGCTATTGAAAAAAGAGATAGAAAACAGGAAAAGAGAGAACCAAACAGAAATTTTGAAGCTAAAGAATACAGTGACCAAACTAGAGAATGTAATAGAAAGTTTCAATAGCAGACTCAATCAAGCCAAAGAATCAGAACTTGAAGACATGTCATTTTAAATTATCAAGACATAAAAGAAAAAATGAAAAAGAATAAAAGGGAATGAAGAAAGCCTATGAGATTTTTGAGACCCCATCAAAAGAGCTAGCATTTGCATTACATAATCCTTTAGAAGGAGAAGACAGAGAGGGAAAAGGACAGGAAACTATTTAAAGAAATAATGGCTGAAAATTTTCCAAGTTTGGGAAGAGATATGGAAATCCAAGCACATGAAGCTCAATGGTGGTCCCCAAAGACTTCACTGAAACATATTTTAATCAAACTATCAAAAGCAAAGACAAAAGAGAGAAATTTGAAAGCAACAAGAGAAAAGAGGCTCATCAAACAAAAGAAAATTTCTATGAGGCCATCAGCAGAAACCTCGCAGGCCAGGAGAACATGGAATGATATATTCAGAGTGCTGGAAAGACCCTTTGCCAAACAATAATAGTTTACCTGGCAAAGCTATTCTTCATAAATGAAGGATAGATAAAAATTTCCTCAGAGAAACAAAAGTTGAGGGAGCTCATCATCATTAGACCTGCCTTAAAAGAAATGCTAAAGAGAGTTCTTCAACCTGAAATGAAATAATGCTAATTAGTAATGTAAAAGCATATGAAAATATAAAACTCACTTGGAAAGATAATTATGTAGTCAAATTCAGAATACTCCAGTGCTGTAATAATGGTGTGTAAATCACTTATAACTCTAGTACAAAGATTAAAAGTCAAGGTATTAAAAACTATATCTATAATAATTTATTAATGGGTTCATAATATAAGAAGTTATAAATTAAAAACATAAAATTGGGCAGAGCTTGTATAGTGATCAAAGTTGTTATTAGATTAAAATAGCCTGTTGTAACTATTATGTTTTGTGTAAGCCTAACAGTAACCACAAAAGAAGTACCTATATTAGATACACAAAAGATAAAGAGAGAAATCAAAGCATACCACTACATAAAATAAATAAATCACAAAGATAACAGAAGAGGAAGAAAGGAACAAAGAACCTACCAAACAGTCAGAAAACAATTAACAAAATGGCAATAATAAGTTCTTACCTCTCAATAATTATGTTAAATGTAAATAGACTACATTCTCTATTCAAAAGACATAGAGTGGCTGAATAGATTAAACACGCACACACACACACACACACACAAGACCCATCTATATGCTGCCTACAAAAGACTGACTTCAGCTTTAAAGACACACATAGATTGAAAGGAAATAAATGAAAGAAAGACTTTCCATGCAAATGGAAACTAGAAAAGAGCAGGGGTAGCTATACCTATATCATACAAAATAGACCTTAAGTCAAAAACTATAAAAGAAACAGTCATTATATAATGACAAATGAGTCAATTTATCAAGAGGATATATCAATTGTAAATATATGGGCACATAGCATTGGAACACCTTAATATACAAAACACATATGAACAGCTCTACAGAGAGAATTAGACCACAAAAAAATAGTAGAGAAAAGTAATACTCCACTTTCAACAATGGATCCATAGTCCAGACAGAAAATAGTAACATTGGACTTGAACACTATAGACAAATAAACCTAACAGACATAAACAGAATATTCCACTCAACATGGTAGAATATTTTCCTCAATTGCACACAGAACAGTTTCCATAAACGATCACACGCTAGGCCACAAAACAAGTCTTTACGAATTTAAGAAGATTGGATTTATATCATGTATCTTTTCTGACCACAATGGTATGAAACAAGAAATCAACAACATGAAGAAATTTAAAAATTCACAATATGTGGAAATTAAACAACACCTCCCGAACAACCAATGGTCAAAGAAGAAATCAAAAGGAAAATTAAGAAAAATCTTGAGACAAATGAAAATGGAAACACAACAGACCAAAACTTATGGGATACAGAAAAAGGCATTCTAAGAAGAAAGTTTATAGCAACAAGGACCTACATTAAGAAAAAAGGAAGATGGGCTGGCCTGGTGGCTCACACATGTAATCTCAGCGCTATGGAAGGCCAAGATGGGAAGATTGCTTGAGGCCAGGAGTTTGAGATCAGCCTGGGCAACATAGTGAGACTCAACCTCTACAAAAAATAAATTAGGCAGGTGTGGTAGCATGTACCTGTAGTCCTAGCTACGGGAGAGGCTGAGGTGGGAGCATCACTTGAGCCCAGGGTTTCAAGGCTGCTATGAGCCATGATCATGCCGTTGCACTCTAGCCTGGGAAATAGGACAGCAAGTCCCTGTCTCTCAAAAAAAAGTTTTTAAAGAAGGATAAAAGAAAGATCTTGAACATAAGGAAACAGAATAAAACTAAACAAAGCCTGAAGTTTAAAAAGGAAGAATAAAATAAAGGATAATTAAAATCAGAGTAGAAATAAATAAAACATAGACTAGAAAAACAATAGAAAAATAATCAGTGAAACTGGGTTGGTTTTTTGGAAAGGTAAACAAAATGGACAAACCTTTAGCTAGACTAACAAAAAAAATAGAGCATACTCAAATACAATTAGAAAGAAAAGAGGAAACGGCTGATATCACACAAAGAAAGGATCATAAGAGACTACTATGAATAATTACATTCCAACAAATTGGATAAGCTAGAAAAAATGGATGAATTCCTAGAAACATACAACCTACTGAGACTTAAGAAATAGAAAAATCTGAACTGAACAATAATAAGAAAATTCAATCAGCAATCAAGTCTTCCAACAAATAAAAGTCCAGGATCAAATGCTTTCACTGGTGAATTCTACTAAAAGTTTAAAGAAAAATTAATGGAAATCCTTCTTAAAGTCTTCCAAAAGTTGAAGAGGAAATAATATTTTTAAACTCATTTTATGAGGTAAACATTATCCTGATACCAAAGCTGACAGGGACATTACTGGAACATAAAATTATAGGCCAATATCCCGATGGACAAAAATGCATAAACCCTTAAGAAAATACAAAAACCTTAATTCCACAGCACATTCAAATGATAATACACCATGATCAAATGGTGTTTATTTGTGGTATGCAACAGTGGTTCAACATATGCAAGTCAAATGTGATACACCAAATTAACAAAATGAATAAAAAAATGATTATTTCAATAGATACAACAAAATTATCTGACAAAATTCAATATTTTTTCATGATAAGAACTTCCAACAAATTAGATATAGAAGAGATGTATTTTAACACAATAAAGGCCATATATAACAAGTCTGCAGCTAATGTCATACTCAATAGTGGAAAGCTGAAAGCTTTTACTCTAAGATCAAGAAAAAAACAAGGATGCCCCCTCTCACCACTTCCATTCAACACAATATTGTAAGTTCTAGTCAGAGCCATTAGGCCAGAAAAAGAAAGCGCATCCAAATCAGAAAAGATATAAAACTATATGTGTTTACAGATGACATGATCTTATATGTAGAAATCTCTAAAGATTCTATGAAAAACTATGAGAACTGCTACAGAAATTCAGTAACGTTGCAAGACAGAAAATCAACATACAAAAATCAGTTTTATTTCTACACATTAACAATGAGCTAGCTGAAAAAGATATTAAGAAACAATCTTATTTACAATAGCATAAAAAAGAATACTTAGAAATAAATTTAACCAATGAGGTGAAAGATCTGTACACTAAAAATTATAAAACACTGATTAAAAAGTGAAGAAGACATAAATATATGGAAAGATATTATTTGTTCATTGAGCAGAAGAATTAATATTCTAAAAATATCCACACTATACAAAGTGATCTACAGATTCAGTGCAATCACAATAAAAATTCCAGTGATATTTTTTATAGAAATAGAGAAAACAATCCTAAAATTTATACAGAACCACAAAATATCCTGAATAGCCAAAGAAATCTTGAGCAAGAACCACAATGCTGGAGGCAGCACACTTCTTGATTTTAAATTATATTACAAAGGAATAGAAATCAAAACAATATGGTACCAGTATAAAAACAGACATATAGACCAATAGAACAAAATTAGCCCTGGAATAAACCCACACATATATAGTCAACTGATTTTTGATAAAGGTGCCAAGAACACACAACGAGGAAAAGATAGTCTGTCCAATAAATGATGTGGGGAAACCGGATATTCATATGCAAAAAAAATGAAATTGGATCCTTATGTTACTTCATGCACAAAAATCAACTCAAAATGGATTAAAGATTTAAAGATAAATACTGGAACCATAAAACTCTTAGAAGAAACAAAGGGGAAAACTATGACACACATCATAGCAATAAATTTTTGGATTTGACATCATATGCACAGGCAGCAGAGGTGAAAAAGTTAAAAATGGATTACAGAAAACTAAATACTTCTGCATAGCAAAGAAAATAATCTACAACATATAAAGGAAACCTATGAAACAGGAAAAAATATTTGTAAACCATATGACTGATAAGGAGTTTATATTCAAAATATATGAGAAATTAATGCAGGTGGCTGGCAAGATGGCTGAATACGAACAGCTCCAGTCTGCAGCACCCAGTGAGATCAATGCAGAAGGCAGGTGATTTCTGCATTTCCAACGGAGGTACCCAGTTCATCAGTTGGACTGGTTAGACAGTGGGAGTAGCCCACGGAGGGTGAGCTGAAGCAGGGTGGGGCGTCATTTCACCTGGGACGTACAAGGGGTTGGGGAGCTCCCTCCCCTAGCCAAGGGAAGCAGTGATGGACTGTGCCATGAGGGACAGGGCACTCTGGCTCAGATACCATGCTTTTCCCATGGTCTTCACAACCCGCAAACCAGGAGATTCCCTCAGGTGCCTACACTACCAGGGCCCTGGGTTTCAAGCAAAAAACTGGGTGGCCGTTTGGGCAGACACCAAGCTAGCTGCAGGAGTTTTTGTTTCATACCACAGTGGCACCTGGAATGCCAGTGAGACAGAACCGTTTACTCCCCTAGAAAGAGGGCTAAAGCCAGGGAGCCAAGTGGTCTAGTTCAGTGGACCCCACCCCCAAAGAGCCCAGCAAGCTAAGATCCACTGGCGTAAAATTCTCGCTGCCAGCACAGCAGTCTGAAGTCAACCTGAAATTGTCCAGCTTGGTGGGGGGAGGGGCATCTGCCATTACAGAGGCTTGAGGCAGTTTTTCTCTCACAGCATAAACAAAGCAACCAGGAAGTTCAAACTGGGCAGAGCCCACTGCAGCTCAGCAAAGCCACTGTAGCCAGACTGCCTCTCTAGATTCCTCCTCTCTCAGTACGGTATCTCAGAAAGGAAGGCAGCAGCCCCAGTCAGGGGCTTATAGATAAAACTCCCAGCTCCCTGGGACAGAGCACCTGGGGGAAGGGGCGGCTGTAGGCAAAGCTTCAGCAGACTTAGGCGTTCTTGCATGCTGGCCCTGAAGAGAGCAGTGGATCTCCCAGCACAGCACTTGAGCTCTGCTAAGGGATGGACTTCCTCAAGTGGGTCCCTGACCTCCATGCCTCCTGACTGGGAGACACCTCCCAGCAGGGGTTGACAGACACCTCATACAGGAGAGCTCTGGCTGGCATCTGGCAGGTGCCCCTCAGGGATGAAGCTTCCAGAGGAAGGTACAGACAGCAATCTTTGCTGTTCTGCAGCCTCTGCTGGTGATACCCAGGCAAAGAGGGTCTGAAGTGGACCTCCAGCAAACTCCTGCAGCAGAGGAGCCTGACTTTTAGAAGGAAAAGTAACAAATAGTAAGGAGTAGCATCAATACCAACAAAAAGGATGTGCACACAGAAACCCCATCCGAAGGTTACCAACATCAAAGACCATAGGTAGATAAGTCCACGAAGATAAGGAAAAACCAATGCCAAAAGGCTGAAAATTCCAAAAGCCAGAATGCCTCTTCTCCTCCAAAGGATCCCAACTCCTCACTAGCAAGGGAACAAAATTGGATGGAGAATGAGTTTGATGAATTGACAGAAGTAGGCCTCAGAAGGTGGGTAATAACAAACTCCTCTGAGCTAAAGGAGCATGTTCTAACCCAATGCAAGGAAGCTAATAACCTTGAAAAAAGGTTAGAGAGGCCGGGCGCGGTGGCTCAAGCCTGTAATCCCAGCACTTTGGGAGGCCAAGGTGGGCGGATCACGAGGTCAGGAGATCGAGACCATCCTGGCTAACACGGTGAAACCCCGTCTCTACTAAAAATACAAAAAATTAGCTGGGCGTGGTGGCGGGCGCCTGTAATCCCAGCTACTCGGGAGGATGAGGCAGGAGAATGGCGTGAACCCGGGAGGCAGAGCTTGCAGTGAGCCGAGATCGCGCCAGTGCACGCCAGCCTGGGGGACAGAGAAAGACTCCGTCTCAAAAAAAAAAAAAAAAAAGAAAAAAAGAAAAAAGGTTAGAGTAATTGCTAACTAGAATAACCAGTATAGAGAAGAACATAAATGACCTGATGGGGCTGAAAAGCACAGCACAAGAACTTGGTGAAGCATGCACAAGAACTTGGTGAAGCATACACAAGTATCAATAGCTGATCAAGTGGAAGAAAGGATCAGAGATTGAAGATCAACTTAATGAAATAAAGCATGAAGACAAGATTAGAGAAAAAAGAATGAAAAGGAAATGAACAAAGCCTACAAGAAATATGAAACTTGTAAAAAGACCAAACCTACATTTGATTGGTGTACCTGAAAGTGACGAGGAGAACAGAACCAAGTTGGAAAACACTCTTTAGGATATTATCCAGGAGAACTTCCCCAACCTAGCAAGGCAGGCCAACATTCAAATTCAGGAAATACAGAGAACACCACAAAGATACTCCTCGAGGAGAGCAACCCCAAGACACATAATCGTCTGATTCGCCAAGGTTGAATGAAGGAAAAAATGTTAAAGGCAGCCAGAGAGAAAGGTCAAGTTACCCAGAAAGGGAACCCATTAGACTAAGAGTGGATCCTTCTGCAGAAACCCTACAAGCCAGAAGAGAGTGGGGACCAATATTCAACATTCTTAAAGAAAATAATTTTCAACCTAGAATTTCATATCCAGCCAAACTAAGCTTCATAAGCTAAGGAGAAATAAAATCCTTTACAGACAAGCAAATGCTGAGAGATTTTGTCACCACCAGGCCTGCCTTACAAGAGCTCCTGAAGAAAGTACTAAATACAGAAAGGAACAACCAGTACCAGCCACTGCAAAAACACACCAAATTCTAAAGACCTTCGACACTATGAAGAAACTGCATCAACTAACATGCAAAGTAACCAGCTAACATCATGATGACGGGATCAAATTCACACATAACAATATTAACCTTAAATGTAATGGGATAAATGCCCAGTTAAAAGACACAGACTGGAAAATTGGATAAAGTGTCAAGACCCATCAGTGTTCTGTATTCAGGAGACACATCTGACATGCAAAGACACACATAGGCTCAAAATAAAGGGATGGAGGGATATTTGCCAAGCAAATGGAAAGCAAAACAAAGCAGGGGTTGCAATCCTAGTCTCTGACAAAACAGACGTTAAACCAAAAAAGAGCAAAAAAGACAAAGAAGGGCATGACATAATGGTAAAAGGACCAAGGCAGCAAGAAGAGCTAACTATCCTAAATATATATGCACCTAACACAGGAGCATCCAGATTCATAGAGCAAGTTCTTAGAGACCTACAGAAAGACTTAGACTCCCACACAATAATAGTGGCAGTCTTTAACACTACACTGTTCATATTAGACAGATCAATGAGACAGAAAACTGACAAGGATATTCAGGACTTGAACTCAGCTCTGGACCAAGCAGACCTAATAGACATCTACAGAACACTTCACCCCAAATCAAAATATACATTCTTCTCAGCACCACATCACACTTATTCTAAAACTGATGACATAATTGGAAGTAAAACACTCCTCAGCAAATGCAAAAGAATGGAAATCATAACAGTCTCTCAGACCACAGTGCAAGCAAATTAGAACTTAGGATTAAGAAACTCTCAAAACCACACAACTACATGGAAGCTGAACAACCTGCTCTTGAATGACTACTAGGTAAATAACATAATTAAGGCAGAAATAAATAAGTTCTTTGAAACCAATGAGAATGAAGACACAACGTACCATAATCTCTGGGACACATTTAAAGGTGTGTAGAGGGAAATTTATAGCACTAAATGCCCACATGAGGAAGTGAGAAAGATCTAAAATCGACACCCTAACATCAAAACTAAAAGAACTAGAGAAGCAAGAGCAAACAAATTCAAAAACTATCAGAAGACAAGAAATAACTAAGATCAGAGCAGAACTAAGGGAGATACAGACACGAAAAATCCTTAAAAAAAAATCAATGAATTCAGGAGCTGGTTTTTTGAAAAGATTGACAAAGTAGATAGACCACTAGCCAGACTAATAAGAAAAGAAAGAAGAATCAAATAGACCCAATAGAAAATGATAAAGAGGATATCACCACTGATCCCACAGAAATACAAACTTCCATCAGACAATACTATAAATACCTCTACACAAATATACTAGAAAATCTAGAAGAAATGGATGAATTCCTGGACACATAAACCCTCCCAAGTCTAAACCAGGAAGAAGTCAAATGCTTGAATAGGCCAATAACAAGTTCTGAAATGGAGGCAGTAATTATTAGCTTACCACCAAAAAAGCCCCAGAACAGATGGATTCACAGCCGAATTCTACCCAAGGTACAAAGAGGAGCTGGTACCATTCCTTCAGAAACTATTCCAAACAATAGAAAAAGAGAGACTCCTCCCTAACTCATTTTATGAGGCCAGCATCATCCTGATACCAAAACCTGGCAGAGACAGAAAAAAAAAAAGAAAATTTCAGGCCAATATCCCTGATGAATATTGATGCGAAAATCCTCAATAAAATACTCGCAAACAGAATCCAGCAACACATCAAAAAGCTTATCCACCATGATCAAGTTGGCTTCACCCCTGGGATGCAAGTCTGGTTCAGCATACACAAATCAATAAACATAATCCATCACATAAACAGAACCAACGACAAAAACCACATGCTTATCTCAGTAGAGGCAGAAAAGGCCTTCAATAAAATTTAACACCCCTTCATGATAAAAACTCTCAATAAACTATTGATGGAACATATCTCAAAATAATAAGAGCTATTTATGACAAACCCACAGCCAGTATCACACTGAATGGGCAAAAGCTGGAAGTATTCCCTTTGAAAACTGGCACAAGACAAGGATGACCTCTCTCACCACTCCTATTCAATATAGTATTGGAAGTTCTGGCCAGGGCAATCAGGCAAGAGAAAGAAATAAAGTGTATTCAAATAAGAAGAGAGGCAGTCCAATTGTCTCTGTTTGCAGATGACATGACTGTATATTTACAAGAGATGTGAAGGACCTCTTCAAGGAGAACTACAAACCCCGCTGCTCAAGGAAATAAGAGAGGACACAAACAAATGGAAAAACATTCCGTGCTCATGGATAGGAAGAATCAATATCATGAAAATGGCCATACTGCCCGAAGTAATTTATAGATTCAATGCTTTCCCCATCAGCTAGCATTCACTTTCTTCACATAATTAGAAAGAAACTTTTCTTGGCCCATATAGCCAAGACAATCCTAAGCAAAAAGAACAAAGCTGGAGGCATCACACTACCTGACTTCAAACTATACTACAAGTCTACAGTAACCAAAACAGCATGGTACTGCTACCAAAACAGATATATAGACCAATGGAACAGAACAGAGTCCTCAGAAATAACACCACACATCTACAACCATTTGATCTTTGACAAACCTGACAAAAACAAGCAATGGGGAAAGGATAATAAATGGTGTTGGAAAAACTGGCTAGCCATATGCAGAAAACTGAAACTGGACCCCTTCCTTACACCTTATACAAAAATTAACTCAAGATGGATTAAAGACTTAAATGTAAGACCTAAACCCATAAAAACCCCAGAAGAAAACTTAGGCAATACCATTAGGACATAGGCATGGGCAAAGACTTCATGACAAAAACTCCAAAAGCAATGGCAACAAAAGCCAAAATTGACAAATGGGATCTAATTAAACTAAAGAGCTTCTGCACAGCAAAAAAAAAAAAAAAAAACTATCGTCAGAGTGAACAGGCAACCTACAGAAGGGGAGAAAAATTTTTGCAATTTATCCATCTGACAAAGGGCTAATATCCAGAATCTACAATGAACTTAAACAAATTTACAAGAAAAAAACAACCCCATCAAAAAGTGGGTGAAGGTGAACAAAAGTTCATCATCACTGGTCATTGGAAAAATGCAAATCAAAACCACAATGAAGTACCATCTCATGCCAGTTTGAATGGCGATCATTAAAAAGTCAGGAAACAACAGATGCTAGAGAGGATGTAGAGAAATAGGAATGCTTTTGCACTGTTGGTGGGAGTATAAATTAGTTCAATCATTGTGGAAGACAGTGTGGCGATTCCTCAAGGATCTAGAACTAGATATGCCATTGGACATAGCAGTCCCATTACGGGGTATATACCCAAAGGATTAGAAATCATTCTACTATAAAGATACATGCACACGTATGTTTATTGTGCACAGTTCACAATAACAAAGACTTAGAACTAACCCAAATGCCCACCAATGATAGACTGGATAAAGAAAATATGGCATATATACACCATGGAATAATATGCAGCCATAAAAAAGGATGAGTTCATGTCCTTTGCATGGACATGGATGCAGCTGGAAACCATCATTCTGAGCAAACTATCACAAGGACAGAAAACCAAACACCGCATGTTCTCACTCATAGGTGGGAATTGAACAATGAGAACATGTGGACACAGGGAGGGGAACATCACACACTGGGGCTTGTCGGGGAGTTGAGGGTTAGGGGAGGGATAGCATTAGGAGAAATACCTAATGTGGATGACAGGTTGATGGGTGTAGCAAATCACCATGGCATGTTTATACCTATGTTAACAAACCTGCCCATTCTGCACATGTATTCTAGAACCTAAAGTATAATAATAATTTAAAAAACAAATTCGTGCAATATAATAGCAAAAAGAAAACATAATTATAATCTGATTTAAAATTGGGCCATGGATCTGACTAAACAGATATTTTTCCATAGAGTACATTAAAATTGGCAAAGTGTGTATGAAAACATGCTTAACACCACCATGTTTTAGGGAAATGCAAATTGAAACCACAGTGAGCTATCACATCACATCTGTTAGGACGGCTGTTAGAAAAAAAGATCATTTTTGTGAGGATGTGGACAAACCCTTGTACATCGTTGAGAATGTAAATTGACACTGCCATTATATAAAACAATATGGAGGCTCCTCAAAAAATTAAAAATAGAACTGCCATATGATCCAACAATTTCATTTCTGAGTATATATCAAAAGACATAAAATCAGTATCTCAAAGGGATATTAGTACTCCTATGTTCAGTGCAGCATTATTTTCATTAGTCAAGAAATGGAAACAATCTGTCCTACAACAGATGAATGGATAAAGAAAACATAGTGTTGTAGTAGCTGGGTGTGGTGACTTGTGCCTGTAATCCCGCTACTCAGGACATTGAAGCAGAAAGATCATTTGAGGCCAGGAGTTTGAGATTAGGAGTTTGAGACTCCTATCTCAAAATATAAACAGAAAGAAGGGAAGGGAAGGGGAGGGGAGGGGACGGGAGGGGAGGCAAGGGGAGGGGAGGGGAGGGGAGGGGGAAACATGGTATATGGACACAATGGAATATTATTCAGCCTTAAAACAAAAAAGGTGATTGGCCGGGCACAGTGGCTCATACCTATAATCCCAGCACTTTGGGAGGCTGAGGATCGCTTGAGGTCAGGAGTTCGAGACCAGCCTGGCCAATGTGGTGAAACTCCATCTCTACTAAAAATACAAAAATTAGCTGGGCGTGGTGATGGGTGCCTGTAATCCCAGCTACCTGGGAGGCTGAGGCAGGAGAATCACTTGAACCTGGGAGGAAGAGGTTGCAGTGAGCTGATATCAGGCCACTGTACTCCAGTCTGGGCAATAGAGTAAGACTCCATCTTATAAAAAAAAAAAAAGGAGATCATTTTATTTGCCACAACATGAATAGACATGGAACACTTTATGCTAAGTGAAATAAGCCAGACACAAAAAGGCAAATATTGCATGGTTTTATTTTTGTAGTGTCTTAAAAAAGTCAAACTCATAGTAATAGAGGACAGAATGGTGGTTATCAGAGGTTATGGGTAAGGGAAGAAGAAGAGATGTTGGTCAAAGAATATAAACTTCCAATTACAAGTTAACTGAGTTTGGGAGGCCTAATGTACAAGGTGGTTACTATAGTAAATGTACTGTACACTTGTAATTTGCTAAGAAAGTAAACCTCACATGTTATTACCACACACCACTCAAATATAAGGTGATGTGTATATAATTCACTTGATTGTGTTAATCATTTCACAATGTATAGATATATCAAAACATCATGTTGCACACTTAAATAGGTACAATTTTTCTTCATCAATCATACCCCAATAAAGCTTGGGGGGAAAAGACTAGATTTCAGAATGACATCAGCAAGATGGCCAAATAGTAGATCCCATGGCATCACTTGCCCCACAAACATACAACTAGAAACTATTCAAGGAAAAGAATACCACCCTGAATTCAACAGAACTCCAAAGAGAAGTGGAGAGACATCTTGATCCCACAGAAACAGGAGTAACCATGACCAATAAGATAAACCATCATTTTGGATTATGCCAATCCCTTCTCCAAGCCAGCATAATGTGACTTACAGATAATCATCCTAAGCCCATGATTTTTGAGGTGAGTGGGGGGATTTGGAGGTGAACATTTTATCTCTCCAATGGTCTGGACATCTTTTCAGGGAGCCCACTCTGGTCCCATCTTGCAGGAGTCATTATGAGGCCCAGCAGAGCTGAACCAACTGGTGTGAATTGGGAACAAAGAGTCAGGTGATGATTGCAGTGACTGGTATGCAGAACTTATTTGGCTACTCTGTGCACTGATTAGTGGCAATGCCACATTGAAGACACTTCCAGCTGCCATATTCCTGCATGGAACACTATCTGCGGCAAGGCCCAAATCCCTGGCTGAAGTTTTTACAAAGCCCAGGTGCTCATGTGGAGCCTTCCTTTGGCCTGGAAAAAAACTAAAGGCTTGGTATTAAGTTCTGGTGTCTGCTTAAGTTTTCCCTATAGTGAGAAACATTGAAAGGGCAGTGATTTAGTTTCAAAGCAGCATTTAAGTTCCACTGTTCATTATAAGTCTTCCTCAGACCAAGAAACAATAGCAGGGCAACACAATAGCTGCAGTGCAGTGTTTTAGTTCCAGTGCTCATTATAAGTCCTCTCCAGATGTTAAGAAACCACAGGTCAGCATTTAAGTCCTGATACTAAGTAGTAAAGGTCTAACACAACTAAAAAACACCTGAAAAAACTAGAAGAGGAGACTGTCTTCTCAAATATGCAGGCATCGGTGTAAAGACACAAGGACAGTGAAAGCTCAAGGAAATAGAACACTATCAAAAGAAACCAAAGCTCCAGCAATGGACCCAAAATAATTTAAGATCTATGAAATTTCAGACAGAGAATTCAATATAATTATCTTAAAGAAGTTCGGGGAGTCACAAGAAAATATAGATGGGAAACTAAATGAAATTTGGAAAACAATCCAAGAACAAAATGAGAAATTAGACAAAGAAGAAGAAACAATAAAAAGAAGTTCTAGAAATAAAGAATACAATAATTGAACTGACAATTTATTAGAGAGCTTCAACAGCTGACTTGTTCAAATAGAAGAAAGAATTAGTGAGCTTGAAGATAGAACATAGATATTGTAACCCAATCAGAGGAGTAAAAAGAAAAAACGAATTTTAAAAAGGTGAAGACGCTTATGATAACTATAGGATGCCATCAAGAGAACTAACTACAGCATAACAGAATTTCTGAAGGAGATGAGAGAAAAAACAGCCTAGCATGCATATTTAAGGAAGAAACGGCTGAAAATTACCCAATTTAGAGAAAGACGTCATGAGATGCAGGAAGCTCAGAAGTCACCAACAAATCTAACCCAAAGAGGAAATTGCCAATGCACATCATAATCAAATTAGCAAGAATCAAAGACAAAGAAAGAATTACTCAAAGCAACAAGAGAAAATAAATATTACACATTAAATGGAGCCCCAATATGGCTGTCAGTGGATTTCTCAGGAGAAACTGCAAGCCTGGAGAGTGGAATGCCTTATTTAAAATGCTGAAAGAAAAAATACTCTGCCAGTTAAGAATACTATACCCACCAAATGAATCCTTCAAACATGAAAGAGAGAGAAAAACTTTCCCAGACAAAAGCTGATGGAATTTGTCAATACCAGACCTGTCTGATAAAAAATGCTAAAGGGAGTTCTTCAATCAGGAAGAGATGAATGCTAACATTTATCTATTTTTCTATAACAAGAAAACATTGGAAAGTATTAAACTCACTGGCAAAAGAAAGAAAACAAATTCAGAATACTGTAATACTATGACTGAGATAAATAAAACACTTGTTAATATAAGTATGGAGACTAAAAGACAAAACAAATAAAAACAATAAGTTTAAGAATTGGTTAAGAGATAGAAAATATTAAAAAATGTAAATAGATAGAACCATCAAAAAGTCCAAATGACAGGGGTGTTTGAAGTGTAGCCTTTGGTTTTGTTACTTTTCTTTGTGATCAAAGTTAAGCTGTTATCAGTTAAAATAATCTGTTACAACTATAATAAATTTTTGTAAACCTTATGATAACCACAAAGAAAAAACCTACAATGCATATATGAGAATAAATAGCTCAGAATCAAAACATACTACCAGACAAAATTGCTTAACCACAAAAGACATCCAGAAAGGAAAAAGAAGGAAGAATCTATAAAACATCTAGAAAGCAAGAAAAAGGCATTAATAAACCATTACGTATCAATAATAATTTTGAATATAAATATATTAAATTATCCAGTTAAAGGATAGAGTGGCTAAATGGATAAAAAAATAAGATCCAACTATATGCTGTCTATAAGAAAGTCACTTCACATATAAAGATGTGTACAGACTGAAAGCGAAGTGATGGAAAAAGATATTCCATAGAAATGGAATCCAAAAGAGGAGTAGTTATACTTAGGAAAAATAGACTTTAATTCAAGAATAGTTTAAAAAAAAGACAAAGAAGGACAGCATATAATGACTAACAGGTCATTCAAGCAAGAGGTATATTATCATAAATATATATGCACCCAATACTGGAGCACCCAAATATATAAAACTAATGTTAATAGAACTAAAAGGAGAGATTGCCTACAATACCATAATACTAGGAGACCTCAGCACTCCACATTCAGCAATGGACTGATCATCCAGACAGAAAAGTTACAAGAAACACAAGTCAGACTGCACTGTAGACCAAATAGACCAAAAAGACATTTACAGGATTTTCCATGCAGCAACTTCAGAATATATATGCTTTTTCAACAGCATATGAAACATTCTCCAAAAAACACCACATGATAGGTCACAAAACAAGTGTTAACAAATTTTTAAGTGATGGCCAAGATGGCTGACTAGAAGAAGCTAGTGTGCATGGCTCTCATGGAGAGGAAAGGAAGAAGCAAGTAAATACAGCACCTTCAACTGAAATACCCAGGTACATGCATTGAGACTAATCAAGGAAACATCTTGACCCATGGAGAATGGAGAAAAGTAAGGCAGGAAGACAGCCCACTTGGGAGTGACACAGAACCAGGGAAACCTCCCTGACCCAGGGAAGAGGTGAGTAAATGTGCCACCCCAGGAACCCACGTTTCTCCCACAGATCTGTGTGACCCTTGGGTCATGATATCCCCCCATAAACCCACTCCACCAGGGCCTTCAGTCTGACACACAGAGCTATGTGGAGCCTCAGCAGAGCAACTGCTCAGACACATGTGGAGATCTACGAGCCTTAGACACCCAGGCTTCCTGAGCTTCTCAGCAAAAGTAGCTGCAACTCTGGCAAAGCAGGAGGCTAGACTCCCAAACACACCCCTAGGAAAGGGCCTAAATCTAGGGGTCTGAGCAGCAACAGTCTATAGGCCCTACTTTCATGACACCTCACAGGATAAGACCCACTGGTTTGGAATTCCAGCCAGCCTCTGGTAATAGCATTACACCTCCCTGAGACAGAGCTCCCAGGGGAAGGGGTGCGTCACCATCTTTGCTCTTAGGGTGACTTTGCCATTCCAGCCTTCAGATTTTGGAAAGTCCAAGCAGAAGACAGGGGGCAGAAGTGGTCCCTCAGCAAAGCACAGCTGCTCTATGAAAATCTGGCCACACCACTTTTTTTTTTTTTTTAGATGGAGTCTTGCTCTGTTGCCCAGGCTGGAGTGCAGTGACACAATCTCAGTTCACTGCAAGCTCCACCTCCCAGGTTCAAGCCATTCTCCTGCCTCAGCCTCCCAAGTAGCTGGGACTACAGGTGCCCGCCACCACACCTGGCTAATTTTGTTTTTGTATTTTTAGTAGAGACGGGATTTCACTGTGTTAGCCAGGATGGTCTCGATCTCCTGATCTCATGATGTGCCTGCCTTGGCCTCCCAAAGTGTTGGAATTACAGGCATGAGCCACCACGCCTTGCCAGTCAGGCCACTTTTTAAAGTAGGTCCCTGATCCTGTTCCTTCTCACTGAGCAGGACCTCCCAACTAGGGTCTCCAGACACCCCTGTTGCTGTTTTCTGGACAACAGAGATTTGAAACCTCTCTGGTTTGGAGCTCCCAGAGGGAAAGGTGGGCTACTATCTTTGTTATTTGGGCAACAGCCATTTCAGACTTTGGGCTGTGGCGGGTCCAAGCTGGCTGGGGGTGGAAGTGGTCCCCCAGCACCGCTTAGCTGCTCTATGAAAATGTGACCAGACTCCTCTTTTAAGCAGGTCCCCAGTCCTGTTTCTCCTCACTGGGAGGACCTCCCAACCAGGGTCTACAGCAACCCCCACTGGTGGTCTCTGTACAACAGAGATTTGAAACCTCCCTGGGATGATGCCCCCAGAGGAAGGGGCAGGCCACCATCTTTGCTGTTTCAGTGACTTGGTTGTTCCAGCCTTTGGGATTTGAAGAGTCCCAGCTCACTGGGGACAAAAGCAGTGCCCCAGCACATCTCAGCTGCTGTATGAAAACGTGGCCAGACTGCTTTTTAAAGAGGGTCCCCAATCCTGTTTCTCCTCACTGGGTGGGAGCTCAAAACTGGACTTTCCAGCTACCTCCTACCAGTGTGTTTGGGCCAGCAACAGGTTTGTACCTCAATGGGACAGAGCTCCCAGAATGAGGAGCAGACCACCATCTTTGCTATTTTGCAGACTTCACTGTTGATACCTCCAGATACTGGAAAATATGAGGTAACTAGGGACTGGAGCAGGCCCTCTGCATACCACAGCAGTCTTACAGAATAGTGGCCAGACTCTTATGTGGGTGCCTGTTTCCATATCTCCTCACCAAGCACATCTTCCAGGCCTGGGCCTCCAGCCACTCCCCACCAGAGCTATCAAGCCAGTAGCAGCTCTGCAACTCCTTGGACAGAGCCCCCAGGTGCAACTGAAAGCCTCTCTGCCACTGCATCTGCAGTGGAATTGCCCTTGCTATCCTTGGACTAACAAGGAGTAAAGACCTTAAGTGCCTTATCCATATCTCCAACAAGCTGCAGTCAACCCAACGAGAGGAGGCCAGTGTCTCCCCCATGGGTCCTCCTGCATCCCCCCACCCCTCACCAACACTCATCACCAGACAGGGAAACTCCAGCTTTGGCCCACAGCACAGACCCTCCATCCTCCATCCTGGGCTGATTGCACTGAGTGATCTCTTTGGGGTGGAGCCCCCAGGAGACAAGCAAAAAACCCTTGGCCACAACCACTACTAAGTTTCCTTCCTCTGATGCCTCCAAGCTGGGGGAAGGAACGTAAACACTGAGATCACCCCAGAGCTGCCGTGGGCAGTCCAGGAGTGCCATGCCATGATCTACAGCCAGCACTCAAGGGAAAGAGGAACCCACAATTTCAGAGCATTGAGGGGGAACATGGCTAAAACTTTGAGGAAACATAGAGGAGTCACACAACCGGAAAGGTCTACCAAATGACCAGTATACCTAATACCATGTACTGGATCACACCCCAAAACTTCAGCACCAAAAATACCTCACTAACATGCCCCCTCCTTGAAACCAAAAATAAGAAGTCAGCTTCAAATAAAGACCCTGCACAGAGCATCAGCCCTGTTGAAACATCCAGAAAAGAACTTTATTGACTGTAGTCAATCTACACTGCAGTTAAAGAAACACCCACACACAGACATGAGAAAGAACCAACACAAGAACACCAGTCACTCAAATGGCCAGAAGGTCATAGGTCCTCCAAATGACTACACCAGTTCTCCAACAAGAGGTCTTAACCAAGCTGAGCTGGGTGAAATGACAGAAATATAATTCAGAATATGGATAAGAAAGATCATTGAGATTCAGGAGAATGACAAAACCCAATCCAAGGAAACTAAGAACCATAATAAAATGATGCAGGAGCTCAAGGACAAAATAACCAGTATAAAAAAGAACCTAACAGATCTGACAGAGCTGAATAACACAATACCAAAATTTCAAAATGCAATCACAAGTATTAACAGCAGAACAAACCAAGCTGTGGAGATAATCTCAGAATTTGAAGACTGGCTCTCTGAAATAAGACAGTCAGACAAAAATAAAGAAAAAGGAATGAACAAAACCTCCGTGATGCATGGGATTGTGTAAAGAGGCCAAGTCTACGAATCACTGGCATCCCTGAAAGGCAGTGGGAGAAAACAAACAATTTGGAAAACATTTCAGGACATCATCTATAAAAACTTCCCCAACTTTGCTTCAGAGCCAAGAATCAAATTCAGGAAATACAAATAACTTCAAGATTCTACACAAGAAGATCATCCCCAAGACACATAATCGTCAGATTTTCCAAGGTCAAAATGAAAGAAAGAATATTAAAAGGAGCTGGAGAGAAAGGGCAGGTCACCTACAAAGGTAACCTCATCAGCCTAACAGTGGACCTCTCCACTGAAACCCTACATGGGAGAAGAGATTGGGGGCCTATATTCAACATTCTTTAGGAAAAAAATCTTCAACAAAGAATTTCATATTCTGCCAAACTAAGCTTCCTAAAAAAATGAGAAATAAAATCCTTTTCAGATAAGCAAATGTTGAGGGTGTTCATTATGACCAGACCTGCCTTACAGGAGCTCTTGAAAGGAGCACTAAATATAGAAAGGAAAGACCACTACCAGCTAATTCAAAAACACACTTAAATACACAGATTAGTGACACTATAAAGCAACTACACAAAAAGCACAATAGTGAGCTAACAACATTATAAAAGGATCAAATCCACACATATCAATACTAACTTTGAATGTAAATCAGCTAAATGGCCCAGTTAAAAGGCACAGAGTAGCAAGATGGAAAAAAAAAGACCTAATGGTATGCTGTCTTCAAGAGACTCATCTCACTTGTAATGACACCCATAGGCACAAAATAAAGGGATGAAGGAAAATTTACCAAACAAATGGAAAACAGAAAAAAATCAGAGGTTGCAGTCCTAATTTCAGACAAAATAGACTTTAAACCAACAAAGGTTAAAAAATACAAAGAAGGGTATAAAATAATGGTAAAGTGTTCAATTCAATAAGAAGACCTAACTATTCTAAATATATATGTACCCAACACAGAGGCACCATGATTCATAAAGCAAGTTCTTAGAGACCTACAAAGAGACATAGACTCCCACACAATAATAGTAGGAGACCTCAACACCCCACTGACAATATTAGGTAGATCACTGAGGCAGAAAATTAACAAAGATAATCAGAACCTTAACTCAACATTTGACCAAATGGATCTGATTGACCTCTACGGAACTCTCCATCCAAAACCAACAGAATATACATTCTGCTCATTGTCATATGGCACATACTTTAAAATCAGCCACATAATTGGACATAAAACAATCCTCAGCAAATGAAAAATAACCAAAATTATATCAAACACACTCTTGGACCACAACATAATAAAAATAGAAGTCAAGACTAAGAAAATCACTCAAAACCATGCAATTACATAGAAATTAAACAACCTGCTTCTGAATGACTTTTCAGCAAATATTGAAATTAAGGCAGAAATCAAAAAGTTCCTTGAAACTATGAAAACAGAAATACAACACACCAGAATCTCTGGGACACAGCTAAGGCAGTGTTAAGAGGAAAATTCAGTATTAAATGACCACATCAAAAAGTTAGAAAGATCTCAAATTAACAATCTAATATCACAACAGAAAGAATTAGAGAAGCAAGAACAGAGCAACCCCAAAGCTAGCAGAAGACAAGAAATAATCCAGAACCAGAGATGAACTGAAGGGAATCAAGATATGAAAAACCATTCAAAAGACCAATGAATCCAGGAATTAAAAAAAAAAATTAGTAAGATAGGATGCTAGCTAGACTAATAATGAAGAAGAGAGAGAGAAAATTCAAATACAGAGAACTAGAAATGATAAAGGGAAAGTTATCACTGACCCCAGAGAAATAAAAATAACCATCAGAAAGTTACTATGAACACCTCTATGCACACAAACTAGAAAACCTAGAAGAGGCAGATAAATTCTGGACACATACACCCCCCAAAACTAAACTAGGAAGAAATTGATTCCCTGAATAAACTAATAATGAACTCTGAAATGGAAACAATAATAAATAGTCTACCAATTAAAAAAAAAAAAAAGACCTGATGGATTCACAGCCAAATTCTACTAGATGTACAAAGAAGAGCTGATACCATTCCTATTGAAACTTTTTAAAAAAATGAGAAGGGACTCCTCCTCTATCTATTCTATAAGGCCAGCACCACCCTGATACCAAAACCTGGCAAAGACACGACAAAAAGAGAAAACTTCAGGCTGATATTCTTGATGAATATCAATGCAAAAATTCTCAATGAAATATTTGCAAACTGAATCCAGCAGCACATAAAAAAAGCTGATATACCATGATCAAGAGGCTTTATCCCTGGGATGCAAGCTTGTTCAACATGACAGCAAATCAATAAATGTGATTTATCACAAAAACAGAATTAAAGACAAAAACCACATGATTATCTCAAAAGAAACAGAAAAAGACTTTGATAAAACTCAACAGCCATTCATGTTAAAAACTCTATAAATCGAAGGAACATACCCAAAATAATAAGCCATTTATGAGAAACCCACAGCTAACATCATACTGAATGAGCAAATGCTGGAAGCATTCCCCTTATAAACTGGCATAAGGTGAGGAAGCTCTCTCTCACCACTCCTATTCAATACAGTATTATAAGTCCTAGCCAGAGCAATCAGGCAAGAGAAAGAAATAAAGGGCATCCAAATAGGAAGAGAGGAACTTGAACTATTCCCATTTTGTGGACAATATGATTCTATATCTAGAAAACCCCATAGTTTTGGCCCAAAACCTCCTTCAGCTGATAAACTACTTCAGCAAAATTTTAGGATACAAAATTAATGTACAAAAATCACTAGTGTTTCTACACACCAAGAATGGCCAAGCTGAGAACCTAATCAGGAAGACAATTCCATTTACAATAGCCACGAAAAGAATGAAATACCTAGGAATACAGCTAACCAGGGAGGTGAAAGATCTCAACAATGAGAATTACAAAACACTGCTCAAAGAAATCAGAAAAGACATAAAGAAGTGGAAAAATATCCCACATTCATGGATAGGAAGAATCAATATCAGTAAAATGGACACACTGCCCAATTGACAGATCCAATGCTATTCCTTTCAGACTACCAATGACATTCTTCACAGAACTAGAAAAACTATTTTAACATTTATATGGAACCAAAAAAGAGCCCAAATAGCCAAGGCAATTCTAAGCAAAAAGAAAAAAGCTGGAGGCATCATGTTACCTGACTTCAAACTATATCACAGGGCTACAATAACCAAAACAGCATGATACTGGTACAAAAACAGGTGCATAGACAAACAGAACAGAATAGAGAGCTCAGAAATAAGGCTACACACCTCTGACCATCTGATCTTCACAAAGCTGACAAAAACAAACAATGGGGAAAGACTCCCTATTCAATAAATAGTGCTGGGATAACTGGTTAGCCATATGCAGACGATTGAAAGTGGACCCCTTCCTTACATTATATACAAAAATTAACTCAAGATAGATTAAAGACTTACATGTGAAACCCAATATTGGAAGACAACTTGGGCAATACCATTCAGGATATAGGCACAGGCAAAGACTTCAGGATGAAGACACACACAAAAAAATTACAACAAAGGCAAAAATTGACAAATGGGGTCTAGTTAAACTAAAGAACTTCTGCACAGCAAGCAAAATAAACTACCAACAGAATAGACAACTTACAGAAGGGGAGAAAAAATATGCAAACTATGCATCTGAGAAAGCTCTAATATCCAGAATCTATAAGGACCTTAAACAGATTTACAAGAAAAAAACAATCCCATTAAAAAGTGGCCAAAGAATATGAACAGACACTTTTCAAAAGAAGACATACCTGTGGCCAACAAGCATATGAAAAAAGCCCAGTATCGCTGACCATTAGAGAAATGCAAATCAAAATCACAATGAGATACCATCTCACACATAATGGCTATTTTTTGAAAAGTCAAAACAGATGCTGGCAAGGTTGCAGAGAAAAGGGAACACTTATACACTGTTGGAGGGAGTGTAAATTACTTCAACCATTGTGGAAAGCAGTACGGTGATTCCTCAAAGAGCTAAAAGCATAACTACCATTCAGCCAGGCAGTTTCATTACTGGGTATATACTGAGAGGAATATAAATCATTCTACCATAAAGACACATGCACACAAATGTTCATTGCAGCACTATTCATAATAGCAAAAGCATGGAATCAATCTAAATGCCCATCAATGAAAGATTGGATAAAGAAAATGTGGCACATATACACCATGGAATACTATGATGCCATAAAAAAGAACAAGATTATGTCTTTTGTAGGAATATGGATGAAGCTGAAGGCTATTATCCTTAGCAAGCTAATGTAGGAACAGAAAACCAAATACTACACGTTCTCACTTATATGTGGGAGCTAAATGATGAGAACTCATGAACACAAAGAAATGAACAACAGACATGGGGTCTACTTGAGGGTGGAGGGTGGGAGGAGGGAGAGGAGCAGAAAAGATAACTATTGAATATTGGGTTTAATACCAGGGTGACGAAATAATCTCTACAACAAACCCCTGTGACATGAGTTCACCTATGTAGCAAACCTTAACATGTACCCTTGAACCTAAAATGAAAGTTAAAAAAAAAAAACCAAATTTTTAAAAGTTGAAATTATATCAAATATCTTTTCTGACCACAATGGAATAAAACTAGAAATCGATAACAGAAGGAACATTAGAAACTGTACAAATCTGTGGAAATTAAACAACATACTCCTGACAACAAATGAGTCAATGAAGAAATTAAGAAGGCAATTAAAAAATTTATTGAGACAGATAAAAATGAAAGTAAAACATAGCAAAACCTATTGGATACAACAAAGGACTTCTAAAAGGGAAGTTTATGGCAATAAATATCTAAAACATCAAAGTAGTAGAAAGACTTCAAATAAACAACATAATGATACACCTCAAGTAACCAGAAAAGGAAGAAAACGCCAAACCCCCCAAACCCCAAATTAGTAAAAGGAAAGAAATAATAAGTATTAAAGTAGAAATAAATGAAGTTGAAACTAAGAAGAATAATACAAAAGATCAACAAGACAAAAAATTTTTTTTTTTTTAAAAAACAAAGTTAACAAACCTTTAGCCAGACTAAGAAAAAAAGACACAAATAAATAAAATCAGAGACGAAAAAGGAGACATTACAATGAAAACCAGAGGTGAAAAAAGGAGACATTACAATGAATTCAAAGGATCATTAGACTATTATGAACACTTGTACACCAACAAATTGGAAAACCCTTTTGCTATGTGATGTGCCTACTCCTGCTTCACCTCTGACATGAGTAAAAGCTTCTTGTGGCCTCCCTAGAAGCAGATGCTGCTATGCTTCCTGAATAGCCTGCAGATACATGAGCCAACCAAAACTCTTTTTTTAATAAATTACCCAGTCTCAGGTATTTCTTTACAGCAATGCAAGTTCAGCCAAATACAGCCAATAGCAAACGATCTGAAGAACATAACAAGAAAGCAGTTTGGCATGGTGGCTTATGCTTATAATCCCAGCACTTTGGGAGGCCAAGGAAAGGGGATCGCTTCAGGCCAGGAGTTTAAGACCAGCCTGGACAACATAGTGAGATGCTTTCTCTACAAAAAATACAAAAATTAACTGAGCATGGTCACATGTGCCTGTAGCACCAGCTACTCAAGAGAGCGAGACAGGAAGATGGCTTGAGCCCAGAAGTTCAAAGCCACAATGAGCTATGATCACACAACTGCACTCTAGCCTGGGCAACAGAGCAAGACCCTGCCAAAAACAAACAAACAAAAACAGAAAAGAAATCAAAAAAGCAATCCCATTTAAAATACCTACAAAGAAAAGAAAATATCAAGGAATCAATTTAACCAAAAGGGTAACATAACTCTACAAGGAAAACTATAAAAAAGCTGATGACAAAAATTGAAGAGACTCAAAAAAAAAAAAGAAAGAGAAAAAAAGTTCCATACTACCTAAAGCAATCTACAGATTCAATTCCTATGAAAATACCAATGACATTCTTCACCAAAATAGAAATAACAATCCTAAAATTTGTATAGAACCACAAAAGACCCTGAATAGCTCAGGCAATCTTGAGCTAAAAGAATAAAACTGGAATCATCACACAACCTGACTTCAAAATATACTAAAAAGCTATAGTAACCAAAGCGACATGGTAGTAGCATAAAAACAGACACATGGAACAATGGAACAGAATAAATAACCCAGAAATAAACCCACATTTCTAGCCCACTTATTTTTGACAAATGCATCAAGAACACACATTGGGGGAAAGGAGAGTCTCTTCAATAAATGGTGTTGGGTGAACTGGATATTACTCAGATTTTATCATTATGCATTGTATGCTTGTATGAAAATACCACATGTGCCCTATAAATATGTACAATTATTTATGTATCAATAAAAAACAAAGAGCATTTTAAATATACATCTAGGTGCCAAAATTCATAACAAAAAGTTATGATTCTGTATATAAGCATGATGTTCATTATTTTAGTATTTCTGCACAAAGGACTTTTCTAACTTGTTGCAAGGTTTCATTAGGAGTAGAATTATATCCATTGTATTTATTTTTCTTGTTTTGTTTTTATGGCTAGGCACATGATTTAGGGAAGATTTACTTGGAGAAATCACATATCTGTTACATATGCTACATGAAATAGGGAGGACCGAATTCTTTCATCAGAGTACAGAAATTGATTAGACATATACATCCCTACCTCATAGGAGAGGAAAGCTTTATTTGGTGTATCCTGAGGGTATTCAAGTATGGAGCTTCTGGAGTGAAGGATTCATTGTACTTCTTAGTTACTAGATGAAGATTCTCATATTGACACTGCACATCTTCATGCAACTCTTTGGACTGCTGGAATGCTCAGAACTAAATTTAGGTTTTACTTCTATTGAGCATTTTTATAAACTCTTCATATTATAATTTTTAGCCATATTTTTCATTAAACTCAATTTCTTTTGACTATATCACTTGGGCTCTCTTGCCAACAGTCTTGAGTTCTGCCAGTGGGAGACTACAGAAGAACATTAAACTGGTGGAAGGAAAAATGGGACATTTTCCCTGCTCCTTACCTACTTGAGCCTGCATTTCTGCTGGTGCCAGCATCCATCCACACTTGTATCTCCTGTTGAGAGGGAGGCCCTTCCCCTACAACTCTAGCTTTCACTGGATTCTGATAGCCCTATTCTCCCTTGCTCCTTCAGGTCTGGAGACTCTTGCCAGTGTCTGAGTGCAATATCTCTTATTGGTTTCCCTTATTGATTAGGGAATAACCAATATGGGAAAACCAATTGGTCCTGGCTTCCTGCTCTTGCCAGTGAGTGCAGAATCCCTTATTGGTTTCCTTGGCCCTCTGCACACATGGGAGGAGTATCGGGGTAGTCTTTTAATTAATATTTTTTGAATTATCAGAGTTCGACTCAGTTTCCTATTAGGTACCTGACTGATACCCACCCCTTCCTCAAAGACATTTTACTGCCCTCTATTGAAACCTTTCTTAAGCGATTGTATACATGTATCTCCAGTGTGAACCGTGCCACTTAGATGTGGGTTGGAGTAAACAATCCAAAGCACAGCAGAATGAGAGGGACAGAAGTTTTAACTTAATAAGGAATCCATCCTCCATACCTCTATAAAGGAACACCGAAGCCTCTCCACTTAGTCTCAGAGTGTCACCTGCGTATGCTTCCTCATTCTCAAAGTTTCTCTCTTCAGTCGTTTCTCTCGTCCTCACTCAGCAGCTTCTTTCAGTTTTTCTCACTGAGTATTTTGTCTCTCCCTTGGGAAACTCCACCCTTCACCAAGTAGAGTTGTCCAAGCCACAGTCCTTTCGTCTGTCTGGTAAGTTCCACCTCAGATTTAGCTGGAAGGAAATGTTAGGGGTTTATTTTTCTTCTCCAAAGAATATGCTGACTCTGAAGAGAGGAGAGTTGAGTTCTGATCCCACAAGCATGGGGTTGGAGTTGCAGATAGAGGTGGACAGTGAATGCCTTTATTCTAGCTTGGGTTTCCACAAGGTATGGCTGTGACCAGTTGTTTCTCAATTCGACAAGGGTATCATTGTGAAGAAAATTAATTTTTTCTGGAGATGACAGTTTATATTCTCACCAGTGATTATATTTCTTCTATTAACAGTATTTTAACCCCATTCCTTGCATACACACACACACAACTGAATATTGTTGTATTAAGGTAGCATTATTTTCTTAGGTTTTCATGATATAGAAACCTACCTTCAGCGAAGTTGCTGAATAATCTGAGCTGGGTGGTGCCACGTTCAAATAGTTTTTCCTGATTGACAGTCTCAGCTACCCATCTTAGAATGCAATCACAGATTGTACTAATTCAGTGTAAAATACTCTTAAAGTATCTTGATGCAGATATCAATTAAGTTAATGGTTCTCAGCTGGGACCAATTTTACTTCACAGGTGACGTTTGACGATTGAAAACATTTTGGAATTTAACTGAGGGGAAGTGGTTGTTACTAGAGGACAGAGGCCAGGAATGGTCCTAAACATCCTACAACGCACAGGACAGGCTCACACAACAAAGAATTATCCAGTTCAAAACTTCCCTCAGGGAGCTTTCATCCATGTTTTGATTAGGGAGGTAAAATCACTAAGACTTACTCTTGGACATGTCCTTATGGGATTATGCTCTGATTTGAAGCAGAACCACTTCTGTGGATAAAAGGCCAAAGTGTCCTCATTTTCCAAATTTCTCCCTTACAATAACTCACACACACACACACTCATTCACTCAGAGGAAATCAAGATAAAAAGCAAGAAGCTTCAAAAGCTCATCCTGACAGACGGTGTGTGTTGAGGGTTAGGGGTCAATTTGCTCCCTTCATGTTGGAGACAGGGAGGCACGTTTGGACAGTACTGGTATTAGAAGGGATTCCTTCCTACTCCTCTCCCTTCTTCACTCATATCTGGCCTCACTGGCAGAGTTTCCAGATAAAATACAGGATGTCCTATTGTCTTAGCTCAGGCTGCCATAACAAAATACCACGGATTAGGTGGCTTAAACAACACACATTTATTTCTCACAGTTTTGGAGGGTGGGAAGTCCAAAAGGAAGGTATCAGCAGGTTTGGTTCCTGGTGAGGGCTGTCCTTCTGGCTGCCAGGTGCCCACCTTATCACTGTGTCTTCACATGGCCTTTCCTTGGTGCATGGCTGTGGAGAGACCCCTCTCTCTCTCTCCATATAAAGCCACCAATTCCATTAGGTTAGGACCCCACCTTTATGTCCTTATTTAATTACCATCCAAAAGTTCTGTCTTCAAAGATAGTCACAGTAGGGGTTCGAGCTTCAACATACGAACTTTAGGGAGAACACATTTCAGTCTGTAGCACCAGTTAAATTTGAATTACAGATAAACAACAAATAATTTACTGGGCATACTTATATTAAACATTATTCATTGTTAATCCAACATGTAAAATTTAATTGGAAATCCTGTATTTTTATTGGCTAAATCTGCCAGCCCTCTTCCTTGGGCCATTAGCTGGCACTGGCAATACAGACCCTATTCTAGGATCAAAAACACAGGAGGAATGTGATGGATTCCAGAGTCACGTTTCTACAGGATAGGTCTGATTTTGCCTAAAAGACATATCCCCTTCCCTTTGCTTGTCTGTCATTTGGAGAAACTTTTCTTTACTAACACTAGTGTGTGCTTGTTACAAGTGCAACTGTGCCCTTTCCAGAATGTGAAAAGAATAAATGTTGCCATTTACAATTAGAGTGTTAATTTTATTTTTTTCTATGTGATACAGATGTTGAATAATTTGGAAAGTAAAGGGGAATGTTTGTTATGGCCTTTATAATTTTCAGCCTCAAATTTAATAACTATTATTTATTGATAATTAATAAGTCATCATTTTATTACTTCATTTTTCATATAGCATTTTGCACATACTCTGCCATAAATTTTCATATATTATCATTTACCTCAAGGACCTTATTAAAATACTGTCAGTTATTCAATTTTCTACAACTTTCAAAAAAAATTATAAAAATACCAAAAGAATGACTCCAGGTCTTTCTCTGTGGTGTGTCTGTGTTCTGGTTATTCTTATATGTTCCATTCATTTGACAAATATTTTTTAGTACATATAATGAACAGGACATTTGATAAGCGTAACTAAGACCCTCTTACTAGATTTCTGAACTTCACATTTTGACAAAAGTAACACAATTGCTGGGCAGTTTGTATTAGTTGCATGTTGCTATGTAACAAATTAGCTCAAATCTTGAAGCAATAGCATTTCTATGTCACAGTTTTCCACAGGTCAAGAATCTGGGTACAGCTTATCTGGGTCCTGTGCTCCAGAGCCTCAGAGGTTTCAGAGTTGATGAGGGCTATGGTCTTATGGTGTGAGTGAGAAAGGAACCTTTCTAAGCTTCCTCGTGTGGTTGTGGCAGGATTCAGTTCCTCAAAGGTTGTTAGACTGAGGGCCTCAGTTCCTCACTGGCTGTTGGCCAGAAGCTGCTCTCAGTTTCTCACCACATGGGCCTCTCCATATGATAGTTCAGAACATGACTGCTAGTTTCTATTAGAGAAGTCAAGTGATAGGGCCAGAGAGAGAGTGCCAGCATGACCAAAATAATCTTTTGTAACCCAACCATGGAAGTGACATTCTAAGACTTTTGCTATATTTTATTTGTTAGAAGGAAGTCTCTAGGTCCAGCCCTTAGGAGAAATTAATGTTAGGGGCAAAAACTGAAGCCATTTTTAAGATACTACTTTAATTTCTGACCTTTGTTTTTCAAAAAGTCTAACTCACTGAAGTGATTAATATAAGTTATCTTGAAGGACAGAGGAGAATAGCGGGGAGCAATTTTCAAGTTAAGGAGAGAGGGTGGGAAAGATTTCCCCAGGAGTAAAGAGGCTGGAAGTCTGACAGCCTGTTGAGAGCAATTGCCCTAGGGGTAAATGAGATGAGGGACCACAGCTGATTCTACCTGGATGTAAAGGCAATAAATGGACATTTCTTACACACCTGCGTAAATCTGTACACCAAGAATCTTTGTTGTTTTTGATATTTATCAACGTTTATTCACTTTAGGAGTTGACATGTGACTAAGAGGGGACAAACACCAATGTTTTAAACTAACTGCATAGTCATTTTATGGATTTAAATCTTAGTGTGTTTGATTTAAATGGGCTGTAGAATTTGGTAAGACCTTTTAAGTTATGTTAGAATTTGTTCCAGAATAATTATGATTCTTGCAGCCGACTTAATATTCATTTTCATAATTATTTTCCAATACATGAAATGCTGTAAAAAGACCAGAACAAATGAATTTTTGCTCATTTAACTTGCTATTTTTAGTGGTCAGGATATGGTGTTTATTAGGCTTGTGAAATGAAAATGTTACATGTTCAAATTTGAGATAAAATCTTAGTAAACTGAACAAAAATTATGATATCTCCCATGCTTCATTCTTAATTCTACTGCTCCTTCCGTTTAAAAAAAATTCAAATATTTTAGTCTTACTTGTTAGTTCCTCTGCTTCCGACCTCTTAGCAATTCCTGCATTCCCAATGCTGTGATTCTGGTCAGAGCATGTCTCTCTCTGCTGGTGTCCTGCCGGAGCCTTCCAACAGCTCCCCATGAATGCTCCTCAAACCCCTCCTCTACACAGCAAGAGAGTGATCTGAAAACAAATGAACAAACAAAAAAAGTCAGACCACACCTTTCCCTTTGCAAAACCCACCTGAAGCTTCCTATTCAACTTTGAATAAAACACAGACTCTTTAGATATCTTCAACCTGCCTGTTCAATGCCAGTTATACTCCCTACTCACGCTACTCCACTTTTGTTCTGGTCCTCATACTTACTAAACTCTAGAGCCTAATTCAGGTGAGTCAAGCACACCAATAAACAAATAAAAACAGGCCACGTGTGGTGGCTCACACCTGTAATCCCAGCACTTTGGGAGGCCGAGGTGGGCGGGTCACCTGAGGTCAGGATTTTGAGACCAGCCTGGCCAACGTGGTGAAACCCTGTCTCTACTAAAAATACAAAAATTAGCTAGGTATGCTGGCAGGCACCTGTAATCCCAGCTACTCGAGAGGCTGAGGCAGGGGAATCACTTGAGCCTAGGAGGTGGTGGATGCAGTAAGCCTAGATCATGCCACTGCACTCCAGCCTGGGAGACAGAGCAAGACTCCATCTCAAAGCAAACAAACAAAGAACCACACACAAATAACAAAAAGCAAATCTGCTTGAGGTAATCAAAGTTCTCATAACGATTATTTTCCATAGATTAGCTGTTGTCTGGATGGAGTCAGATTCTGTCTCATGTGTTTGATTCTAGTTTCTTCGTCAAATGACTGATGATAATTGAAGACTTCCTGTGGCAAGCAGATTAACAGAGCTTTCTCTGCCATTACTCTCCAAAGTGTGTGAAGATGACCTGTTTAGCTGTTCAGCTGGTCTTTTGCTCAGAGTTCAAAGCCTCCTGTTTCTTTATTTGATAAAGTTTAGCAGTAATATCTGTGGGTCAGAAATTTCATGGTATTTAGAGACTGGGCAGTGGACATGTGAGCCTGAGGCAAATTTGTTTGTTATTAATTTCTCTCTCCTTCAGCTCACCAGTCCTCATGAGCAGACATGCCCTACTTATCAATATGATCTATGCATCAACAACATTGGAAGCCCCCAGTTGGCTATATCATTAGAAAGGAGATGCATTTTCTTGATTAAACAATATACCATTACAATGGGTAAGCTTGAAAGAGATGGAGAAAATGAAGTTACTAATCATTCTTCATGCTGTTCAGAAAATGCAATGTCTATTTCAGTAAAGCAAATAAATTCTCTTTGGTAAGAAAAAAAAAAGAACTCTAAATGCTCCTCACCTGTGGGTCATACCTGAACGCCTCAGTCTATCCTATGAGATGCTATGCGTTCCTTCTGTATGGCATTCTTTCTCCCAGCTGTTTCTAAGTGGTAGAGAGAGTCGAGGCCAAACTTAGGTCATTTTTCCTGGAGATTTTATGTTATGACTCTTGTAGTTCTCTCAGAGCACACCTGGACTAAAGGCTTCAAGTTCTCAAAAGAAAAATAAGACTATGTATCAGCCATAGAAACATATATTAAGAGATGATAAAAGCAAACAAAATGGTATATTAAAAGCTCTTGTCACTTCTTCCAGAGAGCCAAAGAAATGCCTATTAAGCATCAACTGTGTGCTCAGCACTTTATTAGGATGAACAGATCATTTATTTGGGATTGAACAATGACATATATACTACAATGAAGAACATGAAAAATATACAGCGTAATGGAAGGCAAAATCAGAGACTGTAGGAGCCAAAAGGCAGGGAGTCAAGAGAACTGAGATGACCAGCAACGCCTTCAAGAGTCTTCAGTGATGAGAATGATTTGCCTAGGAGCCAAAGCCTTAGTCATTCTCCTTACAAAGCCTATGTAACAGCTTCCCTGTTAATTTTTTCACAGATAACATTCCATCTCCTCAGAAGTGTGTGACCCTTTGGGCCACAGCTGGCTCCTTTCAGAGAGGAGAGGCTTAAGTCCTGATTTCCCTATTTACCTGGGGACTCCAGATGTTTGCAATACAAGGTCAAGTTTATAGAACCACCCAATACCATTTCTGTCTTCAAATATGGGCTCAGGTTTCCTTGGAGGCAACATAATTATTTCTTATCAGCACTCATTTAAAACCTGCACAGGACTGATTACCACAGGACTGATCAGTCTCTTCTGTCCATATACCCCAGCATAGGGGCTGAAGGGCATTCTCCTAACTCCCAATACCACTTGTAAACCTAAGCACTTATGCAAAAATCCTTCCTCTTTGGACGTTCAGGTTTTCCATCTTTTTCTTCTTAATAGCTGTCATCTACAGAACTCCTGGCCACTTTTCCATACTCAGTAATGACTATGGGCTCTGAATCCCTGTCATCCTCTTCATCCCAAACACCACCATCTTTCTTGAAATAAGCACAGGCTTTGTAATGAAAAAGAAGTAGGTTTGAGATTCAGCTCTGCTATGTACCAGTTGTGTGACCATGGGCAAGTTATATAATTTCTCTGACCCTTAGTTTCCTCATATGTAAAACATAAGAATAGTGCTTACTTCAAAAAGGCTGTGCAATTACGCATGTAACTTGCTCACCACAATGCTGAGCCATACACAGTGATAAATAAATATTGCTTATGAAGATTGCTATGAGCAACAGCACACCCAATACCCTTGTTTATGGTTCATTGATCTTAGCTCTACCATCTCATCCTATGCAGCCCCACCTTCAGCTTTGGGCTTCACCTTCTCAACCTGGATTGTTCCTCCTGCAAAATCTTAAACATCTACATTTTTATACCACCTTTTTCTATTATTCTAGGCCTTATTTCTATACTCACTTTACACCTGTTCTTCAACTTTTTTTGATCTTCAGTTCCTCTTTGTTCTTCTTTCTCTCATTTCTCAAAAATATACAGACATCATAATGTTATTTAATTTATAACTGTCTTTGACAACTCTCTTGCTTTTTGGTTTTTCTTCTGCATCTTTCTGGTAAAACCTTATTCATAAATCAAACCAGGTGACTACTTCTTCTGTTTTCATACCCAGTTTCCAGAGAGCTATTAGGAAAAAGATACATTTCAATGAGAATCTGTAAGTTTACAGTTTCCAACCTGGCTCTGGTGAACTGCCTCTGCCATGCGTCACCTCATCGTCTGTACCTTCAACACTCTCTTGGAGTTCCCTACGTATCACCTCTCTTGAAGCTTCCAGCTGAGCTGCTTGACATCTACTTCATGAGAGGAACTTTTTAAACTTTCTGCTACTTCCGCTCTCTTAGCCCTTTCCTAGCTCCTCCCGCTCCAATGATACAGTAACACTTGCTCTTACAGTAGGAAGTTCTGTATTCCATCCTTCCCTGTTTCATCAGGGATGTCATTCCATTGTTTTATCTCAATCCTCTCCTGTTGCTTTACCCTTTTTTCACTTAACGTGCTCTTTCTCTCAGAATGTAAATGTGTTCAAGATCTTCCCTTCTTCGTACACTCACCCTCTTCAGACACTATTGACTAGACTCTGACACATTCCTCCTGGTGTTTCCTCGTATGAATCCCTGCCTCTCTGGCCAGGCTTTCTCAGCTGTTATTGTTTCTTCTTCTTCTCTTCCCATTCCCCTTCCCCTCCCTCCACTTCTTTGTTTTCAGGATTCTATCCACAACGTCTCCCTATTGTTAGTCTGAATCCTCTTATACAGGGGCGATAGCCACAATATTTAACAACGCAGAGTTGGGTACTGACAAATCAGAATAGATACGGTCATAAGCAATTCATAGCCATGCCATGGTGTACTGGCTGAGCATTAGCCCTGACTCCATGGAATCAACCTCCCCTGTAGTTTACATCTGTACTGCCATCTCAACTCTCTTTCCATAAATCAAAGTGAACACACACACAGGAATGTATTATAAGCACCGCAAGTTTAACATTTCTAAAACAGAGCTCTTCTTTTCCTCTTTTCTATTCTCCAATCGTTTCTTCTCCTGTACTCCCCCTACTGCTACTGACAGGGAACTGGCACCGTACTATATTCTGAGCATTACTATACCACCACTATGACCTCAGGTCCATTTTCTACTTTTGCTGTGGGAAGAACACAAATCTCAAGCAGTAAATTCCCTGCTAAAAAATGCTATAATAGCTTCCTACTGCTTTTAGAATAAAATCCAAGCTTCTTGGAAATATAAGGCTCTTCAGGATTTGGCCTGTGTCTCCCTCTTTAACCTGACCTCTCAGCACTTTCCTTGCCACCCTTAATCTTTTGTGCCCTCCACTTTATCCTGGATAGATATCTGCCTCCAAAAGTCATGCTAATGACTTTTGCCATGTGCTTTTTTACAGCATCTGTCTACTACCTGGCCCATTGTTACCACCACCCATCACCCGAACTTCTTGGTTAGAATAGCTCCTGCTTTAAAAGCTTCATCAGATATGTCATTTTTAAAGGAGGACTTATTGAGCTCCCCACTCTCCAGTATGAGTTAAGTACACCCCCCTGCCCCCGCTCCCATTGCCTCATGACTACCTCTTCCATTTCACTTACCAGAAAGTTTTGTACCTGACCATTACCTCTCTAGTTCTTCACTGCAATGTGATATCCTTGAAGGCAGAGACTATGAGTCTCGGGCTGAATTAGTGCTTAGCATACAGTAGGAGTCAATGGGGTCTTGTGGATTGAAAGGCTGAATGCACCAAGCAGGAAGATCATAGATGATGAACATAAGCACATTGGGTCTGTTCATTGTTGGTATGTGCGTTCTGTTTATCATTTGAAAAAACTCGAAATTAGTGATGCAGATGACACTGCCCGGTCTTTGATCAGTGTTTGGAGAACTATCAGGATACACAGAAACTGTCCCTCAGGAGTTTCTGAGCATCTACAACTGATCAGAGGGCTCTGTGAGCACCTGCTGCCTTCCCCTGGGTACCCATGGCAGCTTAATGAATCTTTACTACTGACTGTACCTTTCTCTGTGCTTTACCAAAACAAGTTCATATGCTTTAAGTAAGTTGCATTTGCCACTCTCCCCCTTTCTGTATTTTTTCTTTCATAGAGTAAGAAAAGCAGCAAAATAGACATAGGTAACATTCTTCAAATCATCTTGTTTTATATTTTGGAGGCTTTTTCAAATCCTGCCTATTTTTAATCGTTTCAGTAAAGCTAAATAATTTATATTTTTTAAATGTTTCTCTGTTGTCCTGTGATTTTATTGTATCCAAAGTGTATTCCAGACACAAATTGTGATTTAGCTTGTGATTCTGGATCCTCAATTGCCTGCATCCATTTAATTTAAAATTCTATGGCAGGATGCTACACTTATTAGAGGGTCAAACCACCATGTCTCTGGCGCCCTGGGGGCGGTGGTGAACATGTTGGGGGAAGCACAAGTCTGAGTGGTAAAGGAAGAGGTCGTCTTCAGTCCCCAGATCAGGCCAAGTAATTTGGAGCTGATTAACTGTGCAGTAGTAGTAAAAGACTCTTCCTTCAGAATCATCTTTTAAATTATTGCTCAAATTGTGGTTAAAACATCCCTTCATTTGACCTTCCCACTCTCGCCTTTCATTGCCCACTCAAGAAGATTAACAAAAAGCAGGAAAAATTAATTTCCTAAACTCTGGGAACAAAATAATTTCAAGCCTGTTATATTAGATGATTTTATCCTTCTTGTGCAAATACTGTTGATGGTAATCTGAATTTTGCTTATGATTGAAATACAAAGAAACTTTTCTTCTATCATGTGATCCTTGCTGGGGTTTCCTCAACCTATCTGTCTCAGATCATGATCATTTTATTTTTTTCACAGCTCGGCCTAGTGTTATGTTAAAAATACCCAAATGGCAAGGCAGGTGTTTATTAATTTCATATTATCATTAAGAAATGGAAGGGAAGTAGGATTTATTGATCACACATGATGTGCTAGACCCAGTGCTATATGCCTTATATAAGCTACCTAATTAAATTCTTATCACAATCTAGTGATGAAGAGATTATTTTCACCATTTTAGATGAATATATGGGAGTTCAGAGAGCTTAAGTAATTTGGCTAGTAGAGCACAGAACATAGGAACACCAGGATTTAAATCTGATTATGGTTAATTTCAGAAGTCCATTGTTATTCTACTACACAATGCTATACCCTAGTGTGATTGAAGAGTACCATAAAGTTTAGTACTTAATTTCCCTTTTGCTTCCTATTGCTTTTTCTTTTAAAAATTTTACTGTGTTCCTAATGGATTCTCTATGTCTCCTGCAAACTGCTGTGAATGGTACTGTTGTGTGTGCATGTACATACATGGATATCCATTAGAAGTCACACATACTTTTGTTTATGTATTAAGATATTTAGCCAATAGCACTTTCTAATGAGAATTTTTCCCTTTTCTACACCCGCAATTTGGGAGTTTTATAAAATAGTCTATAATCTACAAAATCAAAATGTGCAACCAATGACGTATCTGTGCAAATTCTGGAGCAGTTTGTGTGGTCTAAATTCTTTTGCTCTTCTTTATCTGCCTCCACCTCCTTCCAACTTACTTTCGTCTACTCATGGTGTTTCCTTCCAATTTGCTCTCAGTTCGTACTGATTCCTAACAGCTGACCCCACCCTTTTTTCTCCTCCTCTTTTCCTAGGCCAGTTTATGTCCCTTCCACGAAAACTTCCTCTACCTCCTTCCCTCTTGATCTCTTTTAGTCAGGACCACACAGCTGAAACAGTGAGTTAAAGGTTAAGTGATTGTTAGCGATCATTGTACAACTAAATTAAAAGAACAAGGACACTGGTTTATGGAGTTGTGTGGGTTTTTTTGTTTGTTTGTTTTGAGACAGGGTTTCACTCCTGTCATCCAGGCTGGAGTGCAGTGGTGCCTTTACAGCTCACTGTAGTCTTGTCCTTCAGGGCTCAAGTGATCCTCCCACCTCAGCCTCTTGAGTAGCTTGGATTACAGGTACGTGCCACCTGCTCAGCCAATATTTTTTTTTTTTTTGAGATGGAGTTTTGCTCTTGTTGCCCAGACTGGAGTGCAATGGTGCAATCTCAGCTCACCGCAACCTCTGCCTCCCAGGTTCAAGCTATTCTCCTGCCTCAGCCTCCCAAATAGCTGGGATTACAGGCATGTGCCACCACACCCAGCTAATTTTGTATTTTTAGTAGAGACGGTGTTAGTCCATGTTGAGACTGGTCTTGAACTCCTGACCTCAGGTGATCCACCCACCTCGGCCTCCCAAAGTGCTGGGATTACAGGCGTGAGCCACTGCACCCGGCCATCCAGCCAGTTTTTAATATTTTTGATAGAGATGGGGTTTTGCCATGTGGCCCAGGCTGGTCTCAAACACCTGGGCTCAAGTGATTTGTCTGCCTTGGCCTCCCCACACCTGGCCATGAAGTTATTTCTTTTTAAAACTCATCCACAGTGGTTGGACAATGCTGGCATATGGTGGCTTTCAATGAATATTTCCAGGTCATTGGCCCAGGCTTCCTATAAGGTTACACAAACATGGGGGCTATACAAAACGGTGTGTTTTAACTGTTGTTGGTTTCTACATCATATACTTTGAAAGTGACTGAGCCAGGGTATAGGGTGAGGCCTACCATCTGTCAGGCACAACTAGAGTAGGGATCTTTGGTGAGGAAAGGATCCTTAGAAAAAGGGACAGTTTAGCATTATTTAGTGTCAAGTTAGCTAATGATGTGATAGAGATCACAGGCAGGGTCTCACTTTACAGTCTTTGCAACCTTATTGTCCTTCTGTCTTAACACTCCTGCCTTGACCTCCTTACATTTGCTTTGTGCCATCCACCACAATCCCAATGTCTTTCTCCATTTTCTTGCTGAAACTCTTTAAGGCCTGTGCATACTTTCAGAACATCCCATATTTCTGCTAGCAAAGCACTTATAACCATTTAAATTATGTGTGTGGCTGGGGAGTGTGTCAGGAGACTATTATATGCTCATTGCTTCAGAGAAAAGCTGAGGAGGGCAGAAAGCAAAGATTTCTTGTCTTTCATCTTCCAAATTTTTAATCTGTGGGGGCAGGAAAGAAAAGACTTACTGGTTTAACTAACATTTTTGGAGGGACAAGGCCTTGTCCCTTTTGGCAGAGTCTGCTATTGTGCTCAGCAAAACCTGTTTCGTTTTTGACTTGGACACAGAGCTAGATGACACTGTCTGGACTCCCTTGTAGGGAGTAAGGTCCTCATCAAGTCTGAACCATGGAATACTGACCGAGGTGATGTGTGCCTCCTCCATGCCTGGACTATAAAAACTCCCAAGCAGGCCTTCCCTCCTCATCTTTCCTCCTCTGCTGGCTGCATGGCATGGACTCTAAGGACTTAGAAGATAGTGGAATCACGAAATGAAAAGAAAGTGGGTCCCTGAATCACCACAAGGGAGGTTTCCTGCTGAATACTTCCAGTGAACTGTTCAGTCAGGGCATAGGGGATGTAGCAGAGAGACCTGATACAGGTTTGTGGAATCTGAGAATAGATGTGGAACTCCAGTTTGGTGGCAGAATTTTATCAAAGGAAGAAGAGGTGTATAGTGAATCTAGGGCCTACCACACAGCAGAATCATTTCTACCTCCATAAGCCCAACATAGACACAGTATCCAGAAATGCTGAACCCATGTAGATGGGTCAGGGCCATTTCTCAGAGATGATGTCATGAACTGATATCAAGCATTATATGTAATGCTGAATGTCTCAGAGTGGGTAGATAGTCTCAATTGGCTTCAAGGGACAGGGCTGCCCTTCCTCATCTCTCCCCACCCACTCCTCAACACTTTCTAAGACCTACCTCCAGAATTATATGGAACTCATGGAAAGAGAAGTCTCTAGTGATCTGAGACAGGGTTTCTGCTACTCTAGTAGAATGGGAACTTGAAATAGAAAGTAGGATGAATTATAGAAAAATTAAGAAATATATACATTTTTCACCACTGAGTACGAGGACTGAAATTTATCTTCTCTCTCCTCGTTTGCTTGTCTGTCTTTCCCTCTGTACTGTGAACTCCATGAGACAGGGTGTACCCAGTTCACCAGGATGTCCCCAGGTCCTAGCACATGGCAGGCACCTAATGACTATTTATAAATGTGTGAACAAATGAGCAGACTGTGGGTGAGAGAGTGGTTCCATTTCCATCTATCAGTAGTGGTTGTAGAAAATAACTTCACATCAATAAGAGCGGAGAACCAAGTTGGGAGAGCCTTCTGTTGGGGATTTTGTTCTTTTCTTCTAATGGCCAAAAAGTTAAATGTCACTGAATCTATTTCCTGGAAGACAGCATTGGCTACTGGGTCTTAAAATAAAAATTACCAGTGAGAGAATACTGTCACCTTTGTGAAAGACTTCCTTTCATCCATGTTTAACTCGTTAGGGTACTAAGTTTGGAAGACAATAAGCAAATGTGTGGTGGCAGACTTCCACTGCAGTATTTGTTTTCATGAAAAAACAAGCTTATACATTTTACATGCTGTGTCTCCATACTTTGATTTCAACCATAATGAGCACGAGCAAGTATTAATAGCATTTTCATATAAGATGGAAATGCTACACTTGTTAATGACTTGAGAGTGGTTATTCTGATGTACTATGAAAGATAATTTTATTCCTAGTTTTTCATTTTACATGATAATTATCATAATCACATATCAAAAATAATTATATATCATATAATTATTGTCATATCAAAAATAATTATCAATATTTTTCTGGTGGGGACTGTTTATTGAGTGCTTACTTAGAGTATCCGTTGTTTTAAAATTATTATTATTATTTTTTAAAGAGACAGACTTTCCCTCTCTCACCCTGGCTAGAGTGTGGTGGCCCCATCATAGCTCACTGCAGCCTTGAACTCTTGGGCTCAAGTGATCTTCCTGCCTTTGCCTCTCAGAACACTGAGATTACAGGCATGAGCCACTGTGCCTGGTCTTAATTACTTTCGGTTTTGAACCTATCCTTAGGGAAGAAGGAGGTGTTATTTCCCTTATTCCTCTTGGGATCACATCTTGAGAGGTGTATGGGGGCAGCAGAAACTCCCAAAGCTATCTAGAGAGATCAGAGTATCAGAGGCCAGTGCCTCTCCTGAGCAAAGGCTGGGGAGATACCAAGACCAAGAGAAGCTCTGAATTTAGAATAAGAGTCGGTCGAATTGTTGTTCTCAAAGAATATGTCCACCTGGAACCTCAGAATATGACCTTACTTGGAATAAGGGTCTTTACAGAAGTAATTAAGGTATGAATCTTGGGATGAGATCATGCTGGGTTCGGTTGAACACCAAATCCAATGACAAGTGTCCTTATAAAAGATAGAAGGAGAGAGATACAGAGAGAAGGCCTTGTGAAGATGGAAGCAGAAATTGGAGTTCTGTGGCCCTAAGCCAAAAAAAAAAAAAAGCCAAAGGTTGTTGGTAGCTACTCGAAGCTTGGAGAGAGGCATGGAACAGATTCTCCCTCAGAGCCTACAGAAGGAACCAACTTTGCCAACACTTTGATTTCAGATTTCTGGCCTCTAGGACTGTAAGAGAACAAATTGCTGCTGTTTTAAGTGATCTAGTTTGTGATGATTTGTTATAGCAGCCCTAAGAAACTACTACAAGAATGGAGCCAACAAGAGCTGCCGTGGCTAGGCAAGGGGACCTACGGGCAGCCTCACAGAGTCTCATCCTGCACACTGCACAGAAAGCAGCGAGGCTTCCCAGCCCAAGGGGTACAGAGAGTGAGAGTGGCCTGGAAGAGGCTTTAGGCCAGGACAAGAGAGGATCAGAGCATGAACAAAATGGGCCTGGGACAATGGCTTGGTGTCACTGTTCTCAGTGACAGATGCCAGCATGATGCAAGAGCAGTTCTGCCACTCCTCAGGGAAACTGGGAAGGGCCCCAGTATAGCAAGCTGCCAGGAGAGATGAGGAACATCATGGAGGAAATCATGAGGCCCTTGGTGTATAGCATATAGCCCACGGACCTCTCTGCCCGCTGACAAGTTATGGCATGAGCTGCCTCTAATGTTTTGTTACCCAGGAAGAAAATAAAAGATTGGGAGAGGGAAGAAAGCCTGAAAATCAAATATTTACCAAAAGAGGCCAGGTACTTCCCTGAAACTATTTTACACTGAAAGAGAAAGTTACTTTTAACTGGCATGTTTAACTTAACTCCAGTATTAGCCAAATAAGAGGCTCAAGGAAAAAATGAAGGATAGAAAATATTCTCTGTTTTTGTACATCAGAGTTGTTTGTGCAAATTCAAGAGTTCTATACTTCATCTCCATCTTTTGTGGTATGAGGTGTTTCTCAGGCGACTCTTCTGCCTTTCATGACAAGATACCCTGGTGGTTCCAACCAGCTTCCCCCAAGTCTTCCAGTTGGCTCAAATATAGTAAAAGCCTAGAGAGAACCCACTGTAAACTCCAGATGAGACTTTGTGTAATGCATAAGATTGCTCAAAAGGGATGAGTTTCTTTTTTTCTTTCCTCTCTCCAAATTTATTTTATCATGAAAACTTTAAAATATGCAAAATAGTTGAGAAAACAGTTAAGTAAATATTCTTATACTCCTCACTTAGATCCAACAATAAATTTTGGATTGTTAACATTTTGCTATTATCTCAGTCTCTCTCTGTATCTATCTATCTATCTATCTATCTATCTATCTATCTATCTATCTATCTCTAGATATAACTATTTCTCTGTATAGATAGATAGGTAGATGACAGATAGACAAATACTCTTTAAATGACAGGCAATAAGCAACATATATTTAAAGTGCAGAATTTTATGACATTTGCTATATGTATGCACCCATGAAACCATCACTGGAATCAAGTAATAAATATAACCACAAGTTTCACCCGAAAATTTCCTTCTGCCCCTTATACCTTCCTCCTCAGCTCCTCTGCCTTCTCACCATTCATCCCAAGACAGCCTCAGTTCTGCTTCCTGTCACTATAGATTAATTTGCACTTTGTAGATTTTTATAAGAATGGATTCATACAGTATATACTGTTTTTTTTAGGGGTGGCTTCTTTCACTTAGCATAATTATTTTGAGATGCATCCAGGTTGTTGCATGTGTTAATGGTTTACTTCTTTTATTGCTGAATTGTTTACTATTCTGTGTAAACCATAATTTATTTATCCATTCAACTCTTGACGGAAATTTTGGTTGTTTCCAACAAGCCAATCTACTGTGAACATTTCTATACATGTCTTTGTGTGGACATGTTTTCATCTCTTTTGGGTACATATCTGTGAGTGGAATGGCTGGGTCATCATACCATGTATGTAAGTGTAACATTTTAGGAAACTGCCAAACTGTTTTCTAAAATGGTTATACCAAGTTATATTTACACCAGTAATGTATGAGAGTTCCAGCTGTTTCAAATTCTTGCTAACACTTGTGTTCAACATCTATAATTTTAGCCATGCTTATAGGTGTGTAGGGAGTTCTCCTTATGGTTTTAATCTGCATTTCCTTAATGCCTAATGACACTGAGCATTTTTGTGTGTGCTTACATACTTCCTCCATATGTCTTCTTTGGTGAAATATCTGTTCAAATCTTCTGCCCTCTTTTAAAATTATGTTTCTTGTCTTATTAGTAAACTGTCAACGTTCTTTTTATATTCTAGAAAAACATTATCTACTGTATATATGCTTTGCAAATATTTTCTCCAAGTGTGTGGCCTGCCTTCTCATTTTTTATAACAGAGTCTTTTGAAGAACAAAGGGTATAATTTAATAATGGTGAGGTATCAAGTATTTGCTTTTCTTTATCTGTTTTGCACACATTGCCAGTAAAGAAAGCAAAGTGTAGTTAGATAGGCGCATAAATTTTAGAGTCAGACAGGTCTGAGTGAATTTAACTTCTCCACTTAGAGGTTAAACTCATATGAGCTCAGTTGTCTCATCAGAATAAGGGTAAAATGTCAGTGACAGACTCATAAGATTCTTGTACAGAATTAAGTGCGTGTGTGTGTGTGTGTGTGTGTGTGTGTGGTGTAAAGCACTTAGTAACTGGCATATGGTAAGTATTCAATCTTTAAAAAATAGCTATTATCTTTCTGCATTTGTATCAAGGTTTTGCCTTTATATGTACTTTTTAGGAACATGGAGGTGCAAATTGGAAATTTAACCAAGTCCATCAAACCTTGATGACACTGTCTGGGCCAGGGTAGGGGCCCATGTGTGTCACTGGATCTACGTCTTCTTCTCCTGTCACACAAACCTAGAGGAATGCTTTCAGGACTAGATAAGAAAATGAAATGGATGCTTATTCCTAGCAGTCACAGTGGATGGTTGTTCACTCGGGAGAGAGCATGAGTGAAGCACATTAGAGTAACCCAAGTGTACTCTGGTTTCATCCATAGGCCTCCCACAGTAGGTAAATGTGGTTGCCATCATTTTACGGAGGACTACAAAAGGCTGCTGATTCATGTGTTTCACTTTCTCAGCAGAGTGCAAAGTTGAGATGGGAGCAATTTATCAGGAAACTCTTCCTTAAACTGGGGTTGTTTCTGGGAATATGCCTACAGACCCGGCAATGAATCTTAGGAAGGAACCTGTAGAAGAAGGGTTTGAACACTAGGATGGTTAAAGGGCTGACTGGTCTATAAATATGGGAATCTTATTTTCTATGTCACATTGCTCATAGCCTGCTCAACAGTTCTTTCTTCCTCCTTTTTGCTAATAAAACCCAATTTTTATTTGAATTGCAGCTTGCCCAGCCTCAAGGGATAAATCATGACTGAACTAAGTCAATTATAGTAATTCTGTTCCCTACTGCCAGTGATTGGCTTAGAGGTCTAGCCAATGAGACATAAGAAGTCAGCAATGGATTCTAGGAAAGATCTTTCTTTATGCTGTGGGTGAGTCAGACAGGGAGAATGCTCTCTTTTGGTTCCAACCCATCCTTCCTGCTTTGAACCTTTTCATGTGAAGTTGTGATGTTGGAGCTACTGCAGCCATCTCGCAACCATAAGAGAGAGTCACAGAGATGCACACATAGAGTTCTTACTTCATTGAGCCATAGACCCCAGCCTGGAGGTGCCTACCTCCAGACTTCTTGTTAAGCAAATTGAAATCAAGAGGTTATTCTGTTATTTCTGTTTTAACCCCAGTTCAGTTCAGGTGCAGTTGACTAAGATGTCTTAGTCAGAGTTTGAGAAGGTAATTTAGTACAAGGTCTAACTGATAATTTCTAGTTAAGTGTTGCTGTCAGATTTGTCTCATTGTAATCTCCACACTGGACTCTTCTTTAATATATCACAAAGGAGTCTGACTCTACTGATAGATGTCTCCTATCTCGGAATCAACCTAGTACTGAGGAAGACTGTGCAGAACGTGGCTGCTCCTGATCCTGGCATGTCTTTGATAAACAAGCTTATTCACACAGTTGTGTTGAGGCAGCAGACCTTTCCTTATTGAAATGGTCTCTAGTTATATTATTGCTATTGGCTGTAGACAAGGTCACGCTTGCTGTTATAGCCTGAATAATTGATTCTACAAACCAATCCACAAACAAAAACTCAATATTTTCCAGATGGCTGTTTCTTTAGTCTTTGTATTGGCTCTTTACAATGTTTCTTGGCAAGCCTGTTATTTTTCTTTTAAACTTGTTGAAATCTGCTGCATGCTTAACACCAAAATATGTTTTGCTTGTCCTAATGGCTAATTACTTGAAGTGGGAAAAAATCTCCAATACAGACTGATTAACAACATAGGCTTGGAAGTTACCACCCACACGTGGAGCCACTCATCTTCAGTGCAAATATTTCATATAATTACATGAAACCAAAGAAGCTTAAACCATATCTTTTGGGAGAAAAGGAAGCAGGCTTCCTGTAGGAAGACTCTAGTGACCTCTATTTAACAACCACGAATATCTTTTTATATATTTGTAGCTCTGGCATACTTTAAAGTCAAAAATGGGGAGTGAAACTTCTGGAATTTTTGCTCAAATAACTTGACTGGATGTACATATTTATGAACTTAAAAAAGTTATTACAAGCCAGAAATATTCCATAAAACATAATACTTGTACACAATTCAGTTTCAGTAACAACCTGTAAACTTGTAAAGGGATACCTTCCCCACCTTTTTAAATGAGATATCTCCACTTTGTTTTGGCTATAAAAACAACATATGCTTCATGACAAAAATTCAAACTACGCATTCAAATGTTCATGTTTATAATGCAGAAGTCTTCTATAAGCTCATCCTCTCAAAGGAAATCACTACTATTTAGTGCACAGACTTCCAGTTCCTTATGTATACATAGTATATTTATAGAAATGGCATCTTACTCAACATACTGTTTTATAAACTGCTTTTGCCGCTTACAATATGTATCTTGAACATCTTTGCAAGTCAAAGTTATATACTTCATCTTTTAAAAGAGATGAATAATAGTCTGTGCATAACAAATTAAGAAAGCTTTTCATTTACCATTTTAAACAATTCCACAAGAAACATTTATGTACCTGCATCCTTGTGTACTTGTCTGATTATTTTTCTTTATTCTAAGAAGTGGAATTACTTTATTAAAGGATGGTGCTTTAAAATTGTAATACATATTGGCAGATTTCTCTAGAAAGTTTATATCAGGGTTGGGCATGATGGCTCATGCCTGGAATCCCAGCACTTTGGGAGGCTGAGGTGGGAGGAGCACTTGAGCCCCAGGAGGTTGAGGCTGCAGTGAACCACGATCCCACCACTGTACTGGAGCCTGGGAAACAGAGTGAGACTCTGTCTCTAAAAACACAAAATAAAATAAAAAAGAAAAATAAAGTTTGTATCAATTTGTATTCTTGTACACAATGAATGAGAGGACCCACTCTTCCCAATGTCCTTGCTGTTGCTAAGCAGTAACAATCTTTTGAATATTTGTCAATCTGAAAGATAAAAATAATACCACTGATGCTTGGTTCTATATTTAATTAATGATTAGTGAGATTGAACACATTTTCCCTGGTTTTTGACCACTTATTTATTAATTGCTTGAGCATATCCTTTGCCCATTTTCAATAGGAAAGTTAATCTTTTACACCCTGACTTGTAAGAGCTTTTATATGTTAAAGGTGCCAATTATTTATTTTTATATATTTGTAAATGTTACTTTCTTGTTGATAACTTATCCAGTTTATTAAGGTTTAGTTATTCACAGAGTCCCAGTCTTCCTGGGAAAACAAGCTGAGTTGAGTTAGATGGTACCTTCTCTTTGTTTCTCTACCACTTTGGATGCGCATCTACTAAAGTACTCACAACTCAGTACTTAGAGTGTTTTTCAAGCTAAGTCTTAGACCTGTAGCTGTTTGAAGGCAGGAACAATACTTATTCATCTGTGTACCCTAGTATCTAATATGACACTTCTAATATGCAGTCATTAAAAGTAATAACAAAACATGGTTATTTGGGTTTCTTTTTTCTCTCCCTTCCAAAGTGCAGCCCAGGCTGAATCTACTTAACAGTAGGACATGCAGTTTTGTCCTAACAGTAGGATATGCAGTCTAGTCCAGTTTTGAGCACTTACAATGTGCCAATATTATGCCAGAGGCAGGTATTGGGCTATTATAACAAAATAACCTAAGTTATGTGTTGCACTTCTAGAGGCTGGAAGTCCAAGATAAAGGTGCTGACAGATTTACTGTCTATTGAGGGCCCACTCTTGGTCTATAGAAGGCTGTCTTTTCACTGTGATCTCACATGGTGGAAGGGTCAAGGGACCTCTCTCAGGCCTCTTTTATAAGGTCACAAGTCCCATTTTTGAGGACTCCACCCTTATGATCTAATCATGCCCTAAAGGCTCCCATCTTAATACCATCACCTTCGGGATTAGAATTTCAGCATATGAATTTTGGGGGAGCACAAACATTTAGACATAGGAGCAGATTATGCCCAAGAGGGAAGGACTGGAGACCCGTGGTCATTTATCTATTTTTCAATTCAGAGTAAAGTGACCTCTCCCTAAAATTTGGAATGTAAGGGCCAAAATGTTAAAGCCACTATCTGCATATATGGTGCCATATATGAACAGAGAAAAATTTTTTAATATGACTAATGCGGGGCTTTAGCTTTACAATATCTCAAAAACAAATGATGCAGCAGAGACAATGTCTATATTTTAAAACAATTTGGTTTTTATGCAGCAAGGACAATGTCTATATTTTAAAACAATTAGGTTTTTATTCATATATTTCCAGATGCAAATGTATCTAGCTTGTGTAGATTAGTTTTGCAGTTTATCCTCTTTTTTGTGATCATGCTGATAACTGAAAATTTCGAAGAGCTGTTACTAAGCAGTGTGACTTGAAGCATGTAATGACAGTTTCCTGTAGCAACTAAAATGTAAAAAAGAACTATCTTAATTTTACTACTTCATTATCAACCAAACTACTTTTAATGTATGGGTAATCACATCCTTAATTAAAATTTTTGTGCAGTCATTTAAAACAGATCTAACAATCTAACAGAAGACTAAAGGAAATTCTTGAGATAAAAGTGTTTGTATGTTTATATAGTGAGAAAGAGATAAGATATTGGTATTCAACATTGGGTTCTCTGTCATTATCTGAGTGACTTTGAGCATGTCTCTTCTGCTTTCTGAGTCCAAGACTTCAGTGGGAGTCACAGCCAATATAAGACAAATAAATGAAATGAAGTACAAGAATGTGAAAAAGACAAGATTTTCTACAAAGATTGTACTCTATTGTATATGCTGAAAATCCAAATGACCTTACAGACAAATTATGAGGTATAATAAAAGAGTTCAGCAAGCTTGCTGTATAAAGATCAACATTAAAAAGAGTTTGTATTGCAGCCAACAATCATATGAGAAAAAGCTCAACAACACTGATCATTTCAGGAATGCAAATCAAAACCACAATGAGATACCATCACACATCAGTCAGAATGGCTATTAATAAAAAGTCAAAAATAACAGATGCTGGTGAGGTTGCAGAGAAAAAGGAATGCTTATACACTGCTGGTGGGAGCGTAAATCAGTTCATTGACTATGGAAGACAGTGTGATGATTCTTCAAAGACCTAAAAGCAGCACTATTATTTGTCCCAGCAATCTCATTACTGGGTATATACCCAAAGGAATATAAATCATTCTATTATAAAGACACATGCATGAGTATGTTCATTGCAGTGCTATTTACAATAACAAAGACATGGAATCAACCCCAATGCCTATCAATGATAGACTGGGTAAAGAAAATGTAATACATATACACCATGGAGTACTATGCAGCCACAAAAAAGGCACGAGATTATAGCCTTTACAGGAATATGGATGGAGTTGAAGGACATCATATTTAGCAAACTAATGCAGGAACAGAAAACAAAATACCCCATGTTCTCATAAGTGGGAGTGAAATGATAACAACACATGGACATATAGAAGGGAACAACACACACTGAGGCCTATTGGAGACTAGAGAGTGGGAGGAGGTAGAGAATCAGGAAAAATAGCTAATAGATTCTAGGCTTAATATCTGGGTGACAAAATAATCTGTACAACAAACCCCCATGACAATAATTCAATGATCAAAATAATTCAGTAATCTCATGTATGTAAGATTGGCAAAAAATGGAAAAGCTTGAAAATAGCAAGTTTTGGAAGTCTTTGGAGAAAGGGGAATTCTCCTTTATGGCCTTTGGAGCCCAGCAGGAGGAAAGCTTACTTTTTAAGAGCATGGACTCTGGAAGACGCCTTCTTCTCTTGTTAGCTGTGTGACAGTCAAGCTATTTCAAATACTTGTCCCTCAACTTCCTCATCTGTGAAACAGAAATGACAACGATAGCCAAAACTTACATATAGCTTACTTGATACCCAGCCAGATCCTGTTCTAAGGTACTTCAAAGTGTTTGTGTGAGGATTAAATGTAAAGCTTTAAACACACTGTCCTGCAGAATTAACACTATACAAATGTTAGATATTTTTACTTGGTTTAGTAAAGCTAAGGCTGTTCATATACTTCAATCCAATGATTCCACTTTGTACTTCTGAAGTACAAACTCCTGAAAAACTCTTGCACCTGAGTGCAGGGGCCTATATAAGCTTATGTATTACAGTATTGCCTATTACAGCCAAAATTAAGAGTACCCAATAGACCATCAGTAGGAAAACAAATAGTGGTGTATTCATTCAATCATAAGAGCTACATGGTTACCTGTAACAACATGGACAAATACCAAAAAACATAATGGAAAAGCAACATACAGATAGACATACATGGTAAGATTCCATTTATTTAAAGCTTAAGCACATGCAAAAGAGTGTGATGTGTTTATGGACAAATATTAACATGGAAAATTTATAAAAACAGATACAAGGGATCTCACCAACCTCAAGAGGACAGTTACATGTGGGTAAGAGAGGGGCAACAGGAATCTGGAGAATGAGGAATTCAGGCTGATGGAAACACAGCCATATTCCATTGTACCATCTGAAACACAAAACCTCTGTTGCTGCAGAAGCCAACAAACAAGACAGGAGAAGCACTAACAGGCTTCCACCACCTCAGCTCAGAAATGGCACGGGGCATTTCTACTCACATTTCATTGGCTAGACCTAGGCATCTGGCCACACCAACCTGAAGGACATTCTTTTAGTAAACACTAGTAACGTCTCCCACACTTGGCCTGAGGTCTAAGTAGACAGAGCACATTCAACTCCAGAACAAATAACCTCACATTGTCATTTTTGCTCTTGATATGAAATTTCTGAATAATTCAGTCTCCTTGTGTCCCTCAATCTTTGGATCTTCAATGACTAGATCTGCCATCAAATACCTTGAAAGTCTTGATAGAGACCAACTGCTTGTTTCTCAGAGCCACCAGATGGGAGCAGAGGTTACCAGGATTTTATCCAATAGTGTCACAGAAAGTCTGGAGGGTTCTACATCTTTTTATGATTTTGTATAAGTGTCTAGAAAATTTTGAATTTTTAAAAATAAATGTTGCTTAGTAATCATTATAGTTATTCTTTTAAAATAATTCAAGATTTACTTCTTGGTCACATAGTAAATCTCTTTGATTAGAAAGTCTTTGAATGAGGTGCATGCTGACTGGTAGATCATCCATGAGCTTGGGAGGCTTTGAAAGGCTCATTCATCAAAGCCAGCAGTTTTGGCAAACTCTGAGCTACAGCTTTAATTAGCATCATGTTGCTTTCTTCAGTTTGGATTTTGCATAAGTTAAAGCAGCCAGGGAAATATTTTACTAAAATCCACCTGTTCACTCAGCATCACCTACTCCTTTGGTTTTCCATAAATAGCTCAGGGTAAAGAGTTGACAGTCTATTTGTTTCCATACTCACAGCTTGGGTGACTCAACTAAACATATGGAAAGATAGTTTGGGGCTTTGTGACTCTTCTTGAGCCAGGGAAGTGGATACCTGAGGCTGTTTTCTTAATACCTTCCTTGATACCTTTCCATTTGGCTCTCAGGTTTAGAGCTGGCCTTGTAATTAAATCGGAGCTCTAGCTAGCTTTGATGTTGCCCTGTCATCTTTTACTTTTTTTCTCAATATCCTTAGAAACCAACACTCTCATAAGTCACTCTCAGAGCTGCCTAAACTCTTTGTTTAGGCGCGTAGGTTAAATTGTCTTTTAATTAACTATAGGTGTTAAATGAGAACTCATGGACACAGGAAGGGGAACATCACACTCCGGGGACTGTTGTGGGGTGGGGGGAGGGGGGAGGGACAGCATTAGGAGATATACCTAATGCTAAATGACGAGTTAATGGGTGCAGCAAAAAAACATGGCACATGGATACATATGTAACAAACCTGCACATTGTGCACATGTACCCTAAAACCTAAAGTATAATAATAAAAATAAAAAAAACTAAAAAAAATAAAGGCAATGAAAAAAACTATAGGTGTTAAAAAATTTGGCTCTAATATGAAATTAATGACTGTGAACAGAATTGAAATAGAACAAAAACTATTCTGATAACATAGGATATAGCTGTATTTTATGGTTAGTTTCCCCTATTATTGATATATTCTTCACTCACATCCACTTAAATAGTGTCTGAAATTTGAGAGGAGAGGCAGGAGAGTGCAAATGAGGTTGCCAATTATGATGGTTCTTACCATTCACCATCATAGGAAATAGCTTAATTCTTTATGGCAGTTTGGGTGGATTCTCTTTGTCCTCCATTGATTCTGGAAATGGATATCTGACTATAAACAGATCCCACATCTCACAAAGCTTATTGACCCCATTTGAACCAGTTGAGCACTTTCAATGCCTTCCAGGATAAAGAGAGAAGTGGGTCCTTTCTATCCACATTCCATATTCTTCTCTCCAGTATAACTGGAGCAGACAGAGAATGAATGTGTCCACCTTAAGTAAGCAGAGTGTGCTGGACACAGCATACATCTCCCAACTGCCCACATAGAGCCTCCAGCTGCTCCTTCAGACTTGGCCTCAGTTGCCAAGAGTGGCCTCACTCAAGGGCTTGAACTGGTTAAGATGGGGCTATAAAGGCTTGATCATTCTGGTGTGATGTGGGTCAATTCTGATGGGCAATAGTTGCTTCTGAGCACCCCCTCCCTGGGATTGGCCAAAGCTTTGTTGTATCTGCACCAAAGACTTTTCCTTTCTCCCAATACTACTTCTTTCCTCTCTCTTCCATAGGTGTTGATCCTTAATAATTCCTTGTATGCCAAACTCTGTTTCAGCTTCTGCTTTTGGACAACCCAACATGCAACAGAACCAAGTTGAAAGCAGGAAGCATTTCTACAGCCAGCCACACATGTTAAGCACAGCTGTGACTTCTCCACATTGAAGAGTTGTGGCCCAGGTAGGTGAGGTTGTACAGCACCTGGCAGAGCCATAAAATTGTGGATTCCAAAGACGTTGAAAACCAAGGATGCAGAAGCTAGGGGAGTCCTTTGAGGTCATTGAGCCCAACTCTTGCAAAGAGGCTGAAGTTGGAAATTAGAGAATTGTCTCAAGACAGTGGTGGTTATGTTGACATAGTAACATGAGGGCATGAAGGGGCTAACTCCTCCTTTCATGGAGAGTGGCTGCAGGAGACCACCAATCCAGTGGGCTGGATTGGGGTCTCTGGCAGCATGTGGAGCAGTGGGCCAAAGGGAAGCTGGACATCAGCCTGGGGTTCCAGAGTAGAAACCAGTGGCTTAGGAGATAACTGCAGCCCCATCGGTGATAGGACAAAGGGGTGCATTTTTTCATGGTGGGCTTGAGAGAGAGCTGACTTGGAACACTTAAAGAGGATTTGGCACAGGAGGGCTACCTGGAGAGGAGTTCAAAGCAGAACAAAAAAATTGTCTATGGAGCTGGATTACTGAGTCAGAACCAAAGGGGAGCTTTAAGAAGCTACTAGGAAGGTATAACCTGTGTAGGGTATTTCTGGGTGTTAGCCTGATCATGGAGTTCTCCTAGAGCTCATAGCAACCCACCCCAGAGAACAAGTCAGTTTTAAGCATCAGTGTGGCCAGAGTGAGCAAATGGCTTCATGCAGGCAAGGAAGGCCTCCCTTACCTACTTTCCTTTCCAAACTGACAATCTCTGAGAGGGGAAGCCGTAGGGGTAAGCCTCTGAGGGGAGCAGAAGGAATTGGTAGAATAAACAGAGAAGCAGACAATCAAAGCCCCTCTTCCAGATCAAGGCCTGCACAAGCCAGTAGCTAGGGGGAGCTAGGTGCTAGGAGATGCTTGTTTGGAGCTTTAAAAATTTAATATTACACTGTACCTCATGTATTATTTACCTAAGGATGACTATTCTTATGCCTCAAAGTTACTGGAAGGCATTTATTCTCCAGGAGAAAGGCTGTGAAACCTGCCCGGGATCTTATTCAAAGAGGAAGATGGGGCACAGATTATGCAAGGAAGGGAGCTGACAACAGAATTTGCAGAGGCAGTATTGACAAAGGAAAAGTCACTGTGTGAATCCACAGGAACTGTGCAGTGGCTAATCGTACAGATTGTGGCTCCAGATCACTTGGGTTCACATCCTACATTTATTAAGAGTGACCTTGGGCATGTTGCTTAATTTCTGTCTCTCTTTCCTCATCTGTCAAAGGGAAATAAGAATAGCACTTACCTCATAGGGTTGTTATAAAAGTTAAACTGGCTAATACATAACAAGCACCTAGAACAGAGCCAGACACCATAACAAATGCTTTTAATATTGGTTATTATTGGTCCAGCTTTTTCAATATCTGTTATGTAAGCACATATGAGAGTCCCAAGGATGACCATTCCTGAGTTAATGGTAAGCCAAAAAGCAGGTTATCAAGTGGGTTTCTTCCCCTGTTGAACTAGGAAAGATTGGTCTGTGCACTGTAATCTAGAGGATGCAAACTTACTATCTTACTATTGACAGCTCTGCAGATTTCCCTTCTCTTGTGGAAAAAATGTGATTATGTGCAGCTGGCTTTGCAGACAATGGCATAACTCCTTAGCAGGCACTGAAAAATGCTGTTTTATTTTAAACAGGAAAAACTTCTAGTTTTCCCAAAGCCTCTGCAACAGGGCTTAATGTTGAAAGAGGATTTCCTATGCACATCAGCAGGAGGCACTTTTCCTATGCAAATCTAGTAAAGCTGGCCTATGCGATTCTGTATGCAGCACGTTGTGCTCCAAAGTGAATGTTTAGTATCATTTGAAAGAGATGTCTGTTCTGTTTGTCGATTCACATAGTTTGTGAATCTCATTGTCAGCTAATAAAAAATCTTTTTCTGTTCCTTGCCAATGACCTCAATCTTTACATTCACAACGGAAAATGAGTGAAAACTCAGAATTTTTTTTCATTCCTTAGAAAGTGAGATGTCTGATGTTCAAAATCTGTCTAGTGGCTTCTAAGTATTCAAAGCAGAGTTCAAAACAAGAAATTTAAAGAGAATTTGACATTTAATTTGTATTTCATTGAGTCATGTCACTTGTTCTTAACTATGATCTAAATACATAGCATTTAAAATTAACACTCCATTTTATACCACATTCGGTTGAGTTAAATAATAACCACTTATGAGCAAGAAGATCAAGGCTATATTCTTTAGTTCTGTGTTGCCAGTTTGTTTCTGTTTTGTATTTACTTCTCCTCTTGTCGTATAAATGATCTGAAGCATGGGTTTTCCAGGAGTTTAACAATCACTGAGGCTATTATCAATATGATAACTTTTCTATAAGAATATGATCAACTTATAAATACAGAACAGATATCATCTTGCCAATGTGGAACATGCAGACACACACTTAAATAACCGAAGGTGTATAGTTTGGATTCTTTATGTATTTTTAACTCTGTGACAAATGTTGAGCTTTGAAAAAATGTAACTGAGGTTATACCATGACTTGTTCATTCCACCCCCAATAGCCTTTGAAATGAAGATCTACATTTGGTTTAGTTAGTTCTGTTTCCTCAAAACTGCTATCACTTCATTGGAAACCTGTGAAGGAGATTTTGCCCACGTAGATTTATGTCCTAGCTGGGTTTGTGTTCTTTAATCAACTTTCAAAACAACCACTGATTTTGCCTAGATAGGTTTGTTTTGCCTAGATAGGTGTGCATTTTTTAGCCAACTTTCAATTGCAGTGACGACCACACTGCAAGGTTAATTTTCTGGCAGTTTCCTTCATATTTTGCAATGTACTTACTGGGAGGAGCAACTTGTCCAAAGTTCTTTTTGTGTCCGGAGAATGTTTGCTTACAGAAACAGGTTGCATGGCTGTTTCTGTACATACTTACAAATAAATTGCTGTATCTGTGTCACAATTTGGTCTGACTTGTTCTCACTTACATACAATCTGGAAGCAAGGTGGTAGGGAGGAAATGTATAGTCCTCAGTTCTCTAACTGTAACTGTCAACCTTGGAAGGCCTTGCTCTGAATATAACAACTTTATTCTGCATCATTCATTATCCTTTCCAACTGGAAGAGAGTTTTTTCTCAACTGCATTATATTTTTCATTGAACAAACTCAAACCATGTAAACAATGTGAAAACATATTAATGATTTGTGTATGTAAAAGACTTCAAACAGGCTCTTGAGACATTTCTTAATCCAAAAATTATTCTTTATTACCCCGAGTCCAGAACCACAGGGATGGTTCCAGATGACCATAACAGAGAATTGTGAGGCATTGAAAACTGTCTTAAGCGATGTGCAGAAGGAACAGGGATAATCCATTGATTATTTAATTCTCAGTAATTCACTTTCTTCCAGGGATAAACTTTGGGAGTTGATTTAAGTTTTCTTGTCTCTATTCTATTAGTCAGAAAGGCATTTTTAGTGTTTTATGTATTGCAATGCCCATAGAAACAAGTTATTTATTTACAATTTATTTTTATCTTTTTTCTTTATTCTTTTTGTTAGTATACTTTAAGTTCTAGGATACATGTGTAGAACGTGCAGGTTTGTTACATAGGTATACATGTGCCATGGTGGTTTGCTGAACCCATCAATCCGTCATCTAGGTTTTTTTTTTTTTTAACTTTGCATGTTATATATACTGTACTCTTAGAATAAAGCAAACTAGAGAAAAGAAAATATTACTAGGAAAATCATAAGGAAGAGAAAATACATTTACAGTACTATAATGTATTTATGGATATCATAAATTTATGCATCTGTTTACAAGTTGAACCACTTGTGTAAAATGGTGAGCAACTGCAACTACAGACCTCAACCTATGGTACATATCAAGTAATTCAACTTTTTCTTGTAATGTCATAACTTTTCTTGGCTTCTTGGGGGCACTTTCAGCATCACTAGTGGTACTTCGTATGGGTCTCATGGTGTTATTCAAGGTTTGCAGTATTGCACTAAACACAATGAAAGATATGTGACAACCATGAGATATCACTTTTTACTTTGATATGCAATTCACTGGAGAGACAAACTGCTCACACAGAGATGATTAGCTTAACAAGATGTTTTTTTTTTGTCATTTTAACTTCCATTTATTTATTTATTTTTTATGCAGTATATATTACTAAACATATTCTTTTTTAAAATTATACTTTAAATTCTAGGGTACATGTGCACAACATGCAGGTTTGTTACATATGTATACATGTGCTATGTTGGTGTGCTCCACCCATTAACTTGTCATTTACATTAGGTATTTCTCCTAATGCTATCCCTCCTCCCTCCCCCCACCCCATGACAGGCCCCAGTGTGTGATGTTCCCCACCCTGTGTCCAAGTGTTCTCATTGTTCAATTCCCACCTATGAGTGAGAACATGCAGTGTTTGGTTTTCTGTCCCTGCGATAGTTTGCTCAGAGTGATGGTTTCCAGCTTCATCCATGTCCCTACAAAAGACATGAACTCATCCTTTTTTATGGCTGCATAGTATTCCATAGTGTATATGTGCCACATTTTCTTAATCCAGTCTATCATTGATGGACATCTGGGTTGGTTCCAAGTCTTTGCTACTGTGAATAGTGCCGCAATAAACATACATGTGCATGTGTCTTTATAGCAGCATGATTTATAATCCTTTAGGTATATGCCCAGTAATGGGATGGCTGGGTCAAATGGTATTTCTAGTTCTAAATCCTTGAGGAATCACCACACTGTCTTCCACAATGGTTGAACTAGTTTACAGTCCCACCAACAGTGTAAAAGTGTTCCTATTTCTCCACATCCTTGCTAGCACCTGTTTTTTCCTGACTTTTTAATGATCGCCATTCTAACTGGTGTGAGATGGTATCTCACTGTGGTTTTGATTTGCATTTCTCTGATGACCAATGATGATGAGCATTTTTTCAGGTGTCTGTTGGCTGCATAAAAGTCTTCTTTTGAGAAGTGTCTGTTCATATACTTTGCCTACTTTTTGATGGGATTGTTTGATTTTTTTCTTGTAAATATGTTTAAGTTCCTTGTAGATTCTGGATATTAGCCCTTTGTCAGATGGATAGATTGCAAAAATTTTCTCCCATTCTGTAGGTTGCCTGTTCACTCTGATGGTAGTTTCTTTTGCTATGCAGAAGCTGTTTAGTTTAATTAGATCCCATTTGTCTATTTTGGCTTTCGTTGCCATCACTTTTGTTGTTTTAGTCATAAAGTCCTTGCCTATGCCTAGGTCCTGAATGGTATTGCTTAGATTTTCTTCTAGGGTTTTTATGGTTTTAGGTCTAACACTTAAGTCTTTAATCCATCTTGAATTAATTTTTGTATAAGGTGTAAGGAAGGGATCCAGTTTCAGCTTTCTACATATGGCTAGCCCATTTTCCCAGCACCATTTATCAAATAGCGAATCCTTTCCCCATTTCTTGTTTTTGTCAGGTTTGTCAAAGATCAGATGGTTGTAGATGTGTGGCATTATTTCTGAGGGCTCTGTTCTGTTTCATTGGTCTATATCTCTGTTTTGGTTACCAGTACCATGCTGTTTTGGTTACTGTAGCTTGTAGTATAGTTTGAAGTCAGGTAGCATGATGCCTCCAGCTTTGTTCTTTTTGCTTAAGATTGTCTTGGCAATGCAGGCTCTTTTTTGGTTCCATATGAACTTTAAAGTAGTTTTTTCCAATTCTGTGAAGAAAGTCATTGGTAGCTTGATGGGGATGGCATTGAATCTATAAATTACCTTGGGCAGTATGGCCATTTTCACAATATTGATTCTTCCTATCCATGAGCATGGAATGTTCTTCCATTTGTTTGTGTCTTCTTTTATTTCATTGAGCAGTGGTTTGTAGTTCTCCTTGAAGAGTTCTTTCACATCCTTTGTAAGTTGCATTCCTAGGTATTTTATTCTCTTTGAAGCAATTGTGGAATGGGAGTTCACTCATGATTTGCCTTTCTGTTTGTCTGTTATTGGTGTATAAGAATGCTTGTGACTTTTGCACATTGATTTTGTATCCTGAGACTTTGCTGAAGTTGCTTATCAGCTTAAGGAGATTTTGGGCTGAGATGATGAGGTTTTCTAAATATACAATCATGTCATCTGCAAACAGGGACAATTTGACTTTATCTTTTCCTAGTTCAATATCCTTTATGTCTTTCTCCTTCCTGATTGCCCTAGCCAGAACTTTCAACACTATGTTGAATAGGAGTGGTGAGAGAGGGCATCCCTGTCTTGTGCCAATTTTCAAAGGAAATACTTCCAGTTTTTGCCCATTCAGTATGATATTGGCTGTGGGTTTGTCATAAATAGCTCTTATTATTTTGAGATACATCACATCAATACCTGGTTTATTGAGAGTTTTTAGCATGAAGGGCTGTTGAATTTTGTCAAAGGCCTTTTCTGCATCTGTTGAGATAATCATGTGGTTTTTGTCTTCGGTTCTGTTTATATGCTGGATTACGTTTATTGATTTTTGTATGTTGAACCAGACTTGCATCCCAGGGATGAAGCCAACTTGATTGTGGTGGATAAGCTTTTTGATGTGCTGCTGGATTCAGTTTGCCAGTATCTTACTGAGGATTTTTGCATCGATGTTCATCAGGGATATTGGTCTAAAATTCTTTTTTGTTGTGTCTCTGTCAGGCTTTGGTATGAGGAAGATGCTGGCCTTATAACATGAGTTGGGTAGGATTCCCTCTTTTTCTATCGATTGGAATAGTTTCAGAAGGAATGGTACCAACTCCTCTTTGTACCTCTGGTAGAATTCAGCTGTGAATCCATCTGGTCCTGGACTTTTTTTGGTTGGTAGGCTATTAATTATTGCCTCAATTTCAGAGCCTGTTATTGGTCTATTCAGGGATTCAAGTTCTTCCTGGTTTAGTGTTGGGAGGGTGTATGTGTCCAGGAATTTATCCATTTCTTCTAGATTTTCTAGTTTATTTGCATAGAGGTGTTTATAGTATTCTCTGATGGTGGTTTGTATTTCTGTGGGATCGGTGGTGATATCCCCTTTATCATTTTTTATTGTGTCTATTTGATTCTTCTCTCTTCTCTTCTTTATTAGTCTTGCTAGTGGTGTATCAATTTTTTTGATCTTTTCAAAAAACCAGCTCCTGGATTCATTGATTTTTTGAAGGGTTTTTTTGTCTCTATCTCCCTCAGTTCTGCTCTGGTCTTAGTTATTTCTTGCCTTCTGCTAGCTTTTAAATGTGTTTGCTCTTGCTTCTCTGGTTCTTTTAATTGTGATGTTAGGGTGTCGATTTTAGATCTTTCCTGTTTTCTCTTGTGGGCATATAGTGCTATAAATTTCCCTCTACACACTGCTTTAAATGTGTCCCAGAGATTCTGCTATGTTGTGTCTTTTTTCTCATTGGTTTCAAAGAACATCTTTATTTCTGCCTTCATTTTGTTATTTACCCAGTAGTCATTCAGGAGCAGGTTGTTCAGTTTCCATGTAGTTGTGCAGTTTTGAGTGAGTTTCTTAATGCTGCATTCTAATTTGATTGCACTGTGGTCTGAGAGACAGTTTGTTATAATTTCTGTTCTTTTACATTTGCTGAGGAGTGCTTCACTTCCAACTATGTGGTCAATTTTGGAACAAGTACTATGTGGTACTGAGAAGAATGTATATTCTGTTGATTTGGGGTGGAGAGTTCTGTAGATGTCTATTAAGTTCACTTGGTGCAAAGCTGAGTTCAAGTCCTGGATATCCTTGTTAACTTCCTGTCTTGTTGATCTGTCTAATGTTGACAGTGTGGTGTTAAAGTCTCCATTATTATTGTGTGGGAGTCTAAGTCTCTTTGTAGGTCTCTAAAGACTTGCCTTATAAATCTGGGTGTTCCTGTATTGGGTGCATATATATTTAGGATAGTTAGCTCTTCTTGTTGAATTGATCCCTTTACCATTATGTAATGGCTTTCATTGTCTCTTTTGATGTTTGTTGATTTAAAGTCTGTTTTATCAGAGACTAGGATTGCAACCCCTGCTTTTTTGTCTCGTTTTGTTTTCCATTTGCTTGGTAGATCTTCCCATATCCCTTTATTTTGAGTCTATGTGTGTCTCTGCACATGAGATGGGTCTCTTGAATACAGCACTCTGATGGGTCTTGACTCTTTATCCAATTTGCCAGTCTGTGTCTTTTAATTCAGGCATTTAGCCCATTTACATTTAAGGTTAATATTGTTATGTGTGAATTTGATCCAGTCATTACGATGTTAGCTGGTTATTTTGTTCATTAATTGATGCAGTGTCTTCCTAGCATTGATGGTTTTTACAATTTGGCATGTTTTTGCAGTGGCTGCTACTTGTTGTTCCTTTCCATGTTTAGTGCTTCCTTCAGGAGCTCTTGTAAGGCAGGCCTGGTGGTGACAAAATCTCTCAGTATTTGCTTGTCTGTAAAGGATTTTATTTCTCCTTCACTTATGAAGCTTAGTTTGGCTGGATATGAAATTCTGGGTTGAAAATTCTTTTCTTTAAGAATGTTGAATATTGGTCCCCACTCTCTTCTGGCTTGTAGAGTTTCTGCTGAGAGATCCACTGTTAGTCTGATGGGCTTCCCTTTTTGGGTAACCCGACTTTTCTCTCTGGCTGCCCTTAATACTTTTTCCTTCATTTCAACATTGGTGAATCTGACAAATACGTGTCTTGGGGTTGCTCTTCTCGAGGAGTATCTTTGTGGTGTTCTGTGTATTTCCTGAATTTGAATGTTGGCCTGCCTTTCTAGGTTGGGGATGTTCTCCTGGATAATATCTTGAAAAACGTTTTCCAACTTGGTTCCATTCTCCCAGTCACTTTCAGATACACCAATCAGATGTAGATTAGGTCTTTTCACATAGTCCCATATTTCTTGGAGACTTTGTTCATTTCTTTTTACTCTTTTTTCTCTAAACTTCTCTTCTCACTTCTTTTCATTCATTTGATCTTCAATCACTGATACCCTTTCTTCCACTTGATTGGATCGGCCACTGAAGCTTGTGCATGTGTCACATAGTTCTCGTGCCATGGTTTTCAGCTCCATCAGGTCATTTAAGGTCTTCTCTATGCTGTTTATTCTAGTAAGCCATTTGTCTAATCTTTTTTGAAGTTTTTTAGCTTCTTTGCGATGGGTTCGAACATCCTCCTTTAGCTCAGGGAAGTTTGTTATTACCAACCTTCTGAAGCCTGCTTCTGTCAACTCGTCAAAGTCATTCTCCATCCAGCTTTGTTCCATTGCTGGCAAGGAGTTGCGTTCCTTTGGAGGAGAAGAGGCCCTCTGATTTTTAGAATTTTCAGCTTTTCTGCTCCAGTTTCTCCCCATCTTTGTGGTTTTATCTACCTTTGGTCTTTGATGATGGTGACCTACAAATGAGGTTTTTGTGTGGATGTCCTTTTTGTTGATGTTATGCTATTCCTTTCTGTTTGTTAGTTTTTCTTCTGACAGTCAGGACCCTCAGCTGGAGTTTGCTGGAGTTTGGAGTTTGGTGGAGGTCCACCAAATTTTTAGAATTTTCAGCTTTTCTGCTCTGGTTTCTCCCCATCTTTCTGGTTTTATCTACCTTTGGTCTTTGATGATGGTGACCTACAAATGAGGTGTTGGTGTGGATGTCCTTTTTGTTGCTGTTATGCTAATCCTTTTGTTTGTTAGTTTTCCTTCTAACAGTCAAGACCCTCAGCTGGAGTTTGCTGGAGGTTGGAGTTTGCTGGAGGTCCACTTCAGATGCTGTTTGCCTGGGTATCACCAGCAGAGGCTGCAGAACGGCAAATACTGCAGAAAAGCAAATGTTGCTGCCTGATCTTCCCTCTGGAAGCTTCATCTCAGATAGGTACTTGGCTGTATGAGGTGTTAGTCAGCCCCTACTGGGAGGTTACTCCCAGTTAGGCTACTCGGGGTTCAGGGACCCACTTGAGGAGGCAGTCTGTCCATTCTCAGATCTCAAACTCTGTGCTGGGAGAACCACTACTCTCTTCAAAGCTGTCAGACAGGGATGTTTAAGTCTCCAGAAGTTTCTGCTGCCTTTTGTTCAGCTATGCCCTGCCCCCGGAGGTGGAGTCTACAGAGGCAGGCTGGCCTCCTTGAGCTGCAGTGGGCTCCACCCAGTTCAAGCTTCCCGGCAGCTTTGTTTACCTAGTCAAGCCTCAGCAATGGCGGACGCCCCTCCCCCAGCCTTGCTGCTGCCTTGCAGTTCGATCTCAGACTGCTGCGCTAGCTGTGAGCAAGGCTCTGTGGACATGGGACCCTCCAAGCCAGGCATGAGATATAATCTCCTGGTGTGCCGTTTGCTAAGACCATCGGAAAAGCACAGTATTAGGGTGGGAATGGCCTGATTTTCCAGGTACCATCTGTCATGGCTTCCCTTGGTTAGGAAAGGGAATTCCCCAACCCCTTGTGCTTCCCGGGCGAGGCGATGCCCCGCCCTGCTTTGGCTCACACTCCGTGGACTGCACCCACTGTCCAACAAGTCCCAGTGAGATGAACCTGGTGCCTCAGTTGGAAATGCAGAAATTACCCGACTTCTGTGTTGCTCATGCTGGGAGCTGTAGACTGGAGCTGTTCCTATTCGGCCATCTTGGAACCGGAAGCCAACACCGTCATCTAGGTTTTAAGCTCTGCATGCATTAGGTATTTGTTCTAATGCTCTCCCTTTCCTTGCCCACCACCCCCTGACAGGCCCCAGTGTGTGATATTCCCCTCCCTGTGTCCATGTGTTCTCATCGTTCAACTCCCACTTATAAGTGAGAACATGTGGTGCTTGGTTATCTGTTTCTGTGTTAGTTTGCTGAGAATGATGGTTTCTAGCTTCTTCCATGTCCCTGCAAAGGACATGAACTCATTCTTTTTTATGGCTGCATAGTATTCCATGGTGTATATGTGCCACATTTCCTTTATCTATTCTACCATTGATGGGCATTTGGGTTGGTTCCAAATCTTTGCTATTGTAAATAGTGCTGCAATAAACATATGTGTGCATGTGTCTTTATAGTAGAATGATTTATTATCCTCTGGGTTTATAGCCAGTAATGGGATTGCTGGGTCAAATGGATTTCTGGTTCTACATCGTTCAGGTCTTGTCACACTCTCTTCCACAATAGTTGAGTGAATTTTCACTCCCACCAACAGTGTAAAAGCATTCCTATTTCTCCACATCCTCTCCAGCATCTGTTGTTTCCTGACTTTTTAATGATCTCCCTTCTAACTGGTGTGAGATAGTATCTCATTTTGATTTTGCTTTGCATTTCTCTAATGACCAGTGATGGTGAGCTTTTTTTCATATATTTGATGGCCACATAAATATCTTCCTTTGAGAAGTGTCTCTTCATATCCTTCACCCACTTTTTGATGGGGTTGTTTACTTTTTTTCTTGTAAATATGTGTAAGTTCCTTGTAGATTCTGGATATTAGACCTTTGTCAGGTGGATAGATTGCAAAATTTTCTCTCATTCTGTAGTTAACTCTGATGATAGTTTCTTTTGCTGTGCAGAAGCTCTTTAGTTTAATTAGATGCCATTTGTCAATTTTGGCTTTTGTTACTATTGCTTTTGGTGTTTTAGTCATGAAGTCTTTGCCCATGCCTATGTCCTGAATGGTATTGCTTAGGTTTTCTTCTAGGGTTTTTATGGTTTTATGTCTTACTTTTAAGTCTTTAATCCATCTTGAGTTAATTTTTGTATACGGTGTAAGGAAGGGATCCAGTTTCAGTTTTCTGCATATGGCTAGCCAGTTTTCCCAGCACCATTTATTAAATAGGAAATCCTTTCCCCATTGCTTGTTTTTGTCAGGTTTGTCAAAGATCAGATGGTTATAGACGTGTGGTGTTATTTCTGAGGCCTCTGTTCTGCTCCATTTGTCTATATATCTGTTTTGGTACCAGTACCATGCTGTTTTGGTTACTGTAGCCTTGTAGTATAGTTTGAAGTCAGGTAGCATGATGCCTCCAGCTTTGTTCTTTTTGCTTAGAATTTTCTTGCCTATATGGGCTCTTTTTTGGTTCCATATGAACTTTAAAGTAGTTTTTTCCAATTCTGTGAAGAAAGTGAATGGTAGTTTGATGGGAATAGCGGTGAATCTATAAATTACTTTGGGCAGTATGGCCATTTTCACGATATTGATTCTTCCTATGTATGAGCATGAAATGTTTTTCCATTTGTTTGTGTCCTCTCTTATTTCCTTGAGCAGTGGTTTGTAGTTCTCTGTGAAGAGATCTTTCACGTCCCTTGTAAGTTGTATTCCTAGGTATTTTATTCTCTTTGTAGCAATTGTGAATGGGAGTTCACTCATGATTTGGCTCTCTATTATTGATGTATAGGAATGCTTTGAATTTTTGCACATGCTTTTGTATCCTGAGACTTTGCTGAGGTTGCTTATCAGCTTAAGGAGTTTGTTGGCTGAGACAATGGAGTTTTCTAAATATACAATCATGTCATCTGCAAACAGAGACAATTTGACTTCCTCTTTTCCTATTTGAATACCCTTTATCTTTCTCTTGCCTTATTGCCATGGCCCAAACTTCCAATACTATGTTGAATAAGTGTGGTGAGTGAGGGCATCCTTGTCTTGTGCCAGTTTTCAAAGGGAATGCTTCTAGCTTTTGCCCATTCATTATAATATTGGCTATGGGTCTGTCATAAAGCTGTTATTATTTTGAGATATGTTCCATCCATACCTTGTTTATTGTTTTTAGCATGAAGGGGTGTTGAATTTTGTTGGCAGCCTTTTCTGCATCTGTTGAGATAATGATATGTATTTTGTCATTGGTTCTGTTTATGTGATGGATTACACTTGCTGACTTGTGTATGTTGAACCTGCCTTGCATCTCAGGGATGAAGCTGACTTGATTGTGGTGGCTAAGCTTTTTGATGTGCTGCTGGATTCAGTTTGCCAGTATCTTATTAAGAATTTTTGCATCAATGTTTATCAGTAATATTGGCCTGAAATTTTCTTTTTTTATTGTGTCTTTGCCAGGTTTTGGTTTCAGGATGATGTTGGCCTCCTAAAATGAGTTAGAGAGGAGTCCCTCTTTTTCTACTGTTTGGAATAGTTTCAGAAGAAATGTACCAGCTCCTCTTTCTACCTCTGGTAGAATTCAGCTGTGAATCTGTCTGATCCTGTGCTTTTTTTGTTGGTAGGCTATTAGTTACTGCCTCAATTTCAGAACATGTTATTGGTCTATTCAGGGAATTGACTTCTTCCTGGTTTAGTCTTGGGAGAGTGTATATGTCCAGGAATTTATCCATTTCTTCTTATTTTCTAGTTTACTTGTGTAAAGGTGTTTATAGTACTCTCTAATGGTAGTTTGTATTTTTGTGTGATCAGTGCTGATATCCTCTTTATCATTTTCTATTGTGTCTATTTAATTATTCTCTGTTTTCTTCTTTATTAGTCTGGGTAGCAGTCTATCTGTTTTGTTAATTTTTTCAAAAACTAGCTCCTGAATTCATTGATTTTTAAAGGGTTTTTACCCTTCAGCAACACCTGTATCTGTATCTCCTTCAGTTCTGCTCTGATCTTAGTTATTTCTTGTCTTCTGCTAGCTTTTGAATTTGTTTGCTCTTGCTTCTCTATTTCTTTTAATTGTGATATTATGTTGTTGATTTTAGATCTTTCCCACTTTCTGATATGGGCATTTAGTACTATAAATTTCCCTCTAAACACTGCTTTAGCAGTGTCCCACAGATTCTGGTGCCTTGTGTCTTTATTCTCATTGGTTTCAAAGAACTTATTTATTTCTGACCTCATTTCGTTATTTACCCAGTAGTTATTCAGGGCAAATTGTTCAGTTTCCATGTAGTTGTGTGGTTTTCTGTGAGTTTCTTAGTCCTGAGTTCTAATTTGCTTGCACCGTGGTCTGAGAGACTGTTTGTTATGATTTCCATTCCCTTGCATTTGCTGAGAACTGTTTTACTTCCAATTATGTGATCAATTTTAGAATAAGTACTACGTGGTGCTGAGAAGAATGTATATTCTGTTGATTTGGGGTGGAGAGTTCAGTAGATGTCTATTAGGTCCACTTGGTCCAGAGCTGAGTTCATGTTCTGAATATCCTGGTTAATTTTCTGTCTCGTTGATCTGTCTAATATGAACAGTGTAGTGTTAAAGACTGCCACTATTATTGTGTGGGAGTCTAAGTCTTTCTGTAGGTCTCTAAGAACTTGCTCTATGAATCTGGATGCTCCTGTGTTAGGTGCATATATATTTAGGATAGTTAGCTCTTCTTGTTGCCTTGGTCCTTTTACCATTATGTCATGCCCTTCTTTGTCTTTTTTGCTCTTTTTTGGTTTAACGTCTGTTTTGTCAGAGACTAGGATTGCAACCCCTGCTTTGTTTTGCTTTCTATTTGCTTGGCAAATATTCCTCCATCCCTTTATTTTGAGCCTATGTGTGTCTTTGCATGTCAGATGTGTCTCCTGAATACAGAACACTGATGGGTCTTGACACTTTATCCAATTTTCCAGTCTGTGTCTTTTAACTGGGCATTTATCCCATTACATTTAAGGTTAATATTGTTATGTGTGAATTTGATCCCGTCATCATGATGTTAGCTGGTTATTTTGCATGTTAGTTGATGCAGTTTCTTCATAGTGTCGAAGGTCTTTAGAATTTGGTATGTTTTTGCAGTGGCTGGTACTGGTTGTTCCTTTCTGTATTTAGTGCTTTCTTCAGGAGCTCTTGTAAGGCAGGCCTGGTGGTGACAAAATCTCTCAGCATTTGCTTGTCTGTAAAGGATTTTATTTCTCCTTAGCTTATGAAGCTTAGTTTGGCTGGATATGAAATTCTGGGTTGAAAATTATTTTCTTTAAGAATGTTGAATATTGGTCCCCACTCTCTTCTGGCTTGTAGGGTTTCTGCAGAGGGATCCACTCTTAGTCTAATGGATTCCCTTTCTGGGTAACTTGACCTTTCTCTCTGGCTGCCCTTAACATTTTTTCCTTCATTCAACCTTGGCGAATCAGACGATTATGTGTCTTGGGGTTGCTCTCCTCGAGGAGTATCTTTGCGGTGTTCTCTGTATTTCCTGAATTTGAATGTTGGCCTGCCTTGCTAGGTTGGGGAAGTTCTCCTGGATAATATCCTAAAGAGTGTTTTCCAACTTGGTTCTATTCTCCTTGTCACTTTCAGGTACACCAATCAAATGTAGGTTTGGTCTTTTTACAAGTTCCATATTTCTTGTAGGCTTTGTTCATTTCCTTTTCATTCTTTTTTCTCTAATCTTGTCTTCATGCTTTATTTCATTAAGTTGATCTTCAATCTCTGATATCCTTTCTTCCACTTGATTGATTCAGCTATTGATACTTGTGTATGCTTCACGAAGTTCTTGAGCAGTGTTTTTCAGCTCCATCAGGTTGTTTTATGTTCTTCTCTAAACTGGTTATTCTAGTTAGCAGTTCCTGTAACCTTTTATCAATGTTCTTAGCTTCCTTGCATTGCATTAGAATGTGCTCCTTTAGCTCAGAGGAGTTTGTTATTACCCACCTTCTGAGGCCTACTTCTGTTAATTTGTCAAACTCATTCTCCATCCAGTTTTGTTCCCTTGCTGTTGAGGAGCTGTGATCCTTTGGAGAAGAGGCATTCTGGTTCTTGGAATTTTCAGCATTTTTGCAGTGTGTTTTCCTCATCTTCATGGATTTATTTACCTTTGATCTTTGATGCTGATGACCTTTGGATGGGGTTTTTGAGTGGGTATCTTTTTGTTGATGTTTACCTTATTGCTTTCTGTTTGTTAGTTTTTCTTGTAACATTCAGGACCCTCTTCTGCAGTTCTGCTGGAGTTTGCTGGAGGTCCACTCCAGACCCTCTTTGCTTGGGTATCACCAGTGGAGGCTGCAGAACAGCAAGATTGCTGTCTGCTCCTTCCTCTGGAAGCTTTGTCCCACAGGGTCACCTAGCAGATGACAGCTGGAGCTCTACTGTATGAGGTGTCTGTCAACCCCTGCTGGGAAGATTCTCCCATTCAGGAGGCACGGGGTCAGGGGCCCACTTGGGTAGGCAGTCTGTCTCTTAGCAGAGCTTGAGCACTGTGTTGGGAGATCCGCTGCTCGCTTCAGAGCAGGCAGGAAGGAACGTTTAAGTCTGCTGAAACTGTGTCCACGGCTGCCCCTTCCCCTGGGTGCTGTGTCCCAGGGAGCTGGGAGTTTTATCTATAACCCCTGACTGGGGCTGCTGCCTTTCTTTCAGAGATGCCCTGCTGACTGAGGAGGAATCTAGAGAGGCAGGCTGGCCACAGCATCTTTGCTGCGCTTCATTGGGTTTTTCTCAGTCTGAACTTCCAGGTGGCTTTGTTTACACTGTGAGGGGAAAACTGCCTACTCAAGCCTCGGTAATGCCAGAAGCCCCTCCCTCACCTAGCTGGAGCATTTCAGTCGACTTTGGACTGCTGTCCTGGCAGTGAGAATTTTAAGCCAGTGGATCTTAGCTTGCTGGGCTCCATGGGGGTGGGACCTGCTGAGCAAGACCATTTGGCTCCATGGCTTCAGCCCGCTTTCCAAGAGAGTGAACAGTTCCATCTCGCTGGGGTTCCACATGACACTATGGTACAAAAAAAACTCCTTCAGTTAGCTTGGTGTCTACCCAAACAGCTGCCCCATTTTGTGCTTGAACCCCAGGGCCCTGGTGGTGTAGGCACATTAGGGAATCTCCTGGTCTGTGGGTTGCAAAAACCGTGGGCAAATTGTAGTATCTGGGCCAGATAGCACAATCCCTCATGGCTTCCCTTGGCTGGGGGGGAGGTTCCCAGCCCCTTGCACTTCCTGGGTAAGGCAACACCCACCTTGCTTCTGTTTACCTTCCATGGGCTGCACCTACTGTCTAACCAGTCCCAGTGAGATGAACCGGGTACCTCAGTTGGAAATGCAGAAATCACCCACCTTCTACGTTGGTCTTGCTGGGAGCTGCAGAATGGAGCTGTTCCTATTCAGCCATCTTGCCAGTGAAAAACCATTTTTTCTTATTCTTTAGCCATTCCTTAAGGGTTATTTATAGGCTCATTATTTTTTTTTATTTTTTTTGAGACAGAGTTTCCTTCTGTCACCCAGGCTGGAGTGCAGTGGTGCGATCTCAGTTCACTGCAATCTGGGTTCAAACAATTCTCCTGCCTTAGCCTCCCAAGTAGCTGAGATTACAGGCATGCACCACCATGCCCAGCTAAATTTTGTACTTTTAGTAGAGACGGGGTTTCACCATGTTGGCTAGGCTGGGCTTGAACTCCTGACCTCAGATGTGTCGGCCGGCTAAAGTGCAGAGATTACGGGTGTGAGCCACTGCACCTGGCAGGCTCATGATTCTTAAAGGGTGGCCACTTTGAATTTCTTCATGTGGGTGAGAACATGTTTTTCAGAACTATTTTAGATATTTTGTTGGCACTACTGACTTAGGGATGATGCATCTGGAGTGTGTAAAGTTTAAAGCAGAAATTTGAAAAGTGAAAGAAGGAACAAGCGGATAAAAGATTCCAGGCCCAGTTTCATGACAAATCAATGTAATATGTCTTAGGATATTTGTTTATGCTACATTAAGATCCTTGTCTCTTAAAATCACTGTATATATGGAGCTGAGTCTAGTAACATGTGTGGCCAGAAACGTAGTTTTCGTTTGATCACAATGTTTGAAAATAATTTCTTAAACTGCTCTGAGGCATCAGATCAGCCAGGCAGGATTTCGCCTAACAAAAACCAGGTCCCTTTTCCCAAACTGGGTGTTTGCTCATGTGGATGGTGATCCTACTTGCCAGTCAGGAAATGAAACCCACTGACCTTAGAACCCAGATCTCCTCTGAAGTTTTTCATATGAATGAATTTTAAGGGCATTCTAGTCATGAGATCTTGTTAAACATGTTTTGCTTTTTGTCAGTGATCGTACAATTAAACTTTCAAGTTTCTTCACAAATTTAGGATAGATTTTTTAAATCTTTATCTTACTTTTTAATATATTTTGCTTTGGTCTGAAGTATCAGTGTGTTTGTTATTCTTATTCAATATAGTATCTTTGATCTATCTGCCTCAAGGCAATTTGAAAGTGGAAATGTTTTTAACTTTTTCCAAAGTAAAGACCAAAATGGATATCAAATGGACACTTTTTTTTTTTTTTTTTGAGATGGAGTTTCATTCTTGTTGCCCAGGCTAGAGCGCAGTGGTGTGATCTTGGCTCACTTCAACATCCGCCTCCCAGGTTCAAGCGAGTCTCCTGTCTCAGCCTCCCAAGTAGCTGGGATTACATGTGCATGCCACCATGTCTGGCTAATTTTTGTATTTTTAGTAGAGACAAGGTTTCATCATATTGGTCAAGCTGGTCTCAAACTCCTGACCTCAGGAACTCTGCCCGCCTCGGCCTCCCAAAGTGTTGGGATTATAGGCGTGAGCCACCGTGCCCGGCCAAATGAACATGTTTTGAAAATAAAGTGCTCCTCCCAGATTATGCCACTGCACTCCAGCCTGGGCAACAAGAGTGAAACTCAGTCTCAAAAAAAAAAAAAAGACTGGTCCTCACATTCAAGGCACCATGCTAAATGCTCTAAACAACCACCAAAGACATAGTACTCTTTGCTTTTTAATACACTAATTTCACCTTTTGCTCTGTGATTATGAAATAATACTTCAGAATTTGAACCTGGTTATCTCTTTTACATTTTTTAAATTTTTAGAAAATGCATTTGCATTTTTATTCCTTTGCAAAATTGTCCTTGAATTTCTTCTTTTGGTTTCTGCTAACTTCTGGTTTGTACCTTCCTTTCCAGTTTGAATTTGCTTATTTCTTCTCTTTCTTTAGCTACCTTTTCACTTAAAGGGATACTTTTGGGCCAGGAGTGGTAGCTCACGCCTGTAATTCTAGCCCTTTGGAGACAGGAGGATTGTTGAGCCCAGGAGTCTGAGACTAGCCTGAGCAATATGATAAAACCCCATCTCTACAAAAAATTAGCCTGGTGTGGTGGCATAGGCCTGCACTCCCAGCTACTTGGGAGGCTGAGGTGGGAAGATCCTTGAGCTTGGAAGGTCAAGACTGCAGTGAGCCATGATTGTGTCACTGCACTCCCACTTGGGGAGCACTGTGAGATCCTGTCTCAAAAAAATAATAAAAGAAAAGAAAAGGATATTTTCTACTCAAACATAAAGATGACAACAATAGACACTTGGGACTACTAAAGGGAGGAGAGGCACATGGAAGAGGGAGTGATGAGGGGAAGGGTTGAAAAACTGACTGTTGGATACTATGCTCAGTACCTGGGTGATGTGATTATTCAGACTCCAAACCTCAGCATCTCACAATATAACAGTTAACAAACATGCACATGTATCCCCTGAATCTAAAACTAAAGTTGACCAAAAAAAATCAATAAATAAAAGAATACTTTCTTCCCCATAATATTCCTCCACCCTCACCCCCGGTCTTGTTATTTTGTCCCTTGGCCCATATTTATCCCAGGACTTTGAGAAGTTGTATTAAGTTATCACCAGGCTTTATGGAGCTTCAAAATACCCCTGTTCTAAGGTAAAATTCTTTGTCCTTTACCAAAAATTGTATCTTTCCATATCTTATGAATTAAAAATTCTCCATTATTATTATCTAACCTATTACTACTTCTTCTTCAATGTCATGTTGCTTTTTCAGATCAGTTGTATTTTCCAATCCACATGAATTTTATTAAGTACGGAGGCACCCACGGAGATTCTGTTATTCCTTCTTTGTCCAGAAAGCTGTGTCTGCAACATTTCCATTTTTTCTTGGATATGACCCAATATTAGCTCCCCCTTTATGATGTATCTGTACTCTTTCTTTAGATTTCTTGACTCTACCAAATTCCACTGGTTGCTCTTATTTCTTCAAAGTTCTGTAATGTGCATTATATCGAAGCTCTTGCTTATTTCCACAGAAAACATTAGGAACACACACTCACACACATACACACCCACTTTCTCTTTAAAGAAAAACAATCTAATTATAATGATCATTAATATTGGAGAAGATCATGTACATTTTAAGATAGAAAATGATTTAAAAATAAAATATCATTGATCAGTAGGTCTTTGGAAGTAAAGAGGTTATTGCAGTATATGTCTATGTGCTACTTCTATTAGGGTAACTCTAGAATAAAAACTTAATCAAAATTGTTCACTGGAATAAATTATTTTTCCCTCATGAATAGAGTTATAAAAAATCATGGAGTCTTAGCTATGATATTCAAAATACAAACCAGTGTAAGAAGGAGGTAAGAAGTTGTTGGTACATTTACATATTGTTGCTGCATTTATTTCCTAAGGGAACATAAATATCTTGGGGTTGGGGGAAACAGAAGGAAGAAACCCTTTTATTCTCCTCCAAGCATAGTCAAATACAATGTCTTTTTTTCCCCGAGACTTTATATATTTGTGCTTGATGTTACGAAGTTATGAAAATTGAGCATTCAATGGTCTAAACATGTAAGGAAATGATGGTGTGAAACATATTTTCTGATGTTGACTTTTAAAGCCTTTAATAAAATACTTAATAAACAATGGGGGAAAATTCTCTTTGGTGGTATTTCTTACACCATATATTTTAGTTTGAAATAATGTATTTCAGCTCCATAAAGAATAACAGTAAAAACAACCAAAATTAATCAGGAAGTAAAACCTTGAGTGTGTCTCCTGAACCAAACTGTTTTCTAACGAAACTTTGATATTCTAATATAAAGGTTGACCCCATTCAATGAATGGCTCTGTCCCCTGCTTCCTGGGATGTCCTGTAAGATGATTGTGGTATTCTAATACTGACATTCAGTGGTTGAAAGACAATCTTTTATTTACTGGGGTTTGTAAATTTATAATTGCTGTGATTTTGTCTATATAAAGCTCTGCCAACAAATCAATTCAATCAACACTATGAATAAAATCAGCAAAAGTAAATAAAATTTATTGTTTCAGTTCATATTCATTTACTCAATAAATTTTTACTAAGCTCCTGTATGTGCTAGATACTATTTTAACAACAGTAAACCCAACAAACCACCCTGATCTCATAAAGGTTAGATTCTAGTAGAGAAGACAGAAAAGAATAAATAAATAAATATTAAACTATCTATATCTAAGCACCCAGAATAGTGACTGGCATATCATAGGCTTTTAAAAAAGCCATTTTTATTGAGATAAAATTTACATAAAGTATGGTAGGTAGAATAAGGTTTCCCCAAAGATGTTCATGTCTTAATCCCCAGGATCTGTTATTGTTACTTGACTAGGGTGATTAGGGTCACAGAAGGAATTCAAATTGCAATCAGCTGAATTTAAAATAAAATTATCCTGGATTATCTTGATGAGCCCAGCTATGGTTTAAATGTTTGTACCTTTTACTTTTTTATTTATTTTTTCATTATGAAATTTTAGGTCACTAAGTATAAGGGTTACCATTTTTTTATTATACTTTAAGTTCTAGGGTACATGTGCACAATGTGCAGGTTTGTTACGTATGTATACATGTGCCATGTTGGTGTGCTGCACCCATTAACTCATCATTTACATTAGATATTTCTCCTAATGCTATCCCTCCCCACTCCCTCCACCCCACGACAGGCCCCAGTGTGTGACGTTCCCTTCCCTGCATCCAAGTGTTCTCATTTTTCAATTCCCACCTATGAGTGAGAACATGCGGTGCATGGTTTTCTGTCCTTGCAATAGTTTGCTCAGAATGATGGTTTCCAGCTTCATCCATGTCCCTACAAAGGACATGAACTCATCCTTTTTTATGGCTGCATAGTATTCCATAGTGTATATGTGCCACATTTTCTTAATCCAGTCTATCATTGTTGGACATTTGGGTTGGTTCCAAGTCTTTGCTATTGTGAATAGTGCTGCAGTAAACATATGTGTGCATGTGTCTTTACAGCAGCATGATTTATAATCCTTTGGGTATATACCCAGTAATTGGATGGCTGGGTCAAATGGTATCTCTAGTTCTAGATCCCTGCAGAATCACCACACTGTCTTCCACAATGGTTGAACTAGTTTACAGTCCACCAACAGTGTAACAGTGTACCTATTTCTCCACATCCTCTCGAGCACCTGTTGTTTCCTGACTTTTTAATGATCACCATTCTAACTGGTGTAAGATGGTATCTCATTGTGGTTTTGATTTGCATTTCTCTGATGGCCAGTGATGATGAGCATTTTTGCATGTGTCTTTTGGCTGCATAAATGTCTTCTTTTGAGAAGTGTCTGTTCATATCCTTCACCCACTTTTTGATGGGGTTTGTTTGTACCTTTTTAAACTCACGTTGAAATGTAATTGCCATTGTAACTTTATTAAGATGCGAGACATTTAAAATGTGATTAGGCCATAAAGTTTCTGCCCTCGTGAATAGGTTAATGCCATTATTGCAAGAGTGGGTTCCTTATAAAAGGACAAATTCAGCCCCCCTTTGCCTCCCTCTTGCCTCTCCTGGCCCTTCCATCATGGGATGATGCAGCAAGAAAGTCCTCATCGATACCAGTCTTGATCTTGGACTTCCCAACTTCCAGAACCATGAGTCAATACCTTTCTATTCATTATTAATTACTAAGTCTTATTGTTTTATAGCAGCATAAAATGGACTAAGACAGGCCCAGTGTGATTGCCATCATATCTTTCAAATATGGAAAAAGGAGGCAGAAGAGTTAGTGTCAGAGTGATGCAATGTGAGAAAGACTTTACTGGCTCTTGCTGGCTTTGAAGATGAAAGAATACATGAGCCAAGGATGGTGGGCAGCCTCTAGAAGCTGGAAAAGGCAAGAAAATGTATTATCCCCCAGAAGCTCCAGAAGGAACCAGCCCCCCTGACACCTTAATTTTAGCCCAGTGAGACCTACTTTGGGTTAATGATTTCCAGAACTATAAGATAATAAATCTGTTTTGTTTTCAGCTACTAAATTTGTAGCAATTTGTTACAGAAGCAATAGGAAACTAATATATAGAATACAATTTATAGATCCTAAGTATATAGTTGGGTAAGTCTTAACAAACGTCTTCACTCATTTTTAATCTCAAGTTGAAATTTGGTCTTCAATATTAGAGGTGGGACCTAATGGGAGGTGTTTGGGTCACAAGGTTGAATCCCTCATGAATAGATTAATATCCTCCCTGGGGTGGGGGAAGTGAGCGAGTGAGTTCTTATCCTGTCAGTTCCCTCTAGAGTTGCTTGTTCAAAACAAAACAAAACAAAACAAAACCAAAAAACAGCCTAGCACCTCCTCCCGCTCTATTGCTTCCTCTCTTGCCATGTGATCTCTGCACGCACTGGCTCTCCTTCACCTTCTGCCATGAGTGGAAGGAGCCTGAGGTGCAGATGCTTGCACCACGCATCTTCTACAGCCTACAGAACCATAAGCCAAACAAATCTTTTTTTATAAATTGCCCAGCCTCAGATATTCCTTCATAGCAACATGAAAAGGACTTAGACAACCATGTTACAGACATTTCTAACCCCTAAAAAGGTTCCTCATTGGCCCCTTCTAGTCCAATTATACTCCCCCAAACAGAGGGAATCACTGTTTGAATTCCTATCAGATTAAATTACTTTTGCCTATTCTTGAACTTCATATAAATGAAATTATAAAGTATTCATTCCCTTGTATCTGACTTTTTTCTTTCAATATACTGATTTTGATATTCATACAAGTGAATGTATCAGTAGTTCAAACACTTCTACTGCTTAGTAGTATAGCATTGTCAGCACATGTCAGATCAGTATCATGCCTGGAATTGACAGTGTTTCTTCTGTCATAGTATATTGGTCAAAGCAGTAAAAACACCCATCTAGATTCTATAGGTTGGAGAAACAACTCCTCTTAATATAAATGGCAAATACCCTGTTATGAACTGAATTCATACATTCTTCCTAGTACCCCAGAATGTGGCTGAATTTGGCAATAGGGTTTTTAAAGTATTAATTAAGGTAAAAATAAGGTCATATGAGTGGTGGTGTTTTAAGACAATATGACAAGTATCCTTTTAAGAAGAGGAGGACACTGGCAGGGATATGCATAGAGGAAAGACCATGCAAGTACAAAGGGAGAAGATAGCCATTTACGAGACAAAGAGCAGACTCAGAATGAAACCAACCCTGCTGATGTCTTGGTTTTGTTCTTCTGGCATCCAGAACTGTGAGGAAATAAGTTTCTGTGGTTTGAGCCACCCGAGCTGTAGTATTTGTTACAGCAGCACTCACAAACTGATACAGACCCATTGTAGAAGACAGGAGATATTATTGTGGCTAAATACAATCTTCCATGGTTAGATTGGTTAGGTTTAAGCCTTCTGCTTTCTGTTGGTTTTCTATTTGTCCCATCTGTTGTTTTGTTTTGGTATTCTTTTGCCTTTCTTGCCTTCTTTTGGCTTAATTAATTTTTTTTTTATTTTTTTGTGAGGTCCTTGCTTCACAGATTAATTTTTACAATTTGATTTTCCTCCTTTTAGCTCTAACTCTGTTGCATTATTTTAGTGGTTGCTCTAGGGATTACATTATGCATCCTTAACCTAGTTAGAATCAACATTGTACCACTTCAACTAACACTTAAGAGACTTGTAACAGGAGAAATCATTTGTGTTCCTGTCATATATTTTTCTTATATATATTATAAACATTACAATACAGTTTTATCATTTTTTCTTTAAGCAGTCAGTTGTCTTTTAAAGAAGTTAGGGAAAAAGGAAAATTGACCTTTATATCTACTCATTTATTCAACATTTCTGGAGTTCTTATCTTCTTGTAGATTTGACATTCTATGTAGCATTTGCCTTAAATCTAAAGAATTTCCTTTAGTATTTCTTAAAATAAGGGTCTGGTCGCCAAAAATATTTATTTTAGTATTATCAGAAAAAAATTTTATTCTCAATTTGAAGCATATTTCCACAGTATTTAGAATGATAGTTTGACAGTTTTAAAAAATCTTTTTGTTAGGAGTTGGACTGTGTTCCCTTCCACCTCTAATTTCATAAGTTGATGTCCTAACTCCAGTACCACATGATATGACTGTGTTTGGAGATAGGGTCTTTACAGAGGGAATAAACCTAAAATGAGGTCCTTAGGATCTCCTAATCCAATATGGTCGGGGTTCTTATTAAAAAAAAAAAGAAATTTGGGTACAGAGACTTGCACAGAGGAAAGATGATGTGAATAGGCATAGAGAGAAGATGGCAACCTACCAGCCAATCCATTTCTATTATAATACAGCTCATATCCCACTGGGGAATGAAGCCGCCCATGAAGAGAGAGGCTTTATACTCAGGCAAATACCCAAGGGAATCACCACACAGATTTCTAGGGTCCCCATTGTACTGCTTTCTCTATGCTGCACCATGACGTGTACATTCCAGCTCCTCAATACCCCTAAACAACTTTGTTCTCTCAGCTCACTGAGTTCGTATTTTCCTCCGGAGTTCCACATCCCTGACTTGTCAGGAAAGTGCCCTGAGGAAGAAAACTGCAGAATTGTGCAGCTCATTTATGTGTTTCCTGTCTTTTAAGCATCAAAACCAGTGTTGGTGTTTAATACCTGAAAAAAAGTTTGCCCTTATAATTTCTACAGTTTTATAAGTTGTTTTTCATGGAAGAAAAAGTCCAATACCACTTACTCCATCATGTCCTAAAGTGGAAGTTTAATACTGAATAAATTTTTATGCATAAAGAATGAATTTGACTTCGTGTTCCTCGTGTTTAGTATAATTCCTGGCACAGTTGGTGCTTAATACACTTTGGATAAATTTCTAAGATTTCAGAGAAAATCTACTGTTAAAACCCATTATTGGTTCACAATAAATTTAGAAGAAAGGAAAACAGGAGTAGAGGCAGTACTTTATGCAAATAGAAATAAATGTTTCTATTTCTGGAATGGTTTTATTGGTAAACGCTATAGAGAAGATTGAGGGATAGTGTTGCAGTGCAGATTATATGTAGAGAGAAAATTGACACCTATAATAGACTTGGCTATCGGGAAAAACAACCATGTTGGTGTTTTGGGAAAAGACAACCATATTGGTGATATCAGAAGAAATAAATACACATAAGTTTCTGTGGGGATTAAGAAAAATATATCTTGACAAGAGACAGATCTTGTCTGATGGTGGATGTCATTATCTGCTTTGTAGGAAGGCTATAGTAATGAGGGCAACATTTTCTCCTTTTCAGCAGTTTTCATCTTATTTTCTGAGGGATTTTTGTGGTTTAATGCACAGTCCAGCTGGGGAATCCTTCTATGTATGGATCCCACAGGTCCATTCTCTATGTCACCAACTAGGATGGGTTGTCAGCATCATGCTTAGTTCTCAGTGATAGTTCTGTCACCCTAATAACATGGTGACACCACACCTTTATGCTAACAGAATACAATGTTTATAGCTGCAACTCTTAAAAAGGACAATGCTTCTGCTTTTCTTCTTTTCAAGCTGGTATTCTCAGTAAAATATCCATTAAGGGAATCAATTGTGTTTCATTGTCCCAGCTTGGATGCCCACTTTTTTTTCCTTTAACCTCTTTATTCCCCATCTCTGACCATTCTATGTAGACATAAACCTATGTTCTTATTTCCTAGAGAAACAAACAGGCAGCAGAGTTAAAATTTGCCAATAAATCATAGAACCTTCTGTAGTACAGATTTTATTAACGATAGAGTAGAATTATGCAGATCCCCCTAGCTGCCTGAGTCCTGACACTTCCTCCTTCAGAGAATTAACTTGATTCAAGACTCTGGAAAGCAAGAGGATGACTAAAGATATTAACAAGATTGGTTTATGCAAAGTAAACTGCAACAATGAGTATAATGTGCATTATGCAAACCAGAGGCAATGTACTTCAGAACCAGAGTCATTTGAAATCTTAATTATAATGGTTGTATATTGAAGCACACAGCAATGACAATGTCCCATATGAAACATTTGACCTTAGAGCTATCAAATAAAAATTTTAGTTTAAAAAAAAACTTTAAAAAAGCAATTAAAAATAACAACGTCTAAATTGTTATGAGCTTATATGTATTTTTTTTTACTTAACAAATATGACAAGATGACAAGCGACAGAAGACAGCTGAGCACATTTGACAGGTGCCTTTCTGCTCTACAACACACCTTATATGCCTAATGAGGATTTAACTTTTTCTATTATAATACAGCTCATATCCCACTGGGGAATGAAGCAGCCATTAACGCACAGCTGTTAACTTCTGTGTAATAGATAGATATGGAGCAAAACACCCTCTGTTTCGCTGTTGCCTTTTTGTGAAACAGCAGTGAAATTTCCTACAATAGTAATAATGATAATAATCCCCTATATTTAGTTAGTGATTTACAGTTTACACAGTGTTTTAAGATTTAGAATAACAATAGCTACTATTTACTCTCTGTTGTATGTATTTCAGGCATTACATGTACTTTATCGGCTTAATCCTTACAACTCTGGGAGGCAGCCATTGTTTTCCCCGCTTTCTGGATGAGAAAACTGAGCTTTGAGAAATTAAGTAATTGAATTAAGGTCATATAACTAGTACTAGGTCAGAGCTGAGATCTGTGTGACTCAAAGTCAACGGTTAAAACTGTTTGGTACTGCCTAGTTTGATGCTCACAACAAATATATTCTAATGTTAAACAATTATAGCAGTTCTCTGCCCTGTTCTCAAAGTGTTACAAACTATTATGATTTGAAAAATAATATATTTACCTAAAATGAACAAATGGAAAAAGCTGTTGCTTGGCTAAAATTGTTCTCTACATTTTTTCATATTATGTTTCACATCTCCTACACCCTCATATGCAATCACCTCTGACAGAGCTCACCACTCACACTGTTCATCAGCTTGGAAATCTTCCTGGCTACCCGGTCATGAGACAAGCTGTGTTCAATAGGAGACCATTATTCCATCACAAGTTATCTCAAGTGTGTGTGCATGTATGAGGTAGGGGAAGAGAATAAGTCAGTCCAAGCAAATACAAAGGGAGCAATCAGTTTTTCTGTGGCAACAGTGATAGCTCCCATGCACTATATTTGCGATTTTGCTGAGTCGTGCAGGGATATTATTAATATTCACTCACTCATTCATTTATTCAATAAGTAATACTTGAGCATCCACTCTATGATAGGTGTCATACTAGGTGCTGGAAATACAGTGAACAATACAGATATGTTCCTTACCCTCATGGAGCTTGTTATCTATCTGAGAATATAGATATTACTCTTTACAACATAGTGTAAAAAAGGAGGTTTAAAAAATGGTGACAAAGCATAAGTCTTAGACCAGCAACAAACAAGGTTGCTTTTGAGAGTAGGGGAGCACTGCCTTCCAACTCCTGATGTTTCCATTCTTGTTGGAGGACATGAATTAATGTAACACCCAGCTTCTCTCAGTTTTGTTTCTTTCTCTGGGTGTCACTCCTGTTTGTCTTCACTCTTGCTCTCCACTTTTCCCCATCCAATCTTAACTGACTGGTAAGTTTGGGAAGAGGAACCAGACACGTGTAGCCCCATGCCTTCCATTCTTCTCTGTGGGACTCCTGTCCACAGGAAGTATATATCTAAGCTTCCATGCTGATAGGATCCCAGGCTGGCTCTGCCCTTGGGGAAGGCCTGTGGATTTCAGCCCTGTCTGGGACTTGAGGGGTCTAATTCTTGGGTGAAATATTATAATCACAGGGTTATGGCACATTTAAGCCACATTCTTCTGTATGTGCTTAAAGAATAATAAGGTGATATTTTAACCCAAAAGCATCTTACTTTTTTGTGTTATTTTTCAAATGCCTCAGAAAGCCATTTGGATGGGGAGAGATAGGTGTAAATTATTGAGTTCACTTACAGCCCAACTGTAGCCATAGAAAGCACTGATTATAACAAGCATATTTAAAACATATCTGCTTTAAAGGAGGACTAAGTAACATAAAATTATTCTTATAACCCAATTGTCAACATGATTACTGCCTATTCTTTTGTTTCCCACAACAGTATTATTTGAATAAGGGTAGTAAAGAAATGAAAAATTAGGGAATTATTTTGTGTTTAATAATTGGCATCTAATTCCTCTTTGGCCTTTACTACATATACCATTATTATTGGTAAATTTAACTTGTGGCTCTTTGTGAATGAATTTTTCTTGTTACATAATATTAAACCATGGAGATTTATTTCCCTTTATTGTGACATAATGTATATGCAGAAAACTTTACAAAATATAAATGCTCACCAGTTCATTGAACTATGACTGGATATCAACTTTTCAAAGTGAATTCTGATAACAAAAATAATATGATGGGTTTGTTTTCATTTCTGTTGATCTCCTTTTGTTGTTGTTGTTGTTGATCTCTTCACGTGCCAAATACGTCAGCCTACATATTTGTTCTTTATTCTCATCTTAGCAATGCAGCTCTTAGAATGTAGTTGATGATAAGGATACCTCCTAATGTGTGAATTGCCTCTTATTGACTGTGTGCATGCTATTGAGATTGCTGTCTCCTCCTACCTTGCCAACATCTGTCATTGTCAGCATCACTCCATTCATGTATACAGACACACTTGTTTTATTCCACTTTGCTTTATTGAACTTCATAGATATTGAGTTTTTTATGAATTGAAGGTTTGTGGGAACCCTGCATCATGCAAGTCTATTGGTGCCATTTTTCCAATAGCATGTGCTCACTTGACACCTCTGTGTCACATTTTGGTAATTTTCAGAATATTTTAAAGTTTATTATTATTATTATATCTGTTATGATGATCTGTGATCAAGATCTTTCATGTTACCATTGTAATTGTTTTGGGATATCATGAACCATGGCCATATAAGACAAAGAACTTAATAAATGTGTGTGTTCTAACTGCTCCACTGACCAGCTGTTCTGTCATGTCTCTTTCTCTCCTCAGGCCTCCTTATTCTCTTGAGACACAATAATGTGGAGATTAGGCCAATCAATAATCCTACAATGGCTTCTAAGTATTAAATGAAAGGAAGAGTCACTTGTCTCTTACTTTATATCAAAATCTAGAAATGTGTAAGTTTAGGTGAGGAAGGCATGTTGAAAACTAAGATAAGCTGAAAGCAAAGTCTCTTGCACCAAACATTTAGCCAAGTTGTGAAAGAAAAGGAAAAGCTCTTGCATGAAATTAAAAGTGCTACTCCAGTGAACACACAAATGATAAGAAAGTGAGACAGTCTTATTACTGATACAGAGAAAGTTTTAGTGGTCTGGATAGAAGATCAAATCAGCCACAACACTCCCTTAAGCCAAAGCCTAATCCAGAGTAAGGTCCTAATTCTCTTCAATTCTGTGAAACCTGAGCGAGGTGAGGAAGCTGCAGAAGAACAACTGGAAGCTAACAAGATTGATTCTTGAAGTTTAAGGAAAGAAGCTATCTCCATAACAAAACATAAAGTGCAAGATGAAGCAGCAAGTGCTGATGTAGAAGTTGCAGGAAGTTATCCAGAAGAGCTAGCTAAGAGCACTGATGATGGTGGGTGCACTAAACAACAGATTTTCAATGTAGATAATACAGTCTTTTTTTGGAAGAAGATACCATCTAGGACTTTTGTAGCTAGAAAAGAGAAGTTAATGCCTGGCTTCAAAGCTTAAAAGGACAGGGTCTTCTGTTAGGGGCTATAAGTTGAAGCTAATGCTCATTTACCATTCTGAAAATCCTAGGACCCTTAAGAATTATGCTAAATCTACTCCACCTAGGCTCTATAAGTGTAAAAACAAAGCCTGGATGACAGTGCATCTGTTGACAGCATGGTTATTAAATATTTCAAGCCCACTGTTGAGACCTACTGCTCAGAAAACAATATTTCTTTCAAAATATTACTGCTTCTTGACTATGCACCTGGTCATCTAAGACGTCTGATGGAGATGTACAAGGAGATTAATATTGTTTTCATGCTTACCAACACAACATCTATTCTGCAGCTCATGGATGAAGGGTAATGTTTTATTTTAGAGTCTTTTTATTTAAGAGATACATTTTATAAAGCTACAGCTGCCATAGGGAGTGATTCCTCTGATGGATTTGGGCAAAGAAAATTTTGGAAAGGAGTCACCATTCTGGACATCATTACGAACATTCACGGTTCATAGGAGGAGGTCAAAATATCAACATCAACAGGAGTTTGGAAAAAGTTGATTCCAGCCCTCATGGATGACTTTGAGGGATACAAGACTTCAATGGACAAAGTAACTGCAGATTTGGTGGAAACAGCAAGAGAACTAGAATTAGAAGTGGAGCCTGAAGGTATGACTGAATTGCTGCAATGTCATAATCAAAATTTAATGGATTGGGAATTGCTTCTTATAAATGAGCAAAGACAGTAGTTTCTTGAGATGGAATCTACTCCTGGTGAAGATGCTATACACCTGTTTGAAATGACAATAAAGGATCTAAAATATTACATAAACTTATTTGATAAAGCCACAGTAGGGTTTAAGATTTTGAAGTAAATCCTACTGTGGTTAAAATGCTATCAAACAGATGTTACAGAGAAATCTTTTGAGGAAGGATAATCAGGGCAACAAACTTTACTGCCTTTTTTTCAGAGATTGCCACAGCCATTCCAACCTTCAGCAACCACTACCTTGATCAGTCAGCACCCATTAACATTGAGGCAAGACCCTCCATCAGCAAAAAGATTACAACTTAGCATTTTTAGCAATCAAGTATTTTTCAATTAAGTTACGTACACTGTTTTTCAGTGTACTGTTAGTAGACTACAGTACAGTGTAAGCATAACTGCTATATATACCAGGAAACAAAAAAATTTCTGTGACTCACTTTACTGCAGTGGCCTGGAACTGAACCTGCAATATATTCAAGGTATTCCTATATATGTAGAGAGTCCATAAAGAGAGGCTGCCAACCTGAGGATATTGTTCCACTTCCTTAGGGTCTTGGGATGGTTGGAGGGGAAAAAGGAAAATGTAATCCCCCTTTTTTTCATTTTGAATGATATGAGTCATATTTTTATAGATGAATCCTCCAGTTCATTCAACTTAGAGCTTTATCTTTGCTTGATTAACTCTCATACAATCAATCCTTCCTCTAAACAATATATACGGACAATTTTTGATGTATCAATTATACTTACTACCATGTTGTTCTGGTGTTCATTCAGTCACTTATTTAACATTTAGTAAGGCTTTTTCTAGGTCCTAGGTCCTGGGAATGCAGGTAGATGAACAGGAAACCAAATTATAAAAGAGTAATGAGCTCTAGAGTAGACTTAGGAAATAAATTTGGAAGCACAGAGGAAAAGTTCTTAATATAGACCCACTGGAGCCATTAGGGAAGAATTCATGATGAAGGAGGTGGGAAAAATGCTGGGAGGAGAATTTATATACAGAGGATTTGGAGGTTCAAAGGGCACAATGGAATAGGTGGAGATAAAATTCAGAGGTGAAGAAATAGGGACAGGAAAGGGCAGCTAGGTGGGAATGATGGTAGGCAAAAGGATAGAAAATTTCAAGATTTTACATCTTGGATAAAAACGAGAAGTTGGCCGGGCATGGTGGCTCATGTCTGTAATCCCAGCACTTTGGGAGGCCGAGGCGGGTGGATCACGAGGTCAGGAGATCGAGACCATCCTGGCTAACACTGTGAAATCCCGTCTCTACTAAAAAATACAAAAAATTAGCCAGGCGTAGTGGCGGGCGCCTGTAGTCCCAGCTACTCGGGAGACTGAGGCAGGAGAATGGCATGAACCCGGGAGACAAAGCTTGCAGTGAGCCAAGATCGCGCCACTGTACTCTAGCCTGGGCGACAGAGTGAGACTCCATCTCAAAAAAAAAAAGAAAAAAAAAAATGAGGAGTTATGGGAAAAGAATTAATTGTCTTCAAGGTTCTAAAATGAACTACAGGGAAAAGCTATTTTGGAGGTACTTAGACCTAAAAATAATTTTTTGTATACTTATGGGAATACCATTAGAGTCAATTCTGCTCACTATCAATTAGAAGGGAGAAGTGTTAGAGGAAGAAGGTAGCAGAAAAGAGTTTGGTCTTGAGAAAATGCATTCTAAAATATCCTGGTGATGATAATTACCTACAACGATATTCAGCTCTGTTACGATTTTCCAAACAAATTTCTCATTTTAAAATAGTTGTGTTTAGAGAAAAATTGCAAAGATAGTACAGAATTCTCATATACTTCATATCGTTTCCTTTGTTATTAATATCATACATTAGTATAGTACATTTGTCACAATGAACCAATATTGATATAATTAAAGTAGATGCTTTTTTTTGAAATTTTTTAGTTTTTCCTCTAATATCTTTTTCATTTTCCAGAATCTGATCCATCCAGGATACCACATTACATTTCATCCTCATATCTCCTTAGACTACTACTAAAAGTATATGTATAAAGTAATAGGGACCAAGACATTATGTATAAAGTAATAGGAACCAAGGAAAATAGGCCTCTGGGGTGGGAATTTAAATTAATGGGGCTAGAAGTTGGATTGTGTTAATGTTTGCTGTTGTAATAGGTGTCAGAGTCTTAAAATTGCTCTACTCATCTCATTTTTATCTCCTTCTTGACTTGAGATTTTCTAAGTACCCTCCCTCAGAGAGAATCTATGTCTTGAATCTCTTTCCATTGTAATCCATTGTTATTATACTGGAGCCCTGTTGGTGTTGCAATTAGATGTAGAGGAGAGATAGCATTCTATAATATCATGATTAACTCTTGGTCTTTGAGTGGGCCTGTGTCTCAGGTGTGTTACTGTTCCAAGTATTCCTCCAGTGGTATAGTTACACACAACACACACTTATACTCCCTACTCCTTTCTCTTGTTGCAGTATTGCCAATCTGTTTCCCTGAAGCACTGATCCATATTGATAGTGCTTTTTTCCCCTGGGGTGAGTTCCTTTTAATAAATGTTTATTTAGCACCTACTGTTTTCTAGGTACTGCTTTGATACTGGGAGAGTAAATTGGTTTTGAGGAAAAAATTATGTTGAAGGAGAAATTAAGGAAAATGGGAAAATTTCCTTCATGAGGAGATAGATTATGTGATCCAGTTTACAAGTAGAGAGATTAACCTTAGATAGTAACTTGTACAGTTGATCATAGGATACTGTAACATGCAGGAAGACAATATGTCAGCCCAGATGCAAAGTGGGTTAGTTGATTTAGGTTTATGAAGGTCTAAATTTAGGAAAGTCATTGGAAACTGAGCAGCCTCTCTCTCTGTCTGTGTTTCCCTCTCTCATAACTGTTTACAATAGAGAAAAACACAGAAACCTCTTCTTGTTTGCGCCATTCTCCAGTCTCTCTGAAGTTGACATTTGACACATACTGCTGTGATGATACTGCTGTGATGGCTGCACTACACTTCCTTCAGGTCCTCAGTTTAAGAGCTTAGAGTTGTGTGTCTCAATGATAAGTTTCTGGAAGATAGAACTATACGATTTTCTCATCTGAGGTCAGGTGTCTATCATTGTTTCAGTTACTCACCTATAGATAATAATTTGCTCCACTGCTCACTTTGCATAGATTGTGAAGACTGACTTTCTGAGAAGCATATATAAGCAGTTTCTAAAAGGACACATGAGTTGGGGGGAAAATTATTTCAATTTCTAGCAAATGGGTTTGTATGTGTGTGCGTGTACACAGTGTATGCCGGTAAAACATCCAAAGTTGATCTATAAATTTCATTTGACATCCTTAAAAATACAGCTATGCTCACATGAATTTAGGATTTGATTTTGGAATTAAGGACTCAAGAATAGTGAAATTCAGTTTAAACTATTGGTGCATAGTTTAAATTATAGTTTTAACTATTGGCACATCTTCTTTTACTAACATTGGATACTTACTCAAGAATATATTTGATTACATACTACCATGTGAATTCTACACCATAGGGGGTGAGCCATGGCCTTGAAAGTATATGACATAACTATTCCTCTTTCACTTCTAGTCCATTTATCACACTCCAAAATGTCTTTTTAAAACCAACCTTTCACTGTGCTTAATAATATCTATTGTATATTTTCAAATAGCTAGAAAAGATGATTTTGAATATTCTCAACACAAAGAAATAAGTGTTGGAGGTGATGAATATGCTAATAACCCAGATTTGATCATTGCATATTGTATACATGTATTGAAATATCACTCTGGACAAAAATGCTCAACTGGAAGCAAGCTGCCTTCATTCTCCCACCACAGAAAACCAAAAACAAATGTACAGCACCATGGTGATCACCAGCAATATCCCAGAACCTAAATATGAAGATGAGACAGTTCCCAGGGCCACAGAGAAGTTTTAAAACTCAGCGTAGATGATAACAGAATTGGATTTTTATGTCTGCAATGCCCTTCCCCCAATCTCTCAGGCACAAAGCATACAGAAAATTTCACCCCAACACATGATTATACTGGAAAGAGTGAGATTAAGGTGGACAACCAGCTTTTTCACCATTTTGGGTTCCCTGACAGGAGAGTTATATAATCCATGGGAAGCATGATGAGTACCTGAAGGGAAAATCATTCCTGAGGACAGTCAGAGACAAAGGGAGGAGTTGGGGCTAGCATCCCAGAGTGGAAAACTCCACTCTGTATCTCAGCCAAAGAAAATGCCAAATAAGAATGGCTCTTCAGCAGCACTACACAGTAGGAGACACATTCCATGGGTCCCTTGGGCAAAAATCACTAGCCAGCTTTCCCACACTGCCAGGATTTTTTTGGGGGGGTGCGGGGGGGGCGGATCATCTCCATCTGGGATAGGCAGTGCTGCAAAGTTTGCTACACTGGAGCTGGGGCAAATCTGGGTGTAATGCACCATCTAGTGCTGAAACTGAGGCAGTGACCCAGCAAAAAAAAAAAAAGGAAAAAAATGTATTCAACAGGTATATTACACAGAAATCTCTAGGCAGACATACCTAATACAAATCAAACAAACAAGACAGAGAAGAATGGAATAAATAATCCTTTCATGCAAAGACATAGACATACATACATGAGAAAAATAGCAGATGGAAAACCATCATCTCCTCAAATGGACAAAGTAAAGAGCCAGTAACTAAACCTAACGAGATGGTGATGGGTGGGCTCTCTGGTCACAATTCAAAATGGCAGTTTAACAAAAACTCAGTTATCTCCAATAACATCCAGAAAATCATCTCAGAAATTTGTCAAATAAATTTAACAAAGAGATTGTAATAAAAAATGAAACAGAAATCCTGGAACTGAGAAATATAACTGCTTAAATGCAAAATTCATTAGAGGCTCTAAACAGCAGAATGGACCAAGCAGAGAAAAGAACTGGTGAGCTCAAAGACAGGTTATTAGAAAATACAGAGTCAGAGAGAAAAAAGAAAAAAATAATGCAAACAAATTAAGAACCTACAAGATATAGACAATTACCTAAAAAGAGGAAATCTAAGAAGTATTGGTGTTCAAGAGAGAGTTGAGCAGAAGCAATGGGGTAGAAAGCTAATTCAAGGAAATAATAACAGAAAAATTTCCAAAACTCGAGAAAGATAGAAATATCCAGGTACAGGAAGGTCAGAGATCACCAAACAGATTAAGTGCCAAATTAAACTACCCCATGGCATATAATAATCAAACTCTCAGGGGTCAAGGACAAAGAAAAGTTTCTAAAGCAGCAAGAGAAAAGAAGCAAATAACATATAAACGAGTTTCAATTCATCTGGCAACAGGTTGTTAACGAGAATCATAGACCAGGAAAAAGTGGATGACATATTCACAGTACTGAAAGAAAAAAACTGCCAATCAGGAATTCTGTACCCAGCAAACCTTTTTTTTTTTAAACATGAAGAAAGCAGTCTCCCAGAGAAACAAAAGCTAAGGGAATTCCTCACCACCAGACCCATTTTCTAAGAAATGCTGAAGGGAATTCAATCTGAAAAAAAAAAAAAAAAAAACACTAATGTGCAAAAGGAAAACATTTAAAGATATAAAACTCATTGGTAAAGGTAAGTGCACAGACAAACTCAGAATACTCTAATGGTAATTGTGGTGTGCAATCCACTTGTAACTGAGGTATGAAGAATAAAAGACAAATATATCCAAAAATAGCTACAGAAACTTGCTAAGAATTACACAACATAAAAATACGTGAATTGAGACAACAAAAGGTCAAAATGTGGGGATTGGAGTATGGAGTTAAAGTGAAGAGTCTTAAAAGTTTTTTCCATATTCATTTGCTTGTTTTCTTTGTGATGAAAGATAAGTTGTCGTCTGTTTAAAATAATTTGTGGTATGTATAAGATTTTTTGTAAGGCTTACAGTAACACAGAGCAAAAACCTATAATAAAAACACTAAAAATAAAAAAAATGAATTGAAACATGCTACCAGAAAATCACTTAAGCACAAAGGAAGACAGTAAGAAAGGAAGAAGAGAGAAGATACAAATCAACCACAAAACAGGTAACAAAATATCAGTAGTAGTAAGTCTTACCTATTAATAACAACATTAAATATGAATGGACTAAATTATTCAATGAAAAGACGTACATTGGCTAAATGGATAAATAATCAAGACCTAACCATATGCTGCCCACAAGAAACTCACTTCACTCATAAAGACAGGTACACTAAGAGTGAACAGATGGAAAAAGATATTCCATGTAAATGGAAACTGAAAAGATTAGGAGTAGTTATACTTAGATAAAATAGAGTACAAGTCAAAGACTGTAAAAAGAGACAAAGAGACCCCTTTATCACTGTACAACGATAAAGGGGTCAGCAAGAGAACATAACAACAGGATCTATATTGTTTAAAATTTAAACAATATAATATAAATATGCCCACGTATATAAAGCAAACATTAATAGATCTAAAGCGAGAGGTAAATTGTGGTTCAATATTAGTAAAAGACTTCAATGCTCCATGTCAGTAATAGATCATCCAGAGAGAAAAATCAAGAAACATTGAAGTTAAACTACACACTAAATAAATGGGCCCAACTGACATTTACAGAACATTCAACCCCACTACTGAAGAATACACATTTTTCTCATCAGCACATGGAACATTCTCCAGAATAGATCCTAGGTTAGAAAACAAAACAAGTCTTGAAAAATTCAAAAAAGTTGAAATCATATCAAGTATTATTTCTGGCCACAATGGAATAAAACTGAAAATCAATAACAATAAGAACCTTGGAAACTAAGCAAATATATGGAAATTAAACAACATGCTCCTGAACAATCAATTGGTCAATGAAGAAAGTAAGAACACAATTTAAAAATGTCTTGAAACAAATAAAAATAGAAGCACAACATATCAAAATCTATGGTATACATCAAAAACAATGCTGAAATGGGAGTTTATAGCAATACATCCTTATCAAAAAAGTAGGCTGGGTGCAGTGGCTTGCACCTGTAATCTCAGCACTTTGGCAGGCTGAAGTGGGAGCATCACTTGAGTCCAGGAATTTGAGACCAGCCTGGACAACATAGGGAGAACCCTGTCTCTATCAAAAATGAAAAAAAAAACTGGGTATGGTGGCACCAACTACTTAGTAGGCTGAGGTTGGAGGATCACTTGAGCTTGGGAGATCAAGGCTGAAGTGAGCTGTGATCATGCCACTTGAAGTCCAGCCTGGGTGACAAAGTGAGACAGTGTCTAAAAAAAAAAGAAAAAATTAAAAAGTAAAAAGATTTAAAATTAACAACTAATGATGCACCTCAAAAAACTAGAAAAACAAAAACAAACCAAAGCTAAATTTAGTAGAAGGAAAGAAAGAATAAAGGTCAGAACAGAAATAAGTGCAGTTGAGACTAAAAAATATCTGCAAGATTAACAAAACAAAAATTTGGTTTTTTTGAAAAGATAAACAACATCAACAAACCTTTATCTAGACTAAGAAAAAAAGAGAGAACACCCAAATAAATAAAATCAGAAACATAAAATGAGACATAACAGCTGATACCACAGAAATACAATGAATCATTAGAGACTATTATGGAAGACTATACAACAACAAATTGAGAATCCTAGAAGAAATGGATAAATTTCTGGACACATAAAACTTACCAAGATTGAATGTTGAAGAAATAGAAAGCCTGAGCCTATCAATAACTAGTAATGAGATCAAAGCCATATAAGTTCCCCATTAAAAAAAGAAAGCTCAAGATCTGATGGCTTCACTCCTGAATTCTATCAAACATTTAAAGAAGAAGCTGTGTCAATTCTACTCAGATTAAAAAAAAATTAAAATATTGAAGAGGAAGGAATTATACCTAACTCATACCTGACTCATTCTATGATGCCATCTTTAACCCATAAGAATGCAAGAACAAAAGAAGACTACAGGCCAATATTCCTAATGAACATAGACACAGACATCCTCAACAAAATATTAATACTAGCAAACAGAATTCAACAACACATTAAAAATTATTCACCATAATCAAGTCAAATCGCTTCAGGGGTGCAAGGATGGTTGTACATAGGCAAATCAATACATATAATACACCACATGAACAGAACCATGAACAAAAACCATATGATCATTTCAATAGATGCTGAAAGAACATTGGATAAATGCTTCCTTCTTTACTCATTTTGCTGAGCATTATCATAAAGGGATGCTGAAAAAAACATTTTTTTCAGAAAAGAAGAAGAATACCTCAAAACAAGAAAGGCCATATATGACAAAACTATAAGTAACATTACAGTGAATGGAGAAAAATTGAAAACCTTTTCTCTAATACCTGAAACAAAACAAGAATATGTACTTTTACCACTTTTACTCTACATAATACTAGAAGTCCTAGCTAGAGCAATCAGATAATACAAAGAAATAAAGGACATCCATGTTGGAAAGGAAAAAGTCAAATTATCCCTGTTCGCAGATGACATGATCTTATATTTAGAAGAACCTAAAGATTCTGCTAGAAAACTATAAAAACTGATTCATGATTTTAGTGAAGTCACAAGGTAAAAAAATCAACATACAAAAATTAGTATCATTTATATATGTCAAGAGTAAACAATCAAGTAAGCAATCCCTTTTATAAAGCTAAAAATTGTAAGATACTTAGAAATAATTTCTACAAGAAATAAGTGAAAGATCTCTACAAGAAAAATTATAAAACTCTCGTGAAAAAAAACTGAAGAAGACACAAAATTGGAAAGATATTTTATGCTCATTGATTCCAAGAATTAATATTGTTAAAATGTCAATACCACCCAAAGTAATGTACAGATTCAATGCAATCCTTATCAAAATACCAGTAACATTCTTCACAGAAATAGAAAAAACAATCCTAAAATTTATTTGGAATCACAAAAGACACCCCAATAAACAAAGCAAAACTGAGCAAAAAGAACAAAGCTAGGGGCATCACACTACCTGATTTAAAAATATAAAATAAAACTATAGTAACCAAAACAGCATGGTACTGGCATAAAAACAGACACATAGATTCATGGGACAAAAATAGAGAACCCAGAAATATATCCACAAGTGTACAGTCAACTCATTTTTGACAAAGGTCCAAGAACATCCACTGGGAAAAGTGGTGCTAGGAAAGCCGTAACAGAAGAATGAAACTATACTCCTATCTATCACTTTATACAAAAATCAAATCAATATGGATTAAAGACTTAAATGTGAAACCTGAAACTATGAAACTACTAGAAGAGAACATTGGAGATGCTGCAATGTTTTCTTCTAGCAGAAAACTAGCTACTTACTAGTAGTTCCAAAAATGCACTAGAACATTGGTCTGTGCAAATATTTTTTGAGAAAAACTTCAAAAGCACAAGCAACAAAAGCAAAAATAGATAAATGGCATTACATAAAGTTGAAAAGCCTCTGTACAGCAAAGGAAATAATAAACAAAGTGAAGAAATAACATAGAGGATTGGAGAGAATATTTGCAAACTATCCATCCGACAAGAGATTAATAACCCCAGTATATAAGAAACTTTAACAGCATAATAGCAGAAGCCCAAATAATCCAATTTAAAAATAGGCAAAAGATTTGAATAGACATTTGTAAAAAGAAGATATACAAATGGCCAACAGGTATATTAAAAAATGCTCAACATCCCTAATCATCAGATAAATGCAAATCAAATCCACAATGAAATATCATCATATCCCAGTTTAAATAGCTTTTATCAGAAAGACAGAGAATAATGGATCTGGGGAGATGTAAAAGAAGTGGAACACTTGCACACTGTTAGAATGAAAAATAACAAGCCATTGTGGAAAACATAGTGGGGATTCCTCAAAAAACTAAAAATAGAACTACCATATGATCCAGAAATCCCATTACTAGTGTATATATTCAAAAGAAAGAAAATATATTGAAGAGATATTTGCACTCCCATATTTACTGCAACACTATTCCAAAATTTGGAATCCACCTAAGTGTCCATCAATGGATGAATGGATAAAAAAATATGGTATATATGCACAATGGAATATTATCAATCATGAAAAATGAAATCCTATCATTTGCAGCAACATGGATGAAACTGGGGATCGTTAAATTAAATGAAAATAAGCCAAGCACAGAAAGATGAATATCACAACCTCTCACTCTTATGTGGGAGTTAAGAAAGTGGATCCCATGAAGACAGAGTAGTTTGGTGGTTATCAGATGCCAAGAAGGTAGGGAGGATGGAGGGGATGAAGAGAGATTGATTAAGGGTACAAAAATACAAGTAGAAACAAGAAATAAGACCTACTGTTTGATAAATCAGTAGAGTGACTATAGTAAACAATAATCTATTATTATTTCAAAATAGCTAGCAGAGAATAATTTGAATGTTCCCAACATAAAAAAAGCTAAAGTAATGGATATCCTAAGTACCTTGATTTGATCATTGCACATAATATGAATATATCAAAATATCATATTTACCCCCAAATATGTACATCTCTTATATATCAATAAAAATGTAGAAAAAGGAGTTATCATCATGTACCTCATAAATGTATATAATTACTATGTGTCAGTTAAAAAAATCTAGACTTTCAGCCCAGATGGAGTCTGTTATTGTACTTGATGACCACTTAAGACAAAAACAAATGCTTCTCTGTTCTAACACTTGCTAACACTGGCTGAATTATTTAGACAGTGGAACACTCTCTTTTGGCCTATTACCAAAAAAGTCTTTATCCCTGTTGCAAAAAGCAGAATTGCATAGCAGTAAAATGCTATAGAAAAGAATTATATTTTGGATTTATGAATATCAATATTTCTTTAATTATTAAGTATTATAATTTAGCAATATATCCAGAAAGAAATGTATCTTAAATTCAGAAAACTGCTTTCATTTGGTAAGAGCCCTATACATGAACAAAAGTGAGGGAAACAGCAAACTTTTATCTGTCAGTATGTTTTACTGGCAAATGTAGCTTCCAGTTGTCCTCCAGTATCTGTCCTCCCCTTCTTCTTTAGTGTTAGAGGCTCCAGTATTTATCTAGGCACAGGAAATAGGAATAAAGCCTACATTTTTCCAATCCTCATTCTTTGCTGCTGATGTGACTATAACTAGGTTCCTACATAAAACTTCCAGCAAGTTTCCTTAAAAGGAGCATTTGTTCATTTCTTCACACCTCCTTTATTCCCTGCTGGCTGGAATTTAGATGTGATGGTTAAGCAACCATATTGAACTACGAAATAGAAGCTGTACATTGGGGATGCAGAGCTACAAAATATCCAGCATTTGGGTCCCTCACACTTCTGAGCTTTCGTATTTGCCTCAGATTGCTTTGTTCCTGTATCAGTTATCCAGTGCTGCAATAATACTGAGTAAGAAATGTTCACAAAAATAAGTATTTCTCACACATATATGAGATTTAGCTGATCAGAAGCTAGGCTCCCTCATGCTTCTTGGAGGCCAACTGGGAGTTGGCTCATCTAAGCTGGGTTCAAATACAGTAACTGGTATAACTCAGCCCTGCTATATGTGCCTTTCATCCTTCAGCAGACCAGCTGGGCACATCCTTCTCATGATAATGATAAAACCACAAATGAGCCAGCAGAAACAGCACGACTTCTTAAGGTTTAGGCTTAGAACTAGAATACCAGCACTTCTGCCTCATTCTATTGGCCAAAGCAAGTCACAAGACAGGACTAGATTCAAGGAAATACATCCCACCTCTTCAGTGAGAAGAACTTCAATTTACATGACAAAGGGGGTGATATAGGCAGCAGTGAAGAATAGGTGCTATTCTTCAGGTAAAAAGAGTGGTCTCACTTCAGCCACATACACATCCACCCACCAATTTGGCACAATACTAGAGAAAGAGGATTTCCATGAGCCCACAGTGTCTACAGGGGGAAAAGGGAACTGAAGTTATCAAGTTTCCCTAGCTTCCCAGCACACTTCTCAGGATGCTCACTCTGGTCTCACCTCACAGGAAACATTGGGACCAATGACTTGGCTATAATGCCTGGGGTCAGGTAGAAAGAAAGAAGGCAGAGGTCATGGTGACTAGCACTAAAATCTTGGTGGTAGGTCTGTGTTCCTGCCAATTATGGTGCTCAATCAGAGATACCAGCAAACCTTATAGCCCACCTGCAAAACTGATCTGGTCACCTTTGGAAGCATGGAGGAAAGTTAAACCTAGCCTGAGTCCCTAGATGGCTAGTCTCCATACCCAGTGTCAGAGTCCACCAAAACAACCTTGCCCAGGTCGAGACACCCACCTCTGCCCATTTCAAAGAAGCATGGAAGCTAGATCTGATTGCCCTTGCCAGTCAAGCAGTAGCTCTACTCAGCCAAAAATCCTGCTCAGTGACCCCATCCAGACAGGAAGGTGCCTGCCTCTGCCCATTTCAGAGAATCATAGGGACTAGACCTGCTTGACCCATAAGGTCAAAGTGTCTCAACCCAGTGAAAAGTCCATACCACGGCTCCACCCTGACAAGGAGTCAATCCTCAATCATGCATTTCTAAGAAGTATAACCTCTGGTCTTGCCCATCCTGGGCAGAAACTATGCCTAACTTCAGAACCCAACTTCAGTCTTGCCCAACTGCAGACCACAAATAGCAAAATTGTTTGGCCAGGGAATGCATTCTTTGATTGATGTGACCACAAGCCATTGCAGTCCCCAGCCAGCAGCTCTGCCCAATAGCAGAATACAGCCAGTGATCCCGCCAGATAGTGGAGGTAAGCCAGCAGCCCACCTGACATCAGAGGAAAGACAGCAGCCCAGCCAACTAGAGAACTCACAACAAGCTCTCCTTGTCTGGATTTATTATCACCTGACCGGCCTTCAAGAATCACAAGCTAGATTAAATATCAAAGATCAATCCCTGTCAAAGAACACAAGTAATGGCCAGAAGAGGGGGCTGTCTCTTTAAAAATGTAGAGAATAATGCAAGGACACAAGGATTACAAAAAATTAGAGAATCATAATACATCCAATAGAAACCAATAAAGCTCTAGTAATGCACCCTAAGGAAATAAATAATAGTTGAAATCTTAAAAATAGAATAAAATTACAGCATTTGCTACTCAAAAAAAGAAGGAAAAAGAAATGGAGATCTGTGAAATGACTGATAAAGAATTCAGATTAATCTCAAAGCAGTTCAGTTACTTTGAAGAATACACGAATAGTAAATTAAATAAAATCTGGAAAATAATACATGAACAAATTAAGAAGTGTGACAAAAATGAAAACAACAAAAAACCAAATAGAAATCCTAGAGATAAAGAATATCATTACTAAATTTAAAAATTCAATAGGAAATTTTGACATTAGACTTGATAAAGTGGAAGAAAGAATCAATGAATTCGAAGACAGAACATTTGAAATTAAAAACAAAAAGAAGAATGAAAAAGAATAAAGAAATCTTATGGGAATTATGGGATCCCCTTCAAAAAGCCAAAACTTTACATATACTACCTAGCAGAAACTCACCTTACTTTTAAGGATACACATAGATTGAAAGTGAAGAGATTGAAAAAGTCTTCCATACACTAAAAATCAAAAGAGAGCAAGGATAACTACACTAATATCACACAAAATAGACTTTTAGTCAAAACTGTGAAAAGAGACAAAGAACTTATATAATTATAAAGAAGCAATTCATCAAGAGGATATAACAATTGTGAATATATATATACAGCACCAAACATAGAAGCACCTAAATATACAAAACAAGTATTAAAGAATATGAGGGGAGAGATAGCTTGCAATACAATAATAATAACGAACTTCAATATCCCACTTTCAACAATGGGCAGGTCATTCAGACATAAAATTAATGAGGCAATACTGGACTTGAACAACACTATAGGCCAAATGAAACTAACAGACAAATACAAGACATTCCATTCAACAACAGCAGAATATATATTCTTCTCAAGTACACACACAGATAGGTCATATGTTAGATCACAAAATATGCCTTAGCAAATTTAAGGTGGATGAAATAATATCAAGTATCTTTTCCAACTATAACGAATTGAAACTAGAAATCAATCACAGGAGGAATTTTAGAAAATTTACAAATACATGGAATTTAAACATGTTCCTGAACAACAAATGGGTCAATAAAGAAATTTAAAAGAAAATTTAAAAATATCTTTAGACAAATGAAAATGAACACGCAATATACCAAAAGTTATGGGATACAACACAATCAGTTCTCAAAGGAAATTTTACAGCAATAAACACCTACATCAAAAATAGACAAAACAAAACATCTAAAATAAACAACATTACTCCTCACTGAACTAGAAAAAGAACAAACTAAGCCCAATGTTAGCAGAAGGAAGGAAATAATAAAAATTACAGTAGATTTTTATTATTAAAATAAAATAGAAAATAAATAAAATAAAGACTAGAAAAAAAAACCATACAAAAGATCAACAAAACTTAAGAGTTGGTGATTTTAAATGATAAAATCAACAAATCTTTAGCTAGAATAAGAAAAAGAGATGACTCAAATAAATAAGGTCAGAAACAAAAGAGGAGCCATTGCAACTAATATCACAGAAATACAAAGGATCACAAGAGACTACCATGACCAATTATACAACAACAAACTGGATAAACTAGAAGAAATTGATAAATTTCTTCACATATATTTAGGTTGGTGCAAAAGTAATTGTGGTTTTTGTCATTGCCATGCAACCTACCAAGACTGAATCATCATGAAGAAATGGACAATCTGAAAAGACCAATAATGGGTATTGAGATTCAATCAGTAATAAAAAGTCTCCTATAATAAAAACCTTAAGACCTGATGGTTACCAATCTGAATTCTACCAAACATTTAAAGAACTAATACCAATCCTTCTGAAACTCTTCAAAAAAATGAAGAGGCAGAAATACTTCTAAACTTTTTACAAGGCCAGCATTGTCCTGATAGCAAGGCTGGGCAAGGGCATTACAAGAAAAGATTACAGGCTAATATCCTTGATGAACATAGTTTTAAAAATCTTCAACAAAACACTAGCAAACCAAATTCAACAACACATTAAAAGGATCATTCACCATGATCAAGTGGGATTTATCCTTGTGATATAAGGATGGTTCAATTTATGCAAATCAATGAAAGTTATACATCATAGTAACAGAATGAAAGACAAAAACATATGATCATCTTATTAGATGCAGAAAAAACATTTGACAAATTCAATATTCTTTCACAATAAAAACTCTCACTAAAGTAGATATAGAAGAAATGCATTTCAATACAATAAAGGCCATATATGTTAAGCTCACAACTATTATTATACTCAGTGGTGAAATTTGAAAGCCCTTGCTCAGAGATCTGGAACCAGACAAGATGTCCAGCCTTGAAACTTTTATTCAATATAGTATTGGGAGTCCTTGCCAGAGCAATTAGGCAAGAGGAAGAAATAAAGGGCATCCAAATAGGAAAAAAAGAATTGAAATTGTCACTGTTTCCTGATGAGATGATCTTATATGTAATAAACCCTAAAGACTCCACCAAAAAGCAGAACTATTAAACAAATACAGTAAAGTTGCAGGGTACAAAATTAAAACACGCAAATCAGCAGTGTTCCTGTATACTAAGAATAAACTATTTCCCCCCAAAATAAAAAAATTCCTTTTATAGTAGCTATAAAAATAATACTTATAAATATATTTAGCCAAGGAGATGAAAGACCAGTATGCCAAAAACTAGAAAACGTTGATGAAAGAAATAGAATACACAAATAAATGGAAAGATTCCTGTGTTAATGAATTGGAAAAATTAATATTGTTTAAATGTTCATATTACCCAAATCAATCTACAGATTTAATGCAATTCCCATCAAAATTTCAATAAAATTGAAAATAGAAAAAAACAATAATATGAAACTACAAAAAAACTCTGAATAGCCAAAGCAATCATGAGCAAATAAACAAAGCTGGAGGTATCACATTACCTGATTTCAAACTACTGCAAAGCTATTGTAATTAAAACAGCATGGTGCTGGCATAAAAAAAGATACATTGACCAATGGAACAGAATAGAGAGCCCAGAAATGAACCCTCACATGTATGGTCAGTTGATTTTCAACAAAGGTACCAAGAATATACAATGGAGAAAAGATAGTCACTTCAATAAATGATGCTGGGAAAACTGGATAGCCACAGGCAACAGAATAAAATTTGATCCTTATCTCATACTATATACAAATATCTACTCAAAATGGATGAACAAACTAAATGTAAGAGCAGAAACTACAAAACTACTGGACAAAAACAAATTGGAGAAACCACAGAACATTTGCCAAGGTAATAATATTTTTATTTGACCCCCAAAGTGCCAACAACATAAAAAAAAATAGACAAATGGGATTACATTAAACTAAAAATCTTCTGCACCATAAAGGGAACAACTAACAGTGGGAAGAGATGACCTACGTGATGGGAGAAAATACTAGCAAGCCATAAGTTTGATAAGGGGTTAATATTCAATACGTATAATAAACTCAATAGCAAGAAAACAACCCAATTCAAAAATGGACAAAGGACCTAGATGAACATTTCTCAAAAGTAGGCATACAAATTGCCAACAGACATATTTTAAAAAGCTCAACATCACTAATCATAAGGGAAATGCCAATTAAAACTAAAATGAATTATCATCTCACACCTGTCAGAATGGCTATTATCAATAAGATTATAAATAAATGTTGGTGATGATGTGGAGAAAGGGAATTCTTGTACACTGTTGGTGGGAATGTTAATTAGTACAGCCATTATAGAAAACAGCATGGGGACAGGGCCAAGATGGTAGACTAAAAGTGGCTCATATATGCTGGTTCTCATGGAGAGGAACAAAAGGGCTAGTGAACATTCACCCTGCAAGCTGATCATCTAAGTAACTATGTCAGGATCCATCAAGGCAGCAGGGGAACACAGAGAGCAAAGAGGAGCAAAGCTGGGTACCAGCCTGCCTGGGCTCAGCATGGAGTCAGGAGAACCTCTCCAACATGGGAAAGGATAAGTGAGTGAGAACTCCCAGAAGGATTCACACTCTCTGCAGGGACCTGTGCAAGACTGGAAATGGTAGAATCTTGCTGGCCTCTCTGCACTTCCCAACCATGTTTCTAGACTGAGGCAGAGAGCCACTTGGACATTTTGTGGGGGACAACTCTCAAGTCCAAGGGGACCTCTATAAGCTTTGGGCTCTGGAGCAGATCAGCCCTGGTGCCATGGCCACAGCTGTGCTCCTGGGAGTGGAGAGATTGCTCCACTGTCCCTTGCCAGATGGAGCTGGGCACCAGCTTGAGCCCAGCAGTCCCACTTTTGTGTGAATTCAGCTGGAGGGCACAGCCTCCTGATGTCCTGGAAAATGCCTGGATGTCAGAGCATGAGGCCACACTCAAGCCCACCACTGATAACCAGGAAGACAATGCTTGCTAGAGCTTCTGGCCCAGTGCTCCTGCTTCTGTGTGAACTCAGCTAGAGGGTGCAGCTTCCTATTGTCTCAGGAAACACCTAGATGATGGAGCGCATGACCCCACTCAATCCTGTCACTGGTAGCCAGGTGGACAATGCCTGCCAGAGCTTCAGGCCCTGTGGTCCTGCTATTATGGAAAGTCAGCTGGTGAGTGTAGGCTCCTGTTGTCCCAGGAAGAACCCGGATGGCAGGGAAGGCAACCCCACTCATCCCCACCACTGATAGCCAGGTGGACAGTACCTACTAGAGTTTCTGGCCGAGTGGTCCTGCTTCCATGGGGACTCAGCTGAAGGATGTAGCCTCCTGTTGTCCCTGGAAACGCCCAGATGGCAGGATTCATGACCCCACCCACCCCTGCGACTGATAGCCAAGTAGGCAATGCCTTATAGAGCTTCTGGGCCAGCAGCCCCACTTCTGTGTGAACTCAGCTAGAGGACACAGCTTCCTGTTCTTGGGAAACACATGGACAGCAGAGTACATGACCTTGTCCACACCCACCACTGGTAACGAGGCAGGCAAGCCCTGGTAGAGCTTTAGGCCCAGTGGTCCTGCTTCTGTGGAAACTCAGCTGAGGTGTACAGCCTCCTGTTGTCCCAGAATGCATCCATATGTCAGGGCAGGAGTCTCCACCCACCCCTGCCACTGGTAGCCAGGCTAGCCATGCCTGCTAGAGCTTCTGGTTCAGTTGTCCTAGTTCTGCCTGAATTTGCCAAGGGGCAAAGCCTCTTGTTGCCCTGGAAACACCCACACAGCAAGGTGGGCAAATCACCCACCCCGCCTCTGGTAGCCCGAGAGCCTACACCAGCTAGAGTTTCCAACCAAGCAGTCCTCCTTTTGCCTGAGCTCGGCAGACAAGCACAACCCCATGTTTTCTCAGGAAGCACACAGACAGCAGATTAGGACTGACCTGGTAAGGATATAGCTTGTCTGCCAATTGTGGCCGCTGCCTGGGGGAGCCCTGTGGACCAGAACACCAAACAAAAGAAATGCAGGCACAGAGACAGTAATCAGAGAGGATTCCTCTTAGAGTCGGGCATGGACTAGAATTGAAGCCAGTCAACTGAATCCATCTTATACCACAAGCAAACCCCCAAGGGGCATCAAAGAAGAAAAAAGAGAAAAAAAAAAATCTAAAGGACAGCAACTTCAAAGACTGAAGAAACATCAGCCCACATAAATGAGAATCAAATAGCACAAGAACTCTGGCAACTTAAAAAGCCAGAGTGCCTTCTTTTCTCCAAACAACCACACTGGTTCCCCAGCATGGGTTCTTAAATGGGCTAAAATGACAGAAATAGAATTTAGAATATGGGTAGGAATGAAGATCATCAAGATTCAGGAGAATGTTGAAACCCAATCCAAGGAAACTAAGAATCACAATAAAGTAATACAGGAGTCAGTAGATGAAATAGCTGTTATAAAAAAGAACCAAGCTGATATGATGGAGCTGAAAAACACACTACAAGAATTGCATAATTAAATCACAGGTATTAACAGCCGAATAGACCCAGCTGAAGTAAGAATCTCAGAGCTAGAATACTGGCTGTCTGAAATAACTCAGTTAGAAAAAAAATAAAGAAAAAAGAATAAAAAAGAATGAACAAAACCTCTGAAAAATATAGAATTATGTAAAGAGGCCAAATCTACAAATCATTGACATCCCTGAAAGAGAGGGAGAAAGCAAACAACTTGGAAAACATATTTCAGGATATCGCCCATGAAAACTTCCCCAATCTCACTACAGGGGCCAACATTCAAATCCGGGAAATACAAATAACCCCTGCAAGGTACACAAGAAGACCATCCTCAAGACACATAATCATAAGAATTTCCCAGATCAAAATAAGAGAAAAAAAATGTTAAAGGGCAGCTAGAAAGAAGGGGAAGGTCACTTACAAAGGGAACCCCATCAGGCTAATAGTGGACATTTCAGCAGAAACCTTACAAGCTGGAAGAGATTAGGGAATAGGTCCCTAATCTAGGACCTATAGGATTCAGCCTTCTTAAAGAAAAACAATTCCAACTATGAATTTTATATCCAGCCAAACTAAGCTTCATAAGTGAAGGAGAAATAAGATCCTTTTCAGAGAAGCTAATGCTAAGGGAATTTGTTACCACTAGACCTGCCTTACAGGAGGTCCTCAAAGAAGCTCTAAATATGGAAAGAAAAGACAATTACCAACCACTACAAAAACATACTTAAGTACACAAACCAATGACACTATGAAGAAACCACACAAACAAGTCTATATGATAACCAGCTAATAATACAAAGACACAATCAGACTCACATATATCAACACTTAATTTTAAATGTAAATGAGTAAGTGCCCAACTTAAAAGTGCCCAACTAAGTGCCCAACTTAAAAGGCACAGAGTGGTAAGCTGAATAAAGAAGCAAGATTTAATGGTATACTATGTTATAGAGACCCATCTCACATGCAATGTCACCCATAGGCTCAAAATAAAGAGATGGAGAGACATCTACCAAGCAAATGGAAAACAGTAAAAAACAGGGGTTGCAATCCTAATTTCACACAAAACAGACTTTAAACCAACAAAAATCAAAAAAGATAAAGAAGGGCATTATATAATGATACAGGGTTAAATTCAACAAGAAGACCTAACTATCCTAAATATATATGCACCCAACACAGGAGCACCCAGTCTTGTAAAGCAAGTACTTAGAGATCTACAAAGAGACTTAGATTCCCATGCAATAATAGTGGAAGACTTCAACACCCCACTGACAGTAAATTAGACAGATTATTGAGGCAGAAAATTAACAAACATATTTAGGACCTGAACTCAATACTTGAGCAAATAGGCTTAATAGACATCTACAGAACTGTACAGTACAGTAAATTACAATATAGTAAATTCAAAAAATTGAAATCATACCAACCACACTTTTGGACTACAGTGCAATAAACTTAGAAATCCGTACTAAGAAAATCACTCAAAACTGTGAACCCAGAAAATCTGAGATAGGTCTCAGTTAATTTAGAAAGGTTATTTTGCCAAAGTTGAGAATGCACCTGTGACACAGCCTCAGGAAGTCCTGAGGATACGTGCCCAAGGTGGTTGGGGCACAGTTTGGTTTTATATATTTTAGGGAGACATGAGATATCAATCAATATATGTAAGAAGTACATTGGTTTGATCTGGAAAGGTGGGACAACTTGAAGCAAAGGCAGGAAGACTCAAAGTGGGAGGGAGCTTCCAGGTCACAGAGGTGAGACACAAAGGGTTACATTCTTTTGAGTTTCTTATTAGCCTTTCCAAAGGAGGCAATCAAGTATGCATCTATCTCAGTGAGCAGAGCGATAACTTTGAATAGAACAGGAGGCAGGTTTGCCTTAAGCAGTTTCCAGCTTGAGTTTTCCTCAGTGATTTTGGGGGTCTAAGATATTTTCCTTTCACATTTCCTCCTCTTTCTTTTTAAAAATATTCTGTGGAAAGCATTTTACCAGAAAATGAATCTCTGATCTCAGGTTTCATCTGATTTTTCATGGCTAAGACAGTTTATTCCTAGATGGGTATGCCCCAAAAGCTCATTTTTAGCAGGTTGTGAAGTCTCATGTCCTGTGAAGAGAAAATAGGAGGGAGGAAGGGAGAAAAAACAACAATAAACAAAATAACAATCCTGGAAAAATTGATATAGGCTACATTACTCTGAAGTCCATACATTAGTAGGCAGGTAGGAAAGTGGCTTATGTATGTAAATAGGTTGCTATTAGTTTCTTCTGTAGTTTAAGTTGTCTGGCTTCGGTTCACAGAGTTTTAAGAAAGCACAGCTTAGTTTTCAGTGACTCCAAATTAGAAAAAAATGGAAATAGAAAAGGAAAAAAATTAAAAACATTATTTTGAAGACTTAGAAAAAAGAAAAATTAGAATTCAGTCCAAACTGTAGAAAATAATATAAATTAAAAAAAAATTAAGGCAAAACTAGAATCTAAGAACAGGTATATGATCATTTTGAAACATAATTTTTTTCTCTCTTTCCAGTTTCCAATTTTGCTAAAGACAAATCATGGTAGGACTGGTTTGCTTATCATACTTGCCTTAATTATTTGTATACAGTGCAGCAAGAATAATTATCTTTTACATAGGCTTTTAAATTGGCTTCGATGAAACTTTGTTCTATAGTAAGAATCTCAGATAAGACTTTTTAAAGCTGAGCCCAGCCATGGATTTGTGCCATTGAATACCTATAAGTTGGATGAATTTCCTCTCCTCTTCAGGTTCCAAGATAAACCTGGGGCTTCTGTCCCTGTCCGAAAAAGACATTCTGTACTTACCACAGGTCAGAAACCCTGTTCAGGGACTGACCTGTGGTAAGTACAGGGACCCTGTACGCAAAAAATGTAGGCCAGTTTTTCCAAGGGCTTTATTGGCCTGATAAGTCAAGTTTGAATCCTCAAAGGAAAGCCCACCATTCCAGTTATAGCCTTGGTAAAATAACCAGTTTCTCCAATTGTGTCTTGTTACAAAAAAAAAAAAAAGATTCTTATTGCACTTATGCAAATAACTGTATTGTTATAAGTTAAGAATACTCACAGTTTCCAAATTCTTGATAAATCAGGTAGAGAGAAAAAAAATATGTTCCAAATTCTGTTCATAGTAGTATACTAAATTGTGAAAAGCTGTCAATAGATCAAAAGAAAAATCTCAAGACTCTGAAAAACAAAACAAAGGATCAGCAAACATTATAAGCAAAAAGTAAAAAAGATTGGTTCAGTCCATGCAGTTAATTCCTGTTATGCTTGATGGTCATGAATGTTTTAGTTCTCCATGAGTCCTGAAAGTTTTTCCCCTATTCTGATGTTACAATCTCCAAAGTTATCAGAAACCTTTAAGAGCACCTGTTGGAGTTTTATAGCTGATTATAAAGCCATCTTCTAAAGAGGACCAAAACAAGACAGCAATCACCCATGGGCGAAAAAAAGTTTTAAGGCAGTCATAGTCAAAAGACACAATTGACAAAGAAATTTGTTACCTCTGTGGCACACAGTAATTTTAACATAATTATGATTATTACTGATAATGTACACTAAGTTATGTCAGAATTACAGGGGTTTCCCATAGTTTTGGAACATATACCAATAACGTATTTATACAAATACAGCCCAAAGAAAACCAAACAGCATTTATATTTGACAATGCTTCCTGTGTAATTTTTATGTCAAATGAGCCAAATTACATCAATTTTGGACTTTAAGGAACTTAATGTTTTAAAGGATTAAGTAGGTTAGAAAAAGTTATAATTTATAATTTGATTTTGAAAAGTTTGTCAAATATAAAATGTTTAAAACACTTGATATTACAAAATAGGATTACAGGTCATTGTAAAGTCATTTATTTAACCAAAGTGATAATTCAAGGATTTAAAAAAAGCTGAAAACCCTCATTCTTTGAGAGAGGAGGCTTAATTTTCTGAACAAGAAGTCCTAATAAAAAAAACAGCATGAAGCCAATTATATTGGTTTTACAAAATTTTGTAAAGAATCCATAAAACTTAATCTTGATTATAAAATATAACTTCCATAAGCCTTTTATAATCTTTATAACCTTTATTAAGGAGTTGGTTAATGCTTCAAGAAAACCTTGTAAATCTGACATAGGGGTCCATGTACTGATTTTGCATCAGTGTGCTTTTGACACTAATGATTAATTTATAGAGAAACTGAAGACATTTTATTTTTCAAAATCAGCCCTGACAGTCTTATATGCCAACCTCTTCCCTGATAGTCCCTGGGCACTGAGGAGTTGAATAGCTTTAATTACTTGCCCTGTGTCTCAGGAATGCAGTTTATTTTGATTGGCATCTTCTATGGGGCCTGAAGATGAGGACTTAATTGCTGTCAGTGTTTAAGATTTAGCAGGACTTAGTGTCCTTTTTAGACCCAGGAGTTAAAGCCCTCTAACTTGATGTTACAAGGACTTTAAAAGCACATGCAGGAAGATACATGGATGTAATGACCTTAATTAAAAAAAATTATCTCAGTTTTTTTTCTAAGCAAACCAAAATGTAATAATAATATGACAACTTGATTATATAAAAGTTTTTGATTTTTTAAAAATACACAAATCATTTTATTTTGACTTACACTGACCATTCTTGACATGCTTTGATTTTCTGGTTTGTCATGAACATCCCTCCTTTTTAAACAACCAATTGTTTTATTTTAGGACTAAATTTATCATATAAAATTTGTTCTTATATAAAATTATTCTCTTTAAGCTTTTTTTTACCTCAGAAACCCCTTTATTTTTATAACTTTCTTTACATCTTTTTTAATTTCCTGGTAGCTTTTACCTTGTTTTATACATAACTTTTAAATAAGTTTTGAATTAGACAAAACGTGTTCACTTTTTTATTTTTAAAACAGGATATACCTTTTTATTTTTATATTTATTTATTTATTTATTTATTTATTTCCGATGAAGTCTCACTCTGATGCCCAGGCTGGAGTGCAGTGGTGCAATCTTGGCTTACTGCAAGCTCCGCCTCCTGGGTTCATGCCATTCTCCTGCCTCAGCCTCCCGAGTAGCTGGGACTACAGGCGCTCACCACCACGCCAGGCTAATTTTTTGTATTTTTAGTACAGATGGGGTTCCACTGTGTTAGCCAGGATGGTCTCAATCTCCTGACCTCGTGATCCGCCCACCTTGGCCTCCCAAAGTGCTGGGATTACAGGCATGAGCCACCGTGGTGGCCCCACACCTTTTTATTTTTAAACAAGCACACATCTTTTTATTTTTAAGGCAGGAATGTTTTCCTACAATATATGTTTATTGGAAAATGCCCAAATAATGAAATATATATTATTTATTTAATATAACTTTGTATTCTAAATTATGACCAGTTTGTCTACAAGAATTTTCCCATTATATTTACCTAATTATTTTATTTTGTTTACCTAAATTATTTATGAAAATGGCGATAGTCATGATTTAAAGTTATGAAGCCACCATTGCAAAATTATAACTGTGAACAGTGAAAATAAGTTGACCTAACTGACTCCATCTTGCTCTTAACCTCCAAGCTGTCCTTGTTCATTCCTGGGCATAGGCCAAACTAATTTTGGGAGGAACTTAGTTTATAATTTAGCTTTGAAACAAGATGATAACAGTACTTTCCCAAAACAAACCTTGTTATTGTCTGTGGACTAGACTGCCTAAAGCCACAGGTTAGAAGTTATGGTAATTTTACTGAATTCAAGATGCAGCTATTTTCATTAAACCTATATTAATGTCTTATTTATTAAAAATAACACAAGTGAAGATATTCTGTTTTGGGCTGGATTTATAGTTTTGTAACCCCTATGCCAAATTTTGACACACAAAGAAGTATGAAATTGCTTAAGAAATGCAAACCAAAATGTATGCTGGCAATTCTTAAGATATTTCTAATATTACTTCACCAATAATTAAAGCTAGCTTATTTATTAAAGATTTTACTAAAGTTACATAAACTTGAAAAAGCATTTGACCAGTCATTTCTTTTTTAGTATCTTATTTAAGTGCTTTTATTTTTCTTTAAGCCAATTAATTAGAGCTCTTTTACATATATTTAGTAGTGAGGCATTGTGTACACAACAGTTAAATATATATAAGGATGTATTAGGAATGCCAATAAAAGTACATTTTATAGATTTATAAAGATGTCCCCTCAATTCTTTTTTCCCTTAGACTCAGATTCTTGATAACCTGTAACCTGTTTTATAACCGTAGGCAGTTGTCAGCTAAATAGCCTTAAATTTGCACATTAAAGGAAACAACTCAGGTGAAAATCAAATAGCAAAATTTACATCATAAGGTACAGACAGAAAAAAGTCTGGTGGTGCTAGAGGGAAATGCTTTTATTTTTCTTTGAGCCAAATTAAACATAAAATTAAACTACACTCTTCCTTAAAAACCCAAGAGTAGCCTCTGTTTCAATAGATATTTTAGTCAAAAAAATCAGGTGAAAACAGAATTCAGTCAACTGAGAAGAAAAAGAAAAAAAAAACTTTGGTCAAGAAGAAGACAAGGTCGTAGAATAGAAAAACAAACAACAACAACAAAAACAAAAATATGAAGAAGGCCTTTCAAATACAAACATGCACACATGCATACATACACACATATCTTGGATGTTAGCCTTTTAATTAAGCTAACTTTTAACCACTGAGCTTCTTAAAAAAATTTTTTTTTAAATCTTATTACCATATTTCAGCTAGGACAAAATGCCATTTTAGACGTATAGCTATTGTTTTTTCAGTTTGATCTGGTTGGCAAAAACGTGGCCTTGTTATGTAAATAAAGCCCCTTTTGTAGTTAAAATTAAAAATCTTTTTTTTTCCCCCTGTTTGCTGGTCATTTTCTTCCCACTTCAGAGGCCTTGTTCTCCCATAATTTAGAGTTCTCCTTTGGATATTTTTCTTTCACAAAGCCATGCAATTACATGGAAATTTAAAAACCTGCTTCAGAATGACTTTTGGGTAAACAATGAAATTAAGGCAAAAATCAAGAAATTCTTTGAATCTGATGAGACCAAAGATACAACATACCAGAGTATCTGGGACACAGCTAAGGGAGTGTTAAGCAGGAAGTTTATAGCACTAAACACCCTTGTCAAAAAGTTAGAAAGATCTCAGATTAACAAATTAACATCACAAATAGAAGAATTAGGGAAGCAAGAGCAAACCAACCCCAAAGCTAGCGGAAGATAAGAAACAGCTAAAATCAGAGCTGAACGGAAGGAAGTTGAGGCACAAAAAAATATGCAAAAGATCAATGAATTCAGGAGTTTATTCTTTGAAAAATATAATAAGACAGATAGATAGCTAGCTAGACTAACAAATAAAAAAGAGAGAAGATCCAAATAAATACAATTAGAAATGACAAAGTGGACGTTACCACTTACCCCACAGAAATACCAAAAATCCATCAGAGACTACTATGAATACTTCTATGCACACAAAATAGGAAATTTAGAAGAAATGGATAAATTTCTGGACAAAAAGAGCCTCCCAAGATGGAACCAGGAAGAAATAACATCCTTGAACCGAGCAATAATAAGTTCTGAAATTGAATCAGTAATAAAAAGCTTACAAACCAAGAAAAAAAAAAAAAAGCCCAGGACTAGAAAGATTCACAGCCAAATTCTACCAGATGTATAAAAAAGAGCTGATGACATGCCTACTGAAATGTGATTTATTACATAAACAAAATTGAAGACTAAAACCACATGATTATCTCAAAGATACAGAAAAGGCTTTCAATAAAATTCAACATCCCTTCAGGTTTCAAACCCTCAATAAACTAGGCTTTGAAAGAACATACTTTAAAATAATAAAACTATCTATGACAAACCCCTAGCCACGTCATTCTGAATGGGCAAAAGCTAGAAACATTCCCCTTGAAAACCAGCACAAGACATAGTATTGAAAGTCCTTCCCAGAGTAATCAGGCAAGAGAAAGAAATAAATGTATCCCAAATGAAGACAGAAAATCAAGCTATCCATGTTTACAGATGACATGATTCTATATCTAGAAAACTCCATAATCTCTGCCCAAAAGCTTCTTGATCTAATAAAAAATTTCAGCAGTTTCAGGATAAAACATCGACATACAGAAATCAGTAGCATATCCATACACCAACAACATCCAAGCCAAGAGCCAAATCAGGACGCCAACCCCATTCACAATTGCCACAGAAAGAATAAAATACCTATGAATACAGCTAACCAGGGAGGTGAAAGATCTCTACAATGAGAATTGTAAAACACTGCTTAAAGAAATCAGAGATGACACAAACAAATGGATAAAGAGTCCATGATCATGAGTAGGAAGAATAAATATTGTTAAAATGACCATACTGTCCAAAGCAATTTACAGACTCAATGCTATTCCTATCAAATAGCAATAGCACTCCTCACAGAATTAGAGAAAACTATTTTAAAATCCATGTGGGACCAAAAAAGAGCCCAAATAATCAAGGCAATCCTAAGCAAAAGGAACGGAGCTGTAGGCATCATGTTACCTGACTTCAAACTATACTATAGGGCTACAGTAACCAAAACAGCATGGTACTGGTACAACATTAGACACAGACCAACAGAATGAATACAGAGCCTGGAAATAATGCCTGATTCCTACAACCATCTGATTTTTAATGAATTTGACAAAACAAGCAATGGAAAAAGGACGCCTTATTCAATAAATGGTGCTGGAATAATTGGTTAGCCATATGAAGAAGATTGAATCTAGACCCCTAACTTACATTGCATTCAAAAATCAACTCAAGATGGATTAAAGACTTTAATGTAAAACATAACACTATAAAAGTCTGGAATTTAACCTAGGAAATATCATTCTGGACATAGGACTTTGTAAATATTTCATGACAAAGATGCTAAAAGGAATTGAGACATAACCAAAAATTGACAGATGGGATCTAAGTAAACTGAGGAGTTTCTGCACTGCAAGTAAGAGAAATGATCAACAGAACAGACAACCTACAGAATGGGAGAAAATATATGCAAACTATGCATCTGAGAAAGCTCTAATATCCAGAATCTATAAGGAACTTAAAAGCATTTACAAGAAAAAAAAAACCCTTAAAACGTGGGCAAAGGACATGAATTGACACTTAGAAGACATACACACAGCCAACAGCATAGAAAAAAATCTCAACCTCACTAATCATTAAAGAAATGCAAGTCAAAACCACAATGAGACACCATCTCACACCAGTCAGAATGGCTATTACTAAAAAGTCAAAAAATAACAGATGCTGTCACGGTTGTGGAGAGAAGGGAATGCTTATACATTGTTGGTGAATATAAATTAGGTAAGCCATTGTGGAAAGCAGTGTGGCAATTCCTCAAAAAACATAAAGCAGGACTACTTTTCAACCCAACAATCCCATTATTGGGTGTATAACCAAAGGAATATAATTGTTCTACCATAAAGACACATGCTTATGTTCATTGCACCACTATTCACAATAGCAAAGACATGGAATCAACTTAAATGCCCATCAATGGTAGACTGGATAAAGAAAATGTTGTACATATACACCATGGAATTCTATGCAGCCATAGAAAAGAATGTGATTATGTTTTTTGCTGCAACATGGATGGAGCCGGAGGCCATTATCCTAAGCAAGTTAACAGACAAACAGAAACCTAAATACCATCTATTCTCACTTATAAATGGGAGCTAAACCAGGGGAATACATGGAGACTAGAAGAACAACAGACACTGGGGCCTTGTTGGTACAATACTTATTACCCGGGTGATGAAATTTCATGTTTACCAAATTCCTGTGACACACCATTTACCTATATAACAAACATTCACATGTATCCCTGAACCTAGAAGAAAAGTTTAAAAAAGAAATGTGATACATATATAAATGACTGGATACTTTGCTAATAATTAAATCTAAATTGTGGTGGGTAATAAAAATATAGTATGGAAGTTACATGGTTTGTAGTTTGTTCACTCCAAATCTCATGTTGAAATGTGATTCTCAATGTTGGAGGTGAGATCTAGCGGAGGTGACTGGATCATGAGGATGGATCCCTCCTGAATGGCTTAGCAGCACCCCTTGGTGATAATCGAGTTCTTGCTTTGAGTTCATGTGAGATCTGGTTGTTTAAAAATGTGTTGCACCTTCTGCCTTTCTTTCTTTCTCCTGCTCTTGTCATGTGATACACCTGCTCCTGCTTTGCCTTCTTGAGGCCTCACCAGAAGCAAAGCAGATGTTGGTGCATGCTTGTACAGCCTGCAGAACTGTGAACTAATTAAATTTCTTTTCTTTATAAATTACCCATCTTCAAGTATTTCTTTATGGAAGTGCAAGAAAGGCCTAATACAGAAAGTTCCTCAAAAAACTGAAATTAGAATTACCTTTCATCCAGCAATCCCATTTCTGGATATTTACACAATAGATTTATTATCATTTTGTCAAAGAGATGTCTGCATTCCCATATTCACTGCAGCACTATTCACAATAACCAAATCATACAATCAACCTAAGTGTCCATCAACAGATGAATGGGTAAAGAAATGTGGCACATATACACAATGGAATGACATTCAACAAGTCTCTAGGAAGTTCCAAACTTTCCCACATCTTCCTATGTTCTTATGAGCTCTCCAAACTGTTTCATCCTCTGCCTGTTACCCAGTTCCGAAGTTGCTTCCACATTTTTGGGTATCTTTAGAGCAGCACCTGCTACCCAGTATCAACTTACTGTATTAGTCCATTCTCACACTGCTAATCAAGACATATATGAGACTGTGTAATTTATAAAGAAAAAGAGTTTAATAAACTCACAGTTCCACATGGCTGGGGAGGCCTCACGATCATGGCAGAAGGCAAAGGAGGAGCAAAGGCCTGTTTTACATGGTGGCAGGCAAAAAGAGCATGTGCAGGGGAAATGCCCTTTATAAAACCATCAGATCTTGTGAGACTTATTCACAGTCATGAGAACAGCATGGGAAAACCCCATCCCCATGATTCAATTACCTCCCACCAGGTCCCTCCCACAACACATGGGGATTATGGGAGCTACAATTCAAGATGAGATTTGGGGCATGTTGGCTCACACCTGTAATCCTAGCACTAAGGAAGACTCAGATGGCCCAATGACTTGAGGTCAGGAGTTTGAGACCAGCCTGAAAAACATGATGAAACCCCGTCTCTACTAAAAATACAAAAATTAGCCAGGGATGGTGGTGGGCACCTGTAATCCCAGCTCCTAGGGAGCCTGAGGCAGGAGAATCACTTGAATTCAGGAGGCAGAGGGTGCAGTAAGCTGAGATTATCCCACTGCACTCCAGCCTGGGCAACAGAACAAGACTCTGTCTCAAAAAAAAAGAAAAGAAAAGAAAAGAAAAAAAAATATGAGATTTGGGTGAAGACACAGCCAAATCATGTCATTCTGCCCTGGGCCCCTCTCAAATCTTATGTCCTCACATTTCAAAACCAATCTTGCCTCCCAACAGTCTCCCAAAGTCTTAACTCATTTCAACGTTAACTCAAAAGTCCACAGTCAAAAGTCTCATCTGAGACAAGGCAAGTCCCTTTCACCTATGAGCCTATAAAATCAAAAGCAAGTTAGTTACTTCCTAGATACAATGGGAGTACAGGCATCAGGTAAATACACCCATTCCAACTGGGAGAAATTGGCCAAAACAAAGGGGCTACAGGCCCCATGCAAGTCCAAAATCCAGCAGGGCAGTCAAATCTTTTTATTATTATTATTATTATTATTATTCTTTAAGTTCTAGGGTACATGTGCACAACGTGCAGGTTTGTTACATGTGTATACATGTGCCATGTTGGTGTGCTGCACCCTTTAACTCGTCATTTACATTAGGTATATCTCCTAATGCTATCCCTCCCCACTCCCCCCACCCCATGACAAGCCCCAGTGTGTGATGTTCCCCACCCTGTGTCCAAGTGTTCTCATTGTTCAATTCCCACCTATGAGTGAGAAGATGCGGTGTTTGGTTTTCTGTCCTTGCGATAGTTTGCTCAGAATGATGGTTTCTAACTTTATCCATGTCCCTACAAATGACATGAACTCATCCTTTTGTATCACTGCATAGTATTCCATGGTGTATATGTGCCACATTTTCTTTATTCAGTCTATCATTGATGGACATTTGGGTTGGTTCCAAGTCTTTGCTATTGTGAATAGTGCCGCAATAAACATACATGTGCATGTGTGTTTATAGCAGCATGATTTATAATCCTTTAGGTATATACCCAGTAATGGGATGGCTGGGTCAAATGGTGTTTCTGGTTCTAAATCCTTGAGGAATCACCACACTGTCTTCCACAAATGGTTGAACTAGTTTACAGTCCCACCAACAGTGTAAAGTGTTCCTATTTCTCCATATCCTTGCTAGCACCTGTTGTTTCCTGACTTTTTAATGTCGCCATTCTAACTGGTGTGAGATGGTATCTCATTGTGGTTTTGATTTGCATTTCTCTGATGGCCAGTGATGATGAGCATTTTTTCATGTGTCTGTTGGCTGCATAAAAGCCTTCTTTTGAGAAGTATCTGTTCATATCCTTTGCCCACTTTTTGATGCGTTTGTTTGATTTTTTTCTTGTAAATTTGTTTAAGTTCTTGGTAGAATCTGGATATTAGCCCTTTGTCAGATGGGTAGATTGTAAAAATTTTCTTCCATTCTGTAGGTTGCCTGTTCACTCTGATGGTAGTTTCTTTTGCTGTGCAGAAGCTCTTTAGTTTAATTAGATCCCATTTGTCAATTTTGGCTTTTGTTGCCATTGCTTTTGGTGTTTTAGTCATGAAGTTCTTGGCCATGCCTATGGCTGAATTGTATTGCCTAGGTTTTCTTCTGGGGTTTTTGTTGTTTTAGGTCTAACATTTAAGTCTTTAATCCATCTTGAATTAATTTTTGTATAAGTTGTAAGGAAGGGATCCAGTGTCAGCTTTCTACATATGGCTAGCCAGTTTTCCCAGCACCATTTATTAAATAGGGAATCCTTTTCCCATTGCTTGTATGTGTCAGGTTTGTCAAAGATCAGATGGTTGTAGATGTGTGGTATTATTTCTGAGGGCTCTGTTCTGTTCCATTGGTCTATATCTCTGTTTTGGTACCAGTACCTTGCTGTTTTGGTTACTGTAGCTTGTAGTATAGTTTGAAGTCAGGTAGCGTGATGCCTCCAGCTTTCTTCTTTTGGCTTAGGATTGACTTGGCGATGCGGGCTCTTTTTTGGTTCCATATGAACTTTAAAGTAGATTTTTCCAATTCTATGAAGAAAGTCATTGGTAGCTTGTTGGGGATGGCATTGAATCTGTAAATTACCTTGGGCAGTATGGCCATTTTCACAATATTGATTCTTCCTATCCATGAGCATGGAATGTTCTTCCATTTGTTTGTGTCCTCTTTTATTTCAGTGAGCAGTAGTTTGTGGTTCCCCTTGAAGAGGTCCTGCACATCCCTTGTAAATTGGATTCCTAAGTATTTTATTCTCTTTGAAGCAATTGTGAATGGGAGTTCACTCATGATTTGGCTGTTTGTGTGTTATTGGTATATAGAAATGCTTGTGATTTTTGCACATTGATTTTGTATCCTGAGACTTTGCTGAATTTGCTTATCAGCTTATGGAGATTTTGGGCTGAGATGGGGTTTTCTAAATATACAATCATGTCATCTACAAACAGGGACAATTTGACTTCCTCTTTTCCTAATTGAATACCCTTTATTTCTTTCTCTTGCCTGATTGCCCTGGCCAGAACTTCCAACACTATGTTGAATAGGAGTGGTGAGAGAGGGCATCCCCTGTGGCTTTGCCAGGTACAGCCCCCCTCCTGGCTGCTTTCACAGGATGACATTGAGTGCCTGTAGCTTTTTCAGGTGCACAGTGCAAGCTGTCAGTGGATCTACCATTCTGGGGTCTGAAGGATGGTGGCCCTCTTATTACAGTGCCCCAGTAGGGACTCTGTGTGGGGGCTCCCACCTCACATTTCCTTCCTCACTGCCCTAGCAGAGGTTCTCTATGAGGGCTTTGCCCTTGCAGCACCACTCTGCCTGGAAATTCAGGCATTTCCACGCATCTTCTGAAATCTAGGTGGAGGTTGCCAAACCTCAATTCTTGATTTCTGTGCACCTGCAGGACCAATACCATGTGTAAGCTGCCAAGGCTTGGGACTTGCACCTTCTGAAGCAATGGCCTGAGCTATACGTTGGCTCCTTTTAACCACAGCTGGGATGCAGAGCATCAAGTCCCTAGACTGCACAAAGCAGCAAGGCTCTGGGCCCATGAAGCCATTTTTCCTCCTAGGCCTCTGGGCCTGTGATGGGAGGGGCTGCTGTAAAGTTCTCTGACATGCCCTGAAGACATTTTCCCCTTTGTCTTGGCGATTAACATTTGCTTTCTCATTACTTATGCAAATTTCTGAAGCCGGCTTGAGTTTCTTCTCAGAAAATGAGTTTTTATTTTTTATCACATTGTCAGGCTGCCGTTTCTGAACTTTCATGATCTGCTTCCCTTTTAAACATAAGTTCCAATTCCAAATCACGTCTTTGTGAATGAATAAAGCTAAATGCTTTGTAGAGCACCCAAGTCGTCCTTGAATGCTTTGCTGCTTGGAGGATTTCTTCCACCAGATACCCTAAATCACCTCTCTCAAGTTCAAAGTTCCACAGATCTGTAGGGAAGGGGCAAAATGCCACCTGTCTCTTTGCTAAAACATAGCAAGAATTACCTTTGCTCCAGTTCCCAATAAATTCCTCATCTCCATCTAAGACCACCTCAGCCTGGACTTCCTTGTCCATATCACTATTAGCATTTTGGTCAAAACCATTCAACAAGAAACTCCAAACCTTCCCACATTTTCCTGTCTTCTTCTGAGCCCTCTGAGGTGTTCCAGCCTCTGCCTGTTACCGAGTTCCAAAGTTGCTTCCACATTTTTGGATATCTTAATAGCAGTACCCCACTTTTGTTACCAATTTACTATGTTAGTCCATTTTCATACTTCATTTATTTATATGAAGAAATACCAGAGACTGGGTAATTGATAAAGAAGAAGAGGTTTAATGGACTCACAGTTCCACATGGCTGGGGAGGCCTCACAAATATGGAGGAAGGTGAAGGAGCAAAGGCACATCCTGCACAGCAGCAGTCAAGAGAGTGTGTACAGGGGAGCTTCCCTTTATAAAACCATCAGGTCTCATGAGACTCATTCTGCATCATGAGAACAGCACAGAAAAAACCTGCCCCCATGATTCAATTACCTCCCACTGGGTCCCTCTCATGACATGTGGAGATTATGGGAGCTACAGTTCAAGATGATATTTGGGTGGAGACACAGCCAAACCATATTAGATGGTTAAAGAATATAAAATCTCAGTTAGACAGGCAGAATACTTTTTTTGAGTTCTATTACACAGATTACACAGCATGGTAAATATAGTTAACAATAGCATATTATACATTTCAAAATTGCTAAGAGTAAATTTCAAACATTCTCACCACAAAAATAAGTATTTGAGGTGATTAGTATGTTAATTTGCTTGAGCTAATTATTCCATATTTTATTCATAAATCATAGCATCACTTTGTACCCCATAAATGTATATCATTATAAATAGTTTACAATACAGTTTTAAAAATAATTTCATTAGAATGAAAGTTTCAATATTTAGGACACATGGAAAAAGCCTCTTTTTATATTATGCCAAAAAAGACAAATGAATTAAAGATGTGGTTACAAACATGGACATTTGGTGTATTTGGGTAAGTTAAATGAACTATCTTTATTTTTAAAATAACTGTTATTTAATAGAAATTCAGGAGATTCAGATTATCATCCTACTACTGGAAAAAAAAAACTAGACCTATAATTCTGAGAGGGGCAGGAGGAAAGGAGTCTTTTTAAAAATGACTCTCCTGGGCCAAGGGCTCTGCATATATTCTCCAGCTACCTAGCTTATGCTGTTTTGAATCAGTTAACTTCTCTGTGTCTGATTCCCTCACCTTCAAATTGTGTTGTTGAATCTAGCAAGGGTTTCTTAATTGAGTCCAATACATGGGATTCAGGGTGGTCTGCATTCTCTAAAATTGCATGGAACATTTTGAGTACATGTTTGTGCAATTTTCTGTGGGAGACGGTACAGAGCTTCCATCCATTTCTCAAAGAGATTTATTTGGATTCTGAAAAATAAAGAACGAATTCACTTAGAACAAACTGGGGTATGTGTGCCCCTGGGGATTTTGCACACATACATTATGTATGCATATACTGTGCACATATGATTATGCACAGTTTCCAGGGGGTATGAAGGTATGGAAAGGCCTAAGGACATCTATTTTTCTCCTCCACTTTCTTGTGCATTGTGTGCTAAAATGGATCTTTCTGAGAAAAGACAAGTAAGAAAGCCCCTGTGATGGAAGGCTGATTCTCCTCTCCTACCTGAATATAAAATTTTACATTTTCTGCCAGCATCCATGAAACAATGACAGGCTAACTTGTTGGCTCACAAGCAGGGTAACAATCTCAAACTCATCACAGTTCTCAATAGTTACTATCTAAATTTTATTTTTATTTGCTTACTTATATATGATGTCTCCTTCTCTAGAAATTAAATTATATTAGGGCAGAGACTTTGTCTTTTCACCTTGTATCTTAAGCACATAAAACAGTTCTTGGTACATAGCAGGTATTCAATAAAAATTTTCTGACTTAGTAAATAAATCAATAAAAAGATTTTCTTGCACAGTTTCCTAACATGACTTTTCAAAACCTATAGGGCCATTTTCCTCATCATATTCTAAAACTAAACAAACTCCTATTTTTCTAAGAGTTACATGCTATTTTTCTGGCAATTGTGTGCCCAGCAGGCATCACATCCTAAAACCAAACAGTCTTATTTTCCCTAAATTTATGTTGCCTAGATCATTTTTCTTCCTAACTAGAATATTACTTAAAGTCTTTTCTCAGCATATTCATGTTATTTGTTATTTCTTCTACAGCACATTACATTTGTTCCTATTATAGTGGGTAATACATAAGATTACAGATGGTGGTACTAAGGACTGTATAGAGCCAAGTTGCTTCTTTGCCTAATGCTGGCCCTACCCCTTACTAGCAGTATATCTTTGAGCAATTTACTTAAGCCTTCTAAATTTCAATTTCTTCATCTTTAAAATAGGGATAAGAATAGTGCTTAATTCATAGGATTGAGTCTATAGTCCAAGATAACTTATGTAAATTTCTTAGCAGAGCACTGGGTCTATAATAGGCATTCAATAAGTGTGAGCAGAGTTGTCTAAGGAATTTGGTTATGATTATTCCTTCCTATGAGTCTGACAATGCCTTAGAGTTAGAACTCTGCCAACCATGTGTATATGTTCTTTCTTCCCCACCAAAGGAAATTAGAAAGCCAGTGAACAATAATAAGCACAGAAAAGTAAACCTCTGGAATGTGTCACTAAACTTTCACCCAGCTTTTTATTTCCTGCAGATGATCTGAGAATCCTTCCCCAAGGTGAAAGAAGAGCAAAAGACATGGTCAAATCTTTTGAGAAATTCCAGGAAGTGAAAAAAAGGAATTTTGGTTTCGATCTGCATGTCTATGTTTATGGAAGTTGAAATTTTAATGCATTTCCTTGGTCAGAATCTCCCCGCAAATGATTGTCTCAGTGCTCTGCTTCATTAAAATTAAAGAATAATAATATGGTTCAAGTCTTATTATACAAGACTGGCAACTGATACAATGTGGTAATGGGACAAAAATGCTGAAATGGGGATGCAAATTCTGGCTGAGTAGATTTTAATAAATCTAGAACTCAAGTTTAAGTATAAAAACCTGAGGTGCATAATCACTATGTTGCTAGATAGTAACGTAACCACATAATTCTGGTGTTATGTTTTATTTATTTTTAACTGCAAAGACTATCTGAGAAGTTTCTTACCAAACAGAAATATTGAATTTGGAGATGCTTCCTTTGTGAGGTAGCACAAAGGCTCAACAAAGACTCAGATTCATCTTTCCTGGATGTCGGCAGTCCCCAGTCATGTGCAACTGCAAACTCAAATGAAGCCACCATTCATCATAAACTCCACATCAACAGCAGCGCAAGTGGCTGCTAAAAAATAGACTGAAATGCTGGTGGTTATAGATAGATTTCTAGAAATAGATGAATTCCAGAAAACAGAAACAGAAAAGCCTTGACATTCTCAGATGGTGTTATATTTACAAGTTGCTCTAGCAAGTGAAATTGAAAGCTGGTGACAAAGCATTCACCAGAAAATAAGTAACAGAAACAGCCCCTTGGGGCTGTGATTGAGAATGACACTTCGTTACATCAGGCAGAAAATGTTTCTTAACTAAAGCTAAACCAGAGGAGTGTGAGACAGGAGTAACATAAACAACAGTTCCACAGTCACAGGATCAGTAACAAATGTAAAATGCAGAAATACACTGGGCACATATTCTTATGAGAGCATGATTATCATCATCATTATTAGCAGCAACACTCTGTTCATGCTCGGGTGATCACACACCATGAACTCCGCTTTGTTTGGACAGTATGGTTTACTCCTGTCCTGGCCACCCTGCCTGTTAGGGTTCCTTTTCACTCTCAAGTATGTCCTGGTTTGGACTATAATTAGATGCTCACTCTGTGCATGGCATATTAGTAGGCATTTGCAGGGCATTCCAAGAAATGCTGTGGCCCCTAGACTTAATGGTACTTATTTTTCTCTTTTGTGGGCACTAAGTGCACTCTGGAAGAGAATGGGGCAAGTGGAAGGAGTGGGGGGCAGGTGGGCAAGGCCATGCAGCATCATAGCAGCTGTAAGGCTTAATAGGTGGGTAAACTTTTTAATTAAATACTTAACTACCCCAGAGCTTCCTGGGTTGAGGTATATACTACGCCCCTTCTGAAGATTCTGAGGAGTTTAAAGCATATTGTTGCCTGGACAAAAAGAAGTGGTATTTAATCTTACCATGTCAGAAAGTAATCATGACATAGTATTGGGCCAATGGTTCTCACAGCATCAATATATGACCCATCCTTCTCTTCATGCTGAGAAGTTTGAAGTAAGTTCATCATTGTTACTAAAAAGTCCTGAGTATGAGAAAAATTCCCAGGCACATGCTTCCTATAGTTAACAAGCTTGTAAACCTACTACCTAAACCTGTTTGTAAACTAAGCCTATCTTTACTATTTATCAGGGAAAGTAACCAATCAGTTGGGTCCTGAATAGTCTGTCATTCGGGAATATTCAAGTTCCCTAAATATCACACTGAAAATTAAGTTTGTATTATTTTTTAAATGAATAATTCATCCTTTGTAGACATTACAGATAAAAAATTATTTAAAATCTAAGCAGGATCTTGGGCTTTTTAATAGTACCTGGCACCAGGACGTTCAAAGACATATGTAGATTTATTTCTTAAAATTAATTATCATAGCTCTATGAAGAAAGGAAGCGATATTACCATCTCTGATCTCTTGAAGTAATAAACAGATCTTACCATCTCTGAGTATTTAAAAGAGGGAAGAAAGACTGAAGTTTTACTGAAGTTTCAGTTTACCATATATATATACACACAGAGAGAGAGAGCGAGAGAGAGAGACTGAAGTTTTACTGAGCTTTAAATTAAGAAAAAAATGGATAAAATTAAATTAAATTAAGAAAAAAATGGATAAAATAATTAAACTTTCCCTTTGGTGATGATGAGAAGAATATACAATGAGATTGGGGCCACAGAGCTAAAGCTAACACAGAAGATTAAAGAATTTCCTGGCTAGTTTATTTTGAACTTCACTTTTACTTGAATTAGCTTGGATATTTTTCAACTTAAAATAATTAACCCTAGGTCATTTGTCTGTAAGAATCTGGAAAAAAAAAAAACAACACAGCAGTTCTAAATATTGATTAACTCATCTGGCAAATATTTATTTACTACTTATCATGTGCCAGTCACCTGAGTTCAAGGAGTTCTGAGGTGAACAAGACAGACAGGGACCTTACTGAAATTATATGACAATGGAGAGGCAGATGTAAACATGAAGAAACAGGGTAAAATAATTAAGATGGTAAATTTTATTTTGTGTGTATTTAAAAAACAATAAAAAACTAGTCTGACTTGCCATAACATCTATACAATTATTTATTATTAATTAAGGTAAAAATGATTTTTAACTAAAAAAGAAACAGGTAATTTCAGACTGGGACAAGTGCTATGGATGGTGATCTAAAGACTGTCATAACCTTTTGGAGTTCCAGACCAAACATTTCAGGATGGTGAAATTTAAGGCCAAGGACAGAAAAAGTGGTGACAAAAATAGTCACCAGAATCAAATCAGGTATTAGCACTTGTTTTTCTTTTGATAGTTGCCTTCCTTTAATGCTGAATAACTCCTAGTTTTCCCTCAATTAGTCTGGTTCCTACTCTCTTTCCATTTAAGTTGAGATCCTCTGTGACTCAGGAATGCCTTCCCCATGAATTTTTGACACAGTACAGAATCACTTTGCAATCTAAAACCACCTTTAACACACTCTTCTTTGAGGCTATAAACCTTGTTGGAATATGTTTCTCTGCTTAGTTGTCTTAATTATGTGACATTATGTTGGTTTGGCTCCTTCATGTGAGTTACTCAGATGCACAGAGAATAATGTGGCTCCAAGAGAGGCAGTGCCAAGCAGCCAGAGAAGTTTGGCTGTGGCAGGGCGCGTTTTAAAAATTATTATCATTATACTTTAAGTTTTGGGATACATGTGCAGAACATGCAGATTTGTTACATAAGTATACATGTACCATGGTGGTTTGCTGCACTCATCAACCCATCATCTACATTAGGTATTTTTCCTAATGCTATTCCTCCCCTAGCTCTGCACCTCCTGACAGTCCCCGGAGCGTGATGTTCCCCTCCCTGTGTCCATGTGTTTTCATTGTTCAACTCCCACTTATGAGTGAGAACATGCGGTGTTTGGTTTTCTGTTCTTGTGTTAGTTTGGTAAGAATGATGGTTTCAAGCTTCATCCATGTCACTGCAAAGGATGTGAACTCATCCTTTTTTATGGCTGCATACTATTCCGCAGGGTATATGTGCCACATTTTCTTTATCCAGTCTAACCTTGATGGACATTTGAGTTGGTTCCAAGTCTTTGCTATTGTGAACAGTGCTGCAATAAATATACATGTACATGTGTCTTTATAGTAGAATGATTTATGATCCTTTGGGTATATACCCAGTAATGGGATTGCTGGGTCAAATGGTATTTCTGGCTCTAGATCCTTGAAGAATCACCACACCGTCTTCCACAATGGTTGAACGAATTTACACTCCCAGCAACAGTGTAAAAGCTTTCCTATTTCTCCACATCCTGTCCAGCATCTGTTATTTCCTGACTTTTTAATGATCGTCATTCTAACTGGCATGAGATGATATCTCATTGTAGTTTTGATTTGCATTTCTCTAGCGACCAGTGATGATGAGCTTTTTTTCATGTTTGCTGGCTGCATAAATGTCTTCTTTTGAGAAGTGTCTGTTCATATCCTTCACCCACTTGTTGATGGGGTTATTTGTTTTTTTCTTGTAAATTTGTTTAAGTTCTTTGTAGATTCTGGATATTAGCACTTTGTCAGATGGATAGATTGCAAAACCTTTCTCACACTCTGTAGGTTGCCATTCACTCTGATGATAGTTTATTTTGCTGTGCAGAAACTCTTTAGTTTAATTAGATCCCATTTGTCATTTTTGGCTTTTGTTGCCATTGCTTTTGGTGTTTTAGATATGAAGTCTTTCCCCATGCCTATGTCCTGAATGGTATTACCTAGGTTATCTTCTAGGGTTTTTATGGTTTTAGGTCTTAAATTTAAGTCTTTAATCGATCTCGAGTTAGTTTTTGTATAAGGTGTAAGGAAGGGGTCCAGTTTCAGTTTTCTGCATATGGGTAGCCAATTTTCCCAACACTATTTATTAAATAGGGAATCCTTTCCCCATTGTTTGTATGTGTCAGGTTTGTCAAAGATCAGATGGTTGTAGATGTGTGGTGTTATTTTTGAGGCCTCTGTTCTGTTCCATTGGTCTATATCTCTGTTTTGGTACCAGTACCATGCTGTTTTTGTTACTGTAGCCTTGTAGTATAGTTTGAAGTCAGGTAGTGTGATGCCGCCAGCTTTGTTCTTTTTGCTTACGATTGTCTGGGCTATATGGGCTCTTTTTTTGGTTCCACATGAAATTTAAAGTAGTCTTTTCTAATTCTGTGAAGAGAGTGAATGGTAGCCTGATGGGGATTGCACTGAATCTATAAATTACTTTGGGCAGTCTGGCCATTTTCACGATATTGATTCTTCCTATGTATGAGCATGGAATGTTTTTCCATTTGTTTGTGTCCTCTCTTATTTCCTTGAGCAGTGGTTTACAGTTCTCCTGTAAGTTGTATGCCTAGGTATTTTATTCTTTTTGAAGTAATTGTGAATGGGAGTTCACTCATGATTTGGCTCTCTGTCTATTATTTGTGTATAGTAATGCTTGTGATTTGTGCACATTGATTTTGTATCCTGAGACTTTGCTGAAGTTGCTTATCAGCTTGAGGAGATTTTGGGCTGAGACGATAGGGTTTTCTAAATATACAATCATGTCATCTGCAAACAGAGACAATTTGACTTCCTGTCTTCCTATTTGAATAGACTTTATTTCTTTCTTTTGCCTGATTGCCCTGGTCAGAACTTCCAATACTATGTCGAATAGGAGTGATGAGAGAAGGTATCCTTGTCTTGTGCTGGTTTTCAAAGGGAATGCTTCCAGCTTTTGCCTGCTCAGTATGATATTGGGCTGTGGGTTTGTCATAAATACTCTTACTATTTTGAGATATGATCCATCAATACCTAGTTTATTGAGAGTTTTTAGCATGAAAGGCTGTTGTGTTTTGTCAAAGGCGTTTTCTGCATCTATTGAGATAATCATGTGTTTTTTGTCATTGGTTCTGTTTATGTGATGGATTACATTTATTGGTTTGCATATGTTGAACCAGCCTTGCATCTATGGGCGATAGCGCTTTTAACGATTATTTAGTTCCTGTTAAATACCACTTTAAAACAAATATTTTTCTTGGTCTGTTTTTTTTTAATCAAACGTAATTTAGATTTCCTTTAAGAGTATTCTACTATCTAAAATTCCTGGTGTGTGAGTAATTTCTGTCCCACCCCCCTTTTTAATATACTAACTCTTTTCCAAGGATAGTTTTCACACATACTTTGGAATATTTACTCTAGTTCATATACAGATGGAATTATTTTCTGTAAAAATGTCATGAGTCTTGAGTTGTGGAGGCGCTTCTATGGGGCAGTAAGGTATTCACCTCTGATAGTATACCACAATGCGTGCTTCTTTAGTCTCAGGCCTCCGACAATTTCTCATTATTTTTTTGTCTTTCATGACCTTGAAAATTTGAAAGAGCATTGGTCACTTATTTTATAGAATTCCCCACTTTTGGTTTGTCAGATGTTTTACTCATAATTAGGTTGAGGTTATAAGTTTCTAGGAAGAATATCACAGAAGTAGAGTGCCATTTCGCATTCCATCATATCAGGGGTGTGTGGTATCAAATGATTTCTCACTGGTGATGTTAACATTAATCACTTGGTTAATTAAGGTCTTGCTTGCCACTGTAAATTTACTGTGTTTTCCTTTCCATCTTTCTTCTTTGAATGCAAATCACTCCATCCACTTCACCCTAGAGGGAGATGGTGGTATTAAGCTCCAACTCCTGGAGGGGGGAATATCTACATACATATATTATTTAAAGTCTTCTGTAAAAAAAAAAACAAACTCTTCTTTCCTATTCATTTATCTATTCAATCATTTATTTACATTACTATGAACATGTATAATCATTTATACTTTGGCTTATAATCCAATGTTATGTTATTTATATCTTTGCTCCAATTGTTCCAGATTTGGCCATTGGGAGCTCTTCCTGGTTGGTCCCTATGTCCCTTTGACATGCCTGTATCCTTTTGTTTTTCAAATATTTCTTTATTTTCTGGTACTACAAGATGCTCTAGACTCATCTTGTATTTTCTCTCTTCCAGGTCCAGAAGCAGCCATTTCTTTATGGATCTCTGGCTCTTTTTATTAGAGAATGGTGTTCAGAAGGCAAGACTAGGTGTTAAGTGTGCTCCTTGCTGTTGGGCAATACCTCTCAATGGACACAGGTAGGAAATATATGTATGTATATAACTCATGTCTATACTGATTTTTAATTTCTAAATTAGTGGTCTAATTACATGTAAGTGATGAAAAATTGAACCCAATACCAATGCATGGCTTGCAGTTTCAGTTTCTTGATGGTGACTGTTTTCCCATTCATCACTCGGTGCTGTCACCCTTCTTTCCATGATGTGTTCTTGGGCCAGTGAGCAGAGTTTTTCTGTTTCATGGACTGGATTCCTCTTTCTGGCTCCAATCTTTAGGCAGGGAACTAAGATCTAGGGTCCCACAAAGCACAGGGTATGCAGCCTGAGCCACAATTCTCTTTCAGGCCTTAGATCCAGCCCACTTAACTTATGACTTTCTCTGATTCTCCTCAGAACTATTTAGCTATTCTCACCCCTTCGATTTTAAGTTTATTTGTAGTTTCTGGTACTTATGGACATCTTTTTCTTGCTTTGGAACTCTAGCATATATAAGAAGAACTATTTGATGTTACATTTTATCTAGCATTTCTATGTGTCACTTGTGTGTATGTGTGTATCTTCACACTCACATAATCTGCTGTATTGAAAAGAAACTATCTATTTACAACTAAGGAATTAAGCACCAGAACATTTTCATGACCCAAGGTTGCACAGTGAGTTAATGACAGAACTGTCTGCACTCCCATTTCTGGTGTTTCCACTTTACTTTCCTGATTGTGTGGTAAATGCAACAGTTAAAATTTTAAGCCTTTTCCTAGCTGGACAAGGTGGCTTATGCCTGTTATCCCAGCACTTTGGGAGGTTGAGGTGGATGAGTCACCTGAGGTTGGGAGTTCGAGACCAGCCTGACCAACATGGAGAAACCCTGTCTCTACTAAAAATACAAAATTAGCTGGGCATGGTGGCGCATGCCTGTAATCCCAGCTACTCAGGAGGCTGAGGCAGGAGAATCGCTTGAACCTGAGAGGCGGAGTTTGCAGTGAGCCGAGATCGCGCCATCACACTCCAGCCTGGACAACAAGAGCGAAACTCCGTCTCAGAAAAAAAAAAAAAGAACTGATAGGGGTGGGCAGAAGGTCATGATACACTCACAATGCATTTCCCTTTGTTTTAGAACAATCTGAAGTATATTTAATTTGCAAGCCTGCTGGAACAGAACAGTGCTTGGCAAATACAAATACAGCCAAAGTTTCAGAATTCATATATAACTCAAATATTAGCCATATGCAAATATGTTTGTTTATTGGAATTTATATAGACAACATTTACAGCTCAATCCTTCATTTTAAATATATTTGTCTAGATTTAGAGATGCAGGTAAAATTCTGGACTTTCTCTTCCTAAGGAAGAGGCTGATATGGGATATACAAAGTGAGAGTCAACATTTGCTTTATGGCTCAGAGATTGAAAAAAGATTGTTATTAAAATGTTCTCATTTTGTTGGACTTAATCTATTTTTCATTACTGCATAGTATTTGAAGCAGTCAGTTGCCCTATTTGTGGTTGTTGATTACATTTTAAAAGTAATAATACTGAGAAAATTTCTACATGACCAAATACTCTCAAAATTAAAGCACTTTATTGATAGGATACATTGTATAAAATAAGTAATTAAACATTGTAAGTTTATAGTTTTTGCTGAGACACTAGTAAAGACAAAACAAACAAATAAGCAAACAAAATAATATGAGTATAATATGCTGACCTCTCAGCAAACTTCTCCACTGATGTCAGATGGATATGAGACATAAAACGTGACTGAACCTTTATTACTCATATTACTTTAAAGCAGAAGAAATGACCCCATCAAAAATGCGTTCTAGGTTGGGTGTGGTGACTCACGTCTGTAATCCCAGCACTTTGGGAGGCTGAGGTGGGCGGATGGCTTGAGCCCAGGAATTCAAGACCAGCTTGGGAAACATGATGAAACCCTGTCTCTACAAAAAAATACAAAATTTAGCCAGGTGTGGTGGCATGCACCTGTAGTACCAGCTACTCAAGAGGTTGAGGTGGAAGGATTGCTTGGGCCCAGAAGGTTAAGGCTGCAGTGAGCCATAATTGCACCACTGCACTCCAGCCTGGGTGACAGAGCGAAAAATAAAAAAATACATTCTAAATAATTCACCACTGGGATGTAAGAATCACTAAACCAGAATTCCTTCTTTAATTTTGACATCCACATTAATAATGGCTAATGCCGATTAAAACTTGAGGATTAATTATGCTTCAATAAATGATAAAAGCTACCTTTTAAGCCCAAATTCTGCAAATTTTTGTAGCAAATATCAGATATAATAAATATTTAGTAATTTCTGTGGACTTCTCAAAAGCAAATATCTTAAGAGCACACTTGTATATTTTGTGGGGCATTACTAATCCTTTTAAAAATATTTATTAAAAGGTAGTCACTGAAACTATATTTCATTTGACTTATCCTAAGAACCAAAATGCAATATGCAGCCAAGAGATTTTCTATTCATGGTCATCAGTTATGAGTAGCCATCAAAGTCTGATTAATGTTACCTGGAGATGAAAGGGCCCATTGTGTCAATATTTATACAATTTAAAATTTTTTATTCATCTACATAACCTAGAAAATGTTAATAGAAGTTACAATTGGGTATGATATAATTGTTCTCATTCTAGAAAATACTTAAGTATTATGGGAGATAGGGACCCCAAATTCAAAATCACTGGCTGTCATTGTTTTTTGTTTTTTGAAACACGGTCTCTGTCACCCAGGCTGGAGTGTAGTGGCACAATCTTGACTTACTTCAGCCTCAATATCCTGGGCTCAAATGATCCTCCCACCTCAGCCTTCCAAGTAGCTGAAACTACAGGTGCATATGACGAAACCTGGCTAATTTTACATTTTTTTGTAGAGACAGGCTCTCACTATGTTGCCCAGGCTGCTCTCAAACTCCTGGGCTCGAGGGATTCTCCTGCCTCAGACTTCTAAGTGCTGGGATTACAGGCATGAGTCACCATGCCCAGCCAACTATAGGCTTTTTAATCTTTTCTATTAAAAGAGAAAAAGATGTAAATTAAATGAAGCATTAATTTATGTAAGTTGTCCCACAGATGCCTTTCTGGTAATCACTGAGAAATAATTTGGAAGCCCAAGAATTATGTGAGCACTTGATGAATTAATGTCTTCAGTTCTCTCTCTGAAGCATCAGGGAATCCCAGTGGTTCAGATTATTCCCTTTCCTTACCCAGAGATCCAGGCAGTTTAGGGCCATGAGCCTAATGTTGAATAGAGTGAGCCTTCCTCCCTGCGTTCATGCCTGTATGTCCACATCTTTACTAGAAAGGTTAAATCCTCGTACTGTACAACCACACTCTGTTCTAAAGGTACACTCTTTCCCATTTTGATCCTCTCTCTCCTGCTTTCAGGAATTTTTATAGCAGTTTATTAGCAAATAGCAGCCATATCCACAGTGACTACTGTTGTGAACAGATCACTTACCCCAGTTGTTTTCTCCTTAAGTGACTCCATGTGGGTACATGAAGTAATGTGCCACAGTAGCATCTTGGCTCACGGACCAACGTGTACATCTCGGCACACGCACCTGCTTTAATGTTATACTGAAGATGCAAACTGTGTCATTCTTTAAAATAAAAGAGCAAAGTATTTTTATTGTTCTTTTTTACCCTTTGCCTTTCCTTTCTTTGGATTCTCCCACATACACGTGTTTTCTCTAAGAAAAGAGGTCACCTACTGACCCTTTGATTTATCTTAGAATTCCCGACTGTGCTTCAAGGAATAAAAAGCTTTTTCAAGAGGATAGTGGGAACATTTTTCTCTTAGCAATTCATTACTATTTCTGAAGGAAAAAAAACCATAATGGGGTGATGGTTATATAGCATTACAGGTCTACCTGTCTCTTTTACTCATTTCTTTCTGGAAGTTCTAAAAGCAGAATTTTCTACTGCTGGTAGAGAGAAAAAGATTGTGTGTGTAGTATAAAATAAGATGAAACAGTTAAGTAATTAAGAAAAATAACTACTTTTCATTTTCTTTTCACCTTCCCCACCCTTCACTAAGCATGTCCACCCTAACCAACTCTGCTGAACACTCAGGAATGTTTCCATAATGACCTCATTAGGCAGCAGTGCCAACACCTGATTATGCTCTTTTATCTTGTCAACTAAGAGACATTTAGTTCTCGGGAAAAAAAAAACATTTGAAAAGATTTGACTTTTCCCTCTTAAAAATACCTCAATTATTTTAAAAATGGTGACACATTAGCAATTACAATCACTCTTCATGAATGGGATCCTGCTTGGCTTCTCTTTGGGAACATTAGCTGCCTCCACACTTCACTTGGCTGCTCCAACTGAGGTGGTTCTCCCAGTGTCACATAGTCTGGTGGGAGTCTGGTGATTTGTCTCTTTTCTAGGCGGTCTTGACAATTCAACAATGGTGACATGGGAAGGGGCTTGATGCTTTGAGAAGATGATCACACTCTTTGATACTGGTGAAACCCCACAGGGAAGAAAGTATATTTTATAGAAGCCTTTTTGTGAAGTAGGTGGTGGCTAAGAGTGAGATATTTGAAATAGTTTGATGCCCGGTTATCAGTATTTACTGGATGGTAACACGGATGCTAACCACCCTGTAGAGTGTGGGACAACTTTATAAAAGGAATAATGGTCCCCTCAAAATGCCAAAAGTGCCCCTAATGAAACACCCTGAGTCTAGTGTATTTTGAGAAAAGAAGAATGTTGTTGTCTTAAATCCTCCCTGAGTTCCCCATCTGACAATTGCTCCTCTCTTTCGTATGCAGCCCCTGTAGCTGCCAGTTCCCCTGTGAGCAACGAGTCACTTAGCTTTTAGTTAGTTTCTTACACCCCTGGACACAATCTCTTTTGGAGAATGTTGCTCTGTCTCCATGGAAACCAACATGAGGACCAACTCCACCAAGTCTTTGTACTCTCCACATTCCACCATTCATGTCTTTATCTGATTCTGTGAAGATTTTGGCATAACCAAAGGGAATAGCATTGTAAATATGAAAATGGTGAAAACTTTACATTAAATATAGCTTTCTCCATAGTTCAAGGGAAAAGAAAAAGTTCATGACCTTGCTAACCTGTTCTTAAGTCTGAAATGCTCCACTACAACGTCCTCTTCTTTTAATCTTTTCCATGTGAGTCCATTTTTCAGAAACTTTGTGCTATATTCAAGCATTTATCTTGCCCCACGATCCACCACTGTTCTCACATTTTTTGAAGACTAGGTAAGTCTATGTAGAATATTGTGTGTGTGTTAGGTCACACAGGACACAATATGGTGCCGATTACTGAATGGCGCCGGTTCCTAGCCCCTTACCAGTTCCGGGTTCTTCCTCACCCGACACAAAACTGGCCCGACAAAACAGGCTGGCCCGCCAAAGGGGCCTCTCTAAGCCCACCCCACGCCCAGTCACCGGCACACACGTAGCCCTTAGGGCTATACATTGCCGCATCCAAAGCTCTCTCTCTCCCTCTCCCGCGCGACCTGACCTCTACCTCTCCAATAAAGATCTCTTGGCCGTACTCGTGTGGTTTGAGTTTGCTGGCAACCCTTTCAGTGTGTGTGTGTGTGTGTGCACATGTAACACTATATATGTGTAACGTATATGTGTGCATGTAACACTATGTGGGTCACACACACACATTTACATCCACACACATAATGTTTCTTTAAGCAGCAGACAGAATTGTTTCCCAAATTATAAATTTAATCGTGTTGCTCAAACTCTCCAAAGACCACCTGTAGCATTTAGTTTAAAATGTGAAATCTTTATGGCCACAAACTCTGAATCATCCACTTCTCTGTCCTCGTCTGTTGCTTCGCTGCCTGTGTAATCCTCTCCAGCCACTCTGGCCTCTTTGCTCTCTTGTTTCCATTTCAAGCCCTTTGCACTTGTTGTTTCTGCCTGGGATTCCCTACTTTCTGATTTACACATCTAGTTCCCTTGCTTCTTTCAGGTCTCAAATGACGCACCTTCAAAAAGTGCTTCTTTGACCACCTATGGAACATAGCAGCAGCTCCTCTTCATATTTCCTTATCCTCTTACTCTGATAGAATATTCTTCATTGATCTTATTTTAACTGACATTACATTAAATATTGATCAGAATGTAAACTCTGCAAGGGCAGGCATTTTGACTTTCCTGTTTACTGTCATATTCCTAAGGCTTAATACAGTCTTTGGCACATACTAGGGGTTTTAATTAAGACTCACTGAATGGATGAATAAGTAAATGCAATAATGCATGAAAAAGCTCCCCTCCCCTTCTTTCCTTGCAGTAAATCCTTTTTTTTTTCATAAGATAGTTGGATTTGGTTTCTCTGGTTTGAAGTTAATAATCCTGGCTAATACAGAATTGAATTTTTTTTTTTTTTTTTTTTTTTTACAAAATCCTTAACTTCTGAAGAAGAATCCAATGCAAGTCCAGTATTTGCCAATAGACTGAATTTGTCAGTTACTCTTGGCCGAACTCTCATTATTTCTGGGCACTAGTTAAAAGCCCTTCTCAGAAATGCAGTTGAATAATATTGGATTCATAATCCATTTTAGGTGTTTAGCAGACTTTCTCCTAATGTGGTTCTACGAACTGAAATGAGATCTTTCCCTAACCCTGCTCACTGGCTTTCTGACACCCGAGTAAATGACATACACAACAACTTCAGTCTATGAATGTTGTCATCAGCTGTTCCTGACACCTTCACATAAATACTTTATGAGGACCAAGCAACCAAATATATCACCATAAATCATTTCACTCCTTCTCTCTTCCTGCCCCTTTATTTCTGGGTGTAGCCTCTGTGTGACAGTAGAAACAGAGGTTCTGAGGAAGAGTGAGGTGGAGGAGGGACTCTGGCATCCCAAGAAGCATCATTCACATGGCAGATGGTAACTTGCCCAGTTTTCTGATTGGTGTTGTTTGTGTGACCTAGTAATTAAACAGTGGGGGGTAGTGAAGTTGTTTCACTCCCAGTTACCTTGTGGGTATTACATGGGACCTCCATGTAGTTAGTTTTATCTGTAGTACACTTAGAGGAAATTCCTCTCAAATTCTGCAGATCAACTGAATGCCACTTTTAGGTTGTAGTCTCAGAAATGTATACCAAATTCTTTTTGGGTCTTTACAAATATTCCAGTGGATGTTTAGAGAGATCATGTCAGAACTTTAAACCAAAAACCCTAATAATTATCTCTATGCATTAGATTTCTTTTTTCTTTTATTGATATATAATATTTTATGTATTTATGGGGTACATATGAGTATTTTTTACATGCACAGAATGTGTACTGATCAGTTAGGGTATTTGAGTATTTATCATTCTATCCAGTATTTGCCAATAGACAGAGTATATCAGTTACTCTTGGCTAAGCTTTCTTGCCCATGCTGGATGCTTCCTGCCCTCGAACAGACCTGTGATGGGAAGGGCTGCTGTGAAGGTCTTTGACATACCCTGAAGACATTTTCCCCATTGTCTTGGTGATTAACATTTGGCTCCTTGTTACTACCTAAATTTCTGCAGCTGGCTTGAATTTCGTCCCCCAAAAATGAGGGTTTTTTTTCTATCACATTGTCAGGCTGCAAATTTTTCAAACATTTATGCTCTGCTTCCTCTTGAAAGCTTTGCTGCTTAGAAATTTCTTTCCCCAGATATCCTGAATCATCTCTTTCAAGTTGAAAGTTCCACAGATCTCTAGGGCAGGAGCAAAATGCCACCACTGTCTTTGCATAACAACAGTGACTTTTACTCTAGTTCCCAAGAAGCTCCTCATCTCCATCTGAGACCACCTCGCCTGGACTTTATTGTCCATATCAGCATTTTTTTTTTTTTTTTTTTTGAGACAGACGCTCACTGTTGCCCAGGCTGGAGTGCAGTGGCACAATCTCAGCTCACTGCAACCTCTGCCTCCTGGGTTCAAGCGATTCTTGTGCCTCAGCCTCCCGAGTAGCTGGCATTACAGGCAAGTACCACTATGCCTGGCTAATTTTAGTGTTTTTAGTAGGGGTTTCACCATGTTGGCAAGGCTGGTCTCAAACTCCTGACCTCAGGTGATCCACCCGCCTTGACGTCCCAGATTGCTGGGATTACAGGTGTGAGCCACCATGCCCAGCCCATATCAGCATTTTGGTCAAAACCATTCAACAAGTCTCTAGGATGTTCCAAACTTTCCCACATCTTCCTGTCTTCTGAGCCCTCCAAGTCTCTAGGAAGTTCCAAACTCTCCCATGATCTTCCTATCTTCTTCTGAGCCCTCCAAACAGTTCCATCCTCTGCCTGTTACCCGGTTCCAAAGTCACATCCACATTTTCTGGTATCTTTACGACAGCACCTCACTACCTGGTACCAATTTACTGTATTAGTCCATTCTCATGCTGCTATAAAGAACTGCCTGAGACTGGGTAATTTATAAGGGAAAGAGGTTTAATTGACTCACAGTTCAGCATGGCTGGGAGCACTTCAGGAAACTTACAATCATGGTGGAAGGGGAAGCAAACACGTGCTTCTTCACATGGTGGCAGCAAGGAGAAGTGCTGAGCAAAAGCCGGAAAAGCCCCTTATAACTTGGTAAGTTTTCATCTATTATTTCATTAAATTTTCTAACACTTTTGTTCTCTCTTCATCTTCCTACACATATTTCAAATTGTTTTTTTCAGGGTCTTTATTTAAAAATGACATAAACATGCATATATAAACCAAACTAGCACTTGCACTTATACACTGCATTTATTAATTATGTGATTCTCTAATTTGAGGGCATGGTCTTAAGCTTTGAGCCCTCACCATTGCCAGTATTGGAATTCTGGTCTCTCTACCTTCATTCCAAAATTTTCTAGGAAGGTAATAAATTGTAATACTCACCAGTAAGTTGTCAAATATTCCTGCTGCCTTGAGGCCTTCCATTCTCTGTTGGTTCATTTTTTACCAAAGATGACGGTGACCTTACTGTGACTTTCAGCATTTATCTGGAGCCTCATTCATGGCAGCCACAAATTTCACTATTCTCACTAGTGAATGCCCTTGAAATACTTTTATTTTCACTTATATTTCAGTTCTTTGAATGTGGAGGTCATGCCTTATATTTTGTTAGAAGTCTGTGGGTCACTTACAGACTCTGGTGTCCTGAACAGAGGACTTGATCGCTGTTGGTTGATTGATCACTATTAAGGCTCAGGTTGTCACATGTCAAGTGGCAGGCACAGATTGGGATATTGAATTTCAACTCTACAAGCCACTAGAAAACTATAGTGTAACAGAGAAGGATTTCTACATGTATTACATTTTGTTGGCATTTTCTGTTTGTACTAAGCACTTTCTATGTGCTATATCATTTAATTTAATATCATCCTATTTTTACTAACAGTAGAGTTCAGACTCAGAAGAAGTGATTCCATAGTCACAAGAAATACTTCTACATAAATTACATTCCAGAAGCTGAAAAAAAAATTAGAGGATATACATGTATGGGAAAAATTCTTTCTTTCTTTCTTTTTTTTTTTTTCCAGAGACAAGGTTTGACTCTGTCACCCAGACTGGAGTGCAGTGGCTCAATCATAGCTCACTGTAACCTCAAACTCCTGGACTCAAGAGAACTCTCTGCCTCAGCCTCCAAAGTAGCTAGGACTACAGGCATGTGCCATCACATCTGGCAATTTTTTTTTTTTTTTTTAGACATGGGGTCTTTCTATGTTGCCCAGGCTGGTTGAGAACTACTGGTCCCAAGTAATCCTCCCACCTTGGCCTCCCAAGGTGTTGGGATTACAGGCATCAGCCATTGCATCTGGACTGAGAAATTCTTAAAGCATAATGAAGGCTAGGATAATCTGTGTGCTGGGGAGATAGCCTGGGCCTGAGACATAACTCACCTGGAGTTCTAGAACCATAGATTTCAACAGTAGGACCCTTAACTTACAGGCATACTTTTGCAGCTTTTTTGTTATTTTCATTCTGAAGAAGCTATATCAGGGAATTTGAGCAATATCATAAGGGAATTTGGATTTTTTCCAATTACTTAGCATTTTACATTGCTCATTATTAATCATGCTCAAGTTGGGCATCGAAAGCTCTTATCAGAATAACGACCTCATTCCTGATTAAGGAAAACCATGTTTCCACTACTAATTGAGACATTGTCCTCTAATTGCCCTGGTAAATAAAATATCACTAATCCTGTATGTTTAATTTAATTTTAGGAGTTTTCTCCTTGAAGCCCTGTAGTTCAACAATGTGAAGTCTCAGCATCCTATTAGTCTAGTACGATGTTGTCCAATGAGGAGATGTCTATCAAGGTACGAAGTTTCGGTTATGTAGGATAAATAAGTTTTGGAGACCTAATATACAGCATGCTGACTATTGTTAATAATGCTGTATTGCATACCTGAAGTTTGCTGAAAGAGTAGATCTTAAATGTTCTTGCCATGCACATATGCAAACATCAGGTGATGTGCTGTTAATCAGCTTGATAGTGGTAATCATTTTAAAATGTGTGCACATATCAAAACATCATGTTGTATACCGTAAATGTATACATGTCATATTTGATAATTATATCTCAATATAGCTGGAGGACATTTTCTGCAATAATGGATATATTCTATATGTGCTCTGTCCAATAGAGTAATAACTAGCCATATATTGCTGTTGAGCACTTGAAATGTGGCTAATGAGATTGAGGAATTGAAATTTAAGTTTAATTTTAATTAACTCAAATTTAATTTTAAATATCCTCATATGGCTACTAGCTAACATAATTGACTGTATAGCTCTAGTGTTTAGCCAAAAAAAAAAAAAATCAATTTCTGGTTAACTCTCAGTCTGCTCTTTCTACTAAATTCTTGTCTTCAAACAGAACATTTTCCTCTGTACCATGATGTGATTCCTTTCTCCTCTCACCTTATTCAGCTAACTTTCTCTGACCACTTGTTTCCTAGCATTTTTCAACCATTACATGCTTGCTTCTAGCAGAAATTTCAAAATTGCTTCATTTAAAACATTTAATCATTTTCCCTACTTCCTCAAATATTTGGAAAACTAAAGTGTGTGAAAGGTGTTTCTTTCATGTCCATTATTAATGCAAAGCAGTATTTCCCAAAGTGTGGAGCATATGCTCCTGGTGGAATGAGAGACAATTTTAAGTGACACAGTGCCAAGCATTTACATAATTATATTACTTATTTTTATTTTAATGATTATTAGAAAAATGTGATTAGCATCTTAAAAGTGTAATTTCATGAATATTATTGCTTAACATGAAGCCAAAATAGGCATTTACATTTTAGAAAGTCATTTTTAAAAATGTTAAGTAAGTAGTAGTACTATTGGTATACAGATAAAGCAAAATTTATTTATTTATTTTATAAATAGCTAAACTCTGGGAAATGTAGTTGTTAAATAAACTTTTGTATCAGTTCTATCCCATGCACTTCTCACACATTCCCTGAGCTCTATCCACCCTTGCAAACATAGTGTGCATTACTTCTCCATCAGGCCTTTGTGGATTTGGTTACTTTTGTCAGGAGTGCCCTTCTGCCCTTGACCACTCCTTCTCTACCAGGTGAAATTCTCCACAGTCATCAAGGTCAGATCAAATCCTTGAAGAAGTTTTCTCTTTAACCTCTTCTTCCTCAACTCTTTCACAAAGTGAATCACACTTACCTTTCTATTTTCACTGTATGTTATTTATTCTTCCCTTGTAGCACTTATCATATGATGATTTAGTTGGTTGTTATAGATGTTTTGCTCACCAAATTGAGAATTCCTTGAAAGCAGAGATAGTCTTTTTTTCCCTAAGATATGTCTTATTTTATCCTAAAGCACAGATCATAGGCTCCATTAATGATCTCTAACATCAACTTTATAAAGAAAACACATTATGAAAATATACACTTTTAAAACATCTCAACCATAAGTTTTCATAAAGTAGTTGCTATGTATTGTGTATGGCACAAGGCACTGAAGTCAAAATTATGTTAATACTTTTTACACCCATGAAAGTGGCTACTATTAAAAAAGGGCTAAAATAACAAGTGTTGGTGAAGATGTGGAGAAACTGGAACCCTTGAGCCCTGCTGGTGGAAATGTAAAATGGTGCAGTTGGTATGTAAACAGCATGGCAGTTCTGCAAAAAATTAAAAACACAATTGCCACATGGCCCAGCAATCTCACTTCTGGGTATGTATCCAAAAGAATTAAAGGCAGAATGCCAAAGAGATATTTGCACACACATGTTTATAGCAGCATTATCCACAATAGCCAAGGGGTGGAAGGAGCTTAAATGTCCATGAGTGGAGGAATAAAGATAATGTGGTATATACATACAATGGAATAGTATCCAGCCTTAAAAAGGAAGGAAACTCAGATAAATGTTATAACATGGATTAACCTTAAGAACATCATGCTAAGTAAAATAAGCCAGTCACAAAAAGACTGTATGATTTTACCTATATGAGGCGGTCGTAGTCTGTTTTGTGTTACTATAAAAGAATATCTGGGCTGGGTAATTTTTTTTTTAATGTTTATTTGGCTCACAATTCTGGTGGCTGGAAAGTTCAAGACTGGTCATCTGCATCTGGTGAGGGCCTCAGGGTACTTCAGCTCATTGTGGAAGGTGAGAGGGAGTTGGCATGTGCAGAGAACACATGGCTAGAGAGGAAGCAAGAGAGAGAGCAAGACATTGTCTTAACCACTTTTATATCTTAGAATCAATTACAGTACCTGGTTCATAGTAAATGCTTAAGAAATATTTGTCAAGGAACAGACTCATGTTTTAATTTAAACTTAGTTATGTAAAGTCAATTTTTAAGCACTCCCACTCCCCAACATTCATTACATTTGCAGACAGCCTTTGGCTGCACTATAGTAATAAATGCTCTGGGAAGCAAGTTACACTTAGTATTTACCAAGATAAAACAAGTAAGGATGTTAAATATATGAAAAAAAATCACAAAACTTTCCAAAGCTAAAACACAATGAATTTTTGAAATTACTTTCACCTCTGCCACTAAAGAGTTAACTTATTCAAATAATTCAGTCTAAAATACCATGCTTTATTTAAAAATGAAGATTTTTTTTTGGCTTGAATTATGAAGCCTATTTATGCTGATTTCCTTCACCAAGTAATTGGCTAACTCTCCTTTTCACTTTGTGTGGTTAGCTGCATTACAAATATCGCATAGCTATTTACTATCAAGGTCAAACAATAAGAGAAATAGAACCTCTGAATACAATACATTTTCAATAAGCCTCTGTATATGAAGGAGTCATTTACTTATGTCTAGAAAAACATGCAAGACAGCAAAGAACATTTTCTGTTTAAATAAAAAGTTAACTGCATTGTTTTCTAGAAATCTCTTGGCCTATTTTAAAAGTGTATTCTGGTCTGAGTAGACAATATACTTCTTCAGGAGACATTGCCTCTCCTTTTAGCTTTTTATTTCCAACCTTAAATGAAGTCTAGTATATAAGGCCTGGTTCCAACTTTTTTTTTTTTTTTTTTTTTTACATTATCTGATTTTGAAAGTGTGTAGGACAATTCCCTAAGTCGGTTTCTTCATTATCAGTCAGTTATTTGACAGATACTTATTGCATGCCATGTACCGTACTAAGTGCTGGGAAAGAAGCTGCATGAGACAAGGTACTTTAGCTAAAGGAGCTTATAGCCTTCAAATAAATACATAGAAAAATTGACGTTGTGTTTGGTGCACTTAGAGAAGGCTGTGGTTACACTGCTGAGGGCATCTAATTAGGCTATGATGTCAAGAAAAACTCCCTGGAAGAGGTGATTCCTGAGGTGGTTTTTTAAAAACAACTAATAGATGTCAGCTGAATCAGGAAAGGTGGGAGAGATATGTAGAATGAGCAACATGTGGGAATGCCCAAAGGCATGAAACAACACTACACAGTAGGGAAACTGAGCATTCTGAGCAAAGGAAGTGCACACAAGGGAATGAGACAAATGAGGATGAAAGGGGTTGGCAAGTGGCCAGACCATGAATGAGCTTCCACTTAGCTATGGAATTTGAACTTGATCCTGAAAGCTGATGGAGCCATTGAAGGACTAACAGAAAGAAAGTGACAATGTGAGATTTGTGTTTCTGACAAAGCACTTTGGTGGGAGCCCAAATCAGAGGTCACTGTAGTGACCAGACTGAGACATGACAAGAACCTGGACAAGGCTTAGTCATGTGATAGGATAGGAGTGAATGAGAAGAGTTTTTTAGGAGATAATACTGTATGGGATGGTGACTGTGGGGTAACTGAGAAGGCACAGTTTGGGCATCTCCCAGCACTCTGTTCGAGCAACTGATTTGGGATTAATGTTATTCACTATGCCAGGTGTCACAGCAGGAGGAGGAGGTGAGTGGGAGGAGTTTGGGACATAGTGTTTCTGATATGTCTTTGGAAGTGTAGGGATTATAATTATCAGAGAGTTCAGAAAAAGAAATAGATTTTTAAACATTTTAAAAGTTGACTAGAGAGAGCCATTGGAATTAGCGAGTGACAGCTGAAGTCAGATAGGTGGATAAGATCACCTAGAGACCATGCATTGAAAGTAGAGGACCAAGTTTGAGGCTCTGGATAAAACCAACAGTTAAGGGGCATTTGAAAGAGAAGAAAGCCTGTAGCTGAGACAGACAACCAAGGAGATAGGAGAAAACAAAGGAGATGTTCTTGCAGAAGCAAAAAGAATAGAGTAATCAGGAGAAGAATGTCAACAGTATCAAATTTCCCTGGAATATTCAGGTAAAATAAGAACAGAAAAAAAGTTAATTGGTGTGATGGCTAATTTTGTGTGTTGACTTTACTGAGCTAAGGGATGCTCACATAGCTGGTAAAACATGATTTATGGGTGTGTCTGTGAGAGATTTCTGTAAGAGGTTAATATTTATATTAGGAGACTGTGTAAAGAAGATCCATCCTCCCCAAAGTGGATGGGCATCATCCAGTCTGTTGAAGGACTGAATGAAACAAAATGGTGAGAACATACAAGGTCCTGATTCTCAGGCCTTCAGCCTCAGACTGGGAGTTCCATCATCTGCTCTCCTGATTCTTATGCCATTGGACTCAGGCTAAATTACACCACCAGCTTTCCTCGGTCTCCAGCTTGCAGATGGCAGATCATGAAACTTCTTGGCCTCCATAATCAAGTAAATGAATTTATAAATATAATTATAAATCAAATTATAAAGCCAATAATAAATCTCTTCTTATATTCTTCTGTATGTATTCTATTGGATCTGTTTCTCTGGAGAATGCTAATATAATTGGCTTTGGAAAATGCAAGAGATATGAAAGTTTTTGGTGACCTTAATGAAATCCATTTCAGTGATGTATTGGGGCAAAAGCTGTCCTTCAGCAGATTACAGAGTGAATAGAGCAAAATGGAAATATAGGCTTGGTGCTGTGACTCATACCTGTAATCCAAAGACTTTGGCAGGCCAAGGCAGGAGGATTTCTTGAACCCAAAAGTTTGAGACCAGCCTAGGCAACACAAGGGAACCTCATCTCCATAAAAAATATTTAAAAATTAGCCAGGTGTGGAGATGTGTGCCTATAGTCCCAGCTACTTGGGAGGCTGAGTTGGGAGGATCACTTGAGCCCACAGGTCAAGGCTGCAGTGAGCTGTGATCATGTCAGTGCACTCCAGCCTTGGTGACAGAGTGAGACCCTGTCTCAAAACACACACACACACACACACACACACACACACACGGAGATAAAGATAATGAGAAAGAAAATATAAACAGAATGTAAAACACTCCTTTATCAAGCATTTAGAAGGCTAGGTGGAATTGAGAGAGGTATTGGTTTTGTTTTGTTGTGCTTTGCTTTTAAAGATGAAAGTTATTTCAACATGTTCATATGTTGAGGAGACAATCCAGTGGAGATGGAATCCAAACATTGGGTGATAAATTAGCCTTGGAGGGATTGGAGGGAGATGAGGGGGACATGGCATGTACTACGCAGAATAGAAAATCGTATTTAAAGAAAGGTATTTGTAGAGTGGAAGTTGAGGAAATTTTCTCCTGATGATGTTCATTTTGTTCCTGGAGAAGCAGAAAGGAGAAAGTGGCAAGAGAAGGGATTTGAGGAGAGGCAAAGTTTTGTGATTTTGCAGCAGCTTGTAGGATTCTTCTTTCCCCCTAATTTCATTGTGGCCTAAAAGAAGGAAAAGAAAATTTGAAGGCTTGAATTTATTGAGGCTAGGGACCTTTGGAATATGGGTAACTGGAGGACAAAGGAGATTAAGGAAAAATGTAAGCAAGTGACAAAATGATACTCCACAGGGTTTAGGCTATTTGGCAAAACTTAAAATGCTACAATACATGATAAGATATATAGAGGTTTCCCAAGCTTTATTTCAAGATAATTAACTGTTAGCTAAGCAAAGGAGGGTGAAGAGGGTTTAACGCAAAAATTCATGAGGTGAAAGAGAGTGTGTCCTATTCAAGGAAATGAAAATAATTTATCATAGCTGGAACATAAAACATGATAGTGCAAAATTTGAAGACAGAAAAAATAAATAGGAGTCAGATTATAAAAGATGTGATAAGCAAAGGGCAGAATTTGGACTTTCTTTTGTGAAATACTGGAAACTATTGAAGGGTTTTAAGCAAAGTAGCCAACTAGTCATATTTGTACCTTGTATCATCAATATGGAGCATGAATTAGAGGGGAGCAGGAAGGGTCAGACAGAACAGGATGTAATACGAAGGAGGCATTGGGAGAAGGAAAGAGTGGACTCAGGAGACATTTGGGTGTTTGATGAGAGGCTGGAGATGACAGGGAAATGGTACTTTCAATGAGTTAGTGAACAGAGGAAGAAGTTTCAGGAGAAAGTTATTGAATTGAGGTTTTGCATTTTGGGTTTGAGATGCTTGGGAATAAATAAATGAGATATTCAGTCAGTAGTAATTTATTCTAGTCAGAACCTCTGGAAAACAAGCTTGTCCTACACACAGATTTTAAAGTCACTGGCATATAGATGATAATTAAAGCCATAGGAATACATGAGACTGTGTAAGGAGAGATTGTGGAGTGAAAGAGAAGAGAACACATTTAAGAAGCATGCTGAGGAAAAGATTATTGCAAAAGAATAGAGAAGGAACAGTCAGAAGAAGAAAACTAAGAGAACAGAAACCAAGGGAAGAAAATTTCAAGAGGGTCAGCTGTGTCATATGTTTTATACATTACAGAAAATACAGCAAAGTGTCTATAGATTCAGGTCATCAGTAACTTTGGAAAAAACAATATCTAAGGTGTGGTGTGTGGGAGCAATGTGGGTAGAAGTATGGCAGCATAGGGGTGAGGCTGGGAAAAGGAGCAAGCAAATGTAGACATCATCAGGGAGTTTCATTGTTGAGAAAATACCCTTAAGTAAAAGGCATTCCTCTGACATAAACTCAGAGGAAGCACTGTTGAATTTTTAAGAAAGTAGAGATTTGAACATGTCTAAATGTGTATGGTTAGGAGACTGTACAGTGGGAAGTTAAAATTATAGTACAGGGAGGGGTGCTTGATTGATCAAGGTCTCTAAGAAGGCAGGAGAACATAGGGTCCAGAGCATGGGTGAGGAGAGTAGCCTCAGGAAGGCTGAGGGACACTTCATCCATTATAAAAAATGAGCAGCTACAAAAGAGGTAAAATTGTAGGTTTGGTTGTAGGAAGCTGAGGGAATTCTCCTCAATGGCTTCTATTTTCCCTGTGGAGTAGGAGGCAAGTACGTGCTGAGTAGAGGGAGGAGGTGGTGGGATGGTGGAGGTGACGGAAGTGGTGGTCACAGTCATGGAATGGAGATATAGTGCCACAGATCATGAGGGTGGAAATGTTTAAAACAGCTGCCAGTGAAACACAAGAAAATGAATGGACTACATTGAGGCCACTCCTAGGGCTGGAGGCCATTTCAGACAAGGAACAATTCTGCATTATAATAAGGTCCAGGGTTTGGCTATGGGAGTGAGTTTTTAAATTGGAGGTGAAAGTCCCAGCAGATATAAAAGTAAAGGACCTGGGTGCTGATGAGTAGTCTACATGAACCTGGAAATAGTGTAGGATAATCGCAAGTCCAGGGTGAAAGGCAAAAGGAAATCAAGTGAAGCAGAGTGATGAGAAGGTCAGTCAATGCCTATGAAGATGAGCAGTTAAGGGCGAGTCAGTTAGACACCATGTAAAAAAAAAATGTAAAAAAAGTTTGGAAGCATAAATGGGAAGTAACAAAGCTGACTTCTTACTCCCCATACCTGTGAGGAAGTATTAGATAAGCAACCCCAAGTTGAGGAAGATTCAGGAGAAGTTGGGATGTTTGGGGAGGGACAGATCTTAGTGAGAAGGTCATGAGGAAGGGCATGTTCACAGTAGAGTTTGAATGAATAGTGGAGTCTATTCCTCCATAATTTATTCATGTATTTAATGAAAGTTTACTGTGAAACTACTATATGCCAGGCACTTGATAGTGTTGGACATACAATGTGAGCAAACACGTTCCCTACTCTTATGGAACTTACTGTTTAATGGGGAAGGCAGTCACTACTCAAATAATCATACAAATTTAAAACTGAATGGGCAGTAAAATGGTGACAAAGACAATGAACTTATTTCTCTATAACAAAGGAACATAATCTTTTCTGAATGAAGATCAGAGACAGCTTGAGGAAATAAAATCTGAGCTTAAATCTGAATGAAAGATAAAAAATTTCTAAGCATAGCTGGGGGATGGTTGGAATGAGTGGAAGAAATGACAAATATTCTAGGCAGTGGGGCAGCATGTACAAAGACTGTGAGATAAGAGACAGCCCTCCAATTTCGAGGAACTGACAGAAAGCCAATGTGGCTGACGCAAAGGAAAAAGTAGGAAACTGGAATGGGATGAAACCAGGTAGGGGAGAGACAAGAAGGAACTGAAGATGGCCTTGTAAGATTTGAGAAGGATATGCAAAAATATGGAAGAGTTTTAAGCAGGAGGGTGGCATGATAACACTGTCACTTTGAAAAGATTATTTTGATTGCAGGATGGAGAGTATTTTGGGATTAGGCCAGAATGGATACAAGGGGAACAATTTAGGGACTACTGCAGTGGCCCAAACAAGAGATGATGTAGCTTGGACTAAAGCAGTGGCAGTGGTGATAGAGAAAGATGATTGGATTCTGGTAATATGTAGAAGGCCAAATGGACAGGACTCACTGGTGGATTAAATTTGGCAAAGAGTGAAAAAAGTGTATAAGGGATAATAGTTAAATTTCAGGTTTGTGCATTTGGGGGGAAGGTTGGTGAGCATCAGTTTGGATTGAGAATAAAATTATAAATTTTGTCTTGGACATATTCAGTGGAAGATTTAAAACATCTAAGTGAAGACTCTGAGTTCACTGTATATATCTAGAAGCCACAGTAAAATACTAGGCTGAAGATAAGTTGAGAGTTATTCATTCAATTCATTAAAGCAATCTTTCTGAGCAAAGGCCATGTGCAAAGCATGTTTTATGCACTGGATAAGGAGGTGTTAAGTTTTAGAGGCAGTGCCTATAGTACTTGAGAATAGATTGGATGCTGGGGCAATGAAAAGAGGGATGAAAAGTCACTACTACATATTTTTGTTTGTTTGTTAGAGAACTGAATAGATGTTAGTGCCATTTGCTGAGATGGGGACGATGAATCGAGATTCATATTAGAAATTCAAGGGGAAATTTCAAGGTGGTAGTTAGATACATGAGCCTGGAGGTCAGGAAAGGAAGTGGAGCAGGAGGTATAAATTTTGGAGTTACTGGCTTACTTCTGGTAATGGGACTGGAAGGATCACCCAGTAGGCATGTATATGGTTTGGATGTGTGTCCCCTCCAAATCTCACATTAAAAGGTGACCTCCAGGCCGGGCGCGGTGGCTCACGCTTATAATCCCAGCACTTTGGGAGGCCGAGGCGGCGGATCACGAGGTCAGGAGATCGAGACCACGGTGAAACCCCGTCTCTACTAAAAATACAAAAAAATTAGCCGGGCGTGGTGGCGAGCGCCTGTAGTCCCAGCTACTCGGAGAGGCTGAGGCAGGAGGATGGCGTGAACCCGGGAGGCGGAGCTTGCAGTGAGCCGAGATTGCGCCACTGCACTCCAGGCTGGGCGACAGAGCGGGACTCCGTCTCAAAAAAAAAAAACTCAGTGTATAAATTCCACACAAAAGTCATTACAATTTTACCCACAATTTTCCATCAGTATTTTTATGTATTAAAATAATTAGAAGGAGAGAATATTGAAGTCACTGGCTGAAATAATAGATGTTTGTATAAGGATCTTTCTCCCTTATTCAGATAATTGATAACTGATTGTATGTAAAATAGTAAGCGCTTCTGAGATATCATCATCTATAGAATTTTTTCCTAATATCTTAGGATATTAAGATAATCCTACTCATTTAGAGGAAATTGATATTACTGAATAATTCCTTCACTGAATGTGGCAAACTTCCTGTCAACAGAGACTTATCATGTCACCATGACAAAGATATACCAAATCAGGCTTTTGGAAATGGAATACTCTGCAAATAATACTTAGAAATTTTAAACTCATCAAAATGTAGTCTGACTCTGCAAAATTAGCCCTTATCCACAACTAACAGTACTAATCTCTAATCCTCCATCTCTCTTAGCAAAAAAGGTCAATTATAAACCTACAAACAGTATTCTGGGTTTACCCCAAAGGAATAAGTTTCCAAAATGCAAAACAAAAAAATTACATAAACAGAAACATGGTGTAGAATGTGTGAACAGTCTTTGATATCTATTGCCTAGTGTCTGTTTCCCTGCTCTGTGCATATTTTCATATCCACTAATACCATTTATAGACTGTCTTCATTGATGATGATTGTTCACTGAAGTTCTGTGCTTTAACATGCCAATTATTGTATCCATTTCTTGGCTGTAAATCGATTTACCCATTCTACTCCTCTGCCATTTCCCCTCTCCACAAATTTTTCACCAGTTTTGCTTGGCCTTCTCTCCCGTTCGAGTTCTATTATGTGGATCAAAACCACAAAGCTCTATCATTCTAGAGGCCATAGATTCAGTACTACATGTTGAGAAGTTTCAATCTGACTTAAGAGATAAAGAAAAAAGATTAAGAGAATGATACGGGGAAAGCATATGGCCACTGGTCATTTGCAGCAGCACAAGAAATTCCAGATAGTTGTTCAGCAATTTGGGGAGGATCATCAGTTACCTCTGGTGCATGACTGTGAAGCTTTTTTTCCAATAACGTGCACAGGTGCAGTCTATGCTAAACAGATTAGTCAGTGCCTGGTGACTCTGACACAGGCCAAATTTCACTCTTCCCCACATCAGTGGAAATGTCTTCAAAATGAGAAACACTAAAGAAGGTATAGCTGATAGCCAACTTCTGCTTCCTTAAGGAATTCGACAGAACTAGTCTGTGTCTGAAGAGAAATTCAGGTGATATAATGGTAAGAGAGGCAGAATTTTTTGTGGCATGGAAATTCTGCAATAGCCTCATACCACTAACCACAACTGACAAAGAGGAGGTAAACTGAGAAGTAGGCATGTCCCTGGAACCCACATGCCACCACTGAAAACTACATACAGATCCTTAGCCTATTGCCTTTATCTCCTTTCCTTTTGGTCAGAGCTCGTGCAGGACTGATTTTGAGGTCAGGGATGGACAAACGTCTTGCAGCAGGAAAAAGGGAAACAGCCCCTTTCTACATCTTTTATGTTTAATTCCATGTCAGACACACCATTATGACACTTGGACCTTTGACTCCTGTTTACTTACTTCACAAATGTTATCTGTCTACTTAAATATTTTTTTCTTTTAGAGATGGTGTCTTGCTATGTTGCCCAGGCTGGCCTCCACCTCCTGGGCTCAAGCCATCCTCCTGTCTTAGCATTAAGAGTAGCTGGGACTACAGGCACTCACCACCACACTTGGTGGTTAGCTACTTTCTAAGAAATGAGCATGGAGTACAGAATCAGAGGATAAGAAGGGATCTGATGCTGTATCCCCCCAGAAATGGAGTAACAAAAGCATAAGGCTTGAGTCTGCATTGAGGTCTTACCAACAAAATAGAAATTTTACATCTCTCATCTTGTTCTTCTCTCATCTTGGTTTTCTCTCTTCCTGACTCAGAGGAGATGTAGAGCATTTGGATTCAGTAGTCCCTCTAGAGAAATGACCAGATGCAAATGCAGACATTGAAGTGCAGACACATCACTGAGTCGTGACGTGCCAAAAACATTCAAAGGGAGGCAAGCCAAATGTGAAGGAAGAGGGCACTGAAGCAACCAGTTATTCAAGGCAGACACTTGAAATTACCATAAATGTTGTTTTAATAGAGAGACTTCTACCACGATTTGCTGCCAGGTTCAGCTGAAGTGCATTTTATTCATGTCTGCTACATTCGGTGGGTCCACTAAGGGCAAATTTATTGCCACTATTGGAATTTTAGTGCCCATGAGGCTACAAGCCTTGGTCCTGTTTGTAATAATTCTTCAGAGTGTCCTGTGCAAATCTGAGGTGGAAAAATCAGAGAATGAAAGGTTGTTGAGAAAGAACAGGACGACATTTTAATTATAAAAGGGAAAATGTTCCAATTGGGGTTAATTTCTGTAGAAAGAAACCTCAGGGATATTTCAGGTAGCAAGTAGGTTTTACAGAATTGAAATATAGATTGAAGAGATTTTGCAAATACCCGTTTTCTCATATTTTTGATGACTAAAAAAAGACTCCGAATTTTGTTAAGGGAATTGAACCTTGTTAACTGAACAAAGAATCCCATTTTATTTATATCCTTCCATATTCCTTTTCTCCTCTGTTGAAAGGACATAGTCCATTCCTTTTTTGAGTGTTATTTTCTCCCCAATTCCCTCTCTCAGTGGCAAATGCTATCACTGGTATTTTTAATTTGCTGGTTTCAGAGCATTTGGATTCAGTAGTGGTATCAGCATGCCTTTGTGTGAACAAACTTACCTGTTAAGCTTACTCAATTCCCTGCACTGAAGCAAAGAGTTTTTAAAAATGCATATCATTTTTCAAGGCAAGATCCCTATCTAAACAGTCTAAATAAAGGAAAATTTGAAAAAATATCTTTCTTTTAAGAGTCGGTTATTAATTGGGATCTGGATCAATTGGTATAAGAATGTCCGGGACAGAGAGTCAGTTTCCATTGGTAGAAATATGGTCCAAGATTTCTGTGGCAGATACACAGGACTTTCCCTTTTGGAGTTGGGGGACTATTAAAGGAGCTGTTAGGCTCCCCTGCTGGGTGGTTTACCTCCTTTAAGTCTTACAACTCCCCTGGGAGAAAGACAGGAGTAGTCTCGCTGCACAGAGAAGAATGTCTCAATTTAATTGCTTAGAGTCTCTCTGCGGATAAGTTTCAGATGTGCCACTGAAACTCAAATCTGCCTACGTTCCTTTCACAGCACTACATTGCCTCAAATGGAGACGTTTTGAATTGGTCTGATATGCTTTTTTCCAGTTCCCAGAATTGATTCTTTCTGAGAAGTAGTTTTTCCTCCCATTTCCTCCAGGCCAATTATGGCGAGTGTAGTAGGAGCAACATCTAGGATTCTCCGTTTTGGGTTTCTAATCCGCGGCCGGCACCTGTCTCGGCGTCCTGCCGCTGTCCCAGGCCGGTGGTGCTGGATTCCGCGGCGCTTGGGCAGAAACGAGGAATCCCCGCCAACTCCACAGGGAGGATCTATTGCCAGCCCCCTTATCCCCCTAAAAAACACCCAAATCAAAACAATCAACACAACCTAGACCGTGAGCCTCTGTGGACGGGGCAGTAGAGGGTCGGGGGAAACAAGGCACCTCGGCAGCGCCCTCTGGCGAGAGGAGAGCGAGCAAGTCCTCCGCCCGCGCCCCGCTCTGCCGCCGCCGCCGCCGGCGCCGCCGCGCCCCCGCCCGGCTCTCCGGGTTCACTCTCGGTCTCTCACTCCGTGAGACACAGACGGCAGCTTTCCGACCGAGCGGGGCACAGGCTGAGGCGGCGCCAGCACAACTGCCGCCGCGCGCCCCGAGGAGACCTGGGCACGAGGAAAGAAGGCGAAGCCAGGACTACTTTCCTCCGAGCCGACCGGCAGCTCCGCGCCGCCGCGCGACACCCTTCGCAGCCACTTCGCGGGGCGGGCTAGGACTTGGGGACGTGGCTCGGGAAGAGCCGGGGCGGGCGGCGGCGGCACCGGCGCGAGGGTGCGCGCACTGGGACTGGAGAGGAGTGAGTGGCGGGCTGGGCGGCGGCGGCGGCCGTAGCCGCGGGTGCCTCACCGCTTCGCAGGCAGCACCGCCTCCCGGGCCGCGGCCGCCCGGCCGGGTCCTGTGCGCGTTCCCGGGCCCGGAGCCGGCACAGGATGCGCCCGGCTGCCTTCTGATTGCTGCCGCGCCTCAGCCTCCGCCGCGATGATTCCCCCTGAGCAGCCGCAGCAGCAGCTGCAGCAGCCGCCGCCAGCCCCACCGAACCATGTGGTGACCACCATCGAAAACCTGCCGGCCGAGGGCAGCGGCGGCGGCGGGAGCCTGTCTGCCTCCTCCCGGGCTGGCGTGCGCCAGAGGATCCGCAAAGTGCTGAACAGGTGAGCGGCGGCGCCGGGCGAGGGCGCGGGGGGCAGGGGCTGCGGGCTCCCGGCTCCGGGTCCCCTCCGTCCCTGGGGCGGCTCACGGGCCCTTTGGGACGGGGTTGCGGCCGGAGGAGACTGAGGAGATCGGGCAACGACGCGCTCCGCGGTCGCGGAGAGGCCGCGGCAGCTTTGTCCCGGCGCAGGGAGCCCTGGAGTGGCGGAGCTGCAGCTGGTCCGAGGAGGGAGTTAGGGGAGAGGCGGGGTTTTCCGTACCTAGCCGCCCTGTATGTGTGTCCGCACTCACACCCTCCATACGCGTGCCGCCTCACTTCCCTTTCCCTCTCGCACCCTGGCTTTGCGATCGGGGGTCGGGGGGACGCGGGGACTCGGCCAGGGCTGAGGAGGGAAGCGCGGGGCTGCAGAGATGGCGTGGAAGTCCCTGGTCTCGTTCTGTCCCCCGCCCCGCCCGGGGGCTTCGACCCCTTGCCGGGGGGATGGGGTCGCAGCGACAGCCTAGCAGGCGGAGGGAACCCACTTCTCCAGCCTGACGCTCCAGTCGCGTCTCGGACTCTTCCTGGCTGGGAGCAGCGAAGAGAGGGCTAGAGGCCTGGAACAGACCCAGGCAAAGTGCAAAACATTGCGGGCAGGGTGTGAGCCGGCGGCGCCCAGTTATTCCGAAGCGCCCAAGCCGGAGGGGGCGGGTGCCGATCGCCGGCGCCTCCAGGGCTGGAATCTGCGTAGTGGATTCAGGATGTGGACGTTTTAGGATGAGGACCTGGGTTGACGTGAAAATGGGGGTACCTCTGGCACCTCTGCCTCAACTGTGATGTGAAAGGGACTTTTTCTACTTAAGTAACTTGAAATGGTTGACGAGCTGACACATTAAAAAATTGTATAGGGAATGGGTTTTGTGTTTTTTTTGTTTGGATGCGTGGGTGCCTTTCGATGCCTCTGTAGGGGGGGTAACTGTTCCAGTCGCTCTGTTCATACAGGTTTCTGTGTGGCACTGTGTTGGGTAGCAGAGATTCCCAACGAATTCACACCGAGCTGTCTGGGACTCAAAGCTCTGGTGGGAGTACAAACTATGTACAGAAATAGAATCTTGAGAAATATCCTTATTTTGGGAGTATAGTTTAATTTAGTTATATCAAATCCCGAACCATTCAAGAATCCCTGGTGGAGAATTAATGCGTGTGTTAGTTTATTTGCGGGTACTTCTGTAGGTTTCCATTTATTATCAAACAAAAAGAAATTCACTCTGACGGGAGACACGAGTTGGTAATAGAACTAAGTCTTTGATTTGTAGCTGAGAATACCACCTTCCAAAAGATAAAAGAATAAATCAAGAGACGCTGGCTCAGTACATGTTATGTGGGTTTTGTATTTTTTATGAATACCTGTGGGTTTTTTTTTGAATTGCAAATACCTTGTCATTGGCTGTTTAAATTTTTAAGCACAATATATTTTTAATTATTTTTTCTCATCAAACTAGAAAATATCGATGTAATATTTTGCTCAGTTTCTCTTTGCTCAATTATAAGTTATTATTGATTCCATGTAGGTTATTTCTTGATATGTAATGAATCATAGAGCCCAGAAAAACAAGATCACTGAGGTAGGAGTGAGGAGTATGTTGTCATCATACCTTGGCCAGTAGCTAGGCAAGTGGTTTGCAGCAGAGCCATTTATCTACTTGGTCTTGGTTTCTTCATTGTAAATTATGTTTAATAATACAGACTTGTCTTACTTCCCTACCATGATTTTGAGAATTAGATAATGCTGAAGAAAACACTTGGAAAAGTATAAAGATCTACATGAATTAATGTATTCAACTCATTTTTTTTTCTAAGGTAAGTCTATGGGATAAACACGGGCAAATGAAGTTGAAGTCATGCTACATTATGCTTAGAACCTTGTGTTTCTAATGAAACGATCTGTGACATGAATTGTACTAGTCCCAGTGTATAGAGGAGGAACTTATACTTATGTTGGGTTGACGGCATTTCATCTCAGGTATACAACCATGAATGGAACTCTAGGGTTGTAGCCTTTAGACTTAAGCTAAGACAATTATTTATTTATTTATTTGTCTTTCAAAGTTATTCAAAATTTTCAATATAATATTTTGTATTGAGTAACTGGCTTTTCCTTATCCTTAAAGGATAAGAAGAAACTCTGTTTCAAGAAAGAACATTTTTAGTAAGGAGACTGAAAAATCTGAGCAAGTTTTAAAATCTCAATGGCATAATTTATTTAGCATGCTGATGGGCTTGGCTTTTGTGCCATAATTATGTCAATGAGAGCCTTAATAGTGGCTATAGAGTGATTAGGCTGTAGGTAAAAGTAAGAGTATGGGGAAGAGTGAATTTTTGAGATTCTGCAGAGTGCTTGGATGTGGCTCCCCTCTGGTTTGAACCCTCATGATGTGTTGGACTAGTCAGTAATGGACGTCAGGCAGGCCCATTGGGGCCTAATCATAAGCATCTTTGTCAATTTTCTAAGAACTCATGATCTGCTTACTTTCTCCTTTTTTGCTTTTTTCTTTTCCTCTTCCTCCTTCCTGAATACTTCACCCACATTGCCCTGTCCACTCATTGTCTTCATTGGTCTTCTTTCCTCTACCCTTGGCATGCCGCAACTTAGCTCTTAGCAGAAAGTGGTTCCAAATCAGGAAGCTAGGAGCCAATATAAAAAATATCCCTCCAACTTTTGACATGCAGACATATGGTTAGCAGCATTCTATTGCTGTGGGCTGGTAGGGCTAGTCTCTTCAGTGACTGAAATGGGGGCTGTACCACTGTCAGCTCCTAGCATCCCACTGGGCCAAAGGGGTAATGCTGAGACAGAGTGGTGCAATGGGACAAGAAATATTAGACTGTGAGCAAGGCAAGCCTGGCGAATTGCCTGCCATTGGTCACAGTCTACAGGAACAGCTATCTGACAACCCAGAGGAAGAACTGCAAACACATACGCTATCTATATCCTGTCTACCTGGGGAGAGTTAAAGAGAGAATTGCTCATCAATAATTAATTAAAGGTACTTCTTGCTCTCAAGAAGCTTAGAATGAAATATAGTGTTATCTTAATAAGATCTGCCTTACATTATTCTGCATCATTTTATTTCCATAGTATACTCCATAGCCTCTCCCCTTACTCTAAAGGCTTGTCGAGTTGGATTGCTGCATTTTGTACACAACAATTGGGGTATCTCATTGGTTGACTACTCCCTTTCTGTGAAACAGTTAGATTAGAATGTAATTATATTCAAGACTTGGTGAAAGAGGAGGCACTAGATAATTTTTTTAAATAATTAATGGGACGTCACATTTTTTCCCCTGGTATACTCAAAATTGTTTTGGCAAAGGGATGCAAGAAATAGAAGACAATTTAAATGCTGGAATAATTACTACTCCTTTAATATTCAAAGTTGTGAAATAATCAATGTATTGATTCAAACAAGGAAAAAATACGGCAAAGTCTTCTTCACATTTCCCTTCCTTCCTCCCTCCCTCCCTCCCTTCCTTCCTTCTGGCAGGATCTTGGTCTGTTGCCCAGGCTGCAGTGCAGTGGCATGATCACAACTTATTGCAGCCTTGACTTCCTGGGCTCAAGTGATTCTCCCACCTCAGCCTCCCAAGTAGCTGGGAATGCAGGTGCACACCACCATGCCTGGCTATTTTAAAAAATTTTTTAATTTTTAGTAGAAACGAGGTCTTGTCTTGTTGCCCAGGCTGGCCTCAAACTCCAGGCCTCAAGTCACCCTCCCACCTTGGCTTTCCAAAGTGCTGGAATTGCAGGCATGAGCCACTGTGCCTGGCCTTCCCTTATTTCTTAGCATGGTATAGTACATATTACCCTGCCACAGGCAAGCAGAAAATGACGAAAAGAAAATACTTCAAGGGCAACAGTTGATGACCCTCTCAAAGAAACTGCTGATCAGGTACATTTCTTAGACACATACAGGAGTAACTACTGACCTACATATTAAAGTGCTTGAAGATTTTCTACTCTAAATGATTTCTTAATGAAATGTTTTTGAGAAATGAGTGATAGCTTGTTTTGTGTTTTGCATATGTGTGCTTTTATTTATCTTTTCCCACATGAGTATTATTTTCAGTTGTTAACAGAAATATCTGTGAATTTCTAGTTTTGATACACTTTCTTCCCATTAAGACATACAGTGGGTTGTCTCAAATTATAAAGGGGTTTCTGCCTCTTTGAGTCTTATGGTGGGAATGTTTAATCATTAGAATGGAATCACTACTGATTCTGACTCATCCATTCATTTGATTTAGAATGAATTGATTTCCAACTTATATTTAGATTTATTTTCTTTAGATTTATTTTCAAATTTCTGAAACCTTTTTGAATATAAACCAAAGAGCATTAAGGATATACATAGAAGAGTTTGAAGCAAGCCTACATAAAATCAATGTCCAAGTAGGAAACTTACCATGTAAAATGGGACAATATGTGTACATAGCCTTTCTGAGTCATTAAATAAGGTGGACAGAACATCATGAACCAATGGATATGACTGAACTCTAGGTATTCCATAGAGTTGGTGGAAACATATAATTTAGATGATCCTTTCTTATCAAGTGAGAAGGCTTTTGTTAGGAAATTAATGGTGAGACTCTTCCTCAAGCTGCTCCTTCTAACACGTGTCAAAATGAAAAGAGGAAGATCAGCTAGTAATAAGGTTGATTGATATAAAATATTCCAAGTGGAACTGGGTGGTGTGATTAAAAACAGACTTTTCTAAGATCAATAGTAAATAAAGGATGTCTGAAGGATGCATTTGTTTTTAACTAAAAGGACAAACTTTTTTAAAATAAATGATTATACCAGTATACTTGTATTTATGCCCAGTGCTTGGAGAAACTAATGTTCACATTAAAGGAATATTTGGATTACCTCAGATAAAGATGATGCATTTTCAGGTAATTAATGTGTATTAAAATATACTTGTCTTTGTGTGATTTTCTTTGAACTTTTACTTTCTCAAAATCCTTCAGTGTCTTAGGGGGATCCTAATTGATGTCTGTTTTCACTGTACACATCTATAGATGTAGAGGGTATAGGCAATTGAGCTGCTGCTCATATAGCTCATATAGCTCTAAAGTTACTTAATGCAAGAGATGTTTTATTATTTAGTTGCCATTTCTCATAAAAATAATATGCAGCATGTGAAAGTACCACCACCAGATTTTAGTTTAGCTTGCTTGTTCATTTGCGTTCAGGCCAATGAGCATGCACTGTACATTGTTCAGACACATTAATTCTTGATTATGCTTCTCAAGAAGTATGCTTAGGAAGTCAAACTTCAGTAGATATATGGAAAAAACCTATGAATACTGGGCATATTTCTTAATAGTAACATGAACATATACAGGTCTATATTCATTTATTCTTAAGCAGTAACTGTGTGCTGAGCCCTCTTATGGAAGACACACATGTGATGAAACATTATTCTTGGGCCAAAACCTCAAAAGCTAACTGGGAAACTTGACACGTGTATCACTATTTAGAATGAACGTTGTAATTCATAATCAGAATTGTTACACATAATGCCTAAATAAATGCTTCCAAATGTCTAGATATTGGAATAATGTAAATGAGCTGTTCAATATGCAATCCATATTAACCTTGTTCTGACACTTTGGAATTATACAGAGACTCCTTGAATGTACATAGTTAAGAAGGAATTTCACAAGAAATGTCAAAGAAAACAATAACAATAAATATTCTTTAGGAAGTATTTTCTTAGAAAAAATGTTAGTGGCAACTCAGTTAGTGGCAACATGAGTATAATTTTTTGAATTATATTATAATTTAAGTTTTAAAAATGTTGTTTCAGCCAGGGGCAGTGGCTCACAACTGTAATCCCCGCATTTGGGAGGCCAAGGTGGGAGAATCACCTGAGGTCAGGAGTGTGAGACCAACCTGGCCACCATGGCGAAACCCCATCTCTACTAAAAATACAAAAATTATCTGGGCGTGGTGGTATGCACCTATAGTCCCAGCTACTTGGGAGGCTGAGGCACGAGAACCACTTGCACCCAGGAGGCAGATGTTGCAGTGAGTCAAGATCACCCCCACTGCATTCCAGCCTGGGCAACAGAGTGAAACTCCATCTCAAAAAAATCCCCCAAAAAACAAAAACAAAAAAATCCTATTATCTATCTATCTATCTATCTATCTATCTATCTATCTATCATCTATCTACACATATATATATACACACATATATATGTGTGTGTATATATATAGAGAGAGTTTCTATTGAATTTAAATTCTAAACTTTGTCTCAAGAATATTTACTATGTGACTCTCTGAGGATTAAGAAAAAAAAACCCTCAAATATAGTTTTGCAAGTTCCGAGATTATAAGCCACCAATTCCTAATACATTCCATTTTTTAAAAATAATTAGAGAAACCTACTATAACTGAACAAACACTGAATAGATTTTTAAAACCAAATCATACTAATTATATACAGATTTAGAGTGACAGGGCTACAATTTGCAATCATAGCTGACTCTGAGAAACCACAAAGTACTCTGGTCTGTCCTATAAGATAGATCTTCTTCTCGCATTCATTGATTCATTCATCCAGGAAGAATTTTATTCAATGAGTGTTTATTGAGTGACTATTATATGTTGGGCACTGCTAGATCACAATGGCTGGTATGGCCTCTGGGTGCCATTGGTGGAGTTTCTGTTATTACCCTTTCAATATAACTCATCAAAGGGGCAATTTAAATAAAATAGAAAGATAACATATATCTCTCAAAATGCTATAGTTTCAAAAATGATGTTTTCAAGCTGATCTGACAAAAAATCCCCATAAATTAGTTGTTTCACTTTTAGGAAAACTGCCCAGGTGGAAGACTGAAACATAAAATTACTCAACGTCTACATAGATTCAAGAAGCAGACCTTTTTTGATGAATACCATTGAGTTTGTTTCACCTAGGGCTTAAAAAATATTAAAAAAAAGGAACAGCTATTAATGTTCATCCAACTTCAGAATGTTAGAAGGAAAAGGAGAACTGATTTGAATCCCATTCTTCTGTTCAGGGTGAACCTATCAATGTCCTTGCCATATAACTCAAGAAAATAGAGTTTTCTGAAAATATTAATGAGCTGACAGTGCATAGGCAACTTTGTGGGGCTTGGTGACATGTTTGTGCATTGCAGACGGAGAGATTTAAAATATGCAAGAGCATAACAAGGACTGGATTTTTGGTGGAAGGACTGGATTTTTATATATAATTTGATACAACCTAATGAGAGTGTTTGAGATGTTTGAGTTAAAATTAGCATTTAGACAATGACTCAAGTTCTCAGATTTTACTTTATAAGGCATATACTTTATATTACAAAACATTACATTGTATGTTTTTCTTCTAATAACAAAGATTAGTATTTTCATCCTTTTCTAGATAAGGAAACAAATTTATGTGGTGATACAGCTAAGTGCTTTTATAAAGCCACAGAGGAGGGAGAGAGCATGCTAGGCTGGAGAAAGGTCAGGAGGGATCAGGGATGGTATTTGTCCTTGGCAATGAAAGATGGGTAGGAAAGGAATACATGCAGGGAGAGGGAGGTGAGACAGGATGAGCCATTCATGGAAATAAGAGATTGGGGAAGAATTAAGTGTCCAGTTTGACAATATTATAGGATGCGTCAATATAAAGGGAAGAAGAGGGAATTAAGGCTAGATTTGTAGGATGGGATCAGATAACGGAAAGCCTTAGATGCTCTAATAAGCAGTTAGACTTATTAAGTTATTTTAGGTTATTGAGTAGAGAAATGACATGATCAGAGATGTGCCCAAATATGATACTCTGGGGGAAAATCTATAGGACAAAAGGAGAAGGAAAAGACCAGAGTTTGGGGATCAGTTAGGAGGCTACTGCAGTCATTTAGAGGGGAAGAAATGTGAGTAGAAGTGGGGTGGAGGCAGTCAGGATGGAGAGGGAAGTGCTCTGATTTGAACAGAATCTGGACCAGGTCAGCTAAAAGAAGATTTGATTATTTTTGAGAAGGCACTCAGCAGTGCCTATCAAATAATGGGTATTTAATACTTGTTTGTTGAAAGGTTATTGAAAGCCACTACAGGAAAGAGATCTGCTCTCCAGGGCCTAGGGTGCTGAGTGAGCTAGAGAGGCTGCTGGGAGGATAGCAGCTAGCTATTCAGATTGTGGGCTACGGACTCCTGCCGGACTACAGACTGTGTGGCCAGACTGTGATGAGAACAGAAATTGGGAGTAAGCGTTTAGAAATAACTGTAGCAGTTTGACAGAGCACTTTTATATTTTTGTCCTAATATTTAAGAATCGGGTTTTGTATTTTTGTTTTTGTTTTTTTCCATTTCATTTTTTCTCATAATTGATTTTTATTGTATTTCACAAAAGTATTGTCTTCTATGAATTGTTAAAAAACGGATATTTTATGACAGAATGTTTGAGAAGCACTGGTGCCAGCCAGATATCCAAGTGGAAGTAAGGGTGAATTTGGATTCTGGGAGTGCATCTAATCATGGATGGGGGGAGCGGTTCCTCATTGTGGGGGCATCAGGTTGGTACTAGTCATGACCCTGAAAATCTGTACCTATAAGGTGATGGTGTGGAAGCAGTAGAGTAAGGCTGACAATAGCTACAAGTATCAAGGCCCCAGCCAAATGGCCTGGTCTTCAGCTGGGGCACCTTGCCTTAAAGGGATGCCCTGGAATGTGAGGCAGGGAAACTATTTAGAAGTGAGGAGTACAGGGCAGTAGCCCAGGTCGGTAGAATGGACAGTAAGTGGGGAGTAAGACTTCAACCAGGAGTCCCTCAGCCATTTAACAAAGAATTACTGAGTCAGGTGAGAGGCACAATCTAGCTGTTAGGGTTACTTCGGGAAACAAAACAGAAAAGACCTCCACTCTCATGGAGACCTCATTCTACAAGAGAGGCAGGCAATTAAAAACATGAAAAAGGTATCCAACAGTGGCAAATATGCAGAGAATCAAAGTGGGGTGATGTGACAGAGAGGGAACAGGTGGTACTTCAATTTGGCTGGTCAGGCCTCTTTCTCTCTCTCTGATGACACTGAAGCTAAGATTAGAATGGCCAAAAGGAAATGGCCATTGGAGGGTCTGGAGGAAAGTCATTCCAGGCAGAGATGCTAAGATGAAATAAGTCTTCATAATGACGTGAAAGAAAGGGAGGCTGGAGAGCAGGAAACAGGAGAGCATAAGTGAGGAGGTCAGAGAGGGAGGCAGGTGTCAGTTCTAAGTGGGCTGGGGAACAAGTGGAAGATTTTAAGCAGAGGAGTTGTCTGGCTAATGTTTTGAAAAGACCACTGTGGCTGCTGTTGGAGAATGGATTGTGGGAGAAGTACATAGCTACTAGATGAAAGAGATGTTGGAAGCTGGCTGGCCTATAGCAACAGAATTGGAGACAAGTGGTTGTAATCTGGAGTGGTTTGCACTGGGAGGTGGAGTACACAGGACTGGATGAGTGATTTGACGGGACAGCTAAGGGAGAGGAATGAAGAAACATTTCCAGTTTTTTGGGCTTGAGCAATTGGGTGAGCGATGGTGCCATTTTCTAAGGTGGGAAAGACTGGGAGAGGAACATGTTTGTTGGTAGGAATTAAAGAGTTTACTTTGGCAAGTAAAGTTAGAGATGAGTAGTGGAAAGGTCAAAAGAAAGCTGGAGTGTGGAATTCTGGGGAGAAGTCAGAGCTTGGAATTTGGATTTGGGGGTCATGATTCCTGGATGCATATGTAGATAGAGAGAAAGAGCAGTACCAAGAACAATTTAGGGGGCACACTAACCCTCAGAGTCAAACACAGAAGGACTCAGTAAAGAACTGGAGAAGGAAGGATCTGAAGTAGGAAGGAAACCAGGAGAGTATGGTGTCCAGAAGCCAAGGGAAGATGTTTCCAGAAGGAGGCAATAAGCAGTCCACTGTGCTGAGAGTAATTGAGGAAAGGGCAGATAAATGACCAGTGGCTTGGCAACACAGGGAACCCTGGGGCTGTGACAACCACAGGGTCAGAGGAGTGGTGCAGATGGAAACGTGGATGGAATGGTTTGGGAGGGAATGTGAGGTGGAGGTGTTCAGAATATGACTTTTGAGAAATTTTGTCCTAACATGGAATAGAGTGTAGGGAGAGTCTTTTAATGGGAGAGATAATACAACAGGTCTGTGTGCTGATGGGAGTGCTGTAGTGAAGAGGGAAAAATTGCAGGAAGGAGTGAGATAAAGGAAGGAGGGAACCTTGAGAAGGCTCAGATGGTGGAATTCAAAGCATGGTGGGGAGGAGCTAGTCTTTGAGAGGACTAGGACACTGTCCATAGTACAGAGGAGATGCTGAGAATGGGGGTGTAAATGAAGGTAATTTGGTAGATTTCATGATTTCATGGTGGGAATCATAGGCAGTTCCTCTCTGGTGGCTTCTCTTTCTCTGTGAACTCTGAGGCAAAGATATCAATAGTGAACAAAGATACTAGTTGTTGGGGGAGGTGTTTAGAATGTTTGTACAAAGAGAAGTGGGAAACAGTCATTTTGAAGAGTAAGAAAGGAAATATACTAAAGAAGCGTTATGTGTAAATTTGACATTTGTGGTGGGGATTCAGTAGGGGGTGTGATGAGCAGAAAGAAGCTACTGCTGTTTAGAATCTGCGGCCTTGGAAGAGATGAACTCAGATCTGTGCCCAAGAAGCCAGAACCATCATCTTATAAGTGAGGATAGTGGGGCAGTGCATATTTGAGGGGGCTCAGTAGGACTTGGGTCCTGATTGTATTGGGGAGTGGGGTATGAGAGAGAGAGAAGAGGGAATTAAGATAGTTTTAAAATATATATATTTTTTAAGAGACAAAGTTTCACGCCATCACCCAGGCTGGAGTGCAGTGGTGCGATCATAGCTCACTGCAGCCTCAAACTCCTGGGCTCAAGTGATCTTCCTGCCTCAGCCTCCCGAGTATCTAAGACTACAGGTGTGCACCACCATGCTGGGCTAATTTTTAATTTTTTTTGTAGAGATGTTGGTCTTGCTATGTTCCCCAGGCTGGTCTTGAACTGGGTTCACGTGATATTCCCACCATGGACTCCCAGAGTGTTGGAATTACAGCCATGAGCCATCACACCTGGTGATGAGATGTGACTTAGCAATCACTTCCAGGTTTTGTGCCTGGGCCACTGGAGTGATGGTGTCCCCTTTAGCCTGTGTCGCATGTTTTGTTTCAGGGAAACAGCTTAACTTTTGGGGGTTTCAATTCTCTCATTTGTAAAGTGGTTAAAATAATCCTAGTTTTTCATTTCCCATTGGATGTTTGGGAATTTTACATGCAACAACATCTGGGAGAGGGCTTGGAAAGCTGCCAAGCACCATGTAATTGTTATCCTAGTCCCAAAATTAAAAGGAGAGCCTGGGTTTTCGCGGCTTTGCGCTGTCATCCAGCCTGTGATAAATGCTGACTGGCTTCCTCGGCTCGCAGTGACTTTGATGCACAGTCCCTACTCTGGCCCTGTCGTTTTTGTCATGAGCCTTGTCAGTCAGAGTCTGAAGTGAAACCCACCGATCTATGAACTAGGGCACTAGGCTGTTTACTTCAATGTGTTCGTGTTTGTTTATATATATGTGTGCATAAAAAGTATAAATATCTATAACAGAAAGTAAAAATGTATATATATTTAATGAAAGTATAAATATATGTATTTATGGAAAGTATATAGCAAGCCCCCTCTTGGGAAGGCGATTTCAGCACTGGCATATGTTCTGTTGTCTAATTGTGCCTCTCAGCCCAGGAGCTCCGCGGTACCTGTGGTTCCTGAAAGAGAGTTTGACAGGCTTCAGGAAAGGGTTAGTGCCTCTTGAACTGGGGAGATTACAAAACGAGCGTGGGCCTAAAAGGCTCCACAGAGGCAGGCAGCGGGATGGACAGAGCGGCTCAGAGGGAAGGGACAGAGCCGCTTTAATGTGCTAATGAGGGGAAGCCCAGATGCCAGCGGGCTCAGTGGAGCTCTTTGTGACGCCGAGTTCCCGAGGCTGGCTGGAGTCTCTGTCCCTATCTAGATCCTGCTGCAGGCCGGGGAAACACTGCTCTCTTAGAGACGGGCCCTGTCCTCCACAGATAGCCCCGCAGACCCTCGGAACGCGGGTGGACGGGGAGGGCGTGCGCGAGCCTCGGGGCTGGGTGGTGGCTGGAAAAGGGAGCGCCAGCAGGCGGGGGAGGGGCGCTCGGACTACAGAGGACGGGACAGAGGCGAGTGTTCCGCGGGGTGTGTGGAGTAAGAGTTGGGAAGGACCTTTGTAGCTTCGCGAAATTAACCGTTTCTCCTCCACAACTGCCAAGCTCGGCGAATGGCCTTTAAGCCCATCCAACAGGAGATAATCTGTCCTTGGAACTAGTGCAAGTCAGTTTTTAACTACTTGCGGAGAAAGTCTGAAACGTCACAACCAAGCAAACAAAAACGATCACCACCCAGTGAGTGTTGGAATGAAATTCATGTTCTGGTTATTTCTTTCAGAGATGGCTCCAAGATTGCTAGATAGGAGGAATTAGAGCACCCATTGAGTGGCAGCTGGGTCAGGGGTTTGTCTGGAAGTTGTGTTTGCATATCAAGAACACAGTGCAGGATTTACAAAGAGTATGTTTACTCGTACTGATCCATCTGCTAATGGAAAGATTGGGTAACCAGAGCCCCTCCAGCCACCCTTAAATGCTGCCTCTAGATTGCATTATAAAGTCTTGGGTCATAACTGTCTCTGGAAATATAAGTTCCCAGATAAAATAGACAGATGAAGATGATCGATCCATGATATCTTGACCTTTTGTGTCCTATATTTCCTTTCTGAATATTCGTGGGGGATATATAAATATTTAAATATAACATATATAATATGTTATATGTTATTTCTCAAATAATGAATATGAGATATTATTTGTAATGAGTCTTTGTCTATCCATCTATCTGAATCTCTTTTTGTGCCTTGCTCTGTTTTTCTTTGACACACACACGCACACACACACACTTAGACTGATAGGTAGAGGATAGTCTTCCATTTAATTGATGATAGCCCCCCAACTTTTTTTTACCATGTTTTTTGGGAGGAGAGCTCAAGAGTTAGTTCAAGAAGAATGATTCATTTTTAAAGTGCTTCATTTCTATTTTGGCGTCACACTGAATTGATACCACCTAAGAAAAATAGAAGCATTTAGTGTAGAATTCCCCATGAGCTAGCTATATTTGGAAGTGTGAATGCACCTGTAGAACAGTCACCCCATAAAGGGTTTCCCCCCATGTTCCTGAGCCATATATGGCTTCATTATAACACTTCAGTTCCAGGTGACAATAAGTACTGGGACTTAGATTTCAAATTTTACTCTTTTTTACCTGTTCTAACAGTTTGTGTGATTTTAGTGCCTTTCAGGCAAAATTCTTCTATTTTATGTAAATAATTTCTCCTTGTTGCTTCCCATCTATTTCCTGCCCCTAATGGGATACATGCCTTTTGGATTGACCTTCCTTAGTGAAAGCTGGGTGCTTTCAAGCCTAAAGAAGTATAGGCAATGAGGTAGTTGCTTGCACTGGTTTTAGAAAAATTGATCATTTGCAACTCTTAGGCTGATAAATGAACTCATTTGTGTCCAATGCAAAGAGACCCTAATTATTACTTCCCTGGCCCCAAAGTTAATTCCAACCTGAGAGCATGCTTTCCACAATTACGGAAGAAAAACCCCATTTAATGCATTTATAGCAATGGGTATGAGATTGTTCATTTTGGATATCAATTGTCAAAGAAAATAGTGACTATGAAAAAATGTAAATGGGAATGTAGGTAGAATAAACTGGTGTACTGGACTTGCAATTGGTTAGGCTGTGGCTTGGTGAATTAAGACAACAACAAAAAAAAATTTTTTAGCCAAATTGTCATCTTTATTGTCACAGCTAGAAAGCTGTTCATTGGATTTAAGATCCAAGGATTCTCTTCCTTTTTAGTTGCTACTGAGCAAGCATGTGAAGGCCAGAGTCTACAAAGTACTTTTTTTCTAAAAGAAATTTCCACAGCCTGGTATATTCCACCACCAAGAGTGGTTGGAGGAGATAACACTTGTTTAATGAATTAGTGGTGTGCTTATGGTAGGCTGGGGAAGAAAAGCTAAGAGAGTTGTATGGTAGTTAGGCAGTCCCAGCTCAAAGTAAGCACGGGTAAGGGAGAACAACATTTTCTTATTCTCATTCATAAATACTTTCCTAAACAAGTTCTACCAGTTAGATGTTAATTTGTGTTAAATTTCTTCTTTATATACATCGCCCTGGAAAAATTAAACAAAATTAGATTCATATCAATTGCATGTTACTTTAAGGACAGCATAGTCCTAAATGTGGTTAGCAGATGCAAACAAGTATAAGGTTAGGTCCCTGCTCTTAAGTATACATATATTTTTATTTGTATATATTCGTGGAGTACAAGTGCAATTTTGCTATGTCGTTAAGTACGTTTTAATTTAGTTAATCAGTTATTATTTTAGTAATCAACTTGATTGCTTTCCCTTTAAGAGCTGAAATCAATCACAGAGAAGGATGGGAGCATTACTTGAAGGCATCTTTAGAACATGGGACATTGGACATTAGGACAGGTCTGATGGCAGTGCTACATGCTTGGAGCTTGCCCTATCACTGGACTTTCATTATGTGGGATAATTAATATCCTTTTTGAGCCAGGTTTAGTTGGGATTTGTTTAACTTGCAGCTGAAAGCATCCCTAAGCGTCTTCCTATATTACCAGCAGCCACTTTATTACCAAGAAGTTGGGGTTTTACAGGGAAGCAAATTGTATCACTAGAGAGTTGGAAGCATTTTGGGCTAGCGGAGAACATTTTGGGCTAAGCATGGAGAGCTTAGAGATCATCTTTGCTCTCTTTAAAATATGTTCAGGACCCTCCACCAATTGAATCAAACATCATTTCACCAGATTTTCAGAGGCACACTGGTCAATAAATGTTTGAGAATATATCTGTGCAACAGCTATGCAAATTTTGACAAGTTATCTGAAATACACGGTTTCTAAATCCCTGCTAACTCTTAAAATCCATGATTATACATGACAATACAGCCCAAAGTCCTTCTGACAAATCAGATGAAGTTTATTTCTAAAGCATATGTATAGTCTTTCTTCTTAATGTGCTGGCACCTCAGAATAAAATTACAGCCCAGGCATTTCAGCAGTCATTCCATGTGTGCTTGTGGCCTAGAGGCAGACAGCCCAGGCGGAGAGTTTAGAAATTAAACGTCTTGTGTGCTAAAGCTAAGCTCCAAAGAAGGAATTATTAGATACCTCAGTATATTGCGATAACCTTGCAAAAGTGGGCTCAGTTTAACTTGATAGGTTTTCTGTACTGGAATAGAATGGAAATTGACATATATATATATACACACACACACACACACACACATATATACACACACAAATATATATATACACATATGGAATGGAAATTGACATACATATATACACACATATATGTATATATACATATATGGAATAGAATGGGAATTGACATACATATATACATATACATATGTGTATATACACATATATGTACGTATATACATATATACACATATACATATGTATGTATACACATACGCATTACATATATGCACATATATGTGTGTACATATGTGTGTACATATATACATATGTATATATACACACATATGTATGTGTTTATGTGTATATACATATGTATATATGTACACACATATATGTATGTGTATATATATGTTATGTACTAGATTAACTGACACTTTATATATACATATATAGAGAATAGAATGGAAATTGACATACATATATACACATACATATGTGTGTACATATATACATATACATATATACATATATACACATATATACATATACCTATGTATATATACACATACGCATAACACATATATACACATGCATATGTGTGTACATATATACATATGTATATACATAGACACATGCATATATGTGTGTACATATATACATATGTGTATACATAGACACATGCATATATGTGTGTACATATATACATATGTGTATACATAGACACATGCATATATGTGTGTACATATATACATATGTGTATACATAGACACATGCATATGTGTGTACATATATACATATGTGTATACATAGACACATGCATATATGTGTGTACATATATACATATGTGTATACATAGACACATGCATATATGTGTGTACATATATACATATGTATATACATATACACATACATATATGTATGTCAATTTCCATTCTAGTCCATATATATGTGTATATATATATATTTAAAGTGTCAGTTAACCGAGTTGGCTTTTAAATTCCTGCTCCAGAAAACACAAATGTAACACCTTGAGGAGCAGGGCAATGCCAGAAGGTTGTTTACTGTGACAAGCTTTCTTTTCCTCTCTCGTGTGTATGTTGCTTCACTAAAGCAGGGTGTTTTATCCAGTGTGAAGTGATAGAAACTTGCTTTATAATATTATCAAGGATCTGCCTACATAAAAAAGAATAATGAAGTCATTTGGCTTACATTTTTGATATCATTTGTATTGCCTCTGTGCAGAGTTGAGTGAAGCAGTTTCTATAGCTGCTGTAAGCAATAAGCCTCTAAATGTTAAATGCTGACTCAACATAAGCATGTCTGCAGAAGAAGATGATTAACTTGAAGAGAAGCTAGTGTCAGCAAGAAGAAATTCAACCACACATTCAAAAGGAATATAGAGTATTTACATGTGACATCTTCAGATGCCACCTCGGAAAGAGAAAAATGTAATTGTGTTACATGGAAATAAGTATGTTATCTCCCTTCTATCGTTGATATTTGAGATTTTGTTCCCCAAAGTCTTGCATTGGTTTTCTCATCTAGTATATCCATTTTACCTCAGATAGTTAATCTAAGCCAATTAGTTTATGGCATTTCTCTGGAGTCCAGGGCATGGAGATTGTTGTTGGTCTTGGGGTGGGCAAAGGTCCCAGGTTGGTACAACCAGATTGAAGATAAAGGACTTGCATTTAGATGAGGGAGGGGCTGTCTCTTTCTATTGCTGAATTTGATAAAGCCATCTTGCTACCAGCTGCTAACAGTAGCCACTTTATGACCATGAAGGAAACCAGTGGTAGGATGTTACTAATGCTAAGGACAGCAGAGTGGACAGAAGGAAACTAGCTGGGTCTTTGGAGATATCATTTAGTAACTGATTGCAATGCTGCATGCTTGAAGCTTGCCCTATCACTAGACTGTCATTATGTGGGATAATTAATATTCTCTTTAAGCCAGGTTTAGTTGGGGTTTGTTTGACTTGCAGCTGAAAGCATCCCTAACTAATATACACCTCTTTTACTCTGGCCTGAGACTGATGACCTTTGAATACCATTCAGGGCCTTTTCATTTCTTGCAGTCTGGACACATCTATCAAGGAAGAGCAGGGGCAGGTTTGCTCGAGTGTGTGATGTGCAGGGTAGTTTGCCCAAGTTGTGGTTCCGCTGAGGGTAGAAAGAATGGGCTCTATGGTAGATGTCATCCATACTGGTCTGTATATCCATACCAGTCTGTGGCACGTTTGATAATCCAAATCAGGTCTGGATTAGACAAATATATTGAGGAACTTGAAGTACCGGGTGAAAGGCCTCCACTCCATGTCATCATCCATTTATTTATTTGATAAGCATTATTCTGAGCCTGCTTTGCCCAGGCTGGTGCTGGCATTGGGTATATGAAAGATCTCACACAGTATAATAGAAAACCATGGGAGCACTCAATAAAAGGAGTCGGGGAAGGCATCTAAGCATATGACAGTGATATGGTTTGGCTCTGTGTCTCCACCCAAATCTCACCTTGAATTGTAATCCCTACAATCCCCACATGTCAAGGGTGGGACCAGCTGGAGGTAATTGAATCATGAGGGTGGTTTCCACCATGCTGTTCTCATGATAATGAGTGAGTCTCATGAGATATGATGGTTTTATAAGCATCTAGCATTTCCCTTGCTTGCACTCATTCTCTCTTCTGCTGCCCTGTGAAGAGGTGCTTTCTACCATAATTATAAGTTTCCTGAGACCTCCTCAGCCATGGGAACTGTTTGTCAATTAAGCCTCTTTTCTTTATAAATTACCCAGTCTTGAGTAGTTCTTCATAGCAGCATGAGAATGGACTGATACAGACAGCTATGCTGACAACTAGAAAAAGAGGAGGACATAGCCAGAATTAAAAGAGGAGTGTGTGTGTGCGTTTGTGTTTGTGTACAGGTGCATGTGCACATATGTGGTGGGGGTGGGGATTACAGAGAATGGTGTTTTAGGCAGAGGAAACAATGCATTAGAAGCCTGTGAGTGGGTGAGTATGTGATGAATTCTGGGAAATGAAACAGGTTCAGATGGCTGCAGCCATACATGAGAGGAAGAGATGTCAGAGGCTGGAGGAGTAGGTAGGGGCCAGATCATGCAGGGCTTTGGAAGTTTAAGTTGTGTATTTTGTCTTATGAGCACTAAGCAGCATTGGAGACACTAAGCAGAAAGGTAACATGACTGATTTGTTCATAAGATCTGGCTTCCTGCAGTATAAACAGTGAATTTGAGTAGGGGAGCCCAGGTAGGAGACAGTTGCAGAGGAGAAATGGAGAGTTATGATGTACTTTAAAGTTACATTCTAACTACCCTTTTTGAAACCACGGGTTTTGATTGGTAATTACTGCATAAGAGAAAGGTGAATCGAGTTTGATGCTGGTCAATGTTTGATTTCATTTGGTGTACCAACCTCATGACCTCAGACAAGTTATCTAAACTCACTGAGCTTTAGTTCCATCATCTGTGAAATTACAGTAAGAGTACCTACCTCATAGGAATACTGAAGAGGATTAAAGATGGTAATATATTTATAGTTCTTGGCACCATGCCTGAAACATATTAGTCATTATAATGATTAATATTTAGCATAATGCATGTGTAAGGAAGAAACACAAGAATGAAGGCAGAAGAAGAGAGTCTTTCTGAGCTCCTTCATGGTCTAAGAGTTGAGATTCACCTGAAAATTGCGAAGTGTAACTATGGTGCTATCCTTTTATTCTTTGGGAGTGGGACTTGTAGTTATTATGTAGGCATCACATTTCTAATAATCTTTAATCCTGGAAGAAGCAAAAGTAAAAATCAAGACAAAGCTGCTAAGTAGAAGGTGTGCTTATTTTTGGCTAAGAGGAAGAGGAGGGAAGGCGTGTTGACCTCACAGGGCAGGGAGGGAAGGAGTCTTATCCCTAGGAGATGCTGGGAGCAGGGGCTTCAAAAGACCTGTGCCTTTGCAGTGAGAACATACTGCAGAGACACACCTGGAAGCTGATGAAAGTAGGTATACATCTTTTAGGGCAGGGACTTCTGTTTGTTTTTCTAATCACTTAGAACAGTGCCTGCCATATGGTAGATATTGTAGTCAACAAATATTTGTTGAATGGATGAATGAAAGCTGATGGGATGGATGTGCTTCCACCAAGTTTTGAGTTCTGGGATTAAAATTTCTGCCAGGATATAGACACATGATATGTTGGGTTCCCTTCATTTGTTGCCTACAAAGCAGCCTTGTATTTTCTATTGCAGCCATTAGAGGAGCTAATCAGAGAAGCTAATCAATAGCTGATGAACTGATTCATGGAGATAGATTTCTCAAGCCAGAGTTTGAAAGAAAAGAACAGATTCTTTCCTTGAACTGTGTAAGCAGCTAATTTTAGTCAGCAGGTGTTGCAGCTTTTAAAAGGCATTTGGCAGGGTTTCCATCTACTCCCATTTCATCCAAAATATGTAACTTTCATCGCTCCCATTCTAGAAACATGCTGCTTTGTGAGTGTTTTCTGAGTAGAAAAGGGAATTGTGGGAAAGTATAATCAAGAAAAAAAAATGAAGTGCTTAGCTCAGAACCTGGCCCCATAGAAAATGGGAAATAAATGAGAAAGAATATAGAACTGCCATTCACAGAGTGTAGATGGAGGAAAGAGATGGCGAGTAGACACTGCTTCATGCTGAATGTGGACGAAATCTCTCTGCATCACTGGAGATAATGTGTTGCTTTTAGCTTCCTCAGTCTGAATCAATTTCTGTACCCAGAGCCTTGGCTTATAATTTTACACATCAATACCTATTTACTTAGGGAAGGGCCAATTAGTTTTCTTTATGCATTGCCTAAAAACAAACAAATCCCCTCCAAAGCAGTTGGTGAAAACAACGTAACCTAATGCCCTGAAAAAAAATGGATCCTTAGGAAAATGTTTTGGTACATAATTCTGAGATGAGAACCAGGCGTCCAGAATAGTTATTTTCCATGAGAAATTTCTAATCATAGATGTATGCCAGAAGTTGATAACACATATAAGCCATAGATACTAGTTTGCTCTATGTTCATACGGTGCACTTGAGATGCCAGACGTAGGTCTTTGATGAAGACAGTGTGGACATTTTTTGCTTTTTGGAGAGCAGTTGCACAAGTCAATCAAGTATGCTAACAGCTTGCTTCAATGAGCTGTACATGGTCTGCAGTTATGGATCATGTCTCACCAGTACTACAAAGGGGTTGGAGAACAGGTAGGTAGTCACAGTGATTGTGAAACTGGCCCAGTTGTCCCATAGAATTGATGTTTATAGTTTCTATTGAATAAACATAGAAATTGACCCTCCCAGTCTTAAAAACTTGAGAAACCACATTTGCCTTACCTGAGTTCCTTTCTCAGGAAACCAATCATCAGGCCTCCCAGATAGTATGAAGGAACTGAAATTTACAAGATCACCACATCTGGACAATGAGATGCAAGACCCCTCACCCATCATGATTGCCTTTCTGACTATTGGCTTCCTTTTGACCAACTCTTCCTTCTTACCCCTCTCTAATTCCTGTTTTCCCACACATGATTATATTTCTTCCCCGCTATATAAACCCCTAATTTTAGTTTGTCAGGGAGATGGATTTGAGGCTGATCTCCCATCTCCTCAGCTGCAGCACCAGAATAAAGCCTTCCTCCCTGGCAATACTCATTGTCTCAGTGACTGGCTTTTTGTGTGGTGAGCAGCAGGACCTAGACCAAACCCCTGGCATTTGGTAATAATTGTGTTAATAGGATCTATTGATCTACTATATTTATATGTAAGTATAATATTCACATTTGTATATATGTGTATGTATTTATATGTATGTGTGTGTGTGTGTGTGTGTGTAGAGAGAGAGAGAGAGAGACAGAGAGAGAGATTGATTTACTTTAAGGAATTGGTTTTTGTAACTGTGGGGGATGGCAAGTCTCAAATTTGTAGGGCAAGCCAGCAGGCTAGAAACTCAGGCTGAGTTTCTATGTTACAGTCTTGAGGCTGAATTTCTTCTTCTCTGGAAAACTTCTGTTTTTGCTCTTAAGACCTTCAACTGATTGGATGAGACCCACCCATATTATCAAGGGTTATCTGCTTTACTTAAAGCTAACTGATTGTAAATGTTAATGACATCTATAAAATACCTTCATAGCAAACATCTAAACTAATATTTGACTGAACAGCTGAGAACCATAGCTTAGCCAAGCTGACACATAAAACTAATCATCACAGTGATAATGACAATGGTAATAGTGAGGTTACTCTCAGATGTCCTGGAATTACTATGTATCAGCCACTTTGCTAAGTTTTTACATTTATTATCCTGCTTAATCCTTTCAAACCATCTCCATTCTAAAGATGAAGATACTGAGCCAGAGATGTCTGCTAAATTGCCCAAAGTCGCATAGATACAAAGTGGCATTGTTAGGGCTTGAACCTATTTGGATCCGAGCCCATGCTCTTACATAGCTTTCTATAGAGCAGATATTAGTTGGTACCATTTTGTTTTGTCCCTTTGACAGAAAGTTGACTTAAGGTAGGATAAGCAAACATGGCAATTTATTGTCTTATGTCCTCAGGAAGTCCAAGTTAAGTGGATCCAGGGGCTAAAAGGATGTTGTCTGGACTCTACATTTTGTTCCATCTCTTGGCTCTGTTTCCTCTTAGCATTATTCTGCAGACAGGCTCCTTCTAAGAGGAAGGCAGGACTCATCTTTTGACTCAACAAGTGGAGTAGAAATGGGCTTTCCTCTTCCACAGCATTATAGCTGAATTCATTTTGTGGGAGCCCTGTTTTTAGTGCCTTGGGCTTCTTGAAAGGAAAGCCCTAAACTATCTAGAATTTAAATATGTACTTAATTTTTTTTTCTCTGATTCAAAGTACAGGACCTAGATAGGCCTCTTTTCTAAGCCTTAATGCTAAATTAGCTTCCCAGTAGGTGCCTAAACAGCAAAAGCAGTCTTAGGGAGGTAATAGTGTGACCTACTGCTCATATCACTTCATGCTTCCTAACTGCTGATCACAGACTGCCTTGAAATATGGCTGTTTGTATTCCAGTCTTATCTTCCTTCTTGACTGTGGCTGTTGGTGGGCAGGCAGGGCCCAATCTTATTTCTCTTAGTAACTCACTGCAGTTCCTGGTGCAGATGTCTGTTGCAGTGGGCACTTAGTAAGTGCTTTTGAGCAAGTGAATGAATCTGAGTCATTGTGGAGTAAAATAACCCATTGTACGCAGCACTCAAGAGTTCTCCAGTGTGATTTCCTGAATGAACAGGCACAGAACAGGATTAAGGGCATTGGTTCTGGGTCAGGCCACCTGAACTTGAGTCCTTTACCTTTTATCCTTTTAGCCTCTATACCCTTATCTGTCAAATGGAGATAGTAATATCTACCCCACAGAGATGTTATAAGAATATATTGTAAGCACCTGGCCTGTGGTTAGTTTTCAGTAGACATTACCTGTTATAATTATTGGTGTTGTTCGTTGTTTTTGGTGCTAGGAGGTTACCATGCCCTATTTGAATGTGGCCCTATTTGAATGGTTTTGCTATGCTTATAATTGTGCCTCTATCATATATAAGAACTTAGGTCTCTTCGTGCTTGCATTGCAAAAATAAAGAAATATCTTTTAAAAAACCACTTGCTCCTTTTTGTTTTATTAAAAGAATAATGTATATTTCAATAAAGTGGTTACAAAAACAAATACAAAACAATACTAGTATACAGGTTGTTCTGTAAGGATCCTGATCTCAGGCATGATAAACCTGCAGCTGGTCATCTTGATAATCCCCAAAGACATATTTTCTTCAAGTTGACTGAATTATTTTCACTGTGAATGTGGCCCATTTCTCTCTAAGCTCATGGTTGACTAGTGAATTTAACCATGTCATGTTCATTCTCTTACACTTCAGTCACTTCCTGGCACATCATTTGATAATCTTTACATTCCAACTGCATTCAAATCACTCACAGGGGTTTTTGTTTTGTTTTGTTTTGTTTTGTTTTTAACTGCAGGTAGATCTACTTAATTGTGTGAGTAGGTGAAGGTAGGGTGGAGTGTGTCAAGGCTTCTCTGGAATCCACTCTGGATTTCTGGAGATGTGGGGAGTACCAGAAGTGCCTGCAGAGAGGTCTTTAGACTTGCTGCATGCAGTGCAGACTCCTGAAGGAACTACTGCAGCCAGTTGCTGCTTAATTATTGCTAGTGGTTTTTGAAAATCTATGGATAAAGAGTTACCTCCAGATCAAGGTGAGAAAATGCCTTTATTGTTTTTTGCTATAGTTGCCTAATAGGTTGCTGTGGTTTGAATGTTTGCATCCCTCCAAAATTTATGTTGGAACTTAAATCCCAAGGTGATGATTAAGAGTGGGGTCTTTGCAAGGTGATTAGGCCATGAGAGGCCTGCCCTCATCAGTGGCATTGATGCCTTTATAAAAGAGGTTTCAGAGAGCTGCTTGGTCCTTCCATGTCTTCTGCCATGTGAGGACACAGTGTTCATCTTTTTTGCCCTCCCACTATGTGAGGACGCAGCAAAATGCACCATCTTGGAAGCAGAGAGCAGCACTCACTAGACACGAAATCTGCTGGCACCTGGAATGTGGATTTCCCAGCTTCCAGAACTGCGAGAAATACATTTCTACTATTTATAAATACTCAGAATGTGGTATTTTGTTATAGCAGCAGGAACAGACTAAGAAATACATTTCAATTTTTTTGACCATTATCTATATTTCAAGGTGTAAGAAACCAAGGAACATGAAGTTTAAGGTAACAGATCAAGTAGTAGAGCTGAGAGTTGAATTCAGACAGTTTGGATTTAGTGTCTATTCTCTTAACCATCATACTATACCGACATAGATGGCAAAAAAGAACACCTTTTAAAGCTTCTGTCATCTCATCTCAGATAAATTAACTTTCTGTACCCAAATCCAAAATGAAAAATGTTAGATAAACCAAATCTCAAGCATAGAGGCTTTTCTTCTGGATGACCAAGACATTCAAATCCTTCATTTCTAGAAATGTACTCTGTAGTTTAATTAGCATTGTCTGAACTACATCTTTTCAAGGATGATACGAAGTTTTCAGGAAATGAAAACACCATGTGGGACTTCCAGAACTTGGAGTAACTTGAAGTTGATTCCCATTTTCCTTTGGAGGTGACTGGCAAATGCGATCTTTAGGAAGCTCCTCTGCCCCAAGAGACATGCACACATATTTGAGTGGGCTTCCAGGGCCCGTGAGCCAGCAGTTTTCCCAAGGCCTATCTCCTGTCCTGCACCATCCCAGATCTCCCTGATGGACTTCTCGGAAGTTGCTGCTCAGACGACTAATGATAACAAAACAAGTTTCTTACATTGATTTTAATAAAACTGTAAGGATAAGCTCACAACTTGTTTGACTTCTGCTTTTTTTTTCTTTTTTTCTTGAGACGGAGTCTTGCTCTGTCACCCAGGCTGGAGTGCAGTGGCGCGATCTCAGCTCACTGCAAGCGCCGCCTCCTGGGTTCCGGCCATTCTCCTGCCTCAGCCTCTCCGAGTAGCTGGGACTACAGGTGCCCGCCACCACGCCCGGCTAATTTTTGTTTGTATTTTTAGTAGAGACGGGGTTTCACCGTGGTCTCGATCTGCTGACCTCGTGATCCGCCCGCCTTGGCCTCCCAAAGTGCTGGGATTACAAGCGTGAGCCACCGCGCCCGGCCTGACTTCTGCTTTTTATGCTTCATAACTAGAAGCATAAATCTGCACAGACTTCTGATGCACATGAAATAAATATGATGTATATTGAGGTATGTTACAGATGAGGATACAAGCATTTATTTCTACTGAATTGATTCCTTTCTTACACTTTTCACTCTGGTAGTGTCTCTTGGACATGCATACATTGTCTTGAGTTATAAACCTTATATATTTATATCTTAAATAATTTATCAGTATGTACCATATTCTATATTTAAACTCCCCTCCCTCCTGTTTGCTGCCTCCTGACAAAAGTAAACTCTACGAAGCTCTTCAAACTGTGTTGTTTTAGAGTAGCAAATTGTCTTTAAAACAACACACTTAAGGGACTCCCATTTTCTTTTAAGCATTTTTTAAAGAGGGTATACCACACTCACAATATTTCTGAGTGAGCATAGATTTCTTGTGATGTAGTGGTTGCCATAGTAATTAATCACCTCCCAAAAAGAATAGTGGAGAATATAAATCCATGTAAATTATTCAGAACACTGGTTAGAACGGCCTCTGGGCACCTTGGTTTATGAGAAATTTTAGAAAAAAAGGATGTTTTCCTCTCTTTCGCCTTCATGGAAAGCAGGATAGAGAAAGCTGCTTTTGTGCTCTGATTGCCCAGCTCTCTCTCTTCCCACTGGTGAGTGCCAGAGGCTGAGCAGCAGTCAGGCAGCCATTGTAGCAGACAGAGAGGGCTCTTGTGATAACAAATTGCAAAATACGCTTGGGTGTGGTGGGCTCCATGACTTTATGAATATTCTTCATTCAGGTTCTAAACTGCTAGTGCACTTTCTAGGACCCCGCGTGAGAATGTAGAGCTCAGTGCTCACTGCTTTGGTGGATGTGCTTCTGCTTGTCCTGACCTATGTTTTGTTTCAAATTAAAGTGGAATCAGTGGACCACTGATTTCCATTCAATGGAAATAACAAAAGTGGAAATCATTTGGAAAGTTGGCTGTTGATCAGGGGTTTGCTCTGACAGAGTAAGGCATTGTGGAGGGAAATTCATGAACTACAGAAAAAGAGCTGCAAAGGGAATGAGCCGCTGAAGGGTGATCTCTGAAATTTAAACTATACTGAGCAGTTGCCGTTGGGTATCTAGGATAGGATTCAACTTTTTAACTGCTCCTTGTAAATCAAACCCATAGCTTTCAATTCTTTTAAAGACAGTCTGTGGTCCTCAGAAGTATGGTGCAGTTCAGCGTGGCTGATGTGAGCCATTCTTGATTGAAAGGATTTCTTACAGAAAAGCTAATAGAAACATGTGAATAGGGTGAAGGTGTTTTTAGCTAGGACAAATGCAGGGACTCATATTAAAAAGATATTCTGGGACAGTATTGGGGAGATACATTATGATAAGAGAATGATAATTATTAAGGATATATTTTTAGATATACTTAATAGTCACAAAAAAGCCTCAATAATTCATATATAGGTTTACCTCACTTTGCACAACATATTTTTAAAAGGAACTTATAAAATGAATTCTGGTCTCAATAAAAGCAAAGTTGCTTTGACTAGAATTCTCAGTTATGAAATTCATAATTTATTATTTTAGGATATTTGGTTAAGATAAATATCAAACATATGAATTAAGCCATTATATTTAACGGTTTCATATATATAAACTCTTTTCTGATATTGTACAAAACAAATGTCAAGATATGAACATTTTTAATGTTTTACTCAATGGTAAGATACAGAGTTCAGTGTATAACCTGTTAGAGCCCTCTGGTGTGAAAACTACTCACTTGGCCGGGCATAGCAGCTCTCGCCTGTAATCCCAGCACTTTGGGAGGCCGAGGCAGGTGGATCACCTGAGGTCAGGAGTTCGAGACCAGCCTGGCCAACATGGTGAAACCCCATCTCTACTAAAAATACAAAATTAGCTGGACATGGTGGTGAATACCTTTAATCCCAGCTACTCTGAATGCTGAGGCAGGAGAATCGTTTGAACCTGGGAGGCAGAGTTGCAGTTAGCTAAGATCACACCATTGCACTCCAGCTTGGGCAACAAAAGCAAAACTCCATCTCAATAAATAAATAAATAAATAAATAAATAAACAAACTACTCAACCATCTGAAATAACTTATGCACAAATTCTACACCAAGAAAACCTACCTATCTTTTCCATTGGACAGATTTCTACTCTCATATAGCCTAGTTTTGGACTGAGTGGCTTTTTAAATCCACATGATATTATCAGTTGATTTTTGTCATTCACTGAAGTTATGCTCTATAAAATTGCTGCAAATTAGTGAGTAAGCAAATACTGAATTCGTGAATACAGAATCATTACTCCTAGGGGAAATACAGGGTTAGGCTCTTGTGAGCTACCGATGATAACATTTTCATCAACTGATTAATACAGTCCTTTTTAAAATGTGTGTTTCTGTTGAAGACAGCTTATTTAATATATATTGTTGATTCATAAACATTGAGCCATAGTCAACAGCAGTATAACTCCTGCCTGAAAGAAGCTCATCTAATATATGTATTTTCTCCTTAAAGCACATCACAACCTTTTGGCACCTAGGAACCAAGACCAGCACTTCAGCACTACGCTTGGTGGAGGGGAGGGTGAGCATTTAAACAGTGAAATCACCAACAAAATGCACAAAAATGTGAAACATAGCACTAAAATAGACTGCAAAAAGGACACTTGCTTATAGTATGAGAGCTAAAACAAGAAAGCAGAGTGTTGCTTTGTTTGACCTCAGCTAGGAATGTGCATGTTGTGTGACTCAAATTTTTTGCCATTCTAGATGTATGTCTGTGAATGATCATGAAAGTGGCAAGAGTATTGAACTTAATAAATAAGTTTTAGCAAGTAGGCAACTTCACAGTTATGGAGTCCGCAAACAATGAGGATCAACCATACTTCTTTGAAAGTCACCTTCTCTTTGTTCAAGTATGTTTGAACAAAAAGATGTTTGTGGTTCTCTTGATTGAATTTGGTGCCCTCTCTTATGGGGCTGGTTTTCTTGAACTATTTGATGATTCCTGTATGTGCTCATTGCTGTATTTGAGATTCCTTGCTTACTCACCTGTAAATAACATTTCTGCTTACTAGGATCTGCCTTTGATGGAGGGGGAGAGTTGGGATGTGCTGCCAAGTGTGGTGTTTGAATGCTCCTTTTCTGCATATAGGGACTTTCTGTTTCTTTTGAACATTGACAGTCCAAGTCCCTCCAAAGTCTACTGTCCTCACATGCTGTGTAGGTCCAGGGGTGGATGCTTCTGCTATTGCTGTTGGGGGTTTGGGTAGTTGGTGGTAGGATTATAGAAGGTGGGAGGGTGGGATGTGCTAAACTGTTCCCCAGCCAATTACTGGCCCACTTTCCTAGGACTTCTTCCTGCTGCCTTGTCTGTCATCCCTGAATTTTGAGTGTCTCAGAGTTGCTCTCATCTTTGCAACTGAGTTCTCCTCCATGTTATCTGGATTGTGGTTTTCCCCATCAAAGACTGAATTCTTGTCAGTCTCGAAATCCATAAAATTTCTGTTCATCAATTCCACCCATTCTTGTTATCTAGCACTGTTGTGAATTTATTCTTTTTAAAAACAGATTTTTGGTATTTTTAGGAAATTGAGGTGGGAGTAGATAGGCATAAAGGCTTAGTCTGACATTTGGATCTAATTCCCTACTATTTTAATTAGAAAAAAATACAGTTCTTTTAAAAAAAAACTTTGTATTTTAAAAATGTTCACACAAAGATGTCTCAAATCTGGATATCAAGGCAGGATTTGCATGGAATCCTTTATTGATGGCTTAGGTAGGCATCTATAAGAATAAACGAGTAGTTCCAATTTATTATTGTTACTGTTTTACTTGCTGTATGATTTTATCTGCTTCATAATCATTGAAAAATGCTTTATATTAGTTGCCCTTTATGTGAGCACCTTCTGCACTGTAACATGTTTGCATCATAAAAATGGATGCCAGACACTTTATGGTTCATTATCTCACTAAATTCTCACAGAGGTCCCATAAGGAAGTGATTGTCATTCTCATTTTGAGGATGAGGAAACATTTTCACTGACTTTAATTTACCTGTGGGTTCCAAATAAGTAGTAGAGTTGGGGTCTGATCTAATAACTCTCTGACTCCAAATTCTTCAGTCTGCCACACTCTTATGGAAGATTGGCATTCATTCCATAATGCTGATTATTAGCTTTCTGCTTGTGTGCTCATACACGTAAGAATCAGAAAGGAAGGCAGTGCACTATGAGGAGTTAGATGCACATTGCAGGGACTGTGTGGTAAACATTGAAGCATATGCTACAGCCTTCTATTATTGGGTTCTTCTTCATGTTGGAATGAATAACTATTTAAAAGTTCATCTTTCAAAACAAATTAATGATCAATTTACTGTCATTATCAACCACTGAAAAACTCCTGCCCAAATTAAGGCATAGCAATCAAACACTTTTTTAAGGAAAAGAGTTCTTTTCTCCCCAGGGTTTTTTATTTGAATAAACAGATAACAAATCAAGAAATACTGTACCCAGCAGGCCTTTAGCTCAGAAGAGCTAAAAAATTCTCCCAGTATCTCAACATCTATGATGTAAAAACAAAACATAGAAGAATTATAATGATTGGATTTGTGTTGGAAAAATACTGTTGCTTTTATCCTTAGAGATTATGAGTACACTGGGCAAAAACACAAGGTCCCAATGTCTAACTTCTCCATTTTGAGCTATTCGAACTCAGAATGAACTCAAATTTAGGATAATTCCCTGTGAATTTCAGGCCAAACATCGCCTCCATGTTACACCCTCTACTTGTCTTCACCCTCCAGTGCCTGATGATCTGATTAGAAGAGAAGAGTTAGCTCATACTCTCTTCCAATGTGTACCTCCTTCCCATTATGCCACCACACACCATACTGCAGAGGCATAATTTCTGTCTGTGGGTCATGGCACCATGTTTAGAGACTAGTTCAGTCATCTATGGCATAAAATGACATCAAAACTAAATACAAGCCTGCTGAAATCAGGCCTTGGGCAACAGGTCTAAAAAATAAACTTAAGTGTTTCTTGACTTCTCTGTCTCTTTACTATTTTGGGGGGGTCTGGGGTAATATAGAGGAGATGATTTGTTGAAATCCCAAGTGTTTTTATCTCTGCTAAGTAGTAGTTACTGATCTGTCAGTCTAAGTCATCTGAGAAATGTAACATATAAATAAATATCACTTATTCACTGGATAAGTTTCATAGGACCAAAAAAAAGTCACTCTTATGATTTTGGTTAATACTACCATACTGGATCATATTGACATTAATAACTAAATCTCACTATTTGGAACCTTGATTTGTTCCAACAGAAGCTTATCTCTTCTGGCAAACTTTCAGGAGTTGCCTCACACACCTCACAAGCCAGTCAGGAACCCGCTGTGCTGCCTCCTCATGCATTCTGTGCAGGGCTCACTGCCGCCAGCCCACCTGCCCCCCTGACTGGCATTTTGCCAGCAGGAGGGGCGGATTCCTGCTGAGTCACTAAGGCTCCGGAGAAGCTTCAGCCTGCTCCTGACAGCTTGGCCAACTCTTGGGAAGTGGGAAGGAAGATGTTTTCTCCCTTTTTGGTAATTCTCAGCTGTGAAGGTCCCAGAACAAGGGTTCTTGGGTCCGAACTATGGCAGAGTTGAGTGGGATGGCTTTGCCAGGTCATACTTAGTTCCTTGCCTGCCTGGGATATATGCACATCACAAGGTAGCTTTGTCTGAATAGATTTAAGTGCCAGCTTACTGAATGCTGTCCCCTTCCCCTGCCCTCAGGCCCCTGGCTTGCTGTGTTAGACAACTTCTGCTCCTAAAAATAATTTTGTTTTACAGGCAGTCCCCTCTGTCCTCCCTGAATCTGGTGTCCATTCCTTTTACTTCCAAAGTTCTACCAAATATGCCTGTATGTGCTTGAATTCTTGTTCTTTTTTTTTTTTTTTTTCAGAGACAGCCTCCTGCTGTGTCACCCAGGCTGGCATGCAGTGGAATGATCATGGCTCAAAATCCTGAGCTCAAATGATCTTCCTGCTTCTTCCTCCCAAGTAGCTGCGACTACAGGCATGCATCACCACACCTGGCTAATTTTAAAAATTTATTGGTATTATTTTGTAGAGACAGGGTCTCACTGTGTTACCCAAGCTATACTTGAATTCTGAGCAGAGACATGATTCAAATGTTTCCACTACCCCACCAAGGCCTTTCAGCCCTAATGAAAATCAGTAGATGCAAATGTGTCATTTTGAGAAAAAGCAGCGCTTAGCTCTATTTCCCAGACAGATCTGAGTCTGACTTCACCCCAGCCAGGGACTGCATGTGATTTTTGCATTTATTTATTTTCCTCAGGTTCTTGCTCTTCCTCTGATATTTTTATGTTTAAACAGCAAATTAAGGTATGCTAAGATTCTGTGGCCATTCTGGATCTTGATCTTCCGTAACCCTCAATTGATCTTTGAAATTTTCTGACACTGAAGGTTACCAAAAAAATTTCAGAGTCAGTTGGAATCCAAGTAATACTTTTGTCCTAATAGTTTCCTGAAAAGTGCCACTTAGAAAGGACCTAAAGCGAATAAACCCAGAAATATAACAAGGACACCTTACTGTGGAGTTGATGGAAGAGAAAAATAGGGAGGAGATGGTTTTTTAAAGAAGTGAAAGGTTATACTTTTTTTTCCACTTACTTTCTTTTGTTAAATTAGGAGAGTTCTCCTTTTAAATTAGCCCAGAGAGGTAGGACCAAGCAAGTGGAATGGGGATAAGTCATTGCATCCTTGTTGCCTGGTGGGGGCAGAGTGGTGGAGGGACCTCATACACTTTTCCTCAGGTCCTATAGTCCCATGGCCCAGCACAGCATGAAAGGTAGAATGGGCAAATGAATGTGCATGACCTCAGTTGTCTTCATGCCAGTCTAGGAGCACACAGTGGGTGCTCTTTTAAGGCAGCCTTTACCTTGCTGATTAGAGAGACCCTGCTGTCAATTAGCCATGGCAATATAACCAAGTACATGGAGCCACTATGCAAGAAAACCATTTTTCATTTCAAAATGAGTATCTTGGAGAGAAATACATAAGAGTCAATAGCTCTTTCTGTGCTGATTGCTTTTGATTCCTTATATATCTGTTTGTTTAATACCTAGAGGGATCAAAAACAACAAAAAAAGTACGAGTCTTCTATTCACTGTTGGGGGATAGCCGTAGGTACTTTTTGTTGAAGTGCTGATGGAGGATGGCGTTTTCTTTCATCACTGAGGGTCATCTGGGACATTTAATCTATACTAGGACTGTCTGTACTTGCTGCATTTGTTCTTGCTTATTTATTCATTTATTTATCTATTTATTCAGCATTATTGAAGCATAACTGACATATAAAAATAGAACTACCATGTGATCCAGCAATCCCACATCTGGTTGTATATCCAAAGAAAAATAAATCAGTATCTCAAAGAGATATCTGTACCCCCATGTTCATTACAAGATTATTCACAATAACCAAGACATGGAATCAACCTGTGTTCTGCAACAGATAAATGAATGAAGAAGATGTGCTTTTTTCCCCCGCCTTGTGTGTGTGTGTGTGTGTGTGTGTGTGTGTGTGTGACAGGGTCTTACTCTGTCACCCAGGCTAGAGTACAGTGGCATAATCACAGCTCCCTGCAGCCTTGACCTCCCGGGCTCTGGTGAACCTCCCACCTCAGCGTAGCTGGGACTACAAGTACATGCCGCCATGCCCACATAATTTTAGTATTTTTTGTAGAGATGGAGTTTTGCCATGTTGCCCAGGCTGGCCTCAAACTCCTGGACTCAAGCAATCCACACACCTGGGCCTCTCAAAATGTTAAGATTACAGGTATGAGCTACCATGCCTCGCCCAAAGATGTGGTTTTTTAGATTATTTCACAGCATCTGAAAACTTCTCTTCAAAATACAAAATGGCAACTTGCATTTATATTTATATGGTGCTCACTGTTACCTGAAGGCTGCATGTCAAATTTGATCCCTGGTCATGGTTTATCTCCTTCTTTGTTATTTTAAGACTTGGTGTCCCCATGTTGGCTATGCAGTTTACATTTGGTTTTAAGAATTTAAACATATTTTTCTGATTTATAGATTCCATCATAAAGAAAGTGTTTCTTAAAGCAAAATGAAAGCTCTAGTACCTCTTGAGAAAACCTGTATTTAGAATCAATTATTTTTAGTTTTTTTGGGTTAGATGAGAAAACATATTGGAAAGAGTTTCTGGTATTTAAAAGTTTTTAGAAGCAAATGAGTCCTTCCACATTGTGTACATTCAAGGTAAAGCTCTATCTTTACTATTCAGTTCTATGATCAAGATAGACAGGCTTACAAATGAGTCCTTCCACATTGTGTACATTCAAGGTAAACCTCTATCTTTACTATTCAGTTCTATGATCAAGATAGACAGGCTTACTGAATAGGGGTCACATCTTTGATGAAACTACGAAGCCAAAGCCATTAAGTAACAATAGCAAAACCAATAGCAAATACTACAACAATGACCCTTCAAGTAAACCAGGAATCATAGAGGTGTCAGGGACATCTTATCTGGTTGTGACATGCCTACTTACCTTTAAGCCACTGGCTTTCATTCTTTTCTTTTACACAATATTGTATTTGCCTTTGGAGATTATTGATTTGGTTGCTAATAATGCAATAGATTAGTTTTCAGTTACAAAACAAATTCATTCCATGGAGTGAACTGTTCAAGTATCACTAAAAATTTGAGCCTATATTTAAACACCATTTATATTTAATAGTGTTTCTTGTTTACTTGAAGCTTTTCTGAAAGAAAACAGTCCTGCTTCCCTAATCCCCGATGTGGGATTCCCCATCCATACATGGAAAACCTGGAAAAAATTAGCATGACTCAGTAGTTGTTGTTGATCACCCTGGAGTTATCTAAGCAGATATTCTTCTTCATTGTGTCATCATTTGGTTAATAGTAACCTTATATTTGAATACATCTGTGTGCCAGGAAGACCTTTTTCTCAAGATCTTAAGCATCATTATCATGGAGGAGAGTAAAGTGTCAGGCGGAGCTTGCAGTGAGCGGAGATTGCGCCACTGCACTCCAGCCTGGGCGACAGAGCGAGACTCCATCTCAAAAAAAAAAAAAAAAAAAGAAAGGTCAATAACATGTATTTTATCAAAATTATCATTTAGTACTCTCAACAACACTTTGCAGTATCACATTTTTTTACAGACATTGGTACTTACCCAGCAGAACCTCAGTCACTTGTTTAAGATGATGCAGCTGGTGGTGGAGTGGGCTTGAATTAGAGTCTCACTGACACCAAGGCCCATGCTCTTGTTCTGGGATTCTGACCTAATTCTATTGTTGTTACACAATATGAATTACATAGACACTGAGAGCTTAGATATTGTAAATATCCAGGAAAGGGGGAGAAGAGTTTTTTAAGTATGTAGTCAAGAGATCAACACCTCTTCGTTATAGAATGTTTTGACCCTGAGAATGTTCATGACTTTCTGTTCATAAATTTAAATTTTTAAAACTTAATTAACACTGATTAGTCTAGTCTTTTCTAGAATTAACCTCCATTCTATACAGAACAGCTAAATTTCACTTTTAATGTCTATCTTAGTTTACTGAGATTAATTTCATTGGATGGCTTACATTTTGTATAGCTTTTAAAACAATAATTTAACATATTATTTAACTTTCTGGCATGAATTAAAATGTTAATGACTGTAGCTTCTGTTATTGAAATTGCTGTTTCATGAAGTCCAGACTTCTTGGTCAAATATTGGCATGACTGAAATTTTACTATGAAGATTTAATTCTTCGATCAGTGGTTAGCCACTGCCAATTTTGTGTTATTTCTACTGAATCTAGTAGATTTAAAATCTAGTAGATTCTAGTAGATTCTACTAGATTCTAGTAGAATCTACTAGATTCTAAAATCAGTGTTGTAATTATCATTGTTGTTAGCAAAATTACATTTGAGGTTTTAGCTATTATGAACTTTATTTTATCTTACTTATTGTTACAAGTAGTTCATTTGTTTAGAAATGAATTAAGAGCCTATAGTTTTTATTTATTTCTTACCCAAGCCCTGAGACAATTATGATCAATTTCTCTTAGTTCACAGTTTATCCTTTGTCAATATACCATGCCAATCTCAATTCTTTCAATTCTAACACAGTCAATAGTCAAGTGCCTCTGAGACATTTTTTTCCTGTCAAATGCACCGATCTTGTTATGGATCCATTTTGTATTGGGTCTTGCCGATCCTGTTAATGGATTTCTAAAATACAGAGGAGTGCTCTATTTCAAATTCCATTTGAACGTGACATGTATCTCTAACCGGATTGTTTGGTAGTTCATTACTGCTGATTGACCAGACCTGTGGAGGTAACCAAAACACATTTCATGAACCAATTTAAAAGTGTAATTATAGTTTTTCTAGTATATTAACTGCTAAGGTCTCCAATGAAGCCCTAGCTTATAAGTTGGAATTTAGGCAGGTGACACAATCATCTCCTTTGCATGAGCAAAATACATGTTATCAGATGTGCTGTTAACATTTTCTGCTCCAACTTTCACTGAATTGAAAAAAAACTAACAAATTTAACGTCAGGGGAAATCTAACAGTTGTTTTAATGCCTCTTGTTGAAGTGATGGGCATTGATACCATTGTGAAATTTTGTGTAAAGTTCTTATGGCTTTAAGTACATCAGTAGGAGGTCAGAAATCATTAAAATTATCTTGCAATGGAAATTTACTAAATCCTTGCTAAAAGAGTTGGCTCTGTTTGAAATATTTTATGAAGGAGAAGTCTTTTCATGTGATTGTTGAAGTGAACATGAAGAGTATTGGCCAGATCCAAACCAAATAAAAGTTTCCCATATTTGTAGGTCTGAAAATGTTCTTGAACCTCAGTTTAAAACCATTGATTTTGCTGGAGCTAGAAGAGATTCCTAAAGCTTTACATCACTTTTTATCATTACATCTGGCCTTAGTTGTTTCTCTTTTGCCTACTCTTATGTGCTCTCATAAACACATATATGAATTAAAGAGTGTTCAAGCTTTATAAGTATCAGTCATGGCAGCAGGAACTCTGGCAACAACACTTCTATGAGAATGTTTCTTCACCATCCACAGATCTGATCTTTTCATGGGGAATGTGAAGTCTAGCTTTGCAAGTGTGAAAAAAAGCACTAAAAATTGATGGTTTCATTGTCATTTATTTTTGAAAAGCAGAATAAGTGGCCATGATAAGATAATTTTCTGTAATTATATTTGGTACTCTTGTTGTCCTATATTTGTGGTTGCTATTCAAAAACAAAACGTGAACAATTATGGAGAATTATTTCTATAATTGAACTTAGTCCTGTTCTTGTGTCTGTTTGCTATCAGTTTGTGTACTATATGCTATCTGTATATATCATTGGCAGTTCAAAAACCATTAGCAAAGAAAAGATAAACTGTCTGGGTGCAGGGAAGGGAAGAATCGTCTCTGAGATTAACCTTGTGAGGTTGAAATATCCCACTTTGTTGCCAAACATAGTATAAATGTGGTTGTTGGGCTCAGAAATTCAGAGCCATGCTATAATTGAAAAATGCTATGAATAGCTTAAAAGTTCAAAATATATTGAAAAAATACTGAGTATTGAAATGCTAGTTATTATTTTTGTTTTTATTTTCTCAGAAAAGCTTTCAAGTTTGTTTTTTGAGATCCACCTCTCCCAAAACACACACACACACACACAGAATATGTTCTAAACACAAACATGATAAGTATTTGTTGATTTGTTTCAACTTACTTTACTACCATCCTTATGGATACATCTGTTCTAGAGAGAGAATGCCTGCATATAAACAAGAGAAATTAAACTTTACAGGATTCCAGTTTTAAGGAGTAATTTGTAAGCAGTTTTTAAGATGTGATTCTTATTTCAGTATGAAGCCATTCTTCTTTTAGTTTCAGTTTTGTTGTCTGAGTGCTTTTACTATGTTCCCAAATGGTCTGGATCTGTCTTTGACAAGGTACAGTAGGTTTAGGGGGCAGAGGGCATTTGTTTAACAGGTATTAACTGAGTGCCTGCTCTGTGCCAAACACATTTTTGGGTTTTGGGGAAATAGCAGTGAACAAAGTAGACAAAAATCTGCATTCATGGAGGTTACATCCATTTGGGGGAAGACAGACGATAATAAGTTACATATATAAATATATATGGTATGGTAATGGCTGAGGAAGATCCCTCCTGGCAGGGCATTTGGACAAGCTGTGGGGCTCTGAGGGCCAGTGCAGTCCCCATCTGTGGGTCATCTGGCAATCGCACAGTCCTCCTCTAATGCTGCTCAGTCTCAGTTGAGATGTACTACTGGCCCTTCTTAGGTCACTTAGAGATGAGGTTGGCACTATTTGGAAAGATCTGTTACAGCACAGGATATGTTTTTCCTTGTTTATTTGTTTTCCACATATAGTCACAAATTTACTACTATTTATTCGGTACTTGCTACATACATTGTATCGCTTAATCCCCATCCTGCAAGGTGGGCAGTAGTCACTATTCCATTTTACAGATGAGTAGACCATTATTTAGGAAGAGTAACTCATATTATGTATATATAATATTCCTCATAGCTTTTCTGAAAAAAATGAAAGTTAACTGCTCATGATGACTATTTTAGAGAGAGTTGCAAGAGTTTAAAATGATCACTGCTTAAAAGTTAGTAGCAGCATTCTTTTCCTGATTCTCTAGTTTTCAAACCTGCAAGTAAAGACATGCTTTCAGTATTGCAGGTTTAATGAGACTCTGCTGTCTTTTCCCCACTGATGCCATGCTTCCTGGAGTTGCCATGTATCTTCACAGCAGGATTGAAGGGAAACCCTTTTCTTCTGGATGGTGACAAGTTTTTGCTTTCACTTTGTAGGACCATTTTTAATTTTGGAAAAAGTGTAAGTTGCTCAATATTATGGTCCCTCAGACTGAACTTTTAGAGATGGGTCTCAGAAGAACTTAAGACCGAAACATCAAAAGAGAGAGACCAGGGTCCTAAGAGAAAATGACAGTTGTTAAAATGAGCATTTTCCATGAGCTGCAGAGAGTTTTGAAAGTAATTGCAGTTTATGTTGTTGTCTTAGAACTGAAGAACAGAAACTCTCTTTCTTTGTGCTCCATTTTCCTGACCAGACCTTAGTGCAAGAATAAAAGGAAAATGAACTGGATTGTTTTCCCTGTGACACTCATTTTCCTCCATTCTCTTCACACCTAGCTTCCAATTCCTGACCCGTTTCCAGATACTTTTTTTTTTTGGAAAAGGTTGAGGTTTGAATAAGAGAAGAGTAGTCAAAATGGGTTTGCACCTACTCCCAAAAATGTGGATTTAAAAATTATTATCTTAATAACAATGACATCCATATAAATAAACTGATTATGAAAGCAATCTGCAAATTGCCATTCAAACATAATTCTCACAACAATTCTAAGATAAAAAATAATGGCTGATTTTGTGCTTCTTAGTTCAAATAAGAGTCAGCTGAAGTTTTGAGAGATTGATGCATCTTCTAACAGAGGTCCTAAGGGCTGGAGCTTGGGTAAGAACTCAGATCCTATGACATTTGGTCCAGTGTTCTTCAGTTCACTATTACTTTCCAATTTTAAGCTGTCATAAGTTTGAGAGACCATTTAATGTATCTCTCTTTGAGACGACAACCTCCATGTAAACTCTTAAGTGGTTTGACCTAGAGGAAAGCCATTAGTGGCTAATTGAAAACTTTGTGCTTTGTTACATTACTAAAGAAGTATGAACTTTGATACAATACCAAAGAAGGGATGAATTTCTGTAGAAAAACATTGACCTTTTTGCACACTAAGATTATTTAGGCCACCCCACCTGATACTGAATTTTAACTGTTGCAGACGTTTTTAGAAGTTATGGAACAACGTCATTTGTTTTTATTTTCAAAAAGCAGTCCATTTTCAACATGGAAAGCTGTTAATTTTACTGTTTCATGCATTCATTTAACAGGTGTTTACTACTCTGTGCCAAGCACATTTTTAGGTTTTGAGAAAACAGTGAACAAAGTAGACAAAAATCTGTTTTCATGGAGTTTACATCCATTTGGGGGAAGATAGACAATAATAAGATATGTATGTAAAATATATGGTATGGTAATGGCTAAGGAGAATAATTTGAATTGGAAGGGTAATATAAAGTATGGAAAGGGTAATGAAATTTTAGATGAGATGGTCAGGGAAGTCCTTGCTGAGAAGGTGACTTTTGAGTAAAGACTGGAAGGACATGAGGGAACAAGCTAGTTAGATTTCTAGGGAAGAGCTTCCCAGACAGAAGGAACCAGAAATGCAAATGCCTGAGCCCAGAGGTGTCTTGGATGTCCAGAAAATAGCAGGAGCCCACAAAGGCTGGTACTGGGAGGACAGTGAGAAATGAGATTCTAGAGATGAAAGGAGGACTGGTAATTGGAGAAGGGCCCCGCAAACCATTGTAAAGAGTTTGGGTTTTACTCCTAGCACAATGAAAGTCATCTGGGGGATTTTTTAGCAGAGAAGAAGTGTAATCTGATTTATAAGAGCTCTCTGGCTGCTGTAAAGAAGAGACAGTCATAAGTGGGCAAGAATAGAATTAGAGAGATCACATCTAGATGCAAGAGGATGGCAATAGGATCAATAATAAAAGGTGGTAGGATTCTGCATATTTTGAAGGTAGAGCCATCAGGATTTCTGTACTGATTGGGTGTAAAGTATGAGACAAGCAGTGTTAAAGGTTTGTCATCAATTATGATAGGGAGGGTGCAGTGAGCAGGTGTGGGGGAAGACCAGCAGTTCAGTGTTGTATTTGGAATGTATAGTATGTATTCATGTCAAGTTGTTGAGTAGGCAATTGAGTGTAGGAGTCTGGAGCCTGAGAGAGGTATTGCCAAGCATACACTTTGAGAGTCATTGTATAGTTGATATTTAAAGCCATGTTATTGGATGAAATCTCCAAGGAATTGAGTGTAGATGAAGGAAGAAGAGGACCAAGGACTGAGTGCTGGGTCACTCCTATATTAAGGACTCAAGACAAGGAACCAGCAAAGAGATTAAGAAGGAGCTATCTGTAGCTAATACAAAAACATTTTGTGTATTACTAGATTTAATTCATGTTTCAAATTTCTTTTCACTATGAAACAAATGACAGTCAAGGAATCTGAAAAAGTGTGGCCAATGGTGTAGGGGAAACCCAGGAAAATGTTCATAAATGACAGGGCTTTAACCAAGACAAATCTTAACTGTGCTAAGTAGCAAGACTAAGTGCATGGAGGTTGGGATGAAAAAGCAATACCACTTCATTTTTTTTTACAGTCCTTAAGACCTATGAATTCTAATTTCTTTGGATTTGAACTGGTACTGAAAAATTATTTAAGCTATTATATCTTGATACTGAGTAAACAGTACCTACTCCTTTACTTTACTCTGAGGTCGAGTCCCTTGCTCTCTAACTCACGTTCATATAATTGGGGGAAGGGTTGGTTATTTTCTCTCAGATTTGATTCCCAATTATCTACTTTTCTTCTGGTGCTTGAGGTTAAGCACATTCTAGTTCTGGTGGAGGGTCTAGACTTGTCATCATAGCCCTTATTCATTTATTTAGCAAACATTGTCCAGAATCTATCACATATCAAGTTTTGCATTTGACAGTGGGGATACAAGTATCAAATAAAGAGCTCTGGCTGCTGTAAAGAAGAGACAAATGATACAGATAATACAATTGATAACTGCCTGCCCTGAAAGAGTTCCCATTCGTGTGTGAATGAGCAATTATAATATAGGCTGATGTGCGCTATAGTAGAAATGACTGTTGAGAAGGGATTTGTTAAGCAAACTCAAGGGAGAGAACAACCAACTTCCTGGTAAGGGTTGAAGAGTACTTCACGCAAGAGATAATACACAAGCTTAACCTTGAAGGATCAGAGTTTCTCAGGGACTAAGACAGCAAAAGATATTCCAAGCAGGGAAGCAGTACCTGGAAGGGGAACTTAGTACAAAAGAGGAAGGACATAGTTTCAAAGGCATTTGGTGGATAAAATCAGAAGGGTTAACAAGAGCTGGATCATGAAGGCCATTTTATGCCCCATGCGGGGTGCTATTCGTAATGCTTTTTGTGTATTTACCCACTGAATTCTGAAACAACCCTCTGAGATGATACAATATTTATCCAATTTTTGCAGATATGTGTCCTGAGGCATGGAAAGATTGAGTGGTTTTTCAAAGTCATATACTCTGGGATATTCCTTAACTTCACCAAGCATCCAAAACCTGGAAGTTAGTAAGAAGAAATGCTAGTTCAGAGTTGATAGTAGAGCTGTAATACGTTGTGCTTCTGATGCTGACGATGTTAGTTCATTAGTCTTAACACACTTCTCCAGTATTTTCTTCTTGAAATTATTAGGAATAATAATACAAATGATAACCATTACAAGTTATTGTGTATTCCTCTCTTGGCACACCTCCTGTCTTCCATCATATCCAATTTGACAAGGGCTTTATTTTTTTTTGACTAGTTATTTCTCCTCTTTCCAAAAATTTGAATTCAAAGCCTTTTTGTTAGGTTGGCAAACCTTCTGCCAAGGTGTGATTTATGTGAGATGCCCTTGTGACCCTTTCCAGCAGTCCACGGCTCAGAAAAAAGCCTCCATCCTTTAACACCATTCCTGGAACTGACCGTTCACTACGCTCATTTTCATCGTGTAATTATCGCCTTCAGGTTGGACACAGTTTGAATGTTACTTGTTCACCTGTGTCACTGAAGTTTTTGGTTTCATAACCTATCACTGTAGGTTTCTATTGAGTGAGTTGCAAAGGGTAGTGTGTGTGGCATGGGTCCAGGAAGATGGTGCACCACCTGAAGAGCCACAGAGGATTTACGTTTGGTCATCTTTACTGTCTGTCTGGGGGATAACGGGGGGATCTATGCACTTGATAATATATCCTCTCAGGTGTTGTGCAGAGTGAAGTGTTTTTCCATCTGCAGGTCTAGAGTCCTCCCCCACCCACTTTGGGCAAAGTCTTACTTCTTTTGAGTAGCTCTCTTGGTGTAGCTTTTTATTCTGTGTTGCAGTCTCCATTCACAGCCCTTTATTTGGGGCTTGATTCTATGCTACCCATTTTCTTGCCCCATACCCAATCTTGTTCTTTGGGGTGTTGTTTCTGGCCAGGGATTATTCATTTTATTTAATAAGCTGGTGGAGATATATTCCTCAAGATCTTTCACATTCTTTCCTAGCAAGGAGTTTGACTCTAAGTTGCAGTAAGATAATTGGGGGGCCATACATCTAGCAAGGGCATGCCTGAAATGGCATTTATTGTAGACTCTACTAACTTCTAGATTTTGGATGCTTGTCGAAGTTAGATAATATCCCAGAATGCATACTACTATCATCCTGAGGCTTGAACCATGACTGGCTGGACTCCAGAGATACAGTTCTCGGTTACTGTATTCTGCTCCCTCTCCCAGTTCTTAACATTAAGGACTAGTGATTTTGCTAGTTTTGTTTGATAAGAACTTATTGAGCACCATTTATTGAGTACTCTGTACCAGCTGCCATGGAAGATCCTTGGCATATGTAAATCTCTGCCTTCAAGGGGCCTCACTCTTCAGTGGAGTGACTCAAAAGATGGATGTGAATGGCAATGGCTCTGGCTATTGACTTACTTCAAACATTCTTGGCACACATAGCCACAGATTAAAGTAAAATAGATGATTTCCATTATAAAATTAAGATGATAGATATAGAGAAACCATCTGAAATAACTTTACAATTTAAATGAATATTGAACATTGACAGTAAACATGATTAAAACATTTAATTTGAAAATGTGCAGTGTTGGAATTATAATTCCTTAAATTACAGTTAAGGCACAGAAGAAAGCAGGTGTTGAGACATCAATGTTGATAAATAAGGGCCTTTAAAATAGTCTAAGTCATTTCTAAGAAATGGAAATAAATTTTTTTTTCATATTATTTAACATATAGTCAAATAATACATTCTTAAATATGTCTAAACTAAAATAAAATCATAGACATGTACAACTGAATGAATTACTTTACTATTCACTTATGTCTAGATGTTCTATTCTTAGGCTCGAATGGGAACATTTCTCTTCATAAGTAATTTATTTCCATAGCACGAATGCGATCTATGAAAAAGATGTATTGTAGGGTTTGCACAGAGCCGAGAATTCTTCCAGAATGTACTGAGGGAGCTTTGGAGAAAGGCTGGAAAAGTCTAAAGATTTGTGGATGAAATTCAAAAAAGGAAGGGCTTAATCTGTGCTTTTGCAGGAAGAAAAACAACAAAAAAACCAAAATCATACTAGAAGGAGTAAAGAGTTTTCTGCTGTGTTTGAGGTTGAAAAACTTAGTTATGTGTCTTGATAATGGTCTGGACATAAAACTGTCTTGGAGATGGAAAAAACAAACCTGACTTAATAGAAATTCAGCAGTGTAATTTTATCTTACCAAGAAAAAGAAACAAAATGAGATTTAGTTGTTTAGTAGAATTGAGTGATGTGGGGAAAATTAGGAGTATGTATAAGATACAATATGAGATGTTAATATACTCCAAGAAAACACAATAATAACAGAAGTAAAAGTAAAAGAAAACATTTCTGCAAGTTGAAGGCATGATCTAATTTTTCTTTCTTTTAAATTTCTGCCTTCTTTGAAAGAAGTGTTAACCAGTTTACTTCTTTGTGTGCTGTGCAGGACAAGGAATATGCTAAGGATAAGAGACTGGGGAAAGACCCCTGCGCAAACCCAGGCTGGTGTTCAAGGACCCCACACTAATGCTCTTTTGCCTGAAGCCTAACCTTTGCCAAACAATGTCAATGGTTCAAGTAGAGTGGGTGGGAGAGAAGACCTAAGGAAATGACAAAGGATTCAGTCCTGATTGCCAGTGGACTGTGCCTAAAGCTATCCATTAAGCCCAAGGGATTTCCTGCAAAGTGTCTGCCAGTGGAATGCAGAGCTTCTGAAAGGAACCTGAAAGTACAGCTGGAGTGAATGCTGCCTGAGTTGTGGCTGCCAGCCGGCAGCCTGCCTCATGCTGTGTCCTTCTGCAGAGCAGCCATCTGCTGCAGCATTAATGAATGTATCTCTCTCATTTTGTTTTGTTTTGTTTTTTTGACAGAACAATAGCTTCCATGGTGTGATCTGCATTCCGATGGATTGAGTCCTTTGCTTACACTTGTGTGTCTGTGTATGAGTGTGTGTGTGTGTGCATGTGTAGGGCTGGGGAGGAGACAGTGTAAGTCTGAGAACTCTCAGGTGGGGCCTTGGATGTTTTCAAGAAGGTTAATGTTTTAAGTTTGTTTGTAATTAGAATGCTCAATCAATTTTTCCTCTGGAGACCTGTACCATGGGGCTGCTCCTCTTTCCTCTACATTTTGCATATCTGTTGTCCCCCTTTCCATAGCCTGAATGCTAAAGGATGGATTTACGTCTTTCAGGAAATGCTGGTGAAGTATAGTTCTGTTGGAATAAAATATTTAAGAGGATTTTTCTTTTTCGTAAATCACCTGACATTAACTTGGCTTGATTAATCCCTTCTTGTTCCTCTTGCCTTGGCTGGTGTCTGTAAATCCATTTGGCTGCCTTTGAAGCAGTAGCAAGAAGAACCCTCTGCAGCAACTGTCAATATTTCTTTTCCCTGTGGTGTACATCAAACTCAAGACTGGAGACAGGTTCTTCTTAATTACAAAGGAGAGAAAGAAACACCCCAAAAGACAAATCAAAAACTTTACCAAGAGAGGATTGATTCAGTCTTCAGTCTAATCATCCGTAGACACAGAGAAAGTCCTATTTTGCCTGTCAATAATGGCCCTGTGGTTTTAATCTTTAGCCTACCAGAACTAAAGAAGAACCTAATTTGGGGAAAAACTTTTGAAGATTGGTTATTGGGCTCAATGAAGTCATCTAGTTTCTGGTTTTCAACAAAAAATTATTTCAAACAAAATATTACTGAGAACCTTCACCTATAAACCAGATGCAGTTGTAACTGCTCTGGTTGAAGCAGAGAGAAGTGAGAGAAGTGAGCAGGAAGTGGGCACTGGTCCATGTTCATGGGCTCCACTGGGCAGTCTATAAAGATACTCATCGAGGGTATTTCTTTTTCTTGACACTGATGGTAGAGAGTAGTTGTTATTGTTTATTTTTATTCTGCCCTTTAACTGTTTGCATAAATGTTATTTTATATCCTTCATTGGTATCCTTTTCCCTCATCATTTTGGGCTACATTTGGCAGAGAATGTAATAGGTGAGAGCTAAAATCTCGTCCATTCTAAAATTCAAAGGCAAAATACCTTTACTTTCTTGTGGTTATATGTTGACATTTTCTTACACAGTTGTCACATGACAACCTTATTTATTTGCTTTATTTTTTATTGAATTTTTTCTAAACATGCATTTGTACACATATATCGACATGTATTTATTTATATACATGTCATATACATAAGAGACATGTTTGTGTAACTCTTCCATAGTTCTTTCTGAGAGAGACATATATCTAGTGGTAGACAGTAATATGGAGAGTCTTGAAACTCCCATTTACAAATCCACTTACCAATCCCTGAAAAAATCATTTTTATAGTCCACTTACCTGTCCAGAAGCATGAGCAAAGCCTCACCAAGTGTAAAAGTTGTTGTTTCCCATCTGTGGGTCAGCCAGGGACCAGAACAGTAGGCCAAAGGAGCAGACATTTGTAGTTACATTTGTATTTGTCTCATAAGTGAATGTTCCAGAGTCCCCAAGTAGTTCTGGGCCCCTACAATCTGGGAGTACGGGGAGATTCACATCTCCAAGTAGGCCCTATATGAAGGTGTCTAAGTAGGTGGGTAACCTGCCATTGTCATAATGGGGCACAAAGCAGATAATTTTTTGTTAAAACTGGGATCATTTTGAGAGTGATAGAAAGGGAACATGAATGGGATCCTGAAGCAACAAGTTATCACCCAGGGATTGTGGTCGATCTCCTCGTAATTTTTGCTACCTCCTAGGGTCCTGCGGATGAAGAGAATCTTCAGCCCTATAGAGTTCAAAGTATAGCCTTAGGTTGTATAAGCAATTATGAAGAAAACCTCAACAACTCCAGAAAAGGAAAGCAGTCTTATTTTTGTTAAAGCAAACTGATGCTTTATAGCAATCTTAACAGGTTACAGTGGCTTCATCTTGATCATGGATTATGAAAGCAGTGCAGTGAGAGAGCCAGTTGAACAACCATCAGTGTAATGAACATGGTGAATATGGTGACCAAGAAGACAAGAGTTTGTTTTTTTTCTTTTTCTTTTTTGTTTTTTTTTTTTTTTTGAGACGGAGTTTCGCTCTTGTTGCCCAGGCCAGAGTGCAATGGTGCGATCTCGGCTCCCTGCAACATCCACCTCCTGGCTTCAAGGGATTCTCCTGCCTCAGCCTCCTGAGTAGCTGGGATTACAGGCACCCGCCACCGCACCTGGCTTAATTTTTTTGTACTTTTAATAGAGACGGGGTTTTACCATCTTGGTTAAGCCGGTCTTGAACTCCTGACATCAGGTGATCCACCTGTCTCGGTCTCCCAAAGTGCTGAGATTATAGGTGTGAGCCACCGTGCTTGGCTGTTTTTTTCTTTTTAAAGAGTCACTGAGATAATGCTGCTTAATCTAGACCTACAGAATTAAAATATCATAAGTTAAGAAGTAGGGCTGGCAGGTGGAAATTATTCTCTCCACTGGATATTTGTTTTACTGCAAACTAACATCTGAATATGCAGGAATCTGTAGACCCAAAACTTCTATGTGAAGGCTCATGATCCAGACTTTGCATTCAGATGGTCTGATGGTGCCTAATCACAGGCTACATCCTTTGGGTCCCAGTTTTCTTGTCTATGTAAATGGCTAAATCTGCAAGAAATACAGTGGTGATCCCAAGATTTTCTTACTCATTGACTGTTGTATGCTCAGTATAAAATTTGAAATGTTAAGCATATTCTCTTATAATTCTTTGAAAATATTAAATATTACCTCATCTATAATTTATTTTGAACTCCAATTAGCCTTAATTTTAAATTAAACTTCACTATCTATTCCTAGACTATTCCAAGTACCTGGGAGCTAATACTTCATTAAAAAATATACCATGGGTAAGTTCTTTTTTATAGTTAATACATTTTTTAGCATTAAGTTGACTAACATTTTTACGTGACGTTTATGCAACTTCATCTATTATGGATTAATTTGGCTATTTTATATTTCAGGACTCATAACTCTTGATTTTCTAAGCGATTTTTAAATTGCTGTTGCCAGAAGAAGTACCGTTTAGGAATTACAAGCAAAAATGAATACTTAAACTGCATTTTTAATACTTATTTACTCCACAAATTATGGAGATTCTGTTTCCAAAGCTAAACTTGGAAGCTATTGTTCAATGCGTGGTCTGACAAGTGGTCTTGAGGAATGGATTCCTGTTTGGAATCAAGACTGTCTAGCCTGTGGATACCACACTCAGAGAGGTTGACACAGTGCTTTGCATAAGCTAGAAGAAACTTGCTGGAGTGCAGGATTGTATTGTGTCTGGCTTCAAGTTCTTTATTGCTTCTTTGGGTCTTGAAAGGACACTTAATGTTCCATGGTCAACAATTATAGACAAGATTTCCAATGCTGTTCCAAGAACTTTCTCTGTCTCACTGCTTCACCAGAGACCCAAGGTGAAGAAAATAAGTTAGAATAATCAGGAACTGGAAAGGATGAGAGAAAAATGGGGATTCAAGCCCAGTGTGATCTCGCTTCAGTCTGGTGTTAGCCACTTTTTCTCATGCATGCCTGTGCTGACTCAGTTACTACCCTTGTTACCTTGCTCAATTAAAAGTTTTGTACCTGAACTCAAGTGCAAGCATAAGTACTGCCTGAGGGTAGTCTAATGTAATAAAAAGCAGAAGTAAAAACATAGAACTAAGCACTGAAAAGCAAATGTACAGGCATTTTATAACTGGAAGTTCATCTGCCAATGCCACGAAAGTCATTAAGAGAAACAGCATGAGGGATCAATATCGTGCTGGCTTAAACCAGCTAGCTGTGCTCTGGCTCATGGGGATGGCAATGTTTTGTCACTTGGGAGAGTATGAGTTGCTTTATAGGAAGATTAAGAACCTCCAACCAGAGCTGAATGTAGTCCCTGCTTCCAGGCCCACTATTACATGTCTTTTCTGCAGTTGTATTGGATGCCCCAGGGTAGTGCACAAATACCTGTCTTTCAGTTCACAAACAGGTTGTTGGCTTAGGAGTGGGGCAGGGTATCTTCCTACTGCACAGAATGGAGCACCTCAAGCTCTTTGTCTCCAGCATTCACAGCCTTCTGGACAGTGGACATCAGGCTTTCCCAGAAGGTGAGCAAGCCCTGATTCTTTTGCCTTGCCCAGCTGGAGAGAACATATAAGGGGCAATGCAGAGCAATGGTGCTGTCTTTTGATGTGCTGTTGAACTGCCTTTTGCAGGGAGGATTCTGCCCCTTGCATTGTGGATGTGAAACTGTGATTAAACCTTCAATGAGTGCTCCTTTACTAGGCAACGCAGGGGCAGTGCCTGGAATCTAGTCAGTTCATTGATAAAACTCGAGGTTGAAAGCATGACTGTTCCTTTGTGTAAGTGCATCCAGGCCTCATTAACGGGCCACTGCCCAACTCTGCCATCTGATTCAGCCACTGACTAATCGGAGACATTGCAGAGGCCATTTTAAAGCACCTACAAGGGAAGCTTTTAATCTCTTATTGGAAAATTTCGGGACTCGCCAAATGTCAGTAAGGCCCCTGTTGGTAGGTTAGGGTTTCAGCAGAGACTGTGGACGGTTAATATTTAGGCAGATATCCAGGAGGGCAGGGAAACCCCATCCTTCTTAGTGCATATATTTTCTTTTTTTTTTTTTTTTTTTTTTTTGAGATGGTGTCTTGCTCTGTCGCCCAGGCTGGAGTGCAGTGGCGCAATCTCGGCTCACTGCTAGCTCCGCCTCCCAGGTTCATGCCATTCTCCTGCCCCAGCCTCTCCAAGTAGCTGGGACTACAGGTGCCCGCCACCATACCCGGCTAATTTTTTTGTATTTTTAGTAGAGACGGGGTTTCACCGTGGTCTCGATCTCCTGACCTCGTGATCTGCCTGCCTTGGCCTCCCAAAGTGCTGGGATTATAAGCGCGAGCCACCGCGCCCGGCAGTGCATATATTTTCTATATTTTCTTCAAGCAGCTATCTAACTTCAAAGTCAGGCATTTGTCATAACTCTTACCATCAAAATGAAAGCTGAAAAAGGAGAGAAGATGAGTAAGGACATCTATTTCTTCCACTTTTGTCCATGGAGCAATATTCTAAGCCTGCGGTGATGACTTCCTTCCTGGCCCTGGGAGGGTGCTTTTTCTTTAGCCGTGTGCTTGGTGGGCATCTCTCTTCCTGACTCGGGTATCCTGAGTGATTTGTGACTCTGCCTGTGCATCCAGCATGTCATCATTTTTTCTTCCATCTTCCTCAGACATATTTCTGGGTAAAACAAATATTTATCAAAAGAAAGAATGACCCCAGTCACCCATGTGAATATTTTAATATTTATTGATTCTATGTTTTTTTGGTCATTCTTCATCTCTTCTAGAAATACCTTTGTCATATTCAGTTTTCAGAGGTTAGTGAGCCTGAAACTATACAACACTGGAGCCCTGTGCCTTAGAAAGCCACAAGAATTAAAAAGAGCATCAAAGTGTAAAGCATTGTAATGGTACTGAATATGTATAAGAATTTTCAAAATAGTTTCTACCAAGCATCCAAAAAGCTTGAATTTTAGATGTGAGCTTGATAGAAATATCTGAAAAATAGTTTTGTCATACAGTCCACTGTTCCTTTGGAATATTTATTGAGAAACACGGAAGATTTACATAGGGTTATATAAAGTTGTAAGTCCTTGGTACTGGCTGTTAAGATATAGTCATGTGCCACATAATGACCTTTTGGTCAATGACAGTCTGCATATATGGTGGTCCCATAAGATTATAATGGAGCTGAAAAATTTCTATTGCCTAGTGATATAGCCATTGTAATATTGTAGCACAAGACACTACTCATGTGTTTGTGGTGATACTTGTGTAAACAAACCTGCTGTGTTGCCAGTTGCATAAAAGTATAGCACATACAATTATGTACACTACATAATACTTGATAATAAGTGAACAAGTTACTGGCTTATGCATTTACCATACTATGCTTTTTATTGTTATTTTAGAGGGTACTCCTACTTTAAACAAAAAAGTTAACTGTCAAACGGCCACAGGCAGCTCCTTCAGGAGGTGTTCCAAAAGAAGGCATTGTTATCGTAGGAGATGACAGCTCTATGAGTGTTATTGCCTCTGAAAGCCTTCCAGTGGGACAAGATGTGGAGTGGAAGACAGTGATATTGATTACCCTGACCCTATGTAGACCTAGGCTAATGTGTGTATTTGTGTATTAGTTTTTAACAAAAGTTTGAAAAGTAAAAAGTAAAAATAAAAAATTTAAAAATAGGAAAAAGTGTATAGAATAAGGATATAAATACAAATATTTTTGCATAGCTGTACAATGTGTTTGTGTTTTAAACTGTTATCACAAAAGAGTCAAAAAGTTAAAAAAATTAAAAGTAAAAAAGATATAATAAGCTAATGTCCATTTGTTATTGAAGAAAGGAAAATTTTAAAAATAAATTTAGTATAGCCTAAATGAATCATGCTTATGGTCTACAGCGGTGCATAATGATATCCTAGACCTTCACATTCACCAACCACTCACTCACTGACTCACCCAGAGAAACTTCAGTCCTCCAAGTTCCATTCATGGTAGGTTCCCTATACAAATGTACCATTTTCTGTCTTTTATACCATATTTTTACTGTACCTTTTCTATATTTAGATATGTTTAGATACACAAATACTTACCATTGTGTTACGATTGCCTACAGTATTCAGTATAGTAACATGCTGTACAGGTTTGTAGCCTAGGAGCAATAGGCCATGCCATAGAGCCTAGGTGTGCAGTAAGCTATGCCATCTAGGTTTATGTAAGTACATTCTATGATGTTTGCACAAAGAGGAAATTGCCCAATGATACATTTCCCAGAGTGTTTTCTTACTGTTAAGCTACACATGACTATATACTTCTTTATATGTTTAAAGAATAACAGTGTCAGATCTCACTTTGTTGACAATTCCTAGTTAGCCACAGAGTGTTTCAGTGAAAGACTATAGTAAAATACTCATTCATTTGGTAGAACTTTGCATTTTGAGAATATCTAATCCCTAATTTGTTGTTACTGTAACTGTGGAATTCCTATTTTGGAAAGATAGTTTAGTGAACTAAGAGCATGCACTTCAGAGACAGGCTGGTTGGTTTAGATTCCAACTTCCACTTGCTTGTTGCAGGATCCTGGGTGAATCACTTAAACTCTTCCTGCATCAATTTCTTCATTCATAAAATTAGGATATTCATAGGGCTCTTATGAGATCATCAAGCTGATCTAAATCATGCATGTTCCCTTGAACAGTGTGACACATGGGAAGACTACATGAGTGTCCATTATTTCCTAACATTGTAAGTCCCTTAAATGGGTATAGTAGTGCACTCTGAGCAGGATAGGGAACTGCAAGAAGAGGAGAATGAGGCAGCCTCCTAGTTCTCTTGTTATGACTGTGTTTGAGAGTTGAGTACCCTGCTTTTTTAAGCACATTGTACTAAATGCTGTCCTCCGGATCCAGGACTTAAGAGTGAGACTTCCATGTTACAAGGGCCTTTTGACATTTCAGTAACAAAATCTCTGTCTGTAGGGCCGGAGGCAAAGTTCCCCAATGCTCAGTGTGTCATATCTGAGGGAAAGAAAACAATTAGAGCATCCAGAAATAGGCATGTCTTGCCATACCTGAGATGCAGGAAAATTAAATAAAATATATTTGTACATAAATACATAGATATAAATGTAGAATTCACTAAACACACTTTTTGGATGAATACTGTGTGGATTAAGAAAAGGAACACACAATGGCATTTGAAATTCCTCCCCTCTATGTACAGTTGAAGAGCAGTCTGCTGAACCAAGAAGTTTGGATGTATAATACCTGACATAAATGCATAAAGAATGCTACTTATAAATTAAAATGATTATTTTTGATCCCCTACTATGTGATAAACAATTTCCCAAGCTTTCTCAATTAATATTCTCCATAGATATATGAATTATATGTTATTTTCATTTTTAGAGAGAGGAAAACTGAAGTCATGAGAGATTTATTTGAGGTTATAAACAGCTAATAATTGACAAGGCAGCATTCAAATCCAGGAATTTCTGACTCTGAATCCACACACTTTCCAGTATCATCTTACTCTTTCAAGGATAATTTAGTTCAGTCCGGTGGAAAATTACTAAGCCCCTATTGATTGCAAGGCATTGAAGAGGGTGCTAGGGTTACGAAACAAACCAGACTGGCATGCTCCCTGCCTTCGAGGAACTGATAGTCTAGAGGGGTTGACAAATATTAGAAACTATCTATGTTTGCTTCTTTCTTTCTGTGCATTCCTAGATATGTGTATTCAGAACACAGTGCCTTACAAACTGTCTAAATCTTTAGACAGTTTGTAAGGCACTGTGTTCCCTTGAAGATAATATCTTTAAATATACTTGTTTTTACAGAAATGTGCACATCTCACATTCTTAACCCCATTACCTAACATTGCCACCTGACAAGGCAGTTTACAGACTAGATTATGCACATTATAGGCTCATCATTGATTTGGTTTCTCTAAAGAATCAGGGGGAGGATTATAATTTAGCAAGTTACTATGTATTTCATGTTAAAATAAAACATCTTACTATATCAGCTTTCTTATTTCCAACACTGCAACTAAAGCTGGGTAGATTTATCCTGATATTGTAGAGCTCAGGTAGAAATGGGGAATAGGGAAAGAAAAGCGATTTATCTGGTATATCCCCCCAAAAGTGGGTACAGTATGAATGAAGTGTATTCTCTGCAGAAGGAAAAGTTGTGTATCAAGTGATGCTTGATAGAGAAAGAATAAATTAATAGTATAGGCATGGGAGAGACAAAAGTCAGGTGACCAGAGAAACAGGGAGAGAATGAGGGGTGATGGGATGTTTCAGAGCTTATTTTAGGAAAGATTGTACTGTTTGCTTCTTACGTCTACATAGTTATGTGAAACTTGCATTCCTTCATTGACTGGGCTCTTTCCACCTAGGAACTTAAGAGCTTAAGAGGAGAAAGACATGTGCCATATGATACCTGCTCTGAGTCACTTGTCTTTGACTAGCTTGGCACTACTTAACATAGTATTACAGTATCTCCTTTAGGTCTGTATGCAAAAAAAAAAAAAAAAAAAAAAAAAAAATTAAAAAATGGAATGGGAATCAAAAGGAGAATCAGAATGTTACATTTCTCTTCAGTGAATCACACATTCCCTTTAGGTCTAGCCCCTTTCTTTTTTTCTGTCTTCAGTACTTGGGCAGTTGCTCATTTATAATGGGAACCTCTATAATGAACTCCATGGAAAACTTGGAAATGAGACAGCTGAATCGCCATGAATGGATAACTAAAGAATCTTTAGCAGATTCAATTATTCTGACAACATTTTTATTCTGCTTTATCACTGAAAGTATTCAGAAAGCTAGAACTACTGCAGGCAGGACACCAAGACCCCTGGTCATCTCTACAGGATGAGAACATTTAGTAAAACCAAATGGAAAACTTGTGAGCTCTTCCTTCCCAGCTGACACTCAGGCAGTCTGGACAAAGGGCTGATTAATAGAAGAGAGCTCAGCCTGAAGCTCTGGAGTTGTTTGGTCGGGTCTAGAAGGGAAGCGATTTTCAGGACCTCTCAATCCTGTGTCTGTCTTCCTATTCCGCCACTCCTCCTCTTAGTTGCCTTTTGTGCTCAGTTAACATAAAGCACAGGTACACAGTGTTTCCTGAAGGACCTGACTGTCATTTTTTTTATTCCACTATCAGTTTCTTTAATCTAGATATTAGTCCGTTCTGAAGTCTCACATTAGGTATACAATCCAACATATACAAATGTAATCTTTCCCAGTACTCCACTGTGAAAGGAGAGATTTATTTTTAGGGTTGAACATACTAATATATGACATATTTCATTTTCTGTGATTCTAATTCAATGCAACTCAATCAATAGCTCTTCCTATATTTATGTCTAGCTTGTGATACCTAGTCTTACAGTTTATACATAAATATATGTGGAGAAAAGTCTTGGCTGGAGGAAGATGGTGGTAAGTTATTTCAGAACTCAGTTTATACATAGAATAAATACCCATAGTAATTGTTATTCATGTATGTGAGGACCTGTGTCTGATGATACTATTGAAGATGCTGTGTAGTTATGTTTTTAACATTTATATGTTTAGTAACTCTTGTATTATGGACTGGATCACTCGGTTTCCATTTAAGGGTTTGAGTCCTCAATGTATAACATTGCTTTAGAATTCAGGATCAATCCATTGCCAAACTGAGATATAACCACATACAAGAGGTGAGATGAGCAGGGGACTGCCTTTCCCATCCTGTCTATCAGCCTCCCTTCTTGAGTACTGTGTGTAGATGAGGAAGCAGCACAGCTCATGAAATTAGTCCCCTGGTATTTTAATACAAAAAAACAAAACTTGAGGTGTGATGTTTTGCAAGGCAGTGAGAATTATTTTTTCCCTTCACTTATTAAAACTTCCCATTGTTTCGGTAGTTGTTTCAGCATGTTTACATTTTGAAATGACTCCCTCCTTGCTTTTTAAAAATGCAAGTCCTTGAACACCACCACACACACAAACACACAAAAGATTTTAAGATTCGGTCTTCTTTGATGTAAAACCGTGGGGTCTTGTATAATCATCTGCTCACCCAGAGAGCAGATGCTGCTCTCTTTCTTGGCAAACAAAGCTTGGATGAAAAGGGCAACAATGCAGGGAAGATGTGAATGCCCACCACTCCTCTCCTACTGACAGACACTGGACTCCCCTGGAGGGCCTGCCAGCTCCCATCAGCTGCAAGACTTAGGGTACTCCTGGGGGATCAAAGAAGAAAGTGTCTTCATTGTGTAATTGCTGGAGAAGAAACACTGAAAAATGCAGAAAACATAAGACTCGATCAGCTAGGCACTCTTTAATTGTAATTTTGTTGTTCTGCCCACTTGCATAGTGCTAGAAGCTCTGCTACATGTGTGAAGGGGACAGGGTGTTAGAGCTTGTGCTGGGGGACCTGAGACATTTGGGCGCGGAGCCTCATTCCATCACTTTCTACCTCTGTGATCTGACCACACATCTTAAACTCTCATAGCCCCAGTTTCCTTATGCTGTGGTGTGTTTCTAAACCCACTGGAGAAGGAAGAGAGGAGGGGAGGGGAAAGGAAGGAAGCCAGGGACCTGGATTTGTAACACTTGCCAATTTCCATGATTTATCTACTTCCAATATGGCAATTTCAAAATACCTAAGGTTGTGGTTTGCAAAACTCTGGAATATTTAACAATAGGCTCATTAAGTGGCCCAAGTACATCATTGCTGATCTATAAAATGACCGTACTAGAATTTACCACATACGATTGTGGTAAGGATTAGTGAGACAACGTATGCAAAGTTCTCAGCACCCTAAGTTTTGGCGTAAAGTAAATAGTAAATACTTAGTGATTAGTTACTATTTTATTATTTATTTTTTTTTTTTTTTGGCTGCATATCACTTTTAGGGGGACTTTGTGCCAGTGATTCTAACTCTGGCTTTAGAGTATCACACATCACATATGCACAAAAAGTAGTCATTGTGTGCTACATGATAATATTAGAGGGAAAAAGGGATTCTTAAAAATGTGAAAGTAAACATTTCCAAGAAACTGTTAATTGATGCTTTTTAAACTCCTAAAGTCTTTCTAGACAATTTTCCCCCCTGAATTCTTGAAGATTTTTCACCAAATCTTGAATACTTTATGTATTTTTAGTGACTGATTCTGTACTCTCCTTCACTGGGGAACCTTGTTAAGGAGGTTTTATTGATGACTCTTACTTTGGTTGGGTACAAACATGATTGTTTTTGCTTGTTTCCTCACCACTTTATTTTTTTTTAATTAAATTAAATTAAATTTTAAGTTCTGGGATACATGTGCAGGACGTGCAGGTTTGTTACATAGGTAAACATGCACCATGGTGGTTTGCTGCACCTGTCAAGTCATTACCTAGGTATTAAGCCCCACATGCATTAAGTATTTATCCTGATGCTCTCCCTTCCCTCTGTACCCCTGACAGGTTCCAATGTGTGCTGTTCCATGTCCCTCCCTGCATCCATGTGTTCTCATTGTTCAGCTCCCACTTACAAGTGAGGACATGCAGTGTTTGGTTTTCTGTTCTTATGTTAGTTTGCTAAGGATAATGGCTTCCAGCTCCATCCACGTCCCTGCAAAGGACATGATCTTATTCCTTTTTATGGCTGCATAGTATTCCATAGTGTATGTGTACCATATTTTCTTTATCCAGTCTATCATTGATGTTGCCCATCACTTTCAACTGTGCTTTCTCATGTTCTCTTTGCCTACCCTTCACAACATATTGGGAATATCCCTAACCTTTCTGGTTGCTTTGACTTATTAAAAATTTAGCCAGTCTCATTTAAATTTTTACTCTCACATCCAATTTAAAACTTCCTCCCTTCTCTAGTGCAGACTCCACTAGTGACCTAAGTAGCTTGGAGGTGGGACCTAAACTACTATTTGTACACTGTTCTTTCCTGTTTTTTTTCTAGGCAAACTTGTCCATTATTGGCTGCAAGAAGGACCTGAGAAGAGAGGGTGATGTTTCATCATGTAATTGAGTGAGGCCTAGGCCTCTCCTTTTGCTGTTTCTTTGACTGATAGTGACTAGTCACTGGAAGAGGTGTTGTCTCTCCTGTAGAGCAGAGAGCACTCTGGAGGACCCTGAGGGCTTCCTAACTCCACTTTTCTCTGGTATGAAGATTTAGGCTCTGGCTTGATTGGCATCCTCCCACTTAGCTCAAGCCACTGTTACAAAAACACCAGGGATTTGGTCTAGGTCCTGCTGCTCACCACACAAAAAGCCAATCACTGAGATAACAAGTATTGCCAGGGAAGAAGGCTTTAATCCAGTGCTGTAGCAGAGAAGATGGGAGGTCAGTCTCAAATTCATTTCTCTGACTGACTAAAGTTAGGGGTTCATATAGCAGGAAATAAATGTAACTACATGCAGGAAAACAGAAATAAGGGAGGGATAAGAAAGGAGAGTTGGCCAACAGGAAGGAGTTGGTCACTTAGGCAATCATAATGAGTGAGGAGTCTGACATCTCATTGACCAGATCTGATCATCTGATAAGTTTCAGTTCCTTGATAGGATCTGGGAGGATTGATAGTTGATTTTCTAAGAAAGGAACTCAGATAAGACAAATATAATTTTCCTGAGTTTCAAGACTAGGAGGGTGGATTTCTATGTTTATTCAAAATACCCATAAACATCAGTTATATGAGAGAGTTGGGTCAGTTTCCACCACCACTGCTTACCCTACAGCCTCTATGGTGGTGCCAGCCACATGCCACAAGTCCAGTGGCCTCCAGGAAAGGACATGCAAGTCATAGTTCACAAATCCTTGCCCCCAACCAAGTGGTAGGAGCAAACATTGAGCTACTGGCAAGCCTTTTTTCAGGCCTACCATCTCTCTTCAGTTCTTATGAACCCTGCTCAGATTGCAGAAACAGGTGAGGCTGCTGCCAAAGCAGAAGTTTTCCTTCTGGCATTTACCCCAGTCTTTTGGAATGAATGGCCTGGAGGCCCTCTCCATTGTATTAGGGAGGAAGAGCACCCGTCCTCCCTCCCTGAAAGGGTTCTGGACCATGAGGTTGATTCCCCCACAGAGCTGAGGACTCTCATTATTCCCACCCCACAGCTGGGGTGGTAGACAGTGGATGTACGTGTTTGCTCTGGCTGACATAACATAGTACCACAGACTGGGTGGCTTACATCATAGAAATTTATTTTCTCACAGTTCTGGTGTTGGCAGTGACAGGTGAAGCTGGCTGGGCTTCTGGGTTGGGTGGGGACTTGGAGAACTTTTCTGTCTAGCTAAAGGATCGTAAATGCACCAATCAGCACTCTGTGTCTAGCTAAAGGTTGTAAATGCACCAATCAGCACTCTGTCAAAATGGACCAATCAGCACTCTGTAAAACAGGCCAATCAGCACTCTGTAAAACCGGCCAATCAGCTTTCTGTAAAACGGACCAATTAGCAGGATGTAGGTGGGGCCAAATAAGGGAATAACAGCAGGCCACACCCCAGCCAGCCGGGCAACCTGCTCCGGTGCCCGTCCACACTGGAAGCTTTGTTCTTTTGCGCTTTGCAATAAATCTTGCTGCTGCTCACTCTTTGGGTCCACACTGCCTTTATGAGATGTAACACTCACGGTAAAGGTCTGCAGCTTCACTCAAGTCAGCGAGACCACGAACCCACCAGCAGGAACTAACAACTCCAGACGCATTGCCTTTAAGAGCTGTGACACTGCGAAGATCTGCAGCTTCACTCCTGAAGACCATGAACCCATCAGGAGAAGGAATGAACAACTCGGGATGCACTGCCTTTATGAACTGTAACACTCACTGTGAAGGTCTGCAGCTTCACTCCTGAAGTCAGCGAGATCACGAACCCACCAGAAGGAAGAAACTCCGGACACACCATCTTTAAGAACTGTAACACTCACCACGAGGGTCCGTGGCTTCATTCTTGAAGTCAGGGAGACCAAGAACCCACCAATTCTGGACACAGCAGGATTGGTTTCTTCTGAGGCCTCTCTCCTTGGCTTGTTGATGGCCATCTTCTCCCTGTGTCTTCACGTGGTCTTGTCTGTTTCCTGTGTCCAAATTTCCTCTTCTTGTAAAGCCATCAGTCATATTGGATTATGGCCACTCTAAAGACCTCGTTTCCACTCCATTACCTCTTTAAATACCCTGTCTCCAAATACAGTCATATTCTGAGGTATTGAGAGTTAGGAATAACGTATGAATTGTGGGGGACACAATTCAGTGCATCACAGGAGGGTAGGGCTGTTTCCTGGCCCCAGGTGTCACTGATGCTTCTCTTTAGAGACTTTGATATTTTTGGTTTGTTTCAGCTTTGGGCCTTGTCCTCCAATTCTACGAAGACAGAAATAGCCCACTCAATATTCCATTCACTGGACATATAAGGTAGCTAATGCTGAATATTTTTGAGACCTTTACTTTCTATACTTGAAAGTATGAAACACACAAAATAGAACATTCTTAGAGCACACAGAAAAAGGAGCTGAAAAGAATGAAAGGAAAAATTAACTACAAAGCATAGGAAACAACTGGAAGAAGGATAGAAAATATAGGAAAAAATGAAAATATCAAGAATACATTTTGAAACCATAGAAAAAATTTTTACTATATTTCTAAAAAATGAATATACAGGATTCTGTCATCAAAAACTCCACCGAAGAGAGTGTTTTAAGAATTTAAGTAATCAGCAAAAAGGCACTAATGTTGCCTATCAGTAACACAGAAGTTGGTAGGTTATTCCTACTGATGCTTGTGTCCTCATTCTCTTATGGTTTGTTTAATACCTTCGTCTTTATGCGGGTTTCTTAACACTGCAAGATAATGTTTGTTCAACTTGACAAATTGAACAAATCGACACATTGTGACCCTGTTTACTCTTGTTTCCAAAGTGAATTGTTGGCTTTTTGGCAATTTCTGAGGGTTAAGAACCATTAATGTCCATTGAAATAAGCCATTGAGAGCAAAAGGATCAAACAATCTTATGCGATGAGTGAGTTAATGAAAGTTAACTTAATTGTTCTGCTCCTTGGTAGACACAGCTACCAAGAAAGGGTGACTTACCCAAAGCACGTAGCTCTTTTAGAGAAACTTGGGGGAGCCATTTCAATCCAATATGAGCATAATACAGGAACAAATATTTTTCTTTGTTTCAGAAACTCTCTTGTTTGTAATTCTTCAAATTCTTAGTTGTAGGGAGAAATAGAGGGATATATATGTGAGCTTAATGCAATATTGCAGAGGATGAAGATGTTAATATTTTCCCAGAAAACGATTTTTATTTCTAAAATAAATGACAAAAATTAGCATAAGTTCTGGTAATCATTTCATAATTAGGTGTTTATGTGAATTATATTTGACTTCTATACCCTAGTAGAACTTTCTTGTTTGCTTAAATTACTGCAGAAATGCATTTGTGTTCAGACAGTACCATTCACTTTTTTATCCTCCTTCTAGAACATATTCCTATTTTTTAAAGGAAAATAAGAACCTTATTTTAATTTGTAAAAATAATAAACCTTGCCAGATTAACTGACTTTGTGGGCTTTCTCACTGAGAACAGCTTTCCATATTAGGGCTTTCCTAACAGTGTATTTTATTTGTCTATTGTTTGGTAAGAAGTTACATTATTTGGTAGTATCAGGAATCGTACCATTTCAGGGAAATTCAAGTGCAGGATGATTAATCATTAAGATTTCTTTTGGATGTTGAGGAGCAGTAGGGAGGGATAGAAAATAAATTGAAGAGAGGTAAAACCTTGCTTCAAAGAAGGCTTGGGGAATGCCAAGACTCTACCAATATTTCGTTGCGACTATTTTTATACAAATTGTGCATTAAAGTCACAAGTGAGGTAGATTTTGTTTATTTTTATACATCCAGTGAGATATGGATTGACAGTTTTATACTCAGAAGTGGTTTGGGATATCTAATACTCAATCTTTGGTATGTTTAAAGACTTTTGGAAAATATGGCCCCTAGTCTACCTGCATCAGAAACATCTATGGTATAAGCTGCTGTTTCTGGGTCCCTGAGATTCTGATTCAGTATGGCTATGTCCAAAGACCTGTATTTGTATAGGGGTTTCCAGTTGATTCTGGTGCACATAGAGATTTGAGAACTATTGTTTTGGGAAATAACTCTGCTCACAGACAATTTATGTATTTATGTTGGAAGCCTCGGAGTCTACTTGTCTGTAAATCTCTCTTTCCCTTCTGTCTGTTGTATAAGTTCTCCAACTCCTGGTTTTGCTCCAGAGAAGGATTAGGTGATGATTCTTTTATATGGGTAGCTTATGTAGCCTAGAAAATGTTTTCTTGTTGGTTGAAAGTTATTTCATAATTTCAGTACTATGTTATCTCCCCCATGTGCCTCTTAGTCTTGGATGGATGTATTTCAGCTGACAGAAACAAACTGAGAGAGATGGTCTTTTCTGAAGTGAGCAAAAGGAATTTTATTATAAAACATGTTCACATTTTCACAATAAACTTTTCTGTAATATAGTTCAACATTTTTACCTGTAGGCTGAAACAACTTTATGCATCTTTAAACAAGAATATATTTTATATTTGTGTCCATACTTTCCAAAAAAACAAACTTTGATGGGAGGGTATATAGAGATCTTACTCAATTTCCAATCAGGACTTAGTGACATGGTTGGTCTTGTAAAAAAGAAAACATTCATTTATTTTTATTTCCTGATTCAGAAATGTAATATATGGACATGGTCTAACTTTTGAAATATAATGAAAAGTATAAAAATAAATAAACCCAGGCCAAGGAGGGAGGATCGCTTGAGATCAGGAGTTTGAGACTGACTCGGGCAACATAGTGAGACTTCATCTCTACAAAAAAATTTAAAAATCAGTTAGATATGGGCCTGTGGTCCTAGCTACTCTGGAGGGTGAGGTGAAAGGATCACTTGAGCCCAGGAATTTGAGGGTTCAGTGAGCTATGATCATGCCTCTGCACTCCAGCCTGTGTGACAGAGCGAGACCTTGTTTCTTAAAAAAAAAACATCTGCAATTTCATAACCCAAAGAAAAACATTTTTTACTTTTTGGTGTATGTTTTTCTTTTCTAGGATATACATAGCTATTGTTAATATTTTATACCTAAATCTGTAGGCATTCCTGATCATCCCTTTAGGATAAATTCCAGAAAGTATAATTCCTGTAAAAGAAGATACATTTTTAGGGTTTTTGATACATATTACCAAGTTGCTTTCCAGAAAAGTTGAACTAATTGGTATTCTAACAGTTGTATGGATAATCAGACTTCATTGGTTCAAATAGATGATTTTTAAAATTTAATTTGTAAGGACAAAGGTGTCTGTTTTTAGGAAGTTCATACATTTTTAGTGATTTTGTCTGAATTTGGTGACTTTACTTTTTGATGCTGAGGTTGTTGTAATCAGTAGATTGAATGGGGTAGTATAACTGGATGATGTGTTCATCATGCCAGTGACTCTGCCAGCTGCAGTGTTTGAAGTTGAATACTGTGTTCACAGAGTTCACCTATAATGCTTACTCTTTAACTTACTCACTCTTTAGGAGCTCTCCTGACTGTAGTGATGATAAGAACTACTAACAGCCACAGACCACAGTGCAGCTACCAGGTATAGCCTCTGTTATTCATGACAACTCATCAAGTACTTTAGTGAAACATTTAACCTCTTTATAGCATTCTAGAATATAATAGACAGGTATGACCTTGCATTTCTGTATATACTTTTTAAATAGTGTCTTTTGGGTTAGTCTCTTTTTCTACAGGTTTTCCTTGTCAGCTCCTTGTGGACTGGGGAGGTGGACCACAACCTGTAATTCTACTTGGTGCCACCTGAGAGCCACTGTATTAGTCAATTTTCATATTACTATGAAGAAATATCCAAGACTGGGTAATTTATAAAGAAAAGGAGGTTTAATGGACTCACAGTTCCACATGGCTGGAGAGGCCTCACAATCATGGCAAAAGGAGAAGGAGGAGCAAAGGCATGTCTTACATGGTGGTGGGCAGCAGCATGTTCAGGGGAACTGCCCTTTATAAAACCATCAGATCTTGTGAGACTTATTCACTGTCACAAGAACAGCATGGGGAAAACTCATCCCCACGATTCAATTACTTCCTACTGGGTCCCTTTCACGACATGTAGGGATTATGGGAACTACAACTCAAGATTAGATTTGGATGGGGACACAGCCAAATCTTATTATTCTGCCTCTGCTCCCTCCCAAATCTCATGTCCTCACATTTCAAAACACAATCATGCCTTCCCAATAGTCTCCCAAAGTATTAACTTATTCCATCATTAATCCAAAAGTCCAATTCCAAAACCTTATCTGAGATAAGGCAAGTACCTTCCACCTATGCACCTGTAAAATCAAAGCCAAGTTAGTTACTTCCTAGATACAATGGAGGTACAGGCATTGGGTAAATACACCCATTCCAAGTGGGAGAAATTGGCCAAAACAAAGGGGCTGCAGGCCTCATGCAAGTCCGAAATCCAATAGGGTGGTCATTAAACCTTCAAGTTCCAAAATAATCTCGTTTGACTCCATGTCTCACATCCAGGTCATGCTGATGCAAGAGGTGGGTTCCCATGGCCTTGGGCAGCTCTGCCTTTGTGGCTTTGCAGGGTACAGTCCCCTCCCAGCTGCTTTCACAGGCTGTTGTTGAGTGTCTGTGGCCTTTCCAGGTGCACGGTGCAAGCTGTCACTGGATCACAGTTCTGGCATCTGGAGGATGGTGGCTGTCTTCTCACTGCTCCACTAGGCAGTGCCCCAGTAGGGACTCTGTGTGGGGACTCCAACCCAACATTTCCCTTCTGCACTGCCCTAGCAGAGGCTCTCCATGAGGGGTCCACCCCTGCAGTAAGCTTCTGCCTGGACATGCAGTCATTTCCATACATCCTCTGAAATCTAAGTGAAGGTTCCCAAACCTCAGTTCTTGACTTATGTGCACCTGCAGGCCCAGTGCCACATGTAAACCACCAAGGCTTGGAGCTTGCACCCTCTGAAGCAACAGCCTGACCTGTACATTGGCCCTTTTTAGCCCTGGCTAGAGCTATAGCAGCTGGGACACAGGGCACCATGTCTGGGGCTGCATAGAGGAGTGGGGCCCTGGGCCTGGCCCAGGAAACCATTTTTCCCTCTTAGGCCTCCAGGCCTGTGATGGATGGAAGGGGTTGCTGTGAAGGTCTCTGCTATGCCCTGGAGACATTTTCCCTATTGTCTTGGTGATTAACATTTGGCCCCTCGTTACTTATGCAAATTTCTCCAGCTGGCTTGAATTTCTCCCCAGAAAAAGGGTTTTTCTTTTACATCATCATCAGGGTGCAAATTTTCCAAACTTTCATGCTCTACTTCCTCTTGAATGCTTTGCTGCTTAGAAATTTCTTCTGCCAGATACCCTAAGTCATCCCTCTCAAGTTTGAGTTTTCACAGATCTCTAAGGTAGGGTCAAAATGCCACTAGTCTCTTTGCACTGCAAGAGTGAGCTTTACTCTAGTTCCCAACAAACTCCTCATCTCCATATAAGACCACCTCAGCCTGGACTTGATTGTCCATATCACTATCAGCATTTTGGTCAAAGCCATTCAACAAGTCACTAGGAAGTTCCAAACCTTCCCACATTTTCCTGTCTTCTGAGCTGTCCAAGTCTCTAGGAAGTTCCAAATTTTTCCACATTTTCCTTTGTTTTTCTGAGCCCTCCAAGTGGTTACAATCTCTGCCTGTTACCCAGTTCCAAAGTTACTTCTGCATTTTTGGGTATGTTTACAGCAGTGCCCCCACGCTGCAGTACCAATTACTATATTAGTCTGTTCTCATGCTGCTAATACAGACATACCCAAGACTGGGTAATTTATAAAGAAAAAGAGATTTAATGGACTTACAGTTCCACATAGCTGGGGAGGCCTCACAATCATGGCAGAAGGCAAAGGAGGAGCAAAGACACATCTTACATCATGGCAGGCAAGAGCGTGTACAGGGGAACTGCCCTTTATAAAACCATCAGATCTCATGAGACTTATTCACTATCACAAGAACAGCATGGGAAAAACCTGCCCCCATGAGTCAGTTACCTCCCACTGGGTCCCTCCCATGACATGTGGGGATTATGGAAACTACAATTCAAGATGAAGTTTGGGTGGGGACACAACCAAATCATATCAGCCACCCATACCTAGATCCCCATTATAAAATTAGGGATACTTCTGTTTTTCTTCATAGGCAAGTACCTAAATGCTACAATTTAGTAAGTTTACAAGTATTATGATAGATGTTAAAATTGTGGAATTTTAAAAAATACAGTTGGATGAAAGAGTTTGGCTGGTGTTTTATCTGTTATAGTATCTGTTAGGACTACTGTAACAAAATCCCACAGATTAGGAGGCTTAAACAACAGAAATTTATTTTTTCACAATTTTTCACAGGAGGCGGGAAGTCCAAGATCAAGGTGTCAGTGGCAGGCTTGGTATCTTCCAAGGCCTCTCTCCTTGGCTTACAGATGGCCACCTTCTTGCTGTGCTTTCACATGGCTTTTTCTCTGTACCTATGTGTCCCTAGTCTCTCTCTTCTTATAAAGACAGCAGTCCTATTGGATGACGGTCCACCCACATGACCTCATTTTACCTTCTTTAAAGTCCTTATCTCCTAGTACAGTCTCATCCTGAAGTGAACTGGGGGTTAGGACTTCAACATATGGATTTGGGGTTGAAGGGGACAAAGGACATAATGACTGATTTATGTGTTTATTTACTCATTTATTTACCTAAAAATAAATGTTACTGAATGTTCGTAGACATTTTTCCTGAGAGCTGGTTTGATGATGATATGCTTTCTGGGTCTCTGTCCACATTGCAAGGTCAAAATTTGTTTTTAAATTTACTATTATTTTATTGATTTATTTAATTAATTTTTAATATATATATTTTTGAGACAAGGTCTTGCTCTGTTGCCCAGGCTGGAATGCAGTCATGCTCATTGCAGCCTAGAACTCCTGGCTGAAGAGACCCTCCTTTCTCAGCCTTCCCAGTAGCTGGGAATATAGTCTTGTACCACCATGCCCAGCTGTCAAAACTTGTTTTATAGAAACTATACTTTAGGATTATGGGTAATATTAGGGCCATTTCTTCACAACTTTTATAACTGTGAATAAGTGAAGGATGACCAGAAGTACCTATCAATTAATTTTTTAGTCCAATAGTCAGAATCCAGGAATTAACAGTAAACTCAAAGTGATGGTTTCTTCCAGCTCTGCCAAGGTAAACTATATCCAGTGAATCTTGACATTGCTTTGGGTTTAGCTCTGTGACATGCAGCTGGTGTGCATATCCAGGCCCAGTACCCTGCTGGATGGTGCCAGTTTTACTGGGGAGGTTATATGCAGAGATTCTGCTGGTTTGAATCCTGGCTCTGCCACTTGTCAGCTTTTAACCTGGGACAAATTGTTTAATCTCTCTATGCCCAGTTTCCTCATCCATGAAATAGGAATAATAATAATACATAGGGTTCTTGTTAGGAATAAAATAGTTATGCCATTAAGCACTTAGTACAAGGTCTAGCACTTAGTACATACTTAATCAGTATTAGGTCTTACTATTTAGGAGCAGGGCATATATGGTTTTAGTCTGAAAAGATACCATTTTATTTCCCCAGACTAGCAATATTCCAAACATAGCTGTATTTTCACATGATACTCAGTAAATTTTTATTGAATGGATGAATGAATGATATTTGAAAATTTCTTATTAGTTCTGCACTGAAGTGAATTTACTTTGGATTTTGAGTAGCATAAAGTCCAATAAAAATGCCTTTGAACTCTGGAGCACAGCAGGAGGTTGCTTTGATTCTGAAAATCTGGAAAGATTTTTTGGAGTGTCTGAGTTCAACATTAATAAAACTTTTTAATGCTGAATCAAAATAAGAGATCTGTGACAGCTGTTCTTAAGAATTTTGGTCTAGGACTCATTTACACTCTTTAAAATTATTAAAGACCCAAAAAGCTTTGGTTTCTGTGAGATTATCTCAATTTATATTCCTTACATTATAAATTAAAATAGAGGAATTTAAAAATATTTATGATATGTCCAAAGAACAAAAGTAAGCCCATGTGGGTTAATCTAAATAATGCTTTTTAAATTGTGTTTTCCAAAATAAAACAAAAAGTGAGAAGAGTAGCATTGTTTTACATTTTTGCAAATCTCTTTAATGTCTGACTTAATAGACAAGTGGACTCACATATCTGCTTCTGCATCAATCTGTTGCAAAATTTCCATTGTATACTTGTAGGAGAATGAGAGTGATAAAGGCAAATAATGTGTTAGTTTGATTATGAAAGTAGTTTTGAAGGTTTGGACTTCTTGAAAGGATCTTAGGGATTTCCCACACCACACTTTGAGAGCCACTGATCTAAGTCAAGTCCATTAGGAATCCATAGCCTCTGAGTTTTGCAATCTCCATTTATCAGCACTAATGAGCTGAACAGATGGAAATGTTTACTTCCTTCCATTGATGTTTAGAAACAAGTTGACTAAAATGATTTTCCAATGTCATTCACTCACCCTTCAGTGCTAATGCCCATCCTCAAATAAATGAGAACATTAAATAGCTAGAAAAAAGTTTGTTGAAGTTATTTGACAAAAATAAAGAAATTTTGATTAGAGTTAACTACATTATAAATGCCTAAAGACAATGTGTGGCCTTTCTCAAATTTAGAATCGGCTAACTGGGAATGCCAATTAAGCTTTGACCTGGGATTGGCTGGCAGCATCCCAGGAAAAGTCTAGCAGTGTTGTTGAAGAATACTATAGGACTTGGTGCCTTGAAAATTTTTTTTCATTTTAGTATGATCTCCCTCCCACTTTGATGTTTTAAAATTAATTGTGTATCTCAACCTGTCAATCAGATGGGAAATTACTATAGTAAGGTGTAATTTAAAAAACTCACAGATTACAGTGATAGGAGATGTGATTCTCTTATTTATTTATTTATTTTTGTAGATGGGAATCTACTAACCTATGTAAAAGGGAACTTATTCTGTTCTACAAGTGCTCTGTGCTGTGCTGAAGTTGTAGTCTCTATTCTAAATAATCTCCAATTTTATTTTGTCCCTGCCCTAACAAGTTGTTTTCATCATTTTTATTTTTCAAGAAATGATTTATGACTCTTTACTATAAGAATTTAGAAAAGTTACTGTCGTCTATCATTTCTGAAAGACTTGATCCCTTTTCTGGAAATTCTGCTTTTTACATAGGAGCACAGTACATCGTACTCGCCACAAGGGAGATTATCACGTCTTCCACTGTGATAACTTCCCACGCAGTGGCAGTAGTACAGAACATTCACGTTGCCTCTCATGAATTTTAAAACAAGCTGTAAATCTATTCAGTGTCAGGCACTTTCCCATACAAATGCATTGTATGTTGAAAATCTAAATAATCAAGAATTCTGAGATGATTTTACTTTAAGGAGTGTGATCTTCTTTGTCTAGTGAGCACAATTCTTTGTCTTTCCTCATGGTGAAATAACTGAAGTCCCTTTCAGCTTCGAATGTATTTTAAGGTTTTCATCTCATGCTCACAAGAGGGCGCTAATTCCTATTCATGCCTATAGTGGCAACAAGAAATTTACTCAAATCTCTTACCTCCAAGGTAAACTGGAGAAACCTTGGCTGAAAGAAAACTGTTAGTTGGCTTTCTTCCTTTTTAGAAGAATAATTTTAAATTTTACAAATTTTAGGTTGTAAGAAAACAAATAACATAGTTGGATTATGTGGCAAACTCAGTTTTAAGGGAGGAAAATTTGATTTGGGGAGCAAAGGTTTTGTTTTCTTTGTTCAGTTTAATTCCTGTTTATTTTTTACTGTATTATTTAGATGATAACAAATGAAGAGTTGCAGTACACAAGGTAATCATTAAATATGTAAATATAAATGTTTAAATAAATACAAGGTATTTATTTATTGCCTTGTACATGTCTAAGCCTATGCATATTCTTAGATTAATCTATGTTGCTATTTTCCTTGCTATAATTAAAAAAAGTTCTTTAGCTAAATCTAGTTCTGCTCATTTTCTCCCCTGATTTCAAAAGTAGTACACGTTTATTGCAGAATCCTCAGAAAACACAGGCAAAATATTTAAAAGAGGACAATAATCACTCCATAATCCTATAAATCATTTAATCACAGTTAACGTTGGGGCATATTTTCTTCCACTGTTTTCATGTATAATTGTAATTATGCTATATATAGACAGATAAATATAGTTTTGTGTGCTACTTTGAAAATCTTAATATTATATCAATCAAGGATCATTTAAATTAAATTGTTTTAACTGCAATTTTAATGACCGTCCAGTATTCAATTTTAACTATTCTTTTATTAATGAACATTTATACATTTATATGCTTTTCCATTTTCTACACTATTATAAATAAGTGTGATGAATATCTTTGTAAGTCTTTGATGATACATGTGATGATTTCCTTAGGACAGATTCCTAGAAGTGGAATTCCTGGATGAAATAACTTGATTTTTCTTTTTCTTTTTCTTTCTTTCATTCTTTTTTTTTTTGAGATGGAGTCTCGCTCCCTAACCCAGGCTGGAGTGCAATGGTGCAATCGCAGCTTACTGCAGCCTCTGCCTCCTGGGTTCAAGTGATTCTCCTGCCTCAGCCTCCCAAGGCTTTTGACATATACTGCTGAACTACTTTCTAGAAAGGTTTTTTAAAAACAATTTATGCAGTAGGAAGGTGTTTGATGCTCACTACCTTAATTAGTGCTAAATATTTTAATTTAAAAAATAGTAGCTAATTTGATCCATGAAAATGTTAGCTAAGTATTGATATAATAGGGACTTTTTTGATTTCTAGGTAAGTTAGCTATTTTCTGTGTTCATTGTCCATTTTTATTTCCTTTTTTATAAATTATCTTCTCATGACTTTTTTCCATTTTCCTATGTGGTATAAAAGATTTTTTCTTCTAAAATGAGTTCTTAATAGTGTAAGAGTAATATATCTCCATCTGCTCTATCTGGGGTATTTCCAGGTTTGTAGTTTGCCATTTACTTGTTTATGATTTTAAAAAATATATGCATTTGAGCGATTTTAAGTTTTTATGTATTTAAATCTATTAAATACTTTCGTGATTTTGGTCATTGATTTTTCTTTTAATGCATAGGATATTGAGGTAATTCTTTATCAAAATTTTTTATTGATAGGGAAAGATTTTCAGAGGCAGAGGCTTAAATTTTAGCTTCATTTAGTAATGGATTTCCAGATGAAACAAGCAGTTGGAATAATAAATATTAAGATGAAAAATTATTTTTATGTTAATTTGGGAGTAGATTTAGTTTTTACTTAAATTTTAGGAAGATTGTGCTGATAACTAATACAAGTATTTATTACAGTCATTTTTTTTCAGAGTAAATTATTTTATTTCTTCAGATGTGTTTATTGAATTGAACTTGATTTCCTATGCTATTAGACCTATATTCACCCTCCAAAGCAGTAAAGTTGTGCCTCATTTTTTCATGCTTTAGAAATGTCCAATAACAGAAATAAGGGCCTATTTTCTCTTTGGTTCCACTTTGAAAGAATATTCCTATGGAAAATAACTTTTCCCCCTCCCCCAGCCCCCACCCTCTCCAGTTTGCAAAGAAAATAAATCTTACCAGATTACCAGTTGTATGCAGTCTGTCACAGAGTCCAGGTCCCCTTTACCACATTTACTTAGTGTTTTTCTTCAGGCTGGATTAGTCATTCCCTTTTTTGTGGACACCAACACCATGTCCCTCCCCTTACATCTTCATCATAATGAGCAACAAGCCATGTGGTCTTAAGTGCTGTTTATCTTCAATACACAGTTACTCACTACAAAAACTTTACTTTTTCCTTCACGTTATTTTCTTCACTGGCCCTTTCCTTTGACTCCTAGCTTGCTTCAGACCTAAGTCAGCTTTCCTCTGGCAGAAACCCTGGTTCCCATTCTGTCTCACGTATACTGTCATTCCCTAGTCTCTCTCTTTGTCTCATTTAAGGCTACCTTGAGCCCCATTTCCTCATCTAGAGTTGTCAGATTTAGCAAATAAAAATACAGGACACTCACTGAATTTGAATTTCACATACACAAAGAATAATATTTCTGTATAAGCCTGTCCCATTACTTACACTCCAAAATTATTCTTCATGTATCTGAAATTCCAGTTTAATAAGACATCCCATATTTTATGTGGCAACCCTGCCCTCATCCTGTGGCTCATTTCATGGCTCTTGTTACTTTCCTTTGGAGGCATGTGGAGCTTGCGCTGGTAGCCATGACTCTTGCCTGAACTCTCAGTCTGGTCCCTGTCAGGCTTGACCTCTTCCCCGCATGCCTGGTGTTACTAATTCTTCTACACAATGTGAATCCATTTTTCAGCTTAACCTGTACTACTGTCTGACTCATTTATATGTTAGTAGATGCCTTTGTGGTCAGTTTAGATGGAAAGCTAGCGAAGAGCAGCTCCCCACTACATCCCCCAAACTTATACCTTGCTTGGACATCACCTCCTACGTCAAAAAAGCTGCAGTTAATTATAATTCCCAAAGTTGGTGGTGGAACGGGGCTCAGGTTGGAGAGCTTTTCTTTGTACAGTCCATAATATCACAACCCTCTGTTACCCCATTGGAACATTTTCTTATGAGTCAGAGGCTAGTTTCTGGTCCTTTGAAAACTGTGGTGTTGTGAAGATTTAACTGTGGTGTAAAGCAAATATCAGCAGATATAGCTTAAGGATTGGTTTTGTCTCACAGTGTTTTTCCTTTTTCCAACAGAAGTAGATTTCAGATGCATTCATTTTACCTAACCCGCATCTAGAAAATATTAATAGTGCTTTTTATTTCACTAACACAGCTTGCTCTCTAGTAATCAGCATACTGGTATGTTCCCAATCCTGCTGTGTTCTGCCTTTACATCAAAAAGAGAAAATCTTGCTTAAATCACTCTTCTTAAAGCACAGAGAATTAAAATTTTATAATTATGTCTTTCTTTTCTTCTCTGTGGCTCTTAGTCCAAGGTCATATAAGAGGGTCTGTTGTAGGAGAAAAGAGAAAATCCAGTTCTGCTTCTGTAGGATGTGCTGCGTGATCATCAATGCCATTGTTCCTTAACTTGTATCCATGGGATCCAGCTGATGATGTTTTCAATATTGGAGCCTTTTGTTTCCCAGCATGATGGCATGATGGAATGCTTTGTACGTCTCATCAGGAGTATCTGATTCATGTTTCTCTCAGCTGTGCCAGCAAGAATTACTTATCAGAATTTTTTTCCCTTTATTGTGGTAAAAAGTTGCTGTTAGCACAGTTGTGAAATTTCTTCTACCCGTGTTGAGTTTGAGGCCTCCGATTCTTTTTACTCATCGAATGGGTTTCTGTTTCATATGTTTATGGTAACCATGGAACCTTGTCTAGAGCCTCATGTGTAAGATTGCAGACTCTGTTTATGATGTGTTCTCAACATCGTTGTTGATTTTGAGACAATGTGTGAGGGGGGAAACTTCAGAAATCTACATAAGTAAACCTCCCACTGAGGTTTGGGTGATCAGATGGACTGGACCTCCAAAACCTCTGCTAAATCTGGGATTCCAGGATGCACATCATTAAAGAAATGTAAGGGGTGGCAGGAGGTACAGGCACCCTTGATTGTCTTTGAAGAAAGCCTAATTATTCCCATTTCACAAAGCCCCTGATTACATTGTAGAATTACAAGAATTAGGTTGAACATCCAGTTCTAATGTTGTATATGTTGAGGTGCCTGACTAATTCAAAATACATTTCGTTGGAAGATATTACAATTTCTAGGAATGTTACTGGATATAAGATAAAGAGAAAATGGAACAGAAAGGAGTTTCTGTTTTCATTCACTTATTTATCAGACAATTATTAGTACCCTATATCCTTGGCACTATGTTGGCTGTTGGGCTTATAAGGTCTCTGACTTTAGGGAGCTCAAATTTTAAAGTGAATATACACATGGAATAAGTAATCAGAGTACACTGTAGTAAAGACTAACTAGAAATATTTATAAAGTGTCATATGATTACTGAAGAGTCTGTGAAAGAGAATCAATTTTGTGGGGACTATTCGGTTTTTCAAAGGAGGTGACATCTGAGTTAAATCTTGATGAAAGTGGAGGAGTTCAACAGGTAGGCCCAGAGAGCATTTAAGGTAGTAGGAGGGATATTGCAAAAATGTTTAGAGTTATCCTGTGGCAACAGGGAACCCTGGATGATTGTAAGCAATAAAGTGACATAATCAGTTCTGAATTTTGGGAAAAAAAACCTCAAAATGTAGGAAGACCAGTTAGTGGTCTATGATAAAAGTATGCAGCAGAAGCAGAGGTGGGGAAAGGAGAGGAAGAGATGAGTTTGAGAAAACTTTGGTTGTAGGGCAAAAGGAGATTCCCTATTACCATGTAACTAGGGTATTTTGGGTTGCCGTTAAATAAGATAGGAGACTGAGGTTGCACAGGTGTTTTGTATTTTGGTCATGTTGGCTCAGAGGTGGAAGACGCAGTTGGAGATGCTGGAAATCCTTATCTGGAGGGCAGGAGAGAGATGGTGCTGGAGTTGTGGAGATGATGCTGGAGACGTGGAGATGATGTTGGAGATGTGATCATTACCCAAATATAGGTGATGGCTGAAGCTATGGTACTGGAGGAGGCCATCCAGGGAGAATGGAGTATATAAAACTGAGAGTAGAGTTCTTAGAACATTTACGATGGAGAAGGGAGCAAGAGAAAGGGACTGCAGGAAGGCTGAGTGGAGAGGCTTCCATGGTGTTGTCACAGTGCGTGAGGGAGGATTGAGGGAGGTGACATCAGGGAGTGCTAGGAGTTGACAGGGCATTTAAATAACTTAGTGGGATTACATTATTGAAAAGCCTCTGTATGGTTCTGTTCCCAAGCATCATTGAAGGGCTTCTGCATGTTTATAGGGGCTGAAGTATGTGGGACGGCAAGCAGTCATGAAAAGAAAAAGAGGCTACGTGAAGTGGAATATAGTTAATGGCTAATGTTTTATTTTTGGAGTTAATGTTAAGCTTTACATTTTCTAAACTCTGTTAAAGTATATAACAGTAGTCAAGGACTTTTTTTTGTATATTCATACCACAACCTAGACTATTCTTTTATAATCCCAATCTTTTACAGTAGTTATCAGCATTGTTTTTACGTTGCCTTTTTTTCTTATTTTTTCCCAAGAAATCATTTTGGGGCAGGGAGAAATTCTCCATAGACTCCATGGTGCCTCTGCTGCCTGATGGATGTTAAGGATTCTGATGTCAGTCTGACAAGCTAGGCATTGCATTATGTGTACGTTTCAAGATCACAGCTCCATGCTTACGCTTTTCAGAATATAAAAATATGAGATTCATATTTAATCTGTGATCTATTACAACCCCCAAATCTGTTTCTGTCAAACTTGTATTTCAAATATATTTATTTACAGTTTCCGTTTTTCTTTCTAAATAAATTAGCCTTTCTTTATTTCTTTTTACATTGATGTGATCTGTAAATCAGTTACAGGAAAGGAAGTAATTTTGACTCTAACTTTACTGGGTATATTTCTATCATGTATTTCTTGTTAGCTTTTCCTTCTGAGATGACAACAAATATTTTTGAAAATTGCTGAATCGCAGATGGTATGAAAGGAGACCAAGAAGTCAATATTTAATGAGGATTTTGACTGGCATTGAAACCTTTATTTCAAGAAATGAAAACTGTGATTTTAGAGAACAACAGGTTCTTTTCCCTAATCTTCATTCTGCGTTTCCACGTACATAAAATGTTATGGAAGTACAAAGGGTAGAAACTATTTTAATTTTCCTTGACAACAGCATTCAGAACATTAGCAGTGGTGAATAATGTGGGATAATGAGTGGACATTTAATTGGAGCAGAATCTGTGGTATGGATGGGCAAAGAGAACCTCATAGGAGCTCTGACTTCAGAATAGACTCCACTCTGATTGGAAAGTGCTTCCAACTGGCAGAATTGTATTAACATTATCAGTGAGAACTTCTCAGAAGAGAGAGCAGTTAAGGCATCAGATCTGGAGCTTAAGGTACTTCTACTCAAAGAGAATGAATATGGATCTGACACTAAGATCCATGGGGAATGAATATGGAACTGAAACAAAAAAACGTAGTTTTTTTTCTCCAAATTTTCTATACATAATTACTTCTTTTAAAATATCATCAAATTAACCAATCTGATTTTGGGCCATTACCGAGGAGACTCTCTACAAATACATTTATTAACCTTTCTGCATCTTCAGGTTCTCAGCTACATGATCTTCATTATCCAGCATCATTCCCTAATACCTTAATGAGGTGGTGACATTTAAATTTCACCTATTTCTCTGTCTGCCTAACTTTCTTGATTCTATTCCTTCAACTGGAGAGACCTAGACGAGAACACTTGGTATAGAAAAAAGGAAAATATAATTTTTTCCTTTACTGCACTCTGTCAATAGACTTGTCATCGTATTCCGTCTGTCTCAAAGGGCAGTCAGCAGCAGGATGGTGATAGATAAATCTGAGGCCTAGGGAACCAACTCCAAGCACACGCCTTGGGACAAGTGGCTTGTACACAGTCTTTTGTGGAGGAAGCGTTGTCAGTTTTTAGTTGCAAATATGAATTGTGCTCATCCAACGTGGGAAGGCTCTTTGAAAAGTGGATTTCCTTAAGCCCTAACTGGTTACCCAGTTCACCTGCCTTAAAATTCAGAAGCAGGTCAGCATGGTGGCTCCTGCCTATAATCCCAGCACTTTAGGAGGCTGAGGCTGGCGGATCACGAGGTCAGGAGTTCGAGACCCGCCAGGCCAATATGGTGAAATCCCGTCTGTACTAAAAATACAAGAAAATTAGCCGGGTGTGGTGGCAGTTGCCTGTAATCTCAGCTACTCAGGAGGCTGAGGCAGGAGAATCACTTGAACCCAGGAGGCAGAGGTTGCAGTGAGCCGAGACTGCACCATTGCACTCCAGCCTGGGTGACAGAGTGAGATGCCGCGTCCAAAAAAAAAAAGAAAAAGAAAAGAAAATTCAGAAGCAGCTGTCTATGCCATGTTTTTAGATAGGAAAAAAACTTTTTTCCTGATCCACAAAACTTTCCTCATTCTGACCTCACTGGCGAAATAGAAAGGTGTTTAAAGATAAAATAATAAAACCCATTTGTGGTATAGCTGAAAAATCAAAACAGAAATGGTCAGTCTTTCTCGTTATGTTTAGTTAGAATTCATGCTGATCCTTTATACCTATTGTGACTGGCCTGATTTTTTGAATGTTAGGCATGTAGGTGAATCTAAACTCGTGTGTCTAGGCCACTGTATAAAATTAGACTAGCTAAAGATGGAAGCTACAGTGGGATGATAATTGGCCTTCCTTGCTCCTTCTTGAACCCTTTGAGAAGTATATTGTATTACTTCAAGGCATCCATTCAAAACTTGCTATAACCTGCCCTCCAACAACAGTTTAAACTGTAGGAAATAAGTAAAAACACATTTACTTTAAAAAAAACTCCTTATATATTTGATAGTAACACAACTATCAAATATATAACCTCTATCTTCAGTTACTATTATTAATGGCAATACTAATAATATTTCTCAGAGTTTATTGTGGGGCAGACTCACTGCCTGTTTTTATAAAGCTTGCAAGCTAAGAATTGTTTTCACAATTTTAAATGGATGAAAAAAATCAAAAGAAATAAGCAGGCAGATCATGAGGTCAGGAGATCACCTGGCTAACGCGGTGAAACCCCGTCTCTACTAAAAATACAAAAGATTAGCCCAGCATGGTAGCAGGCGCCTGTAGTCCCAGCTACTCAGGAGGCTGAGGCAGGAGAATGGCGTGAACCTGGGAGGCGGAGCTTGCAGTGAGTCGAGATTGTGCTACTGCACTCCAGTCTGGGCGACACAGCAAGACTCAGTCTCAAAAAAAAAAAGGAAAAATATTTCATGACACATAAATTTATATGAAATTCCGATTTTAGTGTCCCAGAAGTTAAGTGTTACTGGATGCCAGCCATGCCCATTCATTTATGGATTCTCTGTGGCTGGTTTTGTGCTACAACAGCAGAGTTGAGTAGTTGCTGAAAAGCTTAAAATATTTACTCTCTGGTCCTGCACAGGAAAAGTTTGCCAACCCCAGCTCAATACAGGCTTTTCAATGTTAGATCACTTAATCTTCACAATAACTCTAGGCAGTATGTGCATTTATTGTTCTCTCTCTACAGATGCATAAACTGAGGCTTAGAAAGGATATGAATTAACCAGAGTGAATGACAGAGCTGGGAGAGTAACTCACACATATCTGATGTGGAAGCGCTAGTCCTTCATCCTACACTAAACTGCATCTCTCATTGGCTAACAACTCAATTTATTTCTACAATGGTGTTGCTGTCTTCTACACTACTTCTTAATTCTTCCTTTCCTCATTAAATGCAATATATGTATACTATTGCACAGAAAGCTAAGAATACTACAGATCACAATTTGATAAAACTTCCTTAATTGAATCAGGAGTCTATCAAAGTCTGTAGTTGCCTGAGCTTTTGGTGCCACATATGTGAGAATAAAAAATAATGTGTTTCTTTCCCCATTCCATTAATGATGAACTTCCTATAGTAAATGCTGAGCAAACTGATGTGAGTATAGATTGAAACTGAGAGGTTGAATCACAGGATAAGAATATTGTGAGTCACATTAGCCCCTTGAATTTGTTGCCTGTAACTTTTTAAATTGAGCAGAGATGGTACTCATTTAAATATCTCTGTTTTTAATGGTGATACTCAGCTAAAAACAAACATTAGACAATTCACAATTCACTTGTAATGGGCACATGGAGGGAGAAAGTGCTTGAGAAATGCTGTCTGAATTTATAGTTCAACTTGTATGCAGAGTTGTTTGTTGTGTAGAAAAATGCAACAATTAAAAAGTCATTACATTATACATTTCTAATTGGAGCATCTCAAGATGTTCATTAAACAGCATAAAGGATCATCTGAGGCCATTTAATACCTGTAGTTGAGTGGCATAACTATCTATATATACACACTTTTAAGCCATATGCTCCATATGTTGTTAAAATATCTTCAGAGAAACTGAATAGTACCTCTATCCATTGACTCATTTCTTTCTGACTAGCAAGTCTTTCAATTAGTGAAGACAGAAAACAGCTCGTCAAATTAGTTCATGTTTTTCTCAATGTATCTTTAAATTTATAGAAAAAAGTAAATATGCATGCACTTAAGTTGGATATCTGTCTTAAAGTTAGGTCTCCTTTGTTTGCAAATAACGGAAAATATCGCTAACGTGAATGAAAATGGGGAACTTTATTGTAAACAGAGATGGAATCCAGGGGTATCTCATGGAATCCAAAGGCAATTAATGTGATGGGGTATCACAAAGGACTGGGCAGGGCTGGAAATGTTTGGAAGCTAGGCAGCTATGTTTTCATCTCTTTCTCACTCTCTCAGGCCAGATGGTCTCTTGTTTCAGATTCTTTGTAGTGTCTGCTTTAAGCTTGTCTTTTCTGCTTCTCCATTTACATATTGGAATATGGCCTTCTCACAGCTCACCAGAGACTAAACAGTGTCCCAGTTCTCATTTCCTGGGAGACAGAATCTGTTTGGCTTAGCTTGGATCAGATGACTGCTCTGGGGCCAATGAGCTGTGGCCAGGGATATAGCTCCCATAGTTTAAACATGGCCATCAGAGACCACTCTTGGATTGAGGATAATTTTCAGGAAAAATAAATGTCAGGCCAGGCAGAGCCTCAGAAAGGTATTTATTATACTACCCTAATTGCTCGTGTCAGACCAAAAATGCAGGGGCTGCTTATTCATCGGTTTTACTTTTCTTACTCAACTCGGAAAAACATACTGAGGTTATAGTTTTAGGTTTTTATATGTTCTTTTTATTTTCTACAAGTGCTAGACCCTCCCTGGAAGTTGGATGTTTGAAACTGAATGTTTGTAAAGCTCACTGATTGGCCTCCATCCAAGCCCTGTTCCGGATTACCTCTTCCCCTGGGCGTCTGAGGGCACTTTGCCTCTGCCTGGCTGACCCCAATGCTGTGTCACATGCCTGATTTTCCAACTCCACTAGTGGGAAATGGTTAGTCTGTCCCTCTATGCTGGAGAATTTTGAAAGATGAGGAATCACTATATTTACCTCACTTGTTAAATGTGACAGCATCAAATATATCTGAGGTGCCATTTCTCTTTACCAGCTCTGAAGAGCTTTTGCTCTCGACATCACTGGCAGCTCCTACTGCTGGAGATGATTTCCAGCAGCCTGTGTTGGGCCTCTTAGGCTTAGTTCAGTTCCTTATCTATCAGGTGGGTGCTCATGATGCAGACAGGTAAGGCATTGACTTACATAATTAGGTAGGTATAATAATCAAAAAGTGCATGGGGTACTAAGGAGTGCAGAGGAAGGGCATTCAGATAAACTGCTAGGGTTGAAGGGATGCTTCTTATAAAAATCATGTTAAAGGCCAAGCCTGTGCCTCACACCTGCTTTCTCAGTTTGTTTGCCTCTGCCCTGCAGGACCACCTTTGCCATAAATCAGGCAGCTATATATGTGCACATCTGCTTTGGCCCTATCCACTCATCTCTTTGTGCATGGGTCAGTTCCATGATGTCTTAAGTATTGGAACTAGATAATAAGTTTGATAGCTTGATATCAAGTAATGTAAGTCTTCTAGTTTTCTTCTTTCCCTTCTTTTTTTCTTCCTCCTCCTCTTGTTCTTTTTCTTCCTCGTCCTCTTATTCTTCCATTTCCCCTTCCTCTTCTCCTTCTTTTTTTCCTCTTCCTCCTCCTCTCCTTCTCTTTCTCTTTCTCTCTTTCCTTCTCCGTCTCCTGCTCCCTTCCCTTCTCCTTTTCTTTTCCTCTTTCTTCTTCCCTCCTCTCTTCTTCTCTTTTCCCTCTTCCTCCAGGACACCCATCCCAAATTCTGCACAGACTTAGGGTTTTACCAAAGCTTTTGAATTTGAGCTTGTTCCACTTTCCAATCCCTTAAATGGTGCATCAGAAAGCCTGGTAATTACCTGCTTAAGAATGGGGTGGGGGTGGTGTAGAAAAGAAAGGGAATGAATCTAGGAAGAACAAAGACAAACTCGTATTTCCATAATTATTTTGCTCTGCAGATATAAGCTGCTTGGATAGTAAAGTGCTATCTTCTCCCAGATATGTAAAGATTAAGCTTGTGAATCATATGCCTGGCAATTTTTCTACACTTGATCTTAGCCAGAAGGCCGAGAAGCGATGGCAATTTTTCTAAAACACATTATTTTATGTGTTTTTTAAATAACTGACAATATTCATTGGCAAATACAAAATTATAAATTTTGCAGTCCAGGCAGTGAACTTTCAAAGGCTGAAAAAATAGTTGTTTTTTCCAGGAGGCTTGAAGCTTGGGATGTGCAGAGCCCAAAGTCGTGGGCCATTCATAAAGGGATGACCAGGCTTTCTAGCTCCACAGAGAGGAGAGCCCAGAAAAGCTACATCACTCCAAAGCTACACTCTTTCTAGAGCAATCCAGTGGACACACATTACTCCTTGAGAACTCCACAAAGCCAGGGATTGTGTGGGCTCCATCATTACTGAGTTTCAAACCCCAGCAAAGAGCAGGGAACAGCAGGTGCCCAACCATATTTATTAAGTGAATGAACTTGGTGTAGGTGTAAAGCAGAATTACTTGTGTTTGAATCACTTTGAACTACAATTATTTTAACCTGAGGTTGGAGACAAGATGGTGGACTTTCTGCTTGTAGTCACTTCCCTTATATCCCAGAGCAGCAAACCCATCTAGGCTAATATAATATAATTCCGTTATCTTTCTTAATTTAGTTCAATCAAAAATGTAGGGATTTCTCTAAGCCACAGAAGACTTTTCTTCAGAGAAAACCAGTAGGATGACAAAACTCTCAAATCTCCTGGGTTTATTTGTGTTTATGCAGAGTTAAAAACTTCCCAGAGCCAGCCCCTCGACCGAGATGGTCCTTTGGAGATAAGCCAGAAGTGTGAAAGTTGTTTCAATGATATTATTTGAATATGGAGAGATGTACCAATATTATTAATATTGACCAGCCTGACCATTAACTCTGATTTTTTTTGTAATACTGAGGAATGTGCCAGCACAAAAAGTTCCCCTGGAAGAAGATAAACACCATGGCTTCATAATGTGAGAGAAAGTTGGTTTCTTAGTTTCTATTATTAAAGTCCTATTTACAGTAGGAGCAAATGGGGAGTTAGTGTTTATTGGGTACAGAGTTTCTGTCTGGGATGATGAAAAAGCTCCAGAGATGGATGATGGTGATGGTTGCACAGCAATGTGAATATACTTAATGCCACTAAACTGCACACGTAAAAGTGGTTAAAATGGGCAAATTTTATGTTATATATATTAATCAGAAAAACAGTCCTACTTTGTAAACTTTGGGAGGTGTCATATTTTGAAGCAGTTGTTATTATCTCCATAAAAAGATAGGTAGAGAGGAAGTTGGTAGTACCCAGGGAGCTGACTGGGACTCAAGTCTTGGATGGTTCATAGTCAGTTACTTCTCACAGGTCACCTCTGAAAGGGTCATTGCATTCAGCAATCCCTCTACTCCCTGTCCACTCCCCAAATTCCAGCAGCTCGAATGTTACATTGTGGTAAATAATGAGCCTCTGTTTCCAGACAAAACAGTTTCACAAACAGCATCCTTGTACCATTTTTAGCTGAACACATTTTATTCCTTTCTCTGTCCCCAAATGGGAAACCGTCTCTATACTGTCAAAGCATGCACTGTGCTTTCTGGAAGACTGTCACCAGTGGAGGAAGTGCTTTCCACTTGTAGCCTGTCAGATAATTTGGGATTCTTCTGCATGTAAAGTGGCATGTCTGGGAGAAAAGACCTCCTACTCAAAATAATTTTTGGTCTGATTGTCCTAGGCAGTTTTCATTTTGAGGCAGCTTTATCTCAAACATTTAATCTTGGGACGTTCTGAGGCCTCTTTAGTTCACCGAGGGAGTTTTAAAAATGGAAACTGGACTGTAATTTCTGAATTTATAAATGATTTGCTATTTTGTTAATATTTTTTAAACTTCTAAGTACAGTGTTTAAAGGTAAATATCCTAAAACTGGGAACAACTACTAAACTTAATGTTGGATTTAATTCATTTTTTCAGTGAATGGATATAAATTTATAGTTATAGTTTATAGGTAGAATAAAGTAAAGCAATGACTGTTAAAAGAAAACTAATAAAGCTTTGGTATGCTTTAAGAAAAGGGAAAAAAACAGAGACTAGAGCAAAGCCTGTAACTTGATTTTCTAGCAAAGCCCTCACAGAAATATCAAGTTCATGTGGTCTGACAAATAACAATGTTTTATCCATTTTGTAATTTTGCAATGTAAATAAAACTTTACATATGTGGTATATTTTTTGGTAGCAGAGCTGAGTCCAACTTAGCATATCATCCTGACAGTGAAGCACCTAGATTCAGTATTTTCTTTCTGCATGAATATCTGATTCCAAATGGCACCTGGCAGTTTTTATTTCCCTTGGTTAAAAGTTGCTAAGTGGATGGTTTCCATTTTAAGGGCACCTGAATTATTTAAAAATTAAAAAATATTAAAGGCATCAGGTGAAGATCCTTCATTCCAGTGTACTTCTGAATTTTACTGCAGAACTAGAATTCTGAATCCTGAGCTTTAGAGTCACAGTTATTTTATTTAGGAAATAACCAGACCTGTATACTAAGGAATTTCTGTCTTGTGCTGGAGGCCACTGGGAAGTGTGAGTAGTTTTAGACAAGAATTTCACACTTAGGCTGTGTTTGCACCATATGCTTCTCCATCCTTTTTCCTCCCCAGTGAAATGTCTTCTCTGGTTTATCTAGTGGTAGATTTCCATGGAAGTTACTAGGTAACTGAAGAAGTATATTATTTCAATAATTTCAAAATTCAAAGAAGAAATAGGACATTCTGTTGTACAAAATAGTGCAGCTCAAGGCAACTCATCAATTGCTCCTTGCTTGCATTTGCATTGCAATTTGCATTTTACAGAGTGATTGCCTGTACACCAGCTCATTTGTTCTTAGAATTACTCTGTGAGCAAGTGCCTACTGTGTACTGGGTCCTGTGATAGGTATCAGAAGGTGTGTAAAAGAAGGTGGAGACGAAGGCCTTTGTCCTTTTAAAATCAATTCTTGATTTTTTGAAGTGTTAGAGGTTGGGGTATTAATAGCAGAGAGGTTGTATAGAGAGATGAGAGAAGACCCAGACTCAGCTGGGGTGGCTGGTGTCTCTGTATTAGCTGCAGTTGGAGTGTTGGCTCTATCCACCAGTCTGTGGCTGGTTCTGCTGTAAGTCTTCATAAATGATGAGGTCTTAATGAGATTTGGTCAACTTTTGAGGATTAGTGGTACTGTCCACCAAATATGAAAAAAGAGCGTAAAGTGAGTAGTTTGGCAGTTCTTAATTTTTTTCTGATTAGAAAACTAAGTGGTTATTCTGATTGCAGAATTTCCTGAAAGTGCAGCAAAGAAGAAAATAAAAATTGTTTGTAACCAGGACCAGATCAAGATATTCAAGGTCATGAAGTGATGGGTAGAAATAGTGCCCTCAACCCACATTTGTATTTCATAGTGAAAACTATATTAAATTGCACAGCAAATGTAAAGAAGTATAACTGTGATATGATTTTGCACATGATGACTAATTCATTGCTTTTTTTTTTTTTTTAATTTTGAAGTTCTTTCAGAAAAAAAAAAATATTGCCTCTGCTCTGCTGGTGCCCTGGTCACCTGCTGAGTAATCAAGTACTGCCTCTTCCTCCCACAATCCAAAGACAATCACTCTTCCTATTTTGGTTTATATACTTCTAGGGCTTTCTTATATAGATGAAAATAAATTTTGTAATTAAATTAGAGTACTGAACATGAAGTTTTTTTAAATCTTGATTTTTCACTTGCCATACCACGAAAACATTCTCATACCTTTAAGAAATCTTTGAAGACATTTTCAATGGCTGAACCATGGTTATAGTTAACCAGTCTCCACATGTTTCTAGTTTCATGTGCTTAAATAAGGTTTTATGAACAGCCTGCTGCATACGTCTTTTAATCCATTTCTGATTTTTATTTTTGTTCGTCACTTGGATCTGTTTTGTATGCCTGCTGGCAAGTCTGTCTCTTGGTACCTTTGACAATCCAAAGTAGTATGATTTTAACAAGGAATAAAAAACTTGTCTCACTTGATAGAAAATAGTATCTTGTTTTATTTTATGCTTTTTTGGTTAGTACTGGGATACATTTTCAAAATATATGTAGTGACCACTTAAAAATGTCTCTGTTTATGTCCAACTGAAGATTTTTTTCTCATGATACCAAAATTTTTATAAGCTCTATCTCTCTATTAAGGATATCAAATAATTTATTTTTGTTGGAAATATTTTGTCTCTGTTTTTCTTTGCCTTTTAGTGTTATGGCATATTTGATATAGAAAGATTGAAATTAATATAGCTAAGCTTATTAATATATTCTTTTCAATTTGTTCATTATGTAGAAAGCCTTTTCCCATCCTGAGATCTAATATTCAAGTAGATTTTTTTTCTAGGTTTACAAAAACTTTTTTCTTTCCTCTTTTCCAGCTTTTTAACTTCTTGTATATTCTTTAATTTGTAATTGTTTTCTGTTTTACACAAAGTGTTATTTAGTTTCATTTGTGAGATATTTGACATCATTGAATTTATTCATTTCTTGAGTTTGGGAAATGAAAAAGGATGGTGGAAAAAAGTCAACCAAAAATCGTTATGATTCTGTTTTCTTTATTAATATTCTGAAATATCCTATATATTGGAGCAGATGTGAACTTCCCAACCACTCCTTTAGTATTCCCTCTCCCTATTTATTTCCTTTGCATTCTTGTCCTTCTTCGCCTCTTGTCTTCTCTTAGTTATCATTTGATAAACACGAAATCTATTCTTTGTCTCCTCAGCTGAGCAGGTATGAAGATCTTGGTCACAGAGAAGCCAAATTAGAAAGTTTGATTACTCTGTACATAATATGCCTTTCTGACTGAGAGAAATTGCTGACTTTTGTAGACATTAGAAATACTTCCTATTCAGCTCCATTTATTTCTCTCTGAGAGAGATTTTTAATGGAATGGCTTATAATTATTTTTTAAGTGCCGTGAAGAAATAGAGTGAAAGTTTTTTAAAGCTAGAATAGTGCAGAGAGAAATTCAATTTCTTATTTTGAAATTAATTGATAGACTTTCCAGCAGTCATCAGTATCTCTAAAGAGTACTTTAGTTTCATTAGTTTCACCCCTCTACAATCTCTATCAGAAAGATAGGAATTTTGCAGATGGCATTGGGCCATGCTTCATTTCTGGTCAAATCACACCATAATGATGCCACTTATTCATCCATAAAAGCTTGTGGAAGTGCACTGAACATCTGCACATAATGCAACCATTCATGCAAAGAAAGCCACAGACCCCGTTTATCACAAGGGATCTGGGAGCTCTCTCTTCCTGCTCAGTCAGCCTCAGAAGTTTCAACTGCCCTGGGAGAGAAGTGCCAACAGCCCATTAGCCTAATGAGCCAATCCATAGAAACATGCTCTTTCTGCCCTCATGGGTGCCTGGCCAGAGCTGGGGCATAGCCAGCATGCGTTTAGCTCTTCTGGAGCCTGAACAGCAGCATCCTTCTTTAACCCCCTACTCTCGAATCACTGCTTGGACATGTGGCTTCCTATGGTAATGTTTACCCTTAACCACATGGTCTTCATAATCTTTAGCCAAAGTAAATTTGAATTTTTTGAAATTATAGACATTCCTTTAACTGATACTTTTACAGAAGTACCAGTTTAAGGAAAAGCATAATAATAGTTTGCTATTTTCAGTCATTGTAAATATTCTTTCATTTAAACAGTTAATAGATTTTTATTGAGCAGTTACTATGTGGCAGGTACTATGGATATAGCAGTGAGCAAGGAGGAAGCCTTTTTATATCTTTCAACTTAATTCAAGTACAACAAATGAGTGTGGACTAATCCTTTGAGAACTTTTCTGTATTCCCAGAGCACAACTCAGCTTTCACCTGTTCATAATTATAGCATAATTTAGATCCTAGCCTGAAGAAAACTCTAGAAATCTGAGCAGTCTTACTCTGACAGTTGTCTTCCTGCTTCTTTGCCTTTAATTGATTTCTTGTTTCCTTAGCAGAAATGAATTTTATATTTATCCATGACACATCCTCAATTCAGGTTTGCTGTAAATAAAGGTGGCACAAAGGGCAGGCAGCTCCAGTTATGGGGCAAGTCCAAATGCAAGTGTGTTCATTTTCTATCACTGCCATAACAAATTACCACACACTTAGTGACTTGAAACAATGCAAATTTGTTACTTCACAGTTCTTCAGGTCAGAAGTCTGAGTGGGCTTAGATGGTTTCTCTGTACTCGGTCTCAAGAGACAGAAATCAAAGTGTCAGATGGCCTGAGCTCTTCTCTGCAGGCGCTAGGGGAGAATCCACTTCTAAGCTTGTTCAGCTTAATTCTGCCCAAAGTAATTTATAGATTCAGTGCTGGAATGCAGCAGCATGATCATAGCTCACTGCAGCCTCAAACTCCTGGGCTCAAGTGATCCTCCCACTTCAGCTTCCTGAGTAGCTGAGACTACAGGTCCACACCACCAAGCCTGGCTCATTTTTTAATTTCCTTGTAGGGATGAAGTCTTGGTGTTTTTCCTGGGCTGGCCTCAAGTGATCCTCCCACCTTGGCCTCTCAAAGTGCTGGGGAGTACAGGCAAGCCAACGTCATACCCGGCCTCAACAAATACTTATTGAGTGTCTGTTCGGTGCTAGAGATAGATCTAGTTGCTGTTCATACAAAATCAAATAAGGGAAATACAGTCTCAGGCAGAGAAACAGACAAACACATAAAAATTAGGCAACATGGTGGATGTCATTACAGAGGTATTTAGTCACAGGCACTCTAGGATATGAAAAGGAAAAGGTTATCTCAGTTAGACTGGTCATTCTGAGAGGAGTTTCCAGAGGAGGTCTTACAGAAAGACAATGTGATGTATGGCTAGAAGAAAGCAAGAAGAGAAAAGGTATGGAGGAATGGAACTGCCTGATGTGTTCAGAGGTTCACTGGTAGTATGGTCCCCATGTGTGTGTGCCTGCTCACATTGCATACAGGTTGTGGAGAAGAGAGAAAACTGGCCAAGTCACAAGGAAGCCTTCAGTGTGACACTTAGGAGCTTGACCATTACTCTAGAAATTGTGGGGGCCATTGAACAGCATCATCCCTGTTTCTTTCAGTGAAACCACTATTCTCCCAGTCATGTAGATTTGAAACCATAGTGTCTTCTTTATTTATTTTTTCTCTGATGTTACCCAAACTGTTTAATAACTACCCTTTTAATTCATCCTTTAGGGCGTCTCTAGACATTCCCTATTCTTCCTAGTCTTATGATTTTGCCCAATTTTAGGCTCATCTTCTCCATGCTGAGACCACAGCTGTGTTTCCCTGAATGTTCTCCTTCCCTCTTTCTCTCCTGTCCTCCACCCTGTTCTCCACCTCCCTGAGAAGTTAACCTACTTAAACCACTTTAGCATCAGAAACTTTTAGCAGCTTTCTGTTACAGTATTTCCTCCCCAATACAATAAGTAAGTATTGATTTGGATTGGAATGCTTCCTTTGGCTATCCAAGCCCATGATCTAGGACTAACCCATTACCTGACCTTGGTTCTCCTTGTCCTCTGTACCCACCCTCTGATACAGCCAGACTGGCTTCTGCTGATCTTCCAGCTCCCCTATGAATCCTCCTCTGTGCTTCGTTCCCATAGGATCACTTCTTCCTCTGAATTTCACTTGCTGCTTCTACAACTTACATCCCAGCCTGCCTTGGCACATAGATGCTGCCTAGAATTGTTAATTATTTTTGTTAATTATATAAGTTTATAACTTAGAATTATATTTGATTTTATAATTTTACAATTATAATTACAATTGATTTATTCAAAAAATCTTGAGCTCCCTGAGGGAAAAATCTATGAGATATGTCAAGTACTTAGCATAATGCATGATGCATAGTAGATTAAGTTAGAATTATTGCTATTATCATTTTTTGGTTTGTTTTTAGGATATTGCTTCTTTGCATTCATAAAGTATCTAGTCAAATAGGTCTTCAAAAAGACATGCCATCCTAATTAAGACATTTTTCAGACTACAAATGTCTGAAAAAATGTTGAGAGTAATGATAAGAAGGTTTTCTCCTGCAGTGTTAAACTTTAAAAAGTATCTGATTTGGCCAGGCATGGTGGCATATACCTGTAATCCCAGCAGGTTGGGAAGCCAAGGGGAGAGGATTGTTTGAGACCAGGTGTTCAAGATCAGCCTGGACAACATGATGAGACCTCATCTCTACAAAAAAGTTTTAAAAATTATCTGGGCATGGTGGTGCATACCTGTAGTCTTAGCTATTTGGGAGGCTGAGGCAGGAAGATCACTTGAGCCTAGGGGTTCGAAGCTATAGTAAACGGTGACCACGCTACTGCACTCCAGTCTGGGTGACAGAGCAAGACTGTCTCTAAAAATAAATAAATTAAAAATAAATAAATGAAGTGTCTGATTCCAGGCATGCTCTTAGATCTTTCAATTCTTAAAGTATATCCTCTTATCATTAAAAAATTGACATTTAATGCAAAAATTTCCAAGTATGTAAAGTACACACAATAAAAAGTATATGTCCTTCCATACACACCCTCCTGAATTCACTCCCAGAAGTAGCTCATGAGATGAGTAGTTCTTTAACCACTTGTTAACATGTATGTGAATATGTTACATGCATGTTACACACATGCTACATGTGTATAAATGTTAATAACTTTAGACACTACAAATTATAAAGAAATATGTTCACCATTTTCTTAATTTTAAAACATTTTATATATTAATAAATGTATTTATTCAGTGTTTATTAATTTGACAACACATTTTTTTTTTACCACTGTCTTAATTCATTTTCTGTTGCTTATAACAATACTTGAAACTGGGTAGTTTGTAAAGAAAAGGAATTTATTTCTTGTAATTATGGAGGCTGAGAAGTCAAATGCCAAGAGGCTGCATCTGATGAGGGCCTTCTTGCCGAAGGGGGGACACTGTACACATGGTGGGGGAGCTAAGGTCACTCTCCTCTTAGAAAGTCACTGGTGCCACTCCTGTGATAACATCTTAATCCACTATTCATGACCCAGTCACCTCTTAAAGACCCCCACCTTTCAATACTGTCACATTGGGAATTAAATTTCAACATGAGTTTTGGAGGGGAGAAATATTCAAACCACAGCAACCACCTACTATGTGCCGGACATTGTGCTAGGCAATGGAGGGCATGTGGTCTTCCACCAAGCTGTAATCCCCATGGTTGTAGTGACTTCAGAGGACCACTCTTTATTATGTGATGGCTCATGTTCCAAGTGTACCCCTGAGTTCAATCATTGTAAACTGGAGTTTATCCTTTCAAAGAAAGTAAACCGGATTTCACTTACCTTATCAATCCACTCATTCATAAAATTTTATAATATGCTCATTATTCTTTATCTGATTTATTAGAATTTTTTTGCTGTGTAACACATGACCACAAATTTAAAACAAACACCCATTTGTTATCTCACATTTCTGTGGGTCAGGAGTCCAGGTATGGGCTAGTTGGGTCCTCTGCTCAGGCTGGGCTGCAGTTCTTACATCTGGAGCTCAGGGTCTTCTTGGCTCATGTTGGAGAATTCAGTTTTAGGTCGAGCTGCAGTTCTTGTCTGCAGGTGGGGCTGCATTTCTTTTCTGGAGCTTCAGGTCTTCTTCTCAGCTCATGTTGGAGAATTCGGTTCCTTGCGGCTATATGACTCACATCCCATTTTTCTTGCTGGCTGTTGCGGGGGGGGGCTACTTCCAGCAATTGGAGACCAACTCTAGTTCCTGTGGTCTCCATAGGCCCTTTCAACACGTGGATATTTGCTTTTTCCAGGACCAGTGCATATCTCTGACTTTTAATCCTCCTCTGGTCAGCTACGACAGAGTCTTCTATAATCGTAACCTAGATAAATGTTTGAGATGATGTATATCCCAATTACCCTGATTTGATCACTACACATTGTATACATGTGTCAAAATATCATATGTGCCCCCAAAATATGTACAACTGTTATATACCAATAAAATAATTTTTAAGTAGTACACAGCAAAAAAGAAAAAAAAAAAGCAGCGACTATCACATCGTATTTATAGGCTCCACCTGCCTGCAAGGGAAGAAGATTATGTAGGGTGTGCACAGCAGGGGGCTTGAATTTGGAGGAGCAACTGAGAAGTCTGCCTACCATGCCTATGCATGTCATTGATATGTTAGGGTCAATATTTAAATTAATTTCAGGTTTGATGTTTACAAACAGTGCAGAAGCTGGACTCTGAGGAAGTTCATAATAAAAGTTGCAGCATATGGCTGCCATCACTCACAGAATATTGGGTTAGACGGTCCATGGGCCTGACCTTATGGAGCCATTTAATAATATTCTTGCTGAAATAGCCCAAGAATGAAAATTTAGCTGACAATTCAGGATAAGAGAACCTTTTCTGGAATTTACTTAGAAGAACAGAATTTTAACCTATATTTAATGCTAGTGACAGACCAGATTAGACCTAAGCAGATGGTCAGTGACAACTGCAGATGGCAACAGCCTCAGTTTAAAAGTCTATCCATTGCTTTGGGGAATAACAATCTTTAATATTTTGCTTCCACTGTCTAAACTCCCTCTGGAGTCTGTTTCTTTGTACTTTCCCTCAGAATATGGCTCTTCTGCTCATGTTTTCATTTCTGTTTATATAAACTAAAGACCTATATGAAGGATTTCAGATGGTACTATTATAATTATTGAACATATCACATTGGAGAACTTAAAATAGTTATAGCCCTTGAAATATCTTTTGTGTTGATACTCGTATGCTGTCCTGAAGTGTTATTTATCACTTTCTGTATCTGTGTCCAGTTAACGAGCAACAAATCAAGATACTCTGGTGATTTTGGTGTGTCGAATTATTCATTTATTCTACAGATATTTGCCAGGTGCCTGCACGTGTCAGGCACTGTGCTCACACTTGGGATACAATAGGGAGAACACAACAGATCTGGCTTCTGCCTTCATGGATAGAGAATAAAGGGATTAGGCAGATTAAGGAGATCCTAAAGATGGTGGTACTCTTTAATTCTCCAAAATTAGACATTAGGTTTATTTTACAGATGGCTAAATGGCAGTTCACCATGGAATCAAGGATGCCTGAGGTCAGGACATAGGCAATGTCACATTGCTCAGTAAATCCCAGAATGCCACCTGGTCCGGCTTGTCACATATCTCCCCATTTTTAAATCTAAGGAAATCTAAGTAGAACTGTTTTGAGAGAATAAACGAGTATAAGAAAACAGAAAACACTGATTTGCTCTTCACCTTCAGGTCCCTGTGCCTCCCCATTAATGCAAGTGGGCAGTTTTGCCCAGGGTCACAGAGCTAATTAGAGGCAAGGCAGCGATTTGAATCCTACACATCCAATCATCTTTTGACTACAACTCCGTAAAATACATTAACACCCTCTATTCTTTTGTCTTGTGTTGCCATTTTCTAGTGTGCTTATAATTATCCACTCAGTAAAACTGAGTGCACAAAATTACAGCCTCAGTTCCTTAGTATAAATTTTATTCTCGTTTTCTTAAAAGATTTCTAGTTCAAATTGGTCCAATCCTATTTTCATATATTTTCTCTTAGATTTATGTTCCACCTATGCCTACTTAAGAAAAAATTTTTCTGATGTCGAGTGTCCACCTTCCTGACAAAGAAGTTTCGTTGTTAGCTTACAAGGAAATTTGCATGCCTTGGGAAGTAAGGACTTGGGAATTTATTGACCACCTATTTTACAGTTAACCTCTGAAGATAGAAACTGTGTGCATATTTGATGCTAATATTGTTATTTAGGATTCTTTTAAACGTAACATACACTTCTATAGGTGGGAGTTGACTAAAATATTCTTAACTAAATGTATTTTGATAGCACATAGTGGAACTTTAGTATTTAGAACTCTAATTCCAGAATCTGACATGGTAAATATTCCTTTGTGGTCCAAGAGGTCTTTATATCCCAGACCTAAGTATAAATCTGGGATTTACTGATGGTTTGACATAAATGTTCTGTTTAAGAGCCTCTTATTAGTTTGAATCATTACAGAACAGTAAAGTCTCTTGTTTTTATATCTGTCTGCTCAGTAAGAGATGACCATTCCTTCAATATTAATGCACTGCAAGGATTAATTAATTGCTTGTTGAAAGTTCTTGAATATATTTTCAGAGCTGACTAATACATCCTTGAGGTAAGGACAAATACAAGAGAAAATAAAAGTGGCTTATGATATTCCAAGAATGAACTCCTATTCTTGGTAATTTTTGACCCTTTTTAAGGCTATATCAATACATAAATGCCAAAAAATACTAACACATACAAGAAATGTTAACACATATAAAAGGTAGAAAAATGCATACTGGTTCTGTTAGGCACAGTCCACTCATGTTGTATAAAATGTATGTTATGCTTCATTGCTTTTATTATTGTTTTGGGGGTTTTATTTTTCCTCCGAGAAACTCAAAATTCTTTAACCAATCTTGTTGTGTTTGCAGCATTTCTCTTAAGACCATTGCAAAGTGAGTAGACATTAGAGAAAATAATCTCTCACCTCACTGATCTCAAGCCCACCTCAAGAATGACACAGGCTAAACCCAAAATAACCTCCTTCCTTTTCTAACTCTCTCTCTCACACAGAGACAACCAGGCAGTATGACCTAGACAAGTGCTTCTCAATTGGGGGGATGATTTTCTCCCCGGGGAACATTTGGCAATATTTGGAGACATTTTGGTTGTTAGAGCCTTGGCAGATGGATTGATATTGACATCTAGTGGGTAGAGGCCAGGGGTGCTGCAAAACATCCAATAGTACAGTGTTCCCCAACCTTTTTGGCACTAGGGACAGTTTTGTGGAAGAAATTTTTCCACGGATGGTCGGGGAATGGTCTTGGGATGAAACTGTTCCACCTTAGGTCTTCAGACATTAGATTCTTATAGGGAATGCGTTATTAGTCCATTCTCACACTGCTATAAAGAACTACCTGAGACTGGGTAATTTATAAAGAAAATAGGTTTAATAGGCTCACAGTTTCACAGGCTGTACAGGAAGCATGGTTGGAGACGGCTCAGGAAACTTACAATCATGGAGGAAGGTGAAGGGGAAGCGAGTACATCTTCACATGGCTGGGGGGAGAGAGAGAGAGAGTTAAATGGGAAGTACTACACGGTTTCAAACAACCAGATCTCATGAGAACTCACTTACTATCACAACAACAGCAAGGGGGACGTCTGCCTCCATGGTCCAGCCATTTCCCACCAGGCTCCTCCTCCAACCTTGGGGATTACAATTCAGTGAGATTTGGGTGGGGACACAGAGCCAAACCATATCAATTGCGGAACCAAGATTTCTCACATGTGCAGTTCGCAATAGGGTTGTGCTCCTATAAGAATCTGATGCTGCTGCTAATCTGACAGGAGGCAGAGCTCAGACTGTAATGCTCACTCACCCACTACTCACCTCCTGCTGTGCTGCCCAGTTCCAAACATGCCACCAACCAGTACTGGTTCATGGCTTGGGGATTGAGGAGCCCTACAGTAGCACACAGGACGGCCCTGCTCAACACAGAATTATCCAGGTCAAATTGTCAATAGTCCTATAGTTGAAAAGCCTAATATTGAGACAGAAGCACAGGTCTGAGGGACAAGAGACAGATATCTTTATTTGTCTCTGCTTCTTAGAGGTCAATCAGAAAAAGAAAAAGTGCTTTGAATTCTCAGAATGATCACCTTATACATATCCTGACATTTTAAAAAATGATATTAATATTTGTAATGTTGTTAACAACAGGGTTAATGGCATGCATAGATCTTTAAGCAAAAGAAACTTGGAGAGAAAGGATTAAGAAAAAAAACTTTTATATTAATGACCAAGATGGAGAAAAGGAAAAAGCAGGAGGTAAAGGAATAGGAGAGGAAAATGACAGGGACATTTGTAGTTACTTGTTTATTTAACTACATTTGTGATACTTTTTACCTTGTAGTAAACTTAGCAACTGTCATTTTATTCATCTTTTTCTTGAACTTGGAGCTATTGTAGGAAACAGCATGCAGGGACAATAAATGGAAACAAAAAAAAAAAAGAAAAACTAAATGGAAGAAAAAGACCCTCTGGATACGTGACTGTGAGAGTCTTCATAGTGGCAGCAGCAGGAAGGATCAGCAAGCTGTTGCTTCCGCCCCCTTGTTTCTAGAGTTCCATACTTATTAGGAAACCTGGGCGGAGATGCCATGCTTTAAGAGCCATGCTTGGTGTGTGGACCCAATTTTATTAAAGGATCCTGCTGCTTCCTTCCATATTTATGCTTGCTAACTTCCTAAGTGTCTCCTGGCAAATCACTTAACCTCCCTGAAGTGAGAATATGCTTCACTTTATTTACTTTCTGTAATTCAATGAGAATGGTGAGATGAAGTGAAAGCTCTGATTTCAGAGCTATGTGCCATTTTATAGATGTCATACTTAACATCATCATTCATTAATAACATGTTGAAGCACTGAAATGGAAATGGGGGCTACTGTTTATTACAAACCATTAAGTACTCTGCTTAGATATAAAATCTTTTATGTGATCCACAGCAGTAGCTGCAAATTTTCTAAGCAACATCTTTTGCAAACACTAGCCTTCTATGGTGGTTACTTGGAATTTGGATAGATGTGATTTTTTTTTCTTTTTAAGCAATTTGTTCATGATTGCAGCAGTAATCATGAAAGTAGGTCAGAGCCCTCTTCGGGTTGGGTTCTTAGTCCCCCCCACCCCCACCAGAGAACAGCACTTAAATATTAATAGCATCACTGGGAAAACACGACAGCTATTTCCCTGTTTTCTGCAGCTCAATGAAGAGTTGTTCAGTGCAGACCCCAGTGCTCTTGCCTCATGAATGGACGTGATTGTGGGGACATCATCTCCTACTAAGGCAAAACGTGACACTGAGAACAAAGGCTGGTTTTTAGCCTGATGTGATGAGCTCACCCTAGTGCCCATGTGGGGACTTTGAAGCTCGTCCAGGTGCCAGTTTTCTGTGTATATGACGTTCTTGGTGGTGGCGGGGGGGTTGGGGGGGTTGGAGACTGGGCAGCAAGCTTTTAAACATTGATCTGCTGTGTATGAATTACAAGGTCAGATGGGGTGAGCTGTCATAATTTCTATTTAGTCTGAGTTTCCCCCAGAGGAAACATATTTCCCTTACCCTTAGTAAAGAGAAACCATAATATTTTCAATTTACCCAAACCAATAAGGGCTTTTAAAAAGTAAATTTATATAAATTATTTTCTCTGTGATTATGTCTGTGAATAGGAAAGTGCATTTCTCCTTTTCAATATCTACCCCACCATTTGTGAGGCTATGCTAATGCTCAGGAGAAATACAAGTAGGAAAGTATTCTTAGCACAGCCGATTGAAATGGGAAAACCTGAAGCAATCAGTCTTTGATTCATGTGATGTCTTAAAACTACTTTACTTCGATTGTTTTTTTTTTTCATTGAATTGACTGATTTGATTGTTTTAGCATGCTCTAGTCATAGCTTATTATATTGGCTCTATGGTGGACAAATCCATTCAGCTGTTTGTGGATCAAAGTGAAATTAAATGACATCATGTTTTTTTCCCCCACTTACATAGAGAATTTCCAGACACACTACATGCTGTATGCACAATAGTTAATTAGGCACTTACAATACACCTAATACAGTGTTGGGTGTTATATAAATTCAGAACAAGATAGTTTACAGTTGTGACTTATTAGAAAAAAATATAGAATAATCTAAGTCTGCTATTGCTACATAGTGGTAAAAAAGGACAGCTTTTGCATCAGACTTGCATTTGAATCAGTGTTTATTAGCTAAGTTATCTCAGGCAAGTTAGTTGACCTCTGAGTTTCACTTTTCTTACTTGCGAAATGGGTATAATAATACTTACTTTGGGCCAGGCACGGTGGCTCACGCCTGTAATCCCAGCACTTTGGGAGGCCAAGGCGGGCGGATCACGAGGTCAGGAGATCGAGACCATCCTGGCTGACACGGTGAAACCCCGTCTCTACTAAAAATACAAAAAAAAAATTAGCCAGGCGAGGTGGCGGGCACCTGTAGTCCCAGCTACTTGGGAGGCTGAGGCAGGAGAATGGCGTGAACCCTGGGGGACGGAGCCTGCAGTGAGTGGAGATCGCGCCACTGCACTCCAGCCTGGGCGACAGCGAGACTCCGTTTCAAAAATAATAATAATAATAATAATAGTAATACTTACTTTGAAGGCACGTAATCAGGATAAAATATCGTATATAAAACACCCAGCACATAGTGAACACTTAGTACATATAACCTACTATTGTAAAGATCTCAAAATGTATATAGTAGTTTGAAGGCTCTCAAGATTCAGGAAAAGTTGTTCTCTTCATGGGTTGGAGGCATTTGGGAGTAATTCTTCATGAGAATTAAATAAGGCTCTTGATGGCCTGTGAAAAATGTTGGGCTCTACATGGTTAAGAAATCCACAAAGGATGCTAGGACAGACATATGAACCACAGGAATATGCTAAAAACAAGAATTGGTACACACAGAAAGTGTACACTGGGAGTAAATTGTGGTATTCAGATTTGGAAACCCAATCTCACATTTGTCACTTCTACAACTATTTAAAACCCAATTGTAATCAGATATCTTCTTGGGGATTGGTGTGGTCATGACAGGAAGCAGCTTTGGATTTCTCAGGAGCTGTGGAGAACTCTGGGAGCAGAAGTTGGAGGTTAACTGAAAGCCAAAGGAGAGAACTGCCATCTTCTCGAGGAGATTCAGAGACACCAATTTTAAGGAAGCAGAAATGGAGATGTAAATAAACGTCATAGAGCAAGTGTTCAGAGGCACAGACACAATAAAAACAGACTAAGAACAAGCCGGAGGACATCTTCAGTGCCTTAGGCACTAGCGATCCTCTGAGGCTCACCTGTATGGGCTGGCAGGTAAATTGGACTGGCTTAGTGATATGGTTTGGCTGTGTCCCCACGCAAATCTCATCTTGAATTGTACTCCTATAATTTCCACGTGTTGTGGGAGGGACCCAGCTAAAGATAACTGAATCACAGGGGCAGTTCCCCCATACTGTTCTCATGGTCATAAATAAGTCTCATGACATCTCATGGTTTTATAAGGGGAAACCCCTTTTGCTTGGCTCTCATTCTCTCTTCCCTGTTGCCACGTAAGACGTGCCTTTCGCCTTCTGCCATGATTGTGAGGCCTCCCTGCCACGTGGAACTGTGAGTTCAGTAAACCTCTTTATCCTTATAAATTACTCAGTCTCAGGTATGTCTTTATCAGCAGTGTGAAAATGGACTAATACACTTAGGAACCGGTCTTGGTTGATCCTCAGGAGAGATTTTTTTTTTAACTTTTATTTTAGGTTCAGGGGTACATGTGCAGGTTTGTTATACAGGTAAACTCGTGTCGTGAGGGTTTGTTGTACAGATTATTTTGTCATCCAGGTACTAAGCCTAGTACCCAATAGTTATTTTTTCCTTCCTCCTACCCTTTATCCTCAAGAAGGCCCCAGTATCTGTTGTTCCCCTTTTTGTGTCCATGAGTTCTCATCATTTAGCTCCCACAGAGAACATGCGGTGTTTGGGTTTCTGTTCCTGCATTACTTTGTTAAGGATAATGGCCTCCAGCTCCATCCATGTTCCTGCAAAAGACATGATGTCTTTTTAATGTCTCCTTACTTCTTTTCACCCATTCTGAAAACAGCTGTTCTCTAAACAGAGTTTTCTAAATACACTTCTTTTCTCCATTTTTGACCACAACCATCAAAGACCAGACTAAATGAAAAGTCTTTGTTTTCCCAGCAGGAAATACTCATACCACACTTCTTTTTTTTTTTTTTTTTTTTATTATCCTTTAGGGTTTTAGGGTACATGTGCACAATGTGCAGATTTGTTACATATGTATCCATGTGCCATGTTGATTTCCTGCACCCATTAACTCGTCATTTAGCATTAGGTGTATCTCCTAATGCTGTCCCTCCCCCCTCCCCCCACCCCACAACAGTCCCCAGAGTGTGATGTTCCCCTTCCTGTGTCCATGAGTTCTCATTGTTCAATTCCCACCTATGAGTGAGAACATGCAGTGTTTGGTTTTTTGTCCTTGCGATAGTTTACTGAGAATGATGTTTTCCAGTTTCATCCATGTCCCTACAAAGGACACGAACTCATCATTTTTTATGGCTGCATAGTATTCCATGGTGTATATGTGCCACATTTTCTTAATCCAGTCTATCGTTGTTGGACATTTGGGTTGGTTCCAACTCTTTGCTATTGTGAATAGTGCCGCAATAAACATACGTGTGCATGTGTCTTTATAGCAGCATGATTTATAGTCCTTTGGGTATATACCCAGTAATGGGATGGCTGGGTCAAATGGTATTTCTAGTTCGAGATCCCTGAGGAATCGCCACACTGACTTCCACAATGGTTGAACTAGTTTACAGTCCCACCAACAGTGTAAAAGTGTTCCTATTTCTCCACATCCTCTCCAGCACCTGTTGTTTCCAGATTTTTTAATGATGGCCATTCTAACTGGTGTGAGATGGTATCTCACTGTGGTTTTGATTTGCATTTCTCTGATGGCCAGTGATGATGAGCATTTCTTCATGTGTTTTTTGGCTGCATAAATGTCTTTCTTTGAGAAGTGTCTGTTCATGTCCTCTGCCCACTTTTTGATGGGGTTGTTTGTTTTTTTCTTGTAAATTTGTTTGAGTTCATTGTAGATTCTGGATATTAGCCCTTTGTCAGATGAGTAGGTTGCAAAAATTTTCTCCCATTGTGTATGTTGTCTGTTCACTCTGATGATAGTTTCTTTTGCTGTGCAGAAGCTCTTTAGTTTAATGAGATCCCATTTGTCGATTTTGGCTTTTGTTGCCATTGCTTTTGGTGTTTTAGACATGAAGTCCTTGCCCACGCCTATGTCCTGAATGGTATTGCCTAGGTTTTCTTGTAGGATTTCAATGGTTTTAGGTCTAACATATAAGTCTTTAATCCATCTTGAATTAATTTTTGTATAAGGTGTAAGGAAGGGATCCAGTTTCAGCTTTCTACATATGGCTAGCCAGTTTTCCCAGCACCATTTATTAAATAGGGAATCCTTTCCCCATTTCTTGTTTTTGTCAGGTTTGTCAAAGATCAGATAGTTGTAGATATGCGGCATCATTTCTGAGGGCTCTGTTCTGTTCCATTGATCTGTGTCTCTGTTGTGGTACCAGTACCATGCTGTTTTGGCTACTGTAGCCTTGTAGTATAGTTTAAAGTCAGGTAGCGTGATGCCTCCAGCTTTGTTCTTTTGGCTTAGGATTGACTTGGCGATGCGGGCTCTCTTTTGGTTCCATATGAAGTTTAAAGTAGTTTTTTCCAATTCTGTGAAGAAAGTCACTGGTAGCTTGATGGGGATGGCATTGAATCTATAAATTACCTTGGGCAGTATGGCCATTTTCACGATATTGATTCTTCCAACCCATGAGCATGGAATGTTCTTCCATTTGTTTGTATCCTCTTTTATTTCATTGAGCAGTGGTTTGTAGTTCTCCTTGAAGAGGTCCTTCACATCCCTTGTAAGTTGGATTCCTAGGTATTTTATTCTCTTTGAAGCAATTGTGAATGGGAGTTCACTCATGATTTGGCTCTCTGTTTGTCTGTTATTGGTGTACAAGAATGCTTGTGATTTTTGTACATTAATTTTGTATCCTGAGACTTTGCTGAAGTTGCTAATCAGCTTAAGGAGATTTTGGGCTGAGACAATGGGGTTTTCTAGATATACAATCATATCATCTGCAAACAGGGACAATTTGACTTCCTCTTTTCCTAATTGAATACCCTTTATTTCCTTCTCCTGCCTGATTGCTCTGGCCAGAACTTCCAGCACTATGTTGAATAGGAGAGGTGAGAGAGGGCATCCCTGCCTTGTGCCAGTTTTCAGAGGGAATGCTTCCAGTTTTTGCCCATTCAGTATGATATTGGCTGTGGGTTTGTCGTAGATAGCTCTTATTATTTTGAGATACGTCCCATCAATACGTAATTTATTGAGAGTTTTTAGCATGAAGCGTTGTTGAATTTTGTCAAAGGCCTTTTCTGCATCTATTGAGATAATCATGTGGTTTTTGTCTTTGGTTCTGTTAATATGCTGGATTACATTTATTGATTTGCGTATGTTGAACCAGCCTTGCATCCCAGGGATGAAGCCCACTTGATCATGGTGGATAAGCTTTTTGATGTGCTGCTGGATTCGGTTTGCCAGTATTTTATTGAGGATTTTTGCATCAATGTTCATCAAGGATATTGGTCTGAAATTCTCTTTTTTGGTTATGTCTCTGCCAGGTTTTGGTATCAGGACGATGCTGGCTTCGTAAAATGTGTTAGGGAGGATTCCCTCTTTTTCTATCGATTGGAATAGTTTCAGAAGGAATGGTACCAGTTCCTCCTTGTACCTCTGGTAGAATTCAGCTGTGAATCCATCAGGTCCTGGACTCTTTTTGGTTGGTAAGCTATTGATTATTGCCACAATTTCAGAACCTGTTATTGGTCTATTCAGAGATTCAACTTCTTCCTGGTTTAGTCTTGGGAGGGTGTATTTGTCGAGGAATTTATCCATTTCTTCTAGATTTTCTAGTTTATTTGCATAGAGGTGTTTGTAGTATTCTCTGATGGTAGATTGTATTTCTGTGGGATCGGTGGTGATATCCCCTTTTTCGTTTTTTATTGCATCTATTTGATTCTTCTCTCTTTTCTTCTTTATTAGTCTTGCTAGCGGTCCATCAATTTTGTTGATCTTTTCAAAAAAACCAGCTCCTGGATTCATTAATTTTTTGAAGGGTTTTTTGTGTCTCTATTTCCTTCAGTTCTGCTCTGATTTGAGTTATTTCTAGCCTTCTGCTAGCTTCTGAATGTGTTTGCTCTTGCTTTTCTAGTTCTTTTAATTGTGATGTTAGGGTGTCAATTTTGGATCTTTCCTGCTTTCTCTTGTGGGCATTTAGTGCTATAAATTTCCCTCTACACACTGCTTTGAACGTGTCCCAGAGATTCTGGTATGTTGTGTCTTTGTTCTCATTGGTTTCAAAGAACATCTTTATTTCTGCCTTCATTTCATTACGAACCCAGTAGTCATTCAGGAGCAGGTTGTTCAGTTTCCATGTAGTTGAGCGGTTTTGAGTGAGTTTCTTAATCCTGAGTTCTAGTTTGATTGCACTGTGGTCTGAGAGACAGTTTGTTATAATTTCTGTTCTTTTACATTTGCTGAAGAGAGCTTTACTTCCAACTATGTGGTCAGTTTTGGAATAGGTGTGGTGTGGTGCTGAAAAAAGTGTATATTCTGTTGACTTCATACCACACTTCTAAATTTTTTTTTATGACCTCACCCTTACCCCATGCCACACTTCTTTACTAGACTAAAAGCTCCTTAAGGGCAAGGACTATAGTGGTAAATCCTTGTATTTAGCACAGTTTCTCAGAAATAGCCATTGTCTCTTATAGTGCTATGAACAGCTAAGAAATCCAGTTATTTGCTAAATAAATTGGTATGTATCCTCTTGGAAGATCATTTATAAAATTAATCTAATTCCCTGGAGATTATTTTATTTCAAAACAAACTCTATCAAATTTGAATGATCACACCTGCTTTTTGACATAACACACTTCCGAAACATGCACCCACTCTCTAGTTTTCTTACTCAGTGAGTTCTACTTCTTGAGAATTCAGCTCAACCTTTGCTGTTTCCCACACCTTCATCTTGGAATCGGTTTGCTGTATTTTGTAGGAGTTCTTCTCTAACCCATGCATTAATGTTTTCTCCTCTAGAATGTTTCTAAGTCAGCCTCAAGGAGTCAGCACAGTCTGGTATCACCACTCATGCTCCTTTGGTGTCATTTTGATGCTTGGGGCAAACGGCATGCCAAATATTTACTGTTTCATGCTGAATACAGAAAAAAGAAAATCATCCCCCATGTAACATTGTTTCCCACAAAAATGCTAACTTAAAGAAAGGCAAAGAAATCTGAATTCTGTAAGCACTTTATACATTTGAAAACATTTGTTATATCTAGTTCATCAGCAAGGGTGGGAGGGAAAGTAGCATGATTTATGTCCCATTTCTTATAAAAGGCATAGAATTCATTTCTTAAATCAATATTTTAGGGTTGAACTGCAAATATTCTTTGTTCAGGAACTTATAGACAACTTTGGTTCCAAGCTATTGTGTGAATGTGATTCTGTGGAATCAGTGCCTGTTCCATGCCTGGTAGTTAATATTTGCTTAGCGCTTGAATTAATCAGCATTGGATTCTTTGCTGCTGTCCTTGGTTCTTCTCATCCAAAAGCTTCTTTTTAAAGACTCACAGTAGCACTTTTGAGGCTAAAAGGCATAGTTTCTAATGAATATTTTCAAAAGGAAAAGGCTCCAAGCCATCCTGTCTCTTCCCCACAATTTCCCCTCCAAATTTCTACCACCCTCGACATCAATAACAAAAAATCCTCTTGTGGTGAAATTGCAGGATGATTTTCCTTCTACACGTAGTTGGTTCAAGCTATCAGGCATATTGTTACCAACACAGGTTTGCCGGGAGAATAGGATCTGCGGAATCTCCTGTCTTTCCATCCCTGGAATATTTCTGGAAAAGTTACTGTTGCTTTAAGAACCAATCTAGGAGAGGAAATATAGACCCAATGTCTTGAATGGACTCTAGAACCAATATAAACTGGTAGTGTTCTGAATGTTGCCTCCCTTAGGCCTGGATTACATCCAGTGGCTACATTAGGACTAATTCCTGGGGACTTCCCGACCCTAGAGTAAACCTGCAAGCAGGCTGTGACCTGGGGTGTAGAATAAGGGGCAAGCAAATCCGTACTGGACTGGGTGCCTCTGCATTTCCCAAGACAGGAAAACTTCTTTTTGTCCTTTTTTCACATGCTGAGTCCTAGGCAAACCAAGGTGGCTGCTCATTAGGGACTTATCAGCAATATTTAGTATTGGCTGTTAGCAGCTAATGAAATCCCCTAGAATTTACAGCAGGATCATCTGCTCTTGGGCTACCATTCTTCAGTTTCTGCTGACTGTGATATTCAGTGGGTAGTAAAAGCTCAACTTCAACTAGAGAGTGCTCTTCTAAATAATGGCAACTTGGCAACTGCATGAGCTCATACTAATTATGTTTCTGTCACTCATCTGTGGTAGATCTTTTGTGGCTCTTGTATAAAATAGCTCCAGGGTATTATTTCTGCACACTTATGTAAGCCTTGCTCATTAAATAAAGTGCTCTAAGTTAAGTTCCCTTTTAATTTTGTTTTCTAAGATCATTATAATAAGAGAGAGACTGGACTGTAGTGAGCCTTTTTTTGTAGAATAGTTAATGGCAAGTTGATATAAGATCAAATTTTTAAAAATGCATAAAGAAGTCAATGGGCCTTATCATTACTTTACACTTTGCTTTTAAAGTCTTCCAGCATTAGCCCAAACTGGCATAGTAACAGTTCATATGGTGCCTCATAATTGGTCATAATCAGAATCTGGATTCTTTAAGTGGAAGGAGTGTTAGACTTTGAAAATCAAAGGACAAACTTTATTTCTAGCACTTAGTAGCTGCATAAGTTCCTCAATTTGTCTGAACATGTCTCTTATCACTTAAAAATGGGCATAGTAGGCTGGGCACAGTGGCTGATGCCTGTAAACCCAGCACTTTGGGAGGCTGAGGCAGGCAGATCACGAGGTCAGGAGTTTGAGAGTTGCCTGGCCAACATGGTGAAACCTCATCTCTACTAAAAATACAAAAATTAGCAGGGCGCAGTGGCAGGCACCTGTAATCCCAGCTACTTGGGAGGTTGAGGCAGGAGAATTGCTTGAAACTAGGAGGTGGAGGTTGCAGTGAGCCGAGATAGCGCCACTGCACTCTAGCCTGGATGACAGAGAAAGACTCTGTCTCGGAAAAAAAAAAGGCATAATAATTCCTACTTTACAGAGTTATTATGAGTTTAAATGATCAATTCTTTTATGTACATATATATTCCTTTATATATATCCAAAGCATTTTGTAGATTGGCAAATTATGTACATCTTTGTTATTATTGTTGTTGTTGTTAGTGTCATACTGCTTCAAATAGGGATAGTTTAAATATGTTTAAATATGCCTTGCCTTTCTATGTAACCTAAGTGTTTTATGCTTAGAGGTCTATATATAAGACTTTACTGGAATCTTTGAATATTTTACTTAGTAAGAATAACAATAATGAACAGTATTATGTAGGAAAATCTCATCCAAGAACTGCATGATCTGCTACTGCCCCCATAGTGCTAGCTGGGGATGTGTGGCTAATGGGACCAGTTGCTGTGGTATGCTGTCCAGATTTATATTATTAGGCCACACGGTGTACATCCTGACATCCTGGGTTGATTGACCTTTACAGACTTTTTTCTCAACTTGGGACACTCCAACACATGCCATGACAGAGAATTCCAGTTTTGCTTTGTGACAATAGTGCTTAATGCTTTAAGTCAGAATAGACTTAAAATCATTTGAAATAATTTGAGCTCTTTAAGTTGAATGGGTCAGTTCAAACAAGATCAATGGAGTTGCCGTTCTTCACATATCTTTTCTCTTATCCCGAAAGACAATGGTTTTAAACTTTTGCATGTATAAATTTATAATATGGTTTTCATAATGTGAAACTAAGTTTTGGTGCTTCCTAGTACTGGATTTGAATACATATAATTGTAATTTTAGAATAAATATATTAAAATATATTATATATTATATATAATATTAATATATTAAAATATATAGTATATCTAGTATTTTACATTAAAGACATATTTATATACACCTATCTATATATATTTTATATAGTAGGTAAATAAATTTTCAGAGCCAAAAAATGAAGGCATGTTTATGGTGTGGCCATTTGAATGCATCTTCTGTATAAGTGTGAATAAACAGTACTAAGATATTGATATAGGCCAAGGCAGGCAAATCACTCGAGGTCAGAAGTTCGAGACCAGCCTGGCCAACATGGTGAAACCTTGTTTATACTAAAAATACAAAAATTAACCGGGCGTGGTGGCGTATGCCTATAGTTCCAGCTACTAGGAAGGCTGAGGCAGGAGAATCACTTGAACCTGGGAGGCGGAGGTTGCAGTGAGCCAAGATCGCGCTCCTGCACTCCAGCCTGGGTGACAGAGCAAGACTTCGTCTCAAAAAAAACAAACAAAAAAAACAAAACAAAACAAACAAAAAAAAAGAAATGGGTAGTTGAAGCAAGTTAAAAGATTTCTTTTTACTTTGGATAGATGTATTTCATTAGCATTATCAGAAGATAATTAGTTCCCACGATTGATGAAACGTTCTTGCGAATATATTAAGGATGGAGAAGAGGGAAGAAAGAGAAACTTCTAAAAATTTGGCATTGTTTTTTAGTTTTTAGGCATAAATAACCCTTATATACACCTTTCTAGTAGTTCTGTGGTCCCTATTTCAGCTTATGTAATGTATAGAATAACATATTATTCTAAAAACACTAACCTCATCCACTTTAACTCCCCTATTTCAGATTGAACCCCTTGGGCAATGCTAGTGGGGAAAATGTAGTTTATGTAATACTTGGATAGTGGTGATATTCTTCAGATAAGTTGCTATTTGTTTGTGGTGCAGTCATTTAAACAAAATGTTCGTATTATTTTTGTTGTACCCTTTATTATCATGGAACTAATTCACCATAATGTATTTTTTTCTCAGTAGGAGTGTTTTTAAAAGTGTTATGCAAATGTCACAGCATTTGAAACAATATCAGAGGCTGGCCTCTGACACATTTGAAGATTCAGTGAAAACAGACATGATATTTCTTCATCTTTTAAACTAGCCTAATTAGTCCTTTATAATGTCTCCAGTTCTGCTTCCTTTCTCAGAGACACCATTATTAGGACATACTATGCTGTACTTATTATATAGAACTAAAGCTGAACACCAATCACGCTGTCGAGGCTGCACAGTCAGTGTGGTATCAGCTTATAACCAACCAGTTTGCAAGTCAGAGTCTTCTGACTGATAATTATATGCCAAGTGTTAGAGATTATCTGAGTGGGATATGACATGGTGCCCACACTCAAAAAGTGTTTGATTGGAAAGTGAAGGCAAATGATGACAAATGAAACATTTAGAACACAAGTGCTTGACCAGGGTGGAAAGGGCTTGATCTGGATGAGAGACTTGGAAGAATTATTGATTTCTGAAATGTGACAGCTGGAAGATTCAATCCCCTTATAGTACAGATGCAGAAACTGAAGTCATTCATCTGGCTCCAAATAACTCCTTGGAGCAAAGCAAGGATTAGCATCATGTCTCTGATTTAAGGTTCAGGGAGTTGAAGAGTTGGGCTTGAGTAGGTTCCCCAAGGATGGATTAGAGAGAGGAAAATATAGATGGAATGTTTTTGTCTGTAGGAGCAGGGTGTATATGACTGAGCACTTTGTAGTTATCTGAGAAAATTGACTGGTGTGGTGAAGGAATACTGGGAAATAAGTTTTGGTAGACTTAGTAGGGGAGAATTATGGGGGTCCTTGAAAATATAATAGAATGTATTGGCTCAGTAAAGTGGGAAATGAGGAATTATCACAGGCTTTTACATGGGGAAATAATTAAAGGAAGTTTGTTCAGAAGATGAGTCTGAATTCTATACTTGAAGTGTTTGAAAAGCACAAGAATAGAGCCTGGAGACTAGCCATGGGACTGCTGCTGTAACTCAGTTGGGGACCTCGCCTCAGGGTAGGGGATGGCACTGGGGATTGAGATAAAAGGACAGATCAGAGACATCTTGAAACAAACAGTAATTGGATTTTAGAGATTGAGTAAAGGGTCAAAGATAACTCATAGTGTCCTAATCCGTGATGCTGTAGACTGGTACTGAAATGAGAAAACCATTTTGACAATTAGTGATCAAGTAAAGCCTTTCATCTAGTGCTTTGGTTAGGCATAGAGGAATTTCTTCAGACACCAATATAGAACATCCTAAGTGACTTTAGTAACATGCATGTCCCTATGGACTTCTGTATTGGGAAAGGGTGACTGTCAGTAGCACAGGCTTGTTCTTGGCAGACCTGGAAGAGCATTATCACAGTGAACAGCTACATAGCAGCAGAACTCAGGGCTTGTGTTGTTCTCATCTATTCAATATGTATAATTATACTGTACTTGCTAAGGATGGTTAGTGTCTGTGATAACAACACAGAAATCATGCCTCCATTTATGCCCGTAGAATTCTGCACACACAATTCTATTGTCCCATAACAAACCATCCCGAGACATAATGGCTTAAGACAACAACAATTTTATTTGCACATGATTTTGTGGGTCAGCAATTTGGCTGGAATTAGCTGAGCGATTCTTCCACTGGTCTCACAGGGGGCCACTCGTCTGGCTGCAGTTGTTTGGTGGCTCCGCTATGGCTAGATAGTCTAAGACGGTCTCTCTCCCATGTGTGGAATTTGGTGCTGGTTGTCATTGGGGCCTCTGTCTTTAGGGGAGTGAGGTGGTGGGGAGAGTGGGGAATTTGCCAGATCTCTGGAACCTGAGTTCAGAATTCTTGCAATGTCAAACTTCTGCCACATTTTGTTGGTCAGAGCAAGTCAAAAGGCTACCCACATTCCAGAGGGCAAAGAAATAGACTCCACTTCTTGAAGAGAGGATTGCCAAAACCACATTGCAAATGGGCATACATACGGGAGTGGAAAGAATCTGTGGCAACTAAAAAAAGTTTGCAGTATATCACAGAACATGATCAGAGTTTTATTATAAAGTCTTTCTGACTACAGCATCAAAATGAAATTGGTGATCAGGAAGAAAATTTAGACTGGAAACCTGAGGACTGATCCGGAAGTTTTGGTAGTAAACCAAGTAACTATTGGTGTATTAGTGACCACAATTGCAAAGTGATGAACACATGTGAACAGACTCAAAATCAATATTAAGATGGTAAAACTTGGAAATGGATTTGATGTAGGGAAGGTTCAAGAAGGAAGACCAAGTGTCTGGTTTGGACAAGTGGGGAGCAAAGTGATGACATTGACCAACACAAGGAAGACTGAAGAAGGACCAGGCTTGGATGGAAAGTTGAGGGCTGCTGGAATGTTGAGTCTGAGAGGCCTGCAGAGAGGCCTGCAAGGCACCCATGAAAAAAAAGGCAGAGCTCTCACCTGAGGAGGAAAGGAAGTTGATGGGGTTTAAGGAAACTGCTGAAATAGCTGTCATTGGGAATGGAGACTACAGGACACTGGGAAACTGGAATTATGGACAGTGCTGAGCACTTGTCAGGGAATAGAAATCATGAATGCAAGTGACTCAAGGCTACAAGCTTGGACAATTTTTTTTTTTTTTTATTTAGATGGAATCTCACTGTGTTTCCCAGGCTGGAGTGCAGTGGCTTGATCTCGGCTCACTGCAAGCTCCGCCTCCTGGGTTCATGCCATTCTCCTGCCTCAGCCTCCTGAGTAGCTGGGACTGTAGGCATGCACCACTATGCCAGGCTATTTTTTTTTTTTTCTTGTATTTTTAGTAGAGACAGGGTTTCACCGTGTTAGCCAGGATGGTCTCGATCTCCTGATCTCATGATCCGCCCACCTCAGCCTCCCAAAGTGCTGCGATTACAGGCGTGAGCCACTGCTCCCGGCCGGACAATTTTTTCATAATGCTTAGCCACCCTTATACAGGAATAGAGAATGCAGTGAATAGATCCTGACATTTAACATGTGGGCTTGGTAAAATTTCTTTGCTCAGTGTAAGAATAAGAAGTTTAGGTGGAGATTTCTGAAGATCAAAATAAGGTATCTTAAAAGGCAGTGAACGAGACCAGCTGCATAATTTGCTGGACACAAATGCAAAAGGAAAATGCTGACCCCCTTGTTAAAATATGATGTAGAGTTCAAGATGGTGACAACAAAGCATTAAGCCAAGCTGAGGCCCCTCTGAGAGTGTGGCCCTCTGTGACTCCATGGGACCCAGGCCTGTGAAGCTGGTCTGGCAATGGGGAATCCATATGGGGATTGGCAGAATAGAATCACTGAGAGAAAATTTGGATACTTCTCTTTGAAAATCTTTTTCTTTCCTCGTTTTCTTTTCTCAAATATATAAATAACTAAGGTAATAGAGATGATATATGCTAGGGAAGTGATGGGCATGGAAGGGATTTGGTGGCATGATACATTTAAGGACTGGCCCTCACTATTCATCTGTGCCTATTTAAATGGAAAAACTGATGTCTCTGGCCTCAAGTCCTGTATCACAGTGTCTGTTCCATGATAGTTGGGTGAGTTCTCAAGCAATATTAATATTAAGGTATCGTCTTAAGCACAGTATTCCTAAAATCTTCTGTTTTCTTATAAACCTGGAGCCTTCAGCTCCATACTTTTCCTTCTCTTTGAGTCTGTCTGAATGCTGACTTCTTTGTGCTGTAAAAAAGGAAACTGCTCTCTAGCTTATTGAAGACTATTCTCGGAGTCAAGGGAATAAGAAACCAATTTTGAAATCAATGTTGAGTTAGGTCTGCTGGGCCCCAGTGAGTCATATCTACTGAAGCACAATTTCTGTTGCAGAGACATTAACTCCCATCCCCATTTCCATTAGTTTTGAAGAGTCTTCTTGAGAGGCTGTGGGGTTACTAGGGAATTAGGCTCACTGTACTTACTATACTCGGACTTTATAGCTGGAATGAATTTAGAGATAAGTGATTATGCATTATAATCTTTTCATTTTACAAGTGAGAAATCTGAGGCCCAGATTTGTGATTTGTTCCAAATAAGTTAGCTAGACAGGGAGGAGTTGTGAGCCTCTAGGAAACCACTCCTACGGCATCCCAACATGCTCTGTTATTTCCCATCATAAGAAACAACTAACTAAACAAACAAAAAAATCCTTTCCCAGTTCTTCCTACTACATTTTCTCCAACATAGTGCTAATTTATGTAAAGAAGAGAAGCTCATTAAGATGAAAAGAAAAGCATATAATTTTAGCAGTGGAAAATGACTAAGATCTTAGCAGTGTCCAATTTCTTTCCAACTTCTTTTGGAAGGATAGTTGTGAAAATTAAGAACATAAAACCCTTTTTCTTTCTAATAGTGAAATATAATTTCCCTTCATTTGGAAGAGAGAAGAATTTAAGAAAAATCAGTCATTGTTTCAGGTCTTCAGTCATATTTTATTTTAGGTAAAGCTGACCACAGAGTGAATTTCTGTAAATAAAGTTATATAGTTTTCAATAGTTTTCAGCATAAAATTGCATCTCCTTTTTGTGAACCTGAAATAAAGGAAATCACATGAAATATTAAAGCAATTATTTAAAATGATAACATTTGAAAGTAACAATCTTAGAACAAATATTAAAAATATGAATTTTACTTGTATTAGAAACTTCATCTGCAACTCTTACCCTGGACAAAAATATGCCTAGGGATGTCTTTATCTATAGGGAGAATCTCATATAACTGAAATCAGTATGGCCAAGTAAAGTTTTATGCTTCGTGATAACTTTTTAACATTTGAAATTTCTGTATTTTTTAAATAAAACTTTTATTGTAGATAGATTTGGCTTTATAGAAAAATTACAAAGATAATACAGAGTTCTCATATACTCCCCACCTAGGTTCCCCTATTGTTAACATCCTACATGAGTATAATTAATTGAACCAATAATGATACACTATTATTAACTAAACCCCACACTTTCTTCAGATTTGCTTAATTTTTTCTAACTCCCTTTTTCTGTTTCAGCATCCTGTATTAGGTTAGCACATTACATGTAGTTGTATATCTCCTTAGGCCCCTCTTGGCTGTGACTGTTTCTCAGACTTTACTTGTTTTTGATGATCTTGCCAGTTTTGAGGAGCACCAGTTAGATATTTTGTAGAAGGTCTCTTGATGAGATTTTTCTGATGTTTTTCTCAGGATTAGACTGAGTTTATGTGTTTTGGGGAGGAAAAGTGCCCTTCTCATCACATTATACCAAGGGTACATGCTATCAATATAACTCATCGTCGCTGATACTAACCTTGATCACCTGGCTGAGTTGTAGTGTTTGTCAGGTTTTTACCAGAAAGTTATTCCCCTGTGGTTTCCATGCTGTGCTCTTTGGAAGGAAGTCACCATGTACAGTCCACAATTGAGTGGGGAGTGGTGTTCCATCTCCTCGAGGGCTGATTATCTGTGTAAATTACTTGGAATTTCTCTGGTGTGAGAGATTTGTGTATTCTCCCACATTTATTTATTTATGATATATTTTGTCAGGATAGACTCATGGTTATATACATATATTTTATTTTTTATTATAATCCCACACCACTTTATTTTGTTGCTCAAAGTGTTTTAGTTTTGGCCTTTGAGAACTCTTTCAATTGCATTTATGTATATTTTAGTTGATAGTTTTCAAACACATATGAATCACTTCTAAGACGCCCCAGAATATATCTTATATTTAACATAAATCTATTACCTTGAAATAAAATAGAGGTCAGTAACACTTTCAAATGGGCCAATATTCTGTGATTGCACCAGGTAACTGTGGTTGCACCAAATAAAGAGTAAATTTAATATTCAGACATTCAACACATGCTTTTGGGTACCTGTTACTTCAAGGCACTCTGCTAGGTGCTGTGGGAGATTCGAGGATGATTCACACTGTCTCCAGCCTTTGTCAGCCTCCAAGCTAGTAGGTTAATTAACGCATTACTTATAGTAATGAAGTTAGGCAGTACAGAAGTTAGGAATCATAAGAGAGATGTAGATAAAGGCTGTGGAAATAAAGGGAGGATGTTTGAAAGGGTCCTGAATATTTGGTGTATGAGCTAAACCTTAAAGGACAGCAAAGATTCAGATGTGATGAGATGGGAGAGGATGGCATGTGGGCAGAACACAGTGAGAAGGACGTGGAGGTGGGAGAAGAAAGGCCACTATGGGAGAAGTCAGGTGGTTCAGTTTGACTGGAATTACTGTTTTCTTTTGGTGTGAATTTACAGATAATATCTTTAGTTTAAGTGAGTGGCTGTACTTTTACAGATGGAGTTTAACTATTGTTTTGTTTTTTAAATGGGAAAAAAGGCTATTCTGACTTTAGGGTGTGTTAATAAGAATATTGACATCACTCTTGGTTCTCTGCTTAATGCCTTATTTCGTTAATACCCTCTTTGGGAATCCCAGCATTGTTGAAATTTTGCAGTTTAAATTTTTACTTGTTTTGTTTGCAAAGGAGACTTTTACATTCAATCTTAAACTTGTTTTTATTATTCAAAGGATTTTAAAATGTCATTAAGCTGGTATTGAGAAGTTATTTTCAGGATGAAGATGGTTGAGAACAAAAGTTAATAAGTTTGAGATGAAAAAACTAAAAGATTTTTATTCCTTTTTTCTAGTTTTTAAAAAGAAGCCTTGGTTTTTTAAAAGTTGTGTTTATTGTGGTATAATTTATGTACAGTAAAATTTACCCCTTTTAGGTGTAAAGTTCAGTGAGTCTTGGCAAATGCACTTAATTCTGTAATCACCATCACAGTTAAGACAGATAGTACATTTGTCTCTCCAAAAAGTTTTCTGGTCCCTTTTGTTGTCATTGCCTTCTCCTACTGCCAGTCCAGATGACCAGTGATTTGGGTTCTGTCTTTGTCTTTTCTAGAATGTCATAAATAGATGATACAGTATGTAGCCATTTGTGTCTGGGTTCTTTTACTTAACCTAATGCTTTGAGGTTCATCCTTGTTGATGCATGTATTAGTAATTTATTCCTTTTTATCACTGAAATATTCCATTTTATTTGCTTATCTTTTCACCAGGTGATGGACATTTGGAATGTGCCCAGCTTTTGGCAGTTGTGTAAAAGCTGCTATAAACATTCACGTGCAGGCCTTTGCGTGGACATATGTTTTCTTTTCTCTCTGGTAAATACCTAGGAATGTGATTGCTGTGTCATACAGCAAATGTTTGTATAACTCTGTAAGAAACTGCCTAACTGTTTTCCATAGTGGCTATACCCTTTTGTATTCTCACCAGCAGTGTATGAGAGTTTAGTTCCACCACATTCTCACCAATACTAGGTATGGTCAGTCTTTTTAATTTTAGCCCTTCTAATAGGCTTGTAATGGTATCTCATTGTAGTTTTACTTGCATTTTCTTAACGACTTAATGATGGTAAACATTTTTTTCATGTCCTTATTGACCATCTTTATCTCTGGCAAAGTAACTGTCAAATCTCCCCTCACCTCGCCCTGCCAAGCTTTTAAAAAGAGTTTGGATGGTTTATCTTCTTATTGATTGGATTGTAAGAGTTCTTCGTATATTCTAGATACAAGCACCTTGTCAGATACTGTTTTGCAGTTTTTTCTTCCCCATCTGAGGCTGTCTTTTTATTTTATTTATGGTGTATTTCAAAGAGCAAAAGTTTTGGTTTGATGAAGTCCAATTTGTATTGTTTCTTTTATGGTTCACACTTCTTGAGAGATGAGATCTGGTGTGTTCAGGGTGCTATGGCAGTAGACAGTTCACACTTTTTGTATCCTAAGAGTTCTTTCCGTAACTCAATGGGATTACAAATATTTTCTCCTTTTTCTTCTAGAAGCTTTATACTTTTAGGCTTAGGAGTTGCATTTAGGCCTGGCGTTCATTTTTAAGTTAATTTTGTTTAATATGGAGCAAAGTTATTGTTTTATTTTAAAAATGTTTTTGGAATTCCAAGACTTTATATTCAAATGCAAAATCCAAAATAGATACCTGAATTTTTTATTGTCTTATATACATTGTCCTGTTTTATTCTGTTAATGCATCTAGGAGAGAGTTAACTGTAATAGATGGATTGAGAGACTCCTTAAGAGGTAAGTTTTTCTGTTTCCCCTTTCTCCTGTATCCTTCTTCCACACTATAATGAACATCAGTGAGACTTTCTTTGTAATATTGTTTCCAGTTTTTATCTGCAGCCTTTTTCAAAAGACTGGGAGGCTCTGGAGAGGATCTAGTAAGATCAATGAAAATGAGTAGGGAGGGATAATAGGGCTATGTGGAAAACTGGAGGAAATAGAGATGGTAAAGATAGTAAACAGGTAAGTGAGGGAGTGAAGCATATACTTTGAAAGGTGTAGCTTGAATATACAGGGCAAATTAGGAAGGATGAATGACTGGTTCAGAGCAACCACATTGAGGAAGTGGGTGGATCCTGTTGAGTTTTAGAGTTCACAGGTGGAAGAAAAGAAGGCTGAAGGATGGAGGAGGACCCACAGAACAAAGTAACCATTCAAGAGAATGTGTACCTGATGAAATAACACTAAATGATGAGAATTGGGAAGGACATGGGGAAAGAAAATCAGGCATTAAAAGTAATTCCAACATTTAGAGCCTTGCAGACAGGGAAAATAGTACCTCCCAGGGAAATAGGGGAGTTTGGGATGAAAATCCACTTGAAGATGATAAAGATAGTGGTTTTTAAACTATGTGCTTTTGCAAAAGATAGCAATTGACCCTATCCAAGTTGCTCTTTGGAAATATAATCCTGGGTTTGGGTTAGAGTCATGAGGATCATTATAGAAATGAAAGCTGCAAATAAGAATAGTCTGTCCAAGGACAAGAAAAGTGAAAGAAGAAAAGTAAGACAAAGATTTATCTTATGAAGGCACATTCAGTTAAACATTTCAAATTAAAGGGCAGATAAGAAACAACTGAAGGATACAGAGAAAGAGTGTCCAGAGAACTAGTTGAGGACACAGAAGAGGTAGCATGTAAACAGATGAAGAAGCTTCAGGAAGGACCTCATTATTCTCTAGATGTAGAGCATAGAGATCAAGCCAAATAAACATACAGAAAAAGCAACTATATTTTCTTAGAAAAAGTCATTGGTGATCTTGAAGAACAGTGGGGAAGAAAGGAAAAATACAGTAGCCCTCCTTATCTGAGGTTTCACTTTCGGAGGTTTCAGTTACCCACAGTCTACTGTGGTTGTAAAATAGGTGAGTACAGTACAATAAGATATTTTGAGAGAGAGAGAGAGAGAGAGAAACAGAGAGACCATGTTCACATAACTTTTATTACCGTGTATTGCTAGAATTGTTCTATTTTATTATAAGTTATTGTTGTTAATCTCTAACTGTGCCTGATTTATAAATTAAACTTTATCATGTTTGTATCAGGTATGCGTATATACAGGAAAAATCATAGTATATATTGAGTATATTTGGTTTGTTACTATCTGTGGTTTCAGGCATCCACTGGGGGTCTTGGAACATATTCCTCAACGATAAGGGGGGATTACTGTACAGGAGAAGGGAAACATGGACGCTATCTCTTAGCAGTGTTCCCCAACTTGTGTGCTCTGACAGTTATTAGTAACGCTACAAAATTTTATACTATTTACAAAAGTTGAATGAAGTTAAAAACATTTCTTTACTAAAAAAGCATAAAATGTTTTTTTTCCCAATACTTTCCACCCTTCACTACGCTAATGTGAATTACTAAGCCCTAAAGAGGGGAACTATAGTATGCCACAGTTTCCTACTTACTAGGCTTTGCATCCCTTTCCTTTCTTTTACTTACAGAATGTCTTCTTGGAGAGGACATTCCAACAAGGGAAGAGAGAACTAATGTCAGTAAAGTTAATCCTGTGCGTTAGTTGTGCCATGATAAGTATTGTGGATAAAAGTAAAGTAGAGAAAGGAGATACAAGGTGTCGAAGTGGTCAATTGTAAAGCTGGTCAGGGAGAGATGACATATTAAAGACTTGAAGGAGGCGAGGAAGCAAACCATGCTTCCCTCTGGGGGAAATCACATTCCATGTGCAAAGTTGCTGAGGTTAGAGCAGCCTAGTGTGTATGCAAGGCAAGAAGGATAGTAAGGCTGAAGTGGGAGTGGGAGGAGATGTGGTCAGAGGTTTGTGTCTGAGTTTGTTTCTGGCAGCACTTGAACAGAGTGCAGTTCCTAGCACTGGGGCATTGACTTGAGATTGTATAGAGTCGGTTTCTGCTTTTGTGTTTCCCATCAGTGACAGCACATTAGCATCTGTTGTTGCTCCTTCTCACTACTTTGGCCAATGGCTCATAGACACAGGAGGAACTGTGGCCAGAGTACTTTCTCATCTGACCCATTCTGGAAGAGCAAAGCGTGATTCTGTGTGGCTTTGGAGAAACAAGAAGATAAGTAGAGCATGCTACAGATTGGCTAAGGATCTCTTAAAAAGGAGAAAGTTGTTGAGTTTCATCCAGGAGTCTGGGGGCAATAAAGGAAGAGTGTAAAGATCTTTGAGGGTGGGGAGATGGGAGAGAGGAGATGGAAAACACAATCATCCCCCTATGTTTATGGGTTTCACACCAAATAATCAAACATAGATTTGTTGGAGATCTTTCTGCTAGGGATTCTCAAATGTGATTTATAAAATTAAAGATCCTTGGTGATTTATAGCTGTTCTCTCTTTGAAGCTTTCTTCATATATGTAATTTTAAGAAATAGCCTATTATCTTTAACAGCAGAGAGTCATTTTATATTCCTGTCTCACTCTTGAGAAATAAATGTCCTCTAAGTAGGTCTTAATTTTTTTCATAATAATATGTAAAACATTCAAGTCTTTGGAATTTATTTTTTTTAATGAATAAACTTTAGTTTTTGAGCAGTTTTAGGTTCACAGCAAGCCTGAGTGGAAAATACATAGTTCCTACATACCCCTGTCCCCACACAGGCACAGCCTCCCTCACTATCAACATCTCACATTAGAGTGATACATTTGTTAAAATCAATGTGAAATTTATTTTTTAATCAGATGAAATGAGAAGTGAGAAATCAGTATCTTTTTGAGGCAGATGTGATTTGGAATGGACCTGTTCGCTCTTAGTATTTTTTTTAAAGCCTGGTTTCTTTACCCCTTACATCTGAACTTGTTAGTAATTTTTAAGTAAATATATGTCTTAAGTGATAAGTTATTTCTGCATGAAATACTACTTTCAAGGGCAGGTATGAGGTCTACTGTGATTTTAGCTAATTCACAGATGAATAATTTTAGCAAAGGATTCACACAGCTCTGAGTTGAAGGAGATTTCAGATTCTCATTTGTTCACATGAACCTGCTGGAAGTTCTACTGCAGTGAAGGATTATTGTGGCAACTGGTGAGTCTGAGGCTAGTTGTAAGGGGTACATGAAGAGTGAATACTGTAAAATCCTAGTGCTGCAGGACAGGAGAGCCCCAAAGTGGGGCTTAGCCTGTGAGGGTTCTTAGCTTCACCCAAGAAATAATTCAAGGGTGAGCTGGAGTTAGGGTAAAAGAAAACGGCTTTATTGAAGCGACAGTGTTACTGCCCCATGACTGCTACTGCAGAGTAGGGCAACCCCATAGGGAGTGTGCTGCGAGTAGCAGCACAGGGCAGCTTTGCAGTCATATTTATACCTATTTGTAATTCCATTAGATTAAGGGGCACGTAACGCAGAAATCTCTAGGAAAAGAGTGATAGCTTTTGGGTCATCGGGTCATTGCTATGGAAAGGAGTGGTAACTCCCAGGTGTTGCCATGGCAATGGTAAACTGACATGGCATGCTGGTGGGCATGTCTAATGGGAAGCTGCTTCTACCCTGTCCCTGTTTTCGCTAGTCTTCAATTTGCTCTGGTATTCAATCCCGCCTCTGGAGTTGAGTCCTGCCTCCTCCCTCACTAGTGTAAATATAAACAAAGCATGAAGTTCTTATGCAGATAGCTATTTAGGAGGAAGTGTGTGTGTGTGTGTATAAAATATTTTGCAGTATGTTAACAATGATGCTTAAATTAGCTTAATAAACCCAGATATATTTTCTCCAGATACATTTTCTTTCTTTGGTTATTCATCTTTTGAATTCCTCTGAGAAAATACTTTTTATTTATATTTTATAGTCTGATTTTTGTAATCATAGATTTTTTTAAAGCAGAAAAAATGAGGGTGGACACAGAAGGCACGAGAACAGGGTCCGTTTACAGACATAAGGACACAAAGCAAAGCAGAGATTTGTCAATTTTAATTTAGTTAGTGTATTCATTTAGAAAACTTCAATTAATCATCTATGTCAGCCACTGCACTTGGGGCTAGACACATGAGGGTGAATAACTCACAGTCTCTGCCTTCAAGGAAGTGGAATGCATAGAGATGCCTTGAGAGAAAACATCTCCTCTGCCCTTTTTTCTCCCTTCCATCTTTCTTTTGTCTCCTCCTCTTTGGGGTAGAAAAAATAATAGTAATCTAGCCTTAAATAGTTTATATACAATATGCTGTTTCTCTTCCAACTTGATTTAACTGTTACAGGTAATTCCAGTGTGATAAAAATGATTCTTAGAAATGTTACAGTTGGTGTTTTTAAAAGCTATTTGATATTATACAGTCTGTTTCTTTTCCTTAGCCTGTAATTTGTCATCATGCTCTCCCGTAACCTAGAAAAGCTATTGGCATTTAAGGTCTTTATTTATTAAATACCTTTCATGAGCCAGCTCAGTTTATTGACTTGGATTTTTTTCTATCTGTATTTTAGGTAGTTTAAAATTCTTTCCTTCAACTAAGTTCTTGAGTTTTATAATCATTCTTGTTTGGCTTTTCTCACCTTTTGCAAATTTGTACACTTCTCTTGGGAACTGAAGCTTGCAAGTGATGTGCCATTAATCTTGCATCTTTTTTCTCTTTGATGACATCTTTTCTTCAAGTCTAAGTTATTATGATTATTTTGGCCACCATGCTGCCTTATCAACATAATTATTTTATTCAGCCTTCTCACATATATGTTCCCTCTGGTAGGACTTCCCTCCACCAAGTTTTTCTATTTCATGAAATAAATAAATAAATGATTCCAAGCATTTTTCCAGGAAAATATGCTCATTTGCATTTTATTGAATGGCATTTTATTTTCTTCCATATTAATACTGCCCTTGACTCCTTTTTATAATCTTTCTTACATGCTCTGGATTTAGAACTCAAATTATTATCAGTGGCTTAGTAAATGTTAGCTAATGCTTAATTTAAAACATTAAGATGCATATCCCTTGGATTTGGAGATTTTTACATTAACTTTAAAATAAGGAGTTATTTTTGGGTGCATTAATAAAACCTCTGAGGCATTATCTTTCCTTACTATTCAACTATGTTAGTTTTTATTTTACATATGATGAGATTCAAGAAGAAACTTAAATTTGAGAGAAGGACTGACAGTTTTAAAACATCCAGTTGAGGAAACAACAGGGCCACAATAATGTATGTTTGCATTTGTATACATTCACACTAGTTTTTTTTTTTTTTCATCTTTTATCCTGAAGTGTGTTATTTCTCTATATTGTAATGATGAGAAACCTCAGGGCCAGAGAAGCATGGCACTTGGTATGGAGTGCATATTCAGCCACAGCAGCAAGAAGAGGGGGAAGACGTGCTAGGCTTACATAATCAGTGTTACCCACATGGCCAAGATAAAACTGTGCTGGAGTGATTGATTTACTCAGTGAATAAGCATTTAGATCTCTTCTGTGAACCTGTAGGCTCATTGAGGTCTGTGCTGGCCACGTCGTTCATCATTATAGTTCAGATTTAGTGGTACAGTGACTGAACTATAATAGGACTCTCTTACATATTTATTGAATCAATCAGTTAGTCAACAGGAGGCAGCAGCTAAATGGAGGGAAGAGGTCAGAATGGCTGCATATGTACTACTGTCAGAATATTTTGTGAACCCACTTCAGATAGTAGAACAGTAAAATGACTTTTTATTACTTTTTGCCATAAACTTGTTATCCTAGCAAGGATAGCAATTTTTCTGTGTGTAAAGACAAAGTGTAAATATTTTAGGCTTTGTGGGCCACATATGGTCACTGTTACTTTTTTTTTTTTTTAAAAAAACATCTTAAAAATATAAAACCTGTTCTTAGCATACAAAAATATGTTCAGGCAACACAAAAACAGGCCTGGCCGGGCATGGTGGCTCAAGCCTGTAATCCCAGCACTTTGGGAGGCTAAGGCAGGCAGATCACTTGAGGTCAGGAGTTTGAGACCAGCCTGACCAACATGGTAAAATCCCGTCTCAGACATGAAGTCCTTGCCCACGCCTATGTCCCGAATGGTATTGCCTAGGTTTTCTTGTAGGATTTTAATGGTTTTAGGTCTAGCATTTAAGTCTTTAATCCATCTTGAATTAATTTTTGTATAAGATGTAAGGAAGGGATCCAGTTTCAGCTTTCTACATATGGCTAGCCAGTTTTCCCAGCACCATTTATTAAATAGGGAATCCTTTCCCCATTTCTTGTTTTTGTCAGGTTTGTCAAAGATCAGATAGTTGTAGATATGCGGCATCATTTCTGAGGGCTCTGTTCTGTTCCATTGATCTATGTCTCTGTTGTGGTACCAGTACCATGCTGTTTTGGCTACTGTAGCCTTGTAGTATAGTTTGAAGTCAGGTAGCGTGATGCCTCCAGCTTTGTTCTTTTGGCTTAGGATTGACTTGGCGATGCGGGCTCTTTTTTTGGTTCCATATGAAGTTTAAAGTAGTTTTTTCCAATTTTGTGAAGAAAGTCATTGGTAGCTTGATGGGGATGGCATTGAATCTATAAATTACCTTGGGCAGTATGGCCATTTTCACAATATTGATTCTTCCAACCTATGAGCATGGAATGTTCTTCCATTTGTTTGTATCCTCTTTTATTTCATTGAGCAGTGGTTTGTAGTTCTCCTTGAAGAGGTCCTTCACATCCCTTGTAAGTTGGATTCCTAGGTATTAGTGTGGCGATTCCTCAGGGATCTAGGACTAGAAATACCATTTGACCCAGCCATCCCATTACTGGGTATATACCCAAAGGACTATAAATCATGCTGCTATAAAGACACATGCACATGTATGTTTATTGTGGCACTATTCACAATAGCAAAGAGTTGGAACCAACCCAAATGTCCAACAACGATAGACTGGATTAAGAAAATGTGGCACATATACACCATGGAATACTATGCAGCCATAAAAAATGATGAGTTCATGTCCTTTGTAGGGACATGGATGAAACTGGAAAACATCATTCTCAGTAAACTATTGCAAGGACAAAAAACCAAACACCACATGTTCTCACTCATAGGTGGGAATTGAACAATGAGAACTCATGGACACGGGAGGGGGGACATCACACTCCGGGGACTGTTGTGGGGTGGGGGGAGGGGGGAGGGACAGCATTAGGAGATATACCTAATGCTAAATGACGAGTTAATGGGTGCAGCAAAACAACATGGCACATGGATACATATGTAACAAACCTGCACATTGTGCCCATGTACCCTAAAACCTAAAGTATAATAATAAAAAAACAAAACAAACAAACAAACAAACAAAAAAAACACTTGAAAAAAAAAAAATCCCGTCTCTACTAAAAATACAAAAAGTAGCCAGGCATTGTGGCACATGCCTGTAATCCCAGCTATTCAGGAGGCTGAGGAAGAAGAATCGCTTGAACCCGGGAGATGGAGGTTGCAGTAAGCAGAGATTGTGACACTGCACTCCAGCCTGGGTGACAGAGTGAGACTCTATCACAAAATAAATAAATAATCAATCAATAAAATGAAAATACTAAATCAGGCCTGAACTGGAGTGGGCCTGTGGTCTGTAGTTTCTCTGCTATAGAACAAAATTATTAGAAAATTACCCTTGGAGTTCATGTTATGCTTTGTTTCACCTGTGACTGTATTATAACGAGTTCCTTGAGGTCTTTCTTTAACTAACATCATTTATATAATCCTCCCAGACTCTTTATTTCATGGATTCATAGTAATAGGGCTCTGCTTCCTCTTTTTTTCTACAACTTTATTAAGGTAAAATTTATAATGTTCTTACTCAAGTTTTGATGTTGGGTTATACTGGCCTTGTAAAACTAGTTGAGTAGTGTTTCTTACTCTTTTGTTTTCTGTAAATATTTGTGTTAGACTGGTTTTCTTCCTTGAATCTTTGTTAGAATTTACTGGCAAAACCACCTGGGCTTGGAATTCTCTTCTGAGGACAATTTTGATAAAGAATTTGATTTCTTTAATAGATACAGGGCTCTTTAGTTTCTGTTTCTTCTTGTGTCAATTTTCCTGGTTTTATTTTTCAATATTTTTTGTCTGTTGCATCTAAGTTATCAAATTAATTGGCATAAAATTGTTCTTAGTATTCTCTTATCTTTTAATGCCTGTAAAATCTGTGTGGATACATCTTTCTTGATATTGGTGTGCTTTCTATCAGTTCTCCTTTTCCTTAATCAATGTACCCAGGGGTTTATGCATTTTGTTCAACTTTTCAAAGGACCAACATTTCAGCCAGGTGCAGTGGCTCATGCCTGTAATCCCAGCACTTTGAGATACCGAGGTGAGCAGATTACCTGAGGTCAGGAGTTCAACACCAGCCTGGCTAACATGGTGAAACACCATTTCTACTAAGAAAAAACAAAAAATTAGCTGGGCATGGTGGCGCATGCCCATAATCCCAGCTACTTGGGAGGCTGAGGCAGGAGAATCGCTTGAACCCGGGAGGCAGAGGTTGCGGTGAGCTGAGATCGTGCCAGTGCACTCCAGTTTAGGCAACAAGAGTGAAACTCCATCTCAAAAAAAACAAAAAACAAAACAAAACAAAAAAAACCCCCAACATTTGGCTTTGTTAATTTTTTTTTTTTTTTTTTTTTTGAGACGGAGTCTCACTGTGTCACCCAGGCTGGAGTGCAGTGGTGTGATCTCAGCTCACTGCAAGCTCCACCTCCCAGGTTCACACCATTCTCCTGCCTCAGCCTCCCACATAGCTGGGACTACAGGCACCCCCCACCATGCCCGGCTAATTTTTTTGTATTTTTTAGTAGAGACAGGGTTTCACCATGTTAGCCAGGATGGTCTTGATCTCCTGACCTCGTGATCCACCTGCCTCGGCCTCCCAAAGTTTTGGGATTACAGGCGTGAGCCACCGTGCCCAGCCAAGGCTTTGTTAATTTTTTTTTTTTTTTTTTTGAGGCGGAGTCTCACTCTGTCACCCAGGCTGGAGTGCAGTGGCGCGATCTCGGCTCACTGCAAGCTCCGCCTCCCAAGTTCACGCCATTCTCCTGCCTCAGCCTGTCTGAGTAGCTGGGACTAGAGGTGCCTGCCACCACACCCGGCTAATTTTTTGTATTTTTAGTAGAGACGGGGTTTCACTGTGGTCTCGATCTCCTGACCTTGTGATCCGCCCGCCTCAGACTCCCAAAGTGCTGGGATTACAAGCATGAGCCACTGCGTCCGGCCTGTTAATTTTTTAAAATTATTTTTCTCTCATTTATCCCATTTGTTTCTGCTATTACTTTTGCTGTTTCCTAACTTCTATTTATTTTGAGTTTACTTTGTTCTTATGTGTATAGCTTCTTGAGGTAGAACTTCAGGTTATTGGGGTTTTTTCTTACCTAATACATGTACATAAATTTCCCTGAAAACACCGCTTTAGGTGTATCCCACAAATTCTGATATGTTATAGTTTTGTTGTCACTTAGGTAAATGTATTTCATGATTTCTCTTGTGATTTTAGTCCATACATTACTTAGAAATGTGGTTTAATTTTCAGATATTTGAGGAATTCCTGATATCTCAATACTGTTGATTTCTAATTAAATTCAATTGTGGTTAGAAAACAAATTTTGTAGATTTTGATCCTTTTAAATTTTTAAGACTTGTTTTAAATCCAAGTCTTTGATCTCTCTTGGTAAATGCAATTGAAAAAAGGGAATATTCTGCAGTCGTAAGATGTACTATTCTATAAATGTCAATTAGATCAAGTTGATTGACAGTGTTGTTCAGAACTTTTATGTTTTCACTGATTTCTTTTTTTTAAGACAAGGTCTCTCTCTGCCACCCAGGCTGGAGTGCAGTGGCATGATCATGGCTCACTGCAGCGTCCACCTCCTGGGCTCAAGCAATCCTCTCACCTCAGCCTCCCAAGTAGCTGGGACTACAGGTGCATGCCACCATACCAGGCTAATTTTTAAACTTTTTTTGGTAGGGATGAAGTCTCACTAAATTGCCAAGGCTGGTCTTGAACTCCTGGCCTCAAGTGATCCTCCTGCCTTGGCCTCCCAATATGCTGGGATTACAGGTGTGAGCCACCATGCCAGGGCTGGATTATTAAAAATCAGGCTGTTGTATCAGTTGCTGAAAGAGGGGTGTTATGACCTCTAACTATGATTTTGGAATGGTCTGGTTCTTGTTAATTCTGTTAATTTTTGTTACATATATATTTGAGGGTCTATTATCAAACACATGTTTCTAATCTGTTTTCTGATGAATTGTCCTTTTATCATTATGAAACATCTCTATGTCTGGTAATACATGTTGTCTTGAAATCTATTTTATTTGATATTAGTATAGCAACTTTGCCTTTGTATAATTAAGTTTTGTATCTTATACCTTTTTCCATCCATTTTATTTCAACATCTCTATGTCATTATATTTAAAGCGTATCTCTTTATTTAAAGTGCATCTTTTTAAGACAATATATAATTGAGTCTAGCTTTGTGTCTGCTCTGATAATCTCTGCCTTTTAATTGGGAAGTTTAGACCATTACCATTTAACATAATGTTTAGCATTTTTTGGATATGGGTTTACCTTTTTATCATTTTTTTATCTGTGTTAATTTTCTCTGCTTTTTGTTCTTTTGTTCCCCCTTACCTGCCTTTTTTGGGGTTATTTAAATATGCTTTGGTATTAGATTTTAAATTATTTATTGGCTTTTGGCTATAACAATTTGAATTTTGGGGGGGTTACTTTGAGTTAATATTTTACCATTCTACTATAAAGGCACATGCACACATATGTTTATTGCAGCACTATTTACAATAGCAAAGACTTGGAACCAACCCAAATGCCCATCAGTGATAGACTGGATAAAGAAAATGTGGTACATATACACCATGGAATACTATGCAGCCATAAAAAAGAATGAGTTCATGTCCTTTGCAGGGACATGGATGAAGCTGAAAACGATCATTCTCAGCAAATTAACACAGGAAAAGAAAACCAAACACTGCATATTCTCACTCATAAATGGGAATTGAACAATGAGAACACATGGACACAGGGAGGGGAACATCACACACTGGGGAGTAGGGGGCAAGAGGAGCGAGAGCATTAGGACAAATACCTAATGCATGCAGGGCTTAAAACCTAGATGATGGGTTGATGGGTGCAGCAAACTACCATGGCACATGTACACTTATGTAACAAACCTGCACATTCTGCACATGTATCCCAGAACTTAAAGTAAAATAAAAAAAAAAATACTATTTCAGGTAAAATGTAGCTATCTTGCAGCCATATAGATCCCATTAACAAGCCCTTCTGCTATCTTTTTATATTATGGTTGTCATATGAGTTTTATCTACATACATTAAAAGCCTACTGAAAAATGCTATAATTTTTACGTAAAGCAGTAAGTAACTTAAATCATTTTAAATAGTTTAAGTGGAAAAACCCATAGTCTTTTATATTATTGTAGATATTTCCCATTTGTGATTTTTTTCTTCATTATTAAGTCATATATTTCCTTCTCATGTTATTTCTCTTTGGCCTAAACAACTTTATTTAGCATTTCCTGTAAAGCAGGACTCCTGGCAACAATGATAATAATAATAATAATTTAGTTTATCTGAAACTGTCTTTATTTTGTTAGGGATTGTGTCAAGTCTGTAGATCAATTTGAGGAGTGCTATATATATCTTAACAATGTTAAATCTCCAATCAAAGAACATGAGGTATCTTTCCATTTATTTATGTATTCTTTATTTTAATCTGCTTTGTAGTTTTCAGTGTACCTGTCTTTTCTTTTGTTAAATTTACTTCTAAATATTTTATTATTATTATTATTATTTGAGATAAGATCTTGATCTGTTGCCCAGGCTGGAGTGCAGTGGTGCCATCTTGGCTCACTGCAACCTCTGCCTCCTGGAATCAAGTGTGTCTTCTGCCTCAGCCTCCTGAGCAGCTAAGACTACAGTTGTGAGCAACCATTCATGACTAATTTTTAATTTTTTTGTAGATACAAGGTCTTGCTTTGTTGCCCAGGCTGGTCTTCAACTCCTGGCCTCAAGCAATCCTCCTGCCTCAGCCTTCCAAAGCACTGGGATTATAGTATTTTTGATGCTATTAGAAATTGAATAATTTTCTTCATTTTATTTTTTGTATTATTCATTGCTAGTCCACAGAAATAAAATTAATTTTTGTATATCGATGTTGTATCCTGCAACATCAGGTAATATTGCTGAACTCATTTATTAACTGTAATAGATTTTTTAAGATTCCTTAGAGTTTTGAAGACAATGTCTTTATTTTGCCTTTATTACAGAATAAGTTTTTGGGATATAGAATTTTGTTTCGACAGCTTTTTTCTTTCAGCACTTTCAAGATGTTGTCTTACTGTCTTCTGACCTATGTGGTTTCTGATGAGAATTCTGTGACTATTAGAATGTTTTATATGTAACGTATCATTTTTCTCTAGTTCATGTCAAGATTTTCTTTTCTTTATTTTTAGTTTTCAGCAGCTTATGATGTATTTAAGAATGGTTACCTTTTAATTAGTCTGTTTGGTGTTCACTGAGTTTAATGAATCTGTAAGTCTGTGTCTTTTACCTAATCTGAGACATGCTTAGCTATTATTTCTTTAGATATATTTTTTTCTGTTTCAATATCTTTCTCCTCCCTCTAATTAAAAATATATTAGGTCATTTATATTGTTTCAAAGGTCTCTGAGGTTTGTTCATTCTTTTTTCATTTTGTTTTCTTTCTGTTTTTCAGATTGGATAATTTCTATTGCTCTATTTTCAATTTCCTTGCCTTTTTCATCTACTATTAAGTTCATCCAGTAGTCTTTTTTAAAAAATTGCGTGCATTGTATTTTTTTTAGTTTAAAATATCTGGTTTGGTCTCCTGAGATTTCCTTTTTTCGTTCATTTCAAGTTTATTTTTCTGTTCTTCTTGTAGCAAAGTTGTAGTAGCTGCTTAATATCTTTGATAATTTTAACATCTAAGCATCTCAGGATTGGCTTTTTTTTGCTTCATACTGGCTTACTTATTTCTACTTCTTTGTATGTGTATGCTGGACACTAAATGTTATGTGATATAGACTTTGGGTTCTGTTATAATCTTCTGAAGAATGTTTGGTTTTAAACAACTAACTTGTTTGGGTTTCAGTAGACAATCAACTTGATTGCTTCTGTCTTGCTTTCTGTTGGCAGTGGTTCAAATCTCAGTTCAGTTCTCTCAGCCTTTGGTATGCTGCTTTGGGTCTGTCTCACACATGTGTATTATTTTCAGTTAGGCTAAGACCTGTGTGGTCTTATACAGAATTAGGTGTTTCCTTCTCTGTCTCTTTACCCTCTGGGATTTCTCTCCCACCCTCTAGCTGCAGAGACTCCTTTTCCTGTGCCTCTAGCTAGAAAGATGGCAAAGAATCAGTTTTAGCTACCTACACTGTAAAGCTGCTCTATGACTGGGTTCTACCCTCTGGGCAAAGGTACAAGAGGAAAATATAACTGGGAAACTAATCCCCATACTGAGTGTCTCTCCAAGTTTTGTCTGCCTGCCGTAGTCCTTAGGTAGTGCTGTTGCTTTTCTAGAATTTGTAGGCATAATCAGTGAAAAGTGATGGATTATAGGAAAATCACACTGCTATGGTAGAACTGGAAATTATCCAGCATGCTTTTATTAATAAAGACGAAAGTTACTTCTGTAAAGAACAAAACAGTGATGGGGTAGCATGAGTACCAAGCCTACTTCTAGAAGTATTTAAATTTCTTTTATCATAGTGGGAGGCAGTGTTTCCATAGTCAAATTAATTATTCTAGGCATCTGCATAGGATAGAATCTTAGAAATTTGGGGTGGAGAGACATTAAAGGTTAGTAGTTTAACCTCATCCTCATTGTTTTACGTATCATGCCCCAAAGTGAGAACTGAGGTCTCAGTTAACTCAGTCCACTGTTCAGATTCACCATCTAGTTGCTGTATGTGCCATATATTTTCCCATAAGTATATGTCCTGAAGTCATAGTGTCTGTGTCTGGAGTGTGAACACTTTTACATCTCCCTAACCCTCAAACCTAAACTTTAGACACAATTGTATAAAAGAGGGAACCCAAACAATAAACATTTGTTGCTCTAAATTTAACCAGTTAGGTTTATTTTTAAATTACACTTATTTTGGTCCAGGGGCATAAATACAAGTTAAGATTTAATAGTTGTCTTTCTGACTTTTTCTAGTATTATGAGAAATATGAAAAAGACTTAAATGTTCTGTACTTTTATAAGAATATAACAAAACTGACTTTAAAAAATAATGAATGATTCAATTAATCTAGAATCTGCAAGACTTGATGCAAGTGATGGTGGTGGAAGTAGCCAAATTGGCTATTTAAAAATGTTTTTAGCAAATTTATTAAAATATGAAGATTTATAAAGGAGGTTGAATATTTGGGGGTTTCTCAGAATCCTTTTCCAGTATCTCTCTGTCTTGAAAGTATTTTATATATTTACTTAAAGATATCTTATAAATTTACATTTTGGTAATGTTACTTCCATGTAAAATATGTGCAGTACACATACTCCAACCCTCCTATAAAATTTAGTTCAGAGCCCTTCACTGCCTGTCAACCCTGATGGCCAGCCTCATCTAACACTTCTGTCATTCAAATAATACTTATTATTAATAAATGCCTACTGTTGTGCCAGACAGTATCCTAGATATTGGAGATATAGTGGTGGGATGGGGGTGGGGAGAGATTTAGACAAAAATCAAGTAAATAAATAAGTAAACATCAAAATGCGATGTTTAGTACAAAGGAATAAAGCAGGGTTTCTAATCAAGAGGGTGGGTTGAAGGTGCATTAAAGAGGGAGATTGAGAAAGGCCTCTTTGACAGATCATATTTTAACTCAATAGTAACCGCCCTTCAGAGATCTTACAAGCAAAGGTATCAGCAGTGGAAAAACGCCCTGAGGCAGAAACAAGCTTGGTGTATCAGAAAGACAGAAGGAAGGTGGAGTGGGTGGAGTGGAGTCAGGGATTGGAAAGGCAGCGGGTTCGAAAAGTTGTCATGCTTGAGTAATTGGGACCTTATCTACTGGATGAGGACTTCAGATGTTATTCATGGTCATTTGCTACAGCCAAACAGACCATCTTCTTTAAAAAAAAAAATCATCTGTGCTTGAACTTCTATGCTATTGCACACGTATCTGTCCCCATATGAACACTCTCTGCCTCATTTCTTCCTGTTGAACTCTTAGCCCATTTTAAAAAATAAAGCTAAAATCCAATATCATCCATAAAGTCTTTCCTGATTGCTCTTACATGATATATATTTTTTTCCTTTTCTATGTAGCCAACCATTCATTCTTGGAAACTCAGTTAGTCACTGAGAATGCATTATGTTCCAGGCACTGTGCTAGACACTAGGAATACAAAGATAAATAAGACACTGTCCTTGCCTTTGTGAAGCCCATTATTTGGTGAAGAAGATAGTCATATATGAGCAGATCATTATGGTTAAGCATGATGAATGCTCTCGTCGATTAAAAATGAAGCACTTTGGGTGGTGGCACAAAACATGAAACAACTACCTCTACCTGCATAGAGTTTCAAAGGATGAGTAGGAGTTCAGTGTCTGGGGAGAGTGAAGAAGGTCATCTCAGATCCTGGATCTGAATATGCAAAGACATCAAGACATGAGTGTGCCTTGTGAGTTTGAGTAATGGTGGAAGATCCAAGATGAACATTAGAAACTTGAGCATTAAGTTGCAGATGATTGTACAGGGCCTTCCACATCTTGCCAAGGAGTTTGGACTTGATAGGTTAGAGGAATGTTACCTGGTGGCAGTATGGAGGATTATCTTGAAGAGGGAGAGAAGATGAGGGATCATGTTGTTCTGTTGCAATAGTCCAAATGAATGATGGCAAATATTTAAGCATGCATTTCAGCAATGGCAGAATGAATGAACAGGAAGGGCTCGATCTAAGAGACAATTCTGCCTTAGAAGCTACCAGTATTGGTGACCAATTGGATGTGGAACATAGGGAAAAGGAGAGCTTTTGGAAGGGCTGGCTTGGGTGAATGATGTTCCCATTAACTAAAATAGAAAACAGAGGTGGAGGAACATGGTTAAAGGGAAGAAAATTAGTTCCGTTTTTAACGGGTTGTGTTGGAAATTCCTGCAGCTCACCCCAGACACATATTTTGTTTATTGCATTTACAGCCCAATTGGTACTTAGCAACAGCTGCTGTGTGTACTGTGTGGTTAGGATTCTATTTATAAAGATGACCTATCTCACTGGGTAGACTGTTGGCCGTAAGAAAACCATCATGCATTTCACTTCTCCATATGCTCCTTAGCAGTATACACATGATCTGTCCCTAACAGGTACTCAATAAATATATATTACAGAATAAATAAAAATCACTTTAACATTGATGATTCTGTTTTACGAGTTGTTTAACTGTTCTTTTGGGTCCCCAGGCACCAATGGAATATTAAGCTCATTGGTTAAGTGCCACCCTGGTTTTCTTGTGTCCACCTTTATTCCGGAGTTTGAAAGAATGTCTTAGCACTGAATCTCTCACAGAGAAGAGTTTTGAATAAGGATTTATATTTTTCTTAAATGGACCTGTTTTTTTTTGCAGTTTATGTAGTAGAAGGGGAAGGCATTTCATGGCATGTAAATGGTACCTTTTCAAGGCTTCATGTAGAAAAAAGGAGGGGCTATGTCTATCTTATTTTCAACTGTTTACCTGGTATCTAGAGTTAGAATTGGTACATAGTAAAAGTTCAATACATATTTAACAGACGAGTGAGCTAATATAGATATCCCCATGTTTGTATATTTCACTGGGCATTTTCATATGTCTGGGATGGGGAGTGTTAGACATACTCCCTCACACTCAATCCTCTTTAAATTCTACAAGTACTTTAAATGTATTGTACGCTTATACACTTTTAGAAAATTTACCTTTCTGACCTTTGTCAATTTTGCCAGGCAGGCAGTGTGAAGAAATGTTCTAAAGTTTTTGCTCAGATCTACAGGTAAAATAAATTGTTTTTCTCTCTGCCATCATTTTCAAAATTGCTTTTAAATCAGACCTTTTAGAGGAATCTGATTTTCCCTGTTGTCTGTACAGGATGTGACCTATTCCCCCTTGGTTTTGACAAGTCTGTGGTGATTACTGACAGAGGAAGGCAAAAGGGACTGCCAACAAATCTCTTGATTGAGTGGAATGCAGTGAACTGGCAGCACTTTACAGATGCCAGGATGCAACCTGCAGGTGCAAGCCAGTGCCTTGGGATGTGGGGTGGGGAGAAAGAACAGTGCAGCCCCAAAGCCAGTACCTTCTTGGCCCCTTCCCCTTCAGTTTAGTCTACATACTTCTGGAACAGATGGCTTATTCAGGTTCTCATTTCACTCATCATCCATGGGAACTGTGGACTGCTACCCCAATGTGGGGAAACCTCTTCTATCACACTGGAGTTTCATTCAAGGGCATTCATTCTTTCTGCAACCCTATCCCTGCCTGCCATCGCCCTTTCCTCCCACCTGGGCTTCCTGTCTTTCTTCCTGTGGTTAAGTAATTTTTTTCCTCTCTCTCCATTTCTCTGAACTCTTGGCATCTGTTCTATCTGCTTGAAACCATTCTCCAGGGTTCTTCACTTTGGGTGGAGTTGCAGGGAGGGTGTTTTCTGAGATATGCCTTCACTGGGGCCACCATGGCTCAGAGGCTGTGACTGGGAGGCCCTGGCGGTATTTCTGTTTTTCCCTGAGGTCCTTATATCCAGGAATGTGGGGTCCAGCCTCAGAGTGGTCAGTTGCATAGCTGAATAGCCAAAATAATTACCAATTAATAGCCAAAATAATTAAGAATAATTCCAGCCTTTTGAAGGGTTTCGAAGAGGAAAAAAAATGACATAGTCTATAGCTGCACCTACAAAATCTTCTTTCTCCTCCTGTCCACATTCCTCAAACTCCAAATGGCTGTCCTCTTGGATCCAATTGAACTCTGTTTACTGCTTAGCCTCCCACATTCTTTCCTAGCACTTCATCATGGCTCAGAATTAACCTCTATCTCTACAAGATGCAATCCTTCTAATTTAGGAAGGGGAGAGGGAATTAGAAACAATGGGAGAAAGGAAGTTTGGGAACACTCTTCCTGTGATAATTTTTGTACTATTATGTTATATAGTATGAAAATGTATTTTAAATGCTTCCAAATGAAGTCTTGCATATACTAGTAGTAGGTATGATGAGAAGTTTTTAAAATAAATTTAAAATTATTTTGATATGCCATTTCTTTCGAAGACAAAATATTAGCTTTTCAGGAAACAACTCCTTGTTTGACAAATGTACTCTTAAATAATAGACTCTGTGATGTCAGAATGGGTGAATTTTCACAATCTGGGGTTGTGTCTTCCATCAGAGGTTATATCACTTGTAGTAAAGAGATTTTGAAATTAGACCTGCTTTGCAACCAGAAAGGAAGAACATTTAACAAAATGTTCCTAGGCTGTTAGCTATGAACATACTTGTCAGTTGCAGAGTTAAGAAGGTCTCAGGTCAAGTTCACTGGATATATGCTGTTTATGGACAGAGAGGTCTCAAGGGCACAGAACAGAGCCTAGCTTATAGGAAGCTCTTGATGGATGATCTCTGAACTGAGCTGCTACAGAAGCTCTGAAGTCCAGAACTTTACTTTTGGACATTTATCTCCCACAGCTGTGTGTCTTAATTTCTGAACTTGCCTCTCACACTCCTTTCTCTTCCCAGTCACATGCACATAAAAGCCCTCGCAACTGATTCCCATGTCTTTGGGATTTACTGGGGATCTTCTGCCCGTGCATTAGGGTGACTATGAGCTTCTGGAAGAAGGATGGAAGGGACAGTATCAAAATGCACAGGCCTACCCCAGAAGCTTAGATAGATCACCTTTTATACTTGCTTTTAGATGACACTGATGAAGTAATTATAGTGAGTCTTTTATTGCGGGGATGGGAGAAGGATGCTATGGTATTCTCACATGCTTTGGATAATTTTTCTCCTTTCTTTTACATTGTCACAATTTGTTTTTCCAGATACTGCAAATCTCTGGGTTGACCCCAAGATCAGTTTGCTGATGAGGAAAGTAGGTGAACAGGCAGAATACCTTTTTTTCATGGAGTTGTGACTCAACCAGATGGATAGAAACCTGTTATATTGGAACGTACACCAATTACTTACAGCCAAATACTTAATGCACAAAGGCATTTAAAGAAATCTGTGAACACTATCCTAAAATAATGCAAGGATCTATGGACATTTGTCCTTTTAGAAAGTGAACTGGCTTTGTAGGCGAAGTCTTACATCTTTAAAACTAGACTAAATGAATACTTTTTCATATACTATTCATTACCAAGTAAAATTTGGCTTATGTCTTAGATCTGCCCCTACTCAAAATTCAGTAACAACAGTGGCATAACACCAATAAAGCTGTGATAGTGGCCAAAAATTCATGTTGCCATAAAGCCAGTATCAGTACTATTATTGAGGCTCCTTTACATACTTGTCTATTCTGTCTTTCTGAAAATAAGGAATGAATTAGATAATGCTTCAAGTGTGAGATTCATAATGTTGACACTTATTACCGAGTGCTCTTGCAAAGAGAAGCATGGAAATTTGGGTATGGGCTTTGAAATTGGACAGCTTTCATTTGAGTTTCAGATCTAACACTTCACAGCTTTGAGGTGAGTGTACATAAGTGTCTAAGCCTGTCTAGCTTCAGTTTCTTTATCTGAAAAACTAGGTTGATATCAAGCAGTCTCAAAATTGTGAGAATTAAATGAGAAAATGTTTGTGAAGCTCCTAGGATAGTATCTGGGATATTGCAAGCACTCCATATATGGTAACTATTATAAACATCAGTTCATTTCATCTTAACAACAACCTGGTGAGACAGGTAAAGCAAGAATTATTGTTATACCTATTTCTCAGACAAGAAAACAAAGTCCCAGGGAGTTGAAGCTACTTGCCAAAAGTTACACAGTAATTTACGTAGTGAAAATGGGACTCCAGCCTGTTTTCTGACTAAAAATTCTCAATTTTAACATATATCAAGCTTGATTTTATCCACAGTTTTCAATTACTGATAGATTTTTGAGATAGAAAAAAAATCATATTTAGTCTTCTGATTTCATGGAGCCTGGAGACTCTGAAGTGTTTTTCTAAGTGAGCTTAGTATAAATCCAGGAAGAGACATACTCTCAGAGATTCCAATAATTATTACACACCTTTTGCTTCCAGCAGAATATACGAAGACAAGAAGCTATGGATAAAAGAAAACTCTGTTTTGGTTACTGAAACTTTCTGCTGTTTCCTACCCCATCAATTCCAACTGATTGGTAGTTCTATGGTAGATGTGTCAAGGTGGGATGTGGCAATTTTTATTCTGTTGTTCTTATCTTCACAAATTTTAGGTACAAAGAATTTATAACATCCTTTCCAAGTTCAAAGGGAATTGTGTTTGTAGACGTAAAACCTAGGGCATTCCCATAAAAAATTTGGTGCCCTCAGTATAGGTTTTGAGCCCTTGAGTGATGGCTACAATTACTAAGTGTTTCTAGGGTATTAGGTTTTATTTGAAGCACTTGAACAATTTCAGTAGATAGGAACTTTTTTTAGTCAGCTTTATACTATTGTGGATAAAACAGTAATGTTGGTTGAGCAAACTTCTTAAAACATTTCTTCCAAGGCTGAGCTGTGCCTCTTTGAAATCAAATGATTTTTCCCTGAACTTTATTAGAAAATACACATGTTGATTTCCACTCTAACATCCATCTTTGTAATAACGGGAATTTACTTACCTTAATGTCCTTATCTTTGGATAACTCTAGTAATCAAAATTTAAAACTGGCTTTGGAAATAATAGCAATAAACAAGATGGTAACTGTCCTCAAGGAATTTACTACTTAGTGGTGGTTGGGCCTGTTGGGGCACACGTTGGGAGTGGATAAAGACAAAGAATTGAAAAAGGAAAACAAAACCAAAAAGCAAAATAGTATTACAGTGCAATAAGGGCAGTGACAGAAGAGCAGAGAGAATGAAAGCCTAAAAGAGGAGTGGCTAACTTTGACTATGAGAAAGAGGCACAGGACCAGAGAAGAATTACTGAAGTGATAGCTAAGGAAGAACAGAAACTATCCAGGCAAAGCAAAAAGGAGAGGAAGAGAGTTTTAGGCAGGGAGAACAACACACTTAAAGGACTGGAGGAGGGCAAGCACAAGGTTTGAGGAACTGAAAAAAATTCCCTGTTGAATCCTAGGTGAGAAGGGGAATGGGGACCAGCAGAAGATGAAGAGGAAGGTGGGACCAGGTCAGGCCAGGTTTTGTTGTAAACCATATTTAAGGAACTTGACCTTCATCCTAAGAAGAGTGGGTAGACATCAAAGTAAGGATATCACAGGCAGAGTATGACTTCGATCATTTGTTAGCTGTTGACCTTGACTGGAGAGATGGAGAGAGAACACAATGAGTAGGGGGCTTCTGGTAGCTGTAGGGTGGAGAAAACATCTTAAGCTGATGAAATCTCATGGAACTGTGTGTTCTCCAGCATGTAACTAACTTTAAAGATGAGTACATTGACATCCCCTTCTGCTATCAAATAAAGTTATACAAAAATTGTACGTACTTCATTAAAGGACATATGTTAAGAATTTGTGCATCCTCTCCTGCTAAATAAGAAGTGTAGGAAATGAAAAAAAAAATACTGCATTCTAGATTTAAAATTTACTTCAAAGTCAGTTTCCTAGTTATCTGGATTGTCGACTTTTACCATTTATCAAGCATTGCCTTTAAGTGTTGTATCTTTTAATTATCTCTTAGAAACATGGTATTTAATTTTCCAAAAAAAAAGCTCGAAGTGTATTTCCTTTTGTTCCTTTATTCAGTATGCACTGATGTTACCAAGTACTCATTGCGGAGCCAGCTCTCTTGACAGCTTTGCACTTGACTATTGCTCAGTACCTCACTGAATAATTGGGTAATTTTCTAATTACATGTTGCAATGAGTGTGATTCTTGCATGCTACTTTTTCAAAAAGATAAATAACAGAATTTTCTAAATACTATAGTTAGAAGAAAAATAAATTAATCATAATTACAAGTTTGCCATTCACTTACCGTATATTCGTCACTGTGTAAGTCTTTGGGTAAGGGTGGGGTTATGAAAAAGTGTAAAATAAATAATACTTACTCCCTAGAGATTCACAATATTGGTGAGGAACCAGAACATATGTGAAAAAAATGGAGGATAATACAAGGAAAATATTAGTAGGAACTCAGAGTTATGGTTGAAATTACAAAGTGCAAGAAAGATGAAAAGGAGGTTCTCAGTATTAACCATTAATCAAGTAAGTTTTCTTGCAGGAGGGATGCTGGAGCCCAGCTTGCAAGCTGACTTTGGATGTTAATGGCTTGTCTTGCTGGGGAAGGATTTATGGGTGAAAATTATTTTGATGCTTAATACAGTGCCAGAAGAACCAGAGTGGTGATCAGGCAGTGCATGGCCTCAATACCTTCCCTTATAGGTCCAAGCCCTGATGTCACTGCTTTGCATGACTCATGTTCCAAACTACCTTCCATGTCTTATCAAGACCCCATCATTCCAGGGCTTGTCTCCAACCAATGTGCTGTACTTCATGACTCGAGGCGGTAAATGCTGGCTCTTCTCATCTCACCCTTCTCCTTGGGCTGTTAGTCCAGTAGAGAATGGCCTTTCTACTCCAGATCTGATGGTCAAAAATAACAACCTGCAGCCACCCCTTCCCAACCCCTCCTTGCCTAAAACCATTTGGTAGTAAACACCATCTATAAACAACTCACTATGTAAAAAGAAACTTTTTCTTCCCCAGGTGTCGTTCACATACAATCTCAAACCACTAAAAGAATTTAAAAAGCAAGAAGTCCCTAAATGCTAATAGGAGACTGAGAAAGTAAAGCAATCTTTGACTCTGAATTTGTACTATCCTTGACACTTTGCCTCATTTTCTGATATATAAATAAGCGCAGTACCTAGTTACTATTGCACAAAGACAAAGCAAATTATGGATAGGAACATCTTTGAAAAGGCGAATTTAAAAGAAGTCTTTAAAATGTAATATATTCAAGTGGAAACCAGCACAGAATTTTAATTGAATTACTAGTTAGTATTATCAGATATTATCACCTTCTTTTCAAATCACTTTCATGTCTGACCAGTGAGAAAAGCAAAAATAAAGTTTAAGGAAAAAGTGTGCCATCAATTAAGAATACCAATTTCTATATATTATCTCTATGCATTTTTTCCTAAATTAAGAGAAAAGCTGTTTATTCGTGAAAAAAATAACTGAGGATCTAATTATTTTCATCATGGAACAAGAATTAGAATTTTATGAGAGAACAGTTAATTCTGGGTTAACACAAAATATTAGTATTTTTTCTAGAAAAATGTAGTTTCTTTCCCTATTGTGTAATTGCAATAGGGTTCTCAGGAGCTAAACATTTACATGAGGTTGTTGTTTCCATAAACTGTCTGTTATGTTCAAAGAGTGTTTGTCCTGTTCTCAAAGCCCCTTGTCTATATCAGTGGTGCACAAGAATGGTTATCATTAACTTTAATGAGGTGTTCCAGGTTGATCAGGCAATGTAAAGGACTTGCATCGATATTGTGAAGAGCCTCATTTTGAAAAAAAAAATTATCTGGTAAGGAAATTTACCTGAAGAAGAAGATTTTGTTTAAGGGCTCCAAATTAAATTAAATGTTGATAATTTAAGATTTTTTAGGAATTAGAAATCCAGTTTATGAAAGTCCACTGCCCTCTGGCACTCCAAAGAGAGGATGTGTTACTTTGCTGCTTCTTAGGCATAGTAAGATTTAAGAAGACTAGAAATCTGGATTATTGTCTAAAAATGAGGGTATGTGATAATAATTCTATAGAGAGCAGGTCAGCACTTAGAATACCACAGAGATGAATAAGACACACACCTGGCCTTTAAGACCATAACTCAAATATCCGTGGAGGAAAAAAATCTTATCTCCAATAATCTTAAATTGTAAAAATAGTATTATAACAATGTTAATACAGAAGGTCATTAAATAAACCCTCCCTAATCCTATTATCCTGATACATGTGATTACATTTCATATAGTCTGTCTCTCTCCACGTTTATTTCACTAATTATAATCATAGTGAACATATAACTTAATATTTATTTTTCACTTAATGGTGTATGGTTAATATTTCCCATATTGTTTTGATAGTGTTCATATTTGTAATTTTAAGTGGCTGCATTATATCCTATTTGAAGCATTAGCATTTACTTAAACATTTCCCTCTTTTTAGGGTTTTTATTTTTTGCACTGTAAATGTTTATTATGTAATAAACATCTTAATGTGCATATTATTTTTATGCCTGAGAGATTTTTAGGATAAATTTTATAATTACTGGGTCAAAGAGCAAGAACACTTTTATGATTCTGGATACATATTGCCATATTATTCTGCAAAAGAGTAAAATCTAGTTTTTACATTGTTATTAGCAATATATTTCTGTGTTATGCCACGTTGATAGCACTGAAATTTTCCGTTATTTTTTCTAATTTAACATATGCCAAATGGTACTTTATTGTTGTTTTAAAGTGCATTTCTTTGATAACTGGTAAGGCTGAAGATGTGTTTGTTGAATATTTGTTCTTTCTTTCATGATAATTATGATGTATTGTTTGGAGTCTTGATTTACATTAATTCATTTATCTTTTGGAGTCTTGACTTCTTTCTTATGGTCATTATAACTTTTTGCAATTGGTTAGCAATGAGCAAGCCTTTTTGGGCAGAAGAAGCACTTTGTAGACAATAAGGCATTCAGAGAGAGGGAGCCCTGGGAACAGAATTTATTTGTCTGGGGTGAGAAGGCATAGTAATAAAATTCTCTGCTATAAATGTCTGTCCATTGTGCGAATGGAAATAAAAAGGGTACTGTTTTAGTCATATATCATACTGCAGTTTCAGATCTTTAAAGAATGTTTATTGATTGTATGATTGAAATATTTACTTTGGGACAAAATATAAAGGTTATGTTCCATCTTGGAATATAATTCCCTGCTCTTGAAACAATTACAAACTGGGATTGGAGAAAGGAGATCATTTTCAGGGTCTTGTATTCTCTTTATGCCATTTTGGCAAAAAAGGTGATGTAGGTTTGTGACAGTTATTTCCCTGCGTGTCTATGGTATTTCACATTACCTGTCACCTTCTTCCCTTTCTGACACTAACTCACCCTCTTCAGTTAGAACCGATGGGTAGCGGATTTAACATGCTGAAGGCTCTGTTTTCCCAACTGTTGGAGAGAAGCCTGCTGCTGGGTTGATTGTGTGAGTCTGTCTCTCATTCTTTTCTTTCTTTATTTTTTTGACACGGAGTCTTGCTGTGTCGCCAGGCTGGAGGCAGTGGCGCGATCTCAGCTCACTGCAACCTCCAACTCCCTGGTTCAAGCGATTCTCCTGCCTCAGCCTCCCGACTAGCTAGGATTACAGGCATGCACCATCACACCCAGCTAATTTTTGTGTTTTTAGTAGAGACAGGGTTTCACCATGTTGGCCAGGATGGTCTCAATCCCTTGACCGCGTGATCCGCCTGCCTCGGCCTCCTAAAGTGCTGGGATTACAGGTGCAAGCCACCGTGCCCATCCTCCCATTCTTTTCAGTCAGTTGATGAATGTATCTGAGTATTGAAAGAGTATTTGGATATTAATATCTAGTTTAAATATTAGTAGATGTTACTTCATCAGTGTTTGGGGATTTATTTGTTAGATTCTACTTTAAATTTTGAATGGATACATGCATTCTTGAGGATGTTATGTTTAAACAATAAATGTTAATAAGCATCTTAATGTAGTTGTATTTGGTTTATCAATGACTCAGTGACTAAATATTTACAATACAGCTATTGTTTTTGATTCTTGGCAAATTATTTAGTCAGGTTTTGACTTAAGGAAACTGGCTCTGGTAGTATCATGAGCATTTGGAAGAAAAGCCTCTTTCTTGGCCTCTCATTATACTCACAAAAAGAGTTTTTCATTTTAGGAAGGGGCTTATTTTTAAAGTGGCAAATTATTTTGATTTTTCCAAGTTAATTTAGCAATCACAGCATAAGTCAAAGAACTGGGCTAAAGCTCATAACTCAAACCTAATGGAGGAGTCTCTTTTCTCCTAAACCCAAACCCTAACCTCAGGATCTGCCATTACTGTGTTAACCAGATGAGAGCCCCATGAGGTCTACAAGCAGAAAAGTTGGGAGAAAAGGAGAAAGGCAAAGCGGACTCCAGAACTGCCCCAGGAAAGGCCCAGAATGAGTTTTAACCCAACTGCAAGGAAGAATTAGACAGGAGAGAGAGCCACGCTCACATGCGTAAGCTGCTACTACATTTATTGATGAGCCTGGCCTTGTCAGTATCCTGGAACCAATCCAGTGATTATCAGCAACTCCTGCTCCCTGCTAGGAAGGCAAAGAAGCATTGAGAAAAGGGGCAGAGACCAACATCTTCTGCCTGTAGTCAGCATTTCAGAAAGACAATTGTTGGTTATCTGTGAATCATCCATCTACCATTTAACACTTATTTATTTACCCCAGGTTTGGGTAATAGGTCTATCAACAAGACAAGTCATTTAAAACTGGAAATAGTCAATCGCTTATCTGAACCATTTGTGAAACTTTTCTAAGTGTTTGTGTTGCCTCAGATACTGTATAATCAGAAGTCATCATTTTTTCTTAAATCTCTTATCTCTAGCTTATATGTTAGGTTTATTTTATTGTTAAAATGCCCTTTGTTTAAAATATAGCTTAAAAGTATAATTTAAATTTGTATATCATTCTTTAAAATAATTTTATTTCATATCTTTTCAACAATATCCTTTTATTTTCATTAAAAATTAATGTTTTTTCTAAGAATTAAATCCTGACATAGTATAAGCAGATAAATATACATCTCAAAAGCAATGCTAGTCTCATAATATTTATTTGATATTTCAGATTAACATAAAAGAAGACTTTTTGATATTTTAGTTCAATCGAACACAAATTGCCAGAGGAAGTAAGTCCCCTTCTATATTCTGGATAGTGCTTTGAAACTATAAATATTCAGCCAACACTAAATCAATCTATAAAGGCTTGATAGAGACCAGACAGTTCTTCAGTTCAAATCTGGTTGCCCTCTCAGGCAGACAAAATAACCACAGCCAACTCTATCATAATAAATGGTGAAGTTGATACCTTGTATTCTAGTTCGGTGAACCCAAGAATAGTGTGTATTCGAGTGTGGAAGAGAAAAATGAGTTGTCTTTGTACAAAGACTTTTTTATAGGCATTTCCGTGAGCCTGATAATCATTATGTTGGTAATTAATGCCCCAGGGTAGTAGGGAATTGGTCTTTATCTTATACCTGCTTTGCATTTGGGAAAACTAAGAAACAAAAAGGTTAAGAATGATTTGTCCTTGTTTTGATTATTAGACCATCTTGTTTGGCAGTGCTGACAAGCAGGAAAACTTTTTTCTTTTTACTTTGTCAGTAATAGCTGCTTAAAAAGAACAAGCAAACAAGGATAGTAAAAAATTAAAAGTGAAAAGTGTTCTGGTCCTAATTTAGTTCTCCACATATAGATTTGGTAGTAATGAGATAATTGCATTTGGGAGTGATTACCTCTGCCCCATGTAAATTTAAAGTCCAGAGTCTATGAGAAGGCTGTCTTGAAGGTTGCCATATCACATGAGCCATTTAGCAGAAGCAAATGAAATGAAGCACTGAATTAGTTTGATTAGTGTTTACTGCACTGTTGTACCAATGTCATGCTAGAGATGTTTACAACTTGCCATTCAAAGGCTTTGCTGTAGGCTTTAATAGTGAAATTAGATGGAAGTACTGCACGGGCAAGGGATCCTACTTGGGCAGATATACACTTCTGCCAATCCCAGTCCCAGAGGATCCTTCTGATGGCCACAGTGACCTTGATGGCCCCAAGCAGGAGGAGGGGAGGCTGTGAAATTCAAAGGATAACATTGAACGCTGAGATTCTTGCAGATGAGTTGTATGGTGAAATTTGAAGAATTATTGTAAATTAAGCATCTGAGGAAGTATAGTAAAAAGAAAAAAATTCTCTTTCTAATTTGATAAGAGATTAATGTGGCTAAAACGCTATTGTCTTAGTCTTTGGCCTTGATATTTGGGTTAATGAGGTTTTGAAGTGCAGTAAGAGGTTGCTATGGTGGAAGTAAAATACTGGAAAAATCCTGATTTATCAAAAGATTCTGGGAAAAATCAAGAGTAGAAGAGGTCTGTTTTTTGTCTCCAGTATATCGTGTTGGTGGAACAAGTTTGTGGTTTTTCATAGGAAAATCTTTGAGAAATGAAGACAACTAGTTACTAGAGAAGGAAAAGACATTTGAGGAATGGATTTCTGTTGTGTAGAGACAGAAGGCTTGTGGAAGACAACCTCCTTTGCTAAATGTGTGGAAGCTTTCAGATTAAAAGGCAGGCAGGGATGTTTGGGGAGGGTGAGGGATGAGATTATTCAGCAGCAGGAGATATTCCTTCCTTTGAGGGGCTAGGAAAGCATCCACACACTTTCCTGTCATATCTTGGTGAGGTTGGTACATGGAAAATTATCCCCTGGGGTGAGGGAAGAAAGTAATACAATGTCTATTATTCTATTTAATCTATCTTTTTATGTATTTTTAATGAATATAATATATTGGCACATATTTATACACACGCAATGTAGGAATAAATGCATAGAATATGAGGGGGTGCATGTTCAACTTTTTTAAGCTACTATGGTAAAAATATCTAAAAATTTTGGATTTTTAGATTTCTCTTTCTTCCAGTAACTCAGCCTGGCCTCTCTGAACATACTCCATAAACTAGAAACCCAAAGAACTGGTTTGTTTTCATTATATAGCACCTGTGAATCTTGTAAATTATTGTTTTAACTTAGGAACTCATCTTATTTCTGTCTTATTTCCAGACATTTGTTTTTCAGAGTCCCTATTTCCTCATTTCTTTTTTTAATCCTATTGCTGTGTATGCCTTTCTGTATACCACCTTGAGATTTTTATAGAACAAGGTGGGAAATATAAATAAAGTTAAAAGTGCTTAGAGAATACATTATTCATCAAGCTCTTAGGACTTTCCAAAGCAACTTCATAGCTCTAGGATAGCTTGAAATAGTCAACTTATTTAAAGTGCTATTTGTCTTGATAATTATGTTTTTCTTTCTACTAAATCTTTGCTTTGCTGTTTTTCTGTTTTCCTCTGATATTATAATAAGTTGGAATTGTGAGAATAGTTCTTAAAATAGAATGTGATTCTTTTTCTATAATAAGATCTGCTTTAATTTAGTCTCAGTGCAATGAAAATATAATGGAAGTCTCAACTTCAGAACATAGAATCTGGAGAAATTTGCTGTCAGTAGAAAGATGCAATTCATAACCTTTTCAAGATATAACATTTCATTTTCTACTGAAATTATTTGTGGGGCTTTAAAAATATTCTCTGATAATAAAAGGTGTCACAAAGCTAACCTCAGTGAGATGATTTTATTGCAATTCATCATTTTAAGAATAATTTAATTAGTTATTCAGGATATGGAAAGGCATATACCACAGTATTTAATTATTAAGGCCAGTAAAAATGCATTCCACACATTTGAGTTACTTCTTGTATTCACTGCAACAGAACAGATAATGCACCTTAGCTGGTAATTTTCTCAACCTTGGATTTTCTTACAAAAAAACTAAGTATCACATCATGTTATTTAGTACACTGAGTTCATGTAGAAGAATGGCTTCTGTATTTTGTCAACTACAACTTCCCACTGTAACCCAGTTCATGCCTGGGTAGTACAAAGGGGAAAATGGCAGAAGAATACAATTTAAGAAAGATTGATTTGGTGGGCTATCACCCTGTAAATTGTCATAAAATGCTAAGGTAAGCTTTCTTTTCTGTATTCTTTTCAAGAAGTTGCCCTTTTTAAGTAGATGGGATCTTAAGGTGAATGCCAAGTTGGTTAGATTCCAAGATGCTGTATCAGTCAGTACAAACCAGGTTATGTTGTGGTAACAAACAATTCCAAAACCTCAGTGGCTTACAATAACCATGTTTATATCTTGCCCACTCTGCGTGTCCATCGCAAGTTGGCATCATAGTTTCTGAGAAACCCAGGTGTGGGAAGTACCATCACCACCCATGACTTCACAATTCTTGAGGCAGGGAAAAAGAGGCATGGACAGTCATCTGCTGGTTTTAAAAGCTGGAAGCAAAATTCACCACTTCCACTTATGGCCACACTGCTTTCAAGGAAACAGAGAATCTCAAAATTTTACCACATGCCCAGAGCAAGAGATCCAGCATTTGTAAACAGTCCTAATCACAATCATGGAGGCCACTGATTGAAAGATCTACTACTGATCTAATGATACCATTTTTATAGAGGTAGGAGAAGAAACACTATACAACATTATGTACCCATAGTGTTTATAAAATATGCTATAGGGCTATGTATTAGAAATAAGCATGGTTTATATCTTCAAAGGGAAGTTAAGTATATAACTGTATGAAGCTGGATAATGGTATCTAATTAGAGAGAAAATGTCTTCTGTTATAAAGATCAAAGCCACATAACAAGCAAGGAAAAACATGGACTTTAGCACCAGACTGGAGCTTTTGTATGCTTCCCCATCCTTAGTAGCCTCTTTAGGTCCGTAGACAGCTAACAATATCTTTACCATTGGCTTATTGTGAGGATGAAAAGATGCCAAATATAAAGTGCCTGCTACATAGTAGGCACTTGATTAATGATAATAATTATCAGAACACTTTAATCTACAAAGCATTATGCTTCAACATAGTATACATGTAGCTAGGTATTTAGTGAATGAGTGTGACCATGTATGACAAGTTTTTATTCCTAGCGAATGTAAATTTGAGTCTACATCTGATGTCATCATTTAAATATGTATATAAATATATTAATTCAATAATATTATATTTTTTCAAATGATTTAAAATTATCCCTTTATCACTACACAAAGGATACCCACATTTCTGTTGGGTTTGTTATTTTGTAGTGATTGTTGTTAGTTACCATCTAGATTTTCTCTAAAACATTCAGAAACCTCAAATATTAGGTTGACTTGATGAGATGTGGTCATTTTAATTAGCACAAGTATAGAATCAGAAAATACAAAATGTATGAACGAATGAATGAATCATTAAAAAACTAAATTTTTCTGAAATAGAACACAACTCTGTATTATTTTTGTCAGCCTGAATGGAAGATATTTAGTAAAGCAGGAACGATATGTTAGTTAACATGCTTTGACTCATTTCATCCTCGTAAGACAGGGCTGTTCTTTTACACGTTCTACAGATGTGGACATTGAGGCTCAGATAAATTAAATAGCTTGTCCATAGTTGCCCAAAGATTGAGAGTAGAGCCAGGAGTAAAGCCACACAGTGTGGTCCTAAAGCCCAGGCTCAGGCACCATAGCCCAGTCACTCACTCATTCAACTATTCATTCATTTATTTTCATTTTCTTTTTCTCTCTAGTAAAATTTTTGTGTCTCACAATTCCAAATATATCTTGGAATATGTAATTCCAAGAGAATCCTCTTGATAAACTTATTGACAAGTTCTGGCCAAGTGACACTCACAGGATAGACAGTCATTAGCAGTTTCAACTGCCGTCCTGTACTAAGGTGAACATAAAAAGGAGGAGAATGAACCATCCATTCCCCGGACAGGCTGGAGGCCACCACCATGGACTTGAAATTGCTTATTACATGCATCAATTGAAATGGCCTCTGCATAGCAATTGGATTTAATGAAGGGAAGCTGCTGATAACTAAAACAGGCGGTCAGACCTTCTGTTGGTTAGTTTTAGAGGAAATAGATTGTACAACCTATTTGGCCCCAATTCCTGTCCTTCTAAAATTGCTTTTCTTGATGGATTTTTCTTTTCTTTCTGAATTAGAAAATTAGAATGAACTAAAGATTGTTCACTTGATAGCATCAAACAAACACTATCATTATAAAACTAGATATATGATTCTCAGACAACCTGTTAAATATAGCTATAGGTATAAACATAGACATACTTTATGTGTATATATATATATACATTTATGTGTGTGTATATATATATATATATATGTTTGGTATCTTCTTATATGTTTTTATCTAGCTGTACATATGACTTGGGACTTTTCGTCACAGTTTAAACAAGCAGTCCCCAACTTTTGTGGCACCAGGGACTGGTTTTATGGAAGACAGTTTTTCTATGGACTGGGCTGGGGATGGTTTCGGGATGAAACTGTTCCACCTCAGATCATCAGGCATTAGTTAGAGTCTCATAAGGAGCATGCAACCTAGATCCTTCGCATGCGCAGTTCACAATAGAGTTTGCACTCCTATGAGAATCTAATGCTGCCACTGATCTGAGAGGAGGTGGAGCTCAGGTGGAAAAGCTCACTTGCCTGCTGCTCACCTCCTGCTATGCAGCCTGGATCCTAACAGGCCACGGACTGGTACCGGTCTGAGAGTTGGAGATCCCTGGCTTAAACCATAGTTGAGCTGTAGTTTACCCATATTCTAGTGGATACCTATTTTTTCTTATTTTTAGAAAAAAAATGATTAGAAGTAAAGAATTCATATATATATATAACATTTGGGGTGTTTTTTGATAACTGAGCTGCCTACCAATTTATCTGCAGAATCTGTCATTCTGGGAAGGTGCCAAAACTTCAATTAGAATAAATTTAATGTTATAAGAAAGCAAACTGAGAATGATGATTTCCAGTTTCATCCATGTCCCTACAAAGGACATGAACTCGTCATTTTTTATGGCTGCATAGTATTCCATGGTGTATATGTGCCACATTTTCTTAATCCAGTCTACCGCTGTTGGACATTTGGGTTGGTTCCAAGTCTTTGCTATTGTGAATAGTGCCACAATAAACATACGTGTGTATGTGTCTTTATAGCAGCATGATTTATAGTCCTTTGGGTATATACCCAGTAATGGGATGGCTGGGTCAAATGGTATTTCTAGTTCTAGATCCCTGAGGAATCGCCACACTGACTTCCACAATGGTTGAACTAGTTTACAGTCCCACCAACAGTGTAAAAATGTTCCTATTTCTCCACATCCTCTCCAGCACCTGTTGTTTCCTGACTTTTTAATGATGGCCATTCTAACTGGTGTGAGATGGTATCTCACTGTGGTTTTGATTTGCATTTCTCTGATGGCCAGTGATGATGAGCATTTTTGGGTAAACTATCGCAAGGACAAAAAACCAAACACTGCATGTTCTCACTCATAGGTGGGAAATGAACAATGAGAACACATGGACACAGGAAGGGGAACATCACACTCTGGGGACTGTTGTGGGGTGGGGGGAGGGGGGAGGGGGGAGGGACAGCATTAGGAGATACACCTAATGCTAAATGACGAGTTAATGGGTGCAGCACACCAACATGGCACATGGATACATATGTAACAAACCTGCACATTGTGCACATGTACCCTAAAACTTAAAGTACAAAATAAAAAAAATAAATAAATAAAAATTAAAAAAAAGGAAAGTGAACCTGTTGTCAATGTTAACAGAGGGCTGATTGGCTATAATTTTTTTCTGAGGTCACATATTTTCAAAATGAGATCTAAAAAGATTAAATGGACTTTTAAGATGCCTTGTATTTGCATCTATTTCAAATTATTTCTTTTTTATTTGATTTTTTAAAATTTTGTGGCTACATAGTAGGTATATAGATTTATGGGGTACATGAGGTATTTTGATACAGGCATGCAATGCATAATAATTACAGCATAGAGAATGGGATATCCACCCCTCAAGCATTTATCCTTTGAGTTACAAATAATCCAGTTACATTATTATTGCAACAAAATGCTGAACTGACTGCACTAAGCTGAGCAAAATGTTTCCTTTTAAAAATAATGGCAGCAGTCTTTAAACTTTAAATCCTTTTTGTTTTTCTAATAAGAAAATAAGAATGAGATTTTTTAGTACAGTACATGAAAATATGTGATTTTAAACCAAACACAGTAGTTCTGTATGAAAATATATGAAATATTGAAAAAAACCTTGTTTTATAAAAATCACATAAAAGATGTTCTGATTTTAATTAAGGGAGAAGTTGCTGAAGTTTAATTGGATAAAAAGTGAAAATGAAAAACCAACTCCTAAAGTCTTACTACATAAATATTATTTGGCACTTTTCCTTAATTTTTTTAAAAAAGAAATAGAGCAAGATATAATTTTTTAGGGGGTGAGTAATATTTGCTTTTAAAGGCATTTTATTTATCTCCTAATGCTGGAATTTTGGGGGTATGTTATATCAGATAATTCTGCATCTCACATTTATATTGTAGGGGAAAAGTAGGTAAGATTTGATGTCATGTGGTCACAAGAAGACTAGAAAGTTATTGCCTGTAATCAGGAGAGGAGGGATCAATCTACTTTGGGTGAAAATTTCCATAGATTTACTGGTTTATCTTATACTTTCCCATTTATTGTTTGTATTGAATTTATCAGATATCCACAGAAACATCCTAAATTTTTTTCACTATAAATTTATAATGGAGTAAGATTCACCACTTCATTATAGAGTTTACTTAAACAAAGGCTAGAAAGTCTTAAGAGCAAGATTTTATTTCTTTCTTTTCTGTGTATGCTACTGTCCTCACCTAGTCTGATGCCTCTCAAGACTCATCTTTGTGAATTTCCTATGGTTAAGGCACCAGATAAAGAGGCAAAAAGTCTGTAAGGGAAATTACACAATATTTTCAGTGCAATATTATGCAATGAAAAATGTATGCACTTTTTCTCTATTTTTATTGACATACTTTTCAGTTATTCAGTGTATAAAAGAGTGATTGTTTCTGAAATTTAGAAATGGGTCGAAAGCCATCTTCCACCGCCAATCCCCACCCATATCAAAGCTGCGTATACAATTAGGCACTGCATTCTCACACAGTGAGTCATTCTTCCTTTCCCTCAGTGATCACCAAGGATTATTGGGAGTAACTGATGCGCATAACCATAATCTTTTTAGATTTCATCCAGGAGAAGGAATCACAGCCTGGTGCTTCCAATATTGTTGATTTTACTCTGGAGAATTAGCCCAATTATGTTTTTAACAAATGCTTGAAAAAAAAACTCAAGTAATTTTGGAGTAATTTTGTTGAAAACTTAGTATCAATTGTTTCTTTTTAAATTTAATTATAGTGAAGGTGTGGTAATGCACAGGGAGTGACATGATTAATCATATAAAGAAAGGGCCTGCCTAGACTGCAGAAAGCAAACTGTATTAGTCTGTTTTCATACTGGTGATAAAGACATACCTGAGACTGGGCAATTTACAAAAGAAAGAGGTTTAATGGACTTAACAGTTTCACATGGCTGGGAAGGCCTCACAGTCATGGTGGAAGGCAAGGAGGAGCAAGTCACATCTTACATGGATGGCAGCAGGCAAAAAGAGAGCTTATGCAGGGAAACTCCCATTTTAAAAACGATCAGATCTTGTGAGACTTATTCACTATCATGAGAACAGCATGGGAAAAACCTGCCTCCATGATTCAGTTACATCCTACTGGGTCCCTCCCACAACACATGGGAATTCAAGATGAGATTTGGGTAGGGACACAGCTAAACTGTATGACAAACTGATAGTCTTAGTTCTTTTGCAGGCTGTGATCATTTTAATTTAATGACACTTGAGGAATTGGGAATTACTTTTATATCATATCCTCACTTAGATAGTAGATTTTAGGTTCCAAACCACAGCACAATAGCCATTACACTTTGCAGTATCCCTTAGAATGGTCCCATGTGTTTGGTCAGAGCTGCTAAACAGCTCTGCTCTATTTTGCAGGTGACAGGACAACTGAAAGTCAAATGTGAGCAAAACAAGCTGGACTTTGGTGGACTCAGTGGGTTCATAGTGACTGTTTCTATTGGGAAGTCTCAGATCTCCTTGGATTTTGTCAGAGACTTAGGGTGCTTAGATTTCAGACTTAATTTTCTATGAATACAAATAATAAAGCCAAAATTCTGAACTTGTATTCTAAACTTTGTAACAGCCCTAAGGAATTTATTACTATCTGCATTATGCCATATGCATAATGGTTATCTGTGGTCATGCCTTTTCTCTCTCTCTGACTGCTAAGGGCTGTTATTTTGTGTTTATTTTAATCTTCCTCAGTATCTTGTACTTATTGGCTACTCCATATCAACCTGGTGAATTGAACTACCCAAAACACAGGAAACCAATGCAAGGTTACACTCCCAACTGATATATTAGGGAACAATCCTACAGCTAATCTACATAATTTGGGATGGAGGTGGTGAGGAAGGTCACCATAGATACCTGAATTAATTGGATTTACTCTGGAGAAGAATCCTAAATTATTGCATGATCTTCCACTAGAGGTTGATAATAGGGTACAAAGATATAGGAGTAAAATTCTGTGCCTCTAGCTTCTACATTAGTGTTGCATCCGTTAATGTGATCACGTGGAACTTTCCAGGTAGGCTGAGTGGAGAAAAAAAATCATGCAGTTGGATATTTTAATTCAGGATAATAAACTAAAAATATGAACTCATATCTGATAATCTATAGTCTGGTTTCTGCAAAAGCTAAGAGATACTCAAAGATAGGGCTGAATTAGTTTTTAACACAATTTTATAGACTTTTTTCCTCCACTGGTTTTTGGTGGCTGATGGACTTATACTGTACTGTACTGTGTTGCCTATGTCAGGCTGTACTCACAACAAAAAAGGCATTCTGAATATAAAGTAGAAAACTGTAAAAATTTGAGGTGATGGATATCCCAATTACCCTGACTTGATCATTACACATTGTATATATGTACCAACATCTCACATGTACCCCAAAAAGATGTACAACTATGACATATCAATTTTTTTAAAAGCTGCATTAAAAACCTATAAAAATAAACGTACTGCTATCAAAAAAAGAAAAGATTGGACTAGTTCCTTATTGGAAGATTTACATGAAGCTGGCTGAAAACTTTTCAGCTAATTAAATATAATGGAATTTTGTTGTTATAATGCAGATTAATTTCATAAAGATTAGGTAATGATCTGTCACCACAGACTGTCTTAGATTAGTGAAATTATGCTGTTAATTTGAACTACTCATTTTTGCATAATTTTTAAAGTAGATAAATCATCACTAGTGTAATTGATGGGATTTCTCTTGCATATGATTTTATAATTACGTTCAAAGACTTTTTTACTTTCTAAAATATTTCAACTTACTTATGTTTATTTTTTATTATATCTTATAGACAAGTGGCTACCAAAACATCATTCTTAGGACATATGAATTAGATTCAGTTAGGGTGCTTGTTAAATATTAAGATTTACTGAATCAGAAATTGGGGACTGACTGGAGTTCCAGAATGTGCACTTTTAACAAGCACCCTTTGGGATTTTTGTACAGAGAGTCACAGACATTGCAAATAATACGTATTATTTAATCTTAGAAAAATACTTTTTTGTAACATTGGAATTTGGCTTATTTCTAATATTTAAATCATTTAACTGCTATACAATTCAGTTGAAATATCATCAGAGGTACAGAATCTTCAAAAACCAAATCTCGATTATTTGATGTCAATAAAATGTCTAACGTAAAAGACAAAATTACCTGCTTTAACACTACTTTAAATGCAAGTGGCAAGGAATTTCAGGTGACCTCTAGGACCTGAAGCCATGCTCCAAACTATGGTCAGTAAGAAGCGTCAGTCTTCAGTTGTACACCACAAGAAATGAATTCTGCCAACAACCTAAATGAGCTTGGAAGCAGATCCTTCCCTAGTTGAACCTCCAGATAAGAATGCAGCCAGACAATCCCTTAACTCCAGCCTTGAAAGACTCTGAGTAGAGAATCCAGATAAACTATGCCTGGGCTCTTGATCCAAGGAAACTGTGAGATAATAAATGTGTGTTGTTTTAAGCTACTAAATTGGAGGTAATTTGTTTTGCAGCAAGAGAAAGACTAATACAGAAACCAAGGAATAGAGTTCAGGTCAACAGTGATAGCTTATCTAAGGCAGTAGATCTTTTTTTTTTTTTTTTTTTTTTTTTTGAGACAGAGTCTCGCTCTGTCACCCAGGCTGGAGTGCAGTGGTGTGATCTTGGCTAAGGCAGTAGTTCTTAAAATTTGGTAGCATGAAACCCAACCAAGCTATTCACTTAAAATGCAGATTACCAGACCATGACTCCTTCACCCCGCCCCGCTGAAAGTCAAATTCAGCTGAGTCTAACCAGATCCCAGGAATTTTTACAAGCACCACAGGTGATTTTGGTGCACTGTTTAACATTGCTCTTTGAGAAACACTGAACTAGGGCTGCAGCTGGTGACACAGAGGAGAAGCTCTAAAGCAGTAGAGTTCAAACATACTTTAAAAATAGAATTGAAACAATTTGTGCACAATTATTTGTGAAAGATAAGAGAGAAAAAGAATCATGGATCACTGGGCAATGGAATGTCTGATAAGGTCAGATAAGGTCATAAAATGAGAAGAAATGCAAGAGGAACTGCAGATTTATTGGGGTAAAGTTGGGGAGGATATATTAAATTTGAGGCCCAGATAGGAATACAAGTAGAGAGGTAGAACACAATTTAGAATTCGGGACTAGTGCAGAGAAATGGCTGGTGCTAGAGACGCAGATTAAGAGTCATCAAGGTTTAGGTTGAAACACGACTTGAGAGTAGGTGATATTGCCCAGGGAGAGTCAGAGGGAAAAGAGAAAAGGCTGCAGAACATAGCACAAGAAAGCCCCATTCATAAGGGGTGGATAAAGGAAGAACCACAAAAAAGAAGTGAAGGTGTGCTTAGCGTGATGCAAGAAGACAGGTAGGAGCAATATCTTGGAAGCCAGGAGACAGAGAATTTCAAGAGCGGTGATGGTTAATAGTCTCAAATGATGAAAATTCAGATGGAATAAAGGCTAAAGACAGGTGATTCAAACAGGCAATTGGGTGATTTCAAGAGCAGGTGCAGTGAATGGTGGGGGTTTAAATTAGATTAAAGCAGGATGACAAATGGACAGTGAGAAAGCAGAGGCAGGAAAGTATTGTGCAAACTTTAGCAAGCATCAGAATCACTGGGAGGGATTGTTAAAAAAGACTGCTGTGCCCCACTCCTGAGTGTCTGATTCAGTAGACCTGGGTGGGGATCAAGAATTAGCATTTCTAACAAGTTCACAGCTGTATTAGCTTTCTATAGCTGCTGTAACAAATTATCACAAACTCAGTAGCTTAAAACAACACAAATTTATAACGGTTATGGAGGTCATGAGAGACAGGTGGTGCTGGTGCAAGTCCTGGAGTCCAAAGGCCGGAGAACCTAGAGTCCTGATTTCTGAGGGGAGGAGAAGAGGGTCTCCTAGGTCCAGAAGAGAGAGTGAAATCACCTTTTTCCTGCCTTATTGTTTTATTCGAGCCCTCGGTGTATTGGATGCTGCCCGCCCACAATGAGGGCAGATCTTCCCCACTCAGTCCCCAGACTCACCAATCTTCTCCAGAAACACGTTCACAGACACACCTAGAAATAATGCCTTACCAGCTATCGAGTATCCCTTAAGGCAGTCAAGCTGGCACTTAAAATTAACCATCACAAAGAATAAAGTTAGAGCAGCAGCCACAGTACAGTTTCTATGAAAGTTAGACATGTGTAAGAAGAATACAATTTTTTTTCTTCTTTGTGTCAGGGAAAGTAGAGGAGAATCAGATAGGAAGAGGTGAGGACAGAGGTCTCAATCAACTCTCCCCTTGCTACCTAATCCCAGCTGGAGGAAACAAATGGTTTTTCATTTTAATCCTTTTCCAAAACTTGGCAAAAAGAGTCTGATCTTTGCCTCTGGAAACTTCTTTTGGCAGTATATTTGCCACTTCTCAGTGGAAGAAAAGTTGAGGGAGATGAGATTTTTCCAGGGGAAACCTTTTTTCATTATGCCCCCTTAAGATGATTAGAGACAACCATATCCGAAGGGAAAATGTACCATTGAAAATGATCTTTAGTTACTAAGCACCTGTGTTAAGCATTCTACACATATTATCTTATCCAAACCTCGTAACTGTTTTATGAGGTTGGCGTTGATTGCAAACATCACTTTTTCATTCTATGCTATAGACTTTACAAATAAGGAATACAAATACCACTAAATAGAAAACAAATTCCATTATTTTCTCTTTGAACAAGACTTCTTGAAAAGTAAATCAATTAAAAGAAAAATATTTTGTTAGCCATAGAAATATAATATGTGCCAAAAGTCATACAGCTGGAATGACTGAAGTCTGGTAAGAAAGAAATTTTTTGACTCCCTGTGTTAGACTGAGATAGTTAAGAGAATAAAAAATGATATAAAATGGTTTTCCTTTAACATGGTTGTTAGTTATGATTTCAAATTCTACCAGCATGAAACATACTAACTGGTGTTCATTTAATGCTTGCGGATATTAATTAACCACCTTATTTGTATAATATACAACTATTTCTTTGATCCCAATCAATTGTCAAATTGTTTTTGACAATTTCCTCATCATATGAAGGTAACACTAAATTCGAATCTAAAGTCTTAACATCATTTTCAAAGTCCATCTTGGGGATGACCAAGGACATCCTGGAAGTTTTTAATTTGTTTTGATCTAAAGATCAGTATTTGCTTGAATATGAGAAAGAGAGAAGAATCAGATGTATTATTTAATATCTTTTTTTCCAGGCTCTTTCTCCAGGAATATGTCTAAGATCAGGCCCCTAAAGATAAGATGTTCTACTAAAGTTCCCTAGGCTGGTAAGAGTTATTTTCTCGAAGCTCAAATTTGACAGTTTTATGAGACACATATAAAAATAAAGCAGAAGATTGTCAAAGCAGTGATTAGCAAGCCTCATTGTTGGCTTCTCTAGCTAATATCTGGCTATTAAACTATTCTTTGCAGCAGAAATAATTATACTTATTTACCAGTTCTGAATGATTGAAAAATGGTTTGCTCAGTGTTAAGAACATAAAAATGAACTTTGTCCCTTTTGTGTCTGAAAGAACAGAGACTCCCAGTACACAGCTACTTACCCAAAATGAGTTTGTTTCTGCAAGAATGTTCATTTAACTAAAGATAACATTATGCAGTGGAGGCTAAGATAATCTAAGAGTAAAAAAGCAAACTGCTTCTCTTACCTTCAGATAGAGGTAAAACTTAAATTTTAGAGAAACAGCAACTTGCACTAAATCTTATCAAGTGAGTTTTATTTCCAACTGGCAGTTATGTTTCCTCTGTGGCACAGTAGGTGTGAGCACATAAATCTTCTGTCAAGGAGCCGAAGTGTACTTTAAACAATGACAGTAAATTCTACATTCTTGAATAGGGCTTAAACACATGAACTATATAAATCTGATAAAAAGTATGCACATACACATACATAACTGGACACACATATGTACATAACATAATAATTGAATACTATCAAATTTTTATAATTCCTTCCTATTGCACCACATCCTACCCAGCAGCCCCCAGTCCTGCTTCCCAGGTATTTAACTATTGTAGCTGTTTCTTCTTTTAGTTACCATAATATTTCTAAATAATATGTCTTTCTTTCTATTTCTTTTTTTTAAATTTTAGACATCTTCTACAGTACTAACTTCTTATGATAGATGAAGACTTTACACTAGCCCATCTTCCATCTCCCAACCTCCCAATATAGTGATATTACTATGTATATATATTTTTGAAATGATCAGTACTGCTTACAGTATTGCTGTATTGTTCACATTTCTCTTTCTACACTGCCTTTTGCTTTTCCTGGAGTTTCTAATTACTGTTCTTTGTTTCTTGACCTGTTTTTTCATGGCCACATCAGTCTTATCTTCAAAGTCATATTAGAGGTTCCACCAAGAGCACCTTTTCTTGTTCTCGATCCCTCCATATTTCAGTTCCAATTATGGTTGTTCCTCTCTGATCTCTGCTGCACAAATGCCATCTCTAGGACTTTCCTTCACCATCTCTTGATTGTATCCAGGAATCATGACTCTTTTATCTTTCTCTTCTCCTTCTATGGTTTATTCCCTTTTTGCCCCTAGAGCACTTTACCAGAAAGGAGATAAATTTCCAGGACTCCTTTCATGGCTGCAAATCTCTTTATTTCACCCTGACGATTGATGATTTTGGCTCTACACTGTATTATATGGTAAGAATAATTGTTCCTAATAATATTTAAGAGCGTCTCTATTGTCTTTTAAGCACCTGCTATGGCTGAGAAGTCTGATGTCATCTAATTCTCATTCTGTTTTGGTAACCTGCTTCTCCAGTTCTTCCCCCAGAAGTGTCTCGTATTTTTGTCCAGAGATTCTGGAATTTCACAGGGATGTCACTTGCTGTGGACTCTCTCCTCACTCATCGTTCTGGACACCTGGTGGAACCTTTCAACTTTGAGGTTCATATCCTTTAGCGCTGGAATATTTTTCTATATTATTGCTTTGCTAATTTCTTTCTCTATTTGTCTGAAATTTATATTATTCAGATGTTGGAACCTCCTGGACTAATTATTTATGCATCTTACATTACCTTTTGTATTTTACATATTTTTATCTTTTTATTTTGAGAGACTTCCTTGACTTTGTCCTCCAAAATTTCTATTTTTAAAAATTTGGAATACACAGATGATTATGTTTAATTTCCAAGAGATTTTTTTTTTGTTTCTTTTATGAATATAGTATCTTCTCAAATCTCTCTGAGCATAAAAATTAGAGGATTTTGGCTGGGCACAGTGGCTCACGCCTGTAATCCCAGCACTTTGGGAGGCTGAGGCCGGCAGATCATGAGATCAGGAGATCGAGACCATCCTGGCTAACATGGGGAAACCCCATCTCTACTAAAAATACAAAAAATTAGCCAGGCGTGGTGACGGGCACCTGTAGTCCCAGCTACTCGGGAGGCTGAGGCAGGAGAATGGCGTGAACCCGGGAGGCGGAGCTTGCAGTGAGCAGAGATCGAGCTACTGCACTCCATCCTGGGCGACAGAGCCAGACTCCGCCTCAAAAAAATAAAATTAGAGGATTTCTTTTTCTTAATTACATTTTTATTCTCTTTTTTTTTGTTTCCTACAGGATAATATTTCATTTTTTGTTCTAATATTGGAGGCTTCCTTTGGTTGTCTATAAATATTTAGGAATAATACATTTGAAAGCAAATTAGGAGTTCTGTGTATGTATGTTGAAGGTGTTGTGTGGAGGGCTTTTATTTGAAGTGTTTGAGTGCAGAGTTCACTGATTCATTGAAAACACAGAATTCCAGAGTTTGTTTGCTTTTTCCATTCGTGACTATTCAGTTTTTTCTTCAGAAGAAATCTTGCCTGGGATGAGTAGGTGAACAGCTCCTGGGCATCCTCTAATTGGAAGTGGAGTAGGGAAGATGGGGTTCCACATCTTCTGTATTCTAAAGAATCCTCTGACTTGTTATAATAATATAACTACTCCCCATACAATTTCTGTTCTGGAAATTTGTTCACATTCCTTGTCCTCTGATAGCCCTCCTACTGTTTGCACAGTTATTGCTTTCTACATTGTAATTCCTTTCCTAGCATTTAGGTAATTATGTAAGGCTCTAGAAGGAGGGAGATGCAAAATGGAAGCCAGCTTCTACTGCAAAAGAGTCAAATCCTTAATCGCATCTCTGGATTTTATCCTCTATAGAAAAAAATGTATGAAATAGAAGCTAAAATATAGCCGAATGTTTAAGAGTTCTGATTTTGGTGTTGGGACAGCATAGATTTGAATCTTGGTTCTACTGCTGTGAACTGAGTGACCTTTGGAAGCTGCCAAAACTCACCAAAGTTCAGTTGCTCATTTGTAAATAGGGTATACCTATTATAACTGCCTCATAGGGTTGTGAGGGCAATGAAATGGAATAATGCTTGCAAATAGTTTAGTATTGTGGTTGGCACATAGTAAACACTTATAAGTATTCGCTGTTATTAGTTATTATTAAAGTAGCCATATCCTTACCTTGGCATCGCAAGAAACAAAGAACAAATAAAATGCTGTCTATATACTTAGATATACCATGAGTAAGTCTGTAAATCCAAAATATTTAGTTATCTAACCCAAAATCAAAATGAGATTTATGAGTGAAATTTTATGTAATATGATTGAACAGATACGTGTTGTTTTTGATGTCAATATTTGAAAAAAAATTTCTGCCATTCATATTTAAGTGAGTAATACATATTTTTATGTGTAGCCTCATGTTGTATTTTAAGAATACCATTTACCACCTACTGATTTATCTAGCATAAGACAAATTAGTCTTTTATTTGTTAAATTGGTCCACACATTTTAAATTGATTTATAATATAAATGATGCAAAAATAATTTATCATATCAAGATTTAAGGAAAGAAATATGGCCCATTTTTTCTTGTTCTGATATCAGCAAATCCAGGGGAAAGCTGCCTGTCAAAACTGAAAAATGTTTCCTGTTGATTATATAAACTCAATTACTTTAGATTTTCCCCATAGACTATATTTTTTTACATTTGTTGCAGCATGTTTTTATAATTATGCCCTGCAGTGGAGAAGAAACATTGCATTAAAAGTTGAGAAACTTGAGTTCCAGTTCACCTCTGTTGTAGATTATTAGTGCTTCCCTTCTAGTCCCTGAAATGTGCAAAGCAGTGAGGCAATGATGTTTCTTTCAAATTCACTACAACCTTCTTAAGCTGTTGCACAGATAGTTACACCATTCCTACCTGTATAAAGAAAGTGGAGTAATTCAGGTTGTGCAAAACAAATGTTTTTATGTTCCCAGCATGGAATATTGACTGAATTTACCTTGTGCAACCTGACTGTCAGGTCTGTAAAAACCACTGTGTTTCTATGTGACCTGCTCAAATCAGTGTGAGGAGGTCACATATGTCACATCTATGTGACCTCCTCAAATCAAGCTCATATCATAAGCTTGACTTACCTGGTATTATTTGTCTTCATTGATGATGCGGTTGTACGACATTCTCATGCTCAGTTCAGGATCTTCTTCAGGATTAAATGTTTGTGGTTGTGGTGACTGGGCACAGTACAAAGTAAAGTGATGTGGTAATTATCCAGTTACTTTAAGACAGGTAGATTTTTCTTTTCTTTTTGAGATCGGATCTCACTTCATCACCCAGGCTAAGTGCAGTGGCATGATCACAACTCACAGCAGCCTTGACCTCCTGGGCTCAAGTGACCCTCTGCCTCAGCCTTCTGGTACCTGGGACTAGAAGCACACACCACCATACCCAGCTAGTGTATTTTTTATAAAGATGGGGTCTCACTATATTGTCCAGGCTGGTCTCTAACTCTTGGACTCAAGCAGTCTTCCATCCTTGGACTGCCAAAGTGCTGGGATTACAGGCATGAGCCACTGCTCCCAGTCGAGACACATAGATTTAAAAAGTAAACATTTGGGGGTCTGTGTGCTTCAATTTTGCTACACAAGTGCCAAAACTTTACTTTCCAATGCCTTTTTTACACATCTCTGCTCTACGTGTGTTCAGTCTAAATGAAGGATGATGAAGCCATGTTCTGTTTTAGAACAGGGTGTTTATTTAGTGGGAATTTTGGATCTTCAGAAGAATTTGGATAGTTAATTGAATCTTGAACTTGCTGTCAGTATCTTATTTATGCTGGTCAGAATATAAATGGGGCTCAGAACATTTCTCAGTTTTAATTATACTTTGGAGGATTTTTAGTTTCTTCAGTAATTTTTCATTAATTGTCACTGTACATTAATGATGATACAATAAGCGCTTAACGCTACATGATAAATGGAAACTAGTGTTATTTCCAAAAGAAAACCTGTTATGAATTTTATATTGGCATCTTTTTAGCATTACTAAATAGTGCATCCCATTTTGTGGTCACATATCCAGATTTTTTTCTTCCAGAAACATTTTATAACTGTAAACCAATATGTACTGGAAGCCTAATGCAAAGATTAAGATGACAAATATTGTAATTAGATGCACAAACAGCAGTAAAGCCCTGACTAATATAGTATTTAAAGCCACATTTATATTTTTGTTTGTGCATTAATCTTTGAGTTATAGGACATCCTGTTATACAAATGCAGTATTTTTGATCTATCATTGCTTTATTTCTGGAAACAACATGATTGCTCTTTGGAGTTGATTGTGGTGCTTAATGGATACAGATTTTAAAGTATATATCTAAATAAACATGCTTATGACATTTTGTGGTAAAGGGAATAACCTTTATATTGTCAAATCTATCCATATTTTCCTTCATGGCTAAATGAGTTGAATCAGATGTTTTTCCTTGCCCCACACAGTGTTGTTCTTTTACAATTTAAGAAAACATTTAAAATGGGCTTTTCTTCCAAAATGCAAAAGATCCGACAATGCTCAGCCTTTGTTTTTACATACAGCTTCCATGTGGATGGAGCAGATACCTGCCAGGTACTTACTTCAATGTGGAGGCTGAGTGTCAACTTCACTACCCAAAAGCTTACTATGATTCTTCTGGAAAAAAAAAAACAAAACAGAATTATTTTATCTAGTCTGATAATTGCTCGTGTATTGGGCCTGTTTGGCCCTGCACTTACTTAAATTTATGATTTCTGCTTCATAGTACGAGCTTTGATTGTTAGAATACTTTTCTCACCCCCAAATTACATAAATTATAGTTTTCTATCTGATGGTATTTTATGCTTAATGGTTACATTTAAATACTTAATTTATTAATTTATAATTTGTTAATTTATAATAATTTATTAATACATTATTAATTTATTAAGAATTTACCTTTAACCTGTTTATGAGGTGGGAAGCTTTATCTAGCTAATTGTTTCCAACATTGTTGGTGTATTAGTCCAGTCTCACATTGCTATGAAGAGCTACCTGAGACTGGATAGTTTATAAAGAAAAGAGGTTTAATTGACTCACGGTTCTACAGGCTGTATAGGAGGCGTGGCTGGGGAGGCCTCAGGAAACTTACAATCATGGCAGAAGGCAAAGAGGAAGCAAGCATATCTTCACATGGTGACGAGAGAGACAGAGAGAGAAGAGGGAAATGCTACAAGATTTCAAACAACCACATCCCATGAGAACTCTATCACAAGAACAGCAAGGGGGAAGTTCACCCCTATGATTCAGTCACCTCCCACCAGGCGTCTCTTTCAACCCATGGGGATTACAATTTGACATGAGATTTGGGTGGGGACACAGAGCCAAACCGTATCAGTTGGTTAAATAATTCATATTCTCACCATGAATTTAAAATACTGTCTTTACAATATACTGAATGATTCCATACAATTATATCTAGCCTTTTTAGGAGGCAGCATTGATTTTTTTTCACCCGTTACTACTGTAATTATTGTAGGCTTAGATGCTTTACCATATTTATTTTATACAGGGCCAGTTTTTTTCTCTTTCTTGAAACTTCCTTGCCTATTTTTGTGCAACCGTATTTTAGGTTTACTTGAGGATGACTTTTCAAGCCTCTTTCCCCTTCTCATCTATATCACTGTTCCCAAATTTTATGTTTTTTAAAATGAAAAATTGAAATTTTAATGAGTTGATTAATCTTTGAAAAACTTATATTTTCTAGTTTTGAGTAGTTGTAAATAAAGCATTGACATGTCCTTCATTGTAAACAGACAACAATACTAGCAAGATGAACACTCAAAGGCATCCAGGTGCAAAGTGCAGTGTGTGCAGGGGTAGGAGAGAGCCCAGCTTAGTCGGGGCTGCTGGGGAGAGGCTCTGCAAAGAGATTGCACATGGGCAGAGGCTTACAGGTGGGCAGAAACATACACAGGCAGTAGAAGATCCTTGTAGAACTCTTGAACTCTTTTGTTGAGCCATAGTTTTCCAATGCATCACCTTAGTAAATACAAAAATGGACACTACCGTTTGACCATAAGAGAGACAGAGAAACCTTTGAGGACCTAAGTTGAAAGTTTGTAAGTTCATTGTTGGAAATGGAATGGATAAAATCCTATCAATCAAATGTTCATTTTTTAAAGACATATTTTTGTCTAATTGACCTTACAGTAAGATTTTGGGGGATTTTAGTTTACTCATAATATACGTGTAAAGTAGTTACTCATGTTCAACCTCAACAAAGCAAAAGTGATATAAAAATGCTGGACAGCAGATTGAAGGTTTACGGTCGTTTTATTTAGAAACTTTGTCAGCATATTGAAGGCTGTGCAGAGCATACAGCTGCCCCTGGAGGGTCCTAAGACAGACACGATCAGCAGACTTGAAAAATAAATTAATTGCATTAGGAATAGACAAAAAGAATTTCCAAAAAACTCTGAAACAACAAGAAATCACAGTCTAAAGACCTTGCCATCCAACCATAAATGTATTACTTAAACATTTTTCACCTAGTCTGGCTGTGTTTTAATTTTCTAGATCACTAAGTTTTCTTCAGTAGATGGTTAAGCTTGCTATAGGTTGTCAATTTGAGTTCTACCTTTTGGGATTAAAAAAATGTCATAAGGCAAGTGTCACTCTTTAATTGATGTCCTGCAAAGACTAAAGCAATGGAACCTTTTTGTTTTTAATGGCTTCTCATTTCACTGATGTCACCTCAAATGCATAACACAGTTGGTGGAGTACATTTTTACTATTTTTTAAATTCATGGATGAGAGAAATACTCAAAGTTCAATCTTTCCATATTTCTATTCGAAGTTTATAGAAATAATGTAAGGCAAAAAGTACGTTCCCACATAGAGGCAGCTCAAGTTGAATACAATGAAAGTCAAAGAGATAGAAAACCTCATAGACCACTAATAAAAAATAGAATGGCTGGAATTTGGGGGCAGCAATTTGGAAAGAGAGGCAAATTTACCTGTTCTGTTTTGGTTGTTTAACATTGTAAAAAATCTTTAAAGGAATACATGCATGGGAAATGATGAAGGGGAAAAAATTGCAATATATACTCTATTGCCATTTCTGACTGAGGGCCAAAAGGCTTTATAGTCACACACCAAGTTTGGTAGGAGACAAAAGCTTGCATTAAGAAATATAATAAAATAAAAAATTTATGCAATTGATCTTATTCTGTTCCTTGACTCTTTATTCTCATGGCAGTGGATTACACATTGATTTTTACCATCATTACAATCCCTGTAAATCTTAGACTGGAGGTAGTTAATTCAGAGTTAATCTCTCTGTCAAGACTATTGTAACATAGGGTCTCCTCTACTACTCCTCCACGTCAAGATGGTGTCAAGGTGCAGAAAGAAGCTTGGGTACCCTTTCAGCATTGGTGCAGCTTGGTGGGGAGACATCTGATGTTCCTCTGTTCCTGGTGCTGGCATTTGAGTCCCTGCTGGCCTTTATGGAAATGTCAGTCAGCTTGCCTGAACACGGGGCATCCTGAGTCATGGCTGTTTTTTTTTTTTTTTTAATTTTTTTTTTATTATTGTACTTTAAGTTTTAGGGTACATGTGCACAATGTGCAGGTTTGTTATATATGTATCCATGTGCCATGTTGGTGTGCTGCACCCATTAACTGGTCATTTAGCATTAGGTGTATCTCCTAATGCTGTCCCTCCCCCCTCCCCCAACCCCACAACAGTCCCCGGAGTGTGATGTTCCCCATCCTGTGTCCATGTGTTCTCGTTGTTCAGTTCCCACCTATGAGAGAGAACATGCGGTGTTTGGTTTTTTGACCTTGTGATAGTTTACTGAGAATGGCTATTTAAGACTGGCTTTTTGGAATGCTTTTGTGAGACGCTTGACTGCTGAAGCCCATCTTTAGATACTGTGTAGCCTGCTGGTCCTTTTGTCAGGCCACTAGGGGTCCGCTTAAAAAAATGTATTGTGGTAAATACGATTTTTTGTGTACAATTTTTTCTATGTACAATTCCATGTCATTAAATACAGTCAAATGTTCTGTAACCATCACCACTGTTCATTTCCAGAATTTTATCACCATCCTAAACAGAAACTCTGTAAATATTAAGCAATAACTCCTCATTTTCTGTTCCTTTCAGCTCTTGGTAGCCTCTATTCTACTTCTCCAGATACCTTCTATAAGTGGAATCGTATCATATCATTTCTTTTGTGTCTGTTCATTTTACTTAGCATAATGTCTTCAAAACTCATCTGTATAGCATGTATCAATTTCATTCCTTTTTATGACGGAGTATTATTTTATTGTATGTATTATATTTTATTTGTTCATCTGCCAGTGGAGCCAGGTTACTTTCATATTTTTGGCTCTTGTGAATATTGCTGCTGTGAATATAGGTGCACAATTATCTGCTTGAGTCCCTGCTTTCAATTCTTTTGGGCATATACATAGAACTGGAATTGCTGGATAGGGGCTCACTTTATATCTATCAACTTTTTACACCCTTATGTTTTTTAAAATGAAAAAGGGTGTAAAAGGGTGTAAAAACTTGTGACTGCTTACTCCGTACTTGACTGAAGTGGGCAGGATGCTTGGAGGCTGCCCTCAAATCTGCTGGTACGGACATTTTCCTCAGTCTTCTCTCATGTGTCCTGGTGCTGGTTGAATATGGGTACTTAAATATTGCCAAGCTGTTCTGTGGACAAATGAAAAACTTCCCCTGTTCTGTTATTCTCCCTTACCTCTCTGGTTTGAGGTTTCTGCCCTGAGAGGGATGAGCTGAGACACCTCCGACCACTTGACCCTCACATCCTCTCTCCTTTGTCTAGTACACAGGACTTTGTATGTCTCCTTCTTGTCAAGAATTTTTCCTGCATCATATTCTCTTACTTTCTATGTTAAGGCATGTAGAAAAGCATGTCCATATCTCCAAACTTTGCTTTTACTGTTCAAGGGGACTAGGAATTTAGAAAGCCTCTTATTTTCAACAAAGTCAAGCTTTCAAAACTGTTACCCCACTGAACATTAAAAAAATTTAGCTTGAGCCTCAAAGCTGAGCTCCAACTTCTTTCTTTCTGAATGGTACCTACCAGCCCCTGAAGTAATAGTTTCATCAATTCAGTAAGTGGGGAACTGCAGGGAAGAAAAAAATACATCAAAGTAATGTGTCAAAACTACTATCCCCATTGCATTAGCAATATCACTTATTTGGCCAATTTCTGGTCAGCTTCTCTTTTTTTGCTTTCATCCCATATCCCACTACTGCAGCTCTAGATTTTGGTAAAGCCACACTGCTGTGGAGGATTAGTGGGATCACATTTGGCTTCATGGGTTCTGGAGAGAGATTTTCAGTGTCCTTCTATTAGTATATGCAGGGTCTCTTTTCAGATATGATGAGTATTGTCATGTCAGAACACATCATGGCTAAAGCTTTGATCCTTGTCTTAAAATAGTACGATAAAGGTAAAGAATGATAAATTGGCTGCATAGTAAAAAAGAATGGCAAAAGTTCAGACTACTATTCTGTGTGATTATTGATTTCTGATGGCTTTGCTGTGACCTTAATTGAGCTATTAGAGACTAAGCCAGGTTTGGAACAAAATGAAAGTGCTTGTAGCTTATGCAGGGGCTCTTCTAGTTTGATTGAAATAGTGATTGGGAAGATAGTGGGAGTCCTTACTATGCTTGGACTCCTAGTGGCTACAGAGCTAAAATGCATCATCTCCTTGCAGGGAAACAAGGAGTTATCCTGTGCAGCATTTCCAATGTCTTCAGCTCAGAGAGTAAGGCAGAAAAAGCTGTTAATAGTCAGTGTAAAGAGAAAAAGCTAATGAAGAAATCAGCAGCCTACTTTTTTCCACTGGTGTTGACCTGAAAATACTGACTGCCAGCCCCTGTCACCCCTTTATTGTGTAACATATTGTGTATATTGGTCCCTTTACTTTCAAAGGAGAACTCTTGTCTAAACCTGAGAAATGGGTTAGCCAGGGTCCTCTGCTCCATTTCTTCATTATGGCTAATTTCAGAATCTCAGAGTATCACATGAAATCTTCCCTTTAATCCTCTCTTCTCCCTTTCTCTTTTACCTCTGTTTGATCCAGGGTTGTTCATTGAAGTTTTCAATGATAGAACAATTCCTCATGCAAATAGTATTTTATATTTAGGACAAACCTTATAGAGATGTTAAATCACAGTTTCACACATACAAAAATGCTCACAGAAAAAAGACCAGAATGATGAAGTTAAATAGCTGTGAATCCTTACACCTTTTCACTCTGTTTCCTTTAAAACAAGCTGATCATGCCAGGCATGATGTCTCCCCTGTAATCCTAACACTTGGGGAGGCTGAGACGGGACGATTGCTTGAGACCAGAAGTTTGAGACCAGCCTGGGCAACATGGTGAAACTCCATTGCTACAAAAAATTAAAAAAAAAAAATAGCCAGGCATGGTGGCATGCACATGTAGTCCCAGCTACTCAAGAGGCTGAGGCAAGAGGATCCCTTGAGCCCAGCAGTTTGAGGCTGCAGTAAGATGTGATTGCGTCACTGTGCTCCAGCCTGGGTGACAGAGCAAGACCCTGTTTTCAAACAAACAAACAAAAACCACAAGATACAACCTCATCTGTTCTTTTTCTGCAAATGGTATAATCTGGCCCATTCTTTTAGAGTGATGTGCTCAGTACATGTCACTGTGCAAGTAAAAATGCTGGTCAGTACCAAGCCTTCTAAATTTCATGAATTCCCAGCCAAAATTTACATTTTTAAAGGTTCTTTGCTGTGAGTCTGTAGAATGGCTGTGAACATAGATTCACTGAGGGTGACTTGGCCCATCATTTAATCCAGTAGTTCTCACACCTGAATGGTCATCAGAATCACCTGGGGAGCCATAAAAACTTTTAAAGACCCAAGGAATCAAAATTTCCATTAATGTGTATAATAACCTATGTTTTTAAAGATTCTGATGATCAGCTTAATCCATTTTTCTTCTTTAAAGAAGATATTTGTCTAAAACAGATAATTTCTAAACCACAAGACTGCATATGAAATGCTTACATACTTTTAAAAATACAGATTGGAGCCTCAACCTTTGAACATTACAGACAGCTCATTGAGATTAGGGTCTAGGCAATTACGATTCTTTAAAAAACCAAGTAGGTGATTCTAGTTTATAACTCAGTCCCAGGTGAAACACTGATCTAAATGATTCTTTACAGATAAGGACAAAGTTTAGTTTTAAAGATGCCCCAAAAAGATGTCTTGACTTAAAATATGTGTATATACTTATTATAGGATACTGATAACTAGTGACAGAATGACTGGAATTTGAAGAGCTCAGAAAATAATTTTAGAAAGTTACAGAACAAATAGGCCTGGAGTTTATCACTGATAGTGAGAGGTGACAGCATGCTGGCAGTCCTCACAGCCCTCACTTGCTCTCAGTGCCTCCTCTGCCTGGGCTCCCACTTTGGTGGCACTTGAGGAGCCCTTCAGCCCACCACTGCACTGTGGGAGCCTCTTTCTGGGCTTGCCAAGGCTGGAGCCGGCTCCCTCAGCTTGCAGGGAGTGTGGAGGGAGAGGCGCGAGTGGGAACTGGGGCTTCGCGCGGCGCTTGCGGGCCAGCTGGCGTTCCGGGTGGGCGTGGGCCTGGCAGGCCCTGCACTCGGAACAGCTGGCCGGCCCTGGGCAGTGAGGGGCTTAGCACCCAGGCCAGCGGCTGCGGAGGGTGTACAGGGTCACCCAGCAGTGCCGACCCACCGGCACTGCGCTCGATTTCTCACCGGACCTTAGCTGCTTCCCGCAGGGCAGGGCTCGGGACCTGCAGCCCGCCATGCCTGAGCCTCCCACCCCCTCCATGGGCTCCTCTGCAGCCCTAGCCTCCCTGACGAGCGCCACCCCCTGCTCCAGGGCGCCCAGTCCCATTGACCACCCAAGGGCTGAGGAGTGCGAGCGCACCGCACGGGACTGGCAGGCAGCTCCACCTGCAGCCCTGGTGCGGGATCTACTGGGTGAAGCCAGCTGGGCTCCTGAGTCTGGTGGAGACGTGGAGAACCTTTAAGTCTAGCTTAGGGATTGTAAATACACCAATCAGCACCCTGTGTCTAGCTCAGTCTGTGAATGTGCCAATCAACACTCTGTATCTAGCTGCCCTGGTGGGGCCTTGGAAAACCTTTATGTCTAGCTCAGGGATTGTAAATGCACCAATCAGCACTCTGTATCTAGCTCAAGGTTTGTAAACACACCAATCAGCACCCTGTGTCTAGCTCAAGGTTTGTGAATGCACCAATTGACACTCTGTATCTAGCTGCTCTGGTGGGGCTTTGGAGAACCTTTGTGTGGATACTCTGTATCTAACTGATCTGATGGGGACGTGGAGAACTTTTATGTCTAGCTCAGGGATGGTAAATGCACCAATCAGCGCCCTGTCAGAACAGACCACTCGGCTCTACCAATCAGCAGGACGTGGGTGGGGCCAGATAAGAGAATAAACGCAGGCTGCCCGGGCCAGCAGTGGCAACCCGCTCGGGTCCCCTTCCACGCTGTGGAAGCTTTGTTCTTTCGCTCTGTGCAATAAATCTTGCTACTGCTCACTCTTTGGGTCCACACTGCTTTTATGAGCTGTAACACTCACTGCGAAGGTCTGCAGCTTCACTCCTGAAGCCAACGAGACCACAAACCCACCAGAAGGAAGAAACTCCGAACACATCCGAACATCAGAAGGAACGAACAACTCCAGACGCGCCACCTTAAGAGCTGTAACACTCACCGCGAGGGTCCGTGGCTTCATTCTTGAAGTCAGTGAGACCAAGAACCCACCAATTCCGGACACAATAGGAGAGGAGAACTTACGAAATTAAAGAAACATTGAATATTGAATGAACAGTAATGTCTGTCCTTTCCTTAAAGCTTTGTGATCAGGCTTCCTTTAGTTACAAGTAACATAAACTCAACTCTAACAAACAAAAAGGGGATTTTTTTTTTTTTCATAAAGGAGAAGACCACCAAAAGTTGAGCTTTCTGGGATGGCTGGATCCAGAAACCCAAAAAAAATGGCAGAGCTCTCTCTCCTTGTCTTTCAGCTGTTTTTCCCTTTGTGTTGGCTTTATTCTCAAGCAAGTTTTTTCCAAATGGCAAGAAAAAAAGATGGCTACTGACAGTCCCAAGCCTATTCCCTTAAGCAAATCAGAAGAAATGGGTCCCTATCTTTTGCATAGTCCAAATCTCAGGGAAAGCTTTGATTGGCCTTGCCTGAATCACCTGCTCATCCCTGAACTTGTCACAATGGCCTGGAGAAGGAAGACTGAATAGTCAGCCTGGATGACACTCACCCCCGCCCCCAGCATACCTACCAGGACCATTGAGGGGAGAGAAGAGTGGCTCCTCAAAGGGGGAATGGGGAAGAAACTGCTAGGCAGAGAAAAACCACAGCTGTTGTCTAAAAAACAAATTGAATGATTTTGCTTTGTCTGCCCAAAATTCTAGTGTTGATTAAACTTTGTAATCTGTGGGGAGTCACACACTAGGCACTTCTGGATCAAGGAGAATAAGTTTCTTATCTGGCTGTGTGTTTCTAATGGCCCATTGGGAAGGATATGTGACTGAAATGGAAACTAAATTTTACTGCATTTAATATTACCAAACTGAATTGATAAAGTAAACAAATGTTTGGACAGATACTAAAAAAGGCATTTTATAAACCTTTCCAAGGTAAGTGGGCTGACCTAAGTGGTAAAGTAATAAGGATTATGCTATCCCAATATATTTGTATGCAAATATGTTCCTGTACTGAGAATACGTCCTTGAATTCAAGCCGCCCACAGCTTCCCAAAACCTGTTTAATGGTGCTTATAAGAAAAGAAATAATGAGGAAATGTTAAGGTAAAAAATTTGTCATTCAAAATTCATTAAATTCATCTCTAAAGTACTTCCCTCACAGATATTAAAAGCAAATAATTAAAGGAATCCTTTTTTACTAAATCCAGTGTTGCTCTCATGTCACTATTATGAAGTCAAGGTCAAAAAATAATTTAGTACTTTGTTCTCTGTTGGATGAGGTGCCCTTCAAGAATGTTTTGTAGTGGATCTTGATTGGTATTTGGCAATATATGTTATAACTAAAGTTTGGCTTCTAGATACAGATGAATAATAATTTGCCCTTTAGCTATCAGTAATTAGTATCATTTAAAGGAGTTCATTGTTGCCACTTCAAATTATGAAAGACTTTTCTCAGCTTCACAAATGCAAACTGTCTGTGCTATTGTCATGATTTCACCATTTATTCTGAGGTTATTGAATGGCGTTCTAAGCCTTGGCCACTCTGCTGTCTCTTTATACACAGACACTTAGCAGTAATACTTTAGAATTAGTTGTGTGACAGATTGTAAGCCCTTTACATGTGTATTTTGTTTAATTCTCATAACAGCCAGATGAGATAGAAGCTTTAATTTCCCGATTTTGCATAAGAAGAAGCTGAGTTTTAGTTTAAGTGACTTGCCCAGGGTCACATGGCTAATAAGTCCTTGCTCTGGGATTTTAGCCCAATCTGGCTGCAAAGCCCAGATCCTTGATCCTCAGGCACTTTCCTTTCCTCTTCTCTTCCTAACTTTATAAAGTCCCATGACTTTATTAATTTTTTTTAAAAGTTTAAAGTTGTTAAATTTAAGTGAAGGAGATACAACGATACAAATTATAATTATGTGTATTGCCCAATCTGATTGTCTTTCATATTAAATTGGAATGGATATTTTAAAAGAATAGATGTTGATTCTTATTTTGCCTGTAATTTTCCACATGCACACTCAGACATTTCTAGATGTTTCTAAACGATACAAGGCTGTTCTCTGAACTTTTCTCATCTCCACTTATATGCTAATGTGTTCAAAGAGATACAGAATAATTTCAACACAATATTTGCCTACAAATGCTTTACCTCCTAGTGGGGGAGATGAGGCAGGAACAAAAATACCTACTAGAGGGTACAGTATGTGGTGTGCTTCAAAGCGATACTAAAGTACTAATATTCATCCAAACTAGGGGGTTTCAAAGGTAGGTGATCCTGATTCTGGCTCAAGCAATGAGGGTATGCTGAATGTAGAAGTCACTGAAAGGACTGGCAGGTTATCAGGAGAGATTTAGGGCAGGGGTCGGAGGTGGACAGGGTGCTGGGGAAATGGGGACCCTTGCTCCTTCCCCAGCTGTCACTACTTGCTCTGAGATGATTCCCTGGGACCCGGAAACTCAGCAACCTGTCTGGTGGGGGCTTTCAAGGTCTTATTACTTCTGTCCCTGGTTCTGTGGGTAGCCTTGACAGACTTTTGCCTTTCCCTGCCCTCAGCCAATATCACATTAACTGGAAGGCATTGATTAAGCATCCTTATTCTTTGATTTGTTTAACCATCCCCTCTTCCAGTTGTAGGTAGCTGGGTGGTGGGGGTCTGTGTCTGGAGCAGAGACTGGGCCAAGCAGTTAGAACGGGATAGTACGTTCCTTACTGCCATCACATTGTGTCACCCCGCCAACTCTCTTCTATGCAGGAGATGCCAAGACTCTCCTAGAATTTGGGTCCACGTCAAAAGGGTCCTAAGGAATTAGTTCCCCCTTGGAGGAGGCTTCCTCTGGTCTAGGAGTGTCCTTGACAAGGCTGTTGCTAGTGTGGTCCACTTTCAGGGCTAACAGCTGGTTCTGATATAGTTAGGGCCTGTCAGCTCCAGCTTGGACCAAATTCCCTGGGATTTTCTTGATGCAAACTAAAATAACATCCTTCTCACAAATTCATTAGTAATGTCCTTTGTGCAAAGCCTATGTCAACTAGTTACAGATTTTGCTAATTGTGTAATCATCCAGCCTATAGTTTTCTCTTTTTTTCTTTTTCTTTTCTTTTCTTTTTTTTTTTTTTTTTTTTTTTTTTTGAGATAGAGCCTCACTCTGTCTCCCAGGCTGGAGTTCAGTGGTGCGATCTTGGCTCACTGCAACCTTCACCTCTAGCCTCAGCCTCCTGAATAGCTGGGGTTATAGACATGTACCACCACCAGCCTACAGTTTTCTATCTTGTCTTTAAGATATGTCATGCCAAATATTAATCATGGATTTTACAGCTTGCCCTAGATGAATTAATATGATTTTGTGAATGAGCTGCTTTGAAAAGTAGGAAGTTTCTCACCGTGGAGGAGTTCAAACATAAAGTGAATTACAAACTTGTGGAAATTTAAGCATTTGATGGATGGATTTGGAGCCTAAATCATCCTGAAGGACCTGTCCAGTCCTGAAATTTTACAGTTCTATGTATTTTTTCATAGTGCTTCTATGCTGACTTCTAATGATCAAATTTCCCCCTTCTTGAGTTCATGAAAAATATGAAAGTTCAAGGAGTCACTGATGAAACTCCAAATAAAGCCAGAGAAGAAAGGTTTAAAAATTCTCCAACACTTCCTACAGGTAGGAAAAAGAATGTTCAGACATGCAAGAAAATACTACTTGCTGTATTTATTTTTTTTCAGGCACAAATGACAAATACATTCCTTTTTATTATGATTAAAGGTTTCTCCAACGTAAAAAAAATAAATTTCCCTTTCTTAAATTCTCACAATTCACCCATTGGAGACTAGTCCCTGCGATTGCTGTTGAACTGTCCATTTTATAGTTTGTAGGCTTTTCTTTCTTCCTTTTGGTAGAAATTAGGCCAGACTGTGCCTGTCTTCTGTCTTGTCTACCTCTTCCACTTTCTGTGCTTTCTCAAAGGTCAGTGTCAGCAGTTCTGCTGCACATTTGCAAGTTCTGCAGTTACCTCAAGATGTGATTTATCGAGGTCAGGATACTTGAACTCACTTAGAGCAGCCATGTGCTCTCTTTCATTATCCTTCACCTCCCTCAAATGTCGATTCCCTCTTAGCAAGACTCGTTCCTGGTTCTTCAACCCATATCTCTTTCTCACAACAAAAACTGAGGCAGAAGAGGAATGAAAGGTTTTGCTTGCAGCTACTGTTTGGGAACATTAGAATGTCTTTGCAGCCCCACCTCCAGTCTCCTTTGTTCTTTGGGCACCAGCTTTAATTTAGGAGGCTCTTATTGTTGACCCCCATAATTTTTAGAAGCCTTGGTTCACCATGGTCTTTCCTCTTACTGAGGTTTCTGACTCGTTTATGTCTGTCAGATGCTTTTCCTTCATTGTCTGTCCTTCTCTCTTTATTTTGTACTTGTCCTTTAAAATACAGGCTCACTGGGAGGCTTGCCCATGCAGCTCCTTTGGAACCTCCTTCCTTTCTTCCTTGTCAGGTTCACTGGAATCATCTAGTCTTAGAAAGTGTATCATGCCTGCCTTTATTGTGACATTTCTTCTATCTTTAAAAGCCTATCTGTAAAGCCTGATGTACATGTTTGGTCTACATGTCTGACTGTGTTCTTTGTTCCCCAGTTCCCTGGGACCCTAAGGTGCTGGGGCCCTGTATTGCCTTGTTGTGCTGCCCTAACAGCATGCCACAGACTAGGTGGCTTAACCAACAGAAATTTATTTTCTCACATTTCTGGAGGGTAGAAGTTCTAGATCCAGGTGTCAGCAGGATTGGTTTCTTTAGAGGCCTCTCCTTGGCTAGTAGATGACCATCTTCTCCTTGTGTATTCACATGATCTCTCTCTGTCACTGATTGTGTCGATTTCCTCTTATGAGGATACCCATCATATTGGATTAGAGCCTAGACTAAAGAGCTCATTTTAACTAAATTACCTCCTTAAAGATGCTAGCTCCAAGTACAGTCACATTCTGAGGTACTAGGGGGCTAGGACTTCAACATATTAGTTTTGGGGAGATCACAATTCAGCCCATAAGAGGCCCCTTTCCTCTTTAGCAGCTGGTAGCAAAAGTCAGAATTAGAGTCACAGTCACATTTGTGGAGTGGTTTTTGTTGTTTGTTTAGCCTCTTTACCTTTTAGAGAAGAATTATCAGCAAGTCATTATGATTGTCTCTGCTGATCTGCTCTTGCTAGGCTCAGCCCAATGTTCTAAGACAGAATTCACTGGACCCTCCTCTGCCCACCTCTCCAAAAAGCAGCCTGAGTGCATGCCTTCCATGTCTTTGCCCAACAAGTTCTATCAAAATCCTACTCATCCAAAAACCTCAACTCAGATACCACCTACTGTTTTCCTGGTCTGTGCTGCCATAGTACTCTGTCTATATAAGAACATTTATGTTTATTTAATGTTTCTATTATGCTAATGTTATTTAGCTAGACCTTCTTGCTCATATAAGATAGTGAGCACCTTTAGAAACATTTTGTTATCATGTTTATCTTTAATTGCCCTAAAGCACTAAATACTTGGTTTGGACCCAGAAACTGCTCAAGAAATACTGAATTGGTTTGAATCTTCTCATAGATTTAGAATAGCAATCAAAGCAATAAACACTTAAATTGCATTTTGTAGTTACACATATTCTTAGAAGTACTCCATGACAAATCATTGATACGGTTCATATAATCACCGAGTTACTTTAATAGTTACTTTTAATGGTTACTTTAAGAGTTACTTAAAGTAGTTACCATAATTAAATGGTGTATGTTTTTATGTATTTTTCATAGTGATCTCACACAAAGAACTGTTTATTCCTAGCACTAATTTCACATTTGTTTATGGTGAAGTATCCTTTTATACATGATCCTAGATCCTTATTTTAAAATGTAGTTCCTTGGTGAAGAGAGGCTATGATTTGTAAATATTTCCATCCCTGGCACTGTGTAGTAAACAGAGGTAATTCAATGTGGGTCACAGAGGGTTGCTCTCACATCAGGTGTGCAGGGTTGCCATCTGACCATGGCCACAAAAGTATTTTCTTGGGAAATAGCCCATTTGAAAGAATTATTGAGTCTAGTGAATAGGCAGCTTTCCTTTTAGGGTATCTCTCAGCCTTTTCCCTCCTTATACCTCATCCACAGAGTGGATGTTGAACATTCATTCATTCTTCTTTCATATAAAAATATTTAATAAGCACCACTTGTAATTAATCTTATATTCAAAATACATAGGACGTCTTAAAACAGAGTAAGGTGTCAGTAGAAGGTGTGAGGGGTGAGAAGGCAAGGCTACTGTGTTTGGTTGTGCGAGTTTACGTTAAACAAGGGCATTCAGTCAGCCATAGGGGTGATGGGACTGACACCAGACTGATCAAGTCTTATCACGCCATGCACAATTGCATAAAGATGTGTTAGCCCAGAGGAAGCAGAGAAAAGGAGGGTTTTTCCTAATTAGCATAAAGACACTTCTACATTCATCAAGCTCTGCATTGAAGGACTGGATTCACCCACAGGAGGCACTTTTTTTGGTAACTTAAGTAAGGACACCCTGTGGACTAGCAGCAGCTGTGGGAATTAAGGAGAGATAGATCTACTACACATTGCACAGTTGGGGGGCCAAATGTGTTTTAAATCTTAAACCACATTTAAGAAGCTGTTGCAGAAACCCAGAAAGAAATCATGGTGCCTAGAACAAGGTAATGGCCATGGAGATAGAACTGATGGATCTGCTGATGGGTTGGATACAAGAGGTGTGGGAAAGAGAGAGGACCCCAGAACTCTGGCGTGAGCATTTGATAACCATTTTTATAATTTACTAAGATGGGGAAGACTCAGGGTGAGGGCCAGAATGGTGAGGAAGAATTGAAGAGTTTTGTTTTGAGGAGTCTCACTATAGATACTAACTGGGGATTTTATATTTTATACATACTTGGAGCCCCATAGAGCAGCCATAAGAAGGTTCATCCTTATGTATGCCCAAAACCTAAAAGAAACAACAGAACTAGGGCTGGGAGTTCCAACAAGTCATTCAGCATCTATGGGCCTTTTGCTAAAGGAATTAGATACTCATTACTTCCAAAGTCTTTTCCTACCATAACATAATACTATTAATTTCTATTTCCTTTTGGTCATTTTTTATGATACACTCTCAAGAGGAGAGGGTGGTGTTAACAACTAATGGTAAACTAATGAATGCAGATTCTCCAAGCTAAAAAACAAAATCAACAACACACACAAAGAGGCCTCAAACTGCTACCTAACCTATTTTTTGCAATAGTACTGGCTCAAAGACAGACCCTTGGAAGAGTTGTGGATCTATTTTCATGACTTATTGTCAGCAAATGTCATCTCTTTCACCATGACTTTGGATCTTGGGGACATTTGTGGATGACAGGGCTTCCTGTTAATAGCAGTCTCCCAGATAACCATCAGCCTCCAATTTGACTTTGCAAAATTGGAATGAAAGTCTTTCTTCCATAAGCCAATTTCATGAAACAAAACACAATGCCTTAATTCTTGACTCAAAGCCGAAAAGCTATAATGGTCCCATAAATGATTAAAACAGCAGCTGGTAATGTCTTGGAAGCAGATTGATCAGTTGGAATGCCTTAAAATCTGTCTAGATTCTGCATGCCTTTGAGCAATATGAACTAATTCTGAGACTGAGTAAGAATGGGTGTTTAGAACTCAAAGATGTCAAGATAATTATAAAAATTCTGGCAGGGACTGAAGAATCTCTCTAGGGCAACTGCTAGAATATTTTAACACCTCAAGGTGGGTTATAAATTTTGGAAGAGCTTTGGCATATGGAAACTTATGGATGACTCTTGTTTAACTGGCCAGGAGGTTCTAAGTCAAATTTCCTATTATTGTCATTTAGTCCTAGAAATGGGTTTTGAATGCCTACCATGTAACTGTCATGAGGATGTAGTGGTGAGTAAGACAGAGTTCCCACCCTCACTGAGCATATGTCATGGTGGGAGGAAACAGGCAATAGCCTAATAAATAAAGAACATTTAGAAATTCTCAAAGCGATGAAGCTGAAATGGTGAGATACTACTTTAAATTGAAATATTAAGAAAGGCCTCTCCAAATAGGTGACATTTAAGCAGCAACTTCAATGATGAGAAGGATGGAACCAACAACATAAGTACTTGAGTGAAAATTCTGTCTATGTAAAGGCTCTGAGGGGAGCATGGGCTTGCCATAGTTGAACAGTGAGAAGGAGATGAGGGTGAAGCCTGGTGAGGGAGGAGAGGAGTGGTAGGAAATAGGATGAGAAGGGTTGGCAGAATCCAGACTAAGTGTTGCTTTCTAGAGCATAAGGATTGAGTTTAACTCCATGAGAAATCAGTGGAGGTTTCAAACTGAGTTTTACATAAAAATAAGATCTATCAAATTAATACTTTAAGAAATACTCCTCTAACTGCTATGTGGAGAATGGACAATGCGGGGGCATAAGTGGAAGGAGGAAGACTCACCATGAGGTTATTGAAGTTCTCCAGACACAAGAAGATGCTGGGCTTGGACCAGAGTGGGAATGGGAGTGCTGGTCAGATGTGGCTAGAAGTGGAATAGAGTTTGACGGAGGAGCTGATGGGACTTGTCAGTAGATTGGATTTTGGGCATGAGAAAAAGAGGGAGAAATAAAAGATGCCTGGATGACACATAAGTTCTTGCTTTTTAAGCAGTTGGGTGAATTGATCTTAACTGAATGATTGAAATGGGTCTTAGATGAAGAACATGTTTGGATGTGTTGAAACAGGCATTCCAAACTTATATTTGGACTTAGTAATATGAGATTCCTGTTAGATATCTCAGTGGCAATGCCTAATGGGTTGTCAGAGCTTACTGGATGAGTTACCAAATGATATGATTTGGCTGCATCCCCACCCAAATCACTTCTTAAATTGTAGTTCTTACAGTCCCTGTGTGTTGTGGGAAGGACTCGGTTGGAGGTAACTGAATCAGAATCATGGGAATAGATTTTTCCCATGCTGTTCTTGTGATAATGAACAAGTCTCATGGGATCTGATGGTTTTATGAAGGGTAGTTCCCCTGCACACACTTTCTTGCCTGCTGCCATGTAAGACTTGCCTTTGCTCCTCCTTCGCCTTCCACCATGATTTTGAGGCCTCCTCAGTTATGTGGAACTGTGAGTCCATTAAACCTCTTTTTCTTTATAAATTACCCAGTCTTGGGTATGTCTTTATTAGCAGTGTAAAAATGAACTAATACAGTAAGTTGGTACCAGGTAGTGGGTCGCTGCTGTAAAGATACCTGAAAATGTGGAAGAAACTTTGGAACTTTGTAACAGGCAAAGGTTGGAACAGTTTGGAGGCCTCAGAAGAAGACAAGTAGATGTGGGAAAGTTTGGAACTTCCTACAGACTTGTTGAAAAGCTTTGACCAAAATGCTGATAATATTATGGACAATAAAGTCTAGGCTAAGATGGGCTCAGATGGAGATGAGGAACTTGTTGGGAACTGGAGTAAAGGTCACTCTTGCTATGCAAAGAGACTGGCAGCATTTTGACCCTGCCCTAGAGATCTGTGGAACTTTGAACTTGAGAGAGATGATTTAGGGTATCTGGCAGAAGAAATTTCTAAGTGGCGAAGCATTCAAGAGGAAGCAGAGCATAAAAGTTTGGAAATTTGCAGCCTGACGATGCAGTAGAAAAGAAAAACCCATTTTCTGAGGAGAAATTCAAGCTGGCTGCAGAAATTTGCCAAAGTAATGAAGAGCCAAATGTTAATCACCAAGACAGTGGGAAATATGTCTCCAGGGCATGTCAGAGGCCTTTGCAGCAGCCTTTCCCATCACAGGTCTGAAAGCCTGAGAAGGAAAAATGGTTTCCTCCAGCCCCTCTCATCACAGGCCTGGAGGCCTAGGAGGGAAAAATGGTTTCGTGGGCCAGGCCATGTGATGTTGAGCCTGTAGGAACACAGAAGTCAAGAACTGAGGTTTGGTAACCTCCACCTAGATTTCAGAGGATGTTTGGAAATGCCTGGATGTCCAGACAGAAGTTTGCTGCAGGGGCAAGGCCCGCATGGAGAACCTCTGCTAGGGCTGTGTGAAAGGGAAATGTGGTGTGTGAGCCCCCACACAGAGTCCCCAGTGGGGCACTGCATAGTAGAGCTGTGAGAAGAGGGCCACCATCCTGCAGACCTCCACTGACAGCTTGCTCCATGCACCTAGAAAAGCTGCAGAAACTCAATGCCAGCCCATGAAAGTAGCATTTCATGGGCTCTACCCTGCAAGGCTACAGGATGAGGACTGTATCTTGAAAAGCCACAGGGGTGGAGCTTCCCAAGGCCATGAGAGCCCAACCTCTTGCATCACTGTGCCCTGGGTGTGAGACATGGAGTCAAATGAGGTAGTTTTGGAACTTTAAGGATTAATGACTGCCCTATTGGATTTCAGACTTGCATAGGGCCTGTAGCCCCATTGTTTTGGCCAATGTCTCCAATTTGGAACAGGTGTATTTATACAATCCCTGTACCCCCATTGTATCTAGGAAGTAACTAACTTGCTTTTGATTTGACAGGCTCATGGGTGGAAAGGACTTGCCTTGTCTCAGATAAGACTTTGGACTTGGACTTTTGGGTTAATGCCTGAATGTGCTAAGACTTTGGGAGACTGTCGGAAAGGCATGATTGTGTTTTGAAATGTGAGGACGGCCAGGCATGGTGGCTCACGCCTGTAATCTGAGCACTTTGGGAGGCAGAGGCAGGTGGATCACGAGGTCAGGAGTTTGAAACCAGCCTGGCCAATGTGGTGAAACCCCATCTCTACTGAAAATACAAAAATCAGCCAGGTGTGGTGATGTGCACCTGTAGTCTCAGCTACTTGGGAGGCTGAGGTAGGAGAATGGTGTGAACCCGGCAGGCGGTGCTTGCAGTGAGCGGAGATTGCGCCACTGCACTCCAGCCTGGGTGACAGAGCGAGACCCCGTCTCAAAAAAAAAAAAAAAAAGAAATGTGAGGACATGAGATTTGAGATGGGCCAGGGGTAGAATATGGTTTGGCTGTGTCCCCATCCAAATCTCACTTTGAATTGTAGTTCCCATAATTCCCATGTATCTTGGGAGGGACCTATGGGAGATAATTGAATCATAGGGGCAGGTTATTCCCATGCTTTTCTCATGATAGTGAGTAAGTTCAGTGAGATCATTGATTTTATAAAGGGCACTTCTGCTACATGAGCTCTCTTGCCTCTGCCATGTAAGGCATACTTTGGCTCCTCCTTTGCCTTCTGCTATGATTGTGAGGCCTTCTCAGCCATGTGGAAGTGGGAGTCCATTAAACCCCTTTTTCTTTATAAATTACCCAGTCTCAGGTATGTCTTTATTAGCAGCATAAGAATGGACTAATACACCAAGAGAATGAAATAGACACAAGAGAATTCAAAGGACCAAATTCTAAGACTCCTCCATTTTCAGAGAGTGCAGAAGAAGAGTATCCAGTAAGGTCGGAGAAAACCAAGACAGTGTGGTGTCCTGAAAGCCAGAGAAAGGGAGTGTCGAGATGATGAGTAAGGAGAGGACTGACAATTGGCCATTATATTTGACAAGACAAAGGTCATGACTATATTTGACAATAGCACCTTCTGTTAAGAGGTTAACAAAAGTTCTGAAGTGATGCATATAAACCAATCTTTGAAGTGTTCCTGTAGAGGACTGGAGGTTAATCAGAGATAATTTGCAGGGTCGGTTTTTATCCCAGTTTTGCTTTTAAGGTGGCAGTTATAGCATAGTTCTATGCTGTTGAGAATGATATGGGGGAAAATTGAGATGCAAAGAAAGAGAGCAGGGATATTTTCAAGAGCAAAGTCCTTGAGTAAGTGAGAGAAGATGGAACTCAGGGCACAAATAGAGGGCTGGCACTGATCACAGGAGAGAATGTTCTTCCATTGAAACATTAGGGAAAACAGAATATAATGGGACCAGATGAAGTGGGTTTGTAAAGTATGTGATAAGTAAATGATGTAGCGCTCACAAAATTGCTTCCATTTTCAGTAAAATATGAACCAAAGGTCATCAGCTGCAAATAAGGAAGGCAGAGAAAGTGGTATTGAAAGTTTAAGGAGAGAAAGAGATGGTAAGTTTTCCAGGAAGATGGGATAGGATTATGGGGCAGTACTCAAGAGGTCATCAAGAGAATAAAATAGACACAAGAGAAGTCAAAAGACCAAATTCTAAGACTCTTCCACTTTCAGAGAATGCAGAAGAAGAGTATCCAGTAAGGTCAGAGAAAACCAGGAGAGTGTGTTGTCCTGAAAGCCAGGGGAAAGGGATGTCCAGATGATGAGTAAGAAGAGGGAGGACTGAGGCCCCATGTGGTGGCTCACGTCTGCAATCCCAGCACTTTGGGAGGGCGAGGTGAGCAGATCACTTGAGATCAGGAGTTCGAGACCAGCCTGGCCAACAGGGTGAAACCCCATCTCTACTAAAAATACAAAATTTAGCTGGGCATGTTGAGGCACTCCTGTAATCCCAGCAACTCAGGAGCCTGAGGCAGGAGAGTCAGTTGAACCCAGGAGGTGGAGGTTGCAGTCAGCCGAGATCGTGCCACTGCAGTCCAGCCTGGGTGACTCCATCTAAAAAAAAAAAAAAAATTAGCCAGGCGTGGTGGTGTGTGCCTATGATTTGAGCTACTTGGGAGGCTGAGGCAGAAGAATCACTTGAACCCAGGAAGCAGAGGCTGCAGTGAGCCGAGATTGTGCCACTGCACTCTAGCCTGGGCAGCGGAGTAGGACTCTGTCTCAAAAAGAAAAAAGAAGACTGATAATTGGCCATTGTATTTGACAAGACAAAGGTCATGGCTACACTTAACAATATCACTTTCTGTTAAGAGGTGAGGACAGAAGTTCTGAAGTGGATGCAGAACATTAGTCTTAGTCTGTGCTCTTTGTTCCAAACAGGTGGCAGCATTGAATATCTCAGCAAAAAGACCATGGCACTCCAACAAGGACATGGAGGAGTGTAACCTCAGGCACATCATTCCATATTCAGATTCTCATGTTCTTTATCTGTACAGTCCAGATGATATTTCCTACCAGGCAGGTGATTGTCCATATCAAATTAGACAACATACTTGACAGGATTTTTTTTTCCTTTTTCTTTAAGAAACTTGCCTTCAGTCGTCTTTCAGTCTGTCATTAGACAAACAGCTGTAGGAATCAGTTAATTTCTATAGGCCCATGTACTAAAGAAATTAGGTACTCATTACCCAATGTGCTTATGTGGCCTAAAGTGAGCACTGAAATTTTGATATCTGCAGTATCAAAAGGAAAGGAACATCATGGAGGTTGCTTGACCAAATCAGACATAGACAATAGGGCACTCAGGGGCTCAAACAGAAGTGGAGCCTGAAATTATTGGTGATGGAGAGCTGAAATAGTGTGCAAATGAAAGTGGAGTCAGAAAGAAGCAACTAGGGAAGAAAGGAGAATGTGGAAGCAGAAAAGAAGGGCCAGGAGTGGTGGAAGGTAGTTGTGGACTGGATGAATGTCACATACACAGTTCAGTGTTTCTGTTTAGGGTTCTTTGACTTGTCTTCATTATTACCAACTGAGTGCCAAGCCCTAGACTTGGATCTCTGATTTACAAAGTCTGCTTTGACAGAAGTAAGCTAAGCATGTGAGCCATGTGAGAGGCATAATATGGTGACTCTATACTCTCTCCAAAATGGGGAAAAGAAAATTGAATCAAGGAAGATTGGAATACTGCTGCTAAACCTTGTTTCTCCAAACTTTTTGGGTCCCAATCTCAACCCTTTCCTTCAATCAAAAGAGTTGCTAATTCACGGCTGAATTTGCAGTTAGCCAATATTAAATAAATACAAATAAGGAAATACTAATACATTTGAGGAATATGGACACATATGTATTTAGGTAAGCCTTGGTACAACTTGGCCTGTGAAATATTTACCTGATAGCTGAATTCCCATTTCCTTTAGTTAAGGCATAGCAGAATCCAGTGAATGTGAGTTAAAAAGAGTAAAGCCACTTGTGAAAAAAATTTTCGTAGACATACTGACCCTTTTAACCACCTCAAATCTTTGTTGGGAACAGAAAGGCTATGAATAAATAATCATAGTTCTCTTGGCTGAGTTTCTAGTGATTGGGTATTCAGTTTTGGCTGGCTACACACTGAGCAGTTCCTGGTCATCCAAGCATTGTTGTAAAATCCCCTTCAAATGCACAATAGATGGGCCTTCATTATTTTTCAAAAGCCCAAGGATTGACTGCCAGGGATCACACTTCATCTCTTGTTCTCTTCATGCTAGGGCTTTCCTATTGAGAAACTTTCAGTTAGCCAAAGAAGATACACCACTCACCTTCCTTTTGGACCATTTATTAATTCAATATGTAACTGTCAACATGAGACAACATTACTGAAAAACGCAGAATCATGATGGGAAACATATTCTACTGTTTGTGGTTTCACTCCTACCCCAAAGCTGCTCTTTTTCCACTATGCCCCTATTCCCTGCCTTAGCTCAAGCAAAAGACCCACTCTCCTTTTTATTCCAAACAGAATTGATCATGGAATCCTATCAGTTCCATCTCTAGCATTTGCAGGATCTATTCCCTCTTCTTCGTCTTCTTTACCTCCATTCAGGATCTCAGAAGTCTTTCACTCTTGGTTCTTAACTGGCCTCTCTTCTTCCATTTATTTTCCTTTGCTGTTTTCCCTTTTCAGCTCAGGTGATCTTTCTAAAACTCAAAGCTATCATTCCCCTCTTCAGAATTCACACAACTGCTTCCAGTTGCCCCAGGTTAAGGCCACATTCTGAAACTGACCTACAAAGTACCCCCTCATTGGACTCCCACCTCACTTTCCACCTGCCTTTCTGGCCGCATACCTTTCCACCTTCCTTTTGTGCTATATGCAGACCACATTACACTCCCTTCAGTATACCTTAATAAATGTTGAGTGAATGAATGAATGAATGAATGTCTGCTTCCAAGGGGAGAAGGGGTCTCCAGGCAGGAGAGTTTGCCCCTTCCTTTTAAAACAATTCAGGCCCATTTCCAGTTTTCCTGAGCCAGAGCATTAAAGGCCTTTTTCCTCCTTATTTTGTAGGAAGTTTCCAATCAGTTGTGTCTTGGAGGTGTGCATTTATCTCTGTCTCTTTTACTGTTGGACCCAGAGGGTGATGGAAACCATTTTGGTCTAAATGTCAGCTGTCACGAATGGGAAATCTGAGGGCACAGCTAGAGCTGACTCTGGTGGAGTGATATTTTTCTATGAAGATTGCTTTATGCAGGAAATTGTATTCAGATCACAAATCTCATTTAGAGAATTATTTTGCTGCCATCACCAGCCGCAACAGCTGATAATGCCACAGTGGTCATTCTTTGTCCCAGTTAAACAAAGTACTATCCTAATCCGTTAAAAATAGCATTGAGCTTAAAACCACTCAAGACAATTACCAGCTACCTAGTAATTACTCTAGAGTGAATTTTTCGTTCTTACTAAGTGAGTAGGTGTGGTTTAGTATTCCTTAGTTTTCTCACATCTAATTATAAATAGATTTATTTCTTAAGCAGTATGTCTTTTTTCTAAAAATAAGTCGATGGCTGTATATCTCCTCTGCTCTGATGCAACATGAATAGAAAATTCACAACAATACTATTACTCTTAAATAACAGCAGAGTACTTTCATTCAATAAATATTTATTATCTATTACTTGCAAGCACAGTTCTAGGTGGTGAAGACACAACGAACAAATCAGTTAACAGAACTTATTTCATTACTTCACAATTGTATGGGTGTTTGCAAAACATTTCTATATACATGCCTACTTTTGATTTTCACAATAACCTCATGAGGTAGAGTGGGCAAGAATTATTACCATCCTCCCACAATTAAGACAACCTGGGTACAGAATGCCCTGAAGACTTAAATCAGAATATGTAACCCATAAATGGTAGATCTAGCATCAGAATCACTGTCTCCTGATGCTAGTGCCAGTGCTGTCTTCACTATCCCATTCTTCCAGTGGCAATAATTCCTTGAGCCAGAAATTATTTTGAGACACGTGGTACTTAGAAATAAACCTATTTCTAAGTCTCATGCATTGCACACTGGGAGTACAGATAGTTAAAAACACCCCACCGTGACGATACCCACTGTTTTTCAATCAGTTTCCCTTTCTTTGTACCTCTGAGGACTTTTTGCATCTTCCTTGGCTCCTGTCTTATATCTTTTTTTAATAATTCCCTCTTTGTGTGCAGCTTACACCTTGCATGGCTTTCCAGGGAAGTTGCTGTTGCCTGTATTCTCTCCAATATATGTCTTATTTGATAACTAAGCTAATGTATTTAATTATGTGCCTTTGGGTAGAATGACTAGATGTGGACTTTATGTATAATGTTTGGGCAAACGGTACTATTGATGTGAAATAAATAAGACTTTTAACGTGTTTATTTTTATATATATTTTATTTTATTAGTAACACACATAAAGAGAAGAAGCAGAGGAGAGTTCCTTGTCCCCATTCAGCCTGTCTCTTCCTGGTTCCCTTCGTTTTCTCACCACTGTGTTTGGCCTATTTTATAAGGTACATCCTCTAGGTGTACCTTATATATAATGATGAATGTTAGTGTTGGGTGGGCTGTAGATCCAAGGGAGAAAGTAGCATTAGGAAATGTGTTTACATGAAGGGGAATTCAGAGGAAATCTTGCTCATGGGATAGATCCACATTCCCTAGGGGCTAGAAAGAACTGTGAGGTTTGAGCAGGAAGGTGGTGAATGTGGCAGTGCCATGATGTCAGGCCAAGATTTTCTGATTTGAGGGCAACCTCACTTGCTGTGAAAAATCATCTAGACTAGTGGTTCTCAAACTTAAGCAACATAATCACCTATATGGAAGGCCTGTGACAATAGATTGCTAGACACCACTGCCAAAGTTCCTGATCCAGTAAGTCGATGCTGCTAGTTGGGAAACCTTGTTTTGAAAACTACAAAACAAGGTCTTGCGACAGCTGTCAACTATGGAAGATATATAACCAGGAGATGGTTTGCATTAAGTTCTCTCTCTCTCTTTCTTTTTATCTCTCCCCACTCCTTCTCCTCCTCCCCTCCTCCTCTCTCTTCCTTCTCCTCCCTCTCTCCTCCCTCCTGTTCCCCCCAAGAATTCCTATACTCAGTGGTTACCACTGACTCTCAGAGCCTGAAATGCTCATTCATGCAGTCTCTCATCTAAATAGAGTCAGAGCAACAAGGGGGCTGAAGGGAGTAACCCCCAGGTTAAAAATAGCCCAGTGGCCAAGAGCATATTCCAGGTAAGACATGAATTGAGACTGTCAGTGCCATCTGCCTCCACAGATTTCCACGTTGTGCATCCTGCACTGGGAGAAAATGCTCTGTGAGTGGCTGTGGTTCGCTGTACACATGGGCAGATTGGATAGGTGTTCACCCTTGTTTCTCTTGTACTCTAAAAACAGTGATGGAAACAACCTTCGAGTAAATATCAAAAAGCTATGATTTGATACTAAAGAAGAGATAAAATACATTGGTATTACTTGTTTCTTGGTTATTTTTGAATAAAAAAGCAATGCATTAGTTTGTGTATAATAAATAACATGTATCAACCCTTGAGAGCATTTTACATATATAATGCATTTATCCTCACAGCAACCCAATAAGTTTGGTATTATTATTATACTCTCTTTATAAGTGAAGAAACTGAAGCATAGGGAGTTTGAATAACTTGCTCTAGGTCACATAAGCTATAAGTGACAGGAGCTGGATTTAGACCAAGGCAGTCTGGTGCCAAAGCCTAGGCTTGCTTTTAACCACCATGCCATACTGCCTTGTTCTTATCCCTTTATCAGGCATTCTTCATACACCTCAATAAAATGGTCCCTGAGTTTTGAACCAAATAGACCACCGAGAAAATTACCCATAGTTAGCCAAACTTGAGGTTAAAGGCCCAGTTCTCCACAAGACTGTCCTCGCTTCAGACACCAGCCTCAAGCTGAGAGGTCTCCAAGGCTACCCTAACTTCAGACCAGCTGGCTACCAATTTAGGGACTCTATGGACTCCCTTAGCTTCAGTAATTCACTGGAACCACTCACAGAACTCAGGAAAGTGCTATTCTTGATTACAGTTTTATTATAGCAAAAGTATCAACATTAGAACCAGCCAAAGGAAGTGGCACATTGGCAAAGTCTAGGGGGGTTTCAAATGTGAAGCTTCTGTCGTCCTCATTCGCACATTACCCTCCTGGTATCAAAGTGTGACAGTGTTCTGTGAGTATCATCAACCAGGGCAGCTCATGTGAGCCTCAGTGTCCAGAGTTTTTATTAATGTTTCTTAATATAGGCGTACTGGATTGACTCATTGGCAATGAACTCAGTCTCCAGCCCCACTCTACTCCCTGATGGCAGGGCCTATATCATGTGGTACAAAGCTACAACCATCAAGTCACATGGTTGGTCTTTCTGTTGTGGCCTGCCCCCATCTTGAGTCACCTCATTAGCATAAATTATTAGTTGTGGTCCAGGGCCCCACCATGAATAACAAGGCACTCCAGTCACTTGGGAAATTCCAAGGGCTTAAAGGTTACCTCTCAGGAACTTGGGACAAACGTCCACTAAATTCTTTGTTATGCTAAAGCACAGAGCAGGAAGGTAGTAAAACAGAGTTGCCTGTTCAGATAGGAATTTTATGACATCTTTTAGGTCACCAGCTCTATTTCTGTGCCAGGAAATAGTCTCACTGTCACAGAAAGGGGAAGAATTTTCTCCTGGCATTTCTGCAGATAATCAAGCACTATGTCAGGAAAGGTAACACTGGGGAAGAGAGTGTCTAAATTAGGAGGAAGCTAGAGAGCTCTGTGTGGTGGAGGCTGCTGGTGAAAACAGCCCTGCAGTAATTTACAAGGAGCTCACAGGCAGACAAACCAAATACAAGTGGTCCTTGCCACAGGGAGGGAGTGAGGATCTGCTGTGTGAATTGAAGGCCACAGAACATTGCCTTGTGAAGCTTTTATACACCCAACACGTAAATTACAGTGCTTGTGAATTGGGGTTGGTTCACATGTAAATGAGAAAATGCTTGAGTTAAGCAAGTCTGCCTCTGAAAAGAATGGATATCTAAGAACTGAAGACTGTACTTGCAAATACTAGGGATGGAGATAGAGCTGTTCTAATTCCAAGGGACTTCTAAAATGAAAAATAATGAGAAGTGGGATGGGAGAAGGGGAGGGTAAAACATCAGAAGAAGCAATCTTCCATGAAAATCTGCCTGTGTGCCATTAATGCTTGTCTTTCCAAATAAGAGCAAGCAAATGAGAAAAGAGCAAGGAGGTATAAATAAAGGGGTGGGCTCGAAGGGAAGCACGCTATGCATGGATGGAGCTTTTTATTTTAAAGGACTTGCTGTTATTAAAATATGTGCATTACATACTGTGCTTATAACTTACTCAAAACATGGGATTTCCTATTACACTCAAGTTCTCTTTTCTCTGAAATTGAAACCTCTCAAATCATACGAGTTTAATCAGGATTTCCAGTACAAAGGAAGAAGTGAAGGAATGCTTAATATGGCCCAGGCATGCATCTGAGTACCTGGATGTTTGCAAGATTGACTGGTTTTGCCTTCTCAGTGGCAAGCTTCCTTTACTCACTAACCACAGGGCTGGGAGAGCTGAAGTTTTATGATGGCCATGGCAGCTTTGAACTGTTGAGCCCCTTTCGTCGGTTCTAATGCTGCTGATGTAAGCCACGTAAACTGGCACACAATAACAATGTACAGGAAGGAGTTTTTCCTTTTCCATTTAGTTATTTATAGACAGGATCTCACTCTGTTACCCAGCCTGAAGTGCAGTGGTGCAATCATGGCTCACTGCTGCCTTGACCTCATGGGATCAAGCAATCTTCCCACCTCAGCCTCCCGAGTAGCTGGGACTACAAGCATGCACTGCCACACCCAGCTAAGTTTTAAGTTTTTTTTAGAGACAGATTCTTGCTGTGTTGCCCAACCTGATCTTGAACTCCTGGGCTCAAGTGATCCTTCCGCCTTGGCCTCCTTTGCTGGGAGTATAGGCATAAGCCACCGTGCCTGGCCCCATTTTTTTAGAGAAAAAACTGGATGCATATCCAGATACAGCAACTAGCTATGATTTTAATGTGACAGCCCTGGATGACAAGGGATTAAAAATGTCTGTGGATGCTAAGTGACAGTTTCACGTTGTGGCACAGCAGCTTTTGCTCTGAAATCAGCCTCAGATGGAGAGAAAGCAGCCACTGCTGTGCACCTCAGAAGCTCATCCGTGGGCTTTGAGGCTAAATTCCTCCTCTCCTCCCTGAGTTCTCCCATTTGTAGGTCTGTTTCCATCAGCTAGAGGCAAAACCAATGCTTTGCAGGAAGGAGGCTGTCTCCTTGAGAGGCAAGGGTCTCAATCCAGAAGGAAAGCTGTAAAGGAAGTGCCTATTTCAGACAGCCTGCTATGATATCAGGAAGCCAGTGGAGTGGAAAGAACTGGGACCTTTGCATCTGCACAGATCTAGATTTGCACCCTTGTTTTGTGCTTAATAGTCTGGAGCAAGTATTGCGTATCTCTGAGCCTCGCTTTACCCATCTGTAAAATTAGGGTAAACACCACGTCTACCTTCCAAAGTTGTTTTGGGATCAAATAAGTCAACATTTCTATAGTTCCTGAAACACAGCAGGTGCCCCCTCCCAAGAATATGTTGAATATTAAGTACATATATTTCTAATGCAAAATTGAAGCAAGCAGTTGATTATCATCAACCTTAAAAGTTGATGCCTAATTTGTCTTATGAGCTGTCAACTTAGTGACCTCCTGCTTCAAGGATCCTATGATCTAACTGAGAACATTTATTTGTTAATACACAAAGTGCCATTTGGCTCTCCTGCCCTGACGTCTGCCTGAGAAGAAGGCTGATTCTGTCCGTTTGTGGAGTGTGTGGAGCAGCCACTCCCACTGGATTGTGCTCACCTGGGCTGCTATCTTCTGTGCCCAGGCCTGAGAAGCCTGACAGGCCACATTCCATCCACTTGCGGAACACACTGCCACAGAAATGGTAGGAGGCTGCTACATGGTGCGGAATGAATCCAAGAGTGTGTTTGCTGGTCTATGAAAATGCCAGCCGGAGCCCTATGAGTGGCTTGACTCTCCACCCTTTTCTTCCCCCTTGCAGGAAAGAGTGGACTTTTGAAAGGACGGATTATGACCCAATAGGTCTGGGTTTGCCTCGTTTACTGTTGCAGCTTTTCTAAACTCAGATGATTGTTCAGGCAACCTTGAAATGTTTTTTTTTTTTAATTTTCTGATCTCACATTTTAGTTTTTTGTCATTCAGTTCTGTGGCAGTTATTTTTAGCTAATAATGCCATCAAAAAAAGTCTCAGAGTTTGCAGTAGGTTACTGTGTTTTATCAGTAGATGGCTTCTAGTAAACTTACACTTAAAAAGTAAACACATTGAAATGCTTCATATTCCTTCACAAGAATAACCATGTAGCATTTTAAATAGCAAGCACATGCATGCCAGTTCAGAAATAGGCCAGGTTTTTCTTCTTCCTTCATTTCTTCCCTCCCCTTCCCTTCCCTTCCTTTCCCTTTCTTTCCCTTCCCCTCCCTATCTTCCTCTCTCCCACATTCCGTCTTTTCCTTCCTTTCTTTCCATTTTTAAGTACTTGTATTTAAATACTCCAATGGGCTACTTAGAGATTAAATTGTGTTTCCAGCATGGTTCAGAGGCTGTATAACATATCATTCTAGAATAAGTCTGAACAGGGCCAAATTTTGGCTTTACCATTTGTTAACCACAAGATCCTGAGCAAATTATTTAACCTTCCTAATTCTTAGTTGCAATGTCCATGAAATGTAAATAATAATATTGGGCTTATAAGATTCTTGTGGATTTCGGATAATACATAAAGCGCAGTGACAAACACACAGTAAATTCTCAATAAATGTTAGCTATTTTCTTTATATACTTAGAGAAGATTTTGTAAGTTTTATTAATATTATTCTTGATAATTTTAAGGACTTCTCAAGTTCAGCCACTACAGAAGTTATATCATAACCAAATAAGTAAAAAGGGAGAAATAATGTGGCCCCTAATGTGATTTTTTAAAGTAAACAAAGAACTGATACATAATTCTGAACTATCTTGGCATCGTTATCTTGGAGATAGGAGCTGCAAAGCTTTGGACCAGAGAATGTCACCCACCCACCATTTGGACCAGTGTACTTGCAAGTTAAAAAGACCTTGAGGCTAAATCTTCTTGTTCTCTTCTTTCTGTCTAAACCCCATGGAGTAACTCCCTCCCTCCAAGTCCAGCCCCTCAGGTGTCTACTGTGACCATGATGTTCTCAGCACCTTGTCCTACACATGAAACTTCTTGTTCCTCCTCTTCTGGACTCTTTCCACTGCACCCTCCAGAGCTGCTCCTTCACTCCTGTCTTTTCACAGCTTGTTCTTAAAGCCTTCCCTGTACTCCATCTGGGTTTCTCCTGAAGACACCATTTTCCTTTTAGTCTTCTCAAGGAGTAGCTGAGTGTTACCTTGCATCTGTGGTTCCTCAGAGTGAGGCGGTAGATCTGTTACTCTGTTTGCCTTGTTGCATCTATGACCCAACCTCTTCTCTAGTGAACATGCCATTCACGGATACTATCACTCCCTCCCCTTCTTGTTTTTGTCTACTTCCCATTCCTGCTCGTTCATTGAAGACTTTGGTAATTGGTTCACAAGCCTCATCTCGATCTTAAGTAAAGTTATAATGGTTGGATTGAGTGTTCACACAGGCATTCAACATCCTGGGCCTTAGTTCCTTCACTTGTTTATCTCTTCTTTCTTAATCTTTTATATTCCATACCAGAGACCTACTCTATGTCTACCCGGTGGACCTTGTTACCACCATCTCCAAAATAAATAATTCAAGCACCTTACATTCTGTCTGAAACCTTGTCTCATTTTAGTTTGCTTCACCACCCACACAGTGGTCATTCTTTGACATTTGTTTCTACTGCATCATTCCCTCCAATTCATTGATCTTTCTACTCATTGCCCAGGCATTTTTTAATAGCATCCTTATCTATTGTAGATTCCAAGGTTTCTTTTCTAATAGGACTGTTGCCAGTACCCCTAATTTCCTTCCATCTCTGTATTTTCATCACACTGTTTAGATAAAACAATTTTTCATTTCACACTTTTATGCTTAATGTGTGCCTGTTCCTGACCAGTGGAGTGCTCAGAAAGGAAAATGATACATCAAAGTAGATAGTTTGATGACCTTATTCACAATCATACATCAAAGTAGATAGTATGATGACCTTATTCATGATCATACATCAAAGTAGATAGTATAATGACCTTATTCATGATCACCAACTTCAAAGGACCCTCAACATTACTTGGCAACTTTCCTGCTTTTTTCTAATCAGCTCATTGTCCCAGACTGCACAATAAATATTCCAGTGTTGCCAATCTTCTCAAATCTCAGTTGTCCCTCTGTACCTGCCTCCCTGGACTTTGTAGACAAATTGGTAGTCATAGGAATGCCGTATCAAGCCTGCAACTAAGTATTGCTAATATAAGAGTTAGAAGCCTGAAAACCTATGACTGGTACCTGTCCTCTCCTCCTCACCTCCTGGTAGACTAGAAGAGCACAACCTCCTCATAACTAATAATGACCCCTCTTCCTAATCTTTGGATCCCATCCCTTCTGCTTTCTCTAGATTTTTAAACTATGAATTCTTTCTCTCTCATGTATACTCAATGTCTTTCTTTCAACAAGAACTCTTCAACTGCAAGAGAATTCTTTATTTCTCTCCCCATGCCCATCCAACAGTGCTTTCTCATTTTCCTGATGGCATCATTATTCACCCAGTTGATTATGACAAATTCCTCAAAGACAACCTTGTTTCTCTTTTTCTTACCCTGCCATGTACTCCATCAGCAAGACCTGTTGGCTCTACAGCCACTGCTAAGCTAAATCTGATCACTCCTCACCATTTCACTGTTACAGCTCTCTCACGTGTACTACAAAGTAGCTATCTAATAAGTCTTACTGGTTTAATTTTGTTTCTTTTGATCTCTTATAATCCATATTTGCATAACAAGAAGACTACTGTTTAAAGTTTAAATGAGAACATTCCATTCTGTCTGTTGAAAAGCCTATAATACATTTCTATTGTGATTAGAATAAAACTTTATGCCCTTTCTGTAACCGATAGGCTATGCCTCCAACTCAGATTTTATTTTCTCCCACTTTCTCTGGCTTCCACAATCACTGGCTCTCATTCAGCCCTTTGGACACACCACGTTGTGAGTTCCTGCTCAGACTGTCATCTGCTTTGGATGTTCTTACCTCATATTATTTTATGACTGGCTCCTTACTGAAATGTCACCTCCTCACAGAAGCCTTTTCTAGCCATTCTATATAAATAACATTCTACCCCCAACATCACATTGTATAATTCTCTTTACAGCATTTATCATCAATAGAAACTAATGGTATTTGCTTATTACTTAATTCTGGTTTTCCCCAATAGATGGCAAGCTCAGTAAGGATAGGGTTCTAGCCTGTCTTGTTTGTCGCTAGTCTCTGGTGCTTAGAATAGTGTCTGATACGTGGTAGATGTACAAGAAATGTTGTTTAAGTGAATGGATGCATAGACAAAAAACTGGATCCTTTTTATAAATGTTTAAAGCTGCTTAAGTCTGTGCCTTTTCAAAGGAAAAACAAGACAAAACAGCTCCACTTCCCTCTGTCCAACAACCCTTATCAGTTACTGCTTCATTTTCTCTTCTGAAACTCACATTCTGTACTCTAACTTCCAAACCTTTTCTCCCATTGTCCTTTGGACTGGATATTTACTCAATATCACCCTGAGTGACTACAGGGGGAACATATGCAGAATCGTTTTTCTAGCTGTTTGTTCCTCAAATAGAATGCTGACAGATCTTATAACAACTCATATATTAGAAAAGATTTTCTCCATTGTCCAACAAACCTAGAAAAATAAACACTTAGCCTGTTGATATTGGGTCTTTTTCCCTGGGACAATATTTTAGTTGGATGATATATGATAAGAATGGGACAGAAATGGAGATTAGACAATTTTTTCAAATAAAAAAGGCTATCAAAATAATAGTGTCCACTTTTGAACTTGTGTGTAAGTTAGAAATGTATCTACACATATGGGCAAGGGGTATGTGTGTGTGTGTGTGTGTGTGTGTGTCTATGTGAGATCAGAATTGTCTGTGTAGATATGGTAATGAAGACGATAGTATGAATGGTGTTAGGGATCAAGGAAAAATTATAGACAATTTCAGGGTCAAACAAATCTCTAATCATTCCCTTAAATTAGAAGGAAATGCACCTTGCCTTGAGTTTTATCAATAGGTGACCTTTCCTATTGGAACTGTGTGGCCTCTAGTTCCCACACAGCCCTAGCACAGGAAAACTTCAGATCCTACTCAGAGGTGCCATTCTGGGTTGAGGTGCTTTCTGAATCATTCCAAAAGAATGAACAGTGTCAAATTGGGGCATACGATCCATATAATTATTTGGAGATTGATAGTCTATGTCTGCTGTATGTTGTAATTCTGTATAACTCAAATATTTGATTCACATACACACAAAAAAACTGTGTTTCCAAATAACAGAGAATTTGTTGTTTTGTGAGGCTGGTCCAGTAACTCTCTGGAACTTGATGTTTAACTGTACACGTTTACTAGTTCTATAATTTTCTTCTATAATTAAGTGTGAGGTGAGCTTTTATCATGGTCAAGTCTTGTTTATCACACTCATCATATTGATGCCAGTGCCTAAGCTACTTCTGGGTAAATTTCCTTAAGAATCTGAAGGAGTCACTGTGGATTTTTAAAATGGTGATTTATCACTGCTTGAGGCCCTGGGACAATCAGCCTGTACATCCATAGTTTCCTGGAATGGAAAAAGTCAGAAATTTCTTTAAGAAGCAAGAATCTTCAAAAATGTTAAAAGTACTAGGAGGTCTTGGTTTGCAGATACCTTTAAATATGCATGTGTAGAAATGTCTTGGATGTATGATTAAATGAAAGGAAATTACTTGAAATTTTTTTCTCAAGAACAGTTGTTTCCCTGAAATACCTTATGTGTTGTTGTACAATGTTATCGCTAGAGTGTGGGTTGGGGAATTGTTTGGGGGCCCATTTATGCTGTGTTCTCCCCAGGTTGAAAACTTTCAATCAACTACTCCCCTTTAAATTTTTTTTTTATCAAACTGTAGATGAAGAAATGAGTTTAGCTTCTTATGTTACAGTGACATTTTATGCATATATTATTTTCTCACACTGGGAAAATTAAACTTCTCATAAGATTAAATTGCAATACTTATTGCTTTTCTTTGTTTTGAATTATTCTAAAGTCCTCTATGCCTGTGCTCCTTTGAAGGCATTTCTTCTGGGTAAATTATCACTTCTTAGTTGAAGAACTGGAAACACATAGTGAAAGCTAATGATGAAGAGTTTAGAAACAGATTAATTTAAAATGGAACTTCACATGTAGAAACAACTTTCTCCTTATTAGGGAATCATAGTAGAGGAAAGATGAAATTCAGAGAAAGCAGATGAGAAAAAGTAAGGCAAAGCCTTATCATAAAATCTGAATGTTTGAAATAATTGGCTTTAAGAGGTTCACCTACTCGGAGTGGAAATGGGTGATGTAAACAGATGTGGAGCATATAGAAAAATGTAGGTGTCCAAAGGTTTATAATTATGCCAGCCCATTGGCCACAATCAAGGTGGCCAAGAATGGGAGTGACTTTGGGAATTCTAGCTCTCAGAATTCCAAAAGCATTAACCAATACCTCTAGAAAGTTTTTCCTTAATCACCCTTGCCTTTATTCTTTCCCGTGCTGGAGATACAACCATCTGCTGCTCAAGGCTCAAGCATAAACTTCAGCTGATAACTATCTAGAAAAAAGCCACACCATTTTCTACACAGACAAGCTCAAATTCAGCTTCAGTTGTATACGAAGGTTATGTTAGGAGTTCAACACCTAGCATTTAGAATGTAAGACCTTGGAGAATAAACAAACATTTGCTGAAAAAAAAAAAAAAAAAAAACCAGAAAAGTAACCTGAAAAAAACATTAAGAGACTGGTAGATCCAGCCTCTCACTGTCTGACAGGAGATCTCACAAACTATGCCAGAAACACCAGGAGCTGGGCTCTTTAAGGCTTCTGAGAAAGGAGATTTCATGGCCTGCTTAGTGACCCAGTGCAGTCATTTAACAGGCTTCAGAAAACCTCTCTTTATGGCCAGCACTTACCTGTATCTTTAGTCTTTCATTCAACGCATAATTATTAAGGGCTTTCCCTCTGTGAGGGACTGTATTAGTTATTGGAGACACTCTGGAAACACAGCCACTGCTCTCATGGACGTAATGGATCGAATGGAGGCAGCACCACAAACAAATGTACAGATACATCATGGTAAGTCTTACAAAGGAAAAGAGTCAGTGCTCTTAAAATGCTAGGTGTTTGAGAGCAGCCTGTTTCCCATCTATGCCATGGATCTCTTGGTGGCTTTTGTAAGTAACCTCTGGTTTCTGGTCTGACATGTAAAGGCTTGGAAGTCATTGCTCCCTTCCTCACAACAGCAACAACAGAAAGCTAAACAAACTGAAAATCAACAACCTTTAGAGAATTGAGGTCACAGCGGAAAATGCTGCCCTGAAAAATGGAGAAACAGACAGCTATACACAGAGAACCGAAGCTTACAGGGAGCGGAGGCCCACAGCTAAAACCTGTATTGGTAGAAACTATAAACTGTAATTGACAAATTGATGGAAGCTTAGGGAGAACTGACACGAGAATTAAAAAATATATCCAAGGGGGAGCACAGTCTTTGGGGACAGAGGGCACTATTTGGGGAGTTTTATTTCCAGGAGCTCTAACAGTTTCTGCTAATTTTTGGTTGAAAGCCAGACATAATGTATCAGACAAAAGAAAGTGAGATTGAGAGGCCTTTAGAGGAGGTTTTATGTGTTCAGGAATTAGGCTATGCTTACCATTTGCTGGAGCTGTGGTGTCAGAGGCTGAAATATCCTCCAATGCCTTTGTTTTTGTCTCTCCTATTGTCTCTGAACATCCCTAGACATTCCTTAGATAGGATTTAAGGCTTGCAGTTCTTTCTTAGCTTTAATACTCTATTATTATACAGCAGTCTTATGGATATACTAGTAAGGTGTAATAGGGAGAAAGCATTCTGTAGTCCTATGATTAGGTCTCAGTCTTTTGTAAGCCTGAATTGTGTATTTCCCTTCCCCCCTGTGGAAGGCAAGAGGGTGCTGAAGTTGGCTTTTTCCTTTCCTTCAGGGGTGTTGTTGGGCTTTGGTAAAACCCCAGGTGATCTGACTTTGGTACAACACTTTTCCTCCAGGGTAGGCCCTGTGAAGGAGAACAGAAAGCACTGAGTGTATTTTAAAATTATAATTTTCTCCTCCCCCGTAATAAGGGGTTTTCCTCCCATCTTCATAGTAAGAAACTGGGGGATAACTATAAAAGGTGTATCATACATGTATGGGAATACCAGAGGGAAAAGAAAGACAAAAAGTAAGAGAACAAATGTTTGAAGTAATGATGGCTGAGTATTTTTCAAAATAAATGACAGATGCCAAACCAGAGATCAAGGAAGCTCAGAGAACCCCAAGCAAGTGAAATAACAAAAAATCTACACCCCTGTGTATCATATTCACACTGCGGAAAATCAAAGACAAAGAAAATCTTGAGAGAAGTCAGAGGGGTTAGGAGAAGACATCATACCTACAGAAGGGCAAAGATAATAATTACATTGCACTTCCCTTCAAAAACTGTACAAGAAGAAAATAGAGGGAAGTATTTAAAAGTGTTGAAAGAGAAAAGCTCCACCAACCTAAAATTCTATATCCAGTGAAGTTATTTCTCGAACGTGACAGAAACAAAGACTTTCTCAGACAAAGAAAAACAGAAAATTTGTTGACGATAGACCTGGCTTGCATAAAATATTAGAAGTTCTTCAGAGAGAAGGAAAATGATATAGATCAGAAACTCAGATCCACATAAAGAAAGGAAGAGAAATAGAGACAAAATCAATGAATGTAAAATAAAATTTTATTTTTGTTATTCTTAATTGATCTAACAGATAACAATGCATTTAAAACAATAAGAGAAACAATATATTGGGTGATTAAGCTTATGAATAAGTGAAATGAATTACAGCAATATTATATAGCATGGGAGGGAAAAACTAGCAACACTTTGTTATAAGGTACTTGTGTCAGAGGCATTGGAATCAGAGCGATTCCATCTTTAGTGAGGGCTAGGAAAATGAGGCTGGGACTTGCTGGGCTGCGTTCCCAGAAAGTTAGGCATTCCTAGCCTCTAGATGTTTATGGCTAAGGGAACAAATTAATAATGTTTTCTAAACAGACCCAGATTTGGGAGTGTCCAGATACCCCAATATCTTGAGAACAAAGGCCGGCCTGCCTGCCTACCTGCCTTCCTTCCTTCTTTCCTTCCTTCCTTCCTTCCTTCCTTCCTTCCTTCCTTCCTTCTTTCCTCTCTCTCTCTTTCTCTTTCTTTCTTTTCTTTCTTTCTTTCTTTCTTTCTTTCTTTCTTTCTTTCTTTCTTTTCGACAGTGTCTTGTTCTGTCACCAGGCTGGAGTGCGGTGGCGCGATCTCGGCTCACTGCAACCTCCGCCTCCCAGGTTCGAGCAATTCTCCTGCCTCCACCTCCCAAGTAGCTGGGATGAGAACAAAGCCATTTCTAATTTTGCTTTAAAGGTAATAATATTGATTCTTGCAAAGTATAGTAATTAAGAAAATTAATCTTTTCTCACAAACCCTTGTAGCAGAGTACATCTCCCCATGATCTTTTTTAATTCTCTATATACAAGCATTGTACCTAGGGTAGACACATTCCTCCTCTTACTCTTGGGAATGCCCTACTCTGTCTATGAAGCAGCTGTTCTTTCTCCACTTTACTTTCTTAATAAACTTACTTTTGCTTTGCACTGTGGACTTACCCTGAATACTTTCTTGTGTGAGATCCAAGAACCCTCTTTTGAGGTCTGCATCAGGACCCCTCTCCTGTAACACTTGCACTACCTGTGAAGCAGTATGGCGGAATTTGACGGTAAACTTGGATTAGTCATTAATGTATATTGCAAACTCTAGGACAACCACTAAAAATGTTTTAAAGAAATATAATTGATATACTAAGAGAGGAGAGGAAATAGAATCATGTAAAATGCTTAAAACCAAAGAAGCCAGAAAAAGAGTGGAAGACAACCAAAAAACAACCAACAAAGTCAACAAATAGAAAACACTTACAAATATGACCAATATCAATCCAGCTAACTCAGTAATTCCTTTAAATATGTATGGTCTAAATATACCAATTAAAAGATGGAGACTGTCAGAATGAATTAAAAAACTAGTCCCATCTACGTATTGTCCACAAGAAACCTACTTTAATTTTAAAGACAGACAATTTAAAAATAAAGGGATGCTGTAGAATGTACAACACCAAGAGTGAATTCTAATGTAAAATATGGACTTTGGATGACATTTTAAAAAATTTTTAATGTATTTTTATTTATTTCTAAAGACAAGGTCTTGCTCTATCACCCAGGCTGGAGTGCAGTGTCATGACCATAGCTAGTTCACTGCAGCCTTGAACTCCTGGGCTCCAGTGATCCACTTTAGCCTCACAAGTAGCTGGGGCTGCAAAGTGTGTGCCACCACACTGGGCTAATTTTTAAACTTATTGTAGATATAAGGTCTTGCCATGTTGCTCAGGCTGGTTTTAAACTCTTGACCTTAAGTGATCCTCTTGACCCAGCCTCCCAAAGTGCTGGGATTACAGGTGCGAGACCTCACCTAGCCAACTTTGGGCAATAATGATGTGTCAATGTAGGTTCACTGGTTATAATAAATGTACCACTCTGGTGGTGGATGTTGATAAGAGGAGGGGCTATCTATGGTGGGGGCTGGGGTTAATTGGGATATTTCTGTACTTTCTATTCACTTTTGCTATGAACCTAAAACTATTCTAGAAATGAAGTTTTTTAAGTAAGGAAATGGAGAAAGATATACCATGCTAACACTAATCAAAAGAAAGCTAGATCAACTATATTAATTTCAGGCAAAGCTGACTTCACAGCCAAAAAATATTGTAGTAACCTCTCAATATTATCTTTTCTAACTATACTTTCAGTTTCTTTAACTTTTCTTCCTGGGTTCTGTTTTCAAATATTAGCTATGTTTCTGACATTTCTCCCCAGCTTCTTCTTTTAGAGCCCAGAATTAAAAATTAGTTGTCCAATATGGTTTAATAATGTGGTGCTATTTTACTTATTTAAAAAGTGTATTATCTGTCTTCTATTCTATACTGAAGCTGTTAATAGATTTGCAGTGCCAGTGTCATCTGTTAAATGATATATCTGCAATGTTCAATGACTTGTTTGGCTTCTACTCAGCATAATGTGATAGATACATAATACTGCAATAATGGAGTAAAAATACTACCTCTAGCTAACTCAAATCAAGCCCTTCTATATGCATTGTATCATTTAGTTTTCATAAGAGATATATGCCAGTATTAGCCCCATTGTACTGATGGGGAAACTACCTCTGAAAAGCTGCAGAACTCAGCCAAGCTTGCTAGTTTAAGTGGCAGAATTGGGGCTTGAACTAGGCTGTGTTGGACTCCAGAGCCCAAACACTTAACCACTACACCTTACCTTTTCTCTTTATAAAGACTAAATTATCGCCGCAATTATGTTTCATTTTCATTTTAGGCATGGGTTCATGTTCTTGGAATATTTTAGCTCCCAAGTAATTACTCCTTTTATTTTCTTTTGATATCTTATATTTGGCATTGACTGTACTGTGTTCTTTATCTTCGCATCAAAGCTATTTAACCTCCTAACTCTTCTTCTAGTGGCTCAAACTCTCATTCCTTCTCCTATATTAACCAGTTAGTCTTTCCCCCACAGCTTTTAACTTTCATTCCACATCACATGTAATGTAGGTTTGGAAAGGGGCCATCCTTTTATTTTGGTTGGAATCATGGGCAATGTGGGGAGACAGTTGATTTAAAAAATCTGGTATCTTCATCAAATGTAAGCAAATAACTTAATATTTTTTAAACATTAGAGTGACTTAGAGACACATAATTTGTTGCATTTAATATCCATGCAAATCTAATACTGGAGATATATAGTAGAAGCCACTTGGGACATAAGGTGTTTGTTTTGGATAATTCTAATTTGGTATCCAGACTGTTGTTCCCAGATTCATCGACTTTTCTTTTTTTTTTTTTTTTTTTTGAGATGGAGTCTCGCTCTGTGGCCCAGGCTGGAGTGCAGTGGCGTGATCTCCGCTCACTGCAAGCTCCGCCTCCCGGGTTCACGCCATTCTCCTGCCTTAGCCTCCCAAGTAACTGGGACTACAGGGGCCCACCACCACGCCCAGCTAATTTTTTTGTATTTTTAGTAAAGACAGGGTTTCCCCGTGTTAGCCAGGATGGTCTTGATCTCCTGACCTCGTGATCCGCCCACCTCGGCCTCCCAAAGTGCTGGGATTACAGGCGTGAGCCACCGCGCCTGGCCAGGTTCATTGATTTTTAAACTCACAGTTCTCTTTTAGAAACTCGTTCAACTCTTGCCTCAGATAATGCTGAGCATCAGTCAGCTGGTTTTATTGCCAGCATGGTTCTGCACTGATATAAAACAGGAACTAATAGTATTTACAATGTGCTACTTTTTCTGGCAGGTGCTTTGCTTATGTCTTCTAATCAAGCAATGGGTTGTAACTTGAAGTTCATTTCTATATAATTGCAACACACTGTGGGAATTAAGTTTTTAACCACTGAAAGGATAAAATGACTGTTCAGAGAAGCAGCATCTAGGATATCATTGCTTCTGTAAACTAGGATCATGTGTTTGTGCAATTAAGGAGGCTAGCCTTGACCTTAAGCGTCACCATCAAGGTCGATCTCTATTGTATACAGAGACACAACTTTGTTTCAAACCTTGTGGCTGGTCCAGCAGAGTGTCTCAGGTACAACTTTATCTATAATTCCTCTTCCAGGAGCTTGTCAAAGTGCCCCCAAGGAGATTGATTCATTCTTGGTGCATCAAAGCTAGCCATCACCTGTCTGCAGCGACAGGAGATGAAGGGAAGATTTGTAGAGGAAGAGAGGGTCCCTACTGCTGCTAGAAAGAAGGTGCACTGACCACATAGCAGGCATGCACAGAGCACATGTTGGTTGACACCTGGAAGTAGAAGGGAAATAACAATACCAGCAAGGAGAAAGGTGAGGTGATGAAGGAATCAAGGACAGAGTGGTGGTTTTAATGATAACACTTTATTCTATTTATCCTAGAATAAAAATATGTGTTTTCTTAGTATTTTACAATACACACAACATTTAACATCAATTGTCTTTTCGGGGGTTTCCCACCAGATCTTAAGTCTCAGTGTTTTACAGCCACTGAAATGGCCAGCAGAGTGCATTCTTTGTGCCACACCAGGTATCCCTTCGAACCTGAGACTTATGCAGCTCTATATGTGCAGTTCAGTTAGTTATTAATATTACCTCTTAAATTTTTCTTCTTGCATTTTACCCAGGTGCCACATAACTCTGGTAGCTTAATATGAAACTTGAACAAATGACCCTCATGCTGCCATCTGAGGCCTTATGTAAGAGTGAATACATGAGCAGAGCATTTGTTGACAAAATGACAGAATTGCACTCAGGTGAAAAAAATGATTATGGATTTATCATATCCAATAAACATTTGACTAAAGTTAGAAAAAGTGTTAATGTTAAAAAGTTAATATAGTTTGCCTGAAAAGAAAACATAAAACATCAACTTCCCTTCAATATGTGTTTCTTTTTTATTTGAAGATTTAATATAGATCTGTTGGAAGTCCATGGAAATTTTTACTTCCTCCTTGAAATAATTCAGATATGTGAGATAGACTTCAAATATGAGAGACAAACTTGGTGCCTTGATAAAAGAAGTATTTCAAACTGTCCTTTTGTGTAGGGCCCCCGAGTGCTCTTTACATACCAGGGCTCCCTGCCCGCAATAGGGACAGGTAGTATAAGTAAGAGGTATGCCACTTTATAGAGTGGGAGAATGAGGATTGTGAAAGAGAGGCGAGCAAAGAGAGCTGGCCTGCTACTCAAGCATAAGTTATCGGCAGATTTGTTTAGGAAAGCATACCTAGAGACGCAGATGACACAGAAATAGATTGCCTTCAAACTGCCCATGTTTGCAAACCTTTGTAAAGTTTCCATGGGCACACGGAGTCTAGTTTGGAGATCCCTGGATTATAAAATAAATGCAAGTGTGGTCAACATTTTGCAACTTTGCAGTGAATAAAAATCTTGAGGGCATTCATAGGAATAAAGCCCATCTTCTGTGGACATTAAATGTGTATTGATTGAATGCAGTGTCTAGGAGCCTACATAATATCCTCTCGTTTCCTTTCTCTCTGTCACTTTAGTTTTCCCTTTTCAACTTGCCTTCTTTCTGTTGTTTTCAAAATCCATGTTCTTAAAGAAAGGTGGAGAGGAGTTTCATTAGGCCCTGTTGATACCTTGTGATGCTCATCACTTTATTCTTATTTTATTTCTTTTCTTTATGGCCAACTTCTCAAACTTGCTCAAACAAGCAGTCTATGACCACTAGCTCATTCCCTGTGCAGTCTAAATTTTGACCCATGACTTTGCTGAAACTGCAGATAGGAGACCATTAATGATTTAATCAAATAGTAGAATCTCAGTATTGAGTGAGACCTTGGAGATCAAGCAGCCTCACCCTCTTAGCCAATGCCGAGATAACATCTGTGACATTTGCACTCATGTGTATCCAACCCTTGGTTTTATTATCTCTAGTGCAGGGAGGTGATTTCACAAGGCAGCACATTCTAATTTCATATAGTTGTAGATTTGAGAGGGTTTGACTTTGTACATATACAAACGCTGTAACTTGAACAAATGACTGTCATTCTGCCACCTGAGGCATTATGTAGGCCCCACTCTTCTTTACCAAAATGAGATGGTCATTCTGAGACCTGCAGCAGTTGAGTGAGCAGTTAGTGATTTACACTTAACTGTACCAACACCCCTATTTGCATATATTGGATTTTAAATATTGTCAACCTTATCGGTACAAATATTTTCAAAAGAGTCTTACAAAGAATTCCTACTACATTTTCCTAAGTGAAGGAATACTCAATTTTGCAGAGCAGCTTGCTTCTCCAATGACAATGTGCTTATTGCTTATGGCATAGAACAAATAGAGAGGAAAAATAACAGAAATAGATACTTGCAGCAACTGCATTCTGAAAACATATATAGAAGGAAAATAAATGATATGTTTCCTGGGAGTAGTCTTCTGAAATTTTCAGAGTTGATTTTTCTTGGTAACAAGGGTCAATAATTTGGAGCCAAGTTTATCACTCTATAATAAATAGAATAAGTTCACACAGTAGTCCAGGGTAAAATTTTTAAAATTAGAGTGTTATTCACATACAATAAATTTATCAATGTTGAATGTATGGTTTGATGAATTTGCATAATTATATACAATCATGCAACCACCACCAAAACCCAGATGTGTAATATTTTCATCACCCTAAAAAGATTCCTCATGCCACCTTGCAGTAAATCATTTCAGGTGCCCAGACTGAGGTAGCCCTAGATCTGAATCTGTCACTATAGTTGGACCTTTTCTAGAATGTTATATAAATGAAGTCACACGCAGTGCATTCTCTTTGGGGTTTGGCTTTTTTCACTTAGCATATTTTTTTGATTCATCCATGTTGTTGTATGCATTACTATTTCATACCTTTTTATTGCTGAGTAGTGTTCCATGATACGAATATAGCATAATTTGCTTATCTAGTCACCTACTGAGGAAGATTCAATTCCTTGCAGTTTTTGGCTATTATGAATAAAGCCACTATGAACATTAACATATACAATTTTGTGTGGACATATGTTTTCATCCCTATCTAGTAAACACCTAGTCATGGAAATTTGTGACTCACTTAGGAAATGTATGTGTAATTTTATAAAGTTTTCCTAAGTGTCAGTACCATCTTGCATTTCCACCTGCAACATAGGAGAATTCCAGTTGCTCTGAATCTTTGTTAATACCCACTGTCATCAGTCTTTATAACTTTAGCCATTCTAGTGGGGATACACTTAACACTGATAAATTTATTGTGTGTGAATAATACTTTAATTTTAAAAATTTTACCCTGGACTATTATGTAAACTCATTCTATTAATCATAGACTGATAAACTTGGCTCCAAATTATTGACCCTTGTTACCAAGAAAAATCAGCTCTGATAGTTTCAGAAGCTTGCTCCCAGGAAACATGTCATTTCTTTTCCTTCTATTTATGTTTTCAGAATGCAGTTGCTGCAAGTGTCTATTTCTGTTCTCATTGTAGTTTTAATTTGCATTTCTCTGATGATTAGTGATATAGAGCATCTTTTCATATGCTTCATGCCCATTTGTATATTTTGTGAGACGTCTGTTCAGATCTTCTGTCCTTTTTTTAATCGAGTTGTCATTGAAACAGATTTTTAAAAGAATCCAGGAGTTGCTGAGTTCTCATGAACACTTTCATATGTGGTGAAAGTAACAAATCTGGTGGGTAAACAGAGCAGAACTCATTTCAGGAAGGGACAGGGCTGGGAGCTAAGGAGCCTCTTTCCCAGTACAGCGGAATAGCACACTGCTGTGCACCCATGCACCACTGATTTATTGATACCCATGGTAAGATGTAAATGCAAACCCCTGAGATGAAAACAGCAGCTTCTAGGGATAGAGATGCTTAGGTTTTTTGTTTGCTTTTTTTTTTTTTTTTTTTTGCTACAGAGTTCAGACATGGAATCTTCTTGAACTAAAAATATAATAAACCATTGTTTTTAGACAGAAGTTCCTCCAAATTTGCTTAAGGTGGCATTAAACTTATGTTGGACTAAAGCTATGTGACTATAGATCTCAAAGCACAAAGTGGCTTAAAGTAAGATAAGTATTGCTCAGTGGTCATTCCTTCTTATGTTTAAGAGGAAGCAATGGAGCGTAAGTATTCTGCTTTTTAAAAATTTTAAATAGGATGCTTATATACCTGATGATGTAAAATAATTCAGCTGTAACAATGTTTTCTTATTTTAGATAGCTAAAGAGATGTATATGTTATTGGCTAGTCTACAATAATGCTGTCTAGAACATGATAATTCTGTACCAAAAAGTAATTTTCACATGCTGTTTATTCAGCACGATTGTGTACATTTTGATGCACCCATGGGAATTACTCAACATAATCTCAATCTTGACAGTTTACCTAAAATGTCTAGACAACATATAATATTATGCTCATTTTTACATGATGCAGTAATAGCCCCCCCCCCCTTTTTTTTTTTTGAGACGGAGTTGCATTCTTGTTGCCCAGGCTGGAGTGCAATGGCGCGATCTTGGCTCACTGCAACCTCTGCCTTCCGGGTTCAAGCGATTCTCCTGCCTCAGCCTCCTGAGTAGCTGGGATTACAGGGGCCCACCACCACACCCAGCTAATCTCTGTAGACACACATTTTTTGAGAGACATCAAGGCCACTGTGGCTTCTCTTTTGTAGGCATCCAATTCAAATTACATAAATAACACATTTGGTACTTCTTAGCTTAATAAACTGAGTATACAACAGATGAAGAGACAACAGATAAAATAAGTTGGGAAATCAAACATGATGAAAGTCTTTGTGAAAAGAATAAGGTCACATATCAAAAAGGATAATCTTTGACATGGAAACCAGAGGAGGCAGATGGCGTGAAAACAGCAACTTATGACCATAGTTCAAAGAAAGACCACTCCAGCCCTTAGACTCAGGCTGGGTCATATAAGTCCCCAATTCAAGAGCATCTTTTTATTTATTCTGGGCTGATTTGACTACCAATATAAACACACAGATGGTTCCCACCTTCTACAGTGCCTGGCCTGGAGTAGATAGTGGGTACAATTTGGTGAACTACATGGAAATTCCCAAAACCCAAAGAATTATATTCGGAGAAAAACTTTTTTTTTAATCCTTTGTGTCTGGTAGATAACAAGCAATGATACTACAAAGAGAGTTAGCTGAGACTAGGCTAATGCAGTCTGAGCTATCTGGATAATTCCTGAAAATCCATCCACCCACTTTTGTACAAATACCATGTTCTTAAGGGCCACATCAACTAACTGCCCTCTCATCACAGAGAATCACATTTAATTCATTCTAAGAGTAGATGAGAACATATGTTATTTTTAGATATACATGTTGATGCATGCATACAGATGCAGGTTGTTGCTTAAAATAACCTCAAAGATAGGGAATTCCCATTATAGACGTATATGTAAACTTAGGAGGGAAAGATTTGGTCATGTTACCCCCACAACTTATCAACCCTTTTTTCATACAGTTTAGTCCCTGTGAACATGAGTTTGTTGGTTCATGTTTTATGACTACATATAATTTCCACCTTTTCTGAAGATAATTCAAAATAATGAACAAGGGCTCAAATCATAGATTTATTATACATTAAAAGTAAAGACCTGAATGGACAAAAATTGATGATTGAGGGTGATGGGTGAATTGAAACCCCAGGAAGCGTACAGTAACCGCTTGAAATATTCCGCACTGAAACGACACAAGCAGAATTAATCCATTAAGATTCTTAAATAATTTAATAATGAAAAGAACCCTTTTGCCTTGGCTGCCAGGACTCTCAATGTAGAACTGAAGCCTCAATTGCAGTAGTTAAATGATTATGTCTAATTCCCAGCATGATCATCTTTTTTTCCTCCTGCTTCTGTCCTTTAAACTCTCTTTTTAGTTGAAGTTTTTAGCAGTCCTATCAGAAATATATATATTTTTTATTTCAAGTAAACTCAAATCTTTTTCAAAGAAGATAGGGTGCCAGTTAAAAATAGATTAAAATTGTAACAATGAAAAGAAGTTTAGAGTTATGAGCTATCAAAAGGCCAAAGAATAGGTGAAATTGACTTAGCATCTGTTTCTTGTATTGATCCCCCAATTCACCATGGTAAGCATTAGCATGACGATGTTCACTGCTTATTTTATTAGATGCTTAGAGGAGGTATTTAGGTACAAGTTAGAATCTGTGGTACTACTCTATTTTCAGAAAGTTGGAAGGGACTTTAAGTAAAATAACTATTAACCTCTGAAAACACGTTGTAATCTAGACACCATCTTAAGGGATTTTTATACTGCTCTATCTAATCTTCATAGAACCACTGAAAGTTATAATTGTCATTTTATAGTTGAGAAAATTGAAGTCCATGGAGATTATGTGTGTTACTCAGAGTCACACCCTAGTAAATTGCAGAGCAAAGATGTGAACCCAGTGCTATCTGGAAATATCCTTTTCCACTGTACAAATACCTCCTTAGTGAACTTTCTTAAGGATCATTTCAACTAATCAACCTCTCATGCAGAAGCACATTTAATCACATTTAATGTAAATGTTTACTTTCAAAGGTATCCCTGCCATTCCTTTAGAAATGCATTCTGATGCTTAACACCCCTCTCAAGGGAATCAAATTGCTCTTTCCAACTAAGTTTATCTTTTATATGGTCTCCCAAGTTCTTTCTCTTTTGTCTTTTGCTCAGTTGAGAGGAAGACTCTCAGAGACATTAACTACACACTGTGAGAGACATGAGGGAAAATACGGTGATCAGGTATTTATATACCAATAAAATACAAATTATTAGATGATTTAATGACAGTTCAGTTGGGGATTTCAGAATGAACTGCTCACACTCCCTACATTTGAACAGCTATCCTACTCTTTCAGAAGTCAGTGTTGCCATGAAATCCTATGAGGGAGAGATTTCCCCCCATTTCAAAGTTATATATTTTTTAATTTAAAATTGCTCTCAGAAAATAGGAAGCTGATAAAAATGAACTCTAGTTTTATTTTTAGAGTGCAATTAAAGGGCCGTTGATAATTTTGTATCTCAACTGATGCAAAATAATGATACACTAACTTATTACAATTGAAGAATTTAGTATGACATTTTTGTGTGTCCAATATAAGAATATTTTTACTCCCAATTCCTTCATTTTTTTCTCCCTTTTTTGTTCTACTCAGAAAAAAAACATGAAAATGAGACAAAAACATGGACTCTATTGTTAGCTGGTAGCACTGCAGCTCAGCTGTGGTGAACCTGTGACAGCATGGTAGGCTTGATATCCAATGGCTGAGTGCCCTGTGCTTGCTGAAATGAAAGAATTCAGTACCAAGCAAAGCTGCTCATTAAACAAGCTTTTGCCAAGTCAGAGAAACTTTATTTTTCCTGCCACAGTATAAGGTACCAAGTGCAATTCTGCCAACTTCCAATTTAACCCCAGCAATGGGAATCTGGAAAAGCTTGGAAAATGAGATGTGCATGATAAAGAAAGTTTACTTTTATTGTGCGCTTTTAGTATACTACCTTGCCAAACTTTTAACCAGAGCTTCCAACAAACAACAAAATGGACTTATTTGAGTCCCTAGGCTTTTATCTCTACCTCAACTCTGCCCTTCATTCCCTCATGAAGGAACTAACAAGCTGTGCTGTGGCCAAAAGGCAGGCAGCCGCAAAGAAAAGGAGAAAAAACAAAGTCTGGTTAATTCCAGACCCTGGCTAATTGGCATCCAAATAATTAAGAGCTGGCTTTAAAATAAAATGCCCGACACCTAACAGAGGCCCAGTGATGAATAAGGCACAGGGAAGAGTATTCAAAATTTTGGAACATTTATCAACTAGTAGGAGTCCAAGGCTATGGGCTAAAAGCAGGAAGTTAAATAGAAACAGAGATGGCAATAGGAGAGAAGAAATTAGACAGCTAGCTGGCAGCAGCTAACTCATCTAATAGCTGGAAAAAAAAGATCAGCTTTCACTTTCAATGATGAGATGCTGAGTAGTTGGTAGTTAGGATAGTATTTATTCTCAAAAGCCCTTTTTTTGTTAGCTTGTATTATGTTCCATTTATGTTGTATAATAAATACCCATCTATAAACTAGAGATAAAAACCTGGGAGCAACACTTCTCTGGCTATGTCTCCAAGTTCAATTAAAGTGGAAGGCGAAGGCAACCACCCAGAAGATTTAAAGGAAAGCAGTCTCACTTTTGCCTAAATTAACAGGCAAATTCAGCCCAAAGCTTATACTTTGCTTTAACTCCAGTACTTAACTATAGTTGAGTAGAATTGATCATCCAAGGTAATACATTTGGTAGATGTTAAAAGGCCACTCTTAGAAATTCAATGCCAAATGATAGATTTTTTTTACAGAGTTACCATGGAGATGGATTCTACACAAACGACAAAATATTTAATAAATGGCAAGAAAAGAAATTGCCTATGTGCACCTTAAAGAGGTGACTTCTTTCTTTGCCTTTTGCCGTTCTACATGCAAGCGCTTTGGAAAATGCCAATTTTGGATGTGATGCATCTCTGCAGCCTTTGATCTTCCCTAAAAAGAATGACAGATTTCTAGTCTTAAAATGGTAAACACTTCTGAATTGACACGCTGTAGCCCACAATGAGCTCCTATCTCTTGTCAAAACATTACACCATTTTCTGGAACACCTTGCTTAAACTGAATGTCCACTTTTGTCCCCTTGGTGAGAGTTTCTGGAAACTGTGAGTCAAAATGGTAATTCTAGAGGCACTTGCTTTTAGGTGAACTACAGAACTTCTTGTAGGAGGACCTTTAGGAATCTGCTTAGTGAGCTCAGGGTAAGCAATGTTGGCTCAGCCTGCCACTGTCTTTTGGGAGGTGGCAAGGTCAGTAAAATGGTCAGTCCTATACACAGCAAATTGGCTTCCACAAATGCATCTTCAGCAGACACCCAAATCACAGACCTGAAGAAAGGTGCCCTTTCTCTTTTGAGAATTTGTCTCTTGAGACACTCGTAGTCTCAGGGTATTTCCTGTTTTCTCAAAGACGAAGAACTCTGGGAGACTGAGAGATGATATCTGAACTAGGAATTAGGGTATCTGACCTCCAGTATTAGCTTTGCCACTAACAAGTTATGACCTTGGATTATTCATGTAACTTCTCTGAATTTTATTTCTTTCAACTCTAAAATGAAAGTGTTGCACTATATGTCCCTTTAGGTCATGCAAATTCTCAGAATCTCATGATCTTAAATTAGCATATAATTACCCTTTGGGCTCAAAGGCAAAGACCATTAAATCTGATTGACTTGGTTTAAAAGATAAAATCATGGAAGTGCTAGGATAATAATTTTCTTTCTCTGAATTGTGCTCTTCAGTCTTGGAGCCCAAGAGCCCCTCTATGTATTGGAACCTTTATATTCCGATCTCTGTTTAGAAAGGAGAGAAACAAAATATTAACAATAAATACTCCCACTGGAAACAAGAAGAGGACCCAAGACCTCTACTGTGACCTACTGACTGAGGTCATAGGCTCTTGTTTTGTTACTGAGCCAGCCCAGGCTGACAAGACCTGCATTGGATAATGTCCCAGGGTGACCTGTCATGACCATTTGAAGGTTATAAACCTGATGAGAGTCGCAAATCCTGATTTACAAACCTTTTTTTCTTCTCCTTTTGGGTAGGACTCAAGTGCATATACTCAAATTTCATCTCAGGAACACTTCAGGAAATTCCATATATTCTCACAGTATTGCTAAAAGCCTAAACTATAAAAACGACCTAAAGTTACAATTTTAAATGCCATTTTTTATGACTTCTGATCTATATCTTTCCACAACTCAATATGCTTCACAATGTGCAAAATAGATGGTGGCAAGATGAATGAACAGTAAATTATAATGAAGCAAAACTCAATCACCCAGGAACCATGGACAAAAGAAATGCTGGAAGGATGTCCTACAGCTCAGCTTCTAATATTTACTCTCACATTCCAGAATCTTGATGGCATAAGAAACTATTTGCACAAACTCATGTGTCTTAAAATATACCGTGCTTGCAGGCAGGGGTGTATATAAAAGAAAAGTCAAGAACCAATTTATTTAGAGAATGCAAGAGAAAATGATATTTTCAGAATTAAGAATTCAGGTTTTGCTTTCAGACTACTGATTCAAAACTCCTATACCAGCTAAAATCTATTGTTACAGTAGTGATGTGTCACTTTTCCCTCTGTGCTATTTTAACCACACAATTGTTTGGGAAAAGATGCCAAGTACATAGACAAAATTGTGAACACTTGGTTTTTATTCATTGATGGTATTTTGGTGGGGGGGTCAGATACTTACTGTAGATGTAGGTTGACATGTGATATGTAGTTATTTATTGGAATTTTTCTGAAAGGTGAAAATGAGCAAATTTTGCCATTGAAAACGTTTTGGGACGAGCAAGAACTAGGCTCTAACTGGCCCTGTTTATTTGTGAGCATATACTAAGTATTTTTGGCTTCCTTGGGTAGTATAAGTTAAACCTCATAGCCTTGTTTCTCCAGAGTTTCTCCCTTCTGTTAGCATTCAGAAAATAAGAGAACTCTCCCAGATTCCCAATGGGTGGGCAGCCTCATCACTAGACCCCCAAGCTGGTTCTATCTTAACATGTTTCTAAGATGAGGAGTTTGCCAATGCACCAGAGACATAGCAAGCCAAGCCAGATGACATCTGTGATTTGATGAGATGTTGGAGAAAAGGCATATTTAATACGTGACCTCACTGATACCATTCCATCCACTCTCAACTGGCCAGCTCAGGGTTGGAGGAGGGCAAGCAGGTTTCAGTGGCCTGGAGCAGCTCTTGGGCTACTGCCCGTGGATAATCGCTGTTCTTTTTTTTAGTTTGTTTGGCTTTATTCCTAGGGCAATAGGCATTTCTGCTAGCATTTGGCCATGGAAATGCTAACTGAGTTGGAAGTGACACTGGATTAGAACATTTTTTAAAAATAAATTCAGAACATATACATTCAGAGATTTACCTTGAGAAGCAGAATAGTCAGTGGGTAAGCCTTCAAAGATGACAGCCCCAGCACTCCCCTCACTAACAAGAGACTGCTGACTTTCCTGGACCTAGTGTCTCATCAGTAAAGGAAAGATACAAACAGTGCTCTCCTTAGAGGCTTTTGTTAGGATTAGATGGATTAATTCATGTCAAACGTTTAGAAAATAACCTGCCATATAATGAGTGCTGCACTGGGCTACTTTAAAGTTTTTATCTTTGAAGCTCAGTGTTTTAACTTTGGCTATTTCATGAAAATACATGACAAAGCAATATCTACTCAACATGTTTGTTACTCCCTTTCTAATATTTCACTAGATTGTTATTGATCCATTCATAGAATATTTATTGAGTGTCCCCTATGTGAGAGGCAAGGTGCTTGGCAGGCAAGATAAAGCAATGCACAAGAGATGCCTGAGCCCCATCCTCAAGGAGCCAAGTGTCTAGTTGAGAAAACCCATGGTAAATAAGTAAGCAAATGAATCAATCAAATAATTATGGATTGAGATTGGGCCTTAGAGGAAATCAATGAGAGCAATAGTAGAGAATAATGTTAATAGGGTCTTAGGTGGGGAGATGAGAAGTGGCTTCTCTAAGGAGGGTAGTATAAGAGGATGGGGTGAGTGAGCATTCCAGGTAGTGGGAATACAAAGAAGCAGGCATAAAGATCCAGGTGCAGAAAGCACTGTCCAGGAGCCAGAGTGGCTGGAGATAAGTAAAAAATGAGGAGGAAGTTCCAGTGTCAAGGGCTTCTAAGCCAAGGAGTTACTTGGGGTGATGTCCATTTCCTGAAGATTCCTTTAGCTGCATAATAGAGAACAGATTGAAGGGGGACCCTGATGGGAGTGAGGAGACAAGGCACAGTCACAAGAATCTAGATCTAGAGAAGGGATGGTGGCTGGGATGAGGGTGTTGGCAGTTGTTGTAGGCGTAAGGGGTAGATTCGAGAGATGTTTTAGAAATTGAATCAACAGGACTTGCTGCAAATAGATTGGACCTAGGCTGTGAGAGAGAGGGAAAAATCAAGGATATGAAATGGAAGTCGTTACCTTAATTTTTGATGATAAATATGATGAATACCAAGTCAATGACACCACAGGAACAACCTTTACATATTTAAGAGATGATTTACATATAATACAGTTAAACATAGAATCCTATACTGTGCCTTCTGAGACAGAAAATAATAGCTGTAAAAGCCATATGATATTTTAGGAATTTCTTCACTGGCTATGAGAACACTGGGTAAGCGTCATTCATTTTTCTCTTTGCTAGGTTGCCTGTGGTCTCAGATGTATCAACTGTCAGTCTCCCAAACTCTCCATCCCTTTAGATTATGGCTTCTAAACTGCATAATATTTTCAAAACACTTTACAATTCTAAAACATGTTTAGCATTATGTTATGGGCAATTTGAGATATTTGTCTTCCTAGTTTGAAGCCTTGGGCAAAGTATTAACCTCTCTTGAGCTGTTTCCACAACTGCAACATGGAAATTAGTAGAATTACCTTCATCAGTGGGTTGTTGTGAAGATGAGATGACTTAGTACCTGTACAATGCTATGTAAATGCCTGTCACATGGCATGATTTCAATAAATTTTAGCTATTATTAGTAGTAGTCTAGATAGGCTTCTTAAGAGGTGTGTGCTTCAGTTTCTTCATCTGCAAAAGTGAAGATAGTTTCTTTCACAGAAACAAGTGAAAAAAACTGGTTTACTTCGGGAGGCGGAGCTTGCAGTGAGTGGAGATCGCACCACTGCACTCCAGCCTGGGCGACAGAGCAAGACTCCATCTCAAACAAACCAAACAAACAAACAAAACTGGTTTACTGAAATAAATATAGTGTCTTTCTGAGGAATTTGTAATTTAAGAAAAGTTACTAGTAGTTTTTTGGGTAGAATTCACCAAAGGCATAACACTTGGCCAATCACATTACACAATGCCAAATGTTCAGAAATGCAGAAATGCCTATCTCTTAAGGTAGTTTTTTTTCAATTTTATCTGCAATTTTGTATTCAGAGAACTGCCACTACTGTGTATGCATGAAGCACTATTACTATTTCTAGTACCTTTTTATACTGTCCTACAGTCAGACAGGATTTGAGCTGGATTACAATAAAGTGCTCAGAGACCATAAATCATTTAAATAAAAGTAACGGAACTAAAGCCAATAAGGAAGGGAGAAATGATGTAAAGATTTTATAAATATTTTATGTTGTCTATAAGTAGAAATTTTTCATGCAATTGCTTCAGAATACTTTACAATCTTCTAATTAATCTTCATAAAATATCTGACATGGCAAGGTAGCAAGTATTGCCCTCATATCACGAATATGAAATGTCACTGTTTGGCTAAAGTAGAAGATTGGGCATAGTCAGCATATATAGCTAGTCCAAAAGCATGCTTTCTGCAAACACACACAATTTTTTTTAATTCATTATATTTTTTCCTGCAATTTCAAGTTACTCCATGATTAACTTAAGAGACGAGGATCTATTCAAAAGTACGATTTTTTTTTACTGATTCATCAAAGTTGTAACATACAAAGAAAGCATAAAGCAAAACAAGAAATCTGTTAACATTCATAAAATACTATTATGCAGTTGTCAAAGCGCAGAAACAATTTTTATTAAATAATTGTTTGCTCAGCATTATATTTTAAGTATTTTTATACCTCTACAATCTTTTGGCAATGATAGGAAGTTGCTGCCTACTATTCAATCAAGTTGATGCACTATAACTTAATGAGCCATTAAGTTATAATAACATTTAGGTCATTTTCAATTTTTATATTATGAATAATAATTGTGATGCAAGTCTAGCTTCCCATCTGTTGGATTACTTCCTTATAGTAAATTATCAGATAGGAGATTCCTGAGAGTGTCAAAGAATATGAATATTATTGCTTCTCAGTTTGCACTGCCATCAGCAATACAGGAGGTTATAAGTTTTGCTCCCACTATTTAAACATAGGTGCTCTCGCTTTTTCTGCTTTCATGAGTATAAATTGATGAAAGTTTGCATTTGCTAATATAGTAACTATAAATATTGCATTCTGGCATTCAAAGGTGAATTTACTCCATTATACTAATTATATTATACTATATTATTTATACATATTCATGTGCAAATACATAAGTATATATTAATATAAGTAATATATATCACCCTACTGATGGATCATTTTGTCTCTGCTTAGATCAGTGATCTTTTTTTTCTTAAACAGGTTTTTCTAGAAATAAGTAATATCACATAATATTTTTAAGTCTTTTGCTAAGAAAATCCTGTAAACTCCCCAAGTGTCAGATGTATCATCTATTCTTTTTACTACTATTTTGTAAGGACCTCAAGAAATAGATATACAAATTTAGTAAATAATCCAAAGAACAAGTCCTACTCTTAAGAAGCTGTTGTTTCAAGAAACCCAAGCAGATAGATAGAGGCCTTTAAGAATGGATTGCATCTCCTTTCTCCTTCCCTAGCCTGTCCCATCTCATGTCACTTTATAGCTCTTTGGATCTGAGTGATGTAAATTCTAACAATGGAGACTTAGTGAGGGCAAAATATATGAAGGGAAAACGAAGTAAAATACAAGTCATGATGTGAGGAAAGCAGTGCAATGCGTGTTTGGCACACTCGTGTGCCTTTAGGTAGTATGTGTATTTGTGGCTGTGTGTGGCTGTATGGTTTCTTGTTAAGAATTCAAGTGCTGGAATTAGACTGAGTTCAGATTACGGTTTTTTGCCACTTGCTGACTATGTGATCTTGGGCAAGTTGCTAAACCACTCTGTGCCTCAGTTTCCTCATCTGTAAAATGGAGATAATAAAAATATCTACTTTCTGAGGTTGTTGTAGGATTAATCCATGGAAAGCCTTTAGAGTGCATGGCACATAGTAAATGCTTAATAAATGTTAACTATGATTATTGTTATTGTCACTGTATAAGAGCTTATTTCTCTCAGTAAAGAATGATTCAGTAGAGACATTTTATTCCCTTTCATTTTGTGGCACATATTCTTAGATGTCCCAAGATATTTTCCCATAGGGAATGATTTGAGCAATATCTGGAAGATTCTGTTCTTAACTGTATCCTCCACTAATTTGTCAAGTTCCACTATTACAGTCATTCCTTTTATTTAGTCTTGCCCTACCCATTTTGCTGAAATGCAGAAGGGGCGGGGTACTATCTGCTATCTCCTTCATATCAACATGGTTGTCGGGACTCTTTTGAGTGGTCAAGACCACACAGGAGCCCATGCTGCTTCTAGAGGAAGGCATGGAGATGGGAAAGGCAGTCCTTCCGGTGGAGGAAGGAAGCGGGTTGACAGCTGGCTCTATATGCTCCCCTGGATATCACATCTTGATGTGAGATGTGTCTGGAAAGGCTCTAACTCTCTGCGAATAACAGATTCAAGAGTTATATGGTGTATCTGAACAAGAGGTTTCTGCATGACACTTGAAAGGATATTTTCCTAGAATCAGTAATCTGTGATCTGCCCCTGGGTTCACAGGGAGGATCTTGTCCACAGAGCTCTGCAGACAGAAATTGGCTGATGGCAAAGAAAAAAGAGAAAAAAGAAAGAAAAGAATTAAAAATGAAACCCAGGTGCAAACGCATGTAATCCCAGGGCTATGAATGAGCGGAAAACTTGCCTTGACTGAGAAGCTTTTTCAAAATTAAGTGGCACAACTATTTTTAGGTTCTGGAAAAAAGTCATTTCTTCCCATCAACACTAGTTTTTAGATACATAAATGACAACATTTCTGGTTAGAAAATAAAAGGAATTTCCACCTAGAACAAGTTTATAGAAAGGTTAATCATATTGATAGAATAAAATAGGCCAATTTTCACTGCAAAGAAATATTGCAGTGTGCAGAATTACCAGAGGGAAGAACATTTTCTCATGATTTTCATTTTGCAGTTAAATTTATAGGAAACAGCTTTTAGCTGTCAAGTAGAAATAATTTTGATTTTTTTTCTCTTTTCCTTCTAGTAATGCAGAGATCCAGAACATGATTTTCTTGTTGCTGTTGCTGCTTACAGACTTTTTAAAATATAAAAATAGTGGGTTCTTCAATTTACTGATGGTTGACTTGACTCCAAGAGGTGACCATACCTGCTGTGACCTCCCTTGTCACAGTCTCTGGAACTGTGGGCATTCTCAGGAGGCCCAGTGCCTGCCATGGTATGGCAGTGTGGAGCAATCCAGTGCTCTGCCTCCTAGAAGCATTGGCCTATCTCTCCTTTGAGAACCTTCTTGGTCAACACCTGTTTCTTCCTCATGCTTGCTACCTTTTTTTCTCAGACCATCAGAACAGTCTGAATATAGATGCCACATGTTTGTATGTGTCCTTCTATCTCTTCCCTAGAAATTGAAACACAACTCAGTTTTGAAAGTTCGAATCCTTATGAAATCTGAAGTTAATAAAGATATATCAGCAAGAGAAACAGGCAACAGCACATCAGAAAAAGGAGAAACTGCCTGTGCAGGGAAGGCCTTGATACTGTGTTTAAAGATGAACTGCTTCTGGTGGGTGTTTGTTAGGCCTGAGAGAAGAATGCCTTGTTGGACAAGACATCTTGCTTCAGAGAGGAAAGTAATTTGGCTGCATCTTATAGTCCATTATCTCATTGCTTACTATGAAATTCTCCTCTCTGCCTTTGAAACACTTACTTTATCATCTGTCAAGTCCAGTTGGAAACAGGGAATTAGAAATGTTGGCTGCCTCCAGCTCTGATTCAGCACTCCAGGGGCATAAGAACCAGGAGAAGTATGCTTGTCCACAAATGAGCTGCTCATAGTAGCAGGTGGTTGATGAAGGCTGGTCAGTAAATAGTGCTGAGTCCCAGAATAACACCATGCAATAGGCAAGAGTTTAATAAATGCAATCCGAAGGTGAACTTGGAGCAGAGACCTAGACCAAGGTGACTGTATGTGGTCAGCAACACGTATGAAGCCCACTCTGTGTTTGTCTTTGCTTCCTGAGTATGACCCTTTGAGGCAAGCCTTTTTAGGGGCATGGAGCCAGGGACAAAAAAATTATGGTGCTTGAAAGAAAAGCCCTCCAAGACATGCACACCTGGCTAGCGGCTCGAAAGTGACTTGTGCCATTTTAGAGATCTGCAGTCACTTCCCTCCACAAAGCAGCAGAAATGAACATCAAGGTCTGGCCTGCTGCCTCCTCCTCCCCTTCCTTCTACTCTCCCTCCTAAGTTTCAGCTTTCCAGAATTAAAGTTTGAATGTTTACTTCCTTTTTTGTCAAAGTGAGGGACACAATTGGAAAGCTTACTTCTTTTTTTTTTTTTTGAGACGGAGTCTCTGTCGCCCAGGCTGGAGTGCAGTGGCGCAATCTCGGCTCACTGCAAGCTCCGCCTCCCGGATTCACGCCATTCTCCTGCCTCAGCCTCTCCGAGGAGCTGGGACTACAGGCGCTCGCCACCACGCCCGGCTAATTTTTTGTATTTTTAGTAGAGACGGGGTTTCACCGTGGTCTCGATCTCCTGACCTCGTGATCCGCCCGCCTCGGCCTCCCAAAGTGCTGGGATTACAAGCGTGAGCCACCGCGCCCGGCTGGAAAGCTTACTTCTTAACAGGGGTTATACAAAGGCTAAATCAGTAGATGGAGGAAAAGGTCAAACAGAATTCAAGAACAAGGATGTCATGTCCCTATGCGCTTATGAGTAAAACATCCTCCTCTTTGTTATGATCTATACTTCTGAAATAAGGCATCCTGCTAGGCATTTTGTAAAGAATACTGCCTTACATCCCATCTTTAGTGTACAAGTACACTCAGGACACACAAGTCCACCAGAGGGTCATTAAAATTCAAACTATCCAAATTTCAATTTTGTCTCTTATTTGTTAACATGCTAACAAACCAAAAAGTTAGTAATCATTCTGTCCTTCAAAATCATTCTCTGGATTATAAACTCTTAGTCAATCATAACATGCTCTCTAAAATACCATTCAAGAACCTTCCATGCTACTTGGATTCTATATTATGTTTCTACAACAGAAACACTGTTTATGTTGTTTAACAAAAAGATGCATGTGAAATAAAGAAGAGGCTAGAAACATGGTGAAATCTCCCCTGTTGGAAGCATTTAGATACCGGGCACCAGCCATCTGTGCTGACTGTTGTATGGGACCCTGCCCAGCCCTTCATTTGGCTTGGCTGCTCTGCAGGCCAGCTGAACTTCCTACTCACTCCACAGTCCAGTTGGATCTCAGCATCTGTCTCTGTATACACAGATTAAACACCTGCTGGTTTCTAAACACTCTAAAGACTTCTGCTGCCCAGAGAGCGAAGGGAGGTTACAGCTTTAACAGCACATTTGGGTGATTTCTGACACTCGCTAAAATTAAATATACTGTACAAAATTCACATTCTCTCCAATGTATTTCCCTCACCAGTTCTCCTCCAGATATTTCCGTAGAGAGAGAATAGCACCAGGTATTGACCCACTTGTGTTACATAGTTGGAGGGGTGGTGTCTGCCATCAGGTCCCCCTCACAGGCCCAGCAGCCTGGTATTCTCTTTTGCCAGAGATCCTATAAAAGACAGCTGGGTTACCACTCCATGCCCTGGGCCTGTGAGAAGATGGGTGACACGGAAGATCCCAAACTCTTAAGTTATTGCCATCATGTTGACTATAGGGTTTGATGCAGTCAACCAAGCACCATGGAAGACAACAGTCTCACAGCCCCTTCCAGTGATACCTGCTGTGAGCATGTGGTACCTCCTCCCCTCCCCACTGCCTGCCTTTAGCTGACCATGGTGTACAGTAAATTTGCACATTTTTGGGCAACCTTCCTCCTGTAGCAATGATCTACGTTTACCTTGTAGTATTTATGAAGAATTCAGAAGTCTCTCTACCTTTGTCTTCCATGTAATCTGTGCTAACTCATTGAGCATGCTGTTCTATGTCTAGACCTCTCATCGTTGAAGAGATAGAGACATAAAGTTGTCCCTGCAGTGCTGAAACACTTCATATAGGCTAATTTTAAATACCTTCAGGTCTTTTCATTGTTTCTATTTGAGATTTTTTTGGTCTCTATGCTAACAAGTATGCCTTAGTAGGAATAAGTCTTTTTATTTCTTTTAGTATCTGATTTTATCATAGCTGAGTCACATTATCTTGAAGGAATTTTAATACTAGTAGAGGCTGGAGACTTGATTCTACCTCATTAACGCATCTCCTTCTGCCCCTCATTTTTTGATCTTAAAGTCTTCCAAAGCAGCTCAGCAGTCTTTCTCTATTTCTAGGCATATACTTTTAATAAACTTGCCCGTAAGTATCAATGACAGAGTGCTTGCAGATGCATTCTGGGATTGTCAATGGAACCAAATTTTATGTGTCAAACATGAGAGGGAGAGTTAGTGAGAAAACTAGTGCTGCTTATCTCTCTCACTAATGTATCTCAGATAGCATTGGGAATGCACAGAGGAGAACACTCTGTAAGAAAACATTTTATGAAATATGTATCACAGCAGCCATCATGTTCTGTTCTTCAAAGGGCCTCATTTCTCACCTTCCTGGGATTGGCTATGGAAGTGGAATATAGATTAGGCCATATCCATTTCTTCATAGCTAGATAACTTTCACAGGTTCCTAACCCACTCGCCTTTGATTTTATATGTTGTTGTTCTAGAAAAATAAATAATCATCGTGTGAATAGAGCTCTGCTTTTCTAGATATTATCACACATGATCCATAACCTACTCCTCATTCATCTTTTATCACACCATTTAAGTATCTTTTAGCTTTATAAATCTTTCTTTTCTGCCCCTTCCACATCCCCTTGAACTTTACTTGTCCCCACTCCAAACCAAAGAAACTAAGAACCTTGCCCATAATAAAATTCCAAGCATTTCCCAAAGTATAGGAAAAGAGGAGTTGTTAAGGATGCAAGATAATTTACTCATGGATGACTTCTTAGCTGAACCAAAATAGAAATAAACTTTTCCAAGAGTGAAAGAAATGGTGACCTTTTGTTCCACAGATTTTCACAAGACGAATTGAATCTGACACCAATTCTCTTGGATCTGGACTCAGAGGAAATTCTCTCTAGGCCATTTGGGAAATGAGTTCCCCTCTCCTACTCCCAGTTCACCCCAAACTCTCCCATCCGAGTCCTTCCATTCCCACCCGTTATTCTAGGGCCATGGAGATGACTCAGAGTCTTAACTTATCAAAGTGCACTGGACCACCCATATGCATATTTCCCAAGCCTGCACTGTCCTTTGGAATCCAGAAGGTTTGCTGGTTTTATGCCAGCCAACCTTGCACACAGGAATCTCCACAGGCTGGGAGCCCTGGTCCTTAGGATACACCTTTCCTAAATGGCCTACAACCCATTCTGCCTACAGGTCTGCAACCTCCCCCTCCCCAAAGTGGAATGAGGGGGTGGATCTAGGTCCCTATCATTTATAGAACCTACTGTAGTCTTGGGGAGTCTCCCCCCAACTTGGTAGTTCTGTGCTGTCCTTCCTCTAGGTAATGTCTGCCTTTACACCTAACATAATCCCTCCATGGGATGCCAGAAACAAAAGGGATACTTCTGGGAGCATTTGCTTTAGCCCCTTCAGTTTCCCTGCCTAATAGAAACTATTCAGATGCCAGGGTATTCCAACCTTAGAGGAGGGTCAGGCTCAGTGGCTTGCACGTGTATACCCAGGACTTTGGGAGGCCAAGGCAGGAGGATCACCTGAGGCAGGAGGTTGGAGACCAGCCTGGGCGACCTAGCAAGATCCTGTCTCTACCAAAAGTTAAAAAATTAGCCAGGCATGATAGTGCATGCCTGTAGTCCCACCTACTTAAGAGGCTGAGGTGGAGGGTCACTTGAGCTCAGGAGTTCCAGGCTGCAGTGAGCCATGATCACACCACTGCACTTCAGCCTTGTATCATAGCAAGACTCCCACCTCAAAAAAAAAAAAAAAATTAAAAACTTTAGAGGAAAAAAACACAGGAGGAAATTCACATAACTAAATGCCTCAATATGTTTTTTTACTATCGACATAAACTAAAACCTTGTCTCTTGTTAGCCAACCTTTCTGAAGTTAACCTATGTTATCTATCTCACTCAAGGAAGAAATGACCCAAGGTCAGGCTGACCTCTTATTCATTCCAAAGGACTATAAGGCCAACTCTGCCTTTTTCACTGTGCGAACTTCATTAGATTTATCTGAAGTGTGCTTGAAAAATAATCTAATTTATCTTGCTCCAAGTGATTTAATTAGAATTCAATTAAATTCAACAGAATGCATACATCATTTTACATGGTGCACCTTGATTTATTTTATTTGCTTTTTTTTTTAAAGATGCAGTGGAGTTATTTGACCCTGCAGTATTATATCCAAAATAATCCATTTCATGCATAAACGACCTGGTCTTCAGGAGCACTAAGGGGGAAAAAATGTGTGCTCATTATTATGCATGTCATGTACAACTCATTTGAATTTTGTCTCTTTGGCAACGTGTGCACCGGTGAGATAGGTGCATCATATCAGTTCACTTATACTTCCATAGAGGATATTTTTTAGCCCCTCCCTTTTTTTCAGCAGACACACACACACACACACACACACACACACACACAAATGGATCAATCAAGGAAAAGAAATGATATTCAGATTCTGTTCAAATCACTTTCACAGTCATGATGAAAACTTTAGGGTGTCAAGGGAACCAAGGATGGAGTTTAAAACTGTCTTCTTTTTTTTGTTGTTTTTTGAGATGGAGTCTTGCTCTGTTGCCCAGGCTGGAGTGCAGTGGTGTGATCCTAGCTCACTGCAAGCTCCGCCTCCCGGGTTCACGCCATTCTCCTGCCTCAGCCTCCCGAGTAGCTGGGACTACAGGCACCTGCCACCATGCCTGGCTAATTTTTTATATTTTTAGTAGAGACGGGGTTTCACCGTGTTAGCCAGGATGGTCTCGATCTCCCGACCTCATGATCCACCCATCTCGGCCTCCCAAAATGCTGGGATTACAGGCGTGAGCCACCATGCCTGGCCTTTAAAACTGTCTTCTTTATGGATATACTAAATCATCTGGAAATGGCTTTTCTGTTATGGAGTAGACATGCAGAACTGGGATACAATCTGTCTTGGGTACTATGTAAGTGCCATTGGAAGGATGCTCACTTTCCAGGAGATGACTGACTTTCCAGGAAGGCCATAAGACTATCTTTTGGGTTGTTGGTGGCCATGAATCAGATTAATATGGCAGAAATCTCCCATGGCTATTTCTGTTATTCCAGAAACATGGTGGGGATAGCAAGTGTCTTTTCCTTGCGTTTTCTTGCTCCCAAATTACTTGTAGCTTAAGCATGCACAAGTAGAAAGTGAAGCCAATGTGTTCTTGGTTTACCAGTCTGACGAAGCTGTTATTCTCAGCATTGTTCACCATCAGGCAGCATTATTGCTGCTGTTATATCAAAGGAGCATTAAATGGCTGTAAAAACCTGGGGATGGTGGTGGGGAGGAGGTAAGGAGCTAGAAAATATACTTTAGCACAAAAAATTTTTAGAGTTATAGCATTTATTTTTCAGCTACTGAAGTTTTACTTCATTTTCCCTTTAGTGGAACTTTAAAACTCGGATGAAGCCATTCCCATTTCTTTTATTTGAAAGACAAAATCTTAATGTTCTCTTATTTGGTATTTTGTCACATACCCATCAGATGTCCTGTGTGCCCCTGAAGAGTTTGGAAACATTATAGCAGCCTTTACTAGGTGAGACAGATGAGCAAGGTGCATTGAGTCAAACATCTGAAATTACTTGGATTTACCCAAATTTTGACATAGGATAAAAGGAAGGAAGGTGTGTCTTGGTTCAGGCTGCTGTAACAGCATACAGTCATAGGCTTCATAATGATTAGAGTCAATGATGGACCACATATAACAGTGGTCCCACAAGACTTTAATGGAGCTAAAAAAGTCTTATCACCTAGAGACATTGTAGACTTCATAATGTAGTAGCGCAATGCATTACTCAGACATTTCTGGTGATAGTGGTGTAAACAAACTTCTATGCTGGCAGTCGTACAAAAGTATAGCACATACGATTATGTACGGTAATACTTGTACTATATAATTACTATTATAATACTTGATAGTAAACATCTGTTACTGGTTTATGTATTTACTATACTATACTTTTAATCTTTATTTTAGAGTGTATTCCTTCTATTTTTTTTTTGTATAAAAGTTAACTATAAAACAGCCTCAAACAGGTCCTTCAGGAGATATCCCAGAAGAAGGCATTGTTATCATAGGAGATGACAGCTTCATGGGTATTATTGCCCTGAAGACCATCCAGTGGGACAAGATGTCAAGGGGGAAGACAGTGATACTGATGACCCTGATTCTTTGTAGGCCTAGGCTAATGTGTGTGCTGAATTTTAGTTTTAACAAAAAAGTTTAAAAAGCAAAATAAATAATGTTAAAAGTAGAAATAAGCTTATAGAATAAGGATATAAAGAAAATATTTTTCTATAGCTGTACAATGTGTTTATGTTTTGAGCTAAGTGTTATTGCAAGAGTCAAAACATTTTTAAAAATGAAAAAAAGTTTATAAGGTAAGAAAGATACAGTAAGCTAAGGTTAATTTACTATTAAAGAAAGGAAAATATTTTAACTAAATTTAGTACAGCCTAAGTTTACAAAGTCTACAGTAGTGCCCAGTAATGTCCTAGGCCCTCACTTTCACTCACCACTCACTCACTGACTCACGCAGAGCAACTTCCAGTCCTGCAAGCTCCATTCATGATAAGTGCCCTATACAGGTGTACCATTTTTCTGTTTTTTTATACCATATTTTTACTGTACCTTTTCTATATTTAGATATGCTTAGATACACAAATACCATTGTGTTACAACTGCATACAGTATTCAGTACAGTAACATGCTACACAAGTTTGTAGCCTAGGAGCAATAGTATAGGTGTGTAGTAGGCTATACCATCTAGGTTTGTGTACACTCTATGATTGCACAATGATTAAAATCACTTGAGGATGCATTTTCATTCTTAAGTGATACATGACTGTACCATAGACTGGGTGGCTTATAAACAACAGAAACCTATTTCTTACAGTTCTAGTGGATGGAAGTCCAAGATCAGGGTGCTAGGATGGTCAGGTTCCTGTGAGGGGCCCCCTTCCTAGTTGCAGACTGCCATTGTATCTTCACATGGCAGAAAGAGGGCAAGAGAGTTCTCTGGGATCCTTTTTACCCCGTTCATGAGGACTCCATCCTCATGACCTAATCAGCATCCAATGGCTCCACTTCCTAATACCACCACATTGTGGGGGAGGTAGGATTTCAACATATGAATATTGGGAAGAAACAAACATTCAGTCCATTACAAGGTGGTTTGTAAATGGTTTCATCTGGAGAACACAATAAATGACTGCTTTCCCTACCAGTCCTCGTTTCAATGGACTGGATTTCACTGAATTCCACTGAGCCAGGTGAAGTGGAGTGTACATTTATGTTCACAAAAGTGATACTTCATTTTTTTTCCTTCTTTGTTCTTAAAGAAAGTGTCAGTGGTTCCCACAACTTGAGGGCCCGAGACTGGTTTTTAGTTTTATCCTTGACAGTGGCTCCTCCTAAAACAGGCTAATTGCTTTTACATAGAATATAAATTTAATGAGACTGCATATTTTCCGAATAAAAATCTTGGGTTTGTAATCTGCCTGACATTTTTGTTTTGCCTGATGTTTTACCAAAATGTTTGGTCTTGGTAGCTTTTAAAAAGGTAGAACATTTTATACCTCATAAACCAACTTGAGTTATCTTTTCTTTTCACTCCCAGCCCCCTCATCGTCTTTTTAAAAATAAATTTAATGCATATATTTAAGGTACATAACGTGATGCTACTACATATATAAGATACACATATATATGGTAAAATAGTTACTAGAGTGGAACAGATTAACATATCAAGTCTTTAAACATTCTCCTTAGATTGACCTGCCTCAAGGGCTTTCTTTCCCACTGGTCTATCCTCCTTTTCTCTTCCATCTTAATGGCAACTGAGAACCTTTTGAGATTTCTCACTTTATGACATCCTTTTCTTCTAATTGCCTTTTCCTCTGTTAAGCCTGAAGCAGGAGTGGCAGTAACAGAATTATATTTATTCTTTTTTTGTTGTTAGAATCATCCCTACAGTAGAAATTTCAACAGGTCAAATTTCTTCCCCATCATTATAATATTTAATTATGGTAAATATCCAATTTTCATTCTTATGGAAGACCTTTTCATCTAGAATAAATTTTATCTAGCCCATGCTGCAAAAATTGGATTTCAATGTAATTTTGAGGCGTCTTTCAAGGCAGTCTGTCAAAAGTGCTGAGATAAAATTACTCTTTTATTGTCAGGTTCTTGTAACAGGGCAATTGGAGTCATCTTTTGATGCAAAGAATGATGAAGAAAAATGTCAGCTAGCCTCCACTCAGTGAAATTTTTTACTACTTGAAAGCAAAGGCCAGATATCTTTGTCTTCTAAAATGAGGCATAACTCTCCTACTTATTATCCAGGTTCTCTGCATGTTCTTTCAAGTAAAATGCATAATCGATTATCTCAGTTGATTATGCATTTTTCAAGCAGGTTTTAATTATGTGTGGAGAAGTTCAGCACTCGATGGAATCTAATTTTCCCAATTTGCTTATCTTCAAATACACTACATTTCAAGCATAAAAATGTAGTAAATAAGTGACAAAATAATGAAATTTGACATGGGTTTTTATTTTAGGAGAAAGTGAGTCACCAATCCGCTTGCATACTTTCTTTGTTTTTATTTATTCAATAGATTTTAAAGTTAGATGTTTGCCATTTGGCCTCAGAGTTCACTAACATAATTCAAAATGCAAAGCTAAAAGCATCGTGTAAGGAAAAATGTCAAAGTCATTTAACAATGTATAAAGAAAAAAACAGCAAAAGTAATCCTTAAAAGGTTGCCCCCTCTTTCCTACTCTCTAAGATGTTATTAAGTGTGAGAACTAGAGTCAAAGTTCCTATTTAAAACTAAAATCTGTTAGTTTCATAATACTCATTTCATGTAAGACTTCTTAAATAGTCCTCATTTCTTTTTTGCTTTCCTTCCCCAGTTTCTAAAGGGGAGGAATCCTCTAAACTTTCCAAACTGGAGAATAAACTTCTTAGTCAGAACTTGGGGAAATAATGCTGAGATGCATGTTAACAATATTTTTTCTAGTTTTTTTCTAACTGTATCATAATGCAATTTTATAGACAAATTTAAATAATCACTGAAAGTGTTGGTACTTCCAAGTATACTTAAAGATAATTAAAACTATTATTCTGAATATCGACCATGAGGAAGTTACTGTCGGAGGCAGTTTATATAAACTACCTTATTTAATCCTCGTGACAGCCTGTGGGATATGTATTATGATCTCCATTTTATAGATGAGGAAAGTGAGTCTCAGCTAGTTAGTGGCAGTTAGGATCCAAATTCAGATCTATTTAGTTTCAAAACTTCTCATTTGACTATACCATGATGGTTTTCTGACGGAAGATGGCAAAGACTCTTACCAACCAAGCTAGTGATTAAAAACTTATCTTTTTAGTTCAACTATTATGGAAGACAGCAATTCCTCAAAGACCTAGAACCAGAACTACCATTTGACCCAGTAATCCCATTACTGGGTATATACCCAAAGGAATATAAATCATTCTATTATAAAGATACATTCATGCATATGTTCAGTGCAGCACTATTCACAATAGCAATGATATGGAATCAACCCAAATGCCCATCAGTGATAGACTGGATAAAGAAAATGTGGTATACATACACTACAGAATACTATGCAGCCATAAAAAGAACAAGATCGTGTCCTTTGCAGGGACATGGATGAAGCTAGAAGCCATTATCCTAAGCAAACTAACACAGGAACAGAAAACCAAACACAGCATGTTCTCACTTATACATGGGAGCTGAACCATGTGAACACATGGACACAGGGAGGGAAACAACACACACTGGGGCCTGCAGGGGGTCGGGGGGAGGGAGAGCATCAGGATAAATAGCTAATGCATGCTGGGCTTCATACCTAGGTGATAGGTTGATAGGTGCAGCAAACCACCTTGGCACAGGTTTATCCGTGTAACAAACCTGCACATCCTACACATGTATCCCAGAACTTAAAAAAAAAGAAAAAAATTAAAAATGCTAAAAAAAAAACCTTACCTTGTCAGTTGTCTCTAAAATAAGAGTACACATCCCAGGGGTAAATGTGATCCCCTAGTATTACGGAAGAAAATATTATCATTACTTTATACGTGAAAAGGAAGAAAAAATATTTATTTTATATGTGGAAAAATAATAAATTAAGCTTCATTAATTTTTAACATGTAAATTGACCCTTGTGCAATCAATCACTCAGTTAAGTCAGATATTCAAATCTTTCTTGTTTTTTTTTTTCAAACAGCTGCATAATTTTATTTTCCTTATATTTTTCTTCTCTCTTTTATTCTTCCTTCCTTCTCTTTATTTTTAATAACAAATTTGTTGCAATATAATTTACTTACCATACAATTTACCCATTTAAAGTGTATAATTCAATGGTTTTTAGTATATTAGTATTTCGTATACAGATCCATGCAACCAATACTACAGTCTATCAAAGAACAATTTTATCACCTCCAAAAGAAATTTGTACCCATTCATTAGCTGTCACTCCCTACCTCTCCGTACCCACAAGCCTAAGCAAGCAGCTGTTTCCTGTCTTTGTGGATTGGCCTGTGCTGTGCATTTCATAAGAAGGGAATCATGTGGTCTTTTCTGACTGGCTTCTTTCGATGAGTGACTCTTTTAAGGTATATCAGAGTCTTTGACACAGGAGTGAATGTTCTGCTACCAGAAGGGGCGTTTCCTAACTTTGCTTCACTTATGTGGATCTGCTTAAAGGATTTTGCAGTTTTACCAGTTCGGTAACTAAACTTTGCAAAGAAATAGTATTGTCAATTTAAAAATAATTCCTACAGAAAAGCTGAAAGTCAAAGAGAATACCAAAATATACCGTAAGTAAGTAACACAAAAAAGGTCAATTAAAACTTCTCTTATTTTTAATCTGACCCTTTTTCATCAGCCACATTACAGAGTAAAACAAATAAAATAAAATGTAATCATATGCAACACAAGTATTAACTAAAAGTTGTAACTGTCAGCAAGACAATTTTAAATATGGATTTATTTCCATTTTTATTAAAGATTGGCTTTGTTCTAAGTATACAGTGTACCTTAAGATATTGCCTGACACAGTGTTAGCAAGCAATTAAAAAACTAAGCAACCATAACATAAAGATAACTTCTGCAGTTTGGGGGTGTGGGGAGGTTACATTTAAAGTTATGCAACTCATTACTTTAAAAAATTTTTCATTAAATGTAATAATAATTGTTTAATTAGCCTCAACTTATTAAAAAATAAAATTATTATACTATTGGGAAAACCCTTTTTCCTGTTACTGTAGAGATGGCTATAATACCCAGGAAAAACGGGATGGCCACAGATTAAAACACATTTTTCTGTTGACAATTAATGTTGAAAGACACGTAGAAAGACATGCTGAAGATTTGAGGAAGCAAATCATAGAACACTGATGCTTTGCCATATTGGGATGAAAGTACAGATGCATCCAGCATGCCTCCCTCAGACAGGCCTGTATTTATGGAGCTAATGGAGTGAGTGGGAATGCCTCATTTGCAGAAAGAGATATCTGGTTCTTCAATCTTGCCTCTTATTGAAACTCTTTTTTTAGCCATAATAAAAGCAGGATTTGGTTCTAACTAATGGAATGAGCAGATAAATATGAGGACATTATAGCTGGTGCTTACTTCATGTCTTTTGCTCAAAAATGTCAAAGAATGATTTCTTCTGAATTAAAACTCTACCCTGCACTTTAAATTCCTCTGTGCTTACTTCTGTTTACCCATCTCTTCTATTATTATGATTTCTCACTGACCAGCCAAGTGATTCCATGTTGGTCCCTGCTTCTGAGACAACAGGGCATTCCCTTTCCTGTGATGACATGCCAACTTCTCAAATTACATCTCTCTCATTATTTAAAAAACAAAGACTCAAAACTGTGTTCTCTAGAAAACATTTTCAGATTGGCTTTGTCCACTTTTAAAAACTAAAATTATCCCAACTTCCAGCAGTTTCATATAAATTTATTTGACTACATGGTTATTTTTATATTCTCTGTTTAGTTTATTTATGTTTCGTGCTCCCTGTAAACTTCCTAGAGGCAAGGCCAAGCATTCCTTTCTCATAACCTGCACCCAGCAGGCCTTGGCAAATGCTACTGACTGATTTGTTTCTCTATGGCTAATCCCAAAACCCACAGAGTTTGCACATAATAAATGAATAAACATGGCTGGTAACTTGGCTACCAAAGAGTTTAATCAAATTCACAAAAGGAATAGACTTTAGGATCAAAGATACAAATTCCAAGAGTTGATGTGCACAGATCAGTATCTTCTAAAAGTAAGTCTGAATTGTGGAGTCGAAGAAAACATAAAGCTTATTTTGTTAGCCTGAGTCTTGTAGAAGACAGATAGAGGCTTGTATGTTCTACTTTATTAAGGCATACAATCGCAAGGAGCAGGATTGAGGAAGGTAAAGAGGGAGACACAGCACAGAGGTGCAGGGCACACACTGAGAACCTTGTGAGTCAGGACCATCTTCAGAGTCTGTATAAATGACTGCTTCACAGTGCACTCTGTGTGGAGGAGAGAGAAGAATGTATCTGTCTGCTAGAGTTTCCTACTGGTCAGGTGCAGTAATTCCCCTACGTGTTCCAGTTGCTCATGAGTGGGCACGAAACAGGTTCCTGCAGGATCTGGTCCTCTGTATCAACTGAGAATCCCCAGGAAAGAAGGCATGAGATACACAGCCTGGGTATCGGACACAGGGCCCCTGGGTTGTGCCCACATAATGTTGGTTATACCCTACACAGAGTTAGTCATGGCAGCAACCACTGGAGCTAGAGTAAGTGGCGAGAGACACTGGAGATAGGTGAGATCAAAAGGAAAGTGAAAGGGAGCATAAGAAGTGTCATATACACGTGTCAATCATCATATCCTTATTTTACATGAAGAAGCCCAAACCCAGAGTGAGAGATATGCGCAATCACGGAGCTTAATTAGTGGAACTCATGGAGCCAAGGGCTTCCAGCTCCCTATTTGGTGCCTTTTCAGTTTTCTGTGTTACTTCTGTAAACATAAAACATACAGCATCCATGAGCATCTGTGACCGCTCCTCTCACACCAGTCTCAAAAATCTCCTACACTTAGTGCCAGTAAAACATGTTTAAAGCACTTCCTTGCATCTTACTTGGTTTCTCTTACCTAATTAGAAAAACAAAATGGATACCACAGAGCCAAAGAACAGATTCAAGTCCATGAATGCAGAATGTGAGGCAAAGAAACCCAATTAATGATAAATTTCTGGAGGTGTATATTTTCTTCTTGCCTAATAATCTTCTTACATATAAGTCTAATTAATGCTTGAATGTGATAAAAACCTTTCAGCAAAGAGCTTATAGAAGTCAATGGCCTAACTTCTGCAAACAAGAATCTTGTCAAAGAACATGGTAGAACACGCTTCTCCCACGTTCAAGGGATATTGATTTTAGTCCAGGCAGTATACTTAAGTGTTCATTATGTATGCATGTTCGAATTCATATGCTGACTCAGATCTGACATGACTTTCCTGAGAATAGTTATCAGAATGAAGATGTCGCCACAGAAAGGTTGATGTGCTGTAATTCAAGATGATGACATAATTGTTTCACTTTTGTGGCAAAGAATTACAAAGCAATATGATTATGTAACACTATGTTGAAATTCTTCATACCTTTTAAAAGAATGTATTCTTATGACTAAGAGAAGAAAACAAGATTCAGTTTATGCTTTATTTTAAATCTTACTATTTTGAATATCTAATTTGTAACACAAGTTTACTCTCAAAATTCTAAAGTCTGTTTCTTTAACAGAACAAAGTGCCGGTGGTAATGATTATGTCAGTCTTTATGAATACAAGCTCTATTATAACAGGTATTTAGCTTCCAGCAGCACTATTTTTCTTGAGACTCATGCATTTTTCATTGTCTAGTCATTCTGAGTTTAAAGTGAATAGGATGTCCTTTTAAATGCATAAACAAAGAAGATGAAAATGTGTATCATAGTCTCCTCTCTATTTCTGCCACTAAAATTATAGGAACTATGTATCTTATGTTAGAATGCATCTGGTGTGTTATTCAATATACTACATGAATAACCTACAGCTCGCTGTGCAAAATTCCAACCGGCACCATATTTAGCATCATTTTTGCAAGATAGCACCTTACCAGGCTTGTTCTGAAAAGCACCAGAAAATAGCTTATTAATCTCAATGTCTAACTGGCAGATGGAATACGGTAAAAAACAACATGATTTTTGTCTTTCAGAGCTAGTAGTTTTTCAAGGTAAGATAAGCAACCATCTTCCAAATCTTCTAAGACTTTGCCATTTTCATTTACAGATATTTATTTACTCATAAATTTTTTCACTCTTTCATCCTGTGTTTATTGAGCATCTGTTTTCTTTCTGTCCAGCAGTCCTCAAGGCACTAGAAACAGAAAAGAATAAAATACATTCCCTTCTTTTCAGGAGCTTATGAGCTACACAATATGGTGAGTGCAAATAGTGATATGGAAATGCAGGTGAGGACACTTGCCTCACCCTTGGGAGGAGAGCAGGGAGTGGCTAAACAGAGGGTCTCTGAAGAAGACATTGTCATAAGGCCATGAGGAGTTAGGTGAAAGGACCACAGATCTACCATAGCAATTATCTAAGGAAAAAATATTTAGAAGGGATAGGGCAACAGTAAATGAACTAAAGAGATCCTAAGGCAGAGAGAGCAGGGAGAACATTTTTGTACAACACGTCACCAAATGGATTTGTCCTATGCTAATAGAGAACAAAAGAGAATATGATCAGGGCAAGATGGCAGGGCAGGGGGCATAGTAAGCAGAGTGTCAACATTTAGGCATTTAGGTTTATTTCTATTTTTATTTACTTATTTACTTGGTGACTCTAGGAACTAGCTCAGATATGCAGGCTGCAATAGCTACAATATCTAGCTCCCTGCAGTAGGAAAGACTCATGAACTAATCTGATAAAAGGTTCCTTTCATTCCTTCCTGTTTTACATGTCGTGCTCATTAGCATGACCAATAAAACCATAATTTGTATTCTCCATCAAATCATACCAGCAGCAGCTGAATGACATGGCCACTAATTAAAAGCAGAAATTGAATACAGCAGACTTGATGTTTTGTTTGACTGAAGAAACAAGAATAGATTTGTATTGACTTCTTGTTGAAAGGCACACATTACGGATATCTTGATGGAAGAGTTTTCATCAGAGGGTCAGTCCCAGACTTGTTTTTGTCTTTACCTCCTCTAGAATATTTCTGGAAACCAACCACTTAGGTTTCTAGTTATAAGTTCTTGCACTCTATGAGGGCATAGAGTATATTTTTGCCACCAAAATAGTAGCATAGCATAATAATTAAAAAGTTGAGATTTCGAGCCACATAACCTAGTTTGCATCCAAACTCTTCCCCTTGTTAGCTCTGTGACCTTGGGCCCTTGGGCTGCTTGTTTAACTTCTCTAAGCATCAGCTAACTTATCTATAAAATCGAACAGTAATAATAGCTGCCTTATAAGGTTATTATGAGGATTAACTAAGATCATATGTGTAAGTCTAAGCCCATGGCTTGGCACATAGTAAGAACTTACTAAATATGAATTATTATTGTTGCTTTAGCTTAATCGGCTCCATTTTATACTAAGTTATTTGAGGACCTAGCTCCCAAATCTTAGTTTTGTAGCTCCTCAGTGACAAGGACTGTGTCTTGTTCATCTTTGCACGTATAGTGTTTGGCATATAGAATGCTATTTTATACTATATTGGCGCATATACATAAGAAAGACTAAAATTGTATTCTCTTATATAAGTAATCTGTCATTTATTTGTGGTGTGATTTTGTTCAGGAAAGGCATAGCATATTGCCAAAGTTTTGAACACTATAGTTGCAATTTATAGAGCTGCAGGAATCCATGTCATAGCGATAGTTTTCACCCTTCTTGTCCCAAGGAGATGCACTCCATACACAGCATTCTCCAGGAGACATACTCAGCATCAAGAACAACTCTTATATATTACTTGTAACTCTATTCATATTTCTTCTATTTCGGAATGTAAGTTATTATGCAAATAATCAAGAATGACCCAGTGATAGGATAAGCTAAATTAATTTTTAAATCATTTTAAACATTATTATTTTAACTATCATTGATATTATGTTACATGATGACTGTATCAAATTCCTTCCATGAATTTTTTGAATTCTTCAAAATTCTGCAAAGTCAACACCTCTGATTTCTCACCATTTCCTTTTCATGTAGTCACTACTAGCTGTCCCCTCCGTGAAACTCTCTCTTTTCTTGATTTGCATGACACCGATACTGCTCTGTTATTCTCCACTCAACCAAAACTCTTAAAGGATGGCAGTGACTGCAAATGATGTCTTGTCAGTCTTCATTCTCTCTACCCTCTAAGCAACATTCAGTATTACAACTATTCAATCCATGAATGTCTCTTTTCTTTTGGTTTCCTTAACACCAAAAACCCTCTTGCTCTTCCTCTTAGCCTTCTAACCACTTCCCACTCTGGTGATGTGCTGCTTCTCCCTCACCCACCTCCAACCTTGGGATTCCACAAAGATATTTCCCAAGGCTCTCTTACTTTCTCTCCTACTCTCTCTTTCTTGGGGATATTATCCATTTCCAGTATTTTCACCACCACTTTTATGAGTATAACCTCTGCATATTTATCTCCTGGTTGACCTCCCTATCCCACTCTGATCCCATGCTACTAATGCTGCTGGATCATTTGGAAGTTCATCTGGCATCTCAAGTTCAATATACCTAAAATATGTATTGTTTCTCCACTAAAACCAGCTCCTTATCATTATTTTTGTCAGTAGATATTATACTTACCTTAGGCAGTCTTAAAAACCTTTAATTTTTTATAAGAGATGGGGTCTTGCTCTGTAGCCCAGGCTTGAGTACAATGGTGGAATCATGGCTCACTTGCAGCCTTGACCTCCCAAGCCCAAGCAATCCTCCTGCCTCAGTCTCCCAAGGAGCTGGGACTACAGACATGCACCATCACACCTGGATAATTTTTTTAATTTTTTGTAGAAATGAAGACTCACTATGTTGTCCAGGCTGGTCTTGAACTCCTGGATTCAAGTGATCTTCCTGCCTTAGCCTCCCAGAGTGCTGGGATTACAGGTGTAAGCCACTGCACCTGGCCTTTAAAATCATTTGAGTTAATTCTGGTACTCCTTTTTACCTCTACTTTTCTTTCTTTCTTTTATTAACCACCCCCTTTATTTCAATAAACTGTTTCTTGTTGTCTAGGCCTCCTCTGCACTGTCTTTGAATCCCTCTATTTTCTACTTCCTCCGAATGGTACTGCCTGGCTGTAGATATAGTGAAGAACATGGTACAAGCATCACAGTCCAGCTGAGGCGAGAGGTATAAAGGCATTAGTTTCAATACAATGAGATAGAAGTAACAAAGAGATGCATCCCAGGGAAGAAAAGACGGAGCACTTCTCAAAGGGAGTGACATAGAAGCCAAATCTTGAAAGATGCATAAGAGTCAGACTGGCAAAGGCACAATGAACTTTTTGGAAATAATAACTTATACAAGGGAATGCAGACACAGAAGACCATATCTCACTGCTGAAGTGCAAGTAGCTCTGTAAGGCTAAAGTGCTTCATGGAGGAGTAATAAGGGAAACAGAGCGTCAGGTTCCAGAGGTGGTGGGAATGGAGGGAGAGCGTTTAGGACATGATTTCAATTATTTGTTGGCCATGTAACAACCCATTGTACATCTGCATGCCCTAAAACAGCCTCATGTATTATTTCTCACAGTTCTTCAATTAAGCAGCAATCTTTCAGGGTGGTTCACCTCTGCTCCCTGGTGGCATATGTTGGCATGGTTTGACTGGGGCAGGAGAATCCAGAAGCCTCATTCACATGTCAGGACAGTGATGGCTGGCTGGATTTCTCTTTTTTTCATGTGGTCTCTCAAACCTGAAGTAAATGGAAGCTATATTTTATGAGGGCAGAAAATAGAAGCTGTAGAGCTTTATAACGCTTAGGCCCAGAAGTCACATGACATCCCCTCCCCCACATTCTGTTGGTCAGAGCAAGTCACAAGACCAGCTCAGCTTCCAGAAAAGGAGAAAGAGACCCCTACCTCCCTTTGGGCAGAGCAGCAGGAATGTAAAGGCTATGTCAGCAGGCATCTTTGCAGATGTTCTACCACAGACCTTATAGATCTCTGCATTCTGTGGGGAACTATTGTAAGATTTTAAGCAGCATACTGACATTTTAAACATGGATGTTTAAAAGTATGTCTTTGGCTTCTTTATAGAGATTGAATTCAGAGGTCAGGAGCTGATACCTGGAAACAGGTTAACCTCAGAAAATTCTTCTCTGCATGCCCACATGCCTTACCACAATTTTTCCTCCTCATGGAAGCAGATGGAATGAACAAAATATAGCTGATGTTTTTTCTTTTTTAAAGCAAAATACAACCAAAGTACTGCCCAGGACTCTGTGCTCATTCCAGAAAAATGGACTCACATCTGTTATGGGGGAGTAAATATGTAACACCGCAAATCCTTTGCCTAAAGCTTTTTGTTTAGAAATAATACTGCATTACAAACTAGAGTGATATAGTTAACAATAATGTATTGTATATTCCAAAAGAGCTAGAAGATTTTGAATGTGCTCACCACAAAGAAATGATAAATTTTTGATCCGACAGTTGTTCTGCTTTGATTATTACACAATGTGAACATGTATCGAAACATGAGACTGTATTGCATAAATACGTACCATTATTATGTGTCAATTAAAAATAAAATAAAACTTTTAATGAAAGAAATACTACTGCTTGCTTCTATTATATTACTGTTTCTATAAATAAACCAGACAAGTCAGATGTGACTTTCAGGGAGGGCTGAAATCTGCTTTGTATTTCCAGGGGCTTTTTCTGTGTAAAAGCATGTGAGTGTATGTGACCACAAAGCTAGCGAGGGCGTTTTATTTGTATGCAAAATGAACGCCTTTGACCCTTGCCTGTAGTCCCTGCTACAGAGGTCTATAGGGGCAGCGCCTATGAAAAAAGCCACAAAAAATAAGTTGGCATAATTTGAAAGGTTATATTACACCACCACAGTACTGAATCTCTTTCACGAATAGCAGTTTTAGTGTGTAGGCAATTGTAACTTGAGCAGAAGACAGCAGATACCTAATGCTCATCAAAGCTTCCTAGAGCAAACTGAGTTCTAGAGTCTGGGAATGGACAGCAGATGGTCCTTCTGGTTTTCAGGGATTTGCGTAGCCCCTTCACCTAGGGGTTTCTGGATCTGGGATTTCAATCTATAAAGAAAAGAGTCTCCCTTTATTGGTACGAGAACCTGAGGATGAGGCGGGAATATGGTCCCTCCTAGTCAGTGTTCAGGTACTGTCTCACCATCACTAAATATTTCATCAATACTATGGTGAGCATCAAGATGATGTTCTTTCCCCACCGCCTCCCCACTACCATTGGCACCCAGAGGTCAGTAGCTAGAAGCCAGGCTCTTTCTGAGAGATTTGGTCTCAAATTCCAGTTTCACCACTTCCTAGTTACATGACTGTGAGCAAACTCCTTAACCACTCTAAGTTTTGGTTTCCTCCTCTGTAAAATCTCAGTAATCATTGCACCTTCCTCGAGGGATTGCTTTGACGGACTAAAGGGAATAATATTTAATTGCACTTAATCCAGTGCATGCTACCAGTGCTGAAAAAGTTTTAATTGCTATTGTTTTAATGGTCTTCCTGCTGACCTTTGCTGTTTTTTTTTTCTCTTTATTTCTCAGGGAGATGTTAATCTCTGTGGCCCTGGGCCAAGTGTTATCCCTCCTTATTTGTGGAATTGGCTTGACTAGCAAGTATCTGTCAGAAGATTTCCATGCCAACACACCAGTCTTCCAGAGTTTCCTCAATTACATTCTTCTCTTCTTGGTCTATACCACCACACTAGCCGTCAGACAAGGTAAGCTCACAAAAACACCAGGAATATAGCTTTTACAAACACCTAAAAAAAAGATGAGCCAGGACCAGATAACGTTTTGTCACTTACAGCATCAGTTAAGATCATTGAAAACCCCAGATCTTACTTTTTTATTTTGCAGTAATACAGTAAACAAAATGAGTGAATAAATCACAAAGAAAATTAATCACATGAATTCAGCAAGAAGTGGGAACTGCATGTATAGGCAAAAATGTACAATTGCTCACTTTTTGAATCCCTGTTAACATTACTTCTACCCTCTCAGTGGAATTAAATGAGTTTTTCCCTGGAACTTGGAACAGGCCTGATGCAGATATTCTAAATAATGCTTGCTCTGAGAAATCCAAGGGAATTGCAGACAAATACATGTTCTGTGGGAAAGTGACACAAGAAAGATACAAATTGTAAACACAGACAACTCTATTAACATCACAGAAAAAGAAAAAAATAAAACTACCACGAATGGTCAGATGAGATGTGCAATTATTTTGAACTTGAAATAATTAAAGAAATAAAACAAGTCCGCTAAGAGCCAATGCAAGAAAACCTTTTTTTAAGGGGCAGTTGCAGTTGGAAAACCTCAGGGTACATCCCTGGAAGGGATGATTCAGAGTCATATGATATGCCACTGAATCCAGTGTGCTGTGGTTTGAATGTCCCCTCCAAAACTCATGTTGAAATGTAATTGCCACTGTGACAATATTAAGAGGTGGGAGTATTAAGAAAGATGTTACTAGGCCATGAGGGCTTCACCCTCCTGAATGGATTAATGCCATTATCATGGGATTAATGCCATCAGCTAGATGTGGGTTTGGTCCCCCTCTTGCCCTCTCTTGCTCTCTCATGTGTGCTCTTGTGCCTGTCTGTCATGTGAGGATGCCACAAAAAGGCCCTCACCAGATGTGAGCCCTTTGACCTTGGACTTCCCAGCCTCCAGAACCATAAGAAATAAATCTCTGTTTTTTATTAATTGTGCAGTCTCAGGTATTGTGGAATATGTTATTCATTATAGCAGCACAAAATGGTCTATGACAAGATGTAAACACTTTTATCTATGGCTCAGAAATAGCCATCAATTTTCCCCAAAATAGTAGCTGTCAGCTGTAAAATGTGCATTGAAAAAAATCATTAATACATTTGGAGACAGTTATATACATTAATAATAGATAAGGACACATGTATAGCTGTGTACATCAATTTTAATAGTCATACTTTTAGGAAACATGTATAAGACTATCAGTATTTAATTTTTACATTTATTTATTTGGATTACTCTCCAGAATAATAATGCTTAATTATAATGATTTGACCAATACTGGATTTCATCTCATAGGAGGAATAAATATGAGCAAGTTGAGACTGAATTCCAGTTTAATTTTAGATTTGTTTAAAGTATTGTAGAAGCTAATTTTATTTACTTCTCAAAAATTGGTTCTATCAGTGCTTGTTTTTTAAAGTTTGACATCAATAGTCATTATTATTTTAAGAATAAAATCTCAGGCCACCAAAGTTATTGACATTGAATCTCAGCTGTGTTTCCTGAGTGCAATTTGGAAACTAATAATTTTGAATGTTGTAAATGTGTTATCTAAGTGTCAAAAAAAAGCATGAAACTGTGTAAAATATTTGAAGAAATTTATTCTGAGCCAAATATGAGTGACCCTGGCCCCTAACACAGCCCTCAGGAGGGCCTGAGAACATGTGCCCAAGGTGGTCGGAGTGCAGCTTGGTTTTATATTTAATACATTTTAAGGAGACGTGAGAATTCAATCATTTAAGAAATACATTGGTTTGCAAATGCCACATGTTCTCACTCATAGTTGGGAATTGAACAATGAGATCACTTGGACACAAGGCGGGGAACATCACACACCAGGGCCTGTTGGGGGTTGAGGGGCTGGCGGAGGGATAGCATTAGGGAAAATATCTAATGTAAATGACGAGTTGATGGCAAACCAACATGACACGTGTATACCTATGTATCAAACCTGCACGTTGTGCACATGTACCCTAGAACTTAAAGTATAATAAAAAATAAAATAAAATAAGAAATACATTGGTTTGGTCCAGTAAGGCAGGACAACTCAAAGCGTGGGGCTTCCAGCTTATAGGTAGATTTAAAAATTTTCTGAAACTATACTGCAAGATGGTACACTGTATTTAGTCTTTGAGTTCTTGTACATCTCACTTTTCAGGAATCCAGGGGTTTAACAAAAACTTGAATCAGGAAAAAAAAGTTAAGCCATTCTAAAGGGGAGGGAGAATTATTTCAACCATACCAATAATTTATAGGTAGAGGCTAAAAAAGCTTAGAAGATAAAATGTGGTAAAATGCCTAGAGTTAATAATTACAGTACCATCTATTGAGCCTTTATAATGCGCCAGCCACTGTGTATGTAAATTATCCTTTTTATTCCATCAATCCAAGGAAATGGGTATGATTATCCAAAATTTTATAAATGAGAAAACCAAGGTTCTGACAGCCCAGGAAACTGCTTGTGGATATAGGAGAGCAAGGAGTAGAGGCCCATCCAAGGCAGGGTTGTGAGGGCAGTGTGGCTTCAGGGCCCACCCTGCCTCTCCTTGTGAGGTGCAGGGAAGGCAGGAGGAGGGAGCGGAGACCCTTCTGAACAAAAGGAGAGGTTTTTTTTCCTTTGAATTTCAAAACCCTGATAGGAAACCAGCCCTCGGTGTAAGATGTAATGAGATACCACAGTGCGGTCAGGAGGATTGTATTAGTCAGGGTTCTCTAGAGCCACAAGACTAATAGGATAGATGTATATATGAAAGCGAGTTTATTAAGGAGTATTGACTCATGATCACAAGGTGAAGTCCCACAGTAGGCCGTCTGCAAGCTGAGGAGCAAGGAAGCCAGTCCAAGTCCCAAAACCTCAAAAGTAGGGAAGCCGACAGTACAGCCTTCAGTCTGTGGCTGAAGTCCCCAAAACTCGGGGCAAATCACTGGTATAAGTCCAAGAATCCAAAAGCTGAAGAACTTGAAGTCTGACATTTGAGGGCAGGGAGCATCCAGCATGGGAGAAAGATGGAGGCCAGAAAACTCAGCCAGTCTAGTCCTTCCGTGTTCCTCTGCCTGCTTTTATCCCAGCTGTGCTGGCAGCTGATTAGATGGTGCCCACCCAGATTGAGGGTAGGTCTGAGTCTCCCAGTTTACTGACTCAAATGTTAACCTTCTTTGGCAACACACTCAGAGACACACCCAGGAACAATACTTTTTATCCTTCAATCCAATCAAGTTGACACTCATTAACCATCACAAGGATGTCATAGACGATTTAGGGAGAGGGTTGGAGGTGGACAGGAAGAAAGACCAATGGAAAGAGGCCAAGGACTAGGAGCAGCAAGGAATTTGAAGGTTCTTTAGAAAGAAAAGGCTGAAGAGGGCTAGGGAAATTTTGACTGCCGATACCAGTCTGTGATGGAGAGAATCAATTTCTAAAATACCCTCTGGAAATTTTTACCATTGCCTCAGATCCTCACTAAGTTTGCTGGCATGTCTTCATTTGGGTGTTTCCTCAGAATGGTTATTTGTTTTAAGCTTCATCTTTAGAAGTTTTAATAGGCTGGCATTAAGCTAACATCTGGAAATGAACATAATAATTACATTAATTTTCTATAGGCTGATTCAGTACAATGTTCTGGAGACATACTAATCTGTCTAGTCAGACGCCTGAAAATTTGGGAAAGAATGAACAACAAAGAGGGAAGGATGGAAAGCGTGGTGTGTGCAAGGGATAGTCTCGTAGTCACAAGTTCTCCTTTCTCACCGCTCTGAGAGCTGCAGGTTAGGTCTGAGCCACGTGTTGCCACTCTGGGCCACCTAACAGCATGAAGTTAGACTCAGAAATACATTTTTAAACAAATCTTTCTTTATAGTTTTAATCATATATCTTCTAAAATTTAATGATTGTCACATTTAAAACAATGTGCTAAATGCAAGAAGCCTTTCAAGAGCATTAAGGGTGAGGTTATTATGAAAGCCTTGCTTAAATTTGACTTCAAAGTCAAACTGAATTCTCCCTATCAAAATTTCACTAGAGTCATGATCAAAGACTCTGAAGCAGCAGTCTCCAGTATAAGTTCCAAAATGAATTGGAGTTGAGTTTGCCCTTGATTATTAATTGATTCCTACAAAAATTTGGGTACCATCTTCCTTACAAAATATCATATCCAGTTGAGCAAATTTTAAGTCTAGCCCTCTTTATAGTTGGAGCTAGGTGTTCTTCCAGATGGTTCTAAAATTTTTAAAAAATGCTTGGCCAGGTGCAGTGGCTCACGCCTGTAATCCCAGCACTTTGGGAGGCTGAGGCGGGCAGACCACGAGGTCAGAAGATCGAGACCATCCTGGCTAACACTGTGAGACCCCCGTCTCTACTAAAAATACAAAAAAATTTGCCGGGCGTGGTGGCGGGTGCCTGCAGTCCCAGCTACTTGGGAGACTGACGCAGGAGAATGGCGTGAACCCGGGAGGCGGAGCTTGCAGTGAGTGGAGATTGCGCCACTGCACTCCAGCCTGGGCCGTAGAGAGAGACTAAAAAAAAAAAAAAAAAAAAAAAAATGCTTACTGTTCATATCAAAGACCTTCAGAAATACAACTTTGTAGAAAGAAATGTACTCCACCAAAGTAGTTTTGTTGACATTGTATCAAGTTTGAGAATTTAGGTAAAACAGAGATAACTGTTACATCAATAGCTTAATTGTAACCACTTTGAGAAGTTAGTTAGGAAATTAAAATGTACCCACTGGAATAAAGCCTGAAATCCGAACAACTCATACAAAGTGGGGCTTCAGGAATATGACTAAGAAAGTACAGTGAAGCTTCCAAAAACGTATGCATTTGCCTAGGAAACTCTCAAAAGATGAGTTCTCCTTATATCTACTATCTTCTTAAAATTCCATGTAATTACAGCTGAAGTCAGGAAGCAGAGGAACAAAATGCAGAGACTATGAACCAGAGGCGAGGACAGACTGGGGTCCAATGAAGACCACCAGTACTTGCTTTTGTGATGTAAGAGCAAGAAATGTGACAGGCTTTTAAAGACAAAGGTGAAAATAGGATACAGTTCCTATCAAGAAAACATGTATCATCTAACTTTTTGCCCATAAGCTTCTCTTGTCTGTGATGACAAAAATCATGCTGCTTCCCAGAGCTACCTTTAAGTTTTTAAATAATAGATACCCATGCTCTTTTAGCAGTTTTTAACTTCTGAGTGTGTATAAATCATAAAAACTTTAATAAGCAATCATTTCCTCTTCTCTTTCTTCTGCTACCATTTTTCTACATTCTTGTTTCTCTAATTCCTTTTTGTTTTCACACCAGCAATTTACTCATTGCCGGAGGAGTAAAGGCAGGATGCTGAGGGTAAAAAGAAAACACTTTTAGCCTTTGTTTTCCTCCTCAATTTCCTCCTCAACTCACAGTGGTAGGGAAAAAATGGGTATCAGTAATGAAAGCATGACTAGAATAATAAGTGTCTGCTTCTTTTTATATACAGACCCTGAAAATAAAAGAAAACGTTGCTATCATTGAGTGTTATGAGTACTAACAACTTCAACATTCTTGGTGACTGGTTCTGCAAGTTTTGCTTTTTCATTGAAAAGTGTTCTTACAAGCTCTTCCGATTTTGATAAAAGACAAGCTTCCAGCTAAAAGCAATTTGATGAGTATGGCATGTGTTTTGCTTTTCAGTGAATTATTGAAACATATACATTAAACTATTTATTGAATCATATATCTGTTTCTTTGTGTGAGTGTAAAAATGAAACAAGTCTCTAATAGTGCTAATAGAACACTCATAAAAATATCACCATGTAGAATCCCTTTGATTTTTTTCAAAGAAAGAATACTGAAAAGTGAACTGCATTGCTTTACTCTTCATGAGAAATACTCATATTGAGCATTAAATTCTAGCAGATGGAAATCCTAGAGGCCTAGGTTCAAATGTTAATTCTAAGTGAGAAGACTGAAGCAAGGAAGTTAGTTAGGTATTCAAGCACCTGTCCTCTCCTGGCCCCTTCTGCTTACCATCCCCTTTCTCCACCCAGAATATTCAAGTGGGGCAGAAGAGATAAGAGAAATATATAAATATGACAGCCCTGTCTACGCATACAGCTTGATGCAAGTCATGACCCAATGGTCCAGTCCCACAAACCTTGGCATTTTAAATAAAAATTCTTCTAAGAGTTTGTGCCAAGAAAGTATCCTGCTATTTATTTATTTTTTTTTTGAGGAGGTTGGGGGTGGTAGCTGAGGAAGCATTAATTAAGAGGTAATTGTTGTTTCTTCCAACTCAACAAAGGCTTCGTATTTGTTCTCTACAGAGATACTACATTTCTTACATACGATTACATAGGCTAAATTCTCCATGACCAATATCACATTTAAAATACTTACATAATTAGAAGAAATAGAGAATTTCATGTGAAATAAAATAGGGCTATCAGCCACAATAAAGGCTTGGAAACAGGTAGCCAGCATTTCCCGTATGTCAGACCCTAGAGTCACCTGAAGATCTCACCTCCCCAGATCCGTGAATGTGCCTCTGCCTCTGTGAATCTTTGCCCCCTACCCGCCTACTTTCATAGCAGTTTCCTTTAATGCTTCCCGTAGGCAGTCAAAAAAAAAAAAAAAAAGGCAATGAAAGAATTAAACCAGGACCTAGGATTTTCTCAGAGCAGAAGCCTGAGTTCTGCTCACTCACAGCCCAGTTCTCAGTTCTCTGGGTAACACTGACTAAATCACTGAGAAGAAGGGACTGTTATTAGCATGTGGGCATAATAAGAAAGCATTTGGCAAACGTAAATGCTAAATTATAACTCCTTTGGGAGTCGTGGGAGAAATAGTACTGTCACTTACCTAAGTCTGGTGAGGTAATATTCACTGGAGCCTCTTAAAAAGTCTCCCTTGTGGGAAATTACTTGGCAAATCTCCATTCCTATTTCTTGTCAGGTTTCATGATTGGAGAATTTTAGCCCCCGTAGTATAAAGATTGCACCTCAGGGATTTCTGAGATGAATCTTTGGTAGATGCTTCATGGGAATTATGCTTCATGGGAATTATGCTTATGTTGTCTAGGAAAAGAGAAGAACAGATTTGGGGCTGGGATGTTATATAAATATCATGCTGGGAAATTGGTAGAGAAAGTCACACAAGAAAATTAGAATCCACTTCTAGCAAAACTTCCTCCCAGTAGTTCCTTACATATGGAACTCTCATATATTGCCTGTATGTGGGAATACACATGGTAATGCTGCTTTGAAAAATGTGGGAATGCTGCTTTGGAAAATAGCTTGGCATTGTCTCATAAGGTTAAACGTACGTTTGCCATGTGACTCAACAGTTGCATTTTTCCAAGAGATGAAAACATAATGTCCATGCAAAGATCTACATACAAATGCTCATTGCATCTTTATTCATAATTGCAAAAAACTAAACTACCCAAGTGCCCATCAACTTACGAAAGGGTAAACAAATTGCAGTAAATTCATGCAATGGAATGTCACTGACCAATAAAAAGAAATAAGCTACTGATACGTATAATAGTATGGATTAACCTCAGAAGCATTACACTAAGTGCAAGAATCCAGATGTGAAAGTTTACATAGTATATAATTACATACTGCATAGTTATACAATCTTCTGGAAAATGCAAAACTGTAAGGACAGAGAATAGATCAGTGGTTTCCAGAGCCTGAGGTAGTGGTGAGAGGAGACTGCCTGCAAAGGGGCACAAGGAAACTTTTGGGAGGATGGAAATGTTCTGTGTATCTCGATTTTTGTGGAGGTTACCTGACTATATACATTTGTTGAAACTCTTCAAACTATACTCTTAAAAGGAGAGAATTTTATTGTATCTAAGTTATACTTCAATGCATCTGACTGAAGGGGGAAAAAAAGGAAAATTAACTACTATAACTCGGCGGTTACCATGATGGAATAAGTTATCATTGGGCCTAGAGTTTACAATATGCAGCTATTCCCTCAGTCGCTTACAGATATTAGGACATGCTGGTAAAACTTCCCACTTCCTTGTGGCATCCTTTTAGACGACAAGAATGAGTACTGATTCCCAAAAATTGTACCTGCATCAAGGAACTGTTAGTGTTACATGAGCTATCAAGCTTAAGTCCACCAAACAATACAAAACACACACATTCCATACATAAGCAGTGCTTACAGTGCTTACAGGGTGAATCTGCACCAAATAGAGTCTCCCACAGTCTTAATGAAACTTATATTATCCAATAGTGCATTTCGTGCGTATGCTAATGTGTATGAATCTTTTCTTTTTTCTTTTTTCTTTTTTCTTTTTTTTTTTTTTTTTTTTTTTGAGACAGGGTCTCACTCTGTCTCCCAGACTGTAGTGCAGTGGTGCGATCCCGGCTCACTGCAACCTCTGCCTCCCAGGCTCAAGCAGTTCTCCTGCCTCAGCCTCCCGAGTACCCAGGATTACAGGCACGCGCCACTACCACCCAGCTAATTTTTGTATTTTTTAGTGGAGACGGGGTTTCACCATGTTGGCCAGGCTGGTTCTGAACTCCTGACCTCAAATGATCCACCCACCTCGGCCTCCCAAAGTGCTGGGATTACAGGCCTGAGCCACTGTGCCTGGCCAATGTGTATGAATCTTAAAGAGAGTGATATCTTACATAGAACTCTCAGTATCACTTAGTACAATAAATGACTTTTAGATGGAAGAAAATTGACATGAATATGTAACACCATCTACTCTTAATGAATCCTTACATAAACTTATACACAAACACACTCACACTTACACACACGTACACTCTATACATCAGACATTGCTTCATTCCCCCATGCCAAATACTTTATTAATGAATGTCTTCCTGATTCTTTTATTTTAAACAGCGTATAAGCTCAAGGGGAGAGGCTGCCTGTTTTATCTGGAGTCCATGTTGACTGTTAATTCTGGAAATCTTTAAGCATTCATCTATCCATGCTGAGAGCTGGCATAGAGCAATACTCATTCCTGGCACGCAGCTCCATCGTTCATGTGGGAGATTGAAGGGTGGTTACAAGATGATAACTGTATTGCCTGAAGGAGATAAGTCCCCTTCTGCCAAAATAGTGCTTTGTATGTAATTAGTGTAAAAATTCAGAGGAATAGAGTTTATCTTTACAATCATCTTTCTCATTAAAAAAGAATCATAATGGAAGAACAAAGCAGTCCCTGCAGTGAACTGAATTGCTTTCCCTAAGTTTTCATTAAATCAAAGACTCAGCAGTTAGCCATCTTGCAGACACTATTGCAGTCTACTGCATGAGGTTTGCAGGAAAGAAAAAATGAAGCAAACTTTTTTTTTTTAAGACTTAGAACTGCATAATAATTATCTTTGGATCATAATTTCCTGCCTATGCATTTTTTGAATGTCTAGTTTCATTGGTTTCCCTTTCTAAGATTTTTGAGGACTCCAAGGAGTATCATCATGTAACTCACCAAATTTAAATGTCATATTTGCAGACAGGTTAGGACTTATTACAAGTTAAAGTGATTGGGCTCCTTCAGTGGTCTATATGAGGAAAAACATAAAGGAAATAACTCCAAATAAAACAAAATATGATTAGAATTTATGTTTCTGGCCATTTTTTGTTTTACTATTTGAAGCTTCTTTCAAAAAATAGAGTGAATATCACTTTTTTGTCTTTAACTGCCTAATTACTCATTTCTAAGACAATGTCTATCTTTAAGACTCATATTTAGGAATTATTACTTAAGTCAACTAAATTAAAATATTATTTTAAACAGGATCTGGACTTTTTTTATTTCTCAATTCAATCAAAATTCAAGAGTCATTGAGTCACCCTAATGAGTATCTATAACTTGTCTGTGCTGTATTTCATCATTTCATAAGTCAGGATAATAATAGTAAATTCTTTACAAGTTTCATGTGGGTTAAGATGATGCATAAAAAGCTTACAGGACAGTGTCAGGCATACAGAAAACAATAAACTGAATATAATATGCCATCATCAACATTAGATTTGCTTACTACATATTGATTCTTCTCAGCAAGTTGGATTTTATACATGTAACCCTTAATTTGAATAAATTCTACCATGAGGACTCTGAAATTCAATGACCATATTCCAGCCTATATGTTCTCCTTCACTTGGCCCTGGATACCAGAGTAGGCACAAGTGTAATTCATAGAAGGATCAGAAATAAAACAGTCATTTTAGATGTTTTCTCACCACTTCAGTGGCCACTGTGAGAGAACTCACTGATATAATTATTGTACTAGCCCATGACTAATTCCTAAATGCACAAGCTCAGAGGTCCCTCCCCCAGGGTATAGAATCAGAGATTTTCTGCCTGAGAAAGCTAAGCCAAGAGGAACAATAGGAACCCCAAATCTTTGTTCAGAAGGAGCCAGAGCCACCCTTGGACTTTTAGGCATAACTGCACCCAGATGGTCCAAGCTATGAGAGATTAGAAAGGGGAAGGGGGGGTTGCCAAAGGAAGAAATGGAGAAAGCAATTTCCTAGGCCAGTGCTTGTTCTAGAGTTTTCATCAGGACTGAGAAACATTAAGGCAGAATTACTTCCCACCCTTTCTCTCCCCTTGTTTGTGTGTGTGTGTTTTCTAGCTCTTCTCACATTTCCTCTCTTCACCCCAGCTTTTCCCTTCTCACACAGCCTTAACAAATGGGGAAAAATGGGAAGAAAAGCATTCCTACTCCCTTGACTGAGACAGAACTTTTATTACAAATCCAGACATTGCAGAGAAGATCCAGATTCTGTTTAAGTCGTGTCTGGAGTAAAACATTCCCAAGTTACTATTCTTTGCTCAAGAAAAGGCTCAGGGCACTAGGGTACCAATCAAAATGAAGCATGTTGTAAATGAAGCTTGACCACCTTCTTTCCTGAGTGTTTTCTCTTCCACAATACACACAGAATGCATTGTAAACTGCAACCAACTGAATACACATACCATACAGAAAGCAATGCAGCTCCAAAGCAGCTGGGAACACCTAATTTCCATTTGGCCTGCTGACTGAGGTACATGCCAGCTGCAGAAGGTGAGGAAAAAGAAGTGTGATTTGGCCAAAGCCAGGACAGGATGGCATTCTTGCCCCTGATAACTTCCAGCAAGGAATCAGGTTTGGGCACAGGAGCCATAGATACTTTGGAAGACCCTATCATTACAACAGTAGAAATCTTCAGATGCATTACCAGAGGGAAAATTGGGTCACTGTTTATAACCAGAATTCCAAATCTCCACCAGTTATTTGGAATAATCAATGAACAACACATCCCTGTTAAGACCATCACAATGGAAACCACAGTAAGAACTCTGTAAGTGGAGATCTGGCCTTACTAATGAACTTCTCCAAAGACAAGAACTATCCTTAGATGAGGTCATTAAAAGAAATTGGGCTCCCATTTTTAGGCAAGGTAAGAATGTTCTATTTCAGAGTTGGAAAATAAAATCAGGGTGGGGAGAGGAAAAAACTTAAAAATAATGCGAGATTAAAAAAAAAAGAGTTGCAAAATGCTCTGAGAGAACACAAAGCATTGGAGGCTACAAAGCCACTTCTGGTGGAGAAGTGGCCACTAGGGTATCATTTGAGAAGAGGAGAAGGCCACGATATCACAGATCATGGAGCTGTTGCTCAGCCATTGCTGAGCTGGAGGAGTGGGCTATGGACAAACTCAATGGACTACTGAGGCCTTACCAAATTCAAAGCAGCAGGTTCTATGCCTACAAGCAGATTTCAACGTTTGGCTTAGTGGATGTCATTTGCTGAGGTCGAAATTTCCAGCTGTGCAGTGTTAAACTCGGGATGATTATAGCACAGCTTTAAACAAGCTATTAAACTTTTGTTAGGCTAAAAGAAACTAAGTTAGATCATTCAGAAGCAAGTGAAGAACTCACCTTCTAAAAATAAAGTTAAGGAACTTGGTAAGTAACTTCTTTTCAACAGAGATATGTGTGGGCATAGCTTATGTAAGTGACATAAATGTAGAAGTCTCTGCACTGTTAAAAATTGTAAGTTATTTACTACATGGAAACTTATCAAGTCTCAACCCCTGTTTTCTATTGTTTGGACCTCAGATATGTTGAGTAATTTAGACACCCAAAAGGAAAGTCATTGGTGAATGTGTTCCTATACTGAGAGTGTCTCTTAACTGAAGGAGCCAACCTGGTACACAAGCCAAGGATGCAACTTGAGTTTTATACTTTTAGTTCTGAAGAGTTTTATGCTTTTAGTTCTGCCCATGATTACTTTATATAGAACCTTCCAGAAGGCTCCAACCTGATTACATCTTATTCAGATTTCTCTTATATAAATTTCAGTTCCTCAGTCCTTTATTTCTTTCTTCATTAATTCACTTGTTCATTAGTTCATTCACTATTCATTTATTCAGCAAGTGCCTTTGGGAGGCTTTCTTCGTCTGTCAGTCACTGTGCTACGAGGTGTGAAGGATCCCTGATTGAGTAAAGATGAATTCCCTTCTCCTTCCCCCTCCAAGTTCACAGATAAGCGAAGGAGAGACGAGTAAAGAGTCCCTGTAACTTCAAGAGTACAAATCTGAGGGCCATCCTTTCCGTTATCTTCACCAAACTTTCATTGCAAAAGCATTTACAGTCACGCCTCACTTAATACAGGGATATCTTCTGAGAAATGCATCTTTAGGTGATTTCGTCATTGTGCAAACATCATAGAGTGTACTTACACAAGCCTAGATGGTATAGCCTACTACATACCTAGGCTACATGGTTAGCCTATATGGTAAAGCCTATTGCTCCTGGGGCACAAACTTGTACAGCATATAACTTACTGTACCAAATACTGTAGACAATTGTAACACTATAATGAGTATATATTTGTGTATCTAAATATATCTAAATATACTAAAGGTACAGTAAAAATATGGTATAAAAATAAAAAGTATACACCTATATAGAGCAGTTACTGTGAATGCTGCTTGCAAGGTTGGCAATTGCTCTGGCTGAGTGAGTGGCGAGTGAATGTGAAGGCCTAAGACATTACTGTACCCTACTGTAGATTTTATAGACACTGTGCACTTAGACTACACACTAAACTTATTTAAAAATTAAGTAATTTCATTATGATATGATAGCTATGACATCACTAGGCAGTAGGAATTTCTCAGCTCCACTAACATTTTGTAGGACCACCATTGTATACACAGTCAGTTGTTGACCAAAACATCGATATACAGCACATAACTGAACCTCTCTGTCATCCACTTCACCACTCTTCTCTCCATCCAGCTCCAGTCCTGTCTTCCCCACTTATTCACAGCAGAATAATTCATTATAACCACTAGAATCAATAGTTTGCTGTTTCATGGCTTCCCTTTAGCTTTTCTTCAGTGGTTCAATGCAAAGGGATTTTGTGCAAAGGGACCCTGACTTTGCATTAAGAAGAGCAGCTTCTGTTCTTCCAGTCCCTGCGCTATCTTCCCCTCACCTCTTGCCCCAACTATCTCTCTTGGAGAATACTGCACAGACATCATCCACTTCCTTTATTTAGACTTAGTTGTGGCCGCTTCTTGGTTGCTGAGCTTCTATGAGCTAGACCAGAAGCCTATTTTGATAACTATAATATTCCCCCCTTATCCTCATGGAATACATCCCAAGACCCCCAATGGATGCCTAAAACAGCATATAGTAGAGAACCTGATATATATATTATGTTTTTTCCTATACATACATGAATAGCTATGGTAAAGTTTAACTTATAAATTAGGCACAGTAACAAAAATAACATAATAAAATAGAACAATTATAACAATATACTGTAATAAAAGTTATGTGAATATGGTCCCCCTCTCAAAATACCTTATTGTACTGTACTCACTTATTTTCAGATGGTGGTTAATGATGGATGACTGAAACCGTGGAAAGTGAAAATGCAGATAAGGGATATGAGTCACTTCCAAGACTCTTAACTGTCTCGTCTTCCTTTACGAGCAGTTATATATAGGTCAGTGGTCTACAGCAAGTGACTTCAGACCCAAGTGACCCCTCTATGTAATGGCAGACTGGCTTTGCTCCTTTTCCTGGTGATTTGGGAATATACTTTCAGCCCTTGCTGGCATACTGAATTTAAACTCTTTTGAAATTTCTAACAAGCCCCCAAAATATTAGAAAACCACTATAATCTTATGTTATAAAGTGACCAAGTGAAAACACAGTGGAAGATATCAGGGTTCATGGGCTTTATCCTATTATCTGACAGAGAACAAAGATATACAACCACTCACTGGGACTGTTAGCATCTGCAGAGGGGCAGGAAGAGAGAGCAAAATATCAATTTTTTAACCAACTAGCTCATCTCATTTTCTGAATATGCAGCATGCTCCATTCAGCAAATGTTCTTCACATCTTTCAGAGTATTCGATTACCATTTCGTAGTATTCTAGGGGAGTAAATTAATGGTGCCTCTGATAGCAACATCGCAATATGCACAATTTCCACTAGTCCTAATGTGTTTTCAGAAAGTATCACAGGGAAATATCCAACCAAATGTAGCAATGATCATTCCTTTGAAGAAAACATTATTGTGTCCTATTAATCGTATACCAAAATTTATGAGCAAAATCGATTCATGGCTTCACCTGCAAAGCATAAAGGGAATTTTCCCCTAGAGAAGGTCTCTACAACCCCACCACAAATGTCTCCCATATATCTATGCAGTCTCCCATGGCTAACATTTAAGCAAACTCAACAAATGAACTTAAAGAACCCACATTATCTCTGGTTGGAGACTAATTTGGTTGAAGACCATATTGACTGATGCATAGTTGTCTTCAGTTAAATTTCGTGATGATCTATTGAGCTGTGTTCCCAACACTATGAGACCCTTACAGATGCACTCTCTCGATCCTCATCAGCCTTATCACTGCCCCCAGCCAAGCCACCCGTCATGTCTTACCTGGACTGCTGCTACTGCCTTTGAACTGCTTTCTGTCTCTGATACCTGCCCACCTTCATCCCAATAATCCCTCTTTTAAAACATTATAGGCACTGGATGACCATGTAAACCTTTCATCATTTATGATATAAATTGAAATCAGGATTTAAAAAAAAGAAACGGGAGGAATTGGTTAATAAAAAGTGATTATTTTCCATTTCTATTGAAATTAAATCGACATGTACTTCTGTGCTCTATTCTGTGAGCCAAAATAAGATCTTTTAATAAGGATTCAAAGAAACTCAAAATCAAGGTACTAGGATGTTGCTATACCTGCTTTCTAATTAGCCTGTCTAGTTGAGGAAAGGAGGCCAAAGATGTACTATGCTAATTTTCGTTCTTTGAGCAGAGTGTCTTCTAAAATGCAGGCCAAGTTGCCTTGGATTTCAGAGTGGGAAACTTTGATCCTAATGTAAAAAAGCAAATAAACAATATTTCGGGCACAAATTTTATAACAAATAATTTTGATTGCTATTGCACTCTTTATTCAGCATTTTTGCTAAACTCAAAGAAACCCATTCATCTCTTACTGTATAGAATTTCCAATTAAAATCAATCCAATTTGATTTAGAGTTAAAATAAATGGAAAGATCTCCTTAATAAAAAATCTTTGAATCAAATATATTTGTTGGACTGCTTCTAAGGCACATGCCCACTTTATAGAATAGATATAACATGCTAATATGTCCACTTGCTAATATGTTTATATGCTAAATTCTACAAAGAAGCCATGGAAAGCCAAGAGACTCTGAGACTATATTTGAGGTGATAACATTATAACCATTTTCTTTTTATTTTTCTTTGAGACAGGGTATGGCTCTGTCACCCAGGCTGGAGTGCAGTGGTGCAATTTGGGCTCACTGCAACCTTTGCCTCCTGGGCTCAAGCCTTTCTTCTGCCTCAGCCTCCCAAGTAGCTGGGACTATAGGTGTGCACCACTATGCCCAGCTAATTTTTGTATTTTTTTTATACAGACAGGGTTTCACCGTGTTACTCAGGCTGGTCTCAAACTCCTGAGCTCAAGCGATCCACCTGCCTTGGCCACCCAAAGTGTTGGGATTACAGGTGTGAGCCAGCCACACCTTACCTCATTTTTAAGTTTACTTTAATCTTTTAAATTACCCAAGTAAGACATGAATATAAACAGTAAGTGTCTATGTAAATATAAACATTTCAAATATAGACATAAATATAATTTTTTTAAAGTAATAGTTTGTCTCATCTACCATAAATCCCATTCTCCAAAGGAAATCTATGTTAAATTTTGTTATTTATCTTTCATGGCATGTTTCTGTGCATATGCATTTATATACATAATTATAATGTGTTTTTGTGTAAATGCTAGAAACTAAACAAGCTGTTCTGCAGCTTGCTTTTTTCTTTGTTCTTCTTTTTTCTTTTTTTCTTTTGGAAACAAGGTCCCGCTCTGTCACCCAAGCTGGAGTGCAATGGCTTGATCATGGCTCACTGCACCCTTGACCTCCTGGGCTCAATAGATCCTCCCACCTTAGCCTCCCAAGTAACTGGAACTACAGGCTCACACCACTATGCCCTGATAATTTTTATATTTTTTGTAGGGACAATGGGGTTTTGCCATGTTGGCTAGGCTGGTCTTGAACTCCAGGGCTCAAGAACTTTGGCCTCTCAAAGTGCTGGGATTGCAGGTGTGAGCTACCATGCCCAGCCTGCAGCTTACTTTTTTCACTTTAGTTGTGATAACATTGATAAGCCCACAGTTAGTGGTCATACAGATTATTTCCAATTTTGAATTATTCCATCCATTTTTATAGAAAACATATTTATAGGTATATCTTTGTATACACGTGAGTGTATCTTGTTTACATTTCTAAAAATAAATGCTGAGTCAATGGGCATTCTAAATATTAATAAAAATTCCTCTTCACCGTCCTTCCCCAAAAAGAATATTACCAGTTCAAAAGCCTATTCGCGGTATTCAAGAGTACCTATTTCCCCACTTAACTGTCACTGTCGAATATTATCAGTAATTTTCTGGTCAGCCTGAAAGGTGAAAAATATTTTATTGTTTTATATGTCATTTCCTTAATTACCAGTAAAATGAGCTTCCTTTTATATGCTTATTGGCAACATGAAATAACTTTTAAGTCCTAAAGTAAAAATGTGAAATCATAATGATCTTGGCGTAAGGGCGTGTCCCAGTGGACTCCTTTTCTTCTTTCTTTCATATAGTCTCTTGTTTCATCTTCTCATGAGTTAGTGCAAAAAAAAGGGAAACAAATGAGCCCTGTGATACCTTCCTCTGGAAGAATGCCACTGCCAGAGCATTGGATAATAATATAGGAATTTATACCATCCATAAACCTTTTATAGTAGTGTAATTAGTAGGGCTGTTAATACTACCCAAGCCTGGCTTTCTTTATTGCTGTAAACACAGCTTGTGATCACATAAATGACATCAGTAATAATCCTTCAGGGCATCATGTAATCCAGAGTACTCGAGTCAGTTTAGCTAGGGTTTAATCAGAACCTCCATTCAAAAAAAAAAAAAAAAAAAAAAAAAGATGATTCTTTTTGCTTAAAAAGTAGAGTATGAGGGATAACCCTTGGACATCTTCCAACATTTGGATTTTGGATTCCATGATAGGTTTACTGGTGTTGAATGGGAAGAGTGGATTAGAGACATAGAGGAATTTTAGCCAGTTATCAGTGCAAGGTTATGCCCTTCAGCCAAATGTATCCTGCCTTTTTCTATAACCTAATGTCACTTACATATGGTTTTCTGCAGTCTTGTGGCATTTTTATTAATGTCTCATCCAAAAAAATGAAGTGAACTTAATATATATTCTTCCTGTCTCTTTAAAAAATAATGAATGTTATATAGATGTAGGTTGCAGGAATCCCAAATCTGTGTAAATTAGCAGCATGGTCTAGATAACTGCTGTGTGAATCAAGACAGTAAAATTATGTTCAAGAATAGTCTCTACTGTGGTTTATGTTCTTTCCTTAAGCAGGCCACCTTAATATCTCTGTGGCTCAGATTTCCTGGTTCAAAAAAATGGGGATGTCTGTCAAATAAAAAGTATTTATTAACATATTTATATGCTTGGAGATATGAATTTGTAATTGTGGTTGTTTCATTAAAATGTTAATCTATTTGATGATATTTGAGAGACAGTATCCAATTGTATGTGACTTTTTTAGGGCTGGCTATTCATTTATTTAAGCCACAGCTCTGAATAAAACTAGTATATTTCAGGATGAGTAAGATTTTCTGAAGCAACAGGTGAAACTCGGTTTATTCAACTTGGATGAACATTGACGAAGAGAAGCACACAATTAAATGAAGGAGAAAGAAATAGTGCACAGTGAATTTGTTTTTATAATCATACTGTGCACTATTTCAAGTACCATCCAAAGGAGAAGAGAAAAGATAATGAGAATATACAGCACATCATCTTTAATCCCCACAAGCATCCCATAGGTCATCTTACAGATGAGACTCAGAGAGGTTAGGTAACTTAATAAAAATTATGTAGTGACTTCTGTTTAGGATATAGTAAGCCACAAAAGATCAACTCTCATTCTAACAACAAAAACAAGCCTGATAAGCTGTAAAATTACAGTTTTCTGAACCCAACAGAAAGCTAAGGATGAAAAGAATCCTAAATATACAAAACTCCAGGAAATTTCATTTGTAGGAGGAAAAATATTCATACTTCTCTCATCCGTAATAGATTACAAAAAAAAAAAAAAAAAGGAATCCATCATAGAAAGAGGTAGTAAAAAAAAAAAAAGAAAAAAAAACAGCCAAAACTTTAGGTTTTAATGGCCCCATATGGACCGGTGATGCAGATTATAATTCTAAAGGACCTCAGCCACAAGGCAGATCTACACATACCTGCAAACTCTGTTCCATGAGTCTTCACCTAGTGCTGGGCATGTGATATACCACACACTGTAGGGTAATGCAGGAGAGCTAAAAGCAATCCTGTCTAAGTGTGTGGAGATTCCCAGTGCATGGCAGCCATCCTTTGCAGATGAAGGAGAGTAGTACAGGAGATCTGAGAGAAATGAGTTTAAGATACACCAGACTTTCAGCTGTCAAGCAAGGTAGGACTGGAGAGCTGAGAGAAATCTTTCTGAGACATTTCAGGCAGAGAAAGAGAGAGAATTCTATAGATGCAGAAACCCTGGTACAGGACTGGAGAGCAAAGAGAAGTCGCAAAAGCCCAAATAACAGCTGAATTGTAAAGCAAAGAGATATATCTAATGTTTCAGAAAGCTGGAAGCGTAGTTGTAAAGTGCAGCAATCTCCGGAACCTCACCCAGCACTCAGATTCCATGCCTGAAGAAGAGTAAGTACTGATTCTGCTCTCAAATTATTTGAAGACAATGTTAAACTAAGTCAAACTAAAGTTGCAAGAAAGACCAATCCCAGTTATCAGATTGACTCTGTTTCTCAATCAACAAGCCTGACACAAGTGAAATGGCATGGACTTGGAAGTAAATATTGCTTAGTTCAGTCTCTACTGTTTTTTTATACAAAATGTGCAGATACAAGGAAAAATGACTAGGCATGCAATGAAGCAAGAAAATGTGACACATGGTCAAGAGAGAAAGTAATCAATAGAAGCAGATCCAGAGATGTCATAGATGTTAGAATTATCAGCAAATTATCAAACTTAACTATGATAAAAATCAAGTTCCAGTGGGATCAGTCAACAACATTCATGAAGACATGGGAATTTCATGAGAGATCAGGCACCTATTTTTAAGATAGTCAAATGGGAATGCTACAAATAAAAAACACAGTAAAAGAAATGAAGAATGTAGGACTCAACGGAGGAAAGAATCTGAACTAGGTGGTAGGTAGGCACAAAGTATCCAATTAAAACAGAATAAAAAGGAGAGGAGAGGAAGAAAAACAGAATAGAATATCCAAGGTATATGGGACAATATTAAATGATCCAACATGCATGCAATTGGACTTCTGGAAGAAAAAGAGGGACAATGGTGCAGAATAAATATTTGAAGTGATAATAGCTGAGAATTTTCCATGTTTGTTGAAACACATCAAACAGATCCATGAAGCTCAGCAAATCCCAAGCAGAAACTATGCAAAGAAAATCAGACTTCTTTTCTGTGTCAAACTTCTAAAAAACAAAAAGAAAAAGAAAACCTTGAAAGCAGCAAGGAAAAAAATGCCTTACACAAAGGGAAAATATACTTCTCATCAGAAACAATAGAGGCAAGAAGGCATTTTTTAAAACATTTTTGAAGTGCTGAAGAAAAAAAAAAAAAACAACCCTGTCATCATGTAAGTCTGTAAACCATAAAAGTACTGTTTAAAAGTGAAGACAATTAAAAGTCATACAGCTAGTAAGAAGCACAGCCAAGATTGGAATCAGAGCTATAGAAGTGGGAAGATTGCTTTCAGCCACTTTCCACCCTGCCTATACTTCATCACATTTGTTATGTACTGGCACAGGTCTTTGGCAATGCTAACCTTTAAATGTTTAATTTTTACAATTTGTTTTTATTATGAAAAATAATTAATGGTCTTACTAAAAATTCAGTCCATATAGAAGTATAGAAAGTAAAATTAAAGTCAAAGCCTCGATTTTCCACTTCCTACAGACTCGAATTGGCAAATTAGCAATTAGACAAGCTCCACTTTCCTTGATCTCATTTCTCAGGCTGGGATGTGAAAAGTCGTGGTGAGAATACTTGTCAAGCCTTTTCTGTTATGGAAAATCCTCACTGGCAATAAAAATAAGAAATTCAATCCTTTGAATATGCAAATTCAGGATGTCCTATTTTTATCAGTCAACAAAAATCATCAGAAACTTTGTAATCAAAACTTTTGAAATGAAACTTTCTAACCAATTTACCAAAATGCCACTAACATAATTATTTGATTTATAAAAGAAAGCAGAAAGTTTTATGTGTTTTCCTGCTACCAAAGCTATCTGATGTTATGTAAGTCCACATGCCATTACTCAGATGTTTTCCACCTTAGTTTCATTAATCAGCCTCACCTTCACAAACACTACCACTGTCACAGGCATACATGGGAACAATTCCAGCAAATATGGTTGGCAATTTTAAAAGTTAACATTTTTCTGTATGTATTCACGGAAGCTTCTTGAGGTAGAAGATGGAAGTCATACCTGAAGGTCAGAAGAGGAGGCTTAGTTTGACCAGGCACTTCTGCTCCACTTGCGAAAGTATCTGTAGTCACTCCATTACCATAGTTGGCTAATCTAATTTCAGACACAGCCAAAGGTGAAAAATAACTTTTCTTATTTATAGTGAGACCAATTAGCAAGAGGGAAAAAAAGTTGGTGGAGATCCTTAGAGTCACCTACTCCAACTATGGGGTCTCCATTTCTTCAATGTTAAGTATTTTGAGCTCATTGGATTCCAGGGAAATGTATCTCATCTTTGGGGAACTCTGACCATTAAATTTCATCCTTATAATGAGCCAAAATATGTTTCCTTTTAGGTGATACTTACAATCTTAAATCTATTTCTCTACCCCATGGAATATTGAACTGTTCTTTTATTAGATAGTCACTGAAATGTTTAGAGGCACACCCCATGCACACTTTTCTTTCCAAGCTAAATATCCCCATTCCCCTCTTCATTCTTATGACTCTCCTCTCAACAGCTTCAGTTCAGTTCATTTCTCTTTGAGACAGAAGGACTCACTTCTCTGCTGATCAGATTGGGAGGAGATTGATTAATGCCCTCTTTTCTATCTTGTTTTTGGAGTACAATGGCAGTCATAGCTCACCGAAGCCTCAAACCCTTGGGCTCAAGCGATCCTCCTGCCTTGGCCTCTCAAAGCACTGGGATTAAAGGCATGAGCCATAGTGCTGGGCCTCTTTTTTTGCTTAAAATATTTGTTTATTTTTACTGGTCATAAAGTGTTGGTTATAGAGATTTGGGAATATATCTTTAAAATACAATGAAAAACATCATCTGCAATCTCTCCAGAGAGATACATTTTGGTACATACATTTATGTATATATTAAACCTTTAAAAATTATACAGTACATATTGTTTTATGACATAGCTAACATAGCTAAGCCTTACAAGGTACATTCATTTTGTGTGTTTGTTTTTCTTTTGTTTTGTTTTGAGCTTGGGAATAAGCACATCGTTTAGTTGTATTATACTTTATGTTGGCATCTTCCTTTGGGATGCTTCCTCCTTTTTTTTCTTTCTAGTGCCACATTTTTATTTATAGTTTAAATTTGTGCTTGTTTTTTTTTTATACTCACAGATCACTGCACCTAAATGATCACAAATGAAAAAGGGATCAATTGATTTTCTTACATCCTCCTACATCCTTATTGCAGGAAAGCATATTACCAAGCAGCTAATTCTGTATCTTTTAACTTGTTAAAAGTTATTTTCCTGATACCTGACCAGAAGTTTTTCCATAGTGTTACAGACTCACTTCTTTCTAATAATCTTTTGTATTCCTCAAAGTCACCTCAAGTCATATTAAATCACCAAAACCTTCCCATCTTTAAGGACTGCTGCATGCTTTTTAAAGCTTTCTTGATAGGTCCTATTTTCTATGCCTATCATCGCTTTCCTTGCACATCTCCTGACTCTCTTTGATCTCTTCACACTTCCTAAAAATGTGAAACTCTAAATTAGATACTGTCAAGTATGTCATAACTGACCAAACTTCATCTTTTCCGAGCAAGCCTCCCTAGACAAATTTTATCTTATATTTCCTCTTCTGAATCAAAACTTACTGGAATGGCCAAGAAAGTAAAGGAGATAATCCCTCCCACATACCCTACAGTTAAGCAGTTCCCTTCCTGCTACATGGAATAGTTGTGTGCTTCATTATAAAAACTCTTAGAATGAAAAGGATGGCTTGAATTTAAGAATTTCCTCTTGAGTTTGAGGAAATGCCAGAACCTTGGACAGGGACTGATCTCTGTTCTAGTGTGGTCTGGCCTCTTCTATGTATTGGCCTCTAAACTCTTGTTATTGACCCTGCCACTGACTGCTTACAAATTACAGAAAATTCTTAGTTTTCTTTTAAAATAAACAGTCAATATTCATAATTTAAACAGAATTTTCCTCTGTTACAGTTCCATTGTTCTACATTTTTTTTTTTTAACTTACTACTATAGATTGTAAGTCCCTTTGGAGTCTTCTGTGAACTCTGAAAAATGGTCTCTCCTTATTCAGGAATGTTTTCCATTGTAGTGGTCATGTAGAACACACTGATTTTTGGCAGAAAGGAAAGGTCTTGGCTAAGTGCTGCCTATAAAGCCACTCCCCATTCCTTCTTACTTCTGTGCTGCCTGCCATGGTAGTACTGACGTGAGGTAGGTGTCAAATGATCTCATGCTCACTTTTGTGAGGTTTGGATGTTCTACTCCTACAATAGCAGCTTTCCCAATCTTGCAGCTCAAGTATCTCTCAAAACTGGAAGCCACAGCTAATCAGGTCTCCATCACTGCTCCATGTCCCTTCTGTTCAAATTCCTGGGATCGCTACACCACTAGATATCCACACCTCCTGGGGACTGCTGATCTAGATTTTTTACCATCCCCCAAAGCATGCCAACTCTTCTATCCCTCTCACCTTCCTTACCTAGAATGTTGGCCTCACTTCCTCCTCCACACCTCTCTTGTTAGAGGCCTTGTTTCTAGGGGCCAACTGCTTGCCCATGTGTGGGAAGACCCTGTGTTCCTACAGCTGTTGTTTTGAAAGAGTTTTCATATCCTTTTTACTTTTGTATTCAATGCAGCTGACCATCTTATTTATAACAATTTATTTTTAGTAAATGTTATTTCTTTAACCTTAAAAGTGAATATCAGCATATTTTATCTTTCTAATGATACTTTTTACCTATCATTTACTTTAAGGGGGGAGGAGGGAGGAATCACAAATAGTTCAAGAAGAATCATATGGATTAGCCCAGGTGCCTTTTTTATTCCACAAAACCATGGATGTGGAGAAAATTCCTTACACTGGGCCTCAGGGAAGACCCTGCTCCTACCCAGTCAACTACAGGAGACTGACAATACCAATAAAGAAACCCAGACAGCCGCAGGACAGATATAAGATGTATCCCAAAGATAACTCCCTTATCTTTTTCCCAGGGTATTTCAGTCTCTCTGAGAGTGGGTTTGTGCACTAAAAACCCAGGTCTGTGATTGACATATAATCAGATTCACCCATGGAGGTTTAGCAACTCAGTCTCTCAAAACTAAACTTAGATAATAGCAAAATAGTTTTGAACATTCTTCTTTAGAATATTTCTATGGGAGCCATAACAGAAAGATTATGTCCACATTATTAAAATTTTTAATGAAGACTTTTTAAATGCAGAATATATGTGACTTGATTCATCTTCTAGATATAGTTTAAATTAATGTTTCCCCTGAGTTAAATCTATGTATACCCTTATACACTGAGAACTGAGCAGAAGCAACTGGAGCCAGGCTTATCTCAGGAGTTTTTGGAACAGGGGCTCGGGTATGCTTCACTTTTGTATTCATCAGTGTTCTCCAGAGAAACAGCACCAATAAGAGACCATATATATATATAAAATGAGAAATTGGCTCACATGATTTTGGAAGCTGAGGAGTCGCATGATCTGCCATCTGCAAGCTGGAGAACCGGGAAAGCCAGTGATGTAATTCATTTTGAGTCCAGAGGCCTGAGAATAGGAAGAAAAGGAGCTGTTGATTTAAGTCCCTTCATCCAAAAGCCTGGGAACCAGGAGCTCTGATGTCCAAGGGCAGAAGATGAATCCCTGCTCCAGAAGAGAGAAAGAGTGAATTTGCCTTTCCTCTGCCTTTTTGTTCTGTCTGGGCTCTCAACAGATTGGAAGTACCTGCTCACATTAGTGAGGGCAATCTTCTTTGCTCAGTGGACTGATTCAAATGCTATTCTTTTCTGGGAACACCATCACAGATACCTGGAAATAATGTTTTACTAGCCATCTGGGCACCTCTTAGCTTGGTCAAATTGGCACATAAAATTGACCATCACAGATTTCAATTTTTTTGTTTATATGTTGGGAGAAACTCTTCCCAGTACAGTACTCTTGGGATTGTGGAATGAATATTTTTTAAAGGCTTTTTTAAAAGCATAACTGACCTTCTAGTAAAGTTACAGGAATTTCTGGAGGCCAGATACGAGCTGCAGACCAGCAGCTCCTATAAACAGACACTCTCACGCTGGTTATGTAACTGAGGCATGTGACTGCTGCTCTTAGTGGTCTATAACCTGGGTTTTAACAGTTACCAATACGGCATTCAAAAGGAAAGGCTTGGAACACAGCAAATGTGAAATGTTGGACCAGAGACCTAGAGTAAATCCAGAAAACTCTCAGTGGATGAGCTAGGATGAAATCTGTCCCATAAGAAAGGAAATAGGGAAATGTGCCTGTCTGAGTTTTGGTCTGTTGATAGCAAAATCAATAGGAAAAACATTTCTCCTTTGAGAATTTCTGACCATAGCCCATATGTATGCATATTTGGGGCTAGAAAGCGTATTATCTGTATGAATTTAAAACCACTGAAGCTAAAATTTAATTTTAAGTAGTCTCAGATTGATAGTTTCCCTAGGTGTTTAGCATAAACAATTACAGATCCTCTGGAGGAATGCATTTTAAAATAGGATCTCAAAGAATTCCCACAGGTCAAGTTCTAAGGACTATGAGCTACTAATTTTTTAACATTTTAAACAAATGGAGGAAACAAATCACATGAGAAAGAGGCAGTGTAACAATAAGCTACAGAAACAGACCTGCAAAGATTACAGATGTTGGAATTACTAGATAAAGAATTAAAGTAAATATGTTTAAAGAAATATAAGAGCTTTCATTGTATGACAAGAGAGAAAGAGATTATCAAAAATTGATCAGGTAGATCTGAAAAAAACAACAAATATAATTTCTAGAAATGAAAATGTAATAATCGATATTAGAAACACAATATAGAGATAAAATAACAGCTGTGATTCTATTAAAGAGAGAATTAGCGAACTGAAAGTTAATTCTTCAGACTTCATTCAGGATGCAGGACAAAAACAGAAAGATGAAAATATGAAACATGTTAACTGACATGGAGAGTGAGAATGTGCAATATGAACTCAGATTCCGAAAGGAGATTATAGAGAGAAAGGGAGATGGGCACTAAAGAGATAATGGCAACAATTTTTTCAGAATTAATAAAAGACCCAAATCCCCAGGTTCTGAAAATCTAGTGAATACCAAGCAAGGAATTCACTACATTTAGAATAAAAATAAGACCACATTTAGACATACCATAATAAAACTGCAGAACCCTAAAGAGACGATCTTACACACAACAAAGGAAAAATAAAGACTACCCACAAAATAATAACAATTAGACAAACAAAGACATCTAGAGAAGTGTAATAATACCAACAAAACCTACAATTACATATGTAATAAAATTATCCTTTAAAAAAGAGGGTATATTGAAGATATTTCCTGATAAATAAATGTAGAGTTTCCTACTAACAGATTTTCAGCAAGGGAACTTCAAATGATGTACTTCAGGGAACTAAATTGAAGAAGGAATGGTAAGTAAAGAATATGGCAAACATGAAGGCAAATCTATACAAATATTAATTGTTCAAAACATAATGGTACTGTTTTGTTTGTGAGGTATGAATCTGGAAAAAAATTAAACCATAGGCAAGAACAGCATTCAAATTAAGAAGTGGTGGTTGGGATTAAAATGTTCCAAGGTCCTTGTATTGATTTGGAGGAGGGTAAAATTAACTTTAAACACTGGAGTATTATATTTCTTAAGTAACCACTAAAAGAATAGAAATAGTACACCTAATTTAAAACCTAATTAGAGGGAAGACAATAAAATGAGGGAGGGAAATTCAATAACTCCAAGAGAAGGGAAAATGTGCAGCAGAGAGACAAATCGAAAGTCCAAAACATCACCAAAATGAGTAGAAATATATCAGAAATCAGTATCAATGTCAATGCACAAACTTTTCCAATTAAAAAATAAGTCAGCAGTATAAATTTTTAACATTCTAGATATATGGTGATTATAAAATATACACTTAAAAATGGAAATACCAAATAAAGATTGAAAATACAATAATGGAAAAAAATAAATTTGGTTAACTCCAAAAAGAGAGCTACTTTAGATATATTTGATATAAACTTTAAGACAAAAATGTTACTTAGTGATAAGACTCACTACCTATTGATTAAAGTTTTAGTTAGAGTTAAACAATCCTCGCCTGTAAAAATACCTAGTAATATTGATTCAAAATAGATAAAGTAAAAATTTTCCCATCAAAGTGGGAGATTTTGAAAGTGACTTTCAATAATGGTAGAGCAAGAAATAGTAAAGTGTGTTTGCTAGTTTTATTTTTAAAAGAAACAACTTTTCACTTGGATGATACTTTCTGTTATGTCTTTGTTTTCTTTTTCATTATTTTTTCCAGTCTTTCTTTTTATCTTCTTCCTGACTTATTCTTGGAGCTTAAGAAATTTAGTCAAGTATAGAATAGAATAAATTCAAGGTATTAATAAACTCAAGCATAAAAAAGCAATTTAGGGCCAGGCGCTATGGCTCATGCCTGTAATCCCAGCACTTTGGGAAGCTGAGGTGGGTGGATCACTTGAGCCCAGGAGCTCGAGACCAGCATGGGCAATATCTCTACAAATGAAAAAGAAAAAAATATTTTTTTTTAGTTAGCCAGGAGTGGTGGCACACCTCTGAGGCCTCAGCTACTCTGGAGGCTGAAGCGGAAAGATTGTTTAAGCCCCAGCAATTGAGGTTACAGTGACCTGTGTTGACACCGCTGCACTCCAACTTGGGCAACAGAGTGAGACCCTGTCAAAAAAAAGAAAGAAGAAAAAAAGGAAGGAAGGAAGGAAGGAGGAAAGAGAGAGAGAGAGGGAGAGAGGGAAGGAAGGAAAAGAAAGAAGGAAGGAAGGAGAGAGAGAGAGAGAGAGAGAAAGAAAGAAAGAAAGAAAGAAAGAAAGAAAGAAAGAAAGAAAGAAAGAAAGAAAGAAAGAAAGAAAAGAAAAGAAAAGGAAAGAAAGAAAAAAGAAAGGCAATTTAGGTCAGGTACAGTGGCTCACTCCTGAAATCTCAACACTTTGGGAGGCCGAGGTGGGAGGAGGATTGCATGAGGCCAGGAGTTCAAGACCAGCCTGGCCAACATGATGAGACCTCATCTCTATTTTCAAAATAAAAATATTTTTTAAAAACTCAATTTAAAAACAAACAAGGTAATGGATGTGGATGTTCTATATTATTCATTGTTATGAAATGACATTATTATTTTCATATATAATATACTGTGCACAAGAACATTTGTAATGTAGTTATACTTTTATAGACTGATACTATCAAAGACCTATAACGTAAAATAACACCTTGATGGTATGTTTTCAAAACCAAATTTAATGCTTAAAGATCGTTACAGTAAAACTTAAGTTATTCTCATGATTCCTCTGTTCAAATGAATATAACGTATTATTGTTTTTTGGAAATGTGCGCTCTAGAAGGATGTCTCTTTGGTCTGACTCTAAAATTGTAAACACCATCTTCAAAATCTGTTTCCAAGTAAGAAGAACTGTATGGCTCAGATTGTTGCAATCCATCATGGTAACTGTAGATGTCTTGAAATACCACTAGCAGTAAAGATCTGTATTTTCTGAAGCTTCCTAGGTAGCTTTGAAACCCATAACAGATAGCAAATGATTGGATGGCATGTTTATATTTCATGGTGACAGTTTAAGCTAAAATTTCACTCCCTGAAAATAAGGTTAGAGGTGAGTTCCACCTGGATGATTAAGAGCCATTATTGACAACACAGAGTAAAACTTTCAGAACCACATTTTTCTTGGTACTAAGACATGCATGGAAGAGAAAGAAATTGTTTCTTAGAGAAAAATTGCATAGAACTCATTAAATGACAACATTAAGAATAGAAGTCAATACTCAATAGTGACCATCAAGAAACACCCTTTAAATAGTAAGTCCTTGGGACCCAAAACATGTACTTCCCAGTAAGCTCTTGTTACCTAGAATCTCAAACTAGGTAATACAAGAAGTTCCAACCTAGTTAGAGATACCATCCTGGAATAGGGCTCAGTTAGGCCTAAGGTCTACAACAGACTCTGCAATTAATTTAACATTAGCAGAAGCATTTCACAAACTACTGTGAACATTTCTTCCCGCCATAATCTTCTACAGTTTCTTTTGTGTTTTTTAAAAGGTCATCTATTTGAATTCCTTCTTATAAGCAAGAGTACAAATAATCTCTTATTCTTTGACCTTTCATTCATTTCCCTAGTCTTTGAATATCAGGAAGCAGAGAGAAATCTGTTTCTCTCTCCACCTACCTTACAACAGCAAAGACTTGTCAAATTGCCAGTGAATCGGCACACAGCTTGCCCTGGGTACTGGTTCAAATTCCTCTGAGTGATTTAGAAAACAGCAATTTCTGGCTATTTTCTAGGATGTGATGTTTTCCTGACAAAGCGCAGGACATAAGTAACCATATAACATACACTATGAGAGGGTCTCCCCACGGTGGGGACAAGATGACCACACATCCTGGTTGGCCTACAACAATGCTGTGTTGTGCCAGTGTCCTGGAAAAACTATCAAGAGCGAGACTCTCAAAAGTTTTTCTAGATGATGGAGTACATGGCCCTACCATATGTGGAGCAGGTTTCCCAGAAATCCAGTCCAAGGGATTTCCAAGCTCCAGTACAGTGTGGAATCTCTCCCAGATACTCTGTTAAAGGGAGCAACACACTAAGTGAAACCTTCTCTCCTCAGGACCAAGATACCATCCAACCTCTGAGTAAGCAACCAATGCCCCAACTCCACTTTTCCTGCTTCTCCCTTTCAGTCCTCCAAAGGACAAGAGTATTCTGTACCTGAATTTCTAGGGAGGGTCCAGCAGGAACTGTCTTTCGAGTCTTTCAACATCAGGATGTAGGATTTGTGGCAAAAAAGAAAAATATGTACCATACATGTCTGTCTTCACACACACAAAAATTAGTCTTCTGGAAGGACTTTACAGGAAAACATGGGTACTTTAGTGTGTGATGTCTGTGGGTTTGAACTTCAGGGCACATCCAGATATGTAAGAATAACACATCGGTGTATTTTCTGTGAATCAACCCATTTTAACTTAGCCACTACTGAAAGTAGGAAGAAAACTTCACCTCAGTCACATTTAGGGCTCTCCCCTCCCCTTAGAAAAGATCTTGGGCCATGATTCCAAAATCTTTCCCCATATCAGAGATAGGGTAGAGATTCTGTGACTATGGTCAGGGTCAGGATTAGTCAGGAGATTTAGTCACCACCAAATTGCACCTGCTGTCTTGGCTGCATAGCTCCTTCTTGTCCAGCAGCTCTTGACAGCTCCTGATGCCATGCTTGAAGCACAGATATACTTTTTTTAAAGCTGCCAACAGACCACTCTGCCTAGATGTATCAGTGATAGCATTAGCAAGAGGCGGAGCCAGTATCTTCACTGCTCTGAGACCCGTATGTTTCCCCATTTCTTCCCCCTAGCTCTTCTGAGTCCAAGAGGAATATCTTTCTTGTGTAGGGCAGGAGTTAAGTGCTACTTTTTCCCTTGGTTATCCAGAACTCTGCATTTACTGGAAAATCCTTATTCCTTTATCTCTTCTGCAAATTACTCTTCAGGTTTCAGGCTTTGGGAAAATAAAAGCCAGAAAGATTTGCAGGCTAATTTTGCATTAGCCCTGCCACATTTCCCCTGAGGCAACATAACAGAAAGTCAGCTACCAGCTTGAATAAGGGTAGGAATAGAGAAAAATAAGGGAACGGGAAAACATCTCAAAACAGTATCTAATACATATGTAACAAACCTGCACATTGTGCACATGTACCCTAAAACTTTAATAATAATAAAATTAAAAAAAAACAGTATCTAGCCATGAAATCAACAGGAAAACAAAATCAAACAGTGTTAAGTTGCTTTCTCTTTATCCGTGTAGTACCCTGATGAAAATGTGTTTTCTTCAGGGAAGTATTCCCTGAGTAGTGTAGGCACTCCTTTATAAATATTCTATTGAAAATCAGACCTGGCAACAGTGAATCTTCGTGACTTCCTGCACAACCGCAGGAAGTGAGCTGTGGCTTGCCACTTAGACAAGGCCACCTAGACAAGGCCAGTACCCTTCACTTGGCCACAGTCTCTGTTACTCATCCAGTAGACCCTTGAGTTTGAGAGCCTTGGTCCAAGCACCTGTGTTATAAGTTCTGTGATGTCAAAGATTGGGATTTTTTTGTTGATTGCAACAAGCACAGTGTCTGGCACATATTAGGACTTGATGTGTATGTCTACAGTGAATAGATTCAAACCTCCTCTCCCTCTCAAAACCCATAACATTTTGTTTTTATTCAACTCTGCCTTATTAATCCTCCCTCCCAAAAGGATTTGATGTATTTATTATACATGACAACTGTATCCTGACACTTACCTGCAATATACAAGGTTGAGCAGAGTGAGTCTTCTCCTCAGTGGCCTCCAGCCAGAGAAAATACTCATATGGCCTCCTGGGCCTCTCTGGGTCACGATGTCTGGGCTGCTGCCTCTACACACACACTCCAACATATACCCTAGCTGTATCTGGAGTCACCCTCATTGTGTGTCTAATATCAGTCAGTCTCCCCATCTAGAATGTGAACTCTAGGAGAAGAGTAAGAAGAGTTCTAGTTCCATTGTACCCCCAAGCCCAGCACAGCACCTGGCATCAGAAAGGGTACTTTCTACTCAATGAGAGTAAAAGAAAGATAATAGTGCCCCCACCCCCACACCCTAACTTAAATTCCAGATATTTCTCAGGTGCACAGTTCCAGGGTAACAAAGCATGTTTTACTTCAGGCTCCTTTATTTTATGCATTACCATAGCTGCATGGCAAAAGCATTTACTCCTTTTGTACTAAATCACTGTCTTCCTCCTCCCTTCCCAATCTTTAATTTTTTAAACTATTCCTAAGATATTATAAGTATTTCATTTTGACTAAGTTTACTGGGATTGGGTCTGCCCAATTTTCAAATAATGAATACATAGTGGTTCAACATTCATGGCATTCATTCAGTAAGCATTGACTGAGCTGCTTTTATTTGCTAGATACCAAGCTAGGTGCTAGAGATATAAAAGTGAATAGGACCTGTAGTCCACAGTCTCTAAATGAGGCCATAAATGATCCATCCCCAGGGAAATGGTGAACTCAGAGAACCCCACAGTGCAAATCAAGGTACAGCTTTTCCTGTCTGATGAACTGTTAAGGACTTAAGATAAGTTTCCTAGACAACTTGAACCAAAGCCAGCTTCCCAGGGTTTTGGGTTATCTTCTAAAGCTGATGTAGTCATAAATTTTCTATAGACTCCCAGCCCTTCCAGAGATTCCTCTGTTTTCCCATATCAATCCAATTACTCATGCCCAACTCTCTCTCATTCTATCTCTCTAGACCTTTATTCTGGAGAGATCTCATTTTCTTGTGATGTGTGCAAGTTGTGATTTGTTCACTACCCCATGCTCTCTGTCACTGACTCAAAATCAGAAATGAGATCATGTGTCTAACAACAGCTTGCACTAGGCAGGCATGTGAATGTTACCTCTCTTCTCCCTTCTTCCCCAAAATGCCAGTGCTGAAATTGCTTCTCTGTCAAATGGAGCACTCACATTTTGAGAGCTTGTTTTTATTTCTATTTCTTTCTCCCTCACCATCTTTGCCGAGACTGACAAATGTTCCGGTTAATGCCACCCCCCCTTCCCTCAGATGTAAGAAAAAAGAGGCCTGAAGATTGTAACCAACTCATGAAAATAGTTCTCTGAGCAGATAAGTGAAAGTGAAACAACAAAAAGAAGTTGAATTTTTTCCTGCACTGTCTCACCTTTTGGTCACGACAAGACTTCTTCAATGATAATGGAATGTATACTTTGCTCTGTTTTTTCTTTGACAGCCCTTAATCAGTTTTCCCCTAGTTATCCGGCGTGTGGGTGGCTGGAGGGACTTCTCCCAAAGCTTCAAAATGAAACAACTTTCTGAGAGATACATGAACCAAGACTCCAGCCCACTCAAAGTGCAGATCCTAATGAGTCATTTCAATTTTAGGAAGCATATTCATCTAAAAGGTGCCTGAGCCAGAAAACAAAATTCTCTTGACTGTGAGAGTTAAAAATAGTTTTTGTTACAAGCAAAGGGGAAACTCCTCCTAGCATATAAATCATTCACCAGTGCCACATGGAAGATGTCAGCTTAGGCTGGTGTCTCTGGCTTTTGCCAGACACAGAGTTGTTTCAAAAATAATGGAATAAATTCCTATTGCCCGGTTCCTCTGGGACCACTACATAAAGCATTTAATTCATATTCTGTCAAGTCATTGAGCAGTCAGCACTTACCAAAAACTTAATACTGAATGTGATTGCTTCATTATGTGTAACTATCTTTAACTTGAGCAATAATGCTGTGGGGTCACTTAGAACTTGACACAGAGTCGCAGATTGAAGGGGAGGTCTGCTGCCATGGAGACCAGCTGACCTTCTGACAAAATGATTCACTTTTTCCTCGTAGTGGCACTCCAGATTCTCAGAAAATTCATTTTACGTTTGTTATGTTTCTGTCTTTCAAGCTGTCTTCATTTACTAAAGTTCAGTGAAAGAAAATCACAGTATAGGAAAAACTAGGCCGGGCACGGTGGCTCACGCCTGTAATCCCAGCACTTTAGGAGGCCAAGGTGGGTGGATCACCCGAGGACAGGCATTCGAGACAAGCCTGGCCAACATGGTGAAACCCCGTCTCTACTAAAAATACAAAAATTAGCTGAGCGTGGTGGTATGCACCTGTAATCCCAGCTACTTGGGAGGCTGAGGCAGGAGAATCACTTGAACCTGGGAGGCAGAGGTTGTGGTGAGCCAAGACCATGCCATTGTACTCCAGCCTGGGCGACAAGAGCAAAACTCCATTTCAAAAAAAAAAAAAAGAAAAACTATACTTCTGGTTGAAATCTCTTAAACTTATTGGACAGAGCATTGGTAATTCAGTATCATGTTTTTTAAAGAAAAAGAAAAGATCTTTTAAGGCTGAATAATATCTCATTGTATATATACACCACATTTTCTTTATCCTTTCATTCATTAACACGCTTAGGTTGTTTCCATATCTTGGCTATTGTGCTTTGATGAACACGAGACTACAGATATCTCTTCAACATACTGATTTCATTTCCTTTGGGTATATACCCAGAAAAGGCATTTCTCGGTCATATGATAGTTTTATTTCCTACTTTTTTGAGGAAGTTTCATAACCTGCACTGATTGACATTTTTGTTTGTTTGTTTTTTGAGACAGAGTCTTACTCTCACTCAGGCTGGGTGCAATGGTGCAGTCATGGCTCACTGCAGCCTCGACCTCCTGGGCTCAAGCAATCCTCCCACCTCAACCTCTCAAGTAGCTGGGACTACAGGTGTGAACCACCATGCCTGGCTAGTTTTTAAATTTTTTGTAGAGAGGGAATCTCACCATGTTGTTCAGGTTAGTCTCGAACTCCTGGACTCGCAATCCTCCTGCCTCGGCCTCCTAGAGCACTGAGATTATAGGCATGAGCCACCATGCCCAGTCCAACTTACATTCTTACCAGCAATGTACAAAGATTCCCTCTTCTGTAGACCATCAGTGATACTTGTTATCTCTTGTTTTCTTGATAATAGCCATCCTAACAGGTGTGAGTAATATCACACTGCAGTTTGATTTGTATTTTCCTAATGATAGTAATGTTAAGCACCTTTTCATATATACTTGGCCATTTTTTATGTCTTCATTGAAGAAATGTCTATTCAAGTCCTTTGCCCATTTTTTAAATCAGATTATTATTATCATTTTACTATTAAACTGTGTAAGTGTCTTACTATATATTTTAGATATTAACTCCTTAGCAGATAAATGGTTCACAAATATTTTCTCCCAATCAGTAGGCTGCCTTTTGATTTTGTTGATTGTATCCTTTGCTATGCAGAAGTTTTTGAGTTTGATCTGTTAAAAGAAAAATTTTAGACAAACTAAATGTAACAGAGTTTAATTGAAAAACTCCAGCCGAATTAAATTTAAAGGAGTTTAATTAAGCAATGAATGTTTCACAAATCGGGCAGCCCCCAGAATCACAGAAGATTCAGAAAGACTCCAGGGGGCCTCGTGGTCAGAACAAATTTACAGACAAAAAAGTAAAGTGATATACAGAAATCCGAAGTGAGGTACAGAAACAGCCAGATTAGTCACAGGTTGGCATTTGCCTTATTTGAACACAGTTTGAACACTCGGCAGTGTATGAGTGGTTGAAGTATGGCTGCTGGGATTGGCCAAGACTCAGCTCTTGTTATAGGCACATACTCCTAAGTTAGGTTTTCAATCTTGTCTACTTATTAAGTTAGGTTGCAGTTAGTTCACAAGGACTCAGATATAGAAGTATGGAGTCCTTCTCAGGCTATATTTAGTTTGCTTTAACAATTCCCCCCTTTTGGTCGTTTTCTCAATTTTGAGAGATTGACCAAAATATTAGTCATTGATGTCACTATCACATTGTAAATGTACTTATTTGGTCTTGGAACCAACTGGGAAACAGTAGAACAGTGAGTTTTGCAAAGGTAGGAGCAAGGGTTCCTCCTTATACTGGAACATCCTGTTTACAGCAGAAAAACAAAACCTGGTCTGTTCTGGACTAGGATCTGTGTGTTTCCTTAAAAACTTAGTTTGATTATGTCACATTTAGCACGAGCAACTCCATTTTGGTTTGATTTAGTCTGTTGGGGCCTATTGCATGAGCTCAGTCCAAAACAATGGTCTGCCATAATTTTGCTAAAAAAAAAAAATTCCCCCTTTTTGGTCAGGTTCTTACTTAGGTGAGAATATGATAAAAAAAAAAAAAAAAAAACTTAGGGCCTTAGCACCACTCTCAGCATGATTTTTGGGTTTCTAGTCTCAGCATATCATTCATAGGTTATGGTATCCTCATGGTCACACATTTCTTTCAGCTCTTGTCATTCCACTTGAAGAGTGACCATTTGCCATTCTAGAGATGGCTGCATGCAAACATTTAAGACATTTGAGAGAATACAGCGCACCAGGGGGTCTACTATCATGACTATGGGGAGGATAATATCAAGAGTTTGCAGTATGCTCCTTACACAGAGCTCCCATAAACCAAACCACCTAAAATCAAATAGATCAAAGAATTAGAGTCTACTTGCTTAACTAAGCACTCTTTTTGTTAATCCCCTACAACTGAATCTCTAAAATATCCAATGTTTTCTCCATAGGCCATGAGTGCCAGCACCTACACAGATACTTTTCTGTTTCGCCAATTCTATTATTTGGCATAACTTTCACAAGAGAATTTAAAGTCTGTTGTGTAACCATAGCCTTTACAGTAGAATCTGCTATAGAGCCTATCATGAGGAATACACTTCGAATCATTGCCTCTTTTATTCCAAACCATGGAAAAAGGACCTAAAACATGATGCCCTTCTGGAAGAGTAAAGGCCTCCTGGAAGTGTTCTCTTTAACCCATGATGTGGGTTAAGAGAAGTGAATCAATGTTCTGTTTCTTACTGATTATGTGGTGACATATGTACCATTAAAGTTTCTCACCTCCATTGGGACTTCATCTTTCATCTATCCAAGTATAAGGTTATCTATGTATAAGGCCAGCTGAAAAATCCTCCACAAATAAAAGTGTATCCCATAAGTGCACACAACAAACCCCCTATTCATTTCTATTGTTCATAGAGGCATAAACAAAAAGATATTCGTAGATAAGAGTCTCATGATAGTAGAGAAGTCTTGATCTGTGATCTTGGGAAAAGCTGTTCACATGAAGGATACCATCTTCTTCTGAGAAGAAATCTCCCTGGTTAGCTTTACCTTAAGCATTCCAATGGGTGTACAGTTCCAAGAGTGTGGAGGGACCCTTCTCACTTGTGAGATTATGAACCGAAAGTTCAAGGTTCCAAAGTTTGTGTTGCAGTGTGGATAGCAAGGGCAGTCTTTCTCTTATGTTCTCAGAAGATAGAGTTCTTGGGTTCTAGATTGTAAAGGGGTTGACTGTCGTCAGTGAACCATAAAAACCTTTCTTTACCTGGTGAAAATACAGTGTAGCGTAATAATCTACTGTTATAACATCAGTGCTCTTGCACAGGAGAGCTTTTATACAACCGGAAAACATGCATTGAAAATGACAATTGAATGAAATCCCTTTATAAAATGTTTAAATGACCCATCTGGTAACTAACGTACTTGAGGCTTTGATTGTTTTTCCAAGAATATGGGTTTGACAAACCAAATATTTGTTATAAGCTATTTTAGCAATTTATTAGTCACCACACCAGTATATTTAATTTGGATCATTTTATCTTTTCCATTATGAGTCATGGAATGCAGAACTTTTAATAATAAAAGCTTTAAGGACTCAGGAAGGACGAGGTGACATGAGTCCATGTTTAACGTTGGACTTATATCCTCTTGAATACAAGTTGTTATTCCAAATTAGGTGTCTAGTACTGATAACTGATGGGTTATCATAGGTAATTTGACTTAGACGATGGAGTTCATTCAAATTGTATAGCTAAACAATTTCAGTATTTGCTGATTTAACATGCAAATCTGGCAAAGTATTTCCTTGGTATTCAATTGATTTTTGTTCTCCTTGGGTTAGCAGTTGTATAAACCAGTCAGTCTTTTTATTAAAGTTTCAGGAATTCTTACCCAGTCCAATTCTTGGGGAATTGGGGAATTCATGGGAATTTTTACCCATGATACGATTTTAAAGTTATTAGAAACCTGTATTCAAGAGTGCTTTTCAGGGTCCTTTTCATCCTTTCACGAACCTCCTAAAAGACACCATATTCTAGGATTTTTCCACGCTTGTGAAGTTCAGAAACTGCACCAGCATTAAGCAGTTAACTATGGAAATGACTTTAAATAGTCAGCTAAAGACACAATTGACAAGGAAATTTGGTTATTTCTGTGGTCTACAATAACTTAATAACCATAGTTATGATTGATAGCATATACTCAGACATATTAGAATTTTAGAAATCCCATACAATTTTGGAACATATTGATGGTATACACTAAAATAAAACCTGAAGAAGGTTAAACATTATCTTTTATTTTGACAATGCTTCCCTTATAACTTAACATGTCAGATAATTCTGTTTACCTCTCTTTTGCATGCTTCAGGAGCCCTCTGTAGCATCTCAAAGTTAGAGGTCAGAAAAGACAATTTTGAAGCTGAAATTTGATTTTGGGAAGCCCATCAAATATATTAAAGGTTTAAAACACTTGATATTATGAAACAGAATTCCAGGTTACCGTAAGTCATTCATTTAGACAAAATGATGACTCAAAATATTTTAAAAAGGCAAAAACCTTTACTCATTGATGGAGGGAAGACTTAACTTTCCAAAAACTTTGTCTTTTATCTTTCCCTTCTTTTTTCGGTAGTTTATTCAAAAGGTAAACAAAAATCTTTCATTATCTTTTAATATTACATGAAAATCTTGTTCAAGAGAGAAAACCACATTTCACCCTTGCATTATGTCAACCTCAACTTTTAATAAAACCTTATAGACAAGACAAATCTATCTAATCTTAATCAGTTTGACCATAAGGTCAAAAGGTTTATTCTCATAAAGCTTTTATAAGCCGTTACAAATTTTGGTTAAAGAGCAGATCAGTGCTTTAAGAAAACCCTGTTGTGCTCTTATTCCAATGTTCAATTTATGGAAAAACTTAATAATACCCCTTTAACTTTAGTCAGTGTCCACACAGAATTTCTTTTTATAAGATTGATTTTTCACAAACCTTCCACAACTTGTTCAAATCTTTAGCTTTATCCTATCTAATATAAAACAATCCTTTAACCCTCTAAACTTAGGCAAGAAAATCCACATTTTTATGCATTCTTATAGTCTTTTCTAAAAATACATTTTACTTTCTTTACATACCTTGCATGTAAAAATTTTTTTCAGTGGTCTCCATTACATATGATAATGGTAACTCTTAGCAATTTTCAATTTTGATGAAAAACCTGGTAAGTTATTTTAGTTATATACTAGGTGTGGAGCCTAGGAAATCAGACAGAAGTGCAGATAAGGTCTGACTCTTTCCAGCATAGCTAGGGGTGTGGCTAACTCCACATGTGCCCAGGCCTTACCAAGCTGTAAAGCAGGAAAGTTGAACAATTTTCAAAAGCCAAAGAAGCAGTTTATAACCTTAAAGCATTTAGCAAACCTAATATCTGACCTGACTAATTTAGACCAAATGTCTTTATTTTAAATTATCTTTAAAACTTTTTATTTCTCAGAGATTACAAAAGTCACATGAACTAAAAGGCATTACAGTTTTTATTTTTCTTTCAAAATATTTGATTTAAGCACTTATTTTTAAGCCAATTAATTAGAGCTCTTTTATATGAACATCACACACACAACACATATATAACTACACAGACAGACAGACAGAAGAAGATCCAATAGTTGTTAAGATTTTTCATTTGCCAGTTTTGAAGTTTCTTAATTGGACTACCGGATTTAGAGTGGAGTCCTTAGAGGAATAGGGCCAGGAAAGCATGCAGTTTTTACAAAATCTAGAATCTTCAAAGGTAGCTGAAAGAAAGGAAAATTCAAGAAGAGAAGCCAGAAGTTGTTCATGGAGGGGAAAAGATAAAGGTCATGCAGATATTAAACCAGAAAGTACTCATTCCCTAAGCCAGAATTCAATCTGGACCACCATTGTAAAATGGCACATATCAAAACAAAGTACTGCCATGTGGTTACAAGGTTTAGCTCCCAAGGACATACAATAAGATGGAGACCTCATCCATTTTTTTTTTTTTTCTTCGGAGATCTGCAGCAAAATTTGTAACAGACCAGCTTTCTGGGCCATCTTGAATAGCGAGCTTATGAGTTCCTAAGCCCATGTTCTATCCTAAGGTACCCCTCTTTATGACAGAATGACAAAGAAAGACAAATTCATAGCACAAAATACACCAGATTTGCTACAGCTTAAGACTAGCCTCAGAATCCTTTTTCACGTTAGTCAAAACTTTACAGAGGAGATAAACAGTGATTTTTACCATTCATTTAACCGGTTTGCACAGAGAGAGAGAGGGGCCGGAAGTCTGACTGTAAGAAATTCTTGCCCTTTTGCTGGCATGTCAGCTTTCTAAGTTCTCTTTCCCTGAGTGGCCCTAGCGACCCTGCTTGCCACACTATAGCCCTGGAGACCAAGCCGCAACACAAAAGAAAATCTTTTTTTTCCCCCTCTCTGGTTCATGGAACCCCAGGCAGAAGCCTCTCAATTTTGTAAGATGCTGTCCAAAGAGTTCCATCCGGTAACCAAATTAACATTTTCCATTCCTGTAGAGCAAAATATGTGTGACAAAACATAGACATTAGCCACTCTGCTTAGCACCTGGTATTAGACTGGCAAGGCTCAAACTTGCCCCCGGTTGGGCCTTGTCATCTTTAGTCCCTTTTAACCAAGAAGGACTTTACTGGGGGGAGGGCCTCTAACCCAAGCTTATCCTTTACTCAGGTAAAATATACCCCCATTACTTATCCAAAGTCAGCCAATTGGTGCTGCTGTCTATTTCTTTGGATCAGGGTAGTAACTAAGATTAAAGGTTAGCAGATTTAATTTTGGGGAGCCCTCATTTTTAAATACACTTCAATGTGTTGTTGTTTATCCAGAACGTTCCACTGTAAGTTATCTTTAGTAAGATTTCGCCATTTCTGTAAGACTTTGCTCCTTCCTGGGTCTAATGTATAAGTCAAAGGGAACTCAATTTTTCAGCAATTGAGGATCCCATTTTAACCTAAAATATTGGCTTTGCTCTCAGGTTCCCTTGATTAACTTAGCCAATGATTTTTTTCCTACTTAAGTGCACAAGAAAAGTGAAATGAAGGAGTAGAACACAAAAATCCCTGTAAATTTTCAAAAGCCAAATTTGACAACCCCTGCAATATTATCATTTACTACCAGTTTCTTCTGACCCAGTCAGATGTAAGAGGCCTCTAACTGGATCCAAGCCAGTTAATTACTGGATCAAATCTGATCCTGGACCTAGTCCAGTTTCTGTTGTGACTTCCAAACCCAGTTTGAGACAGAAATTTGTTCAAAGAAACTCAGAGAGCTCAAAACACAAATCCATGGAGCTCTAAAATTTAAGAGAGAACTTACCCATGATTCCCAGCTGCTCTGAGACATCAGTGGACACAAATGGGTCCTGCAGGTACCTTGCATGTTCACTCCACACTCCTGGGGTCATTAAAGCTCTACTTCGGACCCTGCTTCTGACACCATCTATTAAAAACTCCAGCTGTATTAAATTTAAAGGAATTTAATCGAGCAATGAATGATTCACAAATTGGGCAGCCCCCAGAATCACAGCAGATTCAGACTCCAGGGGGGGCCTCCTGATCACAACAAATTTATAGACAAAAAAGTAAAGTGACGTACGGAAATCAGAAGTGAGGTACAGAAACAGCTGGATTAGTCACAGGTTGGCATTTGCCTTATTTGAACACAGTTTGAACACTGAGCAGTGTATGTGTGGTTGAAGTATTGCTGCTGGGATTGGCCAAGACTCAGCTCTTGTTGTAGGCACATGCTTCTAAGTTAGGCTTTCAATCTTGTCTACCTATTAAGTTAGATTGCAGTTTGTCCACAATGATTCAAATATAGATGTACTGTGTCCTTCTTAAGCCTTATTTAGTTGGCTTTAACAAGTCCCATTTGTTTATTTTTGCTTTTGTTGCCTGTGTTTTGGGTGTGATATTCAAAAAATCAGCTGGGGCCAGTGGCTTATGCCTGTAATCCTAGCACTTTGGGAGGCTGAGGCGGGCAGATCACTTGAGGCCAGGAGTTCGAGACTAGCCTGGCCAACGTGGTGAAATCTCATCTCTACTAAAGATACAAGAATTAGCTGGGTGTTGTGGCAGACACCTATAATCCTAGCTGCTGGGGAGGCTGAGGCTTGAGAATCACTTGAACCCGGTAGGTAGAGGTTGCAGTGAGCCAAAATTGCGCCACTGCACTCCACACCCCACCTTGGGCCACAGAGTGAGACTGTCTCAAAAAAATAAATTAAATAAATAAATAAATAAATAAATAAATAAATAATTGTCAAGACCAATGTCAGGAGCTTTTCCCATACGTTTTCTTCTAGGAGTTTTGTGGTTTTAGGTCTTAACATTTAGGTATTTAATTCATTTTTAGTTGATTTTTTGTACATGGCCTAACATAAGGGTCCCATTTTATTCTGTTGCATGTGACTAGCCAATTTTTCCAATACCATTTATTGAAGAGACTGTCTTTTCCCCTATTGTGTCTTCCGGGTACCCTTATTAAAAATTACTTGACCATTTTAGATTCTCTTGCCACACCAAAAAAAAAAAAGTACCTCTATGAGATGATGGGTGTTAATTTGCCTGTAGTAACCATTTCACTGTGTATATCAAAACACCAAGTTTTACACCATAAATATATGCAATAAGAAAAATATTCTAAGTGTATCTTGGTTATTTTGCCTAGCAATTGAATCAGCTAATTTCCTCATTCTTTTTTCTTTTCCTTTCTTTACTTCCCCCCTCCATCTCTCCGTTCCTTCATTTCTGTCCTTCCTTTCTATTTCTTTTTTTGTCTTTAGATAACCTAAGAGATATCTTTGACTCTCCCAATATGTGGAAACTAGATGATCTGAGAAACTAGTAACATTAGAATTTTTCTCTTAAAAAAACTCAGTGAGCCTTTGTGCTACCTTTATTGTAAAATACATGAATAAAATAAGGTTTTACCTTAATATGAAGTTATTTTCCCCCATCTGGTTTAGAAAGTACAGAGGATCAGACCAACTCTACTATCTCTGGGATTAAGTAAAAGTTTCCCTATCTGATTCCAGGATAATATTAACACGATAAAAGAGGATTCAGGAAAATATAGAACTCCGAGCTTATGAAAATCTCCTGCCTCCTGAGGCTTTGGCACAAATAAAGACTGTGGCCTGAGGCCCAAATTGTACTCAGTCCTTACAAATGCCCTTGCAACAATTCAGTGTTGGTTTTTTTTTTTTTTTTTTTTTGAGACATGGTTGAATTTTTAAGACTGTAAGTTGTCTGCTTTCAGAGGGAAGAAAGCAGAAAAATCACTGCTTTACATTTGAAAAGCTCACTTTCTGAAACAGCCGGTTCCCCACTGGGACAGCCAGTGGCTGGCAGTGGATTTGTAAAGGCATCACTCTAATAACTTGCTGACAAGATAAATACTGCTTTAAATTTAAGGCCTCTTTTGGGTCCTAAAATCTGTAAGTTGTTTGCAGTTATGAAAAATTTACAGAGGAAAGAAAATTTTCTTTTATTAAGAGCATTTTCTATATCATTGATACTCTCCTTCTGAATGCTTGTCACCTAAAATATTTAGGTGACTTGTGGACTCTCAGTCCTATGATAAATATAATTTGCAGGAAATGTTGTGATCATTTTCCCCACTCATTCAGACAATTAAATAAGATGGGACTTCAATCATGCAATCTGTGAAGGTAAACGTGCTTTGTTTTTGCAAGAATATTTTTCTGGACTACATAAAATTCAGATTTTGAACCAGTGAATTATGTCATTGCTTACAGATATGCCAGTTTCTCTTTAATACTGCTTACTTCATGCACCGAGGCATGACATCTTTCAGATCTTCTGAGCTAATATCACAGAAGTAAAATGACCATAAAAGTGTTTCAAACGGAAACATTTTTGAGAATAAAAGGAGGCCCTATTATTCATGAGGGGACAACAGGCAAACAAGAGGACTTCCCTGAGCTATACATGAAAGATTGAGTGTTTAAAATCTGAAAGCAAATTAGTGAAAGATAAAAAATATTCTTATTTATCCCACTGCAATTTTTAAAAAATAAAATAACTGCTTCTTATTGTAAGCATAATTTATTTTAGAAAAATGAGAAAATACATTTAAGCATATAGAAGAATTAAACACACTGCCATCCCAAAGATCATCTTTTTTATTGCTTTGATGTATTCCAGAGCTGAAATATATACATGTCACATTAATGTTTACACACCTGTGCATGTATATGTATGTGTATGTATGTTTATCCACACATATACACATTGTTAAGCAGAATACCAGCACCTGTTGCAAATCCCGGGGAGGACTCTAAACACCTTACTAATTCCTGCTAAGTTTCCTACATCTGGAAGGAGGTTTTGCACAAACCCAGCTGTTAGAATGAATTCCAGTGATAGAGAACACTCTCACAACAAGTCAGGCAAAGCAAGGTTATGACTCACAGACAGCAAGAATCAACAGAAGCCTAGGATCCATGGTAAGCCAGTCCCCCAAGCCTGGGAAAAGCTGCCCAGGGCAGATGGATTCTTATCTGTACACACCCCATTTCTCACCAAAGCTGAGGGACCCTGAAAGTATTCTGCTCTGAGTTTTACACACCTGGGGAAACTTGTATTGCTGACCCAAAGTATTGTAGGACATCCTGTTCTAGGAAGGATGAGGAGAAGACCTGGGCTATTCCAGATGGTTCTTTCTTATCTCAGGACACTGCATTTTCAGCACATTCTACAGTTACCCTGAAAACCTGAGAACTCCAAGTGGGAGGGGGAAAAGCTGGGTCAGTCAAGGTCATCTGGGGACCTGTACTCTTGCACACACTTATATTTACATTTTTATGCAAGGTAAACTCATACTGTGTGTGTTGTTCTGAAACCTGCCTTATTCTATGTCAATAAATTTTCTTCTGTAGCAGCTTGTAAGGCTACGTACCATTCTGTTATATGAACGTGTCATAATTAATTAAACAATCTCCATATCAAAGGATAAATTTTTTTAAATGATTCCCATATAGGTTTAAGTGAACATATGTTAAAGTTTTCTTTATCTCATTAATTAGTGAAGAAACTAGTAAGGTATTGAACGGCCAGTTCAAAAATGACCTCAAATTATCCCACATTTAGTCACATTTTTTAAAATGCTGAAGTGAATTCACATATGGATGCAAAACTGGTAAAACTAGTCAATGTCTACAGGGAGATAATCAATGCATTTCACCAGACACTATTAGTATTTCTATGGACAGTAATTATTTGCATTACTGTGAGTTTTCTATATGTGAACTTCTATCTTTATGAAGTCATAAAATAGCATACTAAAAAACAAATAATAGCTGTCTAGCTAGACAGGACACATAATAAATTTCAAAATCTTTCCAATGTTTTTCCTTACAACCACATTGTTGTATTAAATGTTTCAAATAAATTGTACATTTGACAACTAAATCTTTTTTAAAACTTTTAAATTTAAGATAAATTGCTAGAAATGTGATGACTGGGTCAAACAGCATGCAGTTTTGGGCTTGGGAAGGTGGAGAGTTACATACATGTGAAGACTTTTGATACATAGTACCAAATTGCCCTTCAGAGAGATTATACCATTCACACTCTCACCAGCAGCACAGGTGAGTGCCAGTACCCCTGACATACATACATATATACATACATACATACATACATACATAGCAAACCAGAGCTGGACAGTGTTAGAGTGGCAAAAACAGATTTTATTCAGGACTATTTCAATAGGAGAAAAGAAACCTCAGTATAGAACTGGGCTCAATTCTGAATACAGTATAGACAACTGGGGATTTAGAGCCAAGGAACAGGGTGGGGTCAGTGGACAGAAAATACTAAGAGGAAACATCAGGAGTAAAGGAGGATTCTGGCTACACCAACTTGACAGGATTCCTGCTGTAATACCCTGTCCCCTGCCAGTGTCCTTCCAGGTTCCTGGTTGCTGAAACAGCAGGAGTCCCTCAAGGAATAGAAGAAATCATACCAGGGTTAAGTAATAAAAGCTGTAACTCAAGTCTAATCAAGACCTAATAAAATTATCACCTTATATCTAAAGGAAAACAGCACCTTTTGGCTTTTAGCCCAGATTTTTAAGGGACCAGGAGGGCCTCACAGCCTACATATTTCTGTTATACCCCAGTGTGTTAGTTAGAGTAACACCAAGTTTTGCCTTAGAATTAGAGGTTTATGTTTTTCTATCATAACAGTGCAATTATGGGTCAGTTTGGGGGTTTTGCTCCATGTAGTCATTCAGCACCCAAGATGATAAAGATCCCGCAATCGTCAACATCATGTGGCTTCCAAGATCAGTGTGCTTACTCCTTTTCTTTTTTTTTCTGTTTTTTTGATTTGGTTTGGTTTTTTAGAGATGGAGTCTCATTCTGTCATCCAAGCTGGAGTGCAATGACGTGACCGTTGCTCACCACAGCCTCAAACTCCTGAGCTCAAGCAATCTTCCCACCTCAGCCTCCCAAGTAGCTGGGACTACAGGTGCATGCCACCATGCCCAGCTAATTTTTTCTTATTTAAAAAATTCTTTTAGAGATAGGATCTTGCTATGTTGCCCAGGCTGAGCATGTTTATTTCCATTCTATTGGCAGAGGGGGTGAAATGCATGGAGGAGCATGCAAAAAAAGATTCTCTGTGCCAAATTTGGCAGAAGTGGTATATTGCTTTCCCTCAGAATTAGCCAAAGATCAGGAACACAGCCACCCAATTGCAAGGGGGGCTAGGAAATGTTATCTAGTTGTGTGTCCAAGAAGAATAGGAGAAAGTGGATTTTACTGAACAAGTAGCAGTTTCCAGCACATATCATTTCTTGTAATTAGATTTCTTTGACAGATGTGAAATAAGGTAGGAAGTTGTTATAGAGACCGCAAACATTTAGATAGATTGTTCCTTAAGGTAGAAACTACAGTTGTTTACCTTTATATCTCCATCATTTAGCCCTGAGCCTGTTACAAAGCAGGTGATGTATACATGTTGAAAGATTGAATGAGTGAGTAACATCAGGTGTCATGCATGGTTGAATGACTTTTAAAATAATGTCTTTATGGAGATATAATTAACATACCATTGACTCAATTAAAGTATATAATTCAGTGGGTTTTAGTATATTCACATAGTTGTACAACTGTCATGATAAATTTTAGAACATTTTCATCACCCAAAAAGAAATCCCATACCCCATTGGCATGACTAGCAGTCATTCCCCATTTCAAGCCACTCTCCAACCCAAGGCAACCACTAATCTGCCATGTGCTTATTCTAGATATTAAATAGAAATGAAATCATATAATATGTGGTTTTCATGAATAGCTTCTTTACTTAGCACAATATTTTCAAGGTTCATCCATTTTGTAGCATATATTATCACTTCATTCCTTTTTATTGTAGAGGATGTTCCATTTTGTGGATATATCCTATTGTATTTATCTTTTCATCAGTTGATGGTCATTTGGGTTGTTTTCACCTTTTGGAAAATAAGAATAATTCTGCTATGAATATTCATGTTCAAGTTTTTATGTGGATATATGTTTTCATTGGTATGTATTCTTGGGTATATACCTAGGAGAGAAATTTCTGGGTCATATGGTAACTCTATGTGTAAACTTTTGAAGAACTGCTGGACTGTTTCCCAAAGTGGCTGCACCAGAGCAGGTGCAGTAGTTTATGCCCATAATCTCAACACTTTGGGAGGCTGATGCAGGAGGATTGCTTGAGGCCAGGAGTTTAAAAGCAGTCTGGGCAACATAGAGAGATTCCATCACTACAAAAAAAAAAAAAAATTAGTTAGGCATGGTGGCACACGCCTATAGTCCTAGCTACTTAGGATGGTGAGGCAGGAGAATTGCTTGAACCCAGGAGTTTGAGGCTGCAGTGAGCTATGTTTGCACCACTGCATTCCAGCCTGGGTGACAGAGCAAGACCCTGTCCCAAAATAAAATAAAAGAAAATGGCTGCACTGTTTTGCATTATTGAGTGATTTCTTGAATCTCCAGTATTCACAAAGTGTCTGGTACCTACTGGATGGTAGATAAGTTCATTGAGTGCTAATAGTGTGCCACACATTCTTCTAAACACCAAAGTTATGATGTGACAAAATTCCTGCTTTCATGGTGATTCCAATCTAGTGAAGGGAGACAGACAACCACATAAACAAATACAGTAGGTGATTTCATGTAGTGATAAGTGTTCTGAAAGCCATTACATAGACCTGAGTGACAGAGAGTAGCTGGGCAAATGTGGGATGCTCCTTTAAGCTCTGTCGTCAGGGAAAGCCTCTCCGAGGAGACGACATTTGAGCTGAGACCTGAATAATAAGTTCTAGCCACATCAAGTTTTCGATGACAATTTTTTAAGCAGTATAAATGGTAATTCCAAAGCCGTAAGTGTTTAATCCTTTATAACAAATTGTGCATAAGAACCAATGCAGTAAAAAGCCTGAACTAACATCTTTGAAGTAAGAGATCATTGTTCCTACCTATGGGTAATTTATTTCTGGAAGACAGCATTCAACTGAAGACAACTCAGCTGCTCTCACACGGTAGTCGAGATCTAATGACTGAGTTGGGAGTTTCCACGTTCTCTCCTCATATTCACTCCTAAGCTAGGCCATGTCTCTGTGCACATTCCCACCCTATTCATGAAGGAGCCAACTGGGCCAACTGCTCTCTGAGGTTCATAGGGCTCTGAGGACAGTAGTTATCTTGAGTGAAGCACAGGCTCCTTTGAGCAACAGGGTCCTTTTAAGTATTAGTACTCTGCCATCAAAGGTCATCTGTGTGAAAGAATGCCAAATGCACAAGATACCCTCCCCTAAGGGCTGCCTTTCCAGAAATCAAAGCAGGATCTTACAATCTGAGGGCCACACAACCTCTTCTATAAGTGGCTTTCTCTAGTCTCTTTCCATTATTTTATTCTCTCACCTTTCAGGAGGGCCCTTCAAAATTCTACAGTGCTTAATCTAACTATCTCCCTCTGAGGGCTCTTTTTGCAATGGACAAGCATCTGAGGTCATTGGAGTGAAGCCTTGCTCTTGAAGGGAAGGGAACCATGCCTTTGGGAGGGATATGTCTGTTTCCTGCCAAGACTTGTAGGACAGCCTGTCAGTAGAGAGACACCAGAGGAGAAAAAAACTGCAAACTCTCTGTTACTCCTCACTGAATATCCATGTAATCCGGACTGCACTACGGCAACTATACATGCCATTTGCTGTGGTCCACTATGACCCAGTTTCTTTGCAATTAATTTAGAGCCATTCATGGCTTCATTCATTTATGTAACAAACAGGCTTTTGTGCACTCCTGCACACTTTGAACAGTGCAATGTCTAGACAGTATAGCAGTGAGCAGGATTGACAAAGTCCCTGCATTCATGGAGAGTTATATACTAGTGGGGAAGACAAGTTAGCAAGAAAATTGCTAATAGTAATAAATGCCGCAAAGGAAATAAACTAGGAGATAATATAGAAAGCAATAATTAGGATGGAGGGCCTACTTTATCTAGGATGGTCAGAGAAGACTTAATTAAAAAAGTGACATTTGAGATGAGACCCAAGACATAAGGGAGAGGGAGAGTGAGAGTGAGCGGGAGAGCTAAAGTCATGGGGACAGCCAGGGAGCCCAGCCCAGCCAAGGGAATAGTAGACACAAAGGAAAGGGCAAGAGAGTGAGCCGAGTGGGACTGAGGAACACAGTGGGGATCTGTGTTACTACAGCATGTTAAGGAAGTGAAAGAGTGGTACACGATGAAGACGCAAAAGTGGCCCAGACCATGTGAGGCCTCCTGAGCCAAGGCAAGGATTACAGGTTTTGTTGTAACTGCGATGGGAAGCCTTGGACACTTTTTGCTTTGGGGAGGGATATGATCAAAATTGACTTTTAAATAATGTCATCCTGCCCTGTGATAAAGGGACAAATGAAGCATATCTTCTCATAATTTCTGACTAGTCAATTCCTATGTTTATTTTCTGAAATATGTACAGCTCTCAGGCTGTTGAATCTAGCTGTGCCCTCAAAAGTGACTTACCTACTGAACAGACATATCATGAAGCTATTGACTCTGTTGAGTAGGCAAAGTTTTTCTTTCTTTCTCTTTTGAGCTTTTATTGAAGTATAACAAACAGAGAGAATAGTGAATAAATTATAAGAATTTTTCAAACTGAACCACCTCTGTAACCAGTATCCAAATCAAGAAACAGTATTAACGCACTCCTCAGAACAGAAATCCCCATCCCCATAACCTCTGTTAGTCTACTTTCAAAATACAGAGTCCGAAGAATCTTTTCATTACATCATCCACGGACTAGCTGATTAGCCACACTAAGCATTAAAGCTCCTTGCGTGCCAAGAAAAATGGTAAGAAGGTCCAAAGAGCAAGCAATCCCGTGAATAATACGAGGTAAGACCCAGGCTGACAGAAAGCTACACTGGAGCTCCCTAGTAAGGCAGGAAAGCCTTTCACTTCTACTTCTTTTGTCAGGGTTTCTTTGGCTCCTGCAACATCCAGGAGGCCGCAAAAGATGTTACTATCCTCTCCTGATGCAGCTCTGCCTGCCCTCCCCATCCTCCGTCAAGTCAAGACAACGCTGTGAAGGCAGCTCGTAGGACATTGGAAACCTGGGTGTGGGAGTTTTAGGGTAGAGTGTTAGCTTATGGGCAGATTCTAGTGGAGGAAGATGTCTGTGCTATTGGTTGGAGGTAAAGCAGCCCTTATAAAAAGCCACCACTCACAATAAAAAAACAAAATGGGAAAAGGACTTGAATAGACATTTCTCATGAGAAGAAGATACACGAATGGCCACTACGCACATCTATATAGCTGATGGTCTGGCTTTTATGCTACTTTCTCTAACATTGTTGCTCATTAGAGAAATGCAAATCAAAATCCCCATGGGTTACCACTTTGCACCCACTAGGATGACAACAATACAAACAAAAGACAGAAAGTAAGTGTTAATGATGATGTGGATATATTGGGACACTTGTGCATTGCTGGTGGAAATGTAAATTGGTGCCATGCTATGGAAAATGGTTCCTCAAGCAGTTAAATGTAGAACTACCATATGAGCCAACAATTCCACTTCTAGATACATCCAAGAGACTTGAAAGCAGGGACTCAAACAGATATTTGTGTACCAATGTTCATAGCAGCATTATTCATAATAGCCAAAGGTGGAAACAATACAAGTGTCCATTCACAGATGAATGGATAAGCAAAATATATTTACATATTATGGAATATTATTCAGCCACAAAAGAATGATATTTTCATATATGATACAATATGGACTACCCTTGAAAACATTATGCTAAGTGAAATAAGCCAGACACAAAAAGGACCAATATCCTGTGATTCCACTTATATGAGGTATATAGACTAGGTAAGTTCGCAGAGACAGAAAGTAGAAGAGAGGTTACCAGGGACTGGGGAAGGGGGAAATAGGGAGTTATTTTTTATGGGGTATAGTGTTTGTGCTGGGGATAATGATAGAGTTTTGGGTACAGATGGTGATGGTGATTTCACAGTATTGTAAATGTATGGCTATACGATATTTTACATGTATTTAATGCCAATGAATTATACACTTAAAAATAGTTAAAATGATTAATTTATGTTATGTATATTTTACATTACATTTTTGTTTTAAAATAAAGAAAACAGCCACTACACTTTGATTCCCTTTTCTATATAGCTGATGGTCTGGTTTTTATGCAACTTTTTCTAACATTAACTTTTTCCCTTTTATTAGTCATCATGTTAACATGCTATCTTTAGAAAAATTGTTCACAGGGGGCCAATTTTGGAGAAAGTACTATGGAGTTATACCCATTCCTTCCCTAACCTTACTTCTTACTCTCAATGGCTTCTCCCAGCAGGAGGACATAATCTCAGCACTGTGGGTTAGTGCAGAGCCACCCAAAGACAAAATTTTCAACATAAAATCAGATTTTGAAGCTATGAGTTCTCATTATTCATATGCTGACAATAATGACTATATTATGCTAAAGCAAAGTTATAAAAAATCATTTTTGGATTTTTAGGCCACATGGGAGAATGGTGTGATTATATTTACATATATATTTCTAAAACAGAAAAAATTTCAATAAACTTTAGGAATCTTATGATGGACCATGTAGTTGGGCCACTTGAGAGGTGGGACATTGCCACCTTTTGTATCACAGAGGCCATCTTGTTACCAAACCAAATATGTTCTGCCCATCACAGGGAACCAAGAGACAAATCGAACTAGCTGTACTGTGAGCTGGCAAGATCACAGCATTTGCATACAATGCTTGTTTTCCCTGTTGAAGCTCTTAGCATTTGCATATAATGCTTGTTTTCCCTGTTGAAGCTCTTAGCATTTAGAAAATTCAGGATTAAACAACTTGTTGCAGCTCAGAAGCTAATACTCTGAACAACTGAATTGTCTTATTGTTTAAAAAAAAATGAAAACAACTTTGAAGTGATTAATTTAACAAATGCTGACATGTGCAGTGAATGAAGGCTTCCTTTCCTTACCTTTAATAAATCAGAATGTCTCAATTGAGAAAATCAAAGGGGAAGCAAGAAGTAGCCTTGAGGTAAAATAAATAGGTAAAGTAGGATCAACTTAGGCAAATGTATATTATAAACATAAAGAGGAATCTATGGGCATGGAGTAGAAGCACAGATCTCAGAAGAGCCCTAGGAAATATTTGCTTATTTTTGTAAGCAATGATTGGATCAATTAATCAATATTAAAATTCCTAAGTTGTAGGTTAAAATAAAAAGGCATATTTAAAATAAATTAGTCACTGAAGGTTAGTAAATGAGTCAGAATTTTGTTGATTGTTTAGTTGATTGATCTTAAGAAATAATTCCTTGCAGAATATTTGTATGTAATAAATTGCAAGGCCTAGGAAGCATGTTCTGCAGAATATGACTTAGAATCCTTTTCTGGAGTTCTGAGTAGTTATGATGCATAAACAACAAACATCAGAGGCTGTGTTTCTCTATACACATGTGAAATAGACTGTTGTACTCAAAGGCAACCTAGAACAAAGTCATAGGCATCAGTATGGAAAGAAACTTGGGTTGGGGTTTGTGCAGGGATGGGGAGAGAAGTGTGGAGTTCAGAAGAGGGAGGAAAGTTGAAAGACAATGTCAGCAGACCTTCTGAGGGACCTAATAAACACTGAAGCAGTTTTCTGTTTTTCCAAAGCTGAGACCTCATCTGACTTCAAGGACAAATTGCTATTTCTCTTGCCACCTTGGTCCTCCCCCTCATCTAAACTATGACTTACTATCACCTAGAATTCCCTTAATTGCAGGTAAAGACCTTTTTTCCATTGTTAGGCAAAAATACCATTAACACTTAAATATTTAATGGAATTAGCTACCTGGTATGAATGAAATCCAGTTAAGATTAAAAGATAACAGCAAATCATTCCCTTTTGGGATTGGGGTGATGATTTCTGTTCTGAGTAGAAAGCTGGAAGTCACAGGCCCTTGAAAAGGACAATGCCTTCTTTAGAAAAAGAAAACGGAAACATCAAGGGAAAGAGATCCCCCCTCCTCTCTCTCTCTCACACACATACACACACATGCACGCACGCACACACACACACACACACACACACCCTCTGCTGCAGTGGTACCCCCACTGCCTGCATGCAGGCCCTGGCTTCCACTGCTTGTGCACACAGGGGCTGGAGCACCAGGATAAGGCATGTCCTATATGACCAGCGGGTACCCTCCACTTAGCCAGGTTGTGATGAGATCTCCAGTTCTTTATGTTCCATTCATCTGTGACCCTGGGAAGTAATTTTATCCCTCTAATCCAGAAACACCTGGTAATGAAATGAAAACCTATCACAGAGTGTGAGCACTGCTCATAAAATAATGACAAATGATTTTCCAATTTCCTTTGACCAAAACATTTATTATTTGGTGTTATGGATTGACTAATTCCCTGATTTCTTTATAAATCTTTTTAAATTAAGAGAGCTCAATCTTATCTTGTAACAAGAAATTTATTTTAAAATAACCCTTTTATTACTTAGAGTACACAGACTTTTTAATGTAATAAGTGCTTTTTAATTATGAAAGTAATTCATGCTTATTAAAGAAAGATCAGAAAACACATGTAACTGGATAGAAAAAATACCCATTGTGCTACCATCCCATCACAAACACCTCTGTTAATATTTTCATGTCATCTTTAGAGCCTTTATTTTTGGGGCTCAGAAAATAATACCCCAAGTGTGGTGCTGTGGCATGCTGAGTACTTTGATGTAAAGGAGATTGGAAGGCTTCAGAAGCAGCCTCAGAAACAAAGTCTGTCTCTGACCTTCTCCTGCCCTTCTGTCTCCCACCCCTGTTTTTCCCGTAAGCAAGTTATAGAACCAGAAAAATGCCTCTTCGCCAAGGTGGGTCATAGAAACTAGAGCTTCTCTTCTCCAAAGCAAGCCTTAAAACATAGAAAGGTCACTCTCTTCCTTCTCTCTTTTCCCTTGAAGACCCTTATTCCAAGGGGTCCTGCCCCATACCCGAAGGAAGGAATGCTACACAGAATCAAAAGAATCTGAACAGCGAGGGCTTGCTGGGTTTTCCCCTCAGTCGGCTATTAGATCATTCCCTCTTCCCCAGTCACATTCTGCATAGCTGCCCTTTCTTCCTCAAACTTAAGCCTAAAAAGAGTTTTCCCTGAGTCTTTGAGTCTTCATTTCTGAAGGCTCCCATGCCACATAAAACTTTGATTAAACAAATTTGTTATGCTTTTCTCTTGTCAGCCTGTCTTTGGTATAGGAGTGTCAGCAGTGACCCTTTCGATGGGTGGGGAAAGGTAGCACACCTTTCAGCATCTACACTTTTCTTAAGTACTCGTGCTTTTTAAATAATTGAAGTCATACTGTGGTTATAATTTCCACACTTGCTTTTTATACGCTTAATATTTTATTGTAGGCATCTTTACATTGTTTTACAAGGCCTTTCTAAAAGTACTTTTAAAAATAACTGCTAAAGAGTCTAACAAGTGGATGTAAGGAAACATACCTCTGTAATTGGATAATTAAGTATTTAAATGCCCAGAATTTTGAAAACTAAAGTCTATTAAGGATTATAGAATAGTATTTCAGTTTAATATTATATTAAAGATTATATATATTTTCTCCTTTTTGATAGCCATGACATTTTGGGAGTTTTGATAATTGCTAAAAAATAAAATACTGAACCCTGGCCAGTAGAGTACTAAAATTATCTTAAATAATCTTTAAAGAGTTTATGTGTCCCTGGTGCTGTGAGAGTCCAGCAATGTCCTATCCAAGTTTTCATAAATGTTTTATTATCTTAAATATGACTTTCCAAGATTTCTCTTAATTCTACTCTCCAGGGCAATCTATATGACAAAAAGGAACAGAAGTGATTTCCAAAGATTTGATTTGTACCTTTGCTATTCTAAGCCAAGTAATGGCAAATATCATTTAAATGGTCTGTTATATAAAGTTATCTTTATTTTATAATTCAGTGGAAACAATAACAGTAGTTTGCTAAGACACTTAGTTGGAGCAAGCAAAAGAACAAAAGGAACCCAGTTATGCAAATATGTGCCCCTTCAGAGCTGTTCCACCTTGAGGAGCTTGTCAGAAAATGACAGAAGGTGGCAGGTTTATAGTTTTCTGCCTCTCTGAGTGAGTAACCCTCCTCATAATTAAAATTAGACCTAATTGTGATTATCAATATTATTCTTCAACAATTAAGAATTGTCCACCTGATATACTTAAATGTTTCATGTTTGTCATTTCCTAATTCCTTCTGAAGACTTTTTCCCTGTTAAGATTTTACTGCGTAATCTATGGAAAGTCTTGTTTGGAGATTGGGACTCTTGTGGGGGCAAGGGACAAAAAAATCTAATTCTAGTTTGCTTGAATTAAAAACAAAACAGCAAAAAAGAAATGAAGTACAAACAAAAGAGTAGAAAAACTGAAGGGTAGTGTGGGCCTAATGTAGCTTGACTGGCTCAGAGGTACCTTAGGATCTGATTTCAGATTTCTGCGTCTCTGTACTCTGCCTTCCCCTGGGTAAGAGCCGTTCTCAGACAAGCCTTTTCTCTCTTTGTGATTATTTAAGACATCCACCTCAGCTCTAGCCTTCGAACTTCTAGATTAAGGCATTTAGGGGAAGAGGTTCTTCCTGTTCACTCAAGGGGAACCTGTTGTGTCTCCTTGACTCTGGTTACATTATGTATCCAATTCTAAATCAACCGCTTTGTCGAGGGTAAAGTTATGTGCTGATTGTTCCAAATCTGGGTCAGCGTGGAGCCATAGTCCAAGTGCTGCCCTCCTTCATGAATCCGTCCCTAACCACCTGCTATGGGCTGAACTGTGCCTCTCTCAAATTTATATGTTAAAATCCTAACACCTTGTATCTCAGAATGTGACTGTATTCGAAGACAGGGCCTTTAAATAGGTAATTAAGATAAAATGAGGTCCTATGGGTGGACCCTAATCCAAAATGACTGATGTCTTTTTAAGAAGGGATTAGAACACGAAGGAAAATACTATCTGGAAGACACAGGGACAGGACAGCCATCTACAAGCCAAGAAGAGAGGCTCACAAGAAATCACCTCTGTCAACCCTTGGATCTTGGACTTCCAGCCTCCAAAACTGTGAGAAAATTAAATTTCATTGCTTAAACCGTCTAGTCTGTGGTACTTTGGTATGGCAGCCTTAGTAAACTAACCAGACAACCCTAATCAGAAGTGAGCCCTTTTTCTTCTGAACTTCCATTGCCCTTTTTGGCCTTTCTGACTTTCTACCTTGTATTTCAATTATGCATGTATCTGTGTCTCATAACTCTCCTCCCAGACCATAAGGTCTTTATGCACAAAACCTTAGTCTAATTCATTTTCGAACTGCCCACATCACACTCATTAATTCATTAAATGATTATCATGTGCATACTCTGCATATACAATAGTCTTACTAGACCCTCAATAAATATATGCTAAATAAATAAACGTGACTCCAAAGAAACAAGTGACTGACATCAGTCATTATGAAATGTCAGTTCTTAAAGAATGCATGATCAGTTGGAGAACAACAACCAGGAACATATGGACATACCCTTGAGGAGAGTTTATGCCAAGAATACCAAGAACATGTCATGCTGACTATAGCATTTTAATATTTTCATGCTGTTTATTCCTATAGGGCTGGAAGCTCAAGTGATGTGAGCAGGTCATTATTATAATAAATTCCATATCTGACCTTAGCCAGAATTGTATAGTGCTGAGTGGAAAGCAGTTTAAGAACTTAGTTAATGCATTACCTAAATAATTGGATTTCTCAGGTAAGGATATTAACTGTTTATTTTCTCAGAATAAATTTAATACACAGGCATCTACAGATAATAAAAAGGCTATCATGTGGTAGACATTAAATATATATTTATTCAACCCACTTGCAACAGACATTTGTTGTTTTGAGCCAATCAACATTCAGTCCCCTCTAGTTTAGCTAGAGTATTCTTATTTCCTCAGGCAAATAAGCTCTTTTTCCTTTGTATGCATTCTTGGTGTAACTTTATTCAAGGTGCTTCATCTTTCTTTGACCAAGAGCTGGGCATGTCATTCAAGCTAGGCCAAAGTTTCTTTTCTCGCATGTCTTTGAGTATTGAATGGAGTAGGACAACTGTGAAAACAGTTGGTTTTGATTTGTTTCAGTAGTTGCATCTTGCATCTTAAAAAGACTGTCTGCTTTTACTATACAGATGTCTCAGAAGTCCTGAATACTGACTTTTCTCAAAACCAGTTCCCCTGCCTTCTAACCTTTTACTTTTTCTAATTACAACCACTACAGCTGGTATCTGTTGATTTTAATTATAAAAATCTTGATTCAGAAATAATCATGTAGCTGGGCGCAGTGGCTCACACCTGTAATCCCAGCACTTTTGGAGGGCGAGGTGGGAGGATCACCTGAGGTCAGGACTTGAAGACCACCCTGGCCAACATGGTGAAACCACATCTCTACTAAAAATACAAAAGTTAGCTGGGCATGGTGGCAGGCACCCATAATCCTAGCTACTTGAGAGGCTGAGGCAGAAGAATCGCTTGACCCTGGGAGGCGGAGGTTGCAATGAGGTGACATGACTCCATTGTACTTCAGCCTGGTCAAGAAAAGAAAGAAGGAAAAGAAAGGAAAGGGAGGGAGGGAGGGAGGGAGGGAGGAAGGAAGGAAGGAAGGAAGGAAGGAAGGAAGGAAGGAAGGGAAGGGAGGAAGGGAGGAAGGGAAAGAAAGAGAAAGGAAGGAAGGAAGGAAGGAAGGAAGGAAGGAAGGAAGGAAGGAAGGAAGGAAAGAAAGAGAAAGAAAGAAAGAAAGAAAGAAAGAAAGAAAGAAAGAAAGAAAGAAAAGAGAAGAAAAGAAAGAAAGAAAGAAAGAAAGAAAGAAAGAAAGAAAGAAAGAAAGAAAGAAAGAAAGAAAAGGGAGGGAGGGAAGGAAGGCAGGGAGGAAGGAAGGAGAGGAGGAGGAGGAGGAGGTGGAGAGGGAGGGAGGGAGGGAAGGAGGAAGGAAGAAAGGAAGGAAGGAAGGGCACTTATCCAAATTCTCAGCAGCACTATTATAAACTATTTAGGACAATAATTTATCTAGTTATAGGAGTAGATATCATAATTAACTTTGGGAAATCCTAGTGTTTGAACATCATTTATATCAGGAAATAATTCCTATCTCACCTGAATCTTGTCTATAAAAATTTAAAACCATAAGTATTGAAGAAAGAACACTGAGAGGTGGGATACTTCATCACATTATTGTAAATATGCCAGTACAAGTTGAGGCAAGTTTGAATCCATCTGGGCATCTTTTTAAAATTTAACAATGCATAAATATGTACTTCAGTTCTGTTCAGATTATCACTTCTCAGCTCTACACCTCTTCCTCTCACTAAGCTTTTAATTATAACCCACTATATTAATATCAAAGGGCTAAAATCAACAAGTTATGGCATATTATAATTATTAGCCCTGTACTAGCAGTCATTTGAGGACTGTTTTTTCTAGTCTTTATCACAAAACATTAAACTGATGAGAGATTATCCTCTTTTTGTTTGTTGTGAGATAAGCATGCAGGATGTGTCCAGTTTGTGTTAGCAAGGATGGGGAGACGGGAACCCTTACACAGTGCTGGTGGAGTATAAATTCATATACTTTGGGGAGTTATTTGGTTCAGACTAGAATGTGAAAAATGTGCATATTCTATGGCCCAGTATATTTGAGTACTGGTAAGTTTTACACAGGCCCAGAGACATGCTTATTGTAGCATTGTTTATAATAGCAGAAATTGGAAATAAACTGTGAGTCCCACAATGGGAAAAATGGGTAAATAAAATACAGCAGACTGCTCTGCAGATTAAAAAATGAGGCAGACTTATTTGTATATAACATGGATAACTCACAAACACAGTGTTGAGTGAAAAAAATCTAAGTTGCAAAATTATATATAGATCAACTAGAGTATGATACCAGTATTATAAATTTGATGAAAATTACAGAAACACATATCTAAATATGCATACATATGCATATACATGTGTATAAAAACAAAAATGGTTTGCAAGGCAATTCATAAATTTTCTAGCATTGCTTCTTAGGATAGGAAGAAATAGTATTGGATGTGAAGGAAAGTGAACACTTCAACTTGACATGGAGTGTTTTACTTTTTAATTTTACTTTTTTCTTTAAAATAATTTTGAAGATATTTCAAAAAATTATTAAAATTACCAGTTTTCTGTCGTGGCTACATTGGTATAGCCAATTACTTTTCTGTAGTTTTTATTGTTTCAAAACTAAATGTTTTCTCAATTTCACCACTATGACACAAGATGCGTGATTTATTCATTCACTCTTCAGCAAATATATATTACTTGTCTGCTATGTATACGATACTGTCTGGTACCATAGTAAGCAACAAAAATGTATTTAAAAAATGGTCCTATCTTCAAATATGTTGTAACTTTATAAGTTCTTATTGGGAAAAGTATGTGTAGGTTCAGGTATGCCTCATTGTGGTGATATTTTCAATAGTCTTATGATATGAAATTGTTACAGTTGTCATGAAATTACATGTAGGTGGGTTTCACTCTATGAAAACATAACAAGAAAATTACCACTTACAAAAGATTAAATTAGAGTGTGATTGACACTTTAAAAGAGAATTATTCCCTTCTCAAAAAAATGATTCATTGTAGGCCTCTTCTCTGAACATACAAAATGTGATGGTATATTTTAAAAAGTCATCTTACGCCAACCTTTTTGGGCAACACATCCATTATATAAAGTAAGGTATACCAGTATAAGACAGAGACATTTCACCTGAGAGTATTTTCAGGGGGTATACAATTAATAAGTCAAGCACACGTAGAAACTTGTAGATGAGGACCTGCATTGTAGCTCCATTGTCAGCTCTGGGTCCAGGTGGATAAATTTGATCAAATATCTTCTGAAAACCCAATGGGAAAGCATTCCCTGGGATGTCCCTCCATTACACCTTTGTCTACAGTGGGGAAGGAAGGTGAAGAATAGTAAGCCGAACACTGTCTCTCAATGAGACAAAAAATGGTAGGCCATGAGTGCTTAAGGGGTGTGAATCAATGACATCCTTAGTTCTGTTTATGAATGTATGACTTGTGCTCTTTTGTTTTTGCTCCCTTTTCCCTAACCTCTTTTAAAAGTAATCAACTGATAATTGACAGACACTGCCTAGGTATTTTTTTGTGAGCAATCTGTGTCCCAAGACATTTCTCTAGGGACCTTGGTTACACTCTTCTCCCTGGTATCAGGAGGCAAAGGAGAATCTTAGCCTCTCTCCTGGGTCTGGTCACTGATACCCTTGGCTCAGGCCTAAGTGGACTTTGAGTTAGGAGTCACTGAAAACCTGGGGAAAAAAATCTGTCAACTACAGTGTTCCTTGACATTCAGACATGTTCTGTTCCATGGTGATTTCTATATTTGGCCAGACTGCAAGATATTGAGGTAGATGAAACAGAAGAGATCTGAAAACTGCACGCTGAATTTCTCCTTGAGGTCTTATTTCTCAAAAATATGAGGCAATTTAAAATGTATGTGAGAAAAGAGTATTTTTGAAACTTTTCAAAAATAAAAGAAAGATCAAGAAGTGCTTTTAACTAATATGTATTAAAGGTTATTTGCCTGCACAGATAAGACGGTCTTGTTGCTAGGCAACGGAGACACCGAGACAGTGGTGGGCATGAAGGTAGAGGAGCTCATGAGTGTTTTAGTATGAATTCCTGTCACAGTAGGAGCCAGGCTAACAACCTTCTCCCAAAATGAGAAATGGCAGAAATGACGATATGATGGACAGAGAGGTGAGGCATCTGGATTTTATTTGTCTAACATACCCAGTTTTTGTATGATGCAGTTAATACTTTTATTAATGCAAAATGGCCTGTTTATCCTAGTAGGGATTTTTCTAACTTTGCAGCCTATAGTTGATAACTCTGTTAGTGGAAGGAGCTGCAGGACTTCAGATAACAATGTCTAATATACAGACAGTTCTTAGAGAACTACTGGGGCAGAGGCGAAGCTAGATTATCTTAGCACTGTGAATATGGTGTATTCAGAAGGAAAAACAAGGACTCAGTCCATCACTCTTCTATCAAAGGAATTTAGTTACCACTTAAAAGTGAAATTCATTTGACTGGCAATGGCAGATGTTAAAGTATACTTTGTATCATAGATTTTCATAAGAGCATAATATTTTTCATATTAAGGATTTAAAGATTTTGAATATTTGGTATGCACATTTTTATTCTAGGTCACTCTAGTCTTCTTGTTTTTTGTTTTTTTGGTTTTTTGTTTTGAGATAGGGTATCTGTCACCCAGGCTGGCATGCAGTGGCACAATCAACAGTTCACTGCAACCTTGTTTTCCTGGGCTCAAGTGATCCTCCCATCTCAGCCTCTCTAGTAGCTGGGACTACAGACATGTACCAGAATGCCTGGCTAATTTTTTTTTTTAATTTTTGTAGAGACAAAATCTCGCTATGTTGCCCAGGCTGATCTCAAACTCCTGGCTTCAAAAGTGCTGGGATTACAGGCATGAGCCACAGCACCAGGCCAAGATCAATCACTATAGTCTTTAGAATTCTTATTTTATGATTTCTACTATTAAAATGTTGTATAGGAGGCAAAGAAGATAAGTTCCCTTCTTCCCCCTATCCCCACTTCAAAAAAAAAAGAAAAGAAAAGAAAAGAAAAACCACTGGAGAATGTGAACAGAGGGCTTTTTAATTATTTTGAGACAGAGGAGCAAAGCCAGTCAGGGAATGGTTGAAATTGTGTCAGAGGCCTTATAGCAACTTATTTAAAAGAAACCCTACATTATAAGAATTGACTATATTTATTAATTGTCAATAATATACTCATTACACAGGAATTATTTCCTTATTGTCTTTATTTGAAGACTTCAAAATGCTAAACATAAAGTAGCACTTTACTATGGTCATGATTTTTGAGGTTTACAAGATTGCAAAAGCATCACATTTTACGCAGGGTGGAAGCATCACATGGATATATTAAAGAACTTCAGTTCAATGCAAAACAGTACCTACCCAGATTTCCCACAAAGTGTGAACATAATAAGGCATATGTCCCACTCTCATACTCACCCCTTTTCACATAGAGTGGCCTTAAGTTGAGTTAGATTCCAACGTGATTCAAACTGAGTGGTCATGCAATGGCCTGAGGCTCCAGTGATTCAGAAGAGCCAGTGTGAATGACTACAAAGAAGAACCAAAACAACAGAAAAAAAAAGTTCCCTACAGCTTCATTTATCATTTGACTTCACATGATTTATTTATAAAGGATCATCATCTCTATTCCACTTCTATATACACACATATTCAAAAGGACTGAAATCAGAGACTTGAACAGATACTTGTCCCAGTGTTCATAGCAGCATTATTTGTGATGGCTAAGGTGGAAACAACTCAAGTGTCCATCAGTAAATGAATATATAAAGAAAATGTGGTATATCCATACCTTGGAATATTACTCAGCCTTAAAAAGAAATGAAATTCTGATACATGTTGCAACATGAATGAACCTTAAAAACATAGTAAATGGAATGTCAGACACGAAAGGACAAATAATATATGATTCCACTTGTATGAGGTACCTAGAATTGTCAAATTCATAGAGACAGGAAGTAGAACAATGGCTCCTGATGGCTAGGGAAGGGGGAATGGGGAGTTATTGTTTAATGGGTACAGAGTTTTAGAATGGGGTCATGAAAAGCTCTGAAGATGGTTAGTGGTGATGGTTGCACAACAATGCGAATTTACTTAATGTCCCTGAACTGTGCACTTAAAAATAGTTAGATGGTAAATGTTACGCTATGTATATTTTACCATACATGGAAAAACCAATAATCATTTAAAAAATTATATAATTGCCTCACCTAACTCAACATTTGAATTTCTCTTTGCAGGAATTATGCCCCCCTGCTTTTTCCTTTCTGACCTCAGGTTCAAAAATATAAAAGTGTCATTGCAACATGCCTTAATTTAAACTCTGGTAGGATATTACAAGATCAGCTCAACAATTTTCTCTCCCAGAAATTTCACCTTCTGTTGCTTTCTTGAAACATTATTTATCCATTTACCTGCTAATGCCAGCCACATGCTTAGGGCATCATGAAGACATCAAGAGAGAAGCCTAATTTTTCCTGCCCTGGTTATAGCTTGTAGGACAGACGGCATGGTACAGACGGCAGGTCCACAGACTGTACGGATTGCCTGATCTTCATTCCAAAGTAGAATGCAAGTCTTGGGATTTTGGTTCAATTATAACATACCATGGATGAGTCTAAGTTTCTGTTATCAAGGAAGAAATGAGAGGCCTCTCAGGAAAATAGTTAAGCAAGGAGAAGGGAGAAAGTATCAATGGTGTCTAGGTATGGTGTGCCCAGACAAATAGGAAGAAGCCCTCTTAATGTCATTTGACATTACACCTGTTCACAGTCAAGTTTCTTACTAAGGAATTAGTAATGTGAGAAGCTTCATTTCTCAGCTAGAGGACTATCTACAACCTTCAGGCACCCTTCAGACTTCCAGCCATACCCTTTGCAAAGCAGCACTCTCCGTTGAAGTCAGATCTAAAAATAGACTGTTTGGTGGAGGGAGGGCGGGGATAGGTACTCCAAGTTTGGTCTTTGAATTAGATCCAAGATGTAAGAAGCAAAGGAAGTAAAAAGGGCTGATGGGCTTACTTTGAAAAATAGCTTGAATTATCTTCCAGATTTACATTAGGAATCCTAATTTTAGCTTATGCCTGTTTCTTACCTCCTATCTTGACTCCTGATTGGTAATCCAAAGAGTTTTCTTTCATTCACCTTTAAGCTCCTACTGTTTCTTTATGTCCTGAGGAATCTACAGACAAATGGGACGTCATATTAAAAGCAGTGTAGCCAGTGATTCTGGGATATATTATGATCAATTTTGGTTCCCAAGGGTTCACCTCACATCAGTGGTTGTCCAAACTAACCTCAAGTCCTGGAAATGTACTGGTAAATTATTACTTGAGTATTTTTATTTTACAAGCCACCTGCTATGCCTCAGAGTTAGATACTATTCAGAGACAGTGGTCTTTCAATTCTCAGAGGTTTAATTTCTATCCATGGGTACATATCCAAGAATAGAACCATTTTTCAAGAAAGACAATTAGTATGGATCATCAGGTTTTTATTTGTTTGTTATGGGTTTTAAAAACTTATAATATTTTTAAATGGAGCTTTTGGAGGAAGTCTATTTCTATGAATTTTAACATGAACCTTTAGGTTTTGTCATTGGCAGTGCACAGGAGCTGAATCACTAGTGCCACCATTGGCACATAATAAATAAGTGGATAAAATATTTGGAAAGTTAAAATGTCCCCAATAGAATATGTAAATGTAGTAGAAGATGATAAAAATAGAGACCTTAGGTTCTATGGAATAGATCTATATTATGTATGTTTCAGGATTTATTTGTAATAGAATTTCAGTAAATATTTGTTAAGCAGACAATAATGTATGTTCATAAGAGTGTAACAGAAAAAGATCACAGAGCAGAGTCTTTGTTTTCTTAAGTTACCGCTATCCAGAAGAAATACACACATGAAACATTAGAAAATATATCAGAAAGGGGCCATCAGAGAAATGCAAATCAAAACTACAATGAGATACCATCTCACATCTCACACCAGTTAGAATGGCGATCATTAAAAAGTCAGGAAACAACAGGTGCTAGTGAGGATGTGGAGAAATAGGAATACTTTTACACTGTTGGTGGGACTGTAAACTAGTTCAACCATTGTGGAAGACAGTGTGGCAATTCCTCAAGGATCTAGAACCTCAAGGATCTAGAATACCATTTGACCCAGCCATCCCATTACTGGGTATATACCCAAAGGATTATAAATCATGCTGCTATAAAGACACATGCACACGTATGTTTATTGCGGCACTATTCACAATAGCAAAGACTTGGAACCAACCCAAATGTCCATCAATGATAGACTAGATTAAGAAAATGTGGCATGTATACACCATGGAATACTATGCAGCCATAAAAAAGGGTGAGTTCATGTCCTTTGTAGGGACATGGATGAAGCTGGAAACCATCATTCTGAGCAAACTATCGCAGGGACAGAAAACCAAACACTGCATGTTCTCACTCATAGGTGGGAATTGAACAATGAGAACACTTGGTCACAGGATGGGGAACGTCACACACTGGGGCCTGTTGTGGGGTTGGGGGAGGGGGGAGGGATAGCATTAGGAGATATACCTAATGTAAATGACGAGTAATGGGTGCAGCACACTAACATGGCACATGGATACATATGTAACAAAGCTGTAGGTTGTGCACATGTACCCTAGAACTTAAAGTATAATAATAAAAAAATAAAAAATAAATCAAAAATTAAAAAAAAAAGAAAATATATCAGAAAGGATACAATTAAGTTCCTAAATCAAGAGAACAATGCATAAGGACTGTGAGAATTCAGAGGAAAAGTCAATGTGGGTCAAATTGAGGAAATTTCCCTGAGAAGGCAGGAAACGGGCGAAGTCTTCTAATATTATATTTGTGGATAAATAACCCCATTCCCTTCCCCTGGGCTCTGAACAACTTAGAACAGATATCAAATTTATTCTTGTACCAAAAGCTACCCTGACAGTTGGTTCCAGTCACCAGCCAAGAAGGTAACAAGCCCTGGAGCAAAATGCCTCAGAGAGGAATAGGCCCAACTTATTTATTACTTTAAATCAGTTGGCAAAATGTAACCAGAGACAAGCAGCATTGCAGTTTCTGAGAGGCTTTTAAAATACAGATTCCTGAGCCCCAGCCCAGACCTACTGAGTGAAAATGTCTGGGGTGGAGCCCAGAAAGCAACAGCTTTCAAAGCTCCCAGAGTGGTTATCTGTGTAAGAGAATCAAGTTTAAAAACCAGACTAGACAGAGCTGGGGGAGAATGGCAGAAATCTGATGTAGTCAAGAAGTAAATAAACATTTATGTAGTCTTATTGACAACTGAAGCACTGGCTTGTTTTGTGTTACTTTGTTACCTTCATTCCAAAGAAGCTTGGCATTGTCGAATGCCTTCTTTGAGGCCTCTGTATATGGTTAAGGATAGAGTCATTCTCTGGCACCTCACTGTACTATGGCCTGTGATATCTGTGCTTCCCGACATGTTTGTCACACAACACAGAAGGCTTCACTTGGGATGTTAGCTTATTATTTGGCATCTTTTCCTCTCCTGGTTCTTGGCAGGAACCATAATTCAAATTATGTCCTCTCTTATAATTGTGTTAGATATTACTGTGTCCAGCTGGGTCTACCTTACTAGTATCTACCTAACTGAAGACAGCACTACCATGCCTTGAGAGGGTGATTATTTAGCTTCTGAAGCTTCCATATTGGGTACAGATACTGCGCTACCCCAACAAAAGGTCCTCTATAAGGACTTTTGTGGTCCAAGCATAGATGGGCTTTGTCTGTAAATGCAACAACAAGGGCAGGGAACAACTTGGCCAGCAGCACAAGGGCAAGGCACCTCCACAAAAACAGAATGCCAGGAAATGAACAAGAGAGGTTCTTAGCTATTTATGAGCTTGTCAAAACCTCTGCTGGAAGAGTTGCCAAATATTCCTCCTGACCTCCAAGACTGAAGTAAGGACATGGAAGTAATAGAATTCAAACTTCTGCATTCTCTGGCTCCTAAAGAGTATAATACTACCTATAACTCAAGGACACTATAGGGAGGAAGGAGGCCACAGACACAAAAACACCATTGATATTCTTATGCTCCAGCCAATGCTACTTCATAGCTAAACCCTCCCTTTACAATGGAATTCTTCTTTTTGTAGCTTTCTTATTATGAAAAATTTCAATCTTATAGAAAAGTAGACAAAACAGTATAATGAAGATCTATGTGGCACTACATCAGCTTCAACAAATTTCAACTCATGGCCAAGCTTATTTTATCCCTACCCTCACCATTTCTCCCTTCCTGTATTGTTTTGAATCCAGTCTCAGATGTTATATCATTTTAATTTGTAACTATTTCACATGTGTATTTTTAAAAGAACGTAAAAATGACATGACAACAATACCATGATCACAAGTAAAATTAACAGGAATTTCAAATATCCTGTCAATGTTCAAATTTCTAATTTTTACATATATGTATATAATTTTTTATAGGTTTTTTGGGTCAGAATGCAAATACGGTCTGCACATTACAGGTGGTTGATGTTTTTCTTAAGTTCTTTTAACCTATACATTTCTCTTTTATTTTTATTCTTTTTTTGTTGAAGAAATAATCATTTGGCCTATATGATCAGTGCTTTAATGCACACATATCCCCTGGGGATTTGTTTTAATGCAGGTTTTGGGTCAGAAAGTCTGGGGTTGGCCTGAGATTCTGCATTTTAAAAAGCTCTCAGTCTATCTCAGGCAATGCTTTTGCTGCCATTCGACAGACCAAACTTTGAGTAGCCAGCTTATAGCATATCCCACAATCTGGATTTTGCTGATTGAATCTAGTGTATTTTAACATGTTCCTCTGACCTTTACATTTCCCAAATTGGTAGTTGAGTACAAAGACTTGATCAAATTTGGGTGCTTTTTTTTTCTTTTTGGAACCTCATAAAACATAATGCTTGGTTGTCTCTTTCTTTGCAATGCTAGTAACTTGACCTTCGAGGCCTATTTTCACTAATTTGTTAGGGGGTATAAAAATATTACCATAAAGACAAATTTCCCCTCATCTACCACCTACTGGTATAATTCATATAAGAATCCCAGAAAAAAAACTTAATTATTTTCCTTTATTTACCAATTTTCAAAGTAATAAGTTGGTTTACTAACATCTTCCAGTGGTGACCAATTAGGGTTTGGATTTTTAAAAAATATTTCCCTGGTGGTGATTGTTGTTGTTGCTGTTATTTTAAAATTAATTACTAATTCATGGGTTTAAACATATTTCTTGCATCTTAATCCATTTCAGTTGTTACCTTTATGTGAAAGACTCTCCAGGTTGGCCTCTGAGTCCTTTTGATACCACCCTAATAGTCTTTGAGTGCCTCATTGCTATTTTGTGTAATAAGATATTACAGGCTTAACTTGTATATTACATTTCCTGATCCAGATCTGCAATCAGCCATTTCTTCAAAGATTATTATTGTTTCTTCTAGTGGAAATGTATTTAATGATGATAATCTGGGTTCTATGGTGCTTGTTGTCCCTAGGTTGGTATAATGGAAACTTTGTAACTCCACAAATACCTGCTTTAATATTTTCAGTTAGAAATGCTGCATTGCTCATAAAATGCTGCTTTTCTACTGAACTTGATTTCAGAAAAATAATATAAATAAAAATGTTTCTGATTTGTTTTATTAAATGTGCCATGCAAACAAAAACATGATTTTTATAGTGAATACTTTATAATAAAAAGCCAGGAGAGACCTTGGAAAAATAACTTAACCTCTTCCACATCCAATTTCATGATCTGAAAAATACTTTTCTCACAGGGCTGTTAATAACAAAGCTATCATTTACCAAGCATTTACTGCGAGCCAGACACTTTACATACACTTTTTTTCAATTAATCCTTATAGCGGTTATTTTCAAGTAAGTGGTGTTTGCCTCATTTTATAAATAGTAGATTTTCCCAAGGTGACACAGCCAGTTATGTGGCAGAGTCAGTACTTTAACAGGTCTCTCTGGCTCCACGCTCTTAACCTAGAGTATAGGGTGGTAATTACATGAGAGAATGAACGTATGGTGCCTCTGGCCCAATGCCTGACAAATGGTGTTCAATGGAAAATAAATGTCAGGTAATAATAGAAGTGGCCTTGGTGGGTCTGTGCTTGGCATTTGGGATGGGAGATGGGAGAGCAGACAGGGAGAGGAGGCCAGCCAGCTTTCTGCTTTACCAGGCTTCTGGCCCATTGACACTCCATCTTGCTAATTTCCCATGTTGGGTCTAACCTATGTGTCCACCATGACAGATGCTCTCATGTCAGAGCTCAAGGTCAGCCCTCAAGAGTGCAGGCTGGCACCTTCTGTCATGTTGTCTCTTAAATCTACTCAGCAAGTGGCAGTAGTCTGGAGGCAAGTCTGCCTTGGCCTCTTCCCCTTACATCGTGCGTCATTAGCTGCTACATGGCTCCTTGTTCAAAATAAAATTCACAAAACTGACAGATTCATCTGCTAATGTCGGGAGACATCAGAGCCAATTACAGGAAACTTCCGAAAGGCAAATAGGGTCACTTTTCACAAAATGGGATTAAGAAAAGCAAAATAGTCTTGTCATTAAAAAGGACAAATACATTTTCCCCTCAGCAGGCTCACCCTAGGAAAATAGGGAGATTTATATGACTACATAGTTTCATTATGATTGCTTTGAAAAATTTCAAATCAAAGCATCCACCCCACATATAGCCAAGCTATCACTAACCATTTTGAGCTAGTGAGCAGTATTTTTCATTGTAAGTGATATCTTCATGATGATGAAAATTTAGGTGTAAAGTGCAAAATTTTGGCACTCATTCAAGGTAGCAAATAATCACATACATTGTTTTAAATCACCTGGAAAGGAAACTACTTGACTGTTTGTTTTACCGTTTTGTTTTGTTTTTGAGACAAGGTCTAGTTCTGCTGTCCAAGCTGGAGTGCAGTGACATGATCTCAGCTCACTGCAATATCCACCTCCCAAGCTGAATGCATCCTCCCACCTGAGCCTCCTGAGTATCTGGAACTATAGCCACACTCATTTATTTCTCACCAACACTCAAGGAAGCAGGTCCACCTAGTAATACTGATGTATAGATGAGGGAAATAAAGGCTTAAAGTGACTGAATTGATTTCTAGGTATTATTTTGTATTATTAGTAGCTGTTGTAAATGGGATTGCTTTCTTGACTTCTTCTTCAGATTGCTCTCTGTTGGTGTATATAAATGCTACTGATGTTTGTATGTAGATTTTGTATCTTGCAACTTTACTGAATTTGCTTATCAGTTCTAAAGTTTTTTGTTGGAGTCTCTAGGTTTTTCTAAGTATAAGATTATATCATGTGTGTACAAGGCTAATTTGACTTTTTCCTTTCCTATTTGGATACCTTTTATCTCTTTATCTTGCCTAATTGCTCTGGCCTGGACTTCCAGTATTATTGAAGAAAAAGTGGTAAAAGTGAGCATCCTGAAAGAGCTATATAAGGAAAAATATAAAACACTGATGAAAGAAATTGAAGAGAACACACAAAAAATGAAAGGATATTCCATGTGCATGGGTTGGAAGAATTAACACTGTTAAAATGACAATATCACCCAAAGCAAATTATAGGCTCAATGTAATTGCTATCAAAATACCAATGACATTCTTCACAGAAATAAAGGACCCCAGTAGCCAAAGCAGTCCTGAGCAAAAAGAACAAAGCTAGAGGCATCACACTACCTGACTCCAAAATATACTACCAAGCTATGGCAATTAAATCAGCACGGTATTGGCATAAAAATAGACACATAGACCAATGGAATAGAATAAAGAACTCAGATATAAATCTATGTATTTATAGCCAACTAATTTTTAACAAAGGTTCCAAGAACATACAATGGGGAAAGGGAAGTCTCTTCAATAAATGATCCTGGGAAAACTGTTTAACCATATGCAGAAGAGGGAATCTAGACCCCTAGCTCTCAACATATATAAAAATCTAATCAAAATGGATTAAAGACTTAAGTCTAATAGCTGAAACTATGAAAGCACTAGAAGAAAACGTTGGGGAAATATTCCAGGACATTGCTCTAGGCAAAGATTTTTTCGTGTAAGACCGCAAATGCATAGATAGCAAAAGCAAACATAAACAAATGGGGTCATATCAAGTTAAAAACCTTCTTCACAGCATCCTGGCTAACACGGTGACACCCTGTCTCTACTAAAAGTACAAAAAAAAATTAGCCAGGTGTGGTGGCAGGTGCTTGTAGTCCCAGCTACTTGGGAGGCTGAGGCAGGAGAATGGCATGAACCCAGGAGGCAAAGCTTGCAGTGAGTCGAGATCAAGTCACTGCACTCCAGCCCGGCTGACAGAGCGAGACTCCATCTCAAAAAAAAAAAAAAAAGTGCCGCAATAAACATACGTGTGCATGTGTCTTTATAGCAGCATGATTTATAGTCCTTTGGGTATATACCCAGTAATGGGATGGCTGGGTCAAATGGTATTTCTAGTTCTAGATCCCTGAGGAATTGCCACACTGACTTCCACAATGGTTGAACTAGCTTACAGTCCCAACAACAGTGTAAAAGTGTTCCTATTTCTCCACAACCTCTCCAGCACCTGTTGTTTCCTGCTTTTTTAATGATGGCCATTCTAACTGGTGTGAGATGGTATCTCACTGTGGTTTTGATTTGCATTTCTCTGATGGCCAGTGATGATGAGCATTTTTGCATGTGTTTTTTGGCTGCATAAATGTCTTCTTTTGAGAAGTGTCTGTTCATGTCCTTTGCCCACTTTTTGATGGGGTTGTTCGTTTTTTTCTTGTAAATTTGTTTGAGTTCATTGTAGATTCTGGATATTAGCCCTTTGTCAGATGAGTAGGTTGCAAAAATTTTCTCCCATTCTGTGGGTTGCCTGTTCACTCTGATGGTAGTTTCTTTTGCTGTGCAGAAGCTCTTTAGACTGGATTAAGAAAATGTGGCACATATACACCATGGAATACTATGCAGCCATAAAAAATGATGAGTTCGTGTCCTTTGTAGGGACATGGATGAAACTGGAAAACATCATTCTCAGTAAACTATCACAAGGACAAAAAACCAAACACCGCATGTTCTCACTCATAGGTGGGAATTGAACAATGAGAACTCATGGACACAGGAAGGGGAACATCACACTCCGGGGACTGTTGTGGGGTGGGGGGAGGGGGGAGAGACAGCATTAGGAGATATACCTAATGCTAAATGACCAGTTAATGGGTGCAGGAAATCAACATGACACATGGACACATGTAACAAATCTGCACATTGTGCACATGTACCCTAAAACCTAAAGTATAATAAAAAAAAAAAAAATCTTCACAGCAAAGGAAACAATTAACAAAGTGAAGAGACAACCCACAAAATGGGAGAAAATATTTGAAAACTATTCATTTTATAAGAGATTAATAACCAGAATATATAAAGAGTTATATATAAACAACTCAATAGCAAAATGTCAAATAATTTGATTTTTAAATGGGAAAAGATCTAAAAACACATTTCTCAAAAGAAGGAACAAATGGCCAACAGGTATATGAAAAAATACTCAACATCACTAATCATGAGAGAAATGCAAATCAAAACTACAGTCTCACCCCAATTTTAATGACTTTTGTCAAAAAGACAAGGAATGACATGCTGGTGAGGATATGAAGAAAGGCGAATCCTTGTACACCGTTGGTGGGAATGTGAATTAGTATAGCCATACTGTGGAAAACAGATGGAGATTCCTTAAAAAGCTAGAAATAGAACTAACCGTATGATCCAGCAATTCCACTATTGAGTTATGCCCAAAAGATAGGAAATCAATATATCAAAGAGTTATCTGCATTTCTGTGTTTATTGCAGCACTATTCACAATAACCAAGATATGGAATCAACCTAAGTGTCCATCAACTGATGAATGGATTAAGAAAGTGTAATACACACACACACACACACACACACACACACACACAATGGAATATTATTCAGCCACTAAAAGGAATGAAATCCTATCGTTTGCAACAACATGGATGGAACTGGACATCATTATGTTAAGTGAAATAAGCCAAGCATAGAAAGACAAATATTGCATGTTCTCACTCATACATGGAACCTTAAAAAGTGGATCTCATGAAGATAGAGAGTAGACTGGTGGTTACCAGATGCTGGGAAGAGCAGAGAGGAGTGGTAGGGGATGAAGAGAGGTGAATTAATGGGTACAAATATATACTTAAGACCTGTTGTTTGATAGCTCATTATAATTAACTATAATTAACATTAATCAACTGTGCATTTCAAAATAGCTAGAACAATTCAAATGTTCCTAGCATAAAGAAACAATAAATATTTAAAATGATGGTTATCCCAGTTATCCTAATTTGATTACAGGAATATCTCAAATTGTCAAATGTACCCCCAAAATATGTACATCTTATATGTATCAATAAATAAATAAAAAGTGACAAAGTTGTACGACATTGTGCACACCATGCATGGAATAGCCTGGGTGATAGCCCACTGCCGAATGGCTCCACTGCCTTCCCTCATGGTGCACTGTCAGCAGGAAGATGTGGCTGCCATGATGCTCAACTGCACAGGACACCAGGCTTGATTTCTCTGAGAAGGCTGCTTTCTGGAGCCTGGCGACATGGCAGCCCTGAGGGAGAGGTCCAACCTGGCAGACTCGCTGTCCAAATCAAAAGGCAGGAACTCTTGGGACTACTTTTCGGAACAAGAACCGGCACATATAGAAAACTGCAACAGGTGAAGCAAAATGACCCTCGAGGGGAGTTGCTCAAAAACAGGCATCAACTAGACAGGAGTTTGGGGTATAAACATGTACTTAGTTTAAATAGATTACATTTTAGGAGGCTGACGGTATTTATGAAGAAATGTGTCTGCTAAAACTAGAAATATGAGACAAAAGTGTTGGTTTGTGTTGTATCTATTCTGTTTGCAATGATATCTGTGCATTTATGGATTTTTCCCTAGTACTCAGCTTAACGTAAAAAATACCAGAACCTTATGCAATGAAGATTCGTTGTATTTGCTTTTATATATTTTTCCAAATCCATATTAGGCATTTCTTGAAAAAAGGCAATTGAGCAGATTTTAAAGGACTTACATTGAGTAATTAATTTGTCTCAATCACTATGCTAGGCAGGATAGGGTGGGCAAAAACAAAACAAAACAAAAAAGAATGAAAAGTGCTGAGGAACTGGGAAGGGATGGCAGAGAATTTGAGAAGGCTTCATGTGGGAGGTAACATTTAGAATGGATCTTGAAGGATGAGTAGGAGCTTTAATGGGTTGGGTGAGAGGGGAACAAAATGAGAATGGACACAAAGTTTCTTCTCTTGGCTTTCTTTCCATCCTTCTGTGCTGTTTCCTCTTTGAAGTCTTGCACGTAGTGTGCAATATGTGTGGTATCATTAATAGTAGAAAGACTGAGGTTCAGAGCCACTAACCCAATTCCTACGTGCCACACAGTAAGAGGTACCCTATAGCTAAACTCACGTCCGTTTGTTACTAAGCCAAAATATCAAAGGGCTGCCTTTTATACTTTTCCTAATCTCACTCTCTGGATCTAATAATAAAAATAAATGAAAGAAGACAAAATAAAATGTATTTATCTTTTCTGTATTTCATCCTTCACTCAGCTTTGCATTATGAAGTGCAACTGATTGCAATCCTTCTCATGAACAATTTAGATTTTCTTTTTTATATAATTAGGGCATTAATTTTGTTCACTTTTCATACTAAAGGGAATAGTTTTAAACTCTAAATCCTAATACTATATTTTAGATTTTAAAGTAAGTAATTATATGTCCATTGTAAGTCATACTTATTTTCAAATTCACTGATAAGTAAAACAGACTGGGTGTGGTGGCTCACACCTGAAATCCCAGCACTTTGGGAGGCAGAAGCGGGCAGATCACTTGAGCCCAGGAGTTTGAGACCAGCCTGGGCAATATGACGAAATCTCAGCTCTATAAAAATTAGTCAGGTATGGTGGCGTGCATCTGTAGTCCCAGCTACTTGGAAGGCTGAGGTGGGAGGATTGCTTGATCCTGGGAGGGCAAGGCTGCAGTGAGCCAAGGTCACACCACTGCACTCCAGCCTGGGTGGTAGAATGAGACCCTGTCTCAAAAACAAAACACACAAAAAATACTCAAACTTTCCCCTTTGGAGTTCTGGTAAAAGAGATGATATTAAGGCATCACACTGTGAGCCAAAAAGGTGTTTATTCAAGTAAGGATCTTGCCCCCTGTGCAGGAGCATCACTCTTGCAGCAGACTCTGAAATGTGTGCTGAGTTTTGTTCTGGCTTAAAAACACAATGAAGGATGACACTACCCATGAGATCCCTTAATGAAAATGCAGTTCCCAAAATAACGCAGCTTCTTGTCCCCTCAGCTGAATTCATCTAGGGTGCTGTCTTGCAGCACTTTTATTATATACTCAGACTACCACTGGGGTGAACAAAAATTCTATGAATCAAGGCTCTTCTGTTTTCCAGTCATGGGCTTGAATGTGGACTATGTTTCAGCCCTTGGGCAAAAATTTTCGTTTGCTCAACATTTATTAGCCACTACCACCCTCACCTCACCCCATGTGCAGCCATTGTTACTATGTCTGGGGCCTCAGCAAGTAGTCAAGCATATGACGATTATTTTTGTAATGAGACTTTTTAAGCCAAAAAATTGATTTAAAGCCTTATTTCACATTTCACAGGAAAAATTCTCTCATAGACTTAGATCAGGCAAGGAGACATCAAATCCCTGATACTGAACTGATGGTGATGGGACACATTCTAATCTCTAAGCTGATTCAGAGCTGAGGACTGGCAACTCCTGGGGAGCACCATGCATATACTGGCACTCCAGTATGATAGGCACCCCTGGAGTTGGCAATGGGGTGCCCTGCAAGTGAGTTTGGACAGTAGGTCGGGAAAGATCCCTTAATGAGAAATGCATGACTCACAAGGATAATGTCATAATTATAAATCAGCAAGGCAAAAGAAAATATTGCAATACTAATGAATACGAAGCCTGGTGCCAAATTGTCATGAGTTCAAATACTGGTTTATGTATGTGATCTTGTGCAAGTTACTTAACTCCTACAGGTCTCACTCTTGTCATCTGTAAATGGAGTTAGTAGTAATATCTAATATATATAGGGTTATAATGAGGATAATAAGCATTTGTAAAGCAAGTGGACACTGTCTGACACATAGTATCCTATTAAGTGTTTGTTTAACAAATTATAAAACACATTTGATTGGTCATCCTGCAGATGCTTAGCAAAATTAGACATGAATCACATGGCCAAGATTTTTCCTGTCCCTTCTCAAACACTGAAATTGTTGTAATGCTATCTTACTACAAATTAGAATGACTTTCATTATGTTTTACACATTTGCCATACTCTACAGTCCTTTAAAGAGAGAGTGAAAACAAAACTCTATATCAATTTTAAAGATACACGTGTATAAAGACATACGTGTCAGCTGGGCACTGTGGCTCTTGCCTGTAATCCCAGCACTTTGGGAGGCCGTGGCGGGTCGATCACAAGGTCAAGAGATCGAGACTATCCTGGCCAACATGGTGAAACCCTATCTCTACTAAAAATACAAAAATTAGCTGGGCATAGTGGCACGTGCCTGTAGTCTCAGCTACTCGGGAGGCTGAGGCAGGACCATCACTTGAACCCTGGAGGCGGAGGTTGCAGTGAGCCGAGATTGCACCACTGCACTCCAGGCTGGTGACAGAGCAAGACTCCATCTAAAAAAAAAAAAAAAGAAAAAAAGAAAAAAAAGAAATATATGTCTTTTACTGCATTGTTTGAAAAATTAGAAACAATTAGAAGTCTATCAGTGGAAGATTGAATAAATTGTGGCATACTCATAAAATATAATAGTAGACATCATTTAAAATAAATGAATTAGCTCTCCATGAAACAACAAGGATGCATTTCTAAAACAAGGATAAGCATGAAGAAGCCTAGAAGAAGAATATTTAGAGCATTTACATTAAACCTTCACATAAAATTTAAAAACACATGAAAGAAAGTCATATACTATTTTGAATACACGCACATGTAGAAATATGAACAAAAACAGGAGCCTAAAAGATAGACAACAAAATCAAGGTGATAAGGCTGGCGTGGTGGCTCATGCCTGTAAATCCCAGCATTTTGGAAGGCCAAGGCGGGTGGATTCTTTGAGCCCAGGAGTTCAAGACCAGCCTGGGCGACATGGCAAAACCCCGTCTCTACAAAGAAATACAAAAATTAGCTGGGCTTGCTACTCAGGAGGCTGAAGCAGGAGGATCGCTTAAGCCCAGGAGGTCAAGGCTTCAGTGAGCTGTGGTCATGCCACTGTACTCCAGTCTGGGAGACAGAGCGAGACCCTGTCTGAAACAAGCAAACAAACAAACAACACCCCCCACAAACAAAAACAACAACAAAAAAACAATATCAAGATGATCATTTGAGGAAGGAGGGATGGAAATGGAATCTGGCAGGGACAGAGAGGGGGTTTTTATTTCATCTGTAAAAATTTCTTTCTCAAAAAATAAAGATCTGAGAAAAACACAGCAAACTGTTAACATTTATTAAATCAGGGAGGAGGATACATTATTCTCTAATCTTTTTATTTGTATTTGAACATATTTGAACTAATAAAAATAGTAAACAGAATGTATTTAATTGCCAAACAATACTTCTACAGTTTCCCTCCATGGATTTTATTACTTCTCACAGTTAATTTAAAAAAAGGTGGGGTGGATTTCAAAACATTAGCATATTACCAGCTGTACTGGTGTTTCGTATAGATGGCCTTGTTTCATGAGGTTTGGGTAGTGCTGGCACAGGGACTCTAAGGAATGTATTTTCATTATTCTAGAAAGAGTTTTAATGGTCTGTTGTAGATCAGCATTAATGGGAGTCATGTAGATAAATCCTCAAGCAGGCTTTTCAACGGTTGCATTTTTTGCTTAGCCAAAAAGAAAAAAGCCTTCTTCTTGCCCTCCTGAATAATTCTGTTAAGCAAGCATGTTGTCTATTTTCAGGTACTTCAAATGAAACAATATGGAAGCATTTATTTAGGGTGTTTTGCATTGCAAACTTCAGCAGAATGGCAAGGCAACTAATCATTCCTTTGAATCTATGTAATGAATAACACTTTGAATATGTTATTGATTGATGGAAGAAACAGCACCATAGCCCATTTTTTCAGTGCTATGTATTGAGATGTGGCTGGTGTGCTCTGAGTTTGGCAATTCTGTGTTCACTGTGTACATTAACTGGGACAAGGGTCTGTGACTTTAGAATTGCAGTGTGGAGGTTAAATATGCCGTTGACCTTTTTATGTCCAAGGTACAGTGTATTATGTGGAAAATGTTCACCAAATTAATTTTGTCACACGTTGTCTACATTCTAACTAGAAAACAATTCTCATAGGCTGAAACATGAATGTTTCTAATAGATATATTTTCAGTTCCTCAATTGCAATGGCATTTAACATTGCTGAGATTATTGAACATGAAATTTATTTATACATTTATATTATTTATTGACTCCCACATGCACTGTGGGATCTGGGAATAAAGCGATTACCAAGACAATTCTGCTTTCTCCAAATTGTTAATAATCTAATGTGTAATAGAGTCAAGAAAGTAGGTAATTATGAGACAGGAGGATAAGCACCATGTATAAATAAAGGGTGTTGACCGGGCATAGTGGCTTACACCTGTCATCCCAGCACTTTGGGAGGTCGAGGCAGGTGGATCACAAGGTCAGGAGATTGAGACCAGCCTGACCAACATGGAGAAACCCCGTCTCTACTAAACATACAAAGTTCCGGGCGTGATGGTGCATGCCTGTAATCCAAGCTACTCGGGAGGCTGAGGCAGGAGAATCGCTTGAACCCAGGAGGTAGAGGTTGCAGTGAGCCAAGATCGTGCCATTGCACTCCAGCCTGGGTGACAAGAGTGAAACTCCATCTCAAAAAAAAAAAAAAAAAGGTGTTAAGGAAGCACACAGCAGGAAAACCTAGCCCAGTCTATGGTGCTAAGAGTATCAAGGAAGGCTTCCTGGTAGAAGTGTGTATGCTGAGACTTCATTTGGAGACAGAAGGAAGAATAGTCCAAGCAGAGGAAACAGCACATGGAAAGGCCCAGAGACAAGAGAAAGCATACTTTGGGCCAAATGTTCAGGTCATTTCTTTGGTATGAAGAGTCTTCACCACTCTGTGGTTGTATCTCTTTGGGATTCTTAGCTCAAGTCACCCTGAGAATGGCCATTGAACATTAATCATCTGAAAGTCCTAATTTTGATCCTCAGTGCAATGCACAGGCCCCCACCCAAGACCAATTAAATCAGAATCTCTAGGGGCTGGTCCCAAGCATTAGGACTTTTCTGGTTTTTTTTTTTTTTTTTTTTTTTTTTTGAGACGGAGTCTCGCTCTGTCGCCCAGGCTAGAGTGCAGTGGCGCAATCTCGGCTCACTGCAAGCTCCGCCTCCCGGGTTCATGCCATTCTCCTGCCTCAGCCTCTCCGAGTAGCTGGGACTACAGGCGCCCGCCACCGCGCCCGGCTAATTTTTTGTATTTTTAGTAGAGACGGGGTTTCACCGTGGTCTCGATCTCCTGACCTCGTGATCCGCCCGCCTCAGCCTCCCAAAGTGCTGGGATTACAAGCGTGAGCCACCGCGCCCGGCTTTTTTTTTTTTTTTTTAGACGGAGTCTCACTCTGTTGCCAGGCTGGAGTGCAGTGGTGCCATCTCGGCTCACTGCAACCTCCACCTCCTGAGTTCAAGTGATTCTCCTGCCTCAACCTCCTGAGTAGCTGGGACTACAGGCGTGCACCACCACACCCAGCTAATTTGTGTATTATTAGTAGAGACAGGGTTTCACCATGTTGGCCAGGATGATCTCGATCTCTTGACCTCGTGATCTGCCTGCTTTGGCCTCCCAAAGTGCTGGGATTACAGGCGTGAGCCACCGCCCCAGCCAGGACTTTTTAAAAGCTCTCCAGCTGATGTGAATATGCAGTCAGGTTGAGAATCATTGATTGACAAGACAAATCCTGAAGAATGTGTTGATTGTCAAACATGTAAGGCAAGTCAGAGAGGCAGAAGAGCTGTTCAAAGACTGCCAAAATGATCTGGCGGTGAAGAACTGACCTTGGGGATCACATCTGCCAGCCTTCTCATGTGCAAAACCATGAAAAGAGTGGCTCATATTCTAGCACTCTTGACATATTCAGACAGTATTTCACAGGTTTTTTTGTTTTCAATTCATTAATTCATTCACTCTAAAACACTTAGCTAACCCTTGCTGTCTGTCAGTATGCTAGAGGCTATGGATAAGTATATGAGTAAGACATTAACTCTACCTTTGGATAAAAGCATCCAGTCTATTGAAGAGTCAGTAATCACAATCCTATGAAAGGATTAATCAGAGATGGATGTGCATTGCCCAGCTGGGGAAAGGGCTTAGCCAAAAGACCAGAGAAGGGCTACATTTTGAAAAATGAATAGGAGTTTGCAAGATGGGGAGTGCAGTTCCCTGAGACAGAAAGACTTTGTGCATGCTTGAAGGCTTGAAGGCTATGAGAAGTGTGGCTTGGAAAAGTAGGCTGGCAAACTGATTTGACCACCAAAGGTCAAGAGACCCTTCTCTCCTATTGTCAACTGGCCACAACTCATGCTTTGACAGTCTGTATGTAACTGAAAGCTTTGTGCTTACAAGTCTTCATAGGGTTGGAAAGACCACCTCATATCATGGTCATTGGAATATAGCTAAGAGCAGAAATAAGTAGCTCTGATTCTGAGAGTGGTCCAAATACAGCTGAGGATCCAGTGTTCTGCTGAGGCTTTGAGGACCAACTGAAGTACATCTCTAGTACTAAAGATGTGTGTCACTGTTTAGGCAGCCTCTAAGATGGCCTCCAAGGATCTCTGCCTCCTGGTATTCACTCCCTTATGAAATTCTCTCCCCTTGAATGTGGGCTGGACTTATTGACCCTTTACTAAAGAATAGAGTAGGGTAGAAGTGTCACTTTTGAGATTAGGTTATAAACACCTTATCTTCTATCTTTGGTGTTCTCTCTCTCTCTCTCTGTCTCTCATTGTGCATCCTGGGATAAACCAAATGCCATGTTTGGAGGCAGTACTGTGCAAAGGTCCTTGGGGTAAGGGACCAACGCCCACCCACAGCCATGTGAGTGAGCTTGGAAGCAGGTCCCTCCCCAGTCATTCCTTCAGATGACACTGCATTCCCGGTTGACAACTGGCTGCAACTTACTAGGAGAACTTGAGCTGGAGACACTCAATTAAGCTCTAACCTGGTTCTTGACCCACAAAAACTGCGAGATAATCAGTATTTCTTGTTTTAAACAGCTCTGTCTCTGGATATCTTGTTACACAGCCATAAATATGGTATATAGTCACCATTCACTAAGTTTCTGTATATCTACATCCTCTATGAAGACCCCACAGGTTGGCTACAGAGAATTATTATTGTTCCTGATCATGACTGCCCTGCCATGAGAAATAAGGTTTATCTCAGGCCTGAAATATATGTAAAAATAAGAATGAAGAACTAAGAGATTCAAAGTCTGTTCTGATGCTACCAGTTTAAAATGCAAGATGGTGAAGGTTATAGTTGTTGGCAGTATGTCAAATGGCACTCTTTTTCATCTGAGTGTGATGCCCCAACTTCCTCTCTCTTCCCATCACCCACAAACCACCAGAGTGCGTGCAACATTCAAAGCTGATCGGGAACTCAGGATAGCATCTCAGAGTCTTACTACAGATCTGCTGCCAACCACAAGCCTTTTTCTATTTGGTTCTTTTCATTTTTATCTATTTTATCACAATCCTGAAATTTAGGATGATTTGAAATGTGTGTGTTTATGCAGCTTTCTGGTACACCTTTCCTTTTATTTTCATATGATGTAATTATGTTATCCTTCATTTATTCACACACAAAAGATGTTTTGCTTGGTAAGCTTATAACCTGCCCAGTATTACTCTGACATAGAAAGTAACTTGAAAAGCCAAAATCTGCAATAAAGATAATTTGCTAAATAAAAACGTGGGTATCTGATACGTTGATTTATTTGTTTAAATATTTGGTAAACTTTAGGTTAAAAATATATAATGTTGCAACATATTAGAATTCTTCTAAATATACAATTATTCTGTTTCAGGAAACTAACCCATTTCTTCTTAACTTGTAACACAGGAGAAGAAAACCTCCTGGCAATTTTACGACGAAGATGGTGGAAGTACATGATTTTGGGACTCATAGACCTGGAAGCAAATTATCTGGTGGTCAAGGCTTACCAATACACAACTCTGACCAGTATCCAGGTACCAATGGTTCTTCTTCCCTTCTCAACTTCCTCTATCCAGATGTAGTTTACTTTCAGTTTAGTCCTTGAGAATCTCTATACTACAAGTTACTATCTGTATACTATACTATAGTATACAGACTGCAGTATACAGATTCTGTATACTATAAGTCTATGAGTTTTGCAACAAGAGGGAAACTGGTTATATAAAAATTAACTTGAACTTTATTTATATGTCTTAATAATTTTTTAAATTTAAGTGTAATTGGACATCTTTTTTCTCTTTGTTTCGAATATATTGCAATTACTATTGACAATGTAAAAAAAATTTGTGGCTTTGAATGCTGTCAACTAATCTTATGATAGCAGGAGAATTACTAATAAATATAAAAACAAATCAATTGTAATCACAACTTATAACTTTTTAGAATGTTAATAGACTTTGATTAAATAATCAAACTGCTTAATAATCTTTTCTTTTAGCTTTTTTAATGTGTAGAATTTGCAACCTGAAGGGACAGGATTTTTCCTAAAGAGACAAGGATTCAATTCTTAAAATGTGTTATGCATGAAGGTAGCTACTGTGTTCCTCTCCCCCTTCTTCCCTCTCCTTCTCTTTCTAACATGAACACACACACACACACACACACAATTGCAAGTTTACCTTCGCTTTTCACAATTTTTGACAGACATATATATTCCTCATTACACTGTAAATGATAAACTTAACTATTTTTGTTTCATCTTCACTTCTTTTTATATGGTAATATTATTAAATCCATACCATTGCAAAGCTCTAGTATAAAACACAAAACAAAACATTGTTCTCATACTAGATTTAGTTTAGCTTTGATACTTCCGCCATCTTGTCTATTTGCTTACGAACAATAATGACAAAAATGGAGAAACAAATAAGCAGCAAAGCACTTGAAAAAATTAGATGAAATACAGTGGGTGGGAAACTATCTACACCTGGCTTAGTTTTCCTACCGTCTGATTTTCATATGAACTTCAAAGATAGCTTGAAATGAAAGTAATTAATGGTAGCATTTTTCCAGGACCACCTCCATATGCACTTTGTGTTCCAAGAGCTTTTGTGGGATCAGATTCCTAGTAAGGTGCATATTGAAGAAAATAGATAACTGATAAGGAAGACCTGAGCCTGCCCAATCACTTTAATCCTTAGCATCCTGTGACTTTTAGACTGATGTTGGAAGAGACACAAGGCAATAGCCAGATGCCCCATGAGACTCCAGAAGGAGTGCATTCTGCCTCTTGGCACTTGCCTTTTTAAAAATTTCCTTGTATGAAATCCTTTCTCTCCCTTTTAGAACTTTCTTTTCTCCAATTTTTAGAGCCCTGCTCTCCCTAAAGTTGGCCTTCTTGTTTCTTTTTCATCCTTTCCAAGATGAAAAAGAGACACAAAATGCCCCCATGCACAATATATAACATTTCTTTTTGTTAAAAAATATATTGGGGGATACTCATACTCTCTATTCTCTATAGATTGTCAATGCTGTTAGGAAATTTTTAAGGACCTTGAAAGCAAGGACTATGACCTTTTTAAAGTTAATTTATAAATCTACCTGGTACAGCATCATGCATAAATTAGCATTTAGACATAAACACACCAATTATAAATATGATTAAGCCATCACCTAGGACTCCCCCAGTTACATTTTCTTTATTTTGTGTAAGACCTCATGAATTCTAAGAAAACACACACACACACAAAACGGTTGCATATTCCAGAGGGAGAATAATTCAGTGCATAACTTTTTTTTTTCCTTTGTCTCACTTTGTTACCCAGGCTGGAGTACAGTGGCAGAAACATGCCTCACTGCTGCCTCAACTTCCTGGGCTCAAGCGATCCTCTGGCCTCAGCCCCCACAAGTAGCTGGGACTACAGGCACATGCCACCACACCTGGCTAATTTTTGTAGTTTTTCTAGAGATGGGATTTCCCCATGTTGCCCAGGCTGGTCTCGAACTCCTGGGCTCAAGAGATCCACCCACCTCAGCCTCCTAAAGTGCTGGGATTACAGGCATGAGCCACGCACCCAGCCCATATGTCTTCTTTAACAGCGATAGTTATAATGTCCTTCATATTCACCTCTCCATACAATAAAGCTTTAAAATGGAAAAACCTTTTAGATACGTCGTAGTTGCACCAATAATTTGGTATGCTGTGTACAAATGAAATGAGTTTCATAAAATTGGTGAATTTACCACAAATTTAATTTTTAAATCTTATTGTATATTTCTATGATAAATACTAATACACTGAAAAAATTTATGGAAATAAAAATTATTGGCAGTGTTCTCTTTATGTATATCAACATTCATTATTCAGTGCAATCTGAAGTTGTCACTAGAAAAAAACATTGTTTCTTTCTTTCCACCTCCCCTCTTCCTTTCTCATCTTAGAAATGGTGTAAGAATATTTCCCACCACAGATGTCCCATAAACACTTATGTTTCTCTCTCTTAAACACACACACAATTTGCTACATTTTTAAAGTTAATACCCTGCTCAAGGTGTTTCTATTACTTGGAATATCCTTTTCATCTCCATCCCCTACCTAATGAAGTCCTATTTATTTCAAGGTCCTCTGTACCTTAGGATGCTTTCAAATTATGAATAACGGAAAGCCCAGCAGAAACTGTCTTTTGATAAGCCGGGCACACAGTTGTGCACCTCTGTAGTCCCAGCTGCCCAGCTGCTGGGGAGGTTGGGGCAAGAGGATTGCTTGAGGCCAGGAATTCAAGGCAGTCCTGGGCAATATAGCAAGATCCCATCTCTAAAATAATAATAATAATAATAATAATAATGGGAATTTATTGATTCTCATAACTGGAACATCTAGAAAAAGGATGATCTTCAGGATAGTTTGCCAAATGTCTTAATAATGTCATCAGGGGCTCATTTTTGTTTTTTGTTTTTCCCATCTTTCCCCTCTACTGTCCCTTCTGCTAGATTTATGTTAAAGCAGGCTCCTCTCATGGTCATGAGATGGTTTTTAGCGCAAATTGGGAGTACATGTCCTTCTTCCTTCATGTCCAATGAGAGACAGAAAAGATGCTTGCCCACAACCATTGAATAAAAGTCTAGCACTGTATTCTGATTAGGCCACACTAATGACCAAGGGGAATGTTGTGAGTTAATTGGCTTAGACCTGAAGTATCTGAATCAATAGAAGAGGAGATTTCTCTCACTGATTTATCTGAACATTTCTCAATAGAAGTACTGCTGGCATTTTGAGTGAACAGTACCCACTGATAGAGTCAGGGTGGGATCAACGCCATCCAATCACATATCTGTAACCCATTAAGGAAGAGGTGAGACAGATGGATGCAGGAGGAAAAACCACAATGTCTCTACACCCAGTGTAGCTCCCACCTCCCATCAGCAAACCCCACAATGAGAACAAGTCTCTCTCTCTCTCTCTCTCGTCTCCCGAGGTGCTTTGCTTTTTAGCTCTATTTGCAGTCTTTTACCTGAGAAGGATGTTTGCATATTCCCATCTACTCCACCAAACTATGAGCTCTTTCATAGCAAGGATAATCTCTTGTTCACCTTTGAATCTCTAGTACCTAGAGGAAACCCCAGCACATACTAGATACTAAATACGTGTTTAAAGAAGTTAATTGTATACATTGATTTCCAGTATTTTGGTGCACAGGAGCTCCCAGTGGTCCTTTATCTATATTTAGAGGCCCCCAGAATGTTCATAGAGGTAGGGTGGGGAAAGGGAGGGAGGAATGTTGGCTTCACACCAAAACTGGACCCATTAGCCCAGAGTCAAAATTTATTAATGGACCTAAGGGGGAAATGAGGAGTGACTTTCCTGCTTGGAACCATAGTTGGCTTTTTTTTTTTTCTGTTAAGCATTGAAAAAATTACAACAAATTGTTTCTTAAGTTCAGTGAGGTTTTTTTTAAGTTTTTTCAAGTATGTTTTGCCTGTGAACAGTGACAATTTATTCTTAATAGCTGGTCCCCTGATCCTCAGGTATTTAGTTCAAACCTATGTTCTACACTTGCCACTATATCCATCCTGCCATCTTTCTCAAGTTAGCCATTTGACACCGTATTTAATGCTGCATTCTATGAAAAAGTTTATTTTAATTCTGTAGTAAGAAAAATAATTTCAGTGAAATATCAATTAGTCTTCACTGTAATTTACTGAGCAAGGAACGGGGAAGTAAAAAGGCAAGTTGAGTCTAACAGTTCTAGAACCATGTTTCCGCCTATAACAAATAAATCTATTAAATAATAAGTGATCAGAACAGAAGGCATTTCCTCTGTGAGCCATGTTTATAGCACTGTTTAGTAATTTAGTTCTGTTTACTCACTACAGACTGATGGAACTGACAAGTACCTACTATAATTTTCCCTTGTTTCTATAAATATTAATTGAACACATAATATGTGTTTTACTCATATTAATCAATAAAGAAGACACGTTTATTTAGCATCTGAGAAATGCAATAGTTACTGCAGGTGATATAAAGAGAAATGAATCAGCCTTGCCCTACTGGAGCTTATGAACTTCTAAAGGGGATAAGAGGCACAGCTTAATGATAGTAACACCAAGTGTGGCAAGAGAGCAGACACCTAAGTGTTATGATTTTCAAAGGAGGCAGAGATGATAGTTGAAGAAAAGTCAAGAAAGTGTCCATTCATATGGGTCTATGAGGTTGGATAAAAAGTGGAGAGGATAAAATGTGGGTATAACTTTGCATATGAAATAAACCTCATAACAGAAGCCTGGGGTCCCAAAACTCGAGGAATATGATTGGAGAACAATTATTTTCATCTGATTAATGCAGTCACTTCAAAAATAATTACTGATACTTCATGTTCAAGACACTGTATTAGGTGGTGAATGTACATGTAAGCAAAAGTAAATACTGTACATATTCTCACAGAACTTCCAGTCAAGTGGGAGAGGCAGCTTTTCATCAAATAACCAAACGAATGAAGACATAATCAAGAATAAACATTCTGAAGGAAATCAACACAGTTCTCTGGGAACGTTTGTCAAAGCAATCTAACCCAAACTGGAAGGTTGGGAAAGATTTTCCTGAAGAACTGATGGTGGAACTGAGTAGATTAGTTGGAAGAGAAAGAGATCCAGGCTAAGCAGACAGCGTGTTCAAGGCCCTATGTTGGGATGGACCACGGCAAGGATGAGGTTCCAAGCAGGGTCGTGTGTCTGGGCAAGGACACCAAAGAGAAGAGTGGCACAAGATGGCGAGACAAAGAGGCAGGGGTCAGCCCCCACAGGTCTGGGTGGGCATTTCAAGTGTTTGGATCTTTAGGCTAGTACCACCAGAAGCCACTGCAAAATTGTTAATCTGCAAGGTAATGTGACAGATTTGAGTTTCAAAGACCATTGCGGCTGGTATGTGAACAGATTGAAGCAATAGGTACTCTAAAGGGAATAGAGGAAGTGAGAGCCAAGAGTTAAGCTGGGCCATGTTGTAGAAGGTCTTCAATGCCAGGATGACTTAATGTTGTAGGTAAAAGAAAACCTGAATTTTTCTTAGGAAACAAATGATAGGATGTGACCCAAGCACATTGGTTTTAACAAGAGAGATTTCATAAATAATTGGCAGAGCACCAAATGCTCTTGTTTTCAGATTCTCTCAAAAACAGAGATGTAAACAAAAAGCCATAAAGGGTCACTCCTTGCTCTATCCTCTTGCCCTTTCAGTTTCTGCACCACACTTATGGTTAAATGTCACAAACAATTGATACATGAAGCTTGAGAGGAAAATGTATATATATTGCTGCAATTTCCTGTGAATCTATAATCACTGTAAAAATATTGTTGCAATTTTCTGTGAATCTATAATCATTGTAAAAATATAAGATCCCTTGAACCCTTCACATAGCTTTCCCCAATGGTGACATTTTCTATTACTTTAGAATAATGACAGATCCAGGATATTGACTGAGGACCTTATTCAGTTTTCATACATTTTTACCTTCGTGTGTGTGTGTGTGTGTGTGTGTGTGTGTGTGTGTGTAGTTCTATGCACTTTGGTCTCATGTATAGATTCATGTGACCACCACTACAATCGGGTACAGAACTGTCCCATCACCACAAAGGAAATCCCTTGGAGCTACCCCTGTGAAGCCCATCACCCTCATCTCTGTCACTGGCAACCACTAATCTGTTCTTCATCTATACAGTTCTGTCAGCTAGAGAATGCTATATAAAAATTGAATTTTATAGTATTTGACATTTTGAGATTGGCTTTTTTCACTAAGCATAATGTCCTTAAGTCCCTCTAAGTTGTTTCATGTATCAATAGTTTGTCCTTTTTTATTGTTGAGTAGTATCCCATGGTATGAATAAACCAGAATTTGTTTAACCATTTACCTGTCGAAAGACATTCGTGTTGTGTCCACCTTTAGGCTTTTATAAATAAAGCTGCTGTGAACATTCATGTGCAGGTTTTTGTGTCAATAAAGTATTCATTTCTCTGGGATAAATGCGCAAAAGTGCAATTGCTGGGTCATATGGCAAGTGCATATTTACTTTTAGAAGCTGTCAAGCTAATTTCCATAGCAGCTGTACCATTTTACATTCCTACCAGCAATGTATGAGACATCTATTGGTTTTCCATCCTCACCAGCATTTGGTGTTACCATTAATTTTTATTTTTGGCAACCTAAAAGCCATGTAGTAATGTTTCATTGTGGTTTTAATTTACATTTACAGAATGGCTAGTAATGTTGAATATCTTTTGGGAAAAATATTTTTAACTTTTGCTTTATCATCTGAAGCTAAGAAAGTTAACACTGGCAAAAATGGTAACATTTATGCAGGAAAAAATGATGAAAGAAAGATATTGAAGTGAAGAAACCTAGCTGTCTTCCTTATTAGAAAGTAAAAAGAGAGATGGTAGCATTATCATGTTGGATTTATAAGGATTTTATTCTAAAGATGCATTTGTAGGCTTGTGTATCTTGACTTGTGGAGAATGAATAGATTGTGCTGTGACTTTGAGAGAGATTAGCAATGACATTTGGACACATTTTCAAAGCTATGCTATTTTTATAACTGTGCTATATGAACCATTACAGTAGAAATACTAGCTGTATGACTTCTTATCCAAAGATTATTCATCTTTTTTCAGGCATACAGACTAAAATGCAAAGAGATTAAACTAATGTTTCTGTGAAATAAGAAGAAAGTGTATCTCTTCAAACATGATAGTTTGGTAATTAAAATTCATTCACGTTGGGAACAATTTCCCATACCCTTGCTAACCATGCTTAGGGGTCTGAGCCTCTGACACCATATCTCCTCCTTCACACAGTGCATATTTCACAGCTCTTCAGATTCTTTAAGCAGTTTCCATCAGGAGTGAAGGACAAGGAGGTAATCCTTCCAACACTGATTATTTTCTTTTCTGCACCACTCATCTGACGTGGGCATGTTAGTAGAGATTAATACAAAACAAATGCCAGCCTCCCTAATGTGCAGTGTGATATCCAACCTTGAGACTAATTCCACAGGGTATATAAAACATATGCATGCAACAGTTAGTCTCATCACTTTATGTAACTCTCAGGCCTTTCTGGGTTCACTCTCAGAATTTCCGTAGGCTAAGTTGTATTAAATACAGAAAAAGGCCAAGTTGTTTGTACTTTTTCATATGTCTAGAGTCTCAGGTTTAAGCCGTATGAGTAGATTTGGCATACATATTACTTTATTGATTAAGAAATGCCCTAGACGAGGCACAGTGGCTCATGCCTGCAATCCCAGCACTTTGGGAGGCTCAGGCGGGAGGATTGCTTGAGCCCGGGAGTTTGGGGAAAGCCTGGACAACATAGCAGGACCCCAATTCTACAAAAAGAAATGCCTTAGCTAAATGCTAGGGATACAACCCCTGATCAGACCTGAGCCCTGCTATGGGGCACCCGACAGCTACATTCACACTTAGAATACAATACAGTAGGTGTGATGATAAAAGTCTGCAACCAGCTCCATGGAGACACAGAAGAAACAGCTCCCACCCTCAGGTTTCATGTAAGCGTGGTCCCATAGTCAAGAAGTATGACAGATGAGAGAAAGTCACTAAGCAGACTTCTAAAATTTGTAGCCAACTTAAATGTTGACCTCTGTGGATGAGCCAGAGAGAAAGCTTGCCTATTTACATTAGAAATGGGTCCCAGGAGCTAGGGTTTATGACTAAAGCTCAGCTCTTAAGGCTATATTTTCTTCTTTATCCTTGCTGTTTTTACCTGTCCCTGATGCAGGACTGTGGAAGTTTAATGACTATTCAAACGATATTCTTAAAGTACATTAAAAGGCAAAGCTTTTAAAACCAAAGTGCTTGCCCCCAAAGGGAACGTGATATTCCAAATCTCTTTCAGAGTTCTTAGATCCAGACTTCCTATTGCCATGATTGTGAAAATAACTTAAATATGTAGCACTTCAAATGTAACTATTTGGTTGGGTACTGCACAGTTTTCTGTCAGGCTTTTGTCCTGATATGGGTCATAAACACCTGCATACCATCAGAGGAACACAGTAGAGCTATTGTCAATCTCTCTTTAGTTCCATTACTATGCCCATTCCTACACCATCTTTAAATGCATTCTCCACGACTGCCTACCACAGAAGGTGATGCAGGACAGGTGAGCCCCAAAGTGGGGCTTAGCCCACAGAGTTCTTGGCTTTGCCCAGGAAAGAATTCAAGGGCAAGCCAGAGGTAGAAGAAAATGGCTTTATTGAAGCAGCAATGTTACAGCTCTGGCAGTGTTACAGCTGTCTGACTGCTCCTGTAGAGTGGGGCTACCCCATAGGCAGAGATCAGAAGCTTAGGGCAATTTTGCAGTCATATTGTTACTCATTTTAAATTACACGCAGATTAAGGGGTGATTTATGCAGAAATTTCTAGGGAAGGGCTAGTAACTTTGGCAAAGCCATTGGAAAGCAAGGAACGTATCTCTCTCCCATTCCTTCAACTACGTTCTGTAACAGCCATGTTTGCAAGATTGGAAAACATGTATTTGATCCTGTCTGAACTCTTTATTCATTTCTTCATCTTCAGTTTTATTATAGTAACTGTCACTTTCTACTCTATATGATAATTGTTTGTTTATATATTTTCTCTTTCAAGTTTGTAAAAATCTTTGAAAGTGGGACCTGTGTACTTGGAACTTAATAAGCCCTGAATCAATTCCTAATGTTTGAATAAATGCAGAAACAATTCATCTTTGTTTCCTTCACAGTATCGTGTATGTGATAGATGTTAAAAATGTATCAAACTTTTGAAAATAAGTCAATGAATGAAAGGATGAATTTCTAAAGGCCAGCTATTGAGCAAGGCAACACAAGTGACCTCTAGTAGTTTTATCACCAGTAAGTGCATTTATTCCCAAAGGACACAGGTATGGAACACTAAACACCTTTTCAGTATTCTGCTACGGTCTGGAAATGTAAAGATAACTAAAAAAAGATCCCCTCTCTGAAGAAGCTTTAAGTATTATAGACATAGAATGGATTCAGGTTCATTCATGCTACACTTGGATGTCCAAAGAAACTGTACTTTTTTTATATTCTATAATCAATCTAGTCTTTACAGTGAACCTTCTTCCAAACACCCTCCACCTGGCTAAGTAGCAGTAGGTGGAGGGAAAAGACTGACTAAATGTAAAACTTGCCGATCCCTTCCCGTTTAAAAACTCTCTTTGGATAATTCGGTTGCTTTTGGACAAATGCTCAGCCTCTCAGACATCACAACCCCCACACTCATTTCTGAGATGGTCTGCGGATTTCTAGGAGGTTTATGTGACCTTGTGGCCTGATGTTGGTGCTGTGCCTAATGTCCCTAGGGGCAGCTGACTACTAGTTGGATGTGCACCTGCTGTGCTGGACCGGAGCTGCTGTCTGGCGTTCTGCTGGCTTCTGCTGCTCTCTCCACCCAGCAGTTGTCTCTCTCTTCTTGTGGACTGCTCCCACCTATGCTTGATTCTCACTGATAAAGTGAACCTCCCGATGTGAATGCATTTGGCTTCCAACCTTTGTGATTCCTGCATCATAGACTGTTCCCCACCTCCCAGCCTGCACCCCTTCTCAGGCAGGCTACACAGATGTCTAACATCTTCCAGCAACACAGGAGCTGAGGATAATTCCAGGACCTTTAGTGCTCTGCTAAGCACACGTCACTCCAGTTGTTCTCTGATGTGGCTTCCTCAGCCTAGTGTGGGGCTTGTGCCCCTCCCAAAAAACCTGATGCTTTTTTTTGGTTTGCCTTCAAACTATCTAGCATTCTTTCTATCCTCTGGGACTTCAGAGAGGGCACATCTTGGGCACATATGACTTAACACTTGTTTCTCCCTTGTCAGTTTCCTTTCCTCTTTGCACAATCAGTGGATAGGAGGGAGGGACAAGCTCTCCCTCCCTCTTTCTCTCTAGTATGGACTTCCTTGTCTCCCATCCTCATCTCCCATCCTCCTTCCAGGGATACCAGGCCCAGTTCAGCCTCGAGGGAGAAGAGGCAACCTTTCACATTCTGGAAGAAACTCTGATATGGTTGGCAGTATGGATTCTTGATATGTTGGAAGGAGAATTTCAGAATTTAGAATCCCTTATTTCTCCAGGACCCTGATTTCCAAGATGCTTCCTTGCTAAAGAAGTCAAAGAAGTCAAGAAAGTCAGCTTTGGGTTTTAAAGCTGATTACCGACCTCTCTGTTCTATAAAGGACCGGCCCTCTTTTTCTTCATGGCCCAGTTTTACAGGTAGATGGCTGTATGGAGCATGAATTAACAGGAGAAATTAAATTTCCAAACTTTTATGCCTATTTTGCTGGAAGATAGATCAGTAAACGAATTACAATGCAATGTGAAATGTAGTAAAATGGAGCTACACACGAAATGCCATGGAACTACAGAGGAGGAGTGACTGGCTCTACCCCATGACAGACAGGACTCCAGAGGTGACACCTGAACAGGATCTGTAAACCTAGGTTTTACTGACAACATGAATCTGACGATAAAGCAGGCCACTTGGTTCTCTGGTCATTTTCAGCTCCAATGGTGCACATAGACAGGTTATAAATCAGTGAGGTGCCCTTACGTGTTTGTTTTCTCTCTCTGAGCATCAATTTTCTCACCTATAAGTCAGAATAAAAATCCTTTCCCCTGGTGTGATCATGGTATGCAAATGTAACATTGTATTTGATGGTCCACTAAGGCAAAAATGATGCAACCAACAATAAAAGTTCTATTATTCTTATCCTGCCACCAGCTCCTAATGCAGTCTCTAACTCCCTCCCTGGTGAAATTCCTCAGTCTTTCCTACTAAGTGACTTTTAACAGAACCCCCACTGGTCTCCTCATGGTCTCAAGCTTGCCTGAGATCCGTATGATTGTCAGATGGCCAAGCTGGGACACCCATTATCTTAGCAATGTCTCCAGCACATAGTAGATGCTCAATAAATGACAGCTCCTGTTACTCCCATATTTTCCACTTCATCTGTTCTTTCCATCAATCCAATTTAAGGAAAATACATAAAGAAGACACATTTTGCCTAACCATCCCATCATCTTATACACTCTTACTCTTGGACAACAAATTTAAGAGGAATGGTGAATTTCAGTTGCATGCAAAGGGATCTAAGTGAAAGAATTTGCTGGAGACAAGGAGAAGGTTAGGAAACCCACGTTCCAATTAGCTTTGCCACTGACCTATTATGGTGTTATCTCAGTTAAGACCACTGCCAGTCAATAGAGGTGAAATCTCATAAAGATTAATGATGCTGCTGCTAGATATGAACAAAATTATTCCAGCCCACTCTGTTTTAGAGTGAAAGTATCAGGGGAAATTGTACAAACAAGTGTGGTAATATCCTACTTGGAACTGTGTTTTCCCGGTACCAGGGGCTAAGCTTTGTCTGCAATGAATGTGTTCCCAAAATACTATTTTCAAATATATTTTTGCAAATTATTTATATTTTTAATATACTGGGAAATACACTAGGTAATTTCTTATAAATCAAAAAATCATTTTGTGCTATGAATAATAATTCACATTTTTCTTTAGGTATTCTTTCTATACACTAAATCTATGAAGAGTAAAATACTTCCGTAGTCCAGTATTACACCACACACAAAGTTTCCTACTTAAATTCTTAGAACTAATGGACAAATTGCTTGGCATATTTGGTGGATAAGGTTGGATAGGCAAATATATCATTCTTCAAAGTGCTATCTTTTAATAGTATATACTTATTCTAATGTGGCTACCATTTAGAATTTCTCTTTTGAAATCTCCTTCAGAACCAGTTTTAAGTCATTTAAGTTTCTTTATAATTTATCCTTCATTTGAATCCAGAAAGTATTATCTAGCATAATCCAGCATTTTGGTTCTTTCCAAATAGTAAAACCTAGCCAAAAAGCATGAGCAATTGCTTTCATTAAGGATATTCCAATGAGTGCTCAGAGGCAATTTCAAAGAGTTAATATGTTTTTGAGTGATGAAAGATTCATTAAACTACAACCATAACCTTCCAGAGTGACTATCTTGAATGACAACTGTGTTCAGATGAGTGAATTTCAGTGCATTACAGGAGATTAGATATGTAAACACCTGCACATCCTGCTCAATGAGTGGCAATTTTCTTCTTCCCTTAAAAGAACTTTCCATTATTTTCAAGGCACACCTTTCATTATGCATGAACATAGCTGGAACAGTAAGCAGAATAATGGCCCTCCAACGAAGTCGATGTTCTGATCCCTATAATGTGTAAATGTGTTACTTTACATGGCAAAAAAGACTCTGTGGATGTTATTAAACTAATGATGTTGCTATGGTGAGATTATTCTGTATTATGTGGGTGACCTCAATGTAATCATAAAGGTTCTTTGAAGAGAAGTCCTTTGTGGGAGTCAGAGTAGAGGGAGGTGTAACAATAGAAGTGGAGGTCAGCGTCAGGGAGAGACTTGAAAACACCACATTGCTGGCTTTGAAGATGGAGAAAGGGGCTACAAACCATGGAATGCAGGCAGCCCCTAGAAGCTGAAAAAGGCAGGGAAAGGGATTGTCTCCTAGAGCCTACAGAAGAAACACAACCCTGCCATCCCCTTGATTTTAGGATTTCTGACCTCCAGAACTATAAACGTGTGCTGTTTTAAGACATTAAGTTTGTGGTCATTTATTACAGCAGCAATGGAAAACTAATACAGTTGGAGACGATATCTAAATCCTCCCCACCTGCTATAGATTGAGTGTTTGTGTCTTCCCAAAATTCATATGTTGAAATCCTAACCCTGAATATAATGGTATTTGGAGGTGGAGCCTTTGGGAGGTGACTAGATCATGAGGGTGGAGCCCTCCAGAATGGGATTAGTGCCCTTGTAAAAGAGACCCTATTGACCTCTCCTGCCCTTTACCATGCACGTAAGGACACAGAGAAATGACTGCTGTCTATGAACCAGGGCGTGGGCCCCTACCAGACAGAATCTGCTGTCTAAGTCTTTGATCTTAGACACCAACCTCCAGAACTGTGGGAAATAAATTTCTGTTGTTTATAAGCCACCCAGTCTATGGTATTTTTTTACAGCAGCCCTAATAGACTGAGGCACCACCCTCCAGGCAGGTTCGAAGGCACTGATCTTCTGAGAGCCTTCTCCAAATAGAACTGGAAGCATAAGTGTAAGAGCAGGTTCTCCTGCCCACCCGTTCTTGTGTTTCCTTTGTTTGAGAAAAGTATGCTGCCCAGGAGCTGTTCCTCCTTTGTGGTTACTAAGGCACCAAGTCTCCCAATACTGCCTAGATGGGCTCCTTGGAGAGCACCCTGGTGCTGTCTGCCTGAATAGATGCACATGAAAACACTTCTACACCTTGACTGGTTCCAGTGACAGACATGCTCATTTTGAGTCTATCACTGTACAAAATTCACCTGTAATAAATGGTTAAAGGGGGAAAGTGTCCTTGCACGTAAAAAAAAGAAAAAGAAAAGCTATGCAAAGCCTGCTTCCATTGGCAATGCATTTGAGGAGATGGGTTTGTTCATAAATCAATAAAAGCCTGCGAGCTGCTTTATGACGGAAGGGTACAGTCTTACGGCCACTGAGACTTTTTAAGACTCAACGAGAATGCATAGAAACACCAGCATCTGAGAAATAGCAGGAGTTATTTTTGTCTCTCTCATTCTTTTCTTCCCTCTTGTTTATATCTTCTGAGTTGGGGCCATTTCTAATTCAAGAGCCTTTGAAGAGGAAGACAGACCGTGACTGGGCATTTCCTGAGGCCATTAAGTTGGGGGCTCTGTGAGTAGTTTAGGAGCTGTGACACCATCTGGGCCAGAGAACGATGACAGGAAGTAGCAGCTACCCAGGGCCCTCACCTTTGATTCCCCATGGCAGAAATCATCTCAATAAGTAGATTTATACAGTACAGCTAACTTGATGACAGTGGAGCTCCCCAAGTGGTTCAGAATAATAGAAATTATTCATTGCTTCGTTGGTTATTCATTCATTCAACATCTACTATCTGCCAGGCGATGCAATGAGCACCTCAAGACTTTGCTCAACTGTCATCTTTTCAGTGAACTCATCTCTAACCACCCTGTTTAAAATTGCAACCTCACACTCGCTCCTATACTGCCTCCCCTCTCCCCTGTTTAATTTTTCTCCATAGTCTTACCACCACTGACATAACTAATTTTACTTAATTGGCTGTCTTTTCTTATAAACTCTGTAAGGGCAGGGAATTTTCTTATTACCTGGAATTTGTATTTTGTAGGATAGTGCCTACACAGAGAAGGTGTTCCATAAACATTTTTGAATGAATTCATAAAATACTTATAGGGTCACTACTGTGTGCCAAGCACCACCCTAGCTGCAGGAAATAAAACTGAGCAGAAAAGAAAAATTCCTGCCCTTAAGGAAAGGAATTGCATTTTAGCATAATCAATACAATTAGGTAATACAGAGATGTATGGGAACCCCTCAGGGGCCACCTGATCTGGATTTAGGGAGCCAGAGAGGGCTTCCTGGAGGAAGCTTTGGCTAAACTGAACTCTGGGAAGGGAGAAGGACATAAGAACTCCAGACAGGCAGAACAACATGTAGAAAAAAATGAGTCATGGCAGCCAGGTGCAGTGGCTCACACCTGTAATCCCAGCATTTTGGGAGTCCAAGGCGGGTGGATCACTTCAGGTCAGGAGTTTAAGACAAGCCTGGCCAACATGGCGAAACCTCATCTCTACTAAAAAATACAAAAAGCCGGACGTGGTGGCACATGCCTGTAATCCCAGGTACTCAGAAGACTGAGGCAGGAGAATGGCTTGAACCCAGGAGGCAGAGGTTGCAGTGAGCCGAGATCATGCCGCTACACTCCAGCATGGGTAACAGAACCAGACTCCATCTCAAAAAAAAAATAAAAAAAAAGAAAAAGAAAGAAATGAGTCATGGCTAGGAGCGGTGGCTCATGCCTGTAATCCCAGCACTTTGGGAAGCCAAGGTGGGCAGGTCGCTTGAGCCCAGGAGTTCAAGACAACTGTGGGCAACATGGTAAAATCTCATCTCTAAAAAAATACAAAAAAGTAGCTGGACGTGGTGGCATGTGCCTGTGGTCCCAGCTACTCAGAACGCTGGGGTGGGAGGATCACTTGAGCCCCAGGTGCACTTCAGCCTGGGTGACGGAGTGAATAAATGCGTCAAGAAAGACCATGGTATGTTAAGGAATGGCTTCAGCATTGAGTTTGTGGTTGTGTTTTGTGTGTTTTTAAATTTAATTTTTTTGTTTTTACAGTAAGAACCCTTAACATGAGCTCGACCCTCATAAATTTTCAAGTGCCCAATACAATACTGTTAACTATAGGCAAATGTTGTACAACAGATCTCTAAAACTAACAACTCTTATATAACTGACAGCATGGAGTTTGAGGAGGAAATGAGCAAAGAAGAAGATGAAAATGTACCCAATGACGGATCACAAAGGGACTGACTTATAAGCCATATTCGTGAGTTTGGGCTTAATTCTGAGAGTTTCTACTGTAGGAATAGCATGATGAGATTTGTAATTTAGAAAGATCCCTTGCATGATCTGATCTGTTTTCAGATCAGATAGTACAGGACAAGTAAAGAGATTCTAAATAGTTTTAAGTGGCTAAAAAGAAAGGACTTGGTGACTCATTGGGTATGTGAGTGAAAAAGAAAAAAGGATCAATTCATGTTTATTTGTTCAGGGCTCAGCAAATATTTTTTGAGCATATATTATATATACTTTCCCATGGGCAACTAGACATATAGCATGAAGAAGACTGTTCTTACCCTCATGAAGCTTCCTTCCTAAGGCGTACTTAGGTTTCATTTTCTGACCCTCCCTTTAGAATGTGTGGGAGTAAAATACGCATAGATATGGGGAAGAGAGTTCCAAGCAAAGAGGACAGTATAAGGGTGAAGAACTTGAGCATGGCATGTTTAAGAAATTGAAAGAAGTTACTAGTAGTAAGAGACTAAATTCAAGACAAAGATGGGGCAGATTATATAAGGCAAAGTCAAGGAAAGGAGTTTGGATTTGCTCTTAGAAAAATTATTAGACTGTGTTGGGCAGGGGATCGATGTGATCTAATTTGTTATTTTAGATCGTCATTGCTGCTGGTGGAGAACTGACCTTTAAGGAGTAGAAGTGGGTGTGATTAGACAGTCAGGGGGCCACTAAGTGCATGATGATGATAACTTGAAGCCACTTGCTGTTGACGTGGATAGAGGTGGTTTGATGCATTCAGTAGATAAAGCCAATAGGATTTTCTGAGCATTCATAGAGGGGATAGGGGAAGTTGGAAAGAAAAAAAAAGAGCCAAGAATGATTCCTTAGTTATTGGCCTCAGTCACTGGGGGAATGGTTGTGCCATGGGTAAAATGAAGAAAACTGGGGAAGAGAAGATGTGAAGCAGAAAATCAAAGCATTCTGCTTTGGTTATGTAGATTTGTCTTTCCTGTTAGACATCCAAGCAGAGCTTGGTATAGGTGGCTGAGTATATGTGTCTGGAGTTCAACAGAGAGGCTGAATTATGAATTTGGATGTCATTCTCATATAGATGGCGCTAAAGGTCATTGTATGATTAGATCACAGTGGAGTGGGTATAAATAGAAAAGAGAAGAAAATGAAACAGCCACGGGGCACATTCAGAGACTAGGGGAAAGCAGGCTGAGGAGAGGCTAGTGTGGTAGAGGAGAACAAGGAGAATGTAGTATGTCCTGGAAGCCAAGTCAAGAAAGTGTTTCAAGGGGAAATGTGACCCCTGGATGTCAGACACTCAGGATTCAGACCTGAGCAACTAAGTCACTGGTGGTCCCATTCAGGGAGGGAAGAATCACAAGAGGAGGGATAATCTGGGAACAAAGATGAGTTATGTTTGAGCCATGATGAGCTGTGGGGATTTTGGGCACATTCACTTTAGATAAGTAGGTGGTTATATGGCTGCGGAGTTCAGGAGATAGATCCAGATTTGAGAGGTACTTTTGGAAGTCTTCAGCATAGGCATGATTTTTAAAGTCAGAACAGTAGGTGAAATCATTCAGGGTAAATGTGGAACAGTGAGAAGAGACACTATGGCAAAATCCTGAGAACACAACATTTAAGAGATGAGAGTAGATGCAGGAGCCCATAAGCCAGGAACGCTGAAGAGGCCCGAGGGATGGAATGAAGGGCAGGGAATGGTTGAGAGCACCAAAAGAAGGAAGGAGTGTCAGATTCTTCGCTTAGTAAGAAGAGGACTAAAGTGTGTCTGCTGGGTTAGAAAACAGGGAATGTTTTTGATCCATTTTGATCGTGTTTGGGGAACAGAAACCAGATTGCAGTGAATTGAGGTGTTGAATGAATGTTAATGAGCTGGAGACAGTGGCTAAATGCAACTCTTTTCAAGAAGTTTGGCAGGAAAGGAAGAGGTGGGGTGACAGCCAAAGAGTGGCACATGTAGAATGTGAACATAAGACAGCCAAGGATAGGTCCCTTAGAAACACCAATGTTGAGAGGGACCAAAAGAACAAGATGCATCCACAAAAAGACAGAACGAAGGGCCAAAGAGGTAGGAGGGAAAAACGACAGATGAATCCAGAGAGGGAAAATTCAAGGAGAGAGTGGTTAGCAATGCCAACTACTGCAGAGAGGTTTAGTAAGATAAGAAGTTAGAAGCGGCCAGGCAATTTAGCCTTGGTGATCATAGTGAAAGGAGCTGTTAGTATTGCTGTAGCTTGAGGAGTGAATGGAACCAAGATGCCAGAGGCAGTAACTGTAGATTGATCTTCACAGGTTGGCTGTGAAGATCAATTGAACGTTGAAGAGGAAAAGATAAATAGCTACAGAGCCAGTGGGCATCGAGAATAAGACCAAGACCTATATGGTAAAGGAACGCAGCAAGCAGAAAGGGATGAGGATCCAAGACAGCAGAAGGGGAGAGGGGAAGACTCCGGAGAAGAGAGGGCAAAATTGCCTTCCCCACCAGGCAAGTCCTTAGGGAAAGAAACTGAGTGTCAACTGGAGGAAAGAAATGTGTGTTCATTGGCAGCTGTCCACCTGCACCTGGATGTAGAGTATTCACGCTGGTATCCTCTGCATCTGTAGCAATCCTGGTCACTTAGTAGGCATTCAATAAATATCTTTTGGATGAGTAAATAAGTGACTAGTATAAGGTAATAAAAATCTGATTTTTGCGTTTTTCTTGCTCTGTCACATAGGCTGGAGTGCAGTGGTATGATCCTAGCTCACTGCAGCCTCAAACTTGTGGGCACAAGTGATCCTCCCACCTCAGCCTCCCAAGTGGCTGGGACTATAGGTGTGTGCCACCATGCCTAGCTTATTTTTGTATTTTTTGTAAAGATGGGGTCTCACTTTGTTGCCCAGGCTGGTCTTGAACTCCTGGCTTCAAGTAATCCTCCCACCTCCATCTCCCAAAATGCTAGTACAGATGTGAACCACCACACCCAGCAATTTTTGCTATTTTCTAACAAAACCTGGAAATAAACCTAGAAATAAAACCCAAAAAGTTTAAGATGTTTTCCTCTAGCTTTTGAAATTGTTTCTCCCTACTATTTTAATGTGGAGAGGAAGCAAAAGTAATGCAAAATTAATGTAGAATTAATATTTTATCAGAAAAGTTTTATTTCCTTCAATATGTGCTTTGAAATGTGTACTTGCTTTAATGTTACTGTTAATGTTCCTATGTTCATGAATTCTATAAATTAGAAATACAATTTAGAGTTTGGCTGACTTAACCACTTCTCCAAAAATACCCAAGGTAGCCACACAGTATCAGAAAATGAATGGTTCTAATTCTCATGCACTTTGTCTTATAACCTATACTTTATTTAATATAAAAAATGCAGAGGAACACCCCCAACCAGTGACCATTTTTCAATAGCCTCAGAGTTTTCTCTCTCGCATGGTACTCTCGGTGTAAGAGAGAGCTCACAGCTGCTAGATTGATTTGAGGGTAATCCAGTCTAGACAAATTTGATGACTGGATCCTGTATAGTTTCTGCTCCACCTGGGCCTTGATTACTTAAGCTCATTTTATGTAAGGAGAATAGCAGACCTGTGATCACATCCCGGCTCTGACATTGCCAGGTGACTTCAAGAAAGTTACCTACTATCTTTAGAACTCCATTTCCTCATCTGTAAAATGGGAAAAATAAGAACATGTATCGGGGAGCCTGGCATATAGTAGGCAGTCAGTCAATGTTAATTCCTTGCTTTTTACTTTTAGAATCTGGTTCGCTGATGATCAGAACTTGTTTTTAAAGCTGATAAAGGCTTTAATGATACCCGAAGATCCTCAACAAGAATGATCTTGCCCCCTGGGACAGCTCTGCTCTCACAGAAGGCAGATTTCCCCGTAACTGAGCTAGAGAGCTTGTGTCTAATTATCTGTATGTTCCGGTCACCTAGATTTCTAGGTACTTGTCCCAGATTTTCAGTGCATGGCAGTGTCATTTTTTTCTTTCTTTTTTCCTTTGAGAGCTGAAGCCAAAAGTAAAGTGAATAAACTTGAGCAACTAGAAAGTTCAGATGACTGGCACAAGGGGACATACACAATTTACACATTTAAATTCCTACTGGTAGGAAAAGAAAAGTAGTTTGGTAAAAATATTTTTCTAAATCCAAAAAATAGGGTATTTCCTGGAAAAGGGCTGTTATATATAGTCAGCACAGTGACACATTTGATTAGCTTATCTCTCTTGGACAATGTGATGGAAACATGGCTTTATCCAACATGAATATTTTATCCAACATGAATATCCAACAGTAAAACCTAAACAGTAAATTCTAAGGTATAGGGTTTGGGAGGGGAGAGGATTATGAATAACATAGCTCTGAAAAGGAAAAAAAAATCTCAGGGAGAGAGTGTAAGAGGTGGTGGCTATCTACCAAAAAAGTTCCTTCCAGATGAAATATACTACTACCTGGAATTACACTCCCGGTCAGATTTTCAAATGCCTCTGGGATGGTGACAAATCCAGGCCACAAAATTAAAATGGTTATTGATTGTATGTGAATGTATGTTCCACAACATATTTTCTATTCTCTTCAGCTGGACTGTCAGCTTAAAGAAGACTTCTGGTGGGTGTGTGTGTGTGTGTTACTAAAGTTTGTCCTTTTAAAGATCTTCCCCTGTTAACACTTCAGTTTTACTCACTGGAGATGAATTTATATATGTCACTTTTAGAAACATGGGAGAATTGCCAATTAGAAGCAGAGGAAGGGAGAGTGGGGAAATGTTCTCTTTCCTGGAATCACCTACCAGTTGCCTCAGGTTTAGCCTCCGACAACTGGGCCACTTGAGGAGAGCTCTTTGCCTGTGATAGCCGGAGGGGAGCATTAATGAGGATCTGAAGGCTGGCAGAGGAGTCTCTTTTGGGCACAGACCATTAGAAAGACGGATGAGGTCACCTCATTATGCTCTGCTGGAATTGGAGAAGTTTTTTTAAAAATAAACTTTTTAAAATAAACCATCAGCTTCCCTTGAAAACACTGACCTGACTCTTGTAGATTTTTACACTCTCATACATAACATATGTTGTTTTATATATTTTGAAAGAAGTACAGATGCTCCTGGATTTATGATGGTGTTACATCCCTATAAACCCATCATAAGTTGAAAATACTGTAAGTCAAACCATCCTAAGTTAGGGACTGTCTGTATATGCTTGAGAGAGGAAATTTGGAAACCACAGAGAATTTGGGCCATGGAGTTGTGAAGATTCAGTTATCCCATTCAAAGATAACCATTGTTAACATTTTATTCTTATAGATTCTAATTTTCTCCATCCAGAAATTTTTATGCCTAAGAGTATGATATGTAGATGTGTAATCAAGAAACAAATTTTTACATGAACATGTATGTCATCTAAAGCAAGCATGGTATAGAGGGAATGTAGAAGGACTCCTGTCCTTCCCATGCTACCACCCAGGTCAGGGAAGACTTCCATTCCCTTCTAAAAGCAGAGATGATGGGAGAAAACTCTCTCTCTCTCTCTCTCTCTCTCTCTCTCTCTCTCGCTGTCTCTCCATCTTTCCATTCCTTACTTGCTCCACCCCAAAGAGGAAATAGCTAAAGTTAATATCCAGTAGGAGACTTTACCACTTGGTGGAGTTGTGATGCTTTAAAAGAAAACTAAAAGTTTTGAGGGGAAAAAAATCTACAGTGCTTCATTTCTGCCTGCTCTATGTCCCTTGTTGGAAAGACCCCTGAAATACAGAGTCCAAGACCTGAAGACCATTTCCCCCAGGATAACTGACTTAGAAAGTTTAGGGTAAGTTAAATTGGAGTGGGAGATGGGAGGCAACACTGCCTTCTCCAATCCAGGTCTAAAATTAATACAGCTGTTTGATCTCCATTTGTTCTTGGGGTCTTTTAGGTGAACCATGTAGAATACAACCAATTTGACCTACAAATATGGCAGTTTCAAATGAATCAAGCTATTATTTTCTGCCAGTTAAATCCAAGAAGAGAGGAAAACTAAGTGATTGGAACCACAGCATCCAACATTAAAGAAGAAAACAGAACATGTAGTATTTTAGACACAAAAGACAGCCTCTGAATAGACATTTTATTAGAATGGAAACATGGTACTACTCAGCTTTTCTGAAGGTAGATAAAAGCCATAAGTTGAAGATAAAGAACAAGCATTGCCAAGTTGTTAGGTTTGTCAGTAGAAAATGGGAATGCTATGGAGATTTCCTGAAATCACTGTTCTTAATTTGCAGAGCAGTTTTCCAATCTTAGTTACCTAGATTTCCTTGTCATTTTCATCCATGTTGCAGAGCATATAAGTCAGAAAACAAAATACCGTAATGTACTAACTTTATTACACTCTGATTATTTTTTTCATGAGTTAAGGTAATTATTTGAACAGGTAAAACTGAAGTTACAGATTTGATCTTTTAGAAGAAAGCACTTCCTGCTTTTATGGGAAGAAGTAACCTACTGGCCTTTTCCTGCACTTCTGGGCAAAGCTACTCATTCTTTTAAAAGTACAATGAATTTTGTTATTACTTTGGATTATTTGATGGAACTTTGCATAATCAACTCAGAAAAGTTAACAGTAGGCTAAAGTATAACATTTAAGTGCTATGTGACTATCTAATTTTTCTAACGAAAATCCTCTATCTTGTTTATCTGACATCAATATCACTGTGCTCTTTTTGAAAAGGGTAATTTGTACCCAACTGATATTTTCCAGCAGTAAATACAAATATCCAAATTCAAAATTTCATTTGAAACTCCATAAAAGTTTGGAGAAAGATACAGATTTTCCCCCAAAGCCTTCATTTAACATTTGACAATGAGATAATGGATGTAAAATCTCTTTGAAATCCCTGGGGATTTTTTAAGAGGGAGAGGGATGTTGAAGACTAAAAAATACGGCAGTAAATTTCATCTGAAGGGAAAAACAGATGAGAATAGCCAAGATAATTTTGAAAACAATGAGTAATGAAAACCAATTTGCCTTAGAAGACATTAAAAATGCATTGGTAAAGCTACAGCAATTAAAGCAACATGATACTGTTGGTAGTATGGCATATAACATGGCCCTAAAATGGATCTTGATATATATAAAATATACTATACAGAAAATATTGCAGAGCAACAAGAAAGGGACCGATTATTCAACAAATGCAGTGAGAAAGTTGACTGTAATAAACTGAATTAGCTATTAATTTCATGCAACAAAATATTCCAGATGAATTAAAATTTTAAATGTTAAAAAAGGAATCATAAATAACTAAAAGAACACATAGATGACTTACCATAGTTGACTACTTCGCTGATTTGGGGAGAGAGAAGAAGTTTTTTTAAAATGAGCTTATAAATAAATATTTAAACCCATAATTTTTTTAAAGCTATAAAAAATTTTCAACAAATATGATAAAGGTCTAATAGCCTTAATAATATATAAAGATATTTTATATACCAGTAATAATACTAATACTTCAATAGAAAGAGAAAGTTTTGCTTCATCAGTAATTATATAACAAATTTAAAACAATTATAAAAGTTTATATTTGATATAAATTGGCAATAAAAAAGATAATGTACAAATTGATAGGAGTACAGTAAGATTGGAACATTCATACTCTGAAATTGGATAAGTAAATAGCTACTAACTTTCTGGAGAAAATTTTGACAGTATGCATCAAGAGTTTTTAAAAGTGTATACACTTTAGACCTATCATTTCATGGTTGGGAATTTATCTTAAGATAATATTCAGAGATAGAGGCAGAAGCTCATATTTAAGTGTGTTGTTTGAAGCATCATTTATAATTCAGAAGAACAGGAACAAATAAAATCGTCAAAAATAGAAAAATGATTAAAATAGTACTTTATAAAAATATTCACGGTGAAACCCCGTCTCTACTAAAAAATACAAAAAATTAGCCGGGCGTGGTGGCGGGCACCTGTAGTCCCAGCTACTCGGAGAGGCTGAGGCAGGAGAATGGCATGAACCCGGCAGGCGGAGTTTGCAGTGAGCCGAGATTGCGCCACTGCACTCCACCCCGGGCGACAGAGCGAGACTCCGTCTCAAAAAAAAAAAAAAAAAAAAAAAAAATATATTGACAAATATCTCATTTAAAAATGGGCAAATAATTTGAATAGACATTTTTCAAAGAAGATACAAAAATGGCCAATAAGCATACTAAAAGGGGTTTAATATCATTCGTCACTAGAAAAATACAAATCAAAATCGTAAGGAGATACCACTCCACACCCAGCAGGATAGCAAAAATCTAAAAAAAAAAAAACAATAACAAATGTTGATAGGATAAAGAGAAACTAGAACCCTTGTACGTTGCTGATGTGATTGCAAAATGGAATAGACACTGGAAAAGAGTTTAGCAATTCCTCAAAGTGTTAAACGCTGAGTTACTATATGACCTGGCAGGGCCACTTCTCAATATCTACCCAAAGAAATGAAACCCACAGGTTCCTCATAAAAGCTTGCTTGAAAATGTTCATTGCAGTATTATTTATAATAACCCAAGAGTGGAAACAACCTAAATGTTCATCAGCTGAGCAATGCGTAGGTAAAACATGATATATCCATACAATGCAATATTATTCAGCAGTAAAAAGGAATGAGGTTATGATACATGAACAACATGGATGAACCATGAAAACATCATGCTAAATGAAAGAAACCAGTCACAAAGGGTCACATATTGTATAATTTCATTCATATGAAATAGTCAGAATAGGTAAATCCATAGAGACAGAAAGTAGATTCATGTTTGCCAGGAGCTGTGAGGAGAGAGGAATGTACAGTAACTTCTAGTGGGTATGGAGTTTCTTTTGAGGATGGTGAAAAGGTTCTGAAATTAGATAGTAGTGATGGCTGTGCAACTTCATGAATACACTAAAAACCACTAATTGCATACTTTAAAAGGGTGAAATTTATAGTATATTTATTATAGCTCAAAAATGTTAAGCTAAATCTAATGATATGATAAAGTTATATTACAGGTTTAGGGTTTTTAATTTTTTTAAGAAAAGAAGGTAACAACTTTTGGGTGTCTTTATCCTAAACTGGGAGTCCCTGGAGTGCAGGGACAGTTTTATCTACCTTATCACAAAGCCTGGCTATGCCCATATAAAGTAGTCACACAACAAAAAATTATTAAGTAAATGAATGTAGTGTTTCCTTATAGTGTTATGAATTTCCTGAGGGAAGAAAGGATATCTTTTTCATCTGTATATGCCTTCACTGTCTCCACTCAAAACCTGGGATTTGGTAAATGCCCAGTAAATGTTAGCTGAATGAAAGAATAAACTTTTCCTGGCTTTATTCTTCCTGTAATTCTGCAGTTCTCATGACTTCCTCACTGCCATTCTGCTAATTTCATTTAACCTATTTTTTCTACAAAATATGAATTTTATCCCTGTAATATTAGTTGTGTGTATCTATGCCTTTATCCATGAATGTATTTAATTGACTTGTGTCTGTCTCTATAATGTCTTTGTGATTATAACTGAATTTATAAAACTCTGAAGTTACTCTGTTCACTTGATCAGATGAGGCCAACTGGCACTTGAATGATGGTGATGGTGCAACATTTTTGACCTACACAGAATTCCATTGCACAATCACTATTATAAAGTTATATGGTTGTGATAAATGCAATTGTACTATGTGACTCTCAAAACTGATGCAAAGTGATTAAAGAAAATAATATAAATTCTGTCCCCATGGCATGTCTTATAACCACACAAAGCCCAACAGCCTCACCTGTGGTGTGATACCGTAGTATCCAGTCAATATCATACTTGGCCTTGGATTCTCTCCTGAAACATCCAGAGGCCTTCCCTGGTGCTGACTGATGAAGGAATTCCATTTCATGAGACTTAGGCCATAAAAATATGCTTACTGCAAAATGGCCAACTATCTCCTCTTCTTGGATTTGGGCTGGCTCAAAATTATTCAGAACAACACTATATACAAATATGCATATATACATATGCGTATGCAAGCATAATAGTCAACACATTTTCTTTGTAGCAAATTTAAATTAAAGTGCACAGTGTCAGAGTAACAGAATGCAGGTCAGCAGGATTTAGGGCCCACGTGAACGCACACGGGCTGGGGCTTTGGGCTTTGGTAAACGCTCAATAAATGTCAGCTGAATGAAGAATAAACTTTTTCTGGCTTTATCCCTCCTTTAATCCTTCAACTCTCATGACTTCCAAGGGGGTTTTGCAGGAAACAGCCAGGGAAACAGAGAAGAGGGTGAGGTTCCCTTGGATATTGAAGGGAGGGGGGCTGTAGCAGCTGGCCGCCCACTTGGCAGGGGTGAGGCAGAAGCACCGATGACCCGGAGGACTTCCTCTCTCTGCTTTTCCTAACTCCCTCTATCCCACCCCTCTGGGGCTGGGGCGTGCCAGCGGTTGCCCAAAGCCCCTGGTAGCATTGCTAAGGGGAGACAGCCCCCTAATCCCCATCCCATGTTATTGCTCCGCAGCCTGTGCCTCTCCCTGCATCCCAGACATAGAGTGGTGAACTCTTGTGGACCAAAGACTTGTAAAATATTCTGTAAAACCAGGATACAACTGGGGAGACACACCAGCTGTAAAGAGGGTTTGCAGCCTGAAGGCAGATCTCACAGACACCCAGAAAATGTTCCATCTTCATGAGACTGTCCACTACTGGGACAGCTTCATGACCATGTTTGAGGGGGCTGCGTGCATCATGATGAGCACACTTTCAGAAGTGTGGGTGTCCAAAGCCAGGTTAAGGGGTCTGCGGAGTGCTGGCAAAGGAAGGGAGCATCCACAGAAGTCCAGAGAGAAGCTCGAGTGGATTTTGGCAGGAAGGAAGGGATGGGATGCGTGTGTGCAGGAGAGGGCATAACCAAATGTGATTAAAGGCCACAGAGAAAGGCACAGTGATAAGATGGCCAGAGATCAGCTGGAGTGGAAAAGAAAAAGGTAGGGAGAGAGAGGGGAAATTAAATGACGCTTCAATCTTCCTGTACATATACATATTTTTAAAATTTTAGTGCTACTTAATGTTGACTGTCTTCTGTTGTCTTAAAAGTAATGTCAACATGAACCTTTTTATTTAAATAACTTCTGGAAGCTGCACTTGAACTCCGATTTAGCAGTCCAGACGCTAGTGTTTTAACCCGAGTTCTAATACTAATTTGCTTTTCTCTTAGACCATTAGTTCCCTTATTTATAGAGTAGATACAGTCATAACTCCCTTAAAGGGCTGTTGTGAAGATTTACTTTGTCTACCATAAAAATAATATAATCGTTTTTACAAACTGTAAGTGCAAACTTAATGCAACCGACTGTAAATGTTATTTAAAACTACAGGGTTCAAGCTGGGCGCAGTGGCTCAGGCCTGTAATCCCAGCACTTTGGGAGACTGAGGCAGGAGGATTGCTTGAGCCCAGGAAATTGAGATGAGCCTGGGCAATATAATGAGACCCCATCTCTATTTACAAAATAAATTTTAAAAAAAACTACAAGGTTCAAATTATAATCCTGTTGCTATCACCATGACTTCAGAGACTTTTCTCCAGCCATTGTGTACTGTGTGCCTCCATGTCTCTATCTTTTTGTTTGTTTTGTTTTGTTTGTTTTATTTTGTTTTGTTTTGAGACAGAATCTCACTCTGTTGCCCAGGATGGAGTGCAGTGGCACAATCTCAGCTTATTGCAACCTCTGCCTCTCAGGTTCAAGCGATTCTCCTGCCTCGGCCTCCCAAGTAGCTGGATTACAGGCATGCGCCATCATGCCTGGCTAATTTTTGTATTTTTAGTAGAGACAGGGTTTCTCCATGTTGGCCAGGCTGGTCTCAAACTCCTGACCTCAAGTGATCCTCCCGCCTCAGCCTCCCAAAGTGCTGGGATTACAGGTGTGAGCCACTGTGCCCGGCCGTGTGTATAAAATTAGAAAACAGAATCGTAGACACCTCTGGCATGTGTTGCCTGAGGATTCAAGGCACAAGGAGAATAAAATTCATTTAAATCCTTAGGGGGAAAAAAGGAATCTATGTAAATCTAAGAGTAATAAACACTTCACTTTTCCATTAAAGTATTTTTAATGTCCTTGGAGATTTTTCAGAACATAAGATGGTTATAAAATAATATTTGTTTATTTTTTCATATGGATATTTTATAATTTCTTTTTAGATTCAGAGATGTATGCAAAGAAAGTTAAATCTACTGAAAAGATTAATGGCAATCAGAAGAAGAGTTTTTGTTTGTTTGTTTGTTTTCTTTTTTAACAGTTTCAGTTATAATGCTTCTCTTTTCTACCACTCTAGCAACCACTTAGCCAAGGGATTAAGCTACAAGAAAACTATTGAAAAATTATTTTGTCAGTATGTTTTATGTTATATGACCACGAGGGGAAAGCTGAAGGCAAAAATCACTAAAAAAGAATAGCCTGTTTACTAAGAGCAGCTGCCAAACAGTTTCTCTTCAATAGTTACAAATGCCATGGTGAGAGCTTCAGCTGTAGCAATTAAATATTCCTCTCATTGATCTTCACTAAAACATTGTCCAAAAAATTATTATGACATAACTTCTGCTGATACTGACAATTTGTGTGACCTTGAGCACATCATTTCACCTCTTGGGACTTAGGAAGCCTCAACTATTAAAGGGGTCTTGGTGATTCTAAACTGGGGAGATACTGCCCTCCAGGGGCGTTCGCAAATGTGTAGAATGTTTAATGGTCAAGGCCCAGCAATGCTAACTGCCCTGCAGAGAGCATGAGACAATCTTGCAAAATCAGTTGTCCCACCCTAAATGCCAGTAGCAACCTTGATTATCTCTAATGTCCGTTCTGACAGTCAGTGATACCATATGTCTGACAATTCATTGATTTATTCAGCCACCAATTACTGAGGCCCCACTGTATCATAAGCACCAAGCTTCTCTCCTCAAATGCCCCAGAAACACTGGCTTGATTGTATCCTTCTTTTTTTTTTTTTTAGAGTGATATTATTTATTGGTTTCTTTTTTTTAATTTTATTATTATTATACTTTAAGTTTTAGGGTACATGTGCACAATGTGCAGGTTTGTTACCTGTGTATACATGTGCCATGTTGGTGTGCTGCACCCATTAACTCGTCATTTAGCATTAGGTATATCTCCTAATGCTATCCCTCCCCCCTCCATCCTTCTTTAAGAAAAATTATGATTATATTCTTCTTTCCCTTCTCTTCTTTCTAAAAGTTTGCACTTACCCACAGGACCATCTGACACTTACAAATAAGGATTTTCCAACTCAAATCATTAGGGGAATAGATCTCAGGACTCATCAAGTGCTTTGGGTTTTCTAATGACACTGAGAACCTAAAAGCTCACTTCAGCTCTCCCCAAAGATTGGATGATGGCCTAGCTTGCCCTCAACAATTCAGGAATAGAGGCTTTCAGCTCCACTGACTGAGGGCTTCCAGCCAGATAATGAAACCCTAATTCTGTAGTGTGCAGCTAAATATTTCAACTTGATTCAATCATTTTTAATTTTTAACACAAAACACCAACTGTTTTATGCCCAGTTTTCAATGGCAAACTGAAATTTCTTAATTTGCTTAAATAGCATCTGAGGCTAGCTGTAAAACCTACCTTAGAGCATATTACCACATCATTAACTTACATTGCTAATTAACTGCAGTGAGCAACTGTGTGCTGTAGTACAATCCTACCTCCCACCACCTCCTTCCTGTAGTCCCTCCAAGAGTGCTATGACCTTTGGGCTCAGCCCCCAGCCATCACAGTGCTACTTAGCATTCACATGGTCCTTCCTCACCTTATCATCTCAGCAACCTCGGGGATAGCTTACTATTCTGAGTGCTTGTTTCATTTTGCAGAGGAGAAGACCAGTGCACAGAGAAACATGAGCATCTGTCCTGGTCACAAAAAGCTTTGGGGATAGAGGGGATTCAGAATGCTATTTGCAGTGCCAAGAAGCCACTCTGATGTTTAGGGATGCTTTGCAAATACACAAACCTTTTCTAGCCTTTGGTGAATCTTGGAGACTCTATTTTGATGTTTCTGGTCATTAAAAATCTTTGTATATATTTGTTCAATAACTCTTATTGAATACTCCTCTTAATCTCTGCAGTGTTCTGATGCCAATAATCCTGTACTAATTAAGTACTATTACAATTGGAACTACAGAGGAGAAGTACAGCATTCAACAAAAGCATCAAACAGTACTCGACCTAGCCTGGGGATCTAAGAGGCTTTCCTGAGGAGGCAAATTATAAGTGCAGGCCTGAAGGATAAAGGAGGAGGAAGTTCAAGCAGTGGAGCACTCCAGAAGGAGGGGTGTACATAAGTGAAGGCCCTGGGGCATGAAGGAGAGGCTTGTTCCATGTAGTAGAGGATGTTAGCTCAGTCTAGGTGGCAGAAGTGGGAGAGGGTGGCATGAGTAGATTTGAGAGATGTTTGGAAGATTAAATTGGCAGAATTTGGTAATCAATAGGATATAGGCAATAAAAGTGAAGGAGTATTGAGGATCACTGCCCTGTACTGGCAGCTGGGTGGTAGAGGCCACTTATTTAGAATTCCAGCAAGGAGATATACTGGATGGTTGGAAAATCATAAGTTCCTCATGTGGTACAAGGAACTTGCAGTTCTATGTGACATCACTTTGTCTAAGAGAGACCCTGTCTTCTATAGTGTATCCAGAGGTCTTAACATAGTGTGGTAGAATCTGAATTAGTTCCATGGAGCCCAAAGCATGTGTTTGAAAGCAGAGTTATAGACCAGCAATGAGGGCCTCATGATTAAAGAATTACTTTCATATGTAGTATCTCTGAGGTTCATACTGATCTTTGGGGAAAGTTGTTATCTTCATTTTACTAACAGAAATTTGAGGCTCCTGAGCTTGTGATTTGCCCAAGGTCACACAGCTGTAAATGAGGATCTGTACTCAAATTCAGGTCTTCTGGCTCCTAGCACAGGGGTCTTCTCATTTTGCCACATTATCTCTCTACATAATTGGGACAAATTCTCTATCAACTCCTTGGACTTACATGTCAGATGGAATCTCACTATTTGTACAAAATATATAAAAAATGAAATCAAAGTTTTCTGCTATACTCTATTCAACTTTCTTTAAAAATTTTTTCTAATAGTTCTTTTAAGTATTTCTACTTTTGAGACTCATATTTGTATTTATATTTAAAGCACTTTTTTTATTTTAAGAATGAAATGACAAGAACAGATCAATTTTTACTGGTAGCAGGAAGACAGCTGTCCAGGAGAAATTAAACTCAACTTTTGTCTAATTTCTAATAATTTATAAAACATTATAAGACCTCTGCACCCTCACCTCCCATTCCCAGATCTACTCGTAAAATAGGGGGACAATGTAAAAAGGCCGGGTGTACTCTCCCCAAACCAAAGGTGTTCCCATGGAACATGGCCTGGCCCTGAAGAAGACAGGAGGCAGAGATGCCCCGGCACCTGGAGGCAGGAGACTCTTCACCACCAGCCCGTCTTATCAATTTGCCTTCTCCCCTTTCCCTTAAAGTTTGGGGGACGTTTACAATTAAGTAAATAAATAAAGCTAATTTCCATTTATTTCAGAGTCTGTTTTAACTACAAGTCTGGGTCTACACAAAATCTCAGGTTCAGGGGAAAGACAGAACCCTTTCTGCAGAACTAAATTACTTTTCCCTATTACATGGAATGCTTCCTCCTGAATCTCCTGTTGTTGTTTACCTTCATCCCTCCCAATAGCTCCTGGACTGTTTTGTGATCCCAGTCGTGATTTTGCTCTCCTGGTTCTTCCTGCTGATCCGGTACAAGGCTGTGCATTTCATCGGCATCGTCGTCTGCATCCTGGGAATGGGCTGCATGGTGGGAGCAGATGTGCTTGTGGGAAGGCATCAGGGAGCAGGTGAGTCTTCCGATGTTCACCAGGTTCCTTACCTCTGCGGGTGAGGCCAAGGCAAGAAATGGAATGTTCACACAGTTGGGTGAAAACAGGGACCTTAGGAACCTGGATTTCCCACTATTTGTGTCCTGTTCATGTTTGTTCCCCACACCTGAAACAGGGCACACAGGAGGTGCTTAATGCATGTTTCTTGAGTGAATGAGTTTGCAAAATACAGCTTTCATGCCCTTTCTGCATCCATTCAGAAACATGCAGACAGTGTTTAAAAGTGAGAGTCATGACCTACCAAGAAGATGTTTTGGAGGTCAATCCATTCCTGAACCAGCTGCCTGGCCCAAGCCCTGGTCCTTGGTAGAGTTGGTGGTAATGAGTTAATTCACTCCTGAGCCACAGGGCCTTCCACACATTTCCCCAACCCCAAACCTTTCTCTGTTAAGCTGGAGAAAGACTGAGCTTTCAAACTACTGGGTGAAGGTTGGTTTATAGGCCCACCAGTAAATAAAGTTTGAGGACTAGTTAGGAGTGCTCCATAATTTTAGGAGGGAGAGTTAAGTTCAGTCTCCTCACACATGGTTTTTAATTTGTTTTGCGAGGAGGGGTTATTGGTATCAATTAGAGTTTATAAACCCATAAGGTAAAGCTGCATGATTCACTCATCAAATTGCTCTGAATCTGCTGGGGGAGCCCTGAGCCAGGGTGGTTTCCAGAAGACTCTTTTTAAAGCATTGCAATTCTTTAAAATGTACCAAAATTTTTGCTACAGAAGGGTTTTTGGAACAGAAAAAAAAAAAAAAATGACCTTCTTTGTTAACAATAGAAATGGGATAGAAAGTACCCACTTTTCTATAGTTCTTGCAGTTGCCCTTTCTTCTAGGAAATTAGATGATAAAGAGTCAAAAGTGGACCATTTCTCTTTATGAGACAAGGTCACATTAAGTCTCTGAAACAATGTCATGTATGTTGTACCATAGAACTTTATAACTGAAAAGGACCTTGTTCAACTCCTTTGTAATTGACATATGTGAACACCAAGATCCATCCAAACCAAGTGAGTTGCCCAAAGTCACAGAGCTGGCAAAGCAGAGACTGGAACACAAGGCCCCCGGCCTCCAGGGCAGGCCTCTTTCTCTGTCCCATGTTGCTGGGAGCTGAAGATACAACAAAGAACAAAAGAGAGACAGCCTCAGCCTCACACATCCACACCACCTACACAACACCATCAGTCCCCACTTCAATAGAAATCTGAAAATAAATACCTCAGTGTTTCCCAGATTCTCTTCTATGAAACACTGGTTCCATGACATATTGATAGACATCATATGAAAGGGCCAATATTATGCTATATACATGTAGTAATGTTGATATGAATAATCTTTTTGGACCAATCAGATAATATTTTTGTCTTATACAATGTGGCCAGTTGTTCTAAAGTCATATATGTATGTATATATGTATATACTTTTTTTGAGACAGAGTCCCGCTCTGTTGCCCAGGCTGGAGTGCAGCGGCGTAATTTCAGCTCACTGCAACCTCCACCTCCTGGGTTCAAGTGATTCCCCTGCCTCAGCCTCCCAAGTAGCTGGGATTACAGGCACCTGCCACCATGCCCAGCTAATTTTTGTATTTTTAGTAGAGATAGGGTTTCACCACATTGGCCAGGCTAGTCTTGAACTCTTGACCTCAAGTGCTCCACCAGCCTCGGCCTCCCAAAGTGCCAAGATTACAGGCATAAGCCACTGCGGCCGGCCTAAAGTCGTAACTTCATTACACTTTCTCAGCGTTCCACACACTGTGTAAACACAGGCTAAGCAGAAGCAAGTACCCTCAGTTATAAAAACTCTATCTTCATGAACCCCAGCCATTCATCTTGGCCATCATCTTGCATTTGATAGTCAACTATAAAGATGAACATTTAAGCCTAGAATGTTAAGCTAATTTGAATTGATTTCACTAGATTGTATTCATTAATCCTGTAAAAAAATGTTGTTTTGATTTTAAATGAAGTGTTAGAAAAGAAGCAAAACTGCTTAAGAAAAAGAAAGTAAGTCTGTTTGAGAGTCTTTCCAAAGTGTCATTTTAAAAAAAACAATGTAGATGTGGCTAAAACATACTGGAGTGGAATTTGGTTTCTCCATGTGAATCTGCTTAAGGCCCACAGCATCATTGCTTTTGTGATATACAAAGCATCAGTGTTAACAGAATTAAGCTTTATCATTGTGGAGCACCTTCTGTGCTATTGAAATGGTGCCCAAGTACATAGAATGATGTTTTAAGACCAGCCCAGATATAGGATCCAAGGACTCATTTTATAAAATTATGATTGGACATGCTCTGCCTCTATAAAAATATTAAAGTAGGCAGCAATTTAAGACATCACAGAGAACATATTTTTTTAAAGAAAAAAACACCCCACTGGTTTTGAGGTCAACAGAATCCTAAAATTGTTACATATCATTATCAAAAATACTCCTTTTTTTTTCACCTCTATGGCAGAGTTGGTTCAATTGCATTAATCAGCCAGGGTCACAAAACTTTTCTAAAATACTGCAGGTACTCACCAGAACACAAGTCAGGCATCCAAGTCCATATAAGATGTCATCACCAGGCCAGGCACATTCAGAAATCCCAGCGACTCAAGAGGCCAAGGCAGGAGGGTCACTTGAGGCCAGGAGTTCGAGATCAACCTGGGCAACATAGTGAGACCCCATCTCTACAGAAAAAATTAGCCAGCATGGTGGTGTGCACCTATAGTCCTGCCACTTGGGAGGCTGAGGCGAGAGGATCGCTTGAGCCCAGGAGTTTAACGTTACAGTGAGCTATGATTGCACCACTGCACTCTAGCCTGGGCAACAGAGCAAGACTGTATCTCAAAAAAATCACAATAATAATAAAATTATCATCACTGTATTAACAGTTTTGCACAGGAAAAGAGACTCTCTGACTTCATCCTTTTTATAATACTTAATCTATGTTTCATCTTCGTTTGGGATTTTGACAATTCTGTCTCCAAGCACATTGATGTCGGCCCTTTCAAAGTTTCTTTGACTTCATTATAATTAAAGCAATTGCTTTAATTCCATTTCATCAGCATGTTTCTTCATTAGCTATCCAGAAATTCTTTGTTTTGATTTAAGTCTGGCTGAAGGAAACTTCTTAGATGGCATTAAGTACTTCATGTACAAAATATAAGTTTCAGGGCACGGAATGATGTGCCAGGAATTAGGGCTTTTGATGAAACTTGACCAGCAAGTTTTCCCACTCTAGACAGAGGTAGAGAGAAAGCATCCTAGTCCCCAGCCTGGAAGACTCTGCCTTAGAGACTATAGAGTGATATATGTGGTGGGAAGGATGCAAACAGCACTTATGTTCTCATTCTATGTGTGTCACGTGTACAACTGATCACCCACTATAGGATGCTTCCACACCTTTGAGCTCACTTGAAGGAAATGTCTTTTCCAAGCTTACTGGTAAAAAATCAGTGGGCTTAATATGTGTATTCTCTTTGTCACCTTGGCTCCATGTCAACAGTATAGGCCTCCTCCGAAAGACCATCTCTGCATTTACTGATGTGCAGGGCAACAGGCAATAGAAGTGGCTTCTGAGAATATTATAACTATTATAGATGGGTTGGAGTGTGTAAAAATGACTTAGTAAAGTTGAAAAGATTCAGCACCAGGACTTCTCTGCTTGCCTGGGAAAACTTACTGGATATAAAAGACAAGGTTAGAAGGTAGTAAGATTAAGATAAAACCTAATCAAAATAGCTCCTTGTTATGAAATATCCTTCTTGCCCTTCAAAAGATCCTTTCTAACACAATATATTTATTGCATCTTTTAGTTAATTTATCAAAGATATTAGATGCCAACAATAATTTTTTATTACACTTAATTTTATATTTATTTCAAGGAAAAGAAAATATTTTCAAGGAGCCAGGTAATCAAACACAATCAAGTAAAAATGACATTTTTTATTGAGTGCCCACAGGTGCCAGGTACTTTATTACGTATTATTTCATTTAATCCTCCTAACTATGCAAAGAATTTTTATTGTCATTCTTGCAGCTGAAGAAATCAAGCCTCCGAGAAGATAAGCAATATGTTTAAGGGCACACCATCACCAAATTACTAGGCCCAGATATGAAATTTAGCCATTATTCTTTTTGCTATAACACTTAGTCCTTATTTTTCCATAATTGTGACTTCTACAACAAATGTAAAGACGTTTTATCATAGTAAATTAGTGCAAGTGACTGCCCTAGGTTGCCCAGAATGGAGAAGTTCCCCAGATGTGGAACTTTCAGTGCTAAAACCAACAGAGTCCCTGGAAAACAAGATAGTTGGTTCCCCCTATTTGAGAGGCAGATGTATTCAATGGGATGGACACATTTTCAGGAACTGCATTAATAGTCTTTCAACACTCTAGAATAGTATAACTCACCATTTATTTCTTGTCCTAGTGGTAAGTCATGATTTCAAATAGCCTTCCTTTTTCCTCCCACAACCACGCATATAAAAACATGTCTCCAAACATGATGTTTCCAGTACTTAAACAAAAATCAAGTAAGGAAAGCCAGTTTTTGCAAAGCAATTATGACTAGGTTGATTAGAATCAAGGAGCAATCCAAAATGAGAAATGCCCAACCCAAAGAGACAGGTGCTTCAAGAAATAATTTATTCACTTTTTTAAACTACCATTTAGTGAACACTTACTAAGTGTCAGATGCAATGCTAAGCATTTTACATGTCATATTTTATTTTATTCTCACAGTAACGTAATTTTAAGATAAGAAAACTGAAGTTCAGAAAGACTCTGTAGTTTGCCCAGTATTACACAGCTAGTAAGTGATAGAGATGTGATCAGACCCAACTCTACCAATAAATTGAAAGCTGTTCTCACTGAAAACATTTACCATAGGATGTATTAAGACCTGTTCAGTCAGCTCAATTCATGTAGCCTTTTATTGAGAATGTATAATGCTCCAGGATTCATGCTGGAGACCACACAGAATATACAGCTGAGTGAGCCACAGTCCCTGTCCTTCAACCATGATTTGTAAGAGAACAGTTGGCTGCGGGGAGATGAGATACACAGGTTAACAAGTAACAGACAAGGAGTGGAGCATGGTGGGTGCCATAGACAGATGCTAATGCTGTGAAATTCAGAGGAGGGAGAGAACTATTGGTTTGGGTAGACATTTCACAATTTTAAACATGTCCACTTACCCAAAATTTATAAATCATTATCACATATTGTGGTTTTATACATACATAAATGACAGACGTTCCAGCATAACTTTTCCCATGAACATTGTGCAAAAATTGTTATCACCATGTCAGGTATCTACTGCATTAACTGTGCATAATCTATGTTAATATTTTATATGTTATTAATGCAATATGTTATAATTTCCAGTTAACTAGATACAAATTTTAGGCACAAAATATTAGTCTTAATACCTACACATTTTATTATATCAAGCACTTCATTATATAATATAATTGGATAAAATTATGTTCTGGTTAATTTAATTATGTTTAATTAACTAAATTTTAATGTATGTTATATGTATATGTACCTACTTTCAAATGACTTAAAAACTGACAAATTATCAGCAAATTATAATAAATAATATTTAATATTTTTGTTAGTGATAACTTAGAAAATATTTGTGAACTTGTGGTTACACAAAATTGTGTTGTGATGATCAATAATTATTACTGAATCGGTGAAAACTCAAAGTACTGATGAGTATATTTCCTACAGTCAAAGGCTAGTTAACAGAAGAGGCCATAACAGCGTGGCGTTTGAAAAATATTGGTAAGACTATTCACTGAGACAGTGTGTCCTCTTTTTAGGACTTTTAAAAGGTAGATTGATGCTTCCCTAATTTCTATTAAAATATTTCATTATGATTTAGCTTTCTTCAATTCATTCTATAAAATTAATTTTATTAACCAAGAATTATATTATGCAGCACTTCCACACTTCACTAGTACAACAATAATTGATATTCATAATAATGACCCCATGTCATCACAAGATTCTAAAATATCTTCTGAGTGAAAAGAGACTGGATCATGTTCATTATAATTTTACAATTTTAGTTATAGATACATTCTATTTTATGGGTCATTCTTCAGATGAACTACTTAAAATTAAAAGTTTGTCATTATTTTATAGTTGACACATAAAAAAGATTAATCAGTTGCCAAAGATTTCACATTCTGTCACAGCAACCTTAATTTTCCTAAAAGATCTGCCCAGGGACCTCTCACCAAGTCTGGTTTCTCATTAGGGCCTCATCAAATTCTCAGCTCATCTCCTGGGCAGTGATGCCTAACTCCCCATGAACCCAAAAGAACTTCCAGCTCTCACAAAATCCCATTCTCAGCTCCATTCCCTTGAGGATGACTCCAGCACAATGCTGCCTTCAGGATCTCTTCCCCTCTCTCTCCAATCCTTGACAGGAAAAGGAAGTTGCCTTAGAAAAAGTGGCACCATTTAGAGATAGAATCTTCCAGGGTGACCACATGCCAAAGTCTTTCCGCAAGCCCTGCCCAGAGTCTTTGATGTGAAGCCACTACCTAAAGAACACTCAGTGCTCCCCATTGAATAGTGAGAACCCAGGCTCATCGGGGAATCCAGGGCTAAGCTATCATGAGTCCTTTCCTTAGAATCACGCTGGAGTAAGCACCCTTCCCATCCTCAACTTCCACTGCCCCAGAGCTGCAGGTCAGCTGAGCTCCTGCACTGCAGACTTATGCAGGACAGAGCCAGAGACCACTTGGGTACAGAGCCCACCAGTGAGGCCATTCTAGCTGCTTATTTCTACTCTCCCCCTTCCCTGGCTCCATACTTCCTGGAGTGGGAAGTTTGCCCAATTCTAGGAAATACCTGGGTAAAGCATTTATTTTGTTTTAAATCAACCAAAATTGAGTTTATTTTTATTTATTTATTTATTTGAGACAGAATTTCGCTCTTTCCCCCAGGCTGGAGTGAAGTGGTACGATCTCGGCTCACTGCAACTTCCAACTCCTGGATTCTGAGGGATTCTCCTGCCTCAGCCTCCCAAGTACCTGGGATTACAGGCACCCGCCACCACATCCGGCTAATTTTTGTAGTTTTAGTAGAGACAAGGTTTTGCCATATTGGCCAGGCTGGTCTCAAACTCCTGACGTCAGGTGATCCACCCGCCTCGGCCTCCCAAAATGCTAGGATTACAGGCGTGTGCCACCACACCCAGCCCAAAATTGAGTTTAAAACAAAAAGAATTTTTAATGAAAAAATATTAATGTGATAGTGAATTACATGTATTTACACTCTTATGTTACTTACTTCAGGGGAGTTGAAAATTTCAACCCATAAATCCTTTCACTCTCATTTTCTAACAGTTACACATTTTGCCCATGGTCAAAGTATAGTCTTGACAGCTTCTGTTATAGCTTCCCTCCCTGAATAGCAGAGGGTGGAAATGTATACTGCTTCTGTTTGTTCTATACCATGTTCACTAAACTGCTGGAAAATGTCCTGAAACCAATATAACTTGTGCATGAGTTAGCATATATTCATAGACATTAGCTGGGTGTGGTGGCAGGTGCCTATAATCTCAGCTACTCTGGAGGCTGAGGCAGGAGAATCCCTTAGAACCTGGGAGGTGGAGGTTGCAGTGAGCCAAGATCGTGCCACTTCATATTTGTATAAATCTGATAAGTAAAAATCTGATACCTGGACAGAAGATAGTGGGCTTTGTAGAGAGGGTGTGATCTGGAAGAGACTGATCTCTTTCTTAGAGAAGACTTCTAATTGTTTTCAACATAGGCAACCTTTTTATATCAGAACATGTCTAGAGCACAGATAAATAAACTTTACTAAATCTTAGTTAGAAATTGCGTGACTTCTATAAAAATGTCAAAATAGAATAGGCAAGGGAAGCTCAATTTGCTGATGCCAGATTCTTGTTAAGAAAGTTTTAATGATGCTCCCTTTGTTTGTTTGTTTGGTTCCTAGGGGAAAATAAGCTGGTAGGGGACCTTCTGGTCTTAGGAGGAGCCACACTCTATGGTATTTCTAACGTCTGGGAAGAATACATCATCCGAACTCTGAGCCGAGTGGAATTCCTGGGAATGATTGGTCTCTTTGGAGCATTTTTCAGTGGAATTCAATTGTGAGTAAAAATAACAAGAAATATAGATAGTAGAGGAACTGTCAAGACTTATTCTTACAATTTTTGTTCTTGGGATGTAAAAATCAAGGCTGGAATCCAGACACCAGCTTCCTGTACAAAGGACTCATGAAATCTGCCAACTCAATATCTTTATTAGTAAATTACCTCCAAATTAAACAAGTTTAATATAAATTTTTACAAAACAATGTTTTATAAAACATTGTAGATAATTTGCAAGAAAGCATTAGAAGCGTTAGGATTGATTCTCTGAAACCCATGAGTGGATTATTACTTAGAGAAGTAGAAAAACTAAGCATAAATGTCCCAATTCAATGCATTTCCAAAAAGGAACATTCTGTCTACTAGTGACAACCACCAATAGAAAACTTATGGTTTAAAATTACCCTTTTATAAATGTGTGATTTTACTGCCCATGGATTTGCAAGAGTGGACCATATTTCAAATTTATCTCTTAGAATTTAGCATTTCTATTTTCCTTAAAAAAGGTGAAGATATAATACAGACATTCACTAAGCATCACAAAGTCAAAAGCACCAGTTTTGCAATAATTCTACAGCTGGAACATATAAGTCATCACTGACTATTGCCTCAGAATTTGTTATGAGAATAAGTTTCAATCAAAACAATTTTCCACCAGTAAAGACCAATATTTTAGCTTCACGAAAGACATAAAGAATGATAGTATAACCTCCAGTCAAATTTTACTGAGTCTCTTTCTACAAACAGGTAATTCTGATTTCACCAATCTCTTTCTACAAAGCAAGCACTTTCTAATTGCATGGTTTCAGTGTCTGAAATTATTTATGGAAGATATTTTGGCATCACCTTAAACAGGTTTTACAAATAGGCTGTTTTCAACAATCCTCCAAATTTTGATGTCTTGAGATACTGGTGAAAAACTTCACAGAAAACAAGGCACAGTCTGAGAAGGATTTATTTGGGGTCCATTTTGAAAGTGATGGCATTTTAAAGCTCCTAAATTTGGTGCTTCAGCTTTGTGAGAGGAAAAGGAATTACGTAGTTCAACTATTCATAGCCAACATTTTGTAGATAGATGGCTTCTTTTATGGGTTATTATTCTTGAGTCCAAAAAATATGTTCAGAGATCTAGTGCTCATTTGCTTCAGTTACAGTCTATTAGAGTTGAGTGTTCCCTTTGGGGGACGATGCCACCAAAATAATGGAAGTGGCACTAGGGTGTCCTTGGCAAGTGGGATATATATTGAGGGTTCACTGGAATCAAAGTAATGCTGGTGGAGTGATGCCAACACCACCTCCCCATTCTCTTCTAGATCAGTGGTTCTCAAAATATGGTCCTCTGACCAGCAGCACTGACATCACATGAGAACTTGCCAGAAATGCACATCCATGGATCTCACCGGATCTCTGAATCAGAATCTCTAGGGTTGGGACCAGGAAACAGTGTATTTTAACGCACTCTCCAGATGGCTGTCATGTACATTTAACTTTGAGAACCATTGCCCTAGAAAACGCTCAATCAGAAAATTGATTAAACCTGCAAGCACAGACGCTTTCTGAACCTCACCGTTTGCTTTTCAGAAAGCATCTGTCAAGCAGAAACAAAGGCTGCAGGCAGACTGTTTGGGTGAGAAGGGCAGGAAGGGTTGAGCGCCCCAGGGCCCCGTGGCACACCCTCACACACCGACTGGGTTCTTCAGGGATAAACCACAGTCTGCCTAATTAGACTTGCTTCTGCATGACCCAAAATTCTTTCTGAAATTCATCTGGTTGCTTCATTATTTGTATACATCTGATAAGTGGGGGAAAAAAAGAAAGAAAGAAAGAAAGTAGAGTGCATTCTAATCTTGCTCATCAGGTTCATTTTCTTTGAATTTGCAGAGCTATAATGGAGCATAAGGAACTGTTAAAGGTGCCCTGGGATTGGCAAATAGGTAAGGAGTTGGCTCACATACGATGCTGTTTTTATAACCTGAGAAATGTGTTTGAAGAATGATGTAGGTCGGGTGGAGCACAAACAAGGAAGGGATTTAGAATGGTAGGGGACAAGGGAAAATGAAATCCCTTTGTCATTTCAGGAAATCCTGCACATTCTGAGAGACTAAATTGTATTATTCATAGTGTTTCCTAATTGAACTTCTGCCCATTATCATCGCCAAGATGCCATTAGGGGAGACACAGAAGTGTGTTATTAGGTTAAACACCAACAGAAAAAAGAACTGGCCTGAGGCAGTGGTAGCACATAAGTAACAGCAATTTGCCTTAGCCAAGAAACACTAAACTGATGTGACCATTAAAAAGTGCTACTTTAGTAAAGGGAAAAAAACTGAACTTAACAAAAAACCATGAAAGGAAACAATATAATGGGCATTCTGAGCCCATAAAAAACTTTCAGAAGGGAGCAGTTTGCACAAAAGAAATGGTTAATTGATCTCCAAATGGATTTAGAAAATACCAGACATGCTTTGAGCTAGTTAATAGTCATCCAGGACTTCTCAGGTTCCACCTGTTTCTAAAACCACTTTCCTCGAAGAAATTTAGGACAAGGATTTAAGATCCTAGGAGATGCTGTAATGATCAATCTCAGCAAGTCCTAAAAGGGACTGACATTTAATACCCTCAGAAGGTGTCTCCACAGTGAGCACAGAACATGGCTTATGGAATTGCATGGAAAATGTGTGCAGAGTGAATGCAAGTGGCAGGGAGGGGGCTACAGACTCTTCCCCACACTGAAGCTGGCTGCTTGAGCCATCTCCCCCTTATATGACCTTTGATACAACTTTAGCCAAATTCTGTGTCCATAAGGAAACACAACAAAAACATAAACTCCCGTGCGTCACTTTACCTACCTGTCCCCATCCCCTAAGCATGTGAGGCCAACTTACTGCTGACATCATTCCCTCTGAAGGCACACTGTGAGCCACAGAATTGTGCCTGACTCTCCGTAGGGGTTCTCTCTAGTGACTTCAAGGCCCTGTGTCTCAGAGTCCTGCCATTTAATTTCTCTCCAGTTGTGCTACAGAATTATATAATTAAATGAAAATCAACAGGGCAAGGGGAGAGAGAAGAGGAGGGCAACAGGGAAAGGAAACCAGTTGCAGGTTACAAAAAGCATTTGTCTTTGTGACCCACAATAACAGAAAACAAAATGTTACCTGTGCTTGACAGCACTTCACATGCAGTGGTCCATGAGTATAAATTAATTTTACATTGATGATAATAGTAATGATCAAAAAGAACTTGTCCTCAAACTATGTGGATGTCATGTGCATATCCACTGAGGTTCTGTTATAATTCAGTGTTAGTTAAATGAGTCATCAAAAGATAGTTTTATTCTGAGCTCTCACATTGCCATTAAAATGTCAGTCCCCTATAGTTGAAGATGATGAAGGACAGTGTAAAAGGAACACATTATAGAGCCATCCATTTAATTTCTGATTGGAAATGAGGTCAAAATGGCCTCCATAGCACAGTAGGGTGACTATAGTTAACAATAATTTATTGTGTATTTCAAAATAGCTAGAAGAGATTTAGAATGTTCCCAATACACACAAAAAAATTAATCAATGGTTGAGGTGATGGATATCCCAAATGCCCTGACTTGATCATTACACATTGCATGCATGTGTCAAACTATCACATGTACCTCATAAATATGTACAATTATTATGTATCAATAAAAAATGGCCTCGAAGGGGAATCAAATACTCATCTTCCTCTTTCTGAAGCATTTGTAGGGTTGCGTTTGGGATGTGTTGACACCAGGGTCTCCTTGGTCCTCATTATCTCGCCCTGACCTACTGCAAGGTTCTGTTGTTAGCTCAGTTCTAGACACATGGCATGCAGGGGATAAATGTTTACTAAGTGAGCAAATGAATGAATGGCAAGCAACAAAGATGGTCCTATTCTTTCCTCTCTCATCTCACAAAATACAGAAAAAAGGGAAGCAGTGGAGACAGTGGCAGGAGACTTTAAGCTTGACATTGCACTTTCTTTCTGTGGAACTGGGAGATGGCATAACAGCCACTGCAATTCATGGGCCACAGAGGCAGGGAGACATCAAGGGAAGGTCAGCACCCTTTCAAACCCACCCCACACTCCTTGAGAAGTCACCCGAGAGGCCAAGCTCTGATGACTATGTCCTGGTGGAAAGCTCACATTCTTCTGTTTAGGAGACCAGAATCCAATAAGTCTTCCTTTCTCAGCATCTGTCAATGAATTTCTCTACCTCCCCACTCTCCACACTAGTAATCTAACCTCGTATAATCTCTTGGACAACTCATGTGATTGCCATTTTATCAAAGTGGAAAGATGGTTGTCTTTTTTTTTTTCCTTGGGGTTAATAAATATGTTTTCTATTCTTTCCTTTGGAATACATGTTTTCTATTTTCTTAACTCAAAGCACTTTTAAAAACAGATTTTGTTATTTTCCTACAACACTGGCCAATTGCAAAATACAGAGCAATTAAAAGCAAGAAGATAATAGTTATTGTTGTTTGTTTTTATTCCATTGTTTTACTCTACTGAACAGAAAGACTGGTTGTGATTATCTAATCAGTAAACTCAAGTAAAACATATGACCTAATACAGCTAAAAATACCCTCCTGGGGAGCAGGAATGTTAGAGTCACATTCATAAGTCTAATAAACAACTTAAACATGCCCTTTATCCCATGGGTCATACTGTCATATTGTGGGTCATACTGTGCTAAAGGATGTGTGAACAAGTGCAATCGATGTGAAAGTCAAATGTCAGAGAAAAGAAAATGTGTGCTGGGTCAGTGAGCACAGGCTTGCGGTATGCAGGGGCCTTCTTCGCTTTTGATGTTGTGGTTGATGCTTGTCTTGGTTTCGGTTTTAGTATTTTTCCTGGAGGCCAAAACAAAAGATTTGGCCTCTCCCTGAATATGGAATAATGGGACTACAGAGCAGGAAAAGACCTAAAGGATGATTAAGAATACACTTTTCCTGGCCAGGTGCAGTGGCTCATACCTGTAATCCCAGCACTTTGGGAGGCTGAGGCGGGTGGATCACTTGAAGCCAGGGGTTCAAGACCAGCCCAGCCAATGTGGTGAAACCCTGTCTCTACTAAAAATACAAAAATTACCTGGGTGTGGTGGTGCATGCCTGTAGTCCCAGCTACTCAGGAGGCTGAGGATCGCTTGAACCCAGGAGGCAGAGGTTGCAGTGAGTCGGGATCACGCAACTGCACTCCAGCCTGGACAACAGAGCAAGACTCTGTCTCAAAAAACAAAAAAATACACCTTTCTTTTTACCCATGTTGAACCTGAGGCCTGGGGAGTTGAGGTGACTTGACAAGCATTACGTATCTGAGCAAAGCCAGCCCAGTGCCCTTTATACACTTAACCTAATGCATATGTTCTGAGAAGTCATCTAACCTAGCTATTGTTTTTAAGAATTGCAAATAATATTTTAAAACTCTGGTATATTCAAAAGAAAGAGAAAGAACACCACTGGAATCCCAAAGAAAAAGATGAGATCAAATATATGTAGCCTATACAGACACATTATATATATATATAGTGACTCTCTCTCTCTCTCTCTCTATATATATATATAAAATATTAACTGAGGTATTGATAGGAGTCAAATAGGATGTTCCTTCAAAGTCTTATTTCTTTTTATAATAATTAAACAATATAGATGACGGTTATGTACTCAGAATTTAAAGTCAGGCTGCCTATGTGACCTAAGGGCAAGTTACTTAACCTCTGTAAGCTGGTCTGTTGCCTGTTTACTCACAGATCCATCTTTTACCCTTTCCTCTGCTCTGCTTATGCAAATCCACATCCCAGCCTCCCTTGTCAGCTGGATTCCAGTCAGTTTTGGCCAATGGGAGGCAGTAGAGGGAGACTGGAGGTGGGAGAAAGAAAGAAACCATTGTTTCTCTCTGTGTCCCTCTGTTTGGGATCAGATCTCCTCTAGATGTGGCTGAGTCTCCTCTGTGATTCTAACCCTGCTGGGCTTCCCTAACTTCTGACCTCAGGTAATGTGGCCTCCCTCTTGTATTTCCCTAGCTCTTGGGTTGTGAGTAACTCCCTGGTATTGCTAATCTTAGGTTGTCTCACCATCCCTGTTTCCCCATCACCCGTTTGAACACCTTTGTAACTTGTACTCCATATAACATATCCTCCATTTAACCCAGTATGGACTGTGTTTCTTGACTCTATAAGCCTACTTCCTAACCTGTATAAAGAGGATAGCAAAAGTTATCAGCATTACACTGTTGTGGAGATTAATTACTGCACATAAAGTACATGACACATAGTGAGTGAGTGCCCAATCCATATTAGCTGATAATAGTATTTCCCATCTCTGTAGCTTAAATCACTTTAGTGCATAAGGACAAGAATGACCAAATTCTATCCTTAGTGAGAGAGAGAACATTCCAAGAGGAAATGTTTATACACATACTCTGTTATAAATGTAGTTACTGCAGCCATTTTGTAGTTGTCAGTCAAAAAGTAATTCAGTTCATTTGTATGATCATGATGATCAATGGAAAACCCTACCTGGACAGCAAGTTGGACTTTCAGAGGCATTATTGATGTCCATTAACTATCTAATGTCCATCTAAGAACAGCCAAGCAAGGGCAATGATACTGCATTCCAACTCTCAATTTAATCATGTGTTAACTAGGCTGGCTGTGCTTTGCTTGGGAAACAGTATATTCACATGCAAAAACATTGGTTGACCTAGTTGTCAGTTGTGATAGTGTATATATTCCACTCCTGTCCCCCACCTCTAATTTCTGCAACATTTAAAAATAGGTTGAGAATATTTTAGCTGGAAGCATCATAAGGTAGCCTGGTTAGCAAAGTGCCATGTATTTATTTCCCTACTCTCCTTTGTTCACCAACTGGGCTTGTAAAATCTCACCACTTCTCTGAGTCCTCCAATTATATATCCAGCTCCCTACTGGACAGATCCTTTTGGATAATGCATAAGCGTCGAAAACAACACATCCAAAATGGGGCATTTTATTTCTCCTGAAAACCTGGTTCTCTTTTAGCTCCCTCCATCTCAGTATATGGCGTCACAGTTCACCTAGTTGCTAAATTAGCTGGAACCCCTGGGCATCCTCCATGCTCTCCTTTCCCTCACCACCTACCTCAGTCTATCACCAGGGCTTGTTGAGTCTTCACAGACCCACCTACTTCCCTTCTCCGCTGCCGTTTCAAGCAAAACCAAGCAAGCTACCAGCCTCTTTTGCCGGGACTGTGACACCACTGTTCTAACTGGTCTCTGTAACTGATCCCATGCTTTTCTCCTTCCAATCCCTTCTCCACAGAGTAGCCAAAATCACCTTTTGAAAATGTAGATTAGATTCTTTTAGTCACCTGCCGCAAACTCCTTAATGGCTTCCTCGTACAACTAGAATAAGATACACATTCCTTTCCAAGACCTGCAGAGTCTGGCATAATCCATTCCCTTCCCAATTTTCCAGCTTCCTCTGCCCGTTCTCTTCATTCTGCTCAGCGATTCTGGCCTTGGTCAGCATCTGGGACACTTGAGGCCCTGTCCCTTTCAGGAACTTTTCATGTACAGGTTTCCTTGGCTTCTCTCCTGGCAATCTCCTTTTGGTCCTTCAGCACTCAAGGTAAATGCCACCTCCACAAAGTAGCCCTACCTCACCACCCTGTCTAAAGCAAGCTCCTGACATTCTCATTAAGAAACACTTGTCTTTCTGTACAGCATTAACAGCAACTCTAAGCTTCTTGTTTATCCTGTTTTTCATTGTTCCTAGCCCATAGCAGAGTGCTCAGGGCATAGTTAGTACTCAAAGAATAATAGTTGAATAAATGAGTGAATATACCAACAGAGCCCACAAGTCAAAGTCCACCCAAAATGATGGAAGGGTATTATTCTGGAACTTTCTAACCCAGTCATGGTATTTAAATCAGTGACACCTTCAAAAAACAAAAGAAAAACAGAAACAAGGCTCTGGTGCCTAGACTGTGTTCTGATCAAGTTTTATTATTTTTAGTGGATTAATTTGAGGATTGATCTTGTCTCTAGTCTGTTAATCACAGATTTCTTAAGGAGTACCAAATTAATTTTTATGTCTTTTCATGTGTTAGTCATAAGTTATGTAATATTTATTGCATTTTTAGTAGTTTGGTTAAAAGGAAAATGAACTACAGGTAGCATGAAACCCACATACAGAAAAACTGTCCGTTTTTAGGGAATTCAAACTTCTGATGGAGAATTAAAAACCAAACTAATATTACTGCGATAGAATCTACGCGTAAGACTTTTACCTTTCCGAAATAGGAAAGTGGTCATTCCCCCTTGCTCTGAGGGCACTTCCACCACGCTAGAGGGGGCTGTTGTACTGAGTTTACTTACTTATGTTCAGCATAATTTTTTTGTAGATCTGATGTGGCTTTTCATATGGAATGATGATTTGTGCCCTTAAGCACTTTTCTTATGGGTAAACCCAATTTCTCTTTGGATGAATCCCTGGTCTTCATAGTCAGAAAGACCAGATATTCGGTACCTACCAAACTCCCCAAAATCCCTAAGTCAGAGGAAGCAAATCTGCCCACAGCCCACACCAGACACATTTAATCAAGGATTCCTTTGGAAAGGTTATTTTTAGTATGTTGTGATGCCCAGGCAGACACTGAATTTCAGCACTTATTCTTATCCTATGCCTTATTTTCTCAAGGTGGAGAAACGAGCATTTTTTTTTTTTACATTTACATTGTATCAACATTTGGGGAAAGTATAGATTTAGCTGTAAACTCCTGCTTGAGACCCTGCAAAATAGAGTACCCATGTCTAGGCGTAATCACAGAGAAAGAGAGAGAATTTTTGAGGATGAGAGATTGGCCACATAGTATTTTAAGGTCATAAAAGCCCACATGTGAGAGTTCACAGTATGCCAGGATATGTGATGGAAGGGCAGGACTCTGTGTTTTGGGTAGGGCGGAACAGAATTCAGAAATCTGGAAGAGACTGACAGATCATCATGTAATCCCAGCAATGAATTCACCCACCCAAGGCCACACAGTCAAGATTCCAATTCAGTATTCTAAGTCCGGGTCTCTTTGACATGCAAGCTCTTTAACTTTAAAGACTGCGTAGTTATTCATCATTGTGGGCAATACATGATAGCAAGCAGTTTTGTTGCTGTTACTCAAATTAAAAACTAAGAGGTAAAAAAAATGTTTAAAAATAGATGAGTAGCAAAAGCTGATTACAGCACAATTGGGAGAATTCAAAAACCTTGATTCTGTGTTCTGACTATCGCCACTAAGAGGCACTCCTTCCCAGAAGAAGCAAAATGTCAGCAATGCAATAAGAAGCAGAAAGTTCATTTTTCACACTTAAATTTTAATTTTTTTAATCTTATTTTATTTTTTTACTGTGTTATCCAATAATAAACATCAGTGAATACGGGGGAGGAGAAACTCTCTTGTGTGAGTGACAAGTGGTGTGCACTCTTCCCCTTCTTTCCTGCTATGGATGCTGAAGATGCCCTGACACTGCCTTCTCTTTACTCTTCCCCCAGGACTGCTCTACGTTGGCTTTAGTGCCTGCATGTTTGGTCTCTACAGCTTTATGCCAGTCGTCATAAAGAAAACCAGTGCCACTTCAGTCAACCTCTCTCTGCTTACAGCAGACTTGTACAGCCTGTTCTGTGGATTGTTTCTCTTCCACTACAAGGTAAGTTGAGTGAGTGCTCCTTTGTGAAGATGATACTTTGTAGGAAACAATGAACATGGGTAGGAATGCCTGGATGTGAAATGCCCTGATTTTGTGTAGGGAATAGGAATGTAACTGGGTGTGCTAACCTCCATGATTTAGGTATTCACATTTCAACTAGAAGACAGAGACATTTTGTTCTATGAGATCAGTAACTATGGACAATTGATAGTAAAAGATAAGAAACAGCCATAAAGGAAAGAGCTTTTGAATACTGGGGACAGTTTTCCTGATAGCATTCAGCCCAGAAGCTACTCTTTTTGCAGTATGAACCTAGGAAGAGTTGTACAATTCCCAGACTACAGCTGCAAAATGGATTCTTCAAAAGGCCTTGGCAGAGTATGTTCTCTTTGGAGAAAAGACACAATTCCTGCAGTTTCTGCTTTGCAGATATTTTTATAGCAAATATGAATGCAAAATGCTAATGTACTAGAAATAATTTTTTTACTAAAAGATTGGGGTTTGAGTAAAGGAATGCAAAGAGATCATGTGAGGCACTTGCAGTGAATGCATCAGCCCTGAAGAAAAGAAGACACTGTCCAGTCCAAAGATGTCAGCCTCTCAGAATGCAAAACTCTACCCACATCTTTACCCTAGGGAGGCATGACTGATTGATTATGGCACACTGAGGTCAGATCCTATTCCTCCTAACACCACACTCGCTGCTGCCAATAACAATCAACTAGAATTGACATGTGAGAAGATACCACTTTCCACTCCTTAACTAGTCCTATAAGAGAAGAGCCAACAGGGACTGTGACCCAGTGTGAAGCAGGCCAAATATGGAATGTCCAAGCAGATAAGACCACACATGGACAGCTGAAAGAAGAAGAGGCAGAAGAAAAGAGACACTACTCTGGCCACTTCTAGCCAAGTTCCTCACCAGTGGTATTATAGCCACCATCCGCAGCACACGGGGGTGGCCAGATGATGGGGCACCTTGGTGGGCAGAGCATCTTCATCCAGATGAAACTGGGTGTAGACGTTCCTGGAGCAACAATAAGCTAAAAAGAGCATGTACTTGATGTGACCAGGGCAAAGCAGCTGAAGTGAATAATCAGGATTACTACTGAGAGAAGCAAAACATAGCCAAGAAACCGATGCAGAGGGGCAGACACGGGTGAAAAAGAGGTTACAAACAAAGCTAGTTAGTAGCTAGGAGGATCAGAAACAGGATCTGAGAGATGGTACAAGTTGAGAAGGTGGCTGTGACAGCAGACAGGAATAAAGTTCCTATTTTTCCTCCAGCTTTATTGAGGTATAACTGAGGAATAAAAATTGTACCATATACAGTATTTAAGATGTACAACATGATTTTTTGATGTATGTATACATTGTGAAATGTTCACCACAATCAAGCTAATTATATCCATCACCTCACATAGTTACCTTTTTTCTCTGTCTCTGTGTGTGTGTGTGTGTGTGTGTGTGGTGAGAATATTTAAGATCTACTTGCTTGGCAAATTTCAAGTACAGGTTACCACTAACTATCATCACCATGCTATATGTTAGGTCTCCAGAACTTACTCATTGTATAACTGAAAGTTTGTACCCTCTAGCTATCATCTCTCCATTCCCCCAACAAGTTCCTATTTTATATGGAGCCTTTTGCCCAATACAATGGCAAAACCAAGAGCTTAAAGAAAGTACCTAGGACTGGGCAATGTTTATTGTTTGCAATTTGTTTTGTCTGTATGGAACAAGCTGCTTCCCAAGCTACCTTAGTCCTCATAAGGGTAAAAAGCAAGATCACAATATGTTCCTCTCGTGCTGCTCCTAACCAGTGCTGGGAAGACCAGCTTCCTTCAAAATCCCCCTCCTCACATACCCAGTCATTTTCCAGAGCTCTGGGGAACACCTGGCTATGGGTTCATCCTCACAGCAGAGTGGCCACCAATATTCTTCTCTCCTCTTCAGTTAAGCATCCACATCTAGTCCATTACTTGGTGTGAACTCAGTTCTTAGCAATTAATCTTGTAATTTGCTTTATAAGCTCCTGAACTAGAAGAATCCCTTTAATCTTCCTTAAGGGAAGATAACCAAAATCTATTGTTCTGCCGAGGACTGCAGTCACTGCTTGGGCAGTTCAGACCCAGGCCAGCTCCCAGCATGCCTGAGAGCAGTGTTCCTGAAAGTCTGGTTTCACTGGGGTGCTTGATAAAAATGCAGATTTGTGGGCCACACCCCTACGCCACAGAGTCAATATCTGGAGATGTGTCTGGGGAAGTCTGGTTGGTAACAGGTTCCCTCTGGCAGTCTGATGCCCTCTGAGTTTGAGAACCACTGTCCTTGATAAGAGTGTACTTGAACAGTGTCTGTTCCTGTCTGAGTCTGTCCTTTCCCACACATCCACTGATGTGGGGTTAAACCTGGGGTTCCTCAAATTTACAAGCATCAGGAAATGAGAGGGCTGATACGCTAATTCTCTGCAATCCATCCTCTCCTCCTATCATTTGTGTGTTACTACTCATTGAGGATAAGTAACTTTGCTGAAGAAGAAACCATATAGTAACCCCTCATTATGCCATCAGAAGGGAGGCTGTGTTATCTGAAAATTAAATTACTATATTCACTAATTTAGAATTGTAATGGATATTTTTATTTCATACAGCAATGACTTGGGTTTTTTTGGTATGCAAAATACACATATATTTTGTTACTATTTGAAAGATAAATTTTCTCAAAGCAGGGATTGATCTAACATAGTAGTAATTTCTTCTAGTTAAAATTTATTTCTATTGCTTTTTTTAAAATTAAACTTTGAATATAATTGTGATTCACATGCACTTTTAAGAAATAATAGAGAAAGCCCAGTTAACCCCTGTGAGCCCAAGTATCTGAGATAGGTCTCAATCAATTTGGAAAGTTTATTTTGGCAAGGTTAAGGGTGCACCCGTGACACAGCCTCAGGATGTGGTGACAATATGTGCCCAAGGAGGTTGAGGAACAGCTTGCTTTTTATACATTTTAGGGAGATGTAATACATCAATCAATATATGTAAGATTTACATTGATTTGATCTGGAAAGGCCAGACAACTCAAAGCAGAGGCTTCCAGGCCACAGGTTAGATTTAAACATTTTCTGATCAGCAGTTGGTTGAAAGAGTTATTATCAATAGGAAGGAATGTCTGGTTTACCATAAGGGGTTGTGAAGACGGGTTTTATCATGCAGATGAAGCCTCCAAGTAGCAGGCTTCAGAGAGAATAGATTGTAAATGTTTCTTATCATATTTAAGGTCTGTATTGATGTTAATGCCAGTTGGCTCCTCCTGAATTCTAAAAGGAAGGAGGGTATAGTGAGGCATGCCCAACTCCCCCTTCCCATCATGCCCTGAACTAGCTTTTCAAGTTGACTTTGGAATGCCTTTGGCTGAGAGGGAGGGTCCATTCAGATGGTTGGGGGGGCCTTAGAATTTTATTCTTGGTTTACACTCTTCACCTAGTCACTCACCCCCTAGTGATAACATCTTGCCAAACTGCAGTCCAAAAAACCCCCACAAAACTGTAGTACAATACCAGGATGTTAACACTGATATACTCAACATCCAGAACATTTCCATCAGCACAGGGATTGCTCATGCTGCCCTTTATAACCACACCTACTTCCCTCACCCACTCCCAGCTCCTCAAAATCACTAATTTGTTCTCCATTCCTATAAATATGTCATTTCAAAATGTTATATAAATGGAATTACAGTGTGTTACCCTAAGGATTGAGTTTTTCCACTCAGCATAATTCTCTGAAGATTCACTCAGGTTGTTGCGTACATCAGTAGTTTATCTTTTTTATCACTCAGAAGTTGTCCATGGTGTGGATATGTCACAGTTTATTTAACCAGTCACCTGGTGAAGGACATCTGAGTATCTCTACTTTTGACTATTATAAATAAATTTGCTATGAACATTCATGTACAGGTTTTAGTATAAACAAGAGTTTTTATTTCTCAGAGATAAACTCCCAAGAGTACAACTGCTGGGTTGTATGATAACATGTTCAGTTTTTATAAGAAACTGCCAAACTATTTTACAGAGTCATCTATTGTCTTTTATTACAAAGCAATATATATCCATTGTAAGAAAGTCAGAAAATGCAGATAAGTGCTCTTGTACATTGGTACCATTTTACAGTGGATGTATATTTTTACAGTGCACATATATTTTACAATTTATATATTTTTAATAAAAATTTAGTTATACCATACATGGTTTTGTCATATGATTTAAACTTAATATGTATATGTTTCCATATCATTTAATGTCTCCATATTATATAAGTCTAAATTTGTGGTTCTCAACTCTGGCCATACCTTACAATCACATGGAAAAAAAAATAAAACATAGTCATGCCTAGGTCCTACCCAAGAAAGCGAGATCCTGATTAATTGGGAGCAGGTTTTTTAAAAGCTCCTCAGATTATTCATCATATATGCTAATATACAGCCAGAGTTGGGAGTCACTAATCCGTAATAGTATTTTAATGGCTATACAGCATGCCACAAAATGGTTATACTTCCATTTTTTTAACCCAGGGTTCCTTAACCATGGTGATGTTGATATTTTAGACAAGACGATTGTTTGTTGTGGGGGCCTGTCCTTTGCTTTACCCCTGGCCTTGAGCTACCAGATGCCAATGGCATTCACCCAGTAGTGAGAATCAAAAATTTCTCCACACATTGCTAAATATAGAGAACCACTGATTTAACAGTCCTCAATTATTGAATTCAGGTGTTATCTCTTTTTGGCTAATAGAAATAATCTGGAAAATTAGCTTCTAAGTTTTTGTTCACATCCAATATTTCAGTGTTTTTTTTTTTCAAAATAATTTATATGTAAATATACAAAATTGACTTTTTTATTTCTAATTTGAAACAGAAATCTTTAAAATAATTTGAGAATTCTACTGACCAAACAGGAGCCCTGCACAGAAGCAGTACATGCAAAGCCCTGTTAATATCATGACAACCAATATTAGGACATAGACATATGCTGTATTTCTTCTTTCCCTTCATTCTCATTGTACTTAATTGACACCACACCACTTAGCTCCTGAATAAACACTACCTTGTATTGTTTTCCAGTTGCTTTATGAACAATCATATTTAGTATCTGCAAAGAAATAAGCAAAATAATCAATTTAAATCCAAAACTTTAAAAAAAAATTATTTGCCTTAAAGAGTCTCTAAAAGGCTCTTCCAGGCAATGCTTGAATTTAAAATCAAGTAGTCATTGTTTGGAAAATTCATGTTTCATCCTCAGGGCCCTACTTCCCTGTCTCTAACATTGGCCTTGGGGTCTGCAGGTGGAGAGCCAGAACAGGGAGAAGGGTAGCACTAAGAGGCCCCCAGGTTTCCCACCACAGCCAGATGGGCTATCTCAGAAAATCGACTTTTTTTTTTTTTTTTGAGACAGAGTCTCACTCTGTTGCCCAGACTGGAGTGCAGTGGCATGATCTCGGCTCACCACAGCCTCCACCTACCAGGTTCAAGCAATTCTCCTGCCTCAGCCTCCCAAGTAGCTGGGGCTACAGGCAAGTGCCACCATGCCCAGCTAATTTTTGTATTTTTAGTAGAGACAGGGTTTCACTATGTTGGCCAGCCTGGTCTCAAACTCCTGACCTCATGATCCACCCACCTTGGCCTCCCAAAGTGCTGGGATTACAGACATGAGCCACCATTCCCAGCCAGAAAATTGACTTTTAAATAACATTTATTGAAGTTACTTTTATCATTATGAGCAAATTATGGCCAATGCAAAATTCTTGGTAAATTTTATAACATTCAAAAATGGTTATGGTGATGGTATGGGAGTGGGAGAAGCAGCTGTGTCATATATATATATATATATATATATATATGTACACACACACACACACACGCATATATAATAAATTTGGGAAAAGCTGTGTGTATATGTATAATATCTTTGGGAAGGTACATGAAAAAAGTCTATTCTGGGGAAAAAGTATTTAAATCCTTTCCCATTTTTAAATTGGTCACTTGTCTTTTTATTATTGGGCTGTAATAGTTCTTCAGATATTCTGGATACCAGACTCATCAGATATATGGTTTGTAAATATTTTTCCCATTCTGTGATTGTCTTTTTACTTTCTTGCTAATGTCTTTTAAAACACTAAAGTTTTAAATTTTGATCACACTTTAAATTTATCTATTTGGTTGAACCTGTATAAACATGAAAGGAACCAAGTAAAAGCCGCCGCTGCCTTTGAGCTGCCAGGTGTTCCCTGGTGGCTTCCATATACATCTCCTCTCCTGGGCTGTGAGTAATAACTGCTAATTGCCTGGCATTGCTCTAAAGGGATAGTTGGAAATCACAGCCTTCAGGAGAGGCATCTTTAAACTAAATGAAATGTTGTGTGGAAAAGAGTTTAGTCAGTAAACGTAAATTGAAGAGTTTAAAAAATACTGATGTGGCTGGGCATGGTGGTGCACGCCTGAAATCCCAGCACTTTGGGAGGCCGAGGCAGGTGGCTCACCTAAGGTCAGGAGTTCAAGACCAGCCTGGCCAACATTGTGAAACTCCATCTCTACTAAAAATACAAAAATTAGCTGGGCATGGTGGCAGGGGCCTGTAATCCCAGCTAGTTGGAAGGCTGAGGCAGGAGAATTGCTTGAACCCGGGAGGCAGAGGTTGCAGTGAGCCGAGAGCATGCCACTGCCCTCCAGCCTGGGCGACAGAGTGAGACTCCATCTCAAAAACTAAATAATAAATAAATAAATAAATAAATAAATAAATAAATAAATAAATAAAATACTGATGCTTGGGTCCCCCTCTCACCGATTCTAAGCACCCAAGCATCAGAGGTTTAAAGGCTCCCCAGGTGATTCCAGGGTGCAGCCAGTGTTAGACACCTGGTTCAGACTTACTATACATGGCTGCAAGCAGGTAGAACTGGGACCAAAGGGTGAAGGTTACGACCTTATTGCTAAATATAAAGACACATTGTTAACAAGTAGCTGAAAGTGCAATAGACTGTCTTGGGAAGCAGGAGTTTGCGTGGCCAGAGGAAGCAGGACACTGATGTGAGAGAGTACCGAGGGGCCTCAGCTTCTGTGCTGGGGATTGGACCACTGACCTAGTAACCTCTGAGAGCTCACTTGGTTTTACTATGGTCTACAATTACAGATTATTCTTTAACTTAATGATGATGTTTTTAAGCAGCTTTCTGGTCTGGTTATAAATATCTGCATGTTGGAGGGGAGGGCTAGTTTTCCACAGATGTTGCTTATCCATGCAGAACTAAATGACTAAATGAAGCTCGCCTGCCTAACATTGATTATTTGGGTTTGTTTTTTTTTTTTTTTTTTCCAATTTCCACTCTTGGAAAAAATCCATTTCTTTTCCCTCCCATCATTCCGCTGTCTGCAACAGCTCTGCCTCTTGTGCTGACTGCTGTGCTGACTGGACAGTAAAGCCCCATGTTCCTGGGAAGCAAATGACCTAATTCTAAATTCATCTATCTGAAAGACACAGTGCTTCTGCAAACTCTAAATCTTACAAGACTTTGAGAAATGGTCATGTATTTCTATTCTTTATTACCTGACATTATTGAATCCAGAGCAGTAAATCTATAGTCATCCACAGAAAGCACAGGAAATGAGCTTGACTGGGCCTGAGACCCCCGAAACCAAGCCCAGGAAGAGACTGACATGGAGGCTTTTCCATTGGAGGGTGTGCTGGCTTTTCAAGGTCAGAGCTTGGTCTGAGGTCTGTCATCTTGTAAGTATTGTACAAACAAGACACTGTTGAAATTGAAAGGGTGTTAGTTTCCTATTGCTGCTGTAACAAATTACCACAAATTTAGTGGCTTAAAAAATAACCCAAATTTACTGTATCACAGTTCTGAAAATCAGAAGCCTATTTGCGCTAAAATCAAGTATTAGCAGAGGTATGTTGGTTCTGGAGGCTCTAGGGGAGAATCCATCTCCTTACCCTTTCCAGCTTCTAGAGGCCACCTGCATTTCTTGGCTCATGGTCCCTTCCCCCATCTTCAAAGCCAGCAGTATGGCATCTTCAAATCAGACTCTGCCATGCCTGCTTCCCTCTTTTGGACCTGCTATTACATTCAGCCCACCCAGATAATTCCGGATAATATCCTCACCTCAAAATCCACATCTGCAAAGTCCCTCTTACCTCATAAAGTAACATATTCACAGGTTTCAGGGACTAGGGTGTGAACATCTTTGGGGGATTATTATTTTGCCTACCCCAACGGGACTAGTAATAATTCTACCAGGACAATACGAGTATACTGACTAGAAGCCAGGCCAGCTGGGATGCGTGGACATGTGGTTCAGAAGCTGTGTCTGGGCAATGACGTCACATTCTCTGCCTACAGACACTATGCTCTGTTGAATTTCCTGACTGATTTTTAAAGTAGTTCAGGTAGCTTGCTAGTATGTGATTTTAATAAAGAAAACACTAAGTCATGTGGAGAGAGAATAAATTGGAGTGGGAAAACTATTTCAACATCTGCCACGTAAAGTGTCAATTAAGCAGCATGGTGTGGCCAAAAGAGCATGGACTTCAGAGTCCAAGGAGCCTAGGTTTAAACTGGCTTCTGTGTATGCTTTAAATTATTTGGGCCAGTTACTTATTCTCTCTAAACTTCAAGGTGATGAGATTTGCCTTATGGAGCTTTAGAGGGGATTAAGTTAGATAATGTATAAAAGGTGACCAGCAGTGATACAGTTCTCTGCTTAAAAATATGTTTCAGGATTAGTAATTCCTGTCTCATTACAGTTCTGGACTATTAACCTTATTTTATGATTTTGTAACTAGATGTAGTGCTTAACAGTTTTGTATGAGTTCTCTCCAACTTTTTTCCTGTTTGAAAAGGCAAGCCTGGGGTCTCATGCATAAAAATGTAGAAAACATTGTATTAGCCATTTTCTGCTGAATTCTTTGATTCCTTTATTGCTTACCATAGAATTTTTAGGTGACAACCAGAAATACAAAATATCTGAGGGTTGTTAAAGTAAAATGCCAAACAATTCTTTCACTGTATTCCATCGTGTGCTGAACATTCTTCAGGAAAATAGCAGCTGACATGAAATATACAGAAAATTCCTTTTTGCCTGACATTTAAATGACGATGGCTTATTTCACACATTTACTATTAACATGTCAAGGCTTAATATTGCCACAAAATTGTTGTAATAAAGTTGAGAGTAATTTCATGAGAACATATTATTTTTGTAACTTTATTAAAACAAATTAGAAACTAATAGACAAAAATGAACATCATAAGTACTCTCCAAGTGCCCTTTAAACACTTCACTTGGTCCATTGGCTTATATGGCTCTCCATGCTGAACAGCCTGAAGCCACAGGTCATCCTATTTGAAGAATATCTTAGGAAGGTATGGGCTCCATAAAACTATTCTTGCATCAGGAAAGTGTTTTTATCATACAAATAATTACTAAAAAAAAAAAAAAAAAGGGAGAGATTTCAAAATCATTTATCCAAAAGGCAACTCCAACTATTCTGGGTAATGTGATTAATGTGAATTTTGTAGGATTTCATGTGCATGTTTTCATTAGAAAACATTCTGTATGTCTTAGTCTCATATTTGTACCAGATAATTTTTAAATAATTGCTTTGAGTTACAAAAGAATCAGAAAAGTTTTTAAATGTCAGCAGCCTGTGCTGACAATGCAGGTGACATCCCATGAGGACAGGTGTAGAGCTCCATGGTCCACCCTGACCCTCCCCGTCAGCTCCTAAAATTATATCCCACATGTGCCAGCTTCTCTTACTGTTTTGTTGTGGTGGTTGTTATAAGAGATTTGGCAAGCAAAGTTAAATAACTCTGGACCTGAGGTCATTATAATAATATATTATTATGTATTAAATTTAAAAGAATGATATCCAGGCAATATTTATTTATTCTGTACCTGTTATGTGCCAGCCACTGTTTTGGTGCATAACTTTTTATTTATAAGTGAAGATGATAGAAACACCAAAAATCACCAGGCAGATGAATGCAAAGGATAAGGTTCCAAAACACTAAAACTTTAGTAGACAGCAATTTCAACTATCCTTAACATCTGAGTCCCGATGCCAGAGAGTTTACAGAGACTGGAAACTTTCATTAAGAGTGGAATCTTTCATTAGACATGAATCAGAATCCTGAGCCAAGCAACCCTGTTGATCCTCTGTGGCAGTGAGCAATCTCAGTAATGTCACTGCACTTGAAAACTAGGGCAGGCAACCTCAACCTGTGGCAGCTGATGAGCATAATAAAAGCAATACTTCACTTCTTATTTTTTAAAATGCCCTCATAAGTAGCCTGTTAGGTTTCTTGTATGTAAAAATGACATCTTAAAAGGCTATGGATGTTAAGCTCATAGTGCCCAAATGTAATTAGAAATAGGAGATTTAAAAACTAATACTTAGCCTTTTATGACTCTACAATACTTTTTAAAGTATTGCTGGTGAGAAGAGAATTAGAGAAACTGGCGTCTCTGAAGCCCAAAGCATTTCACATGGAATACCAAGGTGAAAGAGCAATGAGCATTTGACTTTGGCTTTCCCCTGCACTGTAACAGTACAGCCCCTTTTGAGGCTTTGTCTTGCTGAATAGGTTAGGATAAGTGTTGCTAGCTTCTAGCAGTGGGGAAGGGATGCATTTCCATGCAACCATTCAGGAACCCAGGTGCCTTCCATTTTGTGGCTCTGCCATCCTCTAGAGCAGGAGTCAGAAAACCCTAACCTGTGAGCCACCCCCTGTTTTAGTAAATAAAGTTCTGTTGGAGCAGAGCCATGCCCATTTCTTCACATATTATCCATGGCTGCTTTTGTGCTACAATGGCAGTGTTGAGTAGTTGTGACAGAGTATATGATCCATAAACCCAAAATAGTTACTACTATCTAGCTCTTTAAGAAGTCTGCCCATGCCTGGGCTAGGCACTTGGAGTCCTCTGTAGGACTCCTTCTTAGACAGCCTGGAGACTTTTATGGCTGTGTTTAGAGTGGTGTGTCTATAGCCCCTCCCATTCTCTTGACCAAAGCTCAGTCACATGGCCACACCTAATAACTGCAAGGGAGGCTGGGAAATGTAGTCAAGCTATGCAGGAAGAAAAGAAAATAAGTTTAGTGAACAAGTAGCTGGTCTCTGCTACACTAGCAATTTCCATTTCCCAGAAATATGAGAAGGATTAGAGAAGTTGGGAATAAATGGTGAGGCAAGCCCAGAATTATATCCAGAAGCCAAAGTTCCTTGTACATAAATCTATTCATGAACTCCACATCACAAAACAAATTATTTTGAGCTCACGTCATCATGATAAGCTGTGAGGAAAGATTGAGCGGGCTAGAGGTACTGCAGAAGTTTCAAATGGAAAGGATAATGATTGGATTGGGGCATAGCCAGGAAAAAAACAGCTAGTTGTCTCCCAGGACAACGTCTGGGATGTGTTTGTCACCAAAGTGAACAGCCCGGACGTTCAGACACATTCACAAGATTGAATGGCAACAATCTTGCCCATTCAGTTACCTAATTTTGTCAGCAGACCTGTGTGGATCCATCTTCCATGGACCAGAATATTAATAAACCAAGCTCATAGAAATCAGAGTATCCGTTTGCGAAGATGAAAAACAAAGAGTGGCTCGAACATTAAAGGCTGAAGCAGAACCACTACTCTACACATCTCTAGGGGCCACCAAGGACTGAAGACTTTTTTTCAACTCTATATTTAAAGTGTTAAGAGTTGTGATTTACTCTCTTCCATGAAAGACGATTAACATTGTCTTCCCTCATTTCCTGACTTTTACTGTATTGTTTTTATATTATCAATATTTTAATAGTTAACTTCTGTAAATATAATCCCTATGGTTTTTAAACCATATTTCCACACTTACTACATTTGCTGTACCACCAGTCTCTGAAATATAGGTTCTTCTTTTTTGAATTTATTTTGATTAATCCCTTAGGAGGCTGGATTTCATCACTACTGGTATTGTCAGGAGGCAATACAGCTATATATCGTTGTACAGGCTGTGCATAGTGCAATTTGACCATTTGTAGAGAATATGTTCCCTATAATGCGAAAGCAGATGGTCGTCAAGTGTCCTGATTCACTGCGGAAGTGCCATTGGGTTAGCAGTGAGTCTACCAGGAAATGTTCACAGGGGTTGCATTCCTAAGCCTTTACTTCTTTGAAAACATGTCTACTCTTTAAATTCAAAGGATAACTCTATCCTAGGTTGCATTTTTTTGTCAGAAATATATATATATATTTTTTTTTTTTTGAGTTGAGCACTGCACCCTGATATGGTTTGGATGTTTGTTCCCTCAAAATCTCATGTTGAAATGTAATCTGCCATGTTGGAGGTGGGGCCTTGTGGGAGGTGTTTGGGTCATGAGGGCAGATTCCTCGTGAATGCTTGGTGCCATCTTCTTGGTAATGACTGCATACTCTATGAGTTCACATGAGATCTGGTTGTTTAAAAGAGTCTGGGACTTCCTCCCTGCTCTCTTGCTCCCACTCTCATCATATGACATGCCTGCGCCTCCTTCACCTTCTGCCAAGATTGTAAATTTCCTGAGGCCCCTACCAGAAGCAAAGCAAATGCTGGTGCCATGCTTATACAGCCTACAGAACCACAAGCCAAAATAAACCACTTTTATTTATAATTATAAATTATCCAGTCTCAGATATTCCTTTATAGCAATGCAAATGGACTAATACACAGCCAGTCCTTTTTCAATATCGTGAGTCACTGGATTTTATCATTTTAGGAGTTGTGTAACTTACTTTTCAAAAATAGAGCTCACAAGTATTATATCTCAGCGTTCTTTTTGTCTGACAACATCTCTAATGTCTTTACATTTATAGGTCATCTTGACCTATGACCCATCCCACTCTCAGGAGTATACCCCCTTGTGACCTTATTTCCCCTTGAACTAGAGGAGTTCAATTGCTCCTCTAGTCCACCACAAATCCCCAGATAATGGCAAGCCCCAATGACTCTCTACCTCCCCAAGAATCTTAGGAAGTACATAATGGTTTGTATTCCTGACAATAGTTTCTTGACTGTTTCCTGAGTTCACCCAAACACCGCTTCAATCAGTTCTCTCCGAATTGCAAAGTTCTCTATTAATCTCCAGAGTCAGCCAACTCCACTTCTTTCCTCTGAATGACTTCTGGTAGGTAATGCTGGATTAGCAACAATGCTGAGTCATGCTGGAATCTCCTAGACTCTCCCTTGACTAACTTTTCAAATTTATGCCATATGATTGTATCCCTTTTCTTATTTGGTTGCTACCAAAAATTTGGCTGGTTTTGACTTTAGAGTTCATTCCGTTAAGCACTGCTCTCCTCTGACATCTTTACTCAGAAATACTTTTATTGGGCTGGGCATGGTGGCTCATGCCTGTAATCCCAGCACATTGGGAGGCCAAGGTGGGAAAATTGCTTGAGCCTAGGAGTTTGAGAACAGCCTGGGCAACATAGGGACACCTCATCTCTACAAACATATATATTTTTTAAATTAGCCAGGCATGGTGGCATGCACCTGTGGTCCCAGATACTCAGGAATCTAAGGTGGGAGGATCACTACAGCCTGCGGGGTTGAGGCTGCAGTGAGCCATGATGACACCACTGCACACCAGCCTAGGCAAACAGTGAGACCCTATCTCAAAAACAAACAATAAAACTTTTATTGGCATAGTCGCATGCATACTTTCATATATAAACATTTAAGCAAGGGTTTGTATCCATAGAGACAAATCTGAAAAGATGTTTATGAAAATGTAAACGTTTCCAGGGGCAGGCAGAATGGCAGTGTTGTCATGAGTTGTTACAGCCCAGCTGTGAATTCCAGCTCCACTTCCTACCAGTGGATCCATTAATTTGTTGTGCCATGGCTCAGTTTGGCAGTCAGATGAAGCCTAGAGATCTGTTTAGTAATGTTTTAAAATGTCTAAAATAAAATATATGGGATTGCAAAACCAACTATATTAAAATAACATTATCGGAGTATTTCAAAATGTGATGATACAGTAATATACAAATCACAAGATCTATAAGCAGATCTATTAACTACTGTCATTTCAAAACAGTGATGAGCATAAGAGATATTTGGAGAGATCTGCAGCGATTGCAGTGCAAAGTAAAAATATACACTGTGTATGATTTATGTTGGTGGAAAAGGCTAAAGTGCTTCTAATAGCACTGAAGCTCAATGCCTACATTTGTAATTGAAGAATTGCTAAATGTCAGTTAGAGGTCAGTGAAAATAAGGGTCCAGGTTTCTCATCCAGGCTCACAGACCCCATGAATTCTATACAGGGACCCCTGGTTAAGAATCCCTGAAACAACCAGTTACACAGCCTTGTGCAAAAGTTACATCTCTAAACTATAGTTTTCCCACCAAAGGGGGTCATAATAGTATCTCTCTCATAAGATTAATTGTGAGGCATAAATGAAATAGTACATGTAAATCATTTACTGCAATATCCAGCACAGTGAATATTCAACAAATAATGCTGATATTAAGGCTGGTAGAATTGTTAGTACAATCAGCCCTCTGTATCCATGGGTTCCACATCCATGGATTCAACCAACCATGGATTGAAAATAATTAAGGGGAAAAAATTACATCTGTACTGAACCTTATACAGACCATTTTTTTTCTTGTCATTATTCCCTAAAGATTACAAAATAACAACTATTTACATAGCATCTGTATTGTAGTGGGTATACTGTAGTAGGTATTATATGTAATCTAGAGCTGATTTAAAGTATACAGGAAGTCATATGCAAATACTACAGCATTTTATATGAGGGACTTAAGCATCTACAGATTTTGGTATCCAAGAAAGATTCTGGAACAAATTCCCCATGGATACTGAGTGATGACTATGCTTATATTTCATGTTCTTCACACTTTTAAGTATCGCATAAATTATGTATTGCTAAAACACTATATGAACATTTGTTACTTTTACTTTTATAATCACAAAACAATAAAGTTATTTTCAGTTTGAAAACAAAGCTAGCAATCCCCTTGAATAAGAAGGAACTCTAAATAGGAATCTCTGCCATTGAGAAAATGGACAAAATTATAACAGACACTGGTTAGAAGATTAAAATGGTTTATGATCAGTTTTAATTGACAAATATGAACAAAAAAATCTAAGTTTTTCATTGTTTCTGTTTTGACTATTTTTATATTTAAGAACTCTTCACTCATTAGATTGCTAAGTACTAACTTACAGTCATATGCCTAGTTTCCTTCTCATTTGAATTATTTTAGAATAGAGTTTTATTTTTTAAATAAATATATTATAACCATTCTGTGAGGCCTAAGCTTTAGCAATGTGACTCAATTTAATTAGAATGTACATGTTGGTGACCAGTTTCACACCCGGTTCCTTCTGGATGCTCATGAAACCAGACATTCCAGGTGCAGGAGTGTAGCTGTGTCCCATTGCTCTGTGGAGGTTTCCATAGTTATGAATTGTACTGGTCTTTCCTTTGTGTTCCAACTAATTCCATCTTTAAATGAAAGGACTGGCTTTATGTGGGAGGTCAGGACTAAGTTCCAGGATGACAGAGACCTCGTAGGGCTCCTTCTCTGCTGGGCTCTGTGTCTCTTTTGCTTACTGCAGAGCCTGGCACAGTAGGTGTTTGGTAATTATTTTTTTAATGAAAGGTTTATTTTCACAGGAAACATTGAAGTTTAATCTTCCACTTTCTAGGCTGAACATTATCTAGAAATTTTCACGTTGGAAGCCAGAAAGCTTTTCATCCGTGTCAACTCTATGTCTCAAGTTGATGAAACCAGCTGAAAAACAAAAATTCAGATCCCACACAATAGTGAGCCACTGTCGTGATTCATTCTTTGATTGAAGTGATAGATTGCTTAGGGAACATCTCAAGGGAACATGGAAATCAGAAAATCAGTTCAATACCATCGTAACTGTATGCAGTGTAAGGGGGGTGTGGAGGAATGCAACTCACATTAAAGGCTGAACATTTGGTAAGAAATTTATTTGTAGAAAAAAATAAATTTTAATATTATAGCTAATATTTAGAATAATTTTTCATATCATCCCACATTAAATTGTGAAATTAGTCATTATCACATACAATGTTTGGGCATCTGTATTGGTAGCTACAGATATAGATATATTCGTAGACCAGCAGTCAGCAAACTTTTCCATGAAGGGGCAGATTATAAATATTTTAGGCTTTGAAGGCCATATGGTCTCCATCACAACTACACAACTGCCGTGGGCATGGCTGAGTTCCAGTAAAACTTTATTCACAAAACCAGGTAGATGCCAGATTTGTTAGTTTTCTGACCCTTGATGTAGACTGTAACTGTCCTTGCAAACTTTTCTTTAGTCTTTGGCACCAGGAAACAACCATTTCCTCAACAAAGTGTGTCATTAATAAAGCTGCTTAAAGGTTGAAGCTATACACAAAATGTTACAAATTTCTTTGCACTTCAAATGTGCGAACTTGTTTTCAAAGCCAATTGTAATTATTTCTGCCCAGTTTTAAGTGAAGTGCCTGCCCCCTATTTGAGTTCTTGGTGGCATCTAAGGCCTTATCTATTAGTTTTGTTATAAGGATATCTGTAGCATACACACAATGCTGTGAAATATCTTCAGTTTAATAGTTTATGGTTTTCATTACTTACAAGCAATGAGTGGGTACCAATGCAAACCAGTAGCCCTGAGCTAAGATGTGTGAGAGAAGGAATGTTAAAGCAGTAGCTTATAAATAACAGTGAACTATTTGGGAAGGAAAATCATGGGAGACAGGGAGAGCATTCTAAACTGATTTCATACATATAGTGCACCCCAGGAGAAACCATTTCAGGAAGTAACAATAATATTATCAAATTAACTTTTCCCAGAATCATATGTCCAGAGAAAAGAGACCGGTATACACAGAGGCTAATTTTACAGCAAAGAAGTCCTTTCCAAGTTACAGGTCTTTTTACAACTTGGTGATGTCTCACCATGCCCATCTTCCTCAAAAATACATAGACACATATAGGTGGCTATGAATATATTGGTTCATGAATGTCAAACTTAGGGGACTCCTCTAGATTTTGAGGACAAAAATTTGTTTATATAATAATAGCATAACTCAAAGTTCACTTTGTTTTCAAGTCTTAAGACTTTAGACAAATGAATTTTTGTAATATTAATAGGTATAAAGTTTAATTTTAAAAAGGAAAAAGAAACTAGCAACGTTATTGAATGTCTCAGTTACATTTTTTCTACTACCCCATGGATTTCAAGGGCTATACAGTACTGTGAAAATTCAATAATAATGACATTGTAAAGTTTTAGTATGGAATAACCCAAAACTCTGAGCCCAATGCCCATACTTCTCCATGATACTCTGGAATTTAAAGGTGAATATTGAAGGCTATTTGGGAGAAGGTAGCAACTGTTTATCAGGAACCAAACAGCTTATTTAGAAAAAAAAAAACCATTAAACCCATAATATGATTTCTTTTTTGACAGCTGCCATTTCATAATATTCTTTACAAATAACTTACTCATCCGCTTATTTCATTTTTTTGTCTTTCCTGCCACCACCGGGTACATGAAAGAGAAAGAAATATAGAATTCCAATACTGATGCAAGGGAGCTCATTTTTCATTTTGTCAAGGGGTTTCCTCCTTCCCACAGCCGTGATAGTATTTCCTGATGATTGTTCATTGCTATAAATTGAAAAAGAACAGCTTCCGAGTTTATCAATAATCCATTAAGGGTGTTCCAACAGAAATTGAATTAAAGTTGAGTCCTTCCCCTATGAAAAAGAAAGATAGATTGCCCTTAGAAGCTTGAGTATAGGGAATGGAAGAATCAAAAAGAATTCCTACTTTGTAATGCAGCTAACAAAGTAATAAGGAGAGAGGGAAGAAAATTGGGCCAAGGGTCAAGGCCTTTGGGCACTGTGTAAGCTGTCACTACAAGATCTGAGACCTAAGTGCACTGCTGAACCTCCTAGTACCTACTAAACCTCCTCACACCTCCTCCTTCCTTAGCATCAAGATGCTTATCGTGGTACTCTATGCTTCTCTGAGGGATTGGTGTTTTAAAAATGAAATGATGTATACAAAAATACTTCGGAAGCAGTAGACTGCAGCTTTGTTTGTTAAGATTATCATACCTAATTTAGAGTTGCTATTCATTATGCTTTCCTGAATATTGTTTTCTTAGAATAAGAGAGAGCAAGCTCTCTGGTGTCTCTACTTAAAAGGACACCAGTCCTATCAGACCATGGTCCCACCCTTATGATTTCATTTAACCTTAATTACTTCCTTAAAGGCCCTGTCTCCAACTACAACCATATTGGAGGTTAGGCTTCAACATATGAATTTTGGAGAGACACAATTTAGTCCACAGCATCAAGGATAATCTCTCATCTCAAGACTCAATTTAATCACATCTGCAAACACTCTTTTTCCAAATATTGTAATGTGTATAGGCTCCAGGGATTAAGATGTGGATGTCTTTTGGTGGACTATTTTTCAGCCTACCACACCAAGGAAGCAAAGCGAATTGCTAGAGTTACTCATATATGCTCATGGGTGCTCAAACATGATTTGTGCCAATGCAGAGTAGTTGCTCAAAATTGATAAACAATGTAAACAGAATAGAAAATTATGAGGATTCCTGTGACTTATGTAATTATGCATTATTAAAAATTATCTCACTTGGGAGGCTGAGGCAGGATTGCTTGAAAACAGGAGTTTGAGGCTATAGTGTGTGATGATCTCACTTGTGCATAGCCACTGCATTCCAGCTTGGGCAATACAGTAAGACTTCATCTCAAAAAAAACCAAGAAAGAAAGAAAAGAAAAGAGAAGAAGAAAGAAAGAAGGAAAAGAAATCTTGAAATGAACAGGTCCAAACATGGAGTCTATAAGCCAGAGGTTGATTATTTGCAATGATGAAAATGCCTTCTATTCCAGATGGGTTGATTGTTCTGTTCTTTTTTAAATAGCCAGTTCCATAAATGCATTTGCAATTCAAATTGATTTGTGGTGAACTTTTCAGAAAGGCATCTGAGGAAGATTTTTATACCAATCTTGGCTTTAGAATTTACTCTTTGTGATGTAAGGATAACAATCACTGACATTTGTTTAACATTTAGTATGTGGCAAGCACTATACCAAGAGTTTTATATCTCATCTCATTCAGTGCTCACAAAGATTCCATAGAGCAGGTGCTATTATTGTCCTTAGTTAACTGATGAGTGGCCTGAGGCTTGGAGACGTAGGGAACCTGTCCAAAACACAGCAAGGAAGAGGCAAACAGGAATGTAAATCCCATGATTTTGATTCTAGAGCTCATATCATGAAACACCACTTGATAGTCCCTGAAAAATATCATTAAACATTGCACTTCTAAAGCTTACATAGAGAGAAATAGTTACAAGTTTACATCAGAGTCAAAGATCTTTAGCATCACAGATTGTCATTATATTAGTCAGCAGTGAAACAGAATCAACAGGAATGTGTGTGTGTGTGTGTGTGTGTGTGTGTGTGTGCTCAGAGAGAGAGATTGATTGATTTTAAGGAATTGGTTCAGGCCATTGAGGGCTGACAAGTCCAAAATCTACAAGGAAGACCAGCGGGATAGAAACCCAGGAAAGAGTTGTCTGCAGGCAATCCGGAGGTACAATTTCCTCTTCCTGGGGGGCCGTCAGTCTTTTTTTTTTTTAAGACCTTCAACTGATTGGGTGAGGCTCACCCCACCCACATTATGGAAGGTAATCTGCTTTACTCAAAGTCTACTGACTTAAATGTTAATCTCATTTTAAAAATACCTTCACAGAAACATCTGTTTGGTCCCATACCTAGATACTGTGTCCCAGCCAAGTTGACTCATAAAATTAACCATCACAAGTCCATCCCTTTTCAACGTGGCATCAATTACACGTGTCTTTAAATAATACTTAATATCTAAATAAAGACAATAATAATAAGCTGCTATTTTTGCCTAACATGATATGACTATCCTGTATACAATTGGAAAACACACTAACCCTTGCCTTACAAGCAGATGCAAAGTCCTTAGATGATGATGTTCACTCTTTTCCTTCATATCCTTTAATATTATGATATAAAGTCAATGTTATATGATGTTATCTTATGTTATATAATAAAGAGACAAGGGTAGGAAGAAAACAAATATATTTGCTATATATACACATACATAAGTGTGTTCATAACAAGGAAGAACTATTTATGACAATTACAATCCTCGTGTCTGTAACTGGTCACATGGTTGCAGCTGGTATGTTCTTCCACTGTGATTTCCGTGTTCCCTTTGCCTTCAACTGGTCATGGTTATTTACCTCGTGGAGTGACTCCAAACCTTCATTTCTGAAGGGTCAGGGACACTAATAGTACTGCCTGGATTGATTTATTGTAGTTTCTATTGACTTTTATCATAGGTCATGATAATCCTAAGAGATGCCCTAAAGATCTCCTCCTATATGCCAGACAGGCTCTTCCTTACTTCCCTGGTAAAGTAATAGTCCAGTTTCCCCTTGGTAATTAAGTTCAGCCACGCAGCCAGAACTGAAACTCCCTTCTTTGCCTATTGTTTCAGAAGCATGAGGAGCCCAAAATGGCCAGGTGGCAGCCTTAACTTTCAGTGCATGGAATCTTTGTTCTGTCTTCTGGCAGAAGTGTTCTTCTCTCTGACCCTAAAATTTTAAGATGAACAGAGCAAAGGTTGCAGTGACAGGAAGCAAAAATTTTGCTAGTGGCTAACAGGGCTAATAGAAAATGATGACATTTCCATTTCCACCCCTTGATTCCATTGTAATGGGGCAGGAGTCTCTGGGATCTGTTGAGCTGCTACACTACCACTTCTACAAACTCAGTATTTTTCCCTGGCTTTAAAATTCAATCTCTTACAAAATTGCTCTAGCCCAGCATGTACCTCTGTGTTTTGCAGAGGGAAAGTAGATGTCTTGTGATGCAAAAGTCCAAACGGAGTGAAGGCCACTGCTCAGTGTGCCTCCCACACAAATGTAATGTCTTTTTGACTACTGATAATAAGAACGATGCACGGGAAGGTGACATAAATGAGCCATTGAACAGCCTTTGTTGTAACTGAGCCTATAATTAAACACTCCCAGAGAGTAAGCCCCTCTGTTCCACTTCTGGCTTGGCTATTATGGCCTTTCTTTTCTACTGGAATGCAGAAAATAGAAATCTGTGTGAACAAGGATTTCTATCAGTTTATCAGACCAAGTGAAAGTTTCTGTTTGTCATATAAAAATAATGGCAGAAATCCATTTTTAGCTCCCGATTGCTGTATTCATGTGTGAAATTACCCACAGGGGAAGATATTTGCCTATAAAAGAACCCTTATTGGCCTTAAATGTGATTGGCTGCACAAATTATACTGCCAAATGAATTGGTTTTGCAAACTAAACAGAAGGCCTCATAAACCAAACTGGGATTGCAGCTCAGAGCCCAGCCTTGCATTGGGTGATGGTGTAGGCACACAGAGGGAAGGGTCCTGGTTGCTACTTCTCTTTGCTTTAACAACACAATGCTTGGAGAATAAATCATTTCCTAAGTATTTAAATCTTAGCAATGATTTGGTTTTCTGACATGAATACAGAATCCATTTGGCATTCTGACTAAGGCACTCATTTGTTTATTTTTGTCCTGACTAAATTAACATGAATTGAGATTCAAATTCTCGAATTGGAGAAAGAATGGGAGGCAGGGGTTTGTGGGTGTCATTATTCTTAGTCTCTACAGACAACTGATTTTGGTATTTGTCAGTAGATTGTGTAGCTTTCCCGTGTTTAATATTTTGCATTGAATGACCTAGAAGACCAAAATATCACAATATTTAACCAGAAAGATTTAGTCCTTTTTTTTTCCTAACAAAAAAGGAAATAAGGAAAAAAAGAAAAAGAGGAGAAATAAGGGACATGAGAATAGGAGACAGAGCAATAATTGAGGAGTTTGAAAGTATTTGAAAAAGCTCTGGTCTCTTCTGGCAATTTATTTCCAGTTCAGTAAACCCAGAAGCCGAACTTCTGCATTTTTAATGCACTTCATAATAATAAAAATGATCTTGTTAGTCTAGTGCAGAGCCAAAATTAGGAGATCAGGCATCAACTTGTTTGTGTTGATTTTTCCATGGAGCCAGGTTCGTCTAGTTGTCTTGGCCTGAATAGCAATTGGCTTAGGCCCAGTGGCAATAGATCAGGACCTGGCAGAGCTTTTCGTCCCAGGATCTTACCGTTACAGGCCACAGCTTACAGCATGCTCAGCACTGATCAACATCCTTTCATCCTGCACCAAGCAATTGTACCCAAGCTCCAGGTATGGTCCTCAGCCCTCTGAGAAGCACAGGACTGCCAAGAGTTGAGCTGTATTGTCAATGATGAATTGTCCTCTCCCTCCCTATAAGGACACGCAGAGGGTTGGCTTCATTTCTTTGAAGATAGTTGCTGAAAGGTCCACCCTTTAATTCACATATAAAGTGGGACTCCCCTTTTAGTTATTCTTCACTATAGCAGCACTACATTGAATGAATGATTTACTCTTAATTCACATGTTACTTTCATTTAGTCACTGATGGATCTTTAAAACTACTCTGGTACCCAGGACCTCCAAACTGGTAATCTGCTTCCAATTTAAACAGAATTGGGCTTATTTATTCCTTCTTGATCTGGAAGTTATGGTTAGTGTGCAAGTTGATTTATTTTCATGTGTGCATTTTATTTCACAGAGTAGGGAAGTAAAGGACACTTTGTCTTACATGGCAAAGAGTAAGCAGGACAGTTTTCACAAACTTAATTAAAAGTCTCATTTTTCCCAGGAATAATGTGCCTGTTGAAATTAACAGACCAATCTCTCTACATGGAAATTCTCCCTACTAGCTCCGAAACCCGTATTTTCTGGGCTGTGCTACCTAACCTTGAGAATGACCAATCACTGCCAGGTATTTTTCTGCTTACCCGTGGTTGCATTGATTTTGAAGCAACTGTTAAATTTGCAGATTCCAAGACTCTACCCTTATAGATGTTTTCTGCCAAAGAGTTAAAAATATGGGAAAGTTTAATTACATCCGTGTCTTTTTAAAATAATAAACTGAATAACAACTAGAAAGGACATGGTTATTACGGCCACCTTATGGCCACATATCCTTCATATATGTGAAATACCTTTTCATCCGAAGTCATGTCTAATAACACTTAGAAATATCCTTGAATTCATTTCTGTGCAGGCTCTTATGCAGTTCATGACCAGTTTCAACTCTTGCCATTATCATGTTTCCAAGTAGTACATCTGTTTCAATGGCAGGCTTATATCCAATAGAGCCCCAAAAGGTAATATGTCTTTTGAAGTTTAACAATAATAGCACCCTTGAGCTATGGTGTGAAATATTTGGTGTTTGCTTCCTTCACTCATCATAGATAGCCTTGGGAACATCTGAGGGCTTGAAAGCATTGGCCTTAGCTCATGTGTGGTACATGAGAAGCCATCAGGGGCAGTGTTCTCTCAGGCTACTCACAGTGCTCAAGGAAAACAAGCATTCATTATAGGAATACAATTTCAGAAGGCAGATGGTATCAGGTCACCAAAAGGGGCCTGTAGATGTGTGTGTGTGTGTGTGTGTGTGTGTGTGTGTGTGTGTGTGTGTATTTTTTTTTAAGAGACAGCTTACCCAGGTGTAGCGTAGTGTCAGGACCATAGCTCACTGCAGCCTCAAACTCCTGCCTCAGCCTCCTGAGTAGCTAGGACTACAGGCATGCATTACCACACCAGCCTAGGAGCCTTAAAAAACTGTATTACACAGAGACATATGCTTAAAAGGACTCTTTAAGGTACACTTCCCAGGGAAAAAGGAAAAAACAAGGCCCACCGTATAGAAGTAGTTGGTACCTGCATTCAATAAAAGTAGAGCTGAAACCCAGAGTCCACTTTGTGCCTCTCTGGGGATCACGCACGTTCTCCTCTGCTGACCTCTGCCATATTTTCAGTCAAGCTAGAAAAAGAAAGTTGCCCTTGAAGCATTGCTCTCTTCTTCACATAGTCTAGTTGATGTATTTATAAATGTACTTTGAAATGACTTTCAAACCACATGGTTTTCTACTTGTGTAGATTTAGGTCCATTGAAGTCATTAGTTTATTAAAATTCAACTTAGAAGTTAAATGCCAAAAATAAAATGAAAATTTGGTCTGTGATGTGCTGAATGCCACATCAACCAAATAGCAATCAAACTGGCAGGCCAGCTTTCTTTCTAAGAGCTAGATTTAACTCTGTTTGGAAGTTAAAGAGCTTTGTACAGGCATATTATCCATCCTCCAAGCCACCTCGTCCTGTATAATAGCTTGTGTCTCAGTCAGAGTGTTTTAAGCAGCACTCAGGGATTTTCAGTATGTACAGTGAGTGCCTTCTGACCTCTGTTCTCAAAGAGACTCATGAAGGTGGAAAAAGACAGCAGCAAAATAAGCAGTGTCTGCAGTATGATCATGTTAATACAGGATGTAGCCTTCCTCAGATTCTTAAAGCTTCCAGTTAGATAAAATGCAGGAAAAACTATGTCTGCAGCACAGAACAAACAGCATATTCTGATGGCTACAGTTTGCAAAGGAGAAGGCCTCCAAGTACACTTTGGACAGCAAGCAGCCCCTGCTCTCCAATGGAGACAGCCACCTTCTGCCTGAGCTTCCCTTACCAGTAACTCAGAGACAGCTTTCAGTCCTCATGTAGCATTCCAGAGAAGTTCCTGATGTCTTTCCTTGGGGAGCTAGAAATAAGTATTTCTTTGCAGTTAGTAAGTTAAGTAGCCTAGGTTGTACAATATTTTTGTCTGGTTGATTGGTTTTTGAAATGAATGCTCTACAAGATAAGTGCACCATCCAGAACAGGGGATCATTCTATTAGCCCTGATTCAATTTTCTTTCTAAAAAGAAGGAAAAATAAAACATTTTTTTACTTTTATTTTTTAAAAAATCAAACCTTTCTGTCAACATTTGTAACATTCAGCATGTATCCTGATTAATCATAATGCTTGCTTGACTGCTGTCTTTTTGGACTTGTATTTAAAATGAAAACTTTCTCTACCATTTATTAATAAAGCCTCTTGGGTGACTTCCAAGATACTTCCATCATATAAAATCCCATGCTATCTATCTTTGGAGCTATTTTTTGACTAAATTCCATATGAATTAAATAGAAGTGCATTAAAAATAAACTATGTGTTATTATGCTAAAGCTGTGTCCCAAGAAAACAATTCTGCAAGGAATTCAACCTGATGGTTCTATGTCCAAAAAAGGGATGATCCTTTAAGCAATACATGACAATAGCGAAGGCATTAGCTTTACAAAATTTAACAGTATAGTCTTTGTCATATTGATCAAGTCTAAAATCATAAATGGAGAGGAATCCAATCCTTCTACCTGGATACTCTGTATCCAATCCTTTCCTGTCTCTACCACTGCATTATTTCAATTGCCAAATCCTGCCCACCCCAAGTTTATGACATCTCCTATGCCAATCCACTGATCAGCAGCCCTGAGTCTTCTTTCTAGACTCTAGCTTTCTTCTTTGTCTCTTCCAATTCATCATCCTATCACACTCCTCTGACTGACCCCAGGTTTGAAGATGATTTTTGGAGTCAATGATTGTAGATTCGTACTATGACTTCCTTCTTAATGGGTTTTTGTTGAGCATTTTATATACTAGAAAGGCACTGCATTATCTAGTTTAAAGCTAAAAAGTTTGAACTACTCCACTGGTACAGGCTGATTTTTTATTATGTTTCTTTCTTCAGTCTGAAATTTCCCCATTATTCATTCAAGATAAAAAAAAAAAAAAACAACAAATAGCAGATAATACTTAGTAAATGTCTACATGGTGCCAGGCTCTGTACTTGACATTGGTCAAACAAGACACAACCTCATAATCAAGAGACTATTGATAAAAGACAATTTAGGCCAGGTGCGATGGCCCACGCCTGTAATCCTAACACTTTGGGAGGCCAAGGCAGGCAGACAGCTTCAGCCCAAGAATTCGAGACCAGCCTGAGCAACATGGCAAAATCCTTGTCTCTACAAAAAATACAAAAATTAGCCATGCATGGTGGTAGGCGCCTGTAGTCCCAGCTACTTGGGAAACTGAGGTGGGAGGATCACATGATCCTGGAAGATTGATGCTGCGGTAAACCATGATTGTGCCACTGCATCCAGCCTAGGGTGACAGAGGTGAAACCGTGTCTCAAGAAAAAAAAAAAAAGACAATTTCATCAATGACTATATCAGATTATTGTAAGATATATCAGTATTACCATGATAAAATAAGTGCTATAGTAACAACAAAAACAATAATAAGAATGAAGCTAATGTGAATTGAATGTTTACAGCAAGATAGGAACTATGATAAGTGTTCTACATGCCTTATCTAATTTAATCTTTTAACCACCCTATGGTAGGTGTGCTTTACTGAGAAGGAAGCTTGGACCTGGAAAGGTTAAGAAATGTGTCCAGAATTGCAGATAGAATGCAGTAGAGCTGAGATTTGAAGCCAGCTTGGTGGTTAGAATGCAGTGATAACTATAAAGCACTCATTCTTCATCTCTCTACCTCCATATGCTGCAGTAAAGGCAGGTTCACACCTAAGGCCCTTTGCTTGAAACTAGAGATGTATGGGTGGAGTTTTGAAAGTGAAAGTAATTAATAAAATATTTGAAATGATGGTAATGTTAGGAACAGACCTATTTCATTCACTGAAGTTTAAGGTAAAGGGTGAAGCTCCTGAGTATAGAATTTCAGGAAGCGAGTTTGAGTGTAAATAGGTTTTCTGAGATCATACACGACTGTACTGTTAGTGGTCTTCTTCTTATACCATTTTATTTTACAAATTTATGAATCAAAGAATGAGGCACATTTATTTTCATTGGGAAAAGTGAATTATGTCAAGTTAATTAAGTGAAGTACATAAATCCATCTGAAGTAGGGTTATCATATGGTTTCAATGTGAAAAATAAAGGAATTGAGGGACAGGGTGTAGAGTGCTCTAGAAAGAAAATCAGAAAAGCATCTTTAGTCTTAGCTCCCTCACTACTGCAAAAAGAAAGAAGAAAAAAAACGCTGTAGCAGGGACACTTAGCCGCAGGGATACCTTTTTTTATCAGCCATTTTCAAGACTCCCTTTCCTATTATTGAACTACAGTTAGAGCCATCTTTTAGCTTTGTACTATAGCCTTGTAACTTACTTCATAGAATCTCTGGGTCATTTTCCTGTTTTCCTTTCTTCTGACTTCCAATTAATTTTTGTCTTTTTAGCAGTTTTTAGTTCTTTCAGTATTATTAGCATTAAGGACAATAAAATTGATCCATTTTTCCCCATGGACGCAGGATGTGGTCAAGACTGGGATATTAGCTATTGACTGAAATGAGATTTGGCATGCTGTAAGTGCATTGTGTTGTTTTTGTCTATCTGTACCTGTTCGGCCACTGAGACAATTAAGTCCTACATGGTAGGCATCAATATATTTTTCATTTCTCTGTCTCCAGTGCATAGTTCAATGTCTGATATAGAGAAGGCATATGAGAAACTATTCATTTAATGAAGGAGTGAATGAAGGAATGAATGAACGAAACACCAGAAATGGCGTTACCATACTCTTTCCCCAGTAACTACCGAAGTAACTACTTCCAGTGTAACTATTGAAGAAGGTCCAGAAGTCATAATTTTCCAAAAACATATGTAAATTCTTGCGACTTGTATAAACCTGTATTTTCTCTCCCTCTCCCAGCAAACTCTATGAATTGTCAAGCAAGTAGATTAGGAAGCAGAATGTTGTATATACAGTCCTGCTTGGTTTTGTTTATAGATTAGTGGGGCAGGAATGGAATGTTATACTATTTCTTTCTGTCCAAGGATAATCTAACCTTGCAAAGATATTTACTGAAGTCAGTAATAATTCCTTCTAGGAAGACAAATAGTGTATGAATTGGATTAAGGTGAAACGAGAATGCCCTGATGCAGCTGTCAGTGAGCGGTTCACTGTTTATGGCTTCATTACAACCCTAACGGAGTTATCTGTATTTCTCTAAGTTTAGTGATGCCACAAACAACCAACTTTTTATTGAGTGATACTGGAGATTTTTTGCTTTTAACTTGGTGCATTTTAATTTGTGCTTAACTAGTTCTCGCACCATACCAGATCCTCAGATTGGCACTTTAGAGATGATTAGCTAAGTGTTCCTCTGTGTTAGCCACAGGGTCTAGGAAAGATAAGGGGAATCAATAGGACCAAGCCAGTTTAGGATGAGAAAATTCATTCTCCATCAAGGGTATTGGCCAACCCATCACGCTGCCTGTTCTGAGAGGAAGCAGCTCTGCTCACGTCTCTCTGTGCCTCATTAATGTGTCAGTGGTTCTGCCCTGGCTGTCAAATGACTTTGCTGTTGTGTTTTTTTAGTTTTCAGGACTTTATCTCCTGTCTTTCTTCACCATCCTCATTGGGCTGGTGCTCTACTCCTCCACTTCCACCTACATAGCCCAGGACCCCCGAGTGTATAAGCAGTTCCGCAATCCTTCAGGACCTGTTGTGGACTTACCGACCACAGCTCAGGTGGAACCCTCAGTCACCTACACCAGCCTGGGCCAGGAGACCGAAGAGGAGCCTCATGTTCGTGTGGCCTAGGGTGAGGCCCGCCCTGCCCACTGAGGCCAACTCATTGGCCATGTTTTTGCCCATCATCTCTGTATTGTACATAGAGAAAGGTATTTACTAGGTGCAGTTTACATAGGTGGACTGCAAGGTAGCAAATCCTCCGAAAGCTTGTGAAAGGAACAAGCTCAACATCACTGGAGACACAGGCTCTAATCCACCTGACTTGGAAAGATGCCTAGCTAATGTGTATCCTGATCACAACTCCCCTGCATTCATTACTGTGAAAATTTTTGAATCAAAAGCAAGTATGATTGTTATTATGATTTGTATTATTATTATTATTGTTACTGTTATTACACCAACTTTCAGGAGGATGTTTTGTACTCCTGATGGAAACTATTGCCAGACCCACATGTAGTCAACATAAACCCCACTTTTCTACGGCAATTCATTTTTTAAGAGTCATACTTTATTTTTTTGCACGGACTATGAGTGATGCATGCCACAGGAGCTCCACCCCTGAGAAGTTTCCTTATCCTAGGGACCTGGTGGTTAATGGTTTTCTCTGTTACCTGTTGGATTGCCTGCTCAATAAGTATTTTGTGCTGTGACCTTTGTGAGGAGGGGCAACTGACCATATAATTCTCTATTCTAGGAATAGATATAAAAGAAATATTTTAGCCTTTTTATATTTCGATCTCTGATTACTCCAGGCCATTGCCTTTCTGTTGTGCCACGTGATTCTGCTAATCAACTCCCTGTAATAACAGGATAAGGACTGTTCCATTTCTGTGGCTTTTGGGAGCCCCCAGAAATAATATCATTTGTGTTTAGGACAATATATAATTATAAAATCTTTCTGCCCCTCCCTGTAGCCTCTCTTAAAAAACTATCTTTTATTTTTTTTCCAGATTTCCTTAGTGATAATACGGAAATTAATCAAGGCACTGGAAAAAGCCATGGTCCTCTGCCCTTTTAATTCTGTAACACCTTTTTAAAAATACACCAGCATGGAAATTACCTTTATTGTGGAAAATCATTGGTTGTGCCACCTCCTAACAAAGTCAAGGTGCTGATGTGGAGCAGTCTTTGAAAATGGCTTAATTGATCTGGCCACTTTGCAGTGGTAACAATGTCATCATTGAAAAAGTCTGGCATTTTGGTCATATTTGGCATCCATTCAATAACAGATATATTGACACGACATTCTTTTTTTTCTTTTTTTTTTTCTGAGACAGAGTCTCACTCTGTCGCCCAGGCTGGAGTGCAGTGGCACGATCTCGGCTCACTGCAACCTCCGCCTCTGGGATTCACGCCATTCTCCTGCCTCAGCCTCCCGAGTAGCTGGGACCACAGGCGCCTGCCACCACGCCCAGCTAATTTTTTGTATTTTTAGTAGAGACAGGGTTTCACCCTGTTAGCCAGGATGGTCTCAATCTCCTGACCTCGTGATCCGCCCGCCTCGGCCTCCCAGAGTGCTGGGATTACAGGCGTGAGCCACCGTGCCCGGCCAACCCGACATTCTTATGGACACAGAGAATACTGCAGGATCCTGATAAGACCTTGAGTGATATGTCACTAGTCTAATCTGTTGCCCTTAAAATAGCCCTTTTTTCAAACACAGGAAATTAAGAAACACCGCAGACCTCTATTGTTTAGAATAGATTCTATGTGTCAGTATGTGATGTACTCTTTTAGTTTGACTGACTTCAATACCATTCAAAAAGATCCTCAATGGAGTTACAGGGTTTACAGGGGAAAAATACATGTTTATGAGACATTGGGCAATTCAAATCAATATATGTTACACAAGCAAGCAAAGCAAAACACCAGTGGGGTCTCTGGAAAGTCAAAGGACAGACTACAGTAGAAGGACTGATCCCAGAGTGCCTGTACAAGGCCTAAATCTGGCAGGCAAAAGCATCCCACACTGTCTGTCAGCACCACGGGTAAGTGGACCTACCCTTGGAGATGGAGAAGAAAAATTATCTTCTCTGATATTCGGATGTAATGGTCATCTCAGTTCAGCGCCCTAGGAAACATGTTTTATTTTCCATGGGGAAAATATCAGCGTTAAAGCTCTATCAAATCAAAATAACTTTGCCAACATCTTCTCTCTGCTACCTTTTAAACCAATTAAATACCTTTCTCTGAATATTTTGTCCATTCAGATCCGAAGACCTTTAAAGACTGTGGTTTTATTTTTGTGTTTACATTCTTTTGGTTTGAATAATTTGCTTGATTTATTGCATTTTTAGTATTTATTTTAAGCCAGATGTTTTTGTCTTTGATTCATTTTTATGACATTAATTTGTAGACACTTAGTAAAAGTCTTATGAGAAGCAAGTGGATGAAATTATCTCCAAGTCCACTCAGTAGACTGGAGTTTTTTAAAAATATAAATTTCCAAAAAGTTTGCAATCAACAGATGGCTAAAGATTGCCATCTGAATTATTTTATAGGATATTTTAATTGACTCCATTGTGTGGAAAGCAAGTGTGAATGTTAAGATGAATTCGCTGTATACTCTTTATCATTCAGTGTCCTTGTACTCAGACTTTCATGTCCCTGGGTGACCTCAATGTGTTGGTTTGTCTCCATTTAGAAAGGTTGATAATTGTTCAAGATCAGGAGTTCCAGACTGACCCTTCAGGAAAAAAAAAAAAAAAATTGCAAAGAACAAATTCTTTTTCTGTGTAAAAAACACTGATCCTTTGGGAATGGGGCGGGAAATGGGAGTAGGACAACATTAACTTTAGCTGTTTTAGTTTCTGAGATTTCATAACCTCAGTAGACACCAGCAAAATTTTCAGTTTTTAAGTCCACCACCAATCTCTCCTCAATGAATAAGACTTTAGCAATTTGTATAGAATATGATCAGGTAAGAGTAAACCACAATTCTCCTAAACCCTGCTAGAGATTAAGTGGTGGTTCTCACTTCCTCAATGAAAACTTGCACTGGGGACAGCGCTTGCCTTGGTCAGACCTTCCCACATCTACATACTCTCAAATACATGACCAGGTGACCAAGCAATGGAAAAATTTGCACCACCGTGTCCCATGAAACTGTTTCAATGTTTAGTTTAGATATTGCTAACTTGTGCTATTAACCTTTTGACAAGCGTGTAGTATTGTTTGTTTTGGGTTTCTTTTTGATTTATAACTATTTAGTAGTCCCCAGCTAGCTACCAGTACAGATTTTACCCCATGGGTAGGATTCTATTGTTAAGCCACATAACAAAGCACACTAATTCTGACAACACTGCAAATGGAAAATACGAACCAAAAAAAATTTACACCGATAAGTTCAACAAACTGTCCATTTTTGATATTTGCATGCTCCCCTATGGACTGGCTGTGGCAATGTAATGCCTGTATAATGTTTTCAAATAAAAATAAATGCTTTATGAAAGCACCGAATTCTTGGTTTTCTTTTGTGTTTGTCTGCACTATGACAACCATGGAAGCAGCTCCCTTGGGATACTAGAAATAGCAACAAAAGTAGATGGCTGGGTACATGTCAAAGTAAAAACCAGAAAGAAAATATTTCCAAATTAGGAAGGGCACAATTGGTCTCAGAAGTATAGTTTCAAAAGCCAAATTAAACATGTTCATAGTTTGCAAAGTTAATTATTTATCTGGGTACATAAGAACACTCTGGGTCTTCAAGCCCATATTTAAAACACATGTAAGACAATATAAATATACCCTCAAGAAACGGTTTCTCATAAAGAAGAAAGTTCTGTGTATGCTGGCCTTGGCACACAACAGACTTAACAGATGAGCATTCTTCCAGAGTGCAACGTTTATAAAGCAGAGATTGCTCAGATTTCTGCTCAGAACTTACACAGCATCTTATAATCATCCCTCCTCCACTAATGGCTGTCACTCTGCAACCCCATAAGTACCTAGATTGTAAATACATTTACATGTTCTTGTCAGTTTTTGCAATCAGACCTCAAAAATTAAATGAGCCAAGAAGACTGTGTGTCTGAGTTATATATTAAGAATAATGTTTAAAGAAAAACGTCCATTTTTCAGGAAAAAAGGAATTGTAGCACACTAAGTGCTTTATAAAGTGCTCTCAGGTTGAGATCCATCATGAGCTGCTTTTATAAATAGTTGGAATAGCATGTACTTAACATAAATAATTTGCTTGAGAAATGTGACTCTCAGTTTAAATGTTTTTTTCCTTGAAAAAATGTCAATCTTTCTCTAAAGTATTGTTTACTTCCATTTAGTAAGCTCTTTGATGAAAGATGAAATAAAGTTGAACTTCAGCCCAGCCTCTGTCCAAATGTCCAGCAATTCCAGCTGATTGGGGCTCAGATCGTATATACAATAAATGTATGTCATGTTTCCCCAATGAATTAAGATTTGTTTTCTTAAGAGAAAGAACCAGGTTTCCTAAAGAACTTGAAAGTCCTTGCAATGGTAAGATAAGGAAGCACTTGAGTGATTCTCGTGACTATTAGCATGAGAGAAAAATAGAAACAAGTAAAATTCAGCAGGAAGGCTGTAATTTATTATATTGTCTTAATGTTCCACAAGAAAACAAATCGTAATGTCTAAAATAACAAGAGCTGAAATTAGATCCAGTTTATATATTTTCAGTGCCCAGCAAAACACCTTGCACATGGAAGGCACTCATACATCTTGTTTTAAGGGAATCAAGCTTCTAAACCATAAATACAAAGTACAAGGGTAAGATATTCTGTTACAAAATGTTCCTTTCTTCTTCTATTACTCTCGAATACTTTTTTTTTCTGTAAAATTCCTGCGTCTTGGAAAGGAAGAAATCACCATGTCCACTTAAATGCACCCTTCTAGGGAAATTTTTGCAATCGCTTACAATATTTGGCCCTTCAAATTCAGGCCTGAGGTATGAAATAACAAAGCAAAGTTTTGTTTTGTTTTCTCCTGCAAATAGTGTTTTGAATTTATAATATTCCTTCTTAGTTATGTACACTGATCTTTCTTTTTTCCTTCTTCATGTTTTCCTTGATTTCTTCTCTTTTTTTGTTTATTTTTCGTTCTTTCTTTTTTCTGCAAGCATAAACAGACAGCTCACTATGAGCCATCTAGGCAGGGTCCTTTCATTCTCTATGTGCTTAAAAAAAAAAAAAAAGAAAAAACATTTAATTCAAAAAAATTATAATACAGCTGGAAGGCCCTTCCCCTACCAGATGGACTTTCATCAGTGCCTGAAAGGACAAACCATTGTGCATCACTTTTCAGACAGCCAGACAAGTTGCCTCCAAACACTACTGCAGCCTGATTAACAGGGAAAGCTAATGATCAGAGGGTGGAGGTCTCTGCGAATAGGCTCTAAGATTAGGGCCATCCATCTGGATGGACAAAGGCCTGGTGTGGACAAAACTAAAATCTGTAAAAGCATGCAAATGAGCTTGCTCACTGAGCCTCAGCATTAAAGCTGGGACCAATCCCATAACGCTTGAGGGATAATTTCAGGACAGATAAAGGTAAATATTACTTTACACAGTGGAGAATAATCTTCCTGAACTCATTGCCTCAAACTGCTGGTATAGGTTAAAAATGTAAATGTTAGGTCACCTAATAGATGACAGAGCTACAAGGGGACATTAAGTAGGCCGAGTATGCAATTCATTATCCAATTGTTAACACTTTCAAAAGTGAAAGTGGGCACTCAATAATGATGCCTGGACGACAGGTATAGATGTGGTCCATCCCAGATGAACCTGCCTGTGTGGTCACCGGCTTTAAGAAATGCACTGGTCCAGCCCTCCCCCTGGAAGGCCAGCAGCACAGTGGATTGCTACATCTTCCTGACACTAGCTGTCACTGTCTGCAGTAGAATAGCGGGGTGGAGGCAACCACCTGCTCACAATGGTGAGGGTGTTTGTGGATTCTTACTGCTGGAAAGCAGCACACTGGCCTCAGCCTGACTGTTCAGACCTCCTTCTTGGAATCATCTATGGCCAGGGTTGGTAGAGCAATGAGAGGAGTTCCAGTGGTGATATCTCAAGCATCTTCCCCACTGTTTCATTGCTAAATGTGTAAAAATGTAAAAAAGCAAAAAAGAAACAGGTGACTCTAAAAGAGGCAGTACTGCTGGAATTATTTAAAATTGTTCATAAATTACATTAGAAGCCTACACACCCATCCATTTCAAGAAATGCCAATGACAAATAAACGCCTGCATAAATGAATGCATAGCTCTCACGAGAGGGAGAAATAGATTCCTAGGCACTGAAAAGTAGATGACTATGGCAGTCTATCAAAACCATCGTTCACTCAACTTTTTCCCAACAGGGTCCACAAATACCATTTCTGGAACTTTGGGCTAATAGGTTGAAACAGGGGGTGATAATGTCTATTTTTGTGCAAAGCTGGGTCTCATTAATGCCTTTCTTGGCCTTGTCTTTATAGGCAGGGAGAATTACTTTCATAGTAACTGAAGAGGTTTGATAAATTTTAAGTAATAGTAATGATTGCAGTTTCACAGATGGTTGGCCACTTGCCAATTTCACAGCAAACTAGTAAAGCAATAAGAAAATCTACTTGCTCTTAAAATGACTACTATTCTAAATGAAATTACTAAAGGGAGAGGAAATGAGCTAATCACTGGAATAATCAAAACAGTCTCATTATGGGACTCCCTGTGAGCTTTTGTTTGAATTCTCTAATGTGGTTTTTGGCATTAAATAGGATTTTAAAAGTTAAATAGGTCACACTTGCATACAAATGGTTGAGTGAATCACATAACTGCTTTATGTTCCCCAAGATTCTGCTTATCAGGCTGCGTTTTAATTAAAAGGAAAATTGTCAGGGATAGAGGATAACTCAATGTGGGGAATTTGGTATCCTTAGTTGAAGACTAAGACTTCACTTTTTATTCACTTTTCAATTCACAGTCATGATTTCCAAACAACATGAAATTCATTTCATTTTAGTCACAAGCTTAGACACAGAATTTGAAAGCTGGAGGAACTGGAGATCATTTTGTTGAAAAATCTCAAGTCCAGTCATTTTATGGTACGTGTGAAGATGGCTTAGCTAGAAAGAGAGATGTTTAGCTTTGAGAAGCAACAGTAGCCACTACTGGCAAAATTCTGCAGATAACACAATAGTGTGTTAGTCCTCAGTTAGGAAGGCTGCTCTGTGATCACTAGAAACAAAGGTCAGAGAGCGGAATGTAGATCCTTCCCGCTAAGCAGCCCAGAGCAGCTTCTCAGGCACTTGGATAAGAGGTCCTTAGGAGGATCCCTGTTGCTAACCAACTTAGAAGTATAATCCCAAAGAAAAAAGAAAGAAAAAACATGTGGTACATGCCCATGGTGAACTGCTTTTGTCTTTCTGGATTGAGTCCTTCTAGGAAAATTTGCAGGTGGAGAATTGTCCCGCTGCTATTCCTACTCAACGCACAAGTGTCAGAGGGGTCGTTGGCACTGGCCTTGTCCATGTGACTCCCCAAAACAGACATGCCACTAGAGCTGCAACTGTCCATCTGTAACCACCAAAGCTGGGGTTGAGAGCCCACTGCTTCCACGGGGATTTCTCATCCCTAGACATGCACTAGCTGCCACTCACTATATCCTCCAATGACCTGTGTCAGGTCAGCATCACTCATGAGGCTGCTGCCCTTAGAAAACAATTCGGCTGCCACTGAATGAAAACCAAACTTGACTGTAAGGTGAAGGAGTGTCTGTTTTCCTCCTGAGCCACATGAACCACTTGGTCAAGCGGTCTCTGTGAGGTAAGGATGTGGAGAGATGAAAATCATCAAGCAAGAGGTCAAGATCATTGGAGCTCTGAAATTTTAAAAGCAACAGCTGTCCCTGCCTGCCCTGAGAAGTACTCCAGAGTCTCTTTACAACCCTCTAAACAGGAGCACTATAGGGCCACTGCCTCCTACTCTTGGGTTAGTGAGGTGTTTGGTGTGTGTGTGTGTGTGTGTGTGTGTGTGTGTGTGTGTGTGTGTGTTTGGTAAAAGCACTCTCCAACAATTTCCCTTGTAGTTGGTTGAATGGCTTCCTTTGGTCTTTAATGTTTCTGTTGCGTAATCTCTTTTTCTTGACTTTTGACATTGTAAAGAAATAAGACTTTTATGTACTAACGCAATTTTCATTACTTCCATTATCATGATAAAGTAGAGTATCTTCTTCCAGCTACAGCTTAATTCCCATCTATTTCTAATGCCATTGCAGTAGCATCTGCTTTCTGGCACCTTTGTAGGATTTCTGTCTATTCTTCCTAAAATGATTGACCCAGCTTCACTGCAGTAGTTCACATTTGCTGTCATCTTCTCAGCTTGGCCTTTCTACTTCACCAGTTCATTCATGATGACAGCTTCTTTGAGCATTTCAAGAAAATGGTTTTCTTTGCGTTGGAACTTAAATGTAACCATCTTTGATCTTTTGTCTTTAAATTTATTTAAGAAAAGGAGAAAACTCCACTGAGCATGAATATATCTCAGACGCTGTCTCCAGGCTTTATGAACATTTGTTCTAAAAAATGGAATCAAATTAGCTTTTTTAATATCACTCTGCGGCCAGGCACAGTGGCTCATGCCTGTAATCCCAGCACTTTGGGAGGCTGAGGCGGGTGGATCACGAGGTCAGGAGTTCGAGACCTTCCTGACCAACATGGTGAAACCCCGTTTCTACTAAAAATACAAAAATTAGCTAGGCATGGTGGTGCCCGCCTGTAATCCCAGCTACTCAGGAGGCTGAGGCAGAGAATTGCTTGAACCCAGGAGGCGGAGGTTGCAGTGAGCCAAGATTGCACCAATGCACTCCAGCCGCCTAGGCGACAGAGCAAGACTCCATCTCAAAAAAAAAAAAAAATCACACTGTATATTCATTAAATGAAAACACTCTGGCTCCTGAATGACAATATTTCAAAACCAAATTAAGGTTTTAAAAGATTAAAAATTACTATTTTTTTCAATGTCCTTACCTGTCAACACTACAAGATTCCCACAATAGCAAAATACTGTGAAATATTTTACTGATAGTGAAGTTGGCGCATGCCATCTGTCCTGAAAATGGACCTTATTTTCTTCAATGGAATCATTAGCTACTTTAATTTACCTTTCTCTTATATTTTTACTTCCAACGTTTCAAAAAAATTATTACATTACTTTTTAATTCATCCAAAGAAATATTCTTGAGGGGAAATTATGACCAGTTAGAATAATGTAGAGACCGCATTATATAGCAAATAATTCAGATTTGTATGCCATCTTGATTACAATCAACTGAAAGTTTTCCCTTTTTCTTATATACTTTAATCATTAGAACAAAATTATTCAGTAAAAACGTTAATTTTAACAATGAAGATCCAAGAAGTTAATAAGGTTAGGCCCCAAAACCAACCTAAATAGGAGTTTTGGTTAAAGTGAGGTATTTTGCACCAATCCAGGTTCTGTCCATGACTGGCTTACTTGCAGGAAGTGGACAGGGGTAGACAGGGATCCTGACAGACTTAGTTCAGGTCACATGTTCAGCTGTGTGGTAAAACAGGTACCAGCAAAGCCATGTGCCATGCCTCCCATGGAGGCAAACTCAAGATGACGGGAAGAGAATCCAGGTTAATTGAGATAACCTGGGGCACCTTCTGTTAGCCCATAATTACCCCGATAGCGTTCCTGTTTGGAGTCACCATAAGGAAATCCAAAACCTATCTCTACGTGTGGACTTGAGATCATCTTTAAGCTACTTGCTTACAGATTAGGTCCTATTTGAGTTATGAACATTAGGTGATGATTTCCTCCAAGGAAGGAAATTCGAAAATTCTTCCACCTCTACTCCTCTGTAACTTGATCCAGTAACCAGGTCTGTTTTTACCTTAAAGAGATGTGCTGCTCTTCATATTCTTCACTTGAACATCTCATTCCAGCTGTCAGTCTCCAGCAAAGATGTCAACTCAGGGCGCCAAGATTTCTCTGGGAAGCACAAGACCAACTAATAACAAGACCAAAGGCATTGATTTTGCCCAGCATCCCATGGTTCAGAATGCGATGAATGCCTGAGAACAAAGCAGTCAGGTTACATTCCTCCCTCCTGAATGTAACTCTAAGAACTGTGCTTAGGGTGATGAAATGCCCTTTTCAGTTAAGCAAATGAAATCCTTGGAACATGCCAAACCTAACGTTTCCATTTGCATCTCTAAAGAAAACCCAGTTGCTTCCTTTATAAAATCAAGCCCTGTTCCTCTGATATTGACAGTTGACAATGGAGACCGTCCTGTCACTTGGGGGATAATGTGGAGCTGCAGTCGTTATTACAAGATGTTCGAAGGGAGGATGAACCACGCCCTCGGCGTCAGACCTCAAGGCATCTTCCTCGTAGATGCTCTTTGCTCACTGCCAGTCTTGGAGAATCCTGGTTCAAATTTTTAGCAAGTGCATTTTTTGAAATCTATTATAGATTTTTGTGTAGTTGCAGCTATCACCAGTATCATTTATTCTACTGTGTGCTAAGCACGGGACTAAGCATTGTGGAGATTGTCTCATTTACAAAGAAACCCTGGTGGGGGGGAGTTGAACTTGTACCCTATTTTTATTGATGAGTTAATGGAGGCATAGATGGGTTACACAAAATGGCCAAGGTTACACAGCTAGCAAATGATGAGGCCAAGATTCCAACCCAGGCATGTCTGACTGCAAAGACACCAGAGTGTGCTGTATACAAAATGTCTGACGATAGCTGAGAAAAGGATTTAAGTTGACAAAATCTTTGAGGAGCCATCCACAAAAACACAGTGATAAGAAGTGTGTACAAGAGGAATGAAGTGAATGAATCCAAGGCGAAAGTCAGTTATGTTAAAATGATTAAACCAGCTAGTGAAGAAACCTATGCCAACTCCATTAACCGCTCACCATTGATATGGGAAATGGGTGACTGGAAAACTCCTTTTTGTGTGGTACCAACAAAAACAACTCGTCTGAAGAAAATAAAATAAAACAGCAAACAATTTATCGGCCAGCAGAAAAAAAAAATTAACTCCAGAAGTAGGAAGATAGAGTCAGGAGTGACATCCCTGACTCCTTCAACAGATCCAGTTTCTTCCTGCTGAGGTGGCAATGTGACCTCCCCCAGCCCTGACATCTTATTTGCACCTCGTTCTGGGTTCTTCCCCCTCACTGCCTGACCTCTCAGCAGTCTGGCTCAGCTGGTCACCTCCTCCTTCTGGAAACACTGCTTTCCCTGAGGTTTGTGGAACCACCTTGCGGTGTTCCTGCACCTCACAGGCCGCTCCTGCCTGGGGCCTGTGCAGGATCTTCTTTCTCCCCCATAACCACTCACTGGGGTCCCCCTGCTCTGTCCTTAGTTTGCTTCTCCTTTTAATTTATATTCACTCTCACTGCTTTCAACACCAGCTTCATGCCGATGACTCACACGTTGGCATCCCCCGCCAGACCTCTCTCTGCCTGCTCAACATCTCCAGTGGATGTCCAATAACCCTCTCAAACCTAATGTGTCCAAAACAGAACTCTTGATTCCCCCAAAACCTGTTCCTCCTCCTTTCCTCCCCATATCACTTCACAACACCCCATCTACCTGGTGGCTCAGGCCAAGTACCCCAGATGCATCGTCGATTTTGTTCTTGTCATCAGCACCCACATCCAGTGCACCAGTAAGGCTTTTCCTACAACTCCTGTCCTGAATTGGACTCCTGGCCACAACTGCTTCTGCCTCCCTGGTCCAAACCACCTTGCTCTCTATCCTGAACTGTGGGAACTGCGTCCTAGGTGCTCTCCCCTGTCTACCTCTCTACAATCCATTGTCTATACAACAAGATTTTTTTTTTAACATGTAAATTACATCCTGTCATTTTCCTGTGTAAACCTCTCCAGTATCTTCCCATGGTTACTGGAATAAAATTCAAATGTCTTACTATGGTTCGTAGGACCCACAAAACTTGGATCTTGCTTCGCTTCACACCTGCATTTTTCTCCTCTCCCCTCACTCACCATAGGACACCTGTCTGTTTCTCTAATAGACCAAGCTCCTTCCCACCTTCATAGTTCAAGCAGTTCTCGTCCCTCAGCCTCCCAAGCAGCTGGGATTACAGGTGCTGGCTCATTTTTGTATTTTTAGTAGAGATGGGGTTTCAACATGTTGGCCAGACTGGTCTCAAACTCCTGACCTGAGATGATTTGCCCACCTCAGCCTCCCAGGATGCTGGGATTACAGGCATAAGCCACTGCGCCCAGCCGAGATTGGTATTCTTTATTCTTCCTGCTTGCACATAATGGAGTCCAAGTGCAAATACATGAAATTTGAGGTAAGATGACAATTCACTGCAGACCAAAGGCTATGTGCCTCTAACCACTCAAGAAGTATTTGAGACAGGACAAAAAGAAAAGTTGGAATTGCTGTGAGTGCTAAAGGGCTCATTTCTGCTTTGCCTGCCTGCCCTGGCTCCACTGTTTATTTTTTCACCTTAGAAAGCTCAGAGACAGTGATGATGTTTTCAGATGCTCTGACCCCCCAACTGCTCCCCAGACTTGGCCTGAGGTGCCATCACCAATGCCAACATGGTACCAGCACCAGGCAGAGATTCCCCACCTGGGCCCATGAATGAGCCCAAAATAGAGCAAGAATAAATGATGATGCTACAGCTCAAGCACTAACATTCAGTTTTTCTCAGCCTCTTCCCCTAGGCAAATAATAAAAACATCTAGACCAGATTTAGAAGTATCCATCCATAAATCATGACCTTGCCCTGGAAATTTCATGTTTATTTATGTAGCTACATGGGGCCAGCAAAGCAAGCTTTTATTTCTGGCATATTTTTTGATATTTGGAACCCCAACAGCAATTATGAAAAAAATTATGTACATAAATATTTATTTATGTACACAATATTATGTACAAATATTTTGTACATAATATTATGTACATAAATATTTTTATTCACAAAATAAGTCAGTTTTGGTGTAGTCTTTTTCAGACTTTCAATGGAAACATACAGGCCCTTAAATCAGTAGGAATGTTTATTTCCTGGTTAGCCAAGCCAGACAAGAAATATTTACCTCCTAAATGTCACCAAATCAGTCCCCTTGTCCCCATGTCCCATTGACATGATCCTAATTTCAGCTCACTTTATCTTTTACCTGAATAGTTGCCTCCTACTCAGCCTGTCTCTGATCCATTCTCCACTCAGCAGCTAAAGCACAGTCCCCATCCAGTCATAGTCCCACTTAACACATTTCCCTGGCTGTCCATGGCAGTGTCATCCTATTGCACAACCCTAGGGGGCCACTCATATTCTCCTTAAGATAAAACCTCAACCCCACACTTCCATTCCCTTCCCTGTTTTCTCTGTAGTACCTATCACTTTCTGACACAGTACATGTTTTGCTTCTCTTTCTCCCCCAACCTGAATGTAAGTTTCCTTAGGGCAAGAATTTTGTCTATTTTGTTCCCTCCTTTATCCCTAGCACATGAAAGAGTACCCAGGACATCGAGGGATCTCAACGAACATCAGTTGAATGAGTGGATGAATTCACGAATGAACAAATGAATGATATTCAAAAGCCCTGACCATGGCACACAAGGGCCGGCATGACAGAATCACCACCTTGTTCTCCAGCCTCATCTCCCACGTCTATCTACTTTGCTTTTGTACCTGCGTGAAATTGGCTTTCTTTTAGTTCATTGAACACATCCTGCTCCTTCCTGCTCCAGGGCCATGGCACTTGTTTTCTCCCCTGCTGGAAGACTCTCCCTTCCTCTCCTTTTGCCTAGATAATTCCCACTCATCCTTGGGAGCTCAGGTTAAACATCACTTATTAGAGAAACCTTCCCTGGCTCCCAGGAGAGATACAGGTCTAGTCCACTGGTGCATGCTCCCATGGCTTTCTAACTTCTTAGCTCTTGTTTCCCTTCTAAAGACTGCCTGGCCAGGGTGGCTCATGCCTGAAATTGCAGCACTTTGGGAGGCCGAGGTGGGCAGATCATGAGGTCAGGAGTTTGAGACCAGCCTAGCCAACATGGTGAAACCCCGTCTCTACTAAAAATACAAAAATTAGCCAGGTGTGGTGGCAGGCACCTGTAATCCCAGCTACTCGGGAGGCTGAGGCAGGAGAATTGCTTGAACCCGGGAGGCAGAGGTTGCAGTGAGCCGAGATTGCACCACTGGACTCCAGCCTGGGTGACAGAGCAAGACTCTGTCTCAAAAAAATATATATAGAGAGAGAGACTGGCTAATGTCAGTATCCTCCCTCCCAACCCTGTGGAAAATGCAGCCCATTAGGCACAATCTGGCACAGTGTCTGACCTGGAGCAGACACTCAGCAAGATTTGTTGAATGAAGAAGGAAGACATGTTAGACTTGTTCAGTCTACAAAGGATAAAACTAGAACCAAGAACAGGAAGTTCAGGAAGACAAATTTCAGCTCAACATAAAGAAGGACTTCCTAAAAGTCACAGCTGACCCCAATATGGGGTGGCCTGTCTCAGGTGGTGGAACATGCAGGAAGGAAGCTGATGGAAACCAAGAATCAGATGGGACTTTGGACCTGATCCATGATTTCTACACTGAGTCTCAGGATTTGGGGACAGTCTTGAAGTCTGCCTCAAGGTTTTCTGGCACTGCAGATTTTGCCTCTCTCTGTCTTTAGAGAAGAGAATGTAAATTTCTGTGGAAGAGAAACTGTGGGCTTCAAAATTGAACACACAGTGTATCTTATTATATTTGTTTAATTATCCATATTCTCCACTAGAGTATAAACTCTGTAAGACTGGAAGGAACATGAGACAGTCGTTTTTGTCTGAAGCAACAGAAGCAACTCTAACTACATTAAGGAAAAAGGGATTCACCGGGAAGTTTCTGACTCAGAGGTAGAATTTTGAGCGCATTTATGCTCCTGGTACCACCTTAAATGTCTTTGAAAGACAAAACCTGGCACATAATCACTAGGAAGCATTTTTTTAAAAAAAAAAACATATTATTTTAAAAATTATTTACCCCCTTTATAAATATATAGGGAGGTGAATGACTAACTTTTAACCAAGAAACCCATGGCCATTTACTGAAATCTGGGCACAGAGAACAATCTATAGAGAAGAAGTAAACATTTCTATGTGAAAAATATGAAGTAAGGTGATAATGTTGATGAAGACTATCTCTTAAAGAAATTACTCAGCCAGAACATCAAATTCTGATAAAAAGGAAAATCAGAAAACAATTTATCTTGGGCCTGGACAATGGACTCTATACTTACGTAAAAGTGAAATCACCCTTGAAATCAAGCTTGCAACTTATTTTTAAATAAAATGAATGCAAACATTAATAAGGAAGCTCCCTGAACATGATATAAAATATTCTTATTGAATAGATATTTCTAGGTCCTCTTGAATGCAGCACAATGTACATTCTAGAAACAATAATGTCTGAAGCATTATGGTCTTTCATGGATGAAGCATGGATGTTCTTTCATGATAAAGCTTCAATTATTACAGTCCTGCCATAGTAGGTGTGCAATTCACTAAGTTGGGATTGAATCTTTTCCCTGAGTGATGAAGTCTTAAAAAAACAAACAAACAAACAAAACAAAAAACCAAAGAGACAGGATTTCCTAGTAATATGAAATTTCCAGCACTATTGATGAAGAATAGTTGAGGGTTTGTCAGCTTAACTATCATATAAAATAAACACACTTTCATATTGAAAAATAAGGTTCTGTAAAAGAGTTAATAAAAATTCTTAAACACAAATTTTAAGAAGCATTTTCATTTCCTTTGTGACTCATGAGTGTTAGATCCACTGTATTAGTCAGGGTTCTCTAGAGGGACAGAGCTGATAGGATATATATATATATATATATATATATATGAGTTTATTAAGTATTAACTCACACAATCACAAAGTCCCACAATAGGCCATCTGCAAGCTGAGGAACAAGGAAGCCAATCCAAGTCCCAAAGCTGAAGAACTTGGAGTCTGATGTTCAAGGTTAGGAAGCATCCAGCATGGAAGAAAGATGTAGGCTGGGAGGCTAGGCCAGTCTAGCCTTTCCACGTTTTTCTGCCTGCTTTATAGTCTGGCCATGCTGGCAGCTGATTAGATTGTACCCACCTAGATTAAAGGTGGGTCTGCCTTTCCCAGCCCACTGACTCAAATGTTAATCTCCTTTGGCAACACCCTCACAGGCACACCCAGGATCAATACTTTGCATCCTTCAATCCAATCAAGTTGACACTTAGTATTAACCATCACACCCACAGACTTGCACATCATGCCAGGAGATGATCCTCTTCTGGAATAAAAAGAAAAGTAATAGGCCAGGCACAGTGGGCTATGCCTGTAATCCGAGCACTTTGAGAGGCTGACGGGGGTGAATTACTTGAGCTCAGGAGTTCAAGACCAGCCTGGGCAACATGGCGAAACCCTGTCTCTACAAAAAAAAATAGAAAAATTAGCCAGACATGGTGGCTGTAGTTCCAGTTACTCAGGATGCTGAGATAGGAGAATCACCTGAGCCTGGGAAGCTCTACAACATGCCTGTAGTTCCAGTTACTCAGGAGGCTGAGGTGGGAGAATCACCTGAGCCTGGGAAGGTCAACGTTGCAGTGAGCTGAGATCATCTCACTGTATTCCAGCCTAGGTGACACAGTGAGACGCTGCCTTGAAAAAAAATAAAAGAAACAAAAAAAGAAAAGTAATAAATCTAATGAAAAGTAGGAATTCAAGGAAATAGATAATGGGCAAACTTTCATAATTTTTAATATCCTTCATATTGTACCCACATTTCAGTCTTTGAGGAATTTTCAAACTTAGAATATCAAAATGAAGCCCAGCTTCCTGTCATCTGACATATGAGACACAAATGGTTCAGAAAGAGTGAAATGTGCAGATCACACTAAAACATTCATGTTAATCAATAACTCCAGGCTTTTCCTCACAAGGTGTTTCTTCCAGAGGCCTAACAAGTGGCAAAGTTGGTGGATGTGAGTTTTGATTCCTCTTCCTTCTTCAGCCTACCCCTGACAGTTTCTAGAGAACGGGAATGTGGGTGGTCTATAGTCAAGAGCCGACTGTAATTTCTACATCCTTTTCTGCCTCTTGAGAAGATATTTTAAGGAACACTTGATATTGAACACTTAGACATCAGATATTGCAATTTCGTCTGGAAAAAAATGAATGTGGATACAGGTTACAGTCAATGTTGTTCTTCAAGAATTAGTTCCAAGGGAAAGGGAAAATGTGACCTAAGAATGAAAGGAAAGGGAGCCACAATTATTTGGCTTCACATTGTTGAAAAGCCCAATCCTTTTTTGACACCATACTTAAGAGTCAAAAAAAGACTGGGCTTTTAAATAATGTAAAGCCAAATAATTGTGTAGCTTGTAATTCAATTCTAAAATGCCTGAGTTATTGAATAAATTTTTCCTATGCATAAATGTAATAAATGTAGAGAACCTCTAAAATAAGCAACCATAGAAGTAAGAGTTAGAAAATTATTTTTAATGCTATAAATAAAAGCAGGGATGGGAATCTTTAGGAAATGGGGACATAAGGAACTTTCTTTGCTTTTGTGCCATGGAGAGAGTTGCGAGTGAAAAGCTTCCACTGGGAGCAAAGGTGGGAGGAGCTATCATGTTCCCAGTGCTCTGCCTCAGCCTGGTCCTTCCCAGCAATGGGGACTGTGGAGAGAAGGAAGAACCCCCACTGAATCCAAACAACCAACACTAGCTCAGTCAGCTCTCAGGTCAGCATAGATGCCCACAGACACTGTCCTGTGTTCACACGGAGGCCTGGCTCTGGCAGACCAAATGGTGCTATAGTGTGTTGAATGCTGGTTGCCCCCGCAGAAATCTTTTCACCTAGAACCTGCAAGTGTCACCTTATTTGGAAAAAGGGTCCAAATAAGGAAATGTAATCATCCTAGATTACTGAGTTGGGCCCTAAATCCAATGACAAAAGTCCTTAGAAGAGACAGAAGAGGAGAGAACAGAGACACACAGAGGAGAAGGCTGTATGAAGATGGAGACCCAGATTTGAGTTATGAAGCCATAAGTCATATTTGTAAATGCAGTAGGTAAATACTTAGACATTCAGATCCAAGTTCATATTTTGGGGGATTGTTCTTTCAGCTTCACAATTTAAAGCCAACCACCTGGCTGTTATGATCCTTAGGATGCTTGCCTTTCAGTCCAGGATTTTCTACTTGATGAGTAAGCCCAAGCTCTCAAGTCCACCATAATATCCTGAAGGAAGAGTTTCTACCCCAGAGATGTTCCAGGACTACTGTCCATGTGGACTCTGATTTCTGATCATTTGTTTTACATTTATCAGCTCTACAGATATGGCCCTCTCAAGTTAGATCCAGAGTAGAGGCTATCCAATTTTTTGTAAGTTCCCTAATTAAAGACCTATTGGCTAACAAAATGTTTCATCTAAACTGTGTCTTTCCCTATTACTAGTTAAGGTTTGGCCTGTGTGTTATGGCTAAACATGGAAAACATGGCTAATTTGATAACTAAAATTTGAGTCACAGCTTACCCCTGTATCATTTTCTGGAGAAATTGGACAAGACTAAAATAATCTTTCCTTAGCTTTGAGTTCCATGAGAAGGAATCAGTTATGGGCTGTATCACCAAGATTCTTTATTGCAACCTGACTACCTTAAGCAGAAAAAGAATTACTGGGAAAATATTGGGTAACTCAGAAGCCCAATGAGAAGGCTGGAAAATTGAGCTCACAAAACACACAAAACCCAAGATAAAGACATAGTCAGCTAGGAAGCTGCTGCTGAATACTTCCCTGGCCACTCTACTCAGCTGCCCCTGGATGCTGTCACTAGCCATAGACACTGTTGTAAACCACCATGAGAAACACTGAGGGGCAAATCTCACAGTCCCTTCATCACTACACCACTCACTTAAGACTTAGAGTCTGGATGTACACTCAGCCAAGTCAGGTACAAGGAAGGGGTAGAGCACCTCCAACTCATGGCTTCTCCAGTGGTTCCTGTCGTCCACCACAACTCTCCCAACAAGGGATTTCCTCACACTAGAAATGCTCAATGACCAAAAATCATGACAAATGAGTTAATCTTTAAGACTCCTAGAGACCCTGGTCATTTCTGTGCATGTAGAACCTAAACCATAATGTGACTTTCATTGAGACTCAAGATTGGAAGAAGTAACTTCATGACAGATGTGGATAATGACTTCCACTGAACCAAAAAGCCATGCAGTCTGGTTCTCCTCCTTTGAGCTTATTCTTTTTTTTTTTTTTGAGACGGAGTCTTGCTCTGTTGCCCAGGCTGGAGTGCAGTGGCGCAATCTCGGCTCACTGCAACCTCCGCCTCCCGGATTCATGCCATTCTCCTGCCTCAGCCTCCCGAGTAGATGGGACTACAGGCACCTGCCTCCGTGCCCGGCTAATTTTTTGTATTTTTAGTAGAAACAGGGTTTCACCATGTTAGCCAATATGGTCTCGATCTCCCGCCCTTGTGATCCACCCGCCTCGGCCTCCCAAAGTGCTGGGATTACAGGCGTGAGCCACCGCACCCGGCCTAGCTTATTCTTAATACTACTTTAGGAAGAGCACTTCATACCACTAGGCCTTCCCATTTACAGAAACAGAACTTAGCAGTCTCTTATATGTAGGCAATGAGGCTTCATCATCACAAACTAGAGTAGCCCTAAACAATACTTCCCTCCTTTTCTCATATCATAGGCACACGTTCAATACAATAACATCTAGACTCTCTAAAATCTAATCTGGATTAGTCCAAGTTAACAGATGCTGAGCACTGGATTCACTCTACTTTTACTGAAATGACCTTTTGGGCAATGCCATTAATCCGTATTAAAGGTATTAATAAGAGAAAGTTCATAACAATTAATTACTGTGTAGACTGCATGAATTAATGCAGTATGTTCTCAATCGCAACCCACAGGAGAACTTTTCCTCTGGTCTCAGTATCAAGAAAAGCTGTGCTCTTGAGCACCTGTTTTTGTTTTATGTCACCAGCAGGACACTGTGAATCTTGTAATGGATCATATTTCCCTGCTACACTGGCTCTGAGAGGGTTAGAATAAAACTTGAAGGCCAGCTCTTACATGTTTACAAGGCTCTAAGGCATGCATTTTCTGTACTAACTCACTTCTGGATCTATCTTACTTTTTTGCCTTTACTTTCCCCGACAAATTTCCACTAATTTCGCCCTGTTATTTGTATGTGTTTGTAATCTGCTTTAGATTATTTTAGGAACAGAGTGAGGATAGAAGGAAGGGAATGAGAGAAAAAATGAAGGAAGGAAAGAAGGAAGGCAGTCAGACTGCCGTAAAATTCTTGACCTATCACGTTTGTTTGGCTAAGTCACATCTAGAAGGTGAGCTCTCTAAGGTGAAGACCATAACACTCATTATTATACACTCAAACTTACAACTCTCAACAAATGAATAAGTTTTAATGGATAAAAATATCCAATGAATGTACTTACATGCTACTGAATTATGCATTTGAAAATGGTTAAAATGGTAAATTTCATGTTATATATATTTTACTGCAATAACAAATCTAGCTTCCTTCCTTCCTTCCTTCCTTCCTTCCTTCCTTCCTTCTTTCCTCCCTCCCTCCCTCCCCCTCTTCCTTCCTTTTTCTTTCTTTTCTTCCCTCTGTGGCCCAGGCTGGAGTATAGTCGGCTTGCTGCAGACTCCCTGCCTCCGGCTCCCATGATTCTCCTGCCCCGGCCTGCAGGCTGCCTGGGATTGCCGGCGCGCGCCACCGCCGCTGCCTGCTTTTTCTCCTTTGGCTGGAGGCGCGGTTTCGCCATGTTGGCCAGGCTGGTCTCCAGCTCCTGACCTCGAGTGGTCTGCCCGCCTCGGTCTCCCGAGGTGCTGGGACTGCAGACGGAGTCTCGCTCACTCGGTGCTCGGTGTTGCCCGGGCTGGAGTGTGGTGGCGTGGTCTTGGCTCGCTGCAGCCTCCGCCTCCCAGCCGCCTGCCTTGGCCTCCCAGGGTGCTGGGATTGCAGCCTGTGCCCGGCCGCCGCCCCCTCTGGGAGGTGGGGAGCGTCTCTGCCTGGCCGCCCATCGTCTGGGATGTGAGGAGCGCTTCTGCCCGGCCGCCCCATCTGGGAGGTGAGGAGCGCCTCGGCCCAGCCGCCACCCAGTCTAGGAAGTGAGGAGCGTCTCTGCCTGGCCGCCCATCGTCTGGGAAGTGAGGAGCGCCTCTGCCCGGCCGCCCTGTCTGGGAAGTGAGGAGCGCCTCTGCCCGGCCGCCCCGTCTGGGAAGTGAGGAGCACCTCTGCCCGGCCACCCCGTCTGGGAGGTCTACCACGGAGGCCAGAAGCAATGTGGGGGCTGGACGTGGTGGCTCACGCCTGTAGTCCCAGCACTCTGGGAGGCCGAGGCGGGTTGATCACTTGAGGCTAGGAGTTCGAGACCAGCCTGGCCAACATGGCGAAACATATGAAAAATACAACAGACAAACCAACCAACCAACCAACCCAGCGACAACAAAACAGGTCTACCCTGGAGTCATACTCTAATTTTTTCTATTTTCCTCCCTTTCTGATCCTTTATCCCACTTTCTTTTTCTTCCTCTTCCTTCTTCTTCTTCTTTGTCAAATAGAGGATTGAGTTATTATCATTGATCCATACAAAGTCCCTCTCTCATTTATTTTCTTTAATTCCCACCCCCCATTTCTATTCCCCGTCTTCCCATGTGCAACCTTCCTAATATGTTTGATATGCATCTTTTTGTTTGTATGTATTTTTAGAAAATGTTTATTGTTTTGTGTGCAAAAAAATTAATAAAAAAATTTAAAAATTTAAAAAAAGAGAAATGCAAATCAAAAAAAATCTAATGCTCTCCATTAAGATAAAATCCATTAAGATTCTGTAGCTTTAAGTTAATTTTAAGTTGCTTCGAGGAAAGAAGCAACTTAAAATTATGTTTTAATTTTGTTGTATGTTTCTTGGATTGAATTAGATATTTATCTATTTACTGTAGATAAATAGTCTTTACATGTAGGTAGTCACTTATGTATATGATTTGGGGCCCCTAATGTTCTAGGTGCAAGAAACTATCCCTTCGTCATTTGTATTAATAGTAACCGAAATCACTACCATTCCTTTGGGTTAAGCCCATACTAAAGATAGATATCTAATCATTAAAAGGGCATTTTTTTATTGCATCACTTAAAAAACTATCTGGCTGAGAGTATGACTGGGGAAAGGAGCTGGAAAACAGGTGAGTTTGGATGAGGTTGATGTTAGGAGGAGAAATTGAGATATTTCAAACAAGGTACATTTTAGAACATAGCAAGCCTATGAGGCCTGGTGAGAGGGAGAATCCATACTTTGTAGTGGAAAGCCATGAGCGTCCAGAAAGCACGGTAAGGGCACTGCGTAACCCTGGGACAAAGAGACATTCCAAAAGACGGGAAAGGGGGTGCAGCAATTCTGGAAGGTTGTTTTTATGAATATAAAGACTGAGCAGTTTTCTGCCCAAAGTAGCCTAGAATCACATTGAACACTAGATCATGGGCTTCAGAGCCGGAGGGAATCTTAAATGTCATTCAATCCCACACCCTTCCCTTACAAATGTAAATGCATAGATACAAAGAGTGGCAATTTGTGATGTAACCAAAAGAATACCCAGACCCCCAAGTCAGTGGCACTTCCACAGAATCCTCCTAACTTGTTTATGTGGAATGGGAGAAGATTTTTATTTCCTAAATTGTGCCCGATTATTTGATTCCAGCAGCTGGAACACCAATGATTTCTCAGAGTAATGGAGTGCTTAATACACACCAGGTGGTAAAGCTTGTGATGATGGGGGAGAATTCAAACTGCAAACCACAGCAGGTGAAAATCCCACACTGACTCAGGAATACTGTGTGTAATCTTTCCCTGATGGAGGTGGATGATTTGTTTACATTTTAGAAGATACTTGGCAGCCCTTGCTGCCATTTTGCCAAGAAAAATCTCCTTCCAACACTACATTCACTTGGGTATTCATTATTCCAATCCCATAGGCTAAAAATATACAAGCACCATGGGAGGAAGGAGAGGGGAAGGGGGCAAGCATATGCCTCACTCAGTGTGCTACCACCTCATTAGTGCAACTCCATCTCGCAGCGGCCAAAATCAGTTTAAGCCATTGTAACAAGCAGTTCCCTTGCTCAGCTATAGCACCCATCTTCCCTCCCACTGATCCTCTTCTGTATTTTCTCTTTTTCTGCCTCTTGAAAGTGCTGTATGCTTTTGATAACCATCTGGTTCATTTCCATTAGGTGTGGCTGCCTCTTCTCTTTTTTTCCCCTTCCATGTTTGGGAAACACATTAAATGTTACGCAGTGGCTCCTGTATACTCAGTGTGCTTGAGTCACCATGTTTACAGAATCTGAAAGACAAAGGTAAGGTAATTCAGAAATACCACTGTGTCAGTGAATGTTTCTACCCTTAAGTTCCCCCCAAAGATCTGAAGTTGCAGGTAAGTAAGAGTTAAACTCACATGGAAATGACAATTACTAACTCCTTTTTTAAATTAGTTAATTTTTTTATTATACTTTAAGTTCTGGGATACATGTGCAGAACGTTCAGGTTTGTTACATAGGTATACGCATGCCATGGTGGTTTGCTGCACCTATCAACCTATCATCTACATTAGGTATTTCTCCTAATGCTATCCTCCCCTAGCCCCACACCCCTCAACAGACCCCAGTGTGTGATGTTCCCCTCCCTGCATCCATGTGTTCTCATTGTTCGACTCCCAGTTATGAATGAGAACATGTGGTGTTTGGTTTTCTGTTCCTGTGTTAGTTTGCTGAGAATGATGGTTTCCAGCTTCCTCCATGTCCCTGCAAAAGATATAAACTCATCCTTTTTTATGACTGCATAGTATTCCACGGTGTATATGTGCCACATTTTCTTTATCCAACATATCATTGATGGACACTTGGGTTGCTTCCAAGTCTTTGCTATAGTGAAAAATGCTGCAATAAACATATGTGTGCATGTGTCTTTATAGTAGAATGATTTATAATCCTTTGGGTATATACCCAGTAATGGGATTGCTGGGTCAAATGGTATTTCTGGTTCTAGATCCTTAAGGAATCACCACACCGTCTTCCACAATGGTTGAACTAATTTACACTCCCACCAACAGTGTAAAAGTGTTCCTATTTCTCCACATCCTCTCCAGCATCTGTTGTTTCCTGACTTTTTAATGATCACTTTTCTAACTGGTGTGAGATGGTATCTCATTGTGGTTTTGATTTGCAATTCTTTAATGACCGGTGATTATGAGCTTTTTTTCATATGTTTGTTGGCTGCACAAATGTCTTCTTTTGAGAAGTGTCTGTTCATCTCCTTTGCCCACTTTTTGATAGGGTTGTTTGTTTTTTCCTTGCAAATTTGTTTAAGCACTTGTAGATTCTGGATATTAGCCCTTTGTCAGATGGATAGATTGCAAAAATTTTCTCCCATTTTGTAGGTTGCCTGTTCACTCCGATGATAGTTTCTTTTGCTGTGCGGAAGCTCTTTAGTTTAAATAGATCCCATTTGTTCATTTTGGCTTTTGTTGCCCTGCTTTTGGTGTTTTAGTCATGAAGTCTTTGTCCATGCCTATGTCCTGAATGGTATTGCCTAGGTTTTCTTCTAGGGTTTTTATGGTTTTAGGTCTTATGTTTAAGGCTTTAATCCATCTTGAGTTAATTTTTTTATAAGGTGTAAGGAAGGGGTCCAGTTTCAGTTTTCTGCATATGGCTAGCCAGTTTTCCCAGCATCATTTATTAAATAGGGAATCCTTTCCCTATTGCTTGTTTTTGTCAGGTTTGTCGAAGACCAGATGGTTGTAGATGTGTGGCATTATTTCTGAGGACTCTGTTCTGTTCCATTGGTCTATATATCTGTTTTGGTATCAGTACTATGCTGTTTTGGTTACCATAGCGTTGTAGTATAGTTTGAAGTCAGGGAACATGATGCCTCCAGCTTTGTTCTTTTTACTTAGGATTGTCTTAGCTAACCGGGCTCTTGTTTGATTCCATATGATTTTTTTTTTTTTTTTTTGACATGGACTGTCACTCTTGTTTCCCAGGCTGGAGTGCGGTGGCCCAGTCTCAGCTCACTGCAACCTCCGCCTCATGGGTTCAAGCAATTCTCCTGCCTCAGCCTCCTGAGTAGCTGGGATTACAGATGCTCACCACCATGCCTGGCTAATTTTCGTACTTTTACCAGAGACGGGGTTTTGTCCTATTGGCCAGGCTTGTCTGGAACTCCTGACCTCAGGTGATCTGCCCACCTCAGCCTCCCAAAGTGCTGAGATTACAGTCGTGAGCCACTGCACCCAGCCTCAGATAAAATTTAAAGTAGTTTTTTCTAATTCTGTGAAGAAAGTAAATGGTAGCTTGATGGGGATAGCATTGAATCTATAAATTACTTTGGGCAGTATGGCCATTTTCACAATATTGATGTTTCCTATCCATGAGCATGGAATGTTTTTCTATTTGTTTGTGTCTTTTCTTATTTCCTGGAGCAATGGTTTGTAGTTCTCATTGGAGAGGTCCTTCACATCCCTTGTAAGTTATATTCCTAGATATTTTATTCTCTTTGTAGCAATTGCGAATGGGAGTTCACTCATGATTTCGCTCTCTGTTTGTCTATTATTGGTGTATAGGAATGCTTGTGATTTGCGCACATTGATTTTGTATCCTGAGACTTTGCTGAAGTTGCTTATCAGTTTAAGGAGATTTTTGGCTGAGACGATGGAGTTTTCTAAATATAAAATCATGTCATCTACAAACAGAGACAATTTGACTTCCTCTCCTCCTATTTGAATACCCTTTATTTCTTTCTCTGCCTGATTGCCCTGGCCAGAACTTCCAATACTATGTTGAATAGGAGTGGTGAGAGAGGGCATTCTTGTCTTGTGCCAGTTTTCAAAGGGAATGCTTCCAGCTTTTGCCCATTCAGTATGATATTGGGCTGTGGGTTTGTCATAAATACTCTTATTATTTTGAGAGATGTTCCATCAATACCTAGTTTATTGAGAGTTTTTAGCATGAAGGGATGTTGAATTTTATCAAAGGCCTTTTCTGCATCTATGGAGATAATCATGTGGTTTTTGTCATTGGTTCTGTTTATGTGATGGATTATGTTTATTGATTTGCATATGTTGAACCAGCCTTGCATCCCAGGGATGAAGCCAACTTGATGGTGGTGGATAAGCTTTTTGATGTGCTGCTGGATTTGGTTTGCTAGTATTTTATTGGGGGTATTTGCATCAATGTTCATTAGGGATATTGGCCTGAAATTTTCTTTTTTTGTTGTGTCTCTGCTAGCTTTTGGTATCAGAATGATACTGGTCTCATAAAATGAGTTAGGGGGGATTCCCTCTTTTTCTATTGTTTGGAATAGTTTCATAAGGAATGGTACCAGCTCCTCTTTGTAACTCTGGTAGAATTTGACTGTGAACCTGTCTGGTCCTGGGCTTTTTGGTTGGTAGACTATTAATTAGTGCCTCAATTTCAGAACTTGTTATTGATCTATTCAGGGATTCGACTTCTTCCTGCTTTAGACTTAGGAGAGTGTATGTGTCCAGGGATTTATCCATTTGTTGTAGATTTTCTAGTTTATTTGCATAGAGGTGTTTATAGTATTCTCTGATGGTAGTTTGTATTTCTGTGGGATCAGTGGTGATATCCCATTTATCATTTTTTATTGTGTCTATTTTATTCTTCTCTCTTCTTTATTAGTCTGGCTCGTGGTCTATCAATTTTGTTGATCTTTTAAAAAAACCATCTCCTGGATTCATTGATTTTTCAAAGGGTTTTTCATGTCTCTATCTCCTTCAGTTCTGCTCTGATCTTAGTTATTTCTTGCCTTCTGCTAGCTTTTGAATTTGTTTGCTCTTGCTTCTCTAGTTCTATTAATTGTGATGTTAGGGTGTCAATTTAGGTCTTTCCTGCTTTCTCTTGTGCGCATTTAGTGCTATAAATTTCCTTCTAAACACTGCTTTAGTTATGTCCCAGAGATTCTGGTATGTTGTGTCTTTGTTTGCATTGGTTTGAAAGAACATCTTTATTTTTGCCTTAATTTCGTTATTTACCCAGTAGTCATTCAGGAGCAGGATGTTCAGTTTCCATGTAGTTGTTCGGTTTTGAGTGAGTTTCTTAATCCTAAATTATAATTTAATTGCACTGTGGTCTGAGAGACTGTTTGTTATGATTTCCATTCTTTTGCATTTGCTGAGGAGTGCTTTACTTCCAATTATGTGGTCAGTTTTATAGTAAGTGTGATGTGGTGCTGAGAAAAATGTATATTCTGTTAATTTGGGGTGGAGAGTTCTGTAGATGTCTGTTAGGTCTGCTTGGTCCAGAGCTGAGTTCAGGTCTTGAATATCCTTGTTAATTTTCTGTCTCATTGATCTATCTAATATTGACAGTGGGGTTTTAAAATCTCCCACTATTATTGTGTGGGAGTCTAAGTCTCTTTGTAGGTCTCTAAGGACTTGCTTTATGAATCTGGGTGCTCCTGTATTGGGTACATATATATTTAGGATGGTTAGCTCTTGTTGCATTGATCCCTTTACCATTATGTAATGGCCTTCTTTGTCTCTTTTGATCTTTGTTCATTTAAAGCCTGTTTTATCAGAGACTAGGATTGCAACCCCTGCTTTTTTTTTGCTTTCCATTTGCTTGGTAGATCTTCCTCCGTCCCTTTGAGCCTATGTGTGTCTTTGCATATAAGATGGGTCTCCTGAATACAGCACACCGATGGGTCTCAACTCTTTATCCAATTTGCCAGTCTGTGTCTTTTAATTGGGGCATTTAGGCCATTTACATTTAAGGTTAATATTGTTATGTGTGAATTTGATCCTGTCATTATGATGCTAGCTGGTTATTTTGCCCATTAGTTGATGCAGTTTCTTCATAATGTTGATGGTCTTTACAATTTGGTATGTTTTTGTAGTTGTTGGTACCAGTTGTTCCTTTCCATGTTTAGTGCTTCCTTCAGGAGCTCTTGTAAGGCAGTCCTGGTGGTGAAAAAAAATCTCTCAGCATTTGCTTGTCTGTAAAGGATTTTGTTTCACCTTCGCTTATAAAGCTTAGTTTGGCTGGATATGAAATTCTGGGTTGAAAATTCTTCTTTTTAGAATGTTGAATATTGCACCCACCCCCCTTTCTAGCTTGCAGGGTTTCTGCAGAGAGATCTGCTGTTAGTCTGGTGGTCTTCCCTTTGTGGGTAACCCGACCTTTCTCTCTGGCTGCCCTTAACTTTTTTTTCTTTATTTCAACCTTGGTGAATCTGACCATTATGTGTCTTGGGGTCGCTCTTCTTGAGGAGCATCTTTGTGGTGTTCTCTGTATTTCCTGAATTTGAATGTTGGCCCATCTTGTTAGGTTGGGGAAGTTATTTTGGATAATATCCTGAAGAGTGTTTTCCAACTTGGTTCCATTCTCCCCGTCACATTTAGTACACTAGTCAAACATAGGTTTGGTCTTTTCACGTAGTCCCATATTTCTTGGAGGCTTTGTTCATTTCTTTTCATTCTTTTTTCCTAATATTGTCTTCACACTTTATTTCATTAAGTTGATCTTTAATGTCTGATATCCTTTCCTGTGGTTGATCGATTCAGCTATTGATACTTGTGTATGCTTCACCAAGTTCTCGTGCTGTGTTTTTCAGCTCCATCATGTCATTTATGTTCTTCTCTAAACTGGTTATTCTAGTTAGAAATTCATCTAACCATTTTTCAAGGTTCTTAGCTTCCTTGCATTGGTTTAGAACATGCTTCTTTAGCTTGGAGGAGTTTGTTATTACCCATCTACCCATTTCTGAAGTCTACTTCTGTCAATTCATCAAACTCATTCTCCATCCAGTTTTGTTCGCTTGCTGGAGAGAAGCTGTGATCCTTTGGAAGAGAAGAGGTGTTCTGGTTTTTGCACTGGTTCCTCTCCATTTTCGTGGATTTATCTACAAAGATTTATCAAAGACCAAAGTCTCTGATGTTGGTGATCTTCAGATGGGGTTTTGGTGTGGATGTCCTTTTTGTTGATGTTGATACTTTTCCTTTCTGTTTGTTAGTTTGCCTTCTAACAGTCAGGCCCCTCTGCTGCAGGTGTGCTGAAGTTTGCTGGAGGTCCACTCCAGCTCCTGTTTGCCTGTGTATCACCAGCAGAAGCTGCAGAACAGCAAAGATTGCTGCCTGTTTGTTCTTCTGTAAGTTTCATCCCAGAGGGGCACCTGCCAGATGCTAGCTGGAGCTCTCTTGTGTGAGATGTCTGTCAGCTCCTGCTGGGAGGTGTCTCCCAGTCAGGAAGCATGGGGGTCAGGGACCCGCTTGAGGAGGCAGTCTGTCCCTTAGCAGAACTCAAGCATTGTGCTGGGAGATCCTCTGCTCTCTTCAGAGCTGGCAGGCAAGAATGTTGTAGTCTGCTGAAGCTGCAATCACAGCTGCCCCTTCCCCCAGGTGCTCTGTCTCGGGAGATGGGAGTTTTATCTATAAGCCTCTGACTGGGGCTGCTGCCTTTCTTTCAGAGATGCCCTGCCCAGAGATGAGGAATCTAGAGAGGCAGTCTGGCTACAGTGGCCTTGCCAAGCTGTGGTGGGTTCCACACAGTTTGAACTTCCTGGTGGCTTTCCTTATGCTGTGAGGATAAAACTGCCTACTCAAGCCTCAGTAATGGTGGATGCCCCTCACCCCACCAAGCTAGAGCATCCCAGGTCATCTTCCGACTGCTGTGTTGGCAGCGAGAATTTCAAGCCAGTGGATCTTAGCTTGCTGGGCTCTGTGGTGGTGGGATCCACTGAGCTAGACCACTTGGCTCCCTAGCTTCAGCCCCCTTTTCAGGGGAGTGAATGGTTCTGTCTCACTGGTGTTCCAGGTGCCACTGGGGTATTAAAAGAAAATCCTGCAGCTAGCTCAGTGTCTGTCCAAATGGCCACCCAGTTTTGTGCTTGAAACCCAGGGCCCTAGTGGTGTAGGTACTGGAGGGAATCTCCTGGTCTGCAGGTTGTGGAGATCATGGGAAAAGTGTAGTATCTCGGCCGGAATGCACCATTCCTCATGGCACAGTTCCTCACAGCTTCCCTTGGCTAAGGGAGGGAGTTTCCTGACCCCTTGCACTTCCCAGATGAGGTGATGCCCCACCCTGCTTCTGCTTGCCCTCCATGGGCTGCACCCACTGTCTAACCAGTCCCAATGAGATGAGCCAGGTACCTCAGTTGGAAATGCGGAAATCACCTGCCTTCTACATTGATCTCATTGGGAGCTGCAGACTGGAGCAGTTCCTATTCAGTCTTTTTGCCAGCCACCACCTCATATTCTTGATTGTTCGATTTCAACTTCGATTTCATGAGATAGCCTAGTGTATTAGCTTATTCTCATGCTGCTATAAAGGACTGCCTGAGACTAATTATAATTATATAATTTATAAAGGAAGGGTAATTTATAAAGTAAGAGGTTTAATTGACTCACAGTTCTTCATGGCTAGAGAGGCCTCAGAAAACTTACAATCATGGTGGAAGGGGAAGCAAACACGTCCTTCTTCACATGATGGCAGGAAGGGGAAGTGCGAAGCAAAATGGGGAAAAGCCCCTTATAAAACCGTCAGATCTCACGAGAACTCACTCACTATCATGAGAATAGCAGCATGGTAACCACCCCCATGATTCAGTTACCTCTCACCAGGTCCCTCTTATGATGCATGGGGATTATGGGAACTACAATTCAAGATGAGATTTGGGTGGGGACACAGCCAAACCATATCACCTAGAAACCTTCCAATAAATTCTTTTTCCTTAAGCTAACAAGAGCCACTTTCTCTTGCGTCATGTTTTCTTTGATCTCCCAGAGTTTACCTTCAAGAGGAATTTAAAACACTTTAGCAAGAAGCAGCAAAACATGGTTGCTAAGTATTCTAAGAGAGAGAAGTGGAGTGAATGGACCATGTGAGTATGGGATCTAAGCTCATAGGTTGGGAGTAAAAGTTGAGGAGAAGCAGGAATTAGGTGGGCATCAAGGGGAGCCAAATATTCTAGACACAGGCATCAGTTTGACAGTCCCGAGCCAAAAGAAAGCAAGACATGTTTGAGTAAATGAAAGCAGCTCAAAATGATTAACACATGTAAGTATATGAGAATAGAGATTCATGATAATAATGACTCATGTATTGAGGGTTTACGTTCCAGGCACTATTCTAAGTCATTAGAGGCAATAACTGATTTAGTCCTCACAATATTCCAGTTAAGTAGGTAACATTGTTGGGAGACATATTTCCCCGGGTCTCTTGAATTTCTGCACATCTTATGAGCAGAGGCACTAACAGTTTATGTTCCAGACTGGTATTTTTAAGGATTGCAAACAGCTTTCAAAGATAGAGATTATGTCTCTCCCAGAGCAGAGGGCAGATTTGTTCACTGTTATAATAAAGATACTATTTCATGCTGAGGCAAAGTTCAGGTGGATTTGCTCACAGCCCAGTTAAAAAGAGCTAGAATTCCTAAGCTCAGGGTTTGCTGGCTGTGATGCAAACCCACTGTGTGTACAGCATCCACCTGGACTTGCCAGGATATGAACCCTTGTGAATGTGCTCTGGAGCTTATAGTCTTAACCACAGCAGTGAGGCTAAAGAAGCAAAACGGAGATAAATCACACAGGGCCTTGTAAGTCCTGTTATACAGTTTACATTTTATCCTAAGAGTAATAAAGAATCTATTAGTTTGAGTGGGTTAGCTGCTGTAACAATTAGACTTCAATATGTACATTGGCTGAAACTCAACAGAAAATCATTTCTTGCTCATGTAATAGTTTGAAGCAGAAGATTCAAACTATTACATTCAAACTGTCGGTGGGCAGTCCTCTTCTTAAAGATGACTCAAGAACTCAGGCTTCTTCTGTCTTGTTGCTCCATCAACCCTTAGGGACTTATCTCTTTCCAGCCAGAAGAGATAAGAAGACAGCATGGAAAACTACATTTATTTCTTAAAATCCATGGCTTGTAAGTGACCTACACTATTTTTGTTAACATTCCATTGGCAAGAGCTTAATCACATGGTCACACCCAGAAATAAGAATGGTTTGTCAAATGTAGTTGCAGCTTTCTGAAGAAAGCTCTATCCTATGGAAGGGGAACATACATTTTGGGGGACAGCTAGCCATCTGCGCCACAGGGAGCCACTCAAAGATTTAAACAAGTGGGATAACAGATTTATACTGCAAATTACTGGCTGCAATATGGATATTTGTTGGAGCGAATAAGACAGGAGATGGGGGGAAAACAAACCAGGGATTTATTGTAGTAATCTAGATAAGATGCTAGACCAAACCAGACAAGAGAAAATAAACAGGAAAGAGGAAAGTAGATGAAGTCAAGAAATACTGAAGAGGTGAAATCTACAGGATGCTCTCTCCACTAAAGTACATCCATCCTCCTACCTAACCACTTATTTGCAGGCCTGTTTTGACCCTGTCCCTCATTCTATTTCTGTGTTTGTATTTGCAACACAATAATGAATGTTAAATGGGGTTGGAGGGGAGAGATAAAACTAACATTTTTAAAAATTCAAAATGAAGACTTTCATGCAGGCTCACATCCTTACTTTCAGAGACACATACCAGATCCAGGGTTCCCCGCTCTACATGGCCCACTGCAGAAGGAACACTGGAGTGGGATATGACAAATAATTCATGTTTGAATAATCTATGCTTATTTAAGAAATATGTGTGTGTTGGTGTGTGTGAGGGCATGTGTTCTAGTTTCTAGTCTTCTTAATAAAGACAATAGATAAGGCTCTGGCAATGGCATATATTATATTTATATAATGATATAAAATGGAGTTTGGGTTCCCCAGAAAGCAACTCCGCGATGGAGATTGGCACACAGGAAGTTTATAGGGGCGGGATTGCTCTCAGAGTCATCACTTGTAGAGGCACAAAAGGATTATTGCTCAGAGGAAGAAGTTGATCTAGGATACAATAGCAATTAGAGCCTCCGCTGATCCTACACAGAGGTTGGATGGCCTTCAGAATTGTCCCCAACTGGGGCAAGGGCATTTGTATTCTTGAGTGAATCAGTCATATTGGGTGTGGACTGCCCTCAGGAAAAGGGCATGACCTTGGGCAAGAAATCTCTCTTTAGCCTGAGGGAAAGTCCTGGAGAAGAGCTGAGCTAAGAGCTATCAGCTACCAACGTTCCCAGAAGCTGGGGAAATAAACACCTGAGTTCCGGAAAGAAGAGCTCAGAACAGCCTACCTCAGTGTCTCCTGTACAGGTACTTGTCGACTGACTCTGGCCTTGACTCCTGCCACACACATGCATGCATACACCACACACACATGCATGCATACACCACACACACATGCATGCATACACCATACATACATGCATGCATACACCACACACACATGCACACCCAAAGGCATACATACTTTGGTAATATGCAAGTGTTTCTAGAAATAAGATAATGTACTGTAACACAGGACTCGTTTAATATTTCAGTGGAGTATGTGTTTCTTATCTCTCCTTTCATCTCATCCTAGAGAAATATGATATCCTTGGGGCAGATTTTAGTTTATCCCAAAATTAACAATCTAATCCCCTCTCAGGCCTCTCTCTAGTGTAGAATATGCAGTCAGGCATTAGAATGAAACAGAGCTGGGGCTAAATCTTAATTCTGTAACATACAGTTGTGTGGTGATATACAAACCATTTAACCTCTATCACTCTTAATTTCATCATCTGTAATGCAGGGAAGATTAAAGCACTTTAGTGTTGTGAGGATAAAATGAGATAATGCAAGTAAAGCATTTAGCATTGTCCTGGCACATAGAAAGCTTACAACAAGTGATACTATGATTAATACAGCATGGATTTAAATAGACAGTGGGTCAAATCATGGCTGTTAGTAGAATAAGATCCAGCAAGGTTCTCCAAGAACAGAGGTAGCGAACATATTCCTGAAAGCTGCCTGTAGATGAAGTCCAGTCATTTTGTTTCATCACTACAAATTCTCTGTTCCTCACAGGCTTGCTCCATATGAATCCTTGCTGACCTACGTATGGATGAATAAAGGTGAGATTTCAAAACACGATTGTATTTAGTCTTAGTCACAAAAATCCTCACTCTAAACCCTGAGTAAGGTTGTGGTAAGAAACACAGGAACTGCGCCCCATATCGTTAGCAACCACCCACAAAGGCTTTATTCAGGCATCACTCCCTGGCCTGGATTTTGGGTCCTTATTTCACCCTTCTGTGTCAATTTCCTTTTGTAAACCAGTTTTTAGGCTTCTCAGCTTCAGTGTTTATAGCTATAGGAAACATTCACCAACTGTCTATGCAGAGAGCTCTTTGTGAGTCTGGGACTGTTTCCTGGGCACACAAGTAGATGACATTTCCCAGCATCCCTTGCAGTCTGTGTGACCAGTTGACAAGTTCTAGCCAACGAAACATGAGCAGAAGCGGGGTATGCCATGACCAAGCAGGGTGACCCAGCTGTCCCTGTTTACCCAGGACTGAGGGGATCCCCTGGATATTGAATTTTCTGTTGTAAAAACAGTATATACAAAAGTTCCCTTTCCTGGCCAAAAATAAAAATAAAACCAGTATAATTTGAAGAAAATCAGGTTGAGCTGGTAACCCTAGTTCCTGGCCTAGCCCACAAAATCTCCCGCACATCACATCACTGCCATGTTTTTTCTCCTTTCAGTTGCTTAAAGAGCCATCACAAACAGCAAGCTCAGAAGCTGTATTTTGAAGACAGCAGAGGCCCTGGTCAACCTACCCACAAGAAGAAGCCACCTTACTATCACCCCATTGACTTGGAACATCCACTATGTGGAAAAGATATTTCTATTGTACGTAAGTCGCCACAGCCTGGGCCTATTTTCACAGCACTTTAGCCTGTCCTGACTAATGCGCAGGTACTCTGTAAACAGAGCTAAGACGCAGACTTTACAAACTTGAATAACACAAAGGCGGGCACACCTGAAATACATGCGCTAACTCTTGGGAAAAGTTTTTACAAGGAGAATCAAATTTCAAGAGAAATGAGAGGCAAGTAAGGAGAGGCTAACCCTCATTCTACCCAGCTCAAGTCCACCATGAGAAATTCCCAAATCTCCTCTCAGGGATTAATATTACTTTAACAAAATATATCACACACTTCAACCTTGCAGGCTGCTGTAGCAAACATCAGGGGATTAGAAGTCAGAATAAATAGGTTCACACCAACTGCAGCAGGTAGCAGCTGAGTGGTGGTTGTAAGTCAGTAACCTCTCTGGACCTCAGATTCCTCATCTTGGATATGAAGATTTATTCTACCCTCTGATCAAGCATCTTCTATAAGCCAGTCCTGTGCCAGGTACTAGAGATACCAAGATAAGATATGATAAAGTCTCTCAAATAGAAAACAGGCTAGCAATGTCTTAAAGTAAAGTGAGGGTTTTGGTCACCTGGGACCAAAGCAAGAGGAAAAGAAGAGGGAGAGTTTTAAGTCCTCTCTCTCTTTTTTGTGAGACTGGGTCTCATTCTGTCTGCCCACGCTGAGTGCGGTGGTGTGATCGTGGCTCACTGCAGCCTCAACCTCCTGGGCACAAGCAATCCTCCTGCCTCAGTCTCCTTAGTAGCTGGGACCACAGGTGCATTCCACCAGGCCTGGCTAATTTTTTAAAAAAATCTTTAGAGATGGGGTCTTGCTGTTTTGCCCAGACTGGTCTGGAACTCCTGGATGCAAGTTATCCTCCTGCCTTTGCCTCCCAAAGTGCTAGAATTTTATGGGCATGAGCCACTGTGCCTGGCCAAGTCTCCTCTTTATATTACTAAGTAGACCATGGAAATGAATAAGTTTGCCAGGCTCTGGGTTCTGTAAAGTGAAGAGCAAGGAGCAGAATCCAAGATGCAAGGAGTCTTATGAGCAGTAGGAAGTGAGATTTCCTCAGTCAGCAACCATTCAAACATTTATTCAATGCCTCCCAGTTGCTAGACTTGTGCTATCCTCTGGATTCAAGGATGAGGAAGACACCTCCCCCTAGTTCTTCCTTGTCCAGTGGGGCAGCAAATAAGTACACATTACAAAACTGAGCAATGGGTGTCATGACCAAGGGGACACAGAGAGGGGCTCCTTATGTGGAATTGTGGGGCTTAGAGAAGGCTTCCCAAGGAGCTAAGCTATGAAGCACAAGTATGTGTTAGCCAGATGGAGGGAAGAGGGGAGGTGTTGGAAATAAGAGGGAACATGGTGGCTTGGCTGAAGGGAGAGTAAGAGTGTGGAACAAGGAATGGTGCCAATGTGGATGCAGGAGCCAGAGGAAGAAAAGACCTGTCTTCCTCTTTTCTTCTCTCTCTTCCTCCTTCTCATCCTCCTTCTCTCTCTCTCTCTCTCCCTTCCTCCCTCCCTCTCTCCCTCTCTTCCCTCTGTTTTTCTTTCAATGTTAAGGAGTTTGCACTTTATCCTTAAAGTTAGCAAAAGCCATGAAAGTTGTTTCAGCAGAGGTCTGAAATGTAGGAACGCCCTGACAGCAAGGAGGTGCAAGGGTTAGACAGGAAGGAGGACCACTTAGTGGGCTCTGCGATCATCCAACCAGCTGAGAAATGACAAAGGCCTGAATCAAGGCAGTGACAGGTGAGAAGAGGAGCTTACAGCTATGAAGGTTTTCTGGGAGGCAGAATTTACAGGAGCTGGGGACTGTTTGCACCTGGGGTGTGTGTTGAATCGAACTTTGGAAGCAAGAGGCTTGGCTTATCCAGGGAGTCAGAGGTAAATAGCAAACTTCAGACATCAAAGGGCACAGTTAGATTGAAAAGTGAGTGGAAGTTGACTCTGTCTAAAGCTGTGAAGCCATAAGGGATGACCTGGTAATATCCTTTAGTCAGGACAATAGAGAGCCCCGGATGACCTCAGGGAAGGCGGCTATCTCTTGGGGGTGAAGTTGGGGAGTGAAAATTCTCAGTGGAAAAAAGGTTGCACAGCTCATCCACTAACGCAAAAGCCTGGCAATGTTTTAGCTTTTGGAAAAAATCCAAAATGGCCCTGGTTCACTCAAATACACAAGACCCACTCTAGCTAATAGCCACGTTCTTGGGCTGTGATTTGACTAAGTAGTTTGAAAGATAGTTTATTTAATGTGGAGTCCTTTAGCTTTCAGGGTTCATTATGTTTGAAACTATGCTGTTTGTTTTCAAAATTTCACAGCATCTCCAACTGTTTATAATTGGAAATTAACATAAAAAACTGGAAAAGACAAAGAATTCATTTAACTAAAAAGGAAAACAAAAGTTTGCTGTGTCTTAAGTGCTTGCCTTCCCTGAGGACTAAACTGCTGCCCTTTAATTTTCATGGTGTTCAGAAATTACGAGGATGTGGCCTGCAGTAGAAATTCCACAAAGTAATTGAATTAGAGAATTTAACTTGTCATTTGTGGTTATTCAAAAACCAGAGGATGTATTTCTCCAAGAAACCTGTCCTGGGGAGGTTTCTAGCCTATAGAAATGTGTTTCCTGGAAATTCAGAGAGAGTCTTAAAGACGTAAAAGTCAAATTACTGTTAACAGGAGAGAAGGCTGGAGCCGCTCCTAGCCAGCATGCCAAGCAAGGGTCAAAGGAGCAGCCAATGGCCATGCCCAGACACTGTCTACCCTAGGCCAGCATGGCCCCTCCCAGGACTAACATGGCAAGCCCCAGCAGGGAAGAAGCAGGGAGCAGGGGATAAGAGGGCAGCCTCTGCAGTCAGGCACATCCGGGTTTGAGACCTTCTACCACTTCCTAACCTGTCAGCTTGGCCATATTCCCCAACCTCTATAGACTTCAGTAGAACTTACTCTTCATCTATCAAAACGGAGCTAATGCTTCTTTCTTGGGAAAAAAAAAAAAAAAAAAAAAACCTCAGCCCACCAATCTAAGTGACACACATGCTATTCTCTCTCAGGCTAGAAGCAATTTGGCTTAATTATATCTACTATTTACAGATACCATTTATGTACCAAATTCTGCCAAAGATGCCAGGCACAGTGGCTCACGCCTATAATCCCAGTACTTTGGGAGGCCGAGACAGGTGGATCACCTAAGGTCAGGAGTTCGAGACCAGCCTGGCCAACATGGTAAAACCCCATCTCTACTAAAAATAGAAAAAATTAACCAGGCGTGGTGGTACACGCCTGTAATCCCAGCTACTCAGGAGGCTGAGGCAGGAGAATTGCTTGAACCCGGGAGGCAGAGATTGCACTGAGCCGAGATCATGCCACTGCACTCCAGCCTGGGTGACAGAGTGAGACTCTGTCTCAAAAAAAGAAAAAAATATTCTACCAAAGAGAAGATCTTTATCTTCCAACAGGTGGGAGGCCCTTGGGTATTCTAATCCTCTTAGATCTACGCTCTGCTCTCACATCAAAACATCACTAAATGAAGTGGAAAAGCCACTGGCGTGTCCTCTTTAAAGTAAGGAGATGGGTTCTAGAGTAAAGGAAGGGTTCTAGCCTCAGGGAGATGCTGTGACAATTACAATTTAGAAATATATGCTCCATTGTAAATAGGATCATGTGCTTCTCGCCAGCTACCATCCAAGATAAAGAGCATGACACAAAGCTTCAGGAACCCACAGGCAGGCATGTTTACACTAGCAAATTATAAGCAGATGAGTTCTGTTTATCTGCGTTTATAAAACTCAGCCTGGCCCAGATACAAAAGCTCATTAGGAATCTACAGTGTGCTCTAAGTTGTACCTGTGTTGCCAGGGTGCCAAAACAAAGGGCTGATTTAATAACCATAAACAATCAACTCAACTTAGTGTTTGACATATACAAAACTATACTGTAGACCATGTTCCAACAAAGCTAGAGTTGACCAACTAAAGTTTTCTTTTTTCACTTGCCCAGGCATTGCACAGTCATGTTCCTAGAGCATATACCTAACAGGCCAAAATACTCAGGTTTAAAATTCAGCTTCCCGCTATGCTTTGGATAGACTGTGATCTCAGTGGTCTTTTTCCTTGTGGACCAGCTGCTGATTAGGGTTGTCAGTCACAAAGCATAGGGTGTACTGTAACTAGCTTAAGCAGAAAAGCAATTTCTTGGAGAGTATTAGGTAACTTTTTCCAAAATCCCTAGGAAGACAAAGGGATGGGACTTGGTACTAAGCAGCCAGGAACCGCAGACTTATTGCAGTCCCAGTCCTGGGCACGGGACCCCACCGTCAGCCACCACTGCTGTCTCTGAAAGCTGCTGCCCTTTCATTCCACTCAGACTCCTCCATGGGAAGCAAAACCACACCTCAGCTACTTTCAGAAGAGGATTGTATAGGTGGGCTCATTGGCAAAGGCCAAGTCACATGCCATCATCCTAGTTCAAAAAAGGCTGGTAAGCTGAATTCTAATTCCTACATTGGAGAGGTAGGACTCAAGTGGGAATGCCCCTAAAAATAAAATGACTGGTCAAAATGCAGTGGCCAGCCAAAGTATGACATGCGTATCCACAACACCATAAAGTATATCTTTGTCTTACTTTTCTTGGAAACCATTTGGTTTATAACAAGATCAAAGTTTATAAGGATAAATATAGCAAGGTATCTCCTGGTTTTGAATTGACTTATGACTACAGTATGAAATCTAAATTCAAATAAATGTATATGCCACTAACAATCATTTTCCTAGTAGACTGCCCAAAATGGGTCTGATACCAGAGTTGATGTGGTCTGTGCAGTGCTGTGAAATAAGCAGCTTAAAAATGAAAAAGGTCTTACTCATTAATCTGTGTAATTTTTCACCTGGCTACATCACATGAGACTTTCTTTATAACAGATAAAACGGAAAGCTTCTCTCTTTGCCTAGTAGTTTATATTTCATGAATATCTGCTTCCACTTATATGTCCCCTTTTTCCCCTAAAAAAAACATGTTTTTAAAATTGTGCTTAGAAATCAGACCCATCTGTAAATCAGGGAAAGAGCCCTTGTATACATTTAAATCTATCAGGTTTCTGGGTTATACTAGTAATGGATGAAATAAAACTGAATCACCTCCCTGCATTCCACTAAAATGCTCATGAATTAAAATAATGGTTACTTCAACCTATAAGCCCCCATCAGGCTAAACAGGAAAATGCTAGAGGTATTCTCATTATAGTCAAGAATGAGAAAGGAACATCAACAATTAAATCATACAATTTTATACTTATATGAAGATAACTACAAAACCTCTATGAAAAAAATCAATTCCCTATGTGAAAATTAAAAGATAAGTATAAGCCAAAAAATTGGAAGGTAAAAGCTTAATATTGTCTTTTATCTCAGGGTAAATACTTGTTAAACAAAAGCAAGGAAATCATAAGGGAAAAGAGTAGTACAGTTTATTATAAACAATTTTTAAACAACATTAATATGCCAAAAGTGCCATAAAGTTTTAAGTATAATAGCACAAAGAGAAAATATTTGTAAAATGTGACAGTTCATTTGTATTTTCATCATAAATAATTCTTATAAATAATGGGACAAATAACCTAAGAGGAAAATGGGCAAAAGACAAAAAAAAAATACATGTCCCAACAGTATATTTTTTAAAATCCATCTTACTAAAACATAAAGAACTGAAGATTAATACAACCAAGTGAGTGCTATTTTATTTTGTTAGACTGCCACATGGTGATCACCTAATGTGCCTAATGTGCCTCACATAGTGTGGTTTCATAATGTGCAGAGTTGTGCACCTGCACTCCAAACCCGTTTAGTCATGCTGCATTGGAAGGCCACCTCGGCCTACTCTTGACTGCAGCACATTCATTTTCCTTACATCAAGTCACTTTAATGCTAATACTGTTTACTCAGGAAATAATTTTTAAACAATAGACTCAACAACAAGCTAGACTATAGCAGAAGAGAACAAAAATGGAAGACAACATGAGGTAGCCAGGAGAGTTCTTTGCTAGAGCAAAAATGAGCCAGTCCTGTGGAATTCATGGCCTATGTATCAGGAGCTGATGATGGAAAGGGGGCTGTGATGTGGCCATCACTGCTGATGGACCAGGTATGGCTAGTGACTCCCACCAGTTTCCAGGGAACTGATGATGAGGGATCCACAGCCACTGTCTCTTGATAGTCCCACTCCAGGTCTCTATGAGCATAGCAGGCAGTTTACAAAGGGAAAGTCTGTGAACATTTCAGCCTGGTACCTATCCATGTAAATTTGAACAATAGATGTAACAAAAACTAAACCTTGAATTGTTGCTTATTAACAAACTATAAATTACCTACTACAAGAAATGAAGCCCAGTTGCCAGACCAACATAGGATACGGACAACTGGTAACTAGATGAAGTCTCAGAAAAAGCAATGGAAGGCTTGCCGACTTAGAGTCTAATGCAACTTTAATGTAATCTTTATCAAGCAACTATGCTATAGTTTCTCTGTCCATGTTCCATTAGAATATCCAAAATCATCTACCTGAACCATCAATCCCTTACTGCCATTCCTGATGACAAGTTGGGATTTTCTAATTCAGTAAAAAATAGAGTATAAGAAACTAGCTGCATGTAAAAACCCCAAGCTTAGACAATCTCTCACTGAGCCAGATAGAGGGAGCCTGGATAAAAATCAACACACTATGCCATCCATTGCAGCTATTATTAATTCAAAATTCCTCTAACACTTGTGACAAATTTTTAACATATCTAAAATTGATAGTTCCATGTATGCCAAACACCCTTTATATGGCCCATGGATGCAAACATACATTGTTGGCTTTGCTCAACTTTATGCCTTTCTCTATTTTACTCATTATACCTCAAACCACATTGTCACTTTCAGTTCCTCAAATACATCAAGCTTATTCCTTTCTTGAGATTTATGTACCTGCTGATCCCACCTCCGGGAATGCTGTTCCCTTGAGTCTTTACAAACCTACTTACCCTTCAAGTCTCAGAACAAATGAGACCTTTCTTGACCTTTCTAGTTATCCTCAACTAGCCCTGGATAATTGGTTCTCAAACTTGACTGTACATTGGAATCATCTGAGGCTTTTTAAAAACATTGATGCCTGCATCTCATCCCCAAAAATTCTGATTTAATTTGCCTGGGGTAGAGCCTTGGCATTTAATTTTTAAAATACCCCCAGGTGATTCTAAATTGCATGAAATTTTAGAATCACTGGCCTATATCTTTTCACCATATTTGTTTCCTTTATAGCACTTTGCAGGCTATAATAGTGATTAATGTGCTTGTTTATTTGTTTATTGGCTGTTGACCATAAAGGCAAGATTTGTGTCTATTTTATTTATCACCAAAAGTATTTGATGAGTGAACACATAATGGAAAAAAAATCAGTGAACATTTCATATTCTACATTAAAAAGTCATAGTAGCCCAAACTAGCACTTCTGCAAGTTTAATGTTCCTATAAATCATCTAGTGTCTTGTCAAAATATGAATTCACATTCTGTATGACTTGGGAGAAGGCTGAGATTTTACACTTCTAACAAACTCCCACATTTTGGGTAATAAGGGTCTAACATAGTGTTTGCCTGAACATCCCCGAAAATAAGAGTCACTTGCAATCTCTAACTAAAAGAACAAATTACTGGTTCCCAATTCAGAATTACTTAATCAGAATTTCCATGGGAGGAGAATGGTAATCTGCATATACAATACGCATCCCAGCTGATTATTATCTTCAGGGAGGTTTGGTAAGCTGAAGAGTTACTCAGATACTATTATTTGTTGTGTCTGTTTTCAAAAGTAATAAAAGGAAATTGCTAATTAGATTAGTAATTAACCCCCCTCCCCCCATATATAACTAAAACTCTGGACAAAATAGAATGAAAAACTACCTGAAGATTCTGGAGAATAACAAAAGCAAGTAGATTCTGAAGGGGAGCTGACACTTGAGAGAAGAAACTGGTAAGGGGTTGCTTTTCCCTTTTTATGGCATTTAGTCTCAAATCAGTCATGCTGAAGTCTGTCGGTAAAGAGCAGCTAAAACTCTAATGAAAAAAACAAGTCTAGGAGAACAGACTTCAGGGTAACCATGGTCACTTGATTATGTAGGAGGAAGGCTAAAAAGTAGCCACCCAGAGGGAAAGAGCCCAAAATCTCTGTGCAAACCTTTGCCTGAATCCCTAGCTAAGCCCTAAACTGTGCATGGGTGGGTAGTCTGCAAGCAAACCACCTAAGGATAAAATGACTGAATGGAGATTTGAGTAACTGCCAAGAGGCATAGTTTGCAAGTTTAAGTCTAACAAACTTCACTGGCAACCAAAACAAAATTGCCAACATTCTTAAGAGGATTACAATTGAATCCAGTCTCCATAACACAACATTCACAATGTCCAAGATAGAATTCAAAATTACTTAGATACAAAAAGACAAATATTGTGTTATTCTACTTATGTAAGGTATGTAGAATAGGCAAACTCATAAGGACAGAACATAGAAGTTACCAGGGGCTGGAAAAAGGGAGACTGAGACTCTGTAACTCTTTAACAAACAGAGTTTCTGTTGGGATGACGAAAAAGATCTGGAGATGGACAGTGGTGATGATTTCACTTATTGCCACCGCAATGTACCCTTAAAAATGGTTAACATTATACATTTTATGCTGTGTATGTTTTGCCATAAAATAGAAAATAAACCCACTATAACAGAAATGAAGGCTTTCAGTAGGTCATCAGTAGACTGAGCACAGGTTAGAAAAGAAGCAGTGAGCTTGAAGATATGTCAACAGAAAATTCCAAAATGAAGAGTAAAGAGAAAAAAGAATGAAATAAAAAGGAATAGAATATCCAAGAACTATGGGACAATTATAAAACTGTAGGACAATGATGCAATATATGTGTAATGAGAATGCCAGAAAGAGAAAAAAGGAGAGAAAGAAACAGAAGAAATATTTTAAGTAATAATGGCTAAGGATTTTCCAAAATTAAATGTCAGATGTCAAAACATGGATTCAGGTAGCTCAGAGAGCAACAACCAGGATAAACACCAAAATATCTATACCTAGGAATATCATATTAAAACTGCAAAAAAAAATACAAAGAGAAAATGTTGAAAAAAGCCATAGAATAAAAATACTTATAGAGAAACAAGAATAAGAATTACATCAGACTTATCTTCAGAAATCATGGCAGCAAGAACAATGTGGAGGGAAATATTTTAAATGTTGAAAGAAAAAAAACCCACTAAGTGAGAATTCTGTTTCTACTGAAATTATCCTTCTAAAGTGAAGAAGAAATAAAGATTTTCTCAGCACACAAAAATTGAGATAATTTGTTGACAGTAGAACTGCTTTACAAGAAATATTAAAAGAAGTTCTTCAGAGAGAAGGAAAATGATATAGGTTGGAAACTCAGATCTATGTAAAGAAAGGGAGCTGGTGAAGGAATAAATGAAAGTGAAATAAAGTCTTTTATTTTTCTTGTTCTTAATTGATTTAACAAGCAAGAGTTTATTCAAGATAATAGAAACAATCATTGAGTGATTATAATTTATAGAGAAGTGAAATGCAATACAATAAGGTAGAGAGGGAGGGACTTAGGAATATTCTGTTACAAGGGATTGCACTAGTCATGAAAGAGTATAGTATTATTTGAAATCGGACTTGGATTAGTTGTAAATGCATATTGCAAACTCTAGGAGAACCACTAAAAAAAACTGGCTTTTTTTTAAGAAGGATAATATATATGATAGTAAAGGAGAAAAAGAATCATATAAAATGCCCAATTAAAATCAGTGAAGGCAGGAAAAATATGAAAGACAAAAAAAGAACTATGACAACAAATAGAAAACAGATACACATATGGTTGATATTGATCCAACTATATCAATAATCACTTTATATGTGAATGGTCTAAATACACCTATTAAAACACAGAGGCTATTGGAGTGGATAAAATGAACAAACAAACCAAAAAAAAAAAAAAAAAAAGACCCAACTATATTTTGTCTAAAATAAATCCACTTCATATATGAAGACATAAATAGATTAAAAGTAAAAGAATGAAGATATACTATGCTGACACTAATCAAAAGAAAATAGAAATAACTATATAGATTCAAATAGAGCAGACTTCAGAGCAAATAAAAATGATCAGGGATAGAGAAAGAACCCTTTATATAACAACAAAGGGGGTCAATTCTCCAAGAAAACATAACAACCTCCCCCCCAAAAAAAGCCATAACAATCCTTAATATGTACATACCTAAAACAGAATGTCAAAATACGTGAGGCAAAAATCAATAAAACTGCAAACTAAAACTACTATAGCTGAAGACTTGAACACCCCTTTATCAGTAATTGAGAGATCCAACAAGCAGAAAAGGACATGGTTGAACTGAATAACACCATCAATTAACCAGATCTAAATGCCATTTATAGAATATTTCATCAAACAATAGCAGAATATACATTCTTTTCAAGGTCACATGCAACACCCATCAAGATAGATCACATTTGGGGCCATAAAACACACCTTAACAAATTCTGAAAAATAACAGAAATCATACAGAGTATGTTCTCAGACCACAATGGAATTAAACAAGAAATCAATAATAGAAGGATATCTGGAAAACCTCAGAATACTTGGAGATTAAACAACATATGTGTAAATAATAGATAGGTCAAAAAATCTCAAGAGAAACTTAAAAATATTTTGAACAAAATGAAAATGAAAACACAGTTTATCAAGATTTGTGGAGTGCAGTGAAAGCAGTGCATAGAGGGGAACTGAGAACATTGAATGTATATATTAGAAAATAAGAAAGATTTAAAATAAATCTAAGTTTTTACCTTAAGAAACTAGAAAAAAATAAACAATGAAAACCTGAAGCAAAAAAGAGAAATAATAAAAATTAAAGCAGAAATCAACGAAATTAAAAAACAGGAAAACAATAGAGGAAATCAATGAAGCCAAAGTGTCTCTTTGTAAAGATCAGTGTTAGTGACAAACTTCTGGCCAGGCTAACCGAGGAAGAAAGAGAGGTGACACAAATTATCAGAATATGAAATATCAGAATGAAATAATATGAGAAATGTAAAAAAAGAGGAATACGGGTGGTGTAATTCAGTCTTGAGTTTGAAAGCCTGAGAACCAGAGGAGCCCATGGTGTAATTCCCAGTCTGAGGCTAAAGGCATGAGAAATAGCGAATGGGAGGAGGAGTGAAGGTAGGTGAGGGTGTGTGAGCCCCAGAGTGCAAAGGTCCAAGCACCAGGAGCTCCAACGTCCAAGGGCAGGAGAAGATGATGTCCTAGCTCAAGAAAAAAAGAGAGAAAATTTTCCTTTCCTCTAGCTTTGTGTTCTTTCCAGACCCTCAATGGGTTGGGTGTTGCCCACCCACACTGGTAAAGGCAGATCTTCCTTAGTCTACTGATTCAAATGCTAATCTCTTCCAGAAACACCCTCACAGACACATCCAGAAATAATGCTTTACCAGCTATCTGGGTATCCTTTAGCCCAGGTAGTCAAGTAGATACATAAAATTAACCATTACAAAAGGATAATAAAGGAATATTATGAACAACTCTGCCCAGAAATTCTTTGAATGAGACACACTATGAAAAGTCATACAAGGAAAAATAAACAATCTCAATGGCTCTATATTTATTTAAAATTTTGATTCAATAATTAATCATCCTCCAAAAAAGAAACGCCAAGCTGATGGTTTCAATGCTGAATTCTCCCAAACGTTTAATGAAGAAATGATACCCATTCTCTACAATCTCTTCAAAAATATACAAGAGAAGATATTACTTCCTAATTCATTCTATGAGACCAGCATTACCAAAGCTGGATGAAGACATTACAATAAAGGTAAATTACAGACAAATATCTCTCATGACAGATATAAAAATCTACAACAAAATATTAGCACGTTTAATTCAATGGTGTTCTTTGAAAAAAAAAAGAATTATGCACCATAAGCAAGTGGAATTTATTCTAGGTATGTATGGCTAGTTCAACATTCAGAATTCCATTAATGCAATCTATCACATTAACAAGCTAAAGCAGAAAAATCATATGATCATATAAATGTAGGCAGAAAAAGAACTTGACAAAATCTAACACTCACTCATGATAAAAGCTCTCAAAAAAAACTAGGGATAGAGGGGAACTTCCTCAGCTTGACAAAAAAAACAACTATTTTAAAAAATCACAGCTAACATTATACTTTAATGGTGATAAATGAGGTACTTTCCCCCTAAGATCAAGAAGGCAAGGATGTCCCTTCTCATCATTTCTATTTAACGTTATCCTGGACACCCAGGCTCATGGCAGTAAGATAAAAAAGGGAATAAAAAGTATGGAGATTGAGAAGGATGAAATAAAACTCTTTTCTCACAGATAACAGATTTGCTACGTAGAAAATCCCAAAGAATCAACAAAAAAACTCCTGGAACTAATAAGCAATTATAAAAAAGTTGTAGGACACAAGATTAATATAAAAAGTCAGTTTCTTTCCTATATGCCAGCAACTTACAATTAGAATTTTAAATTAAAAACACATAGCATTTTCATTGGCAGCATAAAAATTAAACACTTATGTATAAACTTAGCAAAGTACATATAAGATCTACATAAGAAAAAGCATAAAACTCTGATGAAAGAATTTAAAAGATTTCTAAATAAATGGCTATACTGTTCCACATTCATGGATAGGAAGACTCAATATTGTCAAGATGTTAGGGTTTCCCAACTTGATCTATGGATTTAATGCAATCCCAATCAAAATGCCAGCAAGTTATTTTGTGTATATCAACAAACTGATTCTAAAGTTTATATGGAGAAGCAAAAGACCCAGAAAAACCAACATAATACCGAAGAGGACTGATATTACCTAACTTCAACACTTAGTACAAAACGACAATAATGAAGACAGTATGATATTGGTAAAAGAATAGACAGTACATCAATAGAACAGAATAAAGAGTTCAGAAGTGAACTCATACAATACAGTTAATAGATCTTTGACAAAGAAACAAGGGCTAATCAATGGAGAAAGCATAGTCTTCAATAGTTGGACCAGAAACAATTGAACATCCACATGCAAAGTAGTGTATCTAGACCTTACACCTTTCACAAAAATTAACTCTATGGATCATAGACCTAAATGTAAAATGTAAATTTATAAGACTTCTGGAATTTACACAAGACAAAGTATAGGTAACCTTGCATTTGGCAATTTTTTTTTTTTTTTTTTTTGAGACGGAGTCTCGCTCTGTCACCCAGGCTGGAGTGCAGTGGCGTAATCTCGGCTCACTGCAAGCTCCACCTCCCGGGTTCATGCCATTCTCCTGCCTCAGCCTCTCCGAGTAGCTGGGACTACAGGCGTCCGCCACCACGCCCGGCTAATTTTTTTGTATTTTTAGTAGAGACGGGGTTTCACCTGGTCTTGATCTCCTGACCTCGTGATCCACCCGCCTCGGCCTCCCAAAGTGCTGGGATTACAAGCGTGAGCCACCACGCCCGGCCGCATTTGGCAATTATTTTTAGATATTAGAGACTGAAAAAAAAAGCCACAGGCTGGGAGAAAATATTTACAAAACACATGTCTGATAAAGAACTTGTATCTAAAATATACAAAGAACTCTTAAAACTCAACAAGAAAAACAATCCCATTGAAAAATGGACAAAATATCTGAATAGACATCTCACCAAAGAACATATACAGATGGCAAATAAGTATATGAAAAGATGTTCAACATCATATGTCATTAGGGATTTGCAAATTAAAGCAACAATGAGATACCACCACACACCTATTAGAATAGCCAAAATCCAAAACGCTGACACCACCACATGCTGGGGAAGGTGTGAAACAGTTGGAACTCTCATTCACTGTTGGTGTTAATGCAAAAAAATACAGTCGTTTGGAAGACAGGTTGGCAGTTTCTTACAAAGTTAAAACATAGTCTTACCACACAATCCAGCAATCTTATTCCTAAGTATCTATGCAAATGAGCTGAAAACTTACATTCACACAAAAACTCGCACACAATATTTATAGCAGCTGTATTCATATTTGCTAAAAACTGGAAGCAACCAAGATGGCTTTCAGCGGGTAAATTGATAAGCAAGTTGTGATACACCCAAATTCACTAAAATAAAAATGCAATTTACTTTTAAATTAAAATTTTTTAAATTAAAAATTACATTTTTAAATACCAAATCAATAATTTATATAATATAGATAAATTCTTTGAAAAATATCCATGAACTAGAAAATCTGAACAACCCTAAATATTTTTTTAAAGAAAGTGGATTCATAACCAAAATCTTCCCACTGAGAAAACCCTGGGCCCATACAGTTTCATTAGTGAATTCTATAAAATTTTCTGGCAAGAAATAACACCAATTTTACGCAAGCGCTTTCTGAAAATTGAGAAGAATGGAACCCCTTTGAACATGTTTAATTAGATTAGCATACCCTGGTACCAAAACCTGACAAAGACATTACCAAAAAGAAAAGTTCAGATAAATATCCTTTCTGAACATAAATGCAAATATACTTAACCAACCTACAGCTAATTGAAGCTAGCAATGTATTTAAAAGATTTTACCAGATAGGGATATGCCAGGAGTGGAACGTTGGTCTAACAGTTTAAAAATCAATGTAATTTTTCATATTAACAAAGTAAAAGAAAAAAGATGATAATTTCGATAGATGCAGCAAAAGCATCTGACAAAATCTTATGTTCATTCCTGATTGTAAAGAAAAAAACTCTCAGCAAACTAGAAATAAAGGGAACTTCCTCAATCAGATAAAATCATCTATAAAAAACCTCTGCTTAATATCTATACTTAATGTGAATATTGTCCTGTAAGATTGGAAATAAGACAAGCATGTACACTTCATTGCACATTGTCCTGGAAATCCTAGTCAATGCAAGAGGACAGGTTTAAAAAAAATGAAAAGAATAAATATTGGAAAGGAAGAAATAAAACTGTCTCTATTTCTGGATGACACATTGTTTACACAGAAAATCCTAGAACATCTATTAAACAACTATTAAAATAAGTAAATAAGTGAGGTTAGCAAGGTTGCAGAAATCATAATGAATATACAAAAACCAACTGTAATTTTTCATAATAAAAATATAAACAATTAAAAATTGACATTTAAAAATTGATATTATTTATAATAGCATAAAAAACATAAAATACGTAGGAATAAATTTAACAACAGACATGCAATTCTTCTATACTAAAAACTACAGAACATTTATAAGAGAAATTTTAAAAGATCTAAGTGAATGGAGAGATTGAGCATATTTATGGATTTGAAGTTTAATATTCTTATGATATCAATTCTGCACACATTGTATAGATTCAGTACAATCTCAGTCATCTCAACAGGCCTTTTAAAAAATAGAAGTTGACAAGCTGATTCTAAAATGTGCATTGAAATGCAAAGGACCTAGAACTGGGCAGTCTAATATATACAATAGCCAGAGTTGGCTGTTTATATTTAAATTTTAATTAATTAAAATTAAATATAATTAAAAATGTATTTCTCCTTTCTCACCAGCCATATTTTAAGTGCTCAATAGCCACACAAGGCTAGAGACAGTCATACTGAACAGCATAGATATATACCTTTTCTATCACTGCAGGAAGCTCTATTGGAAAGTGCTGACCTAAAATATCCAAAGCAATTCTAACAAATAACAAAATTGGAAGACTTATACTACCTGTCTTTAAGACTCACAGTAAAGATTCACTCATCAAGAATGTGTGATATGCACATAAGGATCAACAAAATAATCAACAGAACAGAAGAGAGAGCCCAGAAATAGACCCATATTTATGCCGTTATTTGATTTTCAACAAAAGTTCTAAAGCAATCCAATGAAGTAAAATAAATCTTTTCAAGAAATAGTGCTGAAATAACTATCATTATAAATAAAATGAACAACCACCTCTACGTCACACTATATACAAAAAATAATTTGAGGTGTATTCTAGTCTTAACATAGCCAAAATCACAAAGCTTTTATAGGAGAACATAAAAAAAAATCTTTTTGACTTGAGAGTAGGCAAAGTTTTCTTAGGTTACCAAAAGCAATAATAATAGAAGAAAAATTGATAAATTACACTGTTGGTGTGCACCTGTGGTCCCAGATCCTCTGTAGGCTGGGGTTGGAAGATCGCTTGAGCCTGAGAGGTGGAGGTTGCAGTGAGCCATGATCACACCACTGCATTCCAGCCTGGGTGACAAATCAAGACCCTGTCTAAAAACCAAACGAACAAAAAGCCACATACTAGAAGCAAACATTCACTAAACATATATTTGACAAAGGACTGGTACAAAGACACATGAAGACCTTCTACAACATAGTAAAACAATCCAATTTTAAAATGGTTAAAAGATTTAAACAAACACTTTACAGAAACACACACACACACACACATATATATACACGGCCAATTGGTACATGAAAAAGTGTTTGACATCACTAATCTCACAAATGCAAATTAAAACCAATTGAGATAACATAACACTCCCATTCACACAATTCAAAGAGGTAGACACTGTTATTATTCCCATTCTACAAAGAGAGAACCAAGATATGGATAAGTAGTCATTTGCTTAAGGCAATATTTAGCAAATGGTGGAGCTGAGACTTAAACTCAGGCTGTGTAGTAGTAACTCTGTCATGATGACCCTCTATGAAAGTATTTTCATCTGGGTCTTCTGTTTCTTTAGTGCCCACTTCCCTGAAAAGAAGAAAGGAAAAAAGAGGAAGAAAGAGAGAGAAAGAGAAACAGAAGTAAGGAAGGGAGAAAGGAAGGTTGCTTCAGTCTCGCAGAGGCAAATCCTCTTTCCAGTTGCCTGCCCAGAAGCACTGTGGCCTCAGCCCTTTCAGGTGAGTTGTGCCCTAAAAGTCTTCCTTCCAATCTCTCGAAGAAATATGAGTAAAAGAAGACTGGTCTCAGAGCCTTGCTCTGTCTAGACAAAGAGCATAATACAATCACTCATTTTTCAATTGATATTGACCTCTGCAGTTTCACATGCTATATTCAGCAGCTAATAAACCTGTAGAATTCATTAAAACTGCTCTAAGTTCCTGGAAAAGAAAAACTAGTCATTGGAACATTTGCAGCTGACTGAGCCCAGAAAGTGCATTATAGTTTGATTTACAAGTAAAATTCCACCTTATCATTAGCCTATAATAACTACATCCCAGGATAATGAGGCTGTGCTTGTTTTTCTTCCTTTTCCCAACCATTACACATAGGAAGAGGGTAAGACTCTGTCTTAAGCACAAATAAAAATAAAAGAAAATGTACTAACAGGGATTTATAAGAATTAAAATTATAACAATATGTGTTAGATGAATAGAACAAAATATTTGGTTAGACACCGGCTTTCCTAGTGTAGGATATGCAGAGCACTATAGGCATTTGCAAGTGAATGTGGAAGGAAAAGTATCAAGTCTGCTCTCTGCAAAGATTGAGGGTTTTTTGGTTGTTTTGCTTTGTTTTTCAAGACAGGGTCTCACTCTGTCACCCAGGCTGGAGTGCAGTGGCATAATCTTGGTTCACTGCAGCCTCGACCTCCTGGGCTAAAGAGATTCTCTTACCCCAGCCTCCTGGGTAGCTGGGAACACAGGTTTGTGCTACCACAACCAGCTAGTTTTTGTATATTTGTAGAGATGAGGTTTCACCATGTTGCCCAGGCTAGTCTTGAACTCCTGAGCTCAAGCAATCCACCTGCCTCAGCCTCCCAAAGTTCTGGGATTACAGGCATGAGCCACCATGCCTGGCTGTTTTGTTTTGTTTTAAGACAAGGTCTGGCTCTGTTACCCAGGCTGGAGTGCAGTGGCATTATCATAGCTCATGCAGCCTTGAACTCCTTGGCTCAAGCTATCCTCCTGCCTCAGCCTCCCAAGTAGTTAGGACTACAGGTGCACACCAGCACCCCCCAGTTAACTTTTAAAACATTTTGTAGAGACAGGATCTCTATGTTGCTCAGATTGGCCTTGACCTCCTTGTCTCAAGGAACCCTCCTACCCGAGCCTTCCAAAGCACTGAAATTACAGGCCTGAACCACCACTCCTTGCCAACATTGAGATTTCAGATGCGGTCAAATGTGACTTCTGGAGAGGGACTGTTGAAACTGGCAAGTTTGAGAGGGTTAAAAAGCAATGTCCAGAGGAGCTTCTCTTGGCCTTTCCATAAAGTGCTGTTAGTATTTCTCAGGCTTATGGCTACTCCCTTAAGAAGATAGTATTGCAGATGGTGTGACCAGTGAATTGGAATCTATTCCATTAATAGTTTCAAAGTACCTTGCTTTATCCTCTAATTGGCACACACTCACAAAAATCAATTGGTGAAAACAGCCTCTCTGCTCAAATCTGCAGCTGTTTACTTATGAAATGGAACACATCCAACCAAAAACCATCAGGAAACTGCTGTCCAGGAAAAACCTGGAAATTTTGGGCCAGTCTCTGAACATCCAATGTGGGGTATCATGTCCTAAGGCCAGTTGATGTTTCAAAGGAGACCCAAAGATATGAGATCTGATTGCCAATGTTTTTAAGGGATTTCCCTAAAGAGGTCAAAACAAATCTAGTCATTTAATGGCGGAATAAGTAAGCGGTGACTAGAGAGAAGCATTGCCAATGCTCTCATTTGTAACATCCTTGCAGTCCCAGGGTTCTTCCTCAGATCACAATGTGTCAAAATGACTTCTTCAGAATGTTGAGGAGTATCTCGCCTCCAGAAAGTTTACCATTTAGTTGAGCTTCCCCAAGCACCAGTCACAACTTTTGCTGTGTCAGTTTGGTCAAGGTACAAAAATCTTTGCATCCAAACCTCTATACCTCCAAGTAATAAAATTTTTAACAATTAATTTCAACTCTGGCTCTTTACTAATATATAACACTACCATTGTTTGACCAGTTATTAGGTACATGACAATCTACTAGAAATTCTACAGGCAATAATTCCAATCTATATAACATCCTATGTGGGGTACTATTATCCCTGTTTTGTAGATCAGCAAACAGAGTTCAGAGAATTGAGATTATTTGCCCAAACTAGTCTACAAAGCAATAAATTGTAGACATTGAATTTTGATTCAACTTACTCTTCTTTCAAAGCCTCTGCTTTTTCTCTTAATGTAACAGCTGAAATGGATTCGATCAGCTTATGTGGGTCGTGTCCATAGGATTCGGAATCCATGTCCAGGGCAGGTATCATCATCCCCAGTAAAAGAAAGTTCATAAGTGCTGTGCACATGGGGAAAATGAACCACCATCATCCAGCTCCTAATACTGCAAACCCAAACACCAGTGATGCCTCAGTGAGCAGTGGGGCCTGGCTTTCTAAGCAGGTCAATATTAGCCTGACACCCAGACTGTTATCAATGCTGATGCCCAGTGGGTGTGTCTGTTATCATAAAGCCCACAACCGAGCTGGTTGGGCTCACTTGCTATTCATGACCACAAATTCACATCCTACCATCTCACTCCTCAAGTGACAAAACCAGACTTTCTTCTCCACCACAGCACTGAAATGGCTATAGTCAAGCTTGCCAATAACCTTCATGCAGTGAGACACAAAGGCAACTTTTTGGTCCTCACCTTCCAGGGGTATTGACATAATTACCCACCACATCCTTGAAATTCTCTCTTCTCTGGGTGTCTATGGCCCCACCCTCAGCTGGGCTCTATTGACTACTCATTCTCCATCTCCTTTAGTGACTTTTCCCTTGGCCCAAACTCTATAAATGTCTTAACATGACATGGTCTCAGACCCTCTACTCTTTCCTAATTGTGCTCTCTCCCTAAAGTACAACTTTTTAAAAAATCCCATTGAGTACAAGCATGTATATCCCACCACCACAGGTGCAGAAATCCTCGACAAAATACTAGCTAACCAAATCCAGCAGCACATGAAAAAGCTAATTCACCACGATCGAGGAGGATTTATTCCTGGGATGCAACATATGCAAATCAATAAATGTGATTCATCACATAAACAGAACTAAAAACAAAAACCACATGGCCATCTCAATAGACACAGAAAAGACTTCGGATAAAACTTAATATCCCTTCATGTTAAAAACCCTTAAGAAACTTAGCAACAAAGGAACATAGCTCAAAACAATAAGAGCTGTCTATGGCAAACTCACAGACAACATTGTGCTGAATGAACAAAAGCTGAAAGCACTCCCTTTAAGAAAACCAGAACAAGACAAGGATACCCACTGTCACCATTCCTGGTTTTTTTTTAATTATTTTTTTTAATTTTTATTTTAGGAACCAAAGAAGAGCCCAAATAGCCAAGGCAATCCTGAAGAAAAAGAACAGAGTGGGAGGCATTATGTTATCAACCTCAAACTATGTTACAAGGCTACAGTAACCAAAACAGTATGGTACTGGCACAAAAACAGACACATAGACCAACGGAACAGAATAGAGAGCCCAGAAATAATGCCTCACCACTCCTATTAAACATAGTACTAGAATTCCTAGCCAGAGCAATCAGGTAAGAGAGAGAAATAAAAGGCATCCAAATAGAAAGAGAGGTAATCAAACTATCTCTCCTCATAGATGATGTGATCCTATAACTAGAGAACCTCATAGTCTCTGGCCAAAGTCTCCTAGAACTCATAAACAACTTTAGTAAAGTTCCAGGATACAAAATGCATATACAAAAATCAGTAGCATTTCTATACATTGATAACATCCAAGCTGAAAGCCAAATCAAGAACACAATCCCATTCCCAATAGCCACAAAAAGAATAAAATACCAGGAATACAGCTAACCCAGGAGGTGAAAGATCTCTACAATGAGAACTATAAAACACTGCTGAAAGAAATCAGAGACAACACAAACAGATGGGAAAACATTCCATGCTCATGGATAGGAAAAATTAGTATTGTTAAAGTGGCTATATTGCTCAAAGCAATTTACAGATTCAATGCTATTACTATCAAACTACCGATGACATTTTTTTCACAAAAAATACTATACTAAAATTTATATGGAACCGAAGAAAAAGCCCAAATAGCCAAAGCAATCCTAAGCAAAGAGAACAAAGCCAGAGGCATCACACTGACTGACTTCAAACTATACTACAAGGCTACAGCAACTAAAACAGTATGGTACTGGTACAAAAACAGGCACATAGGCTGATGGAACAGAATAGAGGCCCAGAAATAATGCTGTTTACCTACAACCATCTGATCTTTGACAAAGTTGGTAATAATAAGTAATGGGAAAAGGACTCCCTATTTAATAAATGGTGCTGAGATAACTGGCTAGTCATATGTAGAAGATTCAAACGGGACCCCTTCCTTTCACCATATAAAAAAATCAACTCAAGGTGGATTAAAGACTTAAATTTAAAACTTAAAACTATTAAATCTGTAGAACAAAACCTAGAAAATGCCATTCTGGACATAGGCCTTGACAAAGATTTCATGACAAAGTCTCCAAACACAATTGTAAGAAAAATGAAAATAGGCAAGTGAGACCTAATTAAACTAAAGAGTTTCTGCACAGCAACAGAAAGAAAGTGTCATCAACAGAGTAACAGAAATCCTACAAAATGGGAGAAAATATTTGCAAACTATGCATCCAGCAAAGGTCTAATATACAGAATTTATAAGGAACTTAAATAAGTCAAGAAGCAAAAAACAAACAACCCCATTAAGAAATGGACAAAGAGTAACAGGCTCTGAAATTGTGGCAATAATCAATAGCTTACCAACCAAAAAGACTCCACCTGATGGATTCACAGCCGAATTCTACCAGAGGTACAAGGAGGAACTGGTACCATTCCTTTTGAAACTATTCCAATCGATAGAAAAAGAGGGAATCCTCCCTAACACATTTTATGAGGCCAGCGTCATCCTGATACCAAAGCCCGGCAGAGACACAACCAAAAAAGAGAATTTCAGACCAATATCCTTGATGAACATTGATGCAGAAATCCTCAATAAAATACTGGCAAACCGAATCCAGCAGCACATCAAAAAGCTTATACACCATGATCAAGTGGGCTTCATCCCTGGGATGCAAGGCTGGTTCAACATATGCAAATCAATAAATGTAATCCAGCATATAAACAGAACCAAAGACAAAAACCACATGATTATCTCAATAGATGCAGAAAAGGGCTTTGACAAAATTCAACAACCTTCATGCTAAAAACTCTCAATAAATTAGGTATTGATGGGACGTATCTCAAAATAATAAGAGCTATCTATGACAAACCCACAGCCAATATCATACTGAAGGGGCAAAAACTGGAAGCATTCCCTTTGAAAACTGGCACAAGACAGGGATGCCCTCTCTCACCACTCCTATTCAACATAGTGCTGGAAGTTCTGGCCAGGGCAATCAGGCAGGAGAAGGAAATAAAGGGTATTCAATTAGGAAAAGAGGAAGTCAAATTGTCCCTGTTTGCAGATGATATGATTGTATATCTAGAAAATCCCATTGTCTCAGCCCAAAATCTCCTTAAGCTGATTAGCAACTTCAGCAAAGTCTCAGGATACAAAACCAATGTACAAAAATCACAAGCATTCTTGTACACCAATCACAGACAAACAGAGAGCCAAATCATGAGTGAACTCCCATTCACAATTGCTTCAAAGAGAATAATATACCTAGGAATCCAATTTACAAGGGATGTGAAGGACCTCTTCAAGGAGAACTACAAACCACTGCTCAATGAAATAAAAGAGGATACAAACAAATGGAAGAACATTCCATGCTCATGGGTTGGAAGAATCAATATCGTGAAAATGGCCATACTGCCCAAGGTAATTTATAGATTCAATGCCATCCCCATCCAGCTACCAATGACTTTCTTCACAGAATTGGAAAAAACTACTTTAAAGTTCATATGGAACCAAAAAAGAGCCCGCATCACCAAGTCAATCCTAAGCCAAAAGAACAAAGCTGGAGGCATCACGCTACCTGACTTCAAACTATACTACAGGGCTACAGTAACCAAAAGAGCATGGTACTGGTACCACAACAGAGACATAGATCAATGGATCAGAACAGAGCCCTCAGAAATAATGCCGCATATCTACAACTATCTGATCTTTGACAAACCTGACAAAAACAAGCAATGGGAAAAGGATTCCCTATTTAATAAATGGTGATGGGAAAACTGGCTAGCCATATGTAGAAAGCTGAAACTGGATCCCTTCCTTACACCTTATACAAAAATTAATTCAAGATGGATTAAAGACTTACATGTTAGACCTAAAACCGTAAAAACCCTAGAAGAAAACCTAGGCAATACCATTCAGGACATAGGCATGGGCAAGGACTTCATGTCTAAAACACCAAAAGCAATGGCAACAAAAGCCAAAATGGACAAATGGGATCTAATTAAACTAAAGAGCTTCTGCACAGCAAAAGAAACTACCATCAGAGTGAACAGGCAACCAACAAAATGGGAGAAAATTTTTGCAACATACTCATCTGACAAAGGGCTGGTATCCAGAATCTACAATGAACTCAAACAAATTTACAAGAAAAAAACGAACAACCCCATCAAAAAGTGGGTGAAGGACATGAACAGACACTTCTCAAAAGAAGACATTTATGCAGCCAAAAAACATATGAAAAAATGCTCATCATCACTGGCCATCAGAGAAATGCAAATCAAAACCACAATGAGATACCATCTCACACCAGTTAGAATGGCCATCATTAAAAAGTCAGGAAACAACAGGTGCTGGACAGGATGTGGAGAAATAGGAACACTTTTACACTGTTGGCGGGACTGTAAACTAGTTCAACCATTGTGGAAGTCAGTGTGGCGATTCCTCAGGGATCTAGAACTAGAAATACCATCTGACCCAGCCAACCCATTACTGGGTATATACCCAAAGGACTATAAATCATGCTGCTATAAAGACACATGCACACGTGTGTTTATTGCGGCACTATTCACAATAGCAAAGACTTGGAACCAACCCAAATGTCCAACAATGATAGACTGGATTAAGAAAATGTGGCACATATACACCATGGAATACTATGCAGCCATAAAAAATGATGAGTTCATGTCCTTTGTAGGGACATGGATGAAATTGGAAAACATCATTCTCAGTAAACTATCGCAAGGACAAAAAACCAAACACCGCATATTCTCACTCATAGGTGGGAATTGAACAATGAGAACACATGGACACAGGAAGGGGAACATCACACTCCGGGGACTGTTGTGGGGTGGGGGGAGGGGGGAGGGGGGAGGGACAGCATTAGGAGATATACCTAATGCTAAATGACAAGTTAATGGGTGCAGCACACCAACATGGCACAGGGATACATATGTAACAAACCTGCACGTTGTGCACATGTACCCTAAAACTTAAAGTATAATAATAAAAAAAAAAGAAATGGACAAAGGACATGAACAAATGCTTTCCAGAAGAAGACATACATGCAGCCAACAAGCATATGAAGAAATGCTCAACATCACTAATTTTTAGAGAAATGCAAATCAAAACCACAATGAGATACCATCTCACACCAGTCAGAATGGCTGGTCAAAAAAGAACAGATGTTGAAGAGGTCGCAGAGAAAAGGAAACACTTATACACTGTGATGGGAATGCAAGTTAGTTCAGTCACTGTGAAAAGCAGTTTGGAGATTTCTCAGAGAACTTAAAACAGAATTACCTTTTGACCCAGGAAGTCCCGTTACTGGGTATGTACACAAAAGAATATAAATCATTCTACCATAAGGACACATGTACGCATATGTTCACTGCAGCACTATTTGCATCAACCTAAATATCCATCAGTGGTGGAATAGATAAAGAAAATTTGGTACATATACACCATAGAATACTATACAGCCATTAAAAATGAAATAATGTCCTTTGCAGCAACATGGATGTAGCTGGAGGCCATTATCCTAAGGAAAATAATGCAGGAACAGAAAACCAGGCACACATGTTCTCAATCATAAGTGGGTTCTGAGTACACATGGACACAAAGATGGGAAGAATAGACACACCAAGGCCCACCTGACGGGGGAAGGTGAGAGGAGGGTGAGGGTCAAAAAACTACCTGTTGGGTACTATGCTTACTATCTGGGTGACAAAATCTTTTGTACACTAAACCCCAGTGACATGCAATTTACCTGTGTAACAAAACTGTACACATACCTCCTGAACCTAAAAGTTGAAGTAAATACCAAAAAAAAGAAAGAAAATAAACAGAAAGTTTTCCAAAGATGTTGTATCTTTTAAAATCCACTTTTAATTTCTTCAAACTGCACTGTAACACTATTTGGTAGTCAAACATCTAGGAGTCATTCATTAATACATACATAAATAAATATTTAGTGTGAAGTACAATAAGGAGAGCACTCAAAGAAAAGCTCCAATGCCCCACCTCTCTCCAGGCCAACTCCCTGCTCCTCTGCCCCTTGGCACATGGAAGAAGAGGGCCTGAATGTCCACTTTGCCAGAGCAGAGGGAAGGGCACCTCCGGTCGCTTTAATCTTTCCCACCATGTGCTTCCTTGATGAGTAAAAAACTAGAAGCCAACATTCCAAGTAGAACGGCCTGGCTTCTGTCTTGTGTTGAGTGTTCTGGCTCATGGTCGAAAGCAGATAAAGAATGGCACATGCCTGTGGCTATTTCAGAATCTCAGAGACGTGCAGGAGGCTGTCCCTCTGAGAAAATGGAGCAACAACTAATGTATTATTCATACATTTGAGCTTCCAGAAGAAAGGTCTACTCCGAGGACAGATTTTTTTCTGCTATTAATGACCACTTTTTAAAACAGATATCTGATGGCAATGTCATCTGGGGGCTCTTTGGGTACCTATTTCCCATCAAGATTAAATAGCTTTACCTGGTCAAGGCCTAAGAGGAAATAAACCTAATGCCCCCAGACATTTTCAATTACCAATGTTTAGTTAGGGAATACTCTAGCATCTTTTTACAGTTAACTTAGTAAGGCCTTTGAACGACTTCAACCATTCTTGGGAGTAATCACTTTTCTGTTGAGTGATGGGAAAAGTCCAAGCACTAGAAGAATGACACATTGGACTTTGGGGACTCAAAGGGAAGGGTGAGAGGGGGGCGAGGGATAAAAGTCTACAAATTTTGTACAGTGTAACTGCTCAGGTGACGAGTCCACCAAAATATCAGAAATCACTACTGAAGAACTTATCGAAGTAACCAAACACCACCTGTTCTCCAAAAACCTATTGAAATAAAAAAAAGAAAACAAAAGTCCAAGCACCGTGGCCCTCAATATCTAAGACACATGTCAACCCAGCATGGACAGCCAAGGGAACAGGCACCAGTACTTAAGCATCTTAGCCCCTCTCAGACCCTTTGAGTTCAATTCCATCCTGGCCCTTCCAGGGTTCTATCAACCCTCAACAATCCTAAAACACCCAACCCCTGAAGTCATTCTGGAAAAGAGGATGGGCCAGAGAAGAAGTCTTAGAAACTAGAGAAGGTAATGACCCCCTAGAATCTTCTTGATGCAAAAACAAGCCACCAGGATGACCAAAGGGCAGTGCAGTCTTCTCACAGCATCCTCCAACTTAGACCTGGGCTGCTCAGCTTTCTCAGAGCTGAAGACTCCAGGACTTTCTGAATCTAGATTCACATTTCCAAAAGGAGTATATGTCTAAGACATTCCAAAAAAGTGGTCATGTTTGGTGGGAATGAGGTTTTCCTGCACAATTATGGTTAAATCTCGCGTTAGTGAAGATTTTGTGGTTGAAGCCATCTGGAATCCTCTCACTAACTGGCTTCCCATAGCTCTGGCCAGAAGTCACCTTGGTTGGACATACGGACATGATTATATATGCTGTTGTTCAGACCTAAGCCTGAGTATTCAATCAGGTTATTAAATTGTTTCTACCCTCACCCTGGATTTTTTTGTAACAAGGTTCACCTTGAAAACAGGCTAGACTCTGCTATCTAAAGGTACCTTTACAAAGAGTCTGAAAACAGAATAAATATTATGTTTTCTTGATGAGGCGTTTACTGTACCCTCTGAGCATCCAAACTTAATGGGTAAGAAGAAAAACCAGGTGCTGCTCTTGTTTGATAAAAGCAGTTATCACATGCTATTTAGAGAGTGTGTGGAAGGAGTTCTTGGCTGTGATTGAATCCTGCAGTTCTGTCTCCAACAGGCTTTCAGCAGCCGTGGCTCTGAGTCATCTGCCTGGTGACCAGAAGCTGGCATCCAATATCATGTGCCTCCCCAGATAATGAGGTCAAATGTGCCAGACCCACAAGGGGCTTGATAACAGCTTATTAACATCCCCAAATGATAGCACTTTTGATTAAACCTCACATGTCTGCCTGTCCCCCCTCTCATCCTTTCTAAAATTAGAGCTGGTATTTTACTAACCATGCCCTTGCTTGAACTTTAGAATGGTTCAAGGATAGTGCAAAATCAGGATGTCTTTTCGCTATTATCCCCGAGGACAGGGTCACAAAGTCTTAGATTAATTCAAACTTTACTGAGTTTTCCTCCCCTTTGGAATAAAATTAGATACTTTTTGGAAAGCCAACAAGGTACAAAATAGAGCACAAAGTTTAGATTCAGAAATCATGTGCTCTAATGTGCTTTTTTCCCTAAGCTACATAGTATGTAAACCAACAGAAGTCACTTTGTGTCACTGTAACTCAGTTTCCCATCTACAAAAATGAAAGAGTGCTACTTTTTAGAGCTTTGTGGAATAGGAATCAAATAGGATAATAGATAGAAATCCCTCTTTCAATAATGAAAGCAGTATATAACTATTATTATATACTGGTATGTAATATTATTATTACCATCATAATTATTGTTCCTGTTTCTAGTTTTATATTTTGTAGCAACATTGATCTGTTTGAGAATTTTAATTGCCAAAGTCAATTTGTCCCATTTTGATTTCAAGACATAATATATTATAAGAGAATTTGAAAATATCCTCTGATGTGCCACTGGGCCTCCAAAATGCAGCTGTTCTGGGCTGGCAGGCAGCTCTAGAGCCCCATGAAAGTGAGCAGAAGGTTAAAGGCCAGACTGATGAACAGCCGAAGGCAAGCGCAATAAGGACTGGGATGTGGGGGTCGATAGCAATAGGGAGAGTCTTCAATTACGTGGAAGAAAGGGAAAGTCAAGATTTCTCTATCATGGAATAGTTTGTATGGCATAGGGGGAAGCTGATCAAGGTGAAATTACAAAGGAAAACTGGGAGTGGGGAGGGCTTTCCAAAGAAAATTAAAACAGCTCAGGTGGAGGATGGCTGGCTTTTGGACATGGATTTGACCACAGGGAGGGAGAGGGTAAGACAGGTAGGATAGAAAGTGAAGGATAAATCTGCACCAAGACTCATCAGGTAAGACATACGATGAGTGCCTGAAATTCGAGGCAGAGGCTCTGGGCTCACGATGTCAGCATGAAGATCATGATGAGGCTGCAAAGCAGGTGGGAGTGAAGGAGTGAGAGGGCTGGGAGGAGAGGAAATTCAGGCAGAGAGAGATGTGGACACTTAAGAACTTAGAGGAAAAGAGTTCTGATGGAGGTGATATGCACATGGGTGTGGAGGATGGAAATGGGAGAGCGGGGGTGGTGATCCCTGAGGTGGAGACAGTCAAGAGTCCATTAGACCAGGATCTTCACTGAGTACCCACATTGCAAATGGAATCTCCCAGGCTGAAGGTGGGACTTATAAAGACGGGAAGATTATGATGCACACAGGAACCAAATTTTTCCATAAATTTAGAAAAAGGACCAAGAGTTTAGAAGATGAGAGTGAGAAGAAAGGGAAGGGATGATATAGCCCGCATTACAGGGAGCCATCCATAAGGGGATAAGGCTATTATGTGGAAGCCAACTCTCCTCTCGCTTCTGATATTTTTCTTCCTCATCCCATCCTCAGACTCAGGCTCAGAGATGGTGAAGATGTTGAAGAATCAGCAGACTCCACACGATCCTTGAAAAGACTACAAAATTAATGATGTTTTCTTCAGATAGTCAGATGCAGGTATAGAATGAGGAAGTCAAAGGAATTGCTCTGTGATCAGGAGGAGTGTGTAGAGGACTCTGAAGGACCAATGGAAAGCCTGGGTGGGAAGACAGCCATGGAAGGATTAAATGAGAGGCAGGACATGGAGGTTCAGTGGGCAGAGGGGCTTGCATTTGGGACTATGTCTGGCTGACAAGGATGAGAAACAGGGTGGAATGAACTGACCTCAAGATTCTAGGTGAGCCCCTGGGTGGTCTGAGACCTCAGGCCTTTCCAGAAACCCAATGGCATCAGGATTCTTTTTTTTTTTTTTTTTTTTTGAGACGGAGTCTCGCTCTGTCGCCCAGGCTGGAGTGCAGTGGCGCAATCTCGGCTCACTGCAAGCTCCGCCTCCCGGGTTCACGCCATTCTCCTGCCTCAGCCTCTCCGAGTAGCTGGGACTACAGGCGCCCGCCACCACGCCCGGCTAATTTTTTTTTGTATTTTTAGTAGAGACGGGGTTTCACTGTGGTCTCGATCTCCTGACCTCATGATCCGCTCGCCTCGGCCTCCCAAAGTGCTGGGATTGCAAGCGTGAGCCACCGCGCCCGGCCGCATCAGGATTCTTAACAGAACATTGAAGGATGTGTCCAGGTGCAGACTGGCCCAGGAGCCCTCCCACATATAAGCTCAGAAGTCAAGTCTTTCATATGTTCTGCCGGAGATTATGAGTTTGGAGGTGCCATAGTCTCTTTCATCCACTTGCCTAGGTTGTAGCTTCTGGACACTCACAAGGCAGCTACTTTCAGCCAGCAAGTGGCCTGCCACCATCGTATCTGAGGTGTGGTAGCCTGAGGTCAGCTCTCAGTTATCAAAGGCCTGATGAAACATAATTCTGACTGTGTTTTGACATTGAGTTCTCAGATTATCTAATGGTACAGATCAACTCCCTTCTTGCTCCTTTACGTTAACCCTATTTTATTCATCCCTTATTCCCACATTTGTGACATTGATGACCTTGAAAAACTGGTAGCAACCTAAATGCCAAACAATAGGAGAATAGTTAATAAATCATAGCACATTTGAGATTCAGAATACCAAAAAGCAGTTTTTAAAATGGGGCAAACTTGTATGTGCTATTGTGGAAGGATCACTATGATGCTTGTTGGGTAGAAAAAGGATTTGATGACATAACTAGAGGAGATCCCATTTTTGGAAGGAAAGAAGGGAGGGAAGGAAGGAGGGATGGAGTGAGGGAGGGAGGGAGGGATGGAGGGAGGAAGGCATGGGAAGGAATGGAGGGAGGGAGGGAGAGAGAGAAGGAGAAATTCATACCTGTGTGTACTATGTGTATACAATTATGTGTGTTTGTGAGTAGAGAAGATTTTTGGAATGAAACCCAATTGATAACTCCAGCTACCTCCAGGTGTGAGCCTGGGGATGATGGGAGGGTAGACAGGAAGAACTTTGCTACTTACACTGTACATTTCTGTGATTCTTGAATTTTTTACAACTATTATTATTTATTATGTTAGTAATTAAAGACAATTCTATAAATGATTGTTTAGATCTGATATTTACAAGCTCTAGTCACATTCAAGTTTTAGTAACTTTGGATTTGGGCATGATATAAGCAAGCAGAAAATGTTTATTTACTCACTGATGGCACATTGTTTGGAAGAGCTTGGAGCAAAGATGATGAAAGCAATTTGCAAAATCACTCAGCAGAAACTGGAAAATGTCAATGAGTTGGAAAATTGTTCTGAACAATGCTTGATGAGGGTTAGTCGCTGGGCTGAAGCTGGGAAATCCGAACTGCCTTGCTTTTGTATGCCATTTGCTATCTTCTGATTATGAGCGAGAACTGAAATTATTAGAGTTTAAAGTTACATAAGCAGGCAATTTTTTCATTTTTAAATGAAGAATTTAAAAGTCATACACAAATAATTGCAGGTTTTGAAGTGTTGCATCTGAAACCTATACTATAAATATTTTTTAAATAGGATTCAATTTAACTTTAAAATACTGAAAGGTGAAGTTTTTATAATTTACATATTTGATTTGTTTTTATAATTTTCCACCTGAAGGCTAGGTGAGCAACCTTTCCACCCAATTACTCAAAACTCCATTAGAGTTGACACCAATGACTTCATCTTATATTAGCTTCCTATCTAAATATACCACTGAAAAAATTATTGCAAATAACCTCAGTGTTAAAAATGGCTTTTTGAACAAATACAATCTCCCAAACAGTGTAAGTGAGCTGCACTTGGAAATTTGTTCCTTGACATTACTTTCCAAAGTCAAGAACACTTCACTAACCCCCATGGCCCAGATATCAAAAGAAGAAAAGGACAAAGATTGCAGTAGAAGAGGTTTGTCCTCACAGTCAGTCTCATACACACTCTCCCCCAATCCCATTAGGTCCAAGACACTGGTTCTGCCTCTCTGGGGGTGCTCTCCTACCCCACCCTACCAGGTCTGGATTCTCCCAGTGTCTCTGCAGGTTTCTTCTGTAAAATTAACTTGTATGTTTTAAAAACCAGGTCCAGAGAAGGGCCATTCAGGAAGAGCAAGTTCAGTCCATGTTTTGAGAAAGGGAAAGAGCTGAATTTTACCCCAAAAAATAAAATAAAATAAAATAATCATAGACATTTTGAATTGCAAGAGATTACCAAAATATTTAAATCCAGTTCTCTCCTTTCAAAGCTGAAGAAACCAACTCCCTAAGAGCTCTGACACCAGCCAGGACCAAATGGTTATTTTGTGGCTGGCCAATTTATTGCTAGATAGAAAGAGATTATCTTCAGTACTATGATATTTCTGGAACACACTGGTGATATTAAAAACATTATTATATTAAAAGTGTAGTACATTCAGATTACACACCCTATTAGGTGACCAAAAAATGATACAATAAATTGCAACTTCTTGGTATCTGTTTTTTAAACCAAGGCTTAAACATTCATTTATTCATTCCGCAAATATTGAATGCCTATTATATGCCAGGCACTGTTCAGATGCTGGGGAAGAGCAGGGAAAAAAATGGTCATTAGTGAGGTTTGAGGACAGAAGTGAGATGATCTGAATCATCATGTTAAAGGACCTCTCGAGTTGCTGTGTTGAGAAGAGACCATGAGGCAGGGTGAGAGTCAGGCAAAGGAGGAAGCAGGAAAACAAGTTAGGAGGCCGTTGGCAGTAAACATAAGCAAGCATGGTGGCATGGACCAGCAGAGCAGTGCTGGAATCAAGGAAGAGCCAACAGGATTTGCTAAAGACCTGGATGTGAAAATAAGAGAAAGGAAAGAATCAGGGTCTAACTCCAAAATACTTGGCTTCAGCCACTGAAGGAATGAAGTTGCCATTAACTGAAATGGGGAAAACCAGAAAGATAAGAATTAAGGGATAAAATCTGGAATTCAGTTTGGGGCACACTGTTGCAAAACTCTATAAGACATTCAAGAGTGATACTGATAAGCATGGTTGGACCTAGGATTGGGGAGTTTAGTAGAATACTGGGTTGGATATTTTCTGACTTTAATTTTGAAGTGAAGAGCCTGATGATAGCTAGTCACTCACAAAGGCTATAAGAAAGTATTTCTCCCTAGAGTGTTAGTAGCTATTACATTACCTTGATTCAACCAGTATTTATTTATTAGGCGCTAGGCACTATAACAGGTTCTGAGTGTATAAAGATGACTATGGTTCTTCTTCTTTGACTACATCTAAAGGAAGAGAAAGAAAATAAACACCACCAACAGAAACCTCAAATACTATAAATGCTGCAAGAGTATGCCCAAGATGCTAGTGAAAAACACAGATGCAGGTGTCATGAACTGTACCTAGGAAGGCCAGCAGTTGTGTTTGAGCCAGCGTCTTCAAGGTTGCGTAAGAGTTTTACAGACATCTGAGGGTGGGTTGGGCAGTCCAGCAAAGAAAACAGGCACAAGCACACCAAGGCAGGAAAGAGCAGAGCCCCTGCTGGCACCCACATGGTGCCTTGTGGCCCAAGCCCAGGCTATGTGTAGGGGAAGGTGGCTGCTAAGAGCTCGGATGAAAGGAAAGTCGTGGGTGTGGTGCGCGGGAGGTAAGATGTGCTGGGTTGCTACGCTACCTCATTAAGGAAGCAAGAACAAACATAAGCCAGCTGAGTAGACACACACACTAGTGCTGCATGGGGCCCTGCTGTGCTCTGTTGAGATGCAGTTAATCTCCTGGAGGAGGTGGCCCTGCTGTCAGGGAGGGAGGAACAGGTGCCAGAAGCTGGCATTGGCTTGAAAACACTTTCAAGTGTGCCCTTCAGTGGGTTCTCTACAGTTCCTACAGAAGTGGGCCAGCTGCTGCGGGGGCTGGGCAGTGAAAGCCAGGTGCACCGGTGAAGGACCTGGCTTCTCTCTGAGAGGATGGAGGGCCACTGGCAAGCTTTAATTTGGAAAGTGGTATGATGGGCTTGTCCTAAAGGGTTACTTCTTCCCTGGAGACTTTGACAGAGAATGGTGCTTCGACTTAGAGAAATTCATCTCATTTGGCAAAAATACAGAACTGAATCACAAGCTTGTACAGAGAACACTGGTGCAGATATTTCTCAGATCATATCCTGTGAAGGGCCAACTACCCTGTTTTCATTTAAGACTGGCCTGAAAATGTGTGATTTCTGCCCAGTCTTAATCTCTAAGAGTCACAAAAAAATACTTTTACTTAGGATATTTCAGAAATATGGAACGTCTGCAAACATTCATCAGATTTGAACAAAGAGTTAAGATTTAAACACTCTATAAAGGATCATGTATTATCCTGTTCAATATAGTACAGGAAAAAAAATTGAAAATAAAGGATCACGTATTGAAACTATGTTCTTATTTCAAAATAACATGTACATAATAAATATATAGTTTTTTGTCAATTGAAAATAAAATTATGTTCATTGTGCTGTGTGTGTTGGCACCAAGGGAAAAAGGAAAAATCGAAGCTTATAAAAGAGGATATTCTCCCTCAGCTGTGCTCCTCAGGAACATTTCTTCATTGGTAGATTTAGGCATCTGTCCCTATTCATGATGTAAGTTGTGTGGTGTGCCCAGTAGTGTATATAACAAGACAGCTAAATGTGGATTGTGCACTTAGGAGCATGGTAAGTCTCCAAAAGTGTTCACAGGATGATGGCAGTGTTGTGGTGATTTTTTAGAGGAAGAAAAGTCTTTTTCAGACTGCTGTTCCACGACTGGCTTTCAGAGTATGGAGGGTGAATAAGGCAACTCATCATCACTCTTTCTTGTCTATCCCTTCCCCTTCCTGTCCTCCGGAAAACAGCTAAACAACTTGTATCCTCTTGTACACAGTTTAAGAAACAATCAGCTATAGAGAGCCAAATCATGAGTGAACTCCCATTCACAATTGTTGCAAAGAGAAGAAAATGCCTAAGAATACAACTTACAAGGGATTAAAGGACCTCTTCAAGGAGAACTACAAACTATTGCTCAAAGAAATAAGACAGGACACAAATAAATGGAAAAACATTCTATGATCATGGATAGAAAGAATCAATATCATGAAAATGGCCATACTGCCCAAAGTAATTTATAGATTCAATGCTATACTCAACAAGCTACCATTGACTTTCTTCACAGAATTGGAAAAAACTACTTTAAACTTCATATGGAACCAAAAAAAGAGCCTGCATGACCAAGACAATCCTAAGCCAAAAGAACAAAGCTGGAGGCATCATGCTACCTGACTTCAAACTATACTAAAAGGCTACAGTAACCAGAACAGCATGGTACTTGTACCAAAACAGATATATAGACCAATGGAACAGAACAGAGGCCTCAGAAATAACACCACACATCTACAACCATATGATCTTTGACAAACCTGACAAAAACAAGCAATGGGGAAAGGATTCCCTATTTAATAAGTGGTGATGGGAAAACTGGTTAGCCATATGCAGAAAACTGAAACTGGACCCTTTCCTTACACCTTAAACAAAAACTAACTCAAGATGGGTTAAAGACTTAAATGTAAGAACTAAAACCATAAAAACCCTAGAAGAAAACCCAGGCAATACCATTCAGAACATAGGCATGGGCAAGGACTTCAGGTCTGAAAAACCAAAGCAATGGCGACAAAAGCCAAAATTGACAAATGGGATCTAATTAAACTAAAGAGCTTCTGCACAGCAAAAGAAACTACCATCAGAGTGAACAGGCAACCTACAGAATGGGAGAAAATTTTTGCAATCTATTCATCTGACAAAGGGCTAATATCCAGAATCTACAAAGAACTTAAACAAATTTGCAAGGAAAAAACAAACAACCCCATCAAAAAGTGAGCAAAGGAGATGAACAGACACTTCTTAAAAAAAGACATTTGTGCAGCCAACAAACATATGAAAAAAAGCTCATAATCACTGGTCATTAAAGAAATGCAAATCAAAACCACAATGAGATACCATCTCACACCAGTTAGAAAAGTGATCATTAAAAAGTCAGGAAACAACAGATGCTGGAGAGGATGTGGAGAAATAGGGACACTTTTACACTGTTGGTGGGAGTGTAAATTAGTTCAACCATTGTCGAAGACAGTGTGGTGATTCCTCAAGGATCTAGAACTAGAAATACCATTTGACCTAGCAATTCCATTGCTGAGTATAAACCCAAAGGATTATAAACCATTCTACTATAGACACATGCACCAGTATGTTTATTACGGCACTATTCACAATAGCAAAGACTTGGAATCAACCAAAATGTCCATCAATGATAGACTGGATAAAGAAAATGTGGCACATATACACCATGAAATACCATGCAGCCATAAAAAACGATGAGTTCATGTCCTTTGCAGGGACATGGATGAATCTGGAAACCATGATTCTCAGCAAGCTAACACAAAAACAGAAAACCAAACACCACATGTTGTCACTCATAAGTGGGAGTTGAACAATGAGAACACATGGACACAGGGAGGGGGACATCACACACAGGGACCTGTTGGGGGGTGGGGGGCTAGGGAAGGGATAGCATTAGGAGAAATACCTAATGTAGGTGATGGGTTGATGGGTGCAGCAAACTACCATGGCATGTGTATACTTATGTAACAAAACTGCACATTCTGCACTTGTACCCCAGAACTTAAAGTATAAAAAAAAAATAAAAAATAAATAACCAGCTGCAATTTTGACTTAGTTGTTTTGTTATTTTGGAAAACGGGGAAGGTGAAAAGAAACTAGTTTACATATACAAACGCCATACACACACACACACACACACACACACACATACACACACTCATATTCTGGGCTGTGTGTACTTTCATTGTGCCTTAAAATCTGGACAACATGGGCTCAGATCTCCCAACTCCACAATTTATGGAAAGTTCAGTGCCCTTGTCAAGAACAATCTGAATTTCCAAGGGTGTTAGGTTAACAGGGTTGCTTCTTTATTTGAGCCCCTGCTTCCGCTAGACTGTTTTGCCCAGGGCATCACCGCCCTGCATGTGAGGAACCTGATCCACATGATGGGAAACCCGCCATGGATCTCCCCCACATTCAAAAAGTAACCAAACATGCTACTTCCTCAGGGTCTTAGGATGTGAGGTCGACTTTATTGAAGGTTTGGGGGACATGATTGAAAGTTTATATCACAGCAACTCATACAACTTTAAAGCTAAACAATCACCTCTCTCCTTAAAAGCCCTTGACCTCTCCGTTTTGTTGCTGTTTCATTTCATCTTTCTTTCTCCTCTACTTCCTCCTTTCCGGAAGCTTGGAAAGTTAAATTTTTAAAAAATATGATGAAGAATTCACCATTGTATTATACAGAACAGTTAAGCTATCTCCCTTCCCTACTCTGAAACTCAACGCAAACTACTTGCTTATAGAAGACTCAGGGAACTCTGATGCCCAGGGTTGATGGGCCTGGCCTTTCTTGGCTGACTGAATCCTTGAACCAGGACTAAAAAACTTGCAGTCCATAGCTCTGCCTGGCAAGATCACAGCTGATTGCTATGTTGCTCTCTGTGCTTTCTCATATTTTTCAAATTGTTGCCCATATTTTTTATGCAGGCAAAAGTAAATAATCAAATGCTTTTAAAATGTTCTGCAAAAATAAACCCAGGCTCTTGTGGAAAATAGTTTCTTGGAGGATATATATTAAGGAAATTTGAAGGTGAAGTGGATGCTAAGAGCAGGGAGTCCCCAAACTTTTCCTGTAAAGAGCCAGAGAGTAACTATTTTAGACTTCGTAGGCCAAACAGTCTCTGTCACAAATATTCAACTCTGCCATTGTTGCCAGAAAGCAGCCAGCAACAATACACAAACCAGTGAGCCTGGCTGTGTTCCAATAAAACTTTATTTACAAACTAGGGGTAAGCCTGATGATTGAGCCCATGAGCTGTAGCTTGCCAACCCCTGCTAAGAGGAAGTGTCGAATGTATATATGTGCTTGATGGGAGCTTGAGTGACACTCTCACAAAGGGGAAAGTTAACATGATGTGGTAAAGCCATCATATAGCTTTCATAAAATTTAATTATTTCTCCTTTTAATATCTTTCAGAGAAAGTTTGTTTTTTCATTTGTTCTCGGGTTTGTTTGCTTGTTTTGAGTCTTGTTCTGTAGCCCAGGCAGGAGTGCAGTGGCACAATCTTGGCTCACTACAACCTCCTGCCTCCTGAGTAGCTGGAATTACAGGAGCCTGCCACAATGCCCAGCTAATTTTTTGTATTTTTACTAGAGACGGGGTTTCGCTATGTTGGCCAGGTCTCAAACTCCTGGCCTCAGGCTATCCACCAGACTCGGCCTCCCAAAATGCTGGAATTACAGGCATGAGCCACCATGCCTGGCCCGAAAGTTTAGAAAGATAAATGACTTAGCTCCTTCAAAAACTAAATTTTAAAAGGAATTGGAAGGCTAAGGTGCTAGGTTCAAAGAAAAAGTAAGTTGGATTAGAGAAAAATACATCTGTCTGGTGAAGAAAAACTTTCTGATTAGGGGAGAGGCAACATTAGGCAAAGAACTGCTGGCCATGGTCTCAGGAACCCTGAACATGTCTGGTCTCTGGCAGGAGCTTTGTGATGTTCAAATCAAGTTAACTTCTCAGGGGCACAAGCTTCTTTCTGGTAAATTATAATGTTGCATTAGATGAGGCCAGTGCTTTTCCAGCTTCAGGATTCCATTAAAGATTACCTCAGAATCTTACAGAGAACTAGGGGCAGACACAAGAATCTATTTTTCCTCTTTTCCTCCTTAAGAGTTAATAAATTGATCGAGTGCTTCCCACCAGCCAGGTGGTTGCCCTACATTATCTTATTTCACAGCTCTCATCCCTGGACATGCCCAGTTGACCCTAGAGTTTGGGCATCATTATCTTGACCTTTTAATAAAGAACATTGGCTCCTCAATAGTCAAATGATTTATCCATGGTTATATGTTATATAAATAATAACAATTAGAACTGAGAGACTGACTCTAGGCCCAGCATTTTAGGCTATAGCACTAATTTCTTTTTAGCATAGATGTATACCCTCCTTTTTGTCAGGAAAGGAAAAAATTGGATACTGAAAAACAAATGGGAACTTTCTTCTGAGAGCACAAATGGGAGAAGTCAGTAGGAAGTTTGCAAAGTACATATTGGAGGTTCAACTATTGAGGGAAACCTTTGACAGCAAGAGTAGGTTTAACGTAAGTTAAAGGTAATTTTCTACATAGGTCTAAAAAATAAAAACTAGGTTAGGTTGGGAGAGATGGTTGTTGAAAAAGAGTGTGAAGGAGGATCCAGATGCCAATTCCAATCTGTACCTAGGGATACTAAAGGGAACAAAATCCTCCAAAGGAGAGAGAACTGCTCTTGCGAGTTCATTTCCCAAGTGAAAGACAGCTTTGCTACATTTGCGGCTAGGCTTTACAAGAAAAAGGATGGTATACCTGGAGGCAAGCTAGGATTTTCTGAAGGAGGAACAAATTCTGCATCCTTCTCCTACTGCCTTCTGACCTCTGGTTAGTCCCCTAATGAAGACCAATAGATTATTTTAGACCTCAGAGGCAGGGCAGAGGGAAGGAGGAGTGGTGCCTTACTCACAGAAGGAAGTCGTTATCATCTTTGAAGATGACTTCAGACAGAGCAATGGCAGTGATAGCCTTTTGCTTTCAATTACTAACCTTTTGAGTAAAAGAAATGGTAGTATCTTAGCCTCAGGCTTTTGTTGGGAAATATGTTCTAGCCTATTTTTTTTTTTTTACTTTCATATTGTGTGTAAGTGTGTGTGCATGCATGTGCATGCATAAAAGTTTTCTGGTCACAAAGGGCCTTTTACTGTCACTAATGGAAGCAGGAGAGACCATTACAGAACATGGATAGCATTAGTGCCCAGGAAATTGCGTTCTTGTTTGGAGCCAGATAATTATGGTGAATAGAGAAGCCCTAGCTACCATCAGCTTGTTGATGTGCCTTTTGGGGCATCCTGACAAGGAGGTTACTGTTAGTCAGAAGAAAAACAAATCAAAGTCGGATGAACACAGGGAGTTCATGGGGAAGGAAGATGAATTAAATAAGCAGGAAGACAATTATCCTTCTCCACCAATACAGCCATAAGCTTTGTTCAATATTTCCAACTTAAGATATTCAGCTGATCGTTTTCGGGCAAGGTCAGGTCGGTCAGTCTAGAAACGAAAACAGCTCACTCTGCTGTTTCACTTGTTCCCTCACCTCTTTTTCCACAGGAAATCTTACAGAAGTGAATTGCATTGACAGTTCAGTCTGTATCACCAGCTGAAATCTCCACTGTGTCAATGCAAAAAATTATGTCTGCTTTTAGGAACTGAGGCATTTTAGTGGAACTTGGCTTCCTCTCAAATTAGGATAAACTCTTGAGACTGAAGATTAGTTTGTATTTTAATATCTTTAGAAACTGGCCGGGCATGGTGGCTCACACCTGTGATCCCAGCCCTTTGGGAGGCCGAGGTGGGCAGATCACTTGAGGTCATGAGTTCGAGACCAGCCTGGCCAAAATGGTGAAATCCCGTCTCCACTAAAAATACAAAAATTAGCCAGGCATGGTGGCGTGCACCTGTAATCTCAGCTACTCGGGAGGCTGAGGCATGAGAATCATTTGAACCTCAGAGGCAGAGGTTGCAGTGAGCCGAGATGGTACCGTTGCACTTCAGCCTGGGCAACGGAGTGAGACTCTGTCTCAAAATAATAATAATAATAATATCTTTAGAAATCATTATAATCAAATTAAATCAAATCATTGTACTTTAGTAACCTTTTCATGGTAGAACCCAAGCAGGTAAGAACATCCCTAAGCGACTAAACCAGGCAGAGGACACGTTTGAATTAGATCACACTGAGAGGTATTTAAAACTGGGAGAGAATGGAATTAGCCAGATGTTGATCAGCCGTATTTATTAATAGAGGGGTATATTGCATTTGTGGAGGCTACATGGGAAAGTCCTGGTCAGAAGTTGTGTCTGGCAAATGGAAAGGAGAAAAGTAATCCTGCCAGGTAAAAAGGGTTCTGCTGAGAAACATGGACTCCCCACAGGGTATTGTGGAAGAAGTAGAACGAGGACATTCATTTAAATGCCTTCATGGAAAGGATGACTCTCAAGAGCTTTCCCAGCTGCCTTTTCAACCCCACAGGGTCTCCCCTCACACATCTTTAAAAAGCTTTCATTTTCTACATCAACACCCGGAGGGTCACGTGCTCATCCTTCCGTGCTCAAAGTCTCTTTCTCTCCTTTCTCTCTTCCAGAGTGCAGTGGTAATATAAAGACAGCTTAGATCCCATGACCCCCACGTACCTCCATTTTATCAGATTTCTTTGAGTCAGTTTGCACAGCAAGTTTAAACTGGGGAGAGGACTAAACCAAAATTCTCTGAGGAGTATTTCTTCCATGGCTCTGCTCTACCTGGTCTGAAAAGAAGCAGCAGAATAAAAAAGTGACACTGAATACCATATTGTGTAGCATATTTTAGGAGAGAGGTAGCTTCTGGCTTTAGTGATTGTTTTGTGTTGATAAGACGTAACTGCTTATATGCAAACTCTGAAGAAAGAAAGGCTTGGTTGCCCTTAAGCTGTGGTCAAATATTTGAAGGCTTGTTCTAAAGAAGAGTACTGAATTTATTCTTGTTACTCCAAAAGGAAGAACTACAACAATGTGTAGAATTTATGGAAAAAATATTTTGACTCAGCATTAAAAAACAGGTGTTACCTTTACTGCCTTGAAAAGTAGTGAAACTTCCAGCACTGAGAATGTTCAAGCAGAATGCAACCTGGGTTGTATTAGTCAGGGATGGCTAAGCTGAAGTAACAAGTACACCCAAAGACTCAGTGACCCAAAGAACAAGAAGTTTGTTTGTTTTCTCTGCTGTGCCAGCCCTGGGCAGGTGTGCCAGCCCTGGGCAGGTATGCCAGCCAGTGGTTCTCCCTCTACACCCCCACCATTCCACAGTCATTCAAGAACCCAGGCTAATGACTATTCTGATGTGTCTGAGTTGTCCTGGACACAACCATCCCAGTGCCCTGGAACAAGGAAAGAGCATGAACATCACACAGGGGAGGTTGTTATCGGCTAGGCTTGGAAGTGGCACACACCCCCATCTCCTCCACTACTCCCATTGTATTGTCTGGAACTCAGTCTCATGGCCGTAACTAACTGCAAGGGAGACTGGGGAACATGGTCTACCTGGTGATCTTGGACTAGCTGTTTAATATCTCAGCCACACTTTCCTCAACTGTAAAAAATGAAGATAACTCAAAAGATAGTATCAAGAAAGCAAAAAGACAACTCACAGAATGGGAGAAAACGCAAGTCATATATCTAATAAGGGTCTATATAAAGAATAAATAAAGAACTATTATAACTCAACAATAAAAAAGACAACCCAATTTTAAAATGACAAAGGATTTGAAAAGGAATTTCTCCAAAGGAGTGTATAAATGGCCAATAAGAGCAAAGAGGAAAGCTCATCATTGGTCATCAGAGATACACAATTCAAAACCACAATGAGATACTGCTTTACACCCATTGAGAAGGCTAGAATAAAAATGACAATAATAAGTGTTGAGAAATTGGAACCCTTATACAACACAGGTGGGAATGTAAAATGGTACAGCTGCTTTGGAAAGCAGTTTGACAGTTCCTCAAAAAAGTTACACATAGAGTTACCACATGACTCAGCAATTTCACTCTTAGATATATACCCAAGAGAAATAAAAACATATATCCACACAAAAATGTATACACAATTTTTCACAGCTGAATTATTCATAACAGCCAAAATGTGGAAACAGCTCAAATACAAAATGACCATCAATTGGTCAATGAACAGATAAACAAAATGTGATATATCCATAAAATGGACTATTATTTAGCCATAAAAAAGAATGAAGTAGGGGGACATGCTATGGCATATATGAACCTTGAAAACATTATGCTACGTGAAAGAAGCCAGACACAAAAGGTTACATATCATATGACTCCATTTATATAAAATGTCCAGAATAGACAAATTCATAGAAACAAAAAATGGGTTAGTGGCTTAGAAGGTTTTGGGAGACAGAGAAACGGGGAGTGACTGAGAATAGATACAGTATTTCTTTCTGTAGTGATGAAAAGTTTCTGCAATTAATAGTGATGGTTGCACAACATTGTGAATACACTAAAAAACACCGAATTGTGTAACTTAAAAAGGTGACTTTTACATGTAAATTTAAATAATAAAGTTATCCATCAAAAATAATACCTACCTGTGCTAAGACTGCAATTTGATACTATTTCACCTTTCTTTCATAGTAATGGAATTATAGTTGAGACCTAGCTGTCCAGTGAGGAACTGCATTTCCTATGTTTCATTGCACAAATTAGGGTGGCCATGAGGTGAGTTCTCGCTAATGAAACATGTGGGAATGGTAACAGCTAAAGCAAGCTAGGGAGCCATATCTTGCAGAAAACAGGGCCACTGCCAGCCCAAGGGTATAGATGACATCACACAGCAGAGCTCCCGTCAAAACTCACCTCAAGGCTGTTGGTGGAGAAACACACTTCTGGATTCTTAAGCCACTCTATTTTGGATTCCCTTTGTTACAGAAGCTAGTGTTACTCCGTCAATGCAGAAGTATGTAAACGAAGTAGGTGCTGTCTTAACAAAAATCTAATATGCATGCCATTGGCTTAACAGTCAGGCAGTGAGTGGCAAAGAAATAGACATTATAGGCTGGGAAGTTGGAGACGTTTCTATACCACACAAAACATTTGTCTGCAGTAACATGCAGTAGTCCCCCCTTTCCCAAGGGGGATATGATACAAGACCTCCAGTGTATGCCTGAAATCTTGGATAGCACTGAACCCTATATATACTATTAAAAACTATATTTTTTCAATCTGATAACCAAAGTGGCTACTAGGTGAATAATGGATAGATAGTTTATACAGCTGGACAAAGGGATGATTCACATCCTCGGCAGCACGGAGTGGGATGGTGAGAGACTTCATCACCCTACTCAGAATGGCATGTAATTTAAAACTCACGCATGAATTACTTATTTCTGGAATTTTCCATTTAATATTTTAGTGCCACATTTGACCTCCAGTAACTGAAACCACAGAAAGTGAAACCACAGGGAAGGGGACTACTGTGCCTGCTGAGCCAGTAGCTCTGAGGTAACTCCTTGAACAGAACTGCACATTTGTGTGTATTGCCTGCTCCTTGCTGTTTTGAGCATGACTTTATAAAAAAAAGAACACAATATAAAAAAATTGGCTGGAAGGAAATGGAACCAAAACACAACAAAAATACGGAAGGAAATAGATAAAGTACATAAATCTATAATTTCATATTCATTCGTTCATTCATTCAACAAATATGTTCAAGCACTTGGACTACACCAGTGAACAAAACACACAGTAAAGCTTATGAAATTTCAACTGGAGAGACATAATACAAACAATACATATAATAAATAAATTATCTATGTTACAAATATGTCACAGAAAACAAAATTATGGAGGACAGTGAGCACAGGAGTGGGGGACAGTTTGTGATTTTGAGTAGGATGGTCCTGGTTAGCCCTATTGAGAGGGCAATAATTTGAGCAAAGACCTGCAGATGAGAGAGTTCAATGAATAGGTGCCTAGAGAAAGTGTGTTCCAGGCAGAAGAATAAGATAGTCAAGAGCCTGAGATGGATGTGACTAGTGTTTTCAAGGAACACCGAGAAAGCCTGTGTGGCTGGAGTTGTGTTAGCAAGGGGAGTTAGCAAGTAAGTGACAAGTCACAGAGGAAAATGGGGCAGTCCGTATGACTTTAGCTTTTACTCTAGCGAAAAGGGGAGGCTTCCAGGGTGTTGAGCAGAGCAGCAACATTTCAAAAGGCTCACTCTTGCTCTGGGAGGGAAATGCAGAAACACATATCTAAGTCAAGAGGTGCTAACAGTAACCCGGGCCAGGGATGAAGGTTGCTTATACCAGGGTGATAGCATGGGAGGCCAAGAGAAAAGATGGACTCAGGTTAACTTTTGAAAAGATGTTTTTGCTGAAAGACTGGAGGTGGGTTGTGAAAGAAGTGAGGAATAAATGACTCCAGAGTTATTAGAAGAATAAAGTTAAATGATGCAAATACAATATAAACACTAAGACCAAAGCCAAATGGATGTCAAATTGTCAAGTTATACAAGAGGGTATTTCGCAAAGTGTGTCAGAAATATGGTTTAGGCCTAAGGCGAAAATGATCTGCCTTGTACCCCACAAATATCACAACTCCCACAACTGAATTAAACTGGTCCTCTGGAAGCTGAAGAATTTAGGAAGGGGACGGCTGATTAGCACACAGACATTGGAAGAGCAACATGAGTCTAGCACATCTGAGAATAAGTTGTCCAACAAAGCAGGAGAGAGTCAGGGCCCATGAATCTCTCAGTGCAGCCCTCTCCCCACAGCAGCACACTGGATAGGGTGCTCTCAGCAATCTCCCAATGGTCATCCTCCTCCTTCAGGAAAGAATAAGTACACAGTGGGAAAAAAGACTAGCAGTTTTTCCCTGGAAACACAAAGAATGAGGAATAAAAAATGTTCTCCATAACAATCAGGATTATAGAACTGTACAAATAGAAACATCTTTACTTTTAGAATAGAATAATTCTTCAGAACATGTCTTTAAAATCTTATTTTAGAGGGCATATATAAAATAATTAGTTCATTCTTATGTTTACAATATTCTTCATCGCTTAGCCAATGAATTTCTCTGAGAGGCAATAGTGTTATGAAAACAGGCTAACTTTGGGGGGCCAGTTCTAATCTTGACCCCTCCACGTACTAGCTGTGTAGGTAAGTTGCTTAACAGATTTCAGCTTCAATTTCCTGGCTGTAAGAGAGGAGCAGTGGTACTGGATGAATGAGATGCATATGGAAGGTAAATATTATAGTGTCCACCTCATAAACTGCACCAACAAAGGTTAGTTTCTCCTTAACATGAGAGGTTCAGTGGTGATGTGGAATGCCAGCTTTCTGATATACTTGGAATAGAGCTGTTCTTCCTGAAACACTGGCTCTCATATATGACATGCAGCTTGCCCAAGTTGAAAGGGGAAATTTTGCTTTCCATTCAAACTTCCTTGGCCTCATTTTGGGGCAGCTTCTGAAAGCTTGTTGACCCCAAGTGCCACACTTCTGATAAGAACTGATAAGAGAATTCGATACAATGATGAAAAGGATCCTCTCATGAAAGAAACTTTTCTTGTGATGTCTTCAGCCCTAACTCAAAGTCTTGTGGTTGCCAGCAGATCAAAAAAAGCCTGGGGTAAAAATAAAACCTCCATGTAGGTTTGTTTGTGGAAGCCAACTTGCTGGAATACTACATTACTCAATGATTTTACAGTCTATTCTTATTGATGATATTTCAGTTATATGCAGTTGATTACAAATTTTTCTAACACCATAGTACTAGCTCAGAGCTCTTACTAATTATGAGAGATGCTGTGGAAAATTATGATAAGGGAATTTCAAATGCTTTGATTAAAATGATATTAACAGAATTGACATTTATGACTAATTTGGTTCTTTTATGTTATAAGTTAATCCATATTTTGTGTTGTACATGAAAGGAAATTAGGAGACAATCAGGAGCAAACTACTACCAGCAGCAATAGCAGTTGTCTATTTATAAAATAGTCTCTAGTGTTCAAAGAAAAAAAACTATATAGAGAGATTTATTTTAAAATGGTCTGAACATATTACTAGATGAGAGTCAATTGCTTCATAGCATTCTTTGGCATTCTTCAGCATTTTCCCACAGCAATTTATGCCTTTGTGTAATATGATATAACAGAAAGAAGTAGACTTTGGGAGTTTAAAAGTTCTTGGTTTTGGCCGGGCGCGGTGGCTCATGCCTGTAATCCCAGAACTTTGGGAGGCCGAGGCGGGCAGATCACGAGGTCAAGAGATTAAGAACATCCTGGCCAACACAGTGAAATCCTGTCTTTACTAACAACACAAAAATTAGCTGGGTGTGGTGGCACGCACCTGTAGTCCCAGCTACTTGGGAGGCTGAGGCAGGAGAATCGCTTGAACCCAGGAGGTAGAGGTTGCAGTGAGCCAAGATCGTGCCACTGTACTCCAGCCTGGTGACAGAGTGAGACTCCATCTAAAAAACAAAACAAAACAAAAAACAGTTCTTGGTTTTATTCTCAGATCAGCTGGTTATTTGATATTGAGCCAAAAAGCCCCAGTTTTCTCAAATGTAATATAGGGATAACTCATAGGATTGTTCTACAGATCTACCAAGTAAATCGTAGAAAACATCTGGTGTTGGGACTAGTATCTAGCAGGCACTCGATAAATGGTAACTATTATTTACATGGATAGCTGTCATAATTCTTTTGATTCTATTTCTGAAGGAGAATGCTATATGAAATCTGAGTCCAAAAAATATATATGCTGGAGAGAGATATTCATAGCTATAAAGTAAAACAAAAGAAAATGGAATCTCATTTTTTAAGCTACCTGTTATTTTTGCATGATTATTACGTGGCAGACAATATGCTGAGACATTTACACGAGTTGTCTTATATAACACTCACGATAACTTTTTTTTTTTTTTGGAGATGGAGTTTCACTCTTGTTGCCCGGGCTGGAGTTCAATGGCACGATCTCGACTCACTTCAAACTCCACCTCCTGAGTTCAAATGATTTTCCTTCCTCAGCCTCCCGAGTAACTGGGATTACAGGCGCCCGCCACCTCACCCAGCTAATTTTTACATTTTTAGTAGAGACAGGGTTTCACCATGATGACCAGGCTGGGTCTTGAACTCCTGACCTCAGGTGATCCACCCACTTCAGCCTCCCAAAGTGCTGGGATTACAGGCATGAGCCACATGCCTGACCCACAATAACTTTTTTTTTTTTAAAGTGAGATAGAATTCCCACACTATAAATTTACCAGTTTAAACAGTACAATTCAGTGGGTTTTAGTATATTCACAAGTTGGTGCAACCATCATCACTATCTAATCCCAGAACATTTCATTACCGCAGAAACGCTACACCTATTAGCAGTCATTCTCCCACTCCACAGCTCCTGGAAACCACTGTCTTAGTCCATTAGTGATGCTATAACAAATACCAGAAGACTGGATATTTATAAATAATAGAAATTTTATTTTTTATAGTTCTGGAGGCTGGGAAGTTCAAGATCAAGGTACTAGCTTTCTACATCCTCACATGGCAGAAGGGAGGTAAGAACAAAAAAGGGACTAAGCGGTCAGGCACAGTGGCTCACACCTGTAATCCCAGCACTTTGGGAGGCCGAGGTGGGCGGATCACTTGAGGTCAGGAGTTCAAGACCAGCCTGGCCAACATGGTGAAACCCTGACTCTACTAAAAATACAAAAATTAGCTGGGCATGGTGGCAGGCATCTGGAATCCCAGCTACTCAGGAGGCTAATGCAGGAGAATTGCTTGAACCCAGGAGATGGAGGTTGCCATGAGATGAGATTGTGCCACTGCACTCCAGCCTGGGCAACAGAGCAAGACTCAGTCTCAAAAAAAAAAGAAACAAAAAGGGACTTAGCTTGTTCTCCTCAACCCCTTTATAAGGCACTAATCCATTTGGGAGGGCAAAGCCCTCATAACCACTTTCCAAAAGTCTCAACCTCTTAATACCATCACAGTGAGGATTAAGTTTCAACATGAATTTTGGAGGGAACACATTCAAACCATAGCAACTCCTAATCTACATTTTGTCTCTATGGATTTGCTTGTTCTTGATATTTTATGTAAATCAAATCATACAATATGCAGCCTTTTGTCCCTGGCTTCTTTAACTTAGCATATATTTTCAAAGTTTATCCATGTGGTAGCAGTTGTCAGTACTTCATTTTCATGTCTGAATAATATTCTATTGTGTGGATATAACACATTGCGTTTATCCATTCATCAGTTAATGGCACAATAACATTTTACAGCTGAGAGTATTGAAACCTAGAAAGTTTAAGAAAACTTGCCAAAGATCACACAATTAATCAGTACCAGGGCAAGGATTTGAATTGTAGCTTTTTTAAAATGCAAAGTTCATATTCTTAATCATTTTGCCTTATTATATCTAATTTAAAAAATAGATTGGTATATAATGAGAAATAAAAGAAATACATCTCCATGCGTTTGGCTTATTTTTATATAGGTTTTTTTATGTCTTTCTTAATGATTTAGAGATGTTCTTAATGTAGATATTACTTTGATACTAATATTTTGTTGGTAGTATGTATTGTAAATATTTTCTTTCATTCTGTAACTTGTCTCTTTTCACATCTTGAATATGTATTTTGATGAATAAAGTTTCTCAACTTTAATATAATCAAATTTATCATGGTCTTATAGATATAGTTTCTGTGTCTTGTTAAGGAACTCTTCTGCTACCCTAAGGTCTAAAACATATTTACTTATATATTCTAACATGAGTATAAAGTTTCATTCTTTATATTGAAGTTCTCAATTGACCTGAAGCTGATTTTGTATATGAAATGTGGAAAGGTTCGAATTTTATCTCTTTCCAAATATTATTCCACCCATGCATTTCATAAAAGAGGAAATACACGGCCAAAAAAGATTTGAAATAATATTGAACTTCATTAGCAATGGAGTAAACACAATACAAAAACACAGTTAATAGCATATTATATTCTTTCAAATGGCAAAAAATTTGAAGTTTACAATATCAAGTATTTAGAGAAAGTGGTTCCACAGGATCTCTTACATTGCTGATGGGAATGCAAAATGTTAAAACCATGAGAAAAGCAATTTGATATTTGTCTTGGTCCATTCGGGCTGCTAAGATAAAATACCATAGCTTGGGTGGTTTATAAACAACAGAAATTTTTTTCTCACAGTTCTGGAGGCTGGGAAGCCCAAGATCAAGTCACTGGTGGATTTGGTGTCTGGTGAGGGCTTGCTTTCTGGGTCCTAGATGGCACCTTCTTGCTGTGTTCTTACATGGTGAAGGGGATAGCTAACTCTCTGGGTCTCTTTATAAAAGCATTAATCCCAATAGTGAGGGCTCCACCCTCATGACCTAATCATCTGCTAAAGGTGACACTTCCCAACAGTATCACCTTGGGGGTTAGGATTTCAACATATGAATTTTGAGGGAACACAAACATTCAGACAATGTCAGTATTACAAAGTTGAACATTCATACCCCCTGTGGGCAACAATTCCACAGAAACAATACACATAGCCCCATTGTTCATATTAACAAAACAAGTAGACAACCCAAGAGCTCCAACAGTGAATATACTACTGTTTATTCACCAGTCTCCTGACATTGTCTTGGAGACTGGTGAATAAACAGTAGTATATTCACATAAAGTTTCATAGAGTGGTTAAAATAAACAACCTTCAATAACAGAAAATAACATGAAAGCATCTTAGCTATATACTATTAACTGAATAAAACTAATTCCTAGAAGATAACATACAATTTGACATTCATTTTTGTAACCTTAAAAATAATTTTAATAAAAAGAAAAAAAAAGAGAATGATGAGCACCTCTTCAGGATGAAGGTTACTTTAAGTGAGGGGATGCAAAGGGTTACCATGGAAGGGGACCAAAAAGGCATATGCAGGCTGTCTTTTTTTCTGAATAGCAGGTTCATGAATGCTGATGACATTATTAAAGGTAACTAACCAACAAACAAAGATATAAAAGAGGCCATATATGGAGTAATATTATGAGTAACTTTTTTTTTTTTTTAAAGATAGAATTTCATTCTGTCACCCAGGCTGGAGTGGAGTGGTGTGACTATAGCTCACTGCAGCCTCAAACTTCTGTACTTAAGCCATCCTCCTGCCTCAGCCTCCCAAGTAGCCAGGACTATGGGTGTGTGCTACCATGCCTGGCTAATTTTTCAATTTTTTTTGTAGAGATGAGGTCTCACTATATTGCCTAGTCTGGTCTTGAACTGCTAGCCTTAAGCAATCCTCTTGCTTCAACCTCCCAAAGTATTGGGATTATAGGCATGAGCCACTGCACCTGGCCTGTTATGAGTATCTTGAAGCAGAAATTTGATTATTCTAATTCTGAGTAGCTGTGATCTAATACAAAATAAAAACAAAGAAAAATAGCTAATAAACAGCCATGTTTAAAAGGGCATGAATTTGATAAAACAGATTCTTTGCTAGGACCATTCCAAACAATAATGGTCAGATAAATCTAAAATTATAGTAGAATTATATATAAAAATGCAGGTTTTCATTTGAAAGTCCAGTAGCAGATTGCTGAATTTTCATAAGAGAGGAATGAAAGTGACATGATGAAAATATTAGCTTTAGCTGGTTTGTTTGTGGAAACTCCATTCCAACTACCTCATATAGCACTTGGCAGACTTTAAGCAAGGATTCAGAGAACAAGCGGTAAAAGTGCCCAGGTCAGAGGGCCCTCCTGAGCATGTTAGCAGAAGAATGTTTCACAGCAGAATACATTATCATAGGCATTGTTATAAATTGAATTGGGCCCACCCTCTCCCAAGTTCATATATTGAAGTTCCACTATAACTGTATTTGGAGATAGGATCTTTATATAGAAAGGTAATTAAGGTTAAATGAGGCCATAAGTGTGAGTTCTAGTACTTTAGAATTGGTGTCCTTATGAAAAGAGAGATGCCAGAGCTTGCATTTGCTCTCTCTCTCTCTCTCTCTCTCTTTTCACCACAGAGGAAAAGCCATATGAGAATACAGTAAGAAAGTGGCTGTCTGCAAACCAAGAAGAGAGCCCTCACCAGGAAACTAATCAGCCAGCATCTTGACCTGGAACTTGTACCTTTCAGAACTCAGAAAATAAATTTCTGTTGTTTAAACTACCTCATCATATTAACTACTTCATCATATAAACTACCTCATATTTTGTTATGACAGCCCATGCTGATGAATACGGACACCCTGGTTAGAGGTTGGACTGTTGGACTATTCAGAGACATTAGTCCAACTCCTACACACACAAATTGTCTGACTAGGAGTTTTTTTTTCAATTACCTAAATCCAATCACAGTCTTTTTCTGGGCTGATAAGGTGCTAAGTGCTATACAGAACAGAAATGTGTTTGAGCTGAGTTCAACCACAAAGGGCTGTTCTTGGCCTGAGGACGCCTGAGGGTGACCCCCAGATACATCTACAGTCCCTTTCACTTCAGCTTACTGTCAAATCAACAATTTTATGTTTAGTATTCTCTTACTTTTCTTTACGGTTTTACCACATGTATATGTATTCCTGAACAAATATTTTTAATTGATTTTTTTCAATCTAGACCAATTTATTTTCTTGTATGGTCTCACTCCCCCTGCCAGATATAAGCTCTCAGGGGGCATAGATTTTTGCCTGTTTTGTTTGCTGCTATATTCCTGGTGCCTAAAACAGCACCTGGCACATAGCAGGTGCTTATACATATTTGTTGAGTAAATGAATTAACTGATACAAGTGAGTGGAAGTAGTTCCTGACGCCTTCCTCTTTTCTCACAGAGGTCCACCTAAAGATTTGTGTAAAGTTAGCATCTGTGGGAAAAAATTATCTATGTTACAAAAGCCTAGCCTTTTATGCTGTCAGTACTCAAGGATTCATCCTATTAACTCATGAAAAATTCTTGCTCAATTGTACATATGCACTTTTGCTTCCTATTTATTGCTGTGTCATCAAGCTTGCAGAAGGCCTGGCTACAGTCAAATCATCAATCCCATAGTGATATTACACAGCGTTTTACTGTCATACCTTATTGTGTCAAAGTTCATCCATTCTACAACCTCTACATCTACATCCCATCATCATATTTTTCCTAAGACAGAGTACCCTATTCTTATACAAATGGCCTTCTGACATTCATGGGTTCATTGTCTAATTCCTGGGACATAGCAGTCCTGTGGCCTCCAATAAGAGACGTTCCCAGACTAGCGTCCGTAAGCTAATCTGAGCAAGAAATGAGGAGAAAGAACGCAACAGGCTCATCTGACCATTGGTCTTTCTGACCTGTGAAAATGGAAATCCAGATGACAGAGATGAATTCAGAGATGAATTCAGGGGTCCATCTTGGGTCACCTCTCTGTTCTCTCTCTTCCATAGCTCCATGTCTCCCTAATTCCTGCATTCTGCTTAGATCTTCATTCTTGCCCTTGGATTCAGAGTATGAAGCTCCTTCCTCAAACATCAGGCCCTACACTCTTTCTTCGTATAGTCCCACCTCTTCATTTGCTTTGCCCTGGTTGCACCCTTTTGAAGCCCAGAGACCACTAAATCCAGTTCAGCAGATTACAAAGTCCTACTTAAAGTTGGCAAGAAGCATCATTTCCTCAACCTCACAGGGCTTCCAGAACTGACAGCTGCAGATTTCAGTGAACCTTTGCTCAATATTTCCTCACACAGAGCTGAGAAATAGGAACTTCCATCCAGAAACATTCTTCTGAATAAAGATGCACTGGGAGGTTTAAGGATAAATTTTTGGTCTCAGAGCAGTCGTCTTTTCCTTTTCACAATATTCTAATTTCCTGCAGATTTCTCATAGCCTAGAATAAAGACACTGGGATTTTTTAATACATATTGAGAGAATTTCAGAGATGAAGAGCATTTATAACACATACTCTTGAAGTAGATGAGTTCATTTGAACACATCAAGCTAATTGCCCTATTGTGAGGAGGGTGGTAGCCTGTTTCACGGGGTTGCCATTGTTACCCATTCCTAAGAGGGCATCTGCACTTAAAAAGGATTTTCTAATTCCTGAGCCACCTCTTTGTTTCCTCCTGTCTTGGATGAAGTCACTAAGCTATCTTTATAACTTCGTGTCATTTTCCAAGCAACACACTGAGAAGCTATAAACAGAACATTAGGGAAAGCCAAACCCACACAACTTGTAGGAAAATTGGATTAAACGTTGGTCTGTAATCAAAAGTGATCCTGGTGAAAATTAATTAAAGAGAAATATTTCTGTTGCCTGTGGCTTTATTCTACTGTGCAGAGAACAAATGTTCCAGATAATAGCATTTGACTCCCAAAGTGAGAATGGGATTTATAATTTTTCTCTCTTAAGAAATTACTAGTCATGGACAAGAAGAAACCCCATGCCTTCTAGTGTGCCTATAAAAAATAATTTGGTGCAACTTGAAATTTGCATAGATCAAACCTTGGACCTTAGACATTAAATCCAAGGTCTAAGATGAGAATTCTCTTCTTGACCAGAGTGATCTCTCATCCTCGCTTGTTTCCCTGCACATCCTTCATCCCCTGACATACTAATAAAAAAAAATTCACCTGAGAATACAAGCTCTTCTTTCTTTGAGTTCTTTCAGTTTTTCTCTGAATAATTTCAGCCTATCCATTTGGGTCATGAAAATTTGCAGAATATGTTATCTTGGAGGTAGATCAAAACATAAAATGAAAATTTTCTGACCCCTTTCTGGCCTCTTCCCTGAAAAAGAAATAGGAGCTGCTGGCTAGCAAGTCTTTGAACTTTTCCATGTTCTTTTCTTGAATTTTGAAGAGTAGTTCCGCAGTAAGTTGCTTTTATTTTTGTTTTATCAATGTATCTATATTGAGTTCTTGATTTTAACTAGTGATGTTACTTTACTACGTTTCAGTCCCTCTAAGGCTGTATTTTATTCATTTAATGTGATGTAGTTTGTATTTGACCTATTTTCTGTGGGGATATGTTTTGTATCTTTTAAGAGTTTATCTAAAAAATGACAATTAAATCTTGAACAAATTCTTCTATTTCAGTGTAGCTAAATTTACTGGTAGTCAGAGGAAGAGTTGTTAAGAGTTAAGAAAACATATATTTACTTTCCACTTAAAAATAGAAAAGAGAGAAATGCACTTTGCCCTATCATAAATATAACTTGTATAATCAAAAATTTCATGAGGACCTCTTGAGTCCAGACAGGTAAATGTGTAAACTATTCAAGGTAGGAAGTAGCAGAAAGAGTATGAACTTGAAATTAATTGAGGCAATGAGAGCTGGGATATTAAAACCATTATTTAAAAAGTATATGATATAAACTTGCAATTAAATACACTGTATGGAAAATAAATGTAATAAAAACTCATCCCTTCCTCATAATTTTACTGCATTTTACTATTACCTGTGTTCTAGTGGTCATTTATAGGCATTGTATCTGGGATAGAATATAATGGTGTGCTGCTTGCTACACATTTCTTCCAAGCTCCATGTGCAGTCATGTGAGGTTGGCAGTTTGGAGCAGCCATATAGGAGTATTTATACCATGGAATTTGCCACATGGTACAAATCAGGGCTTTTTTCCCCAGACTTTCAGTTGTTTCTAACATTTCCCAGCACCCTAGTACCTAACAGAGTAAGAATCTTGCTATTTCCAGGTGTAAATAGATTGGAAAGACCTATTTTAGAGAGCTATTTCCCTGGATACTTTTTGGTTTTTGCTTCCCAGAACCCTTTCCCTCTTCATCTTGTATGATCATCCCTTTCTCTGTGGAATTCCCTCTTTCTCATTTCATGTAGTTGGGCCAAATGGTGGGAGTCCACAGACCCCAGCCTTCCCTTGCCTCGGGTGGGCCCATGTGTTGAGTCTAACCAGTTGTAGTACTTCATAGCACTGGCCACGGCCCTGGCCAGTGGGTCAGGCATGAACATCTGAACCAAACTGGGACAGAGTCCTCCTTAAAATTTCATGAATGGATGCTGGCTGGGATGAGGAGTTGCAAACATAGGCTTGAGGTTACCATTGGCCATCTCTCCAACACATGATAATATATGAAAGGAAGCAGGACACTAATGACATTACACAATTTAAAACTTACTTGAAGCCAGATGCTCTTTGGACTTCCGAGTTACCTGAGCCAATATATTCCCTTTTTCACATGACCAAAAAGCATTTTATCTTGGGTAATTCTGGTAAATGCCATATAATGTGACATATTCATGTGGGAAGCATTGTCGATTCTTCTTATGTTACAGTGACAGAGATGCCTGGAAGGGGGCTGAAATTTGGTTTATATTGTGACCAGATCTGTGGACTAACAAGGTGCTCTTTAAAAGAGTTCTTATTGCACTTATCAACCAGAATTCTGTGTAATTTATAAGATTGTATGTAAAAGACTAAATATTGTATTAACTTGGCACTTTGAAGTTAGTGAAAGGTAGGGACGATACAACACCAATCACTATATCCCCAGGAATTATCTCAGCAGCATATGGAATATAGTAAGAAATTGCTCAGGGAATCTTTGTTGATAGAAGAGCTGTCTCCTGAAAACTGTGCATTCATCTGTACCATGACGATGATTCAGCAGTTTTATGCAATATCCCATGGCTTGCTTTGTGTGAAAGGCATATGGACAACACTGTTTGATGCGTGGCAGAGTAAGCAGATTCAATAAATAAAGACCTTCTATCAGTATGCTGTTTGACCTTGAGAACTGAACTTGTTTCTGTGTAAACCAGATTTCCCATTTCTAAGACTCTGGGCTCAAGGGAACCAAGCAAGAGAAATACCCTATCCTGCTTTACAATAAGCTAAAATAAATTAATCCATTAGCTATTTGCAAAGGAATTTAACAGCTAAAACTGAGCTTCTGAAGTTTTAAGAATATTTTTCTAACATAGCTCATCCACTTAGAACATCCAACAAGAACACTTCTGTGAAAACAAGAGCTTTGTCCTCATTTCAGTTGATATTTGTTGGGAGAATACTTGCTTCTCCTTCTACATTTCAATAGGGATAGAGCAGTATTGGGGTGAATACTTCTAGATCTTCTCACTGTCCCTTTATGGATTCTTCCTTATTAGAATAAAAACAAATCTGTCTGGGAAAAGAAGAATAATCTGACACACATTGACCATGCTGCCAGGAGAGGCTGAGGCACAGCATCAAAACCCAGCAGCATGCCAGCCTCTCTGTTCCACCACACACTGACTATTGAACAGTCAAAATCCTCTGTATGGTTGGCTGAGTAAAATGTGTGCTCTGCAGAAACAGCCCTCCCTACATGTGAGGAACAGGGCCTAGAAGAAGAAGAAAATAAGAGGCCTCATGCCAACTAAGCCTAAGTTCAACCATCTAATATTTGTTAGGGGTTACCAAGTCAACAAGACTGAAACTGTACTGCAAGGTGCATTTTACTTCCTTTTGCTGTGTTCAATTGATTAAAAACCTAGAAATAATGTTACTTCTAAGTAATTAGCACCCTAGGTACCAACATAGGACATTTTAATGAGAAAATAGCATTTGGATGGCAAAGAACCCCATGGGGAGCCTAGTGTTTTGGAGTGCTTCTTGTGGCTGGTGCTCTCAGGAGTTTGGGTGGCAACTGGCATGATACCACAAGCTTAAATGTTTAAGTATTAATTACAGTGTTGCCTAATAACTTAAGGCACAGGGCTCAGTCTGCATTTAGAAAGAAATGGCTTCATTTTTGGATTAGTAGGTTTTTCTAGAACCTAAAGTTGAATGAGAAGAAATGTCCTTGAGTGTAGAGAAATTCACTCCTGTATTTAAGAGAGGGTCTTTCTGGGAGTTTACACTAGAGTGGTGGCTTTACTTCTTCAGGGACCATAGGGCAGAAAGTCCCTACTGTATGTTGATAAGGTTGGTCTCAGGACCATCAGGACCTTAGAAGACAGGCATAAATGGGAAGAAAAATTCTCAAAAAATTATTTAAAATAATTACTTAACCAGATTATAGCTATAAAACATGGGCAGGAGATAATCAAAGTAATGGTATTGTAGTTGTTGTGGCTGCTATTCAGGACTTTGCATTTCTATGCTAAGCTCAAATTCTGTTAAAATTTACCTTCTTTGGACTATAACCAATTAGAATGAAGATATAATTTTAAGGGAGTAGGCCAAAATGGCTTGAACATAGGCATCGAGAATCATCTCTACCATCTTGTTTCAATTTGATTCTGAATTAATTACCTATGCTTTGAACATGATTGTAATCTTGTCTAGTCAGGAAAAAATATATTTTATTATAATGTAGACAAAGAATGGATCTTTTATGTTACAGGGTATATACCAACTATTTGAGTTGCAGTGAAAAATACCAGTGGAGGTATTACATCCCAAAGAAGACATTTTGAAAGCCTGTGTTAGACAATCTATAGAAAGTTATTTTTTTCAGACTCAAGGAGAAAGACCAGTGCAAAAAGCAAGTTTGAATCTTAAACAGAATCAGACAGAAAAAAAATGAGCAGAAAATTACAGTTTCCTTCAGTAAAAAGTTGAAGTTTCAGTGGCCCAGGTAGAAAGATAGGATAGAAAAAAAAGGGGGGTAAACCCTTTCCTAGATGTTCCTAGAAAGAAAACTGGAAAAGAGAAGGGCATTTTAGTTGATACTAGATTAAAAGTATTTTCACACTCTTCCCATTTACAGAGGTCTATCCGCATAACTCATCCCCAGACCTCCTCGTCACCAGTCTTTCAGTCCTACTGCTTCTAATTTCCTGATAATCCAGACAAATAATTAGCAACCAACATAAATCAGTATAGAATGGAAGTTCTGGTCATTTCCTCTTCTAGCTAAAATGAAGAATGAGGTGCGTGCACTGATGGAAATTCTGCTTGGGATGATTTTCTCCTACTGTCCTTTAGGGTTATCCCATGGCGGGTCTGTAGTGCTACAGTCGTCTCTTTGGGTATAGCCAGAATATTGTGCAGAATCATCTGTAAATAATTCCCAGATGTTTTTGTCCTCCATTCTGGTCATAGGAAACCCTCTATGAGGCCATGGATGAAGACTGAGAGAGAGAGAAAGCTATGTAGCACGAGTAGAGACCATGGGCATTTGGGTTAGTTACTCATGCCCAGTTAATGAGCCCAGTCTCATATAAAACATTTTCATTTAATAATGAAGTGCAACAATCCATGTAAAACTTCATGGCTTGGTGGGTCAGAAAACATCTTGTTCATGATGGGCAATTCAGGTCTTACAGTAATTTGGTAGGTCCATGGTCAGCCTCTACTAGTGCCCAGGGGCAAGCCAAGAACTGTTCCCTTCAAGAGAAAAACAGTTATCCATAGAGCATGTCATGCTTTTGATCCAAATCTTAAAGGTACCACTATAATTCACCTATATATGCTATGTAAAGCTCCTATGGCATCCCCATCTGTTACAGACACTTCAAGTACCATTTGATCTGCTGGGTCACACAACACCCTTGAATTTTTGTGAATTTTTGTGGGATTTTTTGTGAGCTTTTATTTCCCACCCTCTGGCACATGTATCCTTACCAAGATGTTTAGAGCAGTTCCTACAGGCTGCTCACTAGGTCCTATCTGTATAATATCATAAATGTATTGATATCCTGTGGAAAGGAGAAATGATCAAGGTCCCCATCCACCAGATTTTGACTTAGGGATAGAAAGTTTATATGGCCTGTAAGTAAGACAGTGAGAATATATTGGCAGCCCTGCCAGTTGAAAGCAAATTGCTTTGATAGTATTTACTAACAGAATAGGTAAAAAGGGAAAAGCACCAAATCAATATCTGCATACCAGGTGCTCAGGGGATATGTTGACTTGCCCCAGCAATGAAGAAACACCTGGAACAGCAGCTATAATTTGATTAAGTTTATGATAAGCAATCATCATTCTCCAAGATCCATCTTCTTCACAAACCAAATAGCAAATGAAGATTTAGTAGGAATAATCACCTGAATCTTTCAAATCCTTGATGGTGGCATTAATCTCCGCAATCATTCTAAGAATACAATATTACTGTTGGTTTGCTAATTTGGTAGGTAGAGGCAGTTTTAGTAGCATCTGTTTAGCCTTTCCTACCATAACAGCTCTTACCTCAAAGGATACAGAACCAACTTGGGGATTCTGTCAGTTTCTGAATATGTCTATTCCAACAGTGCAATCTAGAACTGGAAAATTAATCACAAGGTAGGTTCAGGAACTCATTGAACCCACTTCCAGATTGACACAAGTCAAAAGCTCATTTATCACTTGACTTCATTTAACCCTATGACTGGTGGACTGCAGTAGCATTTTGTTTCTCCAGGAATTAGTGTCATTTCAGAATCAGAATCACAAAGTCTGATTATTCTTCTTTTGCCAATGCACAATTATCCTGGGAAATGACTACAGGTCCCTTTTGAGAAGGCTAAGAGGAGTATTATAATATAAATACTGCCTGTGTAACAGGTTTTTTCTCAAAGGAATTTCATATTCAAAGATCCTTAATTTAAGGGATCCTTCATTCAAGGGACTTTTATCTGTCAAGAGAATAAAGTCTGAGGATTGGTTGAGAGTATATTGACTCTCTATTATGGCGTTTCAGATCAGACTTGTTTACCAGACCTAGAGCTACTTTTCAAATCGAGTAAGACTTTACTGGGATGTCTATCTACTGCAGTTCTAAGGATATCATGATCAGATACCAATACCAAAGATTTCTACAGCTCAGACCATTCTTATAGCTACTTCAGCTCTGCTGTCCATTAAGTACTACCACTTGGCCCCTGCCATTCCTGGATGCTGTCATTCTCATTGAATTCAGTTATTGGCAGTACTTTCTGCTGTCATTTCTGGACTTCAGAGAATAGCCACCACAGAGCTTTCTAATGATGCTGTGGCTCACTTCACAAATGCATGCCTTAGAGCCTTGATGGAGGAAGCATCCTTGGGACACTTCTAGGGGTCTGGGCATGAATAATGGCATGAACAAGCAGACCTTTGATGGTTGTTTCATTCTAGCATCCCAGGGTCGCTAAGCCTTTGGATACCTTCTAAAGGGTTTCATGAAAGCTCTGGCATTTAAACTTTATTTAATGTAAGGGACCCTCTGGGTGGAGGTTTCTGTCAACAAAGTGATCAAACTATTAGAGCCCCTCTCAACCATTTGAACTAAGTCAGGAAATCCAAAATCTTGGTTTGGTAAACCTGTATCAACAAACTCCTTCCAAACTAACATATGTCTTCACCCTGATCCAGTATCTGTAGCATCAATGCCCAGTTTCCAAGGTTTCTGGTGGTATAAGTTGGCAAAATCTTGCTATCTTTTTTACATGTTGATTGTTTCTTCTTAAAGGGCACACTTTATATCTTACTACCTGGGGACTGGCAAAAATTTAGTCTTACTATAAGTCAAGAAACAACGACATGTGGTAGAGGTATGTCCTACAGAAGATTAGCAGTCTCCTCAAAGAAGGTCAGTACTGCTTCCTTCAGCAAGGGAGCTATCCTCATCAGACAGAAGAGAGAGGTATAACTTCTGCTGGCAAAAAGGTTTAGTGAAATTTATGGGTTGAAGGTCCTCAACTTCCATAGAATCAGCATATATGTCCCCATCAAATTTTTAGGGCCCCACTCCTTCCCAGTCAATGGTCTAACTTTAACATAGACATCTGGTGAGGTTGAGAATTCAATTTGCCTTGTAATTCAGCCATTTATCATTAAACTTGTTTTTCCAAATCTTGGTCCTATGGTCACAAGAGAGTTCTGTTAGGGCATTATTATAATCTTCACAGTTGTTTGCCTATATATTGAGCTGATAATTAAAAGCCATGAACTGATCATTTTCCCTCTGTGTTTTCTATTGCACTTAAAGGCAAACAATCAAAACCCTTACATCCTTATTGTCACTAAAAGTATTTTATGAAAGCAACTACTTTGTCATCCAAAGCCTTGTCTTCTATAGACAGTTCACAAATGAAATTTAAGTATCTATATTCTCACTGCATGCCATGAACTACCAGTGTCTCTTTACCATTGGGAAAAGGGTCATTTTAAATGTTTCAGATCTGAGAACCTATTCCAGGTAGCCTAGAATCAATTCAGAGAACCCATCCTTTGGGTTCTGTTCCCCTGGAACTACTTCCAACACCAAATTCAGTATCAATAAAGGTTTGATCCAAGAAGTGGAACCACGAAGAGTGATGTAGTAGAATAAGGAACTTACTATAGGGAATACATGTTATACTTTGTGTCTGGTGATGGGCCTTCAATAGTTATAAATCAGCCAGGCTGGCAGTCAAAGGGAAGAGCCAGACATGAAGTGGGCAAGAGCAAAAACAAACTGGAGTGCACAAGGAGGAAATAGAATCCATGAGAACAAACTGGAAATCATGAGGGAAAACTAGAGACTGAGTCTGTCTCTAACTGACTCCATAATCCATACAGCAGATAACCTGCAGGTGAAGCTGGTACCTTTATCATGGAGCTTCAACACACCTGGCTCCAGTCTCAAGTCAAAAAAGGAGGACCCTCAGGAGCTGGAGCTACTACAAGCCTGAGTGCTGTCCCACACCAACAAGGCAAGCTAGCCCTTCAGTGAGGCATGTGCAAGCTGCCACAGGCCAAACACCCAACACCAATCTTCAGATCATAAAACAGATGTTGGGTGAGAGTGGCCAAGATGGCCAGCTAGAAGCAGCTAGTCTACATGGCTTACATGGAGAGGAATGGGAGGGGAAAGTAAATACAGCACCTTTGACTGAAACATCCAGGTACTCATATTGGGACTAATCAAGGAAACAACTCAACCCATAGAGAACAGAGAAAAGCAAGGCAGAACGACAGCCCACCAGGGAGTGACATGGAGCCAAGGGAAACTCCCCTGCCCAGGGAAGTGGTGAGTGAATGTGTGACCCCAGCTTCTCCCATGGATCTTTGCAAGCCTCAGATCAGGAGATCCCCTCGTGAACCCACTCCACCAGGGCCTTCAGTCTGACACATAGAGATACACGGTGTCTCAGCAAAGCAGTTGCCCAGGCACACATGGAGACCTGGGAGCTTTAGATATTCTGGCTTTCCAGGCTTCCCGGCAAAAGTAGCTGCAACTCTAGCAAAGCGGGAGGTTAGACCTCCATAAACCCCTAGGAAATAAGCTGAATCCAGGGGGCCGAACAGTGACAGTCTGTGGGCCCCACTTCCACAGTGCCTCACAGGATAAGACCCACTGACTTGGAATTCCAACCAGCCACTGGTAGCAGTGTTGTGCCTCCCCCCGCCAGTGTTCTCTGGCCTACAGGAGACTTGAAAACTCCCTGGGACGGAGCTCCTAGGATGAGGGGCAAGAATCCATCTTTGCTGTTAGGGCAACTTAGCAGTTTCAGCCTTTGGGCTTTGGAGAGTCCAAGTCAACCAGGGGTGGAAGTGGTACCCCAGCACAGCACATCTGCTCTACGAAAACATGGCCAGACTACTTTTTAAAGTGGGTCCCTGATCTCACTCCTCCTTACTGGGGTGGGGTCTCCACTCCAGCCACCTCTTACAGATGTGTTCAGGTGAGCAACAGGTCAGTACCTCCCTGGTACAGAGCTCCCAGAGGGAGAAGCAGGCTGCCTTCTTTCTGTTTTGCAGCCTTCACTGGTGATACCTCCAGGTACTGGAAAATCTGAGGTGACTAGAGACCGGAGCAGATCCCCAGCATACCACAGCTGTCCTATGGAAAGGAGGCCAGACTGTTACCTGGGTGCCTGTTCTCACATCTCCTCACTAGGTAGGTCCTCCAGGCCTGGGCCTCTAGCCACCTCCCACCAGAGCTGTTGAGCCAGTAGCAACTAGGCAACTCCCTGGACAGAGCCTCCAGGAACAACTGAAACCTCTCTGCCACTGCCTCTTCAGTGGAGCTGTCCTTGCTACCCTTGGGCTAAGGAAGAAGCACATCATTACCATATGTGCCTTATCTACACCTCCAAAAATCTGCCATCCACCCAAAGAGGGGAGGCCAGTCTGTCTCCAACATGTCCCACACCTCCCCCAGCAAGTGCTCATCACCAGACAGGGAGCTCCTAGCCTGGGCTCACAACATAGACCCTCCATCCTGGGATGATTGCACTGAACAATTGCTGACCCACATCTCTCTGGGGTGGAGCCCCCAGGAGACAAGCAAAGGTGGGACAGCAAGCCAGCTGATGTGGAGCCCAGAGGGTTTGGTGTGGCAGCATCTGTAGCAGATCATGGCCAGGGATGGTCATTCCTCTAGGCTCAACTTGCTCCCATGAGACTTTAGCTATAGAGGAACTGCCAGACCTGATCTCTGCAGGGTGGTCTTTCACATCAGACAAGGCTGGTCCAACCTGAGCACTCCTTGGTCTGTTGGTCTCTCCTGGCATGCCTGCTTGCAAGGCAGTCTTGGGTGCCCTGGGGTTCTACACCATAACTTCTGCACCAGTGGACCATTGGTGAAGAGCTCCAGCAAGGCAGCCCCTACAGCTGCATACCAGCCTGCACATTCCCTCCACATACTTCAGCTTCCCCTGAACCCATGGCAACTCCCCACATCACTTTGCTGGTGCATGTCTTCACTGGTGAGTTTTCTTTACTTGCCCCACCAGCATGCAGGAGTGCAGTATGCCCCCCTACCCCTGCTGACCACCATTACAGACAGAGCCTTGGCAGGCAGAGGGCCTGCAAGCCCCACCACCACCAGTGCCCCACCTTTACACTAATGCTGTACAGAGAAAAGAGGATTCTCCCATACCCTGAGTGATCACTCATGCTTTCAGGGCACAGAGAAGGCACCCAGACCTGTGCTGGCCAGCACCCTGCCCCAAGCCAACACCACCTCCAGTGCAACATTGCTCACTGGCTTAAGCAGGGGCCCCCACTTTCCCCCAGCTGCCTTGCCTCTGCCACTGTGGTGAATGAGCGCAGGGAGGCAGGCACCCTTGCATCTGCTAGCACTGCTGCCACACCTTGATACCCCCAGTGCACTAGACCTGACACCTTGAGGAACCAGAGAACAAAGTTGGGGACCAATAGAAGTCACCCAGAGGTAGAGCGCACAGTCCAGGAGTTGGGAGTTGAGTGTTGGCCCCCTAAAATCTCTCAGAAATGAAGTCAGTTGGCTGCATCCACCTTTTTCTACAATCAAACCCTCAAGGATATCAAATAGGATAAAACAAAAGAAAACATTCCAAAGATCAGCAACCTCAAAGATTGAAGATAGATAAGCCCACAAAGATAAGAAAGACATAGTGGAAGAACACTGAAAAAAGCCAGACTGCCTTCTTTCCTCCAAATGACCACATCACATCTCCAGCAAGGGTTTGGAAACAAGCCAGAAGAGATTATGGACCAATAATCAACATCTTTAAAGAAAAGAAATTCCGACCCAGAATTTCATATCCGGCAAACTAAGCTTCAGAAAAGCAAATGCTGAGGGAATTTGTTACCACCAGATCTGCCTTACAAGAGCTCCTGAAGGAAGCACCATATATGGAAAGGAAAGATCATTACCAGCCACTACAAAAACACACTGAAGTACAGAGACCAGTGACACTATAAAGCAACCACATAAATAAGTCTGCAAAATAACCAGCTAACATCATGATGACAGGATCAAATTCACAACTATCAATACTAATCTTAAATGTAAATGAGCTAAATGTCCCAATGAGAAGACTCAAGAGTGGCAATCTGGATAAAGAACCAAGACCCATTATTATGCTGTCTTCAAGAGATGCATCTCACATGTAATGATATACATAGGCTCAAAATAAGGGGATAGAGGAAAATCTATCAAGCAGATGGAAAGCAGAAAAAAATCAGGGGTTGTAATCCTAGTTTCTGATAAAACAGACTTTAAAGCAACAAAGATCAAAAAAGACAAAGAGAGGTATTACATAATGGTAAAGGGTTCAATTCAACAAAGAGATCTAACCTACTCTAAATACATATGCACGCAACACAGGAGTACACAGATTCATAAAGCAACCTCTTACAGACCTTCAAAGAGACTTAGACTCCTACACAATAATAGTGGTAGACTTTAACATACCAATATTAGACAAATCATCAAGACAGAAAATTAACAAAGATATCCAGGACCTGAACTCAGCACTGGATCAAATGGTTCTGGCAGATATCTATAGAAATCTACACCTAAAAAACAATAGAATATACATTCTTCTCATTGCTGCACTGCACATACTCTAAAATTAATCACATAATCGGAAGTAAAACACTCTTCAGGACAAGCAAAAGAACTGAAATCATAACAAAGAGTCTCTCAGACCACAGCACAATCAAATTAGAAATAAAGACTAAGAAATGTACTCAAAGCCATACAGTTACATGGAAATTGAATAACCTGCTCCTAAGTGACTTTGGGGTAAATAATGAAATTAAGGCAGAAATGAATAAGTTATTTGAAACTAATGAGGTCAAAGATAAAACATATCAGAATCTCTGGAACACAGATAAGGCAGTGTTAAGAGGGAAATTTATAGCACCAAATGCCCACATCAAAAAGTTAGAAAAATCTCAAGTTAACAACCTAAAATCACAACTAAAACAAATCCCAAAGATAGCAGAAGACAAGAAATAACCAAAATCAGAGGTGAGAGCTGAACTGAAGGAGATTGAGGAAATAAAAACCATTCAATAGATCAGTGAATGCAGGAGCTGGTTTTTGAAAACATTAATAAAATCGTTAGACCACTAACTAGACTAACAAAGAAGAAAAGAGAAATGATTCAAATAAAAATAATGAGAAACAAACAGTGGGATATTACCATTGACCCCACAGAAATACAAACAAATATCAGAAGATGTTGTGAACACCTCCATGCACATAAACTAGAAAATCTAGATGAAATGGATAAATTCTTGGACACATTCATGCTCCCAAGACACATACATTCTTCCCAGGAAGAAACTGAATCCCTGAACAGACCAATCATGAGCTCTAAAATTGAGGCAATAATAAATAGCCTACCAACCAAAAAAAGTCCAGCTGAATTATACCAGATGCACAAAGAAGAGCTGGTACCATTCCTACTGAAACTATTCCAAAAAATGGAGGAGGAGGGACGCCTCCTCCCTAATTCATTCTATGAGGCCAGCATCATCCTGATACCAAAATCTGACAAAGAAACAACAAAAAAAGAAAGCTTCAGGCAAATATCCTTGATGAACAATGATGCAAAAATCCTGAACAAAATACTGGCAAATCAAACCCAGCAGCACATCAGTTAGCTTATCCACCATGATCAAGTAGTTTTGATTCCTGGGATGCAAGGTTGGTTCAACATATGCAAATCAATAAATGTGATTCATCACGTAAACAGAACTAAAGACAAATCCATAATTTAAAGCTGTTAACTGATCATTTCCCCCCCAAGTTCTCTATTGCACTTAAAGGCAAACAAAACCCTTACATTCTTTATTGTCACTAACAGTAGTCTATGAAAGCAGCTACTTGGTCATCTAAAGCCTTGTCTCTGATAGACAGTTCACAAGTGAAATTTAAGTAACTATTTTCTCACTGCATGCGACAAGCTACCAGTGCCTCTTTAGCATTGGAAATAGGGTCATTTTAAATGTATCAGATCTGAGAATCTATTCAAGCTAAATAGATACAGAAAAGGCTTTCAATAAAATTCAACATCCATTCATGTTAAAAACTCTCAATACACTAGGTATTGAAGGAACATAACTCAAAATAAGAGCCATCCATGACAAACCCACTGCCAACATCATACTGAAACAGCAAAAGCTGTAAACACTCCCCTTGAAAACTGGCAGAAGATAAGGATGCCCTCTCTCACCACTCCTATTCAACATAGTATTGAAAGTTCTGGCTAGGGCAATCAGGCAAGAGAAAGAAATAAAGGCATCCAAATAGGAAGAGAGGATGTCAAACTACTCTGGTTTGCAGACAACATAATCCTGTATCTAGAAAACTCCATAGTCTCAGCCCAAAAGCTTTTAAGCTGATAAACAACTTCAGCAAAGTCTCAGGATACAAAATCAATGTGCAAAAATCACTAGCATTCCTATACACCAACAACAGTCAAGCTGAGAGCCAAATCAGGAGTGAACTCCCATTCACATTTGCCACAAAAAGAATAAAATACCTGGGAATACAGCTAACCAGGGAGGTGAAAGATCTCTACAAGAACTGCAGCCAGGCATGGTGGCTCATGCCTGTAATCCCAGCACTTTGAGAGGCCGAGGAGGGTGGATCACCTGAGGTCAGGAGTTCGAGATCAGCCTGACCAACATGGAGAAAACCTGTCTCTACTAAAAATACAAAATTAGACGGGTGTGGTGGCGCATGCCTGTAACCCCAGCTACTCAGGAGGCTGAGGTAGGAGAATCGCTTGAACCCAGGAGGCAGAGGTTGCGGTGAGCCGAGATTGCACCATTGCACTCCAGCCTGGGCAACAAGAGTGAAACTTCATCTCAAAAAAAAAAAAAAAAACTACAAACAACTGCTCAAAGAAATCAGAGGACATAAACAAATGGAAAAACATTCCATGCTCATGGATAGAAAGAATAAATATCACTAAAATGGCTGTACTGCCCAAAGCAATTTATAGATTTAATGCTATTCCTATTGAACTGCCATTGAGATTCTTTACAGAACTAGAAAAAACTATTTTAAAATTCATATGGAATAAAAAACAAGCTTGAATAGCCAAGGCAATTCTAAGCAAAAAGAATGAAGCTGGGGGCTGGGCACAGTGGCTCATGCCTGTAATCCTAGCACTTTAGGAGGCCGAGGCAGGTGGCCAAGGCAGGCCGAGGCTGAGGTCAAGAATTTGAGACCAGTCTGGCCAACATAGTGAAACCTCACCTCTACTAAAAATACAAAAATTAGCTGGGCATGGTGGTGGATGCCTGTAATCCCAGCTACTCAGGAGGCTGAGGCAGGAGAATTGCTTGAACCAAGGAGGCAGAGATTGCAATGAGAGAGCAAAAACTCCGTCTCAAAAAAATAATAATAATAATAACACAAAGAATGAAGCTGGAGTGATCATACCACCTGATCTCAAGCTACACTGCAGGATTATAGTAATCAAAACAGCATGGTACTGGTACAAAAACAGACACATACATAAATGGAACAGAATTGAGAACCCAGAAATAAGACCACACACCTACAGCTATCTGATCTTCTACAAACCTGACAAAAACAAGCAATGGGGAGAGGATTCCCTATTCAATAAATGGTGCTTGGATAACTGGTAGCCATATGCAGACTAAAGCCAAACTCCTTCCTTACACCATGTACTAAAAGTAACTCGAGATGGATTAAAGACTTAAATGTAAAACCCAAAACTATAAAAACCCTGGAAGACAATGAAGGCTATACCATTCAGAACATATGCATGAGCAGAGATTTCATGACAAAGATGCCAAAAGCAATTGCAACAAAAACAAAAATTGACAAATGGGATCTAATTAAACTAAAGAACTTCTGCCCAGCAAAAGAAACTATCAACACAGTAAACAGATGATCTACAGAATGGGAGAAAATTTTTGCAAACTATGCATCCAACAAAGGTCTAATATCCAGCATCTGTACAGAAGTCAAACACATTTACAAGAAAAAAAAACATTAAAAAGTGGGCAAAGAACATGAACAGACACTTCTCAGAAGAAAACATACAGGTGGTCAGCGTCATATGAAAAAAAGCTCAACATCATTGCTCATTAAAGAAATGCAAATCAAAACAACAATGAGATACCATCTCACACCAGTCAGAATGGCTACTACTAAAAAGTCAAAAAATAACTGGTGTTGATGAGGTTGTGGAGAAAAAGGAACTTATACACTGTTGGTGGGAGCAGAAATTAGTTCAGCCATTGTGGAAGACAGTGTGGCAATTCCTCAGAGACCTAAAGACAGAAATACCATTCGACCCAGCAATCCCATTATTGGGTATATACCCAAAGGAATATAAATCATTCTATTATGAAAAGACACATGCATGCATATTTTCAATGCAGCACTATTCACAATAGCAAAGACATGGAATCAACCTAAATGCCCATCAATGATAGACTTGATAAAGAAATGTGGTACATATGCACCACGAAATACTATGCAGCCATTAAAAAGAATGAGATCATATCATTTGCAGGGACATGGATGGAGCTGGAGGCCATTATCCTTAGCAAACTAATACAGGAACAGAAAACCAAATACCTCATGTTCTCACTTATAAGTGGGAGCTAAATGATGAGAACATATGGACACAAAGAGGGAAACAACACACACTGGGGCCTATCAGAGAATGGAGGGTAGGAGGAGGGAACGGATCAGAAAAAATAACTAATGGGCACTAGGCTTAATACCTGGGTGATGAAGTAATCTGTACAACAAACCCCCATCACACAAGCTTACCTGTGTAACAAACCTGCACTGTACCCCTGAACTTAAAATAATTTTTTTAAAGTTGATATCATGGGAGAGAGTAGAATGGTGGTCACCAGAGGATGGGTAAAGAAGAAATGTTGGTCAAAGGATATGAAGTTTCAGTTACAAAAAAGGAATACATTGTAGAGATTTATTGCACAGCATGGTAACTGTGGTTAACTACAATGTATTATATATTTCATAATTGTTGGGAGAACATATTTTAAATGTTCTCACCATAAAAAAATAGGTCAGGGATGATATGCTAATTAACTTGATTTACTCTTTCAACAATGTATACATATAACAAAACAACATATTATATCCCATAAATATAGACAATTGTCAATTAAAAATTTATGAAGACTTTTTTTAAAAAAAACAGATGCTCCTTTATTCCCTGCTTTGAAATCTCATGCAAATTTCCCTTGTTGCTAAGCCCAACAGAAAACCAACAGGAAGAAAATTTAGGGAAACATATTTTTAGCTCAGCTAAGTTGACCAACAACAAAGTTATCAGAAGGGACTTTGGAGGTACTGGCAGCATTCTTTTTCTTTTCTTGGATGGGTGGGGGTTGGAGGTGTCCACAAGCATAGCTTTTAAATTATTCATTAAACAGTACATTTACAACTTATGTGATTTTGTAATTACTTATTTTTAATGCTTTTTAAATGTTTATGCTTTTTAAATGTTTTAAATGTTATAAAACATTTTAAATGTTATGAAACATTTTAAATGTTATATAAAATGTTTGTAAATGTTATTTTTTATAAGTCTAAAATTTCTCCACTAATCCTCATATTTCCATGGATAAGAGAGGATTTCTGACCAAGCCTACAAAAGGGAGAACCAATGAAATCTCCACAGAGGAAACACTTCCAGTCTGTCTTTCTGATCCCTTACTTGCTGTTTCTCTTGGGAGAGATGCCTAATCCAATTGGCCTATCACACCAGTAGATGTCACAAAAACAAGATGCTATTTATTGACTCCCCCTTGGCCTTTTGACTTACTTATCACCATGCATGGCAGGTGTCTGTACTTCTAGACCCCATGCAGTAGACCCCTTAGTTGGGTCTTCCTTTCTCCCACAGAAGGGGCAAGCCATTCTATGGTTGCACAGCTACGTCCAAGGCATAATAAACCTGGCTCTCCTCTCTGTTGGCCCAGTCGTCTTTAATTCAGGGGAAAGCATTGGTAACTCCATCCACATTGGCCTAAGGTCCAAGCTTCATTCTCAAATCCGTCTTTGTCATTAATTCAGTACCCATTTGACTCATTCCTGTGTTTATATTATATCAGCCAGAACTCTAAAGTCTCCACCAGCATTAGAATCTGGGTCTCTGACATAAGGTCATAAGGTTCAGGAAAAGAAGTCTCCAAGTAGTGGGGATCCCTCAAAATCATGTGGTAACAGCATTATAGTACCAAATCATCTATCTGAAAACAATTGAGACCTGATGACAGGATTTAGCCCTGATCAATTATTGGGGGCCAGGGTCCTAAGACTCATAACTCCCTCTAAGCATCTGGCCAAGAGTATGCACTCAAACATTGCAAGCCAAATAGAAAACAAGTATCATTTTTTCATATCTGTGAAAGTCCCCTACGAACTCCATAGGCAACCTTATTCATTGAAAATTCGCTATTGCCCAACCAACCTAACCCCTAAAAAATGTGGCCCATTAGGCAAGTTTGCCCTGAAGTTGGCATTGTGCAAAAATATGTCATTTAGGGGACAATTAGAGGCTCTGATAATTTTTACACAGCTAATGTGCTTCTGCAGGAACTGTTCATGTGGTGTTAAAAGTCAGTGAACACTTTTAACTTTTATTTGCATTCCATTTTTATACTTACCAGAAAGAAAAAAGTGCAGAAAACATTCTTCCTAGTATCAAACCACAAATTCCAGCTCAGTTCAAGAAACTAAGAGTAGGAACCCTGCCTTCTAACTGATGCATAAAACATGGGTGTGCTGCTTTTTAAAAAGGAGGCTAGTAATAAAGCAAGAACAGCCAGTAACAGTTCTGGGCAGGGAAGAAATCAGCCAAACTCTTGCCAAAAATTATTGTATTAAATGCTAAATCCTACTTTAAGGTAGCAACCAAAATTTAATCTTTTCAAATGTTTCCCTTTATGAGTAGAGCCTCCTACTATTTTCTAAGAGGCGGAAGCACTGCTCTTTGCAAAGTGATTGACTTGTTTGACAGGAGCCAGAATTTAAAACTGGCATTGAAACCCAGCCAATCTGAAACCAGGAAGAAGAAAGTAACAACTGCTTATTGTATGCTCCATACAGATTTTCAGTATATTGATGCCATGTTTGCCAGAGAACAAATTTCCAAAGTCTGATTGCAGACCTCCTATCTCCTGACTTTTCACCTGCCTCTGTAAGTGTATGATTAGATGGTACTGGTGATTATTTGGAGCCATCACCAGGGGCTGCTTCCACTAAGAGCAGCCCAGTTAAGCAACACTTCCATGGTGTTCTTTCTTATAGTGACCAATGGACCATATCCATCTACCCCAGCTCAATGAAATCCCTTGGCAAATGAGGCACTTATGTGGAATTCCACATGACTGGCCATATTCAGGCAGGGCCTTGACAAGGAAGATGTGTAAAAGATTCTAATTTGAGGGGAGAAAGTCGGGGCGGAGCTAGCGGGGGTGGCAGATGAGATGTTGTTTTTTAAATGTTCTAGAGATCAGAATAGGTGTGAGGGTTCAGAAGATCATTCAGGAATACCAAAATAATGGCACCTGCTCTTCATTGTGGAATGTTTTAAAATGACTGCTAAAATTGCCGGGCGCAGTGGCTCATGCCTGTAATCCCAGCACTTTGGAAGGCGGAGGCAGGCAGATGACATGAGGCTAGGAGTTTGAGACCAGCCTGGCCAACATGGTGAAACCCCATCTATACTAAAAATACAAAAATTAGCCAGGTGTGGTGGTACGTGCCTGTAGGCCCAGCTACTCAGGAGACACTTGAGTCTCCTTGAGTCAAGAATCGCTTGAAACTGGGAAGCAGAGGTTGCAGTGAGTCGAGATAGCGCCACTGCACTCCAGCCTGGGTGGAGACAGAGTTAGACTCTGTCGCAAAAAAAAAAAGAAAAAGAAAAGATAAATAAATAAATAAAATGACTAATAAACATGAAAATATCTTCCCTTTAACATATTTTCAAAGCCTTCAGTAATAAAAATATCTGCTTCTTTAGCCATTTCCCATGCTTAAAGAAAAACTTACAATGCCATTAGCATAGAAACTGTGAACTCTGAGCCACCAAGTATTAAAAAACGTATAAAAGACATTTAATCTTGAGATTTAACCTTGAATCCTCAGTCTTCCCAAAACACGCTCTAATGATCAGACATCCTAATGTGTTGATCATAGATCTGTAAAGAAGGTCATAGCCTCGTAGAAACACATATCAGTTGTTTAACCTTAGGCATTAGATGAGAAAGAGATAATTGATAATTAAGGGAACGGAAGTTGAGCCTCGGCATGGGAATCCAGAAAGAAGTATCCACCACTGAAATAAAGGGTGAGAAATACAATACATTCTGGGAAAAACTTACAGCCATAGGACCTAGGATTATCCTATGAAGCCTGTTCTCTTTGTTTTCTATTTATCCTTTATCACAAAGCTCCATATGCCCTATGCTCTAATTATACAAAATATAGCTTATTAAGTGTTCTATCCTAATTCTCCCCACCCCACCATTTCTTCCTTTAGCAGAGAACATTGTAGATAAAAGTCTTTTTAAAAATAAAATGTTTGCATGGACACAAAGGACATGATTTGTATCTTCACATTCCTTATGAAGACAAACCAGAGAGGTCTTTGATCCCTGTATCCTGAGAGCCTAGAACAGTGCCTGGCACATAGTAAGTGTTTGTCTTAAACTTGAATCCCCAGAAAGCAAAGCTGAAGACAAGAGTTCTAAGTTCAACTACTTCGCCAGTGAATGAAATGCCAGGGAAGCAAAAGTGAGGATGAAGATAAGGGGTTATGAGGCAAGAGGGAGAACCATTCCTTAAGATGAATACCAAGGGCAAATATTTGCCCCATCTCAAGACATCATCTTCTGCTAAGCATAGAAACTGCACCTCAAGACTGTCCTCTGAGGGAAGAATTCATCCACTGGCCCCATTTCCCCTGGACTCCCTTGCCTTTTTGAGCTGTGTATGCATGGGTGCTGTACAGGGACCCCCAGAGCCTCCTTCCTTGGGGTCAACAGAAAAGGAGCAAGTAGCTCAGTGTGGGATAGTTGGCCCTGGAGGAAGCTGGTAGGAGCACACACACAGACAGGTGAAGAGGAGAGGACCTGGAGTGGTGCATAAGAGGAGTCTGATACAGCACTCAATAAATATTTGCTGAATGAATGTGTTTTTTTAATAATAGTCCCAGTTATTGATTAAAGAGGAGTAAAAAGTCAGCAGTAACCCATCATCATAATCATCTGTAGTTTAGTGGAGAAAAGACACAGGTCCCCCTTTGAAAGAGCTTGTTACTTGGAATAATTTTAATATTTGCTGATTTAAAAAATATTTTTCCAATTGTCAGCTTGTTGTAACTAGAACTGATTAGTGACAAAAAGTGATAGATGATGCACCTGTCCCTCACTTGAACTGAAGAAAAATTGTTCATAAAACATGGAGCAAATCATACATTTCCACAAGCGTCATTAGTAACAAATATCTGCTGAGTTAGCTTTTGTGCTCCTTCAGATTAGCCACTCTCTCACATACTGATCCTTCCCACATTGCAGCATCACTTTGTTACTACAACTCATCCTTTAAAGCTTAGCTGAGAAATCACTGCTACCAGGAAGCCTTCTCTCTCTCTCTCTCTCTCCCTCCCTCCCCTTCCTCTCTATTTCCAGTTTGTGCTAGGTGCTTTCAAGTTACTCAGTTTTACTGCTATTATTGCATCTCTCACATTCTATTGTAACTGTGATTGTCTATCTCCCTCACTAAATTATCAACAGGGGTGGGACTGAGACATTTATCTTCCTAGCACCAGACACATAGCAGGCATCCTACGAATTTCAGCAGAATCAAAGAATGTGTAAGTCGCTGAATAAGTGTTTGACAAAACTGCAAAGGATATTGGGAAGAGAACGGTAGCTGATGTTTATCACTGGTTGGGTTAGGGAAATCTTAGAGGAGCTGGATGTGGGCTGGATGCAGAAGGAAGATGAGACTCATGGATTTGGGGAGAAGGAAAATTGCATTACAGTTGGGTTTCTGACCATGAGACAGAAATGCCTTAACCTACCATAAGGCGGTGAATTATCTAGCTAGGCAGGAGCAGAAAGATCTGGAGCATTTCACAGCGTATAAAACTGAACAGGAAAGTCAGAGTGAGATTGTAGAGAGCACCAAAAGTCAGACCAAGCAGCTTTGTCTTTCTCCTCTGTTTTAGGTTCTCAGAATTTTCAGAGCAGTAGGCAACATGACCTAGTAGAGTTTCAAATGGCTGGTAGATATATGGAAGAGTAATTAGAAAAGAGAAACCAATTACACAGAGAAGAAAAAAGCAATTCCCTTTGTCAAGCTATGAGCCAAGGAAGTAAGACAAAGTTTGGCTTAAGAAAAAATAATTTGGGAGGATTTAAAGATTATACAAGTTTGGTGATTTCCTATTCTTTGTTTAGAGTTAACATTCTCCAAGATGTAACCTGAACTCCATAATCTACCCTAATTTATTCATCTCCTGCCAAACTGAACTGTTAGTTCATACATGACCTCTATTGGCTCACGTCTGGGAAAATCTTGGTGCCCAGAATACTTTCCCTTCTACCCATTTTCTTCTGTCAAAGCCTGACCTCCACTTTAATTCTCTTTTCTAATGCTATCTCATCCACAATAGAAAGTATATGTACATCACAATTAAAAGAACTAGAGAAGAAAGAGCAAATAAATTAAAAAACTAGCAGAAGAAATAAATAACTAAGATCAGAGCAGAACTGAAGGAGACAGAGACACGGAAAACCTTTCAAAAAATCAATGAATCCAGGAGGTGGTTTTTTGAAAATATTAACAAAATAGGCCACTAGCCAGACTAATAAAGAAGAAAAGAGAGGTCGCTTCCAAGACGGCCAAACAGGAACAGCTCTGGTCTACAGCTCCCAGTGAAATTGACACAGAAGATGAGTGATCTCTGCATTCCCAACTGAGGTACCTGGTTCATCTCATTGGGACTGGTTGGACAGTGGGTGCAGCCCAAGGAGGGTGAGCCAAAGCAGGGCAGGGCATCACTTCACCTGGGAAGTGCAAGGGGTTGGGGGATTTCCCTTTCCTAGCCAAGGGAAGCCATGAGTGACTGTACTTGGAGGAATGGTACACTCCTGCCCAAATACCATGCTTTTACCATGGTCTTTGCAACTGGCAGACCAGGAGATTCCCTCCCGTGGTTGGCTCGGCAGTTCCCACATCCATGGAGCCTGGCTCACTGCCAGCGCAGCAGACTGAGACCAACCTGGGCTGCTGGAGCTTGGTGGGGGGAGGGGTATCCACCATTGCTGAGGCTTGAGTAGGCGGTTCTATGCTCACAGTGTAAACAAAGAGGCAGGGAAGCTTGAACTGGGTGGAGCCCACCACAGCTCAGCAAGGCCTACTGCCTCTATAGATTCCACTTCTGGGGGCAGGGCATATCTGAACAAAAGGCAGCAGACAGCTTCTGCAGACTTAATTGTCCCTGACTGGCAGCTCTGAAGACAGCAGTTGTTCTCCCAGCACGGCGTTCGAGCTCTGATAACTGACAGAATCCCTCCTCAAATGGGTCCCTGACCCCCGTGTAGCCTGACTGGGAGACACCTCCTAGTAGGGGCTGACAAACACCTCATAGAGGTGGGTGCCCTTCTGGGACAAAGCTTCCAGAGGAAATATCAGGCAGCAATATCTGCTGTTCTGCAGCCTCCACCAGTGATACCCAGGCAAATAGGGACTGGAGTGGACCTCCAGCAAACTCCAAAAGACCTGCAGCTGAGGGGCCTGTTAGAAGGAAAACTAACTAACAGAAAGGAACAGCATCAACATCAACAAAAAGGACATCCACACCAAAATCCCATCCATAGGTCACCAACATCAAAAACCAAAGGTAGATAAAACCACAAAGAGGGGGAGAAGCCAGAGCAGAAAGGCCGAAAATTCCAAAAACAAGAACACCTCTTCTCCTCCAAAGGAACACAACTCCTCACCAGCAAGGGGACAAAACTGAGCGGGGAATGAGTTTGACGAGTTGACAGAAGTAGGCTTCAGAAGTTCAGTAAAAACAAACTTCTCTGAGCTAAAGGAGCAGGTTCTAACCCATTGCAAGGAAGTTAAAAACTTTGAAAAAAGGTTAGATGAATGGTGAACTAGAAGAACCAGTGTAGAGAAGAGCTTAAATGACCTGATGGAGCTGAAAACCACAGTACGAGAACTTCATGAAGCATACACAAGCTTCAATAGCTGATTTAATCAAGTGGAACAAAGGATATCAGTGATTGAATATCAAATTAATGAAATAAAATGAGAGGACAAGATTAGAGAAAAAAGAGTGCAAAGAAATGAACAAAACCTCCAAGAAATATGGGACTCTGTGAAAAGGCCAAATCTACGTTTGATTGGTGTACCTGAAAGTGACAGGGAGAATGGAACCAAGTTAGAAAACACTCTTCAGGATATTATCCAGAAGAACTTCCCCAACCTAGCAAGACAGGCCAACATCCAAATTCAGGAAATACAGAGAACATCACAAAGACATTCCTCAAAAAGAGCAACCCCAAGACACATAATTGTCAGATTCACCCAGCTTGAAATGAAGGAAAAAATGTTAAGAGCAGCCAGAGAGAAAGGTTGGGTTACCCACAAAGGGAAGCCCATCAGACTAAGAGCAGATCTCTCAGCAGAAACCCTACAAGCCAGAAGAAAGTGGGGGCCAATATTCAACATTCTTAAAGAAAAGAATCTTCAACCCAGAATTTCATATCTAGCCAAATTAAGCTTCATAAGTGAAGGAGAAATAAAATCCTTTACAGACAAGCAAATGCTGCGTGATTTTGTCACCACCAGACCTGCCTTACAAGAGCTCCTGAAGGAAGCACATGATATGGAAAGGAACAACCTGTACCAGCCACTGCAAAAACACGCCAAATTGTAAAGACCATCGACACTATGAAGAAACTGCATCAATTAACGGGCAAAATAAACAGCTAGCATCATAATGACAGGATCAAATTCACACATAACAATATTAACCTTAAATGTAAATGGGCTAAATGCCCTAATTAAAAGGCACAGACTGGCAAATTGGATAATGAGTCAAGACCCATCGGTGTGCTGTATTCAGAAGACCCATCTCACGTGCAAAGGCACACATAGGCTCAAAATAAAGGGATAGAGGAAGATCTGCCAAGCAAATGAAAAGCAAAAAAAAAAGCAGAGTTGCAATCCTGGTGTCTGATAAAACAGACTTTAAGACAACAAAGGTCAGAGGAGACAAAGAAAGGTTCATGACATAATGGTAAAGGGATCAATGCAGCAAGAAGAGCTAACTATCCTAAATATATATGCACCCAATACAGGAGCACCCAGATTCATAGAGCAAGTGCTTAGAGACCTAAAAAGAGACTTAGACTCCCACACAATAATAGTGGGAGACTTTAACACCCCACTGTCAATATTAGACAGATCAACGAGACAGAAAATTAACAAGGATATCCAGGGTTGAACTCAGCTCTGGACCAAGAGAACCTAATAGACTTCTACAGAACTCTCCACCCCAAATCAACAGAATATACATTCTTCTCAGCATCACATCATGCTTATTCTAAAATTGACTACATAATTGGAAGTAAACACTCCTCAGCAAATGTAAAAGAACAGAAAGCACAACAAACTGTTTCTCAGACCACAGTGCAATAAAATTAGAACACAGGATTAAGAAACTCACTCAGAACTGCACAATTACGTGGAAACTGAACAACCTGTTCCTGAATGACTACTAGGTAAATAACAAAATTGAGGCAGAAATAAAGACGTTCTTTGAAACCAATGAGAACAAAGACACAACGTGCCAGAATCTCTGGGACACGTTTAAAGCAGTGCGTAGAGGGAAATTTATAGCACTAAATGCCTACAAGGGAAAGGAGGAAAGATCTAAAATCGACACCCTAACATCACAATTAAAAGAACTAGAGAAGTAAGAGCAAACAAATTCAAAAGCAAGCAGAAGACAAGAAATAACTAAGATCAGAGCAGAACTAAAGCAGGTAGAAACACACAAAAAAACCCTTCAAAAAATCAAATAATCCAGCAGCTTGTTTTTTGAAAAGATCAACAAAATAGATAGAACACTAGCAAGCCTAATAAAGAAGAAAAGAGAGAAGAATCAAATAGATGCAATAAAAAATGATAAAGGGGATATCACCACTGATCCCACAGGAAAACAAATTACCATCAGAGAATACTATAAACAACTACATGCAAATAAACTAGAAAATCTAGAAGAAATGGATAAATTCCTAGACACATACATGCTCCCAACACTAAACCAGGAAGAAGTTGAATCTCTGAATAGACCAGTAACAGGTTCTGATATTGAGGCAATAATTAATAGCCTACCAACCAAAAAAATGTCCAGGACTAGACAGATTTACAGCCAAATTCTACCAGAGGTACAAAGAGGAGCTGGTACCATTGCTTCTGAAACTATTCCAATCAATAGAAAAAGAGGGAATCCTCCCTAACTCATTATATGAGGCCAGCATAAGCCTGATACCAAAGCCTGGCAGAGAAACAGCACAAAAAAGAGAATTTTAGACCAATGTCCCTGATGAACATCGATGCGAAAATCCTCAATAAAATACTGGCAAACTGAATCCAGCAGCACATCAAAAAGGTTATCCACAACAATCAAGTGGGCTTCATCCGTGGGATGCAAGTCTGGTTCAATATACACAAATCAAAAAATGTAATCCATCACATAAACAGAACCAACCAAAAAAACCACATGATTATCTCAATAGATGCAGAAAAGACCTTTGATAAAATTCAACAGCCTTTCATGCTAAAAACCCTCAATAAACTAGGTATTGATGGAATGTATCTCAAAATAATAAGAGCTATTTATGACAAACCCACAGCCAATATCATACTGAATGGGCAAAAACTGGAAGCATTCCCTTTGAAAACCATCACAAGACAAAAATGGCCTCTCTCAACACTCCTATTCAACATAGTATTGGAAGTTATGGCCAGGGAAATCAGGGAAGAGAAAGAAATAAAGGGTATTCAAATAAGAAAAGAGAAAGTCAAATTGTCCCTGTTTACAGGTGACATGATTGTATATTTGGAAAACCCCATCGTCTCAGCCAAAAATCCCCTTAAGCTGATATGCAACTTCAGGAAAGTCTCAGGATACAAAATCAATGTGCAAAAATCACAAGCATTCCTATACACCAATAACAGACAAACAGAGAACCAAATCACGAGTGAATTCCCATTCACAGTAACTACAAAGAGAATAAAATACCTAGGAATCTAACTTACAAGGGATGTGAAGGACCTCTTAAAGAGAACTACAAACCACTGCTCAATGAAATAAAAGAGGACAAAAACAAATGAAAGAACATTCCATGCTCATGGATGGGAAGAATCAATATTGTGAAAATGGCCATACTGCCCAAAGTAATTTGAGATTCAATGCTATTCCCATCAAGCTACCATTGTCTTTCTTCACAGAACTGGAAAAAAAACTACTTTAAGTTTCATATGGAACTAACAAAAGCCCGCATAGCCAAGGCAATCCTAAGCAAAAAGAACAAAGTTGGAGGCATCATGCTACCTGACTTCAAACTATACTACAAGGCTACAGTAATAAAACAGCATGGTAATGGTACCAAAACAGATATACAGACCAACGGAACAGAACAGAGGCCTCAGAAATAACATCACACATCTACAACCATCTGATGTTTGACAAACCTGACAAAAAACAAGCAATGGGGAAAGGATTCCCTATTTAATAAATGGTGCTGGGAAAACTGGCTGGCCATGTGTAGAAAGCTGAAACTGGATCCCTTCCTTACACCTTATACAAAAATTAATTCAAGATGGATTAAAGACTTAAACATAAGACCTAAAACCATTAAAATCCTACAAGAAAACCTAGGTAATACCATTCAGGACATAGGCATGGGCAAAGACTTAATGACTAAAACACCAAAAGCAATGGCAATAAAAGTGAAAATTGACAAATGGGATCTAATTAAACTAAAGAGCTTCTACACAGCAAAGGAAACTATCATCAGAGTGAACAGGCAACCTACAAAATGGGAGAAAATTTTTGCAATCTACTCATCTGACAAAGGTCTAATATCCAGAATCTACAAAGAACTTCAACAAATTTACAAGCAAAAACAAACAACCCCATCAAAAAGTGGGCAAAGGAGATGAACAGACACTTCTCAAAAGAAGACACTTATGCAGCCAACAGACATATGAAAAAAATGCTCATCATCACTGGTCATCAGAGAAATGCAAATCAAAACCACAATGAGATACTATCTCATGCCAGTTAGAATGGCAATCATTAAAAAGTCAGGAAACAACTTTGTGGAGAAATAGGAATGCTTTTACACTGTTGGTGGGAGTGTAAATTAGTTCAACCATTTTGGAAGACAGTGTGGTGATTCCTCAAGGATCTAGAACCAGAAATCCCATTCGACCAGAAATCCCATTACTGGGTATATACCCAAAGGATTATAAATCATGCTACTATAAGGACACATGCACACATAAGTTTACTGCAGCACTATTCACAATAACAAAGACTTGGAACCAACCCAAATCCCCATCAATAATAGACTGGATAAAGAAAATGTGGCACACACAAACCATGGAATACCATGCAGCCATAAAAAAGGATGAGTTCATGTCCTTTGCAGGGACATGGATGAAGCTGGAAACCATCATTCTCAGCAAAATATCACAAGGACAGAAAACCAAACACCGCATGTTCTCACTCATAAGTGGGAGTTGAACAATGAGAACACATGGAAACAGGGAGGGGAACATCACACACCAGGGCCTGTTAGGGGCTGGGGGTTGGGGGCGGGATAGCATTAGGAGAAATACCTAATGTAAATGACGAGTTGATGGGTGCATCAAATCAACATGGCACATGTATAACTATGTAACAAACCTGCACGTTGTGCACATGTACCCTAGAACTTAAAGTATAATAATAATTACAAAAGAAGAAAAGAGAGAAGAATCATAGACACTCAATAAAAAATAATAAAGGGGATATCACCACTGATCCCACAGAAATACAAACTACCATCAGAGAATATTATAAACACCTCTATGCAAATAAACTAGAATATGTAGAATAAATGGATACATTCCTGGACACATACACCCTCCCAAGACTAAACCAGGAAGAAGTCGAATCCCTGAATAGACCAATAACAAGTTCTGAAATTGAGGCAGCTTCTCAAAGTGTTGGAATTACAGGCATGAGCCACCATTTCAGAAGGAATGGTACCAGCTCCTCCTTTTACCTCTGGTAGAATTCGGCTGTGAATCCATCTGATCCTGGGCTGTTTTTGCTTGCCATGTATATGACTTCTTTTCAGAAATGTCTATTCAAATATTTTGTCCATTTTTAAATCAGGTTATTAGACTTGTTCCTATAGAGTTGTTTGAGTTACTTATATACTCTGTATTAATCCCTTGTCAGATGGGTAGTCTGCAAATATTTTCTCCCATTCTGTGGGTCATCTATTCACTTTGTTGCTTCCTTCCTTTGCTGTGTGGAACCTTTTAACTTGATGTAATCCCATTTGTTCATTTTGCCTTGGATGCCTGTGTCTGTGGGGTATTACTCAAGAAACTTTTGCCCAGACCAATATCCTGGAGAGCTTCCCCAATGTTTCCTTGTAGTGTTTTCTTTTTTTTTTTTTAAACTTTCTTCAGAAAGCCTATTCTGTTCTTTCTTCCCTCACCTTTTGTTCTTTTTTTAAATTTTATTATTATCATACTTCAAGTTTTAGGGTACATGTGCACAATGTGCAGGTTTGTTACATATGTATACATGTGCCATGCTGGTGTGCTGCATAGTTTGAGTTCTTAGATTTTGATTTGATTTTTGTATATGGTGAGAGATAGGGGTCAAGTTTCATTCTTCTACATATAGGTATCTGGTTTTCTCAGCACCGTTTATTGAAAAGACTGTCTTTTCCCCAGTGTATACTCTTGGCAACTTTGTCAAAAATGAGTGGTGTGTCAGTTTGTTTCTGGGCTCTCTATTTTGTTCCATTGGTCTATGTGTCTGTTTTTATGACAGTAGCATGCTGCTTTGGTTACTATAGCTCTGTAGTATAATTTGAAATCAGATAATGTGACCCCTCAAGTTTAGTTCTTTTTGCTAAGGATATCTTGGGCTATTCTAGGTCTTTTCTGGTTCCATATAAACTTTAGATTTTTTTCTATTTCTGTGAAGAATGTCATTGCTATTTTGACAGGATTACATTGAATCTGTAATTGCTTTGTGTAGCATGGACATTTAAACAATATTGATTCTCCCAATCCATGAACACGGAATGTCTTTCCATTTTGTGTCCTCTTCAATTTCTTTCATCAGTGTTTTGTAGTTTTCACTGTATGGATCTTTCACTTCTTTAGTAAAGTTAATTCCTATTTAATTTTATTTGTGGCTACTGTAAATGGAATTTTTAAATTTCTTTTTCAGATTGTTCACCATTAGCATATAGAAATGCTACTGATTTTTGTATGTTGGTTTTGTATCCTGAAACTTTACTAAATTTATCAGTTCTAATTTTCTTTTGTGGAGTCTTCAGGTTTTTCCAAATATAAGATCATGTCAGACAAGGATAATTTGTCTTCTTTATTTCCAGTTTGTATGTCCATTATTTCTTTCTCTTATCTGATTGCTCTACCTAGGACTTCCAGTGCTATGCTGAAGAACAGTGGTGAAAATGAGTATCTTTGTTGTGTTCCAGATCTTAGAGGAAAGGCTTTCAGTTTTTCCCTATTAAGTATGGCACTAGCTGTGGGTCTTTCATATATGGCTTTCATTATGTTGAGATGTTCCTTCTATACCCAGATTTTTTAGGGTTTTTATTATTAAGAGATGTTGAATTTTATCAAATGTTTTTCCAGCATCAATTGAAATGATCATATGGTTTTTTGTCCTTCATTCTGCTGATATGATGCATCACATGGATTTATTTGCATATGTTGAACCATCCCTGCATCCCTGGTATAAATCCTACTTGGTCATGATGAACAATTTTTTAATGTTTGTTGAATTAGGTTTGCAAGTAAAATATTTTGTTGAGGATTCCTGCATCAGTATTCATCAGAGATATTGTCCTGTAGTTTTCTTTTTTTGATGTGTCTTTGTCTAGTTTGGGTATCAAGGTCATGCTGATGAATTTGGAAGTATTTCTTCCTCTATTTTTCAGAATACTTTCAGTAGGATTGGTATTAGTTCTTTAAATGTTTGGTAGAATTTAGCAGTGAATCCATAGGGTTCCAGGCTTTCCTTTACTGGGAGAATTTTTATTATGGCTTTGATTCTTCACTTGTTATTGGTCTATTCAGGTTTTGGATTTCTTCTTCATTCAATTTGGTAGGTTGTATGTGTCTAGGAATTTATCCTTTTCCTCCAGATTTTCCAATTTATTGGCATATGGTTTTTCATAGTAGCCACTAATGATCCTTTGAATTTCTGTGATATCAGCTGTAATGTCTCATTTTTCATGTCTTATTTTATTCACTTGGGTCTTCTCCTTTTTTTTCTTAGTCTGGCCAAAAGTTTATTAATTTTGTTTCTCTTTTCAAAAACCAACTCTCTGTTTTGTTGATCTTTTTATTTGCTTCATTTCAAATTCATTTATTTCTGCCCTAATCTATTTCTTTTCTTATATTAATTTTGGGTTTGGTTTGCTCTCCCTTTTCTAGATCTTTGAGATGCATTGTTAAGTTATTTATTTGAAGTTTTTCTTCTTTTTTGATGTAGGCACTTAATAGGTATAAATTTCCCTCTTAGTACTGCTTTCTGTATATCCCATAGGTTTTGGTATGTTGTGTTTTCATTATTATTTGCTTCAATAAATTTTTCAATTTCTTCTAATTTCTTTATTGACCCATTGGTCATTCAGGAGCATATCATTTAATTTGCATGTGTTCGTGTAGTTTCCAAAACTCCTCTTGTTGATTTCTAGTTTTATTCCATTGTGTGTGAGAAAAAGAAGATGTTTGATATAATTTCAATTTCTAAAAATGTTTTCAGACCCGTTTTGTGACCTAACATATGGTCTATCTTTGAAAATGACCCATGTGCTGAGGGGAAGAATGTGTATTCTGTAACTTTTGGATGAAATGTTTTGTAAATATCTATGAGATCCATTTGGTGTATAGTGCAGATTAAGTCTAATGCTTCTTTGTGGAGTTTCTGTCTGGGAGATCTGTCCAGTGCTCAAAGTGAGGTGTTGATGTCTCCAGCTAATGAGTTCTATCTCTCTCTTTAGTTGTAATAATATTTGCTTCATATTTCTGGGTCATCCTGTGTCAGGTGCATATATATTTACAATCATTACATCCTGTTGCTGGATTGACTCTTTATCATTAATGACCTTCTATATTAGTCTGTTATCATGCTACTAATAAAGACATACCCCAGAATGATTAATTGATAAAGGAAAGAGGTTTAATTGTCTCACAGTTCAGCATGGCTGGGGAGGCCTCAGGAAACTTACAATTGTGGCAGAAGGAGAAGCAAACACATCCTTCTTCACATGGCAGTAGGAAGGAGAAGAATGAGAACAAAGCAAAAGGGGAAGCCCCTTATAAAACCATCAGATCTCCTGAGAACTTACTATCATGAGAATATCATGGGGGAAACTGCCCCCAGGATTCAATTACTTCCCTCTGGGTCTCTCTCACCACATGTGGGAATTATGGGAACTATAATTCAACATGAGATTTGGGCGGGAACACAGCCAAACCATATCACATTTTTGGCTCTTTTTATAGTTTTTGTCTTGAAATCTATTTTGTCTAATATGAGTATAGCTACTCCTGCTCTTTTTTGATTTCCGTTGGCATGGAATATCTTTTTCCATCCCTTTATTTACATAGTTTACATGTGAAGTGTGTTTTTTTCACTTCATAGGTAAAGTGTGTTTCTTGTAGGCAACAGATCATTGGGTCTTGTTTTTTCATCTATTCAGCCACTCTATGTCTTTAGATTGTAGAGTTTAATCCATTTATATTCAATGATATTCTTGATAAGTAGAAATTTACCCTGCCATTGTGTTATTTGTTTTCTGGTTGTTGTGTGGTCCTGTCTTCCTTATTTCCTTCCTTTCTGTCTTCCTTTTAGTGAAGGTGATTTTCCCTGTTGGTATGATTTAATTTCTTCCTTTTTTTGTGTGTGTACCTGTTGTTTGTTTTTTTGATTTGAGGTTACCATGAAACTTGCAAATACTTTCTTATAATCCATTATTTTAAACTGGTGATAACAATGATTGTATAAACAAACATGTAAAAAGAAAGAAAACCAATAAAAACTCTACACTTTAACTTCATCCCCCTGTTTAAGTTTTATTGTTTGTATTTGTATCTTATTATACTGTCTATGTTTGAAAAGTTGTAGTAGTTATTATTTTTTATTGGTTCATCATTTAGTTTTTGTACTTAAAAGAGGAGAAACTTACACACCATGAAAGCAATGTTATAATATTCTGAGTTGTTCTGTGTGCTTACTCTTATCAGTGAGTTTTGTACTTTCAGATGATTTCTTCTTGCTCATTAATATCCTTTTTTCTTTCAGATTGAAAGACTCCTTTTAACATTTCTTATAGGGCAGGCTTGATGTTAGTGAAATCCCTCAGCTTTTGTTTGTCTGGGAAAGTTTTTATTTATCCTTCATGCTTGAAGGATATACACCAGATCTACTATTCTAGGGTCAAATATTTTTTTCCTTCAGCAACATTCTACCCTTATGTCTCTCTCTACCTCCTCTTCTTTAAGGCCAATAACTCTTAGATTTGTGTATTTTCTGAATCTTGTAGGGGTGCTTCATTATTTTCTATTCTTTTTTCTCTTGTCTTTTCAGTGTGTTTTCAAATATCCTGTTTTTAAACTCACTAATTCTTTCTTCTGCTTGGTCAATTCTGCTATTAAGAGACTCTGATGCATTATTCAGTATGTCAATTGCACTTTTCAACTCTAGAATTTCTGCTTGATTCTTTTTAATTATTTCAATCTCTTTGCTAAATTTATACCATAGAATTTTTTTTTTTTTTTTTTGAGATGGAGTCCCACTCTGTCACTCAGGCTGGAGTGCAGTAGCACAGTCTTGGCTCCCCATAACCTCTGCCTCCAAGGTTCAAGCAATTCTCCTGCCTCAGCCTCCCAAGTAGCTGGAATTACAGGCACCCACCACCACACCTGGATAACATTTGTATTTTTAGTAGAGAGGGGGTTTTGTTGGCCACACTGGTCTTGAGCTCCAGACTTCAGGTGATCTGCCCTCCTAGGCCTCCCAAAGTGCTGGGATTACAGGTGTGAGCCACCATGTCCGGCCTATCCCATAGAATTCTAAATTTCTTCTGTGTATTATCTTGAATTTTCTTTGAGTTTCCTCAAAACAGCTATTTTGAATTCTCTGTCTGAGAAGTCACACATCTCTGTTTCTCCAGGATTGGCCCCTGGTGGCTTATTTAGTTTGTTTGATTAGGTCATGTTTTCCTGGAGGATCTTAATGATTGTAGATGTTCCTTGGTGTCTAAGCATTGAAGAGTTTAGATATTTATTGTAGTCATCACAGTCTAGGCTTGTTTTTACCCATCCTTCTTGAGGAGGATTTCCAGGTATTTGAAGGGACTTGGGCCCCAAGTCCAATAATTTTGTAGTATTTGCAGACTTGTGAAGGTACTTCCTTGGTGGTTTTGGATAAGATCTGGAAGAATTCTCTGGATTACCAGGCAGAGACTCTTGTTCTTTTTCCTTACTTTATCCCAAACACATGGAGTCTCTCTCTTTTATGAGCCATTTGGAACTAGGAGTGTGGTGAAGTAAGCAGCCTGTGGCCACCAAAAGTGTGCTGGGTCAGATCTGAACCCAGCAGAGCAGTGAGTCTTGCCCAAGGCCTACTGTAACCACTACTGAGATGTCACCTATGTTCACTTAAGGCCCTAGGGCTCTATGATGAACAGGTAGCAAAAGCCAGCCAGGTTTGTGTCTTTTCCTTCAGAGTAGCAAATTCCCCCAGGCCTTTGATGAGTCCAGAGATGCTGTCTAGGAGCCAGGGCTTAGAGTCAAAAACCTTAGAAGTTTGCCTGATGTTCTATTCTACTGCAGCTCAGCTGGCACTCAAACCACAATATAAAATCCTTCCCACTCTTTCCTCCCTTTTTCACAGCCAGAGAAACCCCTCCCTGTGGCCACAACCACCAGTGGCCCATGGGGAATTCTACCAGGTCACTAACAATGTTCACTTGAAGACCAACATCTCTTCAGTCAGCTTGTGGTGAATGCTGCCAGGCCTGTGGGCTCTTTTCTGCCTCAGAGTAGGTCCAGAAATGCTATCCAAGGGCCTAGGCCTGGAATCAGTCCATGGTTCTCTGTGTGCTGTTGTTTCTTGTGGATGCACATCTATGTCTTTGCTTTGAAGGATTAGTTATTCATTCTAGTCTTCTCTGTCCAGTTTCTTTGCTTGTTTTATTGGATAGATTTGCTTACAGGTTCTTTACTGCCCAGTCACTGACTCCTTTTTGGCTCTACGTAGCCTATGTTTGCCTCAGCTCTGGTAAACAATCAGAGAGCTGCCTTTCCTGAATGAGGGAGGTCCCCCAAAAAATATTCTGGCAGTGTGGGAAGGCTGGCTAGCAGTTCATGCCCAGGGGCCTGTGGGACAAACCTCCTACAGCACAGTGCTGCTGAATAACTATAGAAATGTGGAATTTTCTTTGGCTGAGTTACAGAGCAGAGCTTCCAGGGCTGGAAATGGGAGTCCTGCCTACCCACTTTGTCTCTGCTTGTCCTCAAGGATATTTCTTCCTTCAGGTATTCATGATGCTTTTTGTCAGTTAAGGTAGGGACAGTTCTCCTGCCAGGGAACCAAAGATGGTGGAGAAGCTTGTTGTACACCTCAATTTCACTTTTTTTACTATAGAAAAAGTGAGCTTGGGGGACATTTTTCACACACTTGGTTACAGGGAGAAAGTAGGGAGGGGCATCATGAATGTGGAAGTCTAACTCTCTTACTGTCCACTCAGAGTTATTTTCACCTTTCTGTGGCCCCAGGGAGTATCTCAAGTTCATATTTGAGTTCTGGGATATTTCTGGTAACGATCTTAGTGCTGTATATTTAGTTTGGGTTTTCTGTTATGGGGGATGGGGGAGGTGAAGCCAGCTTTATTCTATGATACCATTTTGATTTTGGAATTGGAAGTCACTTATTCCTTTTACTTAACTCTATTTTTGTACCCATTAACCAACCTCTTTTGATTCCCCCATCCTGCCTACACTTCCTAGCCTCCAGTAACCATATTCTACTCTCTACCTTCATGAGATCAACTATTTCAGCTCCCACATATGAGTGAGAACATAGGGTATTTGTTTTCCTTTGCCCAGCTTATTTCACTTAACAGACTGTCCTCCAGGTCTATCCATGTTGCTGCAAATGACAGAATCTCATTTTTTATGGTGAAATAATCTTCCATTATGCATGTATACCATATTTTCTCTATCCATTCATCAATTGATGGACACTTAGAAATGCAGAATCTTGTCCAGTATTCACAGTAGCCAAGTTATGGAATCAACCTAACAAGCTCCTGGTGGTACAGATACTGATGATTCCTGGGCTATACTTTGAGTAGCAAATATTTAAAATACAGTAGTACCTGAATGCCTCTAAGTCAGAATAAGAGAAAAAAATAACAAAATACAATAGTAGGCTGTAGAGTTCAGATCTGTGATTTTCAGAGTAGGGTTCACAGTCAGACATAGGCAGTAAGGATCCTTTTATGGGGCAAATAAAGTATAACTTAATAGACTTTAATTTTCATATACTAATAAATGCTGCTTAGTAGCAGGAGTTCCTACTGAGAAGATCCGATTATCTTGCAGTGCTTGGTAATTATGTAAAATGTGTTCATTCATTCAACAACTACTATTAAGCATTGCCTGCGTGGAAGGCACTGATGTCGTCACTGGGAGAACATCTGAACAAAACAAACAAAAACTCCCTGCTATCATAGAGATTACATTTTAGCAGAGAATAATATGATAAGGTATGCATGTAGTTGGAATTCCTATATGTTTAGGAAAATATACTTTTTTTTTTTTGAGACAGATTCTTACTTCATCACCCAGCCTGGAGTGCAGAGGCACAATCTTGGCTCACTGCAACTTCTGCCTCCTGAGTTCAAGCCAGCCTCCCAAGTAACTGGAATTACAGGAGCATACCACTATGCTCGGCTAATTTTTTGTATTTTTAGTAGAGACATGGTTTCACCATGTTGGCCAGGCTGGTCTCAAATTCCTGAACTCAAGTGATCTGCCTGCCTCAGCCACCCAAAGTGCTGGGAATTACAGGCATAAGCCACCACAACCAGCTCTTTTGTGATATTCTTTCTAAACATCTAGATCTGTATGAAGAAAGAATACAGAGGGAATAACAAATGGTAGTTAATATATTAACGATAGAAAGTATTACCTCATCAAGGTGTAGAGAGCTCTTGCACATACATTGCCTAAGTATCAGATATAGACGCTGAAAAAAATGAGATATATAGTATAAAACTATCCAGTCAATAATGAGCAAAACCTAAAGGAGGCTTGCTTCCAACATATTGAAAATAAAATCTATCAAGTAAATGTATCTTTTCTAAATATTTTTATTTAGAAAATGAAATCATGCTGCTAATAAAGACATACCCAACACTGGGTAATTTATAAAAAAAAAAAAAAAAGAGGTTTAATGAACTCACAGTTCCACATGACTGGGGGGAACTCACAAGCATGGTGGAATGCAAAGGAGGAGAAAGGCATGTCTTACATGGTGGCTGGCAAAACAGAGAGCATGTGCAGGGGAACTGCCCATTTCAAAACCATTAGATCTCATGAGAATTATTTACTATCATGAGAACAGTATAGGAAAAACTCACCCTCCATGATTCAATTACTTCCTACCAGGTCCATCCCATGACACATGGGGATTATTACAGTTCAAGGTGAGACGTGGGTGGAGGACACAGAGCCAAACCATATCATCTATTCCCATAAGCCTCGATAATGTTTAAAGTGATACAAATGCCCTATAATCTAAAGAAAAACAGAAGCACAGAAAATTTCATAAGAAAATTTTGGCCAGGCATAGTGACTTACAATTGTAACCCCAGCAATTTGGGAGGCTTAAGTGGGAGGATTGCTTGAGCCCAGGAGTTGGAGACTAGACTAGGCAACATAGGGAGACACCCACCTCTACAAAGAAAAAAACAATTAAAAAATTAGCCAGTTTTGTGGCACACACCTGTAGTTCCAGCTCCTCTAGATGCTGAGGTGGGAAGATTGCTTGAGCCTGGCAGGTCGAGGTTGCAGTGAGCAGGAATCACACCACTGCACTCCAGCCTGAGGTATGGAGTGAGATTCTGTCTCAAGAAGAAAAAAAATTGTAAGAAAATTTGAAATAAGCAGAAATGGTTACGGTTATTTTTAATAGAAATTATGCATTGTTTAGAGCCCACTCTTCCAAGTTATTTGATGTAAGCCTTTCATTGACATTCAGCTATTTTACAACTTTTAAAAGTTGTAGGTGACTGATAGCAAAGCAAAATAATTGTCTATACACAATTCTTGTCTATGGATATGCAATAAATTGTGTCTAGTGGAGGTTCAATTAACTTCCCTTCCCCATGATAGAAAGTCAGTTTTGCAACCACTTGCAAATTCATTTCAATATTCTTGATATATAAGTGTCTTCATTCTTTGGGTTCTCTCTCAAATCAGTTGAAAATGTTTTTCCAATTCTCTCATTTAATTAACGAGTTAAATAAAATCTTTGGCATCTGTTCATTTTATATTCATAGGAGTCATGATGTTACTTTTTTTGGAAAATTATCCTTTTACAGATGTATGAAACAAAACACTTCACCATTTTCAAGTTGAAAAGAGGCTTCAATTTTTACTTAAAATTCAATCCAATCATTCAATTAAATTTAAGTGAATTTATATATTCCTATTATATATTCCAAGCATATTCCTATTTACATATTAATCATTCAATTAAATTTAAGTGAATTTACATATTCCTATTATATATTCAAAGCATATCATTAATGAAAGCATTAATCCCTGGATAGATGGACTGACAGCTCAAGGTCATTAAATATACTGTTTTTCCATAGTGTCCCCAGTTTTCATAACTTCTGGCTGGAAAGTTTTCCAGGCTAACTGTTTCAGGGCTAGGGAAATCTGGGGTAAAATCATAGAGAATGTGAATTCATTTGGCTTGCTTAGTAAATTAAAAGTCAAGATTGACAGTAACGTAATTTTAAAAATAATTGCTTGATGACAATTCAATAGCTATTATACCCAAATAATAATTTTACAATTTACATGTCACAAATAAGTGAAGAAAAAGAAATACACCCTCCAGCCCAATCTTTCACATTTGAAGTATTCCAATCAATAGAAAAAGAGGGAATCCTCCCTAACTCATTTTATGAGGCCAGCATCAGCCTGATACCAAAGCCCGGCAGAGACACAACCAAAAAAGAGAATTTCAGACCAATATCCTTGATGAACATTGATGCAAAAATCCTCAATAAAATACTGGCAAACCGAATCCAGCAGCACATCTAAAAGCTTATCCACCATGATCAAGTGGGCTTCATCCCTGGGATGCAAGGCTGGTTCAACATATGCAAATCAATAAATGTAATCCAGCATATAAACAGAACCAAAGACAAAAACCACATGGTCATCTCAATAGATGCAGAAAAGGCCTTTGACAAAATTCAACAACGCTTCATGCTAAAAACTCTCAATAAATTAGGTATTGATGGGACGTATCTCAAAATAATAAGAGCTATCTATGACAAACCTACAGCCAATATCATACTGAAGGGGCAAAAACTGGAAGCATTCCCTTTGAAAACTGGCACAAGGCAGGGATGCCCTCTCTCACCACTGCTATTCAACATAGTGTTGGAAGTTCTGGCCAGGGCAATCAGGCAGGAGAAGGAAATAAAGGGTATTCAATTAGGAAAAGAGGAAGTCAAATTGTCCCTGTTTGCAGATGACATGATTGTATATCTAGAAAACCCCATTGTCTCAGCCCAAAATCTCCTTAAGCTGATAAGCAACTTCAGCAAAGTCTCAGGATACAAAATCAATGTACAAAAATCACAAGCATTTTTATACACCAATCACAGACAAACAGAGAGCCAAATCATGAGTGAACTCCCATTCACAATTGCTTCAAAGAGAATAAAATACCTAGGAATCCAACTTACAAGGAACATGAAGGACCTCTTCAAGGAGAACTACAAACCACTGCTCAATGAAATAAAAGAGGAAAGAAACAAATGGAAGAACACTCCATGCTCATGGGTTGGAAGAATCAATATCGTGAAAATGGCCATACTGCCCAAGGTAATTTATAGATTCAATGCCATTCCCATCAAGCTACCAATGACTTTCTTCACAGAATTGGAAAAAACTACTTTAAAGTTCATATGGAACCAAAAAAGAGCCCGCATCACCAAGTCAATCCTAAGCCAAAAGAACAAAGCTGGAGGCATCATGCTACCTGACTTCAAACTATACTACAAGACTACAGTAACCAAAATAGCATGGTACTGGTACCAAAACAGAGATATAGATCAATGGAACAGAACAGAGCCCTCAGAAATAATGCCACATATCTACAACTATCTGATCTTTGACAAACCTGACAAAAACAAGCAATGGGGAAAGGATTCCCTATTTAATAAATGGTGCTGGGAAAACTGGCTAGCCATATGTAGAAAGCTGCAACTGGATCCCTTCCTTACACCTTATACAAAAGTTAATTCAAGATGGATTAAAGACTTACATGTTAGACCTAAAACCATAAAAACCCTAGAAGAAAGCCTAGGCAATACCATTCAGGACATAGGCATGGGCAAGGACTTCATGTCTAAAACACCAAAAGCAATGGCAACAAAAGCCAAAATTGACAAATGGGATCTGATTAAACTAAAGAGCTTCTGCACAGCAAAAGAAACTACCATCAGGGTGAACAGGCAACCTACAAAATGGGAGAAAATTTTTGCAACCTACTCATCTGACAAAGGGCTAATATCCAGAATCTACAATGAACTCAAACAAATTTACAAGAAAAAAATAAACAATCCCATCAAAGAGTGGGCAAAGGATATGAACAGACACTTCTCAAAAGAAGACATTTATGAAGCCAAAAAACACATGAAAAAATGCTCATCATCACTGGCCATCAGAGAAATGCAAATCAAAACCACAGTGAGATACCATCTCACACCAGTTAGAATGGCCATCATTAAAAAGTCAGGAAACAACAGGTGCTGGAGAGGATGTGGAGAAATAGGAACACTTTTACACTGTTGGTGGGACTGTAAACTAGTTCAACCATTGTGGAAGTCAGTGTGGTGATTCCTCAGGGACCTAGAACTAGAAATACCATTTGACCCAGCCATCCCATTACTGGGTATATACCCAAAGGACTATAAATCATGCTGCTATAAAGACACATGCACATGTATGTTTATTGCAGCACTATTCATAATAGCAAAGACTTGGAACCAACCCAAATGTCCAACAACGATAGACTGGATTAAGAAAATGTGGCACATATACACCATGGAATACTATGCAGCCATAAAAAATGATGGGTTAATGTCCTTTGTAGGGACATGGATGAAACTGGAAATCATCATTCTCAGTAAACTATTGCAAGGACAAAAAACCAAACACCGCATGTTCTCACTCATAGGTGGGAATTGAACAATGAGAACACATGGACACAGGAAGGGGAACATCACACACCAGGGACTGTTGTGGGGTGGGGGGAGGGGGGAGGGACAGCATTAGGAGATATACTTAATGCTAAATGACGAGTTAATGGGTGCAGCAAAACAACATGGCACATGGATACATATGTAACAAACCTGCACATTGTGCACATGTACCCTAAAACTTAAAGTATAATAATAATAAAATAAAATAAAATAAAAAATTAGACTTCATTAAAATTAGAAACTTCTAAGAAAGACACTGTTAAGATAATGAAAACATAGGCCATAAACTTGGAGAAAATATTTGGAAAGTGTGTATCTGATAAAGTACTTTTATTTGGAATACATAAAGAACTCTAAAAACTCAACAATACAAAAATAAACAATCCAACTAAAAAATGCAGAAAAGATCCAAACAGACATCTCACCAAAGATATATAGAAGGCAAATATGCATACAAAAAGAAGTTCTACATCATATCTATAGAGAATTACAAATTCAAACAACAATAAAATATCACTACACACCTGTTAAAATGGGTAAAATCAACACCAAATGCTGACAAGCATGTGGAATGATAGTAGGCCTCACTCACTGCTTGTGGTGTAAAATGGTTCTGCAATTTGGAAGACAGGTTCACAGTTATCCAGAACCTCAAATTATGTCTATACATATTTCATATGTAATACTCAACTCTCGATAAAAAATTTCCAGGTATATGAAGAAACAAAAGGTTATAAAAAAAGTTTATTAAAATGAAGAGAAACAACAGACAGTAGAAAGAGACAAGTTGGGAGTACAGATGATGGGTTTTTAAATATTCATGCTTAATATGCTCAAGAAATAAATGAAAAAATTGCAAATGTTAGTAGAAAACTGAAAATTTTAAGGAAGAAACAAATGGAAATTCTAGAACTGAAAAATACAATTGATATTAGAAGTCAGTGGATAGATTTTACAGATATACTTAAATAAAGAAATAGTGAACTGTAAGATACATCAGAAGAGAATATTCAGAATGAAGAAGAGCAATAAATAGCAAAAAACATAAGAGACATAGGGATAAAAATAGAAGGTACAAATAATTGGAGTCTGATGTGCTTGGCTCTGTGTCCCCACCCAAATCCCATGTCGAATTGTAATTCCCATGTGATGGAGGAACCTAGTGGGAGGTAACTGAATCATGGGGGCAGACTTCCTCCTTGCTGTTCTCATGATGCAGCTTTCATGAGATCTGGTTGTTTAAAAGTGCACATCACTTCCCCCTTTACTCTGTCTCTCCTGCTCTACCATGTGAAGAAGGTGCTTGCTTACCCTTTGCCCTTCTGCCATGATTGTATGTTTTCTGAGGCCTCTCCAACCATACTTCCTCTACAGTCTGCAAAACTTTGAGTCAATTATACGTCTTTTCTTCATAAATTGTCCTGTCTCAGGTAGTTCTTTATATCAGTGTGAGAATGGACTAATACAGAGTCATAGAAGAGGAGGAGAGTGAGAAAAAAACAAGAGGAGAGTGAGAAAAAACCAATAAAGAAATAATTTCTTGAACCTGGGAGGCAGAGGTTACAGTGAGCCGAGATCAGGCCACTGCACTCCAGCCTGGGCGAAAAAGCGAGACTCCATCTCCAAAATAAAAAATAAAACAAAAAACAATGGCTGGGAATTTTCCAAAACTAGTGAAAGACATTAACCCACAGAATCAAAGGGCTGTATTCAATCTAAGAAGGAATAAAATAAAAACAATAACACTTCTAAGTGCATTTTTTTTTGCTAAAAAAATCAAAAAACAAAAAACAGAAAATATTTCTTTAAAAAAAGTCAGAAGGGACCTCAACAAAATACTAGCAAACCAAAATCGGCAGCTAATGAAAAGGATTATACACTATGACTAAGTGGGATTTGTTCCTGGATGGTGTTCAAAATACAAAAATCAAACAATGTAATATACCGTTTTAATAGAATGAAGATAAAAATCTCACATGTTCATTTTAACTGATGGAAATTAAGCACTCAACAAAATTAAATACCCCTTACTGATATAAATTACTTGACATAATAAAGGCTACACAGTAGATATTACTTATATTGGTTCACGTTTTATACAGTCAGTGTTTATTTGTATACCAATTTCATTTTTCACTGTTCCTCTTGCTTCTCAAACTTCCTTTCTGGATTTAATTTTTTCTTCCTGAAATTCATCCTTGAGAATTCCTTTAGTAAGGCCTATTGATGTTAAACTCTTTCCAAGTTTTGTTTTTATGAAAAATATATTTTGCTCTCATTTGTGAATAACTTACATGATTCTATGTTAAATTATTTTTTCTCAGCATTTAGAAGATATCATTCTACTGTCTTCCATCTTTCGTTATTGCTATTGAGAATTCTGCTGGTCTAATTGCTTCTTTGAAGTTACTCTCTTTGACTGTCTACCTCCTTTAAGTACCTTTTAAACTTTCAGATTCTGAATTTTACTAAATGTATCCAGATGGCATTTAAAAATTTTTTTCTGCCTTGGGTTTCATTGCATTTCATGAATCTCCAAATTCATGCCCTTCTCTCTCCTGAAAAATTTACCAATCCTGAACTATTGCTCAAATAAATATAATCTCTAAATATTTCCTATTTCCCATTTTAACAATTCTCTCCTTTTGAAAACTCAAATTAATTTTTTTATTAAACCTTCTCATTACATCTGCCATGTTTCTAAAACTCCTTTCCTAGATAATTTCTTCTTGACTATATTCTAGTTCACTACTTCTGTCTTCATTTGTACCTAATATGCTATTTAACTCTTACATTGATTTTTTTTCTGACCATCATTTTTAATTTAGGAAGTCAGGTTGAACATAAAGGAAGCCTATACACTGGAATAAATATGAAGCTGCTGCATATAATTCTTATTCCAAAATGAGGCCTAATCAGCATTAGGCTGAGGTCTTCATTGGTGGCATAAGAAGTTAAACCACTTGAGTGGACATAAATCTCCAAGGTGGAATGGACCTGGTAATGGACGATGACATGCTGGACTTTAGGAATATCCACAAATCTGCATGAGGTCTCTCCTGCTACAGGCTGTTGGTGTGGAAGAGAAGATTTTTCTAATTGAGGTTGATTATGGAATGGGAAGAAAAGGTTTTCACATAAGATCAGAGAACAGGGATACCACTGTGTGGTCACCAACAAACTTTGTCCCCTCCTTCCTCTCCCTCTCCTACTTTTTTCTCTTCTTCCTCCTCCTTGTTTGGAGAAGCAGTTCAAAGCAGATTCACCACTTCTTGGGGCAGACACGAGCATAGGCATCTTACCAAATTGAGTTGGATACTTGCAGTCCAGGTCATATTTAAATAATGGTTGGGAAAACAAATAGTGTGGCTCCTTCTAGTAGGAACTTCACCTGCTTTTGTCTTTGACACTCTTTTTCTTGATCAGGTTTTCCTCCTTTATATATCTCTTTTTACAATTTGTTCAATCTCTGTTCAATTTCCATAACAGACACCACACCCTCAATCCAAGAACTGTGCAGACATGCCTGGAAGTTCGAATACTCAGCTTTCTTTGTAAAGCAAAATGGATTTGCTCCTTGACCACATTCATGCACTTTATTTCTAGAGGGCTTTGTAAATCTTATTAAAGTTGATCTTGTCCTCAGGCCTAATTAGCATTAGGCTGAGGTCTTCATTGGTGGCATAAGCAGTTCAACCACTTGAAAGGACATAAATCTCCAAGGTGCAATGGACCTGGTAATGGATGGCATGCTGCACTTTAGAAGTATCCAGATCCTAAGCTGCCACATCTGTTCCCCGGAGAACAGTCTTCCATACAGGCAAACCACTCCAGGTATCTGACCCTCTGCTTGTGGTGCATGCCAGTATGTAGGGTCAGCAGCATTTAGGACTTTGAGGAGCCTAGAAAGGTGTGTGATGTAAGAGATGTTGTTGGCAAACACTAAGGTGAGGCCTGGATACTGCATCAGGAAGTAGTACAGGTAGAAGTCTTTCTCATCACTCTCATAATGGATCTTGGTATCTGTCAGCAACTCCATTGTGACTTCATTGCTTGTGGGGGTCAATGACCTTGGACCTGCCCCTCATGCCAATCTTCTGCATGAGAAGGTCGAGTTTGGCAGTTTTGTCGATTTTCTTGGTGTGCTTCTTATAAGGATTCACGCAGCAGCTTGATGTACCAGCATCACTGTGGCACAAAAATCCAAGTGTCTGTCTCTTTGGGTTGTGTTGGGAGTCACGAACATCTCTAGCAACTGTGAGAGTTCAGCAAAGTAGCCTTTCTCAATCATCCAGTCAGCCCCATCTACCACCAGGCACCTGAACTGCTGAAGGTTGCTCAAATGAAGGAGATTTTCTTTAACCAGCTCCCACAGCCAGCTTGAACTGCTGATCACAATATCAGGCTGACACCTGAGCATCCTCTGCTATTTGTGCATGAATATTCGACAAAACAAAATAGCAGTTTTAATTCCCATAAACTTGGCTGCTGCATCAAAGGGTTATTAGACCTGGATGGCCAGCTCTTAAGTGGGAATCAGAACCAGTCCAAGCAGGTGATGTTTTAGATGTCCTTTACAGGTAGCAACTTTGCCATTCAACTCTTGTTTTGACATTCCAGTTTGCTCTTTATCAAGCCTTTCCTCTTTGTCCTCATGCCTTGATAAGGGAAGAAAGTTCTTTACCAGCATCATCATCATAGAAGAACAGCACCTGGTTTGAGGGGGAAGCTCTGGTCTTTGCTCTGGCCTTGGGTGGTACTCTAGCCTTAGCTCAGCTTCACAGGGGAGTATTTCACTCTCGATTCAGTCTCATCAGGCAACATTCCAGACTCAGTTCCAGCCTTGCTTAGTGATTCCAGTCTCAGCTCTGGACTCAGTTCTGGGCTCTCCAGGTGGTATTTAGTGTTACTTGGAGTTAGGGCAAGCTTACTTCTCCAGCACTGCCAATACTGCCTGAATCACTGGAATGACAAAGACAAGAGTTTTCCCACATCCTGTCTCAGCATCCCCAAGGATGTCTAGTTTGTCACAAATGACAGGTGTCAAAGTCAGGGCTTCTTAGACTGGTGTAGGTGCAGAGAAGCCTAGAAAACCTGCTGCTTAGAGAATGGCTTGGACATAAAAGGTCCTTCAAGCTGATACATTCACCTTCTAGTCAGGCATCAATGTCTTTGCTTTTTGGGGCATCTTTGGGACAGTACCATGGGGAGGCTTAATTTTTCCCTTTTTCTTCTCTTTTGGAACAATCTGGGCCAGGCTTTCTGATGCCATCTCCTCTCTTCTGCGTCAGGACAAATCGTACCATCTCCAATTTGGCTCTGGTTCAGCATCTTTGACTTCAAACTCTTTCTGCACACTAATTCCTTCAGTTTCCACATCTTTACTTTTCTTCAACTTGATCATTTTCTTTGAAGAGCTACACTTTACTTCCTCCTCTTCTCAAACAGCTGGTGCCTTTTTCTTCTTGGATGCCTCCTTTGAGAAGAGACTGGAGGGATTCTTGGCAGAGGAGACCAACCAGTAATCTCAGTTCTTCAAAGCATACCACATCAGCCATCTGTCCACTTACAAACATATTTGTGTCTACCCTCACTTGCTTCCATTTCCCCACAACCTTGATTCCCTTCATCTGAAACTTCCAATAGTTTGATGGTTTTGACCTTGATTTTGTCTCCTTCAACTTCATGGTTGCATTTGGAGATGGTTATCACAGCTCTTTGAGATGCTGGCTGCCTCCTCCACTGAGTTTTAATTACCATATTTTTCACTTCTAAAAATTTCGATTCCTTTTCAAATTTCTTTATTTTTAGTGCAAACTTTTCATTAAATTATGATACATAGATAGGCCAGGCACGGTGGCCCATCCATATAATCCTAGCACTTTGGGAGGCTGAAATGGGTGGATTGTCTGAGCTCAGGAGTGTGAGACCAGCCCGGGCAACATGGCGAAACCCCATCTCTACTAAAAATACAAAAAATTAGCCAGTCGTGGTGGCACACGCATGTAGTCTCAGCTATTCTGGAGGCTGAGGTATGAGAATCACTTGAACCCCAGAGGCAGAGGTTGCAGTGAGCCGAGATCACATCACTGTACTCCAGCCTGGGGAACAGAGCAAAACTCTGACTCAAAAAAAAAATTATGACATATAGAAAAGTACACACACTATGAATATAGCTTGATGAATTTTCACAAAGTGAACACATCTATGTAAACCTCACACAGATCAAGAAATGGAACATTCTCAGAAATCCAGAAGTTGCCTTGTGCTCTTTCTACTCTTCTATCTCATCGTAAGTTTTACATGGTTCAGAACTTTATATACATCTAATCATACAGTAATTCCTATTTTATAATCTACATCTGATAATTCCATTATTTGAAATACTTAGCATCTAACTTAAGTCATTTGTTCATTCTATTGACTTTTTTAAAAATTTTGGATTTTGAGCTCATGTATAGAGGGAGTTCTGTGAGGAATCATTCCAGGGAAGATCAGTCTTGTTTCATCCAAGATTCCCAGGAAGTTACCAACTCAGAATTCTTTAAGTCAACTTCTGGCGTCAGGATTTCTAGGGCCCAAACACAACAAGTTCAAACTCCACTCTACATGAATGCAAGATTATGGTTGCAAATTCTCAAGGGGACATTTTTCATGTTGAGCTGAGTCCTTGAAAACCAAATAACCTTTTAATTTCCTTTGACTAAGAGGTAGATTTTCTATCTCTTCCTTTCATTGAAAATGTGATCATTTGAGAATCTTGGTTTTATGTAAATGTCTTAGTTCCAACTCCCTACCCTACATGAACCAAAGCCTTGTCACTTGTCCTCTATTTAACTTAAAATTAAAGGTGTTTCCGCTTAACCACAAGATAAAATTTAGCAGCACCAGTGATAATATAAACTGTTATCATGAGCTTCCTAATATGATGAATGAGAAATATACATTACAAATGTAGCATTGTTGCTACAAATGTTTAACCTGATTCTAATAATGAGAAAACAGACAAATCCAGATTATGGCACATCCTCTAAGACATTGACAAATGGCAATGTTAAAAAAGTTCAGAAATCCTCGCAAAGACTTAATGTTGTTTTTCTTCTTAAAGTTCAGATTTGAGAAATAATTTGTTTAGGATGTGGTGTGGAAGGATAGAACAATGGCCCCCCCAAAGATGCTCACATCCTAATCCCTGAAACCTGTGAGTACATTAAATTACATGGCAAGGAGGCATTGAGATTGCAGATGGAATTAAAGTTATTAATTAGCTGACCTTGAAATATGGAGATTATCCTGGATTATCTGAGTGGGCCCAAGGTCATCACAAGGGTTCTTAAAAGGGAAAGAGAAGCAGAAGAGACCCAAAGAAATGATATTGTGAGGGGAGCCCAGCCTGATATTGCTGGTTTAGAAGACCAAAGAATGGAGTCATGAACCAAGCAATGTGATCGCCTCAAAAGCTGGAAAACAACCAAAAAACAGATTCTCTCCTAAAGACTCCCGGCCAACACCTTGATTTTAGCTCAGTGTGACTTATTTTGGACTTCTGACCTCCAGACCTGTAAGATAATATATTGTTTTAAGCTAATACATTTTTGATAATTTGTTACAGAAGCAATACTAAAATTACTAAAAATTAGATGTGAGGGAGAAGAAATCACCAAAAGGATTCTTGGAATGGAGGTGCAACTCACAGAAATGGTGAATCCCTGTGATGAAGTCTTCCCAATGAGGTTTGGGAAGGAGGAAATGAATTTAATTTTGAGCACAAACCTGGGACAAGAGGCAGTCTCATGAGGGGCACAAAGCAGCCTCTTTCTTATTACAGCTCTGCCTCTTTCAAGCTGTTCCAACTTGGACAAGATATATAAACCCCGTGTCTCAATCTCTTTGCCTGAAGTGGGGATAATAATAGCACCCTGATAATAATAATGCCCTACTTCATAGGGTATTATATAGAGGATAAACGGGATAATTTATGCAAGGTCTTTTTACTTGGCATGTGCTCAAATGTTGGTTAATAATGATGATGATGATGATGATATAGAAAACACACTTCCTGTGCAGTGTTTTAGTCACCACAGGCCACTAAACAACCATTTGTTTCATGACTATATGGTCAGTATAGGAATGAAGAATGTAAATTACCTTGCTTCCTTGTTTATGAGGGCTGTCAACTGTACTATTTAAAATATTCTAGACTTGTGGGTATATATGCAGATGCAACTGCATTCATTTTGAAAAGCAATTCTTCCTTTATTTTGATTAGTTTCTTTGGGTGTAACTTGTTACTTGTTTTCTGTGCCCCACCCCCCACCCACCTTTTTTGTTTTTTGAGATGGGGTCTTGTGATGTTGCCAGGCTAATCTTGAACTCCCTGGCCCAAGTGACCCTTCCACCTTCCACCTCAGCCTCCCAAGTAGCTGAGATTACAGGTATGTGCCACCATGCCCAGCTGCATTCATTTTAATTTTAATTTAATTTAATTTAATTTATTTATTTAGAGACAGCGTCTCACTCGGTCACCCAGGCTGGAGCGCAGTGGCGTGATCTCGGCTCATTGCAACCTCCACCTCCTGGCTCAAGTGATTCTCCTGCCTCAGCCTCCCAAGTAGCTGAGATTACAGGCATGTGCCACCATGCCCAGCTGCATTAATTTTTATTTATTTAGAGATGGTGTGTCACTCTGTCACCCAGGCTGGAGTGCAGTGGCACAATCTCAGCTCACTGCAACCTCCACCTCCCGGTTCAAGCAATTCTCCTGCCTCAGCCTCCCAGGTAGCTGGGATTACAGGCACCAGCCACCATGCCTGGCTAATTTTTTCTATTTTTGGTAGAGACAGGGTTTCACCATGTTGGCCAGGCTGGTCTCAAACTCTTGACCTCAGGTGATCCACCCGCCTTGCCCTCCCAAAGTGCTGGGATTACAGGCGTGAGCCACCATGCCCAGCCATGCATTGATTTTTAGAATTGATATTTTGTCCCTCTTTTAAGCCAGACTTTGGATTTGCTTTTACAAAATCTATGCAGCTGGCCTAAAGCCCAGTGAGAATGTTATCCTCTGGGAGCACTGGAGCTGGGAAATAACTGTGTCCAATCCTGTGGCCTGGACCTACAGAAGGGTAGAAAGTGTACAGCTGCAGGAGATACTAAAATGCAACTTGCTTAAGTAGGACTTATTATCACTATCCCCTCTTTCCATTAAAAGCTCCATGTCCTTCTAGGGCTGTGCTTAAAAGACTATGTTTTCTCCTTGAAAATAGAGCTCCTCTATCCTGGGGTAAAGGGCAGATATGTACACATTTCTGGAAGTGAGTTTATCCTAGTTGCTAATTAAACACAAAGTTTGACAAGGTGCTTGTCCTAAAAGAGCTCAAAGTCTGGTGGAAGACTGGCACTCAAACAATTAACAATGATATAAAAGTTTGTTTCAAGAAGAATGAGACCAAGTGCTTCACTTTAACTGGGGAGACCCATGGAACAAGGGTGGCAGCATGACAAAGGGCAATCCTCCAGAGGGAAGTGTAAACCAAAGTCCTCTGGTAAATGGGAGGTCTGTTTTCCAATTCCTATCCACTACTTTGTTATGTATTAAACTTACTCCATTTTCCAAAAAGTATATAGAATAAAGTGACTCTCAATCAGCTAGAACCCAAGGTTGTAAAAGAATGCTATTTTTCAACTCTGGATGGAAAGATTTTACTGACGAACCTCTGGGCTGTTTCCAGTTTGGGGTTATTTTGAATAACCTGCCATGAACATTCATCTACAAGTGCCTTTGTGAACATGTTTTTATTCATCTCAAATGAACATCTAAGAGTAGAATTTCCTGGTCAAGGGCACGTGTATGTTTAGTTTAAAACTTTTATTAGGAGGTACTCAATAGAGATGGAGACTGTTTAAAAACATGTTGGCTAAAATGAAAAGATTTTTTTATTTTTGTGATCACATCAGGTACCTGCCAAAGATAGCAATTTTACTTAAATTTTTTTAAAAAAAACTTTTACCATAATTTCCAAAACTGGAATCTCCTCTAAATCAAGGAGAATGTCTTAACTGACATGTGAGAGCGTATTGATTTGTAAACTGTTGCTCTACTGGATTCACTCTGCCATGTTGTGCCATTACTAACATCCTATTTCATACCTCTTTTTAACTGAGTCCTCTGCTCTTCGACATAGAATGATTCTGTTTGGTTGGGGAAACTTGTCATAAAAGAACTTCAAATTATTGGCAAAATCCTGGGATGTACCCTATCAAAAGCTTTTTGTTGACCACCTCCCTCCCCCATCAAAAACTTTTTTCCGGATCAAAAATAATCCTTTCATTCTGAAGGAGAAACTTCTTTACCAGTCACATTAGTAATATTCTAGGATTTTAACCGTCCTGCTCTTATTTCTAAGATATTTGCTTGCAACCTAAGTAGCCTGTGATGCAGGATCTCCAAAGTGTTTCTTTCCCTGTTAACTTTAATGAGTTAACTCATTAAAGACTCTGACAGAACAATGCCAAATTATCTAAACTGGTAACAGATCCGCTAATCCAAACATTAACCAACTACCTGTAGAAATTGAGGCTATAGGCTGGGCGTGGTGGCACATGACTCTAATCCCAGCACTTTGGGAGGCTGAGGCAGGTGGATCACGAGGTCCATGAGTTTGAGACCAGCCTGGCCAACATAGTGAAACCCCATCTCTACTAAAAATACAAAAATTAGCCAGGCATGATGGCATACACCTGTAGTCCCAGCTACTCAGGAGGCTGAGGCAGGAGAATCACTTGAACCTGGGAGGCAGAGGTTGTGGTGAGCTGATATTGCGCCACTGCACGCCAGCCTGGGCGACAGAGCAAGACTCTGTCCCAAAAAAAAAAAAAAAAAAAATTAAAAAAAAAATTGAGGTTATAACCCATATACGTTAGAACAAGGACTTAGGATGCCATCCGCAGGGCACTTCTGAGACTAGACTGGCAAACCACCAAAGCTGAGATGTCAAGGCCCCTCTAGGCTTTATTTGCACATGTCTTAGTACGTTTTTAACCTTTGATTAGAGGGTGGAAAATAAAAGATTTAACTTGCCAACCGAAACTTTCAGCAGTGTAGAATACTGAAGTCAGATTCTGTCTGTTGGAAAACTAGAAAGAAGACTCCTGGTTTAAATAGGGATTTTCGAAAGTCAGAAAGGAGACACTGTGCTATTAACTGAAATGGACACAGGCATGATTTCCTATGTTACGGTACCTGCCATCAGAAAATCTCAGTACCCTTTATGAGAAGGCCCTGAGAAAAAGCTTTTTTGTAACTGGAAAGAAATTATAAGATAGAAGGCAGAAGTCTCCACGTTTTAGTCAAAGATTCTCCTGTGCATTTATACAAAGCTTTCACCTAAAAGTCAAGACAGCATATTCTTGTCATTGAGAATTCAGAATAGAGAGTCTGAAAGTACAAATACATTCTTATATTAACATTAGGCTCTAAGAAGACATAAATCTTTTTATAAAAAATTTATTTCTGTGTAAATACAAATTCCAACATCAACAAACAATAGTCCAGTGGAAAAATACTAGCCATTAACATTGAAAACTTTTTTCTTAATTTAATAAATAGAACTTTGGCATTCAAAATTCTAGCTGTAAACCCTATTAAAAAACAGAACAACAACAACAACCAAAAAAACCCCTTTACAAAAAAAGAGGCAAGAATGATAGATCAGAAGGCATAAGCCAACCAGTGGCTTCACATTCTTTTTTTTTTTTTTTTTTTTTAACAATAACTGTATTTCAATTAAGTCATGAACACTGTATTTACACATGAGGTATTCTGGGTGGCTCAAAAACTGAACCCAGTTTACAAAACCACCAGTCATAGTGACTGATTATACAGTGTGCTGTGCTTTTTAATGTAACCACCTAGCACCTTACTACTTCTTGTCATCACAACAATGCGATGTTAAGTTTTATGTTTATGTATTTAACTATTTATACATATATGTACATATACATATACACCAATGAATACAATCTAAAGGAGTTCCCAGCTCACTACAGAGGGAAGGCTGGGCTCCAAAGACATCTATCTGATAATTCCTCTCATGTTTACTAAGGTATCTACCTAGTAATAAAAAACAGCTCCTTGCTTTAAAAAAAAAAATCCTTAATCAAGTTTATATACAGAAGAACAAGGTGCAATAATCATCAACATTCTTAAAACTCATGTAAAATAGAAATACATGCTTACTGCAGGCAAAAAGGCACAAAAGGTTCTCTCTGTGTACAGCTGCAATAGTGTTATTAGACTTGTTGATTTAAAACTATATTCTTATATACTTTAAATAAGAAAAAAATCCAAAATCTTTCCCCTACATGATTAAATGTATGATATAATCATATGGCAATATGCCACCCGTGGCATTTTGGGGCAAAGTTGGAAATTTTGCTCTTTATACCAAATAGGAAATTGTTTCTGTTGTTTTGTCAACAGTGAATTGTCAAAAATGGAAACAAAATGAATTAACTTTGGCTTGGAGAATTACAGCCACTGGCAGTTTCAAATGATATAGTCTGAGTGAGCATGGTTATGAAAATTGCTTATTACCATAATTACATATCTACAATGATATAATTCCTACGTAAGAGAATGCCAATAATCCAAACTAAAGGTGTGCCTAAGCTGAACTATGCTGTAAAAATATAGTCCATGTTCTCAGCTACTATGTTACTTAATGAACTAGTACTGATATTTAAAGAACATTTTCTCAATTAAGTAGCTCCTTTAAAAATATCCTCTAAGAAATTAATAATTCTTGCACTATGAAAAAATTACTTTATAAGCTCCTTAATATATCAGAAATGTATGATATTCATTTTAGCAACACTTTCCAGCCCTTGAGATTGTCTCTACCACAAGCTATTGAAAGAACTCTAATTAGGTTTAATAAACTGTCACCACCAAAATAAATTTCACTAAAATATAATACTGTTAGCATTAAATATTGAATCCTAGGTACCACACTTCTTTTAAAATAACCTCAGGAATATCTCACCTAGCCAATATTTGTGGTTTTTTGTTTTTGTTTAATTAGAGGCCACTGAAAATTAAGAGTTCAAATTAAGTCATCTTACTTTTCTGAGCTCAAGTGAAAAGATAGCTATTGTGCCTTTGATTCAGTGAATTTTATCTGTACAGGCAATTTGGGTCTTTCATTGAGTCAACTGTTACTTTATCCTTGCTGTAACGTGATTGAGGCCGAATAAGCTCAACTTTAAAACCCAAAAGAACAAAATATTAATACTGGATAAGATACTTTCTAAAGAAACAAGTGTTGGATTCACAAAAAGCACAATTAAAAGGAAGTTTCATTAAGGAAATTTTCAAATAGATTCACTTTAAAATGTAGGTTAATTTTCATTTCGGGAATATATTGGTGTCATAACTTCCATGAACATCCTAGTTCAAACTGGGTGAGATGCTCTAGTGTTGCTATTTGCCCATCTTATTTGGTCTAACAGTAAAATCTGTTTTTAATGTGATACAGAAGAGGATATTCTAATACAAGAGGGTGTCCCGGGAAAGGAAAATTTTCTGAAAAACAAAAATCAAAAAGTAAATACTGACAAACTAGATAGAATACTATTAGTTTCAATTCCCCCACAAAATCCCTCCAAGTCTATCTACTGTTTATGTAGGCCCCTTTACAAATTCTAGATTTTAAGAGGATCAATCTATAATTCAGCTAACTACTTAAACTAGCACATCTTAACTCCCTTTTTTATGGGGGGGTACAGATTTTGGAAACTGAAATGCATCAGCAGTAGTTTGTAAACTTCCTACTAAGTCAGAAATTTTATAACTTTAGAATTTTATTTTTAAGATATGTGAATTAAATTACTTTCTGTAAGTTTTAGAAAGCTAACTTACAAAAACAAATAAATTATTTTATCCCCAACTAAGCCAAAAAACAAAAATGTATCTATAGTAGATTAAAACAAACTGTAACGTCTGCTTAAAAAAAATAAATAAATAAAAACATAAAATCCCAAAACATACACTAAAAATCTAGGAGAGATATTTAAGTAAGAACCTACTGATCCAATTAGTGACTGTTTGCCAATTTGTTCTATTATTTTAGGAAGCCTTTATTTCCAAAATCATGGGGGAGGGTGGTTGGGATTCTATTCAAAGAGAATGTAAAAATGTTTGCTGCACTTGGGGCTGATCTATTTTAGACGTTATTATCTGCTTTACCATAAAGGACCAAGGCAGAATTCTTTGCATCACATTTTTGGTGGAAATTTACTATACCCTGATTATCTTCAAGCTACTAAAGTTAAAAAACCAAGTGAATATAATTAGAAAGCCAAGTTCTTACCAGTGACTAAGACCCTCCTTAGGTTAAGGACTCTGGGATGCCGAAGCACTACAATGTACTTACTGATTTCTTAGTGCCCAGATTCTCAGAAGTAAGAAGAGCAGAAAGGACTCAGACACCGAACAGAAGGAAAATCTGATTTCTTTACAGTGTATTATAACTGATTATTCAACTATAACCATAAAATAATCTATTGAGAGCTACATAGCCAACATTTTAAACTGTGTATCTTCCTGGGTAGTCTCCTTGAAGGCCTTGTCTCACATTTTCACTGTTAGACATTTAAGAAAAATCTTTCCTAGGACAGCCTTTATTCTAGTATATAAGAAAACAGGCATGTGCTATGCCCTTTATCTGGCAAGAAAACAGGCATGTGATATGCTCTTTATCAAATCACTATTATCCTGCTTGAGTCACACCCTCTACCCCTCCATCTCTTATTTAGTCTTGACCTAAATGAGACTTGGTTGCAATCACAAGATCAAACCAACTTACAAAGGACAAGGCTTTCGCCAAAACTAAGTACATTCAAAAGAACATAATCAATGCTGAGGGCAATAAAATGTATAATCCTTCCAAAACACCAACAGAAACATGGACAACACTCATTTGGAAGTTTAAATGACTGTATGTCTACTGCAAAGTCAACTGCATTTCATAGTAATAACCTGTAATTCAGATTAAGAGCTAACCTCGCCAAGTTCATATCCTGTGAAAAACTGTTGTTAATGTACTTTATCTAATAAAAGGAATTAAAATACCATCTCAATTAAAAAATGTTTATGCTACTGTTGATTCAGATATAAATAGTATTGGCTTTCTCTTACAGTAGTTTCAACTTTGAAACATACAAAACTGTTAAAATGTAAATGTTGAGATTTGGATAAGTAAGCTATTGTTCCAGGGTAACTTTGTTAATCTTTCTTTTATAATAATGATCCAATGCCTTTATTAATTATATATGGCTTTGTTTACATTTATATATGTATATATATAAAATATATAAATAAAAAATTGTAAATAGTAAGGACCATGTTAAAATTAGTTCAAGTTATGTTAACCTTTCTTGTAACACATACATTACAATACTAAGGAAAAAGAGCATCACGTCAAAATTTCACACCTCTTGGGAAATCCACAATCACTCTGGAAAAACAGCTGACCTATCTACAGTACTAACATCAGCTCAACCACAAAACATCCTATGAGTACAGTAAGTGTTCAAAATATAAATGGTTTTGCCTGCTGTACTACCATTACACTTGCCTGCTGTTGAACTCTTGTTCAGCCAGCCACTGAAAATCCCAAAGTACAACACAAGCTTCTATAGGAAAGAAATATAAGAATAAACGTGTGCCTTTCTCAGAAGCTCTGCTCTGACCCTAGAAACCCTTAAATTTGTGAATAAAGCGCGTGCACACACACACAACACACATACATGCACACACAAACACACAAAGCTATAGGATTAAAAGGAATCCTACTCCTTCATGTGAAGGGTATTCTTCACAGCTTGGTCCTACAATCAGTAGTTTGAGAATATAGACATTTTTTTTCTTGTAGATTTTATCATATTTTCCAAAGGTAATTTGATTTTTTTTCTTTTTGCCTGATTAGATAAGCCCCTTCAAAATCTCTTCACTTCCCTTCTCCCCTTCAACAAAACAAATTCAGAGAAAAAAAATCCCTATGTGCAAGTCATGTCACTTGCAACCTTCCATTATGGCTCCATAACACAGCAGCATTTAAACAACGGGTCATTATTGCTGTGGGACTAACACTTGATCACTGAGTAATGCAGTTGTCTCCCATGTCCTGAGCATAGCGGTCTGATATTATAGTCCTTAATTCATCAATGTCTCTTCGTAACTGGCACACATCTGACAGCTTTTTAGTGAGTGTTTCTGTGCTGTGGTCATTCTCAGTCTCTTCAGCTGAACAGTTCATTGCTGTATAAATAAAACATAGAGAGAATATCTCACATTTTTTTGAACAAAGACATTTTAGAATTTTTCACCTTAATCATCATGGAAATATAATGCTACACACTGAATACCAGTGAGGCTCAGGGTCAAGTTATGTTTAAATCATGCATCATTCAATATTAAACAGATCTTATCCACTTGGTCCTTTATAAATTTCACAAATTAAAATGAATTAAATGCACACAGTGATACACACAAATTCAGCATATTCAATGGGTAACAATATTCCAAAAGTGAAAAAGAGCATACTCTAATGTCTCTCTTCAAGCTCAACTAGAGCACTCAGTTTTTCCCATTTGGCAAAATCTGAAGACCATTTGTGTAGTAAGAGGTGGTATCTTACATATTTACGACTGCAAAGTGGGTTTACTGCCATGAAAATATTAATTTTCAAATACATAGTAAGTGTCACACACACACACACACACACACACACAGAGGGAGAGCGGGGAGGGAAAATGAGAGAGACAGAGAGGGAGAGGGAGAGGAAGAGTGAAAGCTGGGACCCTATGATCCCAAATAATTGAATCAGGCTGATAGCTGGTTGCCTAATGGCTGAATAACAGAGGGCCTTGAGTCAGCCAGCTTTTATTTACTTCAGTTCTTCTCTTTGTAAGCATATCTCAACATAAAATCAGGCAGAGCCAGTGATTACAAAAGAAACCTCTCCTTATACCTTCATAGTAGTTTATTGTAAGCATAAGAGTCAGTGAGTGACTGTTATTTTAACAAACGTTAACTGAACATCTGCCATGATATAGGAACTATGTTAGATGTTGAAGTCAGAAAAGGAACAGACACAGTGGCTTGTTCTCGATGCTTTACATACAATTTCATAAACAAATGAACACAGTGAGGTACTGTAGGTAACCTACCACTATATACAAGTTGCAGTGGCATAAAAAAACAAACAACTAGTCCTAACTGGAGAGGCAACAGTTGCTTGTTCACTAGGTGGGCCAAACTGCAAAATGAACAAAAGTGGAGTCAGAAAGCAAAACAGTACAGTAGAATTTGAGAAACCTCAAGAAAATCAGTATCTAGCTCTAAAATGGTAGAGTAAAAACTGTGACAAAGGAGAGTACCAAGAAATAAGGCTATAGAGGTAGCTTGTAGCTACCTATCTTGACCACAGAGCAGTGTAAGCATTAGGAAACCAGGTTCATAGTTTAGACAGATGTGTCTGGCAACAATGTAAAATGGATTAGGGGGAGGGAGTGAGAAAGATGGTTGTCAGAGAGACCAGTATAGGTGACGGGTTATGAAAACTTAAATTAAGGCAATAGTGCAATGGAGATAGAAGGGCAGGAACGTTAGATGTAGTAAGCAGATGACAGAACTGATAGCACTCAATCATCATCAACTTGAGTGACGGGCAAGGATTGGGCACAGGCGCCAGATGAAGGAAAAAGCAAAGTGGAGAATAAAATCTGGGTTCAAGTGACAGGTGAATGGTGGTGTTACTCACTGAGAAGAGGAACAGGTTCAGGGAGGGAAGGAAAGTGTGTTCTGGTTTTGAATGTGTAGAGTCTGTGATGCATTCAAAACAGCCAATTCTAATATACATGGGAATATAATCTGGAACCCAGAGGAGATAAATGTCCAGGTAAAGGAGATAAATGTCTAGGTGAAAGCTATGGCAGTAACAGAAAAAACAGGGGTGGATAAGAACACTCAGATGAAGTACTGAATAAGAAGAAACAAACACAAAACCAGTAACGAAAGGCTTCTGGGGATACTAATAATTAAGTGGCAGAGAAGTCCACAGAAGACAGAGACTGAGCAGTCATAAAGGCAGAAGCAGAACCTAGAGAATGATGTCATGGAAACCAAGGTAGTGCACAGTTTTCAGAAGGACAGGGTGAGTAAATGGAGCCATGAAGCGACTGGTTTTTCACAAATCAACTGGCCGGTAAAACTTTCACAATGCCAAATATAAGGTAAGGATTCTGGGGTCAAACTTTAAAGACTAGAAGGAGTATTGGGAGGTGGGGGTGGTAAGATTCACATTAGGATAGCTCTACTACTCTATTACTGAAAAACTTAACAAATGCTGCCTTATGACAGTGAAAATGTAGGCGACTCTAAAGTAATTAAAAAGGTGACCAACTCTAAAATCGTGGAGAAAGTGAGTTCCCTTTGTGTGTGAGCTTTGCTTCTTGCTCCCAAGAGATATTAAAGCACTCCATGTTCACCTGGCAAACTTCTCCTCTTCCTCCTCTAAGAGCGACACTGAACACCAACTACTCTGTGGAGTCTCCGCAGCCCTTCCCACGTAGATTTAGTTGTTTCTTTCCTCTTGTGCTCCCACTGTCCTTTGTCCACATCTCAACTATAGCACCTATCAGAATGCTCTAATAATTTGGTTAATGTGTGGACAAGGACTGTGTTCAGGTTATCTGCATTACCAGCACCTACTTAGTGTCTGGACCATAGAAGGCATCTGATAAATGTTTACTCCATGAGTGAATATACTTAAACATTATGTGTTTTTTCCATATCCACATTTGTGTATGTGCACAAATATCTATGAAATGAAAGGGACATAGTTGAGCACAGATAATGTTTCATTTAACAAGTGATATACTTTGGTCAAGAGCATTATTTGATTTGCCAAAATAACTATTATGATGCAAAATGCTGGACTCTTTTTGATGAAACTAGAAACAAAACCAGTCTGAAACAAAACCAGTATTATTAACCATAATATTAGGCAGCTACTAAATATACATGTTGGCTCATAAACCTTATTATATGGTCTTACTCCATTCCTATTTCCTTCCAAGTTCATTTCTTCTCTATTAAAAAGAGACTAACATCCTGATTTGGAACCACGTACAGAGATGAGCGTTTCTGCAAAAGTAGCACAGAAAGGAAGGGACACTAGGATTATTACTGTGGCAGCTCTCACAATTATGTGTGGAGGAAGATAGAATTGAGGCCAAGAGTGGATGGGTGTCACATTAAGCCAGCAAGTACGCATGACAAAGGCAACAGATCTGTAGGCTGTGAAAACTGGCTCATGTGAAATCATTGGCACTCACGTGAAGCAGCTGCCATAGAACATACACTGCACTGGAAAGCAAAATATTTCTCAAATATTTTACCAGTGGACAATATGGCTGGGTCACTTAATCTATGCAACTAACACATGAAAGCAAATAGAAGGAATCATTATTTTTGGAAGAGTAAATGGGAAGTCACACCTAACTATCACTCTGTTCACATATTTACAGATTCAACATAGGAAACATCACCAGGCATTCTACCAAGTGGCAGTTAATGTCAGCTATTACCCCACTCACTTCTTGCAATGAAGTAATAACAGGTATACATAAACCCACAGACTGATTCTAAGCAGGAAAAGAGATTACAAAAATAAACAGAGAAAAGGCAGTCAGAAGTTCCTCACTCATGAAGACAGGTTTCTAATTGCCACAAAATAAGGACAAGTCATCAGACACTTACATCTTATTCCCAGTAATAATGAAAGATTAGGCTCCTTGCCCTGAGCACGCTGATTAAGAATACTACACAATGCTTTCAAGTCAAACAAACAACAGGACATTTCCTTGAACAGCTGATCAATCACAGTCAAATCAAATAGTGGCCGTTTGGAAAGAACTGTCTGCTGCCTAGATTGGTCAGCTTCCTGGCCCTGATCCAATAAAGGGCATGTCTCATCTGTTTGTCTTTGGTTCTGCAAGGATAAAGAAAACAAACATCAGATTGTTAGAACAGAGGAAAGGTACTCAAAGCCATACAGGTTAACATTTTCCCCCAAGTCTATAAACAAAATGATAGAGTCATATTATATGCACATTAACCAAATTCAACTACATATATGCAGTGGAAAAAAAAACACATAGAAAAATAACAATTTAAATAGTGGAAATTGTTTCTCTGTGCCATCTGATGCTTTAGCGTATATCCAAGGGAAGAAACATAAATCCAGTCTCAGTTTCTAGGAGTCTCTCACGTAATAAGCCTGTTGGTTGTGTACGTATTTTTCTTTTTTGGGCCTCAATCTGTCACCCAGGCTGGAGTACAGTGGCACAGTCATGACTCACTACTGTAGCCTTGACCTCCTCGGGCTCTGGTGATCCTCCCACCTCAGCCTCCTGAATATCTGGGACCACAGGTAAACACCATCATGCCTGGCTAATTTTTGCATTTTTTCTAGAAAGAGCGTTTTGTCACGTTGCCTAAGCTGGTCTCAAACTCCTGGGGTGAAGTGATCTCCCCACCTCAGGTTCCCAAAACAAAGTATTAGGATTACAGGTGTGAGCCACCACACCCAGCCTGTATTTTTCTATAATGAGGTTTATTCCAAGGATAAAAAGAACTAAAAAGTAACTTTGAACCTCACTCTGTGGTTTTTATTGTTAGTAGCAATAGTGGTTTAATTACTTTGAAACTACTTTTTGCATATTGGTGGGAGGAAAGCATCTATGTTAATGTTGATAGGAACCACAAACTTCAGTGTGAGAGACAAAGAAACACAAGCATAAAATCAAAGAAGAAAAAAAGAAAAAACCAACAACTCTGAATTGCTGATCCCCAAAACTGCTACCTTCTTATCCTGAAAACTGATAATTAAAGGTAACTTTAATTAGCTTTCCAATTGGAACTGTATTTCAGAATAACTCAATAGCCTGGGGTGATGGGAAAAAAACTTTTTTATAGATGAATGCCAGCTGATAAATATAATAAATATATACTGTACTATAATTATGTGAAATTGTATTCTAAAACACAAGATAAATAAAGGTTTGTCTTTTTATAATAATTTTGGTAAAAAACAATGGAATTAGTTAACAGGCATATCAAAATTATGTCTTTAATCTGAAAATGCTCTATTAATATCTATAAAATAAGCATTTGCTTAAACAGGTAGTGAATCATCCTTTCAAAGCAAATTGAATTTCTTCTACTCACTTCAAGCAATGCTTTTGTTAATCTCTGTACATTTCTTTCTTTCTTTTCCAGCTCTTCCATCATCTTTTCAGTGGTCAGTTTCTCTTTAGAAAGCTTTCCTTGCATAGACTAGAATTTTTAAAAAATTGGAATGCAAAACAGGTTAACATGTAAAGAAAAATCTCAAACAGAAAGAAGTAGGAATGTTGGCTCTGAATACTTTAAATCTTCTTTCCTCCCCATCCCCTTGGAAGATGAAGCCTTCACTTTTAAACTAATCCCTATCAGTTAGAGAGTGGCTGAATCCAAATAAAAAAGAAAAAGAAATGCCGGTTTCCCAGAATACATTTGGATTTTTTAAAATTATAGTTTTTACCAAGGAAGTTTTTAATTTGTATAAAACATGTCAAATCTGAAGTTCCTACTTAATGTGGTATTACAAACAGTTCTTATTTCATTATTTTTATATGTAGAGAGTGTGTTAGCAACAAATCTATATTTTTGTTTTACATTTTGCTTACGGTTAATGAGATGCAAGATAATAAGATCATGATATCATCCCGATTTTCTATCATTTGAAACATAGCTCCCATCTTTCAGTATATAGTAATCCAAGCAGTGAATATACTGTGAACTCTGGTCAAAGGTCTATTATGGGAATTTGATAAGCTAATCTCCTTCTTACTCCTTATAAAATTGCAAATTATCTAGACATGACACTATTGTGAGTACGCCAAAGCAGCATAAAGGACATCTGGAGTCTTTGGTTAGTCTTATTTTTCACCAATATAATAAAAGAAAAAATTGCCATACACCCTGTGGTTATTAGTGAATTCTAAGTGTTTCTATCAACTATTTTCCTTTTATTAGACCATAAAATCAATAAACATATGACCAGAAGAGAGGTATCATTTTATTTCAGGTCTGTATTTAGTCTCAATTCTGACAATACTTCAGTTTGCTGACCACCTAAACAGCACACAATCTACTATATTTTCCTCACATTATCTTTGGATGGATTAAAAAAAGATAGCTATCACCATGGGTTGAAATAAGACTCCATAAATATAAAGCAGTTTTATCAGTAACAGATATTCAAAACTTGTTGCTTTTAAATTTCATTTGTCTGCTAAACTCTGAAAAAAATACTACATTTAGTAACTAAGAAGTTGGACAGAAGTGAATCAAACTCTGTAACAAGTGTTTCTCCTTCTAGGGAAAAGTTGTTTTATATTCCACAAAAATGAAAAAAAAAAGAGCACCAAGTCAATATGGGGCTCCCCGAATATGTGTATTATTGAAAACTGAAATTTCCTTTGTAACTTCATTAGATTGAATCAAATCTTATTTGATTAAATGAACATGGAGATTTATTTACCCAGCTGAAGATCTATGCTTTCTGGCCTAACAAGATTATCTGGCTGGAACCCAGAATTCAACCTAAATTTTCTCAAGATTTGTGACTGTTTATTAGAATTACAGAAGAAAGGCATCATAGACACACTACTGAAACTCACATTCTAACAAAAAAAAAAAAAAAACTAAACCCAAGAGGGGTGTTTTCACGACATAATTATTATATATAACAGAATAATTATAATAATGATACATTATAACCGAATATAGTTCTTTAAAAGATAAGAGTTTTATATTTTTACCAATTCAGAGTCATGTTGAATGTGGCTAATAATTAGCCAATAAATCCAACTAATATGTCCCTATGTAAGACTGATTTTAATCAGTGCAGAAACAGGCAATCTTCTCCATCAGAAAAACTGAAAATGTCTGGCAGTAGTGCCATTTATCACAAAAAGGAAAATCAGATTTCTCATATGTTGCTTGAGTTCAAGGGTAGTTATCAAGAAGCACTTTAACAGGTAAAAGACATGGCAGATAGGCTTATCCTGAAAGGATCAAGTGCTGTACAATGTCTAGGATAATACTAGGTACGAGTGCTATAGTTGTCTGACAGTAACATTTCACCTAAAACATTAATTGCTTCTCTATCCTAAATTGTATTAAGATATGTTTAAAAGATAAGAAAACAAGAAAAATTCTATCAAGAATAGTGTGCGTTATTTTACAAATACTTTTTGCAGAGCATTTTTTTGAAATCTCTTAAGCTCTTAAAATATACTTGCTCAAACTGGTAGTACTTTACAATGCATAAATGAAATATCTCATATTTTCTGAAATGAGTGTTTAGCCTTGTGAATTTCACAATAACTATTTATTATTCACTAGACATGTAGGGGATTAATAAAATTAAAAATTAATTTGCAAACACCTACAACAGCTCTCAAATTCTCAGTTTAATCATGACATTTTAAAATTCTGCCAAGGTACTAACCTACAAGGTCTTTATAATGATCATGTTTGAAATTGAACAGTGGTATTAAGCACATTTGTTGTTTTGACATAAGTATCCAGAAATGCCCCATTTACAAATAGCTTGAATGAGGGAAAACCAGGTGTGCCTTAGTTAAGATTCTATATAATCCCCAAACCCAATTTAAAAGGAACTATTTTGAAAGAGAATTTATGTTAACATTTTTACTGCATATATACACATAAACATGCATACCATATAAGAAATTCACAGGGACATTCCTTCATGCAAAAATCATTGCCAAACACTGTTCTGTTCATTGAGTTATACATCAGTGAACAAAACAGTCAAAACTCTTGGCCCTTGTGGAACTTTACTAGGAGAAAAAAGACCAAAAGAAATAAATATGCAAGTTACACAGTATCATATATTAGAATTTGACTAGTGCTGTGGAGAACAAACAGAGCACAGTAAGGGTCAGGAGGTTGAAATCTCAGGTAAGCAAGGGCTTGAAGGAAGTGAGAGATTGTGTCCCAGAGATATCCAGAGTTTATGTCAGTACAAAGGTTCTGGGACAGATGGTGTCTTCTGTGTTTGAGAAAAAGCAAGAAAGCCAGGATGGCTGAGAATAGTAGGAGAAAGAGTCAGAGAAGGAAGACAGCATGCAGAACAGATTGTATAGGGCCTCAGAAATCAGTATAAGAACTTTGATTTTTATTCTGGAAAAAAAAAAAAGGATCCACTGAAGAGTTCTGAGCAGAGACATGATGTAATCTGATTTTTATTCAAAAGGATCACTTAACCTAATGAGAATATACTGTGCACAGGCAAGGGTAGAAGCATCAAGAAATAACCCAGATGAGAAAGGAAGACAGCTTGGAACAGGGTGGCAATGGAGGAGGCAAGGAGAAGAGGTCAGATTCTAGACATACTTTCAAGGTAGTAGAATTTGCTGACAAATGTAAGTGAGGAGAGTCAAGGATAAGTCTAGGATACCTGGAATGAACAAAATGGAAGGGCAGAGATGCCATTAACAGGAAGTCTGAAATGTACAGCAGGGTGTTTATTTTGGTGGTGGGGAGATAAGAAATAGAAAAAAGAGCCTTTTTTTAATGTTTCTAAGAACCTAAGACAATGTACACCTCAAATTCCTTTCTTAAGTTAGTTATCATCTTGTAACTTGATAAAACTTTAAAAACAATTTGCCTGGAGTTTTGCTTCTAGCATGACAGTGTGAGGAGCTCCACAGACCCACCACTCAATGAAATTGGTGAATATTATAATTTAAAATTTCTGGAAATGGTCCTAAGAGCATATAGCAAATGAAGAAACATTACTCAAGGATATCTACTAAAACTCAGTAAGAAGAGTAAGAGACTGGTATTTGAAATAAAACTCTGCTTCACGAAAGGATTCTAGGAGGAAAAAAATGAAACAAAACTCCGTCTCTGACTTCTCACATCTCATTGGGATGGAAATTCTACTCCAGACTGACAGAGCCAATAACACAGGGCTCCCTCTCCTCCCAGACCCTCGTTAGAGAGTTCTCTTTCCAGAAAAGACAGGGCATCAACATTTGTCATCCTAGCAAAGGCTGTTTTAGGCAAGTGCAAACAAGAGGTGGGGGGCTCCCTTCTTCTACCTCGATCCCCTTATGGGATGGAAGCTTACATTATTGAGTGCAGAAACCTTGACCCTTGCCCCAGCTTGTGGGGCACTGGTTCTATGATGGGAGAGGCAAGTCAAAAAGACGTAGGGCTGCTGCCAGAACTCCCTCCAGTGAGAGTTCAGCTACTAGAGTGGGGGTACCATTCAGAAGTTTGTCATTGTCCCCACACCAATTAACCTGGCTTAAGAGATTTTGCCTGAGGAAAAGTAGGCCATAGAACTAGAAGCTCCAAATGTCTCTCTATAGGAATTCACTTCATTTGCAACAGTGTGATGACCAAGTGTTAGAGCACTCAAAAACATTGGAGATTGTGGTGAAAGGCAGTTGACAGGATACTATTAGACCCATTGGCCCTATAGGCTAAATCCATAGACTACTTTCCCAGGGAAAAACAGTGAGATAGCTGGGAAGAATACTCCTGAGGTCAGAACAAATCTCAAACACTTAAGCTAATGAACTGTCCCTTCAAAAGAGCTAGAATGGATCAGTTTGTGAAGCAATTTATGCCACAGGGCATTGTTGAAAACAACAGAATGATTGGCCACAATTAGTGGAGCCTAACAGCTGGATATGGTCAAGAGTCACAAAAGACCATGTATACATTTGTATGAAATGTTTAAAATAGGTATATTTATAGAGATAGGACGTAAATCAGTGGTTGCTTATGGCTGGGGAAGTGGATGAGGGCTTAGGGAAGTGACAAAAATGAGGCTTCTATTCAAGATGATAAAGATGTTCTAAAATTGACTATGGTCTTGGTTCCACTTATCTGTGAATATATAAAAAAGTATTGAATTGCACACTTCAAAAAAGGTGGGTGAATTGTAGGTGACGTATCTTTTTATCTTTGTCTTTTTTTTTTTTTTTTTTTTTTTTTTTTTTTGAGACGAATCTTCCTCTGTCCCCCAGGCTGGAGGGCAGTGGTGCGATCTCAGCTCACTGCAAGCTCCACCTCCAGGGTTCACACCATTCTCCTGCCTCAGCCTCCCGAGTAGCTGGGACTATAGGCGCCCGCCACCATGCCTGGCTAATTTTTTGTATTTTTAGTAGAGATGGGGTTTCACTGTGTTAGCCAGGATGGTCTCGATCTCCTGACCTCATGATCTGCCTGCCTCGGCCTCCCAAAGTGCTGGGATAACAGGTGTGAGCCACCACGCCCGGCGACTTAAATCTTAACAAAACTGTTAATGCTTGAGTTCCTTGTCTTCTAACTTCTGGAAAAAAATGTATTTTCTGGTTTATAAGTGTATCTACCAAAATATGTTAAATGTGTTTGATGACACCTAAGTATCTTAGAAACTAAACTTGTTTTTTAAATTTAAACCTCAGTCTTTCTCTCCAGTTCCCACTCTTTGGTCCACTGAGCATGCTGAGGATTGTAATGCTTCCTAAATGCTCTAGTTCTACTGCCAGACTATATGGCAGAGTTAGGGACTGCCTGAGGAACTTAATAATACATAATTTGAACTTCATCCCAGAGACATTGATTCATTAGGTTCACAATAGGGCCCAGAAATATATATCTTAAAAAGTATTACAAATAATGTGAATATCCATATAGACTTGGTGACTACTCACAGCGCAAACAGGCCCAAGAACATTCTTTCATGATTCAAGTGAGCTGTCTTCACTCGTACAACTCCTCCCGCAACATAACTGATTTTTCAACAGTTAAATCCACCTTTTACACATTTTTTGACATATCTTAATTATGCAACTATAACATGCATACAACAGATCTACATGAACAGTAAAGACTGTTCTCTTTACAAGTACCAAGACCACAGTGAGTGCTTTTTTTTTTTAAAGCTACTTTTCATAGAAGGCATTATTTGGCTGGTACATTTTTCAAAATTTAGTATTAACTTCTGATAAGAATACTTTTAGTTTTTCACTCATCATAAGCAATTTTACAGAAGTAAATGTTTTCAAAATTAAACTTGAGAAAAAGAACTTTAAGACATAACACAATTCAGATAACAAAAAAATAGGAGATAAACATCACACAATAATAATGGGAAAACATTAAGGCAATTGATATTTAAAAGAGTTATGTTCTACCTATAAGATATTCCATTGACTTATGATCCATTTTCCCACTATTTCTACTGAGAAAAACTGCTAGATGAAGGATTTATGAGATTTGCTAAAAATTGGAATAGAATTTTCTTAGGCTGTGGGAACATCTCGATGTGTTATAAATAGAACAGACTGTGTCACAGTTTTGAGACTGGTGGTTCCAACCACAGCCGAGTAAACAGTCTTAATGTCCTCTAACGTATTATTCTGTCTTTTGTGATATTATGATTATCTATTGATAGCTGTCAATTCAGAAAGGCCATTTAAATGCCTAAGTTCTTGCAATTAGTAAACATTTTAATGTCAGAGAAAACAAGCAAACATTACAAAACTCTACATCCTCTGCCAAAAGATTATAATGATAACAGCTCACTGAAAAAGGCTTATGGATTTGAAATGCGCTTTTGAGAAATAAGTAAGAAGGAAAGTAATGCCCAATGAAGAACTCAATCACATTCTGACTGCAGCCATATGTTCATGGAATTGACATAGAACATTCTACTGCAAAATGTCTTTATATACTGTATACTGACAGAAGAAAAAACCTATAGGAGAAGCAGCCAGGCTAGCTATACTAGTTTTATGGGTATAAATAAGGGAAACATTTCTAAAAGGTCAAGGAGTAAACAAGGTATTCATGCCAATTAACAATATGACCTTGACAGTTGAACAAAACAGTAGATAAATTTGTATTTTTACAGCACTCAATTTCCAAATTAGCATATACTTTTACATGAAGTATTACTTTTTCTATATTCAACAATAGTATAACTAGTAGAGGACTGATTGCTCTCCAACTTCGAAAGCTGTGAATAAATAAACATGCCAGTGACCTATAACAGATTAAGTATTTATTTGACTTTTGTGGCAAAAAAATAAACTATAGCTGTATTTTAAACACAGCATCTAAGTATGAAACAATGCCCTATTTTTATCTCCTATAAATTGGACATAAAATGTACATAGCCTGGGATTTTATTTTTCCCTTTTGGGAGTAAATTTAAACTGTATGAATAACTTGCTTGTTCCCAAGGAAATGCAGTGCACCAAATCAAGACAAGTGAACTTCAAACAAATTTGGTGTTCTCAACAGTTTGCAAGGACATAAAGAGGCAGTAACACATGAAATTCTAATAGTACCAAGTTATCTCTGTCTACTGAATACTCTAGAATGGAAAAACATCCAAGCACTGTGGAGGAAGAAAGAATATCCCAACTATAGCGACAGTGAGATTTTACATAAAATTAATACTACAGTGATAGTCAAAATGCATAATTTATATTAAAAATAATTGGGAGGCTCTCTGCTATCCTTAATTATATAGTATTTTGTGTTACTTTGGATAGGCGAAGATATTTGAAGAATTCAAAAACAGAGATATAGCATATGGAAAGGACATCATAATCTACATAGGTACAAGCTGACCATTCTTTATGTAAGCTGATGAGGAAAAATCAGGCAGCTTTAAGGAAGTAGAAAGTGAAGGGAATTGCTCTATTAGGTATATCAGCTTGATAATAACACCCATTAATTATGTCCATTAACCACAATAGAAAGCAACAAGAATATTTTTTCAACCCAAAGTGTTCTTTTCAGTGTATCCAATGCTAGGGAAATAATTAGTGCTCCTCTTTTAAGAACAAGCAATATTTTCAGATTTTTATAGAGATATGCCTTTTAGAAAAAGGTCACCAAAAATGACCAAATACAAACAAAATTTGTCTTTTTAAATGATGAGGGGCCAAAAAATAACATGAGTTTAAAACTAGTAAATAATTTTCTCATTATGTGAGTCATATTCATCTCCAGCTTTGCTATTCAAATACCATCTTCACAAATATAGCTATTTTGACCAGCTATCAACATTTATTGTCTGTCTCTGTGACCTATATCTATAGATCTCTGTGTCTCTAGGTCTGAAAACCTCGATGGTCAGAATGGGCAAATGAGATGCTAAGAACAAAAAAGAAAACCAAAAAAGATAGCCATTGTTTCAAAAGAGAAGACAACAGAATTAATAATTATAGTGTCTAGGCCCAAATATTTGGAAATAAATGCATCTCATTAATTTTATTTCAATTCCCTACATAGTTTGAAGAAATAAAAGATTTGTGTTTGCTGAAACAATTTAGTAACAAAGAACAGTATGGCCCATAATTGCATATTCTTCTACATATTCATTTATGTATGGTCATGACATATTTACATGTGACTACAGACTTGGTTAACATGTAAGAGTAAATTGCAGTAAGATGCCTCCACAAATGGGGGAAAATGCACATTTCGATGAATGCTAATATATACTGAACACCTATAATGTGACAGTATGTGACAAATGAAATCTTACAAGTCATTAAAGTTTCAATGCCAAAGTTCATGTGTTGATTATTCTTAATTTAGATTGAGATAACTTGTATTAGATTTACTTCTTGGAAAACGTGCCCAAGTGAAATGGAAATTCCTTGAATTATGGTCCAGAAAAAGTCACATAACAATAGCTGAGGAAATCTAACAATCTAGAGGTTCTAATGGCTTATGGAACAACTGAAGTTATGTCTGTAGGAATACAAAATAAAGTTTGTAACCTCTGTCAATCAATCCATCAGGCTCATACATTTATTGATAAATAATACAACCAAAAGACAAAGAAGACTGTATATGGCAAATCATTTACCACTTTTAGTTTGATTTTAAGAAGTAACAGTAAAATTAGGGGTATAAAGCTAAACATTTTTCAGCAAAAGATGACCAATGGTTTCCCATCACACTACCTCACATTTCCTGCACTCCAGGCTAACAGACTTTGTGCTGTTCTTAGAGCATACCAGGTACATAAAGGGCACTTGTTCCCTTTGCTTGGAATGCTCTTCCCCTGGATGTCTTCATTCAGATCCCTGTTCAAATATCACCTCTTCAGGAAAAACATCATGACCACTCTATTAAATGTAGCACTTTCTAGCCTACTTAATTTTTTAAAATAACATTTTTAACAGCAATTTTTTTTCATAGCACCTGATATTCATTATACTGGTTTTGTATTCTCTCCAACTCACCCCACTAGAGTGGCCAGAGATGTGACTTGTTCACTGATGAATCTTTACAATTTTTTAGGATTAATTTATCAAACAGCAAAAACTGGAAGATTAATATTAAAGGATTTGCAACTTTACCTCAGTGCTATAAATATTATCTTTCCATATGATATATGCATGCTTTAATATTTTCAGGTTAAATAAGCATTAAGAGTATATCAGAATATAGCTAAATTAAAATAAGCACAAAATATTCCTTACCTGAATTTCTAAAATCATTCTGTCAATCTCATCTTGTTGGCTGTCTATTATCTAAAACAAAGAAAATAAATACATCTGATTCAAATAATTTTTACATCGCTTCTTAAAAGTACCAACAGTTCAAGAAAACATAGCACAGAAATTTATAAATTCATTTTTAAAAAGGGTCTTTTTAAAAAACGGAAAGTATCCGTGTGATTTGGATCACACATGTATAAAACTACAAAAGTCTTCCTCTAGTTCTTGATAAAAGTTTTCTCAAATTTATAAAATTTTTAAGAATAACTTTGAGACAGACTGAATAATTAAGGAACGAAAAAGATATCCTTTTATTTTGGCTTTTATTTCAATTATTTAATTTTGTTTCAATTGCTATGGTCCTTTCAAATAAAAACATTCAAACTAGAAATTATATAAGTGATTAAATATTAAAAAAATATAAATCACATAAAATAGCTATAAATTATGTATCTATACACATATCCACATAGTATAGGTTTCATGTTTATGATCAAAGGTATCTACTGACCTTACTAGCAGTCTCATTTTGTTGTCTGAGATTATCATTTTCATTCTGAAGCTGTTTTGCATCTAACATGGGAAGGCGGATTCCATCTTCAAGGCATCTTTCTACCTTTTGTTGCAAACTATTTCAAAAGACAATTATATGAAGAAAATAAGTTCTATCTGCTGATTTTGGTAATGATTTCAACATAAATGATGTCCTTTTTAGGGTCTATATTTTTTAATAAAGCAACAATCAAGACCCACAGACAGTATATGAAAAACTGTTATCTATATTTCATACAAGTAAGACAGGTCCATAGTTAGCTAGAGGCTGATCATCTTTTCAGAAATGGCAAATTTGAGACCAGAGTCCAGAGTTGCTCAGTATGTGACATCCTTCGGCCCGATGACGTCCTTCATTACCCAAATCTGAGCTCTGAAGCCTAACTCATGTTCTTTCCTTTTCCTCTAAAAGCAGGGTTCCTTGATTAAGATGATCGTTGTAGGGAATCTAAGAATATGGATCCACATCTTTTGTCCTTTATTCTAAGCTCAGCAAAAGTTTGCTTGTAAGAATTGCTGTTGCCTAAATCAGCAGAATTGCATTTCTCTTTCATTTCTTTTCTTTTTTTTTTCACTTTTATTTTAGATTTGGGGGTACACGTACTTACAACTGTATTAATTGAGTCCCATGAGGCAAGATATGTAAGTAAATCTGGAAGATATATGGCAAAACTGCTGCATCTTTTACTTGCAGTAAAGTGAAATAGGAGCCAATCACTTCAATTTGATATATTCCATTAAGGAGTGCAGTTTGAGTATTTTGCTGGCCCCTTTTTTGTTATTTAGAATTTTTACTTTTTTTTTTATAAAGCCATTAGGTAAAGGGTTTGTATTAATATTTTCAGTCTTCATTTGTATGAGTTTTTATTTTTACTATTTTCAACAGAAACTTTTGGCAAGATATCAATATATTGCTTCAAATAAGTTAAATTATAACTGAGATAACCTGTTTCAATGAAATTATGCTTCTAGTTCTTAATACAGGTTGAACATCCCTAATCCAAAAACCTGAAATCTGAAATGTGTCAAAATCCAAAACTTTTTGAGCATGGACATGATGCTCAAAGGAGATGCTCATTGGAGCATTTCAGATTTTGGATTGTCAGAATTAGAGATGCTCAGTGGGTAAATACTTGGCAAATATTCCAAAATCCGAAGAAAATCTTAAATCTAAAATCTCCTGGGTCACAAGCAGTTTGGATAAGGGATGAGCACCCTGTAGTACATCTTTAAATTAAGGAAAATAAAATAAAAATTATAAATTAAGTAAAATATTTTATGAAAAATATGAATAAAATAACGTAAAAGGATTCAGAAAATTTTCTTACCTCTGAACGGTAGTCACTAACTCCTTTTCTTTCTTTTTCTGGCATATTAACTGTGTCTCTTTATCTTGACACTGCTTTTTGATCTCTTCAAGTTTTTTTTCTGTATCTATCAAAGCCTCTTGTAAATTCTTATTTTTTTCTTCCAGAATCTGCAGCTAAGGAGAAATGTTTTACAGTTCATTACACATGAAATATTAAATACGCTTCTATTAGATACTGTTACTGTGTTGGCAAGGATTAACAGACTTGTAGGTAAAAAAAAAAAAAAAATCACACTGTATTTTATCTAGAGTATTTAATTCTCCATGTCCTCCTCTGTGTGAAAGGCACCTAGAAGAATGGAATTACAAGGAAGAGAATGGGGTTAGAAATTTGTAAAAGACCAGGAAAGGTTAATATTCTCATTTTAAATTTATTTTACTTTTAATTGTAATAAATATATAACTCTATACTGTCTTAACAATTTTCAAGTGTATGACAGGTTGAGGTTAAGTACATTCACATTGTTGTGCAACTAATCTCTAGAACTCTTCATCTTGCATAATTGAAACTCTATTATCAATTAAACAACTCCCCATCTATCCCTCCCCACATTCCCTGGTAACCAACTTTCCACTTTCTATCTCTGTGATTGAATTCTTAAGGTATCTCATTAAGTGGAATCATACAGTATTTGTCTTCTTGTGACTAGCTTATTTCACTTCACAAAATGTCCTCCAGGTTAATCCATATGATAGCATGTGTCAGAATTTCTCTCCTTGTTACGGCGAACAGGCTTCCACTGTATGTATATACCACCTTTAGTTTATCCATTTATCTGGTCATGGACACCTGGGCTACTTCCACCTTTTGGCTGTTGTGAATAATCATGTTATAAACATGGGTGTACAAACATCTGTTCAAGACCCTTAATTGCCACCCCAATGGATGTTAGGTATTTTCTTACATATTTTCTAATACCCATTGCCCTCTGTTCCTGCTCATGCAACCTCCTGCAGTCCTTAATTTCCTTCCTGACTTTAATCTTAGTTTTTACAACTTATAAATTAATGTAAAATAAACAGAGAATGCAACATAGGTCTTAAAGTATGCAGAGTGACACTTCATAGATTAGACTAATGATTCTTGAGAGGGGGTAATTTTACCCCCAGAGGACATCTGGAAATATCTGTTTACATTTTGGGTTTGGGATAAATGAGAAGGAGCACTGCTATTGGCACTTAGTGGGTAGAGGGCAGATATGTGGATGCAGAAGTACACCCTTCAATGATCAAGGCAGACACCTGTAACAAAAAATTATCTGCCTCCAAATGTCAATAGTGCCGAGGTTGAGAATCCCTGGCTTAGAACAACTTTGGGAAGAGACTGAAGAGTAGATCTAGTGGATTTATAAATAAGGTTTCAAGAGAGTGGCCCTCACCTGAGTCAGGAGAAAGACTCTGAGGTATTGTTAAGGAAAAAAAAAAAAAAGGAAAAGTCAGAGGAATGAATTGAGGTCATAGGTCAAGGTATAAGAAAAATATATATATATAAAGGTTAAGAAGAATGAAGAAAATATCTAGAAAGATAGTCAACAAAAGGTCTTGTCGAGCCTTGGTGAATCCTAGAGACTGTGTTGGAAAGCGCCAGAACTGGGGGTGTGCATGCACGTGTATGGGGTAGGGATTGGCAGACTGGTTTAGAAACTAACTTCTACAATAGTTAAGAGAGTTACAATACAGGATCATTAGGAAGGTAATCACTTATTAACTGACAAGAAAGATCTACTTATGCATGCTTAGATAAACAAAGTTTCTTATTAGAATTAAGTCCCCAAAACAGCAATTAAACACATAGATTGAACTTATAGTTAGCCAAATTTCTAAAGAGTCAAGTTAACATGTTTTCATGTCATTTAAAGATAAGCATTTTATTTCATGTTACCTGTAGACTCTGACTCTGTACATCATCTAGAGTTGGAAGATCAGCCAGATACTTTTCCAAGGTCTCAATTCTTCTCTGCTTTTCTTTGTTTTGTTCGGATTCCTTCTGGCATTTCTTTTTCAGACTACTGATGTATCGATCTCTAGTTTTAAGCTAAAGAAAACAATTATGAATCTTCAGTAGTGTTCAGTCATTAAAAGATATAACACTTTAATAACTCTTTAATATTAGACTTTAATATTAGACACCGTTGAATTCACCAACAGTTTCAGGTTATAGTGAAAGCCACTAGCAACTCAATTAAGATTTACCTTATTTCATTCTAAGATTTACACTTGCCGGGTGTGGTGGCTCACACCTGTAATCCCAGCACTTTGGGAGACTGAGGTGGGCTGATCATCTGAGGTCAGGAGCTTGAGACCAGCCTGGCCAACATGGCAAAACCCTGTCTCTACTAAAAAAATACCAAAAAAATTAGCTGGGCGTGGTGGCACGTGCCTGTAGTTCCAGCTACTTGAAAGGCTGAGGTATAAGAATCGCTTGAACTGGGGTGGCTGAGGTTGCAGTGAGCCGAGATTGTGCCACTGCACTCCCGCCTGGGTGACAGAGCGAGACTTTGTCTCAATTTAAACAAACAAACAAAATAAGATTTACACTTAAAAAAATTTATGTCACTGAAATCAAGAGTTTAGGGAGTATTTGCTATTACCATGGACGGCATCCTATAAATTGCCATCAACCAGGGGGCAGTAATAACATAGTTTTTATTGCCTGCACATGTGCAAATTTTGTCAAGGCTGTTCATATCTTTGTCATTTCAATATTGTTATATACATGTAGAAACTATGTGTTGAGTTTAAATGATGTCTAAAATGCCTAAACAATGTTACATTACAATTTAATACGGAACAGTGTTATTGGGTGCCCAGACAGGCACAGAAAAAAAGCCTTTGAAATCAGTGAAGTATTCATCTCTGAAGGAATGACTCCGATTTCTTAGTTTTTCCATAGCTATACCCAAACGCTTTACGGGAACTAAGAGAGGAAGATGCTGCTACAAGTAACTGAAACTGTTTTGTTACTAACAGACTTGCAAAGAAATTGCTTATAGTGTACTAAACAATGCAACTAAAGCTAGAAGAATATACCAAATACTTAGGGGCAGATAATGGACTAGTGAAACCAATTCATACCTCAAGCAACACTACTGTTTAAGGCACTGTGTCATAATTGAATTTGCAGCACATTTTCTTTCTAAAAACCATAAAATAAAAGTGTCTTACTATTGATGCCATTTTGGGATTGATAAAGTATGGTAACTGAACACATGTCACACATGATAATGATTCTAGTAAATCCCAATTTATATAGGCTGAAAGTCAGATTTTCATGTACCTTTTACCCCCACTACATGAAATATACCATCTTTAAATTTCATATCTCATAGTCAAAGCTCTTTCATATTTACTCCTATTTACCTTAAATTACCAATCTTCCAACCATTTAATCCTCTTTTCAAACTTACAGGGTTCTAAAATATTTTTACAGTGTTTTCCCATATTCACTGGGAAAATAACTGGCAATAATTAGCAGTAAGATGGATTATTCTTTCAAATTTTATTAAAGCTAACACTTGTTCACAGTCTAGTTTCTTTCATGTATTTTCTAATTTCTTTCAGGTCTAATGTATAACAATTTTTAAAACTTCATGTGGAAAAATTATTCATTTCACCAGTGACATTAGGATCTACTTATGACCTTTGGTAAGCAGCAACACTGGTAAGACCAACACATCCTATTATTTACTGGGGCTTTCTTAATCAAAGGTAAATGTGCTGGTGTGACAGTTTACCCTGCGATCTATCAGAATGGAAAACCTTACATACTGTTGGCACTGGTGGTGACCATATAATACAATTCCCTTTTTACAGATGAGGCCCAAAGATCTTTAGTGACTTAACAAGTCACAAAATCAGAAGTGGAATTTGAATCTAGATCATCTGACTGAAAATCAACTTTCTTTCAGTTCTTCCTTATGACTCATTATCAGGTTCTTATTTTAGTAACCAGCTGTGCTTGGATTCCCCATCAACCAAGCCTGCTCTTGCCTTAGCAAATGACCCTGTACATTGCAGAGGTAAACATGATAAACCAACCTACGTTTGCTTAATGCTCTCTAACTTGGACTCAACTGTCTAAATGTCTTAAATGTGACAAAATGATGCCTCAAAAAGCAATGACTGGAATAGGTCTGTCTGGGTGCAAAGATGTCCTATTTTTCTTCTTTTTCTTTTGGTTGGCCAACTCTCTTTGCTGTCATGTCAAGCTTGCTTCCCCTGATCACAAATTGCTGCCAACACTCTCCTACGGGACACTGTCTCTGTTATTTGTTGGTCACATGTTGATCATACATATTCATTGGGTCTTGGGTTTTTTTCAGCCTGCTCACAGATGACAAGCTCTTTGTTTTGTTTTTTGGTGTTTCATTTTTTTTAAACTGCCAAGTTTTGTGTTGTTCCATACAAATAGAGGTTACTGAAGTCTGAACTGCATTAATTACCTCCAGATAAATGAGGTGTCACTAATAAATCTTCTCTATTCTATTAATACAAGGCTAAGTTTTTATTTTCAAAGAGGTATGACGCAATACTGATATCATTCCTAGAAGGTAATAGGAAGGACATGTTTTATAAGAGGTTCACAAACAGTTACTTTTCTTTATTGTCTGGCTCTTATAAGAAAGAACTCAAAAGGTAACATTATTATTACCACATTGTTTTTTCTGTCATAGAATCAGTTTTTGATAAGGATTACAGAGTAAATGCCAAAAGAAACAATATGATCCAATCTTGTGTGGACCCAAAGTGCTGTTTGTTTAGTTGATTTGTTATCAAGGAGCCTGCTCTTTCTAATCTATGCACTGCCTTCAAGAACTCAAGTCACCTCCATGTGCTCTGACACAGACTCTGCCCTCTACATTTATCCTCTCTCCTCAAATTTCTCTGGTGTATACATTTCCATTCTTAATTGCCTCACTCCCACAGAAGCTACTCCTCTTCTTTTCTAAGAGTAACTCTACCATATTTGCATCTCTTACCAACCCTTCCCTATGTCTCCTAGGAACTTGCTCCATTATGCACCCACTCTGACATCTTTGATCTCTCTCTCTCATTGTTTTTTCCCTAGCCTACCTTACTGTTTTCTCTCCCATCCTGGCAAAAATTACCTGAAAGAATTCATTCAATATGCCAGGCACCATGAATGGTGCTACATACGCCACAGAGACACATTCAAATACAACCCCCTGCCTTCAAGGAGCTTAGAGAGAAATATAAAAAATAATGATTATACAAATTGGGTTGAGCCCTGGAAAAAAAGAATAAAATGCTATAAGCATATGAAAGGAGGAGTAGAAGGGAAAAATATTAAGCTAGATTTGAACAAATAAATAGGTGACTTGAAAGTGGGAGAAAAAAATAGCCAAGTATTTACCATGCAAAAAGGCCGCTCTGTGTAAAGATCCTGATACCAGAAACAAAGCCTGAGCTGTCTGAGCAACTGTAACACCCAGTGTATCAATCCACAGTTTATCAGAGGAAGATTGGCAGAACCTACGGATATATAATTAGGCAATGTGTCTCAGGCCATGGGAAGAATTTGATTTATATTTTAAAGACCTGGGGAGTAGTGTCAGCAAGATGGCAGAAGAGCAAGTCTTGAACTCTCCTTCCCCAAACCAACATGTGGATTCAATTAAAAAAACAATAAAACCCCCAGCATGGACAAATTCCCTTTTTAAGAAATCCAAAAATTAGTCAAGAAGCTATTGTACTCTGGGTGAATGCAAAATCAGCCACATGGAAGCAATCAAGGAAATGTAGGACACCTTCTGTAATCCTACCCCCAATACAGCATATGATCAGAAGGAACCTGCTGGGAAAGAAAATAGTTGGATCACACATCCAACATCCCAACTTTTCTGGGTGCTGTTCAGGAGACTGGCTTCTGCCTTGCCTATCTTGGAACACTAACAGGACCATGACACTCTTGCTGCCTGGGACCAGTGAGATCAGACCAGTGAGATCAGAGATGATGGTTTAGGCTAGCAGTTTCCAGAGTCCACAGCCCCAGCTCATCACACAGCAATGAGTGAAGAAATTCCAGATTCAAGTTTCTCCCAGTACAGGGAAAGCAATGGACAGAACACCCAACAATCTGACTTTTCAGAAGTCTGGCCAAGGGACTGGCCGAAATTCCACTTGTCTAAGTACTGATGGGACCTAGAATACTCCTGAAGCCTGAAGGATGCTAAGAACAAGAATAAAATGAGTTAAACTAGTACAAAGATATGAAAAGCCCCCCTCTCTGGCCAGACTAATTAGTGAGGGTCTTCTCCTGTATAAGGCTAGTCTGTGAGGAGTGGAAGTGATAGCTATTTTATATAATATACAAGTATCAACTTAAAGAGTGAGGAAAAATTAACACACAGGGAAGTATGTCCAAAACAAACAAAATAAATCTCCTGAAACCAAATCTAATAAAACCAAGATACATGATTTGCCTGAAAGAGAATTCAACATACCCAACATAAAGATGCTCAATGAGGTCAGGAAAACAATGCATGAACAAAGTAAAATTTCAACAGAGATAGGAAATACTTTACCAAACAAATCTTGGAACTAAAAAATATAATAACTGAAATAAAAATTCACTAGAGAGGGTCAAAAGCACTCTAGATCAAGCAGAAGAAATATGCAAACTCAAACACAGGTATTTGGAAATTATCAAGTCAGAGTAACAAAAGAACAAGGAATAAAAAAGTAAAGAAAGCATGAGAAACTTAACACCATTAAGCAGACAAATATACACATTGTAGGAGTCCCAAAAAAGGAAGGGGGTGAAAGGGAAAGAAAGCTTATTCAAAGAAATAATGATTAAAAACTTCCCAAATATGTGTGTGTGGGAGGGAAAGGCAAGAGGCATGGGGAATGGACATCCAGATCCAGGGGACCCAATGGACCCCAAATAAGATGACCCCAAAGAAAATGTATAAAGACACATTTAAATCAAATTGTCAAAGGCAAAAAGAGAATTCTGGAAGCATCACAAGAAAAATGACCTGTCACATGCAAGAGAACTCCAATAAGACTATGAGCAGATTTCTCAGAAGAAATTTTGCAGAGAAAGTGGGATGATAAACTCGCACTGCTTGGGCACTGGGGAATGGGGGTAATTTTCAACCCAGAATAATGTAAGAAGAAGTGTTCTTCAAAAATGAATGGGAGTGGCTGGGTGTAGTGGCTCACGCCTGTAATCCCAGCACTTTGGGGGGCCGAGGTGGGTGGATCACCTCAGGTCAGGAGTTTGAGACCAGCCTGGCCAACATGGTGAAATCTTGTCTCTACTAAAAATACAAAAATAGCTGGGCGTGGTGGCACGTGCCTGTAATCCCAGCTACTCGGGAGGCTGAGGCAAGAGAATCACCTGAACCCAGGAGGCAAAAGTTGCAGTGAGCCAAGATCACATCATTGCACTCCAGCCTGGGCAAAAAGTGCAAAACTCTGTCTCCAAAAAACAACAAAAAAAGAAGAGATAAAGATTTTCCCACACAAACAAAAGCTGTGATATTATAGTTGATTACCTACCCTTGTACTATGAAAAATGTCAAGAGGAATTCTTCAAGTTGAAATAAAGGGATGCTAAACAGTAATACAAAAGCATAAGAAAGTACAGTCGTCCCTTGGTATATGGAAGGGATTGGCTCCAGGACACCTCATGTATAACCAAACCAAATCCACACATGCTCAATTACTGCATAGAAGACATACAAATAGTGAACAGGTATATGAAAAGATGCTCAACATCACTAATCATCAGGAAAATGCAAATCAAAACCATCTCATGCCTGTTAGGCTGGCCGTCTTTTTTCTTGAAAAAAGAAAGTAAATGATGGCAAGGATGTGGAGAAAGGGGAACCTTTGAACACTTGGTGGAAATGTAAAATGATACAGCTGCTATGGGAAACTGTATGGAGGTTCCTCAAATAATTAAAAATAAAACATGATCAAGCAATCCTACTTCTGGATATTTATCCAAAAGAACTGAAACCAGGATCTCTGAGCAACATTTGTACTCCCATGTTCCTAGCAGTATTCACAATAACCCAAGATGTGGAAACAATCTAAATATCCAGCAATAGGTGAATGAGTGACATAAATGTTATATACACACACAGACACACACACACACACACACATACATACTTGTGTGTATATATACATACACACACACAGACACACACACACACAAAATGGAATATTATTCAAACTTTGAAAAGAAAGAAATCCCACCATTTGTGACAAGATGGATGGCTCTGGGGGATATAATGCTAAATGAAACAAGCCAGTCACAAAAAGGCAAATACTATATAATTCCACTTATATGAGATAAGTGAAACAGAGAGTAGACTGGTAGTTGTCAGGGACTGGGGAGCAGGGAAGTGGGAGTTACTCTTCAATGCATATAAAGTTTCAATTACATAAATGAATAAGTGCTAGAGATCTGCTGGACAATATCATGCCTATAGTTCTGAATTATACACTTAAAAATTTGTTAAAAGGGTACATCTTGTATTAAATGTTCTTTCTACAACGAAAAGAGAAAATACAATGGGATGGCATAAATTAGTTTTAACCAAAGAAGTAAAATGACTGGATCCTTTGTTGTTAAAAGTTAAGTCCTTTGAGCTATCAAGAATGGATTTGGGAGGATGTGGAGAAACTGGAATTCTCAACACTAGTAGTGGGAGTATTAAATGGTACAATCATTTGGGTAGTTTCTTGTAAGTTAAATATTGACTCTACAAAACCAATGAACCAGCAATTCAACTACCAGGTATTTATCCAAGATAAATGAAAACACACATACACAAAAAATCTTGTACAAGAACGTTCATAGCAGCCTCATTCATAATTTCTCCAAAATGCTAAAAATCCAAATATCAAGAGGAGAATAGATACACTGTGGTATATCTTTATAATGAAAAACACCACTCAGCAATAGATAGAAACTGATACATGTAGCTATAAAAATAAATCTCAAAGATACTGAATAAAAGAATATATACCATGTAATTTCATTAATATGAAGTCCATGAAAAGTCAAAATTATACTGATAATAATCAAAAAGCACACACACACAACACATTTTATCGATTCATTGGTCAATGGGCATTTAGGCTGGGTCCATATTTTTGCAATTGCAAATTGTGCTGCTATAAACATGCATGTGCAAGTGTTTTTGATGTAATGACATCCACTCCTCTGGACAGACACCTAGTAGGGGGATTGCTGGATCAAATGGTAGTTAGTTCTACTTTTAGTTGTTTAAGGAGTCTCCACACTGTTTTCCATAGTTGTTGTACTCATTTACATTCTCATCAGCAGTGTAACACACACACACGCACACACACACACACACACATCTAGTGTTCCTGTCTGTGTATTTGGCTTTTAGCTTCTTATTCTGAATCAGGGGCTTCTGTTTAATAACTTAAGTTGCATCATTATTAAAGATAGGCCAGCTTCATTTACCAACACTTTATGCCCAACATGACAAAAAAAATGAAATCATAGATTCAATAAGGAAAAGGAGAACAGTTATTTGGTGTAGGCAATCAATTTTTTAAAGATTTTACTTTTTGTTAGAAAGACATACAAGAGCATTTCTTTTTTTTTTTTTTTTTTTTTTTTTTTTTGAGACAGAGTCTCGCTCTGTCGCCCAGGCTGGAGTGCAGGGGCGCAATCTCGGCTCACTGCAAGCTCTGCCTCCCAGGTTCACGCCATTCTCCTGCCTCAGCCTCTCCGAGTAGCTGGGACTACAGGCGTCCGCCACCACGCCCGGCTAATTTTTTATATTTTTAGTAGAGATGGGGTTTCACCGTGGTCTCGATCTCCTGACCTCGTGATTCGCCTGCCTCGGCCTCCCAAAGTGCTGGGATTACAAGCGTGAGCCACCGCGCCCGGCCACAGGAGCATTTCTATCCTCAAAGAAAATCCTTGGATTTCTGCAGATAGCAGAGGGCTTCTCAAAAGTTACTACAAAATTAATCACCTCCACATAAATGTATATATAACCTGGCATGACACCTGACAGGGTAAATGACAGACAAATAATTATATGCTGAGGAAATGTTGTTGACCTAATTCAACTTTATAACAAAAACCTACTTTTTCCTCTAGTTTCTTCTTCTCTTCAATAAATAGGCTTAGTCTTTGTTTGAGAAACTCATTAAGCTGTAAAACTTCTTTCTCAGTAGATGCAAGCTTTTGCTCAAATTCCCCTTGTTGGGAATGGGAAACTGATTCCTCTGAAAATGGTGTCTGGAGTGAAGTGTTCTCATATTGTGGCTGTTAGGAAAGAAAAAAAGGAGGTAAGACTTTAAAAGTTTGTCTTGAACAAATGTGAAGAAATTGGAAATGAAGTATAATATAACAGTACATATAGGCTATATGAACAGACACACCTTGATTTAAATTCCAGCTATCTTGCTTCCTAGTTATGTACCATAATGAAAGCAAATTACTTACCATCTCAAAACCCCGGTTTTCTCATCTCTAAAACAGAAACAATAAAACCTACTTTGCAGTGTTTTTTGAAGAAAGATAAAGTATGTAACGTTTCCAGCATATAGGAGAAACTTCATGAAAGAGCTATTATTTGATTTTAAAAGTATACTTCAACATGTAAATAGTACAGTATATTCATTAATCATATAGAAGTGAAAGTTCTATGTAAATAAATAAAACTAAAGAAAAATTTCTTCACAGGTAATCATTTCCAGCTAATACTAAATTCAATATGTATTAATCGAATGTTTCTCTAACTAGAAAGTAAGATCTATGAATCAGGGATTCTTGTCCATCTCAAAGTGTCCATCTTATATTCCCTATTGCATAGAAAAAATGGCACAAAATAAGTACTCACAAAATAATTGTTGAATGAATAAATGTATTATTGCTTCTATGAGCAAGGCTTTGAAGGAAATTCTTTTCAAGGGGAAGATATTCCCTCTCCCCCATGTAGGATAAAAATCTGGAAGAGGAAGGCAGGAAATACAAATATTCCTTCAAACAAATCAGCATGTGGTTAAGTGCTGTAAAAAGATATCAACAAAGTACTGTAAAAGCAAAGAAAGAGGTTATTTTTCCATTTATTTAAAAGATATTTACAAAGCACATACGTTAGGCATTGTGCTAGGTGCTGGGGATTCTACAGTTAATAAAGTAAGATCCCACCAGTTTAATGTGTCATACACAAAAAGACCAAAAAAAGACAATGAAACTAAGTGCTAAGATAGTTACACGTGCAGTAGCTAAGGGAGGGTGTTACAGAAGTAAATTTGAACTAGGCCTTGAAGAACTGATACTTTCCCAAAAGGTAAGCATGCAATTCAACCATTACATAAATAGCATTTATCATGTCCAGGCTATTTCAAAGATGGCAGACTCACCCTTTACAAACTCAAATTTTAATCAGAGGCATGAGAAGCCTTTAGATGATTGTAATATAGAACTGAATAAATATGGTAGCCAAATAAAGGCCATGTTAAGTACAAAGTATTGGGAGGAAGTAGGATACATGAAGACATTGAGCGAATGAGGAAAAAGGCTTTACTGGAGAGGCGGCTTTTGAGACAGATTTTGAAATACAGGGAGATTCTGGCAAGAATGGAAAAAGGAACAGGCATTCTAGAAAGAACATTTTTAAAAAGGTTAAAAAGTATATACAGAGAGTATCATGTCATGTTTATAGGTTACAAGTGGGCGGAATAAAAGGGAAAACTTACAAATCTAGGTTGCAACCTTCCTGTAGAATTCCAAGAATTGTGAACTTGGCTTTGTAAATCTCTATATTCCCCAGCATTGTCTAGTGTCTAGACTTTCAGCAAGTCTGATGAAAGGGAAGAGATGAGAGGAAAAAGACATGACAGTGCTAGAAGAAATAGGACAAAGCTAGATGCAGTGAACAAGATTCTCTGAGAATGAATATGGATGTTATCGTTTAAAGAAATTATTCTAACTAATTTAGCTGAAAAGAAACAAGGAGCTGAAATAGAGCATGGAGAACAGAATGAAGAAACTGGAAGCAGGGTGAGAGGATTTAGAGAAAATGATTGTTTAAAGATGTAAATGGAAAATAAATGTTAAAGATAACCAAGGTTTAAGATTTTGTCTAAGTAACGTGGAAGATTATCTTCTGGGCAAAAGTAAATATAAAGAAGAACAGTAGGTTATATAGAAAAATAGGTTATACTTAAGCAGATATACTTAATATAATTAGAGTCTATGATTATTATTTCATTTGAATATACAAGTAGAGACGGACATCGGGCAGCAAGGTAGATATGGAACTCAGGAAGATGGCTAGGCTATGAAACTATAAAAAGTTAATACAGACTTCCAGTTTCTAGCCCGGCATGTAAAGAGATCAGAAGTCACCACTCAGTCCTAAAAAAATAAAAATAAAAAGCTGAAAAAACTGAAATATCAACAAGTCTTCTAAAGTCTGTGAGAGAAATGAGGTCACAGGGCAAACTGCTGCCTCCAAAACTGGAAAAAAAGGATAGGTAGAAATGGAGGATCATAACCTAATAATGCAAAAACCCATTAGCAGAAGAGCCAGGGTGGGAAAATCTGTAACTAATGAATTGCTAGAGACTTGGAGTAGATAAATCTGAGAGTTAAAAATTCCATGGGGACCCAATCATACAGGAGGTTTCCATACGTCTGTGAGTTTTACCTCCAGTTCTACAAGATCATCAGTGAGTATCAGAGAAAAATCCCATCCTGTTTCTCGCAGGGGGAGGCGAAAAGGAACCATTTAAAATATGCCAGAGCATTCTGTTCTTAAAAATGCCTGCCATCAGGGGAAACTATTTTACCAGAGCCTAAACTGCTTAACCTAGTTGGGGTAAAGGAAATAACCCAACTCCAGCCAACTCCAGCCTTCCGCAAAAAGGAGGGTTAATACACAAATCAAGCTCCTTTGGCCTTCCCTGTGGAAATACCAACTCCATCGCCCTCCTGCCATCCTGTCCCGCCTAAGGGTGGGGAAAGAAAAAATCTTAGAATGCTGAAGTTCACAATCCAGAGGAACAAATTCACCAAGACTGAGACCTAATCACAGGACTATAGAATACTTCCCCTTCCCTGCACACTTTACCACTGCATTACTAAAGCTCTATTTACCACACTTATTAAACCTTGGACATCATGTCTACTTTCAACAAAAATTACAAGACAGGCAAAAAGGCAAAAAACGCAGTTTGGAGAGACCAAAAAGCATCAGACAGAGAGTCAGATATGGCAAGAATGTCAGAATTATCAGACCAGGGATTTTTGACAACTAGGATTAGTAAGATTATGATAGAAAATGTAGACAGTATATAAGAACATACAGATAATGTAAGTGTAGAGATAAAAATTCTAGAAAAGAATAAAAAAGAAATGCTGAAGACTGAGAACACTAACAGAAATAAAGAATGTCCTTGAGGAACTCATTAGCAGAGTAGACCTGGCTGAGGAAACAATTCCTGAACTTGGGGATATGACGACAGAAACTTCCAATACTGAAAAAGAAAAAAAAAACCTTAAAAAACAATATGCCTTGTTTCACATGAGGCTTCTGACTTGGACTTTTGGGTTAATGCTGGAATGAGTTAAGGCTTTAGGGGACTGTTGGGAAGGCATGATTGTGTTTTAAAATGTGAGAACATGAGATTTGGGAGGTGCTGGGGCGGAATGACATGGTTTGGTTGTGTCTCCACCCAAATCTCAACTTGAATTGTAGTTCCAATAATCCCTATATGTTGAGGGACTCAGTGGGAGGTAATTGAATCATGGGGGCGATTACCCCCATGCTACCATTCTCATGATAGTGGGTGAGTTCTCCTGAGATCTAATGGTCTTATAAAGGGCTTTTCCCTGTTTGCTCGGCACTTCTTCCTTCTATCATATGAAGAAGGATGTGTTTGCTTCCCCTTCCACCATGAATTTAAGTTTCCTGAGGCCTCCCCAGTCACACGGAACTGTAAGTCAATTAAACCTCTTTCCTTTATAAATATCCAGTCTCAGGCAGTTCTTTATAGCAGCATCAGAACAGACTAATACAAAGCCCTTTACTATTGGTGAAGAGGCGATCCTTCCTGCTGCCAAGCACATTTGTCATGAACTCTTAGGAGACGCTGCAGTTCAAAAGGTGACATGTGTTCATCTTTCAGCCATCATCACAACAAAATGAACTGATGAAACAGCAGAGGATATTGAGGCACAGTTGTTAAAGAGGATGAATGAGTCACTGTGGTATGCAATCCAGGTTGAAAAGTCTATCAATGTTGACAAGACAACAAGGCTTGTTTTTGTGTGATATATTTTCAGGAGGATGTGTATGAGGATATGTCATATGCACTTTTATTGCCAACCAACACCACAGCTGCAGAATTATTCAAGTCTTTGAATGATTACATATCAGAAAAACGGAATTGGTCATTTTGTGTCAGTATATGCACAGAGAGGCTTCCATAACTGGGTGTCTTTCTGATTTCACAACTTGGGTCAGATGGTCGCTTCTGCATGTGACTCCACACATTGTATCACCCATAGAGAAATGCTGGCTAGCTGAAAAATGTCACCTGAACTTAGCAACACTTTGCAGGATATCCTTAAAACTATCAACCACATTAAGTACATGCCTTTAACCCACATCTGATGGTGCAGCTCTGTGAGGAGATGGACGCAGGGCACACACGTCATCTCTTATACACAGAAGTGATTGCTTTCTAAAGGTAGATTACTGGCCAGAGTTTCTGAGTTACAAGAGCCACTCCAGAGATTTCTTTTAGAAAAACAGTCACCACTGGCAACACATTTCAGTGACACAGAATGGCTCACAAAACTTGTTTACTTATGTGATACATTCAACCTGCTCAATGAACTCAATCTGTTGTCACTTCAAGGGAGAATGACAATGGTATTCAAGTCAACAGATAAAGTGGCTGCATTCAAGGCCAAACTAGTATTATGGGGGCAATGCATAAACACTGGGATTTTTGACATGTTTCAAACATTAGCAGAGATCTTGAAAGAGACTGAGCCAGGGCCTTCTTTCTCCCAGCTGGTACATGGATCACCTATCTCAGCTTTCTAAAGAATCTGAGCATTAATTCCCAACCACAAAAAAACCCAAACTGGGAAGAAATGGATCGCGACCCACTTGTAAGTTGCCAGGTGCATCAACTCTGTCCACACTAGAAGAGAATCAACTGCTTGAGACTGCAAATGACAGTGGCCTTAAAAGTATGTTTGAGACAACTTCAAGTCTCCATACATTTTGGATTAAAGTCAAGGAAGAATATCCTGAGATTGCCACAAAAGCACTGAAAAGCCTGCTTCCATTTCCAACATCCTATCTTTGTGAAGCAGGGTTTTCTGCAATGATAGCAACCAAAATGAGATTACAGAGTAGACTGGACATAATCAACAGGCTTTGGGTGTCACTGACTCCCAACACTCCCAGAAGAGACGGTCTAGTTGTGGAAAACAAGCTCTGGCCTCCCACTGATTCTACATTATGGTGAGTTGTACAATTATTTCATTATATATTAAAATGTAATCATAATAGAAATGAGGTATACTATAAATGTTAGTGCTTGAATCATCCCAAAACCACACCCCCTCCCCAGGTCTGTGGAGAAATTGTCTTCCTCAAAACCAGACCCTGGTGCCAAAAAGGTTAGGGACTTCTGCTATACACTGTGAAGTTATCCTTCAAGAATGAAAGAGAAAGACTTCCACAGATAAAAATTGAAGGATTTTCTGGCCAGTATATCTGCTTTGCAAGAAATGTTAAAAGCCTTCAGAGAGAAGGGAAATGACACAGGTCAGAAACTCACATCTAGACAAAGAAAGCAAGAGCATCAGAGAAGGAATAAGTGAAGGTAAAAATTTTTAAACCTTTATTATTCTTAATTGATCTAACAAGTGACATTTTAATTACAGCAAAAATGTAATCATTTATGTATGTTTCTGTGTATGTGTGCATGTATGTATACATACGCTTATGAATAAGTGAAATGACTGATAACAATGATACAAGGATGAGAAGGAAGATGGAGGAATTAGACGTATTTTGCTATTATATGGTACTTATTATAAGGTATGATTCATTACCTTCAGGTGGTGTAGGGTTACTTGACAGAAGACTTGGATTAGTTGCAAATGTAAATGAAAACTATAGGGCAACCACGAAAGAATGTAAAAAGAGAAGTGTAATAAAGTAGAAAGAGAAAAATTGATTAATATAAAATGCTCAATTAAAATGACTGGGAAATGGTTGGCTCATGCCTGTAATCCCAGTACTTTGAGAGGCTGAGGCAGGAGGGTCACTTAAGGTCAGGGGTTCAAGACCAGCCTAGGCAACATAGTGAGACCCCCCATATCTACAAAAAATAAAAATAAATACAAATGATAAAAGACAGAAAGTGTGGAACACTACAAAAAAATCTACAGCTAAGCATCAAAATACATCAAACAAAAACTGATAGAACTGCAAGGAGAAACAGATTAACCTACTATCGCAGTTGGAGGTTTTAACAACTGTATCAGAAATGGACAAATCTAGCAGCTTAGGAGGCCAAGGCAGGTGGATGGCTTCAGCCCAGGAGTTTGAGACTACCCTAGGAAACACAGTGAGACCCAACCTGTAAAAAAAAAAAAAAAGAGAGAGAGAGAGAGAGAAAGGAGAGGAAAGAAAAAAGGCAGGAAAGGGAGGGAAGGAGGGAGGGGAGGGAGGGAGGGAGGGGAGGGAGGGAGGGAGGGGAAGAGAAAAAAAAAGAAACGGACAGTTCCAACAGGCAGAAAATCAGTAAAGGTGTAATTTATCTCAATAGCCCCATCAATCCATTAACTGTAACTGACATCTGTAGACTACTCATCCAGAAACAGCATTACACATTCACCTCAAGCTCACCTGGAACATTCACCAAAGCAGACAACATTTTGGGCCATAAGATACATCTTAAGAAATTAAAAAGATAAAAAATCATCCAATGTCTGCTGTCAGACCATAGTGGAATTAAACTAGAAATCAAAAACAGAAAGACAGCTGGGACATCCCAAAATACCTGGAGATTAAATAACACACTTCTACATAATATATAGGTTAAAAAGGAAATTTTAAAATGTCAACTAAATGAAAAGGAAAATACAACCTATCAAAATTTGTGGTATCCAGTGAAAGCAGTACTTAGAAATTTATAGCATTGAATGCATATATTAGATAAGAAAAAAAGGATCTAAAATAAATCATCTAAGCCTCCACCTAGGAAATCAGAAAAAGTAGAAAACATCAACTAGAAAAAGTAAATCTGAAATAAGCAAAAGAAAAGAAACTAGAAGTTCAATATTTGAAAATCAATTAAGGTACTCCATCACCAACAGGCTAAAGAAGACAAAATATGATTATGTCAAATCCAGGAAATGCACTTGACAAAATCTAACACCCATTCACGATTCAAAACTCTTGGCCAGGCACGGTGGCTCATGCCTGTAATCCCAGCACTTTGGGAGGCTGAGGCGGGTGGATCACAAGGTCAGGAGTTTGAGACCAGCCTGGCCAATGGGGTGAAACCCCGTCTCTACTAAAAATACAAAAATTAGCCAGGTATGGTGGCAGGCGCCTGTAGTCCTAGCTACTCGGGAGGCTGAGGCAGGAGAATCACTTGAGCCCAGGAAACGGAGGTTTCAGTGAGCTGAGATCACACCACTGCACTCCAGCCTGGGGGACAGAGTGAGACTCTGTCTCAAAAAAAGCAAAAAACAAAACAAAACAAAACAACTCTCAGCAAACTAGTAATAGAGGGGAGCTTCTTCAATTTAATAAAGAACATATACAAAATACAAGTATAGCTAACGTTATACTTACAGTGGTGAGAAACTTGAAGCTTCCCCACCAAGATAAAAAAGCATGCAAGAATGTCCCCTCACTACTGCTTTTCAACATCATACTGGAAGTGCTAGCTAATGCAATAAGACAAAAAGAGTACATAAAAGGTATACTGATTGGAAAGGAAGGAAGAAATAAAACTGTCATTGTTCACAGATAACATGATCATCTTCATAAAATGTCAAAAAGAATCCACACAAAAAAAGTCCTGGCTAGGTGCAGTGGCTCATGCCTGTTATCCCAGCACCTTGGGAGGCCAAGGTAGGAGGATCACTTGAGCCCAGGAGTTGAAGACCAGCCTGGGCAACATAGTGAGACCTTGCCTCTACTAAAATATTTTTTTTTAATTATCCAGGCATGGTGGCACATACCTGTACTCCCAGCTACTCAGGAGGCTGAGGCAGAAGGATTGCTTGAGCCCAGGAGATGGAGGCTGTAGTGAGCGCTACTGCTGGGAGCTGAAAATGCCAAAGGGATCGTGACCAACTTAGCATTCCACTGGTGGCTATATGATCAAACAGCAAACTATTTATTGTGAATGCAGGATATGGGCAAACTCACACTGCACCTGCTGCCAAAAGGTTTGCTGAGGACCACTCCCTGGCGCTGGGCTCTGTGAAGTTATCTACTGGGAAATCTAGCACCTATTGTTCGAAGGATGCAGTCTCGCAAGCCTGCTGTGAACCAAACAGGCCAACTGATAATTACCGGACAATCACCCCCGCTTTCTCGTTATCTCTTTTACCTAATAAATTCAGAAGGCTGAAAAAGCTCAGGGCACCTGTCCACTAGAGGCAAGGTACCCCCTGACCCCTTCTTCCAATTACACTCTTTTGTCTTTGTCTTTTATTCCTGCGTTCGCCCCCTTTGTTCAGTGTCCCAAGGTCCATGCAGGCTACAAGTATTGCCCCAAACAGCAACAAAATCGGGTGCTCTACAAGCTACAATTGCACATATGATTGTGCAACTGCATGCCAGCCTAAGCAACAGAGCAATACCCTGTCTCAAACAAACAAACATCTTGAAGAGGCGTCTGTTCTACTTCTTGTTTGGATAAACAGCTTGTGAGAGGCTTCTCAGGAGGCAAGTCTAATCTCATAGGGGCATGACACTGGAAGTCTTTTTCTGCCTCATTCTCCACATGGTCTTGATCTTGCTTATTTTTGTCCTCCTCAATTCTCTGTTTTCTCCCCTTTTCTTCCCCTGGAACTGGCTTCTCTCCTTTCTTTCTCTTTTTCCACTTTCTGTCCTTGTGTTTGTCATGATTGTTTTTGTCTCTGAAGAGGCTGGAGCCGTGCTCCAAACTGCCCGTGGAGAGCTCAGTAACTGCTTTCCCTCCTACTTTGAGGACCAGCTTCAAGGGCTTTTCCACATACTCTTTGTAGAGGTGCTTCTCTGACTTGTGCTCCTTGCCCATGTCTGACCAGGCCCTGGTGACCACCTCCCATGCCAGGCCCAGGCCTTGGAATGCCGCTTCTGGTCTAGGCCAGGTGAGCTGGAGGGTAGGAGCGGGGCCTACCAAACCCCGTGCGTCAATGCAGGGGGCTAGCATGTGCACCGGGTAGCACAAGGCCCCTCTTGAGAAGACAGCCCATGAGACCCAGCTGGAGCCTGAGAGCATGAATCAACTGATGAGACAACTGCAGAGAAAAGATCCAAGTGCTCTTTTCATTTTCTGTGATTTTATTGCTCCTGGCTACTCCATCATCATTAAACACCCAATAGATCTCAGCAACACCAAAGAAAAGATCAAGAACAATGAAGAACTAATGGATAACTTCAAACCAATATGTACTAATGCCATGATTTACAACAAACCAGAGACCACTTATTATAAAGCTGCAAAGAAGCTGTTACACTCAGAGATGAAAATTTTTAGCCAGGAAAAATTCAGAGCCTGAAGCAGAGCATAGACTTCATGGCTACCTTGCAAAAAACTTGAAAGCAGAAAGACAGAACAGACATCTCACAGAGTGGGGAGGATGGAGGCTGCTGGCTGAGAGGGAGAGAGAGGACTCTGGAGATGCCGAAGCACAAGCAAGAGTCCCAGCAAAGAAAATAAAAAGAAAGACAAAGATATGCTTTTAAGTTTAAAAGCAGTAATTTAGAGAGACAGTAGGAGCAGCTTGACTGCATCGTGAACGAATCTGGAGGAAAGCTGACCACGTGGCTTGTTAACAGTCAGTGGGAATTTGAAAGAAGAAAACCAGACGGAACAAGAAGACTGGGACTTCTCCATCCTGTGGATCCCACTGTAGGAGAGCCAGGATACTGCCCTGTGAGACTGGGAATGACAACTGGAAGACTTCAGTCTGGAGTGAATACTCTGCAGGGGTTCAAAGAGGATAAAAGGAACAAAGTAACTCCAGGGTTATATTTGAATTATGGACCCTAGAGTTCTTATGTACTGCATTATGACTCCACGTTTACAAATATCAGCAAGGATAATTCAGATTTAATCTATGCAACCTATGGGGGAAGACTGATCTTCCAAGCAATTTCAGCAACCATGAGTTTCTAGCCTTATGCCAAGATTATCCATATGTTATGACAGATAGTTTGCTGGATGTTTTAACAAAAGGAGGGGATTCCAGGGCCCTATGAGTTGGAGATATTACCTGAAGATGAAGGCCATACTGGGACACTTCACACAGCAAAACAAATGGAGATTACAGAAGTAGTGCCAGCAGGACGTTTGGACTTTAATACTCAAGATAGGCTCGTGGCACTCAAAGCAGTAACAAACTTTGGCTCTCCGGTTGAAGTTTTTGACTCTTGAAGACGCTGAAGTATTCCAGAAGAAACTTGACGAGACCAACAAATTGCTGAGGGAGCTCCAGGAAGCCCACAATGAGCATTTGAACACCTGACCCCTTCTCAATATGATGTCTCTTGGATCCCTCATACAAAGAAATGCATCTTGCTGAACAGGTGACCAATAATCTTAAAAGAACTTGCACAACAAGTAACTCCAGGTGATATCGTAAGCACGTATGGAGTTCGAAAAGCAATGGGGATTTCCATTCCTTCCCCCGTCACGGAAAACAACTTTGTAGATTTAACATAAGATCTTAAAGAACCTAAAAAGACACTGGGTGGACCTAGTGGGAGTTGAGGCCACCTGGTATTTGATTATGTATTATGTACATACTTTTCCATTCTTAACTTAAAAACGCTTTCACAAGGTATCAAATATTTGTAAATTGTGTTTTTAATTAAACTTCGAAACAGTGAAAACAAACAAAAAACACCTTCCTGGAACTAATTATAGCAAGGTTACAGGATACAAGGTTAACACACAAAAGTCATCATTTTTCAGTATGTCAACAATGAACAAGTGGAATATAAAAATTAAAAATTCACTACCATCTATATTAGCAACCAAAAAATAAGATGGGTATAAATCTAACAGCATATGTTCAAGATCTATATGAAGACAACTATAAAATTCTTCTAAAAATGTTCTAAGAAGAACTAAATAAATGAATAGCTATTCCATGTTCATGGATAGAAAGACTCAATATTGTGAACATGTTGGTTCTTTCCAAGTTGATCTACAGATTCAACACAACCCCAACCAAAATCCTAGCATATTACTTAGTAGATTCAATGAACTGATTCTAAGTTTATATGGAGAGGCAAAAGACCCAGAATATCCATCACAATATTAAAGGAAAAGAACAAAGTTGGAGTACTGACACTACCCAACTTCAAAACTTATAATAAGGCTACAGTAATCAAAACAATGTGGTATTAGTGATAAAATATAAAATTAATCAATGCAACAAAATAGAGAGTCCAGAAATAGGACACATAAATATAGTCAACTGATCTTTAACAAGGGAGCAGATGCAATACAGGGGAAAAAACAGCCCTTTGAACAAATGGTGCTGAACAACTGGACATCCACATGCAAAGAAAAAAAAAGAATCTAGACACAGACCTTATATTTTTTACAAAAATTAATTCAAAATGGATCACAGACCTAAAACACAAAACTGTAAAACTCCAAAAAAAAAAAAAAAGTAGAAAATCTAGATGAACTTGGCTATGGCAATGACTTTTTAGATATAACATCAATGCTGAATCCATGAAAGGATGAACTGATAAGCTGGACTTCATTAAAATTAAAAACTTTTTCCCTCCAAAAAACAATGGCAGGAGAATGAGAAAACAAGCCACAGACCAGGAGAAATATTTGTAAAAGACACATCTGATCTAAAAACAAACAAACAAACAAAAACCTGTTATCCAAAATGTACAAATAATAGGCTAGGCGCGGTAGCTCACGTTTCTAATCACAGCAGTTTGGGTGGCCGAGGCAGGAGGATCACTTGAGGCCAGTAGTTCGAGATCAGCCTGGCCAACCTAGTGAAACCCTGCCTCTCACTAAAAATACAAAAATTAGCTGGGTGTGGTGGTTTATGCCTGTTGTCCCAGCTACTCAGGAGGCTGAGGCAGGAAAATCGCTTGAACCCAGGATGCGGAGGTTGCAGTGAGCCGAAACCGCATCACTGCACTCCAGCCTCGGCAACAGAGAGAGACTCTGTCTCAAAAAAAGAAAAAATAAATCATACCTACATAATGAAGCTTACATTTAAAAAAAATAATAATACTAGGTCTACAGAACTTCTATATAGCTGAATATGTGGAAATTCCCTCCTGAAGGGTGGCACCCCTGGAGATGGCATAGAATCTCTGCATTCCTTATCTCATACCTTCCCCTATGCATCTCTTCAATCTGGCTGTTCATCTGTATCTTTTCTAATATCCTTTATAATAAATGGGTTAAGTGTAAGTAAAATGCTTCTTGAGTTCCAGCAAGTTAATCAAACCCAGGGAGGGGGTTATGTGAACTCTGATTTATAGCCAGTTGGTAAGAAGCATTTGGGACTTGAAATTGGCATCTGAAGTGGAGGGCAGTTTTGTGGTAGTGAGTCCTCAATCTGTGGGTTCTGACACTATCTCTACACATACAGTGTCAGGATTAAATTAGAAGACAGACACCCAGATGGTGTCTGCTGAAGAATATGCAGAACTGACTGCTTGGTGTGTAGGGAAACAAATACCATACACGTGGTGTCAGAAGTACTGTGCTGAGTGGAGAGTAGAGTGGGAAAAATGCATCTTTGGTTTTTCCTATATCACTACAGCAGCTTTACTGTTAATTGCCAGAACTTGGAAATTATCAAGATGCCCTTCAGTAGGTGAAGGCTGTGCATGTGTGAAGATATGGAGGATATGGGAAATCTTGGTACTTCCCATTCAATTTTGTAAATGTAAAACTGCTCTAAAAAGTAAAGTTAATAAATTTTTAAAAAGTTAACACAGGTGCTTCTACTATAATGCAATATAGACATTCCTGGAAAATCATGCACTAAAAATAATAGGGCATATGGAACGAATAGGATTAAAAACACTCAATTCAAACTGATGCAATTTTAACTAGTGCACTAACAAAAACAGTGACTCAGGAGATAACTTGGACAGTCTGAACAGGTGGTCACAGTGATACTGTAAAACCACATACACACACAGTCAAAATGCTGGCAGTACTTTAATTAGAGGTCTGGTGGGTGTTCAGATGATACAGGTAGACTCTGTGATATAGGGGTTGCTGTGCAGGTGGAGTAGGAGGGAACATAACCTGGCGTGAACTGAAAGTCTGTAAAGAAGGAAGTGCACCTCTCAAGGAAGAGCACCCAAAGGGCAGGTACTCTTTTACAATTTTCTTATTAGCAGAAGAAAAAGCTGCTAATGTAGTAGGTAACCCTAAGCCTTTTGCTTTCCTGGCCAAATATTTTAATTTTATTCACCATATTCTAACTCCCCTTGCCTGGGGAGTTGGTGGGGGAAAGCACTTATGAACCAATCTAGAAAACTAAGCAGACATCATTCTCCTATTTACCAATTGTGTATGAGCAAATTTGCACCACAGAAATGTGTTTTGTGGCAAGACAAGCTGTAGTTGAAACTCTATGTGAACTTAATCATATAGAAAAAGAAAAATCTGAGGCCAGATGTTTTAATTTCTACATTTAGTAACATCTTTTCAGCCTTTATCTGCCTTCTCTGACTTTTATACAACTGTTCCCTTTCTATGGAAAAACCTTTGCTTGCTTTCCTTTCTAGAACAACTCCCTCAGGCTCCTTCATAAGTTGTGCTCTTCTGCTACCTTCTAAAATGCTGCTGTTCCCTGTTTCTAGTTGTGGATCCCATTTTCCTCTCATTGCACAAACCCTCCCTTGGAATACCTGATCATGCCCAAGGCTTTAATAACCACCCACCTAGACTGACAACACCTAAATCTCTTATCTCTGGCTCAGACTTGCACCCACAAATAATTACCCTCATTCTTCACTCAACCCCAAATTTACAATGTGTAAGTTTAACTATTTTTCTCCTCTAAACAGATCCTTAACATAGTAATCTCTATAAACCAATCAATTGTTGCCATCTGAAACTAGGCAATCATTCTCTCACCACATTAAATATGTCATTAAATCTGGCCCATTTTACCATGGCTTGGTCATACAGATGTTTAATCAACAGTCTTCTCATTCTGACCACTACAGATAAAATTCTAATGTTCACATAACTTTTGGACTATTGAGACAGCTTCCTGACTGGTTTCCCTGCCTCCAATAACATCTACCTTAAATCCAATCTCTATTATGCCATCAGAGTAACCAAACTAGGATACTTTGGAGAGTGAAAGATGGCACTATTAATAAATTTATTAGCACAGCAGGCATAAACTGGGCCAGCCCTAAGCAAACCTTTACACCTCAGGTCATTGATATCACCTGGCCCTTGCTTACCTCTTCAACCACATATCTACCACTACCTTTCTCTCATATTACATTTCATCCATACAGAATAACTTGTAGTTTTCCAAACGCATTATATTTCTCATCATTCCTTTAAGCTTCTCCACATGCCATACACTATGCCTCAAAACACTATTCCTTCACCCCCTTCACCTGGCTTAATTCATTTAGTTCATCAGGTTCTCAAACTAGATTATCACTTCCTACAGGAAGCCTGGCCAGGCCTTTGGAAGTCTAGCTGCTATGTTCCTAGCTGGGGTTCCCACAGCACTTCATACATAACCCCATGTGCGAATCAACACACTGCAACTATCTGTTGTCTGTGTTCTCCATTAGACTACACATTCATTGAGGGCAAAACCAGCTTCATTCACATTTCTATTGCTACAGCACAAATGGAACCTTATCCATAGTTAAGATAAACAATTTTTAAGGAAATGGATAAATATATTTTTTGATACACTCTCTCTGTAGGGTTTAAGTTCCATAAAGGCAGAAACCATTCTTTGCTTTTGTGTTCCCAGAATTTAACACATTAGATGTTTATGTTTTGTTGACGAGGCTCATTTGTAAAGGTGGGACTCATTTTATTAAATGTTCATTAGTACAGACTTGGTGGTAGAAACAAACCAGTTGAAGAAAAAACAGAAAAAAAATTATATAAATGGAAAGAAAAAGAATAAAATGGAAAGAAAACAAATGATGCATCAATGAAACTTAATAATAGTAACTATTATTTGGTTGGTCTTTCCAAGGTACACATATATACAGAAAGAAGAGACCTTTTTCTTCTTCAATGTAAGTAAAGAAAAAGGGTCCTTTATATTTGGTTTATTCCACGAAGGCCTGTTAACCACAGATGGAAATTTCGGTATAAATGGAAATACAAACTACTCCTTGGTTCTACCAATCTACCATTAGAACTATCCAGAAAGTTTGGATTTTAGAATAAAGACATAGTTCTCATTCTCTACCTATGAGACTGAGTGATATCTACTTCTAAGGTCATCTTAATTGTAAGGTTAGTCAAATTTTTAATAAGCAAATAGAAGTTACTTATTAAGCGTATGTTTTCCATCTATAAATTCATTTAAAAATGTTACTTTTATTTTACTGACTTATTAACTCTAGAATACACATTAATTTCAATAATTATTATTAAAAGCATAATTCTCTTTGTCTAGTGTCTACAGAATTAGGATGAATATGTTATGGATCAGAAAAATGTACCTATACAAAACGCTATGCATAAAAAATTAAATCATTCAAAGATCCAAGGTTAAAAAAACTCTTTGCTAAAGACATATTTTATTGCTCTATCTGTTGTTTCTTCTAACCCTCACCATTTTACTGGCTCTCTGTATCTATCCACTGATAAAAGTTTATCTTATATATTTATCATACCCATTTAGTATTAAGATTTTCCTTGTATTCTCTTTTATGAATTGCTCTCATCTTTTAAAATCAGATTTCCCAATAATATTTCAATTCTTCTCATACTTCAAAATCCTACTAATATTTTTAACAACCCCTTTTACATATCCTTCCAAATACTAATAGTTTTGTTTGTCCTTGCACGCTGGCTTGGAGAGCCCTCTGCTGGCCTGATGCTGTGTCAAAAGAACATTTGCTTCATCCTTCAGATACCTATTTTTTACATGCTTTCCGTAATATGATAATTATATAATTAAAGCTTTTATTCCAAACGACAGAATGTTAAAGAGAAATTGAACAATTCTTCTAAAATGCTGTTACCAAAGCAAGATACACTACTTCCATAGTATAGAAATACCATTTTCAAATAACTGTACATTATTCTCAGTACTGCACTATAAAGCCTTGTTATCATGTGATAGAAGTCCAAGATGAGACCAAATTATAACATGATGTATTCATAACTAAAGTATAAAACGCAAGTTGGAGTCTCTATGTTAAATGCCTCTGGCCTCAAGAAAATCTGATAGTTATTTTCTCATCAATATTTCCTGATTTTAATATACCAATGTCTCTAGTATTTATAAACAACACATTTGAAGATATAATGAAGGAAACAATTCCACTTAACTTAAAATCTAGGAATAAAGGCCTTAATGAAGAGAACAACAACAGCCACAAATAGAAGTATATACCACCACAAAGTTATCAGGTCTCACTTTAGATCCCAATAAGTACACCAACAGTCTTTTTCTTTGGGAAATAAACCAATATAAAGTTTATATAAAAAAATGAAAACAAGTTTTAAAGAAAGCTCTTTTAAAAACTGAGTAATAATTAAGGAAAGTAGCCATTCCAGTCCTCATAGACTCTATATCTGTGTTCCAGTTAGACTATACTCTCCTTACGGGCAAAATGAACCTCATTTATATTTCTATTCATATGGCATAGACACTGTCTTAACTACAGTGAATGCAAATAAATTAAGAAGGAATAGACAAGCTTGTTTTCCTGTATGGTCTCTCCCTCTGTAAGTTTTGAGATCCATGAAAGCAGGAACTATTTTTCACTTTTGTGACATCAGAATTTAGCACAGTGGATGTTATGTCATTGTTTGGTTAAATAGGCTCATTTGTAAAGGTGAGAATCATTTATAAAATACTCATTAGAATCAGACTTCATGGTAGCAAAAAATACATAGAGGAAAAAGAAATAATAATAGAAAATATTATGACAAAGTTGGAAAATTTATTTTTGAATTAAATTATAGACAAAAAGCTAATTTCCTTTATATATAAAGGGTTCCAAAAAACAATAAGCAAAAACCTAAAACCTAACATAAAAAATGATCAAAGGATATGAAAAGAAATGTGAATGGGTCCTTAAATTTATAAAAAGAAATATAACATCACTCTTAAGAGAAATACATATTAAAACCATATGACCATAAGGAGATAAAGCTCCCCCTTCTTTTATACAGACCTACTATAAGGGCAAAAATCCAAGTTTGATAACACACTGTGTTAGCATGGCTGGGAGTTGGGGAGTGGGACGGTGAGGGTTCTTATACACTGCTCTCCTAAAGAGCAATTTGACAGTATCAGTAAAAATCACAAACTCAACACCTAGAAATTTCACTTCTGGAAATGTAACTTACAAGAATATTTGCATATGAGCAAAACAGTATTTATAAAAGGTTATTCTTTACAGCATCAGTTACAATAACTCTAAACTGAAAACAACTCAAATTTTGATGAGTAGGGGGCAGGTAGAATAAATTATGCTATCTCCATAAAACGGAAAATCGTGTAACTGCAAAAGCAAGGGAAAGGGGTGTTATCTAGGTAATGATAGAGAAATAATCATTGCGTTTTATATAATTGTATATAACATTTTAAAAAAGCAAGGTGCCAGATAATGTACATATTCTTATATTTTTTTAAATGTAGAAGAAGGATAAAATACATTTGTATCTGCTTGTGATATGCATCAACTCTGGAAGGGATACACCAGAAACTGACAACAGTAGTTCCTGTATGTGTGTGGAGAGGTGTGTGCTATCTGGATAGATGGAAGGCTGTAGTTGGACACCTTTTACCACACATATAAATAAATATAAATCATGTGAATACATTATTAAGTTGATTTAAAATGTCCTTATATTACAAGGTAAGTATATTATTAACACAAGCTTTACTACTAAAACAACTACAAAATCCTCTGTAATCTTACCTGCAAACTAGCCATATAAGAATCCTCACAATTAACATAAGGTCCTAACATGGCATGTTGAGCCCGTAATTCATTATCCCTTATCCTCTCATGCAGGTGGGTAATTTGTTGCTTCTGCCTGCAAAACGTAAATTAAGGTCACATTATGAGTAATAATTTTCTAATAGTTAGAAGAACCTTAAGGAGCTTAATAATTTTACATAAGAATTTAAAAGTATTATCAATTTAAAAAATCATAATAGAAAATCTTTTTAAAACAAAATACCATGTGTGGAATTAGGTAAAAATTTATTTATACTGTAGAGTACTTCTACAATGTGGTCTTTTGTAGAATATTCCTCTTAGATTCTAACAGTCACACCTTGCTTTCTTCAACAACTCATAGCTTGCTTTAAGCAAGTTATTTAATTTCTGTAAACATATATGCTTAGAAATTTTAAAACTGCTTTGTGCCAGGCATGATGCTAAGAGCTTTGTATGCAGTATCTCTCATCTTCAAAAATTTAATAAGTCTCATAATGAAGTTTTGAAGGAGAGCTTTTAAAGAATAATAAAGATAGTATGAGTAAACAAATAGCTTGATGTTTTCCAAAATTACTTACAAGTAACTTTTGGAACAAGTAAGTTGCATGTTTCAGGTTGCATCAAAAGACCTTGTTGTACTCAGGATGATTTCTAAAATTTGCTAACCTTTAAGAAAATCCACATATAAAACATTAAATAGGAGATAAGTCAGGAGAGATTCGTCATGTAATACTTTTCAAATAATTTAAAGCTTTACAAAAAAAAAAAAAAACCTTCCTTTTCCAGCCAAGGTGGAGTAGCAGGGAGGGACTAGTTATGCCCTCATGCCTGAAACAATTTTTTAAAAAAGATAAAATATAGGAAGTGAAGACTCTTAAGGCATTGGGCCATCAGGCAATTAAGAACAGTAATCTCTTAGAGATAGGTAACTAATGAGGTGGACCCTATGACTGACCACACTTCCTGCTGAGAGAGTTTTCAAGCCCCAGCACAGGAATGGTGGTCTCCTTGAATTGAAGAGACAAAGCTGAGAATCTGGAGAAACCAAGGCAGCTGTAGTTAGTTCACAGCACTCAATGACCCTTGGGCACTCGGTTGAATACTAATTAATACAGGCATAAGGAAGCTACTGAAGGTGTGTGTAGAGTGGAAGGACAACCAAAAATATATTACAGGGAACAGTGCTTCAGGGTGCCTTGGAATTACTGGCTATTCCCAACTGCTAGAATAAAAAGCTTCATGATTCCCAGGGCATCAGCAATTCTCAACTGGGGACAGTTTTGAAACCAGTTAACATTTAGCAACATCCACAAACATTTTCAATTTTCACAACTGGGGCAGAATGTTACTGGCATCTAGTGAGTAGAAGCCAGAGATGCTACTAAATGTCTACAATGAACAGGATAGCCGCCCTCAACAGTGAATTATCTGATCCAAAAAAAATCAACAGTGCTGAGGCTGAGAAACCCAGGGTTTGTAAGATGAGTCTTGTCTCAGTGGGGAAAAAATAACCCTCGATAAAACAGCTCTAATGCCACCTAACAAAACTTAAAAGCAAGTACAAAAATTGCTTCCCAGAATAAAGTTCAGGAATACAAAAATGTAACATCAAAAACAAGTTAAAATTCATAATGCCTGGCATCAAAAAATTATTGGGAGTATAAAAAAAGCAGTAAAAACGTAACTCATAATAATAAGAAAATCCAATCAACTGAAAGTGAGCTAGAACTGACAGAGATGTTAGAATAGACAAGGATAATAAATCAGTTATTATATTATTATAACTATTCATATGCTTAAGTTAGAAGAATGAACGAACATATTAAGTAGAGACATACAAGACAAACAACACACTGAATGGTGATTAAAAGATGAGACATTACAGCACAAAAGTACAGTGAATTTAAAAACAGCAATAGAAACTAAAAAGAAATACATAGAGAAAAAAGGACAAAGAAATAAAACAAAAAAGCTCATAGTATCAGTGAGCTGCGAGATTATAAAAGGCAAAATATATGTACAACTGGAATCTCTAAAGAGGAGGTAAAGAAGGTGGCAGGGGGTGGGAGTAGGGGACAGAAAAAAATATTTGTGTAAAACAGGCCAAAATTTTACCAAATCTGATGAGAACTATACACCCACAGGTTCGGGAAGCCCAGTGAACCCCAAATAAAAGTAACATGAAGAAATCTAAGCCAAGGTACATCTAAATCAAATAGATTACGGTGATAAAATCTTAAAGGAGCCAGAGGGAAAAAAGATAAATCCATTCAAGGAGACAAAGATGAAGAGGATGGCAAATTTCTCAACTGAAATAATGCAATCAATACAATGAAGTACTTTAAGTACTAAAATTTAAAAGCTCTCAACCTAAAATTTTTGACTTAAGAAAAAATTTGAAAACACAAAAAGCATACAAAAAAAACCTGTTAACCTATAATACTTCACCCACAGAAAATATTTTTTTAAAGGTTAAATAAAGATCTTTCTTGGAAACTTAAAAGCTGAAAGAATTCATCACCCCAGACTTCAACTACAAAAAATGATAAAGGAACACCTTCAGGCAAAAGAACAATATACCAGATGAAAACCTGAATTTACACAAAAGAAAGAAGAATACCAGAAATGATAAACACATGGGCAAATAAGTACATAAGATATTTTTCTTATTATTTAAATCCATTAAAAGATCATAAATTGTTTAAGGGAAAAAAAAATTTATATCCACGTTGTATAACCTTTGTAGATGTAGAATGTATGACAAAATAGCTCAAAGGCTAGAAGAGAAAAAATGGAAGTACACTTTATTAGATTCTTACATTATACATAAAATAGTATAGTATTACTTGAAGATAGACTGCTATACTTTAAAGTATATTATAAACTCTAGAGCAATCATTATAACAATAGAGGTATAGCTAATATGCCAATAAAAGAGATAACAGGAATTGTAAAAAGATATTCAAATAATTCAAGAGAAGGCAAAGGGGAACAAAGATCAGATGGAACAATAAGAAAACAAATAGCAATGCCAAGCACTGTGGCTCACATCTGTAATCCTAGCACTTTGGGAGGCTGAGGCAGGTGGATCACTTGAGGTCTGGAGTTCGACACCAGCCTGGCCAGCATGGTGAAACCCCATCTCCACTAAAAATACAAAAATTAGCTGGTCATGGTGATGCATGCCTGTAGTCCCAGCTACCTGGGAGGCTGAGGCAGGAGAATGGCTTGAACCTGAGAGGCAGAGGTTGCAGTGAGCCGAGATCGTGTCATTGCACTTCAGCCTGGGAGACAGAGCAAGACACCGTCTCCAAAAAAAAAAAAAAAAAAAAAAAAGAAAAAGAAAAAGAAAAAGAAAACAAATACCAATATAAGAGATTTAAACTTGACCATATCAATAATCACAATATGTAAATAGTTTAGATACTCCCAATCAAAAGGCAGACATTGGCAGAATGGATAAAAAGTAGGACCTAACTATATACTATCTACAAGAAAGAAAACCATTCTGAACATAAGGACACAAACAGGTTATAAAGTAAAAAGAGGAAAACTTGTGCTAAAAATAATCAAAAGAGAGCCAGAGTAACTATATTAATATTAGTAGAAGCAGATTTTTTTTTTTTTTTTCTATTTTAGAGACAGGGTGTCACTCTGTCACTCAGGATGGAAGGCAGTGGTGTGATTATATCTCACTACAGCCTTGAACTCTTGGGCTCAAGCCATCTTCCTGTCTCAGCCTTCCAAATAGCTGGGACTATATATCGGATCCACTGTGCCCAGCTAAGTTTTTTTTTTGTTTTGTTTTGTTTTGTTTTGTTTTGTTTTAATTTTGTAGAGGTGAAATCTCACTATGTTGCCCAGGCTGGTCTCAAACTCCTGGCTTCAAGTGATCTTCCCACCTCAACTTCTCGGTGTTGGAATTACAGATGTGCGCCAACTGGCCAGGCCAAAACAGATTGTTAGAGCAGAGAATATTGCCAGGGACAAAAATTATAACTTAATAATAATAAAAGGATCAATTCATTAAGACGTCATGACATTTGGGCCTAAGAGCACAGCGTCTAAATACATGAAGCAAAAAAACTGATAAAACAGAAGAGAAACAGATACATCCACAATTATAATTGGATATTTTAACACCTGGATCTCAATAATTGACATTAATAGCACAAGTAGACAGAAAATCAAGAGAATATAAAAGACAAAAACACTATCAACTGATTTGTACTAGAAGGAATTTCTAGAATACTCCCCACAAAAGACAAAAGCAGCAGAATACACATCCTTTTCAAGGATACATGAAACACTTATTAAAATAGATGATCTTCTGAGCCATGAAACAAGCACCAACAAACTTAAAAGAATTCAATTCATATAGAATATATTCTCGGACCACAGTGAAATTAAATCAGAAAACAATTACAGACAGCATTCTAGAAAATCCTGAAATATCTGGAAACAATGTAACATAATTGTAAATAACTTTAGGGTCAAAGACGAAATCAGAAGATAACTAAGTATTTTGAGGTGAACAAAAATGAAAACCAAACAAATTAAAATTTGTAAGATATTGATAAAGAAGAACTTGGAAATTTATTTTTTATTTTATTATACTTTAAGCTCTGGGGTACATGTGCAGAACGTGCAGGCTTGTTACATAGGTATACACGTGTCATGGTGGTTTGCTGCACCCATCAACCCATCATCTACATTAGGTATTTCTCCGAATGCTATCCCTCCCTGAGACCCCCAACCCCCGACAGGCCCTGGTGTGTGATATTCCTCTCCCTGTGTCAATGTGTTCTCATTGTTCAACTCCCACTAATGAGTGAGAACAGGTGGTGTCTGGTTTTCTGTTCCTGTGTTAGTGTGCTGAGAATGATGGTTTCTAGCTTCATCCATGTCCCTGCAAATGACATGAACCCATCCGTTTTTATGGCTGGGCATAGTATTCCATGGTGTATATGTGCCACATTTTCTTCACCCAGTCGTATCATTGATGGGCATTTGGGTTGGTTCCAAGTCTTTGCTATTGTGAATAGTGCTGCGATAAACATACATGTGCATGTGTCTTTATAGTTGAATGATTTATAATCCTTTGGGTATATACCCAGTAATGGGATTGCTGGGTCAAATGGCATTTCTGGTTCTAGATTCTTGAGGAATCGCCACACTGTCTTCCACAATGGTTGAACTAATTTACACTCCCACCAACAGTGTAAAAGTGTTTCTATCTCTCCACATCCTCTCCAGCATCTGTTGTTTCCTGACTTTTTAATGATCACCATTCTAACTGGCATGAGATGGTATCTCACTGTGGTTTTGATCTGCATTTCTCTAATGACCAGTGATGATAAGCTTTTTTTCATGTTTGTTGGCTGCATAAATGTCTTCTTCTGAGAAGTGTCTGTTCATCTCCTTCGCCCACTTTTTGATGGGGTTGTTTTTTTCTTGTAAATTTAAGTTCTTGTAGATTCTTGATATTAGCGCTTTGTCAGATGGATAGATTGCAAAAATTTTCTCCCATTCTGTAGGCTGCCTGTTCACTCTGATAATAGTTTCTTTTGCTGTGCAGAAGCTCTTCAGTTTAATTAGATCCCATTTGTCAATTTTGGCTTCTACTGCCACTGCTTTTGGTGTTTTAGACATGAAGTCTTTGCCCATGCCTATGTCCTGAATGGTACTGCCTAGGTTTTCTTCTAGGGTTTTTATGGTCTTAGGTCTTACGTTTAAGTTTTTAATCCATCTTAAGTTGTAAGGAAGGGGTTCAGTTTCAGTTTTCTGCATATGGCTAGCCAGTTTTCCCAACATCATTCATTAAATAGGGAATCCTTTCCCCCTTGCTTGTTTTCATCAGGTTTGCCAAAGATCAGATGGTTGTAGGTGTATGACGTTATTTCTGAGGCCTCTGTTCTGTTCCATTTGTCTATATGTTTTCATACAAGTAGCATGCTGTTTTGGTTACTGTAGCCTTTTAGCATAGTTTGAAGTCAAGTAGCGTGATGCCTCCAGCTTTGTTCTTTTTGCTTAGGATTGTCTTGGCTATCTAGACTCTTTTTTGGTTCATAATTAGTAAATTATGAAATTTAAAGTAGTTTTTTCTAATTCTGTGAAGGAAGTCAATGGTAGCTTGATGGGGACAGTATTGAATCTATAAATTACTTTGGGAAGCATAACCATTTTCACAATATTGATTATCCCTATCCATGAGCATGGAATGTTTTTCCATTTATTTGTGTCCTCTATTATTGCCTTGAGCAGTGGTTTGTAGTGCTCCTTGAAGGGGTCCTTCATATCCCTTTTAAGTTCTATTCCTACATATTTTATTCTCTTTGTAGCAATTGTGAATGAGAGTTCACTCATGATTTGCCTGTTTGTCTGTTATTGGTGTATAGGAATGTGATTTTTGCACATTGATTTTGTATCCTGAGACTTTGCTAAAGTTGCTTATCAGCTCAAGGAGATTTTGGGCTGAGACGATGCAGGTTTCTAAATATACAATCATGTCATCTGCAAACAGAGACAATTTGACTTCCTCTCTTCCTATCTGAATACTTTTATTTCTTTCTCTTGCCTGACTGCCCTGGCCAGAACTTCCAATGCTATGTTGAAGAGGAGTGTGAGAGAGGGCATCCTTGTCTTGTGCCAGTTTTCAAAGGGAAAGCCTCCAGATTTTGCCCATTCAGTATGATATTGGCTGTGGGTTTGTCATAAATAGCTCTTATTACTTTGAGATACACTGCATCAATACCTAGTTTATTGAGAGTTTTTAGCATGAAGGGGTGTTGAATTTTATCGAAGGCCTTTTCTGCATCTATTAAGATAATCGTGTAGTTTTTGTCATTGGTTTTATGTGATGGATTATATTTATTGATTCGCGTATGTTGAACCAGCCTTGCATCCCAGGGATGATGCCGACTTGTTCGTGGTAGATAAGCTTTTTGAAGTGCTGCTGAATTTGGTTTTCCAGTATTTTATTGAGGATTTTTGCATCGATGTTCGTCAGGGATATTGGCCTGAAATTTTCTTTTTTTGTTGTGTCTCTGCCAGGTTTTGTTTTCAGGATCATGCTGGCCTCATAAAATGAGTTAGGGAGGATTCCCTCTTTTTCTACTGCTTGAAATAGTTTCAGAAGGAATGATACCAGCTCCTCTTTGTACCTCTGGTAGAATTTGGCTGTGAATCTGTCTGGTCTTGGACTTTTTTTGGCTGGTGGGCTATTAATTACTGCCTCAAATTCAGAACTTGTTATTGGTCCATTCAGGGATTTGACTTCTTCCTGGTTTAGACCTGGGAGAGTGTACGTGTCCAGGAATTTATCCATTTCTTCTAGATTTTCTAGTTTATTTGCGTAGAGGTGTTTATAATATTTCCTGATAGTAGTTTGTATTTCTGTGGGATCAGTGGTGATATCCCCTTTATCATTTTTTATCACATCTATTTGATTCTTCTCTCTTTTCTTCTTTATTAGTTTGGATAGCAGTCTATTTTGTTGATCTTTTCAAAAAACCAGCTCCTGGTTTCATTAATATTTTGAAGAGTTTTTCATGTCTCTATCTCCTTCAGGTCTGCTCTGATCTTAGTTATTTCTTGTCTTCTGCTAGCTTTTGAATTTGTTTGCTCTTGCTTCTCTAGTTCTTTTAGTTGTGATGTTAGAGTGTCAATTTTAGATCTTTCCTGCTTTCTCTTATGGGTATTTAGTGCCAGAAATTTCCCTCTAAACACTGCTTTAAATGTGTCTCAGAGATTCCAGTACATTGTGTCTTTGTTCTCATTGGTTTCAAAGAACATCTTTATTTCTGCCTTAATTTCATTATTTACCCAGTAGTCATTCAGGAGCAGGTTGCTCAGTTTCCATGCAGTCGTGCGGTTTTGAGTGAGTTTCTTAATCCTGAGTTCTAATTTGATTGCACTGTGGTCCGAGACACTAAATGCCTATACCAGAAAAGAAGAAACCTCTCAAATTATCTCAGCCTCCACTTTAAGAAGTTAGAAAAAAAAAAGGGCCAGGTGTGCTGGCTCATGCCTGTAATCCCAGCACTTTGGGAGGCCGAGGCAGGCAGATCATGAGGTCAGAAGTTCGAGACCAGCCCGGTCAACATGGTGAAACCCCGTCTCTACTAAAACTACAGAAATTAGCTGGGTGTGGTCGCCGGCGCCTGTAATCCCAGCTACTCGGGAAGCTGAGGCAGGAGAATTGCTTGAACCCGGGAGGAAGAGATTGCAGTGAGCCGAGATCGCGCCACTGCACTCCAGTCTGGGTGACAGAGCAAGACTCCATCTGTGTGTGTGGGGGGGCGGGGGAGTGCAGGGGACTGTGAAACTCCGTCTCAAAAAAAGAAGTTGGAAAAAGAAGAACAAATGAAACCCAAAGTAGAGTTTCCAAAGTATTTGAATAGCCCTATGTATATTACAGAAATTGGGTTTTTAGTTGACCTTTCAATAAAGAAAGGTCAGGAGGAATTCTGCTGAAAATTTAGGAAATAAAAAATACTAGTTGTACACAATGTATCCCAAAAACCAGTGAATAATTCCCAACTCTATGAGGCCAGTGTGACCAAAAACTAAACCAGATAAACACATTACAAGAAAAGAAAAATACAGACCAATATATCTTCTAAATATAAATGTAAAAATTCTTAACAAATGGAATCCAAAGATAGATAAAAAGGAAAATACATCATAACCAAGGGGGTATATCCCAGGAATAACATGGTAGGTTTTACATCTGAAAATTCATCAGCTACTTAGAATAGAAGGAATTTCCACAAACTAAAAAAGGCAACTATGAAAAACAGCTAACATCACACTTAATGGTGAAAGGCTGAAGACTTTCACACCTAAAACAAATTAGGGACAAGACAAGGAAAAGGATGTTTACTCTCACTGCTTCTATTCATCACTGTATTGAAGGCTCTATTTACTTTTAGAAGGCAAGAAAAGGAAATAAAAAGACTCTATACTGAAAAAGTAAATCCACCTTTAATCACAGACAACATGATTGTTTATGTAAACAATCCTATTGAATCTATAAAAAAATACCTACTTGAACTAATTAGTGAGATTAGATTGCAGGATACAAAACCAATTTTATTTCTATATATTTAAAAATGTTTTGAAAAGATGTATTTTTTAATCAACATAATTGTCATATTTGTGGGGTATAATGTGATATTTAGATACATGTATACAATGTATAGTGATTAAATTAGGGCAATTAGCATATCCATCATCTCAATCCTTTATCATTTCTTTGTGCTGTTCACATTGAAATTACTCTCTGCTAGCTATTTGAAAAAAATATAATTATTGTTTATTATAGTTACCCTACAGTGCAACAGAACACTAGAACTTCTATCTAGCTGCAACTTTCTATTCATTAACCAACCTCTCTGTATTCGCTACTTCCCCCAGCCTTCCCGCCTCCAGTAACCACTATTCCAATCTCTACTTTTACGAGATAAACTTTAAAAAAACTTCATTTTTGCTTAAGTGGTGAAACTCCTTCACCCAGTCAGTTAAAGAGATCGAAGTGCAAAAGGTCAAGCACTACTCAATCACCTAAATGGTTATAGTGGCAAATGTTTTTCTGAATTGTTCCTGAAGTTAATCTATACACTTTTTCTCATGAGATGAGGAGCATTTAGGAATGGTTTCTATAGCAGTTATTTTTCCCATTTTCTCTGCTTTAACCTAATAATCCAGTCTCTTCCTATGAAAGTTATATGCAGTGTGAAAAAAAACACATTTTTTCTCATGTAATTTTGGATAGTATATTTTCAGAAGTAATATACAACATATAATTTTTAGTTAAGTGATTTGAAAGGTATCGCTGACCACACCATACCCCAAAGTAAAAAGTTCGGCAGGTTTACTCTCAATTCCATCCAATTGGACACCAAATCCCATGAAGTCTGGCTCTGAAATAGCCTCTACATGTGCCATCAACATTTTAAAGGCCATTACTCTAATCTGCTTCTTCAAAAACAGAAATGTTATACACTTGATTCCAATTTAAGTACTATATATGTTATAGAAATTTGTATATACAAACATTTTTACTTTTAAATGATAGCTATGCTGCTTTAGAAACAAAAGCTGCTTAGTTTCTCTTCTGTTTTATACAATATCAAATGCACTGATTATCAAAAACTTTATAATAAACTCATATATAAACCAAAGATTATTTAAGATACTGGGTAGATTATTTACCAAAATGCTTCAATTATTACTCTCCCTATATTACTAATGCCTCCTGTCAACGTGATTTTGCTGTTTCCACTGTCTGGAAGTGAAGTCTACTACTGGTCTAGTGACTAACAGAATATAATGGAAGTGATGTTGGGCCAGTTCTGAGTCTAAGCTTCAAGAGACTTCGTATGCTTCATTCTTTCTTAGAATCCCACCCAGCCACCACTCGAACAAACCCAGGCTAGCCTCCTGGAGGATGACAGAACACGTGGAGTAAGACAAGCCACCCTGCCGTTGCCCATCCTATGCCACCCAGCCCCCACCTGCTACCATAGATGCATAAATAAGCCTAGCTGAAGAATTAGCCAAATGAGCAACTTGAGTTATTTTGAATTATTCCTTAGTCTGCTTCTACAAAATATAAAATTGAGAAATATATTTTTTATTATGTCAATAATTTTCTGCATTTTCTATTAACTTATATCCAATGGAATGGTATTCAAAAAAAATAACGCCAACTGATTTCCATTGTTTGAGGGAGGGCAAATCCATATAAGTAAAACTGAATTTTAGTCCGTTTTTTAAAAGTATTAATTTCAGGCGGGGCACGGTGGCTCACACCTGTAATCCCAGCACTTGGGAAGGCCGAGATGGGCGGGTCACCTGAGGTCGGGAGTTTGAGACCAGCCTGACCAACGTAGAGAAACCCCGTCTCTACTGAAAATACAAAATTAGCCGGGTGTGATGGAGCATGGCTGTAATCCCAGCTACTCGGGAGGCTGAGGCAGGAGAATCGGTTGAACCCAGAAGGTGGAGGTTGTGGTGAGCCGAGATCATGCCATTGCACTCCAGCCTGGGCAACAAGAGCGAATATTAATTTCAAGTATATAAAATTGTACCTATATTAAATTATAGGTATTAAAAATACACATCCAACTGGGCCTGTACTTATTCGTATATAACATTCACTTGTACTGGAAACAACTAATATTTTTAAGTAGCTTTTTCCTAAAATCAATTAAAACTATCTTCCACAATCCTTCATTTATCAAGTATGGAAGTATCAAGTTTCAAGGCATATACTAATGCCAGGCTCTTTTCAAAATGTTGGGAATAGGCTGGGCATGGTGACTCATGTTTGTAATCCCAGCACTTTGAGAGACCGAGGCAGGTGGATCACTTGAGGCCAGGAGTTCAAGACAAGCCTGGCCAACATGGCAAAACCCTGTCCCTACTAAAAAATACAAAATTTAGCCAGGTATGGTGGTGCACAGCTGTAATCCCAGCTACTCAGGAGGCTAAGGCACAAGAATCGCTTGAGCCTGGGAGGTGAAGATTACAGTGAGCTGAGATGGCACCACCGCACTCCAGCCTGGGTGACAGACTGAGACTCTCAAAAAAAAAAAAAAAAGAAAGAGAAAATTGGGGGAATATAGTGGAGAACAAAAAAATGCAGATGTCTGTGGTCTAGTTTATATTCCAGTAGATCTTCGTTAACAATCCTAAATTTCTAAGCAAAATCTTGTGAAATTTCAACTATTAAATGCGTTTAAAGGTTGAAATTAGAATTTTAAGGCTAAAACACCTACTGCGTTATCCTATGCAAGCATATGAAAATAAGTAATTACGAGCACTGGTTAAGAAAAAAAGCCTCCTGGAATTACTTCCCAATTATCATGATATACAACATATTTAATTATCCCAAAAGCATACATAAATGATGTAGAATATACATTAAAGAAAATACAATGATGTAACGTGAAGGTTTACTGCTCACAATACTCAGGAGACTGTCTATTAAGTATAAATAACTTTTTTTCAGAGCTTAGGTACTCAAACCCTTAAACATTTTAGAATGTCCCCCAAAACTGCCATAATTCTTAACTATAAGTTATTTCATTTTAAACATTCGTCATTTTTGTAGTTTCTGTGACTTCAGACCTAGCATACATTAAAGGAAATGACTGCTTTAAATTAGCTTTCCAACTGGATAGTTCTCAATGGTAAAATGAAGACATTATCTTGTAGCTCTAATAGCTCATTAGCATTGCAGCTAACCTGCTACACATACAGAAAAGACAGAATGGAGCTTCCAAATAATGAAATAATTCACTAAAATGAACAGGAGGGATGACAGGAATCAGACAGATAAACCATCAGTTCTAATAGTAGTTCTTTAAAGGATTGGGATTGAGGAGGGGCAGAGATGTGGCATCAATGAATCTGTAAGGTTCTAGATCTTAAATTCTATGTAGTGGACATAAAGCTAATTGTTTCATTAATCTAAATTTCTGTAGGCCTGAAATATTTAATAATTTAAAATAGACTCACCGATCGATTACAATTTCTTTCTGCCTTAGAAGTCCTTCTTTTATTTTCAACATTGATTCCCACTTACTGAAATCCTGATAGCCAGGTGAATAACTTTGACGACATGTTCCAGTCAAAACCTGCACAAACATATTTACACAATTAGTATACTAAAAGTATTTAAAGAAAATATTTATATACTATCATATTTTCCCAAAGATTTACATTAAAAAAAAAAAGAACTCCCTCTTTGATTTTTTAATACTCTCGGAAATCACATTATGAATACAACATAACTTGGACAATGTCAAGGAAGTTCTAAAGGAAATGTATATGTCTAATGAAGAATTAATGACAACAGAACGTTTATCCTGGCAAATTATAAAACTATATAAGATCTTGGCCAGGCACGGTGGCTCACGCCTGTAATCCCAGCACTTTGGGAGGGCGAGCTCAGGAGATCACGACCATCCTGGTTAATATGGTTAAACCCCGTCTCTACTAAAAATACAAAAAATTAGCCAGGCGTGGTGGCGGGCGCCTGTAGTCCCAGCTACTCAGGAGGCTGAGGCAGAAGAATGGCGTGAACCCGGGAGGTGGAGCTTGCAGTGAGCCAAGGTGGCACCAGTGCACTCTAGCCTGGGTGACAGAGCAAGACTCCGTCTAAACAAACAAACAAACAAAACCATATAAGATCTTATTCCCATTACCTTGTAGAAGTGGAAGTGGAAGTTTTCTGGAAATGAGATTAATCATTAAGGGAGTAATACAATGTAGGAATGTGCCATGGCTTAACTAGACAGACATTAGCAGGAGATTTTCCACAAGAAAATAAAAGCAGTATCTGTAGTATTCAGACTTCAAGTTGACAAGCATCACATCATCATTTACTTACATTAAAATTTCAAAATCACAAATATTTTCACAAAGTAGTGAGACAACCAAATGCCTAGGCAGATAAAAAGGGGTCCTTGGAGAATCTCTGACCCACCCCACAAGTGTCCGAAAGCCAAAGACCAAAAGCTAGGAGAGAGGCATGGGACAGATTCTGCTTCACAGTCATCCAAAGGAACCAACTCTGCCAACACCCTGATTTCTAACTTTCAACTTCCAGAACTGTGAGACAATTTCTGGTGTTTAAGCTAGCTCATTTGTGATACTCTGTTATGTCATCTCTAGGAACCTAGTATAACTGGTAAATCAAATAGGAACACAGTTCTTTGGCAAGCCAAAAGATGTTGTATAAACACCACAAAGCAACTTCAAGAGAATTCAAATGTGTAGTAATATTTTTATCCTTTACTTTCCAAAAATGCTATTAATAAGACCTTCAAAATAAACCACTAATTGCATGACATCAACCAGTCACAGATTAACTCTTTGAGATGACTGTCAAGTAATTAGGATGGGATGTTTCATGCAGGAGACAGGATAGGATGAACAGACTAAGCATAGAGATCAGTTGAAAAGAAGGCACATACTTTGTCAGATGGGAAGACATTTCAAAAGTGACACATAGTGTTACAGGGGCAGGTTAGACGTCTGCCTCTGAATTTCATTCTCTCCCTTGCCTAATATACAATAAGGGCTGATATTCAGCCAGTATGCATCAGTACAGATAATGTTAGCTGTTAGAATACTGAAGTAGTTTCACTGTGGTTGGTAATTAACTGCTGTTTACACCACTGTGTGGACTGTCTCTTTCACTATTCAGGCCACTCTCCAGAATGCCCCATGATCCAACAAATAAAATAGTTACTCCCCAGCACAACAAGGGACCTTCAGAACCCTGCTCCATCCATAAATAGGCATCCTTTCTGACTAGCTAGTTCTTGTACAAGTCAGTCCCGCAAAATCTTCCCAATTAAACACTACCTACAATCTTACTTATACTTAGCTGGCAGAGCTAAGATTCAAACCCAGGTAGCCCAACAAAGGAGCACCTGATCTTAAGGACCACATTGTTCCACTGCTTCTACTATTGAGATAGATAGGTTTGCAGCAGAACTGGTTTCACAAGATACAGGTCACAAAGACCCAGCTTATAAAATAGGATGGAGTAAAAAAGCTGGCCAAAACTTGCCAAAACCAAGATGGACATGAAAGCGACCTCTGGTCATCTTTACTTCTCATTATATGCTAATCATAATACATTAGAATACTAAACTCCCACCAGTGCCATAACATAGTTTACAAAGGCCATGGCAAAATCCTTAAGTCACCCTCTATGGTCTGAAAGGTGATGGAGAATTCTGGGAATTCCTTGCCACTTTCCTGGAAAATTCATGAATAATCCACATCTTGTTTAGCATATGATCAAGAAACAGCCATAAAAATAGCCAACCAGCAACCCTCGGGGCTGCTCTGCCTATGGCGCAGCCACTGTTTCATTACTTTCTTTTCTTTCTTTTTTTTTTTTTTTTTTTTTTTAATTGAGATGCAGTCTCAATCTTGTTGCCCAGGCTGGAGTGCAATGGCGCGATAGCTCACCGCAACCTCTGCCTCCCGGGTTCAAGTGATTTTCCTGCCTCAGCCTCCTGAGTATCAGCCTCCTGTAGTATCATGCCCAGCTAATTTTGTATTTTTAGTAGAGACGGGGGTTTCTCCATGTTGGTCACACTGGTCTTAAACTCCTGACTTCAGGTGATCTGCCCGATTCGGCCTCCCAAAGTGCTGGGATTACAGGCATGAGCCACCGCGCCCAGCTCTACTTTCTTAATAAACTTGCTTTCCCTGTACTGTCGGCTCGCTGTTGAATTCCTTCCTGCACAAAGCCAAGAACCCATGTGGCCTCCCAGGCTGAACCCCAGTTTTGGGGTTTTTCCTGTGGCACTATGGCCTAATTAGGTGTTCCAAATTTCATCATAAGGACTAGAAAACTGTTTTGAAAGTAATTGTTCTCAGACTGTGAGAAAAAATTTAACACTATAAACAATATTATTAACAAAAACTCTCTACTTAATGAAACTCCGCATTACCAACTGATAATCAATTTAATGGGTAAGTCATTTGATAAAATCTCTTTTGTCAAACTGTGGCTCAAACAGGAAATTTATTAAAGCTAGTAAAAGCTAAACAAAACAGCATTATCACTAATTCCAAAACTCAGAGTAGGATTTGGAAATGCTTAAAATGATGTGGTGAATTATTAAGTGTGCTATAATTTATAATACTAATATTTCATTTCCTTGGAGATTAAAAATAAATATCTATTTTTATTTACCTACTGAGTTATACATTATTTAAATCCTAATAACAGTTCACATGTACTTTAGGTATTGGTTTTTGTATATTATATTATTTTGTATATTATTAGCATGCCTAACAAAAATCTTCTAGGCTAGATTAAGGATTTATAGTCTCCTCTTCCAAAGATCTAAAATAGGTAGATTCTCTATTTCCGATGACCACACACCAGCAGTGATCTACACCATATTATCTGAAGCTATGTTTCACCTTATACATCTTGTGCCTATTTCAGTAAGACAAGTACCTAGGCAACAGAGGATGATCTTCTCAAGAAGACATTAACAGTACTTTACTCTTCACAAGACATCTGCTAAAAAAAATTTCCCATGGCTGACAATTACCTTAAGAAGGTGGCTTTTCTTTTCTTTTTCTTTTTTTTTTTTTAATGTTTCTTGGCATCAAGAAAAAGATTAAACAGAAAGAACAACTAGGCATAAAGAGAAACGGCAACTGACAACACTATTTGCTTTTATAGCACTTTGAACCATTGGCAGGATGGATTGCTAAAGTACTTGCCAAATACTTCCATAAATATACACAAAACAAAATATAAGAATGTATTATTCTGTGTTGTAACACCCTTGATCTAAACCCTTTAGAAATAAACAAAAATTGAGCTCTGAAACTGGGAAAACGGGAATAAAGAAAAAGGATTCCTGTCCCTGCAATTAAGATACAATATATTTAAAAATTACCAAACCAGCAGCAGTCTTCCTTATGATAGTCTTCCTTACTAAACTTAAACGCTGATTCATAAAATAGTTAAAAGAGAGAACAAAACCTGACATCCTACCAAATGCTGTAGGTTGACTTAAAAGTAATTTTTTAAATCCATGTGTATCTACCTACCTCTAAACATGACAGTTATGGAGACATTTTACCTTCTAAGGGGAATGGCTTTTATAATGAAGCCAGCATCTATACTACATTAAATGAAATTATAGAATGGAATTTGAAGTACCTAGCAAAATTCAAGAACAAAAAAATCATATTGTGAAGTCTCAAACAGCAAGGCAACTATACCTTTATGATTTTACATTCTCTATAAACAACTGATACACTACTAAAGGCATACAGAAAAGGAACAATTAATGAAAATGTATTTTCATCATAATTGACAGTCTAGGCTCCAGCCTTGACAGAGCTAAAAGAAAATCTGATAGAAATAACACAATCATTTTGCACTAAATGTGGAAATAAATCAGGTATCTACCCTGGAACCATTTATCTTTTGAAAGTCCTAAACAAAGGTGGAATAGTGATAAGGGAATTAGATGTGTTCAAATTGGTTCTTCCTCACATTCCACATTACAATCTTACAGAGAAGTTATTCAAAAACTGTCAATTTAACGTGTCTGCACATGTTAAAGGTTTTCTGCCTTTATTTATAAGACAAAATTATCTTCTCTTACACATTTGATGAGCGTTTTTATATGTATCACATAGCCTAACAACTTATAAAATCTTACTAGTATCAGCCAGGCACGGTGGCTCATGCCTGTAATCCCAGCACTTTGGGAGGCCGAGGTGAGTGGATCACAAGGTCAGGAGATCGAGACCATCCTGGCTAACACTGTGAAACCCCATCTCTACTAAAAATACAAAAAAATTAGCTGTGCATGGTGGTGGGCAACTGTAGTCCCAGCTACTCAGGAGGCTAAGGCAGGAGAATGGCATGAACCCGGGAGGCGGAGCTTGCAGTGAGCCGAGATCGCACCACTGCACTCCAGCCTGGGCGACAGAGCGAGACTCTGTCTCAAAAAAAAAAAAAAAAAAAAAAATTCTTACTAGTATCAATTATCTATTAAGTTTCAAGTATTATGCCCAAAAGCAGTGAGGAGAAAAAGCCCATTCCCTCTGACTATGATGCCATAATAACTTTGAGTATACATAAATATCTACTTTTAAAGTTCTAGATAGCACTGTCTTAGCTTTAGTACATTAATATAGGATTGTGGAAAAGGAGGAAAGCCAAGCGCAATTGCCTTAAAACCTTCAGACTAAAAGTTATTGAAAATGAAGCACAATATAAATGCTAATGTTTTCTTTTGTTTTATTATAGATCAGGAGCTACTGTGGCTTGCAAACTATGTTCTTGCACAATACTGGCTAACATGAAAAAGTAGATGCAGAGTGACAGTATCACTCTTGGATGTAATAAAATCCAGGCCAAAAAAATCATTAAATAAAAATAAAGTTTTATAAAACTTTATAAGGTAAGAGATAAAAGTCACCATGAAGATAAAATAATCACAAATGTTTACACATTTAATAGTATATCTCATATGAGAAAAAACTATTAAGAATAAATGGAGACATAAACAAACCTACAATCATATTGCCAACTTTAGTACACCTCTAAGAAAGAGACCATGTAGAGCGGGGATCCAGTTCACTCTGTTTTTTCACAGCCTGCAAACTAAAACTGGAATTAGTATTTTCAAATGGTTGAAAAAAATCAAAATAAAAATATTTTGTGCAACAAACTAGGCATTGAAGGAACATACTTAAAAATAATAAGAGCCATGTATTAAAAAAAAAAAAAAACACGGCCAAGATCATACTGAATGGGCAAAAGCTGGAAGCATTCCCCTTGAAATCCAGAGTAAGACAAGGATGCTCTCTCACACCACTCCTATTCAACATATTACTGGAAGTCCTAGCCAGAGCAATCAGGCAAGAGAAAGAAATATAAGGCATACAAATAGGAAGAGAGAAGTCAAACTATTTCTATTTGCAGACTATATTATTCTATACCTAGAAAACCCCATAGTTTCTCTCCAAAAGTTCTTTGATAAACTTCAGCAAAGTCTCAGGATACAAAATCAATGAACAAAAATCAGTAGCATTCGTATATGCCAACAACATCCAATTCAAGAACACAACCCCATTGACAATAGCCACAAAAAAGAATAAAATATCTAAGAATACAACTAACTAGGGAGGTGAAAGATATCTACAACAAGAATTACAAAACACTGCTGAAAGAAATGATTCCAAAAAAAAAAAAAAAAAAAAAGGAAAAACAACCCATGCTCTGGATAAGAAAAATCAATATTGTTAAAATGTTCATACTGCCAAAAGCAATTTACAGATTCAATGTTATTCCTATCAAACTACCAATGACATTCCTTACAGAATTAGAAAAAAAACTTTTAAAATTCATATGGATCCAAAAAAACAGCCTGAATAGCCTAGGCAATTCTAAGCAAAAAGAACAAAGCTGGAGGTATAACGTTACCCAACTTCATACTATACAACAAAGCTACAATAACCAAAGCAGCATGGTACCGGTACAGAAACAGACATACAGACCAATGAAACAAAATAGAGAGCTCAGAAATAATACCATTCACCTACAACCATCTGATTTTCATTAACGTCAACAAAAACAAGCAAAAGAGAAAGGAAAGGACTCCCTGTTCAATAAACAATGCTGGAATAACTGGCTAGCCATACACAGAAGGCTGAAATTGCACCCCTTCCTTATACCATATACAAAAAATCAACTCGAGATGAATTAAAGACTTAAATATGAAACCTAAAACTATAAAAACCCTGAAGAATAACCTAGGAAATATCATTGTGGACACAGGCCTTGGCAAAGATTTCATGATGAAGATTCCAAAAGCAATTGCAACAAAACCAAAAGTTGACAAATGGGACCTAATTAAACAAAAGAGCTTCTAGACAGCAAAAGAAACTGTCAACAGAATAAACAAACACACTACAGAATGGGAGAAGATATTTGCAAACTATGCATCCAGTAAAGGTCTAATATCCACAATCTATAAGGAACTTGAACAAATTTACAAGCAAAAAACAACCGCATTAAAAAGAAGGAAAAAAGACATGAACAGACACATCTCAAAAGCAACATACACGCGGCCAGCAAGCATATGAAAAAACACTCAATATCACTAATCATTAGAGAAATGCAAATCAAAACCATGAGATACCATCTCATACCAGTCAGAATGGTTATTACTAAAAAGAAAAAAAAATCAGATGTTGGCGAGGTTGCAGAGAAAAGGGAACACTTAGACAGTGTTGGTAGGATAAACTAGTTCAGCTACTGTGAAAAGCAGTTTGATGATTTCCCAAAAACTCAAAGCAGAATTACCATTTGACCTGGCAATCCCATTGTTGGGTATATACCCAAAGGAATATAAATCATTCTACTGGAGACACATGCACAAAATGTTCATCGCAGCACTATTCACAATAGCAAACACATGGAATCAACCTAAATGCCCATCAACAGTAGACTGGATAAAGAAAATGTGGTACATATATACTATGGAATACTACATAGCCATAAAAGAATAATATCATGTCCTTTGAAGCAACATGGATGGAGTAGGCTATTATCCTAAGAGAACTAACATAGGAACAGAAAACAAAACACCACGTTTTCACTTATAAGTGGGAGCTAAACATCGAATACACATGGATACAAAGAAAGGAACAACAGATACCAGAGCCTACTTGATGAGGGGGGCGGGTGGAAGGATAGCGAGGGTAAAAAAAAAACTACCTATTAGGTGCTATGCTTGCTACCTGGATGACAAATCATTTGTACACTAAACCCCAGTGACATGCAATTTAACCATGTAACAAACCTGGTTATGCACCCCTGAACCCCAAATAAAGGTTGGAATAAAAAAGTTTGAGAGCAAAAAGTAAATAAAACTGTAATGTGTTTTATACCATAACAATAAATCTAAAGATTTAGAAGAAATGGATCACTTTCTAAGAAAATATCAATTACCAAAATTAACTCTTGAGATAGAGTTATCTGAATCATCATAGGAAGGATTGGGGAAAAAATAAGTCTACTCCTAAAATGAAGTACTGATTTTTTGGATAGTTTCTACCTAAATCTAAAGAAAATATAAAACAGTAGAAGAAAAATTTTGAGAAAAGTAATAAGGCTAGGCTTGAAAAATAATGAAGCATGTTATAAATTGACAGTATTTAAAATAATAATACATCTTAAAGCAAATACAGAATTCAAATTAATACAATACTATCATTTTGGGGGATCACTGAGATTAAACAACACACTTCTAAATAATACACAGGTTTAACCGACTGAATCAAAATTTTTAAGAAGCAGGTAAAGCAGTCCTGAGAGGGAAATTTACAGCACTAAGTAGTTATATTAGAAAAAGGGAAAAAGCTCTCAATCTAAGCTTCCATCTTTAGAAACTAGAAAATAAGCCCAAAGCAAACAGATGGAAGACAAGAAGCCTGAGAACAAAAATCAAGAGTTTAAAACAGAAAAATACAGAAAAATCTATGTGAAAGATAAGCTAGTTCATTGAGACAATTAATAAAATTTATAAGCCATTACCTAGACTGAGAAAGAAAAAAAGAAGAGGCAAGTTATTAGGGAGTGAAATAGAGATCACTACAGACCATCAGATATTAAAAAGATATGGCAATTACTAGGAACAACTCTACACACACAAATTCAATAACTTGAATTAGACCAACTTCTTAAAAAACACAAACTTACCCAAACTCATTCAATATGAAATAATTTGAATGTCCTATAAACTATTACAGTAATTGAATTTATAATTTTTTTAAAACTCCCAAAAAAGAAATCTGTAGGTCCAAATTGTTACACTGTAGGATTCTACCAAATGTTTAATGAATTAACACCAATCCTCCACAAACTCAGAGGGGAAAAACAAATGAATTATTTCCCAACTCATTTTATGAGGTCAACAATGCTCTGATAACAAAACCAGACAAGACAGTAGGAAAAAAGAAAATGACCAACCAACATCCATCATGAACATAGATACACAAAACTTTAACAAAATCAAACCAAATCCAATCCAGACATAGAGACATAGATAGATAATACGTTTGGCATAAGGTTTTCCCAGGAATGCAAGTTCAGTTTAGTATTTAAAAATCAATACTAGCTGGGCGCAGTGGCTCACACCTGTAATCCCAGCACTTTCGGAGGCCAAGGCAGGCAGATCTCTTGAGGCCAAGAGTTCAAGACTAACCTGGCCAGCATGATGAAACCCCGTCTCTACTAAAAATTCAAAAATTAGCCAGGCGTAGTGGCTCCTGCCTATAATCCCAGCTACTTGGGAAGCTGAGGCAGGAGAATGGCTTGAACCCAGGAGGTGGAGATTATGGTGAGCTGAGATCTGAGATCACGCCATTGCACTCCCACCTGGACAACAGAGTGAGACTCCGTCTCAAAACAAACAAACAAAAAAAAATCAATGCAATTTACCACATTAATAGACCAATTAAAAACCTACTAGAACCAATAAGTGACTTTAACAAGATTATACAATTCAGGGTCAATTTTTTTAAAAAACCAATTATATTTCTGTATGTTAACAACAAAAGGGCAATTAAAAATGTAATATCATTTACATCAAAAACATTAAAAGCTTAGAAATAAAAATGTAATAATGTGTAAGATCTGTACACTGAAAACTATAAAATATCACTAAAAAATTGGCCAGGCATGGTGGCTCACACCTGTAATCCCAGCACTTTGGGAGGCCAAAGTGGGTGGATCACCTGAGGTCAGGAGTTCGAGACCAGCCTGTCAAATACGGTGAAACCCTGTCTCTACTAAAAATACAGAAATTAGCTGGGCGTGGTGGCACATGCCTGTAATCCCAGCTACTCAGAAGGCTGAGGCAGGAGAATCGCTTGAACCCAGGTGGCAGAGGTTGTATTATTGACATAAAGATAGACAGACCAATGAAACAGAATAAAGATCCACAAATCTAATGATGCATATAGTAAATTGATTTTCAATAAAGGGGAAAGGTAATTAAATGGGAAATTGAATTCAGTATTTATAAATACCAAATAAAGGCTGGTTGCAGTCAGTCATGCCTGTAATCCCAGCATTTCAAGAGGCCTAGGCAAGTGGATAGCTTGAGGCCAGGAGTTTGAGATCAGCCTAGCCAACATGGTGAAACCCCACCTCTACTAAAAATATAAAAATTAGCCAGGTGTGGTGGTGCGCATCTGTAATCCCAGCTACTTGGGAAGCTGAGGCACAAGAATGGCTTGAACCTGGGAGGCAGAAGTTGCAGTGAGCAACTGCAGTTACAGTTGAGCCACTGCACTCCAGCCTGGGTGACAGTGCAAGACTCTTTTCTCTAAATAAATAAATAATAAAAATAAATACTCAAATAAAAATAAAAACATGTCCACATAGAACCATAGGCAAATGTTTACTCATAACCATCCAAAACTAAAAACAACCCATGGGTCTGTAAGATAAATGGATAAAAACTGTGCTACATCCATAAAACGCAGTACTATTCAGCACACACAGGCACACACACATTTATAACATGTAACAACATGGATGAATCTCAACAGCAGCATGAAAAGTGAAAGAAGCCACACTCAAAGGCTATCAACTATCTGATTCTATACATAGGACTTCTGCAAAAGGCAAAACAATAAGAATCAGATCAGTGGTTGCCAAGCGGGGTAGAGGACTAACTACAGAGGGGCAAAAGGTAGCTTTTCTGGAGTGATGGAAATGTTGTACACTTCTCTTGTAGTAAAATGATCCCCATATAATTGCAGTTTCACTTTCTCTGGTTTCAGTTACCCACAGTCAACTGTTGCCTGAAAATATTAATAATGGAAAATTCTAGAAATAAAGAAAATTCACAAATTATAAATTGTACTCCATTCTAAGTAGTGTGATGAAATCCCATACCATTTTGTTTCCTCTCACCCAGGAGGTGAATTATCCATTTCTCCAGCTCATCCACACTGTATATGCTATCCATCCACTGGCATGTAGTGCCATCTTGGTTATCGGACCAACTCTCAGTATCGCGGTATTTGTGTTCCAGTAATCCTTATTTTACTTAATAATAGCCCCAAAGTGCAAGAGTAGTGATGCTCACATATTGTTATAATTATTCTATTTTATTATTAGCTATTGTTAATTTCTTACTATGCCTAAATTATAAATTAAATCTTATAGATTTAATTTATTAAAGGACTACTGTATACATTCTTCAAAACTCAAATTGTAGCATTTTATGTAAATTTAATCTTTAAAAATCTTAGAAGTTGCATGTAAATTATACTTCAATTATCATATTAAAATTTGATTTTTCTAAAATTGTAGGTAAATGTTTGCATATATCCCACTCAACAACACTAGAAGCAAAAAGGACTTATTGTAATAAAATTGAAACAACCCAAATATCTGTTAACAAAGGAACAGATAATTAATGGTGGTAGAAGTATACACTAGAATTCTATATAGCAATAAAACAGAACTACTACTATACTAAACAACATAGATAAAATTCAGAGACATTATGCTAAACAAAAGAATGCTAGCACAGACCATACATAATCAATGATGGTAAGTCAGAACAGTAGAGATGAGTAGGATATAAGGTGTCACCATACAGACTGAGAAGAGTCACAAGCTAAACCTACTGGGCATTAGAAATTTTGTATCTTGACCTGAGTAGTGATTATAAGGGGGGATGTATGTGGGTGTGTATTGGAATGGAGCTATTATTAAAGATTAATATTCCCATGTACTTTACTGTATGTTAGACAACAACAAAAAATATAATAATCACAGGAAATACTTATACTGTATTTCACTCTCTACCTTAGAAGAAGTACTGAAGGGAAATAAAGGCCTCATCTGCTAGAAGAGAATCCTTAAGTCCCAAAGATGCACTATAGATGACAGAATGCACTGTCGTGGCTGTAAGTTCCTATCTCATCATCACTTTGGTGCAACTCCACATCTGCAACTAGCCATGAGACAAGAGAAAAGGCCAGATGACATATATACCCTACACCAAGAATGCACGAATGAAGAATGAAGTTGATAACAACCTACAAGCTGGTTCTTAGGCGCTGTCAGAACTCTAGGAGAACAAAGAAGCCTTCTATTAAGGCAGAGGACAATCCTGCTTCCTAACATAGAAAAGAGGAAAGGATTTTATATTCAAATAACTTCTCCCCTATATCCCTTTAGTAACACATTTTTTCCCAAGTAGTTAGAAAACAAGAATTTTTATTCAATAAAGTCATAACTGGCTTTGAGAAGCATACCATTGCATGGCAGTTATATATTACTAGTAAAATATACATCTTGACCATATCCCAGAAAACCGAGGTATTTGTTTTGATAGAAAAACATGTATCAAAATTCACATATTGATAAATCAGAAAATTACTGTAGTTATGCTGTCCTACTTAGAATTTCAAAGTAATCTATGTTTCTACATCACTGTAACCAATATAAGTAATCAAGAACATGTTAATTTAAGTATAATTTATAACTTATTAATATTAATAACAAAACTTTGACATGAACATGCAATGTAAAAGGTAGTTATAAACCTTGTAACTATGTGAGTTAATTTGAAGAAACAGAAAGTATGCCATCAAAGTAACATTTCAAAATGTGTAAAGGTGAAACAGAGACACTTTTACAGGTAAACACTTTTTATATATATTTAGTAGCTGCCAAACTCAGGGAGCAATGGGAAGGCCTCATTTAGATGTTTTACCTAAAAATGCATATGACACACTGTTCTCTACCCTAATGTAGGCATGTGGACCCTAACCATATAGATTTATAGACCCAGAAAACATACATAGGTACCTCTTATTAGAAATGGCAGATTCCACTCTCAAAATTGAGTAAGGATAGCAGGCATCTACAACAATCCCAAACACATGCTACTTAGATGAGATCCAGATACTATGAAAAGTTGCCAAAATATGTCACTTAATGGCCAAACATGCTCCTAATAAAAGTTTACTGTAGTGCAGCTAAAAATAGTTCAAAATTCTTTGGCCTGGACAAATACTGTTAAATTTAGACAATCCAGTGCTACCACACTTGACTGGAATACAACCTCTGCAATTCTTCAAGTTTGTTATCTCTCCTTCACTTGCCTTTGTCTCTGAGCTTATTCATCACTCACAACATGTCACGTAACACAGCAAATCTTCCTCTGTTTCCTGGAATAATCTATCTGAAGAGATACTCTACAAGTGCTTTCTGGTAAAAGAGTCATACCTTAACTAAAAAGTAAATAAATTCACAAAGCTCAATAATGAAGATGAAAATAATACAAATAACATAAAATTTAAAGAATCTTTATTCACCAAGAGAAGGAAAATATGAATTATGTTATTACTAAAAGAACTGTGCACTTAATATAAAATCTACATCTTAACTAAGCTCATGTAATTATTTATGGAGTGCATTATTACGTATTTCTCTAACAACAACAAAAAAACCATTCTATCAGTCACCCCTTCCTATTATACTGAAGTCTGCATCTTGATCCTCAAAGTTTATATTATAGAAGAAACTTTTTAATAATCTCATTATTTCTTCAATGTGTTTTTATTACTAACTCTGTAAGCTTTTTGACATCCTAATATGATTTACTGAAATAATAAAAATTGAGTTACTTGAAAGGTAAAAGACCCTGAAAAAATGACAAAAAACTGATAAGATATAAATATATATACAAAAAACATCTTAAAAATGCATATGCACGAAGATAAAGGGAACTCAAAGTATTTCTGATTTCCAACATGCTAAACAACTAAATTACTATTATCTTTCTTCTTTTGGAGGGAGAAACATTTTTCCTCTTAAAAATCAATCCAGTTTATATCTTATCTGTTAGTATTATCATGTCTTTAAAAAATTTCAACAAAGAAATGAGCCATGCATGCAACATGATCTCATTACAATCATAGTACAAAAGTGAAGTCAGAAATGGTTCATCCAAGACAGACAGTAACTTACTTTCTTTAAGCAAATCAATCAGAAGACTAGGTAAAACAAATGAAGCTTAAGTATTCAAATTAAGGTTAATCATGGACTTTACTTATAAAACAAACAGAATGTAGTGTTTTCCAAGCATTTTGTTGCTATAACTCACTTTTTAAAATTTTAGATGAAATATAAACAGAATTTAATGAATCAATCCCTTGTAATTAACAAACCAGACAACAAAAATGGAAAAAAAAATTAATGATATAATTGACAATTTATGAAACAGGTATCTATGAAACTGAAATAAAAGAAGTTTATCAAAATGAAGTACTTAATACAATGTGGCTTTATTTTGGATCTTGCCCAAGGTTATGAACAGCAAATGTACTACACCATATAACCAGCTTCTACTAAAACAAAGCTATAGCACAGGTGCTAACGTTTTAATTTATTTCAAAAATCAGACTAACAACATATAATTAATCAAGTCTTCTATCATATTTTACTCTCAAGGGATAAAAACATTTGATAGTCATGCACTGCATAATAATGTTTCTGTAAATGCTGCACCCTTAAGATTATACCACATTCTTACTGTATCTTTTCTATACTTAGATATATTTGGTACACAGTAACACTGTGTTACAAATTGTTTACAGTATTTAGTACAATAACATTCTGTACAGGTTTGTAGCTTAGGGGCGAATACCATACAGCCTAGGCGTGTAGTCGTTAGTCGGCTATACCATCTAGGTTTGTGTAAGTACACTCTACGATGTTTACACAATAAAGAAATTGCCTAATTTCTCAGAATGTATTCCTGTCATTAAGTGACAAATATGTTAAGGGACCAAAGCACTGCCTACATTATCTTGAAATGTAGCAATGAATTTTTCTAAAAGGATATAAAAGAAACTATTTTTTACTTTTTGTTAAATTTTATTTTAAGTTCCGGGATACATGTGCAGGACATACAGGTTTGTTACATAGGTAAACCTGTGCCATGGTGGTTTGCTGCACCTATCAACCCATCACCTAGGTATTAAGCCCCGCATGCACTAGGTATTTATCATGATGCTCTCCCTCCCCCCTCAAAAAAGAAACTATTAAAGGGAGCTATCTCGAGGGGAGAGAGAGCATGCTTTTCCTTTCTATCAATTGGGATTTATCTGACTTTTCCTACTATTTACATATTATTTTTTTCTTTTCTATCTGTGTAGTTATGGGTCACTAATGTTTTCTTCTTTTATATGTTAAAAATACCATTTTTAAAATGGTCTCAGGAGTCAACAATAATCTCATGGTGAAACTGTTGAGTGGAGTTCAGACAGCTCTCTGTATATGTATAGGTCATAAAACAGGAACAAGTTGATTGCTGATACCGATGTCTTTTTTTTTTTTTTTTTTATCTCCAGAGTCTAGTTCATCACTGGCCTATAGTACACAATTAACAAAAAGAGGATGAGTAGCTAGAACACTCTAGGGATATTTATCAGCCTTTAAAAAAATCCAAAAGTATTTCCAACAGCAAAAACAGGTACTGTAATTAGCATACTGTAATAGTAATTATGGCAGTGGTTCCTTTCCTGTATCATGATAAGTTGGGTCTTATTCATTTGTGCCCTGATACTCAGCACAGCACCTGACAATGTTTATTAACCACTGACTGATAGGAAAATTAGGAGATTTCTACAGATGGTTACCATTTTGTTAGCAATGATATGTGTAATAGTAAGAAATCGCTACACTTAAAAGATTATAGCTCAAAGATCAGTATTTGATTAAAAATCATGCTGGCCGGGCACAGTGGCTCACACTGGCTGGGCACACTGGCTGGGCACACTGGCCGGGCACAGTGGCTCACACCTGTAATCCCAGCACTTTGGGAGACCAAGGCACAATGGCTTTCTGGCCAGGCACAGTGGCTCACACTGGCCGGGCACAGTGGCTCACACCTGTAATCCCAGCACTTTGGGAGGCCGGGCACAGTGGCTCACACCTGTAATCCCAGCACTTTGGGAGGTCAAGAGATTGAGACCATCCTGGCCAACATGGTGAAACTCTGTCTCTATACTAAAAATACAAAAATTAGCTGGGCATGGTGGCGCTCACCTGTAGTCCCAGCTATTAGGGAGGCTGAGGCAGGAGAATCGCTTGAACCCAGGAGGCAAAGCTTTCAGTGAGCCAAGATCACGCCACTGCACTCCAGCCTGGCAACAAAGCGAGACTCCATCTTAAATAAATAAATAAATCATGCTTTCTGACCCTTGAGGTCTAGCCTCATTTCAGTCAGCCCTAGGGAAACTTCGACTAATCTGCACAACTAATTTTAGTTTGCTATAATATAGAGATAAATTTGAAAGACAGTCTTCAATGGCCATACTTTGTTCTATTTTGGAAGTGTGAAGTTTCAAGAGCATGTTTTCATTGTCTAACATTCATTATAGGGACTCACACTTATCCAAATATTGAATTTTGGGTCATTTTATCTTTTCAAGTTAGCTAAGGGAAAAAAAAATCAATGTATTAATACTGGAGTCAACAATCAACTTTTCAGATATCCATAGTATTCTCAATTAAGCCATAAGCCCACTGAGAAAAGAATACATTAACAGGGCAGCCTTACAAATGACTTTGCCAAAGGCATCCTCTTGATCCTAATGGTGGTCCTGGAGCCCACTCACCACCTTTGACCAACTGAAGGGCAAATTAAATCAGTAGATGATGAGATGTTCATGCCCTTTTGCTATGCTATGCAAGCTTTTAATTTGGAGATGAGTTAAGGATGAAGTATGGCTTTCCTGAAATATAGCAAAACCATGTATAACTCTCAGTAGCGTAATTAAGTTGCTAGTAAAAAGTTACAATGCTTACATATTAGGAAGTTGGGTTTATTTCCACTGGAACATTTTTACATCTTTCGCTTTATAAAGTAAATATGAATTCCACATATCAAAATCTATTTTCATAACCTTCTCAAGAATGTATCTATGCTGAAAAATCAAGGGTCAGTTCTAATTTTACTCTACAAACTTAAAGAGAGCTAACTGTGTAACTGAAGCATAGAAGCCATTATGTTTTAGAGGTTCTCACCTGAAGCAATCAAGAACCTATCTTAAATGTTGATATTATCAAAGTCTTTAAATAAAAGCTCAGATCTACATTAAGGTAGGATTACCTCCCTCATCCTTAGAGCAGGAGCACTGTTCAAAAAGCCACTTGATCTTAACTAAAAGTGCAATTTCTTTAGTTGCTTAGTTGGTACAGTGATGTCACTCAGGATGTTTACTAATTCAGAGTTTAATTCTCACCCCAAAAATGTATAATTTTAGCTCATTTTCTCAAAGAAGTTTCTCTAATTATAAGGAAATGTAACTGACCAAATCTTGAAAATTATTACATTTCAAAAACAAATCAAATTCATTTATGAGCCTGATCACCCTTACATGAACTAATTTTTAGGAATAACAAGTTTATAGAACCAAGAGAAGAAGAAAGAGAATCTATCAGATTTATTTACATAGATGGTAATCCTAGTGTTGTTTTTTAAGGTTATAATGGCAAAAATTATATCCCCTGATATTCAATAAGATAATTCACAAATTATGGTGTATTTATATGCCAAACTCACATTTACATAGTAAAAATAAGTCATTAAAATTTGTAACATATATTTTTAATAAACAGCACACAAAAATGCCCAAACATATTTAAAATTATTCTTCAATGAACAGGTAATGTTTTAGGGTTTTTTATAGAGTTTTTAAAAGCTTAACATGCCTGAAGACAAGGACTTTTTTTTTAAGTGCATTCCTTACCTAATAATAGAGTGCCTGAAAACCAGTAAACCAGTAGTTTGCTTCTGCACAGCAAAAGAAACTATCATCAGAGTGAACAGACAACCTACAGAATGGGAGAAAATTTTTGCAACCTACTCATCTGACAAAGGGCTAATATCCAGAATCTACAATGAACTCAAACAAATTTACAAGAAAAAAACAAACAACCCCATCAAAAAGTGGGCAGAGGACATGAACAGACACTTCTCAAAAGAAGACATTTATGCAGCCAAAAAACACATGAAGAAATGCTCATCATCACTGGCCATCAGAGAAATGCAAATCAAAACCACAGTGAGATACCATCTCACACCAGTTAGAATGGCCATCATTAAAAAAATCAGGAAACAACAGGTGCTGGAGAGGATGTGGAGAAATAGGAACACTTTTACACTGTTGGTGGGACTGTAAACTAGTTCAACCATTGTGGAAGTCAGTGTGGCGATTCCTCAGGGATCTAGAACTAGAAATACCATTTGACCCAGCCATCCCATTACTGGGTATATACCCAAAGGACTATAAATCATGCTGCTATAAAGACACATGCACACGTATGTTTATTGCGGCACTATTCACAATAGCAAAGAGTTGGAACCAACCCAAATGTCCAACAACGATAGACTGGATTAAGAAAATGTGGCACATATACACCATGGAATACTATGCAGCCATAAAAAATGATGAGTTCGTGTCCTTTGTAGGGACATGGATGAAACTGGAAAACATCATTCTCAGTAAACTATCGCAAGGACAAAAAACCAAACACCGCATGTTCTCACTCATAGGTGGGAATTGAACAATGAGAACTCATGGACACAGGAAGGGGAACATCACACTCCGGGGACTGTTGTGGGGTGGGGGGAGGGGGGAGGGACAGCATTAGGAGATACACCTAATGCTAAATGACGAGTTAATGGGTGCAGGAAATCAACATGGCACATGGATACATATGTAACAAATCTGCACATTGTGCACATGTACCCTAAAACCCTAAAGTATAATAAAAAAAAAAAAAAATGCAAAAAATTAGCCGGGCATGGTGGTGCACGCCTGTAATCTCAGCTATTCAGGAGGCTGAGGCAGGAGAATCCATTGAACCCGGGAGGTGGAGGTTGTAGTGAGCTGAGATTGTACCACTGAACTCCAGCCTGTGCAACAAAGTGACACTTGGTCTCAAAAATAAATAAATAAATAACAAAAAAAAAAAAAAAAAAGAAATGAATTAAAAATTGACTTTTTGTGAAATTTACATGTTTAATTATTTTAACAAAATTAGCTAAAATTAATAGCTACTTTTAAAATAACCACATTTTTCAAGCTAGTTTAGTATAATCATAACATTTGGGCTTCAAAGAGACTTTAGAAATTAATTCGATCTGCCTTCCATTTATTTATGAGAAAACTACAGTACAGAAAGATTCATTTTCTGAAAATCATAGAGTAAGGTAGTGAGAGAGGACAAAAAAATGAGAATGACAGTTCCAATTCAACTCCTCATTAATATTCCTTGACCAACCTTCAACCACTCCAAAAATCTCTTAAATTATGGTTAAACAAAACTATGGAAAGCCATTGTTTTGGACTGAGCCTTAATTGCCCACGCCAAACCACAATGGAGTCACTCTGGTTTGTTTTGGACTGAGTCTTAACAGACCAGACCAAACGAGAAAGGAGCCACTCCTGCTAGGAGCCATATAACCAAACTGAACTTCAACATCACCAAGTTTTCAAAAAAAACAAAAAAAAACAAACACAAAAAACAACAACAGGATATTCACAGCAACCAGTCAGAAAGGGCCCAGTTTACCTGAATTAGCATGATAAAGAAGTCTGTTTTAACCTCATGAGGAAAGTAACTTATAATAACCAATTCACTTTTTGTTCCTTCTTTCTTTAGCCTCTTTCTGCCTAGAAAGCCCACCTCCTCCACTTAGCTCATCTGATGGCCTATTTTTATAGATACTGCCCAATTCATGAATCATTAATCAAAGCCAATTAATTAAACTCAATTTGTTGAAATTTTGTTTTTTTGATGTTACACACATGTCAAAGTGTGAACAAGTTAAAGAATTAAGTGCAAGACAAATCTCAACTTTTCAGAGGCAATCATTAGGGACAAAGAAAATTAGTTTATCTAAGTTTCTGAGGGCCTTTATTCTCTCTTCTTTCAACTTATCCTTTTTAAGAGTTCACTTGTAATGGAAAAGTAATATTCTAAATATCTGTTAAGTATAAAAATATCTTATTGAGCCTTCTAAGGGATAAACAGTGTGTAGAGCTTAGAAAAAATAAATCAGTCTCTATTCATGAAGTTTATGGCAAAGAAAATAAATATACCAATATAAAAAGTCCCCCACCAACTTCAGATTTATCTGACTTTTCTGAATTATAAGAGATATTCACTTATTACTTATATAATTAGAAATTAAGAACAAGCAAAACAGGGCTTCTCCCCACCTACTTCTGAATAATGAAGGAGTTCTCTAAGAACAAGACAGTAAGGAAAATAATTCGGATAGAAGAAATAACATATAACGGCAGAGTTGACAAATCGTTATGGTAGGCATACATGGCAATGGACACATCAGGAAAGATGGTTTATGTAATTCTGTGCAGAGTGGGTTTTTCATCTTGAAAGAGAAATCAATGAAAAGTTCTTAGGATGTGAATGACAATCAAATGTGCACTTGGATATCGGAGTAAAAACTGAGTAGGAAAGGGTCATGACGAAGGGTAGAAAAACTAGTTAATAAACGTCTATGGAAGTTTAGAGGAGAGTTGGTCAGGCTATGAGAAAAAAGACTTATATTTCACAATCTGCATTTGGTTTCTAAGTGAATGGGGAGTCTGGCAGAAGACAGAAAAGGTATGAGCCTCCAATTTCAATTTTGTATCAAAATCAGTGATAGTGCCACCACACCACAAAGTTTGCGAATGCGAGGAGCTCAAAGGGCTGAGATATCAACCACAAAGATAAGAAATTTAATATGTCTGGAGAAATACTACAATCATTAAATTGAAATAGAACCTTCTTAACAATGTAACAGCATCATGATCAGGACTCTATAGAATTTTGAAGCAAGTATTTGGAGACCTAAGGGTTGGTTTTTGTTGTTAAATTTGTTTTGTGATGTATGTGTTTCCCTTTGTTATTTTTGGCTTTGGTTCTGTCCATTTCCTTTGTACAAAACATGCACTTCTCTTAGAAGTCATACTGCTTATTACACGTGCTCATTTGACTCTCAATTGGGAATTTATTTTTCTCCTGGTGTTATCTTGCACTAGTGGTTACCTTCTAAATGTTAAATTTTCATTTCCATATTACTTGTATACTGATAAACCACAATTTCCTTGAAGCCACGTAGCATGCTATAGCATTTCTATCACTTAGAATGTTTAATAACTTTCCAAAAATTATGTAGACCTATATGAGTCCTTTTCTTAATCCATCTGGCCTCTCTTGACGTCAATGCTCTTCTCCACCCCTCATCAAGATGAGGAAAGAGAATTTGCCCAGAATTCAGATATTTATGAAAAAATAAAATGTTTGGGTCTCCAGATTATCTGGCAAATCAAGTGAAAAGTGAATCTATCTCCCCAAAATGACCCCTAAGCTTTATAGGTTACTTTATCACTGGGTTATATTAACAGACCCCCAACCCCAGTTGATGAGTAAATCTTATTTTCTCTTCCCTATTGCCCTAGGGAGAGAATTTCCATCCTCTCAATCTCAGACCACTATTCTCAATCGCAGTTTTGCTTAGATGTTTTTTGAACCAGTCCTTCTCTACGTAGCTTTAAAATTTAAGGCAGTAATTATCAAACCCTCAAGTACCCTCAAGAGCTAGGTAAAATCTTCCTCCTGGGTGTCTAGGAGATCTAATCTTAAAAAAAGCTCCTTATTTTTGATGTATTGTGAACATTACAAAAATTAATTCAAAGCTTGCATTTTACTGTATATCTGTCTAAATATTAAAATGCTTTAATTTAGTCATCACTTAAATTAACTTCTGGTCAAAAATTTCCAAAAACCGATTCTATCTTGAAGCTTCTTTGCCCTCCGGATACACCACTACAGACTGGAGTTTAAATACTCAATGTAAAAGATTACTACATACATCACGGTGTCCTTCACACAAAGTTAGTAATACAGCTGGGTGTGGTGGCTCACACCTGTAATCCCAGCACTTTGGGAGGCCGAGGTGGGCAGATCATGAGGTCAGCAGTTTGAGACCAGCCTGGGCAACATGGTGAAACCCTGTCTCTACTAAAAATACAAAAATTAGCTGGGCGTGGTGGCACATGCCTGTAGTCTCAGCTACTTGGGAGGCTGAGGCAGGAGAATCGCTTGAACCCGAGAGGCAGAGGTTGCAGTAAGCTGAGATCACACCATTCACTCAGGGCTGAGTAACAGAGTGAGACTCCGCCCCCTGCCCCGCAAAAAAAATTAGTAATACTTTTGAGGAATACATTTAAAATGCTACAAAACTATATAAAAACAAAAGTGAAGACATGAACCCATGATTCAGTTAAAACTGAAGAAATACTAAATTTCATTTAGATCTTAGTAAAAATAAATTTGTAATTATTTTCCCATCCAAGTTCAAAGACACTTTACCCTTAAGAATCCACCTTCTAAAGGAAAAAAGAAAATAAGTACTAACACTAAACGAACACTGTTGCAGGATCTCTGATAATCACTATGTACACTTCGTGTCATTAAACCATCACAAATACTATTCCACAGATTAGGCTGCTTAGGAAAGTTATTTGTATAAAGTCATGTGACCAAAAATACATTCAAACTATAGTGTGACTCCAAATGAAGACTGTGACAAAGCACCTCAAAAAACTTTTCCAGCCTCTAGCTGAGGAATCATTGAGGAACACTACTGATAACACTATAACTCATTAATACTCCTATTAAACAACTTTGGGCAATTAAAAACAATGTTTAGTTAAAACTAAAATATAATACTTCCTAGAGTTCCACGTGGGATCATCACCATCATCGTCATCTTCACTAGCTAACCCAAAAGAACAAGGTAAACACAAAAACTCCCCACTCTTGTACCAATCTAAAAAGTAAATTTTTGAATCCATTTTCCAACTGTGTCACACACAGTTGTTAGTATCCTTCTAAGATGTGTATATGCCTATGTATACTTCTTAAGTTAACTTGTAAACATGTGGTAACTAGGGCATATTTTATTCAGTCTACTGCAGCTTCTTGGTTTATCCAACTAAGTATTACTAATTCTATTTTCTTAGAATGAGAAGTTCTCAGAACAATGATCTATCACCTAAATTTCAAATGAATGTGTAACTGGTAGACAAACTCAAAGCAGATTTTCTAAAACTATTAACAGTGTTCAAGAATGCATCTATTTACATCTTAAAAATCTCTTAGTTACTATATGCTACTCTAATGAAAGCTATATTCAAATTATAATTTTTTCCCACAACATGCCAATAGATTAGGAATTATAAACAGACAGATCTGGATTTGAATCCTGTCTGTTCTTCAGCAGCTGGTTATCTGACAAAATACTGCAAACCTCGTTAGGCTTCTAGGTTTTGTATTATCAATCATTATTGGTAACTGATAGTACTGAGAGATCCTCCTTCTGTAAGGATTGAAGGAAAAATGGTTGTAGCACTGAGAAAAGTATCAAACATTATTCTGCAATTTCCTTAACTTGGGTTTTACTTTTAAGTTGTAAATTTTCCCTTAGCAATGTGCACAGAATATCTTTGCTAAAATATTATTTTTCAGTTAGTTTTAAGCTGACTCTTTAAATATCAAATGATCTGCTCTAGAGATGGATTTTCTTTCTTTGGAAGAAGCCAAGATCATTTCCATTTAAGGGCACATAAGCAGCTGCTGCTACACGTTTTAGTTACCCATAAGAAAGTGAAGTGGGCTAAGTTCACTCTGTCATAAGCATTTAAAAAATTTAAAAATTACAAGTACCTCCTCTAAAATTAAAGAGGAGATTTAAGAATTAATATTTTCAAGTGTGGTGACTTAAGTAAATCTAACAAGTAAGACAACAAATTAGGTAAACAGAGAAGAGGAGAATGATGCCCGGCTTTACAAAAAAATTATTTCCCCACTACTGTAAGATAAACTGTTCTAGGAAGTTCAAAATATCATCTTACTTACTAGCATCTCATTTGTATAGTAATTTTCAGGAAAGCAACTGCTAGATTAAATGTGGCACACCCTTTTAAAAACATTACAACACTTAAATTTCAACACATCAAACCTATAAAGCCTCATTAACTGAGATGTAACTGATTTGGAATCGGTAATTATTTCTTTTTTGCTATAAAGTTGCCCTTAATACTGCATCAGTTTATAAAAAATTTGGTAAGACTGTGTAATAATTTAATGCAATTGTTTTAAAAAAAAATCTTAAATACTTAAAGTAGCATATTGCTATTTTGGGGGGGTTATATCTATCAGTTTAAATATAAGAATTACTATTCACAAATATATTGTTGAACTGCTAATTGAAGAAAACACAAATGAATTAAATACATTTATTAGTTCTTTAACTGTAAGATAAAAATAATTTTTTAAAACGAAAAGCAATTAGCCTGATTTTCTCATACTCCTTCTCCCATACACACAAGAACAAGAACAAAATAAGAAAACAGGTATAAAATTTGATTGTGTAAAAATATTTCACTTTTGCTAAAAGCTAACGTTATGAAGACACGTATTAAAGCAACAGCAGGAAGAATTCAATGAAAGTTGTTTTGCTTATACCTGTTTATTTTTCTCATAATTAAAATTCCTGCAGTAACTATTTTAGCTCTTCAACATCTTCACCATTAATATTCAATTATCTCTAAGCCTGAAGATGCATGAATCTTTAACAAAAGCTTTCCACCACCTCAAATTTACTTATTTTTTTCATTTATCTGCCATATACTGTTTTAAATTAAAAACAAAAGATGAAGCACAAAGTGTTAATGACTTTTCCATACCTAAAGTAAGAAGTTCTAAAGTTTGGTTGTGATAAGACTGAGACTGTGGCTAACCAATCGAAACTTCAGAATTCCTATGTGACATCATAAGACCTCCCTAGAACACTTTTTCTCCTCCACCTACTGCAACTGTTCCCATAAACCGGGTGACAGAGTCAGAAAACTCCCCAGCTAAACACCCGTAAGACTTCATACAACACAATACTCTATATTGTGATGATCGCAGCAGCCAAGGTAAGAAACAGATTTCACTGACTTTGGTAATTCTTACTTTCTATAATTCTTAATTCCTATAATTTCTATAATCTGAACTTTTAAGATGAGTTAATTTTATGAATATCAGTTCAAACTTAGGCAATAAAATGACATGACAAAGTGCTTAAATTTATAAATGCTTATCCATTTAGTGACAGTAAAAATGAGACAACTTTGAAATGAAAAAGGTCATATTCATCTTTGATCCTGGTTACTGGTTTGTCATTTAAATTTAACTTTCACTTTTATTTTGCTTTTCAAATGTGAATTTCTGCCAATTAAAAAATCTTCCAATTATGTTACCATATTTGGTAGTAGTGGTTAATTTCTCCACGCAAAAACAATGACTTAATTTTGTTATTGCTCTGCTGAGAAACAGTGCAGAACTGAGCTATTTACATCTGAACTAATATGAATAGTCATTTGACTACAACATGCACATTATCAGCATGCCCATTCCAATATTATCATAATTTCATACAGTGAATAATAATGAAATGGAGTTTAAGAATATATAATACAAGCTACTTTTAAAGTGCCCTTGAGGATGTTTCCCCTCTAAAGTCCAGTCAACTTTTAACAAACATTTCCAAAAATTCCATGCTGTTAATAAATTGAGTTACTGATATTAAATTCAATATTGTGTCACAAAGAAGTTTAGAAATTTTAAAACAATTTTCACAAACACGTAAAAATCTAATGTTAGAGAATAATTTGACACTTTAAAAAGTTATTTTGGCACACGAATATTCTTAAGTATCTTATTTTCACACAAATTTGAGTAAATGGATTTCTGCCTATTAATGCCTATAGTTTTGTCAAGTTATTATCCTCCAGTGGTACTCCATTTCCTCTCTCGGATTTAGAAAGAAAGGAGAAAATAAAATAAATGCCAGGAATGGAGACAATCAATTTTATGACTTCTGTTTGAATTCTACCCTATTCTTTATGTTACAATCCTCAATTTAGTAAATGAAACATTTCCTCAGTCTTAGATCTCTGTCAGGGCATACAGAAAATTACACATATTTTATTTATTTTGATTTTCATATTTCATATATATGTTAAAATAAAATTTATCTCTAAAATTCTCAATTCCTATGACAAATGTTAATTCTATTGCTCACTACAAATAAGAACTTTGTAATTCCATAAGCAGCTTTCCTTAAGACATACAAAAACATAATTTTTGTCCACCACTGAGGTATCCTAATTGTGTCTCCATATCTCTATACTCATATTTTTCCTTTGATATTACATAAAAGTCATTCAGTGTAGGTGTCTTATATGCTTATTTGTGCACTTTTATTCAAATATCTATCAAATTACATTCTCACACTTCAAATTGGGTGTTCATGAGTTATTGTATCAGAATTTCGCTATATCACATATTGCTCTAAAAAGTACACATACTTCTGGATAGAGCAGAAATTATATCAAAGTTACCCTTAGCTCACTAGTATGTCTCAGTTAATAGAAATTACAGTTACAGAGACTGTTAAAATTTCAAATATAATGTGGTAGTACCATACATTATGTCCCAACTAGTTCATCTATACCTTAAGGTGCAAGTTAAGTATTGTCTTTGTTTATGAAGACATGTGGTTTAAAAGTAAGTGCTAAAAAGTGTTAGATGAAATCAAATGGAAAAAATATGAAAGATGTTTAAATTAAGAAGCATTAAGTTTTAAAAACACATGAAAGAGCCAGAGTACTTGCTTTACTAAAAGGCGTGACAGCACTATCATTTCTTAAAACTCAAATATCAAATCTATTTTATTTGTATTTTAGTAGGCATAAAGGAAAATAATCACGTTTGGGTATATAATCATATCTTTAATTAGTGACATTAAGAAACAATAAGAAAACATTGCATAAATACAATAGTTTCAGAAAATTTCAATGTATTTTAATGTTTTAATGTACTCATTACACGTGTAACATTAAATTATGTAATATATTAAATTTTTAATTAAAAAAACTTAAATTTAAAGTCTAGTTACCTCTCTAAATTAGACAATATATTACCAATCCCAGAAATGAGGAGGGCCAATGAACACTTCTTTTTTATTCTTAAAGAACAATTTCCTAATATACTCGTGTACACAAATATTTCATTTGGTCCTCTTAATTATATATTTGATACTGCATCCCTATTCTACAATTTAGGAAAGATGCAAAAAGGTGAACTGCTCAAGATCACAGAACTAAGAAAACAGGGAAACCTTGGCAGAAGTTTAGGTTTTGTCACTAAGCCACACGCACATCCTCTATATACTGATCAGCATGGCTTAAAGTAAATCATGACACTGACAAACCAAATTTGAAAGCCCCCAAATACTGTAAATGATACTCTAAAAGGCAAAAGGCAAATTCAGAGAATACAAACTTCTCTTTTAATTTAAAACCATTCCATTTCATTTAAATTCAATTTATGCATAGGCATTACATTCTTAATAGTCTAAATTATATTCTACTGATCATTTTCAAAACCAGAAATATACGAAAATTACAGATGTCCTTAGTTATTAAGCAATACCTCCTGGAAGGCAAAATTCAAACTAACTGCACAGACTTTAAAAAAAAAAAAAAAAACACACACCCCAATCAAAGTTTCCTTTTATTTGTTTCATTGCTAAAATACTCATGCCTTCAATTCATCTGATACCTAAAATCCAAGTTAACATCTCCTCAAAACTTCACAAAAATCACATTTCGATACTTTATTTTAGGTTCCCTATTAAATCCTCAGTCCTCAGCATTCCTCAATTTTATTTCTGAACCCCCCCCATACTACCATTTTAAATATCCAACACTATTTGTTTTGATGTGTTTGATCAGAGGAATCTTGCTTTATTTGCTACAAAAATCCCTAACTTTCATCAAAACTGTGAATTAACAAAGAAATGATCATACTAGCAAAGTAAACCTAAAGGCAGAAAATCAAGAAAATAATCCTTCTAAATTACAGTGGCATAAATTAGATAAGATGTAGTCTCTTTGTGTATTTTCAGAAATAGCACATCATAGTTCTTACCCAGAATAATTCTGAAACATGTGTTACCAAATAAACACATGAAAACGAAGCCTGGATGTACAGCATACTCACAGTCAACTGAGGACCTCTAGTGCCTTTGAAAAGGTACTCCATCTTTAGTTTTCACCCCTGTCCCCCGCCCAAAAAAAAAAGGTTGACCAATTCACTCACATTAATAGGGGGTACATTTATTAAGTGGCATTCATTTCTCCTTAAGACTTTCTCAATACTACCTCCCCATATTCTCTTCCCCCAGAAAATATTCTAAAGTTCCAACTCCTACAGGGTTAAGAAGAATATTTTACTTGTAAATAAACTTGTAAAGCATTGTTTCAATATTTAAAAAACAATAATGAAGGCAAATCTACAGAAATATAGCAACAGCAATAAGCTAAATTGTCAATTTCAGAGAGAAAAATCTATCAGTGCTGTTGTTTAATGAATTCTCAAGACACAGCTTTCATATGAGGAGCACTTCATTATGGGTCAATTTAGGAGTGAGAATATATTGATTTTTATGCATATACAATTCTATTCATAACCAGACAGAAGCAGCTTGAAGATTCTTTCAAACAGCCTGTCTGGACCAACAAAGCTCTGGAATGTTGTTACCACAAAGTAACTTCGAATAGAATGTCCAAGTTTAGTATTAGGCAATCTCAAAAGGAAAATGACTCCACTGGAGTGAACTTTTGTAAGCCAACAGATTCATCATAAATCTAATGATGAACTGTCCTAATTTATTACCACAAGTCCAAAAAAGGGTGTATACACATTCACTTATGGCTTATCTGTGGAAATGTCAGAAAGTAGTAGAAAAATAAAATAAAATTCCAAACAATCCAAATATAGACAAGTCCTGTTTATTCAAATTCAATCTATAGAAAATTCTAATCTTCTAAACCAACTAGATGAAAAAAACATCCTAGAGTATATCAGACTGTAGCCTTAGATATTACTTGAATTCAATTTAATAAAGTATTGCTTCGTACTCCCATGTTTACTAAAAGAATAAACAAAAATAAAAGGAGAAAAGCAAAGTTCTAAATTCTACAAACATAAAGAATCCCAGGAATTTATTATTTCAGCAAAAGGAATACCACCAAAAATACTGAAGTTTGAGAAGTTCTGCAAGAGGTGAACATGCTTAAAGTATAGATGGAGATTAATGCTCAGCATATACAACATCATTAAAGTATCAATTGTCTAGCAAGTCATAAAGCAGGCCACCAGAAGTTTTCAGAAGACTATTGAGGTTCCTTCCGCACAAGAATGCATCTGATATTACATTGCTAAAACAGGACTCACTGCAGACAAAGTAAGGATTCCTGAAGGAGTTGATATCTAGTAGCTTCCACCAGACATGCTGCCTAACATGGTATATGACATTAGTCAAAAGATTAGAGTTGCCTAATGGCTTTTCTATTTCCTTCTTCCACCTCAAAAAAAAACCAGAATACTATCTTGAACTTGATTTTTTTTTTTAATTTCCAGTGTCACTTTTCTTGAGGAAAAGACAACCAAAGGATTTATAAATCCCACAAAGAATAGTAAAGAATTCTTTATTTTTATTCTTCTCATTCCCCTAAAAAGTAGAGTAATCATGGATCCACAGACACAAGATACTCTGTGGATACTTTTCTGCCTCTGACATGCAACTCAAGAAACAGGAGTCTGGCATTTCTACACCCAAACTCCTAACAAGCACCTTTCATGTTTTCAATACTCTTGATTCTAGGGCCTAGAAGATAATTTGATTTTAAAATTCATCTATAAATGAATACCACTCTTCTGTCAAAACAACCAATTTATATATATTGTCATTCTTTTAATAAGAGGGTGGAGAGTAACTTCAGTTTCCATGGTTGTTTAGGCCAGATACAAGTTCAGAAAATCCCAAAACTATTTATGATTAGACTAACAGAATGCTCTAAAAAGATCAGATAACATGAAAATAAAACTAAACTATTTTTGTATGCTTTCCCTCGAAAAATTACTCTATTAAACAGGTTGGCTGTTAAGAAATTTTTTTTTTTTAAAGGAAACTCATACAGTGGTTGTCAGTGCAGAGAAGAGAATGATAAATATCTGACAACCATGCCATAAATTATAATGTAGTAAAGGTCACAGACAACTCCAAAAATAGGGTTCTGCTGTTCCCACACAAAGGTTTTCAATTCTCATCATATGACAGGAAGCCCCATCTTCTATGGATAAAATCTGGCCTAATTATCATCATACAAATGTTGGTATTCAGTAGAACTAGGATTCCACACATTTCAGATTATAACTGTAAAAAATTGAGCCCAATAAATTAAATGTATATCATTAACATTTTAGCATGTAAAGCAGATTTGTTTTCAGTTTAGGCATAAAATTATAAAGTTAGTTACAAATAACTAGGATTACGGCATATTTCTAAATCTGACAAGAAACAGGATACTATTTTTGGTCATCTCCTTTATACCCAATTTGTTTCCAGAAACAAACTCTTCTTTTTCAATAACAGTTAGCTGTTGTAGGATTATAAGATCATCTTTAAAGTATGTTAATTATGATTTAAACAGTAAAGAGTTCATCTCTTTAGGGTATATCTCTGTATTTCACAAATACTAAAAACCCATTTATACAAAGTCTAGTTCAGGTTAATACTGTGTTAATCAGCTGACCATTAATTTAGGTGAATCCTCTAAGCCTCATTTTTCTCATCTGTGATAGAAAGAGACTTGAGGAAAATATTAGAGCTTACCTGTTCAACTAACAAATTGTTATTAGAACTAGTTAATCTGTCAATCACAGCATTATTTTTAAAATTTTTTAACTTATTATTAAAAATGAGGGCCAGGCATGGTGATTCACACTTGTAATCCCAGGAATTACTTGAGCTCAGGAGTTTGAGACCAGCCTGTGCAGCACAGTGAAACCCTGTCCCTACCAAAAATACAAAAATTAGCCAGGCATGGTGGCACACACCTGTGGTCCCAGCTACTCAGGAAGCTGAGGCAGGGAGATTGCTAGAGCCTGGGAAGTTGAGGTGCAGTGAGCCATGATTGCACAACTGCGCTCCAGCCTGGGTGACAGAGCAAGACCCTGTCAGTCATTCATTCATCCATTCATAAAAACAATTACTTAATTAAAAATGAGATGGGGTCTCATTACATTGCCCAAGCTGGTCTCGAACTCCTGGGCTCAAACGTTCCTCCCACCTAGGCCTCCCAGAGTGTTGGAATTATAGATGTGTGCCACCATGCCCTGCCCACGGCATTATTTTTGATTAACAATTTTCTAATAGTTTTAGTCATAAAAATCCCCTATTTAACTTTAGTGATTTATTGAAGCATACCAATTATGCACTAAGTACTAGGATACTAAATGAACACATGGCTTCTTTACTTCAGAAACTATCAGTCTAGTTGGGGATACAAACATGTAAATTTAAATTGTGCTATAATCTGACAGATATCCTCATATAGATAACACTAAAGCCCTATTAAAAACCAGTAGAGGTGACAACCAATTCCGCCTTAATAACTAATGAAAGGTTTCACTAGGAAGTGATATTTAAACTGAACCTTATCAACTGAAGCTTGCATGGCAGACAATCAAAAGGTGGAGGACGCATTCCAGGCAGAGATAGAACAACATGTGCAAAGAACAAAATCACAAAAGGGAATGGAGTATTTATGGAAAGGTGACATGTTTCATGTGACTGAAGTACAACTTATCAGTGTCAACGTAGGGGATGACTCCTGTATATGCTTCATGATAAACTCCTGGCCAACTCCCTTCTTTCCCATGTTTTGTCTCAAAGTAATTTTTTAAATTTCTGACCTTTTAAGACCATTTAAGCCCAAAAACCTCACAAAACTGTATGTTCAACTAGGAATTACCAAGTCTAATTATTATTCCTTTCTTAACTGTATTCTGCTACACATCTTCATAAAAGGTGACTACTCGGCCAGGCGCAGTGGCTCACGCCTGCAATCCCAGCACTTTGGGAGGCCGAGGTGGGTGGATCACGAGGTCAGGAGATCAAGACCATCCTGGCTAACACAGTGAAACCCCGTCTCTACTAAAAACACAAAAAAATTAGTCAGGCGTGGTGGCGGGCACCTGTAGTCCCAGCTACTCAGGAGGCTAAGGGGTGAACCCGGCAGTGGAGCTTGCAGTGAGCCAAGATCGCACCACTGCACTCTAGCCTGGGCAACACAGCAAGACTCTGTCTCAAAAAAAAAAAAAAAGTGACTATTCAGATATAAATAAAATATTCCCATAATTTTCCAATCCACTAGATCTACAATAAGCAAATATCAACAGAAGCAACTTAAAGGATGAACCTCAATAAAGAACAAAAGAAAATCTCTCTATTTATATTTTACCTGAAGAATTCAAACAAAAGTCATTAAATATATGTCAAGTTTAAGCTGCTATGTTCCTTATTTTTAACTTTTAAGTTTGGGGGTACGTGTGAAGGTTTGTTACATAGGTAAACATGTGTCATGGGGAGCTTGTTGTATGTATTACTTCATCACCCTGGTATTAAGCCCAGTACCCAACAGTTTTCTGCTCCTCTCCCTCCTCCCATTCTCCCCGTTCAAGTAGACCCCAGCATCTGTTGTTTCCTTCTTTGTGTTCGTAAGTTCTTATCATCTTGCTCCCACTTCTAAGTGAGAACATGTGGTATTTGGTTTTCTTTTCCTATGTTAGTTTGCAAGGGATAATGACCTCTAGCTCCATCCATGTTCCCGCAAAAGACATGATTTCATTCTTTTTTATGGCTGCATAGTATTGCATGGTGTATATGTACCATGGTTTCTTTATCCAGTCTGTCACTGATGGGCACTTAGGCCGGTTCATGTCTTTGCTATTGTGAATAGTGCTGCAATGAACATTCATGCGTGTATTTTTTTATGGCAGAAAGATTTATACTCCTCTGGATATATACCCAGTAATGGGACTGTTGGGTCGAATGGTAGTTCTGCTTTTATAAGCTGCCATTTTCTAAGTAGAAGTGTTATAGACAACCTAAATAACAGCCTTTAGCCACCTGTTTAGACAATGAAGAATATATGCTAGAAAAATACAGGTTGTTAATAACTCTTTAAGGAAAGAAAATTTGATAGAAGTTGGGTGTTTGGAACTCCTTGCTACAGACCAATATCATGAAGGGGGACAGAGTCTCAAGCCAAAAATGCCCAGTCTACTATATAATTCAGAATATAATAGACCCAAGTTGAACTACTGAACACTACAGAATCTAAACACCATAAACCATATGGTTTCTTTGTAAAAGTAAATGCCAGGTTCTAACTAGTCATGCCTGATACTTACCTTCCCCCTTTGCCATTCTTTCAGTACTTCATTCTGTTCCCTTCAGCACTTTCCTCTCTCAGGAATGGGCTAACAGGTTGAGATGGGCTTTTATGGGATGCATAAAAAGACTTACGAGAAAATAAAATCTGACACCTGGGGTAAGGTAGTAATACGTTGATTAACAATAATATATCAACAAATGTTAACAGTCACTATGTCTGGCAGTTAATTATTGACTTTTTTACTCCGTTTTTAATTTTTCTTATTTCAAAATTGACACAGAAGTATCCTGATTGAAAACAAAATGTCCCCAAGTGTTAATAACGATTATCTCTGGACAGTTAATACAGTTAATTTTCAGTCTATATATAATTTTTCTGTAATGACATATAAATTCTTATTTTATTAATCTTCAAAGTATAGACCCCACAGGCAGCACTAGCTTGTAGGATCTCTGAAAGAAGGCATGATGGAAACTACTACTATTAAGTAGAAGTCTGTAAATAGGATATGTCTGTGGTAGTGAGATAATAATAATTACTATGCGTTCCAAGCTTGATAGTCTTCAGTACTTAACATCAAATCTTATTAAAATGTTACTTAAGATAACATTCTATAAAATCATAAAAAGGAATGACAATTTGAATCTGTATTTTTGGTAAAACACTTCCCATTTAACACTATTTTATTTTAGATTAAAATTAAGATCCAGGGAACAATTTGTTGTACGCATTTCCTTTTTATGAGATTGGCTCTGGAGCTATGAATACAGTGACTGATCAAACCAATTACATCTACAGAGTAACAGATTTAAAGAAACTATATGTTAGAACTTTTACCCAAAAGAATAACCCAAAACAAGCTGTACCTTAAACCAAATACAGCAGGTCCTCAAATAACATCATTTCTTTCTATGTCATTTTGTTACAACATTTAAGTATGTGTGGAGCTTGCATGTTCTCCCCACATCTGTGGGACTCTGGTTTCCTCCCATATCCCAAAACAGTGCACATTAGGTTCACTGGCATGTTTAAGTTGTCCTGGGTTGAGTGTGAGTGTGTACATGAGTGTATCCTGTGATGGAGTGGCCTCCTATCCAAGGTGGGTTCCTCCCTCCTTGAGCTGCTGGGATTGGCTCCAGCCACCAGCACCCCAAACCAGAATAAGAGCGTTGAAAAATCAATGAATGGATAAATACAAATTATTATCGAATAAAAATTGGTAAAGTCTAGGGTGATCATACAAATGCATGACAATAAATGCTACGGCACAAAAGCACTCAGAGATCCCACCGTATTTGAATTGTTTTTGATCTGCATAGAGTCAGATGTGCTCCTGACAATCTTCATTTCTCAAACATTGATTCCATGTTTTTAATTGACCACCATAACCACTGTTACTCACTGATTCACCAAATACTGGGTAATTATCTTTGTTGGCTTTTTTTTTTTTTCCCCTGAGACAGAGTTTTGCTCTGTCACCCAGGCTGGAGTACAGTGTCATGATCTGGGCTCACTGCAACCCCTGCCTCCTGGGCTCCAGTGATCCTCCCAAGTAGCTAGGATTACAGGCACATGCCACCAGCCTAGCTAATTTTTATATTTTTAGTAGAGACAGGGTTTCACCATGTTGGCCAGGCTGGTCTCAAACTCCTGACCTCAGGAGATCTGCCCGCCTTGGCCTCCCAAAGTGCTGGGATTACAGGCGTGAGCCATTGCACCTGTCCTATCTGATTTTTATTAATCTTTCTTAAATGTATACATAGGTCATATTTCTCTCATCGTTTAATATTAGAAGTGTTTGGGGTCTTTATTGAGAAGTTTGGTGATGTTTTTGTGACCAGAAATATGCTATAGGAACTCTTGTTTACATCAATCAGCCTAGGGTAAAAATGGTTTTGTTATTATGTTGTTTTGCATAAAGTCATGGTTTCCAGGAACTAATGGATGACACTGAGGATTACTGCAATACTTGTAGTAAATTTGGGAGAAAAAGGCAAAGACTAAAGTTACTACTCCTAATACAAATGAGACTGTCATGGTGTGCCCCATCAAAAAAGGAGAGAAAGAGAGACAGACACATAGAAACACATGCACATACACACACACAAACACAAACACACACACAGAGAGAGAGAGAGAGAGACTACAGAAACACGATGTTATAAATAACAATAGTGCTAAGGAAGATGAATTAATGCAAAATTGTATTTTTTGTTCTGAGAATAGGTTACATATATGATTCTAATCCATTTATTATTTTTACATTCCAGGCTACCTAAAAGAAGACAGTTATCTCATATTTGGCTGCCAGCTTCTTATCTTTCTCTCAACCACTTAAAACTTCAGACTTCCTCTCCTGCTGGTATCATGGAGAAAGTCCAACACCTCACTCGCTCAGCTATAAGAAGAGCCTCAACCATTGAAATGCCTCAACAAGCACGTCAAAATCTACAGAATCTATTTATCAATTTCTGTCTCATCTTAATATGTCTCTTGCTGATCTGTATCATCGTGATGCTTCTCTGAAGTTCTGCTACAACCTCTAGATCTGCAACTTGCCACATCAGCTGAAAATCCGTCATCCCATGCAGATGGGAAAACAATACTGTATAACAGACCACTTCCTGAGTAGAAGAGTTTCTCTGTGAAAAGGTCAAGATTAAGACTAAAACTTATTGTTAGCATATGCATTCATCTGCTGGATCTTGTAAACATGAAAAGGGCTTTATTTTCAAAAATTAACTTTAAAATAAGTGTATAAAATGCAACTGTTGATTTCCTCAACATGCCTCACAAATTTCTATCCCAAATCTTTTCTGAAGATGAAGAGTTTAGTTTTGAAACTGCACTGCCAACAAGTTCACTTCATATATAAAGCATTATTTTTACTCTTTTGAGGTGAATATAATTTATATTACACTGTAAAAGTTTCTTTAATACTAAGTATTTTTCAGGTCTTCACCAAGTATCAAAGTAATAACACAAATGAAGTGTCATTATTCAAAATAGTCCACTGACTCCTCACATCTGTTATCTTATTATAAAGAACTATTTGTAGTAACTATCAGAATCTACATTCTAAAACAGAAATTGTATTTTTTCTATGCCACATTAACATCTTTTAAAGTCGATGAGAATCAAGTATGGAAAAGTAAGGCCATACTCTTACATAATAAAATTCCTCTTAAGTAATTTTTTCAAAGAATCACAGAATTCTAGTACATGTAGGTAAATCATAAATCTGTTCTAAGACATATGATCAACAGATGAGAATTGGTGGTTAATATGCGACAGTGAGATTAGTCATATCACTAATATACTAACCGAATAGAATCTACTCTTCATTTAAGGCACTGTAGTGAATTATCTGAGCTAGAGTTACCTAGCTTACCACACTATATCTTTGGAATCATGAAACCTTAAGACTTCAGAATGATTTTACAGGTTGTCTTCCATTCCAACCTAACATCCAATGCAGGCAAGGAAAACAAGATTTCCAGTGACAGAAAAATATATTATCTCAAGTATTTTTAAAAAATATATGAATTCTCTCTCCAGATATTAACTAATTCTTAGATTATATTTTGAAATGAACTTGTTGGCCCATCTATTACATCTACAGCTGACCCTTGAACATGGGGGTTAGGGGAGCTGACAATGCGTGTGTCCGCAAAATCTTAACTACCTAATAGCCTACCATAAACCTTAATGATAACATAAACAGTAAATTAACACATATTTTGCATGTTATATGTATTATACACTATATTCCTACAATAAAATAAGCTAGAGAAAAGAAAATGTTATTTAGGAAATCCTAAGAGAAAATATATTTACTATTCATTAAATGGAAGTGGGTCAACATAAAAGTCTTCATTCTCATTGTCTTCACATTGAGTAGGCAGAGGAGGAAGAGGAGGAGAAAGACGGGGAGGAAGAGAAGGGGTTGGTCTTGCAGTCTTGTCTTAGGGGTGTGGGGAGTGGGGGAAAAGAATATTCATGTATAAGTGGACCCTCGCAATTCAAGCCCTTGTTGCTCAAGGGTCAACTGTAATAGGATATAGCTATTTTTCTTCATCTATCAACCAAATGGTAAGCATCTATTTTGTAGTCCACTCTACTGAGCTAAATTATAGATCCAGCTATGCTATTTATAATTATTTTCTTGATGAATAAATTTTCAATTTCTCCTCTGATCATTTCAGAACATCTTCCAATAACTCATAAAACAACTGAAGTAAAATTTAGTGCTGGAAAATATATTCACCAAACTTTGGTAATTTAAGTTGACTAAAGTTTAAAATTAAGTCTAAAATAGTTTACACCTATACTGCATAATCCAACAATTTTAATTTCAGTTGAAGGCATGTTACTAATATAACTATTATTAAAAGAGTAGAGGATGTGTAATTAACCATATCTTGTAAAACATGGTTACTAAAAGAATATGTAACATCAATATTGACCTTGGTTTCTTACACAAGTGTTGCTAACTCAATAGTGAAAGAGACATTATTAAATTTTCTGAACCCATGAGAGATACTAGAGACGGGGAGTGGAAAGTGTTTGGTTCAGGGATATCTGAAGAACAGAAGGGCAGAGATTTCTTAAGTGATGCCTCATCTACAAGCTGGAAATCCCTAAAAACAAGTAGAAAGCTTATAAACAACAGGTGATACACTCACCTCACTGGTTTTAGTAAATTACCAATACAAAAAGTATCCCTAGTCTTAAAAACAAGTGGAAAATTTGAACTGATTAGTCATATTCCTTTGATTACACTGTTTGTTACAATATTTTTCTCAGTAAACAGAAATAACTAATTTTTTTGTTCTCCATTCTTTGATAGAAATTAAACTCTTAGTCTGTGAGGATTACAGAATACTATACTATAACTCAAATTATAAAGTAGAATAAACTCTCTCTTTAAATAATTATTCTTCATCATAAAGTGTGAAGAATAAGATATAAGAAAACCATTTTTTAAATTTAATATACTAAATGCTCAAATATGTTCTACTATAGAATAAGTTCTTAATTTACAGGGTACTAAACATTTTTTAATGCTTAATGTTGCCTTTTATATTTTAATTGGATAAGAATATGTATGTTTAATGCAAATCAGAACCACCATATTAAAATGAATGTTCTTGAAAACTCAGTGGAGCTGCTCTATAATACACTTACAATTGATACTAATGATAAAACATTCTAATTATAGTTTTGATTTTACAGGGGTTTTTTTGGTGACTTTCCCCAAATAAAACAAAATCAAGATGCACAAATACAGACACACAAGAGGGCAGACGTATATAAGATAACGAATTGCTACTACATAGAGATTATTTATCTTTTGATTATTTTTGAGTCTTCTGGCAAAGTAGGACTATAATAAATTCTCAGAAAAGATCTGCTCTTCTGCTAAGTAACAGCACACTTCAAAATGTCCAGAAATTTTATGCTAATATTACATAGAAAACTTGACAGATGAAAAAAGTCAAACACATTACTAATTTTATTCATTAAAACATGTATATAAAAGTCCTTTTTAACTACCTAATGAATGTGTCATATCCTAATATAGGGAGTGTAATAGTGTCCACATCTTTGAATATATAAATTATCTCAGTTAAAAAATTAAAGACAGAACAGGGTACAAAAATAAGAATAAAAATAAGAAAACTTTCTTTTCACAGGACGTAACAGAATACATTAAACACTCTCAAGTTATAGATAAAACTTTTTCATTATTATTTCATGTTAGACAAAAAACAAGTCATTTTACTTTAACTCATTTTGTCCATTTTTTTTTTTTAAATCAAGAGACAGGGTGTGACTCTGTCATGCAAGCTGGAATGCAGTCACATGATCATTGCACACTGCAGCCTTGAACTCTTAGGGTGCAAAGGATTCTCCAACCTTGATTCCCAAGTAGCTGGCACTACAGGGGCACATCACCATATATGGCTAATTCTTTTTATTTTTTGTAGAGATGGGGTCTCATTGCCCAGGCTAGTCCCAAACTCCTATCCTCAAGCTACCCGCCCTCCATCAGCCTCCCAAAGTGCTGGGATTACAGGGGTGAGCTACCATGCTTGGTCCAAATTTTCTGTTTATACAAGGGAAAATCTCCAGTAAAATACGTATAGGTGCCAATACTATAACTGTTCAAACACCCTTATGACTAAATAGGCACAAAATTTCATCTTTTTAATGACTGCCACCTGAAGTTCAGAAACATCCTAGGGAAAAAAGAATAAACAACTTCATCAATAAAGAGGCTACTATCATTTCACTACTGTCTGGGAGACCCATCATGGGCTTACAGGAATCCAAATGGATACTGCCATTACATGTAGCAGTGTTTATCCTCCATCCCTTCCACCCTACCTTCCCCAAGAAAAGGAACTCAAGGGGGCCATGGAAAGGGAAGGATTCTTCCCAAAAAGAAGACCAGACTGTTTTCCTCCTCTGTCACAGTCCTTATAAACTCAGGCAGCTTAGGGGTTGCAGGGGGTGGGTAGCGTAAGTGTGATGTACTACAGAGGAAAGAGTCAAAGACTAGCAGTGGGCATTACACATGGAGCCTTCTATCATAAACCAACTGAGGGCATAACGGCTTCTTTGCATTCACAAAGGAAAATGCTTCAGAGTACTACACTCCTGCACTCTTGATGATTTAGCAGAAAACCATGGAAATCAAGGAACAACACACACAAAAGAATCTGTGGCTGGCTCAATAATTATTCTGGACTAAGTCCTAGGAAGAGCAAACCTTCAATGTTACAAATTAACCTGGGGAGTGGGGAGCTGTGAGGATGAAATGAGATAAAATACTGTGAAAGCTACAGAATTCTATAACATATAAATCTATGGTTTTATCAGATCATGACTTTCAGCCATGGTGAGTGTTTAGGAGTTGTGCTTGCAAATCACAATTTATCAGATGGCCTGGTCCTTATTAAGGTTCTTCTCTTTATGTAAAAATTAGACTAAAAAAAAATCAGTGTTTCTATGATTTTTATCTTTTTTCCTTTTTAGAGACGGGGTCTGGCCATGTTGCCCAGGCTAGTCTCAAACTCCTGGACTCAGGCAATTCTCCTGCCTTGGCCTCCCAAATTGCTGGGATTACAGGCGTGAGCTACAGTGGCTGGCCAGAAGTCAATGTTTCAAAGAGGCTCTTAAGAAACAACTATGATGAAAGCTTTTAAAATAAAGAGAATACTACTTGGAGGCTCCAAGCAGGTATTAAACAACTTTTTTCTGTAGTTTTCTAAGAAGGAAATTAGAAGGGAAGCAGTCATTTAATGATTACAACTTAGTTTGTCTAGTTTTCTTTACATAAATTCATCTTTCTACTCCAAAACTTAAAAGCACTATAAAGAGATCATCCCAAATAAAGTTAATCAAGAAGTAGGGCTTTCCAGGGCATATACAAATTTTGCTCTTTAGTTGCCTTCTCTCTCTACTATGCACTAGAAAGAAGATTTAAAAACAAATTTTTCTCAACAGTGTGTCCCCAACCTCCCTACCCTCCTATGCACTGCTTTGAGGCTAAGAAAAACACCTTGTTTAAACCAGAGGTTTGTCCAAGCAGAATAAAAAGCATGAATCAGTATTTACTCCTTGAAATTTGCCCAATTATCTCTATCACACCTACTCTAGCTTGGAATAGTATACTCAGCCCCACTGGACAGCTCCAATTATGTGTAAAGACACCAGCTGGAGAAACAACTGCCTGATCTCTGTTTTCCTATAATGACAAACATTTGAAAACTAAAACGTGACAGTATTTGAAAAATTAGGTTTCCTATTTTTAATCACTGGAATGGATAAATCACAAATTTCTAATTCAATTATAATGATTCTTCTGTTTTGATTGTGTTGTTTAAATACATAATCAAAATTATAAGAACTGTATCTAAAATAAGAATAAAGAAGGCACATGCGACATGTTAAGGGTTCTCCTATGAATGTAGCATGTTAGGGTTGTATGTTTTCAGATCATACTCATATTTGTGAGGTTCCTGGGCAAGTGATTTCTTTATCCTTTCGTAGCCTATGTTCATTTATTCTATTTGTTTTTATTAGTAGTAGTAATGAATAGGAATTTTACATTTTTACTCCAGGGAAAATTTGCAATTTTTTTATAGAATTAATTTGTTTCAGAAAATTCTGATGATAAATAAATGACAGGACTTATATCAGAAAATTAGTTTCCTTGTTAAAACAAGCTACAGAAAATTGTCTTGGAATAGAAACATTCCCAGATTAAGAAATTTACACATTTACATGCTATTCCCTAGATCAGTTGGGGGCTGTATAGTATTTTTCTTCATATATGATATCATCGTAAAGTGCTTTCTATAAACTGATTAATGAATGTCTTGACACATAATTTTTTTTAAAAAAAAAAGTACATCTGATTTATAAACCTAATACATCATGAATCACCAAAAATTACAAATGACTGTAGTTCCACCTTCTCATTATACAGATGAAGAAACTGAGGCCCAGAGAAATTAAGTGAAAAAATCGTCCAGGTTCTAATCTAACAGAACCAGACACAAAATCAAAGACCTTGTATGGCCAAGTAGATGCTCTTTCTATTATACCTATGCTAGCTTTTTTGTTTCTGTTTCCAAGTTTCTTTAGATTGAGTATGTTTTGCTTTATTTTTATGCCCATTTAACAAATGGAAAGAACAAGCTAGGTACAAGGTTTTCAGATTTTCATGTTAATTAGTCTCAAATGCTTTGTAAGTTTTGTTTATCAACAACACTTTTCGGGTTTGCAACATTTCTGCCTGTTAACTTGCAGGGAAAAGGAAAAGCAAAACAATCTGTGGACACTTGTTATACGCTTACTGCAAGTGTGCTACTGTACTCATAACATCCACTGGAGGGAAGCAAACACTAGATTTTGAGCCTTACCTGCATTGGTGTTTCATTTCCTTGTCGAAAGTCTTCAATTTGCTGCTGTTGCCAAGGAGCTAAACTGTAAGAATCCTCTGTATTTCTGCCTTCCAAAGGATTTGTCCGCAGCTGCTCTGTAAGCCACATCTGAGTCCTTACTGAAGGTTGAATGGGAACTCCACCTACTGCCTGTTGACCAAGCATTAAATATTTTGGAGGTTCAAAAGCCTCTGAGCTTGTCATAATGGGCTTGCTTTCAGGTAAGGCACTATATGTCATGTCTACAGTCTGTCTCCTAAGAGTAGAGGAAGAGGCTCTAAAGTCCTCCTTGTTACAGCTCTCAAATTTATACTTGCAGTCCAGAGTTGATGACCGTTTTTTATTTATTTCCTTGTCCTCTAACTTAAGCATCTCCATACTATCATGTAAACAGGTAGGCCCAATTGTCCTCGGTTGTGATGTTAAAGCCTTAGCCCTCCCTATCTTCTCCAAACCATTCCTTGACTCTTCTCTGCATACAGTGCCACCCTGACCACAGTTATCCGGGGCAGTGAGTTTGGATAAAGATGACCATTTCCGAAGTGGCCGGAAGTCCTTCATGTCTAGTGAAGAGTCCTGCTCCCCCCTACTGTGGTTTCCCAATATTTGCATGAGGCTTGTACTCCATTTTGAGCCATCTGGTGTCAATGATTCCCTAAGTTTAGAAATTGAAGCACTGGAATTAGACGGCATCACATGGGCAGTAGGAAGAGTAATCAATGATTGACTAGGCTTAAAAGATAATGTGCCACTTGAAGTTGAATGATCTGGAAAGAAAAAAGATGGTCAAATTAGTTACAATTAACAGACAAAAGAGAATGAGGTAAAATGCAAAATGCCAAAAGAAAAATCTGAACATGGTTTCATAGCACAAGTTTTTTTTTTTTTTTTTTTTTTGAGATGGAGTTTTAGCTCGTCGCCTAGGCTGGAGTGCAGTGGCAAGATCTCGGCTCACTGCAACCTCTGCCTCCTGGGTTCAAGTGACTCTCCTGCCTTAGCCTCCCGAGTAGCAGGGATTCCAGGCACCCGCCAGCACGCCCGGCTAACTTTTTGTATTTTTAGTAGAGACGGGGCTTTGCCATGTTGGGCAGGCTGGTCTCGAACTCCTGACTTAAGGTGATCTGCCTGCCTCAGCCTCCCAGGCATGAGCCACTGCGCCCAGCCCAGCACAAGCTTTTCAAAAAGACTTCCTCAACATGAATAAATTATTATTATCCTTTTATCTGAAACAAGTCAACATACTTTCAGATTGGATTTTCCAAATATGGATACGTAATAGAGCATATAGCCTTTTACCATCTACTGTACTTACAGGTGAAAAGTGATTTAAAATAGGTTTATATTTACCCTAATTAAAGTATGGTACCTTTAAAAGGAAAAATCCAACTCCTTACTGAGCGGTCTTATTCATAATCCAGCAATGAAGTCTCAGACACAACTTTGTCAGAAAAAATGGTATTTTTTCAGTGTCTTTCCTGAACTGTGAAAATCTATGCCAGATCTGAACATTTTAGAACCTCCCCAAACTCTAATTCAAATGAGAAATATGAGTAAAGGTGCTCCTGCAATAATGAAAAATAGTCCCAAAGGGTTCACTTCCAGTCTCATTTAATGGCATATATATATGTGTGTGTACACATATGTATGAATGTATATGTGTGTGTGTGTGTGTGTGTGTGTGTGTGTATATATATATTCATATTCACCCCGAGCTAGAACCTTGGAGTCTACTTTTATTCCTTTCTCTCTATATTTATTAAATCCCCAAGTTATACATTTTTACCTCCAAAATAGTTGAGTTTCTATTACCTTAGGTCAGGCCCTCACATCATACTCTTCTATACAAATGAATAGTTTTAGTAGACTAAATGAAAGGCTGAAAGATAAATAAGGGCTTAAATACTCAATAAATTTACCATCAAGTGCCATGTTATCATCATATATATCAAATTAAAACCAAAGACTATAATTTTCAATCAAGGGATATCTAGAAAGGGGGTATCAATTTAAATTGGTGTGTGGGGAGGAAGTGAGCGATGGAGACCTTTGCAATTCATTCTGTATCTCCCCACACTGTTTGACTCTTATACCAGAAGATACGTATTACTTGTACTCTCTTATGGAAAAAGTTATGTTGATAAAGTTGTAAGAAAATTCAGATTAAAACAAGCCAGGTAGACTAATTCAAAAAATAAAATTCCAGTGGGTCTTTGCACAGAACTTGTTAACTTGGACATGAAAAGGGAAAAACATTACAAATGAAGGAATATGAGCAAAAGTATTGTAGTGGATAGTTATCATATTCAAGACTGCTTATCAGCTTCTGAAGAAACTTCCTGCATTTAGGAAAATTCTCACATTACTGACTCCAACCCTCCCAAAATATATTTCAGACCTCAAAATCCCAGTACACCCTGCAACTATGATGCAGACATTCAGAGGCAGCAGCACAAGACTGCAGTTTTGGAAGTAAGTCACATGATAAAATGGACTCGGTGTGGAGCTACCATTTTTGGGTGATACAGGCAAAGGCAGAGGCATACCCTTCAACAACAGCAGTGACAGATGTGGCCCCGTAGTGGCTGCAGAATCAAAATCCCTATCCCAGAACTGGCAGCAGATAGACAGCTTAGTGGCGGAAGACTGACAGTTCTCATATATGATTTGAGGCATATTACTTGGAAGTTTATCCTTAAGCCTGGCTCTCCAGCCTTCCTAAAAATTCTGTGAAGCACCAAATATCCTTAAGTAAATTTCCTATGTGCTCAACCAGCCAGTAAACAACTTCTGCTGATTGAAAACACTGAATTATCCAATCGCGAAGCCAAAAGAATGTGGCTGTATAAGAAGAAAAATAAATCCGTGTATCTACAGTATGGAGTTAAAGTGCCAAGAAAAGTTGTCAAGGTAACTCTTGATAGGTAAAGATGAAGCAGAATTATACACATCTTCAAACGCTCTGCTAAGTAAAGAGCCTGGCCTTCATTCAGCATGAAACGTGATATCGAGCTTCCAAACAAAGTAGTGAATGATAGGATCAAAATTGTACTTAAGATGATTGATTATTCTGACAGCAGAGTTGCCAATGGATTAAAGCAAAACAACTGGCAAACACAGTGATTAACAGACTATTCTGGTAATCAGGAGAACAAGAAAATAAAGGGGAATATGCTACTGAGGGTTGGTTCTAAATAGAAACAGGACAGACGTCCCCAAAAGTTTATGGAATATTTGTATTCACATATTATAGCATTATATATATTTTACATATACTTGTATTAATATTACTAAAGGAGTACCTATACTAAAATCATCATAGCCTCTAAATGATATATTTAAATTAAAAAAATAAAAAATTAGTCTTGTATCAAGTTGCAGATAAAAATATAGACCAAAAGTTAAGTATAACAGTTTTAATTTCAAAACTATTATATAGAGTAAAATATAGGGCTGGGGGCAGTGGCTCACACCTGTACTTCCAGCAATTTGGGAGGCCAAGGCAGGCGGATTACTTGAGGTCAGGGGTTCAAGACCACCTTCACCAACAATAATGAAACCCCATCTCTACTAAAAATACAAAACTTAGCCAGGTGTGGTGGCAGGCACCTGTAATCCCAGCTACACAAGAGGCTGTGGCAGGAGAATGGCTTGAACCTGGGAGGCGGAGGTTGCAGTAAGCAGAGATCGTGCCACTGCACTCCAGCCTGGGTGACAAAGCTAGTCTCTGTCTAAAAAAAAAAAAAAAAAAAAAAAAAAAAAAAAAAAAAGGAGTAAAATATAGAGCCTTTTCATGGCACATGTATACATATGTAACAAACCTGCACGTTGTGCATATGTACCCTAGAACTTATATAAAAACACACATATTTTAAGTATAATAAAAATATATATTCAAAAAAATAAAAAAAATAAATAAAAAATATACAGCCTTTTTAGATTCAAATTCTGGCTCTATCACTCAGTAGTTATGCATGCTCAAACGTGTTATTTAATAGTTAGTAACCTCCTCCATAGAATGGAGATGACAACAGTGAGAATTAAACCAAAACACATAAAATACACAGAAGAATTCCTGGCAGAAAGCAAAATGTTAGTTATTATTATGTCATTAAAAAGCTACAAGTAAATATTAATTTCAATGTAACAGACAAAGGCTAAATACCCATACATACAAAGAGCTTCAACAAATCAACAAAAAAAAAACCTAGCAACTCAATTTTAAAATAGGCCAAAAAAAATCAATAAGCAAATAATCAAACAAGAAACACAACTAGAGAATATACATTTTTTAAAAATCCTCAAACTCACTAATAGTAAAGGTACATTCTCTATCATATTCAGAAAACTATTAAAGGCTGCAAATATACTACAGTGATGGGAACATAAACTGTTACAGTCTTTGAAAGAAGAGAGGCAATTTGTACATATCACTGTTTAAAATACGAATACATATATGTGAACATACATATCTAGATATGTAGGTATGTGCATATCTGTATATAAATACATATACATTCATTAGCAGAGAAAAGATCTGAAAGAATACACACAAAACTTAATAAACTAAGGTAACCTCTACATAGTGGAAAGGGGGCAAAAGGAGAAAAATACCTCCACATTTTACTTTATACAATGTCATATTTTTAATTGCTTTCCAAGGAATATAACTTGACCATATGGCCAAAATACCTTCTGCAAAGGTATTTTGTTGTTCTGTGACCTCAAAGAGTTTAAAATACTTCTAAAGTATGAATAATAAATAGGTAATTGTCTCACTTTCCATGTCACAGTGGAATCCTCGAAGACTCAGTTTGGCTGCTTCTTGTATCCAGTAATGTGCTACTTTCCAATCTACCTTTACTAACTCAGTACTTTCCAAATGCAAAGAAAAATCAGCAATGAGTGAAAAATCAATTTCACATCAGACATGTTTATTCCCTAAATCTGAAAGCAGTTGATATATGCTGTCCATAGACTATTATACTGAATATAGAATTTATTCCTAAAATTCCCTTATTACAAATTCTCAAATCTTAGCATAAAAAAAGTTGCCTGAGAGCTGGTGCCCTACTCCAAGAGATTATGATCCAGTAAGAGTAGAGAAGAGCCTAGGAAATACCACTTCTAAATAAGTGATTTTGCTGCTTCATTTACTATAACATCATTCCATATGGGTCTGATTCCAGTTCCGAAGCCTTTAAGCTTAAATATCCCAAGTTCAACCACAACCAGTATCTAAGTTCTAGTGTAAAATCTGATTAACTGTGACATTCAGAGTTCATTACTGTCAAAACTAAGGATCAAAGCTTAGTCTACTGATATACATATGCGCACACACACATATGCACACACAACACATAATGAAAAAAGAATATTTGAAAGAATTAAATATTTAGTATTTATAAGAGAATTAAATATAAGAATTAAAATTTTTAAATTAAATATTTAAGAATATATGAACAAAGAATTAAATATTTTCCCCCAGTATGAATATCTAGGTGGGAAAAGGGTCATTATTATACCTTAGACAGAAATGAGTAGAAAATGTTAACTTTAACAATTTCTACACTTAAAAATGTTATTTTGCCTTGAGGAAACACAGTTAATTAGAGGTAGATATAATGCAATTCCTAATGTGCTTGATTAGGCTACCTAATCATAGCCACAAATCCCAAATGCAAGTTATTACTATCTATCCCACATCTAAGTCACAACAGTGATATCTGAAACCGACAGAGGGTAGTCCTTTTAAAAACAAGAATGTGGTTTATAGCATTGACAGTAGACATAGATGAGCTAATGGTTCCAGACAGATTTAAGTTTTAAAGGCCAGAATATAAGAAAGGGACACTGCTATAACCTGATAATGCAAGTGAGTTATATTTAAGACAACATATTTCTCAATTCCAAACAAAATCCCAATCTTCTGTTTCGCTATCATGTTATTCTCATCTGGTATTAAATGAAAACATTGATTCTATCTTCTCTTATATACAGGGATGGTCTCTCTCTCTCTCTCTCTCTCTCTGCTCTATCCTTCTGATAGTAATAAGGAATTAAATGCAAAAAAAGACCACTCACTCCCACCCTCCAGATCTATATTATAACAATAAATCATGAGTCTTCACAGTTTAAAAAATAATCAGTAAACTACATAACCCTGTATCAAAACACTGATTTAAAATAACATTTTCATATACTTATCAGTCAACATAAAATATTATAATATTTTATTTTTTAAATAAAATTGTTAACCCTAACCACAAAGGCAATAATTTTGTTTTGTTTTGTTTTGTTTGAGACAGTTTTGCTCTTGTTGCCGAGGCTGGAGTGCAAGGGAACAATCTCAGCTCACCACAACCTCTGCCTCCCAGGTTCAAGCAATTCTCCTGCCTCAGCCTCCTGAGTAGCTGGGATTACAGGCATGTACCACCACGCCTGGCTAACTTTATATTTTTAGTAGAGACGGGGTTTCTCCATGTTGGTCAGGCTGGTCTCGAACTCCCAACCTCATGTGATCTGCCTGTCTTGGCCTCCCAAAGTGCTGGGATTACAGGCGGGAGCCACCACTCCTGGCCCAGGCAATAATTTTTATACAACACAATGATTTTTTTTTACCTTCCTGCTAATGCCATGATCACATCACGTTACATAGGAAAAAAAAAAAATTTTATGCCACATGTAACCCATTCTTTAAAAAAAAAAAAAAAGTGTATTCCTAGCACTTTGGGAAGCCAAAGTTGCCAGGTCACAAGGTCAAGAGATCAAGACCATTCTGGCCAACATCATGAAACCCTGTCTCTACTTAAAACAAATAAACAAAAAAATTAGCAGGGTGTCGTGGCAGGTGCCTGTAGTCCCAGTTACTTGGGAGGCTGAGGCAGGAGATTCACTTGAACCCAGGAGGCGGAGGTTGCAGTGAGCCAAGATTGTGCCATTGCACTCCAGTCTGGAGACAGAGCGAGACTCCGTCTCAAATAAATAAATAAATAAATAAATAAATAAATGAATAAATATTTAAACGTATTCTCTATATTTTTAGGTAAATATATTTTAATATTCTAAACCACACACTGCTACGAGTGGGGCTATAAAAGTAATTCATCTAAAGAGACATTATGCTAGGTAGAAAAGACAATACAAATATATTAATCTCAATAAAAATATGAGGCCGGGCACGGTGGCTCATGCCTGTAATCCCAGCACTTTGGGAGGCCAAGGCGGGCGGATCACCTGAGGTCAGGAGTTAGAGACCAGCCTCGCTAACATGGTAAAACCCATTTCTACTACAAATACAAAAAATTAGCTGGGCGCAGTGGTGCATGCCTGTAATCCCAGCTACTCGGGAGGCTGAGGCAGGAGAATCACTTGAAACCAGGAGGCAGAGGTTGCAGTTAGCTAAGACCGTGCCATTGCACTCCAGCTTGGGTAACAAGAGTGATACTCCGTCTCCAAAAAAAATAATAATAATAATAATATGAATCAGGCTTTCCCCTAAGGGCTTACAATTTCACAGCTGCAGAGCAGGACTAAAGCTTATGAAGAAACTGCAAAACATCAGACAATGAGAAGTGGTGAGCCACGGAGAAAGGGCAAACTATTAATAAAACAACTATCAATGATAGCCAACTTCTCAACAGCAATAATGGAATCCAGAACACAATGGACTAATATCTTCAAAGGGTTGAGTAAATAACTGACATCCAAAAATTGTTTTTGCAGGGAAACTAAACTGTCTTTCCAGATAAAAAAATATATTTTCAGCTAAGCAAAAACAGAATTTGCAGAATCACTGAAAGAACTGCTAAAGTTCCTTGAGTTTATTTCAGAATAATGAACAATGAATTCTAGGTTGAAAAAGGAAGAGCAAAGAGACAAATGGTAAACTTGTGATTAAATCTAAAAAACAGTAACAATGCATACAACAATAAAAACAATATCTAACATGTGGTTAAAAGTAAAAATATATATACTTAGCAACCATGACATATAACTCACAACAGGGGTGGCTGGTATTCCAACATTTTATAGTCCTCATATTTACCAGTAGAGAATAAAGATTCTGATTACCATTATAGATAGATGGGTATATATTATACTATTATAGATGGGCATATATTATAATTTCTACATTAAAAACCAGAAGATACGTAGAGATGGTGTGACTGGATAGTCACAGGCAAAAGAATAAAGTTAGACCCCTATTTCATAGCACCCATGAATATTAATTCAAATGAATCAATAGGCCTAAATGTAACAGCTAAAACTATAAAACTCTTAGAAGAAACTAAATAAAATTCATAAAAGAAATCTTCATGACCTTGTACACTGTCTCTTAGCAACCATTAATAACAAACTAAGAAATTTATTCTTATATGCTTATATAAAGCAAGATGAAAAGCTGGTGTTAAGGACAATAAGTTCTTCAAAGCTCCCTTGGTCTCTTGCTCTGTACACAGCCCTTCCTGCTCAATCTGTAATAAGCATGTGTTTCTCAGCTTAATCTGTAACTAGCAAACCTCTTACTGTGTAAACAACTCTTTGTCGGCCCAGACATGTCCAGACATGCCTTGAACTTGTTCCGTAGGCAACTCTTCCCACCTTAGCAACAGTCTCTTCCTTCCCTCCTCTCTTAGCAAACTGCATGTTCACCATAGTTAGAAAAGTTTAAGTCTTAGCCAATCAGGTTAGTTTAGATTGTTTGGTCCGACCCCAGCCAATGGGGAAAGAACACAGAAACAGGAACTGCGTTAGGGATAAAAACCCTTCTCTCCTTTTCTCGATGTGCTCTTGGAATCGTTACTGATGCAGGCACCACCCGTCTGCAGAAGTAAATTGCCTTGCTGAGAAAACGTTTTGCCTGAGTGCTGGTTCTTCTCTGCAGCACTGAGCAAAGAATTATCCGTCTGTGCCTGAGTGCTGGTTCTTCTTTGCAGCACTGAGCAAAGAATTATCCGTCCAGGATACCATTCTCCTCCGGGGAAGGGTCTCCAATCACCTCTCATAAGGAGACATGTCCTGCTGCCTCATTGCGGTGGCCTCAGGGGTAAGGAATCAGAACCCACCCAGTGTGAAGAATAAACTCGGACTCTCGGCAACACAGTACAGATTACCGTACAGATACCACGGCAACAAGGTAACTGTGCACAGACCAAGGTAAGAAAAGCCAGGGGGTGGCAGGAGTACTTCCTTGATGGTCGGGACATCCTGGAGGTTGAAAGTGTGTGAATGAGACACACAATTACACAATTAAGTGCGAAGCGAATGTAGAGTCCAGATCCATGGTTCCGTGGTCACCTGATATGGCTTAGGGTGGCTTTCCTGTCAAGGGTTCATACCAACCTAAATTCCTACGAGGGAAGTGGCCAGAGAAGGATGAAGTGAAAGCAAAGGAGTGCAAGAAACCTCCAGTTGGCAGGGGGTGGGGGTGGGGGTGAGCCTGTAGGGAAAAGGTGCAAGAAATCCCTAGTAAAGAGAGGTTGAGCTCCATACACACTCAGGAAACTCGAGTTGAGCCATAGAGAAAGGGTACAAGAAATTTCTATTAGGAGAGGTTGAGCTCCACTGACTCAGGAAAACTCAGGAAGCACCTAAAACTTCCAGGATGGGAAATACCCCAGACAAGGCAGGGAATAAAAAGGAAAAGACAGACAATTCCCTCTGATAGCTCTCTAGGTCTCATGTTAAAATACTGGAGAGATAATGAAAACACCAAACATAAAAAGAAGCAACAAATAATAAAATATTGTTGTTTTATTTAAACCAAAGAACCTACTCTCAAACATTCAGTTTTCTGGCCAGGTTTGAGTCCAGTAAGGACTGGATTTGTCAACTTTTAATAGAATATGTCAATGACAAAAGTCCTGTTTCCCAGGAGGAAGTAAACTATGCCCTGTGTTGGCGGCAAGTGCCTGTCATCCTATAACCCCTAAAAACTACAGGAGACAAGCCAGAAACTACTTACCCTTTAGATCACCTTCCCCCGCCAAACACCTCTAACTTCCCTCCCCACTTTAAGCAAATGCAGAAAAAATTAGGAGCTGAAGAAAACCCAGAAGGAAAGTGGGTATTACCAGATGGAAGGGAAATGTTGTCTAAACCTCTTGAGAGAAATATTGTCTCAGCTTCATCAAGGAACTCATTGGAGTCCTCAAGCTATATGTGATGCAGTCCTCAGAGTCTATGGGTACATAGGAATACACACCCTTGCTGGGCAAGTAGCGGACAGTTGCATAGTGTGCAGAAAAACTAATGAGCAAACTCTAAAAAAAAACCTCCCGGGGGAAGAAATCCAGGGTTAAGGCCATGCCAAAGCATCCAAGTTGACTATACTGAAATGCCCCCAACAGGCCACCTCAAGTATTTACTAGTAATAGTAGACCACCTTACCCACTGGGTAGAAGCTCTCCCCTTCCCAAGGACAACAGCCAGTAATGTAGTCAGAGCCCTGTTAGAACATATCATACCCAGGCACTAGAAATAAAATGGGAATATCATACTCCCTGGCATCTGTCCTTGTCAGGGAAAAAAGAAAAAAAAAAAAAATGAATCAAAATCTAAAAAATCACCTAACCAAATTAATTCTGGAAACCTGGTTACCATGGACAAAATGCCTTCCTATTGCCTTACCAAGAATCCAAACTGCCCCCCTCGAAAAGACCTTGGCTTGTCTGTCTCTTTCCTCCCTCAGGACTCAAGGCCTTCTAGCGAGATTACATCCTTGTCAAAGGTTGGAAAGAGAGAAAGCTCAAACCCACCTGGGAAGGACCTTACCTGGTACTCCTAACAACTGAAATAGCAGTCCAGAAAGCCGAAAAAGGGTGAACCCACCACACTCGAGTGAAGAAGGCCCCACCTCTGGCAAAGTCATGGACCATCACTCCAGGACTAACAGCCTCAAAACTAACATTCAAACAGGTTTGTCTTTTTCTTCTCCCCTTAGCTACTCAAGGATATCTTATTGTTAATGTAACTATGCTTGTCTAGTCTTACCTTGTGGAGATCTCCAAAGTCAAAGACAGTTAGCTTGTGCAGAAAAGTACTTCTGCCCCTCTGTGGAAAGAGTTAATACTCCTGTGTCTTGCATATGGTGGGAATCCTCAGAGGAAGAGTTAGGCTATTGGGGGTTATGGTCTCAGTGGGCAGTTTTAGGGCACCGCCCTAAAACCATACCTACACTTCACCAAAGGGGCCACACCCCCCCCCCATTGTCAATCTAATCATTGCAACCCAGTACTTATCCATTGTAAAAATTAAAGATCTAAAGCAAACCATAGCCATTGAAACACGGTACCAAGATGCAAATGCCTGGCTGGAATGGATTAAATATTCCATCTGCATGATAAACAAAAGCGATTGTTACACTTGTGTGACAGGTAGGCCAGAAACCCAAACTGTCCCCTTTCCACTTGATTGATCCTCTGACCAACCGGGCATGAACTGTATGGTTGCCCTCTTCCAAAATCCCACAGCCTGGGGCAATAAGGCATGTCAAACCCTCTTGCTGCTATTCCCAGAAGTGAAAAGCCCTGCAGGTCAGCCCCTGAGAGCTATCCAACCCCCTACTACAACTATCAATTTCACCTCGTGTCTCTCACAGCAAGGGGAAAATTTGGCATTCCTTGGGAGTCTAATGGGATGCAGTGAATCTAAGCCTTTTCAACAGCTAACCAATCAGTCTGCCGTTGTTCATCCCCAAGCGGATGTATGGTGGTATTGCAGTGGACCACTACTGGATACTCTGCCAAAGTAACTGGAGCGGCACTGCGCTCTAATCCAATTGGCAATCCCTTTCACTCTGGCATTTCATCAACCAAGCAAAAAGGACAATGGTGAAAAAAGAAGTACCCCCCACGGGTCCTTTGACCCTCACATTTATATAGATGCCATCAGAGTTCCACAAGGAGTGCCAAATGAATTTAAAGCCCAAAATCAAATAGCTGCAGGATTTGAATCTATATTGTTCTCGTGGGTAACTATAAAGAAAAATGTAAACTGGATAAATTACATTTACCATAATCAACAGCGGTTTGTCAATTATACTAGGGATGCCATTAAAGGAACAGCTGAACAATTAGGCTCTACCAGCCAGATGGCCTGGGAAAACAGAATAGCCCTGAACATAATATTAGCTGAAAAACGTGGGGTCTGTGTCATAATTGGGGCCCAACGCTTACAGAGCCTTAACACCCTAGCAAATGAATTAGCCAAAAATTCTAAAATAGAATTCTAGAATTCTTCTCTAGTCTCATGGAAAAATGGTTTGGAAAATGAAGGGACTCATAACCTTTACTCCCCTTGCAATTATTATAGGTGTACTCATTCTTGTAGGTTGCTGCATCATACCTTGTATTCGTGGATTAGTGCAAAGAGTTGTAGAAAAAGCCCTCACCAAAACCCCTCATGATTCTCCCCTGCCCTACTCAGATAAGTTCCTACTCCTAAATGACCAAGAGGAACAACAAATCTAAAATATGTTAAAGAAATTTGAAGGGGAAGAACTATAAAGTCAAGAGGGGGAAATTGTTAAGGACAGTAAGTTCCTCTTCAAAGTTCCCTTGGTCTCTTGGTCTGTACACAGCCCTTCCTGCTTAATCTGTAACGAGCACTTGCTCCTCAGCTTAATCTGTAACCAGCAAACCTCTTACTCTGTAAACATCTCTGTCACACCCAGACATGTCCAAACACCCCTTGAACTTGTTCTGTAGGCAACTCTTCCCACCTTAGCAACAGACAGTCTCTCCCTCCCCTCCTCTCTTAGCAAACTGTGTGTTCACCATATTTAGAAAGGTTTAAGTCTTAGCCAATGGGGTTAATTTAGATTGTTTGGTCCAACCCTAGCCAATGGGGAAAGGACACAGAAACAGGAATTGTGTTAGGAATAAAAACCCTTTGGCTGGGAGTGGTGGCTCACGCCTGTAATCCCAGCACTTTGGGAGGCCGAGGCGGGCGGATCACGAGGTCAGGAGATCAAGACCATCCCAGCCAACATGGTGAAACCTGTCTCTACTAAAAATACAAAAATTAGCTGGGCGTGGTGGTGGGCACCTATAATCCCAGCTACTCGGGAGGCTGAGGCAGGAGAATGACTTGAACCCAGGAGGCAGACATTGCAGTGAGCTGAGACCGCGCCACTGCACTCCAGCCTGGTGACAGGGCAAGACTCCATCTCAAAATAAATAAATAAATAAAAATCCTTCTCTCTTTTGTTCAGTGTGCTCTTGCGAGCGTGACTGATGCAGGCAGCACACTTCTGTAGAAGTAAATTGCCTTGCTGAGAAAACTTTTTGCCTGAGTGCTAGTTCTTCTTTGCGGCACCGAGCACTTGTTTCTAACACTGATTTTTTGTTTGAGTTTTTTTGAGACAAAGTCTCACTCTGTCACCCAGGCTGGTGTGCAATGGTGCAATCTTGGCTCACTGTAGCCTCAACCTCCCAAGCTCAAGAAATACTTCCATCTCAGCCCCCCAAGTAGCTGGGACTACAGGCACGTGCCACAACACCCGGCTAATATTTGTATTTATTGTAGAGACATGGTTTCACCATGATACCAAGGCTGGTCTTGAACTCTTAGGCTCAAGCAATCTGCCTGCCTTGGCTTCCCATAGTGTTGGGATTACAGGTGTGAGCCACCACGCCTGGCTGAAAAGCTGTTTTTAAAAAAACAAAACAAAACAAAACAAACAAACAAAAAAAAACAGGCATTCTGATCTCTAGCCAGATTACTGCCAATTTAAAGGACAATTTGATGTATGGCTCAAAGAGGTCAACAATTCAAAGTAAAATATTTTCCAATTTGGTCAAGGGGTGAGGACGGGCAGGAAGCTGGTCAGAAAAAAAAAAACAGCTCCTTTTTACATTTACCAAAAAAAATTAGAATTTTTTTCTTGCCTGCCTTTTAAAATTTCATTCAACTCTACTATTTTCTGGACATCTCACACTAGTTTCAATTTAAAATTAAGTCTCACCAGGCAGTTGACCTATAGAGAGCTGTGTTACTTCTCTCCTACAAAAATTTTTACAAATCAAACTATCATGGGATGTCAGTTTTGAAAACACAAAGTTTCTTAGAAATAAAACTATTACTTTATGATAGGACAGATAATAAATGATAATCTGGTCCTTAATCTACCTGCACTGTTTGGAGAGATATGGAATCAATAATCTCCCTATGTTATAGGAGTTATTAAGGAATTATTTTAGGCAGAGAGAGAAGACAAGGCGTCCTTGGCAAGCTTTTTTTTCTTTTAAGGCAGTTCCAGATACATTTCTTGCATAGCAGAAAAACGGCTTGAAGGGCGGGCCAGCAAGCTTTGATATGCAAGTGCCAGCCATTAGAAACTGGGTCCACTCAATATGGCGATTCCCACCTTCTTCTTGTCACTACAAGTGCCTAGCCCATCGTGGCCACCCCCACATATCCCCACGTTTGTAGAACATCATGGTGCCCTGCATTTGCATATTAAAAGGCTAGGATGGGAGGACCAGATTTCTGTGGGCTACATGAATGACATACCTGGTCAACCCAATCCCCTGGACCCTATGCAAATCAGACCCCAGCTCCTCCAGCCTCCTAATATAACTGGCTGTTTTCTGCTGCACTCAGGGTTCCCTCTCTCAGTTTGGAGCCCCCCTTCCTCTGTCTCTGTATTGGGGAGCCCCTTCCTTCTTTCTTGCCGATTTATTAAACTCTCTCCGCTCCTTAGAACCACTCCACGTATATCCATGTCGTTGTATTTAAACCGGCGCAAGAAAAGGACCCTGGTATTCCCCTCCAGTCGTCAGAGTCGTATCATTTTGGTGCACTGGCCGGGAATCGGAGGTACAACATTCACTGAAGTGGTGATTATACAAGCGAGCTTAAAATCTGTTCTATCATTCTGAGGTGCTCTTGGCCTCTATTTTAAAATCAAATCAAATCAATCAAAAGGCATCTGTCTACTGGTTAGATACACTTATCGTTGGCTGCTGTTCTAAAGACTCAGATGTGAGGCTTGCTGGTGAGAACATGGAGAACCCCCCAATACCCACAGGTCATTGGGAATGTTGGCCATATTTCGAATCAGTTTCCTTTCACGGGGAGACCTCGCCATTGCACAAGGCTGGGAAAAGTTCCGAGGCAACTGAGCATATCTGGGCAGGGCACACCCTGGTGTGACTCAAAGGCCTCTGGACCAGACCCAGCCTCCAACAGCCCATTTCAGGTGCTGGCAGAGAATCCTCAGCTATCCGGTCATGAAACTTTCCTTCCTTTTCTATCTGCAGTCTCTTACTCTGTGTGTGTGTGTGTCAACTGTGTGGGAATTTAGTAACCGGGAGTTTAACTCAGGAATGCCATTGCAATCTTCTGAACAGAGGGTTCCTCCAGGACAGTGAGCATCTCTCTCTCAGCCCCTTGGTATGGAGAGCACATGGCTTTTCCAGGTCTCTCTACCACTTGTCTGAGGAGCACATTGTATTTCTAAGCCAACAGTGCCACCTAGAGGAAACAGAAATCCTCTACATGAGGCACTTTTTTTTAATGCTAACACCGCAGCTAACACCGCAGCTTCCTTTTGCACTGCTAGAAATCAGGCTCTAAGCCTCTTCCAGGAATGGGAAAATTCTGCTTTCAACAGTTAGGAATTAAATGTCTTCCATAGCCAAATTTTAGTCTCAATATTGTCCCATCAGCAGGAAAACAGCCATTTGGTTCCTACATTCCTTTAAGTCACCTATTCTGTCTCCAACTGAGATAGTACTTAATTAGTTAAGGGGATTTTAAGTCCGGAAGTTAACTGAAACCATTTTTCTAAGGGTAAATGCTTTAGCATGGGCCATAATAGCAGGATATAGAGTTCAATCTAGCATAACCCCTCCATTAAAGGGGCCTTGCCCAATTACACAGTTTTCCCTGAGATCCTTTTTTTTTAGGGAGGCACACAGGTCACACAAGTCTAGTAGGTCAACGGGAAATAATAAGCAGAGGACTGGGACTACTTGGGTAAGTGTGACTAGGCCTCAAAAGTCTCGTTTCTCTGGTGCCATGGCTTGGAGGGTCACACCTACAGCCATAGGCGGCACATTTAACTGGGTGCCGGGACCCAGGAACCAGGGAGGGAAAATAGGGGAATGCCCCCTCTGTTTTCTTCTCCACCCTGAGTCATACACCAAAAGGAAGGAGACTAAAAGGACACTTTTATTCTCACTTCTCTTTCTAGATGGGCAACAGATCGTCTTCAGCATGTACTCCTCTGGAATGTATTTTAAAGCACTGGGACTCCTTCAACTCTGAGACTTTGAAAAAAAAGTGACTCATATTCTATTGCACAAGAACATGGCCTTCTTACTATCTTGGGGACAGACAAACCTGGCCTGCCGTGGGGAGCCTTGATTTTAATATTATCCAACAGTTAGATCTTTTCTCCAAACAGAAGGGCAAATGGACTGAGATCCCCTATGTATAGACTTTCTTTGCCCTGTGAAACAGCCCAGACTTTTGCAAGTTCTATACAATCGACCCAGTTCTTTTAGTGGCCACAGGGAATAGTTCCCCAGAGCTAAGGCAGGTTCCAGAGGCGCAATCTGAGACAGCTATTGAATGTCCCAATCCTTCCAGTCCCCCTCTAATCATACTATCAGCTCCTCCAGCTCCACTCTCTCCAGTATATCCTACTCCCCCCGCTTCATTCTTACCTCTGCAGGAAATGCCTGATAGGAATGGTGCCATGAGGGTTCAAGTTCCCTTCTCATTACAGGACCTTAAGCAAATAAATAGAGACTTGGTCCAATTTTCTGATGACCCCGATAAGTATATGGAAATTTTCCAAAATTTAACTCAGGTGTTTGATCTCACATAGAGGGATGTTATATTGCTGCTAAGTCAGACCCTCACTGGGCTGAAAAGCCGGCAGGTCCACAGGCAGCAGAAAAATACGGATATGAGCAACATGCCTCCTATAGCAGACCAAGGAGAAAAAGTGGAGACAAGGAAGGTAAGGAAGAAGTGGAAACTCCATTCCCACTAGGAAGTGAAGCAGTTCCAGCAGACAACCCTGATTGGAACCCCAATAACTCAGGAAATGAATAGAAAAGGAAGTACTTCTTAAGGTCTATGTTAGAGGGCCTATGGAAGACCAGGGCCAAACCTCTCGATTACTCTAAACTATCTATGATAGTCCAGATGAGAATCCCACAGCCTTTATGGAAAGGCTAAGAGAGGCACTAATAAAACACACCTCTTTATCCTGATTCAGTCGAGGGACAGCTAATCCTGAAGGACAAGTTTATTACACAGTCAGCTCCCGATATTGGAAAGAAACACAGAAACAAGCTATAGGACCAGATAGCACCCCAGAGAACCTCCTGAGAATAGCCACTTCAGTCATTTACAATACAGATCAGGAGGAGGCCCAAGAAAAGGAGAGGAAATACAAGTGAAGAACAGAGGCTCTAGCAGCAGCGTTGCAAGCTTGTAAAGTCCAGGATCCCTGAGGTGCATCTGCTAGCTGTTATCAATGTGGCAAGTCAGGGCATTTTAAGAAGGAATGACCAGGCAGCAAGACAAAGCCACCTTGACCCTGTACAGCCTGTGGCGGAGACCACTGGAGATGGATCTGCCCCCAGAGGCAGAGGTCACTGGGTTCAGAACCAGTCTCACAGATGGTCCAGCAGGACTGACGGGTCCTGGGGCTTAAACCCCTGGCTCCAGCGACTCAGACTGCCATTACAGCACAGGAGCCTTGAGTGATTCTGGAAATTGAAGGAAGGAAGGTAGATCTCCTTCTGGATACTGGAGCCAGTCTCTTTCTCCTCCTCTCTAATTCAGGCCTCCCCTCTTCCCAGAGCACGACCATAAGGGGTGTATCACGAAAAACTCTAACCCAATCTTTTTCTCAACCCCTTTTGCAGATGGGGAGACTTACTATTTAAACACGCCTTTTTAATCATGCCTGAAAGTCCTACTCCTTTATTAGGTAGATATATTCTAGCTTGCATGGGGGCCTGCAGCATCTTTACAGCCCCAGGACAAACTCTGTCTCCCCCGATGGAAGCTAACATTAATCTGGAAGTGTGGGCAACTTAAGGAAGAATAGGTTGAGCTATAACCACTAGGCCAGTACAGATCTATCTTAAGGATCCCACTTCTTTTCTTAACCAGAGATATCCCTAAGGCCAGAGGCTAGGAAAGGGCTAGAAGTCATTATTAATAACCTAAAGATGCAGGGCCTCCTCAAACCCTGTAATAGCCCCTGCAACACCCCAATATTAGGAGCGCAGAAACCCAATGGGGAATGGAGCCTAGTTCAGGACCTTCGCCTCATTAATGAAGCTGTAGTTCCAATCCATCCAGTGGTCCCTAATCCCTATACCCTGTTAACTCAAATACCTGAGGGAACTAAATGGTTTACAGTCCTAGATTTAAAGGATGCCTTTTTCTGTACACCGTTACATCCTGACTCTCAATACCTGTTTGCCTTCGAATATCCCTCCAGCCAGACTGCCCAGTTAACATGGACAGTGCTGCCTCAGGGTTTTTGAAATAGTCCTCATCTGTTTGGACAGGCACTGTTACAAGACCTCTCTGAGTTCTCTCATCCTTAAGTTAAGGTCTTGCAGTACGTTGATGATATTCTGCTATGTGCCCCAACTGAGGATGCTTTTCAGGAAGGCACTGAAGCTCTTCTCAACATGTTAGCTAATAGAAATACAAGGTTTCAAAACTCAAGGCCCAGCTCTGCGAAAACCTCAGTGAAGTACACCTAGGCTTAGTGCTGTCTGAGGGGACCAGAGCATTAGGGAAGGCAAGGGTTGAGACTATTTCTTCCTTTCCCCTCCCCAAAACCCTCAAGCAACTCAGAGGATTTTGGGGCATTACAGGATTTTGTAGACTATGGATACCTGGGTATGGTGAAATAGCCTGTCCATTATATAACCTCATAAAATAAACTCAAGGAACTAAAACTCATCTTTTAACCTGGGAACCTGAAGCTCAAAAGGCCTTTGACCAGCTAAAGCAAGCCTTGCTTAAGGCACCAACTTTCACCCTTCCTATAGGGAAGGCCTTCAATCTGTATGTATCAGAAAAGAAGGGAATGGCCCTGGGAGTATTAACGCGGGCCCAAAGACCAGGTCAACAGCCAGTGGGTTGCCTAAGTAAGGAACTTGAGTTGGTGGCTAAAGGATGGCCAGCATGCCTCCCAGCCATTGCCTCAGTGGCTCTGTTGGTCCCAGAAGCCTCCAAATTAACTCTGGAAAATGATTTAACTATTTAAGCCCCACCTAACGTGGCAGGACTACTGCACTCTAGGGGGAGCCTTTGGCTAACAGATAGCTGACTTCTTAAGTATCAGGCCCTGCTGTTAAAGGGTTCCAACATCCAATTAAAGTCTTGTTCTCACCTAAATCCAGCTGCCTTCCACCAGGAGGAAACTGGGGAATCTGAGCATGACTATGAACAAATCATAGTACAGACCTATGCAGCCAGGGAAGATCTCAAGGAAACTCCCCTAGAGAACCCAGACTGGACCCTCTTGACAGATGGGAGCTCTTTTGTAGAACAAGGAATGTGTAAGGCAGGATACACAGTAGTCACTCTACATGACATCACTGAAAGTGCGTCACTCCCTCCAGGCACAAGCGCTCAATTAGCTGAGCTAATCGCTCTTACAGGAGCAATTGAATTAAGCAAAGGAAAGGTAGCTAACATTTACACTGACTCCAAATATGCTTTCCTGGTTCTCCATGCTCATGCTGCCTTTTGGAACGAAAGGTATTTTCTTACCACCAATGGATCTCCTATAAATATCTCCAGGAAATTAACAGGTTATTATCCTCAGTTTTTCTTCCATGAGAAATAGCAGTGATGCATTGTAGGAGACATCAAAAGGAACAGATGAGGTAGCCAAAGGAAACAGATCAGCTGATCAGGCAGCTAAGTCAGCAGCAAGGAAGGCTCAAGACAACGCTCTAATCTGGGAAGGCTCCATAAGAGAAATTAAACCTCAGTACTCCCCCACAGAAATAGGATGGGCCTCTTCTCGAGGGTATACATTTCAGCCCTCAGGATGGCTACAGTCACAAGACGGCAAATTCCACTTGCCAGCCTCCAGCCAATGGAAAGTCCTTAAAGTGCTTCACCAAGCTTTTCACTTGGGAGAGGATAAAATTTATCAATGTGCCCAGAGATTGTTTTCAGGAGAGAACTTAATAAAAACAATCAAGCAAGTTGTTCATGCTTGTGAAGTCTGTCTTAAAAATAATCCCCTGAACAGGCGACTCCTTTCTCCTCAAACCCAAAGAACAGAAAGATACCCAAGGGAGGAGTGGCAGATAAACTTCACCCACATGCCAAAGACAAAGGGCATTCAATACCTGCTGTATGGGTAGATACCTTCACTAACTGGGTAGAAGCATTTCCATGTTGTACAGAAAAAGCCTCTGAGGTAATAAAAGTGTTAATGAAATAACTCCCTGCTTTCATCTAAGTACCTTCAAAGTGACAATGGGCCCTCATTTAACGCAGCTGTCACACAAGGGGTCTCAAAAGCACTAGGCATAGAATATCATCTCCATTGGGCTTGGAGACCCTAATCCTCAGGAAACGTAGAGAAAACTAATGATATTACCAAGAGACACCTCAGAAAATTGTCCCAAGAAACTCACCTTCCTTGGGTCACTCTTCCTCCCATGGCCTTATTACGAATAAGATATACCCCTTGAAAATTAGGTCTTAGCCTTTTTGAAATGCTGTATGGAAAGACACCCTTTCCTTACCAATGATTTTTCTATTAGATCGGGAAACCTCTGAGCTAGTTAAGCATGTAAACTCTCTGGCTCACTTCCAACAGGAATTAGCACAATTAGCAAAAACCCAATCCCAGGAAATTGGACCACCTCTATTTAATCCAGGAGATTTGGTACTGGTAAAGGATCTTCCTTCTCTCTCTCTCCCTTCCTAAGCCCAACCTAGGAAGGGCCTTACACTGTTCTTCTTCCAACTCCCCCAACAATAAAAGGTACAGGAATCCACCAACTCCTGGATACATCACACTCAAGTCAAAGCCTGGAGAGCTGAGGGAGCAACCCCCAACAGCCCAGAGGAACGTCCTGAATAGCAATGCGAAGAAATGGAAGATCTTAAGCTGACAATCACAAAAGATAAGTAACTGTACGAGAACTAATCATCTTATTCAGTCTCACCCCTACCTCGACAAATACTTTTTGTCATTTCTACTTCTCCTTTTGAGCCAAATATCAGAACTTCTTTTTGGTGGAAATTATTTACTACTCCACCCTTGCAGGAATTGCTATACTCACTCTGCTATTTGCAGTAGAACTATATACTGTAGCACCCTCAGGGTGGAATGTCAGAGAATCTCAATTACCATAGTATTTTGCTTAATTATTAACCTCATAGCAGGAATAACAGTTATAGGAAGTAAACATGAGCGTTTTACCATCACTAAATCTGTTAGGACTTTTTATCGGACTTAGCAATACGTCGCACCATCTAGCTCCTACAATATCTGCCATGGCCCATTTGTACAACAAGACTAATCATTGGGTCTGTCCTAAGTGGTTTGCTCAGTTCAGTGACACTAAGGAACCTTATAGTTACCCGGAACTCACCATCTTCGGATTCCCTTTGTTGGTTTTACCTTTAACCCTTAAAGACTTATCAGGCATAAATGGGACATGGTATGGGAACACTTTCAATTGGGTGACTAACTCTTCCCAGTAGAACACTCCGCCCCAGTGCCAAAGAACTTTCTCCCAAAGATAAGCTTCACACCCCCAGGCTTGGAAAAGTTGACTGAGTAATAGCAAATGCCTCCCTCTGCTTTAAAAGTAGTGGGGAAGGGCCATACTTGAGAGTAACATCACACTTGTAATTGCTGATAGTTCAAAGATTTGAGGAGAAGAGTGCAACAAGGGTGATCTACCAGGATAGAAGCCCTAGTGGGGGGCTTTCAGAATCTAGCCTCTCCTTCTGGTTGGAAGTACTGATGGGAGTGGCATACGCTAAGTAACCACCTTGACTATAATGTAAAAAATAACACATGGGTCTTTCCAAACATCCCCCCCACCCATGGAATTCCAGACCCTTGTATGATGTTTGCTAATAGTGGCGGCTTACAGATCTGAGGGCGAACTGAAGACATCTGGACTGACAGCCCTTGCCACAAGAATCATCTGAGATATTGGCCAGGGCATATTACGTCTCTAATTTTTCAAAACTCCATTTGTCAGGTGGACCCTTTTCACTTGGCATGTCAAATTCCAAATGACATCATAAATGACTATCCTAAATAAGGTTATCTTTATCCCAAGGATGCCTGTATTATATGTAAAGAAAGGAAACTTCTAAGATATGAGAAAAATCTGCCAGTGTCTCTCACAAGCCACAACTTAGAACCATCCCTTCAAGGAACAGGGCTATATTTTCTTTGTGGCTCCTGGATACACTTCACCCTCCCAACGCATCAGAAGGGAACTTGTACTAATAGCTGCAGTAGTTCCCATTTTTAAATTCTACCAAGATGGCAGCATCATCTGGGGACATCCCTAACTTAGCCTCTTTTCTAGAAACTGCACTATTTTGAATATATCGGACAAAGATATCTATCATTTCTATGCCCTCATATGGAGATTTAACTGAAAGGGCAGCCTGGGGAGGGCATGCACATGACAATCTCATCATAGAAAAACCATGGATGGGAAATTCCATAGCCAGAGGTATATTCTGGTTTATGGGCATCCCCTCTCCTTCAAAGATCAATACTTAATATCTCTATTATAATGCAATGAGGATGGAAGGCAACTGTACGGGCCATAGAGGCACAACCACAATCTATAGACTCTTCAGCCTCAGTAGTAGCACAAAATCGACAGGCCTTAGATGTCCTTATAGCTGAAGTGGGAGGTACCTGTGCACTTTTGAATGAAACATGCTGCTTCTGGATTAACTCGCTAGTAGATTAAGGAAAATCTACAGGTACTTAAAGATCAAATCAAAATTATTGACAGGCTAAGAGAAAATGCAGGCTTCAGCCCCAGGTGACTACAATCCCTCTTTAATGAATTCCAGTCTTCTTTATGGAATTGGTTGGCTCCTTTATTAAGCTCCCTCTTGCTTACATGTCTTGTATTAACTCAATACCATTACTCAATACTATATAACTTGTATAACTCAATACCATAACTAGAATTGTTTCCTATCGCCTAGAAGCAATCAAATTTAAGAGGTGTTGCAAACTGAACCACACATGGACACGCCATTCTTCTGAGGATCCTTGGATCTACCCTAGGAGGAGCCCTAGCTGCTGTTCCCCATTCAACGCTCCTTTTCAGCAGGAAGTAGCCGGAAAGAGTCATCGCCCAAAACCCCCTAACAGCAGTTAGGGTGACATCTCCTCAGGGGAGAATGTTATAGGAGTTATTAAAAAATTATTTGGCCACTGCCCTCACTGCCGTTGCTGCTGCTGACCTCGCGAGGGCTGCTTCATCTCCAAGGTCAGACTGCTCCCAATGCCATGAATGGAGACAGCACCTTTGCAAAGAGACCCAAGGATGATGCTCAGATTATCAGAGAAGAGACACAAGGCCTTCACTGATATTGCCAGATACTTATCTAATAAAGAGTGGGAAAAGCTGAGAAACTCAGAGAAAATCATCTATGTATATATGAAGAGAAACTATGAGACCATGACTAAACTAGGTCTCCAGGCCACCCTCCCAACTTTCATGTACAATAAATGGGCTACAGAATTCCAGGGGAATGATTCTGATATAGACTAAGACTGCGAGAATCAGGATGAATATCCTCAGATGGCTTTCGGCATGCTACAAGGAAACTTTCCAAAGATGATGCCCATGAAGCCAGCAAAGGAAGGAAATGATCGAAGGGAGTGCCAGAAGCACCTGGCTCACAGAACGATGGGAAACAGCTGTGTCCCCCGGGAAAAGAAATTACCTCTGAGAAGACTAACAAGACATCTGGACCCAAGGAAAGGGGGAACATGTCTGGACTCACAGACTGCAAGAGAGAGAAAGTATCTAGTGATTTAGGAAGAGATCAGCGACCCTGAGGAAGATGACAAATAACTCCCCTCAGGGATAGGACGCATGCCCATGATGAGAAGCAGAACCTGGTGACCTTCTAGAACATGGGCATGGCTGCGAACCCCTCATCATCAGGTGTACAGCAAGTGAAAGCAGGAGTTCCCAACAGTGAAAAGTTGAGCGTCATTTTTCTTACACTGTACCAAGAGTTAGATATTAGCATTTTCATTGTATTTTCTTATGGTGTGCCATCCTGTTAGATATTTGCATTTTCATTGATGAACAAGACATAGTTAATGCATATTTCTGTTTGTATACCCATGCACCTACCTCAGAAAACAAGTATTATCAGGTATTCTCTGCATAGAACAGTACTACCCTCCTCTCTCCCAAGATGTGACTACTGAGGCCAGTTCTGGGTGTTTCAGATTTTTTTCACTGCATATACACACACATACACACACACACACGTGGAATACCACTATAAATATCTCCATCTGCTTTTCCCCATCGCTAATGTGTCCTGGTCAAGCCCCCCTCACTCTGTTTCCTGTTCAACATGCACTCCCTGCTGCAAACTCCCCTCATCCGATTCCCCTGTGTTGGTCACTGCCAGTTAAGAAACATTTACAAACTTAAAAAAACAGATAGGACAAAGGGTCCTTGGCAAGGTTTTTTTCTTTTAAAACAGTTCCAGAAACTTTATTGCCTAGCAGAAAAACAGCTTGAAGGGATGAGCCGGCAAGCTTTGATATGCAAATACCAGCCATTAGAAACTTGGTCCACTCAATATGGCAATTCCTGCCTCGACTTCTTCTTGTCACCACTAGTGCCTAGCATCATGGACACCACCACATATCCCCATCCATGTGTACAGAACATCATAGCCCCCTGCATTTGCATACCAAAAGGCTAGGGTGGGAGGGCCCACTTTTTGGCCAGTTAAGTGAATGACATACCTGGTCAAACCAATCCCCTGGGCCTCAAATCAGACACTGCCTCCTCCAGCCTCCTAATATAACTGGCTGTTTTCCACACTTGGAATTCCCCCTCTCAGCTTGGAGCCCCCCTCCATCTCTGTACAGGAGAGCCTCTTCCTTCTTTCTTATTATTATTTGTGTATCCATGCACCTACCTCAGAAAACAAGTATTGTCAGGTATTCTCTGCATATAACAGCACTATCCTTCTCTCTCCCCAGATGTGACTACTGAGGCCAGTTCTGGGTTTCTTGGTATTAAACTCTCTCTGCTCCTTAAAAGCACTCCACATGTGTCCATGTCGTTTTATTTAAACCGGCGCGAGACAAAGGACCCTGGTGTTCCTCGGGTCATCAGAGCCATATCACCTACATTCACGATTGTGTGACAAGAGCCTTTCCAGGTCCATGGGTTCTTCACACATCTCTAAAATCAGTTCAGTTCACTTCAGCTGGGTAAGGGTCCGGCAATCATACTCTCTCTACCAGGCTGAGAAGCAAAATGATGGCAAAAATGAATGAATGAATGATATATACTGAAGGTAAAACTGAGGTCCATAAAGATACAAAAATATACCTCCAACAATTTTAATTTCTGCATACTAGAGCTGAGGCAGGAGAACAGGATCTGGAGGCAGGGAACCTAAGGCCAATTCATGCTGACTTCCTAGAACTAAATTACAATGAAAACCCCAACTTTTCACACCCAAGTAACAAAAGTACCAGAGGCTACTACTCCCTTTGCAAAGGCCCCCTCCCGCCCTGCCTTTTCTGTGTGGCAGATGAAAAACTGAAAGTACCTCTGATTGGTCCCCTCCTACAACCAATCAGGCTGGTCATGGGCCAAGTCTTCATTTGCATAGAAGTGTAATTTTGTAACTTCACTTCAGCCTCTGACAGGTCACTTTCCACAACCAATCAGACGTCTGCATAGGGTGTAACTTTGTAACTTCACTTCAGCCTCTGATTGGTCACTTTCTGCAACCAATCAGACTGATCATGGGACACTAATTCATTTACATAGGGTGTACACCAAGTAACAAAATGGGAAACCTCTAGAGGGTATTTAAACCCCAGAAAATTCTGTAACCAGGTTCTTGAGCTGCTTGCTTGAGCCCACTCCCACCCTGTTGAATGTGCTTTCATTTTCAATAAATCTATGCTTTTGTTGCTTCATTCTTTCCTTGCTGTGTATTTTGTCCAATTTTTTGTTCAAAGCACCAAGAACCTGGACACCCTCCACCGGTAACAGAGCTATAATGACATTATACATCATGTTTAAGAGTTTATGATTCAAATATTTAATTTTCAGCAATAACATAAATTAACAAGAGAATTTAGAGATAAGGAACAAAGTTACTTGATTTACAAAAGAATGTAAATCAAATTGTTTTGAATACTGCCTTGAAATTACGATTTCACAAGCAAAAAAGTTCTTTGTATAACCTCTGACCTACTACCATCTATAAATAAAGAACTAAAGTACAAAGAGGTTAAATTACTTGACCAAGAACAGAGCTCAAAATAAAATCCTAGTATCCTGTTTCTCAATCTAGTGTTACCTACATTATCCTACATTACATCTCTCAGGGCTTTTCTCCCTTTGGATTCTGCCTTCCAAATACAGACATCTAGCACCAATGGTTAAAGAACAGGGCTTGGGGCTAAACAAACAGACTAAGAGAATCTCGTCTCCACCACTTGAAAAGCTATATAACCCTGAATACATTAACATCCTGTAAGTCTTTTTTTTTTCCACCAGTAAAAAGGAGATAATTGTATTTTACCTCAAAAGGACTCCATAATAAAAGAATTTTAAAATCAGTTATATATAATGTGTAACATATTGCAAAATTTTATGAGAGATATTTTCTGTTAATTTTAAGGCTAATTGACCAAATAATTCACTGTCATATCTGGAAGTCATGTTATTTGAATATCCATTATCAGAGTCCTGAAAGTTTCAAAGTTGCAAAAACATAGTATTATTCACCAATGAATTGACTGTTAATAAAAAGCAGAACAGGCTAGAAAATGGTTGAAATATCACCTACCTTATATATAAAATGGGTTTATAATTGTACCACATATAATTTTTTAATTAAATGAAAAATTTATGCAAACCTCTTATGATCATGATGTCCTGTAAATAAATAGTAAATGCTCAATAAATGTTAGTATCATTATTACCAAAAGGTTAAAAAAGAGTTCTCTATTTGCTTAAAAATAGTACCAAGGGTATACGTGGATGAGCAGAACTAATGGCTGAAATAAGATTGTCATGTATTATAATTGTATAAATTTGGTGTGTACAAATATAGGTTACCACTTTTGCCTTCTTTCCACTTTGGTCTATGTTTGAAATTTTATGGAAAAAAAAGAAAAAGATGGTGAGAACAAGAAGATATTTTACATTAAGATGAGTTATTTTAAAGAAACCATTCAGCAAAGTAAACTAATGAACAAATGAAACCTAATCATTGTAATAAAATACATAAGCAAGGAAAAGAGAGAGAGCCCCTAGGAAATTTTCATATTGTTGTTCAAAATTAGTAGTTGCCTACAGCTGGGAAAATAGAGGGTTTGAAGGATAATGGCTAAAGGGAATGTAATTTCTTTTTGGTGTAATAAAAATGTTCTAAAATTGACAGTGGTGATAGATGTACGACTCTGTGAATATACTAAAAGTCATTGAATTGTACACTTCAAACGGATGTATGGTATAAGTCCATTACTGCACTGCTATAAATACCTGAAAAAGAATTAAAAAAAAAAAAAAGAAAAGAAAAGAAATACTCGAGCCTGGGTTTTTTATAAAAGAAAGAGGTTTGATTGGAAGGCAAAGCAGGAGTAGGTGTCTTACATGGCAGGAGGAAGAGAGAGAGGCGAGAGGTGCTACACACTTTTAAACAACCTGATCTTGTGAGAAGTCTATCACGAGAACTGCACTAGGGGGATGATGCTAAACCATTCATGAGAAACTGCCCCCATGATGAAATCACCTCCCACCAGGCCCCACCAACATTGGGGAACACAATTTGACATGAGATTGGTGGAGGGAGGGGCGGCACATCGCAATAACACTGTTAAAAAAAAAAAAAGTATGGTCTTGATTTCCTAAGTATCTCTGAAATCATCTAGTTTTCTTTTTCCCATGTCTCTTTTTATGAACAAGTCACCACCAGCTTCTACTTCAACAGCAAGTGGTCTCCTAGCTTCCAGTTTTGTTTTCTGGGATGTGATCCATCCTCAACACATCATCCACAATGTTCTTTTACTTCCCAGCCTTTGACCAAGCTACTCTCTCAGCCTAGACTACTCTCCTCCCAAACCCCTTTTGCCTTGCTGGTTCCTACTCATCTTTTTGGGCCTCAACCTAAACACCACTTCTGCCAGGAGTCTTTTCCCTAATCCCCTGGACTTCTGTATGTCCCTCTGTTGTCCATCCCCACCACCCTGTGTACTTCACCTATCATAACGCTCATAACTATTTACTGTCTTCTCCTCTAGACTTCATATATACAATGATTAGGGGAAATGTCTAATTCCTACCCCCACACAGTGCTTAACATGCAACAGACATTCAATTAATATTGGCTAAACAAATAAATAATCCAACAAGTCCTTATCTTTATAAGGCTTTTGTTTTTTCACAAAATGAAGATAGTGTACCAAATGATAACTTATTTCTTCCTTTCTGATATATATCCACAGGATGACCTCAAAATTTATAGTATTCAACAGCCCTACTATTTCTCAGTAAAAACAACCAACTAATGAAGATATGATTAAATTGAAGTTCATTTTTATCAGCCCCTATTTAAAATAAAATAGGTTAATTAGATAAGAAAACTATCTCTAATACAAATTAGCTGTTGGAAATTATCAAAAGAAAAAACACTATCTGTACCTTTTTAAAATAAAATACGTAAGTACGCTTAAAAATCAGCCCAAACAGACATTAAAAACTATATTTAAGAACTTGCCGGGTGCAGTGGCTCATGCCTGTAATCCCAGCACTTTGGGAGGCCAAGGCTGGCGGATCATGAGGTCAGGAGATCGAGACCATGGTGAAACCCCGTATCTACTAAAAATACAAAAAATTAGCCGGGTGTGGTGGCGGGCGTCTGTAGTCCCAGCTACTCGGGAGGCTGAGGCAGGAGAATGGCGTGAACCCAGGAGGCGGAGCTTGCAGTGAGCCAAGATTGCGCCACTACATTCCAGCCAGGGCGACAGAGTGAGACTGTCTCAAAAAAAAAAAAAAAAAAAAAAAAAAAAAAAAAAAAAAAAAAACCTCAAATTTTTGAAAAAGATAAATGAATTGCCTGAGAGCCTGCCTATCAGGAGCCACGTGATACAGGAGAGAAAGACTGTCCTGAGGAAGGTTAACAGCCAAGCCTAAGCAAAAAGTAAGTTTCCTTTTTTTGCCTCAAGGTCCTATACTCCCAGTTTCCTCTTACAATCCCTCTGTCACTCAACTCCGGTCCCACAGCAAAATTATGCTATGTACAACAAGTGCTGCATACTTCAAAAACAACTTCCTCAAACTAATATCTGTGGCAACAGTGGCTATTTAATGGCCTCCAGGTCTCAGCAAAGAAATCCTAGGAAAACATTGGGGATCAGCTATGTACCTTATGTTACAATTTGGTAGCCTGGTAGACACATCTATCCTCATTGTCATAGATCTATTCTTTCCAACCTGGAATTTGAAACTCCATGAACAAATTACAACAGCTAAAAAGTGGTGCTGCTAATGTTAGTGTCTCAATTTAGCATTATTTGAAATCTCAAAATACCCTGGCTAAACGAAAATTCCTCAATGGTAAGTCTAGAACAATTTTCTGTACTAGAATCCCTTCGCTGCTGAGATTCTGATGTAATCCTCTCCTCCATGTTTATCTCCTTGCAATTCTGCCATTCTTGGAACACAGTAAGTATTCAATAAATATATATAAGTGAATAAATGAATGGACCTTCTAAAAGCTCCAGGTTAAAAAGGAAGAGGCAACCACCACCGCAAATATCTCCTGAAAGGAACTAACAGTGTCGTACCTATAATGCATGAAGTATAATAAGTGTGTAAATTATAAGGTGTATTTGTCAACTCCCATGTAGCATGTAAATCGTGTCATTATTTAATATGTACACTGAGGTTTTCACAATAATCAGTCTTTTAAGAATTTAAGTGCATTCACATATTTCACCTAAAAATTATCACAACAAACCAAATTAATGCAGCACTTCATGCCAGTCTCACCAATCAAGAAGAAATGCTTACTCCAAGCCAAACAGTAATAGTAATAAAGTTGAAGGCACCTAACTAAAATATGCTGTAGATACAATCTAAAAGTAAAATTATATTTGATAATACACAAATTTCATGTACATTATTTAGAAATTAATATAATTATGTGACATGGTAATTCTCAGCTGGGTGTTGTAATAAAAGGAGATAAACACATTTTAGGTTATTCTGAAATGTTTGGAATTTAGCTAGCATAGATTTGTTTAATTTTATGAGAAAAAAATGAACATCTTATAGACCTGTGGTTAATGGATGACCCCAAAAAATTATATAATCAAAGACCAAAGGATAAAAAACATATCCACTTGACAAGGATATGACATAATCTGATATATATAACATGTTTTAAAGTTGCTATTATGTTATAAATATCAACCTATTCCTTATGTTCTGATGCAGGTTATTCTCAATATTCAGTGATCTTCTACAGTGGTTATTTTCCTGAGTGCTTTACAATAAACAGATAAGCCATGAGGCAAACCCAACAATGAAAAACAACGTTTATATACTACAAGACTCAGGACTTGGTAAGCACACTTACCAAAGAACAGACAAGGTAAGGAACAAATAGCTCCCATAAAGTAAAAATCATGAAAACTTCAGAAAGACACGAATTAAGGAAGGAAAGCATACACTAATTGGAACCAAGCGTTACATCAACACATATAGCAAGCTTTCCTTCTAAATAGTCTTTATTATGCCTGCTAAAACTACTTATATTCAGGTAATATCTTAATACAACTGATTTTCTTTTAAAAAAACAAGAGTACCTTTCCAGACAATCAATAATAAATGCAACCAGTATCATTCATTACCAGCACCAATCACTCAAACCACAATTCTAATTCATTTTCTACAGAAGTCTCGATTTCCTGTTATTTATTGTAAGTATTCCAGGAGTCTTACTATTCCATCTTATTTTTATCCACCATTCCTTATGCCTCTTTCCTAGAACTATTTGCCCTTTGATATGGTTTGGCTGTGTCCCCACCCAAATCTCATCTTGAATTGTAGTTCCCATAATCCCCACGTGTCGTGGGAGGGACCCAGTGGGAGGTAATTTAATCACGGGGGCGGCTGCCCTATGCTGTTCTCATGATAGCGAGTGAGTTCTCATGAGATCTGACAGTTTCATAAGGAAATTTTTTCTCAATCATAGCGAGTGAGTTCTCATGAGATCTGACAGTTTCATAAGGAAATTTTTTCCCCCTTTGCTCCAAACTTCTCTCTCCTGACACCCTGTGAAGAGGTGCTTTCCTCCATGATTCTAAGTTTCCTAAGGCCTCCCCAGCCATGTGGAACTCTGAGTCCATTTAACCTCTTTTCTTTATAAATTACCCAGTCCCAGGCATTTCTTCATAGCAGCATGAGAACAGAGTAATACACCCTTGATCTTGAAACTCTGACACTGCTTTATCTATGTAGAATAGCTTCTAAATAACAGTATCTACTAATCATGCCTTAAACTCAGGATTCTTTTCCATTAGAATATTCTGTATTCTGACTATATAACATACCAGTGCAATCACTGCTTCATGCATTAATAAAAAATTGTTGGGGGAAAAAGAGTCAAAGTTCAGCTTGGAGGTAATCGCAAGAACTAATGAAAGTAACAAAAATTTTAACATATTCACTTCAAAATCATACTCTCCTATCTCTAAAAGATTATAGAAACTTATGTTTAACACTTGATGAATTATTCAGTGAGAAAAACAGGGATATTTGCTACTACTAACTAAATTAGTTTTAAATTAATTCAAAGAATAAAAAGAAAAGGCAGTTTTCCACATAGCAATAGAAAAGGTGAGTATTTATAAAACAATGCACAATAGAATCAAAGGGTTTCTGGAGACTTATGAAAAAGATAACGATTACAGTCATCTATTCAGTGGTATTTTTCAGTTCTTCAGCTAGCCATTGTCATGAAAAAGGCAGCATGCCAGTCTGGATACCGTGTGGGGCCTAGTCTGGGAATAGAAGAGAGTTATTTTTTAAGCTCTCCTTAGCCAAACTGAGGAAGGCTAGTTCCTGACTGGACCCAGGTTAATACCATAATACTCTACTGAGGTTGAAGTCAGTGACTATAAAAAGATTATTGAGTTTTGAAGCCAAAGCTTCAAAAATTAAAGAGTTTGTCTGTGAATCTCAAGTAAATTTTTGAGACATCATGACACAGGAACACAGTTTTAAAAAGAGTATGATTTGCTTACAGCAGCTTTACAATAACACTAAGAAAATCTCAAGAGCATCTGTTCTTCAACTTCTCAATCTCATTCCCCACATCATTCTTCCCTCAAAAAGTTAATTTTAATGTTTATTAATGAGACCAAACAGCTAGAACACATTTTTAAAAAGACCTCCACGCAGTTCTGATTTACTCTCAACTCAACGTTGTTCAATTACTGTCCAGCACTTTTTAAATGATTTTCTGTTTAACCATATAGTGTGTATAGAGGGTGTTGTGGGTCGAATTATGTCCTCCATAAAAATACATTAAAATTTTAACCCCTAGAACCTGTGAATGTGACCTTATTTGGAAATAGGGTCTTTGCAGATGTAATCCGAGGTAAAATGAGGTCATGCTGGTTCAGGGTGAGCCCTAAGTCCACTCACTGGTATCCCTATATGGAGAGAGAAAGATATGAAGACAGAAAGCTCAGGGAAGAAGGACATGTGAAGGAGACAAAGACTGGAGTTACGGTGCCACAAGCCAATGAATAATATACTAAGGACTGCCGGTAAGCACCCGAAGCTAGAAAAGGCAAGGAAGAATTCTTCCCTAGACCCTTCAGAGGGAGCATGGCCCTGCCAACACCTTCATTTTGAACCTTATAGTCTCCAAAACTGTGAGAAAAAAAATTTTTGTTGTTTAAGTCCTCTAGTTTGTGGTAATTTGTTACAGCAGCCCTAGGACACTAATACAGGGGAGTAGAGGTTAACGGTTCTGAACCTGCTTTATACACATATACTAGGGACTGAGCAAACAAGTAACTGGATGGTAGATGGTGGAAGGCTTCTAACTGTTGGAGAGGGAAGTTATAGATAAGCAAGAGAGAAGGGCTAAAATAAATACTGCTCTCTGGATTAGAGTCAAAGACATCAGAAGGAACTCATGTTTGGCTCAATACTAATACTGACGAATAAACAGAGGAATAATTCTAGATATATGTGTATTATAGGCTAATATACATACCTGCATAACCTAGCCCTGTCCTCTGAAAGGGCCTAAAAGCAATGACATCCCAATAATAACAAGTATGTCCAGCACCCAGATCTTGGTTTCTGAATACCACTCTCCAATAAAAAGAACCAGAGCTCATTGGTGAAATGATTGATTCAAGGGCTAAGGTAGGACTAAGATGAACATGGAGCATTTTGTGGTACGCAAAAGTAAGGAAGTGCTCAAAAAACAAAAGGATGGCAGGGTGGTGTCCATGTCAAAGTGTCACCGGAACAACCCTGAAAGAGTTCTCAATGGCAAAATTTGAACAACAAAATATTATTACTAAGTCATAATCAAAAATATAAAACAAATTCACATAGTCTATACTGGCATAAATAAATGATTGAATAAATAAATAAATGAGAGAGAAGAATTCTTCTTACAGAAGAATTCCAAATCATATATATAAATATTTAGTCCTCCAGGATGTAGAACTTAGTGCCTCTAACTCCCATTTTCAGTGTGGGCAGGACTTAGTGACTTGCTTCCAAAAAATAGAGTATGATTTTAAAAAATAATAGAAATGGTAAAATACTGTTTTATAGTAGAGAAACCTGGCAAACATATCTTAACCAAGCGACGAAGGTAAATATCACTAATGATGTCAAATTATTATGTACCCCTGATATGATATGATGAAAAGAATATTTTCATCTCTGTAGTATTCTTGCCAAAAACTTACAGCCACAGTCTAATCATGAGAAAAACATAGGACAAACCTAATTTGAAAGACATCTATAAAATATCTGACTAGTTCTCCTCAAAACTGTTAAGGTTATGAAAAATAGGAAGAGAATGAGAAACCGTCACAGACCAGAGGAGATTAAGAAAACATTATAATTAAATGTAATGTGGTGTCCTGGATAGGAAACAGGAACAGAAAAGGACATTCATAGAAAAATGGGTAAAATTCTAATAAAGTCTATGGTTAAAAAATAAATGTGTACATATAGGAGTCCACATTGATATACATAAACAATTAAATAAATGGAAGAGAAGTGGCAAATATGTCTTAAAAGAATTCCAAATAATAAATTCACATATTCTCCCTTACAGGAGACGGAGTTAAACCCTCCCTTTTTGACTTGCCTCCAAAGAACAGAATATAGAAAGAAGAAAATTTGTTACTATACAATGCAGAGAACTTGCAAACCTAGTACTGCCTGTCCCTGAGCCTTCTGGGTGTGTGTATGTGTGTGTGTGTGTGTGTATGTGTGTGTGTGTGTGTGTGTGTTTTGAGATGGAGTCTCGCCCTGTCACCCAGGCTGGAACGCCATGGAGCAATCTCAGCTCACTGCAACCTCCACCCTCCAGGAGAGGGAGAGAGGGAGAGAGGGAGAGAGGGAGAGGGAGAGAGGGGGGGAGAGGGAGAGAGAGTGTGTGTGTAGATGGAGTCTCGCTCTGTCACCCAGGCTGGAATGCCATGGAGCAATCTCAGCTCACTGCAACCTCCGCCTTCCAGGTTCATGCAATTCTCCTGTCTCAGCCCCCCTGCTGTAGGTGAGACTCAGGCGCCTGCCACCACGTCCAGCTAATTTTTGTATTTTCAGTAGAGACAGGGTTTCACCATATTGGTCAGGCTGGTCTCCAACTCCTGACCTCAGATGATCCACCCACCTTGGCCTCCCAAAGTGCTGGGATTACACACATGAGCCACCACACCCAGCCTTGGGGTTTTTTTAATGATATAAATTACCAGTCAAGCTACCAACCTGGTCCTTAATTTCTCTGGTGCTGGTTGAAAATTCAGCCCCTTGGGGTCTGCTAACAAACTTTCTTACATATTGATCTGACACCATTTCTAGAATTTTGTCATTTTCTCTTTTATTGTCATTTTCTCCCTGTCTTCAGAGGGTTGTCTTCTTTTTTTAAAAAAAAAAAATTGCGTTTTAGTGGGATGTCATAAAGGAATAAAATTAGAGGCGTGTGTTCAATTTGCCATCTTACCCTAGAAATTTGCTTGAATTTCTTTCTAGGTTGGTAAATATATAGCTATCTAATTAGTTTTAACTGGATATACCGTGGAATAACCATTTCTCCATTGGTAAGCATATAAAGTTGTTTCCTATTTTTCACTAAATGATGTTGCAGTGAATATTCTTATACATATTATCTTTGTTCACCTGTGTGCCTGTGCTGAGTTAAGAACATATACACTTTATGTAAGTTATTCATGATTAACTTATTTAGCCTCTTAGTCTCATTTTCCTCATTTGTGAAATGCAGAGAATAGTGCCTACCTCATATGGTTATCGTGAAGATCAAACGAGTTAACATGTGTAAAGTACCTAAATTACCCTCTGTAAAGGCTATCAGTTATTAGAGAGCCACGTTTCCCACCTTTGCCCAAACCCCGGTTATTACAGTCTACTTTTTGAGAAGGAAGGGCAATTTTATTGGTAAAGACAGCATCAGCACCTCATTGTCTAAATTGCCGTTTCACTGTGACTGAGTTTGATAATCTTCTTTCCAATGTTTATCGATCGTTTGCCCTTTTCCCCATGCTTATGTATATCTTTTACTTATAAATTATGAAATATTTGAAATGATATAGATGAGTATCTGTTTTGGGGTATCATCCTTATTTATAGGAGCTTTTTTTTTCCCAAAGTGAAAGCAAGTTTATTAAGAAAGTAAAGGAATAAAACAATGGCTACTCCATAGACAAAGCAGTCCTGTGGGCTGCTGGTTGCCCATTTTTATGGTTATTTTTTGATGATATGCTAAACAGGGGGTGGATTATTCATGCCTCCCCTTTTTAGACCATACAGGGTAACTTCCTGACATTGCCATAGCATTTGTAAACTGTCATGATGCTGGTGGGAGTGCTGCAGTGAGGATAACCAGAGGTAACGCTCATCGCCATTTTGCTTTTGGTAGGTTTTGGCCAGCTCCTTTACTGCAACATGTTTTATCAGCAAGGTCTTTATGACCTGTAGTTTGTACTGACCTCCTATCTCATCCTGTGATGCAGAGTGCCTTAATCGTCTGGGAATGCAGCCCAGTAGGTTTCAGCCTCATTTTACCCAGCTCCTGTTTAAGATGGAGTTGCTCTGGTTCACACACCTCTGACATTTCCCCCCTGCCTTTTATAAGAGAACCCTTAATCCTAAGGGTTGCAGAGGGATGAAGATACATCTTCTTCTGTAACTTCTTCAGGCTGAATAGGGGCAATGATATTCCTACCTAACTATGAGAGTCTCTTGCACTCAGGGTAGAGAGGAGCTCAGTCAGAAAGCACCAGTATGGTAAGGTCCATTCATAACTCTTAAGTTTCAACAAAAGGTAAATGTTTAACTTATGAAAACATTCAGTAAGCTTCTCCTATATTCCTACACGAAGAGTGTAACAGCAATATATTCCACAGGAGTACAGCAAAATAAGTAAAGTTATTCCAAGTAAACTAAACTAGGTTTTCCATGAACTGGGCAACTGTTGAAACCAAGCTGATATGGGGTTGCTAGCTGATTGCAATGTGCCCAGAATTAGAATACTGATTCAGATTTTTACATTACCCATCCCACTTGTTCCGAGCAACAGTCAGAGATCACCTGATTGGTTCACAGGAATAAGCAGGGTTAGCCTACACTGCAGAAACAAACTTAAAAACAATTAATGAGACTAGAATTTAATAACAAGTGTACCATAGTTTTTGAAACATAGTATTTCCCTCTCCAGTTTCTCATTTTTACTAAAGACAAATTATGGTAAGACCAATATGCTTTATAAAACTTGGCCTGATTATTTGCATAAAGTGCAGCAAGAATAATTATTCTTGACATAAGCTCTTTTTAAATTGGCTTTGATGGAACTCTGTTCCATAGATGGAATTTCAGATAAGACTTTTTTTTTTTTTTTTTTTTTTTTTTGAGATATAGTCTCGCACAGTCACCCAGGCTGGAGTGCAATGGCACAAGCTCGGCTCACTGCAACCTCTACCTCCCATGTTCAAACGATTCTCCTACCTCAACCTTCTGAGTAGCTGAGATTACAGGCACCAACCACCACGTCCAACTAATTTTTTGTATTTTTAGTAGAGATGGGGTTTCACCATGTTGGCCAGGCTGCTCTCAAACTCCTGACCTCATGGTCCGCCCACCTTGGCCTCCCAAAGTGCTGGGATTACAGGTGTGAGCCACCACGCCCGGCCCCAGATAAGGCTTTTTTAAAGACAAGCCCAGCCTTGGGTTTCTACTCTCAAATAGCTATGAATTGGGTAAATTCCTCTCCTCCTGGGGTCCCAAGATAACCTGGGGCCCCTGGACCTGATAGAAAGTGACACTCTTTACTTACCATAGGTCAGAAATCCTGTTTACAGGGACTGTGTAGGCAAGGAATGAGGCCAGTTCCTCAAGGGGCTTTAATTGGCTCTATAAGTCAAGTTTAATTTCTTAAAGGAAAACACACCATTCCAGTCAAAGCCTTGGTAAAATAACCAATTTACCCAATTGTGTCCTGTTACAAAAGAACGCGGTGGCTCACGCTTGTAATCCCAGCACTTTGGGAGGCCGAGGCGGGCAGATCACGAGGTCAGGAGATCGAGACCACGGTGAAACCCCGTCTCTACTAAAAATACAAAAAAATTAGCCGGGCGTGGTGGCGGGCGCCTGTAGTCCCAGCTACTCGGAGAGGCTGAGGCAGGAGAATGGCGTGAACCCGGGAGGCGGAGCTTGCAGTGAGCCAAGACTGCGCCACTGCACTCCAGCCTGGGCGACAGAGCAAGACTCTGTCTCAAAAAAAAAAAAAAAAAAAAAAAAAAAAGAAAACAGATTCTTACTGCAAATAACCATATTGCCATAAGTTAAGAATACTTCGCAACTAGCTTCCAAATTCCGGAGAAATCAGGTAGAGAGAAATAAATATGCTACAAAGTTTGTTCATAGGAGTACACTCAACTGTTAAAAGCTGTAAAAAGCTCAGAAGAAGTTTTCTTGACTCTGAAAAACAAAACAAAGGATCAGCAACATTTTAAGCAAAGTTAAAAAGACTAGGCTTCTTCAGTTTAGTCCATGTCGTTATCTTCTGTTAGATAGTTATGAACATTTCAGCTCTGAGAGATCTGAAAGTTTTTTCCTTTATTCTGATGTCATAATCTCCAAAGTTATCAGAAAACTTGCACTTAAGAATACCTGCTAGAGTTCTATAGTTGATTATAAATCGCCTTCTAAAGAGGACTAAAACAAGACAACAATTGTCTGTGGATAGTAAAAAGTTTTAGGCCAGCCCCTATTGAAGCCACAATATATAAGGAAATTTGGTTGATTTTGTGGTACACAGAATTTTACATAACAATTATAAATAACATACATTAAGTCGTATTAGAATTATAGGAGTTTCTCATAACTTTGGAACATATTCCAATAACACATTTATGCAAATATAGTCCAATGCAAGCAAAACACCATTCTACATTTGATAATGCTTCCTGTATGACTTTACACCAAATAAGCCAAATTTCACCTTTATATTAATGTTCTATTAATGTTAAACCCGATTCTTAATAAAATTTTATAAATATGTCTATCCAATCTTAATCAGTTTGATCATAAGGTAAGATTCTTATAACCCTTTACATTTTTTTGTGAAACAGCAGATTAGTGCTCTAAGAAAAACCTGTTGTGCTTTTATTCTAATGTTTAATTTACGGAAAAACTGAGTAATACCCCTTTAACTTTAGTCAGTATGTTCACACACAGAATCTCTCAATTTTTTTCACACCATCCACAACTGTTCAAACCTTTAGCTTTATTCTAACTTAAAATAATTATTTAACTCTTCAGGCAAAAAAATCCACATTCCCGTGCCTTCTTATAATCTTTTACCAAAAGTACATTTTACTTTCCTTACACACCTTGCGTATAGCACTGTTTCTTCAATAGTCTCAATTACATGTTAGGATGTTAACTTTCAACGTTTGGTGAAAACCCTGGTTAGGAAGCAATTTTAGTTGTGTTACTAGGACACACCAGGCAGAACTGCAGTTAAGAACTGACTCTCCAGCATAGCTAGGGGGCATGGCTAACTCCACATGTCCCCAGGCCTTATCTGGAATCTAATGGCTTTACGGTAGGTAAATTGAACAGTTTCCAAAGTCAAACAGTTTGACCTTAAAGCATTTAGCAAATCTGATATCTGACCTTAATTTAGACCAAATGTCTACATTTTCAAGACATTTTATTTTACCAATAATTTTTAAAACTGTCTTTATTTCCAAAAGATTACTAAAGTCCCGTGAACAAAAAGGCATTAAAGTTTCCATTTTTCTGAAAAAATATTAAGTGCTTATTTTTCTATGCCAATTAGAGCTCTTTTATACATAAACATATAACACATATTAATACATAGACAGAAAGAAGATTCCGCACATGTAAGATTTTTCATTGCCAGTTTCTTAAGTGGATTACTGGCTTCAGGGTGGAGCCCTTGGAGGAAAAGGGCCACGAAAGCATGCATTTCTGGGGCCAAATAAGCAGCTGAAGGCAGAGACAGATCCCCAAAATTAAGGGTGCCATTTTATGCTGGTTCCTGGATCCCCAAAAGGAGGGAAATACTACAGAAGACAGTACAGTGCTTCTACTCTGCATTTAATTGCAAGGCAACCCAAAGCCAATCAGCCCATTTCATCATCAGCCCATCCCTCATAGGAGTCTCATCTCCCAGTGAGGGGGGTGGGGATGTTTCCTTATCTTCCAGGTGGCCAAGAGCATGCTTCTCTGATCTAAGTGTGCAAAGGGTCAAGTACCCCTCCTTAACTACTATTAGCCATCCCTTAAAGTATATTTCCTACCTAGTTATTACACACCAAAGCTCTCTCATAATGCAAAGTAATTTCTGTTACCCGCAAAACTCAAAACTGTCAGATAACACAATGCAAAACAGAACAGAGCCTTTGATTTTGAGAGGGATCCATCTGCTTTTAATTCCTGGGGTTTCATGAGGAAAACAGAAGGTTTTTTCCCTAAACAGGGTCTGTGGCACTTCCTCTGTTTTTCCCAAGGGGTCTTATAGGCTACCAGAAGTTATCTTAGGGCCTCTCACGTGTGCATTAAGAGTGGAAAGACAGCCAGGCGCCGTGGCTCAGGCCTGTAATCCCAGCACTTTGAGAGGCCGAGCAGGGCAGATCACGAGGTCAGGAGATGGAGGCCATCCTGGCTAACACAGTGAAATCCCGTCTCTACTAAAAATACAAAAAAAATTAGCTGGGCATGGTGGCACACGCCTGTAGTCCCAGCTACTTGGGAGGCTGAGGCAGGAGAATCGCTTGAACCCGGGAGGCAGAGGTTGCGGTGAGCCAAGATCGCGCCACTGCACTCCAGCCTGGGCAACAGAGCAAGACTCTGTCTCAAAAAAAAAAAAAAAAAAAAAAAGTGGAAAGCCAAAAAACAAATGGAGAAAAATAATTTAGTCGACTGAGAAGAAAAAACCTTTTTCCATAAAAACAAGTTCCAAGAAGAGAAAAACATAAGTGCCTGTTAAATATATCTATAGCTTGTCTATCCATTTTTACTTAAGCTGACTTTTAACCATAGTGCTCTTTAAAAAAAAAATCCTTTCAGATCTCTTATTACCTGACTTTAGCCTTCTCAAATGACCAATATTTCTAGCTTCTAAACTTTATCAAAGGTGCTTAGAGAAAGGAAAATTTAAGACAGTCCCCGGAGGAGAAGAGAATAGACAAGATCACAGATATTAAACCACAGAAATGACTTACTTCCTAGTGGAGAACTGAACCAGGACTGCCACTGTGAAAGTGCAAAATGTTAGCTACTGAGCTACATACAGTAAGCGGTGGTCCCCATTTCCTTTCCCAGAACGAGTCTACAGTAGTTAATTTTGAGCTTGCAGAGGCTTTTAACTATTTAATATGATTTTTAGAGCTAACTATGACATGAACCCTAAAATTCCTGTTCCCTGGAAAGGGGAGACCAAAAGTACTGCCACGTGGTTACAAGGTCAAGCTCCCAAGGACATAAAACAAGGTGGAGACTTCATCCAGTATTTTTGTTTGTTTCAGAGACCTGCAGCCAAATTTGTTACTGACCAGCTTGCTGGGTATTCTTGAAAAGCGGGCTTACAGGTGTTCTAAGCCTGTGTTTTATGCTGAAGTACCCCTCAAAACAGAAAAACAAATTCATAGCACAAAATACACCAGCTTAAGACTAGCCTTAGAATTCTTTTTTGCATTAATCAAAACTTCACAGACGAGATAAACACTGATTTGTTTTTTAAACCATTCAGTCAACCATTTGGACAGAGAGAGAGAAGCCTGAAATCTGACTGGTAAGAAATTCTTACTCTTTTGCCGGCATGCCAGGCTTCTGGGTTCCCTTTCCCTGAGTGGCCCTAGTGATCTTGCTTGTGGCACCACAGCCATGGGGGCCAAGCTGCATCATAAAGGAAAATTTTTTTTTCGTTCTGGCCAGAGCAAAATCCATGTAATAAAACATAGATGTTAGCCACTCTGCTTAGCACCCAATGTCAAACTGGCAAGGCTTAAATTTGCCCCCAGATGGGCCCCATCATCTTTAATCCAAACTCCGACTTGGAGTTTCAACACGTGGTATCTGGGCAAGATGGTCACCCTGAGTAATAGAAAAGATAGGAAAGGAAAAGTAGAGAAGGAAAGTATTGCCTGTGGCAGGGTGGGGAAGGTGAAGAGCTTAGGGAGGCCAGAGAAAGACCCACCCATTGCAGCAACACTGAAAAGTTCCAAGGTATCTACCAAAATTCAAATTTCCAAGGTATCTACCAAAACAAACTCTTAGAACTAATGCGTGAGTTCAGAAAGTTAACAAATACAAGATAAATATACAAAAAGCAAATGTGGCCAGGCACAGTGGCTCACACCTGTAATCTCAGCACTTTGGGAGGCTGAGGCAGGTGGATTACCTGAGGTCAGGAGTTTGAGGACAGCCTGACCAACATGGAGAAACGCCATCTCTACTGAAAATAAAAAAATTAGCTGGTGGTGGCACATGTCTGTAATCCCAGCTACTCGGAAGGCTGAGGCAGGAGAATTGCTTGAACCCCGGAGGTGGAGGTTGCAGTGAGCCAAGATCGTGCCATTGCACTCCAGCCTGGGCAACAAGAACAAAACTCCATCATCCATTCATTCACTCATTCATAGACAGAAAGATAGATAGATTGATTGATTTTTTAAAAGCAAATGTATTTCTATATTATAAATGTATTTCTAAATTTATTTCTGTGTTCTATGTCTTAAAACTTGAAAATATAATATGATTTACAATCACTCCAAAAACATAAAGTGTAAATCTAACAACATATGTATAGAAAATGTTAAAAACTATACAACACTGGTGAGCAAACTAAAAAATCTAAATAAATGAAGAACATACCATGTTCATAGAATGGAAAACTCACCAAGAAAAGATGTTATTTCTCCCCAATCTGATAGCTAAACAATAAAATTCCTATCAAATTCCCAGGAAAACTTTTTTTGTATTCTTTTTTGTGCAAACATAATTTTTATGAGTTTTACTTCCAGTAGCTTGATTATTCTAAGCTTATTTTTCTTTTTTCCTTTTTTTTAACCAAATACCCAGACTTCAATATTCTAAGCTTATACAGAAAGGAAAAGAAACTAGAAGTGCTAAAACAATTTGAAAAACAAAATAGTACACATAATAACTCTACCCAAAAAGTAAATAAGAAAAAAAAAAACCTCAGTCTATGTCTCACACTGTGTAATAAGGATTAATTAACTCAGCAAAAGTCTGGGTTTCCCACACCGTGCACATTCCAAGAAAGATTTGGCCCTTGCCTAGCTCCTAGGAAGTAACCTCTAAGCCCTTGGAATGTCCAGCCTAGTAAGAAAGTCTTTCTTTACCTGGGGGTTTTAGGCCACTCCATATAGTCTATGCTAATAATGTGATTAATGGTGGGGGCCTTGGACCAAATGGTATCAGCTTGAGGGCTGCAGACAGAGGTCATCCATGAAGGCAGTCAACCACACCTACATACCCACCTACCAAAAAACCCTGGACACCAGGGCTCAGCTGAGCTTACTCAGTTTTCAATATTCCACATGTTCTCATATATCACTGCTAGAAGAAACAAACTGTGCACATGACTTCACAGTCATAGAACAACTATAAATTTGGGCCTGGTGTCTCCTGGACCCTGTCCTTTGCTTCTTTTTCCATCACTGATTTAAATCTGTATCCTTTAGCTGTAACAAACCATAGCCATAAGTATAACAACTTTAAGTTCTGTGATTCTTTATGAAAATCATTGAGTCTAGGAGAAGCCTTGGAAACTCCTAAACACATATATATAAAAAATTAACTCAAAATGGATCACAAATATAATAAAAGAAAAAAATGAGAAAATATCTTCAAGATGTAGAACCAGGCAAAGAGTTCTTAAACTTGACATAAAAAGCACAAACCACAAAGGGAAAAAACCAGTACAGTGAATTTCAAATTTTAAAACTTGTGCTCTATGAGGCCAGATGTGGTGGGTCATGCCTGTAATCCCAACACTTAGAGAGGCAGAGGCCGGAGGATCACTTGAGCCCAGGAGTTCGAGACCAACCTGGACAACATAATAGGACCCTGTCCCTACAAAAAAAAAAAAAAAAAAAAAAAAGCCAGGAATAGTGGCACAAGCCTGTAACCAAAGCTACTTGGGAGGCTGAAGCAGAAGGCTCACTTGAGACCAGGAAGTCAAGGCTGCAGTGAGCCATGATAGCACAACTGCACACCAGCCTGGGTGACAGAGTGAGACTATCTTCAAAAAAATGAAAAAAAAAAAAAAAAAAAAGGGAGTACGGAAGGGAAATTTTGCTCTGTGGCCAGGTATGATGGTATGCACCACTACACTACAGCCTGGGCAACACTGCAGGACCCTGTCTTTAAAAAAAAAAAAAAAAAAAGTCCCGGTGCAGTGGCTCACGCCTGTAATCCCAGCACTTTGGGAGGCTGAGGCAGGTGGATCACAAGGTCAGGAGTTCGAGACCAGCCTGGCCAACATGCTGAAACCCTGTCTCTACTAAAAATACAAAAATTAGCCAGGCGTGGTGGCGTGCACCTGTAATCCCAGCTACTCAGGAGGCTGAGGCAGGAGAATCACTTGAACCCGGGAGGCGGAGCTTGCAGTAAGCCATGACAGTGCCACTGCACTCCAGCCTGGGCAAGAAGAGAGCGAGACTCTGTGTCAAAAAAAAAAAAAAAAAAAAAAGGCTGAGGTAGGAGGGGATCACTTGAGCCCAGGAGTTCAAGACCAGCCTGGGCAATATAGCAAGCTCTCTAAAAAAAAAATAAAAAATTTTTAAAATAGTAAAACCTTGCGCTTTGTAGGAGATACAATTAAAAGTGAGAGGTGATGACAGCTGGGCTTCCTGGGTCAAGTAGGGGCTTGGAAAGCTGTAAAACTCACTCATTTCCTGCATCAAGAATTACTTCAGTTCTGGATAAATAATATTGAGGTATAATATATGCTTAAAATATTCCTAACACCAGGATTTACTTATGTGTTTTCTTCCCCAAGAAAGCTATAAACAGCAAGAATTTTAGCTGTAAGTTTTCCTGTGTGCCCTCCCCCGAAACCAGAGTTAAAGAAAAGATTAACTGCCCATTTTTCTGTGATCGGTGGGCCTTATCTATCCTCCCAATTCCTTGTAAACATAGTTTGTAAGTTCTATAAGATCCTGCTTTTTTGCTGTGCAGCTGCAAGGCCATAAATCAGGTAAGCGTAAGTCGCAATTTCAGTTTTTCTCAAAATCTAAAGCATGTCACAAAATAATTTACTGCCTTTGTTTCTCGCTCCTGTACTGTAACATACTTCCCGCCTCACGTATCTCCCGCCTTAAAGAGTTTAAAAGGCAATCACCCAAGCAAGCAGTGGCAACCCATTCGGGACCCCTTCCATGCTGTGGAAGCTTTATACTTTCGCTCTGCTCAATAAAACCTACAGCTCACTCTCTCTCTCGGTCCAAGTCTCTGTCACTCGCCATGGTCAGCCGCCACACCAATTCTTTGGCGTGGCTAGGCAAAGAACCTTGGGGGTTACATCTTAGCAAGCCAGCCAGGAGACTCCAGGAAGAGCATCCCAACTGCCACGTAGTGAGTACTCTTGGACCTCTTTTGCTTGCTATTCTGTCCCGTCCTTCCTTAGAATTTGGAGGCTAAACACTGGGCACCTGTCGGCCAGTTAAAGGTGATTAGCAAGACCACTCGACTAAAAACACGGGTGTCAGCCTGGGAAAGGGCTCTCTGACAATCCCTGACCCTTTGGGGTTGGGAGCATTGGTTTGCCTGGAACCAGTTTTAAGTCTTTCACTTTCCGTAGTGGTCCCGAAGTACGCCCGGGAGTGCTCAGCAAATGTCACGGTCTCACAGATATCCTGGTTGAGACCACGGCCCCACCAGAGGCTCCCACAGCATGGGTTACTAAGCGTGAGACAGCCACATCTTCTGACCCCTGCATCCTGGGTTCAAATAACTGCCGGTTAGACTTCTTTCCTCACCTGGTAAGCAAGATTATTCCCACTAGACAGGACCAAGAATCCCTACCTAGGAGACTTAAGTTTTTAAGGTGGTGTTCAGAGGTTCCCTGTTGATGGTGCCCTCTGGAATTTAGGCAGGTGTTGCCATCTGATGGCCACTTTGAAAGGCCAGTTCCCCACCATCATGTATGGTCTCCCACGACAATTTGAAGACAGATCTGTAATTTTCATGTGGATGGTAGAGGCCCTAGGACATTTTCTTCATTGTTCCCCAGATGAACCTCCTTTTTTTTGGTGCCTCTCAAGTATAATCTGTGGTGTATGGGTACGGTCCTTAGAGCAGTTGAATTGCTTTTTCAACGATTCAATCATGGGTACTGGAAGATAGAAAATATAGTCAATTGAGACACGGGATACTGGTACCACCTTAAGATGGGGACTTACTCCTTTGATGGAAAGTGGGGACAAAGAGCTAGAGTGCAGCAGTTGTTCTCTTGGCCTTGGCCTAGAGGACATCAACCACCCCCTTTGAGCTTACTAAGCCTCCTGTCACTAATTCAGAGATTCTTCCTTGAAGGGCAGTTTTATGGCCAGGCCCACGTCAATTGGGCCTTGACATGCAAGCATCAGTGGTGCCCCCGACCCAGGCCTTGCCACCCTGGAACAGATAGGACACGTTGGCAAAGGGACCACAATAAATCCAACAGTCCTCATGCCCCATCTAGTGGTCAATGCGTGCACGGCAGGGGGCAAGGACGATTTCCATTCTGCCGGTAAGCGTGGTTACATCTGGTAAATGGAAGGCTCAAGGACGATCACGCGCTCCGAGCACAATTTGGACTGGACCCTTGGGGGATGCCCTAAGGGGAAGATAAGTCCCTAACACTAACCAGGGGTGTGGGCATGCCTGTGTTTAAAATGCCAGTTGGGCACCACACCTTCAAAACCGGGCACTCCCTTAAGATGTATCCTGAATAACTGGGACAAGTTCGACCCTGAGACCTTAAAAAAAGAAGAGGCTGATTGTCTTCTGTACCAATGCCTGGCCACAGTACTCCTTACAAAATGGAGAAACTTGGCCCCCTGAGGGAAGTACTAATTATAACACCATTCTACAACTAGATCTTTTCTATAAATGGGAAGGTAAATGGAGTGAAGTCCCTTATGTACAGGCTTTCTTTGCCCTGCGTGACAATACTGCTCTATGACAAGCCTGCAGGATTTGCCCAAATGACAAAAACCCACAATTGCCTCCATACTCAGGGCCTCCTTCCTTAGCCCCACACTCTTCCCTCACTGATTCTCCTCCATCCAGCCCCACCAAAGTGTTAGAGGCACACCGAAAAGAAAACGTAAACTCCGCAAACCAGGCACCCAAACTAAGTCCCTTACAAGCAGGAGGAGGAGAATTTAGGCCCACCTGTGTGCATGTCTCTTTCTCACTCTCAGATTTAAAACAAATAAAGACAGATACAGGGAAATTCTCAGATGATCCCAATAACTACATAGATGTCTTACAAGGGTTAGGGCAGTCCTTTGATCTAGCACGGAGGGACATCATGTTGCTCCTTGATCAGACCTTAAGTCCTACTGAAAAGGAGGCAGCTTTGGCGGCAGCCCAGCAATTTAGGGATTTATGATATCTCAGCCAGGTAAACAGATCGAATGGCCCCAGAGGAGAAGGAAAAATTCCCCCACAGGGCAACAGGAGGTCTCCACTGTAGACCCTCACTGGGATACCAACTCAGATCATGGAGATTAGAGCTGCAGGCATTTGCTAACTTGTATCTTGGAAGGGTTAAGAATAAGTAGGAAGAAGCCTATGAACTACTCAATGCTATCCACAGTCACACAGGAAAAAGAAGAAAACCCCTCAGCTTTTCTAGAAAGGGTATGGGAGGCTCTAAGAAAGTATACCTCCCTAACTCCGGATTCCCTGGAAGGCCAACTTATTCTAAAGGATAAATTTATCACCCAATCAGCGGCTGATAATAGGAGAAAACTCCAACATTCTGCCTTAGGCCCAGAACAAAGTTTGGAGGCATTATTAAACCTGGTGACCTTGATGTTCTATAAAATGGACCGAGAGGAATAGGCCAAAAGGGAAAAGCGAGATAAGAGAAAGACGGCAGCCTTGGTCATGGCCCTCAGACAAGCAAACATTGGAGGTTCAGAAAGGACAAAAAATGCAACAGGACAGTCACCTGGTAGGGCTTGTTATCACTGTGGTTTGCAAAAGACACTTTAAAAAAGATTGTCCAACAAAAAACAAACCGCTCCCTCGCCCATGTCCAATATGCCAAGGAAATCACTGGAAGGCATGCTGCCCCAGATGATGAAGGCTCTCGGGGCCAGAAGCCCCCAGCCAGATGATTCGGCAAGAGGACTGAGGGTGCCTGGGGCAAGCGCCAGTTCATATCACCCTCAAAGAGCCCCGGGTAAGCTCAACCATTAAGGACCAGGAAATCGATTTCCTCCTGGACACCAGCACGGCCTTCTCAGTGTTAATCTCCTGCCCTGGACGGTTATCCTCAAGATCCACTACCAACCGAGGAATCCTAGGACAGCCTGTAACCAGGTAACTCTCCTACCTCCTCAGCTGCAACTGGGAGACCTTGCTCTTTTCACATCTTTCTTATCATGCTTGAAAGTCCCACACCCTTACTAAGGAGGGACATATTATCCAAAGCTGGAGCTACTATCTACGTGAATACGGGGGACAAATTACCCATTTGTTGTCCCTTACTTGAGGAGGGAATCAACCCTGAAGTCTGGGCAACGAAAGGACAATTTGGTAGGGCAAAAAATGCCCGTCAAGTTCAAATTAGGCTAAAAGACCCCACCACTTTTCCTTATCAAAGGCAATATCCCCTATGGCCTGAAGCTCATAAAGGACCAGAGGATGTTATCAGGCATTTAAAAGCTCAAGGCTTAGTGAGAAAATGCGACAGTCCCTGCAACACCCCAATCCTATGAGTACAAAAACCAAATGGTCAGTGGAGACCAGTGCAAGACCTCAGAATCATCAATGAGGCAGTAATTCCTTTATATGCTGCTGTACCCAACCCCTATACGCTGCTCTCTCAGATACCAGAGGAAGCAGGACGGTTCACTGTTCTGGACCTCAAGGATGCCTTCTCCTGCATTCCCCAGCACACTGACTCCCAGTTCCTCTTTGCCTTTGAGGATCCTACAGACCACACGTCCCGACTTTCATGGACGGTCCTGCCCCAAGGGTTTAGGGATAGCCTTCATCTGTTTGGTCAGGCACTGGCCCAAGACCTAGGCCAATTCTCAAGTCCAGGCACTCTAGTCCTCCAATATGCAGATGACTTACTTTTGGCTACCAGTTTGGAAGCCTCACGTCATCAGACTACTCTAGATCTCTTGAATTTTCTAGCTAATCGAGGGTACAAGGTATTTAAGTCAGAGGCCCAGTTCTGCCTACAACAAGTTAAATATCTAGGCCTAATCCTAGCCAAAAGAACTAGGGCCCTCAGCAAAGAACAAATTGAGCCTATACTGGCTTATCCTCGCCCTAAGACATTGAAACAGTTGCGGGGATTCCTTGGAATCGCCGGCTTTTGACGACTGTGAATCCCTGGATACAGTGAGATGGCCAAGCCACTCTATATTCTGATAAAGGAGACCCAGAGGGCAAATACTCATCTAGTAGAATGGGAATCAGAGGCGGAAACAGCCTTCAAAACTTTAAAACAGACCCTAGTACAAGCTTCAGCCCTAAGCCTTCCCACGGGACAAAATTTATCTTTATATGTCACAGAGAGAGCAGGAATAGCTCTTGGAGTTCTTACTCAGACCCGTGGGATAGCCCTACAGCCAGGGGCATACCTAAGTAAGGAAACTAATGTAGTAGCAAAAGGCTGGCCTCACTGTTTATGGGTGGTTGCAGCAGTGGCCATCTTAGTATCAGAGACTATCAAAATAATACAAGGAAAGGATCTCACTGTCTGGACTACTCATGATGTAAGTGGTATATTAAATGCTAAAGGAAGTTTGTGGCTCTCAGATAACCACCTACTCAAACACCAGGCACTAATCCTTGAAGGACCAGTGTTTCAAATATGCACATGTGCAGCCCTCAACTCTGCCACTTTTCTCCCAGAGGATGGGGAGCCAATTGAGCAAAACTGCCACCAAATTATTGCCCAGACTTATGCCGCCCGGGAGGATCTCTTAGAAGTCCCCTTAACTAACCCTGACCTTAACCTGTATACTGATAGAAGTTCATTTAGGTACAATGGGCAGGCTATGCCATAGTCAGCAATGCAACAGTACTTGAGAGTAAGCCTCTTCCCCCAGGGACCAGCACCCAGTTAGCAGAACTAGTGGCACTTAGTTAGTGGAACTAGTGGCCTTAGAACTGGGAGAAGGAAAAAGAATAAATGTGTATACAGATAGCAGCTATGCTTATCTAGTTCTATATGCCCATGCTGCAATATGGAAAGAGAGGGAGTTTATAACCTCTCGGGGGACACCCATTAAGTACCACAAGGAAATCATGAAATTCCTGCATGCAGTACAGAAACCCAAGGAGGCAGCAGTCTTACACTGCCGGGGTCATCAAAAAGATGAAGGAGAAGCAGCAGAAGGAAACCGCCAAGCAGATGCTGAGGCCAAAACTGCTGCTAAGCAGGACTTCCCTTTAGAAATGCCCATGGAAGGACCCTTAGTATGGAGCAACCCCCTCCAGGAGGTTAAGCCCCAGTATTCCACAACCGAAACAGAATGGGGACTCTTATGGGGGCATAGTTTTCTCCCCTCGGGGTGGTTACCGACAGAAGAGGGAAAGGTGCTCATACCTGAAGCCAGCCAGTGGAAAATACTTAAGACCCTCCACCAAACCTTTCATACAGGTATTGAAAGTACCCGTAAGATGGCCAAATCCCTATTTACAGGGCCAAACCTTCTTAAAACCATCCGGCAGGTAGTCAAGGCCTGCGAGATGTGCCAAAAAAAAATCCCTTGGTCCATCATAAGGCCCCTCTGGGGGAACGAAGAATAGGGCACTATCCTGGAGAGGACTGGCAGTTAAACTTCACCCACATGCCTAAGTCAAGGGGATTTCAATACTTGTTGGTCTATGTTGATACCTTTACAAATTGGGTGGAAGCCTTCCCCTGCACAACAGAGAAGGCCCAAGTAGTAGTTAAAATCTTACTTCACGAAATAATTCCTAGATTCGGACTTTGCCCAAAGCTTACAGAGCAACAATGGTCCAGCTTTTAAAGCTACAATAACTCAAGGATCGAAAAGGCAAATGAAACACTAAAGAGGCATATGAGAAAGTATCTCCCATGGCCACTCTCTTGCCCATGGCCTTGTTAAGAATCCGAAATTCCCCTGGAAATTTGATCCAAAATCAAATGGGGCTCAGTCCATATGAAATGCTTTATGGATGGCCTTTTCTCACAAATGACTTCCTACTTAATCAGGAAACGGCCAATTTGGTCAAAGATATAACTTCTCTAGCAAAGTATCACCAAAACCTTAAAACTTAACCCAAAGGGTGTGACAGGAAAAAAGGAATAGAGCTGTTCCAACCAGAAGATCTAGTATTGGTCAAGTCCCTCCCCTCTACCTTCCCATCTATGGATCCCTTGTGGGAGGGACCATACTCAGTAATCTTCTCTATCCCCACTGCAGTTAAGGTGGCAGGAGTGGAATCCTGGATTCACCACACCCGAGTTAAACCCTGGACACTCCCTGAGGAACTTACAGGACTATCAGCTCAGGAGTCTCAAGATCAGCCAGACCAGCCTCGACACACCGGTGAGCCACTTGAGGCCCTGCTTCTCCTATTTTGGAAGGAAGCATCCCAGGCTAAAAAGACTCCTACAGTTAATCCTAAAGAAGAAAAACATCTCTACCTAAAAGAGGATAAGCAGAAAACCTATATGATCTTTGACATCTCTCCTTGCTCTCTTTAATGGAATCCTTATACTGTTTCATCATATTAAACAGTATACTAACCATACTAACCATACTCTTTGCAGTAGGATTATATACTATAGCTCCTGCCGGGACAAAAATCCTGATCACATCAACCTTTTTTCTATCGTCCTTCCTTTTAACAATTTACTCCTTCTTCCCTCCTCCTTTCCACTACCACTCCACCTACAGAGCACCATGACTCCCTTTATAAGGATCTCCTAAGCTTCTTTTAACTCTCCTAAGTATTCTTTCTGCCACCTCTTCATCCCTCCCCAACTGCACTTGCTTCCCTAGTGCATACTCTCCTCCCCTTCCCAGAAACACTGATGTAGTCTACTTCGAAAGGATGTTGTTTAAAGCTAAACCAGGCTTTACTACCCACACCTATATGAGAAAGGAATGTTATAGTGCTGCTTCTCTCTGCTCCCACAATGGCCATACATATCACCAAGGACAAATGACCCAGTCCAACTGTCCTGATGCCATAAGGACTACCCAATGTTGGACATATTACACCCATGTGGGTATAACTGATGAGGAAGGTGTCCAGGATAAAGCCAAAAAACAACATGTTTAGCAAGTAATTAAAAACTTGATCCAATCATCTAACACTCCAAGTCCATATAAGAAACTAGACATTTCCAGGTTACAAAAGACTCTTGACTCTCATGGAGTCTATTTAACACCACACTCACAGGAATGCAGGAGGCCTCTCCTAACAATCCAACTAACTACTGGATGTGTGTTCCCTTGCGTTTCCAACCACTTGTCCCAGTAGTCCCTGTCCCAGGACATTGGAACCTATCCACCTCAGCCCTAAACACCACCGGGATAATTGGCTCCCCAGTCACCAATCTGCCAGCCACACAGGCCTCAAATCTCACATGTATAAATTTTAGCATGACTCCCAATAGAAACATCTCCCAGTGTCAATCCTGGATACCAGTGACCTCAGGTTTCACCTGTCTAACTCCAGACATCTTTTTCATCCGTGCTAACACAGCTTATCGATGTCTAAATGGCACCCCAAAAGAGTTATGCTTTCTCTCATTTCTAGCATCCCCATGTCCATTTATACCAAACAAGATTTGGAAAGTCTCCTTATACCCCAGTCCCACCACGCACGAGCTCCTATTCTCCCTTTTATGGTAGGAGCCAGAATACTGGGTGGGCTTGGGACAGGAATTGGAGATATAACCTCATTCACCCAATTCTATTACAAAATATCACAAGAATTAAATGATGATATGGAATGGGTTGCCAACTCCCAGATGACCCTACAAAGCCAGCTTAATTCTCTGACTGGGGTGGCCCTCCAAAAACGAAGGGCCCTAGACTTACTAACAGCTAAAAGAGGAAGAACCTGCCTCTTCTTAGGATAAAGATGTTGCTACCTCGTCAACCAGCCAGGAATTATTGCCAAAAAGGTCCAGGAGCTAAGGGAATGAATAGAACGTAGAAAGAAAGAGCTCCAACTCTCAGGACCCTGGAGTATATTTAACCAACGAGTACCTTGGCTTCTCCCCTTTCTAGGCCCTGTAACAGTCATCTTGCTATTACTCGCCTTCGGTCCCTGTATTTTTAACCTCCTTGTCAAATTTATTTCCTCCAGGATCAAGGCCGTCAAGCTACAAATGGCCTTACAAATGGAACCTCAAATGAATTTAACTCACAGCTTCTACCGAGGACCCCAGGATCAACCCACTGGTCTCTTGACTGGCCTAGAAAGTTCCCCCCTGGAGGACAATACAACAGCAGGGCCCCATCTTTGCCCCTAACCAGCAGGAAGTAGCTAGAGCAGTCATCGCCCAGTTCCCAACAGTAGTTGGGGTGACCTGTTTAGAGGGAGGACTGAGAGGTGATGCCAGCTGGGCTTCCTGGGTCGAGTAGGGGCTTAGAAAGCTGTAAAACTCACTCATTTCCTGCATCAGGACTTACTTCAGTTCTGGATAAATAATATTGAGGATATATGCTTAAAATATTCCTAACACCAGGATTTGCTTATGTGTTTTCTTCCCAAGAAAGCTATAAACAGCAAGAATTTTAGCTGTAAGTTTTCCTGTATACCCCACCCACCCCCGCCAAAACCAGAGTTAAAGAAAAGATTAACTGCCCATTTTTCTGTGATGAGCAGACCTTATCTATCCTCCCAATTCCTTATGAACACAGTTCGTAAGTTCTATAAGATCCTCTTTTTCTTTCTTCCTTATGAACACAGTTTGTAAGTTCTATAAGATCCTTATGAACACAGTTCGTAAGTTCTATAAGATCCTCTTTTTCTCAGCTCCACGGCCATAAAACGGGTAAGCATAAGTCGCAATTTCGGATTTTCTCAAAATCTAAGGCATGTCACAAAATAATCTACTGCCTTTGTTTCTCGCTCCTGTAACATGCTTCCCGCCTCCGGTATCTCCCACCTTAAAGAGTTTAAAAGGCAATCACCCAAGCTAGCAATGGCAACCCATTCGGGACCCCCTCCACACTGTGGAAGCTTTGTACTTTCACTCTGCTCAATAAAACCTACAGCTCACTCTCTCTCTCAGTTCAAGTCTCTGTCACTCGCTGCAGTCAGCTGCCACACCAATTCTTTGGCGTGGCTAGGCAAAGAACCTTGGGTGTTACAAAAGGATAAAAAGACAAGATACAGAGTGGAAGAAAATATTTGCAAACAACATATCAAACAAAGGAGTAGTATCTAAAATATATAAAGAATTCTCAAACTCAACAGTAAAGAAGAAAACTTCTGGGCACAGTGGCTCACGCCTGTAATCCCAGCACTTTGAGAGGCCAAGGTGGGTGGATCACTTGAGGCCAGGAGTTCAAGAACAACCTGGCCAAAAGGTGAAACCCCATCTCTACTAAAAATACAAAAACTAGCCAGGCATGGTGGCAGGTGCCTGTAATCCCAGCTACTCAGGAGGCTGAGGCAGAAGAATCGCTTGAACCTGGAAGGCAGAGGTTACAGTAAGTCAAAATCCCGCCACCGCACTCCTGCCTGGACAACACAGCAAGACTCCATCTCAAAAAAAAAAAGGAAACGATACAATTAGAACACAGGTAAAAGGCATGAAGAGACATTTCATTGAAGAAAAAAGAAAACAGACAAGTGGGAAAATAAGCATATGAAAAATTGGTCAACATTACAGTGATTAAGACCTGGTTTTCAGGCCAGCATGTGAGAAGCTTGAAAGTCATCATCTAACAAGTAAAAAGCTGAACAAAGTGAAAAAGCAACAACTCTTCTTAGATCCCAAAGAGAACTGAGGTCACATTGCAAACAGCTGCTCCCAAAACAGAAGACAGCAACATGGCAAATGCATAGAATACACTTATTAGAGCTTGAAACTTGTGTGGGACACAGGACCCAGGTGGGAAAACTTGAATTATATTAATTGCTGGAGGCTGAGTATGAAGAAGTCTGAGAGTTAAAAATTCCAAAACGACCCTGTCATAGGGAGACTACCAGACTTTTACGAGTTTTACTTCCAGGAGTTTGACCTGGTTCTCACAGTAAGTATCAGAGAAAAATCCCCTCGTGACTCCGGAAAAGGGAAGATAAAAGGGGCCATTTTGAAATACACCAGAACATTCTATTCTTAATACGGTCTGCCCTCAGGAGAAACTATTTAACCAGAGTCTAACCTCTTTGTAGTTTTAACAGAGCCTAACTTACCTTGGGGAAGAGAAATAACGAACTCCAGTCAATTCTAGTCTTCCGGGTGGTTAAAGGGAAATACCCAACTAAAGCTCCCTGTAGCCATCCTGTCCCACTCAAGTTAGTAAAAACAGAAAAAAACTGAGAAGCATCTGTGACGTTACAACCCAGGGGCACCGGCTCACTAAAAGACTGAGGCCAAATCATAGGACACTTCCCCTTCCCACATACCTTACCACCACATTACTAAAGGTCTGCTCACCAGTTTCTTTTACCCAGTATATCACGATCAGCTTTCAAAAAATAAAAATAAAAAGTACAAGGCACACTGTAAGGCAAAAAAAAAATAGTTTGAAGAAATAGAGCAAGCTTCAGGACTAGACTCAAACACGGCAGGGATATTGGAATTACTAGACCAGGAATTTAAAACAACTATGATAAATAGGGTAAAGGCTCTAATTGAAAAAGTAGACATCTTCCAAGAACAGATGGATAATGTAAGCCGAGGGATAAAAATTTCAAGAATCAAAAAGAAATGCTATAGAACAAAAATACTCTAATAGAAATGAAGAATGCCTTCGATGGGCTCATTAGTAGACTGGACTTGGCACAGAAATCTCTTGAGTTTGAAGATATGTCAACAGAAACTCTTAAAACTGAAAATAAAGAGATAAAAGGCTGGTAAAAATGGAACATAATTATTTAAAAAAAAAAAAAAAAGAAGAAGAAGAAGAAGAAGAAGAAGGCAGAGGCTGCAGTCAGCCAAGATCACACCATTACACTCTAGCCTGGGCGACAGAGCAAGACTCCATCAAAAAAAAAAAAAAAAACGCATTATATCCAAGAATTGTGAGACAACTACAAAAGGTATGCCTTACATCCTTCACAAAATTTAACTCAAAATAGATCACAAACCTAAATGTAAAACACAAAACTATAAAACTCCCAGAAAATAACATAATAGAAAACCTAGATGACAATGGTTATAGCAATGATTTTTTAGATAAAACGGCACAATCCGTGAAAGAAACAACTGATAAGCTTAACTTCATTAAAATAGAAAGCATCTGCTCTGCAAAAGACAATGCCAAGAGAATAAGACAAGCCACAGAATGAGAAAATACAGTAGGCCCTCCATATCTGCAGGTTCCACATCTGCAGACTCAACCAACCATGGATCAAAAATATTAACAATAAAAATAATCAAACTTTAAAAACAATATAGTATAACAACTATTTACACAGCATTTACATTGTATTAGGTATTGTAAGGAATCTAGAGATGATTTAAAGTATACAGAAGTAAGTGTGTAGATTATATGTAAATACTACACTATTGTATATAAAGGACTTGAGCATCCTCAGATTTTGGTATCGGGGTCCTGGAACCAAGCCTACACAATACCAAAGGATGTCTTTATTTGCAAAAGACATGTTCGATAAAGGCCTGTCATCCAAATATACAAAGAACTCTAAACTCAACAATAAGAAAACTAACAACCCAATTAAGAAATGGGCTTTATAAAGACCTTTACAGAGACCTCATCAAAGATGATAAACAGGCAGCAAACAAGCATATGAAAAGGTGTTCCACCTCATACATCGTCAGGAAAATGCAAATTAAAACAACAAAATACTACACACTTATTAGAAAGGCAAAATCCAGAACACTGACAACACCAAATGCTAAGTAGGATGTGGAGCAACAGAACCCTCAGGTATTGCTGGAATGCAAAATGGTACAGCCTCTTTGGAAGACAGTTTGGTGGTTTTTTTACAAAACTAAATATGCAAAATTAAACATAGAAAACTAAATATACTCTTACCACATGATCCAGCAATTGAGCTTCTAAGTATTTAGGCAAGAGAGTTGGAGACCAAAATAAAAGTCCTAACCCTTCCAACAGACTACTGGACCCTGCTTTAGTTAAAAGACCCCAAAATTTCAAGTTAGCAGCCATGGCAAGACAGTAAGCTGTTCATGATCCATTTGCTTCCAACCCTCTTCCCCTTTCTAATCACTGGATTTTCTCAAAAGCCAATGTGAGAAAACAAAACTCCAAAACACCCCTTCATTCAAGTCATCTAAACACACCCCCTCCTGTTTTTACAGTTTCAACATGACAACTATTTTAGGCCACAAAGATTTTCTTCTTGATAAGTGGCTTTTGGAAAGGACTGGTTCTGGCCAGTCACCTGAGGATGCACAGTTTATGGACTTCTTCCCTACATTTCACCTTTTACATATAGAACCTAATTACAATGCATTTAAGTATTAAATCTCCACCCCAAAGTGATTATGAGAGGTATGTTACATATGAGTAAACCTAAAACGCATGTGTGTGGGTCTCCTTCATGAATATTCATGGCTCCTTCTGTAACCTGTTAAATATAGCTGTATGCCTAGCCAATCATCAGCATAAGTTCTTACCTTAAACCCTCACCTCACCCGACCCCACCCTGCCTGGAAATGCCTATCTCTCAATTTCTGCTGAGACTATGCCTCCCAGCCTGTCAGAATGGCCTATACAAGCTGCAAACCTTTGTGAGAAATGAAGCTCTCCTTTCCAAATCTATGAACCTCATCATTCTTCAGCTGACAGAGTTGAAAGCTGACATTCACACAAAAACCTACACAAGGCTGTTTACAGCAACTTTCCTCATAATTGCCAAAACCTGGAAACAACCAAGATGTCCTTCAGTAGGTGAATGTTGATAAACTGTGGTACATCCAGACAATGGGATATTTACTCAGCACTAAAAACAAATGAGCCATCAAGCCATGAAAAGACATGGAGAAACTTAAACGCATATTACTAAGTGAATAAAGCCAAACCCACAGAATATACAACACCAAGAGTGAACCCTAATGCAGGGGTCCCCAAACCCCAGGCCACAAACCAGCACCGGTCAGTGGCCTGTTGAGAGCCCGGCTGCACGGCAGGAGTGAGCGGCTTGCAGGTGAGTGAGGGGAGCTGGGCAGCACCTCCTGTCAGATCAAAGGCGGCATTAAATTCTCATAGAAGCACGAACACACAGCACATGCGAGGCATGTAAGTTGTGCGCTCCTTATGAGAATCTAATGATAAATATAATGCAATGCACTTGAATCATCCCAAAACCATCCACCCCAACCCACCCTGGTCCGTGGAAAAACTACCTTCCACCAAACCAGTTCCTGGTGCCAAAAAGGTTGGGGACTGCTACCCTAATGCATGAACACTGGGTGATAATAGTGTGTCCATGTAGATTCATCAATTGTAATAAATATACTACACTAGTAGGAGATAATGACATTGGAGGAGGCTGTGCATGTGTGGGGACAAGAGATATATGGGAAATCTCTGTACCTCCCAATGAATTTTCCTGCTGCTCTAAAAAAACTGCTCTAAAAAATAAAGTCTAGTTTTTAAAATGAGACATCACTACCACAAGGAAATACCACTATACTATCAAAATGGCTAAATTTTTTTACACCAAGTGGTAGCAAGGATAAAAAGAAAACTAGATCACTTATACATACATTGCTGATGGAAATGGTACAGTCACTCTAGAAAACCGTGTGACAGTTTCTTTAAAATCTAAATATGCTACTACACAATCCAGCTACTGCACTCCTAGGCATCTTACTCACCGAAAGAAATGAAGACATATGTTCACAGAAAAACCTATACCCCCATGTTTATAGCAACTTTACTTACAATAGTCAAAAACTGAAAACATCCCAAATGCTTTTCAATAGGTAAATGGTTAAAGTGTATTCTCTCCAATACCACCATTACTGAATGCTACTCATCAACAAAAAGGAATGGACTGTTGATACGTGTAACAACTGGATGAAAATCCAGAGAAAAAAGCCAATTTCAAAAGGTTACATACTGTTATGATTCCATTTATAAAGTATTCTTGAAAAACAAAACTATAGAAATGGAGAGTAAATGGCTTCCAAGAGTTAAGAGATAAAGGAGAGGGGGCAGAGAGAAGTGGATGTGGGAAACATGAGGTATCTGGAAATGTTCTGAATCTCAGCTCTATCAATGTCAATACCCTGGTTACAACACTATTACTTCTTAAAACTGCATATAAATCTATAATTATCTCAAAATAAGAAGTTTAGTTAAAAAGACGAAGGAAAAACTCTTATGACTAGAGGGACAATTTTTTTTTTTTTTTGAGACAGAGTCTCGCTCTGTCCCCAAGGGAGTGCAGTGGCACGATCTCGGCTCACTGCAAGCTCCGTCTCCTGGGTTCACGCCATTCTCCTGCCTCAGCCTCTCAAGTAGCTGGGACTACAGGCGCCCGCCACCACACCCAGCTAATTTTTTGTATTTTTAGTAGAGACAGGGTTTCATCGTATTAGACAAGATGGTCTCGATCTCCTGACCTCGTGATCCGCCCACCTCAGCCTCCCAAAGTGCTGGGATTACAGGCGTGAGCCACCGCGCCCGGTAGACTAGAGAGACAATTTTATTTGATATACAGCAACACTGAACATTATTAAATATTCAAACACTATAATTTTCAGTATGAAACAATAAAACATATCCCCTGAATATTCTTGTACCACAACTACTCTTCAAAGACTCATATATAAACAATAAGAATTTTAGCTCACCTTCCACGCTATCAGAACAGGAAGTTCCAATGCCAGTGTCTCCACTGTCAGAAGCTATACTGTGTCTCCTGATATGGTTATTTCGATGGTTAGATGGAACAGTTGTGGCCTGCCACAATGATTCATTAGCAGGTAGCCATGCTGATGAATAATCTGGGCCTAAAAAGGGAAATATGTAACAGTTAACACATATATCTGAGTAGGCAGATGATTTATTTTTTACCTTGTGGAAAATACACATAGGGTATAAAAGGTTCTTTTCTGCCCAAAATAATTTAAAATGATCAAAAAAATTAACCAAATAAATGTATATATCACACATGTATCAATTAAGTGTGATTACATAGCTTCCTCTAGCTGAAGAACTCTGTTTTCTGCTTCTGGGCATTAAACTTTTAAAGACGTACTGCTGTGTTATTAAAAATGTTGAAACTATCCACTTATCTTCAAATGTCAGTACTCTGCTCTAGAATAATTGATAGGTAGGCATCTGTGATTATACATATATGTGTCAGCTGAAAATCAGGGCTCAGGAAAAATTCAATAATAATGCATGATAATATAAATAGGATATCCACATGGAATATGAAAACAATCCATTTTTCTCTGCTATATATCTACTAAATTTTTTCTACAATCATCACTTAAAATTTTTAAATTTTACATTATTTTATTTGAATTATTTCCCTATTATTTAATAACAGTTTAATAGCACAGCATTTTCCTACTCCTAGCTTGATTTGTCTTTTTTTTTGTTTTTTTGTTTTTTGAGATGAGTCTCACTCTGTCACCCAGGCTGGATAGAGTGCAGTGGCGCGATCTCTGCTCACTGTAAACTCTGCCTCCTGGGTTCACGCCTTTCTCCTGCCTCAGCCTCGGGAGTAGCTGGGACTACAGGTACCCGCCACCACGCTCGGCTAATTTTTTGTATTTTTAGTAGAGACGGGGTTTCACTGTCTTAACCAGGATGGTCTCCATCTCCTGACCTCGTGATCCGCCCGCCTCGGCCTCCCAAAGTGCCGGGATTACAAGTGTGAGCCACCGTGCCCAGCCCGATTTGTCCTTTTAATTTAAATACTTTTTAGCTAATTTAAGGTTTTTCAATGTTCTCTCAATGTTTATTTTCACTTACTCATTTTTATTTAACTTTTATTTGACTTTTTCTGTTTTATCCATCACTTATTTTATTTAGTACAGTGCTCCTCAAAGGATAGCAATGGACCAGTGCCAATCTGTACTATTTGTTACAAGTTAGACGAAGAAATAAATAAATAAGCATCTAGAAATGTTATTGTACTATAATTGGAAAGAGAAATTTTAAATTCGTTCAACTTTATATAAAACCTGTAGAAGCACAAATCTTTACTAATGCCTAATACAGTGAGTCTCAATTCAGGGCTTACAGAATTATTCATAAAAGTTAAGAAGTTCCCCTACATGAATTTTAGGCTCTCATTTCAATGACAGTTCTTAAAAAATTAATAAGCACATTACAGATTATCTGAACAGCCAACTTAAAACATTATTTCCACATAATTTCAATGCTCCTATATCTGTATAGCAGCCTTAAAAAAGATTTATCACATAATTCAACGTCCCCATATGTGTTTTACAGTTGAAATAGCAGTTGCTTCTAAGTAAAGAGCAAATGACATCACTGGGTATTTACCATTATTTGACACAAGATAGCTTTACAGAATTATTCATTGATACCCTATTGAAACCGGCATGCAAGGAATGCCTTCTGGCAGTTTAAACATAACGGTAACAAAACAACAAACGTGCATAAAATTAATTATACCAGTCTTTTTTAACCACACTTTTAGGAATAGTCATTCTCTATGTTAATATTAAAATCAAAACATATAAACAAATTAATAAAACCAGACCTAAAGCTACTCCTATCATACTAAGCTCAACATTAATGATTCACTTTTAATAAAACATTGTCACATTATTTTATTTAATGCACATTTATTTATTTAAATGCAATTTATCAATTAAATTTAAGCTTTATAGATGTATAAAGTATATAAGCAGCCTTAAAAGCCTTATACATTTAAATTAACAAATCAAATTTGAAAAATAGTGGCCAAAGAGACACTTTTACCAGCTTTGAGGTCCAGAACAACCACTTAAAGCTTTGTAGATTCTAGACTTCTCTCAGAATGAGACTTTTCAATTCAAGTGATTCAACATTCACATTAAAGCACCAGAAGAAGGGGTTCTGTCACCAGATCTATTCTAATTCTGATCTGTGGTCTATAATCTATACCAAAATGTTTTTTTCAATCAGGTAACATCCCCTCTAAATGAGCTCAAAGTCCTGCCTAAACTATTATCAAAAATGGCAACCAGCCTAGTCTCACAAGTGCAAACCTATTAGCTGGATAATTTTTTTTTTTTTTAAGAATACCCAGCAAATAGCATAAATAGGCTGGGACTATATGTAAATGAAAAATAAATATAAGAAAAGATGCCAAATCTCACTAATAGTGGGAGAAGTGAAAAAGACAATAAATTTTCTGGATTTTTAAAACTATCAAGCTGACAAAAGAAAGACTAGTGTCAACCAAGTGAGGGGAATGTTCATATATTTTTGTGGCCTTGCAAATTGGTACAACCTTTCTAAAGGGCAAATTGGAAAGTGGTATCTAAATTTCAACATAGACATGACCTTCTACTGAGAATTTATCCTAAGGAAATATCAGGCAATTACAAATAAATATGAGTCTAAGGACATTCCTGACAGCACTGCTTAAAGTAAATGCCTATGAACAAAATATAAACTGTTAATCAGTTGATAATGTTTAAGTGCTAAAAATGATTTTATCAACCTATTTTTTAACATGGAAGAACATCCAGAATATATTTAGTGTGTATGGAAGAGAAGCATTTTACGTAGCTGTATACATAATACGATTCCACAGCTAGAGAAGAGTTTGTACATTTACATACATGGAAGAAGCTTTCAGGGAGCTCTATATCTAAATGCTAACACTGACTATGTTTTACTAAAGGAAGAAATACATTACAGGAACATTTACTCCATCACTGGTTATTATTATTATTCATTCTACCAGTTTATGTGGGGAAATGCTGAAAATCACGTATACTGATTTGCAGATTACATCAACATTTGATTCTGAGATTAGAAACCGGCTATAGATCAAGGTATATAAATTCAGATTCCTAGTAACAATTTTTACAAAAGCTGCATAAAATGGCTAAAATTAAAACCCTTGCTTTTAGGCAATATAACTATTTTGAGCAGTATAAAGTCATGCTCCATTAAAGCCTACAACACACCTCCACCCTATTTATTGTTGACAAGTCTTGGCCAATAAACCATTTGCGGATTAAAAGGAAATAATCATTCTCTCTCTCACTCTCTCTCTCCACTCACTCACTCTCTCACTGCAGTAATGGGGAGGAAAGCCCACTGTATATATTAATGCTATGGTGTTATTATCACAAGCTAGGACAATCTTCAATCATTAGTCTTGTATAATTAACTATTGCCAGAAAAACAGTTCAATAAAACCTTTTTCTGTCAAGAGCCAGATTGCAAATATTTTCAGTTTTGTGGGTCACTCAATCTCCATCTCAACTAGCCAATTCTGCCACTGTAGTCTAAATCAGCTGTAGACAATAAAATGGATGTGGCTATGTTGTAATAAAACTTTATTTACAAAAACAGGTGACAAGTCAGATGTAACCTGGGGGCCAGTTTGCAGACTCCTGAGATGGGGTAAAAAATCATTCTAACTGAAAAGAGTCCCTAAAATTCAACTGATTCATAAGTAACTCCAGCCAGCATGTTAATTCATTCCTTTATTTGGAAGAAAAGTGAGCTCATCCTAGAGTACATATCAGCAAGCCAGGCTGCCCAGAATCGGACAATTCATGAAAGCACTACTGAGGTTTTTCAAGGATTACAAAGACAAATAAATGTCAACAAGTGTTTGAGGTTTCTTTTTCCAGAATAAATGATCTCAGTTTATCCATATGGTATGGAACTCCTGGACAACGTCAAATATCTGTGATGGTTAATTTTACATGACAATTTGACTGGACCATAGAGTGCCCAGATACGCAGTCAAACATTACTTCCGTGAAGGTGTTTGGATGAGCTCAACATTCAAATTGGTCGACTGGATAAGGCAGACTGCCCTCCATAATGTGGGTGGGCTTCACTGAATCAGCTGAAGGCCTGAACATAACAAAAAAGCTAACCATCCCCTAAGCAAAAGAGAATTCTTCTTGCCTGATCCCCTTTGACTAAATACACTAGTACACTGGCTGTTTCCTACCTTCAAGCTTGAACTGATCTCTTCCTGGGGCTTGAGCCTGCCAACCTTCAGACTGGAACTATGCTATCAACAATCCCAGGTCTCCAGCTTGCCAAATCACCTCACAGATGTTGGGACTTGTCAGCCACCATAATCTCATGAGCCAATTCTTAATTAATTAATTAAATGCTATTGGCTCTGTTTCTCTGGAGAACTTGAATACAATATTGGGAAAACTAGAAAAATTCTAATTTTGCCTACAGATATGAAAAAGTGGGGACAGCCTTCTATTTAAAAAAGAACAATAGTTGTAATCCTCAATTTCCATCACAGTATTTCAATATCATCTACTCAATATGATACCTATTCCACAGATTTCCAAAGCACATCAGTACAATCTCAATTATCTGTTATCTAACTCTTATACAAAAAAAGCTATAAGAAATGACAGAGAAAATGGTCTAAGACATGCTATCATTCCGCCCCTCTAGAAACTCTAAATTCTATCTTTGAATCACAGAGCAGTACACACTTAGAGCCTTTCTATTTAGCAACTCAGGGAAATGATCTTCCTAAAATTTCTTTCAGTGTACTGCCACCTTATAAACTTGAACCTCTGACTTTTACAGAAGGACACAAAAAGTAAGCAACCACATAAATCATCAAATTGTTGTCTAGGCCGGGCAAGGTGGCTCACACCTATAATCCCAGCACTTTGGGAGGCCAACGCTGGCAGACAGCTTGAGTTCAAGAGTTTAAGACCAGCCTGGGAAACATGGCAAAAGCCCACCTCTACAAAAGAAAATAAAAAAAATTCAAAAAAATGTTTGCCTCTGTGCATGGTGGCACATGCCTGTAGTCTCAGCTACCTGGGAAGCTAAGCTACTTGAACCCAGGAGGTGGAGGCTGCAGTAAGCCGAGATCATGCCACTACACTCCAGCCTGGGTAATAAAGCAAGACTCTGTCTCAAAAAAAAAAAAAAAAAAGTTGTCTATATATTTAAGAAGTTAAAGGCAAACACTAAAAATATTTGCAGATACGGTATTAATGCATAATTACAAAGAGATCATAAGCAAACTAAAAATAAATAAATAAATACTAAATGGTTTAGTCTAAATGGACAAAGGACAAACCCAAAGGGAAAAACACAAATAAAAAATTCTGAAAAATAGTCCAAGCCCACTGGTAAGCAAGTAGTATCAAATTCAGAAGACATGCTATTTTTCAGCTATCAATCTAGCAAAAATGTTAAAAGAACAAAACAACAGTGTTCCTAGATACTCCCATACACTGATAATGGTAATGTTAATTTATTCATTACAAAAACACAACCTTTTGATAACGCTATTAGGCAATATACATCATGTGTGGCACATGCCTGTAATACCAGCTACTCAGGAAGCTCAGGTAAGATTGCTTAAGCCCAGGAGTTCGAGACCAGCCTAGGCAACATAGTGAGACCATCTCAAAAAAAAAAAAAAAAAAAAAAAAAGAATTAACTATATAAATTGATCTCCTCCCACCTGAACTAATTTGCCTTAACCTTTAAACATAACTATGTCTTTAAAAAGAAGATCTGGTATTGTATGTACCTCAAACACCGAAGATGATTAACAAATGTCATGAAAATAACACTCTAATCTTTTAATTTAAACTGAAAAAATTCACAGTCTGAGAAGAATGACATGACTTGTCTTTAGACAAGTCAATCCAGAAGCACAATACAGGAAGAAGTACATGTGAAATATGCTGACCAGGTGATTTAATAAGGAAAATTTTCTCACAGAATAGTTACAAGACTATGTTACTGAAATGGGAATATTGATATCTAGTATGCAATATGCACTTAAAAACTTTAAGGCTGAATAACCTCTGGCAACAATGTCTTACCTAAAGACAAAAGCAGTGCTGTAAGAACAGCAAAGATCCCAAGAAACTCTACATTGGAACTCCTCTTTGGAAGACAATATGTTACATTTTTCAATACTAATTTTTTAATACTAATTTTAATTATTTTAAATAGAATACTGAGTGCCTGGGGATAACATTAAAAATTCTGAATATTTCTCAGACAGGAAGATTAGCATTAAATAAAAAAGCAACCTATTTTACTTCTGAAGCTCTTTTATTGGAAGCAAAAACGCATACAGTATCAAGTATTCCACAGTATTTGAATATACATGTAACTGCACTGAGAACAAGAACTAATCTCATTGAATATTTTAATGACAGCTCTAAATTGAAGAAAATAAAAATAACACTACTGACAAAGCAGATTTATACTTTTAAATAAGCTGAATACATAATACAAATCAAGAATACAAATTGCAATGTTTTTCACAATGCAGATTATCTGTCACCCATTAGTATGTTTTAAAATCAACTTGGAAACCAACACTTTCAAATAAAATAGTAGATAAAGCATGTTTACCCTTATATTACATAAATAGCATGTGGTTAAAATTTTAACATCTCTGAAATATTAACAAGTACTTTTGCACAAAGAACCTATTCTGCTGCTGGAATAACTCCACTCAAGCCAGCCTCTACTCTACTATCAGAATTATCTTCTAGAATCAAGCATGTTTATGTTATTCTTCTACTTACATAGATCTGTGAGCCCCTTACGGCATATTAAATAAAATTCAAATTCCTTAAGTTAGGCAAAGTTCTTCATCAATTGTCAGCTTCACTTTGCAACTTCTACCTACAAAAACTATCTAGCCACACTTACCTAATCACTTCTCCAAACAGATGAGACTCTTTCATGACTCCAAGCTGTTTCACTTCTGTACCTTAAGAGTCCTAGTTCAGAACTAACTTGTTCTGTCTTCCCTGATTCCTCTACGTGGCATTAAATACTTTGTTCACTCCCAATATATTATTCAAAATTCCAACATTTATTAAATTATATTAACCCATATGTATATGACTTTCTTCTCCCTCACCAAACTGTGAAAAATGAAAGGCAACTTTTTTCAGTGTCCAGTACCTAGCATAGAGCTGCACACTTATACAGGGTCTCAATAAATGTAGTCATTATAACCACTGGATACCTAACAAATGTTCACAGAATAAAATTAGAATTTTGGAAGCCTTACAATTACACTACAAAACTATCTTTCTGTTTAGAAAAAAGGATTAAAACAAGGGTTTTGTTTGGTGGTTGTTGTCTGCTTATTTTAAAATCCAGGATATTTTAAACTATCCCATGAGCCAGTATGCATTTAAGTATCTATTTAGAGATCAGTAAATATTTATCAATGCAGCTTTTTTTAAAGTAATTTTAAATAATTTAGAGAGCTGATGGCTAACATTCCTAACATGGGAAAACAGTCTCCAATAGGTAAAAAGACACAAAAGTCACACAAAAAATTAGAACATTAAATGGTAAGAAAAAAATGTTCATATTAACAGTAGCCAAAAAGAAAAAACCAACAAATCTGGAACTACACTGCAGAATATCTAGCTAAGATGACACAAACATCACATAGTGTTATTTTCTCCATCCCAATCCTCCACTCCATTTCAGTACTATTTATCTCTAGGGTAAGTGACTCCAATAGTCTTAGTTTGTTTCTTTTATCATAGAATTACCAGCATAGCTCAGTGTAAAAGATGTCCACTGTGAAAGCAGGCTACCTGGGTTCAAGTTCATTCTACCTCTTATTAGCAGTAAGTCCTCATAAATCACTTAACCTCTCTGTGCCTCAATTTCTTCATATGTAAGAGAAGAAAACAATTATAGAATAGTACCTATATTATAGGGTTGTTGTGATCAATGAACATGTAAAGTTTTTGGTTGTTGTTATTGTTTTTGAGACAGAGCCTCTCTCGGTTGCCCAGGCTGGAGTGCAGTGGTGCAATCTCGGCTCACTGCAACCTTCATCCCCCAGGTTCAAGAGATTCTCCTGCCTCAACCTCCCAAGTTGTTTGGATTACAGGCACACACCACCATGCCTGGCTAATTTTGGGGGGTTTAGTAGAGATGGGGTTTCGCCACGTTGGCCAGGCTGGTCTCGAACTCCTGACCTCAGGTGATCCGCCTGCTCAGCCTCCCAAAGTACTGGGATTACAGGCGTGACCACTGCACTTGGCCTGTAAAGATATTTTTGAAAGTGCCAGACATATAATTAGGATCTCAATAAATGTTATTATTTTTATTATTGCCCATGCATAGAAATTTTCCAGAAGGATAACTAAAAACTATTAAAAATGGAGTGGAGGACTGACATGAAAGGAAGATGAAAAAGCTTACTTCACTTTAAGCTTTTCTGTACTGAGTCAACATTTTACTAAGCATGTGTAACTTTAATAATGAGAAGAAAAAAATCATCTGACAAATACCACGTAACAATAATTCTTCTGCTCTTCATGAGGTACAGTACCCCACTCTCTTCCAAGTTTTTAACCTTGCTCTTTTCCCTCCCTATTTAATCAAGGACATCTACACTGTCACCAGCTTCTCTCTTAGTATCTTACTAGCATGTTTACAACTACTTATCTCCTTCAAAACACAAACCCAATGCCCATCTCTCTGATAACCACCACTTTTTTAACATCATTCCAGGAGATTAAGCATAAGCTTTCTATCTCTACGATCTGCAAAGTGAATACATGCATGCCAGGGAGTACATGAGCCAATCCACTGGCAAGCTGCTGGAAGAAAAAAACTTCTGTTTATATCGAAAATTATCTTTAGGAAAAAGTAATGCATTAAATTTTGCTATAATATTTAACATACAGGTTAACACTAGTGCCCTTACTTGGATTATCAGAGCATTATGTTACATATATATAACATAAACGGAGGTGTTCTATACAGAGGGCTTGACAGTGACATTCTCCTTCGTTCATTTGATTTTTTCGTATGGTTATGCATTGCAGTTCATGGCTGGTTAAGCAGATTTGCATATCGATAACATTATGTAGTTTTACTTAAACTAGCCCTCACAAAATGGATTTGTGGCTCTATACTACTGCAAAGAAACCTGAAGTTGAAAAACCTGAAGATAATACTAAAAATATAAGTATAAACAAACAAGAGAATAGTCAAGCTGATGCCTCCCATGCACACTCTTCAACATTCCTTTTGCAAGAGAAAAAAAAAAATTACAAAATCAGATCTGACAGTAATATGTCACCTAGCATTTCTGTTTGAAAAAATAACCAGGCCGGGCGCGGTGGCTCACGCTTGTAATCCCAGCACTTTGGGAGGCCAAGGCGGGTGGATCACGAGGTCAGGAGATCCAGACCACAGTGAAACCCTGTCTCTACTAAAAAATACAAAAAATTAGCCGGGCGTGGTGGCGGGCGCCTGTAGTCCCAGCTACTCGGAGAGGCTGAGGCAGGAGCATGGCGTGAACCCGGGAGGCGGAGCTTGCAGTGAGCCGTGATTGTGCCACTGCACTCCAGCCTGGGCGACAGGGCGAGACTCCGTCTCAAAAAAAAAAAAAAAAGAAAAAAAAAGAAAAAATAACCATTGATCCCCATAAGGGTAAAGATGATGGTTTCAAATGAAACGTTCAACATGGAGAGGGCATACTGGAAATTAACATGACTCTTGTATCTGCATATGTGAGTTGGAAAAAATAATTTTTAAAATGTATCAACTGTATGTACCACTAAAAAAAAGGATGCCAATTAAATGACACCCTGAATTATATGATGCATCCATATATCAGAAATGCTAAAACATTTTTAAAGTACATTTTAAAATTGATAAAGTATAATAAATATTGCATACATAAAATAGGAGCATTTGGGTGAAATTTTTGCTGTTAGGCATGTCTAAAAAATAAGGAGTCCATTGGTTCTCTATGGTCTCAAAACATTTGCTATATACCTACTCTACCCTTTTTATGAAAGGTTTGTAACAATGTGTCAAAAAAATAAAAATAAACAACAGGTAGCAAAACGGGGAGGAGAACTGAGAAACTGTGCTGCTCCAATCCCAAAAGAGATCCAAAGATCTGCTCAGACATGAAAAGTTAGGTTCTAGCCAGAGGTAAAATTCTAGGCCAGAAGAAAGTACGAATCAAGAATAAAGTAAGATCAGATTCCAAGATTGAGAATTAAATTTAGCAGTCACTGAAGATGCTTTCACTCAGCTAAAATAAGGTTAGCAGCATCAAGTAAGTATGCTTTCTCACATAAACACACTAGTCAAAAAATACCTACATTAAAATCTAGCTCAATCTAAGCTAATAGTCTTTCTTGGGCTGGGCACAGTGGCTCACATCTGTAATACCAGCACTTTGGGAGGCTGAGCAGGGTGGATCACCTGAGGTCAGGAGTTCGAGACCAGCCTGGCCAACACAGTGAAACCCTGTCTCTACTAAAAAAAAATATATAAAACAAATTAGTCCAGCGTGATGGTGCATACCTGTAATCTCAGCTACTTGGGAGGCGGAAGTTGTAGTGAGCCGAGATCACACCACTGCACAACAGCCTGGGTGACAGAGAGACTCTGTCTCAAAAACAAAAAAAGTTGTGTTCAAAAAAGCATTTTGGCAACTATTAGGAATAATAGCCATGTATTTAGTTTTTGTTAAGTCCTTGTTCCTGTTTAAAAACTGGGAAAATAAGGTACAGTTAACAACTAATGAGGCTGTTCATAAAACTACTACAAATATATACAACTTGGTGTTTCAGACGGGCTTATATTTGTCCTAGAACATAAGAACCATACACAATACATTTAAATGGCTAAAGAAAAATAAAAAGTCTTAAAATATTTCAAAATAATTGAGAAAATGTATAAATATATGGAAGTTTTCTGCTCCTAAAATTAAAGCACTTAACTTCTAGTCCAACTTTTCAGTACATTATTCCTAAAATGAGACAGAATGCTCAGTATTAATGAGAATGCTTTAGAAAAGCTTCAGAAATGTCATAGCAAGGCCATATATATGAAATTTCTTATGGTCAGGAGGCAATCTCTGCCTCTACAAAAGCAACATAATCAATTGGTAGAAAATGTTAAACTACATGAAACATAGTTCAAATCTTTCATCCCAAAATCTTTCAGAGAAATATATAACTAAGAACTATAGTTCATTTCAGAACTCTAAACTTTAATACTAAAAACTATTTTCAAAACGAGTATCAATAAAGCAAATAAGTTTCATTCACTAGACATTAACAGTGTAGAAAGGCATACAACAGTTTCTGATCTTACATTAACTCTCTTTAAAGGGACTTAAAATCCTGTCAACGACTTTAATTAATTTAGCACTACTTAATGAAGTCTTTAAACAATTTACAGCAGGAGAAAAACAACAAAAGTAGGGCTAGAGTTACTTTTCTGAAGTAGATTCTCAGATCAGACAGAGGTTAAGAAAAGCATGAAATAAAACTAGATACAGTACTAAAGTCTGGTTCCCTGATTGAGAGAATCTTCTATTCTGAGGGGCGAGAACACTGTTAACACCAGTTCAGATGCCCTGAGCAGACAGAGTACTCTGGTCAAGACTTGGCCACTGTTCAGTGTAAGGAATCCCAGGAAACCCTTCAGTCCTAGGCAACCTATGACACACATCCTCTAGTTTTAAAACTGAAACTTCAGGCAAACCCAGACAACTGGTCACCCTAGCTTAATAAGTGGTTAAGAGCAATTCAAACATTTATTAAGCACTTATGTATCAATCCTTATGCAATAAAGTCAGCTCCACTGGATTAGATAATCTCTAATTTCAGCTAGGTTTAAATTTTTAAGTATCTCACTGAAACTGGCCAAATGCATTGATGCATTTTCTTCTGACTCATCTTACATGGCTGCCTGGAAGCATGAGACTGGTGATCACTACTGCCTTCAGACTCCTCTCTACCAGAACACTTTATTGTCCTGCTTTTACTCCTACCACCCTGGCTGCTCTTTCTCAGTGTCTTTGGACGGCACATCTTCCTCTGCCTGAAGAGAAAATGTTAGTGTCCCAGGGCTTAGTCCTCTGCTGTCTTCTCTATTCTCTCGGTGTGATCCATGACCTTTAAACACCATTTTACCCAAGTAATTCTCAAATTCCTATCTCTCACCCAGCAACCTCCCTACTGAGCTCCAGCATTTATACCCAACTTCATACTCAAAATCTCACCTGAATTTCTCAAAAGGATCTCAAATTCCACATGGCCAAAAAAGAACTCGATTCCATTTATCTTCCTTACACTCTCTCCCCACCGCCCTCTGCCCATCTCAGGAAATGGCATCACTATCGATTGATTATAATCACAGAAGCCAAAATTAAGATGTCATCTTTGACTCCTCTTTCCCCTGACAACTCCAAACCATCAGTAAATCCTTAAGATTTCTCATGTATATCCCAAATCCATTTTCTTCTCTCCAAATCCAATCTAACCATTCTAACTCAAGCCATCATCTCTCCCCTAATAACTGCAATGGCCTATTAGCTGTCTTCCCTACTGCTGTTCTTGCCCCACTCCTCTACAATTTCTTCTTCCACAGAATAGCCAAGACTGATTGTAAACACCTAGGACAAGGAATATCTGTTCCATGTCCCCAATACATGGGAACAGTATCTGCCTCATAGTAGGCACTCAATGTGCTCAGGAGTAAAAGAATGAAGTCACTCCTCGCCATCTTCTGACATGCAGAATAGAATCCAGACTCCCTACAACCCCTAACATTATTATCAGGCCTTCCTCACCCTCACAGTCCTGCTCACTAAGCTCCAGACTCACTGGAGTTCTTCAAACTTCTCGAACTCATTTCCGCCTCGGAGATTTTTTGTTCCCTCCACCTGAACACTTCTCCTTTCATATCTGGCTTCTTCTCCTTCAGGTAACAATGTTACCTCCTCAGAGGCCTCCCTGACTAGCTACTCAAGGAGCTCTGCCCATCCTCTGCCACCTCACCAATCTTCTTTTCCTCTTAGTACTTAATACTAGCTGCATCATCTCATTATCTGTTTACTTACTGATCCTCCCCTCTAAAATGCAAGCCACTACCAGGCAGCATGGTGGCTCATGCCTGTCATCCCAATAATTGGAAGGCCCAGGCAGGAGATCACTTGAGCCTAAAAGTTCAAGACCAGCCTGGGTAACAGTGAGACCTCATCTCTACAGAAAATACAAAAATTAGCCAGCAGTCACGGCACATGCCTGTATTCCCAGCTGAGCCTGAGAGGCTGAAGCGAGAGGACTGCTTGATCCTGGCAGGTCAAGGCTGCAGAGACCTATGATTGCACGACCGCACTCCAGCCTGACTGACAGAGCGAGACACTGTCTCAAAAACAAAACAAAACAAACAAACAAAAAAATCTAAAAAATGTTTTTGAAAGTAAAATACAAGCCTCCATAGAGCAAGAACCTTACCTTTCTTGTTCAATGATGTATCCCCAGAGGCTAATACAATGTTTAGCACACTATATTTATTGAAAGAATAATTCACAAACATTTCTAATGCCAAGGTAACAAGCACTATGCTAGGTAACCATTTTTTTTTTAATTAAAGAAAAACAGAAATCAAAATATTGGTATGAAAAGTAACTTGGGGCTGGGCGTGGTGGCTCACGCCTGTAATCCCAGCACTTTGGGAGGCCGAGGCTGGCAGATCACGAGGTCAGGAGTTCAACACCAGCCTGGCCAATACTGTGAAATCCTGTCTCTACTAAAAACACGAAAATTAGCCAGGCATGGTGGCACACACCTGTAGTCCCAGCTACCTGGGAGGCTGAGGCAGAAGAATCGCTTGAACCCATGAGGTGGAGGTTGCAGTGAGCTGAGATTGCACCACTGCACTCCAGCCTGGGCAACAGAACAAGATTCTGTCTAAAAAAAAAAGAAAAGAAAAGTAACTTGATGTTATTTTTATGTTGATCATGCCCATCCTTAAATGACCCTACACAATAAATTGCTCTTCTTAGAATATTATTTTGCCAGTGTAAAATATGAAAATCCTGATAGTAATAATAATAATGAATAACATATCATTGCTTAAAAATTGGCTGGGTGCGGTGGCTCATGCCCGTAATCCCAGCACTCTCGGAGGCCAAGGCAGGCGGATCACTTGAGGTCAGGAGTTCAAGACCAACCTGGTCAACATGGTGAAACCCCGTCTCTACAAAAATACAAAACATTAGCCAGGTATGGTGGTTTACGCCTCTAATCCCAGATACTCGGGAGGCCGAGGCAGGAGAATCGCTTGAACCCCGGAGACGGAGGTTGCTGTGAGCCAAGATTGCACTCCAGCCTGGGTGACAGAATGAGACTCTGTCTCGAAAAAACAAAAAAAAAAAATGATATTGCTTAAAAAGTGTCTGATGATCACGTTCTTCACTTTCTTAATGCAAAATTTATGTAATTAGGCTATAACTCAGGAAAATACTATCCAGAAGACTTTATATCTTCATCATCTTTTCAGAGTATAAAAATACACATTTCATCCAGTCAGAAAAATCATGACTCTCTCAACCCTTTCTGTTCACACACATAAATATTACAACATGACAACAGAGGTTACCACTTCACCATTTATTGCTTGGCCTCAGATTAATTTACCAGCTTCATTCAAGCCAGGAAGTGATCAAATTCCAATTATTAATCAAGTTCATTTCACAAAAGTCATCACTAAAGTTAAGATTCACCCCTTACCCCCCAATACCTATTATGAAAGAACATGTTGAGTTGGGTTTAGGCCAGAGTTATGTTTCATTGTTACCATAGTACTCTTAGAAGTCCATCTAATTAAGCACCACAGCAGAAAACAATATTATCTGTTGTAACCATACCAGTTATTACCACTATCATTATGACATCACTAAACACCTCATGGCAATGCATCAACTAAGAGGTAAATGTAAAGCTCAAAGCAATGAACAAATGACTTTTTTTCAGCTCAAGTGTTTCCTGTAACATTTCATTTTCGCACACTATGAAAGTATAATACTCTACCTCAAAATGTTTTAAGAGTTGAATATATAAGTTTTTGCTTTTGTTTTTTGAGACAGAGCCTCACTCTGTTGCCCAGGCTGGAGTGCAGTGACATGATCTCAGCTCACTGCAACCTCAGCCTCCCGGGTTCAGGTGATTCTCCTGCCTTCAGCCTCCTGAGTAGCTGGGATTACAGGCGCACGCCACCACACCCGGCTAATTTTTTTAAGACTGGGTTTCACCGTGTTGGCCAGGCTGGTTTGGAACTCTTGACCTCAAGTGATACACCCACCTCAGCCTCCCACAGTGCTGGGATTATAGGCATGAGCCACTGCACCTGGCTTATGTTAGTATTTTTAAAATATTATTTATGAAAAGGAACATATTTAGCACAACTAGGTATTAGTAAGTACTCAAAGTATCACTTTATCGTGCTTGATTTCAAAAGCCTCCTGGAAATATGTCTATCCTTCATCCAACTTGAAACCAGTATACATTCTGAACAATAGGGTAATCTCAAATGCAATCAACCAAATGCATAAAAAATATACCAATTGTTCTATTTTAAATTAGCCTTCTAACCACACTTGCCAATACAAAAAAGAGAGGCTTTTATTTGACCTTTGTAAGGAAACTAAAGAAAACACACATTTTAGCTGGGCGCGGTTACTCATGCCTGTAATCCCAGCACTTTGGGAGGCTGAGGCGGGTGGATCACTTGAGGCCAGGAGTTCGAGACCAGCATGGCCAACATGGTGAGACCTTGTTTCTACTAAAAATACAAAAATTAGCTGGGCGTGGTGGCACATGACGTAATCCCAGCCATTTGGGAGGCTAAGGCACGAGAACCGCTTGCGGGAGGCGGAAGTTGCAGTGGTCCAAGATCGCACCACTGCACTCCAGGCTGGGCAACAGAGGGAAACTCTGTCTCAATAAATAAATAAATAAATACTCATTTTATTTTTGGTTTATAACAGTTACTCCACAAAGCTGAAAAATGGGAAAAGCCAAATCAAACTGAATCCTAAAGAGAAGGCTAAAAGTTCAGTATTTTTCAAACTACACTTATTATTTCTATTTTTTACTGACATTTCTTTAAAAAAATAATTTCTTCTGATTTTTAGAAAGTGGTTCTATAGGCTGGGTGCGGTGGCTCACTCCTGTAATCCCAGCACTTCCGGAGGCTGAGGCAGGAAGATCATGAGGTCAGGAGATCCAGACCATCCTGGGTAAAACGGTGAAACCCCGTCTCTACTAAAAATACAAAAAAATAACCCGGGTGTGGTGGCGGGCGCCTGTAGTCCCAGCTACTCGGGAGGCTGAGGCAGGAGAATGGCGTGAACCCGGGAGGCGGAGCTTGCAGTGAGCTGAGAACGCGCCACTGCACTCCAGCCTGGGCGACAGAGTGAGACTGTCTCAAAAAAAAACGAAAGTGGTTCTATAGTACCTTTGGCTTTTCCTTTAGTCTAGTTATATATTTGTATAAACAAATAAACCAGTTTCAGGGCACTTTGAATTAATCCACATATTAAGATAAACTCATTTTAATACCAGAAATTATTTACTTATCCCTGCCTTCACACTTTGTTTTCAGACAAGTCCAATTTTAGGGCTGGAATAATTGCTCAAATTATTCAAAAGATATTCTAAACAATATTTCAAAAATAAAAATTTCCTTCCAATTATCAGGAAAAAAGATCCCTATATGCATCAACTCAGAGGTCATTATCTTGACCTTCACCATCTGCTCATTTGCACAAGAAGCAACACAAGTTTTTCATCTAAGGTAGAACTTTTTAAAACTTAAAATTACCTAAGATAATTTTAAATATGTATGTTTGCTCAAAAAGGGAAGAAACACAATAAATAATTACATTACTATTTCAGCATGTAACTGAAAAAAAACTTTTACAAAGGCATGTCCTGACTTGCCAATGGTTTATTACTGACAAATTGAGATAAAATACATACTTTGGTACAGCTATACTGTCCAAATTTCTTCAATTTGGGTAGTATTTACAAAGTATCTTCTTCCACTATTATTCTATGCCATAGCAAATGTCTCTCTAGAGGCTGCAACATAACAAAGTCCTTCGTTACTTAACTTTAAATACTAAAACGTTCTCTTCTTCATAGAAAACAATGAAAAACAGACACCATGCCTCAGTGATACACCTCCAAACAAGCTGCTATTATCACGAATAAATTTTAATAGGTCAGATTACAAAGACTTACAGATGGCTTTTGACATTTTCGGATAAATTGAAACCACTCCCTCCAGCCCCTAGGGATAATGAAGTAGCTTCTCAATCACTGAAGTTACTTAGATGACAGGATTTGTGAATAATCTGTAAACTGGGGAAACCTCTGAACTACTGTCTCCTTAGGACAAATAGCATACAATTTAGAAAAAAAAAAAATCCCTACTTAATACTGCTTTTTACTAAATTCATGCCTACATCAAATTTCAGGACCAAACTTAAGTGAATGACTCAAATCATTCATTAACATACATTAAGTGTTTCAGGACCAAACTTAAGTGAATGATTCAAATCTAACTCTGGCTTTTTAAAATGTATACATGTCTTTTTAAAAACCACATCACAAATATCTAAACTATCAAAGAATTGCATTATTCGAAATTTAAATAGCCTGATATTAGTGACTTGGTTAGTGCCTGATTTTTTTTAAATAGCAGAAAATAGTACCATCAAAAGACCCCTTTCCAAATGCTGCTTCTGCTTTTTTGTTTTGTAAATAACAGCTTTGGAAATGTATGCAAAAATATCTCTAAGTTACACAAGTCGAGCTCAAACACTTTGTGGAGCAAGGTTACTTAACAGGAGTCCCAGAAACAGCTAAAATTGTAGGGAAAATTTTGCGTATGTATATATGGCATTGTTTTTTCTGCACAGAATGTCCATATAACTCAGTTTCTCAAAAGGCCTCAAAACTCAAGATTAAAAGTGCCTGGAAAGACCGTCATCTTTAGAGAACATATCACAGGCAACCCAAGACATTTTGTATCCCAAGTTAGGGGAGGTTTTATCCTAATTTTGTGGCTCCTACACAACTTCTGAGCGACGCAAGCATGAAATGGCTGTCCGATACAAACAGCCCCCTTCAGACACGGAATGCAGCAAACCCCTAATTTTCCTTGAAGGGGCAACGGAAAGCCAAACGGATTCGTAACCCGGTTGCTCAATGGTCCATTGGCTACTGCAAGACGCGCCCTCCCCTTACGCCGGAGGGGCTGCGGGGCGGCGACCAGGTTCCTCCGAGGGGCTGAAGTTCCTTTGGAGGTGGCTGAGAGCGGCCGCATCTCTGGCTGCATCCTCCCTCCCCAAAACGCGCCCTTACAGTAGCGGCTGCGGGCGTGGGCACAGCCAACCCCAGCCTGCGCCTACCAGAAGTCGGGAGGGCGCGGAACTGCGACCCCTCCGAGACGCGCCCGGGCCGCCGCCGCAGCACTGTCGCAGCGACCTTCCCGCCCGGGTCCCCGCGAGCAACTGGCAAGCCCCGTTATCACGCCGGTCACACACCCCACGAGTGAAAGGAAAAAACCGGGCAGACAATAAAGCCCAACCCGCGGGGGCCCAAGCGAGCTGGAAGTTGGGGGCGCTGGGGCTGCAGCCCAAGGAGGAGCGGCGGGGACGACGGGATGCGGGGCTGATGCGCCTGGGACGCGGCAAGCCAGATGTCAGCCCAGGTGCTGGCAGCGGGGAGGACACTGGACACGCGGCGGCGTCGGGGAGGCGGCCGGGGTAAGACAGGCCTGAGGCGGGAGGGGAGCGGCGGCGAGGTCCCGAGGCGCCGCGGTCGGCCGTGACCCCCACCCCAGCCAGGGCGCTGTCCCGTTCCTTACCAGCAGGGAAGCTGCGGGCTCCGCCGGGGCTATCCCGGCCGCTGGCCTCCGGAGCCAGGAAGCGCCCCCACATCGCGGGCGAGAGGGCCGGGTGAGCCAGAGACGCCCGACTCCTCACGTCCGTTCTCCTGCTTCTTCGGCGGCGGAAACTTGCGCGGAGCGTGGGCCTCGGCGACACGGGCAGGAGGAAAAGCGGGATGGCTGGTTAACGGCTGCTCAGCTACGGGCGGGGAACGCAGGGGCCAGATTCGGCGGCTGCCATGGCCAAGCCGGCTGGGCTGAGGCCCGCGCCGGGGAAGCGGCGACTCGGCGGTGACGGCTGCTAGATCCCCGGCTGAGCCCAGGCTCAAAGGCTCCAGGCGAAGTTGCAGCTGCGGGTTCTCTCCGCCCCCTCCGCCGGCGGAGCCAGAGCCGGGGCTGAGGCCACGAGGGGGCGGGGCCTCGGGCAATGACTTCAGGCGTGCGCGGCGCCGCGCGGGGCGGAGACTGCGGGGGGCGGGTGGGCTACCCCGACTCCGCTTCGCCTGCTTGGCGGCGACTGGCTGTCCCGCCCTCCGGCCGCATCCCTGCGTCTCCATCCTCCCGCCGTGCGAGTTGCGGTGCGAGTTGCGTATAGGGCAGCGACTTGGCCTATTTTGCGATACTTGCCACTCCCTTGGGTAATCCCTGACGCCCTCCCTCCGGGCACCTCTGTGAAGACACGTGGAAGACCTGCCCCCGGCGTCACCAGCACTCGAGATGAAAAGGCCAAGTCAGGGCGCGGCTGAGGGAGCTTCCAGCCTCCCTTGGAATTAGGATTGGGATTTAAATCCTCATCTGTATTCCTTCGTTTATAGATCACTTTAGGGGCAGAAAAGGAGTGGTTTTCCTTTACTAATTTAATGGGGGCGTGGGGGCAACACAGGCATCAGAATATAACACAGGGATGTGCACTGGTAAAGGCCCGGGGGTAATTAGTACCCCAGGGGGAGAGGGGCCGTCATTGTAATCGCACAACGTTTCAGATTAGCAAACAGAAAGTAAAAATGGCACCAAAGTCTGTAAAGGGAGTCCTTTCCTCCTTGCCCCCTACTCTTTCACGTTCTTCCTCTTCTTGGCCAGTTTCCACCCTTCACCTGAACCCTTAGTGCAGGAGGAGACGTCCTAAGGAAGGGCGAAAAGGGACAGCATCGTTTTATTTTTAAATCTTACTTCTCACTGGCAATATGGTGATGCTTCCAACATTTAGTTACGAACTAGTTCATATAAAAAATTCTGGGCCAGCACTGTGGTGGGAGGCGGGCTCTGCAGTAGTAGGTCCATCACTCAGAGGTAAGCCGGAACGCAGGTCGCTTAACTAGAGAGGCTTTGAGTTCCGCTTTTCCTGTTCTGGAATCTTGCTAACAAAGGCCCCATATTTGCATTTTTCCCTTAATGACACTTTAATTGGGAAATACTACTTAAAATTCTTGGAAGTTAAATTACATTTAGGTGTGTGTTCTATCACTTACCACATCCGTGTTGTAATTTATCTGATTGGAGTTTTACATTTAGTCTCCCTGTGGTAGACTTCCAATTATTTCTCCAAATCATGTAATGTTGGCCAAGGGTCAGCTGTTTCTGATGATAAAAAGATACAGAAACATGAAAGACGAATGTGATTGGTTCCTTTTTCTGATTTAAATGTGCATTCGCTTGTTTTATCTAACACTTGAAAAGGATAGTTTTTTTAAGTCTCAAAAAGAAAATTAGCAGAAGCTATAGCACTATGTAAAGTATACATTTTTTTTCATGCTTTGTAGTTACCACAGTCTCAGGAATAGAATTTTTGAAATTCATTTGTGATGCAGTTCTAAGAAGTGTATAAAATATTACAGAAATATCTTGGCCTTTGCGAGTTTAAAATACACTTATTATTTCAAAACTGCCAATTTCCTAATTCTAAACAGTGTTTAAAGAAAATCGTTTACTCGGGTTTTCCACATCTTTTTATCAACATAAAGGGCATGCCACTACACACACAAAAAAAGTACATGCAAAGGTGAAAGTATCTAAATATTTCAGTATCTATTACAGAGTAAAAGCAAACAGTAAAAACATGTTGCTCTTTTGGCACTTGGCACCAAATATAAAATTTTTGTGTCCCTACTAATTAAACTTGGGAGGATAGAGGGCTAATGCAATTAAAATTAATTGAAATACTAAGTGAGAATATTATGTAAAGTATCCATTTCTTTTAATCATATGAATTCTGAGTATATACTGAACTAATGCTTCCCCCCACATCCATGATACATGGATGATATGTACATGATATGATACAGCCATGGTTTTCAGAATGATTAAAATTTATCATAACACAAGTTGGAGAACCTAAGGACTACCTAACCATTACTAAACCCCATGTGGTAAACTGCCATATTTTTGTTTTGTTGTGACAGTGTGTTAGGACTACAAGGAGAATTTTAAAAGCAAAGACAGTTATTGTTGCACCTCAATAAACCTCAATCTTGGCAGTTGTTCTACTGCGCAGATATAAGTAATGAAAATAGTGACTCTGTGTGTGTGTGTGTGTGTGTATGTGTATAAGTATCATTGCTCAGATGAAATTAGGATATTTAGTGTTTTGGGAGGGGACTTTTTAAGAATATAAACTAGATCACAAAAGAAGAAAATACTACTAAAAATGCCACATTTAATACCAAACTGTATTAAACTATTTGTTTAAAATGTCTCATTTCAAAAAAAGACATTATTTAAAAGTGAAAAATAAATGTTGCATTTATAATTCTTAAATTTGTATATAAATCTTTGAACTGATTAAGTTGAGCTATCTTACATGTGTTTTTCTGATTCAAATTTATCAGATTGTGCAAACATCAACTACAGAACTGAAGAGGGATATGACAATGGATAAAAGTGATATTTTTAAATTAGAAGAACCAGGTGCAGTCACTCATGCCTGTAATCCAGTGCTTTGGGAGACCAAGGCAGGAGAATCACTTAAGCCCAGGAGTTGGAGGCTGTAGCGAGCTATAATGATTGTGCCACCGCACTCAAGCCTGGGCGACAGAGCAAAACCTTGTCTCTAAAAAATAAATAAAATGAGAAGGAAACCCCATGCATAATATGAGGAAAGCTCGAGAGCTTTATATTTACAAAAATATAAAATATATAAAATAGCAAAAGAACCAAACAATATGTATGAAAAGTAAACCAACCAATAACAATTGAAATAGTTCCTAAAGAACTATTGCCACTACATAGAAAGAGATTTATGAATTAATTCTAAAAGATTCCAAGGACTAGACAATTCTTGTATATCAAGTGTGTATCAAGGACCATGCTATACAACCTCTTCCAGATCACAAAGGTGACAAGTTATCCAATTTTTTATGGATTGTTGTAATCCCAAGAATCATTCATAATTTAAAAAAAACACTCTTTCTTTTGAAGATGGATGTGAATATCTTAATTGGATCCCCGGCAGGTAGAATTCAAATAGGTGAATGGAAAACAAATAGTTAGAACAGTGTATGTGTACATCCTATATTGGTAATTAATACAGACAGACATACAATTTAGAAATGTAACTGTGTTATAGCTCACCAAGAAAAAATAACATTCATTGGTATAGGCCAGGTCAGTTGTAGATGATAATTTATATACATGTATCAGAATAAAGTAGTGACTGAGATCTTTTCCTGACCCTCTGGGGTTACTAATTAGTCCAGGAATGATGGTGAAATAGTACACTCTTGACAAATATTTACCAAATTTTTGGGAGCCAAGTTCATAGAAACCTTCATTCTAGGCTGTGATTTCCTACCCAGGGCTACCAAAATAAAGGAAGGAAAATTAGGGAGAGGTAGCGAGGTGGTATGGCGAGGCCAAGAGGACAAGGACACCTCATCTCAAGTCCCTGATTCCTGGGAGGTACAGAAAATGAATCTCACCTGTACCTTTGACTCCAGAGTTGGGTTGCAATAACCAATAAGAAAGAAGGTATGATATGGACCACTGAAGCGGTCCTTGGGATAGCAAGTGGGTATGGGAGGGATAGAATTCCGCCAACAGATAAAGTCTTGCAAAGGACTATCAATGTTTTCAGGAACTGCTTAGGACTGACACCTTTGTCAATGGAACTTATTATGGTAACCACCTGGTCATCCTGAGCCTATGAAAAGAAACAAGATCATTTACAGTGAAATGGGACAGCAACCTGGACAGTGCATAAGGAGACAAATTCTTCCCTGCCTGCCCGCTTTTTCAGACACTGGAATAGTAAGTAGAAGGATGGAAGTGTGGATACAAGAAATCAGATCATGCCTTCACACACAAACCCACACACAGCCTCCTATCTGACCTGCCCTGGTGGAGAAGAGGACTGTTGAAAGCTGAAAATGTCCAAAATGTTGAGGAACTGGATTGAGATGTACTCAGTGGAAAAGCGGATTTTCAACAGTGTACAGCTGGCAGTGTTATTGGGGGAGAAAAAACTTTGAGTATATACTTCCAGTGATTTGAGACTTCTCACTAACCCAGTTACCTATTTTATGTTGAGTAGTTAGTAATACCTCCATTTTACAGATGGAGAAAAAAGACCAAAGAGAAGTTAGGGAAGGTCACACAGGAAGTAAAGAGCTAGAATTCAAATTTGATCCATGTGACTCCAAAGCCCATGCCTTTTCCACCATGCTCTTCAACATGCTGTGAAATAAAAATTAGAAGATTTCTTTTTTTTTTTTTTTTTTTTTTTTTGAGACGGAGTCTCGCTCTGTCGCCCAGGCTGGAGTGCAGTGGCGCAATCTCGGCTCACTGCAAGCTCCGCCTCCCGGGTTCACGCCATTCTCCTGCCTCAGCCTCTCCGAGTAGCTGGGACTACAGGCGCCCGCCACCACGCCCGGCTAATTTTTTGTATTTTTAGTAGAGACGGGGTTTCACTGTGGTCTCGATCTCCTGACCTCGTGATCCGCCCGCCTCGGCCTCCCAAAGTGCTGGGATTACAAGCGTGAGCCACCGCGCCCGGCCAAAATTAGAAGATTTCTTTTCAGATGCCATATGAGAAGGAATTACCTAACTATAGGATTTCTGTATAGTGTTAGGGTACAGCTAAGACTGGAAACCATGTGACATTAATCTGCAGTGGTATATGGTTTTCTTTAGCTGTAGCCAGCAGTTTGAGTGTAGGAAGAAAGAAGGCAGATAGATAAACAGGGTTTTGCAGTGTGGGCACTCAAACAGGAAAAAGGGGCAAAGAATGTAAGGATATTGGCAGAAGAATAGATGAAGTGATGGGAAACTGGATGTAGCCTATCTGGAAAAAGCAGTTAAATCAAGGCAAAGCTGAAATGTGGAGAGAAGGTCATGGGAATAAAGGAGTGGAACTTTTACAATTGAAAAGCAAATATAATGAGAGTAAGGGAGTAAAAGTTGGAAAGACACGATGTTAGGGTGGGAGAGGAGGATGCTGAAGTTTAAGACTGCAGAGATGAGACAGTGGAAGAATTGATCTGTGAGGTGACCTTGGAGTGTGTCTCTCTGATCTCCCTTCAAGAAAGACCTTGATATTCAGCCATGAGGAATGTAGTTGGCTGACAGCCTCCAACTTTTAGTGCCTGTAGGACCTGCCTCAGCCTTTTTATTTAATTTTATTTTTTATTGATACATAATAGATGTACATATTTTGGGCATATATGTGATAATTTAATACATTCATATAATTTGTAAAGATCAAATCAGTGTTATTGGGATGTCCATCATCTTAAAAATTTTCTTTATGCTAGAAACACTCAAATTATTTTCTTGTAGCTATTTTAAAATATAACAATAGATTATTGTAAACCACAGTTGCCCTACTCCATGCTTTTCCCAGATATCCCCAGCTAGTGACAAGGCTCAGCCGAGATACTGGGGCCTGGCCATTCTTTCCAATGCAGAGTCCTTCCAATCATCAGTCCTTGTTCTCTAGCTTGCTGTTGGGTTGACTGGGAACTTGTCAGATGTGCATTGTGATCTGAGCCTTTCCTTTCCAGTCCTGCTTCCTGTGCCTTTCATGTTTCACAGGTGTTGCCTTCCAATAAGCCTCATACACCCCTAGTTCCATTTTAGCATCTGCTTTCCAGAAAAGCCAACTGACACATTATGTGAGGAAGATGAAGATTGGGGGTTTTGTTTTAAAAAGGAAAACAGGAGGTCTACAGAGCATGATGAAAATGTTTCCCAGAGAGGACAGTATACTGAGGATGAGTTACCAGGAAGGCAGCATGTAGCAGCATAGACTGAGACTATACAAGAATATAGATGAGTAAATGTTATGTTTTGAACAGCAGAGAAAGGCAGAATTGAGAGAACTGGGCCTGGCACAGTGGCTCATGCCTGTAATCTCAGCACTTTGGGAGACTGAGGCTGGCAGAACACTTGAAGTTAGGAGTTCCAGATCAGCATGGCCAACATGGTGAAACCCCCTCTTTACTAAAAAAAAAATACAAAAATTAGCTGGGCATGGTGGCACATGCCTGTAGTCTCTGCTACTCTGGAGGCTGAGGCATGAGAATTGCTTGAACCCAGGAGGCAGAGGTTGCAGCCGAGATCGTACCACTACACTCCAGCCTGAGCGACAGAGTGAGACTCTGTCTCCAAAACAGAAAGAAAGACAGACATGACAGGTTCAAGTGGACTTAGAATGCCAAAACAGAAAGACAGACATGACAGGTTCAAGTGGACTTAGAATACCACTTGGGCACATGGAACTCTGGAGGAGAAGGTTCTCAATGCTTCTGACTAGACTGGGCCAGGGAGCTACTGCCCCCCATTTTAAAAAGTTTGCCACTATTCAGGGTACTTCCGGGAGCAAATTACAAACTTGTGAAACTTACTGAGTTAATTGATGTCAATAGGATTTTAATTCATTAATTAAGAATAATTAATTAGTTACAAGTTCACTACTCAGAGAATTTTTTTTTTTTTTTTTTTTTTTGAGACGGAGTCTCGCTGTGTCACCCAGGCTGGAGTGCAGTGGCGCGATCTCGGCTCACTGCAACCTCCGCCTCCCAGGTTCACGCCATTCTCCTGCCTCAACCTCTCCGAGTAGCTGGGACTACAGGCGCCCGCCACCACGCCCGGCTAATTTTTTGTATTTTTAGTAGAGACGGGGTTTCACCGTGGTCTCGATCTCCTGACCTCGTGATCCGCCCGCCTTGGCCTCCCAAAGTGCTGGGATTACAAGCGTGAGCCACCGCGCCCGGCCAATAATTTTAAATCATTAAGACAGTTTTCATAGTAGCTTCCTTACTTCTGGGTAGTAGAAGAGAATTCAATTCAATATACTCTGTTCCCGTTGGTAAGGTTTTTTTATTCCAAAGAATTTTCAGCGTATTGCTTACCCAGTGGAAGAATGTAGGGATCTCTGGAACTGTAAATAGAGTTAACATCACTTAAACAATCCCTAGAGGAATCTGAGCTAATTTAAGGAGTGGACCATTTTGCTAAGATTTCAGTGGAGCTCAGGAATTTTAACAAGTTATTATAATAAATTCAGAAAAACAGACAAGTCTAACTACAATTTTCAAGTTTATGGGAGAACTAATTTCTTTATGGCTTTTTTTCTGTCATAAAAATCATACATATAAAAAACAAAAAGATGATTTAGAAATATTATTCTTCTTCTGGCAATTATTTGTTGAGTACCAAAGTAGGGGAGAAAAATTAAAACCAGACACAAGTGTGAAGGATCGGTTACTTCACTATAACATTTCAAGCTTTTTAATTTTCTATTGTGTAACCAGTATAAAATAGCTATATGGTAACGCTTCTTTGTTCCTTTGTTTTTAACACAATGGAGTTACTTTGTACTGCCGTCCTTACAATCTCTCATGTATGGGTCATTCTTAATTATTTTATTTTGTTCAACAGTGTACTGATTGCAGAAGCCTCTTAGCCCAACATAAATTCAAGTTGTAAAATCTAGAACCTGTATTTTTAAAAATAAATAAACTTTTAAAAGACCACTTTAAAATGGAATACAATAATTATGAAATTATGATTGTAAATATATGTTAAATATAAAAGTGGAAAAAGCAACATTTAAATCAGTATATTCAATAAGTGTTATAAGTAAGTTAATAAATATTTTAAGTTGACATTTAACTATTTTGCTTATATCTCAAAAGTTTAACATATCAGATTGTCCCAAACATACTTTTGAAAATGTGCTTTAGAAAAATGGGGAAATCATATTATATTTGGACATATCTAGACCAAATTAAAATTGGTCTTTTTTCCTCTACTTTGCGGCATAAACTTTGCGGTATTTCTTAAACAGCCCTAATATTTTGTTGTGTTATTTTGGGGGAATCTATTTTTAACATACTACCTACAACTGAACTCAGAAAAAAATCTTACAGACTTTTTTTTTTTACAAGCAAGACTTAAAAGTTTTTAAAACCCTAGTAGAATAACCAATCTCTACTTTCATTATAGTAATTAACACTAGTTTTTTAATGTTCTATGCACCTTGAATCACCAATTACTAAAATGAAAACACAAAGAGCCACCTGAATATCAAATGCATGCACTATTACAAGTGCTCACACAGAATGTGAGATGAATTACTGATGAACAAAGCATCTAAAATTAACTTATGCTCCTCATGCATATGCTGTGGATGATGACAAAAGAAATTATGAAAAGATATATGTGATATACATGAATCTATATTCTCTAATTGAGACATTATACAAATCTTTATAATATACTTTATATTAATTAATTAGGTACTTTTTTTCCATTACAGTAATCTCCTAATGAAGTTATGGAGCAAACTTCAGCCTTAGCAAAGTTGGGCAAGTTATTTATACTGCAAAAGATAGCTGAAGGATAACTATTTTCAACTGAGACCAAAAGACATAGTAGTTAGCATTTATTTTCATAATCTTAAAAAGGCATACAATTTCGGTAGGAGGCAGTAGTTATAGTGACACTAAGGGAGGTGGTAGATTGGGAGCATTGGATCAGCATTCGGGGAGAATAGAGAGAAAAGGCAATATCAAGAGAATTCGTCACCACAGTTGTCTGGATGCTGTTGCCTTCTTTGCTCACCCTTGAAGGTCAGTCTGGTTCTGGCCCAGGCCCAAGATCTAAGTTTCAGATCACGGCAGGCTTAGGAGAACAGTGCAGACTGGAACATCTAATCCCACCCCAGCTTGCCCTAAGATGGCCCCTGAATTTGTTCAGCTCCTGGGCCTGCTGCCGTCCTAACTTGCCTGAAACTGTTTTCCAGAAAATTAGAGCATAGATGAGCAATGCCACGTTAGCTTCAGTTTTGATTTTGGGTGTTACCACATAATTTTTTTAAAAAGAATTTTTATCTTCCCACATACCAACTTTTAGAACAGATGGCTTAAAATGTCTTAGAGGAAATTAGTTGTAATCAGCAGATAAGAGTGTGTCTCCCTGTTTTCGTGGCAGAGGTAGCTATCACCTCTTAAGTACCTACCTTCTACATGTGAACTGGCACCAGGCATTGTAGTTTTTCTGTTGCATTTTCATCCAAAGGGTTATGATGGGCTTCATTAAAATGATTTGGTACACATGTGGGCGTTTGCCTGCAAGTATAATCTCTGTGAAGAGGTAAACTGTATAGGCTTCAAGGTGGCTTTCTGCTGAGGTGGCTGCCAGCCTCCCTGGAGAAGGTGTCAGCTGAAGATCTCAAGTAAGAGCCACAGTGAAGCTCATATGCCTTGATCTCTTTTCAGATCCTGGCAAAAGGCCAGCTATGGAGTACTGCTGCAGTCAGGAGCTGGGGGAGTTGGCAGATAGCCAGATAAGGGGCCAAATTATCATTTATAAGGCAATGGCTTTTATAGATCTCTAGTAACCCATACTCCTACTTACTTGAACCCTATGATTTCTGGGAGAAAAAAGAGCCAGATAACTTTCCCATTGGAATAAAACCAAAACAAACACTGTATTTAGGTTCACAGGATTTCAAAGTACTTCATACTTATTTCAGTCAATATCCTTTGCCTGATCATGTGTCCATAACACACATGCCTCCTGAGTCTTAAGATGTTCCTTGCTCCTCTAGCCGCCTTTAAGGATACCCTCATTCCACCATGCCTGGGGCCGTGTAATGTCTGTAATTGCCTCATTAACTCCCACCTTGAGTTCTCTGAATCTGGTTTTCTCAAATATGATAAGGAGACTGTCACTTAATGTGAAAGGTGTCAGAATTTTCTCTTCTTCTTTTTTTTTTTTTTTTGAGACGGAGTCTCGCACTGTCGCCGGACTGGAGTACAATGGCGTGATCTCAGCTCACTGCAATCTCGGCCTCTTGGGTTCAAGCAATTCTCCTGCCTCAGCCTCCCCAGTAGCTGGGATTACAGGCGCCCGCCACCATGCCCAGGTAATTTTTTGTATTTTTAGTAGAGATAGGATTTCACTGTGTTGGCCAGGCTGGTCTCAAACTCCTGACCTCATTATCTGCCCGCCTCAGCCTCCCAAAGTGCTGGGATTACAGGTGTGAGCCACCGAGCCCAGCCTAGGTGTCAGAATTTTCAAAGGAAAAATAGAATATTGATAAACTGAGTAAAATATGATTACCATATAATGTCATCTTAAGATGTTCTTATAGTTTCAAACTTGTATAAACAAAATTGGTATTTATACATGTGTCCTATTAATGCACACGAGAGTAGATTAGAACCTATAGCAAGAGTATTTTTTCTTGTGCCTTGAAAAACCAACTTAAAAATTAGGCATTTTGAAATTTGGTTTCTAAATACGTTTCAATAAGGTTTGTTATTATTATTTTTCTTTTAAAATTACATTTTTATAAATAATAAAATTTTAATTGTGCTCCAGTTAACTATTAATAAATATTCAGAATCCTTAAGGGTTTATTTTAGTTAAAATGTTTAGGACTAATGCATTAGTAAATTGAAATTTGGATACAGGAATTGCCTAAGATCTTTACTTTGTTTTACAAAAAAATCAGAAAAAAGTAATACCAACCCTATAAAATCCTAAATCTCTAATAATGTAAATATATTATTAGTGGTAATGTTATTTGTTGAGTTTAAGAGTATATTTAGTTTTATAGAACAATAAAATATTTTTATATAGAATATTCTGGAAAAAAATAGAGAAGGAAGACAATTATAAGTCGGAGAGAAGCTGGGATCTGTCTATAATGACTGTGTTAAAGAATAGCACTAAAGCCACCTCATAAACCAATGACGTTATATCACGAAATGACTTTAAAGTTGACGGAGCTGCAGCAAATAAGTTCAAAGCAAGAGGTGCCAGCACCAGAGACTTGGGTTTCGATATAGCTCTGCTCCCTACTGGCTTATTATTGGGATCAGATAGGATCCTTGCAGTACTATCTCATAAAGCCATTGTGAGGAATAAATAGGATCACGTTGGAAAAGTGCTTCACAAGTTTTAGGTAATCTAATCTTGCTAAGAAAAGGGGCAAATAATTCACAAGAAAAACCAGAGTAATGATAAAAGGTATTATTGCATGCTATGTGAGCACTGTGCCAAGAATTTCACATGCAACTTCCCATTTCATCTTCATAACAACATGATAAAGAATAGTATGAATTGGCCAGGTGCAGTGGCTCACTCCTGTAATCCCAACACCTTGGGAGGCCGAGGTGGGCAGACCACTTGAGGTCAGGAGTTCCAGACCAACCTGGCCAACATGGTGAAACCCCATCTCTACTAAAAATACAAAAATTATCTGGGCATGGTGGCACATGCCTGTAATCCCAGCTACTTGGGAGGCTGAGGCAGGAGGATTGCTTGAGCCCAGGAGGCGGAGGTTGTAGTGAGCCGAGAGTGCACCACTGCATTCCAGGCTGGGCAACATGAGGGCAACTGCGTCTCAAAAGAAAAAAAAAACAATAGTATGAGTTATTATTATCTCCATTTCATAGATGAGGCAACTGAGTCATAGAGAGGCACCAGGAGACATGGTTAATTAGTGGCAGAGCAGGAATTCAAAGACAGTTCCACCTGACTCTAGAATCGGAGCACTTTAATATTAGCTATAGTGTATTAAAAAGTTCAACTTCATTAGTAAGTAAAGATTTAACAATTAAAACATATGGACATGGGAGTGCAAAGGAATGATAAACATCAAATTCCAGTTGTATCTGTAGAGGGAGGGAGGAAGGCATTGGAATGGATTTGGGAAAGTGCTGCACGACGACTTCAGTTATATATGTAGTATTTTATTTTTATAAAGACTAATGAAAATGTGGAAATTTGTTAAGACTTGACAAACCAGGACCAGGGGTTATATATTTTTTCTGCATACTTTTTGGAATGCTTAAAATAATTCATGGTAAAAAAAAAAATAAAAGCAGTGAACTGAAGTCATCCTATTTCATTTATATAAAGATTAAATAATTAAGAAAATAATTTTGGTGAAGGTTTGGAGAAACCGATATACTTATACACTTCTAATAATATAAATTGGACCAATTCTTTTGGAAAGCAACTTGGCAATATGTGCCATAAAAACAATCTTGCTCTTTGGTTCAGTAAGTTTCCTTTTGGGACATTATCCTAAGGGAAAAAAATCAAAATATACATGTGAATACAGAAACATACACACTGGAAAAACTGTATGCATGAAAATGTCAACTGCAGTGTTGTTTATAACGGTGGAACATGATAAACAATCTAAAATTTTAACAATAGAAAAGTAGTCAATATTTTGCAGCCTTTAAAGAAATATTTATGATGGCTATGTAGCAATTTGAGTAATGATTGTGATGTAATGTTAATTGAAAAAAGGATATGAAATTGCACATCCACCAGGATTAAATCAGTGAAAAAATAATCATAGAAAAAGGTTTAGGAAGAAACAGCCTAAAATAATGAGTATAGAATTTGTGTCAAAATGATGAGATGCATTCTTTCCTTTTTCTCTTCCAGATTTTTGATATAGATTTGACATAATTGTTTTTGAAATGGAAAACTACAGTCGTCCATTGGTACCCAAGAGGGATTGGTTCCAGGATCCCCAAAGATACCAAAATTTGAGGATGCTCAAGTCTCTTATATAGAAGGGCATAGTATTTGCATATAACCTGTGCACATCCTCCAGTATATTTAAATCATGTCCAGGTTACTTACAATACCTAACACAATGTAAGTGCTATGTAAATAGCTATTATGTTGTTTTTTTTATTGTTGTACTATTATTTTTTATTCTTGGGAAGTTTTTCCTTTTTCTTTTTTCTTTTTTTTTTTTTTGAGACGGAATCTTGCTTTGTCACCCAGGCTGGAGTGTTGACCTCCTGGGCTCAAGTGATCCTCCTGCCTCAGCCTCCCGAATAGCTGAGATTACAGGAACGCACCACTATGCCTGCCTAATTTTTGCATTTTTTGTAGAGATTAGGTCTTGCCATGTTGCCCAGGCTGGTCTCAAACTCCTGAGCTCAAGCAGTCCTCCCACCTCAGCCTCCCAAAGTCCTGAGATCACGGTGTAAGCCACTGCACCTGGCCTTTTTCCAAATAGTTATAATCAGCCACTGGTTGAATTCACATTTGGTTGAATTCATGGTTGGTTGAATCTGCAGATGTGAAACCAATGGATACGAATAGCCAACTATATTACATAGTACAAACCTAGCTTTGAAAATAGTGCAATAGATATGAAAATAAACTAGAATTCACGGGAGAAAATGAGGGGTTCTAAGAAAGGTGTAGACAATACATTACCAATACAGGAGGTCAGAGGAAGGGGAGATCTGCCAGGCTGGCGTCTTCAGGAATGCTTCACGAAGGAGGGACTATCAGTGAACCTCAGTAATTCGTAGAGCTGGGTAAGAGCTGGGGATGAAAGGGGGACTAAGCAGGAGGCATGCAAGTTGCAAAGTGGAGTGATGGGAGATGTTCTCAGGAAACAGCACTGCGTGTCATAGAATATTTTACTTTCAGTTTTTCTGGCTTTTCAGAAAATGTGGTAACTTTAAAGTTTTCACAGTCAAATTAATTCCACAGAACAACTGGTTGTAGAATCATAGCAACATAATTATGGGTTGTGCTTCTGGCTCCAAATCTTTCACTAAAAATAATCGCAGTGACCACATCTTGGGAAAACAAAGCCATTACCTATTCTTGTGCTCCAGCTATCTCGGTAGTCACTTACTGGAAAATGGATTACAGGTAAAATAACTGCATGTTTTTAGGACACTGCTTGTCTCTCTTACCTTCAGTGAGTTGATTAATGAAATAATTTAAAAACTTATATTCTCCAGGCATTCTCTAAGGCATGAACATGACTTTGAAGAAATCCTTTACCATCACACATCACACAAGCCTGCCTGTGCTCCTCCGGAGACATAGCCCTAGTACTCCTGGAAGCCCATTTTGTTCCTTCAGGGAGTATGCTTTCTTTGTGCAGACAGGAGAAAAATGCTGGAGATAGAGATGTGGGGAGTAAGAGGAGGGACAGTAGGTAAGTCTCAGCCACAGGTAAGATGAGTTGGAACCTGTATGCTCCACTGCCCCCATGTGTACTAGCTGTTCTTTGCCCAGCTTCCTTGGGCTAGAAACATATTAAGTGAATAATACATGAATCAACAAGATGATAGGTGTGTCATTTATCACATGATTACTTGTGCTAGAAGTTTACATCCATTCACTATTTTATTTTATTTTATTTATTTCGAGATAGGGTCTTGATGGATGCACAGGCTGGATTGCAGTGGCTCAATCTCAGCTCACTGCAGCCTCAACTTCCCAGGCTCAGATGATTCTCCTACCTCAGCCTCCCAAGTAGCTGGGACTACAGGTGTGTGCCACCACGCCTGGCTAATTTTTGTGTTTTTTATATAGATGGGGTTTTGCCATGTTGCCCAGGCTGGTCTCAAACGCCTGGCCTCCTAGGCCTCCCAAAGTGCTGGAATTACAGGTGTGAGCCATTGCACCGGGCCACATCCATTAACTTTAATGATCATAAGAATCCTGCCCAGCCTATACAAATGCCAGGGTACTCAGGTTCTTCAACAAACTCTGGCTTTCTTATCCTCTAAGATTAGTGTAAAATAAAAGTGCCTGATTGCCATCTCACACACTGGTGAGAAATCCTCTGTTCCTCTCCACATCTCCAGGTTTCTCTTCCTTGCCTCACATTCTGTTTTCCTACATAGGCCAAATTCTCCATGTCTCCTTTACATCCCCCTGGTGTTTGTGTTCCCTTTTGCTATATGGCCTTGCCCAATACTTGGCACATCACCCCAATTTCTTCACTCCCCAAAGTTATCACCCACATATGATTTCTTGGGTAACAAACATCTATTTAACTTTTGGTAAAAGGTAAGGAATGGTCCACTCTGGTGCCAAGTAACAACTTAATATTGGATATTAAAACTGTCTCCCCAAATACAGCCCCAGATTCATGGCTACTTTGCTGGACTTCTTTCTTTCCTAGGGTTGGTGCTTTCATCTCAAACTCCAGGATGCTCAAAATTATTGTTTTATTATGCAAAGCATTTTAGTTCTCTGCCTGGGGCTTCCTCCTTCATATCCAAAGCGGACCTATACAGGTGTTTTCCTAAACTTAAGAGTCCTAGAAATCAGAAAGCTATAGTCTGCTATAATTTTAAATAGCATTTACACAAGATGAAAAAACAAGTTTAGTGAAATTAAATGACTGCCCCCAAAAAAGGGTCAGAGCCTGAATTAAAAGCCTGGCTTGACTAACTCAATACTTATGCTCTTTCCACTATACCAGAGAGTCACTATACATGAGAGTCAATACCTATTGAATGTTTACAACATGTCTGGCTCTGTTCTAAGAGCTTCAGGGGCATTAGCTCATTCAATCCTCACATTAGTTAATACCCCACTTTATAGAAACAGAGATAACTACCCATAGTGGCAGCTAACACATGGAAAGGTCAGGATTAGAGCCCAGGTAGTCAGTGTCTGTGCTTCTCATCATTAACTGCTATTCTCTACCAGCCTCAAGATCTAGCTCCCTGACATTCTTTCAGTGGCTGAAAATAAGGGCAGCTTATTATCACATTTGGGATTAAGTTAAAAAAAAAAAAAAAAAGGAAACAGGGGCAGCTACCGTGTGACAGTTCAGTCCGCTCCCTGAAAATGACCCCAGCATGGTTTGGAAACTCAAAATTTCTAAAAACCCTGAGAGTACATGAGCATTGTTGGGGTCTGAAGGTATAGACTAGATTTGCTCAGTGACAAACTTAATTATAAACTTTATAATGGCTGCTTTCAAAACCAATTAGGTAATTCAGTCTTTTCTTGCTTAATTCGTTGCCACAAATTCATTCAATCCATTTAGTCAGTCAGTCATTCAAGACTTATTGAGTGTCCTCCATATGTCAGGTACTGTTAGGCACCAAGTGAACAAAGAGGGATCCTTCAGGTCCAGACTCAGTCCTGGAGTGGCTCCAAATGTTAGAATTATGATTAGTTTTTCTTCCTATACTAGTCTATGGGGGATGGTGCTGAGATTCGAGATTTCGTGGCCCAGTTCTTTAGAGAAAAAAATTACTAACATGAAGAAGGGCATTAAATTGGGTCACCATTGCTTGAGGGAACTATTCCTTAAGAATATAGAACTTGCTTTGATTTTTTTTACACTCTAAGTGCTGCTCTAAAGTTTGATTTCCTGAGTGGACAAGACCCTCAAGGCAAGAAGTCCCATGTAGATGACAACTAGCAATATTTGGGCAGAAACATATCTCACTTTAATAAATGGGCATCTTAATGTAAAGCTGGATCTTAGACATGAACTAAATCAGTGGTTTTCAAACTGTGCTCCTAGGGCCTCATTTGCAATAAATGAACATTTTAAACTGCATGTGAAAACTGCATTTTTTGGGTATCTGATTTATATATTGGAGTTTTGCAATTCAATTTCATTTAGGAAGAAGAAAAAAGAGCCCTTTTGCAAAATGTGAACACCTCTGAGATTTTCATTCATTTCTCTATTCACAAGGGACTAAGGCCTAGACAGATGAAATGACTCACTGAAATGGCAGAGATAAATCGTAAACCTAGGTCATTACTCCCAGCCCAGTCCAATGCACAGATCTCCCCCTTCCTATCTACTACCCACTGTGTGTCTGGAGAGCATGGCACCCAGGCCAGTGTAAGTCTGGGTGAACTGTATCTTTGTAGCACCGCAAAAGCTGAGAATTCAGTTCCAAATGGTTCTGCAAAAATACTGACTGAGGACTATTTACTTACTGTATATATGATTAAGTGCTACATAATCTACTATGTTCCTTATAATAATCCATGAGTTGGGCTGAGCAAGTATCTCCCCAGCCCCCTCCTTAATTCTGCAAAAAGCAAAACAGTCTCAAAGCTGTTGACTTCTTTAAAGAAATATATTAGTAGATAACAACAACAAAACAATCCAAAATTCCAATCTTCTGACTTTTAGGAAGACAGAGCTCTAACCATTATATTATATACTGTTCAAGCCAACTGGTAAGAATATGCAGTGCTTGTGCAGACAGGAGAGCAATGATGTAATTAAATAGGACAGTTCCCAAAGTTGACAGGCATAAATGATGGAAGGCAAAGTTTAGATATCAACCTATGAGCCATGGACACCTGCAGAGTTTTAAAATTATTACAAAGGGACCTGAAGTCCCATAAGGTATGCTTACCTGAATAAGGTGGGTTGCACTGATATATACACCCAGACTTCAAATGGATAGAGATGCTCTTTTGTTTAATAAAGTATGCCTTCAATTAAAAGCATTACTGAAGCCAGATGTGGTACTGTGTGCCTACAGTCCCCACTACTTGCTACTCGGGAGGCTGAGGTGGGGGGATCACTTGAGCCCAAAGGTTCAAGTCCAGCCTGGGCAAAAAGCATTACTGAATTCCTAGCAATGTGTTTATCCTTATGTATTTTCAGTCAACTTCTACTAAAAGTACAAACACTATTATGTGCGACTCGCGAAATTTTGTTGTTAAAAATGAAATCATAGTTGAAAATATGGGGACTGTCTGTTCAAGGCTAAAATAAAGGGAACAGAACAAAATTAAGATGGGAAATAATTATTTTAAAACATATTTTGTATGTTTTCCTGTGTTTCTATTTTAAAGCTATATATCTAAATTATTGCTCTTTGTTTTCATGTTGAATGGCTGCTTCTTATCTGGCTTTGTTTATTAAGTGTGGTCAGATCATTTATTCTCAGAAAAACTACGCTGTAGCCTGGCCCTACATTCCTCCAAGATAATATCATCTGCAGGAGTCAAGTTTCTTGCCAGAAGAGCTGATTTGCAGAAGTAAACAAACTGGGAGTAAAACCAAGAAATGTTAAAGAAACTTTCTAACTTAGGACATCGATAACAAAAACTATGTTAGCAATAAGTGTCTCTAAAAACATATATAATATCCAGTCAAGCTGACCTACAGAATTGGAACAGTAAACAGAACACAAAAAGGGCTGTAAGCAATACCATCTAGGAACACGGAGGTAACAGATAGGGCTCCATGTCTGCCAGGGACTCCAGGAGAAACAGCTGTTCCCTTCTCTCAAAACAAACTGTCCTCTGATGCGTTTCAGTTGCTTACCAACTCAGATCTGCTTTTGAGGAGTAAGCCAAACACACAGCCTCTGGTGATTTACCTTAGAGAGGGCATTAGGGAAACTTAAAAAACAAACGTCAACTTGAAAAGGCCACATTTTATATCTTTCCTCCATCTCTGGCAGTCTTCCGTTGTTGTTCCACCTACCCACCCCCTTGCCCTTCCTTACATTTGATTCTTTGTTAGATGAAGCATGGAGACAATGGAAAGCAACTGGGAAACAAACTAAACATTTCCTTCTGGAAATATTACCTACTTTTAAATAACCACTAGGGTCTATAAATATTTTCATTAGAAATTTGCCCTCCTTCGGCCGGGCGCGGTGGCTCACGCTTGTAATCCCAGCACTTTGGGAGGCCGAGGCGGGCGGATCACGAGGTCAGGAGATCCAGACCACGGTGAAACCCCGTCTCTACTAAAAATACAAAAAATTAGCCGGGTGTGGTGGCGGGCGCCTGTAGTCCCAGCTACTTGGGAGGCTGAGGCAGGAGAATCGCTTGAACCCGGGAGGCGGAGCTTGCAGTGAGCCGAGATTGCGCCACTGCACTCCAGCCTGGGCAACAGAGCGAGACTCCGTCTCAAAAAAAAAAAAAAATTTGCCCTCCCTCCACACACACCAGTCACTTTGTGAAAAACCAGTTTCTCTAAGTCAGAACCTAGAATTTATGGTCTCCTCTCATTGCACTGCTAAAACCTTTCATATCCACAGTGAATCTAGGCTATTACCTCTGGAAACTGGAGTTCAGGGCCTTACTCATATATTTATCTCATGAACTAAACCCCTATGGAACTAAACCCCTGTGGAGCTGGGGTTTGGAGGCAGATGATAGAGAGGAAAGTTAGAGTTACAACCATTTGGTTCAATGTGGTAGAGCGCTGAATTGACTGTGTGATCTTAGGCAAGTCTCATAAGCTCTCTGGGCCCCAGATAACTCATGTGTAAAAGGAAAGGATCATACTAGATGACCTCCAACTTTGTGTCTTCGAGGTACTGAATGGGAACCGAAGAGTAAAGGGAAGTGGCAAATAGAATTATGGATGTGGTAATTCAATTATTCCCCATTCTTCCCTCTCTCCCTGCGATAGAATTACAAAGCATTTGTCAAGTGGCTTGGCAGTACCTTCTACCAGAATGGGCAGGATATATGTAGCATTTCCCCACCTACTTCATATCGGGCTTGCCCGTGTGACTTGCTTTGACTGAAGTTAGTAGATGTGATGCAAGCAGAGGCTTTTTTTTTTTTTTAACTTTTATTTTAGGTTCAGGGGTACAAGTGCAGGTTTGTTATATAGATAAACTGCATGTCATGGGGGTTTGGAGTAAGGATTATTTTGTCATCCAGGTAGTAGGCATAGTACCCGATAGATAGTTTTTCGATCCTCACCCTTCTTACCCTCCACCCTCAAGTAGGCCCTGGTGTCTGTTTTCTCTTCTTTGTGTTTCCTTTTGTTGTTGTTGTTGTTGTTCCCTTCTTTGTGGCCATATGTACTCCATGTTTAGCTCCCACTTGTAAGTGAGAACATGTGGTATTTGGTTTTCTGTTGCTGTATTAGTTTGCTTCATTGTCGCACTAAGCAGAGGCTTTAAAAGTGGCTTTATCTCTTTTGCTTCTGTAATCTCCTGGCTAGCCACTGGTTCAAGAATGAGGAAAGGGGATGTTAAATTGACCAAAACCTTGAACAAGAAAAATAGACAGTTTTGTTTTAAGCCTCTAAAATTTGTGTTTGGTTATGTGGCACTATTGCAGCAGAAACACAAAAATCTCTGCTGAACTTTTTTCATATATTCTATCCAACAATATGCCTACTGACCTTAAAATTTTATTGATGCTGTTGAACTGAACTGAAATCATCTAGGCATCTTAGCTTGACCATGGAAATGTTCTCCTGATTAGCACCATCAGCAGGACGACTTTTGGTGCTGAAGATACTGCAAAACTAGAAATTAGAGTACTGAACTTTTCTATGTAAAAAAAAAAAACACTGTGTTTTTAGCTATATTGAGAAATGATTCCTATGAAATTGTACTGTGTTGGCTGTAAGGATGGTGGTCACTGTAACTTACAGTGTAGTCTTTGTGGCAAACTTTTGGAGAAATTGCTCTCTGGTTTCAGCAACTGGAGAAACTATGTTATCCTAAGCAATTAGTTTGTTTGAACCTTATGGACACTGGGTCTCTACCTGGTTGTGAGCCCTCTTGAATTGCCTGGAAAATTCAGAGCCAAATATGTGGGCCTACATAAGCAAGTGGATGTAAGTGACTTTGCAGCATATGTTTCGTTTAGCAACTTCCCCTCCTTGTATTATTTTCTTTTTTCTACACTTATTTTCTCTTTTTCTGCTTTCCTTGTAAATTTTTATTGTTATTATGTTAAGTATTAAGTATTATTTTATCATATACATTTATGCCAGCCACCTTAAATCCTTTTGGGAGCAGAATAGAGAACACATAAAGCACTACTGTTAATTTAAAAAAAAAAAACATTAATTTCCATTAGTAAAATGAAGAGAGAAATACAATTTTATCAGTGACCCCTCAACCCTTTTGTTGTTGAAACTTACTAAGGATCTGGTGTTTCTCTATTCTGAAATATCTCCAGGTCAGTGTTGTGAATAAAGCACTGATATACATTGGTACCATTTCGAATTCATCATCAAAATAAATGTAAAGACAAGCTGGGCATGGTGGTTCATGTTTATAATCCCAGCACTTTGGGAGGCTGAGGAGGGTGGATCACTTGAGGTCAGGAGTTCGACACCAGCCTGGCCAACATGGCGAAACCCCGTCTCTACTAAAAATACAAAAATCAGTTAGGCATGGTGGCCCGTGCTTGTGATCCCAGTTGCTTGGGAGGCTGAAGCACGATAATTGCTTGAACCCAGAGGTGGATGTTGCAGTGAGCTGAGATGGTGCCACTGAACTCCAGCCTGGGCAAAAGAGCGAGACTCTATCCCCAAAAAATAAATAAAAGGACAAAAATTGTCTCTCTTCAAGCTGTTTGAAATAGGGAGGAAGGTTTTTCTTTACAAATAATTTGATGTATTATTCTCTTTTTTTGTTTTGTTTTTATTTTGAGACAGGGTTTCACCTGTTGCCCAGGCTGTAGTGCAGTGGCGCGATCTCAGCTCACTGCAACCTCTCCTTCCTGGGCTCAAGCGATTCTCCTGCCTCAGCCTCCTGAATAGCTGTGATTACAGGTGCACGCCACCAGGCCTAGCTACTTTTCATATTTTTTTAGTAGAGATGGGGTTTTGCCACATTGGCCAGGCAAGTCTCGAACTCCTGGCCTCAAGTGATCTTCCCGCCTCGGCCTCCCAAAGTGCTGGGATTGCAGGTGTGAGCCACTGCGCCAGGCCTGATATATTATTCTTTTAATTATTAAACTTAATTCTTTCTTTAATATTTGTTGAATATCGAATATGTGCTCAGATGATGCTAGTTGTTACGGACAATATAAAGATATTAATAAATAAGATACTTGAATCTTTAAGATGCCCCATGGCCAGACATTGTGGCTCACGTCTGTAATCCCAGCACTCTGGGAGGCTGAGACAGGTGGATCACTGAGCCCAGCAGTTCGAGACCAGACTAGGCAACATGGTGAGACCTCATTTCTACAAAAAATACAAAACTTAGCTGCCATGGTGGCACACACCTGTAATCTCAGCTACTTGGGAAGCTGAGGCAGGAGAATCACTTGAGCCTGGGAAGCAGAAGTTGCAGTGAGCTGAGATCGTGTCTCTGCACTCCAACCTGGGCAACAAAGTGAGATCCTGTCTCAGAAGAAGAAAGAAGAAAGAAGAAGGAGGAGGAGGAGGAAGAGGAGGAGGAAGAAGAAGAAAAGAGAAGACGACGACAACGAAGAAGAAGAGAAAGAAGGAGGAGGAGGGAGGAGGAGGAGGAGCTCCCGTGTGTCTACATTACAAAGACAACTTGGTTTCCTTGGGTGTAATTGAGGTTCACTTCAAGAATGATGAAGAAAGATGAGGGAGGCAATGTGGAAGGACTAGCGACCTGCAACAGAAGCATGATCTGGCCTCCTGGTTCTAGTGCAGTGCTCTAATACATCAAGAAATTAGTTGCCAAGGTTGGGGGCAGGACAAGTATAGGAAACACCAGCATAAACACAAAATAAGAGTTAAAGATGAGGAAAATAGAAACTTGAACTAGTCAGGGTCACTGGATAGAAGCAAAGAATAATCAATAGGAACAGAACCAAATCAGAAGCCGAAAGAACAGTTCTGATTCAAGATACTCATCTGAGTTTACATGTTTTAACTACCATTGAATATCCAAAGGGATATGAAAATATGAATTGGCACTTGCTGTGAAATTTAGATTTCCAGTAAAGTGTTCTATGTTTAGAGGCAAATGTGCCATATAGGGAAGTCAGAGAGGGGCAAATACCAGTCCCACCAGCAACTGTAGAAAGTCCAGTAAAGATAGAGTCTACACAAAGCAATATCTCATGGCATCCCAGCTTGCCCTTCATATAGACAGCATACTGAGTAGTATCTCAGAAACCAAGGAGAAATTCTTTGGCACAGTGGTGAAGTCTATGGGCCCTACCACCTCTGCCCTACTCCCACAGACACTTGGAATGCCAATTTATTAAAGTAACTCTGGTAAATCTTGAAATTTCCTTTCTCCCATTGACTGTACCTAATATTTCAACAGGACCCCCAAACAATTCTGAAATTAACTGTGAACTCCACCCATGGACATCAACACAATCATCAGAATAAACAAACCAATGAACCATCTTCTAGATTAAAAGACTTAGTTGTAATGTAAAAAAGGATATTAACCAGAGGAATAAACTTAAATGACCCCACTCGTGAAAGAGTTAATAATAAAACCAAAACAAAATAAAACAAAAATCTTTAGAAAAATCTCTAAATCTTAAAAAATCTAGAAAGATGCTGAGTTACCAACAAGATTCAAAAGAACATTACACCATATGCACACCATATGCAAAATTTAACACTAAGTTGATCATAGGCCTAATTGTAAGAGCTAAAACTATAAAATTCTTACTGGAGAAGGGGGCATAAATATTTTTGACCTTTTACAAGGCAGTGGTTTCTTAGATATGATGCCAAAAACACAGATAACAATAGAAACAAAACAGATTGTACTTAAATAAATTGTACTTCATAAAAATTATAAATATTTGTGCTTCAAAGAAAACCTCAAGAAAGTGAAAAGAAAACCAGTGGGCTGGGCGTGGTGGCTCACGCCTGTAATCCCAGCACTTTGGGAGGCCAAGGCGGGTGGATCACGAGATCAGGAGTTCGAGACCAGCCTGGCCAACATGGTGAAACCCTGTCTCTGCTAAAAATAAAAAAATTAGCTGGGCATGGTGGCAGGTGCCTGTAATCCCAGCTACTCGGGAGGCTGAAGAAGGAGAATTGCGTGAACCCGGGAGGTGGACATTGTAGTGAGTCAAGATTGTGCCACTGTACTCCAGCCTGGGTGACAGGGTAAGACTCCATCTCAAAAAAAACAAAAAAAGAGAAAACCAACAGAATGAGAGAAAATATTTACAAATCAAATAACTGGTAAGGGATTTGTATCCAGGACTTTTACAACTCAACAACAAAAAGACAATCTGATTTTAAAGCGATCTGAATAGACATTGCTCCAAAGAAGATATATGCATGACCATAAAGCAAGTGAAATGATGCTCAACATTATTAGTCATTAGAGAAATGCAAATCATAACCATAATGAGACACCATGTCACATCCTGTAGAAAGGCTATCATTTTTAAAAAAGACATAAAAAGTATTGACGAGGATGCAGAGAAACTGGAATCCTCATACATTGCTGGTGGAAATGTAAAATGATGCAGCTACTGTGGAAAAACAATTTGGCAGTTCCTCAGAAAGCTAAACACAGACTTACCATATGACTTAGCAATTCTACTCCCAGGTATTTACCCAAGAGAAATAAAAACATGTTTACACAATAACCTATATACAAACGTTCATACCAACATTATTCATAATAGCCCCAAAATAGAAATAACTCAAATGTCTGTCAACTCATAAATGGATGAACAAAGTGTTATATACACACCCACACTTGCGCTTACATACAAGGGCATATTATTCCGCAATAAAAATGGAGTGCTGTTACATGCTACAACATGGATGAACTTTGAAAACATTATACTAAGTGAAAGAATCCTGACACAAAAACCACATATTTTATGATTCCATATAAAATATATATACTTTATATTATATATATTGTCTATATGTATAGGCAAATTCATAGAAACAGTAGATTAGTGATTGCCAGGGGCTGAGGGAGGGGGCAATAGGGAGTGATTGCTAAGGAGTATGGGGTTTCCTTTGTGGATGATGAAAATGTTCTGAAATTAGATAATGTTGATGATTGCACAACTCTGAAAATGTACAACCATTAAAAACCACTAGACTGTGCACTTTAAAAGTGTAAATTTTATGGTATCTTAAAAAACTATCAATCATTTAAAAATTACATTTTAAAATAGGAACAATTTAAGATTAGAAAAGATTCCTTTAGAAATAAAAATAAGATTGCTAGAATTAAAAAAAAAAATGACATGGAAGCTGGGCACAGTGGCTAACCCTTGTAAACCCAGTGCTTTGGGAGGCTGAAGTGGTAGGACTGCTTGAGACCAGAATTCAAAATCGGCCTGGACAACATAACAAAACCCCCAGGCAACTCGGTAAGACCCTGTCTCTAAAAGAAAAAAATGAAATGGAAGCAGTAAAGAGCAAAATTGCAAAGCGACAAAAATCAAATCAGTGAATTTGAAGAATTCAGAGAAAAGTGATAAAGGAGTGAATAAAATGAGAGAAAAGATGATGTATTAATGGAAGACGATGATGGATCTATAATATCTGATAAAAGATTTCAAAGAGAATGAACAATAATCAAAGAGATAATTTTTTTTAATTTCCCAAAGAAGACCAAGCCAAGTTAACATCCCATCAGGTGAAGAGTTGTTTTTTGATTGTATTGTATTGTATTACTATTGTTATTTTCATTATTACTATTTTTTTTACTATTATTAGTCAGCTTGAAATGTCTATTTTTAACTGACAAATAATAATTATATATATTTATGGGCATATTATGATGTTTTGATCTATGTATACATGGTGGAATGATTAAATCAAAGTAATTAGTAAAGCCATCACCTCAACTACTTAACATTCTTCTATGGTGAGAACATTTAAAATCTACTTAGATTACTGAAATTTATTCCTCCTATCTAACTGAAACTATGTACCCTTTGACCAACATCTCTCCTTTTCCCAACCCTACCCTCATCCCCTCCCTAGCCATTGGTAAGCACCGTTCCACTTTCTGCTTCCATTAGTTTAACTTTTTTTAAATTCCACATTATCATTGAGTTCATGCAATATTTGTCTTTCTGTGCCTGGCTTATTTTACTTGGCATAATGTCCTCATATAAACCTGCATATTGTTGCAATGACAGAATTTCCTTCTTTCTTAAGGCTGCATGGTATTCCATCATGCTTATATACCACATTTTCATTATTCATTCACCCACTGACACTTCAGTTGCTTCCGTATCTTTACTATCGTGAATAGTGCTACAATGAACATTGAAGTGCAGATATCTCTTTGACATACAGATTTCAAGTCCTTTGGATATATACCCAAAAGTCAGATGGCTGGACTATATGATGATTCTGTTTTTAGTTTTTTGATGAGCCTCCATATTATTTTCCATAATGGTAATGCTAATTTACATTCTCATCAACAGTGTACCAGGGTTTCCTTTTCTCTACGCCCTTGTCAACCCTTGTTATCTTTTGTCTTTTTTTTAATAATAGCCATTCTAACAGGTGTAAGATGATATCTCATTGTGGTTTTAATTTGCATTTTCCTAATGATTAGAGATATTGAGCATTTTTTTTTCATTTCTCTGTTGACCATATGTATGTCTTCTTTTGACAAATGCCTGTTAGCTTGAACTTGTTGCCTAGAAAATTATGGAGTCTACTTCATGTTGTATTACAGTAGAACATTAAGGTATGATCCTGGAAATCTGGGTCCCAGCTCTGTTACTTACCAGTAATGTAGCTTTGGGCAAATCATTTCACCTCTTTGGGCCTCAAGTTCCTCATCTGCTTAAAAAAAAATGAAAGGAAAAGCTTGAACTAGATGACTTTAACACAATTCCTTAAGCAAAAAATATGAGCCAGGAGACAGAAAGTAAGGCAAGAAAGCTAGACAGCAGAAGATAATAAGGAAGTCCTTATCTACCAGAACTAAAATTTTGAGGGTGACATGAGAAGGGGGCGGGGTGTACAAGCAGTCTTGACACTGTCCGTAGTGCTGAAGTGTCATTATTTTGTCTGGCTGCCAGTTGGAGGAGTTGGGAATTGCTTAGGTAAACAGTATGGAGATCTGACAATTTTAGCACAGAACAGTGAAACTGAGCTCATTCACATCTGTGTATTTAACTACTACAGATTCTGATGATTCCCAACCCTATATCTCTAGCATTGACCTTCATCCTGATCTCCCAATACATGTTTTCCACCATCTACCAAGTATTACCTGCATTTTTACTGTATTGAATTTACTTCAAACTCAACAGGTACAAAAGTGAACTTATCATATTCATTAATGATCCTTCTTCTTCTCCTGTATTTTCTATCTTGATTAGTGATACCAAGATGGATCCCTTTCCCCAAGCCACAGAACTAGGAGACTTACATGATTTTACCATGCCCACCACCTATAGTCAACCACCAAGTGTGTCCTGCCAATATTGCCCATAAATACATCTTACATTCATCTCTTTCTCTCTACCCCACTGTGGATGGATTTATTTAGGTTATAAATGTTTCCTGGTTGGACTACCATAACATCTTCTTCAATAATCTTGTCTTCAATTTTGCACCCTTCTAATTTACATTTATGATCAAGCTATTTCCCTGCTAAAAGCCTTCCCTGGCTTTAGTTGTTTATAGCACAAACTCCAGGTTACTCAGAATGGCATTCAAGGACACTTCATAATTTGTACAGGGAAGAAAATTCTGAAACAGGATATTTATTAGACAGTTCCCAATGGATCAACATCTGTAGAAGAATGGAGAAGGAAACAGAATTAGGTAAAAGGAGAAGTTGAGCTATGATCCAGCCCCAATAAAGGTTGCTCAGCCCACCCCTTGGGTAGCTCTGGAACTGGACTGGCTGCTCAGAATTGTTCCAAGTTGGATCAAGTGGGAGCTAGGGCTTTATAAAACACACTGGTCAAGCATTGGATGCAAGATGTCTTTAGAAGGAAGAAAGACCTTGGGTAATGCTACAATTTGAGGGTTGTCTTCTGGCATCATTGTCAGAAACTGGGAGAATAAGTCCTTCGTTCCCAAAGGCAGATCTCAGCAGCACATCAGAAAATCCACCAGCCACCGTATACTTGTCTACCTCTACACATACTCCTCTGTACTTCCTTGACTCTCTGCATTTACTTTATCATACCATTTACTGAACTTTATTTTATTGCCTCTTTACTTTTCTGTATTCTTCACTAGACTGTGAACTCTGTGCAACAAATGCTGCTACTATATAAATCATTGCTTTATCCTCAATGCTTGCAGCATTAAACAATTTATAAAGTAAAACATTAAGCACTTTGAGATGCTGAGGCTGGCGGATCATGAGGTCAAGAGATCGAGACCATCCTGGCCAACATGGCGAAACCCTGTCTCTACTAAAAATACAAAAATTCTCTGGGCATGGTGGCGGGTGCCTGTAGTCCCAGCTACTTGGGAGGCTGAGCCAGGAGAATCTCTTGAACCCGGGAGGTGGAGGTTGCAGTGAGCCCAGATCGTGCTCCTGCACTCCAGCCTAGCAACAGAGTGAGACTGTCTAAGAAAATATTAAATGAATGAATGCATATTTCCTTTCTCCCCACTCTTTACTCCCTGTTGCTCTAGTAAAACCAAACAACTTGAGATTTCCTGAATTTTCCAAGCCTTTCTTTGAGCCCATGCTTTGGGTGTGCTAGAATGCCTTTGACTTAGTCATCAGCTGAATATCTACTTCTCTTTCAAAAGTCAGTTCAATTGTTACCTTTGGAAAACTTTCCCCAGGCACAGTCACAATCTTCATTCTCTGTGTTTCCTGAGAACTCGTTTTGTACCAACTATTAACACTCCTATTATTTTTAATTTACATGTCTGATTATTTTCAGGGGATATGAGACCTTGAGCCTTATCTGTTTTGTGTTGTTAGCACCTAAAGACCTGGCACACAGTGAAGAAAAAAAGAATGAACAATAAATATGTGATTAAAGTTAGGCTCTAGGATTACTAACCAGGAAGTAATGTGCAGAATGAACTAAAAGGGAAAGGAGTTATATGGGAGAAAATTGTTCGGTTATACAAGAGGCATGTGACTGTGGACACTGGATTTGCTATAATTCCTTATTCCTGAAGTTAGTTTTCTCCACACGCAAATTGAAGAGCAGAATGATGATATTAGCACAGTTGTAACTTTGCCTAACATGTCTTAGTCATGTAGTGTCCCAGTCTACTTATGCGATGCTAGTGTAAAGATGTCAAAATCAAATGCCTTCAGGGGCCAGGAAGAGTACCTAAATGTCTAAATGTTCGGTGGGCCTATGAGGAAACAAAGGGCCCACTTGAGGGGCATTCAATTTCAGTTTTTAAATAATGTGGTCACCAAATAGAACAAGTGTTTGGGCCTGACATGGCCTGCAAACCACCAGTTTGCCTCGTCCTCTTTTACACATTTTGAAATCACATTTTTTTTTAACTACAATGGAACTGAGTGGGAGAGATATGAATGACATTTTCATCCTTGTAGAAAAAGAGGGTATTTCTATATTTCTAATAAAAAAGTAGAATTATTTTTGAAGTGGCTTCCTTCTCTGCCAGGAAGCCAGGAAATCAGATTAGAAATTTCATTGGCATTAAAAAAAAAAGATGGCCAGGTGCAGTGTCTCATGCCTGTAATCCCAGCATTTTTGGAGGCCAACGCGGGAGAATCACTTGAGGCCAGGAATTTGAGACCAGCCTGGGCAACACAGTGATACCCCCACCCCAGCTCCAAAAAAAAATTTTAAAGTATTCTGGGCATGGTGGCATGAGCCTGTAGTCCCAGCTACTTGGGAGGCTGAGGTGAGAGGATCACTTGAGCCCAGGAGGACAAAGTTACAGTGAGCCCTGGTCACACCACTACACTCCAGCCCGGGGGGAAAAAAAAGAATCTTTCCTTGGTGTTGCTTTTTTTTTTTTTTTTTTTTTTTGACAAAGTTTATTTTCTTCTTATTAAAAAAATCTGTTAAAATATTTCAAAAATATAGAAAAGTTCAAAAATAATCCCTCAAAATTCCACCACCAGTGAACAACCTTGACTATCATTTTAGTTTGTGCATCAGATATTAGGTGGGATTGTAGGACTGATATGTGTACTCAGAACTAGGTGGCAGGTAAGCAAGAAAGCAATTTATTTCTAACCAGCTGGGTTTCTGTAACTAATGATCTAACACAGCTAATAAAGACATTCTGGGCCGGGCACAATGGCTCACGCCTATATAATCCCAGCATTTTGGAAGGCCAAGGCAGGCTGATCGCTTGAGCCCAGGAGTTGGAGACCGGCCTGGGCAACATGGCAAAACCCTGCCTCTACAAAAATACAAAAATTAACTGGTTTGGTGGCACACACCTGTGGTCTCCGCTACTCCGGAGGCTGAGATGGGGGATCACTTGAGCCCAGGAGGTCAAGGCTGCAGCGAGCCAAGATCATGCCTCTGCACTCCAGCCTGGGCGACACAGTGAGACCTTGTGTCAAAAAAAAAAAAAAAAAAACACTCTGAGATGACTCTAAAGTGCCTGACTAAAACCAGATAGCCACAGGGCCTGACAACGAGGAGGAGTTTACTGCTGCGCTACTATTGCTGAAACGGAACTTGGTTTTGAATCCACAACAGAACTATTGTGCGTGTGATATTTGCTTTGAGAAATGAATACTGGGTTGACAGTACACAAGAGCTTTTCATTCTAGTCCATAAAGAACTTTCACTTGATTGCCAGCTTCTTACCAGTAATTCAACGTAGAAAAGTACAGTTTTTGACCTTAAAACATTGAATACAATTCCTAAAATTAAAAGATGTGGATTTATATAAGTCAAATGAGACAACATTACAATAAACAGAGCCACAGGTTTTGTCTGTTTGTTTTTTACAGGAAATTGTGTTGTGTTTATATTTAGAGCATTCTGTGCTGAGGTATTCTCTGGCTCATATATATAGAATCATAAGGGAGAGAGGAGTTGAGAAGTAGTTCTCTAGAAGAACTAGAGAGAGAGATGTAATTATCCCTGATACTAATTAGCAGAGATCTGGAATGAAAAAAAACCTCAATAACCTCATATTCAGACGATTTTTTCAACATGTTTATTATTAATAGTAAGCAGACCTCATGTTAATTTTGAAGAAGACTTAACAGATTTCAAAATATCTGAAGTTCCTCTATTTTTTTCCTAATGAATTTTAAATTTTTTGTAATTTTTAAAAATAGTATTTTGGACTTCCCTCGAAGTTTTCCTGCCATGTCACTGGTATATTTGGGGATAGAGTTTTAAGAATATCCCCAGTGAGGGTTTAGAAAAATTTAATTCATTATAAATAGATCTATTTTACCTCAATTATTATTCTATTATAATTATTTCTTTCTTTTTCTTTTTTTTTTTTTTTGAGACAGAGTCTCACTCTGTTGCCCAGGCTGGAGTGCAGTGGCACGATCTGCAACCTCCACCTCCTGGGTTCAAGTGATTCTCCTGCCTCAGCCTCCCGAGTAGCTGGAATTATAGGCATGCCACCATGCTTGGCTAATTTTTTTTGTATTTTTAGTAGAGACGGGGTTTCGCCATGTTGCCAGGCTGGTCTCAAACTCCTGACCTCAGGTGATCCACCTGCCGTGGCCTCCCACCGTGCTGGGATTACAGGCGTAAGCCACCGCACCGGGCCTGTTATAATCACTTCTAATCATAATATTTCTTATTTACAGGCCACCTCATGTTCAGACCATTTTTTCCATGTGTAATTAGAAATATAATGCCTGTATTGCACTTAAATATCATTATACTGTTTTAATAGATTTTCATCTACATTAAAATTCACTTTAAAATTATTACTCTTAGAAAAACAATCAAAGAAAAATAAAGTATGGTGTCTCTAAGGTTTTGGATATTCTAAAAGGAAGCAGCTGTTCTTTCAAGCTAAATATCATAAATTGATTTTGTTAAATAAGGTCTTACATTTTGTAGTGGCAGCAGTTTATAAATACAGGCTTACTAATTCATTGCTTTCTTTTATTCATTAGTTATGTTTTGGTACTTTATTTAAGTACCCGAGTGGATTATACTAAATGCTGCAATTCAGAAACACAGGCTGTCTACAGGTGAGACACAAGTTTAACCTCCAGGGGTACACAGTTTAATTGCAGCAAAATGTTTTAAAGAAGGAATGCTTCACTGTGGATTAAGGAAACACCTGGCTTGTTACCCAAAGAGCACAAGGAACCCCTCCACTGCTGAGTTGTTCACATTTTCTTGGTTTATGCTTCAGGTAGAGGTAAGTGAAGCTTCAAATAATATTATGCCCTAAAGCAATATGGAAATGTGTCTAGAGCTTGGATCTAGAAGTTTATGTCTTTCTTGAAGTTCCTGGGTCATAATAACCACAGTGAGGACAAAGGCACCACAACAAGGCCAAACCAGGAGATATGGCCTGAATTAGAAGGAAGACAAGTTTTTATCAGGCATAACAATGAAAGAAGTTGAAACCATGGAGTTATTATTAAAAGAAGTTGTGGAGCAGTTATTCCTGGTAGCCTGTAAGTAGCAGTTAGTCCTAAATCACAAAGGTGTGTATTTTTCTAGAGATTCCAGACAAGATAATTTTGAGGGCTCTTATACTATGATTATAAAAACCTAATAACTATGTTTTAATGTAGTGCATTGTGTTTTTACCACTTAAGATGGCAGTGATTTCATCAGACAGCTTTCTTTTGGGGAGACTTCCAAACCAATCTTTGGGGGAGAATCTAATCTCTTTTTTGCCAAGCTGGTGAGGTTTTCTTTCTCCACATTGAATGTTTATATGGAAAGATATGAACCATAAACATTTTTATATAAAAACTTATTCTTTTTGCTTTTTATTGGCTGCATTGTATGGAGTCATTTGGCCTAGAGGGAAAGGAGGATAACTTTCCCCATGGCAAACTACAGTGAATCTTCCTTCTCCTTTCCCAACTCCAGCAGTAACCATGGAAAATCAGTGCAGCATCCCGGTGCATTCGCGGTGTGGTTTGACAAAGACCATAATGTTCTTGTCAACATAGGTAACAGATCAATGTCCATCTGTAGATTCCAGTACTTTTTCTTACTAAGAAGTGATTAACAGCTGGATGTAATATGTCTACTACAGCTACCTAGTTTTGTAAAGCATATAGTTAATTAAAGGGCAGGATTCAAAAACATGATCAACCCTGTAAAAGCCCTGAGATTACTCGGCTGTTTCTTGCAAACTTCAGCCTGTGCGGTAAAGAGACATTTGTTGGGTCATGGCATGCTTGCCTCCGGAGAAGATTGTTTCAAAGGCTGGGCCTTTTTTTCAGGTAGCCTAGATGCAGGACACAGAGTTGCTCATTTTGCCAGAGTCCCTTTTTGCCTTGCCAAACTGACTTTCCTTTCAAAAAACTATGTGGAAAATTAATGTGTAATTTTTCAGTGACAATATTTTCTCTTTGTTTGGTTTTCCCCAATGATTTCATATCTATACTAAACATCCATCCCAAATAACTTACACAGGAAGCGGAGACCAAAGCTAAAACAAACTCACACCCATTTCTCTGGCAGCCTATTTTAAAAATAGCGATTAAAAATCAAAACATTAAACATAACATTTTCTGGCAAGATAACTCTCCCCTAGGTTACATTAGAAAACTCCCCCCTACGTTTACATGGCATCTTTGCTGTTTATGATCTTAGTTTTCATTGTTGTGGCCTAACAAAAATGTATAAAGCTTAAAGACCAACCTGAGCAACATAGCAAGACCCGAGCTCTACAAAAAATTTAAAACATTGGCTGGGCATGGTGGTGCATGCCTGTTAATTACTAGGGAAGCTGAACTGGGAGGATGGCTTGAGCAATACTCCTATAACCAGGAGTTCAAGGTTACAATGAGCTATGATCACATCACTTCACTTAGGCCTAGGCAACACAGCCCGACCTGTCTCTAAAAAAGAAAGAAAGAAAGAAAGAAAAAAAGTTTACAGATATTTTGACACTGCAAAGAAATCTCATAAATATCTCATACATTATTAGTGACCTGCAGGAAATGAAAGCTCAGCGTTGCTTCTTTTCTCACTGCTCCTGATGGGGCTGAACAGTTTCTTTACACCCTTGAATGCAGTCTGTCATGGCATGTGGGTGTACATCCTTCTATCTTAAGACAAGACGTAATAGTAACCCATAATCTTGTAATCTCACATAACAAGGCATTTTGATCTGCAGTCCTGGTTGTTTTCTTTAAGCTAAATTTTATTTTTATTATTTTTTTTTTAGAGACAAGATCTCACTATGTTGCCCAGGCTGGTCCTGAACTGCTGGGCTAAAGTGATCCTCCCACCTCAGCCTCCCAAAGTGCTGGGATTACAGGTGTGAAGCACCGTGCCTGGCCCCTTTAAGCTGAATTTTAAAGGAATTTAGAATCTCATTCTCTTACATTTTTGTAACCAAGAAATGAACCCTGACAGTAGAGGCTATTAATATACTAATTATTCCCAGCATTATACACTTCATGTGAAAGGCAGATGAAGAAAATGAAGAACCTGTCTTCTGTTCTACTAAAAGGGAAATTTAGTTTTACTTAGTTGTATCTGTAATTGTCCTTTTGTTTTTAAGAATATAAGAATATAAAGAATATAAAGAATTGCAATAAAACAACATAAGAGGTTGACCAATGGAACAAGTATAGTATAGCACTTAATAAGATGTAAAGATACTATTTTAAGTACCTTGTTTTAAAGTTAAGTAATGACAGCCTCCAGTTAATAAACCAAAAATAAACCCTAACCATTTCTTGGATTTCAGACATTTTTTTCTTTACAGAAATAATGTGATGTATAGTGTTCCTTTTACTGGGTCAGCCAACAAAAGTATTTACATTGATATAAATAAAATACTTTTTGTAATCAAATATTCTAGCTCACAATGAAAAATAATTTGAAAATGTGATTATTTAGTACAAGTAAACAAACTTTAAAAATACAACAACAAGATTTTTATTTTTCATGAAATAAACAACAGTGAGTAGAAGGACATTTTGAGGATGTTCTTGAGAAGAACTTTTTAACACTTTAGAAATTGATAGAGCAAAGCACAACTTAGACTTTCCTTTCACTTGATACTAGTATGTCCCCAATCCTGTTCTCCCGTCATTATAGTTATTTTTAGGGGTCACAAATGGAACAAACATAAAGAAAGAATGAGGGATGACAGTGGAAAAAATAGAGGTAGAAAAGAGGAAGAAAGGAGAAAAAGGAGGAAAAAGGTAGTAAAAAATCTTCTTGAAACAGTTGGCAATAGTTAGAAAAGTGAGACAAAAAAGTGCATGGGTTAAAGATGATAAAAACATTGCTTAAGGAAGAACCAAGCAACCTGAGAGTTCTGAAAATAGGGGAAATGGGGAATGCTTGGAATGTGTATGATCTCCCCAGAGGAAACAAGGTTGAGAAAGAAAGAAAGGAACTCGATTCATTCCCAAAGTGTGCCACTGGGTGACCATGAAAGGCCAGTGCAGCCTGGTGCTCTGTTGACCAAGGGAAATGTGGGTTGGAGGAGTAACTTCAGGTAAAACCAAGGTCTGTGGAGATAGAGGGTCCATGTGCTCAGAAGATATATGTTCTAAATGAAGCAACGCATGTTTTTTTTTTTTAGAAACAACTTTATCGAGGTATCATTTAAATACCTTTAAATTCACCTGTCGTAAGTGTACAGTTCAATGATTTTTAGATGTACTGTTGTGCAACCGTCACCACAAACCAGTTTTAGAACATTTCTCTCACTCCAGTAAAATCTCTCCTGCTTCATTACACTCACTCTTTGTTCTCACTCCCAGTCCCAGGCAATCACTAATCTGCTTTCTCCATATATAGATTTTCCTTTTCTAGATATTTTATATAAATAGAATCATGCAATGTGTGGTCTTCTGTGTCTATATTCTTTCTCTTAGCATGTTTTTGATGCTATCCATGTTGTAGCATGTGTCAATATTTATTTTTATTATTAAATGGCTTTCTATTCTGCTTGAAGATAAACACATTTTGTTTTTCCATTCACCAGCTGATGGTCATTTGAGTTATTTCCACCTTTTGGCTATTATAAGTAATTCTGCCAAGAACACTTGTGTTGAGGTCTTTGTGTGGACACCTACATGCATTTCAAGCAAAACGTAACTAAGAGATCCACCTGTTCATGGAAAAGACAAATATTTAGGCCTGTTGTGTTCTACAATTCTAGGATCCAAAACTTCACATACACACTCTCCACATGGCAACCAGAATGGACTTTTTAAAACAGAAAATCAGATCACATCTCACCTGATTAAAATTTCCCAGAGGTTTCCCATCACACTGAGAATGAAGCCTACATGCCTTTCCATAGCCACAGGACTCTACTTCATCTGACCTCAGCCGACATGTTTCACTTTATCTCATAACCACTTCTCTCACTCTCAACTTCACTCATATTGATCTTGTTGCGCCTCAAATATAAAAGCTTATTCTGAACTCAGGGCTCATACATAGTCTGTTCCCTTTGCCTGGAATACTTTCCCTAATACTCATTTGACTCAATCCTTCTCATCCAGGTCTCCCCTCAAATGTCATTCATGTAGAGAAACTTTTGATGGCTGCCCTATCTAAAACAGCAGCCATATCTCTCACAATACTACCTTACTTTGTTTTTCTTGAGATGGAGCTTCACTCTTGTCACCCAGGCTGGAGTGCAATGGCAAGATCTCGGCTCACTGCAACCTCCGCCTCCCAGGTTCAAGTGATTCTCCTGCCTCAGCCTCCCAAGTAGCTGGAATTATAGGCACCTGCCACTGAGAGACAGGACTAGCTGGATTTCCTAGGCCAACTAAGAATCCCTAAGCCTAGCTGGGAAGGTGACTGCTTCCACCTTTAAACATGGGGTTTGCAACTTAGCTCACACATGACCAATCAGATAGTAAGGAGAGCTCACGAAAATGCTAATTAGGCAACAACAGGAGGTAAAGAAATAGCCAATCATCTGTTGCCTGAGAGCATAGTGGGAGGCACAATGATCGGGATATAAACCCAGGCATTCGAGCCGGCAACGGAAACCCCCTTTGGGTCCCCTCCCTTTGTATGGGAGCTCTGTTTTCACTCTATTAAATCTTGCAACTGCACTCTTCTGGTCCATCTTTATTATGGCTCAAGCTGAGCTTTTGCTCGCCGTCCACCACTGCTGTTTGCTGCTGTCGCAGACCCACCACTGACTTCCATCCCTCCAGATCTGGCAGGGTGTCCACTGTGCTCCTGATCCAGCGAGGCGCCCATTGCCATTCCCGATCGGGCTAAAGGTTTGCCATTGTTCCTGCACGGCTAAGTGCCAGTGTTCATCCTAATCAAGCTGAACACTAGTCACTGGGTTCCACGGTTCTCTTCCATGACCTATGGCTTCTAATAGAGGTATAACACTCACCACATGGCCCAAGATTCCATTCCTTGGAATCCATGAGGCCAAGAACCCCAGGTCAGAGAACACAAGGCTTGCCACCATCTTGGAAGCAGCTCGCCGCCATCTTGGAAGCGGCTTGCCACCATCTTGGAAGCAGCTTGCCACCATCTTGGGAGCTCTGTGAGCAAGGACCCCCCAGTAACACCACCACACCCAGCTAATTTTTGTATTTTTGGTAGAGACAGGTTTCACCATGTTGGCCAGGCTGGTCTCAAACTCCTGACCTCAGGTGATCCACCTGCCTCAGTCTCCCAAAGTGCTGGGATTACAAGCGTGAGCCACAGTGCCCAGTCCTCTGTTTTATTTTTAACTGAAAAGTCTGAAACTTATTGCTTGCTGACTATCTCCCAAACAGAATGCACCTAGCATATGGTAAATGTTCATTAAATTTGTTAAATTAATGCAGAAATGAAAAGCAGAAATTGGACCTCTTCTTACAGTTCTATACTTTATCCCTAGAATCTGAGAAGTCAGTTTGATCATGCAATGTATTGAGTTTGTAAATTTATATTTTTATTTATCTATTTATTTTCCAATAAACCTTTTGCACTCATCAGTTTGTGAATTCCCAAGCCAACTGACCACAAGTCTAATACTGACAAATCATGGGCCAGATTTGGTCCTCACATCTATTCGTTTGATGTAGCAGGTATGTTGGAGCCTCCTTTCCATTTCTTTGGCCCACTCCTGTTTCAGCTGCAGCTGCAGTGAGAGTTCCCTAGGAGCTCAGGCTCACCTCATTGACAGGATCACACCTCAGGCAGCTAAAGAATTATTCTTTTTTTTTTTTTTTTTTTTTTTTTTCTATTTTTCTGCCTTAGGCCTCTCTTATGCCCTAGAGCCATTGGGCATATGTGTGGACCATTTCAGGACCATGTTTATGTGCATGTATCAGCCATCAACCATTCATCCACACTTCCTTCAAATGGAAAGCTCTGGAAGACATTTACACTTCCCAGTAGTACCAGCAGAACTGATGCACTCTTCCCTTCAGCAGAGACTTGACTAACACCTTGTACTGACTTCTCCTGTGTCATACTCCTTGTTCCTTTACTTCTGTTCTCTGGGATTAAGCTCCCTACTACACACAATCTGCAGCCAACTCTTTGTCTCAACCTCTGCTTTCAAGGGAAGCCAAATTAGGCCTATGAGTTACATCAATAAAAAAATCTGTAAAATAATTGTTCAAATTTAAGCTTGAAATATTTCAAGTTACATTCTGAGTTCTTAACTTCCTACTTTAAGGTGCTGCATGTAACTTCACATACAATAATTTTTATGGTTCTTATTTGGTAAGGAAAATTATTGTCCATTAGCTTGTTTTCAAACCTTCAACCTTTCAGGTGTTCATAGTTCATTTCAAGTGTTTTGTGAGGAAAATGATCTCAAAACCTCTAGTCCGTTAGGAATGAGAAGAGATGGGGAATTCTTTTTACTATAGAATGTAGCAAGAAAAAAATTTAAAGAGTTTTTTGCTTCATTAGATTTGCTGTGGGATGAGAAATCAATAAAGTAATGACTACAGTGCTAAAATATATAATTGATCAGTTCTTGTGAATATGATCTCCTCTTCATTACTAAACCAACTCAGCCTTATCGTTTCCAAGCTAAGGTAATTGTAACCTGCAACCAGCAGAAGAACCAACCATTTTGTTTTGGTTTTGAAGCCTCATGAGTACAACTCATTCACTCAAGCATTTAGTAATATTAATAAAAAGAGATGAATTGCAGTAGTGATACATTCTTATCTCTTCATAACATGTTTTGTTTATAAGAGTATATTATCTTCCCCCCTTCAGTGGAGTCAGTTATTTGCAGTTCTTGTCCCAGGTATAGTTTTACATGCTAATCCCTCCCTGCTTTTTTTTTTTTTTTTTTTTTAATAGGGCTAGGGTCCCACTATGTTGCCCAGGCTGGTCTGGAACTTCTGGCCTCAAGCAATCCTCCTGCCTTGGTGTGCCAAAATGCTGGATTACAAGCATGAGCCACCATGCCTGTCTCCGATTCCTTCCTTCTGATTAGCTCAGTTTATTTAAAAGCAACCCTTTATCCCTGAAGCAGTCTTGGCATTTGATCTTATTTAGGATGCAGATTCCCCTAATACTTTGGAGACCATTTTCTACACTTCTGGTGATTGACACAATGCCTCAGTTTGCTTATGACTGAAACAATCTTGTCATTTATGATTCCTCATTCTTCTGTGTCTGACTTGTAGACCATATCAAATTTGTCATGTCTAACTATAACTCTAATACTCTCCTGCTCTTTTATACCCAAATCTTCAGAATGAATATTGGGAATACCATATTATACATGGATCTCTAACTTTTTGAATGACCTGAAGATTTTCCTTTAAGGAAATACCTCTCTGCTCCCTGGCTGGACTCTCAATCCCATGGCATTATGGTCCCTTCCACAGGATTGAGTCCATCATCCAGACTGCTCAATCACTGCACTCTACCATCAGTTCCAGGATTGGTTCAGGGAGCCATACTGGCCCAACCAGTTATGTAACTTTGCTGAAACCATTAGGAGAGAGGTTACATCTTTCTCTTTTCATTGGGATTGCTATAATTAAACATAAATCCAAAGCTGCTGGTGGCCATTTTTGCCAAAATATGGGGAATTTTTCTTTAAAATTGACTCAATAGAAAGAAAAGAAAGGGCTCGGCATAGTGGCTCATGTCTCTAATCCCAGGGATTAGGGAGGCAGAGGCAAGAGGATTGCTTGAGCCAGGAGTTGGAGACCGGCCTGGGCAACATATTGAGGCCTCATATCCAAAAATAATTAAAAAAATTAGCTAGACATAGTGGTGCCTCTCTGTGGTCCCAGCTACTTGGGAGGCTGAGGTGGGAGGATCGCTTGAGCCTGGGAGGTAGAGGCTAGAGTGATTGTTATCACACCACTGCATTCCCACCTGGGTGACAGAGTGACACCCTGTCTCAGGAAAAAAAAGAAAGAAAGAAAGAAGGAAAAAAAGAAAGAGAAAGATAAAAAGAAAGAGGGAGAGACAGTTTAAAAGAAAGAGACTGAAAAAGAGAAAAAGACAAGGAGTAAAAGTCTCTGTCAAATGACAAAGGAGGCCGGGCGTGGTGGCTCATGCCTGTAATCCCGACACTTTGAGATGCCAAGGCAGGTGAATCACCTGAGATCAGGAGTTCAAGACCAGCCTGGCCAACATTGTGAAACCCTGTCTCTAGGCCAGGCACGGTAGCTCAAGCCTGTAATCCCAGCACTTTGGGAGGCCCAGACGGGAGGATCACCTGAGGTTGGGAGTTCAAGACCAGCCTGACCAACATGGAGAAACCCCATCTCTACTAAAAATACAAAATTAGCCAGATGTGGTGGCACATTCCTGTAATCCCAGCTACTCGGGAGGCTGAGGCAGGAGAATCGCTTTAACCCAGGAGGCGGAGGTTGCAGTGAGCCGAGATCGCACCATTGCATTCCAGCCTGGGCAACAAGAGCAAAACTCCATTTCAAAAAAAAAAAAAAAAAAAAGAAGGAAACCCCATCTCTAATAAAAAATACAAAAAATTAGCCAGGCATGGTGGCAGGTGCCTGTCATCCCAGCTACTTGGGAGGGTGAGGCAGGAGAATCGCTTGAACCCCGGAGGCAGAGGTTTCAGTGAGCCAAGATCGCAACACTGCACTCCAGCCTGGGCAACAAGAGCAAAACTCCATCTCAAAAAAAAAAAAAAATGACAAAAGGCAGGCATCATTTAAACCTCTGTGCTCAGCCACACCTGAAGCAAACAAGATCTGTCTTTTCCATTTTCTTAAACAAAGAATTTTTCTTTGCAAAATTACGTGACTTATTTTTCTTAAGCAACTTTGAGATAAATTTTTGTTACCTGCACTTGGAAGATGCCTAATACTTGCTATGTCGACTTGGAGTAGGATTGCTTGGGTCAGGCTATGTCCCTAGAGATGTCTTTTCTTCCTCCATGAAGCTTGTCGTTATTACCAGGATCAATTATCTGGAGAGGAGGGAGGCCCTCAGGTAGCAACTCAGGGCGAAGGGACAAGGCTGAGGTGTATGGAAGCTCCTATCCCTTTCTGGGTCTTAATGATGACAAGGCCAAATATTTGAGAATATGTACTTGCAGAAACAGACCTCAAGAAAGAAAGGAAAGAGCCCTGCAATGGGTTAAAAACTGAAGACGATTAAGCTATACAATATATGTTAGAGTATTTTGTTTCATGGTCCTACTTGTAGTACTTGTTGCCATTTTGTTACATTCTAACCTTCAGTAAAGCTTAATTGGGCATCAATTCTGCCTCAGTTGAACTAAATGGTATGCAAGGAAGAACTATATGTCCATATATGGGACAAAGCACTGAAAGCAGGGCATTAGTTTTTGCCTTTTGAGGTCAGCAGGTGATACAGTCAAAATAATCCCTGAGGAGAGTGTTTCAAGCTAGGAGTTGGGACTGTAAGGTCAACCTCCCCTATCAAGAAGAGATGCTCTCTCATTGACTACTTTGAAACATCTGAGTTTTATTTAATTGAGGAAGGCATAAATGTATCACGCCAATTATATGAAAGCATAAAATTAGACATCTAAAGTAAAGAAAAAGATTAACATCCCAAATAAGAAAAGCAACAGTGCTCAATTTCTTTTAATCTAAAAATCTATTAAGACTTCCCACCACACTTTCAGACTTGGGAAGAGACGGCAGTGAGCTAGTTAAGGGCAGAAGAAACAAGACATAGATACATTGATAGAAATATAGATACACTGATAGAAGGGGGCTTCAGGGATTTTTGCTGGCAGGCAGGAAATCATTAGGAAGTTCCACTAAAGCTTTAACTTTGTGTCTTTAGGATGATGCGTCACCCTTGTTACTTAGAAGCATGCCCAGCACATAGTTGGCCAAAATGTGAGGTTAGGGCTATTTATATTCTTACCTCAGATTAGGATTGGGCCTAAGAAAGATGCATAGACAGATTCTGAAGGTGGTACTCATGTGATCCACCTGCTGAGATGAGGCAGAAGGAAAGCAGAGACCTCTAACCCAACTTGTTGAAAAACAGCTGAAATTACTACATTCAGTTTATAAACAATAATAGTCCAATGATAAATTTTAAAAATCCCTGTGAGACTAAGAATGCTGCCCATTTGCTCCTCTGGAACAGTAGCAAGTACAGTGAAGGGCTAGCACCACACCTTTATGGAAGGAATATTGCCTTTATTTTCCATTTCCAAACCTCATATTTTGTTTTCATTGAGTCAATTATTAATACATTTCTTTAAAAGTTCCATGCTTTTAAAGAGAGCTATTTTCCTCCTTAATTTTTTATACCAGCTGGAGATTGACCTCATATAATACTGCTGGTAGGTGGATGAACATTTGTCTCTCTTAACTTTTAATATAATCAAAAAGTAAAACTTGCAAAGAAACATTTTATTCTGAAACCAATGTTAGTGCTGCAAAAATAATTTTTTGGAACAATATCTTATGATACAGAAGATCTGTGTCATCCAGGGAGCCTCAATGCAAACAATACAAAGGGACTCTGCCTGATTTGGGCAGAAAAAGGATTTATTGAAAGGCTATTGGTTAGCCTGCACTGTCCAGGACAGCAAACGGGCTCAGAGGTTGTGCACCCAGAGATACAACCAAAATCATATCACAAAGCTGGTCCTATGTGGACATTGCTGCTGCTGCCACTTAGCATCAGATATCACAGCTGGCCCAATTGACACTGTTGGCATTATGTGTTGGATACTACTGTAGATGTGGCTGGCCATGCTATCTTTAGAAACTAGACATCGCTGCTACAGTCACAAGCAGAAATGTTCCCTTCTCTCTTCTTGTTTGCAAAATTAGCCCCCAATTTCAAAGTCCATAGGTTTGAATCTAGAGTATATACCCATGTTGCATGGACGACTGGAAAGTAAGTATCTAGCATTTTGGGCTTCTGGGGTGAATGGTGAGGTTTGACTTCCAGCAAGACTCAAAAGGAGGTGAGGAATTTCCCAAACAGAAGGAGGGGGAAAAAAACCATAAAAACAGTGACCACTACAGTCCACACTTTTGATTGCCTAACTACATATATTCTCTTCTTTATTTATCTTTACTTATGTGTCTACCTAATATGATGCAGATATATCCAAAACAGCAAGAAACACACTCAACTGCTCTCCCAAGAGAAACCAAAATGTAATCAGTTACTGCATCCAGCTTCAAGTCCAGAATTTTTGGGTAATGATGTTCATTCATTTCCCAGTTCAATCATAATCCCATCTTGATATAAACTATGGATTACATTGTTCAAATTCATTACCACCACTTAATATAAAATAATGGAGAGAAAGAAAAAATGAAAGGAAAATTAGTTAAAATATAAATATGTATCATATTTTACCAATTTAAAATACATTTTTCCAATAATTTACCATGTCTGAAATCAACCAATGGCATCTTATAATTGCTATCAACTGGGTGGTAATTGTGATGTAATTCTCATTGCCTTAGTAGTACCTTAACTGATTTTTTAGAAAAATTTTAGTGTATGCAGAAGAGTGACATGTGATGGAAATTTGTGTCTAAAACCCCTACAATCTCTCTCTCGAGGTATAAAGTAAAAATTCTAAGTGAAAGCAAGCAGCATCACACCATAGTTCGGTGGGAAGTGTTTTTCTTTCACAGAAATAAAGGTACATAAATATGCCTTGGAGAGTCAATGAAATACAGTACATGATACAGAAAAAAAAGTGGGGGCAGATACTACAATATACGTTTCTGCAATTGATTACAAATTGGCAGTTGCACTATAGCAACAAATTCCTTATTTCACCAGCCATCCCATGTTCCCTTTCCCTCCAGTCCACATCTCCGATTGTCAGTATTCTTTCCCTGGTAGAGTGACCTAGACTTTTATTACTAAGGGATCAGTGCCAAAAGGTGGTCCTGTTTATGTAAGGTTGTTGCAATCTTTCATTAAATTTTTACTGTAGACATGGCAGTGTGGAAGGTACCCCAGAGACCCTCTTTGTTCCACCCATACACTTTCCTTCTAATCATTAGAAGCAACCCCATTTACTCTCTATAGACATGATCAATCATTTAATCCAATAGTGTAAACCATTTTTTCCTGCTTACCAAGTTATTAGAAGATATAAGCATGGTCAAATGGCAATCTCAGCTTCTTATTCAATGGAATACTGTTTCTCCCCTGGTGGATGCATCTTCTTTTTGAGGTACTAAAACCTCTAAACCAGCAAGTTTCAGAATTACAGAAATGAGAAGCAAATAATTTGCAAATGGATGATTAGAAGTAACAATGAGTGACCAACTCCTACTTCCACAGCTTGGTTTTTAGGGTGTATTGTGGCTATGAGGGAAAAAGAGCAACATTTTTTGGTTGATATTTCAGAACAGTGGCTCTCAAACTTTAACATGCACCAATATTTTTTAGAGGATCTGTTTAAACATCAGTTGCTGTGCCCACTCCAAGACTTCCTGATTCAGTAGTTCTAGGATGAAACTAGATTATTTGCATTTCTCAAAAGCACCCAAGTGATGCTGATGTTGCTGGTCTTGGGATCACCTTTTGAGAACTACTGGTTCAGAGAATATAACACATTCTACAGGACAGTGCCACAATTTTGCATTTCGTCTTATAGCTGTTTGTCTATTTCTAGTTAATAAACATATGGTAAGCCATAAGCATAAGCTCTACTGCTTATTTAATTAAAAATGGGTGTCCAGATCAAAAGTAGTGTGTACAAGATACCATGATGGTATGTAAGTAAGATGCCTTTATAATTTGTCATCTGAACTCGAGTGCTTTTGAGGGTGATGAGGGCTACTAATTACACCAGGACAACAGCAACAAATTGGAACTGACTTGGGTGAACCAGATATGATCCCCCTTTGTAAGAGGTATTTAGTATATACAGGATGGTTGTACTAGCAAGTGTTAGACACAAATGTTAGGAGGCTGGGTGCGGTGGTTCATGCCTGTAATCCCAGCATTTTGGGAGGCCGAGGCAGGCGGATCACCTGAGGTCACGAGTTCGAGACCAGCCTAGCCAACATGGTGAAAACCTGTCTCTACTAAAAATACAAAAATTAGCCTGATGTGGTGGCACATGCTTGTAATTCCAGCTACTCGGGAGGCTGAGGCAGGAGAATTGCATAAACCCAGGAGGTTGCAGTGAGCTGAGATCACACCACTGCACTCCAGCCTGGGTGACAGAGCGAGACTCTGTCTCAAAAAAAAGAAACAGAAAAAGAAAAAGAAATGTTAGACAGGAAAATAAAATCCAAATCCAGAATAAGTAACCAGTACAGTAAGGATGAATTTCTATCTCTTCTGTGATGATAGACAGCCAATAAATTAACCTGCCTCCCTGTGGCTGAATGGCCTCCTGGGATATGATATCATGTCAGAGGTTCAAGATTTATTTCTGCTGCTAGCAAGTTGGGCAATCAGCAGTGACAGCCAGCACTGGTGATGGAAGGTCCATATTGCTGAGCTTGTGCATACTCTGCATCCAAGTTGCTGTAGACACTTTGTCTGTGAGCCCATTGAGTGAGCCCCAGGATCAATGGGGAAGGAGAATGACTAACATTTGCAGAGTGGATTATTTTGTCCACTGGCTTACTAAACCTCCACAGGGTTTTTTGTTGTTGTTGTTGTTGTTAGCAGTTAAGATATTTTTGACTTCAAAAAAATAAAAACCTTGGACAGTTGATATAAACAATTAAGAATTTATTACTTCACATGTTAAAAAGTCCTAAGATAGGGTGGCTCAAGAGGTAGTTCATTAGATAGCTCAACAATTTTATTAAGGATCCAGGTCCTTCCCATCTTTTTGCTTTGCCATCCTGAGTATATTACCTTAGCTTCTTTCATAGTCATAAGAAGACTAAGGTACTTCAGGAAAGACATCTTCACACTAACATCTAAAGGCAGAAAAGGGGACTATTTATTGTTTGCATTTTAATAGATAAAGAAACTCCCATTGAACTAATCCCACGGCAGACTCCCTTCAATTTCTCATTGGCTAAAATGGGGTTGTATGGCCCTTTTTGAGGCTCGTGAGGGAAACAGAATCACCATGATCACTTAGATTCACTGATTCACCTGCAAGGGTAGAGGTGTGGTCAGCCTTCTCTGGAGCATAAGGTCACATGGAGGAGCTTGGACACCTGTACGAATCTGAAGTTTTGTTCACAAAGAAGGGGTATGGCTATTGGATTGACAACCAATGTTGTCACACTTATATGAATCCCAAATGTCTTCATATGACAGTCCCATTTTGAGACCCATCCAGATACTTGTCACCAGTCCTCTGGTCTTTTTCTTTCCACTTCCATGAAAATCTGACCAAACCATTTGTTACTGTCCCTCAGCATTTCTCTCTTTGCTGGAAAAGTCAAGGACAATATACCACTCAAGCTCTGCATACTAGGATAATTTTCCTTCTCCACCTTCACTTTGGTGGGACTGAGTGGAACTGAGTAGCACTTCAGTAATCTATTTTGTACGTTTACTTTTAGTGATGCCAGCTTACTCTCAGAGCTATATGTAAACTATGCTAGTTTTCTTCAGTTAACTGGTAATGGAGAACTATTCATGAAGTCGTGATGGTTGGTGGAGAGGTGGCAGTGTGGCATGAGGATGAATGCCAGGAAGAAGAGCCATCAGTGTTTGAAACTTGAGCTCTCAGGGCATGCTCAGATGCACTCACGTATATACTATTTCCACTTGAATATGTCTGACTTTATAGCTGGGTAGATCAGATAACATTCAGTTCATGATAGGCAGCTTGTGTTTCATAGTCACCTGGTTTCTATCAGGGCCCAGTATTAAGCCAAGTGCTATTCCTTCAAAGAAGAATGAATGGCTACTCACTGAAGAAGTTATAGCTTTGCTCTAAAACCCTGACGTTCCTGCTGCGAACTTCATATTCACTCCTTCTGAAGACTCATTTGATTTTTGAGTACCACTGGTCCCACTGGGTCCTAAGGGCCATATAAAAAAAGCTGCAGCCTGGACCAGCCGGAGCCTTCCTCTGGTCCCTACTCAAAGCTGTTAGCCTTTCAGATCACTCAAGAAAAGGAGCTGAAGAGCATACAAAATGTGATATATGTTGCTTCTAAAATCCAGAGACCACCATCCATCATAGTACTTTCTTCTAGAGGTGGGAAATAAATTGTCCTTGACGCTGAAAGGATAAACTCACATGTCATGCAACACTGGATCCCAAGAAACATCACTGAATTATCATGAGATTTATTTCTACTTTCTGGCATGCATGGTCTTAATCTAAAATACTAGCCACTTTCTGTTCTCCAGAGTCATCAGAATATTATCTTCAACATAGCCCTGGATGATGAGATGACCAAGTTCCTTTAGAGCAACTTATGGCACAGAGAATAGAGAAGTAACATAACTCTGAGTTGAAAATATAGTTCTGCTGTTTTAGGTAAAGTCAAACTACTTCTGATGTTCTTTCTCTGTTTGTTGAAGCAGAAAAAAAAAAAAAAGAAAAGAAAAGGATTGTCCAGGTGAAAGCTGCAATCAATATCCCACAGTGTGTCTTGATTCACTGTGATAAGGAGACTACATTTGAAAGATCATATGTACTTGAAAGACAAGCTACCACTTGACTTAGCGTACAGTTATCCCCTGGAATTATCTAAGACTGATCCATCTTTTGCACTGGCCAACAGTTGAAGAATTAAGTGGGGATGTGATAGGAAGCACAGTGACCTTCAGCTCTATGATTTCCCCAGGAATGTAGTGCAAAAAAATTACAGTAATTTATTCAGTGAAGTATAACAGAATACTTTTTGATTGACTATTTTGACAGTGAAGGTAAGCCCTGAGCTTTCACAAAGTCATTCTTAACCATGATAACTGTGTTAGCCTCCATTCTATAGGTCAGAGGGTCAGTGTCAGAATTCTGCCATTTGCTGAGGTGATTTTTACTAATAATATGCCCAGAAACTGAAAATAATCCTAGCAAGTGTTCAGGGGCTTATTAGAATGCATTTGTGTGCAGCGCAGTGGACCACTCTAAGTATTTTAAATACAAAGAGTCTTAAGACAGAGAATTAAGTGCTTACAAAATCATTGGAAAGACTGGAGAGGCAAGTATCAGAAGGGCACCATGGGCCAGGTGCAGTGGCTCATGCCTATAATCCCAGCACTTTGGGAGGCTGGAGTAGGAGGATCACTTTAACCCAGGAGTTTGAGATCAGCCTGGGCAACATAGCAAGACCCCCATCTGTACAAAAAAATTAAGTAATTAGCCAAGCATGGTGGCACATGCCTGAAGTTCCAGCTACTCAGGAGTCTGAGGTGGGAGGATCACTTGAGCCCAGGAGGTCAAGGCTGTAGTGGGCCGTGATCACACCACTGCATGTCAGCCTGGACGACAGAGCAAGACCTTGTCTCAAAAAAAAAAAAAAAAAAAAAGACACAACCAGAACGACTGAGTTCAAGAACACAACACCAAAGCTACAGCCACTAATCTCGGAGTATTTTCCATTATTCAACTGAATTACACCCCTGGTGGGCTGCTCATCTGTTTTTATCTTTGTAACTCCATTATATGTAAAAGATTTCTGGAGATATTTGAAGGATGTATCATTTTGAGTGCCATGCCAGCTCTATTATTATTATTACTGCTACTATTATTATTATTATTTTTGAGACAGAGTCTCGCTCTGTCATGCAGGCTGGAGGAGTGCAATGGCATGATCTCGGCCCACTGCAACCTCCGCCTCCTGGGTTCAAGCGATTCTTCTGCCTCAGCCTCCCAAGTAGCTGGGACTAAAGGCACGCACCACCACGCCCAGCTAATTTTTGCATTTTTAGTAGAGACGGGGTTTCACCATGTTGGCCACGCTGGTCTTGAACTCTTGACCTCAAGTGATCTGCCTGCCTCAGCCTCCCAAAGTGCTGGGATTACAGGCGTGAGCCACTGTACCCAGCCTCTACTGCTGTTATTATAAGGAGCATGCCCACCTTAACTTTGCCAGTTAGGTGCCACTACTCGCCCTTTTCCATCTTAGTGTCACTATTGAAATCAGGAGCCCTTTTCAACCACAGAGTATTCTCTTTTTACCCCAACACATGAAAACCACCAAAGTGCCCTTTAAGATACCTATGCAATTCTTGAGCCCCTGGTACAAAAAAGGTTTTCTGTGCATTTCTTCCTCCTTCTAGAGGAAGGAGACTGTTAGGGAATAAGCGTGTAGTTCACATGTGATAATCTACCCCAATATTCTTATCTCCATAATCTGTTGGCTTCCTTCCCCTATATTCTTACAAAAATGGCTAGCATTTCCTGTTCATTTAGAATGAACTACTACTGAGCACAGCTCAAGAGAGCAAATCATTTACACAACTTGCAGCTGCTTAAGCCAGCACCTTAAATCCAGAATCTCCGATAACTGTATCCCTATTGCTGAATTCTGTGTGATCTATAGTTATGCTCTTCCTTTCTTGGTCTAGTACTCTCAATCCATTTCCACACATGTTCTCCATATTATGCCAGCATACCTTAGCACTCTTTCAATTCCTTTGGTGAGAACTTCCTCTGCTCCTGAATTTGGCTTTGCAGTTGAACTCCTGAGGCATATGGGATCTGAATCTACACGCAGTTCTGGTGATCTTGAGAGACAGTGGAAGTGGGATGTGAGAAGAAGTGACTTGCCTTGTGAAACCGTTTCCTAGACTTTCTCAGGTGAGAGTATTGAGAACCCCTGACAGTAACAGCATCATTAGACAGGAAGGTTCATTGGGCTAAAAATGGTAAAACCTGTGTGAAATTGGCTTCAGGAGTCCGCATGTTTATTATGTAACATACTAAGGATTCTGAGGCAAGGTGGGCTTCAGCAGTGCTACATGCAGGTTCTGGCCCTGCTTTTCTTCAGTTCTCTTGTTCTGCTCTCTGGGAATTAGCTTTGTCCTCAGGTGGGAATCCCTCTTGGTTGTTAGGGTGGCCACCAGAGCATAATGCTTCCTATGTACATTCTGTAGGAGAGACATAATCCCAAAGCCACAGAATATGAGTCCTCCCATTCAGAGTGATTTGCCATTTCTACATTGTTAAGAGCCACAATGCAAATGGCATTCATTGGACAGCTTTCAAGGGTGGGTTCCTGTGCTTATACACTGTTGCTTGGAAGGTAAATTAGTTCAGCCACTGTGGAAAGCAGTTTGGAGATTTCTCAAAGAACTTAGAGCTACTATTCGACCTAGCAATCCCATTACAGGGTATATATCCGAAATAAATCATTCTGCCAAAAAAACGCATGCACTCATATGTTCACCACAGCACTATTCACAATAGCAAAGACATGGAATCAACCTAGATGTCCATTAACAGTGGACTGGATAAAGAAAATGTGGTACATATACACCACAGAGTACTACACAGCCATAAAAAAGAACAAGTTTGTGTCCTTTGCAGCAACACGGATGCAGTTTATGGTCATTATCCTAAGCAAATTAATGTAGGAACAGAAAACCAAATACCACATATTATCACTTACAAGTGGAAGTGAAACACTGAGTATTCATGGACGTAAAGATGGCAATGATAGAAACTGAGGACTATTAGAAGGGAGAGGGAGAGAGAAAGGCAAGGGTTGAAAAACTGTTGGGTGCTATGTTCAGTACCTGGGTGATGGGATCAGTTATACCCCAAACCTCAGCATCATGCAATATACCCAGATAAAAAACCTGCACACATACCCCCAAATCTAAAATAAAACTTGAAAAACAAACAAAAAAGATTGGGTTCCTGAACCAATCACCAGCAAGGGAGAAGAAATTCACATGATGGTTTGTTCTAACAACATTTACTCCTATACATAAGGATAGGTCAAATACCTGAATAAAATTGGGGTTTCTGTTAGGAAGGAGGAAGAGAAAAGGTCCATATGATGGAACATCTATTGAAGCTAAAAATGTTCTCTCTCACCCAGTAGGCAGAGAAGAATAATAGTAATATAGCATTTTAAGGCTAATGCTCAATCTTGGAAATAAACGCATTAATATTTTGCTTTATATTTACTCTTCATAGACAGCTCTGCTTTGGAATAAGAGGGCTTTTACTTTCTGGTGGAAATTCTATTATTTTTTTTTAATCATTCACTATGACTAATTGGATATATATCTACAAAACGACTACCACTTATTTACCTAAATTTTAAAAATTTTGGCTGGATACAGTGGCTCACGCCTGTAATCCCAGCACTTTGGGAGGCTGAGGTGGGAGGATTGGTTGAGCCCAGGAGTTCAAGACTAGCCTTGGCAACATAGGGAGATCCCATCTCTACAAAGTATATTTTAAATTAGCCAGGCGTGGTGATACACACCTGTGGTCCCAGCTACTCAGAAAATTGAGGTGAGAGGATCACTTGAGCCCGGGAGGTCAAGGATGCAGTGAGCTGTGATTGCACCACTGCACTCCAGCTTGGGTAACAGAGGGAGACCCCCATCTCAAAAAGAAAAACAATTAATTGCAATTTCAGTTACAAACTAGTTGAAATGAAATAAGTGAGAGAAAAAACTAGTGTGTGCATTTCTTTATATAGACCTTTTGATAAAACCTACACTTTCTAAAACAAGTTAACGTTTTCCAAGTGTGGTGAATTTAAAATGGTTATAAAATTGTTTACAACTTTTTTCATCAAGAGCTGGAGTTGACCAGGCATGGTGGCTCATGCCTGTAATCCCAGCACTTTGGGAGTCTGAGGCAGGCGGATCACGAAGTCAGGAGATTTAGACCATCCTGGCTAACATGGTGAAACCACGTCTCTACTAAAAATACAAAAAATTAGCCAGGCGTGGTGGCGAGCGCCTGTAGTCCCAGCTACTTGGGAGGCTGAGGCAGGAGAATAGCGTGAACCTGGGAGGCGGAGCTTGCAGTGAGCCAAGATGGCGCCCACTCAGCCTGGGCGACAGAGCAAGACTCTGTCTCAAAAAAAAAAAAAAAAAAAGAGCTGGAGTTCATTTTACCAGCCCCTAAATTCAAGCTGTCCTTATAACTTGCCTTGACCAATAGAATGCTGCAGAAGTGATGATTTGTGACTTCTGAATAAGACCTCAAGAGAACCTAGCAAAACAAATAAATCAGTATTTTTGGGGGGTGGGGGAGTTAATTTGTTATTTCTGTAGTTCTTTATTTTATTTATTTGTTTGTTTGCTTATTTTTTCTTTCTTTTTGTCTTTTTTGAACAAATAAATTGTTATTTTAAGCCACTAAGTTTTGAGGTAGTCTTTATGCAGTAATAAATAACTGATATACCAACCCTTTCTTTTTTTTTTTTTTTTTGGAGATGGAGTTTTGCTCTTGTTGCCCAGGCTGGAGTGCAATGGCATGATCTTGGCTCACTGCAACCTCCGCCTCCCGGGTTCAAGCAGTTCTCCTGCCTCAGCCCCCCCCAGGAAGCTGGGATTACAGGCACGCACCACCATGCCCAGCTAATTTTTGTATTTTTTTAGTAGAGATGAGGTTTCTCCATGTTAGTCAGGCTGGTCTCGAACTCCCAACCTCAGGTGATCTGCCCACCTTGGCCTCCCAAAGTGCTGGGATTACAGGCGTGAGCCACTGCGCCCGGCCTCCAACCCTTTCATAAGGATTCATGTTCTATCATTTTACTGGGATTTGAAGTGTGTTGTTATTCAACCATACTTAATTAGAAATCAAACATTATAGGTAAAAGTTTTTTGAACTTCTAGCCTCAAGTGAGCCTCCCACCCAGCCTCCCAAAGTGCTGGAACCACAGGCATAAGCCACTGTGCCCCACCAGATAACTTTTTCAAAGAGGAATAACTTAAAAACTCAGTCCTATTTTATATGCAGAAAAACAAAAATAGCATATAATCTCTATGGGAGTGAAATATAAGTATGTAACTCCATGCATCCCTGTAAAATATAATGCGATGTCTCAGAGCAGGGACTGGGAAAATGCTATTCCACTCCTGTTTACTGCAAATGCTTTATGAGCCCTTACCACATCCTCTTGTATTATAACATCTGGTAGGTACTTTTGGGTGAGGGTTGTATGGGAAAACGAAAGTGAAGATGGGGAGGTGAAAGCTCCATTAATAAAATAAAATCCTTAACCAATTAAAATTTTAAAAATATATTTAATGTTATCTGTATCTCATTATTAATATGTACATCATATTCTAATGACCCATGTATTATTAGATAATACATGTATATAATTCATGAATAAAAATGTATCTCTGTTGAGCAAATGCTCAAAAATTTTTTATACGCATATGTGAATGATCAAAAAATATAGAGGATGGGCTAGGAAACATGGTGGCCCTTTTAAGAGACAAATATAGAAGCAAACTATACCTGTCATGTAATATAAATAAACACACACATGCCTACCAGATATCATGTAACTGGCATGACAAAGTCACTGGGAAAAGGCATATCTATCTGTAATTATTGACCTACTCTGGGCTATGAAATTAGAAGTTTTCTTGACTAACATCCAATTCTTTTGGAATTTCCCTTTGGGGGCATGTCATTTTAGGGTCATTGTAAGGGTTCATGCCTATAATAAACTGTTATAAAAATATCCCTGGAGGTACCCTGCCTCCTGGCTCATTTTCTGAGTGGACTCAACAGACTGGTGGCCTGGGGTTTGTTCTGGGCCCCTTGCCTCAGGTGCACCCTGGTGTGACCTCACACACCACAAAACATCCTAGTGTTTTGTTTTGTTTTGCTTTTTTGTTTTGAGACCAAGTCTTGCACTGTCACCCAGGTTGGAGTGCAGTGGCTTGATCTCTGCTCACTGCAACCTCCACCTCCTGGGTTTTCAAGTGATTCTCCTGCCTCAGCCTCCCGAGCAGCTGGGATTGCAGGCGCCCGCCACCACGCCCGGCTAATTTTTGTATTTTTAGTAGAGACAGGGTTTCACCACATTGGCCAGGCTGGTCTCAAACTCCTGACTTCAAGTGATCCTCCCGCCTCGGCCTCCCACAGTGCTGGGATTACAGGCTTGAGCCACCACGCCTGGCCAAAAGAGCCTAGATTTAAGCTGAGAGTTCGTGGCACTGGGGCATTTTATTCCTCCATTTGCCTAGCAGCTTCCACTGCAGATGTTTTCTCACCCTTCTGGCTATTTTCACCTTTCTTTCAGTGGCTTTTTTTTCCATTTTTTTTTTTTTTTTTTTTTTTTTTTTTTGAGACGGAGTCTTGCTCTGTCGCCCAGGCTGGAGTGCAGTGGCATGATATCTGCTCACTGCAAGCTCGGCCTCCCGGGTTCACACCATTCTCCTGCCTCAGCCTCCCGAGTAGCTGGGACTACAGGCACCCGCCACTATGCCCGGCTAATTTTTTGTATTTTTAGTAGAGACGGGGTTTCACCACGTTAGCCAGGATGGTCTTGATCTCCTGACCTTGTGATCCACCCGCCTCGGCCTCCCAAAGTGCGGATTACAGGCGTGAGCCACCGCGCCCGGCCCTTTTTTTTCCATTTTTAAAAATTCACAGGCTTCCTATTTCTAGGTATTTACCACATTTCTGTTCATGCTTTTTCCCTGACTTTTATTTTTCACTCCTTCTTAGCCCTCTCTCCCAACCACATCTGTTTTACTCCCTTTCATTTTTTCCCCATTCCTTTATTCCCTGCTGTCCTGTTTTTCTTTGTTCAATTCAGAACATCAGCCGGAAGCTTCCCCGTTGCTAAGTAACCACATCACCCACACACACCCTTTTCCATTTTCAACTTATTTCTTCTGTTTTAATAAACTCATGGGGCCAAATGGTCTCTAAAAGAAAATGAGAGGTGCTGCTGTCTTCTCTTCATGCAGCAGAGATGCATACCCTCTCATATCCTGCCTTTTCTTACTAGATTTTGGCTTCTTGTTTTATTGATAATTTGCCCCAGACTGTGAGATAACACTAAATAAGCACAAAATATCCTTTTGGGCTTAGACAATTTGCAGAAGGGAGGAAGAGATAATTTCTGCAGAAGAAACAATGAAAATGCTTAAAATATAGTTACAAGGCATGGATGGCATGGGCTCATTGAAGGGTGTTTGCCTTGACCCCAGAATCAAATCCAGCCCTCCCTAGTAAAAGGTTTCCACTAGGGATCAAGTTAGCTAGCAAGTCCCTCTTAACATTGTTGAGTTGTGAGGAAGCTACTAATGGCATGGTAAGTGTGATTTGCACAAAATGAAGGATAAAACAATACAAGAAATCATTATGTGGTTTTCCAAATCTCAATCCTTTTCCAGACATCAATCTGACATGGCACTTGTGCCAAAGGCATAATTGGAGGTGTGTGAGCCCTTCTCACAACATGTTCTTGAGGGATTCCAAGTCTTCTGGCACATTTTAATAATTTACTGGGAATGGTAACTCCATATGTCCAAACACTAGGGCAGAGTAACAGAGATACCAGGAGATTTGAAAAAAAATCTTTTCACCCTTGCAATACCATAAATAATTTCCTTGCCTGGTGTGAATTCTTTCTCTGTCCTCTTGCATTTATGCAATGCCTGGGAGGCCTTTCCTGCTAAGCCCGCCCCCACATTGTTGCACTCAGCTTTTTGCCCACAGTGAGCACTGTGCTAATTGGGTAGCTTTGGGAGCTGCTGCTTAAGAAGTATCACAGCCTTCTATGTAGGTGTGTGTCCCAGCTCCTCAGGTAGTGCTCTGTGCTCTCTGTCAGGGAAGGGCTCATATCCAGCATGTAATGAACACTCAATAAGTTGCCTTAAATTTAACCACAGAATACAGACACTCTGACAAGGGGATTATTTTTAGTTTCATTTTCTAGATAGAAGAACAGTGGTTTTCTTTATATTAAAGTCTAAGTTCATCGATCAAAGTGCCAGAAATGAAGCTTATGCATTTCCATCACTATCCCGAAATGCAGATGGAGCATTTCAGTAGAGGGAAATTTCAAAAGCTTTATTTGTCAAGACCCCTCGATATTCTGAAAGCAGAAACCCTATAAGACTAAAACCTACTCTAAGGTATTCTAAGAATACCTAGCCAGAACTGGAATTGGCAAGCTTTTTCTTTCTAGAATCTAGCCCCTTTGAGATGTTAGGTCTTCTGAGAGTTTCAGAAAGTTTTAATATAATTTCAACTTTTAGGGTAACCTCAACTGATGAAACATACAGTTGAACCTCCTGGAATTTTTATTTTATGTACCACTTACTTTAAATTATACAAAACCTTCACTGTCTTCCAGTATTCACTTCTCTTTTAACTTTCTTCTCTCAACTTGAGATATCAGGCAACACCACCATGTCATATTTTCTTTTCTTACATTTTTGAACATCTAATTCCTTTTTTCCTTTCCATCCTCTTCATCAATGTGGTCTAGTCTTATAGGGAACTTTTCTCTCCAATCACAATCCCCTCCTCTTCCACTTCTCGCTTAGCTACTCTTCCCCACACCCCCAAAAGACTCTCGCTTTGTGATTCCAGTCCTGGAATTCTTTCCCTGTTAGTGTCCCCTTCACTTCACTGCTTTCCTACCCCATGGAGCTCTCATGAGCCATCCCTTTAACCATTCTCTTCAGTATCTCAGTTCCCTTGCCCCTCATTGGCCTGGCAAATCCCCAAACTTGAATGAGTTCATCTTCATGTCTCCCTGTCTGAGCCCAGGCTATCTCTCCTGGAGAGAGATCACAACTCTGCCATGGATGCCATTCCAACTCTGTGACCCCAAGTACTGGTCCCTCCAGGCTGGTCCCAGCAGTCTTCCTGTGTTTCCTTCTCATATTCCTCCTCATCTGCTTTTTTTTTCTTCTTTTTTGAGACAGGCTCTTACTCTGTCACCCAGACTGGCACAATCTCAGCTCATTGCAGCCTCAACTTCCCAGGCTCAGATGATCCTCTCACCACCTCAGCCTCCCCAGTAGCTGGGACTACAGGTGTGCGCCACCATGCCTGGCTAATTTTTGTATTTTTTGTAGAGATAAAATTTTGCCATGTTGCCCAGGATGGAATCAAACTCCTGGGCTCAAGCAATCCTCCCGCCTCGGCCTCCCAAAGTGCTGGGATTATAGCCATGAGCCACTGCACCTGGCCTTACCTCATTCTTTTTAGCTCCTCATTCTATTCTACAATAAGGAAGAACCATAACTTACTAAACTACTTTCTTTTTATCAAACTTCATTTTTTGTTATTACAAAGAATGTGCTAATGAGATGCTTGTGCATTTGTATTTGTTTATATATCTAAGTATTTCTGTAGAATACATAGAAATTTTTAGGTAAAGTGGCTTGAAATTTTTAGGTATAGGAGTTTTATACTTTTTGCTTGTAAATATATTTAAACATATGCAAACTTTTGTGTATTAAAATAGGCAAAATATGTAAAACCTTAATTCACAGAACAGCAAATCTGAACCAATGAACATAATATAAAGATACTGAAGCTCACTTATAGCCAGGAAAATAAAAATTAAACATTGCAATATCACTTTATAGCTACTAAACTGGGAAAAATCTAAAAGACCAATACAACCTATTACTGGTGGAAATATGGGAGAAAGAGTTGCTTTTTTTTTGGTGGGGGGGGGGGACAATCTGGCAGCATCTACTAAAATTTAAAAAACATATATAGACTTCAACCGACAAACCTACTAACTCTTAGAGTTCAATCCTATAAAATAGAAGGCCAAAAGGTCGGAATATACAGACAAAGATATCTTTGGCAATATTCATCTCTTCCTGCAAATATTTATTAAGTTCTGACTATATTGCCATCACTTCACAGATGAACAAGGCACAGGCCCTGCCCTTAAGTTACTCACAGCCTGTCTGGAGACAGATGAGTACACAAGCAACTGCAGTTCATGAGCGAGGTGTCTAGAAGCAATCTGGGCCTGGGATGGAAGGCTGCAAAGACTTCACTGAAAAGCACATTTGCAAGACTGTAAAATACAACATGCTTCCAAGGCCTTGGATTAAATTGTGTGGTCCAGGATAGCTGAACAGAGTAAAGATACCTGGATATAGGGAAAAGATAACCCATAAGCTTTTCACGAAACAAAAATTGTGTTAATAAAAGTCACAGGTACTCTAGTTACTCTAGTGGCAGTGGAGACAGAATGTGAGATACACAATGAAAAAAGAACTTACTTTTTGGGAAGAGAATTAAAAGAGTCTATTATTAAATGGTAGCCAAAATGCTGTTTTTCTCATATACCTGGCGCAGAACATACTCTTGAAAGCTATGTGTTGAATCAATAAAGTATGACATGGGAACAGCATATGAAAAGGTTTAGCTCAGATAAACCTGAATTCAGTCAGTAATCTCACTTATTTAAGATTTTTCCTTGAATAGGCTTTTTTCCTTCCTTCCTTCCTCCCTCCCTTTTCCCTACCATTTTTCAGGCAAAAGAAAGACTGGTCAAATAGGAGTTCTAAATCCTGTTAACCTCACTTTAACCCTGTTATTTCACCATTTAATGACAAGGCAAAACCATCAGCTCTTAAATCATGAACTTTAAATGCCAAAAACAGTGTTGAGCAATTTTTAAAACATAAATGTTATATAGAAAAAGAATGACTAACACTAAAAGCAAACAAACAAAACAGACAGTTCATTAGAAACCGGTAATATAGAATAGCCCCGATTTTGTACCTAACAGAGCTCAGAAAGGGACTGACAGCCCACGGAGAAACAAGAGCAGTACATCAAGACGAAGGCACATTTTCTTCCCAACTGCTGTCATTTAAGGAAAAACCATGAGCGTGAGTTCTGTTATGGGAGGGTAGCGACCTCCATGAAATCATGAGAACATTCCCGAAGTCTAAGTGCTGCCTGGCTTTGCTCCCACATCAACAGCAAAACAACTGCATAGCAACCTACATTTGCCCGTTTCCTCACTCATTAATGTTTGTCCAGAAGAAACACCCCTGCCAGTCCCTGTCTGCTTTGTAAAGTATGTCAAACAGGAGTTGAGTGTGTATGCCAGATTGGGGAGCGACACATGCTGGCATTTCTCAGCGCATGCGGCTCCCCACTCGGCTTTCTGGAGCACTGCCTTTTGGCGACAGAGCAGCTAGAGCTCCTCTCCCCTCCCCCATTTCCTCTCATAAAGATAACGGGTAACAACAATTGGTGTGTGTGTGTGTGTGTGTGTGTGTGTGTGTGAGAGAGAGAGAGCGCTCCCAGTTGGCCAAGTATCCTTTACATCCAGTGACCTGTTTTATGAATAATAGGAAAGAGTTTCCAGCTTATTTTCTGCATTCTCAGGAGTACGCACAGTTCACAGTAAATGCAGAGTAACAGTCACTTCTAAAACAAAGATAAAACACTCTAAATGCTGCTCTGCAAAGACCATTTGCCATCTGTTCCTTTCCCCCTGACAGGGCTGCTTATCAGGACTCCAGCAAGGACACCATCATAGCAGTCTAGATCCGAGTACTTTTTCTCTGTTGCAGGGGGTGTTTCCTTGAACTTTCCCATCTGCTTCTAAGCAAGAGATATAAAATATTATCTATAAAATAAGACTAGCAAATGACTCACAGTGAATAAAAATAAATCAGTGTGTAGTTTGTCATCATCTTTAAGAGAAAAAAAAAGGAAAATGCTCCACAATTGGAGAAACAACTCACTTTTTCAAACCTCCTCAAGGAACGTCTTCAAATGATAGGCAGGAAATGGGTATGTGGGGGTTAAGTTAAGCTCAAGTAAACTCAAGTGGCAAGAGCATGATCCAACCCCATCATGCATATTCATAAGAGGCAACCTGAGCTTCCGTGTAAAACCACAGTGTGACTGTATTTCCTGCACACACTTTGCATTCCACACAGCCCGGACACATTGCAGCACTGGAGAGGCCCAATGCCTTGCTTTATAACATGGCTCAGAAGAACCATAATTGTTCATTGACAACTTAACATACACGTTGACTAGATGTTCTCCATAGGCCTTATGACAGCTCAAGAAGTATCTGTCAGGATGCAGTTTGAAAGACATCATTGTGCAAGTGTGAATCTCAAGGCTTTGGCTACTAAGAAGTAAAAATGGAATATGGTTATTTGTTTTCAATAAAGTATTGGGCATTTATTACTAATACTCTAATGGAGAAATAGGTCAGTCTAACCAACATGGGAAGATGATAACACTCTATATACTGCTTCTCTTTTCAACAGACTTTCTACAACAAAATACCCATAGTTTCAGCTGCCAGAATATATAAACCAAAGGCCTTGTTTCAGTGGGATTTGGGGTGGCATCGATAGTATAGTGGTGAATGTAACTGCTTTTCAGCAGAATTTGGGAAGGCATGTACTGGATTTTTCATTCATTCACTCAACAAATATTTATTAAGTGCCACTATGTGCCAAATACTGCCCTGGGCACTTGGAAAAACCACAATGAACAAAACACAAAAGTCCCTGTATCATGAAGCCTATGATCGCTGAGTGTTTCAGACTGCCATGCTCCTCCAGAGAGAAAGAACACCTTATCATATGCCTGTCATTAAAGGACCTGGACCTTTTTCTTCAATTTCTTTCAAATGCCCTCAATGACTCTGTCAATGAAGTTTGTACGTGTGCCCATATGTGCTATTTGAAAGACAGAAGAGAGAGGGAAAGAAAGCAACACTGAAACACGATTCAAAAAATGATAGAAAGATTTACCTTTATGTTTAGGAAAGCCACAAAGACATAAGTACTGGGAAACACAAAAGAACACTAGTGCAGATGGAAAAATCTATTTGTTTTATTAGGAAGATGCAAAATATTATCAAGATGTCAACTCTTGGCCAGGCACAGTGGTTCACATTTGTAATCCTAGCACTTTGGGAGCCCAAGGCAGATGTATCATCTGAGGTCAGGAGTTCGAGACCAGCCTGACCAACATGGTGAAACCCTGTCTCTACTAAAAAAAAAAAAATACAAAAAAATTAGCCAGGCGTGGTGGCACATGCCTGTAATCACAGCTACTTGGGAGGCTGAGGCAGGAGAATAATTTGAACCTGGGAGGCAGTGGTTGCAGTGAGCTGAGATCGCACCACTGCATTCCAGCCTGGGCAATGAGGGCAAAACTCTGTTTCAAAAATAAAGAGTCAACTCTCATGATTTAAGCTATAAATTTGATATATGACAAAAAAATTCATAATGGTCTTGTGAACTAAGTTGATTCAAAGCACAAAGAAAAATCTGAGGGGAAAAGTCTAATGAGGGAGGAACTAGGTCTACCAGATGCTGAAATATAAAGCTTTGATAACTAAAAGTGTATACTAACTCATAAATAGACAAAACAGTGGAACTGAATGAAACACCGGGAAATAATTCCAAATCCATTTGGGAATTAAATATCTGATCAACATGGCACATTGCCCATAGGTCTGTTGACCTCAGCAGCATTGTCAGTCATGCAGTGTGGTCCTTCACCTCCTTCTCATTAGGAGGCTTGGAACTAACCAGAGGTTGTGGGTTCAGGAGTAAGAAAGAACACCGGGCTTAGATGGCTAGACACCGAAGCACCAATCTTGCTCTACTACCTGTAGCTTGGTGACCTTGTGTTGAGCTTTGGTTTCATTGTCTATAATATGAGAATAATGAAATCTATTGCAAAGCATTATTGTGTGGATAAGTTTATATATGAATCTACCTAGCAAATATCAAGTATTTAACAAAATAAACATAATTCTAATTGAATAGCTTAATGGACATCTTAGCTCCAGGTTGACAGTTTCACAATTTGTCTGTCTGCAGACAGAAATTGCTTTTTAAAAATCTCAAATCCTTTTTTTTTTTTTTGTCATTCAACATGTAAATAAGATTTAGAAAAAAGAATTATTTTAAAGCTCAGATTTAGAGTCAATGATTTCCTTACAGAGGAAAGTCTTTATAAATAAGATCAAGTTGTTGAGTGGGTGGATGAAATCCAGCAAGAGAAGTTTCAGTTACATAGCACAGGAAAAGATCTTCTTTTTTTTTGAGACGGAGTCTCACTCTGTTGCCCAGGCTGGAGTGCAGTGGCACGGTCTCAGCTCACTGCAAGCTCCACCTCCCGGGTTCACGCCATTCTCCTGCCTCAGCCTCCTGAGTAGCTGGGACTACAGGCGCCCGCCACCACGCCCGGCTAATTTTTTTGTGTTTTTAGTAGAGATGGGGTTTCACCGTGTTAACCAGGATGGTCTCGATCTCCTGATCTCATGATCTGCCCACCTCGACCTCCCAAAGTGCTGGGATTACAGGCGTGAGCCACTGCACCCAGCCCAGGAAAGGATCTTCTAACTTCTGTGTTTTAAAGGAAGATGTGGAGCTTTTTAAAGATGATGCTGGACTAAGCATGAGCTGATGGAAACCTGACCTGTGTGTAGAGACCACCCAAGGTTCGGGTGTGGTGCCAAAATGGAGACCTTACTCTTGCACAAAAGAAGCTTGAACAATTTATGGTGAGGGTAGAAGTACAAATAAAATTGCATGTAGATTTTTAATTTCCACCTTTGGTTATATTGTACAATTCAGTGCCTAAGGGGTCAAAGGATTTTGAAGAGAGTTTTGGGAAATCACATATACTCTTGGAAAACTTCATGACAAAGGGCAATATTGGGCAGTGTTGGAAAGGGACGAAGTGGATCACTTGGTGGAAAGTGGCAGGCAGAAGAGTGTGTGGATGCCTCAGAAGTGGATGTGGTTAAAGGATGGAACAACGAAGGGTTTGATGGCTGCAATAAGGCGTACAAGACAATGAGATGAGTAATAAGCTGACAGAATGCTTGCTGAATAATCCTGATTTAAATTTGTCAGGCAAGTGATGAAAAGAATGTTTGCTGCTGGCCAGGATGGTCTGACCAAGAAAGCTAGACACAAGAGACCAATAAGGCTATTTCCATTGTCTAAATAACAATGCTTCGGTCCAAGCTGGTCTGAACCTGTGAGAACAGAGACAGTGCACAGCTTTGAAAATCCTGTAGGACAAGGAATCATGGAATTGGTGATTTTTCTGGACAAAATGATAGAGGAAAAGGTTTAACAAGGTTAGCATCATAGAAAGCTGACAGAGGGATGGAGCCATTGTCAACAAAGAGAACTTCAGACCTGCTAAGCGTTTGTAAGGAGGACAAGGAGAGAAAATATACCCAATTTTGGCTGCATTTGGCTGTGGATGACAACAAACATAACAACACAATCTCCATCAGAAACGGAATCAAGACTTTAAATATAATGAATTCAGAATTCTTAGCAAAAAGAATATTGTGCTGTTTCTTTTGTTATGGGGCTAAAATTTTTCCCATTTATAATAGGCACAAAATATACTTATGAAAGTCATGCTTATCACTGACCTACATCTTCTGTAAGGAAAATGTATGTTACAGACACCAAGAAGAAGATCTCACCTCCCACCTTCTCTGTGATAGAGAAAATAGCAGAGGAGCACATTTTTTACAATCTTGCTAACAGGGGGAAACATTTCATGCAGTATCATCAGCTCCACCATCTGTCTTACTCCCAAGTCCACCAGCTGCTAAAATAATGAATTTTCTTTAGGTCATCATTTTGGTCTTTTCTTGGATACTGGTCATTGAAAAGGTGAGATGTTACTAGGTCACTGTGTGGGCTCCCAGATGGATGTCAGAGATGGGGCCATAGCTGATTGTGATATGAATATAGGATTTACATAATCAGTGCCTATGTCACAATGTCCCATGAGAAAATCAACATCATTATTTTATCATTCACATCTCATTTTTTATAAATGGATTAATTATTCACCTAATTCACCAGGTTTGGCTTTGAATAATCCTCAGGTTTCCCTTTCCCCCAGGACATGTCCTTAAATAAATTGAAGAATTTTTGTAACAATATATTATAGTTTTAAACATATTTAGCAGCAGAACTTTTATTTTTCTAACGAGAACCTCAAGTTATTAAACAGTCAATATTCATTAAGGTCTTTCTCACCCTATTTGAATTTTTAGGGATTGATGGAAATTATGTCATTCTTTGTGAACTTCTGAAAAGCCTATGGAAATGAAGGCAAGTCCAAAAGAGATCCCAGCGTCTTCTGAGCACCCACAGAAGAGTAGAGCTGCCCAATGTGACTACATATAAGAGCCAACATTATATGCTGTTTGATATGCTTTTAAAAACATTAACCACACCTTGTATTACATAAAAGCAAAGGCTTTAGAGTCAGACAGGCCTGGGTCTGAATCTTGCTGTATGATCTTCAGCAGGTTACTTAGCCTCTCCAAGACTCAGTTGAAACTTCTGTGAAATGGATATAATAATACAGATCTTAAAATGTTGTTACGAGGGGAAAACGATGTGATATGTGTAAAGAACTAGCACAATGTCTAATGTATAGTAAGTGCTCAAAAATGGTAGGTAATAATTATACTATTGGAAATAATAATAATTGCCTTACCTTATAGGGTGTAATCACCACAGTGTGTAAGATGGAACTGCAGAGTTAGTAATGACTAACTGCTAGTTTAGTTAATAAGCTAACAGCCAGTTCATACTTGGCTAGCGTGCCCCGAAATGGAATTTCTAACTCTTCTATCATAAATAGCATCAGCAAGTAAGACACTGAGGAGTCAAAATGCCACCTGGGTATGTATTAGTCCATTCTCACACTACTATAAAGAACTGCCAGAGACTGGATAATCTATAAAGGAAAGAGGTTTAATTGTCTCACAGTTCCGCCTGGCTTGGGAGGCCTCAGGAAACTTACAATCATGGCAGAAGGTGAAGGGGAAGCAAAGACTTTCTTCACATGGTGGCAGGAGAGAGAACTAGCAAGAGCAGGGAAAACTGCCTTATAAAACCATCAAGTCTCATGAAAACTCACTCACTATCATGAGAACAGCATGGGGGAACTGCCCGCACCCCCCGACCCTGCCCCATGATTCAATTACCTCCCACCAGGACCCTCCCTCGTGACGTGGGGATTATAGGGATTACAATTCAAAATGACATTTGGGTGGGGACACAGCCAAACCATATGAGGATATAAGGCTCTTCAACGAATACTTTTAGCAGAGTATCTATGATTTTAGTGAGTAGATCTTGACAGCTAAATAAAGCTATCTTCCTTCTGTCAGGATCCTGGGATCTTCTTCTATAGATACTCATTGTCTTATTTTAAGAACCTCCAGAGAAACAGATTCCACAACTTCCCTTAATAACCTATTTCTGTGCTTAGTAATTGTTCCTCTTAGTAAATCTTCTGAGCTAATCTGAATCCTTTGTGCTCTAATTTAAGGCCAGTCATCTCACATTTAATTCAGATCTTATTGATACCTGTATCACTATTGAACCAAATTACAACTAGAAATATTGACAAATGTGTTATCACAGAGCTTTCAGCATGAGCATATGCTTTTGACAATCAACTGTGATGAGTTAACATGCCAGAGAGTGGCATTGTTCATGTAATCAGAGACACATTAGCAGTGTTCTCTTAAAGGCACAGCCCCAGTTCATCTTTGACAATTGTCACACTGACTTGTGTGACATGAATCAGATATAAGCAGCATTTTAAAAGCCAGCAAAATGAAATGAACAACATCTAAGTTGTTTTCGGCAGAGTTTTCTGCTGCTCTGGCCAAGATGCATCCCAGAGATTTGGTTTTCAGGGTGTTGGCTCATTTTATTTATTTTATTTATTATTTTATTTTATCTTATCTTATCTTATTATTTTATTTTATTTTATTTTATTTTATTTTGGAGCAGAGTCTCACTCTGTCACCCAGGCTGGAGTGCAGTGGTGTGAGCTCGGCTCACTGCAACCTCTGCCTCCCAGGTTCAATTGATTCTCCTGCCTTAGCCTCCCGAGTAGCTGGGATTACAGGTGCCTGCCACTATGCCCGGCTAATTTTTGTGTTTTTAGTAGAGATGGGGTTTCACCATATTGGCCAGGCTGGTCTCCAACTCCCAACCTCAGGTGATCCTCCCACCTTGGCCTCCCGAAGTGCTGGGATTGCAGGTGTGAGCCACCACGCCCAGCCAAGCTCACCCTCTTTAAAAGGTACCACTTTCTGGTCTGGTTTTTGGGATGGTTCGGCTTTTTAAGTCATGTCCAGAATTAATCAATAGCAAAAAAACCCAGCCGGGAGCGGTGGCTCATGCCTGTAATCCCAGCACTTTGGGAGGCCAAGGTGGGTGGATCACAAGGTCAGGAGATTGAGTCCATCCTGGCTAACACGGTGAAACCCCATCTCTATGAAAAATACAAAAAATTAGCCGGGTGTGGTGGCACATGCTTGTAGTCCCAGCTACTCGGGAGGCTGAGGCAGGAAAATAGCTTGAACCTGGGAGGCAGAGATTGCCATGAGCCGAGATCATGCCACTGCACTCCAGCCTGGGCAACAGAGCTGACTTGAAGAAAAACAGAAAATAACAACAATAACAAAAAACAATAAATCAGCCGGTCGCAGTGGCTCACCCCTGTAATCCCATCACTCTGGGAGGCCGAGGCGGGCGGATCATGAGGTCAGGAGATTGAGACCATCCTGGCCAACATGGTGAAACCTCGTCTCTACTAAAAATACAAAAATTAGCTGTGTGTGATGGCGTGCGGCTGTAACTCCAGCTACTCGGGAGGCAGAGGCAGGAGAATTGCTTGAACCCGGGAGGCAGACATTGCAGTGAGCCGAGATCGTTCCACTGCACTCCAGCCTGCTGACAGAATGAGACTCTGTATAAAAAAAAAAAAGAACCAATAAATCCCTTGAAGCCAACATCCAGGTGAAGGTGACGTTTCTTTCTTTATCATCATGTGTCAGAGAAGTACCAGTCCAAATGCAACTGCGTTGTTCAGGAGATTTGAAAAGCAGTGCTAAAAAGGGACTCAAGTGGAGCCATCGCATGTGCCCAGCCATCTGCCCAGCAAAGCTAGGCGTGCGGCCAAAGACCCTGAAGCCTTTCTGTGTAGACTAGGTCGGAGTTCCGGAAATGGTTTTTGGAACATGATCCCTTGGGTACTGTCCCCCACCAAAAAGAAAAAGTGATTACAACAAAATGTTCAGAGACCGGGCGCGGTGGCTCACGCCTGTAATCCCAGCACTTTGGAAGGCCGAGGCGGGCGGATCACGAGGTCAGGAGATGGAGACCTTCCTGGCTAACAGTGAAATCCCGTCTCTACTAAATAAAATACAAAAAATTAGCCGGGCATGGTGGCGGGTGCCTGTAGTCCCAGCTACTCGGGAGGTCGAGGCAGGAGAATGGCGTGAACCCGGGAGGCGGAGCTTGCAGTGAGCCGAGATCGCGCCACTGCACTCCAGCCTGGGAGACAGAGCGAGACTCTGCCTCAAAAAAAAAAAAAAAAAAGAGTTCAGAAGACATAGTGTACAGGGGTGGACTGACCATAAACCGAGGACTTATAAGATTTATTCATATAGGTCACATTCAAAGACTTACACCTAAGGTATATTCATGGTTTGTGTTCTCAGAATCCCATGTTCCCGGACCGCTCTGAAACCCTTTCCTCTTCTGTAGAACGGCACTGAATATACCTTGCCTGCACCTTATGTTCCTTATCTTAAAAGGGCCACCAATCCCAGCACTTTGGGAGGCAGAGGTGGGAGGATCATTTGAGCCCAGGAATTTAAGACCAGCCTGGGCAACATGGCAAGACCTCATCTCATTTTTTTAAAAAAGGGAGAGGGCACCAAAATCAGCTTCAGGACCCCCAAATCTGGATCCCACGCCTGACTTTGGGAGTTTGTTTATTAATCTCATTACGTCCTAAAGTAAAGACTTCTGCCTAATTTCATGTAACCTAATGTTTCCTCTTGAGTGGTAGTAGGATAGCACTCTCTCTTTCCTAGTGAGCAGCCTGTCACACAGGAGGAAGATGACAGGTGAGAGAGGTCACAGTAGCCCTCATATCACCCAGCTTCTCCCAGCCCCCACATGTCCGCATGCCTTTCCCCCAGCCCCTGCCTCTCTAGATATTCTCTTCTTAAGGACATTTCATCTGGCAGGTGAGCAGGACTCAAAGTTCCCCTTTCAGTTCCCCAGACATCCTTTGGAAGTGGGTGTCCTTTCCAGAGCTTTTATGTCACCTCCTTGTCACTCTCAGTTAGAATCTGATGGGCATTGCCTGAGCTCCCAGGCAGAACTGGGTCCTTTAGGACATAAAGAGAAATGGAAAAGGAAACTAGGAAGAAGAGCAGAGGCAGGTAAGCGACATTGTATTTATGCCAAGGGAACACAAAATGGGTGTGAGTATAACACAGAACCAGGTGTTCATAAATTTTTGTATGGGAGTGAATTGGCATTCTTTTTTCTTAGCATTCAAGTTTTAGGAGAAGAAAGGAGACCCTAAGCTTCTTGTGAAGAAAGCATTGCCTTCTTCTACCCACCAGGCCTGTTCTGGATTCCTGAAAGAGAAGAAAGGTTGCAGGGTTGGGCCTGGTTAGTACTTGGATGGGAGAGAGAAGAAAGGCTTGTTCTTGGGCTTCTCACCTCCCACCAAATGTATCGTACATACCCCACCTCTACAGAGTGACCATCCGAACCTTAGAGTAGTGACTTGGTGAGAGGTGGGGGCATAGAAGCCTGTGGCATAAATGGCAAGTACGGTCTCTCCGTGTGATCAGCATGGGTCAGTCTCCTCCAAACATATGCTTTAGAAGTCCTTGTTGTGGTGAAAAGAGCCCTGCATGGAGTTCAGAGGGCATCTGGAGTCACAGCCCTGTCACTTACTGATCCAAAATATGTGATGGCTGTGCCATGATATTTTCTATTCTACATACTTTTATTTCTTTTTTTTCTTACTGATCCTGGCCATTTCCTGGACTCCTCTGAGACCCAGTTTCTCCCTGTTCATAACAGGATTGTGACACCTGTTCATTCACTGTGCTCAGTTGTTGTTGCAGCTGAGTTCGTGATGAGTTGAGTCTGGGTCAAGGACATGGGGGGTTCAGCAGGCATTAAACATGAACCTCCCGGGGGGCTGTGCATTGTCAGTCCACCTCCCCGCCCATCGCTCAGACCAGGTCTTGTCACATTTGCTTCCTTCAGCTCTGATTTCACAGCTCAGGGTAGCTGGAGGTCACATAGCCCCTAGGCACCCGCAAGCCTCTGATGTCCAGCGTGGTTCACGTGTGCTTTTGCCACAAGCGCCTGCAGCGGCACAAGGCAGCTGGAGGTTTGGCTCAGTGGATGCAAAAAGGAACATGAAAGCAGGGTTGTTTTGGTTTGGGGTTTACATTTTCTGCCCTTTGTTCTTTCACTCAAGAAAGCATTTGAGTCTGGGCCTATTTCCTGGCTGATTTCTTCTCATACTATTTTTGTTCTTGTGTCACATGACTGATGTTCTTAATTTCATTTCACTTTAATTTTTTCCTTTTGAACTCCCATCTCTTCCTCTTCTGATCCGATCTCCTTGCTCCATATTCCCTTCCTTTCCTCCTTTTCAGTCCCCTCAAGTCCTTCGAAAGCTTCCACACAGATAAGCAGATACAGATTAGGGGCAGCTCCTCTGAGGGGGGAACCCCTCCATGCAAACATCTGCAGTTGACCTGTGGGCCCCCCTAGCTTAGACTGTCTCACTGTAAAAATACATCTTACACCATAAGCCAATGCACACAGGTGTAGGTAGAACTGCAACAATATTTAGCCTCAAAACATGTGATGGCTGCGCCATAATATTTTCTATTCTATATACCTTGATTTCTTTTTTCTTTATTCTTTTCCTCCCTCTCTCCCTTCCTTCCCTCATTCCTTCCTTCCTTCCTTTTTCCCTCCTCTTCTTCTTTTTCCTCCTCTTCCTTTCTTCTTCTTCCTGTCTCTCTCTCTTTCTCTCTCCCTCACCCACTAAACTCATCTCAGGACTCCATTAGTGGATTGTGACTTATACTTTGAAAACCACTAACTTAGGAGCATTGTCTACCTGCCCTGGGGAAAAGGCCCTTTGCTTTGTTTTCTGAAACACACATTATCTGTATATAATGAGAATCCACTCCCCACCAAACAGATGAAATTTAAATACTCCTGGGATGAACTGAGAGATAAGGACAAAATGACAACAGGTCTCTAAATTGTGGAGTCATCCTCAGGTTCAGGAAGTTGGGATGATTGTTCTGATGCTTTGAGCTTCCCTGGTTCCTCTTATTATGATGCCCCAGTATTTTCTAACTACCTCTCTCTTCTCCCCGAATCCCTGCATACAAAGTTCTAAGGAAGGAACCTGTGGTAAGCAGAATAATGGCCCCCAAAGATGTCTGTGCCATAGTCCCCAAAACCTATGAATATGTTTGAGATGTTAATGGCAAGAAGAAATTAAGGCTGAAGATAGAATTAGCGTTGCTAATCAGCTGAACATGTAATGGCAAGAATATCCTGGTTTATCTAGTTAGGACTAATGTAATCACAAGGGTCCTTTTAAGTGAAGGAGGAGGCAGAAGAGTCAAGGTCAGAGTGATGTAATATGAAACTCCAGCAGCCATTGCTGGCTTTGAAGATGGAAGGGGCCACAAACCAAGGAATGTGGGCAGCCTTTAGAACCTGGAAAAAGTGAGAAAATGAATTTTCCCCTACAGCCTCCAGAATGGACAGCAAGACTGCCATTACCTTGACTTTGGCCCAGTGAGACTCATGTCAGACTCCTGACCTCCATAAATGCAATACATTTGTGTTTTTTGTTTTGTTTTGCTTTGTTTTTGAGGGAGTCTTGCCCTGTCACTCAGGCTGGAATGCAGTGGTGCAATCTCAGCTCACTGCAACCTCTGCTCCCGGGTTCAAGTGATTCTTGTGCCTCAGCCTCCCGAGGAGCTGGGACTGACTACATGTGTATGCCACCACGCCTGGCTAATTTTTGTATTTTTAGTAGAGATGGGGTTTCATCATGTTGGCCAGGCTGGTCTTGAGCTACTGACTTCAAGTGATCTGCCCCCCTCAGCCTCCCAAAGTACTGGGATTACTGGCATGAGCCACCGCACCTGACATCTGTGTTGTTTTAAGCCATCAAGTTTGTGGCAGTATGTTTCAGCAACAATAGGAAACTAACATAGATGTGTTATTGGTCAATTACAACGCACTATGAATTAGAGCATTTCTGAGTCCAGGGGCATTTTTCTTTAAAATACCTGATTGTATCTTCCAAGGCTGGTTCGTGGTATTGTCCTCAGTCTGGGAAAGGAAGAGAGGTCAGAATTCTGGCCTCCTGAACAGTTATGCAGCCTGCCAACCTGCTGAACTACCAAGACTCCAGCAGCTGACCAAAGGCTAGAGAACAGGCTGGGTAGCTGATGCTGAGGAAAGTAGGATTCCCTGTAGGGTGGTTCTGCTTCCTACTTCTCAGCAAACATCACAAAACTGTCCACCTGCATATTGTAATTTTACCTGATTTTTTTTTTTTTTTTTTGAGATGGAGTCTCACTCTGTCGCCCAGGCTGGAGCGCAGTGGCACAATCTCGGCTCACTGCAAGCTCCACCTCCCAGGTTCATGCCATTCTCCTGCTTCAGCCTCCCAAGTAGCTGGGACTACAGGCACCCGCCACCACACCCGGCTAATTTCTTTGTATTTTTAGTAGAGACAGGGTTTCACCGTGTTAACCAGGATGGTCTCGATCTCCTGACCTCATGATCTGCCCACCTCGGCCTCCCAAAGTGCTGGTATAACAGGTGTGAGCCACTACCAGGCCCTGATTTTTATTAAAGGACAAAGGCAGTCACTGTACCTCAAGGGCTAGGCTGGCTTGTCTAAAGGACCCCACAACTGCATTCTGGAGCAGAGGTTTCCTAGAGCTGATGGTTGTGAGGAGGGCTTCATGGGACATAATTATAGGTGCTGTGGTGAGCCCCACCCAGATTGACCTGAGTTGGTTCATTCTCCTTTAACCTGATCACGGTCAGATCCTATTCAATGGCCATCAGGACTGCCATTGCCTGAAAAATTGGTCTTGAGAAAAGAACTTCAGCTCCCTGGACTTCGTTTCCTCCTCAATAAAATGCCATCACTACCCAGTTCAGAGGCTCTGACAACAGCATCCACAGCAGATACTTCCCCAAAGCTCCTGAAGGAGAAGCTCTTTCTTTGTAGGTGTTTTAGATTCTCTCTCTCTGTGGTGAAGCCCAAGGTTTTGTGCACCCTCCTCTCTGGACTCGAAGTGGATGCCATATAAAATTACATCATATTTCATAAACACAGCACTGTTTTGATTTTGGGTCTCCTCACTAGGGTCAATGGCTTCTCTCTACTCAGGCTCTTTCTCTCTGGGAGGCCAAGTAGAAGCACACAGCGTTTGTTGATTACACCAAAGAAATATTAGAGATGGGTGTTTTGCCAAGATTTTTCCTTCCAGACCAGAACACGAAGTGCTTCCACCTCAAAATAGCCTTTGTGTTGTGGGTTTATAAATTCTAACATGCATTGTGGTCTTTAGGGTGCTAGATTCTATACTACTAACAGTCTTGTTATATTTGAGAAGCTGCTTGTAATACAAACAATCCTGAAGTTCAGTGTCTCTATTTTATTGTGAGTCATGGTTAACTAGTTGATGAGCCCATGGTCCTCACCACCCTAAGCCATGCCCTATGCAACCTTGAGTCAATCCTGACTTCATGCAGGAAGGGTGTAAACTTTAGCCCCACATTCTAGAAGTCAGGCTCAGTCAGCCAAGCCAGACTACCTCTGTGAAAAGATCTAATAACCAGCATTCTGAGTGCTAAGAATGTTGCTTTTGAACCTGCCAAATTTCCCAGTCACTTGAGGCTCAGGGCCTTGCCTTGTTCTTGCTGATCTCCCCACTGGGGATGACCCTCCTAACCATAAACTGCAAACAACCTTCCCCAATAACTTCTGCCGGCCTAAGTCCTTGTTGGATCACAGAATATCAACACCCACCAGAATTCCATGTTGGAACACCCTGCAACCTTGCAATGAACCACACAGTGCTCCATGCTGACTTGTGGGTTAGCCCTGCCCTGCTACCTGTTCTGAGGATTGCATATTCTCTTGGAATTTATTCCCTGATGCCCATTTCCCCAGCTCTTCCAAGGCTGCCTGTCCCACTGTAGTTATGCCTGGCCATCTCCCAAGATATGTCAACAACTGATAGATCAACACTTTAGGAGCCAGAACATCTTATTAGAGTGAAATGTTAATTAGGATAGGAACTCTTGGAATGTAGCAGCAAGCAGAGCCACCAAGTTTTGGGCAGTGGAGACTGTGTAAGCATCACGTTAGGGAATTATTCTCTGAGCAAAACACAAAATGAGATGCCTCAAACCTAAGAGAAAAGAAATGGTTGCTGATTTTACAAAGCCTGGAAATTTTTAAATTTATTTCTGCTGTTGTTTTTGTCTTTATATATTTTTAAATTATTTTTATTGTGACAAAATAAACATAAAATTTACCATCTTAACCATTTTTAAGGGTACAGTTCAGTGGTGCCAAGTCAGTATATTCACAGTGTTGTGCAATGTCACCACTATCCATCTCTAGAACTCCTTTTATCTTGGAAAACTGAAACTCTGTATCTATTAGAGAATAAATCATTATTTCTCCTCTTCCCCCAGCCCCTGACAACCACAGTTCTACTTTCTGTCTCTGAATCTGACTACTCTAGGTACCTCATGTAAGTGGAATCATATAGTATTCGTCCTTTTGTGATTGGTTTATTTCACTTAATGTCTTTAAGGTTTATCCACATTGTAGCATGTCAGCATTTTCTTCCTTTTTAAGGCTGAATAAATTTTTATATTTATACATCTTTATATAAGGATATATAGACAAAAATTATTCAGCCATATATATGTATATGTGTGTGTATATATATCTCTCAAATTTTGTTTATCCATTCCTCTGTATATGAACACTTGAGTTGCTTCTACCTTCTGGATATTGTGACTAATGCTGCTATGTCCGCACATATGCAAATATCTGTTCTAATCCTTACTTTCAGTTCTTTTGAGTATATACCAGAAGTGGGATTGCTAAGTAATATGGTAGTTCTATGTTTAGCTTTTTGAGGAGCTGCCATGCCATTTTCCATAGCAGTGGCACCAATGGTGCACAAGGTTCCAATTTCTCCACATCCTCTTCAACACTTGTTATTTTCTGGGTTTAATTTTTTAATAGTAGCCTTCCTAATGGGTGTGAGGTGGTATCTTTTTGGTTTTTTCATAAATCTTCTGTAAGTTTCCATCCTCTGAAAATATCTGCCAAGGAAGATCTTGTCATCCCCCCTTCCCATAGATGAGTATTATTCAAGTTAAAGGATATCACATCTTTGTCCTCACTAATTTGTAGCTTGATAATATTTTTAACAATAAAATTTTCCATCTATCTATATCTAGAGTTTAGTAAAGGCCTTATCAATAGCTAAAGTTAACTAAAGGTTTTAATATGAGTATTTGATGTTATTTATTTTCATGGTTTTATTTATATGAAAGTAGAAACAAATTTATCTTGTTGTGCCTTCCTTCAGAATCCCAGAAAATTTATTTTCAAATGTGATGACATATTCCATAGGGATTCAAAAAACAAACAAACATTTTAAGGTTTCTGAGGGCTTTTAAGGAAATAACTAAGTCCTTAGAAATGTGACAGAGATCATAATTATTAACAATAATCATTACTTAACATTATTCCACTAGCAAAGCATTTTAACAAATAAAGACATATTAAAAATTTACTAGTGAAACATATCTAAATGATTGTATATAATCCAGTAAGAACATAGTGATTAAAAATATTTCATGTAATTTATTTCAACTATTAATTTAAAACATTGATATTAATTTCATGTTATGCAAATAATTTATTTTTTAAAACCATGCGATTGTGGTTTTTTAAAAAGTTCCTAAATTACATAGGAGTAAAATAAATTATTTTTATTTTATATATATATATTTTTAAGAGATTTGGTCTTGCCCTGTCACCCAGGCTGGAGTGCAGTGGCACAGTCATGGCCACTAGAACTTCTGGGCTCAGGGGATCCTCCCACTTCAGCCTCCCAAGTAGCTGGAACTACAGGCAAGCACCATCATGCCCAGCTACTTAAAAAAACTTTTTATAGAGACAGGGTCTCATTCTGTTGAACAGGTTGGTCTCAAACTCCTGGCCTCAAGTGATTTTCCCACCCCCCAGCAAATATATTATATTCATGAAGTGATTTTACCATTCTTTTATTTCTGATGCCTTTCTGGTTTCACGTGAAACAAATTCAATTCCTTATCCTTAGAATATTTTTCCTTCTAAAATTATTTAAATTCTACTCATCTTTCAAGGCCTTGCTCAGGCCTTCCTCCACTAGAAGGTAATCTTCAGGAGGGCAGGGATTCTTTTTGGTTTTGTTTAAGGTTCTACGATCACTACTTAGAAGAGTACCCAGCACTAGGAGGTGCTTTATATATATATACATTGAATACAAAAATAAATGAGTGAGTGAATAAATGAATGAATATCCCAGATCTTATGGCTTACTCCCTCCTCTAAACTTCTACAGTATGTGGACTATCTGTATAATTCTTTTGACTCTTAACATGTACATTTTGTGGCAGGCATTTGTGTTGTCCCAGCATATGGTAGAATCACACTTTCCCACTCATTTGACGTTAGGTGTGGTTATGCACTTGCTTCAGATAATGACAACTGAGCAGAAGCAACAAGTGTAACATCTAGGAAGAAGCTGTAAGAACAATTGGGTGACTCATGACCTTCCTTTTTTCCTCCTTCGATGACTGTAGAAGCTAGTGTCAGTAGGGCGCCCCCACTAGCTCGGCTTCTGGAGTGACTACAATGACTAAAACCCACGTGCCAACCTGCGATGGTCATGTAGTAAGAGTGCAAAAAACCTTTCTGTTACAATCCTCTGAAATGTAGTGATTATTTATTTCTGGAGCATAATCTGGCTGTTCCTGACTAGTACACACTTCTAACCTGTATTTATCTGTTAATTTGTGTCTCCAACTGGATCCCAAGTCCCTTTGAAAAAGTAACTAATTTGTGTCTCCAACTGGATCCCAAGTCCTTTTGAAAAAGTATATCTTATAGTCTTTTGGTTTTCTTTTTTCCAGTCCAATGCCTTAAACCTTATAGATTCTTTATAAATGTTTACTGACCATCGCCACCACCAATGGTAGTGATGATGATGATGACGAAGATGACAATAACATGAGGTCATTATCAGGTGTACCTAGATGTGAAGCAACCACTTTGGCCTCTGTATTCTTTTTTTTTTTTTTTTGAGACGGAGTCTCGCTCTGTCGCCCAGGCTGGAGTGCAGTGGCGCAATCTCGGCTCACTGCAAGCTCCGCCTCCCGGGTTCCCGCCATTCTCCTGCCTCAGCCTCCGAGTAGCTGGGACTACAGACGCCTGCCACCACGCCCGGCTAATTTTTTTTTGTATTTTTAGTAGAGACGGGGTTTCACTGTGGTCTCGATCTCCTGACCTCATGATCCGCCCGCCTCGGCCTCCCAAAGTGCTGGGATTACAAGCGTGAGCCACCGCGCCCGGCGGCCTCTGTGTTCTTTATTTTATTTATTTATTTATTTTGAGATGGAGTCTCACTCTGTCACCCAGGCTGGAGTGCAGTGGCGCGATCTCCGCCCACTGCAGCCTCCACCTCCCATTTTCAAGCGATTCTCCTGCCTCAGCGTCCCGAGTAGCTGAGATTACAGGTACCAGCCACCACACTCAGCTAATTGTTTTGTATTTTTAGTAGAGACGGGGTTTTACCATGTTTACCAGGCTGGTTTTGAACTCCTGACCTCAAGTGATCCGCCCACCTCAGCTTCCCAAAGTGCTAGGACTACGGGTGTGAGCCACCGTGCCCAGACTGATTAAAAAAAAAAAATGCTCAGTTAGAAACAGAAACAGACTCTAATGAGCCATGGTTTTGAGACTCATAAAATGTGTACGTTTTGATCACACTTCCTTTGTACCCTCAGAATTTCAAACAGAAACTTGTATGTAAATAATACTGAGATTCTAGTCATCTTAATTTTTATGTTAAATTTGATCATTAGATACAAATCATCATTTGAGAGCACGATTAAGAAGCCACCTCTTGCTTAAACATGCTTTTAATCTGTCACTCCCCTGCTTTAAAACATATTTCCTTCTTTATCTTGCTTTACAATGCCCAGCATAGTCCGGGATATTTTGCGACCTTTAGGGTAACTTTGTCAAGACTGTCTCTGTTCCACTTTCAGAGAAGGAAACATCCTTTTAGCAAATAAAAAACAAAAGCCATCCCTCAAGTTTGGATTTGAGTGACTCTATATAGCTTACAACTGACATGGATGGTGGTTCCCCTGGAAATGAAGCAGGAATTTTTTTTTTTTTTTTTTTTGAGACAGAGGCTTGCACTGTTGCCCAGGCTGGAGGGCAGTGGCGCGATATTGGCTCACTGCAGCTTCTGCCTCCCGGGTTCAAGCAGTTCTCTGCCTCATTCTCCCGAGTAGCTGGGATTACAGGCACTCGCCACCACGCCCGGCTAATTTTTTGTATTTTTAATAGAGACAGGGTTTCACCATCTTGGCCAGGCTGGCCTTGAACTCCTGACCTCCTGATCCACCCGCCTCAGCCTCCCAAAGTGCTGAGATTATAGGCATGAACCACCACGCCCAGCCAGGATTTTCTATATCAAGTCATTTCTATGTCTTTGGACAAAGATTTTAATAATATTTGCCATATTTTTCTATAAGAACAACTGGGCTAAATCTAATTTACAACTGAAAAGCATGACAATTTTACTAGGGCTACTTCCTCAAGATTACTTAATCCTAGCAATTTACAGGACACCTAAAGACGGCACCACTTAAGAGTGAAGGAGAAGCAAGGTCAATCCTTGTGTTTGCTCTTCCGCGGCGTGAGCTGTCACCACCCCTCCGGGCCTCTGGTTCACTTCACAGTCATTGATACTTTTCACTCTCTGCTCTTTCTCTACAACTGCTCTATTTTCACTCTTTCTCACAATCCCAGGCCTGATATTTCTCCTTCCTTCTGACCTTGAGGAACCTCTCCTCCTTTCTTGAATTACAATGCATATCTCAACATTGATTCCATATCCCTGTTCTCACTTTCCCTTTCCCTGAGGGCTTTTGAGAGAAGATAATTGAGGTATGCCACTCAGAGATCACTATCTTCTGCTGACACTGAACATCTCTTCAAAAGGATCAATGGACAAAGTAATTGTTCAGAATAAAGACGGGAAGACGCGGCAAAGATCACATAGAGGAGAGACTGAAGGCTGAGTTCATTCTGTAGAATCTGATTGGTGAAGGCTGAGATGAAATTAATTACCATCATGCAAAGAGGTGGTCTTACGAAGCTCATGAGTGAAGAAAGTGCAAGTCCCACTTCCCACCCAACCTCCAGATCTCTGCACGTGATTTTCTAATTCCTATGCCAATCCCCTTTCCTTTTATATTCATCACCCTTAATTCTCTCTTTCTCTTGTTCACAATGTATGAGCACATCCAAGCATCTCTACTTTAGAAATACACTTTAGAAAAATACATTTTTCAGCACCTCCACCATTCCCACCCTAGTCCAAGCAGCCATAATATCTGACCTGAACTATGTGATAACCTCCAAACTAGTCTCTTTGCTTCTCTACATTTGTCTGCTTGTTCTGTTCTCAACACAACAGCCAGAATAGTCTTTTAAAAACAGAAGTCACATGTCACTCCTTTGCTCAAACAGTGCATTCACAGCTCCCAAGAACGAAATCTCAAGCCCTAATGGAGGTTCCAAGGCTTTCCATTCTCTGTCCTCTGATGCTTTTCTGATCTCATCTCCTACTACGCCATTCCAGCCTCACTGACCTCCTTGCTGCTCCTTGAGCATTTCATGTAAGCTCCTATTTTAAGCCTTCGCGGGCACTATTTCCTCTGCTTAGAAAGGTGCTTCGCTAGATACCCACACAAATTGTTGTCCAAATTAGCTAAGCAACTGTAACAAAATACAGTGATTTAATTCAAGACCAAAATTTTATTTCTCTCTCATGTAAAGGTGGAGATGGCAGGTCAGCTCTGCCATCCTCAGTATGTGGTAGCCTAGATTGATCCAGTTATTACCATATCCCAGTTAGCAGGAAAAGACATGTGCCTTTAAGGAGATGACCTAAAAGTTGCACACATCACTTTTGCTCACATTCAAATTGGTTCAAACTTAGTCTGCAGCACATGTAGCTTCAAGGGGAGCTGGGAAATGTAGTCAGGAGCTGTCATTCATTTGCTTAGTAAAAACTGAAGGCTCTATCAATAAAAACAATAAGAGAAAAAAGGATGCTGGAGGGTAGTGGCAGTCTCTGCCGTAGCCCTTCCCTAATTCAGGATGCTGTTCAGATAATATTCTTATGAGAAAAACCTCCCATTTTCGCCTTTCTGAAAATATCCTTTCACTGTAACTCTCTATCCCTTTACTCTGGTTTTTATTTGTTCCTGGTAATTGATAAAGCATAGCTTTTTTTGTGTATTCACTGCTTCCCCTCACAAGAATGTAGACACCAGACACCGTGAAGGCAGGGATTTCACTTCATTCACTGCTGTATCCCCAAGTGTCTGCAGCAGTGCTTGATACAGTAGGCATTTAAAAATATTTGTTGAATGCGCCGGGCATGGTGGCTCACGCCTGTAGTCCCAGCACATTGGGAAGCCAAGGCGGGCAGATCATTTGAGGTCAGGAGTTCAAGACCAGCCTGGCCAACATGGTGAAACCCTGTTTCTACTAAAAATACCAAAAAAAAAAAAAAAATTAACTGGGCGTAGTGGCAGGCACCTGTAGTCCCAGCTACTCAGTAGGCTGAGGCAGGAGAATCGCTTGAACCTGGGAGACAGAGGTTGCAGTGACCCAAGATTGTGCCATTGCACTCCAGCCTGAGCAACACAATGAGACTCTGTCTTAAAAATAAATAAATAAAAACAAATAAAATAAAAATATTTGTTGAATGAATAAGTAAATATGTGTTGGATCACATTTGGGGTTCAATAAGTATGAAATGGAATACAGGGGAGACAGGATTTTAATTTACTCCCAAAAGCTGGAGGAATACCAGTTAAAGGTTTCTGTCTCTAATACATTTCCTGTCATTGGAAATAATTAATGGGCCTTTTATTTCTTACAAATATGGAGCAAAAATGCACACATTGTTTTGGGAAAAATACAAAATCATCATTGAACTAAGGCTATTGCAACCTGACTTATTAAAAGTTCTGCACAGTAATAAAAACTAAGTATACATTTCATGAGACTTTGCTCTCATCAAGTTAAAGAGGGGTGTTAGGAAATGTTGGGCTTAAATTGGACTGTCCTTGAAGATTCCTGTTTTTTCCTGAAGTTATTTGCATGTCCTGGTTCCAAATATGTCCCACAGGAGGTATGTGACCTGGGCCACGGCAGGAGGGAGCAGTGCCTGCCATGCCGTCACCCTAAGCTTCACCTAAAGCTGAGGAAGGCCATGCGGGGTGGTCCAGGCCTGGACCAGCGCTCTCCAGATTTCACAACAGTGTCCCCCACAAGGTGATATTTAAGTCTGGGAAACATATAACCAACCATTTGAGTGCCTTGTCTGGGCCATGAAGGAAGCCTATCCAAGCACGCGGGTTAAGCCTACTCAAGAGAAATGTCAACCTACCTAGGGTGAGAACTTCTCATCCTGGGACTGGACTCCAAGGGAGGTAGATTCCTGGCCATGGTTTTTGGTGGGGGTTGACCTGGCCTTGCCATGTGGAAGCCTGATGGAAGTTTCCTTTCAAATCCCTTTGCGCTGAGACTGGATCTGGGTTCATGACTCCAGGAGCTCCCTTCCAGCAGCAGTGCCTGCTGCTCCTTATGCTGGAGGTCTGTTTGTCCCACCACAGCCTGGTCTTGGCTGAGTTGTGAGGACTAGAGGGAGTAACCAGAGTTCCTGCTCAGAGTGACAGGTACAGGGGTACAGGCAGCCTGACAAGCCAGATGCAGGATGGACTGGAGGATTTGTGGAGCTCCAGAAAGCCGGGGTTCTATAGATATACCTTCTTCCAGGATGCCAAGAAACCACCTGAGAGGTGAGACCGGTAGGAAAATTGGCTTTCTGTGGCCTATGAAAGGAAGCTTTATTGTAACTTAAATACTAAAAGGAGAATGCTGTTGTTTTTAAGTCACAAGCTGGTGAGATCTAAGGATCTGTCAATCACATCTAATTGGGAATATTGAGACAAGGAGTTGTAGCTCTTGTTTATGACATCCCAACATTTTCCTAATTATGTTAAGCAGCATCACAGCTTTCTTAAACGTTTCTCAGAAGAAAAAGATTCTAAAAGCTAACGTCATACTGTAACTATTAGGAGAAAGGAGACCGATAAACAAACTAGAGCATACAGCTTGCTCCATCAGAAACAAATTAGTCTTCCTTGGATACGACTTTCATTGTTTCACCTTTCTGTGCCAAAACAGTCAATGGCCCCCTGCTCCCTCTAATATCTGGCTGATATTCCACTGTTTGATTTTTCCTTTGCAAAGAAACCTTTCCTAAACACTGAACTTACTTCTACTTTCTCCCATTATAAGCTGTCCACCCAAGGGTCTGCCAAGCTCCCCATTCATCCTGGCCCCTGCTTTTGCTCATTCATTCACTTGACTTAGAACTGCATGCTGAACAATTTATCCCCAATTTAGCCACTGTCTTGAATTGTGTGCTGTTTTACATCTGCAGTCATGTGCCACAAAACATCTCAGTCAATGACAAAGCATATGTACGATAATGGTCCCATAACATTATAATACCATATTTTTACTATACATTTTCTATATTCAGATATATAAATACTTAGCATTGTGTTACAGTTGCCTACAGTATTTAGTGCAGTAACATCATGTGTAGGTTTGTAGCCTAGGCGCAATGGGCTATACTATATAGCTTACATGTATAGTAGGCTATACCACCTAGGTTCATCTAAGTATGTACTCTATGATCTTAGTATAAGCACAAAATTGCCCAATGATGCATTTCCCAGAATGCACCCCCATCATTAAGTGATGCGTGACTGTTTTGTTTTGATTCTTCAACTAGATGACAAGCCCCTCTAGGAGATAATTTCTTTTATGTTTCTCACTGCACCTAGCACCATTCCAGGCACCTCATGGGACTCAATTAACACATTTTTATTAAACGCTTGAAGAAAAGGCTGGGAATCACTGACCTATAGATAATTCTTATAATCAAGTGTCCTTCTTCCCAGTTACACGAAGAGTCTGTGTTAGTCTCCTAATGCCACTGTAACAAATTCTCAAAACTTGGCGGCTTAAAAGCAACAGAAATGTATTCTCTCATAGTTCTAGAGGCAGAAATCTGAAATCAGTTTCACAGGGCTGAAATAAAGGTGTCAAGAGCCTCACTCCCTCCGGAGGCTCTAGAGGAGAATTCACTCCTTGCCTCTCCCAGTTTCTAGCTGCTGTCGTCATCCCCTGGCTTGGGGCTGCATCTCACTGATCTCTGCTTTGGTGGCCCTGTTGTCTTCTCCTCGTCAGTGCGTCAAGTCTCCCTCTACCTCTATATTATAAGGACGCTTGTGATTAAATTTAAGGCCCTCCTGGATAATCCAAGATAATCTCCCCATCTCAAAATCCTTTATTTAATCACATCTGCCAAGACATTTTTGCCTCCAGGTATGGCAACATTTACAGGTTCCAGAGATTAGAACCTGATATCTTATTCAGTCTACTACAAGTTATAATTTAAATAACATCCTTAATATTTGTTCAAATAAACATAATACCAATAGAAAAGGACAATGTTGAACTAGAAATGAAGAAATGCAGTTCTTGGCTGGGCACGGTGGCTCATGCCTGTAATTCTAGCACTTTGGGAGGCCAAGGCGGGTGGATCACTTGAGGTCAGGAGTTCAAAACCAGCCTGGCCAACATGGTGAAACCCCATATCTACTAAAAATATAACAAATTTGCCAGGCGTGGTGGTGCAGGCTTGTAATCCCAGCTACTCAGGAGGCTGAGGCAGGAGAATCGCTTGAACCCGGGAGATGGAGGTTGAAGTGAGCCAAGATCGAACCACTAGACTCAAAACTGGGAGATGGAGTGAGACTCTGTCTCAGAAAGAAAAAAGAAATGCAGTTCTCAATGAAGTGATGACCAGTCTACACACACACATACACACACACACACCCCAACATATATACACCTGTATGTCCATGCACACGCAAATTTTTTGTATCAGCAAAAGTAGTTCCTATTGCATAGACCTATTGCATAGTTTTACTATGGACCAAGGTCTTATTTGTAAAAAAAAAAAAAAGCAAAACAGAATTAAAAGGCATATCTCTGGGCATTCAATTGAGACTACCAAAATGACAAAAAGAAAGGCTACATTCTATAGAAAAGGAGATTTGTTTATGACCAAAGTATTTCAAAAGTTTACCAAATAAAAATAGTAACTTTTAAGGTTAATATGGGTTAAAGAATTATTGGGACAAGTAGCCTGAGTGATAAGACATAATTTAATTTGCAAAGTTTCTATCAAATTATGATCTCACTCCACTACTTTCTTCTAAATCACAGGAGGAATTAAGAAACAATGTGAGATCTAATTACAATGCCCAATATTTGTATAACAATTTATGGTTTACAAAGCTTTTTTTTTTTTGAGATGGCGTCTCACTCTATCACCCAGGGTGGAGTTCAGTGGTGTGATCTCGGCTCACTTCCACCTCTGTTGCCCAGGTTCAAGCAATTCTCCTGCCTCAGCCTCCCGAGTAGCTGGGATTACAGGCACCTGGCACTGCGCCCAGCTGATTTTTGTATTTCTAGTAGAGACGGGGTTTCACCATCTTGGCCAGGCTGATCTTGAACTCCTGACCTTGTGATCCACCCGCCTCGTCCTCCCAAAGTGCTGGGATTACAAGCATGAGCCACCGTGCCTGGCGATTTATAAAGCTCTTAACATACTGGTTCTCATTTGATTCTCACCACAATTTGGTGAAATAGGCAGAGTGTGTATTCTTACTCCCAGTTTGCAGATGAACAAATTGATTTAGAGAGAGTCTGTGGCTTTCTCAAGAAAACCTAGCTAATAATTGTCAGGTGTTAACAACAACTCAGGCTTCCTACTTCTCAATTCAGTACACTCTCAAGATAAGAATAACTGTAATGCATTTAATTGTTAATTGAGAACTTAGTAAATTGACATCTAAGAGAGACAGTTCTGGCTTATGAGCTGCTTGTCCTGCTGGAGCCCTGGCAGCCACTGACTCTACCAGTCTGGCTCCTCCATGTTTGTCTGGTCTACCTCTGAACTGGCGCTAAACTTAATCCAGATCTGAGGGTATTCCTGACATATAAAAATACTGGCAGCAAGGTCAACAATCTGGTTCTTATTTTGGTTCTGTAGCTTGGTTTAATGAGCAAATCTTGGAACCTAACCTTCAATTAATCGAACAGTATTATTGATCCCAACATATGTGTAAGACATTGTGTCAGAAAAGCATTCGTCATCCACTCACCCATCTACCTGTCCATCCATCCACCCATCCATTTATCCTGCTATTATTAACTGATTATCTACTACAGCCAGGCACTCGAATCAAAGATGAACAAAATGCAGTTGCTATTACTAAGGTTCTCACAGTTCAATGAGGGGGAGACACATATTAGATCAGTAAAAATAAGATAAATCCAACACAGGAGTTATATTCAGAGTATTACTGAGGTTGGGAAAACATTCCTGGAAGTATATGTAAAATGCACCCTTTAAGAACAAATGAAGTTAGCAGGGGGAGGAAGAGTAAGTGGTGGGGAGGAGGGTGGAGCAGAAGACACAGAAACAAAGGCTCAGAGCCAAGAGACAGCATGGTGCGCATTAGCTGTGCATCTGGATCAAGATACCTAAAACCTAGAAGCCTATCTTTCATCCTACTTCCACTGCAGGCTCCCCAGTGAGTGCCACAGTCTCAGGAGGTACACTGGGCAAGGCCATTTTATTAGTGGCAGGGTCTACTACAGTAGTGCTTTAGGCTGATGAGCTGTGCGGAACCATGCATGCGAGTTTGCAGCTCTGCTTTAAGTGGAGGGAAGGAAAGGGAGAATCTGGTTTCTCATATTCCGGGGTGGAATGTGAGCCCAGGTTGGAATATGAGCCTCAGGGTGAGTGAGTGATTCAAGAGCATCAACAAAAACCCAAAGGAAGAATCCATGGCTAAGGGGAAGATCCAGAAAAATCCTCAGGAGGGCACAAGAATTTTTAATGTGCAACCTTTCACCCTCTAACTCAGCACTCTAGTTGCTTGTCCTGGACCCTTCTCAGCGTTCCTTTCCTCTCCCTGGTAGGATGAGGCTGTGGTTGGAGGAGAGTATGACCCCTAGTGGCTGGAGTGCAACTCTAATTGATATGGGGGGGGTCTGGGCTTTGGGGGACAGGACCTGACTGTATTTACAGAGCCTAGAATGGGAAGCAGGGTGTGGTAAGCAGTGAGCCTGGAGCAGGAGGGAGTGGTGAGATAGGGGACTTCGATACCATTTTAAGTAGTCTAGAGCACTGCTTCCCCAAAGAAATAGAATGCAAGCCACACATGTGCTTTACAATTTTGCAATAGAGATATTTAAAAAACAGCAAATTACCAAAAAGGTAAAATAAATTTTAATAATGTATTTTAATAAAGCATATATATCCCAAAGTTTACCTGTTCGACACATAATATATATTAAAAATAATTGGTGATAGATTTTACAAATCTTTATTATACTAAGTGTTCCAAATCTGAGTATTTTACCCTTACGGCACATCTCAGTCCTGACTGGCCACATTTCAAGTACCCAATAGTCACATGCAGCTAGTGGCTACCCTATTGGACAGCATAGATCTAGAACTTTCCCTGAATGTACACAGGGTTGTGGAAGGGTTTTAGGCATGGCCGTGGAAGACCAGATGTGTATTCCACACACATCACTATGGTGGATTTGAGGAAGGTAGACTTCCTGGAGGCAGGAAGATGAGGTAGGAAATGATGATATGAAAGTGTAGGTGAGGGGGCCGGGCGCGGTGGTTCATGCCTGTAATCCCAGCACTCTGGTAGGCAGACACGGGCGGATCACAAGGTCAGGAGATCGAGACCATCCTGGCTAACACGGTGAAACCCCGTCTCTACTAAAAATAAAAAAATTAGCCGGGCGTGGTGGCAGGCACCTGTAGTCCCAGCTACTCGGGAGGCTGAGGCAGGAGAATGGCGTGAACCCGGGAGGCGGCGCTTGCAGTGAGCCGAGGTGGCGCCACTGCACTCCAGCCTGGGGGACAGAGCGAAACTCCGTGTCAAAAAAAAAAAAAAAAAGAAAAGAAAGTGTAGGTGAGGGGTGCCCAGGGTCTGAATCAGGAGGTAGGAAGGTGATAGTAAGTGTAAGAGGGGAATGAAAGTTAGAAAAACGGAAACTACCCTGGGTGTTTCAAAGAGAGGAAAATTAATGTGGTGAATTGCTCATCTAGTGATGAAACTGATGAAAAGCCAAAGAGAGAAATACGGCAATTTGGAGGATAGCAAAAGCAGGAAGCACTGCCGTCCCTAAGCTGGAAGGAAAAGGGAAGAGGTAGAGTCACTGGAGCCAGAGGCTGGAGCTGGCTGGTATGAGCTACAACTATGGTGGGGCCGGCTGGCCCGAGGAAAGAAGAGCAGTTCTGGGGAAGACGCCATCAGAGGCAGAGAAGGGAAGGAGAAATACCCTGACCTTCCCCTCTTCCCGCCTTCCAGCCTTAAAATAGTGCTTCCCATTGCCAAACCTACCTGGAAGGCAGTTGACAAGGGAAACATACCTTCCTACAACGCACGGGGAATCGCTCTGAGGGCAAACAGGCAAGCAACAAGTACAAGGCAAGCAACAAGGGTACAGAGACAAATGTTTAAAACTTTTAAGAGGCAAGTTGGCATAAGTCAAAGACTGATGGTAACAAAGAAAGGAGTCAAAGTGACCATTGGCCTTCCAAGACATAGCATTTCCAAGACAGCCCTATCTGCCCATCCATTCCTCCCTTAGGGTGGGTTCTTTCCCAGGAGGACTTGTAATCCCTTGAGTGAACAAGGTTTGAAAGTTCACCGGATTCAAGACATGTCTAACACCCAGCAGGCGCTCACATTAGACATCCCACTACACTGGCTTTGTTGACAAGGTGGATGGGGGTGCTGCAGATGAGAGACCCAGAGGAGGAGCAGATCTGGGGCTAAGACTGAGGGTTTAGTGTTAGAAATGTTGAACTGAGGCACTTATAGAACACCAAGGAAAGATGGCCAGCAGATATTTGGATATTTGAGTTGAAATTCCAGGGAAAGGTCATGGCTGAATAGATAATTTGGGAGTCCTCAGCACCCAGGAGTATCCAAAACATCAATTTGATGAGATTACTCAGAGAGAACACGTAGAATGAGAAGAGACAATAATGAGGAAGAAACTCTAGGAAGAGCAAAACACAAGAGTGCTGAGAGCAGAGGTGTTTCTGGCCAAGAGGGGTGGAGAGAGAAAGAGGAGAACTAGGAGGGTGCCAGGCTCTCTGAAGCCCAGGAGTGGACTCTTCAGTGAGTCTTAGAAAAGAACTCCCTAATTTATTCATTCAACCAATATTCTGGACGCAGCAGTAAACAACACAAAAATCCCTGCCCAGATATGATTTACATGTTCATGTCACTGCAGCAAAGAGGTCCATATAAATAAAGAAGGAATAGGGTTTATATGATTGAAAGAACAGCTTTGGTGAAAAACAAGTGCAATTCCAACAGTGATGAGCTCAGAAAACCGATCACTGTGTGCTGAGCAAATGATGGGCAAAGGAGTAGAGATGCTGGGTGTAAGTGAATCTTTTGAGAAGTTGTATAAAAAGGAAGGAGCAACAGAGCATATGATAGAGGTAGCAGACGTTCAAATGAATGTTCGTTTTCTTTGGCTAAGAGAGCCTTGCTAGTACTCTTGCATGTATACATGGGCTAGCTGCTAGGCAAAAGGAGTCAGGAAAGATGAGGAAGCTGAAGATTTGAAGAGAACATACTTAATGGAGCCAGATTCTGATGCGAATAGGAGGTGAGATCCTCAAAGGGTCTTGTAAATTAAGAACAGCTGTCCAGGTGTGGTGGCTCGGCACTTTGGGAGGCTGAGGGGGCGGATCCCTTGAGCCCAGGAGTTCAAGACCAGCCTGGGCAACATGACGAAATCCCATCTCTACTGAAAATACAAATAATTAGCTGGGTGTGGTGGTGCAAGCTTGTAGTTCCAGCTACTTGGGAAACTGATGTGGGAGAATCACCTGAGCCCAGGAGATAGAGGCTGCAGTGAAGCATGATTGTGTCACTGCACTCCAGCCTGGCAGACAAGAATGAGACCCTGTCTCAAAAAAAAAGAATAGCTGAATGGGTATGCATTTAGGAGAAATTTTTTCTTTTACTGTTCTTTTTATTTTTCTAGCGACCACCAAAATAACAAACAAATTCAAAACCAACCTAAGGGTAGGATATGTACTTCACTCAGGGTGTTCTATAAGGGGACAAAGAGAGAAGCCTTTTCCCCCCTCCTCTTCCACTCCTGCACTCTCTACCTGGTCTTGCCTCCATAATATCTTAGTAGCTAAAACAGGACCCAGCATGATTTTCCCAGCCCATTCAGCGCCACGACTCTCCAGAGGCCCTGATACGCAAAATTTCCCAGGCAGCAGAAGTGCTCGGGATTCTGGAAACAGCCAGTCCTTGTGAGCCCAGTGTACAGCTGGGGATGTGGGGGACCAGGCAGCATCTGGCCACCACTGAGTGTAGAAGGGGAGGCATTCCTATGAGTGTCCCACCCTGGGCTGCTCACGGGGCTGCGGACAAAGCCAGTTCCCAGGTTCTACGACATCCTTCCCTAAAGGAGAGACCTCAGGCTAGTGTGGGAAGATGTACAGGGAACACAAAGAAGGTGCAGGCTAATCTCCCATTCCAGCTCCTCTGCCTACTCCGTTCCATTGTCTCACCACACCTTTCTACAAGAAGATAGGACTGATTTTAAAGAACGGATGTAGGGTGAGTTTATCTTCAATGACTTCACTGAAAGCCCTTCCAAGCCAGGCCCAGCCTGGCCCATGCCCTAGGTCCTCCCTAACTGGACCACAGGGCAGAGAGACAGTGGAGGGAGCCTCCCTTGCTGGCTTTTCTGGGACCAACACAGCAGTGTGTGCTCGTCCATGCAAGGTCATTGTCACACATGCTCAGTGAGTTCTCCAGGACACATCTATGCAATTATTTCCTTCCTGAGAGAGTCGTCAAAACAAACCCCATCTTCCTGTGATGTCAGCTTCTTCTCACACACCTGCAGTCACAGGCCAAGTCCCAAAACGATGATCATCTAAAAGAATACACAGAAGTGAAAACAACAAAAAATCTCTAAAGGGCCAATCAAGGAGAAAGGCTAGTGGTGTATGCATGTATATGTATATATCTGCGTCTATGTCTGTATATATGCATATATGTATACACAGATATACTCACGAACATACACATCCTAAATAATAAATGTGCATCAATAATAATTAATTTCATTCAGAAATTATTTCAGAAAATAATTCCATTCAAGTGCTCACCTACATAAAACAGAATAGAAAATGGTAGTTTGGGCTTTAAAAAATTACTTCTAATGCAGTTTGTTTACAATTATAAAACAACCAGATGGAAAGCAGTCTGGGGAAAAAATCTGTTTCATCACTGGAGTGAACAAACACAATTAGAATGCTAAAAACAATAAGTCTCATGAAAATGAACAGAGCAAGGACTTTTTTCTTGAATGGTGCTTGGATGAATTATGGCCACCTAAACTCCAGTAATCTCTTGAGACTCAGTAACCCCTATGGCACCAGCTGCAGGCAAAAGAAAAAGAGCTGGCTAATTTGAAATCAATCACTAACATTCATTTTTTCTCTTGCTACCATTGTAGCAACTGTGGTCTGTCATCTTTGCCTTCCATGTGGCATTGCATTTCATGTGAAGAAGGCAAGATTGGCAAGCTTCCATCTCCTTCCCTCACTCATTCATTTTCTGCTTAGAAGAAAAAAAAAAGTTCTTTTCAACTGACTTTGAGTAACCTGAGCTAAGACAATCAGAAATCCATTTATTATTAATGTGCATTTTTTCTTTTTTTTTTGGCATGTGAAGAGTTTAAGTAAAAGAGCACTTTTTATTGTTTGTGCTACAAGTACTGAGAGTATCTAAAAAGAAAACCATAGAATAATTTGTGCCATCAATTTCAGTGAAAATATCTAGACATACTGCACACAGGAAAAATGTTGACCAAAAATGTAGTCATTGTCTGTTATAATGACTGTATAATAGACCGTAGTAGAGGACAGAAAGTAAATTTCCATGTTGTTCCGTATCACAACAGCACGTGGTAAACTACCTAGTCATGTTGCTGCTCTAAGAATGGAAAGACAGGTTACAGCATATAAAAGTGAAGTATTTATTAAGAGCATTTTAAAGCCAAGGGGCAAACCACATTTGATTATTTCATTACCTTGTTTTCTTTTCTCCTTACCAACTTCCACTTAGAATATTTGAACATTTTTTCTTTTTGAACCGAATCATATTTTTATTAATATAACAAGTTCGTTTTTTTTTTTTTTTTTTGAGATGGAGTCTCACTCTGTCACCCAGGCTGGAGTGAAGTGGCACTTCCCTGGTTCAAGTGATTCTCCTGTCTCAGCCTCCCGAGTAGCTGGAATTGCAGGTGTCCACTACCACACCCAGCTAATTTTTTTTTTTTTTTTTTTTTTTTTTAGTGGAGACAGGGTTTTGCCATGTTGGCCAGGCTGGTCCTGAACTCCTGGCCTAATGTGATCCACCTGACTCAGCCTTCCAAAGTTCTGGGATTACAGGCATGAGCCACGACACCCAGCCCAAGTTCACTTTTAATAAATGTATTTGTAATGGAAAAATATTCACTATGTTGACATATTCACATAATCATATTAAATATTTTTATTTTTTCACATTATTCTTTCATTTGAATAGATTTCTACCAGCTGTTACTAAAATATATTATTTTTATTGTTTTTTAATACTTGATGTTAGCTCACTGATAATTTGTTTTATGTTTCCATATAGTATACTTAATAATTATTTTAAATGACTGTATAATATGCTGTCTAGTATATATATGTGTGTATATATACTTATTATATAACTTTTTAACTATAACCATTTTGTTAAATATTTAGATTGTCTTCAGGTTTTTTTCTACTATAAATAATGCAATGACAAACATCTACAATCTACTTTTTTCATATTTCTGATTTCCTATTATTTTATTTCCATGTATTTAGACTACCAGAATTAGAATTACAGAGTTACATTGAATAAATCTTTATTGCAATTGACACAATTATTTTATTTTATTTTATTTTATTTATTTTATTTTATTTTATATTTAAGGAGTCTCGCTCTGTTGACCAGGCTGGAGTGTAGTGGCATGATCTTGGCTCACTGCAATCTCCATCTCCCAGATTCAAGTGATTCTCCTGCCTCAGCCTCCCAAGTAGCTAGGATTACAGGCGCCCGCCACCACACCGGCTGATCTTTGTATTTTTAGTAGAAACAGAGTTTCATCATATTGACCAGGCTGGTCTCCAACTCTCGACCTCAGGTGATCCTCCCACCTTGGCCTCCCAAAGTGCTGGGATAACAGGCATGAGCCACCGCACCCGGCCGATACATTTTACTTTAATCATTGTCTCTACTAGGCATTATTTCTAACTGAAAGCATCTGTGGGCCCATTGCAAAGTCTTTTAACTGATTTCTCTTCTTTCTTTCACCTTAAATCACCAACCAACACATCATAATCTGTGTAAAACACTACTTTCACTGAGTTTTTCCTGACAGTACCACCAGAATTTCTCTTTTAAAATGCAAAACTCATGCAGTCAATTCTTATAGTTTGTGGATTTTATATTTGTGAATTTGCTTACTCACTAAAATTTATTTGTAACTCAATATCAATATTCATCACACTTTCATGGTCGCTCTCAGATGTGTAGAGGTGAAAATTTCAAGTCACCTGATATACACGTTTTCCACTGAGATTCAACAAGGTGAAACTCTCCTTGTTTCATGCTTTCTCATACTATAAATAAGTGTTCTTTGCATAGTCTACTTAATATCACGTTTTTTGCTTTTTTCAGCATAGGACTAAAGTGACTTCTAGTGTTCCTGTGCAAGAAAGCTGTAATGGGCCTTACAGAGAAAATTATGTGTTAGGTAAGCTGCTTTCAAGTGTCAGTTGCAGTGCTGTTGGTCCTGGGTTCCATGTTAATGAATCAACAATGTATATTAAATAAAGTATCTTCAAATAGAAATACACTTTACACAAGACTGCATATTGATCGATTGTTGAAAATGTTGGCTGGCACAGTGGCTCATGCCTGTAATCCCAGCACTTTGAAAGCCTGAGGTGGGAGAATTGCTTCACCCAGGAGTTCAAGACCATCCCAGGCAACATAGTGAAATGCCATCTCCACAAAAAAATTTGTTTTAAATTAGCCGGGTGTGGTGGTGCAAGTCTGTAGTCCCAACTACTCTGGAGGCTGAGGTGGGAGAAGTGCTTGAGCCTGGGAGGTTGAGGCTGCAGTGAGCCATGGTCACAGCACTGCACTGTAGTCTGGGAGGCAGAGTTAGACCTTTAAAAAAAAAAAAAAAAAAAATATATATATATATATATATATATATATATATATTTGTGATCAGAGGCTCTAGGAATCTTACCATGAATAAGAATCAACTGTATTTGCATACTTTGCTTAAAAGCATTTTGAAACCCCTCATGAACAGAGCAAAGTTTATATTCCAAAGGCTGCCATTCAAGGTCTACACCTTTATGCCCTGAACTAATTTTCTGACCTTATCTTTGACTAATCCCCCGTGTAGACTTTGTTGCTAAGAAAAATTCATGTATGATTATACAAGAAATAATCACCTTCGGTTCTGCCAAGAAAAGCCTATCTGGTGGGACAAACAAATTTTGCTTCAAGATAAAATTCTACAGCAAAAAGTCCCCCATTTCTCAGACAACTAGAAAAGGGTGTTTGTCATTTTACTTCTCTTGGCAGCATGCTCTCAGGATCCATTGTTTCTAGAAAACTGTTTTGTTGTTACCATGTTACTGACTTCATCCATAGTCTTATAGCCAAGTCGAGCTATATTTATTCCAATCAATGTGAGCTCCTGGCTCCAGAGAGCATGCTGATGTTAACTCTGACATTCTCTTAAAGCATACTCAGTCCTGTAGCCAACAGCTGTTCCAGAAAGCATAAACAAATAATGATAGCACAGAGCAGAGCCATTATGGGTAGGCACAAACATTTTTAATCAGTTGCAGGAGTTTTTGGCAATAAGAATTTCAGATCATTGGATTGGACCTGGATTCAATTTCAGGTATATTTCTTGGCTATAACAAATGCCTTCTCCATCACTCCAAACCATCCAGAGTCCAATATTTCTTTATAGCCTGTGTGACAGCCTTATGGGAAATAAAAAGGGTATAGCCCCCAAATTCACCCTTCTGCCAAGGGCAACGCAGAGGTAGCATAGTGGAGTAGCTTAGTGGTCAGCAACCAACAGCAATGGCAGCTCCAGGAGGAATGTGAGTGGTAAGAGACACAACCACAATGTGGAACAGGCTCAGGAGGCAAGAATTTCCCCAAATACTCTTTCAAAGGAGTCTGAGATCTGGGTGGCACACCATGTATGGACATGTTACTCCAATAGATTCCTCCCTGCCTATGGGACTAATTCCAAATTCTTCAACATCAAAAGACAAATTGATGCCAAACCCCCTTGCCACATCGTCTCCTCCCACCCCACCCCAACCATATGCTCCCTGTGACCCAACCTCTTTCTGCTCTCCAGGCACATCACTTCCTTGCCAGCCTCAGCTCCCCTCCCCGCACTGTGCAGGCTGCCCTCTTTTTTTCTGAATGGATTGCGCCCTTTCACCTATCATCTCCTCTGAGCAGTGCTTCCAGCCCACTCAAGCCAATGTGGAGTTGCTCCCTCCTTCCTCTATGCTCCAGTGCACTCCAAATCTACTCGTATTGGAGGATAATGATTCATTGTCAGCTGCCTCCTCAATTGGGCTACAGAACTTACAGCAGAGACTGAGTCTTTCTCCTCTTTGTGTCTGGGACATCAGACCGGTGCCTGCCATGTGTAGGTGCACAGTGAGTCCTGATGGCTACATGAATGAATACAGGGATACATTTTTGAAATGTTAATTCATGTACTTTGGTTCTAAAAACTCCCTGGCTCTTGGTTGTCCCGTAGCTTCTGGTTAACAGCTAAGCTTGGTTGGCTCAGATGGTGAGTTCCTTCCAAAGTTGAAAGAGATAACTAGGTGGCATGACTTGCTGTTCTGGGGAAGAAGAAACAGACAGAAGAGAAGGTGCGAGCAGATACTGAGAGGAAGTGGAAGGCCCATCCCCATCCAGCCCAGGGCAGAGGGGGAAGGAGAAAAAAGATGGAGGTCAGGGAAGCAAACGGGCAAATAGGTTTTGACTTCTCCAAAAAAGTGGGTGCTACGAGGTGCGGGGAAGCTGGAAGACAGGGACCTTGTGCTGCACTCCCTGGTTAGAACTCTGGAAGGAGACGTATGGGGTAGTCCCAAGCAAAAAATATGGGGAAGTCCCAAGCAGCCACCTGCACTGAGAGAAAGTCGCACTGGTGCCTCGGAAGCCCCTCTTCTCTTCTGTGGTAGGGAAAGGCCCCAGAAAGACTTGCAAGCTTCTTAGGTGTGCAGCAGATAGCTGAAGGGAACCGCTGTGATGACTGTAGAAGAAACCGTGAGGGAACTGCTGAGTCAAGGCTGTGGTTTGGACAATTCAAGCCAAAGGTCAGATGCAGAACTTGGCTAGGACTTTGAGGGGTTCACAGCTCCAGTAAGAGCAGAGGCCCTGTCTACAAGGGAGGACCAGGCTCATGCCAAGAGAACAGGTCTCAAACCACCAGCCTCAGGCTTCAGTTGCAGATACTGGCAGAGTCCCCCCCGTGACCAGGAGAAGAAGGGAAATATCTGTGGGGACCAGAGGACCATGAGATCTCTGTGGTCCTCTTATAGACAGGACCCCCTACAAAATCATAACAATATCCATATCCATACCCATAGTTACTATCTTGGGAAGAACAAGGCTTGAAGGAGAAATCTAAAAGATGCAGAATTTACATTGTAAAAGAACTGGTCAAATCAAAAGCAACCAGGACATAGATTGAACTGGCCAGTTAAGGGTTCCCATCTCACCCTTATCCAAGGAAGAGAGAACTTCAGAGGGAGATTTGTCCAGCTAAACAGAGAACTACATTTTGAGAGGTACATGAATTGCCCTATGTTAATTTTTCAACTCTATTAAAAATGCAAGAAAAAAGACAAAAGAGAAAGGGCCAGGTCAATACATATTTCATGAAAAGAAACACCCTGCAGGGATACAGTGATGGTGGCCTGGGGACTCCTGTGCCATTTTGCCCAGTAATCTGCCTCCCGTCTACATTTTCAGACCTTCCTCTTTTGTCAGAGGTCTGTGCTTCCTCAGAACCCTAGGAAGAGAATAAACCCAGCCACACACGCCCTGAGTCTGGGCTTCAAAAGTCAGCTGCTGCTCCAGCTGCTGCTGCTGCGCCTGTCAGATAGGATTTGCCTCTTGGCCGCTCCTTGCTGAAAGGCTTAGAAATGTGTGTGTGTGTGTGTGTGTGTGTGTGTGTGTGTCCTTTTTATTCATCTTTCAGTCTAGGGGCCTTAGGGCATCACAGTTTGACACTCACAACCTGCCCACAGTCACCCGCCTTGTTGCTAGTGGATGGGGACTGAACTAACCTCCTGACTGACAACATGAGCTCTTGGGTCTAGCAGGGTAGGCTCTGCTTCCTGGTGCACACCTTTGCCTCTGCTAGCCTCCCCGGCAGAAACTCTGGATGGGTGCAAAAACCCAAGCCCATCACTCTTTCGATTGCCTACTGTGGCTTCTCTACCTGAATTCTGAGTCTAGCTCTGATAGACTTTGAAATCTGTGTTAGAAACTCCAGCACTAGCTTCTCCACAGTAAGGAATAATACTGGCTACTTCATTTGCCTACAAAGCCTCCCAGCTGCTTACCTAGTAACTGGTGACTCCCCTCTATCCACCCCCACCCTACCCCCACCCTGCCCCCACAAATCACCCCAGCTTCCTCCGCATCTCCCTGGCCCTGCTTGGCCTCATTCAGGAAGTGTCTTCCCATGTGTTCCTCTTAACCATTTTTATTCTTGCAACATTCTGAAAATTCACATGGTGATATATTTAGCTATAGCTAGTTACCACATATTCATATATTCAATCACTGTGAAGGGTGTAACATGCATTAATTCATTTAATCCTTCAAGAACCCTAAGATGAAACAAATTGGAAAATTCATGGGTAGAAGGGCTAAGAGTTTTGCCTAAAGCCACAACTCAAAGGAGAACTCAAAGTACCAGGGATATACAGGCAATCAGAAATGCTGAAATGAATTTACACATAAATGTAAAACTGGTCAAGATCAACAGGGCAATAAGCAATGGCATTCCACTGGACACGGTTCATTTGCATTTCTATGGATAATGATCCTTTGCATTATTACCGATTTTCTGCATTTACCGTATAAAATAACTCAAGGCTGGAGCCAGGGCTCACAACTGTAATCCCACTGTTGCGGGAGGCTGAGGCGGGAGGATCACTCGCAGCCAGGAGGATCACTTGTGGCTCAGCACTCCAGCCTGAGCAACAGATCAAGGTCCTGTCTCTAAAAATAATAATAATAATATAAAATAATTCAAAGACAATGAAAAGTAGAGATAAACTGGAAGGTTGTGCTACACAAGATACCCAGTAGTTATTTTTATCCATTTTAAGGTCTTTTACAATTTTTTTTGACATCGTGAACATAACATTTTATTGCACAAATATATCTTAACGCAAACACTCTCCACCCATACACACACACAGAAACTGGTCTAGATTCAAGTTCTGGATAAACATTCCCTCTTCAGAATGAATATAATAGGAATGCCTGGACACTCTCTAAGAGGCACCTGTTAGGGATAAGTATTCTACAACCATGTTCCCAAAGGACTCTCCCAAAGGACCAGTTCCCAAAGGACTCTCCAAATATCACAGATTATTACAATTTTCTTTCAAAATCATGTTATGGACAGATTGTACTGGAATAGTCACCTCTTAGCTTTAATGCCTGTCAGAGCTCATATGAAGTCTTAAAACCCTTACTAAATATTTTGACTAGAAACCTACCTTCCTTTGCTCTAACAGAACAAAACAAATGTTTACCAAAAGTACTTCCTAAAAGAGGAAAGGATTCTATCTTTAAGAAACCACCAATTTCTTTCTTCCCTAAACAGCTGTTTCTTGCCTTGAGGATTTAGGCTCTTTGGTCACTTAGAATTTAGTGTAGTTTTTGGCTCATCCTAATTTCAGATTTATGTTGTACTTTACCTTCTTTCTTCTCATTTGACTGTTTCCATGAATGAGAACCTGGTGTGTATGGAGTAGGATTTCATACCAGGAATTGCTGCAATTCTTGGTTTCAGGAGCATGTTGCATTTAAATGTGGGGACATTGTGTGCGTATTGTAATTGAACTCCTAACCACTGGCTTCCTGTTCTCTGAAAGAGTCCTTCATTTCCAGTTATTATCTCTCCTTGTCATGTATCTTTTATAGCACCCAGCACCCTCTACACCTGATTGTTCATTGTTTGTTTACTGCTAATTTTCTGACTCCCACGTAAGTCTCGTGAAAGCAGATGCCAGAATGAGGAGATCAAATTAACATTTGTTAAGTGAATGACTCACTAAAGCAAGGACCTTAAGGGTTTTTTCTAGGACAGAGCATAGAGGTATTAGTTTGGATTGATCCAGCGGCATCTGTCGCTTGGTTTCTGTTGTGACAAAGACAAGCTCTGGGGTGGTGACTGGCTAGGGGCAGCATGAAATCATTAGGCAGAACTGAAGTCACCACTTTGATTGCATTGGCATAGCTCAGACCAGCAGAGTCCCTGCTTGGAGATGGAAAGCTTCCTAGGGGCCATCAGGCAGGACTAACCGAGTAGGAACATAGGAGGTGGGCAGAGAGCAGCAGGGAGATGTCTAGCAGGAAGCGCCCATCCTGGCAAGGGACAGAGACCTCCCCTCTGAACAGAGTGGGCCGGCCCAGGGCGGGTGGGGAGGGCTCTGAGTCAGGGAGAGAATTCACCACAGCCACATGGCTGACAGCAGCCACCCCACTGCCACCCGCACTGAGCATGCCAAAACTTTCCCAAGGCCAAAATAAACAGCTGTGGAAAATGATTCTCCAGCAGATCTGGAATTAACTACACTTCTAGAGACACTTACGGAGGTCTCGCTCATTGTTAAGTGCCAAGAATCAGCATGTACACGTCCCTGTATTCTGGTCTTCCTTTCATTTCTGATTTTGCAAATTCACATTGGATATGACTTTCTGTTTTTTAGAATTTTTAAGAAGATAGAATTAAATAAGCATAACTTCAATATGTTTCATCCTGACTTCCCTGTACCCAAACAGCAAACCTAGCAACATGTTAGAGGAAAATATTGAATAGCACTCACTATTAATGTCATTCATGAAAGCTATCCTTTGGAGAAGCTGGATGAATGAGAATAACTTGCCATGGGAAATGTGCTTATAAAAACTTGAGATTGCTGTTAATGGGCTAAATACCTTTGAATTTGAGGACAGTGCAGGCAGAGGCCGATTATATTCAAGTATGAGGACAGTGTGACATTGAGTTTCAGAAAGACAGGGCAATTCTTGGTTAGGCTTCAAACTCATAACAACAGCACACTCACTGACATGGTCTCATGGCTATGGATGTATGGAGAATAAACAAACTAATGTGACACATTAGGAAAAAAAGATGTTTATTAGATGTTTCGGTGTGATGGAATAGCTAAATTGTAAGAGGGAATACGTTCTCAAGAGAGGAAATATCCAGATGTGCAAGGTCCTGGATCAGGATGTGAAGAATGTGTCACATTTACACATTCACTGAAAAAAAGGAAGTCTCAGGGCAAAACTATTTAAAGTGATAGTAAATAATTTCCTAAAATTATTGAGAATTCTTTCTCTGTCTTTAGTAAAAGCCCATCTATAAATTCTCTTTGCTCACTTTCTATGCACATTATTCTTTTTTTTTTTTTTTTAATTTTTTTGAGATGGAGTCTCTCTCTGTTGTCCAGGCTGGAGTGCAGTGGCACAATCTCTGCTCACCGCAGCTTCCTCCTCCTGGGTTCAAGCCATTCTCCTGCCTTAGGCTCCCAAGTATCTGGGATTACAGGCACGTGCCACCACTCTTGGTTAATTTTTGTATTTTTAGTAGAGGGATTGGCCTGACCTCAGGTAATTGGCCTGCCTTGGCCTCCCAAAGTGCTGGGATTACAGGCGTGAGCCACCGCCCCCAGCCCACATTATTATTTCTATTCAAACTGATACTAATACATATTCTAAGATAATGTTCTCTTAGTTAACTATAAAGCTTCAGAACAAGGGCCTCTCATTCAACCTCAGAAAATCCCACGGTTTCTAATCATGCCCTCAGTTGTTACTACAAGGAAAGAGATTGGTTCCAAAAACACATAAAGGTGACAGCTGCTCTGAACTCCCTAGTTTCACAGTGTTCTCAGATCCAAGGCAGCCACTCCACTTCAGCCCTTTTTAAGCATGACCATATCTGTCTTATCTACTCAGATCTCTAATCTGACCATAGCTCTCTACCGTGTACATTCCCCTATTCACTCATTATTACCATATCTGCACTATATCACCCTCATTGGGAAATATATTTGTTCATTTAACAACGATGTATCGATAGCCTACTCTGCCTGACACTCTTCTTATAATACACTAGTGAACAAAACAAACAAAAGTCCCTGGGGCTATGGTGGGCAAGGTGGGATATAATAAACAATAGACATAACATGTTAGGTGAGAAGGTGATATGTGCTCTGGAAAAATAGAGCACACTAAGAGGGGTCCAGGAGCTGGGGGTGGGTTGCAGTCAGTGGCATGCAGCAGCTGGCTGGCTGATTGTGGCATCTCTTCCCAACTCCATGTTCAGCAACACCCATTTGATGGCATCACCTTGGTAGCTTGAAATCACCGAATATTTACAACATAGAAATTGTCAAATGCTTGTGGGCATGGTGGCCCACACGTGTAATCCCAGCACTTTGGGACGCTGAGGCCAGCGGATCACTTGAGCTTAGGAGTTGGAGACCAGCCTGGGCAACATGGTGAAACCCTGTCTCTACCAAAAATACAAAAAAATTAGCTGGGCGTGGTGACATGTGCCTGTAGTCCCAGCTACTCAGGAGGCTAAGGCGGGAGGATCTCTTGAGCCTGGGAGGCGGAGGTTGCAGTGAGCCGAGATTGCGCCACTGCACTCTAGCCTTGGTGACAGAGTGACTGTCTCAAAAAAAAAAAAAAAAGAAATTGGCAAATGTTACAAAGTTCAGCTTGTTTTTTCTCTAGACAGGCGGCTGATAATTATTTACCAGCATGCTACTGGTGTGATTTTAAATCAAACACTGACAATTGAGCAAAGACATGAATGAAGTGACAGTTGGCCTTGTGGGGTCTAAGAGAAGAGCATTTGCAGCCATGGAACAAACACTGCAAAGGCCCTAAATTGAGAGCAGGCCCAGTATGTCCTAGGAATGGCAAAGAGTCCAGTGGGCAGAAACAGAGAAACAGAGACAGAGGCATGGTAAAGACCAACTTGGTGGGATAACTTGAGAGCAGATTGTGGAGACGTTTGTAGGCCATTGGAAGGACTTTAGCTTTCACTCTGAATGTGACAGGAAACTATTGGAGGTTTTAGAAGAGACAACTTCAGGATTGTGTGTGCGTGTGTGTGTGTGTGTGTGTGACAGAGTTTCACTCTTGTCACCCAGGCTGGAGTGCAGTGGCGCAACCTCAGCTCATGGCAACCTCCGCCTCCCGGGTTCAAGCGATTCTCTTGCCTCAGCCTCCCAAGTAGCTGGGATTACAGGTGCACACCACCAGGCCCGGCTAATTTTTTGTATTTTTAGTAGAGATGGGGTTTCACTATGTTGCCAAGCTGGTCTCAAACTCCTGACCTCAGGTGATCCGCCAGCTTGGCCTCCCAAAGTGCTGGAATTACAGGCGTGAGCCACTGCACCTGGCCAGGATCTATTTTTTTCTAAAGGATCACTTTGACTGCCATACTGAGAATAGGCTGAGTTGAAGGAGTTGATGGGAAGTGGAAAGGTATAAGGTCTATCAAGGCTGATAGACCTGATAAAATGAGAACTGAGAATTGACCATTGTATTTAGCAAACTGGATGTCACTGGTGACCCTGACTAAAGTATTTTCAGTGGAGTATCAGTGGAGAGAAGGCTCACTGGAGTGGGTTTAGGAGAGAATGGGAGGAGGGGAGTTTGAGACAGTGAGTACAGGAAACTCTTCCAAGGACATTGACTGCAAAGTGGAGCAGAGGAATGGGGCGGTAGCTGGCAAGGGAATTAAGGTCAAGAGAAGGGTTTTGTTTTCTTTTATTTTGCTTGAAGATGAGAGAAACAACCATGAATTTGTATGGTGATGGGAATGAGCCAGTAGAGAGAAAAACTTCAATACAGAGGAACTTTACTCCCTCAATCCTTCTTTTCTGTCTCAGGCTGGCTTCATTTCCCTCTTTAGCCAGCCTGCGCGTATGACTGGCTACTTCAATTATGCTTTTACTAACCCCTTAGAAAGCCTCCTTTTGTCTTTCCTTCCTTCCCAAGTCCACCATTTTATTTTTTCTCTACAACTCGTGTCTTGCCAATTGGCTTTACTACAATAGATTCATGCTACCTAACCTCAGTTGAACCCACAAGGGTATACAACTACTCTTGTATTCTTACATGGTTTACTTCCTAGCAAATAACCAACAATATTCATTTCAATTTTTAAAATTCTTATTCATTGTTCATTCAAAGCAAATTTATTGAGCAACAACCACGTTCCAGACACTGGAGCCTGACATCCAGCCTCCCACTGCTTCCTGGAGTCTAAAAAAGACAGAGTTTCTTTTTTCTTTTTTTGAGACAGGGTCTCACTCTGTCACCCAGGCTGGAGTCCAGCGGCATAATCATGGCTCACTGCACTCTTGACCTCCTCGGCTTAAAGCTATCCTCTCGCCTCAGCCTCCCAAGGAGCTGGGACCACAGGTGCACGCCACCACACTCAGGGAATTTTTGTATTTTTTTGTAGAGATGGGGTCTCTCTATGTTGCCCAGGCTGATGCTGAACTTCTGGACTCAAGCAATCTTCCCACCTTGGCCTTCCAAACTGTTGAGATTACAGGTATGAGCCACCATGCCCAGCCCACCCCGAATTCTTAGCAGATAACCTTTATTCCACTTTACTGAAATGATGGATATGAATTCCTTTCATTTGCTCCCTTTCTTCCTTTCTTTTTTTTTTTTTTTTTTGAGACAGGGTCTCACTCTGTCCACCAGGCTGGAGTCCATGGCTCACTGCAGGAGACGTCCCAGGCTCAAGTGATCCTCCTACCTCAGCCTCCCAAGTAGCTGGGACTACAGATGCATGCCACCATGCCCAGCTAATTTTTGTATCTTTAGTAGAGACAGGGATTCGCCATGTTGCCCAGGCTGTTCTCAAATCATAAACTCAAACAATCTGCCTGCCTCAGTTTTGCAAAGTGCTGGGATTACAGTCATGAGCCACCTGCTGGGCTCGTTTTCTCCTTCTAATTTTTAAAGACATCTTTTCCATCATTGTTTTTAAAAGATAACGTCTCCCTACTTACTCAAAGATTAACTCTTCCACTTGTGTCTCGATTCTATTATCTATTACGTTTAATGTCTTGTCCAGCCAATCAATCTCCCCAAACCCACTGCATTTTTTTTTTTTTTTTTTTTTGAGACGGAGTCTCGCTCTGTCACCCAGGCTGGAGTGCAGTGGTGCGATATGGACTCACTGCAACCTCCACCTCCCGGGTTCAAGCAATTCTCCCTACCTCAGCCTCCCAAGTAGCTGGGATTACAGATGCCCGTCACCACACCCAGCTAATTTTGTATATTTAGTAGAGGTGGGGTTTCACCATGTTGGCCAGGCTGGTCTTGAACTCCTGATGTCAGGTGATCCGCCCACCTCGGCCTCCCAAAGTGTTGCAATTACAGGTGTGAGCCACAGTGCCCGGCCTGCATCTTTTATTTTTATTTTATTTATTTAATTTGGAGACAGAGTCTCACTCTGTTACCCAAGCTGGAGTACAGTGGCTCAATCTTTGCTCACTGCAACCTTCACCTCCCGGGTTCCAGTGATTCTCCTGCCTCAGCCCCCCTGAGTAGCTGGGACTGCGGGTGTGACCACCACACCTGGCTTATTTTGTTTTTTTTTTTGTACTTTTAGTAGAGAAGTACTTTTGTACTTTCGTACTTTCGTACTTGTAGTCTCGAGCTCCCGACCTCAGATGATCCTCCCACCTCGGCCTCCCAAAGTGCTGGGATTACAGGCATGAACCACGGCATCTTTAGCATTGCCCCTCCCCATTGCAGACGCTCCCTTCTTCCCAGATGTAGCCATTATACAGACTTTTGAACTAATCATCCTTCTGCTTTTCAATATAAATTTTTCATATATACAGATACACACATAAGTGTGTCCTGGAAGCATGGATTGGGGCATCTGGCAGGACAGTGGTTGGGGGTGGTCAGCTCTGCATTTCCTCTTCTATGCTCACTGAAGCTCATCTCCACATTAGCCTGCCTGAATCTCTTATGTCACTGTCTTCACACCATCTTCAGTTTCTCCTGTGGCCCCCCCAGACTAAATCTCAAACTATGTAGATAGTGTTATGTGGTCTCACTACCTTTAAAGCAGTGTCTTCCATTGTTCCTCTTTTTGCTCCTTGTGACAAACGCAGCTACTGGCACCATGACGCTGAATGCAAGCAGGTCTCAGGGCACAATCAGAAGACAGTGTGGTTCCTTCCCTTCAGAGCCCCTTCAATCTTCTCTGGGGCACTTTTTGTTCTCCATGATGTTTTAGCAGTTCACACAGTTTATATGCTCACTCATGGATGATAAAAGTCCTCTAGAGCCTATTAGTTCTAAGAATAGCCTCATTTCTGTACCTGAACTGTCTAATCATGTGTAATAGTCAGGACTTCAGATTCCACACAGGCCTTCCTTCCCCAGTGCAGGCTGCTCTAGGCTGATGCAGGGAAACAGGATGGTATCGTCAGCTTCACGGTTTACTGCGTCTGAGCTTCCAGCCATGCTTCTATATCTCCTCTGCACGATGGTCTGCCCCAGGGTCCTCATAGAAGGGGACACCAGGAGAGGAAATGGTAGGAGCAGGAAAGGTCCTACCTTGACTGGCAGCAGTGGGACCCAGCACTGGTTTCCTACCAGTGGGACAAGTTTAAAGCTGATATTTCTCTGGGAGTGTATTTGTGGGTTCATGGAGGCCACGCCTGGAAGAAATACCTGCATTTCCCCCGATGCAGAGAATGCGTTTTGCTCTGTTTAGTGTCCTCTCCACTCTGGGGCTTGCGGGGAGGCTACTCCTATTAGGGTCACAGCCCACTCCAGGCAAGGCTCTTGGGCAGGCCTGCTCTCTCTCCACCTCTGGCCTGTGGAAAAAGCACTCAAGCATTCTTTGTTCCCCAAACCTTCATTCCTTATGCAATTGTCCAGTTACGGACTCTTGATTCTAGAATTTTCTAGTCATGCATCCAGAAGCAGCCTCTTGTCCCCACAAAATCCCATGGGCACAGGTCCACCTCTCTGAGGGGTGTACTCAAGCCCATTTCAGTTGGCTCGAGGTGAAAAGAAAATACCTCCAAAGGGGAGGAGGGGAAACTGCCGCAGCACTCACACAGCTTTTTCCAGGAAATTATCTGTCAGATTTCTAACTTCTTGCATACAATAAGCCCTTGTCTATAAATTCTAATCTTTTGTATATCCTCCAATTATGTGAGGTGCCAAGGGTTGCAAACTGGTATTTGGTAACCTTTTAAAGTCCTACGTGGGCGGTCTAGAACTTCACTTTTGAACAAACAGGTTTGTTGTCAACTCCTTTGATTTTAACTTTCGGGGACTGCAGCTAAACTGAGATAGAGCTTGTCCTATGATGTTCTTTTCTGCTTAAAGGCTCTGGGCTTTCCTCTGGGCCCCATTCATGTTATTTCCTTTGCTTGGCTGTCCTCTCCCATCTCATGCGTAAGGGCTCAGCTCAAAGCCCATTCCCTGCACAAAGCTGTCTCAAATTCCCTCAGCTACAAGCGACTTCTCCTTCCCTTCTGCCATTTTCATCCCTCTTGGAGAGTAGTTACACACTCCTGCCCCTGCATTGTAATTACTCCTGTTTCCTTACTGAATACAAAACCCTTCACAGTGGAGAATATGCCTATATTAGTTTGCCAGGGCTACTATAACAAGTACCACAGACTGGGTGACTTAAACGCCAGGAATTTATCTCCTCGTGGTTCTGGAGGCTAGAAATCCAAGATGAAGGTAAGGGCAAGGTTCGTTTCTTCTGAGGGGGCTTACAGATGGCTTTATTCCCTCTGCATCTTCATATGATCTTCCCTCTCTGTGTGACTGTGTCCTCATCTCCTCTCCTTATAAGAATACCAGTCGGCCAGGCATTGTGGCTCATGCCTATAATCCCAGCACTTTGGGAGGCCGAGACTGGCAGATCATGAGGTCAAGAGATCAAGACCATCCTGGCCAACATGGTGAAACCCCGTCCCTACTAAAAATACAAAAATTAGCCAGGTGTGGTGGTGTGTGCCTGTAGTCCCAGCTACACGGGAGGCTGAGGCAGGGGAATCGCTTGAATCTGGGAGGAGAGGTTGCAGTGAGCCGAGATCACACCACTGCACTCCAGCCTGGTGACAGTGCGAGACTCCATCATAAAAAAAAAAAAAAAAAGAATACCAGACATACTGGATTCAGACTCACCTCAATGATGTCACTTAACCGTGATCACCTCTTTAAAGACCCTGTCTCCAAATACAGTCACACTCTGAGGTACTGGTGGTTAGGACTTGAATATGTGAATTTGTGGGGACCACACTTCAGCCCATAATAATGCCTACTCATCCTTGTACTTCCACCTGTCTTCCACATAGTGCTTATTTAACACATGCTTGAGGTCCTCAATTGAACTCCTTGAAGCCCTGATGCCAAAAGCCCTGAGAAGAGACTATGAACTATGATACTAGAGGTAAGAGGGTCTGTAGAGAGGGGAGTCTGAACTGAAAAGATGAGAGCTTCTATTGCCAGATTCAGGAATGTGATGGTTAATTTTATGCATCAAATTGACTGGGCTTGGCTGGGCATGGTGGCTCACACTTATAATCCCAGCACTTTGTGGGACCAAGGCGGGTGGATCACAAGAGGCCAGGAGATTGAGACCAGCCTAGGCAACCTGGTGAAACCCCATCTCTACTAAAAATACAAAAACTAGCCAGGTGTGGTGGCAGGCGCCTGTAGTCCCAGTTACTCAAGAGGCTGAGGCATGAGAATTGCTTGAATCCTGGAGGTGGAGGTTGCAGTGAGCCGAGATCACACCACTGCACTCCACCCTGGGCAACAGAGCGAGACTTCATCTCAAAAAAAAAAAAAAAAAAAGATGGTGCTAAAGGATGCCCAGAGAGCTGGAAACATTATTTCCAGGTGTGTCAGTGAGAGTGTGTCTAGAAGAGATTAGCCTTTGAATCAGTAGATTGAGTAAAGAAGACTTGCTCTCACCAGTGTAGCTGGGCATCATCCAATCCATGCAAAACCCAAATAGAAGAAAAAGGGACTGGAAGGACAAATTCTCTCCTTCTCTTCTTTTATTTATTTATTTATTTTTTTTTTGAGACAGAGTCTGGCTCTGTCCCCCAGGCTGGAGTGCAGCGGCACCATCTCGGCTCACTGCAAGCTCCGCCTCCCGGGTTCACGCCATTCTCCTGCCTCAGCCTCCCGAGTAGCTGGGACTACAGGCGCCCACCACCATGCCCTGCTAATTTTTTTGTATTTTTAGTAGAGACAGGGTTTCACTACGTTGGCCAGGATGGTCTCGAACTCCTGACCTCATGATCCGCCCACCTCGGCCTCCCAAAGTGCTAGGATTACAGACTTGAGCCACCACGCCCGGCCTTCCTTCTCTTCTTGAGCTGAGACATCCATCTTCTCTGCCCTTGCATATTGGAGCTCCTGGTTCTCAAGCCTTTGGACTCTGAGACTTACACCAGTGCCCCTTCAGCCCCTCTGGTTCTCAGGCCTTCTGCCTCAGATTGGGAATTAGACCATCAGCTTCCCTGGTGCACAAGCCTTTATTTAGACTTGCACTAAATTCTACCACTGATGACTTCCTGAGTCTCCAGCTTTTACATGCCATACTGTGGGACTTGTTAGCCTCCACAACCATATGAGCCAATTATCATAATAAATCTCTCTCTCTCTCAGTCTCTCTCCCGTGTGTGTGTGTGTGTGCGCGCGCGTGTGTGTCTGTGTCTGTGTGTATCTGTCTATCTCTATCTATTCTATACTATTGGTTCTGTTTCTCTGGAAAACCTTGCCTAAGACAAAATGGTTGAAATTAATGAGTCAATTCATTCTTTTTTCATAACTGAGTAAAGTCTAAAGAAACTACCGACTATATAGGACAACAGGTGAAGAGGGAGCTGACAAATACTCCAGTAATGGAGAATGTAGCCACAGAAGTATTCCAGGGACACAAATACTGAGGCACTCTGGCAGACACTTTTCTCTCCTGTGTGGTGTACTGCCTGGCAGGGACACCAAAGTGCACGGCAGGAAACTGTCTGCTCTTAACATCAGCAACCTCAAAGGAAAGATCACCTCCCAGCGACCCCAGTGCCTAGGTTGGGATCTATTATCTGTGAATTTATTTAAAGTTTTTTTTTTCCCCAACATAGGGCTTAAATGCTTTTGTGATTTTAAAAATAATACATGACCAGAGTAAGAAAATACACACATAAAAAGCAGAATTTCATAAGTTAGGAAGTGAAACTCCTTCCCTTAAGAAGCATACAGCTTCAGATGCCCACACTAGAAGAAAAGACAGAAAATTAATGAGTTAAACTTCCAGTTAAAGAAGTTGGAGAAAGAGCAACAAAACTATACCCTAAGAAAACAGGAGGGAGTAACTAACAAAAATATGAACAGAAACTGACAAAACAGAAAGCAAAGATACGGCAAAGACAGTAAATAAAACCAAAGTTATTTCTTTGAAAAAACTAATACATAGACAAATCACTGGCAATGCTGATTATGGAAAAAGAGAGAACGCATAAATAGAGTTTGTAACAAAAAAGGAAACAGATGTAGCAGGTAAAAAAAATTGAAGATACTATGATAACTTCATGCTAAGTATCCAAACTTAGATGGAATAGAAAAACATTATTTACCAAATAATATACACCATATATATAGTCTATATATAACATATTACACACAAACATTTTATGTATGTGTATAATTTATGACATATACAATATATCTCGAAAAGAAACACCAGGCCCAAATACTTTTAAAAACATGTCTTACCCAAATATTCAAGAAAGAGATAATCCTAATCTTAAACAGGCACATTCACAGAATGGAAACAGAGATACTGCTCTCGATTCAATTCATGAGGCTGGAAGAACCTACCTAACAACACCAGAAAAAGAGAATATAAGAAAGGAGAATCACAGAACAGCCTCACTTATAAGCACAAATGCAAAAATCTACAATACTGGCCACTCTGATATCATCAACCACATTAAAAAGATTAAAGGAGAAAAATCACATGATCCTCTGAAGAGATGGAGAAAGATCATTTAATATAATTAAACATCAGTTTATATAAAACATTTAGCCCTGGAAGAAAAGAAACTTTCCCATCCAAGTTGAAGTGTATCTACCAAAAACTACAGTAAACATCTTATTTAATACAGAAACTTCAGAAGTATTCTTTTTAAACTCAACAAGACAAAGATGCCAACTATCTCCACTTCTATCCCATAAAGTATTGGAAGTACTAGATAGTAAAGTAGGACAAGAAAAAGTGACAACATTTTCAGACTTAATCAATGATTTTGATATGTTAACACTTCTAAAATTAAGATCCTTCTATCAATCAAAATATCTTAAATTTGATAAAATACAGTAAAAGAATTAGAAAGGAATGCAAAGCTCTCTGACAGGAGACCCAACAAATTAACAGAATAAATTTTCTTAGACAACATCAACAACAAACGGAAAATTTATTTTTAAAAAGATACCATTTATAATATCAGCAAAAATATGATACACAGGAATAAATCTAAGACAATATGTGTAACAGCCTTATGAAGAAAGTTATAGAGCTGTATTAAAAACATTCAGGAAGATCCGAATAAATGGACAGACGAATCAAGTTCAAGGACTGAAAGATCCAGTATTATAAAGTTGGAAATTTTTTCCCAATTAACCTAAATATTCAATGCAGCTCCAATAAGAATCTCAAGAGGATTCTTTGACAAGCTCACTTAAAATTCCCATGGAAAAACAAAGAACCAAGAATAGCCAGTGTACTTGTGAAAAAGAAGAACAAGGTAGAGAGACTTGTTCTCCTGGATGTCAAGATTGTCAGGATTGTCACAAGTCTCTATTTATGCACTTGTGTGATAATGGGCACAAATAGACAAACAGATCGATGGAGCAGAATAAAGTACCCAGAAATGAATCCCCACCCCACCCCCCTCCCTGTGGAAACTTGACATATCACAGGGGCCAGGGTTTGTACTGCAAAACACTAAAGGTGCTGGCACAATTGGTCACTCTGTGGGAGGGGGAAGGATAAATTGAATCCTGACCTCATGCCACAGATAAAAATAAATTCCAAGTGGACTTATAACCCATTTTGACAAAATGCTCAAAATCCTAATTACCATTTAATACCTATCTTTTTTTTTTTTTTTTTTTTGAGATGGAGTCTCACTCTGTTGCCAGGCTGGAGTGCAGTGGCACGATCTTGGCTCACTGCAACCTCTGCCTCCCGAGTTCAAGTGATTCTCCTGCCTTAGCCTCTCGAGTAGCTGGTTTACTACAGGTGCGTACCAACACACCCAGCTAATTTTTGTATTTTTAGTAGAGACGGGGTTTCACCATGTTGGCCAGGATGGTCTTGATCTCTTGACCTCGTGATCTGCCTGCCTCAGCCTCCCAAAATGCTGGGATTACGGGCGTGAGCCACTGCGCCTGGCTTTGTTTTTTTTTTTTTTTTTTGAGACGGAGTCTTGCTCTGTTGTTCAGGCTGGAGTGCAGTGGGGCAATCTGGGCTCAATGCAACCTCCGTCTCCCAGGTTCAAGTGATTATCCTGCCTCAGCCTCCCAAGTAGCTGGGATTACAGGCATGTGCCACCACACCCAGCTAATTTTTGTATTCTTAGTGGAGATGGGTTTTCAGCAGGTTGTCCAGGCTGGTGTCGAATTCCTGACCTCAAGTGATCCGCTCTCTTCAGCCTCCCAAAGTGCTGGGATTACAGGCTTGAGCCACCGCGCCCGACTTATACCTATCATTTTGGCAAAAACCAAAAAAGCCTGATAAGACCAGGCTTTAGCAAGGATATGGCTGAACAGGACTATGCAGACACTGATCTTGAGAATTGAAACTGGCATAATCTTTCTGGAAAGCATAGAAATCAGGGCTAATTGCCAAAGATTAGACATTCCACTCTTCTCCCTTGTTTACCAAGGCTCAGTTTATAAATCATGTCTGGTTTAAGCAAGTCATATCCATCCCATTCTCTCTTACCAGATGTTTGCTTTCTCATTTCCTTGACACCAAGGCATGACAATGCAATCTCATCCTAACCAATGAGGCGTTAAGGGAAATCTGAGTAGAACTTCTGGTTAAGACATGAAAGGCTCCGAGGGAGAGGTGGAGGGAACGTCTCTATTCTTCAGCCACATCCTTATCCTAAGTCAGAAGGGGTCTATCCTTGAAACATAGGAAGGGTTTTCCCTCCTGAAAAGAAAGAAAACTCATTTCCCCCCCCCTTTTTTTTTAAATAATTTCAATTTTTATTTTAGATTCAGAGGTACATCTGCAGGTTTGTTACACAGGTATACTGCAAGATATTGAGGTTTGGGGTACAAATAATCCCATCACCAAGGTACTGAGCATGGTACTCAATAGGCAGTTTTCAGCCTTTGTCCCCTCCCTCCATCCAGCCTCTAATAGTCCCCAGTGTCTATTGTTCTCATCTTTATATCCATGTGTACTCATAGCTCCCACTTGTGAGTTAGAACAATGTGGTATTTGGTTTTCTGTTCCTGTATTAATTCACTTAGGATATCAGGCTCCTGTTGCATCTATGTTGCCGCAAAGGACATGATTTCATTCTTTTTTTGTTTCTGAGATGGAGTTTCGCTCTTTTTGCCCAGGCTGGAGTGCAGTGGCGCAATCTCGGCTCACTACAACCTCCACTTCCCGGGTTCAAGCAATTCTCCTGCCTCAGCCTCCAAAGTAGCTGGGATTACAGGTGCCCGCCACCACACTTAGCTAATTTTTGTATTTTTAGTAGAGACAAGGTTTCACCATGTTGGCCAGGATGGTCTCGAACTCTTGACCTTGTGATCCTCCCACCTGGGCCTCCCAAAGTGCTGGGATTACAGGCATGAGCCATTGCGTCTGGCCAATTTCATTCTATTTATGGCTGCGTAGTATTCCATGTGTATATGTACCACATTTTCTTTATCCATTCCATTGTTGATGGGCACCTAGGCTGATTCTATGCCTTTGCTATTGTGAATACTGCTGTGATGAACATACGGGTGCATGTGTCTTGGAAACTCCTTTTTCATACATCTTTTCTTTTGTTTGGGACACTGGACTGAGACTGTGATGCCTGGAATTTTGAAAAACATATTGTGATCATGAGGTGGCAAGCAAAAGGACCAAAGTCAGCACATTAAAGGTAGCAGAATGGAAGGAGGGAAAGAGGCTGGATCCTTTGTTGACAATGTTAGGTAATTAAATCGTTTTTGCCTAAACAACTGTTAGCTATTCTTTTTTTTTTTTTTTTTTTTAAATAGTGAGTATCTGATGGAATTTTATTTTACAAAATGTGTTAATGCTTGCTAATGTTTTTAATTTTTTTATCCATTCCCAAATTCAAAGGTAATGACAATTCTGACAAGACAAGAAATTATAATATAGTTACATGAATTATACAGCTAATAGTCATTTTGTGCTCTTTCTTTTTAACCAGGGAAAACTGTCCCATTTTATTTTATTTTATTTTTTATTTATTTATTTTTTTTATTTTTTATTATACTTTAGGGTTTTAGGGTACATGTGCACAATGTGCAGGTTTGTTACATATGTATCCATGTGCCATGTTGATTTCCTGTACCCATTAACTCGTCATTTAGCATTAGGTGTATCTCCTAATGCTGTCCCTCCCCCCTCCCCCCACCCCACAACAGTTAGCTATTCTGTAACCTGCAGCCAAAAGCCTTCCTGATTAGAGATAATAGTTGTCTAGTAAAGTTAAAAAAAAAGCTTAAGACCCAGAAATTCTACTCATAGGCACAAACCCTAAGTAATCCACAAATATTGATAAATGTTTAGTTTTGATATTTTCTTTATTACAAACACTCTTTGCAATCAAGTGAGAAATAGCAGACAGCATAACCCCAGTGCATTAGAAGCTTCCAGGGTAGTTTCCATTGATATCAAAATAACTCAGAGAGCCACGTTCCTTTTTGATGCTGGTTACCATCATTTACAAAGTGCACCGATGTGCACAACCTTGGATTCGATGTTTATATAAGTATCACTCCTAACGATTCTCTAGTTCTCATAATCCTTAATTTTCAAAGATATGTTATAAGATTGTAATATTTTCGCCCTATTCTCAGAAAGGGTGTGCATTTCAAAACCACAAACCTTTCCCAAGTTCAGATATCAAGGCGTATAGGAAACTACAAAGTAACTCAAGTTTTTAAAAAGAAAGGAGATGGGAGAGAGCGCTGTTTGTATAGGCAATCAAAACAGCCTTCCCTCTAAATCTAGGGCCAGAGAAAGATCGGATATAATAATTTTTTCTTCTTCAGGAAGGGTTTCTCCAGTGTCTTAAAAGTGACATTTCTTACACAGACTTCAAAGTGAAAATTACAAAAGCTTTTTGGATCTCTGTGCTGAAGGAATTACGTAGAAAAGTGTTAATGCTGGAAAACAATATTCACTGAAAACTTGGGTTTCTTTCCAGAAATTGTTTTATCTTAATTACTTTTGCAGTGGGATCTCACTTAGTGAAGTCTTAATTAACAAAGCTCATGAATTTTCCTTAGGGAAATGACTTGTGGCCAATAAAAAGAAACAAGCAATATGTAATAAGCATCGTGCCCCAGCATTCGGCTCAGGTACTATGAGAACAGTATCTCAAGCAAGCATCACTGTGAGGCTTTATTGAGTCACAGCTAGATGCTTCCAAAGGGGAAGCTAAACATTCTTCAAAACCTATAAAGCCTTGATTAAATATATGGTCTGCATTGTATTTGGAGGCTGAATATTGTAGTATAATATAGCATACCACTGTGGTATAATGCTGTAGTATATAGTATAGTATACTATCTAGTAGTAATAAGGGGTAAAAATATAATGTGTTCTGAATTAGCATGGATTTTTATCTTTGATTTTGGATCTTTTGCTCTGAATAGCAAAAATCAAGGGGGTTCTATTATGGTTTTAAATGTCTTTTATACCTCCTAAAATGTGATCCCATTATTTTAGGGTTTCACATCTAAAATAGGTCCTCTTTCTCTTGCAGTTTACTCAGATACTCCTATCTTTATAATTTTTTAAATTACACTTGGAATCTGGAAATAATCTCTAGCCCCTTTTAGAATGAATTCCAGTTTAAAATAAATGATTAGACTCAAGAGAAAGAAATCTGTTGAGCAATGACAATGAATTTGTTTTGCACTGCAGTCAGGTGCCCAGTATGTTGACAAATGCTGGTTCATAGAACACAGCTGCCCGTGCATGGAGAGTTCCTGTTTCTGGCCATGCAGAGGGATCCGTGATGGTGTCACTCACTGAAGAAACACTAAAGGAAGAACAGATTCGGGGGTAAAATTCACAGGCTTCAAAAGTATTGAGGTTGAGTGGTCTTTTTTATATCCTTGTAGAGACTCCAGTAGGCTGGTGAATAACCGGGTTGGAGTAGAGAGATGTCTGGGAGAACTATTTACATTCGAAGTTTCTCATATCCCAGGCAGAATAGATCATACCTTCTCCTGTGCTCCCGTATCTTTTTTCATCCAAATGGTATTGGTTGGCCTCTGCTGTTGTAAGTTTTCCTTTCTCTGTCTTTTATTCTATGTATAGTCCAGAATCTATAAGGAACTTAAATCAACAAGTAAAAAACAAATCACCCATAAAATTCGGCAAAGGGCATAAACAGACACTTCTCAAAAGAAGACATACAAGCAGCCAACAAACATATGAAAAAATGCTCATTGTCACTAATCATCAAAAAATGCAAATCAAAACCACAATGACACAATGAGATACCATTTCACACCAGTCAGAATGGCTTTTATTAATAAGTCAAAAAAAGAACATATGCTAGCAAGGCTGTGGAGAAAAGAGAAGGCTTATCACTGTTGGTGGGAAAGTAAATTAGCTCAGCTACTATAGAAAGCAGCTTGGAGATTTCTTAAAGAACTTAAAACAGAGATACCATTCAACCCAGCAATCCCATTACTGTGTATACCCAAAGGAATATAGATCATTGTACCAAAAAGACACGTGAACTCATATATTCATTGCTGTTCTATTCACAATAAAAAAGGCATGGAATCAACTAGGTGCCCATCAATAGTGGATTGGATAAAGAAAATGGCGTACATATACACCGTGAAATACTATGCAGATGGAGAAAAGAATGAAATGATGTCCTTTGCAGGAACATGGATGGAGCTGGAGGCCATTATCCTAAGCAAATTAACATAGGAACAGAAAACCAAATACTACATGTCCTAACTTATAACTGGGAGTGAAACATTGAGTACACATGGACATAAACATGGGAACAATAGACACTGTGGACTATTAGAGGTGCGAGGGAGGGAGAGGGGCATGGATTGAAAAACTACTGTTGGGTGCTGTGCTCATTACCTGGGTCCAATAGCCCCATGTAACAGTCCTGCGCTGGTACCCACTGTATCTAAAATTAAAGCTGAAATTTTAAAACAAAAAAACAACCGAATTACCACAAATTCAGTAGCTTAAATCAACACTATTTATGTTATAGTTCTGGAGGTCAGAAGTCCACAATAGGGCAACAGTCTGGTTCCTTGTGAAGACTTCAGGGACAATGTGTTTCTCTGTCTTTTCTAGCTTCTAGAGGCCATCTCTATCCCTTGGTTTATGTCCCCTTATCACGTCGACTCTGTCTCTGTCATCACATCTCCTTCTCTGACTTGGGGCTTTCTGCCTTTCTTCTATAAAGACCCTTATGACTATATTAGGCCCACTCAGATAATTCAGGAAAAATCTCATCATCTCAAATTCCTTAATTTAATTGCATCTGCAAAGTTGCTTTTGCTATGCAAAGAAACATAGTCACGGGTTCTGGGAACTAAGATGTGGACATCCTTTAGGGGCCATTGTTCTGCCTCCCACACCTTATCTACTTGGTTATTTGTAAGTCTAGACAAGCTTCCCTGCTCTGGGGTCCTAATTGACTCAGTTTGCATCCTCCCTCTGTGTTCAACATAGTACATAGTAGGCACTCCACACATATTATTGGAGCTCACTAAAGAGCCCAGGTATGGGGTGAGGCGCTCGACTAGAATGATAGTGTTAGAGGGAAAGGAGGCTAGAGAGGACGTTTGTGGCATCTGAAGGAACCAGCGATAAGACCCTCTCTGTGCCAAGAGTCAGTGATGAAAGACTGAGCTGACTGGAGGACTGTGTCCTGTCTCAATGACGGGGATGGGACTAGGAGCAGGCATGAACCAAGGTAGTTGAATGAAGTGCTTTAGAAAGCACTTGCCCTCCTGATGTGCCTCAGTGTGTAAAACCCATTTTACAACAGGTTGTAAAATGTTTTAAATAGGAGAATTTTGGTGAAATACTAGGCAACCACTGTATGATCCCACTTTGGAATATCCTATCCCAGGTGAACACATACAGTAAGGCAACCAAGCAATTCCAAAGCTCTATGTTAGGCCAACAAGAAGGGGGCCAGCAGATTTTTAGATAAATGAGAACTGGCCAATCTGCAGATGCTCTCAGTTGTGAGTTCAAGAAGCAGAGGATCAAAGAAATAAAGTACTCATACCCTGCCAGTGGGTTGGAGCTGCTGGGAAGATAACCTTGACCAGGCCCGGAAGTCCCAGAACCAGCAGCTCCGCTCGGCCTCTTCCAGGGTGTTTAACTCCAACTATCTAGCAATTATTTGACAGATAACATCCCTCAGAAAGGCTGATTCTAGTGTAGTGATTGTATTCCTAGTTAAAAGGACCACACACCTTCAAAGCTTGGACCTGAAAAATGCCATGCCTTGTATCAAGAGGGTAGGAATAGGAAGGTTATGCCATATTTCAGTTCAACTGTGGCACCGTCGCCATAAGCATCTGCTGTGACAGCAGATTGTCCACAGTGGGCCCGATAAACTGACAGTGATAAACTGCCCATTCCATGAGAATGGTCCAGGAGGCTGTTCAAGCTAAGGAATCAGAACGTAGGCGCACAGTAGGGCTGGAGATGGTATTTTTAGAGCCATCAGAACATAGTGAATAAAGTAGGTGGGAACTCTCTAAGGAGGGAGAATCTACAGAGAAAGTCAGATAAAGTTAGGGTGAAGAGAGATAACCTAGAAAGACAAAGGAGGCCAAACAAAGAGGTTGAGTGAAATGATAAGGAATATAACGTACAGAAACCAAAGAAAAAGGTAGGTTCTGGTGGGGAGGATCAGATGTCACAATTGCCACTGGTGTCTTGCTGAGCAGGGCTTGGATCACCCTGTCACCCTAAGATCCAGAGTATTGGCCTCCAGCTCCAAAGCTCTCTGGCCCTACCAGCTAGAGTGAAGGGGCTCTTTGTTGCTATCCCATCTACAGCCCCCCTCTGCCCCCGCACTCCCCATTGCACATAACTGCTGGCACGAGACTCCCTCTTGTATCTAGTTACATAACTTTGGGTGCTGACTTATCCCAATGCCTGTGTGGTCTCTAGTGAGTCTAAGCTTCCAACTTCCTTTTCTTTCTTTTTTTTCCTTGATACAGGATCTCACTCTGTCACCCAGGCTGGAGTGCAGTGGCTTGACCACAGCTCACAGCATAGCAGCCTCAAACCCCTGGGCTCAAGCGATTCTTCCACCTCAGCCTCCTGAGTAGCAGGGACTACAGGCATGTGCCACCATGCCCAGCTAAGTTTTCATTTTTTGTTAGAGACAGGGTCTCACCATCTTGCCCAGGTTGGTCTCGAACGCCTGGGCTCAAGCAATCCACCTGCCTCAGCCTCCCGAAGTGCTGAGATTACAGGCGTGGGCCATCACATAGGCCTCCAACTTTCAATTCAGGGTTTCCAGTTTCAGGATTCCAGCAATCTGACTGCCTGGCCCTGAAGCCGACCACCGACCTTGGTATTCTCACTAAAGGCCGGCATTCTGCTCTTCCCATTTGGAAAAGAGCTTTCAGGCAGATGCTTTGAAGTTCCACCTGCATTGTAAAGTAAGACAGGGATCAGCACAGTCAAATGGAGCAGAAATGCCAAAGAGAAAGAATGCGGTTGGAGAAAACATCAAGGGGATGTTTGAGTGAGCTGTTTAGAGAGCACAACCTTGAGAGTCTAAAGGAAGGGAGGGACAGTAAAGGACGAAGGTGAGTCGGAAAGCAAAGGATTGCCATGAGAAGCAGGTGCCATCTTGAGGGCTGAGGCGGTTTTCTGACCCAACTCTAGTTGTCTTCATTACTCTCTTACCCCACAGGGAACTAGTCTCTGAATGAGGGCAGTGGAAACTTTCAGAGGAAGGCAATTGGAAACTGCTGGTTTAGGTGACATATGATAAGAGAGCATTTCCTTCCAGCAGCTTCTGAAACAAACATGGTTTCAGCCGTGTCGGCTTACTGCTCCTTCAAAGGAAAGCACTAGCTGCCCTACTGAGTTCTAAGCTTTCGGTATCTGTCTTTTCTTGCCCTTGGTAAACAGAGGAAGAAAGACAAGGAAGCTGAGTGTCCAGTTCTGCAAGTATTGTTCCTATGATGATCTTTCTCAATCTGGTTTGGGCAGTCAACTTGCTTGCTCAACTTCCTCTTCTTGGCCTTTACATCTCAGTCTGAAACAAAAGCTACTTGGACTGTGCGGTTTTCCCCTCTATATGTGCATTAAAGCATTTTAGGCAGCATCTAAGATATTTTAATAATTTTCTCTATTTAAAAAGGACCCCATAATCTACCTATAAAACAGGTAAATTAGCATCGATTATTCATATTGCCAAAGTAATTGCTTATATTAAAATTACCATAGGGTCACTTTAAGACCTACAGAAAACAGGTTTTCCTTTATTATTAGTTGATCCACTCCCTGACCGAACATAGTGTTTATTTTGAGATGATTATAGCCATTCTTTTTTTTTTTTTTTTTTGAGACAGAGTCTCACTCTTTTGCCCAGGCTGGAGTGCAGTGGCAGGATCTCGGCTCACTGCAACTTCCACCTCCCAGGTTCAAGTGATTCTTGTGCCTCAGCCTTACGAGTAGCTGGGATTACAGGTGTGAGCTATCATACCTGGTTAATTTTTGTATTTTTAGTAGAGATGGGGTTTCACCATGTTGGCCAGGCTGGTCTTGAACTCCTGACCTCAAGTGATCTGCCCGCCTTCGCCTCCCAAAGTGTTGGGATTACAGGCATAAGCCACCATGCCTGGTCTGATTATTTTCTTCTAATAGTCACATGGGTATTCATTTTTAAATAAAAATTAGATTATATATTTTTATATATTTTTTCTCCCAGTCTGAATTTGGCATCACATTTAGGTTTGGAGAGAAGAGTGAGTCATAAGTTTAAGTTGGCAAGAATTTCATAGAGTGTAAAGAGAAGCTCCTGTCCTAAATTATATAGAGTTCAGATTGTTGGAGTTGCTTTTTCCTGAGGAAAAAAACAAATGCTTAAGAGTAAAGACACTTACTCTTAATCATTTCATGAAACTCTTGTAAATGTATTATGGCGTGTTCTCTGTTCTTTCATCTGGGTCCTGCACATCTGTTCCTTGGTGATTCCTATCAGTGTCAGAGAGCATGTAGGCAAACTTCGTGTTATTTTCATCCCTTTCAGCAAATGAATCTTGATTATCTGATTTGTGTCAAGTACCATTCAAGAGACTTGCAAGGAGGGGTAAAGAACATGTGCAAAGATTTATCAGACCTTGGAGCCTTCCTAGGAGTAAAAGCTTGGTGGGAGTGATGAACTGCCATGAAACTGCTCTTGCTGTGTGTCAATTCAATTTCCCTTGTGTTTTTAAAGTGGCCTCTGGGAATGGCAGCAGCTAATAGACCATGTGTTTAATGGAAAGAACCAGGGCTTGAGGGTCCAATAACAGCAGGCCTGATTCTCAGCCCCATCAAATATTAGCTGCAATCTTGGGCCAATTAACTCCAGTCCTGTGTCACGGAGAAATGCATCATTAGGTGATTTCATCATTGTGCAAACATCATAAAGTGTACTTACAAAACCTAGATGGTATAGCCTACTACACACTCTTAACACTTTCACTAAAAAGGAATCCCATTTAAAAAAGAAAGAGACTTCATTCCAGCAAGCAGTTTGCAAAGAAGGAAACACAGCCTTTGGTATAAAACAAAGGTGCACTCCACCAGAGCAGACAGGCTGAACATTCCCACCCAAGTTCCCACTCCAGTCCACTACGCAAATGAAAGATGCAAGCTTGTTCAGTTAAAATTGGTTGACATTAAAACTGATCACCAGACTAAGTTCATTGGTCAGGTCCAGTTGGCAGAATGGGGCCTTCCAGTGGCAATTGATTCTGGAGGCACAAATGGGAACAGACAGCTTTGAAAGCCCCAAAGTTTATCTACTGTTCAGCTGGCACAGGGTATGTGTGTAACCTTCAGTCAGCAACTGGCTCTCAGCTCCACTCAGAATTTAGACCCAGTTAGCCACTCAGGATCCATCTCAAAGTGTTGGCTTTTTCAGGGTTCACAACGCCTGGGATATATGATATTGCTGTGGTATCTATGGTAAAACCCATTGCTCCTAGGCTACAAACCTGTACAGCATGTTACTGTACTGAATACTGTCCACAATTGTGATACAATGGCAAGCAATTAGGTATCTAAACCTATCTAAATGTATAAAAGGTACAGTAAAAACATAGTATAATAGATATACATGGTACACCCGTATGGGGCACTTACCATGAAGAGCTTGCAGAACTGAACGTTTCTCTGGGTGAGTCAGTGAGTGAGTGGTGAGTGAATGAGAAGGTCTAGGACATTACTGTGCACTATTATAGATTTTATAAACATGGTACATTTAGACTACACTAAATTTATTTTAAAATTTTTCTTTCTTCAATAATAAGTTGAAGTTAATCTTCACTTATGGTAACTTATTTATTTGATAAACTTTAAATTGTTTTAACTTTTGACTTATAACATATAGCTTAACACACACTGTACAGCTGTTCAAAAATATTTTCTTTTTTCATATCCTAACTCTATAAGCCTTTATCTACTTAACTTTTTTGTTAAAAACTAAGACACACACACAGTAGTCTAAGCTTATTCAGGGTCAAGATCATCAGTATCACTGTCTTCCACCTCCACGTTTTGTCCCACTGTAAAGTCTCAGGGGCAATAACACGCATGGAGCTGTCATCTCCTACAATAACAATGCCTTCTTCTGGAATTCCTCCTGAAGAACCTGTCTGAGGCTGTTCTACAGTTAGTTTGTTAGTTTTTTTGTTTGTTTGTTTGTTTGTTTTGTTTTTTTTTGAGACAGAGTCTCACTCTGTCACCCAGGCTGGAGCGCAGTGCCACGATCTCGGCTCACTGCAACCTCTGCCTCCTGGGTTCAAACAATTCTCCTGCCTTAGCCTCCCAAGTAGCTGGGATTACAAGAGCCCGCCACCACACCCAGCTAATTTTTTTGTATTTTTAGTAGAGACGGGATTTCACCATGTTGGCCAGGCTGGTCTTGAACTACTGACCTCAGGTGATTCACCCACCTCAACCTTCCAAAGTGCGGAGATTACAGGCGTGAGCCACTGCACCTGGCCTACAGTTAATTTTTTTAATAAGTAGAAGTACATGCCAAAATACAGATAAAAAATATAAACCAGTAACATAGTCATTTATTATCATTATCAAGTATTGTGTCTGCTACATAATTTTATGTGCTATACTTTTAGACAACGGGCAGTGCAGTAGGTTACTTTACACCAGCGTCACCACAAACCCGTAGGAAATGCACAGTGCTACAGTGTGAAGATAGCTAGGACACCACTAGGCTATAGAAAATTTTCAGCTCCATTATAATCTTATGGGGCCACCGTCATATGTATGGCCTGCCTTTGACCACGTTATGCACATTATGTGGTGCATGAATGTATTCTAAACTCCAGTCTTCTCATCTGTAAAATACAGGTAAAAATGTTTTACCTTATAGAGGTTTTACATGAATTAAACCAGGAAAGTTGAATCCAGTAAGAGCACCTGGGGTCAGACTACTTAGGATTCAAATTCTGGCTCAACCATTTACTTGCTGTGTGACTCTGGGCAAGCTGCTTAATGTCTTCAATTCTCAGTTTTCTCTCTATATATAATATGCATAAAAATTATTCTCTGTTTCTTGGGTAGTTGTGATGAGCAAATGAAATTAGAAAAGATTTCCATAGTGCTGGGAATGTTGTAAATGTTCAGATGCATGTTAGCTGTTGTTATTGAAAGCACCCTGCACAATACATGTTATTTCCCGTTCTCTTAACTAGGTTACAGATTAATAGATAATTGTGCTAAAAGTGCCCAAAGGCAGATTCTTCTCTTTACAAAGAATTCCTTTCTCTTTTCTTTTTCTCCTTTCATGAATGTTCTGGTACACATTAGCAAAACACCTTGGGGCAGAGAAGCCTAGAAAGCCTTTAATACGTGTATTTCCTTCACCACTAAATTCTTGTGCTTTTAGAAAAAGCAGGCTCCTAAGAGGGGTCAGTTTGAGTAGGAGTCTAAGGTTGTAAATAAAGTATAAAAGAAGAGACTTTGTCAGTCCAATTAAACATAGATCATTATTACTATTAATTAATATCTTCATTACAGTGTTTTCTATATATGCTTTTTTTAAAGTATGTATCTAAAGATTGAATTTTATTCAAGGGATCATTGGGTAGGTGTTTCAAATTACAGAACAATGTCCCTTTGGGTACTAATTAAATGCTTTCCTTTGGAATAATGTTCAGAGTTCAGATGATGATTACCATACATTTTTTGGTTGGGAGCATGGCCTTGCCCCTGCTCCTGACCCCAGACAGGCCCCCACACCTCCCAGCTTGCCTGACTCCTTCTGAGCCCCTGCTCCTGACCCCAGACAGGCCCCCACACCTCCCAGCTTGCCTGACTCCTTCTGAGCCCTGCTCCTGACCCCAGACAGGCCCCCACACCTCCCAGCTTGCCTGACTCCTTCTGAGCCCCTGCTCCTGACCCCAGACAGGCCCCCACACCTCCCAGCTTGCCTGACTCCTTCTGGGTGCATAGGGGATTCCTCGACATTCTCACTTTGTCCAGTACTGCCACCACTCATGTGGGATCTTTTGTGCGCACAGCAAACACATCTTGCTCCCAGTGCATAGAAGCATTCCAGATCGCTGCGCAATTCTGATGCTCACCGTGTTAAGACAAGATAGGCAGGTTTATGATTTTCACTAGAACAAGTCTTGCAGAGTTTTACTATTTTTCAAATAACAACTCCCCCACTTTTCCTTTTTGTATGGTGACTTTCTCGTGCCAGGACACACTAAATGAATACATTTATAAAGGTGGTATTGTATGGTTACCAGGGGCTGCACGTTGGGGGAATCGGGGGTTATTACTTAACAGCTAAAAAGTTTCTGATTGAGATGATGAGAACATTCTGGAAATGGATAGTGGTGATGGTTACACAACACTGGGAATTCACTTAATGCTCATGAACTACACTCTTAAAAATGATCAAAATGGTAAATTTTATGCTATGCATATTTTACCACAATTTTTTAAAGTAATGTTTTGACATTATGGTTTCATCAGTTTAAACAGACTTCTAGTCAGGAGGTATCCAACGGCCCGAGTCTTGATCACCTGCCATTTGGGATGGAAGCCCATAATAAAAATGCTGCCTTCCAGAGACTGCAGGGACCTTACCCATGTGACCAGAATGCTGTGCTTCCTCATTAGCCTATTAATTAATTGCATAGAATTTGATGCTTGGACAGTACTTGAAGGTTTGCTATTTTTGGAAGCTCTACACATCTTCCTTTCAGTGTCATCTACCCTTTTCAACAGCATCCATAAATCCAGTTTCCAGCCCAAGTGTTGATGCATCTCATCATATGTTGTAAATGCCATAAATGGAGGAAGCAAGTGTCTCTCAGGAAAACACTCAGTACCTAGGGAGCAGACTACATGGAGTGGAACACACGGGAACTTTTCCCATTCAAAATAATGGAAATAGCTGCCATTTAGCAACGTTTCACTTAGGAGCAGAGTTTTCAAGAATGACTTACTTGTCAAGTGAAGGGTAGGGGTAAAAGTCACACCTTCCCACTCCTGGTGAGTCGATTCTTGGCCTCTGCATTCCAGTCAATGTGAGATTTTTAACTGGCACTATCCAATCCTGGGATTTGTTGGGACATTTATATTTTAAAAGCAACTAATCCTCATGGAAAAGCATAAACACATTTTAAAGGTTCTGATGTTTGAATAATATTGGTACAATAATCTCCTGAGACTAGAATGGATTATTTGCTATTCTTCAGAGGGGGTGACTATATAAAAATGAGGAGAGATGACCTTTTATACCTTAGCATGATTGCAGGAAGAACGTGCCTTTGGAATGGAGATTGTCTTCCCTCCCTCTCACTCTCCAAGCTTCTTTCTTCTCTCTTCTGTCTTTGAGTATTTACCTCTGCCTCTTTTTCTCTCTTTCTCACATAGGCACAGTGCTATAGTAATTGTACTTTGCATTTATCTAGTATTATCCATTATTATTCCATTTAATCCTTAAAATATCCCTGTAAGAGGATAATTAGGGCAAATATTATTATCATTGCCATTTTATAGATTTTTAGAAATGAGAAGATACATAAGGGTTAAGTGACACATCGCGAGATATGGGAAGATCCAGTCCTGAAACCCATGTCTTGTGACTCTGGTCTAATACTGGTTCTACAGCTGCAGCCATTTCTGGGGATCATACAGTCCTTGAAGAGAATATAGCACTACCAGACATATGTCACTATCCAGTGACTGACAAGTGGCAGGCATGGTCCTTAGTAGAGTTCATCAAGTTCTTCTGAATATGCTCCCAGAAGCTGTTATCCTGCCTGCTGAGCAGCCTCTGTCCATTCAACCATCCATCCATCCATCCAGAATAAAGAAAATGAAGGAGGTGCTCAGTTGGAGGAGGTCAAGAGATACATCTGCCCTCTGGATCCTGGAGACTGCAATGCTAAGCGCTTCTTAAAGTCAAAATTGACAAGTGAATTAAGCCACTTTTAGTCTAGATAGTTGCAAAAACATCACAACAAAATTATTTTTCTTTTGTTGTTGTTGGTTTTTGTTGTTGTTGTTGTTGTTGTTGTTTGAGACAGAGTCTTGCTCTGTTGCCCACGCTGGAGTGCAGTGGCACGATCTTGGCTCACTGCAACCTCCGCCTCCCAGGTTCAAGCAATTCTCCTGCCTCAGCCTCCCAAGTAGCTGGGATTACAGGCATGTGCCACCATGCTCGGCTAATTTTTTTTTTTTTTTTTTGTATTTTTAGTAGAAATGGGGTTTTACCATGTTGGTCAGGCTGGTCTTGAACTCCTGACCTCAGGTGATCCACTTGCCTCGGCCTCCCAAAATGCTAGGATTACAGGCATGAGCCACCACGCCTGGCCTCAAAATTATTTTTCAAAAGATAAATTCAGTTGTCATACTGAATTTTTGTCCAGTTAATTCTAGCTGTGCAAATACTGGATTTGGGTAACTTAATTTAAAAATATGTTTCCATTTCCCTTCTCCCTCAAAGGATTGATTTAGTTATGAAAATACGCAAAAGATTAGCAAAAACACCTTAATATTTTGGTTAATTGATATCTGTCATGCTGGATTGCCATAACTTAAGAACTCTTCACCGGTTTCTTAAATCAAGTCTGTATTTTCCCTTTTTATTATATATTTTTTAAATCTCCCTCTTAAAAGCCTGAAAAAAACCTTTCAATGTGTACAAAAAACAGTTTGTAGTTTTTATTCTCCATTGCTATTTGCAATTACTCAGAGAGGAAAAGTATTTTGGAAAAAAACTCACCCAGAATCAGGTGACAACTCACATTCTCTTTCTTAGATGTCTAACAGTAACAAGCAAAAGCCAATTCAAAGATAGATCTTTGGGGCACCCTCTGGTGGCTGAAAAGAGTCATGAAATCAGTACCCGTGTGTATCAAAAGGCCAGTAATCTTTGCAACTTATTTTAAAGGGCCATCACCAAATTTTCCATACAACACTGAAAATGTAGCCAAATCAGGAATGTGGGAAGGACTGAAAAGAATTTGGAACCACAAGAACTGGACTTAAGTCAGAGCTCTCGTCTCTTAGCTATGTGAACCTGCATTTGGTTGGCAGGTCAGTTTCCACAGAGCTGACGCCGAATCTGGAATTTCTCACTGGAGATAAGAGGCAGTGTCAAAACTAGAGGAGTATATGATTCCATTGATCTGATATGCCCAGAAAAGGCAACTCTATAGAAAGTAGATCAGTGATTGCCTGGAGCTGGGGAGGGCATGGGGATTAACTGTAAATGGGCATGAAGGACTTTATTGGGGTGACAAAAATGTTCTAAAACCAGACTGTACCTGTTGCACAACTCAGTAAATTTTGTAAAACATCACTGCAATATGGATTTTAAAGGGGTGAATTTTATGGTATGTAAATTATACCTAAATAAAGTTATTTTTTTTAAGCCAGGAGGGAAAAGCAGAGTGGATAACCCCTAGAGACATCTTGGTACAGAGCCAGGAAACCTGTAGCCAGAAATTGTGTGGGAGGAAAAGGAACTGTGGGATAAGGTAGGGGTGAGCAGGAAGAATGCCTAGAAGAGGTGCTGACTTTTGGAACTTCATTTTGCACACAGGTGTGCCCTTAGCTCACACCTCAGTGGGTTGCCTGAGGTTAGCATGCTAGAGGCTGAAAGAAACCCCCTCGCAATTCAGCCTCCCATGGCAGGTATTTAGGGGCATTTCTGACAGAGCAAGACTATTAAAGCGGCCAACTAGATGCAATGCCATCAAAATGACCATTTTGAAATGTAAAACCAATGTTTTATTTATTACTTTTCTCAGTAACAGGTAACTCAGTGTGGTTTGAGAGCTAGATGAGATTAAGAAGTGCACTGAGAGAATGTCTATTTTTTACACTGTTTACTAATAGAAAATGTGAAAGTGAGGATTTATAAAAGTACCAGAAGAAAACTCAGATGAATATCTCTATAAACTCAGGGTTGAGAGAAACTGGTAAGGAGTAACATCTAAACCAGAATCTCTAAAAGAGACAAGAGACGGATTTAATGGATTTTTTTTCAAAAAATAATGGGTTAAAAAAAAAGAAAAAGAAAAAATTAAGACACAAACTATGCATTAGGAAATAATACTATATCATATATACCAGACAGGTTTATTAACCTCAATATAACAGATACTTGTAAACCAGAGAAAAATGTGCAAAGGGTGAGTAGAGATAATTCACAAAGGGAAAAATAAATGAAAAAATACAATCTGTCAAGATACGAAACAACTTTAACCTAACATCTCATTAATGAATGTTACTAAGAAAACAATGAGGGCTGGGTGCAGTGGCTCACACCTGTAATCCCAGCACTTTGGGAAGGCAAGGCGGGTGAATCACTTGAGGTCAGGAGTTCGACACCAGCCTGGCCAATATGCTGAAACCCTGTCTCTACTAAAAATACAAAAATTAGCCGGGCATGGTGGTGCATGCCTGTAATCTCAGCTACTTGGGAGGCTGAAGCAGGAGAATCGCTTGAACCCAGGAGGTGAAGGTTGCAGTGAGCCAAGATTGCACCACTGCACTCCAGCCTAGGTGACAGAATGAGGCTCTGTCTAAAAAAAAAAAAAAAAAAAAAAAAGATTGATGTGGCTTACCCTCAGTGCTCCGGTAGGCTGGTGCAGCTTTCTGGGAGGTAATTTAGCATTGTACCTCAAAATGTAAAAATGCAAACCTTTTGGCTCAGCAATTCCACTTGGGGGAATTATTTTACGGCAATAATTACACAGGTGTGAAAATATATAAACATTAATATGTTCATGATCAAGTTATTTGTAGAGACAAAAATTAGGAAGGTTCTCAGATGCCCATCAACAGGGATTTGATGAAGTATTGCACAACTCAATAGAATATCTGCAGTAATTAAAAATGAATGGGATGTATATTTTGGGTCATGGGGAAATGTTTACATTATGTTGCTAAGCAAAAAATGTCAGTGTCATAAGAGCATAGATAATATGATCATATTTTTGTTTAAAGCTATATATATGGGGTGTGTGTGTGTGTGTGTGTGTGTGTGTGTGTGTGCATGTGTGGAGGGTAGGGTAGACGAAACATACCCAGATCTCCCTTCAAAGAAGGACATTTTGCCCCAGCTGTCCCTTCAGGGACTGCCTCAGCTGCAGAGTCACCTCTCCTGAGCAGGTAGGGCGGGCACATCCTGAGGGAGGTAGGAGTATAAGGCCAGGCCACTTCAGCCCAACACAGAACAACTCTGATGGGCCATTTACACTGTAGAGTCCTTGTGGGGATGGCTAAGCCTCTTGTCAGGCCTATGATGTAGCTGGAGTTCTGGCACCATCCAATTTTGTTTTATTTCTCTTCTTTTTTTTTTTTTTTTTTTTTTTTGAGACGGAGTCTCACTCTGTAGCCCAGGCTGGAGTGCAGTGGCACGATCTCGGCTCACTGCAAGCTCCTCCTCCCGGGTTCACGCCATTCTCCTGCCTCAGCCTCTCCGAGTAGCTGGGACTACAGGCGCCCGCCACCACGCCCAGCTAATTTTTTTTTTTGTATTTTTAGTAGAGACGGGGTTTCACCGTGGTCTCGATCTCCTGACCTCGTGATCCGCCCGCCTCGGCCTCCCAAAGTGCTGGGATTACAAGCGTGAGCCACCGCGCCCGGCCTATTTCTCTTCTTTCCATAGGTGTTAACCCCAAGGACAATTCTTCAACAAGATGCTATACAGCAAACTGTCTCAGAATCTGTTTCCTAGAGAATCCAACCAGCAATTTTTATGCCTATGCAATGAACAAATTCTGGGGGGAAAAAATACCCATCAACTATTCTGTATTGGATGGCTTTTATTTTATTTAGGCACCTGTGCAAAATTTCTGGCACTGTCAGGTTCTTTCAAAGTGGGTATTTGTTAGTTTTGTCATCAGATAAGAATATTAAAGCAGTTTTTATTTGGGAAAATAAAAAGTCAATGGTTTGGTTTTAGTCTGGTCAAAATAGCTACCTCAAAGTCTGTATCAAAATGGCAGCATCTGACCCATCTAGCGTGCGTCCTTAACGGGAAGGTAAGCTTTGCAAACACCCCTCTTGTTCATACCCTTCCTACTACTCTAGGCATTCAACCTTGTGGAAGTTTTGGTACTTCTTCTACCAGGTTGTTGGAGCATTGTTGAGGTTGACTGTGAAGTGTAAGATGAAGAGCAATTTTGTGGGGACTGTGAGGAACCACTGAAGTTGATGTGCGTGGCACCTGGATGGAAATAGATGGGAGCAGATGCTGCATGCTGATAAATCTCAAACTTTGAGTAGTTCTAGGTAGTCTCTCCTTTTTCATCATGAATAGGTGGAACAGGTGTTAGGAGGAGAGCCAAATGCTGTTTGCCACCCAGATTCCTTAGTTTAGATCCTTGAATTGTTTAGCAAAAGCCTTATACTGCCTGTACCAGAAGGATCTGTCTTTTACTTCCCCTTTGAGTGTTTTGTAGCTTTTCCAGATTTTGGCTACATCTCGTGGTCACGTTCTGGGATGCAGGGGAAACTGTAGGGTGAAAAGCCATTCCTACTGAGAACAAATTATTTTTTGGCCAACATAATCTTGGGGAATATTGAATTAGCTGTAATTTGTAGCAGAGACTATGAGTTATTCCCAAAATCCATCCTCCCCTTCTTCATTTAGTAAATACAAAACACAAGCTTTTGGTGGCACGTGGCTATCCAGCTAAGGACCACATTTCCCAGCCTCCCTGGCAGCTAGATGTGATTGAATGATAAATTCTATGAGCAGAATCGAAGTTCCAGGCTACCTCCTTAAAGGAAGTACCTTTCTCTCTCCCCCCACTCCCTTGCTAGCTGGGACACAGACCTAGCAGATGTGGTGGTGAGTTATTTGTGCAGAACACCCTAAGGGATGAATGGGCAACAAGACAGAAGGAACCTGCATCCCCATCACCGTGGAACCACCATAGCATCCCTTGGCTACTTACACTTGAACCGTTATATAAAAGAGAAACAAACTGCTTTCTTGTTTAGGCCACTAAATTTTGGGAAGGGGGAAGTGCAAAATAATCATTGTTTTATATTATACTCTTACAACTCCATTATAGTGTTTATTATACTCATGTAATTACTTGTTTACTTGTCTGTCTAGCTCTCTAGAATATTTCTTTCTTTCTGAACTACGAGCACATAGAAGGCATTCCATAAGTGTTTTTAAAATGTATAAGTCATTGAATGGTGGGAAAATTTGCAAAAAAGAGAAGCTGGGGAACTAAATACAAATTTCAATTTCACAATTTGGTATAGCTAAAGTTTCCCTTGGCCTCTCTAGCCTCGGGGTGGGGAATGACTACATTCCTATGAACAATACATCAGGACAATGATGAATGCACACGGATTCCCAGCTTTCCCTTCCCATAACTGCAGAGGAAAATGCTGGTGCTTCTTTCTCAGCGTTCTGTGCCACTTCACCCCCATCCTGATCTTAACTCACAGTCATCTTTCAGATCAGGTTCATCATGAAAGGTCTGTGTCAGAAAAGGCAGGGAAAGGAAACAGGAATGGTGGGTGGGGGTGGATCCTGAGGAAGCTACAGGGCATGAGAGAGTGGAAGACTGGAGGAAGAGGGACTGGAGATTATAAACTGTATTTCCATTTGAATGTCACTTGAGAGATAACAGGTAAAGACTCAAATTAATTTGCCCTTTTTAATTTTATTTTATTCATTTATTTTTTTGAGATGGAGTCTCTCTCTGTCACCCAGGCTGGAGTGCAGTGGTGTGATCTCGGCTCACTACAATCTCTGCCTCCTGCATTCAACCGATTCTCCTGCTTCAGCCTCCTGAACAGCTGGGATGACATGTGTGCACCACCACATCTGGCTAATTTTTGTGTTTTTAATAGAGACGGGGGTTTTGCCATATTGGCCAGGCTAGTCTACAAGTCCTGACCTCAAGTGATCCTCCCACCTCGGCCTCCCAAAGTGCTGGGATTACAGGTGTGAGCCACTGCACCCAGCCTAATTTGCTTTTGATTTTTGGTCTGTGTTCTCTGAAAGTGACATCATAGAAAAAGATTGGGCAAGGGGACTCTGCCACTTTTTTTCTTTCTACACCATTAATTGCTAAAGTTTCACTGGATTTTAACCCACCTCTTTGGGAAAGGGTTCAGCCCCTTCCCCAGTTCACAAATTACGTTTGCAAGTCCCTGGAGGTTGTTTCTCTGTGGAAAGGAATTCTGACTCTCACTGTGATGCTGGCTGCTCATGAAGTCACAGGAAGGCCACCCCACGCCTCCACAACCACCACTGGTGTCCTGGGGAGGCTGATGTCTCTGCCCAAAGCATGGTCTTCCCAGGAACCAAAAACCTTCTATCCCAAGTATTGTTTTTTCCTAGAATCTTAACTCTGCCAGAGTCATGCTATGATCCTCACAGAAGTGGAAGAATATTCTTTTTCTCCATCCCTGACCTTGCACTGATTTCACCTGTTGCATTCATCCCCTTTCTCCAGACAGTGCAGACATGAGTCTATAGCCCAGGGTTGGTGAACTGCCCAGGGGCAGATTGTAAATATTTTAGGCTTTACAGGTCACATGACTTCTCCATCTCATATTATTCTTTGTTATTTTTTCTTCTTCACAAACTTTAAAAGTATAAAAACTATTACTAACTTGCAGACAGTACAAAAACAGGCTCTGAGCTTGATTTGGCCCTGTGAATCATAGTTTGCAGACCCCTGGTCTCCAGGAATTGCCCAAGAACTGGTATCTGTGATACAAGTCTTCCTCATCTTAATTTTTCTCCCAGATGCACATAAAAAAGTTTAAAATAAAGATTTCCAGCCAGGCATGGCGTCTCTCATGCCTGTAATTCCAGCACTTTGGGAGGCCGAGGTAGGTGGATCACCTGAGATCAGGTGTTCGAAACCAGCCTGGCCAACATGGTGAAACTCCGTCTCTACTAAAAATACAAAAATAGTCAGACGAGGTGGGACACGCCTGTAACTTGGGAGGCTGAGACAGGAGAACTGCTCGAACCCGGGAAGCACAGGTTGTAGTGAGCAGAGATCGCGCCACTGCGCTCCAGCCTGGGCGACAGAGCGAGACTCTGTCTCAAATAAAATAAAATAAAAATAAATAAAAGAGTTCTTCTTCTCTTCTAGAGCTGAAAAGCCATCATGCAGTGCTGTTCCCCAATTCAAAACACAAGTTCGAATCATCTTAGGCTCAAACTGAGAACTGGCATTAGTCCAGTTAAATTAATCTGCAAGTTGCTCCGAAGTGGGAAAGCGGGGCAGGATGGCTTACATCTTAAATGGACAAGTGTTGGACAGCAGAGTCCATCTCCCTGGAGATTATCTTTGATAACAGATTTCTTCTGAAGAATAGCCAAGTTTGTGATTTTGTTTTTCAAAACTCTGCTTCAGCAACATGTGAAAAAAAGAAGAGGCTATGGAAACACATCTAATTCCAGATATGATAATGGAAGACGGCCACCAGGAAACCCTCTGGGAAAAACAGGTCAAATCAATCATCTGCATGTCCCCAATCCTCCCCCAAAGGCTGGTGGATGAGGAAGGTAAATATCTACTCTAAGAAGCAGACAACTGGGCATGCACATTCACAGTAGAGAGTAACCACTAAGAAGCAGAGGGCTGACCATACTGGACAAGTAGATGAATGCGTACGTATAAACAAGGATTGCTCTGGGTCTTCACAGATTAATGAGATCATGCTGGGAATTCCCTTTGCAGGGAACTGGCTGACTGGCATGTAGTTCTACATATGCACGTCTGTCTCATTATCTTTTTTTATATAGTTTACTGAAGTATTAATATAGTTCTAATAAGTAAATATTTTTAGGTTGCAAAACTGACTCCTCATCTTTATATAATTAAGTTACAAAAACTCTGAATCTGAAGATGATAAAAGGCTATGTATTCAGTACTGTTAGTGTCCGTGCCACGTTTTTCAACTTTTGAAATACTGTTCATTGTTAATTTGTTCTCATTTATAACTAAGTCACATTGTATTTTTTTTAAAACTAAAAACAAAATAATCTGCAGCAGAATTAACCAAGCTTGAGATCATGGTCAGCTCTCCAGTTGCAGACTAAACAATCTGTGGGTGAACACACCTGAGCTGGGGTGTGGAGAAGCCACACAAGGCCAATAGTTGCCTTGGACTTCAGGGTCCAAATGCATCTTTAAGAGGGTTGGCAAACTCACTTTTGTTATTCCTCAGTCTGCTGGATTCACAGTATGAAGACATAGCTGACAATTCTGAGCTTTATCAAATTTACAATTTCTGAGCTTTATCAAGCATTATTCGTTTGTTTAAACGATCCAGAAATCTACAGCCAGATTACTGAATATTTAATATTTAGGAAGTTGAGTTGATTATAGACAAGATGACTGACTTGCAAAAATGCACTTTGCTCTTGTTATTTGACAAATATAATTTTGCTTCAGTTATTTAAGATATAGCTTCTCCTGGCTGGTAAGGAAATGGTCCGTTGTGAATGTGGAAAGCAGTGACATTTGCGTAACATGGGATCTCAGGGCAGCAACCAGATGGCTCATTTCTGCTGACAAGTGAGATCCTTGCTAGACTATGTGTGAAGATGTGCACGTGTTACTGGAATTTTTGTTTTACCAGAGAGAATTAGGAAATATTTACCAAATGGATTTTCTATGTATTTATATTTATTAGCACAGAGTGTATAAGGTCATAAAATCAGTCATTCATTCAGTAAATATTCTGTGTAAGGCCCTGTGCTGTACTGATACCAAAACATTTAAGCATAGCGAATACATCTGCTTAATAAAAAATTATGACTCATCCTAAAGACAGAATATTTAAAATAACTGTCCTGTTGTGTGGTCATCTTATGTAGAGGACATAAATCCTGTAGCTATCTGCAGCTCCCAGTATTGCAAAGTCTATGCAAAAATGCAAACACACACACACACACACACACACACACACACACACACGTGCTTTATGGGAAAGGAAAAGGAAGCTAGGTCTCCCTCTTTAATTAAAGAATATATTATCTAACCTTGTAGCTATTTGAAAGCTAATTTAAGCGCTGAAAGAAAAAAAAAAGGAAGACTCATCTATTAAGTGATCACTGCCATGCCCCAAGGCAACTGTAGATCCCAAATGTAATCGTTTAAATGTCAGCATTTTCCTTCCCCTTTTCTGCAATGATACAGAGAGCACCATTGTCTATTCTCTCAGGCAGCTCATGCTGGCAGATTCCACCTGCAATCACACAGTGCAATTCTCCTTACTTGGGAATGGGAGTGCTCGGGGGAGGACAACTTGGCTCTGCCAGTTAGTTCAGCTCACACAGCTCTAGCCTGCTGGGAGGAGAATGGGCTCAGCTCAGGGCCCAGCACTGAGTGGGAGGAGGTCTCAAGCCTGAGGTCCGGCCCTCACTGGGATCAGAGCCCACTGACCCACACTGCTGACCTTGGCACTGGGCGGAGGCAGGGCTCCCAAACATCATTAGGGGATTTCCCTAGGACAACCAGGCCCCTGTCTCTGTGTGCTGAAAATCCATACTAGAGGGGCTCCTCTGGGATGACATCTACAGATGATCAAAGGAAACTGAGTCCTAAACAAACAGAAAGAATTTGTATGGAAGGAAAGAGTTGTCTCCGGGGGTGTGTGTGTGTATGTGTGTGTGTGTGTTGGGTGTGTCATGGGTTGGGGGTGGGGAGTTGTAAGGGGATGGAGAAGGAACGTTGTCATTTCTTGGGAGCTTGAGAAAGATCCCATTAGATTTTTATCTCATAAGTTGCAACAACAAAAACAAAAAAGTTTCAGATGAATTATATATGGAAAAAAAATAAAGAGATTATGGGCAGATCTGAGAATGATTTAGAAGAATCAACAGCTCTTTGTGGCTGATTAGATATGTAAAGCAAGGGAGAAGGAAGGGTTAGGACAAACAGATTTCTGGCAACCATGGGCCCCATGTGCCCTTCTCTCAGATGTGGAGACAGCGTGGACATTGCCTGAATTACCCACTCACCCCTGACTTGTGCTGCTCTCCTATCAAACTCTCAAACAAGGCAGGCCCTGGATTCCTCACTATAACAATTGCTGCATTTTGCCTGCATATAATGAATATATTTTTGAACTAAAAACTTGGGACACACAGATTCGTCTTTGGTCTGACAATGGGACAGGGCTGTGTCTCCAGTGAGGGTGTAAGGTCCTCAAGATGGTTTTGCTTTTAGGACTCTGAGGGCGTGCTGCAAGGTGGGATCAGAAAGGCTGGAAGCCCTCTGGTGGTGTGTGTCCTCGCTCCTCTGGTCATTAGAACCATAGCTGACCTCATAAAGGCACATGAGTGAAGAGATTGATCTGGATAAATCTCAGGATTCCATAAACCTCAAGGGTAGCCTCTGAAAGAATTCTATTTTCCAAAACATTTTAATCTCATAAAGCCCAAAGAAAGTCAAACATGAACAATGTTTCTTATTTCTTTCCTTTTCATTAAAAAAAAAAAAAAAACCCTAACCCATTTCTTTATTAAATTGCATGAAGAAGGCCAGGCGCGGTGGCTCACACCTGTAATCCCAGCACTTTGGGAGGCCGAGGCAGGCGGATCACGAGTCCAGGAGATCGAGACCATCCTGGCTAACACGGTGAAACCCCGTCTTTACTAAAAATGAAAAAAAAGTAGCCAGGCGCGGTGGCGGGCGCCTGTAGTCCCAGCTACTCAGGAGGCTGAGGCAGGAGAATGGAGTGAACCCGGGAGGCGGAGCTTACAGTGAGCCGAGATCTCACCACTGCACTCCAGCCTGGGCGATGGAGCAAGACTCCGTCTCAAAAAAAAAAAAATTGCATGAAGAAGACATCACTTCAGGGCCTTTCGCAAAGACGGAGCAGGAGGTGCCTTGTCCCATTCACCACTGAAGCGCTGTGATTAGGTACAGGCAGCAGCTTTCAAACTAGCATATAACACAGCAATAATAGGCTTTCCCTATAGTCTCTGGCAACCATAGGAGCTGTTATTTAAGATTTGATGGGGGTTTATCAACTTTTTGATTAAAGAAATAAAAACTTTAAGGCATCTTCTCTAATCACAGTGCTTTCTTTTGAATTCTGCCTCTGGCTGTGTCTTACTTGGTTGGAAAGCAATTGTCTGTGGTGTTTCAACACACCTGATGCAGACTGCCTTTTCCAAGATACTTGTATACAAAACAACAGTGGAAGATAGGCGGAGGGCAGGTCTGTTTCCTTGCAAGGATAATATAGATAATGTCCCTCTCCAGGAGAAAGATTGAGCAGGCTTGTTAACAGTCCCCTTGGAAGACTGGGAACATCTTAAGCTCCAGGTTCCTTGACTGTGACATAATGCATTGTGTGGACAGCAGCCACCTGGGCCCACCTCTGGATCACCCCCATGGGACTTGGGGCTTCCAGGGAACCCATGGGAACACGAAGCTCACATGCCAGCTGTGCTGTCATGAGGTCTTTTGTTGCTGACTGGGAGTCTCATGTCTTCTGCTAGCATCAATGGAGCTGCGACTGGCTCACTTGTGAGCTTCCAAGCAGGGCAAAAATCTCAGATCCTTCATAGCTGTTGACATTGTTCTCTCTTATCATCCTTTTGGCTCATTATTTGATTTAAAAGTTGAGGGAGATTAGAGAGAAGTTGTTATAAAGATAAAGGTAAATCACGTGGCTAATGTGAGATTAATGCCGTTCTCTTCAGCGTCCTGCCAGCTTCGTGGTTATCTTTACTTTTCCCCTGCCCCCATCTGAGCAAGCATCAGGTCAGTGCATTGAAGACACAAACCTAGTTATCATTAGTGCTAGTTTCTGGCCAGGTATGGTGGCTCATGCCTGTAATCGCAGCACTTTGGGAAGTTAAGGAGGGAGGACTGCTTGAGCTCAGGAGTTCGAGACCAGCCTGGGCAACATAGTGAGACCCCATCTCTACAAAAATTTTAAAAAATTATCCAGGCATGGTGGTGTGAACGAACGTATGGTCCTAGCTACTCAGGAGACAGTTCAGAGGATCACTTGAGCTCTGGAGGTTGAGGCTGCAGTGAGCTTTGATTGCACCACTACACCCCAGCCTAGATGACAGAGCCAGACCCTGTCTCAATAATAATAATTGTTCTGCCATGTACTGATTGCCTGGTATCAGCCATTCCTCATTCCATGATCTCTGTTTCTTCCAATAGTTTTGAAAGCTTAGTATTATTACCAACCTGAAGCTAGGAAGGGCTAAGAAACTTTGCGACATCACAGAGCCTCATGATGCGGCAGGATTCTTACGTGTATTTATCTCATAGCAAAGCTCATGTTCCTTCTACTGCAACTTCATGCTACCTCAGCTATTAGAAGAAGGTTTCAGAGGAAAATAAGAAACATGTTAATGGTTATGTTGGCTGGTTTGCGTAGCTTCCTCTCCCCAGTGCCTACACCTATCCCATTTCCTGATTTGCTGCCCTATTTTACTTGACCCCATTACTTCCAATCCACAGCTGGTCCTCAACCCTTTTCCCATTCGCATCTCTTCTCTTTTTTTATTATTTTTTAAAAGTTAGCATCTCTTCTTAAATGCAGAGATATTCATAGTATTTTTTCACAGCTGATTAGAAATCTGTGCACGAGGAGATGGGCTAAGAAGTACAGGGTTATGCATGATGTAAGAGAATAATGACAGGAAGCACATGACGAACTGGCACTCGGCAGCAGTGAGAGAGTAATCTATGACCTCAGCTTCCAGCCCGTGGGGCTTTATACACGTCCACCGGAAACCTAAGTTAGGAGTGCACTCTCCAAGTCTTCCCCGCGGGGGCTCATTTGAGGGATGGCTGCCATCCAGCCTGTATTTCCAGGAAATGAGACTTTGATTACTTGTAGTGTTAACTTTAAAGGAAAGGGATTTTGATGATTCTTGAAAGGGAAAGGGCATTTGAAGAAATGCTGAATGAAAATATAGAACAATCCACAACTTGGCCAGGCGCGGTGGCTCACGCCTGTAATCCCAGAACTTTGGGAGGCCGAGGCGAGTGGATCACAAGGCCAGGAGATCAAGACCAGCCTAGCCAACATGTTGAAACCCCATCTCTACTAAAAATACAAAAATTAGCCAGGTGTGGTGACATACGCCTGTAGTGCCAGCTACTTGGGAGGCTGAGGCGGGAGAATCACTTGAACCCGGGAGGCAGAGGTTGCAGTGAGCCAAGATTGCACCATTGTACTCCAGCCTGGTGACAGAGCAAGACTCTGTCTCAAAAAAAAAAAGAGAGAGAGAAGAAAAATTGACAACTCACTTTCATTTCCAGTCGCATGGCCCTTGCTGCCACATGTGCACCAGCTATGAAATTCCCTGTGGTCTGTGAGCAGGTGGTGGAACACCTGCTAAATGAGCTACTCACTTACACATATCCAAGCGCCTCTATTTTCCCACAATTCACCAAACCCCTCAGCCCTGTTGATGCCTTGGGGTGTGGAAGATTTGAAAACAAAAGTGTATTTACAAATTCATCCTCACCATTACATGGTATAATACTATATTTTCCCAGGAGAATTTTTATTCATTGCTGCCTTCAAGAGTGTAGGCACATGCTAAAATATATGAGTTCAATAGCTTAATGTTGGTTTCATCTATCATTAGAGCTGAATTGGTAAAGATTACATAGTTGAGAAGCCATTTGGAAAGGCAGAGATGCAAGAAGACCAGAGTCAGACGAAAGGGTAGAGAATGGAAAATGTTAGTTCATGAAATAACGGAATTGATCCAAGTCACTGTGGCTAATCAAGAAGGCCCAGTGAAGGGCGAGAAATCTGCAAATCTTCCTTTACTGGTGTATTTCTTCTTATTCAGCTGACCTCATTCTGTTCAGGTCACATCGCCCAGGCCTCTTGAACTGTACAGGAGGGAAATAAAGAGACCAGTGATGAGACCAAGGGAAGGAACTGGGCCTGGCCTTGGAGAGTGCACCCACAGAGGTTCCCAAAAGGAAAGAAGACACAGTTACAGTTTTCAATCTGTTTACTAGCAGCCTCTGGCATCTTCTGCACACAGTCAAACCAACCACAGCTTGCCCTCCCGTCAGCCCAGCCAACTGCGGACCGCTTTCTGATTGATGTGAATCCTCCTCACTGCATGTCTCCTCACTCTTACTGATTTGGCCAAGCCATACTGTGGTTTTATTGACAGACAAGATTCATTATCCAAAAGCATCAGGTTTGTGTTGGTTTGGTGGCTTATGTAACAAGGTTTACTTCTTGTTGATGTGATTTTGGTGTTTTTGTTTTTGGTATGAAAAATGTGACAGCTTTTTTTTTTTTTTTTTTTTTTTTTTTTTTTGAGACAGAGTCTTGCTGGGTTGCCCAGGCTGGAGTGCAGTGGCACAATCTTGGCTCACTGCAACCTCTGCCTCCTGGATTCAAGCGATTCTCTGCCCATCCTTTTCTTCCCATTCATTTATTGAAAGTCGGATTGAGTGCCAGCCACTGTCTATTGTCTCTAAAAATGATAAAATTCCCCTACATCATGTCGATCCTATGTTAGTCTACACAGTATGTTTAGCCCCTCTGAGCTCGTTAAGAAATGAGCTGGTAAAATGAAAGCACAAGCTCCTGGGTATAGAGAGAAAAGAGACTAAAACGTCTGTGAAAATGAAACATTTAATTAAGCTGCCTGATTTTAAACTTTTTCAAACATGAAACATATGGCTCTATAAAGCACGGAACAGGAAGCCAAAAAGTGACAAGCTGGTCAAAGTTTGATTTTCTTTCAAATCTACAAACAAGGCATTTAAATGTTAAAATGATTCAGACCCATGACTGGGATGTTCGCTAATTTATTTTTCTCTTTAAATGGTCAGAATACAGGCCAAGTATGGTGGCTCACTCCTGTAATCCCAGAATTTTGGGAGGCTGAGGCAGGCAGATCACTTGAGGCCAGGAGTTCAAGACCAGCCTGACCAACATATGGAAACCCCATCTCTACTAAAAATACAAAATATTAGCTGGGTGTGGTGGCACAAGCCTGTAGTCCCAGCTATGCGGGAGGCTGGGGCAGGAGAATCAATTGAATCTGGGAGGGTGCACTGAGCCAAGATGGCACCACTGCCCTCCAGCCTGGGTGACAGAGTGAGACTGTCTCAAAAAAATAAAATAAAAGGCCAGAATACAGACCTCTTTGGGGCCTCAGGCCATGAGGACTTTCAGAATCCTAAACACAATAAAGCCTCCAGAGCCAGCACTTCACCACCTTGCATGTAGAAGGTACTAAACACATGAGTTGAAATTTATTTTTTAAAAAATGCTGGACATTGTTTTTCCCTGGAATACACGATCACACTTTTTAAGACTCTCTGAATTGTCTATAATTACTGGAAGGCCTCATGTTTCACACCAATAATTCCAGCATTAGTGGGAAGCTCAGAAGACATAAGGAAAGACAGAATTCATTATTAATGAAAGTACTGTCGCCCTCGGAGGAAACATGTGCGTCTAATGCCCAACTGACTTCATCTTTCCGTCAATAAGTCCATGCTCTCTCCTCGTTGATAGCATCTATTGGTCGGCTCACTGGAGAGGACCACAGCTAATTAACAAACACACTTTGGCCTTAATTAAGCTGCTGTTTCCGGTCTATGATACTACTTCAAGGGTACTACATCAATATAAATTCAGACTTTTCCTGCTTTCTTGATTTTACTCTTATTATAGAACTAAATTCCGATTATTTCTTTTAAAAGATGATTCAATTAAGCTCCACATATCTAATGAAATGCACACATTCTCACATATTTTATATTTTAACATGATATGAATTCACTTAAAAGAGTAATTTGTTTTTTGCCTCCTCCTCCTGCTCCTTCTTAACTGGGGGTCTGTGAATGAATTCGTTTGCTAGGGCTGCCATAATGAAGTACTACAGCCTGGGAAGCTTTACCTCCAGAAATTCATTTTCTCACGGGCTGGGACGCTAGAAGTCTGAGATCAAGGTGTTGGCAGGGTTCACTCCTTTTGAGGGCTGCGAGGGAAAGAGCTGCTCTAGGCCCCTCGCCTTGGCTTACAATTGCTGTTTTCTTCCTGTGTCTTCACATTGTGTATTAGTCTGTTCTCACGTGGCTAATAAAGACATACCCGAGACTGGGTGATTATAAAGGAAAGAGGTTTAATTGACTCACAGTTTCACATTGCTGGGGAGGCCTCGCAATCACGGCAGAGTGCAAGGAGGAGCAAGTCACATCTTACGTGGCAGCAGGGAAAAGAGAACTTGTGCAGGGGAGCTCCTCTTTATAAAACATCATATCTCATGAGACTTATTCACTATCACGAGAACAGCACAGGAAAAACCGCCCCCACAATTCAATTACCTCCCACTGGGTCCATCCCACATCACATGGGAATTGTGGGAGCTAAAATTCAAGGTGAGATTTGGGTGGGGACACAGCCAAATCACACCACATAGTCTTTCCTCTGTAGGTGTCTGTGCCAAATCTCCTATTCTCATAAAGACACCAGTCATATTAGATCAGGGCCCACCCTAATGACCTCACTTTAATTCCTCTGTAAGGACCCTATCTCCAAATGCAGTCACATTCTGAGGTACTGGGGGTTAGGACTTCAACATATTAATTTAGGGAAGTGGCGGGGAAGGAGGGAGTTGTTAGACCATTCTTGCATTGCTATAAAGGAATACATGAGGCTGGGTAATTTAAAAAGAAAAGAGGGTTAATTGGCTCACAGTTCTGCAGGCTGTTTAGGAAGCATGGCACAGGCATCTGTTTGTCTTCTCGGGAGGCCTCAGGGAGCTTTCATTCATGGCAGAGGTGAAGCTGCATGCCACATGGGGAGAGCAGAAGCAAGGGGAGGGAAGAGCCACACGCTTTTCAACAATCAGGTCTCATGATAACTCACCAGCGTGGGGACAGCACCAAGCCATGAGGAATCTGCCCCCATGACCCAAACACCTTCCACCAGGCCCCACCTCCAACACTGGGGATTACAATTCAACATGAGATCTGGGTGGGACAAACATCCGAACTATAGCAGGGGGACAAAATTCATTTCATAGTGATGAAGAGGAGGTGAGATTTCCAAGGAGAGACAATGGAATGCATCGTTAGGAGCACCTTCGCTGGAGTCAGATCATATGTGTCAGATCCTAACCGCTTCTCACCTATGTAATCTTGGGCAAGTTTTCTTTTCTGCCCTTCAGTTCCCCTTTCTTTAAAATGGGTTCATAATGATACCTTCTGAAGGGAGCTTTTGTGAAGATCAAATAAACGCTTTTTACATAGGAAGCCTCTGTTTATTACAATAATTTCAAGCTTTTCCCTTAAAATGCTTAAAGGGTGCTTATGCATTCTCCTCATAAGGGAAATGAATAGTGTGTTGATATGCCATAGAAATGTAAAAAGTATCTTTATATGTGTGGTGACGTGAATTGAGATGTCTACTTTAAAATTGTATTTTATAATCACAATTTTCTTTACTTTTTTTTTTTTTTTTTTTTTTTTTGGTGAGACGGAGATTTACTCTCGTTGCCCAGGCTGGAGTGCAATGGCGTGATCTCGGCTCATCGCATCCTCCGCCTCCCAGGTTCAAGCGATTCTCCTGCCTCAGCCTCCCGAGTAGCTGGGATTACAGGCATGTGTCACCACGCCCGGCTAATTTTGTATTTTTAGTAGAGACAGGGTTTCACCGTGTTGCCTAGGCTAATCTCAAACTCCTGACCTCAGGTAATCCGCCCGCCTTGGCCTCCCAAAGTGCTGGGATTACAGGCGTGAGCCACTGCGCCCAGCCCATAATTTTCTTTTATACTCAAAACTTATAATGCCCCTTGTGTTAGGGCATGAAATGGATTGTGGGCCATATGTGGCAGATTTCAGTCGAGACTCTACCCTGCCAGCCTTCTCAGCCAACCCCTACCTCTTCTCCCCCATCTGAACCAGAGGCAGCTTTCAATTGTGGGCCTAGTTCTTTCTGAGCAAACCTGTTCCAAGATCAGGTTCTCCAAATTCAGATGCCTGCCTTTATTTTTACAATGAAAACCTAATTCTGGACCAGTGTTATTCTGTACCAGTATATACTAGCAGCTGAGTATTTCTGGAGAAAATCCGATAATCATGTAGGCAGTTTCCATAAAGATATCACAGCATCTAGCCTCTCCCAAACCCTCTGCACCACTGAATCTTTCTTCGTATCCCTGGTCCACACCACCTCCCAGACTCATAGGCAGCTCTTCCCAATCTCGACCTCTGCACACAAGCCCTGTACTCACAGCCTACTACTCATGACAACTCCCTTATCCTTCACCAGGAACATGGTGGTTCTAGCAGCACAAAACTGCTTAATCCCACACAGGCTGTGATGGTTAATACTGAGTGCCAAGCTGATTGGATTCAAGGATACAAAGTTTTTATCCTGGGTGTGTCTGTGAGGGTGTTGCCAAAGGAGATTAACATTTGAGTCAGTGGGCTGGGAAAGGCAGACCCACCCTTAATCGGGGGAGCACAATCTAATCAGCTGCTAGCATGGCTAGAATAAAAAGCAGGCAGAAAAATGTGAAAAGAGAGACTGGCCTAGCTTCCCAGCATACATCTTTCTCCCGTGCTGGATGCTCCCTGCCCTCGAACATTGGACTCCATGTTCTTCAGTGTTGGGACTCAGACTGGCTCTCCTTGTTCCTCAGCCTGCAGATGGCCTATTGTGGGACCTTGTGATCATGTGAGTTAATACTTAATAAACTCCCCTTTATATACATATATCTATTCCATTAGTTCTGTCCCTCTAGAGAACCCTAATACACACACCATGCTGAATCTCTCTTTCAGGCCTTTGCTCTTGCACAGGGAAATACCTCCTCTTTCTCTGGGCTCCTCTGCTTTTGTCTGATACACTTTTACTCTTCTTTCAAGACTCAACTCAAGCATCACGTCCCTCTCTCCAAAGCCTTGCTCATTCAGTGTCTGCTATAGTTTGAATGTTTATGTCTCTCCAAAATTCATGTTGAAACCTAGTACCCAAATGTGATAGTATTCAGAGGTGAGACCTTTTGGGAAGTGATTAAGTTATGAAAGCTCTGCCCTCACAAATGGGATTAATGTTCTTATAAAGGAGGCTTCAGAGAGCTGCCTGGCACTTTCTCCCCTTCCACTCTCTGCCACATGAGGACACAGCATTTGTCCCTTTCTCCATATGAAGAGGCAGGAAGAAGGTGCCATCTTGGAAGCAGCAAGCAAGCCCTCTCTAGATGCTGAATCTGCTGGAGCCTTGATCTTGGACTTCCCAGCCTCCAGAACTATGAGAAATACATTTCAATTGTTTATAAATTACCCAGTCTGTGAATACTTTGGTAGAGCAGCAAGAACAAACTAGAAAACATCTCTGCCTTAGCTAAACTGGTATGTATTCCTCCTTGGTGACCCCATCATACCCTGCACACATCTCTAGCACTTTTTCTGATAGAATTGCTGTATCATCGATTCATCTCTCCTAACACACTGAGTTCCCTGGGGGCAGAAGCCTTGTGTGTTCATTTCTGAACCTCACTGACCAGCGTAGTACATGCTAACATAGTAGATGCTTCAAGGGGCTTGTCTTTTCCCCAATTATATAGACTATTGAAATCATTTGTGTGCCCAGCTCCTGAAGGACAAGGCACCCAAGTCATAATAATTTTTGATTTCATCTCCAACAGGATTCTTGGTGTCAAGGAACAAAACTCATCTCTGTTGATTTGAGTATAAAAGGATTTTGCTAAAAGGAATTTGGTAGCTCACTGAATTGGTAAGAAGATCAGAAAATTGGACTTGACCAGGAGTGACAGCTCACACCTGTAATCCCAGTACTTTGGGAGGCTGAGGTGGGCAGATCACCTGAGGTCAGGAGTTCACGACCAGCCTGGCCAACATGGCAAAACCTCGTCTCTACTAAAAATACAAAAATTAGCCGGGCATGGTGGCATGTGCCTGTAGTCCCAGCTACTCAGGAGGCTGAGGCAGGAGAATTGCTTGAACCCGGGAGGCAGAGGTTGCAGAGCTAAGATCGCACCACTGCACTCCAGCCCGGACGACAGAGCAAGACTCCACCTCAAAAAAAGAAAGAAAGAAAATTGGACTCGAAAATAGGTATAAAAAAGGTAAACAAAAGGCAGCCTGGACCACAGTCAAAATCATACTATCAAACCAGGCCACTTGATGTCCAGCATGCACTGCCGTCCATGGCATCACCAGCTGTTCCTGGAAACTAGAGTTCATTGTGACACCTACCATAATCCTCCCACTGGGCAGATTATCCACCCTTCCTGGACTCTCTGATCCCAGAGATATAGACCAATGGAACAGAACAGAGCCCTCAGAAATAATGCTGCATATCTACAACCATGTGATCTTTGACAAACCTGACAAAAACAAGAAATGGGGAAACAATTCCCTATTTAATAAATGGTGCTGGGAAAACCAGCTAGCCATATGTAGAAAGCTGAAACTGGATCCCTTCCTTACACCTTATACAAAAATTAATTCAAGATGGATTAAAGACTTAAATGTTAGACCTGAAACCATAAAAACCCTAGAAGAAAACCTAGACAATACCATTCAGGACATAGGCATGGGCAAAGACTTCATGTCTAAAACACCAAAAGCAATGGCAACAAAAGTCAAAATTGACAAATGGGATCTAATTAAACTAAAGAGCTTCTGCACAGCAAAAGAAACTACCAACAGAGTGAACAGGCAACCTACAGAATGGGAGAAAATTTTTGCAATCTACTCATCTGACAGAGGGCTAATATCCAGAATCTACAATTAACTCAAACAAACTTACAAGAAAAAAACAAACAACCCATCAAAAAGTGGGCAAAGGGCATGAACAGACACTTCTCAAAAGAAGACATTTATGCAGCCAAAAGACATGTGAAAAAATGCTCATCATCACTGGCCATCAGAGAAATGCAAATCAAAACCACAATGAGATACCATCTCACACCAGTTAGAATGGCCATCATTAAAAAGTCAGGAAACAACAGGTGCTGGAAAGGATGTGGAGAAATAGGAACACTTTTACACTGTTGGTGGGACTGTAAACTAGTTCAACCATTGTGGAAGTCAGTGTGGCGATTCCTCAGGGATCTAGAACTAGAAATACCATTTGACCCAGCCATCCCATTACTGGGTATATACCCAAAGGATTATAAATCATGCTGCTATAAAGGCACATGCACACGTATGTTTATTGTGGCACTATTCACAATAGCAAAGACTTGGAACCAACCCAAATGTCCAACAACGATAGACTGGATTAAGAAAATGTGGCACATATACACCATGGAATACTATGCAGGCATAAAAAATGATCAGTTCATGTCCTTTGTAGGGACATGGATGAAGCTGGAAACCATCATTCTCAGCAAATAATCGCAAGGACAAAAAACCAAACACCGCATGTTCTCACTCATAGGTGGGAATTGAGCAATGAGAACACATGGACACAGGAAGGGGAACATCACACTCCGGGGCCTGTTGTAGGGTGAGGGGAAGGGGGAGGGATAGCATTAGGAGATATACCTAATGTAAATGACGAGTTAATGGGTGCAGCACACCAACATGGCACATGCATACATATGTAACTAATCTGCAACTTAAAGTATAATAATAATAATAATAATAAAATCCTCACTGGGATGTCATGTTCACAAGGCAGGGACCAACCGTGCCTACCTTATCATTCATTCATCATCTTCCCAGTGCCTAGCACAGTGCCTGGCATATAGTAGGGGCTAGATAAATGCTTGCTGTTGATGCTGCAATCCGACAAAGGAGATATTGTGCTGCTTTGTCGGTGTACAGCAGCTTAGGTTTTGGTGGTCACAAAACTAGTGAGTAGCAACAGCCAGGCACCCAATCCAGTGCTCTCTCCATCCTCACACCTGTATGGATGCTAAATTGTGCATCGCTCTGTACAGTCTATCACTTGTGTGGGATTCTGAGATTTTTTTTAAAAAAAGCTTCCCATGAACAAAATCCCTTTGAGGACCTGTGGATTTGGAATCTGAGCACCTGCCCCCCACCTCCCAAAAGAATCACATTATTAAATGTATATTCTTTCAGATTACAGGTTTCTATAAAATGGACCTTGACCTCATGGCTGATGGGGTTTCAAAGCCCTGTCGCAGCCTTGCTCTCTAGGTATGCATTTTCAAAGCCTTCAGAAGATAGAGCAGTTTTTCCAAAATGATCAAACGACACGCCTCCTGAGGCGCCCTCCCCTTCTCCTGGCCCACTCCTCAGCTGGCCTCTGCCAGAAGTGCTCAACTGAGGCTGATTTCTGAAGAAATGTTTTCATCATAAGAATTGCAAGCAGGCAAGCCTCGGGCTTTTGCTGGTCAATGCACCCGTTTCCAGCCTTTTTAGTTCCTTTATCAGATGCTTCCTGCCCCCTAGTGGTGGGAAGCAGCAGAAAGGACAGGCTGACCTAGATTCTGTTTCCAGGGCTGACTACTCACTCGTTAGAGCAATCATTGTTCGAAGCAAGCAAGAGCAGGAAATAAACAAAAACCCTTTCACGGTGGTGCTCCAGGGTCTAGTTGTTAATTTTTGAGTGAGGAAAAGTTGTTCATGAAAAAATATATAGTATTTGAGCACATTTGATGGAAAATAAAAAGGAATCTTTTGCAGGGCCACACCTCGCCATCCTCCAGGGTTGTCATTCTCAGTGTGCTCTAAGTGGACAGCCCTGCCCTGCGTCGCAAGGTGCTGCCACCCTGCAATGTCACTGTATTGCTTAGATGCTGAACCAAGCCCAAGGCAAGGACTCCCCTGCTCTGGAATGTGTGAGCTGCTGCTGAGGTCTGCATGTAGAGGAATAATTACCACTTTCTGTGGAACAAATACTCAACTTAGGACCAAATAATAGCAATCCAGGAAATTTAGAAACGGTAAAGATTTCTGGTTTATATGTAATGGATGTTGCTGCTGTTCCAACCTTACAAAGTAAAGTTGTCTGCTTCCCAAATTCCAAAAATTAAAATACTCCTCCACCTCATCCTACCAACCAGTGCCCTTGGGTTTGCTCTCATCTCAACACAGGTGCCCTAGCTTAGGACACATCAGGAAAGGGCTGCCCTACACTTTTCTTTCCAGAAGCAAACAATGAGTGAATGGGAGATGCACCAAGAAACCTTATGACTTCGGCTACCTGGTCATGCCCTGCCTTTGCTCTGACAGTCACATTTCTTTTGGGAGCTGTCCTAAGATGGTTGATGGAAAACGGGCTTTGGAACCAAACAGTTCCAGCTCCACTGCAATCCATGTATTAGCTGTGTGACCTAGAAAATTCACTGAGCCCCTCTGATCCTGTTTTCATCCATAAAGCAGGGCTAATGATACTTTTCTCACAGAATTGCTATGAGAACTAAATAAATATCTCTCTGTATATCTTGTATCTATTATACATACACAGTCATGTGTCACTCAGCGTTGGGGATGCATTTTGAAAAAGGCATCATTAGGCAATTTCATCTTTGTGCAAACATCACAGAGTGCACTTACACAAACCTAGATGTATAGCCTACTACACACCTAAGCTTTATGGCGTAGTCTATTGCTCTTAGGCTACATACCTGTACAGCATGTTACTGCACTGAATACTGTAGTCAATTGTAACACAAATAAGTATTTGTGTCTCTAGATATACCTAAACACAGAAAAGGTACAGTAAAAATACCATATAATAGACAAAAATGGCACACTTGTATAGGGCACTTACCATGAAAGGAAAGGAACCTGTAGGATTAAAAGTTGCTCTCCATGAGTGAGTGGGTGAGGGATGAGTGAATGTTGACTTAGGACAGTACCATACACTACTGCGACTTTATAAACACTGTGCACTTAGGCTATACTACAGTTGTTTTAAAAATATTTTTCTGGGCCAGATATAGTGGCTCATGCCTGTAATCCCAATACTTTGGAGGATCATTTTAAGCCAGGAATTTGACCAGCCTGGGCAACATAGTTAGATCCCATTCCTACAAATAAATTAAAAATTAGACAGGTGTGGTGCCATGGGCCTTTAGTCTTAGCTACTTGGGAGGGAGGAGGATTGCTTTAGCCCAGGAGTTCGAGGCTACAGTGAGCTATGGTCACACCACTGCACTCCAGCCTGGCAACAGAGCAAGATCCTGTCTCAAAAAAAAAAATATATATATATATATATATATTCATTCAATAATAAATTTTAGCTTATTGTAAATTTTTTCCTTTCTAAACTTTAAAATTTTTTGACTCTTTTATAATAACATTAGCTTAAAATATACATTGTAGAGCTGTATAAAAATACTTTTCCTTATATCTTTATTCCAAAAGCTTTTTTTTTTTTTTTTTTTTAACTTTTTAAGCTGTTTTGTTAAAAACAAAGAGACAGACACACATTAGCCCAGGCCTATACAGGGTCAGGATCATCAAGACATCACTAAGTGACAGGAAATTTTCAGCTCTGTTACAATCTTATGGGAGCACCATGGTAAATATGCCCCGTTGTTGAGAGAAACACTGTTGTACGGCACATGACTATTGTGTGTGTGTGTACACAAAGTGTCTAATATGATGCCTAGCACACAGCAGGTGCTCAGTCCCAGTCACTTCCTCCACCCTCCCACATCTTCACCATCGTGGACTCCCCCAGGTCTCTCCAAGCCTGGGAGGACTGCAGTCCTCACACTCCGTAAGGCCCAGCAACACCCTAGCAGTCTTCGTATTCTGCTCTTGCTCCACAGAGGGGCAAGACTACTTAGCTCACCAGATTCTGAGATTTCTCAGGTCCCGCTAATTTTTTATTTTTAGTAGAGACAAGGTTTTGCCATGTTGACCAGGCTGGTCTTGAACTCCTGACCTCAGGTGATCCGCCCGCCTCCACCTCCCAAAGTGCTGAGATTACAGGCATGAGCCACCACGCCCAGTCCCAAGTTCCTTTCATTGGCTTAAAAAACAAGTTAGAATTGGCTCTGGGTGCAAGGAAGGTAGGACGTGGTGACAATAGGCCCCCGAGTAGGGAGAAAACTTACTGGATTCAGTGCCTGGCAGCTCCGGCCACATCCTCTTCCAGCATCACGTGCCAAAATGCTGCCAACTACCCTGGAAGGTGCTCTATCTACTAACCTCTGCCTTTGAACTTCCCTCAGGGTTCCCCTCCATCCCACCGAAACAGGGAGCATGGTTGGCGCGGGGGGCGGTGGCGGAGGGGACACCTGCTAACCATTACTCTTCCCACTCTGTACCATGGCTTTCTGTTCCACTTTTGGTCCTGGAATTCTAAACCCATCTATACTTGGGGGCAGGGTGATTTTTGAGCATTTAAAAAAACTCTTACTTCATAATTATACAAGCTGACAACAGTTATAGTTAGTACAATGAAGCACACTACATATATCCATTAAATCTGACAATGAAATCAATTAAGAAGATATCTTTAGGCCAGGCATGGTGGCTTATGCCTGTCATCCTAGCACTTTGGAAGGCCGAGGTGAGAGGATTGCTTGAGGCTAGCAGTTCAAGACTAGCCTGGACAACATAGTGAGAACCTGTCTCTAAAATAAAAATTTTTTAAATGAGCCAGACATGGTAGCATGCGTCTCTTGCTTCAGTCTCCCAAGTCCTACCTATTTGGGAGGCTGAGGTGGGAGGATCACTTGAGCCCAGGACGTCAAAACTGTAGTAAGCTATGATTGTGACACTGCACTCCAGCCTGGGAGACAGGACAAGACCCTGTCTTTAAAATAAAAAAAGGAAAAATATTTTTAAACATTCACACCTCACAATTGCCCTTCATAGTGAACTGCATCCTATTTTGGCCAGGTATTTTCCCTAAGTCACACATGGCTCCCCCTCAAGTCTGACTCTAATGTGAAAACTGCCTCTTCTCGTGTTCAGTCAACACTACTAGGAAAAGCTGGGAAAAAGAAAGAGATGAGAAATGAGAAATGTAGCTGAATGGTAATTCTTCCCTCAAATATTTTAAATGTCTCATTCAGCAAATATTTATCGGACACTTACTATGTCCAGACACACCACTAATCATTGGGGGTACATCAGTGAGCAAAGCAGGCAAAAGCCCCGCCCTCATGCAGCCTGAGAAGACATGCCATGCTAAGCCACATTGGAGCCCAAAGGCAAAAGGAGAAATCAGGAACATTGATCTTGTCTTTTATTTAAAAATCCAATAATCTGTTTGTCATGAATTTTTGTTTTGATTTTTTAAAATATTGCGCCAAAATATTTATCTTGATTACTGAATGTTTTGTGTCCCCTTAAATTCTGTGCCTGAGGCAAGTGCCCCACTCCTCTCACCCCAGTCTTGGCCTGAGACAGACGGGGGTAGATGCTGAGGTGCACTGCCCAAATTTCCAGTTGAAGATTGATGAGCCCACTTTTTCCAGCCGCTGAGAGCGTTGGCAGCTGACAGCTCACAGCTGAAGCCCCCTCCAGAGACTGCCTTCAGCTGCAGAGAGTCCCAGCCCAAAGCCATGCCCCACTTCCCGGGGGCAGCTCACAGCTAATGATTGGTCAATATGGAGACAGAAGTTCCCAGAATAAAAGAGGCCAGGTGACAATGCTTAAGTGTCAGGTGCAAGGTAGAAGCAAATGTTTCAGTAAGCCGCAAGGTCAGAGTGGCAGGTGGGGCAATGGACTCACAGAGATCTATAGAAATGGCTAGAGTCCCTAGAGGCAAGACAGAAGGGAAGTCAACAAGGGTATTGCAGAATCTGTATCAGTGGTCTCGAAATGCAGTTCCCTACCAGCAGCATCAGCATCACCTGAGAAACTGATAGAAATATCAATTCTCAGGCCCCAGTCCAGAGCTACTGGATTAGAAACTCCAGGGGCAGGGCCAGCAATCTGTGTTTTTTAACAAGGCCCCTAATCAGTACAGTTCAGAAAAAAACAAGTGGCTGAGGGCAGCTGTGCCACTAAAATGTCACAATTCTTCCAGCCTGGCCAACATGGTGAAACCCCGTCCCCACCAAAAAAAAAAAAAAAAAAAAAAATTAGCCAGGCAAGGTGGTGTGGGCCTGTAGTCCCAGCTACTCCGGAAGCTGAGGCATGAGAATTGCTTGAACCCAGGAGGTGGAGATTGCAGTGAGCCAAGATCATGCCACTGCACTCCAGCCTGGGTGACAGAGTGAGACTCTGTCTCAGAAAAAAAAAAAAAAAAAAAAAAGTCACAATTTTTTAACCAGCTTCTGTACCTGAACCAGTTTTTGGACTCAGCCCACTGACTGGAGGAAAGGCCATGGTTATGTCCCTGGTCCTTGAAAGTATAACTGAAATGGACAACAGGTGGAGTTGGCAGAACACTCACATGCTCACATTGGCTCTTTGGCCTGTGGCAAAAGCTATCGCAGTGGGAAAGGATTCTCAAGCTGCCTCTATACATCCCTCTGGGCAAGACTGCAAATTAAAAACCTCCTGGGGCAAATGGCAGAAGTTAGTGCCACCCTTAAAAACCTGAAGGAAGCAGAGTGGTAGTCCCCAGCAAATGTAATTCATTAGGCTGGCCCCTACACAGATCAGACAGATTCTGGAAGATGTTAGTAGAGTACCCCAAGCTCCATGAACTAGCAGTGCCAACTGCAGGTACTGTGCTGGATGTGGCATGAGCCCCAGCCTCCACCACGGCAGCTGATCTGGAAGGCGCAACTGATGTCATCTCTTTCCTCTACTATCCATTCTCAATTTCCCTCACCCTTGGTTAGTACCTATGACAATAAAATGATAACTTTTATATGAGATGGTAAAGATGCTATAATAAATTGGATAAGAGGAGGAATGTTTTGCAATTTTCAATAGGTTAGACATCACTGAGAGATGACATTTTCACAAAATCTTTTTTTTTTTTTTTTTTTGAGTCTCACTCTGTTGTCCAGGCTAGAGCTCAATCTCGGCTCATTGCAACCTCCGCCTCCCAGGTTCAAGCGATTCTCCTGCCTCAGCCTCCTGAGTAGGAGGGATTACAGGTGTGCACCACCACGCCTGGCTAATTTTTGTATTTTTGGTAGAGATGGGGTTTCACCATGTTGGTCAGGCTGGTCTGGAACTCCTGACCTCAAGTGATCCACCCACCTCAGCCTCCCAAAGTGCTGGGATTACAGGGATTAGTCACCATGCCCCGCCATTTTCACGAAGTCTTGATGAACGTGAGAGTGTGATTCCCTGATAACTCAGGGGAACAGAGTCTACACAGATGAACAGCAAGTAAAATGGCCCTGAGGCTGGATCATGTCTGGAATATTACAGCACCGGCAAGGAGGTTGGTGTGCAATGGTCAGAGGTACTAGGTGGCCAGACAAGTAGGGCCTTAGAGATCATTATAAAGACTTTGGCTTTTACCCAGAGTGAGATGGGCTGATAGAGGGTTTGAGATAAGCAACATGACCCGACTTTACCTATGAACAGGATCACTGACTACTGTGCTGGGAATGGCCTGTAGGGAGGTGGAGTGGCAGAGCAAGAGATAATGGTGGCTTGAACGGGTGTGATACAGTAACTGTGGAAGAAGTGATCGGCTCCTGGATATATTTTTAATAGAGATGCCACGGAATGTTCTAACAGATTGAATGTGAGGTACAACAGACAGTAAATTGTCAAAGATGACAAGTTTTTGGCCTAAGCAACTGGAAGGATCAAGTCTCCATTTAATTTACCACGATGGATCAGCCTGGGAAAGGAGCAAGCTCAGGGGAATGAGAGCAGGAGTATAATTTGGAATAGGTTGAGCTTGAGATGGCCTTTAGATACTTAAGTAGAAATACTGAATAGGAGTTAGATATAGGAGTCTGGAGTTCAGGAAAGAAACCATCAGGTAAGATGGGTGCTGAGGGCCTGAAGATTGAAAGAGAATACCAAGGGCGTGGGTGGGAATAGAAAAGGGCCCTGGGTCACTCAAACATTCAAGATCTGAGAGACGTGGAGAAAATTGGGTAAGAAGTGGAAAAGCTGGGGAGGCTAGCAGAGATTAGTAAGGAAAATCACTGGCATATAATGTCCTGTAAACCAAGTGACAGAGGATTTCAGGGAGGGGAAAGTAATCAAGTGTGTAGAATTAAGTAAGATAAGGACTGCAAATCGAGCATTGAAGGTCAGTGATGACCCTGATAGGAGTTTCCATGCAGTGGTAATGTCAAAAAACCCACTGGAGTGGGTTCAGGAGAGAAGAACTGGAGACAAGGGGAATAGCCAACTCCTCTAAAGTTTTGCTAAAAGAGGGAAGTAAGGTCGAGAGAGGTGTGTTTAAGATGGGACAGATATCAAGATGTTTGTATGCTAGTGGAAGGGGTACACTGATAAAACAGGGGTGCAGACAGAATTGCTGGAGCCATGTCCCGGAGGAATGAGGGGCAAAGGGGATGGGATCTAGTAGGCAGGTGGAAGGCTTTCTTTGGCTAGAGCATGGATAACCCATGTCTTGTAACGGGGAGAAGGCAGGACACACGGTGCAGACTGCAGCAGAGGTGGATGTGTGGCAGTGGGAAGTGAATGAAGAGCAGGGCAAAGTGAAGTTTCTTGTAGGTAGTATTTTCCTCTCACTTTATGAATTAACATAGGTATCACACCATTGGCTAGTAATGTAACTTTGATCAAGTTATTTAGTGTCTCTAAGATGCAATTACCTAATCTGTAAAATGAGGATAGTACCTATGCCATACACTGTTGTGAGGATTAAATGAGTTAATACTTGAAAAATGCTAGCGAATAACTAGCACATAGCAAACAACCAAAATAGATAACTTTTACCCTTTATGAAGGTATTATTTTCAATGCAGCAATAAGACGTGAGGGAAGGAGTTAAGAAGCATATGTTCCAGAACTTCATCTTCTTTCAAGTAAAAAGACATTTTTAGAAAAATCACTTAAACGCTGGAGCTTTTCTCTCATTTGTAAAATAGGGTATCACCTGAACTATAAATAGTACTGGTTGTGTGAATATTAATGTTGTCACATATTAAATATGTCTTGAAAACCTTAAGTACTAATCTTATGATGATTGATATTACTGTTATGTTGTAACTAAAATTTCATGGGGGCAAATAAGTACTTAAAATCAAAATTTCATTGCTTTCGTAACCTTTATGAAGAAGTAATGATTAGTGGGAAGAAAAACAACTGGACAGTGTATGGCAGGGACCTTTTCATTCCGGATGGATCATGTTGTACAATTTTCTTTCCACTTTTACTAGTGCTTAGGGGCAAAGTCTACAAACAAGGGAGTCTCTCCAGGGATATACTGTGTCCCAGGCTACAGCATCACTCCCCCATTCAGAGTCCCCTCAATGCCAGCAAGATCCCTCAAAATAGCTTTAATTCTCCTGCTGAAAAAGCAACTTAATTTCCCAGAGTGATAAAATAAGATCATTAGAGGTCAAAATTGCATTACTCCTCAGTTTAAAATTATTCTTGACTATCATTTCTCTCCAATTTTAAACAGGATTAAAGCAGGCCTAAGACACTTTCGTATTTTCTTCTCCTCATATTGGATCTAGTCCCTGTTTTATTGGCAATTGTAAAGTTGAAAATCTGGAAAATAATATATGCATCTCTTAACCACAGAGATTATTCCTAAACATATTTCAGAGTAATACTCTTTACATACTCCCATCTACTTTGACTTTCATTTAAGTATTTTTAACAGCTATGCCGTAGTTATGGTGAGCAATGTATGTACAGGAAAACGGAAGTTTGGTAACTAGTGACACAATAAATAGCTTCCTCTGTGGCCTGTGGCCCAAGCTGCACTTCTTGTATAGCCAAAAGTGGCTTGCAATCCCTGTAAGGCACCTAGCTGCTGTCAGGTCAGGTATTTACATAGCTCCTTGGGAAAGACGACCCAAGTGCCTTAAAGCTCTCTTAATTCAGTAATTCTAATAGAATCAATAGAAGTGGTATAATTATAGAACCTTAAACCAAAAACTCCAGGGAGACAGAGATGTGGTAGACTGGCCAATCACTGCTTCCCACCCCACACTCTCTGAGACTGTCTCCACCCAGAGCTCAAGCAGCTGTGTCTATACCAGGTGGCCACTCCCCTCCTTACCCTCCACTCCCTTTCGAGCCAAGATGAACCCACCAAGAATCTGAACTAAAAAGCTTGAATCAGAAAGATGAAGATGGGGCATCATCTGGCAAGGTCAGAGAAAGTCACAGCTGGAGCCAGGCACCAAAGTAGTTCAAAAGCCAGAGGGTAGCTGGAGCAGATAAGCCTTGAGTGAGCAGAGAACGTGGGGCCGCTGGGAGGAACAGAAAACTGGAGCACACTCATTGAGAGAGGCAACAACGCGGGACCTTGAGGACCCAGGAGAGGCTGAGGGAACAGTTTCAGTCCTGACTTTCCAGTTCTGGGCCCATGTGGCCTGGTAAGACTTTGTTTCCCGTCCTTAATGAGACTCCCTGCTGTATCCCTACAGCAAACTTGCCTTTATTTCAGCTAGCTTCTGAGGGTTTCCTTTTCTGTAACTCGGCAATACGTAATAGATAGGCCTGATCCTCAGCCTTTATGGACAAGACCACTGAAGACGGCGAAGCCACACTGTTGGCTAGTTCTAGAAACCAATTCGCCTGGTTCTTAGTTTTGTTCTATTACCCAGTCTATGTATTTTTTTTTTTTTTTTTTTGAGACGGAGTCTCGCTCTGTCACCCAGGCTGGAGTGCAGTGGCGCAATCTCGGCTCACTGCAAGCTCTGCCTCCTGGGTTCACGCCATTCTCCTGCCTCAGCCTCCCAAGTAGCTGGGTCTACAGGAGCGTGCCACCACACCCCACTAATTATTGTATTTTTAGTAGAGGCGGGGTTTCACCATATTGGCCAGGCTGGTCTCGAACTCCTGACCTCAAGTAATCCACCCACCTCGCAGTCTATGTATTATTGAGCACTGAAAAAGTTAGATCTTAAAATAGTAAGCAATATTCCAGCATTGGTTTTGCTTACCATGAAAACCGTAAGTTAAACCAAGTTTGTTCCCACATAAAAACACACCTGATACAAACGCTTGCTTTCTGTTGGTTCACCTCCACCAAGCCATTACAATTCCAACTAAACATAAAGAAGAGTGGCCTAAAAATAATTTGCATTCACAAGATATAGAAATTACTCATTTTTTTGGTAAGTCTTGGCCCAGTATGTATATCCCATTTCCTCCCTTAAACTGTATCTTGCACCAGACTATTCACAAACACAATTTTGTTAAATTTAGTTTAATATTTGTCAAGTTCACTTTTATTACAAATATTATCCTTAGATGCATTTTCAAGCCTTTAAGGAAGAGGTGTGGCAGTGGAACAGACACAAGAACTTCTGAGAGTGTGTCATAAGTGGCAGTTGCCACCACTTCCTGTGCATGTCCTCTGAGTGACAGTGAAGAGGATGTGTGTGGGTAATGGCTCCCCTTATACCTGGGGGGCTATGTCACATGCAAGACAAAACACTGACAGGAACACCCCAATTGGAGTGGGTACTAAAGTGAGCCAGGGTGCTTTTATCTTTCTTGAATGTTAATAAGGAAAGCAAGCTCAGAGGATGATTTTGAACACTGAGGAAGATGCACTGGCTTAGCTTCCTACATTGTGATGTTAATAGGTTTGGAAACTGGTTGTTTGATAAGTTGCATCTGAAAGGTTCACCAGGTCCCAGGAAGTCTCTAGTGACCTAGAATTCAAGGTTGGATAGTTTCTGAACTCCTAAATATTGTGAACTGGCTAAAGCTCTCTGAGTTAACCTAGGATTTTCTCTAGCATTCCACTGGTTAAGCAGAAGGTTTAGCACATGGAGAAGGAACAGAAATCAAGCATGCCTACAGAATGTGTAGGTTTGTTAGAATTAAAATTTGTCAACCAAAAATAAATGTTTAATGTTTTGGTATACCTTCAAAAAAAGTTTAAAATTTGCATTAAGCCACAGAGTTAAAGATATCAGAATGTTTGTTTTGCTCATATTTCTATAAGACACCAAAAATTACAATAAAATTCCTATTATACATTTTAGAATACTACATATGCACTGAAGATTAATCTTTTACAGTATCAGAAAATTCCATTATCTCATATAGTTACAATAGAATTTAAATTCTGGTTTAGCCCTCTCACAAATAAAATTAAGTATAGTTTTCATTGTGTTTAGATAATTTTACATTATTAAAATGTTTTCAAGAAGTACACTGGGACTGAAATCAAAATATTTTGGCAACTTGATTCAGAATTAAAGGTTTTTTGTTTGTTTGTTTTTGAGACAGGGTCTTACTCTGTCACCCAGGCTGGAGTGCAGTGGTGTGATCTCGGCTCACTGCAACCTCCACCTCCCAGGTTCAAGTTATTCTCCTGCCTCAGCCTCCCGAGTAGCTGGGATTACAGGCACCTGCCACCACACCCAGCTAATTTTTGTATTTTTAGTAGAGACAGGGTTTCACCATGTTGGCCAGACTGGTCTCGAACTCCTGACCTCAAGTGATCCACCCACCTCAGCCTCCCAAAGTGCAGGGATTACAGGTGTGAGCCACCGCACCCGGCCAGAGGTTATTTTTTACACCTCTCTTTATTGAACAGAAATGTGACCTGTGAGACTGTTCATATTCCCCCAAGACAATCCATGTGCTTCCTTGATACACACATTAAAGACCATACAAGAGAAAGTTTTAGTCATCATGAAATCGCATCTATAAGAAAAGTAGGACACAGCAGGATAAAACATGACCTCAGGACATCAACACTTTCCAGCTCTGAACCTACTAAACTTGACCCAACAGCAGTGGAAGAACTTTTGCCCATTAGTGACTCTCCTGCACAGGAGACCCCGAGGCCTAGAGTTTGGTCTCTAACACTACCGACCTTCAAAAGAAACAGAGTACCTTGGGGATAGCTGATTCCATGACACGGAGCATGAAGAAATCAAAATGGGTATGGAACATCCTGTTGTTTTCAGATAGCATGGATGCTTTTATAGAAGCATCAGAATGCTAAAAGGACATTCAGGTCAACATAAAAGGACTTTGACCAAGCTGTGAGACTGAACATTAAATATTAGCACAACGAGGCAGTTATAACACATAACAGTCTGTGATAGAAGTTTAACATTTTAGTAAGAAGGATGTTTATATAGGTTGAATATCCCTAATTGAAAAATCCCAAATCCAAAACTTTGTGAGTACTGACATGATGCTCAAAGGAAACGCTCACTGGGGCATTCTGGATTTTGGATTTTCAGATTTGGAGTGCTCAACCAGTAAGTATAGGTATAGTGCAAATATTCCAAAATCCAAAACATTTCCAGGCCTAAGCATTTCAGATAAGGGATATTCAATATGTACTGGGTATTTTATTTCTTCTAATAATTATATCTGTTTAAAATATTTAGGTATGTAGTTATTTCTATCTGGGTAAGTACCAAAGAATAAACATATGGAACTGGTAATTTGGCCAAATCTTGACAGAAGGTACTAAAATGGAAAATGGATTGATTAGCACAAAATAATAGGATGCATGGTGGGCACAAATTATAACCAGGTAGAAGGTGGCATCGGCAGTCATACACAATGACCAGGGAAGAAAGACAATTCAACATGTAATTTAAAATATGAATTACTCAGTATCCTAAAGAGACAAGGCAATTATGAAAATTAAATTTCTCATTACTAAAAATGAAACCTCTAAAACCAAAAGTCCCAATAAAGAATACAAATATTTTAAATAACATAACAGATCAAAATACCCTAATGACATGCCAATAGGTTAGGTACTGTCAGCCATGCGAAACCTAATACATAATTACTGCAAAAGATACCAAGTTTCAAAGACAAAAATTCATAATAAATGGACTTAAAAATTTACCATTAAAAAAAGTCAGCTCCACACTATGGCTTAGGTTTGAGTCATCTTCATCTAAATAATCAGACCACGCCCAGATCAAGGTTCAACTGGTCAAAAACCCATTTCCATTCCGTTTCCTTTAGTTCTAGTAAGAACCCTGAAACCCAGGAAGGCAATAAAATGGAAAGATTAGGAATATATTAAGAATCATAGTATACTGGGAAGTTATTAAACAGGTACAGAAATAATAAATTTTATAATCATTGTTTATACATGTCTTTTATCAGCTGCTTAAGGTGTTTCAAATTTCAGAGAATGGTACTCATTATGGCCAATCATTTCAAGACTCAGCCACACTAAATCTGTACTCACAGTTTAAAATTTTTCAGAAAATTTTATTAGTGAATTTTAGAATGTTTCAATGCTTAAGAAAAATTGGATTTTCTAAATTTGTTTTCAATGCATGAACTGAATGAAGTGAAAATTAAACAAAATACATATAGTTTTGAGTATTCTATGTCCAAAAGTCCCTTTGACAATTAAACAATCAGTTTACAAATTCACACTTCAGAAGAGAAAGTCCATAATTAAAGAATCCTAACAACCCTTATTAGAATCCAAAGGAATAAGTGATTTTAAAAGCACATAGAGAGACAAAGCTTGAGGTTATCTATTCTTACCAAAAACAGTACATAATTTCCTTGGTTTTAAAGACAAGTGAATCACAACTTAGTAGGAATCACATTTCCATATTAACCAGCTGGGCAGATGAGACATGATGTTTGATTGAGACTACCACATACTCTCTCTTCTTCATTTATTTTATTTTTAGAGACAGGATCTCGCTCTGTCACCCAGGCTGGAATACAGTGGTGTGACCACAGCTCACTGTAACCCTGAACTCCTGGGCTTAAGCAATCATCCTGCCTCAGCCTTCCAAGTAGCTAGGACTACAGGAGTGAGCCACTGTGCCTGGCCCATACTCTCTCTTCTTCTAATCACAGTATTTTACTTGGTTGAAGGTAGGTCCTCAAGAGAAAAAAGAATCTGAAGCACAAAATGTTGGCTCAAGAAAGAAAGGACAACTCAGAAGGTCAGTACTTCAGAAAGGTACTGTTTGACCAGCTGCCAGATCTTTAAGAACATCACGGAATTGTAAAGATACCTCTCAAAGAAAGAAAGGCATTAGTCACATTTAACCTGATCTACACAAATCAATACAAAAATAACGCTAGAAAAATAGTCTGATTTTGGCAAATCATCCAAGTGATTATATTCACTGTACTTAGCCCATTCCAGGTGAAAACACACATACACACACACACACACACACACAAAAGTAGAAAAAGAGTTCATCTGCCTTGTTAGATTCATGAGTGCTACCTTCTTGGCATTTGTTCCTGAGTGAATGAAAGAAGAAATTAATCTAGGGAAGAACCTCTCCCCCTTAAAAACAAAACAAAACAAAAAACAGAAACAGCTTCAGGAACAGGAATACAAGTACTCCATTTGTAAAATTAAGCACAACATAATTAATTCAGCTCAGCTGCTAGTATCACACAGACCTCAACTGATTATACAACTTTTTAAGTCATGAAGATTAACCTGAAATTAGAAAGCCTTAAGGGGGAGCCAGTATTCAGAGTGATCCTCAATATGGCCAATCGTTCTATACATTTATAAATACCATATTGATATCTGGAAGGTCCTCTGTGGAGTTGCAGAAGGTGAGATTTGACCAGAAACCTTTTCCCAATTATGACTTTTTTCTCATCTCTTCATCCCAGTCACAATCGAATGCTTCATCACCTAGTTCTGGTAAAGTGAAGAGGGATTCTTTGGAAACAATCAGTTTCTCGGTGGACCCATGGAGCTGAAAAGATTTCCTTTTACTGACAAACATTGGAGCTGTGGTTGCAGGAGGGGAGCTTGGGCCTCTCTCACCTCGGTTCTTCCTTTCAGGAGGAGGGGATTTTGATTTGGATTCCGATGGGGGAGTAAAGCAGAAGTTTGCCAATCTGGCTAATGTGCAGGCATGAACCTTGCCACTTTTATTACTGCCTGAAACCTCTTCCTTTTTGTCTCCCTCACAAGTAAGATGAGCACACCCAGTTTCGTTCCCAAGCTCTAATTCAGGCTGAATAATCCTCTTCTCAGGGGCACACATCACCTTCTCTCTTGGTCCGTGTTTCTCTGGTGGCTGCTGCGACACCTCTTTTGTCTCACCCTGTGGCTGATTGGAGATCCGGTTTCCTGGGGTAGATGTCAACTTTTCTGGACGCTTCCCCGGCAGGGCTGCGTCTCTTCTTGTTCTACGCTGGGAAATTTTAGGACTATGAACTGCTATTTCAGTTGCGCCAGGCGACACATGGCTGTGATCTTCAGAGTGGATCAGTTTTGACTTCTGTTTGAAAGTAAATTTTGCCAGTTTGGCCACAGGGGAACCTGGAGGCTTAACATTTTCAATTGCAGGCTCTTCCACTTGCGCAAGGGATTTCGGTCTCTTTCTTTTGGGTGAGTCCAGCATTCTGTCTGGGCTATGTATAGGAGTGGACTGAGGATGGGAAGGGACTGTGCACTGTGCAGGCACCCTGGTGCTATTTCTGCACAACTTCTGGGCCCTCTCCTTGCACAGCTTCTGCAGGTTCGTGGGGACATGATGAGTCAGTACTGAGTCTGGTTTATCAGCAGAGACTGCTGCTTCAGAATCTAGTGCTAGCCTTTTTTTCTTGTTACTCTCCACATTGTCTGGCCTCCATGGAACACCTGTCTCTCGTGGTGATGGAAGCAACCCAACGTCCACTTTGCTCCTTTGGCCTGGCTCACTCTTCTCCTTACCCTGAGATACGCTGTTAGAGATCTTCGAAGCCATATTTTCTCCAGATGTTTTGGGATGAGGAGATACAAGAACAGTGTTTTTAGGTTCACTCTGATGAGTTGCCATGAAATCAAACCAATCTAAACTGTCATCTCTGTTATTTTTGTGCTCAGCTGAATGTTTCCTACTTGTTGATCTATTAGGCTTCAGATGCGGTGGGGGATCTAGAACTGGGCTTCCCTTGGGGCTGCCTCCAGGAGAGGAGATATGCGTGCTACAGTTGATTTCCTGCTGTGATGAAGTTCTAAAGTTTGATTCTTCCCCTGAACCATTTCTCAAGGATCCTGGAGTAGTCTCCACCTCCAGTACCCGTGGTTGGGATTGGTGCACACTCTGATTCTGTAACCTGTAGCAGAGACAAATAAATAAAATATGTCTTGAAGGGAAGAGAATTTGTGCTAACCTATTCATTTCTTTAGTCTCTGAGACACCATCTTAAAGATTTAAGTCCCACATAATTCCAAGTTAATATCAAATATAACCTCCTAGAGCAGCAGAATGAAATAATCCTTTTTTAAATCAATATACAATTTACATACTCAGATAAACACTAATTTAACCTAAAATTGTAGTAAAATAAAGAAAATGAAATCGGAGGTTTGTCTACATTTTTAGATCTCTCCAAAAGTCCAATTCATTCATTTAAGATTGTTTGAAGATCAGTGTAAAATCCTCAGCTTTATGTCTCATGTTAAATGTTCAAATACAAGACAGACCTGTTGCTACCAGCACAGTAGCTGATTGCTGACCAAATAGGTTGTTGGCTAACTTGCTTAGTAGTCAGTTTGCAGATCAAGGAACCAAAGTGAAAGAGTGGGGATTATGACGTCTCACATCTCTTTACCCAGTTGAGGTACTGAGTGCATCTGAGCAGTCACCTTCCTCGGGAGTCAAGAGTCTGTGATACTTCTGTACCGGTGCTCACACTGCCGCCTCCCGTACTCCCATTCATGGCAGACTTCCCCAGGCAACTGTGACAATCTTTCCTGCAAAGCCCAAGCATGTCTAAACATATGTACTGGGCAGCTACTCTTTTATCAATTTGATACAGAATTAAAATCTATTTTCTTTCTACGAATAAAAGATCTGTTCAGTGATAATCATTTTAAATGATTTTAAATCATTTTAAATATCTTGGGCATATTAGAAACTGAAATATTGCCAGAAGGAAAACTTTCTTGTTTTTTTTTACTTTAAGTTCTGGGATACATTTGCAGAACATGCAGGTTTGTTACATAGGTATACATGTGCCATGGTGGTTTGCTGCACCTATCAACCCATCATTTAGGTTTTAATCCCCACATGCATTAGGTTATTTGTCCTAATGCTCTCCCTCCCCTTGCACCCCACCCCCCAAAAGGCTCCAGTGTGTGACATTCTCCTCCCTGTGTCCATGTGTTCTCATTGTTCAACTCCCACTTACGAGTGAGAACATGTGGTGTTTGGTTTTCTGTTCCTGTGTTAGTTTGCTGAGAATGACGGTTTCCAGCTTCATCCATGTCCCTGCAAAGGATATGAACTCATCCTTTTTCATGGCTGCATAGTATTCCATGGTGTATATGTGCCACATTTTCTTTATCCAGTCTATCATTGATGGGCACTTGGGTTGGTTCCAAGTCTTTGCTATTGTAAATAGAGCCGCAATAAACATACATATGCATGTGTCTTTACAGTAGAATGATTTATAATCCTTTGGGTATATACCCAGTAATGAGACTGCTGGTTCAAATGCTATTTCTGGTTCTAGATCCTTGAGGAATCACCATACTGTCTTCCACAATGGCTGAACTAATTTACACTCCCACCAACAATGTAGAAGCATTCCTATTTCTCCACAGCCTAGCCACCATCTGTTGTTTCCTGACTTTCTAATGATCACCATTCTAACTGGTGTAAGAGGGTATCTCGTTGTGGTTTTGATTTGCATTTCTTTAATGACCAGTGATGATGAGCTTTTTTTCATGTTTGTTGGCTGCATGAATGTCTTCTTTTGGGAAGTGTCTGTTCATATCCTTCACTCAGTTTTTGATGGCTTTCTTTCTTGTAAATTTGTTTAAGTTCCTTGTAGATTCTAGATATTAGCCCTTTGTCAGATGGATAGATTGTAAAAATTTTCTCACATTCTGTAAGTTGCCTGTTCACTCTGATGATAGTTTATTTGGCTGAGCTGAAGCTGTTTAGTTTAATTAGATCCCATTTGTCAATTTTAGCTTTTGTTGCAATTGCTTTTGGTATTTTAGTCATGAAGTCTTTGCCCATGCCTATGTCCTGAATGGTATTGCCTAGGTTTTCTTCTAGGGTTTTTATGGTTTTAGGTTTAAAATTCAAGTCTTTAATCCAACTTGAGTTAATTTTTTGTATAAGGTGTAAGGAGGGGGTCCAGTTTCTGTTTTCTGCATATGGCTAACCAGTTTTCCCAGCACCATTTATTAAATAGGGAATCCTTTCCCCCTTGCTTATTTTTGTGAGGTTTGTGGAAGATCAGATGGTTGTGGATGTGTGGTGTTATTTCTGAGGTCTCTGTTCTGTTTCATTGGTCTATGTATCTGTTTTGGTACCAGTACCATGCTGTTTTGGTTACTGTAGCCTGTAGTATAGTTTGAAGTCAGGTAGCGTGATGCCTCTAGCTTTGTTCTTTTTGCTTAGGACTATCATGGCTATACAGGCTCTATTTTGTTTCCATATGAAATTTAAAGTAGTTTTTCCTAGTTCTGTGAAGAAAGTCAACGGTAGCTTGATGGGAATAGCACTGAATCTATAAAAATTACTTTAAGCAGTATAGCTATTTTCACAATATTGATTCACCCTATCCATGAAAATGGAATGTTTTTCCATTTGTTTCTGTCCTCTCTTATTTCCTTGAGCAGTGGTTTCTAGTTCTCCTTGAAGAAGTCCTTCACGTCCCATGTAAGTTGTATTCCTAGGTATTTTATGCTCTTTGTAGCAATTGTGAATGGAAGTTCACCGATGATTCGGCTCTCTGTTTGTCTATTATTGGTGTATAGAAATGCTTGTGATTGGTGCACACTGATTCTGTATCCTGAAACTTTGCTGAAGTTATCAGCTTAAGGAGTTTTTGGGTGAGGCGATGGGGTTTTCTAAATATACAATCATGTCATCTGCAAACAGAGACAATTTAGCTTCCTCTCTTCCTATATGAATATCCTTTATTTCTTTCTCTTGCCTGACTGCTCTGGCCAGAACTTCCAATACTATGTTGACAAGGAGTGGTGAGAGAGGGCACCCTTGTCTTGTGCCAGTTTTCAAGGGGAATGCTTCCAGCTTTTGCCCATTCAGTATGATATTGGCTGTGGGTTTGTCATAAATAGCTCTTATTATTTTGAGATACTTTCCATCAACACTTAGTTTATTGAGAGTTTTTAGCACGAAGGGGTGTTGAATTTTATCAAAGGCGTTTTCTGCATCTATTAAGATAATCATGTGGGTTTTGTCGCTGGTTCTGTTTATGTGATGGATTACGTTTGTTGATTTGTGTATGTTGAACCAGCCTTGCATCCCAGAGATGAAGCTGACTTGAACATGGTGGATAAGCTTTTTGATGTGCTGCTGTATTCAGTTTGCCAGTATTTTACTGAGGATCTTCACATCAATGTTCATCAGGGATACTGGCCCAAAATTTTCTTTTTTTATTGTCTCTCTGCCAGTTTTTGGAATCAGGATGATGCTGGCCTCACAAAATGACTTAGTGGGGAGTCCCTCTTTTTCTATTGTTTGTAATAGTTTCAGAAGGAACGATACCAGCTCCTCTTTGTACCTCTGGTAGAATTTGGCTGTGAATATGTCTGGTCCTGGACTTTTTTTGGTTGGTAGGCTATTAATTACTGCCTCACTTTCAGAACTTGTTATTGGTGTATTCAGGGATTCAACTTCTTCCTGGTTTAGTCTTGGGAGGGTGAATGTGTCCAGAAATTTATCCATTTCTTCTAGATTTTCTAATTTATCTGCATAGAGTTGTTTATAGTATTCTCTGATAGTAGTTTGTATTTCTGTGGGATCAGCTGTGATATCCCCTTTATCATTTTTTATTGTGTCTATTTGATTCTTCTCTCTTTTCTGCTTCATTAGTATGGCTAGCGGTCTATCTATTTTGTTAATCTTTTCAAAAAACCAGCTCCTGGATTCACTGATTTTTTGAAGGGTTTTTCATGTCTCTATCTCCTTCAGCTCTGCTCTGATCTTAGTTATTTCTTGTCTTCTGCTAGCTTTTGAATTTGTTTGCTCTTGCTTCTCTAGTTCTTTTAATTGTGATGTTAGGGTGTCGATTTTAGTTCTTTCCCTCTTTCTCCTGAGGGCATTTAGTGCTATAAATTTCCCTCTGAACACTGCTTTAGCTGTGTCCCACAGATTCTAGTATGTTTTGTCTTTATTTTCATTGGTTTCAAATAACTTATTTATTTCTGCCTTAATTTCATTATTTACCCAGTAGTCATTTGGGAGCAGGCTGTTCAGTTTCCATGTAGTTGTGCAGTTTTGAGTGAGTTTCTTAATCCTGAGTTCTAATTTGATTGCACTGTGGTCTGAGAGACTGTGATGATTTCCATTCTTTTGCATTTCTTGAGGAGTGTTTTACTTCCAATTATGTGGTCAATTTTAGAATAAGTGCTATGTGGTGCTGAGAAGAATGTATATTCTGTTCATTTGGGGTGGAGAGTTCTGTAGATATCTATTAGGTCCACTTCATCTACAGCTGAGTTCAAGTCCTGAATATCCTTGTAAATTTTCTGCCTCATGGATCTATCTAATACTGACAGTGGGGAGTTAAAGTCTCCCACTATTACTGTGTGGGAATCTAAGTTTCTTTGAAGGTCTCTAAGAACTTATTTTATGAATCTGGGTGCTCCTGTATTGGGTGCATACATATTTAGGATAGTTAGCTCTTCTTGTTACATTGATCCCTTTACCATTATGTAGTACCCTTCTTTGTCTTTTTTGATCTTTCTTGGTTTAATGTCTGTTTTATCAGAGACTAGGATTGCAACCCCTGCTTTTTTTGCTTCCCATTTGCTTGGTAAATATTTCTCCATCCTTTTATTTTGAGCCTATGTGTGTCTTTGCACATAAAATGGGTCTCCTGAATATGGCACACTGATGGGTCTTGACTCTTTATCCAATTTGCCAGTCTGTGTCTTTTAATTGGAGCATTTAGCCCATTTACATTTAAGGTTAATATTGTTAGGTATGAAGCTGATCCTATTATCATGATGCTATCTGGTCAATTTGCACATTAGTTGATGCAGTTTCTTCATAGCATCAATGGTCTTTACAATTTGGTATGTTTTTGCAGTGGCTGGTACCGGTTTTTCCTTTCCATATTTAGTGCTTCCTTCAGGAGCTCTTGTAAGGCAGGCCTGCTGGTTACAAAATATTTCAGCATTTGCATGTCTGTAAAGGATTTTATTTCTCCTTCACTTATGAAGCTTAGTTTAGCTGGATGTGAAATTCTGGGTCGAAAATTCTCTTAATAATTTTGAATATTGGCCCCCACTCTCTTCTGGTTTGTAGGGTTTCTGCAGAGAGATCTGTGGTTAGTCTGATGGGCTTCCCTTTGTAGGTAACCTGACCTTTCTCTCTGGCTGCCCTTAATATTTTTTCCTTCATTTCAACCTTGGTGAATCAGATGAGTATATGTCTTGGAGTTGCCATTCTCGAAGAGTATCTTAGTGCTGTTCTCTGTGTTTCCTGAATTTGAATATTGGCTTGTCTTGCTAAGTTGTGGAAGTTCTTCTGGAAAATATCCAAGTGTGTTTTCCAACTTGGTTCCCTTCTCCCCATCATTTTCAGGTATACCAATCAATTGTAGGTATGGTCTTTTCACACAGTCCCATATTTCTTGGAGGTTTTATTCATTCCTTTTCATTCTTTTTTCTTTTCCTAATCTTGTCTTCATGCCTTATTTCAGTAAGTTGATCTTCAGTCTCTGATATCCTTTCTCCCACTTGATCGATTTGAGTACTGATACTTGTGTATGCTTCATGAAGTTCTCGTGCTGTGTTTTTCAGCTCCATCAGTTCATTTATGCTTCTTTCTAAACTGGTTATTCCAGTTAGCAGTTCCTGTAATCTTTTATCAAGGTTCTTAGCATCCTTGCATTGGGTTAGAACATGCTCTTTTAGCTTGGAGGAGTTTGTTATTACCCACCTTCTGAAGCCTACTTCTGTCAATTCGTCAATCTCATTCTCTGTCCAGTTTTGTGCCTTTGCTGGAGAGGAGTTGCAATCATTTGGAGAAGAAGCATTCCGGTTTTTGGAATTTTCAGCATTTTTGCGCTGGTTTTTCCTCATCTTCGTGCATTTATCTACCTTTGATCTTTGAGCTGATGACCTTTGGATGGGGTTTTTGTGTGGGGGTCCTTTTTGTTAATGTTGATGTTTTTGCTTTCTGTTTGCTAGTTTTTCTTCTAATAGGCCCCTCTTCCACAAGTCTGCTGCAGTTTGCTAGAGGTCCACTCCAGACCCTGTTTGTCTGGGGTATCACCAGTGGAGGGTGCAGAACAGCAAAGATTGCTGCCTGCTCCTTCCTCTGGAAGCTTTGTCCCAGAGGGGCACCAGTCTGATGCCAGCAGAGCTCTCCTATATGAGGTGTCTGTTGAACCCTGTTGGGCGGTCTCTCTCAGTCAGGAGGCACAGGGGTCAGGGACCAACCTGAGGAGGCAGTCTGTCCCTTAGCAGAGTGTGCTGGGAGAGTCCTCCTAGTTAGGATCAGCTGCTCTCTTCAGAGCTGGCAGGCAGGAAAGTTTAAGTCTGCTGAAGCAACACCCACAGCTTCCCCTTCCCCCAGGTGGTCTGTCCCAGGGAGTTTTATCTGCAAGCCCCTGACTGGGGCTCCTTTCTTTCAGAGATGCCCTGCCCAGTGAAGAGGAATCTAGAGAAGGTATCTGGCCACAGCCACTTTGCCACACTGTGGTGGATTCCACCCAGTCCAAACCTCCTGGCCTCCTTAGCACTGTCAGAGGAAAACTGCCTACTCAAGCCTCAGTAACGGGGGACACTCCTCCCCCTACAAGCTCGATCATCCCAAGTCGACTTCAGAATGCTGTGCTAGCAGCGAGAATTTCAAGCCAGTGGTTCTTGGCTTGCTGGACTCCATGGCAGTGGGACCCACTGAGCGAGACCACTCGGCTCCCTGCCATCAGCCCCCTTTCCAGGGGAGTGAATGCTTCTGTCTCACTGGGGTTCCAGGTGCCACTGGGGTATGAAAAAACTCCTGAAGCTAGCTCAGTGTCTGCCCAAATTGCCACCCAGTTTTGTGCTTGAAACCCAGGGCCCTGGTGGTGTAGGCTCATGAGGGAACCTCCTGATCCATGGACTGCAAAAACCATGGGAAAAGCGTAGTATCCAGGCCGGGTAGCACAGTCCCTCACCGCTTCCCTTGGCTGGGGGAAGGAAGTCCCCTGGCTCCTTGCAAGTCCAGGGTGAGGTGACGCCCCACCCTGCTTCTGCTCGCCCTCTGTGGGCTGCACCCACTGCCTAACCAGTAGTCCCAATGCGATGAACTGTGTACCTCAGCTGGAAATGCAGAAATCACCTGTCTTCTGCGTTGGTCTTGCTGGGAGCTGCAGACCACAGCTGTTCCTATTTGGCCATCTTGCCAGATCTCATATTTTCCTTTCAAATTTCCCTTTGGTCATGAGGGAGGATGACTTCCTAATACGGATTGCAGTTCCCTAGAAGTAGGTCCTTTAGAAAGCCCTTCCTGACAACCTAGAAATGCCTTTTTCTTATAAAGTACAATATGATCTCTCTTCTATGTGCTCACTTTGAAAAGATATTATACCAGAAAGCAGATGAATAAGTTATTCTAAAATTCATGTATAATCATAGAAAATATAAGGAAATACCTTATATTTAAATATATTTAAATACATTAAAATGTTAATGGTATATATCTCTGGGAAATAAGATTACATGTGATTTTTTTGTTTTCTAATTAATTCATCACTGCTACTTTTAAAAATACAAAATAAAAACATGCATTACCTTTATAATCAGAAAAAAAGCCCCCAAAATTATTGTAAACATATTGGGTTACATTCATTCACAGTAGGTTTGAAAATATCAATAAGCAAACCCATGTTTTGTTTTTTTTTTGAGAAAGAGTCTTGCTCTGTCACCCAGGCTGGAGTGCAGTGGCAAGATCTCGGCTCACTGCAACCTCTGCCCCCCGGGGCAAACCCATGTTCGTTTTTACTAATTTGAGTTACAACCAAACAAAAATGCAAATAGCTTTCAAAATTACTACTACCTAGCATACTTTTCAGCATCAAATTAAGGTCAGGGATACTGATAATTGTTAAGTTCTATAAAAATCTCCTAAAAGATGAGAATAAGTTAGGGTAGACTAAGTTAGCCCTATTATTTTAGTCTCTCTTTTTTTTTTTTTTTTTTTTTTTTGAGATGGAGTTTCACTCAATCTTGGCTCACTGCAACCTCTGCCTCTTGGGTTCAAACAATTCTCCTGCCTCAGCCTCCCGAGTAGCTGGAATTACAGGCGCCTGCCAACACACACAGGTAATTTTTGTATTTTTAGTAGAGACAGGGTTTCGCCATGTTGGCCAGGCTGGTCTTGAACTTCTGACCTCAAGTGATCTGCCCACCTTGGCCTCCCAAAGTGGTGGGATTACAGGTGTGAGCCACCGTGCCCCGCCTGCACTCTGTTTTGAGGTGGATAGAATGGCCGAGTCAGCCTGTTACCAGTATAAAGCATTTTCTGGAAGTAAAGCATGATATAACTATAAATGGTTTCATTATAATTATCTCCTTAAGGAACAGAGAACTCTTTTCAAAACAGTAAAAACCCATATGCCAGTTGGGTTTTTTCTCACTTGATAAGATTAGCGTTAGATTGTGTCTTGGAGGTAATTCACTTTCATTTGCATAGTACCTGGTTTTGTTGCTTTCAGGAGGATCAACAGCAGAACGTGCCTCCACGTTATAAATAAATACCAGTAGAAAAGAACATTGTAAGGTAGAATCCTATCTTTTAGATTGTCAAATACTCTTTCATTTTTCCTTTCTTTCCCTCCAGGAGGGTCATTTTAAATTTGGGAAGTCTAACTGCCATCTTTCTAATACATAACAATGATTCTGGGCCTCACTTTTTCTCCTTTCCTGAATCCAGCATATGTCAGTTTCTGGTAGCTTGGATCAGTCAAAATGAGCAGCCTCTCCAAAAGCAAACCCAAGCCCAGGAGTGGCTTGAAAAGAATCAGCTACACCAAACCATAAACAACCCAAAGGAATAACTTTGATCTTGGCACCATGCTCTGGATCATAAAATGAGCCAGGAGACCAAAAGAAACAGGGGAGAATTTTACACAAAGTGCAAGTTTACTGCAGTCTGGCACCTGGCTATTAGCAGGATAATGCCCATCCCCACACTTCCCCAGGAAGGCTGTGCTGAAGTTTCAAAAATTAGAAAGAAAAGGCTGCTGTGAGAAGGAAGAATTCTCAAGGATTTTTTTTTAACGTAGTCAACAGTCTCAATGTGGTCCCCAAATTCTTTGCAGCTGTTCCACTTTCTCATGTACTTCATTCACCAGATCCCGGCTTTGAGACCAACACCAGTAAGAGCTGCAGGTCAATTATTAAGCCATTCACACTGATCATGAAGACACCAAAAACGGATAAACTTGCCATTCCTCACTCCTATTTCTCAGGCCCACACTCAAAACCTAAGTCCACACATTTCGGGAGTATGCGAACATTAAAGTTTGGGCAAAATTTTTTTGGTAGAGTCCACATTCACACTAAGGCATGTGACATGTTTCTTCCCATGTGTCCTCCTTGTCTATTATTCACATTTTAATGAGTCATTAGAAAGGTAAGTTTTGAAATGTTGCTTCTGTCATTGCTGAGTTGTTATCTCAGCCAACACAATGTGTAGCAAAGACAAACTATCCCCACCGAGCCTGTCTGAATGTCTGATATCCAGAAAAGTGAACACTAAAATGCTGGTGGAGGTGGTGTTCGCAGTCACTGAGTTTTGGAGCAGTTGATTATACAGCAGTAGAAAACTGAAACAGTCCCCTACAGATAGTATCTGCCTGTCCTACGAACTTACTGACCCAACACCTGATAGATAGATTTTTCCACTTAATGCACACTTCCTTTGTTTCACTAAATGCCAAACAAGGATGTTCCATTGTATGCCTTTCTGGGTTTTCATTCCTCACCTTTCAAGTCTTCTAAGCTCTTCACTCAAGAGGCTCTGCAGCTCTAGCTTTTCCAGAATAAGTTCACATTGTCTCTGGTACTGCTCTCCAGGGTTTTCAGGAAAGGAAGTGTGGAGGGCATTCACACCTCCTAGCAGTGCACCTCCCTGAAGGGGTGAGAAAATACCAGGAGAGTCACCAGGCCAGCCTGCATAGCGGTAAGTACACTCTAGGGACCAGCAATCCCCGGGGGCTAAGACCGCCCTTTACACCCCTATGCTGGGTATGAAAATCACTTGGGAGGCTTTTTCAACTTTCTATAGTTCACTCCCCCAGTTCTTGGTGGCAATCATTGCTCTAGGAAGCTATACTGTCACTGGTGGGCTATGAACATCCCTCGGGTGTGTTGAGGAAAAAAATAATCGAAGCCCACTACTTTACAACAATGGGCAAAAGCAACGCCACCCATGCAGCAAATGTCTCCAGGATGCTGTTTCCTCTTTATTTAATCGGTTACCTTTGGATATATTTCCAGGAATTACTAGATCTAGAATATGAGCATTTTAATAACTTTTGATATGTTAATAAAGTGTCCTTTTTTTAAAAAAAAGAAAGTTTGTAATTAGGATAAAAATTAGGTACACAAAATATCCTTACCTGCATTGAGGACTCCATGACTGACACCACCGTAATAGCGTCTTCCAGAGTTACAGTATCACGAAACATCAGGCGAGCATGAGCTAAGAAAACAAAACACATTTGTTTTTTAGGAATATTTGAGGTGAGAAATGTAATTTCTCTAACCTCCCCCCCTCACCATTTGTATTTTATGAATGAGCTATTAATAACAAAATAATTTTACTAGAACAAGCACAAAAGTCAACATTCAACTAGCTTTAAGGTTGTTTCTATAATGAGCCTAATCCTTCTGTGTAGCCCACACAATCTTGTATGTTTATATGAAAAAGTACTCTGGGCTCTAGCAAAGAAACGGGCTATATAAACATACATTTAATATTCAGCAACTTTAGTCCTCACTTTCTAGTCTTTTATAAAACTCATTTTTCATATCTGGCACTCCTCTTTATGATCTATGAGCTTTTCAAAGCTACCAAACAAACAATTCTAAATTCTGAGTATTTCTTGCCCTAATATTAGCTATAAATCCTTGAAAAAAGAAAGTCCATTTGTTTTACAGTATTTTTTATTAAGCTTGTATTATTTTATTTTATTATTCAGTTCATGTGAATTCTTTTTTTAGATTTAAACAAAAGCTAAAATGTAAAAGCCAATGTTAGAAGAAAAGAATTAAGATACATGTTAGCTATATGTATATATGTAATGGGGCCAGGCATGGCATTGTCAAGTTGGTTGTTATAATGACAGGGGTGGACTGCAACTGGCAATTAATGAGCAAGAACCGGTGATGCCATATGGGAAACAATTCCAAACAAGAAACTGTCCCACTCAAAATGCTAACAGAGCTACCACTGAGAAACAAAACATCAGAAATAAGGCTTTCTAAGTCAATGGTATATTAAGTTCTAGGAGATCTTAAGATGGCACAAAGATTCCTCTTTCTTAATGACACCACATTCCAGTCAATACTCATCATCTGTCCTCAGAGGAGCAGAGATCTCCTGGCTCAGAGCCTTTATTTTTAAGTGACTATGAGCACCTTAGAGTGGGGGTTATTCTCATTCAACTTTGAATCCATGGTGCCAAGCCCCATGCCTTGCACACACACAGCATTCAATACAAGCATCATTTGTTGAATGAAATAGACCTTCTGCTAATCGTATCAAGCTTTCCAACAGCCGAATGGTGGTCCGGGCAGCGTTCCGGGAATCACTCTGCCTTTGCATCTGGTAGTACCGGAGAAGAACTTGATTGCCCACATCAGACAGTGTGGGCTGCAGATTCCTTATGAGGCAGAAATAGGTTTTCATCTTTTCCATGCTCCAGAGCTTCTCTGATTTGCTTGGGTAACCTGTATGTATCAGGTGTTGGGTCAGTAAGTTCTTAGGACAGGCAAACATCTCATTTTAAGGATTTTTATAAAGTTCTGGTACTCATTTGTTAAAAGATAACCTTCATGTTTTGTGGTTATTGAAATCTAGACTCGTCTGCATAGCATATAATCAGCAGTCTCATGATCTAAGCTTAATAAAGTTAAGCTTCCTACCTTTATTAAAAATTATTCAGAATAATTCTGGTCTTCCCAGTAATCAATAATATTCGAGTACATCTATTTTTTTTTGAAATGGAGTCTCACTCTGTCACCCAGGCTGGAGCACAGTGGCACGATCTCTGTTCAATGCAACCTCCACCTCCTGGGATCAAGCAATTCTCCTGCCTCAGCCTCTGCAGTAGCTGGGATTACAGGTGTGCACACCACCATGCCCAGTTGATTTTTGTATTTTAGTAGCGACTGGGTTTCATCATGTTGGCTAGGCTGGTCTTGAACTCCTGACCTCAGGTGATCCACCTGTCTCAAAGTGCTGGGATTACAGGTGTGAGCCACCACGCCCAGCCTGAGTAAATCTGATTTAAAGAGAAGCCTACATTTAGAGATTTGTTTCATAATTCATTCTGGTTTTATGTGCAAGAGGTGAGCAGTAATTCTGTATCATAAGGTTGTCCCCTTTCATCATAAGGCACATATTTATAACAACTTTAGTCTCATTAGTCGCAGGTAGAGAAAGGCCCTTTTCCTTCAACTCAGTATTCTGAGGCCCCGTAAGTGGCTCCTCTCACTGCTTTCTGTCTAAGCTTTTCTCTATTGCCTGGTACTACATAGCCTATCTTGGGTATTTATTTAATTTTCTTGAAAGAGAATTTCTTTTAGTTACAGCTAATCTCTCTTTGTTATTTTGAATGCTTTGTTTGTCTTTACGTACCTTTATTTTCCAAGATAAAGGAGGAAATGATACGATCCCAGTCTTCATTCTTGGTATCAAGCAAAACCAGGATCAGGTCAAATCGACTTAGGAGTGGGCTGCCGAGGGCAATGTTCACAGACACGGACTCCTGGGGGTCATACTGGCCTTTGGGGTTCGTTGCTGCCAGGATGGTGGTCCTTGTGTTCAGCTTGCACACGAGGCTGCCAAGAGAGACAGTACAATTGACTGATTGTGAGGTTCAGATAAAATGCAAGATTACAGCTGTTAATAAAATGGGGCTGCTCTTGCACCTTGAAAATCTACGAACTCCTATGAAAGAAAATGTAGAATGACAGAAGGAGATATCACAAACATCAACTTCCAACAAAGTATACTGAAACTATTCTATCTTAAAGAGAAGTAACCGTTCAATAAACACTTTTTATGCCCCTGCTATGAGGAGACCCCTCTGCTAAGTGCTAAGAAGTATCCAAATTAAACCAAACTCTTCTTAAGGGGCTTGCAATCTACTAGCTATAATGTAACACAAGGCAGAATATGGTTAAGTTCTAAAAGAATAAAGTTCCCAGGGGAAATAGGGATGATGTGTATTCATCTATGTGGATAGAAAAGATGAACAGAGAAGCAAGCACTGTGAAGCAACTTTTGAACTGAGCCTTTCAAGACCTCTGGACATTTTTAGGTGGAGAAAGACATGCATTTGCAGAGGGGGTGAGGGTAGAGTGAGGATGACTCTGGAGAATAGTGAGTGGTTGAGGCAAAAACTTTCTGTGTATTCATTCATTTTGTTTTGATTTTTTTTCTAAACATGAAAGAAACAAAAAAGAGAGAAAGAGGGAGGGAAAGGAAATCAGAAAATATAAGGATTGATTTGGCACTGAGCTTCTGAGGAGCAATTGTGAAGGGAAGTCTGATGAGGACTGGGTTGGTGGGTGGGTTGGACAGGAAAGGACTGTGGACAGGAGGCAGGGTAGGGCTCTAGTACAATGGTCCAGTAGAGGGACAAGGTAGTCCTAAATGGAGCATAGCAGAATAGGGATGGATGTGACATAACTTAGATATTGTTTTTAAACTAATTAATGACGGGCTAGTTCTCAAAATAATGTGACATATTCATTGGCAATAACAAATGTAAAAATTTGAATCTGTAAATTTGTATGCTGTGCACTTGATGCCCATTTTTAGTTATAGTGGGACGTCTGCCTCCCAAGTCACAGCCCTATGACATCAGCAACATGTGTTACATTTGTTAATCCCTGATCTATTTCTAGCTAGCAGCTACTTCATTCCCTGAGGCTGAAAATGTTTGAGAATCTTTATTTGTGGCAAGTGGCACAAGAAGACACTCATTAAATAAATAAGAGAAAGATAAACGAGGCATTTTTACCAAAAACTAAATTCCCTTTTAAAAAATTAGTGACAAGGAAAAATTCTGGACAGTCCACATCTTACAATTTATGTGTCAAAATGGCTTTTGTAAAGACAGTTGTTTAGAACTTAGAATATAATTTGCCATAGAACAATGTAATAAGCGGTTCCTAAGTAACCCACAAAAGCACATTTAACCCACACTGAAGAGAGACTATTTGCATTTCTTATTTAAAAATGTCCACAACACTGGCAATGAAACAAAATACAATTGCATATGACATAATTTTTACAAAATTATTTTTAATGCTAGGTCAAATGAATTGTTCATTCATCCTCTCTCTGACCAACCAATATTTATAGACCATTTCCTTTGTGCAAAAAGCTGTACTGAGAATCCAAAAAGGTATACATCTGATCTCCGCCGCCAACTAGCTTACAACAGAACTGCTGGGGAAAGAAGAGGTGGAGCAGAGTGCCTGCCAGATCATAAGTGTGCAAGGAGTGCTGGTGTCAGTATCAGCATTAGTATCAGCATTAGTATCAGCATTAGTATCAGCAGGGAGAAACTTCGGTGGGGACACCTGGAGATCTACAGGGGATATAATTGGAAAGTTTTCCAACGTATGAGAAGAAAAATGAACAAAGACAGAAAGAAGGTGGTAAATTATGCCTGAGGTAACTGGGGGAATTAATTTTTCCATTAGAAAAGCTTAAGCTTAAGAATCATGCTGGTGGATCTCCAGAGCTCAGGAGTTTGAGACCAGCCTGGGCAACATGGTGAAACCCCATCCCTACTAAAAATACAAAAAATAGCCGGCACAGTGGTACACACCTGTGGTTCCAGCTGCTTAGGAGGCTGAGTTGGGAGAATCACTTGAGCCTGGGAGGTAGAGGCTGCAGTGAGCCGAGATTGTGCCATTGTACTCTCAAAGCAAGAGACCATCTCAAAAAAAAAAAAAAAAAAAGTTGGGGGTGGGGGGAACTAACAAAAATTTGTATGCAAAGAAAAAAGGCTGTCTGAGGTGAAGTCAGCAGAAATAGGAGCAAGGAAAATACGGGAGTGGGCAGAGGAAGAGGAGATTATGAGAGATAAGTCAGGCAGATCCCTGTAGCAAAGGGGGAGGATGAAGACAGTGCCAGGAAAGACAGGGTGGTCTCTGGGCATTTGAAAGTGGGGAAGACCGTATGTAAACCTGGTGGGTACAGACCTGTGATACAAACATTTTTTTAAAAACAAAATGGGGCTTTAGAAAACAAACACAAATACATACATACAGTTTAATCCTAAGTACACTGTGCGTAGTAGTGGCTCACTACATACTAAATGAATGAATTCATAGACTGTAAGGTAACTCATTTTTCTATCCCATATGAACTCTACCTTCTTCAACAATATTAATAAAAATAACTACATTTTTAATATCAAGCAAGCACTGCATTAGGTTTACAAAGATCATCCCTAATCACAGCAACCTGAAGGGTAGGTGCTATTATCACAAACTTAGAAATAAGAAAACTATAAGTTCAGAAATATTAACTTCCCCAAGGTTACACTGAGAGGAGCAGAGCTGAGATTCAAACCTAGATCTGCTGGGCTCCAAAATCAATGTGCTTTTACTTCCAGACTGCCGATTCTGCCTGGGATTCTGGGCATCAATTTATTTGCTTTACTTTATATATATATATATATATTTTTTTTTAAGAGACATGGTCTTACTCTGTTCCCCAGGCTGTAGTGCAGTGGAGCAATTACAGCTCACTACAGCCTCAAACTCCTGGGCTCAAGTGATCCTTCTGTCTCTACCTCCCAAGTAGCTAGGATTACAGGTGTACATCATCATGCCCAGCTGATTTTCAGAAAATTTTTTGTGGAGATGGAATCTTGCTATGTTGCCCAGGCTGGTCTTGAACTCCTGGCCCCAAGAATCCTCCCGCCTTGGCCTCCCAAAGTGCTGGGATTACAAGTGTGAGCCACCATGCTCAGCCTATTTTTGTCCTACTAAATGTGGTGTTCCTTGAGAGACTGTGATTTATTGTTATAATCCTCACACTGCCTGGTACATAGTAAATGCTTAATAAATGTACATAATTTAAATGATAAATAAAAATAAATCTTTACTTAGTTCAGTATTTCTGAAATTCAGAATTATTCTACATTTACAGGCTTTGTCATAAAAGGATGCTGATACATATTTCTTTCGTATTAAACTTCAAGAAGACATTCCAGTTTATGAAAAAGCTACTTTTACATTTATTTAATCCACACATTTAAACGTCCTACAAACACAGTAGTAACTGTTCTACTAATAACTTGTGTAACCTAACATTGTAAAGTTATTTTTACGAGTAAAGACCCTTAAGAAAGTGCCCTTGTTTTTGTGAAGGTCTCCCATTACTCCCTTTACGGGATGATCCTCATCTTTATTTATGGCTTTGATCACCACCTATATGCTGGTACTTCCAAATTTATCGCCAGCCTGTGGCACCAGGTGCTATATGTTCACCAAACCTTGTTTTCTTCTCCTCCTGGGAATAGAGCAAGATTGTATTTCCTATTCCCATTACAGTTAAGTAGGGCTATGATACCAAGTCTGGACAATGAAGTAAAGATAGAAGAACATAAACCACTTTTAGGTCTGGCCCCTAAAAGCCTTCGCAGGCACGTGGTGAGCACAGGAAAAAACTGACCAATCTTCAAAGAGAAATGGAAAGCAATAAAGACATCTCAGAAATTTGAGGTTTTGAAGTGTTAGGGAAAAAAAAAATGCTTCTAGACCCCAGACAGTAAGAGGCAAAATTGAAAAAAGCTTGAACAAAGGCCCAGTAAATTTTCTCAGTTATATAAAGTCACTTAGATTGAGCATGAAATCTGCTTTAGATGGTCGTAAGGTAGCCACTGTTAAATAATGAAGCCCACACCCATGTTCTTAGCCGCATTACACACACAACAGCTGAGAGGCGGAGAAAATCCAGGCGTACATAGATGCAGGAATGGATAAGGAAAATGCGGTCTATACATACAATGGAAAATTGTTCAGTCTTAGAAAGAAAATTCGAACACATACTACAACATGGAAGAACCTTAACTATATCATGCTAAGTGAAATAAGTCAGTTACGAAAGATAAATACTGTATGATTCCACTTAAGTGTGAAATATCTAGAGTAGTCAAATCCATAGAAACAGAAAGTAGAATGGTGGTTGCTAGGGGCTGGGAGGAGGAGGAAATGGGAGTTTTTTTTAACAGGTATAGAGTTTCAGTTTGCAAGATGGAAAGAGTCCTGGTAATTGCTTGTACAATGTGACTTACACTTTTTTTAATTATTATTATACCTTAAGTTCTGGGATATATGTGCAGAACATGCAGGTTTGTTACATAGGTATACATGTGCCACGGTGGTGTGCTGCACCCATCAACCCATCATCTACATTAGGTATTTCTCCTAATGCTATCCCTCCCCTAGACCCCCACCCACCAACAGGCCCCAGTGTGTGATGTTCCCCTCTCCGTGTCCATGTTTTCTCATTGTTCAACTCCCATTTATAAGTGAGAACATGCAGTGTTTGGTTTTCTGTTCCTGTGTTAGTTTGCTGAGAATGACGGTTTCCAGCTTCACTCATGTCCCTGCAAAGGACATGAATTCATCCTTTATGGCTGCATAGTATTCCATGGTATATATGTGCCACATTTTCTTTATCCAGTCTATCATTGATGGGCATTTGGGTTACTTCCAAGTCTTTGCTATTGTGAACACTGTGCTGCAGTAAACATATGTGTGCATGTGTCTTTATAGTAGAATGATTCATAATCCTTTGGGTATATACCCAGTAATGGGATTGCTGGGTCAAATCGTATTTCTGGTTCTAGATCCTTGAGGAAATCGCCACACTGTCTTCCACAATGGTTGAACTAATTTACACACCCACCAACAGTGTAAAACAGTTCCTATTTCTCCACATGCTCTCCAGCATCTATTTCCTGACTTTTTAATGATCACCATTCTAAGTGGCGTGACATAGTACCTAATTGTGGTTTTGATTTGCATTTCTCTAATGATCAGTGATGATGAGCTTTTTTTCACGTTTGTTGGCCATATAAATGTCTTCATTTGAGAAGTGCCTGTTCATATCCTTCACCCACTTTTTGATGTGGTTTTTTTTTTCTTATAAATTTGTTTAAGTTCTTTGTAGATTCTGGATATTAGACCTTTGGCAGATAGATAGATTGCAAAAATTTTCTCACATTCTGTAGGTTGCCTGTTCACTCTGATGATAGTTTCTTTTGCTGTGCAGAAGCTCTTTAGTTTAATTAAATCCCATTTGTCAATTCTGGCTTTTGTTACCATTGCTTTTGGTGTTTTAGTCATGAAGTCTTTGCCCACCCCTATGTCCTGAATGCTATCACCTAGGTTCTCTTCTAGGGTTTTTATGGTTTTAGGTCTTACGTTTAAGCCTTTAATCCATCTTAATTTTTGTGTAAGGTGTAAGGAAGGGGTCCAGTAGCAGTTTTCTGCATATGGCTAGCCAGTTTTCCCAACACCATTTATTACATAAGGAATAATTTCCCCATTGCTTGTTTTTGTCAGGTTTGTCAAAGATCAGATGGTTGCAGATGTGTGGGATTATTTCTGAGGCCTCTGTTCTCTTCCATTGGTCTGTATATCTGTTTTTGGTACCAGTACCATGCTGTTTTGGTTACTGTAGCCTTGTAGTCTAGTTTGAAGTCAGGTAGTGTGATGCCTCCAGCTTTGTTCTTTTTGCTTAGGACTGTCTTGTCTATATGGGCTCTTTTTTGGTTCCATATGAAATTTAAAGTAGCTTTTTCTAACTCTGTGAAGAAAGTCAATGGTAGCTTGATGGGGATAGAATTGAATCTATAAATTACTTTGGGCAGTATGGCCATTTTCACAATATTGATTCTTCCTATCCATGAACATGGAATGTTTTTCCATTTGTTTCCATCCTCTCTTATTTCCTTGAGCAGTGGTTTGTAGTTCTCCTTGAAGAGATGTTTCACATCCCTTGTAAGTTGTATTCCTAGGTATTTTATTCTCTTTGTAGCAATTGTGAATGGGAGTTCACTCATGATTTAGCTCTCTGCTTGTCTATTATTGGTGTATAGGAATGCTTGTGAATTTTGCATATTGATTTTGTAACCTGAGACTTTGCTAAAGTTGCTTATCAGCTTAAAGAGATTTTGAGTGAGACAATGGGGTTTTCTAAATACACAATCATGTCATCTGCAGACAGAAACAATTTGACTTCCTCTCTTCCTATTTGTACCCATTATTTCTTTCTCTAGCCTGATTGCCCCGGCCAGAACTTCCAATACTATGTTGACTAGGAGTGGTGAGAGAGGGCATCCTTGTCTTGTGCCAGTTTTCAAGGGGAATGCTTCCAGCTTTTGCCCATTTAGTATATTGGCTGGGGGTTTGTCATAAATAGCTCTTATTATTTTGAGATATGTTCCATCAATACCTAGTTTATTGAGTTTTTAGCATGAAGGGGTATTGAATTTTACTGAAGGCCTTTTCTGCATCTATTGGGATAATCACGTGGTTTTTGTCATTGGTTCTGTTTAAGTGATGGATTATGTTTATTGATTCGCATATGTTGAACCAGCCTTGCTTCTCAGGGATGAAGCCGACTTGATCGTGGTGGACAGGCTTTTTGATGTGCTTCTGGATTCAGTGTGCCAGTATTTTACTGAGGATTTTCTCATCGATGTTCATCAGAGATATTGGCCTGAAATTTTCCTTTCTTGTTGTGTCTCCGCCAGGTTTTGATAGCAGAATGATGCTGGCCTCATAAAATGAGTTAGGGGGGAACCCCTCTTTTTCTATTGTTTGTAATAGTTTCAGAAGGAATGGTACCAGCTCCTCTTTGTACCTCTGGTAGAATCTGGCTGTGAATCTGCCTGGTACTGGGCTTTTTTGGGTTGGTAGGCTATTAATTATTGCCTCAATTTCAAAACTTGTTATTGGTCTATTCAGGTATTCGACTTCTTCCTGGTTTAGTCTTGGGAGGGTGTATGAGTCTAGGCATTTATCCATTTCTTCTAGATTTTCTAGTTTGTTTCTGTAGAAGTATTTATAGTATTCTCTGATAGTAGTATGTATTTCTGTGGGATCCGTGGTAATACCCCCTTTATCATTTTTTATTGTGTCTATGTGATTCTTCTCTCTTCTTCGTTAGCCTGGCTAGTGGTCTATTTTGTTCATCTTTTCAAAAATGAGCTCTTCGATTCATTGATTTTTTGAAGGGTTTTTCGTGTCTCTATCTCCTTCAGTTCTGCTCTCATCTTAGTTATTTCTTGTCTTCTGCTAGCTTTTGAATTTGTTTGCTCTTGCTTCTCTAGGTCTTTTAATAGTGACATAATTGCTTCTCTAGTTCTTTCAATTGTGATGTTAGGGTGCTGAATTTAGATCTTTCCCACTTTCTGATGTGGGCATTTAGTGCTATAAATTTCCCTCTGAACACTGCTTTAGCTGTGTCCCAGAGATTCTGGTATGTTGTGACTTTGTTCTCATTGGTTTCAAAGAACTTATTTATTTCTGCCTTAATTTCATTATTTACCCAGTAGTCATTCAGGAGCAGTTTCCATGTAGTTGTGCAGTTTTGAGTGAGTTTCTTAATCCTGAGTTCTAATTTGATTGCACTGTTGTCTGAGAGACTGTTATGATTTTCACTCTTTTGCATTTGCTGAGGAGTGTTTTACTTCCAATTAATTATGTAGTCAATTCTCGAATAAGTGCTATGTGGTGCTGAGAAGAATGTATATTCTGTTGATTTGGGGTGGAGAGTTCTGTAGATGTCTATTAGGTCCGCTTGGTCCAGAGCTGAGTTCAAGTCCTGAATATCCTTGTTAATTTTCTGTCTCGTTGATCTAATATTGACAGTGGGGTGTTCAAGTCTCCCACTATTATTGTGTGGGAGTCTAAGTGTCTCTGTAGGTCTCTAAGAACTTGCTTTATAAATCTGGGTGCTCCTGTATTGGGTGCATATATATTCAGGATAGTTAGCTCTTCTTGTTGCATTGATCCCTTTACCATTATGTAGTACCCTTCTTTGTCTTTTTTGATCTTAGTTGGTTTAAAGTCAGAGACTAGGATTGTAACCCCTGCTTTTTTTTGCTTTCCATTTGCTTGGTAAATATTCCTCCATTCCTTTATTTTGAGCCTATGTGTGTCTTTGCACGTGAGATGGGTCTCCTGAATACAGCACACTGATGGGTCTTGACTCTTTATCCAATTTGCCAGTCTGTGTCTTTTAATTGGGACATTTAGCCTGTTTACATTTAAGGTTAATATTGTTATGTGTGAATTTGATCCTGTTATTACGATGCTAGCTGGTTATTTTGCCTGTTAGTTGATGCAGTTTCTTCATAGCATCGATGGTCTTTACAATTTCATATGTTTTTGCAGTGGCTGGTACCGGTTTTTCCTTTCCATATTTAGGGCTTCCTTCAGGAGCTCTTGTAAGGCAGGCCTGGTGGTGACAAAATCTCTCAGCATTTGCTTGTCTATAAAGGATTTTATTTCTCCTTAGCTTATGAAGCTCAGTTTGCCTACATGTGAAATTTTGGGTTGAAAATTCTTTTTTTTTTTTTTTTTTTTTTTGAGACGGAGTCTCGCCCTGTCACCCAGGTTGGGAGTGCAGCGGCAGCGATCTCAGCTCACTGCAAGCTTTGCCTCCCAGGTTCACGCCATTCCCCTGCCTCAGCCTCCTGAGTAGCTGGGACTACAGGCACCCACCACCACGCCCAGCTTTTTTGTATTTTTATTAGAGACAGGGTTTCACCACGTTAGCCAGGATGGTTTTGATCTCCTGACCTCGTGATTCTCCTGCCTCAGCCTCCTGAGTAGCTGGGACTACAGGCACCCGCCACCATGCCTGGCTTTTTTGTATTTTTATTAGAGACAGGGTTTCACCATGTTAGCCAGGATGGTCTTGATCTCCTGACCTCGTGATCTGCCCAGTGCTGGGATTAGAGGCATGAGCCACTGTGCCCGGCCGAAAATTCTTTTCTTTAAGAATGTTGAATATTGGCCCCCACTCTCTTCTGACTTGTAGGGTTTCTGTAGAGAGATCCGCTGTTAGTCTGATGGGTTTCCCTTTGTGGGTAACCTGACCTTTCTCTCTGGCTGCCCTTAACATTTTTCCCTTCATTTCAACCTTGGTGAATCTGACAATTATGTGTTTCAGGGTTGTTCTTCTCGAGGAGTATCTTTGTGGTATTCTTTGTATTTCCTGAATTTGAATGTTGGCCTGTCCTGCTAGGTAGTTTTCCTGGGTAATATCCTGAAGTGTGTTTTCCAACTTGGTTCCATTCTCCCTGTCACTTTCAGGTACACCAATCAATCATAGGTTTGGTCGTTTCATATAGTCCCATATTTCTTGGAGACTTTGTTCGTTCCTTTTCATTCTTTTGTCTCTAATCTCATCTTCACGCTTTATTTCATTAAGTTGATCTTCAATCTCTGATATCCTTTCTTCTGCTTGATCAATTCAGCCATTGATACTTGTGTATGCTTCAAGAAGTTCTCATGCTATGTTTTTCAGCTCCATCAGGTCATTTATGTTCTTCTCTAAACTGGTTATTCTAGTTAGCAATACCTCTAACCTTTTTTCAAGGTTCTTATCTTCCTTGCACTGGGTTAGAACATGCTCCTTTAGCTCGGAGGAGTTTGTTATTTTCCACGTTCTGAAGCCTACTTCTGTCAATTCATCAAACTCATTCTCTGTCCAGTTTTGTTCCCTTGCTGGTGAGAAATTGTGGAGGAGAATTTGGAGAAGAAGTGTTCTGGTTTTTGGAATGTTCAGCCTTTTTGTGTTGGTTTTTCCTCACCTTTGTGGATTTATCTACCTACAGTCTTTGATGTTGGTGATCTTCAGATGGGGTTTCTGTGTGGACGTCCTTTTTGTTGATGTTGATGCTATTCCTTTCTGTTTGTTAACTCTCCTTCTAACAGTCAGGCCCCTCTGCTGCAGGTCTGCTGGCGTTTGCTGGAGGTCCACTCCAGACCCTGTTTGTCTGGGTATCACCAGCGGAGACTGCAGAACAGCAAAGATTACTGCCTGTTCCTTCCTCCAGAAGCTTTGTCTCAGAGGGCACCCACCAGATGCCAACCAGAGCTGTCCTGTACGAGGTGTCTGTCAACCCCTGCTTGGAGGTGTCTCCCAGTCAGGAGGCACGGGGGTCAGGGACCCACTTGAGGAGGCCTTCTGTCCTAGCAGAGCTTGAGCGCTGTGCTGGGAGATCTGCTGCACTCTTTAGAGCCAGCAGGCAGGAAAGTTTAAACCTGCTGAAGCTGTGCCCATAGCTGCCCCTTCCCCAAGGTGCTCTGTCCCAGGAAGATGGGAATTTTATCTATAAGCCCCTGACTGGGGCTGCTGCCTTTCTTTCTGAGATGCCCTGTCCAGAGAGCGACTTAATACTACTGAACTGTAGATGGTAGGTTTTTACGTTATGCTTTTTTTTTTTTTTCTCCACACACACAAAAGAATAGAAGGTGTTCTGAAGTGAATGTTTGTATCTCCTCCACTTCATATGTTGAAGCCCTAACACCCAGTGTTATGGTATTGGGAGGTGGGGCCTTTGGGAGGTGATTAGGTTTAATGAAGTTATAAGGATGGGACTCTCTGAGTGTCCCTCACATACATGAGCAAAAAATAACCTTTCATTCCGTTAAGTCACTGTTTGCTATAGCAGTTAGCCTACTCTGGCTCATATGTAGCATAATCTCTCCAGCAAGCTCCAGTTCCTTTGGCTATGGCAAAACCTATCCCAACAACGTTTGAGTGGTCTTCTCATCAAAGGAATCAGACCAGAGAACAGCCTGCACAGCAACATTGACATATTACTTGGTAGACTGTCTAACATTTCTATAGTGACAGGCCTTGATTTTTAAAAATTGTTTAGCTTTTTTTTTAAAAAAAAAACCAATAAAACTGCAAAATAAAACTATACTAATGGTATTCTCACAATCCATTATATATATATTTGGTAACCTTAAAATGCTAGGTACATATATTCTCTCCTCCATTTTTTTTTTTTTTTTTTTTTGTTTGAGACAGGGTCTTGCTCTGTCACCCAGGCTGGAGTACAGTGGTGCAATCACAGCCCACGGCAGCCTCCACCTCCTGGGCTCAAGCAAACCTCCCATCTCAGCCTCCTGTGTAGCTGAGACTACAGGCATGAGCTACCATGCCTGGATAATTGTACTTTCTGTAGAGCCAGTGTTTCGCTATGTTGCCTAAGCTGGTCTCGAACTCCTAGGCTTAAGCAATCCTCCCCATCCTCACCCCTGCCTTGGCCTCCCCAAACGCTGGGATTACAGGCATGAGCCACTGCGCTTGGCTCCTCCCCAACTTTTTAACAAGGTTGATAAAGTTGACAAACTACTTTTCACATCTACACTGGCTCAATGAACAGTAATGCAATTTACAAGCAAGGGGAATAGGAAAGAGGAAAGGGTAAAAGTATTGACCATATAAACAATCTAGAAAGAACAGTAAACTCTCAAAGTACATGGTTTGAACTTACATTTTTCACATCCTGGTGGCACACTTGGATGCCTACAAGGATCACTTCATCTGTTTCACAGCCCGTGCAGCCCCCTAGGGGTCAGGGCCCACCCAGTAGGGTTGGCTGGACAGAAGGACTTCCCCTCTTCTCCCTGCCTCTCTCTCCTCTGGCCCCCCTTAACCGGAGACTACACTGTGAAGACTACCACCAGAGATACAGCTTCATAAGATCCTGGAAAGCAGAGGCAAACAGGATGCTTGGGTACTGAGCAAGCACCCTGTACAACAGCAGTGGTTCCTAAGCCAGGCAGATCAACAAGACCCAAAGTAGGTTTTGACAATGCAGATTCCCAGGTCCCACTTTACAGATTCTAATTAAGTAGGCTTGCACCAGAAAACTGATGACTAGTCAAGTTAGATCTGTGTCCTGGCCCTTCTAGGGCTGTTAGAATCACAGTATACAATAAACGTTTACTTGTCTGTCTTGTTACACGGTTGTGAATGTCTTGAGAACAAAGGCCTCATCTTTTCGTCTTTAAGGTGCCAGCAGCTAGCAGAAAGCCTGACATTGTTTAGTGCTCAAAAAGATACATCTACTGAGCAAAACAAGTGCTATCTTGCCTTTTTTTTTTTTTTTGACATGGAGTCTCGCTCTGTCACCTACGCTGGTGCGCAGTGGTGTGATCTCAGTTCACTGCAGCCTCCGCCTCCTGGGTTCAAGCAATTCTCCTGCCTCAGCCTCCAGAGTAGCTGGGACTACAAGCATATGCCACCACGCCCAGGTACTTTTTGTATTTTTAGTAGAGATGGGGTTTCACCATATTGGCTAGGCTGGTCTCAAACTCCTGACCTTGTGATCCGCCCACCTCTGCCTCACAAAGTGCTGGCATTACAGGTGTGAGCCACTGTGCCCGGCTTATCTTGCCATTTTTAATTTTCAAATTGTACTTCATACCTAGGCATGTGAGTATAATTCAGTAGACATTACATATATCATGGAAATGTTAAATTTTCTCCTACAATGTGTCTTCAACAAATATTGAGGATGTCCTTGATTATTTAAAAATCTAGTGACACCCTGCTTTTGATGAGATGCTATCCTGCTTAAGTTAGAAAAGAACCTTGAAAATAATGAAACATTATCTTTCCCAAATTATGATTTATTTAGCATCCCACAGCCTTAAAGCTCATCATCATATCAAGTTATTCAAATGACTACACATTGTCATGTGGCACTGTGCTGCCATTCACTAGGCACAGGCACTGATTTGCACAGTTTAAAAAAAGCAAATTTTAATACTGACACCCTTTCTCCCCCCAGAGGCAGAGTTTTGCTCTGTCGCCCAGGCTGGAGTGCAATGGTCCAATCATAGCTCACTGCAGCCTCAACCTCCTAGGCTCAAGTGATCCTCCGGCCTCAGACTCCTGAGTATCAGGGACCACAGGCATGCATCACCACGCTTTGCTATTTTAAAAATTTTTGTAGAAAAGGGGTCTCATTATGTTGCCCAGGTTGGTCTTGAACTACGAGCCTCAAGTGATCCTCCGCCTCAGCCTCCCAAAGTGCTGGGATTACAAGTGTGAGCCACCACTCCCGAGCCCCCTTTTTTAAAAAAAAACTCATGTTGCATCATTTGCTTCCTGGTTTCGTCTTACTTCTATTTCATTAAGCAGCCAGGACAAAATTTAAGTAATTAAATTCCCAAACTTTAAAAATGTTTCCAGATTTAAGTAACATAAAGAATAACAAAATTATTGGTCTTCACAAGCATGTATTGATTCAAGAAGACCTATATTTTGGTTACTGACATAAGTTACATTTAGTAGGCTCTAGGCATCCTAAGTGTTTTACCATTTTTTCTGACTATAACAAGCTTTTGCAGTGCAGAAATCATATTGGCCTCTCCCAGTTGCTTAAGTATCTGAATGGTAGGGATTATGATATGCCCTTGTAGGTAAGGTATGTGCCACCCACAGGAAAACACTGCATAAAGTTTGACCTCAACTCAAAAGAGCAATTTGTGAAATCATAGTTAAATGAGACACTGAAGTGTGCTTATTTTCAAAAAAAGAACTAACTCTCTGCAGTGCATATAAGTGACACATTAAAAAAAAAAATCTCTGGCTAGGCGCAGTGGCTCACACCTGTAATCCCAGCACTTTGGGAGGCTGAGACAGGCAGATCACCTGAGGTCAGGAGTTCGAGACCAGCCTGACCAACATGGCGAAACCCTGTCTCTACTAAAAATACAAAATTAGCCGGGTGTGGTGACGCATGCCTGTAATCCCAGCTACTCAGAAGGCTGAGACAGGAGACTCGCTTGAACCTGGGAGGTGGAGGTTGCAGTGAGCCAAGATTGCGCCACTGCACTCAACAAGAGTGAAACTCTGTCTTAAAAACACAAAACAAACATATATATATATATATATATATATATATATATATATATATATACATACATACATATGAGAAATCTCCTGTAGCTTTGGAGACCAGTCAGATATTCTGATCCGGTGGTTTGCATTAAAGGGAAATGATAATTCAAATCAAAACTGCTTCACAAATCAGCCAAATTTTAGTCACTTGAGACACGAGAAAGAGAAAAAGAGAGAGAAAGCAAAAGCAGACATATTCAAGAGTTTCTGAACATGATGTGGCAAGGTACCAAATGTCTCAAAGGAAAATCTGAAGTGGTTAGAGAGGCAGGGCCCCAGAATATCTAGATGATGATGACTCAGTGAAGGATTCCTATTGTAAGTGGAGAAGTAGATAAGGTTTTTCTTAATAGATTCAGAGTATTTTATTTTGGTAGAATTCATAATTAAAGTGTTCCCTTTGCACACTTAACCCTCTTATCTGCTATTAATTAACTTCACGGCATGCTATAAGTCTCTAGAGACATTTTCTCAAGAGTTTTGCATTTGGCAGTTAACTGTACACTTTGCATCAGGAAGGTTAACTGTCCTCTAATTAGGGGTAATGAACTTAAGATTCTGAAAACTGGTAGCCAAAAAAGTTGGATGAACTACTGTGGAGGCTCATCCAACTTATTCTTAAATTGTAGAGTGAGACAGAGTGAGTGTTATGAAAAATGAACACATGAGTTAACGTGGAACTTTTGGAGTGTTTTCACTGGTTCCCACCACCAAACAGATGATAGATATACAATTGTACCTAGGGGTACACATAACCCCAAAAAAGCCAACATGTACTATTCTTGTACCTTTCTATAAGTGATATTATGTCAAAAGCAAAGTTAAAAAATAAAAAAAAATTTAAAAAGACAACTTAAATGGAAGAAAACAGATAATGTAATTGGTGACAGCTATGATCTTGGCAGAAACTGTAAAAACTATTACAGAGCCTGAACTAGAGTCTTCATCTCAATAGGTACAGAAGACTAAGTACTGTCTTTAAAACCTCGCCATCCTTTTTGCCTGTCTCTTTGTAACCAGCTGAGCTCAAGACTTTTCTCATGAAGATTACCTCCTATACAGACTGATTGTCGAGACTGTTCTGTCTAAACAATTGTTTCCCAGCGCTGACAAACAGACTCTTGTTTTATCACCTGTTCTTTAGTATATTTCTTAAGTGATTCTTTGTCTTCATTACAGTTCTGGACAGGCCAAACACTGGAATGTACCCCAAGCACATAACCCCACAATTCCTTCTGTGTAAACTGCCATACAGGAACAGCTGCCCACAGCAGAGATTGACACCTGACCCAAGAGCAGCCAATCAATAAACTAGCCAGGAGTCTAGAGCTGGTCTTGCATAAATCTTTAAATATGGATGACTGTATTTAACTGGGTCTCTCTAGAGGGCATTTGAAACGGACACAGGAAGGAGAACTCATCTACTAAGAAGAGCTGAATAAGCCTAAAAGACCCACAAACACACACAAAAAAATCAGCAACAGAAAGTATCTGAGTCATAATAACGAAGAGAACAGGTTTGAAGATGAATAAATTTCTGATGCTGTGGTGGCAATGAGACAATACAGCTGCTAATATATATACATCTACTTTAAACAAACTCCCGTTCCCCCAAATTATGTTACAGTAGAACAGTAGTTATGGAGAGTTCAGTAATATGCTCAGCTAGTAAGCTGTGAAGCTGGAACCGCCATATAGCCCAGACTAGCTCTGGACTCTCTGCCCTCAATTATTACAGTAATTCTGTCTATGCCCAGTGTATTCTTGCAGTCACTAAAAAAGCGGGGAGCTCTTTTTAAAAAATTTTTTTGTTGGTCATTTTTTACTTTATTTTTTCAATTCCACTGGAGAAGGGGGAGAGCCCTTGATGTTTCCTGAACTTTTTCCATGTCTAGCACAGGATGTCCAATATTTCATAATAAAATATAAAACCATATTTTATATACACAGTCTACAATAAACCATCCTACAGCTGAATTTGTAGGCCAGCTCATGATTTGCAGCCTCTCATAGGTGGCAAAGGTTAACCTTAAAGGTTATCTATTTACTCACTGGATAACTGAATTTTTTATAGAAATTTTTTCTAGTCTAAACCTGAAGGCCTCTATAACCCTAGAGGCAACCTACCTGATCTTTAGGCAGTGCTAACCATTAATAAGTCTTTCTTGTACTAATTTTAAATATGCTTCCCTGAACCTTCCAGCCATTGATTCTAAAGGATATGAACAAATCTAATTCCATTTCTATATTTGAGTTCTTCAAAATAATTGTAGACAACCACTTCTCCAATTACTTTTCCTATATGTGGTTCAGAAATAACATGAGTAATATATTAAAAATATATAAAATATATAGTAAAAGTCAACATTAAGAGTTAAACAATATAAGAAAGAATAACTTTAAAAAATGAAATGTTGATTTCTAGGTTCCCATATGATAATGGCAGCTACTTATACCCATACTTCAACATATCCTCAAAAGACCTTACGGATAAACAAAGCAAGCAAATAAACCCATAAAACAAAACTCATCAAACTAAAAACTAACAAAAAAAGTGGGAGAATACTACAAACTTCAGTTTATAAATAAATAGTGAAATAAACACCAGAAACCAGCAAAGCTAACTCTAGAGCCCTTACTGGAGTGGAAAGATCAGTGGAGACTAAGTGAAAGGAGGAGAAAGTAATGGGGGCCTCATGCTGGAGAACACAGATAAAATGCTAGGAGGAGGAGAGAATCCCATGTAGAGTGGGGAAATATTGAGAACAGGTTTCAGACCTTGTGAATCAAAGTCATTGACTACTGGAGAATAGAAAGAGGGGCCTGAAAGTTCCAGGGACCAGAGTTGGCAGTCATGGGAAGGATCCCGGAGTAGACAGAGGAGACCGGCAAGGGGTAAGAGTCGCCTGGAGTCTTGGTGATCAGGGGAAGAAGGAGGCAAGCAGTGGATATTAAACATCCTATAGAAACAAATAAGAATCACAAAACAGACAAATCAACCATCCCCTTATGAAAAAAACTACTAAGTAAAATGCACTTAACTGAGATTCCTCTGAACTAAAAATTAGTATACCATCCAACCTCACCATCACCTTAATAGAATACCAATTAATAATGATTCAGAAAAAAATAAAACATTTTAAAATGAATGGAAATAACATGCAGCTCCATAAAACTACTACAAGAATAAAAATACTTCCGTTGATAAAAGCCTCATCTCCCTACCCCAACCCAAAAAACCCCACAAAGCAAAGGAAATCTGTAACACAGTGCCCTGACTTGAATATCCTTAAGCAAACATTTGCAAATAGGAAAAACCATCCCAAATCACAAATTCAAAAATTCACAACACAAAAGCACAAAAAAGCAGAAGATGTATATCCAGAGATGATAAAACTGAAGAAAGAAATGGATGTAGAGGGAGGAAGATGAAATACTCTCAGAAATGAACCTCTAATTAAGGCAGAAACAGAGAACTGAACACTGCATGTTCTCACTTATAAGTGGGAGCTAAACAATGGGTAGACATGTTCATAAAGATGGAAACAACAAACACTGAGGACTCCAAAACTGGGGAGCAAAGGACATGGACAAGGGTTGAAAAACTACCTACTGGGTGGGACAGACTGACACCTCACTCGGCCAGGTACTCCTCTGAGACAAAACTTCCAAAGGAACTATCAGACAGCTGAATTTGTGGTCTCACGAAAATCCGCTGTTCTGCAGCCACCGCTGCTGACACCCAGCCAAACTGGGTCTGGAGTGGACCTCTAGCAAACTCCAACAGACCTGCAGCTGAGGATCCTGTCTGGTAGAAGGAAAACTAACAAACAGAAAGGACATCCACACCAAAAACCCATCTGTACATCACCATTATCAAAGACCAAAAGTAGATAAAACCACAAAGATGGGGAAAAAACAGAGCAGAAAAACTGGAAACTCTAAAAAGCAGAGCACCTCTCCTCCTCCAAGGGAACGCAGTTCCTCACCAGCAATGGAACAAAGCTGGACGGAGAATGACTTTGACGAGTTGAGAGAAGAAGGCTTCAGACGATCAAACTACTCCGAGCTACGGGAGGAAATTCAAAACAATAGCAAAGAAGTTTAAAACTTTGAAAAAAAATTAGACGAATGGATAACTAGAATAACCAATGGAGAGAAGGGCTTAAAGGAGCTGATGGAGCTGAAAGCCAAGTTTCGAGAACTACGCGAAGATTGCAGAAGCCTCGGAAGCAGATGCGATCAACTGGAAGAAAGGGTATCAGTGATGGAAGATGAAATGAATGAAATGAAGCGAGAAGGGAAGTTTAGAGAAAAAAGAATAAAAAGAAATGAACAAAGCCTCCAAGAAATTCGGGACTATGTGAAAAGACCAAACCTACGTCTGATTGGTGTACCTGAAAATGACGGGGAGAATGGAACCAAGTTGGAAAACACTCTGCAAGATATTATCCAGGAGAACTTCCCCAATCTAGCAAGGCAGACCAACATTCAGATTCAGGAAATACAGAGAACGCCACAAAGATACTCCTCGAGAAGAGTAACTCCAAGACACATAATTGTCAGATTCACCAAAGTTGAAATGAAGGAAAAAATGTTAAGGGCAGCCAGAGAGAAAGGTCGGGTTACCCACAAAGGGAAGCCCATCAGACTAACAGCTGATCTCTCGGCAGAAACTCTACAAGCCAGAAGAGAGTGGGGGCCGATATTCAACATTCTTAAAGAAAAGAATTTTCAACCCAGAATTTCATATCCAGACAAACTAAGCTTCATAAGTGAAGGAGAAATAAAATACTTTACAGACAAGCAAATGCCGAGTGATTTTGTCACCACCAGGCCTGCCCTAAAAGAGCTACTGAAGGAAGCACTAAACATGGAAAGGAACAACCGGTACCAGCCACTGCAAAAACATGCCAAATTGTAAAGACCATTGAGGCTAGGAAGAAACTGCATCAACTAACGGGCAAAATAACCAAGTAACATCATAATGACAGGATCAAATTCACACATAACAATATTAACTTTAAATGTAAATGGGCTAAATGCTCCAATTAAAAGACACAGACTGGCAAACTAGATAAGGAGTCAAGACCCATCAGTGTGCTGTATTCAGGAAACCCATCTCACGTGCAGAGACACACACAGACTCAAAATAAAGGGATGGAGGAAGATCTACCAAGCAAATGGAAAACAAAAAAAGGCAGGGGTTGCAATCCTAGTCTCTGATAAAATAGACTTTAAACCAACAAAGATCAAAAGAGACAAAGAAGGCCATTACATAATGGTAAAGGGATCCGTTCAACAAGAAGAGCTAACTATCCTAAATATATATGCACCCAACACAGGAGCACCCAGATTCATAAAGCAAGTCCTGAGTGACCTACAAAGGGACTTAAACTCCCACACAATAATAATGGGAGATTTTAACACCCCACTGTCAACATTAGACAGATCCATGAGACAGAAAGTTAACAAGGATATCCAGGAATTGAACTCAGCTCTGCACAAAGTGAACCTAATAGACATCTACAGAACTCTCCACCCCAAATCAACAGAATATACATTTTTTTCAGCACCACACACCTATTCCAAAATTGACCACACAGTTGGAAGTAAAGCTCTCCTCAGCAAATGTAAAAGAACAGAAATTATAACAAACTGTCTCTCAGATCACAGTGCAATCAAACTAGAACTCAGGATTAAGAAACTCACTCAAAACCTCTCAACTACATGGAAATTGAACAACCTGCTCCTGAAGGACTATTGGGTACATAATGAAATGAAGGCAGAAATAAAGATGTTCTTTGAAACCAACAAGAACAAAGACACAACATACCAGAATCTCTGGGACACATTCAAAGCAGTACGTAGAGGGAAATTTATAGCACTGAATGCCCACAAGAGAAAGCAGGAAAGATCCAAAATGGACACCCTAACATGACAATTAAAAGAACTAGAAAAGCAAGAGCAAACACATTCAAAAGCTAGAAGAAGGCTAGAAATAACTAAAATCAGAGCAGAACTGAAGGAAATAGAGACACAAAAAACCCTTCAAAAAATTAGTGAATCCAGGAGCTAGTTTTTTGAAAAGATCAACAAAATTGATAGACTGCTAGCAAGACTAATAAAGAGGAAAAGAGAGAAGAATCAAACAGATGCAATAAAAAATGAAAAAGGGGATATCACCACCGAACCCACAGAAATACAATCTACCATCAGAGAATACTACAAACACCTCTAGGCAAATAAACTAGAAAATCTAGAAGAAATGGATAAATTCCTCGACAAATACATCCTCCCAAGACTAAACCAGGAAGAAGTTGAATCTCTGAATAGACCAATAACAGGTTCTGAAATTGTGGCAATAATCAATAGCTTACCAACCAAAAAGAGTCCAGGACCTGATGGATTCACAGCCGAATTCTACCAGAGGTACAAGGAGGAACTGGTACCATTCCTTCTGAAACTATTCCAATCAATAGAAAAAGAGGGAATCCTCCCTAACACATTTTATGAGGCCAGCATCGTCCTGATACCAAAGCCTGGCAGAGACATAACCAAAAAAGAGAATTTCAGACCAATATCCTTGATGAACATTGATGCAAAAATCCTCAATAAAATACTGGCAAACCGAATACAGCAGCACATCAAAAAGCTTATACACCATGATCAAGTGGGCTTCATCCCTGGGATGCAAGGCTGGTTCAACATACGCAAATCAATAAATGTAATCCAGCATATAAACAGAACCAAAGACAAAAACCACATGATTATCTCAATAGATGCAGAAAAGGCCTTTGACAAAATTCAACAACCCTTCATGCTAAAAACTCTCAATAAATTAGGTATTGATGAGATGTATCTCAAAATAATAAGAGCTATCTATGACAAACCCACAGCCAATATCATACTGAATGGGCAAAAACTGGAAGCATTCCCTTTGAAAACTGGCACAAGACAGGGATGCCCTCTTTCACCACTCCTATTCAACATAGTGCTGGAAGTTCTGGCTAGGGCAATCAGGCAGGAGAAGGAAATAAAGGGTATTCAATTAGGAAAAGAGGAAGTCAAATTGTCCCTGTTTGCAGATGACATGATTGTATATCTAGAAAACCCCATCATCTCAGCCCCAAATCTCCTTAAGCTGATTAGCAACTTCAGCAAAGTCTCAGGATACAAAATCAATGTACAAAAATCACAAGCATTCTTGTACACCAATCACAGACAAACAGAGAGCCAAATCATGAGTGAAATCCCATTCACAATTGCTTCAAAGAGAATAAAATACCTAGGAATCCAACTTACAAGGGATGTGAAGGACCTCTTCAAGGAGAACTACAAACCACTGCTCCATGAAATAAAAGAGGATACAAACAAATGGAAGAACATTCCATGCTCATGGGTTGGAAGAATCAATATCGTGAAAATGGCCATACTGCCCAAGGTAATTTATAGATTCAACGCCATCCCCATCAAGCTACCAATGACTTTCTTCACAGAATTGGAAAAAACTACTTTAAAGTTCATATGGAACCAAAAAAGAGCCCACATCGCCAAGTCAATCCTAAGCCAAAAGAACAAAGCTGGAGGCATCACGCTACCTGACTTCAAACTATACTACAAGGCTACAGTAACCAAAACAGCATGGTACTGGTACCACAACAGAGACATAGATCAATGGAACAGAATAGAGCCCTCAGAATTAGTGCCACATATCTACAACTATCTGATCTTTGACAAACCTGACAAAAACAAGCAATGGGGAAAGGATTCCCTATTTAATAAATGGTGCTGGGAAAACTGGCTAGCCATATGTAGAAAGCTGCAACTGGATCCCTTCCTTACACCTTATACAAAAATTAATTCAAGATGGATGAAAGACTTAGATGTTAGACCTAAAACCATTAAAATCCTACAAGAAAACCTAGGCAATACCATTCAGGACATAGGCGTGGGCAAGGACTTCATGTCTAAAACACCAAAAGCAATGGCAACAAAAGCCAAAATTGACAAATGGGATCTAATTAAACTAAAGAGCTTCTGCACAGCAAAAGAAACTACCATCAGAGTGAACAGGCAACCTACAGAATGGGAGAAAATTTTTGCAACCTACTCATCTGACAAAGGGCTAATATCCAGAATCTACAATGAACTCAAACAAATTTATAAGAAAAAAACAACCCCATCAAAAAGTGGGCAAAGGACATGAACAGACACTTCTCAAAAGAAGACATTTATGCAGCCAAAAAACATGAAAAAATGCTCATCATCACTGGCCATCAGAGAAATGCAAATCCAAACCACAATGAGATACCATCTCACACCAGTTAGAATGGCCATCATTAAAAAGTCAGGAAACAACAGGTGCTGGAGAGGATGTGGAGAAACAGGAACACTTTTACACTGTTGGTGGGACTGTAAACTAGTTCAACCATTGTGGAAGTCAGTGTGGCGATTCCTCAGGGATCTAGAACTAGAAATACCATTTGACCTAGCCATCCCATTACTGGGTATATACCCAAAGGATTGTAAATCATGCTGCTATAAAGACACACACACACACGTATGTTTATTGCGGCACTATTCACAATAGCAAAGAGTTGGAACCAACCCAAATGTCCAACAACAACAGACTGGATTAAGAAAATGTGGCACATATACACCATGGAATACTATGCAGCCATAAAAAATGATGAGTTCATGTCCTTTGTAGGAACATGGATGAAACTGGAAAACATCATTCTCAGTAAACTATCGCAAGGACAAAAAACCAAACACTGCATGTTCTCACTCATAGGTGGGAATTGAACAATGAGAACTCATGGACACAGGAAGGGGAACATCACCCTCCAGGGACTGTTGTGGGGTGGGGGGAGGGGGGAGGGACAGCATTAGGAGATATACCTAATGCTAAATGACGAGTTAATGGGTGCAGCAAAACAACATGGCACATGGATACGTATGTAACAAACCTGCACATTGTGCACATGTACCCTAAAACCTAAAGTATAATAAAAAAAAAAAAAAAAGAAAGAAAAACTACCTACTGGGACTATGTTCACTATTTGGGCGATGGGTTCAACAGAAGCCCAAACCCCACCATTATGTAATGTACCCATGTAACAAACATGCTCATGTGCCCCATGAATCTTCAAAAAAAGAAAAAGAAAAAAAAAGATTAACATTTGAATCTAAGGTATCTAAGAAAGGACCGACAGAGGACTGAAAATATAATAAAGGGTGCTAAGGAGAGGAATAAAAATAGCCAAGAGAATAAAACAAAATATAGATGAGCTAAGAAGTTTAAGGAAAAAAAACGGTTGCTGCAGAGCCTAGGAAAAATTCTAACATAGGAATAATTATAGCTTCTGAAAAATAAAAACAAAACAAATAACTGAACTAGAGTGTCAAATAATCATTGAATAAAAATTTCCAGGGATAAAAGAATACATGTCAAAGGCTCACTGATATCTAGAAAAACTGAACGGGAATAATCAACTGAGACATAGTCTAGTAAAAATATTATACTTTAAAGATAAAGGAAAAAACCCTCTGGGACTTCAGGCAAAAAAACTAAATCACCTTTAAAGCAAGTGATATCAGAATGGCATCAGATTTGTCAATAGCAACACAGAAAACAAGACTTTAGGAAAGAAAGTGTAAGCCAAGGTCTTTATATCCAGCCAAACTATCTTTCATTTCTCAAGTGTCAATGCTATGAAAAATGATTTGAAACATGCAACAATTCAAGACAATAATCAGGAGCCCCTCCTAAGGTATCTGTTAGAGGATGGCCTTCATTCAACCAAGAGATGATGATGATGCCCTGGCCCTCCCAAAAAGACTGATGGTGAAGCACTTCATTTTAGATAGACCAAAGCAAAAGAAAGCATAAAAGTGGAAGAATAGTAAGTAAATCCTATTTGTTCTGACAAAGTACAAATAATACAACTATTTATTGAAGTGAAGAAGGGAGAAAGGGGAAAGTAAAATAGGCTCACTGATTACTACATGGCTAATAGACTGGAGTCATATGATATTATTTAAGGTTCCCAAGTGAGGAGAAATGGGGCTGTAGGCGTTATAAAAGGTATTTTAAAACATAAGCCCTAGAATAGGGGTTGTCAAGCTGCAGTCCAAATGCAGCCCACAATCTGTTACAATAAATAAAAATTTATTGGAACACAGCCACTCCCATCTGTTTACATATTATGGCTTCTCTTGTTTACATCACAGACATATTGTTACAGTTATACTGTCTACCTCAGCAGAGATGAGTAGTTCCAACAGTTTGGCCCACAAAGTCTAAAATACTTGCTATCCTAATCTCCACAGGAAAAGTTTGCCAACCCCTAACCTATAATAAATATGCAGCCAGGTGCAGTGGCTCACTCCTGTAATCCTAGCACTTTGGGAGGCTGAGGCGGGCAGACTGCCTGAGCTCAGGAGTTTGAGACCAGCCTGTGCAACATGGTGAAACCCCATCTCTACTAAAACACAAAAAATTAGCCAGGCATGGCGGCATGTGCCTGTAGTCCCAGCTTTAGGAGGCTGAGACAGGAGAATTGCTTGAACCTGGGAGGACCAGGTTGCAGTGAGCCGAGATTGTGCCACTGCACTCCAGCCTGGGCGACAGAGCGAGACTTTGTTTCCAAAAAAAAAAAAAAAAAAAGCAAACCTTCCTAAATGCACAGAAAAATAAACACAGTAAGTATTTTTATATTTTATTTTATATTTTATTCTATTCTATTCTATTCTAGTTTAGTTTATTTTATTATTTTATTTTGAGACAGAGTCTCTCTCTGTCGCCCAGGCTGGAGTGCAATGGCTCAATCTCGGCTCACTGCAAGCTCCACCTCCCGGGTTCACGCCATTCTCCTGCCTCAGCCTCTCCGAGTAGCTGGGACTACAGGCGCCCGCCACCACGCCCGGCTAATTTTTTTGTATTTTTAGTAGAGACGGGGTTTCACCGTGGTCTCGATCTCCTGACCTCGTGATCCGCCCGCCTCGGCCTCCCAAAGTGCTGGGATTACAAGCGTGAGCCACCGTGCCCGGCCCACAGTAAGTTTTTAAAAAATAAAACCGTTGACACCAAGCATATTGATTATACCAATAAATGTAAGTGTGCTTACCTAACACATTAAAAGAAAAAGATTTTTCAATTGTTCATAAAGCTAAGCCCAATTCTATGCTGCATACAAAATAACAAATTGAAATCAAAAGGCTAAACATAAAGAAATGAGCAAAGCTATATTAGACAAATATAAATATTATGAAATCCAGAGTTGTGATCCTGATACAGGCAAGGTAAAATTCAGGCCACAGAGCATTTAAGACAAAGAAGTACAAATGTTAAAGTCCACAACAACTACCTTCATAAAGCAGAAACTACAAGAGATGCAAAGAGAAACAAACAAAAACCCAATAATAAGAGACTTCAACACACCACTCTTGGTCTAAAATGCAACAAACAAACAAAAGGTAAGTAAGGATATAGAAGACCTAAATAACATCATTTATAAGGTACAGTTTGTGTGTGTGTGTGTGTTTATAATATATATACATTATATTCTCATTATAGAGAAAATAATTCCTGAAGCATAAAAGGGCCAATATTAAATTGACCTTATATTAAGCTGCAAAGATAAAAACCTCATGAAGTTCCTTAAAGAAACAACACAAACAACATTCTCTGACCACAATAGGATAAAACTAGAAATTATTCACATCAAAAAGTGGTCCTTCTACTTAGAGACTAAAAACTCGCTAAGCAACTCTTGGGAGAAAGGGGATACAAATCAAAACTGCAGAATTTCTAAAACCCGATGATAATAAGAATACTACATATAATCGTCTATGGGATACCACTGAAGCAGTGCCAAGGAGTATATGCAGTTTGCTATATTTTGGATAAGAAAGAGGGGAGATGCATAAACAGGCATACATACCTATCCCCATGGGTTTTGCTTATTTTTCCGAAAAAAGAAACATAGGAAGGACAAATCAGAAACTAATGAATATCTATCAGTGATAGAAGAAAACAGAATGGAAATGGTAGGGACACGAATGTGATTTCTTTTGCATGTCTTTTTATATAGGTTTGACTTTGTTAAAACAAGCTATATTTTACAAATTCGGAAAATACAATTAAATAAAAAAGGTAAAAACGGCAAATGCTATAAGTGAATGAAAACAGAAGTTTCAAAGACAACTTCTTAACTGTGTATCAAATAAATAATATAACTACACAAAGAAAAGCATTCAAACTACTTTTGAACATGCACTTTAACAACATATAACCTCAGTGGTATATCTAAGCACAATAAAGGACTGCAAAGACAGCTTGAATATTAATTTTTTGTGGTTGTTGGTAATGGTGTTGATGTAATATTTCTGAAACTATTTTGGAGATGCAAATGCATTCAGAAATACAGAGAATCCTATAAACACCTTTATATACATATGAAATAAAATAATTTTGAAGAGTCACAAGTATCTTCTGACCCAGGCCTAAGTTGACATACATGAACTCTATTTGAGAATATCCCAGTAAGAAGGGTGCTATTATTTTTGTATCAGAGATGACAGTTATCACCCACAACATTAAAAAAGTAGTAACAGTGGCTGGAATTTATTCTAGGTCTCTCCGACCCCAAAGCTCTTTAACTGAATTATTTTTAACAAAAATATCAACAATTTAATTTTGCTTTGCTTTAAATGAAGGGATATTCACTGTTGTTATTGTTGGTATTTGTTGTCTTGAGTGGCAACAGTGGCAGTTTAAAGCAGTGTTTGATCTATTGGAAGCATCTGCTCCTCCTGGGGGTTCTTGTTTCAGGCCACATTCTCTGTATGGAAAACACAGAACCTAATAATCCAAGACAGAAGAAGAATCCAATAAATTCAAATCCAGGTTGTATGACTGCTCTATTTTTAAATAAAATTTTAATTTTTTTTTAAAGAGATGTCACTTTGTTGCCCAGCCTGGAATGCAGTGGCGTGATCATAGCTCACTGCAGGCTTGACCTCCTGGGTTCAAGGGCCTCTTCAGTCTCTTGAGTAGCTGGGACTACAGGCGCACACCACTGCACTTGGCTGTTTTTTTTTGTTTTTTGTATAGAGATGGGGGTCTTGCCATCTTGCTCAGGCTGGTCTTGAACTCCTAGGCTCAAGGGATCCTCCTCTCTCAGCCTCTCAAAGTGCTGGGATTACAGGCATGAGCCACTGAACTCAGCCTAAATTCTTGAACCATGTGAGAAATGTGAAGTCTGGTTGAAATTTTCAGGCCAGCATGTATTAGAAACATTACATTTCAAATCAAAAGCAGCTACTAGTAGATGCCAGTGAGCACACGGTGGTACTGTCATCCCTGGGAATAGGCTAGAAATTAACTGTTCAGTAAGATCAGAGGAGACCATAAGAACCCAAGCTCTGTTATTATAAGGTAATTAGAAAATGTCTTCACTAAATTGATCAAGAAAAAAGAAACTCTTTTCAAGATGGAGAAATAAAAGGTACAAACCACTGAATAGAGTTATCATAATTATATGGCTATGTAATGTTTAGGAACTAAGTATCTTTTAAAATGCATGATAATAAAATTGTACAAATGTCTTTATGAACCCAGAAATTAGTTATGTGGGGTGAGGAACAAAATTGAATGCTAGTTTTACGATAATAACTAGAGGAGAACAAAGATCCTATTTCCTTTAATGCATTAAATAATTATAGTAATCTTTAAATGAAATCTATGTGCAGTCCTCAGAAAAGTAAAAATTCTTACGTAAATGTAAAGAAATTGCAAGGCTAAAATACTGGTTGTGATCCATGTCATAGTTCAAGGAGGTATTATATTCTAGATAGTGGCTAAGATAAAACAGAAACAAGGAAAACCTTATCTTGAAACTATAGGCCGGGCGTGGTGGCTCACGCCTGTAATCTCAGCACTTTGGGAGGCCGACGTGGGCGGATCACGAGGTCAGGAGATCAAGACCATCCTGGCTAACGCAGTGAAACCCCGTCTCTACTAAAAAAAAAACACAAAAATTAGCCAGGCGTGGTGGCGGGCGCCTGCAGTCCCAGCTACTAGGGAGGCTGAGGCAGGAGAATGGCGCAAACCCGGGAGGCAAAGCTTGCAGTGAGCCGAGATCGTGCCACTGCACTCCAGCCTGGGCGACAGAGCGAGACTCTGTCTCTAAAAAAAAAAAAAAAAGAAACTATAATAACACAAATTTTTGCACAGTAATACCACAATAACAATACCTACCACAGTGCGGTGGTCTAAAAAAGAAGTTCTTGAGAAAACTACATTAACTCAAAATACTCAAAGTACTTCTCAGGCAAAACTCCTTTCAATATACAGTCATAGGTTGCTTAGCATGAGGCTATGTTCTGAGAAATGCATCATGAGGCGATCTGTTCTGTTGCAAGCATCAGAGTGTACTTAGACAAACCTGGAGAGTATAGCCTACTATACATCTAGGCTATATGGTATAGCCTATTGCTCCAAGGCTACAAGCCTACACAGCATGTTACTGTGCTGAATACTGTAGGCAACTGTAACACAAAGGCATGTATTTGTACATCTAAACATATCTAAACACAGTAAAAATAAGGTAGTCTAATCTTATGAGACCATCATCATATATGTGGTCCATCACTGACAAAAATGTTATGTGGTGCATAACTACATATTACATGTTTGACAGATGGTTTAAAGGAGAAATAATGAAAACTTGACTCTAAATATGAGTAGCAAAATAATTAAAGTTCAAATCTCTCACCTTCTAGCTGTACAGCTTTATGTCTTCTCCTTTCCAACAGACAAAAAAAAAAAATCCAATCTAAAGATTTATCCTTCAAATTATTTCCTTTGGAAGATGTCACTCCAATTAAAAACGGATTTTACTGATCATAAATGGTAGGCACTATTATTACTTTATATAACCTTCCAAATGTAGGTGTACCGTCCTGACCCCAAGCTTCAGCTGTGAACTTGCCACTCATACACTGTTACCAAGCAGGGAAGAGATGAGTACGGGAAGTGTAAGTGTTTGGAAACTTCAGTAGCAACTGGGCAGAATGAATTCATGTCTGTTGAATCTACAAATAAAATATATGGGTTTTTATATTTTTAAAATTAAGGGTTATGTGGCATAATTTACATATAGTAAAAGTCATCTTTTAAAAAAATGCCCTTCTATAGTCATTCTCTTCCTCTAACCCCCTAGCAGAAATTTCTGCTTTTTCTCCTTACAGTTTAGCCTTTTGTAGCATTTCATATAAATGGAATAATAAACTATATAGCCTTTTGTACCTGTCATCTTTCACTTCACATAAGGCTTTTAAGATTCATCCATGTTGTTGACTCATGAGTGTATCAGTAGTTTGTTCCTTTATACTGCTAGTAGTATTCCATGGTATGCGTCTATCAAGATTTACCTATCCATTTATCAGTTGATAAACTTCTGGGTTGTTTATATAATTTTGGGTGAATATGAACAAAGCTGCTATAAACCATTTGGGTATAGGTCTTTTTGGGTGGGAAAACATATGAATATTAAAATGTTCTAGCATAATTAAAAAAAAACTATCCTTTCTCTGTTGAATTATTTGACATCGTTCTTGAAAATCAACTGACATTATCTGTGGGTCTATTTCTGGACCTTTATTCTCTTCCATTAAAGATTCTATCCAATGTCACAATGTTTTGATAATTACAGCTTTATAGCAAATCTTAAAACAAAGTAAGTCCTCCAAATTTGTTCTGTTTCAAAGTCACTTTGGCTGTTCTGTGCTTTTCTTTTTTTTTTTTTTTTTTTTTTTTTTTTGAGACGGAGTCTCGCTCTTTCACCCAGGCTGGAGTGCAGTGGCGCGATCTCAGCTCACTGCCGGCTCCGCCCCCTGGGGTTCACGCCATTCTCCTGCCTCAGCCTCCCGCGTAGCTGGGACTACAGGCGCCTGCCACCTCGCCCGGCTAATTTTTTGTATTTTTAGTAGAGACGGGGTTTCACCGTGTTAGCCAGGATGGTCTCGATCTCCTGACCTTGTGATCCGCCCACCTCGGCCTCCCAAAGTGCTGGGATTACAGGCGTGAGCCACCACGCCCGGCCTTGTTCTGTGCTTTTCTATATAAACTTTAAAACCAGCCTGCCAATTTCTACAAAAAAGCTTGTTGGGATTTTTTTTTGTTAATTTCAATAGGTTTTTGGGGAACAGGTGGTGTTTGGGATTCTGATTACAGCTTCTGCACAACAAAAGAAACTACCATCAGAGTGAACAGGCAACCTACAGAATGGGAGAAAATTTTTGCAACCTACTCATCTGACAAAGGGCTAATATCCAGAATCTACAATGAACTCAAACAAATTTACAAGAAAAAAACAAACAACCCCATCAAAAAGTGGGCAAAGGACAGGAACAGACACTTCTCAAAAGAAGACATTTATGAAGCCAAAAAACACATGAAGAAATGCTCATCATCACTGGCCATCAGAGAAATGCAAATCCAAACCACAGTGAGATACCATCTCACACCAGTTAGAATGGCCATCATTAAAAAATCAGGAAACAACAGGTGCTGGAGAGGATGTGGAGAAATAGGAACACTTTTACACTGTTGGTGGGACTGTAAACTAGTTCAACCATTGTGGAAGTCAGTGTGGCGATTCCTCAGGGATCTAGAACTAGAAATACCATTTGACCCAGCCATCCCATTACTGGGTATATACCCAAAGGATTATAAATCATGCTGCTATAAAGACACATGCACACGTATGTTTATTGTGGCACTATTCACAATAGCAAAGAGTTGGAACCAACCCAAATGTCCAACAATGATAGACTGGATTAAGAAAATGTGGCACATATACACCATGGAATACTATGCAGCCATAAAAAATGATGAGCTCATGTCCTTTGTAGGGACATGGATGAAACTGGAAAATATCATTCTCAGTAAACTATCGCAAGGACAAAAAACCAAACACCGCATGTTCTCACTCATAGATGGGAACTGAACAATGAGAACTCATGGACACAGGAAGGGAAACATCACACACCGGGGACTGTTGTGGGGTTGGGGGAGGGGGGAGGGATAGCATTAGGAGATATACCTAATGCTAAATGACGAGTTAATGGGTGCAGGAAATCAACATGGCACATGGATACATATGTAACAAACCTGCACATTGTGCACATGTACCCTAAAACCTAAAGTATAATTAAAAAAAAAAAAAAAAAGAATTGCACTGGGTTGGGCATGGTGGCTCATGCCTGTAATCAGTGCTCTGAAAGGCCGAGGCAAGTGGATCATTTGAGCTCAAGAATTTGAGACCAGCCTGGGCAACATAGCAAGACCCCACCCCTACAGAAAATAAAATTTAAAAAATAGCCAGGCATAGTGGTGTGTCCCTGTAGGTCCCAGCTACTCAGGGGTGGGTGAATGGCTTAAGCCCAGGTGTTCAAGGCTGCAGTGAGCTATGATTGGGCCTCTGCACTCCAGCTTGGGCAACAAAGTGACACTGTCTGAAAAAAAAAAAATTTTTTTTTTAATGCAGTGATTCTACAGATCGCTTTGGGGAGAACTTGCATCTTAACAATATTAAGTCTGATAGATGAAACTAGGTATCTATCTCTCCATTTATTTAAGTCCTTTTTAATTTTCTTAATGTTTTGCAGTTTTTAATGTATAAATCTAGAATAGATTTTGCTAAATTTTTCCTATTTGGAGATGCTATTATAAATGTATATTTTATTTCAATTTCCAATTGTTCATTGCTAGCAAACAGAAATTTTTATACATTGACCTTTTAAGATTCACTTATTAGTTCTAGTAGCTCTTCTTAAATTCTTTTTGTTTTTCTATGTAGACAGTCATGCCACATAGAACACAAGCAGTTTTGACTTCTTCCTTTCCAGTCTGAATGTCTTTTATTTCTTTTTCTTACTAAACTGACCATACTTCTAGTACAATATTGACCAGAAATGAGAAGAGCTGACGTCCTTAATTTGCTCCTAATCTTAAGTGGAAAACACTGTCTCTCACCATGAAGTATGAGATGCAGGTGTTTTTTTGTTGTTGTTGTTTTTAGACAGAGGTCACTCTATTGCCCAGGCTGGAGCACAGTGGAGTACGATCTTGGCTCACTGCAACCTCCTCCTCCCAGGTTCAAGCGATTCTCCTGCCTCAGCCTCCCGAGTTGCTGGGATTACAGGCGTGTGCCATTATGCTCAACTAATTTTTGTATTTTTAGTAGAGAGGGGGTTTCACCATGTTGGCCAGGCTGGTCTCCAATTCCCGACCTCAGGTGATCCACCTGCCTCGGCCTCCCAGAGTGCTGGAATTACAGGCGTGAGCCATTGTGCCCAGCCTCATGAAGGTTTTCATATATAGCATTTAAACAGGGAGAGAAACTTCTAGTTTGCTGAGAACTTTTATTATGAATGAGTATTTAATTTCATCAAATACATTTTCTGCATCTACTGGGATATGTTTTTTGTTTTTTAGTCTAATACAATGATTGATTTTCAAATGTTACACCAACCTTTCATTTCTGGGATGAGACCCACTTGGTTATAATGTATAACCCTTTTTATATAGTATTGGATTTAATTTACTGAAATATTTGTATGTCATTGCTTTTTCATTTCACATTTTTAATAATTCTTTTTTCTTGTATTTTATAACAATATTTCTCAGTGATGGAGTAAAAAAAAAAGTCAAAACCAGTCCTTTACCACACAGAGTGGAAAAAGCATTTTTCCAGTGCACAAAGTAGCTGTGGTTATGACAAACTGCCTGGCCTTTTGGTGCAATAACTGAACCGAATCAGCTACAGAACGCTGATTTTGGAACTTACAACGTACTTACAGATAGCACAAAAAGCTCATTAAATATAATGAGACAAGAAAGCAGCCTCTGAAGACACTTAATAAACTATATTTCTGATTTCCTCAAAGAGTTTAGAAGCAATAATTAAAGTATATTTTCTTATAACACTTCTATTGTGGACTTATCGCTTTGCTGTCATTTTTATCTATCTTTTCTAATAAAACCGTGAACACCTGAAGGACAAAACCGTGAACACCTGAAGGACAATGTTCTATTCATCTTTGTACTTCTTAGCATCTAGCACAATGCCTGAAACATAGCAGGTTTTTAATGAGTATATATATTTAGTGAACGAACAAATGAATAGGTCTGACAGATCTTTCTCGTATCTTTTCTGGTGGGCTATATCCTACTCTCCCCCCTCCCTCTACCTCACTCCTCATTAATTTTTTGCTGGAGTATACAAATAGATCTCATACAATCTCTATATACCAGTGTCTGCCTGGCTCCCAAGTACTCATAACTATTTGAAGACACTGCTGGCAGCCCTACCTGTCTGATCAGTTGGCTTCACTCCATAATAGCAGCATTAAGACGGAAACAGTTCTAGCCCTGTTACTGCTTGAATGACCTGGCAGCCTGTTTGGTGGCCAGCCTTTGTAGCCAGGTAAGTTTCCTATAACCACTTCAGTGCCCGTGTGAGATTTCTGTCTGAACCTGGCTTACTTTTTTCCTCCACTTTATGTGTAGCCAGGGACTCACACAGCTCAATCCTGAGCCTCTTTGAGCCACAAAAGGCATTTCATCTTATGCTTACATTATTTACTATTTAGTATTCCATATGCTGTAATCAACCTTCCATCAGGATTTATAAGGAGAATGCCGGAAACTATGATTTTTTCTTTTCGAACTTTTCAAAATTCCTAACACAGTAATATGCCCAGAGTATACATACAATGTTTACCGAATGAAAAAGAGAATGAGTTGAATCCTGCATTGAAAGCTCTTCAAAAATCCCTTCCATTAGTTTAGTCAACCACATTCATACTTTTCCTTTTCTCTTTCCCAATAGCTCATTTTCACTTCCTCACACAATTCTGTGGTCTAATAAGGAAAAACTCTAATGTGTTTCTTGAAGGGTGGTAACTGATCATCCCAAAGAGGACCAAACATACCTTACAGCTCAACAAGGTTCACATTTTCCCCTAAGCATATATTAAATAATCTCATTATTCCCATAGATTTTAAAGAAACTCTTACCCAGCCTTAGCAACACTTATGGTTTGTTGCTCCATTGCTTCATGGATACTGGTCCTATCATGCTCTTTGAGGCTATTGAACTCATCAATACAGCAAAGGCCCGCATCTGCAAGAACTAATGCCCCGGCCTCCAAATTCCATTCTCCTGAGTCTTTTACAGCAGTTACCGTCAGACCTGAGGAAACAAGCAAGCCATATCAACTTTTATTTTCAAAAGCATTATCTTGACTGGGTGCAGTGGCTCACACCTGTAATTCCAGCAATTCAGGAGGCCGAGGTGAGAAGATTTCTTGAACACAGGAGTTCGAGGCCTGCCTGGACAACATGGCAAAACCTTGTCTCTACAAATAATTTAAAAATTTGCTAGGCATGGTGGTGCGTGCACCTGTAGTTCCAGCTACTCAGAAGGCTGAGGCAGGAGGATCGCTTGAGCCCAGGAGGTCAAGGCTGTAGTGAGCCATATTAGAGCTACTACACTCCAGCCTGGGTGACAGAGAAAGATCTTGTCTTAAAAAAACAAAAAGAGGCATATTTTAACCTATGAAAGGAAAGAGATGCCTACATTTTAAAGAGAAGGGCATAAAGACTTTTATTTGCAGTTAACCAAGAATGGATGGCATCAGGACAATTGCTTCATATATCTAGTCACTGGAAGGCCTCATAAGCTCCTATGTTCTAAAAATCTAGGGTGTGTTCTCCAGTATTTTGTAGCAACCAGAAGTTCTCAAATTTTCTGTCTCTCCTTGTAGGTCCTCTGGTCGAGTGGTCTGAACTTTTGGAAGGGGCAAACAGATCTCCAGAGACCTTATGACAGAGGTTGTGTACTATATGCTGTTTACAGAAAAGGGTCCAGTGATAGAGAATAGTAATTATTACATTCCAATGATGAAAATGAAAAGTTTGCTTCCAGTTACAATATGAGGGAAGGGATTCTTTTCATATGTCTTTTTGATTTTTATTTGTCCTGTATACCAGTCAATAAAGCAGAATGGTCAAAAGAAAAGGCTTTGGAGTCAACAAGACTTGATTTGAATCCTAGAGCTATCATTCTAGCTGTTGAATTATAGGCAAGTTTCCTAATACATACAGCCTGACTTTATTAATCTGCAAAAGAGGATAACAATAGAAAATATCCTAGAGATTCTTGGATATTTAAATAAAATATAACTAAAGCTCATTAAAAGGTATATGAAACATGAGTACATTAAATAACTATTGTTGATAAAAATGGATAAACTTCTGTCCAGACTGACCAAAAAAAAAAAAAAAAAAGAGGAGACACAAGTTACAAAATATCAGGAATGAAAGAGGGGGCATAACTATTGATCCTACAATGAACTAATAATAAGGAAATACTATGAATAACTCTATGCCATACATTTGATAACTTAAACAAAATAGTCAATTTTTTTTAAATATGCGAAGTTTATCTAAAAAGGAACAGATATCTTCCATAATCCTTTATTTGTTTTGAAAATTAAATATTTAAAAACCTTCCAACACAGAAATCTGCAGGCTGAGATGGCTTCATAGCAAATTCTACCAAATATTTGAGAAAGAAATAATGTCAATGCAACACAAATTTTTCAATAATATAGAAGAATAAACACTTCCCAACTCATTTAATGAACTCAGAATTATCATACTAATTGTCATAATTGAATTGTCATACTAAACTAGGCAAAGATATTATAAGAAATCTATAGACTAGTATCTCTAATATGGATGCAAAAATCCTCATAAATGCAAATGAATCAAATCCAACAATACATAAAAGGATGATAGATTATAGCCAAGTGAGGATTATCCCAGGAATGCAAGGTGAAGTTAACATTCGAAAATTAATCAGTGTAATTCACCATATCAATAAGCTAAGGAAGAAAGAGCATACAATTGCTTCAATAGATACAGAAAATACATTTCACAAAACTCAACAATCATTTGTGATAAAACTCTCAAAAAATTAGGAACGGAAGAGAACTTCTTCAACTTGATAAAGGGTATTTACAATAATCCTATATTGAACATACCTAGTGATAAAAGACTGAATGTTTCCTCATCTCCTACAAAGATCAGAAAAAAGCAATAAGATTTTCTCTTATCACCGTTAATCAAAATCATGCTAGAGGTTCTAGCCACTGAAATAAGGCAAGGAAAAGAAATAATTAACATACAGACTGAAAAATAAAGAAATAAAACTGTTTAAATTTGCAGACAATATGATTACACAGAAAATCCCAAACAATCTACTAAAAACCAACTAGAACTAGTAAATGAGTGTGGCAAGGCTGGAGGACACAAGTCAACATATGGAATATCTGGGTATAAGTCTTACAAAATATATGCAAGAATCTTTACGCAAAACTACAAAACACTGATAGAGGAAATCATGACAACGAAATTGAGAGATGGAATAAACTCTATATTCAAGATGTCAATTCCTAAAAATTGGAAAACTCTATTTTCAAGATGTCAATTCTCCCCAAACTGTTCTGCAGTTAAAATGCAATTACAAGCAAAATCCTAGCATGATTTTTAAAAAAATAAATAAAGTAACAAGGTGATTCTATGATTTATATAGAGAAGCAAAGGAAATAGAAGAGCCAAACCAAAAAACAAGCTTGGAGGTCTCACATGACATACTACAAAAGCTACAGTAATCAAATCAGTGTGGTACTGGAAAAAGGTTAGGCAGATAGAACACTGGAACAGAACAGAATCCAAAAGTTGTCCCACACATAGAAAGTCAAGTGATTTTTTTTATAGAAAATAAAAAGGCAGTTCAATGGAGAAAAGATAATCTGTTCAACAAATGGTGCTGGAGTAACTGAGTATCTTTACGCAAGAAGAAAAAATGAATCTTGACCATACCTCACATGTAATATAAAAATTAATCCAAAATTAATTCAATACCTAAATGTAAAGTGTAAAACTATAAAGAAAGAAAGCACAGGAGAAAATAGCTGTGAATTCTTTTGGTTTCCAGTCTAGCACACAAGGAGCTTAGAAGTCACTACTTCAACCTAACAAGTAAAAAGCTAAACAAAAAAATCAGTAACTTCTTAGACCCATCAGAGAAATGAGATCAGAGGACAAATTACTGCCCCAAAATTGAAGACAGTCAGGCAGTTACAGAGAATCACAACTTAGCTGAGCAGAAATTCATGAGCATAAACTTTTATGTAAGAAAAACAGGCAAGAACATTTGAACTATAATTAGCAAATTGCTAATGGTTCACAGTGGAAAAATCAAGAAGGACCCCACCATAGGGAAACCCCTACATTTTCTGCAAGTTTTACCACTGAGAGCTCTACCAGCAACTCACAGTGAAGATGAGAGTAAAATCTACTCTTGCTTCTGGCAGAGAGAGGGAAAAGGAACCACTTAGAAATACGCCAGAACTTCCTGTTCTTAACAAGGCCTGTCCTTAAAAGGAACTATTTTACCAGAGCCTTATCTACCTGAAAGAAGGGCAATACTCACCTCCAACCCCTTCCAGTCATCTGGTACCACCCAAGGGAGTGAATATGCAAAAAACTGAGAAGCACTTGTGAAGTTCACAGCCCAGGGACACAAGCTCACTAAAAGGCTGAGACCTAATCACAGGACTATAGAATCCTTTCTCTTCCCCAACACCGTGTCACTGCAATACTAAAGGCATATTAACCACAATTTTCCTTGTTCCTAGTACATCATGTCTACCTTTCAACAAAAAAATTGCAAGGCATACTAAAAGGCAGAAAACACAATTTGAAGAGATAGAACAAGCATCATAATTGGATCTAGATATGGCAGGGACATTGAAATAATCAAACTATGAATTTAAAACAACTATGATTAATATGCTAAGAGATCTAATGGAAAGAGTAGACAATATGAAAGAACAGATGGATAATGTAAGTAAACAAACAGAAATTCTGAGATACAATAAAAAAGAAACACTAGAGATCAAAAACACTCTAACAAAGATAAAGAACGTCTTTAATGGGTTTATTAGCAGGCTGGACACATCTGAAGAAAGAATCTCTGAGCTTGAAAATATGTCAATTAAAACTTCCAAAACAAAAAAGAAGAGAATATCCAAGAACTGTGGGACAACTACAAAAGGTGTGACATACATGTGATGGGAATAAAAGAATAACAATAAAGACAGAAAGGGACAGGGGCAATAGGTGAAGCAATATTGTGAAACATTTCATTGAAATACTGTCAGATAATAAATTAGAAATCCAGGGTGCTCAGAGAACACCAGCAAAATAAATGCCCAAGAAAACCTTACACTCAAGCACATTCCATTCAAACTTCAGAAAATCAAAGATAAAAAAAAAAAATCATAAAAGAAGCCAAAGGAAGAAAAACAGCTTACCTATAGGGCAGTGGTCCCCAGCCTTTCTCACACCAGAGGCTGGTTTCGTGGAGACAATTTTTCCGCAGACCAGAGTGGGGATGGTTTAGGGATGATTCAAGTGCATTTTATTTGTTTTGCGCTTTATTTCTATTATCACATCATGTCACAGGATTCTTAGGATGTAGCTTTGCCAGCTGGAAACCTCTGTGGTTGGAGGTGCCTCTGCATGAGTTTTACTCACATCTGCTGGGCTTGTTCCACCCATTCAGCACAGCAGGCTGCACTTGGCTCACACTACTACCGGCCCAGATCTCATGTCTGCCAATGGCAAGCCAGGCATGGGACGGCCACAGGTATGTCAGTGAATGAGTGTGGTGTCCAGCCACTGTGCACAGCCAGGTGTGCCAGCTGCGGTGGAGCGGGCAGCTTCAGGTACCGGTTCCATGTGAGGCTGCAGCTGGACCAGACATACCGTAAGCAGCTTCTACTGCAGGCACCAGCATCTGAACAAAGGGAACATGATGGTGCCCAAATGCTCGGAGACACCAGGAACCGCACAGCCCCAAAGTGGGTGTTAAAGCATGTTTGGGCAGCTAGAAGGGCTGCAGCTCTTCACTCCTTCTCGTCAGCCACAATGTGGTGAGTGAGGGACGTGTTTCAGCCCTGTTTGTGTTACAGCTCTTTCAGTCCCATCATTCAACAGGTCCTGCATTCTTGTCTCACGTCCAGGAAGCATGAGGTACATGGACAACTGGAGGGTGAGCAAGGTGGAGAGGAGCTTCATGAGTGACAGAACAGCTCTCAGGAGACCCGAAGTGGGTAGCTGCTTTCCGCAGGCAGGTTGTACTGACAAGTGTCCAGCACTCAGCAGAGAGGAGACCTGTAGTGGGTAGCTCCTTTCTGTAGGCAGGTTGACCTGATAAGTGTGTGTGTCTGGCTGAATCTGGGGTTTTTGTGGGCTCAGAAGGGAGGAAGTACATGCTGACTGGTCCACGGGTGGACCTGGAAAAAGCACCATAAGTTCTCACTTCAGGTTGTGGACTCCATCCAGAACTGGCAGCCTGGCCCTCAGGCTTCAGGCTGTCCCTGGCTTGAAGGTGGGGCTTCACCAGGGACCCACCACTTCCTTCCTAGGAATGAATCTGCCTGCTTCCTGCCACCATCAACATGCCGTCCATGTTGCCCATGCTGTTCAGGCTGAGGGAGGCCTGTAGGCCCATGCTGAGCTACCTTCAGCCCCCCAACATCCTCCCTCCCTGAGCTTGTCAGCACCCACAGTTTCAGAAGGAGCCAAGGCAGTGGGGTGGCACCGCTGGCCAGGTCACAAGAGTGTTCAGGCTTGGCTTCAACTTTACTCCAAAATTGGAGTGACAGCCAGGAGTGGGGAGAGGCCAGAGAGCAGGAGAAGGTACTTCCGAGCCTTCGGGGGAAGGGGGGCTTCCTGGGCCCCCAAGAGTGTAGGGATGCCTAGGTCCAGAGCCACGGCTGGATGGCTGTAGCTTCACCTGGGTGTGTGGGGAGCCAACTTGGTAGCAGGCAGGGCTCTCACCTGTTCCTGGCCCCTGCCAGCTCCATGGAGCATACAGCCTTGGCCACACCTCCCACACTGCAGCTGGCATCCCCTCGGCAGCTGCTCCAAATGGGCTGATGCCACCATCAATTGTAACATATAATGAAATAATTATACAACTCACCCTAATGTAGAATCAGTGGGAGCCCTGACCTTATTTTCCTGCAACTAGACAATCCCATCTGGGGATGATGGGAGACAGTGACAGATCATCAGGCATTAGATTCTCATAAGGAGCACACAACCTAGATCCCTCGCATGCACAATTCACCATAGGGTTCATGCTCCTATGAGAGTCTCATGCTGCCACTCATCTGACAGGAGGCGGAGCTCAGGAGGTAATTCGAGCGATGGGGAGCAGCTATAAATAGAGACATAGCTTCCATTACTTGCCTGCTGCTTACCTCCTGCTGTGTAGCCCGGTTCCTAACAGGCCATGGTTGGGAACCCTGCTATAGAGGACCAAACATAAGAAGTACATCTGACATCTCCTCAGAAACCATGCAAGCAAGAAGACAGTAAAGTGAAATATTTAAAGTGCTAAAAGAGAAAAATCCCAACATAGAATTTTGTACCCTGAAAAATTATCCTTTCAAAGTAAAAGAGAAATAAAGACTTTCTCAAAGATTGAAGAAATTTATTACTAGTAGACCTGCCTTGCAAAGAATGTTAAAAGAAGTTCTTCAGAGAAAAGGAAAATGACATAGGTCAGAGACTCAGATCTATACAGAGAAAAGTAGAGCATTAGACAAAAAAACCTGAAAGATAAAAACTTTTATTTTCTTATTCTTAATTGATCTAATAGATAACGGTTTGTCTAAAATATTAATAGAAACAATGTATTTAATTGTATATGCATAGGTATATATACATGCTTAATTATGCTTATGTATAAGTGAAATGAATGAGATGAAAGATCTAAGGACAAGGAGAAATTAGGAATATTCTGTCATTACGAGGTACTTACACTACCTGTGAACTGGTATAGTGTTATTTTAAAATGGACTTAGAATAGTTGTAAATGCATATGCAAACTCTAGGACAACCACTTTAAAAAAAAGTTTTTAAAAAGGCATACAATTGATATGCTAAGTGAGGAGAGAAAATGGAATCATAAAAACTGCTCAAAACCATAAAAGGCAGCAAAAGCACCAAGACAAAAAATAGGAACAAAGAACAAGGGCAACAAATAAAAATAGTAACAAACATGGCACATGCTATGGTCTGAATGTTTGTCCGCCTGCCCCTAAAGCTCATATTAAATCTTAATCCCCATCATAACAGTATTAAGAGGGTGGGAAATCCGACTATGGTATTTGAGAGGTGGGACCTTTGAAAGGTAATTAGGATTAGATGAGATCATGAGGGTGGGGCATTAGCGGCTTTATAAGAGAAGTAAGAGTTAACACACTCAGGCCCCTTGCCATGTAATGTCTTCTACCACCTCAGAACTCTGCAGAGTCCCCACCAGCAAGAAGGCCTTTACCAGATGTGCCACCTCTACATTGTACTTCCTAGCATCCGGCACTCTAATAAATAAATCCCTTTTCTTTATAAACTACCTAGTCTTAGGTATTTAGTTATAGCAACAGAAAACCAACTAACTAAATATTAATGCACCTCTATCAATAATCACCTTAAACATCAATGTTCTAAATATATCAATTAAGACAGAGATTGTCAGAATTGATTTAAAAAAAAGACCCAACTATAAGATGTTTACACAGTTTTATTTTTTGTGTAAAATATATTTCATTTTATTTTTTATTTCAATAGTTTTTGGGGTACAGGTGGTATTTTGGTTATGTGGATGAGTCCTTTAGTGCTGATTTCTGAGATTTTGGTGCCCCCATCATCTGAGCACTACACACTGTACCCAATAAGCAGTCTTTTGTCCCTCATCCCACTCCCACCATTCCCCGAGTCCCCAAAGTCCATTATATCATTCTCATGCTTTTGTGTCCTCACAGCTTAGCTTCTGCTTATAAGTGAGAACAAACAATATTTGAAAACCCATACTTTAAAGGCACGTACAGATTAAAAGTGAAAGGACAGAGAAAGATTTATCACTCCGACAATAATCATTAAAAAGTAGGAGGTAAGAGGTGGTGATGTCAGCAACATGGCAGAAGAGGAAGCTCCTGACTCTCCCTCCACCCACAAAAGCACCAAATAAACATCTATTCATGGATCAGTTCCCTCTGAGAGAAAGTCAGGGACCAGTTGAGAGACTCCTATACACTGGGCGACTGAGAAAATTTCCACATCAAATGGGAAGGAAAAGCTGAGGCACAGGACCCTGCCTTAGACACTGCTCCACATTATCTGGAAAGGACTCCCTAATATCAAGTTTCTTCCTGTGGAGAAGAGGATTTGTACTCACATGTAGAACCCTAACTCTAAGGTTTCCCATGGTCTGGTTCTTAATTCACCAGCTCTGAGAACAAAGAGGATTAAACATCCAAGACTCTCTAGACCACAATAAAAATGTGGTGGTTTGCTATGGGCACTCGAGTACTTCTGGGGCTTCATCCCCCAAGAGCAGTGCAGAGAAGGGGCCTAAAATATGCAGCCCCTTCTTTCTGCCTGGAAGGAATCTATAACACACTCTTCTGGTGGCTACATGGCTGCTTGTCTTCTAACGAACTTGCTTCAGGGAGTTAAAGAGGCAGACAAATATAGCTTGGCTGACAGCCTAAGAAGTGGACTGGCACTTCTTGAGTCTTCTCCCCTGGCTCATGCCAGAGATAACTCCAGGTTTATTAATCTCTCATGGAAGAGAGTCTGACTGTATATTGAGCACCCACAATTTTACAGCTCCCACTCAATGGACTGCGTCCTAAACTTCCTATCTCTGAAACCAGAGGGAACAAAGTATATGTGAGTCTACCTGCACCACAGAAAAAAGTGCCAGTTTTATATGGGCATGTAGGCATTTCAGGGACGTCATCCCATAGGGGCAGTGCAGAGAAGGGGCTTTAAAAATAGCTGTTTCTCCTCAGATGGGGTTTATGCCACATATCAAGTACTCCAACTTTTATAGCACCTCCTTAAATATTCCCTCTCTAAACTACTCTTAGCTCTGACAGCAGAAGATAGTAAGCATATGTGAGTCTCCTTAGATCACAGAACAAAGGGGTGGTCTTGAACAAAGTGTGCAAACACTTCTAATGGCTACATTCCCTTGGAAAAGTGCCAAAAAGGGGTGAGAACATGTAGCTTCCATCTTCTCTCCAGAAGGGGCTTACAACATACTTCAAGTGGTCATTTGACAAGCTGGCTTCTAATGGACTTGCACTGGGGAGCTAACAGGGCAAACAAACAGCTCTGCAGCAGCCAAAACCAGAGCTTGACACTTCATGATCCTTTGCTTTGGCTTACCCCTATGATAAATCTAGGCCTCCCCCATTCTACGTGAAAAAAGTCTGATTACACATCAAATGTCATAACTTCTATAACTTCCACCCAAGGTACTGTCTTTTTTTTTCTTTGAGATGGAGTCTCGCTCTGTCCCCCAGGCTGGAGTGCAGTGGTGCGATCTTGGCTCACTGCAAGCTCCGCCTCCCAGGTTCACGCCATTCTTCTGCCTCAGCTTCCCGAGTAGCTGGGACTACAGGCGCCCGCCACCACGCCTGGCTATTTTTTTGTATTTTTAGTAGAGACGAGGTTTCACCGTGTTAGCCAGAATGGTTTCAATCTCCTGACCTTGTGATCCACCCGTCTCAGCCTCCCAAAGTGCTGGGATTACAGGCGTGAGCCACCACACCCAGTCGGTACTGTCTTCTTAACAAACTAGCTCTAGGAGTTGATGGGACTTTGCATTCCTGAGTGGTCCTAGATCCAAGAAAAAAGAGGTGGACATACAATGGGCCCACATCCAGCAGCTATCTCCCCAGGATCTGAGGGCACAGCCTAAACATGAGTTCAGACATTTGCCATAGATCCCCTACCTGGCTTAGCACAGAAAGAGTGGGAAATAGACACCCACATTCAGCTTCACCATGAAGATGGAAGTAATTGAAACACATAGCCAACACCCCAATCTTTCCAGCTACATCTAAGATAATGTGGCTCCTAACTTCCCTGTCTTGAGGTACTGGCAGAACATGGCGCATCTTAAGCTCCACAGTACAACCCTAAACAAAGACAGTTCAACAGTCTGGATGAACTCAAATACTTGAAAGGCACCTTAAAATCTTTGGCCAGACAGATTAGTGAGACCTTTCTCCTACATGAGACAAGTCTGACAAGACTGGGAGAGGTAATTGTCTTATCTAATATACAGAAACCAAAATAGAGAGTCATGGAAAATGAAGAAACAAGGAAATATATTCCAAAGAAAAGAATATGGTAAATCTCTAGAAACTAACCAAAGTGAAGTGGAGATATGTGATGTACCGGACAGAAAATTCAAAATAATGGTCAAAAAGATGCTCGCCAGGGTCAACAGAGCAATGCAAGAAACTGAGAACGCCAACAAAGAGAAAATATAAAATTATCAATTGAAAATCATATATCTGAAGAGTACTATAACTGAACTGAAAAATTCAAGAGAGGGGTTTAAGAGTAGATAAGATCTGGTAGAAGAATAGATTGGTTAACCTGAGACAGGTTACTGGAAATCATCCAATCTGTGGTGAAAAGAGAAAAAGATGAAAAAGTGAAGATAGCTTAAGCAATTTATGGGGCACCATCAGGTAAAACAACTTACGCATTATTGGCATGCCAGAAGGAGAAGAGAAAGGGATAGAAAACATATCCAAAGAAATAATGGCAGAAAACTTCCCAAGCCTGGGGAAGATAGAAAGCCAGAGGCAGGAAGCCCAAACAATACCAAATAAGATGAATCCAAAGACACCTATGCCAAGACAATCATAATAAAATTATAAAAAGTTAAAACACAGAGTGTTGAAAGCAGTAAAATAAAAGCAAATCATCACATACAAAAGAACCTTCTCATAAGACTATCAGTGGATTTTTCAAGAGCAACTTTGCAGGTCAGAAGGGAGGGAGATGATACATTCAACATCCTAAAAAGAAAAAAAAAAAGCCCATTAACCAAGAATACTACACTCAGCAATTCAGTCTTTTAAAAAAAGGGAGTGATAAAGACTTTCTCAAACAAAAAGTTTAAGCATTTGCCACCATTAGACCTCTCTTACAAAAAAATGCTAAAGGGAGTTTTTCATGCTGAAGGAAGAAGACACTATTAGTAACATGAAGACATAAGAGAGTATAGTCAAGTGCTACATAATGACATCAACAGTGGTCCCATAAAATTACAATGGAGCTGAAAAACTCATATTGCCTAGTGATGGTGACGTCCATTATAACGCTGTAACACAAAGCATTACTTGTGTTTGCGGTGATGCTGGTGTAAACAAATGTACTGCTCTGTTAGTCATATAAAAGTGTACAGTAATGTTCTAAGCCCTTATATTCACTCACTACTCACTCACTGACTAACCTAGTGCAACTTCCAGTCCTGGAAGCTTCATTCACAATAAGTACCCTATACAATTTTATATGGCAATTTTACTGTATATTCTATATATTTAGGTATGTTTAGATACACAATTACTTATCATTGTGTCACAAACTGCCTATAGTATTCCACACAGTAACATGCTGTACAGGTTTGTATAGCCTAGGAGCAAAAGAGTGTACCATATAGACTAGGTGTATAGTAGATTATACCATCTAGGGTTGTGTAAATACACTCAATGATGTTCATACAACGACAAAATCACCTAATAATGCATTTCTCAGAGTGTATCCCCATTGTAAAGTGAGATATGACTATACATTGTCAAATCCAAAATACTCTAGTAGTACAATGGGGTTGGGTAAATTAATTATATTTCTTTTTTTTTTTTTTTTGAGATGAAGTCTCACTCTGGCACCCAGGCTGGAATGCAATGGTGTGATCTCAGCTCACTGCAACCTCCACCTCCTGGGTTCAAGCAATTCTCCTGCCTCAGCCTCCAGAGTAGTTGGGACTACAGGCACGTGCCACCACATCTGGCTAATTTTTGTATTTTTAGTAGAGATGGGGTTTCACCATGTTGGCCAGGCTCGTCTCGAACTCCCGACCTTGTGATCCAGCCACCTTGGCCTCCCAAAGTGCTGGGATTACAGGCATGAGCCACTGCGCCCAGCCAATTAATTATATTTCTAATAAAAAGGTTAAACTGTTAAAAGAACTAAAGCTACAATAATTTTTAAGGAATGCAAATTATAAAAAGACAAAGTATGACATCAAAAATACAAAATGTGTGAGGAGGAAAATTAAAAGTGTAGACTTTGTGTATGTGATAAAAATTAAGGTGTCATCCATAGGCATGGGCAAGGACTTCATGACTAAAACACCAAAAGCAATGGCAACAAAAGCCAAAATAGACAAATGGGATCTAATTAAACTAAAGAGCTTCTGCACGGCAAAAGAAACTACCCTCAGAGTGAACAGGCAACCTACAGAATGGGAGAAAATTTTTGCAATCTACCCATCTGACAAAGGGCTAATACCCAGAATCTACAAAGAATTCAAACAAATTTAAAAGAAAAAAACAACCCCATCAAAAAGCAGGCAAAGGACATGAACAGACACTTTTCAAAAGAAGACATCTATGCAGCCAACAGATACATGAAAAAATGCTCATCATCACTGGTCATTAGAGAAATGCAAATCAAAACCACAATGAGATACCATCTCACGCCAATTAGAATGGCAATCATTAAAAAGTCAGGAAATAACAGATGCTGGAGAGGATGTGGAGAAATAGGAATGCTTTTACATTGTTCGTGGGAGTATAAATTAGTTCAACCATTGTGGAAGACAGTGTGGTGATTCCTCAAGGATCTAGAACTAGAATTATCATTGACCCAGCAATCCCATTACTGGGTATAGACCCAAAGGATTACAAATCATGCTACTATAAAGATACACGCACATGTATGTTTACTGCAGCATTATTCACAATAGCAAAGACTTGGAACCAACCCAACTGTCCATCAATGATAGACTGGATTAAGAAAATGTGGCACATATACACCATGGAATACTAGGCAGCTGTAAAAAAGGATGAGTTCACATCCTTTGCAGGGACATGAAGCTGGAAGCCATCATTCTCAGCAAACTATCATAAGGACAGAAAACCAAACACCACATGTTCTCACTCATAGGTGGGAACTGAACAATGAGAACACTTGGACACAAGGTGGGGAACATCACACACCTGGGCCTATCAGGGGGTGGGGAACTGGGGGAGGGATAGCATTAGGAGAAATACCTAATGTAAATGATGAGTTGATGGGTGCAGCAAACCAACATGGTACATGTATACCTATGTATCAAACCTGCATGTTGTGCACATGTACCCTAGAACTTAAAGTATAATAACAAAAAAATTAAGGTGTCATCAACTTAAAATGGCCTATTATAAGTATAATATATTTTATGTAAGCCTCAGGGTAAACACAGAACAAAAGCCTATAACAGATACACAAAAGAGAAAAGATCCAAAGCATACCAATATAGAAAGTCATCGAACCACAAAGAAGGCAAGAGAGGAAAAAGAAACAAAGGATTTACAAAAAAAAAAAAAAAAAAAGCTAATTTAAAAAATGGCACTAGAAAGTCCTTACTTGTCAATAATTACTTTCAATGTAAATGATTAAATTATCCAATCAAAAGGCAGAAAGTGGCTGAATGGATAAAAAAGACCTAATATAGGATGCCTACAAGAGACTCACTTTAACTTTAGGACTCTCAGACTGAAAGTGAAGGGATGGAAAAAGACATCCCATGCAAATGGAATAAAAAAAAATCTAGGGTAGCTACATTTATTTCAGACAAAACAGACTTTAAGGGAAAAAACTGCAAAAAGAGACAAAGAACATCATTATATAATAATAACAGTATCCATCCATCAAGAGGGTAAAACAACTGTAAATATATATGCACCCAACATCACAGCACCTAACATATAAAGCAAATTTTAAAAAGTCTAAAAGGAGACATAGCCTGCAACACAATAATAGTTATTTCAACATCCCATTTTCAACATTGGACAGATCATTTAGGCAGAAAATCAATATGAAAACACTGTACTTGAACTATACTTTAGACCAAATGGACTTACCAGACATATACAGAACATTCCACTCAACAGCAGCAGAATACACATTCTTCTCAGGAACACACAAAACATTCTCCAAGACACATCACATGTTAGACCACAAAACAAGTCTTTAATTTGAGACAACTGAATTCATATCAAGTATCTTTTCCAACCACAATGATATGAAACTTGCTTCAATAACAGGAAGGACCATGGAAAATTAACACAGTGGAAATTAAGCAATATGCTTCTGAACTATTGGGTCAAAGAAGAAATTAATGGGTTTTTTTTTTTTTTATCTTGAGACAAAATGAAAACACAACATGAAAAAACTTATGGAATGCAGCCAAAACAGTTCTAAGAGGGAAGTTTATAACAAATGTCTACATCAAAAAAGAAAAAATATTGCAAATAATCTAACATCACACCTTAAGGGACTAGAAAAAGAATAATAACCTGAGCTCAATGTTAGCAGAAGGAAGGGAATAACAAATATCAGAGCAGAAACAGAGACTAGAAAAACAATAGAAAAGAAACAAAACTAAGGGTTGACTTTTAAAAAATAAAACTGACAAACTCTTAGCTACACGAGGAAAAAGAGAGAAGACTCAAAATCAGAAATGAAAAGGACATTATAACCGATAACACAGAAATATGAAGGATTATAAGAGACTACTCTGAACAATTACAAGCCAACAAATTTGACCACCTAGAAGAATTGGGCAAATTTCTAGAAATATATAACCTACCAAGACTGAACCAAGAAATTATTGAAAATCTGCATGGATGAATGAGTAAAGAAGTTGAATCAATAATTAAAAGTCTCTCATCAAAGAAAAGCCCAGGACCAGATGGCTTCATGGCTGAATTTTACCAAACATATAAAGAAGAATTAATACCAATCCTTTTCAACTCTTCCAAAAACTAGAGAGAAAGAGAATTCCAAACTCATCTTTTGAGGCCAATATCACACTAATACCAAAGCCAGAAAAAAACATTACAAAAAAAATTTACAGGCCAATATCACTGATTAACAGAGATGCAAAAATCTCAACAAAGTAATAACAAAACATATTCAACAATATATTAAAAGAATCACTCACCATATTCAACAATACACTGAAAGAATCATTCACCATAATCAAGTAGTAGTTATCCACAGGTTACAAGGTTGGTTCCACATATGCCAATCAATAAATATGATTCCCCATATTAACAAAATGAAGGACAAAAACCATAAGATCATTTCAATAGATGTACAAAAAGCATTTGACAAAAGTTAACATCCTTTCAGGATAAAAATTCTCAACAAGTTAGGGGTAGAAGGATGTTCCTCAACACAATAAAGGCCATATATCACAAACCCAGAGCCAACATTATACACAATGGTGAAAAGTTGAAGGCTTTTCCTCCAAGATCACAAACAAGATAAGGGTGCCCACTCTCATCACTCCTGTTCAATATAGTATTACAATAGCATCAAAAGTAAAGAAGGCCAGGCGAGGTGGCTCACACCTGTAATCCCAGCACTTTGGGAGGCTAAGGCGGGCGGATCACGAGGTCAGGAGATTGACACCATTCTGGCTAACATGGTGAAACCCCATCTCTACAAAAAATTAGCCAGGTGTGGTGTTGGGCCCCTGTAGTCCCAGCTACTCAGGAGGCTGAGACAGGAGAATGGCTTGAGCCTGGGAGGCAAAGGTTGCAGTCAGCCGAGATCGCACCACTGAATTCCAGCCTGGCGACAGAGGGAGACTCCGCCTCAAAAACAAAACAAACAAACAAAAGACCACATTCTGGACTACAACATACCTTAACAAATCTTAAAGGATGGAAATCATACAATGTCTGTGTTTGCATCGCAAGGAAATTAAACTAGAAAATAATAACAAAGGCCGGGCGCAGTGGCTCAAGCCTGTAATCCCAGCACTTTGGGAGGCCAAGGCAGGTGGATCATGAGGTCAGGAGATTGAGACCATCCTGGCTAACACAGTGAAACCCGTCTCTACTAAAAGTACAAAAAAAATTAGCTGCACGTGGTTGTGGGCACCTGTAGTCCCAGCTACTTGGGAGGCTGAGGCAGGAGAATGGAGTGAACCTGGGAGGCGGAGCTTGCAGTGAGCCAAGATTGCACCACTGCACTCCAGCCTGGGCGACAGAGCAAGACTCTATCTCAAAAAAAAAAAAGAAAAAAAAAAAGAAAATAATAACAAAAAGACAGCTGGAAAATCCCAAAATATCTGAAGATTGAACAAAACAGTTCTAAATAACACATGGTTCAAAGAAGAAATTTCAAGAGAAATTTAAAAATATTTTCAACTAAATGTAAATAAAAACATGGCTTGATGGCATACACCTGTAATCTCAGCTACTCAGGAGGCTGAGTCAGCAGGATCACTTGAGGCCAGGAGTTCAAGGCTGTAGCGCACAATGATTGTGCCTGGAGGATAGCCACTATACTCCAGCCTGAACAACACATCAAGATGCAATCTATCTCTCCAAAAAAAAAAAAAAAAAAAAAAAAGTTTTTAAATAATTTTAAAAACCTAAAAAACACACACACACACACAACTTACCAAAAGTTGTAGGATACAGCAAAAGCACTTAGAGGGACATTAGTGCTACTGAATGAATTCACTAGAAAAGAAGGAAGATATAAAAATCAATAATCTAAGTTCTCATCTTAGGGAAAAAAAGGAAGGCCAAATTAAATACAAAGTAAGCAGGAAAAAAATTTAATCAGAAGAGAAATTAGTGAAATTGAAAACAAGAGGCCAAGTGGAATGATTCACACCTGTAATCTCAGCACTGCAGAGCTGAAGTGGGAGGATCTCTTGAGCTCGGAAGTTAGAGACCAGCCTGAGCAACAAAGTGAGACATCATTTCTACCAAAATTATTTTAAAAGTTAGCCAGGTATGGTGGCACACACCTGTAGTGTCAGCTACTCAGGAGGCTGAGGTGAGAGGACCACTTGGGCCTGAGAGGTCGAGACTGCAATGAGCTGTGACTGCACCACTGAACTCCAGCCTAGGTAACACAGTGAGACAGGAAGGGAAGAAGGGAAGGGAAGGGAAGGAAAAGGGAAAAGGAAAGGGAAAGGGAAGGGGAGAAGATGAAGAAAAGAAAATAAAAGAAAAGAAGGAAGTCTACACAGAAAACAACAACAACAATCAACAAAACCAAAACCTGGTTTTTAGAAAAGATCAATAAAATTCATCAGCGTCTGGACAGGATAATGAAGACAAAAATATAAGAGACATAAATTACAAATACTAGAAATGAAAGAACATCACTACAGATCCCATGAACATTACAGCATAATAAAGAACACATAAACAAACAACTCTGCCCACAAACTTGATAACCTGGATGAAATGGACCAATTCTTAAAAAATGCAATCTGCCAAAACTTACACAAGGAGAAGCAGACAATCTGAATGGGCTTATATCTACTAATGATGTTGAATCAGTAATTAATAACCTTCCAAAACACAAAACACCAGGACCAGATGGGTTCACTGGTAAATTTTACCAAATATTTAAGGAAGAAATTATATGAATTCTCTACAATTTCTTTCATAATACAGAGGCAGAGGGAATGATTCCTAGCTCATTGTATGAGGCCAACATTACCTTAATACCACACCAGAGAAAGACATTACAAGAAAACTGCAGACCATATCTCTCATGAACATAGATGCCAGTATCTTTAACAAAATATTAGCAAATCTAATCCACAATGTATAAAAAGAATTGTACACCATGAACAAGTGTGATTTATCCTAGATATAATCACGTTAAAAAAATCAATTAAGGCTGGGGGTGGTGGCTCATGCATATAATCCCAGCATTTTGGGAGGCAAAGGTGGGCGGATTGCCTGAGCCCAGAAGTTCAAAGACCAGCCTGGGCAACATGGTGAAACCCCATCTCTACAAAAAATACAAAAATTAGATGGGCACGGTGGTGCACCCCTGTAGTCCTAGCTACTCAGGAGGCTGAGGTGGGAGGATCACTTGAACCTGGAAGGCAGAGGTTGCAGCAAGCCAAGACTGAGTCACTGCACTCCAGCCTGGACAACAGAATGAGACCCTGTCTCAAAAACACCCAAAAAACAAAAACAATCAATTAATATAACCCATCACTTATCAACGGCCTAACAAAGAAAAATCACAATATCAATAGATGCAGAAAAAGCATTTGACAAAGTCCAACAGCCACTCATGATTCAACAACAACAACAAAAAACTCTCAGAAAACTTAGAATAGAGGAGCAACTTCCTCACCTTTATAAAGACTCTCTACAAAAAATCTGCAGCAACATCACAGGTAATGGTGAGAAACTTGAAGCTTTCTCACCAAGATCAGGAACAAGGTAAAGATGTCCTTTCTCACCAATGCTTTTCAACATTGTACTGCAAGTCTTAGCTAATACAGTAAGATGAGAAAAGGAACAAAAGGTATACCGATTGGGAAGGAAAAAATAAAATGTTCTTTGTTCACAGATAATATAGTCATCTATGTAGGATGTCTGAACAAACTGAGAAAAAAAAAACTCACGGAACTAATAAGTGATTATATAGCAAGATTGCAGGTTAATATGTAAAAGTCAGTTGGTTTCCTATATATCAAGAATGAACAAGGTGATTTGAAATTAAAAATACATTACCCATTACCACTGGCCGGGCACAGTGGCGCAGGCCTGTAATCCCAGCACTCTGGGAGGCTGAGGCGGGTGGATCACCTGAGGTCAGGAGTTCGAGACCAGCCTGGCCAACATAGTGAAACCCCGTTTCTATTAAAAATACAAAACCAGCTGGGCATGGTGGCAGGCACCTGTAATCCCAGCTTCTTGGGAGACTGAGGCAGGAGAATCACTTGAACCCAGGAGGCAGAGTTTGCAGTGAGCCAAGATCGTGCCATTGCACTCCAGCCTGGGCGACAAGAGTGAAACTCCGTCTCAAAAACAAACAAACAAACAAACAAAATTACCATTTACATTAGCCCCCCTCAAAATGAAATGGGTATAAATGAATTAAATACATACAAGATTTACAAGAGGAAAACTCTGATGTTATCAAAGGAGAACTAAATAAATGAAAAGATATTCCATTTTCATGAATAGGAAGACTTCATATTGTCAAGATGTCAGTTCTTCTTAATTTGTTCTACAGATTCAATCCAAGCTAATCAAAGTTCCAGCAAAAGCTAGGCACAGTGGCTCACATCTGTAATCCTAGCATTTTGGGAAGCCAAAGCAGGCATATTGCTTGAGCCCAGAATTCAATAGTAGCCCGGAAACACAGGGAGACCCTGTCTCTATAAAATACCAAAAACTAGCCAGGCATGGTAGCATGTGCCTATGGTCCCAGCTACTCAGGAGACTGAGGTGGGAGCATCACTTGAGCCCAGGAGGTCAAGGCTGCAGTGAGCCATGTTCATACCACTGCACTCCAGCCTGGGCAACAGAGTGACACCCTGTCTCAAAAAATAATAATAATTAAAATAATAACAATAATGACATCTTTACACATCTTAGAATGACTTTAATCCAAAGTACTGACAACACCAAGTGACGGTGAGGATGTGGAGCAACAGGAATTGTCATTTATTGCTTCTGGGAATGCAAAATGGCATAGCCACTTTGGAAGACAATTTGGCAGTTTCTTACAAAAGCAAACAGATCGTTACCATACAACCCAGCAGTTGTGCTCCCTGGTGTTTACATAAGGCACTGGAAACTTATATGCACATAAAAACCTGCTCACAGGTGTTTATAGAAGCTTTATGCCTAATTGCCAAAACTTGGGGGCAACCATCTTGTCCTTCAGTAGGTAAATGGATAAACTGTAATACATCAGACAATAAAATATCATTCACTGTTAAACACAAATGAGCTATCAGGGCATGAAAAGACATGGAGTAACCTTAATAGCATATGTTACTAAGTAAAAGAGGCCAATCTGAAAACACTACATACTGTATGATTCCAACTATATTACATTCTTGAAAAAGTAAAGCTATGGAGATATTTAAAAGATCAGTGGTTGCCAGGGGTTGAAGGGCAAGAGGGATGAGGGATGAACAGGGAGATCACAGAGGATTTGGGGGCAGTAAAACTATTTTGTACAATAGCATAATGGTGGATATGTATCATTATACATTTGCCAAAGCCCATGGAATGTACAACACTGAGTGAATCCTAATGTAAACAATAGAATTTGGGTAGCAATGATGTGTCATTGTTGGTTTATCGGTTGTAATGAATGTACCACTCTGAAACTAGCTGACACTAGAGAAGGTTGTATGCATGGCAGGGCAGAGAGGGAGCATATAGGAATTATAGTTTCTGTCCAGCTTTGTTGTAAACCTAAAACTACTCTAAAAAACAAATTTTATTAATTAATAAGAAAAAATTGTTGTGGCCCTGAGTTGGGCAAAGATTTCTTACATATGACATCAAAGGCACAGTATGCAAAGAAAAATTATAAGTTGATCCTTGCCGAAGTTAAAAATGTTTGTTCTTCTACAATGTTAAGAAAATGTGAAAGATAAGCAACAGACTGGGAGAAAGTATTTGCAAATCCTTTATCTGATAAAGGACTTGTACACAGAATATATAAAGAATTTGCAAAACTCAGTAAGAAGTAAACAAAACCTCACTGAAAAACTGAGCAAAAAAATTTGAACAGTCCTTTCACAAAAGAAAATATACACATGGCAAATAAGCACATGAAAATATGTTCAATATATCCCCTCTCCTTGAATCAGGGCAGAGCTTTGTGACTGCCTTGACCCATACAGTATGGTGAAAACAATGCCATGTGATTTTCAAGGCTAGATTGTTAAAATGCTGGACATTTCTGACTTGTTTTCTTGGAATGCTAGATTTTAGAGCCCAGCCACTATGTTACAAAGAAGCCTAAGCAACCTACAGAGAGGCCTGTGTGGACAGAAAGTGAGGACCAAGGACCCACAGCCCAGGGTGAGCTCCCAACCTACAGTCAGCACCAATGTGCCAAGCATATGAGTAGCTATCTTGAAAGTGGATCCTCCAGCCCCCCGTTGAGCTGCCACAGCTGATGCACGTGGAACAGAAAAAACCTGCCCAAACTGCAGATCTGTAAACAAAATAAGCTGCTAAGTTTTGAAGTCGTCTGTTACTCAGTACTACATAACCTAGCCAAAACCACTAAGAGAAAGACAGACAACCTAATAGAAAAATGGAGAATGGACTTAAAACAGGTATTTCATCAAAGAGAAAGTCCTAATGGTCAATAAACACATGAAAAGGTGCTCAACCTCATAAATGATAAGGACAATTCAAATTAAAACTACAGTGTAATGTCATTACACACCCACAAGTATGCTTAAGTATGTAAAAATCTGACAGTGCAAGTACTGGCAAGGTTGTGGGGGAAGTCAACTCTCATGTGCTACTAATGGGAATGATACTGATACAACTAATTTGGAAAATAGTTTGGCAATATCTACAAAAGTTACAGTTATACATACTCATGTACCTCAGAAACTTCACTGCTAAGTCTGTTCCATACAGAGATTGTGATCATCTGCCCCATGAGATAGATAGGTAGAAGAGTGCTCATCATAAAATTCTTCATAAAGTTAAACCTGGAAACAACTGAAAAGGCTATCAACAGAATAGATGAATAAATTGTGGTATATTCAGACTGTGGAATAATGCATAACAATTAAAAAACAAGATACTAGGCCTGGTGTGGTGGCTCTCACCTGTAATCCCAACACTTCAGGAGGCTGAGATGAGGGATCACTTGAGGCCAGGAGTTCAAGACAAGCCTGGGCAACAGAGTGAGAGTTCCTCTCTACAAAAATTTAATAAATTAGCAAGGCATGATGGTGCATGACTGTAATCCTAGCCATTTGGGAGACTAAGACAAGAAGACTGCTTGAGCCCAGGAGTTTCAGGCTGCAGTGAGCTATGGTAACACTACTGCACTCCAATCTGGGTGACAGAGCAAGACCCTGCCTCAAAACAGAAAAACAAAAACAAAATATTGTACAGCTAAACACAATATGGAGAGAATATCAAAAAGATAATACTGATCAAAAATACATAGTCTACAATTTAATTAATGTAAAGTTAAAAAAAAAGCAAAAACAAATTAATGCAATAGACCTACAAGAAATACTATAGGAGTCTTTCAGGCTGAAATGAAAAAACACTAAGATGGTAACTCAACCCTACATGAAGAAATAAAATGTACCAATAAAGATAACTATATAGGTAAAAATGAAAGACAGCATAACTGTAACTTTGTAACTTTTCTTCTTTTATCTGATTTAAAAGAAAATTGTATAAGCACAAATTATAAAATGTGTTGATTGGCTTATAACATGAAGATATAATTTGTATGACAATAATAGCACAAAGAAAAGGGAACAGAATTATATTGTAACAAATTTTTACACACTATGAAAACTTAATTGGCATTAATCTGAACTAAATTGCTTTAAATTAAAAAGTTGGTAATAATCCCAAGGCAACCATTAAGAAAATATCCTTAAATATATAAGAAACAAGAAGGGTATTAAAATGATACACTAGAAAATATATATTTAATATATTTAATGCCAAAGAGGCTGGGCACAGTGGCTCACACCTGTAATCCTAGCACTTTGGGAGGCTGAGATGGGTGGATTGCTTTAGCTCAGACGTTCAAGACCAGCCTGGGCAACATGACAAAACCCTGTCTCTACTAAAAATACAAAAATTAGCTGGGCAGGTGGCACATACCTGTAGTCCCGGTTACTTGGGAGGCTGAGTTGGGAGAATCATTTAAGCCCAAGAGGTGGAGGTTGCAGTGAGCCAAGATCATACCACTGCATTCCAGCCTGGGCAATAGAGGAAGACCCTGTCTCAAAAACAAAACAAAACAGACAAAAAATACAAAAGAAGGCAGAAATAAAGGAATGTAAGAACAAAGAAGACATAAGACATGTAGAAAACAAAGAGGAGCATAGTATACGTGAATCCTGCCTTGTGAGTAATTACATTAAATGGAAACAGATGAACTACTTCATGAAAAGGCAAAGGTTGTTAGAATGGAGAGAAAAAAAAAAAAAAAACCATGATCCAACTATGTGCTGTCTACAAGAGACACACTTTAGACTTAAAGGCGCAAATAGGTAAGTTAAAAGTGAAAGGACAGAAAAAGATATTTTGTTCAAACAATAACCAAAATAGAATTGAGGAAGCTATACTAATATCAGTCAAAATATCTGAATACGATCTTAAAAATGCATTAATACAAGAATAGCATTCACAAGTGTAGATATAATCACATAAGATTCTGCATCTGTTAGACAACTTCTAGAGGATCTATGGACAAAATGTGGCCTAGTTACCTGTTTTTGGAAATATAATTTTATTGGAATACAGTCATGCTAATTTGTTTACATACTGTCTATGGCTGCTTTCATACTATAATGGCAGAGGTAAGTAGTTGTGATAGACATTACACTGCCATCAGAATAAAAAATACTAGTATGTGGCCTTTTACAGAAAAAGGATGCCAACTAGATCAAGATCTAGTGTTTTAATGTCCATGTTGGGACATCAAATTAAAAAAAAAAACTAATAAAAAGAAAGACTAGGCCGGGTGCAGTGGCTAATGCCTGCAATCCCAGCACTTTGGGAGGCTGAGGTGGGTGGATCACTTGGGGTCAGGAGTTTGAGACCAGCCTGGCCAACATGGTGAAACCCTGTCTCTATTAATAATACAAAAATTAACCAGGTGTGGTGGTGGGTCCCAGTAATCCCAGCCACTTGGGAGGCAAGGCAGGAGAATCACTTGAACCCAGGAGGTGGAGCTGAGATCATGCCACTGCACTCCAGCCTGGGCAACAGAGTGAGACTGCACAAAAAAAAAAAAAAAAAAAAAAAAAAAAAAAAAAAAAAAAAAAACACCAAAGAAAAGAGAAAGAATAAAAAGGGCAATGAAATAATGACAGACATGCAAATAATACCATTTAAAGAATGGTTTGTAACATTGGGTCTGTTTAGCCTAATAAAACAAATACAGAGAATCAAAAATTGTATATACTCTGAAAACTCTCCTATGGAAGAGGAATTAGATAAATCTGTAGCAGCTTCAAAAGAAATTAACTGAGACTAACATGTAGAAGTTTACAAGGAACTGTTGGAAACTCGAGGTGTTTAAAGAGGAATGAGCTGCCTTACAAAATAGTGAACTTTTCACCGAAGTAACTAAGTCAAAGTAGAATGTCCACTTGTCAGGATAGTACAAAAAGGTATTTATGCAATGAGTAGGTAACTGCCTAAAGGACTAAAAGTTCTAAAAATCCCTTCTAAATCTGTCTCTTAGCAGTACAGAAAGGCCTTTCAGCCATTTCCTGAAATCTGTGGCAAAGGTAATTAAAAACTAAGACATCTAAGTATTTCTTCCCACTTTTGTTAATTCCTCGAATGCAAAAGACAGAAGGAAAACAAAGTTGTCTCTTTGTCTCTGTCTTATGAGAGGCAAGAAGAGGGAAATAAATAGTACTTCCAATGATTAAAAGGTGATTATATTTAAGATGTCTTTCCTTTCAAACTTGGGGTTTTTAGTACTGGAATAGGGAAGTTAGTAGAAGGCAGCCAGGGGACAAAGGGATGAGTAACAATTCATTCTCTCTTCTTGTAGAGGATTCCTGTGTTCAACAATTCAGCAAACATTTATTGTTAATATCAAAGTATAGTAGTCTCTCCTTATCCACAGGGGATACGTTCCAAGACCCCCAGTGCATGCCTGAAAGTGTGGCTAGTACTGAACCCTATATACACTATGTTTTTCCTACACATACAAACCTAAGATGAGGTAATTTATAAATTAGGCACAGAGATTAACAAAAAATAATAATAGAACAATTATAACAATATACTGCAATAAAAGTTATGTGAATGTGGTCTTTCTCAAAATATCTTACTGTAACGAACTCATCTATTTTCAGACAGTGATTGACTATGGGAAATTGAAACCATGCAAGGCAAAACCCCGGATGAACTACTGTATGCACTAAAGTAAGCATAATGCACTGAAGTACTATGTCAGCCAAGGATTAAGTGTAATTTTATAACAATGTTTAATTTATACACCCTAACTTTCCTGAGCCCCACCTTTTTCAATCCTGCCTCCCTCCACATCTAGATAAGAACGTTTCCTTCCTCCTTGAAACTTTCCATTTCCCAACTAGTACCTCCAGTCAATACATATTTATACATATCCTTCCAAAAAACAGCACTCATCTTCCGGTTGACTTGTAGTTTGTTTGTATCCTATGGTAAAATTCAGTAAGCGAGTCAATGTGCAGAATTTATTGTATAAGTATTACATTTTCTCTATGAGGACATGGAACTAGTGGCCAAATAAAGCTTCATTAAAAACACTAAGGGAGGAAAAATGGCACTAGAGATTACTAGCAAACCAGGAATAATGACTGCACTTAGAAAAACTGAACAGTGAAAATATGGTTAAAAACATCACTTCAGAGGTTTCACTTCTGCAATGGCAGTGTGAGGAGCTCCATGGACATCCTCCTCACTGAAGCAAGTATAACTGGTGAAAATTATTTTTTTAAATCCAATCATTTATATAGACTATGGAAAATCTAACGGCATACAGTAAATGAAGAAACATTTATTCACTGAAGTCTAAAACTTGGTAAGAATAGTGAAAGTCTATGACACTTAAATCATGACCTGCTTCCTGCTTCTCCCCTTCTCTCCTCGCTTAGCTGGATGGAGGCTTCACGACAGGTGAATGTGGTCAAGAAGAGGCGCTCCCTATGAGCTCTTAATCAAGGGAAAGATACCGCACCAGGAGGGGTAGAAAGCATTTCTCATCCCCTCCACGTGTGAGGTACAGAGGCTAAATTCCTGGTGACTGTGGCCAAGAGGTCACCATCTTCCTTCCTCCACCCAATTCCAACACACAGAGTAGAGGATCTACCCCAGGTGTGACAGGCAAAGAATCCTGGGCACCCCAAATGCCTTCAATCCAGCTCACTCATAAGGTGAAGGTTCCACCTGGAAAGACAAAGCCGATAAGGGCAGAGGCTACCATTTCCGCCCCCTGGCTGGAGCAGTAGCTCAGAGAGTTTGACCAGGGGGAGAGAGAGGCCACAAAAACAGGGAAAGGGAAATCTGAATCTTCCCCAAGAAACTGACTTTATTTGGAACAAAGTGCAGGGAAGTTCAAGCCTAATGGAGATTTTGGTAGCAAGTAATAAAAAGGCTGGTAGCTCTATTATAGCTATATGCTAAACCATAGGCCAGCTAGTTTACCATAGAGAACCAGGGAAACAGCCAACAAGAGCACTTCTGGGGTCAGAACAAACCTCAAATACTGGATTCAAAAAGTATCCCTGACCAAATTTAATTGGACCAGAGTGCTGAGCAACTTATCCCCAGGGCATTGTCAAAAAGAACAGAGCAATCAACAATTAGAGCCTACCAGCTGAGTATGATACCAAACAGCCCAGATAGCTTAACAGAGATCAAGGAGAGAGTCAAGGAAAGGCTGGTTAAAATTATCATCCTAAGAGTGACTGTACACACGTAAAGGCTGTTGCCTCTGAGGAGTAACATCAGAGACTTCACACTGTGAGGAGACACAGACTTCAAGAAAAGAACCTAGCCAAGTTACTAAACAAGCAAACAACAATTTAAAAAAAAGATAAAAAATGAGGCCTGGAGGAGAATTAACATAAAGAACTGGTATATACATTAAATTAAAATATCCAGTTTTTAACAAAGAAGTATAAGATGTGCAAAGAAACAGGAAAATGTGGCCCACACACAGGGAGAAAAAGCAGACAACAGAAGCTGCCTGTGAGAGGATCTAGATGTCAAATGTAGTGGGCAAAGACTTCAAAGTAGCCATTTTAAATGTGCTCAAAGATGCAAAAAAAAAAAAAAGGTATGATGACAATGTCTCAACAAATAGAAAATATCAATAAAGAGATAAAAAGGATTTTTAAAAACCAAGTTAGAATTCTGGATTTGAAATGTACAATAACTGAAACAAAAAATTCACTAGCTGGCTCAAGAGTAAACCTGAAATTGCAGAAGAAAAAGTCAGCAAACTTTAAGAGATCAGTTGAAATTATGCAATCCAAAGAATAGAGGTAAAGGGCAAGATAAAAAATGAGCAGAGCGTCAGAGAAATGTTGTACACCTTTAATCAGAACAATATACATATATTGGGAATATCAGAAGGAGGGGAACTAAAAGGAGTAGAAAAAAATGACTGAAAACTCTCCAAATTTGATGAAAAACAATAGACTATACATTCAAGAAGCTCAACAAAATCCAAGTAGGATATATGTTTTAAAAAATCCACACCCATAAATCATAGCAGAAATGCTGAAAACTGAATATAGAGAAAATTTTAAATCAATAAGAGAACAACTCTTCATTTAAAAGGGAGCCACAATAAAATTAAGAGCTGACTTCTAATCAGAAACAGTGGAGGCCAGAGGCGGTGGGATTACATATTCAAAGTGCTGAAAGAAAAAAAAAATCCAACCCGGAGTCTGATATCCAGCAAAACTATCTTTCAAAAATTATGGAAAAATAAAGATATTCCCAGATAAACAAAAACTGAGAGCATCAGTAGCTAGCAGACATGCCTTAAAAGAATTACTAAAGGAGGTTCTTTAAACTGAAAGCAAATCTCTCTGGGTGATAATTCAAATTGAAAAAAGAATGAGCACTGGCAAAGGTAATTATGTAACTAGAAAAAACAGTTTAGAGACACATATCTTTTCTAAACTGATTTTAAAAGCAATTGTATAAAAAAGTATATAATTGTATTGTTGAGCCTATAACATACAGAAATGCAATATATTTGGCAGTAACAGCAAAAGAATGCAGGTGGAAAGAAAGCTATATTGGATTAAGGAAATGACTCCAGATGGTAACTCAAATCTACAAGAACAAATGAAGAGAGCCAGAAATAGTAATTAAGAAAGTTAACATAACAAACTCTTGCTCTTCCTTCTTTTCTGAGCTTCTTCAAAAGGTATAAAATTACATAAAACAATAATTATACCAATGTATTTTTGTGTTTGTAACATATACAGATGAAATATGTGTAACAATTATAGCATAAAAAGGGCAAAATGGTATAGAATTGCACAGGGGTAACATTTCTGTATCTCAGTGAAATAAAATAAGTCTACATCTGAAACACTGATACATTAAGTAAGCCCTATAACAACCACTAAGGAAATCATAACAAAAATAGAGAAAAATCATTAAAGAAATAAAAAATGCTATACTAGAAAATATTCATTTGATACAACGGAAAGCAGTAAAAAAGGAATTAAAAAAACAAAACAACTTGAGACATATAGAAGACAAAACGTAAAATGGCAGATAAGAATACAACCATATCAGTAACATTAAATGTGAATGGACTGAATAATCCAATCAAAAGGCATATATTGACAGCATGGATACAAAAAAGAAGAACCAACTATATGCTATCTACAAGAGGTATTTTAGATTCAAAGAAGGAAATGGGTTGAAAGTAAAAGGATGGAAAAACATATGTATGTAAACATCAATGAGAAAGCCAGAGTATTTATACTAATATCAGACAAAAGATTTTTAAATTAAAAAAAGTATTAGCAATTAAAATGGGCATTTTAAAAGGATAAAAGCATCAATTTATCAAGATAATAAAACTAGGCAGATCAACAAAGAACCCTAAAATTAAAATAATAGCCAGCCAGGCGCGGTGGCTCACACCTGTAATCCCAGCACTTTGGGAGGCTGAGGTGGGCGGATTACAAGGTCAGGAGATTGAGACCATCCTGGCTAACATGGTGAAACCCCATCTCTACTAAAAATACAAAAAATTAGCCGGGCGTGGTGGCAGGCGCCTGTAGTCCCAGCTACTCAGGAGGCTGAGGCAGGAGAATGACGTGAACCCGGGAGGCGGAGCTTACAGTGAGCTGAGATCGCGCCGCTGCACTCCAGCCTGGGAGGCAGAGTGAGACTTCGTCTCAAAAATAAATAAATAAATAAATAAATAAATAAATAAAAATAAAATAAAAAAGAAGATCTCAAATCAGTAATCTAAGCTTCTACGTTAAGACACTGGAAAAAAGAAGAGTAAACTAAACTATTGGCAAGCACAGGAAGGAAATAATAAATATTAGAGCAGAAATTAGTGAAATAGAGAATAAAAATAGAGAAAATTAATGAAACTAAAAGTTGACAATCCTTTAGTTAGGCTGACCAAACAAAAAAGAAAGAATCAAATTAGTAAAGTCAGGAATCAAAGATGGGGCATTATTATTGACTTTACAAAAGTCAAAAGGATTGTAAGGGAACAGTGTAAACAATTTTACATCAACCAATTAAGTAACTTAGATGAAACTGACAAATCCCTAGAACGATACCAACTACTGAAACTAACTCAAGGAGAAAAAACAACCTGAATAGACTATAAACAAAGAGGCTGAATTAGTAATAATAATTTTTAAAACCACCCACAAAGAAAAACAACACAGATAACTTCATTAGTGAATTCTACCGAAAATTTAAAGAATCAAACACCAAATTTTCACAGAGTCTTCTATAGAGAGAAAAGAGGGAGAAGCACTTCCTAATTCATTCTATAGGCAGTATTGCCCACACACCAAAAATCAGACACAGACATCACCAGAATACTAAAGATCAATATCACTTATGAATACAGATGCAAAAATCCTCAACAGAATACTAGCAAACTAAATCTAGCATTATGTAGAAAGGATTATACACCATGACCAAGTGGAATTCACTCCAGGAATGCAAGGTTCATTTAACACCTGAAAAATCAATCAATATAGTATTCTCGTTAGTAGAATAAGGGACTAAAAAGAAAAAAAAACAAAACAAAAACAAAACATGAAACATGATCATCTCAATAGAAGCAGGAAAAACATTTGACAAAATTCAATACTCTTTCATGATAAAAACATTCAACAAACTAAGAACAACAAGGAATTTCCTCAACCTGACAAAAGGCATTTAAAAAAACTCACAGCTAGTATCATTTTTAGTGATAAAGGACTGAAAATTTTCCCATTAAGATCAGGAACAAGACAGAGATGTTTGCTGTCACTATGTCTATTCAACATTGTACTGCAGGTTATAGACAGGGAAATTAGGCCAAAAAAAAAGAGAGAGAGAGAGAGAGAGAAGGAAAAAGAAACAATAGGCATCCAGAAGGAAAAGGGAGAAATAAAACTATCTCTCTTTACAGATGACATGATCTTGTATACAGAAAATCCTAAGAAATCCACTAGAAATTTATTGGAACTAATAAATGACCTCAGCTAGACTGACAGATACCAAAAAAAAATCAATTGTATGTCTACACACTTGGCAAAGAAGAATCCGAATTTAGAAAAATATTTCCATTACAATAGCATCAAAAAGAATAAAATATGTAGGAATAAACTTAATCAAGAATGTACAAAGCTTATACTATGAAAACAACAGGCCAGGTGTGGTGGCTTACGCTGTAATCTCAGCACTTCAAGAGGCTGAAGTGAGAGGGTGGCTTGAGGCCAGGAGTTTGAGACCAGCTTGGGCAACACAGTGAAACCCTAGTCTCTATGAAAAATTTTAAAACATTAGTCGGGTGTGGCGGCACACACACACCTGTAGTCCTAGCTACTCTGGAGGCTGACGCTGGGGGATCGCTTGAGCCCAGAAGTTCAAGGCTGCAGTGAGCTATCACTGTGCCACTGTGCTCCAGCCTAAAAAACAGAGCAAGATCCTATCTCAAAAAAAGAAAGAAGGAAAACTACAAAACATTACTCAAAGAAATTAAAGGCAAACTCATGTTTACTGATTGGAAGGCAGTATAATGAAGATAGCAATACTCCCACCAAAGGGATGTATAGATTCAATGCAATCCCTATCACAATCCCAGGTGGCTTCTTTGCAGAATTGATAGAGTGATCCAAAAATTCATATGAAAATTCAAGGGATGCAAAATAGCCAATATTGAAAAAAAAGAACAAGGTTGGAGGACTCACACTTCCTGCTTTCAAAACATACTACACAAACCTAAAGTCATCAAGGCAATGTAGCAGTAGTATAAGGACACAGATCAACAGAACAGAATTGATTGTCCAGAAATAGACCCATACATTTAAGGTCAATTCATTTTGAGAAAGGTTCCAAGCCCATTCATTAGGAAAACAGTCTTTTCAACAGATGCTGCTGGGAAACTGGACAAGCACATGCAAAGTATGAATTTGGACCCCTTCACACCATATATAAAAATTAATTCAAACTTGATCAAAGACCGAAATGTAAGGTGCTAAAAGAATAAAACTCTTAGAAGAAAACTCAGGTGTAAATCATGATGCTGGATTAGGCAATGGTTTTTGAGAAATGCCATCAAAAGCACAATCCAACATAATAAAAATAGATTAAATGGGCATCATCAAAACTAAAAGCTTTTACACTGCAAAGGACACCACCAAGAAAATTAAAAGATAATCCAAAGAACTAGAGAAACTTCTTGCAAATCATGTGTTTGACAAAAGACTTGTATGTAGAACACATAAGGAACTCTTACAACTCAATGATAAAAAGACAAATGACCCAATTTTAAAAACAGGCAAAGAGCTGGCATGGTGGCATGCTCCTGTAGTTCCATCTACTCAGGAGGTTGAGGTGGGAAGATCACTTGAGCCCAGGAGTTCGAGTCCAGCCAGGGCAACAGAGTGAGACTCCGTCTGTATTTTTTAAAAAGGGGGTGGAGGGATTGGTTAAGGATCTGAATGGACAATTCTCCACAGAAGATATACACAGGGCCAATAAGCATATGAAAGATGCTTAACATCTTTAGCCATCAGGGAAATATAGACCAAAACCACAATGAGATACTACTTCACAAACCACCATGGCTATAATCAAAAAGACAGAATAGCAAGTGTTGGTGGGAATGTGGAGAAATTGGAATGCTGGTGGGAATGTAAAATGGTACACCCGCTTTAAAAAACAGTCTGGTGGCCGGGCACGGTGGCTCATGCCTGTAATCCCAGCACTTAGGGAGGCAGAGGCGGGCGGATCACGAGGTCAGGAGATCGAGACCATCCTGGCTAACACCGTAAAACCCCGTCTCTACTAAACATACAAAAAAATTAGCCGGGCGTGGTGGCAGGCGCCTGTAGTCCCAGCTACTCGGGAGGCTGAGGCAGGAGAATGGTGTGAACCTGGGAGGCGGAGCTTGCAATGAGCTGAGATCACGCCACTGCACTACAGCCTGGGCGACAGAGTGAGACTCGTCTCAAAACAAACAAACAAACAAACAAACAAAAAACCAGTCTGGTAGCTCCTCAAAAGGAGTTACAATATCTGACCCAGCAATTCTACTCCTAAGCACAAACCTAGAAAAATGAAAACATTTGTCCCATCCCATGCAAAAATTTATACACAAATGTTAATAGCAGCATTTTGTGTAATAGCCAAAAAGTAGAAACCGCCTAGATGTCCATCAACTGACAAATAAAACGTGGTATACCTATACAATGGAATATTATTGGGTAATAAAAAGGAACAAAGCATCAATATATAACACAACATGAAAGAAGCATCAAAAACATTATGCTTCAAAGATGCTGGTCATAAGAGACTACATATTATAAGATTCCATTTATATGAAATGTCTAGAAGAGGCAAAACTATGGAGACAAAAAGTAATTCAGTGCTTGCCTACTGCTTGGGGGATATGCTGGGGAGGGGGATGTGCTAAAGGCTACTACTAAGTATCTTTTTGAGATCATGAAAATATTCTAAAATTGATTGTGATGATGGTTGCATACCTCTGAATATTCTAAAAACTATTGACTCAGACGCTTCAAATGAGTCAATTAAATGTTATGTGAATTCTATCTCAATAAAGCTGTTATCTGAAAAATATTACTGTGTAATCATACCAGGGGGTACTTGGAGGTGGATTCTTTGCATGCTGGATTCAAAGCCTTAGCAGGCACAAATTCTACCAACCAAATTTCTACCAATTAATTACCTATTAGCTCATTTGTGAAGCATTTTCCCTCCCTATCCTTTCTGGTTTTTGACTCTTTCTAAATGACCATGCATATGAAGCCTCCAATCTCACAAAGCCTACATGCCTAGCTTCTGCCAAGCGTGACTCCATCTAATGTCATTTGTCTCTATAGTAACCAACTAGAAAAGCTGCTATGCTTAGTAATGGCTTTGTAGAAGCAATGGTCTAGCCTAGAGATGTTTTAAAGATTTGAGTCCTCTCTACCGATTACTGCTTTTTTTCCTGGTATTAAAAAGTGAACCTCTGATGAATGAGAGCAGTAGAGAGTTAGAGAGAAAAGGATGGAATATATTATAAAACATGAAGGGAGATGGACTGCAAGCAGAGACTTGAGTTCAAGAGGAAACGAGTTTAGAAAGACCTTGATTGATAAGAGGACTAAGAAGGCATAGATAAAAAACTAGGTATAAGAAACAGAAAATAATTATTAGACATTTCCCTTCAAAATGGTCAAAAACAACATAATGATATACACACCAAGCAACTGTCAATAGATGTAATTACAGTGCTTCAGAAAGCTGACTGATGTAACCTATGGTTATCCAAAAGGTGTTTTACAGTATAGTCCAGCTATATAAGGGATCAAATATAGCTTATACCTTCAACAAACTTCTAACACAATAGTGGGCAGAAAAGAACACAAAACAGTGAAACTTTTATCAATGAGGTGGAGCAGAGAAGGGGAGAGGGTACGCTATGTAACAGACATGGAAATCCTATAAAAAGTATAAGGATGCATTCCAATGTGTAGTTCCATCCCCCACACCTTCCAAGGGACACCTTTTTCAACAAGAGGCTTGACATCTGTAGTACCCCCGTGGGGAGCCTCCCCCAGCTTTGCCTTGGCTGGGTCTCCTTCTCTCTCCCAGTATATACCTGGACCAACCTCATTAATGGAGCTTTGTTCTTCAAGAGTTCATTAATCAAGACATTACTGGAGTGTCCGCCAGCCTGTGGGTTCTTCCAGAAAATGATACCAATCTATTTTTTCTACATACAAAGCCCACTTTAAAATTTACTTGACATGGTAGAGAGTACGACAGCCATCAGAGGAATGGGTTTCTGAGCACCAGCATCCTCATTTGTTATATGGGATGATATCTTACCCTCCTACCATTCCTGTTTGTGAGGCTCAAAAACATAGGTATTTTAAAGTTTTTTACAAATTGTCAAGAAAACATTTTTTCTTTTGCCTATTTTAACATAACTGGTTACAGGTGCATCTAATACTTTCTATTCCGCATCATACTTATTTGATTAGTTACCTTTCCTACTGAACCAAAAGGTCTTTGTATGCCTTATCTTTGACTATTTCTCACAGAGCCTTGCATAAAAATTTCACATAACAAATGCTCTCTGTATGTATGTAATGAATTATTATTGAAATCATTATTGTACAATTTACTCCATTTAGAAATGTCTATGAACTCCATCAAATCTCTAGTCTACATTTATACAGAAAATTTTATTTAAAACTATCATTAAATTTTGACATCCTATTTCTAATAAATAAAAAGGAGCCTCTTAAACTAACTAAAGACCATATTAAAACAAGCCTTACATGAAAAATTTTTTTAAGTTGGTAATAATACAAATGAGAAGACAATTCAACACAGTGATGTGTAATTACCCCAGGTGGAAATCTAGATTTGAACAAAAGCTAGAGGTTAGTACTTCCATTCCTATGATAACTTTTGCAGTAGACAGGGGCTGACACTCAATTTAATTCCTAGTTCTAATATATTTTAATTTGGCACATTTTGATTTAATTCAATTCTAGTATATTTGAATTCGCTCTTTCATCTTGTTTTGTGTATGACCTCAATTTAAGTTTCACTTCTCTGTAGAGGAGTCTTGAATTCATGCAAGTAAGATGCATCTTGTGTCTTCAGAATTCAAGCTATATGCCCAGTGGTATACACTTCCTCTGAAGAACGGCAACAGCACATCACTCCACATACGCCACACCCTTACTGGCATGGCTAAACAACCACGTCATTTCACCCACAGGAAGTGCTTGGGAACGGACCAATATTTGAATTAAATAAGATTAGATTCTCAAATAAGCTTAATTCTGAGGGGAAAAATATCTTATAGCTATATTAGGTTGTTAGAGCTGCCATAACAAAATATCACTCACTGGGTGGCTTAAACAATAGAAGTTTATTTTCTCACAGCTCTGGAAGCTAGAAATCCAAGATCAAGGTGTTGGCAGGTTTGGTTTATTCTAAAACCTCTTTGCTTGGCTTGCAAATGGCCACTTTTTCCTGTGTTTCCTCTATGTGCGTGTGACCTTGGTGCTTCTCTGTAAATCTAAATTTCCCCTTGTGAGGACGCCAGCGAGATTAGATTAGGGCCCACCCTAACCACCTCATTTAACTTAATCTCCAAATACAGTCACATTCTGAGGTACTAGGGATTAGTGCTTCAACATACGAATTTGGGGGAGACATAATTCAGTCTAAAACAACAACTAACTAGTTTCATTTATTTCTGCCCTAAGCACTAGTTTAGGCTTTGTTCTGTTCATCTTAGAGCCGATAAAATCTCTCTCAGCCATCCTTCCCCCAAGTAATCCATAGTGAGAAGTGATTGGGGGATTACATTCCATGCAGCCCTCCAAACATTATGTGGGACCCCCTTGGGTACTTAATAAAGGAAGACATTCACAGTGACCCATCTGTTGTACAATTAGTCACCAAAGTTGTTCAGCAACAGGTCCTATTGATTGCCTCTGAAACCAGAGAGAGGCTTTCACAATTCTTTTTTTCCTACAGCATACCAGTTAAATTAGAAATATGCCAGGACATATCTGAGGAATCCTTTTGGTCTCTCCTGGAGTTAGGTAGTGTCAATGGTGAGGAACTATTGAACAAAGTGCTCAACGACCCTTTAGTATTACTGACAAGCAATAATACAAGAGTTAAGACAGGAGAAGCCTGGAGCTAATTCTTGCAGCTTCCAGTGAAATGTCGGGGAGTTTTTTCTTCTTAAATACTGTTGTATATGATGTGTTAAACAAAAAATTTTAAAGAAAATAAGCCAAATTAGTGGCATTCAGGTAGATCTCCTCAGTCCTTCATGCTGCACATCCACCAAAAGTGAGTTTTACAACTAGTCTCATTGTAACACTTACGGTCAGACTGCAAAACGCACCTGATTTTAACAAGCATAAAATGTCATTTTTATGAGACTGACTAGACTCTCCTCTTAAGAGTACCCGTAATAATCAGACAACTGCATACACCAGTCTCACAGGAGTTTTAATCTTCAAATGGTCATTTTATCTTACATATACAGAGTGTCTTACAGCATACAGCAATTTCCACTTTATCTGCTAGTGTTAGGACCAGCACCAATAAGAATGAAGAGTATGTTGTTTATCAGCCACAAAAATCTGTGTCTATCACCACGATTTGACTCTTAATACTCTAATGTCACAAACAACTGGCTTGAAGAAGTCTTTTCTGGTAGGTCTTATATCTAACTGTTCAATCCACTGACAAAGGGAACTCTTACCCACTCTAACCGGTTTTCCTAAATGTAGGAGGGGTTGACATTAGCTGTCTCACATTAACTTTCAAAAGACCATCAGATGAAAACGTTTCATCAAAAGCCACCTACTTAAGTATGAACAATGACCAAAGAATGACAAATCAAAATTCTGGGCACTATGCTAAGAGAAAACTATTCCAGAACAGATACTTAAGAATTAATTCTGTCTCTGAATTTGGCCAAGTTTGGTGGTTTCATTCACAACATTTAAGGAAAAGTGATGGTTTATGGATAGCAGATAATAAACCAAACCTTTATACCACTTACTAAATAGAAACGGTTTAGGCTCACAAATGTGTTAAAGCTTTCTCTTTCCTTGCAATGGTAGCCAAGTAGCATAAACGAATCAACATTTCCTCAGTTCAGACCTCAACTGGTTACAGGCAAGCAAGGGCTCCTCAGAATTTGCTTTACTAACGGTTTAGGTCAGAAATTTTTTTGAAGATCAAATGTCTTGCTATGTCTTTGTGTTCTTCTTCCCATCTCTATTACGTTTGTTGCCCTGTTGGTCTCCTGACACTTCCATTTCCTCCTTTTATGTTCCTGCTATGCTCTCCAAATGGCAGTAACCTGGAGTGTAACTGATCACACCTCTTGTGATTTTTTTTTTATTCTAGTACTTTCCAGATCTGGACTCCAAAGAAGACGCCCAGGTGCAAGCCCAAAGGTTACCTATTTAAATTTTCCAAGCACAGTGTGTGGAAAATCATTCCTCGCCCTTCATTTTGTGTTGCTTAACGGCGCTGTCGTGCCTAAACGTAGATACTGGCCAAGAGCTAGATTTCCAAAATGGCTTTGCTCCTTTCGAGCTGACATCGGTCTATAACATGCAATTTATTTCCCCTGCAGCCAATCTTTCTCTCTACTCCAAATACTACCCGATACGTAGAAAGCTGAACCTAACCCAGTGTAAACACCGACTCTCATCTGCTAAATTCAGCAAGGCCGGCAAAGCTGTTGCACTGATGTAAAAAGAGCGTTAAATCAAAAAACCAAAAAAACCAAAAAAACAAAAAACGCCAAAACACCCACACGAAGCCAACTGGAGGGGCGGGCGTCGGCCGGATCGCGCCCTCCCGCCGCGGCCACGCCTCCCCGCCGCGGCCACGCCCCCGCCGCCCCTCTCCGCGCCGCCGCCGGCGGCCTCCGCGCGGGCCTCCCAGCCCTTATTCCACTCACTTTGTTCTCCGCCTTTGTCCTAATCCACACCAGCAGGTGGAGCCGCAGTTAAAGTTTCCGAGTCCATTCCGGGAGCGGGAGCCCATCTTGCTGGCTGCCGAGGCCCTCGCTGGAGGAGGAGGGTCAGAACTCGGGTGCAGCCAATCGAGGGCAACGCTGCTACTTATCAGAGCAGAATGGGCTGTAGTTTAGTGAAATAGGAAAGCTGCAAAACACTGTGGAGTGCTCCCGTGTAAATAAAAAGAGAAAAAAAAGTTTCTCAAGTCGCCGCTGCACGACGTCGGGCCGGCGCTGGGGCGGGGGTCTGCGCTCTCCCGAGCGGCCGCGCGCTGGACTTTATTGTGCCGCAACCAGCCCCAGTTCCCATTGTTTGTGTTTTTTTCAAAATATGGCAAAGGTTCAGGTGAACAATGTAGTGGTGCTGGATAACCCTTCTCCTTTCTACAACCCGTTCCAGTTCGAGATCACCTTCGAGTGCATCGAGGACCTGTCTGAAGGTGAGTGCGGCGCCTGTGCGCCCGGGCTGTCAGTTGCTGGCTGCAGACGTTGAAAGTTTCCCGGGCCCGGCCTCGCGCTGGGCGGCTGTGTTCGGCGCCTGGCGGCCGCGGGCTGCTCTGCGGAGGGAAACTTGAAGTTGATGGACTACGGCCGCCGAGGCGCGCGCGGCTTTCCGCCGCAGCCCAGGCGCCTGCCGGGCTCAACTTGCGAGGAACTTGTTTGAGCGGAGGACCGGAGGTAGCCATGTTGTCAGCTTTGTCTGCGGGCGGGCAGCTCGGAGACCCGCACTCGCGCCCGCTGCGCCGCCTGGGGTCGCGCCGGGCTGGCTCCGCGCCGCCAACAGCCTCCGCGACCCTCCGGGCCCGGGCACGGAGGCTGGGAAGGGAGAGGCTGTGCGTGTGGTCGCGCCGGCGAGTTCGGAGCGGAGCCATCTTACCCCGAGTCGAGAATTGGGCCAGCGACCCCGGCGCACGGCGCCTCCTGTTGCCCCGCCGCCCGCCTGCCCCGGCGAAAGGCAGGCAATCACTCTCGAGAGCTCACGGTGGAGTCGCCGCACTCTCCGGGCTGGCCATGCCTGGCCGCTTCGGGGAGGAGAGCGAGGCTGTCCTCGCGCTGATTTCTGGCTTCCTCGACCAACCAGCGGGGGAGGCGGGCGCAGGCTCGGCCCCTCCGCGCCGCGGGCTGGGCGCCGGCGCTCCCCGGGGGCCGTGGGTCCTGTTCGGCCGGTCCTCCTCGGCCGGCGCCCGGGATGCGCCGGGATGCTGGCGCGCAGGCTCCCCAACCGACGTGGACTCCTTTCCCCTAATGACGAAAAGCTAATTTCAGGAAGAGAAATAGAGCTGAGCTAGGAAGTTACATTTAACCTAAGAGCAGAAATAAGATACTTAAATTAATTTCCAGGACTTAATCTCTGCCTTATAGTCTGAAGGAAGACTTTTCTTCAAGACCGTGTTGAAATCTAAAATAACTCCACATCCAGATACAGAACACACCCTAAACATAAAACACAAATGTAGGCTAGGAAATTAAGGTAAACTCTTCATGTCAGTCCAAGAATTCTTGTTTTTTTCTCTACATATATTTTAAGGTCTTAAAAATACGTATTTTTAATGTTTAGTAATAAATAGTTAGAAAGCTAAAACAATTATCTTTGCTTTAATTATATTTTACTAAAGTAATTCAGTGCTTCATTTGCCAGTTTTGAAGGGGAACTAGTTTAACTTAATCGATGAGGGACATACTTTGAACTAGAAGTATATGTAAAAAAGGCATTGAAGATGATTTGGCTAATAGTGGCATGTAAAACTTCATTTTAAAAACTAGTTTTTAATCTCTAAAATGTATATATCATGTAAGGTGCTAATTTTAATTATAAAACAATATATATTAATTGTAATAAACTTTTAGAAAGTTGTACAGGCATATATAAAGTTAACAGTTCTCTGTACTCAGTGCCTTCCCCTAGCTCCTTTCGGTAATCACAATTATTACTTTAACATGTTCCTTTTTTTTTTTTTTAAACCTATATAAAGCATAAATGCACATACATATGTAGGGCAAATTTTGAAAGATGATTCATTTATTAAAATAATTTCGAATAGGCCACTGATAACACTAAGGGGTATTTTTCTTATTACTCTGAAGTCATTTGATTACTCTCCTATGATACTATTAATATAAACATTGCAGCTACCAGGCCCATTTTTCACACCCAACAGTAATTTTTTTTTATTGCCAACTGCATATAAAAATAGACAAAAGAAAAACCATTGATCCGTCCATTCCAACTTATACCACAGTGTTTTTCAGATATACCACCAGAAGTTCTTCAAATTACAGGTATTTCTCAAGTGATGCCTTCCATTTTAGGAGTCAGCTCTGAACAAAGAAGATAGATGACTCAGGATGTCGTTACAGGGCTTTTACATTGCATAGATGAAACCAGCCATTCATAAAGCCAAAACGTTCCATTTTTAACTGGGATCCATTCAGAACCCAGCTGAATCACATCAGGGTTTTACAGTACTGGTGTCAAAACATACTTACTTCCAATGGTATATTTCACTTCCTAGGCACCATTACTGAGCATTTATTTAGTATTTTAAAAAATATTTTAAGCTGAGTCATACTGAAGCTGCAAAGGAATCTTTCAAAAAGGTGCCATGCCTGTATACTCCACCTAGAGGCTATGTGGATTAAGGAAATTTTTACTTAGCAAAGGCTTCTAATAGGTTCCATACTTTTATATTACAGTTCTTTTAAAAATTCTGTTCTTAAAATTAAACTATAGAATTTTTTTTTTTTTTTTTTTTAAACGAGACAGTCTCACTCTGGCACTCAGGCTGCATGGAGTACAGTGGTGCAAACACAGCTGCTCCCTGCAGCCTCAACCTCCTGGGCTCAAGCAATCCTCCCACCTTAGCCTCCTGAATAGCTGGGACCATAGTCAATGTGCCACCACATTGGGCTAATTTTTTAATTTTTTGTAGAGACGGAGTTTTGCCATGTTGCCCAAGCTGGTCTGGAACCCCTGGGCTCAAGCAGTCCTCCCACCCCTGCCTCCCAAAGTGTTGTGATTATAGTGAGCCCACTGCACCCAGCCCAAACTACAGAATATTTTGAAAAGAATTTTCTTTATAAGTTATTTTGCCTCAAGTCTCAAAGCAGAGTTTGGCCACCATTTTTCATACTTTCGTCAGTAGCCCCCAAACATTCACTTTCCTTTAAGAGCTGCCCTGTAGCTTTACTTCAGAAAAAGCCTTGAGGAATATCTGGTCTTAAGATAATTTGGTTCTTTCTAATATAGGGCTTATATCAGGGGTTAAGACAGCCTGAGACCCTGGCTGGATGTGCTTGATGGTCACCAAGACTGTACAAGTTTTGATTGACCATCCTGCCATTCTTAAATTTATATATATATATCTTAATTACAGCTACTCTCAATTGAATACTTATAATATACCAGAATTGAGCATGGTGCTTCATACTTTCCAACTTCAGCTTGTTCTAATTCCAAAGCCTACGTACTTTCCACTAGACCACAGGTCTTCCCAAGTAGTGTAATTAGCTAAAAATTCTCTTGATGGCTTCCCTCATTCACTCACTCTCACCACAAATGGAAATACTTTCAGGCTGGAAACACAATCATGATTACTATGATTAAATAAAAGTTAACTTTAAAATAAATGAACAAATTTCTTCACCTGAGAACTTATGTAAAACATCTGACCTTACCCTTCCTCCCTCAAATACAGGGGGCAGAGGAATTAAATGCAAGCTGGGTTAAAAAAAAAAAAAAAAAAAAAAACTGATGCCAATGTATAAAAAGGTACTGAGCATGTAAAACTCAGTAACTGTAGCAAGCATCCCATAAACATAAAAATCAATGTACAAGTGTTCCCTGAGTTGCAGCCTGTTCTTGTTAAGGCCAGATTATTTCTCCATCTCCTCTGCTCTCACTTCCCCTGCAAATAAATTCCCTTATTCCACTGCTAATTTCAGAGCTAGAAAGAATTTATCTTCCCAGTTAGGTTTTCAGAAGAAGCCTAGGGTTTGTAGTTAGAGGCATAGCTTGGATTCTGATTCTTTGATGTACAAACTTCTGAATTTGTGTAGATTACTTAACCTCTCAGAGTCTCAACTTATTTGCATAATGGGGATAATCTGATCCATATGATGAAGCTGTTGAGGTTTAAACAATAGGTATGAAGTGGTAGGACTAATGCCCAGCATATAGTAGGTATTTTCTAAAATAGGTTTATAAATTATGGTGTGTTCCTATGCCAGTCCACAAATGCCAATTTATACCACTTAGGATCAAGGGCATGATATGTAGTGATACAATTATATATGAAATCAAAATTTATGAAAACCTTTATGTAATAAATTTTTTTTTTTTTTTGGAGACAATCTCATTCCATTGCCCAGGCTGGAGTGCGGTGGCACAATCTCGGCTCACTGCAACCTCCGCCTCCTGAGTTCAAGCGATTCTTGTGCCTCAGCCTCCCAAGTAGTTGGGACCACAGGCATGTGCCACCCCTAATTTTTGTATTTTTAGTAGAGATGGGGTTTCACCATGTTTACCAGGCTGGTCTCGAACTCCTGACCTCAAGCCATCCAGCCACCTCAGCCTCCCACAATGCTGGGATTACAGGCGTGAGCCACTGCGCCCAGCCACTCTATGTGATAATTCTTAGTCTTATCCTCACTTGGCTAGTTTAGTACCTTTCACACCACTTTCTTAAAACAGTTTCTTCACTTGGCTTTTGGGTCACCTACCTCATTTGCCACTTGTAACTTACTTTATTTGTCCTCTTATCTTTGGAGGGCTCAAATCTCACTCCCTAGAGCAAGCCCATGTATTTTTATGGCTTTACATATCATTGACAGGTTCCAAATTTTTATCCTGCCTATTCAGTATCTCTACTTAGATAGCAGACATCTCAAATATGTCTAAAATGAACTCCTGATTGCTCCCCCACCCCACGTCACCCCCCTGCAAAAGTGGCTCCTGCTTTCATCTTCAGAATTTTATCCAGAATATAACTGTTGCACAGCCCCATGGCCACATGAGGTCCATGCCACCATAATTTCTTGCCTCAATTGTTGAAATATTCTGTTTCTTCCCTTGTCCTCTTACATTCTATATTGAACACAGCAATCAAAGCATTCCTTTTAAAATGAAAGTTGGCTCCTGTTACTGCTCTGCTCAAAACCCTCCGATGGCTTCCCATGCCACTCAGTGTGAAAGCCAGAGTCCTTATGATGGCCTCAAAACCGCGTGATCTGGCTGTTCCCCTCATCCTCAATCATAGGGTTGGGTGCTTTCCCCCTTCCTTTCATTCTGCTCCAGCCCTAGCCTCCTTGCTTTTTCTTGCCAAGTGTGCCCTACCTCTGGGCCTTTGTATTTGCTGTTCCCTCTGACGAGATACTTATATTGCCTACTTCCTCTCTATCTCCATTAACAGATGATCTCAGGAGATGTCAGACACAGCACCCTGCATCTGGAAGTGTGCTGGAAGCTGGAAATAGAAGTGGTCTAGTTCTAGGACCATGACTAATAGGTCCTCAGAAAATGATTACTGACTTAATAAGAGAAAATAAAAAAGGAGCTTTCAGTTGATTGTAGTTTACAATACAATATAAATAAGCAGTACGTTACTATTTCTATTATCAATTTAGGGAACAAAAATATCTACAGTTACACAAAAATGGCAACACATGGTGGCACTAACTAGATTGTCATGAGTGACCCAGAAACTCACCCTTTGGGAGTGCTTGTGTAACTGTTGAATGCAAGAGACAGGCCCCACAGTGCAAAATACCCAAAGAAGATGAAGAGGTCTCTCAGAGATGGTTTGTATTACAAAGTTATCTTCTTCCCCAACTAAACAGGAGACTCCTCCAAAGAGTTCTTCTCATCTCTGGGTTCACTTCACAGAACACATTGTAAAACATGCTCAGTAAAATCCACTATATTAAATTACATATAACACTTAAATTGCACCTGAATGGCTTTTCCTCCTGCCTATCTCCACTGTGTATACTCTATTGTATCACGTGGTGTAAAGATCTTGGTTTCCTCTGCCCAATTTAAAGAATGTACGACACAGGGAGGTGCCATAAGGGAACAATCCTACCGTTGTTCGTTGACAGTTGATGAGCTGAAGCCACTTCTGAGCCACGAGGGAGGTTTTACTAATAATTTTTCTACTTTGGAGCTCTGTGATTATTTGGATCTCTGCAACATAGTATAGGGCTGCCCTTCCAAAGTGTGTTGAGAAGGGCGTTAAAAGATGATATACAAAAAAAGGGGGATTCCATAGCCAAATAAATTTGGGAAATGCTGGATTAATGTTACTGGTGTTCTTTACTGAAGGATGTCTCAGAAAACTTACTATGCCAGCGTGCTTTATGAATCCTCAAGACAAGGTTTACAGCATTTCCCAAGTGTTTGGCTATGTTATCTTGTTTGTGAGGCACTGTCCAGGAACTAGTGTTTCACAAAAGAATATTTTGAGAAACTCTGATCAAAGTATGAACTCTGGTAAGAACTTTGTAAGGAGCATTTCACTGCCTTTCTGGATTGCTATGAGAAGCCAATTTTAACAGCCAGTAAGTGGCTAAGTGGACATTAAAAGGGTCTTTGATGTCATCTGGTAATGTAATTACTGAATATGAAATAATGCTTTGGTTTTTTAACCCTAGACTTGGAATGGAAAATTATCTATGTGGGCTCTGCAGAAAGTGAAGAATACGATCAAGTTTTAGACTCTGTTTTAGTGGGTCCTGTTCCTGCAGGAAGGCATATGTTTGTATTTCAGGTAAGATTAATCTTGGTAAATGTGTATGCCAAATATGTTTCAAAGTAGACTATATTATCTATTATCTTATAACCCTTATCCCTTTCCTTTTGGGTTAAAGAACTGCTTCTGCTGCATTCACTTTTAATCTGTTTCCAGGCAGTCTCTGTGTCACAAAGGAGCTCTTACTTCCTGGTTTTATATGCTGAGAGATGTTAATGTGATGTTTACTTTAGGGAGATGCACAACCTACAGTAAACTTTATACTGTATCATGGCACACAGGGTGGTGAATTTTGGGCTCTTCCTGTGAATAGCACCTAAGTATCAGACTTCCAAGGTGGCTGTCTAGCAACCCAAAACATGGATTCAAAATATCTAAAATTAACTGGCATTGTTAGTAATATGCATCTTCAGTTTATGGTTTCAGCCACTGTAACTGATGGTGATGTAACAAAAACTTTATTTCAGCATAATCAGTAGTTGAGCTAGGTTAACAGATATGTTTAGTGGATAGAGATGTGTGGTCTTGGGTCATTGGAATGACATTCCAGAGTTTACTAAAGCATCCTATAATCTACATTATCTTATAGAGGACTACTTTTGCAAATTTACTACCCCACTAGGAATTTGTGAGGAGAATTTCTAGTAATAAAAATTTTGTTCTTAGATACCACTGAGAGTATCTGGATCTATACCAAGGCTTCAGACATTGTCTTCTATATTCAAAAGTGTTATTTCTTTTAATCCATGTTAAATTGCTATATGAAACCATTCAGTTATTCCTCAATTATGCATGCTTATTTATAAGGGAGATATTTGTAATAGACCAAAGAGTAACTAGCCATAGGTTTTTTAAAATTACTATTAATTTCTGTTACAAGTATTTCAACCCAGCAAGTCCCATCAGTTAAGTGGAACTCACTGAAAAGACTTAATCCAGAAAGAAAATCTAACTCTTCCTATGCCTAACCTCTGTTTTCTCACTTGACAGATGGGACCAATTTAAATGAATACCATTGGTCAAATAATCCCCTCAGAAACTGGCAAGGAATCACTTAGACACATGCCATCTCTAGAGCTGCTACCTTTTCCTCCCCTGTCCTAAATACAGAATTTAGAATCTTGGTTTCCTAGCCTTAGTACTTTTGATTAAAAAGCAACAAATAATTTACTGTATCCAAAGAAATAGCTAAGAAAAGCTCAAATATACTAATCAAATATATGAATTAAAAGTGCTGTTAATTAAAGTTGTGTGAGGGCATAACCCTGTAAAAGATATGGGTAACAGAATGCCCTGTTCTGTAGAAGGAAGCACTGCAGTTACAGATATAGGTCAAATCCCGACACCTCTGTATTAGCCATGTGTGGCTTTACCTCCCTAACCTCCTCCCTTAGTTACTCCAGTCTTCTATAAAATGTGGATAATATTCTATCTCATTAAAATGTTATGGGGAATAAAACAGTATAATCAGTCACTCATAAATAGTGCCCTATTCCTATAATTAGAACTACATTTTCATTCTCTTAACTTCTTGAAATTGTTATATAAAAAAGCAGGACTTGCTCTGACCCATAGGCCTAAGGAACCCATACTTTACTGATAATTCATGATACAGTAAAAGAAACCTGGGTTGACATGTACTGATAATACCTCTTTTTTTTTTTTTTTTTTTGGCTACTATAAGAACTTACAAGTAAATGCCTTGTTATTGAAACAAACCCTTGAAAATCTTTTATGTTTGTTATTAAGCATACTTCTAAGCTTTTGGCTGAAAGTGCTGTGGGAAAAAAATGTATTCAAAAGTATTTCCTACTGGTGATCTTCACGTAGTTTTACCTTGGTGTCAGTGTACATGTTGCCAAAAAGAACAGAGGAGGCACAATGTATATTCAGCCTAAAGTTCACCATTATCAACAGAAAGAGGCTAAATTACAGCTTTTGTTTTGTGTTTTAAAACTACTATAGTAATCTCCTGGTCTGCCATGATTTTGCCTCTCTAAATAGTTAAACATGTCTTTCTTCTGAGTGAGTCAAAGGCTAGCAGGAAGATGTCCAGACATCTGCCTAGTATTGCCAGCTAGAGTCAAAACAAAGATCTCTGCTCATTACTTCTGCATCCTAACTTATTTGAAAGGCCTGCAAGTTTCTCTACTCAAATTTGCTCAAACTGAATCTTTTTCAAATTGTAAAATGCTTTTTAAAAGATGTTTTATATTTACAACAGATTTTAAAACAGAAACATGCCTAGAACCAATTTACTGAAGGGAACCAATTTACTGAAGGGAAGGGGAAGAGTCATAGCAGTACTGAACTATTATATATTTCCCATCTCCATCCACTTCAGGTATATTAGAATCCATTTGGTTACACTGGAAGTAATCTAACCCCTCTGTGCAGGGGTGTGTAGAATCTCTAAGACAAACAGCATATTCTCCAGGACAAGTCTGGCTGTCCCTATCTTGGTGTCTCGCCAAGAGATCATAAACCCCTTCAGGGCAGGAACTGATTTACGAATGAATTCCAAAATACTAAGTGCTCAGAGCTGAGCCACACATGAGATTATAAAGATGAACTGGATGGGACTCCTGCCCTGGATAAAGCATAGCATCTAGAAGAGAAGACTGAAACATAAACATGTTTAGATCACAGGGCATACGTTCTTAGATAATTTGTGACAAGAAATATCAGCACATAAAAAAGGAATCTATTGATTCTACCTTCTGAGTTAGAAAGGGCGTCACTGAGATACACTCGATGTAAGCTCCAAAAAAGATTAGAAGATGAATTTTTCAGGATGTGAGAGAAGGACCTTTCAGGCCAAGGGAACAGTATGTTAGAAGCACAGGGGTGAAATATTTCTTTTTTAAATTTGTTTTTGTAGAGATGGGGTTTCACCATGTTGCCCAGGATAATCTCAAATTCCTGGGCTCAAGTGATCCGCCCACCTTAGCCTCCCGAAGTGCTAGGATTACAGGTGTGAGCCACCGTGCTCGGACACAGCATGAAAGATTATCACCATGTTTTAAAGAACCTGTGTGATTCATATCTCTAGAACAAGGGTGGAGTTAAAGGAGGTATGAATGGAGATGTTGGTTGGAGACAAACTGAGAAGGGCCTTATCAATGAAGTTAAAGAACTGGGATTTTATCCCTTAGAAAAGGGAATACTCATCTGAGGGTTTTAATAATCTGAGGTTTTAAAACCAAAGAGAAAGGAAGAGATCTGTGTTAATGCTGGTAGCAGTGCAAATGATAGGCTAGAGCTGGGGAGATCAGTTAGAAAATTCTAAGCAATATTCCAGATAGGAGATGACATGAATTCAGCCTCCAGAAATGAAAAAAGTGTTGAGACTGACTAGATGTAGGAGATAAGGGAGTGAGGCTGACTGAGGTTTTTAGCCTAGGACACTAGGTAGCGATTTTATGCCTTTTTGTATCATCTACCTGTGTTAGGCATACAGTAAACATCAGTCTTCAATTTTCCCAAGCTAAGGCATTGGCTAAAGTGCTCATCTAGGCCCAGGAATATTCCTTGGTGCCCTGGCAACAGGTAAGCTAATTTGCTGGGCCTTGATCCATTTACCACCCAGAATGGCTGCCTCAGATGCCTCAGCCATCACTGCCTCTGTTCCCCAGTCTATGGCTCCTTCCATCCAGTCGTCTCATTACTACCTGCACACTACCATGGATGGCGCCCTGCCCTTCGCTTATGCTCTTAGTCTAGTCTAACTCAGTTTACTTTCTGCATTCCTCAAGGTTCACCTTACAACAGCTTGATTTAAAACAAGGTCTTTGACATCTGCCTAAAACAATCTTTACCTTCACTGGTTTCCACATTGTGTGATTTAAAGAGCATACTATATTGTAGAGTCTAGCAAAGTAACTATTCATAATAGAGGATTATTAATATTTTTTGAAAATCTGCTATGTAGCTATTTCCATCTCATTTTCAGTTTTGTTTTGTTTTGTTTGAGACGGAGTCTCACTCTGTCGCCAGGCTGGAGTGCGGTAGTGTGATCTCAGCTCACTGCAACTTCCACCTCCTGGGTTCCAGCGATTCTTCTGCCTCAGCCTCCCAAGTAGCTGGGACTACAGGTGCGCGCCACCATGCCCAGCTAATTTTTGTGTTTTTAATAGAGCTGGGGTTTCATCATGTTGGCCAGGATGGTCTCAATCTCTTGACCTCATGATCCACCCGCCTTGGCCTCCCAAAGTGCTGGGATTACAAGCGTAAGCCACCACACCCAGCCTCATTTTCAGTTTTATACTAATTTACTATTAGAATACCTGTGAGGGTGGTTGGGTGGGTATGAGAATATAAGTATCCTGGGTTGAAGAGGGAAACTGGTATAATAAACATTTGTGGCCAGCAGTCTATGAGCAGATAATTTAATACTAATTTAGGTCTGAAAATTATGACTGAAAAGGTTAAAATCAATTGCTGACTATAAAGGTTTTATAATGAATAGTGTATAATCCTTCATGAACCACCATGCAGTGTAGCCAGAATTTCTTCATTTTAGAAGTGTAGTCATGCTTTCAAGTATCGAGGGTCCTTACATATATTGTGGCAAAACATGAACTGTCTTTTCCAGCTTATTATAAGTCAGTCAGAAATGAGCATTTTCCTTCCCAGTATGATTTCCAAGTTTTTCTTGTTGCATCCTCAACTGATCTTTCTAGGTAACTGAAACTCCAGTCTTGCCTACCACTAACAGCCTTTTGTGTGTGTTTCTTTTCTTTTTAATTTATTCTAGGCTGATGCACCTAATCCAGGACTCATTCCAGATGCAGATGCAGTAGGCGTAACTGTTGTGCTAATTACTTGTACCTATCGAGGACAAGAATTTATTAGAGTTGGCTATTATGTAAATAATGAATATACTGAGACAGAATTAAGGGAAAATCCGCCAGTAAAACCAGACTTTTCTAAGGTAATGTTCTTATTATTCCTTTTTAACTACTTTTACTATGCAATTTTTAAAGCAGTTGCTATTGCAATTTCATAGTATACTATTAAAATGGCTTTAAGATAAAATAAATCTGAGGTCCTTATGCCAACTGGGCAAACTACTTATTGTTCCATTACCATGGATGACTTCAAACCCTACCTTCAGATGGGTCATTAGTAATTAATGTAGGCAGACACCTTGAGCATCTCTGATGGTTTAGAAAAATGAAAGTACCTCTTTTTTTTTCTGAGATGGTGTCCTGCTCTGTTGCTCAGGCTGGAGTCCAGCGGCGTGATCTCGGCTCACTGCAACCTTTGCCTCCCAGGTTCAAGCGATTCTCCTGCCTCAGCCTCCCAAGTAGCTGGTACTACAGGTGTATACCAACACGCCCAGATAATTTTTGTATTTTTAGTAGAGGTGAAGTTTCACCATGTTGGCCAGGCTAGTCTCCAACTCCTGACCTCAAGTGATCTGCCTACCTCGACCTCCCAAAGTGCTGGGATTACAGGTGTGAGCCACCATGCCCAGTGAAAGTACTTCTTGGAAGAGACATGCCATTGTTTATGGCTTTCTTTATAGCATTTCCCATATTGATTATTTCTATCATGATTCTGCTCATTTCAACCTTTAGGACATACAAATGCATTTTTGTTGTACTAATTATTCAATGATATTTTTGTGTGTAACTCTTCCAAAAATTATGAGAGAAAGTTTTGTGTTTGTTTTTCCTGTGAATACAGTTATCTCAAAACACCTATATGCTTTATCTGCTATTAGAAGTTAAACTAACGGTCTTAAATATTTCTGGTAACTGAAAACAGCTTAAATTCTGAGTGAAAAGCTAAAATCTAGGATTCAGCATTCTTAAAGATACTTAGTATTTTCTGATTTTTCACTGGGAACTATAACAGTTTGGTAACTGGTGATTTTGTGAGAGTGCAGAGTAAATGAAATTGAACATGATACTCTATCTGCCAGATCATGCAAGAAAAATTACATGGCAGGCCGGGCGCGGTGGCTCATGCCTGTAATCCCAGCACTTTGGGAGGCCGAGGCAGGCGGATCACGAGGTCAGGAGATCAAGACCATCCTGGCTAATACGGTGAAACCCCATCTGTACTAAAAATAAAAAATTAGCCGGGCGAGGTGGCGGGCGCCTGTAGTCCCAGCTACGCGGGAGGCTGAGGCAGGAGAATGGCGTGAACCCCAGGGGGCAGAGCCTGCAGTGAGCCGAGATCGCGCCACTGCACTCCAGCCTGGGTGAAAGAGCGAGACTTCTCAAAAAAAAAAAAAAAAAAAAAAAAAGAAAAATTACATGGCAATAGAATAGAATGTTCTCATGTTCTCCTTTCTGATAATAAGGCAGGACTATTTTTCACCCTTGTTGTGGTACCTTCCATTGATCCAATTTGTTATCTCTGAAGCACCTTATATAGCACAAAAGAAACGAGACTGTTTCTAAGAATGAGCCATCTTTAAAAGGTGTAGGAAACCATTAATAATGTTGTATTTGACAATTTTTCATTTTCCTTTGAAAACATATCACTCTAAACAACATAGTAGCTTGTTAAATAAAGCATCTTCTAAAGCATTCACTTTCAAAAAAGAGGAGATTCTTTCTTTTAGAAAACAGAAGTATAGGAGTTAAATAGTTAAAAAGCCAGATGAATCCCCTCAGATTCTCCGTATCTTGTTTCTATTCATCTAAAATAACTTCTTTGCTACAGCCCTAGTCGTTACATCTTATTAGTTATATTTAAGGTACTTAACTTGAATTATACCTTTGTATATGAACTTAGCCCTTTAGGAGTACTAATATGAACCATTTTATTAAGCTTCTATTTGTATATGGTGATTTAACTTCCTTAGTGTTTACCATTTGTATGTTTCCTTTTTCCTCTAGCTTCAAAGGAATATTTTGGCATCTAATCCCAGGGTCACAAGATTCCACATTAATTGGGAAGATAACACAGAAAAACTGGAAGATGCAGAAAGCAGTAATCCAAATCTACAGTCACTTCTTTCAACAGATGCATTACCTTCAGCATCAAAGGGATGGTCCACATCAGAAAACTCACTAAATGTTATGTTAGAATCCCACATGGACTGCATGTGACCACCTACCATCCCTTTAGTACAAATTAAGCTATTAAGAATACACAGAACTATTTCCCTGAAATTCCGTAAGTACATAGTCAAAACACAATGTGAAGAATTTGTTTAAAAACATCCTGTAGAAAGTTTATAAGAAAACCAGTATTTGAACAAATTGTGGAATATAAATACAACTATTTTTAAGTAATTTTTTTCTCTAATGTGTTATTTTATTTGTTCTGAAACTAATCTGATTAAAGCATATATATTATTTTCTTCTCCTTTATATGTAATGAAAGCACTTATAAAGAAACATGAATCATTAGACCAGGTTGTAAAGATGTCTTGGCCTCCCGGACAAAGTCTTTGGACCACTATTTTACTGGCCTTTGAAAGAACAAAGTTTACTTCAGCTAAAATGTTTCTTCCTGTGAAAACATATAGTATCATTTTAATTTAAGGGGCAGATTTCCATTCTTTTTTGGCATGTCCTTAAAAAGAGGATTTGAAATCAACTATATGCTACCAAGAACTTTAGGATCCAATTTTCCAAGCCACCGTGAAGCCTCTTATGGCTACTATTATAGTTCATGTGATGTTGGACAGCATTTGGTTTGCTTTGTAAGAGAAGAACAAATATGGCTAATTGTTAATAAGGTCCCCTGGCTATGGTTTTTGTTTTTATAACAGAGTTTAGAATATCAGAGCATTTCTTGAATCATACATCATTATTGCCCAGTGAATTCAAGACCAAATACAATATCGGGAGAAAATACAAACTCCCCATGTTTAAGAATAGGAGATTATAATGGCTCAAATTGGTTCATTTGATTTCTAAAAATACCAGGAACTTTAAAAATTCTTTTAATAGATCATGTTATTGGCAGTATTTATATAAAAACCATGGATTTAGAAAGGTATATTTAGCTTTATTATAATAGATACATTACTATTTTGGAAACATATATATTTTCACACCTGTAGTACTCTTCCCCATTTCCTCTGACACTCATGCAGAATGAGATCAGGCATATTTGTGGTTGACATACTCTAGATAGCTTTTCCAACAAGTCTTTGAAAAGCAATCTTGGAAAGGAATTCATTAACTAAATGGGGTAAAAGGTTTCTTTTTCTTTGAGAGTTAAGTCCTTCCTCAAAAATTTTCTTATGCTCCATAAAATTAAGGTAGAATATTTTCATTATTCTTGCAGCTAAGCAACACAGCCATATGATGCAGGTTATGCAGTGCCTTCATATCTAAAACTTTTATACTGCACTTTTTAAAGCTTTTATGTTGAGGAAAGGAAAAGGGCATTTGTCTAAATATGGATTCTGAGTTGTATATATTTCCTATCATTCTAAAAAGGTGAATTTGTGAAGCAGTTTTGCCAGATGTTAAACTTTGAATTTAATATACCAGATTATTAAAATATTGTCCATTAACTAGTTCATAGATTTTAAAAGTAAAATACTTCTGACTGTTAAAACTATATAAAGAAAATCTCATTTGTCTAACTGCAATTAAAAGAAAAATGTTAAAATATTAAAATGAAAATAAAAGCATTACTTTCCAACAAAGAGCTCAGTGGTTAATATAATAGGAACAACATATGTGCTTATTAGAAATAAAGCATATATAGCCAAATCATCAAAGCCATTTACTGCTGAGATTTTTTTCTGACTAATTATAACAATCTATTTGTAGTGACATCAAAGGGTTAGGTTTTTGTATCAATTTGTAAATGGACAACCAATTTTCACTTAAGCTTGGGACATGCAAACCATTACCTTCTGTTATCTTAAATTTTATCACTCTTAAGAATTTTTTTAAATTAATGACTGAAAATAGATTTAGCCTTCAAACATTAGAAACTAAGAAACTGTAGCACATAAGCATCATTTGCCGATACTGTATCTGAAAAACTATTCTTCCACCCTTTTGATCATAGTAAATAGCTGTGTCCTGAGAATATAAACATGAACCAATGACTTATGCCACTAAGATGGAGGCACTAAGGGTATTATTTGGGCTGAGAAAGCATTCCAGAAGTATGAAGAAGTATGCATGCATTTATTTGCCCATTCATAACCTTATTCAACTTTAGGCTCCATATAACTATACCCTCTAATTTTAGGATTTGGGGTTTCTAGCTTTCCCAAGAATGTCTATGGCAGCAGTTATCAAAATTTTTTACCATAATCCATGGTATAAAAAACTTAGGGCCGGGCGCAGTGGCTCACGCCTGTAATCCCAGCACTTGGGGAGGCTGAGGCAGGTGGATCACTTGAGGTCAGGAGTTCAAGACCAGCCTGGCCAACATGGTGAAACCCTGTCTCTACTAAAAATACAAAAATTAGCCAGGTGTGGTGGTGCACACCTGTAATCCCAGTTACTCAGGAGGCTGAGGCAGGAGAATCACTTGAACCCGGGAAGCAGAGGTTGCAGTGAGCTGAGATTGCATGACTGCACTCCAGCCTGGGCGACAGCCCTAGACTCTATCTCAAAAAAAAAAAAAAAAAGACTCCATAACAAGTTTATGTTAAAAAATTTCATGAAAACACATCCTTAGTACACCTTTACTATGCAGTATTTTGGTATTTTTTTTATTGTATTTCACTTTGAAAGTGCTGGTTTTGACCCACTGAATTGACTTTTATGACTCTAATGGGTTGCAATACACAATCTGAAGAAAGGCTAGTCTGGCCCTTTGGGTAGACCAGAAGTAGCAATAACTATAACCGTAAAATTTATATTCCCTATACTTGTTCTCTCATATTTGGATTATGATCTTTGCATTAAAAAGGAGGAAATGTGCTAATACACTTTTATACTAATTCACTAATCCAGTGAATCAGCAGCAATTCACTTTCAAACTGCCCAAATATTCTGAAATTACCAGTCATCCACTTAGATGGCTTGGACTCATTTCTTGACACTCTACATAATTACTTAGGAAACATTCCACATAATTACTTGGGAAGCATCTTTATTTGTTGTTGGTGTCATTTCATACAGAACTCTGGAACACTGGGCCATACGGATTTAAAACGCATGGGAAATATTCTTTATATATTCTTGCCTAGTATCCTGAAGTTTGTCTACCCTTCTCAATTCCAAAAATCCATTCTTGTTGATGGTTAATATACTGTTTAGTTATATTTCAAAACCTGAGACCCCCTTAACAGTTTTCTACTTATATAGGACCATTAATTGGCCATTTTCTGTTGTATGATAAATTTTAAAGTGTAAGTTTTTCATTAGAAATTTGAGCATTCATTAGCCCAATGGAAGTTAATCTGACTCCCTTAACAAGTAGCAAACATTTTTAAAATGTGTGAAGCCAAGGGTCTGTTTTCAGAAGAACAGAAACATTACCCAATCAAAACTGTAAAAATACAAAATAGCATCAAACATATTTTTTAAAATAATTTTTTTCTAAATTCCCTAGGTCACTTTATTTATAATCAAATCTTGACATTCTACCTGCAAAGGCCTTTAAGTGTACTTGCTAAAGAATCATTACAACTTATGAATGAAGCTCCACATTGCAATGATGGAAGTATATTTTCCAAATATTAATAAACATTCCCTACCTAAGAAATTTCAGTAGGAGCTACTGTTGCCTATCAGATTTATGAGCATGAAAATGCCTTAAGCTCTATGCCATCTATCTACTTGATAAAGTGAAATATCCCCCTCTTTAGTTAAACATTCTGGTTGCTGAGTCTTGATAAAATGCCAGATGATATGGACTTTTTCCCACATAAAAGTATGAAGGTAATCACTAGAGAATGAGAAAATTGAATAGGATTGTTCAAAACTAAGATGCAACGTGAAGGTGGAGCTTTCAAGATATTTTCTTAGAGCTACCAAAATAACATTGCATATTTCCTTCCATTTTTAGCAGTAACTCAAAAATTAGCTTGAAATTTATCCCATTATAGGTAGTTTTTCATTAGAAAAAACCATTGTGTTAACTTCTGAAGTAATGTTAAATTACTTGAAATTGTCACATAGAATACCTGCACTAGTAGATCCAATTCCTGTGGTCAGCACAGATCTTGGTGTAATCTTTGCTGCATATTTAAGGAATTGAGATTTCCCTGTGCCAGGATCCCCAACCAATAAAAGATGAGATTCACCTAGGAAAAAGCAAATATATTAAGTTTTAAATTTCTATAAAATGGCCCATGAATAAGAATAATTAGAAAATGGTCCATCTGGAATGCCAACAAAATATTACAGTGTTTTTACTGTACTTTTACATAGGGTCATTTGAGAAAGGATTTAACTAGAAAATCTTTAGAAAGTTAACTGTCATAAACAGTCCTTAATTGATTACTAAATGTGACATAGAATCTAAATTCTGTTAATAAATTATGTGCTATTTCCAGATGTTCAGGCCTATGTTTAACATTTTAAAAAATATCTGAGGCCAGGTGCGGTGGCTCACACTTGTAATCCCAGCATTTGGGAGGCCAAGGCAGGAGGGTCACTTGAGCCCGGAAATGTGAGACCAGCCTGGGCAAGACTCCATCTCTACAAAAACAAATAAAGAATTTTTGGCTTATAAAGTTTCTGATTTACTCTATTTTTAAATATCAAACTACTATGATTAAATCCTTGCATGCAAGTCATATAAGTATTTTATTCTATTTTTATTTAAGCACTTAGAAGTATTAGGGATTTTACAAGTATTTTATAAATATCAAATTACTTATGATTCCAACAGTTAAGTGAAGACCTTTTCATTTATGAAAATTTTAGTAACTTAGTGAAATATGTATCTTAAAGTACTCATTTTGCAAATGTAACATAAATAACATGTGCATATCCTGTGGTACATATGATTTCACTGACCAAGTTTCTTCAGCAATTCTCAAGTGTTTCCTAAATACATTAATAGGAAGCCCCTATTTAAGCTCAACATTTGGCAGAGTGCCTTGCAAAACAGTAGGTGATCAAAACATACAAGTACACCTTATACTTACTATTCTACACTGTACTATATGGTTTTCGAGTCCCTACTAACAGCCTGATTTATAATAATGCCCTTTTAGTCTTTTGGTTTAATTTTTGGTTATTATGGCCCACATACGGGGCCATAATAACCCGTATGCCAGACTCTGGTTAAGTGTGTTCGCTGCAAAAGAGCTTTCTGCCATCTGGACATAATTATACACTTAAGAGTAATCTTTTGAAGGTGTGACCTGCAGCAGCACCCCATGGCAGATGGCACATTTGCTATCTACCAGCAGAAGGAGAATCAGCAGGCAGATGACTGAAAGCAGCAGTCTAAGAGAAACACAGTGACAGCCACAGATGGAGAGATGCTGACTGGAGACATTAAAATACACTATTTCTAATCTTTTTCCTTTTGAAAACAGACTGGGGATCCAACAAAAAACACAGTAATAGAAACAAAGATTTTATTTTGTGGCATCCTTATAGGCTATAGCAAAAGTATATGCCATAGAAAAATGCAACTTCTTTCAGTCTTTCTGGAACTCTAGAAAGTAGCTTCTGATATACAGATGCTAGACTAAGTATGAGATATTCACACAACTGTTAGCTTTATAAGATTACAATTGGAAAATAAAACCCAACAAGCAGTTTTTATTCGGGAAAGAAAAAGTTCTAGCTTCTCTCCATGTGTCAATATTACTCAAAATTTCTAAATAGGTACTAACCTCTGACCCGTGTTCCTGTAGCATCAGTCCTTTGAATCCCACCAGCCAGCACCATGGCCACAGCAAGCTTTACTAGATACATTCCAAACACTTGAGGGCACAAGCTAGCCAATATTACATTCCTTCCTAGGAAAAGCAGAAAGATCAGAAATCAGCAATAATTTTCAAGAAACCCCAACTGAAATTTCCCTTCCTTTCCTATCTGACCATCCTCATTTAAATATACTCTACTATGTGAAATGATCAGGAGGTCCAATTCCAAATGACCAACAGGATTAAAGGAGGAAGTAACTTTGTTTTGGTTCAAAATGTCCTGTTTTTTTTGAGACACGGTCTCACTCTGTCACCTAGGCTGCAGTGCAGTGGTGTGATCATAGCTCATTGCAGCCTCAAACTCCTGGGCTCAAGCAATCCTTCCGGCTCAGCCTCCTGAGTAGTTGGGATGGCAGGTGTGCAGCACCACGCCCAGCTAATTCTTTTTTTTCTTTTTTGGAGCAACATGGTCTCACTATGGTCTCACTCCTGGGCTCAAGCGATCCTTTCACATCAGCCTCCCAAAGTGCTAGGATTACCACCCAGCACTCATGAGTGGTATGAGCCACTGTATGTACTTTCTATGTGATAATTTCAGTAAAATTACTCCACTGCCTAAATAAAAGGAAGGTATTCAATCTCAGAAATAATGAGTCAGATCACACAAGTCAGTAATCTTTAAATACAGAGGTAGCTGGAGCTCATGAAGCTTCTCCAAAGGTATAAGAAGAAATAAGTAAAAAATCCACCCTCCAAGTCAATTCAGCATTTGCTCTGAGCAGTCTGGTAAATTCTGTTTTATCTGGAAAAAACTTACAGGGGCATCAAGGCATTAAGAAGATCACTGCACACCACAACTCTAGCAGTGTAAGTATGAGATCTCGAATTCTTCCGATCATGTGCTTTAAATAAAAGAGTATCACTGTTTGGGGTTCTGTTTTCAGAAATAACACACCAAATCTGAGAATCTGCCTATCTCTTCCATGAATAAAGCAGGTATTTCATTCAGTCATTGGCCTAACCAACCTATGGAATCCCAACAAGCCATTCCTGAGCCTTTCCACGACTTATAGCCCTATATACAAAGGCTACTTTTTGTAATGAATCAACACTGATTCAGTGGCAACTAATCTATGATGATGTGGCCTGCGATGGCAGAAATGGTGACAAAAGACAATCTTTTAGTTAAAAAAGGAACCAGAAGATTTAGTAAATCCAGGAAGTTCATTACTTGCTGAAGGAATCCCTCCCTGTTTGGAGGTAGAAAACCTGGAGAAAAGGTCAGGAATCCAAGCAGATAAGACTTGACAGCAGGTAGGTAAATTGTGACCAGAATCTAGCGATTACACATGGAAGAAGAAAAAGCCCCAACAAACAGGTTCAAGAGTAGGCAAATTGATCTGAGAATTACATAAGCCAAAACTTAGAACCAATTTTACTGAGTAACATGCTGATGGGAAGCATATACCTGTGGTAAGAGGACAGGCTCTGGTGTCATGTTTGTATTCAAATCCCAGTGCTATTAATTACCAACTGTGTGACCTTGGGCAAGTTTCTTAACCTCTGCCTCCATTTCTTGTCTGCAAAATGGAGATTATAATGGTATCAAGACAGAATTTTTGAGAATCAAGGGAGTTAATAAGTATACAACACATAAATAATAACTGGCATATAGTGGGAACTACTTAACTGTAACTGTTAGCTATTTTATTACCTGTATTATTTGTGCATCTTTCTGATCTAAAGATTTCCTCACACTATAGTCAACACAAAAGACTACAAAGGTAGGATTGGGGTCCCAGAGAGAAGCAAAAGGGAAGGGCCAAATGTGTTGTCTAAGTTGAAAAGCTTGATTCCTTGGATCATGGCAGCTGAAGCTCTCATGGCTATATCATGGAAGAAAATGCATTAGCACCAGTAATACCCCCATCCTCACCTCCCTCTCAAATTTCTAGTTCTAGACCATGTCAGTGTGGCAAAGGCCTAGTTATCTACTCTTGTGTGGCCCTCAGTTATCTCAATGAAGAGAACTTACTAGGCCCTTAGTAATCTCAGAATTAAGATAAGTCAGTGACCCCCAAAGTGGGTTCAGATGGCCCAAAACACTCCAACCCTTACATCTGGGTTTCTAACATCTAAGCACCAGGGTCAAGGAATCCCTCAGGTGACAGCAGATCAGAATAAGGCCCTTAGGTTCATCCTAGCCAGTACCCACAGGATCAGGTCTTAAGCAAGTCAACCTCCAAGTGCTGAGCAGTGAAGCATTCTCCAGCTTTAGACTGGCAAAATGAAGATGTTCTGTTGGATACAGCTTCCCAACTTCACCTCTCCTCCCTCCAACACACTCATCAACACTCTGAAATGGAGGAATACAGTACACTGGTGCTGGTCCATAGGAAACTAAGAGAGAATCCATTTATACTAATGAGAAATACTGCCTTATTTTCTTGCTATCTTCCTACTTATATTTCTCACAAGATTATTATATTTACTTCTGCCTTTTATCCAATAAATGGCTCATGCAGCAGTAGCCTAATTAAAACAAGACAGATTCTTTAATTGCCAACACAAAGCACGTCTGAAGATCTAGTTAGAGTACCATATGATGGCCTTCCCTTCATTGTTAAAGAGGTAGAACTGAGCTGTGACACTGTAATAAATAAATAAATAACAGTGGTCCAAGGAAGAGTTACACATTTTTATAAGGACAGAATCCTAAGAAACCATTTTCAGGCTATTCAGGCTGGGCACAGTGTAATCTCAGCACTTTGGGAGACGGAGGTGTGAGGATCGCTTGAGCCTAGGAGTTCAAGACCAGCCTGGGAAACATAGCATAGTGAGAACCCTGTCTACTTTTAAAAAAAAAAAAGAAAGAAAGAAAAAAAGAAACCATTTTAATTTTAAAAATCATTTAAAAATGTATGATTCTTAAAGTGCCTGCTTCATAAATCTATAATGTAGAGAACTTTTGCTTCTTTCTATACAGATCAGATAAAAGATCAGGAACTACTAATGTGCTATACATTTATGCAAAAAAAAGAAAAAAGAAAAAATCCCATAAAATAAAAGCAAACTGTCCCTATTTAGGGAAATGGAAGCCTTATTATTATTATTATTATTATTTTTATTATTATTTGAGACAGTCTCACTCCGTCGCCCAGGCTGGAGTGCAGTGGCGCAATCTTGGCTCATTGCAACCTCCGCCTCCCGGGCTCAGGTGATTCTCCTGTCTCAGCCTCACAAGTTGCTGGGACTACAGGTGCATGCCACCACACCTGGCTAATTTTTGTATTTTTAGTAGAGACAGGGTTTCACCATGTTGGCCAGGCTGGTTTCAAACTCCTGACCTCAAGTGACCTACCCACCTTGGCCTCTCCCAAGTGCTGGGATTACAGGCGTGAGCCACCATGCCCAGCCAGAAGCCTTATTTTTTAAAATAATATCTATCTAATTTAGCATGTGATTTAAGAATAAAGTAATCAATATAGCTTAGATTTGAGGGGAGTGTTATTAGAAATGTCTATTACTGGCTTCAGTTTATTTTTCTCAAAAGATGTCTCCATGGAGAGATGAAAACAGGCACTTGAAGATTTAATTGGTGCTTTATACACTTGAGATTTTTTAATAAAATACGCTACAAACCCAATGGCTGTGTTTTATTCTATGTAATTACACCTGAATGTCACAGTCAAAATTTTTGCTTGTGATGACAAAGCTTATCGTCTGCATCTTCTCTCATCTTTTTCCTAGTTATTCCGTTTTAAAATCTTCAGCCAAAATAGTGTAAAGTTATATCTTTATTATTGAAAATACATCAAAGAGAAACAATGGCTTTAACAGGATGCGAGTTCCTAATAGGATGAGTTTTGCCTTTTTAAAGAACTATATTTTTAATTGATATGATAGGAAACTCTGAAATTGTTTTGGCAGTGTATCAGGTGTTTAAAATAATAGTTAGGAATGAAATATCTCCAGGCAGATCGCTAAACAGAAGAGTATGGCAGAAAAAGGTTTCAAAGGGAGACTACAGCTAGAGGTACTGACTAATCCTACCCTTTAAACTCAGTCATTGAGTTATGTGGCATATAAGGCTGTCAAATCACAGACATCATATTTAACCACTGAATGTAATACCATTAATAATAATCAGTTTTAGCCCTTAAACACAAACCTGCAAAAGGATCGCTCTTATAGTGTTCCCAAAAATCTTCGAATTCCTTTCGGACCTCCTCATCCATGATGATCCCTGAGGACTGCTCATTATTTATTTGGATGTAATTTGCTTTCAGGACTATCTCCACTTCACAGCGCACATCTTGCTGAAAGGGCTTCCACCGTTGCATTACAATCCCATAAATAGTGAGGTCATCACCTAGGAAAAAGCATCAAGTGAGTCCAGCAGTAGCATCCTGCATGCTGAGCACAGACTCAAATGACAAAGGACCAGAAATTAGAAATAAACCACTCCCTTACTAGAGTTTACAATGTGTACACTCATCCAGAAAACAATTTAGGGGCAGAATAACACCCCAGATTCTTGACTTTTGTCCCCCACAGTCATGTATCTGTAAAGTGAAAAGCTGAAGTATTTCCTATTTTTCATAACCTGCTACATGATAATCATACAAAATTATTACTTTTCACTGGGAAAATAGTTTACTGGATGATTCATTCATCACAGTTACATTGGATGAAATGTTCATCCTCTGAGTCTCTAACTATTTAGCTCTCATTTAGAGAAGAGATGTGGGAACTGCAGCCAGAAGTTTAAACTATAATTTGGAGTCAGGAAAAGAGACAACCTTGTGATGACTGGCAGTAGTTTGGGTTTCTTACATGTTCATTTTTACTTAACTCACTTGCTAATATTTTACTCACTGCCCCCCTACATCTTTTTTAATGAACCAAAGAAACAATGAACTAAGAAATGAATAAATACCTGTTCTACTTCAAAGTTCCTTCCCACAAAATATAAAAGCACAAGATACAATCCTGCTTGTTCCTTGCTGATGGTTCTCTCCTACCTGAGGAAACCCTCCCACCATTCCTGGTAGGCAGAAGCAACTTTTATAGATTTTCCTAAGAGGCCCTGGGTAGTTTATAAGCACACTTGCCAAACATTGCCATCTGTACTTACTACGACATACAATGCAATGCATCAGTTAACAAGTATATACAAATGTTTGGCATTCCATATTTTGGTACTGGAGAAAGTGGGCCAAAAACAAACATGAAAAAAATCATAATCCTGGTCCCCCAAAATTTTAATCTTGTTGAACACAGGGTGTTGGACGTGCCCCAACCCCAATTCTGGTATTTATATTTTGCATAATAAACACTGTCTCAGAACTAACAGGCAATTCTTCATTTCCAAGCCTTTGTGACAATTATATGATATGTGCTGATGAAAAATGCCTTTCACTCTCTAAATTTCAATGAGTAATCTGCATAGCTTTTGATTTCCTAAAGGAAAATGCTAAATTCATGGAACTGGTGGTGCCAATTCATAGAATAGAAGGCACATTTCTAGTTTAAGGCAACTTCATACTACACGGTTACAAACACATTAAGTAAGTGCTTTACAAGTTTCCAAGATCTTTCCTAAGCCACTACACTTAATGATTTTCAAACCAAATCAGGAATGATGATCATTTACTATATTGTCTGACCCCAAATTTCTAGGTAAAAATGATTGGAGGCAACTTTACATAAGGACATGGAACAATTCTCTATTATGGTCATTTTAATGGATTATGTTTAGGTTGTTTCTAAACTAGTTAAATGAGGAACTTAATGTTTAGATATATGACTCATAAGTAATAATCTAATGTCAATAAGCAGTGATTATGTGGAAAATACAGAGCACTGAAGCATGGCCAAGAGTACTGACCTCATCAGATTTGGATTTAAATCCCAGCTCCACTGCTCATAGGCTACGTGACCTTGGGCAAATTACCTACCTTTCCTAAGCCTGTTTCTTTACCTACAAAATGTGAATGATTATATTTACATCACAGTACTATAGTGAGAATTAGATCGGATAATGTACGTAAATTACTTAATGCAGTATCTAGAACATGGTAAGTGCTCAGTAAATATTAGCTCTTCTTATACTAAACCTACCTGACATTTGTAAAGTAATTAATACCTTTAAAAGCCCTTCAATATATACGTGTTTTCTTTACTCAAATACTTACTGAATGGGAGATTCATATAATCACCAGAACAATTGTGAGGTATACATGATAGTCCAAGACAAAAGATATTCACCTTAAACTTCTGTATTTTTCAAAAGTAATGTTACAAGCAATGTTATTTTCAGGAAGCTAAAATTCTTACTTTTCTACAATCCAGTCTCTCCGTGCCCCTATATCATCTGCGGCATCTTTACTACTGCAGCCATTGCCAGTCAGACCCATCTCTCGGATCTCCTGCGGCACTGACATTTACCAGCACACACCCTCCAACTTCATTACTCTGCACATGCCAAAGTGGGGTTCCTAACTAAATTGTAAATTCCTGAAGGGCAAGGATTATATACTATTTATGTCTTTTGATTCCCACAGAGGTTTATAGCTAAGGATACATGAAAAAATAGTTGTTGATAGATTGCTTCTATCCATCCTTCATTATTAATGACATCTGAAAGAAAAACAACTTAAGACTTATTTCCAGTACAGAAAGAATTCAGTTTAGATGAACTGCATGAAAAGATCTTATTCTCAATTGACAGATATTTTCATGTTCAGGCTGAGCTTATATAAGAACTGCTTTGCTGAGACAGGTATTACAGATTTAGGTTAAAATCTAGTCCTATATGAGCAAGGTATTTTGACATATTCTGGGGTTGCTTAGCAAGCAATCCATAATCAAAGCTGTTATCTCATTAGTATACTATTTAGACAACTGTACGTTCATATACGTCGGCTATCTGCAACCTAGAAGAGGTCCCTCACCAGAATCCAAAGACACTGGCATCCTGATCTCCAACCTCCAGCCTCCAAAACTGTGAGAAATAAATATTTGTTGTTGAAGCCACCCAGTCTATGGTGATTTGTTAGAGCAGCCTGATATAGTTTGGATAACTGTCCCCACTCAAATCTCATGTTGAGATATAATCCCTAGTATTGGAGGTGAGGCCCAGTAGGAGGTGTCTGGATCATGCAGGTGGATCCCTCATGAATGGCTTGGGCCATCCTTTTGGTGATAAAGGAGCTCTCACTCTGAGTTCGAATGAGCTCTGTTCATTTAAATGTGTGTGGCACCTCCTCCCTCCCCACTCTTGCTCCTGCTTTCACCATGTGATGTGCCTGCTCCCCCTCTCCCTTCTGCCATGATTGTAAACTTCCTGATGTCTCAGAAGAAGCTGGGCCTATGTCTGCACCATGCTTCCTGTACAGCCTGTGGAACTGTGAGCCAATTAAACCTCTTTTCTTTATAAATTGCCCCATCCCAGGTATTTCTTTATAGCAACGCAAGAATGGACTAACAGCCCAAAATGACTAAAACATCACCCTTCCACAAATATTTTTAAGTCTGATTTCTTCTTAGTCTCCCCAGTGAGGAGAGGGAACATGATGAGTTGACAGGGACAAAGGAGAGCTCAGGACCAGTCTTGTTGGCCTGAAGAGTAAAGCATAAGCTCAGAATGACACTGGAACAACCAGGCTTTCGGAACTCTCAGATTTCCAGAACAGTTCTGAGGCTCAGAAAGTCTTTAAATTGCCTGGCACATTGCAGATTATCCAGATCAACCGCCACTGTAGGGCCTAAATCCCTAACAATGTACTGTATATGCTGTGCTTGACTGTCTATGAGAAAAAGAACTCATCACCATCTAAGGCCCATGTTAGACACCTCTAATTATCAGGTATTGAGTCAAAATCTACCTCCTTGTGGCTTATCCCACTGAATCCCAACAGCATCTTATGTAACTACAATTCTATTTCTATGTGACAGTCTTCTAACTATTGAAAGTTGGCTGTCACGTCCTTCCTCAGGCTTCTCCATGCTAAACATGTATAGTTCTTCATTGAGTATGGGTTTCAAGTACCCTCCCAATTCAGGTATCGGCCAATGAAAACACTGAGAACCCTCAGAAGACAGCAGACTAAAATCAGTGACTCCAATCATGGTGTCACCAGCACAGAGCAGAGAGGAATGACGTCCTTTCTTCTAAGCACCAATAAGACACGCAGCAGCATTTAACAGAGTCACATTCTCTAATTCATTTTATAAAAATGCCCACTAAATCCACTACATTTTTAAAAGTTCCTGCTGTTAAGCTACAGTGCACGGAAAAGAGCCTTAAATTAGACATCAGTGGTTCTGGATTCATGTTCCAGTTATGCCACTTAACTCTCTAAGTGACCTTAGACAAGTCAGGTTCTTCATTCATAAAACAAGCACCTGGACTAGCTGATGTTGTATAGATCTAGCCCAGCTCTCTTCCTGCTATCACTTCCCACCTGCCAGTTTCTAATCTCAAGGTGAGCAATTAAAGCTCTACATTTCTCTTGCCAGTGATCTTGGGAAAATAAAAAGTGGCTTTTCCTAATCAATACTTTAGCACTACCTACACAAGCTAAAAAAAATTCCCCTATTCTTACCAGATTTGCAACTATCCACTAAGTCATCTTCCAGAATAACCTTCATAGATCGTGGAATACTTCCAACAGATAGCCTTTGAACCTAGCAAAGAAAAGAAAACAGATTCTGAGTATGCTTAAATACATGTTAAGTATCCAGAAGTCTAGCAGTATTTGAAATTACTATTTTTATTTCTCTGGTATATCATACAATTTAATTATAATGGGGATTTAAGTAATTTTTCCTGAAAACTATGTCTACTATCAATTTAAGAATTTACTAAATAAAATACACATATGGAAAATATCTCCAAATATAATCTATATAATCTACCTGGCAGATGGTCAAAGTAAACGTATGCTCCAACTACTAAATTTAATAACAAAGTTAACTTTATCTAGAAAAGAGGGGTATTTCTTTCCTGATCACTAATCAAAAGACCTGGGACAAATCACCCAGTCCCTATGATTACTCCTTAGTAACAGAACCCTAGTTTTATTCCATGTGGACATGCGCCTAATACAAAGACTGTTATTTCCCAGGCTCCCTTGAACACTGAACATAGGTATGGTCATATGATGGAACTCTGACCAATGAGATATCATAAGCAGACAATGCAAGAGACTTGCAAGGAGACTGCTTAAGTGGAGAATTTGTTAGGTGGTAGGCACTTTTGCCTATTGTTCTCTGACTACAACACACATGTGATGGAGTTGTAGCCAGCATCCTGGCCCATAGCCAATCATCAGAAGAGAAGCCATGTATTAAGAATGGTTGAGGCCGGGTGTGGTGGCTCACATCTGTAATCCCAGCACTTTGGGGGGCCAATGTGGGTGGATCATCTGAGGTTAGAGGGTTTGAGACCAGCCTGACCAACACTGCGAAACCCTGTCTCTACTAAAAATACAGAATTAGCCAGGCGAGGTGGCACATGCCCGTAATCCCAGCTATTCAGGAGGCTAAGACAGGAGAAATGCCTGAACCCAGGAGGTAGAGGTTACAGTGAGTCAAGATCACACCATTGAACTCCAGCCTGGGCAACAACAGTGAAACTTCTTCTCAAAAAAAAAAGCAAAGAAACGAATGGTTGAACAGAAAGACAAGAGTCTGAGTTCTCCACAGTGAACTAGCCTTGAACTGCCTATCTCTTAATTATGTTAGATAAGAATAAACCTTTGTGTTTAAGCTGCAAGCAAATGAAAATCAGGCTCACCCTTACTTGTTAAAGTGTTTACAAATACTTCATTTAGCACAGCAAATAAGAGTGGGTCCAAACTCCAAATCTTGTTCACTCCAATGTGATTTTTTTTTTTTTTTTTCAGAGACAGGGTCTCGCTCTGTCAACCAGGCTAGAATGCAGAGGCACGATCCGTAGCTCACTGCCGCCCAGAACTCCTTGGTTCAAGTGATCTTCCTGCCTCAGCTTCCTGAGTAGCTGCGATTATAAGCACAAGCCACCATGCCTGGCCACTCCAATGTTTAACCATTTAAGCATTAATTAATCTTCTATCCCTTAGCTAAGAACATTAATTTTCTTCTACTCTTCAGTTAAGAACAGCTAGGGTGGACTTCTTAAATATTCTTCTTTAATTTTAACACAATTAAGTCATTTCACAACTTTCTTGTCAATGCTCTACCTAAAAAGGATGATTGCATGGTTTCTAAAGACTATATTCAGATATATGTGGAACAGTTTCAAGCTTGATCGTCCACAAAGTGACAACACAAGTACATTTGTATCCATTCTGTGTTCCCTAATCCTACCAATGTGCCCATAGCTGAAAAACACTTCTTCAAATTTGTTATTTATCTCGTTTATGTGATTATTTACCTGTTCCTGAATTTTGATTTCCTGGTAATCTCTACACTTGGTTGGAGACGAAGACAAGCCTGAGAGGCAAGTGAATTTAGAGGAATCACAGCTCTCCAAGCTGGGACACGAGGATGGCCGGCAAAAGGTGTAATACTGCTCGAAGTCAGCCTTGATCACAAACACATGCTTGCATTTGTTACACATGTAATCCCGCTCAAACTCCAGAACCTTTACCAGACTTGTTCGAATCACTGTCCCAGTGACAGATAAAAAGTGTCCCACATCCTTGGTTTTAGGTATGTGTTCCCTCACCAGCTCAGGACAGACAGGCAAACCTGATGGAGAAAACAAAAAAACAGCATCAACTTCAATCTTGAGATTTGACTCCGAGGGATATATTCTTCTCCTATTTCCTGAAAGATAAATTTTAATTTCAGGGGAAAAAAAAAGATCGTGTTTTACTAAGAAAAAATCAGATCATCAACTCTATTAAGAAAATATAAAGAATTATTGCAAATAATAGTTATCAGTAGAGTTTTTTTTAATCCAGATACTGCACAATGAGTAGACCATGTTTTAAAGCAAATAGCTAGATATAATAACCAGGATTTTAAAAAGGACTTATTCTCACAAGAGGGCTATCTCAGTAGGATCTAAAGTATATAATTTTAACGGCATTTAACAAAAAATATATTGCCGCTTGCCACAGATAAAATCAACTGATGATTATTTTAGTAAATCACGCAGCAGACCGATAGAGATGGTAGCATGACGACCAAAGAGTTCCACAGCGCTAGAAAGTTACTTTTCCAGTCAGACTCAGAATTTATTAATACATAAATATGACAGTGTTTTTGAGCCCTGACTTACCTAGCGGTTTACCCACAACATCACCTTATCCTATAAAAGCCTCGTGTTTTTCAACATTAAAAAACAGGCAACTGGATTAAGAAAATGTGGCACATATACACCACGGAATACTATGCAGCCATAAAAAATGATGAGTTCGTGTCCTTTGTAGGGACATGGATGAAACTGGAAAACATCATTCTCAGTAAACTATCGCAAGGACAAAAAACCAAACACCGCATGTTCTCACTCATAGGTGGGAATTGAACAATGAGAACTCATGGACACAGGAAGGGGAACATCACACTCCGGGGACTGTTGTCAGGTGCGGGGAGGGGGAGGGACAGCATTAGGAGATATACCTAATGCTAAACGACGAGTTAATGGGTGCAGGAAATCAACATGGCACATGGATACATATGTAACAAACCTGCACATTGTGCACATGTACCCTAAAACCTAAAGTATAATAAAAATAAATAAATAAATAAATTAAATAAATAAATAAATAAAAAAACAGGCAACAGAAAAGGTGCAAAATGCCAAAGAAAATTCTTACTCAGTCTGGGTACTGTGGCTCACACTTGTGAAGCCAAGGTAGGAGAACCGCTGGGGCCCAGGAGTTCAAGACTAGCCTGGGCAACATAGTGGGACTCCATCCTTATAAAAAATTAAAAAATCAGCTGGGCATGGTGGTGCATGCCTATAGCCCCAGCAACTTGGTAGGGCTGAAGTGGGAGGATCTCTTGAGCCCAGGGGGTCAAGGCTACAGTAACCATGGTCACTCCACTGAACTCCAGTTTGGGGAATAGAGGAAGACTCTGTCCAAAAAAAAAAGAAAGAAAGAAAGAGAGGGAGGGAGGGAGGAAGGAAGGAGGGAAGGAGAAGGAGAAAAAGAGAAGGGAAGAGGGAAGGGGAGGGGAGGGGAGGGGAGGAGGAAAATCTTATGTGGAAATTTCCTCTTTCTCATGTTTGGCTACATTGCACCATTGGGGTGGAAAGATGCTGGCTATAAAGGCTAATTCCTAACAGGTTTATTGAAATAGCAACTGTTATGCTGGTTCATGTCTCCTGTCTTGTCCTCAGTATTTAGCGGTTCAAAAACCAGGTAAGTACGCCTACTGAAGGCCCATCTATCAGATTGTCCAGCCCATGAGAAATGCCATAATAGGAATCATTATACCTTAAGTTTCTATGGTCAGCATATTTTCTCCTAGTTGATACATCTATCTGATTGAAAGCCAATTTAGGAAGTATGAGGGGAAAAAGCAAACTAGAGTAACTGAATGTTTAAGGTGCCAGGCTATGTTAACCTACTGTTACAGGTTACAAGTCTACAGATAGACTTGAATTTTCTCTGATGGTTGGCTGAAATTCTCTCAATACACTGCAGAGTGTATAGACAAACAAGGTGGCCATTGCCAACATTTGCCGCTATGACTCTTTTTTCTATGCTTCTAAGACTGACTTGCCCGTTTTCTAACGAACATATTCATTATTTACATTAATTCAGATTGCATCACATTTTGCCATTAAGGGAGACACACTTTTCGTTCATATCCTAGAATGTTAAAAAACAAGAAACAGCCCAGAGATCTCTCTCTCTTGTTTACCTGGCCTTAACTGGAATGTATATTGTAATACATCTTAACACTGCTTGTAGATTCTCAGTTACATTTATTTTGCTCCCTACATGAATACTTTAAAAAAATATATGAATACTTAAAAAAAAGCAAGATATAATTCACATACCATAAAATTTACCCTATAAAGTACATAATTCAGTGGTAATTAGTATATTCACAATATTGTACAACCATCACCACTAATTCCAGAACATTTTCATAATTTCAAAAAGAAACTCTGTACCCAGTAGCAGTCACTCCCCATTCTTCTGTAACCCTGGCTGCTGGCAACCATTGATCTACTTTTGGTCTTCGTGAATTTACCTATTCTGGAAATTTCACACATAGATGCTCCGTGATTTACAATGGGGTTACATTTCAATAAACCCATTGTAAATTGAAAATGTTGTAAGTTGAAAGTGCATTTAGTACACCTAACCCACTGAACATCACAGCTTAGCCTACCTAGCCTACCTTGAACATATTCAGAATACTAACATTAGCCTACAGCTGGGCAAAATAATCTAACACAAGCCCTATTTTATAATTCAGTGTTGACTATTTCATGTTATTTACTGAATACTACACTAAAAATGACAAACAATAATTAATGGGTGCTCAAGGTATGGTTTCTACTGAATCACTTTCACATACTCATAAAGTCAAAAAATTGTAAGTCAGGGATATCTGAACAAAATCATACAATATGTGGTCTTTTGAATCTGGCTTCATTTACTTAGAATAATGTTTTCAAGATTCATTCCTGTTGTAACATATACAGTACTTCACTCTTTTTATGACTAAATAACATTCCACTGTTCAGATACACCATATTTTGTTTATTCATTTATTAGTTGATGGACATTTAGGTCGTTTCCACTTTTTGGCTATTATGAATAATGCTACTACAAACATTTGTATGCAAACTCTTGTTTGAACTTTTTTCGATTATCTTGGGCATACACCTAAGGAGTAGAATTGCTGGGTCACATGGTTATTAAAATAATTTTTTTAAATAATTTTATTTTTATGTTTGCAAACAGTCACTAAGTACTCTCTATTGTACATATACAGAAGGATACTCGAGTGGGAAATATGATAATTAACCCAATTTGCTTCTCGAAATATAAACAGAATGTACCAATAATTACTTCTAAGAAGGAAGGTTAAAAAGGAGAACAGAAAAAAAAAGGTTAAGAAAACTTACTTTAACAAAAATTCTTTGGGTTTCTGAAATATTCATTCTCTCTTCCTTGGCCCTAAAGAAATATCATTTTTGCCTCCCATTTCTAGTCCCCTCATCTCAGTTCTGCTTCCGATGCAAATTGATTGTTCAGTTTAAATTATATAGTCAGTATATTAAAACAAGAAAAACTAAGATCAGAAGAACCACATTACAGAAAATGTGGTGTTACTCCAATGTTATGCATAACTGAAGAATGCCCAATGAGATTACAGATTGCTAGGAAAATTTAGAAAAGCCTTTGGATTTTTGGCTGGACGAGGTGGCTCATGCCTGTAATCCCAGCACTTTGGGAGGCCGAGGCAGGTGGATCACCTGAGGTTGGGAGTTTGAGACCAGCCTGACCAACATGGAGAAACCCCATCTCTACTAAAAATACAAAAAATTAGCCAGGTGTGGTGGCGCATGCCTGTAATCCTAGCTACTCGGGAGGATGAGGCAAGAGAATCGCTTGAACCTGGGAGGCGGAGGTTGCGGTGAGCCGAGATCGTGCCACTGCACTACAGACTGGGTAACAAGAGCGAAACTCTTGTCTCAAAAAAAAAAAAAAAAAAAAAAAGAAAAGAAAGAAAAGTCTTCAGATTTTCAATGTGATGAAGTAATGTATCAATGAAGTCTTACATAATATAAACTGTATAGACAGACACTTGTTATTTTTGGCTTAAAAACAAATTCTAGTTTAACAACAAAGCTGTGTAATTTAATTGTACTTTTATTCCTAGAAAGCTATCTTCAATTTGATAGTGTTTCTTACTGTAAATAGCATCTTAGAATGGAAGAATAAAACACCATATGCCCCATTGCTTCTAGAGTAACCCAAGCAAAACATAATGAAGACCAAATCTCCTTTTCTTTTACCCTTCTATGGCTTGCCACAGATCTAAGAATAAGGAACCAAATCTGGACTAGACTATAGGGACTTTTGTGACTGGCTTCCTGTTTCATCAAGACTTCTGTGCACTTTTTCACATACAGTGCTCCCTTTGTCTCAGTGCTTTCCTCTTCACTCTGCTTCTCAAAAATGCCCACACTAAGAAGCAATGCAGTGGTTAAGAATACAGACTCAGGCCAGGCACGGTGGCTCATGCTTGTAATCCCAGAACTGGGGAGGCCAAGGTGGGCGGATCACCTGAGGTCAGGAGTTCGAAACCAGGCTGGCCAACACGGTGAAACCGTCTCTACTAAAAATACAAAAATTAGCCGGGTGTAGTGGCACATGCCTGTAATCCCAGCTACTTGGGAGGCTGAGGCAGGAGAATCGCTTGAACCTGGGAGGCAGAGGTTGCAGTGAGCCGAGATTGCACTTGTGCACTCCGGCTTGGGAAACAGAGTGAGACTCCATCTCAAAAAAAACAAAGAATACAGACTTGAGCTAGAATGCTTAGGTTTGAGTCACAACTCTGTCACTTACTAGCTGTGTGACCTTGGCCAAGTTGTAACCTCTTAGATCTCTCATCTATAAAATAACAACAGAACCCATCACACAGAGTAATAAAAAAACTAGAAGAATTCATAGCTTACACCTGTAATCCCAGTACTTTGGGAGGCTGAAGCAGAAGGATCACTTGAGGCTAGGAGTTCAAGACCAGCCTGAGCAACACAGAGACCCCACTTCTACAAAAAAAAAAAAAAAAAAAAAAAAAATTTAAATAGCTGAGTGTGGTGGCACATGCCTGTAGTCCCAGCTACCCAGGAGGCTGAGGTGGGAGGATTGCTTATGCCCAGAAGTCAGAGACTGCAGTGAGCTATGATTGTTGTGCAACTGCATTCCAGCCTGGGAAACAGAGTTAGGCCCTGTCTCAAAAAAAAAAAAAAAAAAGAATTCATACATGTAAAGTTTCTGAAAATATTACTCGGCATATAGCAAGCACTATTTAAACATTAATTCTGGCCGGGCACCATGGCTCATGCCTGCAATCCCAGCACTTTGGGAGGCCGAGGTGGGCAGATCACCTGAGGCCAGGAGTTCAAGACCAGCCTGAGCAACACGGCAAAACTCTGTCTCTACCAAAAATACAAAAATTAGCTGGCCGTGGTGGCACGTGCCTGTAATCCCAGCTACTTGGGAGGCTGAGACAGGAGGACTGCTTGAACCCGGGAGGCAGAGGTTGCAGTGAGACAAGATTGCATCACTGGACTCCAGCCTGGACAACAGAGCGAGACCCTGTCTCAAAAACAAAAACAAAAAACAACATACCTTGAGTGAGGCATGCATCACACATTAAAGTTTCCATTAAGCTCTCATACAGTAATGCTTAATATATGCATACGCATGTATCTGTAGGCATGCATACACCATCTGGTAAATATTTGACTATATAGCTGTCTGCCTGCCATACAGCCCTGAGTTTTTTAAAGGAGGGAAAAACTATATTCTTTTTGGTTTCCCAAGATCCTAGCAAATGCCTACTGATGTTTTGTTTAGTAGTAACATAATTTGTAACTTACTTTTTCAGAGAATTGAAAAAATAAGCTAAATTCACCTGAAACTGATAGGGTCACTTAGGCAGACAGGATTGTATTACTTAAACTGAGTATGGAAAGGTATCTGAAAATAATGGCAGCCTAAAACTATTTCCTAAATAGCATTTTGACAACATTAACTAAAGTCCCCCTTAATAATCCTTTTGCAAATTTATTAATAGGAAACATTGGCCAGACACAATGGCTCACGTGTATAATTTTTTTTTTTTTTTTTTTTTGAGACGGAGGCTCGCTCTTTTGCCCAGGCCGGAGTGCAGTGGCACTATCTTGGCTCACTGCAAGCTCCGCCTCCCGGGTTCACGCCATTCTCCTGCCTCAGCCTCCCACGTAGCTGGGACTACAGGCGCCTGAAACCACGCCCGGCTAATTTTTTGTATTTTTAGTAGAGACGGGGTTTCACCGTGTTGGCCAGGATGGTCTCGATCTCCTGACCTCGTGATCCGCCTGCCTCGGCCTCCCAAAGTGCTGGGATTACAGGCATGAGCCACCGCGCCTGGCCTCACATGTATGATCCTAACACTTTGGGAGGCCAAAGCAGGAGGATCACTTGAGCTTGGGAGTTTAATACCAACCTGGGCAACAGAGTGAGACTCCATCTCTAATTTTTCAAAAAGGCTGGGAGCGGGGGACCCTTTTTCTTGATCCCATCAAGAGATTATCTAGTACCCTGATGCATAATGATTAATAATCTTCCTAATTTATCCTAGCAAGTGTAACTGCAGATAATATTTTTCATTTAAATTAAGTATTTGGTCTTTTTGGGAGTCTTAACTTGCCTCCAAGAAGTTCTACTATAGTGACTCCAAACCTTTTTGGAACTTGGGAAGCACCCTTATTGATTATAAATCACCACTCTTCTTAAATGTACTATAAGGTAAACATTTATTTATTTATTTTTTAAATTTTTTTTTTTTGAGACAGAGTCTCGCTCTGTTGCCCAGGCTGGAGTGCAGTGGCCCAATCTCGGCTCACTGCAAGCTCTGCCTCCTGGGTTCACACCATTCTCCTGCCTCAGCCTCCCGAGTAGCTGGGACTACAGGCGCCCGCCACCATGCCCGGCTGATTTTTTTTGTATTTTTTGTAGAGACGGGGTTTCACCGTTAACCAGGATGGTCTCGATCTCCTGACCTCGCAATCCGCCCGCCTCAGCCTCCCGAAGTGCTGGGACTACAGGCGTGAGCCACCGAGCCCAGCCGGTAAAAATTTTTAAACAAAAGGGTATGTATGTTCTCCAGCTTAATCACAGACTGCCCTCAATATTCTGGACCTGCTTTTAATTTTACCAAATCTTTCTTTCGTGTAAACAGCATGAATCTGTACCAGCCTTTATTAATTTATACAATAATGGCATATTTAAATTCTGTTTTAATTAGAGGGTTGACAGGGACTCTAGAAGTGGTTTGCAAGTGAAGAAACTAAGGCTCAGTGAGATAAAATAACTTACTAAGTCTCCCAGGTTAGGCATGTAGCCTTTAAATCCAATTCTTCTCTTTCACCACACCATGCCTTCCAAGAAATTATTTCCATGCAATGAGCTAAATAAAAATTGTTACACTATAGTGTCACTTTTCCCTAAAACTCTTAATTCAACTCTATCCATCCTGCTAAAAAACTCACTTTTAAAACAGAAAGTGAGGGGCAAGAACTCCTAGAGGCAGGAATTCAAGGACACAGCTTTGCCACCCCAAGCTGCTGATTGCTCCACTACAGTTTCTTAACAATTAAGATGCTTAATTTGTCATGCATTCAACAAAAATGTATCGAATAACTGGTAGGTAGACTACACAATGCTAATACTGATCTTTAAAAATAACTAATTTCCTAAAATAGTTCTGAAGATCCCTGGACAAGATCTATCACTTCTCTAATTCTTTGTATTACCAGTTCTTTTATTGTTAGTAACCACAAAAGCTCATAAAGCTGTTTTGAATTACAATTTTATACACAGACGTGGAAATATATAGACACACAAGTATACTGCTGTCTCCACACGTTCTCCCTCCCCTCAGTGGGCATGACTCATACTTCATGCCCACAGAACACAATTATTATTCTGCTCTAAAAGAAGTGACCATCAACTATGTAACAGATATATATTTTAAGTATAAATATCAATTATTTCTTAGTGTTCTGAATCTAGTATATTTTCTCAAAATCTTTCTAGAAGATAGCATGGCAGTAAGATCTTTAAGTGATTTACCTGATATCCTGGCATGAAGATTCTGTTTCATGGAAACACCCTCAGGCTGAGAAAGGGACTGGAGAATTGTCAAGGCTGACCTTCGCAGTGCACTATCAAAAATTGTAAGCACTTCATTGGGGAACATGTTGAAATATTCCCCGATTTCCATGTTGGTCTCAAACAGAGTCATGGCATTAACCACAACTGGGTAATGAGCATCTTCATCCCTTTCCTTCAAGATTAGAAGAATATCATTCTTATGGTATTCCGAAACATATGACTCAAACACTTGACCAACCAGTGTAACTTGATCGCTATTCATCTTGAATCTAGGTAACTAAAGAAAAAAAAAAGGATCGTATTATATATTTGATACTCAAGATGTACACACAATTTAACAAAAACGATTGGTTATAAATCACACTGGCTTTGGGTCATACTATAATCACAAAATAATATCTGAATTCAAATCTTAATGAAATCTGAATTATCTGTTACAGTCACAGTACATGTACTTCAAAAATGAGTGAAGTCAAATGTAAGTCAAAGAACTATGTTGGTACTGATTATCAAAATCCAAAAGAGTTCAAAGCATTTCCCATCTTTTCCCCAAATTTCCTTCATATTAACCCTGCATTAATATACAGGCATGCACCTAATAACATTTCTGGACTGCACTTATAAAAGCGGTCTCATAAGATTATAATATTGTACCCTTATTGTACCTTTTCTATGTTTAGACACATAAATACCATTGTGTTACAACAACTGTGTACAGTATTCAGTACAATAATATGATGTACAGGTTTATAGCCTAAGAGCAACAGGCTATGCCATATAGCCTAGGTGTGTAGTAGGCTGAACCATCTAGGTTTGTGTAAATATACTCTATGCTGTTCACACAAGGACAAAATCACCTAATGACAAATTTCTCAGATTGTATCCCCATCATTAAATGACATATAATGGTATTTATTTTACATAATATATGTAAGAGGCCACATTCCATACACACACATTTGCTCTCAAGTATAAAATCTGAAACATATCTTTTGGCTTGGGTCAGTAAGAGTGGAGTTCTTTGCAAGAGTCCTGGTTCTAGCTTTTGTTTATATGAACAAAGTATCATTCTTTTGCGTGCTCTCTCTTTAGTTGTACACACAGTGTACACACACACTCATGTGTATTCTGCTATGTAACTGAAACACATACCATTAATCAGACTGACAGCCAGTTCTGACATGAATAATTAACAGACTGTCCTTAGAAATTCATATTTGGAAGTGAATTTGTTTCCTTCTTTCTCTTTCTTACCCTAGGAAATCTACTGGGTTCTGCAGAAACAGCTGTCAACAATGCAAAGAAAACAGATAAACATAGGAAGGGGAAAAAACACCGAGTCTTCAAATAATAAAAAAGTATTATTGAAAATAAATACAGCAGATACCACTACTTTATCTCATTCCCCCGGCACTCTATTAAAAAGTGTGTATCTACAGATAAAAAGCACCTACCACCATTCTAGTTTCATGTATACAGACGGATAACAAATTACATATGTATAAACCCAATTCAATGTCCGTTTCCTAATATCTACCATGTACGAGGCACTATGCTGGCAAATGAAAAGTATAGTAAAAGGTTCTCTATGTCCTCAGAAATCCAAGGGGCAAATAAAACGAAACAGTGCTCTATCAGTGGTCAAAAATGCAATATGAATAGGAGTCAAAGGAGAGGGAGGTTAAATTTAAATGAGGTGACGATCTCAGAAGTAGCACTGGACAGTTAGAAACAAGCTATCCAAATAAGAAACACTTATTTGGGGCCAGGCACAATGGCTCACGCCTGTAATCCCAGCACTTTGGGAGGCCGAGACAGGTGGATCACGAGGTCAGGAGATCGAGACCATCCTTGCTAACATGGTGAAACCCCGTCTCTACTAAAAAAAATACAAAAAAAAATTAGCTGGGCGTGGTGGTGGGCGCCTGTAGTCCCAGCTACTCGGGAGGCTGAGGCAGCAGAATGGTGTGAACGCAAGAGGAGGAGCTTGCAGTGAGCCCAGACCGTGCCACTGCACTCCAGCCTGGGAACAAAGCGAGACTCCACCTCAAAAAAAAAAAAAAAAAAAAAAAAAAAGAGAGAAACACTTATTTCGTTTGGAAAGAGACTGAGCACTGGAGAAGAGGTGTACTTAAATTTGACTTATTTCATTTGTCCAACATTTATTGTACCGGACTCTCCAAATACAAATATTAAAGGAGACTGCCATAAAGTTCACAGTTTATCATCCTAAGTACGTGTCATACACACTATTTGCTATATTTTGCTTTCTCTGAGAACCTACTATTCCGCAAGGTGTGAAAGGTTTAAGAAGTATATACAACAGTTAGGTCAAGAATCCTGAAAACTACAGGAGGCCAGAGTGAGAGTAAGAATGAGTAAATGTATATCCAAGACAATGAGTGGAAATAAATTATGGCCTCCACGGTAATTTGTTTTTGGTTAAGCAATATAAATTCAGCTACATGTAATGCCGAAAAAGCACCTGGGAAGGAATATCTCCACAATGTGGACTTTGCCAAAAAAAAAAAAAAAAATCTGTACTCCCAAGAGTGGCTACAAGAGAATCACTATGATTCTATTAAAGCATATTAAATTTAGAGCCACAAATTTAGCATTTGAAAAACAGCTCCACACAAGGCAGGAAAAGGGCAGTAGCAGAATTCAACGTTCCAATTAAGGTCAGATTAAATTTTGCCTAGTTAGGCCAGCATTTCTATGGTTAATATGGACCATTGTTCTTCATTCCCTTTCAACATCTATGCAAAACTGACTAATCAACTGTGTTATGGGCAGTTTGCTAACTCAATAAACGTACCTACTACCCACCCAGATAGACACTGGAGGCACTTTTTTTGAGAAGGGTCATTTCACAACTTTCACGTTCTCTTTCCTTTTCTTATTGAATATTTGGGGTCAAAATAAAATCATTTGCTTTACTTTGTCCTCTTGACCACAGCGAAGCGTCGAAGAGAGGAGAGTGCCTAACTGCACTGGCATCCCCCAGCTGTCTCCGGGAATCGCGGCAGCCCCGCCCCGCCCGCCTGCACCTGCCGGGAGCCCCGCCCTCTCCGCGCGGGCTGGCGGGACGCGCGACCTCGGCCCCGCCCCCTCCCTCCGCCCCTCTCACTGCGGGGGCGCGCCATTTCGCGCCTCCTCCGGGCCGCTCGGCTGCCCCAGGGGCGCCTGGCAAACGTGGAGTCGCTCAGTTTTGGAGGCATGCTTTCCAAACTTTCTAATTCACACGGTCTCTGCACGCAGCCCCTGCCCCACGACACCTTGGCAGTCTCTGACACTTTTTGGGCTCTTCTCCCGGGCAGCTCCCTTGCCTGTCCGGTCCCGGAGTTGAATAGTTTTTGAAGTAATGAGACGGGAACGAGACTTGGGACGAACTGGAGAAAAACATAACCGCGAAAGGAGGAGGCGGCTATCACTTACTGGCTGTGTCAGAAGTCGCCAGGGACGCGCTGCTCCCGAGGCCGAGGGGCCCAGAGAGCTCCAGCCAGGCGGTGGGTTCGTCTCCGGCGCAAGAAGGCTGGTGGGGCGGGGTGCGCTCGTGCACGTGGCCGCTCGAGGCGCCACCGGCCGCGGGGACGCGCGGGCTGTGTCGGGCGGCCTAGCGCCTGCGGCTCTGCCGGGCCTGCGCTCTCTACCGACGCCGGGCCGCGCACCGCCTCAACTTCCCTGCCCCAGCGGCTCTTCCGGGAGGAGACGAGGCAGCGGGGCGGGGCGGAGCGGACGGGTTGGGGCGGGGCCAGGAGAGTCCCGGGCGGGGAGAGGGGCGGGACCCGAGCGGTGACCTCAGGCTAAGTGGGGAGAGCAGGGCTGTGCGGCGGCTCAGATCGGATCTTAAGGTTTGTTTTTTGTCTGTCCAAGGAATTTGCTTAACCCAAGGACACAGAGGATCTCTTCTGTGTTTTCTGACACGTTTTAGAATTTTAGGTTTTATATTGAGGTCTGTGATCCAATTAGAGCTAATTTTTGTCTGTGGTGCAAAGTATGGATCTTAGGTCATTTTTTTTTGCATATGAATAGTGTCATTTGTTCAGAGAGCTTTTTCTCACCGAATAGCTTTTGCACCTATTTTAAAAATCAGTTGTCCCTAAAGCATCAGTTGTGGGTCTATTCTTAGACTTTCTATTCTCTTCTGACAATTTATTATATTTCTCTCTACAAAAATACCACATTGTCTTGATTCCTGTAGATTCATAAGAGTCTTAAAATCAGATCGTGTTTGGCTTCCAATTTTTTGCTCTTTTTCAAAAATGTTCTGGCTCATCTAGTCCCTTGGGTTTTCATATGAATATTAGAATCAGCTTGTCACTTTAAAAAGTTGGGATTGTGATTGGAGTTACATTTCGTCTATAGATCCATATGAGAATAATTTACACGTTAACAGTATTTAGTTATGACCCTTAAAGTAAGCCTCTTCATTTATTTAGGTGTTATTTCACTCAGCAAATGTTTTGATCTTTCATCAGGTCTAGCCCTATGTAGTCCATTCTCACACTGCTAATAAAGACATACCTGAGACGGGGTAATTTATAAAGGAAAGAGGTTTAATTGACTTACAGTTCAGCATGGCTAGGGAGACTTCAGGAAACTTAAAATCATGGCAGAAGCAGAAGCAAACGTCCTTCTTCACAGGGCTGCAGGAAGGAGAAGTGCGGAGCAAAGAGGGAAAAGCCCCTTGGAAAACCATCAGATCTGGTGATATCTCACTCATTATCAGAGAACAGCATAGGAATAACCACCCCCATGATTCAGTTACCTCCCACCAGGTCCCTCCCACACACCTGGGGATTATGGTAACTATAGTTCAAGATGAGGTTTGGGCAGGGACACAGCCAAACCATATCACCTATGTCAGATTTATCCATAAATCTAAGGATGGGGGGGAACATATACTTCTTGATATTATGTAAATGACATTTTAAGTTTTCAATTTTCAGTTCTTTGATAGTGTCTTAGTCTGTGTCGCTAAAAAGGAGTACCTGAGACTGAATAATTTATAAATAAAAGAGGTTTATTTGGCTCACACTTCTGCAGGCTGCTTCTGGTGAGGGCTTCAGGCTGCTTCCACTCAGTGAAGGGAAGGCTGCCTGTGCAGATCACATGGCCAGAAGAGAGGCAAGAGAAAGGTGAGGTAGTGGTCAGGCTCTTTTTAACAATCAGCTCTGGAGGCAACTAACAGAATGAGAACTCATTATGCAACGGCAGCACTAAGTTTTCCTGAAGGATCTGCCCCTGTGACCCAGACACCCTCAACTAGGCCCCACACTTGGGATCAGATTTTAAGATGAGATTTGGAAGGGAGAAATACTCAAACTATTTCAGATAGTATGTAAAAATATGATTGGGGGTGGCGGTGTTGTTGTTGTTGTTGTTGTTACAGGTTCTTGCTCTGTTGCTCAGGCTGGAGTGCAGTGGTGTGATCACGGCCCACTGCAACCTCTGTCTCCCAGGTTCAAGCAATCCTCCTGCCTCAGCCCCCTGAGTAGCTGGGTGATATGGTTTGGCTGTGTGTCCCCACCCAAATCTCACCTTAAATTGTAATCCCCAGGAGTCTGGTGAGAGGTGATTGAATCATGGGGCAAACTTCCCCCTTGCTGTTCTCATGATAGTAAGTGAGTTCTCATGAGATCGGGTTTTTTGAAAGTGTCTGGCACTTCCCCCTCACTCATTCTCTCTCTCTGGCAGTTCCCCCTCACATTCTCCCTCTCTCTCCCGCTCTGCTATGGTAAGACATGCTTGCTTCCCGTTTGCCATCTGCCATGAATATGTTTCCTGAGGCCTCCTAGTCATGCTTTCTATTAAGCCTGCAGAACTGTGAGTCAATTAAACCTCTTTTTGTCATAAATTGCCCTGTCTCAGGTAGTTTTTTATAGCAGTGTGAAAACAGACTGATACATTGGAATTATAGGTCTGCGCCACCACACCTGGCTAATATTTTGGTATTTTTTTGTAGAGATAGGGTCTCACTATGTTGCCCAGGCTGGTATAACTGATTTTTTAACATTAATCTTGTATTTGCAATTTTGTAAAAACAACTTATGAGTTCTAGCAGCTTTTTTTGTGGATTTTGCTAGATTTTCTATATATTCAGGATTTGTTATCTATGAATAAAGACAGTTTTACTTCCTTCCTATTCTGGAGGCCTTTTATTTCTTTTTCTTGTCTTTTTGCACTGACTAGAAGCTTGAGTACGGTGTTGGATAAAAGTGATGAGACCAGACATCCTTTCTTTGCTTCTGATCTTAGAGGGAAAGTTATCAGTCTTTTACTCTCAAATATGGATGTTAGCCCAGGGTTTTTTGTAGATGCCCTTTATTAAGATGTAGGAAGATTTGAGAGCTTTTATCAAGAATAAATGTTGGATTTCATTAAGGCTTTTCTACGTCTGTGGAAATGATCACTTTGCTTTTTTTTTCTTTTAGTTTCATATTTTATATATAGATTGAATTGTGTCCCTCCAAAAAAGATATATTGAAGTTATAATCTCCAGTCCCTTTAAATGTCACTTGTTTGAAAATAAGGTCTTTATAGAGGTAATTGAGTTAAAATTAGGAATTAGGATGGGCAGTAATCCAATATGACTTGTGTCCTTATAAAAAGGATAAATTTTGGGGCTGGGCACAGTGGCTCACACCTGTAATCCCAGCACTTTGGGAGGCTGAGGCGGGCGGATCATGAGGTCAAGAGATTGAGACCATCCTGGCCAACATGGTGGAACACCGTCTCTACTAAAAATACAAAAAAAAATTAGCTGGGTGTGGTGGCATGCGCCTGTAGTCCCAGCTACTTGGGAGACTGAGGCAGGAAAATTGCTTGAACCCAGGAGGTGGAGGTTGTAGTGAGCCAAGGTCACGCCACTGCACTCTAGCCTGGTGACAGGGCGAGACTCCGTCTCAAAAGAAAAAAGAAAAAAAAAAAAGCTTATAAAAAGGAAAATTTGGGCACAGATACACACACAGCAAGAATACCACATGAAGAGACACAGAAAAGATGACCATCTACAAGCCAAGGAACACCTGAAATTACCAGAAGCTAAGAGAGAGACCTGGGACAGATCCCTTCCTAGCACCTTCAGGAGGAGGATATCCCTGTTGATATCCTTGGATTTTGTACTTCTGGCCTCCAGAACTGTGAGACAGTAAATTTTGCTTGTTCTAAGCCATTCAGTTGGTGGTACTTTGTTATGGCAGCCCTGGGAAACTAATATATCAATTGATACATGAATGTTAGATCAACTGTGCTTTTCTGAAATAATCTCCACTTGGTAATGATGTATTCATCTTTTTTATATATTGTTGAATTTAATTTGCTAACATACATCAATGTTTTTATTATACTTTAAGTTCTGGGATACATGTGCAGAACATGCAGGTTTGTTACATAGGTATACATGTGCCATGGTGGTTTGCTGCACCCATCAACCCGTCATCTACATCAGGTGTTTCTTCTAATGCTATCCCTCCCCTAGCTCCACACCCCCTGACAGGCCCCCACGTGTGATGTTCCCCTCCCTATGTCCATGTGTTCTCATTGTTCAAGTCCCACGTGTGAGTGAGAACATGTGGTGTTTGGTTTTCTGTTCTTGTGTTAGTTTGCTGAGAATGATGGTTTCCAGCTTCATCCATGTCCCTGCAAAGGACATGAACCCATCCTTTTTACATGATTTTAATTTTGTAACTTCTCCCTTTAATTTATTTTTACAGTTTTTATTGTGAGAATAGTCCATGAGGTTGACAAAAACTCAAGCCATGCTCTCTAATAGATTCCACTCCCCTCCTCAGAAAAGAACTGTCCTCTTTAAACTCAGGCAGTGTTAAGAGGATCATTACTGAATTACAGATTCATTCTGCATAGATTTGGCTTCCTAAGAAGAGTATTTAAAGGGTGGAGCAAATGGCCGAAAACAAGGCTCTACCAATCATTCCCCCTCCACCCCTTAGGAACACCAAACTTAACAACGGTCTACGCAAAGAACACAGTTATAAGAACCAAAAATCAGATGAGCACTCACAGTACCTGGTTTTAACTTCGTATCACTAAAAGATCAATGAAGAGGGTAGGAAAGACAGTCTTGAATTGCAGATGCATCCCTCCCCCATACCTGGGCAGTATCCACGTGGTGTGGAGAGAGAATCTGTGCACTTGGGAGAGGAATAGCATAGAGATTATGGGACTTTACGTTGAAGTGAGTGCTTCCCTGTGACAGTGGAAAGCAAAACCAGGCTGCACTCAGCTGAAGCCTACCCGTAGAAAGAGTGTATAAACCAGCACTAGCCAGAGGGGAATCACCCATCCCAGCAGTCAGAACTTGAGTTCTGGCAAACCTCACTACCATGATTAAAGTACTCTGAGGCCCTATATAAACTTGAAAAGCAGTCTTGATCACAAGGACTGCAACTCTTAGCAAGTCCTAGTACAGAGCTGGGCTCAGAGCCATTGGAGTTGTGGGGACACATGACCCACTGAGACAGCAGCCAGGGCAGCTAAGAGAGTGCTTGCACCACTGTTTCCCCAATTGCAGACTGCACATTCTGTGGCTCCAAAGGATACCCCTTCCTTCCACCTGAGGAGAGGAGAGGGAAGAATAAAGAGGAGCCTGTCTTACATCTTGGATACCAGCTCAGCTACAGTAGGATAGGTCACCAGTCAGAGTCTTTAGGCCCCTTTTCCACCCCTAGCTCCAGGATGACATTTCTAGACCACACAAGACCAAGAAGGAACCCCCTGCCTTGAAGGGAAGGACCCAGTCCTGGCAGGACCCATCACCTGCAAACTAAAGAGCCCTTGGGCCCTGAATAACCAGCAGCAATACCCAAGTAGAATGCTGTGGGCCTTGAGTGAGACTCTAAGACATGCCAGTTTCAGGTGAGATCCACCACATTCCCAGCTGTGGTGGCTCTGATGAGAGACTCCTTCTGAGAAATGCAGAGGGGAAAGTAAATGGGACTTTGTCTTGTACCTTTAGGTACCAGGTTGGCCATAGCAGGGTAGAGCACCAAGTGGGCTCTACCATCCTCAGTTCCAGGATTTGACTCTTGGATGATATTTCTGGACCTGCCCTAAGCCAGAGGCAGGAGAATCACTTGAACCCAGCAGGCAGAGGAGAGCCCACTGCCCTGAAGGGTTAGCCTCAGGCCTGTCAGCATTCACTACAAGCTGACTGAAGAGACCTTTGGCCATAGGTGAACAATGATGGTAGCCTGGCAGTACTACCTTTGGGAATGTAGTGGTGGTAGCCACAGAGTGAGGCTCCTTTGCCTGTGGAAAGGAGAGGGAAGAGTGAGAGGAACTGCACCTTGTGGTTTGAGTGCCAGCACAGCTGCAGTACAATATCACTCTAGGTAGATTTCTAGGGTTTTTCACTCCAGTCCCTGGCTCAGGGACAGGATCTCTGGACCCACCTGGGGCCTGAGGGAACTTGTCGATACCCTGAAGGGAAGGATGCAAGCCTGGCTGGCTTCACGTACTGCTAATTGTAGAGCCCTAGGACCTTGAGCAAACATAGGCAGTCGCCAGGTAGTGGTTACTGCAGGCCTTGGCCAAGCCCCAGTGCTGTGCTGGCCTCAGGTCTGACCCAGCATAATCCCAGTGGTTGTGGCCACAAGGGTGCTTGTGTCACCCCTTCTCCAGCTCCAAGCAGCTCAGAACAGAGAGAGACAGAGAGAGGGAAGAGAGACTCTGTTTGTTTGGGAGTAAGATAAGAGAACAAGAGTCTGTCTGGTAGTCCAGAGAATTCTTCCAGATCTAATCGAGACCAGCAAGGTGGTATTTCTGTGAGTTTGCAAGAACCGTAACATTACTGGGCTTGGAGTGTCCCCTAATGCAGATACAGCTTAGATCACAACACCCAAGTCCTTTCAAGTGTCTGGAAAGCCTTCACAAGAATGAGTGCAAACAACCCATACTGCAAAGACAACAATAAATACCTAATTCTTTATTGCCCAGACACTGACAAACATCCACAAGGATCAAGTCTATCCTGGAAAACATGACTTCACTAAATGAACTAAATAAAGTACCATGGATCAGCTGGGCGCAGTGGCTCACGCCTGTAATCCCAGCACTTTGGGAGGCCAAGGCGGGCGGATCACAAGATGAAGAGATCAACACCATCCTGGACAACATGGTGAAACCCCATCTCTATTAAAAATACAAAAATTAGCTGGGCCTGGTGGCGCACACCTGTAGTCCTAGCTACTCGGGAGGCTGAGGCAGGAGAATCACTTGAACCTGGGAGGTGGAGGTTGCAGTGAGCCAAGATCACACCACTCCACTCCAGCCTGGCGATGGAGTGAGACTCCATCTAAATAAAATAAAATAAAATAAGGTACCAGGGACCAATCCTAGAGAAACAGCTATGTAACTTTTCAGAAAGAGAATTCAAAATAGCTATTTTGAGGAAATGCAAAGAAATTAAAGATCACACAGAGAAAGAATTAAGAATTCTGCCAGATAAATGTAATGAAGAGATTGAGATAATTAAAAAGAATCAAGCAGAAAATTCTCAAGTTGAAAAATGCAATTTACATACCAAAGAATGCATCAGAGTCTTCTAATACCAGAAATGATTAAGCAGAAGAATGAATTAGTGAGCTTCAATACAGGCTATTTCAAAAGAGATAGTCAGAGGTGACAAAATAAAAAAGAAAAAAGCGTAAAAAGAATGTAGCACACCTACAAGATCAAGAAAATAGCCTCAAAAGGACAAATCTAAGTTATTGGCCTTGAAGGGGAGGTAGAGAAAGAGAGGGGCAAAAAGTTCATTCAAAGGGATAATAACAGAGAACATCCCAAATGTAGAGAAAGATATCCATATCCAAGTACAAGAATGTTACAGAACACCAAGCAGATTTAATCTAAAGAAAACCATCTTAAAGCATTTAGTAATCAAACTCCCAAAAGTCAAGGATAAATAAAAGCAGCAAGAGAAATGAAACGAATAGCATACAATGGAGCTCCAATACATCTGGCAGCGGACGTTTCAGTGGAAAGCTTACAGGCCAGGTGAGAGTGTCATGACATATTTAAAGAGCTGAAGGAAAAAATCTTTTGCCCTAGAATACTATGTCCTGTGAAAATATCCTTCAAACATGAAGGAGAAATAAAGACATCCCCAAAGTCTGAGGGATTTCATCAACACCAGACCTGTCCTACAAAAACATGCTAAAGGGAATTCTCCAATCAGAAATAAAAGGATGGGCTAGGTACGGTGGCTCACACCTGTAATCCCAGCACTCTAGGAGGCCAAGGTGAGTGGATCACTTGAGGCCAGGAGTTTGAGACCAGCCTGACCAATGTGGTAAAACCCCAACTCTACTAAAAATACAAAAATTAGCCAGGTGTAGTGGTGCACGCCTGTAGACTCAGCTACTCGGGAGGCTGAGGCAGGAGAATCACTTGAACCCAGCAGGCAGAGGCTGCAGTGAGCCAAGATCATGCCACTGTACCACTCTAGCTTAGCAAGAGAGAGAGATTTTGTCTCAAAAAATAAGAAAAATTTTAGAAAAAGAAATAGAAGGATGTTTGCCTGTAATCCCAGCATTTTGGGAGGCCAAGGTGAGTGGATCATTTGAGGTCCGGAGTTCAAGACCAGCCTGGCCAATATGGTGAAACCCTGTCTCTACTAAAAATACAAAAATTAGCTGGGCATGGTGGCACACACCTGTAATCCAAGATACTCAGGAGTCTGAGGCATGAGAATCACTTGAACCTGGGAGGCAAAGGTTGCAGTGAGCCAAGATCATGCCACTGTACTCTAGCCTGGATGACAGAAAGAGACTCTGTCTCAAAAAAAAAAAAAAAAAAAAAAAAAAGGATTATAATGAGCAATAAGAGATCATCTGAAGGTACAAAACTGACTGGTAGTAATCAGTACACAGGAGAACACAGATTATAACACTGTGATTCTTGTGTGTAAACTACTCTTAAGTAAAAAGGCTAAAGGATGATCCAATAAAAAATAAGTACAACAACTTTCAAGACATAGAAGGTACAATAAGATACAGATAGAAACAACAAAAAGTTAAAAAGTGACAAAGAGACAAAGCTAAGGTGTGGAGTTTTTATTAGTTTATGCAAACAGTGTTAAATTGCTATCAGCTAAATTTAATGTATCATAGTATTTGCAAGCCTCATAACTTTGAATAAAAAAAAATAATAGACACGTAAATAATAAAAAGCAAGAAATTAAATCATACCACTAGGGAAAATCACCTTCACTGAAAGGAAGACAGGAAGGAAGGTGAAAAGAAACAGAAGACCACAAAACAACCAGAAAACAAATAACAAAATGGCAGGAGTAAGACCTTACTTACCAATAACAACATTACATGTAAATGGACTAAACTCTCCAATCAAAAGACGTAGATTAGTTAAACAGATAAAAAGATAAGACCCAAAGATCTATTGCCTACAATAAACACAATTTACCTATAAAGACACACATAAACTAAAAACAAAGGAATGGAAAAAAGATATTCCATGGCAATGGAAACCAAAAAAAGAGCAGGACTAGCTATACTTACATAAGATAAAATAGATTTCAAGACAAAAACTATAAGAAGAGACAAAAAGATCACTATATAATGATAAAGGGTCAATTCAGAAAGGGGATATAACAATTATAAATACATACACATTCTTTTACTCAGCACATGGATTATTCTCAAGAATAGACCATATGGGCCGGGCGCGGTGGCTCACGCTTGTAATCCCAGCACTTTGGGAGGCCGAGGCAGGCAGATCACGAGGTCAAGAGATCGAGACCATGGTGAAACCCCGTCTCTACTAAAAATACAAAAAAATTAGCCGGGCGTGGTGGCGGGCACCTGTAGTCCCAGCTACTCGGAGAGGCTGAGGCAGGAGAATGGCGTGAATGGGGGAGGCGGAGCTTGCAGTGAGCCAAGATTGCACCACTACACTCCAGCCTGGGTGACAGAGCAAGACTCTGTCTCAAAAAAAAAAAAAAAAAAGAATAGACCATATGTTAGGTAACAAAACAAGTCTTAAAACATTTTCAAAAATTGAAATAATATCAAGCATCTTCTCTGACCACAATGGAATAAAACAAGAAATCAATAACAACAAGAGGAATTTTGGAAACTATACAAACACATAGAAATTAAACACTATGGTGCTGAATGACTAGGGGGTCAATGAAGAAACTAAGAAAACTGGAAAACTTCTTGTAACAAATGACAATGTAACACAACATACCAAAACTTACTTACGGAATGCCGTGAAAGTAGTACTAAGAGGGAAGTTTATAGCTATTGTGCTTACATCAAAAAAGAAGAAAAGCTTTAAATAACCTAGCAGTGCATCTTAAGGAACTAGAAAAGCAAGAGCCTTCAAACCCAAAATTAGTAGAAGACAAGAAATAATAAAAATCAGAGCATAAATAAATAAAATTGAAACAAAACAGTACAAATGATCAACAAAACTAAAAGTTTGTCTTTTGAAAACATGAAATTGACAAACCTTTACCCAGTCCAAGAAAAAACAAGAGAAGAGCCAAATAAAATCAGAGATGAAAAAGGAGACATTACAACTAATACTGCAAAAATTCAGAGGCTTATTCATGGCTTCTATGACCAACTTTACACCAACAACTTAGAAGATCTAGAGGAAATGGATAAATTCTTAAACACATACAACCTACCAATATCGAGCCATGAAGAAATCCAAAACCTGAACAGACCAATAACAAGTCACATCACAGGACTCTTTCTAGACATTTTCTAGCACCAGTCTGGAGCCTGATAGCCCTGCTGGGTGGCTAGACCTAGAAGGGCAATAACAATCTGCAATCAGGCTCCAAGGAAGCCCCATCCAGGAAGGGAGACTGCACCACATCAAGGGATCATTGCATGGGACAAAAGAATCTGAACAGCAGTTTTTGAGTTCCAGATTTTTCCACTAAAATAGTCTACCCAAGTGAGAAGGAATCAGAGAAACAATTCTGGTAATACGAAAAAACAAAGTTTCATATCACCCCCAAAAGGCCACACTAATTCCCTAGCAATGGATCCAAACCAAGAAGAAATCTCTTAATTGCCACATAATTAATGTAGGTTGATTATTAAGCTACTGAAGGAGACATCAGAGAAAGGTGAAAACCAACTTAATGAAATAAAAACAAAAATACAGAATATGAATGAAAAAATCTCCAGAGAAATAGATATTAGAAAGAAAAAACAATCACAACTTCTGGAAATGAAAGACACTCTTAGAGAAATACAAAGTTCACAGGAAAGTGTCAACAATAGCCTAGAACAAGTAGAAGAAAGGACTTCAGAGCTCAAAGACAAGACTCTCAGATTAACTCAATTGACAAAGACAAAGGAAAATGAATCTTAAAGAATGAACAAAGCCTCAAGAAATTTGGGATTATGTTAAATGGCCAAACCTAAGAATAATTGACGTTCCTGAGGAAGAAGAGAAATCCAAAGGTTTGGAAAACTTATTTGAGGGAATAATCAAGGAAAACTTTCATGGCCTCACTAAAGATCTAGACACCCAAATAAAAGAAGCTCAAAGAACACCTCGGAAATTTATCACTAAAAGATCATCATCACCTAGGCACATAGTCATCAGGTTATCTAAAGTCAAGATAAAGGAAAGAATCTTAAGAGCTGTAAGGCAAAAGCATCAGGTAACCTGTAAAGGAAAACCTTCATATTAACTGCCGATTTCTTAGCAGAAACTCTACAAGACAGAAGGGATTGGGGTCCTATCTTTAGCCTCCTAAAACAAAATAATTGCCAGCCAAGAATTTTGTATCCAGCAAAACAACTTCATAAATGAAGGACAGATAAAGTCTTTTTCAGGCAAACAAATGCTGAGAGAATTTTCCACTAGTAAAACAGGACTATGAGAACTGCTAAAAGGAGCTCTAAATCTGAAACAAAACCTCAAAACACACCAAAATAGAATCTCCTTAAAGCATAAATCTCACAAGGCCTATAAAACAATAACACAGGCCGGGCGCGGTGGCTCACGCTTGTAATCCCAGCACTTTGGGAGGCCGAGGCAGGCGGATCACGAGGTCAGGAGATCGAGACCACGGTGAAACCCCGTCTCTACTAAAAAAATACAAAAAATTAGCCGGGCGTGGTGGCGGGCACCTGTAGTCCCAGCTACTCGGAGAGGCTGAGGCAGGAGAATGGCGTGAACCCGGGAGGCGGAGCTTGCAGTGAGCCGAGATTGCGCCACTGCACTCCAGCCTGGGCGAAAGAGCAAGACTCCGTCTCAAAAAAAAAAAAAAAAAAAAAAAAAAAAACAACACAATGAAAAAAAAAACCCAAGGTATTCAGGCAATAACTAGCATGATGAATAAAACAGTACCCCATATCTCAATACTAACATTGAAAGTAAATGTTCTAAATGCTCCATTTAAAAGATATAGAATGGCAGAATGTTATCTTCAAGGGACTCGCCTAACACATAAAGACTCACGTGAACTTAAGGTAAAGGGGTAGAAAAAGATATTCCATGCCAGGCGCAGTGTCTCACACCTGTAATCCCAGCACTTTGGGAGGCTGAGGCAGGCAGATCATGAGGTCAGGAGATCGAGACCATCCTGGCTAACACAGTGAAACTCCGTCTGTACCAAAAATACAACAAATTAGCTGGGCATGGTGGTGGGCACCTGTAGTCCTAGCTACTCGGGAGGCTGAGGCAGGAGAATGGTGTGAACACGGGAGGCGGAGCTTGCAGTGAGCAGAGATCACACCACTGCACTCCAGCCTAGGCGGCAGTGTGAGACTCCATCTGAAAAAAAAAAAAAGATACTGCATGCAAATGGATGCCAAAAGCAAGCAGGAGTAGCTATTCTTATATCAAAAGCAACAAGAGTTAAAAAAGACAAAGAGGGCATTATATAATGATAAAAGGATCAATCCAACAGGAAAATATCACAATCTTAAGTATATATGCACTTAACACTGGATCTCCCAAATTTATAAAACAATTATCACTAGACCTAAGAAATGAGATAGGTGGCAACACAATAATAGTGGGGCACTTTAATACTCCACTGATAGCACTAGACAGGTCATCAAGACAGAAAGTCTAATGGATTTAAACTCTACCCTAGAACAAATGGACTTAACAGATATTTACAGAACATTCTACCCAACAACTGCAGAATATACTTCTTTTCATCAGCACATGGAACTTTCTCCAAGATAGACCGTATGATAGGCCACAAAAACAAGTCTCAATTAATGTAAGAAAATCAAAATTATATCAAGTGCCCTCTCAAACCACAGTGGAATAAAATTGTAAGTTAACTCCAAAAGGAACCCTCAAAACTATACCAATACATGGAGATTAAATATCTGCTCCTGAATGACCCCTAAGCCAGCAATGAAATCAAGATGGAAAAGTTTTTGAACTCAGTGATAATAGTGACACAACTTATCAAAACCTCTGGGATACAACAAAAGCAGTGCTAAGAGAAAAGTTCATAGCATTTTATATGCCTACATCAAAAAGTCTGAAAAAGGACAAATAGACAATCTAAGGTCACACCTCAAGGAGCTAGAGAAACGAGAACAAACCAAACCCAAACCAAGCAGAAGAAAGGAAATAACAAAGATCAGAGCAGAATTAAATGAAATTGAAACAAAAAGTGACAAAAGATAAATCAAAAAGCTGGTTCTTTGAAAAGATTAAAAAAGGTTAGCCCATTAGCAAGATTAACCAAGAAGAGAGATCCAAATAAGCTCAATTAGAAACAAAATGATCCAAATAAGCTCAATTAGAAACAAAATGCAACTGATATCACAGAATGCAAAAGATCATCCAAGGCTACTATGAACACCTTTATTTGCACAAACTAGAAAATCTAGAGGTGATGAATAAATCTCTGGATATATACAATCCTCCTAGATTAAATCAGGAAGAAATAGAAACTCTGAACAGACCAATAACAAGTAGTGAGATTGGAACAGTAATACAAAAATTCACTAACAAAAAAAGTCCAGGACCCGATGGATTCACAGCTGAATTCTATAAGGCATTCAAAGAAGAATTGGTACCAATCTTACTGAAACTTTTCCAAAAGATAAAGAAAGAGGGAATTCTCTGTAAATCATTATCTCTTTTTCTCTTTTCTCTTTCCTCTCTCTCTTTTTTCTTTTTTTTTTTTTTTTTTTTTGGAGATGGGGCCTCACTCTGTTGCCTGGACTGGAGTGCAGTAGTGCAATCTCAGCTCACTGCAACCTCCGCCTCCCAGGCTCAAGTAATCCTCCTGTTTCAGCCTCCCAAGTAGCTGGGACCACAGGTGTGCACCCACCATGCCCGGCTAGTTTTTTGTGTTTTTGGTAAAGACAGGGTTTCACTATATTGCCCAGGTTGGTCTCAAACTCCTAAGCTCAAGCAGTCCACCCGCCATGACCTCCCAAATTGCTGGGATTACAGGCATGTGCCATGGCGTCTGGCCCCTTCCTAAATCATTCTATGAAGCCGGTATCATCCTGATACCAAAACTAGGAAAGGACATAACGAAAAAAGAAAACTACAGCTGGGCACAGTGGCTCACACCTGTAATCCCAGCACTTTGGGAGGCCGAGGCAGACGGATCACGAGGTCAGGAGATCGACACCATCCAGGTAACACAGTGAAACCCCATCTCACTAAAAATACAAAAAAATTAGCCGGGCGTGGTGGCGGGCACCTGTAGTCCCAGCTACTGGGAGGCTGAGGCAGGAGAATGGCATGAACCTGGGAGGCAGAGCTTGCAGTGAGCCTAGATTGTGCCACTGCACTCCAGCCTGGGTGACAGAGCAAGACTCTGTCTCAAAAAAAAAAAAAAAAAAAAAAAAGAAAACTACAGACCAAAATCCCTGATGGACACAGATGCAAAAATCCTCAACTAAATACTAGCTAACCAATTCCAACAGCATGTTAAAATGATAATACACCATAATCAAGTGGGTTTCATACCAGGGATGCAGGGATGTTTTAACATACACAAGTCAATAAATGTGATACATCACATAAACAGAATTAAAAACAAAAATCATGTGATTATCTCAACAGATGCAGAAAAAGCATTTGACAAAATCCAGCATCCCTTTATGATTAAAACCATCAGCAAAATTGGCATAGAAGGGACATACTAGTAAACCAAATTCGGTGTGATACATTATATTGGCAGAATGGCAGACAAAAACTATATGAACATTTCAATTGATACTGAAAAAGCATTTGATAAAATTCGACATTCCTTTACAAGAAAAACTCTCAAAAAGTTGGGTATAGAAGGAACATACCTCAACATAAAATCCATATACAACAGACCCACAGCTAGTATCATACTGAATTAGGAAAAACTGAAAAAAGGCGTTCCTTTAAGACCTAGAACATGACAAAGATGCCCATTGTCACCACTGTTATCCAACATAGTACTGAAAGCCCTAGCCAGAGCAATCAGACAAGAGAAAGAAATAAAGGGCATCCAAATTGGAAATGAAGGCAAATTATCCTTGTTTGCAGATATGATCTTATATTTGGAAAAAACTAAAGACCCCAACAAAAAACTAGTAAAACTGATAAACAAATTCAGCAAAGTTGCAGGATACAAAATCAACATAAAAAATCAGTAGCATTTCTACATGCCAAAAACAAATAATCTGAAAAGGAATCAAGAAATTAAGCCCATTTGCGATAGCTACAAGGAAAATTAAATTCCTAGGAATTAACCTAAGCAAATAAGTGAAATATCTCTGTAATGAAAGCCATAAAACATTGGTGAAAGAAATTGAAGAGGACACACACACACACACAAAAGGAAAGATATTCCATTTTCATGGATGGGAAGACTAGATATTGTTAAAATATTCCTACTACCCAAAGCAGCCTATGGATTCAATGCAATTCCAATCAAAATACCTATGACATTCTTCACAGAAATAGAAAAAAAAATCTTAAAATTTGTATGGAGCCAAGCAAAAGACCCAGAATAGCCAAAGTTATCCTGAGAAAAAAGAACATAATTGGGCCAGGCACGGTGGCTCACACTTGTAATCCCAGCACTTTGGGAGGCCGAGGCAGGCGGATCACGAGGTCAGGAGATCGAGACCACGGTGAAACCCCGTCTCTACTAAAAATACAAAAAAATTAGCCAGGCGTGGTGGCGGGCGCCTGTAGTCCCAGCTACTCGGAGAGGCTGAGGCAGGAGAATGGTGTGAACCTGGGAGGCGGAGCTTGCAGTGAGCCGAGATTGCGCCACTACACTCCACCTGGGCGACAGTGTGAGACTCCGTCTCAAAAAAAAAAAAAAAAGAAAAGAAAAAAGAACATAATTGGAGGAATCACATTGCCTGACTTCAAATCATACTACAGAGCTATAAGTAACCAAAACAGCATGGTATTGGCCTAAAAACAGACACATAGACCAGTAGACCACAATAGAGCATGCAGAAACAAACCCATACATCTCCAGTGAACTCATTTTCAACAAAATTGCCAAGAACATACATTGGGGAAAGGACAATCTCTTCAATAAATAATAGTGCTGGAAAAATGATATACATATTCAGAAGAATGAGACTAGACAACTACCTCTCACCATATACAAAAGTTAAATCAAAATGGATTAAAGACTTAAATCTAAGACCTTGAACTATAAAACTACTCCAAGAAAACATTGAAGAAACCCTGTAGGACATTGGAGTGGGCAAAGATTTTTTGAGTAATACTCCACAAGCAGAGGCGATCAAAGCAAAATTGGACAAATAAGATTACATCAAAATAAAGACTTATGCACAGCAAAGTAAATAATCAACAATAAAGTGAAGATCCAACCCACAGAATAGGAAAAAATGTTTGCATACTATTCATCTATCAGAGATTAATAACCAGAATAGATAAGAAGCCCAAAAAAACTCAATGGGGAAAAAAATCTCATAATTCAATTAGAAGATGGGCAAAGGATCTGAATAGACAAATGGCAAACAGGCATATGAAAAGGTGCTGAACGTCACTGATTGTTAGAGAAACGCAAATCAAACAACGAGATATCATCTCACCCCAGTTAAAATGGCTTTTATCAGCTGGGCATGGTGGCTCACACCTGTAATCCCAACACTTTAGGAGGCCGAGGCAATGGATCACCTGAAGTCAGGAGTTCAAGACCAGCCTGGCCAACATGGTGAAACCCTATCTCTACTAAGTCTCTACTAAAAATACAAAAAAAATTAGCCAGGTATAGTGATGCATGCTTGTAGTCCCAGCTACTCGGGAGGCTGAGGCAGGAGAATCACTTGAACCCAGGAGGCAGAGGTTACAGTGAACCAAGATCATGCCATGGCACTTCAGCCTGGATGACAAGAGCAAAACTCTGTCTCAAAAAGAAAAAAAAAAAAAAGGCTTTCATCCAAAAGACAGGCAATAATAAGTACTGGTAAGGATATGGTGAAAAGTGAACTGTTGTACACTGTTGGTGGGAATGTTAATGAGTACAACTACTATGGAGAACAGCTTGGAGGTTCCTCAAAATTTAAAATGCCATCCAGCAATCCCACTGCTAGCTATATACCCAAAAGAAAAGGAATCAGAATATGGCAAGGATATCTGCACTCCCATGTTTGTTGCAGCACTATTTACAATAGCCAAGATTTATGAGCAACCTAAGTGTCTATCAACAGATGAATGGATAAAAAAATGGGGTACATACGCACAATGGAGTACTCTTCAGCCATAAAAAAGAATGTGTTGCTGTCATTTGCAACAACATGGATGGAACTGGAGGTTATTATATTAAATGAAATAAACCAGGCACAGAAAGACAAACTCTGCATGTTCTCACATATTTGTGGGAGCTAAAAATCAAAACAATTGAACTTGTGAAAGGAAAATCTTAGGGCCCCCAAATTGCTAAGCTAAAGGGAAAAGTCAAGCTGGGAACTGCTTAGGGCCAACCTGCTTTCCATTCTATTCAAAGTCACCCCCTGCTCACTGAGATAAATACATATCTGATTGCTTCCTTTAGAGAGGCTCATCAGAAACTCAAAAGAATGCAACCATTTGCTTCTTATATCTACCTATAATTTGGAAGCCCCCTCCCCACTTTGAGTCTTCCTGCTTTTGCTTTGAGTTGTCTCACCTTTCCAAACTGAAACAATGTTCATCTTGCATATGTTGATTGATGTCTCATGTCAAACTGTGCTCTGACCACCTTAGGCATATGTCGTCAGAACCTCCTGAGGCTGCGTCACAGGTGCACGTCCTTAACCTTGCGAAAATAAACTTTCTAAATTAACTGAGACTGTCTCAGATTTTTGGTGTTCACAAACTAATGGAGATAGAGTTTTCTTGGAGTAGTTTTATAGTTCGAGGTCTTGGATTTAAGTCTTTAATCCGTTTTGATTTAATTTTTGTATATGGTGAGAGGTAGCGGTCTAGTCTCACTCTTCTGAATACGTGTATCATTTTCCCAGCACTATTATTTATTGAAGAGATTGTCCCTTCCCCAATGTATGTTCTTGGCAATTTTGTTGAAAATGAGTTCACTGGAGATGTATGGGTTTGTTTCTGCATTCTCTATTCTGTTCTGTTCGTCTATGTGTCTGTTTTTATGCCAGTACCATGCTGTTTTGGTTACTTATAGTTCTGTAGCATGATTTGAAGTCAGGTAATGTGATTCCTTCAGTTATGTTCATTTTTCTCAGGATAACTTTGGCTATTCTGGGTCTTTTGTGGTTCCATACACATTTTAAGATTTTTTTCCTATTTTTGTGAAGAATGTCATAGGTATTTTGATTGGAATTGCATTGAATCCATAGGTTGCTTTGGGTAGTAGGAATATTTTAACAATATTTAGTCTTCTCATCCATGAAAATGGAGTATCTTTCCTTTTGTGTGTGTGTGTGCCCTCTTCAATTTCTTTCACCAATGTTTTACGGCTTTCATTATGGAGATATTTCACTTATTTGTTTAAATTAATTCTGGCTGGGCACAAATCCCTATTAATTCTCAGGAGCCCCAAATGTGTGATTTTGTGGAGCCTACACACCTACCCACCCACCCACTCAATACTGGGAACTGGAACTCCTGTTGCATAACTCATCGTATTAAACATCTAAAATTGAGTAAATTATAAACATTTTAAATTACTAGAACACTTTAAATTTGATTCTGATTGCTAGACTGATCTTTGTAGATGGATATCAGACCTGATGTGTGCCTAGCTGTCATAGTCAATAGAAGGATGAATTTCCTCTATTTGCTGACAACATTCTTTTTTTTTTACATGAATGTTCATACCTTTATCCATAAGAATCAAAAACTAGAGACAACTCAAATGTCTATCAACAAGGAAATGGATATACAAATCATGGCATATCTGCAATGAACCACTACTCAGCAAGAAAGAGGAACCAACTACTGATACATGCAACAATTTGGATGAATCTCAAATGCATTATACTAAGCAAAAGAAACCTTACATAAAAGAGTGCAATCGGAATGACTTTTTTCCTTCAACTTTTAAGTTCAGGGGTACATGTGCAGGATGTGCAGGTTTGTTACATAGGTAAACGTGTGCCATGGTGGTTTGCTGCATAGATCATCCCATCACCTACGTATTAAACCCAGCATCTATTAGCTTTTCTTCCTGATGCTCTCCCTCACGCCCCCCACCCCGACAGGCCTCAGTGTGTGTTGTTCCCCAGCATGTGTCCATGTGTTCTCGTTGTTCAGCTCCCAATTATAAATGAGAACATGCAGTGTTTGGTTTTCTGTTCCTGTGGATAACATTCTTTAGAGCACAAATTGTGGTCCTATTTTTAAATTATTAGTAGAAAAAAGTGGCTTGACATAAATTACAAATGTATTTTCAATAGTAACTGGTACATAATAGTTATTCAATAAAGCTACTAAATGAAAATAAAATCAGTGACTTTTTCACAATCTATAATTGGTTTATAAGATTGCCACCCAGCTATTGAATTTCAGTTTTCTGGAAGGACATTTTGCAACTAAATCTTACACCGGCAAGTCATGCAGCTCTACAAAGATGCTTTGGGGTGCATAACTAGGCTCTTCTTTGGCCATGGTAGATGATATCAACAGCTGCCTTAAAAATGTTCCAGCCAAAATTATTTCAGCTCTGATTTATGATGTGGAACTCTGGAAATACAGCAAAGAGGGCTTTTTAGAACTAAAATAGATTCAATTACTATAGAAGCAGCTTTCTGAGGAAAACTTCCATTTTGCTTGAAATGAAATGGTCAGAGATGGCGGCAATAACATAGCTTATCTCTGATTTCATAATTTGATGTCGTCTACTATTTCCATATGGTTCTATCACCAGAAATATAAAATAGCAGCATTACAGGTATTATCATTAATAACTTGCCAGATTGCAACCTCTTACTGTTAGCCAAAAGCCCAAGAGAAGTGACATTTAAGGAAGATTGTCCAAGGGGCTTTTCATTTCTTTATTCTCAATTTTATCCTTGGATCAGATTAGGCCACTAGACAGCTACTACTTACTAGTCTGGTACATTTTGCAGACTCTTACATTGAGTTATTCTTAAATGCTGTAATTTCCCTTTTTATCAAAGGTTACTTCGAGAAACAGCTTTGTGAAACTTACCGCAGCTTTTGTCATAAAAATAATTAAGAATATCAATCATGACATCATCTAAATGTCTTCTATTAAAAAGTCCTAAATGAGGAATTCCTTTTAGAACTCAAGGCTAGGAAAGCTTTTTTCTCCTGAAAATCCTTCCGCTTTTCTGATAAGGGTCATGTAACCATACATCTTTCACCCTAGCTCAAAGATGCATGGAGAAAACACTGAAGTTGAAGCCTGGTTATGTGGGCCTTCAATTACACATTTGTATTCTCCTTTCAATTAGTCCTAATTTTCCACAACTATTGGTAGTTTCAATAAAGAATATACACTTTTAATGTCTTCTGTGTAGTCACTTGTAAACCTTTTTGATTAAGGCAGTGTATGAATTTTTCACATGTATATACATATACATTAAATATAAAATGGTAATAAACTTAAAATTTAAAGGAATTTATCTATCTGCAATCACATACACAAGCATGCATGTGGACACATACACATGGCATCAGTTTTTCTGTTAAAGATACATACCTGTTTCATTCAATTAATCTAATAACCTAGTAGGAATCAGGCATTGTAGCCTGGGCGTGGTGGCTGCATCTAGTCTGAGATCCATGAGGACAGGGATACATGTGTTTTGTTCAATTTATCCCAACCACGTTAAGTAATACCTGGCACCCAATAAATATGTTGAATAAACAAATAGCTGTTAAGTAAGTGCTATGGGTGCACCTAGGAAGGAATGTATAATTCAGTGTGAAGGCATGAAAAAAGCCTTCACAGAGCCCCAAAAACTGGGAGATAAGAAGTGTGAATGCCTTGGAGTCAGCCCTGATGGTATGTGGCTGTAATCCCAGCTACTTGGGAGGCTGAGGCAGGAGGATCACATGAGCCCAGGAGTTCCAGACCAGCCTGGGTAACACGGCCAAGAACCCATCTCTAAAAAGTAATAAATAAATAAAAATAAATGCCTTGGTAATACTGAAGATAGAACCCGTAAGTTGGTCTGTACATGACACTCCCCTGGCGTCTGAGGTAATCTTAGGTTATTGTTCTCTGTGTATTCCAAGCACCTTCTGTTCAGATACTGCTACTTAAACATATGATGAGGTACCAAATAGCGGAACATTCATACAGAAAATGGCATGGAGAAAAAAGCAAACGGAATGAATCTTAAACAGGAGAGATTTCACCTTAACTTGTAAATATAACAATTTATAATATAACTTAAGTATTGTATTTATTCAGAATCCAATGCAGTCGCTAATACCCCATTACTTAGCCCTTTTAAATTGTGGTAAAATACATATAACTTTAAATTCCCATTTTAATAATATTTAAAGTATCCAATTCAGTGGCATTAAGTTCATTGATAATGTTGTGCAACACCACTACTATCCATCTCCAGAACTTTAAAAAAATAATTCCAAACAGAAATGCTGTATCCATCAAATAATAACTCCCCTATCCTCCCAACTCAACCCTTGGTAACACATATTTTTGTTTCTATCTTTTATGAATTTGCCTATTCAGGTAAATGGAATCGTACAGCATTTGGCCTTTTGTCTGGCTTATTTTACTTAGCATAACGTTTTCAAGGTTCATTCATGTTGTAACATGTATCAGGATTTTATTTCTTTTTAAGGCTGAATGATGTTCCAATGTACATTTATACCATATTCTGTTTTTCCATTCATCTGCTGACAGCCATTTGGGTTGTTTTCACCTCTAATCTCTTGTGAATAATGATGCTAGCACCATTAGTTTATAAGTATTTGTTTGAGTCCCTGCTTTTGGGTACATACCTAGAAGTAGAATTGTTGGATCATATGGTGATTCTATTTAGTTTTTTGAAGAACTGCCTGTTTTCTACAGGCAATTTTTGCCATTTGACATTCCCACGAGGGCTCCAGTTTCTCCACATCCTTAGCAACATTTGTTATTTTCTGTTTCTGTCTTATTTTCTATGAAAGCCCTCCTAATAAATTATAATGAAGAATCTTGTCTAATTGTGATTTCGACTTACATTTTCATCATAACTAGTGATGCTGAGCATCTTTTGGTGAGCTTATTGGCCATTTGTGTATCTTCTTTGGAGAAATATCTATTCTTTTGCCCAATTTTGAATTTTGTTGAGTTTTAGAAATTTTTTTTTTTAAGAGACAGGGTCTCGCTGTCGCCCAGGCTGGAGTGCAGTGACATGATCATAGCTCACTGCAGCCTCAGACACCTGGGTTCAAGTGATTCTCCTGCCTCAGCCTCCCTAGTAGTTGAGACAACAAGTGTGTACCGTCCACCTAATTAAAAAACAAATTTGTAGAGACGGAGTCTTTCTATGTTGCCCAGGCTGGTCTCCAACTCCTGTCCTCAAGCGATACTCTGGTCTCAGCCTCCTAAAGTGTTGGGATTACACGTGTGAGCTGCCACACCCAGGCAGGAATTCTTTATGTATCCTGGATATTAATCCCCTGTCAGTTATATGCTTTGCAAATATTTTCTCCCACTTTTAGGGTGTCTTTTCACTCTGTTGATAGTGTCCTTTGATGCACAAAAATTTTAAATTTTCATGAAGTCTAATTATTTTTGCTTGTTGCCTTGCTTTTGGTGTCAGATCTACAAAATCATTACCAAATCCAATGTCATCCAATGTTTACTTCTAAAAGTTGTATAGTTTTAGCTTTTATGTTCAAGTCTTTGTTCCATTTTGAATTTTTGTACATAATGTTATAAGGCAAGGGTTCAACTTCGTTCTTTTGTATGTGAATATCGTTTTTCCAGCACCATTTGTTGAAAAGACTGCCTTTTCCCAATTGAATGGTCTTATCACCCTTGTTGAAAGTCATCTGGCCATATGTGAAGGTTTATTTCTGTGCTCTCTAGTCTATTTCAAACAGGTTTTGACTGCTAATAAAAGCAAATCACAATTATATTGTTAAAATTAAATATTGCTACCTTCAGAAAATTACAGAGATAATATTCCTGGGATTACCAGAGGTGGTTAATATGTGGTAACCTTCAAACCAAAATATGGTTTAATGCAGTATTGCAATGATGTCATGTGACAATGTTAGACCATTTGTGACAAAATGAAAGGAAAATGCAGTGGCATATGCCTTGTAATCCCAGTACTTTGGGAGGCCAAGGAGTATTGCTTGAGCTCAGGAGTTCGAGACCAACCTCGGCAACATGGCAAAACCTCATCTCTACAAAAATTAGCTGAGTGTAGTAGCATACGCCTCTAGTCCGAGCTACTCAGGGCCCTGAGGTGGGAGGATTATTTGTGCTCAGGAGGTTAAGGCTGCAAGTGAGCTGTGATCATGCACTGCACTCCAGCCTGGGCGAGAGTGAAACCCTAACTCAAAAATTTAAAAAAAAAAAAAAAAAAAGCAAAAATTAGGCATCTTATTATTTTCAAAGAATATCTCTATTTCAAATTATGTTGTTGATCTTGTCAGAAAGATAGAGTATGTTCTTCGTTTATGAAAATAAGAGACTGCCTATGGATAATGTTTAGCTGAACCCAAAGCCAGACATTGCTGTCTAATGTTTTCATATGCTTTTATCATTAACACAGTTTTGGAATCTGAATACTTAACTAAGAAATCTGATTGTGATATCTTTCCAAATATTTAATTTGTATTGCTTTTTAACAAACTTTTGTATATGGTTCTTGTGGACATGAATAAAGTATTTCCAACTATGTTGTATTTAACATTTTTCCTTTCCCATCCTCTAATCCACATTAACACTCTCTACAACGTAACAAAAGACACAGCAAAACAAATGAATTGTGGTTTAGCTCAGCAAGATGCCCTCTTTCTGCTTGAGCTGCGGTACAGAGTACTGTATATACAAAGAAAATATTTCTTACTATTCACCTCTTAGGACCTATCTCTTCACTCCAGATTTAAAATCATAGTGTTTGGTGAAAAGCCACGAGTTAGAAACTCAATGTTTTATGATGATGAAAAGGTAAATATTTTAAGATACAGTGTTAGTGAAATTTAACACCTACGTATAATTGGTTATGAAGGAGTAACAGAATGAGATAAGAACTAAGCATCTTGACCTATATGTAAAAATCAATTTGACATCTAAGGTAATGCAATTAATAGTATCTGTTCACTGTGCTTTTACTTCTAAAATCCTAGCATAAAAGTAATTAGGCTGTTATAATATTTACATTATCACTTCTCTGCAAAAACCCTGGCTCCCTTTTACCTCTCTCCTTCTGTTATCCAACACTATCCTAATCCTGTTAAGTCCAAATATCCCTTCGTAGAAACTTGCTGCTAGTAGCTGAAGATGGTCAAAACCCACAATCATTCTGATGGGTTTCAACAGAAATATATAGTCTGTGATCTCAATTATGCCTGACAATCCTTTTACAGTTTTCTAATACATTTGCTCTTCTACTTTTCAAGACAACTATTTTCTCATCTGTAGCAATTTATACCTTTCCTAAGACCTTTCATAAGCTATCTCATATTATCTTCTAGGAAGGTAGGATGGAAGGTAATATTTATTATATAGCCCAGGAGACTGAGTCACAGAGGTTAAGACACTTGATGGCACAGCCAGTGCTACCCTCAGAGAAAGGAGTTTCCTATCATTGGAAGTATAAAAGCTCAGTCAGGGATGTTATGAAGAAGATTCAGGTATTCTATGGGTGGTTGGTCCCTTTCTCCTCCTGTCCTTTTAATTTATCTCTCTCCTCCAGCATGAAAGCATGATAAAGTCTCCTAAAGACACAAAGCCCATCTTGACCCTTCCCAGGCTATGACTTTACTTTCTCTTTCCTCTTCCCTGTATTACTAAGTTTTTTTCAAAGAGAAGTTTTTACTCACTGTCTCAACTTCCTTGACTTCCACTTCCCTTTTTCCTAGAATCTGGCTTTTGTTGCCACTGTTACCCTGAATCTGCTTTTGCCAAGACCATGTTGTAGTTGTCAAAGCCAGTGGACACTTTTCATTTTTTCCCTTTCCTGACACCTATAGCATTTAACATTGTTGGCTGGCTGCTGGGTCTCTCTGAAACTTTCTTCTTCCAGGACACTATGCTTCTTTGGATCTGCAACTCTACTTCTCATTCTCATTCAAGCCCTGTCTGCTTCTGACATGTTGGTTTATCCCAAAGTTCTATCCTCAACCCCCTTCCTTGTTGTTCTCATCCACACCTGTGGCTTTCTCTATTTCATACATGCCATGTTCCAAAACATCTGTAGCTCAGTCTTTCTTTTCCTGAGCTCCAAACCCCTATGTCTCACTCCCTATTAATTACACCAATTTAGAAAACTATCAAACTGGCTTTTAAGACAAATTAAAATCAAATTGACTATTTATTCTTTACCCGTGACTTTTGGCCATAAAACATAGTATTAATTATAGATACTAACTGTACTAAAGTTCTAGATCTCAACTATCAAAACTGAAAAAAAAAAAACACCTAAAAGTCAACAGTATTTTATACACTTCAAAGTCCACAATTTACACAAGCACTTCCATTCTAGCTTTGTAAATTTAGAGAACAATTTAGTTAAAATTACGCATCGTACTGGAACAAGAGTTTCTATTTCCCTATCCCGATTGTTATGATTACTGAAGTCAAATAATTTGATATGACATGATTATAATGCAGTAAAACTTGTTGACAAGTCTTACCTGGAATTAGAAAATATTTAAAAATTAAAGCAAACTTAGAAAAAAATAAAAAGCATTATTGTTTGTTCTAACAAAATTTATTATGCAGGAATTACAAAGTTTAAAGACTCTTCCATCTCAAATAAAAATAACAGTTATAATTACACACATAATATAGTACCTTATAGAATGATTCCAATAAATATCACAGGAAATACAGTGCATTTTCAAGTTGGAGAGAGACAAATACTTTCTCATTCACAGTGTTTGACATAGGAAAGCCTATTTACATAACAATCTGTATAAAGTCATGCTCTTAGTAACAGTCCATACAGAGCTGTGCCAACACAATTCTTTCAGAATGTGAAGTACCGGGCAAACCACTCCTGGCGCTGGGGATCTGGAGAAGCCACTGGAGAAGCTTCACTCTGAGCAGGACTGAATTCATAAAAAGAGAGACATGTAACCCAGCATGAAGTCATTTTGCAAAATGAAGGCAAAAGCACATAAAACATCAGCATAGATTACCACAACGGGTTCCCCATGTTGTAAGTCATGTTTTAAAGATTTGCTACTCCCTCTATACTAGAATCGGTTCTCCACTCCATGAGAGCATAAGAGTGCATCAGCAGCTCAAATGAAGTCAGTTAAGGAGGAGCCATATCACAACAATCACAAAAAACAACTGCAAAAATGTCACCTTCTTTGAATAAAAAATTCAGTAAGAATTGTGGGAAATAAGAGAGAATAAAATAATGATCCTCTTTCAGCACCTTTTCTCTTTTAGTTGATCTTACAGATGTGTCCTTAAATATAACTAAAGTAACGAGTATTTTTTACTATATGCATTTTACATTAAATTTTCATTTCATAATTCCCTATGCAAATACTCCAGGAAAGGGAGTACACTAAAAATATAATTTCCCCCCATCATTGATGTTATATAGTTTATACTTATCTTAATTCTAACTAAAGAGTCTTTGGGCTACTTAAGAAAACAAAAGAATCCCTACCGTCTTTGGGGAAAATTACAAGGCACGCAACAATGTGTAATGGAAACTCCAGTAGTCATGTTCCTTGAGCTCATGCACATGCATCTTATTGATACCTGAACATACCCATGCACAAGGGAAAATAAGCAACACAAAATATTTAGCAGGAGACAAATTCAGAGGTGTATTTGACTAATTTTCATTCTTGCTATTTATTTTGTTAATCACTATGTCACTAATCACTTAGCCTAAAAAAACCTGCCTACTTTGTAAGACTATTACTAGTGACACTGCTAAGATTTAGTAAGAATAAGAAAAAAAACATAAAGCAGCAAAAAATCAGTAATAGTAAGATGAGCATAAAACAACAGTAGTTTCTGACTTTATCTAATGGCTAAATTTCTAATGAAATTTGCATTTCATTCAAAATTTGCTAATACATTTAATCAACAACTGCAAGGTAGCTTAAAATTGGAATGGAAATTTTAAAAATTATTTATTTTTTCTAAATTTAGTTTTTACGTAAGTATATTTAAGTTCCCAGAGTTTACGTATGTTTTTATTTTGACAATAAGCATATATATAATCTTGGTAAACAAGAAAGGGAAAAAATAAACATACATAAGAAACAAAAACCACTTAGTAAACAAAAAATTATTTTAAAGTTCTACGATAAGGATGGATTGTTAATTTAAAAATTGGTGACAATACTAAAAATAAAGTAATTGTGCATAATATTAAAATTCTAACCATACAAATTACATTAACACCTCCTTCAAGTACGTAGAAAATTGACTGATGACCAGAAATTAGAAAAAATCTTTTTAACACAGCCAAAAGGAAGTTCTCTAGAGAGGTGATAAATATACTTTGAAGAAAATATTTCATAGTAATTTTTCTTAGGTTGTTCTTAAAGTAGTGATTTCTGCAATGTAAGAAGGTAAATTTCTCAAGTTAAAAAAGAAAAGAAAAAAACATTGGTGAGATGGATCTCACCTCAAAAATGTCTTGGGCCCTTTAGGTGGCACTGGCTGTGGAAGTGGTTTGCTGCTGCTGAACTCAATATCGTGGACTGGAGAATTAGGAATGGGATCCAGGCGGTTAGGATGTCCATTGCCCACTCCACCAGATTCCAGAGCACTTAGATTGGGAACACTCACAAACCTGTTTGTTGGTGATTTATCATTCTTCTTCTTTTGCTGCATTAAAAATAATACATGTGAGGATAGTCCCTGCATGAGGACAAATGAGAAAATAGGAATGGTAGAAGATAGAAATTTGGCATGGGAAAATTTTGGAAGCTTTATGTTAAATTAAGATGTTAATTAACCAGTGTTACCCAAACTGTGGTCTGGGAATCCTTGGAGGTATTTTTTATCTACATGGAATCCTCAAAGACAGACATGATACCAGGACAGAAAGAATGAGGAAGAAACATTTAGGAGTCATTCACGAGGAATGGGAGAGAAGGTAAAAAGAGTGCCAAGGGGTAAAGAATACCCTTTTGGGAAGAAAAGGGAAAAAGGGTTGGGGGAGAGAGCAAGTCTTGCAGATAGAAGGTTAAATGGATTTAGGCTAAAATTAGGAGAAGGGGTAAAGTTAAACATAATTTTAAAAGAGAAGTCCATGAAATTTAGCCATCTGTCAAAGGGAGGCAGTTCTTGCCTGGAAAAAAAAAAGGAATGAGAAAATGCTTGGCAATGTAGTTTGAAACAAACTGCACATTTCTACCAAAGACCTAAAGCTGACTTAGAGAAATAATCTGGTTTTAAATTCACTGTGACATCTATCTTTCTGAAGAGAGAAAGTTATATCTGTATAATTAAGTCTAATTTCCATATTAATTGGCATTATATTTTTTAATCTTTAATCATTAATTGGCTCATATTTTTTAAACTTTAAAGGTTACAAAACAGTAATCAGCTGATTTTTTAATGTCTTTAAAATTAAGAGATAAAAAGACAAATTCCGTTGCAGATTATCAAAATCTATCAGCTTGCAATTCACTAACTTTTAGTCTCAAAGTATTTTATTCACATCTCTAGAATCAATGATCATCATCTTGCTATGAGAAATAAAAATTAACATGTTACTAGATTTAGAATATTCTCATATTTCACTAATTAGATGTATACCAATTAAATTTGTAAGCTTTTTAGGGAAATAACTCGAGTTTGGGAAAAAATGCAATTAATATACAAGATGGAACTTTTATTTATATTTATCTTATTGTCTAAACATGTTCCTCTGCCAAATTCTGTGACTTGTAGAGTCTCTGATGAAAATCTTATTTTAGCATAACCAGAAAAAGAAAATAATAATAATACCTTCCTCAGAACTATTTGTGAAAACTAAAGTCACTATTAGGAGTCAAAAGTAGTTTGAAAGTTCTTACAAAGATATATCTTTTGCATTTTCTTATTCTAGTCACCAGAGGGCATAATTAAACCTACTTAACATTTCTATTTTAAGAAATCAAAAGAACACTGGTAAAGTTCTACAGTAATCGTTTTGCAGCTAAAAAAAATTAATTCCAATAAAATAAATAAATGAAAAGGAGTATTTTTAGTATATCTTTTTTTCACAAACCTCATAATCTTGCTTTATAATTAAAATCTTATTTCACCCTAAATTATGAATTAAAAAACTAAAACTAATTATAATTATTCATTCACCAATTATTCACTGAGAGCTTTCTATCTGCCAGGCAGTATTTTAGACTCTGAGATACAGCTACATGCTCCTACAGTCATTCTATTTTAGAAAACATTCAAGTTTAAAGTTTGGAACACTTTAACTTGTAAAGGAAGGGTAGATTCAGTGTTCTTAATAGAGAAGTTTTACGAGCTGTGAAAGGAAAGGAAAATTTCTGGGTAAAGTCCTAGTAAAAATTAGGCATGACGTGAAACTTAATCAAATCTGAATTTGAAAAACAGCTTTGGAACTATCACTTTTGTTTATTCAACTATTGATTTCTGCCATAAGATTCATAATTCCTATGAAGCCAATATATATGTATATATATAATCATTTATTCTTTATTCCTTTATTTACAGAATAATTTGTGGTGGCTTATTGGGAATGTGATGAAATTTTGCAACTGAACAAACATTTACTGAATACCTACTATACCCAAAACATGATTGGAGCCATGGGAAGCTAGGGTTCAAAGATTTATGAGACTTGGCCATGTCTATTTCAAGGCTCTTCTATTTGTCCCAAGAGAGTAACAAGTATCAAAATAAGTCATACTCAATTTTAATCAAGAATGGTCATAAAGCTGGGCAAAGTGGCATACACCTATAATCCCATCCACTCGGGAGCTGGAAGCAGGAGGATCGCTTGAGCCCAAGAGTTTGAGACCAGCCTGAGCAACACAGTGAGACCCCATCTCCAAAACAAAAACAAGAAACCAAACCAAACCAAAAAGAACGGTCAGAAGGCTGAGAGAAGAAAAGTCCTTCTCTGATGATTGGTAGGCAACAAAATACATGTCCAACCCAAGGTCCATTAAGATGTTAGGCCTTAAACCAGGAACAGCTGTTGGGTATCCAGGGCTGGAGTCTCTTTCTGGACCATAAGCAGAAGATTGTGAACAATAAGAAAACAACAAGAAATAGTCTTAAGCAGAGTCAGAAGGTTAGTTTTCTTTAGAAATATGAAAAAAAGGTAGAATCAAGTTTTATAGTATTGGTAAAATATATTTAAAGGAATGAGTATTATTCAGAGTTTCATTCTGAAAATGAACATATAAATAATTCATAAGTTTTAGTGCTAGATTATTAAATGGAAGAAAACATTTTTTGGGAGCCTTATCTAACTATGCTGCTCCAAATATTTTCACCAAAGTTTTAACCAACTTTTAAACCACATTCCTATTCTACAGTGTTTATGGCACATACCTTAGCCAATGGATTAATAACACCAACAGTAGGACTTGAGTTAAACACTTTGTTGAAGTTAGTTTCTCGATTGACTAATTCCAGCTGATAAAACTTATTATCCTCCTATGCAAAAGAATTATAAACATCTTTTAAATATTTTCTATGGAATATTTAAAAAACATAAATGTATAACGCCATTTCACTTAAAATTTACTATAAAACCTGAATGAAGATTTCGATACTTTGTTTAAAGATTTCTAGACCTGATTGCTGCTGTCTTAAGGAATGTTGGGGGATAAGTTTTCAACACCTTTTAAACCCTATACCCAAGCACTTGACCCTTTTCCTTCAAGAATGGACCTAAATGTTTTATTTGGTCCCAGCTGTTTCACAGGGCTGACTACGCAGTTTGGGCAGGTTTACAATTTACATTCATGGGGCTCTGGGCATGACTGAATTGTTTCCACAGATAAGGATGACACTATGTCATTAATCTTTATTTCTATTTCTTTTTATAGGCATGTGCCACCATACCCAGCTAAGTTTTTTTTTTTTTTTTTTTTTTTGGTGTGTGTAGAGGTAGGGTCTCACTACATCATCCAGGTTGGACTCAAACTCCTAGCCTCAAGCAATCCTCTGGCTTCAGCCTCCCAAAGTGCTGGGATCATAAGCATGAGCCATCATATCCGGCCTCATTATTCTTCAGTACTATAAATAGATTCGATTGCATCTAATCTGAGATATTAATCTATGATAGCAATGGTAATCAAAGAACAGGGAAAAAGTGAATGCCCATATAGAGATAAAACCTTTACCTTTGGCTTCACCAACAAGATGTTCTAATTAAGTAATCAGAATGTGGGAGGGCCATAAGTAAATACAACAGTGTGTGGGAGAATGCAGGGCTGTGCTCTAGCAGAACTAGATTCTAGTGAAATCTAGTAGAATTCTTTATGCCTCTCTTAGTCACCACTGTCATTCAAATCACTAATCTTAGCATATGTGCCTCATAGTCCAAAGAATCAGGCTGTTGTGGAAGGAGTATGGAACAACCCTTGCCTACAATCCTGGCTCTTCCCTGGTGAGCTGTGTTGCTTTCGAAAGTTGCTTTACTGTATTTGCTGTGAGGATAAAATACAATTATAACACCTCCTCAGTAAGAACTGGGAATTAATAGCTATTTATATGGAACACAGTTTCAATACATTTACTATGCTTGCTGATTTCATGTGTGAAATATAATTTTCCATGAGTCTGCTGCTATCAGATGGAGCAATCTATAAGGCCTGTGCTCATGTTCACGATATGTAGAAAATTGGGTGGCTGGTGGATTGAAGCAGCACACACTCATCTCTCCAAAGCCTGCTCCTGGATTCTACCTGTGATCCCCAATCTACTACCTGTTGCTTTCAGCAGGAACTTCTAGTCTAAGACAACAGGCTGCCTCTCTTAAATGCAAACAGAGATGCATTGAGGAAAAAGGACTTCAGAAATACATGTTGCTCTTATGCTCTTTTTGCATGCTGAAGTCCAAAGTCTTCAGCTGAAGATATGAACGATTAAAGAGTATATTCATTGTTAAATCTGTATTTTCTTAGCTGATAAACTTCAGAGCCATTAAGAATCCAGTGTTACTGACTTTCCAAGAGAGAACCTCAGTGTTACTGACCTTCCAAGAGAAAGCATGCAACTTTTCTGTGGCTAGATTATGGAACACTTTTTTTTCTATAGAGTAAAAATTTTGGATTAGTGTTTGCTAGGACACATTTTAGGAAATCAATATGCTCAACTTGTTAGTGTACAATACAGGCTAATGCAGGAATATGCTGGCTTTTCTTTGCTAGCCAATCCTAATTCTACATGTGCAACACACATATGTATACACACTTCAATGGTATATTAATTGTATACTGGCAGTGACATATTATTAAACATTCAATATGTATCAAAAAGACTTTTTTTTAAAAAAATATGAAAGACGTACAATTCCCTTACCCTAATGCCAAATTTAAATTTTAAAAATTACTTTATATTTATCTTTATTCATAAACATTTCAATGAACTTTCAATCACAATGCACATGTTGTGTGTTTTCTATTTTCACTTAGCATTACTTAAAAAGATTGTCCCATATTTTCCCAATCAATATCTATTGATTACTAACATAGTTAGACTAAAACCAAAATATCTTACAATTAGTTTCTTTATGATCTGGTCTCTTTCTGTAAGCATGGCTTTTAATTCTGTAATCATCTGTATATCTTCTGGTTTTGATTCTCTCATTAGATATTTTTCTTCCATTTCTTCTAATCTGAAAACAAGAAAGACTTTAGCTCACTGATATCACTCAGATACATTCTTCTGTAATACCTACGTTAAAAAAATTAGTCTAGTTGAACACACACAAAAATCTGAAACAAAACTTCATTTTTTCCTTAAAACTTTTAAGCATAATGACATAACTGCTTCAAGAGCAGTAGTTACATTAAAAGCTTTAAAGGGGTAGATGGTACTATGAAAGGCTTTGCAGGTTACTTCTGAAGAAGTCACTCATTTTAAGTCATTCCAGAGTATTTGGAGAAAAAGTGAGGAGTATTTGGAGATAAGCTCTGCAGAAGAAATTATATGTTGAATGATACTAACCTGACAAATACAGGTTTGATACTAGAAAGGCAGGCTTACTATTACAAGTGCTTATTACAATACAATATTGTGTGATAACACAAGGCTTGGTAACATATAAAAAGGACAAGAAATAAAGATGAAAGAAAAACAAAGGACACACATGTATGACATCATTTTTTCCTGGTTTATAGAAAATAAGGTTTAAAAATTCTGTATTATCAGCCAATACATACAAACTGAAAAAAAGTTTCATCAGGTAAGAGAAGAATTATGTTCCCTTCTAAACCTATTCTGTCCTGAATGATATGAGGTGGTAATAGGCCTGAATGCCCTGAACGTTAAAATATAGGCCACTTTTTATAAGCAGGTGACACATCCTGCTGAGTCTAAGAATATAGGATGGGACAGACTGAAGACAATACAAATGGAAACTGCTGGCTTAGTTTCAGAAAAAGCACTTTCAATTTTAGAAAATGCAAATAATTAGAACAATTTAAAACATCTTATTTTCAGGATATAAAGGATAGAACTTAAAATTTCAATAACATTATTCAATAAAATTATGGTTAATAAAGATTCTTAGGAAAAATTATTCACTCATGAATACTGAGTAACTTGTAGATGATCTATCTTCCAGAAATCAGTTATACACTCCTATTCCCACCCAAAACCCTAGAGAGGTACCCGAATCTCAGTGTATTTGAGTACCATAAAATCCCTCCACAAACTCAGCCCAAGCTAAAGATTTGGAGATAATATATTAGGCTCTCTATCCAGTCCCCTGGCTAAAGTTCTCAATTAGGGTGTTGGGAGGTATGAAGGTGATGAGGAAGTGAGGAAGTGATTGTCTCAGGATCAGCTGGGACTTCGACAGATCAGTGCGAGGTAAGTTGTACAACAGGGGTGTCCAATCTTTTGGTTTCCCTGGGCCACATTTAAAGAAGAATTGACTTCGGGCACACATAAAATATACTAACACTGACGATAGCTGATGAGCTTAAAAAAAAAATCTCAAAAAAAAAATTTTATCATGCTTTAAGAACGTTTACGAATTTGTGTTGGGCCGCATTCAAAGCTGTCCTGGGCTGCATATGGCCTGTGGGCCGTGGGTTGAACAACCTTGCTGTACAATGTGTTAAGTTCCACTATCTTTACTTTTGTTCTTTTGTGACAATAGAGACCAAGTGAAAAATAAGTGATTTGTTAACTCACATAAAGTGACCTTGCATTTTATCCCAATATGGCAGAGTTAACTCTTACATATTTTATGGGCAAACATTTTAAGAAAGTCGAGAAATACTAATCTAGTAAAAGAAATAGCAGTTTGGGTTTTATGTTGGAGAAACCACAAGATGTCACTGGAGCACTTTCTTTTATCATTAAAAGCAAAGTACAAGATTTATGAACTGCTTTCCGCAGCTGAGCAAGAATACTTGGTATAAATGGTAGCTAAACAACTAAACTTAAAGACTTATTTAAAACTATTATTTCTATCTTTTTGTTAATTGAAAAGTTAATGTAAAGTGAATCTAAAGCAATCAGTTACAATCTCTGAACCACTTTTTTTGCATAATAAAGGTCCACCCCTGAATCCAAATTGCAGTGTTTTTATTTAGCTTAAACATCCTTTGCCTACAGAATTATTATCAGTTAATCTTCTCTATAAAATATCTGATATAGTTTGGCTGTGTCTCACCCAAATCTCATCTTGAATTGTAGTCCCCACAACCCCCATGTGTCATGGGAGAAACCTGGTGGGAGGTAATTGAATCATGGGGGCAGTTATCCCCATGCTGTTCTCATGATAGTAAGTTCTCAAAAGATCTGATGGTTTTATAAGGGAAAATCTTTTCCCCCTTTGCTTGGCCCTTCTCCTTCCTGTCACCATGTAAAGAAGGATGTGTTTACTTCCCCTTCCGCCATGACTGTAAGTTTCCTGAGGCCTCTCCAGCCATGCTGAACTGTGAGTCAATTCAACCTCTTTCCTTTATAAATGACCCAGTCTCGGGCATGACTTTATTAGCAGCGTGAGAACAGAGTAATACAATATTTTTACATCATCAAAAATGTTTAATAAGAAAAACACCTGGATATTAAATAGGAAAATATAATTGATTAAATATAAAAAACATAATCCATATAAACACAAACAGGAAAGCATTAAAGGAGAGAACAAGTAAGTAATATGATATAGATTTAACTTGCAAATATATTTCATTAATTACTAGTCTTTCAAAATCTTTACAGAAAGAAAACTTGGTACTATTCTGATATCCATTTCAAGCCAAGACTAGTCAATATTTTTTTTTCTTCAGTTGCCGCAGGCAGCTCTCATAACCAGCACTGCTTCTAAAATTTAGTCCAGGTGTGAACAACTAGTGATACAGTTTTGTTTTTTATTTTTTTTTAAATTATGCTTTAAGCTCTGGGATACATGTGCAGAACATGCAGGTTTGTTACATAGGTATACATGGGTTTGCTGCACCCATCAACCCGTCATCTACATTAGGTATTTCTCCTAATGCTATCCCTCCGCCTGCCCCCCACCCCCTGACAGGCCCTGGTGTGTGATGTTCCCCTCCCTGTGCCCATATGTTCTCATTGTTCAACTCTCACTTGTGAGTGAGAACATGTGGAGTTTGGTTTTGTTCCTGGATACACAGTTGTTTTTAAGTTTGTTCTTTAATCTTTCTAATCACAAGAAAAAAAAATGTTTGAGTATATATATATATATATATATATATATTTTTTTTTTTTTTTTTGAGATGGAGTTTTGCTCTGTCGCCCAGGCTGCAATGGCACAATCTCAGTTCCCTGCAACCTCCACCTCCCGGGTCCAAGCGATTCTCCTGCCTCAGTCTCCCAAGTAGCTGGGATTACAAGTGTCTGCCACCACACTCAGCTAATTTTTGTATTTTTAGTAGAGACGGGGGTTTTACCATGTTAGTCAGGCTGGTCTCGAACTCCTGACCTCAGGTGATCCACCCACCTCGGCCTCCCAGAAGTACTGGGATTACAGGCATGAGTCACTGTGCCCAGCCGGGTCTATATATCTTAAATCGCCTTCATAACTTATGTTCATTACTCTATTTCACAACACTCAGGCAGGTCTTCAGCGTAAATGCTAGCTAGAATCTAATAACATTGTTTTATTTTCACAAAATTTATTCATATAATTATAGCTTAGCTTCTATTTAGAATAAAGAATAAAATTTTTCAGTAGTGATAAATGTTCTACTGTAGTGATATCAAGTTTTCCTATTAAATAAATTAAAATAAGTCAATTAAAAATATTAAGAAAATAATATACATAGCCAGAAATGACCCAATTCCCAAGGATGTATATGAATGATTAAAACCTGGGAAATGCCGCCTTGAGAATACCACACAAGTGTAGCCTTTTACTCAAATTTTACAGATTTCCACTAAAAGTAACAGAAGAGAGAAGAGAAAGGGGGAAAAAAGGAGAAAAGAGAAGTAGAACATATAAAATTACTAATTAGGGCCACTGATGGATTCTCACCAGGCATGCATGCCCTGCTTTCTTTGGCTCTGACAATATACAGGTCAATGTCTGTGATTCATGGACAACACAGGCCTAAATTACAAATGCCTAAAAAACTGTACACAAAGTTTCCAAGTTACAGTCTTGTTAAGAAAAAGGATAAAAAAATAAAATCAGTGAATTTTAGAACCAAAAATAGTATACTATTGTTTCATAACCAAACAATAGTATATTATGCACACATATATCCTATAACTTTGATTTTATAAAGATGAAAAAATTCTATTATATCATCATTTCATCATTTTCTAAACTCTTAAATAAAGGAAATATAGCAATCAAAGCACTTTAACGCTGAACCTTTCTTTTCCCATAAATTACGCACAGACTCTGATTTGTGACAAGACTACTTCCGTACCTCACAAAGCTTACAACAATACCTGAATGGTAAATTAAGAATCAAATGACAACAACAACAAAAGTTATTTGAGTATTATAGATGAAAGGACTCAAAACTTAAAAAAAGTAAGTAATTCAGGTATGGCGGAGTGCTTCTTTTCAATTGGGGATTACTGACCTATTTAAAATCTAAGTACAGAAACTCAACATTTCTCTCAAGAAGAAATCATCTTTTGTGAAATAAACCTAAACAATCAATAATCTCAGAACCATCTTTTTGCATATAAAAATTTGCCATGACCTCAAGTTGTAGAGAATGTTTTCATTTAGCTTCAACTTTACTTATAGAGTAAATCATTTACATAAAAAAAACAAACAGCCCATTCTCTCATTTGTTTCTAAAAGAAACCAGAATCAGGAAATTTTTATTAGATATAAAGTTTTTACTACTATATCACTGAAAAATAAAATTTCTATAGAACTCTCTGAAAATCTAAGACTTTAACTTCCAGCACCAAAGAGGATTTCTAAAAATCATCATTCCATAAGCAATATAGAACTCATCACCATTTCTACAATACTTACAGACTTGGAGGGTATTTCCCACCCTTTACCTGTGTTGCCCCACCCTTCTCTCTCCAGGAAGGGAGTTCAACAGGATTTGGGGCAGGAGCAGAAGCAAGAAGCTGCATCTGCCCCCAAGCTTCCTCAGTGGCAGGCTGTGGACTGTCAAGCTGCACCACGTCCCTTCAGCCCCCACCACCACCGCCTTCCAGGAATCCACAGGACTCTTCTGATTTCAAAGTTTTAAAGCCAGGGTGCAGCTGATTAGGAACTTCAATAGAATCCCCTAGTCCTTGGGAACAGTTCAGATACTGTTTCCCACAGCTCCGTAAGTTGGAACCAACTCTTCCTGCTCACTACCTGTCTAAATCCAAACCATTCAGCGGATCCAAGCAGGTTGCATTTAAGGATATGGAACAGAAACAATCAATTGTCTAAAACTATGTTTTCCAACATTGTAGCCATTAGTCTGCATATGGCTATTTACATTTAAATTAATTAAAATTAAATGAAATTTAAAAATTCCGCTCCTCAGTTATGCTAACCACCGTTCAAGCATTCAATAGCCATTTTTAGCTAGAAGCTACTAACCGGGACAAAGCAGATACAAAACATTTTCATTATCACAGACAATCTATTGGACAGTGCTGGTCAAATATAAATTTGGTGTGTGTTTGTTTTTAACTAAAGGAGTAAACACCTAAAGCTAGGGGGTAATTACCTGCTGAAAGTAGGTTTCTGGTGAAAAAAGAAACATGATTGGTTAGCATGGACCCAAGTGGAAGCATTAAAACGAAAGGAGGGTCTAGAAAAGCAGGTAGTTTACTTAAAAGTAATACTAATTCTTTGATTATTAAAAATGATCATAAAATCAAAAACTAAGTTATTTGCTACATACTGAAGATTCGTAATGTGCAAAACCATATGCAACAGAATAAAGGAAAAACAAGGACACAACCTTTACTCTTTGTAAATTAACATTCCTAAGGAGACAAGACACACAGACAGACTGACGTTATTCTTTCTGTGACCATGTTTTTTCAGAGAATGAAGTGGGGGATGCCAAGATTTCAGTCTCTGTCTGAGGAATACCAGTGGGGCCAGGAAAAAGGATAGCCAAGGAATTGAGGTCTATTGTAAATCATTTCTGCAAAAGCATGAGGTTATGAGCTGTTATACAAGGCAGATACCTGAGCTCATACTTGGCCCAGAAGGATTTAAACATCACCTCTAATAACAGCAAACACCAAACTCAGAGTGACCAGGGAAGTAACACAAGTTTCCTCACCATTTCAAAGGCAACTTCAAAAAGTGGTAAATATGATGGGGAAAGAATCATAAAATTCATTCATGAAACATTCATTGAGTGCTTAACTAATGTAAAGATTCTTAATATGTCCATCAGAAAGAGCACGTCATCTCACAGCATACTCAAGTAAATAACAACTGGGGACCTGTTTTCTGCTGTGGCTTAAGTGAATACGTGTGTGTGCATGTGTGTGTCTGTGTGTGTTGTGGTGTTGCCTATGTATGTAACAATCTTTACCGAGAGATTGAATTGGTCACATAAATCAAATAAGATAATTTTTAGATTTGAGGACAACACTTAAAACGGCAACAATACAGGAGGTTATTCTAGACTGTAGAGGACAACACAGGAAACCAAGAAGGTCCACTAGGCTGATAAAAAGACAGTAGACAGAATAAGAAATAAGGGTTGCTGTTGGATGATGTAGAATAAGGCACATTGGAGCTATAAGTTTACATTTGACTTTGACAGGAAGGATAATGGGATTAGTCACTAATTGTGACTTTACTGAAGTATGTGGATACATATATTTGATTGGAAGAGGAGAGACTAGAGGTGAATAAACTACTAGCAGCAGCTTAGAGTAGATTAATTCTGAAATAACTTATGTTGGACCAGGGTTTAGGCCACAGAGATGGACTGAGTACAAACTGCATTAGCTACATCAGTTTACAAGCATCTAGGAAAGGAAGGGTTATTAAATGTTTTCAAAGAACATTAAGAATTAGAAACTTTGGTTTTAACGATACTGTAGTTACTATGTATGAGCAGTAACTTTACTTGTAATGTTTTCCCCTTTATTGATTTTTAAAATCATAACACAATTAGATGCTTCCTGTAGGAATTTAAACAATATGTAAGTGGAGTATACAAAATAAAAAGAAAGAATTGCTCTTTCTCATTTCCAGTACCTCCTAATCCATTCTCTTGAGGGAACTATTACTATTAAAATTTGGTATTTGTTAAGATATTTTTATATTTTGGTAAAATATACATTATTAGTGTGTATATAGGATCATAGTATTCCTATTGTTCACTATATATTCTTTTTACTTAACATTATATAATAGCCATATTTTCAGTTTTCACCATGGCATGATAGTTCATGATCCTAAGGGACATTCTTCAGATTATTGTTCTAGCAGAACTGTTGCAGTCTTAGTTGATAAAACATCATCATTCAACTGCCTCATCCTAATTAAAGAACATATAGCACTGCAATTACCATCTGTAACACAGCACTAAAATTTTCTTTTTAAAGTATCCTTTCTATTAGAGTCAAAATAACAGCTAATCTGAGGTTAAACATAGTGCTCCTAAATTTATTATCCACATATGAATTTTCTTATATAATATGACTTACGACACTTGTAAAGCTGCATTTATTTCCTTGAGTAGCTCGTTAGTCTTATTAAAATCTGCCCGCATGATATTTTTCTCTCTGAGGTGGTATGCTGTCATGACATCCAACTCTTTTTCAAGTCTCTTGTTTAAATCTTGTTCATGCAACCTGTTTGATTTATTTTTAGTTAAGAAAATGTTATTCTGAAGTCAAGCTTTCAAAACTTTCTATTATTCTACCAGATTTGAAATGGTTTTTGGTATAATATATAGGAAATTAATGTAAACAGCCTAAATTAAGCTACTTACTTTCTGCTATAAGCTTCTGGCTTTGTCAAAGTTGTCTCCTTTAATGCTTTTTCAAATAACATTTTAAAAAGAATTCAGTTAATTATATACAATTTCCAACGTGAATGAATACATGTACATCATTCAGGATATAAAAATTTCATCTGTGTTCTAGATTATAATATAGTCATCAAATAAAGTAAAAAGTGGTCTTCAATATTTTACTAGAGAGGCAGTCTAGTCACAAAAATAGGCATAGATTACTAAATATCAGCACAACAGTTTTTCAGATGACACTGCATATTCCTTCTGTTTTACTTAATGGCATACCTTATCTGTTGGTTAGATTCACTTCGTATTCTGAGAATTTCTTTCCCCTTAAATTCCAGTTCTTTGGTTAGGGTACTTATATTCTCATGAAGGTGCTGAACCTCCTTATCCAATTCAGAGATGTGATGCTCTCTGTGTCTTAATTCCTCTTGTAGATCTGTAATTCTACACATGTGCTCCTTACTCTGTAAAAAAAAAAAAAAAAAGTAATTTTTAGAAGTTTTCTACATATTTGATTTCTGTGTTTATCTGCGGGAAAGAAAATGACACACTGGAATGTCAAATGTAATCATTCTGACACTTCTTCTTCAAAAGCAAACTGCTGAAATGAGAAAACCTCAAGGCCTCTTCTCTTTCCACACATGTAAGTGTGTATATGGATATAGCTTCAATAACGTCAGGTTACAAAGAACCCAAAGGTCAAAGGACATCTCTCTCATTTTACAGATGAGGAAACCAATACCCAAAGATTTATAATCAGTGGCTGAGTTGAGATTACAACACAGTGCTCTTACATTCTCAGTAAGTTTTACATGATTTTGAAGAATAATTGTGGCACCACTGCCTATAATCTAAAGAGAAAGTGCATCTAAGGAGGCCCTCCTAAAACACACACATCACATGGCTTACAAAGCAGACTTAGTTTAGTGCTGCTCTAGCAGTTATCTGACAGTTAAGCTCCCTTCTGTGATCGTGCCACTCCATTCCAGCCTCAGTGACAAAGCGAGACCCTGTCTCAAATAAATAAATAACCAAATCAAATAAGACTCTTCAATATAAATAGAATGTGATAACTAGTGGAAAAAAGTTATTACAAAATAATTTTCAGAAAATTATGAACATTCAATCTATTCAAATTTAAGAAATCATCAGAGTACAGAATACCCTTACTTACCTGTCTTCTGCTGATGTCTATGCTTCTCTCTAATTCCATTTTAGCAGCTGCCAATTCTTGATGATGATTATGCCGTAACAAATCAATTGCAGCTGCGTGTTGATGGTTGAGTTCTGAGCGCAAGGAAGCTAGAATTGCAAGGCAAAAATACGTTTGGCACATTTTAAAAATATTATCAACACTTTAGATAAAAATTATAGAAGTAAAAAATATTATTTAAAAAATTAGAACACTTGTTTGTCCATTAAATTAATAGATTATAAACTATCACAAATTTAAATATTATAGACCACAATATACTATCATGAATTTAAAGTTAATGTAGCTTTGATGAGGATATAAAATACTTCAAATGTTTAAGTGGATCAAGGTATTTTTATACATGCTTTCAGTATGCAGGTAAAGTGCTAATGGAGATGAAGTATTTTTAATTCATCTCTTTCACTATTAGAATAATAAAATTTGGTCAGGCACGGGGGCTCATGCCTATAATCCCAGCGCTTTGGGAGGCCGAGGTGGGTGGATCACCTGAGGTCAGGAGTTCGAGACCAGCCTGATCAACCTGGTGAAACCCCGTCTCTACTAAAAATACAAAAAATTAGCCGGGCATGGTGGTAGGTTCCTGTAATCTCAGCTACTCAGAAGACTGAGACAGGAGAATTGAGTGAACTTGGGAGGCAGAGGTTGCAGTGAGCCAAGATCACGCCATTGCACTCCAGCCTGGGCAACAGAGTGAGACTCCATCTCAAAAAAAAAAAAAAAAGAATAAAATTTTAGAGTTTAATGGTACCATAACAAATATTTAGGAGGCAACTTCTCACCCAAATAAGAATTCTTCAAAAATATCCCTAAAGGAGCCTGGCTGGTCAATGTTCTTAGTGATCTGAAGGTCATCACCTTCATTTGAATTTGGAATTATTTCATACAGTCCATAAACATTTATTGAATGTCAGGCACTATTCTAAGGGGGAATGAAATATGACAGTATCTCTATAACTGCATAGGGTTGAGGGGAAGACATTATGCCAGAAAACTAAGTAGGATATCAGAGGTGACTATTAGGTATGATAAAAGCACAGTAGTGCAAGAACCCAAACTTTCTAGGACAGGGAAACTGGGGAAGGGAATTGTCACAGTAACTGTCTGAAAGACCAAGTAGGAGTTCTCCAAGTAGAGAAGGAAAAAGCATTCAGGAAGAAGGGATACCATATGTAAAAGCAGAAAGAACCTGGTCTGTCTGGCAAACTATAGGAGGGTTGGTATGCAGGAGGCCACAGTGCACATGGTCACACTGTAAAGAAAATGGAACCTAGTGGGAGAAAATTTTAGTACAAAATGCTTTTTATTTTAACCTAAGGCTCATAGTTCTCAAACTGGGATATGTGTTGTGGTATGTGTGAAGAAACTTGATCATCTTCTGAAACATGAATTTTACTTGAAGATTTGTAGAAAATCCATTAATTATATAAACAGAGATTTAAGTGAGTAAAATACACACTTATCAATTTTAAAGTGAAAACATGAGACTTCAAAGACAAGCTGTGCTTGTAGCTAGCCAATTCAGGCTCCTCTTGAGACTGCCATGTAAAGCATAAGTTGTTTCCCCTGGTGTTAAGGCCTTTTTCAGTGGGAAACCTTGACACGCACTAAGGTAGGACATGAGGAATCAATGAAGGATTTGAAGTGGGTTATCATACGGTGAGATTTGAGCATTACAAAGTTTATCCTGACTGGAGTCTAGAGAGTGTACTGCAGGAAAGGAGATCTGCAAGGTTATGGCAATAATCCCGGTGAGAAATGATACAACCAAAACCTAAGTATGGCAGAGGACCAAAGAAGAGGAAACAAATAGAAGAAATGTTTAAGAGGAGGGAGTAACAGATAGAACGTGGCAGTGAAAGAAAAAAAGTCAGTCGGGTGTGGTGGCTCACACCTGTAATCCTAGCACTTTGGGAGGATGAGGCGGGTGGATCACCTGAGGTCAGGAGTTCAAGAGCAGCCTAATCAACATGGTGAAACCCCGGCTCTACTAAAAATACAAAAATTATCTAGGCGTGGTGGCAGGCTCCTGTAATCCCAGCTTGTTGGGAGACTGAGGCAGGCGAACTGCTTGAACCTGGGAGGCAGAGGTTGTAGTGAGCTGAGATGGCATCACTGTATTCCTGCACAGAGCGAGACTCTGTCTCAAAAAAAAAAAGGAAAAAAGAAAAAAAGTCGATTGTGACTCTCATTTTCCTGGTTTTGGCAAGTGTGTAAACAGTGATATCATTAATTAGAGTAGGAGGTACAGGAATATAGACACATTTTGGACTATGGGAGACAGTGAGTTCATATTTTTAAATGTTTAGTATAAGTTACAATATCTGTCTAACAATGCGTAGGAAATAGAAACCTAAGGTACAAGAAGAGAGGTGTGGTCTAGAAATGATTATGTGGAATCACCAGCACATAGATGGTGGTTGCGACCATGGATGTGGATGCAATAAACCAAGAAAAGGCTGAAGACTAAAAAGAGACCAGAAGGCTGGGGGCTTACTGTGGTTTAATATGGTTTCTCCCCTCTGAAACACATGTTGAAATTTGATTGTCATTGTGGCACTGTTGGGAGGTGGGGCCTTTAGGAGGTGATTAGGTCATTAGGAGGGATTAATGGCTTTCTTGCAGGAATGGTTAGCAGGCATAGGAGCTCTACCCCCTTTTTTTCTAGTGCTCAGGCCCTCTTCCTGCTTCCACTTTTCCACGAAGCTAGGAAGCAGCACAGGGCCCTCACCAGATGTGGCCAGCCACCTGATCTTAGACTTCTCAGCCTCCAGAATCATGAGCCAAGTAAACCTCTTTCCTTTATAAATTAGCCAGTCTGTGGCATTCTGCTATAGCAACAGAAAACAAACCAAGACAGAGCTGAATCTTGGGAAATACTAATATTTGATGGATGCATGTGGTAACAGGACAGTATATGAGATGAAGGAGTAGAGGTCAGAAAAGTAGGAATATAGTAAGTATAGTATATTATTATGAAAACCAAGGAAAAAATACTCAAGAAGGTTTTGGTCAAAGGGCTCAAATGTTGAAGATAGGGCAAATAAGATGAAAGCTAGCAAGTGGGAATACTTTGGATTTGGAAGTTCAAAGCTCAGTGGTGATCTCAGGGAGAGTAGTTTCAATGAAATGATGGGGATAAAATGTAGAATTGAAGGATCCCAACAAAGGACTAGTATCTACAATATACAAACAACTCTTAAAATGCAACAGTAAAATATAAACCATCCAATTAGAAAAGAAGATATACAAATGGCAAATGAGCACATGAAAAATGTTCAATATCATGAGCCATTAGGGAAATGCAAATTAAAACCAGAATGAGTTATCACACATTCCTATAAGAAAGGATGAAATATAATGACAACATCAAATGTTGGTGAGGATGTGAGCAAAATTTATATGATGCTAGTAGGGATGGAAAATGGTACAGTCACTCTAGAAAATGTTTGGCAGTTTGTTACAAAACTACATATGCAGCTGCCATATGACCCAGCAACCGCACTCCTGGGCACTTATCCCAGAGAAATGAAACTTATGTTTCTATGAAATTTGTACATGAATGTTTATAGCAGCTTTATTTGTAACAGGTAAGAACTAAAAGCTCAGGTGATCTTTAACGGGCAAAGGACAACAAACTACGGTGGATCAAAACCATTGAATACTACTTGGAAACAAAAAGAAACAAACTGTTGATACACACAATAACCTGGATGACTTCAGATAATTATGCTGAGTGAAAAAAGGCCAGCCTCTACATGTTAAATATTGTTGGGTGTGGTGGTTCACACCTGTAATCCCAGCACTCTGGGAGGCCGAAACCCTTAGATCACTTGAGGCCTGGAGTTTGAGACCAGCTTGGGCAACATGGTGAAACCCTGCCTACAAAAAATACAAAAATTAGCTGGGTGTGGCAGCACACACTTATAGTCCCAGCTACTTAGGAGGCTGAGGCAGGAGGATTGCTTAAACACGGGAGGCGGAGGTTTCAGTGAGCTGATACCACACCACTGCATTCTTAACCTGGGCAACAGAGTGAGACCCTATCCCTTCTCCCCAAAAAGGTTAAATATTGTATGATTTCATTTATAGAATTAGAGCATTCTTAACCTGACAAAATTATAGAAATGAACAGGGTAATGGTTGCCAGGTGTTATAGGAGGGCAGGACTGGGAATATAGATGTGGCAACAAATGAACAACATGAGTCATCTTCATGGTAATGGAAATGTTCTGAATCTTGACAGAATCTTTGTCATTATACTGGTTGTGATACTGTACCAGAGTTCTGCAAGATGTTACCATTGGAGGAACTGGTTAAAGAGATCTCTTTGTAGTATTTCTTAAAACTGCATGTGAATCTACAATTATTTCAAAATAAAAGTTTTTTTAAAGACCCAAAACTCTTCTTGTCAACAAAGACATATTTTATTTATTTATTTATTTATTTTTTGAGACTGGGTTTTGCTCTTGTTGCCCAGGCTGGAATGCGTGGTGCAATCTTGGCTCACTGCAACCTCGGCCTCCCAGGTTCAAGCGATTCTCCTGCCTCAGCCTCCCAAGTAGCTAGGATTACAGCCATGTGCCACCACACCTGGCTAATTCTGTATTTTTAGTAGAGACGCAGTTTCACCATGTTGGTCAGGCTGATCTCAAAATCCCAACCTCAGGTAATCCACCTGCCTCAGCCTCCCAAAGTACTGGGATTACAGGTGTGAGCCACCGTACCCGGCCAACAAAGACATATTTAAATCATGTTTAGTGGAGCATGTTTCAGTGGACTAAACAACAATAGTTCCAACACTGGGACTGTTTTTGCCTGCCCTCACAAAGCTGTGGAATGTGTATTCCCTTTTGGCCACATTTCTATAAAGGCTACCTCTACATTTGACTCCAATTCCTGTGCAAAGACAGGGCAGTAGTTTATTTTTTAATTCTCCTTGCTCAGCAATTTCTAGCACCTGAACAGGTTTTTCACAAATCTTTGACGAATGTCTAAATTTAATCTGATTTTCATGCTAGCAGTCATAGTGGGTTTTAAAGGAGGAAGAGGAGAGCTTTAACGACTTGGTCTGGGACTCCCAGCAACATTATCAATGAGAAACAGGGTCAGATGGCTTTCCCTTTGAGGCCCAAAATATTGACAACATTTCAGTCTTCTTTGCTCCAAATTCCTACTTGGAAAGAGTGTACCACTGAAGTATGACAACATGTTAAAAATATTAGCATAATTTGGAATAAAGCCAAACAGAAGGAAAATGAGATGGTAAGAACAAAAAGTTATTGAATGACATAAAAAACAAAACCCAAAATAAATCTTTAAATACATATCCAGTTTTTCTTCAAAACTCAACTTATCTCCTTATAAAAAGTAATGATATGAACACCTCATAGGTAGAAATCTCAAAGAAATATATACCTCGACAGAAGAGTCAGACCTAATACTGACTTTTCCCATTAAAACAAAATCTTGAAGTATAAAAAACCATACGACCGGCCAGGCGCGGTGGCTCACGCCTGTAATCCCAGCACTTTGGGAGGCCGAGGCGGGCAGATCACGAGGTCAGGAGATCGAGACCATCCTGGCTAACACAGTGAAACCCTGTCTCTACTAAAAATAAAAAAAATTAGCCAGGCATGGTGGCGGGCGCCTGTAGTCCCAGCTACTCGGGAGGCTGAGGCAGGAGAATGGCGTGAACCCTGGGGGGCGGAGCCTGCAGTGAGCCGAGATTGCGCCACTGCACTCCAGCCTGGGCGAGAGCGAGCTCTGTCTCAAAAAAAAAAAAAAAAAAAAAAAAAAAACAAAACCATATGACCATGCAGTCTAAGGACATGTGGCTCCATGCCCTTTCTATTGGGCAGTGATTGATGTCTGGGACACCTCAATGTCCTGAGTCCACTTAGTCCAAAAAGGACAGATTAGAGTACCAGCAGTGTTGTTTGCATAGCTGGAGTACAGAGATTGCTGAGGGGAAGTCACTTTACTGTTTGTGTCCTGCCTATTCATCTGGTAACTTCAAATAAAATATGCAGTACACTTAGATATTCATTTTGATGTTTCAAAATTTTTAAATAAAACTTGGTGATTTTATGTTGAATTTAAAAAATGTTAAAAATGTACATATGAATATGACAAGATTGTAATCTTTACAAAATACCAAGCATAGCTTTTCCTTCATCTTCTAATTCAAACCGAAGAGTCTGAAGTTCCTGTTCCATTTCTATCCGGAAGCCCTCCATTGACTCTCTGTGTGCATCTTTTAGTGATTGAAGCTCTGCAGAATGCTTCTGTTGTAAATGATTTTCAAGAGCCTAGAACAAGACAAATTCAAATTATTATGCTAGAATATAGGAAGGAAAATGCAAACAAAATAGAAAACAGTTACTAAAACTCAGTTATTATTTAAGAAATACAAAATGTTTTAGGTTCATTTTCAAGAAAACTAATCACAAGATAATCAACATTAGAAAAAATAATTAGGGTCATTTCAGTAGAATAAAGAAATCATCGTGAAACCAGTTTGATTCAATGTATTTTGTCCATATATTGAATGGGCTGGGCACAGTGGCTCACCCTTGTAATCCCAGCAATTTGGGAGGACAAGGTGGAAGGATTGCTTGAGCCCCAGAATTCAAGACCAGCCTGGGCAACATAGCGAGACCCTGTTTCTACAAAAAACAAAATTAAAAATTAGCCAGGCATGGTGGTGTGCGCCTATAGTCCCAGCTGTTCAGGAGGCTGAGGTGGGAAAATGACGAGTCTAGGTAGTAGAGACTGCAGTGAGCCATGATTGTGCTGCTGCACCTCAGCCTGGGTGACAGAGTGAGACCCTGTCTCAAAAAATAGAAAAAAAAATTTTTTTTATTTGAAGACTAATTATTATTAGGCTGTTGGATTACATTTGAACGTATGTCACATAAAACTTACTCTTTGCTCCTTTTCCTTTTCCTCTTCCATAGTTTGAAATGCAAGGACATGTGCTTCTTTTAATGATTTGTGTCTTTGCTGATGTTGCTCCTCTAATTCTTCAAGCTCTTGCGTAAGCCGCTGTCGTTCTTGCGTAAACTGGGCTTGCAGCTGTTGCAAAGAAGTCTGAGACTGGGAAAGCTGTATCTCCAGATTCTGTTTCAGCAAGGAAATCTATGCCCCAGAAAGGTACACAATGAAGAATAAATACAAGGCATAGTTCACAAACTACCCGTCAAAGGGGGAAAAGCATTTCAAAGATATTAACGATAGTAAAATAACTGCCTTAATGTTTCCATTTAAAATGTTCTAAAATATATCATAAAAATAACCATTTAATATCACCATTTAAATTCTACTTTCTGTAATTATTCTGAAAATAGTTTAGTTATGTTGTTTATAGACTGTCTAAAGAACGCCGCAGCCCACATTTAGAATACAATGAATATCTATCTTAAGTTTCAATAAAAATTCATAATATGAAATAAAAACACAAGACAACTAACATATTCATTAGGTTGTAGTCACTTTGAGGAAAGAGTATGTTAAACCACTTATTTGTAAAGTAGTAAAGTGAAATAGAACTGTGTGCTCTGAGTTAAAATCCTAGCTCTGTCACTTGTTAGTATCAACACCTCACCAGGCTATGTTACTACATATAGCTCACTTTGAACAGACTCTGGCATGTACTAAGCATTCAACAAATATTCGCTAAGATTATCTGAGAATTAAAAACGTACTCTTTAAAAGATATATCAGTTCATAATTTAGAATCATTATGTAAACTTTTATTTTTTATTTAACTCAAAGTTATTGCAAACCTTTAAGTTTTTAAAATGTCTCAAATGTCCCACAATCTTTTATTCGGCCATTATAATAATGTCAGGTGCTTTTCTTTCACTATGGAAAACTGATTTGTCACTCCTTTTGAAAACAGACATCAGCCTCAATATGTCTGTATCACTTCTAGATATCTTAATATACTTAGAATTAAGTATTTTGGTAAGAATAAAAACATAAAACAGGTATATGTATGTATTATATATGGTCATATATGCATTTGATAAAACCATTTAATTGACCTATTTCTATTCTCATACACAGGATATTGTAACTTGAAACTACATAACTGTATTCTAAAAGAAGTCTAAATCTAAGAGGAACTTAGGAGAACCAGATACAGAGTTGTAAAATGTGTTCCATAAGCAACTTAAAACACTCCATGCTTTTATATACTGGTAAAACAGTTTCTGCGGCCAAAAAAGCCAATGAAAAGAGGAAACTTTAAAGTGAGTTTTTGTAAATGGGATATACTCTCTTTTAATTGATGGGAGGCAGACATAAGTTGCCTCACATGCCTCACAAAGAAAGGTACCTGGGAAAGAAAGAGAAAGGGTGGGGAATCACTAGACATGCAAAAGAAGAATGGAGGAAAGAATCATTAATTGGAAAAAGGAAAGGTCCAAAGCAAGCCACCATATCCCTTTAAAAAGCAGCAGGAACGGTCACAGACTGTAGTGAGCTTAGGGTGATGATTAGCCTTCCAGAAGGGTTCTGGACAAAGTTATCAATCAGAGTTATAAAGATTAGTATATGGCTTTATGGAAACAGTCAAGCACTGGTGAGAAATCATATAAACAATCTAGGTTTAATCTGTTTTAATGTATTTTCAAATAAGTGACTCCACCTGTTGAAACTTTATGAATTCTGCTTATTAATTTCTACAAAAACCTAAGGTTTCAGAGGTTATTTTAAAGTTTTGAAGCCAAAGTGAAACTGCAACCCTCTGATACCAGATATCACAACTCCTTATACCTCTAAATGGCAGCAGCACCCATGACTTACAGACTGAAATAAATCCTGCAAATGTGAAAATGTGATATGTGCATAAGAATCTCACAGCCACAGCTAAGGCCATACTTGTGGAATATGATAAATTATACCACATGACTTCTCACCATTTTATGCAATGCAAATCAGGATAAAATAAATATTGAAGACAAGCTAGACAGAAAAAATAAACCATAAAAGGGTAACAAGAACAAAAACAGACATTTGTGAACACTGATTTGCAACTGGTAGAGCCATTCTCTTCCCAACAAGTTGGTTCTTGAAATAGAGAAAGCACCTACCCCCTCTCCTTGGAAGTTCAATCCTAGTCCCAGCCTAAGCATGGGGACCCATGGGACTGCCTTTTTTGTTTCTGAGGATAACTTGTTGAAATGTATATGGGAAAGTTGGTAAGGGTGTGTCACATGCAGAATGACAATATTCTCAAAGCTATTACTTGGCACCTGACCAAATGGGGATTAAAATCTACCCAGCATTCTGCTCACCAAGCTGTCTGCCCTGGTACAGATCTGTGTCCATCCAAAAAGAATGGACATGTTTTTCTGCTTTGCACAAAGGTGCCATATAGGCTAGCAGTGGCCCTGGATCCTATCCTCAAATTTAGTGTGTACCTCAATTAGTAGGAAACCAATCAGCTTACAGTGGTGTTTCTTATTTTCTGCAATACCTACTTCAAAAGTTTGCTGAATCGACAGACCTCTCATATGTTAATGTGACTCACATTTGAACTATTAACAGATGAAACTTATGAAGAAATGCAATATTTAAAGTGAATGGAAGTACCACAGTGTATAATAGTTACATATTTAAAATCTACAGTTTTAAATTTCTCCAGCTAAAATAAAATACACTTATATATTTTACATTGTAATATACTTTACCTTGAAAGAACTCCAAAATAGTACTTTCCATCTCAGGATATGTGATTAATCTTTCTATCTACACTCAAGAAAATAATATAAACTATGTGCAGAAAGATATGATCACGCAATTTAGTGTTCAAATATACTTAGATATTCTGTATTCTTAACTTTGAAAGCATATCAAAATAATATTAAGGCCATCGAAAATCTTTGAATTCATGCTCAAGACAGTAATGTGAATTATATGCAGAAAGCCTTAATCATGCAATGCAACATCAAAATTTATTTTGCTCTTTTTAAAAACAAGTTAGCAAAATTGCAATAAATAGCCTTTATTCAGCATGAAAAGTACATGGCACTTTAAAAGAAAATGAGCAAAGCAATGTAAAGTGAACTAATTTTTATAGCTATAATTTAAACAGCTGAGTTTAATATAATCAATAGAAATACATATTAATGTAAAACTTTAACTCAAGAAAAAAACCTCTGCTTTAAAAGGTTTAGGCAATTTTGATAAGTATTTTTATTACAGAATTATTGAATATCTAGAAAGGCATGTGTTGAATAAAGAATGAGAACAAGTAGTTGCTTCAAACTATATATTATATTCAAATTATGTAGTGCATGGTATTAGTTTCTATACACTTGTTAAAATTTATAAAAAATTCTATTTCTTATTTTGTTTAAATGAACCAAAACAAATTTTATTTCAGAAAATAATTTAATCTTTAGTTTTTAAATTCTTAGCATAGCAATTTAGATATGAAATATATAATATATTCTACTGGTTGGTAGGTGACAGACATTTTAGAGACAATTTTAAAGGTCAAACTGCACTGATAGTAATTGCCACCTTCTGTCTCTACCATTTAAAAAATGACTGTCTTTTTGAAAATAAAGTTTTACAGTCTTTTTGAAAATGGAATATTAAAGTTTTATAAAAATTTCAAAAAGAAAAAATTAAAAATATATGGGCCAGGCGCGGATGCTCATGCCTGTAATCCCTGCATTTTAGGAGGTCAAGACGGGTGGATCACCAGAGGTCAGGTGTTTGAGACCGGCCTGGCCAACATGATGAAACCCTGTCTCTACTAAAAATACAAAAAATTAGCCGGGAGTGGTGGCGGGCGCCTGTAATCCCAGCTACTCAGGAGGCTGAGGCAGGAGAATCACTTGAACCCGGGAGGCAGAGGTTGCAGTGAGCTGAGATCGCACCACTACACTCCAACCTGGGTGACAAGAACAAAACTCTGTTTAAAAAAAAAAAAATACATCTGGATATATATATATATATATATATATATATATATATATATATATCTACATCTAGATAGATAGATAGATAGATAGATAGATAGATAGATAGATAGATGTCTCACTGCAGCCTCAACCACCTGGGGTCAAGTAATTCTCCCACCTCAGCCTCCTAAGTAGCTGGGACCACAGACATGTACCAACTAATTTTAAATTATTTGTAGAGATGAGGTATCACTCTGCTGCCCAGGCTGGTCTTGAACTCCTGGGCTGAAGCGATCCTCCTGCCTCAGCCTCTAAAAGTGCTGGGATTACAGGCATGAGCCGCTGTGCCCGGTCTACTTTTTACAGACCAGTTTCACAAAGATTCTGTACCTCTATTATGGTGTTTGTGGAAAAACTCTCTCAAAACAAAAAGTGAAACATCAAATCTGAGGTACTGGGTATGACAGAATGTCAATATGAGACATGTCATTAATTATGTACATCTTACCTACAACCTTTGGCTTTTGATGCAATATTGGTGTTTTTTTTCTTCAAAAACCATTAGAGTCTTGTTACCAAAGTGAAAGAATACAGAAAGTATACAAATGATGTGTCCTCAAAATAAAGCATGTCTTGAGATACTAAACGTAATCTGTGATTCTCAAATCTGGCTGTGTATCAGAATCATCTCTGCAGATTTTCATAAAGACAGTCGCCTATGCCCTGATCCCTTGAGATTCTGATTTAGTAGGTCTGGAGTTGGGCCCAGGCTGCCTAAGATATGTTTATTCCTATTTATCAAAGTAAAAAATGGTTCGTTATGAAAATTTTAAAAATATAGGAACATATAAATAAAAGGGAAAAAGTCTCCTTCATTCCCTTTCCTCACTCAATCCCTGAGGGTAACTGGTGTTAATATTTTGGTACGCATTACTGCAGACTGTAATGGTTTAGGTCTCTCTTGATATAATTCACTGTTTTGTTTTCTTTTGCTTTCTTACCTAGATCATGTGTAAATGGCTAGATGATTTTACCAAATGCAGAGAATATATCTGATAAAATGCTGGCTATGCCTTATATACAAAAGTTACAGAGGCTCCAGGGCACACCTCAAAAGATCAGTGCTTAACGTCCATAGCAGCTGAAACAGAGACCCCTGGAGCAGCTGATGGGGACAGATATCCTACATGTATCACATAGAGAAATAAACACCACTTCCAATGTGAAACCATGAGAGTGTCCTGACTTGCAGATGTGGATGAGGTGGTTTTCACACACTCAACTTTATATAGCTTCTTCCAAGATGAGTATGCCAAGGGACTTAATGATGTTTAATAATTTTTCCAGTAGAGGGGCCAGCCAGTTTGTGTTTTTGTAGTTTTTCCTTCCCTTCAAAGTGGCATTTATAAGGTACTCACGATATTTAGATATGACCCATTCCTTTTAATAACTACATAGACTTCCTAGGGCTGGCACTGTCTCTCACTTCTACAACAGCTGTTCTCCCTCTTTCCTTTCTTCCCAGTTGGCTGAACACCTGGGTTTGTTCAGGGATTAAATGGAAATCCCTGGAAGGTAAGCCCCTCTCGTAGCACCTACAGATGAATTACGACTGGGACAAGAAAGTAATCTAATTCTAAAGTATTAATATTAACTCCAATCCTTTCAAATATATACGACATTAAAAACTGCTAGCCTATCAGTCTGAGCAGATCTCAGGAAAAAAACTGCTAACCGTGGCTTAGCAGAGGACAGTAGGAATAACTTACTATTATGCCAATGACTTAATGAAAATGGTCATGTAAAATGTTTAAAGGTGCTCAAATATTTTAATTATATGATTTATTTTTCTTCTTTAATCACTAATGTGCTATTACTGAGGAGGCTAGTTAAGAAAAGTAAATTTGGCCTGGCGCAGTGGTTCACGCCTGCAATCCCAGCACTTTGGGAGGCCGCAGCGGGTGGATCACGAGGTCAGGAGATCGAGACCATCCTGGCTAACACGGTGAAACCCTGTCTCTACTAAATATACAAAAAATTAGCCGGCTGTGGCGGCGGGCACCTGTAGTCCCAGCTACTCGGGAGGCTGAGGCAGGAGAATGGTGTGAACCCAGGAGGCGGAGCTTGCAGTGAGCCGAGATTGCACCACTGCACTCCAGCCTGGGCGACAGAGCGAGACTCCGTCTCCAAAAAAAAAAGAAAAGAAAAGAAAAGTATATTTAAGCTCGAATTGTGGTCATTTTGAAAAAATTCTGAATTGTTCTTTGTTTTTGTATTTTCTAAGATGTATAAACTGAATTTATTATTAAAAACCACCACAATGCTTCTAATGTCCTTAAGATACTTGTGCAACATGTCCCCAATCATCCTCTTATTATTAACTAAAACTAATTAGAAAGTATCTATAAAGGACAGATGTATCAATAACAGTCACTTGTTTGTGTGAAACAAAAACTCCTGTATGGAAAGCTGGGGTACATACCATGTACAGAGGGAGTGGGCAGGTGCTCACCCTGCAGAGCACAGCACTCTGACAAAGTCATGTTTTGTTGTGGATGATGACAGAGTAAAAAGGTGATCCTCAATGACTATAATGTTATAAAAGAGATTTCACTGTGTCACCAGCCCCTTTTACTTTTTTTGTAGGAGATGAATCAAGGCACTTTCATTCCAGTTATTAATAGGCAATTTCAATAAGGTGGTTTTTGTTTAATGAATAAAAAGTACAACTGTTAAAGAAAATGTGGCTGTGCTGTCACAAATATTCTAAAGTATAATTCAATTAATTTTAAAAATAATCATATCCTGTTTGGGTTCTTATTTCTATCCCAATTAGCACATATGTCAAAATGTCTGTATTGGTATAGCGATCATGCCAAAATTTGTACTATGTTCTATATGACTGCTAAAAACAATTTCTAAATATAGCCTATTTCAGCAACACTGAGATAAATGTTTGTTGTTTAAGAGATGAAAGAAAATGCTGCTAAATGTATTTGCATATTTTAATTATTTTTTACATAGAAAAAAGACTGAATATGAAAACTAGGTAAAATTTTTATTTTCTTGCATAGTAGGAAAAACTTAGTGGGTATGAGGAAATAGTTTCATTCCAGAAGTATGAGAATTTCACAGGACATCTCTAGGCTCAAAGCTTTGATTTCTCTAGGGCTGGCACTAGTAAACTACAGTCTGTTTTTGTAAATTGTTACTGGAATACAGTCATACCCATTCGTTTACATACTGTCTATAAGTATTTTCACACTACAATGGCATAGAGTTTCTGCCACAGAAACTGTCTGGCCCACAAAGCCAAAAGTATTTACTATCTGGTCCTTTACAGAAAAGTCTGCTGACTTCTGCCTTAGGACATCAAGAAAAATATTCAACAATGTTCAATTCTCTGTCATCTAATTTTAAGGGACAAGTTGAGTATGGGTTTGGTGTGAAAATAAATCTCACTTTTTCTTATGATATATAAAGAAAAAATTTTTTTAATGAGTGTTAAATGGAATATTATTTTGAAGATGAATTTCTGCATACTTCAGTGTACATAAGAGTGATTATTTTGTCAATTCTTAGGAAAGAGATTTACTCTATTTTGCTTTTCATCTGTTGATAATTATAACATTACAATGTATAAAATATGTTCTAAATCCCATAAACCTTCATAACAATCCAGTACTTTTAAAAAAGGAAGTCACTAATGCTAGTTTTTCAAAAAATAAACTAGTTTAACAACAGAAAAAATTTTACATTTATTTCTATTTTTATGAATCAACTAGTTAATAGTTTTTCAAAAATATTACTATATCTTTCAAAGTAAACATAAAAATGAAATTTATGTCTGAGATATAAAATCTCAATTGGCTTTATAATAAATATATGTTTATTAATACATGTGGTAGATGTATGCATACACAAATGAATGACTGAAAGTTAGAAGCTTTTATTACCCATACACAAAATATATCTTACTGAATGCCAAACAGTATTTTTTATACAAGTTGAAGCTTTAAAGCAGTGATGTTGTTTATGCAAAATGAAAAGTGCAACATGCCCTTGTGTACAAATTGTAAGTGCCGCTCACTTACATTGCTGATAGATTTATGCAAAGCTTCACCCAGAGAGTGCCGCTATGAAGAAAAGATCACAGGAATAAAGGAAAATATTCAGAAATCAACTAAGTGAAAGAAAGAGGAATAAGAAGGGAGAGTAAAACACAGAACATTAATTATAATGTGCTCAAGAGAAAAGTTGAAAACAGTTCTAAGAAACAAACTAAACAAAAAGAAATTAAAGACACACAGTCTAAATTATCTATAATCCCTTAAAACAATGTCTGATATATTTGTGGGCTTGCAGACTTATCTATACAAACTACTAAAGGTAGGCCATATAAATCAGAGTTCATTTTAAGAGATGATGGTTATTGAGGGACCTAGAGGGGATATTACTGTTCTAAATTCCTCCCAGAAAGCTACAAGATAACTATTCAAAGCATTATGCCCACTTTGCTGGAGGTTCATGGAGAATTTCTCTTAACAGAAATGAGCTACGGTGAAAACCGCAACACTAACTTGACTGACCATATAATTTGGGAGCCAGAAATAAATATGAGATAATCACTAGAAATTAAGGATTTAGTAATAATCTGATTTTATATTGGGAGAAAGAGAGACACGCTTATATCTTTTTAATCCTATTTCCTAGGATATATTTGGCAAAATTATTTACAACGTAGGCTCATTTTTCAGAAGTTCATTGAAATTTTAAGTTGATACACCATTGGGAAAACCTACATACCCCTCCCTCCTAATATGGGGGAAAATGAAAATACAATTTCATTTTCAGTCACCTCATTTTTTTACCTTCCAAAAATACAAAATGGTATTTTAAATTTATATTGCTAATTTAAATGGAAAAATTGCTTTAACATGGTTTTTACTCTGGACATGATTTTTTTTTTTTTTTGAGACAGAGTCTTGCTCTGTTACCCAGGCTAGAGTGCAGCGGCACGATCTCGGCTCACTGCAAGCTCCGCCTCCTGGGTTCATGCCATTCTCCTGCCTCAGCCTCCCAAGTAGCTGGGACTACAGGCGCCCACCACCATGCCCGGCTAATTTTTTGTATTTTTAGTAGAGACAGGGTTTCACCGTGTTAGCCAGGATGGTCTTCATATCCTGACCTCGTGATCCGTCCACCTCAGCCTCCCAAAGTGCTGGGATTACAGGCGTGAGCCACCGTGCCCAGCCTGGACATGATTTTAAGTGATAAACCATTGGAAAAACCTATATCCTCCCTCCCTCCTAATATGGGGGAAATGAAAATATAATTTCATTTTCAATCATCTCATTTTTTACCTTCCAAAAATACAAAATAATATTTTTTATTTATATTGCTATATATTTTATATTTATATTGCTAATTTTCAGAAAGAATGCAACTTTCTTTTGTTTTCATTTTTTGCACACTGTAATTATTTCTTGAAGTGAATCTAAAGATAGTTTTTATTGGAAAATAATTTTTACTAACAACTTAGACTAAGATATCCAATGATATAACTTACTAAAGTTGCAAATATAAGAGATAAAAAGATTAATTTTCTATGATTACTTCATAACTTCTCAATCTCAACCTTCTCATGCTTTATGTACATCACTAGTTAATTTTACTTTTTTCTTTATTCTTTCTCATACTCATAATATTCTTTATATAATAATGAGAGATTTAACTTCTCCAGACTTCACAAAACTTAAGAAAATTGGAAGAACTTTTAGTTGTAATATTTTTACATCTTTTTATTTATTTATTTATTTATTTATTTTGAGACACAGTCTTGCTCTGTCACCAGGCTGGAGTGCAGTGGCGTGATCTCAGCTCACTGTAACCAAAGCCTCCTGGGTTCAAGCCATTCTCCTGCCTCAGCCTCCCAAGTAGCTAGGATTGCAGGTGCCCACTACCACGTCCAGCTAATTTTTGTATTTTTAGTAGAGACGGGGTTTCACCATGTTGGCCAGGATGGTCTCAATCTCCTGACCTTGTGATCCGCCGGCCTCGGCCTCCCAAAGTGCTGGGATTACAGGCGTGAGCCACAGCACCCAGCCAACATCTTTTTATTTCTTAGAACTGATGTCCTAGTACTAGAAGTTAACCTAAAATTTATATCATTTACTTATGAAGTAGATTTTATTTTCACTCTTTAAGGTGTCATCAGACAAAATATGTATGTTATTTAAGATTCCTGAATTATTTGATAAATTAGAATATGCCAAATCAGAGTGACATGCCAAATCATCCCTTCCCTAGGTGTAGATTTGGGGCTTTATATGACAGAAATGTATTTGAACATTTGAAATCTAAACTCATATGGTCACTACCTCTGTTCACACCCAGTTGCAGGCCATGAAAATATTGAATCCAATGGGTACAGTGCCCAAGCTGTGACCTCAAGTAAGCTTACATCACAGACCTGGCATGGCAATTGGTAAAGGCATAGTAGTGCTGCTGGGTGGCAATACCACTGTTTGTTAATACATAACTGAAGTAAGCTTTTTCATTTAAAAATACCAATTAGGCCAGGCATGGTGGCTCACACCTGTAATCCCAGCACTCTGGGAGACCGAGGCAGGTGGATCACTTGAGGTCAGGATTTTGAGACCAGCCTGGCCGACATGGCAAAACCTCGTCTCTACCAAAAATACAAAAAAAAAATATTAGCCAAGAGTCATGGCACACACCTGTAATTCCAGCTACAGCTACTCAGGAGGCTGAGGCGAAAGAATCACTTGAACCCGAGAGGTGAGGGTTGTGGTGAGCTGAGATCACACCACTGCACTCCAGCGCGGGCGACAGAGTGAGACTCCGTCTCAAAATAAATAAATAAATAAAAAATTAGAGTACTATTATGTTCCAGAACACATCCTAAGTGCAGGGTGAGATACAGAGTTGAATAAGATAGTAAAACAAATGTATAAAGATAAAAAAAAAGGAAAAAAATAAGTATTATGATTTTTAAAAAGATTGGTGTGATAGGGAATGACTGGAGGAGATAGTGAGTTGATGGTAAGAAAAGATATTTTATTTTTTAATTTTTTTTTTTTTTTTTTTTTTTTGAGATGAATGAAGTCTTGCTCTGTCGCTCAGGCTGGGTGCAATGCTACGATCTCGGCTCACTGCAACCTCTGCCTCCTGGATTGAAGCGATTTTCCTGCCTCAGCCTCCTGAGTAGCTGGGATTACAGGTGTGTGCCACCATGCCCGGCTAATTTTTTGTTTTAGTAAAGACGGAGTTTCACCATGTTGGCCAGGCTGGTCACGAACTCCTGACCTCAAATGATCCACCCGCCTCGGCCTCCTAAAGTGCTGGGATTACAGGTGTGAGCCACCGTGCCCGGCCAGAAAAGATATTTTAGAAGCGTTAACATTTAAACTGGGGTAAATGCAGAAGCCAAATAGGAGATAACTTTGGGGAAAGAGTACCTGGCAAGTCGATCAGCTAGCACAAAGCCCCTGAAGGTGAAAGCAAGCTGGGAGCAAGTGGGTATGGGAGCGGAGAAAGGGTTAGTGAGGGACAGTTGGCTGAAATGAGACAGGAGATACACAAAGGGGCCAGCTGGCTTAAGGTTTAGTAGGACAGTGAGAGTCAGAATAACAGAATAACAGCCTGGATTCAATGGGGTGCCCCTGAGAGGATTTTTTTTTTTTTTTTTTTGAGACAGAGTCTCACTCTGTGGCCCAGGCTGGAGTGCAGTGGTGCAATCTCGGCTCTCTGCAAGCTCCGCCTCCCGGGTTCACACCATTCTCCTGCCTTAGCCTCCTGAGTAGCTGGGACTACAGGCGCCGGCCATCATGCCCGGCTAATTTTTTGTATTTTTTTAGTATAAACGGGGTTTCACCATGTTAGCCAGGATGGTCTCGATCTCCTGATCTCGTGATCCGCCTGCCTTGGCCTCCCAAAGTGCTGGGATTACAGGTGTGAGCCACAGCACCCAGCCTCCCTGAGAGGATTTTAAGCAAGGCAGTGGCATGATCTGATTTACATCATGAAAGATCACTTTGAGTGCTGTAAGAAAAGTGAAATTGATGAGGACAGACAGGAGACAGACCTTGGTAACAGTGGCTTGGACTAGTGTTTACTAGGGGAAATGAAAGCAAATAGAACTAGAATATGTTTTGGAGGTGGAATAAACAGAATTAAAGGATTACATGGGAAGTAAAGGAAAGACATATGGATGGTATTTAAACCACAGACTGGTTGAGATCCCGAAGTGCTGTGGACTAAATGTGTTCCCTTAGCCCCAAATGCATGTGTTGAAAGCCTAACCTCCAGTGTGAGGATAATAGCAAGTGCAGCCTTTGGTAGGTGATTAGTTGATGAGGGCAGTACCCTCGTGAATGGGTTTAATGCCCTTATAAAGAAATCCCAGAGAGCTCCCTTGGTGCTTTTACCACGTGAGGACATAGTAAGAAGATAGCTGTCTATGCACCAAGAAGCAGGCTCTCATCAGACACCAAAACTGCTGGCACCCTGATCTTGGACTTCCCAGAATCCAGACCTGTGAGAAATGAATTTCTGTTGTGGGCAGGCACAGTGGCTTATGTAATCCCAGCATTTTGGAAGGCTGAGGCGGGAGGACTGCTTGAGCTCACAAGTTCAAGACCAGCCTGGGCAATAAAGCAAGACCCTGTTGCTACAAAAAAATAAAAACAAAATTAGCTGGCATAGTGGCATGTACCTGTAGTGCCAGCTATTCAGAAGGCTGAGGTGCGAGAATCACTTGAGCCCAGGGGGTCAAGACCACACTGAGCCATGATTGTACTACCGCACTCCAGCCTGAGAGACACAGCAAGACCCTATCTCAAAAAATCATAAAATAAATTTTAATTAATGAATTTTGTTTTAAAGCCATCCAATCTATGGTATTCTGTTACAGCAGTCCAAGTGAAGACACCATGTCTGCTTAAAGATATACTGAATAAACTAAACATTTGTATGTAAAAATACTTATTTGGGAAGTATTCTATATGAGTAAGATCCATGTTAACAAAAAGATGGCCTACATAATAGTCAATTTGTTTTAAAGCATCTTAAGTTTCTTGTTAATTTTTGAGATTCATGAAAAGAGCCTTAAGAGAGCCTTTTCAACTGAGAAGACTTGGAGACTTCAGCATAGTGAGTTTACTGAATGTATTTCAGGAATTCTATTATTGAAGGATAGATATAATGAGACTTTGAGATAAGTGAGGAAGAAAATTTACAATAACTAAAAAAAGTTGCTGCACTTAATTAGAAATTTAGCACTTGGTACACAAAAAACAATGCTCTTCATTATCTCATGGTTCTAAATCTCAGTTTAATCATTTAGAAAATAGGACAAGGTTTTACATGCTTGTAATTTGCAAACATGTTATTATACAAATACTGAAATCCATTGAATTGTAAGCTTTTAGAGGACAGAAGCCTGTCTTATTCACATTCTGCATCCAAACTGGTGCCTTGCACAGGGTAAATGATTAACAAATGTTTATTCAAAGACTTAACGAATGATATGAACTCTTAACATTGATTAGTTTTTGCTACTCTCGAAATTAATTCTCTCCTCTCTAATAATACCAGAAAGAGAAAATTCTAGATTACTAAAAAGAAAACATACTATTTGTCCTGAAAATAGAAATCTGAACACAGAAAGGCTTCTAAAAGGAAAGCAATGTTCATTGAGTGACACCTAGCTTGTCCTACCCTAATCTATTCTCCACACTGCAACCAGTTTTGAAATCACAGTATTTGAATATTTCACCCTCCTGCTGATCAAAGCCCTTCAACAGTTCACTGTCTTTGGATAAAGTCCCAAATCCCTAACAAGGCAAAGAAGGCCTGGCGTGATCTGATCCTGCCTACCTCCCCAGCATCCTAGCTTTCACTCTCCAGAATAAAGGTGTCATCAGGGCTTCCTCAGGGGCTGTGCACACACTGCCCCCTCTGCTCAGAATGCTGTTCTTCTGGCCTGACTCTCTGACAGGTCTCAGGTAAAGAATTCCACATTTAGAGACGCCTTCCCCAAGTTACACATGAATGTTTACCACAGTTGCAATTTAACACCCAATTTGCAGTTTAGATTGTAAGCTCCAAGAAGGCAAAGATCACTCTGAGCCAGTTACTATTCTGGCACAAGGCCTAGCATATCAGAGGCACTTAATTTTGACTGAATAAATGAATAAATGCATGAAAGAACATGCAAAAGTAATTTCTTACTACTGATTTCAACACCTCGAATTAAAATAAATGAATAAATAAATAGGGAGATGATGTGGCCAAGATTAGAGCCACTTAAAAAGCCAGAGGGTTGGCCGGGTGCGGTGGCTCACGCCTGTAATCCCAGCACTTTGGGAGGCTGGGGCAGGCGGATCACAAGGTCAGGAGATTGAGACCATCCTGGCTAACACGGTGAAACGCTGTCTCTACTAAAAATACAAAAATCAGCTGGGCATGGTTGTGCGCGCCTGTAGTCCCAGCTACTTGGGAGGCTGAGGCAGGAGAATCGCTTGAACCCAGGAGGTGGAGGTTGCAGTAAGCCAAGATCGCACCACTACACTCCAGCCTGGGCAACAGAGCGAGACTCCATCTCAAAAAAATAAATAAATAAATAAAAAATTAAAAAGCCAGAGGGTTATCATCACATAAAGCCTTTGAAGCCACACTGAATACTGGGAGTGGGAAATAGGAGACACCCAGAAGCCTAATTATAATTTATCAGAATCACCATACCATTGTGTAATCAAAGCTACACTGCCATAGGGCTTAATAAAAAGCACTACTAATGCTTTATATGTACACAATATTCCACATGCATATATCCATGAATTTCCATAATTGTTATTGCTCAACTTTCAATTCTACTTTGAATAAAAAATCTGAAGCAATAGAATGGAATTCTCATTACTGAAAAAACCTGTGTCATTAAAAAATTTCTAACTTCCTTGAAACAATATTGATACTAATCTTACATTGTAATTCAAGTAAAATACATTAAAGTTTTAAAAAAATTCCAATTTCAGGCCGGGCACGGTGGCTCATGTCTGTAATCCCAGCACTTTGGGAGGCTGAGGTGGTGGATCACTTGAGCCCAGGGGTTCAAGACCAGCCTGGGTAACATGGTGAAAACCTGTATCTACAAAAAATGCAAAAATTAACTGTGTGTGGTGATACGTGCCTGTAGTTTCAGCTACTTGGGAGGCTGAGAAGTGGGAGGATCACTTGAGCCTGAAAAGTTGAGGGTGCAGTGAGCCATGATTGCGCCACTGCACTCCAGCCTAGGCAACAGAGTGAGACCCTGTCTCCAAAAAAGAAAAAAAATGTCCAATTTCAACATTTAAAATACAACACTATAACTTCTCAAAGCAAATTATGTAAACTCTTTTTCTAATGTTAATTTCAAGTATACTAATATCTAGAGGAAAGCGACAAACAAATCTAAGATACAGAAGTGGGATTCAAAGCTCTGATAAGTTTCCCAAAACAAAAAGTCACAAACTGTTGTTCGATATTTAACTAAAATTCAATGACATGAATTTCATTCATACAAATAAAATGGAGGTAGAAACAAGCTAATGTGTGAGGTTATGCTTAATACTTTTTCTCAGAGACTCGGTCTAACATAACTTTATAATCATATGATCACTGAACACTTTCAGATTGAAAATATTTTAATTATTTTTAGTATCTCGTCACATGAAAGAGAAACAGATTAAGTTGATTTGTTACTATAATGCTGTCTAAATGTTCTTAAGTATTTTTCAAGTGTGTCCTGGGCCGCAGCACCTCTGAAGTCACCGACTGTTCTGCATTTCATCACACGTGTTACTACAGTACTTTATAGAACAGATTTTGCTCAGTATTCATTAAAGACTGCCCAGTATTCTTAACACACACTCTCTTTTAAAGCTAGGTACAGATTTCATAGTTCCATCTCTTCATTCTCTTCTCCTAAAGGTGACAGTTTAAGAACTGGATGGACTTATATTCTAATAAGGGAGTTTTGGGTAGGGAAAAGAAAATTAAATATTAATTCATAATAAAATTATTTAGGTCAATTCAGAAAACAATTTAGCATCATTTATCTTAGAAGAAAAAAATCTTAAGAAGAATATGAACCACATAAGTGTGATAAAAGAGGATATAACGTAGCCAAAGTAATAATGTCATTCAGTTTTTTGATTGAAGAGAAATTTAAAACTTTCATATTTAAAGGAAAATATCACCAATTAACTCTGAATTCAGGACTTGGCGTAAGAAAAATAAGGATGATGGACTTGGATTGGTTTTGGTAGACTTTAATTCCATTCCACATTTTCTAAGAAAGTGAAATTAGGTCATGCCAGCTATTCTCACTTTCCTTTCTAGCTGGCTTTTCTCTTTTCTTCATATGCTATTTCTCTTTAGTCTTTTTGTTTCTCTCTCCTATGACTTTCCTTTATCTTACACTCCAGCCATCTCTTTCCCCCAGGGCTCTGAATGTACATTCAACATAGGTTCCTGCTTTCCTGACGTCTAGAGAGAGGACTCAGAGCCTTCAGGGTCAGCTTCACTATCTGCTGTCACTGCTCAGGGAAACTGTCAAGGAATCTGACTGAGTTATCTTATGAAGAGATTTTTTTTTGAGACAGAATCTCACTCCATCACCCAGGCTGGAGTGCAGTGGTGTGATCTCGGCTCACTGCAGCCTCTGTCTCCTGAGTTTAAGCCATTCTCATGCCTCAGCCTCCCAAGCAGCTGGAATTACACGTGTGCACAACCATGCCTGGCTAATTTTTTTTTTCTGTATTTTTTGTAGAGACGGGGTTTCTCTATGTTGGCCAGGCTGGTCTTGAACTCCTGGCCTCAAGTGATCCACCCACCTCGGCCTCCCAAGTGCTGGGATTATAGGTGTGAGCCACCAGACCCAGGCAGGAAGAGATTATTATTCTAGGTATCTTGCTATTCCCTCTACCTCAGAATCTACTTCTATCTATTCTTCCATTGAAAGTTGAAAGGTAGTGGTACGGCTGGGCGTGGTGGCTCACACCTATAATCCCAGCACTTTGGGAGGCAGAGGTGGACAGATCACTTGAAGCTGGGAGTTCAAAACCAGCCTGGCCAACATGGCAAAACCTATCTCTACTAAAAATACAAAAATAAGCCAGAGGTTGCAGTGAGCCAAGATCACCTCACAGCACTCCAGCCTGGGTGACTAAGTGAAACTCCATCTCAAAAAAAAAAAAAAAAAAATTAAAAGAGACAGAATACATTTCTTGCTAACATAATAGAAAATTTAAAGCTAAGAAAAAGAATAGCAGCCAGGCGCAGTGGCTCACACCTGTAATCCCAGCACTTTGGGAGGCCGAGGCAGGTGGATCACCTGAGGTCAGGAGTTCAAGACCAGCCTGGCCAACATGGTGAAACCTCGTCTCTACCAAAAACACGAAAATTAACCAGGCAGTGACACGCACCTGTAGTCCCAGCTACTTGGGAGGCTGAGGCTGGAGAATCGCTTCAACCCAGGAGGTGGAGGTTGCAGTGATACAGTGGGCTGAGATTGTGCCACTGCACTTCAGCCTGGGTGACAGAGCAAGACTCCATCTCAGGAAAAAAAAAAAAAAAAAAAAAAAAAAGAAGAATAGCAGAATGAGTACTGAGCTCTAATGCCAAATTTAGTCAATAGTTTCATGATCTAGATAGTCTGCATCAGTGCTGTTTTAACTGAAACATGAATGCGAGCCACGTGTATAATTTAAAGTTTTTCAGTAACCATATTTAAAAGAGCAAAAAGAAAAGATACTTACTATCATATTGGATAGCACTGGTCTAAAAATCAGAAAGCAGTTTACAACAAACCTTACTGAAACTGGCTTTTCAATTGCTCTTGATCAAGAGCATTTATTTTAATGCTGTTTCTTAGTCTAGTCATTGCCCTTTCCTACTGAGTATGAAAAATTCTAAACTACTCTATGATTGTAAAATCAATACACCTAAGAGAAAACTTACCATCTCATCTCCCCAACCACCCGCACCCCACCCCAAATAAATAGCTCATCCTGACTTCCTTGTCTCAGATGCTGATTTCCTTTTCAACTGGCTCAAACCCAAGTCAACTTTAATATTTTCTTCTCTTCTACCAAAGCAGATGATTTATCCTTTTACAGTTTCTCTTGCACTTGCAGTGAGATAAACTTAATCCAGGTCCTAATTGGGCAGAATTATTTGTATTTCATGTATCTGAAAACGTCTTTGGTCTCTGTGCCTCATTCTGTTCACTCTATTCAACAACTGCCAAGTGCTTACTATGTGCCAGGCACAGTTTTAGGTGCTGGGGATACCCCAGTCAATACCACAAAGGTCCAGGTCTCATGGAACTTACATGTGAATAGGTGAGAGAATCAATATATACTGTGTAGAAGTAAATGTTCTGAAGGAATACAAAGCAGAACAAAGCATAGGGGGCTACTGAATGATGATGGTGCTATTTTAGAGAAAGTAAGTCAAGAAAGCTCTTTTTGTGGAGTTAAGATTTGAGTAGATAACTGATTAAGTGAAGGGAAAAGCTGTGCAGATCTCTAGAAAGTGGGTTCCATGTGGAGGGACTGGTAGGTGCAAAGTCCCCAAGATGGGTTCAGCTTGTTGTGTGTGTTCCAAGAACTGCAAGGATCCAGTACGGCTGTAAAAAAGAAAGGGAGAGAGTGACAGGAGATGATGTTGGCAATGCAGCCAGAGACCAGATCATGAGCGTACTACAGGCTATGGCATGAGTGTGGACTGTATTCTAATTGTGGTAGGAAGTCACCAGGCATCTTGAAACAGGATAGTAACATAATCCAACTTAATATTTTAAGAGCCTCACTTTGGCTGGTTAGAAAATAATCTGTAGGTGGGCAAGAGTAGAAACAAGGTAACAGTTGCAGTACAGGAAAGAACTACAAGTGTCCTGGAATCAGATGGTGGTAGAGGTAGTAGGGAGAAGTAGGCAGGTCCTGGATCTATTTTGAAGGTAGAGCAGTGGGGAGTGCTGATAACTAGTGTCTGGTGTACAAGACAGAAGTCCAAGATGGCTGAGCAGTGAACAGTGAGTGGACACTAGTTCTAGAAAGAGCAGTTTGGCTGAGGTTGAGGGGTGCTGGTGGCACATGGTGTCCATTCAAGAGTTCAGTTCCAAACACTTTAATTTAGATATTTAAATTGAAATGTCTCTATTTCATTCTTACTTCAATATAAAAGTCATATTAAGCTTCCTAAAATAAAATTTTCAGCATGTTATTCTCTTTTCCACAAACCTTTGACAGTATTTCAGTTTACCAAGTAATCTTTAAACTCCTAAGCTTGGAAGTCAAGGTTTTCCACAATAACCTCTACCCAAACTGCCCCCAACCCTGTTTTTCTTATTACTGTATTCCTCGTAGTGCCTGGGAAATATGCACATGCTTAATAAAATGTTTACTAAGTGAATAAAAACCTTTGTATTTTTGTCACTCCTCTATGTTCATCCTTTGCCCTATTCATGAGTCCCACTAAAGCTGGCCTCCTCAATGAAACCTTCCCCAAGCACACTGGCTATATTACACTGTTTCTTGACTTTATACTCCTGACCAGTTGTATGCTGGTAAATGTTTACCAGCTCTCTGAAAAGCAATGACCTGATTTGTAGCATTTGTTGATATCTGTGATGTAAATGCAACTACCACGGGAGATTGCAAGTCATCAACATGATGTCCCCCACTGTGGTGCTGGTAAGAGAGGTGCACACAATTAACTATGATGAGCTGGTAGGCGCCAGCTCCAACACATCATTACTCAGTACAAACTGCTTGGATCATTTTTAAAGTCACCTACTGCACAGTGACTTTTATCTTAAGTACCTATATATAAATCCTCTTATTAGATTGTAAATTTGTGAAGTGTAAACATTGTGTCAGATACAGGGCTATAATCAGCTAAATGACTTTGTCTCAAAGTTCACATCTACAAAATGGAGAGTCAGACTCAAACTGTAAAATTCCACAGTTCTGTGTCTCAATGGTCTGTGCATCTCCCTTAATTTTTCAGTCCAATGCTTTAAGGCTGAATAAGTAAATCATTATATTGGACCCAAAATAAAATCTGCCTTAAAAAAGATGAAAGAAAGGAACAAGTGATGGCATTTTAAAATCACAAATAGAAAATACGATCACAGAAAACTCTATATAATCACTTTTCCTTGGATAGAGTTGAAGAATAAGAATGTAGCTTTTTTTGCTTTAAAGAATTCAAATGTATACACTGATTAATCCAAGAAGCATAATTAGCCTTGGACTACAGTGTAATCATTGGACAGAAAGAGAGAACACAATGAAATATTAAAAGGAAACTAAAAGATACAAAATTGACTGAATCGTAGCACAGAATGAAAATAATAGCTTTTGGAAAATTCCATGAAGTGAAAAACATCTGATTCAAGTAAAATGAAAATTTGATGCTTTTAATGCTCGTTTTTAGATAGGCAGGCCACGACGACCGGCTTACATCTAATTTAACTCTCAAGAGATTCATAGGAAAGACAAGTTATTTCACTCCTTTCCTTTAAATAGGATGAAATTCAGGTATGTTAAGGCATAAAAATCTCATGTTTTTCACTCAGAAATAGTTAAAATATGTAAAAACACACATCCTCTGATACTTTTTCATAGTACATGTCTCTGCCTAAGCCCTAGCCACTCCAATTCTATTCCTCAGTCTTACTCCTTTAATATCACGAATCCCAAGCCAGGTCTGTTTCCCTTATGTGCTGAAGGCTGCTGGCCTTGAGAGGGCTAAAGGAAATGAGTGAGACCAGTAGGAGTGGATGCAGTGAAAGGGTCCTAGGGGCAGGGCTGGGGGTGGAGGTTATGGGGAACAGGGCTTAGCAGCAGGGGCAGGCAAGCAGAAGGTAGTAGAGCAGGCTTTAGAGCACAGGCTTTAGAAATCCATCCAAAGGAGTCCAAAGAACAAGATCCAAAGAGCCAAGAAGGAAAGTTTTGTCCATAACGACATTCCATTTAAAAAGAACCACTGGGCTGGGCGCGGTGGCTCACGCTTGTAATCCCAGCACTGTGGGAGGCGGAGGCGGGTGGATCACGAGGTCAGGAGATCGAGACCACGGAGAAACCCCGTCTCTACTAAAAAAAAAAATACAAAAAAATTAGCCGGGTGTGGTGGCGGGTGCCTGTAGTCCCAGCTACTCGGAGAGGCTGAGGCAGGAGAATGGCGTGAACCCAGGACGCGGAGCTTGCAGTGAGCCGAGATTGCATCACTGCACTCCAGCCTGGGCGACAGAGCGAGACTCCACCTCAAAAAAAAAAAAAAAAAAAAAAAAAAAGAACCACTGGTCCTACTATAATTTTTTTGTCATCTAATATGCCTAGAAAGGATGAAACCTTGGTAACATCATACCCATTTTTACTTTAATGGGGCATCTTTTTGTGCACTTGTTTTCTTAATTTTCTTCAGGCATAGACAATCCTGGAGTGCAACAGCTACCTGCCAGTTTCTCTATGGCAATGCGTGTGCCTAAACAATTTAGGAGTGGGGAGAAAGGAAGATATTATAATCTTGGAAATGGTCTGATGGCACGGAGCATCACAGAATAGTTTTACCTTTGGAACCAATTAATTCCTAGTTATCTTGATATTTATGGTTAATCTGCTTTGAAAATTGATTTAGAAATTCTGTAAAGCTGGCAAAAACTGGAGCTAATATGTAATAAATTATTTTATGATATATAGAACCACAAGACGCAAAGCATTAGGTCCTCTCGGGAAAGAGCTGCAAAATAGACACCCAAAGTAAAAAAAGAAGAAAACAAAATTCAGAGATGTATGGATGACATCTGACAAATTAATACAAGAGATTAAAGGAATAACAAGTAAAACAATTTGATAGAAAATAGGCAGGAGAAGTGGTGGGCCACTTTACAGTGCAAACCCAGCCAAAAACTGTCTATGTTCAATACCTTCTGGTTGAAAATATATATCTCTATTAAATAATCAAAGTAATTTAATCTTTCTAGGTGCAGAATCTTACTACTCGTCTAACGATAGGGGATCAGTACTACTCTACCCAGTAAAATCTGTCCTTGTGGGTCCCTAAAAGGAATGTAAAATAAGTCTATCATAAACAATGCTAATGTGGTGTCCAAATGCTAATAAAAGTTGTTTCCTTGTTCTTTTTTTTGTCTGAGTTTCAAGTGACTGACAAAAGCTCATATATATACAAATGTAAACATACACATGTATTCTCTCTTTTCAGAGTAACATTATAATTATGAGATACCAGACACAAATTAGCAGGCCCCAAGTATTCTTGAAAGACACTGCATGTATGTAGCTATGTGACAAATAATCTTACAAAAAGTCTATCCTGTTTCTTTTGAAATTCATCATGCTCACAATTAGAAAGATAATGGTAGGTTTCTGGAACTACATTATTGTGCTGCTTCTCGTCTAAGTTCTGCACTTGCTTATCAACTGGTGATTCATGCAGTTAATCCTATTTAATGACTTGCTCTGCAGAAGAATGCTAAGAATTAATAAATTTAAAAGTTGTGTAAATGAGTGAAAATGTGCAAATTCTTTTAATTACAGTTACAAATGTTATGGAAATAAGCAAGCATAACATAAGAACACAGATTTAGGAATATTACCACCTTTTGTTTATGTTATACTCTAAGGGGCTTAAAGCATTTTGAAGGATAGCAGGCAATGCTCCATTGGTGAGAAAAGTAAGCTGTTCATTTTTGGTAAGGGTTTTAGGTAATCATGATACATATAATAAATTCTACCCTCTGTTGCCCAAACAGTATCTAATGACAGGAAAAAAGATTTTATACTTTCAAAACATAGGTAACTTTCCCATTTAAAATCTTAAATATATTCAGGTCAAATATTAAACTAAAAAATCATAATAAATTTTTCTCAGTATTCAGACTACATATATAACAATGATTTAGCACAATGTTTTATAAGTTTATAAATACATCTTCCTGGTTTTATGTATTTTTAAAAGTTTTAAGTTTGTCCCATGAAAAATAACAAAATTCAGTGAATTAACAGAGTTTTACAATATTTCCCTAGCTAGAGAATGTCAAGGGAAATGAACCTTCATCATGTACAGATTATTAACTACCTGGTTTAAGAGATCTTCTACTTTCTTCTGCCATGAATCTCTTGCTGCATTTTTCTCTCGCTCTTTCAACTGCAAAAGTTGAGACATTGCTGACTTCTTATCCTCTTCATGTTGAAGCCTTAACTCTTCACGAAGTTTAGAACACTCTTGTCTAAAATAAAACAAACGCATTTACTTTGTAAAGAGAATTATTCCTTTCACTGACTATAAATAGAGTCCACAGGTTTTTTAAAGTGCTTAATTAGTCCTCTTCAAAAGTCTATGATGCTGAGGAAAAGCGGATTATTTACTTAAGGGCTGTAAAGTAAATTGGTAACTTACCCCAATATCACTCATTTATCAATTTATTAACAGCAGAATAGGTACCAGAACAAATAAGTCTTCTGACTTTAGGTTAGTTTACTGCCTGTTTTATATTCAAGGAAATGCAAAAAGTAAATCTGAATTCAAACAGAAAATAAATCCAATTTCTCTGTCTCTAATCACAGGAAATTTTAATTTAAAATACTGCTACTATGTCTTTAACAATAGGAGAATATGAGTCATACATGAGAAAAACTTTCTTGTATGTCTTTATTGGTAAGATTACAGAACAAAAAAGGTACCTAAGATTTTCAGTCCACTTGATTTCTAAGTCATGGGCCATTTTGTCCACTTTGAGCTTTTCTTCTTCTTTCATGGCAGCAATTGTTTCTTCATGCTGTTGCCTTTCTTGTTCTAGCTCACCCTGAAGAATAAAAACTTTTTAATGAAGACTAAACTTCAAAAACAAACACTGCTGGTTATTTTAAATAAGTAAAGTGCTTGTATTAAAACTTTTAATTTTAAATTCTTACAGCCCAATACTTGATAATGCTATCTGTGAAAATGACTCAAGATTTTCTGAAAATAAAATATGTAAAACAAATTTTTTATTTTACATGTTCTTGTCTAAACTATATTTTATTAAGACTTATATCACAAATTATTTAAATAGTTTAAAGTCAGCATTAATCATCTTAATTACACTTTCCATATATTAGGTATCTAACGGTAGACTGATTATCCAATTACCTTCACCTGTACACCCATTACATAGACAGATATGTTATTCGAATTCACTTATACTCATATTCAAAAGTATGTTACTTGATCAAAACTTAAGTATATAGCCGTACCTGACACGACAAAAATAATGATGCAGAATTTAGGCTACTGTTTTTATGATGTCAAACTAGTGGTCCATGTGTTTAAAAATAATTATGCAGAATTTAGGCTACTGTTTTTATTATGTAACTTCAAACTAGTGGTCCGTGTGTTCATTGTTATGGTAATATGCTGCAATATATACACAATTCCTGTAGATTAGCATGAATCAAGTGGCTCTGTGGAGCCTGGGGATAGAGGTGACCTGGTTGGACAACAGTGGCAACCATCAGCCCCTGCCAGCAGAGCAGCTGCTCTTGGGGCACAAGGCAGAAGAGGAGCAGATGATGGTCTATCTTCCTGTTACCACAGTGACCCTTTCTAGATCACCCACTTGCTAATGACATGTTGTGTGGCAGTTTTTGAAGGGTATACCCAGATTAATAAGAAAAAAGCAAGCCAATGTTGAAATTGCCATTCTACATTGTTGGCCTGGCTACTAAGCAGTAAGTATTGAGAATTGAAGGCAGCCATCTTAGCCAACTGTTCTTTTCACTAGGTGTTTTGCCTCTAGCAATTCTTTTATTTTCCGCCAAAGGCAACATTAAATGGAGTAGATTGATTAAAACGTATTTCTTTTCCTCAATGCAAAGTACATCATTAGACATTTTTGGGATAGGTTAGAGGAAAAGAGGTACCAAAAAAACACTTGTTCTTAAGGAGCTTACGCAGAGTTGTGGTAAACCAGGATGCAGCATCTATATTTTCTCAGTTAAAATTCTCCAGCAGAACAGAAAATGAACAATTGATAGAGTTTTGCTTAAAATGTTTATTATTTTCTACTACTGGACAGAAGTACAATGTAAATATGAAAAAAGACCTGAAAGAAATGAAACTGAATCAGTAAGCCCAATACTCAGTGCCAGGACAGCCGGGGAAAAGGCAGCCAGGATAAAATACCTTAAAGTCAGGAACTGGGTGCGCACCAAGGCGAGAGAGAACTTCCATGATACCATATAAACACAACCTATATTCAATTAACATTCATTAGAAATATTTCAACTGTCTACTTTTAAATATATTTGTATTACCTTAAAATATCATTTTCCTTTTATTTGTTGACAATGGAAAAAACATCTCTTAAAATAGTTTGGTTATCCAGTTCAGCTTCACACCACAGAATGCTACCATCGAGATTATAGTCAATATATTTGGCATCACAGAAACTAAATATATCAAGTTGTATATTATACTGGCTCTAAATTCCAATTATTTCTTGTTACATATTAACACTGTCATATCGCACAGCCACTGGAGAAAGGTAAACATAAGTAAATGAAGATTTGAGGAAAATGAAGTAATTTATTGTCACATAATTCAAAATGGAAGATAAATATTTAATGCACACAGAATATAATTATACCATAGATAAAATATAAATTATGTATGCCCCATACACAAAGTAAATTCACTAAAGTGTCCTTGTTTATATGCTTTTGAAATGTCACCAATTCTAAACTAAAAAAGAAAATTTGAAATAATATTAGTAAAAGGCAGTATTTACTGAGTGTTTACTATTTTGCTAAGCACTGTGCTGTAAATGGTTTAACTCGTTTAATTATTACAATAGTGCTGTGAAGAGTGTTATTACCCGCCACCTCTCCTTCATTGTGCAGATGTGGAAGGTGAGGCTTTGCCCAAAGTTACACACTATGTGGTGGATTCAGAATTTACATACAACCAACCTGACTTCAGAGCCTATACTCCAAACCATCTCTCCGAAGGAAAAGATTAAGAACTCCCTGGGTATTATACACCCAGTTTTATGGATTCTTTTTCTCTACTATCTAAGGCAACCTAAATCTTTGCAGTGCTTCATAAGAGTGGAAGAAAAAAGGCAGAGTCTTTCTGAAATCTGCAGACACAGGGAAGGACTTAGTTGCTGTATATGAGAGTTCTAACTCTTACTAGTAAAAGAATTGCACTTTCTAATTGTTATGTGTTGAACTGTGTGCCCAAAAAGATATACTGAAGTCCTACCCTCCCAATACCTCAGAATGTGACTTTATCTGGAAATACGGTCAGTACAGATGTATTAAGATGATGTCAAACTGACGTAGAGTGAGCTCTTGTTCCAATATGACTGGTATCCTTTTAAGATGTAAAGATAGGCAGAGATGGAAATTATGTTGCCGAATGCCAAGGAATGCCTGGTGCTACCAGAAGCTGGAAAATATAAGGACGGATCTTCCCTTAGGGTTTAGGAAGGAACATAGCTGTGCCAACACCTTGATGTTGGACTTCTAGCCTCCAGGGCTATGAGAGAATAAATTTCTGTTGTTTTAAATTCCCCAGTTTGTAGTACTTTGTTATGGTAGTTCTAAGAACTAATATACTAATTATATACAACGTGCTGTTTAAATAGCTCTAGGTCAAATGGCTAAATTATATTTTTATTTTGCTGCTGTTTAGATTGCAGTAGAATTATGAAATTACCTCCACATTTAATAGAGCATCCTTGGTCTCCTTTAGGCTGTCTTTAGTCAAGTCAAGCTCATTCTGAAGCCTTTCCTGGGAGTCCTGAAGACTAGCAATAAGTCCTTCCGCAGAGCCAAGACCTTGTTCACTTTTCCTTACCAGATCTTGGAGGCGGCCAATCTGTAAGTAAATAAAGAGTACTTTTAATATACTTCATTATAAGAGAATAGCAAAATAGTCTTACAATTTCTTCCTAAAGATTTTTATTTAGTTGTAATTTTACTGAATGGATAATTTCCCGATTAATTTGGAAAAAGCACTCAAATAACCATGACAGCTTTCTTCTGTTGTGTTTTGAAAAGACTTTCATATTTAAGATTTTCTTTTTTCATGACAACCATGTAAAGGAATAGATATACCTTTGTTTAACAAAGAGAATTCCTACTTCCACCATATAATAAAATACCTATAAGATGCTGAAGCAAGGCAAAGATTATATAAAAGAGTAAAACAAAATTTTAGATAAAAATATCTTAAAAACCATTCTTTAAAATTTAATCACATATTTCATTTGAGTCCATATCTCCTGCTATTTGCAAAGGGAATAAATTTAGGTCAATATTGATAAGCTGGTAAATGTATTATAAACTAGAGTAAGTTATGATTCCTGTGTTTCCATACAAAATTTCTCATGACATCTTTAAGAGTTGAATTTATACACTCTTGAAATTAGGAGCTAATAGACAACTGCTGATTAAGCATATCCCTACCATAAAGTTATGAATACTAAAATACATACATGAAATATTTCAAATTATTTAGGACAATGCTTATAAAACACCATTCTTACAAAATGGCCAAGCCTATGAAATTTCTACAAAAGTTAAAATTGGTAATTTAAAAATAATACCTATTTCTCCTTGTAAATAGACATCACAAAAAAAAATGCAAAAATTCTCCATCAATCCTTCTCTGACCCACAATTCCCTCCCCAGGTGCACAGCCTTCCTGTCCCCTCTCCATGCAGTTATATGCTCTGCAATACTGGTGGTGGTAGTATTTTATCTTGTTGGTGTCTCTAAAGGAATGCTAATCTCATAAGATAATTAGGGGAGCTACACATCTTTTCTGTGCTCTGAAATATTTTCACAGCAAAAGAATTACCTGTTTCTTGAAAGTTTGGTACAATTCTTCAATTAAACAAATTATAAAGAATAGTATTCTAGGGCTGGGCGCGGTGGCTTATGCCTGTAATCCCAGCACTTTCGGAGGCCAAGGCAGGCTGATCACCTGAGGTCAGGAGTTCAAGAAGAGCCTGGCCAACATGGCAAAACCCTGTCTCTACTAAAATACAAAAAGTAGCCAGGCATGGTGGCGTGCGACTGTAATCCCAGCTACCTGAGAGGCTGAGGCAGGGGAATTGCTTGCACCTGGGAGGCAGAGGTTGCAGTGAGCGAGACTGTGCCACTGCCTTGCAGCCTGGCAACAGAGCAAGACTCTGCCTCAAGAAAAAGAAAAAAAAATAGTGTTCTAGTAACAATGTAAAGAATTCAAAGAGAAGGTCTATTAAGGCAATTACAAATCTAATTAGAGATAGAATATTTAAATAGGCAAAAACTTCAAACTTCTGCAAAGTTAAATGTAATAAAATATAAAAAGCAAGTAAGTGTTGAACATAACTGATCAGTTTGTTTTCTTAAATACAATAAAAATGGATACATGGGGAAAACACCTATTGTCTCCCAATAACAAAATCTCCTTATGGCATTTGGGGCAACTACTCGCCTTTTCTATTGGACCATGTGGTCTTAGTAAGCATTCAACTTAAACTCCAGAATGAAGTGCTTCATTGAAGCATAAACCAATAAGGTCATCTCATTTTGTTTGTATGGGGATTGGGTCAGTGGCAGGCAAGCTTATCTAGTCACAGTGATCTCAGGACTTTAAAAGGAGCTCCTAGAAAAGGTTTTTTGCCAGCTGCACATACACCTCAGGGAATGTACGATTGAAGCATGAAGTCAACACAGAGAACAAACCCAATTTAAGAGAAAAAGAAAAGCTGAGTTCCATTGTCACAATTTCAGTTCTGAATCTAGTCTTGCCTGATGCTAACATTATCCTTGGACTTTACAGTCACATGAGTCAATAAATTTTTTTTTCTTTAGGCTAGTTTGAGCTAGGATTTCTGTCATTTGCAATATAAATCAATACTCAGATTATCCTTATTAATGTACAAACTGAGGGAATACAGTAAGTAGAAACCTCCTCCCTGAAATGTCCATCTATCTCTATTTGTTCTTCTCTAATTCACTCTCCTTGCAACACCAGAGTGAGTTTTTTATAAATTACAAATATGGACATGAGCATAAGCCCCATCCACCACGCAAGCATCCACATATTTGCACTTATCATCTTTCAAATGTTTTTCACTGCCCTTAGGATAACTTTTGAAATCTTTCATGGGGCTTACAAGACCTCCACAGCATGGCCCCTGCTGAAATCTCCAGCCTCAGCATGGCATCCCTTCTTCTTGGTCTTTATATACTAATTGAGAGAAAGAGTAGGGTTAAGAATTGAGTTCTGGAAGCACAGTACCTGAAATGGAATTCTGGCTTTACCTACTTATTATGTGCTGACTTGGGCAAGTTATTTTAACTTTTCTATGCCTTAGTAACTGGTACCTACTGCACAGGGTTGCTGTGAGGATTAAAGGAGAGAACAGTATAAAGAAGAGGCTATATAAAACAAAGTCTGGGACTCAATAAGCACTAAATACATATTAATTATTATAGTCGCTATCACACTCCATTTTTTCTGGTGATATGGTTTGGCTGTGTCCCCACCCAAATCTCATCTTGAATTGTAACTCCCACAATTCCCATATGTTGAGGGAGGAACCCAGTGGGAGGAGACTGAATTATGGGGTGGGTCTTTCCCACGCTGTTCTTGTGATAGTGAATGAGACTCATGAGATCTGATGGTTTTTAAAAAATGGGAGTTTCTCTGCACAAGCTCTCTCTTTGCCTGCTGCCATCCATGTAAGATGTGACTTGCTCCTCCTTGTCTTCCACCACGATTGTGAGGCCTCCCCAGCCACGTGGAACTGTGAGTCCAATTAAACCTCTTTCTTTTGTAAATTGCTGAGTGTTGGGTATGTCTTTATCAGCAGCATGAAACAGACTAATACCACTGGTATTCTTACAATTCCTAGAAATTTCTCATGCCTCAGGGCGTTTGCATAAGCTTTCCTAAATTTATTATTTTGACAAGCCCTTGTTAATTACTTACCACCCTTTGCAATATGCATCAGACTTGTATTTACTTGTTTTTGTGTCTGTCTGTCCACAGTAGTAGGGACCATGTCTGACTGACATCCCTGAAACCCCAGTGTGTAACAGTGCTTTGGTATCTAATAGCCATTCCATATTTATTAAATAAATGAATGAATGAGTCAATTACAGAAAAACTTCATATATACTTACTAGCAATTAAGAATAAAATCTCTTTAACATCTCAGAATGAAGGTATTTAACTCCTAGAAGGACCCTAAATGCCTTCACTTTCTTGACCTTGTATTGTACCAAGGCAGCTGCTAGGCCATGTGTGCCTCTAAGCAGGAAAAAGGCAATACCCCTTTGCGTGGAAGCAGCCCCAGAACATGGAAAGAGAAGCAAAAAAAACACGTGTGAACTGGGAAAAGACTCCCTTTCTTCTAGGCAGACAGACTTCTGAGAAAATTTAAGTTTTTCTATACTACTTCTACTATAAACAGTGCTGAAATTTTGTCAACAATCCATAATTATCTGCTTAGGTTAAATACACAAAAAAATGCAACTGTTGAGTTAAAGGACATGCCTGTCTTTAAGGCTTTCATATGTGCTGATAAATCCCTTTCCAGGAAAATTATACAATTTTGTATCCCCATCAGCAGTTTCTGAGTGCTTATTTCTTTACCCTTATTAACACTGCATGGTCTCAATTTTTTTTAATCATTGTTAATTTTATGGTAATGGAATGGCATCTCATTGATTTCATTTCCAGTTCTTAAATTATACAAAACAAATTTTTTTCATGCTCATTTTTAGCTTGTAAAAAGATAATCTGGGTGTCTGTATTTTTCTTACTGTTCTGTAAATACTCTTAAAAATGTTAAAGACATGAATTCTTCATTGGTCAATTTGTCAATCTCTTCATCTCTCCCAGTTTTTCCTCTTTTTAAATTTTGCTTATGGTGTGTTTTGATATAAAGAAGTTTTAGCTTTAACTGTATAAATATTTCATGTTTCAATTCATAACTTTGATACCATGTTCAAAAAGCCTTCTTTGTCCTCAGCTTTGTCATTTTTGTTTTCATATTTTATTTATAATCATATCCATGATTTTCATACTATATTCCAATCCTTAACCCACCTGGAACTTTGCTGATGTGAGATTGAAGAAGAGCTCTAACTTCCCTCTTTTCTCCTCTTTCATTTATATCTAGTCTTAAAAGGGCAATGTCACAGACTGTAATTCAAATTAAGCCTATTGATTCTAGCTACCATCCTCAGTTTCTGTTGAAATTGTAGAAAAAGAGGCAGTATAGAGAATAATAAGCTATTTTTTTGGCAAAAGGGTAGAGAACTCTCTTTTGTTCTTTTCCTATGTGGTGATATTCTGTTTTTCTTCTCCCCACAACAGCACCTTAGTTTAATGTTTTTGACAGTAAATTTTACCTGGTGGAACATAATCAGAGTGTCATGAAAAATTCAACACCAATTAAAGTTTTTAAATTATTTTTATTCTAGATATGTTACCTTTACTGAGACTCACCTACCTATACAATGTCACCAGAATAAGTTATTATTATTAATATCTATAACATAGGCAACAGGTCTAAAGAATTCTTGCCTCTTGATTGGCTGTATTCAGCTTGTCTTCCAGTACTTCCTTTAGGTTTTCTAGCTCTTGTTGAAGCTGATTTTTATCCTCTTCCAGGTTTAGTTTATCTTTGTTATGTTGTTCTTCCAATTCCTTAGAAAAAGAAATTTTAAAAAATGAACAAAATTGCAAGTATTATATACTTTGAAGACTCCAAGAAAAAGACTATTCTGTTTTGTATTTTGAAACTTTGCTCTTCAAATTAGCCTTACCCTTAATTAACAATACCTGAATTAACAGTGACACCCATAGTGGCTTAGATTCTATCATTCTGACTAATTTATAATGTAGTTGTACTTTTTTTAAATGGTGAGAACATGTGACTGGACTAGATCAAGCTGAAGTCCAAAAACAGAAAAGTGTGAGATAAAAAATTCTAATTACCTCTTGAATTCAAAATTCTTCTTTTCCCTCATATTCTTTTATGTTTACATAAAAAATGAAATCCAGTAACATTCTACAAATCAGTGGTCTACTAGTCTTTAGTAGAGAATGAGCAAGTATAAAATGAAGGCAAATTAAAGAGCAAAACTGGTAAAACTGACAATTACTGAAGATCACTTACTATTTGCCAGGCACGCTACTTAACACTTGGGTAACAAAGGCAATAAGATATGGAGCCTGCCCTTAATAAGCTCATGGTATCAAGCAATTAAAGAATATTAACTAAATTAGACATGCATAGGGAGTACGGGAGTATATGGAAGGGGAACTAATAACGTCTAGCTTGGCAATGAAACCTTTAGAGAGAAAGCAATTCCTAAGTATGGTTTGAAGGAAGAAAAGGTGATGGAGCAGGAGGGGAACATCACCTTTTCTAGGCACGGGAAAAAGCATGTGCTAAGGCTTTTTCACACCATGAAGGGACAAAGGAGCACAGTATGTTACAAGCAGTTCAATAGTTCTATAGTGTAAAATGAGAATAATAATAAATAGGGTTCTGTGTCAGAAGACCCCAAGACAAATCCGAGTTTGATGATTTACATTCACGGGTATAGTCACACTCATGGCTGTGATTACGGCACAGGACTCAAAGCACACACCACAAAGGAAGAAGGCACATGGGGTGAAGTCTGCCGGAAACTAGACACAGGTACAAAGTTTCCAAAAGCCCTCTCACACAGGACACACTTAATACCTCCAGACACCTGTGACAACTTGTGTGAAATGTTGTCCTTATACAAGACAGGCTGAATACCTCCAGCAACCTGTGACAACTTGTGTGATATGTTGTTCTTATACAAGACAGGCTGAATACCTCCAGCAACCTGTGACAACTTGTGTGAAATGTTGTCTACTAGGAAAGCTCATGAGAGACTTAGTACCCAGGTTTTTTATCGGTGACTGATCACACAGGTACCATCTTCCTGCCACATGTCAAAATTCCAGATTCCCAGAAGGAAAGCAGGTGTTCAGCATAAACCACACTGGCTGCGTGGTTAGGCCACAGCTTAGCCCAGTGAGTCATTCTTATTAGGGAATGGGGAGCATCCCTCCAGAAATCCAAGTTCCCAGATGCCAGCCAAGGGCCAACTTGCCTTTCTAAGGATGGTAGCCTCAAGCCTCCTATGTTAACAGTTTTCTGCATGGGTTCTCTGTATATTCACTCTCAGTTGTGGTGGGTCAACTACAGTTATGGACAGTACAATCCTTTTTGATAACTGAATAATAAGAAAAGAGAAGTCGTCTTCAGCTAAAAGTTCCTTAAGAGAGAATCTACACTAGAGGAAGACTATTCTGGAAGGAAGCTGGTTTCAGCTTAGGTTCAGACATGAGGTAGACAGGCAAGAGTGGAAGAAAGAGCAAGTGATACACAAGTTACTCTGATAAAAAAAAGAAGGGTAGAAATAATGCTGCAATAGGGTGGTGAATATATTCACATATAGGAAATTTCATGTCATCTGTCTTATGGCAACCATGTTTTAAAGAAAGACTTTAAGAGATTTAAGTAGGCCGGGCGCAGTGGCTGACGCCTGTAATCCCAGCACTTTGGGAGGCCGAGGTGGGTGGATCACGAGGTCAGGAGATCAAGACCATCCTGGCTAACACAGTGAAACCCCATCTCTACTAAAAATACAAAAAAGTAGCCGGGCGATGTGGCAGGCGCCTGTAGTCCCAGCTACTTGGGAGGCTGAGGCAGGAGAATGGCGTGAACCCCGGGGGGGCGGAGCCTGCAGTGAGCCGAGATCGCGCCACTGCACTCCAGCCTGGGCGACAGCAAAACTCTGGCTCAAAAAAAAAAAAAAAAAAAAAAGAGATTTAAGTAGCTTAAGGCAGGTGCTAGAAAATTAAAATTTAATCAGGTGAAGGGATAATGAGGAGTAAAGTAATGAGGTAAAAATGACATTGATGAAAGATGCCTTAATTCTAGCACTTATAACTTAATAGAGAGGAACAAAGGCTAAAGGCAGGACATATGCAATTTAAATATTCCAATAAGAAAGAAGGTGGCTAAGGTGAAAATGAATGTAGAAATGAAAAATAATACCAAAAGATAGCTAGGAAAGAGAGTACAGAAGAAGCAGGTACCACGAAACACTTTTCTATAAAACTCTGAACACGTGATACAGGCACCCAGAATTGCTAACCATGCACATGCCTCACATAACTAATGCTGTGCAAACTGGTCCTGGAACAGTGACCTGGCACAGAGAATACTATAGTCAGAGTCTTGAGAAATAACATGTCATTAATTTTTGTCTCTGGCTACATAAATATATAGTAGTAAGTTTAGAAAGAAATAACATTCTTTTTTTTTTGAGACAGAGTCTTGCTCTGTCGCCCAGGCTGGAGTGCAGTGGTGCAATCTCGGCTCACTGCAAGCTCCGCCTCCTGGGTTCACGCCATTCTCCTGCCTCAGCCTCTCCGAGTAGCTGGGACTACAGGCGCCCGTCACCACTCCCGGCTAATTTTTTTTTTGTATTTTTAGTAGAGACGGGGTTTCATCGTGGTCTCGATCTCCTGACCTCGTGATCCGCCCGCCTCGGCCTCCCAAAGTGCTGGGATTACAAGTGTGAGCCACCGCGCCCGGCAGAAAGAAATAACATTCTAACAGGAAGTTTTATTTGAATTTTAAATTAAGTTTAGGTCTTAAATATTTTTCCCAACTAGTCATGTCACAAAAGGAAAGTACACTGAGGCAGATCTCAACTCATATCCTATCTCTTCTTAATAGTGCTGTGGCTCTGACAAAATCATCAAGGTTTATTAAACCTATTTTACCATCTATATAATAAAAATGACTTTAATCTCCAAGTCGTAAGTATTAAGGTATATATAAAAAAGCTCTTCGTAAACTGTAAAGTACCATTAGTGAAATATATAACAACCATTATTACTAAATGCCGACATGATGGTATTTAGATGTCTGGGGTTTGACAGATCTGGAACCTGAGTTCAAGGCCTGACTGAGTGTTACTAGTTCCATGTGCTTGAGCACATCCCCTCTTCGGTAAAATGAGTAGAGAAACCAAACTGTCATAAGAATTAAATTTTTTAAAAGATGCAAAACATTACTATAGTATATGGTACATAGTAAGAAGTACTAATAGCTAATTTTTATCATCATGTGCTAGAACATGGCTTGGTACTCAACACTTTATCTGACTTAATCCTCAAAGGAACATTTTAAGTTGGATCATATCTTCTGTCAGATGAGGAGCCTAAGGCACAGCTTTTGGGGCCCAAAGTAATACAGTTAATAAGCAAAGAGCTCAGTGTAAGGCCAACGTCTGTCAGATACTTTGCTTTTTCTACTCTGCAATTCTGTCTGTCATATATTACTATTAGCAAGCTGAATACTTAATTGAGGAAGAAACAAACAAAATAAAACATAAATCATTTTCTCAAAGAAGAAAACTATCTACGAGAGAATATGTACTTTCAACTAGTTGAGGCTTCCTGAAGAGCACACCTAATTAGATTGTCTCATGAAGAGACAGCACAAGAACAAAAACAGTGTTTCTATTATGGCTTATATGAAGTAGCAATGTCTTGTATCAATTCAATAAGCTATATCCCATATCAAGAACTATCAGGTATGTTACTCTTTGAATCGTGACTTCAAGAATGATTACAAGACAGCAGCCATCAAAATGAAGGAAATCAGCCAAGTGCGGTAGCTCATGCCTATAATTCCAGCATTTTGGGAGGCTGAGGCGGGAGGATCGCTTGAGGTCAGGAGTTTGAGACCAGCCTGGCCAACATGGTGAAACCCTTTCTGTACTAAAAATACAAAAATTAGCCAGGTGTGGTGGCGTGCGCCTGTAGTCCCAGCTACTCAGGAAGCTGAGGCAGGAGACTTGTTTCAACCTGGGAGGCGGAGGTTGCAATGAGCCGAGATTGTGCCACTGCGCTGCACTCCAGCCTAAGAGACAGAGTGAGACTCTGTCTCGAAAAAAAAAAAAAAAAAAAAAAGAGAGATGCAGCAAATCATTGCTCTACAATATAGGTCACACTGGACTATTACAGAAATATCATCAATTTACAGTGCAATGATAAATTAAATTTTTACTCACCATTTGCAGTTTTCTCTTATCCCTAATTGCATTACTGTGGACAGCTTCGATTGCCATATGGTGCTTCCAAGCTAATTCTTCTAAAGTCTTAGAATGGGCCTCGTTTAATTGAGTCACCTCCTCTTCCAATCTATTTTGCAGGTTTTTAAGTTCCCTTTCATAATATTCTTGCTGAGTTCTCTTTGCTTCATTTACTTTCTAAAATTAAAACAGACAAAGATCAATAATCGGCACCTGCTTTTTTCATTATTGCTATTAGGGTAATTTGAATACCCTATAAATATGGAAGCTTGAATAAACTGAGTGCTACGGGATCTAGACTGTGAAACATGAGAATAAATCATTAGTGTTCTCAGAAAGTGAAAGGGGAGCCCACACAAAATCAAAAATTTTAAAGCAAGAGATAAAATAGACTATTATTATACTACACCAAATGTGAGTTAATACATCTGCAAGCTTAAGAGTAAAGGGCTGGGCTGGGTGTGGTGGCTCACGCCTGAAATCCCAGCACTTTTTGGGAGGCCGAGGCGGGTGGATCACAAGGTCAGGAGATTGAGACCATCCTGGCTAACACGGTGAAACCCCGTCTCTACTAAAAATACAAAAAATTAGCCAGGCGCAGTGGCGGGTGCCTGTAGTCCCAGCTACTTGGGAGGCTGAGGCAGGAGAATTGCGTGAACCCGGGAAGCAGAGTTTGCAGTGAGCCGAGATCGCGCCACTGCACTCCAGCCTGGGCGAAAGAGCAAGACTCCGTCTCAAAAATAAAAAAAAAGAGTAAAAGGCTTCCTTTTATGTCAAAATAGTACACAAAATGGCTTACCAGTTAACCCACTCAAAGGATATCACTCAATACAATTTTGAATGCCAATTACATACCTTTTGGGCATTCACAGTTCTAATAATGAAAAAATACAAAGACTGTGGCAATATAGTTTTATAAGTTCTATGAAAAAGGGATGTTGACACAGGTTTGGATTTTTTTGTCCCCACCAAATCTCATATTGAAATGTGACCTCCAATGTTGGAGATGTGACTAAAGTGTCTGGATCATGGGGGTAAATCCCATATGAATAGCTTGGTGCTGTCCTTGCAATAATGAGCTCACGTGAGATCTGGATGTTTAAAGGAGGCTGGCACCTCCTTCCTCTTTCTCGCTCCCTCTCTTGTCCTGTGACATGCTGGCTTCCCTTCTCCTTCCACCATGATTGTAAGCTTTCTGAGGCCTCACCAGAAGCAGATGCCAGTACTACATTTCATGCACGGACCGCAGAACTGCAAGCCAAATATCCCTCTTCTCTTCATAAATTACCCAGTCTCAGGTATTCCCTTACAGCAATGCGAAGTGAACTAATGCAGATGTATATCCTGTGTTATGGGAGTATATTAGAAGGATGTCTAACTTGGATGCGGTGGGAAAGTGCATGTGCGTGTGTGTTTCAGAGAGAGAGACAAAGACAGAGACAGAGAGATATCAGCGAAGGCTTTTCAGAAGAGAAAGTATCTGAGCTGGTGATGACATTCTCTCATTTAATTCTTACAAGCCCAGTGGAAATTAATGATAAGAAAATGTCAAGCCTAGGTCTGTTGTCAAAAGCCTACATTCATAACCGTTTCTATTGTTGTGCAGCATTGGAAAGATGGCAAGTAGCTAACCAGATAGGAAAGTTTAGGGAGGCAGAAAGTCTGTGCAGCTAAGCAGTCTAGATAGAATACAGGATACAAGGTGATAAAGTGGTGAAAGATGGGGCTCAGAAGTAGGCAGGAATAAAATAATGAGATGGGGTCTTTTACACCAAGAACTTTGAATTTTCTTCTGAAGGGACTGAGAAATCACTGAAGTTTAAGTAAATTATATACTTTTAAAAACAATCATCTTGGAAGCAGGCTGGTGAGCCAACTGAAATCAGAGATTGCTGCTAGGCAGTTGTGACTATAATCCAGGCAAGCAATGACACGTGCCTAAACCTCAGATCTATAAATGGGTATGAGCAGGGGAGGATGGAATAAAAATGTATTAAGGAAGCAGAACCAACAGGACTCTGTAACAGATAAAGGGGTTAAGAAAACAGTAATCAAGAATGACTTTCAGGTTTTTGATTTAGCAACTAGACAGACGGTGGTGCTATTGGTTGAAATAAGGAGTAAAAGAAACTTAGTACTTTTGAGAGGAGAAAGTTCTGGGCATGGTAACTTGATGTTTGTGAAAAACATAAATGGAGTTATCTAGTGAAAAGGATAAAAGACTTAAATTCAGAGAAAATGTCTGGCCTGGACCTAAAGATTTAGAAGCTATTACTGAATAAGTGACAGTTGATGTTACTGGAATGAATGAGTGTGTAGAATGAGATGAAAATACTGGAAACATCAATGGTAAGGGAACAGATGGAGGAGGGAAGTTCACAAAGAAGACTGCAAGGCCAAGGAGGTAGGAGAAAAATGTGAAAGAATGTGAAATACCAAGAGATGAGAGATTGTAAATCAGTGGGTAGTGAGTACCACAGTAAGATATGATCCACCAAGTCCACCAATCAGGACGTCACTGAGGGCTAAGGCAAAAGCAAATTCTGTGGACTGATGGTCAGAGAGGACTGCACCAGGTTAAGGAATGAATGGAAGTAAGTAAAAAGCAAAGAGAATAGACATTGTCAAAATACTTAGACGTTGAGGGAAAGAGAAAGAAAAGGATGTCCAAAACTCCCACTTGGTATTGTGGGCATCTGAAAAACTGGAATATATATTCAGCAATTACTCTATAAATGATGTTTCACTTGTTAAACTAGAAATTCAATATGTTGGTATACATTTCCAGAGCTTGAAGCTTGTCATATTTTCAGTTCTACAGAAATTTCCTACATGGATATGCAGTAATATATTTCATTAATAGAAAACAAATAATGATTAACTATAAGTATACACTCCACTGAAATAAGAGTTTATTCAATTTCTGGCTTGAAATAGGTTGAAATGTCTTAAGTTTTTATATTATATAGATTGTTACCCACATATTTTGAACATACATACAGCACAGGATAGTCTAGCTATATACCCGTTTCCTCAAAATTAGAACCAAAAATAACTACTAAAATAGGAAATGTATTGTTACTGGGGAGTAGCAAGAAATACTCTAAATACTTCAAATCTGAAAAAGAGAAAAACGGAACTCTTTCAGAGGGAATGGAGTGTCCATTACTTTTTACCTTCTCCAGTTCTAGAATCTGTTGCTTTTGCTCTTCATCCAGACTTTGGGTTTTGCTTTGCAAAAAAGCTCTTTCCTCTTCAAGTTGAGATAATCTCTCATTGGCTCTTGATTTTTCTGATTCTAAATCTTTAATTGTAACTTCTTGGGTCATTTGAGTTGCTTGAAGCATTCCAATATGACCTATCCCCCAAAAAGAAAATCCCTTCAATTCAAAAATCAGTTGTACCAGAGATAAACAGTTTATATTTAATAACACAACTGTACTTTATACTTAAGTAAAATAAATGGTCTACATGTACAAATTTTCCTTTTGTTTCTTCACTACATAAAATGGAAATATTTATATGAAAATACTTCTTAGTGCACTGGAATAATTTAAATTAAAACGTCATCTTCACATGATTAATGTTGCTTCCTGCACCTCGTACCGTTTTACTGTTTTTGTTTTTTTTTTTTTTTTAAGATTGTAAGCTAAACAAGTTGAAGTAGGCGCAACTCCTTGGGGCTTCATAAGAAAGTCTCCTGGGAATAAAAGAAGGACGGAGAGGATGCACTGACTGACACTGTGGCGCCAAAATGAGTGATTTGTTCTTTTCTAATTTCTTTATTTTCAAATTCTAACATAAAAAGGAAGAAATTTGTATGTAGGAAACAAAGATGGCAGATAGCAGTTTGGTTGAAACTGAATTTGTTTCAGGCAAGAGGCCGGATAAAGACCTAATGTGGAGCTTGTAGCCCCAGCTACTTGGGAGGTTGTGGTGGGAGGATTGTTTGAGCCCAGGAGTTCAAGGTTGCAGTGAGCTATGACTGCACCTGTAACAGCCACTGCACTATGGCCTACAACATAGCGAGACCTCGTCTCCAAATAAAAACAACCAACTAACCAACAACTAAGGTGGTTTAAGACACAGATAAAGACAGCAAGGTTAAGAAAGAATCTTTTAAATGACAGCAAAAAGCAGGGAAGGTGGAGAAAAATGAGGAGAGAGACAGAGAGATGAAAAGTGAGTGAAGAAAAAGGTCTCATAGAAAGGATTGTTTAAGGCAGAGGTTCTCAAAGTACCCAGGACCAGCATCACCAGCATCACCTGGGAACTCTGGTTAGAAATGTGACCCACCCTAGACCTAGTGAATCAGAAACTCTGACGGTGGGGCCCAGCATCTGTAGTTTCACAAACCCTTCAGGTCATTCCAATGTGCACTAAAGGTTATTAAAAACAACTATTTAGAGGAAGGAAAATCTGAGATTCACTGATAAGCCAATCAAAATCAAATGAGATCCTCAAAGAACCAGCTCAAACAGCCTTCCTGGGCACACTAAACACTTAGACGAAATATAACTTCAGAACTGACACAAGTCACCCACCTCCTCCAGTAATGGTTGTGAAAAAGCATACCAGCCACTTGAGAAATAGGCAAGTCAGCTTTAGTATGTAAAAATGAACCTTAGTAACAAGCCCTAAGAAATGAACTGCTGTAATTTACACACAGTTTAACTAATTTGAGCACTTTAAAATGTGTATTTTCTCAGTGAGACCTCATCTTTAAAAAAGTTAGCCCGTGGCATACCTAGAGTCCTAGCTACTGGGAAGGCTAAGGCAAGAGGATTACTTAAGCCCAGGCTGCAGTGAGCTATGATCAGGCCACTGCACTCAAGCCTGAGCAACAGAGCAAGATCCCATCTCTAAAAACTAAATAAATGCTGGCATGGTGGCTCACACCTGAAATCCCAGCACTTTGGGAGGCCAAGGTGGGAGGACTGCTAGAGCCCAGGAGTTTGAGACCACCCTAGGCAACATGGCAAAACCCCGTCTTTACAAAAAATTAAAAAATTAGCCAGCCAAGGTGGCGCATGCCTGTGGTCCCAGCTACTCAGGAAGCTGAAGTGGGAGGATCACTTGAGCCCAGGAAGTCCAGGCTATAGTGAGTTGTGTTCCTGCCACTGCACTCCAGCCTAGGTGACAGAACAAGACCTTGTCTCAAAAAAATAAATAAAATAAAAACGTATGTTTTTAAAGGACAACACCTCTTGAAAAGTGTGCTTCATTTTTCGTTCTTTCTTTTTTTTTTTTTGATACAGCCTTGCTCTGTTGCTCAGGCTGAAGTGCACTGGCGCAATCTCGGCTCACTGCAACCTCTGCCACCAGGTTCAAGTTATTCTCATGCCTCAGCCTCCTAAGTAGCTGGAATTACAAGTGTGCACCACCATGCTCAGCTAATTTTTGTTATTTTTAGTAGAGATGGGGTTTCGCCACGTTGGTCAGGCTGGTCTCAAACTTCTGGCCGCAAGTGATCTGCCCACCTTGGCCTCCCAAAGTGCTGAGATTTTAGGTGTAAGCCACCATGCCCAGCCCGTCTTTCTTTTAGTGACTAATTTATTGGTATTTTACCTGCTATTGGTATCTTTCCTCACAATGGAAAACTCTCAAGTTTTCTATAAAAATATATACCTAAAAATAAAAAATATTTGTGTATCTTATAAGTAATTAGTAACATATTGAGTCCTTTCACATATTTACAGTCCAAATAGTTTTAAAATGTTAGAAGAAAAAACAAATGCTACCTTAAATTAACATTTAAGTGTTGGGGCCGGGCGTGGTGGCTCATGCCTATAATCCCAGCACTTTGGGAGACCGAGGTGGGGGGAGATTGCCTGAGCTCAGGAGTTCGAGACCAGCCTGGGCAACACGGTGAAACTCCATCTCTACTAAAAATACAAAAAAGTTAGCCAAGCATGGTGGTGTGCACCTGTAGTCCCAGCTACTCGGAAGGCTGAGGCAGGAGAATTGCTTGAACCCAGGAGGCGGAGGTTGCAATGAGCCGAGATTGCGCCACTGCACTCCAGTCTGGGCGACAGAGCAAGACTCTGTCTCCAAAAAGATAAAATTAAGTGTTGATTTTAGCTAAGCATTACATCAAAAACTGTGGTCACACATACTAGCTTTGAGGACAAGATCTGAAGCTTGCTGTTGTAAATGTTCTCTGGCAGCTGCTAGCTCACTTTCCACTTTTTTGTGCTTGCTTAATAGGGCCATTTCTCCCTCCTTGGCATCATCAAGCTGTTTTTGAAGAACCTAAGAAAGATTAAATAGCCATTGTTAAAATGCAGGAATAATACTAAGCTAAATAATTCATTTAAATTATAAGGGTCAGTTTTCTCTTATTCAGAAGTCATACTAAACTATATACCAATTTTTAAATCTGTAAGTATTGGTGATTTATAACTTGATATTTTCATAAACATGACCCAATCGGGAAAGGCTATTCCACACTTTCTAATCCATTCTAATGTTGCACAGATATTAAAAACATGGTTATGAAATTTTCTAAGCCAACAAAACAAAACTTGTGGACTTCTGGCATTTTTTTCCCCCAGACTTGTGCAATAACCCTATTAAATTCAGGTTTAGAAAGCAAGCAATTTCTTGATCAAAGTCTAAATATCAGCTAGCAGGCAAATCATTATTAATGAAAGGAAAAGAAAAAAATATATTTAAACTTTAAGCCCAATATTAAAATCCTTTTGTAAATAATTAGCAATATTTTCCCCCCAGAAACAGGGTATTATCTCGCTAAGCTCACTCACCCAGGCTGGTTTCTAACACCTGGCCTGAAGCGATCCTCCTGCCTGGGCCCCCCAAAGTGCTGGGATTACAGGTGTGTACCACTGTGCATAGCCAATAATTAGATAAGGTTTTAAGCTTGTCTTTTTGGGCCCCTAATATCTGAAATTCTGAAATAACAACTACAGGGTAATACAAATTATCCTGTCATTGATTTTTTTCACAAAGGAAAAGCAGGAAAAGTTTAAAAAAAAAAAAAAAAGTCTAAGTGGTGTGAAGCCGCTGATTCTAAGTGGGCCAGACTGCTCTCCAGCCTACAGAACAAATATATTTAAAAGAAAAAAAATCCATGTGTTGAATATAACATTCTTTACCTACCTGAACATTGTTCTCTGCTGTGGCAAGTGCCATCTGAAGCTTCTGGCATTTGTCAAGAAGACTTCCAGCTTCATCCTGTACCATCTGTAACTCTGTCTTTAATTTTCCTATGGTTTTTCGTAAAATTGCTTCTTGTCCCTGAAATTCTTTTCTAAGATCAGCTTCCTTTTCTTTGCTGGCCTGTAGGCTTTCTGCTGTAAAAAGCTGTGACCTTTTCAAAGTATCAAGCTCACGTTCATAAAAGGACTGAGCTTTATTCAACTTGCCTTCATAATCCTCAATTAGTTTCTTCCGTTCAAGTCTTAGCTCCTCAAGCATTTTGTTTAAGGACTCCACCTCCATTTTGTGTAGTTCCTCTGCCTTCTCCTGGCCTTTATTTACTGAGGCACTGTGATCCTGCTGTGACTTCAATAGCTCTTGTATCTCCTGTCTGTGAGCAGTTTGCAAGTCTTCTAATGCCAATCGTTTGTCTTTTTCAAACTGTACTTGAAGTTGTCCAAAGCCCCGTAATTTTTCTTCAAATTTCCTTCTAATGTCTTCGACTTCTCTAGACATGGTCACTATGCGTTGGACATGCTGGGCTTCTGCACAAAGTTGCATGTCCTCAACTCTGTGCTTATAAGCTTCAAATTCTGTCAAAGCCTGCTGCTTCATTTTTATGTGATCTTCTAACGATGCTTCTAAAACTTGAATCTTTCTTCTAAGGTCTAGCTCCTCTGTTACTTTGCTTTTATACTGCAATATTTTTTCTCTTGTTTCTGCAAGAATTTGTTGAATTTCTTCTTCATGAGCATCTTTGAGGGCTTGAATTGCAGATTCATGCTCATCATTTCTAGTGTTTAAAGCATATATTACCTGCATGGTTTTGAATAAGAAGGGAGAAGAATTGTGAATCCATATTATTTTCTAACTTGAAGTTAATTCTTTCATTTGGATTGATATTTTTCTATGCACATAATATTGGCTACAGCTAATGTTAAATATGGAAACTTGATGCAATTGTTTTTGTACTCATAGATTGATTTGCTTAGCAAATTTCTATCTTAGCACAATCTTAAGATTTGTATTTAAAGACTTTTTAGTTATAATTTTAAAGCATTCAAATTTAAGACTGTTTTTTACTACAAATGAAACAGCAAAGAGGAAATGGACAAAGGAGGCAACTGGCCTAAGATAAAGGAGTTCTCATATGTCCCAGTCTAGCTTACAGGAGACTGTGAAGGCGTGTTCAGGAGAAAAAGTCTCATAGTAAGACTCTGCCCTATATTGGTGTCCTAGAGATACGAGAAGCTTCACATGAGGAGAAGCCCTAGGCCCTAAGTCTTCCTAAAAGCCTTTTATCTTTGTAATGGCCTGTTTAAATATTTCAAATTTTAAACTTTCGTTTCCCAATTCCCCTATAGTTTGCTTTTAAAACTGATCCTCTTCTCTCTTCAAGTTTCTAGTGATCTCTTTATAAAACCCAATTTGTACTTTTTCTCTTCATATTTCAAATGCAGTAGTTTTACTCATTGGCTAATTTTCTCTCTGCCTCCAAGTAACCCAATTCCTTAAGCCAGTGTTTTGAGTACAGGTCTTTATTTTCATTTTAGTTCCTAGGTTTTAATGATTTCACTGAGATGTCCCAACCTTAATTTCAAATGACAACAGATTCCCTGCACAGTAACACTCTCCTTCCTTCCCTCTGTTCCTCGGATGCCCGCCATCACGCCACTGAGGTCACACGGTGAAATATTCATGACTGTTATTTAAGGCTTAGAGATGTGCCCACTTTCTTTCCCCTGAAGCAAAAAGAAGTAAACACTATACAATCAAAAAATCCAGTAGCTAAAAATCAGTGTCTGGAGATTTGCTCATTTTAATGTGACATTACTCTGGCTTTAGAAACGAATTCCAGCATCAGATACCAGAAACTGCAGTTATGATGGAAAAGTGTTGCCATTTTTTGTAGAGAAATTATTCATGCAGCCTGAGGTAACTGTGGCAGACTGGCTGGCTCTCCAAATACCACAGTAACTCCAGATCCCACTTGCTAAAGATAGGCTGTCACTCTCTGGGACTGCAGTTGCACTTGCAGAAGAAACAAGAAGGCTACCTCAACACAGGGGCATCACTTTCTCTACACAGAGCTTTGTCTTCCAGATCCAGTGGCCCTGTCCCTATACTCGCTTGGTCTGCAATCATACCAAAGTTAACAAGATTGAGAGATGACAGGAACCCATTTGTCTTGCCATGCTATCCGTTTTTGCAAAGTCTACAGGAAAAAATGTGAACAGAAGTACTTATTCACATTCTGTTTTTTTAAAAACCCTCATTTCAAATTCCAAATTATGTTCCCAATAAGGTAACACAGATCCCAAGCAGGACTCCTTCATTTACACATTTACTCATAAAGGTAGCTTATAAGCCAAGAAAGCTGACTGACTTCCTATTCCCATCCCCTTGGGTCATATCTGCCCACGAAGTCAAATGGCCATAAAAGACTGAAAGGATCTGTGATATAATAAGTGTACCAAAAATATAATTCTAAGCCCCCAGCCAATTGAATGGACCCTCCTCTTAGCCATGTGGACCCCAAAGAAACCTGAAAAACTAGTTTAGGCCATGACTGAAAGGGAAAGGTCAGACATGCCTCATTATGGATTGGACATGCTGGGCTTTTCTGCACTCTACACTTCAGGATTTAGACACAACTGACCAACGTTAACATTAAAACAGAGATCGTAAGACTGACAAAACAGACTCTTCATAGCAATAAAATACCAAATTCCAAACAACATCATGTGATACTATACCAAGAGTCAGGTTGGAGTTTGGTATTTTATTGCAAGCCCTGAAGAAAATCAAAGTATTTTACCCTAAAATTTTTTTGTTTGACATTCCATATTCTGAAATGGCCCTGTAAAGCTGCCTCCTGTAAAGTAAATTTGCATTCTGTAGAGAATCTCCTTCCCATACTCGGGTCTTCTCCAGAGAGCATGACACCTTTTAAGGTCTGATAAGAGACATTTACCATCTATTCTCTCTGAAGTCTGCTACCTGGAGGCCTCATCTATATGACAAGAACCTTGGCATCCACAACCCCCTTATCTAAGTAAACTCAAGCATTTCTTTATGCTGAATTCAACTCTTTAGTCAGGGCTTACCTCTTTCAACCAATTGCCAATCAGGAAATCTCTGAATCCACCTATGACCTAAAACCTCCCTCACACCCACCTAGAGATGTCCCATTTCCCAGGCTGAACACTATACATACTGATTTATGTCTCTGCCTGTAACTTCTATCTCCCTACAAGGTATAAACCAAGTTGTAACCAAACCACCTTGCGCACATGTTCTCAAGACTCCCTGAGGCTGTGTCACGGACCCTGGTCTTTAAATTTAGCAAAATAAACCTCTAAATTGATTGAGACCTGTCTCACATACTTTTTGGTTTACATAAGAAATATATATTTGGTCTCTGCCCCCAGTTCCTGACATAGAGCTCCTAAGACTTTTGTAATTTCCTGTGCGATAGGATCATTGGACACAGTGAAATATAGCAGGGACCCCACCTCTCCTTTTAGGGACCTGCAAACCCCCAAACATGGAAATAAAGGAAAACCCCAAAGTTCCTTTAAGAAAAATTCCAGGCATCTAGCTAGCCCTGGAAGTAATTCAGTAACTTGTTAAACGAGAAGGTAACAGTATCCTAAGAACAATAGCCAAGGAAGTTAAAGCTCCAGAGATGTTTGCTTTTCCTACAGAAACTAAAGATAACATCCTAACATACATCCTTGAGTTGTCTTTTAGAGGCTTGAACCCCCACTGAATGGATCTGCTGGCATACAGACTCCAGATGTGGGGGAAATGAAGACTAAATTTTAGCTATTACCCTTTGTTTTATTAGTAAGTTTCTTCCTGAGGAACTTAGAGAAAGTCATTCCCTCTAGCAAGTCAGCATTTTTCTACTGAACTTAAATGTTTTAAACAAAGCTTCCCTTCCTTAATTGCAAATCCGAAGAGTTCTGAATCTACCTACCACCTGTGAGTGCCCCCCACCTCAAATGTCCTGCCCTTTTAAGCTTAAGCCAATGTGTAACCTCCTTGTATTGATTTATGATTTTGCCTGTAGCTTCTGCTTTCTTGAAATTTATCCCTGCCTTTAAAAATCCTTGCCTGCAAGCCATCAGGGAGGCCAGATTTGAGCATTTAGCTGGCTGGTCCCCTCTGCTTAGCGCTCTACAATAGGCTAACTTCTGTCACTGCAAAAACCTTGATGTGTGTTTTCACTGTGCCAGGTGAGCAGACTCCAGTTCAGTTCTTTAATAGCAGAGCTCCTAAATCTAAATCTCTTGGAATCTCTTGGGTGATAGGAGCATCTTTTGTTCTAATGACATGACTCCTAGTGGGCTCTTGGGAAGGCCTCAGGATTGGGGCTGGCTGCCAGAGGAACCCATCATGTGACTATACAGTTGGAACTTCCAGCCCCATACAGGGACCTCTAGGGAGGAGATAAGGTCTGAGAGTTGAGTTGATCACCAACAACCAATGACTTAATCAACCACGCCTACACAGTGAAGCCTTCATAAAAACACAAAAGTCAAGTTTCCAGATTTCTGAACACGTGGAGGTGCTGCGAGGGTGGCATGCCTGGAAAAGGCAAAGAAACTCCACATTCCTTCCCACAGACCCTGCCCTATGCATCTCTTCCATCTAACTAACTTCTTCTGTACCCTATAAATGGGGGTAAACATGTTTTTCTGAGTTCTGAGAGCATTCTAGCAAATTAATCCAACCCAAGGGAGGGTAATGTGAACCCCCTACTTATTTTTTTGCCAGAAGAACTTGCGGTTGGCATCTGAATGAGGGCAGTCTTGTGGGATTGAGCCTTTAACCTGTGGGATCTGACGCTATCTTCAGGCAGATAGTGTCAGAAATGAACTGAATTATAGTATACTCATTTGGTGTCCACTAGAGAACTGGTTGTTGGCAGAGAAAACCCACACACATTTTGGTGACCAGAGGTGAGGTATTATGTGTTCTATCCAGTGTAAGGATAGGAAAAACTGTTTTTTCCTATCTCAAATAGGGACACTAAGGAAAAACAAGCCAACCAGCCAGAGAGAAGCCCATATGCCAGAGTGCCTAGAGCAAAGCTGGTATAGGCCACAGGCTTCAGGCCTTTCCAAGGCTAGTCAGTCCTAGCCACAAAGAAGGAAAAGAGAATTCAACGAGGTAAAATCCAAAGAGAGAACTAAGTCACATCATTAGCATTCTGCTCCAGGAAATGATCTTGGAAAGAACCAGTCCCTGGTGGAATTCATATTTTGGGGATGAAATGAGGGAAGGAGGAAATATGTGAGTTTCCCCTTGTCGACAATTTATTGAAATAATCTTCTCTTTTTTCTAATATTTAATTTCCCTCGAAGCTTTGATGAATCAGTTCCAGTCCTGCCTCCTTTAATGAGTCTTCCACAACCACCCAAATCCATAAGAGTCTATCTTTTCTTTATATCTAGAACCTCCATTGCCTTACCTCACTCACTCCTGATTGTCAGTAAATATGTAGTTAAATTTGGAGGAGTCTTGATAAGGTTGAAAAGATGTATGAGGATATAAGAGAGCCTAAAAAGAAGCTGAAGACATAAAAGCACTGCAGCAATCAAAAAGGTGAAATTTAAAAAGAAAAATGTACAAATTAAAGCATTAAGTTAGAATAGGATTTAAGTAAACAAAACATGACAAATAATTCAAAAAATATTATAGTGAGGAGCTTTTATTTCACTTGATATTCTAATGCAGGAGTCAGCAAACTACAACCTGTAGGCCAAATATGGCTGCTGCTTGTCTTTGTATTAATAAATAAAATATTATTGGAGCACAGTTATGTCCACTTGTTTTATGTATTGCCTACAGCTGCTTTCCCACTATGACAGCAAAGTTGAGTCGTTGTGGAAAACACCTTATTACAAACTCCTGTTCTAATCTATACATAGAAAAGCCATCTTATCAGCCAAAATTGGCAGCCACAAATAAAAAATAATAAAAGATCTAAATTTGCACTAGCTTGGTTTACTCCCTATTAAATAGTACAGGGTTCTTTCCACTACCACTCATACACTGAGAAAACCGATTAAGAGATTCTGGAAGCATATTTTATAACAGAATATATATTCATGCTGACCATATATTGGTATTTCCCAAGGAAAGCAATGTTAAATAAGTTTCTAAAAACTTAAAAAGAAATAACAAAATGAAGCCAAACATAATAACAAATTAATACTTTCATTAGTGATCACTTGAAATATATGACTACTAACTTACTTTTAAGTAAGAATGCTACATATGAATTTTCAAGTTGAGCTTAACTGGATATAGTATCCTCTAATTGTTCATTTTTCTATGTAATTATAAAGGTAACTATTTATTAGTGTCTTTCTCTGAACACTATTTTTCAGATCAAGGTAATATAAAAATTCCCTATGTTCTTTGAACATACAGAAGATATAACAAAGGTTTGACACTAGATAAAATCACTTAATTTCTTCAAGCTTTGAGTTTCTCAAATATTAAATAAAGATCTTATTATCTACCTTAGTAGCACCATTGATATAAGATCAACCGATCACTGAAATTTCAAAAATTGATGTTATATAACTATTTAAAAAAATATATGTAAGGCACTAAAGCATAGTAAGACTTATTAGTTGTATTATTTATTTATGGAGAGGGTGAGACTAATTTTAAAAGGAATTTTAGTAAATGATCATAATCACTCATAAAATTGGCTATTCTTTTACAAATAGAAAAAAAAACTCTCTTAAAGTCTCTTTTCATAAAGTACTTTAAAAGACATTAAGAGACATTTGCACTTTTTATGGAACTATGAACATTCATGGAATGGAATAGTATAGGAATCATTTCAGCAATTTCATAGTTCATTTTATGAACTATGTAACATTTCGTACTTCATTTTATGAACTATGTAACATTTCGTAGTTCATTTTATGAACTATGTAACATTTCATAGTTCCATTTTATGCCAATGATGCATAATTTAACTACGTATTTAATGATGAATAAGCAATAGTAATTTTTACTTTTCCTATAAATCTTTTACTTTTAACTATGTATTTCATGATGAATAAGCAATAGTAATTTTTACTTTTCCTATGATAAATCTTTTTTTCCCTATGATAAATCAGATAATCTTTCCCACAGGTAAAATGAGAACAATTCTAGATCCTAGGTTTAAAGTGATACTTAGGTAAAATAAGAAGTTTCTGAAATAGTCCTCATTCATGCCTGCTCTGGACCAAATTGCCTTCCTCAAAAATTCTTATGTTGAAGCCCTAACCCCCAATATGATGGTATTTGGAGACGGGACCTTTGGGAGGTAATTAGGTTTAGATGAGACCATCAAAGTGGAGCCCTCATTCTGGGACTGGTGCTATTACATGAAGAGACACCAGAGAGACTGCTTCTGCTCTCTCCCTGCAATGTGACGACACATCAAGAAGGTGACCACCTGCATGCCAGGAATAGAGCGCTCACTGTGGAACTGAATTGGCTGGTACCTTGATCTTGGACTTCCCAGCTTCCAGACTGTAAGAAATAAATTTTTCTTGTTTAAGCCACTCAGTCTAGGTTATTACATTATGGCAGCTCAAGCTGAATAATATCTTGGCAATATGTAAATACGTTCCCATTAAAATCTAACTCATTAGTCATAAGGTAAATTCACTGAAAGAGTAATAAAGCACATTTGTAATAACATACATTCACTAAAGTGATATATATTAGCTTAGTAATGTAAAATATTTTAACTGGACCTTAATTGTTGCATATTACACCAACAGGCTTAACACTGCTAAGGTAAGGGAATCATTGAATAAATGATGGTATATTCATACAGTGTAATACCATGAAACCATCAAAAGCACATTTCATTTGGAAGAATGTTTCACAATACAAGAAAAAATGATATAAGGCAAGTATACAACGTTACATACAATAAGATCCCATTTTACAGGAGGAAAAAGTGAGTACAGATATATAGATATAGATATATAGATATGTAAAGAAATAAACCAGGCCTGGCACGGTGGCTCTCTCCTGTAATACCAGCACTTTGGGAGGCCTAGGTGGGCAGATTACCTGAGATCAGGAGTTCAAGACCAGCCTGGCCAACATGGTGAAACCCTATCTCTACTAAAAATACAAAAATTAGCTGGGCATGGTGGCACGTGCCTGTAATCCCAGATACTTGGGAGGCTGAGGCAGAAGAATTGCTTGAACCTGGGAGGCAGAGGTTGCAGTGAGCCAAGATCCTGCTACTGCACTCCAGCCTGGGCAACAAAGTAACTCTGTCTCAAAAAAAAAAAAAAAAGAAAAGAAATAAACCAAATTTTTACTGACGAGATTTCAGTATTTCTACACATTCTATAATGAATGTATGTTCCTATTATAATCAGAAAGTATTAAACCTTTTTAATAGGTTAACAGTGACTGCGTGACTGCCAGTCTCAGTCTCATTTTTTTACTATTAAATTCTGAATACTGCTTCTCTATCCCTTCCAGACCAGGGAGAGGGTGGGAGAGGGAGAGAGGGAGAGGGAAGAGTGAGAGTGACGGGGAGAGGGAGAGGGAACAGAAGGAGGAGGAGAAGGAAGAAGAGGAGGAGGAGGAGCAGGAGAAGGGGGGAGAGGGATGGGGAGAGGGAGGAGGAGGAGGAAGGGAGGAAAAGAGGAAGGGAGGGAGCAGGGAGGTAGAAAGGGAAGGGAAGAAAAAGGGTGGGAGAAGACTCTCCCTCAGAATACATAACCACTACATGAGGCAAAAGGTAGCTTACCAAGTTAATAAAAGAGTAATCTCGGATTCAATAATTGTTTAAAAAAAGATCTGGTACATTTTAAACAAAGAGAATGTTTGTATTATTAAATCTTCAATTCTTCTAGTTGAGCTAATCACCAAAAGGTTACTTGAGCCATAAGACATCAGAGTTAAAGAATATTGAAAACTCTCAAACTTCTCAAGAACAGCAGGTTACTTCCTTCTGCCAGAGGCTATTCTATCGGTTCCAGAGCAATAACATACACTAAACCTCTGTACCTCAATTTATATTCAATGGTACTCCCAGACCAGCCTTATAAATATATTTTTTTTTGCAAATTACCCAATTTATTAAAAAAATTATTAAATATTCCTGATGAGCCCTAAGTAGCTTACTAAGGGAATCTTACGTTTCTATAAAAATGGTTCACTGTTTGGAGCTGGGGTATTAGCACCACATCTCAATATGTCATCCTTACTGTATAAGAGCATGTTAATAAAATGTTTTTAAAGCTGGCTTGCTTTGGAGGTGATGAAATTGCACAAATCCCTCCATATTTTCTTACCTATTCTACTGGTGATCAGTAACAGCACATTTATGCTACCTAAGTTATGTGGATGACAGGAGTAATCATTGTAACATAAGAAAAGGCCAGGTGCGGTGGCTCACGCCTGTAATTCCAGCACTTTGGGAGGCAAAGGTGGTCAAATCATGAGGTCAGGAGTTCAAGACCAGCCTGGTCAACATGATGAAACCCCGTCTCTACTAAAAATACAAAAAATTAGCTGGGCGTAGTGGCAGGTGCCTGTATTCCCAGCTACTCAGGAGGCTGAGGCAGAAGAATCGCTTGTACCCAGGAGGTGGAGGTTGCAGTGAGCCAAGATTATGCCACTGCACTCCAGCCTGGACGACAGAGTGAGATTCCGTCTCAAAAAAAAAAAGAAAGAAACTAAAGAAGTTATAGAATTAGGCCAGTGCGGTGGCTCACACCTGTAATCCCAGGACTTTGGGAGGCCCAGATAGGTGGATCACCTGAGGCTAGGAGTTCAAGTCCACCCTGGCCAACATGGCAAAACCCCATCTCTACTAAAAGTACAAAAATTAGCCAGACATGGTGGCACACGTCTGTAATCCCAGCTACTCAGGAGGCTGAGGCAGGAGAATTGCTTGTCCTGGGAGGCAGAGGCTGCAGTGAGCCGAGATCATGCCACTGCACTCCAGCCTGAGTGACAGAGTGAGACTCTGTCTCAAAAAAAAAAAAAAAAAAGTATATATATATATATATATATATATATATAGAGAGAGAGAGAGAGAGAGAGAGAGAGAGAGAATTAAATTCAAGAAATAGTCCCAAGTACCTCAGGCTAATAAAATGAGGTAGATGAAAGAAAAATTATTAAAACGAGGAAATCATAAACGAACATGCATTCTAAAGAAAAAAGCAAGAACCAAAACTCATAGAATATCACTTAGTGCAAAGTGAATGTTAGAAAGAAAAATCCCAAACTCTTTCACCAGCAAGCATTTATGTACACATATGCATGAATTTTCTGTTTTCTGAATCATTTGAAAATAAGTTGCAGCTATCAGAACCCATCACTAAATATCTTCGTACATTGTTTCATATGACCAAAGACAGTAGCATTATTATTCCCAGGAAATTTAACTTAATAGAATATTATCTAACACACAGCCTATATTTAAGTTCACCGAATTATTCCAATAGTGAAATCTATAGTAGCTTTTCTTTGTCAATGAAGATCCAATCAAGGATCCCACATTGTATTGAGTCATCATATTCTTTCAGTCTGTTTTAATATATAGTTGTTTTTTTTTTTAAAAAAAACCTTTCCTTTTTGTTTTTTTATTTCATCATATTAACATTTTTTAGAGAGCCTAGGCTGGATGTTTTCTAGAATGCGTATTTTTTATAGTCTTTATTTTATAGGTTTTTAATGTCAAGTTTCTCTGTGGAAATCTTACACTGTGGCTTCTCAATCCATCCTACCTACCACTGCTTACAGTATCTAATACATTATCAGGGCACATTTTATCAGTGTGCTTTTCCTATACTACCTTTCCCCCAACCCTCTGCTAAACTAGTGTTAGTGTTCTTCTTTTGTAATGTCTGACTCAGTATTAAAAGAAAAAATATGAGAAAATGAATTTTGTTTACAAAAGGTTTAGTCCCTAAGACAAACCAACCTACTCCTGTGTGGCAAGCCCTTTAGGAGAGCTCGCCTGAGTAATAACAGCTGTCTCTGTGGACCACATGTCCTTTCTTTTCCTGAGTGGAGTCTGTGAGCCAAAGGTCAGAATTGGACTGTTCGCAACTACGGAAGGATTTTTTTTAAGAGGCTGTGAGAGTGGAAGAAAAAGCAACTGGCCGGTTAGACATTTAAAGAGGACTTTAACAAAACCTTTTAACCCACTGTAAACCAAAAATAAAATTCCAAGTTCCCCAAATAACTGAATGGACTCCTCCTCTTGGCCAAGGGCATTCCAAAGTTAACTTGATAAATTAGTTCAGGCTGTGATAGGAAGAGGGGGTCAGCTATACCTCATTATACCCTCCTCCCACTGGAATTCAGGGACAGCTGACAAGAATTAAAACAATGATTTTAAGACTGATGAAGCAGATTTTTTGTAGCAATAAGACACCAAATTCCAGCCGGGTTTACAGGACACACAGCAAGCCCTGAAAGAAACTGAAGTATTTCACTCCAAAATATATTTCTTTGACATATTTTGAAATGGCCCTGCAAAACTGTGTCTTGTGGGGAAAATCTACATTGTGTGGAGAATCCCCCTCCCTTTCCAGGTGTTCTCCCTGATCCGGGGGAGAATTAACTAAGAGTCTGGGATCTTTTTAGGTCTGATAAGAGCTCTGAAGCCTGCCACCTGGAGGCTTCATCTGCATGATAAAACCTTCGTCTCCACAACCTTATCTTAACCCAGACACTCCTAGGTCTTCAGGTAACAACTCTTTTAACCAGCTGCCAAAAAAATTTTTTTTGAATCCACCTATGACCAGAAACCCCCACCCTGTCCCCCTCCTTTTGAGTTGTCCTGCCTTTCCCAATGGAACAAACGTACATCTTACGTGTATTGATTTATGTTTTATGCCACCTTAAAATGTATAAAACCAAGCTATAGCCCGACCACCTTGGGCATATGTTCTCAGGATCTCCTGGAGCTGTGTCAGGGGACATTGGTCACTCATATTTGGCTCAGAATACATCTCTTCAAATATTTTACAGAGTTTGACTCTATTCGTTGACACCATATTAATATAAAAGATTGAGTCACTTATCTATTTCCTATTAATGACTAGAACAGGATCTACTAGAGAGATGCACTGAAGATCTGGAGTTCAACGTGAATAGAATGGAAACAAATGCTACCTACACAGAACAGTTCAGCCCCATAAATGATTCGCTTTTTTTTTTTCCCGTGGTCCAGTGTCTTTTTTTTTTTTTTAACTAGAAAGGAAAATCAAAAGACGAAAGCCATTCTTCATACATTATGTAATCAAATGAATGTCAGCAACAGACGTGTGTTCAAATGAAACATTTACAAGACAGTTCACAAAAGGAGCTCATTTGGATTTACTTAAGCCAAGGGCACTATAAAACTCTAATTTTAAAAGAACTTTAAAATCCAATTGCGTTGGGAAATTGTCTTTAAAGATACATTTCCTCTCTATATGATTCTATAATTATTGCTGGGAAATCTTTTGGAAAATATTGATAAAGTCTAATAATGTTGGAGGTATCTTTGTGTATGGTAATGTAGAATACATCTGTTTCCCCAGATTTAACTTGAATTCTCAAACAGCAAGCAGAAGTCCTACTATACAGCTATTATTCAGGATCTGTGCAATGGGATCTGTGCTACCATACTTCGACAACAACAAAAATCAAAACAACAAACATTTTGTGAATGCTCAGTACTTTTTTATATGCATTCTGGCAAAGAAAAGTATGAATGTTCTTAATCTTTCTTAAACAGACCTGCTCAAAATAAAACATATTTTTATTTTGGCATAAAATATAATGGCAGACAATTTTAGATAATATATATTAAGTGTCAAGCTGTATAGTACAGAATACTGTGACACGGCATAATAAGTTTTCAGTAGAAAGAACTGGATAAAGATTGCAGTAATTAGAAAGGCATAAAAGGGCAAAGTCAGTTGTCAAGAACTACCAGGAAAGCAACTTCAGTTAAGGCACAAAACGTGAATGGTTTTTGTGGTTGGTGTGGCCCAATAATCCTGGAGACTGAGAGAGTGAGTGCCACAGAATGTCAGTTAAAGTTAAAAACTTCCTGGTTATTAATTTGTCCCTGAAATTAACTGGAAAAAGTCTCTTCATAGTAATTTTAAGATTTAGAATCTCTGTATATTTTTCTGTTTGTATGCCTACAATGGTACTAGGCAATGGTTCCAAGACAGATTTTTTTCTTTCACATTTGAACATTTCTTAAATCAGGGTTCATCTTAGTCAATTGAATATCATAGTTTAATTGACAGCAGGACAAAAGGATAGCAGTTTTGAGGGTTTTTTGTTGTTGTTGTTGAAGTTTTTTAAAAGACAGGGCTTCACTATGTTGCCCAGGCTGGCCTTGAACTCCTGGGCTCAGGTGATCTATTGCCACAGCCTCCTGAGTAGCTGGGACTACAAGCATGACCACCACACCTGGCTTTGATAATAGTTCACTGGTTTATTCTGATAACATGCCTTCACTGTTTGCTATCTGACCAGTACAAACACCCTCAATATTCTTGAATGAGATGGCAACACTAAAACTGTGTTTTGCCCTTTGGAATAAAAAATGACAACATCCAATAACAAATAAAAAAGAAAAATAAATAATAAAATAACAGTCACATAGGTTAACTGTGGTAGTATAACTTAATTTAGAAGACGTAAAAATAATATTTGCTAAGCATTGGCAAAGCCATTTTTTTGTGTGTTTTATACTACAGAAGACACTGATAAGTTTCAACCTTCAAAATTTTACTTTAGAAGATCAACAAGCAAGAAAATGAAGTCAAAAACTACCTCTTTCTATTCTTGAAAAGCAGTCCAAAGCAAAAAAGAAAATAAGACAAAGGTAAACTCTATCTTGGATAAAGTTTTATCTACGAGGCATCTTTACCTGAATCTCAATATGTGAGGACAGAAAGCAAATGAGGAAATACGAAATAATTTGTCAGAACAGAAGAAGGTAAAACCTTAGTGTTGAGAGAGAGACAAAAATCACTAAGAAGAAATTTGACTTGTCCAGCACAGCCCTAGAAACACAAGAGGAGCAGGTGGGGCGCAGAGATAAGAGGCTGGTAACAGGAGGTTGTTTTCTAGTTTGCAAAGGGCAGTTAAACCCCCAGTTGTCACCTGAATCAAGCAGACAGGAAATTAATCTCTCCTACACTAGTAAAAAAAAAATAGATAAACAGAGAAAATGAGCTAAAGAAACTGTAGGCTTGGGGATGCTGGACACAGAGTGTCAGAGGCATGTGAACCTGAGCAACTTCATCTTAAATAGTTGCTGGGTAAAATGAGGCTGAAACCTACTGGGCTGCATTCTCAGATTGTTAAGGCATTCTAAGTCACAGGATGAGACAGGAGGTCATGACAAAAGACAGGTCATAAAGACCTTGCTGATAAAACAGGCTGCAGTAAAGGAGTCGGCTAAAACCCACCAAAACCAAAATGGCCAGGAGAGTGACCTCTGGCTGTCCTCACTGCTACACTCCCACCCGCGACATGACAGTTTACAAATGCCATGGCAACGTCAGGAAGTTACCCTATATGGTCTAAAAAGAGGAGGCATAAATAATCCACCCCTTGTTTAGCATATCATCAAGAAATAACCATAAAAATGGGCAACCAGCAGCCCTCAGGGCTGCTCTGTCTATGGAGTAACCATTATTTTATTTCTTTACTTTCTTAATCAACTTGCTTTCACTTTGCACTATAGACTGGCCCTGAATTCTTTCTTGATTGAGATCCAAGAACCCTCTCTTGGGGTCTGGATTGGGACCCCTTTCCTGTAACAAGAGGAGGTCAGAGATGAGGCATGGTACAAAAAGCAGAGGGATTCAGTGAAGAAACTCACAAGCCACAGTCTGGGAGAAAATATTTGCAAAAGATAAAGGACTTAACCAAAATGTACAAAGAACACTTACAACTCAACAATAAGAAAATGAGTAATCTGATTTTAAAATGGGCAAAATATCTCAATAAATACCTCACCAAAAAAGATATGTACATGGCAAATAAGTATATGAAAATATGCTTAACATCAATAATGATTTGCATATTAAAATAGTGAGATGTCACCACACACATATTAGATCTAGGCCAAAACCCAAAACACTGACAACAGCAAATGCTGATGAGAATATGGAGCAGCAAGAACTCTCATTTATTGCTTGTGAGAATATTGTAGACATTTTGGAAGACAGTTGAGCGGTTTGTTATGAAACTAAACACATTCTTATCATACAATCCAGGAACTGGTATTTACTCAAATGAGTTAAAAATATATGTCCACACAAAAACTGGCACACAGATGTTTATAGCAGCTTTATTCAAAAGTGCCAAATCTCAAAAGTAAGGCGTCCTTCAGTAGGTGAATGGATAAACTGATCCAGACGATGGAATATTATTCAGAGATAAAAAGAAATGAACTATCAAGCCATGGGAAAACATGAAGAAATCTTAAATGCATATTGTTAAGTAAAAGAAGCCAAATTGGAAAAGCTACATATTCTATGATCCCAATTACATGACATTCTAGAAAAGGCAGAAGTATAAAGACAGTAAATAGATCAGTAGTTGCCAGGGGTTGAGGAGAGGGAGGAAGGAATAGGCAGTGTTACAGGTATCATAGCTAGGCAAGACTGGGGCAGGACAGGGCTCTGCCCCACCCCCCCACTAGAAATGTCAGGTGATGGTTTGGCAATTATCACACTGCCTCTCTAAAAATAATTCAGCAGCACCAGGGACAGGCCATTTCCTGATGGTCGACACCTGTTAACATCGAAATGTTAATTGGATGCAGGCCCCAGGGAGAAGCAACTTCCTGGGCATGCAGATTAAGAGAAAAAAATGGCAAAGTATCTTCTGGGTACACTACGCTTGAAAAACGAAGAAAGCCTCAGATGGGCATGAGTATAACTCCCTAAACACACTACGCGTGCTCTGCACATGCAGGCAGCCCTCCCTTAGGGAAAAATCATAGGAAAAAGGTGAGCCTATAAAAGTCCTAGCATCAGGTTAAATGGGGACTTGACCTTCTCTCTTCAACCTTCATATGCCTGCTTGGGTCTCTTCCAAGTGCACCTTCCTTTCTCCTGTTCTAAGGCCTTTTAAATAAATTTCCATTCCTGCTCTGGAACTTGCCTCAGTCTGTTTTTCTGCTTTATGCCCCTCAGTTGAATTCTTTCTTCTCAGGAGGCAAAGACTGAAGTTGCTGTGGACCCGTATGGATTTGCCGCCGGTAACTCGGGGTAACTCAGATCTCTTGCACCGCTAACATATTTGGTGCCGTGACTTGGATACCTTCCTAGTGGTAAGAGATTTCTATGCCTCACCTTCTTCAGCTGGAGGCATCTGACCCACATGCATGGCTTTTCCTCTCTTTCCTGCTTACTAACAAATTCCCCAGAGTAATTACTCTTGGCCAGAGTGACTCTGCTCCGCCCAGCTGATTTCTCAGCTCACCTTGCGCTGGGTGGCTTGCAAGGGTGGTAGGGACTTGAGGGTCTGTACCGAGCAGATCTAAGGCATTATATGGCCCTTCTTGACAGGAGCCTTGCACAAATGGTGGGCCTAAAGCCTAAACCATGTAATGTCTGGGGCCTCCTCTGCTTTTTCAACTAAAATCGGCTTTTTTCCAGGACAAATACGAATTGGAACTCTGGCTGTGCTGGCTTTTCATAACTCACCAAGTGCTTTTTGTTCCTGTTATATCCCGGGGCTAAGTTTTCTAATGGCTCTTAAAAGCTGCTTTTCCACCTGCACAGACCTTCACTCTGGCCCTTTTTAAGGACTCCACCCACTTGCTTTTTAAGTTAGCACCACTTTAGGAGCTGGAGAAATTCTTAGGCCAAGCCGCAGGTCCTCAGGGGTTACTGATTCATGTTTGACCTTCTGTTCCAGAAGGTGAACAAATGTTGCCCTCTTGAATCCATGGGCTACTGTTCTTGCAAGCATTTGAGGGGTTTCCATGAGTGTTCCTTCTACTTCCTCCTTTAGCTCCCGTTTCTTGAATTACTTTCACACCCTTCTCAACAGGCAACAGGGCCTTCAAAGTCATATTCTAGGGGACAGAATTCCAGGCCCTGTAGCAGTTAATGGAGAAATAAGCTTCTAAGAAAAGACATGATCATTTTATTACTAAAATACTTCAAGTGAGGGTTACTATAAGGTCGTGGCGACAAGGCCAGCCCAAGGCCACAGACACAAGAGATCCACATGACAGAGATGAAGGGTGGTCCCAAGCTAAACTTATGATGAGATGGGACTGAGAGACAAGACTAGCCAGATTTCCTAGGCCGACTAAGAATGACTTCCACCCCTCCGGATCCGGCAGGGTGTCCACTGTGCTCCTGATCCAGTGAGGTGCCCACTGCCGCTCTGGATCCGGCTAAAGGCTTGCCATTGTTCCTGCACGGCTAAGTGCCCGGGTTCGTCCTAATCAGCTGAACACTAGTTGCTGGGTTCCACGGTTCTCTTCCGTGACCCACGGCTTCTAACAGAGCTATAACACTCACCGCATGGCCCAAGATTCCATTCCTTGGAATCCATAAGGCCAAGAACCCCAGGTCAGAGAACACTTGGCTTGCCACCATCTTGGAAGCGGCCCACCGCCATCCTGGTAGCTCTGGGAACAAGGACCCCCTGGTAACAGGACTAAGGGTACCCGTTAAGACTGGTTAAGCCCGGAACCCAGAACTGAGGGTACATGGCAAGACCAGTTAAGCCTGGAACCCAGAACTAGGGGAATATGGTAAGACTGGCTAAGCCCAGAACCCAGAACCGGGGGTACATGGTAAGATCGGTAAAGCCTGGAACCCAGGACGAAGGGGGATGCCTCATCCAGGATAATAGGAAGAAAGGGGGAATGCCTTCTTTTTCCTTTTTCTTCTCCTCTGTTCTCTCTTCACAAGTGGCAGATGGGTAATCATGTCTCCACACGGCAGGGCATGTTCCTCAGATGCATTCCCCAAAACTGGGAAGTTTAATTTCCCCGAACTTTAAACTACTTGGCTTCAAAATAAACTGGGAGGAAATTACTTCTAAACTTCCATTCTTATTCTGGAACTTGCCTTGGTCTGTTTTTTTTGCTTTATGCCCCTCAGTTGAATTCTTTCTTTTGAGGAGGCAAAGACTGAAGTTGCTGTGGACCCATATGGATTCACCACCAATAATTTGGGGTAATTCGGATCTCTTCCACTGCTACAAGAGCACAGAGGATTTTTAGGGCAGGGGAACTATTCTATATAATGCCACAATGGTGGACACATGTCATTATACATTTGTCAAAATCCCTAGGATGTACAACACCAAGAACAAATCCTAATGTAAACCACGGACTTTAGGCAATAATGATGGACTTTGGATGATAATGATGTGTCAATGTAGGTCTAGAGATTCTAACATATCACTCTACTACATGATGCTGACAGTCAGGGAGGCCATGTGTGTTGGAGAAAGGGGGATGGGAACTCTGTACTTTCTGCTCAACTTTGCTGTGAAACTAAAAACTGCTCTAAAAGAGTAAAATATTTTTTAAAAATCTGCATCCTGAACAATGTGTCCCCAGTTCTCCCCACACCTGCCCAAATTCTGAATGCCAAGAGTCAGGCAGCAGATTAAAGAATTCTCTGAAGAAAATTAAATATCTATTCACATTGACATTTGGGTGTGTTCAATTTATTAAAAAAAAAAATCTGCTGGGGTTCCAGTTTCCACCTAGAATGTAGAAATATAAATGGAGCAATGTTCTACCTAATGACTACGAAATAACCTATAAATTCATCAATTTTCATGAACCTATCAGAAAGCTGAGATCACAGTGCAACCAATTGGCCTTCACTCTAAGAAAAGCCTCCAAGGACAGACAGGACACAGGCATTGGCTCACTTGTGGCAGAGCACAGAAGGAAAATGAGAAGGTCACATAACTGGGTAAGAATTCAGCAAAAATTTACTAAAAATTGCTAAAGGTAATAACATGGGCAAGTGTGAGAAAATGGAACCCAGGGAAGCCACAGACACAATCAAGTTTGCCTACTCATAGTGTCTTTTCTATGTCCTCGGTGGGTAGTCACAAGAAAAACTGTTTACTGGGTAGGAGACTAGAGAAAGCTTTGCTCAGAGAAACAGGCCTCTCACTGCAGGGAAAGCATAAAAACTACCCAGATCCTTCTCATCTAAGGAACAAAAGCCATAAGCTACTAGGGTAAGGGCGACAAACCCTCTTTTTCTACCGCCGCCCCACCTCGGCACCTTTACCCCCAGGGCAAATGTGATAACCTAGTGAGGCTGGGGAAACAGAATAAAAGAAAAACTCTTTGGGAGAATGGGCAGGAATCCACTGGATGTAAATGAAAACAAAATGTATCAAAACTTGTAGGATGCAGCTCAAACAGTGGTCTGCAATCTGTTTTGTAAATAAAGGAACACAGGCATGCCTTTTCATTTATGTGTTGTCTATGGCTGCCTTCCCATTATCCTGGCATGACTGAGTAGTTGTTATAAACTACACTGAAAAAGAAAGACCTCAAATCAATAATCTAAATTCACACCTCAAAGAATCAGAAAAGGAAGAGTAAATGAAACCCAAAACTAACGGAAGAAAACAATAAAGATTAGATATAAATGAAACCAAGAATAGAAAACAGTAGAGAGAACCAATGAAACCAAAAGTTGATTTTTTAAAATGATCAACAAAATTGACAAGCCTTAGACTGATTAAGACAAAGGAGAATCACACTTTTACCACTATTAACATTGTACTGGATGTCCTAGCTAGAGCAATTACACAAGAAAAAGAAATATAAGGCATCCAAATTGGGGAAGTAAAACTATCATTATTTGCAGATGATACAATTTTTTTTATGTACAAAATCTCAAATGACCAACAAAAAACTATTCGAGTTAATAAACGAATTCAGCAAATTTGCAGAAGATTTAGAAGCTTTAGGTCTCTGAGGCACAAGAATCACTTGAGACCAGGAATTCAAGACTAGCCTGGGCAACAAAGCAAGAGTCTGTCTCTACGAAAAATTTAAAAGTTAGCTGGGTGTGGTGGTATGCACTTAAGAGTCCTAGTTACTCGGCAGGCTGAGGTGGCCAGATTGCTTTAGCCTAGGAGTTCAAGGGCATAGTGAGCTATGACCTTGTCACTGCATTTCAGCCTGGGTGACAAAGCGAGAACTTGTCTCTCTTTAATTAAAAAAAAAAAAAATCAACACACATCAATTATAAACTATCAATGAAGCAATGAACACTCTGAAAAGAAAATTAAGAAAACAATTCCAATTACCCTGGTACTACTGATGCTGTGACTTACATGCCCCAAATAATTTAATGTTAATAGAGACTGAAGTTTGTAAATGTGAAGAAAAGGAAAGCCTTAATGGCCAATACACTGGGAACTGGGTATAACTCTTAGTTTATCTCATCTATGTTGGAGCCTCTAGAGAGTGACAGCTACTGATATCATTAAGGTATGTGGTGGTTAGGAATCAGAGTGCTTTATTTTCTTCCAAAATTTATGGAGTTGGTCTGTACCTGGCTCTGTACACTGAGGTACATTACATAGGTAAACACGCACCAAATATGTTGAGGAAGGACCACAATTCTAGCGATCTCTTCTAATTTGGAATGCTGTAACATAAAACCTATGCTTGCTCTCAAAGCATTTTTTATGGGTTCTCCAACCAGTTCTTGCCCCTTCATCCATTCAAGGATTGCTGATATTCTTAGGCAGAAGGGAAGTGAAGCCAAAAGTGACATTCCTTCCCTCATCTACTCATCTAGTTCACGGCTCTACGGGTCATATCAAAGAAAAGAAGCTGGGAAACCTCTGGTATATTGATAAAAATAAATGAGAAAAGGAAGGCTGTTTTCCTCCACCTGCTAAAACACTATAACTATCAGTTTCTCAATTTTTTTTTTTTTTTGCCATTCTATTCATCTACGTATATCAAGGAAAGAGACCCTAATAGGAGCTAGACTCTTCTTTTAAACACTTGTTTTCTAATTGTCCTTCTTAAACCTACCCGATGAGCAGATGACATAACCATCACCTAGGGCTGGCTCAAGGTCACATGCAGGCCTCTGAAAAATGCATTTTGGCATTACAACCTTGGAGAAAAAATCATCCACAAAGCAACCTTGGAGCAGTGACTTAACAGCAGATTTTTCTTCTTGGTGACTGAACTTTGGAATTGAAAGAAGCAGAACATTGGAGAGGGGATGTAGGGTAGGCTACAAAAATGGCAAGAGATCAGACTGCCTGCCTGCCTCGTATACAGATAGAAGATGTAAAATGCACCACAATGAAATTACTAATGAGAGCAACAAATACTCAAAGCTGCAATAGCAAAGATTTCCTATATTTTCATGCTCAATTCAGACAAAATTTCTTCTTAAATACAATAAAGCCAATTAAAAAAAAAAACATTTATATTGCAAAAATCTGGATTAGGGAAGTTGATAAATATTTAAGAACTAATTATGCTTCTTTTTCTCTACACCTTTGCCATTACTAGTGATCTCCCTGGAATGAGATCACTAGTAATGGATCTCCCTCCTTTTGTCATATCCCTATTGAAAATGATGCTTAGGAAAAGTATATGTACTATATATTCCCTGATTACTAAAGTAATCACTATTCATTGTAGAAAATTTGGATAATATATTAAAAACAAAAGGAATAAGGAAAAGCATTCCATCCTTTATCTTATTACAACTGTTATCTTTTTCCCATATCTCACCTTGTAACAGAACCTAATAAGAGGTTGGATATAGGGAATGAAATACAAAGAAAAATTTAAAATCACACCAAGTATTTGGAATCTGGTAAGTAAGATAAAAGTTGCGGTCATGATAGAAAATGTATACCTTTTTTCTTTTTTTGAGACAGAGTCTAGCTCTGTTGCCCAGGCTGAAGTGCAGTGGCACGATCTAGGCTTACTGCAATCTCTGCCTCCTGGGTTCAAGCGATTCTCCTGACTCAGCTTCCCAAGTAGCTGGGACTATAGGCATGCGCAACCACACCCAGCTAAGGTTTGTATTTTTAGTAGACACGGGGTTTAACCATGTTGGCCAGGCTGGTCTCAAACTCCTGGCAACAGGTGATCCACCTGCCTCGGCCTGAAAAGGTATGCTTTAAAAAGTTAACTACACCAAGTTGATCTTCAAATGACCAATTTTGTAGTGATTGTTATACCTACCAAATAAAAAAAAAACTATCCAAAAATACACCATAAGTTTTACTATGCCCATGCAATTTCCTGTCATCAAAAGCACAAATTCTTTGTGCTGTATATCAAGTAAACTCAATTATGACTAACATTTCTTTAGTATTTGGAAAAGGCCATATGACACCACAGTCTTGCTAATACATACCCCCTGAATGGCCAGGAATGCAGAGCAGATCTTAGGAGCAACTACCACTATAACCATTACATGGTATATCACAGCATCCACAAGATCGTGGAATCTGTTTTTAAGAATATCCTTCACCAAGGCAACCAAAGCAAAAATGAACAAATGGGATCACATCAAGGTAAAAAGCTTCTGCACAGCAAAGGATAATCAACCAAGTGAAGAGACAACCTACAGAGTAGAAAATATTTGCAAACTACCCATCTGACAAGGGATTAATGACCAGAATACATAAAAGCTCAAAAAACGCTATAGGAAAAAAATCTAATAATCCAATCAAAAAATGGGCATAAGATGTAAATAGACATTTCTCAAAAGAAGACATACAAATGGCAAACGGGCATATAAAAAAGTGCTCAACGTTATTGATTATCAGAGAAATGCAAATCAAAACTACAATGAGATATCATCTCATTCCAGTTAAAATGGCTTATATCTAAAAGACAGGCAGTAACAAATGCTGGCAAGGATATGGAGAAAAGGGAACCTTTGTACACTATGGATGGGAATGTAAATGAGTACAACCACTATGAAGGGCAGTTTGGAGGTTCCTCAAAAAACTAGAAATTAAACTACTATATGATCCAGCAATCCCACTGCTGGGTATGTGCCCAAAAGAGAGGAAATCAGTGTATCAAAGAGATATCTATACCTTATGTTTGTTGCAGCATCATTTATAATAGTTAAGATTTGGAAGTAACCTACGTGTCCATCAACAGATGAATGGATAAAGAAAATGTGGTACACAATTGCAAAGATGAAGGGGATGTTACCACTGATCTCACAGAAATAAAAACAGCCATCAGAAACTACTACGAACACCTCTGTGCACACAAACTAGAAAACCTAGAAGAGATAGACAAATTCTTGGACACATACACCCTCCCAAGACTGAACCAGGAAGAAATTGATTCCCTGAACAGATCAATAATGTGCTCCGAAATTAAATCAGTAATAAATAGCCTACCAACGAAAAAAAGCCCAGGATCAGATGGATTCATGGCCAAATTCTACCAGACATAAAAGGAAGAGCTGGTACCATTCCTACTGAAACTATTCCATAAAATTGAGGAGGAAGGACTCCTCCCCAACACATTCTATAAGGCCAGCATTAGTCTGATACCAAAACCTAGCAGAGACACACACAGAAAAAAAGAAAACTTCAGGCCAATATCCTTGATGAACACCAATGCAAAAATCCTTAACAAAATACTTGCAAACCAAATCCAGCAGCGTATCAAAAAGCTAATCCATGATGATCAAGTAGTCTTCATCTCTGGGATGGAAGGTTAGTTCAACATACCCAAATCAACAAATGTGATTCATCACATAAACAGAACTAAAGACAAAAGCCACATGATTGTCTCAATAGATGCAGAAAGGCTTTTGATAAAATTCAACATCCCTTCATGTGAAAAAAACTCAGTAAACAAGATATTGAAGGAACATACCTCATAATAATAATAACCATCTATGACAAACCCACAGCCAACATCATACTGAATGGGCAAAAGCTGGAAGCATTCCCCTTGAAAACCGGCACAAGGATGCCCTCTCTCACCACTCTTATTCAACACAGAATTGGAAGTCTTAGCCTGGGCAATCACACCAGAGAAAGAAATAAAGGGCATCCAAATAGAAAGAGAGGAAGTCAAACTATCCCTGTTTGCAGATGACATGATTCTATATATAGAAAACCCCATAGTCTCAGGCCAAAAGCTCCTTCAGCTGATAAACAACTTCAGCAAAGTTTCAGGATACAAAATCGATGTACAAAAATCACTAGCATTCCTATACACCAACAACAGCCAAGCTAAGAGACAAATCGGGAAGGCAATTCCATTCACAATTGCCACAAAAAGAATAAAATACCTAAGAATACCTGTACACAAAACATCACGTTCTCACTTATTTGTAGATCTAAAAATCAATACAATTGAACTTATGGACACAGAGAGTAGAACGATGGTTACCAGAGGCTGGGGAGGGTAATGGGGTAATGGGGGATGGTCGTGGGGGACTGGTTGAAAGATCTCCACAATGAGAATTACAAAACACTGCTCAAAGAAATCAGAGATGACACAAACAAATGAGAACACATCCCATGCTCATGGATACAAAGAATCAATATCATTAAAATGGTCATACTGACCAAAGCAATTCACAGATTCAATGCTATTCCAATCCAACTACCAATGATACTCTTCACAGAACTACAAAAAGCTATTTTAAAATTCATATGGAACCAAAAAAGAGCCCATATAGCCAAGGCAATCCTAAGCAAAAAAGACAAAGCTGGATCTATCACATTACTTGACTTCAAACTATACTACAGGGCTACAGTAACCAAAACAGCATTATACTGGTACAAAAACAGACACATAGGCCGGGCACGGTGGCTCACGCCTGTAATCCCAGCACTTTGGGAGGCCAAGACAGGCGGATCACCTGAGGTCAGGAGTTCAAGACCAGCCTGGCCAACATGGTGAAACCCCGTCTCTACTAAAAATACAAAAATTAGCCGGGCATGGTGGCAGGCACCTATAGTCCCAGCTACTTGGGAGGCTGAGGCAGGAGAATCACTTGAACCTGGGAGACGGAGATTGCAGTGAGCCGAGATCGTGCCATTGCACCCCAGTATGGGGGACAAGAGTGATACTTTGTCTCAAAAAATAAAATAAAAACAAAACAAAACAAAACAGGCACATAGACCAATGGAACAGAACAGAGTCCAGAAACAAGACTACATACCTATGACCATCTAATCTTTGACAAAGCAGACAAAAACAAGCAATGGGGAAAACATTCCCTACTCAATAAATGGTGCTGGGATAACTGGCTAGCCATATGCAGAAGATTGGAATTGGACCCCTTCCTTACACCATATACAAAAATCAACTCAAGATGGATTAAAGTCTTAAATGTAAAACCCAAAACTATAAAAACTCTGGAAGATAACCTAGGCAATACCATTCAGGACACACAAATGGGCAAAGGTTTCATGACAAGGACACCAAAAACAATCACGACAAAAGCCAAAATTGACAAATGGGATCTAATTAAAGAGCTTCGGCACAGCAAAAGAAACTATCATTAGAGTGAACAAGCAACCTACAGAATGGGAGAAAATTCTTGCAAACTATGCATCTGACAAAGATCTAATATCCAGCATCTATAAGGAACTTAAATGTACAAGAGAAAAACAACCCCATTAAAAAGTGGACAAAGGACATGAACAGACACTTTTCAAAAGAAGACATACATGCAGTGAACCAGCATACAAAAGAAAGGTCAATGTCACTGATCATGAGAGAAATGCAAGTCAAAACCACAATGAGATACCATCTCACACCAGTCAGAATGGCAATTATTAAAAAGTCGAAAAACAACAAATGCTAGTGAGGTTACAGAGAAAAGGGAACACTTATACACTGCTGGTGGGAGTGTTAATTAGTTCAACCATCGTGGAAAGCAGTGTGGCAATTCCTCAAAGAGCTAAAAACGGAACTACCATTTGACCCAGCAAACCCATTACTGGGTATATACCCAGAGGAATATAAGTCATTCCACCATAAAGACACATGCAGACGAATGTTCACTGCAGCACTATTCACAATAGCAAAGACATGGAATCAGCTTAAGTGCCCATCAATGACAGATTGGATTTTTTTTAAAAAAAGGGTAGATATACACCATAGAACACTATGCAGTCATAAAAAAATGAGATCATGTCTTTTACAAGAATATGGATAGAGCTGGAGGCTATTATTATCCTTGCAAACTAACTCAGGAACAGAAAACCAAATATCGCAGGTTTTCACTTATAAATGGGAGCTAAATGATGAGAACTCATAACACAAAGAAGGGAACGCTGGGGCCTACCTGAGAGTGGAGAGTGGAGGGTGGGAGGAGGGAAAGGAGCAGAAAAAATAACTGTTGGGTACTAGGCTTAACACCTGGGTGATGAAGTAAGTTGTACAACAAACCCCTGTGACATGAGATTACCTATATAACAAACTCACACATGTACCCCCAAACCTAAAAGTTTAAAAAAAGAAAGAAAATGTGGTACATGTACACAATGGAGTACAATTCAGCCATAAAAAAGAATGAGATTCAGTCATCTACAACAACATGGATGGAACTGGAGATCATTAGGTTAAGTGAAATAAACCAGGCACAGAAAGACAAACACTCCATGTTCTCACTTATTTGTGGGATCTAAAAATCAAAACAATTGAACTCATGGACATAGAGGGTAGAATGATGGTTACTAGAGGCTGGAGAGGGTAGCAGGGCGTTAGGGAATAAGGAGGGATAGTCAATGGGTACCAAAAGAAAAAAATAGAATAAGACTTACTATTTGATAGCACAATAGGGTAACTATAGTCAATAACTTAATTGTATATTTTAAAATAAAGATTGTAATTGGATTGTTCGTAACTCAAAGGATAAATGCTTGAGAGAACAGATACTCCATTTTCATTGACATGCTTATTTCATATTGCATCAAAACATCTCATATACCCCATAAATATATACAAGTACTATGTACCCACAGAATTTTTTTTAAAAAGAGAGTATCTTGCCAAAAAAGAAAAAAAAGAATATCCTGCTATTGGTTTGAGAGGTAAAGTAAGAGGTTAAAATAAGAGGACTATAACGTGTTATCTTGTCTGATCACAGGACTCAAATACAGGTTTTTGAATAAGAACTTGGAAATTAATAAAAGTTAATGAGCTGAGTCAGGTAAGACTGGAAGATTATTTTATGCAACAGAAAATAAGCACTGTAGAATCTGGTTGCATCTGGTGAGAAATCCTCTTTGAAAAGCCAGAGCCTTCAGAGCCAGCAGCCATTGGAGGCCCAGGTTCCCAGACAGCAGTATCTATGTATGAGACTCAGGTCCTGAGCTGGGGTGCAGACTCCCTGAATATCCCCTGAGGTACGACTGCAGTCTCTCATATAGTGGTCTCTATCATGTCAGTCCTTGAATGGACCTGATGTTCTGCCAATCACACATTCTCCTGTAATTCCTAAATTAGTTACCTAACTCAAGCATAATTCAAGGACTGAAAATAATTTCAATTAGCTATTTTGGATATAGACACCTATATTCTAGTTTTTTCTTCATTTCTTCCTTTCACACCTAAATGTACTGTGAAAGAATGAAAATATACAAATATGTTACCTAAGAGTTCCTCCATTATGTACTCTTCCCCTCCTCCTACCACGAAGTCATTATTAGATCCTAACAGTTCTACTTCCAAAATACATCATGATGTCTGCACTTACTTCTATCTCCATCACAACCACCCTAATGCAAGCCACCACCATCTGGCATTAGGCTTAGGACCACTGTCGTAGTCTCCTAACTGATCTTTCGGCTTCCCCTCATGCTGTGCCACAATTCATTCCTGAATCAGTAGCCAAAGTGGTCATCTCAAAACATAAATCATAACAGAACCCTTGCTTGCAGCCTGCCGATGGTTTCCCACCACACATGTACAAAAGGAAAAAAGTCAAACTCCTCTCTGTGGCCTTCAGAGTTGTATCTGATCTGATTCCCACTCCTGTTTTAAGCTGGCAGCCACTTTCACCAAATGAATCAACAACCAACCACCAGAGGCAGGAGAGGAAGCAGCACTAGCTGAAAGAGGCCAGTATCACACAAGCTGTATAGGTAGAGGCTTTGTGCAAAACACATAAGGAATTTGAATTTCTAAATACACTGAGTCGTCTTAAAGGAAGGTACCCCAATATAATGAATCATGTAACAGTCAAGTTATAACATTGTGCCGAATTCAGTAAACACTCCTTTCTTTGTAGGTAATGTAGAACCAGTGAAGGGATTTAAGTAGAGGAATAACTTGATCTGACTTGCATTTTAGAAATTAAAATTCTGGTTGCACTGTGGAGGATGTATTAGATGAGATTTGATTAAAGAACAGCCAAAGGCATGGAAATATCTCAGGAAAAGAGCCCTGTGGTTCCTAACACAAACCTTGGGCTGGAGACCTGATACCTGACTGAAGAGCTATTTAGGTCATACATAACACAGCAAGGGAAGCTGGTGGTTGCTTGAAAGTCAGGGGAGAGGTGCCCTCTCTCAGTTGTTGAGTCTGTTAATGAGGTCATGCACCTCTACAAACTTCATTCTATCTTCTTTTTTTTTTTTTTTTTTTTTTTTTGAGACGGAGTCTCGCTCTGTCGCCCAGGCTGGAGTGCAGTGGCGCCATCTCAGCTCACTGCAAGCTCCGCCTCCCGGGTTCACCCCATTCTCCTGCCTCAGCCTCTCCGAGTAGCTGGGACTACAGGCGCCCGCCACCACGCCCGGCTAATTTTTCTTGTATTTTTAGTAGAGACGGGGTTTCACCGTGGTCTCGATCTCCTGACCTCATGATCCGCCCGGGTCGGCCTCCCAAAGTGCTGGGATTACAAGCGTGAGCCACCGCGCCCAGCCAACTTCATTCTATCTTCAATCAAGGTTTATACTTTACAAGTTATAGAGGACTTGTACAGCACCTGCTAACTGAAATTACTCACATACCCCCCAGACAGTGACCTGCTATTTCAGATAAACCTGAGCTGGAATGGGCTATTATAACTCAGGCACCTCTGACTCCTGTGTTTATAGCTCTGTTCTTAGCTCCTATCTTCCCAGCAAAGCAGGCACATCTAAAAACACATCACCCCAAATTTCTCTATGTAACAGCCTAACGCCAATTGTGCTTAACCACTTTTCTGCCCAATGACAAAGGGACTATTATACTTCCATTAATACCTTTTGATCACTATGGCAATATTTTCAATTTAGGGTAGAGGTAGGATGTAGTGTAAGAATCACTAAGTGGCCCTTTAAAAAGACTACACATTCATTTCCATTCTGCATCCTATGGCCACCCACACACCCACCAAGGGAGGTAACTGAGTGGAAAAATGATTGACAACCACCTGCTTTACTAAATACAAAGATAAGGGCCAATAAAATTAATTCAGTTATTAGAATACTATGCCAACTTGTTTTTAAGAATTCTGAAACATAATAGTAGTATCCCAAACAGAATTCTTAGAGAAGCATCTGTGTTTTAAAATACTTTTCTGTTGTTTCCTATGGTGATAAACATTTTCAAGTCCCAATCTACTTCTCAGCAGGCACTACACATAGTTTAATGAGATCAATATTATGATGCACTCCCTACTGAGAAAGTCTCAGTGCCATAATAAAAGGATATGAAGTTAATGTAATGAAGTTCTAGGAAAAAACCTTAAAGTTCTCAACATTCAAATCCTTTAGAGAAAAAAAATCATACATAATTTAATGACAACCTTCCCAATACATTCCTCTTTCTACTATCCCATCTCCACTATTTTTTACAGAAAATGAAAACGCTGTATGTAACCCTAAAAGGGGAGCTAAAATAAATGACTGAATTACAATCAAAATGCATCACGCTAGCTTAGCAATTATATACAATAATTCAGAATTGTTTTAGTCTGTTTGGGCTGCTATAACAAAAATACCATAAACTAGGTAGCTTATAAACAACAGAAATTTATCTCTTACAGTTCTAGAGGCTGGAAAGTCCAAGATCATCAGCAGACTGGGTGGTAAGGGCCTGTTCCTCACTGACGGTGCCTTCTATGTGTTCTCACATGGCAGAAGTGGCAAATAAGCTCCCTTGGACCTCCTTCATAAGGGAAGTAATCCATTTATGAGGGCACTTTCCTCATGACCTTAGCACCTCCTAAATGCTTCACCTCTTAATTCTATTACACTGGGGATTAGATTCCAACATACGAAGTTTGGGGGACACAAACATTTAGACAAGAGCAAGAATTTCCTAAAGTGTGACATAAGAAGGGACTTTAGGTAATCAATATTTTTATTTGATATGTATGCATTTATCTTAACCGTCATTAAACCTAAGTGGCCCACCAAATCTGTGAAGTTATATGTTACTGCTTAGGATAAAATTAAAGTAGGCAGAGAAATTCACATAGACTTCTTGCCTTATAGGTCCTATACTCAGGAATATTCATGTTTTGAGTCTTGAGTAACTGAGCCTTGTGACAATTTTTTTTTAATAACAGCTTTGAGATATAATTTATGTAACATAAAATTCACCCCCTTTAAAGTGTACAATTCACTGGGTTCTAAGCATATTGACAAAGTTGTACAACCATCACCACTACCAAATTCCAGAATATTTTCATTGCCCTAAAAGGAAACACCATAGCCATTAGCATTTCTTCCCACTCCCCCTTCCCCTCACAACCCCTCTCAACTACTATTCTACTTTCTGTCTCTATGGATTTGCCTATTCTGGACACTTCAGAGAAATGAAGTCATATAATATTTAGCCTTTTGTGTCTGGCCTCTTTCACTTAGCATAATGTTTTCAAGATTAATCTATATTGTAGCATATATCAGTATTTCATTCCTTTTTATGGGCAAATAATATTCTATTGTATGGATATACCATATTTTATTCATTCATCAGTTGATGTAACAATGGGTTGTTTCCATTCTTAGCTATTACAAATATGTAATGCTGCTGTGATCGTTTATATATAAGTTTTTGTGTGGACGTATGTTTTTAATTTTCTTGGATACATACCTAGAATTGCTGGGTCATGTGGTAACTGTTTAACCTTTTGAGAAATTGCCAAACTGCTTACCAAAGTGACTGACTGCACCATTTTATAAACCCACCAACAATGTATAGGGGTTTTAATTTCTCCACATCCGTGGCAACACTTCATTGTCAATTTTTTTATTACAGCCATCCTAGTGTGTGTGAAGTGGTATCTCACTGTGTTTTTTATTTGCATATCCCTAATGACTACTGATGGTGACCTAATTCTTTGAAAGTATGCACAGTAAACATGCTATATATCTCTGGTGTAAAATCTCATATACTGCATTTCTTTGGGTATTACAACATACTTTTTTAGCCCTCTGATACTGTCTGTAATGGGTATGACTTATTATGGGCTTCATCCACCCTTTTCAGCTCCTGTCTTAGCTACCTTCCCAAAGACATGCCCCTTGCCTAATATATCTACCCTCTTCTTCCTCCTCCTACAAAATCCACAACCTCCACTTTTCTAGGGCCTGGCCTTTATTATATCTCTGCTCCCCATCTTGATAACAGATATGATAAACACATGCAGAAGAGTTTAGATTTGATGTGGTAAATAACAAAGAGAATATGAGTATTTATACAGGGTACATTTATTAGTACTACCATATCACTAATCAGGATAAACTGAAATAGAAGAGTCTGAAAGGAAACTTTGCAAAAATAAGGTCTACATTGATTCCTACTTGGGAAAATGGAAATGAAAAGGAATATCTAAAAGATATTTCAAAGAAAGAAGTGTAAATACTTAAAAGAAAAAAGGGGAAATTTTAATTCAAATGTTCTATTCTAAACGATTGCATTTAAGATAGGGTCAGACAGAAATGCTAGATTGAGACAAGAAACTAGGTTTTTGGTTTATTTGTTATTTGGGATATGGGTGATGTCTGATGAAGAAGATTAATTAGATTTTGGACACATAGTACTGAGGTCATAGCAGACATCCAGGTACAGATGACAGTTGTAAAAGATGAAATAGACAGAAATTTCCCAAAACAAACCTAGGGTTCTACCGTCCCACAGTAACATTTTATGCTCACTAGAATACATTTCTTGTCTTATCCATGGACATTACTTGGCATTGGGCATCAAATTTACTGGCTACTAAATCATGGTTCTAATGGTTCTAGCACAGTTCATCAACTCACTGAAATCCTCAAGTAGCTCCAAAGACTAATGCTATTCATGTAGCCTACTAGGAACTTCCTTTCCAAAGTGATGTAAATTGGGATGTTCACAACATGCCAAGCATTTATACGTGATAGAATGAAGCCAAGAGACAAGAGAAGAAAAGCCCAACTATCACAAACATTCTGTAATGGAACCACTAGATCGCTAACCTCCTTAGAACCTCCCTGCCAAGGAACTATATCCCATATAAGCCTGGTCTGGTGGGCACTCACCACTGTGTACTAAAGATGTTACTTTCTTCCTTTCTGACACAACTACTACTCATGTCACCATCTGCCCCTTTCTCAAACAGGCTAAGAGGATAGAAATAAGAACTTAATCATATTGAGAAATTTATTCCACAGTATGTTTAAGAATTAACCCATTTATGCCAGAGGTTGCAATTTTTTGAATTTTTGGAATCAGACCTTGAGCTGTAGGATATAAATAATTCACATGCTTAGCATTTCAATAATGGCACACAAGGCATAAATGAGTTAATTAATCTAGTCTATCTTGAAACCAATAAATGCTGCTGCCCAAATACACACATATACACTATTACTAATGAAGTAAAGATCCAAATCTTGGAAGTAATAATCCAATGGCCTTGAAATTATGGTTCTCTTTCTTACTGTTCCAATAGGTAAAAGACTGGGAAGTGTCTGAGCAGTGACAATATCCAAAGTGCACATGATTATATAGTGTAAATTCTAAATTTCTGCTAAGCTTATAATATAAAAGTCTTTCTTACTACCATATATCTAAGAATTTCTTTCTTTGAGTATAGGACTGAGGAAAAGCATCCCTGTTAATTTAGAGATTCTACATTTGTGTTTAAAATGGCAAAGAAGGCTGGGCGCAGTGGCTCATGCTTGTAATCCCAGCACTTTGGGAGGCCAAGACAAGAGGATTGCTTGAGGTCAGGAGTTCAAGACCAGAATGCTCAGGACAGTGAGACCCCCCCCCAACTGTACAAAATTTTTTTTTTAATTATTCAGGTGTGGTGGTGCACACCTGTAGTTCCAGCTACTCAGGGGAGCTGAAGCAGGAGGATCACTTAAACCCAGGAAGTGGAGGCTGCAGTAAGCCGTGATTGAGCCTGTGCACTCCACCCCAGGTGACAGAGGGCAACCTTGTCTCTAAATATAAATAAATAAATAAATTTAAAATAAGAGAAAATGGCAAAGGAGAGGTCTTTCTTAATGACGCATATCACGTTACATTACCAACTCTCTTCTGTGTGTGTTTTTCTTTTTTTTACTCTCCTAAAAGTTTGTGGTGGCTGCTCTGATAGTGGTGGGTTATCAGAACACATTAACATTAGTGTTACTGAAGTTAGTATAAAACTCCCCCGCTTCTAAATGACTGGCTTTAAAAAAAAACAAAAACAAAAACAAAAACTTTGTGGCTAATCACTGAAAGAACTGTAAATATGGGTTAACGTTTTTCCCTATTCCCTGAAAGTGTACATTGTGGCAGACTATATTTCCCAAAGATGGCCACAATATTTCCCATCCCACATGCTCTTCTACAATGTGACCTGTCACTCTCTCATCAAGAAGTAGAGTCCAATTAGCCTTCTCTCTTTTTTTTTTTTTTTTTTAGATAGAGTCTTGCTCTGTCGCCCAGGCTGGAGAGCAGTGGCGTGATCTTGGCTCACTGCAACCTCTACCTCCAGGTTTCAAGCGATTCTCCTGCCTCAGCCTCCCTAGTAGCTGGGATTACAGGTGTGTGCCACCACACCTAGCTAATTTTTTTGTGTTTTTAGTAGAGATGGGGTTTTGCCCTGTGGGCCAGTCTGGTCTCAAACTCCTGACCTCAGATGATCTGCCCACCTCAATCTCCCAAAATGATGGGATTACAGGCATGAGCCACTGTGCCCAGCGCAATTCTCCTTCTCTTAAATCTAGGCTGGCCTCAATGATTCACTTGTAACCAATAAAATGTGGCAAAAATTATACTGAATGACTTCTGAGTCTAGGTCAGTAGGAGCCTGGCAGCTTCTTTCTCAGTTTCTGGAACACTTAGTCTCCAGGTGCTGCCATGCTATGAAAAGCCTAAGCTACAAAGAAAGACCTACACTGTCCTCCAGGTCCTCTGGTCTAGCATTCCAGTTGATTTCGAGTCATCCTGGTCTAGGTACCAGATGAGTAAAAAAGTCAACATGGAAGAGGATTTTCCAATTCCAGCTGTTTCCATCCCCACAGGTCCAATCATACCCAGCCATTTGAGTCTTCCATTCTGAGGCTCCAAATAAAGCACACGGCTGTCTCTTCTCTGAATTCCTACCTCAATAATTTGGAACCATAATATAATGGTTATTTTATTTTTATCTTATATTTATTATTTTGAGACAAGATCTTGTTCTGTTAACAGGGTCTTGCTCTGTTGCCCAGGCTGGAGTGCAGTGGCACAATCTCAGCTCACTGCAACCTCCACCTCCCGGGTTCAAGCAATCCTCCCACCTCAGCCTCCCAAGTAGCTGGGACTACAGGCATAAGCCACCACACACAGATAATTTTTTGATTTTTTGTAGAGATGAGGTCTCACACTCCAGGCTGGTCTTGAACTCCTGGACTCAAGCAATCCTCCTACCTCGGCCTCCCAAAATGTGGGGATTATAGGTGTGAAACACCACTCCTGGCCAGTTGTTGTTTTATACAAATTTTGGGTGGTGTAAAAGATAGCAGTAGATAACCACAGCAGCGACAAGTAACTGGAATGAAGGTTGATAACCTGTCTATCTCTTCACTTTAATAAACATTCCACATTTTTCTTCCAATCTATTTTACTGAGATTTTATTTCCAGTTAATTTTTTTGCCAATAATAAACATCCACTATTAAGTTCTCCATTTATTTTGACAGTTCAACTTTACAAACCATTACACATCTAACAAAACCATTTCCCAGGGCTTGGTTTCCAACTTATTTGTTTTAAAAGCTTCTTTCTTAACATCCTCTCCACTTACTGGAATTATTTCAGTTTTTCACCCTTTCTTCCAATCTATGTCTAAATTAGGTCATGACTAAAGACATAATTACTTGAAGCAAAATGCTGTGCACCCAACTATAAACATGATAAGTAAACATTCTGTCAGGTATAATAATTATTCAGCACTTATTATAAACAAAGTATTATACCAGTACTTCAGATGTTTATAATTATACATGCTTTATTAATGAAAATGGCTATATTGAGTTTTATATATCTACGCTCATCACAAGTATTATTTTGCCAGAAAAGCACATTTTAATATTTTCAACAAAAAGACTATTGTTTGGTATAATTTTAACTTCAAACCATTGCATTTTTATAAATAAGGCTATCTTATAACTTGCCACTCTATTTAATAGGTATAAATTGGTCACTAACAAATCACAGTGTATATGACTCTTTGTAACTACCTGGCAGAAAAAAACTTAATCCTGCTGCCTCTAAGTGTTTAGTCACTTCTAGATTAAAGTTTAGATTTTGGTAGATATTTAGTTAAAACCAGGTACTGTTTTTAGTTACTGTTTGAGGCCAGCCTAGATGACCCTGTCATCACAGTTACAATTCAAAGCTCTTTCCTGTAATTCTTTCCCTCCTAGTATCATGTCTATTTTCACCCTGCTCAGCCTTACAGGAGTGGCTACAGGGATGCTGTTTTCTTGCTGGCATATATTAAAAGGGAACGAGCTGTATATCTGGTCAATATTATCCTTTTACCAGTTCTAGAAAGTGTAGTGGAAAAACATGGGCAAGGCAGCTAACGGTACTGGCAAGACAGTGGCTAAAGCAACAGCCCACAATCTAGTACAGATAAAGAATGAAATGAAAACAGAGATGATGAACAGGGAGAAAATGAAGAGGCTAAAAGACTAAAGAAACTGAAGAATTCGTAGAATTTGGAAAAGAGAGAACTGAAAGTTTAAGACATTCATTCATTTAATCAACAAATATTAATACCTTCTAACATGGTTTAGATCTGTGTCCCCACCCAAATCTCTTGTCAGATTGTAATCCTCAGTGTTGGAGGTGGGGCCTGGTGGGAGGTGATTGGATCATGAGGGTGGTTTCTAATGGTTTAGCACCATCTCCCACTTGGTACTGTATAGTGAGTTAGTTCTCATGAGCTCTGGTTGTTTAAAAGTGTGTAGCACCTCCCCCTTCTCTTTCTTCCTCCAGGCCATGTGAAGCTCCTCGCTCCAACTTTGTCTTCCATCATGAGTAAAAGCTCCCTGAGGCCTCCCCAGAAGCAGAAGCAAATATGCTTCTTGTACAACCTGCAGAACCATGAACCAATTAAACCTCTTTTCTTTATAAATTACCCAGTCTCAGGCATTTCTTTATAGCAGTGCAAGAATGGACTAATACACCTTCCATGTGGCTGAAAGTTCTGGAGTTTAAGATTCAGAGGAAATGTGTATGAGTAGCTTGATTAAAGATAGATGACACAATTTGAAAATGTCAAGAAATGCGAAGCCAGGATGTTAGTGAACCCATGGACTATGTCTCTTCAATACTAAGAAGCAACAGGGGAAGGTATAGATAAAAGAGCTAGTTGGCCTAAACCTCAAGGAGGAATAGTTTACAAGTTGAGATGAAAGCTAGAAGAAAGATTACCATCTTTAGGACCTTTGGTTGATGAACTGTGTGAAAATGAGCTGTGTTCACCTGCAAAGGCTACAGGAAAAGCAACATCCTGAGGAGAAAGCCAGGATTACTTTTCTTTCTTTCTTTTTTTTAATAGAGACAAGGTCACACTGTGTCATCCAGGCTGAAATGCAGTGATGCAATCACAGCTCACTGTAGCTTCAAAATCCTGGACTCAAGCAATCCTCCTGCCTCAGCCTCCTAAGTATCTGGGACTACAGGTGTGTGCTACCATGCCTGGCTAATTCTTTTTCTTTTTTTTTTTTTCTCTTTTATTTTTTGTAGAGATGAGCTCTCACTATGTTGCCCAGACTGGTGTTGAACTCCTGGCCTCAAGCAATCCTCTCTCAACCTGTGGGCCACCACACCTAAACTACTTTTCAACTAAAGTGAGGAGACTGAGTAATTTATGAAGAAGTGTGGCTGCAGAGAAGTTTGTTCAGCATGAAATAAGAGCTCTACAAAGGACTTACAAAAACGTGATGACAGAGGATGGGAAGGGCTTGAGGAAGGGAGGGATAGGGAAAGATTTGTTAAAGGATACAAAAGTACCCTGATCTGATCACTAAACACTATATGTATCAAAACATCATACGTACCCCATCAATATCTACAATTATTTGTCAATTAAAACAAAAGAAAAAAATAGGGGCAAGGCACAGTGGCTCACACCTGTAATCCCAACACTTTGGGAGCCTGCATTTGGACCTGGGGTCCAGGCAGACAGAGATATGAGGCAAGATGGATTGAACTGCTTGAGGCTTCCAAGACACACTCTAGGCTTACCATTTTGAACACAGCCAACTAGATTTTACACAGGACTACAAATATGCTTGAGAGGTGACCAGGGTTAGCCTTCTTACTTACAAATGTATAACTTTGAAAAAGTTATTTTAAACATCTCTAAGCCTCAGAGTTTTTTGGTAAAACAAAGAGAAAAATATCTACTTCAAGAAGTACCATGATTAAACAGCATAATGTATGTATAGTGCTTAACACAATAACGCACAATACACTTTTCAGTTTAATTGTTTTTGTTGTTACTGATGTGGTCCTCCAAAGAAATTGTAACCAGGTACACAGGACATAAGACTGGTTAGTTTTGTCCTGGCATGGTGGCTCACATCTGTAATCTCAGCACGTTGGGAGTCCAAGGCAGGCAGATTGCTTGAACCCTGGAGTAACAGCCTCTATAAAAAATACAAAAATTAGCCAAGTGTGGTGGTGTGAGCCTGTAGTCCCAGCTACTTGGGAGGCTGAGGTGGGAGGATCACCTGCGCCTGGAAAGGTTGAGGCTGCAGTGAGCTGTGATCACACCACTGCATTCCAGCCTGGGTGACAGAGAGAGACCCTATCTCAAAAATAAAAAAAAAAAAGATTGGTTAGTTCCACTGATTCCACCTCATGGTAAATGCAGTTGCACTTGGTAGGAGAAACAAAAGGACTCAGAATGCTCTGAGTTGGTCAGTTTCACTCAGATAAAGCTAAACATTAAGAGGTTGCCAAAGTCTGCTCTGTCTCAGGTATTTTCTGTCTTATACATCTGTTAGATTGCAAGCTCCTGAAGCTTGACTTGTGTCCCCAAGAGTACATACAGGAATAAAATAAAACAACATTCTATACCTCAGGGACAGTAATTCTAGAGGCTACATTTAACACAGTATCTCTCCTTCTGTTAAATAACTTCATTGTTAATTTTCTAAAAGACATTTAGATTGAAGAGTCATTCAGATTTAAGATTAAACATCAACAAAAAGGTGAAACCCCCCCCCCACCACAAATCCATATACCTAGTAAATAGGAGAATATTGGTATATTTATTCATGTTATTCATTATTTTTCAGATGATAAAATATGCAAAAATTTTGTATAAATGAATAATCAGTTAGAAAAGACAGTATAATTAAATAACTCACTTAAATACACCACCTTCTGCTGTAAAATTTGTGCTGTTTAACATTTGTTAAATACCTGTTTTTCTAGTTGCTGTTTAAAAAAAAACCTAAGCACAATAAGATTTTGCATTCTAAGACTATATATTCCATATTATTTAGCCACATGACTGCAGAACATACTGCATGTTAAATTCCAATATCTAAATACAGAATGTCTTAGGCAGTTAGTCTTACTGGTTTCTATCTTGATATATGCCTTCCTTAAATGACCTAGAGGAATGTGCATGTTCAGTGTTTTTAATGGTAGTGTATATTCATAACATGGAACTGCAAACATGTTTGCAGTTCAATCCCAGCTCTTCTGGCATGTGGCCTCGAGCAAGTCACTTAACCTCTCTAACATTCAGCTTCATGGTGAAATCTAGTATCACCCTCTTGGGATTATGGCAAGGATGAAATTAAACAGCATAAGAAAATGGCAGATAATAGTTGCTCCAAAGTGGTATTTACTATTATTAATTAGACTCAGTATTCTTCCCTCATAATAAAAAAATGCCTCTTATTTTATAACTGTTCCTATAATTCAGCTTTATCAGTTGACTGGCTTTGTCATAGTAATAAACCAGCCTCCGGGTCACTGCCCTCATCAGTGTAGATTTAGCCATGAGACTCACAAAGCTCTCTTCCATCTCAACCCGATTATCTTTGGAGAGTTCAAAAATGCATGTGGAATCCAAAATATCAGACTTACAGTTCTTTGGGATTCAAAATTCTAATAATTTTCACCCCCCCATTAACAATCTCAAGACTGTACCCCGGATCTTGTTATAACTTATCCACCTCTGAAGTCTTCATATAGCCTCCTCTCAGGCTACCACTCCTTGCCTTTATCCCTCAACTTCTAGGCATTATCTTCATACATACCAATTGTCCTCTCAATCCCTAAGTTTTCTCTTAATCTATTAGCTCCATCCTACCTCACTTCCTTCCTTACACAGTAACTAATGGTACATTAACCAAATTACTCTCTACAAAAGCTCTTTAATTCTCTTAAAATGCAGTTCTTCAGTTCTTCAGCTACACCTACCAGGAAAACTCAGGCTCTGGATTTGTAACCTGACTGCTTTTCTCCTCATATGCTCAACCACAGTCCTCTCCAAAGGACTGCATAGGACTTTCAGAAAACTGCAAAGCATTCAAACTGAGGCTGGGCACGGTGTCTCACACCTGTAATTCCAGCACTTTGGGAGGCCAGCACAGAAAGATAGCTTGAAGCCAGAAGTTTAAGATCAGTCTGGCAAACACAGTAAGATCTCATCTCCACACAAACACACACACAAAAATTAGCTGGGCATAGTGGTGCATACCTGTAATGCCAGCTGTTCGAGAGGCTGAGGTGGGAATATCCCTTGAGTCCAGGAGTTTGGAGCTGCAGTAAGCTATTACTATGTCACTGGACTCCGGCCTGGGTGACACAGTGAGACTCCATCTCTTAAAAACAACAACAAAAAATTGATACCAAATACCATGTTTCAATTCCTCTTGGGACAACTGGATGTCTTATGGATGCTTTCCTCTGTCTCTGGTCAGCTCTTTTCTTCTCTTTTCCTCAGCAACTATTCCAAATGTTTTCTACTCTGTTTAGGGCCCCAACCAACTACACATGATTTTAATTGCCATCTACATGCTAATGACTTTAACAATTTTATTTCTACTATTGATCTCTCCCTTTAGCATAGACACATATCCAAGTGCTTACTAAATGTTTCTACCTAGATGTACATGGCCAACTAAAACTCTCAGAACTCTCCCATCAATTTTGCTTCTCTTGGGGTAACCATCCTCCACAATAACTCCTAGTGATCTCTATCTCCTAGTATTAGAATCTTTGTGTAGTTATTTCCTACACTGTACCATGGTTGGTCCATGTAACCAACAGAATACAGCAAAGATGATGACATGTCACCATTCTGTGATTATGTTATGAAAAGACTATGGCTTCCATCTTGGTCTCTCTCCCTTCCCACCCCTCAGATCACTTACTATAAGAAGACCCACATGGTAAATAACAGCCACATGAGTGAACTCAAAAGTGAAATTTCTAGCCCTAGTCAACTCTTTACAGAGACTATTGCCCTGGCCAGCAGCTTGAATGCAACCTCATGAGAAGCCGAGCCAGAACCACTCAGTTAAGTGACTCCTGGATTTCTGAATCTCAAAAGTGTCAGATAATAAACACTTGCTGTTTTAAGCTGCCAAATTTGGGGATAATTTTTTACCCAGCAATAGGTAACTAATACATGTCCTTCCTTTATTCTTATCTCAGTTAACATTAATAGCTATCTAGTCCATCTAGTCACTCATTCACTCTCTCATTCATTCAGGAAACACTTGACTACACAGTATATGACAGACCCGTTATCCTCAATCTTCTCCTACAACAAACTGTCACAAAGTGCTGCCAAATTTATCTCCAAAATGTTTCTCAAATCTCCTCCTCAGAGCTGAGATTTCTCAAATCTCCTCCTCAGATCTGAGATTTCTCAGATCTCCTCCTCAGATCTGAGATTTCTCAAATCTCCTCCTCAGATCTGAGATTTCTCAAATCTCCTATCTCTCTACCACTATTGTCCTAATCCATGGCCCTCATAATTTCTCACCAATACTATTACAATAGCTTCCCATTTAATTTCCTTGATTCCCATCTGTCTCTGTCAAGGGTGATCTACTTAAGACATAGAAAAGCAGTACATGAGAGCTAAGGCAGCTAAGAATCAGGAGAAAGTTCTTTTCACGAATAAATGACCCCAGTATCTTTGGAGACAAGTAAGTCAAGCTTGATAGTTTCAGTAAAATAGCAGCTTATCCATCCCATGTGTACAGAGAAAGAAGAGAGGACACACTGTCCACAGCTGTGAACAATTCAGACAGAGAACAACATCATATAGTGCAGCAATACTGAGTGATCAGACAAAATTGGACTACATGATTTTGTAGAGAGCTGTGTTGTGGTAACAATTTAACACAAAGTGTCTTAAAGCAACACAAATGTACTAACCTTAGAATTCCTGAGGTTAGAAGTCTGAAAATAGTTTCACTGGGCCAAAATCTGAAGGTTCTTGGGGAGAACTTGTTTCCCTGTCTTTTCCAGCTTCCAGAGGCCACCTGTGTTCCTTGGCTCCCTCTTTCACTTAGAAGGATCCTTGTGATTACAGTTGCCTATCCAAATAGTCAAGGATAATCTCCCCATCTCAAGATCCCTAACCTAACCACATCTGCTAATGTCAGATAACATCTTCACAGGTTCTAGGATTAGAACGTGAACATCTTTGGGGGTACCATTGTGCTGCTACAGTCCAGTTCCATAATTTTCTCTAGCAATGCTCCACAATCCAAAAGTAAGAATAGAGACAGCAAATAGCAACAGTGACTCAGGATTGAAGGTCAAAGATATACATGGTCCTAAATAGAGCAATATTATAGTAATGAGCTTGGCTTCAGATCAAATTGTTATTTATTCCAGGACAGTTGTCTTTGCTAACTCCCTCATGATCACAGTAGTACTCTTAACTGGGTTCCTTTTTCTGATAATTACTAGGGGGTTGAAACAAGAAAGTGTGGACAGATATGAATTGAATTGCAGAAAAGTTTTGTGTATGTTGCATAAGGTTAATTCAGAAACATCCAACCAAATGTGCTATAGCCTCGAACTGTATAAGATTTCAAGTTATCTTTAGGTACCTAGACAAAGACTTTTAACAAAACCGACTCCCACAGTGACAATTTATGCTAGAAAAGAAGTAACTGCAAACATTTTTAGGCAAATGATGACTATGAAAGATTTTATTTAAACTAAATTATTTTTTAAAGGTTTTGCTCCATGCCCTGGAATCATTTACATATTTTTTTCCTTTTTTCTGATGTAGGGCAATGTGATAGATTCAAGTTTAGATCTTGAAGATTACAATTAACATACAAGGAAAGAATTTATCCCATGCTTATGATTGCAGGGTGGCCTGTAGGTGATTGGCAACTCACACAAAAGATTAGTATTTCAGCCTCCATTATCCTTTCCACCTCTTTCATCTGAGGGTGTTTACTGAGATAATGAGAGTCAAAGTCACACTCATGTGAGGGTGTTTAGGGTGGTAATAAGAGTCATAGTCACTTAGGCCCCTAACAATAGCTGATAAACAGCAGGAGCTAAGAAAACAGCAGATGCAAAGTTGTGCTTCCATTTTTAGATACAGTTGATCTTCTTTACTCATGGACTCCATATTTGTAAATTATCTTACTTGCTAAAATTTATATATAACCCCCAAATCTAACACTCAAGGTGTGTTAAATAACCTTTGTTCAGGCATGAGTTATAGTGATATGTGGCTGTGGCTTCACTGTTAATGGATCAATATATATTTTAAAAGGTGTTTTAAACAGAAACACACATAAAACAATCGATCAGTTGGTGGAAATGTTGTGACCAGAGGGTGTCAGGAACCTAGCTCTGTATTCTCCCTAGACCATGGAATACAACTACCACGAATAATAAGAACTGACTATATTTTATTTGCTGCTCAACCTTTACTTGACAGCTATGGTCCCCAACAATGTAGACTATATATCCATCAGAAAAGAAAATACAGCTGAGCACAGTGGCTTGCACCTATAATCCCAGCTACTCAGAAAACTGAGGTGGAAGGATCACTTGACCCCAGGAGTGTAAGGTTGCAGCAAGCTATGATGGCACCCCTGCACTCCAGCCTGGGCAACATAGCCAGACCCCATCTCTAAAAAATAAATAAACAAACAAACAAAATAAAGACATATAAAAACCTACTTTTTTTGTGTGTGAGTTTTTTTTGTTTTTTTTTTGAGATGGAGTTTCACTGTGCGCCCAGGCTGGAGTGCAGTGGCGCAATCTCAGCTCACCACAACCTCCGCCTCCTGGGTTCAAGCGATTCTCCTGCCTCAGCCTCCCGAGTAGCTGGGATTACAGGCATGCACCACCACACTCGGCTAATTTTTGTATTTTTAGTAGAGACAGGGTTTCACCATGTTGGCCAGGCTGGTCTTGAACTCCTGACTTCAAGCGTGATCCACCCACCTCGGCCTCCCAAAGTGCTGGGATTACAGGTGTGAGCCACTGCGCCTGGCCTAAAAACCTACTTTATTATTAAAGAGTATGGCAGCAGAGGCTTAACCAAGTGGGGAGGGGATAGTGGGTGCAAACTGACTCCCCTCTCCTGCATCAATTATCTCCTTTAATCTTTATAATAATTCTACGAAGTAGGCTTTGTTATTCTCATTTTACAGATGAGGACAATACAGCCCTGAGTGGTTAAAATATGTATTAAAAGTCGAACACTAGGAAGCGGTGAAGGTGAACTTCAAATAAGGGAATGCCTAACTCACTGTACCACACCTCTGACCCATATGATGGGCACTGCTGCCTCACTGGGCCATTTGGCTCTGGGAACAATGTGGCTCTCCGGCTGCCCATGAGAAACCTAAACCTAACACAAACACATTAACTCCGGGGTTTCCAAGACTGAAATTTCCTTTTACCCGCTCTACCCCCCAGCCAAATATATTAGAGATTTGTAACCAGAATATGTCAACTGAGGCATCAAAACCTTATTAGAGAATTTAGAAGGCATCAGTATAGTTTCTTTATCCAAGAAAAGCATAAGTTCTACCCAAAAAGAACGAAACCAAATAGAAAAATTTGCCCATGATTACACATTTAAAATTTCTCAGAATTAATGTACTGATAAATATGTTGTAATAAAAATATATGATTAATATATTCCAGTTACATTTTCTCAAGTCCATTGGAAAAAATATGTGAAGTATTAGGTTGGCACAAAAGCAACTGAGGTTTTTGCCATTGAAAATAAAGGCCAAAACCACAATTACTTTTGCGCCAACCTAAATATATAGTCTGAAATGGAATAATAAATAGTATTAAATAATTAATAGTACCAAGCACAGTGTCTTTCATACAGTAGGCATTCGACAAGTTTACCAAACACATAGACCTATATATTCTACTTTGGTCATATCTAAGTATATTTTATTACTCTGAGTAGGCCATTAAACACACACACACACACACCTTCCTCCCAAAATTCAGGAGGCGAAACATCTAAAAGTAGGCAAAGAATACTATTTAGTATTTTAGTCATAAAATGTTCTCTGAAAGAAATGAGAATCTTTAAAACTGTGCTTAAGGAGCTACAGGATGAAAAATGCAAATACCTGTGAACACACAGACACACATTCGCCAGAATAAACAAAATCTGCTCAACCACCAAGGCCAATGTCTGGAATTTGTAAATATTCAAATGCGGCACTTCATTTTATAAGTAAGAAAGACATGACAAGTAAAAGGGCAAGTAACAATTTATTCAGAAATTAAATATCAGCATTCATGGGTTTGGCCTAATACGACTAGCGTAAGTTTGGTCCAATTTCCTATATATGCACTGATGATCCTAACAATGATCTGGAGCTGATGAAGAACTCCAGTGTGATATATGAATGGTATGATGTAAATGTAGGAATACTATATTAGAAAGTGAAAACTTATTAACCCCTATGGAAACTTCTAGTTAACTAAAATTATTCATTCTGTAATAATTTAGCATAAATAGGAATTTACCCTATTATTTTACTAAAATTATCAATTTTATTGATAATTTAAATATTAGTAATACACTTTATAGATGAAATGTTTTACTTTCCAACTTCCTCAAACTTCAGTATAGAGATGGTACATATAAATATGGAAATACAGAATTAGCAATTTAAAAAATCATTAGAAGTACTATCTCCTTTACAATTAAATGAGGTAGCACATGGTAGCCAAGTCTAAAATATCCAAATCCCACATATGATTGTTAATCACTAAGTCTTGTTTTTCCATGTACTATAGATCCTTTGATAGTTTCAGCTTCCATTTACATCTCAAGATAATACTGTAAGATACAGGATAAAAAATCATATATTCAACTTCACTACTTTTTATACATTCTCGTTGAAGTTTTGGTAGAAAAGAAAGATGTAATCCTTGGTGAAATAAGGCTACAAGTGACAGTTCTTCACTGATGTAATTTAGTTAAAAGTTAAGAATCAGAGATTTTCTAAAATATTTGCTTTGGTCTTAAATGTTAAGCATACCAAAATACAACTGGCAATCTCCAACTTGCAAATATCATTGTTTCAAAAATTCATTTTTATATATTAATTGATTGGCCGTCAAAGAATATTTTCCAATATTTTGAAGGACCATTAAGTCTCTGGGTCAATCTAAAAAGTCCCCTATGGTTTAGACCACACTTGACATATGAAATATAAACCTAATAGTTTGATATGATTCCCCCATATCAAACTACCATTTATAACATTGTTTCTCTTTATTTTTATTTTTTAAAAAGTAGAGACGGGATCTCAATGTTGCTGTTTGTATTTATCTATTTATCTAATCCTGAAATCAGTTAGTGTTTGTCTCCCATAGGTGTCTATCTCCAAAAAAGGGACATGGGGCACCGATTCTCACATTTACTTAATGTCCTTTACATTCTAAAGTGGCCTGCAGGATAGAAACTTCCTGTGGTGAATAAAAAGAATGGCGTTACGAACTCCTGTCATTCACATCCTTTCCATTTCATGGCATAATATTCAAATTTATTTGAATGCTTATAAAGATTTTCTTAAAAAAAAAAACTCAAAAGATAAATTGAAAGCGCAAAATAACAGTATTTTATCAACACTCCCCTGGCCCCCATTACCTATTTTCTTCCACAAACTAATTAGCTTTATAGACCCAGGTTATTCTTCATTCCCATCTCACATTTAAGAGATAATAAATTTTCAAAAATATCACAATTTTAAAGGTTAAAGTATAGGGAACTTATTAATTAAAATGAAGAAATTACTCCAGTCACATATTCCTGCTGAATCTTTATCTTTCATAACACTTTTTAGGACTGGTGATTAGAGGCTAGCAAAGGATTTTCATAAACAAAACAGATAGTGAAGTAGATAAAAACTGGAAAACTTGCAATTTACTGCGTTTAGGAATGGGGTCTAAGCAATAATCTAACCAAGAATGAAAGCAGTCAAAAGAAAGACATTTAAAATAACCATAGTAGTAATTTTCACACCAAGTATGGCAGTCTCTAAGTTAATGTTATTTTAAATATGTTTCAGTTTGGAATGACTAAACCTGTTAATAAAAACATGAAAATATTATGACATTTAGCTGACAGCACACACAATAAACCTCTGTTACAAAGTGACCAAGTCATAGTATGCAAAATATACAACCTATAAACCCAGAAAGTTCTACAGTAAGTATACAGAGGAGACACGGGTTGGTTTCACCCTTATCGAATTTGATTCAGATGGTAAGTAAAACATGGTTCCAACATAGAAAAACAATAACTCTGTGGTCTCTTATTGAATAAGTAATATTAGAAAGAAGGTAGACACAGGGAAAAGAGGCCTGTTAGTGTGGCCACCCCCGCCTAGACCAATCTAGAGACCTGAATGTGAGTCCAGGTTGAGTAATCTTCAAATGGCACCGAGCCCTCACACCTTCTATACCTATAAAATGAGACGGTCAGCCTGGTCACAGTCTAAAGTCTAAACCTTTAATCTTTTTTTTTTTTTTTTTTTTTTTTTGAGACAGTCTTGCTCTGTCACTCAGGCTGGAGTGCAGTGGCATGATCTCAACTGCGACCTCCGCCTCATAGGTTCAAGCAATTCTTGTGCCTCAGCCTCCCAAGAAGCTGGGATTACAAGCACCCACCACCACACCAGCTAATTTTTTTTTTTTTTTTTTGAGACGGAGTCTCGCTCTGTCGCCCAGGCTGGAGTGCAGTGGTGCAATCTCGGCTCACTGCAAGCTCCGCCTTCCGGGTTCAAGCCATTCTCCTGCCTCAGCCTCTCTGCGTAGCTGGGACTACAGGCGCCCGCCACCACGCCCGGCTAATTTTTTTGTATTTTTAGTAGAGACGGGGTTTCACCGTGGTCTCGATCTCCTGACCTCGTGATCCGCCCGCCTCGGCCTCCCAAAGTGCTGGGATTACAAGCGTGAGCCACCGCGCCCGGCCTCACACCAGCTAATTTTTTGTATTTTTTGTAAAGACGGATTTCACCATGTTGGCCAGGCTGGTCTCGAACTCATGGCCTCAAGTGATCTGCCTGCCTTGGCCTCCCAAAGTGCTGGAACTGTAGGCGTGAGCCAGGGCACCCAACCTAAACCTTTAACCTTTAACTCTAAATCTTTAACTCTAAAGGAAGTGCCTTTATAAGTTTGTGACCAATTAATTAATAGGATACTATGCTTTTGTGTCCATTAGTAAAACGCAACAAATTAATCCAAACCACTCAACTACGACTAAAAGATTACATCCAAGCCACTGCATAACAGCATGGCAAAGCTGCAATGTAACAAAGAAAAAGAGATGCTGCATTTGGCATGCACCAGTGCTAAGGTGAAACGCAGCCAATTGCTATGTTTTATGAGGCCACTTACCATTCTTGTTCAAAGACTCAAGTCATAAGCAACACAGAATTATTATGAAAAGAGTATCTAGATAATTCAAACAAACCAATTAGTGAAAAATCATTTATTTCATGTAGAGAAAATAGTATTATTTGAAAAATTCACTGGTTTTGGTGTTATATAAACACATTCTGGTTTTGGATATAGTAAAAGCAGAGTTAGTATAAAATGACTGATCACAAGGCTTTTTTATATTTGCTAAGAACCTAGTATATTAATTACCTTCATTTTGAAGTGACAAATACTTATAATGTAGACAAAGAACGTTATATTTTTATTTTTTACATCAAAAATATATTAAGAAATGAAATAGCTTTTTGAAGCGGTTTAAAGGGCAGTCAATAAATATTTAAATATTTAGGAATAATTTAACTCAGTTGAAATGATCTATCATTAACCCAAAAGAGTAGCAGATACAATTCCTAAAAAGTACTGTCTTTCTCTGCTGTATAACAAAATTACTTGCTGTATCATTATGACCACCATCTTCTTCAGTAAATACTTATTAAGCTTTGGTCCTATGTGCAAACTATTCATATTAAGGTTACATGAAATAAAAGATACAGTCCCTAGAGCGGAGAACCTTACAGTCAAATTACAAAAACAAAGTATATTTATAAACACAATAAACAGTATTTGCAAGTTTGCATTATTAAGAATCAAGTAAGAGGTACCAACAATCAATGCTAATGCACAGCAAGGAAAGCCCAACAAGGGTAGTTGGTTAGGACAGTTTCAGTAGAAGAGCCATAAGCTGGGTATTAAATAAGAGGACTTGGTGCTAAGCACAGAAAACACAAAAGAAACTACTTCCTGCTGTTTGGGAACTTACACTGTACCATATATTAGTTATGTCTATACTAGTTAAGTGATAAACAGACTCTGTATCAAAAGTGCAATCAACTAAAGAGGCATTTGATAAGCAGCTAACATAACAAGGTATTAAAAGGGAAGTTTCTGCTGAGAACCAAAGACAATAGAAATGACATTCCAAAGCAGCTGCCAGAACATTCTCGAAAATGTCAAGAGGCAGTCTAAACAAGAGTGCTGAGATGTGTTACTTTCTACCCTCACCACTAGTGAGGTGGCGCTTCAAGAAGATTACAGAGTAGGTTTCAGAGATTTCCCTGGGCAGAGCTGTGGTAACAGGGGCCTGTGTCTTCAAGGGGGAAGGGTGGAAGATGCTGTCTCACACCTAAAGCCTAGGGAAAAAGGCTTTGGGTAAATGACTTGAAGAACTTGACATGTGCCTCAAGCACTCTGAAGAACATGCTAACCTGGTACCTGATTAATCCCTGGAAAATCTAAAGCATGAGAAGCTGCATGAAGAGGCATGTGAGAACAACAGAGAGGGCTGAACTGGGACCACTGGCAGAGTTTGTGCAAAGAATGAGTGTTCCCTATGTGGCGTCTACGGAAGAGTGAACAACCTGGGGTAGGATCACACAAGTCCATGCAAGAGGGGTATCTAGAGTTTGCAGAGACCTCAGCAAAGTGGAGGTGAAGGTACTGCTAGCTCCAAGAGGCTGAGGAAGGAGTAAGCAACCAATCAGAGCATAAGGGAACTCTCACTGTCAAGGAATTGAGGTGAAAATCTACAGCCACTGAGGTGGGAGGTAGAGGATTCACCAGTGAAAGAATAAGCTTTAAACATCTGCAACGGCTACAAAAGCACTGAAACTAGATCACCAGCTAGCTTCTTCACTAATCAAGTGAAAGTTTGCTGCCCCTCTTTACTCTTTTCACTTCTTCCTTGTCCAACTTTGGGAGGGTGAGAAACCAGAACTGGCAAGACAAAGCAGGAAGAGTAGAAAAACCAGGTAAGAAGTAAAAAGGCAATAATACCCGCTTCCCCAGTTACTGGTTTCCCCCTTGCAAGAGACAGAGCAAGAGACCAGTTAAGGGAGAAGCTTCATCTTTATTTCAGGCTTGGTCTGCAGTTTTTACTTGTTGGTACTGGGCATTTTAATTTTAATAATCAAATTGAGACTTTTGTGACTTTGTTACTGAAGGATGATTTGTATTATCTAAGAGCAACCAGAAAAATTAAGTTAATCCATGGCAGAGGATGAACCAGTCTCAAACAGTAAATCGAAAGAGACAAAAAGGGAAAAAAAGTAATTTGAAAGTGACAAAAAAAATCTTTTATAATTACATCCCACAAGGCCTGCTTTTCAACCTGATATCCTGAAAAGTCAACACAGTGGAGAGCACAGAAGTATACAAATGTGGTCTTATAAAACATAATTGAATCCATCCAGCTTCACTGCCTATCTTGAGATAGTTCAGCCATTAACATTTGCAGAAACTTGCTATAACATAGCTCAAGAATCTAACATTAGTTCTTAAAACTTGACATGAGTGACCCAAATATGCTAGACTTCCTTTAAAAGGCAGAGACTGTGTCTTGCTCCCTGCTGTATCTGTAACATTTCCCAAAGTCTCCCTTACATAAAAAGTGCTTAAAGAATTGGTGTTCTCCTTACCATGAGAAGGCAGCTATGTTAGGCTCTTAGGAAATAGGATATGAACAAATATGCATACAGCAAAGACTGCTTTTTAGTTAAAAATATATTGAGCTTCGCTATGGGCAAAATTATAATATATATTACTTTTCATGCTTATCCTTTCATAGCCAGCCAAATCTTTGAAACATGCACAATGTATTTTCAGTACATTCCACCACAATGCAGAATAAATGTGAAACCTTTAAACTTTGATATTCGAAGGAGAAAAAACTACTACTATATATACATTTTTAAAGAGTTTAGCAGAAAACCCTCAAAATAAGTACACTATCATACAACGCTGTTAAATGCAGAATGGTTTAAAAGGAGAGAAACATTTTTAAAATATCCATATTTTATTAATACTCATATTAGTATATGCCTTTTCAGTGAGTGACAGCCTGAATGAAGAGCCTACTATGTGCCGCTACAACTCTGTAAAATAGGTATTATCATCCCTATTTTAAAGATTAGGAAACTGAGGCTCAGTGTTTAATGGCTTGCTCAAGGTCACAATAGTAGTAAGAGGTGGAGTGAGAATTTTAACTCAGTGTGTCAGGTTCCCACACTGCTCTTAAGTGTGCTGCTGCTATAATGCTGAAGAGTTGAGTTCTATTGACTTCTTTCCAAAAGAAATAAAATCCAACTTTAATTGTTATGTTTACAGTGTACAATTATGAAATATTAGCCATTGTCAAGTTCCAACCATAGTTGGAACACACCTCTGCTAATATGAATAAACTCTTCATGAGTAAAAATTCTATATGGCAGATAAGTAGTAAAGTTCATAACAGTCCCTCGCTCTCTATGTTTATATACACTCATGATGTCATGCTTATGGTATAGTATTTACAATAAGTGTATATGACTGTAAAATTTGACAACTTTCAAAATGGTGTATAAAGAAAGCAAGTCTTACATGTTTGTAGAAACAGAAAGATGTTGGCTCCAACAGAGTCCTATTATCAAACTGTTTCATTCTCAGGCCTTAGTAAATAAAGCCGGGATAATCCCTTGATATTTCAGTATATGTCAATGGTTCTTAATTGGAATGATTCTGTCTCAGCTACCCTGCCCCCTCCTGCGAAAATTTGGTAATATCTGGAGGCATGTTTATTGTCATGACTGGGGGTAGGTGGGTGAGAGCAGCTACTAGTACCCACTTAGCAGTGCCAGGGATGCTGCTAAACATCCTATAATGCACAGGATATCCCACAATCAACAAGGAATTATCCAGTCCAAAATGTCAATAGTGTGACACTGAGAAACCTAGTATGAAGGATTAAATATCTTAAGTACTTAGCAGAGGGGGTGGAGAGTGTTTAGAGACTGTAACTACAAACACAAAACCAGAGAGTCCAAGTAACACTCATTAAAGATCAGATGAGGCATTCAAGTGGTGTGAGAGCACTGGCCTGAGAGCACCCTCTTGTCTCATTAGATATGAGGTGGGTAATGTAATGGGAGAAAATACCAGCTTCCAATCAATACACCTACCTTTACCAGTGGTGCTGACTTATTTTTTTCTGATAAAAGAACAGGAAACTGAAAAAGTGTTAAGTAGAAAGAAAAAAATGTACTGAAGAGCAACAGCATTTGTTAAACAGAACACAGTCCTACTACCAATTTACTGAGTTTTCCTATTACTTACAGTAGGGCTCTAAAGGGTTACATCTAAAATGAGAACAGTGGATGTTATGGACACATCATAAGAGAAAATCAGAATAAATATTCATGTGCTTCATTCAGGACATCAGTATTCGGAAGATCAAACACTAGTGCAGGAAACCTGGCTTTTAGACTCCAAATGTGTAAATGTTCTGATGATACACTACTATCATTCCTTCTTAGATCTTCATTTCTCCGAATGCAATACTCCGACAAAAAAGGAAACAAAACACCGCACACACAACAACTTCTGAGACAGTGCTGAGATAAAACAAAAGACAAAAAAGAAAACTTCACAAGACGTTGAGTTTTACTGTTATGTACCTGTAACTTTTCTTTTGCTCTTCCATTTGTGCTCTCCTTTTGTAGTCCTTTTATGTTATCTTTTCTATCCTCAATCACATTTCTTCACTAAAATCTTTTTATTCTTTTTTCATCCTTTTTTCCCTCCTATTTCCTTCCTTTCCTCTCTTCCGAATCTCATGTCTTACTTCACTCTCTCAAAAGTGCCAACCAGCAATGGGATTATATGAGAACTTTAGAGTTGAGTCAGACGCAGAGGCTATCTAGCAGTAACCCCCACGATGCCCATCTCTCTTCAGCATAGCAACTCTCCTAACAAGCTGTTAGGAGACAGCTTAAACACATTAAGGTATATCACCTTTCTTAACTTTCAGACACCACAAATCACTTCTTACCGATAGGTATTGCTAGATTGCTGGTGAGCTCTAAGCAGAGCAACATAACAAATATGAATTGCCCTTGCTTCACAGATACCAATTCCTTCTTATTATCAACATTTATTAAATTAGAAAAAAAGTTCACCGGCCAGGCGCGGTGGCTCACGCCTGTAATCCCAGCACTTTGGGAGGCCGAGGCGGGCTGATCACGAGGTTAGGAGATCAAGACCATCCTGGCTAACACAGTGAAACCCCGTCTCTACTAAAAACACAAAAAATTAGCCGGGCCTGGTGGTGGGCGCCTGTAGTCCCAGCTACTTGGGAGGCTGAGGCAGGAGAATGGCTTGAACCCGGGAGGCGGAGCTTGCAGTGAGCCGAGATTGCGCCACTGCACTCCAGCCTGGGAGACAGAGCGAGACTCCGTCTCAAAAAAAAGAAAGAAAAAAAAGTTCACCTAAATTAGGTACAGTCCTAAACTACACGTGGCCGAATTTGAAGGCTATCTGCTCTTTGAAAATTATCCTTCGATAGACAAACATTGAACTAGATGCAGGCACAGTGTGAGATTCATCTAATAAGCCTTGTTTGACATTTTGTCAGGATAAGGAATGACTCATTAAATGCCCCAAATTGGCACTCAAGGTATGTTTTACCCTCCTACATTCCTCTGAAAGTTGATTCTCCGCTTAACTGAGTAACCAGTAAGATACTGTTTAATTCCGAGTCATATTAGGTAAATACGGTACAGTACTTCAAATGGTACCGTAGTGTGATGCCTCGTAGAGCCCTGGCAGATGCATGGGAGCAACAGTAAAGTGATTTAGTATTGTGGAATAAAGGAACTAAATCCTAATTTGCTCTGTGCTGGTTTAGCCCTAAAGGGCAAGGAGGTGCAAGTCCCTTACGCGCACCGTGCCGCTGTGCTGTCTAGTTTAAATTTATGTTGCCAGCGTTCCACCAAAGTTTGCAGGGTTTTGGAGGTGTCTCCGGCTGTTGCTTCGGCGGAGGAGTCGAGTTCCCCTCGCTGCGGGCGCAGGGCGCACTGCCTCCCGGGGAGACAGGTGAGTCCGGCGCGGCCCGCACGGGGTCGCCACCCGCCCCGCCGCTGCCCGCCTTACCTTGGTGAGCTGGGCGATTTTCTTGCTCATTTTCAGGTGCATCTCCTGGCTGTAGTCCATGCTGTGCCCAGCCAGCTGTGCGGTGGCCGGCGAGGGCGCGAATTTGGCCGCCCCGGCCGCCGAGCCGCCGTAATAGTGCTGCTGCCAGCTCATGCCCGGGGTCGCCATCTTCCCGACAGACCCCAGCCGGGGCACCTGTCCCCGCGCGTGGAGGCCGGCCCGCGGAGCAACGACGCCCGCGAGGCAAGAGTCGAGGCGGCCGCTTCCGGACCCGACACCCGGCGCCCCCTAGACTCGGCCGCAGGCGCCGTCCCGCCCGCGACCCCCGGGTCACCCCTGGAAGGGACGGGGCGGTCCCGCCGGCCCGAAGCCGCTGGGACAACGGCGCAGGGCAGATGCCTGGGGATGGGCGGCGGCAGCAGGGGCCGGGCCAGCTCTTGCTGGCTCCTCAGCCCGCGGCCGGCGGAGGCGTCGAGGACAGCGCAGCTCCGCGGGTCCCGCTCGCAGCCCGCACCTAGGACTCGGCGAGGCTGCGGAGGTAGGAGGAGACTGGGCGGGCTGCGGCGGGGGTAGGCGGGGACATGGAGGAGGACGCGGGAGCCGCCGTTACCAGGGCGCGCGCGGGGGCGGCGACGTCATTTCCCCGCAGCCAAGCCCCGCCCCGCTCTGCCACCGCCGCCAGTCCCGCAACCCCGCAGCCAGTGCGGGCGCCTCGCGAGGTCGATCCGGGACCGTGCCGCCACTGCTTCCCCCGTGTGGCGGGGACCCGGCAGCCCAGCTCTGGCGGCGATCCCCGTGTAGCGCGCGTGAGGCCTGACGTAAAAAAAAATTATCCCCAAGAAGACAGTACCTTAGTCACCCTCGGTTAGCAGAACGGGTGTCGATTTACAGACCCTTTCCACATGCGTCCTCGTGTGTGCAGGGCCCCAAGAAGTGGCTCTTCCCCAAGAAGAGAGGCAAGCCCAATCCAGAGACATGAGTAGTGAAGTAGCGAGGATTCCCTGCCCTGACCTTCCTTCCAATGGCACACAACTGATCGTGACACTGTCTTAGCCGCCCCCCTCCACCCCGAGTGCCCGGCCACTGCTCCCAGTTCAGTGCTGAGTGTATGTGTGGAGGGAACACTCCTTTTCAGTCAGCTGGTGGAGCACCGCATAGCTACTTTCCCCCGGTGGAGCCCAAGACAAATAGATATGAAACTACTTGGCTGGAAATAAGTAAGAATAGGATCGTAGTGAAAGTAATGGTGAAAAAAACAAGATGGAACAAGACATCAGTGCTTTAAGGATTTGGAGCTGGGCCAAAATGTGTCATAACTTGTGCATTTTCGCCTTCCTAAATGTGTTATTCCCTACTGATTTTCTCTTATCTCTACTCCTGCAAGTCAAATGATTTTTTAAAAAAGTTTTTGTATCCTGCATTGAAGCATGTGAGTCATTTTAGGGCATGGATAATACTTTAAAAACATAGAATTGTACCTGTTTTTAAAAAAATCTTATCTGCACGCAGCTTTGCAGAACCAGATTCCCCAACTCTATGTGATTTCTTTTTAGCATGCAAGTAGCCAAAATATAAATCTGAGAATATTAACAAACTGGAGAGCCGAATTAACAAAGATTGTCTGGATGTGACAACATCTAAACAAGGTGAAGGTTTAATCGGACCCTGAAATACTTTCGGATCTGTTGGAATTCCTGAAAGGAAACTTGAAATTGGCTCTTTTCCCAGCTGCTAGGTACTCAGTCCCCCTTAAATAGACCTTCCAGGAAAAATGTTGTGTAGTTCCAAGGTTCTGAATGGAGCATATGGCCAAAAACAAATATCCTACAAATGTTGCTCCTTAAGCACTAATGATCAAATAAAATTAAAGAGAATTAGAAACTAGTGCTATTTCATCAAATTCTAGGCATGGAAGATTCACAGTCATTTTAGAACTCACGTTCTTTACATTCTAAGCAGAAATGTATGCTCAAAAGACTCTCTATTTCACTAAATTTGTATAGCCAAGTCTTGCTAGGACAAAGATGTTTTTGTTTTTGTCACTATGATAAAGTGGAAAGAGAATAAGACTGGAAATAAGGAAATGAATGTGTAGCTTTAGTTGAGTCACCCAACCTGTTCACTCCTCAAGTGCTTCCGCTGAAAAGAGATGGTGTTACCAGCTCCTTCCAGCTCGGACTTGGTAATTAGAAGTTAGGACCCTGGTCCACTGGTAATTCACTCTGAACTCCATCACATGAGTTTCCATCATCACTATGTGGCATAGCCCAAAAGGACCCTTTTCTTAAATACTATGCTCAAAAGACATCCGCTGTCACTTCATGAATTTAATATTTTTCCCCACGACAATGGGATAAAACAAGTCACAATTAAAATTATATTTAATTATAAATAATGAATAGAAACATACAGGTTGAGTATCCTTTATCCACAAAGCTTGGGACCCAAAGTGTTCTAGATTTCAGACTTTTTAGGATTTTGGAATATTTGCATTATACTTACTGGCTGAGATTCCCAAATCCAAAAATCTGAAATCCAAAATGTTCCAGTGAGCACTTTCTCTGAGTGTTGTGTTGGCACTCAACATTTCTGGTTTTGGAGCATTTTAGATTTTGAGTTTTCAGATTTGGGATGCTCAGCTGGTAAGACACCCTGTATTAGTCTGTTCTCACATTGCTATAAAAAAAAATACCTGAGTCTGGTATTCATAAAGAAAAGAGGTTGAATTGGCTCACAGTTCTGCAGGCCGTACAGGAATCATAGAAGCTTCTGCTTCTGGAGAGGCCTCTGGAAACTTACAATCATGGCAGAAGGTGAAGGGGAGGCAGGCACAATTTACATGGCTGGAGCAGGAGGGGGAAAGAGAGCGGGGAGGTGCTACATGCTTTTAAACAATCAGATCTCATGGTAACTCACTGTCATGAGAACAACACCAAGTGAATGGTGCTAACCTATTTATGAGAACTTTGCCCCTCAGAAAACTTACAACATGGAGGAAGGTGAAGGAGAAGCAAGACACATCTTACATGGTGTCGGGTGAGAAAGAGAGAAAGAGAGACAGAACTACCAAACACTTATAAAACTATCAGATCTTGTGAAAGCTCACTCACCATGACAAGAAGAGCATGGGGGAAGCCACCCCCATGATCCAACTGAAACGGGAAAAGTTCCCTTGTGCCCTTCGCAGGGCGTGCAATGGGAGTGTGACTCACTTCTTCAGTGCCCGGCTGCTCAAACCTCTAGGGGAGCACAGAGATGGGCAGGCTGTGAGGCTCAGACCCCAAGGCAGTGTCTAGGGGTGAATGTTTATAGCTGAAGCCACAGTGGGCATGTGTTACAGGGTGCTCTTTTAGCTTAGCTGTGTGTAGGTGGCTTGTGTTAGCCAGTTCAATTAGACCCCTGCCTTATCACAAGGACAGAGGGCTTTCTGTATCCTGGGGTCCTTGCCTTGGTGTACTGGAAGAATTGGATCACACGTGGGCTTGGAGAATGAGTGCAAGGTTTTATTGAGAGGAAGTAGCTCTCAGCAGATGGGGTAGCCAGAAGGGAGATGGTTTTCCCCTGGAGTCGGGCCACTCGACAGCCCAGGCTCTTCTCCGACTGCCCCAGTCAAACTCCTTGTTGTTCTGCCAGTCGATGGCCTGCTGGCATGCTGGTGCCTATCAGTGCATTGCTCTCAATGTCCAGCTGCCTATGTGTCCCTCCACTGATGTGCTCCTCTTGACATCCGGCCACCTGTGTGTTACTCTGCTGATGTGCTCTTCTCAACATCCAGCTGCCTGTGTGTTCCTCCGCTGATGTGCTCCTCTCTACATCCAGCTGCCTGTGTGTTCCTCCACTGATGTACTCCTCTCGACATCCAGCCACCTGTGTCTGCCTGCTAGGGTCCCCGGGTTTTTATAGGCACAGGCACAGGATGGTGGGGGTGGCAGGCCAGGGTAGTCTTGGGAAATGCAACATTTGGGCGGGAAAACAAAAATGCCTCTGCTCACCTAGGTCCATGGGCATAGGCCTGGGGGTGTAGCCCTAGCCAGGGACCACACCCTTCCCCCGTTCTGTATTATTTGAAGGGACTGTGCCCTTCCCTTCCCAGCACTTTCCTTCTGTATCACAGTCACCTCCCAGCAGGTCCCTCCCCTGACACATACGGATTTCAATTCAATATGAGAATTGAGTGGAGACACAGAGCCAAACCATATCATTCCACCCCTGTTCCCTCCCAAATCTCATATCCTTCTCACATTTCAAAACACAGTCATGCCTTCCCAACAGTCTCCCAAAGTCTTAACCCATTCCAGCATTAACCCAAAAGTCCAAGCCCAAAGTCTCATCTGAGACAAGCGAAGTCCCTTCCACCTATGAGCCTGTAAAATCAAAAGCAAGTTAGTTACTTCCAAGATACAATGGGGGTTCAGGCATTGGGGTAAATGTTCCCATTCCTACTGGGAGAAATTGGCCAAAACAAAGGGGCCACAGGCCCCATGCAAGTGTGAAACCTGACAAGGCACTCATTAAATCTTAAAACTCCAAAATAATCTATTTTGACTCCATGTCTCACATCCAGGACATGCTGATGCAAGAAGTGGGCTCCCAAGGCCTTGGGCAGCTCTGCTTCTGTGGTTCTTCAGGATGCAGCCCCCATGGCTGCTTTCATGGGCTGGTGTTGAGTGCCTGTGGCTTTTCCAGACACATGGTGCAGGCTGTCAGTAGATCTAATATTATGGGATCTGGAGGATGGTGGCCCTCTTCTCACAGCACCACTAGGCAGTACCCCAGTGGGGACTCTGTGTAGGGGCTTTGACCCCACATTTCCCTTCTGCACTGACCTAGCAGAGGTTCTCCATGAGGACTCAACCCCTGCAGCAAATTTCTGCCTGCACATCCAGATGTTTCCATACATCCTCTGAAATCTAGGCAGAGGTTCTCAAATCTCAGTTCTTAACTTCTGTGCACCTACATGCCCAACACCATGTGTAAGCCACCAAGGCTTGGGGATTACACCCTTTGAAGCAACATCCTGAGCTGTATGTTGGTCCCTTTTATCCACAGCTGGGATAAAAGGCACCAAGTCTCAAGACCGTACAAAGTGGCAAGGGCTTGGGCCCAGCCCATGAAACCATTTTTTCCTCCTAGGCCTGTGGGCCTGTGATGGGAGGGGCTGCCAGGAAGATCTCTGAAATGCTCTGTATATATTTTCCCCATTGTCTTGGCAACTGATATTCCTCTTCTTGTTACTTATGCAAGTTTCTGCAACTGGCCTGAATTTCTCCCCAGAAAGTAAGTTTTTCTTTTCTACCACAGGGTCAGGCTGCAAATTTCCTAAAGTTTTATGCTCTGCTTCCCTTTTGAATAGAAGTTCCAGTTTCAGATAATCATTTTGTGAATGCATATGACTGTATGCTTTCAGAAAAAGCCAGGTCACCTCTTGAATGCTTTGCTGCTTGGAAATTTCTTCTGCCAGATACCCTAAATCATCTAAGTTCAAAGTTCCACAGATCTCTAGGGCAGGGGCAAAATGCTGCCAGTTTCTTTGCTAAACCATAGCAAGAGTGACCTTTACTCCAGTTCCCAATAAGTTCCTCTTCTTCATCTGAAACCAACTCAGCCTGAGCTTCATTGTCTATATCACTTTCAGCATTTTGGTCAAATTCATTCAACAAGTCTCTAGGAAGTTCCAAACTTTCCCACATCTTCCTATCTTCCTCTGAGCCCTCCAAACTGTTCCAGTGTCTGTCTGTTACCCAGTTCCAAAGTTGCTTCCACATTTTTAGGTATCTTTACAGCAATACCCCACTATCCCAGTACCAATTTTTTGTATTAGTCTGTTTTCACACTGCTATAAAGGATACCTGAGACTGGGTAATTTATAAAGGAAAGAGGTTTAATTGACTCACAGTTCCACATTCTGGGGAGACCTCAGGAAACTTACAATCATGGCAGAAAGCAAAGGGAAAGCAAGGCACATCTTACATTGTGGCAGGAGAGAGAGAGAGAGAGAGAGAGAAAGTAAAGGGGGAGATCCCACTTTAAACTATCAGATCTTGTGAGAACTCACTCGCTATCATGAGAATAGCATGGGAGAAATTGTCCCCATGATTCAATCACCTCCCAGCAGGTCTCTCCCTCAAGACATGGGGATTACAATTCAAGATGAGATTTGAGTGGGCACCCAGAGCCAAACCATATCAGGGGGTATAGGCACTGGGTAAACATTGTCATTCCAAAAGGGAGACATTGGCCAAAAGAAACCCAGTTTCTTTTGAGTTTGAAACCCAGCAGGGCAGTCATTAAATCTTAAAGCTCCCAAATAATCTCTTTTGACCCCATGTCTTACATCCAGGGCACACTGATGCAAGAGGTGGGCTCCCAAGGCCTTGGGCAGCTACACCCCTGTGGCCTTACAGGGTTCAGGCCACACAGTTGCTCTCATGGGCTGGCATCAAGTGCCCATGGCATTTCCAGGCACAGGGTGCAAGCTGCCAGTGGCTCTAACATTCTAAGGGCTGGAGGATGGCAGCCCTCTTCTCACAGCTCCACTAGGCAATGTCCCAGTGAGGACTCTGTGTGGGGTCTCCAACCACAAATTTCTCCTTGGCACTGCCCAAGTAGAGGTTCTCCATGAGGGCTCTGCCTCTACAGCAGGCTTCTGCTTACACATCCAGGTTTTTCCATACACCCTCTGAAATCTAGGCAGAGGTTCCCAAACCTCAACTCTTGCACTCTGCACATCTGCAGGCTTCATACCACCAAGGTTTATGGCTTGCACCCTCTGAAGCAACAGCCCAAGCTGTATCTGGAGCCCTTTGAGCCAAAACTGGAGACAGAGCAGGAAGCAGGGTCCTGAGGCTGCACAGGGCAGCAGGGCCCAGGGTGTGGCTCATGAAACCATTTTTCCCTCCTAGGGCTCCAGGCCTGTGTTGGGAAAGGTTACCTTCAATGCCTTGGAGGCCTTCTGCCCATTGTCTTGGCTATCAGCATTTGCTTTTCTTTTCATTATGCACATTTCTGTGGCCTGCTTGAATTCCTTTGCTGAAAATAGGCTTTTCCTTTCTACCACATGACCAGGCTGCAAATTTTCCAAAGTTTTATGCTCTGTTTCCCTTTTAAATATAAGTTCCAGTTTCAGATCATTTTTTTTTCTCACACATATGAGCATACATTGAGAAGCAGCCAGGTCACATCTTGAATGCTTTGCTGCTTACAAATTTCTTCTGCCAGATACCCTAAATCATCACTCTCAAGTTCAAAGTTCCACAGATCCCTAGGGCAGAGGCACAATCCAATCAAATTATTTGCTAAGGCATAACAAAAGTGACATTTGCTCCAGTTTTCAATAATTCCTCATCACCATCTGAGACCTTCTCAGCCTGGACTTCATTGTCCATATCACTAACAACATTTTGGTCACAAAAATTTAACCAGTTTCTAGGAAGTTCCAAACTTTTCCTCATTTTCCTATCTTCTTCTGAGCCCTCCACACTCTTCCAATCTCTGACAGTTACCCAGTTCCGAAGTCACTTCCACATTTTCAGGTATCTTTACAGCAATGCCCCACTCTTTGGTACCAATTTTCTGCATTAGTCTATTCTTACATTACTATACAGAAATATTTGAGACTGGGTAATTTATAAAGAAAAAAGGTTTAATTGGCTCACAGTTCTGCAGGATGCAGAGGACACATAGAAGCTTTTGCTTCTAGGGAGGCCTCAGGAAACTTACCATCATGGAGGAGGGTGAAGGGGAAGCAAGCACGTCTTACGTGGCCAGAACAGGAGAAAGAGAGAGTGGGGGTAGGTGCTACACACTTTTAAACAGCCAAATCTCATGATAAGTCACCCACTCATTATCATGAGAACAGCACCAAGGGGATGGTGCTAACCCATTCATGAAAACTTTGCCCTCATGATCCAATCACCTCCTACCAGGCTCCACCTCCAACAGGACATTACAATTCCACATGAGATTTGGTAGAGACACAGATCCAAACCATATCACACCCATAATCCCATCACCCAGAACCTCACTTTTAAAAAAAATCTAGCAAAGTTAGCGTGTGAAAGAGAGAAAATGAGAGAAACTAGTTAGGCAAGAAATCTATACTTAGTGCCTGTTTGTTTCATGAGATTGTTTATGCAGAAATATTCGTTGACTGCCTATTGTGTTCCAGGTACTGAGGCTGCAGTGATGACTAAAAAGTAGTCTCTTCAGGGCAGTAGTCTCTATCCTGAAGAAGTTAAAAATCTAGTGAAGACAGACAAATGAAGAAGTAGATGCTACAAAGTGGGTGAGCATGAAAGGAACTCCAAGAGAGTCACTTAACCTAGACTTGGGGTGTCAGAGAAAGCTTCACACATACAAACATAGTGCTTGAATGGACCCTGAAGGCTGAGTTTTTCAGGTAAAATGGGTAAGAAGGTAGACTACAAGCTCTAAGAAGGGTAAGGGCAAAGCCCTGGAGATTAGATGAAAGCATGGCCTATTTAGGGAAAAGCAAGTAGTGTAATATGGCTAGAGCACAGTTTGAGAGGGATGTCAGAATGTGAGGTGGAACAGGTGTCAAGATTATTCATGGAAGGGGGACTTCCATGCCTTGACAAGAGGATTGGGTCTCTGTCCCGAAGGCAATCATGAGCCATTGGAGGGCTTTAAGCAGGAACATGAAATAATCGTATTTTCATTTTAGTTACATCATTCTTGTGACTGTGGAAAATCGATTATGGGACAACTCTATAAACAAGGAGACTAGTTAGCAGGCTATTGCACTTATTCTGGTGAGAGATGATGAACCACTGACCTAAAATAAGGCAGTGAGAGTAGGAAAAAAAGAAGGATGGATGTGAAATATCCATAAGATAAAACAGACAGGACATTGAGGCTGAGGAACAGAGAGCTGTCAAGTTTGCCTGACTTTTTCCAAGGAGGGGAGGCTCCTAGCACATGATACATGGTGATAAAATTAAGTAAAAATTTATAAAAATAACATTCTTTGTATTTTTTAGGTCTTCCCAAATCGTGTATGTTTCAGGCCCCAGAAAACCTAGATTAACCCCAGGCAGTAGCAGTTAAGGTTAAGAATTAAAATTAGGATTGAGATGTGAGCTCAACAGTTAATGGATCAAAAGCATAGGCAGCAAAAGAAGAAATAGATAATTTGAACTTCATCAGGATAAAAAACTTTTATGTGTCAAAAGATACTAACAAGAGAGTGAAAAGGTAGCCCATGAAATATGAGAAAACATTTGCAGATCATGCTTCTGATAAAGGATTAATATCCAGAGCGTATAAAGAATTTCTAAAATTCAACATGAAAAGCAAATAACCCAATTAAAATATGGACAAAGGACTTGAATTGTTATTTTTCTAAAGAAGATATACAGATGGCCAATAAACACATAAAAAGATGGTCAAAACATCACTAATTATAAATGCAAATCAAAGCCACAATGAGATACCACTTCACACCCATTAGAATGGCTGCTATCAAAAAAACAAAACAAACCCAAACAGAAAATAACAAGTGGTACATGGAGAAATTGGGATCCCTGTGGTTGAAATTGCCGGTTGAAATGTGAAATGGTACAGCCACTGTGGAAAACAGTATGCTGGTTGCTCAGAAAATTGACAGAATTACTGTATGATTCAGAAATTTCACCTCTAACTGTATACCCAAAATAACTGAAAGCAAAGACTTGAAAAGATAATTTGTACACCGATGTTCACAGCAGCATTATTCACAGAAGCCAAAAGATGGAAGCAGCCCAAATGTGTATTGACGGATAAATATGGATTTACAGAATGTGGTATATACAACAGAATGTTATTCAATCTTAAAAAGAATGACACATGGTACATAAATGAAACTTAAAGATATTACATTAAGTGAAATAAGCCAGTTACAAAAGGACAAATATCATATGATGTTTTACTGATATGAAGTAGCTAGAACACTCAAATTCATAGAGACAGAAAGTAGAATGGTGGTTTCCAGGGGCTAGAGGGAGAAGGGAATGGAGAGTTATTGTTTAATGTATAGGGTTTCAATTGGGGAAGACGAAAAAGGTCCAGAAATGAATGGTGGTGATGGTTGTACAACAGTGTGCATCTACTTAGTGCACTAAATGATACACTTAAAAATGGTTAAAATGCTAAATTTTATGTTATTTATATTTTGCCACAAGAAAGATTCATCAATGCAAAGTGCTCTTGCTATTTATGGGAAGTGCATTCCAGTGAACAGACAATCAGAGAATGCTGTTCTATCAATCAATAAGTGTTTATTGAGTGGTTTCCTCATGGAGATGAAATAGACATTTCCTATCCAAGGTCATGGTTAGCTAAAGAGGACGTCTAAATATAAGATTTGAAGAAGAAAGAGGTAGAGGAAACGTTCTTCTTTCTTCTTGTTTCTATTCTTTCTTCCCATTTTGGCCAGAAGAATCATAGAGACCAAGTTAGGCAGTCAATTGAAAATGATACTAAATATCTACAAAAGCGCCTATACTAAAGATCTACAAAAACTTCTTTGGGGTTGGCCAGCTGATCTCAAAAGTACTTTTCAGGTCTCTTGTTTGCATCTCAATGTTATGCCTCTTAGGAACATTCAGTATTTGAATGGGACTCAATCTAAGGCCATACAGCAAGGTATAAGGGACTCAGAATCACTATAGACTGTGTACAAGCAACTGAACTCCAATGAAATCAATAATCATACTAGCTTTTTGTAAGACTGCACACAAATAAGGAAAACATTTTGAGTTAAACATTTTCTAAATGACAACTCTTCTCTTGATGCAAGTCTCCACGTATAATGGAAAGAGAATCAGAATCTTGGTATTCTGGGTCTCATGTTGCCACTAAGCTACCTCTTTTCTTCATCTGTAAAATGAGGAGATTGGACTAAATGATCTTGAGTATTTCTTATATCTCTCTCATGTTACATGTTGAATTATTTAATATTTTAAGTTATTTATTTATTTATTTATTTATTTTAGACAGGATCTTTCTCTGTCACCCAGGCAGGAACTCTTGGGCTCAAGCAGTCTTCCCACCCTCGACCTCCCAAATAGCTAACACCTATTTTTTTTTTTAATTATCTCTCTCTCTCTTTTTTTTTTTTTTGAGACAGCGTCTCACTCTGTCACCCAGGCTGGAGTGCAGTGGCTTGATCTCGGCTCACTGCAACCTCCACCTCCACGGTTCAAGCGATTCTCCTGTCATAGCCTCCCAAGTAGCTGGGATTACAGGCATCTGCCACCACACCTGGCTATTTTTTTTGTATTTTTGTAGAGACGGGTTTCAACTGGTCTCAAACTCCTGACATCAAATGATCTGCCCGCTTTGGCCTCCCAAAGTGCTGGGAATATATACTTTTTAATTCTCATAGAGATGGGATCTTGCTACATTGCCCAGGCTGGTCCTGAACTCCTGGTCTCGAGTAATCCTCTTGCCTCAAGCTCCCAAAGCACTGGGATTACAGATGTAAGCCACCATGCCCAGCCATTATTTCATATTTTTAGAACAGAATTTTGTTGTATTTATATGGACATACCACACATCAATCATGCTCCAACTCTCACTTCCACCTCCTAACACACCCGAAGCATGGTACATAAAATAAGCCTAAATAAGGTGGTTCTTGTTTCTTTAGATAAGTGGTTAATCTAGATGGCTGCCAAGTTGGTAAACATCATTATAAAAGAGTTTGACTATGGTTTGTTGGTTTCTTGCTATGTGCTTCTTTCTCTTTTTTCCTTATTTTTGTTCCCATGAATTCAGAAAACTCATCTCTATCATCAATCGATAATGATATTGAAAACCTTCTAAAATGTTTGATACATAATACATGCACAATAAATGTTTATTTCCAATTTTCAGTTAACTTCACTTTGTTGACCAACACTATCATTAGCTTTTTCTCTAACAACACAGCCAACCCTTTCTATGAATATCACAATCAACCAGCAGCCAACTGGTTTATCCATCTGCTTGGCTTCCTTTGCAAGCAGGGACTGAATAAGTTTACTTGATAGGTGATCTTGAAAAGCAAGAATATGAGAGAGATAAGGAAAAGCCATTGAAGGACACATTGTTGAGTTGGTTACCACATTGGTCAATTGGGACTCAATCGCTGAAGAATCTTGTAAAATGAATCTCAGAATTTTCTCTCCCAAAGACGAAAGGCTAACACATTTATCTGCTGTCTCCTTTCACTCACTGATTGAGGGTGGCTACGTCTCTGTGTGTCTGGTTATTCAATGTGAGCTTAGTGAAATCCTGTGGCTTTGGAGAGAGTGGGAGTCAGGAAGGCAGAGAGATCCAGCAGGTGCTTGAGGGAAAACTGTGACATGCATAGGAACTGTCCAACACCTTTGCAGCTGAAATCAAAAGAAGTGGCACAGGACATCAAAAGTATCTCCTACAATCTATCCCTTACATTTCAGATCCATTTTTGCTCTATATGAAATTCATTCCGTCACCAACTCTTTAAGGTCATAGCTAGCTGCTAATTGTTAAAAGGACTCCAGATGAGACTTAGTGTAGCAAGTAGATGTCCCTTGCTGCAACTGCTCAAAAGGCCATAACTGATATTCATCAGGTCCTGCTCAGATTTCCACCACCCATTCCAGATTTTCCTTACCCTTGGTGAGCACTTCAGCTAATCTAAGTTATTTGGTTGGTGGGGAGATCCAAGTGTCTGCATCCTTGAGGAATCCAAGCTCTTGGTTGGCTTACCCACGTCAGGCTGAGGCTGTTATAATTTTTCATTCAGTGCTTTCGCCAGGTATGAAAGAGCTACGGGAATCCCAGTTAATCTTTTGAGATCTAGAAATACTCCTTACTGCCTTCATTATTTAGCAATAATCCTAGATGCTTATGATAATCAGGATCAATTACCTTGCCAGTATAAAAAATGCCTTTCTTTGTCTACTAGTCCTTTGGCATAAAGAGCCAAAGTGAGCAGGGGGTAGTCATAGCAACAGATCCTGTGAGATTCTTGCTGTGTATTAATGCTGTGTACTAATACTATGTATTGATACAAGTCATTTTTCTCCCTCCCACCGCCAGTAAAAATTTATAAAAATAATTCTTTGTATTTTTTAAGAATGTTAGCAGAGCCTAAGGATGTGAACATAGGAAGCACAAATTCTGCAAGTGGGTCGCTGGGTATGATAGTGAGAGAAGCCAATTCAACTTCTCCATCTTGGTTTCCAGACTTATGTATCCTAGCTATTAGATACACGGCATTGACTCAATGTGCATATCACATCCTGTAGGCCAAATCCTAATCATGCAGAGTATTGTCTCCAAACTAGCCAATCTCTTAATTGTTCATTCCAACATTTTATCAGTTCAGCAACTTGTGGATACTGTAGTATATGGTAGGAACAGTGGATCCCATAGTCTTGTGCCCATGTTGTCTTGTTGTGCCTCCTTCACTATGGGTCCTTTAGTCCAAACTGATGTTATACAGGTTACCATATTAGTAAATGAAGCATTCTGTAAGCTGTCAGATAATAATCCTAGAAGCTACACTATGAGCAAGGAGGACAAACTCATATTCAGAACAGGAAACAATTCCAGTAAGGATGAATCACTGTCTTCTCTGGAGGGAGGATGAGAGATCTGATGCAATCAATTTGCCCCTAAGTTCTTGGCTGATGTCCTTGAGGGTTGGTACTCTGCTGAATGTGTGTTATTGGTTTTTGCTGCTGACAAGTCAGAACTTTGTAGATGCAGTAGCTATGCCAGCTTGGTGAGAATGAGCCAATACAGTTGGGGCCTTGCATGGCCTCAATACCTGCTGACAAAGCTACTATGTTGATGGGTCCGTTGCACTAGCATTGGAGTGCCAAGAATAGAGGCTGGCTGACATCTACCCAAGGAGTAGCCTGTTTTCCTGGTTGTTAAGAGCCTCTCAGTGATGGATGTTCTCCAGAGAACATTAGTGTGAGGCATGAAGATGTGCATGTTCATTTCTACTCTTATTCATATATCCACATGACTTTTATTTGCCTTATTTACTTGGGGGACAGGATCTCACTTTGTCACCCAGGCTGGAATGCAGTGGCATGACCACGGCTTACTGAAGCCTTGACCTTCCAGGCTAAAGCAATCCTCACACCTCAGCCTTCCAAGTTGCTGGGACTACAGGCACACACCACCACACCTGGCTAATTTCTTATTGTTTCTAGAGACAGGGTCTTGCCATGTTGCCCAGCCTGGTTTTGAACTCTTGGGCTCAAGCAATCCTCCCACCTCGGCCTCACAATATGTTGGGATTACAGGCATGAGCCACTGTGCCCGGCCAATTATTATTTTTGATTGACATATAATTGTACACATTGTGGAGTACAGTATAATATTTCAATATGTATATACAATGTGTAAGGATCAAATCAGGGTAATTACCATATTATCCATCACCTTTATCAATGGGGCCATGATAGCATTTGGGTCCCCTGTTATTAGTGTCACCTCAGATCCTATATCTAACAGCCCTTGAAAGGTCTGAATAAATAGCCATAGGTCTCTTTAGGGGAAGAATTGGAGAGTTAACATATATATATATTTATAATGTGATTGCAGGGCCTTTCCTTGAGCAGATCATGCTTCCCCTTCAATTATTGGGTTCTGGGTCTGATAACTCATTCTGGTCTAAATATTATGCTTTTCTACTGTGGCACTGATCCTAGCCTACTGCTCACCTGTTTTTACTTTTTTTCTGGTTATGAAAGTCAGGTAATATTTTTGTAGGCTGCCTATCCATCTCACTCCTGGGAACATGAAGATCTATTATCACAAATCTCCAGGGGCTTGGCAAAACCCTGGTTACCCCTATAGTCTCGCATATTACATGAATTATGTCCATCTGGCCTTTGATGTTTAAGTGCAGCTACCTGGACTCTCAAATAATTGAATTCTTTTTATTCCCATTGACCCTAGAAGGCTCAATTCTGTGGCAGAATTTTATGCTGTGAACCCCAATTCATAGAGGCCACTGCCACTAACCTTTCATAAAATGCTGGTGTGTTCCTTCTTACCTTTGTGAAGGGGGTACACTAGGAAAGAGTCAGACGATGGGTCTCACATAAAAATCTCATTCTCTTATGCCCACTTCCTTGAGCCTTCTGACCTTTTTTTAAATAGACAGCTGTGGCATCTCTACATTGTTATCATGTCCAAGTTTCAAGGCACCGTCTTAGCAGTGTGTTGGGACAAACTCCAGGCGTCCTTGACAGGATGTTACCGTGAGTCATGGGAGAATTACACTCTCCTGTATTCAGCCTTATATCTCACTTACCTATTCAATTTAACACCTTCAGATTTATTCCCATAGATCTTTTCCTCTTTCCTGTCAGAATTTTTCTATAATTCTTTCAGCAAGTTATTTCTTCCCATAGAAGAAACAGTACCTTCCCTCTTACGGTATGCTAGAACTTGACACATTTTCAAGCTGCAGGCAGTTAGGGGAGTCACTGGAGGGATCCCAAGGAGCACGAGTAACATGTTCCAAGACACTCAACTCAGGAAGGTTTTCATCCTCTTCAGGCAAGGGAAGACTGCTGACCTCCAGCAAAAGGCAGGAGACTGGTTTCTGTAGCCTCCCTGATTCAAGAGCACCCAGGATTTAAGGTCCTCATCCATATCCTCACAGATGCCTTCACCCCAAGTCTGAGTCCCACTGTTTCCCTATCAAAGCTGTGACTTTATCATAGATCTTTAGTGTAGAAGACCTGTATATTCAGTTTCCTTTGCCATTCTGCCACCCCTAAGATTAAATTTGGAGCTTGAATTTTAGCACAGACTGCCCTTTCGTCTTTCTTTCCTTCCTTCCTTCCTTCCTTCCTTCCTTCCTTCCTTCCTTCCTTCCTCCCTCCCCTCCCCTCCCTCCCTCTCTCCCTTCTTTCCTTCCTTCCTTCCTTCCTTCCTTCCTTCCTTCTTTCCTTTCTTTCTCTTTCTCTCTCTCTTTTCTTTCTGTTTCAGAGACGGGATCTCACTCTGTTGCCCAGGCACAATCATAGCTCACTGCAGCCTTAAACTCCTGAGCTCAAGCGATCCTTCTGCCACAGCCTCTCAAGTAGCTGGGATTACAGGAGCAAGCCACTGTGCCTGGCCAGACTGCCATTTTGCTACAAGGTCCCTTTACTTGCTGTCATGGAAGACTTCTGACTTTCACAGAGTATCTTGACCTGATAGTTGGCTGACCTGAATTTGTCTTTTTCTTTGAGGCACTCTTCAAAACTTTTATGGCATTTCACAAAATCCAGTCAATTCCACTACTCTTATAATTACCATTGCCCCCTTTCATCCCAGTATTAGATACTATGTAAGTGAAGCTTTCCCTTCCACAACATCGTGTCCACCACAGGTGAGAGTTTGCCAGAGGTTATCAACACCACAATTACTACCAGCAATGGAGCTTTTGTTTTCATCTGACTGGTGAGTAAACCTCTTCCAGAATACCATCCTTAGGGGATGCTTTCTCCAATTACACCAGGTATTACTGTCTTAGTTTGGGTCCACCCAAAAGTAGAGCATGAAGTAAGGAATTGAGTTCAGGTAATTTATTTGCAAAATGACTCTAGAAAGTAAGAACGAAGGAGTAAGCTTATTGAGAGAAGGAAGATGGAAAAGTAAAAAAAAAAAAGGGCGGGGGAGGATGTCATTGAACTAATTACCACAGTGGGCAATTGGGCTCAAGCCTTCTGAGGATCCTTTGAGGAACCATGTGGAATACACTTGAGAATGGCCCCTGCAAAAGAGGGGAGACTGCACAATTTATCCCTTGGCTTCCAGGCACCACTGGCTGGGGTTCTAATGGGGGAGTATTTCTCCTTTGGGCTTGCCCTGTACACGTATAAGCTCCTAGCATATAGGCTCCCACTGCTTCCTTGGTAAAGGAAGTCAGAAAGATGAAGAGGAACTTGCGGTGGGACTCTGTCAGCATGCATAGGAAAGTGCATTACAGCTGCAGCAAAAAAAATCAAAGGTGGGCTGGGTGGATGTAGAGCATCTACTTTATCACCAAAGCCAGTCCCATACACCCAGCAAATGGTCTCCTTTAATTAAATATTCCCATCTCTTCCTTGCTAAGAACTCTACTTACAAGCCCTATTCATTCTTACGAGGATAACCTTTGTCTCTTCAAAGGCACTGAGAGAAGAAACAATCCATGTGTGTTTTATAAAACGTGCTGAAGTCAGGAAAGATCCTAGTGAGAGGCATTGGTGAGTTCCTGTTAGGTGTCCTTTTTTTAATACTTTGTATTAAGTTCCTGGGGGAAGAACTATAAGCAAGTTGTAGTTATCCAGTCCCTTGCTCCTGGCTTGAAAATCCAGTGCCCAGAGACAGAATTTAGCTCTACCTTTCATGGCACTCTTTGGGTGGTCTCTCATAGAGGATATTATAATATCTAGATGAGAAATAATATAGGATTTTATTTTCTTTCATTGTTTATTTATTTTAGAGATAGGTACTCTGTTGCCCAGGCTACAATGCAATGGTGTGATCATAGCTCACTGCAGCCTCGAACACTTGGGCTCAAGTGATCCTCCCACCTCGGCCTCCTGTGTAGCTAGGACTACAAGTGCACACCACCACACCTGGCTAATTATTTTTATTTTTATAGAGACAAGGTCTTGCTATGTTGCCCAGGCTGGACTCGAACTCCTGGCTTCAAGTGATCCTTCTGGCTCAACCTCCCAAAGCACTGAGATTACAGGTGAGAGCCACCATGCCCAGCCAGGTTTTTCTATTTTTGTGTGTGTGTGAACTTCTGGTCCATCTTTCATTGCCTTCCAATGGGGGCAATTAGTTGAAGTAGCAAGATGTTGACTCTTGTGGGTTCCTCTTTCACAGTGGGTTCTTCTCTGACTTTGGACTTTGGCAAGATTCTTCTTTGTATTTGAGCCTATCTCATTCCACCTCTCCTCAAAGCAACTCATGTCATTTGAAAAGAATTCTTTAGGTCGTCGATTAAAAAAATCACCCCTTTGAGGTGGTAACATTGGGTACCAGGGGAAAAAGGGTACCTACTGTGTATTCTGATCAGTGGCTTGAAAACAGCCTCCTCCTCAGCTTGCTGTCTTTATTGCCTCATCTCTCATGACACTTGTTTTCTTCACTGCTCCTGGCATGTCTTCAGGTTATTGACTTCTGGGATTTGCAGATTTTGTAATGTGGTACTGCTTTGAAAGGAGTACTTTACACTGCTTTGGAAGAACAGAAAGAAAGAAAAGATTAATGCTAAGGACTGTTATTAGTATTGATATTGGTCTAGGCTGAGATTCAGTATGGGAGTGATAGCACTCTGGATAAATGCTTGAACACACTTTTGTCTCTCCTACCTCCTGACACCAAGTATTTCCCCACCCCCACTCCTCCCGACTTGCTCCTCTCAGGTCCAGGCCTGTCCTTGACGTCAGAAGGCATGGGCTGGTCTCCAGGAAGCCCGTCCAAGCTCAGAACTTAGAGACAAAGCAAAGAATTCTGCACAGTCCTGCTTGACATTTCCTCTCTTTTCTCATTTGAAGATTTTATTGTGTTACCCTGGTGATGAGAAATGTAGTTAAGAAAGAGGAATTCGCAGAGTAGAAAGTGTGGGGGCCAGAAGAGGCAGTAAGAGTCTAGATTTAGAAAAATCCTATCAGAAGGAATACTGGGGTCAGAACAATGATGGCATTCCCTTCCACCCTTCCCATCTCACAGTTCGCGCAGTTCTCTCTCACCTCTGCCTCATGACTGGTTTTATTCACACTTAAAAAGTAATACTTCCTTTTTCAAAACATGTTTTTTCACTTAAGAAAAAGAGCTCAGCTTTCAGTTCTCTACCTCTTTTCCTCTTCCTCCTTCCTGTCCTACTTTCCAATTTCTGGTGTTCCTTTATAAAAAGAACAATTAAAAGCAAAGACAAACAAAAAATGTGAACCATCACAAACACATGCTTGTAAAGCAAGTTTTATGCAACAGAATGAATATTCAAAAATGAAAAACAAATGTCTTACTTCAGATTTCACCCAAAAGTGGACTCTGAGACAAGGATTTGGGCATAAGCAGTTTATTTGGGAGGTTGTGATACTATTTTACATATACATTTATATAGATATATAAATCTTTTCTACCACGGTCCCTGGCTCATAACTCCCATAGCCCTGGTTACTTGCTAAGTGGCCGAAACAATAAGCATATCTTTTGCTAAAGGTTTTGTCCTTTTGTCTTTGGTTCCTGAAGTAGCTTCAGGGTGAAAAAGGTAAAAGGTAGTCTTTTGGTATAATATTGCAATACTTTAGGCCTCAGAACTAGACCTTAGGAAACAGAATCTGTCTCTCTCTCTCTCTCTCTCTGACCTGCCTTCCTTTCACCTGCTCCTTTTTCTCCTCGAGGCAGGCCATAGCAACTAAAAATATACTCTAATCTTTCCTCACCTTTCTGTCTTGGAGCTGGCCATAAAGAAATTATCTTACTACATTGTCTGATTGTAGGTCATGATGTTGCTGAACCAAACTGGGGTCCTCTCACCGGGTGCAGAAAGGCCGAACAACCACACCAAGGTTTTGCATCAGGAGGAGGGAGGGTGATATGGTTTGGCTGTGTCCCCACCCCAATGTCATCTTGAATTGTAGCTCCCATAACTCCCATGTGTTGTGGGAGGGACCTGGTGGGAGATAATTGAATCATGGGGGTGGTTTCCCCCATACTGTACTCGTGGTAGTGAATAAGTCTCATGAGATCTGATGGTTTTATCAGGGGAACCCCCTTTTGCTTGGCTCTCATTCTCTCTTGGCTGCCACCAGGTAAGACATGCCTTTCACCTTCCACCATGATTGTGAGGCCTTCCCAGCCACGTGGAACTGTGAGTCCATTAAACCTCTTTTTCTTTATAAATTACCCAGTCTCGAGTATGTCTTTATCAGCAGTGTGAAATAGACTAATACAGAGGGGATTTATTTGCAGAATGCCAAGTAAAGAGAATCAGGCAGCTCACACTTAAGACCCAACCTCCCTGTGTCTTACAAGCAAGACTTTTTAAAGGCAGGGGTAAATTTCAGCAAAGCAGAAATTACAGGCAAAATCATAAATGTATCAAGGCTATACGTTGGTTTGGCTTAAAAAGATGAGATATCTTGAAGTGGGGTGTTATAGGTCATAGGTAGATGCAAAATTTTTTTATTTGGAATTGGTTGAGGAAGGGAAGCTTTCCGTAAAATGTTGAGTTCAGCAGACAGAAATGATAGGTCGGGCCCATGGGCATGACTTCCTCCAGGTCCGTCAGGAAGAAATTTAGAACAAAGAACCGTGGTCAGAGTTCAGTCCTCAATTCTTATGTGAGGTCTACGTGCCAGTGGACCCCTTTAGTGGGGGTCTGAGTTTCTGGAAAACAATTCAGGTACATGTGTTAAGATGTTATCTTTAGGCCAGGCGTGGTGGCACTTTGGGAGGCCACATGCAGGTGGATCACCTGAAGTCAAGAGTGGGAGACCAGCGTGACCAACATGGTGAAACCCCATCTCTACTAAAAATACAACATTAGGTGGCTGTGGTGGCGCATGCCTATAATCCTAGCTACTTGGGAGGCTGAGGCAGGAGAATCGCTTGAACCTGGGAGGTGGAGGTTGCAGTGAGCCGAGATCATGCCATTGCACTCCAGCCTGGGCAACAAGAGCAAAACTCCGTATCAAGAAAACAAAACAAAACAAAACAAAACAGCTTCCTGGAGGGGCGCACACCTGAAGAGGGCATGGAAGCTCCACACCCCTTCCCATACCTCACCCTCTGCATCTCTTCATCATATCCTTTGCAATCTCCTTTGTAACAAGCCAGTGTTTCCCTGAATCCTTATCTTTAGCTTCTGCAGGGAACCAAACATCTCATGACTGTAACTTTCTTGCCAATTGTTTTAAGCTACTATTACTGTCCTGCTTGTCAAGTTGCTCATTTACTTCTCAGGGCTAGCTAGGTGCCTGGAATTTCCCCTGAAGAAACTAAAGATTTTCCTTTATTTCATGCTTGGGGGAAGAGCTTCCAGTAGACCCCTAAAAGGGGTCCCTGCTCCATCTCAATAAGACCCTCATTTCAAAAGGGGTCCTGCTCCGTATCCTGGAAGAAGGAAAACTGCACCGACAGGCCAAGAAGAATCCGGACAGACAGGACTTGCTGGGTTTCTCCACCAAATCTATTAGTATGAGATCATACACTTTTTGCCCAATCACATTTCTCGCACTTGCTAACATTCCTATCCATCGAAGTCTCCATAAAAGGCACAAGAGGACAGGTTATGGAGAGCTTTCAGATAGCTTAATACATGGAGCTTCCTGGAGGGGGGCACACCTGAAGAGGGCATGGAAACTCCACACCCCTTCCCATACCTCACCCTATGCATCTCTTCATCGTATCCTTTGCAATCTCCTTTGTAACAAGCCAGTGTTTCCCTGAATCCTGTGAGCGACTCTAGCAAATTAATGGAACCCAGAAGCGGGGTTTGGGATCCCGGTTTATAGCTAGTTAGTCAGAAGCACTGGTGAAAGAACCTGGGCTTGAGATGGGCATCAAAAGTGAGAGAAGTCTTGGGGACTGAGCCCTCAACCTGTGGGATCTGATACTATCTCCAGGTAGGTAGTTCAGAATTATATTGGAGGACACCCAGCTGGTATTCACTGCAGAAGTGATTGCTTGCTGGCTGGTGGGAAGAAACTCCCACACATCTGGTGTGAGAGTACGGTGGGAGAAACTGAGTTTATTTTTTTCTACACAGAGGTGATCCCAGGAACTATGGTCAGGGAGAAATGAAATGGTACAGGAAACGGAAGGAGACGGGGCAAAGATCAATGCATTATCTTTGCGTTGTACAATGCAATGTACAGGTTACTGCCATGAGTAACTGAGGTTCACTATCACTATGGACACTCTGAGACACATTGTAAAGCACATCTGAAATTGTTCCAAGAGACAAGGAAGCAAGGGTTTTTATCCATCAATATCTGCCCATTACTGGTTGAAGTTTGCTCCCCAGGAAATTAACTCCCTGAGAGCTTTCAGGCAGAGGGATGCTTAAGGTGAAAAGTCACTGGGGGGTAAGCAAATTGTCTACCTAAATACAGTTGACCTCCAGGGTGGGCCGGAGGGATATGGGCTGGACACTGACATTAGCAAGTCAAACATTTTTGTCTGAATAAAGCCAATAGCTAGTTTAGTTTTTACCTCTCTGTACTGACCCATTGGTTTAGTTTTCCTGAACATTAAAAATACTCTAGGCTGGATGCGGTGGCTCATGCTTGTAATCCCAGCACTTTGGGAGGCCGAGGTGGGCAGACGACTTGAGGTCAGGAGTTCAAGACCAGCCTGGCCAATATGCTGAAACCTCGTCTCTACTAAAAAAATACAAAAATTAGCCAGGTGTGGCAGTGGGCGCCTATAGTCCCAGCTACTTGGGAGGCTGAGGCAGGAGAATCGCTTAAACGTGGAAGGGGGAGGTTGCAGTGAGCTGAGATCACGCCACTGCACTCCAGCCTGGGCAACAGAGCAAGACTCTGTTTCAAAAAAACCCCAAAAAACAAAACAAAAAAACTTCTCTATATCCTCATGTTTTTATAGGCTCTATGAAAATAGTAATCCCCCATAATGCCTCACATTTCTCACAATGCACTTTGTTTTTTTTTTTTTTTGAGACGGAGTTTCACTCTTGTGGCCCAGGCTGGAGTGCAATGGCATGATCTCGGCTCACCGCACCCTCCGCCCCCTGGGTTCAAGCAATTTTCCTGCCTCAGCCTCACGAGTAGCTGGGATTACAGGCATGCACCACCACGCCTGGCTAATTTTTTTGTATTTTTTTTTAGTAGAGATGGGGTTTCTCCATGTTGGTCAGAATGGTCTTGAACTCCCAACCTCAGGTGATCCACCTTCCTTGGCCTCCCAAAGTGCTGGGATTACAGGCGTGAACCACCGCGCCCAGCCACAATGCACTTTCATATCAATTATCTCATTTAATCTCAAAACAGTCCTTGAGATAAATATTATGAGCCTTACTTTACTACAGGATAATAGTGACCAAGATAAGTTAAATATTCCCCTGTAAGGCCATAAATCAAGCAAGTTGCTAATGTTCAAACTTCACTCTTTTAATTCTAATTTTGGTACTTTTCCCACCATACCCACATTTGTCTTCTATAATCGCACAAATTTCTTGAGTGTGGGCATGGGATGTAACATACTAATAATGCTTAAATAATATGTACAAATCATGTTAACATTCTTCATATGAATGTTTTGTATTCATATCCCTCGCTGGTACAAGTGGGATACATAGTAGAAGACAACCACCATAAAGACACAAAAAATTAAAGAATAAAGGATAGGCTGGGTGCGGTGACTCACGCCTGTAATCCCAGCACTTTGGGAGGCTGAGGTAGGCAGATCACCTGAGGTCAGGAGTTCAAGACCAGCCTGGACAACATGATGAAACCCTATCTGTACTAAAAATACAAAAATTAGCTGAGTGTGGTGGCATGTGCCTGTAATCCCAGCTACTTAGGAGGCTGAGGTAGGAGAATCGCTTGAACCTGGGAGGCAGAGGTTGCAGTGAGCCGAGATCGTGCCATCGCACTCCAGCCTGATGACAGAGACTCCATCTCAGAAAAAAAAAAAAAAAGAAAAGAAAAGATCACTAAAAAAGGGCAGAGAAGAACAATATGAGCTCTAAAGTAGGACAGACCTACCAGGAAATGCTACAAAGAGGATATAGCAGGCCTTGGTTTTCTGTACAATGTCTACTCCCTTCTTATTCTTTCTTAACAGGACCCTAGTTTTGCTCAGATATTCATCTATTCTTCATGCAATTCTGGAGTAACCTCCAGCTCAGGAGTCAACCCTGATTAGTCTGAATCAATTATGATATTTTTATTCTCCTGCCAGGAATTGGTTTATGATCATGTGGTTCAGGGACCTGGTTCTTGTCCATGACAAGGATAGAGAAGGGCCTGCTTTCTACCTGTGGACACTGCTGTGTCTGTATGTGATGCCTGAAACTACTACATCCATCTTGTTACCAGACAGAGTATGAAGCCAGGACACTGATGAGTGTAGAGTGGAAAGATGAAATGAAGCTGGATCCAAGATGACATTGATGAGTAGCTACATCAACCCTCCCAAATCTATTTACTGACTACTTCAGGATTTTCTGATATACGAGTTAACAAATTTCTATTATTTAAGCCAATCTGGCTGAGTGATTTTTTGTAATTTACAGACAAAGACACTTTAGCTGATGCAAGAATTAGGATGGTGGTAGACCTTCCATCCCAGCATGCATTCTTTGCTCTTTCAATAATAAAAGATGAGCAAGACAAAACTAGAAGATAGTGTATAATTGGATGTCCAATTCATTTGTTGGGAAAAATTCAGGGAAATTCTAAGGAACCACATCTATGTTTTTCTGAGGCAGGGAAACAAAATATTTTTAAAAAGAGAGAGAGGAGGCCAGGCGCAGTGGCTCATGCCTGTAATCCTAGCACTTTGGGAGGCTGAGACGGGTGGATCACAAGGTCAAGAGATCGAGACCATCCTGGGCCAAAATGGTGAAACCCCATCTCTACTAAAAATACACAAATTAGCCAGGCATGGTGGCATGCACCTGTAGTTCCAGCTACTCAGGAGGCTGAGGCAGGAGAATTGCTTGAACCCAGGAGGTGGAGGTTGTAGTGAGCAGAGATCGAGCCACTGTACTCCAGCCTGGCATCAGAGTGAGGCTCTGTGTCGGGAAAAAAAAAAGAAAGAGAAATGTTCATTCTTTACTCTGGTAATAATGTATTGTGCCATATTTTGGAAAATGATGATATTTTTATTTTATTTATGTAAGCTTTTATTTTTATTTCTGAGATAGGGTCTTGCCCTATTGCCCAGGCTGGAGTGCAGTGGTGTGATCAGGGCTCGCTGAAGCCTCAACCTCCCTGGCTCAAACGATCCTCCCAAGTATCTGGGACCACAGGTGCCTGCCACCAAGCCCAGCTAATTTTTATATTTTTGCCATGTTGGCCAGGCTGGCCTCAAACCCCTGGGCTCAAGCGATCTGCCCACCTCGGCCTCCCAAAGTACTGGAATTACAGGCTTGAGCCACCACACCTAGCCAACGATAGTTCTAAAAAGATGTTTGAAAATATTCCAAATGCCACAGCAAGAAAAATGAGGAAAGTATTGGCTTTTAGAATGTGGAATCTCTAAAATGAGAACTTAAACTTCTTGAGGGCAAGGATAAGGTCTCAGGTTTGCATTCCCAGGATCCAGCATAGTGCCTGATAATAAAAGCTTGTCTGAGAAGTAATCTGAGAACCTGGGAAAGTGTGTTCAAAATGGTATCACACAAATCGCATCACACAGAAGATGTCCCTACAAAGATTCTAAGAATATGATCTCAAGTGTGTAAAGTTAAGATACCACAACTTACCAAGACTTTGATGATTACATTTTTTTTAATGGTGTATGCTTTCAAAATTATAAATTACATTTTATTTACATATAAAATTAAATGGCTCTTCACTCCTTAATTGTGGACTGCAAATAGAGACTTCTTTCCAAAAAGCCCTATAAAAAGCGGGAAAAAGTGTAACTTTAGAGTGCAGAAAGTTACCACCCAATACTACCTCAACTAGGTGATCAAGGTCAACATCAATAGTGATAAGTCATGTTGATAGCATGTGCCCTTGATCTGATGTGATGAAAATAGCACTTGATTTCTGTGATCTTCACTGTCAAAACCCCTAAGTCCAGTCTAATTATGAGAAAAACGTAAATTCCAGTAGAGGAACATTCTATAAAACACTGGCCAGTACTACTCAAAACTGTTGAGGCCATCAAAGCCAAGGAAAGCCTAAGAGATATGATGACTAAATGTAATACAGTGTCCTATATGGGATCCTGGAACAGAAAAAGGGTAGTAGGTAAAAATTAAGGAAAATGGGATAAAATGTGGACTTTAGTTAATAATAGTGTGTCATACTAATATAAAATGTTAACAACAGGGGAAACTGGGTGTGGAATATACAGGAACTTTCTGTACTATTGATATGGTTTGACTCTGTGTCCTCACCCAAATTTCATCTTGAATTATAATCCCCATGTGTTGGAGGAGGGGCCTGGTGGGAGGTGATTGAAACTTGGGGGTGGATTTCCCCCTTGCTGTTCTTGGGATAGTGAGTTCTTCTGAGATCTGATGGTTTAAAAGTGTGTGGCAATTCCCCCTCACTCGCTGTCTCTCCTGCTCCACCATGGTAAGACCTGCTTGCTTCCCCTTTGCCTTCCACCGTGATTCACTTTCCTGAGGCTTCCCAGTCATGTTTCCTATTAAGCCTGCAGAACCGTGAGTCAGTTAAACCTCTTTTCTTCATAAATTACTGTCTCAGGTGGTTCTTTACAGCAGTGTGAAAACGGACTAATACAACTACCTTCACAATTTTTCTGTAAATCTAAAATTGTTCTAAAAAAAAAGTTTATTTAAAGAATATATGGGCTGCAAACAGGTACCTTCAGTTTTGAGCTATGTTTCCCATTTTCCCAATAATTTTCATTTAATACAAAGCTGGTCTTGCCCTTTCAATAATAGAAATAGATTTAAAAAACTATACGCATTGGAGAAATTTATTATAATCTGTACTTTGACAGCAAATATCAAGCACATTTATTGCCAAGATGCATAGTTAGTTGGCAAACATTAATTTTAATTAATTAAGTATGTATAACTAACATAAAGATATCAGTCATGAACAGCTGAATCTCAGTAAATTACCAGCTCCATATTTGAACAAACCACATCACTGTTTAAGGTCACATAATTGTCTTAGATTTTTGGCATGCTTTTTAAAAATTGTCATTTGTGAATTGGATACTGCTAGGAAAAGAAATGCTATTAAAAATACCAAACTGATGCCGGGCGTGGTGGCTCATGCCTGTAATCCCAGCACTTTGGGAGGCTGAGGCAGGAGGATCACAAGGTCAGGAGATCGAGACCATCCTGGCTAACACGGTGAAACCCCGTTTCTACTAAAAATACAAAAAATTAGCCGGGCGTGGTGGTGGGCGCCTGTAGTCCCAGCTACTCAGGAGGCTGAGACAGGAGAATGGCGTGAACCCGGGAGGCAGAGCTTGCAGTGAGACGAGATGGCGCCACTGCACTCCAGGGTGGGTGACAGAGCAAGACTCTGTCTCAAAACAAACAAACAAACAAACAAACAAACAAACAAAAAACCAAACTGACATATTTAAAAAGAGAATGTATTAAATGATCATTTATACGGCTATTACTCAGAGTGGGACCTTTCGTCTTCTCATCTGCTTTCACAGTCTTACGATTTTGAAAAGTAAGCCAACTACTGGCTATGCCATCAGGCTATTAGTTTAACTTTTATAACTAGAGGTCATATGAATTATTCAGAGTAAACTCAGTATAACTACTTAATTGGTTGGCTCTAACTTTAGTTTTGAAACTAATTAACTGGATGGGCTTTGGTAAATTACTTAATCTTTTTGTGCCTCAGTTTTTTCATCTCTAAAAAGGACTAATTGTAATTATCTTATGTGGCACAAAGATGTTGTAACAAAGTAAAGTAATAAGGCATGAAAAGTGTTTGGGAGGTAAGGTTTATTTCATGCTTCAAAAAGTTCTTTGTAATTACAGATATTCACTGAAAAAAATCCGGTAAGTTATGGTGAATGGGAAAGTTTCTGGAAGAAGGCAGAGATTGGTAATTAGGAGTAACTTTTTCCAAAAATGAGAAAAAGCCATAAGCATTTGTTGCACTAGTTTATCCAAGTTACTCATTTCCTGAAATGTTTTTGTAGGCCATATATTACTTTCACAGCTCTCAAGGGAATATCAAAATTTGGGGTAAATCTATTATCCTGAAATTGTAATATGGAATTATTAGTGAGAAATACCACTTAATGTGTAGTAAACATTAAATGTATAAGCTGCATATGAAAATAATTTCTACATGATTTCAGTCTGCCAAAGCCAATAATCTCTCTCATGGAAACTTATGTTCATACACCTTTCTTAGGTTGTCATGGGATTCTTAAGTTTTAAAATATTTATGTTTACTAATATTGCCATTGTCATTCTGAAAAAAAAAGACACTAGAAAAAATTATCTCTAAATATGATGGATTTACTCAGGAATAGAAGTAAAGATTATAATTGGGAGTGCATGGAATGGCAAGCCACCAGTCCATTTATTTGGTGAGGGAAGGGTAAGGGGAGCTTTTATTAGCAAAAAAGAGTCTTACATAAACTGCTTAGAAACAGAGTTCATTCGGCCAGGCGCAGTGGCTCATGCCTGCAATCCCAGCACTTTGGGAGGCCAAGGTGGGCAGATCACCTGAAGTCAGGAGTTCGAGACCAGCCTGGCCAACGTGGTGAAAAGTCGTCTCTAATAAAAAACCTAAACAAAACAAAATAAATTAGCTGGGTGTGGTGGCGTGCACCTGTAATTCCAGCTACTCGGGAGGCTGAGGCAGGAGAATTGCTTGAACCTGTGCGGAGGAAGTTGCAGTGAACCGAGATCTCGCCACTGCACTCCAGCCTAGGTGACAGAGTGAGACTGTCTCAAAAAAAAAAAAAAAAAAAAAAAGAAAAGAAAGAAAGAAAAGAAACAGAGTTCAGAGTTCACTGGTTCCCAAGGTTCAAAGCCAGATTTATTGTCAGTTCATTGTTGGAGATGCTGTTGCTGGGCAAGTGTTCCTTGGAGAACATCATATCTGAAGTACTGCAGTCCTAAAGAATGTCTAGTGACATACCTTATTAAAGCAGGAAGTGCATGAAGCGCTCAAAGGGTTTTTACAAAATCCTTTGAAACAGTTCTTGTCTCAGACATGTAAGCACGAGTCTTCTCTCCTTCAGGCCTTGCTAACCCTGTTTGTCTGGGTCTGACATCTTGGTATCTGCAACTTTCACACAATGAATGAGAACACAAGGTTTTGAAAGCAGAGCAGATTATTATTTGCTAACAGCAAATAACCATACCAGTTCTCCTTTGCCTCAATTCTAAACTCTAAGATCTTAACATTAAGACCTAGATCAGACGTCAGCCTACACATATCAGAGTTTGTAATGTAAGTGAAGAATCCTGAAAATGTAAATCTGGACATTTATACAGGAAAGAAACAGCTGTCTCCCCTTCTCTCTTGAAACATGGGGGCAAAAACCTTTGCTCTTTCAAAAGAATCCTGGATTCTTATTTTTACACTTTGAAGTGTAAATAAGTCTCTCCGAGGGAAGATAAGACTGGCAGCTCCTTGAATGGTTTTATAGTAATTAAAGTTGCCCCAAATGTGTTGAAATAAAATGAGAAATAGTAGCCACTCTATCACTGCAGGCTACAAGGATACATTTGAAACGTTAAAAAAATTTTTTTAAGTATGTCATAGATGGAAGGATCATGGAATAGAGAATCTCCAAACTCCCTTTTTTGCGTCTGTCATAGAAATTTTAAAAAGCAATGCTTTTTCCCCCTGCTCTTAGTATTCTAAAGAAATTTAAGACATATTTATTAGTTGACAACATTCTTTACAAATGTGAACTGACTTGGAATAAAAGGTCAATCAGGTATTGTTCTATGCTTGACTAGGGTTCTCCAGAGAGCAGAATCAGGAATTCTGGGAGTGAGGTTAGAATCTATGTTTTAATGAGCTCTTCACAATAATTCCCAAATTTGAAAGTTTGAGAAGAACTTGTTAGTGTGGGTGTGTGTGTGTGTGTGTGTGGTGTGTAGGGTTCTTGTATGGTTGCCACGACATTCATTTTCTTCCTTGTTTATAGTAAATATGAGTCACTCATCGAGACCTTTTGATGCCTTGTTATATGATGGGCAAATTCCCCTTGACACTCTCACAGAATAGTTTTTGTTGAATGAGATTAGAGGAGCTGTCTGGAGCAGAGTAGAACCATCACCAAGAACTCGAGTCTCTTCTCTCTTCTGAAATGCTGTTAAATAGCCTCTACCCCATCCAGGCTCTATTGAGGTCCTCTGCACTTTAGTTTGCTTCCTCCAAGTCAGCAGCTCTAGAAGGTGGCTAGCACTGGTGGCATTTTTTTTTTCTTTGCCTTTGCCGAAATTCCATGGTGGTGTACTGGGGTTGTGACTCTTAACTTTTTCTTGCCTTTTTAAAAGACTGTCTGCCTTTTCAAATCATAATCTTCTCTTCAAATTGCAGGGAGTGCCTGCAATCCTCTTCATGGATTGAAAATGACAGTACCCTCTGGAGGTTGGGTTGGTTCCCTCTTTGGGGATTGATGGATGGAGTTTGATGGAGAGTGAAGAGAGCTGCTGGCCCAGGAGCTGACACTCAGTACAAGCTTGGGTACCTGGGATGCTCCTGGGTTTCCCAACCATTAAAGCTTTGAGTGGAGTTGGGAATGCCTGAGCCAATAATCTCCACGCTCCAGGAAACAGAAGTTACTTCTACTCAGCTTCCAAATGTTTTCTTCCTAGCTTTTGAGAGCATCTATGAGTTGACCCAATACTACAAACCTAAATTTACTCCCCACTATTTTCCAAAACAAGCCTTCCTTCCATGCCACAAACAAGTCAAACATCTGCATCCTTTCTTGTCTTTTTTCCCTTTCTACTTAGAAAGTTATTTCTTCAATATTTTCCCTTTGTAAATTATCCCTATTCCTATCTTCTCCATGAAACCCTTTCCCAACTATTCTTGGTCTTATAGTTCTCCCTGTTTTCTCAATTTCTGTAGCACTTGTCCTCAAATCATATAATTTAGCCATTAATTACATACTGTGCCACACTATTTGCTCTTATGCTAATGTGTCTTTAGTTTTTTATTCTCCAACTAAATTATAAGTGTCATGAGACATTTCCCATCTCTTACTTTACAAATGTAGAAACCTGTTTAAAGTATACAGAAGAAATTAGAGTCACAGATTTAGACCTGATTTTAGCACTTAAACCTCAGCGTCTCTCACAGTCACTCTCCTGTTTGGTTCCATCCCTTTGGGTGCTCTGATTCTAGAATATTTTTTCCAAGTCTTTCATTTTACTTTTTCTGTGAATCCTTCTCTCTCTCTCTGTCTCTCTCTCGGATGTTGGTAAATGTTCATTTCACTGGATGAATACTTTAGCTATGTATACAGAGCACCAAATGTTCTCACTAAAAAGATATGGATGAAGACAGGATTATCTTGACCTTGTGGCATTTCACAAATGAGTTACTATAACACTGTGGCAAAATCTGACGAATTGAAGCTGTTAATGAACAGAAACTCCCACATTCATGAGGATTTTTATGAGAAATCTTAGAAACTCAGCTCTGCTTTTATTATTTAAAATAGCTCTGCTATTTATTATTTTATCCTCTTCTCCTACTTCTACTCCTAAATGCCATTCCTTTATTTACAGAAAAGTCTACTAACTCGTTACTTTAAATGTTGCATAATATCTGCCTTAGTATTTTTAGACCTATGTCTGATAAAAATGTAGTTTTGCACTGCATTTTAAGCACCTTTTCTCAATTAAAAAAGAAGCTAGTATATTTATTGTCTTCATCTTTAAACACACATTTACCTCATCGAAGCATCCCAGGGACTATCTATCCATCTCACCTGGGGGTTGGGCTCTGCTTCAACTAACATAAGTCTAAGTATGGTGCTTTAACTCAATAAGGAAATATTTTTCTCGCATAACAGGAAGTGAGAAGTCCTGCTTGAAAGTAAGCAGTCCACCTACAGATGGGTAGCCCAGGGACCCTGGGGCACCTCACCTGGGCCGTCATCGCCCCAGGTTCCTTTTTCTACTCTGCAGTGCTTAACATGTGCGTTTATTTTCCTGGTGGTCTCATCGTTACAGTATGGCTGTCCCACCTTTAGTTTCCCACCCAGGTTTTTGGTAGGAAGCAACCAAAACAACAATCAAAACACAACAACAAAAAAAGGAAGAACGGGAGGAGCCTCTATCAGGAAATCAAAACTTTTGATTTCCAGCAGACTTGAGCTTCTATCACCAGGGCAGAACTGTGTCATACCCTCATCTCGGCTGCAAGAGAGGTGAGGAAATGGAGATTTTTTTTTTAGTTGGGTACACTGCAGCCTAATCAAAATTGGGGTTTTTATTTGTAGGCAAAAAAGTGAAAAGGATATTGGATAGACAACTAGCAGGGTCCACCCCATGGAAAAGCCAGAGGCAGTTCCTCATGAATGTTGAAGACCTATTTTCAGAGCTTGAAGATGTGGCAAGATTATGAATGTGTGGCTGGCTGAGACATTTCAGGCAAGACTGTGAAAGCTGTGAGCAGAATTTCAAACACTCAGGTACTGATTCACCATTCTTTTATATTTCACAATTAAAGTACTCCTTATTAGTTAAACCCACACAAATGCTTCCAGCATTTCTTATGTTGAACATAGGCGACCTGGGAAAAAGTGTGAATTCCATGCTAAAGAGGCAAAATTTAACACAGTAAAAAACAGCTATGGTTTTGCCAGACATTGGGTCTAGTTCATGAATATTTGCTGCCACCTGCAGTTTAAACTTGATACTCACTCTGGTCACCACTTGTAACTGAAGCGTGGCCCAACAAATGAAAAGGAAGGTTGCGATGAGTATCCTCGTCATTGCTGCAGCCTTATGCTTACTTAAAATTGAAGTTTTTTTGTACATCCCCGTTTATAGCAACATTATTTATGATAGTCAAAGTGTGGAAGCAACCCAAGTGTCCCTTGATGGTAAATGGATAAACAAAATATGTTATATACAAACAATATAAAATTATTCAGCTTCAAAAAGGAAGTTTTGACACGTTATCACATAGATGAGCCTTGAAGACTTAACTGCAATAAGCCAATTACAAAAAGATAACTAATATATTATTTCACTTATATGAGATTCTCAGAGCACTTAAATTCCCAGAAACAGCAAGTAGAATGGTGGTTGACAGGGGCTAGGGAGGAAGAGGGACGGAGAGTCAGAGCTTAATGGACACAGAGTTCCAGTTGGGGAAGATGAAAAAGGGCTGGAGATGGATTGTGGTGATGGTTGCACAACAATGTGAATGTTCTCAGTGCCCAGAACTGTACATTCAAAAATGGCTAAAATGGCAAAAGAGAATTTTTTAAAATGTTGAATTTCCAGGGAAGTTGGTTCCATAGACTACAGAAACTCGGCATATTCCAGCTTATGTTACCATGTAATAATAAGTTGGCACTAAGTCTGTTGGGTTTCCCCATTCCTGAAAGAGGTTTCTTGTCTGTTGATGAACAGATTGTCCTGTTCTAGTCACAATGCAAATTATTTTGGTGGTGTCGGGAATGGGGCAGTTTAATGTACTACAGAAAAGCATGTAGTAGATTCAGCTGCAGGGAAGGAGGCAAGTTAGGGTAATTTGTGCAACTCATGTTTATCTATAAAATCCATTTCCTGGCATATAAACTGAGTATTTTCATTAAAGAAACAGTTTTTGGACTGTTTAGTGGCCCTAGAGAAATTAAAAAATTTTTTTTCATGGTCTTTTGGTAGTTTTAAAACATAGCAAAATAACAAGGCCAGATACTGCATATTATTCTATTAAAAGCTATGTAATCCCTGATTGTACTTATTCTGGAAAGAAAGCAAGTGGGGACCTCCTATGTCCATGAAATGTGTTATTATTATACATAGGGTGTCAGAATGATCATATTTTTTTCTTTTCTTTCTTTCTTTTTTTTTTCAGATGTAGTTTCACTCTTGTTGCCCAGGCTGGAGTGCAATGGCGCAATCTCGGCTCATCACAACCTCCGCCTCCCGGGTTCAAGCAATTCTCCTGCCTCAGCCTCCTGAAGTAGCTGGGATTACAGGCACATTACATGCCCGGCTAATTTTGTATTTTTAGTAGAGATGGGGTTTCTCCATGTTGGTCAGGCTGGTCTCGAACTCCCGACCTCAGGTGATCCGCCTGCCTGGGCCTCCCAAAGTGCTGGGATTACAGGCGAGAGCCACCATGCCCAGCCTTGAATGATCATATTTCAAATTGAATGTGTCATGACTTCCATCCGGGTTAGGTTTAAACCATTTAGAAAACTCTTGAGATAACATTTTTAGTTTTCTGGCCATTGAAAGTTGAATGGGTTTTAGAGTAGAGCAGTCTCCTTTATCCTTTTCACTTTCAGCTTAATTGATTTCCACCCCCACACTTGCAGTTCAGATCGTCAGTGGCTATTACCTGTTATACCCTGAAGAGTGGCCACAGGACAGGCATCACTCTACAGAGAAACTGAATTTTATTCTTCTGGAAAATGGACTGCAATCCTGTCTCATAACTTGAGATAGTCACACTATTTTTTAAAGGAAATGTGTGGAAAAGATAAAAATGAAATTGAGAAAGATAGTTAAAATATGAGGAAAGTGGAAAAAGGATAGATGTGGAATCCAAGGCATCTTTGGAAAACTTCTTTGTGTGGGATAAAGGATGCCTTCTGCGAAGAAAATCAGCAAAAATGACCAACTGCTATAAAAGGGCACTTACAGTACATTTTTCCTTACACTAAATGCTAAGTGGAGCTGCAGAAGGGAGGGGAAGGTTTTACTTCCTGTCTCTCATGGCAGAGGGGAGCGTAGTTGGCTGCCAGCCCCCTTGCTGTTCTCTGGGTCCACACTGCCCCAGGATGGCTGCAGCCACTGACTGAGCATGACAGGGTACTACTGCCAGCCCATTTCTGTGGCATGGCCATTGTGCTCACGGGCAAGTTTCCTGATCAGCATTATCAGATTATTTGACTCAACCCTTTAAAAAAATGCTCTCATTATGTTCCTGAAACGTTACAACTGTGGCCTGGAAACTCTGGCTTGCTCAACCTGCCCCCTAATTTCCCCAGATCTGCCTGGACTCTCAATGTCCTTCCCCTTCACTGTTTAAATGAGGCCTGGCTGTGTCCTGAGTTACAGGTTCTCCTGCAGCTTTCTCAAGTCCCCATTATGACTTGGTGCCTGGATGTGGAGACTTGCTTCCCAATGATGCTTCTGAAACCAGTTTTCTTCCCTTTTTTTCCACCCCACCACCCCAATCATGCTTCTTTGAAGCTCATATCATACAACTACAGTTCTCAGTCCCCCCTTATCTGTGGTTTTGCTTTCCAAGGTTTCAGTTACCTGAAGTCAACTGTGGTCTGAAAATAGGTGACTACAGTACAATAAGATATTGAGAGAGAGAGAAAGAGAGAGAGAGAGAGAGACCACATTCACATAACATGTATTATATGCCAGTAATCTCAGCACTTTGGGAGGCCGAGGTGAGTGGATCACTTAAGGTCAGGAGTTCGAGCCAGTCTGGACAACATGGTGAGACTCCCTGTCTCTACTAAAAATACAAAAATTAGCTAAGCATGGTGGCTCATTACTGTAATCCCAGCTACTCGGAAGGCTGAGGCATGAGAACTGCTTGAACCCGGGAGGCGGAGGTTGCAGTGAGCCGAGGTCATGCCACTGCACTTCAGCCTGAGCGACAGGGAAACTATGTCTCAAAATAAACAAACAAATAAATAAATAACATTTATTACAGTATATTGTTATAATTTTTCTATTTTATTGTTATTGTTTTTCGTCTCTTACAGTGCCTAGTTTATAAATTAAACTTTATCATAGGTATGTATGTATAGGAAAAAGCATAGCATATATAAGGTTCAGCATGATCTGTGGTCTCAGGCAACCACTGGAGGTCTTGGAACTTATCTGCCATGAATAAGGGGTGACTACGCTATTCCATATTGCTATTATCTCTCATTCACAGAATAGCTTCCAGGGCAGTTTTTCTCTCTACCTAGAGTTGTCAGATTTGGCAAATAAAAATACAGAATGCCCAGTTAAATTTGATTTTTGGACAAACAGCAAATAGTGTTTTATGTGGCAACCCTCTATTGTCCCTGATTCATCCCATGAATTTCAGTGCTTCAGTATCCACAGGGATGACCCCACTAACACACCCTCTGTCGCTAGCCTCCTAACCTTCCATGGCCGTATAAAGGAATGGACTTTTCTACCCTCTGATGTCACCACTCCATAGATTCTTCTCTCTTGTCAATGCTCCTCCAGATATTGCCCCATTTATCTGTTATTTATTTTTTATTTTATCTTATTTATTTATTTTGAGACAGGATCTCACTTTGTCACCCCAGGCTGCAGTGCAGTGGCATGATAACTACTCACTGCAACCGCCACCTCCTGGGCTTCAGTGAACCTCCTGCCTCAGCCTCTAGAGTAGCTGGGACTACAGGTGTACGCCACCATGCCTGGCTAATTGTTGTACTTTATGTAGATATGGGGTTTCACCATATTGGCCAGGCTAGTCTTGAATGCCTGGGATCAAGCATTGGCCTCCCAAAATGCTAGGATGGCCTTGGCCTCCCAAAATGCTAGGATGACATGAGTGAGCTACTGTGCCTAGCCTTTATTTTGTATTTTGAGACAAGGTCTCACTCTGTCTCCCAGGCTGGAGTGCAGTGGCACAATCATAGCTCACTGCAGCCTCAACCTCTTAGGCTCAAGCAATCCTCCCACTGCAGCCTTCTGAGTAGCTGGAGCATTTTTTCAGGTGCTTATTGACCATTTGTATATATTCTTTGGAGAAATATCTATTCAAATCCTTTGCCAATTTTTCAATTTTTAGATAAATATTTACTTAATGTTCCAAATGATTTATAAATTTGTCTTTTTCCGAAATATTTCTGATGGTCTGCATTTTTCCATCAACCGTATTTAAACTGGTCACAAAGAAACTGTTTATTCCACAGCTCAAATAAAATTGAATTTTCATATTCCAACAATATTTAAATATAGTTCATTCAATAACCATTTATTAATTATTTTATTATAGGCACGGAGGAAAGGGAAATAAATAAGATACAGCTCATATGCCTAATAATTCTGTTCTGATCACCCTGCAGAAGTAGGATAGACCCCAGTCCGAAACTTGATTCAGATGTCAAGACTGATGATGTGACTGGGCGAGGTGGCTCATGCCCGTAATCCTGGCACTTTGGGAGGCCAAGGCAGGAGGATCGCGTGAGACCAGGAGCTCGAGACCACCATGGGCAAAATAGTGAGACCCTGTCTCTATTTTAAAAAATTAAAAATAGTTTTAAAAGACTGATGATGCCACACATACATCAAGGAGTTATGAAAGGTTTGTTACTTACATAATGAGACTTTCTGAGTACAGTAGGTCAAGTTTCCCAAGCTGGTTCAAATGGCTTAAGAGAGCAGGGTATATGGCAGGGTGCGGTGGCTCACGCCTGTAATCTCAGTACTTTGGGAGGCTGAGGCAGGTGGATCACCTGAGGTCAGGAGTTTGAGACCAGCCTGACCAACATGGTGAAACCCCATCTCTACTAAAAATACAAAAAAAAAAAAAAATTAGCCTGGCATGGTGGCACACGCTTGTAGTCCCAGCTACTCAGGAGGCTGAGGCAGGAGAATCACTCGAACTCAGGAGGTGGAGGTTGCAGTGAGCCGAGATGGCGCCACTGCACTCCAGCCTGGGTGACAGAGCAAGACTCCATCTCAAACACACGCACACACACACACACACACACACACACACACAACGAGAATGAGAGAGCAGGGACTAAAGACTGTCTTGGGGCTTTATGGTGGTTAGGAGATGGGGCCACAGTGAGGGTTTCCCTGTTGAGGGTTTGAATTTCCTATCAGCTCCAAAGGAGAGAGAGCACAGCTTTTTGTAATGGCTTGCTCAGAGGTGGGGGCAGAAGGGGAAAAGGGACTGGTGGGCTTGAAAACTGCCAGTAGTCCATTATCCTAAGTGACCTAATGCAAAGGCAAAAAACCAGATACCGCATGTCCTCATTTATAAGTGGGAACTAAACACTAAGTACACATGATCATAAAGACGGGAACAATAGCCACTGGGGATCACTAGATGAGGGAGGGAGGGGGCATGGGCTAAAGGACCCCATGTTGGGCACTATGCCTATGACCTGAACGACAGGATCGTTGGGACCTCAAGCCTCAGTGTCACACAGTTTACCCATATAACAAATCTGCATGTGTACCCTTAATCTACAATAAGTTGAAACCTTCTTTTAAAAAAAGAAAACTTTCAGTACTCAGACATAAAAAATAGAGTCAGGCTTTTTATTACAAATCCCAGCCTAGTGAAGGAGAAAAGCAGGTGAATCAATAAAAACATTACAAGGCGATAAATGTCCACGGTGCTGTGCAAGTCCAGAGAAATGAGTGTCCAGCTGCCTGTGGAAGACTTCATAAAACTGGCATTGACTGGATCGCAAAGGGAGGAAGACTCTCAAAGCAGAGGAGGATTAAGGAGGACAGGAGGAATTTTCAGGCTTAGGGAACAGTATTTGGAAAATCACAGATATATGAAAGTGCATGGTGTATTCTGAAAACAATCCACAGTCCCTTTGTAAAGAGTACGGGGCATTTGGAGAGGGAGCAGAGGCCAGAAGAGGACCCAGGGGAGGAAGTGTGTGTATGTGAGATGAGCTCTGTATGGCGTTCTAAATGTTTTGACTTTATCCTTTGGAAAACAGGAAAGCCTGCCAGACAGGATTGTATCTGCATTTTAGAAATATTATTCAGGTCTCAGGAGAATTGGTGAGTGACCAAGTAGAACTACCAGATGTGACCAGCAGGGGACACTATTGCAATCATCGAGGTCGGAGGCTAGGAGGATGTTAACCAAGGCTAGGGGGTTGGGAGTGGGCATAGATTTGGGAGACAATTCTGTGGATCATTTTGTGTGTAAGGGTGAGAGAGAGTGAGAACCAAACTCTTGGGATTTTAACTTGGACTACTGGGAATCAGGAATGATCAACAGATTTCTGATTTTGGTGACCGTGTACATAGTGGTGCCCTTAACTGGGCTAGGGAACAGGGAAGAGGGAAGAAGAAATAACGAGATCCATGTACAGAATGTTCAATTAGCAATGCCCTGGCAGGGCTTCCTGGCCAGTCCTTTGTGTACAGAAAGTTGTCAATAGGCCATACTGCCACACAAGAAATTTGAGTACAGCAATGTATAATCGGACCCTAACCCAGGCGGCCTCTTCCACTGTGGTCACCTTGAGAGGCTATATCAGTTCTGTTGCTGCTGTCAGAGGCCCCAGTGCTTTGAACATGCCTGCGACTCAGAGGTAAGACCTGCTTCTTACGTACCTTCACAGTTTATGAAGTACTTTATCTTAGGTGAACCTCAAACAACCCTGTGAAGTATACAGGATTATCATTTTTTACCGATAACACAACAGACTCGAAGAGGTTGCTTCTCTAGTTCACGTGGTTGGAAATGGAGGACTTGAACCCTCCTTTTTAGTGATTAATTTAATTGGTTGAGGATTTCTGAGACCTGAAAGTTTAGCTAGCTGTGTGGAGTCTGCCTCTTAGTGCAAGTTTAGCCAGAAAAGCGTTGAGAGGAACAGGCAGGGGTAGGGGTCTCGCAGAAGCAGGACCAGTCAGGGTCTCAGTTACAGGAGAGAAGCAGTCAGGGACCAGAGAGCTGGACGCAGGGTCTAAATTCTGGATCACCCAGAGGGTCAAGAAGAGATGAAGTGACACCAAAGATCACTCAGATTCTAAGGCAGAAACTTTGCTTTCTGGATTGCTGTACATGGCCTTTGGGGCATGGGAAGCTCTGACCTGCAGTTATTAATTAAGCTGGGACCTTTCCATAGATGCAGAAGTTTGGTCTTCTGCAATCAAGGATAATTCTTATTTTTTATAATAATGAAAAACTGGAGTAAACGTAAAACAGTACACTGGCTCCACCATTCACTAGCTATAAAATTAATTTAACATTGATTTCTTCCTATGTAAAATGTGAGCATAAAAATCACCGATCTCCTAAAGTTGTTGTCAGTATTAAATAAGATAATACATATAAAGGGCTTAGAATAATACTTAGCTCATATTAAGCACTCAGTAATAGTTACCTTTATTATTGTGGGAAATGATCTCAACTGAGTTTGTACAGCCATTAAGATTATGTTTCTCATGAGTTGTTGTGGGAAGTCAGGGACCCCAAACGGAGGGACCGGCTGAAGCCATGGCGGAAGAACATGAATTGTGAAGATTTCATGGACATTTATTAGATCCCCAAATTAATACTTTTATAATTTCTTACGCCTGTCTTTACTGCAATCTCTGAACATAAATTATGAAGATTTCATGGACACTTAGCACTTCCCCAGTCAATACCCTTGTGATTTCCTATGCCTGTCTTTACTTTAATCTCTTAACCCCATCATCTTCGTAAGCTGAGGAGGATGTATGTCGTCTCAGGACCCTGTGATGATTGCGTTAACTGCACAAATTGTTTGTAGAGCATGTGTGTTTGAACAATATGAAATCCGGGCACCTTGAAAAAAGAACAGGATAACAGCAATGTTTAGGGAACAAGAGAGATAACCTTAAATTCTGACCGCTGGTGAGCCGGGTGGAACAGACATATTTCTCTTCTTTCAAAAGCAAATGGGAGAAATATCGCTGAATTCTTTTTCTCAGCAAGAAATATCCCTGAGAAAGAGAATGGTCCCCTGAGGGTGGGCCTCTAAAATGGCCCCCTTGGGTGTGGCCGTCTTCTATGGTCGAAACTGTAGGGATGAAATAAGTCCCAGTCTCCCATAGCGCTCCCAGGCTTATTACGACGAGGAAATTCCCACCTAATAAATTTTGGTCAGACCCATTGTGTGCTCTCAAACCCTGTCTCCTGATAAGATGTTATCCATGACAATGCATGACAAAACTTCATTAGCAATTTTAATTTCGCCCTGGTCCTGTGGTCCTGTGATCTCGCCCTGCCTCCATTTGCCTTGTGATATTCTATTACCTTGTGAAGCACGTGATCTCTGTGACCCACACTGTATTCGTACACTCCCTCCTCTTTTGAAAATCACTAATAAAAACTTGCTGGTTTTACAGCTTGGGGGGCATCACGGAACCTGTCGACATGTGATGTCTCCCCCGGACACCTAGCTTTAAAATTTCTCTCTTTTGTACCCTGTCCCTTTATTTCTCAAACCAGCCGACACTTAGGGACAATAGAAAAGAACCCACGTGAAATCGGGGGCAGGTTCCCCTGATAATGAGTTTGTAATAAGATGGCATACTTTAAAAATTGTTGGCAGGGCGCGGTGGCTCAAGCTTGTAATCCCAGCACTTTGGGAGGCCGAGGCGGGCGAATCACGAGGTCAGGAGATCGAGACCACGGTGAAACCCCGTCTCTACTAAAAATACAAAAAATTAGCCGGGCGTCGTGGTGGGCGCCTGTAGTCCCAGCTACTCGGAGAGGCTGAGGCAGGAGAATGGCGTGAACCCGCGAGGCGGAGCTTGCAGTGAGCCGAGATTGAGCCAGTGCACTCCAGCCTGGGTCACAGAGCGAGACTCCGTCTCAAAAAAAAAAAAAAAAAAAATTGTTAGTATATGAACACAAAATAACCACAACTATAAAATTAAGAAAAAAAGAGACTGGAAAAAACTTCTCCAACATGTCATCAGTTTTTGCTTTTTAAAAAAAGTAATAGCTATATTGAGGCTAGATGTTGTGGCTCATGCCTGTAAACCCAGCACTTTGGGGGACAGAGGCAGGAGGATTACTTGAGTCCAGGAGTTCAAGACCGGCCTGAGCAACATAGTGAGATTCTGTCTCTACAAAAAAAAAAAAAACAAAATTAGTGGAGCATAGTGGTGCATGCCTGTAGTCCCAGGAGGCTGAGTTGAGAGGATTGCTTGAGCCCAGGAGGTCAAGGCTGCAGTGAGCCATGATTGTGCCACTGCAGCACAGCATGGGTGGCACAGCAAGACCCTGTCCCAAATAATAATAAGTCTTATTGAGACATAATTCACATACCCTAAAATTCACTCTTCTAAAGTATACAGTTCACAGTCAGTTGTTTTTAGCATATTCACAGAATTGCACAAGCATCACCAGCATCTAATTTTAGAAGGTTGCATCACTTCAAAAAGAAACTCTGTACCCATTTGCTGTTACTCATAATCCGCTTGTTCTTCCCGGCCCCTGGAAACAACTAATCTACTTTCTCTACGGATTTGCCTGTTGTGGACATTTGATAGAAGTGACATCATACAATATATGGTATTCTGTATCTTTCAGGAAACATAATGTTTTCAAGATTTATCCATGTTTTAGTACATATCAATATTCATTCCTCTTTATGGCCAAATAATACTCTATTGTATAGACACACTACATATTCTATAGACACTCTCCTTCATTTGATGGACCTTTGAGTTGTTTCTACTTTGGGGCTATTATGCTGCCATCAATACTAGTGTTCGAATGTGTGGACAAATGTTTTCAGTTCTCTTGAGTATACACATAGAGGTGGAGTTGCTGTGTCATATGGTAACTCTTATGTTTCACATTTTAAGGAACTCCCAACTGTTTTCTAAAGTGGCTGTACTATTTTGCAATCCCGCTAACAATGTATGAGGGTTCAAATTTCTCCATATCCTCATCAACACTTACTATGGTCTGTCTTATTAAATATAGCCATCCTAATGGGTGTGAAATAGGATCTAGTGGCAGAGCTGTTTCTATTTGAGTGGAGAAATGTGTTACTTTTTTTTTTTTTCACTCAATTTTGTGGACTAAAAGAAAGTGATGGTTTTTCTTTCTATTTTTTTTTTTTTTTTGTTTAAGAGACAGGGTCTTGTTCTGTTGCCCAGGCTGGAGTGCAGTGGCACAGTCATCCTGCCTCAAACTCCTGTGTAGCTAGGACTGTATGCAGGCACCACTGCACCTGAAAAACTTTTTTTTTTTTTTTTTTTTGTAGAGATGAAGTCTTGATATGATGTCCAGACTGCTCTTGAACTCCTGGCCTCCAGTAATCCTCCCACTCTGGCCTCTTAAAGTACTGGGATTATAGGTGTGAGCCACCACACTTAGCCCTGTATTATATTTTTAATAGAAAAGTTTTTTGTTTGTTTGTTTTGAGACAGGGTCTCACTCTGTCACTCAGGCTGGAGTGCAGTGGCAAGATCATGGCTCACTTTAGCCTCAACCTCCTGGGCTCGAGAGATCCTCCCACCTCAGCCTTCCAAGTAGCTGGGCCTACAGGTGCATGTCATCATACCTGGCTAATTTTTGTATTTTTTGTGGAATAAAGATAGGGTTTTGCCATGTTGCCCAGGCTGGTCTCAAACTCTTGAGCTCAAGCAGTCAGCCCACCTGGGCCTCCCAAAGCGTTGGGATTATAGGCGTGAGCCACCGCACCTGGCCTTTTTAAATTCTTTTTTAAGGAAAATTAGATCCATAAGCAGTATGAGAGTTTTAGTTTGAGTGCCATTTCTGTTAATTTTAAATAGTCCCTGAAATTGCATAATCCAGAAATTAACAAAACTTAATGATGTCAGCAAATTTGAAGTGGCATCTTTACTTATTTATAAATATTTTAGCAGCACTGACATTCTAATGAGGACATCTAAGATATTTGCTATCAGTTGAGTGATTATTTGGTATTTAAGTGTAAATTAACCCATCAGCTATATCACTTATATCCGGCTTCATGCTAAATAGTTTAGGAAGCTAAGTGGTTTGAGAATAAGTCAAAGTGATTTCTTAAAACAGCATGAAGATCTGAACTGTCAGTTAGACAGAACAGTATTGAACGCTGCTTTACCAAGATAAGTGACACAGTACTTAACACAATTTGGCCCTATTTATTATCCTTTCTATGTAGACTCTTGGTAACTTTTTATTTTATTTATTTACTTGTTTGTTTCTTTACTTACTTATTTTTATAGAGATGCAGTTGTTGGCCAGGGTGGTCTCGAACTCCTGGCCTCAAGCAGTTCTCCCACCTCCGCCTCCCAAAGTGCCGGGATTACAGGCAGGAGCCACCATGACCAGCTTGGAACTTTTTAGTGCAACTCTTTTCTATCAGAGTGAATTAATTAATCCATCTCTTGGGAGTGCTACTGCTCTTCTCTGTGGGGATATAGATCTTTCTAGAAGCACTACAGAGACAGCCCTCCTCCATTCTGGACCTCCAGCCTTAGTGGTCAGGGAGAAGTGGAAAAAGGCCTCTGAAGGGAATGTCTTGCATTAATAGGACTTCTAGAGGAATTCAGATATTGTCGGTCTAACAAGAGCAAGCTCCTTTTTTATGCCTCTGCTGTATTAACTTAAAAAAAATACAATTTATCAATTTAGAAGAGTAGAAGAGGAGACTTTATGTCTTACAAAGGGTTGTAGCCAGCAAGGTGGCCTTTCTGACAGTCTGGGAAGCATAGTCTGTGGCCAGAAGCCAGAAACAGATACTTCAGAGAAGGGCAAAGGGAACAGGAATGTATGCCAAGTACAGAGGCCAAAGATACATATTCAATAAGCTGTAAAAGGAGTCATGAATATTTATGAAAGGAGAAACGTGCACATGCACAACTGAGCTTCCTGCTTCTTCTCCATGTTCAAAAAATGGCATTGGGCAGGGCGCGGTGGCTCCTGCCTGTAATCCCAGCACTTTGGAAGGCTGAAGGGGGTGGATTGCTTGAGTTCAGGAGTTCAACACCGACCTGGGCAACATGGCAAAACCCTGGCTCTACAAAAAATACAAAAATTAGCTGGGCATGGTGGCATGCATCTACTTGGGTCCCAGCTACTTGGGAGGCTGAGGTGGGAGGACCGCTTGAACCTGGGAGGTGGAAGTTGCAGTAAGCCGAGATCATGCCACTGCACTCCAGCCTGAGCAACAGAGCAAGACCCTGTCTGGAAAAAAAAAAAAAAAAGGCAGTGATCTGAGGGTGGAGTTTTCAGTCCTCTAATGTCAAAAAGTGAAGCAGAGGACATGAAAACCCTCACTGTGCATTCTCCATGGACTGGCCAGAATCACTCCATGGTCTGTGGTCTCAGGCAAAACAGTAGGGGCAGGCGGGGTGGTGGTTCACACCGGTAATCCCAGCACTTTGGGAGGTGGAGGTGGGCAGATCACTTGAGGTCAGAAATTTTGAGACCAGCCTGGCCAACATGGTGAAACCCCATCTCTACTAAAAATATAAAAATTAGCTGGGCCTGGTGGTGTAGGCCTGTAATCCCAGGTACTAGGGAGCCTGAGGCAGAAGAATCACTTGGAACTGGGAGGTGGAGGTTGCAGTGAGCCGAGATCGCGCCACTGCACTCTAGCCTGGGCGACAGAGTGAGACTCCATCTCAGAAATACCAACAAACAAACAAACAAACAAACAAAAACAAAAACAGTAGGGGCAGTGTCTGGTGGTTGGTTCATGTCAAGGGTAACATGATTTTAAACATGATTTAAATGTTTAAATCAAGGCAAAATGATTATAACTATTCCATTGGCTTTAACTTTTGAAAGGGTTGAGTTCTGTTAGGCCCTTAGGGAAGAAAGCCCAATCATGGTTGGCAAGGAAGGGAGTCTGACCCCGGCTCCCATCACGGCCGAGAACTCTTGTTTTCAACGATACTCAGGGGTCCCTTTGGCAAAGAGATGATCCATTCGGTCTGTTGGAGGCTTGGAGTTTTATTTTTAGTTTACCGTTGTTTATGTTGACAAGTCGATTGCTGTTTATGCTATTTGCAGTATGTATAGGTGTTTGGGTCACAAAATCTTAAGAAATAAATATGGAGAGGTATATACTGTAGAGAAATATATTCGGAAACATTTGTTTCTTCTCTACTCTATTTTAAATTTGAAGTTAGCCATTTGCTGATTGTGCCATTACATTACAGTTGTAAAATGCAAGTTTAGATACATCTTCAGACACAAACATTTACAAAGCACACTCCAAGATACAACTTTGCACACTCCCAAAACATAGTGACTATTGCTATTTCTGGAACCCTATGTTGCTGGTTATAATATCCACTTTGAAAATTTTCATTTTATTCTTTTTTTAAATTTAAAATATTCTCAGTTATTCGTAGTCTTAGCCAATCAGTGTTTATGCAGTTAAAGATGACAGCTAAAGAAATATTTTAGTTCAAAGGATTTTTATCTTTTGTTTCATTTGGTTTAATTATCTGGCCTCGAACAACTTAAATTCTGGCAGCATTGCTCTTACTCTAGTTCTTAGCCTTGAAAACTTACATATGTCAACTATGTAAACAGCTTTAGAGTATCAACATTCTTCTTGTAAGTTCAACAACTTTTATTGACTGGCAATGTTTTATGTAAATTGTAGAGTTATGTTGAAACTTATAAGGCATCTCTTAAATGTTTAAATCAAGGCAATAATGATTATAGCTATCCCATTGGCTTTAACTTTCTGCCAGTAATTGTAATTATAATTTTAAAAATCTACATTTATTTATAAAATTTTACCTGGGGGTGTAAAAGCCTTCTCATACTCTATTAAAAAGACCATTATATGCTGTTAAAATGAGTCATGCTGAAATCATTGCTTACAAAGGGTTCATCTAAATGATAATGGGTATAAAAAGGAAGTTATAACCTGGTAGTAGAGGTCTTTTTTTCCATCTGGCAAATCTAATAAAACGTGAAAAGACATTAAGTCATGAACAAACACCCAATTAGAAGATCAAATAAACTATGCCCCTAATGTTTTTTTTTTATATCTTTAAAGTACTTTTGGTAACAATTATTAATTTGTATATTCCAAGTAGATACAACCTCAGAAACTTTATAATACAACATTTGTTTTTAGCTTTCATGAGGTTATGCAGCTGATGAGAGAGATAAACATTTTGCCACAGGAAAATGCATAGGTACTTACTTGATTTTACATAAAAACCCCAGGGATCCATAGTCCCCTAGAACTCCTGTTATTATATTGTATTATTTATTGTAATTAAGCTAATTTTTACCAACGCTTTGAAAGTGCTTTGAAAGGTGTTATTTACAAATCATTCTTTGTAAACATTGTTGTGGCTTAATATTCAGGCATTTTAATTCATATCCAGGCAGTTGCATCTATTAATAGTTTTTTAGAATAAGCTTTCAGAAAATTTGTATGCAAGTCTGGTCTATGACTTCAAACAGCTTTATTAATCAATCAACATATGTATGGTTAATAATTACTGTCTGGATCTCTTTCAGCAAGTCCAATAACAAAATACTATTTCCTTTTTTTTCTTTTTGAGACGGAGTCTCGCTCTGTCACCCAGGCTGGAGTGCAATGGTGCGGTCTCGGCTCACTGCAACCTCCACCTCCCAGGTTTAAGCGATTCTCCTGCCTCAGCCTCCCGAGTAGCTGGGACTACAGGTTCCTGCCACCATGCCTGGCTAATTTTTGTATTTTTAGTAGAGATGAGGTCTCACTGTGTTGTCCAGGCTGGTCTCGAACTCCTGACCTCATGATCTGGCCGCCTCGGCTTCCCAAAGTGCTAGGTGTTATTTCTTTATTTTAAAGCTCATTTCTTTACATTCATTGAAGAGTTGGTTATAAACCTAGATGGACACACCAATTTGCCTACCATTGTTGGATAGTATGAGTTTTCTAGCATATACATATCTAAACTTTGCAGACACAACTGGCGGACTACTTTTACATTCCCAGAAGAGTTGATCTAATTTTACAGTGAACCAATAGGTCAACTTTCTGTGAGGAGTTTCCAGAGTCTTGCTCATTGTATGTGCCCAGAGAAGTTGTTGGAAGCCACTAGCAAGCCAGCAAGTGGAGGACTTCCTGGTAGCACCCCAGCCACTCAGAGTTGTAAAATTTCCCTGAATATGATCTGTTGTAGTTTCAGTGTAGAGGGTCTATTCATTTTCTATTACTGCATAACTAATTACCATAAATTTAATGGCTTAGGCCGGGTGCGGTGGCTCACACTTGTAATCCCAGCACTTTGGGAGGCCGAGGCGGGCGGATCACAAGGTCAGGAGATCGAGACCATGGTGAAACCCCGTCTCTACTAAAAATACAAAAAATTAGCCGGGCGTGGTGTCGGGCGCCTGTAGTCCCAGCTACTCGGAGAGGCTGAGGCAGGAGAATGGCGTAAACCCGGGAGGCAGAGCTTGCAGTGAGCCGAGATTGTGCCACTGCACTCCAGCCTGGGCGACAGAGCAAGACTCCGTCTCAAAAAAAAAAAAAAAAAAATTTAATGGCTTAAAACAACAGCTTATTAGCTCACAGTTCTACAGGTTAGAAGTCCAGACATCGCACAGCTAGGTTCCTTGTTCGGGGTCTCACAAGAATAAAATTAAGGTGTCAGCGAGGGCTGTGATTCTAATCTGAGGCTTGGGGTCATCCAGAGTTATTCAGGTTGTTGGCAGGATCTTGTTCCCTGTGGTTGTAGGACTGTGATTGCCACCTTCTTGCTCACAGAGTTGCTGTCAGCTTCTATGGGCTGCCCACTGTTCCCTACCATGTGGCACCTCCATCATCAAAAGTCAGCAATGGAGAATCTCTTTTGCATCAAATCTCCCTCATGCTTCGAATTTCTCTTTCCAGGAAGAGCCCAGTCACTTTAAGGACTCATCTGATTAGGTCAGGCCCACCAAAGATGTTCTCCCTGAAACAGGAAATTTTCCCTGACCCCTTTGCAGTGGGTGGGAACTGGACTGTGGGCACTGGAGCTAGCTAGCTGCTTTGGCTGGCTTCACTTGCTTGGATCCACTGCACTCCAGCCCTGGCTTCACTTGCTTGGATCCACTGCACTCCAGCCCTAGTGGGACGGGGAGTGTAGCTGAGTGGGTGCAAGAGCCAGGGCGAGTGCTTCCGGGCACTGGCAAGAGCAAAACTCTGTGCAGGCCCCATGGCAACATCTAGAGGGGGAGTATCTGTGACTCCTGAAGCCCCAGAAGGAGTGTTACAGTCAGTGCTCTTTTAGTTTTGCTGTCCACGGACGGCTTATGTGTTTAACGGCTCAGTGAAGCCTCTGCCTTTTTGTGAGGGCAGAGGGTCAGCGTGACAGCCTTCTGTACCCCGAGCTCCTGTCTGGCATCCAGGAAAAATCAGGCCTCACAAATGAATTTAAGGATAGTAAATGTGGGGGATTTTATTGCCAATGGAAGTGGCTCTCAGCAGGAAGGGGAGCTGGAAAAGGGATAGAGTAGAAAAATATTCTTCCACTGAAGTCTGGCTGTCTCTGGCCGGACTCTGAAGTCCCACCATCAAGCTATCCCTCTGAAGTCAAGCTGCTTCTCCCCGATGTCCAGCTGTTTCTTCTCCTCTCAATGTTCAGCTGTTTCCTTTTCTCTGCCAGCTGGGTCAGGAGTTTTTATGAGTGCAGGATGGTGGGTGGGACAGGCCATGGGTGGTTTTGGAAAAAGGCAACATTCAAGTGGGAAAACAGGAATGCATGTTCTCACTTTGGGCTGTGGTTCCAGGCTTGAGGGTGGGGCCCTTGCAGGGAACCCCACCCTTTTGTGCCTAGAATTTCTCTGCCTCCTGTCCCTATCACCCTTAAGGTCAACTGATTTGGGCCTCAAATTTCACCTGCAAATTCCTTCACAGTAGTACCTAGGTTAGTGTTTGATTGAAAAACTGGGAAAAGGTGTGTGCACACTAGTGGTGGTGAGGTATCTTGGAGGACACCTTAGAATTCTACCTACCACAGTGGAAGGGCAGGGCCTAGGATCTGACAGGGGAAAACAGTAGCTAGGACTGTTTTCTACTCTTTAGAAAAAATACCTAAACACATGCAGATTGTGAGAGGACATATCCTGGGTAACTGTCAATGCTGGTAAACCTCATAGAAAGAGACTTTGCCCAAGACTTGGGAAACATGCCCCTGCCACTACCTAATTATGTGATCTTGATCAAATGATTTAACTTCTCTGGGTTTGGAGCTGAGAGAATCGAATGGTTCAGGGATTCCCTACCAGGTAGGAAAGCAGGAGGGAAGCAGCTACTCTGAAGTCAGCTGGGGAGCTTTTTCAAAGCAAGTATTTCTCCTTCCTTCCCAAGATGTCGTAACAGTTGGGACTGGGGAAAGAAAGGTTGAGAAGGGAGGCATGAGTATGTGCAGTGTGGAATTGTTCTTCAGGTCGTTCCCTCATTCATTCATTCATTCATTCATTCATTCAACAAACATTCATTGACTATCTACTTTGTGTCAAACACTGTCTTAAGCACTGAGAATGTTAGAGTTATAAATCAAAAATAAAATTCTAAGCCCCTCAACCAACTAAATGGACCCCCTGCTTGGCCCAGGAGATCCCAAAGAAACCTGAAACACTAGTTCAGGCCATGACTGGAAGGTGGAGGTAGAGTAGCCAGACATGCCACCTTATAACCTCCTCCCTTTGGAGTTTAGGCACAACTGACTACCATTAACATTAAAACAGAGATCTTAAGACTGACAGACTCTTTGTAGCAGTAAGGTAAGCAAACCCAGGTTTGGCTGCTAACCCCTGGAAAACCAGACATGAGAGACAAGAATTGGTGGGAAGAAAAGCAGGCTTCATTGGAAAGCCCACAAAACCGAGAAGATGGTGGACTAGTCACAAAGACCATCTTAAATTTTAAAATTTTATCATAGGGTTTTTAAAGGGAAACTTGGTATGGGAGATGTGCGGGACTAGTGCAGGATGAAGGGTCTGTATGTTTGTTCTGATGGCTATCTTGGGTAATTGCCTATCTGGAAGGATGGTTGGCATTATTTTGTCTTGGGCCAGATGGTGGTGGACTAATTGTTTGAGACTCCTTCTAAGCAGGAGGATTCAGCAGGGGCTCTGTGCCTGGTTTGTTTCAAGATTAGCTTCTGAAATTTCTTAAGCAAGAACATAAATAGATAAACATGAATTACTGGAGGGGAGTGTCTAGAGAGGGAAGGAATAAAAGGGTGAGTGGGGAGGGAAGGAAGAAAAAGAAAATGTGTGATTAAAAATATTTTTAAAACTGAGGTCCCCAGTTACAATAAAATAACAAATTCTAACCTGAATCTGGTATAGCATCGCATGGCAGATAGCAGGCCTGGAAGGAAATCAAGGTATTTTACCCCCAAATATATTTCTTTGACATATTTTGAAATGGTCCTGCAAAGCTGTCTCCTGTGGATGGGGGAGGGGGCCTGGAATTTGCATTCTATAGAGAATCCCCTTCCCTTACTAGTTTTTTTTCTGGAGAGCCTGACACCTTTTAAGGTCCAATAAAATCACTGTCTATTCTCTCTGAAGCCTGCTACCTGGAGGCTTCATTTATAAGAACCTTAGCTTCACAATCTCCCTTATCTTAATTCAAGCATTTCTTTGTGCTGACTTTAAACTCTTCAGGCAAAGCTCAACTCTTTCAACCAATTGCCAATCAGGAAGTCTTTGAATCTACCTACAACCTGGAAGCCCCTCTCTCCCAGATGTTGCATCTTTCCAGGTCGAACCAATGTGTACCTTACATGTATTGATTTATGTCTTTGCCTGTAACTTCTGTCCCCATAAAATGTAAGAAAACCAAGCTGTAACCCAACCACTTTGAGCACATGTTCTCAGGACCTCCTGAGGATCTGTGGCTGGGCAGAGACACCTAAATGTGATCTGCAGAGGATTGCATAGAGAAAGCTCTGCCTGTGGCTGACATACTGAGAACTAACCTGGGCGCCTCCCCGTGAGAGGTGACAGCGTGCTGGCAGTGCTCACAGCCCTCACTTGCTCTCAGCACTTCCTCTGCCTGGGATCCCACTTTGGCGGCGCTTGAGGAGCCCTTCGGCCCACCGCTGCACTGTGGGGAGCCCCTTTCTGGGCTGGCCGGGGCGGGAGCCGGCTCCCTCGCTCGCAGGGAGGTGTGGAAGGAGAGGCGTGAGCGGGAACCAGGGCTGCGTGCGGTGCTTGCGGGCCAGCTGGAGTTCTGGGTGGGCGTGGGCTTGGCGGGCCCCGCACTTGGAGCACCGGGGCCCTGCCGGCCCCGGGCAATGAGGGACTTAGCACCCGGGCCAGCGGCTACAGGGGGTGTACTGGGTCCCCCAGCAGTGCCAGCCCACCGGCGCTGGGCTCGATTTCTCACCAGGCCTTAGCTGCCTTCCCACGGGGCAGGGCTCGGGACCTGCAGCCGGCCATGCCTGAGCCTCCCACCCCGTCCATGGGCTCCTGTACGGCCCGAGCCTTCCCGACGAGCACCACCCCCTGCTCCACGGCGCCCAGTCCCAACGACCACCCAAGGGCTGAGGAGTGCGAGTGCACGGCGTGGGACTGGCAGGCAGCTCCACCTGCAGCCCTGGTGCAGGATCCACTGGGTGAAGCCAGCTGGGCTCCTGAGTCTGGTGGAGATGTGGAGAACCTTTATGTCTAGCTCAGGGTCTGTGAGTGCACCAATCGACACTCTGTATCTAGCTCAAGGTTTGTAAACACACCAATCAGCACCCTGTGTCTAGCTCGAGGTTTGTGAATGCACCAATTGACACTCTGTATCTAGCTGCTCTGGTGGGGTCTTGGAGAACCTTTATGTCTAGCTCAAGGGTTGTAAATACACCAATCAGCACCCTGTGTCTAGCTCAGGGTCTGTGAATGCACCAATCAACACTCTGTATCTAGCTGCTCTGGTGGGGCCTTGGGAAACCTTTGTGTCCATACTCTGTATCTAACTGATCTGATGGGGACGTGGAGAACCTTTATGTCTAGCTCAGGGATGGTAAACGCACCAATCAGCACCCTGTCAAAACAGACCACTCCGCTTTACCAATCAGCAGGACGTGGGTGGGGCCAGATAAGAGAATAAAAGCAGGCTGCCCCAGCCAGCAGCGCCGACCCGGTCTGGTCGCCTTCCATGCTGTGGAAGCTTTGTTCTTTCGCTGTTTGCAATAACTCTTGCTACTGCTCACTCTTTGGGTCCACACTGCTTTTATGAGCTGTAACACTCACCGCGAAGGTCTGCAGCTTCACTCCTGAAACCAGCGAGACCACGAGCTCACCGGGAGGAACGAACAACTCCAGACGCGCCGCCTTAAGACCTGTAACACTCACCGCGAGGGTCCACGGCTTCATTCTTTAAGTCAGTGAGACCAAGAACCCACCGATTCCGGACACACCAGCAAAACCAGCCATGAAGCAGATATGGTGAGGCTTTCCTGATCTTTTAGGGCCCAGATGCATTTCACTGAGATGCATGTTGCCTTTTGCTGAAAGCGTCTCATAATTAGTCTTTACATGTGTTTCAATCTGGTTTCACACTGCTTAAATTGTAGAAAGCGCATTTTATTTCAGTCCACTAGAGGGAACCAGAGGGATTAGGCATTGGAGCTAACAAGGCTTTAACATTCTTAATGTTGTAATTAGAGAAATTTCTAGGGATTCTCAAAGTGAGCTGACTTTGAGAGAGCTGAATAGGGGAGTGTTTTTTGGTTTCATTTTTGTGTTTTGTGTGTGTTTGAGGGGGGGTTGTTATTGTTGTTTTCTTTTTAACTTATTTGCATAAAAAGACTTTTTTAGAGCAATTTTAGGTTCACAGCAACATTGAACAGAAGGGGAGTTTAAAAATATGTAGATTTAGAGCCCTTGCCCCCAATCCACAAAATCAGAAGCTTTGGGGATGAGGCCCAGAAATCTCTATTGTAAGGGTTGGTGGAATATCTGCCTTTGGCAAAAATCTACTCAATTATATAAACTTTAAGCCCATCAGGGGCAGGGACACACTGCAAGTTCCTAGCATCCACAGCAAGATGTACAGAGGCTCGCAAGGTTTTAAACATTTTTTTTTTTTAAAGATAGACGTGGAATACTTGGAGATTGTCAATATTTGGAGTATGAGTCATATTTTTCCATGTCAATATTTGGAATATGAGTCATATATTTTTCCAATTAAACAACTTCAACTGTTAAGCAGAATCCACATAATTTACTTAGAGCCCAAGGAAAATCTGAAAACTACCATGTGAGGAAGACTTACGGCTCCAGAAATGAAATTTTAGGGAGCCCCCAAATCAGAAAACAGTATATTGTTTCTGAAATAAGCATTTAATGAAAGACTGACAGATTCCTGTAGATCTTATCCAGACTCAGGGAATAGAAATAAATGCCCTAGACTCAATTGCCATGAGACACAGATGTTTCCGTAGTATCAAATACATTCTGGCACACTGGCCAACAGACACAAGTTGGAGTTACAGGGAGAAGAGAGGCCATAGAGGTTGTCACAGGGGAGGATTTAATAAATTCTATCTTCATAAAAAGTAGTTTAGTAAAAAGTGAAGATACTCATTGATTTATAGGGGGTTATGTTAGATAGCCCAAGTGACATGAAAAAATTAGCAATCTAGTTTAAGAAACACAGAACTGCCTACCCTGATGGATCCAGCTGCACTGTGGAAATTTACAAAGTAATTTGTTTAAACAAACGTCAAATTGCCAGAAATCATATGATAAGACCCAGTCTTCATAACAGGTCTCTGAAACTCTAGTTTGAATATCAAATAAAACTTCAGAACAATGATTTGCCTTTCCCAAGGTCTACCTGAAGTGGGTATTTGACATAGTGTCCTGCTCAGAATTGTATTTCTTTTTTTCTTTTTTGTTTTTTTTTGAGATGGAGTCTCGCTCTGCACCTAGGCTAGAGTGCAGTGGTGTGATCTTGGCTCACTGCAACCTCCGCCTCCCAGGTTCAAACAATTCTCCCTGCCTCATTCTCCTGAGTAGCTGGGATTACAGGCACCTGCCACCATGCTCGGTTAATTTTTTGTATTTTTAGCCGAGATGGGGTTTCACCATATTGGCCAGGCTGTTCTTAGACTCCTGACCTCAGGTGATCCACCCTCCTCTGCCTCCCAAAATGTTGGGATTACAGGCGTGAGCCACCATGCCCAGCCAGAATTGTATTTCTTGATGCCAATGAATTTCCTAAATCAAAGGTGGAAGGAAATGTCTCTTTACTTCCTCCATCTGAAGATGTAAAGATTCTCAGCTAGTCAGACTTGAAACATTTATCCTAAAATATTCTTCTGGATTAATTAAATAAAACAATAACTTAAAAATATTGCAAGGCTCAGTAATAAGTGTGGAATAAATGTGGAAACAAGATTCCTCTCTTTAAGCTTTTGCCTGAGGCATCTGGGCAGACTAGTGGCAATCTTAGACTTCTTCCTTACTCTTTTTTCAAAGGTTTGTTTGCCATGTATGGAGGGCACTCATACACTTTTATTTATTTATTTTTTGGAGAGGGTCTTGCTCTGTTGCCCAGGCTGGAATGCAGTGGTGTGATCATGGCTCCCTGCAGCTTCAACCTCCTGGGCTCAAGTGATCCCCCTACCTCAGCCTCCTGACTAGCTGGGCACACAGGTATGTGCCACTATGCTAGGCTAATTAAAAATTTTTTTTTTTTTGTAGATACTGGATTTTTGCCCAGGCTAGTCTCAAATTCCTGGACTCAAGCCATCCCCCCACCCAGCCCCCTAAATAATTGGGATTACAGGCATGAGCCACTGTGCCCAGCCTTATACACTTTTATAACCTAACCTACTATAGCATAAAATAAAATCATGTATTGTGTTTTATGCTATAGATACATTTTAATACAGGAAGACAGTGGAGTATTGGAAGATGTGGTAAGGAGATTTACAGGGATAAAGCTATTCTTTAATTTATTCTCTAACATTTGGAAAAGAGGTTATATGAGAGAACAGTATAGTTTTTAATACTCAAATCTTCCAAGGAAAGCTTGTAAATGAATAAAATTCCATTTCTAGCTAACTTGGTTATATTTCCTTTCTTGCATAACCATGCCTCATTTTAAAATTTTAAAAACTTTGCTCCACCATAAAAACATTCCTTCATTTGTTTATTTTTGTTTTGAAATAACAAATGCCAAATTCTGTGTAGGTTTTAATGATATTGTCAGAATATTTATCATTTCTCTCAATAAATAATCAATTTACACTGTTAGCCATCCTGTAATAACTGCAAAATCAGTTTTAGTCTCTTACCTGCCCCTTTCTGCTAAGAGTTTTTCTTCTATCAGCCTATGGTTGCAAAGGCAATGTAATTTGCAGTAAGCTGGTTGGCAGCAAACCCTGATAAATCCTACTAGCTGGCTTGGCTAGAGGACAAGAGCTCTTGTTTTAGGTTCTGATACAACTCCAGCCACAGGAGATCATTAAAATTGTCATCTGGTGCTACAACAGCTGCCTGGATCCCAGTCTCTATAATTCATGCACTCGAAATCCACATTTTTGAAGAGAAAGGTAATTACAATTGTAAAGGCCACTTTTCATTCATCTGCAAATTTTTTTAAAAAACGTACTCATCTATTTTCCCACATGTTAGCCACCCCTTACTCTGCCCTGCCTATTCTACCTCTGAGAGACATTTCTAACGGACTCACAGCTCTCTTTTCTTTTGAATGGGGATGTAGCTCTCTAATCTTTTGCAACACAGTGACCCAAGTCGTTGCTGCAAATTCTTGGAAGTTGGCAAGTTGAGGTGAAATCTACTTATTAGCCTGGCTTTAAGCTGCACCTTTCAGGAATATTAGATTTCAATTAACTTTTCCCTTGATAGTGAGGAGCTTAGAAGATGGGTTGACTGGGATCCAGATGTTCACATGAGGCCCCATCATTTTAATCAACTCTAAGTGTTGAAATATCAGGGGACAAAGTGAAATCAGGCAAAGAGCGAAATCAGATAGGATTTGTTCATAAGTACTACTGGTTTGAGGCTTCTCACTGAGTTGAAGAACTGGGCCGTAGTAAATCTTATTTGATTCTGCTTGTTTATACTCAATTGTGGATATTTTGTGGGATCAATGAGATAAACTCATCAGAGGTCTGAGAATTAGCAAAGTCTTAGGAGGAAGTATGTATTCAGAAGAGAAAGCTTGGCAAAGTGTTTGGCACATAAGTTCTACTAGTTCGTTGTTGCCAACTGCATTCTACAGCTCAGTTCCTATATAGGCTTTTTTGGCGTAGTTTGATTTATTCTGAATTGTTTTACTAGCTTATTATAAATTGTATTAATTGAGGATTGATAAAAGTAATTGTCACAGCTTAGGATCCCTAGGAAGACTCCGAGATGGAGATTAACATGCAGGAGGGTTATTAGGGAGTGTTCTTGTTGTTAGCACCTATGGAAGGGAAAGGAAGGAAGTAGGATTGGGCAGAAGTAAGAGAAGTGGGGCTGCAGTAGAGCCGAGGGAAAGCCTCAGCCTGCCCTACAGAGAGCTCTGAAACTAGACTGGCTCTTTGGAGTTGGCCTGACTTGAGGTGAGTAAGTTGGGCCTTTGTACCTCATGTTAACCAGTTACCTGAGGTAGGCTGCCCCAAGAAATGGGTGTGATGTGGGCAAAGTGACTTTGTTCAGCTGAAGAAGGCTGACAGTTAAGGGCCGTCTGCCAGCAGCACTCTTAGCTGCTGGGAGAATTACTTCACCTCAGAAGGGGGTCCTCCAAGTCACATCACAGTGTCTCTCAGTATCTCTTACAAGCACACAGGTGCATACCACCACACCTGGCTAATTAAATTTTTTTTTTTTTTTTTGTAGAGACAAGGTCTCATTATGTTGTCCAGGCTTGTCTCAAACTCCTGGGCTCAAGTGATCTTCCTGCTTTGGCCTCCCAAAGTGTTGGGATTACTGGTGTGAGCCCTCATGCACAGCCAGTAAGCACTTCTTGAAGAAGACACAAAAGTGCAAAATACGCAGGAAAAGATTAATACACTCAGTTACATTAAGACTAAAAATCAGGTCATCAAAAGACATAATAATGAGAATAAAAAAGATACACTAAAAATTGAGAGAAGGTATTTGCCACTTATACTATTGACAGAATATTAGTATCTAGAATATAAAACTTTGAAGAATCAATATAGAAAAGACAAACTAATACAAAAATGGGGAAAACACAGGAACTCTTACAAAAGGGGAATACAAATAGTCTATAATCTTAGGAAAATGTCAACCTCATTGGTTATCAGGGAAATGCAAACTCAAACTAAACTGTACGGTACCAGTTTTCAGTTATCTTTTGCTCCCAAAGATATTATTGCACATCTAATAGATTGACAAAAATTTAAAAGTCTATTGGGGGGGCCAAGATGGGAGGATTGCTTGAGTCCAGAAGTTTGAGACCAGCCTGAGCAATGTAGGGAGACCCTACCTCTCCAAAAAATAAAAGTAAATTAGCTGGGCATGGTGGTGTACACATGTAATCCAAGCTACTCAGGAGGCTGAAGCAGGAGGATCACTGGAGCCCAGGAGGTTGAGGCTGTAGTGAGCCATGATTGTGCCACTGTACTTTAGCCTAGGTGACAGAATGAGACCTTGTCTCAAAAAAAAAAAAAAAAAAAAGAGATAAAAAAAGAAAAAAAAGTGTATCACTTCTTATCATAAAAGAACACAATATACTCACTGAGATCACATGGGAAAAACTCACAGGCAGAAGAGTTAACAGAATGTGAGTCCTCCATCCTCTTGACATCTTTCTAGGGAGGGAGAGGTTCCAGGGGCATTAAATCATGTTGGCTCTCCTCAATCCAAGGGTGTGGAGCAATGGAAACACTATCCTCTGCTTGTGGGAATATAAACTTGTATAACCATGTCCAGAAATTTTTGCAATATTGCATTTTGCATATTGGAGAGTTGAACCTGTGCCTAACCTTTGATCCAGCAATTCCCTCCTAGTACATTCCTTAAAAATACTTTCATACATATGCCCTAGAAAACATGTTTGCAGAAGCCTTACTCTTAAGAACAAAAAGTAATAAATAATCCATAAATGGATAAACTAATTACGGTACACTTATAAAGTGAAATACTACTGAGTAATACAAAACGAATGAACTACAGGTACATGTATCAACCTAGAAAACAATATTAAACAAAAGACTCAAGTTGCAAAAGAATATGCACAATATTTTTTTTAGCGAGCCATATATATGACATAAAAATATGCAGAAAAGAGAATGGTCAATACCCAATACAGAATGGTAGTTACATCTGTGGAAGAGGGATCAGGAAGTAATTGGAGAGGAGCACACAAAAGGCTCTAAAGAACTGGTAATGCTGTGTTTCTCAAAGACCATAAGAGCTTATTATTCTTTAAACTCTACAGATACATTTTAGACAATCTTTTTGTAAAAATGATCTGCTTCACAATAAAAAAATTACAGTATTCCTTAAAAAAGACATAATTTAAAATGGAAGGGCTATTTCAGTAAGTGAATGAATGTTCTTAAATATTTATCACAACACATCAAGCATCTCCCCATCTTCCATTCCTCCCTGTCAGAATAGAAAAGTATAAATGGACTGAGCCTGGAAAAGAGAGTTGTTTCCATAGTTCACAAATGTTACTACAGAAGTCTTGGTAATTTGTTTTCAGAGTTCCCTCAGAGAAGAGCTAAACTAGAATAATAAGCTCAGATCCATACTTCATGCAAAAGATTAGAATTTGGTTGAAATTGATTCACCAGGTGAATTCTACTTTTTAGGTCTGTAGCATTTTAGTATTAAAATATTAAAATATATATTATTCTTTTTATTCTCCTAAATGTTCAAATGTTTCAGAATAGAAATCTTATCAACTCTGTTGTTACCCAGATGGCCCTAAATACTAGGGTTTTCCTGCCAAAAAAAAAACCAGAAAGAATATTTCCAGAAGTATAGCACATTTTTTTCTAATGTGTATACTAATCACTAAAATTGTAAAAGTAAAATTCTTGCCCAATTATAGATAGCTTTCAATATGTATATGCGTTTTAGTTGCATAATGATATCAAGATAATTTATTGGCATTAAAAATATTGGCAGCACAGATTTGATAGACCCATGTGTCACTGAGAGTTTTTTGAGTGGAAGCAAACAAATCCAAATCTGGCTAGTTCAAACTAGAAAAGATTTTTTTGGAAGCTTATGGACTATTTCATTAAAGTGAAGCAGCGACTGACCAACCAGGCTTTGGAAAGGGTAGAATTAGGGTAGCTCCAGGAATCTAGATAATGGGACTTGTCGGGCAGTATTTGTTCCTAGATACTATCATGAAAATAAACTCGCTTCAGTATTTTTTCAATTCTTGTGTCACTGTGCTCAACTTTCCAATTCCTGCTACAGTCTGGCCTGGTTTGGGCCACATGCCCATTTCTTGGCAAGAGAAAAGTACGGCATAATTGACAGTTCCACCAAGACTGCTACAGCGATAGGGTTGACATGGTGCAGGGAGAAGTCTGGGATTGTCCAAAGGAAAACCAAGATGCTGTTACTAAAAAAACGGGGACATTGATGCTGGACTGGCAAATACGCAGATAGCTACTATAACCCCTTTAGCAGAAATTAATTTTGCTATAATCTTCTTATCCAGAATAATTGTACAATTTATATTAGCGCTACAAACATCTGGGCACTGTCCCAGTCTGCTCAGCTGCCATGACAAAAAACTATAGACTAGGTGACAGACTTTAAAGTAGAAATTTATTTTCTCACAGTTCTGGAGGCTGAAAGTCTGGGATCAGGGTGCCAGCATAGTCTGGTTCTGGTGAGGGCTCTCTTCTTGGCTTGCAGAGAGCTGCCTTCTCGCTGTGACCTCACATGGCCTTTCTTCTGTGTGTGTGTGTGTATGTGTGTGTATGCGTGCGTGTGTGTGTGTGTGTGTGCGTGCACGCCAGATAGAGAGAGAGAAGAGAGATAAGAGAGAGGAAGAGCTCTTTCTCCGTTTTGTTATAAAACCAATCCTATCAGATTAGGACCCCACCCATATGTCCTCATTCAAACTTAATTATCTCCTAAAAGCCCTATCTGCAAATACAGTCACAATTGGACCTCATTTAATCTTAATTACCTTCCTAAAGGCCTTATTTCCAAATACAGTCACATTAGGGGTTAGGGATTCAACATAAGAATTTTCAGAGGACACAATTCAGTCCATAGTAGGCACCTACTATGGGACTCAGAATTTGCTAACTCATTTTTGATAATCTTCTCATTCTTATGGACAAATATGATTGCAAAGTCCAGTGAGTGAGCACACCAGCCATTTCCTGAGTCATCTGTCAGGGGTTTGTCAGGCTCTATGGGGTTTATTGCTGTCGGCAGTCCTGTCTCTCCTCCTCCTGGACCAAGAAACCCTGTCCTCAGAGCCGAGGCCCTGTCTCCGATGTCTATGTGCCAGGCTGGCTTGTTTGAGTCTATTACTATTCTGTAGTTCAGCTCCACAGCGGTCACTGCTCCATCCTTTGTAGTGTTTCCTCTTCTGTTTTGCAGATACCCCAACAGAAATTCTTAGCAAGGCCAGGTGGAATAGCAGACAGATGTGGAAGTCAGAACAGCTGTGTTCTATCCCTAGCTCCAGCACTTAGACAAGCTATATGAATTTAGGGAAATCACTTAACTTTCAGTAAGTTCTTTTATGCCATGAGTGTGCATTGCTTTCTTTCAAGTTTTGTGCTAGGTATTGAGAAGTCAGTGATACATATTATGAAGGAAACATAGAATGCTATGAGAGCATGATGGTTGGGGGAGGTATCAGCGAATCTGGTGGTGTGGGCTGCAGAAGGTTTTCCTGAGGATGTGACTCCTGATAAGAAAAGCAAAGGATGAGCAAGAACCTGTGAGAAATGGTGGGAGCAGGTGGGGAAGGAAATGCATCCAAGACAGAGGAATAGCATGTGCATAGGCCCTGAAGTAGGAGGGACTTGGCACATTGAGCTTCTGGTTGGCTTCACAACAGATATGGGAAGAGTGATGTGAGATGAAGTTGGGCAGGAAGGCATGGGCAAGAGCATGCAGCCATCGGGTCCTTGCAAAGATTTCATTCTGTGTCCCAGGACCTGTGGTGGGAGTAATGGGGAGACATGATCCAATATGTGTTTCGAAAAGGCTACTCAGACTAAAACATGGAGGAGTTACTGGAGAAGACCAGAGGTGGCTGTGGCTAGACAGTGGTGTGGCCAGAAGGATGGTGGTTTGGAATAGGATGGGGAAAATAGAGTTAAATAAACATGTTAGTCATTCCTAACAAAGGTTACTGTGCCTGAGCATTGTATTGTATCTACCTGACTGGGCCAGAGTGTTGTGTACTAGTGTACCCAGTTGTTGTTGTTGGATCAAGTTGTTGTAGGATCAAGTGAGATATGTGAGCTACCCAAATTCAAATGGCTACTTTGGGATCTGGAGTTCACTGATTTCTTTAACAGATAGTACTGTTTTTCAATTTCCTTCCTCTGTTAGTTTCCTGTTGCTGCTATAACAAATTACCGCAAACTTGGATTAAAACAGCACCAATGTATTATCTTAAAGTTCTAGGGGTCAGAAGACCAAAATGTGTCTCACTGGGCTAAAATGAAGACATTTGCAAGGCTGATTATGCAAGCTCTTGGGGAGAATTCATTTCCTTACCTTACCAGCTTCTAGAAGTGACCTGCATTCCTGGCTTATGGCTGCCCTCCATCCTGAAAGCCAGCAATGGCCAGTCAAGTCTTTCTCACATTTCACCACTCTGACACACTCTCTCCTTCCTCGCTCTTTATTATTATTATTATTATTATTATTTTTGGAACAGAGTTTGGTTCTTGTTGCCCAGGCTGGGGTGCAATGGGGCGATCTCGGCTCACCGCAACCTCTACCTCCTGGGTTCGAGCGATTCTCCTCCCTCAGCCTCCCGAGTAGCTGGGATTACAGGCATGCGCCACCACGCCCGGCTAATTTTGTATTTTTAGTAGAGACGGGGTTTCTCTATGTTGGTCAGGCTGGTCTCGAACTCCTGCCCTCAGGTGATCTGCCCTCTTCGGCCTCCAAAATGCTGGGATTATAGGCATGAGCCACCGCACCTGGCCCCTTTCATTTACACCGATTCTTGTGGTTATATCAGGCCTACTGGAATGATCTAAAAAACCTCCCCATCTCAAGATCCTTCACTGAATCTCATCTGCAGAGGCCCCTTTGCCATGCACGGTAGCAGATTCACAGGTTCTGGGGGCCAGGACATGGACCTCTCTGGGGGTGGGGCTTGGTTCTGCCCACTCCTCTCCCCATGCAGCTCAAATCATGAAACGGAAGTGAGTTTTATCTACTTTCCTTTTAGTTTTGTTCTCAGTGGATAACTGAGCAGTAAAGCGACTGAAACACAGGGACAACCAAAGCTAAATCAGCCTCTTTCTCTGGTGCCTGATGAATTTCAAAAGAAGCCCAGAGAGCTTGCTCTTTATTAGAAAGTCAAGTGTCGAAACCACAGGCCTCTCTGGAGCGGCGGGGGAGAAGGGCCCAGCAGGTTGTTTCTGGTTATCACACTTGACTCACTGTTCTCAGAATATTCCAGCCAATATCTGGAAATCTTTAACTGTGAGTGCTCTGTCGAGCAAGATTTCCTACCTACAGGGATACTCGTGGGGAGAAAAAATAGGCACTTTAAAGAAAATCCCTGACACGTTTTACAGCAGAGACAGGAAAAAATTCATGTGAATAAGAAAAGATGTGGAACTTGTTTCCTTATGGGAGACAAGATTCTAAGCAATTTCTTAAAGTATTACACGTTCTCATAATGTTGTATATTTAAAGTAAAAAAAAAAAAATACCACTGGGGATATTTGGTGACCCATTTAAAACGAAATTAATTGGCATTTCATTGTCAGGGTCCAGGCTGTAGTTTTACAAATCTCTCTCTCTGGCCCTTTTAGAAAGGCAGCTTTGAAAACGAAGCAAAGGGTTGTCTTCAAGTCCTCTTTTTTTTCCCTCGAGCAAATGACTAGGGTTTCCTGATTCCAGGTAAGAAACTGCCAATTCAATCACAGCAAGTGAAACATTAACCCTTTCAGATGCACAAGTGTGTGAGATGTGAGGGAATTCAGCAGCTGCTGCCATCATCTGTGCTCACTCCCCAGCTTTGAACAGTGGCGCCTTGCTGGGGCTGCCCAGGGTGGCTTGGACCTCAGGCCCCTGAGTGAGAGGGCTTAAGGACTGGCAGTGGGGAGTTGCTAAAAATGTGTGGGTCTTCACCTGTAAAATGGATTAGTAAAAAAAATATGTGTGGGTGAAAGTGGGCTTAAGAGGGAGCTTGGGTACTAGAATGTTCAAGAAGGCAAGGTCATCCAGGAGGAAAATGGTGCAGTCTGCCCTCATGAGGTGTGGTAGGGAGAGGACATTGAGGATGTAAGGGAGTACCAAGAAAGGGGAGCAGGAGAATGCATTTTCTGGCCACGTGTCTTTATTGTTTGCCATTTCCCATGCTAGTGGGTTGTCTGATCAGATTTGCTTCTTCAGTGAAAATGATTCTCCACTTTCCCTGGCCTCATGAGAGAGCCCCTGGGAGAAGCAGTGAAACTGACTTCAGACAGGATGGGCCTCACCTTTGAAGGACAAATGCACAGGAGGTACCCAATATGCAATATCCACTTTCCCGAACTCACAGGGCATTTCTTTCTTCCTTTCTCAGCCATTTTCAGAACCATGCTCTCCGCTTTCTTTCAGTCCTTGTAATCAGCATCATCTCATCCGCACCTTTCAGCCACTGGCAACACAATGCCTGCAGTCTGGTTCCCTTGCCTTCCTTCTCTGCTGTTGCAGTTTGAAGTCTCAAGGGCACCAGCAGAACAGAGGCTGCTTCTGCCAGAAATTGAGAGTCTCCTTTCCCACACTCCAAGCAGGAAAACCGGTGAAAGGGAGGCGAAGGAGGGTCTCTCTTTCCTTTTCAGAATCCTGGCATGAGAACCCTGCTGGGATTTACACACAGCACTTTATTTTGCATCGTGGTCTACAGCCACTGTCTTTTCTATTAATGCTAGAATCGATTCACTAGGTAATAAATGGAGGAATCCTCCCTAGGCTTTCCAGCAAAATTACTTATGCTATTAGTAGCATTAAGCAGGCGTTGACAACTGGAGATAAGCCACGTGATGTTCTGTCTGCTGAGATACGTGGAAGCCAAGGCTACTTTCTATGACCTGGAGTAGGTGATAGGGACAAAGGAGAATGTAACCATTTGAGTCTCAAGTCCTTTTCTAAGATTTGGTCATATTAGGAATTGCTCTTCATTTCTTTTACTAGAGAGCCACAGCTCATTAAAACTAACTAGACCCAGAGAGCATAAAATAACAACATTTTAAAACTCAGTCTTTGCCTTAGGGTTTAGCAACCTGCCTAGTCGAATTGCCCTGGTGTGGATCTTACAGCAGAGATGCCTCTGTAAATAAATCACCAGGTGGCCCTGTCCAAACCTCTGAGAAGTTTGTGTCACTGAGTTTGTCACTTCTTCCTTCTGGCTGGTTGCAGCTCGACAGTCGAGTGCAGCGTTGGCACCAACCGGAGGGGCCTGGATGCAGGGCTGCTGCCTGCTGCATGGCAGGAGGGGGGATCCAGGGAATCCTTTGCCTGAACTCCTTTATTTTATTTTATTTTTTTGAGACAGAGTCTGGTTCTGTCACCCAGGCAAGTGGCGCGATCATGGCTCACTGCAGTCTCTGCCTCCCAAGTTCAAGCGATTCTCCTGCCTCAGCCTCCTGAGTAGCTGGGACTACAGGTGTGTGCCACCATGCCTGGCTAATTTTTGTATTTTTAGTAGAGATAGGGTTTCACCATGTTGGCCAGGCTGGTCTCGAACTTCTGACCTCAAATGATCCACCTACCTTGGCTTCCCAAAGTACTGGGATTACAGGTGTGAGCCACTGTGCCTGGCTCCTGTGCTCCTTAAAGAAAAAGTCCATTCTGGGGCCCCAGAGCTGCATATTGTGGAAAGAAGCTGTGTAATAAATATTCAGTGACATCTATTCCAATAGAGGAGCTCAGAGAAATTTGAAGTAAAAATACATTATTATTTTATTACATCATCTCCTTAAAGGAATCACACAACAAATCCTGTCTAAGCCCAAATAATCACCCCTTAATTTTATCTCTTCTAGAAATGCTGATTTTCATAGGTTGGAGAATGGTTATTCCTCTAGAGTACAGAGCACCTGGGTATGTCAGCCATTTAGCAGCAATATAGTTAAAGCCTTGAGAGTTAATCATTTCTATCCCTGCTCCCAGCAAATCTATTTTGTATGCCCCAGCTTGGAGAATGTTACGTAGGACTCGGGCGAACATCTGAAGACCATATATCAGCTAGGCAGCCCAAGCCTCTCTAGGGTGTGGTATTTATGGATGTGGTGACTACTGAATCGGCTGGGAAAGGACGTAATGACCTCGAAAGCCTGATGGTGTCACTTCCCGAGATCATCCCAGGCACACTGTTTCTTCTAGGACAAGGAGGATAACGCAATGCAGCAGAGGGCGTATTCTTCAGAGACTAAAGGCCACAACAATTAGAAAGTTTCTAAAGCCAGGCTTGATCTACTGAAGTCCACACTTAACATTCCTCATCCTCCCAGGGATGAAAATGACATTGAACATTTAACAACTCACGGTGAATGCAGACCCGGTTGGAACTAGAGTGGAACTTAAAAAAACAAGAATGGATTTAACATTGCGAGTCAAGCAGCACAGGGAGAAGGACGTTCTTACATTCAGAAGACAAATAAGCTAAAAGTCAGTTTAGCTATGTTCATTACTCCTTTCCAGTACGAAGCCTCAGCATCTACAAAATGCAATTAATTCTCATAGACCTCCTGGAGGGGGAGTGTTGTGGTTGAATTGTGTCTCCCTGAAAGATATGTTGAAGTCCTAACCTCAGCAGCTGTGAATGTGACCTTATTTAGAAATGGGTCTTTGTAGATGTAATCAAGTTAAGGTGAAGTTATACTGGATTAGGATAGCTCTTAATCCAATTATTGCTGACCCGATAAAATGAGGGAAATTTAGACACACACAGAAAAAGCATGCCAAGTGAGAACACAGACACTCAAAGGGAAGATGGCAAACAATGGCGCTATATAGCTATAAGCCGAGGGCACCAGGGATTTCTGGCAATCACCAGAAACCAGGAGAGAGGTATGGGGCAGATTCTCCCTAAGGGCTCCTAAGAAGGAACCAATCCTGCTGGTACCTTGATTTTTAGCTTTTAGTGTTCAGAACTGTGAAAGAATATGTTTCTGTTGTTTTAAGGTACTCTGTTTTTGGTACTTTGTTGAGATATCCCTAGGAAGCTAATACTGTGATTATTCCTTTAGTAGGAGAAACAAACACAGGTTTCAGGGATGTTAAAGAAATTGCCTAAGATTGCATAGCTGGTAAATGATTAACATAGAGAATTAAAATCCAGGGTTGTGACTTCAAATCCTAGATCCTTCCCCCAACATGAACTTGCTTTATGAGATGCAGAGAAGCCCACATTGTCCTGTTCAGAAAATCCACTAGTCTGTATCTCTGAAAACAGTTGGCAGGGAGGTGAGTAAAACAAAAAGATGTGCAGCAATTCCACATCTGGGTATATGCTCAAAAAGAATCAAAAGCAGGGTCTCCAAGAGATATTTGTGCACTCGTGTACACAGCATTATTCACAATAGCCAAGAGGTGGAGACAACTGAAGTATCCCACAGCAGATGAATGGATAAACAAAACGTGGTCTCTACATGAATAGAATATTATCCAGCCTTAAGAAGGAATGACATTCTGACACATGCTACAGCTTGAATGAATCTTTAGGACTTGATGCTAAGTGAAATAAGCCAGTCACAAAAGGACACACACTGTACGATCCCACTTGGATGAGAGCATCTAGAGTAGGCCAATCCAACATGAGAATGAGGAATTGTTTAATGGGTTTAGAGTTTCAGTTTGTAAGAAGAAAGAGTATTAGAGATTGGTTTGACAACAACGCCAGTTAACAATATTGAGCTGTATACTTAAACTTGATTAAGATGGTAAATTTTATATGTGTGTTGTACAACATTTAAAAAGAAAGAGAGATGTGCATGGGGCTTTTTCTGATAACAGCATTATTAGCTTGGCCTAGATGTGAGAAGGCAGTCTGATAGAACAGGCTGGTTTCCTCATTCAAGAAAATATTGTTTCTCATGCCTGTAATCCCAGCACTTTGGGAGGCCGAGGCGGGTGGATCATGAGGTCAGGAGATTGAGACCATCCCGGCTAACACGGTGAAACCCTGTCTCTACTAAAAATACGAAAAAAAAAAAAAAAAAATAGCCAGGCGTGGTGGTGGGCGCCTGTAGTCCCAGCTATTCGGGAGCCTGAGGCAGGAGAATGGTGTGAACCCAGGAGGCAGAGCTTGCAGTGAGTTGAGATAGCACCACTGCTCTCCAGCCTGGGCAACAGAGCGAGACTCTGTCTCAAAAAAAAAAAAAAAAAAAAAAAAAAAAATATTGTTTCTGCCTGTCTGGGACTTGCGTCCTATGGAAGCATTCACAGAAAGGGGTCTGCCTACCTTACTCCAGTGGGGCCTGGAAGCCCACAGCTCTGACAGGTGCTGGCTTTGCCCTTCATGCCAGCACACACTCTGCCACTGTTAGTCCAAACTGCTGTTAGAGTCAGCGTGGCTCAGGTGTTTAGCATCTGCTCCTGAGACTGACAGTGCTAGGTTCTTTTCTCAAAAGACTTGGGGAACAAACTCTTTCTTTGCTAGTAGGTGAGCGATTTTAATTGCATTGCTTCTTTATTTTGCTAGCTTGTGGTGAAGATAAAAGTCATGAGAGTCTTTTCTATGGACTGTCCCTGCCTCCAAAAGCATGCTGCTTAGTAGCAGAGCTCTGGCTAAGAAATGGAGAGACAGTGCTGAGCTGCTGCCAGCTCCTGTGAAGTGCCCCCTGGCCTAGGGTGTTATAGATGGGTGGTATATGCCTCTATTTTGTTTGCACCCCTACTTGTCTTTGTGTCACTGACATACACATTCACAGTCTGATTTACTTAATGTCTGCAACTAATTCTGCTGAGAGTTTACAGAGTGCAACAGGGCATCATAGGTCTAGCAACATCATCGTGTTATGTGATAAATGTGTTGGTCCTTCTCTGTCGGGCTCTCCAGGTCCACTCTCCACCCTTCTCTGCTGACCTCTAGGCATGGCATGTCCAGTGCTTCCCTTGTGCTGTAGCTGCAGCTGGTTTGTTCCTGAGTGGCACTGGCCAGAGATTGGCAGGCAGGTGGAGAATCCATCCATGGCAGGTATTCTCTCTGCTCCCTCTCTGCTGGTCCCTACCAACATCGTGACCCCTGTGGAGGGTTGGGTGGAGTGGCCTTTCATGGCTGCAGCTCTCCCTAGATGGCAGCAACAGCTTCCTCCCATTGTCTGCTAGGCTGTAGGGGTGTAAGAGCTTCCTGTTGTTGCTAGGCCCTGGGAGATAACTGTCTTTTATTGGCTTCTTTAGCTCTTTTTTTTTTTTTTTTTTTTTTTTTTTTGAGACGGAGTCTCGCTCTGTCGCCCAGGCTGGAGTGCAGTGTCGCAATCTCGGATCACTGCAAGCTCCGCCTCCCGGGTTCACGCCATTCTCCTGCCTCAGCCTCTCCGAGTAGCTGGGACTACAGGCGCCCGCCACCACGCCCGGCTAATTTTTTTTTGTATTTTTAGTAGAAACGGGGTTTCACCGTGGTCTCGATCTCCTGACCTCGTGATCCGCCCGCCTCGGCCTCCCAAAGTGCTGGGATTACAAGCGTGAGCCACCGCGCCCGGCCGGCTTCTTTAGCTCTTACCCCCACTTCTGCAAATACACCCTTCTGTCATTAAACCCTTCAATCACTCCTTTGGATATGATCTGATTCCTGCTGGGACTCTGACTCAGTGAGTGCCAGGTAAAAAATACCACAGAGAACCAAGGGGCTAGGAAACAACAAGTAATATCAAAAATAAAAGCAAAAAGTTGGTTGATACACTTAGGTTCACTGCCTCACTGGCTGGCGTTTTTAATATGAAAGGCCCTTCGGCTTGGTTTCTTATTTTCAGTAGTCTGCAAATCTTTTAAGACATCCATCCTCTGTATATTTCAACCACATTCTTCTCCACAGATAAGGCGTGAGTGTTTTGAGGACCAACTGTTAGGAAGAGCTATGCACCAGTGACCCAATTCAAAAGGATAATAGTAATCATGCTAATAACAGTGACAGCTAGTATCAATATTTATTGTTTATCATATACCAGGCATTGTGCTAAATCTTTTATGTATCATCTCACTGAATCTTCACATCAGTTCCATTAAGCAAAAACGTGATTTTTACAGAGAAGGAAATCAGACTTAGAGAGGCTAAATATTTGCACATGATTTTACAGCTAGAAGTAGAACCTAGGCAATCTGACAGCAGAGCCAGAGCTCTTAACTAGTATTGCACAAGTATTTCCCCAAATGTGGCCCTAGTACCGCTAGTGGCATAGGAGACCATTTGGGGACAGTCTATGGGTGAGGAGTTTGATTTGCTTAGTTATGTATTTATAGTTAGGATAACCTTCTATTTATGACAGGTGATAGTGACTTTTCATTTTCAATAGTGATATAATTTCCCTCTCAAAATAAACATAATTAAATAAATAAATTTAAAGAAAAACATTGAGGATCTATGTAGGCTGAGTATAGATATGGCCAAAATTATGACTGAAATTTGGGGAACTCTACACTCCACATTGGCCCGCAGTGTGCTCCACATGCTCACACAGAACAAGACTGCTAGAAATGAGAAAAATTATATACCATCTGCTCTTCAGTGCCTTTCCTGATTAACTTACGTGTGTGTGTGTGTGTGTGTGTGTGTGTGTGTGTGTGTGTGTATTTGGAGACAGAGTCTCGCTATGTTACCCAGGGTGGAGTGTGGTGATGTGATCACAGCCCACTGCAACCTTGAACTCCTGGGCTCAAGCGATCCTCCTGCCTCAGCCTTCCAAGTAGCTAGGACTACCAGTATGAGCCACCATGCCTAGCTTAAATCACCCATATTTTCCCATTTCCAGATACTATTCATAATACAGTCAGTTTTGCTATAACTAGGGTTTCTGTGTCACCAATTGGCTCATGAATTTGACAAATAAGGAATAATGTCAGCATAGTATGAGAATTGTTGGTCGACATGTATCTTTTCCCAGATGAGAGATGCTGTAAAAATGGGCGTAGAGTTAAAATCACCACCAGGAAAGGAATAGTCTCCCTCTCCCCTGGTGCACAGATTGGAGCTCTTCCAACTCTCCTTGAATTAAAAAGGAGTGCCTGTACCCAAGGTTTCCTCCCAGAGATGTGCACCCCCAGGCTTGCATTTATAGCTCTTGCCCTTTCCACATGATAGTCACTACATTCCAGAAAAAACCAAATGTAGTTTACTAGCAGGATAGAGCCAGGGCCCCAAACCCTAGTTAGAGGCACTAAGACATCCAGCAGGGGCAGTGGCAGGCTCTGTTTTTTTTTTTTTTTTTTTTTTTTTTTTTTTTTTGTCTCCCAGATGCCTACAAAATGTGCCAGCCTAACATCAATACCACCAACACAAGCACCACTTCCTCCTCTTTCTCCTGAAGCTGAAGTCTCTTCCAAGTTCCTCATCCAGTCATGACTAAGGCAGCAAATAATCAAGTTGCTTCAGCTACATACTAGTGGCTGGGAGAGGGTTTAGCATGGGTGCATCCTAGCTGTGGGTCTGAGCGATGATACAACCTGGAATTAACCACCGGGCTTCCAACTGGTCCTGTCCCCTTGAAGACTTGATTCTGACTGGGGATAGAGTGGGGTGGGGCCTTTTGCCAATTCCAACTCCTCATTGTTTGCTGACATAAGATGAGGGCTCCCAACACCGACCACCTCTCACCAGGCTGATCCTTGCTTGAGTCATATCCCTTCAGAGGTGATAGACTGAATCTAGAAACAGACCAGACCACATGTATAAATAGATCATTGACCCACTCTCTGTACCAGAAAAGGAAACCAACCCCCTTATGTACAATAAACAACCCAGGAAGTCAGCCTGCTCGAACTCAGACTTGTAGGAAGCCAGGCTGCTATCTCTGGTGACAATCCAGGAAGCTGAACAATAACTTCTGTAACAATCAGCCCAAAATGGCCAGGACCTGATTAATAACTGACAGCTTCCCTAAATTTTGTCACCATTTTTAACTTAGGAACAACCAGAGAAAGCCAAATCTGCACCTACCTCTAACCAATCACACAGTGTGCCCTGCTTCCAGTTAGCCCACCTGCAGCTTCCCCAGGCCAACAGCCTCCCATCAGGGCACACCTCAAGACTTCCCTTTTTTTTTTCCACTCTAAAGCTTTCCCAGTGCTTTGCCTGTGATGGGGTCTCTGACAAAATGCAAGTGATGGTGGCCAGCTTCATTGCTATAGCAAGCTCAGAATAAATAGCCTTTGGTTTTTCTCATTTGGTTGGTCTTTGTCTATTTCCATGAACCTATAACCTGCTTACTGTCTACCCACTCACCCTAGTTCCCTGCCTAGCAATGAAACTCCATACCTCAACTTCTCCTATATGGACAAGATTTCTTCCTCTGCTGGGAAGAAGATCGTGGCCAGGAGAGTGTCAGCAGAAGCACTTTCCTGGGAAAGAGCCCATTCAGGGCTTGGCTGGACTTCTGGTTGTCTCCTGAGTGAGGTGCATGGAATGCCTATCTTCTTCTAAGAGCCAGTGACCAGGGAAGACTGTAACTGGGTTTTAGGTCCAGTTGCTATTTTATTTTCCAGTCCCACCTACCCCACGAGAGTTGGAGCCTAGCCTTATTCTTGCCAATTCCTCCTTCTCAGTGAGAAAGTGTTGCGTATGAACCCAAGCCCACTAGTATGGCCCTAACCCCCAGTGGGTAAATGTCCTCTCTGCCAGCTGCCTGTCCCCACGGCCAAGTCCAACTGTCTGGATTCTCTTTGTCCCGCCCCTGCTCTGCCTGCAGGGAGCCTCTCAGCTCTTTTCTTTGTTAACCCCTTCCCCAGCACACTGTTGCTGCCTGCATCAGATGTGTGACTAGCCAACACTGTTCTACAACCCTCCCAACATCATGAAACTGGAATCATTCAGTCATCCTGCCAGGCTTAGATCCAGCAGAATTTTTGAACAGATTGAGAAGTGGCCACATGATGGCACTATAAATCTAGCAATGCCCTCAGAAAGTTGGCAAACTGCAAAGCCCCAGGGAGTTAGGATCTGTATTTTTTTTTTAATGAATGTCAGAAAAGTGAAAACTGGTAATGGTCAATAGCCCCCAGAAAATCTTGATCTTATTTTGCTAAGGATTCTTCCTGATCAATGGCCATTTGTTTTTGACACTTGCCAAACATTAGCTATCCCTCTTCACGCATCCCACCGCCCAACGCCGTCGCTTTGTACTCAATGCATGCACATTTCTGTTCTAAATAGTCTGCCGGTTGCTATGAACACAAAAACAGACACATAAAGATTTAAGAAAGATGGAAATGTCTTACCTAAGCATGAGTGAAATGATTTCTGCTTTTGTTTTGGTCCATCATTATGCTAAATAAACGGAAGCCTTTTCCCTCTTCACACGCAGAGCTGAGCCAGTCACAGGCACAAATGAAAATTGCCCATCTCTAGAAACAAATTCCTTGGCTGCCCTGGTTGATTAGTCATTACACATTTACATAGCACAGAAAAGGTTGCCCAGGTAATCATAGAAACATTTGATATTTTCCCATGCCTTCTCTTGGCTGATCCAAATTCTTTGGAATTGAGGTTTGTTTTGTGTACCCTTTTAAAAATGAGCACTGTGAGATTTACTCAGACCTCTTATTTTTTCATGTGAGTGAATCATAGCCTGGTATGCCCTGAGCTTTGTATGAAAGGCAGCACAGCACAGTGGAGAAAATACATCTTCAGGCTCAAGTGGTGATGGGTAGTGCCGGCGGCAACCTGAATCCTGGCTCAACTCTTTCTTGCTTTCTTGGCCAGCTGTTCTCTACTTCTTTGACTTTCAATTTGCTTATCTGTGAACTGGGATAAAGAGTACTGAACTTCTAAATTTGTTTGGGGGACTAAATGAGATAATGTAATGTATGTAATAGGTGTTCAACCAAGGGTAGCTAGTATTCTTCTGAGTAGAGTGGATGACTCCAGTGTGTAACCTATGGCCAAGCAACTGAAAGGTGGAGAAAGTTTCTCATGCTCTTTTGGAAATCTCATGTGGTGATTAAGAGCATGGTTTTTTGCATCAAACTGTCTGCATCCATACCCTAGTTCTGCTATTTGTGTAGTAGATGCAATAGAAAAGCGTAAGCAAAGCTTTCTAAGTCTCACTCTCTTGGTTTGTAATGTCAGTAATCATAGCTCCTGCCTCATGATGCTGGTGTGAGCATTGAATGAGACAATGCATGTGTTAGGGGTTGGTTTGTGTCCCACAAAATGTGTTGAAGTCCTAACACCCAGTACCTGTGAAGGTGACCTTATTTAGAAATAATCTTTGCTGATGATCAAGTTAACATCAAGTCATTAGAGTGAGCCCTAGTCCAGTGCAACTAATGTGCTTATAGAAACGGAAATTTGGACACAGAGGTACCCACACAGGAAGAACACTGTGAAGATGAAGGCAGAGATCAGGATACAGCATCTGTAAGCTAATAAATGCCCAAAATTGCCAACAAATGATAAGATGCTAGGAGAGAGGTATGGAAGAAGTTCTCCCCGACAGCCCTCAGAAGGAACCAGCACTACTGACACATTGATCTTGGACTTCTAGCCTCCAGAACCGTGAGACAATACATTTCTGTTGTTGAAGCTCCCAGTTGGTGGTGCTGTTATGGCAGCCCTAGCAAACTAATACAACATGGATATATGTGACCCAGGGCATGCCTCCCAGTAAGCATCCAGTAAATGTTCGACACTAGTGCCGTTGATGTGGCTAGTGAGATCTCCACTATTTCTTTTTCTTTTTTATTTATTTATTTATTTTGAGATGGAGTCTTGCTCTGTCACCATGCCGAAGTACAGTGGCATGATCTCGTCTCACTGCAACCTCTGCCTCCCAGGTTCAAGCGATTCTCCTGGCTCAGCCTCCTCAGTAGCTGGGAATATAGGCGCACACCACCATGCCCAGCTAATTTTTGTATTTTTAGTAGAGACGAGGTTTCACCATGTTGGCCAGGATGGTCTCAATCTCTTGACCTTGTGATACGTCCACCTCAGCCTCCCAAAGTGCTGGGATTACAGGCGTGAGCCACTGCGCCCGGCCACCACTTTCTCTAATCAGTAGCTTCACACAGGAATATTCCCAGCTGTTTTCTCCTACCTGTTACTAGAACCCGCTTTTCACTGTGATGCTTAAGCATGTGCAGAAAAGAAAAGAATATCCAAAAGCAGATTTCGATCAAGCTGTTGTTTAGATTTTTGGACCATTTAAATACCTTGAGCAGAGATTATTAAATAGAAAGGCCAGTGTATAAAGAATGGTTTTATACAAGGTGAGGGTAGAACCAGACAACACCCATGATTACATTGCGGGGTGTTTTGGCAGATGTCAGATCCATGGCTAACACAAGACAAACCAGCAGTACTGAGTGTGGGGATGCGGATTCCTGATTTGCTGTTCACGCATCTCTTGGGAAGGGAAGTTCACCTCATGAAAGGCACATGATTCATAGCAGGGCTCCTTGGTGGCTGCTTTTTTTTTTAAAACTTGTTCTGCAGCAGCACAAAGGAAGCAGTTTTATTCTTTAATTACTTGATATGAACTGTCTTGCTGATGACAACTGTGCAGAAGTCTTGCAGAACCTATCTGGCCTGTAACTTGAGTTTGGATCTTGGCATCCTAACTGTCTGTAAGACAGCAGAATCTCTAAAACCACCTACACAGCAGAGAAGCCTATACAGCTCCTGACTCATAGAAGGGTTCAATAATAAGTATTTGGTGTTAGAATAAATGAGCTGTGGGCCAGGCGCAGTGGCTCACGCCTGTAATCCCAGCACTTTGGGAGGCTGAGGTGGGTGGATTGCCTGGAGTGGGTGGATAGCTCAGGAGTTCGAGACCAGCCTGGGCCACGTGGTGAAACCCCATCTCTACTAAAATACAAAAAAAAAAAAAAAAAAAAAAAAAGGTTAGCTGGCTGTGGTGGTGCACGCCTGTAATCCCAGCTACTGAGGAGGCTGAGGCAGGAGAATTGCTGGAACCCAGAAGGCAAAGGTTGCAGTGAGCTGAGATAGTGCCACTGCACTCCAGCTTGGGCAACAAGAGTGAGACTCCATCTCCAAAAAAAAAAAAAAAACAAAAAAAAAAACCCTGCAAAAATAAATATGTATTTTACTAATACTTGATTCTGGGACATAAAGATCATTAGGACAGCCTTACAGGAAAATATGCTTTTAAAGTTTGAGGTAGGAAGTCTTGGTGGTCTTTTTTTTCTGGAGAAATTAAAATTTCAAGCATTTCCTTCCTCTCATACATGCTGTGTACAAATCATCCCTAGAAATGAACTGTCTGGAGTATTTTATTTCTTAATTAATCCAGTTTTGCTATTTGGTATAAATAGGATGATGTTCAGGCTGAATGAAAGAACAGGAAAGTTTAGGGGATACAATTCAAGGAGGAGTTTCAACTCCCTCCACATCTGCTGCTATATTTTGCTTTAAATTGGATTTTAAAATTAATTTAACTTTTCATTTGAAACTGCTGTGCTCTCCCCCATCTCTCTTTCTTTTCTTCCAGTAACCGGTGCTCCTCTCTGTGGCCCTGGTTCTTCCCAGAGCAAACACTGTATCATCTGACAGTTCTTTTTCCATCATTTTTTTTTCATTACTTAGCCAGACAGGAAATTTATTAGTAAGAAGAAGATGGTATCAGCTGGCAGGGCTAGGCTTATGGGCATATGAGAAAGACAAAGATCTCTCTCGCCAATTATAGAAATTCCAAGTTGTGATTCATTTCTTTCTAGCAAGCACCACCCTCTTTTAACAGCAAAGACTCAAAACACAACAGTACATAATTTGACACGTCACCTTAACTTCTGCATCTGGAAAACTGAGACACAGCATGGGATATCTATTTCATGGAGCTATTGTTGGAAATCATATTTTCAAGTATTTATTAATTCTCAGCTTCCCACCAAAGCTTTGATCTCCTGACCACAGACATCATACAAGAAAAGAATATAAGATAAAATAAAGGAATCAGGAACAATGAAATTACTCATAATAGTAGAGAGTCTAAAAAGTCAAAACTAAGGAAAAATATGTTCAGATGTTGGAGAGGGGTGGGCTACATAGTTTTGGTAAATAAGCTTTAAATATGACTCTGAGATCCTTGAAAGTTCAACGTTGTCACAGTGATGTCTGTGGTCAGCAGATCAAAACTTTTGTGGAAAGCTGAGAATTAATAAATACATGAAAATATGATTTTCAGTTTTGTGATTTTTCATGATCAGAGAGAAGTTTAAGTCTTTTTTTTCTTTCTTTTTTTGAGTTGGAGTTTCACTGTTGTTGACCAGGCTGGAGTGCAATGGCGCAATCTCGGTTCACTGCAACCTCCACCTCCCGGTTTCAAGCGATTCTCCTGTCTCAGCCTCCCGAATACCTGGGATTACAGGCATGCACCACCACGCCCAGCTAATTTTTGTATTTTTAGTAGAGACGGGGTTTCAACATGTTGGTTAGGCTGGTCTCGAACTCCTGACCTCAGGTGATTCACCCACCTCAGTTTCCCAAAGTGCTGGGATTACAGGTGTGAGCCACTGTGCCTGGCCAAGAAGTGTAGGTCTTCTAAGAGATGATGTGTGGCACTTGAATGTCTTTAGCCCCACCAGCACATAGGTGCAATGAGGTGACATGTTCATTAAAAACAGTTTCTCCTGACTTTTGTCCCCTGCTTGTTGATCGTAGACTCTTCTCATTCCTTTGCTGCTCTTCTCCATCACCCTGCATCTTCTATTTCTTGCAGCCACAATACAAACAAACAGTGACAATAACAGCAGCCACAAAACAAGAACAATTTCCCACAGACATCAATATGTGCAAACAGACCTGAGCAGGGAATGGTCACCAGTCTCACGAATTACATGAAACCAGACTCAAGATTCTATTTAGGCTCTCTGGGACCCTACCCCTGTAAGACTCTCCTGTGCAAAGTGATACACAAGTGTAGGATTTTATCAGTGTGTCACTGAAGACATTTAAAAGCCATTTAGGCGGTGGAAAGGAAAAGTGGAGACTGAAGACAAATGCTGGCTCTTTCCCCAACTTTCTTTGCCTTGTCTCTAGGCTTTTTTGTCATTGTTGTTGTTAAACCCTGATTTCTTTAGTATTCTTAAGAAACGGTGGTGGCCAACTCTTCTGCTTAGTGGTGGGGTAGGTATGAACAGGGAGAACTCTGATCTTTTTGGTTTTTAATTTAAAGTGGTTTCTAAGTTATCTATTTTGAACACAGTCGAAACCCCTTGGGTGGAGGGGATAATGAATTAGGGAATTAATAGAAGCGAAAAGAAAGAAACCAGAAGTCTCCCTGTACTCTAGCTGAGGACTAGGCTGCTGACCAACAGCCCCGTCAGGCTCTCTTCCTTTTTCGCTTTGGAGATCTTTTTAGGTTACACCCTAATATACGCTTAGCAGAGTATTAGCTCTGATGCTGGGCAGCATCACTTTTTATTAACTTGTCTGTCTCTCCTTCTGGACTGTGACATTACTTGAGGGGAGAGTTTTGTCTTTTATCTCAATATCACCATTTCCTAGCAGATTCGTGGCTCCAAGAGGGACGATAATTTATTTTATTATTTCCTATACCTCTTACTCAGTCTCCAGTAAATATTTATTGCACTGATAAATAAGTTACCTGGCAAATTGTAGGCACTTAATAAATACTTGTTCAATTATTGAATTGAACATGGAAATTAAATCATATTTTCAATCAGTCAGGAAGTTACCTGTTTTGAGAAACATCTAATGTATCCTATGTGAAGTGACTTTCTTCTCCACTTAAAATTCCTAGTTTTCTTTTTAGTTTTTCCAGATTATGCAAATAATACATGTTACAGAAAATCAGGAAATCACAGAAGAAAATAATAATGATGCAGAATCCTTTCATGTCAAATTAAAAACTTATATTGTATATATAATTTTAAATCCTGCTTTTTACATAATCATGACTGTTTTGTTACATCATTAAGTTTTTTGGCTTAACATCCTTTTTAGTGGCTATACAACATTCTGACATCAATTTGCCTTAATTTTAGCTATTTCTTTTGTTATTTACACTGTAGGTTGGTTTCAATTTTTCACTATTATAAAAGACATTTAGCAATGAAAAGTTTGAATATAAATTCCTGCTTGCATTTCTGACTATGTGCTTAGAATAGATTTGAAAAACTTCTTTTTCTCCTAAGGTGTTCAGGGCAGTGTATTTGAGTAAAGACTGGCATTTTCTGCCTTTCATTAGTGACGCTGGGTAAAGGTAAACATGGTTACTAGCTGTTAGTTTGCCGATTGTCCTTTTTTGAAAGATAGTGACCCAATACTTTTGAATACCATAGCCTTGTGACCAGCTCCTGAACGGTTATCTTTAACACAGCCAGGCTTATAATCCAACCCTCTATCTCTCTCACTCTCTGACCCCAAACCTGGGTGCTCTGGACATTCCCATGACAGCCAAAGAAGGATTTTGAAAAAGCTGAGATTGATGGGGCCCATTCAGGCGTGCACTCTTTAGGTGAAAGGGGTAAAAGGTAAATACATTTTTATGATAGCTTTCGGTCATCTTGAACACCTATAGCCCTAACTAAACTGACCCCCTGAGTTTATGCCCCTGGCAACCCTCTGAAGAGTACTCTGGGCTCTAATACAAACTCAAGGAGATGCTTATTCTTTTTTTTTTTCTTTTTTGAGACAAAGTCTCGCTCTGTCCCCCAGGCTGAAATGCAGTGATGTGATCTCGGCTCACTGCAACCTCCGCCTCCTGGGTTCAAGCGATTTTCCTGCCTCAGCCTCTTGAGTAGCTGGGATTACAGGCATGCGCCACAACACCTGGCTAATTTTTGTATTTTTAGTGGAGATGGGGTTTCACCATGTTGGCTAGGCTATTCTCAAACTCTTGACCTCAGGTGATCTGCTTGCCTCAGCCTCCCAAAGTGCTGGGATTATAGGTGTGAGCCACTGCACCCAGCCAAGGACATGCTGATTCTATAAAGACAGTGTGGGGCAGCAGATCATCCTTTCTTCTTGCTGCCTAAAATAGCCCATTAGAAGAGGAGATGGGAGACCAGGCGACGTGGCTCACCTGCACTTTGGGAGGCTGAGATGGGAGGATCCCTTGGGCTAGGAGTTTGAGGACCTTGTAAAAAAAGAAAAAGAAGAGGAGATAGGTATACTTTAGTCCAATACATTGTATAAGCAATGCCACAGCATGAGGAACAGCATATCTTTATATTTATTTAGAGACAGTCCATTCTCATCTAAAAACCTAAGTGGCTATTGATTTTAACTGAACCAAGTAGAAATTGCCACAGGGTGAAAAATCCAGAACTGGTTATAGACCAGCTCTGCACCAGGAAGGCATCTGTGTAAATCCTTCCTGCCACTGGGCTATGGTCTCCAGCAGCCAGTGGGATAGAGGCTGAGTGACCTGCATGGTAAGACACAGCTGATGGTACAGGATGGAGCACAAGAAGGTCACATGACTCAGAAGAGTGTCAAGAGAGTCAGAATACCAAGCACCCGCTTCTCCTCTTAGAAGTTGTGTGGGTTCTGGAGCCTGACGTGGGATCGGGGAAGTGGGGAGGGATAGCATTAGGAGATATACCTAATGTAAATAACGAGTTAATGGGTGCAGCACACCAACATGGCACATGTATACATATGTAACAAACCTACATCTTGTGCACATGTGCCCTAGAACTTAAAGAATAATAGTTAAAAAAAAAAAGATAAGAAGTTGTATGGGTTACAGTTCCCTGAGAGATTGGCAGGTCCAGCAGAAAGAAGTTCTTTGAGGGACAGGGGAGTTGGGGTCATGTATTGGGGAGCTGTGTGCCCCAGGCCTGAGATGAGCACAGAGGCAAAGACAGTCAACGGAGTGGTGGAGGGAGGGCAGGTAACTGTCACCATACCCACCTTCACAGCCAGCTAGTTCATTCTGTTGCTCTGAGATTTTTTTTTTAGAATAAAATAAATTCTTTGTCTAGAAATAGGTGACAGGAAGGATGAAAGCAGGCATTTATTAATTAATAGCATGAACTTTAAATAAGTGATACACACACTTAGCTGTAGCCCAAACAGTGTGTTTTTTTTTTTTAAATCACATGGCCAACAAACCTCGCCAATATATTTTTATAAGGCTGTTAAATACTGCCAACACTCTGTGATGTTGAGCCAAATTATTCTGGAATATCGTGGTATATAGCAAAACACCATGTTTTTGTGAAACACTAGAGCTACCAGGGGAGCAATCCACAAAGCTCATGAATGTCTCAGTGTAAATGGAATGTCTCAGTGTGAGCCAGCCCCTTGGGGCTGAGGGTCTCACCTCCTTACCTTTGATGGCTTGTGGGGGTAGAGTCAGGCTCAGTGGGGCTTCTCATTTGGAGGCAGGGGAGCCAAAACGTGGGTCTGTCTTTTAAAACCCTGAGACTATATCTCATAACTAGAGATATAAGCGCCAGTGATCTTTTCCAAGAGCCAATCTCAGAGCTGGTAGGAGCTCAGCTTGCAGGAGCCTGGAGCATATCTCCTCGACGCCATCAATCTCAAGCAGGCCCAGCATCCAGCTTACACCAAATGCTCACTGCATCCAGGGCCAGGCTAGCCGGCTGCCTACCTTACTAGGCGCCATCCTGGCCAGCGCTGCTTGCCACCACTCCCAGTGGGACTTCCTTCCTGCCTTACTGCGGCCCCTCTTAATCCAGCCAGGTTGCATAATTAGCAAACTGTGCTTCAGTCTGTACTTCAGTGCAAGGAGATGCAGAGGACTGGGAGTTTGGCAAAGATTTGAGTAGTAGACAAACCAGAGTACAGCTGAGAGGCTGTGGAGTGTGCAGACGATTCACATCTGGCTTTCTGCAGAGGTTCTCAAAGAGTTGGCGTGATGCATGATCTCCCACGGTGCTAAGGGAGATAGCATATGGGTGCTGGCTGAAGACATTGAAATTTACTGGGGTACAGCAAACACACAGGTCATCAGCATCAGCATATAACACATGTCCTGGAGCAAAGAGTAAGTGTACCATAACTATTTACTAAAAGAAAAAGGTAATTCCAACCATGGATAACATTGTGAAGGACAGAAAGAAGTATTTTTATACTGGGAAGTGTGGATCACTAGTTCTTTTCCCAGTAGCAACTACCTTTCCTACCCCAGTCTCTACCCTCTGAAGGGAGAGTCCTCTGGATATGTAATGGGGCTACATTTACCTCTTCGACCTATCCCCTGCAGTTTTTCTGCCATTAAGATGAAGCCTTGACAATTGAATAGGAAAGAAAGAGGACTTGACCTAAGGAAGGTCTTACTGGATGGAACAAGGAGAGGAGAGTGTTCCTTTCTTTGTGGATGGGCATGAACTTGAGAGGAGATGTAAGGTGGAGGCAGAGGTCAGCTCGAACGCCTGGTGGCCGCCTGCGGTGGTTAGGTGAGGTGTTGGCAGCAAGGTAGGGTCTGCCTACTAGCAGTGGGCCCTGGAGCACATCCTTCTGTCCCTCTCCTCCTCCACCCAACCCAGCCCTCTGTCATGAAGTGTTTCCCAGGCTGCTGTGGCTGGAACCTGTAAATGCAAAATAAAAGAACATAAAATGGATGGCGCCAAAACAATGTGGTCTGTGCTTGCCATCTGTGAGTTTTCAGAGTGATTTTGCTTCCAGCCTCCCCTCCAGAGGTGGCTGACGTTACTTTCATATGCAGAGCTTCCGCTATCCTGGCAGCCTTCTTTGGCTGCCAGAAATAGAGTATCCAGGTCGAGAAGCCTCCCCAGAGATCTCATCCACTCAGGAAGAACATTCTCTGTGGCTGTGACTCAGTGGGATCTGGGCAGCCTTTGCTTCTGCTGATGCATTGACTCTGTGCTGTGTGTCTGGGCAGCCTTGTGCATGATGGGAAGCTGAGAGGGCTGTGCAGCAGCTCTTTCATCATCAACATCAGCCCAGCACATGGAACCTTCAGTGACCCCATATTTCTCCATGAGTCTTTTCTTAATGAAGAATTCTAAGCCTTTCCCCTTTGCTTTCAACACCCTGCTCAGTCTGCCCCCATCCTGCTTATGCAAGTTGTTTTGCACTTGTCCTTAATATCCCTTCCTCTATCTGGTCACCCTATTGGCCTCATTATTAAATTTCTCATCTTCCATAGAATCTTCCAGGTCTCCTGGCTCTCCTCCCTTCTGATTACCAGTGGCACTTACTATACAGTTGGCATTCATTGTGCACCTTCTTGCAAAGCTCACCCTTGTCTTTTGTCAGTCTTGTCTCCCCCCCCAGCTCATTTAAAACACATTGAGTTCAGGGTTATGATCTAATTCTTCTCCCCAGGCCCCATTTTGGTAAACACAGACAAAAGTGGAGCTTTCCTTGGAGTTCAGGAATTCCTAGGCAGGAGATCCAGTGATTTTCAGCTGTGACCTCCTGTGGAACAGAGAGGGACAAGCCAGCTAGTTCTTAGAAGGGGAAGAAGAATGGGGCACTTGCTGCCTGACAAGGAGGAAAATTCCTCTTCAATCCTTGGTTATTCTCAACTAATCACAAAGATACTGGAACGCTATACCTATTATTTGGTGCATGAGCAGGAATAGTAGGCACCGCCCTGAGCCTCCTAATTCGAGCAGAGCTGGCCTAACCAGGAACTCTACAATAGAATGACCAGATTTATAATGTTAATGTTGCAACTCCTTCCTTTACATACGAGCAGAACAGGCTCCAGGATGGCCAAGAGGGGGCCTGCTCCTTCCTGCTGTTCTGTTCCTCAGCTTCACTTTTCCCTCAAGGCATTGTGACCTAAAGTCAGGCCTGGAGAAGAAACCCTAGCCTTGGTTCCTGCTGGGAGGAAATCCACACCACTTCACCATGCTGGGCCCATCCTTGGGTGGGGAGGGTCTGTGGGAAGGAGAGAGGCATTTGCCACAAGAAATTGCGTGTTTGGCAGTCTGGCTGCCGTAGGCTCCCATCCAAGCATTTCTTCTGCAGTAGGAAGAGGACTCTTCTACCTCTTGGTTTCCTCTCATTGGTCATAAGGGAGAAGTGGGAGAAACCACAGCCAGAACGGCTGCAACTCTCTCCCTCCACCCTAAGGAGGGCAGAAAGGGAAGCCCCCAGGTCCCCTGGAGTGAACATTCTGCTTCAAGGAAGACCTGCTACCTGCCTTCTGTCCCCTCTCTCATATGCCCTCCTTGTTTGTAAGAAACTGCGGTCCATACCCACTTCCCTCCTCCAAGAAGTACATGAGATGCTCTTTATTGTGCCCAGTGGCAACAACCAGGAGGGCCCGCAGTGACAGTCACTGGGCGGCAGGATAAGACCCCACCCCACAGTTTTAGGGCCCAGGCAGGCATGGGGGTGTTGGGGGAGAGAAGAGACAAGGGAGGGAAGGAGAAGCCCCTTGTGAACAAATGTTCCTCTATCTCGGACTCTCCTCATTGATGTTGAGTCTCTGGAGATTGTACAACCCCTACCCACTGCCAGGGGACTGAGGGAGCCTCGAGCTTGGATGCTGGCTGGAGGTGGGAGTCTAGGGCAGGGAAAACCTTCATATTTGTTGAAAAAAACTTTAAACATCTTATTTAAAAATTTGTGCACTCCACTACTCTGTTGTAGAGCACAGCTCCCATTTCCCAGCCCTAATTTTGGGCTAATTTGTACGAATTATGTCATCTGGGGCAAAAGAGGGAGAAGAAAAACCACGGATGTTTATGGACACTCCACTGTGTGCTATGCCAAGCCCTTCACACCTGTTATCACCTTCTCCCAGCCCCTTGCAGAGATATTTTTCTATACATTGTGTCAACGAGGAAGCGAGAGCAAGAGGAGGTGAGTTACTGCTGACAATGATGTTCACGTCACCCTCCTGTAACTCTCTCCTATCATTTATGCCCTTGTCCACTCCAGTGCTGCTCACAGTGTCCTCGCTGTTCCTTGACCTTCCATGCTTCCTTGTACTGTAAGTCCTTTGCTGTAGTCAGTGTCCCTGCTTGCAGCACTCTTCCCCTGGGAATCCCAAATAACTGCTTGGCTAATTCTTCATAGCTTTCATGCCTTTGCTCAAATCTCCTGTTCTCTGCAAGGCCTGTTCTGACCACTGGATCTTAATACTACAACATGTGCTGCATCCACACTCCACATCCCTGAGCCTCCAGTCATCTTACTCTGTTCCACTTTTAAACTTTGCAATAGTTTCTATCATCTCCTAACTCTTATATGATTGACTTACTTATGAAATGTATTGTCTTCTGCTAGAATGTAAGCTGCATAAGAGCAGGGAACTTGGCCTTTCTTGTCCACTGATGTTTGCCAAGCACTTGGAATGGTGGCAGGCATATGGTAGGCATTCAGTCCATAGCTGATGAATCGATTTTTATGAAAGGTCACCCTAGCCTTGATCTAGTAAGAGGCAGAGCTGGACTCAACTCAAAAGCTGGTCATCTTGCCTTCCCACCAAAGAACCCATGGCCTGTCCAGGTAGAGAGCATATTGTTGGTTGCTCAAGAGATGCCTGTTTGTTAGCTTTCACCATTAGATTGCTCCTTCATAGCAGAGATGCCAGACTGGTGTCTGTGAACATAGGACCTTGCCTTGTCTTTCCTCAATGACAGGTTTTCCCATGGGCCCACCTGCTGCTGGCATCCTGCTGTTTCAATGAGGTGGCACACTCCTGGTCACAGGGCACCAACCTTTATGGTCCTTGGGAGTGTCCCCAAAACAGCACAAGCTGTTGGGTCCATGCTGGATGCTTAAGACACATGCTTGAGATTTCTCCAAGTCAGACACCTGTCAAGTCCAGGGTTGGCTCTCAGACTCTGCTTAAAGGATTTGCTTTCTAGGAAATGATGGAAGGAAACAGCTGGGGCTTGTCAGATGTCAGCTGTAGGTGCCAGGCCAGGACAGAGCCTGAGAGGGTGTGAGGAGAAACCAGTGGAGCAGGAAATCATGCATTACCAGGGTGGCTGCTTTCTGGGCAGGAATGCAGTTGAGTCTTAGGGCTGGGCTGCTGCAATGGTTTTGTTCTGTTTTGTTTTTTGTTTTTGTTTTTTTGACATGGAGTCTCGCTCTGTCACCCAGGTTGGAGTGCAGTGGCGCGATCTTGGCTCACTGCAAGCTCTGCCTCCCGGGTTCACGCCATTTTCCTGCCTCAGCCTTGCAAGTAGCTGGGACTACAGGCGCCTGCCACCACGCCTGGCTAATTTTTTTTTTTTTTTTTTTTTTTTTTGTATTTTTAGTAGAGACGGGGTTTCACCATGTTAGCCAGGATGGTCTCGATCTCCTGACCTCGTGATCCGCCCGCCTTGGCCTCCCAAAGTCCTGGGATTACAGGCGTGAGCCCCTGTGCCTGGCCTCTGTTTTGTTTTTAATTAGGATTTGGGATGGAGGTGTTTATTGTAAAGAACTCTATACCATGAGGGCACACTTGGGCCAACTGGTGGGGTCCACCAGCTTTAGATTACAAACATGTAGCCGTTTATCTCTACCTCAGTTTCCTCAGTATAGGTCCTCTTCTGAACTCCCATTCATCTGATCTTTTTTACCTATTACGCATGTGGTTCTGGTTTCTGTTTTGTTTTTCATGTTTTTGTTCCTGTTACTGGCTGACCTTGTTTATGCTGGCATTAAGGGCAATTTTCATTGTAATCTCAATAGCTTGGTAATAAAAAGTTACACATTGTATGGATGCTGGGCGGAAGGGAACATTCATATTTATTCTCATACTCACTGGTTCACTATGAATGTTTCTACAATAGCCCAGGAACTAATGTTTTAATGAAAACTCCAACTGCTCAGGAATACCATCCTGGCACATATTAACCCAGTCAATGAGCAGCAGCCAATTAGACTGGTATTTGGTCAACAACAAGCATTTCTTTCTCACAAAGAGAGTAATGGGATTCATTTAGCATTTCCTAGCTTGTGGCATCTATTTTAACATAAATCTCTATATGGAGATCGACTGCATATATAACTATAAAGCGGAGTATTTGGGGGAATAGTATGATGAAGAAAATCAGAACACAAGCACAAATCAGGCCTTGGCTGACGGCATGCAGGAAGCCAATGCGTATTCTTGGGAACAGCACTTAGAAAATGGACTTAATGAAAATAAATCACTTCTATATAATTTCCCACCGCAGGAAGTTGATATCTGCAAATATCTCAGTACTTGGAATGAACATAGCATTCCTTTTGTTAATTCTGGATGATTTTCTTAGTTTTGCTCCCAAAGGAGATACATTTTCTCTTTATTAGCTGCTTTGTAATGAAAGATCTCAAAGCATGTCTCAGGATGCGGATTGTCAATTTTTGATCACCTAACAAATAAATGAAACAAATCTTTTAAAGAGCACCCGAATGGCTTTGGGACAATATTCTTAACTCCCCAGATTGTAGTGTTTAGCAGCATGCAGTTTGTCCATGGCCCCTTGACAAGCCCACCTGCTCTAGCAGAAATATACTGGGTATCACCCAGAAGCAACTTCCTTTTCCACATGTGCATCTCTTCTTTGGTTCTTCTTCTTCTTCCTCTTCCTCTTCCTCCTCCTCTTCCTCCTTCTCTTCCTCCTCCTCCTCCTCCTCCTCTTCCTCTTCCTCCTCTTCCTCTTCCTCTCCTCCTCCTCCTCTTCTTCTTTTCTCCTCCTCCTTCCTCCTCCTCCTTCCTCTTCCTCCTTCCTCCTCCTCCTTCCTCTTCCTCCTTCCTCCTCCTCCTTCCTCCTCCTCCTTCCTCCTCCTCCTTCCTTCTTCTTCTTCCTTCTTCTTCTTTTTATTTGTTTGCTTATTTATTATGAGATGGAGTTTTGCTCTTGTCGCCCAGGCTGCAGTGCAATGGTGTGATCTCAGCTCACTGCAACCTCTGCCTCCTGGGTTCAAGCAAATCTCCAGCCTCTGCCTCCCAAGTAGCTGCGATTACAGGTGTGCACCATCACACCCAGCAAATTTTTGTATTTTTAGTAGAGACGTGGTTTCACGATGTTGGTCAGGCTGGTCTCAAACTCGTGACCTCAGGTGATCCACCCACCTCGGCCTCCCAAAGTGCTGGGATTACAGGCATGAGCCACCATGCCTGGCCTCTTCTTTGGTATTTCTAACTGAAATTCCTAAGTAAATAAAAAACCATGTTTACTGTCTGTTAACTGGGAGCATGGAAGAAAAAATGAGCAATTTTAGCAGAATTCTACAGATCCAAATAGATCCGTGCAACAAACCTGCATTTGGGGGGCACCTGGTTAATGGAACCATCTGTATTTAATTGTTTACTGTAGCATCTGTCTGAAACAGTGGTTTCCAATCTTTTTCAGGTCACAAGCTCTCCTCCTCCTCTTTTGAGACTCGATTAAAGTTTTGTATCTTCATTCCTGAAAAATACACATATATGCACACCCCCTGAGACCCCAGTCATGGGCCCCTGAGTCAATAATCACTCATCTGACACCATGCCAAAAATTTGCTGTGTTTATATGTTCTTTGGTGTGCACTCTAGAAATGTACCAGAATTATGCTGTTCATGTTAAAACATGTGCACATACTACCTACATATGTGAATGACATTTTCTCTACTGAATGATTACATGAAATAACGTGTCTGAAGATATATCATAAAAAGTCAAATGTGAGAATGTCACTATTGTTCTTATTTGCACTGGCCATTTAAACATTCAACACTAAAGCTGCTGGGTGACCTTGCAGCTGGTAAGTTATCTTATGGAAACTGCTCTTAAATATGATCTTTCCATTTTCATAATCCAAAATGCCTTTTTATTCTTATTTCATTTGAATGATTTATTAAAAAAATCACAGCCTTCCTACTCTCCAGTCTTTACAGAACAGATACTTTTTGGGTGCATACTATGGGTAAGGCCCTTTGCATTCTATGAAAAAACAGAACAAAACAAGACTTCTCCATAGTATTCTGTCAAGCCTGCACATAGCTGTAATTCCAAAAAAGGTCTTGCCAAAAGCAATTGAATTCTGACCTGAATTAGCAATTTTATTAATTACATTTCAAGCAAGCCAATTACTTGTTTGTTGAATGGATTTCTTATTATGAACTTATTATAGACCATTAATGTTCATTAACATACCAAACTAGATTTCATGTCTCCTGCACCATATACTGGTGCATATACTCTTCTCCCTGAGAGAAGAGTAGGAAGAGAGACAATGTTTATTTTCTGTTTTGAAAAATAGCATCTTAGCTCAGTAGAATCAAGTTTGAACTTGTGTATTCATGCAAACTCTCGGGGCTTCAATAAAAAAAGACCTCTGGCCTGCCAGTATACACACATTTGTTGAATACCTGAAAGAATGGGTGCCGTCTATTGATATGGATTGTACCCAGTAGGAAAAAGGACAAAAGTTATATTCATAGTCATTTATTAGATACTTATTATGAACTATGAGCTAAAGTCAAAGATGAATAGGTGTAAGTACAATATTTTTCTATAAAAGGGAAACCGTAACTTACATATTGTTTTCTAGCCAATCAACTTCAAAGTTTTTCCAATTTGTTTCCTGAACATGTGTTTCAAACAATCTTCTAAATTGGATATTTTGGTTGTTTCAACTTTTACCTATTACAAATAACACAGAGTAGCAACGACTAGCTGAAAATAAATGAGGAACAAATGAGAAAAATGCCCAATCTCATTTCTTAAAAAGTGACAAAAAATGTTTAAATTCTGGACCCATAAAGTGTTGAAAAACAACCCCATTGTACAACAGAATTATAACACTTGGCAAAAGGGACTGGGATATTCAATTTTGACCAATTTTTGGTACTGACCGATTTATTTATTTATTTATTCATTTTATTATACTTTAGGTTTTAGGGTACATGTGCACAATGTGCAGGTTTGTTACATATGTATCCATGTGCCATGTTGATTTCCTGAACTCATTAACTTGTCATTTAGCATTAGGTATATCTCCTAATGCTGTCCCTCCGCCCTCCCCCAACCCCACAACAGTCCCCGGAGTGTGATGTTCCCCTTCCTGTGACCATGAGTTCTCATTGTTCAATTCCCACCTATGAGTGAGAACATGCAGTGTTTGGTTTTTTGTCCTTGTGATACTTTACTGAGAATGATGTTTTCCAGTTTCATCCATGTCCCTACAAAGGACATGAACTCATCATTTTTTATGGCTGCATAGTATTCCATGGTGTATATGTGCCACATTTTCTTAATCCAGTCTATCATTGTTGGACATTTGGGTTGGTTCCAACTCTTTGCTATTGTGAATAGTGCCGCAATAAACATACGTGTGCATGGGTCTTTATAGCAGCATGATTTATAGTCATTTGGGTATATACCCAGTAATGGGATGGCTGGGTCAAATGGTATTTCTAGTTCTAGATCCCTGAGGAATCACCACACTGACTTCCACAATGGTTGAACTAGTTTACAGTCCCACCAACAGTGTAAAAGTGTTCCTATTTCTCCACATCCTCTCCAGCACCTGTTGTTTCCTGATTTTTTAATGATGGCCATTCTAACTGGTGTGAGATGGTATCTCACTGTGGTTTTGATTTGCATTTCTCTGATGGCCAGTGATGATGAGCATTTCTTCTTGTGTTTTTTGGCTGCATAAATGTCTTCTTTTGAGAAGTGTCTGTTCATGTCCTTTGCCCACTTTTTGATGGGGTTGTTTGTTTTTTTCTTGTAAATTTGTTTGAGTTCATTGTAGATTCTGGATATTAGCCCTTTGTCAGATGAGTAGGTTGCAAAAATTTTCTCCCATTCTGTATGTAGGTTGCCTGTTCACTCTGATGGTAGTTTCTTTTGCTGTGCAGAAGCTCTTTAGTTTAATTCGATCCCATTTGTCAATTTTGGCTTTTGTTGCCATTGCTTTTGGTGTTTTAGACATGAAGTCCTTGCCCACGCCTATGTCCTGAATAGTATTGCCCAGGTTTTCTTGTAGCATTTTAATGGTTTTAGGTCTAACATTTAAGTCTTTAATCCATCTTGAATTAATTTTTGTATAAGATTTAAGGAAGGGATCCAGTGTCAGCTTTCTACATATGGCTAGCCAGTTTTCCCAGCACCATTTATTAAATAGGGAATCCTTTCCCCATTTCTTGTTTTTGTCAGGTTTGTCAAAGATCAGATAGTTGTAGATATGCGGCATCATTTCTGAGGGCTCTGTTCTGTTCCATTGATCTATGTCTCTGTTGTGGTACCAGTACCATGCTGTTTTGGTTACTGTAGCCTTGTAGTATAGTTTGAAGTCAGGTAGCGTGATGCCTCCAGCTTTGTTCTTTTGGCTTAGGATTGACTTGGCGATGCGGGCTCTTTTTTGGTTCCATATGAACTTTAAAGTAGATTTTTCCAATTCTGTGAAGAAAGTCATTGGTAGCTTGATGGGGATGGCATTGAATCTATAAATTACCTTGGGCAGTATGGCCATTTTCATGATATTGATTCTTCCAACCCATGAGCATGGAATGTTCTTCCATTTGTTTGTATCCTCTTTTATTTCATTGAGCAGTAGTTTGTAGTTGTCCTTGAAGAGGTCCTTCACATCCCTTGTAAGTTGGATTCCTAGGTATTTTATTCTCTTTGAAGCAATTGTGAATGGGAGTTCACTCATGATTTGGCTCTCTGTTTGTCTGTGATTGGTGTACAAGAATGCTTGTGATTTTTGCACATTGATTTTGTATCCTGAGACTTTGCTGAAGTTGCTAATCAGCTTAAGGAGATTTTGGGCTGAGACAATGGGGTTTTCTAGATATACAATCATGTCATCTGCAAACAGGGACAATTTGACTTCCTCTTTTCCTAATTGAATACCCTTTATTTCCTTCTCCTGCCTGATTGCTCTGGCCAGAACTTCCAGCACTATGTTGAACAGGAGCGGTGAGAGAGGGCATCCCTGTCTTGTGCCAGTTTTCAGAGGGAATGCTTCCAGTTTTTGCCCATTCAGTATGATATTGGCTGTGGGTTTGTCATAGATAGCTCTTATTTTGAGATACGTCCCATCAATACCTAATTTATTGAGAGTTTTTAGCATGAAGGGTTGTTGAATTTTGTCAAAGGCCTTTTCTGCATCTATTGAGATAATCATGTGGTTTTTGTCTTTGGATCTGTTTATATGCTAGATTACATTTATTGATTTGCGTATGTTGAACCAGCCTTGCATCCCAGGGATGAAGCCCACTTGATCATGGTGGATAAGCTTTTTGATGTGCTGCTGGATTCGGTTTGCCAGTATTTTATTGAGGATTTTTGCATCAATGTTCATCAAGGATATTGGTCTGAAATTCCCTTTTTTGGTTATGTCTCTGCCAGGCTTTGGTATCAGGATGATGCTGGCTTCATAAAATGTGTTAGGGAGGATTCCCTCTTTTTCTATCGATTGGAATAGTTTCAGAAGGAATGGTACCAGTTCCTCCTTGTACCTCTGGTAGAATTCGGCTGTGAATCCATCAGGTCCTGGACTCTTTTTGGTTGGTAAGCTATTGATTATTGCCACAATTTCAGAGCCTGTTATTGGTCTATTCAGAGATTCAACTTCTTCCTGTCTTAGTCTTGGGAGGGTGTATTTGTCCAGGAATTTATCCATTTCTTCTAGATTTTCTAGTTTATTTGCATAGAGGTGATTGTAGTATTCTCTGATGGTAGATTGTATTTCTGTGGGATTGGTGGTGATATCCCCTTTTTCATTTTTTATTGCATCTATTTGATTCTTCTCTCTTTTCTTCTTTATTAGTCTTGCTAGCAGTCTATCAATTTTGTTGATCTTTTCAAGAAACCAGCTCCTGGATTCATTGATTTTTTGAAGGGTTTTTTGTGTCTCTATTTCCTTCAGTTCTGCTCTGATTTTAGTTATTTCTAGCCTTCTGCTAGCTTTTGAATGTGTTTGCTCTTGGCTTTTCTAGTTCTTTTAATTGTGATGTTAGGGTGTCAATTTTGGATCTTTCCTGCTTTCTCTTGTGGGAATTTAGTGCTATAAATTTCCCTCTACACACTGCTTTGAACGTGTCCCAGAGATTCTGGTATGTCATGTCTTTGTTCTTGTTGGTTTCAAAGAACATCTTTATTTCTGCCTTCATTTCATTATGTACCCAATAGTCATTCAGGAGCAGGTTGTTCAGTTTCCATGTAGTTGAGCGGTTTCGAGTGAGTTTCTTAATCCTGAGTTCTAGTTTGATTGTACTGTGGTCTGAGAGACAGTTTGTTATAATTTCTGTTCTTTTACATTTGCTGAGGAGAGCTTTATTTCCAACTATGTGGTCAATTTTGGAATAGGTGTGGTGTGGTGCTGAAAAAAATGTATATTTTGTTGATTTCGGGTGGAGAGTTCTGTAGATGTCTATTAGGTCCACTTTGTGTAGAGCTGAGTTCAATTCCTGGATATCCTTGTTAACTTTCTGTCTCGTTGATCTGTCTAATGTTGACAGTGGGGTGTTAAAATCTCCCATTATTATTGTGTGGGAGTTTAAGTCCCTTTCTAGGTCACTCAGGACTTGCTTTATGAATCTGGGTGCTCCTGTGTTGGGTGCATATATATTTAGGATAGTTAGCTCTTCTTGTTGAATTGATCCCTTTACCATTATGTAATGGCCTTCTTTGTCTCTTTTGATCTTTGTTGGTTTAAAGTCTATTTTATCAGAGACTAGGATTGCAACCCCTGCCTTTTTTTGTTTTCCATTTGCTTGATAGATCTTCCTCCATCCCTTTATTTTGAGTCTATGTGTGTCTCTGCACGTGAGATGGGTTTCCTGAATACAGCACACTGATGGGTCCTGACTCCTTATCCAGTTTGCCAGTCTGTGTCTTTTAACTGGAGCATTTAGCCCATTTACATTTAACATTAATATTGTTATGTGTGAATCTGATCCTGTCATTATGATGTTAGTTGGTTATTTTCCTCATTAGTTGATGCAGTTTCTTCCTAGCCTCGATGGTCTTTACAATTTGGCATGTTTTTGCAGTGGCTGGTACTGGTTGTTCCTTTCCATGTTTAGTGCTTCCTTCAGGAGCTTTTTTAGGGCAGGCCTGGTGGTGACAAAATCACTCAGCGTTTGCTTGTCTGCAAATTATTTTATTTCTCCTTCACTTATGAAGCTTAGTTTGGCTGGATATGAAATTCTGGGTTGAAAATTCTTTTCTTTAAGAATGTTGAATATCGGCCCCCACTCTCTTCTGGCTTGTAGAGTTTCTGCCGAGAGATCAGCTGTTAGTCTGATGGGCTTCCCTGTGTTGGTAACCCGACCTTTCTCTCTGGCTGCCCTTAACATTTTTTCCTTCATTTCAACTTTGGTGAATCTGACAATTATGTGTCTTGGAGTTGCTCTTCTCGAGGAGTATCTTTGTGGCGTTCTCTGTATTTCCTGAATCTGAATGTTGGCCTGCCTTGCTAGATTGGGGAAGTTCTCCTGGATAATATCTTGCAGAGTGTTTTCCAACTTGGTTCCATTCTCCCTGTCATTTTCAGGTACACCAATCAGACGTAGGTTTGGTCTTTTCACATAGTCCCAAATTTCTTGGAGGCTTTGTTCGTTTCTTTTTATTCTTTTTTTCTCTAAACTTCCGTTCTCTCTTCATTTCATTCATTTCATCTTCCATCACTGATACCCTTTCTTCCAGTTGATCGCATCTGCTACTGAGGCTTCTGCAATCTTCGCGTAGTTCTCGAAACTTGGCTTTCAGCTCCATCAGCTCCTTTAAGCCCTTCTCTCCATTGGTTATTCTAGTTATCCATTGTTCTAATTTTTTTTCAAAGTTTTTAACTTCTTTGCTATTGTTTTGAATTTCCTCCCGTAGCTCAGAGTAGTTTGATCGTCTGAAGCCTTCTTCTCTCAACTCATCAAAGTCATCCTCCATCCAGCTTTGTTCCATTGCTGGTGAGGAACTGCATTCCTTTGGAGGAGGAGAGGTGCTCTGCTTTTTAGAGTTTCCAGTTTTTCTGCTCTGTTTTTTCCCCATCTTTGTGGTTTTATCTACTTTTGGTCTTTGATGATGGTGATGTACAGATGGGTTTTTGGTGTGGATGTCCTTTCTGTTTGTTAGTTTTCCTTCTACCAGACAGGATCCTCAGCTGCAGGTCTGTTGGAGTTTACTAGAGGTCCACTCCAGACCCTGTTTGGCTGGGTGTCAGCAGCGGTGGCTGCAGAACAGTGGATTTTCGTGAGACCACAAATTCAGCTGTCTGATAGTTCCTCTGGAAGTTTTGTCTCAGAGGAGTACCCGGCCGAGTGAGGTGTCAGTCTGTCCCTACTGGGGGAGTGCCTCCCAGTTAGGCTGCTCAGGGGTGAGGGACCCACTTTAGGAGGCAGTCTGTCCGTTCTCAGATCTCCAGCTGCGTGCTGGGAGAACCACTACTCTCTTCAAAGCTGTCAGTCAGACAGGGACATTTAAGTCTGTGGAGGTTCCTGCTGACTTTTTGTTTGTCTGTGCCCTGCCCCCAGAGGTGGAGCCTACAGAGGCAAGCAGGCCTCCTTGAGCTGTGGTGGGTTCCATCCAGTTTGAGCTTCCTGGCTGCTTTGTTTACCTAAGCAAGCCTGGGCAATGGCGGGCGCCCCTCCCCCAGCCTTGCTGCCGCCTTGCAGCTTGATCTCAGACTGCTGTGCTAGCAATCAGCGAGACTCCGTGGGCATAGGACCCTCCGAGCCAGGTGCGGGACACAATCTCCTAGTGTGCCGTTTTCCAGGCCCGTTGGAAAAGCGCAGTATTAGGGTGGGACTGACCCGATATTCCAGGTGCCGTCTGTTACCCCTTTCTTTGACTAGGAAAGGGAACTCCCTGACCCGTTGTGCTTCCCGAATGAGGCAATGCCTCGCCCTTCTTCGGCTCGTGCACAGTGCGCTTCACCGACTGTCCTGCACCCTCTGTTTGGCACTCCCTAGTGAGATGAAACCGGTACCTCAAACAGGAATGCAGAAATCACCCGTCTTCTGTGTTGCTCAGGCTGGGAGCTGTAGACCGGAGCTGTTCCTATTCGGCCATCTTGGCTCCACCCCCCCGACCGATTTATAGTTATTCAATTTATAAAGTCAAATTGCTTTCGACAAGTTGTTTTTGTCTAAATCACTAGTAGAGAGAGATAGACTGGCAACAAATAATTGCAATATAATGTAATAAGTACATCCATTAAGGCTTATAGAAGACACTAACAGAACAAAAAGGAAGGAGACAGGGAAAGCTTCAGAGGTGACATTTGAACCGGGCTTGAAAGAGTAGCTATTGCCATCTAAGCTCAGTGAGAAATTCAGAACAAGATGTTCCAAAATGTCTTTTCTCTGAGTAATTCTTTTAAAAAAATCACAGGGCTCCAGGCTGATGAGTACTTTGCTATTAAACTAATAGAGTCAGTGTCCTAAAAATAATCTGAGTTCTCTCTCTTACATGATCATTTAGTCTTCATCATTTTTATGCTCTACTTGGTAGAATATAAAACGAGGCTGGTATGTTTGGGTTGGCAGATGAAGGCTTAGGAAAGTGTTACTGTCAGTTATATGAAAATTTGGAGTTAGGATCGGTTGTGATCCAAAGCAGGGTGGGCAAAGTTTAATCACTGACATTTAAAATGATGATTTTGACGGCCATGCCTTCTACAGGTTTTATTGTAGGTTTATCTGTCTTTCTAGTCTCTGAGAACAAGTCCTTCATGAACTCAGAGATTTTCTTCTCTGAAATCTATTCTTCAATGGAAACCACTTATTAAATATCATTTTTGAACTTTCATGAGTGTGCCATTTGTAGTTTCTCGCTAGCAAGTTCAGTACTGAAATATGAAGGAACTCATAAAGGCTCAAAAAATACATCCAATATTTTTGCTGTGTAGGGTCAGGGAGGATACAGAGATCACAATCAAGGCTCTAAACCTGTCAGTGTCTAGTCGCTGGTGGTCTTGAGGTTTCTTTATTTCAATGAAGACCTCTCAAGCTATGCAGAGTCTCCAAATGGTGAATTGTGACTAGGCTATAGTCATTTTTGCCAGTGATTTAACTGTTTTCTCTCATCTCTATTTCCCAAACTTCCTCAGCTTGGCCTTGCATCTCAGAGAGCTCTATTTTTCAGACTCCCTTGTCCTGTTTTGCTAATAGTCTTGACCAATGGGAGGTACTGGCAAAAGATTGGAAGGAAGGAGATCCGAGGATATGTCTCCTATTCACTGCGCTTCCAGTGATGTCTCTGGCAATTGCTACATCTCCTTCATATTCTGCCTCCTATTGGACTACTGCTTCTCTCTGTCATCTCACTTTCTGCTGGGAAGTCCTCCTTCATTGCGTATCTATTAATAGTTCATACTCTGCTTCCTATTTCTGGTCTGTGGTGACATCACCTCCACATTGTGTCTTTCCATCTCCTACCTCAGATAGAAGCATCCTGCTGTTGTTAATTTTAGTATTGTCATCAGAATTCATCATCCTCTGTGCGGCTTTTCAGCTCTGTCATCACAGGTATAACCAATTCCCTGTGTTAAATTTCTTCTTTTTGAGACAGTATTTTCTGTTTTCCTGGCTGATAACACCACTTATAATGACAAAGATAATGATTATGAAAGAACATGGGAGGCAAGACTAAACCAGGAAGAAGTTGAATCCCTGAATAGACCAATAACAAGTTCTGAAATTGAGGCAGTAATTAATAGCTTACCATCAAAAAATGCCCAGGACCAGATGAATTCGCAGCTGAATTCTACAAGAGGTACAAAGAAGAGCTGGTACCATTCCTTCTGAAAGTATTCCAAATAATTGAAAAGGAGGGACTCCTCCCTAATTCATTTTATGAGGCCAGCATCATCCCAATACCAAAACCTGGCAGAGACACAACAAAAAAAGAAAACTTCAGGCCAATATGCCTGATGAACGTGGATGTGAAAATCCTTAATAAAATACTGGCAAACCGAATCCAGCAGCACATCAAAAAGCTTATCCATCATGATCAAGTAAGCTTCATCCCTGGGATGCAAGGCTGGTTCAACATACACAAATCAGTAAATGTAATCCATCACATAAACGGAGCCAGTGACAAAAACCACATGATTATTTCCATAGATGCAGAAAAGACCTTTGATAAAATTCAACAGCCCTTCATGTTAAAAACTCTCAATAAAGTAGGTATCAATGGAACGTATCTCAAAATAATGAGAGCTATTTATAATTAAATACCTAGAAATACAACTTACAAGGGATGTTAAAGACCTCTACAAGGAGAACTACAAACCACTGCTCAAGGAAGTAAGAGAGGACACAAATAGAAAAACATTCTATCTTCATGGATAGGAAGAATCAATATTGTGAAAATGGCCATACTGCCCAAAGTAATTTGTAGTAATTGTAGATTCAATGCTATTCCCAAACTACCATTGACATTCTTCACAGAATTAAAAAAAACTCCTTTAAATTTCACATGGAACCAAAAAGGAGCCCATACAGCCAAGACAATCCTAAGCAAAAAGAACAAAGCAGGAGGCATCGTGCTACATGACTTCAAACTATACTACAATGGTACAGTAACCACAACAGCATGGTACTGGTACCAAAACAGACATATAGACCAATGGAATAGAACAGAGGCCTCAGAAGTAACACCACACATCGACGACCATCTGATCTTTGACAAACCTGACAAAAACCAGCAATGAGGAAAAGGTTCCCTACTTAATAAATGGTGCTGGGAAAACTGGCTAGCCATATGCAGAAAACTGAAACTGGACTCCTTTCTTACGCCTTATACAAAAATTAACTCAAGATGGATTGAAGACTTAAATGTAAAACCCAAAACCATAAAGACCCTAGAAGAAAACCTAGGTAATACCATTCAGGACAAAGGCATGGGCAAATACGTCATGTCTAAACCACCAAAAGCAACGGCAACGAAAGCCAACATTGACAAATGGGATCTAATTAAACTAAGGAGCTTCTTCACAGCAAAAGAAACTATCATCAGAGTGAACAGGCAACCTACAGAATGGGAGAAAATTTTTTGCAATCTACCCATCTGACAAAGTTCTAATATCCAGAATCTACCAGGAACTTTTTTTTTTTTTTTTTTTTTTTTTTTTTTTTTTTTTTGAGACGGAGTCTCGCTCTGTCACCCAGGCTGGAGTGCAGTGGCGTGATCTCGGCTCACTGCAAGCTCCGCTTCCCGAGTTCACGCCATTCTCCTGCCTCAGCCTCTTCGAGTAGCTGGGACTACAGGCGCCCGCCACCACGCCTAGCTAATTTTTTGTATTTTTAGTAGAGACGGGGTTTCACCGTGGTCTCGATCTCCTGACCTCGTGATCCGCCTGCCTCGGCCTCCCAAAGTGCTGGGATTACAAGCGTGAGCCACCACGCCCGGCCAGAATCTACCAGGAACTTAAACAAATTTACAAGAAAAAAAAATACAACCCCATCAAAAAGTGGGAAAAGGATATGAACAGAAAATTCTCAAAAGAAGAAATTTATGTGGACAACAAACATGAATAAAAGCTCAACATCACTGATCGTTAGAGAAATGCCAATCTAAACCACAGTGAAATACCATCTCACACCAGTCAGAATGGTGATTATTAAAAAGTCAAGAAATTGGCTGGGCACAGTGGCTCATGCCTGTAATCCCACTACTTTGGGGGGTCGAGGCAGGTGGATCATCTGAGGTCAGGTGTTCGAGACCCACCTGGCCAACATGGTAAAACCCCCGTCTCTACTAAAAGTGCAAAAATTAGCCAGGTGTGACAGTGGGTGCCTGTAATCCCAGCTACCCAGGAGGCTGAGGGAGGAGAATTGCCTGAACCCGAGAGATGGAGGTTGCAGTGAGCCAAGATTGTGCCACTGCACTCCAGCCTGGGTGACAAGAGCGAGACTCTGTCCCAAAAACACACACACACACACACACACACACACAGTCAAGAAACAATAGATGCTGGCAAGGCTGTGGAGAAATAGGAATGCTTTTATACTGTTGGTGGGAATGTAAATTAGTTCAACCATTGTCGAAGACAGTGTGGCAATTCCTCAAGGATCTAGAACCAGAAATACCATTTGACCTAGCAGTCCTATTACTGGGCATATACCCAAAGGAATATAAATCATTACATTATAAAGACACATGCACACATGTTTAGTGCATCACTACTTACAATAGCAAAGCCATGGAACCAACCCAAATGCCCATCAATGATAGACTGGATAAAGAAAACGTGGTACATATACAATATGGAATACTATACAGCCATAAAAAAGGATTCATGTCTGTTGCAGAGACATGGATGGAGCTGGAAACCATCATCCTCAGCAAACTAACATGGGAACAGAAAACCAAACACCACATGTTCCCACTAAATGGGAGTTGAACAATGAGAACACATGGACACAGGGATGGGAACATCACACATCTGGGCCTGTCAGGGGGTGGTGGGGTAAGAGGTGAGGGGAAGGAGAGCACTAGGACAAATACCTAATGCATGTGGGGCTTAAAATCTAGATGACGGGTTGATAGGTGCAGCAAACCACCATGGCACATGTATACCTATATAACAAGCCTGCATGTTCTGCATATATATCCCGGAACTTAAAGTTTAAAAAAAAAAAAAAACACAGGAGGGATTCTCATCTTAATCTCTTCACTATATGCTGCCTGCTTCTCAGGGTTCTATCTAGGTATATTGGTATATTCTTAGCCATCAGAATCACAGAAAAAGGAAGGGGTTTTTTCTGACCCCATTTGAGATGTGGGGTCCATCAATAGTTTAGCCAGTGCTCTCAAGGGAGTTTCTCCTGTGTACCGGGGGAGTCACCAAGTGACCTCTGCCCAATGGAATATTAATTCTTGGATATCTACTTGGAATTACTTGTAGTAGTAATTCTTGGAGTAGTAGTTCTTGAATATCCACCTCAGGAGGAAAAATACAAGTTCATTGGCAAATGGGTTATTTTCCTACTTCCAACTTTTTATAGAAATATTGCAGGCAAAAATGTAACATATTTGTAGGATGGGAGAGAAGTAGCAATGTCTCATTTTTCCCTTTACACCTTTTACCCTAATGTAGAATAAAACATTTATTTTAGAGAGTATTTAAGATTCGTTTTAAGCAGAATATCCTCTACAGTTAATCAATAGATAAAGACTCTTTAGAAGTCTTTGCCTGGACGTGCTGAAACTTCTATTTAAAGAATGAGCTGTGTACGTGAGCCAAGAATGCTTTTTTGGTTTGGCAGTCTTTATCTAATCTTTGGGAGAGGTTAAAAGCACAGATATACAATGTGGAAATTTTGAAACTTCCCCTTAATGTAATCATCACTGTATGAAGAACACCAGAAAGAAGAAAGCAATCTATCCTATATTTTTTAAAGCAGCAAAATAAATTCAAGAGCTTGTTAAAATTCATTATATTTATCTACTTTTTAATTGTGGCTTTGACATACTATATGTTTTTTTTTTTAATCTAGTGTTTAAAGAAATCCTGTATATTGATTTATAATGGCAACAAAAGTCACTTTCAGATTTTCAGGGACTGATTAATCTCTCTGAGATCCTTTGTTTTTCTCCCTCTCTGTTCTTTGATCATTTATGTCAGCACATCCTCTGGAGGTAGAGACAAGAAGATAAGGTGGATGATGGCAAAATCATAATCATTTCATTTCCGTTAGAATGGTTGAAGAAAAGTCAGCTTGGAACAACAAAGTGAACTTATTTGAAAAAATTTAGCAATACCATTATTAATGGATTCGCTTTAGCCCTAGAATCCTTGGTCCTATTACTAGAGAGGATTACAGAAAGGTTACAGTCACTACAGAGAAGTTCTTTATTATTTACATCACTCACAGTGCTCTTCAAGTGTTGCATTGAACAGAGGAAGCCAGCCCTGGATGTGTGGGCATGCCAATTTAGGCATTCACAATGGCTCAAACAAACAAACAAAAACATCCCCTGACTCCCCTACCCTCAAACCAAAAACAAACAAGACAAACTCTAGCGGAATTGACAATATCTGATATATCTGTTGATCTCAAGGATAGTGAATAGTTCACAAGCAATGACAAGGAGAGAATATAGGTTGGACTCTTATGGGTTTTCCCTAAGACAGTTGGTATATTTTGAACATACTAAAATGTGAGAAAACCATCCTACTTTTGGTAAGTTTGCTTTGAAATTATAGTGATGCAGTTATTCTAATGGCAGCTTATACTTAGGTATCTCACAGTTAAGGTAAACACCAGATTTTTCACTAAAAATAGAATCTGTATTCAACTTTGTAGATTGAAGTACCACTTTGAGTTAGTAGGGCTTAGCAGGGCTGTGTTCTGTTGGCAAACTTAAGATGAAAATTATGTGGATGTTTTTGAACAGGAGTTTGAGACTTTTTCTTCATTTCTTAACAATTTGTTCACTCTTCACCAAATGTTCACTGAGTGCCTCCTATGTGAAGAATGGAAGGGTAAAATTGGGTTGAAAACAAATGTGTTCCAGATGCTATATCAAATCCAGTATTTATATTAGCAAATAAGCCATGATGCCCTCCTTTTTAAATTTTAAAAATTCTATTTTTTGCATATTTGCCTTTTTTCCTAGTCAAGACTTGCAAGAAGCAAGTCTAACCTGCTGAATTCCCCAGGACCTATGACAGTATCTGAAATACTCTGGTTACTTAAGAGATATTTGTGGAATGAATGAATGAATGAAAACCAGTAATGACGATATAGTGTGATACATGAATAGGAGTTTGCACAAAGTCCTTTGGAGTCCCATAAGAAGGAAGAACAAATTGGAATGAGAGGCAAACTGGTCACAGACATATAAATTGAGACTTAAAAGGAGGAATAGACATTTTCCAAGAAGTGGAAGGAGGTAGACCAGGAAGGCCTTTTCAGGGATAATACAGAAAAGTGGAGGCCAGCAGGAGTGAGGCATATGGGGGGAAGGAAGTGGACTATGGGTACTTTGTTCAACAGTGTTAGCCTCTCTTCAGAAGCTAACAGCCTTATTCTTGTGTGGGGAGTGCCAGAAGAAAAGGTAAGTGTTAGTTGCATATAATTTACATCTCCACTGCTATAGAAACCAAGAGTTTTTTTTTTTTTTTTTGTTGGGGGGAATAGGTAAGTAGACTCTCAATCAAAATCACCTTATACATTTTTCTTTGAAAGTGATCAGTTTTAAGTCACTGTAAGTAATTTTCAAACATATAAGCTGATTTTGGAAGCAATGCTGGTTCTTTCCGAAGAGTTATTTCAGTAAGCCTTCCTAGTTCATAAAACTGATTTTGTTGGTTTCCAAAGCTACTCTGGGTTGAAAATACAACTGACCTTCAATCTAAATGGAGTTCTTAGCTGTTGTAGACACTGTCTTATTTTCATTGGATTGTTTGAATACACAAATAACACAATTGATAATAGTTCAACAATCATGCAGTTTGATCCCTATTTCTTGTCTTCTACAAATGCTAAAAAACCCCCACAAACCACAAACTGCTCGCTAACAAAAAAAAAAGTGGAAAAATGTCCAATTAGTTCATGATGCAGGTGTGAAGAAGAAGAGCTGGCTATTTCTGTCTTCTCGTCAGAAAACAGCTGAACTTTGACCTTAGAAGATGAGTAATAACATGTGTTTGAAGCAGTCTGATTGAAGGAAGGCATCCAAAAAAGCCTAGGGTTATTGGAAACAGCAAGTAAAATAATAACAAATGTGTTGTCATAACAAAACAAGCTGGAGGCTTCCCAAGGTAGAGGAAAGTTGATTCTTTTATAGAATGCAAAAGCTGAAAGAAGGGGCTGGAACTCATGGATTGAAGGCATGAGCTAAGACCTTTTACATGTATTAGTTATTTTAATTCTCTGGAAAGTAGATATGATCCCTCCCATTTTATGAATAAGGACACTAAGGTTTTGATGTCTTGTAATTTGGGTGTGGTGGTCTCTAGTCTATGCATGGAAATATTCTAGGCATGTATACTGCTGTTTCTTCCTCAGGTATCCACAACAGATGTCATGCAATGCACAGCCTAGCTGTTAGGCCTGGGCTAATCACTCCTCTCATTTTACAGATTAAGGAAAGGGAGATGTGAAGAGTAAGTGCTTGTTCCAAATCACACAGGGAGTTAATGACACCAGCTAAGGTTGGGAACCCTTGTCTGGCACTGCACCTACTTTCTACCCCTTCTGTATACTGCGTCGTATACATAAGAGAGACTTAGGCTTAATGTATTTTAATGGGGGCGTTAAAAATATATTTTTGCAACTCCCTGCCATGATTATATAAGTCACAAAGTTATCAATTTGACAAAAGCAAGATAGAGAAGGAATGTGGATAGCTGAGTGGCACTTAGGGTTTATTTAACCAGCGAGGTTTATTTAACCAGTGAAGTGCAGTATTGAAAGGCAGAGTGGTAAAGAGGTTTTGCACAGGAAGGAAGAGATTTAGTTTGCTTCTCCTTCAGTCACTTATTAAATAGAGAGCCTTGGGTCATAACAAGCCAAAGCTGTCACATACATGAAAGGGAACCAATAGCATTGTGCCTACCTCAAGAAGTTGTTATGGAACCTCCCATCCTGGTTCAGCGAGGTGATTGTGTTTCTATTTTCCACAAAGAATGCCAAGAGTTGGAAAGTCAGGAATTAAGTTCCCAAAGATTTTGTGAATGGGAATCATTCATTTGTTTCTCCTAGGAGAGTTAAACAAAACAAAACAAACAAAAACCTCTCAGTTGCCAGTGATTTTGGAAAGTACTGTTTGAAAAGCAGTACATTTTATGGCCCTGTTTGCAGAATTGTGAATTAGTAAGTGTTTGTAGCCTAAGACCAAAATATCCCAGTATGTGTAAAAGTTTTTAAAAACTATACATCTATCACTGTTTTCTAATGTTTCACGGTAATTTGCATTCACTGGGGAATTAAATGGATCTGTGATACACATTTATCCTGTCAGTAATGGCATGTTTTAAGGGGACTCAAAAGTAATAATAATGGCAAGCCAACAAATCTTTGACAATTAGCATAGCAATGAATGTAAAAACGCGGGCGGAGGAAATGAAGGTATTTTTCAGAGGTCATTTCCAAGAACATTTTGTACATTTACATGATATATAGCCAAACTGGAAATTCCGTGTAGTCTGTGCAAGTGACACTCATGTTAAAATCAACAAGAACAGTAGAAACAATTTGAAAAATGACTTAAAAATGCAGTTATTGGGAAAAGAAAGCCAATGAAACAATTGCTGAATAAAAACAAGCATGATTGTAGTTAATACTTTTGAGATTCCCCTAATAAGAATTATGTATAAGAATCTAGTGTGAATCTGTTTCTAAAAGATTTAGGTGTATGGCTTATTGCAGACTAATGCTTTTGTAGAAAAGGAAGAATCTATGTTTTCAAAGTGACCAAAGTTATGTCAAGTTGTACTTAAACCTTGAGGTAGAGACAAAAATGCAGGAAAAGGTACATATTCTTGTCATGATTTGCTAATTAACTCATTAATTGTTCTGATAGTCTTGGGATTTCCATTTACCTGTAACTTAAAATTGTTTTCAACTTTAGTGTGTGTAGGAATAGCACAAAGGGCTAAACATGGGTATACCAGGACCCCATCACAATTTTGATTTGTTCAATTTGGGGGAAGCCTTTGAAATCTGCATTTTAACAAACCTTAGCTGAGATTCGGATTAGGTAAATTGTAGCCCACATCTGGAGAAAGAAACACTGCAGTAGACCAATTCCTAAGGGTGAACTCTGAATTTATACCTTTATTTTGGAGTGGCTGGATGGAAATAACATATGCTCTCATATATGGCTTTTTTTTTTTTTTTTTGAGGTGCAGTCTGGCTCTGTCGCTCAGGCTGGAGTGCAGTAGTGCGTTCTTGGCTCACTGCAACCTCTGCCTCCCGAGTTCAAGTGATTCTTTTGTCTCAGCCTCCCAAGTAACTGGGATTACAGGCATGTGCCACCACGCCCGGCTAATTTTTTTGTATTTTTAGGATTAACATGAACTCTTACCATATTCCTGTGTCTGGCAGCACAGAGGAAGGATAGAAAAACAGTTCGTGTTGCTGGGAAAATCCCCATTTCCCTTATTTAAAATGAGAGTTGGACTAAATGCTGTCTACATTCTCCTATAATTCTAATATTTTAAATATGTATCTGATGGCTGGCAAATATTTCTTGAAAACTGTGACTCATGTATGGGCTAGTGTGGAGGATGGAATGAGCCTGGAAAAAATAGAAGGGAGCCTTCAGGCCATAAAATCAGTTAAAAAGTTTCATAAGACTCCCCTCCCTGCCCTCACTCTTCAGCCACAAGGTAGGGAGCCTCGAATGGCAATTATATATGAACTCTATTTCAAATGAAAAAGATTTTATCTTGTTAACTTTGAAAAACTTTTTAAGGAGCCGTCTACAGATTATCAGTCATTAGATGTATTTGTTGCCAAGCTGCCATCTCTGTGTTGATGGCTGATTAGTATACATAAAAACCATGCTTAGAATAAATTTTAATAATTCCTGTAACCAACAACATAAACACAACCAACATCATTTGTGCTACCAATAATTTAATTCAGAAGGTTCCCATTTGACTCTCTGTTAGGTAATAAGCTAATTTCTTTGCTTGGTGCTGTTGTAATCATTTTTTGTTTTTTGTTTAACATATGAGGCAGGGACTGTGACATTAAGTCACATAAAACAATAATGGGCTGTTGAATACTTAAAACTCTATTGGAGGAGTCATGCCTTACTTTATTTTACATGATGTAAGTGGATTAAAAATAACCTGTTGATTGAGAGTTGATTCGAGTCACAAACATGTACTTTTTTTTTTAAAAAGTGTATTGCTCAGTAAAAGACATTTGCAAATAGTTGTAGCAAAGACTGAATATAAGATTGAGTTTCCTAATTCATGCACTTTCTCACTCAATTGTGTACTACACTCTCAGCACTAGACAGAGAAATGGGGGAAAATGCCAATTGAAGTTTCTCTTCTCATGGGGTTTCATACTAAGGGATTAGAAAGACAAACAAGGAAATAAATATGTAATATAGCAAATGCTAAGTAGAAAATAAAATAGGGCAGGGGACAAAAGGTGGAGAGAATTTTACACTGATTTGTCAAGCCATTCTAATGAGGTGACAATTGTACAGAGACCTGATAAAGAATGAGCTATAAAAATATTAGGGAAAGCGAGTTCCAGGCAGTGGCAACAGCAACCAAAATATCTGAAATATTCTAAAAAGTACAGTATGTATTTGAAGAACTTAGAACCTGGGCTTTTTGAAAAATTTTGGAGGATCTCCTATAGCATAAGTTCTCCTTTTTCTGTTAAGCCTCTTTGACCACTCAAATGCTACGGACCTCCTGTTCCCATGAACTTATACAGAATTTTAGCTTGTAATTTAACACAACTAAATGCTATTTGTGTCTTGTTTTGAGGGGTGGTGTGGGGTTAGTCTAATTTTCTTAGTTGCATTGCAAATTTATGAACAAAGAACATAGTCTGTGCTATTTCTGACACCAAAGCTTCTAGCCTCTGTGTCTGGTGTTGAACATATGTTAGATCCTTAATAAAGGTTATTTGATTACCCAAACACTGTATATGCAAAATTATGTGCAATGTAAAGTTTCTTAACGGGAAATGTTTCCTTGTCAAGATCCTACAGGTGTGGTATGGAAATGCTGTTAGGATCAAATATTTTTATTTGCAACTGAAGGCACTCACCCCTTAGATATACAAAAGCCTACTAAAAAGGAGAAAAATATAACAAATGAGGAGATATATTAAAAGACTTTATTCACAATAGAGAAATTTTACAAATATAATTTTTAAAAATTATGTGTCAATCTATTGTTTCCCATAACATTGGAGATTTATATATAAAGTTGAAAATGACAGAATGGATTTATGTAAAAATCAAAAACAATCAATGTACACAATGTGTAGCTCATATGAAAACCTCATGACAAGTCATTGAGTTCTGTAAACTGCCATACAACTTACATGTGTAATATTAATTGCACAAAGTATATCAAGACATATTGAAGAAACACAAAATTAAGTGCTATTTTAACTGTTCATCTTTCAGTATGTGAATACATATATAAATTTTACTGCACAGTTTTGCTGAAAATAAGTTTCAACAATAAGACTTCAGTTGTTAAAATTAACCCCAAATATAACTTTAATTAAATTACATCACTACAATATTAATCTCTTATCTTGTTTACATTTTTGGTGTTTTGGGACTTTTGTTAAAAAAAATCCAAGTTCTAGAATTGCAAAAACTTCATTGTTGCCACTGAGAGCAACATATAGTACAGCTTCTTGTCTATTCACATCAGGACACCAAGGTACCTTACAGTGCAGTGTGTACATACAACCTGATTTTAATACTCTATCTGCTGCAGAAATACTTATCGGCTTTCAAATCAAATTGAAAAGAAAATGAGTTAATTTAAATGGCAAGTTCAAGGGCATTTATACAAACATTATAATCTTATACATATGGCCCAATTTTGGCAATAATTTAATATTTTGCCTTAAAGTCCTGGGAACAAAGGGCTCTTGCTATCCATTCATTTCATTAGGTGAACTGAAGATATGAGTGGGAGAAGTTATTCTGGATCACAGAGACACATTAGCATGGAAATAATGATGTACGGAAGAGTCTTTTTCATTTACTAATTTTACTAATTTATTCTTTGACATACACCAATGTATGATATTGAAAAAGAGAAGGCAGGTCATAAAGATGGTCCTGTCCGATAAAGGAAATCTTTTAAAACACTTTCAAAAGCTAAAATAACTAAAACGATTAAGCCTATTGATAGCTAAGAAAATAATTGTCTTCAATAATATTAGGTGGAACCATATGAAACTGCTGACAGTTTTTAAACTACAAATGCAGCAATCATATGCTTCAGCCTAATCCATGGGGTTGTACTGATCTTTCTGACCATTCTCAGCTGAAAATTCACATGGTCAAAGTCTTTGCACTTCAGTATATGCAACGTATTAGCCCTTTCATGGAAGTGTATCTAGATAAATACATGTGTATATATAGTGAGCCAATGTAAGCAAACACAAGGTATCACCAAATCTATTCTCGAGAAAACCATGCCTATTTCAAATTTAATGTTTATAAAATCATATATTGATTTTGATCTACTCCAAGACTGTGGGGGATGGGGAGTGGCCATTTCTTTATATTTCTTCTAAGTTGTGATCTCTATGTTGATGATAACCATACTAAATATGCTATATTCTTATTTGGCCTAAAATTTATTAGATTTTCCTTGATTGATCATGAATAAGTAAAATTGGCAAAGCTTCTTTCAGAGTCAAATCCTGCTTTCACAAACTGAAAGGAAATAATTTACTACATTTGAGATAGAGCCTTTTTCAAATCTGAGAAATATGAACCAAATAGAATGCTTTGTTTTCCCAAGAAAAAAAATCAAGATGAAATACAAACAAATGAACTAAAAGCCATATGAAATACCCTCTCTTTAGACAGACCCAATTTCTTCATATATTCAAGTTAAACCCAAAAGCTAGTCCATTAAGTTGTACTGTTTTCTTTAGATAAATGTAATTCAGTGATAGCAGAGCTCTGCAAAATTTGAGAGCTCACCTCTCTGTGTAGTAGGGAATGGAAGAAATTAACCAGTATACAATCCAGAAATGACACAGGGCATTTAAAGTAAAACTAAAGGACACATTTACAAAATAGAAAACACTAATATAATTAGTCAACAAAAATATACTGCAGTTCCAATGAAATGAGGTCAAAATGAGATGATCCTTCTGGAATGACTTTCTAATTTGAATTATAATGTGAGTGAAGTATTTTAGAAGACATTCTATCAAATAATGATAGACCTGCATAAGGAGGCTGTCACAGTTAGAAGATCTGTCTCTGGTGGACAGACAAACCAGATTAACATGAAATTGAAAAGGAAAAAGCTTTTTTATACTTATTATTATGGCTTTTTGCAACATGGCAAAACATTACAGCTTAAAGCAGACATCATCTCCTCTTAGAGGAGGAAAAAGTTTTGCAGTCAAATCAAATTATAATTAAGAGGTCATCGCTATACCATTCTATTCAGTTTAATAAAAATGATATTACACCTTCATGAACTCCAGAGATAATAGGTTACTTAAAAAGATAAACAAAAAACTGGTGGATACACTGGCTGAATTAATAAAGGATATGATAAGGAATTTAGGTCCACCTATACCTATGATAATAAACATAAAAGACTGCAAAACAATTTAAGAACTTAATCACAGACCTACTAATCAAAGTTCATCATGTGCCTGATTACCAGAAAAGGAATTATTAAGGTATGCAGTGAAGGGAATGGAGTAGAATAAAATATAAAATGTCTTTTTATTCCTCTCTGATTTCAACTTCTTTTTTATCTTTAGGGAGGATAGGGAGAAGATGTGCCTCGCTATTGAAGATCCAATGCTCCAGTGGAAGAAGATCGTCGTCAGAAAATATTAGGTACAAATATCTGGTGAGAGAAACATAAGTATATGAGGCCCAAGAGACTAGGCAGGCAGTGAAACCACAAACACACAGCAAAAACCACATCAATGTCTCCATCTTACCGAGAAACATGGACAGGAGTCAAATATATCAAAACCCTGAGGGGTTATACTCATTAACATGGGGTAAAGAAGCTACTCAATGCTTTGGTGTTAGCAGTACCAAGTCACTGAACCTAGTTGAGAATACGCCTGCAATTATAGCCATGCCTGATATTACTTGAATGTGTTCATGATAAAGACATCTACAAAGATCTGTCCAGGTACCCTAGCCACATGGTTTTAGAATAATTTTCACCTACTTCAATGTCTCTGCCAGGAAGAAACTCTGCTGCACATCATCATAACTCTCATGAAGAAGGTAAACATCCCTTAGGCCTGAATAGCCTCCATTCACTCTGCAATGGTTTTCCAAGGCCTAAATTACAAAGAGGGGGGAAAAAATAGTCACATTTCAGTAAACTGATTGTCACTAATTTTATTATTAGATTGTCAAGTTCAGATACAACTTTTTATTTTTTTGAGACAGGGCCTCACTCTGTTGCCTGGGTGGAGTACAGTGGCACCATCATGGCTCACTGCAGCCTCTACCTCTTGGGCTCAGGTGAGTCTCTTGCCTCAGCCTCCCAAATAGGTGGGACCACAGGCATTCGCCACCATGCCTGGTTAATCTTTTGTATTTTTTGTAGAGACAGGGTTTTGCCATGTTGCCCATGGTTGTCTCAAACTCCTGGGCTCAAGCGATCTGCTTGCCTCGGCCTCCCAAAGAGTTGGGATTACAGGCATGAGCCACTGTGCCCAGCCAAAATTTATTTTTTACAAATTGGATTCAACTTAAATGAAAGTTTGCTATAGAGTTTTAGGTAAAAAAAAAAAAAACCATAAATTAAATGTAAATTAAAAATGAAGTTACAGAACATATGGACCACGTATCTTACCTAATTTGAAAACACTTCTGCCTTTAGTTTTGGAAAAATTTTTCACTGATTTTTACCAGTTCCCCCTATGGTCTAGAGCAGGGTTTAGCAAAGTATGGACTATAGGCTAAATCCAGTCCACTGTTTATTTTTGTAAATAAACTTTTATTAAACCACAGCCGTGTTGTTTAAATATTGTCTGTGGCTGTTTTTGTACTACAATGACAGAGCTAAGTAGATGCAAAAGAGACTGGCTGACTGTCCACCAAGCCTGATATTGTCTGGCCCTTAACAGAAAGAGTTTGCTGACCCCTAGTTTGGAGAGATTGCTAATGTCAACTGGGATCATAAACCACTGGTTGAGAAACTGTACTGGAACAAAATCAGCTGCTACTATAATCAGAATATCTGAGTTTGAAAATTGATTGTAGGGTACTAATCAGTGATATTGGTAACAGCTAAAAGAATAAAATGAAAGACAGTGAGAGACATGTGGCTGGGATCTATTCCTAAAATACATGTTTTTTTTTTTTTTTTAGTCTAGTATAGAAGAAGATGGGATGACTCCACTGACAACTCTCTAGAGAGAAATGATCCTACATTTCTGTAGTCGTCTGAATTTAATGAATATTTGGAAAACAGATGGTTTGGGCAGTGTGAGGATGAACATTTAGGTAACAACCTAAACCAACCTGCCTTCCACTTTGTTGGTTACCACTAAGATGGCTGCTGTTTGTGTTTTCTTTTCCCCTTCCAGAGCCCACTTTCTTTCTTTTGTTTCTATTTTTCTTTAACCTTTTTCCAGCTTTACCGATGTATGACAAATACAAATAGTATATACTGGAAGGTGTACAGTGTGATGTTTTGATATACACTTCTGTGGATATACACCTTCTTCTGTGGTGGATATACATCATCTTCGGATGTGGATATACGTGATCTTCTGTGGATATACACCAAGAATTAGGACTGCTGGATCATACAGTAGCTCTATTTTTAATTTTTTGAGAAACCTCCATACTGTTTTCCATAATGGCTATATCAATTTTCATTGCCACCAACAGTGTACAAAGGATCCCTTTATTCTGCATCCTAAGACTGATTATCTCTTGAATTTTTTTTTTTTTTTTTTGAGACAGAGTCTTGCTCTGTCACACAGGCTAGAGTGTGGTGGCGCGATCTCGGCTCATTGCAAGCTCCGCCTGCTGGGTTCACGCCATTCTCTTGCCTCAGCTGCCTGAGTAGCTGGGACTACAGGCGCCCACCACCATGCCTGGCTAATTTTTTGTATTTTTAGTAGAGACGGGGTTTCACCATCATAGCCAGGATGGCCTTGATCTCCTAACCTGATCTGCCTGCCTCAGCCTCCCGAAGTGCTGGGATTACAAGCGTGAGCCACCACGCCCGGCCTTGAATTTTTGATAATAGCCATTTAAAAAGGTATGAGGTGACATCTCACTGTGGTTCTAATTTGCATTTCCCTGATGATTTGTGAGGTTGAGCATCTTTTCACTACTGGCCATCTGTACATCTTCTTTGGAAAAATGTCTCTTCAGGTCCTTTGCCTATTTTGAAATCTGGTTGTTTTTCTGCTACTGAATTGTAAGTTCCTTATATATTTTGGATATTAACCCCTTATCAGACACATGGTTTGCACACATTTTTGTTGCGTTTTGTTTAGTTGATTGTTTACTTTGCTGTAAGGAAACTTTTTAGTTTGATGTAGTTTCATGTGTTTATGTTTGCTTTTGTTGCCTGTGTTTTTGGGTCAAATCCAAAAAATCATTGCCAAGCTCAATGTCAAGGAGCTTTTCCCCCATTGTTTTCTCCTGGGAGTTTTATGGTTTCAGGTCTTACATTTAAGTCTTTAATTCATTTTGAGTTGGTTTTTTTGTGCTGTTTATATTTTGAAATTACATTTGCTGCTCTGCTAGTTACCAGGCATATTCATCTCTAGGAAAGTTATTTTCTACTCATCACATCCTACTAATCCTGTTAATTATATGGTCAAAAAAAAATTTCCATTGTACAAAAATTGCCGTCTGCAATCTGGTTCTAATTTATTGACTGTAAACAAAAAAAAGTTTAAGACTAAAACCCTAATATATTTTATAGTGAAATAAAGAAAATATAAACAAGATATACTTAGTTTCTCACATCATTTTTCACTTATTTTTTAGTTTTCCCCTGTGGATCATAATTCTGTCCCTCTTTTTTTTTTTTACATGTATAATTGTACCCCATTTTTCTCCCATTTAATCCAACTACCAAGAAGATGGAAATCATAGACCTTGCCTTATTAGTTGAGAAAAATCTTCTCTGGCTAGAAAGGATTTTGGAGGAAAATAAGGCTCTAAGAACACAGAGCCCAGAAAAGAGGCGAGGGAAAGTAAATACCAGCCATGGATTCTCATAAGCAGAGATGTTGCACTGAGAGCTCAGCTCCCATCTGCAGATACTGATAATGAGGTTATTGATTTTTCACATCAGGGCTGGAGGACACAAGGGAGAGAGCAGAGACTATGAGGAGAAGCATTAAATTACCTGGTTAAAGAAAATCTGACCAGCAGGCCACGTGAATACAGAAAATAAAGAAAATGCCTCATGATTTCATAATTTTAAAAAGCCCCCAAGAAACTAAGACTGATCAACTTAAAAACAGATGCTGCGATTAAATTCTAAGTTCCAGACAGTGCTCCAAATGGAGGATGAGCGTGAAGAAACTTTCAAGTCCTATTATTTTTTCTTTCCTTTTTTTTTTTTTTTTTTGACAAAAAGTCAAATACCAGATACGCAGAGTAAGCCAAAAATTATTGGTTAAAAAAAGGAAAAAAATCAGAATTTAGAAAAAATGGGCAAGCTTTTTATGGGAAACCCCATTTCCAGATATTTCTTTAAATAGATTTTAATCCCAAAACCTCTTCTTAGTTGTTCCCTTCAGGTTTTTTGGTGATGAGCTAATGAGAGGCCCAGCCATGATAAACAGCCACTCCTCCTCCCCATGGAAACTGCTCTAAGCTCCTTCTTTTGTTAGATGAGTTGCTTTTGGGGTGGACAATGCCTAATCACCTTTCTTTCTAGTTCACCCTCTTATTCTTGTTCCCCACAAGTCCTCCTGGGGTAAGCTATACTATTCAAGAACACGGCCAAAAATTTTGAGTCGTGGGCCAAGTTCCAGCTTGAGACCCCCCTTATCAGTGGCTCCAGAGGCTCCATGTCCCAGGTAGCATCTTCCTTCTCAACATGGGGTTGTACGTGAGAATAAAACAAAATGAAGAAACGCTTAGACAATAACAAGGGCTTCAGAGGTTTAGAGAGGTCCAGCCACTTTCAGTTTTTGGTAAATTAAAAAAAAATTTTTTTTTTTTTTTTTAAAGGAAAAGCACTAAAGAACCGCCCCTCTCCCCTTATGCAAAAGTCTAGATTTTAAGACTTTAGGAACGTGAAGCTGGGGACAAATAGCTTTCTTGGGCCCTTACAACAGCCCTGATTCTATCAGCATCTCAACAGTGGAAGCTGCCACGTGTTTGTATGGCTAAGTCTAACCAGATCATCATTGTACTACAATCTGTTCTTGGGACTCTCAGCCTCTAGACATAGGGACCACCTTGGTTTTGAGTAAATGCTTCTATTATTAGTGATCCTATGTGACTGGGATGTGCTAATAGCAGAGAACAGGATATGAGAATGTTTATAGTGACTGGAGCTCTAAACAATGGATGAAGGGTAGGTAAGAAATTACCAAGCATCATGAGTTAAATCCTAAGTCAGAGGACAGAAGAGTATTCTCTTGCCTACCAGATATATAAATGGCTGATCCATGGAGTAAGGCTGTCTGCTTGAGTGTCGTCTGAACTCAAGCATAGAACACAGAGAATCAGGCACCTTGAACAAATCAAAGAGGGTTTGGAAACAGGATGAAGCCTGAAGAGGCAGGAGTAGGAAGGAGGAATATAAGTCACCTTCTGAGAGCTGAAATGTCTGAGTGGAAAAAGTTAGGTTTAGAAGAGCAAAGAAAAATGTCTCTGCAAAAAAACAAAATCGAAAAACCTGAAACTAGTAAAAAAACCCCTAAAGCCAAAAAAAATCCCAAATCGCCATGTAAGGCTTTAGCCTTTACCACAGATCAGCTGAGACGTTATATAATCTATGTGAATATATACATACAATATTCTGATAAAGCTCATGCTGTAGGTTATCAGATTTATGGAAGAAATTTGTCAGTTTCTCATGTTTTTTTTTTTTTTTTTTAATTTTCGAGAGAGTCTCGCTCTGTTGCTCAGGCTGGCGTGCAGCGGTGTGATCTTAGCTCAAAATAACCTTGAACTCCTGGGCTCAAGTGATCCTCTCTCCTCAGCCTCCTGAGTAGCTAGGGACTATAGGAGTGTGCCAGCATGATGGGCTAATTTTTAAATTTTGTAAAGACAGGGTGATGACTTGTTGCCCAGGCTGATCTCAAACTCCTATCCTCGAGCCATCCTCCCACCTCGGCCTCCCAACAGGCTGATCTCAAACTCCTATCCTCGAGCCATCCTCCCACCTCGGCCTCCCAACATGCTGGGATTACAGGCTTGAGCCACCACGCCTGGCCTTCATGACATTTTTGAGAAAAAGCAAAAGAAATTATTAGTTAAATATTATTTCTGTCAGGCAGACTCACAAGTGCTTGAACACCTGTGATTAATGGAGTGCTGTTAACCCACAAAAGAACTCTCTAGTATTGTACTGCTGGATTATATACCCTTTCACATCTTATTTGACATTATTATTAGAAATTTAATTAAGACACAGAAAGCAGGTTTCTCAAGTGTATCAGTGAAAGAAGGCTGGGAAGGGAGTGCTTTGTTAGAAGATAGGAAGACGGCTTACAAATACTTTATAAACTGAAAGTATGGGTGAAAAAGTACATTGCAAAGGAGATGTGACTCAGCGGTAGCAAATGGAGAAGCTAACACTGACCATACTTTCAATATAAGCCAGTTTTTTTTTAAAATTTTTTTGGAGACAGAGTCTCGCTCTGTCTCCCAGGTTGGAGTGCAGTGGTGCGATCTCGGCTCATTGCAACCTCCGCCTCCTGGGTTCATGCCATTCTCCTGCCTCAGCCTCCCGAGTAGCTGAGACTACAGGTGCCCGCCACTATGCCCCGTTAATTGTTTTTTTTGTATTTTTAGTAGAGACGGGGTTTCACCGTTAGCCAGGGTGGTCTCGATCTCCTGACCTCATGATCCGCCCACTTCGGCCTCCCAGTTTTTGTGTTTTTTTTTTTTTTTAATATATATCTACTAAAAGAACAAGTTGGACTATAAGCTGTGAAAAAATCACACTGTGAAGAGAGGAAGGAAGGTTTTTGAGCCACACTGTTCAGCCCTAAAAGACCACAGCTGGAAACCAGGTCAGGAGAAGAAAATCAAGGGAAATGATGGATGAGGAAAGGAAGAGATGGCAGAACGTGCTGTCTTCAGATAATTGAGGAGCTGAAATGTAGGAGGGAGATTTTTTCCCTCTCCAGAGCACAGAACATTGTAAATTGTGGCTTCAAAATAAATAACTTTCTAACACCTCCAATATTACCAATTGGAATGAGTTACTTTATTAGGTGATACATTCCCCTTTGCTGGAAAGTCCTTGGGTTGATGAGGAGCAGCTATCTTGCAAAGATCTGGAGGGAAGTCTTGTCTTTAAGTGGAGAGCTGGATGAGGTGATTTTTAAGACCCTCTATGTTTCAGTTTGGGTTCCCTTAAAAATAAAGCATGAGACAAGGGTTGGACGCAGGATGCAAGAAGTCTATCAGGGAGGTGACATCAGGAAGTGGGCAAGTGGGAAGAGCAAAACAGGGACAGAAGAGCCAATGAATCATATTAAGTTACAACTGTGTGCAACTAGGCTCACTCCTGCTAGAAACCCTCTGAAGAACCATGTAGCATGCATTCCAGAATGATTCTTGAAGGAAAGAAGACTGGGATAGTTCTATCCCACTCTGATGGATAACTGGAATAGTTACTCATCAACTCCAAAACCTCCTTGGTTGACAGCCATTAACTCCCCAGCACTTCCGAGACCACAGCCAGCTGGCTAGGGAAAAGCTCTTCCACCTTCTTTTCCTGACATGGTTTCCAGCTGTGGTTTCAAGTATGCATCAGAACAGCTAAGTGCTGGAGGTGCTGGAGGTGGGAGCTGCCAGCACATGCAGGGCTGCTGCTAAAACACAGGAGGCCACGAGGGCGGGCGTAACACCAGGGGAAAAGCATGCGGCCATGCCTTCAAAGTCCCAGTTTTCTGGTTTAAAAAATGCAAGATCCTACAGCACTCCTGGCTCACCACTATAGCTCAGGTTCTAGCAGAGGTTACTGGGGGGGGGGTCCCCAAAATTGAGACCTCAGTGTTGTGACACAGGGAAACAATTTCACGTCATATATTATGTTAAAGAGTTGACAAGAAATAAAAACCACAACACATAAACCAACCTTATGATCCCATAAACAACCAACCCCCTGAAGAACACAGCAAACCAAAGCATCCTGTCTACCTGGCAATACGAATTTGCTTACTTCCCATTTTTGATCCCTTCTTGGCCATACATTTTGCACATTCTAACATCTATAAAATGGATGTCATAATTTAATTGGCAGTGTTATTTTTCTTAGTGGTATATAAAATAATGATGCTTCTTACTAATTATGGTGTTTTAGATTTGATGGAATACATTATTCCTGATATTCTCAACTTAAACTGATATTCAATTCATTTGTTGGCCAATTGAAGACCAAAACAATTCCCTATCACCAAAGTTTAGAAAAGCTTCAATTTTAACATTTTTTTTCCAGAGGAAAAAAACAGAAATGTAAAGAAATTACAATGACTACTGATTAAATGTAATAAAACTGCCCCCTCAAAGAGGCCTAGAGAATTGCTGTTATTTAAAATGACTGATGATTAATGATAAGACACATACTAAATGAAGAAGATAATAAGCAAGATTCACCGATGGCTTCCTAAGACATTAGTTAAATTTTACCAAAGGCAATATTCATTTTAGATTTCCTGAGAGAAGTCATTCCTCATGGACAGTTTTTAAAGATAGCTAACTTTCTAACAAAGAGTGCTGGAGAATGAGAGTGTAATTAAAGCATTTGCTTGTTCTTATCCCCTGAATTCCCTCCCAGTCCTTGAGGGAATTCAGACAATCAGACAGACACTGTTAGATGCATATCCTGCAGGGTGCCTCCTTAGGCATTCGGCACACAAAGCATTCACTAGATTAGTTTAGGAAGGAGATATACCATCCTCGGCAGGAAGAGACCCAAGAGGTGACAGACAATTAAAACAACACACTGGGCAGATGGAAGGCTTACAGATATTCCAAGAAACCTGAGACTGGTGAAGGAATATCCTTATACAAAGTAATTCTTCTATAAGTGCTTTCTAAAAGTTAGATCTAAGTAGCTATTTACTCTAAGTAAAAGCATATACTAGCATTTTAAAGCCCAAAGACAGAAAAAAACATGAAGTGGTTTACTGAAACAGACAGAGGTGAATATCCCCAAGCTGCCAACAACTCTTAGGTGGAATTAAGATATCATCATTTTTGTATTAAGGGGAACTTAATTTTAGACTATGCCTTTCTAGTTATCTCCTTCAATATCTAAGTCTATCAGTAGGTATATCTATATCAATGTTATACAAAGCAAAGCTGAAGCCAGGGATATAAAATGACTTCAATGAAAATACAGTCCTGGGTGGAAAAAATCCTGGTCGAAGCATGAAAAATTATAGGAAAGATGATAAGCCTGATTTATGGGTATCACTGAACATTTTGTACTATGACATTTATCTATAAGAAACATGCAAATTAAAACATCACCTCTACGGCTTCCCAGGCCCATTTCCTGTACTTTGGATCATGAGTCAGTCTCCACATATACATGTAAGTCTCCATAACTTCTGGCCGTAAGATGTAGTATTTTTCATTTTGTCTTGTGGCAATGGCTTCAACACCACCATCAAATCTGAAAGCTTCTGGTCCCAGTTTCATAACTAAAGGGCATGGAATGAATGAATAAGGGTTATTGTTCTGGACACTGCTTACAGTCAATAACTTAAATGAAACTAGAAAGTACAGTCATCCCTCAGTATCTATGAGGGATTGGTTCCAGGACCCTCTGAGGATAACAAAATCCATGGATCCTTGAGTCCCTTATATAAAATGGCAAAGTATTTGCATACAACCTAGGTACATCCTCCCATATACTTTAAATCACCTCCAGTTTACTCATAACACTTAATACAGTGTAAATGTTATGTAACTAGGTGTTATACTGTATTGTTTAGAGAATAAAGATAAGAACAAAAACTCTATAAATGTTCAGTACAGACAGAACCATCCATTTTTTGGGAACATTTCTGATCTGCAGTTGTGGAATCCAGGAATATGAAGGTCTGACTGCACTTTAACAACACTGAAGAGAGATGTCAAAGCAGTCATTTTAAAAAAGAGTTATAAACATCATGTAATAGATAATATTCATATACTTCAAAAATTTAGTCATCGAAAAGAGTCCATTTTAGAAAATATTAACAATTTTTTTTCATTTAACCCCCATTTACTGAGCACCTACCAGGCAGATACAAGACACCATGAAATACCATTTGAGTTAGCCAGAAACTTAGTGGTTGACAATCCTAAGTAATTTTGCAACAAAAGGCCAGTTATTTACACTTTGTGTTTCAAATTCCTATTTTATAAGAAGGGAGCAGGATTCATGATCTATTTCATGGGGGATGTGGAGAAGATTAATAATGGTTAATAAAATGCTAAGTTTCTCTTTGCAGGGAGATAGAGACCCTTGCCCAATGTTATTGGCAAAAGCAGAAGTCAGTAAATTAGGCTGGCTTTAACTCTTCATGGCCTGGATTTTTGTTTTTTGGTAAACTAATGGTAGATATATTTAGGTAGAAAAGCATTGCCTTTTAAAATAAAAATATACATTCCTTTAAGACATTAATTACGATCATCAAGCTTCACAGGCAGAGTGGATAGTCTTTCGAGGGCAGTAATGACAAAACTGCATGAAATCAAAGCATGTGGAAATAGACTGTAAATGAAGAATAACACGTACTCACATGTTCGATTATATGATTCATGACAAGTACGGGCAATTTCAGCCCCGAGTTCAAGGTAGTGTTGGGCCATGCCTTCAGGAGCTGCATCAGCCCCAAGTGCGAACATGCCCCCCGCAAAGCAGGTCAGGTGGCCCATCTTGTGCTCCAGGAGGCCCCCTTTCCACTCTGCGATGTAAGTTAGTCCGCCGCTAGACTTGCGGATCAAATGAGTCTCGATGGCCTGTGAAAAACACTTATTTTTTAACATTTTGTAATCTTGTCTCAAATTCATACTAAAAATATGCCCAACATTAAAAAAAAGAATAAAGCACAACTCACAATCAGAGTTTGGTGTTACAAATCCATTCAACCTGAAATTACATGCTATTGCTTTCTGTATTCCTCCTCTAGTTTATGCCTTGTTTGGTTAGTCAGAATTAACACTGCTGCGCCAGCACATTTGGTTTTGCTTGGTTCTGTGACCAAACATTGTATTTCTTATATTCAAAAAACTTTCCCCTTCCCAAAGACAGGCCACTGTGCAGCAGTAATAGTTGGTCTGGTACATTTTCATTTCCACAAGTGGTGAAATAACATAAAGCCCAGGCCCTAAGGTGGATGAAGAACACAGCATATTTGTGCATGAGATCCAGGATGGTGGCAGAACTCTTCCTTTCACTTCCGTAGGCTTGAAGGGATAACACAATAGAGTGGCAAAGAGGAGGTGTTCTGGGGCCAGAAGACTTGGCTTCAAATTCCAGCTCTGACACTATCTCTAATTTGTGGGAGTGAACAATTTGCTTACTATATCCCTAAATCTCAGCATCCTATTCCATAAATGGGAACAATAGGATCTCCTGATAGGACTCTGCCACATTTTGTTTATAAAGCAGTCACTAATGCAAGTTGCACTTGATAAAAGTCATTTATAATTATCATTTACATCTCCAATGTGGTGACACTTGAATCAAGTTTCTCTCTAATACTTCCATTAAAAAGCACACTATTATATAATGAATAAATATACATATTTTAAAAATCAGAATAAAAATCTTTAAATTTGGGAGAAATGATAATGTTTACAAAAATGATTTATAAAACGTCTTTTATTTCTATCCCAGGTCTGTTGATATTCTCCTAAACTAGACAGGTAAGTAAAATATGCCTTATATTTTAAAAAGCAAAAATAAAGTGTGTTTGGCATTGCTAATCTCCAATTACTCTAACAGAAAATGCTCACCCTGCTGCCCCACAATTACTTCATGGAAGGAGAAAGGACATGACTGTGTCTATACCTGTACACTGCTATCAAGAGAGAGGGATTTATTAGGAAGCACATTTGGGAATAATAGACACAGAAAAAAACTTTTGATAAAGAAGAATGAAGGAAAATGAATACACAGGGAGCTAAAACCTTTCCTACCTTTATTAGAAATAAACAAATGAAACCAAGATGGTAAGAAATAAATGAACATATTACTGTGCTCATTAACTGTGGTTAAGCTAATGTTATTGATGGTTTAGTTATTACATTAATATTTCATTATTTTATGCAACTGAACATCTTAGATATTTACACTTCTCATAACACAAATTGCAATAAAGTCCTTCAAGCAGATACTTGTTCATCACCTAAGAAATTATTCTTTCTACATGGCAAGAGTAACAGCTTTTGAGCATGAATTAGAGAAACATTATTACCCTGTTATGGATCCTAAATAAAGTACAGTATTATTTCTGGCATGATCCGGACCAAATTGCTACCTCTTAATAAAAACTACAATGAGATTCCAAGACCTTCAAAGCAATAATTTTGTGTGGCCATGGGAAAATATAAATAAATACAAAGAAGGACAGTCTTCAGTAGATCTGAAAAAACTGTGTCAAGGATACAGATAATTGACTAGAAAAAAGAGTACTATATATTTTGTGATTTAATCCTTCTATAATTGATTTAAAAAATTGGTTTGATGAAGCCTTCAGAATCGTAAGTGTCTGATATGTCATCTGCCCAGGTATCATTTACCATTGTGAGTTCCTAGTGTAGTCTACAGATAGGGCCATGATAGCCAGCTGAAAGCTCAAAATATTTTGTTATTAAAATAATCAAATAAAACATATCACTCTGGGATTAAATGCTTCCCAAAATCTACTTGAAGCTACAACAGAGTAACTGTATCTTCAGTAATCAACTGTCCAGAACAATAGCGTACAACATCCTCCCCTTGGTTACAATAATCTTCTAAAGTACAACTTAGCAGAAATAAACTTTGCTGTAAAAGACATGGCTATTTCTCAAAACAGAAATTTAGTTGTTCTAGTTTTGCTTTCTAAGTTGAAAATATACAATGGATTGAAAATTAGCTTTTATTACTAAGAGAAGCAGGAAACACTTTGACTTCATTTGTTCTTAATGGATTTTCCTGTCAATGATTTGTCTGAATACAATATACTAAAAGTTGTGTGGGTATGGTTTTAGGAATTAGGAAGAAAATATTTCAAATAATATTTGAAAGCTGTCTTTTTTTGAACATCAAGATCTTAGAGGGCCAATTTAAGATTAGAATAATTAAAATGTCTGCCAGTATGGTAATTAGAGGATGACAGAATGGAAACTATAAAATACGGAGAACTCCCCAGGTTAAAATCTGAAACCTCATAGCAATGAGGAAAAATAAACCTAAAAGAGGCCATGTGGCTCATAACCTAGTTCGCTTTTGATGTTAATCACATGCCTTTATAAAGGCTGTGCCAAATGTAGGCACTCACTAAGGCACTTCTGGTTCCTACATTGTGGTCCTAAGGAGAGAATTCATATTTATCAAAGAATATGACTTTTTCAGATATGTGACTCTTAACTGAGGTTTAAACCATGCAAAAACTTTAACTGCCCTATTAGAAATAAACATCAAATATGATTACCATTATTACAATGATATTAGCAGATATCGAACTCTACCTAATTGGAAATATTTTGTAACTCACTCATGTAGTACACCACTTGTTCATTAAAACTTGATTAATATACAAATTATAAGTTAAGGCTGAGTGGCAAAGATGATTTAAATATTGGGTTACCTGAACAGCATCAAAATACATCTTCTTAGCTTCCAGATCTGTCTTGTCAGACATTAACCAGGCCTTCAGCAAATATTCATAGAAGCTGTCTCCAAGTCCTCCAACTGATACATGATCTGGAAAGAGAGGGAAATGAATTTTAGAGTGATTCAGCTTTTAATTCAGATAATGCAGCAAAATCACATTAGCAACTAGGATGCAACCCTATGTCAACTGCAAGTCACTGTTACATTTAAATTCCAACAAATCTCTTATTTTCAGAAAGATATTCTGAAATGAGCAGATGGGCTATTGACTAATGTAACATACTCTAAATAATTACCAGAGTAGTTTTGTAAACATGGAAGATAAAAGATATGTAATTACCCCTAATTCTAAAAATCTAGTTCTCTAGTGAAAAACACCCAACTAAAATGTTCACAGTATATATTTAAATACATTTTTATTTGCTTTAGTTCTGAATAATATAAAATTCTGGCAAAGCTATGAGTATTAGCAAATCTTTTTTAACAAGTGGTTTGTAATAAGTAAAACAAGAAGCTCCTCAGGTTCTTGCCATTATTATTATTTCTAAACTCACTCTGTCACCCAGGCTGGAGTGCAGAGGCACGATAATAGCTCACTATAACCTCGAACTCCTGAGCTCAAGTGATCCTCCTGCTTCAGCTTCCCAAGTGGCTGGGACTACAGGCACGCATCACCACGCCAGGCTCATTTTTAAATTTTTTGTAGAGATGGCATCTTGCTATGTTGCTTCAGGTGATCTACAACTCCTGGCCTCAAGCGATCTTCCCACCTGGGCCTCTCACAGAAGAGGGATTACAGGCATGAATCACTGTGCTCAGCCTATTATTATTTGATAAATTTTCTAGTGCTATGAATCTGAAGGGTCAAATACCTATGGGACAGGGGCAGTCAAAAAGAATATGGGGCAGAAGAAGAAGTTTTTCCTCCTAATACTCCATTCCTACAGTCCACCTTCACTGCCATTTATCATGCCAGATCCACTACATGTATTATCAACAATCTCACAACTGTAGGACAGATATCTTCATTTTTTTTTTTTTTTTTTTTTTTTTTTTGAGACGGAGTCTTGCTCTGTCACCAGGCTGGAGTGCAATGGCACGATCTTGGCTCACGGAAACCTCCACTTCCCAGGTTCAAGCGATTCTTCTGCCTCAGCCTCCCGAGTATCTGGGATTACAGGAGCCCGCCACCACACCTGGCTAATTTTTGTATTTTTAGTAGAGACACAGTTTCGCCATTTTGGCCAGGCTGGTTTTGAACTCCTGACCTTATGATCTGCCTGCCTCAGCCTCCCAAAAGTGCTGGGATTACAGACATGAGTCACTGCGCCTGGCCCAGAGTTCTAATGACAGTGCCCCTTCAATCTATTCCCCACATTAATGTCAGAGTAGCCCTCTTAATATATGAATGCGATCACTCTTTACTCGAAGCCTTTCAATCCTGTGTGTTTGGTGCCATGCAAGATCTCAATCTTGTCTATGCCATTCAGTCTTGCTCCACTTGCTCTCTGCTCACTTGCTATACCCCTTCTTTTGGCTCCTCAAAAACATCAGGTTCCATCTCATCTCAGGCAGGGCTTTTCTACGCCTTGTTCTCTCTGCCTGAAATGGACCCTAGGACCCCCTTCCCCTTCTTTAGTAGTTCTTACTCATACTTCATATCTGGGATCAAATGGCACTTCCTCACAGGAGTGTTCTCTGACAATCCCACTAGGTTCCCTTGTCACACACCTTTTGGTAGCACACATTTATCACCTGCAATTTCATAATGTGGTAACGATTTTCTTCTGCCTCCTCCACAAGATCTTGAACCAAGAGGGCAGAGACCAGACCTATTATGTTTCCCAGTCCACCGCAGCCCCTGGACAGTGTCTTGCACATGGTAGGTACTCAACAAATAATCGACGAACAAAGCAAAATTCTTCTATGTCAACCTTAATAAAGGGCTGTAACTACTCAAGCCAAAGAGCTATGTTTTAAAGCAGTTAAGTATGTGATTTTCTTATTGCAGAAAGTGTAGAATTATAGTTTAAATTTTAGTGTAAAAATATATTTAAAAAATTCTAAGTCTGATTTTTGAAGTGACCTTTACGGTTTCCTAAATCAACATAGAAACCTCTGAAATTTACAAACTAAATAGACTAAGTACGAACTCATCAATAATAAGCCCTGTTGTTATCAACGTGATTGTAGGAGACACACGCAAGCGATGCGTGGAAAAGCAAATCATGGTTTGGCACTGTCAAAACAACACTGACTCGATGAAGTGATAGGAAATGATGGCCAGGATCCAGACGTGTCATTTGGAGTTAAAGCAATGAGAGCTGAAAACCAATGGCCAGAAGCAGCTTGATGTTTTCCTTCCCCTAGGTTATGATTTTCTAATAGATGGAAGAAGCAAGTTTGGGCAGTTGGGGATTTTTTTAAAAAAAGAAAAAAGTGTTACATAAGAATACATTTGTTTTAATTAATTTTGGTAAAGTGCTAGTTTTCTATTTTTAAAATTTCCTGCCTATAAAAATTTCACATTTGAAAAAAAAAAAAACAAGACAAAGGAACGTAGAAGAGAAACAGGTCTTCTCATTAATTTAGCATGTCACTCACTAAGCTTCCTTCAGGCCTGGATGGCTGTTTGTCAACACAGTCCTGTGTAAACATCTTAGCGGATGTGGGGGAGAGCAGGCCTGATTTTATCAGCAGGAAAGGATCAACCTACTTCTAGAAATAACATAATATGGTATTTTTATGTTCAACTGCTCTAAATGTGAGGTTGCAATGAGCTGAGATCATGCCACTGTACTCCAGCCTGGGTGACACAGTGGGACCCCGTCCCACAAAAAAGAAAAAAAAAAAAAGAAAAAATATGAATATTCGTACTATTTGGTGTTTGTTTGCCTTTGTTCTCAGTGAGGCTTCAGCAGTTTCACCTGACACTGTAGGTGTAAATATCAACACATTAGAAAAGGCAGAAAGTCTTTCAAAGTACCACTATTAAAAGCAGACGCAGAAAGAGAGATGAGATACACAGCACATATGTATTCACAAAATTTAAGTAAGTAAACATCCACTAAGTGCAAGATACTGTGTACTGGCTTAGTAAATATGACTAAGACATGTATTACATGTCTTGATATTATATATTATTATACTAGTATTATAATAAAAATAGTTTCGACCTTGTGGGCCTCCTCAGAGGTCTCAAGGACTTCCAGTGATCTGTCGACCACACTTAGGTAAGTGGTAACCTTGACTACAGTCCTAAGGTTTCAACAGCTAGGCCTTCTAGAGCTACAGACATATTTTAGCATATGGATTTTAGCATATTCTTTCCTATTAAATTATTCTTTAAGAAAAGTACTTCTAAAGTAATAGTGAGGTATCTAAGAACATGATATTAAAATATAAAGAAAAAACCCAAATTAGAGTAAAATCTTAAGGCAGTGTACTCTTGCCACAGTTGGGTATCTCAATATTCTTCACTTGTTTTCAGCTATTTAATCTACTACTGTTTTTCCAAATCAGCTTGAGAACATTTCTTTCAACTACTCTGAATCTTTATGCCCCTGCTCAAAATCGTCTGAAGAGTCTTAAGTGCAGGCTTCTAGGATCAAAAGTCCTTGTGCAATACTTTCTCCCATCCTAAAGGTAATTCTACTGGCAAGAAACCTTTATATCTGACAGCTTAAAATTAAGAAGAGAAAAACAGGCTGTTTGCTCTTCCAATTTCCCAACTCTTAAAAATTCAGGCTCCTCTCTCATTATATAGCCATGCAGAAACAGAATGTTAGGAAGCAGAATGGTCTACCTACTCTCTATAAAACCCTCATAGTCATTAGTACAAAGGAATGAATTTTCTTTCTATCCACATGACCAACTTGTTACAGGTTAGCATCCCCACACTACTCTGGCCAGATCTTCCCTTTCTGATTCATAGCTTTAAATGTGCTTATATGTCATCACACTTGGAGTTATATACGAAAAATACACAATCCAGTTTCCTGGTAACACGATCTGATGACAGAAGCCTGTTTATTAAAGGAGCCATGCCCTTTTCTCCTTTTCTAAACATTTCTCAACAAAATCTGTGCTGCTTTTGTGCTTCCTCTCTCTCTATGAGTACAGTACCAAAAAGAGCTATAATAATGCAAATCTTCTGACTTACGTTGACCCCACTGTCCACTACTGGGATTCAGATAGTTAGGATAAAGGCCTTGCGGTTTTTCCAGTTTGTTCAGTACTGTTCGAATATTCATTACCTATAATGGAAAATAAAACGTTACTGTGAAAATCTAAAAAACAATTTTCATGCCATTCTTCTTCTTGAACATACAAGTTGACTTAAATTATGCAGAGTTAGAACAAAGATAATTGCTGTTAGCTTATTATTACAAACATAATGGCAGTAAGTGAATATAGTCACAGTGATTAGTTATCTACCATTAGCCAGATGCCATACTAGGAACAAGGGGCCAGTGGATAAACAAAGTCACCACACTCTTAGAATTGTGCATCCTAGTGGGATGGGACAGACAATAAATAAATAAATAGATAAATAAATACATAAGTCTAGTCATGTGTCACTTAATGACAGGGATACATGCTGGGAAACACAGGCAATTTAACTGTTGTACAAACATCATAGAGTACACTGTCACAAATGTAGTTGGCACAGCCTACTGTTTCTAGGTTACAAACCTGTGTAGTGTATGTTACTGTACTGAAGTATTTGTGTATCTAAACATAGAAAAATACACTATAAAAGATGAAAAATGATACCTTTCTATAGGGTTATACATTTTATAATCCTATACATAAATACAGGGCACTTTGTATAGGGCATTTATCATGAAGGAAACTCGCAGGACTAGAAGTTGCAGGGGATGAGTTAGTGAGTAATGAGTGAATGTGAAGGCCTGGGACATTACTGTATAGTACTGTAAACTTTATAAACATAGTACACTTAGCCATTATTAATACATTTATAAAAGTATTTTTCTTTCAATAATAAATTAACCTTAGTTTACTGTAATTTTACTTTATAAGCTTTTTAATTAAAAAAATTTTTGACTCTTTTGTAATAACCATTAGCTTAAAACACACTTTGTATAGTTGTACCAAAATATTTTCTCTTCATATTCTTATTTATAAGCTTTTTTCTATTTAAAATTTCTTTTTAAAGTTGTTTAACTTTTTAAACTTTTTGTTAAAAACTAAGACACATATACACATTAGCTTAGGACTCCACAGAGCAGGACCATCAATATCACCGTCTTCTACTTCTACATCTTATCCCACTGGAAGGTCTTTCAGGGGTAGTAGCATGCACGGAGCTGTCAACTCCTGTGATAACAATGCCTTGAAGAGGAATACCTCTTGAAGGACCTTGCTTCTACAGCTAACTTAAAAAAAAAGTGGTACATTCTAAAATAACAATAAAAACCATAGTAGTACATAAATCAGTAATGCAGTCATTTAATTATCAAATATTATGTACTGTACATAATTATATGTGCTATACTTTTATACGACTGGCAGTAGAGTATGTTTATGCCATCACCACCACAAACATGTAAGTAATGCATTGCACTATGACATTATGACAACTATCATGTCACAAGGCCATAGGAATTTTTTCAACTCCATTATAAACTTACAGGACCACTGTCACATATGTGGTCCATTGTTGACTGAAACACTGTTAAGTAACACCTAACTGTATACTATGTCAGGAGATGATAAATACTGTGGAAAAAAATAAGAGGGTGCTATGGATTGAACTGTGTACCCCTAAATTCATATGCTGCAACCCTACTTCCCAGTGTGATTGTATTTGGAGATTTATTTGGAGATGGCAATTAGGTTATGACGGTAGAGCCTTAAACGGGATTAGTGCCCTCATAAGAGACACAAGAGCTCCCTCTCTCTCTGTGACTCCTTCTCTCCCTCAGAGCACAAAGAAGACATCATGTGAACACACACTGGGACAGTGCTCGTCATCTACAAGCCCAGGGAAGAGGCTCAGAATGAAACCTACCTCTCATGGGCAGTTTGATCTCGGATTTCCCAGCCTCCAGAACTGTAAGAAATAAATTTCGGTTGTTTCTGGCTGCATTTTTGTTATGGTAGCCCAAGCTGATTGAAGAGTAACGGGACAGGGTGATGTGGAGAAGCTATCCCATGTTAGTCAGCGTGGCGCGGCGAGGCAGAGGTGTTTGAGCAGAATATTAGAGAAGTGAGGGAGTAGGCCACGTGGAAATGTGGAGGAAGAGCACTCGGAACAGAGAGAGGAGCAAGTACAAAGGCCCTGAGGAGATGGCAGGTTTGCAATGCTACTGAGGCCAGAGGTGAGGAGGCAAAGGGGAGAATGTCAGCAGACAGGGGAGAGGAGAGCCAGGGCCCAGGTCACCCAGGCCCCACAGGCCACAATAAGGGCCTATTTTACTCTGAGTGTCATGGGAAGGCTGAGGGGGTAAGTGAGAAAGTGGTGGTCAGGTGGCTACTGTATGGTGTACATACAGTACACCAGGTGACCTGATGGATCTCAGATCAGGACAGCAGTAGAGGCAGTGAGATACCCAAAGGATTTTTTAGTGGACTGGGCCTGGGGTTTACCAAAAAGAACCAGGAGGAGACCACTGGGTACAATGAGATGTCATTTACCAAGATAGCAAAGACTGCAGGAGAAGCACGTCTAGGCGTTAAGTCTGAGGCATTTTAAGTGGGACTTGTCTATCGGGCCTCTTAGTGGAGATGTTTAATAAACAGATATAGAGTCTGGATTTCAGGGGACAGGTTGGGACTGAAATAATAAACTTGGAGTCTAGAGTATAGAGATGGTATGTAAAGCCCAGAGACTGGATGCAACAATGTAGAGAGTGAATATAAAAAAGAAGAGGCACAGGATTGAGTGCTAGGGCTTTCCAATATTTAGAGGGTGGGGTGTTGAGGAGGACACAAAAAAGACAGAAGGAGCATCCAGCAAAAGAGGAGACAAACCGGGAGAGTATTACATGCCAAGCACAAAGTGTATCTCAGGAATGAAGAACTGACTGACTGTGTCGAATGCTGAGAGGGCAAGGAAGATGAAGGGGAGAATGGTAAGTGGCTTTAGCACTATTGTGCTCACTGGTCACTGCGACAGGTGTGGCTGGGGGAAAAGTCCTACTGGAGCAGGTTCAAGAGACTTGAAAAGTAGACAACAGAGACGACTCTTTCAAGGAATTTTACTGTAAAGGGAAGCCAAAAAGCAGGTTGAAAATAAAAGTAGAGTGATGGGGGGAACATGAATTTATCCAAATATTGATGGGTTTGCTTTTGGAAAACGGGGGACCAATTCAGGTGCAACATCACATTTGTATAACACTTTCAGTCTGTCTTTCACATAGGTGGCTCATGTAGTGCATTTATTACTAAATATTTTTAGATAAGGAAACAAACTTCAGATGAGTTAAGTAACTAACTTAAGGTAGAGGGAACCAGAGGTGGAAGCCGTGTCCTCACATCCTGAGCTAGAGTGGTGCACTGGAAAGGCTGTAGGTTTACAGTTTGGCTAAATGAAATGCTGCATGTTGCAAAACTTCAGAAAGAGCTATAACAAATTTGGTTATTATTTCCACATCAAAAATTCCTAAACCTTCTCAGAGAGGATACTGTTTCTCATTAGTGTTGCTTTGCAGGCCAAGGCACATGGAAGAATCTCACCTTTTCAGCAAAGATGGGGTTTCCTGATAAGTGGCTCAAGTGCATAAACTCCAAATGCAGGGTTCCAAATTCTGCCAGAATACTGCTGCCTCCAGAGGCCCAGGGCCAGTTCCTTCCAATACCACTAAAGAAGAGATGACATCGAAGAGTTACGGGTCAGACTAACTCCATTTTTCACTATCTAAATAGTAGACATGAAATAGACAGCTTTTAAAAAAAGGCATCCTAGCTAATAGTCCACTCTAGATATTATAAAACCAAGCACTGTCTTCTTTGGCTACCAGTTTTAGGGTTTGACTCCTATCTCCAAATTGAAAATTACTGTTGACTTAATTTAGAAAAAAGCTGCTGAGTACTTGCTGTTGGTGAACAGGCAAATCTTTTGGGAAGTACAGGTGCTATATAGATGTATCACCATTCCACGTAGAATACAAAAGAAAATCTGACCAAAACACTCCCACCATGCCCAAATGCCACATAAAGCTCTTCAACATTTTAATTTCAGCCTGAGAGTCCAAGGAATTTTGGACATTCACGTTCTATACAAAATTTTATTTGGATAGAAGATAAATTTCAAAGATTCATTAATTATAGACTCACTTCATCCCTCTCCAAATCTTCCTGCATTTACCAGACTTTCTTTCTTACATGTATCTTCACACTATTTTATCTTTTTCTAAGCATATTACCTAAGGTGCTAACTCGTTCTGTACTCTATATAACCTATGATCAAGAATCTCAACAAAATTATGTTATAAAAATCTGGAAAGGTCAAAGCCATGAGCTTCAGAAATTACTGCTTCATGGCCTTTCTTGGAGAAATGCTTTTTTTTAAAAAACTAGGCCTTTTAAAAAAGTTACAAACATACGTACATACAAATACACATAAAGTGACTCCTGAGACATGGCAGTACTCTTGGGTACAGTTTATTTCTGGAGGGCCACTTAACACTTCAAGAAAGATGTGGTAATTCAAAAGAATAAAGTCCGTTATTCTCCTAATGAATTCCCTTTCTGACAGCTAAAATCCCACACTTTTAGTTTAGATGCACATTTAGTGCATGCCTATTATTTGCTAGGACTATACATGGCATTGGGTTACAAGCATGGTTATGATAACCCATCACTTTTTCTCAAAGACCTAATAGTGCAATGACAGAACAAGAACTAAGCATAAATAGTTCTAATCACATATGATGAATGCTGAGATAAATGTGTGAAGAGTTCTCTGAGCATCTAAAGCTGGGACACACAATCCAGCATGGTGGGGATGGATCACAGAAGACTTCTTCAAGGAAGAGACTCCTGAGTTGATTCTTGAAGGGTGAGTATGAGTTGGTGAGGAAAAAATGATGAGAATCTGGGCAAGGGAGAACACACGAGCAGTGGGGCTGGCCAGGAACCAGAGGCAGCTCTTACACTGCAGAATGGAGGGAAGGGAGGTTGGTGGGAGAGAAGGCTGGAAGGATAGGCTGGAGCCAGGTCTTAACGGCTTGTGGAATTCTCACTTTCCTCTCTTTCTAAGGTAGACCCCATCAAAATGCTGCTCTTGGTGTCCACCCTCACTTTGTTTTTTGCCATATATCAGTCACAGCTCTGGGTAAGCCCTTTCAGTCCTGTCCTGGTGTCTGCTGCCAGGCTGCTGAGGAATGCTGAGGAAGAGAGAAACCATGAGGATGACTGGCGCTTGCAGTCCTGGGCTCGCCTCACTCTCACTTCCTGCTCCCTTCTACAGCAAAACCTAGAGTTTCCTCCAAAACACTGATATACTGTACATCTAAGAAAAAGTAAAGAGAATGTGGCACATATACACCATGGAATACTATGCAGCCATAAAAAATGATGAGTTAATGTCCTTTGTAGGGACATGGATGAAACTGGAAAACATCATTCTCAGTAAACTATCGCAAGGACAAAAAACCAAAACTGCATGTTCTCACTCATAGGTGGGAATTGAACAATGAGAACTCATGGACACAGGAAGGGGAACATCACACTTGGGGGACTGTTGTGGGTGGGGGGAGGGGGGAGGGACAGCATTAGGAGATATACCTAACGCTAAATGACGAGTTAATGGGTGCAGCAAAACAACATGGCACATGGATACATATGTAACAAACCTGCACATTGTGCACATGTACCCTAAAACCTAAAGTATAATAATAAAAAATAAAAAAAAAAAGAAAAAGTAAAGAGAAATAAGACACAGAGATCTGAAAATAATATATTCATTTATTTTACAAAATGCCTTAAATTTATTAGGCTCTAGGAATGTGAGTCAGGTTTTACTTTCATAGTTGGCTTATAAAAAAGAATTTCCAATCATCCAAATAGGACGAATAGCTACTTTCAAAGTTTACTAACATATGGCAAATGCACATGGTAATTGGTCATTAACTAGTTGTCATGACATATCAATGTTTTATTCTAATCACTCCATCACTGACCAACGTCAATAAGCCTATTTAGCAAAACTACAAATTTCTGTGGTCTGGAGAAATGTTAAAAACAAAGCTGCGACATAAGGCAATATCAGGGTAAGAGGAGATGATGACTTTATCCTGGAAAAGAAAGAGAACAGTGTTGAGGAAGCCCATCCCGCCTTCCAGATCTTCAGGGACTGGTTAAGTTTGGGGATTAGAGCATGTGGTAGCACACTCAGATGAGAAAGTTAAGCAATATAGATGTACTAAACAAAACCTCAAATTACTTTGTATCCATGTATTTGTTCTCTGCCATTAATGTGGTGAATCAAGAGAAAACCAGAGATATACTGGAAAAGCATTCAATATGTTTAGAAACATTTCTTAACATTTAATTTAAAAAGGGTTAAATTTATCCTTCCTCCCTCTTTGTACACATTCCTATCAGAAGGAAAATGGTACTCTTTTCTGTCACCACCCCCCCAACCCCCAACCACGGAAGCAAGAACATTAAAATCACTAGCAGAGGAAATGTTATGCTAATAGAAAGAAAACTGGATTTAGAATATAAAGTATGTTCATATGAAAGGACATCTTTGGTTACCATTCATTCAGTCTGCAGAATTAATGTATTTCAGTAAGATTACTTATGAGATCAACAGTTGTACTGGCTCTTTATAAGTCAGGGAAGGGGTTCAAGAAATTAGAGATGGCACAACTATAGACATTAGATGAGGACATGGGGCACACACCTATCTACCACAGGCCACCACAGCTGACATGTGTGTGTGTCTCACAGAAATGGCTGCCTCCTGTCTTGCATAGCAAGTATGTAAGCTTTGGTCACTCACAGATTGAGGGAGATGAATTGAATGATTTCTAAAGTCGTTGTCTTTTAAATTCTATAAATCTACCGAGGAATCTATGTGTTTGTAAGGATTTAATGTTTAAAATGACGTATGGACATGGGCATTTGACACTAAAGTGGGGGGGGGGCGGTTGGTGACAAAGGGAAATGAGGCCAGAGAGAGTTCAGCTCCCTTGGTCTGGTGGAGGGGTCACAGTGTCTTGGGCATTCCTGGTTACCAAAGGTGAGGCTGGGCCAAAAACGAATTTTATCTATGGCAGTGGGAGATTTAAAATGTCTCTAACTTCAGTTCCATTATGACAGTATTTTAAAGACAGCTATGGTGTTCTTTATCTGGCCTATTTTACAAAAACTAATAATATTTGGAAAAATATTTTAAAGATAAAAAATAATAGTTTGTGTTCAGAAACCATTAGTTCCATAAGACAGGCATGAAAGGAAAAGATATTTAAATATTACCAATCTTGTTACAACGACTACATTTTAAGCCAAGACGACAAGTCGGCCAGTGGAAATATATACACAAAAAGGCAATAAATGTGGTCTGGGGAGCTGCCAAGTGTTTGGTTCAAAGGATTCTGCAGCAGAACTTCCAACTTCTACATCACTCTAATTATTTATTTCTGTTTCTTCCAATTCCTACTTCTTCCATTTTAAATTGGAGTATTACTTAATGTATATGTTTCAATTTTTAAATTTTCCATATTCTATAAAGGTAATAAATATTTAAAAAGAAATATATCACGACTAAAATAATAGATTTTGGCAACTATAATTAGAAATATCTCTTTAAAGGAATTGAGTCACTATGATCTTTTGAAAGTGTGGAATGCTTTTGTTGCTTTGGAAGCTATAATTTGAATGTAGTTTATTAACTGGTAATATACTTCATCCTACTTTACTCAAAAACAAGAAGGCATAATTATTTACAGACCTCAGAGCTCTGATAGCAATGGGCTTTATGTGCTTTTCCTCCTGTCTCCTGGGAATGGTTAATAGGGCCAGAGGAAGGAACCGCAGTACTAATGGTGCTAATCTATTCATATCTGAATCCTGTGGGAGAGATGCTAACTCTTTTCCTAGAGCCTGTAATGATTCAGCTAGTTAGAGGATTGTTCTGGATTGATGGTGTATTCTTTCAAAATAATCTTAAGGGAACTCAAGGGACAGGTTGCTGTGTGTCATGCATCATTCTGGTAATCTCAGCACTTTGGGAAGCTGAGGCAGCCAGCCCACTTGGGTCCAGGAGTTCGTGACCAGCCTGGGCAACATGGTAAGACCCCATCTCTACAAAAAATACAAAAATTAGCTGGGCATGGTGGCGTGCACCTGTAGTCCTAGCTACTTGGGAAGTGGAGGCAGGAGGATCACTTGAGCCTGGGAGGCGGAGGTTGCAGTGAGCTGATTGCCACTGTACTCTAGCCAGAGTGATAGAGTAAGACCCTGTCTCAAAAAAAAAAAAAAAAAAAGGTATAAGTTACAGTGACTGTCCCAATACAATTTGGATCATTAACACATATATTTGGCTACCTATTATCATCAAATGTACCAGATAATTTATAGAACTGAAGCAACTCTAACAATTGCCAGATGAATATATAAACAAAGCATTAAATAGTTATAAAGTCTTGATTAGCTATGACTTTCGATTTATTCTTCCTCATGGCTTGCTATTTTATGCAAAATGGGAAATGAACCAAAATTAATTTTCTTGAGAATTCTGGTTTGAGTAATTTCTGAGCCGTAAACAAACTTCATTCAAGTTCATAGTCCAGAATATAGCTGACTCCTTGGGGTTATACAGTTACCAATTTTTGGAAGAAAAAGTCTCCCTCACATCCCATACAATTATTGCAAAGCCTGTCATGTATGCAAATAGAATGGCAAACAGGGATATTTAATTCAAAAGAGCAGATAATCCAACATTATTCCTTTTGGATTTTAGCACAGATTGGGAAAGAATAATCAGAAATTTCATCAACGATTGTGTCATTTAGCTGTATTCTCAAAGTGAATTGATTTTTAGATAAAGCAATTTCGGCTTCACTTACAAATGCGTCCTTCCTGAAAAGGTTTGCACAGTGCCGATCTTTCAAGTTTACACTCTTAAGACCTCACTAAGAGCTGGAATAACAATTCCAGGGGACTGGCATTATAAGACTAGCCACGATTCTATTGCAGCTTGCAGAAACTCTGACTGTGGAAGACTACTTCCCAATAACTATCCCTCTGGGGAAATGTGGCTAACAGAGGGCAGCTATTTACTGAATTAACCCATAAACCCCAGCTTCCTGCTTTCAAACAGCAGCAGGGTAAATCGCCACACAACTTTTTAACTAAGGGCCAAGATAATGTTTAAAATTAGTCATAACTTGCTCCATCTCATCACAGGTAGTTGTTTTAGACAGAGCTGAAACTGAAGATGTAACAATTTAGCTTACTCTGACTCTCAGTATTGCTGTTCTTACATCTGACTATCTTGGGCTGTGCAGGAAGACGGGGGTTATGAAGACAAAGATGGCGAGAGGCACTCTGATTCCACAAATAACCTGCTCCTGAGAGGTTCAAAGATGCCATATTTCTCGCTCCCATCTATCTTTTGGGTAAGATCTCCTTGCTAACTTCTATCAACAAATTGCAGATAAGTCGAGTGCAGTTTCTGTCCAGTTACTGGGCAAGTTGGGATATTCTAAAAATAGCTTCAGAGAACACCACCAAAAAAGCAAGCAGAACTGATGAAAAAGCAATTTGGTGTATTTAGATGGGCATGCATATACACCACTTAAAAAAAAATCAGTCCTACATGTTGCTTTAAATATACACTGCATTTTTCACATTTTCCATGCCAATCAATGTACATCATTATTGCGGTTGAGTGCATGCTATCTGACTAATAGATACATTATTTAAAAAAATTTTCCAAGGATATATTCCGATTTATTTAAACTCACTGCAGCACTGGACACTGAAGCTTATTTATTTATTTTATTTATTTATTTATTTTTTGAGACAGAGTCTTGCTCTGTCGCCCAGGCTGGAGTGCAGTGGCGCAATCTCGGCTCACTGCAAGCTCCGCCTCCCGGGTTCACGCCATTCTCCTGCCTCAGCCTCTCTGAGTAGCTGGGACTACAGGTGCCTGCCACCACGCCCGTTTAATTTTTTTGTATTTTTAGTAGAGACGGGGTTTCACCGTGGTCTCGATCTCCTGACCTCGTGATCCAACCGCCTTGGCCTCCCAAAGTGCTGGGATTACAAGCGTGAGCCACCGCGCCTGGCCAAAGCTAATTTATTTTTATATTTTTGCCACTATAAACCATTCAGTGGTGTGTCTAGTTTCTTTTTTTTCCCATTCCTGTCATGTTTATGAATTGTTTCTTTTTAAAGCTAACTTATTTTCAGACAAAAATGTCTACAAAGATTCCAGCTGGAAGATGTTAGTTTAATTATCTAAACTGATAATGAGGAAGGACTTGGGAATGTGTATTAGAGACATAAACATCCACTACTTACAGAGCTATTTCTCTTTACAGTGTGGGCCAATGATATCCCACCTCATATGGTAGCCTCTATAGCCCTTGGAATATTGCACATCCACCTGTTGTAAATCATCATATTGAGTCCTTTTAAAACTGGGGAGGGGAAATCTACACACAATCGTTTATATCAAGATATTTTTCTAATAAGCTTCAAGATGGAATAGAAGCATAGTATATTCCATCTTCGGAAATAATAATATATGAAATTAGTTTGCCAAACATCTCTTAAAATTTCCCCTTACTTTGATTTTAGATACAACTGTCCCATCATTGTAAGAGTTAAATACATATTTTCATTTCAAGACAGTACTTAAGACACTAACACCATAGTGAAATTTGGCTATGTTTGTTCATCTCTTTCATTCTATGGATCATCTATGGCTTAAGACACATGAAGTCAGTACAGACTTCCGGCTTTTAGTAACTCTCCAAATTCTGTCCTATGGTCTCTTACTGTAGCCAGTGTGGCCAGTATTACTCGCTTCTCCTAGTTTCTAAGATCATCAGCAACAGAGATCCGTGCATCACGCACATGTTTTATCCCAAAGTCTATAGCAGTACCAAGAAACAGCAGTGCTCAATATATGCTTAATTTAATAAAACCGAAAAGCAAAAGCGAAGAGGTTGTGTCATTGGCTCCCACCCCAAACTTACATCTAGATAATCTAATCCCATATTTAGTGTCACCACATACATGCCCCTCTTACAGCCAATTTAAGGAAAACTTCCTCTTCCAGGCTGATCCCATGATTTACTATCACAAATTTGCAATGGTCTGAAGTGACTTCTAAGAGTCAAGAAAAGGTGAAATGAGGAAAACAATGACAGGGTGGTAACTTCTTATGAAGGCTTAAATTTTATTCAATTTAAATGATTGTCTCTTATTCTGAATCTCTGTCCTTCCTATTTTTGTGATGTTAAACTTATCTTTTTTTTTTAATGAAATAATAGTAGGGTTTTTTTTTTTTTTTTTTTTTTTGAGATGGAGTCTCGCTCTGTCGCCCAAGCTGGAGTGCAGTGGCGCGATCTCGGCTCACTGCAACCTCCACCTCCTGGGTTCAAGCAATTCTCCTGCCTCAGTCTCCTGAGTAGCTGGGATTACAGGTGCCCGCCACCACGCCTAGCTAATTTTTTGTATTTTTAGCAGATACGGGGTTTCACCGTGTTAGCCAGGATGGTCTCAATCTCCTGACCTCGTGATCTGCTTGCCTCGGCCTCCCAAAGTGCTGGGATTACAGGTGTGAGCCACTGTGCCCAGCCAATAGTAGGTTTTTTTTGGTATACTTTTTAAATGAAATAAAAACATTGGTAACCTAAGGCCAGTCTCTCAATAATTAGGAAAATTTTTACCTGGCCTATGAAAGCTACAAGTCTGGCACCATTAGTCTCAGGGCCCAGCTGAAGCACCAGAGCAATTACTATTGGAAAGAACAGTTCACTATCAATTATACCAAAAGTAATGGTAGTTTTTGGCAGAAATTCTGAGGCATAAAGGCCAATATTAAGTGATTCTGTTCAACAGGTTAAAAAGTAGCACTTCGGGGATGCATTTTGCCAAACTCAGCAACTTAAGACTGAGCCAGTCAGTCAGGCATAATTTACTGAGTGCTTACTCTATGCCCGTTACTGTGCCATCCAAACACCAAACACCCTAGGAAATATGCTCAGGTTATTTCTGATGACCAAGATGTTCTACCCTGAAATGTTGGAGGATTGGGGTCTCAACTGCAACTCAATTAAATTTTGTTCTGACAGCTGAGTAGAGGAAAAACAGTTTTTGGAAAACCATTTATGTTCCTCTTCTGGGCATTACTTAGCCAAGATCAAGAGGGTCTAATTAAACTTCTATAAAATAAACTGAATTTCATCTGACTGGTATATGAAACACACTGATATCTTATTACCCATTTCAGCAGATCCTTACTGTAGGTCTTTTCCGGATATTAAACTACTTAGGATTAAGTGGAACGGATTCATTCCTTGATGCCTAATACATTAATTATCACTACACTTCAGAGTGGGTAATCAACTGTTTTAAGGCAGGATCAGTAAAATGGATGCTATTAAGAAACCCACAGGGAGAAAATGGTATTCAAATTCCCAAATGATGAATTAATATGAAGGGAGTTTAGGAAAACAGATGATGTCTAGGTAATCAGGATCAATAATTAGGGTGTAATTTTTAAGCTGCATGAGGTAAGTTTAGATATTTCTCTTCAAATTAAATGCATCTACCCAACCAAAAGAAACCAGACAGTTAATTAAACCATCTTATAATTTAAAATGGTAGCTTTTCTTACTTTTGGTTATTTTATGAAAGAAGTAATGCACAAATAAAAATGTGAGCATAGCTTGTGATAAAAACAAACAGATTCAGAGATTACTGTCAAACAGATGCTGAAGAATAAAGCTACCAAACTACTTCATTCTCATTTTCCTTCTTTCTGCCTACAGCTTATGGTTTGGAGGTTGTTGGATGCTGTGTTATGAAACACTTTGGCATCTAAAATTTTAAAAACATAAAGATAAAAGAAAAAGACAAAAGAATAAAAAGGACAATAAAGAATAAAAAAGTGAGGAAAACTCAGCAATAAAGATAGATAATCTTTTCAACAGAACATAAACTACTACAACGAAGTCAATGTGTACCCTGTTTTGGTCCTTAGAAACACCTTTATATAAAACATAGTCAGCGTTAAAGGACAATCTGCATATAATCAGCTCTTTGCTGCCTTGCGATATCTTCTGTGTTTCAACTTCTCATGCAGATCTAAAGGCAGAAAAACAATTGTTTCTTTTATTACCACCACCACTCCCTCAAAAAGATAGTTAGTAATAGATGCCATTTTATAACTGCTGCATTTATAATAAGGCAGCGACAAATCCATTTCTAACATATCACAGTAATCCATTATATTTTCTATGAAATAGAAAACAAACAAGGTTTATTACTCAAGTTAAAATATTTTCATGTGTTGATACTTTCAATTTATGTTTGCATTTAATTTACATGTTTATACATTTTCAGTGATTAAGATTATATTATTGGATAAATATATTGCAAATGTAATGAAACTCCTAAAAACATTTTTTTTTTTTAGATGGATTCTTGCTCTGTCAGCCAGGCTGGAGTGCAGTGGCACGATCTTGGCTCACTGCAACCTCCGCCTCTTGGGTTCAAGCAATTCTCCTTTCTCAGCCTCCTGAGTAGCTGTGATTACAGGCGTGCACCACAACACTTGGCTTAATTTTTGTATTTTCAGTAGAGATGGGGTTTCACCATCTTGGCCAGGCTGGTCTCGAACTCCTGACCTCGTGATCTGCCCGCCTCAGCCTCCCAAAGTGCTGAGATTCCAGGTGTGAGCCACCGCGCCCAGCCCTAAAAACTTTTATAAAGTAAGAATAATCAAAATGGGGCTATTTTTCATGTTCTGAACTTCTGGTAGCCTCCTAATAATGATACTAACATTAAAAAATGTTTCAAAGAACAAAGTAACTGGCTGATAGTAAAACTACATATTTTCTAGAAGAAATATTCAAAGTACATCAGTGTTGACAGAAATAACTGCAGTTTATAAAAGAAGTTTTTAAATTGTTTGTAAAATGCAAAAAGTAAAAACATCACTATAGTATTTTGTATTTTTGTTTTGTTTTTTTAGACAGGGTCTCACTCTGTCACCCAAGTTGGAGTGCAGTGGCATGATCTCAGCTCACTGCAGCCTCTTCTTCCTGGGCTCAAGCACTCTTCCCACCTCAGCCTCCTGAGGCGCACACCACCATGGCTGGCTAATTTTTTGTATTTTTGGTATAGATGGGATTTCGCCATGTTACCCAGGCTGGTCTCGAACTTGTGAGCTCAAGAGATCTGCCTGCCTTGGCCTCCCACAGTGCTGAGATTACAGGCATGAACTACCACACTTGGCCCACTATAGTATTTTGAAACAAATAACCGTCATTATTTTGCCTTTAAGGAAATACTCAGATAAATGAATGCTACAAGAAAACTGTTAACTTTTGGAAACTGTATTTTTTAGAAAGCATTATAAAATGCTAAAATAAAAATCTCAGAATAGCATTTTGAAATTAGAGATACTACACTCATAGGTGGGAATTGAACAATGAGAACACATGGACATGGGAAGGGGAACATCACACACCGGGGCCTGTTGTGGGGTGGGGGTAGGGGGGAAGGATAGCATTAGGAGATATACTTAATGTTAAATGACGAGTTAATGGGTGCAGCACACCAACATGGCACATGTATACATATGTAACTAACCTGCACGTTACGCACATGTACCCTAAAAGTATAAAAAGAAAAAAAAAACAAAACAGAAATTAGAGATACTAATCATTCTCATTTTATCTTTAAGGAAAAGGAAGAAAGAAAATAAAAACCTTTCTTCTTTATGTTCTGCTAATGGAATCTGGGCTTTACATGGCATCAAGCAATAGTATGAGGTAAACGGCAAACGATACAGAAAAGTTTATGTAATAATTAGGCCCAAAACTCTCACTTCTAGGGAATCATTAGGGGTAGAGATTGGTAATGTGGTAAGAAGAGTCCCTATGAGATAGATGAATCTGAAACAGCAGGAGAGAGGCTGAACTTCAGACTGTTTATACTAGACTAATACCAGACTTTTCCAGATAGATCTGGTGTGAAATGAACTGTTGAGAAATAAAGCAATGAGCCAGTGGGAAGATTCCATAGTTTATAGATTGGGTCTACACTTGGCACAAAATGTATCTTACAGTTGGGATGAGTTCCTTCCTTTTCCTTGAATGTCAATTTAAGTATAATAACAATACTTTTTGGGCTATTTTTCTCTTTACTCAAAATGAAAATGTTTTCTTGGATCCCACGGGGGAAAACAGATATTCTTAGAACTTAAGATTACTTATTTCAGTTAACAGTGGAATGCCAATGTGAAAAATGGTAAAACTGTCTTGTAATGTGAAATGCAAAATAGAAAATAAAACAGGTTGATGTGGTGGAGTCTGATAAGAAGCTTCTTTAGACTGACTTGTTGTGAAGAACATGTAGAAGCAGAGATCTTCAAGCTGAGACCACAAACGATCGAATGAACCTGCCAGTGAAGACCTGGGAGTGGCTCTTACAAGTGTCCTAAGTTAGGCATGAGTCTGCAAAGTGTGAAAACAGAAGCTTGGCTGATGTAGCTGACAGTCAGTGAGGGGACTCCGGTGCCAGGGCCTCTGGTGAGCTGATACAGGGGCAGATTACACAGGGCCATTAGGCCAGATCAAGAGTTTTGCTTTATTCTAAGTGCAGTGGAAAAGCACTCCAGGCTTTTAAACAGGGGATGATAAAGTCTGATTCACATTTCTAAAGCTCACTCTGGATACTGTGGGAAGAACAGGTTACATAAAAGGAAAAGTGGAGGCAAGCAAGCAAATGATTGTATAGGCAAGAGGCAGATGGTTGGTGGCCTGGTCTGGGTGCTGATAGTAGAGACGGACTGACGTGGAGGAACTGGAGCGATGTTCGGGAGGTAAGAGTTGTCAGGAAGAATTGGATTTGGGGATGAGGGAAGACAGGATCAAAGATGACTTCTAGCTTGCTAGCTCTAGCAGCTGGGCAAGTACTGACAGCATTTAAGACGGGGAAGAGTGAAGTAGGAGCAGGTGTGGTAAAGACAAGCATGCGTTCTCTTTTCAGAGTTTGCTATAATAACTATCACCCACAATTACAAGGAAAAAGCCAAATTCAAGCATTTTAATTTTCCTTTTTTAGTTATTTATAAAGATCAATTTGTTTAATTTGAGGAACATTTTTTCTGCAATGGCTTTCCTGAAATCATTAAAAAGTATAAAAATAACATACATATGGTGAAAAATTGAAAAGAAACAAAAGATTATGTAATAGAAACGAATCTGCCACATACTCCAGATCCCACTGTCATTCTCAGAGTAAATGTCAACGATGTAATGAAATCTCTTCCAAAATTTCCTAGTGCACGGTCATGTAATGAAGAGACAAAATAATAATAAAAAAAACCCTAACAACAACAACAAAAACAAATGGAAGTATACCATACATGTTGTTGTATACTGTGTTTGCTGAAAACAGAAAGCATCCTGGTGCTCTACCTCATTACAGCTGCACAGTATTCTGTGGATGTACGGTAGTTACTTATTCAACATTTTTCTTTTGCTTCAAGTTTTGCTACGATAAACAATGTTGCACATGCATTGATAGGTCTCCAGGATAAAATCCTACAAGTCTAATTCCAAGTCATACAGTATGTATTTAAAATTTAATAAACATTACCCAATTGCCTTCCAAAGAGTATGTCCTAATACACATTCCCTTTTTCTTTGTTTTTTTTTTTTTGAGACGGAGTCTCGCTCTGTTGCCCAGGCTGGAGTGCAGTGGTGTGATCTCGGCTCACTGCAAGCTCCGCCTCCTGGGTTCACGTCATTCTCCTGCCTCAGCCTCCTGAGTAGCTGGGACTACAGGCGCCCGCCACCACGCCCGGCTAATGTTTTGTATTTTTTAGTAGAGACGGGGTTTCACCATGTTAGCCAGGATGGTCTGGATCTCCTGACCTTGTGATCCACCCACCTTGGCCTCCCAAAGTGCTGGGATTACAGGCGTGAGCCACAGCACCCGGCCAACATTCCCTCTTAATGGGCATGAGAATGGTATAGTTGCTCACTAACTGGGCATTTATCAAACTTTTAAAACTTGGTCAATCTTTTAGGTTAAAAATAACACCTTAATGCTGCTTTAACTTGCATTTATTTAATGATAAGCTTCCAGTGTTGAATGGCAAATTGAATTTTTTTTTTTTTTTTTTTTTTAAATGGAGTATTGCTCTGTCGCCAGGCTGGAGTGCAGTGGCCCAATTTCAGCTCACTGCAATCTCCCCCTCCCAGGTTCAAGCAATTCCCCTGCCTCAGCCTCCTGAGTAGCTGAGACTACAGGCACGCCTGGCTAATTTTTTGTATTTTAGTAGAAACAGGGTTTCACCGTGTTGGCCAGGATGGTCTCGATCTCCTGACATCGTGATCTGCCTGCCTCGGCCTCCCAAAGGCGTGAGCCACTGTGCTCGGCAGCAAATGGAATTCTTTTTCTGAGAAGCACACCTGTTTATGAATGTCTCATTTACATATTGAGTGTCACGCCCTCTTTCACTTCTATTATGCTTTATAATTTAAAAAAATTACACAAGTAATGCATACTCATTGTAATGAGTGAAACAATGTAAAGATGATAGAGAAAAATCTAACACTGTATCCCTACCCCATTGCAATTCCTCCTGCGCCTCCAACCTGCCAATCCTAGTTCACCAATGTTATCCATCCACATGCACACACATATATGGATATCTAGAAAGGGAATTTGTTTTTCTAATAAATAGGATTACATTGTATACATTACTTAGCAACATGCCTGTTTCAATTAGTAGTAGCTCATCATAGACACTTTCCTAGGATAATTTTTAACAGCTGCATAGTTACATTCCATAAGTGGAGAATCACATTTCATTTAACCAATCCTCTATTGACAAACAGGTAGACATCTCCTAATTTTTAAAAATTCTACAATCATGCCACATTAGCCACCAGTAGTCATCCTAATGGTTTTAGAAAGAGCTTTTTATACATTAAGAAAATTTGCCTTTTATCCATCCTATGTTTTGCAATTTTTTTTCCCGATTTGTTGTCTTTTGATTTTAGTCATGTTTTGGGTTATATTAATTTTTATTTGATAAAAATTTTCAATTTTTCCCCATATGTGTTCTGGGTTCTGTACCCTGTTTAGAAAGCCTTCTCCTCTCACCTAAGATTATGTTTAAAAGACCCTGAAAATCTGTACAATAACTTATTTTTTCCTAATTAGGTTCAGGAGAGAAAGTTATAACAGTATATACAGTACGTAAAGTTTACTGCTTTAAACTATAAATATTTTTGTTTTTCACATCAGATAACACATTGTATTAGGCTCACCTGTTCAATATCTTAGCTAATTATCACTATCGAATATTAAACCACTGAAGATCCTCAAATAAGGTCTTTTCATTCAATGTCCTTTACTTATAACATCGATAAAAAAAAAAAATACTTGATTCCGGGCTGGGGCCACTGTCTGTACAGAGTTTGCATGTTGTCTCATGTCTGCATGGGTTTTGAGTACTCCAGCTTTTCTCCCACATCTCAAAGCTGGCATGTTAGGTGAACTGGCATGTCTACATGGTCCTAGTCTGAATGAATGAATGAATGAATGTATGTATGAATGCACCCTGCACTGGGATGGCGTCCTGGCCAGGGCTGGTTCACACCTGGCACCCTGAGCTGCCAAGGTAGGCTCTGGCAACCAGAGACCTTGAACTGGAATAACTGGGTAAATAATTATCTGTTTTCTTTTAATTAATCTTTCTTAAATGTTAAGTATAGCTCACATTTACTTCAATGTTTAATATTAGAAGTGCTTTGATCTTTAGAAGTTTGGTGATGTTTTTGTGACCATGAATGTGCCGTAGAAACTTAACCCTTGTTTATAACAATTAGCCAAGGGTAAAACTGGTTTGGTTATATGTCATTTTGCTTAAAGCTGCAGTTTCAAAGAACCTACTGATGACATTAAGTGAGGACTTACTGTATTCTGAAGTTAATTTTCACTTTAGCATTTCTTTCTCTTTTCCCATCTGACTGCAAAATTTCACTGATTTATTTTTTCTTTATAGAGATTTCGTGTTTTCATCAATATTTCTCCATAAAGAGAAGGGAAAATCATTGCATTTAAACAATAGAGAACATTTTATCCAGAGGAGTTTTGACAATAGAGAGACTAAAGGTAAATTAGGGAATGGGTCAGATAATCATTAAGCAGCATTTATGCACTTAGAGAATTTTCAGGTGTTATCCTGGGCATGTCCCTTCAACTCTTTGGCAGCAATTTCCTGATCTATAAAACAAAGTAACACTTGCCTACCCCACCTTATAGAGTTTTAGTGGGATCAAACGGAATAATACACATGAAAATGCTTTGAAACTATAGGGATTAGTCCAGCAAAACATTTTTATCTTTTTGGATTAGGCAACTGACATTTAGCTAACCAAAAGAAATCTGTTTTTATTTTTTTTCCCTTCAATTTTAGACATCTACTCAAAAAAACAAAAATCACCAAATGTTCACTTGGAGATAGAATTGTAACACAAGTAGTAATGAAACAATGTAAGGTATTCCCAAAATTTAAAAGTGTAACAAATTGCTACTGTTAACAGCCAACTTTCTTAAAGCAATATAATTGCTACACAACTACCAAATATGTAGCATTTTAAGAAAGCTCTTACATGTCATAAGTCTTCTAGAAAAAGGTAATAAAAATATTTCTAATAGTCAGAGACAGCCACAGACATCAATGACACATTATACAACTTAGTAAGAAAAGCTAGGAAAATCTTGTCTGGTGATTTTTTTTTTCCTCAAAGGAATATCTTGCAGGTGGCTAAGTAATCAACTATGAGTTCTTATACGAGCATCATTTAAAAAATCCATACACTTTTGAATATCCACATGCACAGGAAATCAGTAAAAATTATTCTCTTTATCCCCTCATAAGAGGACTTTTACCACAATCTTCATTTTAGAATGATTTTCAAAAGACTACCACAGAAATCTTTCTTCTGCCAAAACTTGTTCATTATGACAACTACTTCACTATGGACAATATATAAGGTTTGTAAAGGACATCATGATATTTGGAGTTGCTGATTCAATCACCAGTGAACCCACTGGACAAATGCAATAGAAAATTTAAAGCCTAATTCCAAGAGGTAAACATTTGATAACATAGGAATTTATTTTACTTGGTGAGTTTAAAGATACATTGATTAAATTTTAATTTAATTAAACATTACTTTCATGTAGTATCCTTTTATATGTAAAATGGTTTAAGTCTCCTTCTCTTTAGAATGACCTGTAAACAAATAAAGCAATGCATATAACCAATGTTAAACTTCTAGTCCTTCATTCTTATTGGTAATCCACATTAAAAAAATAAACAGGCACCTTCTTTAAATGAGGACACTACAAGTAAGAGTTGTTTATGTAATTCAATTAATCACCACAATAACCTCGTAGGTGGTAGGATATTACTGTTTAGCAAAGGAAACTGGGACTCTACAAGGTTAAGTGACTTGCTCCAGTTATTAAGTGGCAGGGGTGGGTGGGTTTCCACACCAGGTCTGACTAGTTTAACAATGTGTGCTCTGCTTTTTTCAGATACTACAGGATGTCATTTTTCATATGAATACTTCTATATAGGTTAGCAGTTAAACTAGCCAATTTCCTGAGCCGAGGAGAGCAAAGGAAATTTATTAGCACTGAAAATTGAGATATCACCAATCTATATTTATTTGAAACAAAACGGCATTAAAAAAAACCAATATGTACAAAACTGACTCATAATATACTTTTTTCTTTAAAAGTCCCCAGTGAAAACATGTTATAAAAAGACAATAAAAGAAAAACAATGCTGATATGTTGTAACAAAGAAAAAGAAGTCCAATTTTTTAATACCCCTGAAGCAAATTCTAAATATATTATCAGCAGGTCAACAACAGTTACAAGCCCAGTGCTTTAGCATTATCTGAAAAAATTTCTGAGCATAAAATAAATTTTTCTATTTTTTTGGGCTCCAATCTTTAATGACAATATTCTCTTTCTCTTTCAATATGTAATTTTTATTAGATAATAAAATGTTTCAAAATATTAAAAAGCATAAAAAAGTAATCACAAATTTTACTTCCAATTCCTGCCCCATCCACACTTTTCCTATTCCCTTTCCACAGATAACCACTGTTACTTGTTTCTTCAATCGCATTTTAAAGATAATTTTTGCATACACTGACAAATATGAATAGATATCTTCCTCATGTTACCTAATACTAGCAAACTAAACATACCATTAAGATCATATTGTTGTTTTGTGTCTAGAATATTCAGAGACCCATTTTCTTTTCTTTTTTTTTTTTCGAGACAGAGTCTCATTTCTGTCACCCAGGCCGGACTGCAGTGGCACAATCTTGGCTCACTGCAACCTCCGCCTCCTGGATTCAAGCAATTCTCATGCTGTAGCCTCCCCGATACAAAAAAATACAAGTAATTTTTGTATTTTTAGTAGAGACAGGGTTTCACCATGTTGGCCAGGCTGGTCTCAAACTCCTGACCTCAAGTAATCTACCCACCTTGGCCTTGCAAAGTGCTGGTATTACAGGTGTGAGCCACTGCGCCCAGCCTCAGAGACCTATTTTCCAAAACTTTATTTTTAATGAAAAATGTCAAATACATAAAAAAGTAACAGCAAGAGTGAAATAAACACTTAAATTTACTCATATACCCACCACTTAGATTTAACAAATATTAATAATTATTTTGTTGTAGTGGCTTCACCTATCTATATGTAAGCATAATATTCCTTTTCCATATTAATATACTTTTGGGAAATTATTTTGAAGAAGTCACAGTTATCAATTCACTAAATATTTTACTATGCATCTCCAAAAAGTAGAGAAATCCTCCTTTACGACCACAACACCATATGGCAACAAAGAACATTACAAAGAACAATAATTTCCTCAAATGACCTAGTGTTGTCCATATTCAAACTTCCCCAACTGACTTCAAAATGTGCAGAGCCATGTTTTCCAGAGTTCATTTTTGCTACAGTACTGTTAGCATAAGATAAATATTATACTTTTGGCTAATATAAAATGTATTACATATAATACTTTTTAGCTAATAAACACCCTGAAGTGTTTTTTATTTTGGTTGTTGTTATCATTTTATAGTATCTTTCATCTTTTTTTTTTTTAAAGTTTTTTTTTTTTTTTTTTTTTTTGAGACAGGATCTTGTCCTGTTGCCCAGGCTGGACTGCAGTGTTGTGGTCATGGCTCACTGTAGCCTTGACCTCTTGGGCTGAAGCGATCCTCCTGCCTCAGCCTCCCAGGTAGCTGGGACTACAGGCATATGCCACCATGGCTGGCTAATTTTTTAAGTTTTTGTAGAAACAAGGTCTTGCTATGTTGTCCAGGCTGGTCTCAAACTCCTGAGCTCAAGAGATCTTCCTGCCAAAGCCTCCCAAAGTGCTGGGATTACAGGCATGAGCCACTATGCCCGGTCCACCTTTCATCTTTACAAAACAACGACAACACAAAATGATCTTGATTTCATTTTCACATTAGCACAGGGAAACTTCTTCACCACGACTAGTTTTCTACAGTTTGAAAAATGCACAAAATTGCCTTTAAAATGTTATTTATATAATCACAGCTGAAATCCTGGCCAGAGTTTGGGAGTGAGGAGGAGAAAAATACAGCTTCTCTGGTGGCAGAATCTCTCTTCTCCTTGCCCCATAATCTCTCTCCTTCCTGACCTTGCCACCGGGATCTATCTGGTACTCCCATTTTGTTATTCAAAAGGGAAGGGAAATTTGTTGTGCTGATGGTTGCACAACTCTGTGAATATACTCAAAACTACTGAATTGTACCCTTTAAGTGGATGAATTGTATGGTATGTGAATTACATCTCAAAGTGGTTTAAAAAGGGGGGAAGGGAAGAAATAAGAAATAGGAAAATAATATTTCAGAATGAATATTCTAAAATATTTATTCATTCTAAAATATTTTGTGAACAAAATTAGTTCCCTATAGTGGAATTTAAAAATTTTCTACGTTTTTCTATTTACTGAAATAACAGTCTAATAATTAAACTAAATAAACTAAAGGTCCTACTCATTCTACTATTTTGGTTATATAACCATATTACAAGTGATATTTTCTTAATGTAAGCATAGCCTATGCAGTTTATAAAACGATCAGGAATAATTTTTTTGCTTATAAAACAAATCAAATAATTCTTTTAGCAGAAACCAAACAACACCAAATCTCATGTTTAAAGTTATCTGACTTAAAAAAAAGTAAGTAACCTTACATTTCATAGGTGGCACTGAAAACTGGCACAACTATTCTGCAGGGATGTTTGGAAAAATGTATCAAATGTATTAATATTCATACTTACTAACTGAATTCATTTCTAGAAATTTGCCCTAAAAATTATAATTTTATCCCCAAGAAAACTTATATGCCCAAGTAAAAATGGTTTCTACATTATAGTACTAGTTACACCATTATAAAACTGAAAAGAGTTTGGATATCTAAAAACAGGAAACAGGTTAAAAATTATGGCCTATTTAGGATATCTGATATTATGCAGCTACTAAAGGTCAGGCTGTAAGAGAATGTTTAATGACAGAAAATTATTTAGGATATTTAAAAAATGGAGGGACTTCTGGCCTCTAGTAATGGTGAAGAAAATTGGTTACCAAATACTCCAGTAATAGCAATTATAAAATCTGGGCATTATATATATATATTATATATGTATACATATGTATTATATATGTATATATTATATATAATATATATGTATTATATATGTACATATTTTATATAATATACAATATATATAATATATAATATACTATATATAATATATATATATTATAAAACTCAACTATTTAAAGGCATTAGAAAGTGACCAAAAGCAGGCACAAACTAACAGCATTAACCACTGAAAGACAGCAACAGCAATTAGTAAGAATTTGAGTTAAAGGCTTTTTAAAAAAATCTAATTTTAAAAAATTGCAGTTGTATTTTAAGATGGCACAGGACAGAATTAAAGGCTGGCAGGGTAGCTGAAAGTTCAGGGTGGAATCCTGGAAACAACTAAGGCATAGAAGATTGGGACCAAAACTCTGGGTATAATCTCTGCTGAAATCCCTGGATGACCACTAAATAAGACATGCTATAAGGGAGACACTGGGGATCACCAAAATAGCTGAGAGAAACCAGAGGGATAGCTACCTTTGAAAGACAGATTGCACTAGACAAGATTTCATGTTTGCTACTTTTATATACTGTGAGTACTCCTGAACACATGCTCTATTCAGGATGCAGGAAGCGAAATCCTTACTGAAGTGTCAGAAGACAGAGCTTAGCAATGTCTACAAAATTTGCCAAAATCCTTGACCGAATGCTAAATTGCACAGGTACAGAGAAGATCCCCAGGGTGCCAGGTTAAAAACCAACAGCTGGAAACGGAAAGAACTGAGCAGAAATAACAGCTGTTGCACATGGCAGGGGACACAGTTTATGGTTTGAATCCAAGAGAGTTAACGGCTAGGTAAATAATAACAAAATAATTCTCAGAAGAACATAATATATCAAAAGCTACTAAACATATCGAAAATATCCAGTTTTTAACAAAAGTTACCAGACATACAAAGACACAGGAAAACGTGACCCATGCTCAGGAAGAACAACGATGAACAGAAATGGACTTTGAGTGGGTCTAGATGCTGGATTTAGCAATGACTTCAAAGCAACTATTTTTTTTTTTTTTTTTTTTTTTTTTGATACAGAGTCCCGCTCTGTCGCCCAGGCTGGAATACAGTGGCGCAATCTCGGCTCACTGCAAGCTCCGCCTCCCGGGTTCACGCCATTCTCCTGCCTCAGCCTCTCTGAGTAGCTGGGACTACAGGCGCCCGCCACTACGCCCAGCTAATTTTTTTGTATTTTTTAGTAGAGACGGGGTTTCACCGTGGTCTCGATCTCCTGACCTCGTGATCCGCCCGCCTTGGCCTCCCAAAGTGCTGGGATTACAAGCGTGAGCCACCGCACCTGGCCCAAAGCAACTATTTAAATACATTCAAAGAATTCAAAGAAAATGTGCTAAACAAATGGGCAGAAGAAACAGTAACCTAGAAGATATCATTAAAAGTAATTGTATCTGGGGCTGGGTGCAGTGGCTCATGCCTGTAATCCCAGCACTCTGGGAGGCTGAGGTGGACAGATCACAAGGTCAGGAGCTCGAGACCAGCCTGCCCAACATGGTGAAATCCTGTCTCTACTAAAAATACAAAAATTAGCCGGGCATGGTGGCGCACGCCTGTAATCCTAGCTACTCAGGAGGCTGAGTCAGGAGAACTGCTTGAACCCAGGAGGCAGAGGTTGCAGGGAGGCAGAGGTTGCAGTGAGCCAAGATCGCGCCATTACACTCCAGCCTGGGCAACAGAGCAAGACTCCGTCTCAAAAAAAAAAAAATTGTATCTGAAGAATATTGAGAAAAGATTAAATGAACAGAGCTTTGGAGACTTGTGAAATAACATTTAGGGGTCAAATAAAAGTATAACTGGAGCCAGGTGCTGTGGCTCACACCTGTAGTCTCAGCTACTTGGGAGGTTGAGGTGGGAGGATCACTTCATCTGGGAGTTAGAGGCTGAAGTGAAGTGCCACTGAACTCCAGTCTGAGTGACAGAGTGAAACCTTGTCTCTTAGAGAGAGAGAGAGAGAGAGAGAGGAGGAGGAGGAGAAGGAGGAAAAGGAAGAGGAGGAGGAGAAAGGGTAGAAAAAATATCTGAAGAGGTACTGGCTAAAAACTCCAGATTTTGTGAAAGCCATGAACTTACCAATATTAAAAAACCAGCAAACACAAGCAGGAGAACTATAACAAGAACCACTCTAGCTATGGACATCAAACTCAAACTCCTGATAGCCAAAGATAATGAGAAAATCTTGAAAGTACCCAGAAAATAAATAACACATTACATACATGGAAACAATGACAAGATTAATGGCTGACTTCTCAGAAACAATTAACAGCCATAAGACGCAAGAATGGCATCTTCAAAATTTGATAAAAAATCTGAAAACCAATAACCCTTCTTTATATATTTTTTAAACAACAATATATCTGATGAAACTTTACTTCAAAAGTGAAAGGGAAGTATTTTTGGATTGGCAAAAAATGAGATAATTTGTCACCAGCAAACCTGCTGTAAAAGAAATACTAGAAGAACATATTTAGGCTGCAGGGAATAGCTATAGAGGAAAAAACTAAAGGCATTGAAAATGGCAAATTATGTAGGTAGATATATAAAGTACATCTGTCTGCCTATCCATCCATCTATCTGAATTTTTTCGCAAAAGGTAAGATGGTTAAAAAGATCTATACTATTTTAAAGGTCCTATAATTTACTTGAAATACAATACTAACTCTAAGTAAATTGTAATCCCTGGAGCAGCCATGAGAAAAGAAACTAATATGAAGAGAGACAACTAACATGTCTAAAGAGGACTCAAAATGAATACTAAAAATATTTGATTGCCATAACATACGCACACAAAGCACAGGAAAGGAGTGAAAGGAACAGCAGGCAGCATGAGCTTCATCCATGCATCAGTGCCCCTTGCCTTTCACGTTACACAAGGGTGACGCACAGCAGCCTGGGTGGACGCTGCACATGCACAGCTGAGGGAACCCTAATCTTTAAAAGGTGCTGCTGGGAAACATGCCCAATCTTTGTTCCAGAAGGAAACATCATTATTGTGGACAGTAAACAAACTAAAAACAAATGAAATCAAACAAACAAAAAACTGCCCATTGTCCTAAAAGATGATATTTTAGACACATCTTCCCAGGCTATTTAATAAACATCCTTGAAAAAGACAGTAGGGAATAAAAATTGATATGATCAATAATTCCATTCATAGGCATCTACCAAGAAGAATATATAAAATGTTCATATAAAGACCTGGATATGAACTTTTTATTTTTTAATTTGAGACACAGTCTCACTCTGTTGCCCAGGCTGGAGTGCAGTGGCGCAATCTTGGCTCACTGCAGCCTCTGCCTCCTGGGTTCAAGCAATTCTTGTGCCTCAGCTTCCTGAGTAGCTGGGATTACAGGTGTGAGCCACCAGGCCTGGCTAATTTATATTTTTTTAGTACAGACAGAGTTTTGCCATGTTGCCCAGCTGGTCTTGAACTCCTGGCCTCAAGCAATCCTCCTGCCTTGGCCTCCCAGAGTGCTGGGATTAGAGGTGTGAGCCACCATGCCCGGCCTGAACGTGAACTTTCATAGGCAGTTTTACTCATGATCACTGAAAACTGGAGATAACACAAACATCCATGAACAGGAGAATAAACTATAGTATATTCATACAATGAAATACTACTCAGCAATACAAAGGATTGAACTAGTATACACAAAATAGTTACTAATGAACCTCAAACACCATGCTGTACCAAAAAAACTATACAGCAGAGTATATATTGCACATTTGCTTGTATAAAATTGTAGAAGGGACAAAACTAATGTATAGTGACAGCAACATAACAGTGGTTGCCTGGGGTCAGATGATTGCAAGTGAATGGCTACAAAGGGTCACAAGGAAAGTTCTGAGTAACGAAAAGTTGTATATCTTGATTGTGGCAGTGTCTGCACAGATGTATACATTTTTCAAAATACACTGAAATTTACACTTAAAATGGGTGCATTCTTTAGGTAAATTATGCCTCCAAAAAGTGGATGCAAAGCAAAAACGAATGGAACAAAAGTATACAATTTCATTGTTTTGTTTGTTTTTGAGACATGGTCTCAGTCTATTGCCCAAGCTAAGTGCAGTGGTGTGATAATGGCTCATTGCAGCCTTGACCTCAAACAATTCTCCTGCCTCAGCCTCTCCAGTAGCTGAGACCATAGGTGCACACCACCATGAGCAGCTATTTCTAAATGTTTTGTAGAGATGAGGTGTCACTACGTAGCCCAGGCTAGTCTTGAACTCCTGGACTCAAGCTATCTTCCTGCCTTGGCCTCCTGAAGTGCTGTGATTACAGGCATGTGTCATTGCACCTGGCCTGCTTTTTAAAAATGAGACTTGTGTGATGCATATGTTAACACTGGACTGAAATTCTGAGTGATTACTTTTTCCCATGAACATTTTTCTATAATCAGAAAAAAGAAACTGTTTTATAAAAAATGTGAATTTAACAAAAAGTTTTATTCACTAAAATTTTAAGAGAATGCACTATATATAGAGAAATACACCTGCAATATTTCATTGCTCTATTCATTGAAATGCTTAGGAAAACAACTTTTTTAAAAATATGAAAGTATCTATTGGAAAGAGAGACAAGAAACAAAACATTTTATATCCTACTTCTTAGTTTAATATATTCAACTAAAAGTTAAACAATGTTGAAATTTATTAGACTCGTAAAAGGGATATGGTTCAGAGAGACCCTTGTAATACAGTTTTGTAGTAATTACTTATTGATTGTTCACCAGCATATTTATTCCTCAATAACTTAACTGAAGAAAGTTTTACCTTCAGTTTAAGAGCAAAGAATCTGATTAACTTCATTCCAACCCTAGTGGTATTTCATGTATTTATAATGAATCCGAAGCTTTGGGTAACACAAATGATCATAATGCAAGTATCATGACATTGTGGTACTGACTTAGGGTTTTCTTTAATAATATATAGTGATAATTTTCAAAAATCTTAATTCTTTCACCAAATTTTTCACTGAGAAACTCAACCATCTAGACTTGCCATTCAAATACACATAATGGAATACGTTATCAGAACACAAAAGACCCTTGTAATGCAGAAAAAGAATTCATGATTATACATCTTAAATTTTTATCACAAATTAAATAGCTCAGACTCTTTTAGAAAACTATTTTTTTTAAAGGAAAATCCCTAATTTCTTAGCCACAAGAATATGAAATTCAGAATAAATCTGAAGAACTTAAAAAAAATTTGGAAGGAAATGTTAGAATTTTTCTAAATAAAGATACAAATTATGTACCTATCCATAAATGAAAATAGTTATAATTATAGTATCTCAATCTTATACTTTTTAAAAAATGACAAAATATACGCATAAAAAGTGTGGGCCCTTATATAGTGGCCCATTGCAAAACTTCACATGTGTAACTATGTGTGACTCTCCCTTGTTCTCACTACTTGGCCTCCCAGTGTTCAATTCTCTCATTGAGGGCAAACGGAAGCCTGCTTTTTTATTTTATTTTTTATTAAAAAGAAGCATAAACACAGCAATAATGCTAATTTTCTGCAGTGGGTACTTTTAAAGATTTCATATTACACATCACAGAGTATTCTAATTTGAATACTAGTATACATATGTACTAGTATATACTAGTACATATATACTAGTATATACTAGTACATATGTATACTAGTATTCAAATTAGAATGTACTAGTATATACTAGTACATATATACTAGTATATACTAGTACATATGTACTAGTATATACTAGTACATATGTACTAGTATATACTAGTACATATGTACTAGTATATACTAGTACATATATACTAGTATATACTAGTACATATATACTAGTAACTAGTATACATATGTAATAAATGACTTACCTCAAATTATTTTCAAATATATTTGAGGCAAGAACTGTATTACTAGGGTAATGATATTAAGATGACTATTTTGAAGGACATATAACAACATTTATCAGAATCAGTGACTATCAAACTGTGTTCTGGAGACAAAAAAAAACGCAGATCAGAAATGCTAATAATTGTTTTGGAAAAAAGAGGCTCCATGGTGAAAGAAGTTTGGGAAGCAGTGTTTATAATAAAGCTCCATTCCAGAGATGAGCAATGTACACTGCACATTAGCCAGTTAATAGTTCTGAGAAGTTTACAGTAATGAAGCCTTTTAAATCCAGTGTTGACAAACTTATTTATCTATAGAGCTGTTTTTTTTCATAGATCATCAATTAATATTTCATGGACATAACATTCTGGGTAATACAATTTGGGAAATATTACTTATCTATAAATTGTTATGTTAGCTTAAATATGTAGGTATATATTTCGCAAATGCAGTTGAGCTGCAAGCATTTTTGACTGAAAATCAATGGCACCCACTTATGCCCTCTGAGTGTAAATAACAATACTAGCACAGAACATTTCACTTTTCATGAAACTTTCTCTTGGTTTCCTACAGTGCTAATCCCTCTGTCATGTTTTCAACTCAGGCAATCCCCTCTTCTCTGTTTGAAAAATAAAGAAAATAAACAGATAAAGATATGTACATATATCTGCACGTTCTGACTTTAGTTTTTTGGTAACTGGACTCATTCTAAGCTGTAGCAATTGTGAACCTGAATCCATTTTACACGACATTCTCATCTTCAAATTAAGTGAAAATTCTTTTTTTAAAGTTATTTTTGACTATCTGAAACAAGTGAACAGAACTAAAACATACAAACTTGCTAGCTGTGTCAAATACATGCTCTTTCTCACAAGTGAGGCCTTTGTTTTGGTAGCAGTCTCTAGTCAAATGATCTGATGACAGATAATCTCAAATGAAATCTTTACTGCTTGATGGTGAAACCAATTCCAGGAGACCAACCAGAGTTTAATACTATACCCAACATTTCAAGGGCCTATCCAGCTAGGAACTTGCATTGCAGGCTTGTGTTTTTGGGAAAAGGTAAACAAATATGAAAGAGGTAAAACATGACAATCTAAAACGATCGCTCCTGATAGCTGGCATAATTTGGTCTAATGCTTCACGGCTCGTGAGACAGGGATGAGCAGTGAACCTGAATCAACTAAACACAAACACGACCATGTCCTCCTCAGGCCCTTGAGTGCTTCCCACTGATGCCAAGACAAACCCGAGACCCTGCCACAGAGTCTGTCCGTGTTCGCTCTCCAGCCTGCTGCTCTCTGCCCCAGGCGGCTTTGCCATCCTTCAGCCTCTTGGCCTTGTCCTGCTCCTTTTCAATACAGAGATTTGACACTCCACATGCTCTGCTGCCTGGACCATCCACTCTCTTCTCTTCCCCTAGCTCTTGTCTACACATCCCCTTGATCTCAGCTCAAAAATGACTTCACGTCCTGCAATTTGAAATGCTTTTGTGATTAACTAATGTCTGTCTCTCCCCTAGGCTATAAACTCTGTAAGAGTCACCAAGAAAATGTTTACCACTTTTCCCCTGCACCTGGTCCAGGATCTAGGAGAAGGGTGTTCACCTGATATTTCCTGAATAATGAACATTTTTTTGTTTTAGGGGAAAAAAACCCCAAGTGAACATATTACTTTTTAATTCTCCCAACAGCTTTCATTTTCTTGCCTTCAACACAGTTATGTACTAATGGAACTCTATGGAGTCCCTCAACTCCATGGTATAGCTTATACTGGCAATGGGAAACCAAGTGTTATGAGAAGGAAGTGGTGATTACTTTTCCAAAGTGGGGAAGGGACAAGGATGAAAGAGATGACGACATCTTTTACAGATGAGATGACACAACTGAACCTTTAAAAATAGCAGGGTTTTGTTGGAGGTAAAGTCCTTCAAAGGGGCTACATGTGGATGAACATAGGGTTACAGAGGGCAGTGCCTACTTAAAGACAAGACCTGAAGCTTTTGGAAAACTATTAAAGATTCTTGATTAAAGGGAAAAAGTATGAAAAGCAGAGTGCTAATATGTTTTGAGACAATGAATCTTGAATTATAATCCCCATAATCCCCACATGTCAAGGGTGGGTCCAGGTGGAGGTCACTGGATCATGGGGCAGTTTCCCCCATGCTGTTCTTGTGATAGTGAGTGAGTCTCATGAGATCTGATGGTTTTATAAGCATCTGGAATTTCCTCTGCTGCCACTCACTCCGTCCTGCCGCCCTGTGAAGAAGGTGCCTGCTTTTCCTTTGCCTTCCACCATGACTGTAAGTTTCCTGAGGCCTCCCCAGCAATGTGGAACTGTGGGTCAATTAAGTCTCTTTCCTTTATAAATTCCCCAGTCTTGGGTTTTTCTTCATAGCAGTGTGAGAACAGACTAATACAATTACTGAGGAGCTTTCATCTAGAGAAGCCTCCTCAAGGCTGGAGGCTTGAGGAGTCAGGACAAGGTGGAGGGAAGACCAAAAGTCTCCTCATTCCCTGAGGGCCTGGCCAAGGCATTGAAGGAAGGATGAAGCCCCTGGACTGGAGGGAAATGCTTTCACTTTTACCACTGAGGCTCTCACTGAATATAGTTTCACATTCGATCACATGATCACAAAGATGGGGAGAAGACAGAAGAGTAGTGGAGTCAAAAAGATGGCATAAAGGAAGGAAAATCAATCCTAACAAAAGATGTTTAAAAGAATTCAGGTTCCATAATCCTAGCTTTCACATCCAGGTATGAAAGGTGCTATGTATATAGTTGCCACTTTTAACTCTTTAGAGAAAGATTTTGAACTTTACATTTATTTTTTATCTTTAAATAGTGAGAATAAGCCTAATGAAAGGTGGTTGTATATATCAAACCCTAGGATTACTGGTGAAATATAGTTCTGGTAGGTATGTAGAACTCAACCTGACCCATAGAAAACTTTAAAAAATAACACTGGAGGCTGGGCGTGGTGGCTCATGCCTGTAATCCAGCACTTTGGGAGGCCGAGGCAGGCGGATCACGAGGTCAGGAGATCGAGACCATCCTGGCTAACACAGTGAAACACCGTCTCTACTAAAAAATGCAAAAAGTTAGCCGGGCATGGGGGTGGGCACCTGTAGTCCCAGCTACTCGAGAGGCTGAGGCAGGAGAACGGCGTGAACCTGGGAGGTGTAGCTTGCGGTGAGCTGAGATTGCACCACTGCACTCCAGCCTGGATGACAGAGCGAGACTCTGTCTCAAAAAAAAAATTGGAATTACTTAATGATAAATATACTACAAATAGAGTGATAGCCTACAATGCCAATAAGTGATAGCCTACAATGCCAATAAAATACTAAGATAATTTTATCTTCCCTGCCTTTGCCCCGAGTATTGGGAAGTTTAAAAGCACAAAATTATTTCTTTCGGTTCCAATAGTTCCAAACTATTTCAAGAGGAAATTCAAATTATAAAATTGGATATTCATGCTTGTACCAGATTAGATTAAATCAAATTAACGAGACTTTATATATACACATATATATGTGAGTGTGTGTGTGTGTGTGTGTATTTGGAAATCCTTGTAGGCTATAGAAAATTACAGAAGCATAAGGCACTAATATTAGCCTATCTGGCTGCCTACAGCTTCTAAATTCATAATTTTCCTGACTCCCGCCTCTTCTCTTTTACTCTCTTTTCCTTTAGAATCAACACAATAATGTATTTTGTAACATCTTTAGTTTGAAAAGGGACCTATTTTCCCTTCTTCAGAAAAACTTGAAAGGCAAATTTATAATTCTTAAGGATTATTCTATATAGTGCTTATGCTTACATCACAAATTCCATTTTTTGAAACTTATCAGACATAAATATGAAATTATCACTTTCTTGCTCATTAGACTCAGAAACTCAGATTAGTGAATTCTATAATTTGAATCCCTTTGAATCTAGCAAAAATTTTGGATATTAGCACCAAATACGTTGTTCATTTATCACCCTTTTAGTACAGATTGACACCCTCCACCACTTTATTGCTTACCCAACCAATATTAGAGAGTAATGTGTTTAAATACTTTCCAAGCGATTTCACATGAAAACCACCTAAGAAAAGCTCTTTATCTAATCAATAACCTCCCTGGGCACATGAACACAGTTTGGCCTACTTTAAAGTGGAGAAAATTAATACAAATAAAAGAGTGTGCCGCAAATTTAGTCTTGTAATATTTACATCTAGTTAAAAATAATTTAGAATTTTCCTTTAAGCCAATTTAAAAAATATTCTCAAGAGTAATCTAAAGAGGATCAAAGTCCACTTAATGTAATGAGACAATATGCCCATTATAAACTGTCAGATGATAAGAAACTGGTCTGGGCTTAAAGGTAAATGACATTTAGATATTTATTGTTTATGGCAGCAGCCTTTGAAGCCAAATGCAAGACTCTTAATTAGAGTGCAATAAGCACAGGGTACAAGAGGAAACTATCAAAGCTGCTAATTCTTAAATCTAAAAGCAACAAAAAAGGCTTTCTTAAATCTTCAGACATACATTGCTCCCGTCCCTTGGTGCTTCTGTGAAAGGTGACACACAAGAGATATTAGGGATTCTTGCAGAGATTCTACAATAAGAAGTTGGCAATGGGACCCTCACTGTTCTACAGCTTTCAGAGGCTTTTGATGTATTGTGGATTATGAGTTATAGAGTGCCACCAATGCAATTAATTTTAAAATCTAAAACCTTTGCACAGTAGAATTATTACTATCACAGTACTTTGTAAAGAGCTGGACACTGACCACAATAATATCTGCACCAAACAGATTTTTGGATTGTCTTGAGGCAAAGTATTTAATCAAGAGTTGTCATTTCACAAAATAGAAAGGTATCCCCACATTTGCTCATGTTTTTTTCTGTGACAAGTGGTTGTCGGCAAGTATGCTTCCTACCAGATAATTTGAAAAGAAGAATCTCCCACTTCAAGATAAAGGAGGTGACAATTTAGCAATAGAACAAATCTGCATTTTGAAAGAAACTCATTCTAAGAAAAGATTACTTTGAAACTAAATTTAATGAAAATATTTGTGAAAGTGGTTCACCTTTAAAACACGTTTGCATTTAACTTAAAAATTGAGTTTTTCTACCTTGTTTTAAAATCTTCCAGAGGAAAAGTTTCAGGAGTCTCTGAACTCATTTTTAAGAACTCTGTTTGTATATGTGTGTATGTATATAAAATAAACATTAAAAAAAAATTATTTTTTTTGAGAGACAGGGTCTCACTCTGTCACTTAGGCTGGAGTGCAGTGTTACAATCATGGCTCACTGCAGCCTCGATCTCCTGGACTCAAGCAATCTTTCCACCTCAGCCTCCCGAGTAGCTGAGACTACAGGCATGTGCCACCATGCCCGGGTGATTTTTGAAATTTTTTGTAGAGACGAGGTCTTGTTTTGTTGCCTAGGCTGCTGTTGACCTCCCAGGCTCAAGCAATCCTTTTGCCTCGGCCTCCAAAGTACTGAGATGACAGGGTATGAGTCACCACACCCAGCCACATAATTCTATATATTAAAAACTATACATTTAAAAAATTTACATACAGGAATACCTCATTTTACTGCACTTTGCTTTACTGCACTTTGCTTTACTGCACTTCACAGATACTGCGTTTTTTACACATTGAAGATCTGTGGCAACCCTGTGTCAAGTCTATTGGTGCCATTTTTCTAACAGCCTGTACTCATGTTGTGTCTCTATCAAGTTTTGGTAATTCTTGCAACATTACAGACTTTGTCATTATTATGATATCTGTTATGGTGATTTGTGATCAGATGGTACAATTCTAAGTGTTTTAGGGTGCCGCCAACCACACCCACATAAAATGATGAACTTAACTTGTAAGCATGTGTGTTCTGAGCTGCTCCACTGACCCGCTGTTTCTCATTTCTCTCCCTCTCCTCAGGACCTTTCATTCCTTGAGATACTACATTATTGGAATCAGGCCAATTAATAACCCAACAATGGACTCTAAGTGCTCACATGAAAGTGAGAATCGCATGCCTCTCACCTTAAATCAAAAGCCTAGAAATGATTAAGTTTAGTGAGGAAGGCGTATCAAAAGTGAAAACAGAACAAAAGCTATGCCTCTTGTACCAAACAGTTAAAGGAAATTAAAAGCTCCAGTGAAACCATGAATGATAGGAACGCAAAACAGCCTTATGGCTAAATGGAGAAAGTTTTAGGTGGTATGGATAGAAGATCACACCAACCACAACATTCTCTTAAGCCAAAACCTACTCCAGAATAAGGCCCTAACTCTCTTTAATTCTACGAAGACTGACAGAAGTGAAGAATCTGTAGAACAAAAGTTTCAAGCTAGCAGAGGTTGGTTCATGAAGGTGAAGAGAAGAAGCTGTCTCTGTAACATAGAAGTGCAAGGTGAAACAGCAAGTGCTAGAAGTGCAGAAGACTTGGCTAAGACTATTGATGAAGGTAGTGGCCACACTAACACATTTTCAATGTAGATGAAACAGCCTTCTATTGGAAGAAGATGCCATCTAGGATTTTCATAGCTAGAGAGGAGAAATCATTGCCTGGCTTCAAAGCTTCAAAGGACAGGCTGACTCTCCTGTTAGGGGCTAAATGCAGCTGGTGACTTTATGATTCCAGAAATCCTAGGGCCCTTAGGAATTACACTAAATCTGGCTGGGTGTGATGGCTCATGCCTGTAATTCCAGCACTTTGGGAGACCAAGGTGGACGGATCACTTGAGGTCAGGAGTTTGAGACCAGCCTGGCCAACATGGCAAAACCCCATCTCTACTAAAAATACAAAAAATTAACCAGGTGTGGTGGTGTGCTCCTGTAATCCCCGCTACCCAGGAGGCTGAGTCAGGAGAATTGCTTGAACCAGGGAGGTGGAGGTTGCAGTAAGCTGGTTGCACCACTGCACTCCAGCCTGGATGATAGAGCAAGACTCCGTCTAAAAAAAAAAAAAAAGAATTAAGCTAAATCTGTTCTGCCTGTGCTCTATAAATGGAAGAAAAAAGCCTGGATGACAGCACATCTGTTTATAACAAGGCTTACCAAATATTTAAAGCCCCCTGTTGAGACCTACTGCTCAGACAGAAAGAATCTTTTCAAAATATTACTGCTCATTGACAATGCACCCGGTCACCCAAAAGCTTGGATGGAGATGTACAAGGAGATTAATGTTTTCATGCCTGCTAACATAATGTCCGTTCTGCAACTCATGGATTGAGGAGTAATTTTGAGCTGGGTGTGGTGGCTCACGCCTGTAATCCCAGCACATAGGAAGGCTGAGGCAGGTGGATCACTTGCTAGTCTCGAACTCCTGACCTCCTGGCCAACACGGTGAAACCCCGTCTCTATTAAAAACACAGAAATTAGCCAGGCGGGGTGGTGGGTGCCTATAATCCCAGCTACTCGGGAGGTTGAGGCAGAAGAATGGCTTACACTTCAGAGGTGGAGGTTGCAGTGAGCCAAGATTGTGCCACTGCACTCCAGCCTGGGTGACAAAGTGAGACTCTGTCTCAAAAAAAAAAAATAATTTTGACTTCCAAGTGTTATTATTTAAAAAGTACATTTCATTAGGCTATAGCTGCTATAGACAGTGATTTCTCTGATGGATCTAGGCAAAGCAAATTGAAAGCCTTCTGGAAAAGATTTGCCATTATAGATGCCATTAAGAACATTTGTAATTTATGGAAGGAAGTAAAAAAAATCAACATTAACAGGAGTTTGGAAGAAGTTGATTCTAACCCTCCTGGATGACTTTGAGGGGCTCAAGACTTCAGTGGAGGAAGTAACTGCAGATGTGGTAAAATAGCAAGAGAACTAGAATTAGAAGTGGGGCCTGAAGACATGACTGAGTTGCTACCATCTCATGATAAAACTTTCATGGACGAGGAGTTGCTTCTTATGGAGGAGTAAAGAAAATGGTTTATTGAGATGGGATCTGGTGAAGATGCTGTGCATACTGTTGAAATGACAACAAAGGATTAAGAATATTACATAAACACAGTGATAAAGCAGCAACAGGGTTTGAGAGGACTGACTCCAAATTAGAAAGAAGTTTTACCGTGGGCAAAATGCCATAAAAGAGTATCACATGTTATAGAGAAATCTTTCGTGAAGGGAAGAATTAAAGCAGTAAACTTCATTATTGGCTAGGTGTGGTGGTGGCTCACACCTGTAATCCCTGAACTTTGGGAGGCTGAGATGGGAGGACTGCTTGAATTCAGGAGTTTGTGACCAGCCTGGGCAACATAGTGAGACCCCATTTCTACAATTTTTTTTTTTTTAATTAGCCAGGCATGGTGACACGTGCTGATAGTCCCAGCTTCTTTGGAGGCTGAGGTAGGAGGATTGCTTGAGCCTGGGAGGTTGAGGCTGCAGTTGAGCCATGACTGTGCGACTGCACTTCAGCCTGGGCAACAGAGTGAGACTTCGTCTCAAAAACCACAACAAAAAAAACTCTGCTGTTGTCTTATTTAAAGAAATTGCCAGTCATCCCAACCTTCAGCAACCACTACCCTTACCAGTGAGCGGCCATCAACGTCGAGGCAAGACCCTCCACAACAAAACGATTACTATTTGCTGAAGGCTCAGATAACTGTTAGCATTTTTTTATGAATAACATATTTTCAATGAAAGTATATTCATTGCTCTTCTTAGACATAATGCTATTGCACACTTAATGAATTACAGTATAGTGGAAACATAACTTCTATTTGCACTAGGAAACCAAAACATTTGTGTGACTCGCTTTTATTGCCATAGTTGCTTTATTGTGGTGGTCTGGAAACAAACCCGCAATACCTCCCAGGTATGCCTGTATTTATATATTAAAATTACATACACACAACACCTATTTTTCTATTAATTTGCAAGAATGTATGATGATATCAGGAAAGACAGACATTTTCTAGCAGAATTTTAAGAAAATTCTTTGCATAACTGGAAGATGGGATTTGAAATAAACACGTTTTAGGAATGTCAGCCAATAACATACTTCTTTCATCAACACCACTTTGTGTCTTTTCAACATGTGGGACAGATGTTAAAACCAAGTTTTGAAATAAGCAACATAGACTTCTGAATCACTCACTATACCACAAATGTTAAACTGGAATTTTAAGAATGAATTTATTCACTAAAAATATCAGTATCTCACACTGCTCTTACTAAAACTTTTCATCCATTCTCAGTAATTTATAAAGATTTTATTTCTTCATCTATACATTATCATTTTACAACTTTACTTTTTGAATGCATCAAAGTGAATATGACATATTAGTACAGTGGTGCATGTAAATATAATTTGTAAGTAAGAATACATGTTTTGAGGTGAATGCACAAAAATATTTTACTGATGAGAGAGCAATCAAAACAGTTTAAAGACCACTGGTTTATGGTCCTGATATATTTGTGGGATGCAAATTCCTACACCATCATGCAACTAGCTATAGTAATTCACATGTAAATAGATGAAAGGACTGCATTTACTATAGTGTGACATTAATTTTTCTGCTGTTAAATGTAAGAGCCTCATAATATTTCATAATTAAGGAAATCGCCACAACTTTAGTCCTTATTGTAGTTTCATTTTAGGGTATTGCAATAACTGAAAAATAATCATTCCTCAGCTGGGTAGTTTCATTGTATACTTCTCTTTGTTGTCCCAGATGACGAGAATTACTATTAGGACTCTATAATGCTTCCTTGTTTGCAGAAGACTGTGCATTATAAAATGAATACATGGAGGATTGTTAGAACTACAGATGTGTGTATACATCTCACACACACACACACACACACACACACACACACACACATACACACACACAATTCTTTACTTCAAAATCCATTCTTCCTTGCTAAGGTCTAAATCAAACTTGGTGTGGATGGCCCCTTGATGATTTCAGGAAATCTGGATGGGTACTATGCTGGCAGCAACCTGTATGAAGTCCTCAAATTCCATAATGATCCATTCTCTTGGGTGTAAAATATTGCTCAGCTCCTCAAATTCCTAAGTCCTGTCATAAATGTGATCTTTGTAAAACTGATACTACTTATTAGTCCTACTTTAACAAATAAGAAAATCAATGCTTAGACAAGGTATGTTGACTAATGGCTGGGTAGCATGCTACATTTTTTTTAAATAAAAAAAGATATGTGATCACACTTAAAAAGATAGAGTTATATTCAATAAAGCATAGCACTTTAAATACACACAGTTAGATGGACCTAGGCAAATATATGTAACTGTCACATTATTCTTAAAGTGATGGAAGTAAGACTTACATCCCTACTCTTTCTGCCTTTTCTTTTCTGTTGATTTTTCTTAAACACAGTCAGCACAGTTATAGGAATTGGCACTGTCAGATATTAAAAATTATGGCAAATATGTAATTCATAATTTATTCATTTTTCAATGTCCATTGCAGAATGTCTACCAGGTATAAAAAGGCACCATGCTGACTTTGTCCCCAAAAAGTTTTTGGGGACAAAGGGACAATAAGACAAGATATTCTATAGTTCTCAGTGGAGAGATAACACCAAGGACATAGGACATAATAAAAGTAGAGATGAGAGAACACATAAGAACATGTAATCATTTTGTCCATGGCATATGGAAGACCTCTTGTAAAATTATATGCTCTAAGGGCTTAGCAAGTAGATTAATTGAACTTTGAAATAAACAAATGTAATCATATTTTAAAAGAAACACAAATTCAAACTACTTGTATAATGAACTCGAACACAGCTATTTGAAATGATACCCATCTTAAAATGGCATATATAGTTTTTAGTGTACTTTGGGGGGTCAGAATAGATTTATGCTTAAATTTTGAAAAACGGTTCACTGATAAAGCCATTATAGTAATTGCACAGGGTCTGTTTATTAATTTGTCACAATTAAGTCAATAAGAGCTTTACTAATGTCCTATTACTTGATTAGTTTTGAAAGTGATTATCTTAAGAACTTGACTTAATTGGAAGCCTCTCAATTTACAAGGTACATTAAACTCTCAGTAGCATCTTAAGATTATTCAACATATGCAGGTCAATTACAAGTAATCACTGTTTTGTACAAATGTTCCATAAAAACTATAGCATGACATGACAAAGAGGGGAAGCAAGATTTAATTAATAATGTTAAACTCCAACTCACATTTTCAGGATAAAAGGGCGACATGAGCATTCACATAAAGTCTTCCTGAAACTGGGTCTATTATTAAAGATGAATAAAGGAATCCTAACAACTCTCCACCTTATAGATGAAGATAATTTGTCATGATTGCTAAATCACCAAATTGCACTGCCTGTATTTATGCGCAGCTGCACATTAATTTCCAGATTTGTAAATTACAATTAATTCTCAGTATTGCTCTATCACTTTTTTCTCTAGTTAGTAAAAAGAACTGCAATTAATAATTCTTCATCCCATTTTTCAGAACAGATCAACTATTACTGCAGAAGTAGGAAACATGGAGTAGTTAATGTATCCACTGAGACTGTGAGGCCTTTAAAAGTATTGGCTGTAGCCTAAATATTTTATATTGACCTTCTAATTCCCAAAGATTCAATATAGTTAGTTGAATATTTACAGTGATTAACAATTATGAGGGCTGATAAAGTGCCTTGATACCTGAGTTGATTTTCAACCATGTATTCAAACTATTTAATAAATTTTAAAATTAAACTTCATTAATTAGATATTTGAAAGGTTTGTCCCACAATAACAACATAAGATCAGTCTTGAGATTAATCACAGGAAAATTGATTGCTGGGTCATTAAAAACCCGGGGAATTCAATTCCTTGAAAAGATTATTCCATTGCTAGCTTGTGAGGGAGGTATATGAATTTATGCATTCTGACTTATTCCCAATCTAAGTTCTATACACAGCATAAATTTCAAATTGCTGAGGCTGATTCGCAACCAATTGTGTGAACAGAGTGAACAAAGCTGAATCTGTAAAACACAAGTTTTGTGCATTTGAAAAACTCGAGATGAAAGCCACTATGAAACTGTTGCATTAAAATAACTATAATTGTCCTTACATGAAATTTTCCTAGTGAGTTAACTGCTTAAACTGTGGTAGATGCTATAGGAAAAGTAGTGGTCATATTTAAGAATCCAGTCCCATCTGCTTTGAACCAAGGTTCTATTTGCCCAAAATTGAAGGGTGAGGAAGCCCTCTTAACAGACTTCCCACATACAAGTCATTTAAAAAGGGATTTAAGCAACTCTCGGGATAAACTGCCTCTAAATTCTCTACACATCACCTTGGATAAATTTCTGCACTTTAATTATTCATATGCTACAATTTACCCTTAAAATGTAGAACCTTCTGAAAGTATAGCAAAATATTTTAAAATATCTAATTTATTGTTGAGTAAAACGTGAACCTGGTCATTCCATTCATGTCAATTTCCTGCTCTTGCCCTATCAGAAACACAGCAGGAGCCTGAGCAGATGGGAATTCATGGAAAAGGCGGGAGGGTGGGGTGCAGAAGAAATGAGGACCGCTACAGCCTGTGTTCAGAGGCAGATATGGTCTGCTCCTTCCTTCAGAGAATAAAAGACACTTAAAAAACCCATTTACCTGAGTGTTAACTTCAATTATGACCAGAGAGGTGGGAAGAAAAGAAACTGTTCAGGCATCCTGAGGTTCTTCAAATTCCTACTGCCTCACAATGCATGACTAAGAATATCAAAGCATCCTTTGTTCAGACTTGCTTGTCCCTAATGTCTCCATAAAGGGGGCTATACACAAAGTACATTTAAATTAAGTGTTGCTATCCTTAACTGTCCACTTGCAATAAATAAATGTCCTTAGTTTGGTCAAGGTACTGAGTGCCTGGCAGAGCTGTAGTGATCCAAAGTTTGGTGAGAGGATTAAATGATCACAGAAGAGACCTCTATTCCCTCCTGCTCATCATCCCTGATTCTGCCTCATTCTTCGCACTACCCTTAGGTACAGGGCCAGGTTACCAGCTGTTTATAGTAAAGCCACTTTGCCTGAAGCTGCAAGTGTGACTTTATGGAAACAGCTTTACTTTTAAACAGTAACCCAGAAGTTTCTAATTAAAAATGCTTATTTTTTTCCCCTCTATGCTAAAAATGCCTAAAGTTTACTTTCTAGTCTCACTGGATTAAAAAAAACGTACAAGGGGAAAAAGGACATGCAAACTCTGTTTGGGTAATTACTGCTTGGAATTGGCTGCTTTCCAGAAGAAGCAACAAACTGCTTAGAGTTAAGTGGAAACTTTGTGTAACTATTAATGAAAGTAAACTAATGATAGAAACATAACACAGGCCCCACTCCTGCTTCCCCAACAGTGGACCCGGCTGCCTCACTGAACGGCTCTGAGATTTAACTACATGGCTCTGATGGCTCAATCATTTCTTATTACAGTGGTTCTCAAAGTGTGGTCATTGGGCAAGCAGCAGCAGCAGCAGCAGTAGCTTCCCCATCAGCTGGAATCTGGTTAGAAAAGCAAACTAACAAACATTACTAAATACCTACAGAATCAGGCTCTGTTTATGATCCAGCAATGTATGTTTTAATGATCTCTCCTGGCAATTCTTATATATTCTAAAGTTTGAGAAGCACTGTTCTATTAAAGCTGGGTATTTTCAAAGTAATTTTCTAGGATTTTAAAATTTCAATAATTAAATTGACCATGAGTGAATAGGGAAACGTTTTCAAATGCAACTGAGATGAGAAATAAAGCTATCCTCAGCATATAAATTCTGGATTTAAAACAATGATTCTTGACCCTAGCTGAATATTAGAATGCCCTGGGAGGTTTTTAAAAAATGCCAGGATTTTATCCCCAAACCAACTGAAACAGACTGGGGGAAGGGGAAAGACGAAGGCAGCAATTATATGTATGTATGTATGTATGTATGTATGTATGTATGTATGTATGTATGTGTGTGTGTATATATATGAATCCCAGTTATTCTAAGGCATGGGAAAGTTGAGAATTGCTGATATAAAGCAACCAGAACAGTTAGACCCTTAGCAGAACAGTCCAAGAACTGGGAAACAGGGCTATGTGGCTATTTATAGCAGACACGCACACACACACACACACACACACACACACTTTCATAGACTGGGTTTGCACCACATTAATTAGGCACTAGCTAGCATGTAAGACTTGGGATAAGACCATAACCCTGGATTGCCTCACATCCTTTTAAAACCTAATCGGCTGAACAGTTCTAGTTTCTAGTATATAATTCACTAATAAATATAATTTTAGGGAGCAAATTTAGTTTTAATCCTATAGGTTGGATCCCAAATAATTTAAAAAATAATAAAAGCTTGAGCATGGAGCCACCACTATCCTACATAAACCACACTGAGACATTCTCTCCACACATCCAATTGGTTCTATCATTTCTTTTCTGCCAGGGGAAAATACAACTCGAGCTTGAACAGGTCAGGAGCACTGATGGCTTAAAAATGAAATACTACCATAAAAGGACATAGAACCAAGTTAGTCAATTCTAGATATATACTATTTTATCATATACCACATTCGTATATACTGTGTCATAATGAAATATTGAGAATAGAACCATAAATTAAGAAAAATTCCAATGTCCATCTGTTTCATGGCACTCTGCAAGGTTTAACCTCCTTCTGCACACTAACTAAACAGATTTCCATAAAAGCCTTATGAGGTCAAGATAGGTATTATTATTGCTATTATTTTAGTTTTACTTATGAAAAGATAAATGCAGATAGTTAACTGAATTTTCCAGAGACAGACTGCTAACAGCAGCTTTAACTATGGTAATAATATTCTACTGTTTGACATTAATAACTGTACATACCACTATTAAGATCTTAAAGTATTGTTGATTACTATTTCCAGAAGACTACAAATGGCCAAATGAATTAAAATAGATAAAAGAAGGAAGTGGGAAACCCAGTATTAAAAAAAAATCCAACTGGGGGAAGAAAAAGAAACCATAAAGAAGGTTAACTTAAAATACTTGGAAAGACTGTAATTTCTTTTTAAAAAACTTTTCTACAGTTGCTCAACTTGTCTCTGACTTCTTAACAGATCCATAAAGTATATAAATAAAACAAAGTGTAAGATGGAGCTCTGATTTTATACTCAGGCTTATATCGCTACTACAGAACATTTTTAGGATAATTAAGCAATATTTTTGCCTCATAGAATACTAACACCATTAAATCAATTTGATCTTATGTTCAAAAATCTGTTTATTGATATTTTCATATTATTCCTATTATATTAAAGTATGGAATTGTATTCTGCTTCATTTGAAAATATAATATACTTCTTTCAAATCTGAAACCAGGAACTTTAAAAAACTGTTACCAAATTTAATAATGCAGAAATTTATGCTTTAATTGTCAAGTAAAAACATAGGGAGATACAGGAAAACATCTTTCGTAGTTTGTGCTTATTAAAATTAACCAACTATAATGTAATATTTAAACATTTTATACCACCAAAGTATTAATAAACCCAACAAGGGGGCTATCACCTTTTCTTAAAATATACACATTACATGCTTCCCTAGGATAATCTTTCACTATTAGAAGACAGGCAGCTATGCATTATTCTTAATTAAAGCCCTATTTCAGTTAAAGTAGAGCAATCTGCAATTTAATTATAATAATAAAAACTGTAATGTAACTAATGACATCGTATGTATTTTCATCAGATAATTAGAATAGTCAGTAAATAAAGCTTTACAAAGCAGGAAATAAAACAGGTGAGGGGTTGTGCCTCATTCATCACCTCAATGGCTAATGAGAGTCTGAATGAAGATCAGTCATTTCCTACACATGCCTTCATGGTGTGCAATAAAAGCACACATTGTAGACAGCTCTACTAACTTAATGTAACATCAAGCAGGTGTCAGAAAAATTCACACATAGAAGTGATAAAATAGTGTATAGCTAAAACTAACTCATTTATCAAGAAAGACAGAATAATTATTAGGAATGCCCAGACTGTATGCCCTGTGATAGAAATGAATAATGGGAACATTAACTACATTATTTTAAGAACACACTTAAAAAAACCCAAAATCTAAGTCTACCCTACCTAGACTTGAATTACCTTTGGAAATACAGAAATGGTGAAATGCCTGATTTTACAAATCACAGAGGTAATTTTCTGCTTCAGGTTGGAGAAGAAAAAGCATAGGCCTCTTGCTAATAGTAATAACAAGAATAGACACCAAACTTTGACATTTTCACATTAGAGAAACTGAGTTCTACCAAAACCTAATATTAGAAAGGCAATGATTTTCTTTTAGCAGAGGTATGTAACTTATGCATTCTCATTCTATGATCGTATTGGTGAAGGAAACATGTTAGTCTAGTGAGGAACTGTGCATAGCATCTAGGTTATCAGATGAGTACTTTCCATTAAATCACAATTTCAGAATCTATTGAATTAAGAATTCTTACCGAATTAAGAATTTATAATAGATGTGGCAGAAAAGACAATTAGAAATTTTTTTTTTCTGAACCGCTTTTGGGATAAAGTTCCTAATGTAGTATATGAGTAAATTATTTAGGTTCTCTGCATATATTCAGCTTGCATAAATACTGAAATACAACTTGACTTATTGATGTTTTGTCTCCAAATACATAAACCTTCCCAATTCAAAATGCTGCTTGCTTTAAATTCAACCTGGTGAGTACTTATTATCTCTCCTTGGTCCATCTTAGGTTTGTCAATTACACGTGTGAGTATATAACATAGAAAAATAAATTCTGCTTTACCAATCAGGCTGTGAGTCCCCTGAGGGAAAGAACATGTCCGTTATCTTCTTGAATAAAGTGAAGAGAAGTAGAAACTCTTCCCAGGACTTAGTAAGAAATCTTTATCACAGCAGAGACTCAAATAAATGCTTAGTTTTGACAAAGAAAAGGTAAAGAAACCAATTATCTTTAGGCAATAACGAGAATACCAGAGGAATGTGAACAGATAATACCAGTAAGTTCACACTGTTGTTAACATATAGATGTTGACAAAGAGACACATTCAAAACTATTTTCAAAATTGAGAGGGAAGAGCAGAATTATGATATTACAGCCAGCACATTCAGTAACTCTCCAGTGGTAATTCTTGCCAAGAGTTTCAAAGCCAGTCAACAATGAATGCACAGCTAGTCTAAAAAGCATCTTTAAGCCCCCCTTTTTTCTTCTCCTGGGCAGCTTTCTATATTCTCTTATTCTGAAAAGGTAATTAAGAAAATATGATTTTGCCAGATATGTTTCCCCACTCCTTTGAAACTTTTGCTGGTGACAGCCTTCCAAAACTAGGAAAGCAGCTCTAGGCCAGCTGTTCCCTATACCTTCGCCCATACTGTGAAAATAAAGTGATTCGCAAAACAGTATATACGTACAAGTGACACCAACGGCACCCTTTGAAAAGTAATATTGTAGATAATTATGAAATGTTGCTTCTTGCCCTACAGGAAAACTTTTAAGATGATAAATCAGCCTCACAGCTGGAAGTACAGCTGATTCAAGGAGTGTACTTGATTAGGCAAAGGAACAGAGGGAATTTTAGTGAACTAATATCACTATTAATTTTGCCAGTGCTTATTGTGTGAATTTGGGTAAGTCACTGGTATTTAGTAAATGGGATTGAGAGTGGATACAATATATAATTAAAAATTCATGCATGTTGCCAAGAAGAAATTACTTTTATCAGCTGCCAAACGGTTGCTCAATTTCATCCAGTTTAACTTCAAAACATCAGCGAATACATAAATGAAAACGACACATTATTTTTCACCACATGCAATTTTTCTGTAATCTCTGAAATTAAATAAGTTCTAATGTAAAATACCGTGCAAAATGAAGTCTTATAAAAAATTTGAACACCCTGGTTAATAAGTTCTTGACAGACATAGGTAAGAAAGATACTAGAAGATTTAGTAATTTAATAAATTAAGTATTTATGTACTGAAAAATATCTCCATGGTACACTATGGATAGATTTAACTAAGGAAAAATCCACTTGGCGTTAAAAAAAAAACAGTAAAGTTAAATATACTTCAAAATAGTATATTTTGAATTCCAATTTCTTATGCTTATTTCAAGGGAGGCCAGAACTAATTAAGTAATATCAGCATCTCATAAAAATGAACTCGACTTTTGCAAAGATGTAGCCTACATCTCTATTAGATTTAGTAGGCCTTTCTCCAATTTCATTACCTTCCAGGAAACAAGAGAAACTAGCTTCACAGAATTTAAGAGAAGGCTGGAGTGATCATCTGCTCTAGGACTGTAAACTGGGGGTCATTGGTGGGCTTCCATTGTGCTGTTAGCTTCTGGAAATTGTGTAAAAATCCATGTAGTCAGGAATATGCATTTTATGAGAGGGATATGTTCATCGGAATCTGAAAGTGGTCTGTGAACCCCAAAATGTTCACAAAGTAACTACTGAATTCACCTACCTTTCTGGTTACAAATTAGCGAAGAGAGTTTAAATGACTGCTGCAAAGACAAACCTCGAGTAGCTGTAAAGACCTAGATTCAGGTCTCTTGATAACCAATTAGTTTAGTGTACTACTATGTCCATAACACTTTTCTCAGTAGGGAAAAAAATGAGTTAATTGTGCACAGTGCTTTTGTGACCAGATCTTGTTTTAGGTAAGAGAATAGTATCTTGGTCAGAATACTACCTATAAATACAAATTCTGAAGACATAAAAGGTAAGAAAGAAGGTCTACAGGAGTCAAATACTCATGGGCCTCCAAACGCAAACCAAGCTGCTTCCAAGCCAAGCTCAGAGCCACCCCCGCATTAAGGCCCTACAGCACACGTATGATCTTCAAGCTGACAGAGAAAGCCTGAGGACCCTTAAAGGAAGAACAGATCCTGAGGCATCACATTCTACCATAGAGAACTATTAATATCTCAGTTTAACATGGCCCAGAGGTGTGAACTCTCCCCACCCCACTCCCCACACCTATAGATAGGTACAGGATGATTTCAAGGTGTAGATACATAATATACAAATGAAACTAAAGCATGGCATCTCACAAATTTGTTAAGGGAAAAATAAAATAAACAATGATTAATTTCATGGTTTTATGATTACTATTTGGACAGAATGTCACTAAAATAAATAATTAGGAAGAAATGTGCATTAATCTTGCCAAACCATGCTATGCATTCTCTTGGTGTTTCTAAACCAGAAAGCTGTTTCATTTGTACATATGCATCGATGTGCGTACAGACATCTAAGTACACATTCTAGCTCTACCATTTACTTACTGTATGATATTAGGTAAATTAATTAATATCTCTGTGACTAGAGCTTCCTATTAATAAAATGGAGATAAAAGCATTGAGCTTACTGGGTTGTTGTGAGGATAACACGTGGTATGAGGAGTAAAGAGCCCATCACATTTTACAGTGACAATAATAGCTATCATCACTGTCTCATCATTATCACAGAGAGGTACAGGCAATTAATAACTTATGGGCAGGAAGGCGTTACGAAGGAAGCTTAAGACAAAATTGTTTATTAATGAAATGCTTAAGTTATGAAAACTCCAACTACTCTCTGGGAGAACACCAGAAAGTCTGTTCAGCCTGGGATGTGTGTGTGTGTGTGTGTATGTCTTTTCCAATTGGGGCCACATTCTCAAGAACTTGGCATATCAGGGTTCTCCACCAAAGAGGATGAGAAGGTTGGATTGATCTGGGTGAGTGCATCGGCTGCCTTCCCTTCTTACAACTGGGGGCTGGGTAACCACAGGTGCTCCCAGTCTCCGTTATACCAGCTCCTTTTATGGGGGATCTCATTAGGCCAAATATCGTATTTCTGCCGTATATCTGACCAGTAGCTGAACTTAAATAAAGGTTCTTAGGAATTTGCTTCTTTGGAAGTGAAATGCTTTGATGACAATTAAAAGATAATGGGATTCTTTTGGTATTTATGGAGAGAGACAGTATCATGATGCAATGTCACTATGAAACAGTGTAAACCTCCAATCGTGTCTGGCCTGAATGACTCTGCTGAGGTCATGCCATCCCACAATGGGGACACATCTGAGGCTATGGAACACTGAAAAGCTAATAGTTGCCAAAGAAAAGACAGATCTCAAGACTCCCAGTGGAGTCTGTTAGTCACCAGTATCATACAAGTAATTATCTATCTAATGTATACTTATTAGGCAACAATCTGGAATATTTCACCTTAAAACATGTTGTTGAAAATGAAGAGTTTTACCTTTTCATATTCAGCAATGCCCAAGGTATTCCAGAGGGAGTATGAAATGCAGGTAGCAATTTTACCCCAAGTTCCACTGCTTTCTTTCGAAAAATCTGAAAAGTCAAACAGTTAACTGTAAGCTACTGTTGCAAGCAAAACAAGATGTAGTATACTATTATCTAATAGTTACCACTTTTCTACTTTAATATTTTAAAATTTTCTACTTTAATATCTGACAAAAAGTTTACCAAATTAACAGAATTACCCAGTAAAGCAACAATGGTCCAGAGGCCATCATACTGGGGGATATTTATTCCCAATCTTGGTTGCTCATTAGAATCATGTGGGGAGATTTGGAGGCTACTGATGTGAACATCTTACTCTTGAGATTCTAATTTCTATGGCTGTAAGCTTCTGGATCAGGATTTTAAAAGCATCACAGGCGATGCCAGGTGCTTTCAATGTGCAAACCAGTGGGAGAACCACTGTTGTTGGAGGATAAGACCCAGATGAGAACCAGGAGATCTGGTCTATCCCACCTTCAGCACTATTATTACTAGAGCACAGAGAAAGGAGAAGTTTGAAAAAGACATCACAGGTCTGTGTGTCTCCTCAGCCCTTGCAGCTTTAACTTTCTCTGATGCTAAGTGTAAGTGATATAAAAAATACTAAGTTAAATTAGGTACAGAGTCTGCCCAGAGTTTACTAGGGAAGATAATTATATGCATATAAATATCTAGAACACAGATATAATGAGAGCTGTAGATAAAATACTAGGTAAGTTCAGTGAGACTGTATGCTGGAGATGGCATTTAGATGAGAACTGTATGCAGCATTGAACTGGGGCCGATAATACCACAGACCAGAGGGAAGATTGGAAAGTAAAGAGGCAATCCCTGAGGGATCAGCTTCCTCCCCACAGAAGAAGGCAAGTGGGGCCCTACAGAATAAACAGGGAATTGGGCAGCCTGCCTGACAAAAAGGGGATACTGGTAAATGAGGTCAGGCATCCACAGCTCAGGCCATAACATGGAGGGCCACAAATGTGAGGCTAAAACTTTTATTCTGGTTAGAATGGAAAAATAATGAAAGTCTAGTGTGCAGAACTGCGTTTTAGGAAGATTATTTAGATGATATCCATCCTCAGTTTTAGGTCCAAAGAAAAGCACTAGCTTATTTACTGAAGAAAGGGCTGCTATAGTTGTGGCACCAAGCAGGAATCTGGTCCCCTCTCCTTTAAGCCGTATGACTGAGCATGGTGGACTGGAAGTGTACCATTTCCTCCTCAAACAAGGAAGAAGTGAGAGAGGCTGGAGGAGCCCTGAAGAGCACAGAAAATAGAGGCAAAGTTCTCTGTCAGCCACCAGGGAAGCATTCACTAAAGCAATCAACAAAGAAGTCACGTGTGGCTTCTCCAGAGGGAAGGGCTTCAGTGTCTAACTCCTGCTCTAAGTCCTGAGCCTCTCCACTGAGACATCCAGGCACTTGGGCTCCCCGACTGAAGGTAATCCAGTAACACCAACGTTGAGGCTACTTCCCAAGCCCTATCCTTTGGAATCTTAAAAAAAAAATTTTTTTTAATTTAAAATTTTCCTTATGCATACCACAGATCTTTTGGAATCTAACTCTCATTTAGTAGTGGAAGTCAATAAAGAAATGACTTTGATTGACAGTCAATTTAGATAAACTGACATTCCTTGTATACAAATAAGGAAATACATTTGTAGTATATAGAAAATGCTAAAAAACAGAGGTGCCATTTTCTCCACAAATTATTGTAACTCTTGTCAAAGGCCACAATTTCCTGTATCAATAACTTGTAGTGTATGGAGAGGAGAAAAAAAAGTAGAGCAAAGGGTATTATGTTCTTCTTTCCCTTTCTCTACCTTACCCTAGAGAAATTTCATGTTGTCTTCTGCTACAATGATTTATCCAATCACTGCCCAGCCATCTGTTGACTTTCTGGTTTCTACCCAACTTTTAAAAACTGTTAATTAACTCCTTTTCAAGCAACTTACATAAGATCGAAGTCAAACCATGTAATTAAAACACCAAGTTGGATATAACCATATGGCACAGGAGTTGAGGGCTTTGAAGCACAATGCCTGTGCTTAAATCTCAGCTCCGCTTCTCCAAACTGGGCAATCTTGTACAACTTGCCTAATTTCTCTGTCCTAAGCTTCCTCATCTGTATAATGGAGATAACAACAGCATTTACTTTTTTAAAGGCTGTGGAAAGAAATAATAAGTTATTATATTTAAAGACTTTAAGACACATAGTAAACACTAACAGGTAGTTGTAGCTTTTATGGTGATAATAATAATGGTATTTCCTCAAGAAAATGGCTTTTATCCAACTGTTGTTTTGGTGCCTTCTACTTATTCAGACTACTCTCTCTTGTTCTCTCTGTGTGTGTGTATGTGTGTGTGCGCGCACACACGCGTGCATGTTAGTTACTCCTCACCTGCCTCTTCCCCGACATACACACACTTTTAATCATGTGCGTGCATTCTCAAGAGCTAAGGCTTCAGTTCTCATCACCTATTTGCATTCTCAAATTCAACCTTCTATTTTAGGTCTAGTTCAGTACTTCTACCTGTGTACACACATCACAATTTGGGTGTCTTGTTATTTTCTGAAACTTAACATGTCCAACATGGATTTAATCATTTAATATCCTGGGCAAACTTCCCCAGCTCTATCACTGACATTATTTTCTAGTCAGTCCCTTGGACTCCAGTGAACAGGCATTTTGCTTTTTGATTTACTGCCCCCGTCAGTCACCAAGTATCACTGTTAACTCATCTGAAATGTCTTGTATGCAGTTCATTCTCTGATAGGAGCATAGGCCATGTTCTCATTGCCAGGTACAATGAAATGTATGATTAGAAAAAAAGAAGGTCTTCCTATCTAGCCTGCTTGTTTCCTTATTTCCATTAATAATTTTTCCTCATTTCCATTAATCTGTATTTACGTTATCGACTTTTTCTTTCTACCACACAATTTTCTTGTTCAAGAAATGATAATGACTCCCTCTGTTGTCTAACATCGGGTCAAATCTGCTCTACTGACTGTTCAACCACCTCTATGAATCAGACTCTTCAATTATTTTCTGTCCGTGTGGCTCTGGCTCCAGCTCCAGCTTTTGAGTCTTCATGGTCTTAAGTACTTATTCATGTTCAGTCCATCTTAGCAACTTTATTTACACATTCCCTCATTTTAAATCACTCTTTCTGCCTCCTTTTGGCTGATTCAAATTTACCTATTCTTTAAGGCCAAAGTCAAGTCCAGGCCAAGACTCCAGGTCAAGATCTTTGCCTTCTGTGAACTCCCACGCTGATAACTAGTACCATACAATGCAGTCTTTGATACAGATCTCTAAATCAAGATACAGAAGGCAAGAGAGAGATCTCTGAACATTTTATTGTGTGTTTTCTCTCATATCCCCCAATAATTTTTCTTCCTAGAAGTAGAGAGAAAGACTCCAGTTTCTCCTTCACTGCCTATTATACAGATCTAACCCAGATTAAGTTATTTTTTATTTAAACTTACTGATATCACCACAGGGCTCCTATGAGTAGTAGGCAGGAAGATATTAATATTCTCAGTTAACAGACAGGAACAGTGGCCCCTTCCCATATCGGGGTTTTTGCACTTGCAGTTTCCTCTGCCTGCAGTGCTCTTTCTTGAGCCCTCTGCATGCCTCGCTCATTCTTACCTTCAGGAATCTGCGTAAATGTCCCCTTGAGAGGTCTTTTCCTAACCACCCTACACAAAATTGGCCATCCTTATTTATTATCATATCACCTTGTTTCTTTTCCATTATTTATCATGTCTTAATTATTTTATTTGCTTATTTATTGTTTGATAACTCCACTAGATATGATCTCAACAAGGGTATGGAAGCAGCTGGCACTCAATAAATGTTCATTTAATAAATAAATGAATCAATGTAAGATTATTAGGTGAGTACAAAAGTAATTGTGGTTTTTGCATTGTTGGAATTGGCCGTTTGATATTGGAATACATTCTTAAATGTGGTTATGTTACATATAATTTTAATGGGCATTTCTTGCTTTATTAATTTTTTTCCTAATGAATTATTACTTGTTTATTTTATGTTCATTTTAGACTATAGAAATGATGTTAGACAAAAAGCAAATTCGAGTGATTTTCTTATTTGAGTTCAAAATGGGTGGTAAAGCAGCGGAGACAACCTAAAACTTCAACAACACATTTGGCCCAGGAATTGCTAACAAACATACAGTGCAGTCTTGATTCAAGAAGTTTTGTGGCCGGGCGCGGGGGCTCATGCCTGTAATCCCAGCACTTTGGGAGGTGGAGGCGGGTGGATCATGAAGTCAAGAGATCGAGATTATCCTGGCCAACATGGTGAAACCCCGTCTCTACTAAAAATACAAAAATTAGCTGGGCGTGGTGGCGCATGGCTGTTGTCCCAGCTACTTGGGAGGCTGAGGCAGGAGAATTGTTTGAACCCGGGAGGCGGAGGTTGCAGTGTGCTGAGATCGTGTCACAGCTCTCCAGCATGGTGACAAAGTGAGACTCTTGTCTCAAAAAATAAAAAATAAAAACAGTAAGTTTTGCAAAGGAGATGAGAGCCTTGAACATGAGAAGCATAGTGGCCAGCCATGGGAAGTTGGTAACGACCAACTGAGACCAATCATCAAAGCTGATCCTCTTACAACTACATCGGAAGTTGCCACAGAACTGGACATTTATCATTCTATGGTCATTTTGCATTTGAAGCAAGTTGGAAAGGTGAAAAAACTGGCTAAGTGGGTGCCTCATGAGCTGAGTGAACATAAAAAAAAATAGTTGTTTTGAAGTGTCTTCTTCTCTTATTCTACACAATAATAATGAACCATTTCTCGGATTGTGACGTGCGACAAAAAATGGATTTTATATGACAACCAGTGATGACCAGCTCAGTGGATGCACCGAGAAGAACCTCCAAAGCACTTCCCAAAGCCAAATCTGCACCAAAAAAAGGTAATGGTCACTGTTTGGTGGTCTGCTGCCGGTGAGACACACTACAGCTTTCTGAACCCTGGTGAAACCATTATAGCTGAGAAGTACGCTCAGCAAATCGGTAAGATGCAAACAAAACTGCAATGCCTGCAGCTGGCATTAGTCAACAGAAAGGGCCCAATTCTCCATGACAACGCCCGACTGCATGTTGCAAAACTGCTTCAAAAGTTGAACAAATTGGGCTATGAAGTTTTGTCTCATCTGCCACATTCACTTGACCTCTTTCCAACCCATTACCACTTATTCAAGCATCTCGACAACTTTTTGCAGGGAAAACATTTCCACAACCAGAAGGATGCAGAAAATGCTTTCCAAGAGTTTGTCGAATCCCAAAGCACAGATTTGTACACTACAGGAATAAACAAACTTATGTCTTGTTGGCAAAAATGTGTTGATTGTAATGGTTCCTATTTTGATTAATAAAGATGTGCTTAGCCTAGTTATAATGATTTAAAATTCATGGTCCAAAACCACAACTACTTTTGCATCAACCTAATAACATACCTGGGGCATTGTAATAAGAAGCCATTCATATTATATTGTTTGCAAAGTGCTCCACCCCACTCCACTAGTTGCTACTGTCTGAAAATAATTATCTCCAGTATTCTAGAGTCTCAACCTTGGGCACAATTACAAAATAGTTTTAGATAAAAATATTAATTAGCTCATTGATGCTTTAATCAAATCATACATGAGACTGAATCAACTTCAATTCTCAATGTTTGATTTGTTATCTCCTCCTGAGCTCTGATGAGGTTACTGGAGGAAGAATCCAGATTCTAAAAGAGAACATCCTTCTATCTAAACTGGTGAGCTTGTAATAAAACTAGCTTGTAAAATTAAAATTGTTGAGAGAACGAAGGATGCATATCACAAATCATTCTAAAGGGCAATTAAGTTTTAAGTAGCACATATTAGATGATATGCTAAAAAGCAAATTATTACAAAAAGTACACTAAATGGTACTTTAGTGCTACTTCAAATGGGGATAGGCATGATGGAGAAAGCCCCGGACCCAGGTCCTCGGACTGGCTGTACTACTGTTTCCATGTGAGGCCTGAGCTGATCAGTTAACTCTTCTGGTTCTCAATTTCTCCAGAAAAAAAAGGGAGAGTAAGGCTGATCATTTCTATTTTTGATTTATCACTGGAAAAATAAGTACTCAGAAGCCACAAAACTAGTACTAAAATGTGACTGGGAAAAAAGCAAGACAAATATCATTTTTTGAAGACAGGAAATATTAATTTGCCAACCAATTCTTCATCAATCTTGGTTTCTGGTGTTTGCTGGTACCTCTATTTGGTGGGGAGGACTTTATATAAAGCTAACAGAGCCAGGTGAAAAATTACAGTTCATAAAATGTAATCCTTGCTAATAGAAGATATTTTTTAATGTCCACTAAAAGAAAATATGGTTTTTGTACAACTAGCAATCAGTTTGGGATGGGCAGACATCTTATCATCCAATAAGAATTTTCTAAAAGATTTTGCATTCTAGGGATTCTGATTACACTCATAGCAAAAGTCAAAACAATGTAACTTGCTGAAAGAAGGGTAGTAAAATATGACGAAACAGTTCTTTTAAGCATGTAACTAACAAATAACTTTAAACAAAAACTTTTATAGTCTAAAGTTAAGAATTTCAAAATAAGTACATGAAAACTATATCTTTTCATTACACTTAAGTAACATCATCATCAGTCTTATTGCTGTTTTTGATCAATGGTTTAAAAACTTCAAAATTTAAAATCTATCAAATAAACACATTTATCTTTTTACTTTACCGTGACAGATAGTATCAGATAAGGCTGTAAACAAGACATATGGTTTTCTTTGCCTTTCTAGTTTGCAGTTCCCTAAACAACTATACAGGAATATATACATGCCAGAGCAAAGAATAAGGAAAAAAGAAATGAATAAGAACAGATGGCTTTGGAAGGAAATATTTTCAGTTCAGACATACTTCAGTTTGAAATGCACAATCAATATCAAAGCCTTTCTTCAAATGCTCATGTTGAAAACTTCACCATTAAAAGATCAAACACTAATTCACCATTAGTACAAGTATAGTTTACCTATTACTCATTTTCACTACATAAAGCTTTCAGCACAAGATGCCATAGACACAATAAATATCTTCGGCTGCAAATAACTAAAATAACCCACATACTGTTAGTTGAGTTGATAAACTTGCACATAATATGGGCCAAAATCAATCATTAAACCAGTAAATACTTATTAAGCTATTCTGGCTTTTTAGAGTAGACCCTTGAAAGACTGAAATATCAGAATAAAGACATGTAAAAATAACTAATCCAGCAGAAACTTAGAGCTGGAAGGGACATAAACGGTTATCTAGTTCCATAATATGATATACAGATGAGGAAACTGAACTTCAGAGAGGGTCTATTCTCCTAGTTAAATGCTCTGATGTGGGATGGTTTACTGCCAGCTACACCCAGGTGAATATCAGCTTCCTGTCATCTCAGAGACGGGTGATCCTTTTGATCCAGAGGGACTCTCCCTTGTGGGCACACATCTTTCTTTCACTGTCTCTTTCTTCTCATTCTGTTTCTGTAATTGATCAAAACCTAAAACCGAAGTTTTAAATTAAAAAAAATTATGTGTTGTATTTGTCAAATTTCATTACAAACTTCATTTTTTAAAAAACAACTTTTTTTTGTTTTCCATTTGCTTGGTAGATCTTCCCCATCATCCCTTTATTTTGAGCCTATGTGTGTCTCTGCATGTGAGATGGGTTTCCTGAATACAGCACACTGATGGGTCTTGACTCTTTATCCAATTTGCCAGTGTGTCTTTTAATTGGAGCATTTAGCCCATCTACATTTAAAGTTAATATTGTTATGTGTGAATTTGGTCCTGTCATTATGATGTTAGCTGGTTATTTTGCTCATTAGTTGATGCAGTTTCTTCCTAGCCTTGATGGTCTTTACATTTTCGCGTGTTTTTGCAGTGGCTGGTACCGGTTGTTCCTTTCCATGTTTAGTGCTTCCTTCAGGAGCTCTTTCAGGGCAGGCCTGGTGGTGACAAAATCTCTCAGCATTTGCTTGTCTGTAAAGTACTTTACTTCTCCTTCACTTATGAAGCTTAGTTTGGCTGGATATGAAATTCTGGGTTGAAAATTCTTTTCTTTAAGAATGTTGGCCGGGCGCGGTGGCTCACGCTTGTAATCCCAGCACTTTGGGAGGCCGAGGCGGGCGGATCACGAGGTCAGGAGATCAAGACCACGGTGAAACCCTGTCTCTACTAAAAAAATACAAAAAAATTAGCCAGGCGTGGTGGCGGGCGCCTGTAGTCCCAGCTACTCGGAGAGGCTGAGGCAGGAGAATGGTGTGAACCCAGGAGGCGGAGCTTACAGTGAGCCAAGATTGTGCCACTGCACTCCAGCCTGGGTGACAGAGCGAGACTCCGTCTCAAAAAAAAAAAAAAAAAAGAATGTTGAATATTGGCCCCTACTCTCTTCTGGCTTGTAGAGTTTCTGCCGAGAGATCAGCTGTTAGTCTGATGGGCTTCCCTTTGTGGGTAACCCGACCTTTCTCTCTGGCTACCCTTAATATTTTTTCCTTCATTTCAACTTTGGTGAATCTGACAATTATGTGTCTTGGAGTTGCTCTTCTCGAGGAGTATCTTTGTGGCATTCTCTGTATTTCCTGAACGTGAATGTTGGCCTGCCTTGCTAGATTGGGGAAGTTCTCCTGGATAACATCCTGCAGAGTGTTTTCCAACTTGGTTCCATTCTCCCCATCACTTTCAGGTACACCAATCAGACGTAGATTTGGTCTTTTCACATAGTCCCATATTTCTTGGAGGCTTTGTTCGTTTCTTTTTATTCTTTTTTCTCTAAACTTCCCTTCTCGCTTCATTTCATTCATTTCATCTTCCATCACTGATACCCTTTCTTCCAGTTGATTGCATCGGCTCCTGAGGCTTCTGCATTCTTCATGTAGTTCTTGAGCCTTGGCTTTCAGCTCCATCAGCTCCTTTGAGGACTTCTCTGCATTGGTTATTCTAGTTATCCATTTGTCTAATTTTTTTTCAAAGTTTTTGACTTCTTTGCCATTGGTTTGAATTTTCTCCTGTAGCTTGGAGTAGTTTGATCATCTGAAGCCTTCTTCTCTCAACTCATCAAAGTCATTCTCCGTCCAGCTTTGTTCCATTGCTGGTGAGGAGCTGCGTTCCTTTGGAGGAGGAGAGGTGCTCTGCTTTTTAGAGTTTCCAGTTTTTCTGCTCTGTTTTTTCCCCATCTTTGTGGTTTTATCTACTTTTGGTCTTTGATGATGGTGACGTACAGATGGGTTTTTGGTGTGGATGTCCTTTCTGTTTGTTAGTTTTCCTTCTAAGACAGGACCCTCAGCTGCAGGTCTGTTGGAGTTTGCTAGAGGTCCACTCCGGACCCTGTTTGTCTGGGTATCAGCGGCGGTGGCTGTGGAACAGCGGATATTGGTGACCTGCAAATGCTGCTGCCTGATCGTTCCTCTGGAAGTTTTGTCTCAGAGGAGTACCCGGCCATGTGAGGGTCAGTCTGCCCCTACTGGGGGGTGCCTCCCAGTTGGGCTGCTCGGGGGTCAGGGACCCACTTGAGGAGGCAGTCTGCCCGTTCTCAGACCTCCAGCTGTGTGCTGGGAGAACTACTACTCTCTTCAAAGCTGTCAGAGAGGGACATTTAAGTCTGCAGAGGTTACTGCTTTTGGTTTGTCTGTGCCCTGCCCCCAGAGGTGGAGCCTACAGAGGCAGGTGTTGCAATCCTAGTCTCTGATAAAACAGACTTTAAACCAACAAACATCAAAAGAGACAAAGAAGGCCATTACATAACGGTAAAGGGATCAATTCAACAAGAAGAGCTAACTATCCTAAATATATATGCACCCAATACAGGAGCACCCAGATTATAAAGCAAGTCCTTAGTGACCTACAAAGAGACTTAAACTCCCACACAATAATAATGGGAGACTTTAACACCCCACTGTCAACATGAGACAGATCAACGAGACAGAAAGTTAACAAGGATACCCAGGAATTGAACTCAGCTCTGCACCAAGCAGACCTAATAGACATCTACAGAACTCTCCACCCCAAATCAACAGAATATACATTTTTTTCAGCACCACACCACACCTATTCCAAAACTGACCACATAGTTGGAAGTAAAGCACTGCTTAGCAAATGTAAAAGAACAGAAATTATAACAAACTGCCTCTCGGACCACAGTGCAATCAAACTAGAACTCAGGATTAAGAAACTCACTCAAAACCGCTCAACTACATGGAAACTGAACAACCTGTTCCTGAGTGACTACTGGGTACATAATGAAATGAAGGCAGAAATAAAGATGTTCTTTGAAACCAACGAGAACAAAGACACAACATACCAGAATCTCTGGGACACATTCAAAGCAGTGTGTAGAGGGAAATTTATAGCACTAAATGCCCACAAGAGAAAGCAGGAAAGATCCAAAATTGACACCCTAACATCACAATTAAAAGAACTAGAGAAGCAAGAGCAAATACATTCAAAAGCTAGCAGAAAGCAAGAAATAACTAAAATCAGAGCAGTACTGAAGGAAATAGAGACACAAAAAAACCTTCAAAAAATTAATGAATCCAGGAGCTGGTTTTTTGAAAACATCAACAAAATTGATAGACTGCTAGCAAGACTAATAAAGAAGAAAAGAGAGAAGAATCAAATAGATGCAATAAAAAATGATAAAGGGGATATCACCACCGATTCCACAGAAGTACAAACTACCATCAGAGAATACTACAAACACCTCTATGCAACCAAACTAGAAAATCTAGAAGAAATGGATAAATTCCTCGACAAATACACCCTCCCAAGACTAAACCAGGAAGAAGTTGAATCTCTGAATAGACCAATAACAGGCTCTGAAATTGTGGCAATAATCAATAGCTTACCAACCAAAAAAAGTCCAGGACCAGATGGATTCACAGCCGAATTCTACCAGAGGTACAAGGAGGAACTGGTACCATTCCTTCTGAAACTATTCCAATCAATAGGAAAAGAGGGAATCCTCCCTAACACATTTTATGAAGCCAGCATCATCCTGATACCAAAGCCTGGCAGAGACATAACCAAAAAAGGGAATTTCAGACCAATATCCTTGATGAACATTGATGCAAAAATCCTCAATAAAATACTGGCAAACCGAATCCAGCAGCACATCAAAAAGCTTATACACCATGATCAAGTGGGCTTCATCCCTGGGATGCAAGGCTGGTTCAACATATGCAAATCCTTAAACATAATCCAGTATATAAACAGAACCAATGACAAAAACCACATGATTATCTCAATAGATGCAGAAAAGGCCTTTGACAAAATTCAACAACCCTTCATGCTAAAAACTCTCAATAAATTAGGTATTGATGGGACATATCTCAAAATAATAAGAGCCATCTATGACAAACCCACAGCCAGTATCATACTGAATGGGCAAAAACTGGAAGCATTCCCTTTGAAAACTGGCACAAGACAGGGATGCCCTCTCTCATCACTCCTATTCAGCATAGTGTTCGAAGTTCTGGCCAGGGCAATTAGGCAGGAGAAGGAAATAAAGGGTATTTAATTAGGAAAAGAGGAGGTCAAATTGTCCCTGTTTGCAGATGACATGATTGTATATCTAGAAAACCCCACTGTCTCAGCTCAAAATCTCCTTAAGCTGATAAGCAACTTCAGCAAAGTCTCAGGATACAAAATTAATGTACAAAAATCACAAGCATTCTTATACACCAATAACAGACAAACAGAGAGCCAAATCATGAGTGAACTCCCATTCACAATTGCTTCAAAGAGAATAAAATACCTAGGAATCCAACTTACAAGGGATGTGAAGGACCTCTTCCAGGAGAACTACAAACCACTGCTCAATGAAATAAAAGAGGATACAAACAAATGGAAGAACATTCAATGCTCATAGGTAGGAAGAATCAATATCGTGAAAATGGCCATACTGCCCAAGGTAATTTATAGATTCAATGCCATCCCCAACAAGCAACCAAGGACTTTCTTCACAGAATTGGAAAAAACTACTTTAAAGTTCATATGGAACCAAAAAATAGCCCGCATTGCCAAGTCAATCCTAAGCCAAAAGAACAAAGCTGGAGGCATCACGCTATCTGACTTCAAACTATACTACAAGGCTACAGTAACCAACACAGCATGGTACTGGTACCAAAACAGAGATACAGATCAATGGAACAGAACAGAGCCCTCAGAAATAATGTTGCATATCTACAACCATCTGGTCTTTGACAAACCTGACAAAAACAAGAAATGGGGAAAGGATTCCCTATTTAATAAATGGTGCTGGGAAAACTGGCTAGCCATATGTAGAAAGCTGAAACTGGATCCCTTCCTTATACCTTATACAAAAATTAATTCAAGATGGATTAAAGACTTAAATGTTAGACCTAAAACCATAAAAACCCTAGAAGAAAACCTAGGCAATACCATTCAGGACATAGGCATGGGCAAAGACTTCATGTCTAAACACGAAAAGCAATGGCAACAAAAGCCAAAATTGACAAATGGGATCTAATTAAACTAAAGAGCTTCTGCACAGCAAAAGAAACTACCATCAGAGTGAATAGGCAACCTACAAAATGGGAGAAAATTTTCACAACCTATTCATCTGACAAAGGGCTAATATCCAGAATCTACAATGAACTCAAACAAATTTACAAGAAAAAAACAAACAACCCCATCAAAAAGTGGGCGAAGGACATGAACAGACACCTCTCAAAAGAAGACATTTATGCAGCCAAAAAACACATGAAAAAATGCTCATCATTACTGGCCATCAGAGAAATGCAAATCAAAACCACAATGAGATACCATCTCACACCAGTTAGAACAGCCATCATTAAAAAGTCAGGAAACAACAGGTGCTGGAGAGGATGTGGAGAAATAGGAACACTTTTACACTGTTGGTGGGACTGTAAACTAGTTCAACCATTGTGGAAGTCAGTGTGGCGATTCCTCAGGATCTAGAACTGTTAATACCATTTGACCCAGCCATCCCATTACTGGGTATATACCCAAAGGATTATAAATCATGCTGCTATAAAGACACATGCACACATATATTGCGGCACTATTCACAATAGCAAAGACTTGGAACCAACCCAAATGTCCAACAACGACAGACTGGATTAAGAAAATGTGGCACATACACACCATGGAATGCTATGCAGCCATAAAAAATGATGAGTTCATGTCCTTTGTAGGGACATGGATGCAACTGGAAACCATCATTCTCAGCAAACTATTGCAAGGATGAAAAACCAAACACCATATGTTCTCACTCATAGGTGGGAATTGAACAATGAGAACACATGGACACAGGAAGGGGAACATCACACTCCGGGGGCTGCTGTATGGTTGGGGGAGGGGGAGGGATAGCATTAGGAGATATACCTAATGCTAAATGACGAGTTAGTGGGTGCAGCACACCAACATGGCACATGTATACATATGTAACAAACCTGCACATTGTGCACATGTACCCTAAAACTTAAAGTACAATAATAATACAATTAAAAATAATCACAAGCTGATATAGAAAGAACCATACCAAAAAGACTTCTAGAAATAATAATAAGATATTAAAAATTACTTATATCAATGGGTGTAAGAACTAAATAATGGTGTGTAGGCACCTGGGCTCTGTAGGGTTAGATTTCATACAGCTGTTATGTTTGGAAGAAAATAAGACTTAACCAGTGGTGTCCAATGTTTAAAATGAAAGCATGTTATATAATATTGTCCTATGCCAGAAATCAGCAAACTTTTTCTGTAAAGGGCCAGAGAGAAAATGTTGTAGACTTTGGAGAATGTTGTTTCCACCAGAACAACTCAACTCTGTCATTGTTTCCCACTATTTGTCAGAAAGCAGCTGGAGACATTACATTTTTAAAATGGGCATGGCTGTGTTTCAATAAAACTTTATTTATTAAAAAAACAACATTTAATTAGATGACTGCTTTTGTCAGTTACTGTGTTTTTCTCCCCTGTGATTCAATACAATTCAATTTTTAGCCTTCAGGCAATTAGATGAAAAGAGTGTTGCTTATTTGCCTGAAATATTAAAGCACAGAGATCTTCCCAACTTGTTTTTTTCAAAATAAAAAGGCTACACATGCTATCCTGCCAATAACCATCGATTATAACCAAGAAGAATCAATGTAGCTGTCCTTTAGTCTTGAGTTTACTAACATATAAAAGCATAAAATTTAAACAAAGGAAAGCACTTCCAATTGTAAGCATAGTTTAAAAATCTAAATGTAGAATGTTCTAGTGAATAGACATTTTAGATTTATCTAGCTTTTTAAAGATATTTATTCTCGTGAAAAAAGAGGTAGTGAAGAGAAGTGGCTTTAATGCTATCTCCTAGTCAAAATGGGTAAATGTTGATAAATGAATGAATAAAATTGCATCTCGTTATTGATTTTTTTTTTTCCTGGGAGAGGAGACTCATTCATTCTCTAATTCCTGAATAGGGAGGGTTTTATAAAGTTAAGAAGGCAAGATGAAAAATGGGGAATGCTGGGGAGAACTTCAGGCTGTTGTTCAGGGCAGAGTTATCACCACTGTCCATGTGAGCATCAGTAAATGCCATGTTCTCATGGCAGTGTTTCCCCGAGAATCAGTGTGGTCAAGGCTGGCTGGGAATAGGCACACTGAACTAAGAGTCAGGAGCCCTAGGTTCTAGTTCAGGGCTTGCTACTCACCAGTTACGCCATAAAGAAAATGGGTCACTTCTATAAATCATGCTGCTATAAAGACACATGCACACGTATGTTTATTGTGGCACTATTCACAATAGCAAAGACTTGGAACCAACCCAAATGTCCAACAACGATAGACTGGATTAAGAAAATGTGGCACATATACACCATGGAATACTATGCAGCCATAAAAAATGATGAGTTCGTGTCCTTTGTAGGGACATGGATGAAACTGGAAACCATCATTCTCAGTAAACTATCGCAAGGACAAAAACCAAACACTGCATGTTCTCACTCATAGGTGGGAACTGAACAATGAGAACTCATGGACACAGGAAGGGGAACATCACACTCCGGGGACTGTTGTGGGGTGAGGGGAGGGGGGAGGGACAGCATTAGGAGATATATCTAATGCTAAATGACGAGTTAATGGGTGCAGCAAAACAACATGGCACATGGATACATATGTAACAAACCTGCACATTGTGCACATGTACCCTAAAACCTAAAGTATAATAATAAAAAAAAAGAATATTCCTCATAGACACCACTGAAAAAATTAAAGGAGATTGTGTGTGCCCATCTTGGAAAAAAAAAAAAAAAAGAAAATGGGTCACTTCACTGTTCTAATTTTCTCTTTTGTAAAATGGGAACACTCGATAAGACACTTCCTGAGGAACGTTTCTGTTCCACAGAACAGGCTTATTTTAAGACTTCATAAGCATTTACTACATATTTATCAACGTGGTAAGGGCTATAAGAGAGATTCATGAGAAAAAATTAAACCCCTGATCTCAAGAAGCTTACAACCAGGAAAGTAAGTCAGCCATATAAAACCATATAAGCACAAGATATACAACATAAAACAATACAAACCATAGGTAGAGAATAAATTAAGTGATACATGCTGTAACTGTGGGAATTTTTTTTATAAAAGTGAGTTAGGTCTAGGGGGAGAGGTAAGGTTGAAGAGGTGGCACTTATATAGACACAGGTGTGTACTTATTTGGGAGTAGGTATGTACATGTTTGTGTACATGCTTTGGATTAATGTGGAGGAAGACAAGAGATAAAGCAAAAGGGAAGAGGAAGTGCTTTTCATGATAGCAGGTGGAGAGTTAGATTACTACGGTCTAGAAAATGGTGAGAGAGAGACAGATTAAATAAGATAAGCTCATGGCCTTAAATACCAGGAAGAGAAGTTAAAAAGATGGTTAAAAGAGCGCATCAGATGTCTTAAGGAAGTCCTAACACTACCTTAGTGCCTCCCATTTATGGTAAGTGGAGGGATTTCTGGGTCATCAGGATTAGGAGAAACAGGGCAGGAAGAAAGGCAGTAGTTCTCATTGGTTATGGGACTTTTCTGAGCTGTAAGAGGCAAACATATATGAATGACAGCATCAAAAAAATACTGTATTGGCTACCTGATAGAAGGAAAATAAATCTTAGGAAATAATTGGGGTCCTTTAAAAAATTTTCCTCAAGAAGAAAGTATATGCTTTTGTACACATAAATGAGCAGTGGGCTGGGTGCAAGGAAACAGTATGATAAAGGTTACATGTCTTTCTAATATGCATTCAATATGGAAGTTAAAAACGGGAGAGGAAACCCAATGGCTATACAGCTCTAGTGCTTCAAACTATTCCTAAGTGTACCACATGTGTTATTGTAGGCTTTCTAATTACTAAAATACCTGCCCAAGAATGATAAATAATAATAAATTACAGCAAGAACACCACAATAATCCACGTCATTATACAGTGCCTAAAGCTACTCATTCTATCTCAATTTTAGGTTTAAAAAATGGGCAAATCGCCAACATATTTAGAAAAATATGCAGTATATAGTGAATAATGTTTACACTAAATATGACAAATAATTTCTGAAAATACATTTCACTTCAAAAGGAAAATATCTTTATTTTTAAAAATATAATGCCTACTAAAGGGAAGGGAATTATGAAAGCACATACTCTATCTGGCTATGATTTCTAACTGAATTTATGGATTCCACTACATAGATGCTAATATGTGACATCATAGGGTTAAAATTGGGGCTGTTCTATTTTACTACTGCTTTTGCAAGCAGACATCAGAAATCATTAAAATATACGAAACCCAGGCTTGGTAATCTTTGTTCAAGAAAAAGACAAAAGAAAAAATGATAGCCTCATCTACGCAAATACAGTTGGACCTTTGTATCTGTGGGTTCCACATCTGTGGTATCGACCAGTTGCAGATCAAAAATATTTGGAAAAAAATGTATAGTTGCATCTGTACTCAACACGTATAGACTTGTCATTATTCCTGAACTACACAGTATAACAACTATTTACATAGCACTGACATTTTATTAGGTATTATAAGTAATCTAGAGATGATTTAAAAAATACGGGAGGATGTATTCAAGTTATATGCAAATACTGTACCATTTTATATAAGGAACTTGAGCATCTGTGGATTTTGGTATCCTCAGGGGGTCCTGAAACCTACCCCCACAGATACCTAGGCATGACTGTATATCATAATTCCCTGACATATTTTAGTTATGAAGCATTCTATACCAGTGAATTTTTTTCTGTTAACTGAACCTCATCTCTGAAGAGCGTCAGGCCGGGCACGGTGGCTCACGCTTGTAATCCCAGCACTTTGGGAGGCCGAGGCAGGCGGATCACGAGGTCAGGAGATCGAGACCACGGTGAAACCCCGTCTCTACTAAAAATACAAAAAATTAGCCGGGCGTGGTGGCGGGCGCCTGTAGTCCCAGCTACTCGGAGAGGCTGAGGCAGGAGAATGGCGTGAACCCAGGAGGCGGAGCTTGCAGTGAGCCGAGATTGCGCCACTGCACTCCAGCTTGGGCAACAGAGCGAGACTCCGTCTCAAAAAAAAAAAAAATTGCATCAAAACATTTATAGTTTAATAATTTATATAAGTTTTAAAGACATGGTTATGTTTTTTTATGATTCGGTGAAACGCAGAATGATCCTGCCTTTACTCAGCATCACCATCTTACACATACAGAGTTGGGACTAGGTGATGGAGTTTTTCATTATCACTTGAACGGTCTGTATGATCTTGAACACTCACTTAACCTCCTTTCTGTGCCTCAGTTTCTAAATATGTGAGTAGAGAATAATCTTCCCAAATCACAAGATGGTTATAATTAAAGGAATAAGTGCTTTTTAAAAGAGCAATAATAGTTATCATTCTTGGCTACAAGATAGTGGTTTCCTCAGGAATAACAGAAGGATACTGGGCCTTTTGTCCACACACTAAATGGTCCAAAAGCTGCTGAGCTATCATGTCTGCTTTCTATAGTCCTACTGCTTCTTCGAGTTATTAGCTATCAGTGCATTACAATGAGACTTCTCACTGTTGTATTCATTATCCTTCTGAGTTGCTGACTTATTTTGTAAACAGTTATCTGCACAAGGATCTGATAAGTCAAATGTCCTTCCTCTATCTTACAGTGAAGGGCACAAGCTTCAGGACATGGTCCCTTTTTGTGTCACATGCCTGGATATGAACAATTAAATTCTATAGGTTTGAAAGAGCATAACTACCATATTATGTAGCAGTAATAGTTTGCAAACTTACAAAGTCAACTGAATACCTATGTGCACAGGTTTTGTTTCTTTTAAAATATGTAAAATGTAAGCTACTCATTTTTTCATTCTATTTAAGCAAATGTAAACCTATCCAGTACACACCTAATACCATTAGGCACGTAGTTTGTTATTTCTGCATAATCCTCCTTTATCATATATTATACACCGATATCTTTAAATTGCCTTTGGGTACAGAGTCTATAATTTTATTTCAGCTGACAGATGAGCATTTTAAATTATCAAATGGTGACACTGCTGGACAGAAAATTTGGCATCAATGCAATTTTTCTCTTATGTTTGTGTCCCTCTAGGCAAGTTAATTAAACTCTTAGTCTCAGTTTCCTCATCTACAAAATGGAAAAACATATTTGTGCACCTTGAAACTCAGAGAAGTTCTCTTTTTTCCCCATGCCAATATTAAATTTTTATTTTCTTAATACATTCTTATTATTGAAAAATCACAAAATTAGACATAAAATATAGAATCTTATTAATCCTGTCTACCCAGAAATAACTATTAACATCTTAAGTGTCTAAATGGTATTGACTGCATTTTTTCAAAAAAGGTATTGTTCTATATATACTATTTCATAATGTTTTAAGCCCATCCCTACCAATTTAATCTACATTGTATACAACATTCTGTATCAGGGGTCAGCAAACATTTTCTATAGAGGGTTAGATAGTAAATATTTTAAGTTTTACTAGTCACATACTCTGTCTCATGTTTCTTTGTTTGTTTATTTATTTATTTATTTATTTTTTTGAGACGGAGTCTTGCTCTGTCGCCCAGGCTGGAGTGCAGTGGCGCAATCTCGGCTCACTGCAAGCTCCGCCTCCTGGGTTCACGCCATTCTCCTGCCTCAGCCTCTCCGAGTAGCTGGGACTACAGGAGCCCGCCACCACGCCTGGCTAATTTTTTGTATTTTTAGTAGAGACGGGGTTTCACCGTGGTCTCGATCTCCTGACCTCGTGATCCGCCCATCTCGGCCTCCCAAAGTGCTGGGACTACAAGCGTGTGCCACCGCGCCTGGCCCTCATGTTTATTTTTAATAATCCTTTACAATTTAACAACCCACTCACAGCTCTGGTAGTATAAAAACAGGTCTTGAGCCAATTTGCCAAAGGGCTGTAGTTTGCTGACCCTTGTTTCCTATCACTGGATACATTTCTGTAACATCTTTTTAAAAATAACTATATCATACACTAGTTCTGGTATAATAAGGATACACGAGAACTTATTTAGTCAGTCTTCTATTAGTTAATATTTAGGTTTCCCTTGTTTTGATATTACAAACAGCTGTGGAGTGAACATCCCTGTACATACTTATTTGTATATATAACTATTTCCTCAGGTTAAATGTTTGAAAGTGCAATTTCTGGTCAGCATTCATTCAATTCATTCACTCACTCACTAACTATAGTTGTAGGGTCAAAGCAGCCATAGACAAAATGTGAATGAACGGGCTTGGCTATACTTTGCTAACCCCTGAATATTGCTAATTTACTTGAAAGCATCTTTATTTTTTTTCACTTAAGAGGCTTTAACATATTTCCATATATCCCATTTCATAACAACAGTGCATCTGTTTTTAATAGATCAGTGTTATATTCTTACAGTACTATAAACAACTCAATGAAACAATGCCCTGCCTTAATAACGATCATCATCAGAATATTAATATGTCACATAACTCAGTATCTTTTTTATTAGAAGAGTTTTGAAAATACCAGACTGAAATAGTTTGGCAGGCGTTTCCTCTTTAGAATACAAACACAAATAATAACAAGAAACATAATTTATGTTCTCCATTGTAGCTATTCATGCACTATCTAAATGTTTTGCTTTTTTTTTTTTTTTTTTTTGAGATGGAGTCTTGCTCTGTTGCCCAGGCTGGAGTGCAGTGGCGCGATCTCGGCTCACTGCAAGCTCCGCCTCCCAGGTTCATGCCATCCTCCTGCCTCAAACTCCTGAGCAGCTGGGACTACAGGTGCCTGCCACCATGCCTGGCTAATTTTTTTGTATTTTTAGTAGAGACGGGGTTTCACCATGTTGGCCAGGATGGTCTCGATCTCCTGACCTCGTGATCCACCCGCCTCCACCTCCCAAAGTGCTGGGATTACAGGCATGAGCCACTGCGCCCGGCCTACTGCTTTTTAAAGCTATTGCACACACACACACACACACACACACATTTCAACATAGTTGAAACTTTCTAAATTACAAACTTTCAAAAAGGAATTGCTTGCATAATTGACCTTTTAAAAATGTCAATCCATTTATTCAACAAATATTTATTTAGTGCCTATGTACTTACATACCAAGTTGCACAAACACTTGGGATACGTAAGTAAACATGACAGCTGTGGTCAATGACTCATAATAACACTTGTTTTTGAAGTGTAACACTGGAAAAATGTGATACATAGGAAAGGATCAAGTAATAACTTCCACTCCTCTTCAAAAAGAAAATGAAGACAAATACTGTGAATACTATACAAGGTAATCAGATAAATCCTCACCATCAATCTTACCACATACAATTGGCAAATTTAGAAAGAGAATAGCACAAAACTGTAAAGAAAGTTCATTTAAGTGTTTTTGAAGATCTTAAATTCAGTTTTAGATAAAACTGACTCTACCCAATATGATTTATGTACATTACATGTATATGTTTTCTTCTGAGACTGGCCAACATCCTCAAGTTTATTGTTCAGACAAGAATCATCCTAAGTAGTGAAGTAACTCATCTATTAGATTTGTTCAAAAGGACTAGTTCTAAAAGAAAGAGTGAGATAGCAGCATGTGTGTTTAAAAAAGATCCAAAGCTCTAACTGGAAAAAACACAGGCGGGCAAGGGTTAAAATGGAAATAACAGAAGTGATGGTGGATGGCAAGGCAAGGGTAAAAGGGAGTAACAGAAGTGATGGCAGATGGGTGGCAGTGCAGAGTCTATAAAACCCACAGAATCAAGGTGGAAAAGAAATGGAGTCAAGCTGTTTCAGCACTAAACAAATACAACAACACATTGGTTAAAAACTTAATGTCAACATTGAACATTTCATCTGCTATAAAATAGAATAAAAGTGAGGTACTGTTACTCTGGCCCTAATTTTAGTCACTCCAAACCAGTACCATTGAGGGCAAATGGCTGATAACCATGGGAAAAAGAAACTATCTTATTTTAGGGGGTGATAATAAAAACAAACAATTCTAGTAAAGGCCAACATGGATCTTTAAGGAAATAAGATTTCAAAAGCCTGTTTGAAAAACTTTATTATATGGCTATTATTAAAAAGTAAAATAAATAAATAAATAAATTACAGAAGCTGGTGGGGTTGTGGAGAAAAAGGAATACTTATTCACTGCTGGTGGGAATGTAAACTTAGTTCAGCCATTGTGGAAAGTAGTTTGGTGATTTCTCAAAGAATTTAAAACAGAATTACCATTCAACCCAGCAATCCCAGTATTGAGTATATACCCAAAGGAATATAAATCGTTCTACCATAAGGACACATGCATGTATCTATTGTGCAGTGTTCATAATAGCAAAGATACAGAATTAACCTAAATGCTCATCAGCAGTAGACTAGATAAAGAAAAGGTGGTACATACACCATGGAATACTACACAGCCATAAAAAATGAGACCATGTCTGTGAAGGTTAATACTGAGTGTCAACTTGATTGGATTGAGGGATACAAAGTATAAATCCTGGGTGTCTGTGTGGGTGTTGCCAAAAGAGATTAACATTTGAATCAGTGGGCTGGGGAAGGCAGATTCACCCTTACTCTGATGGGCACAATCTAATCAGCTTCCAGTGAATATAAAGCAGGCAGATAAACATGAAAAGGAGAGATGGGCCTAGCCTCCCAGCCTACATCCTTTTCCCGTGCTGGATGCTTCCTGCCCTCAAACGTCAGACTTCAAGTTCTTCAGTTTGGGGACTTGGACTGGTTCTCCTTGCTCCTTACCTTGCAGACAGCCTATTGTGGGACCTTGTGATCGTGTAAGTTTTATACGTAAAAGGGGAGTTTATTAAGTATCAACTTAATACTTATAGTTTACTAAATATTAACTTAATAATTACAGTTTATTATTAATTTAATACTTATAGGATATATGTAGATCTACAGATATATAGTTCTGTCCCTCTAAGAGCACCCTGACTAATTAAATGTCCTTGCATCAACATGAATAAAGCTGGAGGCTATTATCCTAAGCAAACTAACACAGGAATAGAAAACCAAACACCGCATGTTCTCACTTATAAGTGGGAGCTAAACACTGATTACATATGGACACAAAGAAAGGAACCACAGACACCGCGGCCTTCTTGAGAGTGGTGGGTGTAAGAAGGGTGAGGACTGAAAAGTTACCTATTGGGTACTATGCTGATTACTTGGGTGAAAAAATAATCTGTTTACCTAACTTCCGTGACATGCCATGTACCTACCTATATACCAAACCTGCACATGTATTTCTGAACCTAAAGTAAAAGTTAAAAATAAAGGTAACTCAATTAAATATGCAGCCAGGGAGATTAAGCAAAATATAATACAGGAAAAAACAACAATAAACAAAATACAAAAAAAAGCATCTTCATTATATATTAATGATAGAAATTTGTGTCATATATTTTTCAGAGATTTTAAGAGGGCTCTTCTACCTGCTTTATTTAACGGGAGTTTTCCCAAATATAAATGAAACCTCGAATAGTTTAACACTCCATTTGATAAATACAACATTTGTAAGACTTCAAGAAGAAGCTTTACTATGATCTCCTATAGAAGAAATGTTTCCTTCAGTTCTTGACCCAGTATATTAGAACATGGTTTCCTAAAGAGTGGTGACAGCCAAATCATGAGGCCTATTTTTTGTTTTTAGCTAACTTTTTAAAAAAGAATTCTGCTCATTGTAGAGAGAATGGTTTCATCGTAATAGGTCAGTGGTTCCCAAAATGTGGTCCTCAAGACAGGCAGCATCAGCATTATGGAGAAACTAAGAAATGCCAATTATCAGGCCCAACCCAGATTTGCTAAATCAGAAGCTCTGAGAGCAGGGCTTATACATTTGTATTTTAACAAGCTCGCCTTGGGATTCTGATGTACACTACATTTGAGAACCATTGAACTAGGTTAACTCAGGTAATTCGACAGGAATGGGAAATAAATTGATTGGAAACAATACTTTAAGCAAAATATTTGTATAATACAAGTACTGTATTGTTCCTGCAGTGAACAAAGCAAAAATTGTTAATAATCTTTAGTCTGGCAAACAGCACATGAGATAGTAAACCACGAGATCCTGAATATGCAGTTCAACAATCAACACTCCATTTGCTGTTATATTTGAGTAAATAGGACAGCGAATTCCTGAACAAATGGCATGCCATCACTGCATAATTTCTGTTTTTGTGCTTGCAGTTGTTGTTTAGGAGCTTATTTTACTGTTAAGTCATGTCTCTAAGTCATTTAAGAGCATTAGAATGAAAAGATATGGTCAAATTTATGAGGCCAAGAACGAACCTCGTGTGAGTACTTTACACCACATTGAGAATCTAATTATTGGTCCATAACACAGCATTTATTAGTGTTTTCTCTTTTCATACAGACTATGTTGCAAATTGGCATATGATAGTATCCAGTTTTAAAGGGCCATTTATATGTAAAGTAGCTATTTTATCTATTTGTGGTAGTTCATGGGTAAAATACCCTGTTTTAGCATAGGACTGGTGATAGGAGGTTAAAAACATTTTTAAGAAATGAAACACCTTTCAGCAGTGAAAGCTATGCCAATACTGTAGATTTGGAATAACATAATTGAGCAACATCTATAAAATGAGGCTTGTCTTATAGTAATAGTGTGAAGATTTATGTACAACTTTCCTGAGATACATTTTAGACTTCTTTTAAGTGCCTTTTTTAAATTTTTTTTTTTTTTTTTTTTTTTTTTTTTTTTTTTTTTTAAAGACAAGGTCTCACTCTGTCACCCAGGCTAAAGTGCAGTGACACAATCACAGCTCACTGCAGCCTTGAAAGCCTAGGCTCCAGTGATCCTCCTATCTCAGCCTCTCAAGTAGCTGGGATTACAGGCATGCACCAATACACCCAGCTAATTTTTAATTTTTTTTTTTTACAGACATGGTCTTGTTTTGTTACCCAGGCTGGTCTCAAACTCCTGAGCCCAAGTGATCCTCCTGCCTTGGCCTCCAAAAGTGCCGGGATCATAGGCATGAGCCACTGAGCCTGGCCTCATTAAAATTCTTAATAGGGAAATCAACGGGATGGAAATATAAACTAGAGATGTATGTAAATATTCTTGATGTCTAAATACTTCAGGAAACTTGAACATTTTAATAAATTTTAATAAAAATTTTAAATAAATAAACATTTAAAAAAATTTCCTAAGGTCTTTCCAAACTCTTCACACAGCCTAAACTTCCTCTACCAATGATTAATTAGAATCTAGAAGGTAGGGGAAAATAAACATACTGGTTTTGTGCTGGTTGAGCTTTTACATTTGAAAAATCATAATATGGTGAGAAATAGAAGATTTCCCACTAACATCAAGAACAAGGCAGGGATGTCCCCTCTTACCACTGCTTTTCAATACTGTACTAGATGTCCTATAAGAAAAAATAAACAAGGAAATAAAAGGTATACTGATTAGGAAAGAAGAAAAATAAAATTTTGTCTGCAGATGACATATTTTCTATGCAGAAAATCTGAATCAACAAAAGAAATCTGAAACTATTAAGTGAGTACTGCAAGATTTCAGGATAAAGGTTAATATAGAAAATCAATGCTTTCCTATATATCAGCAATGGACAAGTGGAATTTGAAATTAAAAACACAATACCATTTAGATTACATTGTGAACACACACCTAAAAAATGAAATATTTAGGTATAAACTTAACAAAATATGTACAAGATCCATATGAAGAAAACTACAAAATTCTGATGAAAAAAATCAAAGAACAGATGGAGATATTCCATGTTTATAGATAGAAGATTGAATACCAAGATGTCAGTTCTTCCCAACTTGGTTAATAGATTACTGCAATCCCAATAAAAATTCTAGCAAGTTATTTTGTAGATACAAACTGATTATGAAGTTTATGTGGAGAAGCAAAAGGTCCAAAATAGCCAATTTCTGACCATGATTGACACTACCCAACTTCAAAACTTTCTATAGAGATACAGAAATCAAGACCATCTTGTCTTGATTTGTGGTACTTGTGAAAGAATAAATCAATGGAACGGAATAGAGAGCCTAGAAATTGATCCACATAAATATAGTCAATTGATCTTTGACAAAGGAACAAAGACAATTAAATGAAGAAAAGATAGCCTTTTTAACAAATCGTGCTGGAAAAACTAGATACCCATATACACATACAAAAAAATGAATGTAGACACAGACATTATACCTTTCAAAAAATTAACTCAAAATGGATCATAGACCTAAATGTAAAATGCAATACTATAAAACTCCTAGAAGATAATATAGGATAAAATCTAGATGACCCTGGGTTTGGAGACAACTTTTTAGATATGACACTAAAAGCATGATCCATGAAAGAAAAAACTGACAAGCTGAGCTTCATTAAAATGAAAAACTGCTCTGCAAAAGACCCTGCCAAGAGAATGAGAAGACAAGCCAAGGCCTAGGAGAAAACATTTGCAAAACATGTATCTAATAAAGAACTGTTAATGAAAATATACAAAGAACTCTTGAAAATAATGAGAAAGCAAAGATTCCAACTTTAAAAATGGGACAAAGATCTTAATAGACACCTCACTAAAGAAGACAAACATGGTAAATAAGTATATGGAAAGATGTTCCACATCACAAACCATCAAGTAAATACAAATGAAAACAACAATAAGATACTAATTAATACCTACTGATTAGAATGGTCAAAATCCAGAACACTAACACCACCAAATGTTGGTGAAGGTGTGAAACAACGGGAACTCTCATTCACTGCAGGTGGAAATGCAAAATAGTACAGATAGTTTGGAAGACGGTTTGGCAGTTACAAAACTAAACACACTCTTACCATATGATACGGCAATAGCACTCCTTAGTATTTAAACAAAGGAACTGAAAATTTATGACCATACAAAAAACTGGACAGATGTTTACAGCAGCACTTTCAGACATGTATTATAGAATATTTACATGTACATATTTGAATTATGCTTGTTTTATATTGAAATATAATCTGTAATTTACATACATCAAGATAACTCAGTACATTAAGTATTATTTACAGAGATCCAAAATACATCTCAAGATCTAAGGCATATTCCACTAAGCTTGACTTTCTAAATAACCTTTTAAAAATTATGTAGTTATTTCAACATATTTTTAATTAAAAAGACACACACAGATATGAACTCTCCAACACAAACATACAGCTGTATAGCCTAGTGTAACATTATAAGACACATGCCATAGTAAGCAGCATCCAGATCAAGAAACAGGACTTTGCCAGCCACCCTAGAAACCCTACGTGGGCCTTGTCCCAATCATACTTCCTTCTCTCTCCCCCAAAGTAACCACATCCTGGCATTTATTATCTTATTTGGTTTTAGCAACCAAATCTACATCATTAGACACTATAGACAGTCATGATCATTTTAAAAAAGGATGACTTTGAAGCCTCTTATTGTAAACCATAGGCGTCTCATTTTTTCTTTTCTTTTCCTTATAATTTATGTGGACAAATTTGGGTTATTTGAACTGTAGGAGACTTATTCTATGGGTTCCTGACTGCATATGTGTGGTGGAGTTTGGCTCATTCTTCTTTCTGTATTTATGACAAATTGGAAGCTGGATATGGAGACTTGATGCCTTTGGCAAGACTACAGGTGATATGTTATCAGGAGGCACGTATGTGTTTTGCTCTCCTTTTGAGAAGCAAGCAGCTGTTGGTGACCATGGTCCAGATCCATTAATTCATCAGGGGTTGTAAAAATGGTGATTTTCTACTTTTATCATTTCACTTTCATTTGTAAGCAGATATAATTTTAAGAGAAACGTTGCTTATCTACTATTTAGTTACCAGTGATATAGTTCATACAGGAGAGGCAAGATAAATGCCTAATTCTTTTCCTTTATTTACCAGACTTCTTTTTCTTTAAAAGCAATTTATTTGATTCTGACCACAAAATACAGGGAAGGAGCAAGGGCTACCCTGTAACGTCCTGGTCACACATCTTCCCAGTCTATGCTTCTATACATACTCTTTGTAAAACGGCAAGCTCATACTGTCCCCAAGTGTTTTTTTTCACATTATCACACCTGCAGAGTATAGGATAAGGTGTGAAGTTAAAACAGATGGCCCATTCAGAAGGTAGGGCTCCCTCCAATTCATGTTCCAGCTCCCTTTTGCTAATCTTGAAACCAAGGTAACTGGCTCTTCTTACTATTGTTTTACTTTTTTTTTTTTTTTTTTGAGGCAGGGTCTCTCTGTCACCCAGGTTGAAGTGTAGTGGTGCAATTTTGGCTCACTGCAGCCTCGACTTCCTGGGCTTAGGTGACCTTCCCACCTCAGCCTCCCAAGTACCTGAGACTACAGGCATGTGCAACCATGCCTAGCTAATTTCTGCATTTTTGTTAGAGATGGGATTTCATAATGTTGCCCAGGATGGTCTCGAATTCCTGGACTCAAGCGATCTCTTGGCTTCTCAAAGTGCTCGGAATACAGGTGTAAGCCAATGTGCTCGGCCCTCATTTTTCTAAAACAACTCTCTCATGAACAAGTAGGCCATAGACGAATTACGCCTGAACAATTCTTAGAGTCGTTTAAAGTAACAATATAGAAAGGCACTTGACTAATGCCCTTTCCTTACCCCCAGCTTCCTAAGTTCCAGGCTGTCTGTGGCACCTGGATTGCCACCCTTGGGTCCTCTACACCCCATGGCAGCAATGGTGGAAGGGCAGGCCAGGCCAATCATAAGGAATAAACAGTCTTTACTGGGCTCAAACCAGGAGTCCATAGGTCTTGAGGACCTCTGTGTAATTGTTTTCTCCTCCACATTCTTTTGGGCCTGTTTACATAGCCTCATAAGCTGTTTTTTCTTCCAATAGCAGATATTGGCCTTCTCCTTCCTCTTCTCCTGGGTGGCTGTCACTGCCTGGTACTTCCAGTCAACCTCGTGAACCGGGCACCCCAGGTAGGCAAACTTTCTCACAGGCTTCAGACGCACAACCTTGGGAGCAGCAGGAAGCATCATCCACTTTTTTCTTGTCATAGGGCAGTGGGATCCCATTAAACACCTTCAGATGGTCAGGGACGGCCTGGCCTCGCTTGGTCTTGTGGGGCAGCATGCCTCAAGCGGTCTGCCAAAAGATGCAGCTGGGGGGGCCTCAGGAATGGTTGGTGTTCATCTGCTTGTGAAGGAAGGCCAGGTACTCCAACTTGTTTCTGTGGAAAGTGCCAAAAATATTGATGCCTTTGCAGTGCATGACCACCACCTTCTGGCCCAGCAGTACCTGCCTATCCATGATGGCTGTCAGGCAGCCCAGAAGGTGGCCTCGGCCAGTGGGCACCAGGACCTGCCCCTCCGTCTTTGGCAGCTGCCTGGGAAAATACTAGTTTTCAAGATAACTGCTTTCCTGTCATTCTTTGAAGGTGACCAATCATTTTTGCTTTTCATTATGATGAACTTATCCATTTATTGATTTTTATTTTTAATTAGAGATAGGGCCTCACTATGCTGTCCAGGCTGGTTTTGAACTCCTGGGTTCAAGCTATCCTCCTGCCTCAGCCTCTCAAGTAGCTGTGATTACATGCATGCTTCACTGCCCATGGCTTGAACTTACCAATTTAAACGTACTTCGTGGATTTTAGTGTTATAGTTCTTATTTTTACTGAAACTCAAAATTCTCATTTTTGGCCAGTGGAAGCCTCTTTCAGTTGGCTCCTGAGTCCTTTGACCTTCTCTAGTAGTCTTTGTTAGCTTCTTTGTTACCTGGTTTGATATTTCAGACTAATCTTGTAAATTTCCAATTTCAGTCTTTTCTCCAAGAAGCCCTGGTTAGTGGAAAATATTAATTTAAGCCCGCACTCTGTGTGTTAGAGATGCTCAGAGCCACTGGTTTCATTACTGTTTCTAGGCCTTTTCAGGGGACACACACACATATGCATATTTATATATATTTAAAATATGATATATCATATGCTCATTAATATTTTCAATTAAAACTCAGAACTATATAGTGTTTTTCTTTTTAACATCTTTATCATACAATTCACCCATTTAAAGTATACACTTTAGTGGCTTTAGTATACTCACACTGAGTTGATTCACAATTTTAGAACATTATCATTATCTCAAAAAAGAAGTGTTGTGTGCATCAGCAGTCACTCCCCATTTCCCTCCAACCCCTCTTGTCCTACGCAACCACTAATCTACTCTCTGTCTCTATGAATACGCCTATTTTGGACATCATACAGTATGTACTTGGTTGTCTGAAGCTTGTTCCCAGGTAGATTCATCAGGAAAGGCTCCTGGAAACAATATTCCCAAGTTCTTGCATGCTGATAATAGCCTGCTTGTGTCATTTACACCTGAAAGTCAGTTTTGCTGGGTATAAACATCTTTGTTTCTCATTCTCACCATGGCTGCCAGAATCTCCCTTGAGCTGGTCATTAAAATGAGATCCATTTATAATATAATAGAATGTAATCTGCAAATTTGGGCTAAGAAATGAGTTAAAACTGTGGTCATCCCCTAAGTAAAGAATCAGTACATGTTCCCAACTGTTTCTGTGAATACTGCAGTTTATTGTTTTCCTTGAACGACTTCTCTACTTTTTAGCATCTTCTTTCTACTATCCACCAACTACTTTCTCTTCCATAGAACACAGTATTTTCTCAGGGGAAAAAGATGCCCATCTTTTCCACTTCTTCATTCCCATGGATACATATCTGGACTACCTAAGTATTGTATGGCAAGAAACGCAACTCTACATTTCACTGCAACAAGTCATTGTGTTTAGATACAAAAATGGGTTAAGAAGTTTTGACTTATGGGAAGGAAATTTATCCCACTATACCCCTCCCCTAATTTATAATATTCTGTGAACTTGAATGTTAATGTATCATAGTTCTAGAAAACTGGATTTAAAGGAATGCTTAAAAGACATTTATTTCATATTCCATTACTTAAATTAAAAAAATGTGATAAAGGGTTTGCTCTAGGTAATACCTAATAACCAAACAGAGCCTGAGAAACCAGAATTCTAGATTCTAAAGGTAATGTTCTTTCCACCCTATAAGAGCTACTTCTTAAGTTCATTAGCTGGATGTCTCCAATACAATGACTATTTCAAGTAGCCCCCCCCCCTTTTTTTTTTTTTTGAGGCGGAATCTCACTCTGTTGCCCAGGCTGGAGTGCAGTGGCACGATCTCAGCTCACTGCAACCTCCGCCTCCCGGGTTCAAGCAATTCTCCTGCCTCAGCCTCCCGAGTAGCTGGGGTTACAGGCATGCACTACCAAGCCCAGCTATTTTTTTTTTTTTGTATTTTTAGTAGAGACAGGGTCTCACCATGTTTGCCAGCCTGGTTTCGAACTCCTCACCTCAGGTGATCTGCCTGCCTCAGCCTCCCAAAGTGCTGGGATTACAGGCGTGAGCCACCACACCCAGCCAACCCCCTGTTTACAAATCATTTACCTATAGGCTCAAAATTTGGTGAGTTCCCTTAGAAAGAAAGAGAACTAGTAAGGGCCTCAGATCACTACATGAAAGTCTACTCCAATTACAGGTTCTCAGACAAGTAGCTCGTATCCTATTACTGGAAGGAGAGGCACAGTCTTAGGGTGACAAGGAAGTAAAGTGACAGAATACATTATTAGCTTTTTGTCACATCTATAGATTCCATGAAACAGCTTTAAAAAATTACGTATTTCAAATTTACACACAACTTCAATATCAGTGTAGTCATAACCAAACTATCAATTCCCATTGTGTCCGGAATTGGTGGGTTCTTGGTCTCACTGACTTCAAGAATGAAGCCGCGGACCCTCGGTGAGTGTTACAGCTCTTAAGGCAGCGTGTCTGGAGTTGTTCGTTCCTCCCGGTGAACTCGTGGTCTCGCTGGTTTCAGGAGTGAACCTGCAGACCTTTCGCAGTGAGTGTTACAGCTCATAAAAGCAGTGTGGACCCAAAGAGTGAGCAGTAGCAAGAGTTATTGCAAAGAGCGAAAGAACAAAGCTTCCACAGTGTGGAAGGGGTCCCGACCGGGTTGCCACTGCTGGCTCGGACAGCCTGCTTTTATTCTCTTATCTGGCCCCACACACGTCCTGCTGATTGGTAGAGCCTAGTGGTCTGTTTTGACAGGGCGCTGATTGGTGTATTTACCATCCCTGAGCTAGACATAAAAGTCCTCCACGTCCCCATCAGATCAGTTAGATACAGAGTATCGACACAAAGGTTCTCCAAGGCCCCACCAGAGCAGCCAGACACAAAGTGTCGATTGGTGCATTCACAAACCTCGAGCTAGACACAGGGTGCTGATTGGTGTGTTTACAATCCCTGAGCTAGACATAAAGGTTCTCCACGTCTCCACCAGACTCAGGAGCCCAGCTGGCTTCACCCAGTGGATCCCGTACCAGAGCTGCAGGTGGAGCTGCCCACCAGTCCTGCGCCACGCGCTCGCACTCCTCAGCCCTCGGGTGGTTGATGGGACTGGGCGCTGTGGAGCAGCGGGTAGTGCTCGTCGGGAAGGCTTGGGCTGCACAGGAGCGCACGGAGGGAGTGGGAGGCTCAGACATGGTGGGCTGCAGGTCCTGAGCCCTGCCCCGTGGGAAGGCAGCTAAGGTCCGGTGAGAAATTGAGCGCAGTGCCGGTGGGTCAGCACTGCTGGGGGACCCAGTACACCCTCCGCAGCTGCTGGCCTGGGTGCTAAGCCCCTCACTGCCCAGGGCTGCCGGCTGCTCCGGGCGAGGGGCACGCCAAGCCCACGCCCACCCGGAACTCCAGCCGGCCCGCAAGCACTGCACGCAGCCGGTTCCCGCTCGCGCCTCTCCCTCCACACTTCCCTGCAAGCTGAGGGAGCCGGCTCCCGCCTTGGCCAGCCCAGAAAGGGGCTCCCATAGTGCAGCGGTGGGCTGAAAGGCTCCTCAAGTGCCGCCAAAGTGGGAGCCCAAGCAGAGGCACCGAGAGCAAGCGAGGACTATGAGGACTGCCAGCACACTGTCACCTCTCACTATCATGAATAGTCTTATATTTGCTTTGGATAATTAAAAATAAAGTAAAATATTACAAAATTTTAAACATATACTTTCTAATTATCTTCGGTTTCCATGGTAAAGCAAGTCTAGATTTTGATTTGTAAAGCCTCACGAGTTTCTGGTAGACTGTGTCCTTCCCTTTTAATAGTCACCTCTTTTATCTCTCAGACCAGGTTTTCTTTTTTCTCTGGCTCATTACTGAACAGCTTTTCTCTCACTCCCTTCTTTCTCAAGCAAGCATTCATTCTTTTTGAAGTTTCTTAAGGGCCATTTACTGCTTGTAACAACAGGAAAAAGGCTCTTTGCTATGCCTTTCCTAACACCTTTCAATTAGATCCTGTAGGAATAGACAAAGTCACTGATTGTGCCAGGTATCTCAGTAGCCCAAAATTTCCATGTATGTTAGTAATAAATATAAACGTTATTATATGCTTATCTATAGCAATAATATATTAATAGAGCATATACACTTATCACAAATAATTCAACTTTTGACTTCTAAATGGTTAAGGAAAATGAAAAGAGATTAGAAATGCTCAGTTTTTTTTTAAGGAATACAAAATACATACTATTTTGTACCACACTTTCGATTGATTTATGAATGTGTGTGTGTTTTCAATGGAGAAATCTTGTTACTATCAGCAGCCTTTGTCTTTTTGAACTGCTTTTGATAATATAAAGACAAAGTAGTTGGATCTGAGACTGTGCAAGGATTTATGACCAATCTTTATTTAAGCTTTATGTCACCTCCATTTCCATGTGAATTGAGGATAATATTAACAGCAAATAGATGTTGTTGTAAATAAACAACCTTCTAAGATGGAAATCTATAAATTGAATATAAAGAAGGAAATCCAGTTACCACTAAGTCATTTTCTTTATGAAACAGATGTCAGAAAGGGAAAAAGGTGACTTTCAAGACTTTGTAAGCTGAATTCTAGTATGAAAAGTTAAAAAAAATTAAGTCTTTAGAGGTTGGAAAAACTGAATCCTGAGTGAGACTGGGGCAGAAATTTAGTTAATGATTTTTTTCCAAATCTGTTGTGATTTTCCTTTAATATTTTCTGATCAAAAGAATATTACAAGTTCAGTATGGAAATTCAGATGAGTACAGAAAAACAGGCAGGGGGAAGGATCACATACCAACCGGAAGCAAATATTTAGGAATATCAGGTTTATAGTTTAGAAATAGTTCCACATGCATTTTTCTCTATATTTTCCATAGCTGAAATCATATTATACATGAAAGTATCCTGCATTATTTATCATATCCATACTTGCCCATGCCCTTGAATAAACAAGCATAAATTTTAATGGCTGCATATTACTCTGTTATGTGAGCATTCCATGATCTGCTGCACTCCCTTACTGCTGAATATTTGAGATGTTTCTTCTTATTTACTAAATATATAAAATATTTCCAAGACCTGCTTTTGGCATAATATAATTAAATTTTTGGATTATTTCCTTCGGATAGATTCCCCAATGCAGGATAAGAGTAACTCGAGCTAAAAGGATCTACTCATATATACAGCACTTGTTTTTTTTCTTTTCCACAACACTTTTATCATATTACATTCCCAACAGCAATGTCTGAGAGTAAATTTTTGCCCCACTCTTACCAAACTAGGTATTAACATGATTTTGTCTTTGTTAATTTGATAGGAAAAAAAAGGTGGGGGGAGAGGAGTCTAAGTGTTGGTATTTTATTCTGAGTATTCATAAAGTGGGTAAATGCTGATTCAGCATCTATCTGGACATAGGGGAAAGCACTGAATGGATAAGGAAAAGTAGTGGGAATTGCAACACCATGTAGTGGGGTTGCATGGGATTGAGAACATCTGTCAATGTGGAAAACTGCCCATTTATGAGTAATAATTAAACTCCATTATTTGAGGGGATCTCCTGAGATTTCACTATGGGTTGGATCCCTATGAAAAACTCGTGACAGATGCCAGGTCACTGGATCTAATCTTAGTTTAACCTTAGAAACACTGGTTTTGAGTGTTCTCATTTGTGAACAATTAACATAATTCAGAGAAAACATACTACAAAATGTTCACTGTAAATCTTTATAATGAGTAGATATTTTGTAGTTACTTTTATGATATATGACAATAAAAAAGTGAGCAATCCTGTCTCACTTTTTCTAAGTGAATAAAATATAAAGAACACTGGAGTCCAAATTTTTATTCATAGTCTAGAGAAATTCATTAAAGTGCTGTCAACATATGGTAGATTTACGAGCTATTTCTAAGTGCTTTTTGGAGTTCTTTAATTACATAAAAGCATACCAATTGTATTGGTAAGCCTTCACAATTTATGTCTGTTGATAAAGCCAAAATATTTCAGTTTCATTTGAAATGACAAGGTATTACCTTTTCCCTTCATATTTCATATCAGATATGATTTGAAAATTGAAAGTAATATCTTTTTCTAAATCGTGAACATCTACCTCATTCAGTGACTCAACTACTACCACTTTCAATATGCCTGAGAAAAGGCTGAATGTATACCTTAACTGTCACAATGTCACACCAAAATATATACATTTTACCAACATTTTGAAGTATATCTGACTTTAGTTCAGAATAAAAAGAGAGATTAAAGCTGAAATCACATGGCTGTCTTTATATATATTGAAAGTTTTTGTTATATGTACTTACTGGATAATGAAAACCATTTTACTCTACTGATGAAGAGAGTCAGAGATTGAGGAATAAAAACATGGAGAAAGAAAATGAGAATTTTTTCAGTTTAATGAACTATATTAAAAATTCAAGGACAGCTTTGTGTTTTGAGAAAGACTTAAGTGCAATGAATAATTATTTTCAAACATAACTTGTGCAAAAATCTATTAACTCATAAGCATTATAAGTGTGATTGTGGTTTAGTTTTCATAACTTAATTATTCTTTGTTGCTCAAGAAGTGGAAGATTTCATGGGCTAGAAGGTTGCTGCTAGTTCATTTTTTTTTTTGAGACAGAGTCTCACTCTGTTGCCCAGGCTGGAGTGCGATGGCATGATCCTGGCTCACTGCAACCTCTGCCTCCCGGGTTCAAGCAATTCTCCCGCCTCAGCCTCCTGAGTAGCTGGGACTGCAGGCATGCACCACCATCCCAGCTAATTTTTTTATTTTTAGTAGAGATGGGGTTTCACCATGTTGTCCAGGCTGGTCTCAAACTCTTGACTTCGGGTGATTCACTCACCTTGGCCTCCCAAAGTGCTGGGATTACAGGCGTGAGCCACCATGCCCGGCAACTGCTAGTTCATTTTTATGAGATTTAGGTATGTAACTGATGAGCAACTAAACAGAAAAGGAAGAAAAGTTGTGGTACCAACCCTGGCAACACTGGTTTTGGGAATAATATGTGGACAGCATGTGCTTTGCTACAGACATCTGTCTAATCCCATTTCTGTCATGTCCTATATGGCTAAGGAATTAGCTTCTCAGAGCTTCAGTGTAATTACCCCAGTACTGATACTGTGTACTTGGCACAAAATAAACCATAAAAAAACAGTTTTATCACCACTGCTGCCCTCCTTCTCCTCTTCTTCATTTCAAAGGAAAGAAAGAAATGAACCATCAATACAGAACTCTTAAGTTCCTCTGTTTAGAATGTGATTTCCTCCAAATCTTCCATGGTTGACCCTTCTATGTCATTCAGACTGTGGCTTCGATTTGGCCTAAAGTAGTCCTCATCATCTCCCTTTCCCACCCTCCATAACTTTATCGCATGGTTATATTGTATTTTCTTCGGAGGTCTTATTGCCATCTAAAATTATCCTGTGAACTTGTTTAACATTTTACCCCCTTATCATGTAAATTTCACGAAAGCAGAAACTTTGTCTAATTTGTTCACTGCTGAATCCTCCAGAGACTAGAACATGGTATGGAACATAATAGATGCTTAACACATTTGCTGAATAAAGGAGTGAATCATAAGGGACTAGACATGTTAAAAATTGGAAGCCTGACCAGATGATAGAGAGAAGTCTACTATAACTAGTTATTCAGGGCTTAATTCTAAGTTAGTATTATTCTAAGTCCAGTTATAAAGCACTAGACGGCAGAAACTCATACATGTTGGAGTTGTTATTTGCCTTAATAGCTAAGCCTAAACTGTATTATACAGTGTTCTTTCTACCTGACTATAGTAACTACATGAGAGAAAACTAAGGAAGTCACTATTTAATAATCATAATATTAAGTTAGACTTAAGAACTGAAACACATAAGTTAGCAGTAATTTATAAATTAGAGTAACTGTGGGTATTGTTTTGTCAATAACTAAAAATAACATAAAATATGATTACACAAGTAAATGCATCAACCTAAATGGTATTTATAAAACTAAGATGACTATCTCTTCTGCTTATCTTTTCTAACTCTAGCCTTCTACCTAATGGCAAAAATGAAAAACAAAAGTGTTTAGAATAAAGAGCCATGAAAAAAATTCTTATGTTCTACGCCTATCCTATTAAAGCTCCGGAATTTCCTTGTTTTTGAAGGACCTTAGAATCTCTATTTGTATTACTTCAGAGGAATCGGATACTTCAAATTATTATAAAATAAAGATCAACTGTTAAGTTAAAAACAAACATTGCCCTCAAGGCTTATGTTTATTTTATTATCAATTTAAATGAATTTTCAGCTAAATTATAAGACTGGAGCTGTTTGCTTTCAAATACAAACAAATTGTGGCATACTCAGATATATGACCTCTCTTGGGAAAACATTTCATCATGTAGCAGAAGTGAATTTGTTATTAAAATGGTTAACCCTATGATCTGTCAATGAACTATTTTCTAAAATGTTTTAAAGAAAAAAACTTAAAAAAATACATAAACCATAAATCTACATCATAAAGTGATAACACAAGAAAGTCTGGCAAATGAAATCTTTAGAGGACTTCCTTTAGAAGGCACCTAATTCCCAGACCATAAAAATTTTTAACAAAAACAAATTTTTTTATGAATCAAATGATAGTTTCATACATTAAGTAAGAATTTATAGAAGAAATCCAGGCCAGGGGCAGTGGCTCACACCTATAGTCCTAGCACTTTGGGAGGCAGAGGCAGGAGGGTCACTTTAGGCCAGGAGTTCAAGACCAGCCTGGGCAAAATGGTGAGGTCTTATCTCTACAAAAAAATAAAAAGTAGCCTGTAATCCTGGCACTTTGGGAGGCTGAGGCGGGTGGATCACAAGGTGAGGAGATCGAGACCATCCTGGTTAACATGGTGAAACCCCGTCTCTACTAAAAAATACAACAAATTAGCCGGGTGTGGTGGTGGGCGCCTGTAGTCCCAGCTACTCGGGAGGCTGAGGTGGGAGAATGGCATGAACCTGGGAGGTGGAGCTTGCAGTGAGCCGAGATTGCACAACTGCACTCCAGCCTGGGTGACAGAGCAAGACTCCATCTCAAAAAAAAAAAAAAAAAAAAAAAAGTAAAAATAAATAAATAAATAAATAAATAAAAGTGATTAGCCAGGCATGGTGGTGTGCATATATAGTCCCAGCTATTCAGAGAGCTGAGGCAGGATTCCTTGAGCCCAGGAGTTCAAGGATGCAGTGAACTATGATCGTGCCACTGTGCTCCAGCCTGAGTGACAGAGAGACCCTCATTTCTGAAAAAACAAAACAAAAACCAATGACAAAAATCCAAAACAAATTCACAGCACCACCATCAAACTGTCTACATTTATCTATGCAGATAAAATTCCAGTATAGTTTAGAAGAAACAGCTCTGTATAGGTATAGCTGCATTAAAATCCAGCTCATTAGCTGATATTCGTGTTGTTTACATTTCTACTGCCAACTCTAATTATCTGACTTACTTCTTAAGGCTCTAGAGTCATAATGTTTGTTCAACAATCACATATTTAAACTTCATTCTGCATGAATATTTCCCTCTGCTTTTTGTTTAAGCAGGAACCTTTGCTCAGTACATATTTTAGTATGGATTTCTGAATTTTATAGAAAGCGTTTATATTTTAGCAGTATTAAAAATCAGTTCACTGGTACTTAGATTTTTTTTAAACATCAATTTTTATATCTTATTATTTTTAAAATTGAAATATGTTGCATAGTCAGTGATAATAGATATCTGTCCCCTCCAAATCTCATCTTGAAATGTGCCCCCCTCAATATTGGAGGTGGGGCCTAGTAGGAGGTGTTTGGATCATGGGGGCGGATCCCTCATGAATCGCTTGGTGATGAATGAGTCCCCTTGGTGATGAATGAGTTCTTGCTCTGTGAGTTCACATGAGATCTGGTTGTTTAGAGTATGGCACCTCCCTTCTCTCGGTCCCTTCTCTGACCGTGTCACATGCCTGCTCGCCCACTGCCTTCTGCCATCAGTGGAAAGCTTCCTGAGGCTTCACGAGAAGCCAAGCAGATGCTGGAGCCTTGCTTATACAGACTGCAGAACCATGAGCTAAATAAATCTCTCTTCTTTATAAATTACCCAGCCTCAGTATTCTTTTATAGCAATACAAAATGGACTAACACAGCCATGAAGACTCTGGCAAAATCCCCCCTCAACCACTCAATCTCATGTTATCCTAGATTATGACATCACTTAAAACTGCTCCATTAAAAAAAAACTCTTTTAATTCATACATCCCACCATATAGCCTTAACTTTAAAAGCTTCCAATAACCTGTTAAATTATGGCTACTACTCCTATGCTATTTCAGCTAAACCTCAAGCAATTCGGCCAATCCATTTTCTCTCTAACCACTACTTACCTGCCTTTTTCCTAATGCCTTATATTAATCTTGGACTGCATGGTCTATACATTCAATAAATTCTGCCAATACTTTAAAATCCATGCCTTTCTGTGTTACCTGGCTACCAAACCTCAACTAAAACCAACTAACTGCCTTCTCCATGCTTGTACCTGAAGTGCTGAGCACTGTTGGAAAAAGTATCATACACTTAGGAGGACCGAGGCTACCATAAATTCGTGGCTACCAGCCTAGACACTGTCCAGAACCTCTACCACGTTTCTGTAGTCAATCCTTTGGAATGACAATTTTAAACTGTACACGTTCACATCAAACATCTCTCCTCTTCCCCTAAGTCTCAGCAGAAATCCTTGTCTTGTATTTAACAGGATCCACCAGAGAATAATTATCTCATTTATTTGCCAACAAGTCTAACAAGTTACCTACTTGTATTCCTACCTTCTCGTATTCCTACCTTCTCCTCCACTTTCTCATATTGCAAAGGATGCCTCCCCAAAGGCCATCTGTTTTCGTGAATGCCACCTTCTCCTAACTGCTTAAAGACCTTGAACTAATCTTAATTTCCTTACCACCTTCTCTTCTTCAACCAAAAACAATTTGGATTCTATCCTATTACTCTACCAAAGTACCCTCCATAAAGTCATCCATGACCTCCATGTTGTAAGATGCTAAAGACAGTCCGTTATACAACTTCTAGCAGCAGCACTTGACACAACTGAACATCTGTTTTCAAAATAGTTATTTTCTCTTGGACTCTGTGATGTCACATTCTACTAGTTTCCCTCCTACTTCCCAGACCACGACTTCTGAGTCTCCTTTTCTAGCTCCTTCCTCTCATTAACACTTAAATATTAAGGCCTATTTTCTCAGTGTATAATGCCTTGGACAATCTTATTCCTGTCCATTCTTTCAATTATCATTTAGTTGTTGATGACTCATGGGTTCAGGCCTATCGATATCTTATCTTCTGTGCTTGAGATCTCTAATGTCTAGCTGCTATTCAGTAGCTGGGAGCCAGAATGCCCAAGTTTGAAGCCTAGCTCTGCTACTTTGCATGTCCTTGGGCAAATAACACTCTGTGCCTCTGTTTCTTACTCCATAAAATGAGAATAAAAACAGTTCCTACTCCTACTTTATAGGGTTGTTGTGAAATTAATATTTGAATTAACATTTGTCCATGGGGACTGTTTCTCTTATTCACTGTTGTTTCTGCAGCACCAACTGCGGTGCCTCAAAGCAGGTATTCAATAAGCATCTGCTGATTCACTTAATGAATGAAATTACCAGACGGTAAATTATCACAATTCTGAGGCATTTTCTGCTAGCCCTATTAAATTTTAAATTTCTTGCTACAGCTATCTTATATACCCTTCTAAAGGAGATCACAATTTGAAAGAAAAATAATTTGCAAGAACATTCCTGGAAAAAACAACTTTTGTTGAAAAACATTCACTCACAGGCAAAAATCTGTGTTAGAAATCCGTGTCAATACGACTCAGGCAATAAAAATGATTTGAAGTATTGGTTTCAACAGTCATTATGAATTATAAAGTGATTCAATATAAATAAAAATAGAACATATTACCTCATCTCTTTCATTAGCCTTTTGAAAAATGAGAAGTGACTGACCTAGTGAGTACTTAAATCAAAGAAAAAGTGGTGGAAGGAAAAGCACCAGGTCTTTAACATCCAGGCAACACGGCAGGCCGCTGCCAAACAGCAACTGGCTCCCACCACAGACAACAGCAGTGGTGGTATAGAGGGCAGTATATGACTGTCTGTCAACTTCACTGTTTGAAATCTGGAAGGCCGGGGAGAAGCCTACAGAGTAGAAGGTTATTTTCAGGAGAGGGGAAACTTCGTAAACAAGTGCTTTTTACTTGAAAATTTAGTGAAGATGTGTGTTAGTGAAGATTCGTATCCCAAGTCACACTCGTCACCCTTACTACTTTGGTGCCACTTTATGGAAGGCTTTTTCCAGTGAGACTGGCTGGCTCCAGTTTGGGGACTCTTGACAAAGTTATCTTCTCAGTAATTCTTATCTTTTGCTACTCTGGGCTGTCAAGAGGGCTGCACAGTCTAACCCGTCAGTGGTTGCTGTGGTGGTCATGAATGCTATTCATCACCATCTCTTCACTCCTTTAAGTTGTGGTGGCCCTATGACTTGCTCTGGCCAATGAAATGTAAGCTGAAGTAACATGGGTCTTTCAGACAAGTGCATTAAAAGCCAGTGTGGGATTTGCCAGAATCTCTTTTGCCACCACTCCCTCTTCGCCATGACAACTAGAAATGACCTAGATGGCAGCTGCCCCAGCAGGTTGGACTCTGAAGGAAAGGATGATGAGAAGCAGAGTCAAGGTAGAACATGCTGTCTTAATCCATTGAGATTTCAGGCTGTTGCTGAATGATAACACAGGCCTATTTCTCACTGATACGAATTTGTAGTTTGCTGCTATGTGTAGGGAACTATGCTAAACTAAAAGGGATAAAAATGTTTCATTAAAAAACAACTGAATTTGGCCAGGTGCAGTGTGGCTCATACCTGTAATCCCAGCACTTTGAGAGGCTGAGGCGGGTGGATCATGAGGTCAAGAGATAGAGACCAGACCGGCCAACATGGTGAAACCCCATCTCTACTAAAAACACACACACAAAAAATTAGCCGGGCATGGTGGCGGAAGCCTGTAATCCCAGCTACTCGGGAGGCTGAGGCAGGAGAACTGCTTGAACCTGAGAGTAGGAGGATCAAGTGAAGTGAGCCGAGATCCCACCACTGCACTCCAGCCTGGGAGCAGGGCAAGACTCCATCTCAGAAAACAAACAAAACAAAACAAAACAAAACAACTGAATTTTCTGACTTTCCCTTTCCGTTAGGTTTCAAGCACTCACTTGGCAATCAGATCAAGGGCTAGGCCAGCTTCTACCATTTACACATTAAGTATAAATAAGTTTTAGGGCTGGGATTACTAGTGACATGTAGAAATGTGCTCATGAATTGTGGAGATAAAATTTTTACAGCTTATAAAACTATGCTTTCAAAAACAATTATCAGTACAAGATAGGGCTTATGCAGAGGGACAAACAGAACAAATCTGAGTTAAGGGGTACGTATGGTTTCTGTAACTGACTCTAGGACAAGAAAAAGTAGTAATTTCTTCTGACTAAAGTATGTGTTGTTTTCGAATCAACTCTGTACACTCCTATATTCCTTTTAAAGTACAAATTAAATTTACCAATCATAATGGAATAGTCAATGTGTAACAGCTATAACTCATTAACCATGGAAATTTAATTATAAACATAATAAGCAAAATTACAATTCTCTGTTTTACTGAATTAAACTTTTAAATGAAAATATTAGCTATTCAGTATTTTACATTCCTTTATTATAAAAATTTCAATAATGCCAAATAGTAAATTAATATTTAAAATATATGCAAGGCTAAATCTAAACCTCTAAGAAATCACAGGGCCAAACACATTAACATACAATAATTACATAATTATATAATTACATTAATATAACAATCAGTATCACCTGATAAATATAATTAAAATTGTTCCTTTCTAGGAAATTGGCATAAATGTGTCACTAAGTTTTAGTTAGTTTCCTCAAATTAAGGACCATATATATACCTTGTAGAATCACTTTCACATTTACTTTTTATAGTTTCTTCTTAGTTTTATAATTTCAGAATGCTCTATGTCAAATCTATTTTAAAGGTCTACAATAAATGACCTACTGTATTTAGTAATGATATAATCTACAAATAGTCTCCAGCTCATTTTCAAAACTTTCTTTTTCAGAGAATCAGGATGTACAGAACAGATAAAAAGGAAGATGTTTTGCTAGCGGGCGGTGGGGGGGGGGGGGCGGGTTTGAAGGTGGAGCCACAGAGGCTATTTGTGGTTAGAGATCATGCATATTGTCAATCACCTTACTACATTACATTTTCTCCTTCCCATCTCCTCCCCCAAGCCTTCCAGGCTAGTTGCTTATTTATATTATCCATGTACAGATTTTACTTTAAAAGTCACTGGAAGAATTTTCTGTTGGGGTTTTAAAAAGTAAAGGTCACAGAAAACCTGTTGAAGAGTTTTAGTCAATGACTAAATGACTAAACATTTACTAAATGTTTTCTAGTGCCAGGCATACAGTGCTAACCATGAGGATATGAAAACAGCAGAAACGTCATTTTTATTTTTGAGTTGTACAAATCCTACTGGGGAAAAGGGAGTGAGTAGGTGAGAGGGCTCACAGAGCCATAAACAATGAACTATAATAGTAGCATATGCAGAGAATGCAGGAAAGGAAGTGAAGGGGGAGGGGGTGGGGTGTCTTTGTGTTGTGCAGCCAGGGAGGGCCTCCGAGGGGCTGTATCTATCTTGGCGGGTGGGAGGAGCAGGGTGAAAGCCATTCTAGGTAGAGGGAATGCAGATATAAGAAGTACACAGATGTGCTTGGTGTGTTTTTTGGAAGAAAAAGGGTCTGTTATACAGTGGAAGGTCCATGAGGACTGTTACGAAGGAAACCAGAAAAGGTAGGCTGAGGCTGAATTACAAAGGCTTTGTAGGCCAAATCAAAATGACTCAACTTTTAAGGCCACATGGACCAGTGGTGGTTTGCAAGAAGACTGTGTGGAGTGATGACAACTTTCCTTAGTGCCACAGTGGGGAAGAGACTGAAGAGGGGAGACGCTGGCAGTATGAAGGTCAGTTGGATGAACATCACTGTCGGTTTTCTCCCTGTGTACTGGCATGTCATTCCAATAACAAAACCGACCAACCAGAACATCAACTTTTTTTCTTACAGGTCTCATCAAGTTTTCCAGTTTTGGTTTATGAGCTACATTTAATCACTAAAATGTAAGCTCCAGAAGGCCAGGGATTGGGGGCTATTTTATCTCAGGCATATCTTGAGGCCATGAGCAGTGTCTGACATGTAGTTGGCACTCATCCAATATCTGCTGAAGAGATATTTGATTTCTTCCAAATAGTGATTGTAATCTGGAGCACATCTCTCACAGCTTTATCCCAATCATCGCCCAATCTGATAAGCACCATTTCCATGTGCTGCTCTGTACAGGTGAGGACACTATACCAAAACATGCCTAGAAGGGTCTTCCTGCTGAGGGGGCCACTCAAACTCACAGTCATCAAAACTTTGTCTCTTAATAAGTGAACAACATGGTTCTTACTGCTCTCAAGGTCTTTCCCAGAAGACTGTCTCAATAAGGACGCTGTTGAGAAGGGGCAGAGAAAGCTTTATCAGCTTTTCTTTCATTTTGCAATCTATTTATATTCTTATTTTTGTTATGTCTTTTTGTTTTTTTCCCTAAATTAATGAAATATAGACTTAACCACATATTTATTTTTTCTTAATACAGACCTTTGGAGCTATGTATTTTTTTAAGTATAACTCTGGCTGCTTTCCAACAAATTTAATGTGATGCTTATACTGTAGTTGTTAAGTAGTCTAATATTATATACTCATTCCTTGATCTAGTTATTTGAGAGATTTTAAATTTTCAAGTCGTTTTACCATTTTAAATATGTGTACATTTCTAATGTTATATTTTGATTGGAGGTATAATGTACATATTTTCCTAAAATTTTCATTGTCTATAGCATAAGAAAAATATTGTAAAGAATTTAATTACTATATTAGTCTGTTTTGTGTTGCTATAAAGGAATACCTGAGGCTGGGTAATTTATAAAGAAAAGAGGTTTATTTTGGCTCATGGTTCTGCAGATGGTAGAAGCAGCATAATACCAGCATCTGCTTCTGGTGGGGCCCCCAGGAAACCTACAATCATGGCAGAAGGTGAAGAGGGAGCACGTGTCACACATGGCCAGAGGGGGAGCAAGAGAGACAGGGGGAAGGGAAAGGAGGTAGCAGACTTTTTTTTTTTTTTTTTTTTAAAGTAGAGACAGAATCTGGCTTTTATTGCCTGGACTTGTCTCAAATTCCTGAGGCTCAAGTGATCCCCCTGCCTCAGTCTCCCCAAGTGTTGGGATTACAGGCCTGAGCCACCATGTCCGGCCAGATTCTTTTTAACAACCAGACCTTGCTGTAACTAATAGAGTGAGAACTCACTCATTACCCGGGAGGAGGGCACCAAGCCATTCATAAGGGATCTGGCCCCATGACCCAAATATCTCTCATTAGACCCCATCTTTCACTGTACCACTATTTCAATTCTTCCTTTTAACTGTATTGCATAGCTGTTATTTCTTCATTGTACGGAATTAACATATATTTTTATTTTAAGGTATTGTGATCACTGTTTTCAATTCTTTTTTTTTTTTTTTTTTTCCAATTAGGCCTTTTGTTGATATCTCTACTTTCTGGAATTAAATCTACTTAATTAGAGATCATAATTAAAATTCTTTCCATATATAAGAAAGACAGTAGGATAAATCTGAGCTCAATTTTTATAATTTAGAATTTAGGCAGGATTTGGGAGGGTGCTAACGTATTTCTGGTGGATCCAAATGTATTGTTGGATTTTTCTTGTTTACACCATATATTTCTACCTTTTATGGAAAATTCAATATAAGCAATATATGTGGGTTATTTTATGCTATCAAATTTTCTGTATTCATAAAAATAGCAAAACCGCATTGCTGTTAATTCTCTTCCATTCTTTGCTCTGGGCACTAGGAAACCTGAAGATACATTTCCATCCAAAGCCCAGATGATTTACAAACTGGCAGAATACACTGCTATGTGCTAACCTTATCTGAAACTTTAATATGCCATAACTTTATTCTCCGTTTTTCTACAGTTCTGTTGGAATCATACACATTTTCTGGCACTCTGATTTTTTTGCAGAATGAGGCAGGAGACAGATGGATAGTCTGGGAGATGACTCACTTTCTAATGAATTGTGGCAGACACTGAGTTTGAAAGGTAACCAGTCATATATCCTAATTTTCTAGAGAATTTCTAAACATTTTTATGATTATCCATAACTAAACAAACTCTAAAAAATCAATTTCTAACCCCCAAATACTCCGAATGTCTTAACCCTATTATGAAAAAACAAATACATCTTCCTACCAATAAACTGACATTCTTAATCTTCTCTCTCTCCTCCCTACTCCACAATCCTACTCCCCTCCGTGTTTCCTCCTTGTTAGTCTTAAAATTTGGCAGGATTATACTTATTGAGTAAATATCTTTCAGCAATATTTCGTACTGGTGTTTGCAGCAGTGGATAACTTTTAGGGGGAATCTGAAGAACAACCCTTTTGCTGCCTTCAAAATGAAAGGTTATCATAGTAAACTCATCTACTGTAAAAATCCATTCTGTGTCTTTTACCAGTCTTGGATAAGATGTCTTCCTCACCTTTTTTCTTTGAAAGCTAGTTCTTAATCATTTTGGCTTCCAGGAGTTGGCTACTGTTTTTCTATTTTATAAACTTAAAACATACTGGCAGAATGTTTTCTTCGAGGATTAAATACTCTGGTCTAAATGTCGTCTCTTAGCTTACAAAATAGTTTTGCAAATCAGATTACATTTTTTCAGATATCTTATTCAATTGTCAGTTTCCATGTGGTTTGTCTATTTTCTCTGCCATATTTATATTCACCATAGTAGGTGAAATCTTATTGTTGGCTCCTACACATCCTATCTCCCTACCCTTCTCACAGGGCCTCAATTTCCTGTTTGGGAATTATCTATACTTCCTTATACTACTCAGTCTTCACGGGATATGAATCCAAACTTTGTGGAAGACTTCTGTCATATCCTTTTTCATTCTCCAAGATCCCCAAAGAGGCTGCATGTAACTGAAACTCTGACAATTAGCCTCTTTCTCCAGGGACTTTGTGTCTTGAGTAGAGTAACAGAAGGGTGGAAGAAACAGTCCATGTTACTAATTGCAGGGTGTCCCAAGGTGATAGTACAGCTATAGAGATCCCCCTATGCCAACTTGACACTTTTTGTTCCAAGTTGCTCTTCAGCCCTCTCTCTGATTCTGCAACATTTCTATGTCCTATTATATTGACTTTCTGCTCAATATAGCTATTGGTTTCTGTTGTAAAACAAATAATATTACATGGTATATTCACATAAATTCTTTTCTATGTGTCATCTTCTCTTGCAATGTCATATTTTACACGTTTTGCACTTGTCAATTTCAATATCATCTTTGCTTTACTCTTATTCTGTAGTAGTATTTCCAAAATTTGTTCTGAAAAATAATTCTAATTTACTGTTAGCAGATGTCACTTTTTTTTAATAGAGGAAGGCTATTGTTAAGTAAGTGTGGAAAATGCAAGGATAAATAAAAGTTAATTCACTTCTTTTTTTGTGCATTCTGAATTTCCAAGAAAGAACACACGATGTAGCTCTTCCCAAACTTATTTTTAGTATGTATACAGATACAGATTTATCCTGCCATATCAAAAGAAACTAGTGGTCTTTAGAACATATTTTGGGTAATCATATTCTAGATGCTGCTATATTTACTATCTCCAGTGAGAATTTTAGCTCCCTTCCAGCTTATAATAGAGCAGTGCTACCTTTTAAATTTATTTTTAATACTGATCCTTCCTATTTAATATTCATCTTATCCCCATCCTATCTGTTTGTAATTCTTGTGGTTGACTTTCTTATATAGCATTTGAAAATATTGATGCTTGACTTTTTTATGGTGCTACAAAATATTTTAACTGAGCTAGGTGGTTTCAAATTTTTGAATATATGCCTGTAATCAAAGTTTACTACAGGTACTTCATATTTCTATTATTTTTTTGGTAGCTTAGACTTCTGCTGGGATTCTTAACTATTGTTCAGTGTTTCTAACTGTAACTTTCCTGAAACATGTATCACAAATCAGTGGTAGTACTTCTCCTGCTTTTGCATATAAATTTAAGAATCTTGAGCTGATATCAATGTGGGGTCTATCTACTTCTGATGGTGATTTGTTCTTAAAATACTCCCGAGCCTCAGTGATGAAATCAGAATGTTAAATTATGGTGGTTTAAAAGTCCCTCTATGAGATATATAGAAAGATGAATTGTCCTAGACACCTTAGTAAATTGTCTGATCTTTGTAAAAAGTGTGTGGTATAAAACTTTATCAACTATTTAAAACCAACTTATTCATAATTTGCTATGTTGGTGTTCTATTAAATGAATGCTCATTTAAAAAATTTTTGATATGAATACAAATAGCTCAAGAACAGACCTGGGGTAAAAAATTTTCTGGATCACATTCCTAACGGCCAATTCCCCTGAATGCATTCATCAAATGAAAATCAATTGTCAGGGTCTAAGTAACTGGGAGAAATAGGCAAGTGATGATGTTAAAACAATCCAGTATTAATCATTTTCACTTGCCAACACCACTTCAGAGAATATTCATTGATTATAGCAATATTATTCAAAATAAAAAGATACTGAAAATAATCTAACTGTTCAACATTCTGGAAACTATAAGAAAAAACATGCTAAGAATATGGGTCCCTATAACTAAAACACTCTACAGATACCAAAATAAAAGAAAAAATCTTAAATTTTTATCATAAAAATTAAAATACAGAAAACCTACATGTAATAAAAACATGTTTGTATAGTGATAAGGACAAAACAGACTGAAAGAATAGTTATTTGCAATAGAAGTGTTCTTTGTAGCCATTTGTTTACTAAAGTTCACTATACAGAATTAAAAAAATCCTTAGAAAGTCTTAGGCAAATTATTTTATCTATAGGCAAACTATAATATCTGTGGGTATTATAATTATATATATATACATATATATAGAAACACATATATGTATGTAAACTTAAAACACTGAGTGAAAAAGTATCCTAATCAAACATGATGTATATTTAGAATAGACACATATGTGTTTTTCTTTGTATGCTTTATTATCCTAATTGAGCCCAGACACAAAAGGATGCAATCCTTATTTCTTCCAAATTGTCTCACATCCACATAAATTATGGAAAAAGTTAAAACTAAGGTCATCTTAGTATATCATGTCCAAAGCAATGAGAACATCCTGGCAATGGATACTCAAGGACAAATATTCTGAAAGCAGAAACCTGTTAACTAAAATAACATTAGTTAATTTTCAACATAACTTTTTAAAAATATACGGTTTTGGGGTTTTTGGTTTTGGCTTAATCCTTAGTGTACCCTAAACTGAACTGAACAAATGAAGTTATCTGGTAGTGGAAAAGCCAAAAAAAAGGGAGGAAGAGGCATAATAAACCAGGGGATCACATTACCCTGGCTGAGAAGGTAACAGAGTTCACAATGAACAACATTTAACACTAAAACAGGAGAGATATAGACGAATACAGAAGTCATCTATATACTTTGAAAAGATCTAAGGTAGAATAAAATCTAAACAGGGAGGAAATGTAAGATTGTGAGGGTTGTATCTTTTGGTTAAGAAAGTACTTGAGAGACAGGAATAAAGTCAAAGCAGCTTTTCTCATTAAACATTTATTGCTCTGCTTAAATCTGTTTGAAGGAGCATAGCAATACATGAAATACTGCATTGGGTAAGATCTATTGTTTCCCCAGCCAGAATGCTGAGGCTAACTCAAATCTGATTGATGTGCAACTGAAACACGTGACAGTTTTTCCATAATGTCAACATTTAACACTGTCAACATTAAAGATGAGGCCCATTCCAACAACCCTTAGTGGACACTTACGATATTCATAAAGTTGTCCAAAACCTTTCAAGAAAATAGCATCAGTGCCCTTTATGAGGATGATACAAAAATCCTTTCTTAATCTATCAATAAAAGGCAGCTAAATTTAAAATTCCTGCTTTGCTCCAAGCAGTGGATAATTAATGAAGCCTTGACTCAAGAAGAGCTCCAAAGCACTTGATACAGGGATGCTGGCCTTTAGGACTGTTTACTTGGTAGCTAAGTGTCTCACCTCCTTAATTACATAAAAACTATAATTTTTATATCTTACCTGCCAGGCTTTATTCATTTAAAAAAGTTTTTATTTGTATTAACATTAAAATAATTCTCAAAGAAAAAAATTCATCCACAAGCCTGCCAGTACACTAAACTTCTTTAATTTGTCCACAGGCACATATAATTTGTAGCTATAATCACACCATACATAACATAATACAGCCAGTTTCTAAAGGCATTACTTAACATTCCCTGACAATATGTTCTGCCAAACTTCCCCAGCTTGCTCATTTAATTAGTACATATTATAAGAAATTCAGTGTAAGCTACAGCTTCATTGAAATATAAAAATTCCATAGATTCCATCTAAATATATGTCACAAATGGCATATTTTACCAAAAATGTAGTTTAAGACACTTTATAATTCACATTTATATACCACTTTTCATCTTACCTCTTCTCCAGACAGATAGTAGGCTGAGAGTAGTCCACCAACAAAGCGTATATTTACTTCAAAGACAGAAATTTCAGCATTCTATGGAAAAAAAAAAAATTCAAACATGATGATAGTACACAATTCAGAAAACCATTACTGTGATAAATTATACTAAATACTTAAATTTTGTTCAAATCTTATGCTTGCCCAGAGAAGTTTATATACATGGGGAAATGTTCTCCCTTTTAAAATTAAGGTATTAAATATCACTGTGTATCGAAACATTACTAACGGACCCCCAAAATACATACAATCATTATATGACAATTTTTAAAAATAAAGGAAAAAACATACTTAAAATAAATGATATGGTTTGTCTCTGTGTCCCCACCCAAATCTCATCTTGTAGCTCACATAATTCACACATGTTGTGGGATGGACCCGGTGGGAGATAACTGAATCATGGGGAGGGGTCTTTCCTGTGCTGTTCTTGTGACAGTGAATAAGTCTCACGAGATCTGATGGTTTTAAAAAGGGAGTTTCCCTGCACAAGCTCTTTCTCTCTTTGCCTGTTGCCATCCATGTAAGTTATGACTTGCTCCTAGCCTTCCGCCATGATTGTGAGGCCTCCCAAGCCATGTGAAACTGTTAAGTCCATTAATCCTCTTTTTCTTCCCAGTCTCAGGTATGTCTTTATCAGCAGTGTGAAAAAGGACTAATGCAATAGATAAAAATACTTTTGACTCCTAAACAAAATTATAAAAATATTTGTCAAATAAAATTCTTTCCTCTCTCTTCAACAGCAGATATAATATTTGATATTCTCTATTTGTGTAAATGCAATGGGGCCAGGGCATTTTTTTTTTTTTCTGTTCTGCATTCTCCTTTATTTCATTCATTTGTCTGCTTTTTCTTCCTGAAAGGCCAGCCTATACTTAGGCTGGTACTTCAACATTAGTCTAGGAATCTTTTCATCATGATGCACAGCTGGACTGCAAATAGGATTTGAAGTCTGAGGACCTGGGTTCTAGTGCTGGTTTCCAACTTTTTGCCTGTGGCTTGGGATTGTTCTTCTCATCTCTGAGAAGATATTTCATCTTCGCATAAAGGACATGATAATAATCATATATGCTATACCATGCTGAAATAGCCCTTATTTGCATCAATAATAGCTTGCTTTTATTATTTACAACGTGCCAGGTGCTGTGCTAATGTCTTTATATAGACTCTTTTAGTCCTCACAATGACCTTATGAATTAATTACTATTCTTACATCCATTTTAAAATGTTGAAGCTGAGACTTACAGTGGTTAATGTGACTTTTTGAAGTTCAGACAACTAATAATTGGTAGAAGCAGGATTTGAACTTGAGTACTGTGACTCCTGATTCAGGGCTCTGCTATTCTGACTTCTATACACCTCACATGATAATGCACCAAGTCTCTTTATTCATGGTCATATAATTAGTAATTACTGCCAATATTTTATACTTGATTAGTAAATAGATCTGTCTTACATTCTGTTACTAGATAAGTTAGAATAGCTAACCTACTATTTAGATTATAAAGTACATTTCAAGCTTTAGTTAGCTTCTTTTCATGTTCACTGGGCCTACTGAGTAGTTGTTCACTTTTGCCTAACATCAAACCATTCACTAATAATCATGGGACTCACAGCAATTTATAATATATGGAGTCAATATCTGGCAAATAAACTTAGTCAAAATCATGAGATATTATTTCCTTTAACAAGCAACTACTCTGTGCCAGACCCTGTCCTAGGTGATAGGGAAATGGCAATAAGGACTGATAAGGTCCTCAAGCTCACTTGAGTCTACATTTTAGTGGGATAAAATATTTCCAGAGAAAAAGGAGATATGTATTAATTTTATCCTTACATGCTCTCTGTAAAAAGGTTTAAGAATCTAACAATTAAAGCCAAGTAACTGCTTAAGTTAAAAAAATTCAAAAAAATTCCTATAAAAGGACAATTATGAAAACAAGTTAGGAAACAGAATTACTAAGTCAAAGTTAGGCAAAAACATCACAAAATAAGACTGGTGTGTTTAACTGTATTTTATAATTTGTAATGTGCACCTGATATAATCTGATTAAAAGTACTATATATAGGTATAATTTAACTTTGAGGTCTATCACTCTGAATGAGTTTTACATAAATATTGGCAAAGGCTTTAATATTCTACAAAATTACTGATAAGGAAAAGCGAAGATAATCCATATATTTAGTTTGGTTCACGTGACTATGTTTCCTATGTTTAAGAGTAATAATATCTAATAATAAAATCTAATAAACTTAAACCCTCAAATCATATTCCTCTCAATTAGTACTTGTGTTTTTCAGTTTTTAAATCTGGTAACAGTTTCCCACATTTCTGCCTATTGAAGACTGTTAAGATGATCTTATATTCTTATTCTGGCTATAGGTTCTTGACATAATGCATTTTCTCTTCCTGTTGTGAAAATTTTGGATAATCAGGACCTTTATATAGACATCTGATAAAAATTATTGCAAGGTGGAGGTCTGAGTCAGGTCAAACACCGCCAGAAATATATCTTCAGCTAGACATCAATCAACTGTTGGATGCAGTTATTCAACCAGTTATTGATCCAATTACATATTCTAAAACCTAAATTCTATTTATCTTGTACTGTACGATATTGGGAAATGATCCTGCAAGGTGCCATACTCAAGGTCACTTGCTATGGCTTTGGATTTCATGGATCTAATAGTCTGTCCAGTGAGCCTGTTTAAGAGGCAAATCTGGTTTGTTAGTTAATCCATGAAGGATCCCAGTGACTGCTATGTCCTTGTCTTTAATAAATCTTGCTCTGGAACATCACACCACCACCATCACTAGTTCTCAAGTCACCGTTTTCTCTGTTTGAAAACCAGAACCACATTCGAATTTCCAATATATAATTATTTCTCTCTCCTTTTCAAAGTTAAGTTTAAATAATTTAGAAACCTTAATTTGAGGTCTCTTTCAATATCCTAGGTTGTATTACGTTTTTAGGCCAAAAGACTGAAATTTAGACCCTTTACTTCACTCTTTACAGATTCGTAGATGAAAAGGACTAAGAAGATAAAAATTCTCCCACCACACCAAATTGGTTGGCTATCCTGCAGAAATCAGAAAGACCTGGGATTGAAGGCTGATTTGGAAGCCATCTGAGTTTGAGGTCCCAGATAACTAATTTATTCTGAGTCTTGGTTTTGTCATATGTAGAAAGGGACAATGCATTCCTCCATGATGTAAAGCGATGTACACAATAGCTAGTAATACACTCAACAGACACTCAACAGACAGCTGTTGCCGCTACCACTGTGCAGCTCAGCCTAAACGAACTAAAACCTACCTTCCCAGGGTCGCTGGAAAATCAGAAACTTTAGAATCATAAATACTCTTCTTCTTTGGCCCATATGAGGTCTTATTTCTTGAGGGCTTAAAAATCCTCTTTTGAAATATAGAAGCTGACCAACTTCCTTTGGGGCTTGATATATTTTGTATGAAATCTGGATTTTCAAAAGTGAATTTCTACAAATGAGGGTCTCAGGCCATTTTTATAAACTTCGGATTCTAATTTCCATTAAAATAATAAATTTAAATGAATACATTCTTATTAACAGTCATGATGTTCTAAAAGTTTTCTACTGACTTACCCTAATAACAGAGGGGGTATTTGGAGCAGGGGGAAGACAGTAGGTAGACAAAGCAGCCTGTAACACTAAATCTTGTGAGATTTATCCTAACAACATGAATTTTGCAGTCTACCTGAGTTTGTTTTAAAATAAAACTAACTTCCCCTTTAAATCTTTAAGATTGCATTCCAGTATGCCCCATGTATTCAGTGGCTTCTAGTACACGGTCTTACATGAGTGGCAGTTTAAGAAGTACATCCCGTCTTTTATTTAAATTCCATGTACCTATTAGTTAACGTCAACTGATAAGCAAGAGGAGATTGGAAATTTTTGGTTAAGACCAACCAATAAAAAAATCAGAATTGGAGAAATTGTTCTTTCATTTTGATTTACAGCAATGACCACTGAATCAAAGAACACACTAAACCAGATTCATCTATAAATTGAATAAAATATATGGTATGCCTAAATTTACACCTAAAATCAAGAGATGAGTATTACAAATCATGAAAAAATTATGCCTCAGTACTAATCTCTATTATTGTCTTGGGTGTTTGAGATTGATAACTTCCACCTTAAATTTATCCCTTTTCTGTATACTTTTCTCTACTCATTTACTATACATGTATGTAAATTTACGAGATAAAGTGATAAAGACTGCTAACATGAAAAAGAGAGTCTAATTTATAAATTATTTTGTATGCTTCCCTCCTCCAATCCTAACATCATGCTCCATCTCTCTGCAAAGAAAGGCTTCTTCTGAACCAACGTATCATGAGATCATGGACAGGAAGTATCTAACCCCATCTAGGCAACAGAGAAAATGAACACTTCAAAATCTGTTTCCAAATGAGTACCTGGAAGACCAACCTCTTCACACTAGACAAGACAGCACTTTAAACAACTCTGAAATTTGATATTTTTATAGGCAACTTATTCACCAAAATTAGCTATACAATGATGTATTTTAATAGATTTCACTAAATGAAATAACAGGCTTGACAATGAAAATAAGAAATTTACGTTTTGGAACAGATTCAGCCAGTTTCCTTTTGCTTGAGGAGCTATATCGAGATGCAAGCTTTCCCTAAGGAACAGATAAATTGTTTCTTTGGACCTTCAAGTCTTATGATGTTTATTTAGAGTCACACTTGTATTAGAATTCTCCTTAATTATTATCTTACGATTCCATACAGCATGACAGATCTGATTGACTGCATTAAATGGAAAAATATTTCTTGGAAAAGAACTTATCAGACATATTTAAATTCTATTCTGAGTGTTTGAGTTTCAGAGTGAACTCAAAGTGTAATAGTTTTTGTTTCTAAAAGGACAATTCTCCGATCTCTACAATCAGAGACCACTCTTTTGCTAGCTATTCCTCCAAACTCTGTATCAGCTTTCTACTTAGTGAATTATGAGCCTGGGGTACGGGATTATTATCATACATGAGAATCAAGCAAGCTTTAATAACTGCCCACTACATACCAATGCAATATTTCTGTTTAATATCAACTGTTTCACTGAAATCCAATGTAAATAACAACTGCTCCATTACTAACACATGATAACGATACTTTATCTTTAATCAATGGCTTTGTTAGAAACAACATGAGACTTGTCAAAACCATTGATTAAAGACTGGTAACTACCAATAAGCCTCGCCTATGTTTAGGCTTAGCATACACCTTTATTTATAAATGATACTTCAAAGTGTGTGCCGGATTAACACTTTGAGGATTAAAAGTATACAACTCCTTTAAACAATTAAATTGCAATATTTCACAGTGTAAGTCAGTGTGTCACAGTGTGTCCTGGCAGCCTTTGGTTTCCTATTTAAGCAACGTGACAAATCTCTAAAGACTGCTAACAAAGTGCAAGTTCTGTGGGCCACAAAGATATGCAAATACCTATCTTCTCTATGTTAATAGATTGGTTTTACCATGCAGGTCCAGAGGCTCTCAAGCAGCAGCCCTAATTACCATCAGAGAGAACAGCACAGTATCCTCTGAAAACCAAAACCCAAATCATCACTCTTGGTAGGTATTCCCTAGCATTCAGATGGAACACACTCAATAACTTCATTTAACAGGATAATTAGTTTAGTTATCTGCACCCATCAGGATGTAATGTGGCTCTAAAACAGACCTTTCTCACGAGCAACACTAAGGCAAAAGTAACTTCTTTCATGCTCTATGGCATGGACCTCTGGACCTAAGCCAGTACTCAGTCATGCATTTGAGAAGATCCAAAGTTGCTTCTTGAAGTCAACATATATCCTCCTGACAGGGAACCCTACAACTTACTTTCTTGAAAAGTAGGAGGGCATTCCAACTGGGTATGCAAACAATCTGGATCTTTAAAGAAAAAAAAAAGTCACCGTTGCCACCAGTACTTCTGTTCTCCAAAACACAAGGTGTTTATTACAACCAAAGGCATGATCCAGATGCTTGCCAAAGATCACAGTTGCAGTGTGTTGCTAGTTAGTGTCCACAGCAGGCTGATCATCTATCCTTTGCCATTCTCAAGGCTCTGCCTCTCATACTCAGATATCGCTTTACCGCAGTCCAGAAATATGGCTTTAAGGAAAATTTTAACACAGCTTTAGCTTTTACAGAGGGTTAATATAAGAAATTGTTATCTGGAGAAAAATTCTACATATTCTATAAAATTCATTACAGAAGATAGTTTTCAATATTTCTCAAGTGAGGTTCTAGGTGACCAATATTGTTTTAAGTGCCAGTAAAAGAACACAATTGAAATTAGAAATGCCCAAATAGGAAACCCTTGATCATCTGTTCTTATGCAACTGATCTTCCTGTTATCAGGGGCTACTACAAATCTGTTCTGGAAATAGGTTAGGTAATAACAGGTAGACCAAGTGACTTGAACTCCAGATCATCTGTAACTATACAAACAGATGACACAATACAGCTCCTTGCACCTGAGCTCTTCTTCCAGCTGAGTATAGTACAGGCTGTCAGGAAGTAGGACAAGATGGCTTAACTTCTCATTCATTTAACAAATATTTATCAAATCACTATTGAACAATAAACTCTAATTAGTAATCTAATATTAAGATGACATGCCTAATCTCAGAGGACTCAAATTCTCTGGCTGCCTATATATTTCTCGATTCTTTGCATTTCTTCTCCAGTTAAAAAAACACAAGGTCATTGAGTTAGGCAGACTGTGTTCAAACCAGAGATCTTGCTGCATAATTTGCGACAGCCTAATTAACCACCTATTTATCTATAAATATAGGGAAAAATACCAGTTACTACTCTGTATGCTTGTCACAAAGATTAAACAAGATACACCCATGAAAAAAATCACCTATCGGCTGGGCGCGGTGGCTCACGCTTGTAATCCCAGCACTTTGGGAGGCCAAGGCGGGCAGATCACGAGGTCAGGAGATCGAGACCATGGTGAAACCCCGTCTCTACTAAAAATACAAAAAATTAGCCGGGCGTGGTGGCGGGCGCCTGTAGTCCCAGCTACTGGGACAGGCTGAGGCAGGAGAATAGCGTGAACCCGGGAGGCGGAGCTTGCAGTGAGCCGAGATTGCGCCACTGCACTCAAGCCTGGGCGACAGAGCGAGACTCCTTCTCCAAAAAAAAAAAAAAGAAAGAAAAAAAAATCACCTATAATAATACTTGGTATGTATCACATATTACTAAATAGTTTCCTTTTTTTTTTTTTTTTTTGAGACGGAGTCTCACTCTGTCGCCCAGGCAGGAGTTTTTTTTTTTTTTTTTTTTTTAAATAGAGATGGTGTCGGCGGGGAGGGTCTTACTCTGTTGCCCAGGCTGTTCTTGAACTTCTGGGCTCAAGAAATCCACCAGCCTGGGCCTCCCAAAGTGTTGAGATTACAGGTGTGAGCCACCGTGCCTGGCCAAATAGTAGTTTCCTCTTTTCATTTCTTCCCTCCTGAGATAGCCTGGCTCTAGCTGGAGTTCTCTGACTACTTTTCCTGCTAGACTAAATGCTCCATAAGGGTAAATGCCTGATCCTTAGAAGATACTTAGTAAATAACACAAGTGAATGAGGAGTGACTAACCAAGAATCAGTTTTAGATCCTTTGTGCTAAGATTACTTTGAGTTAAAATTAGAAAATGCATTCATGGGGTCAATACTTAGGGTTTTCTGCCAATATCTATGTGCCTCTACAGATACTTGAACTGAATACAAGCTCCTTCTGTGAAGTCCTTGCTCCTTACTCCCCAGAACATATTATCCCAGTGACTTATTTTAAGCCAGATATTAAAGTCATTTGAACTTTGTGCTACCAAGTATGCAAAATGAATCAACTTCCTATGCCCTAATGAAAAGAAAATGAGTTTTAGTTAATTATAATATAAACCAATAGAAAACATTTACTTTATACCTTTCAGTGATAGAAATTGGATATTTCACATTAACAAATTTATTCTTGAGTGTAAAATTTGTTGATACTTAGGAGCACAATAGGATAAACCAACTCTCAACAATAGTGTTTGTTTCATTTTTATTTTCCCTTTGCAATAAATTTAGATGCATTAACTTTTCTTTTTTTTTTTTTTTGAGTCTGAGTCTCACTCTGTTGCCCAAGCTGGAGTGCAGTGGTGCAATCTCAGCTCACTGCAACCCCTGCCTCCCAGGTTCAAGCTATTCTCCTGCCTCAGCCTCCCAGGTAGCTGGGATTACAGGCACGTGCCACAATGCCTGGGAAATTTTTTGTATTTTCAGTAGAGACGGGGTTTCACGGTGTTAGCCAGGATGGTCTCAATCTCCTGACCTCATGATCCATCCGCCTCGGCCTCCCAAAGTGCTGAGATTACAGGAGTGAGCCACTGCGCCTGTCCAACTTTTTTTATAATACCCTTACACTGTCAATTAGAATATCTTATCAGGAAAAAGTGTTAACTAAAATATAAGTAATATTTATAAGCTAGAATGATACTACATGTTATTTAGTATAATTTTCCTTTTTTTTGCTAAGGCTTTTTCAATTTCTCCTTTCTTCATATAAATGAGAAAAATTTCTCAATGTTTTTTGAAGAAAAATCCTGTAATTTAAAAAATAATCATTTGATTTCTGGATAGAATGGGTGAATATAAGACAAATTCTAATGTGACACATTAAAACCAACTAGAATACAGTAAGCTGGAAAACTTCACAACGTAATGATTAGAAAAGTAAGTCAATATATCTCTCCCGAATTCATATGTTACTATTTTTAATATGGGAAACAATATTGTTTGGATATTGTTGACAACATATTTTTTAAAAGGAAAACATGGTAATACCCAAAGAGAGACCTGCAACAAATATTTTTCAAGACCTCTTATATTAAGAAAATAGTATAATAAAGACATTTGAGAAATATGCCTGTAATTTTTTGAAATATATATATTTAATTTTTATGAATACATAATAGTTGTATATATTTTAAAATTATATCTTGAAAGGTATAACCCAAAACTATCATTAACAGGCCTAAAATATATATGCAAAAGTCTGCATACTAATTGAGTAAAATTTTATAAAAAACTAAAATAAAAATTTAAATAAACAAAGAAAACTTCAAAGTTCAGTATCTTAGCAATAACTCAATGTTAGTCTAATCCTTTCACCTTACAAGTAAGGAAGCCCAGTAAATTCTTCTCTTCTACATAGTCTGATATCCCCTACTAAATTCATCTTTCCTTCTCCCAGGTCCCCAGGACCCATGGAACACATTCAAGGCATCCTGTGGTGGTCTGAGGACAGCCAACTGCCTTCTGTTACAGTAACATCTTGTCTGTTACCTTTGCACTTAGTCATTTTAAGTAAAACTGCTCCTCATCCTCCACCAACCTCAACCCCTGGCCCCAAGTCCAGAGCTCCTCAGACTACCACGGGTTGCACAGGTCGTGAAAAGAAAAAAACGGCTATGATATTTGAGGAGGTTTGGGGCAACAAACAATTATCAGATGGACCAACCCAAGATTCAGTAAGAAACTTGGACACTATTCATAAGTCAAGTGTTATTAAAGTTTGCTTTCCAGTTTTCCATCATTAGTGTTTTACAAGAATTTAGTTATTATTCCCCTACCCTTCCTTGAAAAGACAGATATCAGTCGGTCTCATATATAGCTAAAGAAAAGCCTGCAGGTTTTTGAAGGTAGGAGCTGATTTTAATAAGGTAGAACCGAAGCTTTTTTTTTTTTTTTTTTTGAGACGGCGTCTTGCTCTACTGCCCGGGCTGGAGTGCAGTGGTGTAATCACGGCTCACTGCAACATCTGCCTCCTGGGTTCAAGCGATCCTCTTGCCTCAGCTTCCTGAGTAGCTGGGATTACAGGCACACCCCACCACGCCTGGCTATTTTTTGTATTTTTAGTAGAGACAGGGTTTCACCATGTTGGCCAGGCTGGTCTCAAACTCCTGACATCGTGATCCACCTGCCTTGGCCTCCCAAAGTGCTGGGATTACAGGTGTGAGCCACCATGCCCGGCCCACAGAAGTACAATTAAGAAAGCAAGCCTCCAAAATGAAACAATTTTTTTCCAGTGCTTTAATTTTTCATATTCAGCTCTATCAATATCAGCACTACCACAGGTCATTCTAATCAAATAGCTCCATAACCTTGAGCAAATCACTAGCTCCTTATGCCTGTTCTCTCATGTTTAAAATAGAAGGGTTTAACACATTGATCCCCAAGGTCCCTTAATATTGATTGGAATACCGTCTCCTTTATATTCTAGATTCAATTATTAGGCAAATTAAACACAGACTCATCTGCCTGTCTTTTAGGTCTCCCAAATGCGGTATATATAGCAATTAATTAGGGGAGTAGAAACAAAATACTAAACTTTTAATTTATATAAGTTTTCAGTTGAAATAGATGGGGGAAAGACTTAGCTTTACTGATCCTTAATATTCTACCTAACACTGGTGTCCTCATTTGGTCTCTGAGAGAACAAGAGTGCCACAAAGCAGAGGCAACAGCAGGGAAATTCTCTTTGTCCACTTTCAGCATACAGCATGTTACTTGTGCATGGTGACTAGGATTTACAGATACTATCAAATGCTTACCCGACAGACAAGAGACTTATGAGAATTTCTGCAAAGTGGTCTCAGATTAGAAATAATACCAATAACGCACACTTAAGTGAATGACTAAAAAATTCCATGGCCTACATGCTTTCTTTTCTTAGTATAAGTTCTTTGTCAATATCATTATAAAGTAAAACAATGACTATCAAATTAGAGCTGATAAGACATAGTCCTCCCCAGTCAAAATTATCAAGAAGTATTAGAAGTATTCACTATCCTTAATTCTGATTCTTTCTTTCAGTATACAATGGGCCTTGAAATATTTGCTAAGAATGATAGCATACAGAATTTAAAAAAATATATCACATATATAATCAATTTATTTTTACTGAGAGGTGAATAAGATCCACAAAATTTGAAGCTTTACGGGAAAATGAATGCTGCTGCTGCTGCTGCTGGATACACCATGACACAGTGTAAAAGTATAAGCACTGGAGCCCCACGGACCGACATCAGAATCACAGCTCTTGACACACAACCAGCTGTGCAGTCTGGAGTAAGCCTCTGAGGTTCATATGTTTAATATACAAAGGTGTGAAATTAATGCCCATCTCATAGAGTTGCAGTGGGACTGAACAAGAATACTAGGCACATGTAGGTCTCAACAGATACTAATTTCTTTTCTGTTACTCTTAATTTGCCAAAAAACAAAGACACAAATTCGTGTAGTGAGGACAATTTAAGAATATAGTATAAGATAATACTTGTATACTATCTAAAGTTGCATTATTTTTGTTAGAGTACATTATAATACAATAATAGGGCCCACTACAGAATTTATCCATGTTAATTGAAATTTAAGGACTGAATTAGCAACTCTTATTCAACTTACCACATTAAAATCTAAATTTTCTTCAACCCATGATTTTGCTTCTTCAAATTCATGTTTCATTTCCATAATAAAAAGTGTATCCAGGGCATCTACTATAGTTGCTCCTTTGATGTTACCTGAAAAGATCAGAAAAATATTTGATATGATACTTTGGCTAGACAAAATATATGTAAATTGACCATACCTAAGAAAGGGAGAGGGTAATACTGGATTTATTAATAAGCAATAATATTAAACATAGTCTAAAATTCTTTCAATGAAAGTATAAAACAGCACCAAACTAAAAATTATCATGGGCTATCGACTGATATACTAATCTTTAAAGTTTCTTCTGAGTTATAAGAAATAAATGTCCCAGACATTTCTCTTAGAAATTTCATTTGTGCCTGCCTTCCTTCCTTCCTTCCTCCCTCCCTCCCTCCCTCCCTCTCTCTCTTTCTTTCTTTCTTTCTTTCTTTCCCTCTCTGGCCCAGGCGGTTTGCTGCTGCCCGCGCCACGGACTGCCTGGGACTGCCGGCGCGCGCCACCGCTGCCTGCCTTTTCTCCTTTGGATGCAGGCACGCGTTCGCCATCTTGGCCACGCTGGTCGCCGGCTCCTGACGCCGAGTGCTCTGCCCGCCTCAGCCTCCCGAGGTACTGGGACTACAGACGGAGTCTCGCTCACCCAGTGCTCGGTGTTGCCCGGGCTGGAGTGCGGTGGCGTGATCTGGCCTCGCGGCAGCCTCTACCCCCCGGCCGCCTGCCTTGGCCGGCCAGGGTGCTGGGATTGCAACCCCTGCCCGGCCGCCGCCCCATCTGGAAGGTGGGGAACGCCTCTGCCCGGCCGCCCCGTCTGGGAGGTGAGGAGCACCTCTGCCCGGCCACCCACCGTCTGGGAAGTGAGGAGCGCCTCTGCCCGGCCACCCACCGTCTGGGAAGTGAGGAGCGCCTCTGCCCGGCCACCCACCGTCTGGGAAGTGAGGAGCGCCTCTGCCTGGCCACCCACCGTCTGGGAAGTGAGGAGCGCCTCTGCCCGGCCGCCCTGTCTGGGAAGTGAGGAGCGCCTCTGCCCGGCCACCCACCATCTGGGAAGTGAGGAGCGCCTCTGCCCGGCCACCCACCGTCTGGGAAGTGAGGAGTGCCTCTGCCCGGCCACCCACCGTCTGGGAAGTGAGGAGCGCCTCTGCCCGGCCACCCACCGTCTGGGAAGTGAGGAGCGCCTCTGCCCGGCCACCCACCGTCTGGGAGGTGAGGAGCGCCTCTGCCCGGCCACCCACCGTCTGGGAGGTGAGGAGCGCCTCTGCCCGGCCACCCACCGTCTGGGAGGTGAGGAGCGCCTCTGCCCGGCCACCCACCGTCTGGGAGGTGAGGAGCGCCTCTGCCCGGCCACCCACCGTCTGGGAGGTGAGGAGCGCCTCTGCCCGGCCACCCACCGTCTGGGAGGTGAGGAGCGCCTCTGCCCGGCCACCCCGTCTGGGAAGTGAGGAGCGCCTCTGCCCGGCCACCCATCGTCTGGGAAGTGAGGAGCGCCTCTGCCCGGCCACCCATCGTCTGGGAAGTGAGGAGCGCCTCTGCCCGGCCACCCCGTCTGGGAAGTGAGGAGCGCCTCTGCCCGGCCACCCCGTCTGGGAAGTGAGGAGCGCCTCTGCCCGGCCACCCATTGTCTGGGAAGTGAGGAGCGCCTCTGCCCGGCCTCCCATCGTCTGGGAGGTGAGGAGCGCCTCTGCCCGGCCGCCCCATCCGGGAAGAGGTGAGGAGCGCCTCTGCCCGGCCGCCCCGTCCGGGAAGAAGTGAGGAGCGCCTCTGCCCGGCCGCCCTGTCCGGGAAGAAGTGAGGAGCGCCTCTGCCCGGCTGCCCCGTCCGGGAAGAAGTGAGGAGCGCCTCTGCCCGGCCGCCCGTCTGGGAAGTGAGGAGCGCCTCTGCCCGGCCGCCCCGTCCGGGAAGAAATGAGGAGCGCCTCTGCCCGGGCGCCCCGTCCGGGAAGAAGTAAGGAGCGCCTCTGCCCGGCCGCCCCATCCGGGAAGAAGTGAGGAGCGCCTCTGCCCGGCCACCCATCGTCTGGGAAGTGAGGAGTGCCTCTGCCCGGCCGCCCCGTCTGGGAAGTGAGGAGCGCCTCTGCCCGGCCGCCCCGTCCGGGAAGAAGTGAGGAGCGCCTCTGCCCGGCCGCCCCGTCCGGGAAGAAGTGAGGAGCGCCTCTGCCCGGCTGCCCCGTCCGGGAAGAAGTGAGGAGCGCCTCTGCCCGGCCGCCCCGTCTGGGAAGTGAGGAGCGCCTCTGCCCGGCCGCCCCGTCCGGGAAGAAATGAGGAGCGCCTCTGCCCGGGCGCCCCGTCCGGGAAGAAGTAAGGAGCGCCTCTGCCCGGCCGCCCCATCCGGGAAGAAGTGAGGAGCGCCTCTGCCCGGCCACCCATCGTCTGGGAAGTGAGGAGCGCCTCTGCCCGGCCGCCCCGTCCGGGAAGAAGTGAGGAGCTCCTCTGCCTGGCCGCCCCATCCGGGAAGAAGTGAGGAGCGCCTCTGCCCGGCCGCCCCGTCCGGGAAGAAATGAGGAGCGCCTCTGCCCAGGCGCCCCATCCGGGAAGAAGTGAGGAGTGCCTCTGCCCGGCCGCCCCATCCGGGAAGAAGTGAGGAGTGCCTCTGCCCGGCCACCCATCGTCTGGGAAGTGAGGAGCGCCTCTGCCCGGCCACCCACCGTCTGGGAAGTGAGGAGCGCCTCTGCCCGGCCGCCCCGTCTGGGAAGTGAGGAGCGCCTCTGCCCGGCCGCCCCGTCCGGGAAGAAGTGAGGAGCGCCTCTGCCCGGCCGCCCCGTCCGGGAAGAAGTGAGGAGCGCCTCTGCCCGGCTGCCCCGTCCGGGAAGAAGTGAGGAGCGCCTCTGCCCGGCCGCCCCGTCTGGGAAGTGAGGAGCGCCTCTGCCCGGCCGCCCCGTCCGGGAAGAAATGAGGAGCGCCTCTGCCCGGGCGCCCCGTCCGGGAAGAAGTAAGGAGCGCCTCTGCCCGGCCGCCCCATCCGGGAAGAAGTGAGGAGCGCCTCTGCCCGGCCACCCATCGTCTGGGAAGTGAGGAGCGCCTCTGCCCGGCCGCCCCGTCCGGGAAGAAGTGAGGAGCTCCTCTGCCTGGCCGCCCCATCCGGGAAGAAGTGAGGAGCGCCTCTGCCCGGCCGCCCCGTCCGGGAAGAAATGAGGAGCGCCTCTGCCCAGGCGCCCCATCCGGGAAGAAGTGAGGAGTGCCTCTGCCCGGCCGCCCCATCCGGGAAGAAGTGAGGAGTGCCTCTGCCCGGCCACCCATCGTCTGGGAAGTGAGGAGCGCCTCTGCCCGGCCACCCACCGTCTGGGAAGTGAGGAGCGCCTCTGCCCGGCCGCCCCGTCTGGGAAGTGAGGAGCGCCTCTGCCCGGCCACCCACCGTCTGGGAAGTGAGGAGCGCCTCTGCCCGGCCGCCCCGTCTGGGAAGTGAGGAGCGCCTCTGCCCGGCCACCCACCGTCTGGGAAGTGAGGAGCGCCTCTGCCTGGCCACCCACCGTCTGGGAAGTGAGGAGTGCCTCTGCCCGGCCACCCACCGTCTGGGAAGTGAGGAGCGCCTCTGCCCGGCTGCCCATCATCTGGGAAGTGAGGAGCGCCTCTGCCCGGCCACCCACCGTCTGGGAAGTGAGGAGCGCCTCTGCCCGGCCGCCCCGTCTGGGAAGTGAGGAGCGCCTCTGCCCAGCCACCCCGTCTGGGAAGTGAGGAGCGCCTCTGCCCGGCCACCCATCGTCTGGGAAGTGAGGAGTGCCTCTGCCCGGCTGCCCCGTCTGGGAGGTGAGGAGCGCCTCTGCCCGGCCGCCCCGTCCGGGAGGAAGTGAGGAGCGCCTCTGCCCGGCCGCCCCGTCCGGGAGGAAGTGAGGAGCGCCTCTGCCCGGCCGCCCCGTCCGGGAGGAAGTGAGGAACGCCTCTGCCCGGCCGCCCCGTCCGGGAGGAAGTGAGGAGCGCCTCTGCCCGGCCGCCCCGTCCGGGAAGAGGGGAGGAGCGCCTCTGCCCGGCCGCCCCGTCCGGGAAGAAGTGAGGAGCGCCTCTGCCCGGCCGCCCCGTCCGGGAAGAGGGGAGGAGCGTCTCTGCCCGGCCGCCCCGTCCGGGAAGAAGTGAGGAGCGCCTCTACCCGGCCGCCCCGTCGGGAAGAAGTGAGGAGCGCCTCTGCCCGGCCGCCCCGTCCGGGAAGAAGTGAGGAGCGCCTCTGCCCGGCCGCCCCGTCTGGGAGGTGAGGAGCGCCTCTGCCCGGCCACCCATCGTCTGGGAGGTGAGGAGCGCCTCTGCCCGGCCACCCATCGTCTGGAAAGTGAGGAGCGCCTCTGCCCGACCACCCATCGTCTGGGAAGTGAGGAGCGCCTCTGCCCGGCCACCTATCGTCTGGGAAGAAGTGAGGAGCGTCTCTGCCTGGCCGCCCCGTCTGGGAAGTGAGGAGCCCCTCTGCCCGGCCGCCCCGTGTCTGGGTAGAAGTGAGGAGCTCCTCTGCCTGGCCGCTCCGTCTGGGAGGTCTACCACGGAGGCCAGAAGCAATGTGGGGGCTGGACGTGGTGGCTCACGCCTGTGGTCCCGGCACTCTGGGGGGCGAGGCGGGTTGATCACTTCGGGCTAGGAGTTCGAGACCAGTCTGGCCAACTTGGCGAAACATGAAGAATACAACAGACAAACCAACCAACCAACTCAATGACAAAAAAACAGGTCTACCCTGGAGTCATACTCTAATTTTTTCTATTTTCCTCCCTTTCTGATCCTTTATCCCACTTTCTTTTTCTTCCTCTTCCTTCTCCCTCTTCTTCGTCAAATAGAGGATTGAGTTATTATCACTGATCCATATAAAGTCCCTCTCTCATTTATTTTAACTCCCACCCCCCATTTCTATTCCCCGACTTCCCATGTGCAACCTTCCTAATATGTTTGATACGCATCTTTTTGTTTGTATGTATTTTTAGAAAATGTTTATTGTTTTTGTATGCAAAAAAAAAATTAATTAAAAAAAAAAAAAAAAAAAAGAAATTTCATTTGTGATTGCATTCTCTCTCTCTCTTTTTTTTTGAGATGGAGTCTCACTCTGTTGCCCAGCCTGGAGTGCACTCTGTTGCCCAGGTTGGTGCGATCTCAGCTCATTGCAACCTCCACCTCCCGGGTTCAAGTGATTCTCCTACCTTAGCATCCTGAGTAGCTGGGACTACGGGCGCATGCCATCACGCCCGGCTAATTTTTGTTTTTAGTAGAGATGGGGTTTCCCCATGTTGGCCAGGATGGTCTCAATCTCTCGACCTCGTGATCCACCCGCCTAGGCCTCCCAAAGTGCTGAAATTACAGGTGTGAGCCACTGCACCCAGCCTGTGATTGCATTCTCTAGCAAGAAAAGAATAGGCCTAAAACCAAGGAGCAACAGACTTATTAAGACTAACGTAATTACATCAAAGTGCACCTGTGCAAAACTCTAAATATAATTAGATCTAAAATTGTTTAGTGACAGTTCTAAGAAGACATTACTCTAAAATGAAATTTCACCCCCGTATGAATTCTGATTGGTGCTAACTGCCCTCCATCCCCTACAAGTCCTGACCTCTGTGGTTTATTTCCTCTGAATTCCAATGACATGGAGACTTCATGTTGCCCCGGCATTCATCACCTTCTATCTTGTATTAAAATTACATGTGTGAATCTTTTAGTCTATAAACTTTTTTTTCTTTTGAGACAGGGTCTTGCTCTGTCCCCCAGGGTGGAGTACAGTGGCGCAATCATAGCTCACTGCAGCCCCAAACTCCTAGGCACAAGTGATTCTCCTGCCTCAGCCTCCTGTGTAGCTGGGATTATATGTGTGCCACCATGCCTGGCTAATTTTAAATTTTTTTTTGTAGAGATGAGTCTTGCTATGTTGCTCAGGCTGGTCTCAAACTCCTGGCCTCAAGCAATCCTCCCACTTTGGCCTTCCAGGGTACTGGAATTAGAGGCATGAGGCATGCACTCAGCCTGTAAACTTAGAACAAACAAGTCACGTCTTATCTCCAGATTCCTTACGGTGTCCTGTGGAATTGTGACAATAATGCCCAATTGTAATTGAGTAGTTTAGCTTCAAAACGCATTTTAAAATGTTTTTCTTTGTCCTTTCTTCCAGTCTCAAGATGTAACCTTGAAACAAACTGTAGAAACCTTTTTCCTTAGTCTTAAAATATGCCCTTGAAACATGCTTTGAAACTTCACTCCCCTTTCCCGCTATGCACTCCTTCACCCCATGAACATTTACGTAACTGTATACTTGGATCTAATTATGTGCTTACTAAGAAGTTCCAGGGGCTAATCTTGTAACAGATCAAGCATGGAGACCCAGCTGCAAAATTTCAGAGACTACCTCAAGGCAGTTAGTCAGCAACCCAGCCATTGTTGGTATGACATCAGCCTGCACTCCAGGTGGACTACAGCTAGAGACAGCTGCCAGAACAAGACATGCAGACCTTATACTCAGGCACCCTTCCCATATGCCTCCCAGTCCAAGTTCCATTTTTAAGACCCTCTTCCCAGCCTCAAGTGTGAAGCAGTTTCTAGAGGAGTAGGCCGGCCACTGCTAACTTTGGAAATAAAAGTCATTTTCCTTTCACTGAACTTCATCCTTGTTATTGGCTGTGCAAGTGGCAGGCAGCCGATCCTGCACTCAGGAGCACAAGTCGCTGCTGAAAGACTGGGCACTACACTTCTTATACATAATTAGCATTCTGGATGATCCAAGACCAAATCTATAAATACAAGTGAAAATTATTTCACTGGCACATGCCTTTCAAATGCCAAGTTGAGAAGTTATCATTAGAAAACTATAAATAATAGAATATTAAAACACTTGATTTTCAAAAAGATAAAAATTGTAAGTCTTATCTAATAATCAGGAGAAAGAAACCTGAAGAACCTTGCATTTTGTGAAATGTTTTACTGTAATCCAATTTCCTTTAAATTTTTTGAAGCTAGAACTATGGATTCAGAGAGACACTGGAGGGAATATTTTAAAGTGGGCATTTTGAAATATGATATCACCTTCATATTTTCATTGACATTTCATTTCTAAGTTATTAAGACCCTTAAGTTAATATTTTTATTTCTTGTATTTTAGCTTTACATGAGTATAATTGGTCAAGCACAAAATACCTCTCTTTGAGGTACAGTTTTACTTGAAATCTTCTTTACCACTGAAATCTTGAAATAAATAGTTCTAGTTTCCTGTTTAAGATGGAATTGAGAGATCATGAATACTTAACTTTTTTTTATATTCATTAAAGTTGTTTAGGAAGGAACCAGTCTTACTCTGTCTAGGAAAAAGATGGAAGGTTCAACATAAATGGTGAGAAACAACCATGAGAAGGAAGCAGACCTGAAGAGCTCCCCAATGGCTAATAACTGGGAAAAGATTCATAATGCCTAATACTTTCTCCAAAAAGGTTGTTTTTAGGGTTAAAACTCAAAATAACTTATCTCAAAGTAAAAACTATTTCCCAAGAAGCCAGGTGGTAAAGAACTTACATTTTCCTATCTTCTGCCTGGTTTGCTGAGCGAATATATGGGACTACATATTACACAGATAAGAAATTTGGCTAAGAAGTGGGCTAAAGAAGTCATTTAAAAGTTTTTCTCATGTATAAAAATGAAAACTTTGTATGTCTTTGTAACAAGTTCCACTATATTGGTATTTCTATAATAAGAAAATCATTATGTATCTTATTTTAATTTGAAGATGGAATGAGATTAAATACCATTTGAATTATTAATATTTCATTTCCTTATGCTAATACCTGAAGCTCTTTTTCTAAGAGCAAGTTCTTATCTTGATTATGAAAAGTGTTTTTTTACTGAAAAAGCCAATGAAAACCAAAAAACAAAAGTCAGGCCTAAGAGACCTAGTATGTTTTTAATGTTCAATAAAAATTTTTAAAATCATAAATGTTTTAACAGAGAACCAAATAATCCCTCTGATAAAGATTATGGCAATTTAACACAATAACTGATTTCTTAGAGGTACAAACGACTTTTATAGAGATAAAAGCAAAATGGAGTTATAATTTTTTCAAAAAATTTTATAATAAACAATGAAAAAATAAAGGCCTCTGGCTCTGCATGAAGTTTTAGTTTCTCTCTTCAATTCATACCTCTCCTTACCCATGTTAACTGGTAGCTGGGTCCTAAAAACACTACTTTAGAAGTGTTTGGAATTACCTCTATTGCCTCTACTTCAGGTATAGGCGCTCTTCATCTCAAAACTGTGTCACTCTGATAGACCAAGTCTCTTTTCTTCTACTTTTCCCAGCTCTTTCTACCTGTTCTTGCAAATCCTGCAATGCCCTCCTCCCAACTTGAGGTCCTACTGGTTCCTCAGAACTTCATGGAGTATATATTGAACCACCTGGTGCATTGATAACTCACTATTTACATATTATATGTTGTGTATTAGGCAAAGACTTGTGTAAAGACCTGTACAAAGACTTGTATTATTTTCATTATCACCAGTGCTACAAGTAAAGCCAAACACATGGAAGGTTCTAAATAAATGGAAAAACAAAATGTCAGAATTAGGAGCATGGACTCTAATGTTAGCCACACCAGGGTTCAAGTCCCAGCTCTGCCAGTTAGTAGGTGGCTATCTCTGGGAAAACTATTCTCTGGGCCTCATTTTTCTCACCTATAAAATGTATATTTTAATGAGGCTAAATGAAATAATGCATGAATGGCACTTGGCACACAGTAAGTGCTCAATAAATGTGAGCTGAAACTGTTATTATGTGAATTGCTACTATTTAACATTTTCAGTTAAAGTATAGAAAGTGTTCCATTGTTGAATTCAGAAGTTCCAGAGTAACACTGTATTCCCTTAATCCTGTTACTTACAGACAAATTTTGAGGATTAGAAAGAAATCAAGTGCAGTAGGAGGATACTGGGCAGCTCTGTGACCCAAAGAATCCATGAAACTCTTGTGTTACTTAGCTTCCTTACTTCCAAATGGAATGTTATTAACACCCACAGTACCAGTCACAGAGGGCTGCTGTGGGAACCAAATGCAATAAAGGGTGCAAAAGTGGATAAATGGAAGTTCAATTAACCTAATCCATCCTCACTTTATCTTCCATGGTACAAACAGGAGAAACCTACAGCCAAAATTGAGATACAGTGAAGATCACCATGGCTAGCTGCCTTGCCCAGATTATCTATAAAGGCACAACTTTTACCTAACAGGAAGCAGTTAGTGCAGCCCACCAAGTGCTTCTATGCTAGGAATCACCCCAGAGGCTAAAAATCCTGATACTGCACCCTATAACCATTAAGTGAGAATGTTTAGAAGTATGCCCCAGGCATCAGTACTCTTTAAAGTTACTCAGGTTATTTGAACACATAGCCACTACTCTATCTGAAGGACACACTATGCACAATCCTTATCCAATTCCATCAGGTGTGCAAGTTTCCTAACCAAATGGCCTGGAGGGCCGTATTACACAGACTTCTCCACCATCCATAAGCTCAAGCAATTGGGGAGAAGTTATTGTCACTAAGAAACCAAAGCACATCTACTCACCAAACAAACTGCTTGAATGGCCTCCTTTTGATATAGGTTTAAGTTCATTTAATCCCCAGGCATAACCTTTATAATTATTCCAAGCATGTTTCATCATCTGAGAAAAAAAATAAAAACAGCATTATAGTTTGAATGGAGATGTTTTTGCTACAAAATAGGTAATATATTGAAGAGCAAAGGCTAAAACATTAAAATTCATTAGTTAAAAGGATGACTAAGTAAAAGGGTTATGATTATATAAACCAGAACACACACGCTCATACAAACATGCTGGTACACATACACACTACTCTTATGTTTACAAATGGAAAGTTTTCATTTTTTGAGTCCATTTAATCCTATTTAATACAAATACCATTTTCAAAAGTCAGTTCCCAAAAACAGGAATTTAGCTTATCTTAAAAGCATGAATCATGTCTACATTTATCTAGTTCATTTTCATAACAGATTAAATCTGCAAAGACTATCTTTAAAATTTGTATTTCTGCACAAAGTTCTTCTTACTTTGTTGACCTCACAGCATACAGACAAATATTCAGGTTATCCCTTTAAACCACTTTGATGTTTCCTGACCAAGACTATATAGAGAAGTATTTTAAAATATTTATAGGAAAAAAAAAACTGTGATTATGCCCAGATTTTGGGAAAACATTTTAATGTAATCAATCTTTAATTGGATACATATATGTGTATATGTATGTAACTGAAGATTGATCCAGTATATTCCTAATTCAGAGTCCACACACCAATAATGGTTTTAAAAGCCAAATTCCTCTGCCATAAATTAGTTGTATAAACTTTTTTCAGTGACTCAAAGAACACATATAATTATTTTTGTATACATATTTTTAAAAAGGGTTTGGACTCTTCAACTGTCTAGAACTCAGTAATCAAAATATAGACATAATTGAAAAAGGTTCCAATCTGGCTCCATATTTTAGAGTATCTTAAAGCATCACACAAAGTTATAGATATTATCTACGGGCTGTTTACCACTCAAAATCTTCATTGAGATCAATATTTTACTAATAACAAACTCTTCATATGTTCCTGAACATAACAATCAGCATCTTTAACCAATTTGTAAATTACCTTCCTAACTCACCACTATTACTACTAATAGTTACCAAGAATCAGTAGTATCTGCTGAGTACTCTGCTAAATGCTGTAACTTTAGTATTGTAACCAATTCTTGCTACAACCCTATGAAATATGTTTTATTACCATTGTTAGGGAGATGAAGAAACTGAGGTTTGGAAGTTAAAAAACAACTTTACTCAAAGTCACCACGTTTTTCCAAAGACAAGGTGCCAGGGTTCATCTCCAAGCTGGCCTGACTCCAAAGCCCACGGCATTAACCAACACATTGCACCACCTTCCTTTAATGAGTTAGCAACAAAATCTTCCTTTACTGAATCAGATTATTGATCTTCCAACAATCAAAAGAATGTGTATATGGTAGTGTTTTCAGGATTTTTTTCTTATAAATTAATTTTGTTGAGAAGTGAAACAGATTTGAGGGTCACATGACTTGATTTATAATCCCTACAATGCCACTGATGAGTCACATACTTAAGGATGAGTCGTGACTCTTATCTGAAAATTTGGGATAATTCCTTACAGGATGTATGTAAGGAATACATGTTTGTGGTCTATGTTTTTGCACCTTGTATACTGCTTGACAGATGGCAGGTAATCACATGTTCATTAAATTTTAAATCTATATTAAAACTAATTAAATTCACATCACAGAAAAATAGAAACCAATGAGCCTCTGAAAGACTAGGTATATAAAAAATCTACAGAACACCTAGAGATTATATTTGAGTTTTATTTGGCTTTTCCATTAAATGTACTATATTTAGTAAATTCTTCATTCCTGTAAATTTCCAAAGATATTTTATAAATTCAAAAGCTTTTGGAATATACTGAACATCAGAACAGAAGAAAAAGTTATGATGATTTGTTTCAGCTTTGTCAAAAATGATCATTTATACAATGTACCACTAGTAAAGGATCTCCTAAAGTAACCTCTATAGTATATATTAACTTTTCCTATCTTCTTCCCTCAAGGGAAAAGCTGACACTAATTGGTTAGTTTCCTACATTTCAAAAGTTGCTGACATATTTCTCAAAATGGGTTCCTGATCCCATGGGATTTCTATGAGTTAAAGTTAGAAAAGACGAAAATGATGTGGTCAAAATGCCCTGAACGAAGCACTGGGAGGGGTTTATCTAGCAATTGTAAAGAGGAACAGTCATATTGTTAACCAATTCCAACAGCTGATCACCTCTGGAAATGATTTACCACATTAAAGCTAACTGTAAGACACTGTGTGCGTGTGTGTGTACACATGCATAGAATAACTATAAGCTTCAATTTAAAAGTCAAATATAAAATCAACTTGTTAACTCAGATTTATGACTTACACAAATATTTGAAAACATCAAAAGGCTACCAGCTTTTAATTTTGTAGTATTAAAACGTTACCCAGCTGAGTGGCGATGGGGATGAAGTCATTTAATTTCTCTAGACCCAGTTCTCATGAGCTGGCAGGACAAGGAAGTCACTTCTAAAAGTTAACTACTAACAAGGACAGAATTGATCCCCCCTCTTCACAGGCTCCTTAGGTTTCTTTTGTAGTCTTTCATTAACTTAATTAGGGTTCTACAGCCTGGCATTCCACGTAGAAGTAAAATGGGCCCGAATTTCAAATGCAGTAGTGAAACCCTCACAAAAAGAGATAAACTGAAAGCAAGCCAAAGATGTTTTCTTCCTGAATACGTATACTTGCTCCTGGTGAAAGGTAGAGCTGACACAGTGTGTGAAAAGAAACAAAGGACCAAAATTTCATAATTGCAACCCATTATTTTAACCCAGAAAATATTAAATTGGGTATAAGGCATTAAAGAAATAGTATTACTTCCCCCTTGACTCCATGCTTATAAGAAAAGATTCTTTGATTTGTACTTTCTTCTCAATTGGCATCAGTGCTATTAATTAGGCCAGGTCATTTATTGAGTATCTGCTACACTATGAAAAGATTCTAAAGGACTAAAAGGGAAGTATATAGGATGCTGTCTCACTTATTATCTCATTGATAATGTATGGAAACATAAAATACTGCCTGTTTACATACTCAGTAAATGTTTATGAATATAGAAGACTAAGAAAACTAATTAAATGTTGTATACAACTCTATTATTGTTTCTAACAAATTAAGTTTAATGTCCTGACCTAATCAAGCACACTGAAGAAAGAAATATGTTGGAATTTCCCTAGTATGCATAGACTTCTTATCTTGCATATTTATTGCTAGAACTACTCTTAGCAAATACTTCTATTTGCTGAAGTTTTAAACACATAGTCTTTAAATTTTTATATTAGACACATTAAAAGTCTTTGAAAATTACATGATTTTGCCAGACAGATCTTAGGAAAACTTTGGGCTTTCATTGCCCTATTTCATTGAAGCCTACAAGTTCAAGTCCCACTTATGGCCTCCTTCTATGGGATCTTACATAAAATTTCCACAGTTTGTAGGATGTGATGCTGGCCCAGCTGAATGAACCAGGGCCTGGTGCCTAACTCAAAGGCAGACAGCTGAGAGCTAGCCATGAGCCTCCAAGGTGGCGCCCTGGTGTGTAGTTCTCACTAATGGATGGGACAAGTCAACCCAACCATCCACTCTACCTAGGGAAGTGTAACTGGGAGACATTCAGAGAGAACCTAGAGGCCAGAGAGTGATACAGAAACAGAGAAGTACAAATACACAAGAGAAAGGGCCATGAAGCAGTAGAAGCCATGAGAAAGAAGACGAGAAAGGCAAGGAGAAAAAAGTTAAGAGGAGGCTGAGGCAGAGATGATTTTGCCACTTGGATGGTTCCCCAGTGGAACTGTGTTAGGCCTGTACAGCAGCTATAGAACTATCAACAATGCTGTGGAGTCCTGAATGTTGATGAATCATCTTCCCTTTTCCTCTTTGCCTGCTGAGACTGTTTGCTTACTTCCCCATGTGTACTTGTAGAAAAGCTTCTCATTTACTGAGGAGTAATGCGTAAAAGCGGGTCATGGGTGAACGCATATGTGAAACAGATATGGGTTCATATCTGAGCTCTGCCATCGTCAGTGTGACTCTAAGCGAGGCAATTAATCTGAGCCCACTTTCTGCACACATAAAATGTGAATAAAAACACCTCACTGGTTGTGGTGATGATTAAATAAAACAATGCATGTAAAGAGTTTAACATGTTGCCCGACACACAGTAAGTGCTCAATGCATTTTAGGCATTATAATTACTTTTATTAAAAACCTAAGAATGGGCCGGGCGCGGTGGCTCACGCTTGTAATCCCAGCACTTTGGGAGGCCGAGGCGGGCGGATCACGAGGTCAGGAGATCGAGACCACGGTGAAACCCCGTCTCTACTAAAAATACAAAAAATTAGCCGGGCGTGGTGGCGGGCGCCTGTAGTCCCAGCTACTCGGAGAGGCTGAGGCAGGAGAATGGCGTGAACCCGGGAGGCGGAGCTTGCAGTGAGCCGAGATTGCGCCACTGCACTCCAGCCTGGGCGACAGAGCGAGACTCCTTCTCCAAAAAAAAAAAAACCTAAGAATGTCTGTGATTTTTGCAATCTAAAAGAGCTTCATAATTTTTCCTAGTATAACACATAAATAGGAGGGACAAATATATGTGAAACCAGGCAAACTTATATTGTACACAAGCTCTTTATCAATATATACATTTAAAAATATACACAACTATTTGGTATCCAAAAGATGAAGGAAGAAAGGAAGAGTAGAAAGGTCCTCTCCAGGTTTAAGGCAATGTGGGGCAACCTTTAGCTCTGGAGGTTCATACACTGGCTTTCATAAAATCTTAGTTGTGCCAAGGTACTGCTGCGTGTGTGGGGGGGTTTGCTCAAGGGATTTGAGGTTGATCTGGGAAAAAGACAGGACCACAGAGGCAGTTAACACACAACAAGCTTTAATGAGTGGTGCTTTGTACAGGGTTGCATGGGAGGGCATCCAGAGGCTTAGGGTGAGGAGGTTACCATGCAGAAGGGGAGGAGGGCAAAGGAACTCCCAAGGGAGAGGTGCATCAGAATGAGGGCTTAGGACTAAGTGATGTCACTTCGCAGCATGGTGGAGTATCTCTATTATCAGAGGCCTTTGAAGGGCAGTAGCAGCTTGGTGTCTTAAAACCACAAAGCTCTATCTTATCAATGGCCAATAGATGCTAGGTAAGGTTTCACAGAATGTGTAAGGCAGGCTCTAAATAGCTAAAAATCTGCTTGCTCGGGCTATTTTTAAAATAATTAGATGTATTAAAAATTAGTTTGTTGTTGGCGGGCTCTTGAATTAACGGGTCTCAGCCTGCAGTGAGGAAATAACCTAGAGACCGACAGACAGAGGCTGTCTTTGGCTCACTTATGTAACAGTTCGCTGTTTGTCATGAAAGGGAAGAAGCTCTGTGGTCCAGTGATACTCATGTCCCTGCTGTTCTTGGGGACACAAGGGGCTGTGTCTGGTTCAGGCAAGGTCTGAGGTGGAAGAGCAATCTAACTGATTGTTAAACCTGAAAGTGATGTGCCATTTCTCTTAAAACTACACTTAGGGTTGATGCTTTGAAAAACAGTGATTTTAAAAGCCTGACAGCAATTTCCATCAAACTTTGCTTAAAATTACTTGGCTGTCACATAAAAGTAACTTCTAGAACTTTCAGATAAAATATTTTTAGGGTCACTAAATGAACCTTATTTCTTTCAATCTTTGGTGGAATTGGAAAACAGAAGGGAGGGACATAGATAAAAAGCAACTTGGGGGAAATTAATTCACAATTTCTCCAAACCTTCACTTATCCATTGGAAGAGAATTTCTCCATGGATGAACAAAAGACGGCAATCTAACCACTCCTTCCTCTGCTTATCTAATGCTATCCCCACCACCTACATTTCCTTATGGGAATGAAGATCTGGAGGGCCAGAAGGACAACTGGGCAGCAAGAGACCTGATACTAAGGCCGGTCTATCACAGCCACATGGCAGAGCAGGTCACAGTGGGTAAGTCTGAGGCCAGCTGCCTCAGGGTCTGCCCTTCTACCCCTTAGTTCGCTCATCTTTCAAAAAGAATAACCCATTTTAACAAATGCACCACTGTGGGTTGAGGTGCTGAGATTGGGAGGTTGTGCCTGTGTCGGGACAGGGTGTATATGGGAACTCTCTATACTTTCTGCTCAATTTTGCTATGAGCCTAAAACTGCTCAGAAAATACAGTTTATTAAAAAAATAAGTATTATCTCCCTTACAGCACAGTGAGGAGATCAGGTGTGACAGGGCACCTGACTAGAAGACACTCAATGAGCCTGGCTGACCTTTATCCGCTCACACCACCTCCTCAGAGTCCTCCTAGGCTTCAGGAGGTTAAACAGAGATAACGGAGAACTTAGGAAGGAAGTTCTCGTTCCTTTGATGCTTTGACCTTTAGCTGAACTCAAGAGTGGGCAGGGCAATTCTGGGAAAGGAAAGAGGCCAATGTCACCAACAGGTGACAGTGCAGAGCCTGATGTGACTCCGCCTTCACAAAGACTGCCTGCCTGGAGTTTACCACAATTACATCTGAAAGTATTTAGCACTCTTTCATGTAACAGGTATCAAGATGTCACCCAAGATAGTCTTAGGAATGATCCTTGTCTTCACATCATTTCTTAGTGAGTGAGGGCCACCTCCAGTCACCTTCTAGCTGTCATCACCCAGTACGTGAAAAAAAGCCCTCTAGCCGTGATAGTTTCCAATTTTACCCCGTATCAAATTCAAACACTCATTCACATGTTTTGCTCTTTCAAATGCTGAAATAAATGTATCCCCTTCTCTCTTTCCCAAAGGCTGCCAAGGTGTTCTATTTTCAAGATTCTTTACTCCAATGTTACAATGACAATTACTACTTAGTAGCTACGGTTGCGAGGATGAGAATTATAAATGGGAATAAAGCAGTATTGACAGATTTAGGAAATGGAAATATTACACAGAACCTACGTATACTAAAAAAAAAAAGAAGTTGCTTATCTGAAATTCAAATTTAACTGAAAGTGCTATATTTCATCTGGCAACCCTAGGACAAAGGGATAGGACACATTCAGTCCCTGGTTCTGAGTCCACTGTCTGCTCTCTGGTTTGTGCCCCTGTTCTGTGGTAGGCTCAAAAAAGGGCTCAGAACATTTGAAGGGCCAGACAGGAACAGAAGCACCAGGTCTAGGGCAACTAGGAGTGAATGGGAAATGTGACAAAACGAAGAGTCAAGCCCCTGACTAAAGCTATTAAAAAAAAAAAATACTACGCTGGCTAAGGGTTAAAAAAAAAAAATCTGTGAGCCACAGTTAGCCCACAGCCCAGCAGTTTGCGCTGCAACCTCTACTTTATAGGCACGCGTCTAGAACTAACCACTCTGTTTTTAGGTCTGTGGGCATGTGGCTTCCCACCAGCCCTGGTTCCCATAGCTCCGCGAGGAGCTTCTATTCCACTTCTAGCACAGGCTGCCCTTCAGGGCCAGCTTCCTGGACTGCTCTGGTAGCAACATATGTGCTATCTCTTTGCCACAAATTAGCAAACGTCTTTGAGATCTGAGGTGTATAAAGCATTATGTGTAAGCTTCTCAACAATTCTTTCACTGGATGAGTAGTAGTTTCACATTTTAGAAAGTATTATTTTGTTCTACAAATATCATGGGTTATCATCATGGGTTATGGAGGCCGAGGCTATAAAGGAGGAAGTGAAATAACTTTGTCAAACAGCTACCACACTGCACTATGAGGGGAATTTGATATAATTTAACACATCCAATCCTTACAACACCCTCTCTGGGGTATTATTATCCCTGTTTTACATATGAAGCTGAGGCACAAGGTAGTATAGAGAAGAGCAAGGCTGGAAACTCTCTCACTCTGATTTTCTCCACTATACACTGAACAGAGCCCTCACTTTTTTGCTGCTTGCAAACCTCAGATAGTCATCTGAGGCCTCTGAGCCCTCCTGCTCCTCCATGCACAGAAGGCAGCTCTATCTGGGGTCTGAGAAGCTGTGGCCAGGCCTGGCACCAAAATGACACACGCCGAATCAGGCTTGGGAGCTGGCTCAACTGAAGACACTCACGGCACCACCTTTCCTTGCCTGCCCTACATCCTTCAACTCTCACAGCCTTCCTCCTCCTCCACTTCGGCTCTCAGCTCCAGCTCTGTACCTAACTTTTCTCCTCCTGCCCTGTATGCTACTTGGGCAGACAAGATGGTGTTGCCCTATCTGACCTGGCCTGTCTACTAGATTTATGGAGAACCATGAATTCCTCTCCTCATGCCAAGCTGCTGTCTACAGCTCTGATATTTTCTGAAGTTTACTACCACCACGGGAGCTAATGTGGATCGGCTTCTCTTTCCTCTTTCTATATTACTCGACTTCTTTCTTGCTGCTATGTGTGCAATTCGTTTGTTGCCAGGTACTCGAGGTTGCCTCTTATCTACTGAGTGGAGAATATATATATGGATGGGGATTTTCTTCAGATTGAGGTGTCCTGAATTCTCCTACAGCCAATTTTAATGTACTTCTAAGTTGGCAGGAGATATATAAAGAAACAGTAATTATTTAATGCTATTGCATGAATTCTAATGTGCCACTGAGCATTAATTCCCCAGTGAAATGAAAGCGTGGTTAGCAACAGCAATTTCTTTAGAAAAAGAGTCAGAATGCCTGATAAAGCCAGTTTTAAAAATCAGAATTCTAGTAATCACTACTTGTAAAGGACAGATTGTTCTGCTTCTAAGAAGTATCTCGTTCTCCTAAGGAAAAGCCAGTGTTTCTAGTTCTAGCTCAAAAAATAGGGACCATATGCATTTAATGGTTCTTTTTTATGGCCAAATTTTGACATTATTTTATAAAAACTCTTGTGCTGTTACCAAATGGCAGAGGGTACAGGGGAAAAGAAAAAGAATAAAGAAATAATTGACCAAAATATAAGTCCATTTCTCTAAAACATTCTAAGGGATAATAATTTAGCAACTCAAAAGTTAGAGGTCAGAAAAGGGCTTATTCATAGGTGAATATCCAGTCCATTCCTTTTTGGGAGGAAGCACTATTGCTGAGAACACTTTCCTTACATAGAATAGTTTGGCATCAGCTTAGGGTCTACCATTTGTAGTTATTTCCTCATCAAAAATATCTGTCTTGTGGTTAATGACTAAAGTCTCCAGGCAGAAGCTGTCACTGAGTTCAGAAGTTGTCACTTTGTGTTGAAAAGTTTAACCTCAGCATTTTTGGTCTGTTTATTCGGCAGATTTTTAATTAACACGGAAACTTTGAATTCATTAGATTAGCCTTGCTAAGACCTCTGAGGTCAATGTGACGCCAGCAAGTGACCCTTTGCAGGCCTGTGGTGACAGGTGATCTTCCTCACTTGGTCCCCAGGCCAAGATCTTACAGGGCTTTCCCAACATCGGAAGCATCAGCAACTACAGATCTTTAGTGATCAAGAGAAAAAGGTATTCATTTTTTGAGGTGTTTTTTTTTGGTTTGTTTTTTTTTTTTTTTGAGATGGAGTTTTGCTCGTCGCCCAGGCTGGAATGCAGTGGCGCGATCTTGGCTCACTGCAATCTCCGCCTCCCGGGTTCAAGCAATTCTCCTGCCTCAGCCTCCTGAGTAGCTGGAATTACAGGTGCCTGGCTAATTTTTGTATTTTTTAGTAGAGACGGGGTTTCGCCATGTTAGCCAGGCTGGTCTCAAACTCCTGAGCTCAGGTGATCTGCCCGTCTTGGCCTCCCAAAGTTCTGGGATTACAGGAGTGAGCCACCATGCCCAGTCAAAAAAGGTATTCTTTGCTGGGATATCACAGATGCTCCCTTAATATCCTAAGGAGAGCTAAAAAAGTATTCCATAGAAAACAAATACTATTTTCATGTAATGTCTAATCTCAAAAGGTTTTTTTTAAATACTTGTAATAAAAAGGTAAGCCCAAACATTCTAACTCATACATATATCATTCTACAACTTCAAATCTTCACTACATTTTAATTTTTGCAGTAGTGACAAAATGATTTTTAAAATTGAAATGTGCTATCTTTAGATGATTTGTTTATAGATTTGTCAACCTTATAAAGACTAAACTTTTTCTTTTAGATTTTTTTAAACTTTACAAATACTATGAGGTTATCACTAGTATTACTAGTAGTTAATAAAGTTACTAATTATTTAGTGATCGATTAAAATGAATTAGCTTGAATTTTATTAAAATGAGCAAAGTCAGATATAGTTACCTTTTTAAATTATATTCTTTTATTCTTTTTTTTTTTTTTTTTTTTTTGAAACAAGCTATCCCTAGAGTCAAGCCCCATTCTTCAGTTATCAAGAGGAGAATTGCAGGGCACAAGTATTTCCCTTTTTTCCTTTCTTTTGTGTGTGTATGTTTTCTAAAACAGACATTTTTTAAACAGAAGTTTTAGATGCACAGCAAAACTGAGTGGAAAGTACAAAGTTCCTATATATCCTCTGTACCCCAAAGGCACAACCTCCGCACTATCAACATTATGTACGCTTACTACAACTGATGGACCTACGCTGACACATCATTATTACCCAAAGTCCATGATTTACATTAAGGCTCACTCTTAGTGTTGTATATTTCAATGGTTTTGACAATGTATAATGGCATGTATTTACTGCCATAGTATCATACAGAGTATTTTCACTGCCATGAAAATCCTCTATGTTGTGCCTATTCATCCCTAACTCTCTCCAATCCCCAGTAATTTACTGTCTGCAGTTTTGTTTCATTCAAAATATCATATAATTGGAATCATAAAATATGTAGCCTTTTATATTGTAGCCATGTTACTTCTTTCACGTAGCAACATGCATTTAAGGTAGCTCCATGCCCTTTTATTGCTTGATGGCTCATTTCTTTTTAGTGTTGAATAATATTTCTTTTTAGTGCTGAATAATATTCCATTGTCTGGATATACTGCAGTTTAATTATCCATTTACCTATTGAGGAACATCTTCGTTGCTTCCAAGTTTTGGCAATTATGAATAAAGCTGTTAAAGAAGAGAGCTGCACAGTATAAGCATTTCCTTTTCAAATTAAGGCCAAAAATCACTATCTTCTTAATAAAGGATTATGAATTGTAATTCTGTAAGTTATTATTACTTGAAGGTAGAATTCATAAAAAATACATTGGCCATAAAATGTCACATATTATAGGAAAATTTGTTTTTCCTAAAAAAAAAAAAAACCTTCTGAAGTAACTGTCCTTAAAATTGTCCATTATTAACAAGTGGAATATCTGTTGTCATCTAGAATCCATGATCTTGTAAGATTCTGAAAGTAATCCTTTCATACTGCTGATAACAGTTTTACAAATTATTATCTGGGCATAACAATAACAAAAATGTAAAAGGACTTTACTTATGAAATGTAATACTACCAGAAATGCTGTTTCCTAAGGATAATCTTGAAGTAGCAACTAGTGATTCTACAAGACTTAAAATCCATAATTGGTGGGTCCCAAAAACCTATTTTCTTATCATCATCCTTGTCACAGAAATAGCATTTATTGAACACTTACACATCAGGAAGTATGTAAAGTATTTCTCCGCTCATCCCTTACAACAACTCTGCAAGGAAGGTAGTCTCCCCAGAGACAGTCCCATTGCACAGATGAAGAAATCAAGAGGTTAATTTTCCCAACGTCAGATCTTGGCGGTGGAGGTTGGCTATGAACTCAGATTGAGTCTGAAGCCTAATGTATATTACCTTGTACACTGTCCTGAGCCAAATGTGTGACCCATGCCATCTGGGGGAAACTTGGCTTCCAAATAAAGTGTTACTCATGTGCTGCTGATATACATCTTTGTATGTTTCTGTTACCTATCTCATTATTCTGGAAAAATTTACATTGTGTTTAAGAGTGAGGCTTTCAGAAACATGACATGCAAAACCAACTTCCAATCTTTCTTTTTTTGAAAACCTTGCAGATGCAGGGAAAGCATTAAACATACTGCTATATTAAAAAAGTGAAAATATGAGTATCTCTTACTTCTGGTACCCTGTAGGGAAAAAGTTACCTGACATATACTAAAACAGAACTTTGCTTTACATACATTTTAATAGCTAAAAGTTCCTTCCTTTGAAAGGTATCTGTTCACCTCTACTTGGGCATCCTATATGGGTTCTTTCATCACCATGAGTCTTGGTTTCATTGCGGATTGTATTTCATTACCGAAAGAACACCCTAATAATTTCATTTTGTGTTACTGAAAAGAGACATATTGCTCAATATACTAGCTTGAATGTCAATAATACTCTAAACATTGCCCCTAAATGGCAATATCAGATTTCTTATTAAACACATCCAGAAAAAAGGTACTGAGATATGGATTATTTTTCAAAGCTCTCTTCTATGGTTTAATCTAGACTTCTACATTACTAAGATTATCACTAAAAATGGCAAATAATTATTTTAGACTATATGTGATACAGTACCATCTTTAAGGCAAGCACTAACATCTAATATGCCTGTATCATTACCACCCTAAAATCGTATTTTCTATGGACTGAAGATCATCTGAGGTATTTTGTAAGTGATGGCAAATACTTCCTGGGCCTGCAAATGCATTACTCTAACCCTTCTGGTAGGGTTTTAAATCTGATAGAGCCTGATTTTTTTTCTTCAAAATGATAAAAATAATAATAATCATCATCATCATCATTATTCATTCTATTGTTGATGGATGACAGGCGGCCATCAAAAATATATGCCAGATTCGGCAACCTGTTAAAATAGACTGCATTACTTAATATGAGCTATGAATGCAGTGACTTCCAATTTTCTTCAGCTATTTTATGGCTTAAAAATCGGGCAAAGACCTCCATAAATTTAAGAAGTAAAAGAAATGTCAAGTTTGTCAGCAGAGGTGAAATTGTTTTATTATTCCAAAAGACTACACAAAGCTGCAAAACAATAATAAAAATATGAATATCTATTAGACCTACTGCAGATAATATAGATATATTTACCCCACAACCAAACCTCTTTTTCCTTTGCTTCTTGCTGAAACTGAAAACTGTAAAAGCCTAATGTTCTTTCTCAGCCTCTTCACAGCTAGAAGTGGCTATTGGTCAAAGTTCCAGCCAATGGGACATTTGTCAAGGTCAATGGGTATCTTTGCTTTCCCTCTTCGTTCTGCCTTGAACAAAGGTGTGGCACATGCAGATATGCTGTCGCAGTGGTTATTCTGCTGTCATAAATGAATTAAAAGTCAGGAGAACTGCAGTGTTATCTTCTTCTTTTTTTTTTTTAAGAGACGGAGTCTCGCTGTGTCCCCCAGGGTGGAGTGCAGTGGCGCAATCTTGGCTCAGTGCAACCTCTGCCTCCTGGGTTCAAGCGATTCTCCTGCTTCAGCCTCCCAAGTGGCTGGGACTACAGGTGCTCACCACCACACCTGGCCAATTTTTTGTATTTTTAGTAGAGACGAGGTTTCACTATGTCGGCCAGGCTGGTCTCAGACTCTTTACCTCATGATCTGCCTGCCTCGGCCTCCCAAAGTGCTGGGATTACAGGCATGAGCCACCACACCCAGCCAGTATCTTCTCTTAAGGAGGGGTCAGCCAGTTGTGTTTAAAGTTCAAACTAAAGTTTGAACTACCACCAATCACTAAGGCATTTAGCATTTAAGTAGTTACACTTCGGTTGTTTTTTTAAAACTAGAGTGATCAGCTCAAAACTGGGCTATGTACTATTGCTCCAATTTGAGAAAACAGAAGTTTTTCTCTGCAGTATTTTTCATATTATTTGGTAGGTGAAACTACTCTAAAGGTTTGACAGTGACAACTGTGTAATAATAAATAGTATGATTTACCAAAAAAATTACAGTAGCCAAGTCCTCTAAGTTTTAAAGACTAATGTGGGCTTGGGGGAAAGCACAAATGGTTAAAAACAAAAAAAAAATAGGTATGTGGTCAGGGTTCCAGGATTCACTCAGAAAATAGCAACACCATGGAATAATCTGAGGAGTTTTTCTCCACTTTCTTTGAAAAAAGTAAAATATTTGACCAAAATCAAATAAATTATTCAAGTAAATATTGTTATCAAAGAAGGCTATATTTCTTGGTATAAACCTCAAATATTAAGGCATCTTCAATAATACAATTTATCCATAGTGCTAGTAAAAACTGAATTACCCCAATAATTACATACCACTCTGTTAATAACATTAAACAGCTTTAGCTTTGTGAAAAGGGGCTCTTGTTAAAAAACATTTTATAATAGTATTTGTATTAAATACTATGCTTCTAGTCAGTAAAACTGATAATACTATTTGAAATGTTTAATTTTTACCTTATTTTACAGAGTATCATAGCTGAATTACAATTTCTCTTTCTCAAATGTAAAATTTCTGACTCTCAAATATGTATACGTGAAAGAATACAACTTTCTCCCCAAAGTTTTACTGTAACTACATGAAATCTTATTTAAAATAGGTCAGTATACTTGTGATCTTCTACTATCGATTTCCATATAAACTGACTCTCTCACACTGTTTTCTTTTCAATGTTTGAACAATATCAGAATTCCATATCCTTCATTTCTGGAAACAAGACTGTTGTTCCAAACAGAGAAGTATGACCTTCTACCGTTGACAGAAAATATCTTCCCAGTACTGAATAGAAAATGCTGTCCTTGGCTTAGGACTCTCTAACTTGATTTAAAATATCCTTGTTTAAAATGCTCCTCTAAACAAGGATATTTTACCTTCTACAGGATGCTATGTCAGGATTGATGAAGGATCTATCCCTCTCGCCTGCTTCCTTGGTCCTGTCTCAGAAGGGCACCTTTCCAACAACTAACTACTCACCTCTGAATTTCACTGACAAAGAACCAAGATCCTGAAATCTAGTGGATTGACTACATGGCCTGCAATTTTTTTTTTTTTTTTTGAGACAGGGTCTTGCTCTGTCTCCCAGGCTGGAGTACAGTGGCATGATCTCGGTTTACCACAGCCTCAACCTCCTGGGCTCAAGTGATTCTCCTGCCTCAGCCTCCCAAGTAGGTGGGAACTACAGGCACATACCACCATGCCTCGCTAATTTTTAGTATTTTTAGTAGAGACGGGATTTTGCCATGTTGGCCAGGCTGGTCTTGAACTCCTAACCTCAAGGGATCCACCCACCTCAGCCCTGCAAATGTTTACTTTGAGCAATGGTAAAAATGTTCCAGGGGCCGCAGCTCTCCATAACAGTGGCCCACTCCTGTAGAACTCATAGAGAAGGAAGCAGATCACAGCTTTCTGAGCCAGGCAGAGCGCAAATTCCCCAAGAGATTCAGCTGGGCAACAGGGTGGAACCTGTCCTAGTACTGGACTCTCCAGACCAAATGCCATTCCCATGTTCCTTTGTGCTAGGCAGAACCATTCATTCCTTCCACAATCATCTTGAGCACCTACAGCTACATGGCCTATACTGCATTCAATTCCTGTCCACAAGGAGCTCACTGGTGTACAGCTGTATGTCTGTGATGATCTTATCCACGTTACTAAGTGTTGTCATTCTGGTTCCATTTCTGCTTTTTTTCTTCTCCCAGGCTTGACCCTCTCAGTACTGGGCCCTGCTCAGCTTAGACCAATTACTACTATGATATGCCTTGCCAGTATTCTTTGGAATCCAGTCTCAGATCTCCATTCTATTTGCAGAACTAATGGTAACCATCTTTTGTAAATTGTCTTCCTAGTATGAGCTCTAGTCTTTGGGACCCTCTAGTCGCTGGTCCAGAGTACCACAATAAAATGCCACTATGTACACTAAAACGTGGCAAGAAACATGGTCCTGTGTGTGCTATTTGCTAATACTCGGCCAGTCCTGTTTATAGAAATTCTATAATATACATACACACTGATTCACTATAATCCAAGTCTCTCTTCCCCAGTGTTTAATCCAAGTCTCTCTTCCCCAGATCAACTAATTATTGATGAAGACACTTAAGTATTTCCCCATATTTCACTGATAAAGCTGTTGAGTTTTTTCCAAAAATGTCTTCAGCATAAGGCTCTGAATTAGGAAGTAGCAAACCAAGGTTTGGGTAACAATCATTTCAAAGTAGAAGGAAGGCTTTAACTAGTTTTCAGCTGCTACATAGCTGGGTCTTTGATGTGGTGCTCAGCACGTAACTGAGCCCACAGCAAGGTGGTGGCTGACAGAAGAGGTTCTCTGTTCTAACACCCTGACATCACAGCACACTGGCTGGACTTTGCCCAAACCCTTGATGTGTCTTGTGATTCTCAGTTTCTCCATGTAGGTTAACAGAGTGGAAGGTATGGGAATGTGCCCAGGTTCTTTCCTACATGATCCAGGATGTCAGTCTCATCAGCTTGTGCACCCTGTGGTCATGCAAGTGTTGATGATTAAGTGACCTATCATCAAAAGGACAAATTCTGTAACCACGAGAACGAACAGAGTCTCAGACAGTCCCACAGAATCTTGTATGGACAAATCAAATAGCTAAAATTGACAGGAGAAGTGGTGGAGAAAAAAGTAGTTGAAGAATACCCTAAATTCTAAATTATTCAATATACCTACGGGATGAGAGGGAGTGAAGACAGCAAACACGTAAGCCTTATATAATATTCAGAAATAAAAATAACAGTGGCAAAAACATTTGGGGCCTTGCAGAATTTACCACTACTACAACATAGGTAAATTCCACATAAACAACTGTAATGCATAGTTATCTTAATTAACTCTCACTGTATTTCAACATACACAGTAACAGCAAGTTTCCAAATCCAAGTACAGTTGACCCTTGAACAACATGGGTTTGAACTGTGGGAGTCTGCTTATACTTGGATTTTCTTCCACCTCTGCCTGAGACAGCATGAACACCTCTCCTCTTCATCCTCCTCAGCCTACTCAACGTGAAGACAAGGAATGAAGACCTTTATGATGACTCACTTCCACCTGAATAAAAATATTTTCTCACGATTTTTTTAAATAACATTTTCTTTTCTATAGCTTACTTTGTCGTAGTACTACAGTATATCACACATATAACATACAAAATACGTGTTAACTGTTTATGTTTAGTCAGTAAGGCTTCCGGTCAGCAGTAGGCTATTGGTAGTTAAGTTTGGGGGGGGAATCGAAAGTTATATGAAGGTTTTCAACTGTGTGAGGGGTTGGTGCCCCAATCCCTGCATTGTTCAAGGGTCACCTGTAATTTCATCCCTTATAATCTCCAGAAAAACTTCACTGGAAAATTAGAAAATGAGAACTCCCATTCAATGATTCACAGGATCAGAGTATTTCTTACCCTTAATTATATATTCTAGAAGTTAAGCACACTCTTTTCCTGTGATATCTGTTTTTATAATCACCAGAACAATTATTTTCTACTTTTCACTTTATTGTAGAACTCAGAGCCCTATGGCTCTCAGTCATGAATTTCCTCACTGTTAAAAGTCACTCATGATACATGAATATTTTATTTGAAAATGAAGTTGTTACTAAAAACATAAAAGGCCACTGGTTTAAACAGGGGCTTTTAATCTTGACACTACTGAAATTCGGACTGGATAAGCCTGTGTTTGGGGGTTGGGGAGGGCAGCCCTGTGCATTTTTGGACGCAGAGTGGTATCCCTGGCCTGTACACACTAGATGTCTGTATCTCACCCCGACAGATGTGACAACCCTTATCTCCGGACACTGGCAAATGTACCCTGGGAAGCAAAACAGCCTTAGTTGAGAGCCAATGGTTAAAGCATATTGTTCAATTAAAATAATAATCCTAAGACTCACACAGCACTATGTAGTAGTTACAATTCCAGACACTTTACATATATCCACACATTTAATTTAATCCTCAGTAATAACTCCACAAAGTTGGGCCTATATTTACCTTAACAGATGACAAAACTGAGGTACAGGGAGGTTAAGCAACTTGCCCAAGGTCACTGGACCCATAAAAGAGAGGGAAATCAAAATCAAGAAGTCTGGCTCTAGAGTTTTTGCTCCTAACTTTTACACTATACCTGCTAAGATGCAGGGTGAATAAACAAAAATTAGAATTATTTTTCATTCAAGATTTTCAGTAGTCTGGCCAGACATGGTGGCTCGCACCTATCATCCCAGCGCTTTGGGAGGCCGAAGTGGGTGGATCACTTGAGGTCAGAAGTTTGAGACCAACCTGGCTAACATGGCGAAGCCCCGTCTCTAGCAAAAATACAAAAAATTAGCCAGGTGTGGTGGCATGCACCTGTAATCCCAGCTACTTAGGAGGCTGCGGCAGGAGAATCGCTTAAACCCAGGAGGCGGAGGTTACAGTGAGTTGAGATTACACCACTGCACCCCAACCGGGGTGACAGAGCAACACTCCGTCTCTGGGGGCAGAGGGGTTTGGATTTTCAGTAGTCTTACAACATTGGGTACTTTAAATACCCCTGAGCCCAGAATACGAACAATAATGGAACTGAAATAAGACAGTTTGTCAAGGGCTTCAACAAAAGTCCTAAGAAAAAAAAGGAATATTCTTCCTATTGATCAATATTCCTTACATGTGGATACAGTATGTTTGCTTGCCTTCTCTCTTTCTTTGCATATACTAAAAGTTGCTATACAAAGGAACTACTGTATGACTATCAACCTAGCTTCTTTTGATTTGCATTCCTCCTCCTAGCAACCTGAGGCACAAAGTATCTCTTGGGTAACAGTTTATGTTTGTTGAACATAAATCACAGCAACAGACCTGTTGTTAGGTCTAGGGTCAGGTTCCAGCCCATGCTGAGGTCCGAGGGGAGGGGGTGGACGAATGGTAGATAGCTGAAAGAACACTAGGGGGGCAGTAGATAGGTGAAATATAGCTTTATTCAGCATCTCTCTTACACTGTCTGCTTTGTCTCGGCTGCTTGAGCCGGCTGCTCCCACGTACACCTGTGTGGCCGGCTCTCCCTGCCTTCAGGGTCAGCAGCTTAACTCTTTCTCTCTCTGGACATAACCAGGCCGAGCTGTGTCCTGGCTCCTCACTGTCCGTCTGCAAAGACGGAAAAGATGGACAGCTCTAGCTCTTTTTCTGGGCATGAGTGCCAGTATAGCGTCAGCAGGACAGTTATACCTTTTACAGACAATAGTGGTCCAGAACCAAGTACAAACTTATACAAACAGGTTATAACAAGTGGAGTATGCACCTGTGCACTAAACTCACTGAGTCATGCAGGCTCGGATGTCTGCCTTGGCCTACTCTTGACGAAAGTGCATCCATGTACATTATACCTCTATTAGTCTGTTTTCATACTGCTATAAACAACTGCTGGAGACTAGGTAGTCTATAAAGGAAAGAGGGCTCATTGATTCACAGTTCAGCATGGCTGGGGAGGCCGCAGGAAACTTACAATCATGGTGGAAGGTGAAGGGGAAGCAAGGCAGGGAAGAGCCCCTTATAAAACCATCAGATCTTGCGAGAACTGACTATCACGAGAACAGCATGGGGGAAACTGCCCCCATGATTCAATTACCTCCACCTGCCCTCTCCCTTGACACGTGGGGATTGTGGGGATTATGGGGATTATAATTCAAATGAGATTTAGGTGAGGACACAAAGCCTAACCATATCAAGACCACATGATTTACCACTGACTGTTGAGTAGCTCTACGTATGCAAGTGACTGTGCTTGACTTCACACACTGTACACATACATAGTACCAAAAGTGGTAAGCAGAATGAGTGACCACCCCACCCCAAATATTTCCATGCTGTAATCCCCAGACCTGTGCATATGTTATTTCACATAGCAAAGGGAGTTGGCAGGTATGATGAAAGTTACTTAAGAACAATTAAGTTGCCCTTAAAATAAAGAGCAACCTGGATTACCCAGGTGGGCCCAATCTAATAAGTGAGCCCTTAAATGCAAAGAACATTCTTCAGCTGGGGGCAGAAGAGACACGGCAGAACGGAAAGCCAGAGATTCAGTTGAACAGGACTCCATGTGATGTTGCTGGTTTGAAAAAGGAGTGTTCAATTCTTGCGTCAACATGTATGAACACTGGAACAAGACAGAGAAGATTAGCACGGCCCCTCCGCAAGGATCATGTGCAAATTTAGGAAGCATTCCGTGTTTTTTTTTTTTTTTTTTTTTTGAGACAGGGTCTCGCTCTGTCGCCCAGGCTGGAGTGCAGTGGCTCAGTTTTGGTCACTGCAATCTCCACCTCCTGGGTTCAGGTGATTCTCCTGCCTCAGCCTCCCAAGGAGCTGGGATTACAGGTGTGCACCACTATGTCTGGCTGATCTTTGTATTTCTAATAGAGACGGGGTTTTGCCATGTTCGTCAGGCTACACTCCATATTTTTAAGATGGTAGTACAATATGGTGACTATAGCTAAGAACACTGTATTGTACACTTGAAAACTGTAAGAAAGTACATTTTAAGTGCTCCCACCAAAAGAAATGGTAAGTATGTGAGGTAACAGATATGGTGAATAGCTGAATTTAGCCATTCCACAATGGATACATATTTTGAAATGTGTACACCATAAATATATACAATTTTTGTCTAAATGAATGAATGAAAAGAAAATGGAGGGAGCAAAGTGACAAAGAATGAAGGTGTCCTTCAGAAACTGAGAGTCGACTGACAGCAAGGAAATGGGGACCTTAGTTCTACAGTTGGCAAGGAGCCGAATTCTGCCAACAACCTGAAAGAGCTTGTAAAACAGATTCTCCCCCGGAGCCAGATAAGAGCCTGGGCCAGGTGACAGCTCATTTTTGGCCTTATGAGACTCAGTGCAGAGAAACCAAACAAGCCCACTCTGACTCTGACCTAGAACTGTAAGATACTAATCTGTATTGTTTTAAGTCACTCTTTGATAATTTGTCACAGCAATGAAAGAAAACACACCACACAACATGCCCAAGGAAGAACAGTAAGTCACCCACTGCCATACCATGAATTACCAAGTGGCAGACAGGGATTTAGAAACCTGGTCTTCAAACCCCAAAACTATTTCCTTAAGTAATCAATATCTGCAAAGGTTTCCTAGCATGCAAATAGTTTTGCATCCATTCACTTGCTGGCTCCTCACATCCAGGAAAGGTAGGCATTATCATCACTCTCACAGATAAGAGATAAAGCTCAAATGCACTGTATAGATATCTTCACAGGGTTGGACTGTCAATAAGTGGCAAAGACACAAGCTCTTTCATCTCAGTGCCTTTGCGTGTGCTGCTGCCTTTAACACTAAGAATGTAGTAAGTAGGTTAAAACAAAGTGAGTCATAAAAACAGAAAAATAATTTTCTGCTGTTCAGGGGATAAGAACAGGCAAGAATTTATGGAATGAATAAGATTTAAATTGGGTCTTGATAGACAGGTAGGATTTCAAAACATAAGACCTGATTATTTTGTAAATTTGGAATCAAATTCTTGATTTGATGTGTGCAGGTGTGCGTTTTAACTGGTCACCATTTAAGTGTTTAGACTTCATCACATAATGAAGCAGCAATATGAGAGGCTGTGAAACGGTTACTATCTCAGGGAAAGTAAGCTTGATTCATGAACTGATATTTTGCAGGAATGTTTGTATGACAGTTAATGGAACAACATAAAATGCTAAAGGTGGGGACCTGTCATTTCAATAAGGTAAAACCTTCCATAATGAATATATAGCAGAACCTGGACAACTTGCCTCTGACAAGTAGGCCCACAACAGAGAAATCTCCAATAAGATAAATACAGCAAAGCAGATGTCTGGATACAGCAGAGATGCCAGAAAACCTCCGTGCAGCCAGGCAATCCTCTTCTTTCTGTCACTTAGGAGGCTCTGTGCCATGCCTACATTTGCACTAAAAATCAATACTCCACCCCCTGGCCATAGATGATTAGACACTTAACTAAAGTTGGGTCAGATTCTCCATTCTGGGAATTTGGAATTGAGCCTCTGAGATGCTTATTATAAAGTCTATTAGTGTTTAAACTTATCGGCCATGTAAACTTGAGAACTGATTCATAAGACAGCCTGTCTGCAGAGGAAAGAATAAAGCAGGTATGACTGAAGACAAAAGACTAGGTAGCCCAGAGTAAGAAATGAGGAATAGCGGTCTTGGTTCCCGGTACCTTCACATTTGTAATTCCAGGCTCTGTGAGGTCTTCACCTAAATCCATGAGAGATCCGTTTTTATAATAAATATCCCCCCCCGTCCACCGACTCCAAATTGAGTGGATTTACATTCTTACTAACAAATGATCTCTTGTATCAGATTCTCAAAAAAGCACTTGGAAACATGTGTCTTCCTTGACAGGTCAATCTACTTGTCTGCCTTGTCCAAATATGGCAGAGTGGTTGAATCCCACTAAGGAAAAATCAAACTAGTGAGCAGAGGGGGCCAGCTGCCGGCTCTGACTGTGTGCTCAGCAGTGCCCAGCAAGTATTCTGTTTCTTTACTCAGCCTTCTCATTGCCCCTTGTCATCCTGCAGCTACCACCCCACCTCTCTGGCCTTGTTCACAGTGACCTTCTTGAAAGAATTGTCTGTGCCCTTCCTTAGCTCCACTGCAATACAGCTGCTACCCTGAATACTGCACTGAATCAGCCCCAGTAAGGGTCATCTTCTACCTGCTTCTTACCAAATCCACAGAACACTTCTTAGTCCTTATCTTGACTCTCAGCAGCATTTGACACTGCTGAGACTCACTCCTTCAAATACTGAATATCTAAAAACACTCCAGAGTGCCACACTCTGCCAGTTTTCTTCCTGCATCTCTCTGATTGCTCCTCCTCTGTCACCGCTTACTCTGCACATCCTGCAAATGTTGATGTTCCTTAGGCTTCTAGGCCCTTGACTCTTTTTACAGGACACATTATCCCTAACGGATCTTATTTATTTCCATAGTTTGATGGCCTCAAGATTGGCATCTCTAGCCTAGACCTCTCTTTGCAGTGCTTGTTGTATACATGCAACTGCTCACAAGAGACCTCCACTTGGACATCTTTCTCCTCTAATGCCACATATCCTAAACCACATCCATTACCCCTCTCTACTCCTCTCTTTCTCCTGACGATTCCAACCATCAAAAAACCCGTGACCCAATCAGGAACCCAAGAACCTCTTTATCTCCATTTCCTCTCTCACTCTCCATTTTTAAGTGCCCACAAAGTTCTATAAATTCCGGTTTTAAGTATCTCAAGGATCTGTTCACTTTCTCTATCTTCACTACCCCTTTATGCATTTAGGCCATCCTCACCTCTCATCTGGATTACTGCTGAGCCTTCTAACACATGTCCTGGACTCCAGTCTTATCCAAAAATGCAGATTTGATATTATTTCTGCAACTTAAAACCCTCCCATGGTTCCTGATGATCTCAGGATAAAGTCTAAACACCTGGTCAGATCCCTTCTCTGCTTCATTTCTGTGGCCCACTTCCTCTTCTCATCACTACTACTCTGGCTCAGTCCTCTGGCTGCCCTGGGGACCTTCATACATTCCATTCCTATCCTGCGGCCCTCTTCATCTTGCCTGCAACTGGCTTATTCCCACTCATCCTCAGGTCTAATACTTTACTTCATTTAGAAAGTGTTCCTGAACCCCCCAATCTGCCAGAGTTATGTTCTACCCCAGGCTCCCATAGTACTTCTAGGCCCCTCCTAGGGTACTTGTCACAGGGCCTCCTTACTCTCTACCCCTTTGGGCTCCATGTGGGCAGTGGTGATAATGGTCTTGTTTACTGTCATCTCTCCAGTGCCTTGCACAGGGTGGTACTTCTAAATATTTGTAGGAGTGTTGTTGGAAATGATTCTTAACCTGATTTATTAAAGGAAAATAATATTAAAATTAAAAAAAACTATTCGGGTTTGAATGATTACTGTATTGCCCCATTTGCAGAAAGTTATACTGTCCAGATCTCTTAGGATCAATTAAACAGAGCCTTTGTTGTCACTCCTATATAAAACTTGAGTGTCAAGTCAGTAACAATGTATTATTTTGACTCACAGAATTCTTTTTGGTGATATACCTCACTGTGAATTTAAAATTCAAACTGCATTTTTGTTAATGTGGTCGTATTTTATAGAATCTCTTGCTTAAAAATTAAATAATTGTGACATTATGTATCCTAAACTTTAGGAGTCACAGTTGCCCCAAGATGAGGGAGAAAAAAGGAAGCAAATTTAGATTTGTTTCTTCCAGTGACTATTGTTTTTCTCTTGATTTAAACAACTTTCAAGAACCCCCAATAACTTTCATTAATACTTAAGGCATTATTTTAGATAATTATATACACACACATAACCATGTATATATTAGGCACATATATATATATATATATCAGCAAGGGGATATAAACATACATGAACACATACTAATAAACATAGTGGTTAAGTTGAGCACAATATTACTCTTGAGAGGCTTTTCCAAACAAACTGAGCATTGCAGAATTAAAGCATGTTGTCTGCCACAAGCTGGGGTGGAAATTGTGCCAGTCCTCACCTCACTTCCCTTTACTTCCTTCTTAGGCAGAGGAGTGACTGCAACAGGAGTCCTGATTCTTTATTCAAGGTGGGTAAGATCTGAGCCTGCCAAGGCCCCAGGTGATATGGGGAACCCAGCAGAGATGAGTGCACAAGAAGAGGGTGGGGGCAGGGACCAGACAGACCTGGGTTTCAACCTTGCAGGAGCTGCTCAACCCTGGGCAATTTGCTTGCCCCTTCCTGGCTTCAATTTCCTATGTATAAAATGAGGAGAATAATGTCAAATACCAGTATTCTGAGAAAAACCAAATACTTGTTGTTCTGAGAATTTAATGAGAATATGTACATAAAGTGGTGAGCATGGCATCTAACAGGAAGTGAACACTCAACAAATGGTATCCTGTAGTTACCGGCATACTTTTCACCATTCTAGAATTAAAACTGCAGATAAAGGAGACAAAATCTATGCCAAGATGAGATTTTAAAAATCTCATTATTGATTGCCTTAATTATATATAATAACACTAACTGATGGTATAAAATCAATTAAGAAGCCACTCTCAGAACAGGAAGAATAACAAACACATTCTATTAGGAGAAAAAGTGAATATATGATGGAGTATAACTGAGAAGCTGCACTTTTTATTAAAAGTATAATTTTAACTGTTGCCTCTGTTTTAAACCTAGAGAAAAAGAGAAAATTATCAGACATTGTTATTGTTGCTGTTATTCATAAACCAAATATACTTGCAAATTAATAGCTGAGGTTTAAGAGTCAACTGGCCTGGCATGGTGGCTCACACCTGTAATCCCAGCACTTTGGGAGGCCAAGGTGGGAGGATCACCTGAGGTCAGGAGTTGGAGACCAGCCTGGCCAACATGGTGAAACCTGGTCTATACCAAAAATACAAAAATTAGCTGGGCGTGGTGGTGGGCACCTGAAATCCCAGCTACTCGGGAGGCTGAAGCTGCAGTAAGCTGAGATCATGCCACTGCACTCCAGCCTGGGTGACAAGAGCAAAACTCCATCTCAAAAAAAAAAAAAAAGCCAATTGAGGAATATAATTTTTATTTTAAATATGGAGGCAAAATTCTGTTTAAAAGAGAAATATCTAACTTGGGGACTTGGTATATACCAGTGAAAGACTCTGGGCTGCATAACACACAACAGACACTCTTATGGCTACTAATGTGTTGTGCGACCCCTGAGTTTGTGAAGACAGGGCACTCCAGAGTAAAGTAAAGGAGCAGAGATCTCATCCTGAGGTGGAGGAAGAACCCTCCCTCCCTGCCAGTTTGGTTTATTACCTTCAAATCAGCCCCTGAAAATGCTGTCTGCAAAAATTCCCCAGTGTTTTGGAAAACACTGGCAACACGGGTGATGCATGAGATTTCAAATCAATCAAAGGCATTACTTCCTAAGATAGCTTTCGAGCAATTCTATTGATAGCTAAAGGTCCACAGACACGCTAACTAATCATATAACTAGACAGCTTCCTCCCTCAGGAATTCTAAAAGGTAGGAGTGAGTGCCCACAGGTCAGAAAAAGGTGATCCTTCTGAATACCAGTGGTAGTGTATGGAATTCACCTCTCAAGGTTCCAGGAAGCGAGAGGGCTGCTCATTCCAAGCTGCCAATCATAGTCAATTACTGAGTATTAAGGTGACTAGTATTCTGACGTGTGTAGCATATATAATACCACTTCTGCAACTCTCCTGCTGTCTGCCTTTGCACCATTAGTACTGCCTCTTTCCACCAGAACACACTGAAGGATGGAAGATGATTAAGAGCATGGGTAAAGTACCACAGAAAAAGACAGCTAATACTAAATTAAGCTAATTATTAAGCTATAACTAACACCTGATTACCTGCAGCATATCTGGCTATAAAATCCTCAACCTCTATTACCACATCAGTCAAAAGTGGAGAATTTCTGTCAAAACTTCTATTTATCAAGAATACATAAATTCAGAATAATTTTCTAATAAATAATCTACCCCTGGTTAACTCAGACCAATACCTGGTATTACACTTTGCCAAACTTCTTCCTAGTTTTCAAAGAAGTCCCTTCTAAATGTCTAAATTCTAGTGCCTTTACCTTATAAAAACCTAGGGTGTAATTCTTCAGATCACAGGTGGGTGGAGAACTACAACCACAGAAGCAAATACACTGACTTCCCAGACTCTCAGGTATATTCTAATAGGACCATTGTTAAAGCTTTAAGCAAGAAGCAGATGGACAGCATCACCATCCCCCACTCTCCCAAAGACACCTGTTTTTAAACTTCCTATTTCAGCTCATCCTACTATGCTATATCTTGGAATATAACTCTTTTTTCAATTTATAAAATTACAGTGATTTATTTTCGATCAATTTTAGAAACATTTGACAAGGTACAGGAAGTAAACAGAAATAACCTTTGATTTTAATTTTCCTATTTTCATTACCATCAATAGCAAACAGATTTTAAATTCTAAGATTGAAAAATATAGACCTAGGGGGATTTTAAAAGCTTGGGAAAAGAGACCCAAATATCCTCGCGCCCAAAAAAGAGTATCTTTTCTTTTATTAGTTGCTTTTTATTAAACAATTCCTGCCTTGAAGTCTAACATGAAATACTTTAAAAGTTACAATTAATATCATAGATTAAAAGCTTTCTATTGTTTTAGGTTGAATCATAAGAACTTAAGTGTACCTCGTATGTTAAGACTAAAACAGCCAAAATGTTCTTCAGAAAATCTTTAAGAGTATAATGTTCCAATAAAAGGCAGTAAACTCTTAGAACATTAGTTGGTGTTCTGTTTCCAAATCTAATCCTCCAGGCATAAACTACAAAGTTAATAAGGAGCAGATTAAAACCACCCAAGAACAAATTATCAATTCAGTTTTCCATTTCACTCTTGAATTCTTGTCTTAAATGCACTAGGAATCTCTGCTGCCAATGTAGTTAAAGCTGCAGCAGCTCTAATAATCAACGGATATTATCACAAAGGGTAGATACATCCTAAAATGAAAGCACCATATGCCTAATTATTGAGCTAAATTTATACACGTAGCTATCTCTGAATGAAACATTTCTAGCTTTTCAGCTCACAAAAATTATTTCTTTCTATGCCCTGAAGGTATTTCTCCAGATTTCTTTTTTCCCTGGCTTTCTTTCCTCCCCACATATCTGAGTGTTGTGTGACAGCAGGCCCAGAAGTCAGAAGTAACTGGACGCTGATGAATGAATGAGGAACCACTCCATTCAACACCATCTCTATGGTTTTCCTGAGGATGAGCATCCCTTCTGTGTAATAACAATTCTAACAAGGCAAAATAATGCTTACTTTCCTGCCATAGGAAGTGAGAAATTTGGCAACAACAACTAAAAGGGAAGGCAACAATAGAAAATAGAAGCTATTGGTCAATACAGCAATACTGCAGCCAAAACATACTTTTCTTTCCTGGAAATGACTTTCTGAATCCAATTTACTTACCAAACCCTTTCCTTATCACTCCCACCAATTCCTAGCTGCTTGTAAGTACATACTACGTATTGAATAATGAATGCTACATGCCAGGCATTGCGCTGAGAGATTCACGTACATTTTCTATTTTAATTCTTACAACAACTCTGAAAAAGAGGAATTATTAGCTCCATTTCGAAGGCGTGGAAAGGGAGGCCAGAAGTGTTTCTACTCTGCCATACTGCCTCACATTTATAAAACATTTTGTTGATATACTTAATCTGGGTTACATTTAAGATGAATTGTCTTTTATTGTCAAATTCTGGGCCATGGACCTATGAGATAAAAAAGGTGTCCTCACTTCTAGGGTGTCTGAAATCTACTTGAAAGATAACATATATGCACATGAAATCAGTGCCACACAGGCCAAAGATAGAAATAATAAATAACATGGGAATTTGGAGAAGGGAGAGATCAGTAAAGGTTGAGAGTGTAGAGAGGGCTTCATGAGGACATGGATTTTGAGCAAGTGAGAAGACTCTCCTTTTGAGAACCGTAAAGTAAACAAGGCGAAATCCTAAACTACATGTGTTCTGGAGATAGTAACTATGTAAGTTTTGTGGAAGCACAGTCCTTCCTGGTAAGTAACAGAGATACAACTCAAGAAATAAACTGAGGCAGATTTATGGAAGTCTACGGATGCCAAGCTAAACATTTGTGACTTCAATTGCGACTTCACTCTAGAGCAAAATGTTTTTCTAGCTGAAGTCACTGGACCAGAAGCATCAGCATCACCTAGCAACATGCAAAAAATGCAAATTCTGGGGCCCACCCAGGCCTACTGAATCAGAAACTCCAGGCTTTTTAAATTTTATTATTATTTTTTTTGAGACAGAATCTCACTCTGTCACCCAGGCTGGAGCACAGTGGCACAATCTCGGTTCACTGCAACCTCCGCCTCCTGGGTTCAAGCGATTCCTCTGCCTCAGCCTCCCGAGTAGCTGGGACTACAGGCTCACGCCACCATGCCCAGCTAGTTTTTGTATTTTTCGTAGAGACAGGGTTTTACTATGTTGGCCAGGCTGGTCTTGAATTCCTGGCCTCAACTGATCCTCCCCTTGGACTTCCAAAGTGCTGGGATTACAGGTGTGAGCCACTGCGCCCGGCACCAGCAATCTGTTTTAACATGCCCTCCAGCTGATTCTGATGCATGCTGATGTCTGAATCATTACTTTATAGGAAATGGAGGACCCTTAAAACCTGAGTTGGGCAATATGAGAGAAGTGATGTTTTAGGAAGATTAATAGTCATCTGTAGAATAAACTGGAAAAGGGACCATTGACAAATGCAGACAATTCATTGAGCCTCTACCATGCAATTATTTATATGAGACAGCACTTTTCAGGAGAAGCAATATGAAGTTGCGAAAGAGAAAACCAAGCTTCTTTGTCTTTCTCAAAATATCACACCTTCTTAGGGAGGAACATGTTTATGTAATTCTGATTTCTCCAGTGGAAAAATAACAGCTAACCTATGACTTTTCACTTTAGTGTGGTACTGTAGGCATTACTCATTAAGACACCTTTATCTCTCAAAAAATTTTGGCAAAATGGAAATGAAACAAAACCAACTCTAGGTATATCCTGTAGAAAACTGAAATACAAGAAAAATGGCAACCTTTATTAAATACTGTCCAGTATTCCAGGTAATAAAGAAAATAAATGAAGACCCTAACTACTTTAAAAATAACATATCTAAAAAAAAAATACTGGCTCTAGATATAAACACTTTTCAATAAAATAACAGAATCTTTATATTCGAGTGTTGACCTTTAAAGGAATCTCACAATCATCTATATTTATTTCAGCAGTGTTGTATTTGGTCAAAAGATTTTTTTTTTTTTTTTTTTTTTTTTTGCACCACTTTCACCAGTTTACGGTCATGTAAGAAAATGAATGCAGTTTTCATTTTATAAATCATCCTGGAAAACAACTTGAAAACTGGAAAAGGCATTTCCTATATTCATTAGTCTGTTTATTCACTAGGTCTGATTCTAAATGACTCCTGACTGTTGTAAAAAAAAAAAAATGAAAAAGACAAAGACTTGTAGCCCATGAGTATATACATTAGAAAGGACTTCAAAGATGAGTGGACACCACTTCTGGAATACCAGATTACTTAGCACGGAATCACACTTAACCTGAGTAACTCCTGTAGGCATGTTTATTTCAAAGAGCATATTCATTCAACAAATACATACTGGGCCTTATTATGGGCAGGGCCCAGAGCTAACTGATCTGTTGGACACATGGATGAATAGGGGAAGCTCTTTCTCCTGCCCTCAATATGATAGTTCTGGAAGGGACAGATGACTGCAAAAAGCCAATGTCATAGAAATTCTGTATTCTTGGGAGTTAGGGAAAATAGAGGTACTTCCAACCCTACACTGTGGCTTTATCTTATTATTGATGGAATACTTAATAAATCATCATTTTTACTCACCCTAACTGCTAAAGCAGCTTTCAACAGTAGTTAATAAGTCATCTTCATTTTCTATTCTCCTCAACCACCCCCCTTTAAAGCTACTGAGTTCTTCATTACACATTCTATGTTAAGTAACCACAGGAGGATTAAATAATGAAGACTAACCAAAGTGCTTAATATGAGTGAATGTATACAACGCATTAGATATATGCCAATTATAAAATACGTTTTTTACTACATAAAGTTCATTTTATACTTCCTAATAAGAATGCCTCACAAAATTGCTGACTTGGGCTAATAACTCCTTAAATCATAATATGGGCTTCTCAGGTATTTCTAATTATGAGCTGAAAACCTCTAGTTGGCTAGATAAAACATTCAACACTGCTAGTTGACTTAAAAAAAAGTCTCCAAAAATAGCGTTGTAAATATTCTAAAATTACTATCATGTCTAACCACAATTTATAAAAATAATATAGTACATTTATGTCAATCGTTATTCATCATGTTAACACAGTGTTATAGCCAAATTTAAATAGTTCTGGCGTTTGGCAGACTTTTATGAACCAAGGTCAGAATATAAATACATTTTGAAATATGCAGCTCTTCACTATCTTAAAAAACATGACTAAAAACATTTGAAGGATTTAGGGTGGAAAAAAAAAAGCCCAAACTTCACACACAAAAAATCATGCTTTTCTTTAAAAATAAAATATCTTTGACAAAATGCATATTTATCCTATTTAAAACACTGATGGCCTCTCACATACAAAAGATTAGCCTGCCTCTTCACACGTAAGAACAAATATTTATATGAAATCTCACGATTTCCTTTTGGTTAATTTTTCTTCTTTAAGAATTCAGCAGGCCAGGCATGGTGGCTCACGCTTGTAATCCCAGCACTTTGGGAGGCTGAGGTGGGCGGATCACGAGATCAGGAGATCGAGACCATGGTGAAACCCCGTCTCTACTAAAAATACAAAAAATTAGCCGGACATGGTGGCGGGCGCCTGTAGTCCCAGCTACTCCGAGAGGCTGAGGCAGGAGAACGGCGTGAACCCGGGAGGCGGAGCTTGCAGTGAGCCGAGATGGCGCCACTGCACTCCAGCCTGGGCGACAGAGCAAGACTCTGTCTCAAAAAAAAAAAAAAAAAAAAAAGAATTCAGCTTTGTAAGACTTGCCATTTTCTGGCATCATTAAAATCACTTCTGAAATTCTATTTAGACTACTTTTGATCTTCAACTATTAGAAAAGCATCCTGATTCATTCCAAAAGGAGAAAGATCCTCCTGCAGATCTCCAGAGAGGTCAATACCTTCCTCAAATATCTGAGGCAAAATCCCAACTGTCACTTAAAAATGAAGATGTGCTGGTAAAGCTGGATAGGTCTCAGCTGAAGGATGTGGGCTGTCCCAAGTGCCTGGTAAGAGCTCCTATCAATAAAGGATATTTTATCCTAAGTGTGCAATCTAGGGGAAAAATTTTTTTTCTTGCAACTTTGCTTTATAAAATCCTAACTCTCGCCTTCAGGACTTTGCCTCCCACAGGAGTCCACGTTCTTTCAGCCAGCTTGCCAGATCCATCTCCCCTGGTGGATCTCACTCCTTAGGCCTCCAAGCTCTGCCATCTTCTCTATCTTCCTCCTTTTAAAATTTCCTTGTTCTATCTATACAACTCACAAGGAAGAAATGCAAATGATCAACACAGGAGAAAGTTTGATCAAAGAAAAGAAAATTGAAAATGCCATATACTGCTTCATCACCTATGAAATTCACAAAGAATCAGGGAGGGGGAAGGGACAGCATTAGGAGATATACCTAATGCTAAATGACGAGTTAATGGGTGCAGCAAAACAACATGGCACATGGATACATATGTAACAAACCTGCACATTGTGCACACGTACCCTAAAACCTAAAGTATAATTTAAAAAAAAAAAGAAAAAAAAAAAGAAATTCACAAAGAATCAATAGACTCCATTCATTATGTGACACATGGGAGTATAAATGGTTTCTGGAAAGTTATCCCTCAAAATGTGCTATCTGTTGGCCAATTTATTTCCCCTCTTAAGAATTTAAGAGAAAATCCCACTTACCAGGGTGTGTGCAATAAGAAGTGAGACAGAAATTTAACGGACAAAGGTGTCTGTCTCAGCATTTTTAATAAAAACAAAAAAAGTGGAAATAATCTAAATGTTCAGGTCCAAGGGACTCGTTAAAGTATCATGTTTTGACATGAATATATTGTGCCAACATAAAATGACACTTGCAAAGAAAATGAAAAAAAAAGTATATATACTGTGGTTATAACGGGGGGGATGAACTTACATATTGGGGTTAGGGAGGAGCATTATTGACACTACTTAGTGACTGATAAAACTATGAAGGATTTGTTTTTTTTTCTACTCTAGTGTGGTTTCAAATTTTTCTTTCCCAAGCAGACGTGAGTTTATAAAGCGAAATAACACAATGGAAGATACTTGCTTCAACAAACCTATTCTATTCTTTGATAAGACAAATCTCAAAGTATAATATTAATAATTCTGCTGAGCAACTTTATCCATTTACGTTTAAAGCAAGCCTTTAAGAATCAATAAATGGACACACACGGTGGCTCATGCCTGTAATCCCAGCACTTTGGGAGGCCAAGGTGGGTGGATCACTTGAGATCAGGAGTTTGAGACTAGCCTGGCCAATGTGGGGAAATCTTGTCTCTACCAAAGATACAAAAATTAGCCAAGCATGGTGGCAGGTGTCTGTAATCCTAGCTACTAAGGAGGCTGAGGCAGGAGAATCGCCTGAACCTAGGAGGTGGAGGTTGCAGCAAGACAAGATTGCACCACTGCACTCCAGCCTTGGCAACAGAGTAAGACTCCATCTCAAAAACAAAAACAAAAACAAAACAAAAACAGTAAAAAGGAAACACTGGTGAATTTCAGGCAGCTGGGAGTGAGATTTTGAGACTGGGTAGAAACCCCTGAGCTTCCCTAATCATTCCACAGGTCTGTTCTCTCGTCTTATGCCCCGATAGAGAGAGATACAGTGAGGAAACACACTCCCCTTTTAGTACGTAGCTCCAGCATGTATTCCCGTGAAAGAGGAACTAGGGACAGACAATCACGACCTAAACATCAGCTCAGGAAGCTGGACATGCCACCCTCAGCGTAGGCTATGATCCCTGGCCTCCTGTCCTATTTCTGAGATCATCCTGTCACTTAGAAGAATTGAGTGTTCTGAAGGGACCTTGAGAAGACCATTTAATGAGGACGGATTTGGCAGAAATGGAGACACTAGCAATAGCTTGTAGTCTGTGGATGGCTTGAGTTCACGTCTTGGACATAGTCATTCACAGGCCTTCGGACACCAATTACTGCCACCCCCTTTCTCATAAACTCCTAGCACAGACAAACAGGCACCAGCAACAAAGGTTGTTTCAGAGGGTGGCAATGCTGTGTTATTAAACCACCCTTTCAGAACTTGGTGTCCTTCATCAGGTTTTTATCCCCTCATCTCCACACCCTCTCTCATACTAAGTTGCTAATACTAAACACTCCCACACAAGACAGGACGATCTAATTAGTGACCCACATAAAAACATGAAAAATGCAAATGAAAAGTTAATATAATATGCTCCGAGTGTCACTTGAATGAAGGATGTAGAGCAAGAGTGATGAGAAAGCAGCAGAGCAAATCAGGGACTGGGCTTTTGATAAACTTAAGAGCCAGGGAGATGAGCAGACTGAGAAACGCGAGAGAGAAGGAGTCATTCATTCTAGTCACAAAAGTCAAGTAAACACAAAGGATACGTGTGCTTTTCAATTTTATTATCTCTGTTCTGGATTATCTGCAGGACTGCTCAGCTCTAAAGTACCTAAAGCAACTACCAGAGTATTCATGACAGAAATGAGGGCTGTGACTTTTAAATGCTCTTAAGCTTTAATCTCATTTGGTTTTTTTTCAAGTACCTAATGATCACAGAAGTCTTTATCAAAACTCAGTGGGGGCGGGGCACTGCTGCCACATGCTCCGGAGCAAAGGAATTAGCCGCTATTGCTTTCTTAGGCAATCCCCTACCCAGCAAAGACGTCCTACCTCCCTCTAGGATGGTCTCAGTGGGGCTTCTGGCAGTTGGCCTGCCATTTAGGGCTGAGGAGGAGGGAGGGCCTGGTCAGCCAGTCACCAAAGCACACGTTCTCATTAGAGTCAAGATTATCCCAAGTGGAGTGGGGCCTGGTTCTCAGTACTTCTCAACACCTGAGAAGCAATTCTCAGCTATTGTTTGTACACTGGGGGAATCTCAGGAGGTCACAGCTCATGGGCCTTATTTCTCATGTGTAAAATGAGTAGTGGGTCTGGAATCCTAATAAATCTAAATTCAATGTGAAGCTCTCAAAAAGACCAAACTCTCTGAGCTACAAAATAAAACTGATTTATGCTAACTTTGACTACCGGGTGATGGACTGAGCTCTCATTATAGAATTTATCATAATTATATAATTTTTGCCAAGCCTAAAATAATAATTCTCCCTTCTTAAAAACATTCCTCCAAGATGAAACAGATTGAAATTCACTTTACTCAATCTCTATTTAGAAGAATAACTTCAATACTTAAGATAGATAACTCAGCCAGGCATGGTGGCTCACACCTGTAATCCCAACACTTTGGGATGCCGAGGTGGGAGGACTGCTTCAGCTCAGGAGTTTGAAACCAGCCTGGGAAATATAGTGAGACCCGATCCAAATTGTGTAAATAAAAAAATTATTTATTAGAAGAAAGAGAAATTAAGATAACTCGACTGTGACTACTCTGAAAGATGGTATCTGCAGGAATAGGCATATTTGACTATGAGAAAGAGACTAATTCTTTAACACATATTCTGAAGAAGCTGAAGATGTATATGCAGTAAGTATATCATCCTAAAGATACTTAAGTTTTTTTGGAATGTGGTAAAAATCAAAGAAAATCAGAGTTGACCGTAGCACAATAAAATTATAGCTATATGGGAAGGTCTTTTTGATGAACTGGAAATGTATCCCTTTAAGCACTAAAACTCAATTTTAACTATTTTTGATACCCTTTTGAAACTTCATTATCCACTTTCCTGAGTTATTAAACAGCATATGGATCAATGCAATCTTGGCTTGATGGCTTTAGGTGGTGACCAGTAACAGCAATAATCACAAGCAGCATTTATTGTGTGCCCACTTCATATCTGATACCATTCTAAGTGCTTTACTATCACATTTAAGCCTCAGGATCCAACAAAGTGGGTACTACTATTAACCTCATTTTACAAATGAGGAAACTAAAGTTCTGAGAGATTAAGTAATTTGCAGACGGTCACAAAGCTAGAGAATGGTAGAGGCCAGATTCAGACCCATGTTATCCGAGTCCAGAACCATCCTTCTAACCACTACATCGCTCCGAATGGATGGATCAGAGACAGGTAAGTGCACCCCAAAAGAGAATCGCCAGAACCTACTTGGGTGGAGAGAATTGCCCACAGATTGGTGTGATTTTTACATGTCTACTTTTAAAACAATCATCCTTTAGGTTAGCTGCCATTCTTCTATTATCCATGGTGCAATATCAGAAGAGCACACACATTTATAATTTTAAAGCAGCCTTCTAGTCATCACATGTCCCTTCTCTGGGTGATCCCCTTTCACCCTTTGTATATACAGTAACTCACTCTCTTCTGCTCTCCCTTCCTTCTTCTTCCCCACTTTTCCTCATAAAGAATGTTTAACTGAATGATTACAAATGCCTGTGCTTCTTGGAAAGATCTTTATAAAGAAAACAAGATGTCCTATCAAGCTTTCCCTGGGTGTCTTTACAAAGAAGATTTCTAAACTATGCCACTGGTAAGATTTTTAAAAAATTACTATAATTGACTTAAAAACTACTTTGATCCATGGTTGGCTGAAAAAAAAAAAAGAAAAACCACCAACCTAGTACAAGGTCAAATTTATAATAATGCAGAGTTGTATGTTTTCTGTACTCTCTATTAGGGTCTGCAAATAATAAGCACGGATAATTTATACAATTCTTTGGAGTTTTATTTAGGAGACAAGCCATGTGGGAGACTATGAGCAACACTCACAGAAGGCTGGGGCTTCCCTCTGCAACTCAACTCTGCCACTAGCTGGTGATGTGATTTCCAGAATGATCTTTGTGTCTTGGTTGCCTCTACTGTAAAATGAATGAGCTATCTCTCAGATCTCATTCAGATGCAATACCTTATGACTTGGAGCATACTCTTAGTTTTAAAATCTGAGATTTAAAGTTATCATGGCATAATTTGCAGAGTTTGTGTAAAGGGCCTTTTAACAGATTGAGAGGTTGGGGGTGGGGATAAGATATAGTTCAATCACTGAACACCAAGCAAGGAACTAGGCTAAGAATACTGAGGGAAAAGTCAAGACTTATTTCCTCAAAGAGGGAATCTCTTCCCTAAACTACCAAACAGGTATCTTGTTTATTATTTTCGTCTACTTGGGGGAGAGGCTGTTTTGCCACTCGTTTCACAGTATCTCTGGAGCCCACAGTGGCTGTTCCTATTTTGACTAATCAAACTCTTCTTTGACCAACATACACACGATTATAAAGAAAGAAATTTAAAAGACCACAGGTGCTTGACTGGGTTAGGGGGTATAACCAGGTTCCAGTGCAATTCTGATCTACCCTGTCTATTTAGCCCTCATCCCTCACACGGATCTGCAGGCATTCCTCCCCTCTGACCTTCGGACACATGCTTAAAATTCTCTTCAATAAAAAATTTATACCACCACAGCTTATGAAATAATATGATTCAAATATGTAAGTTCTTCAATGAATTCCAACCAATTCAGATCTCATACAAATGCATTTTGTGTAATACTACGATAAATTTTTCAAGATGGTTTAGTTCATTAGCTCACCTAAGAAGTACAGATAGATGCGTTTGAAAATACATTTTTAAAAACCTCTTTTCACGCTTTTAACTAGGTTCTAAGTCCCATATACATAAGAAGCTCCCTTATATGAATCCTAGTTGCCTGATAAGAGGAAGACAGAATACTCTTCTAGGAGAAACTATCAACAGCTTACAGAAAATGAAGCTGAACGTAATTAACTACCCATTAATGTATATATGTATTTTTTTGCTTTTGTATATTAACAGTAAGCACCTACTCCAGTACTTACACTGTTGAAAACTTACCTACTTGCTAAGGAGAGAAAAACCTTCACAAACACTCCATGTCCTCCCTGCTCTGGGGAAGGGCCTCTGGGTGGAGCAATCCCACACTGGCCCATGTTCAGTAGGGAATGTGTCACGGCACAGTGGCACAAGCAAGCAACCTAAGGATGTTGAAGCTTCTTGGGTCAGGTCTCCAAATCATGGCTTTTATCATTTTGTAAATATTATTTTCCACTCCAGAACTACCCATACAAATAAACTGGAGAGTTAAGTGTCAAAATAAAAGTGTTTTGTTTAAACCTGCCAAGGCAGATTATTCTCACATCTGATCTTTACCAAAAGGGTAAACTGTCAATAGTTAACATAAATTACAAGCTATATGCCTAAGGCTAGTATAAAGCATAATAAATGTGAATTTTAACTATTAGCCATCAATATGAAAATGTTCTTTAAATTCATGATTACACAAATAGGTCTGGAATAAAATACTAAAGTCTTGTTTTAGAACTGAGAGAAGAAAACTGTGACCCCACACGTGCAGGGTCCTAAAGCCTTACATGACAAATCTAAGGCTGCCAGTCTGCACATACCCCTACCCCCACTTAGGTTGGTGAGGATTCCAGCCTGAGAAGAAGGGAGACCCCTCTGACAACTTGACTGTCTTTAGCCCCAGCCCCTATTACTCAGGACTCCCCTTAATTTCAGAAAATGAAAAAAAAAAATCATCCTCCAAATTGTATTAAAGTTCTAATCCTAAAGGACAGCACAGGCTCATTGGGGAAATGGGAGAGGTTGGGGGGCGGGGGAGAGGGGAAGCTAAAAATGATTTCTGATTAAAAAAAAGTAAATGGACTATTTTCCTAAAACTTCCATGCTGCTATTTTAACTTTTGTTCTTCGTTATTCTAACACTGCTTTTTAAAGCTAAGGACAACCTGAGTACAATTTTAAGATCAAACTCATGAAAATAAATATACACTATGTATATATCATAAATCTCAAGAGAAATCCCAGAGTTAATTTAAAAAGTTTTAACAGAGGTGAAGGGAGGAAGATCTTAATTCTATTTTGAAGTTTTACATCAGAGATTTACCATCCATCAAATTACTAGTGGAAAGCATTTAACATTTTTTGTGAAGCATTCTGTACAATGACCTATTTGAAATTAACAGAGTATCTCCCCAAGACACAAAGTTGTTAAAAATATACTGCAGTACTAGTAACATAATTGTGCCGTAGATATAAAAAATAGTATTGACTGACTTTGAACCAAGTACAAAATAACAGGTTGACTCAAATTACAATCCAGTCTTCCAACATGTTAGACTTGAGTGCACTTTCTAAATTTTAACTATAAGTGTTAGTGCACTCAGGTGTGATAGAGAACCTAAGTATAAAGAGAATTAGAAAATATAGGAACAGGTCAGGCATGGTGGCTCACACCTGTAATCCCAGCACTTTGAGAGGCCAGGTGGGTCGATCACTTGAGGTCAAGTTCGTGACCAGCCTGGCCAACATGGTGAAACCCCATCTCTACTAAAAACACAAAAATTAGCTGAGTGCGGTGGCACATGCCTGTAATCCCAGCTACTTGGGAGGCTGAGGCAGGAGAATCGCTTGAACCCAGGAGGCAGAGGTTGGAGTGAGCCGAGATCGCGCCGCTGCACTCCAGCCTGGGCAACAAAGCCAGACTCCATCTCCAAAAAAAAAAAAAAAAAAGAAAAGAAAAGAAAACACAGGAATGGTAAAGAAAAAAACTAAGGCAAAGATCTACTGGTTGATAACAAAAAGTCCACAGTGGTGCCTGAAACCGAATCCAAATATGTAAAGTTCAGTGCCCTATTTACAATGGGCAACCACTCTTGCCTCTCTAAAGCCAAATATTTACAGCAGTTTTTAGAACAGCATCATAATTTCGTTTTTTTTTCTTTTGGTTTACAAAGGAATACATCTGCCTGAACTAATCTGATGGAAAATCATAATCCATTTCTTCCCATTAGCCTTTGAGTAAACGCTGAAGCTAATTATGCTGGCTCTTTTGGGTTCTCACAGCAACAAGGAATTTTAAAGAACACATTTAGTTCCACTACTTTATGCAAGACTGAGCGGTTTCAAAACATCTAGGTGCTAAGATGTTAGACAGAGACTACATAAATCTCGTTTACACGGCTAATTAAGACCTTGTGATTTAGGGACACAGACAACATGGATCTACCATGGATGGATATGCACACTGTTAATATGCTGTCCTGAGTCTGAGACTGCTACTGCCCCACTGGTTCTGCTCTGAATGCACTTGTAATCACTGCTGGTCAGTACCAACAGCTTAACATCTATGTATCTTTCGTATTAAAATCTTTTCCTTGGACAACTGTGATTTTGTACTAGCTAACTGGCAGCTCGTATGGCTTTGGAGGCATGAAATGTATGAATTACACTGTTCAAATTTAACAGAAACACACGCAGATACAGATCATTTGGGGTTAATTTTCTATGGTTTTGGTTGGATATTATTAAGGAGTCTGGGAGGATTTGGTAAGACGTAGAGCTTTGTTCCACCTTCCTGATTTGGTAGCACAGGCAGGATTTCATGGAGAAAGGAAACTGCTAGATAGTTGGTCTGGAAAGTAGAATCCATTCCCCCAAGTATGGGAGGGTTCTGTCCCTGAGGAGGGGTCTCAGAAAAGCAGATATGCTGATGGACTGTGGAAGGAAGCTATCTGCACAGGAGGGATGAAGGCATTCTTCCTAAATTGAAAGGGATCCATGTCCACTTTAACTTGCTCAATTACAGCTTAACCAAATTCAGCTGGTCTTATATTACAAAGTCACAAATCCTATGACAATCCTGCTGCCTTCATTCTGCAGCCACTTAAGCTAAATACCTCTCAACCACCTCAAAAATGTGTTTACTCTCTGAAAATGGGATCAGGGACTTCCTCTCCTGATTACCTACCCAATATGAAAACACAATATTTATTTTCACAGATTGTATTATTTTTTAAATGGCAAAAATATTACTTCCATTCATATTTTAGAAAATTGAACCAAGATTTGGAATGACATGCTTTTAATGTGGTTCCTACAGCTTTTCTATGTAAAACCCAGCTGGCACCGTTTTACACAGGGAAGTAGCTCAGAGAGGAGGCATGTCCACAGACCGCGTGGTGACAGGTGACTGGGGGAAGTTCGGACCTTGGGCTTCAAGTCCTGACTCATCACTAACGGGTTCTAGAGCTCTGGGCCCTTCGATTTTCATCTTGAAAATGACAGCCTGAAAGGACTTTTTACGGCCCCCTTCAGCTTTAAGCTGGTCCTGACCTAATCACATGTTTCAAGTTCTAACTGAAAATTACGAGAAGGAAATTAGGAAAGATGTATCAAAGTCCATGTTTATCCTGGATTAAGTTTGTCACCATTGTGCTGCTGTGGAGGCAAACCTGTTGCATCACATGGAATACCCTTTCTGGCTATGCATTAGAAATACAAAAGGCAGCCGACTGGCTTTTCATATTTTCATTTTTTAAAAAAGTAAACAATAGCATCCCTCGATGATGGGAAGTTCTCAAGTTTCACCTTTATAGTCTGAAAGTACACACAGAATGCCACCTGGCAGACAAGAGCCACACAGCTGAACCCGGGGTATGCTGGCTCGCTTTACCATGCGTGAAGCCTCACTCTAAAGCCACGTCCCCAATCCTTACCAGGGGGCTGATCAGTGCCGTCGCTGTTACTGGTGGGGCGATTAACCGTGTAGCGGCCAGAAAAAGAGGTTTGTGTATCACCTGCCCATGTATTCATACCCACCTCGTGTGGCTTGTGCTCACCAGAGCAAGAGCATGCAAGTTAAAAGCAACGAGATTCGACCTTAGATCTTACTGGACACATCTACTACTATATTGGAAACAGGAAACGAAAGAGCTTTTGACACAGCACCTGGTGGAAGGGGCAAACCTCCATCGTCCCATACACTGCATTGTTGCAGTCTTCAGAGTTTCAAAGGCTTGCCGTTTCTCCCTGAAAAACACGGCCCGTCGGGAGGGATTTCTGGCGCGGCCCACTCACCTCTTTGATCTTTGCCCTTTTCTCGCGGATGGCGGCGTCGGCGGGCTCCCGGCTCTCCACCCCGATTGGGGGCACGAAGTCCACCGGGGGCAGGCCTCTGAACGGCGCCTTGTCACGCAGCTGGTCCTGGGCCACCTTCTTCTTCTCCAGTAGGATGTCTCTTTGGATCTCCTCGGGCAGCTTCTGCAGGGTCTCCTTGGCTTCCCTGAGAGCCCGCTCGTGGTTCTCGCGGATCCTGGCCAAGTTGTCCTCCAGGGCGGCCTCCGGGTCCCCGGGTGCCCCCTCCTCGCGGCGCCGGGCTCGCCCCTCGGCCGCGTCCTCGGCGCGCGCCCCGGGCCCGGGCTTGTGGTCGGCTGCCGGCTGCAAGGCGGGGCTGGAGTGGAACAGGACCCCGCTGAGCAGCTTGGAGGAGTCTGGCAGGAAGAAGATCGCCCCGAAGCAGAGCGTGATGAAGGCGCTGAATACCAGCAGCAGCACGAACTTCTCCGTCAGGCGGAGGGCGGCGGGGCCCGACCCCTTCCTGCCACCGCCGCCGCCGAGTCCCCCGCCCAGGCCGCCGCCCGCGGGGCTGCTGAAGAGCGGCAACAGGCCCCCCACGGGCATCGCGCCCGCTGTCCAGTGGTCCGGCGCCGCGCCGCTTAGCAGCCAAACTTCGCCGCCGCTGGGAGTCCGCGGCTGCGGGGCTGGGTCCTGCGTATCCAGGCCGCCCGACCCCCTCGGCTGGGCTGCGGGTCTCCCCTGGGGGAACAACTCCGCGCCGGGTCTTCTCCCCGGGGCGGCTCCTCGGGCACAGAGGCACGCGCGACAGACCGCTGGCTGCAGCCCCTGCGGGGAGAGAAACAGTAAAACGTAGTAATTACGGCGATGATAAAGTTTCCAGCGGGTCTCCGCCCTCCGACTCCTGGCGAGCCGCCAGGACCGCTCCCCTTGAGCAGAGTCCTGTCCAGCTCCGGGCACCGCCCTCGCAGCCCACTCTTCGGACTTGGGGTGAAGTTTTCAGGTCCCGTGGGTAGGGGAGGGGTGTCCCGTGCAGGCGAGGGGCAGGGCAGCGCGCAAGCACCTCGGGGAGGGGCAGCGCACCTCTGGGCAGGAGGGGCGCAGCGTGGGCGGGGGACTCGTCAACTTCGTCCGCTCCTCATTTCCGCGCTGAGACTGCTGCCGCTTTCCTAGGCTGGGCTGAGCGCGCTGCCCCCCGGTCCCGCAGCCCCTGCGCTGCTCAGGTGGGCGAGCGCGCCGACCTGCGGGCGAGTGGCAGCAAGCAGAGCAGCACGGTACTCTCCGCCGCGGCCCCGCGAGCACTAATCTCACCGCTGGTCTCGGGGCGGTAGGAAACTAGGGAGGCGACGTGGCCGGAGAGTGACGGCGCGGCGGGGCCAATCACGCGCCGCCCAGGGTCCCACGGGGGCGGGGCCGAGGCGAGGAGGGGGATGCGCGGGGCGGGGAGTTTACGGGAAGCGTAGCCTCGCCGGGGCCCGGCAGGCGGCGGGAAGGTCGCGGGGCCGGGAGGCGCGAGGTAGGCGTGAGCCGCGGTGAGGAGGACTGTCGAACTCATGGCTGAGGCCCAGCGCCGAGAAGCGGCAGGCAGAGTTCGGGGTCGGGGAGTTTATCCTGCGCCGGCCTCGGCCGGGGTCCCCGGGGTGGTTGATCCTCGCCTGGCCCGGGAGGTGCCTGGGCCGGGCGCGGGACCTCCCTGCCTCCTCCTCCGACCAGCGCGGGGCGGTCGGGGGAGCTCCTGAGGGGGTCCCGGGAAAGGCGGGGTCTCGCATGGGGTCCCGGGCACTGGGTCGTTCAGAAGCACGGCTTTACTCCAGTTATCCTCTTTTTATCCAAGGCCAGGGTTCCCCGGGTGCCTGGTAGCAGTGAAACCCCAAGTCCCTCGGTTAGGGGAGCCGTGACCCTGGGAGCTTTTGAGCCCTCTGGTATAACATCCTTTTACATCCTAAGAGACACAGTTCTGTGCTTGCTTAGGACTTTTTTCGTATGCGCCCTTTCTTCCCCCAAAAAACAAAAAACCGAAAAAACTTGTATGTCTCTCCCGCCCACCCCTACTTTCACTATTCATTTACCTCATGGAAGTTGGTCAAATTTTCCGTTCGAAGGCCAGTTTTATGCTGCGGTAGCTTCAAACAATAAGTCGAACATTGTGTTGAAATTAAGCCTTGGATCCGACTACTTCCAGCGAAGTGAGGAGTTGGTCCAATAGAAATTATTTTCCAAAATGTGTTGTAATTCCCCTGTTGCTCCATAAATAAGGGGTTATCAGAGGGGAAAACGTTGACTGACTTCGCATTTCTGAAAGCTGGTTTGTAGTCGCCTTATTTCATCCTCACCCTTCTCTGGAAATGTGACGTTAGTTCTGTTGTGCTTAAGGCAAAGGAAACAGCTGGCAAGTGGCACCTTTCGGGAAGGTGGCTCCAGTACAGTTGTTTCCAGGCGTTAAGCTGTATGAGAAAGTAGAAAAGTAATCAGAAATCCTTACTAGTTTTCATTTAATTATTTAATTATTTTAACCATCATTATTTGTCGTCTACTTGTTTTGTGTAAAATGAGTCATACACTCAAAGTTCTTGTTAATAGGAAATTATTGTTTGATAAAGCTGGCTTTATGGCTTGGTTATTTTGATACCTGCTATGAAATTCTATGTCCAGAAGAGTGCAGCATATCCAAGCAGGGTAATAAGTTCAGAAGGACTGAAAAAGAAAACAAGGATGATTTTTTTTTTTGATGATGGAAAGGCAATTTTTATTTGAAACGATTATGCATTTGTAGGTTGTGCATAGGCTGAAAGGTTTGAATCACTGTGAAATAATGTTTCTAACAACTTCCTTAAAACTGAGTTACCTCTTGAATGGATAGATAAATAGGAACTGGGTTAACTACCCCAAACGCTAATCTCTTTATGATCATCCTTTTTTGGAATGATTTATTATTTTAAAAATTATGTTTTAAGAATGGAATTACAGCCCCAGAAATATTTAGAAGCTTTATTTCAAATTAATGTTATTAAGTATTCCAGCAAAACAATAAATTCCACTTTTAAGTATATGTTAAAATGGTGATGAAGAAAAGTTATAACTTAATTCTATTTCAAATCAGTCTGGGCATTTAACTTCTGTAGCGGAAATATTAAAGATTTAGTACGTGGGTTTAAGGATTTTTTTTCCCCTAAAGACTTAAATTTATCTATGTTGTTTCTAAATCTTTTAAAGTAACTACTCTTTTTAAGTTCATCATGAATCTTATTTTAAGATTTTTTTCTTATTTTCCGTATTTCTTAAATGACAGGGTTATACTTGCAGCCTGGCTTTAATAATATGTTAAACAAGAAGTTAACATCGGTGGTTGATTATAGGTACATATTAAAGGGTGTCTGTGTACATTAGGTGGGATAAGAACTATATGGGAACACCAGTATTTGGGCCAGAGCAAATTTGAAAAATTCACAAAGAAGGTATCTGAAGAGGCATAGCAATCGAATTATGCATCCTCTTTAAAATAATCACATGAAGCCCTGTGTGCTCATGGTAAGGGAGGAGTAGAAAATAGTCAACAAGTAAAATTGTGCATTTTGTAGAAGCAAAATCGGACACTTTCCTCTGATTTCAGTACTACAAAGCACTTGACATTCTACCATTGAAAAAAGTACTTTGTACCCTGAGATAAGAATAAAGGTGATTGGTTCTTGTCCTTCAAGTAAGGAAACCTTGACTTTGTCCCCTAAGTCAAGACTCCCTAGCCACATCTACCTGAAGGTAATGTCACCATCTTTATGAATGCAATGATAGTGCTGAAACTGCTGCTTCTCATTATGGATGGTCTAATGTAAACCTAAGAACCTTAGTAATTTTGTGGGATTTTTAAAAAAATACTTGCTATGTTTTTTTATTTGGCCAGCCAGTCCTTTTGAAGTATAACTCTCTTGTAATTTTTGCAGGTTTGCTTGCAAACTTAATTCTTACATTTTCCTTTTTCAATACTTAATGGTTTTGTGTATTTCTTTAATAATTTGTAAATTTTTGTGTTTCAAGATTATATCTTTAGAATCAAGTAATTTTTTAAAAACCTGATCATCAGTGATACCCCAAAACACTACAAAGAAATCCCCAAATAAATGTTGCTTAGATTTTTCTACTTTCAAAAGAAATTACCGAAAGGTAGATTTAATTTTTACATTAACATGCCTAAAATGAAATACAGTAATAATTATGAGAAGAGTTACAGAGGAAAAATTGGCAATATTTTTATAAAACTGATAAATTTATATTTTTATAAAATTATAAGTTCTCAAAAATTGAAGTGCAAAAACATTTCTTAGTAGGAAGTTTCTAGGCAGTACTAGTTAGAAGTTTGTGGAAGAATCCTTTTGGGGATTTTTGTTCTCTTACTTTAAATAAAACTTAATCTAATAAAAGAAATGAATTTAATCTACATGTATAGTAAATAATGACTGAAATTCTCCAACAAGTTAGATTTCTGATAAAATCTTTTAATGGGAGATTTTCTAGGTCACAATAGGTCTTTGCTCTTATTTTTAAAAAAATCCAAATGTAACACGTAAAAAATGATTCATTGTGAATATTAATCTTGAAGTTTCAATACTTCAGTGGGCACTCTCAATTTTACATGAGATATATTAAGGTGGAAATTAACCAGAGTTTTAAAGGAAACTATCAGTGTTATTTGTATGCAAATTGGAGTCTGCTGTTATATTTCTGATTCCATGTTTTTGGCCTTCCTCAATTTACTTTGGAACTGCCTGAGTGGCAGATTATTTTTATAGAATTCCAATCACATTTTTTTGAGGGGGCATGGGTGCCAGGGGCAGTGAGGGCAGGAGCCCTCTGTTCCTGCAGGCTCCTGTTGAAAGATACAGTTTTGTTTTGAACACATTTCATAAATATTAACTGTCCCCCAACTTAAAAACATTGTGTCTTGCAAGTATTTGTGTGCATTGGCTCTTTGGAACTTTCAGAGCATTTTTCTTCATAGAAACAGGGTTGTAAATGGTGCTTTGGGTTGCTAGCCTGCACTGCAAAGACCTCACCCTAGGGAAGAATAACATGTTGGAAAAAGTACTGTTGCAATGCTGGTAATCAAAGTAACATTAGAAAGTGTTTTATTTATTATGAATGTTGGAGCCTGAGGACAAACAGATTTATTTGAAAGAGGAGATATAATGATAGTTTCAGAAATATTCTAAAATCAACTTGCAAGGTCAGAAAGGTGTGTGGAAGTTCTTAGGTATAGTTTTCCTTCAATGTGTGTAGCTTTCTTTTGGTTTGAAAAATATCACGACTATTGCCCTTAAGGTATTTTTACTTTGGTTTTGTTTTGATTTGATTAACAAAGGGACTGAAAGAAATAACAGGGGGAGGTTTTCCTGAGGTCACTGGGCAAGGGTTTGAATAAGAGAGGAATTTATTATAGAGCACGTGCATGCGCATCTGCTTGACTATGTGACCCTGGCTAAGAAGTCACCTATTCTGTGTCTCTCATTCTTCATCTGCAACTTTGTTGTGCCTCTTAGGTTAAATGATGTAACTAATGTGTCTGGCACAGTAGGCATTTAAGAAATTTAAGTCCATTTTTCCCCTCTCTTAAAAGGGTCATTAATGTTGGGAATGAGGAAATAACAGTGTCTGTGGGATTCTTATAAAGAAGACCCAAGAAAGGATGGCAGGAAGGGTATTTTAGATTATGTGTCTCTTCATATGGTTGTCACTTTTCAACTCCCAGCCCTAATTTGAATAATATCCACTGGAGAAGAAAGTATGGTTGGGAGGACAGCCTTGGGTTTGGTAGCTGGAGAGTCTTAAAATGTTTCTTCACCCTTTATAGGATCAAAAAGTTGACCAACTAACCTACTGCTACTACTACTACTTGTTAATTGGCAATTTATAATCGTATAAATTTGTAGGGTAAAAAGTGATGTTATGGTATCTGAATATAATGCAGAATACTTAAATCCAGGTAGTTAACATATCCATCACCTCAAATACTTAATATCTTTTGTGGTAAGAACATTTGAAAATTGCTTTCTCATCCAGTTGTAAATGTACAGTATTCTATCATAAGCTATATTCACCATGCTGTGTGATAGAACTAGAAACAGAAATTCCTCTCATCTGAGATTTTGTATCCTTTGACCATTATCTCCCCATCCCCAGCCTCTGCAGGGTAGAATGATGATTCTGTTCTCTGCTTCTGAGTTCAGTTGTTTTAGATTCTATATATAAGGGAGAACATGTGGTATCTTCCATGCCTGACTTATTTCACTTAGCATTGTTCTCCATTTCCATCCACATCATCACAAATGACAGAATTTCGTTCTTTTTTAAGAGTGAATAGTATTCTTTATAGTTCCTAAAGCCTTGAGAAAATGTGAGTGATGGCAAAGTCTCAAAGTAAGGAGAATGGCCTTATGGTTCAGTGCGTGAAGAATCAGGAAACCAAGGTCTTAGAGCAGAAAGGTGGCACTGAGAATGCTAACAATGACCACTGGGGTCCTTGTATATAAAATATTTGAATTGTATGACTTGAGGAGAATATACTGTTTCAACTAAGTGAAACAAAGGAAAAGTTTATTTCCATAGCCAGAGAAAGATATAAAATATTTCCTTTTTCAGTTTCTAGTACATTAGATATATTTTTAAAATAAATCAGTTTTTCTTTTAGGAAATCTTTTTTTCTCTCCATTCTCTGTCCCATAAAAACCACATGCTTTTCCAGAACAACAAAAAATTCAGAAAGGGAAAAAAAATAGTGAGACGTCATTCTGCCCAGTTATAATTATTTTTCATGAAATAAAGTGAAATGAAACCACCACATGTGCTTGTTCCTATTTTGGAGAAACTATCTACAACTATGACACGACAGCACTTGGCTTCCCAATTTCATTGCAAAATAAATGTACTGTTTGCACAACATGTTCTGTCTTTCATATGGTCCTTGAGGACAGAACCTTGTCTTAGCCTTGGGTCCCTGTAAATGGATAGAAACTTACCTGCGGTTCTTTGTCCACTAAACTTATTTTTAAAGTTCATTTGGAGCATTCTCCTGGAATATATAGACTCATTTATGGGATAAGGTAAAAGCAGATCTGTGTTGCAGATAGTACCTTGACAAATTATATTTTTGTATGTTTGATTTGTAGTCATTTCATTTGGCGTAATTAATACTGGTCTGGATTTGGGGAAGGAGAGAGAGAGACACGCTGAAATTACCATCGGAAAAAAGAAGGGAAGAATTTCAAATCAGTGACCCATGTATTTATTAGACTTAATTGGCTGGAACTGGCAGGATCTCATATACGGTTTCTAAATTACTGGGCTTAAAATGTGATGAGTTTGAGATACTTAGCCTGACCCCTAGATTATAAACAGTTTTTGAACATTCATTGAGATCATTAGGTTCTCCAGTTTTCTCCAAATGCTAAATTTGTGTGATATATTCTACCATGAAAATACTGTCATATCTTCAACGATAACCAACAAGAAATGAAAATATCAAGTGTTAACAGAGCGCCACCTATTTTATATTTTTATTATTAAAATTCATGTATATCTTCACCAAGAAATTGACTTCAGTATTGTTAAAAGCAAGTCAGCATTATAAATAGTTTACTTAAGTAATTCTAGGGCTATTGTTTTTTATTTCATAGGTATTCATGGGGTAGAAAAAATTACTATAAGAAGAAAGGAAATTTAAATTTGTGAAACTTCAGTTACTAGAGAGCTATATATAATGTGCCATTAAGTACGTTTTATTAAGTGTATGTAGCTTCATCATTTCTCTCTCCTTAAAAAAAAGTGTTTTTCTCTCTGTTAGGAATGTAAAATGGTGCAGCTGCTTTGGAAAACAGTGTGGCAGTTCCTCAAAAGGATAAATATAGAGTTACCATATGATCCAACAATTCCACTCCTAGATACACTCAAGAGAAATGAAAATATATGTGCACACACAAATCTGTACATGAATGTTCATAACAGCATTATTTATAATAGCCAAATGCTGGAAACAACATAAATGTCCATCAACTAAGTGGATGAACAAATGTTGTATATCCATACAAGAATTATTATTCAGCAATAAAAAGGAATGAAATGTTGACACATACTACAACATGCATGAACCTTGAAAGCATTATACTAAGTTAAAGATGTCAGTTACAAAACACCACATATGGTATAATTATATTTATATAAAATGTCTGAAATAGGTAAATCTATAGGGACAGAAAGTAGATTAGTGGTTGCCTTGGGCTGGAGGGATAGGAGGATGGAGGGTCACCATAACAGTATAAGATTTCTTTTGGAGGTGATAAAAATGTTCTAAAATTTACTATGGGGATGGCTGCATGACTTTGTGGATATACTAAAAAAGTATTGAATTATACTTTAAACAGTTGATTTTTATGATGTGAATTATATTTCAATAAAGCTATTACAAAATAATGTTTTCCTTTCAGAACTGTTTTATAAGAATCTTAAGAACCATGGAATATCTTACTAAAAATATATAAAAATAACTAGATGAAGTTGACATGATACTAAATAGCATTATTAAATTTTAAAGTCCAAAAAGTACTAAGAGGATAAGGTCAAGAACCATTTTCAGAAACACAGAAGAAAATGCTATTGTTTCTCAGCTTGAGAAATACGTATTTTTGTTTAGTAGTCAAACCAAGGGAATTTTTTAAAGTTATGAATCACTTCTATGCTGTACGCTCATTCCTATTAAGTAAAACATAGTCAAGTAATATCATTCATATTTTTGATGTGTGGAAAATTACTATTAAATTAAATGTACCTCACAGCACTGTACTGACCAAGATGTTTCCAGGAGAACTTAACTTGTTTGTAGTTGGTGACTTTTTTTGTTGTTGTTGTTGAGATGGAGTTTTGCTTTTATGGTTGAGGCTGAAGTGCAATGGCGTGATCTCCGCTCACTGCAACCTCTGCCTGTTGGGTTCAAGTGATTCTCCTGCCTCACCCTCCCGAGTAGCTGGGATTACAGGTGTCTGCCACCACGCCCAGGAAATTTTTTGTATTTTTCATAGAGATGGGGTTTCACCATGTTGGTCAGGCTGGTCTTAAACTCCTGACCTCAGGTGATCCACTTGCCTCGGCCTCCCAAAGTGCTGGGATTACAGGCGTGAGCCACTGCACCTGGCCAGCAGCTTTGAAACTTATACACAATAATGAAGAGGCAAGAAAGCTGAATTGGGAATCAGAAGATCTATTTTTAAAGCTGGCTATGAGTTTTATGAATTTAAACAGCCTCAATTCCTTTGTAAAGTAATGGGGACTCCTCCTAACTGAAAAATTTGTTGTGAAGATCAGAATAGATGTATGTGTACTGCAGAACGCTGTACAACTGTAAGGTGCTGGAATAACAATTATTAATAAGATAAATCATTGGGAAACAGTGGCTCATGCCTGTAATCCCAGCATTTTGGGAGCCTAGGCAAGATGATCACTTGAGGCCAAAAGTTCAAGGTCAGCCTGGGCGACATAGTGAGACCTTGTCTCTACAAAAAATAAAAATGTTAGCTGGCATGGTGGCATGTGCTTGTAGTCCTGGCTTAGGGAGCTGGTGTAGAAGGATTGCTTGAGCCCAGGAGTTTGAGATTACAGGTAGCTATGATTATGCCACTGTACTGCCTGGAGAAGAGCAAGATGGTCTAAAAAAAAAAAAGGTTTAAGTAACACTAATATTATTTGTTAACATTTTTATTATTGTTGTTGGAGAACCTAGCATTAAAATTCCAGGCTGGGCACAGTGGCTCACGCCTGTAATCCTAGCAGTTTGGGAGGCCAAGGTGGGTGGATTGCCTGAGGTCAGGAGTTCGAGACCAGCCTGGCCAACATGGCGAAACTCCGTCTCTACTAAAAATACAAAAATTGTCGGGCTTGGTGGCTGGTGCCTATAATCCCAGCTACTCGGGAGGCTGAGGCAGGAGAATTGCTTGAACTCGGGAGACAGAGGTTGCAGTGAGCCAAGATCGCGCCACTTCACTCCCACCTGGCAAAAGAGCAAAACTCTGTCTCAAAAACGAACAAACAAAAAACGATAAAATTATCGCTGAGAAGACCAAAAGGATAAAATTTCTCTCTCTGTCTCTTGCCCTCACTCTTGTTCTCACTCTCCCTCCGAGATCCTGAACTCAAAAAGTTAAAATATTTTGAAGAACTTACTATTATTCCATTTTCTAGAGAAATCATGAATATTTAATAAGACATTATCAAATTTATAGCAAAACCTATAACTGACTCTTTTATGTTCAGTTAATCTCATCAAAATAGAAACCATTATCTTTCATGCCTTCAATAGCTAGTATCAGTATATTCTGAGATCTATTCTGCTTTCATATAGTATTCCCCATTTAACTTATATTTCTTTTAAATGGATTTTTATCCTTTACTTTTTATTGTTATACTTAAAACAAATATAATACATAGCTATAAATAAAACTTAGAATATACGGACCAGCAAAAAAAATGAAAAAAAAAAAAAACCCTTAAAGTTCTTACAGTAAGTTGTACATGTCTTATAAAACAGCATAATTGTGCTGTCTTTCAAGATGTTCAAATAAACATTGTTTCTGGATTTCCTCCTCCTCCCTCCATCCTTTAAATAATTATTTGTAATGAGTAGTATCTGTCTTTCTTGCCTGACATGGAAAGCAGATGGAGATGCATAATGCTTTTGCTAAATCTCTAAATGTTCTCATTTTTGAAAAACAGTAACCAATGGTAAATGAAATAAGTATTATCACTGATTCCTCTTTCTAATCAGTAGAGTTTTCTGTTTACTCTCACCACCTATTTCGTTACTCTTACTGGATGCCAAATCATTACAATGTGATTTGGGGAAATAAAAGACATTATAAAAAGAACCAGTTATTCATACCTCATAGAAATAATCATATTTAATATATTTTATATCTGCCATATATATATTTTATATCTGCCATATATATGTGGTGTTATATATATGGTTATATATATATGTAGTTATATATAACCAAAAATATTTAAACACAAAGATGTAAAACTGCTAAACCATTCAGATACAATTTCTTTTTCAAACCATAGAAATGTAGAGAGAATAATCTGAACTAGTCCAAGCAGACTTCTCTTAGCATCAGCTCTTCTATGTGCCTATGCTGTTTTTCTTAGTAGATTAAAATTATGCAAACCTTGTTTGGTTAATTAAAAGCTGTAGCTGCTCTCCACTTTTTGTTGTGGTTTGCTTTCTCCTTGGCTAGAAGTTTTTAGTTAAATTTAAAATGTTTGGTTGGTTGTTGTTGTTATTTTGTCTTGCCCGTCACATACGAAATCTACTGAGAAGAACGTGGCACATTAATTATTTCCACTTCTCAAAATAGATTTATTGTTAATTTCCCCTTTCAGTGTTACTGTTCTTTCAAAGAGATAAAGATTTAATTCTGGGCACTGCCCTACAGAAGCCATACAGGACATTTTAGTTGACCAATCTTTAAGTAAAAACAGAGTCCTCTTTCATTTCATAAATACCTTGCTGTTTATATATTGCTTGTAGCAAATAAGAGGCTCGGAAATCTGAAATGCAAAGATAAAATTCTTTGCAGCAGTTTTCAGAAGTAGTTATTGATAAACTGAATGCTATAACAATGAGTTGTATTTAGGATACAAAGTAAACAGAACACATAATTGTTTATATTCTCATTTTCTTCATTTAGTACACGAGGAAGGGAAGCATAAGCTGTTTTTGAAATAAGGTGTGTGTGTGTGTGTGTGTGTGTGTGTGTGTGTATCTCTAAGATGTTTGGCCAAAACTTCATTTCTAGCTCCTGAAGTTACCTCAGTATTCCTCTTTAAAAGATCTTTTTCTTAACTGTCCTCTCTGCCCACCAACCTACTTAAATTCTGTGGTTCATAATTTCAAGATGTGCTTTGCCAGTATCTCAAGCCCTTTTCTACTTCATTTTTTTTTTTTTTTGTCCAACCCTCTAACTTTAGCAAACATCAGGTTTTTCGGTACCTGTACCCTAGCAGCCCAGGTCTTAGCAGAAAAAGTACAGTATGGCAGATTGATTCCATCAGGTTTCAAATCTGACTTCAAATGATGCTAAACACTGTCTGGCAAGCCCCTTGTGTCTATTAGGTTGATTTACTTTCCCACTTAACAAGACACTTTCAGAGTTTCTCCATTCTCTTCTACTCTCTCCAACCCAGTGGTTGTCACAAGAGAGTGGGGTTGTGGTGGGAGGAGCAATTATGCTTCCTACCCCTCGGTGACATTTGGCAATACCTGAAGACAGTTTTGACTGTCACTGTTTGGGGTGGGCAGGAGTGCCACTGAAATGTAGTGGATAAAAGCCAAGGATGCTGCTCAACATCCTACAACTCACAGGACATTCCCACACAGTATAGAATTGTCTTGTCCACAATGTCAATATGCCGAGGTGAGAAACCCTACTCTAGCACCTTCATCTCGGCAGATGCCTTCTTTTCTTTACAGAGAAATAGCAGCTAGCTTTTGGGAACTCCCTCATCTTTTCTATTTCAAACACAAAACACGTTTTTCAGCACTGAGCCTCACATCTTGTTACCATAGAGCGATGATACCCTTCTGCTGGCTGAGGCTAACTCTATCACCCATGCGTTGGACTTCAAAACCTCTCATTTTCTCTGTAACATTATACTATTTTTATCCATTTTTTGTTCATGTATATTCAATTTTGCCTTTTATATTCGCCCTTTTGACTTTAAAACAATACAATTTCTTCAACTAGACAAAACCAAACCAAAAGACTTTCTTTTCTTTCAGGTACTGCCCTGTCCTCCCTCTTCACAGCCACATTTCTCCAAGTGGTTGTTAATGATACCAGCTGTCTACAATGCGTCACCTCTCACTCACTGCTCAACCTACTCCAGTCTGGCTTCTGGTCCTACCATTCCATTAAAATAGCAATAATGAAAGTCACCAATGCCCCTCATGTTGTGAATTCCTGAGGTATTTTTAAATCTTCCTTTGACTTCACGTCGCAGTAGCATTCAACAACGCTTATCTCTCCCTGCTTTTTGAATCAGTCTTCCCTTGATTTCTGCAAGACACAGTCTCGTGGTTTCAACATCTCTGGTCAATTATTTTGTTTCAGATGGATTCTTCTTCCTGGCCTTTAAATGTAGGCATTTCCTTAAGGCTCAGTCCTGGAACCTCTCAATTTTCACTGGCTTCCTAACTCATGCCATTCAAACCCATTGCTTTAGGGAGTATGTATATACAAGATATTTTCAAATTAGTATTCCTTTTTCAGACTTGGAGTTTGAAGTCTGTATGTCCAGGTACCTACTTCTTTTTTTGTATGTCTCAAAATATCTCAATTTCAATATATCTCTAATAGACATCTGCCTCTTTTCTTAGATGCTCCTCTTTCCAACACCCCTGTTTCTCTTAGAACATGTTTATGGTCCTCTGTGGTTGTAGGACCTCCAAAGTAACCTCAGTTTTTGTCTATTTTTCAAGCCTGGTCATTCAGAAGAGTAGAGATTGTTATAAGGGAGCTTATTTGGAAGGGGTCTCTCCCTGTGCCCTCATCCAAATTCTTTTGGAATCACTCTTTCACAATCAACTGTTACTTTCATGTGAGAACTAGATAGATTAATATTGAAATGTGGCAGCCCAAAAGTGGATTAATGTTGGGAGTGGTGAATGTCTGGTTTTGGTTTTGGTTTGCAAGGTAGAAGGTGCTGTTAGCCCAGTAACTAAAAGTTCCTAGGTTTTAGTTCATACCATGAGACAAAAATTTATGTATTTGAATTTGATAATCTCTTTCTTTAAGATTACTAATACCATCAAAAACACTGACTTCTACCCATAGTCACTGAATTGTTTGAATTCCTCACTGGTGGTGGCAACATTGTCTCCTAGAGCTTTATGTCCTGTTGGGCAGTTGAGCTCAGGTGACCAAGGAAGGTAATTTAATTACCATTTAGTCATTTTATGCCATATACTTCTACATTATCTTCCCAAAATATTAAGGACACTTTCATGGTTTTATGTAACACCCTACTTCCTGATTCCAAATTCTTTCAGTTACAGTGCTTTTGATTGCAAATAACAGAAAACTATACTGGTTTCTTTCAGCACAAAAAAAAAAAAAAAGAAATTTATTAGAAGGATATTAGAAGGATACATAGGCTCACAGAATCAACATGTGACTACTGTTTCCTTAAATGAGGTGGTTATGCTGCTAGAAGGAAATAGAATGATTTGCAAATTTATATCTAGAGTTAGAAACCCAGGCAGCCTCAGGACAACAATTATAAAGTAAAACCCAGGAGGAGAAGGCTTAGACATCAAAAGATTGTAGGACTCCCCCAGTTTATATCAGTAGCAATCACATATATAAGAATGGAATTTTAGGGTGTATGACCAGAGATGGAGAAAAGTTTTAGATTAGTCTGAACTTATCAAAATGAGTTCACTTACTAGGGATTCCTGATGCCATGTGATAGAAGCTGGGCTGGTTAACACTAACTTGAACTTACATCTGAACTTCAGGTGTCACAAATGCCTTAGAATAACATGAAGAAGATTATTAAAATAAGTGGGAGATTGAAATCTTGGATTTGATTTATCATGTGTCCTGCCACCCATCCAAAAATGTATCCCTAAAACAGGCCCAGAAAACATTCCATTCATTAGGGCTTTTGAGATATACATTGTATTCAAAGCTTTGACATATTTCAAAGGGGATGTACTGGTTGTTCTTTGCAGGTTGTTCGAGAAGCTGAAATAGAAATCAATTTCTTGATTTCACTAGGAATAGTGAGTCCCTGAGAGGGGAGAAGCCAGGTGAGTCACTTATCACTGGAGGAATAAACGGTGGGCCTGGTCACCGTAATGGCAGCAGGGTATGAAATGGGATGACTACAGAAATCTCTAACAGGGACTAATGGATCATAGAATTCTTGGGGCTGAAATAGAACATTCCATTAAGGCCACGTTTGATTTTACTATCCAAAAACCAAGTCTGGTGAACAGAGTTCTTTTCTGTATATAGTAGAATAAAATATATATCTTTTATTAGTGGAGGTTAATTCTAAAATTTATTGTTTAGACTACAGAATACATATCACAATGAAACTAGAGGGAGAAAGGATATAACCTGGAGATGTAGATTTGTGACTAAATAGAGTAACTGATGAGATTTGTGATTACCTTCATTTAGAAAAGGAATATACTTTTGTAATATCCCTTATCCAAAATGCTTGGGACCAGAAGTGCTTCAGATTTTGGATTTTTTTGGATTTTGGATATTTGCATGTACATAATGAGATATCTTGGGTATGACAACCAAGTCTAAACATGAAATTCATTTATGTTTCATATACATCTTATATACATGGGCTTAAGGTAATTTTATGTAATACTTTAAGTAATTTTATATATGTGTTTTGACTGACCAGTCTCATGAGGTCAAATTTTCCACTTGTGGGTGTAAAATTTTCTGCTTGTACCATCATGTTGGTACTCAAAAAGTTTTGAATTTTGGAGCATTTCGGACTTTAGATTTTTGGGTGAAGAATGCTCAACCTGTACAAGTAATACCTATATTACATTAGGAGGAACAATCTTTTGGGCAGTGTAATTTCGAGAAGAAGGATATGAGTGAATGTTGTGGTATACGCTTGCCATTTTATTTCTGACTGTCTAATATTTAACCATGTTGTTGTTGTATGCTGTGCTCTCTATTTGGAAGCATTCCCCAGTGAATATAGTCTAGGAAGTATAAATGCTTCATTTCCTGCTACGGACATGAAGGTGTCAGATGCTCTGTCTCTCCGTATACTCATAGAAGCCAAGGCTTGGGTGTGTCACCTCATCAATTAGACACTGCTGCCAGGGATTGTAAATTTAAGTAAGAAGGACATAAATGAAGACAGGATTAGGATTCATCTTTGGTAGTACAGTGGCATGATGCTTGTAGTGTCGGGTCTCCTGGCCAGATGATTCTTGTCCAGAGACACTCTCTGGTTTTTAGGCATTTTGCTCTAGCATCCTTTGATTTGGCGAGTTCTTGATTTTCTCCTCCAATTTCATGTTTTTAGATAATCAGAGTTCATTTATATTGCTTGCATCCTACTGGACACAGAATTTAAAACCACCCTAATATTTTTTCCTCTCTAATCTTGGTCCTCTTCTGATATTCCCTGTCTCAGTGAACAAATTGAACAGGCCAAAAACCCAGGGTGTATTCTTGATAATCCCCTTTTCTCCAACTCATGTCTAATCCATCATTAAATTTTATTGATTTCTGTCCTTGAATCTATCCACTGCTCTCCAGCTCTACCACCATCACCACCAACGCCTGAGTCCAAGCCATCCTCATGTCTCACCTGAACTACAACAATGTATTTGTTCAATCTAAGCTCTTTTCTTCTCCCAACCCATTCTTCCCCAAATCCTTTAAATGTAAAATCTGATCATGTTGTACACTACCCTTCCAGCCAGCCACTTCCACTTTCTCCCTCAGGGAAATTGCCTTGCTTCCTACCTCCAGGCTCTTTCCTCTTTCTGGAATTCTCTTCTTCCCCTACTCCCTCCACATAGTTAATTCCTGTTCATCCTTCTTCACACCTTCTACCTCATAGTCTTCCCTTATGATTGCTGTCTTATTTTGCTTGGACTGCTAGAACAAAATGCCACAGATGGGGTAGTGTAAACAATGGAAATTTGTTTCTCTCCATTTTGGAGGCTGGGAAGTCCAGGATCAAGGTGCTGGAAGATTAGGTTCTTGGTGGGGATTCTCTTCCTGGCTTGCAGATTGCCAACTCCCTATTGTGTCCTCATATGACCTTTCCTTGGTGTGTGCTTGGGAAGGGAGAGAGGGAGAGAGGGAGAAAGGGGGAGAGAGGTTGAGAGAGAGATAGACGGACAGAGAGAAAGAGAGAGAGAATCTTATAAAGCTAGCAATCCTGCCATATTGGAGCCCCACCCTTATGACCTCATTTAACCTAATTATCTGTTAAATTCCTTATCTCCAAATAGTAACATGGAGGTTGTATTAGTCCATTTTCATGTTGCTAATAAAGACATACCTGAGACTGGGCAATTTACAAAAGAAAGAGGTTTTAATGGACTCACAGTTCCACGTGGCTGGGGAGGCCTCAAAATCATGGTAGAAGGTGAAAGGTATGTCTCACATGATGGCAGACAAGAGAAGAGGGCTTGTGCAGGGAAACTCCCGTTTATAAAACCATCAGATCTCGTGAGACTTACTATCATGAGAATAGCATGGGAAAGACCCACCCACATGATTCAGTTACCTCCCATTGGGTCCCTCCCACAACATGTGGGAATTGTGGGAGTTACAATTCAAGATGAGATTTGTGTGGGGACACAGCCAAATCATATGAGAGGTTAAGACTTTAAGTATGAATTTGAGGATGGGGAGACAAGATTCAATCCATGGCAATTGACTTCCTCAAACTCCCTGGCAAGGTTAGAATTCCTATTGTATGCTCTCATTGTCCCATGTAACTCTTCCTTAGAGTACTTGTCCTGGTTGCATTTTACATTTTATTTACATGATGTGTGATTATTATTTGTCTACTTCTAGGAGGGTAGTTCCACAAAGACAAGGATCTTGTTTGGCTTTTCTCACCAGTGTTTCTTTGTAAGAACTGATGTAAACCAATCTGGAGAAGCACAATGAGTATTTCTGTTTTATAGATAACAGAAGCTGCTGATAGATACGGGTGAAGGTTGGGTGCTCCCCCACAATCTCTTCTCCAGGTTATGATGAAAGCAAGTCTTAGACTAACTCCTGCCACTCAAATAATCATTTATTAAACAAATAAGGATAAATAAAAAGGCAAAGCCAGTGTATATTATCTATTCTGGTAAACTGTAAAATCCCAGTATTCAGTTCTTTTATGTACTTCAATTACATTTGAGAAGAAAGTTTCACTGAAAGCAGATGCAACATCAATTTAGAGTCAGGATTCATTTATCTTTATAGTTAGCAGCAGATGTCAGAATTGTCTGAACCAATGATTAGATTCAAGAGATCAAGCCTTCAATGTCATCCCAAATGGTGAAAAATGAAGGACGAAGATGAACTGTTCACTAGACTCTTATCCCCTGTTCATGGAAACATGGGAGTGGGGAAGGGGGCTCTAAAATACTTTAACCACCTATTTTGAATACCACTAATTTCACTAAGGGGTATCCATTTCTAATATCCCCTATACTAACTAACAAGCCACTAATGTTACCAAAGAAAATGATTTTCTCATATTCTTCATACTAATTCGTGGAAACCTCTGCTTGATATGTATAAGAATGCCAGGTATAAGGATGACTGAAACCCTTGTACTAGCTGGTTCTAAAATGTGGCCTTTCTGAGTATGGCATATGTTAGTTGATGACCCTGAAGTTCAGGGACAGGCAGTTTTTGTTTAGGACAACAAAGAAAAAAACACACATTTAGGGTACAACTTCAACATGTATTATCACATCGTTTATGCGAAAGTATTTTAAAGTAAATTACAGATAAACATTTACAAGTGCCCAGCACTCAGCCATTTGGTGAATGCTCAATAACCATGTGATACATGCACACGTGTTCTTTGCAGCTCTATTCACAATAGCAGAGACATAGAATCAACCTAAATGCCTATGAATGGTAGACTGGATAAAGAAAATATGGTACCGTATACACCATGGTATACTATGCGCCACAGAAAAGAATGAGATCATGTCCTTTGCAGGAGCATGGATGGAGCTGGAGGCTATTATCCTTAGCAAACTAACACAGGATCAGAAAACCAAATACACCATGCTCTCACTTATAAGTGGGAGCTAAATGATAAGAACACATGAACACACAGAGGGGAACAACACACACTGGAGCCTATCAGGGTGGAGGGTGAGAGGAGGGAGAGAATCAGTAAAAACAATGAATGGGTACTAGGCTTAATACCTGGGTGATGAAATAATCTGTACGAAAAACCTCCATGACACAAGGTTACCTATATAGTAAATCATCAAATGTACCTCTGGAACTCAAAAGTTAAGTGAAAATAAAATGTAGAAAAAATAACAGATATTGGTGAGGCTGTGGAGAAAAAGGAACACTTATACACTCTTGGTGGCATTGTAAATTAGTTCAGCCACTGTGGAAAGCAGTTTGGAGATTTCTGAAAAAACTAAAAATAGAACTACCACTTGAACCAGCAATCTCATTACTGGGTATATATGCAAAGGAATGTAAAGCATTCTGTCAAAAAGACACAGACACTCATTTGTTCATTGCAGCACTACTCACAGTAGCAAAGGCATGAAATCAACTTAGGTCCATCAATGGTGAATTGAATAAAGAAAATATGGTGCATATACACCATGTAATACTATGTAGCCCTAAACAAGAGCAAAATCATGTCCTTTGCAGCAACATGGATGCAGCTAGAGGCCATTATCCTAAGCCTATCAGTGTAGAAACAGAAAACCAAATACCGTGTGTTTTCACTTATAAGTGGATGCTAACCATGAGGTATACATGGATATAAAGATAGGAACGATAGACACAGGACTACTAGAAGCAGGAGGGATGGAGGCGGGCAAGAGTTGAAAAGCTACCTGTCGGGTACTATTGATAGAGACAGGAGACAGCCAAGGATTTCTGGTGAAACTCCACCTTCAAGCCTAAAACAGCCTGAAGGCTGAAAGAGCAGACTGCTGGTCTCAGATGAAACCCATGACCTAGAGGGAGAACTGCCCCTGTTTGCCCACACTTTCCTGACTGATTCTTTCTGAATAATGCCCACATGCACACTGGGGGAATGGGGTGGAGCCACTGGAAGTTTGTGCCTTCTGCAAAGATGAGCTTGGGCTCTTCAGCTTGGTATTCAAGCTGAAGGTGAGCTGGTATTCAATCTGTGAGGTGGGAGCCCATTGGCAGGAATCCCTCTAGCTTTGCTGAGAGCTGTTTTTTTTTTTGTTTTTGTTTTTGTTTTTGTTTTTTTCCTCTTCACCCACTAAATTCTGCTCTCCTCACCCTTCAGTGTGTCTGTATGCCTAATCTTTCTTGGTCGTGACACAAGAACCCAGATTTAGCTGAACTAAGGAGCAAAAATTTTGCATCACTATGTTTACTATCTGGGTGATAGGATCATTCATACGGCAAACCTCAGCATCACACAATATATCCATGTAACAACTCTGCACATGTACCTGCTGAATCTAAAATAGAAGTTGAAATTTTAAGGTAAAAACCATGTGATGGGTGATATAAATGAATACATGAATGAATGATGAATGAATGAACATTAGCCTGGTTTGTATTGTTTGGGAAAAGATTATAATGCTACTTTTACTTTTTGTTATATTAACCATTGAGTTAGTATATGCTACAGATGCAGTCAGTTGAAAATAAAACTGTTTTCATTCTGAATAACAAATTGGCTCATATGCCCTGAGGGCAATGTTTTGGCCTCTTTGTAGTATCAAATATTCTGACCAAATGTTGCTAAAGGACCCACTTGAGATAAAGAAGTTTTCATGGAAAAAAACAAACTCTACATGGCTACAGAATTGCTAATATCTAACGGTGTAACGCCCAACAGGTTCTCTTTGTTGCTGTCTAGACAGACCGGATTTATCAAGACAGGGAAATTGCCATAGAGAAAGAGTTTAATTCACACAGAGCTGGCTGTATGGGAGACCGGAGTTTTATTACTGCTCAAATCAGTCTCCCTGAAAACGCTGTAGCGGCCAGTGAGTCGGCGGGAGTGCTGATCGGTTGGGTCAGAGATAAAATCATAGGGAGTTGAAGCTGTCCTCTTGCATTGAGTCAGTTCCTGGGTGGGGGCCACAAGACCAGATGAGCCAATTTATTGATTCGAGTGGTGCCAGCTGATCCATCAGGTGCAGGGTCTGCAAAAATATCTCAAGATGTTATCCCCAGGAGCAATTTGAGGAGGGTCAAAATCTAGCTGCATGACTCCTAAACCATGATTTCTAATCTTGTGGCTAATTTGTTAGTCCTACAAAGGCAATCTAGTCCTCAGGCAGGAAGGGGGTTTGTTTCAGGAAAGGGCTATTATTGTCCTTGATTCAAAGTTAAACTATAAACCAAGTTCCTTCCAAAGTTAGTGTAGCCTATGCCTAGGAATGAACAGGCTCAGCTTGGAGGTTAGAAGCAAAATGGAGTTGATTAGATCAGATCTCTTTCACTGTAATGATTTTCTCAGTTACAATTTTTGCAATGGTAGTTTCAATTGGAAAGAAATATTAATAAACTTCACATGGCTACAGAGTTGCTAATATCTAAGTCTCTCTTAGGATAAATGGCAATTGGGAATGGGACTTCAAATGGTGTTCAACATACCGTCTAACTCATAGAAATGCTCAGCAGAGACTTACTGAATTATTACACGGAATGGGGGATGTTTTACAGCAGTGTTCCCAATATTAGGGCTCATTGAAGGCAACATGAAAGGGTCCTGAAGGTGAAACTCCATGGCCATAGCAGTGTTTCCCAAATTTGCTTGAAGATAAGATACACCAGGAATGGGTAATTAAAAACAGATTCCGGAGCCCTGAGCCAAATCTGTTATACCAGTATCCATAAAACAAAACAAAACAACTCACAAAACTCAGCAATACTCAGTCTTATCCACCACAGTAGATCATGTAGCCACCATTGCTGTACAGTAGAGTGGACTTTTATTTTAAAATAACAATAATCATATATCATCTAAGAATAGATTTAGGTGTAGAGTACTTTGTTTAAGAATGTAGTGAAATAAGCAATGCAATTTAGAAAGATTTTTATAAGGAGATTCAAGTGAGCAAATCTTTGACATTTCAGAATGACATATTCTCTTAAGGATTCCTGAAGGTAAGATTTTATTATAATTTTCTTTCTTTTGTCTCCTTTCTTATTGTAGTGTTTTAGAGCATGGGGATGACATATTACACTTGCATTTAACTTAACAGGATTCAACTATATGTATTCAGGACAAAAAAAAAAGTTGAAGTGAAAGAATGAAGAAAATAATATATATATATTTTAACCAGCCACTCTACTCAAGGGGCATATATTTTGGCATGAGGTTGGGATAGAGGACAGGTCTTTGCTGTAACTTCAATCTCAGTTACTCTCAGGGCTCACATGATGTGAACATTTTGCTCTGTGATTGTAGCATTTGAAGCCACATATTTTTTGGTCCCACATGGCCAAGTAAATATTTTATCTGTTGAAGAAGTTAGAAAACATTAAACTCTTTAAATGCTGGAGTAAACCTCATTGTATTGTCCTTATTGAGAAATATTGTGTTGGTTTCCAGTGCATGGTGTCAAATAAAAAACAAATTTGGACACAGTAAAGAGAGATTTTATTTGCAGGGATTATTACAAGGTGGAGAAAGGGCAAGAATCTCAAGAGTTAGGCAAAAAAAAAAAAAAGATTTGGCTTTTCTTTTATAGAGAGGAGTAACCTAGGCTAGAATGAACTGGTTCAGGGGAAGAAGGATGAAATGGTGGCATGATCTGGCAGAGAATGTTTGACTCTGAGACCAGTCTGCTCTCTTGGGGGTGCTGTTTAAGGAAAGTTGTGTGCTGGCTCAACTTGAGGGTAAGCCAAAGTTCAGGGATTTTGGGAAAGGAAAAAAACTTAACCAAAATTTGGTTAATAAGCATCCTGTTTCCATTCATCAGTGGGGATGAGCAGTTTAGCTTTCAATTTATGAGGTTAAGAATGGGAATTTCAATCCATCTTGAATTAATTTTTGTATAAGGTGTAAGGAAGGGATCCAGTTTCAGCTTTCTATGTATGGCTAGCTAATTTTCCCAGCACCATTTATTAAATAGGGAATCCTTTCCCCATTTCTTGTTTTTGTCAGGTTAGTCAAAGATCAGATGGTTGTAGATGTGTGGCATTATTTCCAGGGGCTCTATTCTGTTCAATTGGTCTATATCTCTGTTTTGGTACCAGTACCATGCTGTTTTGGTTACTGTAGCCTTATAGTGTAGTTTGAAGTCAGGTAGCGTGATGCCTGCAGCTTTGTTCTTTTGGCTTAGGATTGTCTTGGCAATGCGGGCTCTTTTTTGGTTACATATGAACTTTAAAGATGTTTCTTCCAATTCTGTGAAGAAAGTCATTGGTAGCTTGATGGGGATGGCACTGAATCTATAAATTACCTTGGGCAGTGTTGCCATTTTCACAATATTGATTCTTCCTATCCATGAGCATGGAATGTTCTTCCATTTGTTTGTGTCTTCTTTTATTTCATTGAACAGTGGTTTGTAGTTCTCCTTGAAGAGGTCCTTCACATCCCTTGTAAGTTGGATTCCTAGATATTTTATTCTCTTTGAAGCAATTGTGAATGGGAGTTGACTCATGATTTGGCTCTCTGTTTGTCTGTTCTTGGTGTATAGGAATGCTTGTGATTTTTGTACATTGATTTTGTATACTGAGACTTTGCTGAAGTTACTTATCAGCTTAGGGAGATTTTGGGCTGAGACGATAGGGTTCTCTAGATATACAGTCATGTCTTCAGCAAACAGGGACAATTTGACTTCCTCTTTTCCTAATTGAATACCCTTTATTTCTTTCTCTTGTCTGATTGCCCTGGCCAGAACTTCTAACACTATGTTGAATAGGAGTGCTGAGAGAGAGCATCCCTGTCTTGTGCCAGTTTTCAAAGGGAATGCTTCCAGTTTTTGCCCATTCAGTATGATATTGGCTGTGGGTATGTCATAAATAGCTCTTATTAATTTGAGATACGTCCCATTAATACCTAGTTTATTGAGAGTTTTTAGCATGAAGGGCTGTTGAATTTTGTCAAAGGCCTTTTCTGCGTCTATTGAGATAATCATATGGTTTTTGTGTTTGGTTCTGTTTATATGGTGGATTACATTTATTGATTTGCTTATGTTGAACCAGCCTTGCATCCCAGGGATGAAGCTCACTTGATCATGGTGGATAAGCTTTTTGATGTGCTGCTGGATTCAGCTTACCAGTATTTTATTGAGGATTTTTGCATCAAAGTTCATCAGGGATATTGGTCTAAAATTCTCTTTTTTTATTGTGTCTCTGTCAGGCTTTGGTATCAGGATGATGTTGGCCTCATAAAATGAATTAGGGAGGACTCCCTCTTTTTCTATTGATTGGAATAGTTTCAGAAGGAATGGTACCAGCTCCTCTTTGTACCTCTGGTAGAATTCGGCTGTGAGTCTGTCCGGTCCTGGACTTTTTTTGGTTGGTAGGCTATTAATTATTGCCTCAATTTCAGAACCTGTTATTGGTCTATTCAGGGATTCAACTTCTTCCTAGTTTAGTCTTAGGAGGGTGTATGTGTCCAGGAATTTATCCATTTCTTCTAGATTCTCTAGTTTCTTTGCATAGAGGTGTTTATAGTATTCTCTGATGGTAGTTTGTATTTCTGTGGGATTGGTAGTGATACCCCCTTTATCATTTTTTATTGTGTCTATTTGATTCTTCTGTCTTTTCTTCTTTGTTAGTCTTGTTAGCAGTCTATCAATTTTGTTGATCTTTTCAAAAAACCAGCTCCTGGATTCATTGCTTTTTTTTGAAGGATTTTTTGTATCTCTATCTTCTTCAGTTCTGCTCTGATCTTAGTTATTTCTTGCCTTCTGCTAGCTTTTGAGTGTGTTTGCTCTTGCTTCTCTAATTCTTTTAATTGTGATGTTAGGATGTCAATTTTAGATCTTTCCTGCTTTCTCTTGTGGGCATTTAGTGCTATAAATTTCCCTCTACACATTGCTTTAATTGTGTCCCAGAGATTCTGGTATGTTGTGTCTTTGTTCTCATTGGTTTCAAAGAACATCTTTATTTCTGCCTTCATTTCGTTATGTACCCAGTAGTCATTCAGGAGCAGGTTGTTCAGTTTCCATGTAGTTGAGCGGTTTTGAGTGAGTTCCTTAATCGTGAGTTGTAGTTTGATTGCACTGTGGTCTGAGACACAGTTTGTTATAATTTCTGTTCTTTTACATTTGCTGAGGAGTGCTTTACTTCCAACTATGTGGTTAATTTTGGAATAAGTGTGATGTGGTGCTGAGAAGAATGTATATTCTGTTGATTTGGGGTGGAGAGTTCTGTAGATGTCTATTAGGTCTGCTTGGTGCAGAACTGAGTTCAATTTCTGAATATCTTTATTAACTTTCTGTCTCGTTGATCTGTCTAATGTTGACAGTAGGGTGTTAAACTCTCCCATTATTATTATATGGAAGTCTAAGTCTCTTTGTACGTCTCTAAGGACTCTCCTTATGAATCTGGGTGCTCCCGTATTGGGTGCATATATATTTAGGATAGTTAGCTCTTTTTGTTGAATTGATCCCTTTACCATTATGTAATGGCCTTCTTTGTCTCTTTTGATCTTTGTTGGTTTAAAGTGTGTTTTATCAGAGACTAGGATTGCAACCCCTGCTTTTTTTTGTTTTCCATTTGCTTGGTAGATCTTCCTCCATCCCTTTATTTTGAGCCTATGTGTGTCTCTGCATGTGAGATGGGTCTCCTGAATACAGCACACTGATGGGTCTTGACTCTTTATCCAAAAGACTTAAATATTAGACCTAAAACCTTAAAAACCCTAGAAGAAAACCTAGGCAATACCATTCAGGCCATAGGCATGGGCAAGGACTTCATGACTAAAACACCAAAAGTAATGGCAACAGAAGCCAAAATTGACAAATAGGATCTAATTAAACTAAAGAGCTTCTGCACAGCAAAAGAAACTACTATCAGAGTGAACAGGCAACCTACAGAATGGGAGAAAATTTTTACAGTCTACCCGTCTGACAAAGGGCTGATAGCCAGAATCTGTAAAGAACTTACACAAATTTACATGAAAAAATCAAATGACCCCGTCAAAAAGTGGGCAAAGTATATGAACAGACACTTTTCAAAAGAAGACATTTATGCAGCCAACAGACACATGAAAAAATGCTTGTCATCACTGGCCATCAGAGAAATGCAAATCAAAACCACAATGAGATACCATCTCACACGAGTTAGAATGGCGATCATTAAAATGTCAGGAAACAACAGGTGCTGGAGAGGATGTGGAGAAATAGGAACGCTTTTACACTGTTGGTGATACTGTAAACTAGTTCAACCATTGTGGAAGTCAGTGTGGCGATTCCTCAGGGATCTCGAACTAGAAATACCATTTGACCCAGCAATTCCATTACTGGGAATATACCCAAAGGATTATAAAACATGCTGCAATAAAGACACATGCACACATATGTTTATTGTGGCACTATTCACAGTAGCAATATGGAACCAACCCAAATGTCCAACAATGATAGACTGGATTAAGAAAATGTCGCACATATACATCATGGAATACTATGCAGCCATAAAAAATGATGAGTTCATGTTCATTTTAGGGACATGGATGAAGCTGGAAACCATCATTCTCAGCAAACTATCGCAAGGACAAAAAAACCAAACACTGCATGTTCTCACTCATAGGTGGGAATTGAACAATGAGAACACATGGACACAGGAAGGGGAGCATCACACACTGGGGCCTGTTGTGGGGTGGGGGTAGGGGGGCAGGGATAGCATTAGGAGATATACCTAATGTTAAATGACGAATTAATGGGTGCAGCACACTAACATGGCACATGTATACATGTGTAACAAACCTGCACGTTGTGCACATGTACCCTACAACTTAATGTATAATAAAAAATAAAAGCACAACAACAACAACAACAACAAAAGAATCTACTGCTTAAGATGACTCTATTAAAATTATTGTATCCACAAATATAAATTTGAGTTTTCAGTTCTTGGTATTTTGAAATCTCTAAAGAAATGACATCTATATATCTAGATGAAATATAAAGTCATGCCATTACCTCAAAGAAGCCTTTCTCAATTCAGATCACCTCTGATTTAGAAGGCTGTTAGTTGCTTGAATTCTCCTTGTTAATATTTGTCACATGTTGTATTTTGAGACAAGGTCTCACTCTGTCACCCAGGCTGGAGTGCAGTGGCCACATCTGAGCTCACCTCCGCCTCCCAAGCTCAAGCTACGCTTCTGCCTCAGCCTCCGAAGTAGTTAGGACTACAGGAACACCACCACACTTGGCTAATTTTTGTATTTTCTGTAGAGACGAGGTTTCCCCATGTTGCCCAGGCTAGTCTCAAACTCTTGGGCTCAAGCTATCAATCTGCCTCTGCCTCCCAAAGTCCTAGTGTATATTGTTTTGACTATTTATTGTAATTTAGGTTTGTGAAAACTGGAAGAAATGTCTGGAGATCATTTTATAATATTTTCATAAGACTATGTAAGTGAAATATTGTCACTTATTAATCGATGTGCCTAATATTTAGGTAATGCTTATTATATGTTATATGCTATTTAGGTATATGTATTCATGGGCTATGTGAGATATTTTGATACAGGTGTATTAGTCCATTTTCACACTACTATAAAGATACTACCTGAAACTGGGTAATCTATAAAGGAAAGAAGTTATTAAATGCTTATTATATGTTATATGCTATGCATAAATTATCCTTTTAAATCTACAAAATAATCTTATGAGTAAACTATGGATTATATAAGAATGGATCTAGACAATTTAGATACAAATACATGTTAGAACAGTCAGAATATCTTACTCCTGTTGTAATCATAAACAGACCTGGTGCATAGAAAAAAATGGTTTCTCATGTCAGTGTGGTATCTTTATTTTCTGGAGGTATTTTGTACATCTGAAATACATAAATTGTCAAAACATAGTAGTAAAAAAATTTGGAAAATAATTATTGCTTATGGAGTCCCATTCCAAATTTACTACCATAACAGTTTATAATGACTTCTCCTCTGGCTGCAAATATAGATATTTTTGTGGGTGAAAAATATAAAAGAGGAAGTTATTAGCATTAGACAGAATTTATGTAGCATAAATTCACTTCTGTAGGTCACATAAAATGATGACTGAGAATGATGTAAGTTAAAAAATTATTACGTATAAATTAGGGACTAATAGTAAAATTTGAAAGACTATCCATTTGTCCTAGCAGGGTATCCAGAGTACAGAAAAAAATGAAGATATAAGGGACAGAGGACCATGGTATTTGTTCCTTTGGCTGGGTCCAAAAATCCAGACTTCTGGTCATCATTTAATTCCTCACAACTACAGCAAGTTTAGTGTATAAAATAACTGAGCACTCAGAGATGGAACAGCTTCCCAGATTTTACCTACTTTTAAATTATTTGGACTCGAAAATCTGGTTGGACCTGTTAGGTTGTGATGGTCAGAGTAGAAGTTTGGCATTTCATCTTCCTCTCCCTTCTCTCCTTCCTAATGCCTTTGTGTATTCTATAAATGTAGGGGTTTGGGAAAGGATGAAGGAATAATTAAGAAGAACAGAGCCTTTCTTGCCCTTTGTTCTTTGCTGTCTATTGCCCCAAGGCAGAACCTTAATTATAGTTCTGAAATTCAAAGGTAGCTTATTTAGATTAATAGAAAGGGAACTGTCATTTCAGAATAGGCAAAGTTGTGATTACTCCCAAATTATTTCCAAAATCCAGTCTGTTCTGGATCCTCTTTCTTAGGATTTTGTTTGGTGTAGGATAATAATGGTTATCAGAATTAACTCAGGTAGTTATTGGAAGGCAATTTTCTTTTTGAGCTAGTTTCGTATGCCAGCCACTGTTTTAGGACCTGGAGACAATGTATGAACAAACAAAGTTCTTGTTTCCTGGAGCTTAGGTCCAGTGATAGAGCCGAGAGATAATCATAAAAATATAATATGATTTCAAGTAGCATTAAGTACTTTGAAAGGAAGCAAAGCAAGATAAAGTATAGGAAATGATGGGTATGTGTATCCTTTCTGTTGAGGTAGTGTATGGATAAGTGATTTCCACAAAATGAGAGAACAGGGCAAGCAATAATTTGAGGGAAGAGCTGTCCAGGTAACAGAGCAAGTGCAAAAGCTTTGAGGGAAGCATGTGCTTGGCAGAAAGCCAGTGTGATTGGAGCAGAGTCAGAGTATGTGTGAAGGGAACAATTAGAAAGGTATTCTGAGAACAGATCATAGAGAACCTAGGAGGTCATAGGTTAGGATATTACATTTTACATTAAGTATGATGGGAATCTATTGAGAGTTAAAAGTACATGTATTTTGTTTTTAATTTCTGTGGGTATATGGTATATGTATTCATGGGCTATGTGAGATATTTTGATACAGGTGTATCAGTCCATTTTCACACTACTATAAAGATACTACCTGAAACTGGGTAATCTATAAAGGAAAGAGGTTTATTTGACCCCAGTTCTGCATGGCTAGGAGGCCTCAGGAAACTTACAATTATGGTGGAAGGGGAAGTAGGCTCCTTCTTCACAAGTCAGCAGGAGAGAGTGAGTGCATGAAGGAGAAACTATAAAACACTTAAGAAACCATTAGATCTCATGAAAACTCACTCACTGTCATGAGAAAAGCATGGGGGAAACTGCCCCCATAATCTGATCACCTCCCTCCCTCATCATGTGGGGATTACAGTTTGAGATGAGATTTGGATGGGGACACAGAGCCAAACCATATCAACAGGCATGCAATGCATAATAATCACATCAGGGTAAATGGAGTATCCTTCTCCTCAAGCATTTATCCTTTGTATTACAATCCAATTATACTCTATTAGTTATTTAAAATTATTATTGACTATAGTCACCCTGTTGTGCCATCAAATACTAGGTCTTCTTTATTCTATTTTTTCGTATGATGAATTATCCCCACTTGCCACTCCCACCACCCCTACCTTGCCCAGCCTCTAGTAATCATCCCACTCTCTATCTCCCTGAGTTCAATTGCTTTTAGTTTCACTCCCACAAATAAGTGCAATCATGTGAAGTTTGTCTTTCTGTGCATGGCTCATTCACTTAGCATAATGACCTCCAGTTCCATGCATGCTGTTCCAAATGACAGGATCTCATTCTTTTTTAGGTCTGAGTAGTATTCCATTGTATATGTACCGCATTTTCTTTATCCATTCATCTATTCACAGACACTTAAGATGCTTCCCCATCTTGGCTATTGTGAACAGTGCTGCAATAAATATGGGAGTGCAGATATTTCTTTGATATAGTGATTTCCTTTCTTTTGGGTATATACCCAGCAGTGGGTTTCCTGGATCATATTGTATCCTCTTTTTAGTTTTTTGAGGAACATCCAAACTGTTCTCCATAGTGGTTGTACTAATTTACATTCCCCAAAACAGTGTACTAGGGTTCCTATTTCTTCACATCCTCACCAGCATTTGTTATTGCCTGTCTTTTGGATAAAAGTTATTTTAACTTGGGTGAAATTATGATCTTGGCTCACTGCAACCTCTGCGTCCTGGGTCCAAGCAATTCTCCTACCTCAGCCTCCCAAGTAGCTAGGATTACATACCCACACCACCATGCCTGGCTAATTTTTGTTTTTTTGTTTTTGTTTGTGTTTTTTTGAGACAGAGTCTTACTCTGTTGCCCAGGTTGGAGTGCAGTGGCATGATTTCAGCTCACTGCAACCTCTGTCTACTGTATTCAAGTGACCCTTTCACTTCAGCCTCCCTGGTAGCTGGGACTACAGGCATGCACCACCATGCCTGGCTAATTTTTGAATTTTAGTAGAGACAAGGTTTCACCATGTTGGCCAGGCTGGTCTCGAGCTCCTGACCTCAAGTGACCTACCTGTTTCAGCTTCCCGAAGCGCTGGGATAACAAGTGTGAGCCACCATGCCTGGCCTGTAGTTTTGATTTGTATTTCTCTGATGATCGATGATGTTGAGCACCTTTTCATATGTTTGTTTGCCATTTTTTGTCTTCTTTTGAGAAATATCTACTCAGATCTTTTGCCTGTCTTTTAATTGGATTATTAGATTTTTTTCTGTAGAATCATCTGAGCTCCTTATATATTCTGGTTATGAATCCTTTGTCAGGTAGTTTGCAAATATTTTCTCCCATTCTGTGGATTCTCTCTTCAGTTTGCTAATTGTTTCCTTTGTTGTGAAGAAGGCCTTTAACTTGATGTGATCCCATTTGCCCATTTGTGCCTTGGTTGTTTGTGCTTATGGGGTATTACTGAAGAAATCTTTGCCCAGTCCAATATCCTGGAGAGTTTCTCTGTAGGAGATGGGCCAGGGTGGTGGGAAAAATTATAGGGAAAGATGCAAACCTTCTTAGAAGGTCAGGAGGTTTTGCAAAATCTTTGAATGAGGATATAGCTGAAGGCAGCCAGATTCTCTTATCTGGAGCCTGAGAGCGAAAGGTAGATAACAAGGGAATGTAAATGAACTTATCTAGATAAGTTTATTTACTCTTTTCTCCAGAAACAAACCTTTGATCATTCACATGCAAGATTGCTCTTGCAGTCAACAATGCTTATTACCCCAAAATTTTGTATGCTCCAAGCCTTTGTCATTAAATCTGTACTAAATAAATGTGAGTGTCGCTGGGTTAGGGGAACTGCTAACTCTCTTCAGCCCCTAATGTCGGCAGTCCTGTATCCCGCTCTTTCACTGGATACCTGTGTCTGAGTACTCCTTTCATCTGTTGCTCAGCCAGAGTCTGCAAGACAGACTCAGCATTTCCCCAGTGGTTTCTTTTAGTAGTTTCACAGTTTGAAGTCTTCGATTTAAGTCTTTAACCCATTTTGATTTTATTTTTGTATGTGGAGAGATAAGGGTCAAGTTTTATTCTTTAGCATATAGATATCCAGTTTTCCCAGCACCATTTATTGAAGAGACTGTCGTTTTCCCAATGTATGTTCTTGGCACCTTTGTCAAAAATGAGTTCTCTGTATGTGTATAGATTTGTTTCTGGGTTATCTCTTCTGTTCCATTGGTAATGTGTCTGTTTTTACACTAGTACCATGCTGTTTTGGGTTACTATAGCTCTGTAGTATAATTTGAAGTCAAGTAATTTGATTCCTACAGTTTTGTTCTTTTTGCTCAAAATAGCTTTAGCTACTCTGGGTCTTTTGTGGTTCCATATAAATTTTAGGATTGTTTTTTCTATTTCTGTCATTAAGAATGTCATTGGTATTTTGATAGGGACCACATTGAATCTGTGAATTGCTTTGGGTAGTATCAACATTTGAACAATATTGATTCTTCCAATTCATAAACATGAAATATCTTTCCATTTTTTTTGGTGGCCTTTTCAATTTCATCAGTGTTTTATAATTTTCATTGTAGAGATCTTTCACTTGTCTGAATAAGTTAATTTTTAGGTATTGTATTTTATTTGTAGCTATTGTAAATGGGATTACTTTCTTGATTTCTTTTTCAGATTGTTTACAGTTGATATATAGAAATGCTACCGATTTTCATATGTTGATTTTTTATCCTGGAATTTTACTGAATTTATCAGTTCTAATAGTTTTTTGGTGTAGTCTTTAGATTTTTCCAGATATAAGATTATATCATCTGCAAACAAGGATAATTTGACTTCTTCTTTCCCAATTTGGATGCCTTTTATTTCTTTCTCTTGTCTGATTGCTCTAGCTAGGACATCCAGTATGATCTTGAATAACAGTGGTGAAAATGGACACCTTTGTGTTCCAGATCTTAAAGGAAGGGCTTCCAATTTTTCCCCATTGAGTATGATATTAGCTGTGGGTCTTTCCTATATGGCTTTTAGTATGTTGAGGTATGTTCCTTCTATTTCCAGTTTTTTGAGGGTTTTTATCATAAAGGGTTGTTGAATTTTGTCAAGTGCTTTTTCCACATCAATTGAAATGACCATAGGGTTTTGTTCTTCATTCTGTTGACATGATGTATCACATTGATTGATTTACATATGTTGAACCATTCTTTCATCCCTGGGATAAATCCCACTTGATCATAATATAAATGATCATTTTAATGTGTTGTGGAATTCAGTTTGCTAATATTGTGTTGAGAATTTTTGCATCAGTTTTCACCAGGGATATTAACCTGTAGCTTTTTTTTTTTTGATGTGTCTTTGTCTGGTTTTGGTATCAACGTAATACTGTCCTTGAAGAATAAGTTTGGACGTATTCTCTTCTCCTCTATTTTTTGGAACAGTTTGAATAGTATCAATGCTAGTTCTTTAAATGTTTGGTAGAATTTGGCAGTGAAGCCATCAGGTCCTGGGCTTTTCTTTGCTTGGAGGCTTTTTATTATTGCTTTTATCTCATTTGTTGTTGGTCTGTTCAGGTTTTTGATTTCTTCGTGGTTCAATCTTAGTAGGTTGTATGTATCTACGAATTTGTTTCTTCTAGATTTTCCAGTTTATTGGCATATAGTTGCTCATAGTAGTCACTAATGATCCTTTGAATTTCTGCAGTGTTGGATGTAATGTCTCTTTTATTATCTCTGATTTTATCAATTTGGGTCTTCTCTCCTTTTTTCTTAGTCTGGCTAAAGTTTTGTCAATTTTGTTTATCTTTCCACAAAACTACCTGTTTATTTGATTGATCTTTTGTATTGTTGTCTTCATTTCAGTTTCATTTATTTCTGCTTTGATTTTTATTATTTATTTTCTTCCACTATTTTTAGGTTTGGTTTGCTCTTGCTTTTCTAGTCCTTTAAGATGTATCATTACATAGGTTTTGGTATGTTGTGTTTTCATTATCATTTTTTTCAAGAACACTTTCAATACACTTCTTAGTTTTTTCTTGAACCCACTGGTCATTCAGGAGCATATTACTTAATTTCCATTTGTTTTTGTAGTTTCCAAAATTCCTCTTGTTATTGATTTCTGGTTTTCTTTCATTATGGTGAGAAAAGATGCTTGATATTATTTCAATTTTTTAAAACATTTTAAGACTTGATTTGTTACTGTATTCATCTATTTTCATGCTGTTGATAAAGATATACCCAAGACTGGGGAATTTACAAAAGAAAGAAGTTTAATGGACTTACAGTTCCACATGGCTGGGGAGGCCTCACAATCATAGTGGGAGAAAAGGAGGAGCAAGTCACATCTTACATGGATGGTGGCAGGCAAAGAGAGAGCTTGTCCAGGGAAGCTTCCATTGTTAAAACCATCAGATCTCGTGAGACTCATTCACTATCGCAAGAACAGTGCAGGAAAGACCCACCTACATAATTCAATCACCTCTCACTGGGTTCCTCCCATGACATGTGGGAATTGTGGAAGTTACAATTCAAGATGAGATTTGGGTGGGGACACAGCCAAATCATATCATTCCACCCCTGGCCCCTCCCAAATCTCACATCCTTTTTACATTTTAAAACCTATCATGCTTCCCAACTGTCCCCCAAATTCTTAACTTGTTTCAGCATTAACCCAAAAGTCCACAGTCCAAAGTCTCATCTGCACCAAGGCAAGTCCTTTCTGCCTATGAGCCTGTAAAATCAAAAGCAAGCTAGTTACATCATAGATACAGTGGGGGTACAGGTATTAGGTAAATACAACCATTCCTAATGGGAGAAATTGGCCAAAACAAAGGGGCTACAGGCCCCATGCAAGTCTGAAATCCAGCAGGGAAGTCAAATCTTAAAGACTCCAAAATAATCTCTTTTTGACTTCATGCCTCACATCTGGGTCATGCTGATGCAAGAGGTGGATTCCCACAGCCTTGGGCAGCTCTACCCATGTGGATTTGCAAGGTACAGGCTCCCTCCTAGCTACCTTCATGGGCTGGTGTTGAGTGTCTGTGGATTTTCCAGATGCACAGTGCAAGCCATCAGTGGATCTACCATTCTGGAGTCTGGAAGATGGTGGCCCTCTTCTCACAGCCCCACTAGGCAGTGTCCCACTAGGGACTCTGTATGGTGGCTCTGCACCACATTTCCCTTCTGCACTACCCTAGCAGAGGTTCTCCATGAGGGTGCCACACTTGTAGCAAACTTCTGCTTGGACATCCAGGTGTTTCCATTACATCCTCTGAAATCTGGGTGGAGGTTCCCAAACCTCAATTCTCGAACTCTGTGCATCCGCAGGCTCAACACCACGTGGAAGCTTCCAAGGCTTAGGGTTTGCACCCTCTGAAGCCAAGGCCTGAGCTCTACCTTGGCTCCTTATAATCATGGCTGGAGCGGCTGGGATGCAGGGCACCAAGTCCCTAGACTGTACATAGCATGGGGACCCTGGGCCCAGCCCACAAAACCATTTTTTCTTCCTAGGCCTCTGGGTCTGTGATGGGACGGGCTGCCATGAAGATCTCTGACATGTCCTTGAGACATTTTTTCCATTGTCTTGGTGATTAACATTTGACTCCTCATTACTTATGCAAATTTCTGCAGCCAGCTTGAATTTCTCTTCAGAAAGTGGGATTTTCTTTTTCAATGCATTGTCAGGCTGCAAATATTCCAAACTTTTATGCTCTGCTTCTCTTGTAAAACTGAATGCCTTTAACAGCATCAAAGTCACATCTTGATTGCTTTTCTGCTTAGAAATTTCTTCCTCCAGATACCCTAAATCATCTCTCTCATGTTCAAAGTTCCATAAATCTCTAGGGCAGGGGCAAAATGTCACCAGTCTCTTTGCTAAAATGTAACAAGAGTCACCTTTACTCCAATTCCCAACAAGTTCCTCATCTCCATCTGAGACCGCCTCAGCCTGGACCTTATTGTTTATATCACTGTCAGCATTTTTGTCAAAGCAATTCGACAAGTCTCTAGAAAGTTCCATATTTTCCCACATTTTCCTGTCTTCTTCTGAGCCCTCCAAACTCTTCCAACCTCTGCCTGTTACCTAGTTCCAAAGTTGCTTCCAGATTTTCGGGTATCTTTTCAGCAATGTCCCATTCTATTGGTACCAATTTACTGTATTTGTTCATTTTCACACTGCTGATAAAGACATATCTGAGACATATCTGAGGCATTTTACAAAAGAAAGAGGTTTAATGAACTTGAAGTTCCACGTGGCTAGGGAGGCTTCACAATCATGGTGGAAGGCAAGGAAGAGCAAGCGACATCTTACATGGATGGCAGCAGGCAAAGAGAGAGTTCGGGCAGGAAAGTCCTGCTTTAAAACAGTCAGATCTTGTGAGACTCACTCACTATCATGAGAACAGCACAGGAAAGATCTGCCCCTATAATTCAATTACCTCCCACTGGGTTTCTCCCATGATGCATGGGAATTGTGGGAATTACAATTCAAGATGAAATTTGGGTGGGGACACAGCCAAACCATATCTGTTACCTAACATGGTCTATTGTAGAGAATGATCTTTTTGCTGAGGAGAAGAATGTGTATTCTGTAGCCATTGGGTGAAACGTTTTGTAAATATCTATTAGGTCTATTTGGCCCACAGTGCAGATTGAATTCAATGTTTTTTATTTTCTGTCTAATGCTGAAAGTGGGATGTTGAATTCTCTCACTATTATTGTACTGGGGTCTATCTCTGTCTTTAGCTCTAGTAATATATGCTTTATATATCTAGGTGCTCGAGTGTTGGGTGCCTGTGTACTTACAATTGTTATATCCTCTTGCTGAATTGACCCCTTTATCATGATATAATGACCTTTGTCTCTTCTTATAGTTTTTGTCTTTAAATTATTTTGTCAGACATAAGTATAGTTACTTCTGCTCTTTTTTGGTTTCCATTGGCACAGAATTTCTTTTTCCATCCTTTTATTTTCAGTCTATGTATATTATTATATGTGAAGTGTGTTTCTTGCAGGCAACAGATCAATAGGTCTTGTTTCTTCATCCCATTCAGCTACTCTATGTTTTTTTATTTAAAAGTTCAGTTCATTTACATTCAATGTTATTATTGATAAGTACAGACTTAATCTTGCCATTTTGTTATTTGTTTTCTGGTTGTTTTGTGGTCTTCTGTCCTTTCTTTCCTTCCTGTCTTCCTTATGGTGAAGGTGACTTCCCAGGTGATATGACTTAATTTCTTGATCTTTATTTTTTTGTGTATCCATTGTATGTTTCTTTTTTTGAGGTTACCACATGGCTTGCAAGTGCTATCTTATAATCCTTTATTTTAAACTGATGACAACTTAACAATGATTGCATAAACACACAAACAAAAAATAAAAACTCGATGCTTTATCTTTGTTCTCTTGCTTTTTAACTTTTTGTTGTTTCTCTTTATATCATATTGTACTGTCTTGAAAAGTTGTTGTAGTTATTATTTTTGATTGGTTCATCTTTCAGTCTTTCTACTTAACATAACAGTAGTTTACACACCAGAGTTACAGTGTTATAATATTGTGTGTTTTTCTGTGTACTTACTTTTACCAGTGAGATTTGTACCTTCAGATGATTACTTATTACTCATTAGTGTCCTTTACCTTCTGATTGTAGCATTCTCTTTATCATTTCTTTTAGCACAGGTCTGGTGTTGATGAAATCTCTCAGATTTTGTATGTCTTGGGAAAGTCTTTATTTTTCCTTCATGTTTGAAAGATATTTTTGCAGTATATACTATTCTAGGGTGAAGGTTTTTTTTCCTTTAGCAGTAAATATGTCATGCTTCTCTCTCCTGGCCTGTAAAATTTCACCTGGAAAGTCTACTGGCAGACATATTGGAGCTCCATTGTATGTTATTTGTTTCCTTCTTCTTGTTGTTTTTAAGATTCGTTCTTTACACTTGACCTTTGGGAGTTTTGATTATTAAATGCCTTGAGGTTGTCTTCTTTGGGTTAAATCTGCTTCATGTTCCATATCCTTCTTGTTAGCCACTTCGTGTCTTGAATATTAATATCTTTTTTTTAGGTTTGGGAAGTTCTGTTACTAGCCCTTGAATAAACTTTCTACCCCTATTTCTCTCTCCACCTCCTCTTTAAGGCCAATAACTGTTAGATTTGCCCTTTTGAGATTATTTTCTACGTCTTGTAGATGTGCCTCATTGCTTTTTACTCTCTTGTCTTTTGTCTTCCCTGACTGTGTATTTTCAAATGGCCTGTCTTCAAGCTTACTAATTCTTTCTTCTCCTTGATTAATTCTGCTATTAAGGAGCTCAATGCATTATTTATTGTGTCAATTGAATTTTTTAATTTCAGAATTTCTGCTTGATTCTTTTAAATTATATCAATCTCTGTGTTAAAATTATCTGAGCGAATTCTGAATTCCTTCTCTGTGTTATCTTGGATTTCTTTGAGTTTCCTCAAAACAACTATTTTGAATTATCTGTTTGAAAGGTCACATATCTCTCTTCCTCCAGGATTGGTCCCTGGTGCCTTATTTAGTTCATTTTATGTGGTCCTGCTTTTGTGGATGGGCTTGCAGATGTTTGTTGGTGTTTGGGCACTGAAGAGTTTAGTATTTATTGTAGTTTTTGCAGTATGGGCTTCTCTCTACCTAGCCCTTCTGGGAAGGCTTTTCACATATTCAAAGGGACTTGGATATTGAGATCTAAGTCATATCTGTGTTAGGGGGCACCCATAGCAAGAACACTATGGTTCTTGCAGACTTATAGAGGTACCACCTTGGTTTTCTTTGATAAAATCTGGAATTTTCTTGGATTACCAGGCAGAGACTCTTCTCTTGCTTTACTTTCTCCCAAACAGAGTCTCTCTCTCTCTCTCTCTTTCTCTGCTGAACTTCCTGGAGGTAGGGTTGGGGTGATACAATTACCCCTGTGGCCATCACCACTGGGACTGTGCTGGGTCAGACCTGAAGCCAGCACAGCACTGTTTCTCAACAAAAGCCTTCTGTTACCACTAATTGGCTACCTCCTATGTTCACTCAAGTCTCCAGGGCTTTGCAGTCAGCAGGTGGTGAAGCCAGCCAGGTTTGTGTCCTTCCTTTTGGGTTAGCAAGTTCCTCCAGGCCCTGGGGTCGGAGTCCAGAGATGTCATCCTGAAGACAGAGAATGGAGTAAAAAACCTTAGAAATCTACCGGTGCTTTTCCTACCATGGCTATTGGCACTTAAATCACAAGACAGTGTTCTTCCCACTCTTCCATTTCCACAGGGAGAGGAACCATGCCTTATGGCCACGATCACCACAGGCCTATGGGGACTACTGTCAGACTACCACTGATGTTCACTTAAAGTCCAAGGGCTCTTCTGTTAGCTTGCGGTGAATGCTACCAGGCCTAAGACTTATTCTCTAGGGAACTGAGTTGTTCTCTGGCCCAGGGCAGGTTCAGAAATGCAATTCAAGAGCCAAGGCCTAGTATAGAGGACTCCAAGAGCCTCCTTGCTGCTCTACCTACATTACTGTGGTTGAGCTGGTACCTAAGGTGCAAGATAAAGTCCTTTTTAATTTCCCTCTGCTTTTCTAAAGCAGAAAGAATCTCTATCATAATCACTACAGCTGGTAATGTGCTGAGTCTCACCTGAAGACGGCATGTCTCAGAGTCTTACCCATGGCCCATGGTGTATACTGGGGTATCACTTCTGGTTATTCAGGGCCCAAGAGCTCTTTAGTCAGCAGGTGATGAATCCTGCCAATACTGGATCCTACCCTTTAAAGCAAACGGTTTCTTTCTGCCCCAGGGTGTGTCTAGAAATGTCATCCAGGAGCTAGGGCCTGGACTGAGGGCCTCATGATTGGTGTGCTATCCTACTGTGGCTGAGCTGATATCAAGATGCAAGGCAAAGTCTTCTTTACTCTTCCCTCTTCTCTCTTCAAGCAGAAGGAAGGAGTCACTTTTGTTGCTGTGAGCTGTACTGTCTGGAGATGGGGGAGGGGTGGTGCAAGCACTCCCTTAGGTGCTCCAGCTGGTGTCTCACTATGTTGCTTGCCTCCCAAGTCCACTGGCTGTGAGCCCATATAGTACAAGCACTTGGCCAGGAATTGCAGTCATTGTAGTTTAGACTGCCTTTCAAGTATATTTAGGATCCTAAAACACTTTAGTCTTAGTGGCGATGATTGCCAAAACCAAGTTCTGTCTGCTGGAATGGGCAGTTCCCCTCTTGCTAGGGCTGGCCTAAATCTTCCTTCTGTATGGATTTGCTTTCCATCGTGACAAGGCAGCACTGAGTTCAATGCGAAGTCCCGCAGTTGCTGCACTCTTCCTCTACCAAGTGCACAGATTTTTCTCAGTGCTACACAACTGCTGCTAGGGGATGGGAAAGGGGTGCTTTTAGTAATTCAAGACTGTCTTTCCTACCCTCTTTGATGCCTTTTTCAGCCATATAAAGTTATAACCAGGTCCTGTAATTGCTCACCTGATTTTTGGTTCTTATGAAGGTAATTTTTTGGTGTAGTTATTAAATTTGTTTTTCCAAATTTAATAGGAGGGACAATTGGTGGAGGCTTCTATTCAGCCATCTTGCTTTGCCCCTTCTCTTGGAGAGTTTTAGTGGAAGAAAAACATGATAGTATTTATATTTGCAAAAGAATTCCTCTGGCAGAAGAAAATTATACTGGATAGAAATTTGTTCTACACAGAGGTATGAAGGACACTGGAAATGGTGACTATATAGCTAAATATAAAATACTTTATTGTCTTTACATCTAAATAGATTAAAAAGAAAATTGACTGTTTAAAGTAAAAATAACAATAAATTACAAGATTTGTAACATATGTAGAAGTAAAATGGCCGGGCGTAGTGGCTCATGCTTGTAATCCCAGCACTTTGGGAGGCCGAGGCGGGCGGATCATGAGGTCAGGAGATCGAGACCACGGTGAAACCCCATCTCTACTAAAAAATACAAAAGATTAGCCGGGCGTGGTGGCGGGCGCCTGTAGTCCCAGCTACTCAGAGAGGCTGAGGCAGGAGAATGGCGTGAACCCGGGAGGTGGAGCTTGCAGTGAGCCGAGATTGCGCCACCGCACTCCAGCCTGGGTGACAGAGCGAGACTCCATCTCAAAAAAAAAAAAAAAAAGAAGTAAAATATATATCAACAATAGCACAATAGCCATTTGTTCATTGTCTCCAGGACCCGGAACAGTGGCTAGCCTATAGAACTAGCCCAGAAAGAAAACTGCATTCTAGTAAGTACCTGAGTTAGTTTTGGGAGAGGAGGGAGAGGAGAAATGAAGTATGTTTTTTATGTTATTACACTACAGGTGTAGTGGTAAATTATTATTTGAAGGTAGACTGTGATAATTTAAAGATATACACTATAGGCTGAGGATAGTGGCTCATACCTGTAATCCCAGCACTTTGGGAGGCCGAGGTAGGAGGATTGCTTGAACCCAGGAGTTTGAGACCAGCCTGGGAAACATGGTAAAACCTCATCTCTACCAAAAAAATACAAAAACAAAAACAAAAATTTACTGAGCGTACTGGCGTGCACCTATAATCCCAGCTGTTCAAGAGGCTGAAGTAGGAGGATTGCTTGAACCTGGGATGTGAAGGTTGCAGTGAGCTGAGATCATACCACTACAGTCTAGCCTGGGTGACAGAGACTCAGTTTTAAACATATATATATATCTCACTATAAACCATAAACAACAAGTAAAATGCCAAAACAAAAAGTCATAGCTAATAAACCAATAAAAGAGAGAATATAAAATTATAAAAAATTAATTCAAAAAAAGAGAACAAGGAAAAAGGGAATAAACAATAGATCAGAGAAATAGAAAACAAATAGAAATGTGATAGATTTAAACTCAATCACACATGAACAATTATTAAATATAAATGGTCTAAATACTCCAATTAAAAGGCAGAGATTGAGTAGAAGAAAAATCAAGACCCAATTATGTATGGGTTACAAAATTCAAGTTACACAAAGTAGGTTTTCTGACCACAATAGAATTAAATTATAAATAAATAACAGGAGGACAGAAAACCAAACACATGTTCTCACTCATAAGTGGGAGTTGACCAATGAAAACATATGGACACAGGGAGGGGAACATCACACCCTGAGGCCTGTTGGGGGATGGGGAGCAAGGGCAGGGATAGCATTAGGACAAATACCTAATGCATGCAGGGCTTAAAACCTAGATGATGGGTTGATGGGTGCAGCAAACCACCGTGGCACATGTATACCTATGTAACTAACCTGCATGTTCTGCACATGTATCTGAGAACTTTAAGTATAATAATAAAAAAAAACAGGAGGATAGCTAAGAAATCTCTAAATATTTGTAAACTAACACTTTTCTAAAGAATCTGTGAATTAAATAATAAATTTTAAAAAAGTTAATTTTATTTTCAATGGAATACAAATAAAATGCTAAACAAAAATTATTTGATACAGTTAATATAGTAATTACAGAAATATTTCTAGCACAAAAGATTTATATTCATTTGACAAGAAAAAGGTCTCAAAGTAATGACTTCAGCTAAGAGCAAATGAAACATAAAATAAGCAGAAGAAAGGAAATAAAGATCAGATAAAAATAAATGAATTAGAAAATAGAAAATAAATACTGGAAATCAATGGACTCACCAGATGGTTTTTGGGATTAATATAATTAATAATCCTGGCCAGGCATGGTGGCTCACACCTGCAATCCTAGCACTTTGGGAGGCTGAGATGTGCAAATCACTTGAACTCAGGAGTTTGAGATCAGCCTGAGCAACATGGTGAAACCCCATCTCTACCAAAAATACCAAAAATTAGCCGGGTATGGTGTTGCATGCCTGTGGTCCCAAGTATTCGGGAGGCTGAGGTGGGAGGATTGCTTGAGCTGGGAGGTGGAGGTTGCAGTGAGTTGAGATTGTGTCACTGCACTCCATCTTTGGCAACACAGTGAGACCCTGTCTCAAAAAAATTAATAATCCTGTAGCTAAATCAATCAAGATTAAAAGAAAATATAAACACCAAGAATATGAATTAAAATTATGGTAGATTCTACAGGTATAACTTTGTGCCAATGTAGTTAGCCATTTAAATGAAATGTTCAAATTCCTTGAAAGTCAATCTACCACAGTTTACTCAAGAAAAAATAGATAACCTCAATACTTCTAAATCTATTTAACAAGTGAATTTGTAGTTTAGATCTTTCCAAAATAAAAATTCCATGTAAGATATTTTCATTGATGAATTCTACCATATATTTAAGAAAGGAATAATATACATTTTACACAAACTCTTCCAGGAAATAGAGGGAAAGGAAAAGTTTCTAACTCATTCTATGAGGATAGTATTATTCTAATACAGAAAGCAGGCAAAGATAATAGAACAGTAGAAAATTACAGACCAGTATACATCACGAACATAGATAAAGATATTCATAGCAAAATTTTAGCCAATTCAATCAAATAATATATGGAAATGAGAACACATGACAGTCAAGTGGTGTTTATTCCAAGAATGCAAGGTTTAACCAACCTTAACATTTAAAAAAGAATGAAAGCAAGTCCGTGTATTACTAGACTGTATTAGCTCAGGCTGTCTAACAAAATACTATGGACTGGGTGGCTTAAGCAACAGAAATTTATTTCTCACAGTTCTGGTGGCTGGGAAGTCCAAGATCAAGGTTCTGGCATAGTTTCATTTCTGGTGAGGACTCTTTTTTTTTTTTTCACTTGCATACAGTCACCTTTTTGTCTTCACATGGTGGAGAAAGAAGTAATTCTGGTGTCTCTTCATTTGCTTATTGGGGCACCAGCCCTATTGGATTAGTATTCCAATCTTATGACCTCATCTAACCTTTATCATCTCCTCACAGGCCATATCTCCAAATATAGTGACAACGGGGTTAGGGTTTCAATATATAAATTTTGAGGGGGAGGGGGACCCAAACTTTCAGTGTATAACACAGACTAAAAAGAAAAAAAAAACACAATTATCTCAAAAGATGCAGAAAATACATTTGACAAAATTCAATGCCCACTCCTGATAAAAATTCTCTGCAAATGAGTAATAGAAGAGGATATCCTCACATTGGTAAAGAGCATTCATGAAAAACTGAGCTAATATCATATATCATGGTGAAAGACTTCCTGTATTACCCCTACAAGGCATGGATTTTTGCTCTTACCACTTACTTCTATTCAACATCCTACTAGAGGTTCTAGCCAAGCAATAAAGCAAGAAAAACAAATAAAAGTTATCTACATTAGAAAGGAAGAAAAAGAAATACCTTTAGTCATGTATGACATGATCATTATATAGAAAATTCTATGAAATCTGGAAAAAAGGCACTAGAACTAAGAGGTGAGTTTAGCAAGATTGTAGGATACAAGATTGATATGAAAATCAATCTTTCTAAATATCTGCCTTTCTAAATAACTGAAATGGCAATCAAAAATTCATGTTAAACAATACCATTTATAATAGCATCAAAAATATTGAATATGTACCAATAAAGCTTACAAGATGAAGGGATTACAAAAGGTTATGAGGAAACTTTTGGGAATGATAATTGTGTTCATTATCTTTATTGTGGTGCTGTTTTGAGGATATTCATATGTTAAAATTATTCACTTTAGTTTAATTTATTGTATGTCAATTGTGTTTTTCAATAAGGTGATTAAAATTGCATTATAATAAAACTGATAAATGTACTTTTATTTTTTCCCAGCAAAAATAACTTGTCCTATCTAAAAGTTAAATAGTAGGCAGAGTTTTATTTAAGAAACTTTACAATGAAAGCAGAAATATGATCTATTGTTTCCTATTACATGTATCCATGGACCCTTTTATTGTATATTATTCGCTATTTTAAGAGATCATCTTATTTTCCAATTCTGGCTTGAAACAACTTAAAAGATCAGTTCAATAAATTATAATATATTCACTCCATAAAATAAAACACAACTCTTCAGAAGAATCAACTAAGTTTACATTTATAGACCTGGAAGGCTATCCATAATGTAATATTAAAGTAAAAGAAAATTGCAGAATAACAAATTAGGATCCCATTTTTGTAAAAGGAAGGAACAGGCCGGGCGTGGTGTCTCACACCTGTAATCCCAGCACTTTGGGAGGCCAAGGTGGGCGGATCACAAGGTCAGGAGTTTGAGACCTGCCTGGCCAATATGGTGAAAACCCCATCTCTACTAAAAATACAAAAATTAGCCGGGCATGGTTGCGAGTGCCCGTAGTCCCAGGACTCAGGAGGCTGAGGCAGGAGAATCACTTGAACCCAGGAGGTGGAGGTTGCAGTGAGCCGAGATTGCACATTGCACACCAGCCTGGGCAACAGAGTAAGACTCCGCTTAAGAAAAAAAAAGCAAGGAACAATAAACCATTTATAGATGATAAATTAATGTATATATTTGTGTGATAATGGAGAGGGGTGGCAAAAGATTTACATCAGCTATCAACATACCTTGCTGGTAATGGGAATGAAGAAGCACAACTTTTTCCCTCTATTATTTTTCTGGTTACAATGGATGACTATTACTTTTATAAAAACTATCAATGAATTAAAAAATAAAATAATTTAATAAGTTTTCTAGTAAGATACCCATGGACTATAAAGCCATTATTCTGATTTGGTCTTTAGGTATAGCTGCATAAATCATTACTTAAATATAACTACTATATTTTAATTCAGTGGATTTTAATATGAATGTTATACTATTTGTCTGAGTAATGTATACCACTTGCTCTTCCCACACATACAAGCTAGAGGCAAGACCTTAAACAGTCTTCAGTTTCCTCGTAAGTTTATTTTTGAGATTTAAATAAACTGATCCATACTAAAGTACTGAGAAAAGTGACTGATACTTAATTAACATTCAGTAAATTCTATTTATTATTACTAAATGATAATTTATTCTTTTTTTGTATAACTTAGTAACAAGTTGCAACAGATTGTGTTTCCCAAAAGTGGTTTAAATAATATTTCTTCACTCACATGTTCTTCTGCAATCTGATCTTACTTCTACTCCATCAAGAGGTGGAGTTTGGATGTGTACTGTAACTGCTTTGACTATCAGAATCTAGTGGAAGCAAGACTCTCTGCCAGTTCTAAGCAGAACTCCTAACTTATCTTAGCTTTCATTTCCTGAGCTGTGGAATGCTTGCTTTTGGGACAATATCTCTTGGAATGCAGCTGCCATTCTCTGAGAATCTGAAGCCATAGGAAAGACCATATGTAGATGCTCCAGTTGGCAAACCCAGCTGAGCTCCAAATTGACAGCCATCATTAGTCACAAACCACATGAAGGCATCATGGCTGTTTAACTCAGTTGTAACTTGTAATGACTCTAGGCCCAGCTACCATCTGACTGCAACTGCCTAAGACACTCTAAGTGGGGATTATTCACTTGAGCCTAGGAAATCTTCAGAACTATGAAAGATAATGATAAATTGTTTTAAGCTATTTAACACAAATTGTAGTACAATTTTCTTATCAAATATCATAATTTTACTATATATATTTTAGCAGTTTTAATACAGCATGCTGTTTTAAAGTACTTATAATATGGCTGCAAAGCCTATAAAATATTTATTTAAAAATTAATTTGTTGAACTATTTAAGGGTAACATTTTATCTACCAACTTTGGAAACCAACTATTTAACTTGGCATAGAGTAGCATTCTTTGAAATTAGCATAATGTTTTTAACAGATCAGACCTATCTTGCCTTTTACACATTCTCATTCCTTAGTTCATAAATATGTAAAATTTTTATCTTCTTAATCAAAAACGTATATCCATTAGGCATTATGTTACTTTAAAATTGACAATCTGAAAGTCACCAACTACTAGGAGGGTTTCAATAAAAGTAATTTGAGACTGAGGAGGTTTAAGTCATTCTTCAATTTCTCTTTTAATATAGTTGACTCGTTAATTTATAATTCTTATCCCATCCTACACAAGGGTACATATTTCATTTTTATAAAGTTCTTCATGTCATAGATCTTGCAGCTCAAAGAGGACATATACATCATCTAAGGCTTAAGAAGGTAGAAAGTGCATAAAACAAAGCTCTGGACTAGTACTCTGAAAAAGTGGATTGCAGCTCCAGTTGTGTGGCTAGGTTTGGTCACTACACCTTTTAGTTTTGTCTTCTTCCCCTATAGACAGATATTAGCTCTTCTTTAAGGTCCTTTCTACTCTAGTTGGTGACAAAGCAAGTCATTTTTATTATCAGTACTGTCCTCTTTTCCTGCAATACCTCTTTTTTCCCTAACTTTTGAGAAGAGGCCAACTTATGCTATATCACCTTGTTTTTCATGGTTGGCTCAAAGTAAAGGTTATGTCTACCTATAACAGCTGCAAAAAAATAAAGAAACTAAATGTGTGAATATCTCCATTTTTAGACATCCTATTATTATCTGTGTCAATTTCTGTGTTCATATGTGTGTCAATCAAGAAAATATAATATTGGAAAAATTCTAGATAATATGAATTGTGTATGTATATAAATACAATAATTAAAAGCAGTTAGAAACCATCTTCCTAAATCTGTGAATTTCCAACTTTACAATATACCTCTCAAAGTTGTAGTTACATATGATTAGCATTTGAAGATACCTGGCGTATGGGAGCTAAGCTGATTTAGGAGGCTGACGTGAGAGAATTGCTTGAACCCGGGAGGCAGAGGTTGCAGTGAGCCAAGATTGCACCATTGCACTCCAGCCTGGGCAACAAGAGCAAAACTCTGTCTCAAAAAAATATATATATATACAAAGACATTGATAGATAAATCTGTAAAAGGAATAAAAAAAAAACAGGACACAGAAAAATGTTCACCTTTTCAAATAATTGAAGAAAAGCAAATGTATGGTCTCTGAAATGTTTATATTCTTTTCACTTTTTTTTTTTTCTGCTTTATGGTTTCCCTTTTTGTATTATTTATAGTAGTAAAAACTGGAAATGAAAACCCAACATTAGAAGAATGACAATGTAAACTATAGTAGATATATTCTGTGTAACATAAATTCTTTAAAAACATTATTTACAAATGCTATGAAATAAAATGAAAAAATATTATTGAAATATTGTCATATAAGTAAATAAAAACATAGCACTAAGTAATTTGACCGACCTTTTAAAAATACTGGATTAAACATATATTTTTAAATTTTTGAAAAGGGATCCATGACCTAAAAGTAAGAAATATTAAGTCCAAAACGAAAATAAAATCAGGAACCCAGGTAAGTAAACAGAGGATTGAGGCTGGGATATTATTATAACCTGGTGAACTTCAACTTTGATCTGCATTTTGGGGGTAGTGATTTTGGAGTGTGGCGTAGGCACGAGAAAGCAAGCCCAGAATTTGCCCACAGTGTGGGATTAAATAGAAAACATCTCTCACTAAGCTGAAACACTAAATGGCTGTACCTTCTGCTTGGGAGTGAAATAAGAACATTTCAGACAAGACAAACTGAGAGTTTGCCACAACCAGAGGCTAACCAAAGGAAATTTGAAAAGTTTTACTTCAGCTGAAGAAAAGTGATGAAAGATCTGAGATGCAAGGAGAAATGAAAGTGAAGAAAGCTGTAAATATGAGGATAAATTTTAGCAAACATTTATCTATACAAACAATTCTTTGGAGTTAAAAAAACAAGACAAAAAAATTCATGATACTAATAGCATGCAAGTTAGGAGGGAATTACATGAAATTAAAGTGTTCTAAGACCATTGTAATATACAGGTAGAAGAAAAATATATTGATCAATTTTTAACATTGTGAAATTAACTATGGATATTGAAATTTCTGAGGTAACCACCAAAAGAGAACACATGGAATGTTCAACGACCAAATTCATAATAGGATAAAATATTCTACAATCTAAAGTGACATAAGAAAGAAAGTGAAAAACAGAAAAGACAGAGTTTAAAAAATTCAGGTAGAAAGAAATCCAAATGCTTCAGTCAAAAAGTCCAAGATTATTGGCTGGATAATCAGAAAAATAAAATAAAATTGAGAATGTAGACACACCAAAAGTATAATGCTACAAAAACTTAAGAGTAAAAGAACAGAAAGATGTTTTAGACGAAACCCAGACAAAAGAAATGTGGTATAAGTTTATTATTTTTATCATACAAAATAGTTTTAGGCAAAAAGCATAAAAATAAGTAAAGAGGATTAACAATTTTCAGAGATTTTAATATACTTCTCTCAGTAACTGACTGACAAATACAGTAGAAAAAAGTAAGATATAGGCTATTTGAACATGATTAACGATAAAATAATCAGGGTGTCTCACAACTAAAGTGTAAACATTTTTTCCGCAAACACATAAATGTGTATAAATAGAACATTTAAAAAAGTTACTTCATACTGAACCCTAAAGTAAGGGTCCATTTTCTAAAGATTGGCATTTTGCAAACCATATTATTGACCACAATAAAATTAAGCTAGAAAATTTTAATAAAATAATTAGCTAACAAACAAATTCTGTAGATAGAAAATGAAGAAATGAAGCGGGATATTTACCTGATGCCTTCCCAGGTGGGAGCTGGAGTGCACGATAGCTGGCTGCTTCAGAGCTGGCAGGGGCAAACTCCACTCATTCGCTGGTCCACCTATCATGGGACAGGGAGTGCAGGTGAGTGGGTGCAGGAGCCAGGGCAAGTTCTTTTTGGCACTGGAAAGAGTGAACTCCATACCGGCCCTGCGGCAGCATCTTGGGGGCGTGTCTGTGACCCCTGAAATACCAGGAAGAGTGTTACAGTGCCCTTTTTGCTTTGCTGTCCATGGATGGCTTGTTAACAGCTCAGTGGAGGGTCAGTGTGACAGCCTTTTGTACCTACACTCTTGGCACCTGAGTTCTTGTCTGGCATCCAGGAGGAATTAGGTTGCATGAATGAATTGAAGGTGGTAAATGTGGGGGATTTTATTGCCGATGAAAGTGGCTCTCAGCGGGAAAGGGAGCTGAAAGGGGACAGAATGGGAAGGCAATCTTCCTCTAAAGTCCAGCTGTCCTTGGCTGGACTCCTCTCTGAAGGTACATTGTCAAGCTGTTCCTCTGAGATCAAGCTGCTTCTCTCCAACGTCCAGCTGTAGCCTCTAATGTCCAGCTGCTTCTCCTCGCTCTGCCAGCTGATCCTGGCGTTTTTATGGGTGCAGGATGGGGATGGGGTGGGCCGTGAGTGGTTTTGGAAAAGACAACATTCGAGCGGGAAAACAGTGATATGAAATTCTCACTTTGGTTTGTGGTATTGGGCTTTTTGGCTTGAGGGTGGGGTGCTTGCAGGGGATCCACCCTCTTCTGCACAGAATTTCCCTGCACTCTGTCCCTATCATTTCCCTACCTCTGAAGAGGCACATCTAACTGCTATTAGAATACAGATGATGACCAGTCTTAGCTACATCCTGCTGACAGGTGGCATTATTTTGGGGAGGACAGCAGTCAGATTCCTCCCACAGGTCTACCTAAGGGTCCCCGGCAAAAGGGAGCCATTGTCCAAGGCTCTGGTTGCCTGACCATTTAGAATTTGATGGCCTCTAGGTGAGAAGAAACAAGTTTTACAAGGTTAGGTATGCATGGATCAAACATGTGTATTATACAAAAAGGGGTTAAAAGGAAAGAATCTAGTGCAAAAGATTACAGAAATAAGAGATGAAATATACTAATTATTCTGAAAACAACATTGTACCCCATGGTATAGAACAGAATGAAGGTAAGAACAGCAAGCATAGGCAAGACTGTAAAGAGGATATTCATGGAAGGTTAATTATTTTGTGATTTTTTAGCTTGAGGTCCCCAATATCTTCCCATTGGTACTTTGGGTGCTCTTCTGGGTTGACAGAGGTAATTCTGTTGGTTTCCCAGGCCTTTACTCAGGCATAATGAATTCAAGAATCTATTCCAGTGGCCTTCATTGCCGTAGGAGTATAAAGAAGTACAGTGTAAGGTCCCTCCCAGTCTGGCTTATAGAGGGAGAAAGGGAAGGGACTACTTTTACCAGTACTAGGTCTCCTGGGTTGAATAGAGGTGGTCCTAGTTCATGGGGTTGGGTGTCCGACAGTTGTTTCGGTTCCTGTTGGAAATGGGCCAAAGAAGTTATATGTTTAATCAAATCACAGGTTTCTTGGTCTAGTAAGAAATCATTGGTGTGAAAATGCTATCCATACATCACTTCAAAGGGACTCAAACCTAGCCTTGAAGGCATATTTCTACTATGTAGTAAGGTTATGGGGAGACAAGTAGTCTAGGGGAGATGAGTCTCCTGAGACAGTTTCCTGAGATGCCTTTTGATAATATCACTTGTCTTTTCTACCTTTCCTGAGGACTGTGGTCTCCAAGCATGGTGAAGATGGTACTGTATGCCTAGTGCTTTTTGAGACCTCCTGGATGACAACGACCTTGAATGAGGGGCCATTATTGCTCTGGAGTTACTTAGGGCGTCCAAAGTGAGGAATTATCTCATTAATTAGTACTTTCGTCACCTCAGAGGCTTTCTCTGTCTGACATGGAAATTGTCCTATCCATACTAGGAGATACTGGATGCCCCTTTCCTTTGGCATAGGGGTGAAATCCATTTGCTAGTCTTTCCCCAGGTAGCCTCCTGTCCTTTGGGTTCCTGAGGGAAGAAGCCATTGGTTGAGGGTATTATTTTTCAGGCAAGTCTCACAAGCATTAACAACCTGTTTAACCATTTGTATCAGGTTTGTACCTGAGAACAATCTTTGGGACAATTGGTAGGTTTTCTCCTGTAATGCCTATGAAACCCCTCAGTTGCTTGAGGGTTTTGGGGAGCGGAAAGGAGGAGATAGGTTTAATCCTTTCTTTGCCCAGTGTCCTAGGTGGAAGGCCTGGTGAAGGCTTTTAAGAACTTTCCATTAGTTGGCAGCTAGTAGATGAAGCTTGTCATCCTCTGATTGTAGCCATCTTGAGGACTGAAAGATGTATCCCTAAGAAGTGGCCCGTTCTATTTCCACAGGAGAATATTGAGGTTCTGTTTCTCTTATGGGGCCCTCCCAGATTAATGGGGCTTCAAGTGGACCAGAAATCTGGAATCTTCTCACTGCTGATTTAGCTGCTTGGTCTGCCAACCTGTTTCCCTTGGCCACTTCATCCATCCCTTTTTGGTGGCCTTTACAATGTATTACCGCCACTTCCTGTGGGAGGAAAACTGAGAATAATAGTCTGTTAATTTCCTGAAGGTATTTAATGGAGGACCTGTTATCTGTGGGGAAGTTCCTTTCTTTGCAGATAGTGGCAGGGGCATGGAGGACTAGGAAAGTATACTTAGAGTTAGTATAAATGTTAACTGCTTTCCCTTTGCTTAATTCAAGTGCCCTCTTGAGGGCAATTAGTTTGGTTAGTTGAGCACTTGTGCCCAAGGAGAGAGAGGCGCTCTCAACAGGATCATCCAGAGTAACTATTGTATACCCTGCTTTATGGATCCCTTTTTCTACAAAAGAACTTCTTTCCATGAAGAGAATCCAGCCTGGGTTCTCTAAGGGGGTTTCCTTGAGGTCTCCTCCGGCCACATAGGTTTGTACTACTACCTGTTCGTAGTCATGTTTAAGCAACCCAGCTTCCTCTGGGAGGAAGGTGGCTGGATTTAGGGAGGGGCAGGTTCTTAATTGTACTAAAGATCCCTCTAATAACAGAGCTTGATACCTGAGGAGATGGCTGTTCTTTAGCCAGATACTCCCCTTAGAAGATAGTCCTGCCACATTATGCAGAGTATAAATAGTTAAGTTATTGCCCATGGTAACTTAGTAGTCTCTGATCCCAGCAAGGTTATCACTGCAACTGTGCAGAGGCAGGCCAGTCATCCTTTGGTTACCAAATCAAGCTCCTAATTAGGTATCCTGCAGGCTGGTGGGCTGGACCTCAAGCCTTGGTTAGAACTCCCAGGGCCATTCCCATTCTTTCTGACACATAAAGATTTAACATCTTGCCTATGGGGAAACTAAGGGCTGGTGCTTGAAGTAAGGCTTGTTAGAGTTGAGAGTTGGTGAAAGGCCTTTCTAGCCTCCAGTTTCCAATTTACAGAGTGAGTTTTAGCTGCCTGAGTCTCCTTTATTAAGTGATATAAGGGACAAGCTACTTCACCATACCCAGGTATCCACAGTCTGCAGAATCCTGTAATGCCTATGAAACCCCTTAGTTGCTTGAGGGTTTTGAGGGGGGGAAGGAGGAGATGGGCTTAATCCTTTCTTTGCCCAGCGTCCTGGTCCCCTCTGACAAGACCAAACCTAGGTATTTCACTGAAGTCTGACAGAGCTGAACTTTAGATTTTGAAACCTTATATCCTCTGTTAACCAGAAAATTAAGAAGAGCTTTACTGCTCTCCTGAGAGATTTCTTCAGGTGGAGCACAAAGAAGATCATCTGCATATTGTAAAACTTTAACCTGAAGATAAAGGAATGTGGAGAAGTCCCTTGACAATGTCTTCCCAAACAAGTGGAGGCTGTCTCAGAATTCCTGAGGCAACACTGTCCAGGTTAACTGGGTGGTTTGGTTAGAGGGATCCTCAAATGCAAACAAATACTGGGAGTTGGGTTGTAACAGTACACAGAAGGCATCCTTTAGGTCCAGGACTGTGAACCATTTCATTCCCTCAGGTATTTGAGCTAGCAGGGTATACAAATTGGGACTCACCAAGTGAATTGGAACCACAGCCTCATTAATGAGGTAGAGGTCCTGAAATAGTCTCCATTCCCCATTGGGTTTTGTACCCCCAATATCAGGATATTACAAGGGCTATTGCAAGGTTTGAGGAGGCCTTGCAACATTAAGTTATCAATGATGGCTTCCAATCCTTTCCTAATTTCTGGTTTGAAGGCATATTGTTTCTGGCTAGGAAAGATGGGATCCTTAAAGTGGACCTTGACCAGTATAGCAGTTGTGGCATGACCAATTTTCCCTTGAATTGCCCAAACTGCTGGGCAATCTCCCCAGGGGGAGAAAAATAGTTTGTCCTGGGGCCATCAGGGTGGTGGTCCCATATGGGTCAGAATATCCCTGCCCAACAGAGGAGTTGGGCTTTCAGGCATATTTAGAAAGGCATGGGTAAACAAGAGGCTTCCACAACTACAACTCACAAGTTGGGAAAAATATTGGGTTAAAGGCCTTCCTGAGACACCCCTTATGGTCATGCTAAGAGAGAAGAGGAGAACCGAGAGATCAGCCCTGGTGTCTACAAGGAGGTCCACTTTTCTTCCTTCAATTTCTAGAATTATTGGGGCTTCTGGATGGTAATGGTGGTCTGGACCACCGCAGCTGGGGAGAGGGGCCCCAGGACCCATCAGTTCTGCTGGACCATTTGTGAGGTTGGCTCTGGGCCCAGTGAGCAGTGTCCCTGGAGACAGTCCATCTTCCAGTGGTCCCTGTGGCAGTTTGGACAGGACTGAGGTGACTTCCTCATGCTACCTCTGCAATCCTTCCTAAAATGCCCTGGCTTACCACATTTGTATCAGTTAACAGGTGCACCTCAGGAATTCTGGGGTTTGTGTGCTTGCATGTTGGCCATTAAAGCCTCCATCTCTTTCCTGTGTTTCCTCTCTCTCTTGGGCCTCCCTATCTATATTATAAAAGACCAAGGTGGCCACTTTCAGGAGGTTCTCTAAAGTACTCTCTGGCCCCAGGGCCTATTTCTGCAGATTCCTCCTGATATCAGGGACTGCCTGAGTAATAAATTTATCCTTTAGGATTAGTTGTCCCTCAACTGAATCAGGAGACAGAGAGATGTACTTTACCAAGGCCTCTCTTAGCCTTTCCAGGAAGGCAGTGGGATTCTCATGAAATCCCTGGTCTATCATGGATAGATTGGTATAATTGAGAGGATTAGTTCTAGTCCTATGCAAGCCCTCCATTATGTACACCTGAAAATGTCTCCTCTTCCATTCTCCCATCTCATCATTGGGATCCCATTTAGGGTCATCTGCTGGTACTGCTTCTCTTCCAGTTGGATAATGTTTGACCCTTTCCCTGACACCATGTGATACAAAGCTCATTCCCAAATTTCTCTGCTGCTTGCAGAGCAGCCTGCTTTTCAGTGTTAGTCAGGGTTTGAATCAAAAGTAACAATGTTTTTCCAGCAGAGTTCAAATACTTGGGTTATTCTGGAAAGACTCTATATATTTCAGGGTCATCTGAAAGCTTACCAAGATCCCTGCTAATTTGCCTTAAGTCCTGTAGAGAGAAGGAGACCTGACCCTTACTGTGGCCATATTCACCAGGCATCTGTTGGAGGGGCAAGAGTGAGACTGGGGCTTGTCTAGGGTGAAGATTTCAGGGGGCAAGCAAGAGAGAGAAACTGGATAGGAAGGATGGGGTGGACCTGGAAAAGCATGCTGGAGGGAGCTGGCCTCCCTGCTGGAGATGCCTCTGGGATTTCTTTAGTTCCCTGGGATTGCCCCTTGCAGCCTCTTCTGAGATAGCAAATAGGAGGACTGGATCAATCCTACACTGTTGGCAAAGGTCTGGATTACCCTGCAAGGTAAGGAAAGCCTGCACATATGGGGCCTCAGGCCATTTGCCCTCACATTTACAGAAAAGGTCTAACTGCAGGATGGTATAGAAATGAATGGTTCCTTCCTGAGGCCAAGCCAGTCCTTCCTGCAGATTATAATTTGTCCAAATTTTTGTGCAGAGGGCTATGAGGCCAGCCCCACAGCAGCATCTGGCAACAGGTGCCTGTGACCTCTGAAGACACAGAATAAGTGTTGCAGAGCTTTTTTTAACAACATATTTAGAAATAATTTATATCTAAAGAAGAAATCGAAGATGGCCAAATAGGAACAGCTCCAGTCTACAGCTCCCAGCATGAGCGACGCAGAAGACGGGTGATTTCTGCATTTCCAACTGAGGTACCGGGTTCATCTCACTGGGGAGTGTCAGAAAGTGGGTGCAAGACAGTGGGTGCAGTGCACCGAGCATGAGCCGAAGAAGGGCAAGGCATTGCCTCACCCGGGAAGCACAAGGGGTCAGGGAATTCCTTTCCTAGTCAAAGAAAGGGGTGACAGACGGCACCTGGAAAATTGGGTCACTCCCACCCTAATACTGCGCTTTTCCAATGGTCTTAGCAAATGGCACACCAGGAGATTATATCCCACACCTGGCTCGGAGGGTCCTACACCCACGGAGCCTCGCTCATTGCTAGCACAGCAGTCTGAGATCAAACTGCAAGGCGGCAGGGAGGCTGGGGGAGGGGCACCCGCCATTGCCGAGGCTTGAGTAGGTAAACAAAGCAGCCGGGAAGCTCGAACTGGGTGGAGCCCACCGCAGCTCAAGGAGGCCTGCCTACCTCTGTAGACTTCACCTCTGGGGGCAGGGCATTGCCAAACAAAAGGCAGCAGAATCCTCTGCAGACTTAAATGACCCTGTCTGACAGCTTTGAAGAGAGTAGTGGTTCTCCCAGCACGCAGCTGGAGATCTGAGAACGGACAGACTGCCTCCTCAAGTGGGTCCCTGACCCCCAAATAGCCTAACTGGGAAGCACCCCCCAGTAGGGTCAGACTGACACCTCACACTGCGGGGTACTCCTCTGAGGCAAAACTTCCAGAGGAACGATCAGGCAGCAACATTTGCTGTTTACTAATATCTGCTGTCCTGCAGCTTCCGCTGCTGATACCCAGGAAAACAGGGTCTGGAGCAGACCTCCAGCGAACTCCAACAGACCTGAAGCTGAGGGTCTTGACTGTTAGAAGGAAAACTAACAAACAGAAAGGACATCCACACCAAAACCCATCTGTACGTCACCATCATCAAAGACCAAAGGTAGATAAAACCACAAAGATGGGGAAAAAACAGAGCAGAAAAACTGGAAACTCTGAAAATCAGAGTGCCTCTCCTCCTCCAAAGAAACACAGCTCCTCACCAGCAATGGAACAAAGCTGGACGGAGAATGACTTTGACGAGAGAAGAAGGCTTCAGAAGATCAAACTACTCCGAGCTAAAGGAGGAAGTTTGAACCCACGGCAAAGAAGTTAAAAACCTTGAAAAAAAATTAGACGAATGGCTAACTAGAATAACCAATGCAGAGAAGTCCTTAAAGGACCTGATGGAGCTGAAAACCAAGGCATGAGAACTACATGACGAATACACAAGCCTCAGTAGCTGATTTGATCAACTGGAAGAAAGGGTATCAGTGATGGAAGATCAAATGAATGAAATGAAGCAAGAAGAGAAGTTTAGAGAAAAAAGAATAAAAAGGAACGAACAAAGCCTCCAAGAAATATGGTACTATGTGAAAAGACCAAATCTACGTCTGATTGGTGTACCTGAAAGTGATGGGGAGAATGGAACCAAGTTGGAAAACACTCTGCAGGATATTATCCAGGAGAACTTCCCCAATCTTGCAAGGCAGGCCAACACTCAAATTCAGGAAATACAGAGAACACCACAAAGATACTCCTTGAGAAGAGCAACTCCAAGACACATAATTGTCAGATTCACCAAAATTGAAATGAAGGAAAAAATGTTAAGGGTAGCCAGAGAGAGAGGTCGGGTTACCCACAAAGGGAAGCCCATCAGACTGACAGCTGATCTCTCAGCAGAAACTCTACAAGCCAGAAGAGAGTGGGGGCCAATATTCAACATTCTTAAAGAAAAGAATTTTCAACCCAGAATTTCATATCCAGCCAAACTAAGCTTCATAAGTGGAGGAGAAATAAAATCCTTTACAGACAAGCAAATGCTGAGAGATTTTGTCACCACCAGGCCTGCCCTAAAAGAGCTCCTGAAGGAAGCACTAAACATGGAAAGGAACAACTGGTACCAGCCACTGCAAAAACATGCCAAATTGTAAAGACCATTGAGGCCAGGAAGAAACTGCATCAACTAACAAGCAAAATAACCAGCTAACATCATAATGACAGGATCAAATTCACACATAACAATATTAACCTTAAATGCAAATGGGCTAAATGCTCCAATTAAAAGACACAGACTGGCAAATTGGATAAAGAGTCAAGACCCATCAGTGTGCTGTCTTCAGGAAACCCATCTCATGTGCAGAGACACACATAGGCTCAAAATAAAGGGATGGAGGAAGATCTACCAAGCAAATGGAAAACAAAAAATGGCAGGGGTTGCAATCCTATTCTCTGATAAAACAGACTTTAAACCAACAAAGATCAAAAGAGACAAAGAAGGCTATTACATAATGGTAAAGGGATCAATTCAACAAGAAGAGCTAACTATCCTAAATATATATGTACCCAATACAGGAACACCCAGATTCATAAAGCAAGTCTTTAGAGACCTAGAAAGACACTTAGACTTCCACACAATAATAATGGGAGAGTTTAAACCAGATTCATAAAGCAAGTCTTTAGAGACCTAGAAAGAGACTTAGACTTCCACACAATAATAATGGGAGAGTTTAACACCCCACTATCAACATTAGACAGATCAACGAGACAGAAAGTTAACAAGGATATCCAGGAATTGAACTCAGCTCTGCACCAAGCGGACCTAATAGACATCTACAGAACTCTCCATCCCAATCAACAGAATATACATTCTTTTCAGCACCACACCACACTTATTCCAAAATTGACCACATAGTTGGAAGTAAAGCTCTCCTCAGCACACGTAAAAGAACAGAAATTATAACAAACTGTCTCTCAGACCACAGTGCAATCAACCTAGAACTCAGGATTAAGAAACTCCCTCAAAACCGCTCAACTACATGGAAACTGAACAACCTGCTCTTGAATGACTACTGGGTACATAACGAAATGAGGGCAGAAATAAAGATGTTCTTTGAAACCAACGAGAACAAAGACACAACATACCAGAATCTCTGGGACACATTCAAAGCAGTGTGTAGAGGGAAATTTATAGCACTAAATGCCCACAAGAGAAAGCAGGAAAGATCTAAAATTGACATCCTAACATCACAATTAAAAGAACTAGAGAAGAAAGAACAAACACATTCAAAAGCTAGCAGAAGGCAAGAAATAATTAAGATCAGAGCAGAACTGAAGGAAATAGAGACACAAAAAACCCTTCAAAGAATTAATGAATCCAGGAGCTGTTTTTTTGAAAAGATCAACAAAATTGATAGACCACTAGCAAGACTAATAAGAAGAAAAGAGAGAAGAATGAAATAGACGCAATAAAAACTGATAAAGGGGATATCACCACTGATCACACAGAAATACAAACTACAATCAGAGAATACTATAACACATCTACGCAAATAAACTAGAAAATCTAGAAGAAATGGATAAATTCCTTGACACATACACCCTCCCAAGACTAAACCAGGAAGAAGTTGAATCTCAGAATAGACCAATAATAGGCTCTGAAATTGAGGCAATAATCAATAGCTTACCAACCAAAAAAAGTACAGGACCAGATGGATTCACAGCCGAATTCTACCAGAGGTACAAGGAGGAGCTGGTACCATTCCTTCTGAAACTATTCCAATCAATAGAAAAAGAGGGAATCCTCCCTAATTCATTTTATGAGGCCAGCATCATCCTGATACCAAAGCCTGGCAGAGACACAACAAAAAAAGAAAATTTCAGGCCAATATCCCTGATGAACATCAGTGCAAAAATTCTCAGTAAAATACTCGCAAACTAAATCCAGCAGCACATCAAAAAGCTTACCTACCATGATGAAGTCAGCTTCATCCCTGGGATGCAAGGCTGGTTCAACATATGCAAATCAATAAACATAATCCATCATATAAACAGAACCAATGACAAAAACCACATGATTATCTCAATAGATGCAAAAAAGGCCTTCGACAAAATTCAACAGCCTTCATGCTAAAAGCACTCAATAAACTAGGTATTGATGGGACGTATCTCAAAATAATAAGAGCTATTTATGACAAACCCACAGCCAATATCATACTTAATGGGCAAAAACTGGAAGCATTCCCTTTGAAAACTGGCACAAGACAAGGATGCCCTCTCTCACCACTCCTGTTCAACATAGTATTGGAAGTTCTGGCCAGGGCAATCAGGAAAGAGAAAGAAATAAAGCATATTCAAATAGGAAGAGAAGAAGTCAAATTATCTGTTTGCAGATGACATGATTGTCTATTTAGCAAACCCTATTGTCTCAGCCCCAAATCTCTTTAAGCTGATAAGCAACTTCAGCAAAGTCTCAGGATACAAAATCAGTGTGCACAAATCATAAGCATTCCTATACACCAATAGCAGACAAACAGTCAAATTATGAGCAAACTCCCATTCAGAATTGCTACAAAGAGAATAAAATACCTAGGATACAACTTACAAGAGATGTGAAGTACCTCTTCAAGGAGAACTACAAACCACTGCTCAAGAAAATAAGAGAGGACACAAACAAATGGAAAAACACTTCCTGGTCATGGATATGAAGAGTCAATATCATGAAAATGTCCACACTGCCCAAAATAATTGATAGATTGAATGCTATTCCCATCAAGCTACCATTGACTTTCTTCTTGGAATTAGAAAAAACTACTTTTAATTTCATATGGAACCAAAAAAGAGCCCTCATCGCCAAGTCAATCCTAAGCCAAAAGAACAAAGCTGGGGGCATCACGCTACCTGACTTTAAACTATACTACAAGGCTACAGTAACCAACACAGCATGGTACTGGTACCACAACAGAGACATAGATCAATGGAACAGAACAGAGCCCTCAGAAATAATGCCGCATATCTACAACTATCTGATCTTTGACAAACCTGACAAAAACAAGCAATGGGAAAAGGATTCCCTATTTAATAAATGATGCTGGGAAAACTGGCTAGCCATATGTAGACAGCTGAAACTGGATCCCTTCCTTACACCTTATACAAAAATTAATTCAGGGTGGATTAAAGACTTACATGTTAGACCTAAAACCATAAAAACCCTAGAAGAAAACCTAGGCAATACCATTCAGGACATAGGCGTGGGCAAGGACTTCATGTCTAAAACACCAAAAGCAATGGCAACAAAAACCAAAATTGACAAATGGTATCTAATTAACTAAAGAGCTTCTGCACAGCAAAAGAAACTACCATCAGAGTGAACAGGCAACCTACAGAATGGGAGAACATTTTTGCAACCTACTCATCTGACAAAGGGCTAATATCCAGAATCTACAATGAACTCAAACAAATTTACAAGAAAAAAAAAACAACCCCATCAAAAAGTGGGCAAAGGACATGAACAGACACTTCTCAAAAGAAGACATTTATGCAGCCAAAAAACACATGCAAAAATGCTCATCATCACTGGCCATCAGAGAAATGCAAATCAAAACCACAATGAGATACCATCTCACACCAGTTAGAATGGCCATCATTAAAAAGTCAGGAAACAACAGGTGCTGGAGAGGATGTGGAGAAATAGGAACACTTTTACACTGTTGGTGGGACTGTAAACTAGTTCGAGCATTGTGGATGTCAGTGTGGCGATTCCTCAGGGATCTAGAACTAGAAATACCATTTGACCCAGCCATCCCATTACTGGGTATATACCCAAAGGACTATAAATCATGCTGCTCTAAAGACACATACACACGTATGTTTATTGCGGCACTATTCACAATAGCAAAGACTTGGAACCAACCCAAATGTCCAACAACGATAGACTAGATTAAGAAAATGTGGCACATATACTCCATGGAATACTATGCAGACATAAAACATGATGAGTTCATGTCCTTTGTAGGGACATGGATGAAACTGGAAACCATCATTCTCAGTAAACTATCGCAAGGACAAAAAATCAAACACCGCATGTTCTCACTCATAGGTGGGAACTGAACAATGAGAATACATGGACACAGGAAGGGGAACATCACACTCCGGGGACTGTTGTGGGGTGGGGGAAGGAGGGAGGGACAGCATTAGGAGATATACCTAATGCTAAATGATGAGTTAATGGGTGCAGCACACCAACATGGCACATGGATACATATGCAACAAACCTGCACATTGTGCACATGTACCCTAAAACTTAACGTATAGTAATAATAAAAAAATAAAAACAAAGCAAAACAAAACAAAACAAAAATAATTCAGGAAACAACAGATGCTGGAGAGGATGTGCAGAAACAGGAACACTTTTACACTGTTGGTGGACATGTAAATTAGTTCAACTGTTGTGAAAGACAGTGTGGTGATTCCTCAAGGATCTGGAACTAGAAATACCATTTGACCCAGCAATCCTATTACTGGGCATACACCCAAAGGATTATAAATCATTCTACTATAAAGACACATGCACACGTATGTTTATTGCAGCACTATTCACAATAGCAAAGACTTGGAACCAACACAAATGCACATCAATGTTAGACTGGATAAAGAAAATGTGGCACATATACACCATGGAATACTATGCAGCCATAGAAAATAATGAGTTCATGTCCTTTGCAGGGACATGGATGAATCCAGAAACCATCATTCTCAGCAAACTATCACAGGAACCAAAAATCAATCACTACATTTTCTCACTCATAAGCGGGAGTTGAGCAATGAGAACATATGGGCACAGGGTGGGGAACATCCCACACTGGGGCCTTTTGTGAGGGTTGGGGGAAGAGGAGGGATAGCATCAGGAGAAATACCTAATGTAGATGATGGGTTGATGGGTGCAGCAAACCACCATGGCATATGTATACGTATGCAACAAATCTGCATGTTCTGTACATGTATCCCATAACTTAAAGTATTAAAAAACCCAAAACACTGTGGAAAAAAGTTGACATTAACTAGAAGAGTTGAATAGATTTATAAAGCATTTTACTATAAACATTATGCAAGGCCCAAGCTGCACTTTCATTAATTTGCTTAGGAATTTCCTCTGCTAAATATCTAAATTTTATTGCTTGTAAATTTTACTTTCCACAAAACACTAGAACATAAACACAGTTCAGCCAAATTATTTGCTACTTTCTAACGAGGATCACCTTTCCTCCTGTTTCAATTGACATGTTCCTCATCTATCTGAGACCTCACCGAGATGGCCTTTAACATCTATATTTCTACCAACATTCTTTTCATTATTATTTATGTATTTTCTAAGAATATGGAGCCTTTGTCTCCAGTCCTCTTCTTTCTAAATTCTGACCATTATAACCAGTAACAATGATATTTCTACCAACAGTCTCTTTATGACAATATCAACTTTTTTGAGCCTGCACCTCAAAACTCCTTCAGCCCATAACTATTACTTAGTTCCAAAGCCACTTCCACATTTTTGGTATTTCTTATAGCAACACCCTACTTCATATTACCAATATCTGTCTTAGTCTTCTGGGGCTATCGTAACAAAATACCACAGATTGGATGGCCTAAACAACAGGAATTTATTTTCTTATGATTCTGAGGGCTAAAGTCTAAGATAAAGTTCTAGCAGAGTTAGGTTTCTGGTGAGAGCTCTCTTCCTGGCTTGCAGATGGCTGGCTTCTTACTGTTTCCTCACATGGCAGAGAGAGACAGACAGACAGAGGGAGAGAGAGAGAGAGAGAGAGAGAGAGAGAAACCCTTGCGTCTATTCTTGTAAAAACATTAATCCTATTGGGATCAGGGCCCTACCCTTATAATCTAATTTAACTTTATCTCCTTATAGGACCTATTTTCAAATACAGTCACACTGGGATTAGAGGTTCAATATATGAATTTTGGGCAAGACACAATTCAGTTCACAGTGGGTTCTGAGGCTGGAACATCTCTGGTACCATTGAGGAAACCAAGTTGCCCTGTGTGACTGGAGTGGAGCAAATGAGAAGAAAACATTAAGAGATGATATCAGAGAGATGAACAAGGCAGATTGTTAGGGCTTTAAATATCATTGCAAGGATGTTGGCTTTTATTATGGAAGAAATGAGTAGCAGAGGAGTAACATGATCTAAATTACATTTTAACAGTGAAAAGCCAGTTGCTAAGTAGACTGTGGAGGAGCAAGAAGGAAACAGTGTCAGCAGGTAAGGAGTTATTATAATAATGCAGATAAGCGAAAATGGTTGCTTGAACCAGGGGTAGAGCAGTGTCGGTGGTGTTAAATGATCAGATTACAGGTGTCTTTTGAAACAAGTCAACTGTATTTGCTGAAGGGTTGGATGGGGATGTATGTGAGAGACAAGGGCATCAAAAATAACTACAGATTTTATGGCCAAAGAAATTGGAGAGATGGCCTTGCCTGAACTAAAATGAGAAGGATATATGTGAAAGTGTTTGAGGGGGAAAGTTGAGGGTTGAGTTTTAGTTATATTCACTTTAAGAGGTTTGCTAGATTTCCAGTGGAGATGAGGTGTTGGATATATGGATATGTAATTCAGAGGAGAGTGCTGGGATCAAAATATAAATATGGAAGTTAGCAACATACAGATGGTGTTTAAAGTTATGGGATTAGGAGAGTGAGTACAGATAAAATAGAAGGGTCCAAAGACTGCACCCTGGATTATACCACCACTAAGATAGGCTATTTTCCTGTGTACAAAAGAGGACATGTACAAAAATATTTATGGCACCATTGTTCATAGTAGCAAAGAACCAAAGATTACTTACATGCCTGTTAATGGTAGAATGGAAAATATAGATTGTGGATTACTATGGATTATTTGTATGATGGAATATTACACAGCAATGACAATGAATGAACTAGAGTCATGCACCAACATGGGTGATTCTCATAAAAAATTGTTGATAGAAAAGCAGAAAAGCACAAACCACAAAAGAATACTCAAAGCGTGATTTCAATTATATAACATTCAAAACTGAGGCAAAATTGAGCAATATTAGTAATATTATGTTACAGGTACATTAACATTGGGCGAATATATAAAGAATAGCAAGGAATGATGAACACACAAGTTGGAGTCAAAGATAGGAGGATGTGATTACAGAGAGTCATCTAGGGACTTTTAGAACATTGCCAGCAAAATATATTGCAGCTTTGATTTTAAAAACACATGCAGAGGAAACTAGAAAGAATTATACCAAAATGTTAACAGTTGTATTTGGAAAGTGACTTTCAGCACAATTTCTGCTCTGTGGATTTGAGTTAAAGTGAAAGTAGCAAGTGCAGAATCAATCACTTTGTTTCTTGCTTTAGTTGATTAACATAATTTTAATCACAAATATTTCTTCATGCTTTTATAAGTTTTGTAAACGAGGCAGATAATTCAGATAATTTTTCTTCCTTTTTTGGATATACATATATAGTTTAAAAACACAATATGTTGTGTTTATAATTATATAAACTTAAAAATAAATTATGCATTTTGTTTCCTCTTTCAAAGGTAGGACAATCTATTGAGAAGACTTTCAGAATGTCTTGATATGTTGTTATAAGCCAGAAAAGCATACTTTCTCTTTTGAAAGTGTGACAGCAACACCACACTTCAAATCCCACAGCATACCAGGAGATCTGACCATGGCATGCCTGGGTCTGAGGCCAGGTTTAGAGTTAGGATTCATCGGCTTAGAATTCAGACTGGTGCCCAGCTGGTCTAGTGAGAAAGCCTTGGCTTGGCTATGACTCCAAACACACATGGCAATACTCCCTAATAATCTCCTTTCCTGCCAGGTGGAGCTCCTGTGACAGAGGAAGAGAGAGTCTGGGAGTCCAGGCAGTCTACAAAGGCTGCTGTCTTGTCAGTACCCAGAAATATTAAGCAGGATACAATGAGGAGAATGGAATAGGGCCCAGGTGGTTTTCTGTGTTATAAGGAACTGCAAATCTTGTGAGTTTTTGAAAACAAAATATAACATGATAAACTGGAAGAAGAGAGCATCCTACACGTGTATCTCCAAAGAGCCTACTTCTAGTCTTGTGTAAAGAGAAGAATGGATGTGGGAAACTATGTATATTTATTTGCAACATACCTTGATAATTTTACTCTACATTCTTAAACTTTTATAACAATGAATGTGTTTCTCATTAGTAGTAACCTTGGTCCATAGGATACAGGGATGATTTGGGAGTTTTCTCTTTCATAGAAAAAAAACAATGAGGACCTATATTTGTGAAATGATTGTTTTAGTGAATTGGAGTTTAAATTAAATTAGTAAGTTTTAGACATAGATTATATTGTTTAAATAAAAAGTTAACATGAAATATTTTCATGATATTTCACAATGTGTTTAGTAAACTTGACTGCTTATTTGCTTTGTCTAGTTTATCTTCCCTGAAAATAGGGTGAAATTTTTGATTGAGCTAGTTGGTTGATTTCTTGCTTGCTAAAGATTTGACTGATTGCTTAAGTTTCCTGACTTATTTTTATTTGTTCTTCTATAAAATACCAGAGAGAGAAGGCTTCCTACTTTTCCTCTGTAGAGAGGACAAATATTCTAGAAAGAATACAGTTTCTCAAATAAACTACTTGTACAATAAGATTTCTCAAATACATAAAAGAAACAGAAAGCCTAAGGTATAATTTTTGTTAAGACATATATGTTTGAAGCTGGGATGGAAATAAAACCTCCTGGTCACCAAGCAAGGTTTTGAAGATCCTTTAAGCTAAACTTCTGTGGTGATATTTATTCCCTGGGAAAAGCTTTTTCTGTGTTCCAGGCCTTCTAAAGTTGTAAGGTCATGGATTAGACCTGAAAAAAAATGACTTTGTGGAGAAAATAATTGATGTATGAATATCCTCCAATTCTCCTCCTTCTCTTGTCATGTGGTCTTGGGTAGATCATCCTTGGGCCTTTGTGCAGAATTCAGTTAACAGGTAAAGGAGAGGCAAAGAAGTTACATAGACTTTTTTTTTTTTACTTACGTCAGATAGAGTAAAAACATTTCTTCAGGATGGAAAAAGACTAGATCCAGGAAAAGAAGGAAGAAAGAGAAAGGAAGAGACTCAATAAGGACCTCATTTCAGGGAAAATGTTTTAGGAATTTTTGGAGTAGAGGTGAGGAGAGAGCACTTCGTACTATGTAAAAAATCAAGAGAAAAATGTGGTAAAGGATAATTTAAATTTTTGCTGTACCTTATAAATATAATGACTCAGGCATTTCTGAGAGACAGCAGTAAAGATTTTAATTGCTTTCATTTATTTTTGGTCATTGAATTTGGATTGAATTCTAAATCCCAAAGAAATGAATTCCAAAAGAAGTGAATCTTTTGAATGGGATAGTGTGTAAAAACAATCCTTAAAGAGGGTGGGATGACAAATGTCCCAGTTTTATTCTAGTTGGAGTCATTGTACCTGCCCTGAGTGTATTTGATACTTCCACCTTCAAGGGAGTTAAGAAATACATTTGTTTACTCTGATAATCCCTCAACTTAAGGGCATTGAGATGGGCCTATGGGGGTAAGCAGGAAGAACAGGTAGGAGAGAGAAGAAACCTTTTGTTTTCTATCTTTCCTTGCACTGGAAGCTCTGTCTTTATCAAGTCCTTGATTTCTGAGTATAGCAAAGAGGCAAGAGGCCAGTAAGTTTTCTCCTAATTAACACATGACTGATGAGACATTGCTACTGTCAGAAAAATAGATTCAGCTGAGAAAAGATGCAGCAGTTCAAGGGGCAGAACTTAAGTGCCTTGGAATGAGAAGCTGACTCAGATGCTTGTCTTCTGTCTTTATTCCCATTTGACTCTGAGGTTGGTTAGGAATAAAGATAAAAGTAGAAAGAGCATGATGTCTTGGAGGTTGGCCTCTTGCAGTGAGCTATGTTCTTTTGTGATTGTAGAGTCAAGCACTCTTATTTCTTGTTCCTTTCCCTAGGATTTTTCTTCTTGGCCTCACTTTTACTTGGGTCTATCCTTCCATTTCTTTGTTTGCATTTTCTGTCAATTGTCCATATTCACTGCTGTTTTCATTCCTGCAGACACATACCTATATACCTTCTCTTTTCTCTTTCTTTATATCTCTCTTTTGTTTTTACATTCTCCTGCCCCCTAATGCACACCCACATAATATTTTTTTGCTTCATAATATTCATCAAGATTGATACTTATCAAGGTTTGGTTGGTTCCTATCACCACTCCTTCATTTCATACTTGCAGCACTACAATGGACCTATACTAGTTGTTTTTTGCTGAGCTAAGAGCTTTCCATTCTAAGGGACAGGATATGGTGTTCCAAGGGGCTACCAACCTTTCCTCCTGAGGAACATTATTGCAGTAAATTCCTGTGATTTGCCCTGCAGCTGATTGAACAAAGGGTTCATCTGAAGGCACCATCCTTAGGTAGGTCAGTGACCTTGAGCAGCCTGATGGGAGAACTCTGTCTAGCAGGAATGCTCTTTCTGGATAGTGTCTAATTAATCACTCTTGAGAGTTTGAATGCAGGTCACTAGAATAGGCAGAAGTGGTTGGGAACACGTGTACTCAGAAAAGCAGCAGCAGAAGTCGTGAGGCAATGGAAGCATGAGAACATAACAGATCAGAGGGAAAAGGGCTTTAGAGGCAGAGACAGAGAGAGGCTGGCAGTCACTAGAGTTGTTAGAGGAGGGAGCAGAAGTACTCACTTTTGAGAGTTCAGCTGCTTTTCCATCCAGGAGGCCTGGCACTGGAGCTGTGAGACTGAAGCAACCAGAATGTACCTTCCTTTCCCTGGTGGCCTGAAATAGCTAACATGTATATTATGTTGTAATGTTCACAATTCCAAAAGGTTATTCCCATTTTATTGACAAGGAGTCATAATTACAGAGAAATTACATGATTTGACCATTGTCTTGTGAAAATCCCATGTACTTGCTTCTAATGAATAATATTAAAGCAGTGTTTTTGGAGCCTGTAATTCAAGTAGTCTAATGTGATATTTTTCCTACTGTAATTCCCTTTTGTCTCTATATTCTGATGCAACTTTAATGCCTTACTATTTTCTTTCTTGCCACTCCTCTTTTTGTCTAATTAGCTGATATATGTTTAGATTATTTCAACCATGTGCTCTTTGATGCCAATACTTTAAAGACTGTCTTTAATAAAGCACAATTGGGATGTTCTAATTTTGACACAATTTATAAAATGAAATAATCTGTACATGCTCAATCAGAGCTACACCTGATTTGAATTAACAGTATACAGGAACGAATATATGTATAACTTGCGACTTGGAAAACTTAATTTCCCCAATTAGGAACCAAAGGGCATGATATGGTCTGTAAGTCCATTTTGGTTTAAAATGTTTACTTATAATTATTGAGGTTTTTAGAAAATATTGTAAACTCAGGACATTAGAAAACAAATTATTTGGGAAGTCACTGCAATATGTATAACAAAAAAGGTTGTATTTAATTACTATTCCCTCCTCAAGATAAGGCAGATTTTCTCTATTGATTTATTATCTATCTATCTATCTATCTATCTATCTATCTATCTATCTATCTACCTATCATCATGATCATCTATCATCTATCATTATCTATCATCTGTCTATCATCTCTATCATCTATCATCTGTCTATCTGTCTATCATCTATCTACTACCTATCTGTCATCTGTCGGTTTATCTATCTATCATCTATTTTCCTCATTCCAGGATGAGAGGCTGTTGAGTCCTGGTCAGGCCCTCTTAGTTTTCCTCAGATCCTCACCTCCTCCTGAGTATTGACATAGAATTTCAATTTCCCTCAGGGGATTTTCCTTGGTGAATGGTTGAGGATTATGTCTTGCTATCTTTTCTCAAACAAATTCTCTACTTTTTCTCAGAGCTTTTGGGCTTTGTGCTGAGCTTAATTTCCCTCATGCATTTCTTGTGCTAAACTATGCAATCTAGATATGTGCAATCTCTGTACCTCAGAAAACAAGCCTGAGGCCTCCTTGTCCAGGTGACATTTAAGCACTGGTGATTTCTCTGATTGCATAATATTCTTGTTTTCCACATTGCCATGGTTGTTTTGGCTGTGTGGTTCAATTGTCAGACACTACTATCTTAGTTTGGACTCTTCCGATTCTTTTTCTCCATGACCCTTGAAATGCCACTGGATGAATAGTCCTTGAGAAAACATGGACATCCTGGTCCATGGTCACTTCCTGCTTTTTGTCCTTTTCCATATGTGGCTGAGAGAATTTAAATCATCCTGTGGCTTGCAGCTGGGGCTGTGTATAGCTGGAGAAAAGCCTCACAGCACCAGATTGTTTCTTAAATCCTCTATCCCTGCTTTATACTTTATAATGGTCTCTCATTGATGAAATAGAACCATAGAATAGCTATCAAATAGAAAAATAAAAATAAAGACATATGGCCCCAAATTTAGCTATTTACATTTTTTTCTTTGTTGAATTTTTCCAAAAACTGAACTTAAAAAGATATTTTTCCATTCTCATCTAGAAGAGGGTCCTGTCATCATTCCTCAAGGATTCCTTGGGAAGAGAAGCCATCGTGGGCTATGCTTTCTGAGCTAATGTGGGGATAGATTTTATTTCAGTCTCTAAGGGCTCTGGAAACATCTAGCGTTGTCTGACTTAAACCTTACCTGGAGAAGCATTTCTAATCTACCCAGTGGGGCTGGCTTCATGGGCTTGTGACCTGTGCAGTCACAGAGGGGCCCACCTTTAGAAGGTCCTCACTCTTGGTTTATTAGTTTGCTGTCACCATCTTGAAATTTCCAAGTATTTTTTAGCAAGGGGCCTGAATTTTCATTTTCTACAAATTATGTAGCCAATCCTGCTCCTCAGACCATTTGCCTCAGAATCACTTGGTGCAGGAATATAAATCAGATTCTTAGTGTATCAGATCCTCTAGGGCTAAGGCCCGTGAATCAGCATATTAATAAATATCCAATGCATTTTTCGCAAAGTTTGCAAAACTTGAGAACTACCTGGATAGAGAGTTAAAATATCAGGTTCTTGGGCAGCTCTGCTTGATGAAAGATTTAAAGCAGAATTCTTGACTTTTATTTCAAGTGAGGGAGAAAAGAAACATTCATAATTAAAAATGCTTTATTTGAAATATAATAGGTGGTTTTGTCTTATTGCCAAAACAAATATTTGGGAGTATGCCTAAATTGTTGATCTGAGGATTCTCATACATTCTTTGTTTATTCCAGCATTATTTATTTATGTTTATTTTTATTCATTTCCCATTAAGCCAGGGAAATGCTTCCCTTATTTGTTAACTAATTAGATCTGCTAAAAGAGAGTAATATTGTCTGAAAATAGTTTCACATTTCCTCCAATCCCCTCAATACCCTGACAAATCAGAAAAGATGGAATCCTCATAAATTACTTGTAGGTTTTTGAGAAGTGCTAGTTGATGTTTCTGCAGGCATATGTATTTAGTTTTTATTCCAAAGTAGCTCCAAGATAGGAAAGAAACAGCGTCAGCCTGCCAGACTATTTCAACGACAGATGTTAACCTGGCTCCAGAAGGCAAGGCCCCGGATTGAGGGCATCTGGGGATCTTTTTTGGGACTACGAACAGGAAGATAATTAGTATTAGTTGCTCTAAGATTGTAGCATTAAATATTTAATCTAGGCTAAATCACCATAGAGCCATTAGAAGGACACAGCTTTTCATTACAGTGCATAGAACAAGATTTTCACCAGCACTCTAGGGATGAAAAAGTTCACCTGACACCAGAAAGTCTTGGATTCATCAGATGGCAGCACTGTTTGATATTTACGCTTCAAATTTTGTTCTTTCTGACCACACCTGACCAGATCTGTGAACATCAAGTATTTTTCTAACTCACATTCTCACACACTTGCCGATCAATAGACTCTTTTAACTGATTTTTGGTGTACTTAAAAAATAATCTATATCATATTTTTTCTTTCTGATAAAAATAAGAGATTTCATGGCAAAAGATTCAGAAAAAAAATCTATGTATTTGATATGGTTAGGCTTTGTGTTCCCACCCAAATCTCATCTTGAATTGTAAACCTCATAATCCCCACATGTTAAGGGAGAGACCTGGTGGGAGGTGATTGGATCATGGGGGCAGTGTCCCCCATGCTGTTCTTGTGATAGTGAGTTCTCATGAGATCTGATGGTTTTATAAATGTCTGACAGTTCCGCCTTTACACTCTCGCCTGTTACCGTATGAGACATACCTCTTCCCCTTCTGCCCTTATTGTAAGTTTCCTGAGGCCTCCCCAGCCATGAGAACTGTAAGTCAGTTAAATGTCTTTTCTTTATGAATTACCCAGTCTTGGGCAGTTCTTTCTAGCAATGTGAGAACGGACTAATACAGTATTTTGGACAAATATTTTAAGGCCTTTTGAGATTTCATCTTGCTGAATCCATTTTACTTAATACTTAAAATTGTTTATAGTATATAGTTGTCATTTTTTACTAAACATGTGAATAAGAATGTTTAGAAGTAAATTAGCAATACTATAATTTAGATATTTTATCATTACTGATTTACTCTCATTGCATGAGTTTAGATTTAAAATTAAAATCTTTTAGGATGGAGTACATTTAAAAAAACACTCATTTTAACCTGAATTTTCAATAGTCTTTTGAAAACTTCAATTTTCAGAGAGGATGGAAAAATATGCATAAGTCAGACCCAAAAGTAAATAATATAAATGGTTTCCTGATGGCCTCTTCTCATCTTTTCTGTGTTTCCTTTCTGATTGCTCTGCCTCCAAGCTTGGGGCGTGGATCAATCCTGTGGCTAATAAGCAGCCCTTAGCATAAGCCTCATCTGAACCTCTCCCAGAATGACATTTAAGCATCTATTCTGCCTGGATATAACAAACTGAACTTGATTACTAAAGCAAGTCAAACAACTAGGCAAGAGCCTTAAAAGATACAAACAAACAAAACTTCAAATATCTGAGAGGTCGTTATTGTTTTTGATGTCATCGTTCAGTTAAGTAGTTACAATTTGTGTGTGTAATTGTTCCTACTTTCGTTTGAGCCCTTTCTCTATAAAAGATTTGTCTCATCATTACAGAATAATATACTCTGTAAACAGATTTTATGTAGTTTATAATTATTTGATTAAAAAAGGTAAACATTAGCAGGATGTTGAAGAAATATTTTCACATGATGTTCATTGCAGCATTATTTAGAACAACCAAGGTGGAAGCCACTTAACCATCCACTGATGGATAAATGGACAAAGAAAATGTGCTATATGCATACAATGGAATATTATTCAGCTTTAAAAAGGAAGGAAATTCTGTCACATGCTACAACATGGATGAACTTTAAGGACATGATGTTAATTGAAGTAAGGCGTCACAAAAAGATAAATACTGTAATGATTCCACTTATATGAGAGATCTAAAGCAGTTGAACGCTTAGAAATAGAAAGTAAAACGGTAGCTTCCATGGGGTGGGGGAAGTGGGAAATGGAGAGTCGTTCAATAGGTATAGGATCTCGGTTTTGCAAGATGAAAAGGTTCTAGAGAGCTGTTGCACAACAATGGGAATATACTTAATACTACAAAACTGTACACAAAATAGTTAAGGTAGTAAATTTTATGTTACATGGGATTTTTTTTTTACTACAATTAATAGCAAAAACAAAAGCAAGAAGGTAAACACTATATAATGAGTGATTAGCTCAATTAGTTAGAGCAGGCAATAAAATTTAGCCCTAACTTTAAACTTAATTTTAATGTAAAACAGTGTGAATTGTCTGTCTTTGAGCCAGTTAGCTCTCTCTCTGTTGTATGTTCTGATTCTGCATTAGTTAGGTTGGCCAGCTCTTTTCTGAATGCTTGCCTAATGTTTCATGGAATTGCTACTGAGCTGAAAATTTCAGTGGCATGCCTTTACAACAGCTTCATGAATGGAAAGGATAGCACATTTGCTAAATACACCACAGTGTCACATAGCATTCTAAAAGTACAACTCTCTAATCTTAAGTTTAAAGGTTGAGAAGAGGCAACAAAGAAATAAATTCCCCACTGCTTTTCCATTTTTCCTTTCAAATTAATTTTTGTTTTACATTATAAGAGTATATTACATTTATAAACTCTAAAGCTGGGGAATTAAAAGGGAATTTTATTTTTAATTAAACATTTTGCTTAAACTATGCATTAGTATTTAATGGATAAAGTTCATCAACAGATTGCCCATTTTACAAGTTAATTTTCTATTATTTTATCAGGCACTGCACTATAATTAGGAGACTATATGTGTAGGTTTTCTATGCACAAATCTTGTACAGTTCTTGTAAATACTAAAAAGATGTATTGGGTTAAGTGTTTAAAATTTTTTGCCAATGACTAATTTTTAACTGTTGTAAAATAAAAATGCTTTGGGAGGCCGAGATGGGCAGATCACCTGAGGTCAAGGAGTTCGAGACCAGCCTGGCCAACACGGTGAAACCTCACCTCTATTAAAAATTAAAAAATTAGCTGGGCATGTTGGCAGGCACCTGTAATCCCAGCTTCTCAGGGAGGCTGAGGCAGGGAGAATTACTTGAACCTGGGAGGCAGAGGTTGCAGTGAGCCGAGAGTGTGCCACTGCACTCCAGCCTGGGCAACAGAGTAAGACTCCGTCTCAAAAAAAAAAAAAAAAGCTTTGGATTTAATTTTGATATGGTCCAGTTACGGAAGTGGTTGGGAGGAGTAGTGCCAAATTTAAGATCATATAATAACAAAAAGGTTTACTGGCATAGCTACATTATTTTGTACCATATTCTCTGACTGACTGATCTTTTGTCATTCTCAGTAGTGATATGTCCTTATAGGAATGAAACAGATTTTGACAAAAATATATTGAGCTAACTTATTACTTTGTGAAATGTTCAGCTTAATTTTTGTAGGTAATATTAATTTATACTTCATTGCATTATATTCTCAATAAATTATTGGGAGACTTACACCAAAAGTTTTTGCTCAGATTTAGATAATTACTTTTGGCTTAAGAATGTAACTCCATAGGGATTCAACTATTAGCCTTGTATGAAATTCGTTTTTTTTATCTCACTTGTATAGCATATTTCAATTACCTCAGTTGTATATCATCTATCCTCAATCCAAGCTAAAATTATTGCCGTGTCTTAATCATTGTGTCATTTATTTTATTTTACTATTCCCTTTTGGATAATCAAAATGCAATTAAAGTGGAATTAGAACAAAATGAAAGGTTAAGAGAAAAAATTATAAGCAGAAGTCTATTATAATATAGCTCTTTGTAAAGGATTTAGATACACTGTGGTTACATTGTATTCTCTTCAATGTAAAAATTAAATTTATAGTTTTCCTATTGATGCAGCCTTAGGCCTGTCTCTCAATAGTACTATTGTAAAGGAATTCCATTGACTTGGAAAATAATGGAATTTATGGTAAATGTATACATAAGGTAAATATAGTGGGACAATAATATTTTATGTTTGTTGCAGTAGTGTTGCAATTTGCTGTACAGAAAGCATTGCCGATTGTGTAGAATATGCTTATAGTGCTGGTGCCACTTACTGGCAGGGATCAAGGATTCAAATGAAATTAAGAAACAAAAGTTAGAGAGTGAAAGTAGTCATAAAAATAGTTTTAATTCTTTCATTTTGACAAATGTTTTTATTTTTGAAATTTTTTTCCAATAAGCTATTTACTAATAAGCAAACGAGGGCTTCCATCTATTGAACAATTTTAGACCTTAACATTCTTTGCTAGCCAGATCCTACCTGCTTCCCCATGCTCTCAGCAGATGGCTTTTCTTATCTCCTAAGGCACGGAGAGGATCAAGTCTATCAGGAGACAACTTTCTCAACTTCCTATTTCCTCCTCCACCTCTTTCTATTAACATAGCTCTGTCTAGGCCAGGACGTAGCTTACTCTCTTCATTTTAGAGGAATTGTTTCTCCCACTGCCTGAAATTTAATCTCCATTTGTTTTGCTGATCCTCTTCCTGTCTGTGTCTTTGAGTGTTTTGTAGCAGACTACTCCCTCTCCTACACCTTTGTTTTCCCAGGATCTCATCTTGGCCTGTAAACATGGTGCTGTCTCTGTACCAAATAAGACAAAGCAAAAACACATTCACAAACCCACATCCCTACAAAACCCTTTATTGACTCTATTCTATCCGCTGACTTCTACTCTATTCACTGTCTTATTTTTCTAATTCATTTGTAACTGAAATTATCCCAAGAAGATGACAATTGTCTCCACCTCTTTATCTCTTTTTTGCACCTGAACTCACTGCAGTCCACTTCCATCATACAATTAAAATTTATCTTTCCAAATCATCAGGGTCCTCATTGTTAAATCTGATACTTTTCAGCCATTTTCTCGCTGTATCTCTCAGTGTTCAGCATTAGTGGCCATGTTGTCTATGAAACATTCTCATCACTTGTTTTCCCATTATACCAATCTTTCATAGCTTGTGGGATATCTTTTTGGCTCCTTCTTCTTTTAGCTTTCCTAAAACATGCATACTCCCTAGTAGTCTGTGCTTAGACCTCTCTTCTTTTGTTTTGTTTTGTTTTCTTTTTTTTTGGAGACAAGGTCTCACTCTGTCACAGGCTGGAGGCCGAGTGCAGTGGCATGATCTCGGCTCACTGCAACCTTCGCCTCGCAGGTTCAAGTGATTCTCCCACCTCAGCCTCCCGGGTAGCTGGGACTACAGGCCCATGCCAGCATGCCCTGGCTAATTTTTTCTGTTTTTTGGTAGAGACAGGGTTTCACCATGTTAGCCATGGCTGGTTTTCAATTCGTGACCTCATGTGATCCGCCTACCTTGGCTTTCCAAAGTGCTGGGATTACAGGCGTGTGCCACAGTGTCCGGCTAATTTTTGTATTTTTAGTTTAGATGGGGTTTCACCATATTGGTCAGGCTGATCTCAAACTCCTGACCTCCAGTGATCCACCCACCTCGACCTCCCAAAGTGCTAGGATTACAGGAGTGAGCCAACATGCCCGGCCAGACCGCTTTGCTTTCTAATCTACACACTTTCTGTGAAAGGCCTTATTTAGGTTGCTGGCTTCAACTATGACCTGCATGCAGATGAATCTCAGACCCACATTTCCATCCCAGATTTCTCTTCTGGGCCTTTGATCCCGACTGCTACAGGTACCTCAAAGCCAACGTGTTCAAACAAAACTGAAGTCTCCACTGAGTCTGGTCCTCTTCTGTGTGCTTTCTTGTTCAGTGGATGAGCAGCTAGCCAGTTAACCAAGATAAACTGGGACACAACCTTGGTTTCAATGTACCCTCTTCACATTATGTCTAATTAGTGGCGGAGTCCTGTAAATGTTATATTTTTAATATCTCTGAATCCATCCCCTTCTTTTGTCACTGGCTGAATTTAGAAACAGTTACCCTACTACTCTTTCTAAATCCAACCTTGATCCCATTAAAATCCATTCTTCATCTTAAAAAATACTAAGTTTTTGAAAACACAAAACCAGATCATGTCATTCATTGTCCAGTTTAACACCTTTAATAACTCTTCATTGCCTTTAGAGAAAAATTCTAACTCATTAGCATGGTAGAGCAAGTCCTTTCTAATTTGACCCCTACTGACTTTCCAAACTCATCTTGTAACACACTCTGCCATTTATTACCTGAAGCCATCACTCAAATTGTAGCAGACCACCCTCAGTTTGTGGAAAAGGCGAAGTGCTCTCCTGCCTCTGTATTTTTACACACTCTATTATTGCTGTTTGGCACATCTTTCCTGTCCCTTTCACATTTGTATATCCTTCAAAACTCAGGGCAGGGATCAACTCCTCAGAGAAATGTTCCAGTTTGGTTTCATTGTCTGTCTTGTGAGCTCACTGTAAATCCTGTGCTTAGCTCATAGGGCTTTTTCATTTATATTAAAATTATTTTGCTCCCCAAACTCCTGGAGAGCAGGAACATTTATCTCTGATTTCTCAGTGACTGAGAACACAGTAATTGTTGTTCAGTAAATGGAAAAGAATGAATGAAGATGAAAATAAAATTAGCTGTTGTGTTACAGCCTAAGAAAGAACTTGAGATTCTGTTCTAGCTCATAGTGAGATTTGAGAGAGCCACTCAATTTTGGTACCTAGAAGATAGAATCAATTGTGATGATGATTTCTATTTTTCCTTTGGACAGATTTTGATAATAGTTTCATGCGCGTCCTTGTGAAGAGACCACCAAACAGCCTTTGTGTGAGCAATAAAGCTTTTAATCACCTGGGTGCAGGCGGGCCGAGTCCGAAAAGAGAGTCAGCAAAGGATGGTGGATTATCATTAGTTCTTATAGGTTTTGGGATAGGCGGTGGAGTTAGGAGCAATGTTTTGGGGGGCAGGGGGTGGATCTCTCAAAGTACATTCTCAAGGGTAGGGAGAATTACAAAGAACCTTCTTAAGGGTGGGGGAGATTACAAAGTACCTTCTTAAGGGTGGGGGAGATTACAAAGTACCTTCTTAAGGGTGGGGGAGATTACAAAGTACATGGATCAGTTAGGGTGGGGCAGAAACAAATCACAATGGTGGAATGTCATCAGTTAAGGCTATTTTTACTTCTTTTGTGGATCTTCAGTTACTTCAGGCCATCTGGATGTATACGTGCAAGTCACAGCGGATGCAATGGCTTGGCTTGGGCTCAGAGGCCTGACAAATAGAATATCCTAAGTATAGAATTTTAGGACCAGAATATATGTTAGAAATTAAGGATGTGTCTACTAGCCACATATACTTTAGATTTTGTAATGTCAAAGAAATATAAAAGTATATATACATGACTAAAAGACAAGATGCAACATCCTCTGATAATTACTCTTGAAGCAATCTTGCTTATTATTTTCAGTGGTGTAATGTATATAAAAATGGATCCATTGTAATAAAGCTTTTCCTAAGATATTCTTCTAGAAAAATTAACATTTCCTTGGCTTTATTGTAATCTGTAATGTTTTTCAAACATGACTGTTGTATAAGTTCTCAATTAACAAAGTACAAAATAAGAATCATTGTTAACTATATAATTTCAAAATCAAAAGAAAAAAAGTGCTTCCCTTTTTTTTTACCAATTCAGAAAATTATTTACCAATTCAGAAAATGTAACAACCATAAGCAAGTAAGTTTCCATTGCCATTTTTAGTCTCTACTTTGTCAAAAGTAATGATTGAAGAGTAAACTAATTCAGTCAACTGAGTGTTTTATCTCCTTGACCTATAATAATGGGTTTGGCTTTTGCCTGTATTTCCTGGAATTGTAAAAAAATCAGCCAGGAATTTTGATATCCTGGAATTATTAGGAGCTAAAATGTATTATCAGGCACTACAGTTGCAAAGTTTTACACAACTATTCTTTAGACATTTTTGGACCTGTGTGGAATGGTGAAAACAATAGATATATAATTCAAAGTAAATTTGAAAACCAGTCTAATAAACTGACATGTCTAAAGATGCTTTAATCTAAAAAGTCAAAAGTAAACAAATAGCCAAAATATAAACATTATTACTCCCACAAAACCTGCAAATCCTTCTCAAATCTACCACCTAAATATTTCTCGTTTGTGAGAATTTCTACCTGCAACGTCATTCATTGGCTCTTGTCCTACCTACTTATGGAGGACTCTAGCCTCATAAATTCCTGGAATGTCTGGAAGTCCTCACATGTATATACACACAAACAAGTCTCATCAATTACTAAGTGGCCTTACCCTTGCTCTCCTACACTCTCCCTCCCCTGTCCTATTTTCCCTCCTCCTTCAGCTGCACTTCCAAGATTTGTCTTCTCTAAGCCAGTCTGGGGAGACATCCTCTCTTTATTTGGTTTAATACACTTAGAAAGTTGCCAAAGTACCATTGCCTTGTGTCCCAATTGTTTAATGAGATTTTAGGGCAACTAGCTCTTAAATCAGTGGAGATAGGGGTAGGAACCATTCCATATTGTCTGCTTTTCTTGTTATATGCGTCACCACCCCAAATGCAAGCCTCTCCATGCACCAATAAATTCTTCTTTTCTTGATTTTTTTAAAAAAATTATTTTTAACTGACATAATGATTGTATATATTTATGGGGTATTTATGTGATGTTTTGATACATGTTTATATTATGGAATAATTAAATCAAGCCAATCAACAAATCCATTAAGTACCTTTTTTTGTGATGAAAACATTTAAAGTCTACTCTTTTTAGCAATTTTGAAATACACAATACATTATTATTTATTATAGGCACCATTCTATGCAATAGATCACAAAAGCTTATTCCTCCTGTCTAACTGAAACTTTGCACCCTTTGATCAACATCTCCTCTTTCCCCACCCACCCCTCTCCCCTACAACAATAAATTCTTGAACAGAGGAATCACATCTTACTTGGAGGATGGATTATATAGTTATGAGAGGTGACAGCGTGTGCCCTCGCTCGCTCTCGGTGCCTCCTCGGCCTTGGTGCCCACTCTGGCTGCGCCTGAGGAGCACTTCAGCCCACTGCTGCACCGTGGGAGCCCCTTTCTGGGCTGGCCAAGGCCGGAGTTGGCTCCCTCAGCTTGCGGGGAGGTGTGGAGGGAGAGGCGCGGGTGGGAACCGGCGCTGCACGCGGTGCTTGCGGGCCAGTGCGAGTTTCGAGTGGGTGTGGGCTCGGCGGGTCCCGCACTTGGAGTGGCCGGCTGGCCCTGCTGGCCCCGGGCAATGAGTTGCTTAGCATGCGGGCCAGCGGCTGCGGAGGCTGTGCTGGGTCCCCCAGCAGTGCCGGCCCACTGGCACTGCGCTCGATTTCTCGCCAGGCCTTAGCTGCCTTCCCGCGGGGCAGGGCTCTGGACCTGCAGCCTGCCATGCCTGAGCCTTCCCCCGCCTCCGTGGGCTCCTGTGCTGCCCAAGCCTCCCCGACCAGTGCCACCCCCTGCTCCACAGCGCCCAGTCCCATCGACCACCCAAGGGCTGAGGAGTGCGAGCGCACAGGGCGGGACTGGCAGGCAGCTCCACCTGCAGCCCCAGTGCAGGATCCACTGGGTGAAGCCAGCTGGGCTCCTGAGTCTGGTGGAGACATGGAGAACCTTTATGTCTAGCTCAGGGATTGTAAATACACCAATCAGCACCCTGTGTCTACCTCAGGGTTTGTGAATGCACCAATCAACACTCTGTATCTAGCTACTCTGGTGGGGACTTGGAGAACCTTTGTGTTGACACTCTGTATCTAGCTAATCTAGTGGGGACCTGGAGAACCTTTGTGTCTAGCTCAAGGTTTGTAAATGCACCAATCAGCACCCTGTGCCTAGCTCAGGGTTTGTGAATGCACCAATTGACACTCTGTATCTAGCTACTCTGGTGGGGACTTGGAGAACCTTTGTGTCAACACTCTGTATCTAGCTAATCTAGTGGGGAGGTGGAGAACCTTTGTGTCTAGCTCAGGGATTGTAAATGCACCAATCAGCACCCTGTCAAAACAGACCACTAGGCTCTCTGTAAAATGAACCAAAGCAGCCTGCCCCAGCCAGCAGTGGCAACCCGCTCAGGTCCCCTTCCACACTGTGGAAGCTTTGTTCTTTTGCTCTTTGCAATAAATCTTGCCACTGTTCACTCTTTGGGTCCATGCTGCCTTTATGAGCTGTAACGCTCACTGCGAAGGTCTGCAGCTTCACTCCTGAGCCAGCGAGACCGCGAACCCACCAGAGGGAAGAAACTCGAAACACATCCGAACATCAGAAGGAACAAACTCCAGACACGCCACCTTAAGAGCTGTAACACTCACCGTGAGAGTCGGCAGCTTCATTCTTGGTCAGGAGACCAAGAACTCACCAATTCCAGACACAGTATTTAAGACAAAATTAGAATTATTTTTGGAAATCCTTTAAATTATCCATAAAGGATAGTGAATATAGTTTTGAAGATGTAGCTCTGTTCAGCAGTTCTTTGAGAACCACCAAGGTGGACAAGAGGAAAGAACAAAGATAAAGGATATAGGCAGGTGTGTCTGAACTGTCTTCAAGGTAACCACTACATCCTTGGTGGTAAAAAGGGTTGAGGATTCTGGAATGTTCCAGCTTGACTGCTGATTACTTCACTCTTTTAATATTAAGCCTTTATAATCTTAACACACATACACTTTGCTTTGTGGTTCTGAGGATTAAATAAGGTAACATATGCAGATGAGCCTAGCTCAGGCCCTGCCATATAGTAGATGCTCGAAAAATGTTTGCTGGATTCAAGGCTAAGTCTTGCTTGGTCAGATGAACATGTGTACTATTCTTCGAAAACGGCCACCTGTTTCCTGTTTTTCCAACTTGCTTTTTCTCTTTGAACAGCTGTTAGTTTCACAGCCATTGAAGTGGAATCACAGGGTTAGGAAGATCTAAAGTCAGCCTGTCTGGTAAACATGCATGTCATGAGGGTCACTAAACTCTCAGCCCAACCGCACACTTCTTTGTACATGGCTCTTCTGACTCAGCAGCCCTGCGTTATCCTCCCTGTTGCTCCATCCTGTAAAACCCCTCTTTCTTGAGTAACAAACTGTCCAGTATTGCTAGACTTTTATCTGACTCGTTTCTCCAATTCCTTTCCTTACCTGACACCCAGATGGGCACTCAGCCAGGAGATTTTTTTGTTTTTTGTTTTCTCTGAGACAGGGTCTTGCTATGTCCCCCAGGCTGGAGTGCAGTGGTGCAATCTTGGCCCACTGCAGCCTCAGTCTCCTGGGCTCAAGCGATTCTCCCACCTCAGCCCCCTGAGTAGCTGGGATTACAGGCACAGGTCACTACACCTGGATAATTTTTGTATTTTTTGTAGAGACAGGGTTTCACCTTGTTTCCCAGGCTGGTCTTGAGCTCCTGGTTACAAGCAATCCACTGCCTTGGCCTCCCCAAGTGTTGGGATTGCAGGCATGAGCCACCATGCCCAGCAGAAATTTTTTTTTTAATTGTATAAATCTGATGTACTTTTTGGTTTGTTCCATGCTCCATGTTTCTTTTTTTTCTTTTTCTCTTTTTTTTCCTACCAAACAAAGGCAAAACCTTCCATGTTCTTCAAGGCCAGCAGTGGGTGAGTTTCTTCCTGGCTCCCCAGTGTTGCTTCCAGACCATCGCTCCTTATTAAAACCCTGCTCCTTGTACTTTCTCCTAATAATATCCGTTAACATTTATCGAACACTTCTAGGAGCTAGACAGTGTACTAATCATTTTGCACAAATTATTTCTCTGAAAACTCACAAAAACCCCATAAGGTAGGAACAAATTTATCATATCATTGTGAGGTTTAAAGAGGACAAAAAACTTATTCTCATTTGTGTAATGTGAATTCAGAAGTGTCTAACTCATTGGCTTATTGTGAGGTATAAATATATGTAAAGTACTTAGTAGATACCATCTGAGTGTTTGGTGTTATTTTTGTTGCCCCTAGGGGCTCTGTGAGAAGGTGGTTAAGCTGGGATTCAAACTCTAGCAGTCTGACTTTAGAGCACGTATCCTTAGTCATTATGTATGGCCAGGTGATGTTTTACCAACCTGTCTTCATTCAGGGGAGATATCCCTGGCTCACAGCTTTCGAAGCCAATTCTGCTGTAGTTCTCATAGGCTGTTTCATAATGCCTAGGCTGACTCATTCTCCACCATTGCTCTTATTTCATTTGCCTTCTGATATGGTTTGGATCTGTGTCCCCACCTAAATCTCATGTTGAATTGTAATCCTAGTGTTGGAGATGGGGCCTGGTGGGATGTAATTGGATCATGGGGGCGGATTTCCTCCTTTGGTGCTGTTCTTGTGATAGAGTTCTCATGAGATCTATTTGTTTAAAAATGTGTGGTCAATCCCCCTGCCCCCGCTCCTGTTCCAGCCATGTAAAACGTGCCTGATTTCCCTTTGCTTTCTGCCATGATCGTACATTTCCTGAGGCCTCCCCAGAAGCAGATCTTGTCATGCTTCCTGTACATCCTGTGGAACTGTGAGCCAATTAAACTTCTTATTAATTACCCAGTCTCAGGTATTTCTTTATAGCAATGTGAGAATGGACTATTATACGTTTTCCGTGACAACGTTCTTCTTTTAGCTTCTCTACCTTACTGCCAAAACATCCTGCATCCTGCCTCTGAAATTTCTGACTCAGGTACTGTATTCCGCTTTCCAGCTGCAGGCTAGTACCATTTCACTGAGATCTCCACTCCATTAATGCCACCACAGTTTCATTATCTATCAACTATCCCTCGCTTCCCTTTTTGTCCAGCTTAGATTTTATGGTAGAAGTCATAATCATATCCCTACAGACACTCTCACCTCCCTTATTCACTTCTGCGATGAGCACACTCATCTGCCACAACTTTAGCACTGGTTGGACCTATCTACCTTCTTTGTATTTAAATCTGAACAAATGTGTATGGCTGGAGAAAAATCAATAAGGAGGCTGCCTGTTTCATTAAATAAATTCATCATCATATTTAGGTGCCTTAAATAGGTACTCTGCACTGCCTGACAGTGTTTCCCTAATAAACTTAATCATTCTCAAGAAAACTATTTTATACTTTCTCCCCTCCCCCTTACATCTTACTCACTCTCACTGATGACCTCATTTCTTATTTCATTAAGTAAATAAAAGTAATGAGATAGGAACTCTTTAAACTTCCCATTTTCAGGCTCTGTATGGCAGACACGCCCGATAGCTGTAACTTAAGCATACACTGAGAATGATCCTGTATGGCAGATGCACCTGAATGTGTTCAGAATTACAAGTTAAGGAAACTGGGAGTGGCCAACTCAGAAATTTATTTCTTATCTATGAAGAACATATGAACCTCCACCTGTCCCATGGAACACAGGCTGTACAGGGGGTTGAGGCCGTTTGTTTTGGGTTAAATGAAGGCTGCGAGGTGGAGGTTGCTGGGGGAGGATGCTATGCAAAATGCTATATAAACTGCATGTTTTTTTTTTTTTTTTTTTTTTTTTTGAGACGGAGTCTCGCTCTGTCGCCCAGGCTGGAGTGCAGTGGCGCAATCTCGGCTCACTGCAAGCTCCGCCTCCCGGGTTCACGCCATTCTCCTGCCTCAGCCATAAACTGCATGTTTTTTGCAAGTGGTAGCAGTTCTGTCATCCAACCCATTGCCACTGGGCCACTCTGTATCTAAGTCCCCTTAGTAAACCCTATGTCTTGTTTGCTCGCTCTGGGTCTCTTCTTGAGCCTCTTGAACCTGGTACCATCCCTAATGAAGTTAATAGGGATCCAGCTTGACAGGTCCATAAAACCACCCCTGCGTTAGTTCCCTCCTTTCCTTGCTTCTTGTTAATGTAGAGGAAGTGTCCCTCTTCTTGTCAAAGACCAGCCTCTACCTGTGTTCTGGATCTGACTCCCTACTGTTTTCGCAAGGACTTTTCCGCATGTCTAACTCTCCCTCTCAGTGGGGATTCTTCTCTTAGCATTCCACAGTGTTCCAGGCTGGCCTCTCTTAAAAGCTCTCCTGCAGCTGCATATACCCTTTCAATTTCCGGGAAGCTTAGATCTGAAGTGGACCGCTGTCTGCAATCTCTGTCTCTGCTTCCTTACCCCGCATTCACTTTATCCCCACCTCATCAGCCCTCTCCTATTTGGCATCTACAACACTGTTCCACTGAAACTGCCTTTGTGAAGGTGTCCGATGAGCTCTATGCTGTCAAACCAATAGATGCTCTCCAGTCTTTAGTTAACTTGCTCACAGTATGGCTCTACCTTTTCTTTCAGAATCACATCTCCTTAGAGAGGCCTTACCTAATGACTCAGCCTGAAATATTCTCTCCCTTCCCCCACTGTGGTATTATTACATCACTGCTTCATTTTCTTCATAGCACTTATTATCTGAATTTATCTTGTGCTTGTTTGTTCATTTGTTCACTGTATGTCTCATGCCTCCACCTAGAACAGTGCCTGGCACATCGCAGATGCTCAATAAGGATCTCTGGAGTGACAGACAATGCTTTATTTAGAATCATCTCTCCCCTTCAACAACTCAGCTTTTGTTAACTGGATGGAGTTTGTGTGCCTGACTCTCTCTAACATCAGGATGAGTTCACTGCTGACAAGCTGCCTTGCCCGTCAATCAAGGAGATTTCCTGGTGGGCCCTCTCATTTTTGGACATATCTAAGCCCCATGTATGATCGGCCTCATTTTGGATCTGGGCTTTCCCTCCCTTTATTCCTTCTTTTATTCTGACTCACTCACATTATTCTGGCCACAGGTTTCTAGTCTTTTATTTTCTTTTTCAATATGAGCCTCAGTTATAAAACCTCCTTCTTTCTAAACACTAACTACAGGCTTCTCTGTTGGTGGTAATGAACAGTCATCTCAGAACCAGTTTGGGAATGTAGCAGTCTTACATTTGCCCCATAGTCTGGAAAACTTCCTTGTTTTAGGGCCAGCTGGCTAAGCTCCAGATCTTGTCTCCAGTCTTCTGAAATCTTAAGTATCTGGGTCAAAGTTATTTGCAGACTTGACTTTGGTTATTTAGCCACAAAACTATTGTGGCTGTCCTGCGCAGCATACTGACAGTGAAAATTAGGCGTGTTCCAATGATAAGTCCAACCTGTATTTTTTTCTAGGGTGTGTTTGGCCAGCATGATGGGGAAAATCAGCAAAAGTACCAAAAAGAATATCCAATTAATAAATATCACCAACTGCCAGCCAGACAATGTTATTTTCCATTCTTCTATTGTTAAACAAACATGAAAACAAAGCCCACAAAGTTATCATCGAGAAATTTTTAGTGATAATTTCACTGTATGTTTTCTTTGAATTTCTTTCTTTTAACCATGATTTAATGATAACACAAATATTCCTATATGCACAGAAGCATAAACATTTTCTTGAGACCTGGACTCAGCTTGGGTATATGCTAGAAATCTAATACTAAAAAAATGCCCAGAGCATGACCCAGTACCATTGGTTGTTCAACTGCAGCCCTTACTCTGACCATGTGCAATAGCTGTATCTAGGGTGGTCATTTAATTTATCATCCAAACTGGGACACTATTAATAATTATGCTGGAATAGTATGAGTAGACACGGGCTGTTCTAAGAAAATGGAAACATATGGTCATTCTAACCCTAACTTTGTATAATAAGTGTGGAACTATCCACCCTTCCCCAAGCCAAACAAAGGCTCTGGCCTTTGCAGCTGTAACTCAGTACTGCCCTTGGTCCACAGGCTTGAAGGTGTACAGAGGCACAATTAGTCACTAACTAGAGCCTTCTTTAATTGCTATAAGTGCATTTTAGTTATCTTTTCACAAATTCATGATAACAGGGGCCATATTAAGATTTCCTGCTGGGCTTGGTGGCTCACGCCTGTAATCCCAGCACTTTGGGAGGCTGAGGTGCACAGATCACCTGAGGTCAGGAGTTTGAGACCAGTCTGGCCAACATGGCGAAATCCTGTTTCTACTAAAAATACAAAAATTAGCCAGGCCTGGTGGTGGGCACCTGTAATCCCAGCTACTCAGGAGGTTGAGGGTAGGAGAATCACTTGAACCTGGGAGGCGGAGGTTGCAGTGAGCTGAGATTGCACCACCGCACTCCACCCTGGGCAACAAGTGCAAAACTCCATCTCAAAAAAAAAAAAAAAAAAAAGATTTCCCACCCCACTTCCCACAAAATAAAGTAGGCCCTCAAAAATTCACTTTTAGAAAGAAGGAACTGAGAGAGAGGCTTGACAGAACAAGCTTCCGTTTTCCTAACACAATGTCTAATTCAACCCATAGGCTGTTATGGTAAGTTTGTGTGTGTTTGTGTGTTGGGCATGGTGGAGTGGGTGAGAAAACAGAGTAGAAAAGTACTGGGATTGGAATTAGAGCTAAATTTGCTTCCCTGCCCAAACTGTGAGATACATATATACATATATATGTATGCGTGTGTGTGTGTGTGTTTGTGTACACACACACTTAATGGAAGAAACATATGAACCAATGAGTTGCTTAGAGAAAGGTTCTTAAATGACTGCCAAAAGCAAACAAATAATCAATTGGAAAATGCTTATATTCCAATAAATTCTTTAAAAAGTTCATGGTACCAGATTACTCTCCTTCTCTCCTTTGGGGTCCTCAACTCCCACTTCCCTCTTGTTGGCAGCCTTGAGCTAAAGGCTAAACTATATTTGAGCATTTCCAGTGGTAGTAAAATTGTTATCTGCCTTTGAACAGCTGTCTTTTTGTTGTTTTATTTTATTTTAAAATAAAAATAAATATGCACATAAAAATTGTGCATATTTATGGGGTTCAGTGTGATGTTTCGATACATATATACATTGTATAATCATCAAATCAGAGTATTCAGCATACCCTCAAACATGGATCATTTCTTTGTGGAAGAAAGCTCTGACTCTATGTCTTCCTTTAATTGAACTGAAATCTGTCATCCCAGGTGACCAACTGTTCTGGTTTGTCTGGTGCTGTCCTGTTTTAACACTGAAAATTCTGCATCCCAGGGCATCCCTCAGTCCTGGGCAAACCAGGACAGTTGATCACTCTGCCTCTAATTGCCATCTGTTGGCCTTATTCTCCATCTTGGGCTATGCGAAGAATGCTATTTTTTCTTCCAAACAACGTCCATTTTGACACGTTTAAGGCACATTCCTGTAGCTCCAATTATTCTTACCTGACATAGCTTTAGATTATTTACTTTCCACTATATCTGCTCAGAGTGCACTATCCCCTGTTCCAGGAGGAGCTTTCTGCTCCAATCCACGTTTCCACAGAGAAGGGGAATTTCTCTTCCCTCTCCCTGGGGAGAGTGGGTGTGAACACTGGTTTCATCCTCCACATTCTCTCTCATCCCTCTGGGGGGAAGAGTTACAGTAAACCTGGTTTTTGAGAATCCCATATCCTTTGGGCCAAGGTTCTCACAGTGGCCAGGATTCCTCGACCTCAGAGGTGACAAACAGACTCTGTACTGCCTCTTCCACTGCCTGCCTTGGCCTCATGGATCCACAGGAAGAACCTGGCTTTCCTCCTTCCTCTTTTCTGCCTCTAAGCAGTGAACACATTCAGTGTAGAGAGGCAGCCTAGAAGGAAGTTTCATGTTTTTGCTGTAATTTCCAATTTCCCTACTTCCTGGATGAATGCTTAGGTCAGCTATGCCCTGTAAGCTTGTTTTTCATTTAGAGTGGGTGGGAAGGAGGAGGCCCCCAACTTTCTCCTGTTTTTCTAGAGAGCCCAGCACATTAAAGGTACACTTGTCATAACAAGTCTAATTCTTTGATTCCTCTTTTGGTTTAATTCCCCACACTTTTTTCTTCCTTGCTTGCAATAGTGATGGAAAGGAGAAGTGAATCTCTGAACTTTAAAGTTCATTAACCTGGCCTGTAAGATGTGGTGTAGCACTGAGTGCCACACTCAACTTTATTTGCTCCAGTTCTAGCACTTCTTTAATCCAGCCTGTGACCAAATCAGTTTCGTACTGACTTTATTGTAGATTCACAGTTTTCTTACTGATAACTGACATCCCTGATAAGGGACACATTTTTTCCCACATGTGTGCATTGATTGCTTGTATCAAAGTCCAAAGATTTGATAATCTCTGTTTCTGCTATTCCCTTCTCGGCTCACTGCTGTGAGGCTTCTGGTCCCCAACACTTCAGAGCAAATGCTACCACTAAGCTTACTGATGACTTTCACTAGATGATGATCTTCATTTCTGACTCCTCCGCCTTATCTCTATTCACTTACTCTTTTGTGACTGCCTTCAAACCAATGGCTTTATCTATCACCTATGTACTGATGATTCTCAAACCTATACTCATGTTCCTGACCTCTCTTCTAGGCTTCATATTCACATAATCCACTTTTTTGCAAGAGAGCTCTATCCAGATATCATACTTGCACCTTAAATTCAACATATTCCAAATCAAATTCATTATCTTGGTATAAGATTTTGATTTTACTCCAGTATTACCTATATTGGAGACTGGAACCACTATTCACATATTCTTTTAAGTCAGAAATCTGATTACTCTTTACAGTTCTCCTCTCTTTTTCTTTCTCTATCTTCAATAGGTCCTGTTAACCCCACTTCCTAAATATCTTTTACATCCTTCTCTTGCTCTTTGTTCTCATTGTCACGACTTTTCTGTGCCCTTTCCTTTTGGCGTTGCTTCAGCAGCTTCTGAATTGTTCTATCTGCCTCCAGTCCTGGATGGCCCCATTGTCCACACTGTTGCCAGAGGACCCTTTCTAAATGGCAAATCATACCATGTCATGCCCTACTTTCTAAATCCTCCGTAACCGCTCATATTCTTCAGAATATGGATCAGATGTTTGGTTTAATATGGAATGTGTTTCATGGCTTGTTCCCTGACTATGCTTTAGCCACATGTCCTGCCACATCCCTGCCTCTTGCACCATCCTTCCTCCCATTCTCAACAACCTGAGAGTTCAAGAGCGTGTTACGCTGCTCTATGCCCCAGTGCCGTTTCCACACACTGCTTCCTCTACCTGGAGTGCCACTTGTCTTTCTCCCCCAGCAAACTCCAGCCCACCTACCCTTCAGGCTTATGCGAGGACTCACCCTCTGCAGATGTTCCCCCGACCCCATTATCTCCTCACCAGCAACCAGTCTCATTTTTGATGCTCCTATTGAAATCTAACTAAAACTCATGGCTCAATAGATGGCCATTGCAGCTCTACACTGAGGTGGCTCAAAAGATTATTTATGGGTGGAGTGTAGACTTTTCTGTAGAAAGCCCTTCTACATCTATACTATCAAAAAAACATATATATATATGATCAGTGTCCCAAAGCTATACTATAGAATGCATGAGCACGTGTATGTGTGTGCATGTAGATGGTGGTGGATGTAATATATCCTGGAACATTTTCAAAGGAAGACTTGTCAGTTGCCTGTAACAGTCATAGGGAGTTCTTAGTAGTTTGTTCAAAAAACATCTGGTTTAGTGAAACTGAGCAACAGAGCTTCCCAGTGAAACTGCCAAGTTCCTATGTAACCACATGAATGATTTGTTAGATGGAATTATTGAATATAAACTAATTAAACCAGGGAATAGCTGCCAAAAATAAAGATTTTTATCTTCAGAATTATTGGTCATAACCTATTCTTTCTAACACTCAGACAGCTGAACCAATTAATTTTCTATTACTGTTATTAGTTCATGACAATAAAACTTTGTCATCAGCATAGGAAAGGGATATTTTTCTTTCTCTCTATAGTTGAAGACTGTGCGTTTAAATATCCTGAGGGGGTTTTGCTTCATTAAAATAAAAGTTTAAGAGGTTTAAATTATAATTTGATCTTTTAGGAAGCTTTCTACGGATCCCAATTCTCACGGTGATGCTAAAGAGAAGGTTCTGTGTGAGAATTGCCAGCTGGGGGGCATCCAGCTTAAACTAAAGCTCTTGGTTTGCAGAGTTGAAAGCCTAGGACAGTCAACAATCTTTCATTTATACCAAAATGACTGCCTGTGTGGCCAATACTTGTTATACTTTTGTCTTGACAAATGTCTTCACAAGGTGATTAAAGTTTAACAGGGTCTACATTGAGATAGGGAACACTGAAAATTACTAGCTCGACTCATGCTTTTTTAGCCTAAAAATTTAGAACTAAATGGACATATGGGTTATCTACAAACGTGACTGTAGTTTGAATAAGCAAAGGATTATTTATTTTTACAAATGAGACAACTGATATTTCATACCTAGCTAGCAAGTATCACACCTAGATGTAATAAAGGCCAATTAATTCTCAAGAATTGACAGCCATCAGTGAGAACAAACAAATTCATTTTTTGGATATGGTTCATAGAACAGAGAAAAATAAGTCTCCTGGGTGCTAGTAAGAATCCAGGCTTCTGCAGACTATACCTGATCCATGCCACAGATAAGTTCATCCCCAATTACACCTAGATGTTTAATATCTAATTAAATTGATAAATGTCAAAAAAAGGTGTGTCAAAGAACATATAATTAAGAAAATTCTTAGCAATGTATATTTCATGAAAAACAAAATATTTAAATGAAAAAGCTTAACAAAAGCATATATAGTACCATCTTAATTTTTAAAGATGCATATATATGCCTATAAAAACATTGATGAAGCATTCGCAAAGTCATTTTATTTGTTTGTTTATTTTGAATAATTAAAGTGAGGGGAAATGGCCAACACCATTTAACTATGCTTCAAAATCCATCCTCAGGATTATAGTAAGCAGATAGAGGCAAGCTGTGCTGTAGTCGCCAAGCATGTGGCCCTCCAGAGATGGGTATAGGAATGAACATCTCCTCCATCTTCTCTCAAGTGCTATCTTGGTTTCTGTTTTTGATTCTTTTTGGTAAGGAGTTTTTTACAAGAGCTGACACAGCTGATCCTAGAAGAATGGTACGGGAGGAGATGTCCCTCTACCACACCGACCCTGGCAGAGCATGGTACACCGTGGGTAATCAGTCCACACAGAGCAGTTTTCAACTGTACTGCAATTGTTTGTCTTCACTACCATACAGTTGTGCTTATTATTTCTCGATGTGTACATATCTGGAGAAGCCCAGAACTTCTGGCTCTTACACGGAGGACCCCAGTGCAGAAACATGAACCATTTTCACTGAAGAAAGACATTAGGATTGGTTTGGGGAGGAGGTGAAATAATGTTTTTCTTTGTTGCTGTCTCTGTCATATGGTACATAGGCATGTGGAAGGAAGGGTAACCAGTCCTGACATCACTGTGAGCATTGTGTGGGCATGTGTGTTTGTGCATGTGTGTGTATGTGTGTGTGCGTGCTTGTGTTCATGGGTGCATGTGAGGGTATGAAGAGGATGTGGTGGCTTGGTCTATAGGATCAAAGGGCTTGAGCAGCATGGGTGGACGTTGCCTGCACACACGGGGATAGAAAAAGGCATGTTTTCGTTTCTGGTGGTTGGGGCAGATGGTGGGCTCATTCGAGCCTCTGTGTGCTTCGAGAAATGAGAAATCAGGCAGCATAGGGAGCTAAGCGGGCCCGGAGCTGGTCCTGCTAGGTTATGAGTGAGTGAAGGAGTGGGCTGTGTGTGTGTTTCCAGCTTCTATTGCGGGAACCACTTGCATACAGGCCTTAAATAGGAAAACTACTAGCGATTCTAGCTCAGTATCCTTTTTAGATATGCAAGAGGAGAGAAAGTTGGGAGACACACATTCAGCTGGCAGGAAGTTCCTTTTTTGTGCCGACTCAGACATGGTTGAAAGCTGTCTCTACAGGACAGTACTTATGGCATTTTAGGCTGCAGCTTTGAAGCTTTGCCTCATTGCAGCTATTTATAGAGGAGCTGATTTTTATAAGAACAGAAAACGTATTCTTGAGGGCAAGCTTTCCTTTCTCTTAAGATTTCTTGAAAAGATTTAGAAAGGTTAAACAGTTACTTCAGAATCTTATGGTAAAAGGCGTAACACTGTTTAGAGTAAATAAGGGAGTCTTTATGAAAACACAATGATGCATATACAGTAGCTTCTGCATGAATCAAATTGTATGCTTTGAAAGCATAATTGATATTCTTAGGTGGGATGATGGCTTGGTCCTGTCAGTATACTGAATAGACCAGTGCCAGCCTGTAAGGGATAATGATTAAATCAAAAGAAATGACACCAGCAGAGGAGTACAAATAACCCATATTAGAATATCAGCACGAACTTGAGTTTGGGAATTATTTATAACCTTGAAATTCAAAAATAATTTCTAGGGAGCACATATGAACACATACAGATGACTTGTCTCAGCATCTAATAGAAACTTTGCTTTTCACTGGTTTAAGTAAATGGTAATTCTTAGGTGGAATTGTGTATCTCTGTTAGGAAGATTATGATAATTTGCTTGGTCTTGGAAATCGTATGAATAAAAAAAGAGCACAATTCATAGATGGAGGGCCTCTTTTTTCTTCTTTCACTTTTTCTTAGCATATATATTTTAAAAAGAAACTATTTCAGAAAGCAAAATGAATACAAGTTATTGATAGAGTGTGTTGCAGAAGAATTTTTCTTTTTGAGCTTACAGTTCCTATGGGAAGGAATGCAAAATTCTTCTAGCTATTGAAAAGCATTGGAGTGTGATGGCAGAGCTTAAATAATGTCCTGTTTTTAGTCAGGGAAAGGGTTCGAAATGTCCCTTGTGTACCACGATGAGAACAAATATACAAAGACTTACATGACATTGGGCTGTCTTCTTCTAAATGTTTTTGTTCTGTCAGTGGTGTGAAGGGGGGAAAAAGCCAGTAACTCATAAAAATCACATTTCTCCATTTCATTTCAAGTGCAAGTTTTGTTCCAGAGACATATTCAAAGTGGTGAATAGGACAAAATATGTTTTATGTTCCCATTCATCTTTAAAATAGCCTCTCAACACTGTTAGCTTGTGACCGGACAATTACTTGGCACATAACCCATGCAGACACCAACCTTGACAGAATTAGAGGAAATTCTTCTCCAAGGATGAAGTGTTCTTGAACAATTCACTGGAAGCACTAGATACAAATTCGCCCTTTTTTCTGTATCTCATGCATGCCAACTTGCTTGCTTACTCATTTTCATGTCTTATAAATGGTTTTGCTTGTTTCCTGTTTCATTTCCACAATTATCCCTTCCCTGTGGTTCACATCAGTTAAGCAGAAGATGGAGGTATTCCACACACTTGTAATTCAGGTCTTCTCAGAGCATTTTTTCTGGGTTATTTTAGAGGGTGCTTACATGGTGTCAGCAATAACCTACGTAATTTTTCAAGTGTCATGACGTCTGTAAAAAAAAAAGCCTCCATTTAGCTCACTTTTCTTGCTGAACAGAACACATTCTCTGAGCATGGATTATAGTTATAAAGAATAACATTTATTCCAGCCCAACCCTAGGCTTCCCTATGCTCAAGTAATAGAGTGAATGACTTGCTTACTTAGGGAGACTGTTAGCTGCCATTCTGGATCTTCAAGGGGTAGGGTAGAAACATCTTCAGCACTGCCCCCGCCTCCCCAAATGACAGTACTATATGTGAGGAGAAGAATGGGGGTATAATCCTGAGAATTTCTTGAGAAGCACAATGCCCTAACTACTCCCACCTAACCTCCTCCCCAAGAAAACAGATACAGAGATGCTCATACCCTTTATCTGTAGTGTTGTGTCAAGGAACATTTTTAAGCTCAGTCTCCTGAACTCATTCTCTTGGTCTTGCCTATTCTTATTCTTTCAGACTTCTAGCTTCAGATCCCATTTTTCTACCTGGTCTTGGCCTTGATGCTTTAGACTTTCCCTTGCCTTGCAGTATACTCATGTCTAGGATGACTGCTCCTCTCTGATTTTATGTCCTGCTTCCATGGGTAAACTTTACCTTTGTGTGGCTTCAGATTTCTCCCTGCTCCTTACTGGTGCTCATCACCAGTCACAGCCTCAAGGGACTGTGGCCAGGGTCAGAGTTAAAGGAAGGGGAGGCTGTAGAGAAAGGAAAATGCTTTTTCTTCATCCTCCTTTGTTCAAATCATGGCCATGAGTATCTGTAAGCTATGTGCAGAATTCTAGCAAGTTGTGCATGCCTGGAGAGAAAGAGATTTATAAGGAGGAGCTTTCTTACTCATTTACCTAAGACTCATTTTAAGCCTCTTTCCTTTCACTCTATAAAGTAGACCACTCTCTGATTATATCCATGCATTTATCTTTTACTCACATGAATGTGTCTCTGTGGGTTTTGTGTCTCAGTGACAGTTTGGGAAGGATTGATCTAAGGTTGCATTCCCTGTTTGCCTTCCGTGGCTTTCCTTGTTCTCTGTTTTCACCATAGCAAGGGCAGGACCACCAGATAATCATCCCCAAAGCAAGCCAACGTCAAGAGGAGAACTTGAAAGATCTGTCCACTGGGAATGTGTTCATAGATGGTCACTCTTCACCACATCTTCTTACACAGTGCTTACACAGTGCCCTGTTGTGCTCTCCTGAGGGACATGGGCATGTGGAAATCAGGAGCCAGGCAAACCAGCACAGAAGGCACTCATGGTTATTACAAAAGTGGGGTTCAAAGCTTCACACCATTTTAATGTTACAAAGAGTTAGATTTTAGCATTCTATTGCTTCAAAGATTATCAAATGAAAGTCTTATTCTGCAGTGTTATAATAAGCCTGGATCTTTTGAACATGTTGGGCAGACTTCAACATAAATGATGATAGTGGTCTCGTTCACCTGTTAGAAGTTTTAGCTTGGAATCTGAGAATTGTTAAATTATTATACAGTTCAGAGTGGTATTGAATCCATTCATTTTTGCAGCACCAGAGCCAAAAAAAAGTCTTTTAATGCCTTCCTAAAGACTCCCACTAGTAACAGTTTTAAACAAGGTGAAAATATATTTATGTTATCTAAAGTTTTAGATTAAGTTTGCTTTGGAAAGCTCTTTCAAAAGAAGAATTGTTTGAAGCTTCTAGTTGATTTAAAATTTATTTTATTATAATTTCAAAGGAGTTATCATTTTTTACCACTTACCCATGGCACAGAAGACATTAGCATTCCCAGGCAACGTTGGTAAGGTTGGGTTTTCAATGTGAGATGCATACCGATAAATAATGCAGGTTCTTTCTCTTATCTCTATTAGTAGAGATGGCTTAGTGGTATTGAGACTACAGGAAAATTATAAATTGATGTAACTCTGACAGATGATAGCCCCCTGCAAAAAAAGTTTACTCATTATCTCTACTTTGGAATTGACGCTTTAAATCCGTTCCAATCACTGTTAGCCACACTTATGCTGGTCTGTTAAAAAAAAAAAAGTTGAAAGCACTGTTGTTTGAGTGATTCAATACTAATTTTTGGAACAGTTGCTATATATGTCAGGGACTGTGCTGGGCCCCAGGGATAGAGCAGTGAACAAAAAGACAAGAGCCTGCTCTCATAAACTTGTGAAACAACATACCTAGATGACTCAAAGCCAAGAATCAAATAAACCCTACTGGTTTTCTCCAGATGTTTTTGTCCTTGCCTTTTCCCCCCTCTAATGAACTCCTGGCTCTAGACCCAAGCGTTGGCTCCCACCATTTGGGAACCATACCATATTTGAAGCTTTGCCACTCACCTCTGGGCATTAAGGATCTTTGCACAATTTACCACTTTCAGTTTTGCACTTCTCTTTGACTTCTGCTTCCCACATTGCTTCAGGCTAGGACTTACTGCAGGTGACCCTGGCCCTAAAAGATCTACCCGTTTCTACCTCCCCATGCCCTGACACTCAGAAATCTTGGCGCCTGCATGGTGATAGTTTCTGTGACCACAGATTCTGCTTGGAAGTGATGTGGATCTGTCTCTACTTCCATGATTGCAGCTGGGAAATTACATGGAGAAATTTGGGGGACTGTAGCTGAAACCCCACCATGACAGATATTCAAATATGAGACAATAATGCAAGGATGACGATAAATTGGAAGAAAAACTTCTGAGAATTGTTTGATTTGCCCTCCTGATAGTTTCATTTCTTATAAATAAAAAGGGGAGCTGCCATCTTGGATCTAATTCTGATGAATAAGGGAAGCTTTTGCTGAAGTGGAAGTGACTGTGTTATCCTATGTGTACTAACCAGAGGAAAGAGCCCTCAACTTCTGGGGAGAGGCGGATTTTTCAAAAAGCAAAATTCTAAAACCTAATATTCCAGAAGGGATCCAAGAGGCATGAGTGGCTCTTAAAAATAAAATTAAAAAAATAAGATAAAATAAAATTCTGATAGTCCTGCAAGAAATAGTTCTTATAAGGGATAAAAGTTAGTCATCTAAAGAAGTAGGGAGCTCTCAGGTGAGCTCTCATCTTGAACTGTAGTTCTTATAATCCCATGTGTCGTGGGAGGGACCTGGTAGGACATAATTGAATCATGGGGGCAGTTACCTTCATGCTGTTCTCATGATAGTGAGTTCTCACGAGATCAAATGGTTTTATAAGGGGCTTTTTGCCCTTTTACTCGGCACTTCTCTTGGCTGCTGCCATGTGAAGAAGGACATGTTTGCTTCCCCTTCTGCCATGATTGTGTTTCCTGAGGTCTCCCCAGCTCTGTGGAACTGTGAGTCAATTAAACCTCTTTCCTTTATAAATTACCTAGTCTCAGGTATGTTTTTATTGGCAGTGTGAGAACAGACTAATAGAGAACATAAACCTGTTCTTGGAATCTAAAGTGAGTGTAGATAATGAGTAGCTTTTTTATCAAGCCATGTCTTTCCTACTCACCCTTGTTCAGTTTACTTGGTTTGCCCTTTAATGCTTCCTCTGGCTTTTGATTTCCTTCTGCCTGTGAATTTACCTATGTATTTAAATTTCTCTCTCTCTCTCTCACTCTCTCTCATCTCTATATTTGTTTCTTGGAATTTCTCTCCTTGGATTTCAACCTACTTCAACCTATATTTGCATGTGATCTCTTTCTCCTTCATGGTCTTGGTATACTCCTGGTACCATACTTACACTTTATTGGTTTCTTCTTCCCCTTCCCTAACCCTTGCTCTCTGTTGTGATGTCCAAAAAGACTCTTCAGAAAGACTGTGTCCTCAGTAGGGGTGGGGGACTGAAAGATTCGGAAGCTTTCTACAGTGATGCTTCCTTCTCATCAACCCTACCACGCCAGCTCCACTTTTTACATTCAAACACTTCCCTGAAAATTTAAATATAAATTCAAGAGTGAATTCATTCACTTTACAAAGTAAAGAGGGATGAGAGTCCCTTTAAGTAGCATCTTCTCTAGTGTTTCTTTACAGATCATTAAATATTTAACTTATAAGAAACTAAAAGCTGAAAATGTTCCAAACCACTGTTGATTAAATAGAAAACTGGAATTAAGATAAGGCAAATCTGAAATTAAAATAACAACCGATTTGAAATTTTCATGTTATCAGACAAGAAGTTAAAATACTTGACTGGTTCAACAGGGGACATCTGGCAAGCCCAGGTCTTGCCTTTTCTGGCAACTGAGACCTGATGTTCAGCTTTTGGGTCATTCTGAAACCTGTACTGCATCTCTTCAGGGCAGAGGGTGCCTGCTCCATTCTTAGCCCTGCTCCCTACTCGCTTTTGTGTCTTCACCCTTGGCCAAGATACAAACGATTGAAGGATGAGCTCATTTCCAAGGATGAATATTGCTAACGTGACTAAAAATACAAGAATATAATCAGCGAGTCTAACCTGCATCATAAAAGTGCTAAAGATAATATAAAAGGATGTCCAAAACTGTACCTTGAACCAAAGAATGAGGAAGAAATAAAGGCTTGATGGAGTAGAGATGGGTGGGGTAAGGCTAAATGATTGAGAAAACAGAACCATTCAGCTTTGAAACACTTAGCTGACAAAGCGTTCAAGTCTCTGGATAAACTGCTTTCTAGTAGAATTACAGTGTTTACAAAACTACTCTTGGTAATTGTGGAGAATTTATAAAGAGAGATACAGAAAGACTAGATGGATAAACATCTTAATTGTTTTTTTTGTTGTTGTTGTTTTGATATTGTACTTGATATTATACTTGATGTCTGTTATATATACAGCAAATTGCAAAAATATATGATAGAAATATATATTATATCTAATATAATGTATATTAGGCACCCTGAAACATGTTATGAAAAGACTAGCTCCAAAAAATGAGAGGGCACTGGTCATGTGGAGCAGTTGTCCTGGCGACGGTGTTGCAGAGACCTCATGTTGAATTCATGTCTGCTTGTCCATCATCTGAACACAGTGCTCATCACGTTGCCCCATCTTAATTGTTAATAAGGGGAGAAAGTGGATTTTAGACACTAAAGACAGATTAATTTGAAATCAAGATCTAGAAAGGGACATAATGACTCCTAGTATCAACATGGATTTAGGAAGTATTTCATTTCCTTTTTTCTATGTGAGTATTTAATTTCTTTTTATAAAAGTTGCTGCACATTATGCCATTATTTACTTTACTGATTCAGGCATTTGATAAATACATACATATTAAGTACTTACCTGGCTCTAAGTCCAAGTATGGGAGGACAGAGATAATCAGACCCTGACTTTGACCTTGAGACCTCCCAGTCTATTGGAGAACATAAGGAATTGTGAAGAAGAACAGAACAGATCTGGGTCAGTAAATGATGACTTTGGTCTTTGGGTGTGGTGATTTTGAGGTGCCATGGGTCTCCAGGGTGGGATATCTAGTAGTCATTTGGAGATGTCTGGAGCTCTGGACGGAGCTCTTGTCTGGGAATATAGGTAGGAGATAGGTAAAGCTGTGGTCATGTTGAGAAGAAATGAGAGTGAATTATGGAAAGGGCTCAAAATATAGGTATCAGGAGAGGAGCCAGTTACTGTGACTGAGACAGAATCAGCAGAAAGTTAGAAGGACCATGAAAGCTGCCATGTGGAAACCAAGGGAAGTGAGATCATCACAAAGGAAAGGATATGGAGGTTAGAAAGATGAATTCTGCAGAGTCTACTACTTCCAGAATTAGATCATTGATGATCTTAGCTAGGAGAGCTTAGTGGAGTGGTGAGGACAGCAGCCATTAACAGTAAGCTAAAGAGCAATGGAATGTGAGAAACTAGAGTGCCATGGTTTGGATGTGGTTTGTCCCTACCAAAACTCATGTTGAAATTTAATTGCCAATGTGGTGGTTTTGGGAGGCGGGGCCATTGAAAGATGATTAGGTTGTTGAGATGATTAAGTCTTTCTTGAGAGACTGGATTAATTTTTGCAGGAGTGGGTTGTTATAAAGTGAAGTTGCCTCTCACATTTTGCTCTCTGCATGTGTCCATTTCCTCTTCCACTTCTTTACCATGATGTGATACAGCATGAAGCCCTCACCAGAAGCCAAGCAGATGCTGGTGCCATGCATCTTGGACTTCCCAGCCTGCAGAAACATGAGCCAAATAAACCTCTTTTTAAAAATATGTAAATTACCTAGTCTCATGTATTCTGTTATAGCCACAAATAAATGAACCAAGATCTGGAGAGAGTGAATGAAGATTTTTATGGTCTTGGTTATGAAGGTTAGAGTAGGGCATTAGGTAGATGGAGAGATTTTTTCTTTCAAATGATGATACAGATTTAGTCATTTTCTAATAGATAATGCAAATATAGCTTCTGTTTATTGAATATTTAGGCATTGTGCTGAGCATTTTACCTACATTATACCATTTAATCTTCATACCATCTATGGAGGTAGGTACTATCATTCTCAGTTTATAGATTAAAATATTGAGGCTTAGAGATTGTAAGTCATATGACCTCAGTATACAGATTGGAAGGGGCAAAGCAGGGCTCCAAACTCAGATTTCTCTGGTTGCAAATCTCTGTTTGTACTCAATATGCAGAGCAATGGTTCTCAAACTTTAGCATGTATGAGAATTACCTGGAGATAAATACCTGTTGAAACACAGACTGATGGGCCCCAGCTCTGGAATTTCTGATTCAGTAGGTCTGAAGTGGGGCCTGATAATTGTGCATGTCTAACCAGTTCCAGGTATGATTCTTGTCTCAGGACCACACTTTGAGAACCACTAGAAATGCCAACTCTTGGATCCTAGCAATCTGTATTTTACCAAGTTTCCCAGATGATTCTGATGCATGCTAAAGTTTGAGAACCACTTTCCTGAGGTAAAGAAGAAGTTCGTGGAAAGGAGGAGGTGGAAAATAAAGGAGAATAAAAAAGTGATGCATAAAGGACCTGGAGGGGATGGGAAGTGCTGGGATTCATGACACAGGTGGACCTTGGCAAAAAGAGTGAACTAGCTCCGAAGTGGGAGGAGGTGGGAGGAGGGGATGAGGATTTGCAAGTGTGTGAGAGAAGACTGGGGACTGGAAAATGGAGGGCAGTGCTATGGCTTTCAGTGTTTCAGGATTTTAGCAAGACACTTGACAGTACCTCTTTTGATATTTGTGTTGGAAGGTGAGGAAATGAGAACTCACTGAGAGTGTGTTGAGTGGCTTTGAAGCTGGCTGTCTCCTAGAAGAAACTTTTAGGGATGTGCCACTAGGTTCTGTCGAACTTTTAATCAACCAGTGGCAAAGCACAGAAAATACACTCTTCAAATCTGAAGATGCAATGAAGCTGGGAGCAATAACTAATTACCGGGATGACGAGTCAGGATCCAAAAAGATACTGACTGGCTGGACTTATGGGCCAAATGAAACAAGATGAAATTTAATAGGTATAAATGTAACTTCCTGCACTTAAGTTTTTTAAAAAATCAACCTTACCATTAGAGGGGAAATTTTAGGAACCTGAGGCCAGTAGCTCAGGCAGCTCAGCATTGTATTAGCCTTATGGCTGCCTGGTTTAGCCTTAAATCTGGGTTCTATAACAAAATTATTGACTTATTCCTTATGCCAAATTCTTTCCTTGTCACCTACCTCTGATAACATTTCACCAGCTTTTGTTCCTGTGTCCCCATGTGTCCCACACTCCTGACCTGGTTTTTCTGTTCCTAAGTTTCTCTGGAATCAGAGTTGGCCTTTACTCTTGCCATTCTTTCCTGAGCCCACAGTCTTGGCCTGAACTCAAGTGCCCACATCTCTCTAGGGTTTCAGCCCCTGGGGATTCCTGACCTCCCAGATACCTATCACATCTCTTCAAGTCTTGGTGTGTTATCTGTCTGTGATGCATCGTAGCTGTTGCCAAAACTGTGTGGGTCCTATTGCTACTTGGCAGTATTTCTGACATCACCTGCTTGCCTGCCATTTCCTCTTGTTTTCTGCTGTTGGGTCCACCCAATGCTATAGGAAATAAATAACTGTAGGGATTTCTAATGAAGTTTCATTTTGAATGGGTGGGAGCTTTAGTTTCAACTTATGTGTAATTGCTCACAAAAATAAAATCTTGTACTCATATTGCACTGTAAAATTTATGAAGTACTTTCATGTGTTCTTTTTTTTTTTCATTTAAATTTCACTGTAATCCTGTAGATAGGTTTTGGAATCTTCATTTTGCAGCTTAGGAAATCGGAGCTCAGTATGGTGAAATGACTTGCCTAAAGCCACATAGCTACTAATTGGTAGAACTGGGATGGAAACCCAGGCCTTCTGATGCCAGCTACCGCCTCACGGCTGCACCTGTTAATCAACTGTTTGAAAACTTGGTTTTTCTCCCAAGTATTAGCTTTTTCTAAAGATATATATATTGTGAGAGTGTCAAGTAGATAATGACTCCAGTACATTCAAGTACTGCAAGACCTTGAGAAGGGATTACCAAGTATGACATATCAGAAGGTTTTTAAAAATTATTATTTAACACATCAGCAACCACATCACACTTAAACTCTCAGTAACTAAAATAGATAATCATCTTAAGGAAACATAAGCAATGCAGCTTAGTTCAGTGTTGAGATACCATTCATGTTTCTCCTGTTCTTGTCTAGGCCCTCATTAGTTTATGTTTGGATTTCTGTTCCAGTGGTTCACTGATGCACCTGGTTCCATTCTCTTTAGCACCAGTTCATTCTGCATCACACTATGAGGTGACTCTTTCTTAAACATTGCTTTTATTATTGCCTCGCCTTGGATCAAATACTTTTATTGGCTTCCTCCTGCCTGCAGCATCAAGTTTAAACTCCTTGCCTCGCTTTCAGTGCCCTTCATAATTTGATCATATCTTATTTGGCACAAACCTATTCCTTAGGAAAGACCAATCTTCTCTCTATTTTATCCATGCTGGTTAGTCTTCATGTTTTCTGAACTTCTCAGATGGAATTCACTTCTTCACACATTTTAATTATCTACCATAGGCAGTACACTGTGCTCAGCCTTGCATACTTGTGGGAATATTATTATAGTGACTGATTTAGCTGGAGAAAGCATTTGCCACCTAAAACAAGTAATTGTAGTGGAAAGCCAGGTTTCTAAGCATGACTGAGAAAATTTCCTTGAAGAGAACACAGACTGGGAGTTTAAAACCAACCCTAATAAAAAAGAAGCTTGATCCTGAGGAAGATATTGTTTGAAATCTGTGAAATTGTGACTTTACAGAGGTCATGAAATCTCTTTGTTTCAGATATGGAAGGGGCATGAGAGGTTCCTTTTAGATGATAAATATAGCATAGTAGAAAGAACAAGAGGTTTGGTGTTAACATCTCATCTCTAACATTTACTGATTTGTTAACTTTGACCAACATTTTACCTCTTCAGGCCTCATTTTCCTCCATCTGTAAAATGATAATGATACTTACCTAGATATATGGTTGCTGAAAAAACAAATGAGTGAAGTGACTTACATAAGTGTGTTCAGTACTTACCACATAGTGTGGTGCTTAATAAAGGAGCTACTATTATATAAAAGAAATGTTAATTTGGATGTTATAGTGTTTGGTGGGAAACTCAGATCCAGAGTATCCTAATCCTGTCTTATTTTTTAGGAAATACCCGTACAAAATAAACCCCAAACATACGCACATAAGGCAATTGTCCTCCAACCCAATGTCCTGGCCTTCCCTGGAGAGCTGTAAGTTCTTTCTCTCAGGCAGTAAGGAAGAGACCAAAGAAAGAGGCATGTGCCTCAGTGTGGGCAAACCCTTCACCTCCTGTAGACATCACCCTTTCACACTCAGTGCACTCTATCATGGGCTGACATGAAGTACGCAAGAGCAGGAGACCGTGCATCTCCTTGCCTGGTCTAGCATCCAGCTTCCCAAAATCTTACTGATATGAACTTTCTTCCACAGACTCAAATTGTATATTTTTTATTTGAATACAAAACAGAGAGAACTGGCCCTTCTTGGGGACAGTACTTTAGAAAACAGGATGTCAAAAGGTCTCATGTGGAATCTATTTATCTTTAGGGAGTCATTGGACTATAGGTTAAAAATAATAATCTGTGGTCATGAACATGTAAAGAACAATTTGAAACAAACTTTGGGGCTTTTTCCTTCTAGGGAGCAAAAATTTGGAAATTTTAAATTGCTTAGCTCTTCCCTAAAAAAGGAAAATAGAATGTACTCTTTGATCTAACAAAAAAAAAAGGTAACTAAATGATGTGTATTATGGCCATTTGAGGAAGAGTGAAATAATTGAGGGAGAAAAAAATTAGGAAAAAAGAAGGGGAGAAACTGAGGGAGAGAAGGAAATGGGAAAAGCAATGCCTGGGAATAAAGAAGGAGTAAAAGGAGAAATAACAAATGCATGGAAAAGAGGGAGAGAGGATAAGAAAGAGTGGAGGGGATGGGCCAGGGGGAGATATCTATGTAGAAACATTTAATTTCAATATAGTAGCTGAGAAGACTTTCCTGGTTATCTCTGTAGCTCCATACCAGGCAAGGAAATGGGGACTGAGACTACAAAATGAATGTATGTATGGAGCGGAGGGGAATGGTAGGAGTATGAGAAAGCCCAGAAAACAACAAAAACAAGGGAGAAAAAGTCTTCTAAACCCCCAGCAGAGTTGCCTGCAAGATGAGTTCTATGTGCCCGGCAGGACACTGAAGCAGTGAGGAGAGGAGTGGGCCTGAAGAGACGGGCTAATGAGGATGTGATTGTCATCTGGGTGACGGTGACCTGTGAGGACTGCTGAGAAAAGACCACAGGGCCTGAGGGCATCTCACTGATGCTGCCATGGATAGACAATATCCCAAGGGGAGAGATCCTGCATTGACTGAAACTTGAAGTTCATTGCTCAGAAGAATGGGGGAATTCAAAATAGAGATAAAGTTACAGAAAAAAAAAAAAAAAAAGGAAGGTATATTTATTTGTATCAGAATTTAGTGTCTGAGAATTTGGTCCCACTATATGGAAAGTAAGCATGGTTATACAATTCCCTTATTCTGTGCCTGTACTAGGCTGAATTGTGCCCCCTCCACCACCCCTGCCCAAAACAGATGTCCACATCCTAATCCTGGAACCTGTGGATATTAACTTACTTGGAGAAAGAGTATTTGCAGATGTAATTAAGTTAAAGATCTTGAGATAAGGAGATCATCCTGGATTATCTGGGTAGGCCCTAAATTCAATGACAAGTGTCCTTATGAGAGGCACACAGAAGAGAGACACAGAAGCGGAAGGGATGTGCAGATGGAGGCACAAGTCAAGGAATCCTGATAGTGACCAGAGGCTAGAGGAGGCAAGGAGCAAAATCTCTCCTGGACCCACTGCAGGGAGTGTGGCCCTGCTGACACCTTGATTTCAGACTTCAGGCCTCCAGAATCGTGAAGGACTAAGTTTTTCTTGTTTTAAGCCACCAAGTTTGTATTAATTTGTTACAGCAGCCACAGGAAAGCTAATAGTGTTCAAATTCATCTTGCTAGAGATCTGTCTTCCAGAACAATTCTGAACAAACACTCTTTTCTATAAATTAAAGTGAACACTTTACATACTTGAAGAGTGACATAAAATGGCAGAAATTCAAAATAAAAGGGTATCTTAGAGACAGTCTAATTGTTTTGCATCGAGGTCCTTTGCTTGTGGTTGGCAAAGGAAGTACTTGCCAAACAAAGATGAGAGCCAGGTATCTGCCCTCCCGGTTCAGTGCTCTTTCTCCTACCCTGTGCTGCCTCCTTGTAAGAACATTGGCTGTGTATTCATCTGTTTTCATGCTGCTAATAAAGATATACCTGAGACTGGGTAATTTATAAAGGAAAGAGGTTTAATTGACTCACAGTTCCACATGGCTGGGGAGGCCTCATGATCATGGCAGAAGGCAAATGAGGAGCAAAGTCACATATTAATTTGGTGGTAGACAAAGAAAGAGCTTGTTCAGGGGAACTCCCCTTTATAAAACCAACAGATCTCCTGAGACTTACTATCACGACAACAGCATGGGAAAGACCCACCCCCATGGTTCAATTTACTCCCACCAGGTCCCTCCCACCACACTTGGTAATTATGGGAGCTACAATTCAAGATGACATTTGGGTGGGGACACAGCCAAACCATATCAGGCAGTATCTTACACATTTTTGTTTCATATATTCATCTATTAATTATGTATTGATCACAAATGATAGGTACTCTTCCAGCTATTAAAGATATAAAACAATATATTTTTAAATTATAGTATATGTTAATGTATCGGGGGAGGGAGTGGTAGGAGTATGAGAAAGGCCAGGAAACAACAAAAACAAATCTTAAAAATAGGAAGAAGAGTCATCAGCACAGTTGCTTACGTAGAGAAGGTGCTCAGATGTTGGTTTACTACTGTTGCTTTCAGTTCTTTTCTTCCCTAAAGCTCCTAAGGAAACCCCAAGATCATTTTTGACTCTGGCAAGCTGCATTACACAGCTCCAGTTTCCTAACATTTCCTTGATGGATTATCGTGGTTTCTTAAGAATGATCTCCTTTAAAACAATATTTATGTCACTTCTTAAAAATGTAGCATGGCATTTAAGGTACAAAGATAGATGTAGCCTACATGGACTCATCCATATTATCAACACTGATTAAATTCACACTGTGGAAATCGTGCCACACACAGGCTTGGTAAAATAAAATTCTTAACCAGATTGCAAATCAATTAGTAATATTCTGAATCATATGTTCCTAAGCATTATACTTAATTTTAAGTTTTCTATAGTGATTAAATATCCTTTCACATGTTATGTTTTGTATCTTAGCCATTCTTAACAAATTTTGGTTATGCTGGCATCTTGCTAATAGAATACAAAATATTCCAGCTTTCTTAACAGCACTTCTAATAATGTTGTACTTATACTTGTCATCAACACACTTCACAGTATTTTTTTCTTTTAGACTAGAATTATATTAGTATTTCTCATAGCATTAAAAAAATTCCAGTTTTGTCCACTAAAAGGTCATAGTACTTAGACAAGGAAACTGATTATATTTCTTATGTAGACAAATAGAGACACCAGGAACACTTACAGACACAGACACAGGCTGTGAATACGTAACACCAAATGCCTAAATAAAAATTAAACATCAAGTTAACTTCCAATTACTTGGATACTTGCTGACTTTTGGGGAGTATTACATTTAATGGAATTTTAAAATATTGTACTAAAATCCCTTCTATTTTATAGACTGTGAGCACCATGAGAATGAGATAAATTTTATCTGTGTGACTTCAACAAGTTACTTAATCTTTTTGTGCCTGTGTCCTAATCTTTAAAATGAGGATAACAGTAGTAGGTACTTCAGAGGGCTTAGTGAAGACTAAATGACATATATATGCCAGAAAATAGAACACAGGCACTTGACATAGACTCTTTATTGGTATGCATGCTGCCTTGCCCAGTGACTGACACAGAGAAGATGATCAATGATATTCGTAAATGAATATAGACAATGACAGGCATAGAGGGAGGCACCTGGAGTGCCCCCACAGAACATGACTTAGGAGCACATTTACAAATACATTGTGTTTCCTTATTCCAACGCAGCAGATATTTTCTTCATTTGCTACCATCTGGCTTTTAGACTGGGTGGTTGGGGAACAGAAGCAGGAAAATGTCATGAAGTAACTTTGCAGTCTCTTCACCACTCTCAGGGCAAAGGTGTCCAGAATTTAAAGTTTATTTGGGTCTCCACCCACCTACTGATTTAGTGTCCCTGTAAGTCTTTAGTGCCCCTGTGAGAGTCCTACTAGAGTGTTAATGGGTTGAGATTGAAATAAAAATTGCTAACACTTATTATGTACCGAATGGGCCAGGCACTAGAGGAAGCATTTCGCCTGTTTTATTTCATTTAGGCTTCACAACAAACAAAAGAGGCAAGCACTATTATTTTGACTACTTTATGGAAGGAGAAACAGAGAGTTAAAGAGTCTGACTGACTTGCTCAAGATCACCTAAATTGGCAATGGATGGTCTGGAACCCAGTTGGGGCTCCTGCAGTTCATATTCTTATTTAGTGGGTATTCCATGTCTGATGGCAGCCTGTGATCTTACACTCAGGGAAGTTTGGATATCTCCCAATATTTCTCCCCAAGTTTAAGGAGTCACTAGCTGGTTGGACATTATCAGATACTGGGAGGTAGCAGTGAATATACTTATGATCACTGTCCCCATTTCACTCAGTGTGGCTAAATGCTTTTGCTCGTGAGAGAAAAGAAATGAGATGGATGAGTCTCCAAGGGAGTATTGGATTCAATTACTTTAATTTTTGTGTGTGATTTAAATGCACTTAACACAGCTTAGAAAACAGAGGATCTGAAGTTCGGAGAAATACAACAAAGCTGGCATATGGAAAACGAAATCTAGGCCTTAAATCTCTCTTAGTGCAGCATTTCTGCTTCTTCTTCCACTCCCTATGCAAGAAGAGTAGTTATTTGTAGGAAAAGGAGGGCAAGAGACCAGGTGAATTTTATACACTAGGCTGAAACAAGGCCAGTGGCAATGCCACTATATCAAAAAAAAGTTGTGGGAAAACCAATCTTAAGACTGATTATAAATGAACAACTTGTTGCAGACAAATGCTTCTGATGAGAACAGCTTAAAAAATCCAGCTAAAATAGAAAAATCATGTTTTAAAGTCTTGGCTAATTGTCCGTGCAGTCAAGACTTGAAAAGCAAATCACAGAAAGAAGGGAAACCAACTAAGGTGAGCACAATATTAGAAGATGGGCAGAAGGTGACAGCTAAGAGATAATGAGGCCAGCAGAACTTTAAGCAATTGCATAGCCATGTGAATAAAAAATTAGAATTCTGGCCAGGCGTGGTTGCTCACACCTATAATCCCACTGCTTTGGGAGGTTGAGGTAGGAGGACACTTGAGGCCAGAAGTTTGAGATCAATCTGGACAATAGCAAGACTCTGTTTATAAAAAACAAACAAACAAAATAATTAGAATTCTACTTTGCCATGGTAGGCAGAGCTTAAAAAGCCAAGATCCTAGAGAGAAATGAAGTACAGAGAAGTGAGCCCAACACTTGAGACATTTACTGATGAAGATATGCAAGGCAAGAGGCTAAAAATCTAAGCAAAAAGTAACCGAATGTAAAAAGGAATTTTATGCAGCCTCGTGTGCTGGAGAGACAAAAACTGGAGTTCAGGAATTGGTAAGGAGGAAGGGCCCTAAGAAAGAACTGTAGATATTGGGCTTATTAGATGCAGACTTAAAAATAATTGAGATTAACATATTTGATTAAATAGATGACAAAAATGAAGACTTTCACTAGAGAATTGAAATTGTTAAAAAGCAAGTGGAAATTCTGGGTAAGAAAATACAATAACAAAATGACTTGAATTAATTAACTCAGATGGGTTTAAGTGGAAACTGAACATACTTGAAAAGAGAATTAATAAGCTGGAAAATAATCAGTACAAAATATCTAGATTGAAGAGTTAAAAGTAAAAATTATAAAAAGTAGAGAAAATTGTGTAAGAGATTTATGGGGCATGGACTAATATGTATAATTGGAGTCACAGAAGGGTAGGAGAGAGACTGGAGTAGAAGCAGTATTTACTTCAACAGAAGAAGCATTAATGGCTGAGAATGTTCAAAACCAATGAAAGACATCATCACAAAATCAAAATGCACTTGCAACCCAAAGCAAGGTAAGTACAAAGAAATCATAGATAAATACTTAACAGAAAAACTGCCAAGAACCAAAGTGATAGATTAGATATTAGCATCCAGAAGAAACAAAAGCACATTACCTTCAAAAGAGTAATAACATGATTGACAGCTGTCTTCTTAAAAGAAATACCAGAAGCTGAAAGAAAATGTCTGCCAACTTAGAATTTTATATACAGCAGAAATATCCTTCATAATTATGATGAAATAAGAAATATTTCCAGACAAAATGAAGGAAATTATCACCAGCAGAAAATATGCAAAAGAAATACTCAGTAACTAAAGAGAGCTTTCCAGGCAGAAAGAATCTCAGCAGAAACAAAGTGAAAGCAGTAACAATAGCAACAACAGCAACAACAAAAGGGAAGGAAAAGCAACAGAAATGGTCAATACAGTCAGTTCTGTTACAGCACATTTCTAAAAATCACAAAACTATACAAAGTTAATAATGAAAACCGCAGGCTTAGAGGGAAAATGAGTTTACATTTTCAGCATTTAAAAATTTCATAGCTGAGGCCAGGTGCAGTGGCTCAGGCCGAGGTGGGTGGATCACGAGGTCAGGAGATCGAGACCATCCTGGCTAACATGGTGAAACCCCGTTTCTACTAAAAATGCAAAAAAAATTAGCCGGCCGTGGTGGCGGGCACCTGTGGTCCCAGCTACTTGGGAGGCTGAGGCAGGAGAATGGCGTGAACCCGGGAGGTGGAGCTTGTAGTGGGCCGAGATCGCGCCACTGCACTCCAGCCTGGGCGACAGAGTGAGACTCCATCTCAAAAAAAAAAAAAAAAAATTTCATAGCTGACACCAAAATATAGACAGAAACCTAATGAAAACTGTAGCAAAGTTTTACACGTTAAATGGTTAAGAAACATATCAGTTCTACAATAGATATGGCATTTTATCTTGAAAAAAATTTCGTGTGTGTGTGAACGTGGGTATCAGAAAGTTTGCAGCTTGTGATGAAATGGTAAAAGTAAGGTTATCTGAAATTTGACAAAAAGTTGTAATGGGTGTGGCTTATAACACACATGGTGAACTGAGGCAGCTGGCAGATGTTTGAGATGAATACCTGTGTACATTTTTATATTTTATTTTGCTCAGTTAAGCTGAGCACAGTTTTTCTTTTTTTGCATTCACCTGTGTTTCGCATGGATAAAATTGAGGAAAAGCAAATGCAAAATTTACATTATACTAAAGTGATTTTCTAGTATATCAATTGCATTAAAACAAATTCATATTTTCAAAGCAAGCATTATAGAAGCACTGACTGTATGAAAGAAAATCTAAATAAATATTGGTTGTACAAAGCAGTAAGAGATATGTGCATAATTAAAATTTATGACAATATTGGCACAAAAGGTTGCAAGGGGGAAATGATGTTAATTTTTTTGTATGATCGTAATATGGTTTGGGAAGTAGAAATAGTACTAATTTAGTCCTAATAACTCAAAAGGCATGTAGTAATTTCTAGGGATATAAAAAGTATACCTAAGAAACTAACAGAGGACAATAAGTAGAATTATAAAATAAATACGGGTTAAATCCAAAGAAAAGCAAGAAATGAGAGAAGGGAAGAAAAACAGGTGGACTAAATAAAAAAATAGTAAAATAATGGATCCAAACCTAAATATATCAGTAACCACAGTAAATAAAAGGGATCTAAATACTCCAATCAAAAGACAGAGATTGTCAGATTATATTTAAAAAATTCTCTGTGATACTTACAAGAGACATCATATATATAAGTATGCACAAACCTCAAAAAAAGTGAATCAAAAAATATATTAAGTGTATCAGTTTGCTATTGATACTGTAACGAATCACCAAAAACATTACTTAAAACAATATGAATGTATTATCTTACAGTTTTTTCAGGCAAAAATCTGAAATTGATCTTATGGGGTGGAAATTAAGGTATCAGTAGAGTTGCATTCATTCTAGAGGTTAGAGGAGAGAATCTGTTCCTTGCCTTATGCAGCCTGCATTCTTTGTCTTGTGACCCTATTTCAGCAGTCATATCACTCTCACTTCTGCTTTTCTCATCATATTTCTTTCTCTGATGCTCCTAACTGGCTTATATGAAACACTGTTCTCAACAATGGCACCACACATACTTTGTTTAAATGCATGTGAAACATTTATCAAAATTGGGCATATAATATGTCATAGAGTAAGTCTCAACACATTTTGAAAGATTAAAATCATTGAGAGTACCATCTTTGTGTCTGAACACATTGTAATTAAACTCAAAATCAATAATATAAAGATAACTAGAACATCCCCAAATGTTTTGGAAACAACCCATAGGTCAAGGAGGAAGTAACAATGGCAATGAAAATATTTTGAAATGAATGATTTTGAAAATTAGACATATTAAAAATTGTGGAATGCAACCAAACCTGTGTTAAGAGGAAAATTTATAGCTCTAAATGCTTTACTATAAAAGAAAAAAAGCTGAAAATCAATGATGTAAGAATCCATTAGAAAAGTTACAAGATAACAAGAAATTAAACATGAAAAGTAGAAAGATTAAGATAATTAATGTAAAATAGGAATTAATAAAATAAGAGAAAAATTACCAAAGTCAAAATTTGGTTCTTTGAAAAATTAGTAAAATTGATAAGCCCCAAGAAAGATTGATCAAGGAAAAAGAGAGTACAAATTACTACAATTAGGCATTAGAGGAAATAACTAAATTTTCCACAGACATTTAAAATATAAGAATATATTAAAATAATGATATATTGTCAATATATTTGGTAGTATAGATAAAATTAAAGCTTATAATTTACCAAAAATTATACAAAAGGTAATAAAATATAAATAGTCCTACATCTATTTATACATAAACACCTTCCCCCCACCCGCAAAATCTCCAGGTCCAGAGACTTCATCAGTGAAATTGAAACGCTTAAAGAAATAACATCAATTTTAAGAAGCTCTTCTAGAGAATAGAATGGCAAGCAACACCTTCCAACTTACCTTTCAAAGCCAACGTAACTTTGATACTAAAATGTAAGAAAGATGTAAAAATACAGGCCAATTTCTCTCAAGGATGTAGATGCAAAATTCCACTCAAAATGCTAGCAACTTGAACCAGTGATGTATATGCAGAGGATAACACATAAACAGTAAACTGGGTATTAACAGTAAACTGGGTATATTCCAGGTATGCAAGTTGGTTTCACATGAAAAAAATCAGTCAATGTAATAAATCACATTAATAGAATAACAAATCACATACTCATCTCAGTAGATGCAGTAAAATATATTTGACTAAATTCAACACTCATTTCATGATTTAAAATAAAACTAACACCACCACCCCTGCCTCTCATGGAAAACTAGGACTACAGAGGAATTTCTTTAACCTGATAAATGATATCTGCAAAAAATAGATAGTGAATATTCTATTTTGTGGTGAGTTATTTAAAACTCTTCTGAGATTGAGACAATGCAAGGATTGCCTTACCACCTCTTCTTTTCAACACTGTACAGAGGTTTTAGCCAGAGCAATAAAGCACGAAAAAGGTGTCAGGATTGGAAAGTATGAAATAGAACTGTCTTTATTCTTAGATGGCATAGAAATCTAAAAATTATAGGAAATAGAAAAGAGCCTATGGTCAAACTATTCAAATAAGACAACTTAAGTGGGACTCTAGATACGAAAAGAATGTACAAATTCAATTATATTTCTTTATACTAGCAACAAATAATTGCAAAGAACATAATAAAAATATTATTGACAGCATCAGCAATCATCAAATACCTATAATTAAATCTAACAAAAGCTATATGAGTATTTTATACATAAATCTACAAAAACATTATTGAGAGAAATGAAAGCAGACAAATAAATGGAGAGTCATTCTGTGTTTGTGGATTAGAAATTTCAGTATCGTAAATATTTCAATTTTTTACAATTGGTCTGTGGATTCAGTGAAAAAACAATCAAAATCCCAGCACAATATTATTCCTGGAAATGGACAAGTTAAAATCTTAATTATGTATGGAAATTCAGAGGGCCGAAAATACTCAGTTTTTCTAATTGAAGAAGAAAAAAAGCTAAGATACACACTACCAGATTTTAATATTTACTACAACATTATAGTAATTAAGACAATGTTGTATCAGCTGGAGGATAAATAAATATGGCAATGTAACACAGTAAGTCCAGAAATAAACCTACTAGTATGTGGTCACCTGATCACCAGATGTATGATGACGTCAACAGCAGTGAAGAGAGAAAAGAATGGTCATTTCAATGAATGGAATATTTCAATTGGATATCCATCTGGAAAAAAGTGAATTTCATCTGTATGTCACTTTACACACAAAAATCAAATGCAGATGGATTATATTTCTAAATGTAAAAGGTAAATCAATAAAGCTCACAGAAGACAACATAGGAGAATATATTTGTGACTTTGGAGTAGGCAGAGAGTTTGTCTTAAAGAGGACACAAAAGGCATTAATCATAAAGGGAAAGATTGATAAATTGGAATTCATTAAACTAAACAGCGCCTCTGAAAAATACCCACTTAAGAGAATAAGAAGGCAAGCCACCATGGGTGAACATACTTGGGATACATATTTAACAAAGACTCACATTTTCAGTATAAAACCAATTCACCATAAGAAAATGATAGACAACATAGTTAGAAATATGCATAGACTTGAACACGCATTTGAGAAAAGGATATCCAAATGGCCAATCAAGAGTGAACAAATCAATTGTAGAATATTCACAAAATGTAGTAGTATATAACATAAGAATAAAGAAATAACTACTACATGCAATAACACTGACGAATTTCACAAACATCATGTTGCTCAGAAGAAGTCAGACAAAATAAAATACATATTGTATGAGTCTATTTACATACTGTTCAAAAATGGGCAAAAATAATGGATAGTAATTGACATCAGAACAGTGGTTACCTTTGGGGAGCCAAACTACTGGGGAGAGAGAAGTGTGGATAATATTTTATTTCTCAGTCTGGGTGATAGTTACATGTATGTGTTCACTTTGTGAAAATTGAGTTAGACACAGGATTTGTTGCATTTTTCTGTACACTTGTTACACTTCAATAAAAAGAAAATTTTAAAAATGAGGTGATAGAACACTCATGCAAAGTTGAACTTAGATTAGACACTGCTAATATGTTTTTGGCACAATATGGGAATTTGAATATTATCTAGATAAGAGATGACATTAAAATATTTTTTAGTTTTTTGATGTATCATGGTATTATGGTTATTAAGGAGAGTGTTCTCATTTTTAGCAGAGGTAAACTGAAGGGATTATGAGTTAAGTGTCAAGATGTTGGCAACATACTTTGAAATAGTTCAGTGAAACATATGCATATGTAAATACATATATATATATATACACACAGGGAAAGCAAACACAGTAAAATGCTAACAAATATTTACAACTGTCAAATTTAGGATACTTATGATCAATGTGCCAATCTTTTGACTTTTTGTATGTTTACAAATATTTATCATAGTGAATTAGGAAAGAACATTCTGAGGCTTTAGAGTTAGTGTTTGTCTCCACGTGGCTTATGTGCCTGAAGTCCTATGGCTATGTATATTGAGCCAGAGTGATATGTAACGTTGTTTTGCCTGTTTCCTCCAAATCTTGATCAGCTCATTTCACACTCCCTGGAGTCAGAACACAATGCCCAGGCCAGCTGCCCCCTCACTTGACCACTTGGGTCAGGCTGCCCTTTGTGGACTTCTCACTTGGCAACCTCTTCCTTTTCCTTTTCTTCTCACCTTGGACACTGCCTTCCTTTTCTTCACCCCCTTCTCATGGCACCAAGTGGTTCAACTCCATTGTTTTGGAACAAGGGAAAGAGAAACAAGAAAAATCAGTATATCACCCCAATTCACTGGAGGAGTCTGGAATTGAGCAAAATTAAAACAATTTCTCTGTAGCCAGCACCGCAGCAGGAGCTGGGCTCTCTGACACATGTGAAACACTCTTTCTGTGTGTAAATATTTTTAAATTGCCTTGTTAAAGAAAAGAGGAAACCCACGCAGAGTCATACATTGCCCAGATGTATCGGATCAGAAGAATGAAAGTGCAAAAGGTCAGAGACTCTATTCTGAAGAGGAGAGAATATCTCCATTATTTATAAAGGGCAGAATGAGGATTACACGCATGAAGGAGACAGATACAGACAGGCTGCCTCTGGAAAATTAATGGAGCACTGGAAAGTGCAAGCAGAAAAATATCCTGGCCACCTGTGAATTGGGTTAGAGAAAAGAGGAAAGGCTTTTGTACAGATATCCTACAATATGAGGGCTGAAGTTCTCCCTGCAAGTAGGTGATTGCTTATTGATCCTAATTTCCCCTATGTACACTACTGAGGAAAACGAAGAAGAAAAGTTCTTCCAACAAAAACAACGTTTTGATGTCTGTCCCTCACTCAATTTTAAACATTTTCAAGGTGGACTTTGGAGTCAGACTACTCAGACTCTACTACTTATTTATTAATGATGTGACCTTGGACAAGTCACTTAACCTCTATCTCTAAATATTTTCTCATTTATAAAATGACAATATTATTAGTATATACCTTATGAGCTTTCATTTAGTGTTAGTCACTATGTGTAAAAGGCTTGGAATGATGCCTGGCATAGATGAAATGCCATCTACTTGTAAACTATGACCATGGTAATGGTGATGATGATGATGATGAAGAGGAGGAAGAGGAAGAGCAAAGAGGAAAAGCAGCAAAAAGAGGACTGCATAGGCATTATCTTCTTTTCAACAGTCTTCACTTACAAACTTCTGTTTATGAAACCATCAGTTCAGCGGCAAGACCCCAGCTCTCCAAGTTGTTGCGGACTTCTTATTTTCTCTAACACTTCCAGCACTCAATCCATTAGTTGACGAGTTCTGTAGATTTGACCTTTTGTGTTTCTCCTATCTCTTACCCTATTTCGTTAACAAAAATTTCACTCTAAGTTTGCTTCTTACCTGAAAAATTGAAGAGGACTTCTTGGTCTCTCTGTCTCCCTAACCTCTCCCCTGCATGATGTCTCCACTCCATGTGTTGACAGATTGGGTAACGTAAAAACCTGCTCATAACCCTGCAATGGCTGCCCATTGCCTGTCAACTAAGCATGAAACCTTTAATCCAGCATATGGAGCCTTGGGAAATCCTGATCTGCATTTCTAGACTTAGTCTTTTTATTTATTGATGTGTATGCTAAATGTTCTATTCACACTAGATTTCTCACAGTTACCTGAATCTTGGTCAATTTCAGATTGTGCTACTTTTAGCTATATGGCCCTGGGCAATTAACCAGAGTATCAGTTTTCTCTTCTGTAAAATGGGAATAATAATAGACTTGACTTTGTAGTGTGATTATGAAGATTACAGGATTTAACACATGTTAAGGATTTAGCACAAAGCCTCATACAAATTAAGTATTCAGTAAATGTCAGTTATGATGATGATAATGATGATGAATGCTCTTGGTTGAGCATCATCATGAATGATGACGGTGAATGCTCTTGGTTATGCTGTTCTTTTACATACAACTTCCCTCATTTCTGTTTCCTTTTGACAAAATACATTCCATCCTTCAAGTCTTAAGTCTTTTCACAAATCCTTCCCATTTATAGTCTTTTCTTACTCCATCCAACCAGGTGTCTTCTTTCCCTCCTCTGAATCCTCCAGATGCTCCTTGTTCTTTTAAAAATTAGATTCCTGTGTGACCTACAATTATTTTTGTACTTAAAATGCCTTTCTGCAGCTTATCCTCACTTTAAAACCATAATAAAAATTTCTAAACAGGCAACTAACCCTTTGAAGGTAGGGACTGCTGCTTTACTCACCTTGGTATCAGTTGCAGTATCTTGTGCAGCCATATGAAAAGCCCTTATAGTGTCTTTAGTTGATAATTTAAGTTTAATGGATAAATTAACTATTAAGCTTTTTTTTTTTTTTTTTTTTTTTTTGAGATGGAGTCTCACTCTGTCGCCCAGGCTGGAGTGCAGTGGCGCGATCTCGGCTCACTGCAAGCTCCGCCTCCTGGGTTCACGCCATTCTCCTGCCTCAGCCTCTCCGAGTAGCTGGGACTACAGGCGCCCGCCACTACGCCCGGCTAATTTTTTGTATTTTTAGTAGAGACGGGGTGTCACCGTGGTCTCGATCTCCTGACCTCATGATCCACCTGCCTCAGCCTCCCAAAGTGCTGGGATTACAAGCGTGAGCCACCGCGCCCGGCCAAGCTTTTTTTTTTTTCTTTTTTAGACGGAGTCTTGCTCTGTCGCCATCCAGGCTGGAGTGCTCTGGGGTGGTCTCAGCTCACTGCAACCTCCGCCTGCCAGGCTCAATTGATTCTTCTGCCTCAGCCTCCCGAGTAGCTGGGATTACAGGCGTGTACCACCACGCCTGGCTAATTTTTTTTTGTATTTTTAGTAGAGACAGGATTTAACCACGTTGGCCAGTCTGGTTTCGAACTGCTAACTTCAAGTAATCTTCCGCCTCGGCCTCCAAAAGTACTAGGATTACAGGCGTGAGCCACCGTGCCTGGCCAATTAACTATTAAGTATAATTGGTAAGTTCACTTTGCCAGATTACCTGTCATAGCTCCCAGATTTTGAGAAGATAACCATCGAATTAGGTCTTAAATACTTCCTAAAGTCTCTGACTCCTGTAGGGGACTAGCTGTCCTTAGTACAACCATAAAATGATGCTATCCAAAATTGTTTGGAAAAAGTTTTATGTTTTATATATTACTGTTAACAAAGATCAAAATGATTCACATGAGAATTATTGGGGGCAGGGAAGAATTCGCCATAATTTTTCCAGTGTTTAGGACTATAAAATCCTTAAGTCTCATCCTATTTTTTCTTCTCCCCCTGCAGGGAACTTTGCCCAAGCTTACCTTTTTTCCCCTGTATATTCTTCTGCACCCGTTTTTCACTTGTGTGTGAGGTGGTGGTGGGAAGTTTAAGGAATGAAAAGGATGCCTTCTCATGGGAAGACTCTCTAAACTACATTTCCTTATCTCCTTTACCCCATCTGTTCAATTCTAAGGTAGCTACTTGCCCCTAAAACCCTGCAGGAGTTTTAGCAGCAGAGAACTGCTGATTCCAGGCTTCGGAGGAAAATCAAAAATTTCCTTCAGCCAAAACAGAGACTGTTTCTCTGGGAGGCTGTTGCACCTGGAGACTGCACTCCCTGGAGCACCCTTCAGCAAACCAGACCACCTTAGGCAAGATTTTGAAAAACCAGACAGGTGCGATAATGAGGACTTTTTTTTTCCCCTAGATTTATGACTTTATTGATACTCTTTCTATAGACTGGCTATATAAGAATACGTGCCCCATAAGCTGAGTAAGTGAGGACAAATCTGACTTAACCTAAGGAAGTTATAGATTCAAGAACTAATGATTAGTAAGTCTTCATCTTAGGACCAAGGGATTGCTTATGCTTATTGGTCCTGCTATAAGGCCAGGTCGCAGTGTCTCTCACCTGGATCTGCTACAGTCATGATTGAAAATTGCTGACTTACACAGGTAATAGACTCTCTTTAAAGATATCTCTCTAATGTATTTACTTTCCAGAAAGCAAAATGCCAGGCTGCTGACAGATGAGTTGTTTGTACTTTAAAAGTTTACTGTTCCAGTTAGGACATTCTTGATGGTATTTTATATTCTCCTTGCAGTGCAGCCAGCTGATTCATGCTGTATTCTGAAGGTTATGAGTCTCCATGTGATGTTAAGAACTATATGTCTGAACCATTAAAGAAGAAGTGTATAAAATGCAATGCTGCTCAGTGGAAGTATATGAATCAGAAGTATTTCATTTTATGCCACGGCTCTGGTTATGTTTGCAGCTTTTGAGCACTGGCATGTCTTCTACTTTCTCTCACTTTTGGAGTTATAGCTGTCTTCTCTGTTGGAAAAACATAGAGCAAGGTTGTTACCAGATAAGCTTTCTGTATTTATTAGATATATTTTCAATTCAACTCAAAAATGCCTATATCTACTGAGTTACTGCTATAAGTAAGGTTTATGGCTAGATGCCAAGAGGCCTACCAAGCTGATTATGACATAGCTCCTGTTTTTTTTTTTTTGGGTGGGGGGTGTGAGAGCTTGTAAGTACACCCATAACTGAAAGGCATGGCAGAATGCGCTAGAGATTCTCAGATGAGTACAAAGAAATAGATTGAAAAAGAAGGGAGAAACATTTGTTTAGAAGATGTGGAAAAATTGCATGAAAAAATATCTTTTGAGATGTGCACTGAAAGATGAATAGGATTTGAAAAGACAGAGCTTGTTCGGGGTAAAGGAATTCCAGGAAAAAGGAACATCATGAATTCAGCTATAAAATCTGGGAAAGTGTGAAGTGCAATTAAAGAAGAATGGGTAGTCATGGCTGAGGCCTTGGGGGCTTATAGAGGAATAGACAGATCTTTGCCCATCTAAACCTCCTACTCTCCTCTCTAGTGTATATGAGTTATAACCCAATCAAAGACTACATTTCCCATATTACTTTGGAATGGAGGCAGAAATGATGGCTTATTTCCAGGCCTCATGTGCCAGTTAGATATTAAATTCTGGGATAACCTTGAAAGCCTCATATTAAAGTTGATATAGCTTCTGTCAGCTTGGATGCTGAATGAGCACTCCCTACCTTTCCTTTCCTACCTTGAGTAGGAAAAGGAAAAAAAAATCCCTTCAGTGTGTTAAGCCACTTGAGTTTTCTTAAGGCAACTGTTGTTTACCTTTAATGTGGTAGTTAAAAGGGAAGGATAGACTTGGCCTACGTTTTTACAACTCAGCATGATATAGCAGAAAAAACTCTAGTCTAGAAAACATGGATTTCACTTATTTATTTGTTCATTCATTCATTTCCTCATTCATTCATTCATTTCATATTTACTGAGATTTTACAGACTGTCAAATCTGAATGCTGGACATGTTATGATTAACAATGCATAGTTCATGGCCCTATGGAGCATACGGTGGAGTGGAAGAGAATGAAATATAACCAGGCTGTGAGGATACACTGCAATGTCTTATTTCCCAAAGTGTGGTCCTCAGACCAGCAGCATCAGCATCACTCAGGAGCTTGTTAGAAATGCGGAATCTCAGGCCCCACTCTCAAATCAACAGAATCATAGACTGCATTTTTGACAAGATTCTAAGGTGATTTGTGTGCACATTAAAGTTTGAGAAGCCCTGGTAAAATGAGTGGTATTGTAGGGACAGGCAGGGGGCAATGAGGACTCCAAGAAACGACACTTAGACTTGAAAGTTTCCAGAAGGCTCCCTAGACTAGATGGCAGCTAAACTGGCTTGTGAGCAGCACATTTCGGTCATAAAGATTGTGCGAATTTGGGTAAGCCACATATGTTCAGCTTTGATTTTCTTGTCTATAAAAATAGGGATAGTATTACGAGGCTGTTTTGAGCTTCAGGACCTTCCAAGATTGTTTTGAAGCTCAAATATATGTAAAAGTAAGAGTGATTTGAATACTCAAAAACTGAATATGAATGGAAAACTTATGCTTTTTCAGCGACAGTTAAAGTATAGAAAAAATATGTTCTTTGGGATAATAATGCATTTTAGCAGTGTTTAGTAAGAAAAAATATCTAGTATGCATTCTTTGTTTTGATTAAACACAGAACTGAAAGAAATTTTTCCTCCTACTTATTGCAGAAGGGTGTAACATCTGAAAAATAGGTCTGGTATGTTGGTCAAATAGAGTGTCTGCTGGAGTTGGAAAATGCATTCTCTTGGGGTTTGTGCAGTCTGGTCTTCAATCATTTGTGTTCTTATATAGTGTATCCAAAATATACATAGAGACAGTGGGAAGGGACTTTCTTCTGGCTAGGAAAAACATCAATTCCTTGACACAAACAAAAATCGAACTAAGAGTTTATTCTCAATTAATAGTACTGAGGAAGGTTAATGAAAAATAAACAAAGAATTGTCGTTAATTAAAAATATTAGCAATCCAGTAATATAGTCTCCATATGGAGCATCCTCACTACTAACAGGCATCTTTAGTATTTATTAGATTTCAGGCAAGGCTCTCTTTAGTAGACTTTGTTCAGGCACACAAAATAACCTGCTCCTTTATACTTCTGTACTTTTAAACAATCTATTTATTTATTTATTTAGATGGAGTCTGACTCTGTCACCCGGCTGGAGTGCAGTGGTGTGATCTTGGCTTAATGCAGCCTCTGCCTCCAGGTTCAAGCGATTCTCGTGCCTCAGCCTCCCGGGTAGCAGGTGCCTGCCACCACACCCAGCTAATTTTAGTATTTTTAGTAGAGACAGGGTTTCACTATGTTGGCCAGGCTGGTCTTGAACTCCTGACCTCAAGTTCTCCACCTGCCTTGGCCTCCCAAAGTGTTGGGATTACAGGCGTGAGCCACCTCACCCAGCCCTTCTGTGCTTTTGCACATGGTTTTTCCCTTTGCCTGGACTGTTCTTCCTCATCTTGATCACCTCGGCCACCATCTCGGCCACCAGAAGACTTCCTGCAAGACTTGGTTCAGACATCATAGTTCAGACAGGATGAAGCCTTTATTGACCTTCCTCTGTAGTGCCATGCAGGCAAGAAAACTGTATTGAATTACACTGTGTCCATTATTCAATGTGTTTATCTTACACCTGATACTGTGACAGCCTGAGGACTGTACTGTGTCAATTCATTTCTTATCCTTAGCATCTTGCATGGTGCCCAGCACATAACAGGTCCTAAATAAATGTTTGTTGAATGAATATAAAAGTCTGGCAGCTTTAAGAATAAATAAACAAAAAACGTCATTCTAATCCTGATGGAAGCTTAGTTACTTCTGTCTCTCAGAAAGGGAATCCTGTCAAATAGTCTAAGAATGTGTAAAAGGAGGTAGTTATTCACAGATCTTGGAGGTTTCTATCAAAACATGCTTAGATATTAATAGGTACCTAACATTAGAAATTCCTTAACCCAGAAAGGCTACTTATAGAAATTTATCCTAAGGAAATTAAGAATGTGCATAAAGACCTAGCTATAAAGATGCTCATTTTATTCTGTTTATAATACCAAAACACTGTGAATGTGCTACGTAGCCAACAATTGTGAATTAGTTAAATAAATTATAGTATAAAATTAAAGCGATGATGTAAAATGTATTTACTAAATTGTTACAGCAAATGTAAAAAGCAGGTTACAAAATTGTATATTCACTAAGTTGCCATTTTATTAAAAAGAATTTAGATTCTAAGAACGAGAAGTCTGGGAAGAGATATACATGAAAATGCTAATAGAAATTTCCCCTAGCTGTTGAAATTATGTGTCATTTAAATTTTTATCTTTGCCTATAGTTGTTCAACATTCTCACATTAAAATGTATTGATTGGATAATCATCTTTAAATTACAAGAGAAAACATAATCCTCTTGAAGGCTTCTAGAAAGGCCCATCGATTTTAACATTCTCCATATTCTTTCAAAAGCCTTCCTCTTTCAGTGGATTTCTAGAATACTATAGGCTGGTGAAGAAAAAGAGGATGGAATTAAGGAACAGAAGGTGTAGGAGATGAATTCATTGTATCCATACCTTCCAAGTTTAGCTGCTGAACGTAACCACTAGAAGTTGATGTTTGGGCTGGATGAGTTGTCCTTTTGGGACACTGATAGCAGGACTTGCAGTGAAGAGGAAGATGTGAGCCAGAGGTCAAAGATATTGACAAATGAGGTATGTGTGATGTGCTTCTTAGACATGACAGGGAGCAGAGAGAGAGAGAGAGTGAAACAGCAAAGACTCATGTTCTTTAAAAGAATGTGGCTTTTTTTTTGAAGTGAGTGAGGGAGTTTGGTTCTAAAAGCAGCAATGGGGAACAAAACACTCAGCACATCTATAGATCCTGAGGTCCATGAGATGTGAGAGAACAAATGTGTACCCCTTAGAGGGTCACAGGGAGATATGGAGTACCGGGAGAGCCAGGTTTCAGTTAAGGCAGGAGGTGTTGTTGGCATTAGATCATAATAGTCTTACACCTCCAGGTCAAGTGGCAGTGGCTATCCCGGGGATTGTGGACTTTCATGTGCAGTTTAGGTTAGTTATTCTTGTGAAAAACTGCCTAAGAAGAATGAGACATTGTTCCTGGCTTTAGGTAACTTCTTCCAGCTAGGAAGCATACCTACCATACATAAAAAACATAGAAAACATTTTGATGTTGAGCCATAACAGTTGGCTGTCAGCCTTCGCCTATAAAACCAGTTCAGCTGGATCTAAGCTTTTGAACTTATCACCCTTTGAAGGCAATCCCTGCCGTTGAGTACCTTCTACTCTCTTGGCTGCTATCTGACACAACATGCTGAAATTCTATGTCATGAAGGAGGCACCAGACTGACTCACAGTGCAGCAAGGATTTAGAGAGAACACATCAGAGTAGCAGGGAAGAGCTGGAAGGAGCATGATGCATGAGATTGACTTAATCAGTTCTTAAGAGATGAATAAGTTTACTTCACGGACACTGGGAACAACATGAGTGAGCAAAGACACAACAGTGAGGATGAGCATAATATGAATATTATAATAATTCTTTTAATATCATTAAATTGTACTTTGTATCACAACATTTCTAATTTCCTAGCCCATATTTTAAAATTAAGTTTATTAAGGTATAATTTACATATAATAAAATTTGCCCTTTTTAGTATATAATTTGAGGAGTTATGCATTCAGTATCACAATCAAGATACAGAACAGCATTGTCCAATAAACCACATTGTCCAGTAGAAATAAACCACATATGTAACTTTACATTTCTAGTAGCCACATTAACAAAGTAAAAAGAAACAAGTGAAATTTATTTTAATAATACGTTTTATTTAACCAAATATATAAAAATGTATCACTATGTAATCAATATAAAAGTTATTCAGATTTTACACTTTTTTCAAATCTTTGAAGTCTGATGTGTCTTTTATACTTACAGCACATCTCAATTCAGACTAGTCACATTTCAAGTGCTTAATAGCCACATGTGTCCAGTGTGTACTGTAATAGACAGTGAAGATACAGATTATTCCCATCACACCAAAAGTTCTCTTGTATCCCTTTGCAGTCAATCTGTTTTCCCCAATCCTGCTTGACTCCTGGCAACTACTGATCTGTTTCTGTCCCTGTACATATTTATCAGAGTTGGAAAAACAGACCTGAGAGAGAGAGAGAGATTTTTAAGGAATTGGTTCCTGTGGTTGTAAAGGCTGGCAAATCTGAAATCTGCAGGGCAGGCCAGCAGGTTGGAGGCTCAAGGAAGAGTTGATGCTGTAGCTCAAGTCAGAAGGCAGTCTGAAGGCAGAATTTCTTATTTTTTATGGGAACCTTAATTTTTTTTTCTGAAGGCCTTTATGAGGCCCACTCATATTGTGGGGGGCAATCTGCTTTACTCAAAGTTTACTTATTTAAATTTTAATCACATCTGAAAAACACCTTCCCATCCTTTTGATTTAGCAACTCCACTTCTGGGTATATACCCAAAGGAATTGAAAAGCAGGGTCTTAAAGAGATATTTATACACCCATCTTTATAGCAGCATTATTCACAATAGCCAAAAGATGGAAGCAACTCAAGTGTTCATCAAGAGATGAATGGATAAACAAAATGCAGCATATACTGTTATCCAGCCTTAACAAAAGGAAATTCTGACATGTACTATAACACAGGTGAACCTTGAGACATCATGCTAAGTGAAATATGCCAGCCACAAAAAGACAATAGTGTCTGATTTTACTTATATGCGGTAACTAGAGTAGTCAAATTCACAGAGACAGAAGGTAGAAGGTTAATTTCCAGGGTCTGGGGGAAGGGGAGTGGAGAGTTATTGTTTAATGGGTATAGAGTTGCCGTTCTGTAAGACGAAAAGATTTCTGGAGATAGGTTGTACAACAATGTGAATGAACTTAAAACTACTAAATTGTACTGTCAAAAATATTTAAGATAACAAATTTTATGTTACATGTGTTTTACCACCACCACAACAAAAAACACCTTCAAAGCATATCTATACTGATATTTGATGAAAAACTGGGTACCAGGACAGGCACGGGGGCTCATGTCTGTCATCCGAGCATTTTGGGAGGCTAAGATGGGAGAATCACTTGAGCCCAGGAGTTTGAGACCAACCTGGGCAGTATAGCAAGATCTTTCTCTCTAAAAAAAATTACAACAAAAAACTGGGTACCATGGCTTAGCTAAGCAGACATATAAAATTAGCCATCATACTATAAGTTTTCTCTTTTCTAGAATATTGGACAAATGGAATTATACAATAAGTAGCCCTCGATGGCTGGCTTCTTTCACTTAGACTAATGCTTTTGAGATTTTTCTATGTTGTTGGAGGTATCAGGAGTTTATTCATTTTTATTACTGAGTAATATTCCATTGTATAGATATACTATAGTTTCCTTATCCATATACCAGTTGGTGGATACCTGGGTTGTTTCCAGTTTTGAGGTGTTGTTAAGGCTGCTGTGAGTGTTCCCTTGTAGATCTTTGTTCTAGTTCATTTTGAGCATTATTGTATCATGTAGAATGCTTGTGGCAACAAGTAACAGAAAAGCCACCTCAAATAGAATAAAAATAAAGAAATGTCTTATTTTATTAACAAAATCCAAAGAAGCATGGCTAACCCCACCCCCACCTGATGGTCCTTCCCTATCCATCCTGGTAGTGGAAGACAAAGGGCATATAATCTTGGGAGTTCTAGGGCCCTGCCCACTGCCAGTCCCTCTCCACACTACTACAGCTGATGCTTTCTGGAAAGCACACCTCCTGGCAGGAGGCCAAACAGCATAAAAATAGAGCATTAAACCACCAAAGCTAAGGACCGTCATGGAGTCCATTGCACCCTCTGGCACCTCCACTGGAATAGGTGCTGGTATCCACAGCTGAGAGATCCATAGATGGTTCACATCACAGGACTCTGTGCAGACAATCCCCAGTACTAGCCAAGAGCTGGGTAGACCCGCTGGGTGGCTAGACCCAGAAAAGAGACAACAATCACTGCAGTTTGGCTCACAGGAAGCCACATCCATAGGAAAAGGAGGAGAGTACTGCATCGAGGGAACACCCTGTGGGACTAAAGAATCTGAACAACAGCCTTCAGACCTAGACCTTACCTCTGACATAGCCTATGCAAATGAGAAGGAACCAGAAAACTAACCCTGATAATATGACAAAACGAGCCTCTTCTACCCGTCTCCCCAAAATCACACTAGTTCACCAGCAATGGATCCAAACCAAGAAGAAATCCCTGATTTACCTGAAAAAGAATTCAGGAGGTTAGTTATTAAGCTAATCAGGGAGGGACCAGAGAAAGGTGAAACCTAATGCAAGGATATCCAAAAAATGATACAAGAAGTGAAGGGAGAAATATTCATGGAAATAGACAGCTTAAAAAAAAACAACTAAAAATTCAGGAAACTTTGGACACACTTTTAGAAATGCAAAATGCTCTGGAAAGTCTCAGCAATAGAATTGAACAAGTAGAAGAAAGAAATTCAGAGCTCAAAGACAGGGTCTTCGAATTAACCCAGTTCAACAGACAAAGAAAAAAGAATAAGAAAATATGAACAAAGCCTCCAAGAGGTCTGCGATTACGTTAAACAACCAAACCTAAGAAAAATTGGTGTACCTGAGGAAGAAGAGAATTCTAAAAGCCTGGAAAACATATTTGGGGGAATAATAGAGGAAAACTTCCCTGGCCTTGCTACAGACCTAGACTTTCAAATACAAGAAGCATAAAGAACACCTGGGAAATTCATCGCAAAAAGATTTTGCCTGGGCACATCAGGTTATTCAAAGTTAAGATGAAGGAAAGAATCTTAAGAGCTGTGAGACAGAAGCACCAGGTAACCTATACAAGAAAACCTATCAGATTAACAGCAGATTTCTCAGCAGAAACCCTACAAGCTAGAAGGGATTGGGGACCTATCTTCAGCCTCCTCAAACAAAACAATTATCAGCCAAGAATTTTGTATCCAGAGAAACTAAGCATCATACATGATGGAAAGATACAGTCGTGTTCAGACAAACAAATGCTTAGAGAATTCACCATTACCAAACTACCACTATAAGAACTGCTAAAAGAAGCTCTAAATCTTGAAGCAAATCTTGGAAACACATCAAAACAGCACTCAAGTCAGTGTGGCGATTCCTCAGGGATCTAGAACTAGAAATACCATTTGACCCAGCAATCCCATTACTGGGTATATACCCAAAGGATTATAAATCATGCTGCTATAAAGACACATGCACATGTATGTTTATTGTGGCACTATTCACAATAGCAAAGACTTGGAACCAAGCCAAATGTCCAACAATGATAGACTGGATTAAGAAAATGTGGCACATATACACCATGGAATACTATGCAACCATAAAAAATGATGAGTTCATGTCCTTTGTAGGGACATGGATGAAGCTGGAAACCATCATTCTTAGCAAACTATCGCAAGGACAAAAAACCAAACACCGCATATTCTCACTTATAGGTGAGAATTGAACAATGGGAACACATGGACACAGGAAGGGGAATATCACACACTGGGGCCTGGTGTGGGGTGGGGGTAGGGGGTAGGGATAGCATTTGGAGATATACCTAATGTTAAATGACGAGTTACTGGGTGCAGCACACCAACATGGCACATGTATGCATATGTAACTAACCTGCATGTTGTGCACATATACCCTCAAACTTAAAGTATAATAAAAGAAAGCATAAATAAAATAACACCTATAAAACAAAAATACAAGTTAAAAAGCAAAAACAAAAAACAAACAAACAAAAACCCCGAAGTACACAGGCAACAAAAAGCAGGATGAAAACAACAAAACAAAGGTACCTCACATTTCAATCCTAACATTGAATGTAAATGGCCTAAATGCTCCATTTAAAAGACACAGAACTGCAGAATGGATAGGAACTCACCAACCAACTATTTGCTGTCCTCAGGAGACTCACCTAACACATAAGGACTCACATAAACTTAAAGTAAAGGGGTGGAAAAAGGCATTTCATGCAAATGGACACCAAAATTGAGCAGAGGTAGCTATTCTCACATCAGAGAAAACAAACTTTAAAGCAACAGTGGTTAAAAGAGACAAAGAGGGACTGTATATAATGGTAAAAGGCCTTGTCCAACAGGAAAATATCACAATCCTAAACATATATGCACCTAACACTGGAGCTCCCAAATTTGTAAAACAATTAGTAATAGACCTAAGAAATGAGATAGACAGCAACACAATAATAGTGGGGGACTTCAGTGCTCCACTGACAGTACTAGAAAGAAAGTCAACCAAGAAACAATGGATTTAAACTATACGTTGGAACAAATGGACTAAACAGATGTATACAGGACATTTCATCCAACAACTGCAGAATACACATTCTATTCAACAGCACATGGAACTTTCTCCAAGATATTCCATATGATAGGCCTTAAAATGAGCCTCAATAAATTTAAGAAAATTGAAATTATATCAAGCCCTCTCTCAGGAGACAGTGGAAAAAAACCTGGAAATCAACTCCAAAAGGAACCTGCAAAACCATTCAAATAATGAAAATTAAATAACCTTCTCCTGAATATGAGCATTGGGTCAAACATGAAATCAAGATAGAAATTAAGAAGATATTTGAACTGAATGACAATAATGACACAACCTATCAAAACCTCTGGGATACAGCAAAGGCAGTGCTAAGAGGAAAGTTCATTACCCTGAACGCCTATATTAAAAAGTCTGAAAAAGTACAAACAGACAATCTGAGGTCACACTTCAAGGAACTAGAGAAACAAGAACAAACCGTACCCAAACCCAGCAGAAGAAAGGAAATAACCAAGATCAGAGCAGAACTAAATGAAATTGAAACAAAAAAAAATACAAAAGATAAATGAAACAAAAAGCTGGTTTCTTGAAAAGATAAATAAAATTGATAGACCATTAGCAAGATTAACCATGAAAAGAAGAGAGAAAATCCAAATAACTTCACTAAGAAATGAAACAGGAGATATTACAACTGATACCACTGAAATACGAAAGATCATTCAAAACTACTATGAACAACTTTATGCACACAAACTAGAAAACCTAGAAGAGATGGATAAATTCCTGGCAAAATACAGCCCTCCTAGCTTAAATCAAGAAGAATTAGATACCCCAAACAGACCAATAACAAGCAGTGATATTGAAATGGTAATTAAAAATTACCAACAACAAATCCAGGACCAGATGGATTTACAGCAAAATTCTACCAGACATTCAAAGAAGAATTGGTACCAATCCTTTTGACACTATTCCACAAGATAGAGAAAGAAGGAACCCTCCCTAATTCATTCTATGAATCCAGCATCACCCTAACACCAAAATCAGGAAAGGATATAACCAAAAAAGAAAACTACAGACAGATACCCTTGATGAACATAGATGCTAAAATTCTTAACAAAATACTAGATAAATGATTCAAACAACATATCAAGAAGATAAGCCACCATGATCAAGTGGGTTTCATACCAGGGATGCAGGGCTGGTTTAAAATATGCAAGTCAATAAGTGAGATACACCACATAAACAGAATTAAAAGCAAAAATCACATGATCATCTCAATAGCTGCAGAAAAAGCATTAGACAAAATCCAGCATTCCCTTATGATTAAAACTCTCAGCAAAATCAGCATACGAGGGACATACCTTAATGTAATAAAAGCCATCTGTGACAAACCCACAGCCAATATAATACTGAATGGGGAAAAGTTGAAAGTATTCCCTCTGAGAACAGAAACAAGACCAGGATGCCCACTCTCACCATTCCTCTTCAACATAGTACTGGATGTCCTAGCCAGAGCAATCAGAGATGAGGAAAAAATAAAGGACATCCAAATTGGTAAAAAGGAAGTCAAACTGTCCCTGTTTGCTGATGATACGATAGTTTACCTTGAAAACCCTAAGGACTCCTCTAGAAAGATCCTAGAACTGATAAAAGAATTCAGCAAAGTCTCTGAATACAAGATTAATGCACACAAATCAGTAGCTCTTCTCTACACCAACAGCGACGAAGCAGAGAATCAAATAAAGAGCTCAATCCCTTTTACAACAGCTGCAAAAAAAAAAACAACAACAAACTTCAGAATATATTTAATAAAGGAGTTGAAAGACCTCTACAAGGAAAACTACAAAACACTGCTGAAAGAAATCATAGATGACACAAACAAATGGAAACACATCCCATGCTCATGGATGGGTAGAATCAATATTGTGAAAATGACCATACTACCAAAAGAAGTCTACAAATCGAACGCAATCCCCATAAGAATGCCACCATCATTCTTCACAGAACTAGAAAAAACAGTTCTAAAATTCATATGGAACCAAAAAAGAGCCTGCATAGGCAAAGCAAGACTAAGCAAAAAGATCAAATCTGGAGGCATCAAACTACCTGATTTCAAACTATACTGTAAGACCATAGTAACCAAAACAGTGTGGTATTGGTATAAAAATAGTCACGTAGACCAATGGAACAGAATAGAGAACCCAGAAATAAACCCAAATACTTACAGCCAACTGATCTTCGACAAAGCAAACAAAAACATAAAGTGGGGAGAAGACACCATTTTCAACAAATGGTTCTGGGATAATTGGCAACAAATGGTGCTGGGATATAGGAGAAAAAAACTGGTTCCTCATCTCTTACCTTTTACAAAAATCAACTCAAGATGGATTAAGGACTTAAACCTAAGACATGAAACTGTAAAAATTCTAGAAGATAACATTGGAAAAACCCTTCTAGACATTGGCTTATGCAAAGATTTCATGAGCAAGAACTCAAAAGCAAATGCAATAAAAACAAAGATAAATAGCTGGGACCTAATTAAACTAAAGAGCTTTTGCATGGTAAAAGGAACAATGAGCAGAGCGAACAGATAACACACTGAGTGGGAGAAAATCTTCACAATCTATACATCTGACAAAGGACTATATCCAGAATCTACAATGAACTCAAACAAATCAGTAAGAAAAAAAATCACACAATCCCATAAATAAGTGGGCTAAGGACATGAATAGGCAATTCTCAAAAGAAGATATACAAATGGCCAACAAACATGAAAAAATGCTCAACATCACTAATGATCAGGGAAATGAAAAACAAAACCACAATGCAATACCACCTTACTCCTGCAAGAATGGCTATAATCAAAAAATCAAAAAACAGTAGATGTTGGTGTGGATGCGGTGAAGAGGGAACACTTCTACACTGCTGGTGGGAATGTAAACTAGTACAGCCATTATGGAAAACAGTGGGGTGACTCCTTAAAGAACCAAAATTAGAACTACCGTTTGACCCAGCAATCTCACTACTGGGTATCTACCCAGAGGAAAAGAAGTCATTATTTGAATAAGATACTTGCATATACATGTTTATAGCAGCACAATTCACAATTGCAAAATCATGGAACTATCCCAAATGCCCACCAACCAACAAGTGGATAAAGAAACTGTGATATATATATGTATATTTTATATATATCTCACCATATATATGTTATATAAATATCATATATTTATATATTTATACATGATATATATTTATATATGATATATATGATATTTATATATGATATATTTATATTTTATATATGATATATATGATATTTATATTTCATATATATTTATATTTTATATATTTATAGATATGATGGAATACTACACAGATATAAAAAGGAATGCATTATCAGCATTTTCAGTGAACTGGATGAGACTGGAGACTATTATTCTAAGTGATGTAACTCAGGAATTGAAAACCAAACATTGTATGTTCTCACTGATATGTGGGAGCTAGCCTATGAGGATGCAAAGGCATAAGAAGGATACAATGGACTTTGGGGACTTGGGGGGAAGAATAGGAGGGAGTGAGGGATAAAAGACTACAAATCTGGTGCAGTGTATACTTCTCAGGTGATGAGTGCATCAAAATCTCACAAATCACAACTAAAGAACTACTCATGTAACCAAATACCATCTGTACCCCAATAACTTATGGAAAAAAGAACCCATTTTCTTGGGATGAGGCATGTATAATTTCCCCTAAAGCACAGATCTGTGCAGATAAAAGTGGATACTTGAACAAAGTAGGCATTTGCCTGGAGAAAGAATAAATCTGCTCCATGCCACTTTTACACTGATTAGATTGTTCCCGACTTATGACACACTCTTCAAAATACTTGCACATCTATTATTCCATTTGTACTGAGTCTAACCAAAACAAACTGAAGCTCTAATCTCATCCTTTAGAATAGATAAATGAAACTTGTATTTATTCCCCCTTCAAGACTCAATTCTAAATTGTTTCAATCATTTATTCAACAATAATCTGCTGAACCTCTATTCTGTGGGAGGCTTTTCAGGGCAACTGAGGGGGAATAAAATTAAGATTCTTGTTCTTAGTACTTTACAATCTAGTTTGGAAGATAAATGAAAAGTGGTAAGTTAAATAACCACAGAAGGTAGAAACAGTGGTTCTACATAACTCTGCAAAGCTGGCACAGGCGAGGTTATGATTAATGGTTAAATGACAGTAAGTACCACAGCAGTTCAGAGGAGCACAAGATACCTGCAGGCTGGAACGAGCTGAGAAAGCTTTCCAGAAGAGGAGGGATTATAGATGGATCTTGACAGATAGGATTTGCAGAGACAAACAGGAGCAAGGGAGGGCCCCAGCTGCAGCATCAGGAACTATTTGAACAAAGTCATGGAGCAGTAAAATATTTGCTTGTATCCAGGAAGTAGAGCAGACTGTTCAAATAATGTTTTTTTTTCACCCACTCATTAGCTTAATATTTTTTGTGGCTTATTATATCTTAGGCAACTGTTATGGGAAATAGGGATACTGTAGGAAACCAGACAGGTAAAAATTCCTGTCCTCATAGAGGCTGTGTTTTAGTAGAGGAAGATAGCCACATAAATAAGGAAAATATATCTAATGTCAAATATAATTGGGAAAATAACGAAAAGGGAGAGGAAGCATGATGCAGAGGGCATTGTGATTCTGGGGATATCTAGACCTGGGGGTCTGAACTGGCTTTTCTGACACATGTATGCAAAGATACAGAGCAGGGTCAGATTGGCCTCAAAGGTTTCAAGGCAGATGATGGGGCAAGGCTGTAGAGGAGAAGATAGGGTGGGGGTCTTGCCAGGAGTATGCAGAGATCAAGGCTCCCTCTTTATTCCTGCCAATGGCGAGGGAGAGCCTAGAGAAGGCTCAGACTTACCCAGAGCTCATGAAACTCCTGAGGTTCTTCCTTACTTCTGCCATGGAGAGGAAAAGTTGAGAGGGAATGTCTTACTCTTATACATGGTAGGAGTTATGGCTGGAAAAAGAGGTTGGAGCCAGGCTACAGAGGGCCTTAAAAATCAGAGTGAGGAGATTAGGTGTGGCCTCAGTGAGCTAGAAGATGGTTCAAGTCTTGTTGGTTTGTATGTCAGTTTGTCAGTATGATAAAAGCAGTGTATACAATGAGTCCTTTCAAGTATTCCTTAAGTATCTTACAATTTGTAACATTCCTGATGTGTTATAAAACAGAAGAAAACACAAAACAGGATAGCAAAAAATTGTGGACTATTTAAAATGTGTAAATTTCATAAATGAAGGCTTTCCTTAGGTATGAACACAATGCAATATAATTGTGCTTTTCATAATATGTTACAAGATTTATTTTAGAAAAGTTAGTTCAAAGTGCACTTTTGATAGTAGGTTTGGTCATGGGACTGTTATTTAAAGTTGTGTGACAAGTGCCTTCTTTAAATCCTGTCAGCATGTCTCTGCAGCTGTGTGTGTAACCTCATCTGAGTGTAATAACCCTCTACTTTGGGCTAATCTTCAACTCTTGCTGATTTTCCGGTTGTTCATTGTTGGCCTTTTATCATTCTCTGTCCTATGCTGTCAGTGTCCTTTTGACTTTTCTTTCTTTTTTTTTTTTGTTAATGACTTCTGACTAACCCCGTTGCTGTTGTGACCCTCATGTTTTATCTGTATCTCAGTTTCCTGGTTCTGGCTGCCTGCCTGTTTCCCTTGACCTGCTGCCATTTACAACCTGGCATGACAGATGGCCATAGGCTAATGGCAAGGGCACTCCATCAGAGCCTTGGCTCTGCCGTCACTGAAGACGCGTGACAGGCAGCAGAGGGGAAAACATGAATAGGCAGCATGATGCTTTCCACGGCTCCTGTACAGTGCCAATTCTTGGCTGGACTGTTTGTTGCCCACCTCAATGAATCACTGTAAATGAGACTTTGAGTAAACAGAATCTCCCTTTGGGTTATACTACAAATTATTTTAATTCAGTGCATGCTTAAATACCACAGCAGTTCAGAGGAGAACAAGATACCTGCGGGCTGGAATGAGCTGAGGAAGCTTTCAGGACCAGTTGTACACAAAGCTGCGCTGGGTACTGTGAGGGATGACATAATACAAAGATGACATGGCATTGTTACTGCCCTCAAGGAGCTTACAGTCCAAGGAGGGAGATGCCCATATAGGCAGCAAATTATAAGTCAAGATGGGTAAAGTCCTGTGGCAGACATCCAAATCAAGCCTCAGGAAGCACAGGGATGAAGCCATGAACTTGACCAGGTGAAGGATACATGGAAGATTGTAGGTTGTAGCTTTAGTTTTGATGGCTGTTTGTGGGTCTTGAGAACCACATTCATGGCAGTTGTCCATGCCAATTGTTTTGAATAGTTTAGCAGTCATTTCAGCTTCAGATAGAATCACCATAATAAAGAATTTATCTACTCTGTAGATGGGATTCAAAAGTCAGTCGTAATTATAGAAGGCGAGGAAACAATGTAAAAAGGGCAAAGAAGAAATAGCTCATCACGGTAAAACTGATATATATTAATCAATGAATGTTAATATTGAAGGTCAAACAGTATGTAGACTATTTTAATCATTCCATTGTCAGGGACCCACTGGGCCAACTTCAATAAGCCATTTGTCATTTAACCATTTTAGGCTATAAGCTTTTCACCTGAAAACAAAAATGTCTGTTCTTTACTCATTATATGTGGCCAAGATTGATCAGAAAAAACTCTTGAAAATGTTTTGAAGTTATGGAAAAAGACTTTTTGGAAGTAACACTATATGAATTACTTAAATGCTCCAACTGATATTCCCCGAGCTTATTTTTAAATAACTGTATTATCAAAACAAGCCACCTTATCTTTTTGAGAAAAACAACAACAACAAACTAATGACAATTTTAACCCCACAGAAAAATGTACAGGAAGATTTTCTTTGTAAAATGTAATTTTTTAATAGCAGCTGGTTCACATTTTTCCTACCAATGTTTGCTCTGAGAAATGCTGTACATATATGAATTCATGTAGCTGGACATATGCATGTATATAAGCATCACCTGCTAGCCTGTTGTGCCACTGGAACTCCCATATACATGTATATAGAAAAATCATATCATCCTGTTTCAGGTTATGCGTCTCAATATGGACCCCAGCGTATAGAATGAGGTCTGCAGGAAATATAACTTCATTTTTCTAAGACCATAATTTCTATTTCAAGTGTATTTTTCTGAGGTGGGGTTAATTTATACTTATGAGCATTCCTCCCATATCCCTCAGACTGATGACTGAGATGTAGGGGTCTCCACTCTGTCAAGATATTGGAAAGTAGCTTGTCTAGTTCCAAATGCTATCTGTCCTTTCATAGAGACATCAGAAAAGATATCTTTTATTCGTGTTTTGAATGATCCTAAGATAAAAACCAATTACCATCTTAAAATATCCCAAGGCATTAAATAATGTATTATTTTACTGCAGTTCATTATTTTAGGTATCTCGTTAAGTATTCACCCAACTGTTCTGTACGTATGTAATATCTCTATGAAAAAAGAATGAAACTGCAGTAAATATAATCTGAGTTTCAGTTATTTTTAGATATACCTGATGGAGCCATCTTAAATCCTTTATGCAAGCAGATATAGATATAAATAAATAAATAAATCATATGACTGATGAATTTGTAAATTACATTATTTATAATTTTATTTCCTCCAGGAGAATTTTAGGAAGCTAACAGAAATGAATACAGTAATATATCATTAAAAAATTCATACAGTAAGTTTATGGAAAATTGCCAGAACTGGGTTGCAAATTTGCTCCTGAGATTTTTAGTAGTCAAAACAAAGAGGAGATCACAGTCTACTGAGGGATTCATGTTTCAACACAGTACTGTTCAGAGGTAGCACAATTTCCCCACCATTGGGGCCTCACAGAGAGGTCTCTGGTACTTCTTTATATATGGGACCTTAAGATTTTTATGGGCAATATCCTTAGTGGAATTCCTAAAAATGATCTAATACTATCAAGTGCAATTCATGAAAGGTGATTTTCTAAGGGGCCAAAGCCATGTTTTTCAAGTCCCGAGTTCTTTGCTGGTGTGGCTTGAACTAGGAACGTTTTTTTGAGACATCCAGAGGAGTAGAAGTCCAGTCAGCATTCAGTTGAACTGAACACTTCGATTTTGATTGAATGGAGGTCACGGGTGTCCATCCAACAAGAACACATCCCAGCATAATGTTGGTGTTTAGGAGCTCCTGTACCAATAATTGGAATCTAGTTGCTGACACACTTAGTTTAGAGTAAAAAACATTACATTATGCCCTTAGAGTTCAGAGCAAAGCAGTCTTGGAGCCCAGGACAAGCAGAATGAAAAGCAAATTTGTCACCTATGTAATTATGACGTCGCTTTCAGTTAGTGCTATTATCAGAGGGTACCATCGGGTCACTGCCTGTTTTTACTGGTTAGTTTTTCAGCAAAGTGCTGAGCTCACTTGTTTCTGTGTTGCTGAAAGGGGACATATACTGTAAACAAGTAAATGTCACATATTTTAAAAGGAACAAATTTAAATATATATATAATATATATAAAATTATTACTTGATTCTAAATTCTAAATTGTGATGGCCCAAGACAAATGCCCAGGTACTCTAGTCCACTGTAGTCACATCCCAAAGTAAGCTCCTCAGAGCTTTGTGAATGTCTCCTGTTTCAGATCCGATCTCTTGTATCCTAGCCGCACTCGTATCTCAGAAACCTGAGAATCAAAGTTCTTGCTGGCATATTGATTTTTATGAATTGCAAAGGTTTATTTACTGTTTGGGTCTGTATCATTTTGCAAGTTTCCCGGAAGCACAAAGTATTTATTTGACTTAGACATATATTTTTAAATTTTAACTTTCAAATATTTTAAAGTTTTTTTTTTTGGTAAATACAAAAAGTGTAAAGAATTATTCTTTACTATATATCCACCAATCAGCATTAACAAAGGGTGACTTTCTGTCATATTTTCTTCCATCTTTTTGTTGGGAGAAGAAGGGTTGAATTATAATTTACATACAATAAGATATATAAATCTTAAGTGTGTGGTGTGAGGGATTTTGACAATTGTATGAACCCATTTAACAACCACCCAAACTAAAATATATGACAGTCTCATTAGTCCAAAAAGTTTCTTCATTCCACTTTTCAGTCTATTCCCTGCCCCTCCAGGGGCAACCACTTCCTGACTTTTCTGTTGTAACAGATTATATTTTTCTGTTTTGGGACTTCACAATAAGGGAAATCATCCAAAGGATATTCCTTTGTGTCCATGTTCTTTCGGTTAGCATAATATTTTTGAGATCCACTCATGTTGGTGCATATTATAATTTACTTATTTTCATTGCTAATTAGTATTTCATTGCATTTGTCCATTTTCCTTGTTGATGTGTGACATTTAGTTTGTTTCCAGTTAAGGCTACTGTGACTGTGAAGATTCTTGTACAAGTAAGTCTTTTTGTGGAACTATGTTTTCGTGTTTTTTTTTGGGTGGGATGGTGATGGTGGTATAAATACTTAGGAGTGGGATTGCTGGGTCACAGGGTAGGTGTATGTTTAATTTTATAGGAAAATGCCAAACTATTTTTTAAAGTGGCTATGGCATTTTACAGTTTCACCAGTAATATGTGGGAGTTCTAGTTGATTCACATCCTCCTCAACATTTGGTATTGTCAGTCTTTTCAATTTTAGCCATTCTAGCATTTTTAATTTGCATTTTTCTGATGACTAAAGATGTTGAGTGCCTTTTCATGTACTTATTGGACATTCGTATACCTTCTCTTTCTAAGTGACTGTTCAAGTGTTTTTTATTTTTGTTGCTATTTTTCATTTCATTGTCTTTTTATTACTAAGTTCTACGAGTTTTTTATATTCTGGATACAAATCCTTTGTCAAACATACCTATTGCAAATATTTTTCCCCAATCAGGGACTTGACATTTTCATTTTTGTCTATATCAATTTGTAAAGGTGTTCTCCAATTTTTTTTTCAAAAAAGAAACTTTAAAGTTTCAGCTTTTTTCAGCTTGAATTAATTTTGTCTATGGTTTCAGGGTTCTCATTTTCTCCTCTCATCTGGATAACTAGTGATCACAGAACCATTCATTGAGAAGATTTTCTTTTCCTGTTCAAAGATTTTCTTTGGTGTCTTCAATGAAAAATCAATAGACTCGTTTAGTGTGGTCTATTTCCGAATTCTCTATTCTGCTATATTGACCTATTTGTCTGTCCTTATGCCAACACAATTCTGTCTTGATTACTGTAGCTTTTCATTAAGTCTTGAGGTTAGGTGGCCTAAGTCCTACACCTTGTTTTTTAAAAACTGATTTGGTTATCAAGGATTATTGTATTTCTAAGTAAATTTCAGAACTGGCTTATAATATTCTATAATATAAGACAGCTTCTTGGGATTATAATTAAAATTGAATCAACAAATTAATTTTGAAAAAATTGACACTTCAATAATATTGATTCTTCCAACCTACTATCATAGTATATCTCTTTATTTAGATCTTTGAAATATTTTCTGAATTTTTAAAATCAGTGTAGATGTCATGTTTTTGATGCTATAATAAATGGACTTATTGTTTAAATTTTACATCTAATTGTTTGGTGTCAATGCACAGAAATACAACTGAATTTTTCATATTGACCTTGTATTTTATGATATTGCTAAATTCACTTAGTAGTTTCTGTAGCAGCTTTGTAGATTTCTTTTTTTTTTTTTTTTTTTGAGACGGAGTCTCGCTCTGTCACCCATGCTGGAGTGCAGTGGCGCAATCTCGGCTCACTGCAAGCTCCGCCTCCTGGGTTCACGCCATTCTCCTGCCTCAGCCTCTCCGAGTAGCTGGGACTACAGGCGCCCGCCACCACGCCCGGCTAATTTTTTGTATTTTTAGTAGAGACGGGGTTTCACCGTGGTCTCGATCTCCTGACCTCGTGATCCGCCCGCCTCAGCCTCCCAAAGTGCTGGGATTACAAGCATGAGCCACCGCGCCCGGCTGCAGCTTTGTAGATTTCTTAGGATTTGCTGTATTACAATCATTTCATCTGAAATTAAAGATAATTTTATAGGCCGGGCGCAGTGGCTCACGCTTGTAATCCTAGCACTTTGGGAGGCCGAGGCAGGCGGATCACGAGGTCAGGAGATCGAGACCACGGTGAAACCCCGTCTCTACTAAAAATACAAAAAAATTAGCCGGGCGTGGTGGCGGGCACCTGTAGTCCCAGCTACTCGGAGAGGCTGAGGCAGGAGAATGGCGTGAACCCAGGAGGCGGAGCTTGCAGTGAGCCGAGATTGCGCCACTGCACTCCAGCCTGGGTGACAGAGCGAGACTCCGTCTCAAAAAAAAAAAAAAAGATAATTTTATAAAATCCCTTTCAATCTTTTTCTGTCTTTTGTTTCTTTTATTTCCTTTACTGTAAAAATGGTAACATTCCATTATATTTGCTTCAGGTAATTTTTCTTTTTCATGGATTGTATCATATCACCTTATCCACGTTCTTGTTGTAGCTCTAAAACTCTCTTAATTCTAAAGATGTCCATATTTACATTTCTGCTTGTAGATTAGTCATATTTGCATTGATAATCAATAGCATTTTAAAGTATTCATGCTAGGGAGGCTCAATGAGGAGCCCCTTCATCTACGATTAATAAGAGAAAATTAAAACACACGTTTTTGGGGAGGGCTATCCCTTACAGCCAGGAAATAGCAAAATTCTAAGTGGGTAGTAAATTCCAAGGCAGGGAATTTAGTGCAAAATTACCTGAATAAGTGAATTACAAATAAATCCACAAGTGACTATTTACTACTCAGAAGTGCCAGACTCTTTCTAAGGGCATCTTGACATTGCCTAATTGTGGAGATGTAAAAGTCCTATAAATTGCAAGTCATTGATATAACAGTTTTATTTGGTTCATTTAAAATGATAAATTGATAGAAAAAATTTGTTCATGGCAGCAGATGCTCCCTCATATTACAGCAATTATAAAGACCACTTCATTCCCCCTACAAGTTACAAAATGGATCATTGCATACAAATTCTAATCATAATTTTTCCTTAAAAACTTACAATTGATTTAATTAATCAATTCATATGTGAAGTACTATTTTCTCTAAATTAACTGAGATTTCTCATAGAAACAATAAGGCCATCAAATGATAAATTGAAATTGCTTTACCAATATATAGTTCATGAAATAAACGGAAATCTATTTGATAAGAGGAAAATACTGATAAAATGCTGAAATCTTATCAGATTATTACTTTTCTGAATCTATGTGCTTATCCATCCACTTACTTATCTATGATAGTTCATATTTGAAATAAAATTTATATTATATAAATACACCAAGACTCAACCTTTAAATACAATTAATTTTAGTTCTTAAAAATTAATGGGCGACAATGAAAAATTTGTGCAAGGGAAAAATGCATTTTGTATATTAAAATCTAGTATTAATTTTCAATTAATTGATGGTCCTAAATATGTGAGGATCTGTAGCACTGGATATGCAACACATAACCTTTAGGGCAAAGGTTTTTGTCATGGATGTCACATGAGACTCATCTGTGGTGCTTCTAAATATCTTGATGTCTAAGCGACACTTCCTTCTTCCCTGTGAGATTCATGTCATTTGTCCATATCACGTTTTCTCCATCCTGGTCACTGGCAGCACTGTATTAGCGTGCTATTGCTACATAACAAATCACCACAAAGTGAGTGGCTTAAAGCAACACCCACTTATTAGCTCACAGATCTGTAGGTCACAGTCCAGGTAGGCTTGATTAGCTTCCTTGCTCAGGGTCTCACAAGGGCAGAATGAAAGTGTGGCTGGGCTGGGCTTTTTCCTGGAGGATTGATGATGGGGGTTGGGGACGAAGACCTTCCAATCTCATTTTGTCATTAGCATAATTTAATTCTCTGCTTGTAGGACTGAGATCCCATCTTTTTGCTGGCTGTTGAAAGTGAGTTGACCTCATCTTCTACAGTCTGTACTCAGGTCCTTCCCATGTGCCTGCCTCCTTCTTTGAGCTAGCGTTGGAGAACTTCTCATGCACCAAAACCTCCCTATGCTTCTACTCTCTGACTTCCTCTTTGCAACCAGCAACCAACTGGACAAGACTTTCAGTTTTGAAAGGGTTCATGTCATTAGGTTTGACCTATTTAGATAATCTCCCTGTTTGTAGGTCAACCGATTAGTAAGCTTAAATACATCTGTAACTGCATTATGCTATGTAATGCAACCTAATCATAGGAATAATACCGTCTTTGAGGTATGAGGACCATCTTTGAATTCTGCCTACCTTGCCCACCACCTCCAGGCCGTGTCTCCATATCAGCTAACCACTTGAGCATCAGCCTCCAAATTCCTTCACTTTGCTTAAATGATATTAATCTCTAGACCTTGTTATCATCATTGAGAAATACTGTACATCTGAAGTCTGAAAACTTGTTTTCTACTCTTGGAGAACTGTCTTCTAATTTTTAAATTATAATCCTTATTGATTTTATCATGAGGTATAGCATAAAGGAAAGGCAGAAAGTTAGCAATGGGTGCAGCCAGCGACGCGGGGATTGACTTTGAATTCTAGGAGGTTTGGATGGTTTAGTTCAGCAGAGAAGTAGCAGGTCATTCGCCGTGTTCAAGAGACAAAGCTTAGTGTTGACACCTAAGAGTTCGCTTGCATGGCTGGGGCACAAAAGCTGGAGTTTTTGTCTTCAGTGATGCTGAAATAAGTGGAGTGGTCATGTTTTGGGACTGAAGGTCACTCTGGATTGAAGCTGGATCCCAACCCAGCAAGTGACAGCGTAGCAACTAAGTTCCATGTTGGGTGTGAAGGCTGTTTGGGATTAAGTGTATTGTTAGCATTGCAGGCAATTGTTTAGCATTATGGCAGGTCTCCACTTCCACTTTGGAGCTTCTGAGGAATCAGGAATTGGGGTATAGAACTGGGGAGCCACTGGAGGAGTTGGGGGAAGACTGTGGCTAAGGTGAATATGGAGGCTGGGCTTCAGGCAGCAAGATTATTTTAGATCCCATGTGCTGGAAGGACGAAGTCTCTAATAATCTTCTGGGCTTATAGTCTAGACCCAGTGACTACATCAGGCTAAGTGTGCTGTCTAAACATCTAATTCCTCTAGCTGGATGGGGCTAGGAAGGGCAAGACCAACATCCTCTGGCTTTCTAGTCTCACTGAACTTCTCTCTCGGCAGCCTCCTGCTTGGTCCTTTCCCCAGGTGGGAACTGAGAAAAGGGTCTCCTCTTCTAGTTGGTCCCACAGGGACTCAGTGGAGTGTGAGGTCCTGGATGCCTTTATCCCCTGGTCACACTGCAGATGGTAAGCAAGTGGATGGATACCAATTCAGGTCCTGGGGTGGGAAGTGCTGAAGTCAAAACACAGAAAGTGAATCCAAACCTAGGAGCCTATCAAGAGGGGTCAGCTGAGCAATGCTAGCCAGGGCACAGGGTGAAAGGAAGGGGTTAAAGAACCATGAGAGTTAGGGCAGCAGAGAATGGGAGGCAGTCTTGATGAAATGCAGGCCCCTAGGCCAATTAATTAATTAATTCATTCATTTATCTTTCTTTCTCTGTCTTTCTTTTTAAATATTGTCAGTGCATTTTAATATGAGTCAGCCAGAGTAGGTAGACACATCTATATGTATCTTTTACATATATTCTCCAGTGCTTAGGACAACTTTTTTTGAGTACTTAATGATAATTTAAATTTACAAAAGCATAGTAAGAGAGATAAAAAAGATTTTGTTCACAATCAGGGCAGAAATATCATCCTAGCCTCGTATAATAATAGGATTTTAGCACTATCTTCCTCAAAAATGATTGGCAGCTAACAGTAGGCCCAAAGTATAGTTACTATGGGTGTTACTAGCATTTTGTTTTGTGAACTTATAGTTGAGTTAAGCATTGTAAATGTACATGGTTTATTCCATTGCAAGGGGGAAATTCCTTTCAGCCCATCCTGTTCCTGTTCTTACAGAGCTCTTGCAAGTAAAAGCTCGTCAAGTATTGTTACAGAGAAGTGCTTTAACAGAGTGTGCCCAGTTGATTGTTTCAGTGGCTCTGCTGATGTCCAGATCAGTAAACCCTCTTCCCTTTGGGGTCTGACTCTGGAGGTGCCCATGAAGTAAGAGTCACAAGACTACTGTATACCCTTTACAGCAAAATCAGATGAGGTCATGTCATGGTAATGTCATGCCACACTCCACAGGGCACCCAGTGTTCCAGAAATGCTATTAGAGAGTTTGAAGAGCTGCTCAGGTTGGGGTGGTCAATTAATGTTTTCAGAGGGCTTTGCTGTTTTTTTCTGAGCAAGAATGTGGAAAGCTGGCAGCACCAGTGGCCTGCTGTGGCCTGAAGTTTGCTGGTAGCGTTTGCTTCACCTTTCTCACCTGGCCCAAAGTGAGAGCACAATCCTCATTCCTACCTGGCTCTCAGCAGCACTATTGGAAACAGCTGTGTATCATCAATTCCCTAATAATTCCTGAGAGACTGATGCATTTCTGTAAGAAGCCTGATTTACATGGTGTGACTACAAATTAAAAAGATGTATTTTATTCTGGCTTGTTGAAATTATACTTTACAGACAATGTTTGAAACAACACTTGTCAAATGCTCTGTGGTCTACTTACTCCCAGATATTAATCTCTGCCTGCAGTGCTGCGAGGTGCTTTTCCTCATGAAAAATTCCATTCTTGTGAATTTAGTCTATTCATGTGGAGTCAACCTTATAGGACTATTATTGCCTTCTTTTTTTTGAGAGAATAGAATAAAAAAAGAAAAGGCACTGGCAACTCATTTTGTGGCCCGGTTCATAGAAAGGAAGACAAATTATCTTTTCTTATTTTTTAAAGATATACAAAGCTCTACTAAAATAGAACTTCGTATTACAGGTTGCAGTTATTAAGAGGTAATGGGGTTTCTACTTTCTCATGATAAAGGCTTCCTATGTTAACACCACCTACTGTATAATGTCTTGGCATGATATGCAGAATTTTCTTTGTTATGTAGTTAGTGAATGGCAGCTTTTCCTTCATGCGTTCCAATTTTTAGGCAAAGATAACTGTGAGTTCTAAGAATGTAAGCTTGCATTCTCCTTAGGAACAGTGAGCAAGTCAGTAAAAGAGATACTATTTTTAGATTTCTTGTTGATCTCTTGTTTTATTACATGCCACATGTACATTATTCAGAAAACTTTCCTAAAACATGAACATGAATAATTTAATTCTTTACCATCAACCTAATATTTCTAGAAAAATGTGTGGCGGAAGAAAGGAGGCAAAAGGTTCTATGGCCTTCATTCCCAATCTTCCTGGCCCTACACTCCCGACATCTATAAACTTATAACTTCGCCTAGACCCTGTTCCCGATGACTCAGAAAGACAGGGTCAATGGATGTGACCAAGGAGACAAACTTTTGGAGATTCCCAAAGCTTCCTGTACTGGGGAAGGGGAGTGAGTGCTGAGGAAAGAAAATTTGTCTCTAACACAGGGATTGATTCGAATTATGGCTGTGGGACATAGGGATTTGTTCTTACTAATTAGTTGATAATGGTGACTTAAAATTTGTTTAGGGCAAAATTCTTTCTTTTGGCAATCTCATTCTTATGAAGGAAAAGTTTTCCTCCCACCTCATATGCAAATTCTTCCTTTCTTCTCTTGAATTGTAATCTTTCTATATTAGCTATTTAGAAAATGTTTATTGACTATTAGGACCTAGGAGTAGTGGCAAATTTTTCCAACCAAATTGCTCCAAATCTTCATTTTGATTTGAGATCAGAGGGACGATCGAGGAGCTATTGGATTTCCAGAACATCCATAACAATTTGAGAGTTTTTTTTTTGAGATGGAGTCTCACTCTATTGCCCAGGCTGAAGTATAGTGGCGCAATCTTGGTTCACTGCCAACTTCAATTCCGGGGTTCAAGTGATTCTCCTGCCTCAGCCTCCTGAGTAGCTGGGATTACAGGCATGCACCACCACGTCTGGCTAATATTTGTATTTTCAGTAGAGATGGGGTTTCATCATATTGGTCAGGCCGGTCTGGAACTCCTGACCTCTTGATCCACCCATCTCAGCCACCCAAAGTGCTGGGATTACAGGCGTGAGCCACTGTGCCTGGCCTTGAGAGTTTTAAGTAGTGAAAAGATTTTTTAGTTTTAAAAATTTTCAGATTCATGTTGCAAATTAGGATGGACTTGGGAAATATTGGTGTGTTGGAAAAGTATAAAATATAGTTCTGAATGTCTTTAGTGTAGAACAGTAGAACAGTAGATCAATAAGATTCAGAAACAATAGAATAATAAATCCATTTTTACTTTTAAAATATGGGAGACATTTCACTCTGCTTCTTACATAGAATAAATTGGAGGAGAAAACATTGAGAATATCATGAAGTCTTGTGTTTTTGACTTAGGATTCTGTTTAGAATGCTGATTGTCATTCACATTTTATGCACATAAAACAATATGAGTTTTATAAAATTACAAAGTTTATGAGAGGATTAGGTAGGTTTTACTTTTATAGTCATAATGTGTTCAAATGCATTTGCATCAAATGGTAGATATAATTTCTCTTTGTAATTGAAGTTTTAATTCCAGCATAAATATAGTGCTTAGAAAACTATTTTATGAGCCTTTCTTTTATAAGGATCCTGCAGGAAAAGAAGGTTACACAGCTGGAGATTGTTTAGAGACAATTAAGACTTACTGGCTTTTCAGCTGGTGAGAAAAAGCAGGACTCTTGAGACTTGCCATCCTGAAATTGTTACTCAGGTGAGTTTCCTTTACAACACCAAGCTCTTTAGTATTTTTAAAAAATTATTTAGCATCAGAAACTTAAGAGATGATCCATTACAGTTTAAGCTCATTATGAATGCAAAGTGCACATTTGACTTTAACATGATTCATCTGGGTGAATCTGAGACCCTAGCCATTTTTTCAAGACTATTGCTCACCTCTTTTCCTAAGGCAAATACTGAAGTATGCTGCTAGTTTTTTAGCACTCTCTGCTTCCTATCTCTCACCCTCTGAAATGGTACCCCATTCCCTTTAGATTTGAACATCTACCTCCTTCCCTTCTGTCCTCCAGCCTAGGAAAAAGGCTGCCTGATCCAAATACCCTAATAAGGAAATAATTTTGTTTGATAGCCAAAATACCTCTGATAGGTGCAAGGGTTTTACGGATGACTCTTACAAGTGAGGAGCTTTCAGAATCTGTTGGTAAAATATGTTTCATTGAAGGGATATTTCTGGTGGCTCACAAATCAGATCTATATTTTCACAAAAGCCCAGAGAATAAAATGTTTTATAGTTATACACTTTAATTTGGCAATTGGCTTGATCCACCTGCTAGAGAAACCCAAAAGTGACCCCAACACTCAGGTGCAAATAGATTACCTGAAGAAATTGATGTTTGAAGTGCTTTTATTAATGTATCTACAAGAAATTTGACTTGTCTTATTCTCATTAGTGTGAATATGTATATTATACAGGTAAGGATGAATCTATGTTACAGAAGTCTGATTTCCGACTTGAGATTTTTTTCCCTTATTAAATTTCTCTAAATTTTAATGTGACAGAATGTATTTCTTGACACATAGTTCAAGGCAGGCTGAATACTAAGTTAATTAATTTGTCTTATTTTACTAGTTCTATGTATCTATTAACTTTGTGTGGGGGGCACATATTGAACTTGTCTTTGATTTCCTGTTTCATGCAGGGATGAGAGATGGTGTCACAAATGCTTCCATCTCTGTACTTTGCTTCTGCTTGACATGGTTTTGTTCTCTTTGACAGACATTCAGTGGCAAAAAGTAGCATAATTATTAATTTCCCACTTGACATTGTGAACATTTCAATGCTAAGTTAGCAGGTAAAAATGTCACAATCTATTTCTATTATATCTACTCATGAACTTCAAAGGGTTCTTAGCAATTGTTCTTGAGTCAGAAGGAAGACTACTGTGACATGCAGATACCAAGTAAAATTAACTTTGTTAACAGTACTTGACCTTTCTGTAAAATACTCAATTTTCTCAGATACTTTCTTTCATGATGATAGTTAGAAAAAAAAAATTAACATTCATTGTCTTATATTGCTTGTGTTAACTGGAAAGAAATTACTTTAGCAACAGACGCACATTGGTCCCTCACATATTGAGAAAACTCTGCTCCCTGGGGCTACAATAACTAAGCTGTAGAGGTACAAAGAAATACCAATCTGTTTTGCTGAAGTGATATATGGTGAGAGGCAATTGCTTCTTACAAATGCACTGCTGATTAATTGGCCTTAGAGAGTTACGTCTCAGTCATATTAACTTGAGTGTTACTGCAGTGAAGAGCACTGGTGCACAGGTATGGAGAGGGAACCTAGTTTTCAGATTATCATGACCTTACAGCTCAGCCTAATAGAAATATAATGCTTACTGGATTCAAAAGGACTTTTAGTAGCCACATGAAAATTAGACACGGGGAATACATTTTTATAATGTGTTTTATTTGACTCAGTATATCCAAAATTTATCATTTTGACATTTGGCACTAGTCACTTTTCCAGTGCTCAATAGCTGCATGTGGCTAGTCATTATTCTATTGGCCAGGATAGCTCTCAGGATCTTCGAGCTATTTGAGTTGCCAACTGCAAAGCCTATTCTCTAACCCAAATCTTGTGTCCATGTGGAACATATTGAAATATTATTTAGGCATTGTAAATATCATATTTTGCCTTTCATTGGCAGTTCTAGCTCTCTCTCTCTCTCTCTCTCCTCTCTTTTCATTAACTGTGATCTGGATAGAAAGAAAGAGGTTTATCTGAATCCGATTGGTGTGGTGGAGGCAATCCTGGGACAAGTGTTCAGACTACTGTAGTTTGTCAGGGTCATTTACTAGTGACAGGGACTATTTGAGCTAACCTCACTGCATGTAATTTCCTTATCTAGAAAATAGAAATACTGTAATAAACTCCATCTAGCATAGTACCATGTGTAAGTAGGCATATAAAAGAACTTAAAAAATAACTGTGAAGAGCTGATTAGTACAAGGTACTTTTTGGGCTAAAATTGTTTTGAGACATGTTAAAATAGTTGGAGTAATTCTTTAGGGGAACCTTGACTGAAGGCTTTATGCTTGATCCTAAAGAATTCTTTCATATGAGGCTACTTTCTTCCTCTGGTTTCTGTGTCAATCTCTCCTTTAAACTTCTAGGTCAATTTTCATTCTTCTTCAAAACATCAATTTTAATTTTTAAAAAATTCACCTGCAGACAGGTATTGGGCTGAGTGCTTTGTATACATCATCTCATTTAATCCTTATGACAGCTCTACAAGTTTTGCTTAATTGTATGGATGAAGATGAAGCACAGAAAGATTAAGTAACTTGCCCAACATCCCACAGATTATAAACTGCCATTTAAGCCAGGTCATCTGAATTCAGAGACTGTGTCCTTGAGCTCTAGACTGATCACTGCCCATCTTAATTGCTGATGTGCTGTGCTGCTGAACTACAGCAGGCAGGACAGGACAATATTATTAATAATAAACTTTTGAGTGAAATTTTGTTTTACCATACTATAGTGGTTTTTCAATGGGGGGGCATAAATAACTGTAAATGACCAAAATATCATAAAAATGACTGGAGATTTCTATGAGTTTAGTGAAGACAATCCTATGGAGAGAAAAAAGAGAATTCTCTGTGTCATTGAAACATTTAAAAGGAGAGAAATTTTCTAAGTTTTCTTTAGAGACTGGTCAAGTAACACTCAAAGTTCAGTTTTTAGAGTTATGGTGAAACTGAAATTTTGATTCTTGATATATTCATGAAAAAATGTATTTGGAGAAAGACTATGAATGTGGATAACAGATGTGAGTTTAAGATAGAGTGGTGACAAAAAGTACAAAACTTCATTCTCTATTTTTGTCTGTATGGTATCTCTAAAATTAGAAGTAAACAAATTAACAATAATTTATTGCACACACAATCTTTTTAGGGCACTGTTGGGTATAAAATATGACAGCAATATTGTAAGTACTTGCTATCTTATTGGAGAGCTAAAGCACACCACGTGGAAAGCCAGGCAATGTAAAAAGGAATAAAACATGTGGGATGTGATTACTGGCTAACAGAAGGGTCAGGCGATACTTCCTACTGTGGTCAGGATAAGGTGAGAGCATTGAACTGGGAGTGCAATGGTAGAGCCACTAGTGTGAGCTGGGACAGATAAGGGCCAGAGAGATGGTATAGGGTGTGGAAAGTCAACAAAGATGAGAGAGTAGATCAGATACTTAAGAAGGTATGTGATTGACTTAAAAAAATTTCCTTGAAAAATACACAGGACATAAATTTTATCACCTAAACCATTATTGATCGTAGAGTTCAGTGGTATTAAATACATTCATAATGGTGGGCAACCATCACCACAGATCATTTCAGTTGGTAAAAATGAAGCTCTATACCCATTAAATAGTAAGATACAGTATTGTCCTTTTGTGATTGGCTTATTTCACTTAACATAATGTCCTCAAGGTTCATCTTGTGTTGTAGTATTACAAATGACTTATATGTCATGATTAGAATATGGCAAGAAGGTGGGAGGAGACATAATTTATCTGTGTGTTCATGTAAACTTTCATAACAAAAATGACTCTCAAATGGCTCCAAAATGCAGGAGAGTGAGACCATTTGCCAGATGACTGACCTCATTGAGATGAAGCTTTGATCTATCAGGATTGAATAATTTATCCTTAAGAAAATGTATGTTTTAGCTACATGGAAGTGAAACTTAATTATAAATAGGATGAAGCTAGATGACCAGGAGGAAGGTCAAAAAACATCTCTGCTTGGTAAACCAGACCCTCCATAGTGTTGTGGAGTTCTTCAAGGCCGTGCTGGGACATGATAAAGTCACCTGCCTTACCAGTCTTCCAAACCCTCACTGCTACAAAGATTACACTTCCTGAGATCATGTGATCTCCGTTGCTGTCTTCACCTGGCACTCTTCCAATCACTGTTTTCTGGTTCATTCCCATTGATATGTTGGTTTTAGGTGCATATACTTGTCACAAATTGAAGGCTCAATAATATATAAGAAATGATTGCTACTGCAGATTGTAGATAGGTAAACTTTATTTCACAAGCCCAAAGGGATAATTTACTTTTCATCTCATCCCTGTCTTTCAAAATAGAGAACCTCCAGCAAATGGTATATAAAGGAAAACAGAGCAAACAAAATAGAGAAACTTTGCAATTTATTAACTCAAGCATGAAAGCACAGAAAATAAGCAGGGCTCAACTTAGTTGGAAAAATAAGTCTGAACTTATTGCATTAAAACATGGTGTTGCACTAATCTAATGAGTTTTTGGGCAAATGAGGCATGAAACATTGCCAAAATATAAAGTCAGTAAAATATCCAAATTACTCTTTAATGTCATTATATGTTTTATTTTATTGGGAACTGGTAAAGAATAGATTATTCCTAAATATGCTTTACTGGCAAAGTAAGTAGAATTATTTTATAAAGAATTTATTATTCTGATAAATTGTCAATAATGGCAAGTCAAAAGCAACTGAAACACCAACAAAAGATACACATGTGCCTAATTTAGAAGAAAGCATTAATGTAAGAACCTGCTTTTACTTCATTCATTCATATCCTAGGAATTCAAATTAATGCTAAAAGAGATAAAACATGGTAGTATATAAGCAATTTTGAGACCAAATGATTAATATACTTTTAAGAAAAGACACAATTATCAGACACATCCATAAGATTAATTTAGAAAGAATAAAGAAAATATCCTTATCCTAGAGTTAATTCTAGAGTTATTCTATTACATTCTGGATATGGTTGAATGCAGCATTTCCTATAGTTTGAGTGGGATTAGTGAAAAGGTTTGGGTTATGTTTTCAGTAGTAAAAATTGAAAATGATTCATTCTAGAAGCCTGATTGTATTATAGTACTGTCAAATTATTAAAATATTGCCAAATTATGTACAGTTTAGTAAGAGCTGGCAGCTCATGAATTTTTTAAATCCTTATTTATATGGTTGTTTGAATCTATTTATGTGCCATTTGTAATTATTTCTGATGATTGGTACTACTGGCTATTACATGACAAAACCTTTTTGAGAGGAAAATTAATCTTTCATCCTCCACATTATTGAAGCAAACTCGTCACTTAAAGCCATCTTAAGTGACTTCTAGTGGATTTAATTTTGTATTTATTCTGCCTAGGTTAAGCAAGACTAACTTTACAATTTTTACCTGTCCTAGCTATCTCCAGTGTGTATTGACTGTTCATTTGCTTTCGAATGACTCTGAATGATTCTTCACAGTTGGATAGATGTGCTTATCTAGGAACAAGCAGGTTTCTTGTGTGCACTTGTTTCTGTCACCTTGTGCTTATTTAAATGCCCTTGGTGCTCTAGAATCATATTGCAGGAGAAGGGCATTAGAAAAAGAAGCTGGTGCAACAAGAAGGAGAGGATCCTGAATTTCTTTCTGACAAGAATGAGAAGTTACTCATTTGGTCTCCAGTCTACCACACCACCAGGGGCCCAGCCAGAAACTCCATCATCATCCACAATTCTCCATTACTCCCTCCTACAACCAGCTGGTACTTACCTAATCTTTGGTGTTCGTGCTTTGTCTTCATCCTTATACCAAAAATTGAGACCCTCCTCCTCCTCACTCCCTGACCTAGCTGTGCACCTTACTTTCTTGTCAAATAGAGCTACTTGCGCTTCCCTGAATGAGCTGTATTATTTCCTTCTTCATTTCCAGAAATAAAACTAATGCCAGTGCAGCTCACGCATTCCATCTGATCACCTGACCTTTAAGAAGTCTGGTGAGATAAAATTTCCAGTTGACCACTACCAATAAGTTATAATTAGCATACAAACGGCAATGTACTTGACCAGAAAATAAATCTGTCTGGACTTCTTCAAAATATGCCTATGATTTTTATGGTAATGGAGCACATAATTTAATTTGCCATTAAGTCTCCATGACAAGAGATGAAATATTTAGTCCATATCTACACTGTTTACTTCCCTTACTGGTATCAAGGGCAAATTGCTTTGGTTTTTTATGAATAAGTATAAATCTATTCCTATATAAATAAATTTGTTTGGCTGTTAAACAAAATTAAGCAGATGTATCTACTGATGCTTTTCTTATGTGTTAATATGCATTGTGAACCTCCAAGAGGAAGACTTCATCAGGCAGTGTTTCCTATGCTTATGTGAGCATGCCTATCTCTTCTCAGGAGACAGTCCGTGAGAGGCTGCTCTACCAAATGACTTGTGGAGGAGTTCATAATTCTGCCTACTGTGCAGTGAAATTTAAGCCTTGCCTTCCTGATCTTTAATTGGCTTAAATGTTGAATAGTCAAATTATAAACGTCAGATCAAATATCTGTGAGCATATAATCAATACTAAAATACATCATTGTGCTTATTGAAGTTTTCCTGCTATAATGTGGACTTTTCTGTTCTGCTAATAAAAAGCTCCTCCTGGCCCTGTGCGGTGGCACATGACTCTAATTCTAGTACTCTGGGAGGCCGAGGCAGGAGGATTGCTTGAGCCCAGGAATTTGAGACCAACTTGGACAACATGGCGAAACCCACCTCTACCAAAAATACAAAAATTACCCAGGTGTGGTGGCCTGTGCTTGTAGTCCCAGCTACTTGGGTGGGAGGATTGCTTGAGCCTGGGAGATCGAAGCTGCAGTGTGCCGTGATCATGGTCACTACACTCCAGCCTGGCAGAGATCACGACAGCCTGTCTCAAAAAAAAAAGAAAAGAAAAGAAAAGAAAAGGTTCTCCCAAATTAACGATGTAAATCATAGAGAAAACAAAGAAAATCACACTCTGCCTGGATTATTGTAATGTGGCTTATTTTTTTATTGTTTTAGGGAGAGGCAGAGATTGGGGGCCCTTCTTAGACATTTTATTAGTTAGGTCACTGCTCCTTGCCTTTGTAAATGTTCCCTCAGTCTTTAATGTTATGATTCAGGGTTCTTAGCAGAGATTCATACGTGAAAAAACCTAGGAAAAGGAAAGGAAGAAGTTACTGGCTCACACAAATTGAGGAAACCAGGGAAGGGCAGAAATATACCTGGAACCAGCCCTTGAGTAGACAAAAGACTCTTCCCCCCAGTTGCTCCTTTTCTCTGCTTTTGTCTGCCTGTTGGTTGCATTTTTTTCTGTGCAGTTTTGCTTTTTCCACATGGCCTTGAATATGGCTGCCAACAGCTTATTGCCTGACATTTTCCTTGCTTTACCACCAGAGAGCTGAAGGCTCTATTTTCTTTCTTCTAATTTAGAAAACCAAGAAGGAGGATGCTGACCAGCCTGTCTTGGATCACTTGCCACCTAGACCAGTCACTGTGGCCCCAAGGATAGCACCATTTAGGAAGATGGCAGTTTCTTGTTAGAGCATCCCTCACTACAGAGGGGAAAAAAGCAGTGCTCTATAAGACACAGGGTATAGCTCTGGAAAGTGAATAATTCCTCAAATATTAAACAGCCCCTTCGAATGTCCCTTTTTCTTTCCTGGTTAACTCCCTCTCTTTCCCAGATCTCACCTCAGGGGACTAGGGCCCTAGAAGCTTTTCCCAGCCTCTCACTACCCCCAGCCAAGCTGTCCGAGAACCTGAGAGCTTTTGGTGAGTGAAGGGGAAAGAAAGGACATAGGAAGGATAACAGAGCAAGCAATGTTTTCTTCATTAACATATTTAAACTTAGTTACGTTTTGGGGAGTCTCTCCCGTGATGTTGGTGTGTATAAAACAGGAACATCTGTCCCTTAACTATGTTGCTTGTAAAGGAATCAGTTTACCAGGGGTGATTTGTGTCTGTCTGGGATGATTTCTTAAATCTCTTCCAGTCCAGTGATTCTGGTAATTGTCCTTATGTCTGAGTCCTAGTACTTGTGACATTTAAGCTAGTTCCAAATTAGTCTTTTCTGTCCTCTTCAGGGAGATGGGGGAGGAGGAATGATGCTTCTGTGTCTTTTCCTCCATCTGATGAACATTGCCAATGTGTGTCTATAATTTAACTGAAATTTTGAGCATACTGATTCTGCTACTACTAGCATTTTGTTAGCTTACCTGATATCTGTGAATGGATTAGATTTGTATAATTAAATGGATTCAAAAATGGAGTTATGAATTTCATCTGATAGGGTTTATTTCAAATACACATGTAAATCAAATAGTTTTTATGTTTTATTTCTGCTAATGTCTATAATATGAAGTGAATACTTCATAAAATTTCAAAGTGTTAGAAGTATGTAGAAATTTAGAAATCACCTGAATCAATACTGTCTTTTTCTAGAGATGAGAATGCAAATGTCCAGCATGAAGACACAAGAGTTAGTTGAAAAAGTAGGTATCTTGACTCCCTCTATGCCAGATTTTTCTAGTTTATGACTCTTAAGTCTTAAATCAAGTAATTGGAAAGTAATTAGAAAACTTATATTCATCAATTTTTAAATATTAGTCCATGTGAAGAAGTCTAGATCACTGGGTTCCAAATTTAGGGTGGTGAATATAGAAACAGTATTAAAAGAGGAGTTGCCCAAGGGTTTTTTCCTCTTGAAATTACTTGATTACAAACGCAGTTTGAAATCTTCTTCTTTCCCCCTTCTTCTCTCCCTTCCATTCTTCTTCTCTTGCCCCCATTCTTCTTCTAGTGTAATGATCATTTTACATTGTCAGTATGCATGTTGGTGTCCAGTTGCTTGGAATTAAACATATGTCCCCAAGAAATGTACTTTTATTTTCAAGAAGGATATTGTTTAATTTAGGAAGAACAAATAAACTCACACAGCAAGATTTGTCAATAATAGATGAAAATCACAGAAGCCTGACATGGAAACTTCTCTTATTATTTATTTCGAAGCTGTAATGGATTTTTAGAAAAACAGAGCTTACATTTGCTTACATTTTTTGTAGTCTTTTATAGATGGTAAAATACTTTCATACATATACGGTCTTGTTTAATTAGAGTTGTCAGATTTACAAAAAAGAATACCCAGTTGAATTTGAATACTAGGTATGCAATAAATAACTGTTTTAGTGTAAGTATGTTTCAAATATTGCATAAGACATTGGAAAAAGTATTCATTGTGTATTTGGCATTCAAATTTAACTGGCCATCCTGTATTTTATTTGACCACCCTGTATTTTATCCTTCTGACAATTCTGTAAACTTGGTAGGACAATGTCCCCATTATATAGATGAATCTGAGTATCCCCCTATGTGTCAGGTCCTGGGCTATTCTTGAATATAGCATGATGCATACATTATGCATATCTTAAGGGTACTACAGCCCAGTCATCAGAAAACCACTTCAGTGTGATGCATGTAGTAATAGGGGAAAGAATACGGTCCTATAGAATCTTATAGACAAGACACCTAATCCAATATTGGCAAATCAGAAGGCTTCGTAAGGGGGACATCTATGTTGAATCTGGAATACTGAATAAGACTTAAGTACAGACAAGACTGGGTAATGAAGAAAGAAATAGGAGAGAAGTTATTATGGTATTACTTAAGGAACTGTGCATTGTTCCATATGACAGGCTGGAGGATATACTTTGACAAGTGAGGCTGAAGAGGTGAGTGAGAATGAACTCAAGAATTGATATGCATAATGCAATTGTTCATTTTCCTCAGGGCACCAAGTACCCTTCAAGATGAGATGAAATGATCTAATTTGAGTTTTAGTATGACTATTGTGTTGCTGTTTGAAGAATGGACTGAAAGGGGAAAGGCTAAAGGAAGATCATTTATTTATTCAACAAATTTTTATTTAGTGCTAACTGTGAACTAGGTACAATTTGGGAGACCTGTAGTAATTCTAATGACAACTGAAGGTATTGAAAACTAAGATAATGGCTGTAGGGATGGGGAGAAGTGGATCTCCGGAGAGATAATAAGGAACTGAATCAACAGAAATTGATTATTAACAGGGCTTGGCGTGTGAGGAGGAAGAAATAAGTGAAGCCACTGGAAGCTGAATGAATGAGTGACATTGTTTGCTGATATAGGAAAAAATCCCACATGGGGAAGGGATGAAAATACTTTTCAATTTAGGATATACTGTTTGATGTGTCTGTGGGGCTTCCAAGGGGAGATATTAAGGAGGACAGCTTTTATAAACATCAAAACTTGAAGGGAGATGTGGGCTGAAGATTCTTCATGATTTGTGAATGATGAGTTTTTAGAGCTGGTTATTGAAATAATAGGTGAGAACAAGATCACCCAGGGAGTGTTTGGAGTCAGAAGACTGGCTGCCAGACAGAATCCCCAGGGGAAAGCCACACTTAAGAAGCAAAACTAACAGAGGAAGTTAACAACAGTGCAAGAAAAGCTGCAAGAGAAACTGAACGACAATGCCAAGAAAATAGAGAAAAACCAAGGAGTAAGACCCGTTCAAAGATCCAGAGGTCCAGTTTGTCAAAAGCTGAGGACAGATACAGTAAGATGAGAACTTAAAAAAAAAAAGTTCCATCTTCAACTATACAACAAAAGTTGCTATTGATCTTTGGCTTAATGAGGACTGGCTCAGGAAATACGGTGAAGTGTACCTACAGAAAATGAAGTGATCTGTACCTACAGGTGGGGCCCGTTTGTAAACACAGTTATGAGTTTAGGAAGATCAGAATAGACCACAACACTTGTCTAATCGTATTTCTTGGAGCATTAATACAGTGAGAAGCTTCCTTGGAAACATTTAGAGCAAAAGAAATTTGGGAAATAATACATATTGCGTTAGCATATTTAATATTCTAAGAAGTTTTGAAGCAATGAAATTCACCTCATCTTACTTATCCTAGTGTTGAGTGTAAATATAATGTACATATATAGTGTATAAAGTTACATCATACACACATACACACACACACATACACACATAATTAATGTCATGAAACACAGTTGGAGAAATTCTGGGCTACAGCAAATAAGTCCACTGATGCAAAAAAATTGAACATATTTGTTTTAAGAAATCCAGACAATACTAGGTCGGGCGCTGTAGCTCACACCTGTAATCCCAGCACTTTGGGAGGCTGAGACGGGCAGCTCACTTGAGCTGAGGGGTTCAAGACACACCTAGGCAATATAGTGAGACCCCATCTCATTAAAAAAAAATACAGGTAACACTGACATAGCCTTTTAGCTATAAATAATATTGTGAATTATTTGAAGAGAAAATAAAAATTAACTGTAATCCTACCACCCAGTTATAATAATTGCTAACACATTTCACATATTTACACTTAAAAAATAAAAATGAGAACACATCATTCATTTTGTTTGGTGATCTGGATCCCCCACCCTTTTAACTCTGACCCCATGTGCCAGGGGACCCTTGGAGACACCAGACTTGCCTACTGGGGAGACTTCCGGGTTGTTAGCCATGCCATCATTACCCCTTTCTTTGGAAAGGTTTGGTTGATAAACTGATTCTTTGGTTTATAGAGCTTGGCCCTTACTATTTTATTTTATGAGGTAATTTATACAAGTTACAACCAGGATGGATCAGAAGCATAACATATTCTGCAAAATATGAATGTCCTCTGTACTCTGTCCAGGACAATTGCGTATACTTGCTATTTTGTAACATTTTTATTTAGAGAGTGGCAGTGACCTGGCTGTTCATGGAGTTTGTCTATGGGATGAAACACTGCTGGTGGAGAGAAGTGTATTCCCCCTACTAAGAATTTTGATTAAAAAAAATCTCCCCAACAGAAGAATGAGAAACAATAAATATTTGCTCTGAATTTTGATCTTATAGTCGTGTGTATTTGAAAACTAGTTTAGGCAGGCAAAGAAAAGGCCAGCATTACCTAAAACACATAAGCATCTTTTAAAGTGTCCACACAGAAACCATCATTTAAAATTTCTAGATCCATTTTAGAGAACAATTTTTAATTTAATCAATTCCTTGTTATGAGGCATTTAGGGAGTTGTAATTTATTATTACTATTTATAGCACAACACCCAAATCTTTTCATACAACATACACTCAAACACATACACTTGCATGCACACCTACACACACTCACAATCTTTTCACATGGTTTATTATTTTTTTTTCCCCTTGGTGTTAAGTTTCAGAAGCAGGATTGATGGGTCAATGAAAATATAAACTTAAAATTTAAAATCATACATAATGTCAAATGGCTTCCTGAAAGACTGTACTAATCTAACCATCTAACAGCATGGATGTTATTAAGTGTTTTAATATTTGCCAATCTAAGTAAAATCAAATATTGTTTGATTTTTATTTGATTAATAATAAATTTGAACATCTTTTCACATGTCAATAAACAATATTTTTTCATTTACTTCTTTTGAAATCACCTGTACATATTTCTTAATCAGCTTTCTATTACTGTATTTGTCTTTTTCTTATTGATTTGTAAAAGCTCTTCTTATATTAAAAATATTAATCCTCTTTCCATTATATATGCTCCAAATATTTTTACAGTTTTTCTTTTTATTGTAACTTTTTTGGTTATTTTCATTGTGATAGTTGAATCTATTCATCTTTCCTTTATAATCTTTGGCATTAATATTTTGCCTTATAATATATTGACATCCCAAGTTTATATTTATAGAAATATTTACACAAATTTCTTTCTAGATTTTCATCTCTCATATTTTGACCAATCAAAATAGATAGAACGTACAGTCTCAGGTCATCCTTCAGCTTCACCAGGGCAAAGTTGGTAACTGAGACATTCATTTCACTTAATACTTGGTTAAAAGAAAAGCAAAATCATGTTTTTACATCTCTTGGTCATCATTTTGGTGTAGCCAAGTCAAAATACTCATGTTTAAAAGGATAAGTCAATTCAATTGCCAAGATGTATTGTTAGGTCAGAATGAATGGAGGACTACCTTCTTCCTAAAGGAATTTTATAATCTTTAGCATTGAGTTTGTGAAGCAGTAAGTGTAATCTTCAGCCTGCCCCACCACACCACATTTGAATTTTTCAAATGACTTTCTGTTTTCTTGAAAGCCCACAACAATAATATTTTGACTGTTATTCTGAAGAAAACTAGAAGTATACATTGTATTTGTTAGGAAATGTCTGCTGAGTACATGGAATTAGCTCATACATGTGATGACAATAGTGGACATCTATTGCTTTCACTTGATCACTATTTCTTTGTCTCTTAGAACCAACACACTGATTTTCTTCTGGGAAATATCCTTTCCTGAACTTCATGTAGTCCTGTGGGGCTGTATGTTATTAGGCACTCTTTTCTCTGCTCCATGTTTTATGATCAGAATGGCCAATTAGATCACATGTTCCTCCTTTTGGTCTTAGTGATTTGTTCAAGGATAGTCCCGTGATCCAAAACTGGGTTGATGAGTTTCCTAAAATTTGGTACGTCACTCCTTGGGGTAGAGGAAAAGAGAGTCATGTATTTTTTTGGATGACAAATTGTATTGAAAATATTAGTTGGAATTATGAAGTTGTGTTCTTTTTCTCTTTTGTAAAAGAAATTGAGGTTAACACGCAAAGAAGCAGAGAAAGAGATGAGGAGTGGAGACCTGAACCTAGTCAGCCCTAAAATCAGCACTAAACTCTCAACTATTCGGTATTTATCTAATGAACTAACTCTTTCTCTTTCTTAAAAAGCTAGGTTGAATTATTATTATTTCTTGTAACTTGCAACTAAATGATTGTTGATTAATACCTCAATAAAGCCTGAGCCTTAGAAATAGTAAGATTATTACTGTTGGGTAGAGATTGATTGCTAGATTTTACTCTAGCTGTAAATCTGGAAACAGGTATGGAATGTGAAAGAACATAAGGTTGAACAATAAGACAATGCTCTGGTTTCCTAGTAAATGGGTCCTGAGAATTATTTTTAGATTTGTCACTGGCTGACTACATAATTCTGAAAATGACTGCATTATTAAAGAATGATATTGGAGTGATACTAGTTAATTTTGGTAAGTCACTAAACAGCACTCTCCCATAGTCTCTGCAAATGAACAGTGGCTATTTAAGCTGCACACTATCAAACAAAGGTGTGTGATAGAGATTGATTAAATGGTTTCAAATGGCTGGAATTCCCCAGAGAATATGGCTATGTAATAGATGGTGTCATTGCCTGTGTTTAAACAATGTGTTTAGAGGTGGGTTTGTACTGCTGCTATCATGATTGACTTGCTATTGCAGCATTCTATATAGGGCACAATAAACACAGGTGTCATTCCTCATTACATTGCTGACTTGTGAATACCAGATAGGTGATAATATTCAAACAACAGTCTTTTAAGAATTAAGTAGGTTACGTGTTACCACTTTAAGGTGTTAAATGTAGCTCTCAAAAAGAAAAATCCTTCCATTTTGTTATCTTAGTACATGATACATTGCACACTTTTAAAAAGTCATACAAAAATTTAATTAATTGAATGGCTTGGATGACATTCATTCTTTCCTCCTTCTTTCTTTCCTTAAGAAACAGTTTGGTTGGGGTGCTGTCTGTATTCCTATTTTCAGTTTTATTCTAGTTTTTGGTATTGCTTTTTTCTCCACATAAACCCATTTCCTCTTCTCACGAGATATCCATTATCATAGATATCCATTATATCCTTCAGAAATGTAGGCAATACAGAGGTAAGAAGATGAGTTTGATGTTTGATTTGTCATTTTCCCACACCTTTTAACAAAATAACAGTATGACTTTAGTAACATTTTTCAGAAAATTCACAGTCAACTTGGCAAGATGATGTTAGAAACAGAAGTGAAAGAGGAGGAGAAGAATGATGACGTAAGCCAGGATATAAAGCAATCGATATGAGTGTGGCTTTATTTAAAAATTTTTATTGAACCATAAAATACAAAAATTTCAGCAGAACCAATTTATTAATTTTTACATGTGTTTGTGTCCAAGTAAGCACCACACAGGTGAACATACAGAATATTTCTAGACCTTCAGAAATCTCCCTCTTTTCCCCTCTGGTCGGTATCCTCCCCAGTGATAACCACTGTTGTGATGTTTATCATCATGGATTGGTGTTTGCCTGTTCTTAAATTTCCATAAATGGAATCATATCGCATATGCATTTTTTTGGCTTGGCTACTTATATTCAATATTTTATCTGAGAGATTCATCATTGTTATTGAATGTAGCTGTAATTTTTGCTTTATAAAAATATAACACAATTTACTTTTTGAAGAATATAACACAATTAAGCAAATCTATAGAAACAGAAAATAAATTAGTTGTTGCCTGGGGCTCAGGGTGAGAAAAGGGATTAACTGTAAAGGAACATGAGGGATCTTATCAGGGTAATGAAAGTTTTCTAAAACTAGGCTATAGTGATGGTTGCACAACTTGGTAAATTTTCTAAAAATCATTGAGTTGCAGATTTTAAATTGGGTGAATGGTATGGCATATGAATTATATTTCACTAAAGCTTTTTAAAAATGCCACAATTTATTTATCCATTCTACAGTTAATGGACACTTGAATTGGTTCCAGCTTTGTGCTATTATGAATGAAGGTGCAATAAATGTTCTTCAATGTGTCTTTTGGTGAACATATGCGCTCATTTAGGTTGGAGTAAGATTGTTTGCTCAAAGTTTATTACTTTTTATAAACTTATTGTAGTGCAGTATTTTATTGATTACTGAAAGTTTTACATTTGTATTGTAGTATTCATCTTTAAAAGACAAAGACAAGAATCCAGGATGATCATACTTACCATCCAGAATTGAAAAGTGATAGCACCCTGTCATTTGCTTTAGATACTTGTCTTTCCTTTTGAAAGAAAAGAAATGTAAGCCTTGTTCATTGACATCTGGCATATAGTCAGTATTCATCAAATATTAGTGAAATAAATGCATTTAAAGTAATAGTTTTTAGATTGCAAGAGGAATGCACACTCAATGTAAGAGTCAATTTTATAAACGGTATATTGAATATGCTTTTAAAAAATAATGCCTACTTTAAAAAATAATACTTAATATTTATTTTTTGTTTTCTCTGTGTCAGAAAGTTCTACTAAGCACTTCATAGACCTTATTTCATGAAAAACATATATTGTGCACACAATTATTGTAACATAAATTTATGATGATTGTATTTCTTTGCACAAATTTATCATAGTTTATTTTAATAATCTTCTATTCTTGAACATTGGTTTGTTTCCAAATTTTTACTTTTCTAAGTGACAAATCAAATACACTCTTTACACATAACTTTGATTATTCCTTAGTATAGAGCTTTGGAACTAGAACTATAAGACCAAGGAATACATACATTTTAGAGTTGTATGGTTTGTTTTGCCAGAATAAACTTCAGAAAAGTTGTACCCTTGTAGACTCTCACCAGTAGTATAGGAGACCAGCTTAAGGCAAAGAAGTAGGTTTTGTTTCGATACGGGAAATAACATTTTCACAAAATAGCTGTCCTGAAGATATTCAGGCAGGTGTCGAGTGAACATCTGTCAAGGATGCTGGAAAGGGGAACTCACATTGGGTGGCAGTTGGCTTATAAATTTTAATGACCTTTTCTACTCTCAAATTTGTAAAAGTACTATTTCCTATTCCGCATACCTCGTTGCTTAATTCTCTTAGAACAACATTTTAATAAAGACTTGTTGATCTTAATGTCAAGATTACCTTCTGTTTGCTATTTACAATTCTCATTAGGTCCAATGTTTGCATTTCCAAGTAAATAAACTGACATCTCTTTATTATTTTATTCATAACTAAACTCTTTCTAAAAGGGCATCAGCACTGTACCCATAAGAATAGTCTCATGTGAGAAATTCATTTAAAAATCATATTTTGGATCCTTGGTAAAACCACTCTTTTCTTTTGTATTGGGAAATGAAATATACAGTGTTAATACTTGATCCCTGTGAGATTAGAATCTCCATGAGAAAGCATTCTCAAATGTTCACTATGAGAATAAAAATATGGATATAAAAATTAGAAAAATAATATACTTAAGTGAACTTTGGAAGGGTTTTTCCACTATACTTTAAAGTCTTTTGAGACCAGCACGATTACTTATATTTTAGGTTTGTGTAAGATAAAGTATTTCATTGGAGGATTGACTATTTCATAATTAAATCACCACTGAGCACAGTGGTAGTGGGTTTCATTTGGTAAAAGTTATCGACATGGTATTGTGCTGCAATATCACGCATGTATAAAAAGTACAACAACATAAGTTCTTTGTCTTTGAACACTGTACAATCAATATTCTATTACTACAATGCTGGTTTTGTTGCATTGTAGCTAAATTAGTGTGTCAGGTATAGAGATGCCTAAACCAGACATTCATGTAATGAGGATGATGCAAGAATTCTAATCATTTTGTCGCCTAATACACATTTATCTTTTTCCCCCCGAGGTTTCAGAAATGCTTCTCAATTTAAAAGTCATTAAGATATTTATAAATATCTAAGGAAGTGTGTTAATTTGTATTATTGTAGATAAAATTGTATGATAAAACTGACATTTTAGTAATAATGATGATATTCATACAGGGCCCTATAGTTAGCGTCCAGTGGGTGTTAATTCTTAACTTGGTATAAATATAAATCCTTAAAAGTATGGAAATGCAAGCTACTTAAAAAATATAAATGGAATATGGAAATGTTACTGAAATACTAATAATATTACATAGTGAGTCCTAAAGTATGTCTAAAGTACAAGCTATCCGTATAACCCTTTAACTGGGAACTCACTAGGAGAAAGAGAAAATATAGTGGCATATACATATGTTATAACAATATGTAACATACCACCTGAAAAATGCATAGAAGCTAACAGAAATATTTGAGCTTATGCTAAGCAATGCTATATCATCTTAATATTTTTATTAATATAAAATCCATATTACTAAGGGCAAATACCATGTTGTATTGAAATATTTATTGCATTCATTTTTATTTACTAACAGGAATTAACAAGTTTAAGTGTATATGTTTCTTATAGTTTTTCCAGCATTTTCAAGCGGGTCTTGCAATTTTGCCTACGTGTTTTACAAGATTTAAAACACTTAGATTTTTTTTTTCCTGATTTTAGAATAACCTTAGGAATTAAGGCTTTTTCTGTGTGTGTGCATGTGTGTTTCTCAAGGACAGGACTGAGGCAAAATGACAGTAACAAATATATATGTAGTTGAACAATTGCAAGTAAGGACCGCATTTTTCTTTTTATTATCAAGCATGATGGCTTAGTGAGGCTGAATAGTGACAAATTGGTTTTAAAAGTACCCCAAAAGATGAGAGGAATTTTATCTGAATTGGATAAGGGATGTTTCTTGGTTAGGACAAATATTTGAAGTTTCGCCATAAATTATAGACTATGCACACACATACACACATTTGTCTCGGTGGACCTGCAAGTTGTTCTTTGAGAATAATTTTGGCAGGTTATGTGGACAATGGCTTGCTTTTCTCTTTACCACCTGGTTTCTTAACCCCATGTCGTATTATGTTCTCTCTCTCCTGATTTCTGTACCTGAGTAACATTGGTTTATACATGGAGGTGTCTACACAGCCTCACAGTTGTGTGGAAACAACCTGGCTTATAGCAGCACTGAGGTGAGTGCAGATGTGACTGAGGCAGTGGGTGGACCAGAGCAGGAACACACAACTGGGATGAAGACAGAAGTGACAGAAGTAATAACTGGACAACTGAGGGCCAGAAATGACTGCAGTACCAAGGCTTGGGAAGAGGTAGCAAAAATAGTTATGAGTTATGAAAAGCTTAATTACAAAAATGCAAAGAAATTAACATTTTAGGCACATTTGGTTTTTGTGACTGAGTAAAATTAAAACCTGCTACATTAGCAAATCACATAAAATGGAAGTTTTGTGTCTGCCAAGCTTACTCATCTTAGGGCCATGTGTCATCCTAAGCAAAATATTAAGTGCACTATTCACTTAATGTCGAGAATTCATGTGAATCTTGAATAGTCTGCATATAATGTTAAGTTTCAATGGCCATACTCATTTACTTTCAATTAATAAATTGATTTGTCTGCTTCATGATGGGTCTTTGTTTTACATTTGAAAATCTCTAGGATGGACACCTTTTCTTTTGGCAGCTTTCCAAAATATGTTCTCTTATTCTTAGTTCCAAAGCACCCGGGAAATCATCAATGATGTCTCTAACAATCCTCTCAGACATAAGTAAAGGACATATATCATGGTTAATATTATAAAATCTTTTATTATAATTGACAGATAGATGATATAACCTTTAGGGGCTAAATTGTTTCTCAGATTAAAATTAAAGCAACTGATGGTTTCTTCTAAGAATAAAATAAAGATGAGTTTTACAAACATAAATAATGAATACATGAGAAGGTGAAAACACCCTGTAATCAGGGGAGGGGTTATGTATAGATGGACGGTCAGAGAGATAGGGCACATGAAATTACTTGACAACATAAGACAGTGATTTTACATTTTGACAGATTGTTTCACTGTGGCAGCATTAACATGACTGCATCAAAAATAAATGTCAGAATCTCAGCATCGGGAGATTGCTGTGAGAATGCAAAAGGGCTGAACCTGCCCCATCCGAAATGTGGGTCTGTTGTTCAATGGTGATCTCCTTTAATAAAACTGAATCAGATGAATAAACAAACCTGCTAACCAGATTATACATATTTGAGAATATGCAGTTCTGCTTTGTGGCAAAGGCATCAAAATACATAGCACAATATATCAGCACCTTTTCACATTTTTTTGTTTTTTTTTTGCCACAGTGATGTCAACACAATCTCTCAAATTAACATTTTTATCTGTCAACCATTGTGGGTGAACATGGTTACCATGTCAGCATGAGTAGAGAGAGAGGGAAGAGTGAAAGAAGGGGAAAGGATAGAAGCATTTGCAGTTTGTAAGTACTCGAGTTCAAAAAGTATTAAATCCTGGCCGTTCGTGACAGCCTTATGACAACTAACATGTAATCCTACTCTGAAAAATTATTCCAACTTTCATTAACCATGAGGAAGAAAGGAATAAAACCAATTAGCAAAACAGACTCCTCCACTCTAAGTGGCTTAGGCTTTATTATTTGAAACATTTAGAGCCAGACTCGTCAAAGTGCAAAACAATTCTCAGTATGAAGAAAACCTGTGCCAGTAGGGGGTGAGTAAGAAGATCAAATGGTTGGGCTTCCTCTCCTTCCTGATCTGGCTCTTGGGATCCCTGAAGCTGTTCTGCTGTAAAATTAAATTAGTACTTTTGGGTAGGAAAAAGGTTGGGTTAGAGTTTTTCTTTATGATAAATTACTTTAGGGGATTTGCTCTGTGAGAAAGCTTAATTATTTTTTCCATAAAAAATTCTCTCTAGCATTCTGGCTCCAGGGAGAGATCTTAAAAAAGGAGGGAGACTGTGGAAGATCATATAGAAGGTCCCTCAAATATATGTAATGAATATGGAATAGCTGAGTAAAGAACACCCTTTTCCGTCGCAGCTAAAAAGTAAAGATTTTCTTTTTACTTAAACGAACAGCTAATGATATGCCATGGTTAAAATCCTTTATTGTGGTAACTCATCACCATACCCTGTCTTTCATAAGCGTATATACACAATTCAGCAGTGTCTGCATCTTTTCTCATTCTTTAAAAACCACAGGTGACAATAGTGAGGCAACATGGTGTTGAGGAAAGGACTGGGCACAGGTCTAGATTTTGGCATTTATTGGCTGGTGAATTAACGCGAGGGAGCAAACCTCTTGAGTCTCAGTTCTGCATGTCTAAAAATGGAGATAACGATGTTTACTTCGGAGGTCTCTTTTGTGAGGAATAAATGAGATAACATTATGTAAGAGAGTTTGATAAAGTATAAATGCAAGTTAATTATTATTGCTGGGCAGGAAATTGAAATAATGATGTAAACTTAGTTCTTTTTAGGTGGGCAGAGTTAGAAACAGTTCACAAAATAAATCCTTGAATGGCATGGATTCCAGGGATGAAAAAACCATCTAAGAGTGCTTAAACACAATTCCAAATATTGTAAACGCCCCTCCCCACAACAATAAATACCTGCTTTGTTTTTAGGATAAAAGCTAAAAGTCATCTTTTTCATTAAAACTAAACTTTAGGTAGAGACAAAATTTCAAGATTCAGGCCCAGTTTTAAAAATTCTTTTAAAAATATATGTTTAGTCCTCTTCTTCCTCCTCTCCATCCATCAAATATTGTCAGCAGATCCTGTGCCAGATACTATGTTTAGAAAAGAGTATAGGAGAAAGTACATTGAATTGGCAGCAAAATTACTTCAGTCTAAGTTTCAAATCCTTTGTTCTCCCTGTACCCTCCCTTTCCTGTCCACATTTTCCACTCACTCTGTCTGTTTATTGAACCAATTCTTCGCCTTCCAGGACCACCTCAAGCTCTTTCTCCTCCAGCGAAGTAATCAATGGTGACTCCAGCTCTTAGCAGTCTCTCCTTATTACACTTCTAAAACCTCTCATTTGGCATTTATCAGGTGCTCCTTGAGTGATTAGTAACGATTTATTGTGTGCTTGAGTTTACTCCATCCATCCACCCATGCATCCACAAATACATATTTAAGCACAATTATGTGCCAGATATCAAACTAGATGATAGATGTGCAATGCAGTCATGGTATCTACCCATGTGGATCTTAGATTCTAACTTATAGTCTCCTAAATTAGAATATTGCTCTGTGAAAATAGGGGCTGTGTCTCATTACTGAATCATAGAATTTGGAATCAAGATAAACAAGAAATGTCATCTTCTTCATCTGTATGTACCCAATTTCTATTTCAAGCCTTATTCTGCCAGGGTAGCAGAAACTAAATGTCAGTGAATTAAGAGATTTCTCCTTCTCCCCCTTCCTCCATTCTGTGGGGTTGTGTCAAAGTTCCAAAGAGTTTAACTAGAGCCAAAACTAGGGAGTAGGGTGGGAAAGGGGTGTACTTCAGGTCCCTGCTGTCATCTGGCTACATGGGCATCTGCTAAAATAGCCTTCTCTCAGTCAGCTGCTTGGTCAGTTGACCTCATGCTGGGCTGGAAACATCTTTGTTCTTGGCCACATGACCCCAGAAAATCAGGTACCTTTCTTTGCTGCTTCTGCATCACTTCTGGATACCAAACGCTCATTCTGTGTTTCTTCTACTACCAAGAGAGATTTGAAACTCAGAGGCTGCCCGTGACCCTGTCTGTGTAGACGCACCAGGCAGCCATTTTTTTTTCTCTGCATCCTCCCTGGGATTCTATCTGGAACTTGGTGAACAGATCTCGCATTCTCTCTCTCTTTCTTTTTGTCTATCTCTTTCTCTCTCATCAATGTTATTGAAGTATTATTGATAAGCAATAAACTACATATAGTGTATTTTTCAATTTTTATTTTAGATTCAGGGGGTACATAGGCAGTTTTTTTACATAGGTGAATTGCGTGTCACTGAGGTTTGGGCTATGAATGATTCCATCACCCAGGTAGCGAGCATAGTATCCAAGAGGTATTTTTTCAACATTCTCCCCCTTCTCCCACCTCCTCGAGTAGTCCCAGTGTCTATTGTTCCCATCTTTATGTCCATGTGTACGCAATGTTTAGCAGCCACTTATAAGTGAGAACATGCAGTGTTTGGTTTTCTGTTCCTGCATTAATTTGCTTAGGGTAATGGCCTCTGCATTGATGTTGCTGCAAAGGACATGATTTTCTCCTATCTTATGGCTGCATAGTATTCCATGATATGTATGTACCACACTTTCTTTATCCCATATACCATTGATGGACATCTGCCTTGATTCCATGTCTTTGCTTTTGTGAATAATGCTGTGGTGAGCATATGAGTGCAAGTGTGTTTTGGTAGAACAATTTATTTTTCTTTCGTTATATACATAATATTGAGATTATTGAGTTGAATGGTAGCTCTTCTTTAAGTTCTTTTAGACATCTCTGAACTGCTTCCCACAGTGGCTGAAATAATTTACATTCGTGAAAACAGTGTATAAATATTGCCTCTTCTCTGCAACCTCACCAACATCTGTTATTTTCTGACTTTTTAGTAATAGTCACTCATACTCATGTGAGATGGTATCTCATTGTGTTTTGATTTGCATTTCTCTAGTGATTAGTGATGTTGAGCATTTAAAAAATATAATTATTTGCCACATGTATGTCTTCTTTTGAGAAATATCTACTAAACTACATATATTGAAAGGTACAATTTTATATTTTCTGATGTATGTCTTTACCCATGCAACCATCACTACAATAAAGAGAATGAACATATCCATCACCCACAAAGGTTTTCTTGTGCTCTTTTGTACCCCCTCAATATGTCCTCTTTTCCTTCTCTTCCTTTGGATCTCAGAAATCTCCTTTATTTGAACAAGCCTGAAAAGCCTGTATGGGGAAACACCATTTTTATCTCTCCTTGGTTTTCCTCTGACTATACCTCCTTGCTCAAGAGTAGGAAAACTTGAGGAGGGCATAAAAAGAGGAAGCCTTGGTTTTAGTCATTATGTTTTCGCTCAACTCTGTGATGTATACTGTAAGAGCCTAGGTTATAGAAACACAGAAGTCAGAAAAGTACTATTTATTTTTTTCTTTCTACTCTTAGATCATTTCTCTGAGGCAATCTTACACCATGTTTCAGCTGCTTGCTTGACTGACTGAAGGGTGGATGATATGGTTTGGCTTTGTGTCCCCACCCAAATCTCATATTGAATTGTCATTCCCAGATGTTGAGGGAGGGACCTGATGGGAAGTGATTGAATCATGGGGGCAGTTTCCTCCATGCTATTCTCCTAATAGTGAGAGAGTTCTCATGAGAGCTGATGGTTTTAAAGTGTGGCATATCTGCGCTCTCTCTTGCCTGCCACCATGCCTTGCTTCCCCTTCACCTTCTGACAAAATTGTAAGTTTCCTGAGGTCTCCACAGCCATGCAAAACTGTGAGTCAATTAAACCTCTTTCCTTTATAAATTAACCAGTTTTGGGTAGTATCTTTATAGCAGTGTGAAAACAGACTAATACAGTGGGTGAGTTACGGAGGATAAAGGGAGGCGTGAAATATTGAGGAGAGGGGACATCAGTGAATGTTTCAAAAAATGTTCTTACAATATATAGCCATGAAAGATATTTTATTCTATCACACTTAAGAAAGTGTACACACTAGATAAACAATAAATGACTGTTCAGTGACTGATCCCAATGACCTAGACATCCATAGGAGCTCAGCTGTGTAGGTAGTATTGTGCCCAATAGACAGTGCCACTATTGAGGTGAAAAGAATAAAGCTGGGGAAAGAGGAAAATAGCTTTGAAAAACGTACAATTTATGTGTTTGAATTTAGAAACTCAGCTGTCTCATCATTCTTTAAGGAGGATGATCAAATACAGTAAAATGATTGGGTTGGATGGGAAGAACTCTCAGGTACTCTTTTCTAAAATCAAATGATCCTATTATGCTAAGCATAACTGGCAATTTCGATTATATGATCCCTCAAATTGCTAACTTCTTTTGTTTTGTTATACTGAATGGATAAAGCATGTGTACATTTTAATATTGGTTTCAAGGAAATATATTCAATCTTTCTAGAAAGTAATTTATAGTAAATATTTATTGTAGTAGTGGAGAGCTTACCACTTGAGAGGACTGGACAGAATCCTCTCTTTAGCAACAGCAGCAGTATTATTTATCAGGGGCTTTCTATCTGCCAGGCTCTGTCTTAGTTTACGTGTATTAACTTATCTTTGCCTTGCAATAATCCTAGGAATTAGGCATTATTTCTTCTATTCTAGAGATGAGGAACCTGTAGCATAAAAAGATTAGCCCAGATTACACAACTAGTCTGTGATCAGACTAGAATTCAAACCAGGTAGATTCAAGCTTTTAAGCACTATGCCAAATGCACATTATTATATCATTTAATACTCCTAGGACTGTGCCACATGAATTATTATCCTCTGATTTGCAGATGAAGAAATAGAGCCTCAGAGAGGAGAAGTAATATACCTAAGAGCATAAATCTCATAATTTTGGTGGATTCGGGATTCCATATAGGGTATATCTGACTTTAAAAATTCATGCACTTAATCATGAAGCTATAACGTCAAGAATGGTAAAATGTTAAAGCACTTTGACCTAGCAATTTAACCTTTCTATACTGTGGGAGTAATAAAAAATTTTGGTAAATTTGAACGTACAAAATATTACATAGAAATTAAAATGTTTAAAGTATTCTAACTGATCATGGTTAAATAAACTATGTACATTCATATAATATTTTGGAATTATTGAAATGATATTTATAGAAAGTTTTTAATAATATTAAGTGTTCAGATTATAATGATAAATTGGAAGAAATCCAGGATATAAAATTAAATGGTTATTTTGTTGCAAATGCTTTCAAAATTGAGCAGAGAAAAAAGAATGGAAGAAAATACATCAAAATGTTAATGAATAATAAAAATATTTGAATGGTTGGGTTATGGACAATTTTAATTTTATTCTGAATTTTCCATATCATAAAATTTTGTCTTAATAATGTGAAGATCAGTGTTGAGTTTTCCATTTTATATTTGCTTTGATATAAATTTCTCACAAAAATGCAGTTGTTGAGAACAAATTTTAAAAAATATTTACTGTCAATACGCTCCTACTAAGCATACCAAAATACAGCAAGTTATTTAAACTTGTCAGTACAGTATGTTTAGTAGTTAAGTATAATTCTTCCTGTGAGGATCTCCTTGTGGTGGCAAATTAAATTTGGTATGTAACCTCTGCACTTTAATAACATTTGATCTACAGCTGACCAAATAAAAAGTGCAATCTCTTGTTTAGAGACAAAAGCTGAATTCTACCCTGTATCCATTATACACGTAAATTTACTTCACCAAGTCCTGCAGATGATGGGTCTTGCTTTAAACCCTAGTGATTGATGAAAGCAGACAAACAACTTTCAGATTTCCTGTGTGAGTTAGAAGCATTGCTGCCCCTTGTCCTGGATCCCCAGCCTGAGTTACAAAACACAATTATAGGGAAACAGCCGAAATTCCCAAACTGGCTAAATTGACTGAATTTCTGCTTACATGTTTACTTTCATTTAGTGATTTTGGGTAGGTCACTTGCTTTTGAGAGTTTAGCACAAACACAAGATTTGTTTGAAGAATACTACTATGGAAAACAATGTATTAGCAGAATTGGGCACTTTGAGGTTGGAATTGGGAAGACAGTCTTTAGTACAAAGGCCAAGACATAGAAAAATTACTTTCTGTCCTGAATGGGCCTGGAGAGAAATATTGCTAGAGGAATGATCTGTGAGAAAGCAGATGAAGGAGGGAGAGGGAGGCCAGAGGAAGGCCCAGTGGCACCTCTTGCTACCTGTATAATTATGACATTAAATTTCAGTCAATCTACAGCACATTTCCTAAAATTAAAACAAAGTTTTTGATGACTGTTTTCAGAAATTTATCATATGGCATCTGGGGAAGTGCCTCTAGGGGTTTTAAACAAATCCTCTATTAGTCATGAGCAATAGGCTGAGTTATAAAACCACATCTGGAGAATTACATTTCAAAAGACTCATCCTTTTATCTTTTACGTTACCAGGTGCTGAGCCAGGTGTTCTACATAAATTATCTCATTTGTTTTTTCTGACACCATAATAAGGTAAGTATTATAAATCCCATTTTATAGATGAGGGAACGAAAGCTCAAACAGTTCAATCAGTTGCTCAGTGTCACTCAACTCACACTGGGATTTGACAGATGATCTGCTCAACTCGAACGTCCTCCAATGTCCTTGCCGTCCTCCCACAGCCCTCGCGGGCAGGCAGGCATGGTATTTAAAGGTGCACAGAACACGAAAGGCACATGGCCATGAGCTCACAGAAGGTAGTGATTATATGGCCAGGAAATAGAGGACATGAAGTAGACCTATGCAGTAGGATCTATTTTTAGTACTATTACACAACAAATAGGTGAAAATACGTGATAGACGTGTATGGGGACGATGCTATCTGGAAATAATAACACAGAAGAATTTAGCAGGTTGGAAAAGAGTCCAGATTCTACCAGGTAAATAGGCAGATCTAGGAAAATTACAGACATGGCTTAAGGACCTTATTACAGGTGTAATACCTTCTGATGGATGTAGTTTCAAGTGCATGCAGGTTTAAGGTAATTTACATTTGATTACTTATGGATGGAAGTGAGTTTTGGGAAGGCAAAATGTATTTTGTTTCCTCTTGGGAGCCTTGTGCACTGTATCAAACAGCCTAAATTAAAATAATTTTACTGGCCTGTGTGTGTTGATAAAATTACTATTTAAAGCAAACAGGCGCCTTCAATTTTTCAGAAGAGGAGGGAATTAGAGATAGAAAATTGGTAAGCTGTGACACCTGCACAGAATCCTTGTTTGATTTTTTTTTAAAAAGAGATGTGAGATGTTACTGCTGTAGTCTAAATGAACAGAACAGGAAATGTAATGAATTAACTAAACAATTTCCATATAGTCTAATTTCCAGGAATAAAAGAGACATTTAATTGGGATGTGCATAGCAAGGTGATTCAGACAAATGGGTATAGGAATGTAAGACAACGTAGACCAAAGATGACTCCTGTTTGGAGCTCCAAACTAGCTTGGCAGAGTCAGGCAGGAACATTAGGGGGCTCTGAGTTAGCACCAGGTATAAATGGGAAAGTCAGTTACTTGCTACTCTTGAGAAAGGAATACTGAGGTCCTTGGGCTGTTGATGAGAAAGGCTGAGGCTGAGTATACAGAGTTCAGATGCAGCCTTCACTATTAACCTACCTTCTGGAGAATGGAATCTGGAAAGTACTTTGTGATTAGCAGCTTGTGCCAGGTGGTCCAGGCCAATAGAGGTGTATCAGTCAGAAACCACTCCAGCTAGTTAAGAGAAAGGATTAATTACTGTAATTATCATCACTAAATTGATTATAGAATCAGTGAGAAAATAGAGGAAACAGAAAATTAAGCTTTCAGAGACCACTTTGAATTCATATCACGGAACTAGGTTATCAAAAGAGCTATTGCCTTTCCTATGATCAGTAAAGTTGTCATGATCAGGGAACAGCCATGATCTGGAAGACCAAGAGAAGCCATGAAGGTACAGCCTCATTTTCAGTTCCACCTTTTAGTTATTGTACAAGTGTTGGGGGAACTTAATCATATCTGGAGTCCTAGCCCAAGGCATGTACTCTGACTGCAGAAAAGTGCACCAAAAGGAGGTTGCATGGGTCATATGCCTGTTCACCACACCCAGCACCAGAAGCATTGTGTGTTTGGAGGGACATGCCTGCTGTGGGCCAGATAACTACTGGAGATGATGTTCCTTGTCTGTCACTCTTTTTGTTTTGTTTTTTCTTGAAGGAAAATTCTCCGTGCAAAACATAGTCAAAAAACAAAAATAACTAAATTTTATGTTTTACAGTGTATGTAGCTAAATGATTAATTACATTTTCCTCATTTCTCTGGAAGAAAATATTTTGATATTGTGTTACTTTTAGGGAGAATTATAGAAAGTGTACGGCCAAGTGTATATTTTTCCTTTATAGGAATTAATCTTCTACCCCAAATGCTATACTCCTCTTGAATAATACTCTAGATGCTGTTTTTCAAAGAGAATGTGTTCTGACTCAGGTCATGGAAACAGAGCCACTCACGAGCTGTTATTTTACTATTTTTATTATTATTTTTTAAGACAGAGTCTCGCTCTGTCACCCAGGCTAGAGTGCAGTGACGCGATCTCAGCTCACTGCAACATCTGCTCCCGGATTCAAGTGATTCTGCTGCCTCAGCCTCCTATGTAGCTGGGATTACAGGCGTGTACCACCATGCCCGGCTAATTTTTGCATTTTTAGTAGAGACAGGGTTCCGCCATCTTGGCCTGGCTGGTCTGGAAGTCCTGACCTCAGATGATCCACCTGCCTTGGTCTCCCAAAGTGCTGGGATTACAGGCGTGAGTCACTGCGCCCAGCCAGCTGTGATGTTTTAGTAAAGGGACGGGTTTTTCTGATGTAACCAGTCAGTTTCTCATTTTATATAGTTTCTACTTCTTTTCTTCCTGGAAAATTCTTAGGTACTAAGGTTGCAGGTGTTACTTGAAATATGTTTAAATGTGCCGAAAACATGTATATTCTTTGTTTTGTTTTCTGAACCCTTGCCCATGGGGAGAAATCTTAAGTACTCCCTCATACATTTTGAGGTTAATATCTACATTTTAAAAATCATAATTATATATTGTTGCAAAAGATGTACTTTTGGTTATAATTATTGATATTTTAAAAGAAAACGGTTACATCACTCAAATTTTAAACCATTTAAAAGGAAACGGTTACATCACTCAAATATATCCAATAGAATCAAAAGTAGAAAAAAGGTATAAACTTAGAACAATTCTATGGAATTATCAAATGGTTTCAGATAATACTCAAAATCTCAGGTTTATCAAATTTCAGTGCTCCTCTGCCCACGCCCTTGCTGAGTGGGTTATGTGTGTGTAGGAGGGAGAGGATTCACTCAACCCCCTGGCAGAGGGGAGGAGTCACTTCCCAGAGGACCAGTTGGTGAGAGGAGAAGAGATAGCCCCACCCACTGCAGATATCTAACCTACTTTCCTCTGAATAGTACCAACAGTGCCAGAGACAGGGAAGTCGGGATATGGCTGGCTGTTTCACATTCTTTACGTGTTCAAAAGAGGAAGACATCTTTTTTTCTTCCTGTTATATCCTTCTACCACAGAGCTCTATGCTTCATAGCTTAGCTGTCATAATCTTCTCTCTTCTGGTAGTCTTCAACTTCTTTTATTTGAATAACCTCAAAATGATTTTCAAAATCTGTAAACCTCATCATACATTTTCAAGTTATTGTCTAAAATTTATCACTTTAACTTTAATAGTTACAAAGAATGTAATTTCTGGAGCATGGTAAGTATTGATATTTTTAAAGAAACTGTTAAAATGCTTTTTAAAATGTGTCCAGTAGAATCTAAATATGATTGTAATTTGACCTGCTATTATCCAATTATAAAATATGAGCAAGTTCTTCCTTAAGAATAATTTTACATTGTTTCTTTTTCTTCTAAAATTTATATTTTCATTCAATTTCTCTCCTAAGATTCTACCATACTCTTTAGGATAAAAATGCCTAATGTTTAGGGTAAAACATCCTATTGTTATAGTATTATTAATATGTGTTATTATGGGCATATACTTCTATGCATAACATATTTTATTTCTAATCAAATATGTAAATTGAAATTTATTTTATTTCCTGTAGTTTTAAGTCTCATTTCACTGTCTGTCTGGTTTTGATATCGGTGTAATACTGCCCTCATAGAATGAGTTGGGAAGTGATTCCTCCTATGCTATTTTTTGGAAGTAGATCATTAACTTTTAATAAAATTATTGAAATGACTGGATTTAAGTCTACCATCTTATTATTTGTTCTCTATCCCCTGAATTTTCTGTTTCTCAGCTATTTTCCCCCACTCCACTTCTTCCTACCTTCTTTTGGATTATTTGAACATTGAATTTTGGCTATACATCTTTGTATTATTTTTCAGTGATTGCTTTAGGTATTACAACATAAATACCTAACTTTTCATAGTCTAATGTGGCTTATATTATACCACTTTATGTTAAATATAGAAAACTTGCAACCATAAAGCTCCTTAACCTGTTTGTCCTTCATGGTAAAATATCATATAACATCTCCATACATTGAAAATCCAGAATAGAATGTTATAATTTTTGCTTTCAGCAGAACTTAAAAGAAAAAAGTCTTTTAATTTATCCATATATTTATCATTTCTGCTGTTCTTTATTTCTAAAGAGTCCAATAATCTTGTGGTTTTATTCCCCTTCAATTTGAAGAATCTTATTCTATCATTTCTTGTAGATAATATCTGCTGTGGATAGATTTTATTAGATTTTTTTCATTTGAGAATGTCATCTTTTCTCCATTTTTGATGGACATTTTTGCAGAATATGGAATTCTGGGTTGACTTTTATTCAGCAGTTTAAAGATGTTTTCCCACTGCATTCTGGCCCCCAATTGTTTCTGATGAGAAACTCAGGGTAATTAAAATCATTGTTCCACTGTGTGTCATAGTTTTTTTTCTCTAGCTACTTTCAATATTTTTTCTTTATGTTTGGTTTCAAAATTTAGATTATAATGAATCCAGGAATGATTTTTACTTTTGAGGTTATCTTGTTTGGCAGTAGTTAAGAACTGTAAAGGGTCTGAGATTTTTACTTTACCTGCAAGCTAACAATTTCATGGATGCTGGTAGAAGATACAGTACTCCTGGGTAAGAGACAAAGGATTTTATTATTCATGGCACTGCAGGCAGCATGAGCTTCATATACTCATTGGTTTACCTGCCTCCAAAGTCCCATAGTGTGACCTGGAGTAGCCCAGGAAAATGCTGTATGTGTAGTAGATTTGAATTATAGCTGAGGAAAGGCTGAAATTTGAGAGGGTACTGATAACAGACATACCCAACTTTTGCCTGAAAAAAGACATTATTTTTTATTATAATGGTCATGAAACAAATCTACCCTGTGCCTCAGAGCGAGATACTGTCTCTGTTACTCAAGGTTATTTGCTATATAGACATGCTTGAAAATATAATCTGAAATAAAAGCTGACATAAAATGTGTATAAATGCCATAGAGAATTGTTTTCCAATAAGGACATGCTGGACTTCTTGAATCTGTTAACATATATCTTTTTCCACTACTTACTAAATTTTTGGCCATGAGTGTTTTCAAATAATCTACCTGAATCTTTTTCTCCTCTCCTTTTGGGATTCCAATGTCCTGTATGGAGACCTTTTGATAATGTCTCATGGGTCTCTAAGTCCTGCTAATTAAAAAATATAGTTTTATCTCTTTTCTTCAGATTAGATAATGATGGCAGCTGCAGCTCCAGATGGCCTGCTGCTGCCATCATGCCAGCTGCGGCAGGGAAGCACCACCAGGGTTTCGGGCTCCATGGAGCTGGAAGGGAAAGCAACATCCTCGCCTCTTCTGAGTTGGGGTGGGAGCTCCCCAGGTGCCACGGCAGCCACCCAAATTGTGGCTGCAGACCTGGGCCTCCCACTACATGGAGCAGGAAGAAGCTCCACCCACCAGAGCACAACTGCAGCCTCTCAAATTGCTTTTGGGGGCTGGGGAAGGCACCCCTGACCTTGAAGGCTTGGAAGTGCCTGCTCCCACTGCCTGGCTTCTCCCTGCTGTCATCCCTGGCTCTGATCTTGGAGCAAAGTTGGGGCCAAGCCAGGGCACCATGAATGGCAGCAGGAGGCAGATAGATTCCTGAGCAGAAGGGGGCAGGTCCCTGTTGAGGACCCACCTTCAGGACAGGGAGGGCCTGAAGGCTGGGAGCCGGGCTACCACTCCCACAGACCAGAGTGGGAATTTGTAGTGCCTTTTCTGGGCTGCCCATGGCTGTCAATATACCAATCAGTGTGTACTTCCTCTCCACTGATGTCCATAAAAGCCTAAGGCTCAGCCGGAACTGAATGGACAACAGGAGGACCAGCGGTAGAGAGGAGCTACTCTCTCTGCTGACAGCAGGAAATGTTGGGATGACCAGCTACAGAGAGGAACTACCCACGCTAAGGCCTCCTCTCTGCTGAGGTCTTCAGAGACTTGCAGAGATGTCTGGACTACCAACTGCAGAGAGGAGCAACTCACTACAGGGCCCCCTCTCTGCTAGGAGCTAGGAAGACAATGGGATCACCTGCCTGCAGAGAGGAGCAACCCATTCCAGGGCCTCCTCTTAGCTAGGAGCTGGGAAGACAATAGGATCACCTGCCTGCAGAGAGGAGCAACCCACTCCAGGGCCTCCTCTCTGCTGAGAACTGCAGAGATGATGGGATGACCTGCTTGCAGAGAGGAGCTTCCCACTCCAGGGTCTCCTCTCTGCTAGGAGTTGAACACTTGTCGGGACACCTAGCTGTAGAAAGGAGCTACCCCCTGTGGACCTCCTGTGAGCTATTCTATTGCTCAATAAAGCTCTTCTTCAATTTGCTCACCCCCCACTTGTTGGCATATTTCATTCTTCCTGGTTGCAGGACAGGAACTCAGGACCTGCTGAATGGTGGAGCTAAAAGAGCTATAACACAAACAGGCTGACACTTGCCCTTTGCTTGCCACATTGCAGGTGAAGAGAAGGAGAGAAGAGCTATGGCCCCTCATGGAGACCAGACCTAGGAGCTTTCCAAGCCAGGGCTGTGACTCCCTCTTTGGGATCCTGTGGTACCTGGCATGTCCAAGCTTCCAGGCACCACTGCATTCCCCAGTGCCAGCTGGGAAGCTGCTTGCAGTATGCCTGGTCCAGCCACAGCCTTGCAGAGAGCTGGTGTCCATGCTGTCACCTGGGGCACCTGCCCAGCTGCAGCAGCCAGTGTGTCTGTGCAGTGGCTGGACCCTGCGCTCACTCACACACCCCTCGCTGCTGCACACCTCACTCACCCTTGGCAGGTGTGGAATCCAGGCTGGTAGTGTGAGCTGAGCACAATCTGCCAGGCTGAATGGGTGGAATGCGCCCAGTGGGCCCTAGCAAAGCTTGTGCTAAGGTGCCACTGGCCAGAGGTTTCAGGCCAGAAAAGTGACACCCCAAAGGTCCTGTAACAATAACTTCTATTGATTCATCTTCAAATGCACTGATTTTTTTCCTCTCTTATTTCCAATCTTCTGCTGAGCCCATCTGGTAATTTTTAAAATTTCAGATATTGTTTTTTCAGTTCCAAAATGTCCATTCGGTTATTTTTTGTAGTATGCACTCCTCTAAGAACTCTTATCCTTTTGTTCTTTTTAAATGTGTTATTCTTTAACTCACAGAGCCTAACTATCACAGCTGCTTTAAAGCCTTTGCCTAATAGTTCCAACATCGAGTCATCTTGGGAATGGCATCTGTTTATTGTATCTTCCCTTGAGAATCAGTCAGACTTTCCTGGTTCTTGCCATGTTGAGTAATCTTGGCTTTTATCCTGGATGATGTGAATGTTATAATGTACAGTCTCTGGATCTGGTTATAATCCTCTGGAGAATGTTGATATATAATCCTCTGGAGAAGGCAAACAACTTGTGTTGGTTAAGATCAAGTGTTCTGTCCAATCTTTTATGACTGTGGTTTATATCTCAGTTCAGTTCTCAAAGCATTTTCAATGCTAGTTTGAGCGTGTTCCTCACATGAATAACTCAGATGCTAGTCTGAGACACGGGCAGTGGTTTAAATCTCAGTTTATTTCTCAAAGCCTTTACTGTGCTAGTTTGGGTCTGCCCCACACATGCACAGATGAGGAGTAAGCCTGAGCCTTGTATAGATTTATGGATTTAGTAGATCTCCTTTTCTAGGTCTCAATATCCTGGGATTCCCTTACACTCTCCAGCGTTCAGGACCTACTTCCGGGCAGAAATATGGGGTTCCCCTAGAAGTTTTGTGGCTGCTGCCACTGCCAAACCACTCTATGACTGGAGTTCACCCTGGAGACAAAGTTGTGAGAATGAACAACAACAAAAGAAAATAATGCCCAGTTTTCTTTTCTCTCTGCCATCTGCCTGATTTGTTTATTTTCAGAACCTTCAGTAGTTTTTTTCAGAGTTCTCAGTTAATTGACAACAAATTTCTAGTTCTAGTTCACTAGAGGAATGAACTTTGGTGTTTATATCTGGTGCTGGTTCTGAAACAACTCCCACCCCTTAGCTATTTTAATGTGCATAATAATTTTCTCTGTAAGGCTCATCCTGAGAAGAGTTTGTGGTCAGTGATAGAAAAATGGTGATTATATCTTTGCTTTTCTTCTCTTTTCCAATTTCTTCTCTTATCTTATATTATCCTATCTTTCCCTAAAACACACAATACCCTTACATTTTATGCTTTCTAGTGCCTGTGATTAAAAATCTTACCTAGGCCAGTTCTCATCTCTTTCTTAGTATTTTCTCCACACTGTTAAGAATCCCATTTTCTCAGTAATCTACTTGAACTTAGTTATCAGGTGAAGCACATTTGATAACCTAATTCTCTTGAAGGTGCTGTTGTCTGATAATGGTTATCGCTCCAGTCAGTGTTCCACTGAAATACTTTAAGGTATTTTTGGAAAACGACTTTGTATCAAATCTAAAGCCTCATCTCTGATACTAGAATTTTAAATTTCAGTATCAGATAATTATAGAGATACTTTCATACAGAGTAAATCAGTAGTAAAATTTTACCCATATATAAGGGCAATCATGGTTGATTATTTATATGTGACAATTCTTATATTTATATTTTATAATAAAAACATGTATGATAACTTTTAAAAACCATGTTAGTAATAAAAGTGAAAATATGTTTTAGTAATGGTTTAAACTTTTAACTAATGATTTTTTCGTAATTTAGTTATATTTAGTAATTTTTAAAATTCAGCAATAAAATATAGAAAATCTCTCAGGAACAGCTGAGATTATTGTTTTGTTGTTACTGTCATGACACCCCTTAAGACATCATTAAATACTTTTACTAAATGAAAGGAAAATGGTAAATATAATGAACTGTGAAAAACAGATTAAAGGCTTAATTATGTTTTAAAAATTCTAAAAACAACAGATTTTTCTACCTTCTCCTCAAGTCACCCAAACCTACCTGAGTGAAATTTCTAGGATGTAAATCTAATGTTACAAGTTCTCTTTTTCATATTGCCTGGAAGTAATGTATGAAAACATTGGCCAATAGCATGGCGTTTTGGCAAAATAATTGATAGTCCTTAAAATTTAGGTCAGACATCATCATCTGCTTTGTAGCTTTTTCCCAGCCTTTGCTCAGAAGAATGAAGCAATTCACTGTGTATATATCAAGAAAATATTTATCATATTGTATGCTAACAGCTTGTTTAATTGGCAGTCTCTTTCATTGGATTATGACTTCTTTGAAGTAAAAAACTCTGTCTTCCTCAATTTTGCTTCTTTAGAGTAACAGTAAATCCTCATTTAGTGTCTGTCCAAAAGGAGCATGAAAAGTAGAGAAGGAAGGATGAAAAGAAGGAAAGATCATGGATAGCACCAGGGTTATTATGGTCCAAAGGAGCCAGGCATGGAACAGCCAAATATAATTCAAGTGAGTGGTAAAAAGTACAGTTTGGAAATCTAGAGCCCAGGGTCCTATGACATGGCAAGAGGAAGCCAGTTTGTGTTTGCTCTGGGTTAGGAGGTAAAGCATTCATCCAATCAAGAAGAGAGGCAAGGCAAGCAAAGAGAGAATCCACCATGACATGCCACGACCAACTGGGTTGAGGTCCAGGTGGTTAGAGTTCAAGGCGAGCCAGATACTCATCACAGGAAACCATAGATGTGAAGAAACTCTGCTTTCAGGGGCATATTTTGACACAGTGGTTGAGGAGAAGGTGCGATGGCTGTCGGCATCCCTTCTTTGGTACCTTCTTTAAAAACAGCTTTGGAGATTTTATTTCATCCCTAGACTTGTGTTATTTGAAAGAGTCTCTCAGGAGTCTGCTTAAAACAGCAAAGTATATATTAAATGTCCAATGTGAGCAGACAGCTATGCAAGATGCCAGGAGCTGTGCTAAGCAAAAGCTCAACAGACAACGCATCTGCTTTAGGGAAAAATAATATGAGGTGTGTGTGTGTGTGAATTCAACTAGGCTGAAATAATGTGTTTCAAGCTTGGCCTGGTAGAAATTCATGTTGTGAAAAAGTCTTAAATAATATTGGGAGAGAAAATGCAACAAAGACTTGAAAATCAATGAAGGTTTAGAGGTTAGCGTAGGTGAAGCATTTTTCCCTTGTGCTTTACACTGTTTTCTTTTATCCATCAAGACACTGGACTAGATTCTACCATATGACAAATAGAAATTTACTAACCCCATTTGGGAAACTAGTCATTCAATCAATTCAGTTAGATAAATATTTTCAAATACCTTCATGTGTCCAGTGTTGTGGCAAATGTGGAGGAGAGAAGAGAATTATTGGCATCATCTTGCTTTTTAAAATTTATTGGCAGAGGACAAATGAAGCAGTATGAAATAACAAGAAGAAGGCTTATCACAAAGATCTTGAATGAATTTAATGAAAAGCCATGAAGAGCACCAGTATGCAAAGATACTTCTTGCTTTCTCAGATTATCTGTTGCAGGGATAGTCAAGGACTTGGATGACCATTGTGATGACTTTTGAATTGAGTTCCCTGCTTGATTTTGCTTCTGTTCTCCATATTCCTTTCTTTCTCTTGAGTTCCTGGACAGTGCTGGGTAATTTGATATCATCGTCATGGCTTCTGAGCTGGTACTCTGGCTATGTCTCCCCCAGTGCTGGGCCTGCAAGACAGTCCTAGGGAGGGCTGGGCTTCCTACCTTCTAATTGGCAGTAGGAAAGTAACAGAGCAGTCTGTAAGCACTGGGTGGATGCCTTTGAAACAGCTGGAATGGGCACCATTAAGAAGCAAATGTTTTTTCAGCTTATATTAGACGGTTATAATTGACTGTTTCTTTGGAGGTTGAGAAAACACATCTTTTTCTACTCTAATGTCAGCTCTTATGGCCAACCCCAGATGATCTTATCTTAGATGATCCCAGCTGTTGGTGTTTTAATTTCTCAGTAAGTGTTATCGAAGAACTTAGAATACACTTTTCAGGAATGGTGTACTAGACCTTTGATTGCAAGAAACAAAGCTAGCTGAGTGAAAGGATATTTACTTAATATATAAACACGGAAATAAGCTGGGCCTTGTGAGAATGAAGTTGGAAACTGGAAAGCTTTAGGAATGGAGATAGATAATCCCTCTGCTTCTCTCTGCATTTCTGGCTTTTGCTTCTCTCAGTACATCTGCTTTGATCCCTTGTTTCGCTGTGCACTTTGGCTTTTTCTAACTTAAACATTAGTTCATACAATGGTCAGGCGGGTCACCCCAGCTCCACCTCTATATGACCTGTCAGTGGAAGCTCCTGCTATCTGACTCTAGCTTTGTATGTCTTGGCTCAAAATGTCAGAGAAGGAGCTTTCCTGGAGACATGTGCCCACATACTGCTCAATCGCTGTGGCCATAGGAGCAGGGTCATATGGTTAATATATGGCCACCAAGCTCATCCCTACAGCCGATGTTTTGCTATAACAAATAATATGATACCAGCTGTGCAAGAATCCCCAGACCTACAGAAGTGCATAGGAGTGAGATCCAACCTTGGAGCAATCCTTCTTGCCCAAGTCAAGTCACCTTGCTAGCTCTTCCTGAAAAAGGATGACTCACTGCCTTGCTAAATCCAGAGTTTGAGAGTTCTCTGTTTGTTCAAGGGATTCAGGGGTCTAACTGCCAAATTTCCAAGTTACCTTTTTTTAAATTTTCTTAAAGAATATTTATGGATATGGGTCCTCATGTAAAAGGAGTTCTGGTGGCCTGCCGCCTGGATATCCCAAGCTTCTCTGGATGTGCTCAGCCTGCATTGGATGTCAGCATAACCCTGGTCACACACAGTTTAATAAATTGCATGTTGTTAAAAAAGGGGAAGAGATTAATATGGCTAAGTTGATATGGGAAAATATTTTCAGTGGCAGAAAATTCCCTTCTTTGATTGTTTCTTCCCCCATAGGCTTGAAAGAAAGTCAACTGTTTGGAGCAGACCAAAATCTGTCTTGAAAATTAGGGAGTAGACTTTATTTAATTCATTCAATGAACATTTACTGTCCCATGCATCAGACACTGTGTGAAGTCCTGTGCCAATAGAGATGATGTTCCTTGATTTTAATGGGCCTCTCTGTATGCAGGATGGGCTACACAATTTGAGGGGCCCAGAATAAAGTGAAAATGCAAGACTCCTCCTTCGAAAATTATGAAGACTCTTCAAATTGGTGATAGAGCATTAGATTAAGGGCAGGGCCCTTCTGAGTGTGAGACCCTGTGCGATGTGCAGCTTGCATGTGCACGAAACCATCCCTGGCTGTATTAGCATTGGCGTACTTTAACTATGTTCCTCACCATGCCATGAAGAAAATAGGGGACACTTTATTTCCTTCCTATGGAGTAGATATATGAGGTAGCCCCAGTTACTCCTCTCCTTCTTCAGACTGTTTGCACCATAGGCAAACAACAACAACAACAACAACAACAACAAAAACCTCAGAGTTTGTAATTATTTTAAAGAGTAAAACTCATTGCTTTTAATTATGATCTATCATAATTTAGTTACAATGTGGAATAATCGGTAGTCATTAGTTAATTATAAATACGTATTCCCTATAGCAGTTTTCATGTTAAATCTTCCTTTTTCTTGTTATTGTGTAAAACTTTTAGGTGGTATGTTTATAAGCTCCTCTGTAATAGATTTTACATACAGTTAATTTTGGTTTAGTTTGTATCCTGGATTATAATAGTCTACAAAATAGCAACTCAATACATTTTAGCTGAGAAAGACAATTGACCAGTTGTGTTTCAAAGGGATACAGTGATTTATAATGCCTGAATTTGCGAATTTCAAGTCTTTATCATGCCAAACCAGAGGGAAGTGGTTTATCCCCAGGGGAAAATGGCAGATTTCTACAAGCTGTATAATGTACCTTAAAATAATTTAAGTAATAAGTTTCATCTCAGGATTTTCATTAACTCAAGCAGCATGTATTATAAAACACATCAGGTTGATGTATTATAAAAATTCTGAATTTTTTTAAGAAAGAAGGGCTTATGTAAAATATTTAGATGAAAAAGTTTCTAAAGCGAGAATAAAGTGTCTTGGGAATTATTCATAAAAATTACAATAAAATTATCCTTTGTAGCATCAATATTTGGCCTGAAATTTAATATATAATCAAATTGTGAAGGTCGTTTTCTTTTTCAAGGCTGGACTTCTGAACTGATTTATCTTCCCTTATGTATTCTTTATCCCGCTGTGATGCTCCTGTGGACCTGGGTTCTGCTCTCTGCAGGACTGTCTCACTCTCCCATTTGCAGATGCCATCGTTTCAGGGGCAAAGAAAGGCTCCACATCAGATGCAGGCAGAAACTGAAGCTCTGGGTATTCCAGCCTGCCATCCACAGGCTTGTTTCACCCTGCTTGGTTCCTGAAGTGGTGGGAACTTGAGAAACAATACACTGAGAGTCCCTTTCCTACCATTGAGAACTATCTGTAAATAGTCTGTTAATTTGAGCTAATTGTCTGGTACATGAGAAAGATTCAGCTCAGGCTAAGCAGAGGTCTGCATCTTCCCTTATTCTTGCAATCCCATTGGAGGTATGGCCAATCTGCTGTATAGATCTGCTTGATGGGCTCCTGCCTTCTGGTTCCTATTCTAGTTTTTTCCTGGGACTGGATCCTAGGCCATCGGGTTGCCTGGTACTCAATCTGATTTCCAAGTTCCTGTCAGGTTCTTCTCTCTGCTTCAAGCATTTATTAGAGAGACTTGAATATCTATCAAGTCTAATCTGACTCTGCCTGCCAGTTGACTGGACAACTCTTCCATTGACTGGACGTTCTTCTGTGCTCGTTCCCCTGCCCCTTGGAATGAGATGTTGGTAATGTTGCAGCTTGACCAGACACATGCAAGCATTTGCAATGCTCCAGTGAGATTGCTGATCTCTTCCCATAGTGGCCTCACCTTATTGGTAGATTTCTCTTAGCTCCTACTCTATGCTGGTCTTAAAGGCTCCAGATTGTTACCAGGGCTTGGGCAACTATAACAGCAACCAGGAAATTGATTGAGATTTGTCATTAGTTGCAGTGGCTTATCAAAGTGACTTGGATGTGATCTGAGTTGAGTGGTTGTAACTGAATTGATCTCCTCTATTGACAAAATATAAAAAGATATTCCATCTGTTTGCAGAACAATTCTTGTGAGGTAACAAAGAAAAGAAAGTACCATTATATGAGCACTTATCAGCCTACCTTCACCCCTCCTGTGGGGTAAAAATCTAAGTGTGCCTGCTTTTCTTTTAGCCACAGAGGCTGATGATCCATTATCCTCTCCAGTTTAGAGGCTCCAAGAGACTAAGAAGTTCTAGAGTTGACATGGGCTTCTGTTTTTCTCTTTGGTGGCTTCCTGACTAAGAATTGGCTCCAGAGCTTGCTCCAGAACAATCAGGGGGAACTAAATTTCAACTCTCATTAGGCAATCCCCTGACTACTAAGGACCTACTACTCTCCTTTATCTGTCTCCTCTCCATTCTGAGCCTGCTCAGAAACAGAGATTTTTCCCTGGACAAAGTTGCCTGGTAGTAAATGTAACAGAGAAGGGTGCTTTCAGCATCCACCATCTGGGCCCTGGCTTTTTTGTTCCCTATACCCTCCAGGTTCCTTGTTTCATGTCAAGACCCATTTTCAGGTTCCATTTGGGAAAAAGTAGTACACTTTCATTATAAAGTGTAAATAAATAATAGCTAGCTATTGTCTTATTTTTGTTGGATATGTACATATGTATAAATGTGTATATCAAATATGATATCTGTATGTATTGTACTTATGAACAAAAAAGGACATGAATTATTTTTAATGCTAGGTGCATAAGTAAAACAATCATTTGAATGAAGTTAACAAATCAAAACCCAAATAGTGAGTATGAGGAAATTTGAAGTTGGGTGAGAAAATTTGACTGAAAATGTAGGTTAAGAATACTAAATACAATTGAGAATTAATGTGCTCTCTGAGCTTTCTGATAACTGAGGGCAAAATGACAATATGATTGGGTTCATAGATCTTATTTTGTCCTTGATCAAAGGAAACACATACATTTAAAAGGAGAGATAAAATGATAAAATATCTATAATCTTTACACTCTGAGAAAAATTTAAACTCACAAATCCTCTTATGTAAGGGTTATGAATATATATTACACATTACTGAATGTTTATGAAATATATACATGGACTATACATACTGCATACATACTATACATATACATATGCTCTATGTATAGTCCATGTATATATTTCATAAACATTCAGTATATATGTATATATAAACACTATACATAGTGTATATATATGACTATAATTTTTAAAATTTTATTAGGGAATAATTATTGAGCCCAAAAGGTGTGTGAAAGGATATTTAGGTGGTGTGCATTGTTCCTTATGTTCTCAGATCACACCACCAACACTACCGTTGGAGCCATGATTTTCTCTGCAGGAAGCAGAATGCTTTTCACCAAGTAGGAAGCACATTCCCATGATGCCCTTCTCCAGTACAGTGTCTAGGGGTTTCAGGACATGTCTAGTACCAAAGCTGTACAAATAATTCAGTAACTTCTCAGGTTATGAGATTACCCTCTGGTGAATTCACCCTGGCTTGAGGGTTGGTTTGGCACAGACCATTGTTAGTAGTTATTTGTCATTGGTCTTTTAGTGTATTACCTTTTTAGTGTAGGTTTTGTACTTCAGGTCAACCCTGGCAGCCAGATTGGCTGTAATGAAGTTGTGTGGACATATTTTCTATTCGGGGTTAGTGACATAACTGAATAGGCTTTCTTTGGGTTAAGAGTGACAAGTTAATCTTAGCAACTTTAAAATTATTTTCTGCTTGCTATATTAGAAGATATAAATACCTAATTGGGAATTTTTTTGTTTATTCTTATTTTTCTTCCAATACTTAAGTAAAATGCCATTAGTAGGACTGATTTTCCGTTAGAAAACATTTTGATCTGTGCACACATATATTCTTTCTAGAAAAAGAAAAACATCCATTCATGAGAGTCCAGGGATACATGAAAATGAAGCAAATGAGGAAAGACCCATTCACATTCTTCCATAAGGTAATAGAATATTAATACTGAAAGGAGTATCAGCTAATATGTAGAGATAAAAATCAGTAGTATTCTACCTACAGCTCTTTCATTTTAAAATAATATTTATGAAGAATTTGATAAAGATAATCAGCCATGAAGTAATGAATCAAAGTACTTAGACTTCTAGAAGCATTTAGCTTGGGGTAAAAATGACTTAGCAATGGGTATTTCCTTGGTCCTGGAGAATGCCACTGTGCTCACAGATGTGAACACACAGCTCTGAAAAGCTAATCACACCTGCGGTGTTGGTGGCTGTCTCTCTTAGAAATTCTTTCTGATATCTATGTCATGTCCTCTTTCCAGATCTGCAACTCCCTGGAATCATGCTCCTGGCTCCTGGTAGTCCCTGACTTTACCTGTTTGTTCTAGGAACTTGCTTTATGGCCATTTGTTCTGACGATCAGTTTGGACAACCAACCTTTATTCCACCACCTCAGACAATATTCAACATCCTGTAATCATCATAGCAGTAAGTAAGTACTTATTTCTTCCCTCATAGGCTGCTTTATTTTAAAACCATTTTTCAGATGGGGTCTTTCTTGGACAAGCAGAGGATGCTTGGAAGAATTCCTCGCATACATTGTGTTGGGTCATTCTTATCTTCAAATCGTGTCTCAAATGTAGGAAAAATCTATAGGTGTCTAAACCTACCAGTGCTTCTTTTCATGCTTGATGCTCCCTTAAGAGGAGAATTAAATGGAGAACAGGAATATCTATCACATAATTAGGGACAAACTCTAAAGGGCAAATATTTCAGAGAAATACTAAATATGAGGTTGAATTCATCCTAGGTGTAAGTGACTGATACCTGATCTTTTCCCTAGTCATGTGGATGGTGATAAGTGGAGGCAGAAACAGGTAACAAGGGAAATGAATGCGTTCAGAGGAAATCTGGGATAATGTGGAGAAAAAAATTTGGGATGGGTTGGGGAAGAGGCAAACCTGGAGACTGGGAAACTTCACAAATTTTACCTACCTCAGAATGGCCCCTGAAATCAGCTCTGCATAAAACTTAAATAAGTTTTGGATTGCCATTCTGGTTACATGCCTCCCCTGGCCAAAATATTAATAATTGGAAGTTGATGGGACATGAAAATTTGGGTGGAAATCCCTAAAGACGAAAGTGTGTAAATGCTAATCATCACTCTACAATGCGATACAGGTACCCACTGATTCTTAATTCACATCTCCCTCTCAGTGCCAACTTGCTTTTCCCCTGGTTTTTCTCATGTCATTAAATGGCGCTTCTTTTATTCCAAGACTCAGGCTGAAAACTTTGTAGTCATCGTGATTCCTCTATTTCCTTCAGATTATGGGGTCAGCATAAAATGCAAATTTGTTTCCATAGCTGACAGGACCTTCAGGGTCTGGCTCCTGGTTAATCCCTGACTTTGTCTCCTTCCATCCTCCCCTTGCTCACCACACTCCAATGCCATGGACTTTCTGCTGTTCTTGGCAGATATGTGCTCCACCTCAAGGCCTTTGCATGTGCACTTCTCTCTGTGTTACTCTTTTCCTGGATATCCCTCTGGTTCACTCCAATCAGGTCTTTGCCCACATAGCATATTACAGAGGCCTTCCCTGGCTACTGTATCTTAATTAGCACTTCCCATTACTCTCTGTTTATTTTGCCTTTTTTTCATTATAGCCTTTACTATTACCTGACATGACATAATATTACATGCCATGATGTTATGTATTTGTACATGTATTGGTGTATTGATAAATTGTGTCTCTCCCACTAAAAGGTGTTATATCAATTTTTCATATCTGTTATTTGTTTCTCTTTTGTAATCTCAAGATTTGTTGAATGAATATGTAAATGAACAAAAGGTGATGTTCTTGGAAAGTAGTCATAATCTAGAACTATGTATATTAAAATGACTTTATGGTTCAGGCAAGGGTAAATAGCAGGCAACTACATAATTTTCAGGGTGCTAGGTGTGGAAGCCACTTACTGTTTAACCCTAGGTGCTGCCTGCTTTCCTCGGCCACCAAGGAGAGGTGTTACCATCTGTTGGGTCAGAGGTAAGAAACTATATCCTGGTGCCTCCCTGGGGAAACCAGTCCCCATGCAGAAGGAGATGACAATAAATCTAGGGAAGGTCTTTTTCAACTTCTTGAACCACAGCTTTTTTTTTTTTTTATGAATTAGATTACTGTCAGGTGCTTTTCTAAGGAAACTCACATCGCAAACACTTAAAAATAACAAAAGTAAGCCCAGCAGTGACAATGACTACACATTCCTGAGGAACTTGAGGGGAGGAAGGAGACAAGTTTCAAGCCAGAGTTTCGTGGTGACTAAGTATCCTATAACTTTGTCTGACAACCCTCCCAAACTGTGGGGGTGGCCTATGGGGACTGCTTCCAGTCTGGGCTACTTGGTGCAATGGTATGAATACATTAACAATAGACAATGTAGACAAATTACGTACTTGTATAAAGTAAAACTATATGATCCTTGTAAACAGAGAAGTTTATCTTCTTTCTCAAGTAAAAGACAGATTTGAAATAGACCAATAAGTTGATAAAATGAACCAACAAGTGTATGGTGGATAGAATTTGTGAGGTCATGACTGGCCAGACTCTTACTATAAAAGCATGGAAAGTGTGAATTTCGGAGACATGGAAGGGCTCAGCAACAACAGCGATAAAATAATAAAAAAATCACAATCCAGGAAGAATACAATGGAAATTTGAGCCAGTAGCTGTTTACTTATTTATAAAGAGGTCTTTTGCAGAAAATAAGGAATTGCTGTTTTTTACTGCCTTGTTTTTGAAGTCCCCATGACAATCTATTCCTGTGAAACTCATACCCAACTTTCAGAGCAGTTCCTCGACTATGTGATGGTTGAACTTTGCAGACTGGAATGTCCTTCATCTCCTTTTGTTATCTGTTATTTAGATTTCAAGGTAGGCACCTCCCCAACCCTTCTATAAAAACAAATGCTCTGTGTTCTTTTCTTCTGTGCCGTCGTAGCTTGTTTACACCATCACTGTGCCACATTGGCCCACAGTAGTGCTTTCAAGACCTGCTCCCCTGATAGCCTGTGATTTTTCATCAAGGCAGTATTGCCTTATTTGTCTTAGTTTGGCACAGAGTAGAATTGTTAGCAGATTTCACCTTCTCTACCAGTATTTTCACTGCTTCAGTTTTCTTTTACTATTTATTTATATGTTTATTTTTAAATTTTAGATTCAAGGGGTACACGTGCAGATTTGTTACATGGGATATATTGTATAAAGCTGAAGTTTAGGCTTCTATTGATCCCATCACCCCAGTAGTGAATATAGTACCTGATAGATAGTTTTTCAACCCTTGCTGCCTCTCTCCATCCTCCTTTTTGGAGTCTCCAGTGTCTATCATTCCCATTTTTGTGTCCATGTGTACTCAATGTTTAGCTCCACTTACAAGTGAGAACATATGGTATTTGGTTTTCTGTTACTGCCTGAATTCACTTAGAATGATGGCCTTCAGCTGCATCCATGTTGCTACAAAGGACATAATTTTGTTCTTTTTTATGGCTGTGTAGTAGTCCCTGGTGTATAGGTACCATATTTTCTTTCCAATCCATCATTGACGGGCACCATTCTGTTGTGGGAAGTCAGGGACCCTGAACGGACGGACCGGCTGAAGCCATGGCAGAAGAACATAAATTGTGAAGATTTCATGGACATTTATTAGTTCCCCAAATCTATACTTTTATAATTTCTTATGCCTGTCTTTACTGCAGTCTCCGAACATAAATTTTGAAGATTTCATGGACACTTATCACTTCCCCAATCAATACCCTTGTGATTTCCTATGCCTGTCTTTACTTTAATCTCTTAACCCCATCATCTTTGTAAGCTGAGGAGGATGTATGTTGCCTCAGGACCCTGTGATGATTGCATTAACTGCACAAATTGTTTGTAGAGCATGTGTGTTTGAACAATATGAAATCTGGGCACCTTGAAAAAAGAACAGGATAACAGCAATGTTCAGGGAACAAGGGAGATAACCTTAAACTCTGACTGCTGGTGAGCTGGGTGGAACAGAGCCATATTTCTCTTCTTTCAAAAGCAAATGGGAGAAATATTGCTGAATTCTTTTTCTCAGCAAGGAACATCCCTGAGAAAGAGAATGCGTCCCTGAGGAGAGGTCTCTGAAATGGCCACTTTGGGGGCAGCTGTGTTTTATGATCGCAGCGGAGGGATGAAATAAGCCCCGGTCTCTCATAGCTCTCCCAGGCTTATTAGGACTAGGAAATTCCCGCCTAATAAATTTTGGTCAGACCAGTTGTCTGCTCTCAAATCCTGTCTCCTGATAAGATGTTATCAATGACAATGCATGCCCCAAACTTCATTAGCAATTTTAATTTCACCCCAGTCCTGTGGTCCTGTGATTTCACCCTGCCTCCATTTACCTTGTGATATCTTATTACCTTGTGAAGCATATGATCTCTGTGACCTACACCCTATTTGTACACTCCCTCCCTTTTTGAAAATCACTAATAAAAACTTGCTGGTTTTACAGCTCGGGGGCAACACGGAACCTGCCGACATGTGATGTCTTCCCTGGACACCCAGCTTTAAAATTTCTTTCTTTTGTACTCTGTCCCTTTATTTCTCAGACCAGCCAACACTTAGGAAACTAGAAAAGAACCTATGTGAAATATCGGGGGTGAATTTCACCCAACAGACTCCATGTCTTTTCTATTATGAATAGTGCTGTGATAAATAATATACAAGAGCATGTGTCTTTTTGGTAGAATGTTTTATTTTCCTTTAGGTATATGCCCAATAATGGATTGCTTGGTGGTAAGGTAGTTCTATTTTAAGTTCTTTGAGAAATCTCCAAACTGCTTTCTACAGGTCACTCTCCCAATTTTAAAGTAATCCGTGTCTCCACTAACATTGTGTCTGTATTTCTCCTGCTGCATTTGTCATAGTCTGTGCTGCCTTGAAACTACCTTAATTTATGTGGGGCCCTCTTGAAGGCAAGAGTGAATTCTGATCTTGTATTCTCTAACAGGCCTAGCACAGTAGCTTGTCCTTAGTGAATGCTCAAAAACAATTTCTACATTGTACTGAAGGAGCTATTGATGTAGTTGAAAACTTTTTTTTTTACTTAGGTAAGAAATTGCCTGACTGTGATGGTTGTTAATCATTGGTTTAGGTAATATGATGTGTAATTTATTTTTTGAAGATTATGTAATTAAAAATGGAATAAGTTCGTATCTTTGAAGGGGGAAGAATGGATGTCATAACCTTACAACTTAGTTTATTTTACATCCAAGATTTAGTAAATATCTAATTTTAAAATGATATTTGTACTCTGCCTTAATAATTTCAAGCATGCTAACCTAAACATGCATGTGAAGTTCTATAGTGAATGGAAATTCAGAAATACCAAAGGCTATTACAACTACAACAAGCTTGGCCACAAGAGACCATAGTACATTTAAAATAAAAATCCTATAAGATCCAAAAGATTGAATTGCTAGTAGTGGAATTTCAGGCACAGAGGAGAAAAAGGGTGGATTTCATGGTAAGATTTGGTCAGCCTTTCAAATTATACCATGAAGGATAAATCTCTACTCATATTCTAGGCTGGTAAGAAGACAACCAATTATGCCATCCTTTCCTTACATGATTGAAAGTAATTTCTTCAGAAAAAGGGACTTATGATTAAACTATAAAAATGTAGAGCAATCTATGGAGTCTTTTTTGCATCCTTGCTTGCTCTATTGTTTTACTTACAGTAAGTCACTCAGCCAACCTTATTAGATGGTTGTGTGATGGATTTTGCTCCTCTATATAAACAAATTTAATATTTTACTCTTTCCTTCATTCAAATGTTAGATATAATGTTATAGCAGGGCAGCTTTTTCTCATTGGAAGAATATGAAATACAGATTCTATGTGTTTGGGACAAGTGGAGAATATCCTCCTATTTCTAATAAGATGAATAGTTCATTGAAGTAAAAGAAAAGTCGAGGAAAATCTCCCTTTGGGTATTCATTTTGAAAATCTTACTGAATCTGTGTGGTTAAAATTTTTCACTTTATTTTATAGGTCACATAAACATACTTCCCTCTTTTCTCCAAGCCCCATTTGTCACATACCCTTTAAGATACTATATGCATTGTTAGTGATATCTAATAGGCAATATCTAATATTTCTGTTAGTGATATCTAAGGCAATCTCTAATATTTCTGTTAGTGATATCTAAGGCAATATCTAGTATTTCTGCAGAGGAGAAACAACATTGACTTTTTTTGTTAGTCCCTTCAAGTAGAAGCTTAAGAAATTTCAGTATTTGGGAATTTAATCAACTCTAAAACAGATATTCCTTGAGGCCTGTTTTATTTTAAGGGTAGTATTTTTGTTTTTGCACATAGTATATTCTAAATTAGCTGGCAGAGAAGATATTATAAAAATGGATTCATTTTGGAGTTGCACTGTGAGCTTCTTATTCTGTAGATGGCTCTGTTTATTAATCAATCCAAGTTCCATATTTTTACTATAAAAAGGATTGTGTTTCTTCAGAATTATGCTAACTTGTAACATAAATGCCTTTCTATGAGGCACCTGCCATAAAATAAAACTCCTCTAGAAAGAGCATAAGGGTGGTGATGCTGAGTTATTCTGTATCTTCCAGGAAATCTCAAGAAGTATATGCTTCTCTGAAGGTCACATGCCTCATTGCTCTTGGAGAATAGGTTGACTTCAAGTTCATGTTCTTCTCTTTTACTGAAGTTGCATTTACTTGTCTTAGATTATCTGTCAAGAAGGATGAGAAGGAAAATTAAAATGCAAGCTCCAAGAGGGTACACGCTGTTTTGTTCATCATTTTCCAAGTGTCTAGCATAGCTTGAAGCATAAATAGGAATTTAATAAATGCTTATTGAATGAACGAAGATCAGTGGTTTTCAGGTTCATAATTTCATTCTTTATATAGGAGATTCTTTATGTTCATAATCTCATTCTTAATTACTTCACTAAATCACGGAGATTAAGAATAAGAGTTTTGGCATCAAGCAGGCCTGGATTAACTGTTGACTTTGGTTAAGTTACTAAATATTCCTTTAATCCTCAATCTCTTCTTCCGAAAAGGTGAAAAATGGGGTTGTGTATGTGAAGTGCTCTAAAGTATTTGGCACATAATAAACTCATGATAGATGGGCTTTATTATGAGTAGTAGGTTTTATAGGATATTTGCCTATATTTGCATATTCATATGAAAATCTACTTCAACTAAATAAAAAGTATCGGAATAAAGTGAGAGTTCTTTTTTTCTTACTTATTCTGTTACCTAAAAATGGGCAGTCCCCGCCTGAGCTTAAACTGTATTTTATTCTTGAATTAATACTTCTCCGTATATGTCTGGAGAACTGAGTAAGGGTCTTGTCTGGGGATTATATATACTGTATAAAGCACAGAGGTGCTTCTTGGAAAGGGCCATTATAGCAGAAGTGAAATTTGAGGCATATTGCCTTGGTCAAAGTCAAAGGCAAAAGATTAGAGTATGGTTTTCCAGATGCTCAGCCACCTCAAGATTGAGTGCTAGATTAAAACTCTTAGAGTGAGCAAATACTACTAAAAGACAAAAGCAAACATTAAAAACACTATTGATTTCTCAGCAAAATCTCCATTAGTCTTTAAAAACATAAGACACCTTCAGCATCAGTGGTTCTAGCAGTGTCTGCAGCTGGGGAGACAAGGGTATGACTTGGGGAAATAGCACCATCAGAACACAGGATGCCTGGCTAGTCTGAAACAGCAACATTGGAGATATCTTCAGCCTCCCCAGCAGCACCATCAGCATGGCCACTCTTATTTGTGTATCACCAGTGGCACTGATGACCCAAGTATTATCATGACAGTGATTTGGCACAACAAAAGTAGGAAATGTGGATTGCCAGCCACATGGTAACCAAGAACATTAGTTCAGATGTATTAGTACTAGGAAATTGTTAGGAATGGCACCTAACAAGTTTTGTGAAATTTGTGAAAAAGTTGAGGAAAAATTCAAGTTCCTGCATGATTGTAAGTAAATTCAAATAAAATAGAGTTTTGAGATTGTTAGTGTGCCCTTAGTTTTTGCTGGTAGACTGTGACGTATGGTCCACTTTGACAGGAAATAAGTCAATGTAAATTGTGGTTAAAAAAACCTTTAGATGATCTTGACTTGATAAATATTCACTGCTATATAAATTTCTGTGGGTACAAAGAAAGTGCATGATTTATCATCCCTGAACAAAAATTGCTTTGGAAGAAAACAAGATTAATATTTCAGAATTTTTAAAAAATAAATTTCTCATCTTGTTCTGTGGAATCAATTATAAAATTCCTACTGAGAATTATTCAATAAAAATCTGATTGTCATAATCCCTAGTTTTAGAGGGAGAAAGGGAATTATGAGTCACCTACAATTAGTGTTGCTCTATATTCTCTTTGGGATCACCTTTATTAGATGATGCTCATGAAGTAGGAGTGGATTAAAATTTGTTGGTTCTGCAGGAAGTCAAAAAAGTATGACATTATGCTGCATATTCCAAAGATGAGGAAATCAGTTTATAAATTAGTAGTTTAGGAGTTTGGATGCAAACAACAGAAACTGACTATGGTTAGTAGATATAAAGTTTGTTTTTCTAAAGATATAATGTAGGTCACAGAATTGATAGAAAAATCTTGATATTGCTCCTATGATCCTCTTGATAGAGCATTATCCTGTATCAGTTAACTATTGCTGTGCAAAAGCCATCTAAAACTTAATGATTTAAAAAATAGGAGTTTTGTAATTGATCATGAGTTTATAAGTCAGATGGATGACTTTCTGATCTGCTCCAGACTTGGCTGACCTTGGCTAGGCTCACTCATGCATCCGTTGTCAGCTGGGGCATCTGACATGTTTGGGGGCTAAACAGCTAATGTCTGTAGTGATGGTGATTACTCAGCCATATGTCTTTCCAGTGAGCTAACTTAAGCTTTTTCTTATAGTAGCCATATACATATGTAGTTCTTATGGTAGGTATATACATCTATATGTATGTAGCTACTGTAAGACTGGTGTGTATACACACACACATACACAGTCACACACACACACATACACATGTATATTAACTCTTGAGATCGAGGTTCAAGATTGGCATATCGTCACTTCTGCCACTTGGCCAAATTAAGTCAACAGAGAAAATAAAGTCTACCTCTTGTTGGGAGGGGCTCAAAGCTACACTGAGAAGTGAGTGTATAAAGATGAAGGGGCCAGGGAAAGAATTGGGAACATTCTATTTAAGCCCACCTTTAGCTCCCTAATTCCAGGATCCCCAGAAGCTTCCATCAATCATGACATCAAACTTGAATTCCAGAGTTGAATGATCTTAATCAGGTTCAGATATGGCTCCTTAGATATAGCTCCTTTTGATTCAGAGATGTATGAACTAAAAAACAAGTTATCTCTCCTTCCCACACCAACATACAGTTGTGAGATAGGGACAGATAACTGCAAACAACCCTTCCATCAAAAACAGGAAGCATGGGAGTCACTGGTTTGTAGCAGCTATGAAATCCAGCTGGGAACTTTACAGGTCCTCCTGTACTAGGAGCTGAGAATGCTCCTTAACTGCACCTGGGTTCTTTTCCCTGGGAAAATCTCAGCCCACTTGTCTTTACTGCTTCTTAGAAGTGGTGGGTTGGAGTCCACTGGTTTTTCTCACTCTTTACCCTGTCATCCTTCCTTGTCCATCACCTCTTTGGCTGCTTCTGAAGAAACAGTTCACTTTTGCCAGCTAATATAATTTTTGAAACTGATTCTCTCCCATAGAAAGTTGAAGGCTAAAACTCTTTTGCAATTTAAACAATTTCAGTTCCTTTTAGTCCAAGCTGGTGGTATTTTCACATGTGTACTTCCTAAAAAATCTTCCTATGAATTGAATCAAAATCCATTCCTTCTGACAAAAAATAAGCATGCCTCTTTTGAGTTACTGCTACTTTGGGATGACTTCTGTGGAACCACAGTCTTAAGATTCCTGATGTCATTTTGCCTAAATTAGAAAACCTGTAAACCGCCTTAATTCTTTTTTAGGTTTTGACTCTTGGTTTAATCTTTGTCCTCAGTCTGGGGACGCTGGTAATGAGAAGTTCGGTTTTCCAACTCGCCAAGTTATGGCTCATTACATTCTCTCCAAATTCTGCTTTCAAATTTGTCAGTGATTTCTTTATGTTATCTTTTTTTCCACCTCTGTATAGTATCACACACAGCTAGAACACTTTTAACATTTTTCCTGGAGATTTCTTTAGTCAAATCCAAAAGTTCACTACATACACTTTTCATCTTTCAAGTAAGGCAGGCAACTGTTCTGTCACCTGATTCACTACTCCATAATACAGGCCACCATATTTTCAACCTCTAGTGTTATTTTCTCACCATTTTTCTGACTTTTGCTAACAGTCTTCCCACTATTTTCCAGCCTCTTCTTCTTACCCAGTTCCCAAACCAATGGTGTCTTATGTGTTTTTAAGGTGGCATCCCCTTTCGGGTATCAATTTTCTGTATTCTTTAGATATTGCTGCATAATAAATCACTCCAAAAAATAGTATGAAAATCCCTGGCATTTTATTATTGGTCACAAGTCTATGGGTCTGCTTGGCAGTTTTGATCTTGGCTGGCCTTGTGCACATGTGCATCATTCAGTGCAATGGCTGAGTGAAAAAGGATGTCTGGAGGTTGGTTGCTGTTGGCTGATGGGGGTGACTTATTATCCAGCAGATGAGTCTGGAATTATTCTCATGATGCTGGACAGAGTTTCAGGAGAGAGAAAGTAGAAACGTGAAAGGCCTTTGGATGTCCAGGCTTGGAAGTGGCACATAGCCATTTTCGTCCATTCCAAGAGCCACATCGAATCATAGGGCCAAACTAGATTCGGGTGGGGAAATAGATTTTACTGCTTGAAAGAAACTTAAAAGTCACATTGCAGAGGCATGAATAAAGGAAAGAGTGGAGAATTAGGCCCATTTTTGACATCAATTCTGGCTCTTGGGGATCTATGGAGTCAATTCTGTAAGTTGTTGGCTGATTCCTGGCTCTTCCTATCTTCTCTTGGAGGGAGTACAGCAATGCTCAATGCACGCATTGGAGTGTGGCGGCATATGGGTTCACTGCCTGCTACTGACAGTAGTGGATAACTCCTAAAATACAATTTATCTCCATTGTTATAGCTAATAGCTCAGATCTTTGGGATTGGAGGACATCCTTGAAGTGCTTTGCCAACCCTACAACTTACTCCAAAAAATTACCCGCCTAGCAAATTTAACCCAAGATATGGTTAGGCATAACCCCTTCAGGTGTTTTAGGGAGAATGTGGGCCAGATTTCACAGGATTACTGTTTTAGTGGTACAGTACTACCCCCTTATCTGTGGTTTCACTTTCTGTGATTTCACCCACCTATGAGCATATGAGCAACTGCTCTCTGAAAATAGGTATGGTACAATAAGATAGTTGAGAGAGAAAGAGAGAGAGAGAAGGAGAGACTACATTTGTGTGACTTTTATTACAATATATTGTTATAATTGTTCTAGTTTCTTATATTTTATTGCTATTAATCTCTTACTATGCCTAATTTTAAATTAAACTTTATCATATGCATGTATGGATACAGGAAAAACACAGTATATATGGGGTTTGGTACTATCTGTGGTTTTAGGCATCCACTGTGGGGGTCTTAGGAAGCATTCCTGTGGATAAAGGAGTGCTATTACTGTATTGTATTTTGGCATGTTAACTTAAGATTTCTTTCTCTTGTTCCTACTACTCACCTTTCTTATTCCTTTCTCCTCAGCTTTTTGTATGAGCTGCCTTCAGGGTGAGTGATTATTCAGAGCAAGAAAAGGATAAAATCGTTAGCATTTGAACTTCTAGGGAGACATTTGTACATCATCAAAAGCCATGATTCTGGCATAAGCAAGAGGTTAGTCTGAATAGTTAGGTAGATTGTTGTGCCTTTGGGAATAAAGATAAATCAGTTAATCTAGGGTGGGAGTGAAGTTGAGAGAAGAGAAGAATAATATTGGTTATTGTGAGTTCCTGGGAAAGGAATATGCACCTGGCTTGTCTTTGGGGTTGAAGCCCTTTGGGTTAGCGGGGCAATAGAAATGTGAAACAAGTTTGGGGTTCTCCAAGAAGAGGGATCTATACCTTCCTCCCCAGGTTGCAATCAGGAGAAATTACAGGTCTCTCTGAAAAACCCTGGGTGTGGCATGGGGCCAGGACAGGAGTATGGCCCTAGCTGACAGAGATGTGTAATCTGATGGGTCCTATATCTCACTGTAGGGTGGGAAAGGCAGCTGGGAGTGTCTGAGGCTCCCTAGTGATGGCCAAAAAAGCTGACTCACTTGCAGGCATCTTGCAGTGTTGGTCATGCCAGAAACAGAACACCTGGACTGGGAAAATAGAGACCTTGTTCCAGATGACCACAGCAGATTGCATTACATGTCAGCTAAGATCCTGTGGTCTGAGTAGAACTGTGGCACTCTCCCTTGTGAAATTAAGAAAACAGCCCCTCTCTCTGAACTATTTCTAGGAGAATTCTGTTTACCCAAATGAGACTGAGTAAAATCCAGAAAAGACAGAGTTTACTTTGAACTGGGAAGATCAATGTTTCTGTTATCATCAGTAAAAAAGGAGTTTAAGAGTTAAGTACACTTATAGAAATACTTTAGTTCATTGATTCCAAGATATACATTTTTTCACATCTTAACATATCTGAAATTGAGATACAGCTCAAAAATCCATGGTGTATCATAGTTTAGTTGGCAGTGATTTCTCTTTCTTAATAGTACGCAAAATAACACTGCATCTTACAAATGATGGTGTCTTAAATTCAATGAAATACAGTATAATGGAATTTATATCTTTGCATACTTGGGATTTGTAAATCTCACTTTTTGCCAGTGAAAATGCTAGTAATTCAAGACCTGTAGCTCAGCTATTCTTGGCATTCCTAACACTTCTTTTATTCATAATGACACCTTTACTTTTAGTCCCACAAGCCTAGGGAACAACAGCTTAAGGTTGTGGGGGCATCTAAGATGGAAGGAGCTGGTCACAGCTGCTTGGAACTGAACGCCACTTGGGACTAGGGCAGCAATGGCATAGGGGTCACAAGCCTACTTCTGATCTATCTTTGGCATTTTTGCATGTTGTCAAACTTTATTGAGGGACCCTCTGAGATTCACATGCAGTTCTTCCCCACATTGGTAATTGCCATGGAACCTCCCATTTACCACTATGAGGAATCCCAGGATGCTCAGATCCTTGAACAATCCTGTGAAAATCTGCCTGAAAGGCAGCATCCTGTGGGGTGTGGGAGTGGAATGAAATCTTCTTAACTTTCACCATGCACCATCTTTAAAGACAGGGCCCTCCAAGACTAAATAATCTGACAGCCTTTTCATTCTCTAGAATGAATGGACTATTCTCTGGCATAGTCCACTGCTGTAACAATTCCATTGTAAAGTAAACATACAATTCATTTTTTTTCATGGCATTTACTCTACATGCAAATTTCGGAACTTTGGCACCTAGTGTCATGATCTTAACATTGGCAGTGCCTGATTAACACTGGCTTGGATTCTTTTCTTAATTCCATCATTTCACTCTAGTAATATCACTAGAAATAATCTTTTCCAATATCACCAGAAATAAGCTTTTCCAGAAATAATCTATCTTTCTCCACACATTCTGCATTCAAGGATGCAAAAGTATAGGTAATTCTCCACGAGTCCATTTTCTCATACCCTCTGCATGAAATTTCCTTTAGAGATTAACCTCATAAATCCATTCAATATTGCAAATCTCAGCTTTCTGGTTCTGAACTTTATTCTCCTAGAGTGTCCGTGGTGCTTTGATCATATTTTTCTCCACTACATTATTCTCCCATTGAAGAAGTATTCCCATCCCCATGACTACCCAAGCTGAATCTACCCCATATCTTGACGCCACCTTCTAATAGTGCAACTTCTATGGTGAAGTGTTCCTGGATCTGTTCAATGCTGTCACTTTATTTGGGCCTGGTCAGACACTGCTTGTATCTCAATAATCCAAGATATTGGTTCTCCCAAATATCAAATATAACCCCTTTATCATACCCACAACATCTCAAAGAAAATGCAGGTATATCCATTGCCAGAAAAATAAAATCATACCATTAGGGAATTATAAATACACAGGAAGCCTGAGGATGATGCAAGACATTACTTTTCCCATCAAGTCATCTTCAAATCCAGAGACTCTACCTCAGGTAGATGCCTAAGTTTCCTTTGTTTGTGGAAGCATGGCACCAGGTTCTTGAACTTCTCAGGGTTTCTCTCAGTGCCACTCTAGAAAGTTAACATAAGAGCCTTACTACGAAGAGCTGGAAGAAGATTTTCTTTTCTTTTCTTCCCCCCCCCTTTTTTTTTTGTGATAGAGTCTTGCTCTGTCGCCCAGGCTGGAGTGCAATGCGCGATCTCGGCTCACTGCAAGCTCTGCCTCCTGGGTTCAAGCGATTCTCCTGCCACAGCCTCCTGAATAGCTGGGATTACAGGCATACACCACCATGCCTGGCTAATTTTTGTATTTTTAATGGCGATGGGGTTTCACCATGTTGGTCAGGCTGGTCTCGAACTCCTGACCCATGATCAGCCCACCTTGGCCTCCCAAAGTGCCAGGATTACAGGTGTGAGCCACCACGCCCAGCTGGAAGTTTTAAACCCTTCAGAGTTTAAGTGAAGAATATGCAAAAGAAAAAAAATCTGTATTTGGAAAATGTTGACTTTATCTTCATATAACTCAATGGGCTCTTAGGCTAGCAGTCTCAGTATCTTTACTATGTTTTACCAAAGAGCTTCCCAAACCTCCTCAACGTGACAAGAAGGATGTGTTCAGAAAAGGGTGATGAGAAAAGAAAATTCTATTCTAGAAAAATTAGTTTCATTTTCTTCATGATAATTATAGTTTCCCCATTCCTCAGAAAAAATGTTTCCAAGTCTTATAAGTTACCTTTCCTTTGCAATGTGTACTTTTTCTTCATTGATGTCTCCAAAGTAAATATGTTTGATTAGGTCATTGGGATTATATCATAAATTATCCAAGCTATAGAAAATTAGCTATGGCATTTTCCTATTACAAGAGTGCAAAAAAATTTAGTGGGTTTGAAAATAATGCTGTTTCTCCACATAGTTGAATTTTGCATAAATGTATATTTTTTGGACCTCATAAAAGAGATTTAGCTACGGAGAAACCCAAAGTATCTTGTTCTTATAAAACTACTTCACCTATAAAGTGTGGTCTTGTAGCACGGAATTCAAGGATAATATTACAGTAAAGTTTATTTCTTCTTATTTTTTTAAGACAGAGTTTCACTCCGACACCAGGCTGGAGTGCAGTGGTGCAATCTTGGCTTACCGCAACTTCTGCCTCCTGGATTCAAGTGATTCTTGTGTCTCAGCCTCCTGAGTAGCTGGGACTACAGGAGTGGACCACCATGCCTAGCTTAATTTTATATTTTTGGTAGAGGCGGGGTTTAACCATATTGACCAGGCTAGTCTCGAATTCCTGACCTCAAGTGATCTGCCCGCCTTGGCCTCCCAAAGTGCTGGGATTACAGGCATGAACCACCACTCCTGGCCATATTACAATAAAATTTAGAGGCTACATTAGCTGAAAGTAAACAAGACTTGTCTCAAATAAAATGGAAGAAAAAAGTTCTGGGATGCATATTGCTGGTGAAAGGGGATTGCTATAGTATTTCTACCAAATTTGGCAATGCATATTAAATCCTTAAATGTAGCCATAGCTCTTGACACAGAAATTCTTATCTTATGAGAATTTATCCTAAAGAAACCATTAAAAGTACACACAAAGTTTTACATATAAGGATATTCCTCACTGTATTATTTATAGCAGCTAAAATCTAGAAACAACATACATGTTTGACAAGAGATATGGTAGATTGCAAATGGTCACAAATTCTTTGCAGTATCTCCCATAAAGAAGCGGAATACATTTCCTCACCCCCTTGAATCTTAACTGACCTTGTGACTTGGTTTGACCAATAGAATGAGGCAAGAATGACATGTAAATTCCAAGCACAGGCCTGAAGAGAAATTGCAGCTTCTGCTCTGTCTCTCAGAACCCTGCTACCACATGAACAAACCTGGGCTAGCCTCCTTGAGGGTGAGAGACTTCAGGGCGAGTGAGGCCCAGCCATTTGAGCTGGCTCAGCAGGACCTTGGCATGGGAGTAAGCCCAGCTAACATTACACGGAGCTATTGAGACATCTCAGGTGTGCTCAGCCCAAATCGCTGATCCACAGAATTGTGAGCAAATAAATAATTATAATTTTAAAGCTACTAAGTCTTAGGGTAGGTTATTGTGCAGCAAAGACTAACTGATATGAAGAATAATATTTTAGTTCACTGTTTCCCACATTATGTTCTATAGTCCACTAGTATCTTATAAGATATTAATAGAAATCTTAAAATGGATTATATAATAGTAGTATAATAGATATGCATTGTCTAATGTAGAGATATAATAACGTGTAAGAATAGGTTATATAATAATAATAAAATCATGAAAAAGGATACCATTGGTAGTCAAACAAGCATGGGAAAGCTTCAAATTTACTACTGATACAGGGGTTTACAAGAAATTATTTAGGCAGACAGTGAAGATAACAAGTCCTTGGTAAGGTTTTCCTTTTAATGAAAAGCAGCCCCCAAGTCATTTTCTTTTCTAACAAGGAGTAGCTTGTAAAATCGAGCTGCAGACATAGACAAGCAAGTTTGAAGCTTGCGTGGGTGAATGCTGGCAGTTGTGCCAATAGGAAAAAGCTACCTGGGACTAGGCATGTTCAAAATGGTGGCTCCATTTTCCCTTCTTTTTTACAGGCCACGTGTACAGTAAGGAACAGAGAACATAGGGCTGCCAAGTGGAAAGTCCATTTGCATAATAAGATTAGGGTGGGGTGTCCAGCCTTCCCTGCACGCTATGTAAACGTCACACCTGGTCCAACCAATCTCTGGGCCCTATGTAACTCGGACACCGCCTCCTCAAGCCTGTCTATAAAATCTGGTGCACTCCGCTGCAGGCCGGAATTCCCAGTCTGGCCTCCCTCTCTCTTGCAAGAGAGAGAGTCGTTCTCCTTTCTCTTTCTTTTGACTATTATGTATCTGTTCCGAAACTCACTACCTGTGTGTGCTCCTTCCCTAATTTTCTTGGTGTGAGATGACGAACCTCGGGTATTTACCCCAGACAACGATGTGGCTGCACTACTCTCTTTCAGTTTGGTCATGCACATGAACGTATTAAAACTCTGAGAATTTCTTCCTAAAACACTTATTAACAGTGTTTGTCAGATTTATTAAGACTGCTGTCTTTTTTTGTGTAACATCCTCTAACATCACACCAGATGGTACTGTTCCAAAGAACACTGTATGGGAGAAGAAGTTTTTGTAAACTATTATTATTTACATAATAAAATACTTGGCACCATTAACAACATTATTTTGCAGTGTTTTTAATAAAGGTAAATATTCTTACAGTATATATAACGTGACTAAATTTTGTGAAATATGTTTTGTACTATATGTTATATGTATTCTTTTTTTTTTTTTTTTTTGGATTTTAGAGGGTTTTGTATATACCCGTCCTCTTTTTTTTTTTTTTTTTTTTTATTATTATACTTTAGGGTTTTAGGGTACATGTGCACAATGTGCAGGTTTGTTACATATGTATCCATGTGCCATGTTGATTTCCTGCACCCATTAACTCATCATTTAGCATTAGGTGTATCTCCTAATGCTGTCCCTCCCCCCTCCCCCCACCCCACAACAGTCCCCGGAGCATGATGTTCCCCTTCCTGTGTCCATGAGTTCTCATTGTTCAATTCCCACCTATGAGTGAGAACATGCGGTGTTTGGTTTTTTGTCCTTGCGATAGTTTACTGCGAATGATGTTTTCCAGTTTCATCCATGTCCCTACAAAGGACACGAACTCATCATTTTTTATGGCTGCATACTATTCCATGGTGTATATGTGCCACATTTTCTTAATCCAGTCTATCGTTGTTGGACATTTGGGTTGGTTCCAACTCTTTGCTATTGTGAATAGTGCCGCAATAAACATACGTGTGCATGTGTCTTTATAGCAGCATGATTTATAGTCCTTTGGGTATATACCCAGTAATGGGATGGCTGGGTCAAATGGTATTTCTAGTTCTAGATCCCTGAGGAATCGCCACACTGACTTCCACAATGGTTGAACTAGTTTACAGTCCCACCAACAGTGTAAAAGTGTTCCTATTTCTCCACATCCTCTCCAGCACCTGTTGTTTCCTGATTTTTTAATGATGGCCATTCTAACTGGTGTGAGATGGTATCTCACTGTGGTTTTGATTTGCATTTCTCTGATGACCAGTGATGAGGAGCATTTCTTCATGTGTTTTTTGGCTGCATAAATGTATTCTTTTGAGAAGTGTCTGTTCATGTCCTCTGCCCACTTTTTGATGGGGTTGTTTGTTTTTTTCTTGTAAATTTGTTTGAGTTCATTGTAGATTCTGGATATTAGCCCTTTGTCAGATGAGTAGGTTGCAAAAATTTTCTCCCATTGTGTAGGTTGCCTGTTCACTCTGATGATAGTTTCTTTTGCTGTGCAGAAGCTCTTTAGTTTAATGAGATCCCATTTGTCGATTTTGGCTTTTGTTGCCATTGCTTTTGGTGTTTTAGACATGAAGTCCTTGCCCACGCCTATGTCCTGAATGGTATTGCCTAGGTTTTCTTGTAGGATTTTAATGGTTTTAGGTCTAACATATAAGTCTTTAATCCATCTTGAATTAATTTTTGTATAAGGTGTAAGGAAGGGATCCAGTTGCAGCTTTCTCCATATGGCTAGCCAGTTTTCCCAGCACCATTTATTAAATAGGGAATCCTTTCCCCATTTCTTGTTTTTGTCAGGTTTGTCAAAGATCAGATAGTTGTAGCTATGCGGCATCATTTCTGAGGGCTCTGTTCTGTTCCATTGATCTATGTCTCTGTTGTGGTACCAGTACCATGCTGTTTTGGTTACTGTAGCCTTGTAGTATAGTTTGAAGTCAGGTAGTGTGATGCCTCCAGCTTTGTTCTTTTGGCTTAGGATTGACTTGGCGATGCGGGCTCTTTTTTGGTTCCATATGAACTTTAAAGTAGTTTTTTCCAATTCTGTGAAGAAAGTCATTGGTAGCTTGATGGGGATGGCATTGAATCTATAAATTACCTTGGGCAGTATGGCCATTTTCACGATATTGATTCTTCCAACCCATGAGCATGGAATGTTCTTCCATTTGTTTGTATCCTCTTTTATTTCATTGAGCAGTGGTTTGTAGTTCTCCTTGAAGAGGTCCTTCACATCCCTTGTAAGTTGGATTCCTAGGTATTTTATTCTCTTTGAAGCAATTGTGAATGGGAGTTCACTTATGATTTGGCTCTCTGTTTGTCTGTTATTGGTGTACAAGAATGCTTGTGATTTTTGTACATTAATTTTGTATCCTGAGACTTTGCTGAAGTTGCTAATCAGCTTAAGGAGATTTTGGGCTGAGACAATGGGGTTTTCTAGATATACAATCATGTCATCTGCAAACAGGGACAATTTGACTTCCTCTTTTCCTAATTGAATACCCTTTCTTTCCTTCTCCTGCCTGATTGCTCTGGCCAGAACTTCCAGCACTATGTTGAATAGGAGCGGTGAGAGAGGGCATCCCTGTCTTGTGCCAGTTTTCAGAGGGAATGCTTCCAGTTTTTGCCCATTCAGTATGATATTGGCTGTGGGTTTGTTGTAGATAGCTCTTATTATTTTGAGATACGTCCCATCAATACCTAATTTATTGAGAGTTTTTAGCATGAAGGGTTGTTGAATTTTGTCAAAGGCCTTTTCTGCATCTATTGAGATAATCATGTGGTTTTTGTCTTTGGTTCTGTTTATATGCTGGATTACATTTATTGATTTGCGTATGTTGAACCAGCCTTGCATCCCAGGGATGAAGCCCACTTGATCATGGTGGATAAGCTTTTTGATGTGCTGCTGGATTCGGTTTGCCAGTATTTTATTGAGGATTTTTGCATCAATGTTCATCAAGGATATTGGTCTGAAATTCTCTTTTTTGGTTATGTCTCTGCCAGGTTTGGGTATCAGGACGATGCTGGCTTCGTAAAATGTGTTAGGGAGGATTCCCTCTTTTTCTATCGATTGGAATAGTTTCAGAAGGAATGGTACCAGTTCCTCCTTGTACCTCTGGTAGAATTCAGCTGTGAATCCATCAGGTCCTGGACTCTTTTTGGTTGGTAAGCTATTGATTATTGCCACAATTTCAGAACCTGTTATTGGTCTATTCAGAGATTCAACTTCTTCCTGGTTTAGTCTTGGGAGGGTGTATTTGTCGAGGAATTTATCCATTTCTTCTAGATTTTCTAGTTTATTTGCATAGAGGTGTTTGTAGTATTCTCTGATGGTAGATTGTATTTCTGTGGGATCGGTGGTGATATCCCCTTTTTCGTTTTTTATTGCATCTATTTGATTCTTCTCTCTTTTCTTCTTTATTAGTCTTGCTAGCGGTCCATCAATTTTGTTGATCTTTTCAAAAAACCAGCTCCTGGATTCATTAATTTTTTGAAGGGTTTTTTGTGTCTCTATTTCCTTCAGTTCTGCTCTGATTTTAGTTATTTCTAGCCTTCTGCTAGCTTTTGAATGTGTTTGCTCTTGCTTTTCTAGTTCTTTTAATTGTGATGTTAGGGTGTCAATTTTGGATCTTTCCTGCTTTCTCTTGTGGGCATTTAGTGCTATAAATTTCCCTCTACACACTGCTTTGAACGTGTCCCAGAGATTCTGGTATGTTGTGTCTTTGTTCTCATTGGTTTCAAAGAACATCTTTATTTCTGCCTTCATTTCATTATGTACCCAATAGTCATTCAGGAGCAGGTTGTTCAGTTTCCATGTAGTTGAGCGGTTTTGACTGAGTTTCTTAATCCTGAGTTCTAGTTTGATTGCACTGTGGTCTGAGAGACAGTTTGTTATAATTTCTGTTCTTTTACATTTGCTGAGAAGAGCTTTACTTCCAACTATGTGGTCAATTTTGGAATAGGTGTGGTGTGGTGCTGAAAAAAATGTATATTCTGTTGATTTGGGGTGGAGAGTTCTGTAGATGTCTATTAGGTCCACTTTATGTAGAGCTGAGTTCAATTCCTGGATATCCTTGTTAACTTTCTGTCTCGTTGATCTGTCTAATGCTGACAGTGGGGTGTTAAAATCTCCCATTATTATTGTGTGGGAGTTTAAGTCCCTTTGTAGGTCACTGAGGACTTGCTTTATGAATCTGGGTGCTCCTGTGTTGGGTACATATATATTTAGGATAGTTAGCTCTTCTTGTTGAATTGATCCCTTTACCATTATGTAATGGCCTTCTTTGTCTCTTTTGATCTTTGTTGGTTTAAAGTCTATTTTATCAGAGACTAGGATTGCAACCCCTGCCTTTTTTTGTTTTCCATTTGCTTGATAGATCTTCCTCCATCCCTTTATTTTGAGTCTATGTGTGTCTCTGCACGTGAGATGGGTTTCCTGAATACAGCACACTGATGGGTCCTGACTCCTTATCCAGTTTGCCAGTCTGTGTCTTTTGATTGGAGCATTTAGCCCATTTACATTTAACGTGAATATTGTTATGTGTGAATCTGATCCTGTCATTATGATGTTAGTTGGTTATTTTGCTCGTTAGTTGCTACAGTTTCTTCCTAGCCTCGATGGTCTTTACAATTTGGCATGTTTTTGCAGGGGCTGGTACCGGTTGTTCCTTTCCATGTTTAGTGCTTCCTTCAGGAGCTCTTTTAGGGCAGGCCTGGTGGTGACAAAATCACTCAGCGTTTGCTTGTCTGTAAAGTATTTTATTTCTCCTTCACTTATGAAGCTTAGTTTGGCGGGATAGGAAATTCTGGGTTGAAAATTCTTTTCTTTAAGAATGTTGAATATCGGCCCCCACTCTCTTCTGGCTTCTAGAGTTTCTGCTGAGAGATCAGCTGTTAGTCTGATGGGCTTCCCTTTGTGGGTAACCCGACCTTTCTCTCTGGCTGCCCTTAACATTTTTTCCTTCATTTCAACTTTGGTGAATCTGACAATTATGTGTCTTGGAGTTGCCCCTCTCGAGGAGTATCTTTGTGGCATTCTCTGTATTTCCTGAGTCTGAATGCTGGCCTGCCTTGCTAGATTGGGGAAGTTCTCCTGGATAATATCTTGCAGAGTGTTTTCCAACTTGGTTCCATTCTCCCCATCATTTTCAGGTACACCAATCAGACGTAGGTTTGGTCTTTTCACATAGTCCCAAATTTCTTGGAGGCTTTGTTCATTTCTTTTTATTCTTTTTTCTCTAAACTTCCCTTCTCTCTTCATTTCATTCATTTCATCTTCTATCAGCGATACCCTTTCTTCCAGTTGATCGCATCTGCTACTGAGGCTTCTGCATTCTTCGCGTAGTTCTCGAAACTTGTCTTTCAGCTCCATCATCTCCTTTAAGCCCTTCTCTCCATTGGTTATTCTAGTTATCCATTCTTCTAATTTTTTTTCAAAGTTTTTAACTTCTTTGCTATTGTTTTGAATTTCCTCTCGTAGCTCAGAGTAGTTTGATCGTCTGAAGCCTTCTTCTCTCAACTCATCAAAGTCATCCTCCATCCAGCTTTGTTCCGTTGCTGGTGAGGAACTGTGTTCCTTTGGAGGAGGAAAGGTGCTCTGTTTTTTAGAGTTTCCAGTTTTTTTGGTCTGTTTTTTCCCCATCTTTGTGGTTTTGTCTACTTTTTGTCTTCGATGATGGTGATGTACAGATGGGTTTTTGGTGTGGATGTCCTTTCTGTTTGTTAATTTTCCTTCTACCAGACAAGACCCTCAGCTGCAGGTCTGTTGGAGTTTACTAGAGGTCCACTCCAGACCCTGTTTGGCTGGGTGTCAGCACCGGTGGCTGCAGAACAGCGGATTTTTGTGAGACCACAAATTCAGCTGTCTGATAGTTTCTCTGAAAGTTTTGTCTCAGAGGAGTACCCGGTTGAATGAGGTGTCAGTCTGTCCCTACTGGGGGGGTGCCTCCCAGTTAGGCTGCTCAGGGGTGAGGGACCCACTTTAGGAGGCAGTCTGTCCGTTCTCAGATCTCCAGCTGCGTGCTGGGAGAACCACTACTCTCTTCAAAGCTGTCAGTCAGACAGGGACATTTAAGGCTGTGGAGGTTCTCGCTGAGTTTTTGGTTGTCTGTGCCCTGCCCCCAGAGGTGGAGCCTACAGAGGCAGGCAGGCCTCCTTGAGCTGTGGTGGGCTCCACCCAGTTTGAGCTTCCTGGCTGCTTTGTTTACCTAAGCAAGCCTGGGCAATGGCGGGCGCCCCTCCCCCAGCCTCGTTGCCGCCTTGCAGCGTGATCTCAGACTGCTGTGCTAGCAATCAGCAAGACTCTGTGGGCATAGGACCCTCCGAGCCAGGTGCGGGACACAATCTCCTAGTGTGCCGTTTTCCAGGCCCGTTGGAAAAGCGCAGTATTAGGACGGGACTGACCCGATATTCCAGGTGCCGTCTGTTTCCCCTTTCTTTGACTAGGAAAGGGAACTCCCTGACCCCTTGCACTTCCCGAGTGAGGCAATGCCTCGCCCTGCTTCGGCTCGCGCACAGTGCGCTTCACCGACTGTCCTGAACCCACTGTTAGGCACTCCCTAGTGAGATGAAACCGGTACCTCAAGCAGAAATGCAGAAATCACCCGTCTTCTGTGTCGCTGGGGCTGGGAGCTGGAGACGGGAGCTGTTCCTATTCGGCCATCTTGGCTCCACCTGTTACATGTATTCTATACACTGAAAACAGTTTGCAAATATATTATGATAGTAATGTATGCTGGATAGTAGAGTTATGAGTAATTTTAATTTTTATTTTAATAATACTGTCATTTCAAAATTTTCATAATTGCTATGTTCTTTTAAAAATTGTAAAAGATGATTTTTTTAAAAGTACAATGGACCTTATGGACAATTTCCCAGCCACTACTGCTCCCTTCATCTCTTTACTTCATAGGCCACAAACACAGTGCACATCGTCTGCAATGTACATACCCTTAGCATTCCATGAACTATTCCTTTCAATGAGGCTCACATGCCAACAGCACTTCTTATTTTCTTCTTCTTTAATAATGCTAAAGTAGTTAGTAATGCTAGTTAATTGGTCAGCCAAACATTGTATGTGGGAATTTTGAAGAAATTGCAAATCATACCCTCTAGAAAATATACTGGACATTGAAATATTTTTACATAATTTGCTCTGTAATATTTAGTAATTGCAATCTCAGAATACTAAGCATATTGCATCTCTAATAGGATTTACTTTCTTTCAGCTCAATTAATTACTTTGTTTTGTATTTTGTTTAATCCCTGATTAATAAATTTCAAAATGATAGATAAGCCATTCTAAAATAATGTCTGATTAACTATGCTTGTAAAATATCAGGGTGAGGGACTCCATGCACCTTCAAATCTGTGTTTCACAATATTCACCCTTTTATTATTGTCTTCTCACATACTATGTATTCAATAAGCTATTATTGAACAAAGTGTAATGTCTAAACTAATACTCTATACTATAAAATAGTATTACATATTATGCTATAATGCTGGAATTTTATGCCCCCATAAAATTGTTTTAGGAAATGATTTTTGGGTCCAAGCTTCAGGCTCTTTTTCCTCAAGCACATCTCATTTGAAAAGCAGTTTAGTTGGCATTTATTTTTCTTAAAGATCAAACACCATGAAACATGATAGAATATTGATCACCTCCATTTACTATTTTCAGAATCCATTATCTCCGTTGTGACAGAGAACTGTTAACACTGCATGGTTTGGTAGCTCACCAAGATTCATAGAAAGATTTCAGCAGAGGCCTCATGCAGTGCACAGGATGGCATCCAGGGCACTTACAGGGAACTTCTTGGAGTCCTCTCTGAACGCTAGTTCGAGCTCAGATAGAGTATGACTTTTGTCAAAATTTTTATTCATTCCTAAATACAAACAATTTTTATGACTATACAAATTTCCCAACCTTTATGCTGCATACATGTCTATTGAATTTTACATTCATGGTCCAATTAAAAAATATTTGTAGAGCAAGTAAAACCATTCTAAAACAGTTGAGAGGAAGTAAAAACAGCAAATAAAATAATAAAAAAAATCACACAGATCACATGTTGGTATAATATTTATATAAATTTTGTCCCAAACAGGACCTCAAAAGATGGCATAGAACAAGGAAAAATGGTTACTATCTTTATTAGAAAAATTCTAAAGGATATTTTACCTTTTTCTAGATGCCTACTCAACAAATAATATAAATTTAGACCAGAACATATTTCTACATACGCTATTGAAGAAAAATCACAAATGCACATTATAATGTTACTTGTTTCTTAGAAATTAAAGAGATGTTGAACTTTATTAAGATTAAAACTTTTGTAATTCAAAGGAGTTTATTAACAAGGTGAAAAGAGAACTTACAAGATTGGAGGAAATATTTGCAAATCATATATCTGATAAGGTACTGGTATGTGGAATATATAAAGAATTTCACAACTCAATTATAAAAGGACAAACAACCCAATTACAAAATGGGCAAAGGACCCAAATGGACATTTCTCCAAAAAGATATACAAGTTACCAATAAACACATGGAAAGATGTTCAATGTTATTAGTCACCAAATAAAATCAAAACAACATGCACTACAATGGCTGTAATCAAAAGACATAATAAGTGATGGCAAGGATGTGAAGAAATTGGAACCTTCATACACCACTGGAGGGAATGTAAAATGGTATAGGCACTTCGGAAAACAATCTGGCAGCTCTTCAAAAGAATAAAAACAGAGTTATTATAAGACCCAGTAATCCTTCCCTTAGGTATATACTCAAAGAAGTAAAAAAATGTCTACAAAGAAAACCTGTACACAATTGTTTATAGCAGCATTATTCACAATGGCCCCCAAATGGAAGCAGCCCAAATGTCCTTCAACTGATGAATGGATAAATAGAGTTAGTATCTCTACACAATGGACTATTATTTAGCCATAAAAGGGAATGAAGTATTGACAAATGCTACACTGTGAGTGAACCTTGAAAACATTATGCTAAGTGAAAAAGCCATTCATTAAATACTGGCTTTATATCATCCCATTCATATGAAACGACTAAAATAGACAAATCTATTGAGTTAGAAAGTAGATTAGTGGTTGCCTAGGGCTAGGGAGTTCAAGGGAAACAGAGTGACTGCTAATCTATATGGAGTTTTTTGGGGGCGTGATGAAATGTTTTAAGACTGATTGTGGTGTGCCTACTTCTGTGAATATACTAAAACCATTGAGTTATGCTTTTTTTTTTTTTTTTGACAGAGTCTGACTCTGTCACCCAGGCTGGAGTGCAGTGGCACGACCTCGGTTCACTGCAACCTCCGTCTCCCAGGTTCAAGCGATTCTCTGCCTAAGCCTCCCAAGTAGCTGGGATTACAGGTACATGCCACCATGCCAGGCTTATTTTTGTATTTTTGGTAGAGACGGGGTTTCACCATGTTGGCCGAGCTGGTCTTGAACTCCTGGCCTCAAGTGATCCATCCAGCTTGGATTCCCAAAGTGCTGGGACTACAGATGTGAGCCATCATGGCTGGCCAAATTATACACTTTTAATAAGTAAATTGCATGGTATGTGAATTACATCTCAAGAAGATTATTGAATTATATCTCAAGAAAATTATTAAATTATATCTCTATTAAAAATTGAAGCAAATACTTCTGGTTCTGCTAAAAAGGAGGATTTCTAGTTCCACCAAAAATTGATAGCTCCATTATTCCTTACAACTAAATGTACTCTAGACATAATTCAAAAAGCATAGAAATACTCTGAAGAGTGGAAATAAGAAGGTGAGCAACTAAGGTATCTCAGGACTTTAGGAATGACATGGCAGTGGTTTACTTATTGCCTCCCATACATCGCAGACAGAGCATCATGGAAGTCTCCAATCTGGAACTGGCAAGAGACAAAATTGGCTCCAAAAACAGCTTTTCCCTTTAGGTAAGGGATAAAAAAAAGTGGTCTAATAGCAGAAAACCAGTTTGGCAATACCCACCCTACTCCAGCCAAACATCAGTGGAAAAACCATCCTGTGCCTTCCACAGTTTCAACTTTGCCATATTGGGAGTTGATTTTCCATCCCCACCCCACCCTTCCACCCTGAACAAGAAGGCAGCAATTCTGATTCCCCCACTGTGTGGTGTTAGTGGGACCCAGCTGGGAGCTGTTTTTCCATCTTCTGCCCAGCGAAAGCAGTCAGCAGTTATCTGATTCCTCTACTGATGGATTATTGGCAGAATGAAGGGGGGGCAACTGGTCTTCTATCCTCCACCAGGGAGAAGCAGGCAGCCCTCTGATTCTCCTGCCGGGGTAGTATTGGTGAGGCTGTGGGAAGTGGATCTTGTATTTTCACCTGGTAGAAGCACATGATGCTAAGATTACCCTTGTCAGGGTAGTGTCAACAGGGTCCAGTGGCATGCTGAACTTATACTCCCACTCAGCAGTGACAAGACTTAAGGCAGTGTAAGGCAAGGCTAGTTGACAACACTAGGCTTTAACACCTACCATCCCATGTTAGCATTACCCAGTGGGGAACTGGTCCTACATCCTCACCTAGCATTATGAGGTGGAAGGAGGTGGAGGCAAGTAAGGTTAGTTGGCACCTTGATTTTCCATCATCTCCCTTGATTCAGTGGAGAGCTGTTTCTGACTCCATAATGTAGGAACAAAGAGGTGTGAGTCAGTCCTGTATTCTAGTGGCAGTGGAACTCAGATTAGAGGTGATCTTACAAATCCACTCAGAGCCAACAAGGCAGTGCAAGTCAGCAGTACACTTTTGCTGTCAGGGCCCAGAGGGAAGCTGACCATACACACCTACCCATCCATTATGTTACACCTAAAAAGAGGGACTGCCTGCTGAAAAAATGATTCAATAGCATCCAGAGTGTCACAACATAATATACAGAAAGTCCAGAGTATTATAGAAAATTGTTATCACACCAAGAACTAGAAAAATAACAACATGAATGAAAGAAAAATCTATAGACACCAACACTGAGATTAATCAGATATTAAAATTATCCAGCAAGGATTTTAAATGGTTCATAATAAAAATATTTAAACAACCAGTTATTAATTTTTAAAACAAATGAAAAAGTAGAAAATCTCAGCATAGAAATAGAAATTATAAGAAAGAAGCAAACAGAAATTTTAGAACTGACAAATCTAAGAACTAGCATAAAAGCTCTCTTGATAGCCACAGTAATACAGTGGAGATGAAAAGGATAGAATCAGTAAAATACAGATCAATAGAAATTACTCAATCTAAAAAACAGAAAGAAAACAGAATAACAACTCACTCCCTCAACCCCCCCAAAGCCCCCAGAATTTCGGAAACTAGTGGGACAATAGCAGTAAAGCAAGTATTCATTCTAATCACATTTCTAGAAGGAGATGAGAGAGTGAACCTGAAAAATTTATTGAAGAAATAAAGGCTGAAAATCCCCCAAATTTGGCAAAAGACATAGATCTATGAAAAAAGAAGCTAAGAAAATACCAAATTAGATAAATCCCAAGAAATCTATGCTAAGCTACATCATATTTGTACTACTGAAAATTGAAGACAAAAAGAAAAAAAAATTGAAAACAGCCTGAGACAAGCAACACACTACTTATATGGGAGTATCAATTTGAATGACAGTGGATTTTTCATCTGATACCATGGAGGCCAGAAGTAAGTGGCATAATTTTTTTCAAATACTAAAAGAAAATAAATATAATCCATGAATCCCATATTCGGAAAAATATTGTCAGAAATGGAGGAGAAGCAAAGACATTCTCAGATGAAGGCAACCTAAGAAAATTTGTTGCCAGCAAATCTAACTTTAAAAATGACTGAAGAAAGTTTTTTAAATAGAAAGAAGACGGTAACAGAGTAAGATTTGAAGGTTTTAAAAGGAAAGAAGAGTATCAGAATGTGTAAAAACAGAGATGAATATAATGCAGTGATCCCCAACCTTTTTGGCACCAGGGACCGGTTTTGTGGAAGACAAATTTTCCATAGACTGGCTTAGTGGGGGATGGTTTCAGGATGAAACTGTTCTGCCTCAACTCATCAGGCATTTGATTCTCATAAGGAGTGCACAGCCTACATCCCTTGCATGTGCAGTTCACAGTAGATTTCATGCTCCTGTGAAAATCTAATGCTGCCACTGGTCTGATACGAGGCAGAGCTCAGGAGGTAAAGCTCTCTCGCTTGCCACTCACCTCCTGCTGTGAGGCCTGGTTCCTAACAGGTGATGGAACTGGTACTGGTCTGCAGCCTGGGGGTTGGGGACCCCTGATATAATGGACCGTCCTACTTCTTATAAGTTTTTAAAATTATATTTGATAGTTGAAGAAAAGTTATAACAGCAACTGATCTGGTGCTCAATATATGTAAAGGGAACTACTTAAGACAATAGTATTTGAAAAATAGAGGGGAAAAAGGACCTAAATAGAAGTTTTCTACACTTCACTTGAAATGGTAAAATGTTGTGAAAATTTATGTATGTGTATTGTAATACCTAGAGCAACTACTAAGAAAGCTCTACAAAGTGATATTCTCAAAAACTATAAATAAATCAGGATGAAATCTTAAAATATATTCAAATAATTCAGTGGAAGGTAAGAAAAGAGAAACAGAGGAAACAAACAGAAAACAAATGATATAATGGTAGAATGTAAGCCCTAACATGTTAATAATGACAGATATTGACTGAGGTTGTGTCTCCTGCACATTCACATGTTGAAGTTTTAATGTTATGGTATTTGGAGGTGAAGATGTTGGGAGGTGATGAGGTCATGAATATAGAGCCCTCTGATGGGATTAATGTCCTCATAAGAAGAGGAAGGGAGCTAGTTCTTTCTCTCTTTCTGTCATGTGAAAATACAAAATAATAGGGAACTTCAAGACTTTACTCAGCAATTGATAGAAATACTACACAGAAACTCAGCAAGGATATAGAATTGTACAATAAAATCAACCAAAAGGATTTATTTAACTTATATAGAATACATCATGCAATAACAGCACAATAAACATTTTTTTCAAATGCTCTTGGAACATTTACTAAGATAGACCATATACTATGCCATAAAACAAAACTTCACATATTTAAAAGAAATGAAATTATACAGTTTGTTCTCTGGTTATGGTAAAAGCAAACTAGAAATCAGTAACAGATAACAGGAAAGTCTCTATACATGAATAAAATAAACAACAGAATTCTAAATAATCCATGAATCAAAGAGGAAATTGCAAAGTAGATAGAAAAATAGATAAAATTGAATGAAAGTACAATAAAATATATCAAAATATGTGGGATGTAACTAAGGCAGTGCTGATGAAAAAATTTATAGTTCTAAATGCTTACATTAGAAAAAAGGAAGGTCTGAAATGAATAATCTAAGTAGATAAATCTGAAAATTAGAAAAAGAAGAGCAAAATAAACCCAAAGCAAACAGAAAGATGAAATAACAAAGAGAAGAAATCAGTGAAATAAAAAACAGGAAAACCATAGAGAAAATCAATGAAGATATTTCTAAATAACAAGAAAGACTCCAATAAAATCAATAATTTCTAGCAAGACTGACAAAAATCATCCATATCAGGAATGAATAGGTGATATAATGACATGTCATGCAGACACTAAAAGGATAACAAAATACTATGAATAATGTAATACTCATAACTTTGACAACATGGAAGAAATGGATGAAAAAAATCTCAAAAACGCAAACTATGAAACTTCAACCAAGATGAAATAAGCAACCTAAATGATACTATCACCATCAAAGAAATTAAATTTGTAACTAAGAACTCCTGAAAAAAAATTCACCAAACATAGTTTCACTGGTGAATTCTATCTGGCTTTTAAAAATTAACACTAATTTGGCCAGGTGTGGTGGCTCACGTCTGTAATCCCAGCACTTTGGGAGGCTGAGGTGAGTGGATCATGAGGTCAGGAGTTCAAGACCAGCCTGGCCAAAATGGTGAAACCCCGTCTCTACTAAAACTACAAAAAGTAGCTGGGCGCGGTGGCAAGTGCCTGTAGTCTCAGCTACTCGGGAGACTGAGGCAGGAGAATTGCTTGAACCCAGGTGGCAGAGGTTGCAGTGAGCCAAGATTGTGCCACTGCACTGCAGCCTGGGCAACAGAGTGAGACTCCGTCTCAAACAAAGCAAAACAAAACAAAACAAAACAAAACAAAACAAAACAAAATGCTAATTTTTTACACAATTTATTTCAGAAAGTGAAATAAGATAAAAATCTTGTCACTCATTTTATGAGGCTACTATTACCTGAATATTAAAAGCAGATAAAGACAGTATCAACGCCACCCTTCGAAAAGAAAAAAAAAAAAAACTACAAACACAATATCTTCCATGAACTTAGACACAAAATCTTCAACAAAATATTAGCAAATTTAATCATGTAATGTATAGGAGTAATGTCATTAAGGTCATCAAATGTTGCAGAGTGGGAAGTCCTAGACTCTCTTTTCCTCCACAAACACATCAATTCAACAACAATTCATGGACAAATTCCCTGTATAGGCAATTCAGAAAGTAATTGAAAGTCTCCTGCACCCTTGTCAAATGTGAAACTATACTCACCAAAGCTGACAGGGAAATTTGGGACACCCTCTTACTGGAATCCTTACCCCAGGCACAACACCATATGATTAGAAAGAGACTGCCAAACCCTCAGCTTTTCTGCAGAGAAAGAATTGGTTCATGCCTCTAGCACATTCAGGAGCTCAGAGTAGCTTGTCTTGCCAGCTACATCGGGGGGGAATAGAGATGGCTGTTTGGCCTTGTAGATTCTACAGTTCCCCCTTTCCCATCAGCACAGAGAGACCAGATGAAAAATCTCAGCTCTCAACTTCCTCCTGGGAGAGAAAGAGTTGATCCTTGTGTCCAAGGTTCTAACTTCTCTGGGGCTGCCCCAGAGAACTGGTATCTGTTTTGCCAGTCTTAGACCTCTAATGGATGTGCAGTCTAACTGCCTGGGGGAGAACAGAGACAGTGGCTTGGGCCGGTAGATGCCATAGTGCCTTCCCCTGACTCAGCACAGAGTGAGCAGACAAAAACCACAGTTATCTGCCTGTCTCCGTGGAGGAAAATAATTGGTCTCAGTGAATGATGACACAACTTTCCCAAGGGCTTCTCAAAGGATTGGCTTCTGACTTGCCTGACTTGAAGTGTTGAAGGGACCTGAAGTAGTCTAGCCATGCAGGGGAAAGTTAGAGGAGAAATGGAGATTTGTGCTGGCAGTCACCATAGACCCACTTCCTGGCTTATCACATAGCAAGTGGGCAAAAATCCCCAGCATATAGCTTCTCCTTGGGGAGGAAAAGAATTGGGCATAGCATCCAATGATCCAACTTTTCTGGGGGCTGCCAAAAGAACTAGCTTTAGTCTCACTTGGCCTGGTGCACTGTGAGGACCCAGAATACTCTAGACACCTGGGGTGTTAGGAGAACAATGAAGAGGGTCAGACCAGCATGAAGGATTGAGAGGCTCCCAGAATCTCTGACTGGTGGGGGTCTTGTTCTCTATGAGGCCAATCTGTACAGTTTAGGAGAAAAGGTTGCTTTGCCTAATGTACAGACACCAACACAGAGTGTCAAAGAAAATAAAAAGTCAGGCAAAGATGTATCCAACAAAGGAACATGATAGAACTCCAGAAACAGACCCTAACAAAACAGAGGTATATGATTTACTTGTCAGAGAATTCAAAACAACTGTCATAAAGGTGCTTATGGAGGTCAAGAGAACAACGCATGACAAAGCAAGCATTTCAACAAAGAGATAGGAAATATAAAAAAGTACTAACAAGAAATCATAGAGCTGAAGAACATATAACTGAACTAAAAAATTCACTATAAGTGTTGAACAGCAGACTATATGAAGCAAGAGAATCAGGGAACTCAAAAAAAAACAGGCCACTGTAAATAATTCAGTCAAAGGAGCAAAAAGAAAAAAGCAATGAAAAATTGTGAAGAAAACCTACGGGAATATGGGACACCATCAAGTGGACCAATATACATATTATGGAAGTATCAGAAGGAGAAGAGATAAAGTACCAGAAAGCTTATCCGAAAAAAAAAAAAAAAAATGTCTTAAGTTCTACAGATAAGTTTCCAAATCTGGGGAAAATAAACAGACATCCAGATCCAAGAATTCTAAAGGACACTAAATAAAATAAATCTAGACCAGGACATATAATCAAATTGTTAAAGTCAGACAAAGACAGAATTTTGAAAGCAATTTTGTACCTTTATAAAGGTACAAAAGAACCTTTATAAAACTATCTGGATTTTCCAGCAGAAACCTTGTAGTCTAGAAGTAGGAAGGATGATATATTCAAAGCATGGAAGGAATAAACTGCCAACCAAGAATACTGTATCCTACAAAACTGTCTTAAAAAATAAAGGAGAGTTAAATACTTTCCCAGGCAAAGAAAAGCTTAGGGAGTTCATCATTATTAGAACTGCTTTACAAGGAATGCTACAGAGAGTTCTTAAAGTTGAAAGACAAAAACACTAAATGGTAACACAATATCATAAGTATAAAAATTGTGGTAAAGGTAAACAATTGTAAGTATTAGACAAATACAGGACACTGTATTACTGTAATGGTGTTGAGGAAATCACTTTTAATTCTAACATAAAAGTTAAAAGACAAAAGTATTAAAATACCTATAACTAAAATATGTTAAAGATATACAATATAAATAGATGTGAATTATGACAACTATAGCATAAAGTATATGTGTGGAGGGGGACAAGCTAAAGTGTAGTGTTATTGTGTGTGATATAAATTAAGTCGTTATCAGCTTTAAATGGATTTATGTCTAAGATATTTTATGTAAACCTCAAGGTAACCACATACATACACAAAAACCCATGCACACAGTTACACACACAGAAAACATAAAAGAACCAAAGCATATCAATAGAAAAAACTCAACAAAATACAAAGAGAGACAGCAAGAGAGGAAAAGACAAAAGAATTACAAGAAATTGTCAATTAAGAATGCTATATCCTGCAAAACTGTCTTAAAAAAATAAGAGAGTTAAACACTTTCCCAGGCAAAGAAAAGCTCAGGGAGTTCATCACTATTAGATCTCCCTTACAAGAAATCCTACAGAGAGTGCTAACAGAAAACAATAATATGACAATAGTACATTCTTCCATATAAATAATTAATAAAAATGAATTAAACTCTATAATAACAAGACATAGAATGGCTGAATGGATGAAAAAACAAGGCCTAACTATGTGCTGTTTATAAGAAACTCACTTTAGATTTAAGGACATGCATAGGCTAAAAGTAAAGAGATGGAAAAGGATATTTCATAGAAATGGTAACCAAAAGAGAGCAGGGGTGGCTATATTGACATCAGACAAAATGGACTTTAAGACAAAAACTGCCACAGGAGATTAAAAAATGACATTATATAATGACAAAAGGGCCAATCTACCAGGAAGATATAACAATTATATATGCACCCAATATCAGAACATCTAAATATATAAAGCAGATATTGACAGCACTGAATGGAAAATAGACATCAATATAGTAATAGTAGATTTCAATAACCTACCTTCTGTAATTCATAGAACATTCAGACAGAAGATCAGTGAGGAAACAGTGTAACTGAACACTATAAAACAAATGGACCTAACAGATTATACAGAACATTCTACCCAAAAGCTAAATAATACACATTCTTCTCGAATGCACAGAGAACTTTTCCTAGGATAAATCACACATTGGGTCACAAAACAAAGCATAACAAATTTAAGAAGACTGAGATCAGATCAAGTATCTTTTCTGACCACAGTAGAATGTAATAAGAAATCAATAGCAGAAAGAAAATTGGAAAATTCACAAATATATGAAAATTAAACAACACACTCTTGTACAATCATTGGGTCAAAGAAGAAATAAAAAAAGAATTTAGAAAATACCATAAGACAAATGAAAACAAAAACACAAAATACTAAAACTTAAGGAATACAACAAAGGCAGCACTAAGGGGAAAATTTATAGTGATCAAAGCCTGCATTAAACACGAAGGAAGATCTCAAACAACCAATCTAACTTTATACCTCAAGAAGGTACAAACAGAAAAATAAACTAAGCCCAAAGTTAGCAGAAGGAAAAAAATAACAAAATTTACAGCAGATATTAATAAAATAGAAAATAGAGAATAATAGAAAAACAACAAAAGAAGAGTTGATTTTTCAAAAAAATAAACAAAACTGACAAACTTTTATTAATAGCTAGAATAACTGAAAAAGGGAAAAGACCCACATAAATAAAAATTAAAAATGAAAGAAAAAACATTACAATTGATGCTACGAAAATAAAAAAGACCATAGAAACGATTAAGAAAAATTGCATACTAACAAATTGGATAAACTGGAAAAAATGGATAAATTTTAAGAAACATACAACCTGCCAAAACTGAATCATGAATAGAAAGTGTGACCAACCTATAATTAATATGGAGATTGAATCAGTAATTGAAAACCTCCCAACAAAGAAAATCTTCAGACCAGGTAGCTTTAATGGTAAATTCTACCAGATGTTTAAAGAATTAATACAAATACTTCTCAAACTCTTCTAAAATTCAAGAAAAGGGAATCTCATTTTATGAAGCCAGTATTATCCAGATACCAAAGTAAGACAAAGATACCACAAGATAAGAAGCAATAAGCCGTATTCGTGATGAGTATAGATACAAAAATTCTCAACAAAATACTAGCAGATAAAATCGAACAGCACATTAAGAGGCTCATACACCAGGACCAAGTGGAATTTATCCCTGGGATGCAAGGATTGTTCAACATGTAAAAATCCATTGATATAATATACCATGTTAATAGAGTATTGGATAAAAATCACATGACTATCTTAGATGCAGGAAAAAAAAAACACTTCAGAAAGTTCAACATCCTTTCAGGATTAAAAACTCTAAACAAACTAGGAATCAAAGGGAAGTTTCTAGACATTATAAGGCTGTATAAGAAAAAGCCAAAGATAACATCATACTCAATTGTGATAAACTGAAAGCGTTTTCTCCCAAGATAAATAACAAGACAAGTATAACCAATCTCACCCCTTCTATTCAACATGGCACTGGAAGTCTTAGCCAGAGAAAATAGGCAAGAAAAAGAAAGAAAAGACATCCAAATTGGAGAGGAAAAAGTAAAATTGTCCCTGTTTTATTTGCAGATGACATAATGTTATATGTAGAAAACTTTAAAGATTTCACCAAAAGAACTGTTAGAACTAATAAATTTAGTAAATTGCAGGATACAAAGTCACTCACCATCAAAAATCAATTGTGTTTCTGTACAGTAAGGATGAGTGATCAGAAAAGAAAATTAGAATAAGACTTTCATTTACAATAGCACCAAAAATAATAAATTACATAGTAATAAACTAAACTAAGTAGGCAGAAGACTTTTATACTGAAAACTACAAAACACTGGTGAAAGAAATTAAAGAAGACACAAAGAGAAAGACATCTTGTATTCATAGATTGGAAGACTTGGTATGGTTAAAATGGTCATACTACTAAAAGTGATCTACAGATGCAATGCAATCCCTATCAAAATCTCAAGGGCATTTTGTACAGAAATAGAAGAAAAGTTCTAAAATTCATATGGAATTATAAAAGATTACAAAAAGCCAAATTACTCTGTAGAAAGAAGAACAAAACTGGAGGCATCACATTTCTTGGTTTCAAACGATATTATGAAGCTCCAATAATCAAAACAGGATAATATGGGCATAAGACAGACTTGTGGACCAATGGAACTGAATAGAGAGCCTAGAAATACATAAATGCATATATGACCAAGTGATCTTTGACAAGGGTGTCAAGAATACATTATGAGGGTCAGGCACAGTGGCTCATGCCTATAATTCCAGCACTTTGGGAGACTGAGGTGAGAGGAATGCTTGAGCCCAGGAGTTTGAGAGCAACCTGGGAAACATAGTGAGACCTTGTGCTACAAAAAAATAAAAATAATTAGCCAGGTGTGGTTGAATGTGTCTGTGGTCCCAGCTACTCAGGAAGCTGAGGTGGGAGGATCACTTGAGCCTGGGAGGTTGAGGCTTCAGTGAGCTGTGTTCCGGACACTGCACTCCAGCCTGAGCAACAGTGAGACTGCCTCAGAAAATAAATAAATAAATAAAAATAAAATAATAAAAAAAAAATCAAACAATAAAAAACACAAGGAACAGACAGTCTATTCAATAAACAGTTTTGAGAAAACTGAATATCCACTTGCAAAAGAATGAAATTAGACCTTTATTTTACACCATAAACAAAAATCAACTCAATCTAAAGACTTAAAAGTAAGGCCTGAAACTGTAAAAGGCATAGAACAAAACATAGGGGAAAAGCTTTATGACATTGGTCTTGGCACTGATTTCATGAATATGACATCAAAAGCATAGGCAACAAAAGTAAAAATTGATGAGTGGGATTACATCAAACTAAAAAACCTTTTGCAGAACAAAGGAAATAATCAACAGAATGAAAGGGTAACATATGGAATGGGAGAAAATATTTGCTGACTCTACCTGATTAACTAGAAATATCCAAAATATGTGAGAAACTCCTACAACTCGACAGCCAAAAAAACCCCTGGTAACTTGATTTAAAAATGGGCTAAAGACTTAAAAAGACATTTCTCCAAAGAAGACATGCAAACAGTCAGCAGGTATATGAAAAAAATCCTGTCACTAATTATCAGTGAAGGCAAATCAAAACCACAATGAGATATTACCTCATACCTGTCAAGACGTATATCATCAAAAAGAAAAAGATAAGTGTTAACAAAGATGTGAAAAAATTGAAACCCTTTTACATTTGGGAATGCAAAATGGTGCAGCCAATATGGAAAACAGTAGTGGTTCCTAAAAATATTAGTAATGGAACTACTATATAATCCAGTGATTCCACTTCTGGGCAAAAACCACTTGTACTCCCAAAGCTATTGAAATGAAAAATTGAAATATAAAAATAAAAGAATTGAAATCAAGATCTTGAAGAGATAGTGGTGCACTTCCATGCTCATGGCAGCATTATTCACAATTGCCAAGATGTGGAAACAACCTACGTGTTCATCAATGGATTAATGGATAAAGAAAATGTGGCATCTGTATATATAATAAAGTATTATTCAATCTTTAGAAAGAATAGAAATTCTGCAATATGTCACTATATGAATAAATTTTGAGGTTGCTATGCTAAGTGAAATAAGCCAGTCACAGAAAGACAAATAATGCATGATTCCTCTTCTATGTGAGTAGAGTGGTAGTTGTCAGGGTTTGGGCAGTTACTAATCAAGGAGCATAAAATTTCAGTTAAGCAAGATGAGTAAGTTCTAGAGATCTTCTATACAACATTATACCTATAGTCAACAATACTGCATTGCACACTTAAAAATTGAAGAGGGTTGATCTCGTGTTAAATGCTCTTGCCACAATAAACTGAAATTAATAAGGTAAAAACAAAATGACAAAAAATAAAAAACCCAAATCAAATCTAATAATGGATAAAACTAATTATGTACTATGAACAAGTGGGATGTATTCCAGCAGTACAAGCTAGGTGAATATTTGAAAGTCAATCAGTATAATCTACCCTATCAATAAGCTAAAAGAAGAAAAATCACATGAATACATTAATTAATGCAGAAAATGTACTTGACAATATTTGATAAACCCTTATATTAAAAACTTTCAGCATACAAGGAATGGATGGGGAACTTCCTTGTATTCATAGATGGTTTCTACAAAACACTTATAACTAACATTATACTTAATGATGAATAATGGAATGATTTCCTTCTGAGATCAAGATGAAAGCAAGGAAGCCCATCTTCATTCAGTAAAAGTTCACCTTCACTTCCATAAGACAAGAAGAAGAAATGAAAGGCATACAAAGCAATTAAATGGAGAAAAGATAGATTTTTCAACAAATGGTGCTGCAGTAAGTGGACACCCATAAAAATAAACACAAAAGAAAACAAAACAAAAAACCCTTAACCTGAACCTCACACTTTCATGGATTTTTTTTTTTCAATTTTTGTATCAAGATTGTCCTAGTCTTGCAAAATGATTTGATTTCTTCCCTTCCCTTCCCTTCTCTTTTTAGAAATTATTTAAGGTTGTTGTTGTTTCTTCCTTAAAAATTTAATATAGTTCATCAAGAATGGTGAAGCTTGGTTTTAGGCATCGTTAGATAGGTCTTTATTTGATTTGCTCTTGATTCTTAAGACATGCTTCATTTTTGTTTCAATGGAAAGTCACTCTAACTTGGCAAAATATGAACTCCAAAGTGTATCTCTCTCTTGTGGGAAGCTGCAGAAATTTGTGCTCAGCTTTTTAAAACTCTTGGCTATTGATAACCTCCCTGGGCTCTTTGGAGTCTTGTCTCACCCTGTGTTCTGGAGTCAACCAAGGATTTGCGAGAAGTTTCTACACAGCTTTTGGTATTCACTGCCGTGGGTCTCTCAATTTCCAGTCTCTATCTTCCCCTAAATGGGTCTTCTGACTTCCCAGGGCAGCTTTCTTTTTTTATTTATATTTCTGTCTCGGGCTGGGAAATGCCCCTAGGAAAAAGCTGAACAAATACTATCTTACCTAACCTGTCCCTTTATCTCAAGAATTGAATCCCTTCCAGTCTTAATCTGCTCTTGGCTGCTGCCTTTAATTACAGCAGATTAATCTGCTGTAATCTGCTGATGTGCTGCCTTTACACAGTTGTACTTTGTCCTTCTTTTATAGCTTATGATTTTCTGGGCAAGAGGATCACTCTGATAACAAGCTATTCCACCATTACCCTTAGTAAGGACATAGTAAACTTCATTTTATTGTTAACATTACACTAGAGAATTTACTGATTTTTATCTTATTATTATTGTAAACATTATCGACAATTTCACTTCCATTTCTTCATTATAATTTTGTCTTTAGAAAATGGAATTGTTGTGCTTTTATTAATAGAAGTGTTTTGGCATCATTCTTACATGGTTGCAAACTGGATGCAGAGTTATTGGAGATAGTTTATCCATCCGTTTTTTTCCTAAGTTAATCCATGGGTAAGATAAAAAAAGAAACCACCAAAAGTAAGAATTCCAGAACTCACAAGCATTTAATTCCTGTGTCTATTTATTCACACCAGTAACCTGATGACTGTTAAATACTATTAAGAGTACTTACAAATATTGCCCACCATGATCAAGAAGCTGGACGTGAAGATGTCAGCATGACAGATGATATGGGTTTTCGTTTTTTTTTTTTTTTGCCTTCTCACTTTGGCTTCATAATCCCATTGCTAGTCATGATTAGGGCCTTTTTGTCTTCAAGCTTCAATGAGCTGTGTTCATAAAGGAGCAGAACAATGGTGGAAGAATGAGGGGATAAATGAAGAGGCCATGGAGGAGGGAGTCTATTCTTGAACAATTATAAACTGTTCTTGGGGAATGGTTGGATATATATATTAGTACTCTTGACTTTTGGCAACACGTTTACTGAGAAAATAGCTCCTATTACTCTACAATGAGAGTGTTCAACGTATTAACTGCTCACAGCTCCACTTTATGTTCTTTTCAAATTAATCTCCTCAAAGTCTTTCTTCAAGAATCCATTAGTAGGTCAGAAGGCCTAACATCAGTTTCATTCTCTATTATTCTTTTTCCTCTCATGGCTTTTTTCCTCCCTTGCTTTGATTCTGTTTTTCCTCCTCCTTTTAAAGACTGTAAAATACCTTCGGGATATACTTTTTTCCTTGAAGTTAGAATCCAGAGTATTAGTAATTAGGTGCTTATGGTACTTAGTAATGACATTATTATCATTTAGTAAAATGGTTGTTTGTAAGGTAAAAAGAACATTGTTAATAACTAACATATAGATTTTTCTAAGTAATCTGGGGCATTGCTAGTACAAATCTAAATATAAATATTTTAGGTGGAGGAAAATATTTGCAGGAAATTCAAATTTTCAAACCACCACTCTTCCATCAGGCTTGTAATTTTCAGTAGGTGTGTTGAAAAGTTAATGTATGTAAGACTGGGCATTATAACTTATTCAGTTTAATACTAATGAGCAGTGTTTTTATTTACTTGAAAAACAGAACAGTATTTAAGTGTTCTTAAGGAGAAACACTGCATTTCATTGTTTGTAAAACTTATAGGCAGATCCTTTATTAATCTCCTTATGAAGTTTCTTATCTAATATCTCTCATCTTTTAATAAATATAAATAGGACTTTGAAAACTTTGCTAGGATAAAAGAAGGCTAGATATTATTGTGTATACTAGTCACATGGACCTGGCCAAAAGTTTTAAGCCATGAATTTTGGCCTAAAGAGAGAGTATAAGTGGAAGACAAAACTCTAACCCAAACCTAGAATTATAGACTCAATAATAGACATAAATATCTATATATCCAAATAAAAAGAGTACCACCAAAGAGTCTATAGGGTAGATCCTTCACCTGTTTCTCTGTATCTTATCCTCTAGCTGCCTGGCAATGAAATAAACTTAAGTTAAATTTGGACTAAAAGAGAAAATGCTTCCTCAGATAATTTTATTTGTATCTGAATATATTTGATTTCTTATCATTGCTTTATCTATTGTGAGTTAGTATTACACTTTTTATATTGATGTGTACATATAAAATATGTGGTTAGTATGTATTATTTTTAGAGTACTATAATAACATAAGGACCAAGATGTTGGAATGATGTAGCTGCAACAGTGCTAAACCCATTAATTTACAATTTGATCCATTTACCTAAGTGGTTGCCTTCCTCCCTCAAAAGTCCTTGTGGGTTTCTTTCAAAGCAGTACATTTGTGTGAAGAGGGCTACCCTTTCAGAGATTTTCTTTCATGAATGGTATGTGGGTAATTGCACTCTATTGCTAGACTCTCAAAGACAGCACAAAATGTTTGGTTTTCTAGCTACTAAATTTGAAGTGGTATTTTTTTTTAGAGACATAGGTGAAACTTATAGTTTTATGTAACAGCTAAAATTTGAAATTGTAATGAGGTGAAGAATTCTCCAGAAAGTCCTCACAAGAATGTCTCATGAGATAGGAGTGATACCAAGGGAAAGTGAGAAGGGAGGATGTATCAGGAGAGCACAAAGTAAAGGGCACCTCTAGCGGCCCTGCAGCAGCTGGCAGGTGGAGAGTGGGTGGAAGCTGAAATCATCTTGGTCTCTTCCTGTTCTGGAAGTAATGCTCAGTGAATTAGGGAAAATGAGGAAGTGAGATAGAGAGGTAAAACACAGAAGGGCAAAGTGCTGGAAAATCTTGGTAATAATATTAAAAATTTTTCTGAATTGGTGGATGAGGCAATAGAGAATAATTGCAGTGCAAGAGAATGGAAGAAGAGAAAAAAATGATTTTTATAACATTGCTGTGGGTTGTAAATTCTCTTAAATTTTATTTGATATGCAAGGAAAGACTGCGATTATTTCAAAATTACTTTTTGTTGCTGTGCTGTGCTGCTTTGAATGTGACTTTGAGTTAAGCCTGAGCCACATGGGGTCCTAGATTTATTTTATTCACAAAATTCCTGGTTTCTAAGTGTGAAAAAGATACATTAAAACCTGATTTATCTTTTAGAATAAGAGGTTCAAAACTGAGAATAGAAAGAACAACAGTCTCCTTGAGTTCTAGCTCTAAGTCTTCCACCACGTGCCTGTAGGACTTACTTTGGGGAGTTTGGAACAGTTCTGGACCACATTTTCTTAATTTGTAAAAGAAAAGATCAGATGAGGTAATTGAAAGGCTAACTCTCAGCTCTGAAAGCTTGTGATCTTTGGGTTAAAAATGTCAGCATGAGCAAATGCAATATTGTATTGTTAATGGCTGTTAGCATGCTTATAAAACAATAATTTCAATAATAAAACATTATCCCTCCATGAGTCCTTTTTTCTAATCAGGAATTATCTATGTATTATTTAAGTATGTCTCATTTAATTTTGACAATAGCCTTACAAGGTGGAGGTTGCTATCCTCATTTTATAGTTGAGGAAATGGAGACTTAGGAAATTTAAATTAGCTGAGACCAGAAGGTTTTAGCTAATTGGTACAAGAAGTGAGATTTGAAACAGGTCTGTCTGAGTCAGAGGTCAGGCTGACCAGCATCATGGGAATTTCCCAGCAATTCCCAGAACAGGGTTTCTCATGGAACTGTCACTGAGTAACCTGGAGCCCCATTGTGGCATCCAGGTTAACCTTCTCTAGCACTGTAGCATTCACTGAGTCAAGACCGGCTGCTATTTCCTTCCTCTTCGAAAAAACCACTATCCATATTCAAGGTGTGCCTACAGCTTCCAGTGTTCTGTGCAAGGTTAGCACCCAGCAACTCCTGGGTTCTATGTACAGAGGTGCAGAAGGGCCCAGAATCACAGTACATATCAGGAAAAACAGTTCTGAGGGTCTGAGGGTCTGAAATATATACATATATATGTATATATTTTATATGTGTATGTATATGTATGTATGTATGTATGTGTGTGTGTGTATATATACAGAATCCTTCCCTGTCACCCAGGCTGGCGTGCAGTGATGTGATCTCGGCTCACTGCAACCTCTGCCTCCTGAGTGGCTGGGATTACAGGTGTGTGCCACCACATGCAGCTAATTTTTGTGTTTTTAGTAGGGACAGGGTTTCGCCATCTTTGCCAGGCTGGGCTTTAACTGCTGACCTCAAGTGATCTGCCCGCCTTGGCCTCCCAAAGTGCTGGGACCACAGGCATGAGGCACCGCACCTGGCCTTTTTTGTTTGTTTGTTTTTGCCAAATATGATTTAAAACCAGTCCACAGCCAGACAGGTTGTAAATAAACTATGATGGTCATCCTTCTCTCATCTGCCCCTTCTACCCTAAGGCAAACACATTCCTCCATTCTCTAGTTACAAAACCCAAGCTCCCATGTATTTCTAGGTCCTTCCCTGATGGGAAAGGGAGAATGGTATGTGAAGCTGTCTGCATTTATTTTAGCCAGCCAAAATGCCACCTTCCACCCAAATCAAATTTATGGAGGAAATATCTCAGCTGAGTCCTGGACACAAAGAGTTTGTTGTTTTGACATCTAAATTAGGCCATGAAAGTTTAGGGAATGCATCCGGTCTTCTCCACATAAATTTTTATGCATAATTATGGTCTTTCCACGTAGAATTAATTGATTTTTCTTCTGTAGTCTTATACCATATTTATTTATAACTCGATTATAATATGGATCCTACTTTTTTCTTGCATGACCATGATTTATGTATTTGCCTTATCTCTCCTTCTGGATTGTAAATTTCTTAAGGCCAGGTACCACATTTATAAAACTAAACTGAATATTTAAATCTTTAGAAAGATAACTTAAATATTTATGATATGCTTCTATCATATATCTGTGAAACATCTAAAGTTAAGTTTTAAAGTTCAGAATAATGACTTTAACTTAGAATTCAAGGTTAGCTAAGATACTTTGAATTATTTCTTTATAGTAAATGAAATTTTAGGAAAGAAGATTATTAAGATATATAACATGTTCTTACCACTCAGCCAAGTCAGATCCTAACAGCAGGAGAAATTCTGTGAAATAGAAAAGAAAGGCATCTTTCTTTTTCTATTGACAGATAATCACACTCCACAAAACCAGGATACTTTCTTATTCTGGGGCACAGAACGGTGTACCTACAGCCATTCTAGGCTTATTAAAGGTGCAAATTATCATTTCTGTCTCAAATTCAGTCCCTAAAAGGATAAAGACATACAGGATAAATAACATACTTCAATCAAAGTGAGACGATTACTTTATTAGAATATATGTGTTGTTAAAAATTTTAAGCTTTATTTACTTTGATTCCATCAGAGATAGTTAGTCTTATTGTCATTCCAAAGCACTTTGGAGTTATTTATCCTGTTATTTGTTGTTTGGAATATGTCCTTTTCCTCTCACTCCAGAAAAGATCAATGTATGAAGTTTTAGAAGTTTTGGCTGATAAATTCTGAAAAGTCAATAAAGTGACATTTACATTAGAGATCCTTACAATTAAATTTGTATTAGGAGTTCTCTCTCTCTCTCTCATCAATCATCTATCCATCCATCCATCCATCTACCTACATATCTATCCATCCTTCAATTTATGTGTATTCTTAGTCCAAGAAGCTGCCTTTGATAATCAAATAATCCTCAAATTTTGCAAGCATGGTCTTCCTCCTTTCCTTCCTTGTTCCTTCTTCCTTGCCTCTCTTCCTTCTTTCATTCAATTTTTCTGTCCTTGAATTCCTACTTTTGGCCAGGCACTGTATACAAAGGAAATACAAACCTTAATAATATCAAGGTTGGAGGACTTTACAGCATAGCCATGACGCAAACTGGAAAACAAGCCATTTTACAGATAAGATAAGCAGCTTTCATGGTTATATTCAAGGTAAAATGAGAGCAGAGAAAAAAAAGCAGGCACAAAAAAGAGATAACATTTGAGTTGAAATTTGAAAGATGAGTGAGTAGGAGTTTTATACAGACATTTCAGGCAGAGTGAATTATATATGCCAAGATATAGAGGAGGGGTGTGAGTCAACAGGGCATGTTCAAAGTATTAGAGACATTCAGTATCGCCTATGAGGCAAATTGTGTAGGAGGCATGGGGGATGGGATTTGGAGATGGTGACCTTGGCTGTCATGCTAAGCAGTTTGTTCTTTATCCCAAAGGCTTAGGGAGCCCTTGGAAGATTTTAAGCAGGGAATGATAAACTCAGATTAGCATTTTAGAAGGATGGCAGGGCAAGACTGGAGGAAAGGTACAGGAAAGTAAAGTTGGCCTTTCTCCTTATATCCTTATACATCATTATATTATCTTACTCCAGGTAAGACATGTTTGAGGGACTGAATAAGGGCAGTGGTAATGAGATGGAAAGCAGGGAAAGTTAAAGAGTTGCTTAGGAAATAAAGTTTACCTAAGTCAGTGATTGGATAAGGGGGAAGGCAAGAGAGACTGTATAGTTTTTTTTCAGCCCTTACTGCATTCCGTATATTTCTCATTTGAATTGTTTTATTAAACATTGAACTTCGGCATTTCATATGCTCTCAAATAATCTATTGACCAGAATAACCTATGTGCATTAGTTGAAAAGTTTTATTTTGAGCTCTACCATCAAATCATACATGGGCTTCCACTAAATTTCCAATAGTTTGGATTTGGAGTGAGAGATTTTCTTTCAGAGATCTCTGGAGTACCTCATAGGTCTGTATTCCTGGTAGACTGCGCTGAGATGACTTGCTTTTTACAAGTTTTGCCCATCAGGTGGGTGGTCTCCAGCTACCACTCTTAAACCTTTTGACGTAGTCTTATTTATAAGCATGTAAACTCTTTTAAAAATATCTGATTTGTCAGAGCAAACACTCCAGGAAGCCTCTGAGTTCTTGTGGTCTTTTCAGCATACCATAAAGATGTATCTTACCTCTGGCAAGATTAGAAAGCATATTGGTTAATTGTCAGATATTCTGATTTGAAACAATTAGATCTATGTGATTCCTGTAATTATTAACACGAAACTTTTTGGCAGTTTTAAAAGAATTTTTTTTGAGAAAATGCTGTAGTTGGCGTGATTCCTGTTTTTAACTTGTGTTTAACATTCTCCTTTTGTTCCATCCTGAATAGTTGGAGGAGTGCATGATTGAGCCTGTCAATTTGAAATATGGTTTTTAGATTTCAGGATATGGTAGAGATATTTTTTCCTCTTTTCTTCACATGACTGCAAGAGTTAAGTAGCTATTTTGGATGATATTTTTGTTCCCATTTTGTGAGGCATTCCACTCAGAATATTCAACTCTTACTCATTCCAATAATAATAATAACAATAATAATGCTAGCTAAAGTTTATTGAAATATAGGTATATTTTGGTACTACATAAATTCATGTTTTCTATGATTTATCTCATATAAGCTTCACAATAAGACTGTGAGTGAATGTTGTTATAGTCATTTTACAGATGAAGAAACTGAGGCATAGAAAGTTTGAGAAATTTCTTTAATGCTAAATAGCTAATACAAACAGAGCTGGGATTTGAAACCAGTCTGTCTGACTCTAGGATCTTAATCACTTTACTATATCAGACTCTCTATATTTTTTCTTAAATATGAGTGTATATATACATAATCTTAGAAACAAACATTTTCAAGACTGGCAATCAGATGACTTCATCTTGCACTTTGTTTCTTGTGTTTCTAGCTAGGTGTGTAATTTTATAGCATCAGTGATTTGCTTAAAGTAAAATTCTGTTGGTTGAAAACAGTAACAAATGAATATACATGTGACAAGCAGGTAGGGTTTTCCTTAGAAAAATAGATTCAAGTTTTAACTTTTACTGGGTTTGGGCAGAAGTGTTCTAAAATGTGCATTCAACTTAGTGAGAACCTTTTAACAGTGACAAGTCTGATGTTTTCAATCTATAACCACAGCTCTGTTGAAAACCTCAGGCACTTTTTTCACTTCAGTTGGTAGTGCATAAAATTGTTTTAAAAGTAGGTGTCTTCTGACTGGGGGAATTGCAAATATCCATTTTTATTCAAAAACTTGAATTATAGGTTATATCTTACACATATGAGAAATATGGCTTAATTCAAAAAATTCCTGAAGTATTCAAACTCAGAAAGTAGAGAATATCACTAAAGTTCAGGGACTTTAGGGATGGAAACTAGCTGCAAGGAAAATTGTGAAGTAGGCAGCTTGCTCTCTTGGTTATCAGCCTTCCCAGTGCACACTCTCTCCTTTTTGTCTGGGATAGCAAGTGTCTTTGGGCCTCACATCCACTAAGATTGTCTTCCTGATTCTTTGTAGATCTGGCTTCCAAATGATTGAAAATAAGGGTATTGAAAGGGTAAGATACCCTTCCAATGATATTTTTGTTTTAAAGAAATAGAGATTTTACCTAAAAGGATGAATATATAACAAATTTTAGGCAGGAACCAGGAAATAAAGGTAGTTATTTATGCTCATGGGGCCTTCTGGTCCTTCTAAAAAGCACAGCAATATTTGTCTATATGTGGAGCTGGCCCTGTCTCTTTAGCTAATTCTTCACTAGTCAAATTAGTCAGTCAACCACATTCAAATGTCCAGTGTATACAAAGGAGATCATAGCAATGATTCATGTCCTTTAATTTCAAACTAATGTGAGATAAAGGAACTAAAGATAATAAAAATTACAATTAACACTTGTTTAATGTGTCACAGTTTGCAGAAAACACTTTTTATATGCATCATCTCATTTCATTATTTCTGCTTTATAGCCAATGACACTAAGCTTTAGAAAGAATCTGAGCCAGTCTCAAGTCATCTGCAAACTGAGGGCTTGAACCATTGTCATAGCCTCCTACAGTTCTTGGGACATGGTAGCTAAGTAAATATTGATTTTCTTTCTTATTTCTCACTTGTTTTCTGCCTTCTTGCCCCCATTCATTGTTCCCTTCCTTTCTTCTTTAAACCTGTCAACTCATCAATTCTCCCTCCCTATGATTTATATGAAATAAAAACCATATAAATGTGTAATATCAGTAGTATCACATAAATTTTTAATAATAATTTGTCAAGAAAACTTCGTGTGAAAAAATAAGTATGTGTGTATATATATATATATATAATCCTTAGCAAATATAAGTTTGTGATGAATATTAATGAGGGAATGTATGGTGAATGAATGAGTAAATCAACCAGTTAGAGCAGTGGAGAAATCTAGGCAAATTGAGTCCAAGAGAAGTAATGGTGTGGGCATCTGAAAGACTTTTTGGCCTCCCCCCTTCTCTTAATGCATGCCTAGTCACTGTCTAGTGATCTCATTTACTTTGCCCCTTAATGAGCCATTTACTCAAAGACAGCTTTCACAAATAAAGCCTCTAATTTAGAACTGAGTTTCTTATATGTTTTAGTTGTGGGAAGTCATAAAAATTAGGGCAACATCTGTATAATCAGAAAATTGTCATTTTTGATCTTGCTCCTTCTCTCTGCCATATGCTTCATTGTGTTGTGGAGTCTGGAAGGCAGAAGCTGATGCTGTACATGTGTTGGACGGTAGGATGGTCTCATAGCTCATGGCCTGGTAAAAGTGACCTTGTAGCTTGGTCCTTCAGCATCATCACGTTGTCTCCATGTGAGGCAGGGGTGGGGAGGAAGTGATGATGGGGGTACTGGAAGGCCCAACGCCATGGCTGGGAGTTGGACAGGAGACAGGTGAGAGTGTTGTATAGAGCAGAAAACACAAAGAGGTGTGTTAAATGTAGGCAGGCAGGACAATCAGATGTGTCACACGAAAGCCAAGAGGACACAGCAACTGAGGCAGATAAGAGTTAGAACACCTGGGTTCGAGGCTCAGCCCCCAACAGCTCGTTTCCCATATGGACTCAAGCAAGTCCTTTTGTGTGTAATAAATCTCAATTTCCTTGAAAAGAAATACAAAAGGATATCGGTATCTTTACTTCTTATCATGAAGATGGTCTCAAAATCAGAAGAGATAATGCAATCCATACTTGTTTACCAAGACCACTTGAAATATAAAAGGGGATAGATCCCAAAGGAAAACCAGGGTGTCTTACCAGTAGAATTGGGAAAAGATACTGTGTAAGCAAAAACAAAAGGTGTTCACTAGTGGAGAGGACAGTAGGGATCTCTTTGGTAGATTTTCCTTATTAATAAAATAATAATGAAAGCAGTGGGTTAGCAAGTGTTCAAAAACTGGTTCCCCTCCTCCCTAAATACATACACTCACATAAAATTATACAATTATATATTTATAATATAAAGGATATGTAGCCCAAAATTTACAAATAATAATACAAAATATAATACTCTTTATTGGAAATCTCAAGTGGCCAAGTGATTCCCATAAAATGCTTTCATTGATTTTTGTCAAATTTTTATATCCATAGCCAACTTAATGACTGTAATTGATGAATGAATATAGTTCCAACAGGTATGTTGGTTCACATTTATATTTATGTTAATGATTAAGATGAAAAGCAAAACAAAAAACTTGTATGCTCGAACTTCATTTGTCTTTCAAAGACATGAGTGAGTTCTTTGTCGAATTAGCCTTCAAATAAAGATAACAGCCTAACAGCCTTCAAATACAGATATACCTCAGAGATATTATGGGTTCTGTTCCAGACCACTGCAATAAAAGTGAGTCATATAAATTTCTGGTTTCCCAGAGAACATAAAAGTTGTGTTTATACTACTGTAGCCTATTAAGGATGCATTAGCATTATGTATAATCAACAATGTCTGTACCCTAATTTAAAAATACTTTATTGCTAAAACATGCTAATGATTATCTGAGACTTTAGCTAGTCACAATTTTTTTTTTTTTTGAGACAGAGTCTCACTTTGTTGCCCAGGCTGGAGTGCAGTGGTGCAATCTCGGCTTACTGCAACCTCTGCCTCCTGGGTTCAAACGATTCTCCTGCCTCAGCCTCCTGAGTGGCTGGGATTACAGGCGTGTGCCACCACATCTGTCTAATTTTGTATTTGTAGTAGAGACAGGGTTTCACCATGTTGGCAGGCTGGTCTCTAACTCCTGACCTCAAGTGATCCGCCCACCTTGGCCTCCCAAAGTGCTGGTATTACAGGTGTGAGCCAGAGCACTCAGCCTAGTCATAATCTTTTTGCTGGGGGAGGGTCTTGCCTTGATGCTGAAGGGTGCTGACTGATCAGGGCAATGGTTGAGGTCATTGTGGCAATTTCTTAAGATAACAGTAAAGTTTGCCGCATCGACTGACTTTTCCTTTCACAGAATATTTCTCTGTAGCATGTGATGCTGTTTGATAGCATTTCACCCACAGTATAACTTCTTTCAAAATTGGAGTCTATCCTCTCATACCCGCTACTGCTCTCCATCAACTAAGTTTATATAATATTCTAAATCCTTTGTTGTCATTTCAATGATATTCATAGCATCTGCACCAGGAGTAGATTGCATCTCAAGAAACCACTTTCTTTGCTCATCCACAAGAAGAAACTTATCTGTTCAAGTTTTTTATCATGAGATTGTAGCAATTCAGTCCCATACTCAGGCTTCACTCCTAACTCTAGGTCTCTTGTTAATTCACCACATTTGCAATTACTTCCTCCTCTGAAGCCTTCAACTCCTCAAAGTCATCCAGGAGGATTAAAATCAACTTCTTTCTGGGTCCTATTAATGTTGATATTTTAACTTCCTTCCATGAATCATGAATGTTCTTAATCTAGAATGATTAATCCTTTCTAGAAGGTTTTCAATTTACTTTGCCCAGATCCATTGGAGGAATCACCATCTCTGGCAGCTATAGTATAATAAAATGTATTTTTAAATAATAAAATTTAAAAGTTAAAATGACTCCTTGATCCATGGTCTGCAGAATGGATGTTGTTTTAGCAGGGATGAAAACAATTGTCTTATACATCTGCATCAGAGCTCTTGGGTGACTATGTGCATTGTCAATGAGCAGTAATATTTTGAAAGAAATGTTTTTTCTGAGCAGTAGTTCTCAACAGTGGGCTTAAAAGATTCAGTAAGTTATGCTGTCAACAGACAAGTTGTTATCCAGGCTTCATTGTTCCATTTACAGAACACAAGCAGAGTATAATAGATTTCGCATAATTCTTAAAGATCTACGATTTTCAGAATGGTAAAAGAACACTAGCTTTAAATTAAAGTCACCAGTTGCACTATCCCCTAACAAGAAAGTCATCCTTTTCTTTGAAGCTTTGAAGCCAGCCATTTTCTCTCTAGCTATGCAAGTCCTAGATAACTTCTTCTTCCAATAGAAGGCTTTGTCTGCATTGAAAATCTCTTGTTGAGTATAGCTACCTTCATCAATTATCTTACCTAGATCTTCTGGATGACTTGCTGCAGCTTCTACACTAGCACTTGCTGCTTCACCTTGTGCTTTTAAGTTATGGAGATAGCTTCTTCCCTTCAACTTTATGAACCATCCTCTGCTAGCTTCATACTTTTCTTTTGCCACTTCCTCACTTCTCTCAGCCTTCATAAAATTAAAGAGAGCTAGGACTTTGCTCTGAATTAGACTTTGGCATAAGAAACTGTTGTAGCTGGTTTAATCTTCTTTCCAGACCATTAAAACTTTCTCCATATCATCAGTATGGCTGTTTTGTTTTTTTTCATTAAAAAATGTTATGGATACATAATAGTTGTACTTATGGGATACATGTGGTATTTTGATACAAACATACATTGTGTAGTAATCAAATCTGGGTAATTGGGACATCCATTATCTTAAACACTTGTGATGAGAACACCCCAAATCTACTTTTCTAGCTATTCTAAAATATACAATACATTTATTGCTAATTATAGTCACCCTATTGTTCATTGGAGCACTAGCTCAATATTTTTCTAGCTGTATTTTTTCACCCATTAACCAGCCCCTCTTAAATCCCCTCTCCTTACTACCCTTCCCAATGTCTCATAACCACCATTCTATTCACTACCTCCATGAGATCAATCTTTTTTTGGCTCCCACATATGAGTGGGAACACGTGACATTTGTCTTTCTGTGCCTGGCTTATTTCATTTAACATAATGTTCTCATTCTCCATTTACATCCATGTTGTTGCAAATGACAAGATTTCATTCTTTTAGTGGCAGAGTAATATTCCATTGTGTGTATATATCACATTTTAAAAATTCATTCATTCATTGATGGGTACTTAGGCTGATTCCATTTCTTGACTATTATGAATAGTGCTGCAATAAACCTGGGAGTGCATATATCTCTTTGATATAATGATTTCTTTTCTTTTGGGTATATACTCAGTAGGGGGATTGCTGGATCATATAGCTCTATTTTTAGTTTTTTTGAGGAACCTCCATACTGTTCTCCATAGCGGTTATACTAATTTACCTTTTCACTGGCAGCGTGTGTGCATTCCCCTTTCTCTGCATCCTCACCAACGTTTGCCATTTTTCCGTCTTTTTGATAATAGCCGTTTCAAATGGGGTGAGGTGATAGCTCATTGTGATGTTAATTCACATTTCCCTGATGATGAGTAACACTGAGCATTTTTAATATACCTGTTGGCCATTTGCATGTCTTCTTTTGAGAAATTCTATTCAGATCTTTTGCCCGTTTTTAATCAGATTATTTAATTTTTTTGCAATTGAGTTGTTTAAGTCCCTTATACATTTGCACTGTTAATTTCCCTCAAGAAATTTGTATTTGCATTCACAATTTGGCTAACAGTTTGGCACAAGAAGTCTAGCTTTCAGTCTGTCTCAGTTTTTGATATGCATTTCTCACTGAGCTCAATTATTTCCAGCTTTTAATATAAATTGAGAGATGCACAACTCTTCCTTTCACTCAAATGCTTAGAGGCCATTGTAGGGTTATCAACTGGCATAATTTCAATATTGTTGTGTCTAAGGGAGTAAGGAGGCACAAGGAGAAGGAGAAGGGGAATGGCCCATTGGTGGGCCAGTCAGAACACACACAACATTTATCAATTAAGTTCACCATCTCATATGGGTGTGGTTCATGGTGCCCCCAAACAATTACAACAGTGACATCAAAGATCGCTGATCACAGATCATTATAACAAAGATCACTGATTACAGATTACCATTGTTATTGTTTAATAACAATTAAAATTTTGAAATAGTGCAAGAATTACTAAAATGTGACACAGAGACACAAAGTGAGTACATTTTGGAAAAATGGCACTCATAGATGCTTGATGCAGTGTTGCTACAAACCTTTAATTTGTAAAAAATCCAATATCTATGAAGCACAATAAAATGTAGTACAATAAAATTAAGTATGCTTGTACTGGAAAAATGTATTCTTATAATGTGATGGCTACAGAATGACATACTTTAACGTTTAATCTGCTTTAGTAACATTTTCTGTATCACTTTGTGCTATAGACTGAATTGTGTCCCCTCAATATTTATATGTTGAAGACCTAACCCCTGATGTAAATTCATTTGGAGATAGAGGCTATACAGAGGTAACTGAGATGAAGTTATGATTGGGGCTGTATTACAAGACATATGAGAACTTGCTCTCTCTCTCTCTGTGTGTCTCTCTCTGTATCATACAAGACTACCGTGAGAAGGTGGCCATCTGCAAGCCAGGAAGAGAGCCCTTACCAGAAACCAAACCCTCCTGGACTTTGATCTTGGGTTTTCTAGCCTCTGGAAGTGTGAGAAAATAAATTTCTGTTTTTTAAGCCACCCAGTCTACGGTCCTTTCTTTATCATTACTTCATGTAAGTAGATTAATTAATACACATTCTTAAGTCTAGTTCAGGTTTTGGCAAATTATGATCCTCAGAACAAACCTGGCTCACCACAGGTAAAAGTCTGCCATACTAATTTATTTACATACATATGATATGTACATATATATGATATTTGATATATATATTTGATATATGGGATATGATATTTGATATATATTACATATATGTGATATTTACATATATTTACCTATATATCTGATAACTTTTGTGGAACAATGGCAGAATTGATGAGTTGTGGCAGATATTACATGGCCTTAAACATCTAAAGTATTTGCTATGTGGCCTTTTACAGAAAACATTTGCCAACCCTGGTGTAGGCAATCAAGACTTGTAAGTAGCATTTGCTGATTTCCTTGGTATAAATATTCACACCATGGCAGATTTCAAGCTGTCCATGTAATATCACTGAACAGAGTTGGGATGAGATGTGCAGTAGTGGTGTTTCCACCATAGTTAAAATAGATATAAATAACTTCAAAAGCACATAATACTAATGTGTTCTAAAATAATTGGAAATTGTTAACTTTAAGTATTTACCTTTGTTTTTAACATTATTAACTTGCAAGTTTATATAATTTTTAATAATGGCTGTGTTTAACAAGCGGTTTGCAAAATTCCTATGTAACAAACAATTGACTCTCATGAGCCAATGTGAGCCAGTTTCAAGTCATCACAGCTCTCTTTAAATTCCAGGTAGTATTTAAGTTTTCTTTTAAAGCTACATTGCAGTAGCCTTAAATATTTATGTTTAGCATAGTCCATAACATGGATTTTCTAAAACAGAAGAAAAAATATATTTAGAAATTTACTTTTGAGTGTTTTTTAAAGGCACAAATTAGTTTCATATCTTTCTTCTAATTGTTTTCCAAACTTTCCTGATCATAAGTATCACTTGGAATGCTTGTTAAAAAGATAAAGATGCCTGCCTGTGGAAAAGAAGGGATACAGGAAAAAAAAAATTTCTCTCACCAGGTTACCGAAGATAAAAATAATGGCAAAACTTTAAATGAATAAAAGTATGGGGAAAGCTTTGAGACTATGTAGTGTTAGTGGTAAATTGGAAAAACTCTTCTAGAGTGCTTCAAAATGTGAAATATTCATGGATTTGATTAAACAATTTCATCTCATTAATTTTTTTTTACTTTAAAGAGATAATGATACAAATGTGAACTCGATTAAGTGATTTTTTTTTTTTTTTTTTTGAGACGGAATCTTGCTCTGTCGCTAGGCTAGAGAGCAGTGGCGTCATCTTGGCTTACTGCAACCTCCACCTCCTGGGGTCAAGTGATCCTCCTGCTTCAGCCTCTCAAGTAGCTGGGGCTATAGGTGTGTGCCACCGTGCTCAGCTAGTTTTTTGTATTTTTAGTAAATATGGGGTTTCACCATGTTGGCCAGGATGGTCTTGATCTCTTGACCTCATGATCCACCCGCCTCGACCTGCCAAAGTGCTGGGATTATAGGTGCAAGCCACCATGCCTGGCTGAAGTGATGTTTTAATGGAAAAAAATTGGAACAAACTTAAATGCCAGTTCATAAGGCACATGTATACCAAAGAGCCATTCCGACAGGTAACTTACATTATAACATATACCTTTATTATAATGAAATAGAGTTGGCCTGTGGTTATTAACAGTTCCAGGTAAAATCCAGGGCTGGCTGCTGAACTTTTACACTGGGAAGTTTAAAATAGCAAACTAGTTGAAAGTGAATGGTGAGGACTTCAAAGAACAATATATTTAAACCTTGATTGTTGCTTATTTAGGGTGGTTTTTGGAAGGAAATGCTTGTAGAGATCATTGGTGTTATTGATCAATTCCAAATTATCCAACACTTTCTAGGATCCAATTTTGCTAATATAAGTTTTACAATACTTTGCCTTATTTGCAGGCCTAGACCCCTCAAAAGCCTCCAAAGTCAGTTAGTCATACTACATTGGCCTCTTTTCAGCTAGAAATTTTATCCTTATAAATGTTTTAAATTCTAAACTGAATATGTACTATGTGTTCTCCTAAGATTGATCATATCTTTTTTAGCCCCCTTTTGTCCTGGCCTGACACTTAAGAGACAGTGATCTCTAAGTCCCTTGAGCAGATTTTTTCTATACTTACAGTGGACCCTTTTTCTCCACCAAATCATCTTATTAAGAAGAAGATTAGACCACTGATGTATTATCTACCCCATATTTTGTCTTTAAAGACTGAGTCCAAGTAGGTTAGAGGCCTGGTTCTTAGACTGGTAGTTGGGTGCCCTCGGTGCACATGGGATAAACATGCAAAGCTTTATTCTATGAAAAATGATAGTCAAATTGGTTTATATTACAACCAATAATCATTCATTACAGAGTGTATTACATATTTCTTTTGGATTTTATGCTAAACCAGGAGAATTCAAAGATATTTTGAAATTGTTGCTAATAGAACTTAGGGATCTTTCACAATTCCTAATCAACACATCCCAACTGAGACTATAGTAGGTTCATATTTTCACTCTTCTGTGCCATTAGGGAGTTCATGGAAGCTTTAGAAACGTATCGAGTTGGAGGCCTGATTTCTGCTTTCTAGAGTGTTATACTATCCAGCTTGCTGTTGGATTCCTTTCCCTTATACTTGGCCAGCCCTTCCATGTTGATGTATAGGCACACATGGACTTACTCCCTGATACCTTCCCATAGCCACAGAGCTTCCTTAAGATTCACCTGTCAGATCTGTTCAAGGTAGTGCTGATCCCCCATGCGAAGTGTGTTTTCATGCTTGCTTAGGGGCTTTACTGAGTTTTCAAGGCAGACATTGTCTGCATGGCTGGTGTCCTCCAGCTTTGATTAAAGTAATTCACATAATTCAAATGAACTAATGTGAACATAGGTACCCAACTCACATTATCTTCCCATTCCTGTTTCATGGATGCTAAAGAGCACCTTAAAGAGATAGGGGTTGTAGCATTTGGAGAAACCAATAGAGGAAGCTGGCAGCATTTCTTCAGATATTCCTTCTCTGGAAACTGCTAAGTTTAGAGAGGACTTGAAGGGCACTAAAGTTCTTCCATGACTACAGATACCTGCAAGAGACTTAACCTGCCCATCTGTGACACCAGCACAGGCAACAGTCATATTCTTACTCTTATCACACCAGCAACAACTTTTTATTGATTTTTTTTCAGGGTTCAGAGAGTAGAGTTTAACTGTTAGACTTATCTCTGTCCTCGTGTTGCTAGGCTATTTGGATTGGAAGTCACAGGAGCAGAAACTCTTAGTAATGTTGAAAAAAAGTTCGATTAGCTTTCAAGTATTTCACTCAGTGGGTGAATCAAAAAATTATTTTGAATCTGAAGGTTACTCATGTAATAATTAAGATGACACATTTCAAACTCACCCTTCCTGACAAGTATTTCTTTAAAGAGACACTGATGCCTCATAGAAAACTTGCAAGACATGACACATCAGCAGAAATTGTTTCTGTACAGAATGTTTTCCAAAGATTTTTTCCTGAGTAATCACTGGCATTTCCCCGCCTTTTTCTATAGTCTTTGCAAAACCTTCTGTTACTTCGTGCTTGTTATTTTTTGTGCTGTTAGTAAAGGTTTCATTTTTTAAACAACTTCTAAAACCACAGTATAGGTAAAATTGGGTTTAAAATAAGTCAAATGCTCTGATTTGAATACTGATTAGGATGAAGCACACTCATCAATAAACATGGAGCCACAATGACCTCAGGAGGACAAGGAGCTTGTGATGTGCATCAATTGTGTTTGGGAAATAGCTTTTACTTATGACGCTGAAGTCTGCTTAAATCCAGGTTCTCGAATGTAAAGGACACGAAGCTTCTACCTCAACTGCCAGCACTGCATCAGGCAAAGCTTCTATTTTTGTAAGGAAGTCAAGCAGCATAATAACAACATAGTCGTTTCTCTAGATCATCTTTCTCCTTTTCCTACTCCAAATTGCTTTTTAGGGGTATTAGGAGAGGCTTTCCATCCTGGACATGCACTTAGGGAGGTAATGAATCATTATTCCTAAGCCATATTCTTATTCTATTGCACAGATTTAAAAACAGAAGAAAAAAATCAAAATGCACTAATTTCCTGTGAGAGGAATAGGATGGTTTCATGCAGTATGACTGGATATTGATCCTGTAATAGGCTGATGAAGGGCAGTGGCTGGGAATTCAATGCAATTTATGTGATTGCTGCAGGAAGGGTCTGTTTAGGTGCCCTGCAAAGGAGTTAGGGAGCATCTGATAGCACTGAGCATTTCAGCCTCTGTTTGGGGAGCTCATGGGCACAACTTTTGTAGTGTGTCCCACTGGGCTTCAGTGGCAAACAGAATATAAGTCAGCTGGAAGCTTTCCCTCATCCTGGAAGCCCAGCTCCAACAGCCTAAGGCTATGTGCCTTGGACTAGGATGGATGCCAGCTCCAGGAGGAAGAGGAGTGGTTGTGCAGGTCAGAGTGGGCAGCTCCATTCTGCCCCATTGGTAACTGGAGCCCCAGGGGGGACACTAAATTTGTGCAGATGAAAACCTTATCTAGAAATTTGTGCCTGCTGGATGCCGCTCTCCCACTCATGTACCCAACCTCGGCATTTCTCTCTCGCCCCTTTCCTCTTCTTCCTAGTTGCTGTTACCTCCCTCATGAAAGCTAAGACTCAGAGCAGAAATTTTCCTTATTTGTTCCTGGAGAAACCTTCCACGATGTGGTAATTTCAGTACTAATTTGAAACTGAAAAAAAAAATATGGTGATGGGGAGGAGGTAAGGAAGAGGGCAGAAAGAGATTAAAGATTAAAAAAGAGTAAAAAAGAGAGAAGCCACATGCAATCAGGAGAAATTCCTGAAAGCAGCAACCCTTTGAGGAATTTACAGCTCTGCTGATGCCTATTTAGCCACCCATCTGAAAGATCCCGGCAGGTTAATAAGCTTTGACAACTGGCGGCTGCATCTCATTTTTTTTTCACAGCTTTATGAAATACTCTACAGACCCCAGCTTATTGATATTAATGTTGTAACAGCTGCCCTGGCTCACCTGGTGTGTTATCAAATGCTGTGTGCTCAGCCCTGCCATGTGCCATGCCCTTGAGCTGCTTCCTATTCTGCACACAGGCCTGACTAGCAGGAGCCATCCCGCACCTTTTGCAGGTGTCTAGGGCAAACCTTTCAGCACAGGTGCCCTCATGTCACTTCCAAATTGGGATCCTGGTGATTCGTTCAGATTTGACACAATTTGGTAGATTTCAAGGTGTAAAATGTCCTGAAACACAGGTGCTGGGGAAAAGATGTGCTTTGTTTTAGTCCCAGGCAGCTTTTGGCTACATTCTCATGAAGGAAATAACTCATGGGAAAGTAATTAAATGGGTTTGCCTCATTCAGAAAGGGAGAGGTGAGAATATCTTCTTTTAGCAAGCTCAGTAGGCACAGTTGGGACGCACAAAGTAATGCTTCACACTGTAAACACAGCCCTGAGAAGTACATTGACTTACTTTTAAATTTTAAGCATTCTCCCAGACTGAGTTGATGACTGAGTTCTTATGAAACAGCAAATTATATTGGATTTACTAAAAATCACTTAATAAAGAGTGGCTGTGGGGAGGAGACAGTCCTACTAGTGAATGATCTCAATATTGATTTCTGCTTGTGTTTCCTAATGGAAAATAGCTGCAGTGAAATGCAATAAACATTGATGGAGAAAGATCATTATAACTAGAGGGTGTTATGATAATAAATTAGTGATTATCCTACGATATCAACAGCAGTTGATAGAAGGTGGGCAGGCAAAGAGCAATGGCCAGTGGATTACAACTATTAGTGACCCCAGATGGGGTACTGGCAAGTTTGGAATCATCTTAATCTTTCTTGGTGAGCTTTCTTTACTATGTGGCTTTTGTTATGGAAATTTGGTGCTTTGACACAGAAGTATGAAGACATTTATATGATACACAGAAGTCTGTACTGTGGTACAGTGAATAAAAGAGAATCTAGAGGCTGAAGCATACTTTGAAGGAAGATGGCAAAATGATGATATAACACATTTGCTATTAGGAAGAGCTATGCCTCAGGAGAAATTTCTCTCCATGAATAGGCCTCTGTTCTTTCTTGCTCATGTGCTATAGTTCACTCTCTCATGGTGGAACATGAGGCATTTCATCTCATAGTTGATTTCCTCATCTGTAGAATGGAAATAACCACATTTGCCTAACTCTTAGGGTCATTATGCAGTTCAGGTGAGGTAATAGGAGAAAATGCCTTTGAAAAGTTATAAAGCCTCCTATAAATAACAGGGACTGCCTTAGTCCTTTTGGCTACTACGACAAAATATCTTAGACTGGGTAATTTATAAGCAAAGGTAATTTATTGCGCTCAGTTCTGGAGGCTCCCAAAGTCCAAGATCAAGGCTCCCTAATATTCAGTGTCTGGTGAGGGCCTGTTCCTCATAAATGGCACCTTCTCTGTGTCCCCACATGGCTAAGGGCAAGGAAGCTTTCTGGGACCTTTCTTATAAGGGCAGTAATCCCCTTCATGAGGGAGAGTCCTCTTGACTTAATTGCCTCCCAAAGTCCCCACCTTCCTGATACCATTATCTTGGTGATTAGGTTTCAATATATGAATTTTGGAGAGACACAAATATTCAGACCATAGCAGGGACCTTCGTTTGAAGATCTGTAATGTGTACATTACCTTGAATGTACCCATCTGAAATGGGGTGAGGCAATATGAGAATGGATGATGGGTGTCTGTTTCCATTCTCAGCCCATAGCAAAGACAAAGAGTCATGAATAACAACATGCTGGATCCATTCACTAATCAACAGGTGAATGGTTTCCTGAAGTCTGGAGGGATTGATCACTGAAGAATGAATATAACGTTACCAGATATCTACAAGAGGTGAGAAGGGGAAGGGCACTGGAGCACCTGTTCATATTTCTAAAAGCTTGGGGTGCTTCTGCTATGAACAATTTCTCAAGCCTTTAGTAAAACTGACCCCTCCTACTTCTCTGTGCCATGTGTACCCCCTGTGAGATTTTTATAACAGAACTTATACCATATTAAAAAATGTACTATTTACATGTCTGAGGTGCTCTACTCAGTTGAGATCCCGAAAGTTGGAGAGTGTGATTTATTTTTAAATGGATCATTTCTAGTATAATGCCTGGCATGTGGCAAGTGTCCAATATCTATTTCTTGAATAAATTCATAAATGAGGTCAAAGGCGTGGGAGCCTAGAACACAAGATGTGAGACTAGCATATTCATGAAACTGCAGTGCAGCAAGTCTAGTTTGTAGGCTACTTGGGTTGGGGAGAACAGAGTTATGGATAGGAACTCGTGGGCAATCAGGTTAAAAAGGAAAGATGGATCACATTATAAATTTATGTTTAAGGAGTTGGGGTTTAATTTTATGAACCTTAGAATCTATAAGAGTTATTAAGTAGGAGAGTAACAAGATCAGAAAAGTCTGACAATGAGGAAGATGGATGGAAGGGAGAAAAACTAGAGGTGAAGAAACCAGTCAGGTTACTATTGCAGTGGCCCTGGGAAAGATGATGGGATGATGAGTGTTTGAATGAGAGCAGTAACAGCTCTGAAGAAATAGGAAGGGAGAAGAACGCATAGATTTGACAGCCATTTCAGGATGAAGCTGGTTAATTTCTGTAATACTTCCTCTTGATCATCATAATACATGCCTATTGAAGCAAATTCGGTTCACACTGTGTTATGGGTTGAATTGTGTCCCCTACCCTACCCCTGTTCCCAAAGATATACTTAAGTATTAATTCCCAGTACCTCCCAATGTGACCTTATGTGGAAACAGAGTCTTTAAGAGGTAATCAAGTTAAAATGATGTCATTAAAATGGGTCCCAATACAGTGTGACTGGTGTTTATAGAAAAGGAAAATTTGAACACAGAGAAAGATACACCCAAGAGAAGATGATGTGAAGACACATAGGGAGAAGATGGCTATTGGACTGGAGTGATGCACAAACAAGTCAAGGGATGTCAAGGATTGCCACAAACACCAGAAGTTACAAGAGGCAAGGAAGGATTCTCCCCTAAAGCCATCAGAGGGAGCATGGCCCTGCTGACACTTTGCTCTTGGACTTCTAGCCTCCAGACTGTGAGACAATAAATTTTTGTTGTTTTAAGCTCCTCAGTTTTCGGTACTTTGTTACAGGAGCCGTAGGAAACTAATACATATACAATAGTATGTGAAATTAAGGAAAAAACCTTAATACTAACTAACTCACTGAAATAATTGCTATTAACATTTTGCTACATTTCCTTCAAATCTTTTTCAAGCCTCTACCAGGAGTAAATGAAAGTGCTCGATTTGCCACATTCTATCTAGCACTGATCATCATATTTTATGTTTATTTTGCTGATTTTATAGGTAAAAATAATTTATGCCCTTTCCCACCACGGCCTTTTGTATAAAAAATGTCAAAGTATTACAGAGGATGGAGATCCCACTTCTCATACCAGTCATTCATAATTCCATACTTTTGTGTCAATTAATCTCAATATTTTAACACTTTTTTCAGTTTTATGTAAATATTTTCACAATTGAGTTTGTTATATTTAAATAAATTGAATTTTACTTTTAAAAGGAAATATTAAATTATATTTAGTTTCCCATGTCATGGAGACTTCAGAAACTTGCTATTCTATCATCTATTATAATATTCGATTAATAGATGTACCATAACATATTAAGCAATTACTTAATGGGGAGCTTTCATGTTGTTCCTATAATAAATACCCTTTTACTTTACAGAAATGATCTACATTTCTGATTATCTCCTTGAGACATTTCACAGAAGAGTGATTACCTGGTGAAAAGAAAATGAACAATGATAAGACTCTTGATACATACTGCCACTTACTGCTTTCTGGTATTGTACCAATTTGTTCTCTCACAAGCAGTATATGAGGGAATCTATCTCATCCAATGTCATTAGATGCTTTCATTTAAAAAAAAACTTGGCTAATTTGACAGGAAAAAACCACTGTATATTATTGCTCTTTAAAGTTACAATTCTTTCATTAATGGTAAGTCTGAATATTTTCCTATATCTTGTTTAGATATTTTCATTTTCTCTTTTTAATTTGTTCACATTCTTTGTACTGCAATTTTGATCTTTTTCTTATCAGTTTGTTTGACTTTATTATACATTTAAGATATCAACTCTTCGTAATATTGTTGCACACACACACACAATTTCCCTTTAATTCTTTCTTTTTTTTTTTTTTTACACAAAGGAGTTAATAAATTTTAGAAAATAAATTTTAGAAAAAAACTATTTTCTATTTTTTTCCATGTATTCATGTCTCAAAGAAATGTAGTAGGGTCTCCTAGGTAACCTAAACTGGGATTCTGTCTGACTGTTTGTGGATCTTGTGAATGGTGCCATCTCATTTATGGAGCATGTATTTATTAAAACTGATATTTATTTTAGTTTGGGGAATTGGCTAGACAAAGAATGAGAAGGTTATCTTTGCAAGCTCATTGACTAGTCTAGTAGAGAGAATGGAACACCACTGGTTTCCTCCCTGATCTTGAGCCGGAGTGGTAGTTCTAGGGAGTGAAGGGTGAGAAAGAGGATGCGGTAGATTTCTGAGAGGCACTGTGAGAACGGGGTGCTTGTAATGCTGCTTCTAGTTCAGGAAACAGCATGCAGCCTGAGCGGGGTGGAGGGCCCTGTCTTCACATGCGTATGAAACCTGACACTCTGCTGTCTCAAAGTGTATGGCTTTAGGAAACCTGTGGGAGAGTATTCTAGGCAGCATCATTCATTTTCCGTGATTGGGCACCATCTACAGTGGCAATTATGAAGCCCTTAAAGGTGGCACCATGGGCAGGCCTCACGTCCATAAGGAGACACTAACACAGGGAAGAGCAAACCTTGAAGTTGGTTTGTGAGCACATGTGAGGCTGTCCCTTAGAAAATTATGGATACTGGGAGATCTATGTTCAGAGACTGTAAAAAGAAAAGGAACTTGGGTGATTGCACCTACAGGTGGGTGAATCCCAGAACATTATTAACATTTAGAAAACCTTCCACAATTCAGATCCAGTTAATATTGAGAGATATTTTAAATGTGGATTGACAAGATTTAGTGACTGATTGGCCCCAACAGGTAAGAAAAGGCAGCTTCACAGGACTGGCCATGCTGGAGTTTCTAGTCTGAGCAACTGGGTACATTCTTGCCTAAATCTTTCCTGTGGTTCCATGATATGTCCAGATAGAGGGTAAGAGAAAGGCCTTGGAACATAGTGAGTTGAGTTAGGAAAAAGATAGTACCAGAAGTACTTTTGGAAGTTATGGAATATGGTGAAAAATTAAAGCCATGAGAATAAATTAGATCAATGATGGAGAATAACATCTATTCATGCATTCATCTTGTCTTTTATTCCATGATTCATTCTTTGGCTTTTTCAGAAAAAAATTTAAATCTGTGAAATGCAGAGCATTTAGACGTCTTAGTTTCATTTCTGAGAGATGTTTCAGTGGAGTGAGCAGAGAGAAGCCAGATTGTAGTGGGCTGAGAAGCAAATGAGAAAAGAGGAACCGTGGGTACAGAATTTAGGGTTTGGAAGGAAAGGGAGGAAAGAGGGAACGTTGTAGTCAAAAATGGGAAGCAGAGACTTGGAAGTGATTTGATTTTGTATGGGAAGAAGGAAAGGAGAAGGATGTGTATTTCTTAGAGTGAGCATATGTACCCAGGCATTGGGCTGAATGCTTTATGTACAGCATCTCATTTAATTATCCCCTAAAATCTTGTGAGGCATGGATTATTACTCCCATTTTGTAGAAGAGAAAATTGAGGTTAGAGAGGTTGCCCATGGTCACATATCTAGAAATTAATATCATAGCTAGAAAGATCTGTTGGCTTCATGCCTCTCTCAGCGGATACAGAGAAAAGGAAAGTTTAAGAACAAGATGGCTAAACATGGTCACATTTCTAGAAATTAATATCATAGCTAGAAAGATCTATTGGCTTCATACTTCTCTCAGTGGATACAGAGAAAATGAAAGTCTACGAATAAGGTGGCTGATTGATGGAGAGAAACCCTGGAAGTTGTTGAAAGGGAGGGAATCCATATATGACACTACCTTGTGAGAAAACAGCAGAAGAGAAAAAAAATATAGTTAAATAAGGAGGAAAGAAATTGAAGAAATTTGTAGTTTGATGGCCTCTATTTTTTAGTAGGATATTATGACATCTGTTGATAGATTTTGGAAGTGATTTCAGGGGATTTGGGATAAGATTAAAAGTTTGAGACAGCTGCATGGGGCATGGGGATAGGCCACAGAGTGGGAAAAGTGATAGAACTGCAGGCTATGACCAAAGGCCCTGAAGTTGAAACATGTTTAGAATGGGTCTTATTAGCATGTGCATGTGATTATTCATCAGCTCTGTCAGATGCAAGCAAGAATAGATGTTTTTGTTCCTTTAGGAAATACTCCTAATTCATTCATCAGACACTTGTTGAGTACTAGAACCTGTGCTAAATGCTAGAGATATATGCACACATGAGTCAAAGGTCTGTCTTTTGTTAGAACACTGCCTATGAAGGAAAGTTGACTTTAAAGTTACAATATCAAGCTTTAATGATTGTGTTAAACAACATTGCAGTGGAAGAAGCTGTCTGGGAAGTAGGGAAAGTCCTCAGAGAGGCAATTATTTAAGGTGGGCCTTGAAAGCATTCTAAGAATCTCTTATTTCTAGGCCTACTTGACTCAAGTGTTATCTTGGATGACTTTCTCCTTTGTCCTGCAACAATCAAGGAGTTCCAAGTGAGCTATTGGTTTCTGGCCATTCCTTAACCAGCCCAAACATGCAAGGCTCTTCCTAAGTACACTTGGCCTTAAAAAGGTGAACACTCTCCCTTCATTGACTCCTACCTTAGAGACCTGCATTTAATGTTCACTAGAAAGTATGAAATAGACCAGGTAAGACCTAACTTACGATGTGGAGGGCTAAAATTAAATAAAGCACTCACCGTATTTAGGAAAGAGGGAGAATTCACTGAATACCCCAGGGTAACCCAGGAAACTGGAACACATTTCCCTCCACTGTCCTCTGGGTATTTTGCTCCTTAACAGGAGGCCTCTGCTGCCTAAAGTAAATGCTATGTGATGGCTATTTGAGAGTAAGCTGGAGTGGGAAATGTGATTTTGCCCGAATGCTGGATAGCTAACGTCCTTCAGTGATTTTTATAGCCTCCAGTCAGTACGTTCCAGGCAGAGGCTGTAGAATTGCGGACAAACATTCCTCTCTAGGTCAGACAGGCAGAAAACATTCATTCTATCTCATGATAACAAAACATCCTTAAAAGGCGGCCTTGGAATGATGGAGGGAGGTGTTGAGTTGAATAGCTATTTCTTGCTTCCCTTAAATACAGTGCTAATATTCTTCTCAAAACTTTCTATATAAAGGCTACAGTATATTTTTCTTCCCTCTTTTCTCTGAAAATGAATATTTTCTAGAATATGCTTTAATGGTGAAACAGACTTCAAGCTTCTCATTTGCATTGTTGTGTTATGTTCCTTCATAGTTTCATGAACAATAACCTCCCACTTCTCTACAGGCTGATGGGATAATTTGCTCTGCTAAGAAGATGAAAACCAAAATGTAGAGTTTTTTTTTTTTTTTTTTTAAAGAGTGTTGTTCAATGGAAAAGTTTCCAGCAGTGCAGGCAGTGAAGTTTTAGATGTTTTAGATTATAGACTGAGATAAAATACCTTCCAGTAAGGAAGACTATGTACATTGCATGTGATGGATTGTTTTAGAATTAAAATCCTTTAACAATACAGCTGTTTCTCCTGTGGTTTCCTGGTAGTGATACTGAGAGGAAACAATATGTCTCCCAGGCTTGATTTCAACTTTGCCTGCTATTGGAATAATGATGGCAAGGGAAGATTCCCTCTATTCTTCACTTATGATCTGGTGTTTCTGAAATTTCCTTTATGATTTACAGTCATGATGATAAGGGAAAGTTAGAGCGTGGAAGACTGCCCTTGAGAGAGGAATTTAGCTCTGAGGGTCTTGTGCTTGATTTTCAGGATTCCAACCAACTCCCTCTTCTTGGGTGCTCCCTCTTGGTGTCAGGGTTGACAGCTGCAACATGCAATTCTATCTGCTCACACTGTCCTCTGAAAGCTACATCACAAGGCCAGTGGGAGCATAGAGAAAAATCTGTGGAATTTTGTGATGTCCTGCTTAGAAGTATTGTCTGTGTTCATAATACTGGGTAGGTAAAAGGCTGTTCTGTTCAGCTTTTGCCTCTGAGACTAGTGCAGAACAGATAAAGGGAGACCCTTGACTTGCTCCCGTCCTTAGTGACTGGTGGTAAGAAGACACTTGCCTTCATTTCTCTAAGACAGTCATTGTTAACTTTTTTCAGGGGAAGAAATTATGATTCCCCAGGGGACATTTTTATTAGTGCTCACAGGAAAGTCTAGGCAACCCTAGGAAAGCATAATGCCAAGAACCAGTAATAAGGGATTATGCTTCAGATTAACTTTGGGTGTTCAAGGTTTGTTTTGCTTGAGTGACTGACTCATGTGGTATTCTAGTGGGAGCATTCTGTAATCATTACTGTTGTGCTTTCTGTAGGAAATGCCATAATCTTAACAGATGCAATTCATATTTATGGAAATGTCTAATGCTTTCTTTGAGTTTCACTAAGCCCCACGCTCTGTAACAGTGAAGTCTGCAGGTGAGCACAGGGCATAGCTGGCTTCTCATGCCGCAACTCTTCATTTCCAGTCCTCCCACTCCTGACTCCCTGGCAGAAATGCTGCAGTCAATTTGACACCTCAAAACACCGCCTTAGAACACCAGAGGAGTAGAAGAGATGTAGATGAGGCTGATGTGACAATACACATATGTCCTTCTGGAAAAAAAAAGCTTCTTTAATATTTAATAACTGATTTTCTCCAGAATTCAACAAGGCTTCTGAGTGAATTAAATCTTGCCCAGAGATTTCAGTTAGAGTAGGCAAGGCTGTAGTAACAAATAGATTTCTGTTCTCTATTTCTCCTAGTAGTCCTGACGATGCTTCTTTGTGAAAGTTTTGAGGCTGTTACTGTTAGGTATATTAAAACTTTGTCTCTTTGATCAATTGAAATTTTTAGGTGAAATGACCCACTTTATCTCAAGAAGAGCTTTGTGTCTTAGAATCTATTTTCTATTTGTATTTGTGGTTTATATAGCCAAACCATCTTTCTTTTGATTAGTTCTTATTAGATGCATCTTTCTCTTATCTTTTGTGATGTTTTCCTTTGTCGTTTAACATTCAAACTTTCTTTATTCATGTTTTAGCTGTGTCTTTCATTCAGTTTAAGATCTTCCTGATTCTTGGTAAAGTGAGTGATCTTTGACTGAAATCTGTCCATTTTGGGTATTATAAGATTCTGGGTATTATTTAAAACTTCTGTTTTAACAGGTCTTTTCTGGCAGTGTTCTGGCAAGGGAAGTGGGGGTAAGGGTGAGACAGCCTTGTTCGTGCAGAGTGGGGTGTGAGAGTCGAATTTCAGGTTCCCCATGTGGCTTTTGTTTGACACTCAAGGATGGGTGCTCCTTGTTACTGCTGGGCAAGAGTGAGGGTTCTGGCTCCCTGTAACCCTACACTGGTACCTCCATGGCTTGGGGGTATAGGAGTGCCTTTTTACTACTCCCCACATCTAGGGAAATGGGCGATGGTGAAAATCTTGACTGTCTGCTAAGACTCCCTTACACCATCCCAGCAGGGGTGGGAAAGGGCGCTTTGGTACTGCAGGTTGGGGATGGAATTCCAGGCTCCCCGTATGGTTTCTGATGACACTACAGAGTGGGTGATTCCCCGTTTGTTGTTATCTGACACCACTCTTGCAGAGTGGGAGGCTGGAGTGCCATATTACCTTTATTATAGCCCAATAAGGGTGGAATTCTAGGCTCCCCCCAAGTCCTTTGCTGGCATGGGTAGGGCCACAGTGTTTTCTGTAGTGCTTGCCTGGACTTGAACAGTTATTCTCTAAAAGTTTCTGCCCTGCCAGGCTGCTCCTTTCTTTGTCCTTTGGCTAGAGCAAGCGGTATTTTTGTTGTTGTTATTTGCACTTTTAGTGTTTTCCAATTGCTAGCTTCTTTGGCAAGAAATCTGAGATATGTGAAAGAAAAAGAAAACTCAGGGAGCTCTCTATTGTGTTGTCCTGGGGTCTTGAGGTCCCTAGTTTTTCTGCCTTTTTCTCTCCACTGTATAGGATCATCTTATGCTTGTTTTGTATTTAATGCCCAAACTTTTTAGTTGCACTTAGTAGGACAAGAAAGGGAAAGTAAGTCTACTCCATCTTCCTGGAAGAGAAAGTCTCCAACCTGCCTTTTATAAACAGCATTTAGCTTTTGTTTCTTCAAAATCCATTTTGAAGATGTGTATTGTAAATGAAGCATTTAGTCCTTTTACATTTAATGTAATTACGATGCAACTGTGTATACTGTACTGTCTTATTTTGTGCTTTCTGTTTGTTGCCTCTCTTATGTGTTTCTCTTCCTCTTTGTGTTTCCTAAGATTAATTTTTCTCCTTTGTTTTTTCATCTACCTGTTTAGAAATTATATACTTCACTTCTATTATTTTTTGTAATGACAATATACATGCTTAACCAAAAAAGACCTTAGATATGTTAATCCTATTCACCCTTCTCTTTGTTAATTTTTTTTGGTGATTGTCTATTTTAATTGTCTTATTTACTGTATAACACATTGTTATTGTAGTTTCAAATAATTAATGTTTATTTGACTGTGTTCATCAGTTTCTGTGTACTTCATGTCTTCTTAGTGATCAGGCCATCCCTCTAGGATCACTTGCCTTCTTCCTGAAATGCATCCATCTATGTCTCACTCTGGACTTCAAGTAGACATATGTAATACTTTCTCATTTTAATTGTTTATGTCTCTTAAGCTTTCTTTTCCACCACTTTATCTTTCTGTGCTACCTTTAATCTGGGTAAATTCTTCACATCTATCTGCCAGTTACAAGTTGTCTCTTTATCATTTATTTGCTGTTAAACCTATCCACTGTGTTTTGAAACTTCACTCATTTTATTTGGTTTCTAGAAATTATATTTGGTTGGTTTTACATATGATTTTCCTATCATGCATATATTTGTTCTGGCTTAAAAGATTTTAAAACATATTAAACATAATCATTTCACGGTCTGTGTCTGTTGTCTGAATGAAGTAGTTTTGAATTCTATGTTCTTTCTGCCGGCTCTCAAGCATGGTGCCTCTTTTCCTTTTGTTTTTAGTTAATATTTGTGAGCTGATGATTTCTGTGAAATAAGGGCAGTTTCTTTTGAGAAGATTTTTATTTGCTTTTGTCTGACACGTAGGGGCAATTCCATTCCAGGTTAACTAATTTTAATTATTAATTTGAAGCTTTTCCAAACACTGAGGCAGTGTGCATTTGTTCTGTGGACATTTGTGAGGGTTTGGCTTGAGGTTCTAAATTCTTCATGAAGATTTTTCCCCCTCTATTTTGAGACAGGCAAATTTTCTTGAAGGCCTCTGGAGTTGAGGGGCAGAGTATTCTTTTTGGTTGCCTATTACACTTAAGGTTTACCTCTCTGGGGTTACAACTCCTAAAATCTCATGAGTCTAAAACTGAAGCTTAAATATACTTAGGCAAATGACCTCAGCATAAAACGAGGCTTCAGTATTCTGCTTACTTCTTCGAGTTCTCGTTCTTAATTAGGATTTTTTTTCTGCTTGAGATTTTTCTTTTTTTAATTCTAGCCAGCTCATTGTTCCTTTAAGAATGTTTAAAAATATTTATTATGGCTAGGATGATTGGTTATTTTCAACAAAAGATTGTTCCAGATGCTTAACTCAATGTATTACAAAAACAGCAGCAAAACCATATTTGAATCTGAACTGTAGGAATTATATTGGCCATATTTGAAGCATATTTGTATTGTTCTTTTCATTGGTTTGGATTTTTCTTTATTTTTTCCATCTTATCTTATGTTGATCCCTTCAGTTATTTTTCTTTTTATTTTTATTTGTCTACTTAAAGCCCACCAATTCTTTTTTTTTTTTTGAGATGGAGTCTCGCTCTGTCACCCAGGCTGGAGTGCAGTGGTGCAATCTCGGCTCACTGCAAGCTCCATCTCCCGGGTTCACGCCATTCTCCTGCCTCAGCCTCTCCGAGTAGCTGGGACTACAGGCGCCCGCCACCACGCCCGGCTAATTTTTTGTATTTTTTTAGTAGAGACGGGGTTTCACCGTGGTCTCGATCTCCTGACCTCGTGATCCGCCTGCCTCAGCCTCCCAAAGTGCTGGGATTACAAGCGTGAGCCACCGCGCCCGGCCAAGCCCACCAATTCTAATACATAAATGTTCTATGTATATATTTCTTATGTCTGGGACTATGTCATAATACCTGAAGAGCCAAGACAGTTATTTTTGTCTCTTTGATTCCCAAAAAATCTTTGATTCAAAATATATTTGGCTAAGGAGTGTCTTCCAGAAGGTTATAATAGTATTATTTAAATAGTATTGCTAAGCCATGATAGCATTTACTTAAAAAAGTAATACAGCATTTTAAAAGATCAAAGTAAGTTGATTTAGTCTCCTCACTCAGGGAACTCTGAAAGAGTCGATTAAAATCTTAATTTGTAAATCTATAAAATCTGTTCATATGCAAACACTAGAAATACGTAGGTTTTACTTCACTATAAGATTTTATAGAGGCATGAGATTTGTTCAAAAACCTGAAGTATGAGCCACTTAAACATAACTTAGATGCTTATGTTACTAGAAACCTGATATAACTTCTGAAAGGATGGTTATTCAAAAACTTATTCATCACTTAATGCCTAAAGTTCATTCATCATGAGTACTTTATGTAATTCTTAAAAAGAAAAAAAAACTTTATCAGAGATTCAAATTTCTGCAAGGCACATTGTGATATGTCCATATGGTGCATTTTGCAACTAACAAAAGAAGAAGGAAATAACATCCTAATCTGTTTCATTCATTCATCTGCTCTCTTTATGTCACTCAGGAGATTTTCAACAGAAGAGCTTCAGTGATGGTGGAAGCTGCAAAAATAATGTCCAGAATGCATTATTGGATGCAAATTTTAGAGAAGAGAGAGGAGCCTAAATATTTCTTCCTGTTTTGCTCTGCATAGCTAGGTCTATGTTCCCATCAGAAAGGGAGAGAGGTTTTTTATAATATTTTCTATAGGAAAAAATAAAACAGGGGTTTTATTTTTTGCAGTGGAAGTCTCAGGTTAAAATACTAATTTAGAGTGTTGGGGGACAAACTCTTTTAGAAAATGATATAGCTCAAAATATAGTAAGGCAATTGAATGAGCATAGTTTGTCTAAACTAGCATGCCCATTAGAATATAATTCAAACCATTTAGGAAATTTTAAATTATCAAATAGTCACATTGAAAAAGGTGAAAATAAACAGATAAAACTAACTTTTATACTATATAATTTTTGCCCAATGTACACAAAATATTATTTCAGGATCTGAACAACATAAACTATTAGTGAGATATTTACATTCTTTTTTTTTTGTGCTGAGTCTTCAAAACCCAATGTGTATTTTACCCTTACAGCATATCTTAATACTAATATCAGAAATATTTGTCTGCATTTAGATTTCATAAAACATACAGCAGAAAAAGTAGATTTACATACCTGAGTTGTTCCAAAATTACTTAAAATTTCCCCAAAACTGAAAGCAATATCAGTTTTTAAATTTAAATCTCAATTACAATTAAAATTAAATAAAATCAAAATTACGCTAGCCACATTTAAAGCATTCAAGAGCCCCCTGAGTTAGAGGCTCCTTTATTGAACATTATAGCTCTAAGCCAGTATTAGATCTGAGAAACGAAACCTTATTTAGTACATACAAAAGTTGTTTAGACTAATGTTTTGATAATGACTTGGCAAACTTAATATAACTTATATAAAATTGCATAATTTCTATCAAGTATATAACAATTCATGCAGCAATTTTTATGGTGATCTTGTCCTCAAGTCTAAAAGTTCTATGTCTAATTTTGGCAGGAGCATAGACGCAGCCACTTGTTCTAGATTTGCTATTTTCAGGCTAATCAGAGTCAGAGCTCATAGTCAGCAACAACAAAGTGAAATCTATGTTAGGTGTGGGGCCTGGGGTCAGAACCTCAGAGGTCAGGATCCAGGGTGGGGTGAGGCAGTGGCAAAGAAGTCACAGAGAAAAGGGGCTTGCCTTTCATCCCAGAAATACTAAGGCTCAGAATGGTGTTAACCCCTAATTTCTAACTAGCCTGCTACACTGTACTGTCAGGTCTGTGAAGCTAGCTGGTAGGCAACCCAGCAATCAGTATTGTTTATTAACAAATTGATTAATGAAACAAATAAACATATTGTGCCTCCCAGGCTTCATGTTGGAGGTGACTTACCTAGAATCACCAGATAAGATATTTTGATATTGCATCTCTGCAGATAAAATTTTGAATGACAGAAGAGAATACACATCTGCTAAAATTCCCAATTTGTTTAACCAAGACTACATAAGATAACCTCATGGAGTGGGGTTACTATATGGAGCAGCAGCAGAAGCAACATATTTTGCATAGCTTTTCCCTTGCCCCTTTTTTTATATGAGGTATGCTGCAGCTGGTGATAATTTCTTCTCAGCTAAGATCTTGCCAAAGTGAAAATGAAGGTGGGTTTTTTATAAGCCACTGTTCTTTTTACTGGGGCTTATAAAACTATTTTAGAAGAATTACACTAACAATGTTGGTACTTCCATTTAAAAAATGTCTAAAAATATTAGTCAGTCATTTTCAGTTCTTGAACCAATCTAATGTCAACAAGTCCCCTTCCTTGCCAGGGCCCAGGTAACTGCATACATTCTGCTCTCTCAGTGAACTGGAAAGTCCATCTCCCCATAGATATGTTGCCCAATTTTGTTGATGTTGTTCCTCTCAGTAATTTCTCTTTATCCTTTGACTAGAATATGGAATGAAAATATGGGGAAAGAAGGTGAGAGAGGGCCTTAATTGACAAAGATCCCATTTCCATCACCTAGCAGAATGGGCACTCAAAATATAAAGTAAATTAATCCATAAAAGAAAATTATTTCTCTTGAACACCTAAGATTGTTGATCTAAGATCAACCATACTTGTTACAAGTGGTAGCCTGTCCAGAATTTCTAAGAATCCTCATTGTCACCTGTCTCTGAATCATAGACTTATTATAAACCTGAGTCCAAAGTCACCTAGAGGCAATGGATGTTATTCTGTGAGGGATTTCGTGTGTGACAGATGAGGGGGACTTAGGGCGTCACTACAGATTTCAGTGAAAATTTTAGTATGAAATGTCCTAGATTTCCCTTTTAAAAGAATTCGTAGATATAGGAGAACTGGCAAAAGGAAGGAATATAGAAGGTGATTTTTAAGCCTATCATGGACTCTGAATTTCTAAAATAGCTAAATCTCTTCCTGGCAAAAGAAGAATCTTTCTAGCAGTGTCAGCTAAACTGCTCCCCGTCGCCCATTGAATCTGCTGTAAGCATACCAGCCTGCATATATGGGGAGAGGCATTCATTTTATGATATGTTTTTTTTCATTTCCAGAAATTATTTTTAAACATGTTCTTCCTCCACTTAAAATAGAATTTGTAAAGCATTCACTGCCACAGGACAAAGCACCAAAACACGGAAAGGAAATTTGGGATTTTTAAAATCTAGGCTATTGAATGTCGAAAGTCAAGACTGCATAGTAGGTCCTGGCCAAACAACAAATTCAGAAGAATATGCATTTTATTAATAAGAACTGTTTTTCCCAACCTAAAATCTAGATACATCTTTCCAAGTGAGGGGCAAGGGTAAGAGGCAAAGGTATCTGTAGGGCCATAAGACAATGTAGCTTTTGTTGGGTCCTTGTGAAGGGGCATCGTGTTGGCCTATCTTAAACAGTCCTGTGCATGAGATATATAATATGATGACAGCGGCTTGAACAGTGGTGGAAAAGGGTCGTATATGGACATGTTTTAACAAAATAGACAACCAAATTTGCATAAGGATTGAGCAAGTGGTGTTAAAAAAAAAAAAAAAAGAAAGGAGTCAGAGATGACCCTCAGGTTTTTGACTTAGGTTTTAGCAAGGAATTGCTAACATTTGTGCCACAGAAGGCTGCAGGCAGAAGCAGATTTTTTGTTGTTGTTGTTGTTTTGTTTTTTTGGTGAGGGAGTGAAGATCAATGATTTAGTTCTAGGCAAGTTAAAAATGAGGTGGTCATGGCCGGGCGTGGTGGCTTACACCTGTAATCCCAGCGCTTTGGGAAGCCAAGGCAGGCGGATCACGAGGTCAGGTGATCGAGACCATCCTGGCTAACACAGTGAAACCCCCCGTCTCTACTAAAAAAAATACAAAAAATTAGCCAGGCGTGTTGGTGGGTGCCTGTAGTCCCAGCTACTCGGGAGGCTGAGGCAGGAGAATGGCGTGAACCCGGGAGGCGGAGCTTGCAGTGAGCCGAGATTGCACCACTGCACTCCAGCCTGGGCCACAGAGTGAGACTCTATCTCAAAAAAAAAAAAAAAAAAAAAAAAAATGAGGTGGTCATTAGGTATCCAAAGGGGGTTGTTGAGTAGGCAGTAGGCCAGGAGTCAACATAAAAATTTGAGAGTCACTGTCATATAGATAGGAGGTAAAGCCCTGAGACTGGGTAAGGTAGCCAAGAGAGTGAATGTAGATAGAAAACAAAGAAAAACAAAGAAACACATCATGGGACATTCCAAAATTCTGAGGTGTGTGGAAGAAAAGGATCCAGTAAAGAGGATGGAGGAAGAGCAATCAGTGAGGTAACAGGAAAACCAGGAGTCCCCTGAGGGACATACTCACCCAACAACCCCCACACTCTAACAGTTTTATGTTCTGGTGTAATCTTTATTACTTGAAAACAAGCCATTTTATACATAGGAGGAGAAAAAATGGAAAAATGTTGCCAGTCCTCCCTACCCCAGCCCCAAACACACTTTGCTGGTTTTCCATGAAAATACATGGATTTGTGGGCTGATTTTGTCTATATAAAACCCCCAGGTCTGATTCAGCATCTGCTCTTGGCAGATCAATCTGTCTGTCTGCTGTCTGCCTTCTCCATGAGTCACTGGTAGAATTTTTTGTGGCTTTAGGAGAGGGCCTCTCATAATTCAAGTCCAAACGATGAATACCTCAATCTTTCATATACTGGAATTGTCTTACGCTACCATTTCCGGACATTTTTACAGCTCTGCTTCTTGAACTGTTTCTTGTCATGAAGTTTCCTAAACACATCTCAAAAAAGGATCTCCCATTCTTAATGAATTTTCTGCTTCTAGAATAAACTTGATTTAGTTAAGACAGATAATGTTTCTCATTCTTTTTCCCTTGTAGTAACTTCTTGTTTAGGTACGTTTGAATTCTACATATAAAGAGCACATGCTAACAAGTTATTACTAAATCTATTGATTCAATATCTGAATGCAATATTTAAAAAATAAGATAGACTATTTAGAAAATAAATGAGGATTAGAAGTCACGCCATTTTCTAGTATATTATGGGAGAACATTTTATCTGAATGAAAGAGTTCTTGAGCCCAATGGCTCAAGTGGATGCATCAGAAGCCTTAAAGGTAATCAAATGGATTTTGACGCTTATGAAAAGTTGACTTCTAGAGAACAGAATGCCCTTTGCTGGCTCACTGATAAGGCAAAACTAGTAACTATCAAAAGCATTCCCTGCCTGTGCAATCCTTTGTATTTCCTCCATGCCTTATTTTGACCTTTTTGCCCCTAGGGAATAATACATTTAAGAGCTAACATCATTTTACAAAAGGACAGAGCCATTTCTCTTCTTTTTATGCACAAATTCAGTTACCAATATATTCAGAACATAAATGACTGACCCTGAAAATAGAAAAAAACAATCTTTTTAAATCTTTCATAGTATTAACTATTTGTGTATTACACAGAGGTGTGTCTTTCAATGCATATAGCAATGTTGTCATTCATTTGAGCTCTGGAAGGAAAGGATTATGTTTCCTTCATGTGATTTGTAAAATACCTAAGCATTGTATTTCACCTCTACTTGAATTAAAATATAACTTAGTGATGACATTGTGCTTGGATACATTAATGATATTTAATACTGCATTGAATAATAATGGATATTTACCTGTCAAATGCAGACGTCTCTTTTTTTGATCGCCATTTCTACACAAGTTCATAATTAGGATGATTTTTGTATCTTTTCTTTGCAGAAATTGCCTTCAAGCCTTAGCTAAATCTTTAGCTGTATCTTGTGCACTGTGACATAGTCTATGGCACTGGAGTCTGGCCATTATAGTATTTGCCAAGCAGACACAAAGGTTAATTGAAAATCTGTAATAGCTACAATACTACATGGACAAAATCCTCATAGCTATTTTCTTCATTTATAAAGGCTTGAGCCTGTCTTACCATTAATGTCAGAAGCACAAATGATTCCTCTGAATGGGATTTTAGAGCACAGCAATCTGCAAAGAGGAAAGAGTTGATGCATGTGGATTGCTTTCCAGGAGGTACGCAATTCCTTTCACAGGCTTACTTCAAAAATGCCTTCCTTACATTTGCTTACAACATATAAATATGTACTAATAGTGGAGAAAGAAATCAATTGTAAGACTAATGTAAGGTATAAGTAAGTCACATTTAGGTTATCTTGCAAATCATCAACTGTTAATTAGGCCTTTCAGATGATGTTCTAAGATGAATATTCAATTTTGTATGTGAGAACAAAAGGTGCCGTGACCAAAAAAATAAATAAATAAAACAATGAAAAACAAAACAAAACAAAAAAACAAACAACAGAACTAAACTGAGAGCTCACAAATCTTGAGCCTTAGTGTTTTCATGATGTTTTCTCACATAATACTCAGAGAATTCACCCTCTGGGTTGAGACGGTCAATTGAGACTTGAAAGGCTCTGATTTTGAGATTGTTTGCTTACTGACATTTGATCTTGGCTAAATCACAGAACCAGTTCTGCTCTATTTTCTCATGATAAAAGAAAGATGATCCTTGACACCTACTTAGCTCATGAGATGTCATTAGAGTACCTTTGATTAATGTGGTATTGAAGAACATTTTTGATATCTTAAAAATCTAGGAAAAAGTCTCTATTACTGTTATGCCATTGCTATTGAGTTTTTGTGTATATAGGAAGAATTTATGTTAGGTCTATACTTGACTCTATAATTCTTTGAAAATCACATGAACTACAATATAGTCTTTGTTTTGTAAAGAAAAACTAATGTAGAATATATGACTTCAGGAAGAATTGCTCCTTGTGGCAGTCCATTAATTAATCAAATATTTTTCTTATCCTTCTGCTGAAATTTGAAAAGTATTTGCTTCATTTAAAATCCGTAACTAGTTCCTGTCATCAGTTTGAATTAGAGGTTTTAACTTCATAGCAGAGAAATTGCCATGTAAATATTTTAAGTTGTAAGTTCCCATATTAAGCCAACAAGTGATTATCCTTCACAGTAGAGCTACAAATGGTGTCTTAATTAATGAATATCTTAAGTGTCTTTCCCTGTTTCTGTGACCTAAAGGAAGAAGGCCTAAATAGATGAGATAATCTTTCAGAAAAGAAAAAAGGAAAACCAAATGAAATACATCTGAGAACTAATCTCAAGTGTGCTCAAGACAGTCTCTCAATCATTTGATTCACCTTGCAATTTGAAACATTGTAATGCTTTTGTGCTATTACTGCCCATTTTGAGTGTTTCCTAAGATTTCCATTTCTTTTGTTACTGCTTTACTGCTGAGAATTGCTTTATTCTGCGATACTAAGATTATTTTTCATTGTGCTTTTCCTTACAACTTTATAACTGTAGAATTTGTTCCCCTCAGCAGAAACTGGTTCCTTGTTATTTTCCCATCTTCACTTATTTCCAATGTACTAGTCAGCCAGGCAACCAGTAAAATGAAAGGCCTGTTGGCATCATTATGTGTGAGAATTTCTATGGGAAAGATTTTCTTTCACTCACTTTTTTTTATGGTGCCTAAGTTGAGGACATGAGGCAAAAGACTCAAATTGGATTTTTAAAAATAAAAATATAGGAAAAGGCACCAGCTCACAAACACAGGAGTCTAAAATGCCATCTTCATTCTCAGAACTGAGTATAGTTCTCAGATTGAATTCAAAGGGTTCTTCTTTTTGGGGTCAGCTCAGCTTAGAGAACAGAAGGCACCATATGGAACAGGCTCTAAATCAATTATACCAATCAGAGTTTGTAGTGGAATGGTTTAGAAATAATAAAAATCTAGATTAACTGAGACCCAGTTAACTGGAACTTTCAATTATCCATTTTTTAGTCTGCTTTTTCTCTTTTAGAAGAATAGCTAAGTGATGACTAAACAAACTTATAAAGCTAAAAATCCTTTCTTTTGTTATAGCGGAGGAAAATAAGGCTTATGGCCCGATGATTACTACCCATTTTTCTGCCTAAATTCAAAGTTCTAGCAACTATCTCTTATTAGAGATGTGTTACAACAGGAAAACTCCTAATTTGAAGATATCAAAGATCATTATAAAGTCAGTCTACTTATCTATAATTTTTACAGATATATCTGCTATACTGTACAAAAGGGACTAGACAAGGTGCCAGGACTGGATTAAAGGTCTACCACTATCTAAGTGGCACTGGGCAATTGACTTCCCTCCTGTATCTATCAAAGTCCTCATCTGTAGAATAAGGTTGGTCCTATCCCTTTCAAACACTAAAATGATTTTTTGACTCTGGTAAGCACTGATCTTCAGAATGGTCACCCCACGGCACTGCCAGATTCTCAACAAAGATGAGTGATTTTTTTGATTCACAATAGTTATAATGTATCATGTGCCAGGGAAATTGCATACCTCATCCTTTTTACAGAGAAAACAGCTCCGGGAGGCTACATAACTGAACCCATGTTCACCTTGCCAGTTACAGCATCAGAGTTGGGATAAGGACCCAGGACTCCTGACTTCAGAGCTAAATCTTTTTCACAAAATCAATAGATACATCCCAATAGCTCTGTTGAATTTAAAATACTGAAATGGGAAATAATGATTTCCTATGAATGTAAACTAAAGATGCACTGAAATACCCATTAAAATCCCATGAATTTGATCTAAAGTTTAGGGATTCCAGGAAATATGGTAATTAATTCAACATAAATCAATGGTACAATATAATGTGATAGGTTTTTAATAAACATTTATTCAATTTCAAATATACAGTTATATAGTTTGAGCATCCAAATAGGTGTTACTGCTTCTAAATTATGATTACTTGCTTCATTGTTGATTGGAATAGTCTTAGAGGATTTTATCTAAAGCCAACAACACATTTAAAAAAATGTACCAGTCTTGATGAAAAATTCTCATCTTTTGAAGATGGCTTATATTTTGGAATTGGTGAAATGTTGATAAATCCTTTAAGAGAAAAGGCTGTATCTTCCTTATGTTATGTCTCACCATGCCTATCCTAGTGTCTTTTACTTTATAGACAGCCAGTAAACAATTTTTTAAAATTTGAATTTTTTTTTTTTTTTTTTTTTTTTACCATACTAAAGTGTGAGAACTTCGTAAAATTCTCACTTTTAATGGATTTATTTCGCAGCGCAAGGATTGTTGTTTAGGATAAGACATTATGTTTGTTATTTTGATTATATCCAGGAATATTCTTTTTTTGTTTTTTGAGAAGGAGTCTCACTCTGTCACCCAGGCTGGAGTGTAGTGGTGCGATCTCGGCTCACTGCAAGCTGCGCCTCCCGGGTTCACGCCATTCTCCTGCCTCAGCCCCTCGAGTAGCTGGGACTACAGGCGCCTGCCACCAGGCCCGGATAATTTTGTTTTTGTATTTTTAGTAGACACGGGGTTTCACCGTGTTAACCAGAATGTTCTCGATCTCCTGACCTCGTGATCCGTCCACCTCGGCCTCCCAAAGTGCTCGGATTACAGGCGTGAGCCACCGCGCCTGGCCAATATCCAGGAATATTCTTAAACCACTGTTAGCAACTACCAAAACTGAAGTACGTTTTGTCTGATATTTGTATCTGGATCCACAAAGGCAGGTTTCAGAGGCAAGAACAAATACTTGCCCCATAGAAAATGGGTTTCCTTAGCCTAAGTATGCAACAATGGATGAACAGATTTTGCAAATGTGATTTGTATACACAATGGAATCCTATTCGGCTTTTAAAAATCAGGAAATTCTGTCATTTGCAACAAACATGGATGAACCTAGAGGACATTATGTTAAGTGAAACAAGCCAGGCACAGAGACGTGAATACTGTATGTTCTCACTTATATGTGGAAGCTAAAAAAGTCAAACTGATAGAAGTAGAGAGTAGAACAGTGGTTCCGGGGGCGGTAGGGGCAGGGGATTGGGGAGTTGCTTGGAATACGGAATATGTAGAAAGAGGAGATGCTGGTCAACAAGTACAATTTTATAGTTAGGAGGAATAAGTTCTGGAGTTCTATTGCACAACAAAATGACTATAGTTAATTAAAATGTACATTAAGAAAAGAAAATGGGTTTCCTTTTTATTGGAAACGTGAAAATAATACATTTACTATTTATAGTCTTTTAGGTCACAGATGCATAGTTGACCTTCTCATTTTCCGTGTGACTCATTAGATGAAAAGCGTGCAATAAAAAATTTAAATTAAAAATGGCTTTTCATGCCAGGAGGTTAGCTCACCTTGTGAAAATCCTAAGGATGACCTGAGGATGACTTGCCTTCAAAAGCTGCACTTGTGGGTTCTATACCTCTTATGAATAGGCAGTGACTTTGTCTGTGCTCAAATGTCATTCCCAGAAACAAGCTCATGTAGGCCACAGGACACCTGAGCAATTTAAACCTAGGCCTGAAGGACAAGACATTTTCTTTGATTTTACTTGATAACAGTCACTCCCCCTTTATTTTCTCGTGGGCAAAACAAACCCAAATGTATATTTTTTATGATGGTGTTTTAAGCATTTCAAATTATTTATTGCAGGTCTGAAGGATTTTAAGCAAAGGTAGAACCCTCAGAGATCCCCATGATCCTAGAAAGACAAGAAGAATTTTTAGGACAGAGGACACTATGTTATTTGCCACTAAAGGAGAATCACATGATTATTTTGCAAACTGAAAAGTCATATGGTCATATTTTTCCTCTGGAAGAGTCCAAGCATGGGTATAAGGCTCCCATTAAGGCTAATCTTTCTGAAATGGAGCTGGAAGGGTCAGAACTGCTGTGGCAGATAGGCAGATTCTGGGTGTTATTCCTCCTGCCTGTGAATCAGCACATTCTATTATGTTTGAAGGAATCACATTTTGCTGCTCCTGCAGTCTTGCAGCATCTCCAATTAAAAGTGCCTGCTCTACTGAACAGGTTTTGTAAGTTTTCAAAAGACACTTTTGTGTTTATTTTCCTTAATTTGTGTTTTTAAGGTCTTTTTTTTGATATTGCCTTTAGCAAAGTAGCAATATGGAATGCTTATGTATACTGCTGCCAAAGGGCTTACTTATAGCAGGAGTATGTGGTTTCTTCCACAAATAGATAGAAACATTTGTTGGAATCTAGGAAGTTTCACCTGGACCAAAGGCTTTTTGAGGGCAGTGTTTGGGGTGAAGGCATGTAGACTGGGGTGAACGTCGATCTAAGACAGATTTTAATAAGGAATTGGAAATACTGAAGTACAATTCAGGAGAGAGTAGGAGCTGAAGCTGGAAGGAGTGAAATAAAAGGAAGCAGTAACAGATAAAGGAGAATCTGAAATGAGCAGAGTGGAACTGAAAAGGCCAAATTGTGGGGAGACTTGGGCACCTATCAGTGAATTGAGACATTTGGGGCTGACGAGGTCTGACTCAGTCACTGAACCTATTTTCCCAGCTGTTGCAATGGAACACAGGGACATTAAGGCACTTTCCCCAGTTCATATGATTGAAGGATGATGGACCTGGGATTCAAAAGCAGGAGATCTGAACAATTTTGCTTTCACTGTAAAAAATGCATTTGGAATATGTGTCCTGCGTTATACCGTCTCTATTTTGATATGAAATTCCTCTATGATCATACTCTCATTTGTGCATCTTACTGCCAGCAGAAAAAACTTCATTAGCTATTTGTGTTTAATACTGTCTCTTCATCTTGAAGACAGTGTGGGTATTTTCTGCCTTCTACCTTTCCTGTGCTATGGGATGATGGCCCGCTGGTGATGATCACATCTTATGACTCAAATTCCTGCAACCCCTTTCTAAGAGTAATTAGCCTGGGACCTTTTTCCTAAGCTCAAACCCCAAGCTTTCCCTATCTCTCTGTCTCATTGCTGCATCAGCCTACTTCTGACAAGAAGAATATATTACCAAAGGTAGCAGAGGGAACAATAATTTGAATACCTTAAAGAGAAGGAAATAACCTTATTTGCAGGCAGAGGGGACTAAATTAATATTGGAGACCAGCACTATTTCCCTGAGAGATGATTTTTATTTGTTTAACAGTGTTTATGCATAGGAGTGTTATTTATAATAGTTTCCCTTAGAATACCCCTGAGTGCTCTTTCACCTTCTTAATCTATTTGTTTGATTATGTTGACTTGGCAGGAGAAGGTGTTTGAACACAGTAATGTTCAAATATTCTTATTTGAAAAATAAGCCAGCAGAACAAACTATACCCGACTTGTGTTACTACATTCATAAATCTCCTTATTTTGAAAGTCATAATATGTTTATTACCACTGCCCCTTGATCTCACCCACTCCAAGCTTTTGCAAGAATATAAAGGTTACTATATGTTAGATACAAGAGAATGCAGTACTGTACATTTGTTTCACCAATTTATTGCCGTAATATGAATAATATTAAAAGGAAATTGCTGGTCAACAATGGTGAATAGATTGTTAGAAAAACTCTTCAGTAGATAACAATTATAAACACTGAACAAAATTAACACACCACACACGCGCACGCACACACACACACCCCCCTATTTAAAGGCATGGAGGGCAACCCTAAGCAGGCAGCAACTGAAGGTATTTCGGCCTTAAAAGAGGGCAAGTGATTAGAGTGCAGTCCATATTTACAAGCGTCTTTCTCCTGAGGACATCCCATTGAGTGTGGCCTGCAAAGAAGCCAGAACTCAAGGAGAAAGCTGCATTTTTCTCAGCTTGAGTTGTCAGTGGCAGAGTTTGGAAGTGCACGAGAGACTGGTAATTAAAGAGGAAACTCCTGGAGTAAATGGAGCCCTCAAATCTGAATATAATTTCCCTAAAATACTTGGCTGAACCCTACAGAATGCTTTTAGAGGATTCCAAGCTCCAAGGAACTCAGCAGAAAACCACAGCTAGAGAGCAAAAAGGATTTATGAGGGATTTTAGCAGCTAGATGTCACAGATGAGAAAAGGTTGATGTTTGAATCCCACCAAATTAGAGCACCTTGGTAAAGTAAACCAAGCCTCCGCAAGTTCAAAGTGATAAGCCAGTAATCCCACTGCCTGTTTGAATACAAGTCAATACTCTTTACAAGAAGAAAATAGAATTCAGTGTCTGAAATTTTTTATCTAAAATCTCCAATATATAATAGAACTGATAAGATATGCAAAGACATATATGATTCATTGTTGAGGGGAAAAAAAAGCAGTCCATAGAAACAGGCTCAATCATGACCAAGAATTTGGAATTAGAAGACAGGGACTTTGAAGTTGCCATTTTAAATACGATAAGGATCTAAAGAGAAGGTCATAATGGTTTAAGAGACAAGGAAATTCAACTAGAAAAGCATAATTGACAAAACTAACCAAATAGAAAATTAAAAACACAAAACCCACAATATCTGAAATAAAAAATTTACTGGATGGGCTTAATTGTAGATTGGAGAGAGATAAAGAAAGGGTCACCACACTTGGAGACAGATCAATGAAAATTATCAAATGTGAAAAACAGAGAGAAAAATTATTGAAAAAAAATCCAAGGCTCTTCTAATTTGTGAGACAATATGAAACAGTCTCACATACTTGTAATTCAATTTCCGGAAAAAACACAGAGGCTTTTCCCTAAAGGACACTCCCTTTTCTGGTTATCAGTAAGGCAGAACCCAAACTGCTACAGTCCAAGTTTGGCCAAAAACTTTAAAAATTTGTTGAAAAATATCAGTTTAGAAACAAGAATCTCAGCAATAATTTACGTAGAATAAATACAAATAAAACTATATAGAGGCACATGTGGAATATTACTGAAAATAAATGAAAAAGAAAAACTCTTCAAAGCAATGAGAGATAAAGGACACATTGCCTATGGGTAAACAACAATATGATTATGATTGGATTCTTATTAGAAACAATGGGGACTAGAAGCCAATGGAATGATTTTTTTAAGATCTTGATCAAATAGTATTTTTATTTTTAATTTTTTAATACTTTCAACTTTTATTTTAGATTTAGGGGGCACATGTGAAGGTTTGCTACATTGGTATATTGCGTAATGCTGAGGTTTGTGGTACAATTGATCTCATCACTCAAGTAATAAGCAGAGTACCTAAGAGTTAGTTTTTGAACACCCTCTACCCCCTCTAGTAGTCCCCAGTGTTTGTTGTTCCCATCTTTATGTCCACATGTGCTCAATGTTTAGCTTCCACTTATATATGAGAACATGCAGTATTTCATTATCTGTTCCTGCATTAATTCACTTAGGATAATGGCCTCCAGCTGCATCCATGTTGCTGCAAAGACATGATTTCATTCTTTTTTATGACTGCTTAGTATTCCATGGTGCATATGTACCACATTTGCTTTATCCAATCCACCGTTGATGGGCACCTAGGTTGATTCCATGTATTTGCTATTGTAAATAGTGCTGTGATGAACATACGAGTGCATGTGTCTTTTTGACAGAATGATTTATTTTCCTTTGGATATATACCCAGTAATGGGATTGCTGGGTTGAATGGTAGTTATACTTTAAGTTCTTTGAGAAATCTCCAAACTGCTTTCCACAGTGGCTGAACTCATTTACAGTTCCACCCAAAGTGTGTAAGTGTTCCCTTTCCTCTGCAGCCTTGCCAGCATCTGTTGTTCTTGACTTTTTAATAGTAGACATGGAATGGCATTTTTAATGTACCTAAAAATGTCAATTCAGAATTCTATATCCAGTAGAAACACTTGTCAAAAATGAAGATGAAATCAAGATATTTTCAGATATATGGAAGTTGGGAAAATGCATTGCCAGCAGATCTGCACTATGAGAAATGCTAAAGGAATTTCAGGACGGGATACAAGATGCAACTGATCTACAGGAAGAAACAGCACAACTTAATAGTACATGTAACAAAAATACAAAAGGCTGTTATTCTCTTTTTACAATGAAACTGACAGTATATAGCAAAACCCATTACATTGTTTTGTGGAGTTATGTATATCTTATGTATGATAACAAAACCAGAGAATCAGGGTTGAGAGGAGGAATTATAAGGTTTAAAGTTTTTTTTCATTTTCCATGATGTGGTATAATAACTCTAGGTAGACTATGGGGAACTGGGGATACATATTGTAATCCCTAAAGCAACCATTAAAAATAATACAGAGAGTTAGGGCTAAAAAGCTCACGGATAAGATAAAGGGTACTATTTAAAAAATTCTATTAACCCAGAAGGGCAGAAAAGAAGGAACAGAGAAAAAACAAATAAGACAAAAAGAAAGCAAATAGAAAAACAGTACAGTTAAAACCAACCATGTAAATAATTACATTAAATATAAATTGATTAAATATTTGGATTAAAAGTCAGAGATTATCAGAATGGACAAAAAGCAAAACCTAATAATATGTTCTATATAAGAGACATATTTAACATCTAGAAGCATAAATAAGTTTAGTCAAAGGATAAGAAAAGATATGCCATGTCACATTAAACATATGAAGATGAGAGTGGCTATTTAAGTATATCAGACAGAGTAGACTTCAAGATAAGAAATGTTACCAGAAATAGAGAATAACATTTTATAATAACAGATTAATTCATCAGGAAGACATAGGAACCCTTAATGTGTATGAGTCCAATACAGCTTAAAAATGCATAAAGCAAAAATGGACAGAACTAAAGAGTGAAATTGAAAATGTCAGATTATAACTAGAGAGTCTAATGTATCTCTCTAAGTAACTGATAAAACAAATAGACAAATTGTAAAATGATAAATAACATTATCAACCAACTCAACCTATTTGACACTTATAGAGAATTATATATAACAATGCAAAATAGTCATTCTTTACAATTGCAACATTCAATCGAATGTTCACTAAAATAGACCATCTTCTAGGTCATAAAACAAGCCTTAATATATTTTGAAAGATAAAAAAATATAGGATATGTTCTCTGTCCACAGAAAAATTAATAGCATTTCATAACAATAGATATCTAGAAAAACCCTAAAGACTTGCAAAAAATCACTTCTAAATAAAACATGAGTCAAAATAGAAATCACAAGGGTAATTATAAAATATTTTAACCAGATGATAAGAAAAATACAATACATCAAAATTTTGAATGGAGCTAAAGAAGTTATTAAAGGGAAACTTATAGCTTTCAAAGCTTATAAAAGAAAGGAAAAAAGGCTTAAAATCAATGCTTCAAATTTCCTCTTGAAAAATATAAAAAGAAGAGAAAGTTAAACACAAAGTTCAAGAAGGAAACAATAGAGGTAAGAGTAAAATCAATGAAATAGAAAATGGACAAATAATAGAGAAAAATCAAGAAAGCAAAAAGTTGCTTATTTGAAAACATTAATATTTATTACAGGTTAAATATCCCTTATCTGAAATGCTTGGGACCAGAACTATTTTGGATTTTTAAATATTTGCATATACATAGTGAGATGTATTGGGATGAGACCCAAATTTATTGCAGCTGAAGTGGCTGGGAAAGTCTTTTTTCCCCTGGGGATGTTGAATCAACTGTGTGTTTTGTACCTGCATTTTGACTGAGATTCATCATGTTAGGTCAGGTGTGGAATTTCCACTTGTGGAATCATGCACTCAAAAAGTTTTGGATTTTGGAGCATTTCAGGGTTCAGATTTTCAAATTAGGAATTCGCAACCTGTAAACCTTTAAATCAATGTATTAAGGAAAGAAACACATATTACCAATGGAAGTAATAAACAGGATATCACTACAGATAGCATAGATATTAAAATATAATAAGGGAATATTATAAAGTTATGCCAATAAATTTGACAACTTAGATGAAATGGACAAATTCTTTAAAAGCACAACTTGCCAAAACCAACAAAAGAAAAAAAAATCTGATAGCCCTTTAATGTTAAAGAAAAACAATGGATAATAAAATTCCCACAAAAAAATGCAGTTGACTCTTGAACAATACAGGTTTGAATTGTGTCAGTCCACTTGTACAAATATTTTCTTTTGCTTCTGTTACCAATGAGATAGCAGTAACAACCCTTCCTCTTCCTCCTCTTCCTCAGGCTACTCAACGTGAAGACAACAAAGACCTTGATGATGATCCACTTCCACTTAATGAATAGTATATTTTTTTTATTCCTTATGATTTTCTTAACAACACTTCCTTTTCTTTATATTACTTTATTGTAAGAGTACAGTAGGTAATACATATACCATATAAAAAGTGTTAATTAGCTGTTCATGTAAGGCTTCCAGTCAATGGTAGGCTATTAGTAGTTAAGTTTTGGGGAGTCAAAAGTTATATGTGGATTTTCTACTGCATGAGGCGGGTGGCACCCCTAACCCCCACATTGTTTAAGAGTCAACTGTACAGGCCCAAATGTTTTCACTGCTGAGTTTTATAAAACATTTAAGAAAAAAGTAATATCAAACTCACCAAACTCTTTTGGAAAACGGAGATGAGGACACTTCACAACTTATTTTATGAGGATACCACAACTTTGAGACTAAAACACGATAAAGATATTACCAAAAAATTATGGAACTAATATTCTGTATGGAAATTCCACAAAAGCCCTTGACAAAATATAGCAAATTGAATCAAATGATGTATAAAGAAGATCATACATGATGATCAATGAGATTTATCCCAGGAATATAAGATTAGTTTAACATTTAAAAATCAATTAATGTAATTTACATCTTGACCAACTAAAAAAATAAAAATGAGTATCTCAAAATATGCAGAACAAAGTATTTGAACAAATTAACATCAATTCAGGAATTAGGAATAGAAGGGAATTCCCTTAATCAAATAAAAGACAACTACACAAAACTACAACTACAGCTAACTCCATACTTAATGGAAAAACCTGAAACATTTAATTTTAAAAATTGGGAACAAGTGTAGTTTTTCTGCTCTCAACTTTTTTGCTTAACATTGTACTGGAAGGTGTAGCCAGTGCAATAAGTAAAGAAAAAAATTAACAGTATACAGATTTTGAAGGAAGACGTAAAAATGAATCTATTCACCAATTGTCCACATAGAACACCTTACCACGAAATCTACCAAAAAAAAAAAAAAAAAAGCCAAGGACCAAACATACAAGCAAACAAAATATCAGCTAAAACAAAATACGATTATAACTTACAAATATGTTTAGCAAGTTCTCAGGAGACATGGTCAATATAAATAGTAAATAGTTAATTGTATTTCTATATATTAACTGCAAACAATTTAAAAATTCAATTTAAAAAATTTTATTTTCTAAAGAATCAATAAAAATAAACATCTTAGGAATAAATGTAACAAAGGGATATCTAAGGCCTCTTTACACTGAAATTTATAAAACTTTGCCGAGTGAAACTTAAGACACTTCAAATAAATAAAGGAGCCTTACCATAATCATGGATTGGAAGACTAATAGATTTAATATTATCTCTCTCAAAATCTCAGCCAACTCTTTAAATAGAAATGGACAAGTTGATTCCACAATTTATATGAAAATGAAAAGAACTAAGAATGGCCAAAACAATTATGAAAAATAACAAAGTTGGAGGACTCAAAATACCTGATATTAACTCTTAATATAAGCTATTGTAATTAAGACAATATAGTACTGGAATAAAGATAGATAAGTGATCAATGTAACAGAACAGGGAGTCCAGAAATAGGTCCATAATTATACATTCAAGTGATTTTCAACAAAAGTACCAATGTAGTTTAATGGGGATGGGCCACTCTTTTATAGCCGTGGGGGCTGGAGCAACTGGATACATGTATCAAAACAAATAATCCTTGATTACTGCTTCGTAACCCACACAATAATTGATTTAAATTGGATCAAGGCTTAAATGTAAAACTAAAACTACAACAGTTATAGAAGAGTACATAGACAAATATCTTCAACATCTTGTGCCAGACAAAGGTTTCATAGCAAAATAGAAGGTACTAAAGATGAAATTAAAAACTAATAAATTTTACCAAATTTTAAAAATGTTTGCTTGTCAAAATACATGCTAAGAAAGTAATGACAAGCCAGTACAATTGGGAGAAATAGTCTTAACACATATATCTACCATCTGGACTTGTATCCAGAATATATAAAGAACTCCTAAAGCTCCATAATATATAAAAAAAAATTAAAAATGGGTAAGAGACTGGGATAGTTTACAAAAGAAGATATACCAATGGTCAATGAGGGCATGCATAGATACTCAACATAATTAGGTGACAGAGAGATGCAAATTAAATCATTTCATGCCCACCAGGATGGCTAAAATAAAGAAGACTAATAATTAAAAATGTTGGCAAGGATATAAATTAACTTGAATAGTCATTCAATGCTGGAGGGAGTGTAAAATAGTACAGCCACTCTGTACGACTTCTGTGCCAGTCTCTTTGAAATAAATATATGACCCAGCAATTCCAATGCTAGGTATTTACCTAAGATAAATGAAAGCATATGTCCAAAGAAAGAATTGTACAAAAATATTTACAGTGGCTTTATTCATAATAGTCTCAAAATAGAAACAACCCAATGTCCCTTTGAGTATGCACAAACAAATGTCACAGTAATAAAATAGGGTACTACTCAGCAATAAAAAATGCTAACTTCTATATATGCAATGACATCTCAAAAAACATTATGTTAAGTGAAAATGTCAGTATTATATGAAAGGGTACATATGATATAATTCCATTCAAATGAAGTTCAAGAAGTAGCAAAACTAAGATATAATACAAATTAGAACAAATGGTTGGTTGTGGGGATTAACTGGTAGGGAGTGCATGAGAATTTTTTGGAGTGATGAAAATGCTTTATAGTCTTGATTCAGGTGTTAGTTACACAGCTGTGTGCATTTATCAAAACTAATTTTTTGTACACTGAAGATTCATGAATTTTATGATATATAAATTTTAAAAAGAAACTGTTAGTTTCCTGTATGCTAGAACCAGCTCTAGACCTGCATTTAACTAGCTATCCAATCTTATTTGTCTGTGTCCTGTCTGATGTTTATAGATCACACTTAGCACTTTGCCGAGGGCTTTATATGCACTGTGTGGTTTAATCATCATGGCCTCATGAAGTAGGTGTTGTAGGAGCTTTTTCATCTGACTGTCCACACCTGTTGCCTGACTTGGCCTCTATCACCTGATCCTATTTCTTGCACTGGTTTTACTTGGTTCACTCTAATTCTAAAGTCCGCTGAGGGCCAATCAGACAAAATTTGTTTTCCTTATCAGTTCAATCACAAGGAATGTCGAACTCCTTATTTAAGGGGCTTTCTCAATTGAATGCTGACTTTCTACTGTCCAAATCACTTCATCTTGCTCTGCCTTACTTTTCTGTTTTTAATGAGGCAGAAATGTATCCTTACTGAATTGTGTGTTGAGGAATACGGAAACAATGGCTTTCAATGGTGGGCTGAAAAATTATATGATGCCGGGCGCGGTGGCTCACGCCTGTCATCCCAGCACTTTGGGAGGCCGAGGTGGGCGATCACGAGGTCAGGAGATCAAGATCATCCTGGCTAACATGGTGAAACCCCGTCTCTACTAAAAATACAAAAAAATTAGCCGGGCGTGATGGTGGGTGCCCGTAGTCCCAGCTCCTCGGAAGGCTGAGGCAGGAGAATGGCTGAACCTGGGAGACGGAGCTTGCAGTGAGCCGAGATCGCGCCACTGCACTCCAGCCTGGGCGACAGAGTGAGACTCCGTCTCAAAAAAAAAAAAAGAAAAAAATTATATGACTATCTATAGAAATTTTGAATATATACTTTTATTGTGTATTAATAATAATGATTTAGTTCATCCTCTTTAACACCAAATAGCACCAAATTTATACAACCTAAATATCTAGTAAAAAGAAAAGACTGCCTTCACTGCTATATTTGTACAAAATTCCAAAATGACTGCATGCTTTCGAAATGGACTGCGGCTTGTTGGGGTGATTTCTCTAGAAGTCAAGTTTTAGGAAATCATTAAATAAAAGAAAGAGATTATAGCCGAGCAGCAAGATAGAAGCCTCGCAGCCAACTCCACACGAATGGCTTCTGATACGTAGAGGAAAATAGCAATTTCCCATCTCATTGAGGGTGGAAACAGGCAAGTGGTATTACATTCTCTTGTGCCTAATCAGGAGACCAAAACAGGAAAAGTTATGTATTCTCATCAGGAAAGCTGTTGGTTGGTGTGGTTGATTAGGGACAGATTATGACTTTCAAAAGAGGGAAATTTACAAATGTAGTAACACAAAGGTAGTGACAGATGCAGAATTGAAGAACCGCAGGGTAGAGAGAGGCTTTTTAGCTGTTGCTTATTAAAATATTGTGTGGGAAGTGAGAAACTTTTCATTCTGCACCAACACATTCATTTAAGGTCATTTGTCTTTGTGATGCAAAGGAAGCAAAATCCTGTGATTCTTAAAATTTTCTACCAAAGGCCTCAATAGTAGATGAAATCACACATTTATTCAGGAATCTAAGGTGAGAGTAACAGAGGGACAGAGGAGAGCGTAAGAAGGCTTGGTGGAGGGAAAGGATAGAGTCTACAATAATCCTATGTGAGTGGGAAAGTTTCTTGAAATCCTGTTTATCTTTAAAAAGTTACATAAATAGCAACACATTTACTATAATTCGATTATTATTAGGTAATGTTTTAAATTATTCTCAAAGTTAACTTGTTACATTTGTCATGTGGATTATTTTTTGGTATCTTAGATTAGAAAACTGGATGAATGTATTATCAATTGTCTTGATTTTCCTGCTAAGCTTTCCCATGCTTTAAGAGGACCATAAGAAGTCCACGTTGTTTCTTTTTCTACTATGTCCCTAATGTGCCCAACCTTGGAGAGGTGGGGGTGATGGTTGGGAGGTGGGTGTGGTAGTGGTAAAGATTGGAGGGCAGGCAAGCAATAGAGAGTGAGACCCAACTTCTTCCAGTTGTAGTCCCTGACATCCATGTTTTCCCTCCATTCATCAGCGCTGGCAAGTGGGCTGGTTGAGACAGCATGGAAATATAACTTTAAAATTTATTGCTTAATACTGATGTCATCCAAAGTTATTGGAAGAAGCTATAGATCACCAGTCTCAGGATGCTTTCTCGAGCAACAGGCTCAAGTTAGCCTTTTATAGTATGTCATATTCCTTTTTTTATGGCATCATTCTTTGTCTGAGACACAAATTCATCCAAGAGTTCTCCCCAGATGGCTCTTGAAGACATCATCCATAACTACATTTCATTTGCATCTATATTTATTATTCCAATGTGGGTAGCACAGGTGTGGATGCTATAGGCAGGGAAAGCAGCAACAGCACACACACAGAGCAGCTTTGCCTGAGCCCTTATGTCTATGTGATCATGGTCCATGATGATTTTGCTTCTCTTACTCTGTGATTTAAAAAATGAAAGTAATTTCACTATTCTCTCCTTTTCCTCTCTTTGTTTGGTCTTATTCCCTTGTTACGGCCTGCTTACAGATCTTCTTTCTCTCTCTATGCTACCTCAAGGTCAGCATAATTTGAATTTTTTCCCTGAATTTACTAAGTTAACTTTTATACTTGAACCTTGATGCTTTGTCTTTCTTGCTCTAATATATATTTTCCTTCTCTGATCAATATTTCCACACAACAGTCTTACATGTGTTACAGCAGCAGCTATAATAATAATAATAACAATAATACTTTCTATTTGTGAACTTTGCAGGCACAGAGTACAGTATTCGTGTATATAATATTTAACAAATAAATGGATAATGATATTTAACAAATGGATAATGATAATAGCCAACACATACTGGGCATTTGTTGTATGCCAGACACTCATTACATGTATTTATTTAATGTTTATAACTTTTTGAATTTACAATAATTATCATCATAGATTGCAGATGAGGAAACAAACACAAAGAACTTAGCAATTTATAAAGGGTCAGAGTTCTCACAGCAGTAATTGTAGAGCTGGGATTTGAACATAAGTCAGTTTGATTAAATATATTTTCCTCTGCTGCCATCAACACTAGTTCTAAGTGTATTATGATGGTGGCCATCTTGATTGTTCTCTTTTATAAGGCTTTGCTAAAATGGTCAACGCTGAGTTCTGGTAATCAAGTATATTTTAATTTCCCTGTGGATTTCTCATTGTAGTATACCAATAGTCTAAAAATTAGAGATCACTATTAGGAAACCTACTTACGTTAACAGGCAGACAAATTATCAGTTCAGTGTTTACTTGAGTCTTCAAGTAAGAATATATTCAGAGATTGATGATGCTATTGAATGTGCTGTCATAAAATCATTGACTTTTACACCTGAAAAGAATATTAGATAATGAGGATAATAATAATAATAGTAATGATAATAATACCTGCCAGGCATACCAAGTTTTCTATTTTCTGGGTCTTTTGTGATGATTGATCATTAGATACGTTGTTTCATTAAATTCTTAGAATGACACTATGAATTAGGCTATCATTTTACACTATGATGATTTTACCAGTGAGGAAATGGACTTGTTATAGTTAGATAACTTCCTAAGTGATAATTGGCCAAGCTGAGATTCAAATACTGCAGAGCTTGTGCTCTTAAACATTGTTATTTGTTACAGTTTATTATACCCACAGATTTTCACAAATGCTACAGTTGATGTTTAGAGAAGTTTCTTGGCTTTTGCAGACCCTGAAGCTAGTCAGCATCTGCATCAGTCTGTTTTCACACTGCTATAAAGAACTGCCGGAGACTGGATAATTTACAAAGAAAAGAGGTTTAATCAACTCACAGTTCTTCAGGCTTAACAGGAAGCTTGACTGGGAGGACTCAGGAAACTTACAATCATGGCAAAAGGTGATGGGGAAGCAAGCACCTTGTTCACATGGTGGTGGGAGGGAGAGAGAGAGCAAGGGGGAAAGTGCCATACACTTTTAAACCATCAGATCTCGTGAGAACTCACTATCATGAGAATAGCATGGGGGAAATCAGTCCCCCATGATCCAGTCACCTCCCACCAGGTCCCTTCCCCAACATTGGGAATTACAATTCAACATGAGATTTGGGTGGGGTCATATAGCCTAACCATATCAGTGTCTACCACTGGCTTTTAGTTGAAGATTTTTCCTGTTACTGCTCACATTTTCTTTCACGCCACTTTGCTTTTTCAACAAAGCTTCAACTATTACCATTTTCTTCAATCATTCCTTCAACTAATCCAAAACTGAAGGTTAGGTTTATGCAGAGAATAAAGTATAATAGAGAATACATAGATGAATATGTCCTCTAAGATCTTATAAACTAATAATGATAGAGATAAAAACTATATAAGCAGCTAATTATGCTTCAAAGCAGAAAGAATTATACAATATATTAAAAATCCAAGCAGTCTTAAGTTGGACTTGGAAAAAGTATTCAGATGATGTGGAATTTGAAATGAGCCTTGAAGGAAGGGTAGAGAGTTTGGAGGTAGGGTACTCCATCCAGATAGTTATGGATGAGAGCCAGCTAGGTGCTGTGAGAGACACAGAGGCAGTCCAAGAAACAATCTGTCATCATGAGGAAGTAAATGCTACCTGATGAGGCAAGACTTACATATGTGGCATGAAAGTGCCCAGCATAGTGTTAAAGAGCTGTAGAAGGTCAAAGACAGATAAATATTTGAGAGCCAGAGTAGCCAGGGAAGGCCTATGCAGGGAGCAGAGCCTGAATTGAACCTTGAAACCTTGAAAGATAGGCAGTACTTTTTCATGAGAAGAGAGGCAGTGCAGGCAAGGGGAGGGTTCCAGGTACAGTCAGGTAAGAGTGCATGAGGGTGTTGATGGCATAGTGAGCAGACACACAATAATGTGTGTTTGTGTGTGTATGTTTAGGTGGGTGCACACAGGTGATGGCTAAAGAATAACTGTGACGGACCGGAAGCTGGGTAACTGATGCCAGCAGGCAGTATGACAACATGTAACAAGTAGAGATGGGTGACCTAGTGCAGTGTTCTGTAGACTACAAAATAACGACCGGTCCTGGAGAAGGTTATATAGCCCTGAGTGATCGTAGCTTATGCATCCGTCATGTGAGTGCTGCTGACTGAGTGTAATCTTGTTAACATCTTCATCTTTAAATAAGATGAGGAAAAATAGTCCATGGCAATACAAGTTGTTTATTTTTAAAGGCTATCTTCATTTTTTTAATAGAGAAAAAATAATATTGTTATGTGCAAAATCTAAACAAATACTGGAGAAGTGGGTATCAACTTACATTACTTTTTCATCATTATTCATTCACACAGTCTCTAATACACTTGCATGAAAATGTAAATTAGATCACTAGTGATAACGACATTTGAATTCTGGCATACAAAAGTAGTGGAGTAGGAGAGACAGCAGAGAGACAAAACTGACTTAGGTTAAGAATCTGTTATGAGGAGTGTTGGGAGCTGACAACCTCCATCTGCCACACTGTTGGGATCTGCTTCAGCATTCACTTTGAGGCCATACTCCCGTGAGCTGCTCCCAGCTGATGCTTGAGAATAGGGCCTGGCAATTTCTGCCCAATATGGGGCTTCTATATGTGTGATCTTTGCACTGGTGTTTCCCATTGGGTTGGCTCAAACTTTCTCAAAGCCATACTGCGTCTGAGACGCTTCCTAATGAGTCCCCCTTCCTTCCCTCTCTCCTTTTGCAGGTATCAGCTTTGCATCTTGGCCTGAAGGCTTTCCCTGATTACTTCTACTTCCTATCCCCCCAGTCAATCTCTTGCCCTTGAATTCTTTCTTGGTATCTGTTTGCTAGAGGACCCAAACTTACCCAGCATCTTTGTGATTATATAAATCAAATAAATAGAGCTATAGTTGAGAATAGAGGTCAGCAAACTTTTTCATAAAGGGGTAGCTAGTAAATATTTTAGGCCTGGTGGGCCACACATGGTCTCAGTCATATGTTATTCTTTATTTTTTCTTACAACCTCTAAAACTGTAAAAGCCATTTTTAACTTGTGGGCTGTAAAAAACTGGCAATAGTTTGCCTACTCCTGATATAGGGTATAAAGCATCTAATTTTAAAAGCATTTGCTTATTTTCTCCATTTTTCAATTTTACTAACTATAAAATAAAGCTAGATCTGCCCACTAAGTTCGCAGGGACTTTCTTTTAGCTTTATCAGTGGCAGTGAATAATTTCAATCTGGCCTTGGAGTCTGAAGAAGGAGGAGACTGAGACGTGGTATGAATTCAGGAAGTGGAGGAGGTGCCAATGAAAATATGTGGATCTAAGGCAGGTAGTCTCTGATGAAGAGAGAAAAATCATAGAAACAGAAAAAGTGAAATCATCAGAAGCCCTTCCTTTCAAAAGGAAGCCATGCATGAGAACTTTGAATAAGAGGAAAGGCAGGGCGGAGGTAGAGAATAAGAATGGATAGAGAAAGAAAGGCAAGGAGACAATGAGAAGGGCAAGAAAAGGGAGAGAAGTAGAGGCTGTTATGTTATTTTATTTTATTTTTACATAACAAAATTGTTGAGAAAAGATAGAAGAGAAATAAAAATATCCAACCTCCGGGAGTGGAGTAGACAACCTAAAATTTGATTGAAAGGAGTAATTGCCCAGAAGTCATATTTTTCACTGCATAAAAGTAACTCTCTGGGAAGAGAGCAGTATGTAATGGAACCCTGATTAAAGTCAATTATGATAAACTCAAGGAACATATTCTTAATAATTCAGATTTGATGTGAATGTTAGCTTTCAGAAAATTGGTGCTATTTTAATGACAGCCATTAGAATAAAAAGGGATTTAGAGCACTTAATAGAACACTGTACAGAACAGTTCTGTTCATTCCCTCCAGGGAAATGTATCAGGATGTAGGAATCTTTGTTCCCTATTAAATGTCATAGGGGAAGGAACATAAGGTGTGGTTTTAGACTAGAGGATATAAGTATGAAATCAAACCAAAGCGAGGGTCTAAATGATATTAAATCTGAAGCAGATGCCTGTTGTGCTTAATTACACCATTTCCTTTTTCTGGGCACTTAAGTTGAGGCAATACTTCTGAGTTTTACCTAGTGAAATGAGGGCAGAAATGTTCCTTAAAACATTTCTCTTGACCTCTCTCTCCACTACTCTCTACTTCTGCAGTGATCTTGAAGGTCAAGCATTGCAGTTGGAATAGCTACAAGTTGAAGGAGGACAACCCCATCAATGCCATGCTATGTCCAAATGAGAAATAAATTGAAATTAGACTAAACGAATAATATTTTGTGATTTATTTGCCACTTTAACAGAGGCTAGCCTATAGTGACCAGCAGAGATTCTGCAGGCATGAAGTCACGGTCAATGACTTGCTACACGCAGAGCTCAGGAAAACATTTGAATGTTACATTTGGTAAGCCAGTGTGGTTAAAGGGGACATACAGGGCTGCAAGAATGCCTTCTGTTGAAAAGCAGATTAAGAGGGAAGCAGATGTTGCTGGAATCATTTCAAGGGTTCAGAATTTGTTTAAAACAGAGCCCAATGAATGATACTTGCCCAGATGAATTCAAGCAAGCCTTTCAAGGCTATCGGAAAAGAAAGAAAATCAGACCTGATATACCATCGATAGCAACACTGAGGCAGCTTCTGAGGCCAATTGCTGGTGCTGTTGGGTTCTGGTTGAGATTGTTTCCAATGGTTTAAAAATTAGTGAATAGGGAAGGTTTTCCTGAGGAGAAATTATTGTAGAAAATAGACAGTAGGTAATACAGAAAAGGGTAGATAGCTGTGCATTGGAGGCCTGATACAGTCAGTTACCTGCTCTGATCTTTCCTGGCCCCTGCTAAAAATTGTAATGGGTCCTTTGTCTTCTCCGTAAAGCCCCATACATGTTTACCATACTGGATTGTTTCCTGTTGCCCAAATGAATCTTCCATTCTCCTAGTTTAATGGCTTCACTTATCTTGGTTTCCCTGATGGACATGCTCTTCTTTCTCACTTTTTCCTGATGAAATCCCAGCTCTTTTTCAAGGCCTAGATCAAATGCCATCTTCTACATGGAGGATTTCCTGTTGATTCTAGTCTATCATTTTATTCCTCAATTCTTTCATAGAACCAGATAACTTTCTGATACCACTTTCTTTCTACTTGTACTGTAGTTATTTGTATTTATGTCTTTTCTCTCCAACTGTTTTGTAAACTTCTTGAGATCATGTTGAATTTATTTTTTTGTATGCCACATAGTACAAATCAGAATTTCTGGTCTTAGTGTGTGATACATGAATGTTTAATTCAATTGAAGATAATTGAGGAATTAAAAAGAAAAGACTAATTTATTTTGGCATTACTAGGTATGAAGACATATTAAATATGATAAATTAGCAGAATAGTATTATAAAAAATGAAGTGAGACAAAGGGAAAAATTGGTAGCCAAACAGTTCTTAGTAAATATAAGGTGACACAAATAATGAGATATTATAAATTAATGATGGTGGGATAGTTACTTTGATATTTCTTTAAAAAATAGGAAAAAGAAACAAAATTGGTTTAGATCTTATACTCTACCAAAACAAATTCCAGAGAGAAATACAGAAATAGCAATAAAACAATCAAGCCAGAAAACATAGAAAAGATTAACATCTATTTTGTGTCTAGATTTGGAAGGACTTAAAGCCTTAAAAGCACTGGAAGAAATCATAAAGAAAAAAATTATAATAGACTTTAAAAACAAGTTCAAACAACTTTGGTTCTTAAAAACAAACAATACAAACCATAATTTAAAGACAAGCTTCAACTTGGGGGTGGGGGAAAATATTTGCAAGGAATATCATTAAAAACAGAATTTATAACCCTAAAGTATAAAGAGCTTACATAAATTAGATGAACAATAGGACTACAACAGTACTTAAACTGATAATTGATAAAGAGAAAATAAAATGTTCAACCCATTAAAGAAATGCAAATTAAAAGAACAATGAGAACCAATTTTTGACCTATAGACAATATTAAAGATTTAATGTACTGAATTTTAATGTGGGTCAGTGAGTCATTCATTTATATAATACTAATGGAAGTGAGAATGTTCTAGAAAGCAATTTAATAATATGTATCAATAGAGTAAAATATTCATAACTACTTACTGATTAATTCCACTTTTAAGAGTCAATACCTAAAGAAATTTTGCACATAATGATGTTTATAAAAGTGTTATTAAGAATGGTGAATATGAGCAACAATCTATAGTATATATTCAGCATGAGGAAAATTACTCAGTAAATTATAACATATTTAGAGAGAAAATTTTATGTAGTCTTTGAAAATAATTTTTATAAAGAGTTTTGAACGATGTGAATAATTTCTTATGATATTGAACAAAAACATAAGATATAGTATACCTGTGTAAAATTTCATACAGAGAAAAGTTTTTCAAAACATTTGTGCTGGTGTTGGCATAATACATATATTTTTCTCTTTCATAATTTTCAGATTTTCTCAATAATCATGCAAAGATTTTTAGACAGAAAACTGTAAGCAAAATATACAAATTTTTAAGACTGATGACTTGAATACAAAACTGGGAAAGTATAAGATGATAAAGGACCTACATGTACAAAATAGAATTTGAATTTCAGAGTATTTTCAAAGGGCTTTAAGAAGGTATGGCATTTAGAAGAACATTCAATTTGCATAGATTGAAGTAATTTTAATAAAGGGATCACTTATGAAACTACAAGAGATAGTTCATAATCCAAGGGCTACCAAAATGAGAAGCTGTTTCCACCCCTAGAGCTGAGGTGGCAATGAGATAGAGTGGTGACCAGAATCAGAAGAGGGTAGCTGTATGGAGAAGTTTGCCTAGCAGGGTCAACCAGTATGCAGAGATCAGAAGGGGGAGCAAGGGGCATAACGACCTCAATTTCACTTGCCTCCTACCTGCCAAGCTCCTGCAGATGCTCTCCATTGGGTGACCCCAACTGGAAGTTAGAGACCAAGGGGGCCTGTTGGTTCAGATTAGCTTCCCAAGGCACGTAGCAGAGTGAAGGGAAGAGAGGAGATCTGAATGATAAATGAAAACACGGCACAGATGCTGTGGGAAAAAAGAAGAGCTTGTCATGAAGGACTCATAATGCATTCTTTACAAACAAATTGTTGGTTAAAGTCAATATGAGTTGGGGAATTGATTAATTGAAGATCTTCCAATGGAAGAAGCCTGATCAATAAGGTTTGTTGCATATGCTACGCATAGCAAAAGATTTTTGGATACAGCTAATATTGTGGGGGAAATAAAACAGGCTATAGTAACAAACAATTTACAAAGTCTCATTAAAATGAAAGCAGAATGGCAAAGACTCACCAATTTAGGGATAAAAATTTCCCGGAATAGCAAAAATGCTGTAGCTTACAGATAAATATGTGTTTGAATCAGGGAAAGAACTAAGAAGTTTAGGACAAATTGTAGTAAAGACGATACAGAAAATGGTGAGGTGAAAATGATGATAATTTGAAAAATCGGAATGTAGCAGAAGTTTATGTAAATTGCAAATATTTTGGTATCTTTATGTAAAAAGGAACAAAAGTGGAAGTTTGGGAGGTGAAATTTGAAGTTAAAAATCTATTATGGTTTTGTTATTTGTGATTATTTAAATATAAATTTAATAAGAAGTTTTGCAATCTCCCTATTGCTTTATCGAGTGTTAATGTTCAATGATACTGCATTCATTTGAAACACATTTTTCGCGAATTACTTAGGAATGCAGTCATGTTATAAAAAGCGGAATATGGTAGCTTGCCAAAGTTTTTGGATAATTGTTTTAGTGGTCATAGCAAAGTATCACTCTTGGCAAATAAAATGTGGCTGTTTTGGAAAGACAGCATTTCCTTCAAAGGTTAAAAATATATTGACAACCTCTGAGATTCAACAGGAACTCATCTTTAAGATAAGGCCCACATAAAAAGTTTAGATATTGCCTGATGGCAGAGAGATAAATGGTTGTCAGAAAATGAAAACGGCTCATTTTCTAAGTCTGAGTGGCAATTTTCCTATAATTCTGTCATATGGATAAAGTACATGCCTTTCTGAAGCAGCCTGGCTGAAGGGAAGGAAGGAATAGCCAGGATTAATGAGATAAATGAAAATAATATTTATTTTCTGAGGCACTCTATTAACATCTTCGAGTGGGTCTGCCAGAATCTTTCTCCCAATATCATTATGTGAATGACAGTTAAGACATTTATTAAGTTAACAGAGGTAGAGAATAGAGGTACCTTGCAGAAACATCTTTGGCAAAAATGAAGGGATTTGTTGCGACTCTGCATATATCTGTTGCTCTTCTTTTGCCTAATTTTATCTCTGTGTGTTTGAAATGTGTTCACTGTACTTCCCTTCTATTTAGAGCTTGATAAAGGGAAGTTGAAATGTATAATATGACATTTTTAACTCTTAAAAATAAAGATAACCTATGGCTTAGCTAAAATATTAATTTCACAGCAAAACTATTGCTTGTATCAGAGAAAGAGGAGAGGAGAGGAGAGGAGGGGAGGGCAAAGGAGGGGAGGGCAAAGAAGGGGAGGAGAAGAGAGGAGAGATTTGCTAATATAAGTTGTGACCTAAAACTTAAAAAGCATTTTTAATTGGCCAGACATGGAGTATGTTTGCCTGTTTAATCTTTTTACTTGCTTGTGTATTAAAGAGTACTTTCAAATTTAGCTGAGTGTCCTCTACACATTCAGGAAAGTAATACTTATGGGAGATAGTCCTGTCGGATACATGTGTGATATATTTGTTAATATATAGTATAACACAAACTTGTATTATACTATAATTTCCCACTCACTTACCCTAAATGCTAACCCACTAATATCAGTATGAGACCAGCTGTGAGGCAGTCTTGAACTTATATGCTACTTCCCTGTCTCGGTCATTTTATCTTGAAAGTACCCTACAACATCTACAGATATCTCATACAAAATACACCAATCAAAAGACCAAGAGCATATGTGTGTACATTTTGCCTTGCCCAATGTATCCTTTTGGAGGTTTTTGGCTAAATCTTCAGATCTGCATAAGCATTAGAGGTTCTCAGGGGCCCAATAATCCCACTCTCCAGAGGCAAACTCTGTTATTAGTATTTATCTTTCCAGTCTTACTAGATGCATATTTAAACGTGTATGTTCTATATTATGCATACCAAACTGTAATCTGCTTTTACTCATGTAATATGTGGTAAGTCAGTACCTAAAAATTATCTGATCCTTTCAAGTGGCTGCATGGTATTCTGTTGTATGGACACACTAGTTTATTTTAAAAATGATTGGTGAATTCTAGGTTGTTTCAGATATTAGTAATGAAATAACGCCTTTATGAACCTCACAATGACACATAACATTTGCGTTTTTATTTATTTCCATAGGATAAATCCAAAATGTGGAATTATTGAGACTACATACATTTAGATTGTTGGTGTGCTTTGCATCATTGCCATCAGAAAGCTTGTGCTATTTATATTCCAGGTATGAGAATTAATTTCTTCACACATTCGCTAGCATTGGAATCAACAGCTCTTCTTTATTTTTGCAGGTATAATAGATAAAAGTGATATTTTGTTGTTTTAATCATTACATTTCAACTAGTAGAAAGGTTGATTAAAATTTTACTTTTTAGGCCAGGCAAGGTGGCTCATGCCTGTAATCCCAGCACTTTGGGAAGCTGAGGCAGAAAGATCACCTGAGGTAAGGAGTTCGAGAGCAGCCTGGCCAGCATGGTGAAACTCTGCCTCTACTAAAAATACAAAAAAATTAGCTGAGTGTGGTGGCCAGCATCTGTAATCCCAGGTACTCGGGAGGCTGAGGCAGGAGAATTGCTTGAACCCAGGAGGCGGAAGTTGCAGTGAGCCGAGATTGTACCACTGTACTCCAGCCTGGGCAACAGAGTGAGACTCCGTCTCAAAAAAAAGAAAACTTACTTTTTAAAAGTTAAAATACAAGCAGTTAACAAAAAAAGAAAAAGGGGGGGTGGATTTTCTTTTTAATTTTTTCCTAGAGTACACTCATTTTCCTTATTATTTGGGGCAGATGTTACATGGTATCTTTTTTTCTCTCTCGTGCCACTTTATGAACCCACTGTGTTTGCCAGTATTCCTCCTGTAATGTTGTGACCAGAGCTACTGGTCCTTATTATAATCCATGTGGACTCTTCCCTTTCTGAAAGAATGCACATCCCTTTGTGGGATTAACTGAGAAGGAAAGGTTCTCTGTCATCTGATGAGATTGTTGCTAATCCTGACATGACTCACTGAGTGGAACCTGTTTCTTTCTAACTTAATGGTGGTGATTTTTGCAGCTTTGAAAATAAATTCTATTTAATATTTGCCCGTTACTTAGGATTTTGTCCCCCCTGAACAATTTCCTTTGTACAGCAGCGTATATGATTATATGATTTCTGATTGTGTGAATTTCAGCTGGATCAGAGCATAAATGTCCAAACTCAATAGCCATTAGACATTGATAGTTGTTAAAACTTCCACCAGACACATTATTTCTCTGTGTGCTCAAGCATGGATTTCACAGTTTAACAGAAGACTTTTTCTGCATGTTATATTTAAGAAAGCACATTGAATCTTATGAATACAGTAAAAAGAATGTGTTTAAGATTTAAAGCCTCGTGTCTTATCATTTCAATGTTATAATAACATGTATTGGGGTAGTAAAAATGGCACTTTCTCTGGCTTTATGTGAGACTGATATTATAATATATATGTGCATGAAAGGAATTGATGAGAAATGGAATTGTGAATAAATTTTTTGATATCAGTTATACTTAAGACCATGAGAATGCAATTATCTAGAACGTGAATTTTGGGGTTTTTAATCACACAGTGGTTTGTAAATTTAAGATCATAATATTAAGTAATTTTCTTCTTAGAACAAGGGTTATTCAATCTGGAAAATGAGGATAATATCATTCCTGTCCCACATATAAAACAATGTATTTATAATATAATAAATCTGTATTTGACAAGAAAGCAAATATGCATCCATTTTCTAATCCTTGTTATTACCTAAATCCTGTTTTTGCTGCTTATGTAAAATGCCAAGAATGTTATGTGGCTGTTCTTGATGCTTCATACTAATTGTCTAAGTAATCTAAGTACATAGTTTATGTGTCCAACTTCAAAAAGAGATCACCTGCTAAAGAGAGAAACATGGACATCACTGGGGAACAAAAAGTTCAGGAAAAAAATTCCTATTTTGTGTTTTCATTTTGCCTTACATTCTTCTTTTCCACATTCCCAGTCTGATTTTTAATGCTGTGTCAAGTATATGTATTAAACCAATATCTGAGAGTTGACATTAAACACTTCAAAATAAAAACAATTTATGCTTCACAGATGGTAAAATGGAATCACTGTGAGGTTAAGTGACTTTCTGAAAAATGTACATCTAGTAGGGAAGGAGCTGGGTCTGGAACCCAGAGCTCTTCTGTACCCAAACATTGTCCTCGCCTAATCTTCCCTGCCTCCTGGGGCATTTTTTCTCATGTATCAATGTTGTATAACCTGTGTATTTCATGAGTACTAGCTGGTATAGTAAAAAGAATGCTGCACTAAAAGTCAGAAATCTGGAGTTCTAGGTCAACATTTTTATCTTATTAGTTCTGTGATCTTAGGCTTTGATGTAAATTTTCCTGAACTTTCTGGAGAATGAGGCTGATAATAATATCTACTTTTCCTACCTATTTTGCAGGAATGATGTATGCACACAATAAAAATTTTATGTATTGTGAAGCAGAGAAACTATTATTGTTCAAAATTTTCACCGTGCCTCCTTATGGCAGGATTTATACTTCCTCTTTCCACTGATGTATGATTGGGCATGTGCTTTGCTTTGGCCAATAAAACATGAGCAGAATTGCTATGCTTTGTTATAAGCAGAGACTTTTGATTTCCTTTCCCTGACTCTATTTTTTTATTTCTGCTTGCAAACCAGGCAATTCTTTTCTGAGCTCATCTCTTTTTTGTAATGCTAAACATAGCGAAGAGTAGCCCATATACAGTATTAAAAAGCTCCAACTGTTAAAAGACAAAACTGTAAAGGCCTTGCAGCCACACGAGCTAATTAAAACAGACAAAATGAGACAAAAGCAAGAGTATGGCCCTAAATTCCATTGTTAAAAATCTTCAAATTGACTAAGATGGCACCCACTAAATTATTTCAGCTGGATAAAATTTCCTAGGGAGAAAAGATCATAACTCTCTCACAGAAGCCTGATATGCTAAATCTAGTGTGGAGGTATGTTCTAAAAGGAATTGCTGCTGTGGCTCTTGTCACATAGTGTGACTTGAATCAAATAGTCAAGACATTATTGTTATTATTATTTATTATTATTATTTTGAGATGGAGTCCTGCTCTGTTGCACAGGCTGGAGTGCAGTGGCATGATCTCTGCTCACTGTAACCTCTGCCTCCCGGGTTCAAGCGATTCTCCTGCCTCAGCCTCCCTCAGCCTCAGCTGAGACTACAGGTGTGTGCCACCATGCCTGGCTAATTTTTTGTATTTTTAGCAGAGACGGGGTTTTACCATTTAGTCAGGATGGTCTCGATCTCCTGACTTCATGATCCACCCACCTCAGCCTCCCAAATCACGCTGGGATTACAGGCGTGAGCCACTGTGCCAGGCTGACGTTGTGTTTTTATAGGCTAGTGTGACCCCAAACCCAATTAATCCTAAGTAAAAGAAACTCAATTTTCAAAACTTAGTATGACTACTGGGCCTATTGTCTTTTATGGGCAGACAACAGGATGTCAAATTTACTCAGGTTCCAAGAAGGTCTTGAGAGGTGACAGCGTGCTGGCAGTCCTCACAGCCCTCGCTCGCTCTCGGCGCCTCCTCTGCCTGGGCTCCCACTTTGGCGGCACTTGAGGAGCCCTTCAGCCCACCGCTGCACTGTGGGAGCCCCTTTCTGGGCTGGCCAAGGCGGGACCCGACTCCGTCAGCTTACAGGGAGGTATGGAGGGAGAGGCGGGGGCGGGAACCGGGGCTGCGCCCGGCGCTTGTGGGCCAGCTGGAGTTCCGGGTGGGTGTGGGCTTGGCGGGCCCCACACTCGGAGCAGCCGGCCGGCCCTTCCGGCCCCGGGCAATGAGGGGCTTAGCACCTGGGCCAGCAGTTGCGGAGGGTGTACTGGGTCCCCCAGCAATGCCAGCCCACCGGCGCTGCGCTCGATTTCTCACCGGGCCTTAGCTGCCTTCCCGTGAGGCAGGGCTCTGGACATGCAGCCCGCCATGCCTGAGCCTTCCCCTGCCTCCGTGGGCTCCTGTGCAGCCCGAGCCTCCCTGACGAGCGCCATCCCCTACTCTCCGGCGCCCAGTCCCATCGACCACCCAAGGGCTGAGGAGTGCCAGCGCATGGCGCGGGACTGGCAGGCAGCTCCACCTGCAGCCCCAGGGTGCAGGATCCACTGGGTGAAGCCAGCTGGGCTCCTGAGTCTGGTGGAGACGTGGAGAACATTTATGTCTAGCTCAGGGACTGTAAATACACCAATCAGCACCCTGTGTCTAGCTCAGGGTTTGTGAATACACCAATCGACACTCTGTATCTAGCTGCTCTGATGGGGCCTTGGAGAACCTTTGTGTGGATACTCTGTATCTAACTGATCTGATGGGGACGAGGAGAACCTTTATGTCTAGCTCAGGGATGGTAAATGCACCAATCAGCGCCCTGTCAAAACAGACCACTGGGCTCTACCAATCAGCAGGACTTGAGTGGGGCCAGATAAGAGAATAAAAGCAGGCTGCCCCAGCCAGCAGTGGCAACCTGCTTGGATCCCCTTCCACAGTGTGGAAGGCTTGTTCTTTTGCTCCTTGCAATAAATCTTGCTACTGCTCACTCTTTGGGTCCACACTGCTTTTATGAGGTGTAACACTCACTGCGAAGGTCTGTAGCTTCACTCCTGAAGCCAGCGAGACCACAAACCCACCAGAAGGAAGAAACTCTGAACACATCCGAACATCAGAAGGAACAAACTCCAGATGCGTCACCTTAAGAGCTGTAACACTCACCGCGAAGGTCCGCCGCTTCATTCTTGAAGTCAGTGAGACCAAGAACCCACTAATTCCGGACACAGTCTTATGATCTGATGTCCTCCTTAGAGATAAAGGAGGATGAGGGAAAAAGAGCTCCCATGGGGCAGAACTCATGGCTATTGAGAACAATGGAATAGAGAGCTTCTCCCCCAGGTAGAAACAGAGCCTAATCAAGAAACATTCCCTACTGATTGGTCTGCTATGGCTACCATAACAAAATACTATGGACTAGATGGCTTAAACAACAGAAATATATATTTTTCAGTTTTGGAAGCTGGAAGTCTGAGATTAGGGTGCTAGCACGATGATTTTCTGCTGAGGGCTCTCTTCCTGGCTTGTAGGCAGCCACCTTCTCACTGCGTATTCACCTGGCCTTTCCTTGGTGCATGTATGTGATGTGTGTGTGTGTGTCGTGCGTGTGGCAGGGTGTGGGGGTCAGTGGGGTGGTGAGAGGCAAGTTCTCTTGTGTCTCTTCTTATAAGTACACTAAAGATGATATCTCTAAGGAAGGAGGTAAGGTTAAATGAGGCCATAATGGTGGGGCCTTGATCTGATAGGAATAAAATACAACTACACTGGGCGGGGGCAGGACTTCATGATATGAATTTTGGAGGGATACAAACATTCACTTCATAATACCTACCTTCAAGGTTGGCTACTTAACAATGCTTGAGAGCGGGGTTTTAGAATTGCTATGAAACAATGGCTGGATGCATCTTTCATTCTTGTTTCTGAATAAGAGTGCTTATTATGATGGGGAGTGGGGAAGGAAGGGCTGATAACTTGACTTTTTTGTTCTGGATCTTTGGACCAAGGGAAGCCACACATAGACCTAATGTTGAAACTCTCATAAGAGTTTGAGTCTCATGCTTTGACAAGATGATGAATCTTTGAATTGCCTCCTTGTGGAGATAGGAGGGGAATTATTCTGTTTTGTACATGGACAGAAGATGTTAAATATTTGTGAACAAGAGAGTAGAACCATGATATGACATGACACAATGTGTTTTCTGTCCTCCCTGCTGTGCCCCTTCTTGTGTGTCTCCCTGTGGAAAGATTATATATTCTAATCCCATTGATGTCAGATTTGGCAATAAGGCTTGTTTTGTGTGGCCAAGAAAATGTGAACAAAAGTGGTGTTTGTCACTTTCAAGTGACAACTTTAAGCTTGAGTGTGCTTCACTGGGAGGTGGATAGCATTCTAGATAAAGGTTACTTTGTCAGTCTGAATGCTCTTAAGATAACACTGAGCAGAACCATAATAGGCATGTGGGACGGATGTGGGATGGAGAGTAAAAGCACAATGAAACAAAACTTTTGTTGTGAGCCACTGAGATTTTGAGATTGTTTATTAGCACATTATAACCCAGCCTTGGCAAGCTGATAGCATCCTGTATGCATATAAGGAATTAATGTACATTAGGTGTATATTATATTTAATTCATGCGAAATGATCAAAGGATTAAATAGATACTATTTTATTTAATTTGCTAGAATCTTGAGGTTAAAATTAAACTACAGAAAACCACATTTTCATATTGAGAAGTAGCCCAAAGCAGAGGTAAATAACTTATTTTGCTTCAGTGTTAGTATTATAAGATCCATTAAACTGTTTTAACACAAGTTTGGAATAACATATATTTTTTCCTTTTTCTTTCTTTCTTTCTTTTTTTTTTGTGTGACGGAGTCTTGCTCTGTCGCCCGGGCTGGAGTGCAGTGGGACGATCTCAGCTAATTTTTGTATTTTTAGTAGAGACGGGGTTTTGCCATGTTAGCCCGGCTGTTCTCGAACTCCTGACCTCAGGTGGTCCACCCACCTTGGCCTCCTAAATTTGGAATAACATCTTAAAATGAAGAGCAGAGATTTTGGAAAATAATTAGTTCTTCCAATGAGTATGCCATGACTCTCCAGCTCCTTTACTTTATTGTGTTGGGGTATAGTGCACTATTTTGGCTTCCAGAGATGACAAACATGCTGATGCACCCAGTCCCATTTTATTATAATAAATTTAAGATGACTTCAGCAACATTTTCTATGAACTGGCCAAAGCTATTAAGAGGCTAAATCTGCTTTTTCCTAATTTAAATTCAATTGACGCTCCAGTCTGAGATCTCTAGCTTATCTGGTCTTCATTAAGAGCCTGTTAAACTATGGCAAAAGTATTACATTTTGGACATTTACATCATTACATATAATATTAATTGCCCAAGTATACTAATTAGCTGATTAGAATAACTGTTCTTTATATATATATATCATTTTACTGACTCAAGAGTCTGCATTTTGACTAGCATTAGGAATGGAGAAAAAAAGAATTTTTGTGTTATAAAGGAAAGAGTCACCCAAGCATTCCATGATCATCAATATTCTTTTGAAAGTTACCTCAACTAAAATTCTTTTAGTCACACCTTGTCTTCAATCACTCAAAAGGACTTGAGTGCTCATTAGTAAGTTTCTCCAACCAGTTTTTGGTGCTGGGCACAGTGTTGAAGGAGGGAAATGTAATGAACTTACTCAGCATTGCAGATAGGATCAATTGATCTTCCAGGCAGCAAATACTCGATCAGCTCTTCTCATACTTACCCACATATTTATGTGGAGACGTCTGAAATCAGTGAACAGCAGCAGCTTAGCCAAGTAAGATACCAACAGAATGTGCTATAATTATAAAGACATTCTATCTGCCTACATTAAGACCCAGAATAATTTGTGGGCATGAGGGCTTAAGCTAATTTACAAGATTCTTTTTTATTCTTCAATAATTGTAAAGTCATATACACTCTGTTATCAAGTGAATGCAGAATAAGATCTCAATGCAAATACTTAAGTTTGTAGGTATAAAATACAAATATTTGCTTAAAGTTTATATAATGTAAGGAAAAGAAAATTAAGATGGTTTTGTTATCAACACAGAATGATTCCAATTTATTACTTTGGTGCCCAGGACTACTGAGTGTAATGACTACTGATCATTTGTAATAACTCAAACTGGGAGATCTGAGTGGTGAGAAAGCTAAGTATTCTGGGAGTCAGACCACTGAAGTACTGCAATGAAAATATTTGAAAATAGGTGACTTCCTTTATGAAAATAGAAAATAAGGGCTATTTCTAGCATGAATAGTGTATTATTTGAAAAGTCTATGTCTTTGTTTTCTGAATATTGCCAATAAAAATGCTAATAAAAGTCATGGAAATTTCCAAATATGGCCCCCAAACCTCTAATATTGTATGTTACATACTTCCTTGTTTTGTTGTTTATTTATATTTGTTCTTTATTTTCATTTTAATCAGTTTATGCTCTCCAAATATTTGGGGAAGGTAAATCCTTATTGTCAAATCTTCCTGCAGTGTAACAGGGATAATTTAATATTCTTGTTCATATTTATTCAATACCTAGTTTTCTGTAAGTGCTTATTCAGTTTTAACAATCAGCTTATGTGTTGGCAACAAATTTCTATTGATCACTCACTTGAGTAATTTCTTGCACAATGGCATGGCTAACTAAGACTTATATTTATTTTTGTGCTCATTTTCAAATGTTGATATCCCTTGCTGTGTAAATAAGGCCATTGTTAAGGAAGACTACAATTTTTCATAGGTGTGTGTTGAAGAAAGTTTAAGTACTTACCATTGAAAAACACCATTAAGAGATTATTAAATAAGAAACTGATAATCTGATGTTGCTAGTATAGGATGTAGTATATATATATACTTAGTAAAGGGTATATTCGTATAGGATATCATAAAAGATATCCAGTATTTAATCTAGTATAGGAGTCTGAGAAAATATTGAGGAAAAGATAATCAAATATGAAGATATTTCAAAATGATATTAACTTGATTCATAAATAACTGAGAATATATAGTAATATTAGAAATGATTATGTGTAACAGAGTATAAACCTTTAGATCTGAGAGTCCTCAGAAATTACCTTGTTCCGCTCCTAAATATGAGAGATGAGGGAAAATGACCCAGATGCATCCAATGCCACAGTGCAAGGGAGTGACAGATTTGAGGTTTGAATAAAGGATTCAATGACTAATTAATGGTCTTCCACTAGAAAATGACTCCTTAGGTTCTTAAAAATGATAACTTAGTAAATTTGTTAGGAAAATATCAGGGCACAATCAGTGTTTCTTTTTCTTGCCAGATCGGATGAGTATTGGTTGGCATTATGACCCAGCAAAATGGTGATTGTCCTTGAACTACATTCTAAAATTTGTAGTTTCAGAGAGAATTGGTAGAAATTAATATCTAATTGTCCAAAGACAGGTGTGATTTTCTGAAGTCCTTTTTATCTGGATTAACTCATCTTTTGTTTCTATGTGTAATGTCTTTTTGTCCATTTATTGAATAAAAGGCTTGGATAAAGAATCCTATCAAAATCTTTTTATTCCATTATTTGTGATATGTGGGAATGTCTATTACAATAAAATCAGTGACAGTTATTTTTCAATATAACTTGCCTATTATTTCAATATAACTTGCTGACTCCCTACTCCATTGCAATATATGTCTATGTTAGGAGAACTTGATTAATATAGTTCCCATTATTTCTCCAACTCTTTATTCATTTTACTTAGGACATATAAGGGTAGTTTATCTGATTAGGGAATTTGGGAAAAATAAGCTCATTTCTACATCAGTTCCACCTTTTTTTTCTCTTCGGGGCTAGCTGGCCCAGGAAGAAAGAATTCTCCACCATGCCAGCTGGAGAGAGGAGAGCTTCTATTGTTTAGTGTTGCCTGTAACAAGGTGGTAAAATCTGCCTAATTCTTGGGTTTAGTTTGCAGGTTAGTCATGGTTCTTGAAACAACCTGTGTCCTCTAACTCAGTCTCATGGGTAATAAATATATATTTTGATCTATCTTTCTTCCCTAAGTTTTCAATTTGGCAAAAACGAGGGCCCTACTCAGATATCTCAACAAATGCTCCTGGCATAGACCAACAAAATCATAACTCACAAAAATATGATATCTTAAAATTAGCTTAAAAATATAGGGAGAAGTAAACTCCCATTTTCCCCCTTTTCAATCAATTATGTTAGTGAACTCTTGAGTGAGTGAGCCTCTGAGGCTGGTTATATATGAAGAGATTTTGCACTAGGACACCTTCTTGGTGCTGCAGTCCCTATCTGGTTCTGTATAATGAGATCCTTCATTTCCTACCTTCTGAAAGTCTATGCTGAGCCTTCTCTCTCTCTTGGGAATCTGTCAACCTTGTACATCCAGTATTGCATAGAATTCTAGCTGTCTTACACCTGCAATCTTCTTCCTGAAAAGAAGCTCGCCATTTAATTTTTACTTACTTCTATGTCCATGTTTTCTCTCCTTCCTCTAAAACTGTATTCTCATTGGAGTTTCTCTCTCTGTGTCTTTCTGCCTTTCTTATACATTTCTATAGTTCTTCCCTCAGATCTCCACACTTGCATATAACATACACACATGTATCTATATCTCTGTATAGTATACATTATTCTTACGTTTTGTGCTATAGAAAATAATGAGTGATTTGCAGTGAATAACTCACCCAGTTTTCCATGTATATCTCTATTTCTATAGATATATATACCTGCTATTACTCTTTAGACTCAATGGAGAAGAGTTACTGAAACTGATAGCCTAGAGAAACTGACAGCCTACCTCACTTCACCCCCAACCGTTGAAGAAGGAAGTCAATAATACAAACGGAGAGCCCATTGCAATTTGCTAGACTGCAGTGCTCGGTATTGAGGTATAGTTGCAAATTTGATTTTTTGAGAAGAAAATACGTGCTACTAAGTGTTTGATGAGCTTCAGTGAAGAGTCATTTTTTCTTTATCTGTTGCACCTTCTTTGTTCTGACTACAACTTTTGATATTTTATATCCTATAAATCTTCACTTGGAGTATAGTGAAAAGCAACATTTGAAATTTCTTTCTTTTGGAGCCATACTGTTAGAAAAGGAGAGATTTTACAAAAATTTAGAAAATGGTCAGTGCCTCATTTGGCAAAGCAGTATGAAGTGATAGGAATTGTTTCTAGGATGCCGAACGGCAGACCAAATTTAACAGTGTTGGAGGAATCTTGTTTATAAGGTCTTGAAATTCAGATCATCTATGAGGTAAAATTAAACTACTTAGCAAGTTTTAACTGCAACACTGGCATTACTCAGCTTCAAGGACAAGGACTAAAGTCAATTAAAGACTGAGGCAAAGTTCACTGCCAATCAACTGTGTTGAGAGGATGTCAAGTAAATTGCTCTGTGATGGGCTGAAGAAAGGCAATTTAGTGCAGGGTAACAGAGGACCTCTGCTAAGCAGAGCTCAGTTCCAGTCTGTATTAGCTTCAAACATTTGAGAAGCAACTTAGATCAGGTTGATGTGAGGACAAGTGGGTGATCAAGAAAAATATCCAATTGATTGAGAGGTGAATGCAGAGCCTAAAGCTGTATCTGTCTTAATGGGGAGCAATAAAGTTTTAAAAATTAATATTTGGTTTCATTTAAAATATTAGTGCTAAAATATCAACAGGAAATGAGCTATTGACTATGTGTTGACATTTCAGGCCATAAAGGTACTGGAAGTAACACAAATATACCCTTCAAATGCTGATACAATTGAGTGACATTTACATGGGAGAAAGACATTAAAACCATATTTTCCCCTCTCTTAAGGATATGTGCCAAGGTTAGGGAATTAAATAATGGCTTTTTCTAAGGAGTTTTTAATTTATAATGTCTAGTTTTGCTCCAAGGGCTTGTTGGGCATTAAGACTAATATCCAAGTTGACCCCAGGACCTGAGGGCTTTCAGATCGTCTTTAATGATGATAAAGCCCTCTCAGGGCAGTTTTGTGTAACCTTGTATCAACATTAACCAAAAGAGTAAGCTGAAACTGAGACATATCTCAGAGCTGATGATGACAAACAATAGTGGTTCCAAAACTTTGTCATATTTTTGTTAATATTAGCCAAATTACAGAGCAAACATTTCCTTATGCATGTAATTATTTCCTTCCAGGACAGGGGTCACATATAGCATCCTTGGAGTTCAAATAGCTTATACATAGGTTTTGTTTGTCCTTTTCAGTTTGACAAACATTGAGAACGTTTAAAAAGTTCTCCAGACCTTCAGATTCTTTTGAAAAATGAGAAGCCCTGGCACCACTCTTGCCACTTCCCTCATGGCAATGGCTTGATGAAGTTGAGTTGTGTTGCACATCCTAGCAGAGAAGCTACTTTCCTGGGTGGTACCACTCCCTACCATGTGGTCCCATGTGTTAGACCAGCTGCCTTACTTACTTTACCTGAGTGGCCGTGTAGATATTTGAATTTGTGACCATGCTTTTGACAATGTAGCACTCACGACTGCCTGGTCTATCTTCAAATTGTCTCCTGTAGACCTTTTTGTCTATCTTGCCAGCAACATCAATTTCCTATATATTTGAACAATAAAATATTAGGACAGATGAAAAAAATCAGTCCTTATTTCTCTCACTAGCAACTGTGTCAGACTTTGCCATCTTGACCATTCTTTATTTTAAAAATTTACAGCGTCTGTCATATTGGTGTGGTGGGTGGTGGTAGAGAATGTGAGAAGATTAAATAAGAAGAAATTGGTATACTGACATTCTTCTTTGTGTAATATAAGATTAGCTAAATAAGTAGAAGTTAGGAAATAGGAATATTTACTTGGTGTAAAACAGTATTCATGTTGTCCTTTGAGTTTCTGTCTTGTATTCTAACAGTGCTTTGATATGTTGGTCTTTCTCTTGAGATCTTAACTAACCTGTGCCACTTTGCTGCCTTTCATCTCTCTGGCAATGTGTTACATTTAATGATTAAATTTCAGTGGATATATGTGTGAACACCTTAGGCAAGCTGCTCTATGGGGAAGGAAACTCTCCTAACAGTCTTATTTTTCTTTGACTTACCAAGTAGCAAAACTCCAACTTGCTGCTCTGGTTCAGTGAGTGGAATAAATTAGGGTTAGGCATATCGGTATTGAAATTCCAGTTCTGATGTCAACCCAGTGTTAAACTGATTCCAGTTTATTGCCTGTATTACGTTATTCTTATTTTTTAGTTTTTAGTTGAATCTTTAACATTCTGTTCAGCCAGACATTGACCAACATGATCCTTAATGTATGGATGAGGAAGGAGTGTTAATTGCCCTTTCTTTTCATCTTAGAAACACATAAACACATACAGTGAGTATGAAAGCATCCTAATCTTATTGTCATCTCTCTTTTTTTTTTTTTTGAGACAGAGTCTCGCTCTGTCACCCAGGCTGGAGTGCAGTGGCGCAATCTCACTGCAGTGGCGCAATCTCACTTGTTCACTGCAAGCTCCGCCTCCCAGGTTCACGCCATTCTCCTGCCTCAGCCTCTCCGAGTAGCTGGGACTACAGGCGCCCGCCACCACGCCTGGCTAATTTTTTGTATTTTTAGTAGAGACGGGGTTTCATCGTCGTCTCGATCTCCTGACCTCGAGATCTGCCCGCCTCGGCCTCCCAAAGTGCTGGGATTAGAAGCGTGAGCCACCGTGCCCGGCTATTGTTATCTCTTTTAAAAAGTGCTTATACATAATACTTCTTTACAAAAATTAACACGATTATAGAAGTTACCCCTCCCATTTAGACATTTTCTGGTCTGATTTCAAGATTTCAAATAACACCAAAACCTGAAGATAATAAGATAAAGTATACCCCCACACATTAGAAATTTGATTAGTTACTTGTTAATATTATATTTTGGAAAACAATGGTGGTATTTATTGAGTTTTACAATATGTACTGTAGGATGACTGGTAGTGCAAATTGGGAGACTTGGTAGATGAAAATATCTTGATCATTTGCTTAAAACCCAAATTTACCATATAGGGGAATAAAGTCAAAGACAGTATATTCCATGAGACACAAGTAAATCTGAGAGGAAAGCAAATAGTTTGCACAGTAAGAAACAGAATTTTTTTTAAAGTACATTCCAAGGTTGGAGATGTATAAATACCTTGAACACGGAGACTAGTTTTATTCATCTGTGAATTTCCAGGGCTGAGCCCCATGCTGATCTATGGGGAAGCACTCAGTAACTGTCAGGTGAATACCTTGAATATGGTGGTGTGGGGAATTAGGCTGCTACTAAGATTTCTAAGGACAGACAAGCCCCGTGGGAATGCTTGTCTCCCAAGGACCTACCACTAATAATAAGTGTCCTTCAGACAATGTGAAAATGATATGGAAACATGTTACTGTTGCTGTAATAAAATATGCTTGTTAATTTAAAGACCAGTTGAACTCAGGGTATTTTAAGAGACCCAGATATGGGCAAGCTTTGAAAACTCTGCTGACTGATGCAAAAACAACTAGAAACTGAAGATACAAAAATTATGTAAGAAAGAATAATGAATTGCTCATTTTCTTTTTCTAGGATAAATTTATGCTGGAAGAACACAGAATTTTGGAGCTCTTGAATGTACGTTCTAGCATAGTGCAAATGAATGTTAGACATGACACTAAAGATAATACTGATTAAAGGCTTTGCACATCAGTGATAGAGTTCTTTATGATCTAGATTAGTGGCTTTCAAAGTTTTCTGAACACTAGGTATATCCCCTTAGATAGATGCATATACATATAAGTGAAAAGAACATGATTATAGAGGGTTTCTCCCAACTGGAGACATTTTTTAGATTGATTTCAACATTTCAAATAAACTCATGATCACACTCATCCAGTTGCTCTGTGATAGTTCTTTTTGCTTCTCTTTTACTATTTTAACTTAAAAATAGGTTGGTTTCAATCCATTAAATTTATTTCACGACTCACTAATAGGTTGTAAAAACCTGTTAGTGAGTCACAACTTTCATAAGTTTGAAAATCACTGTAGTAGAGCCATCAAAAGCATAAGAAACTAAGTTGATACAAATGTTTGGTTTTGTTTATTTTTTCCTTAAAGCAGTGCTTACTAAACACCTTGAGAGTACTTAGGCATTCAGTCTTCCTTGGCTTATTTAGTTAATATGTGGTAATCATTGATAAGCACACCTGAGGGAGGCAGGATTCTAAGATGACCTCCAAGATTTCCCATCCCCTCCCCGACTGATGTTCATACTTTGCAAAAATCTCTGGAATGGTGAATTTGATTTTCACTTTGGTGGTAAAAATAAAAGATTATGTTAATGGAATAGTTGATGCTAAGATAAGGAGATTTATCTAGTGATCTGAACAAGAAAGGGAATAAAAACTGAAGGGAATCACATGACACATTTAAAAACAGAGAGTTTTCTCTGGCTAGTGGTAGAAGAAAAAGTCAGAGATTCAAAGCATGAGAAGAATTTGATGTTCCATTACTGACGTGAAGATGGTGGGGACCACAAGGCAAGGAATGCGGGCCTTCTCTGAGAGCAGCTCTGACTGATAGCCAGCAAGGAAACAGGGACCTCAGTCTTACAAAGTCAAGGAATTAAATTCTGTCAAAAAATGAGAATAAGCTTAAAAATAGATTTTGTCTTACAACTTCAGGCAAAAAACCTTGTCTAACACATTGGTTTTAACCTTGTGAGTCCTTAGCTGAGAACCCAGCCAGGCTACATCAGACTTCTGACCTACAGAACTGTGAGCTAGCACATTTATGGTGGTATACGCTACAAGTTTGTAGTAGTTTGTTCTGAAGCAATAGAAAATTAATATACTGACAAAAGTACTTTGCCATTCTTGATCATAAAACATTCTGTTTAGCACATTCTCCCTACAAGGCAAGAAAGTATTGAATACATTTTAGAATATCATAAAGACCACTATTAAACAAGGAAGATTTTCTTTATTCTTCAATCATTCTGCTTAATTGAGGGGTTGCTTTGTGAATATTTCTGTCAATAATAATTTTTTCCATTTAAAAAACATGCCTCAGAAGATTTAAATGCCAAATTTTTAGACTAGATACTGGCCTGAGTTTATACATGAAGATGAAATACATAAAGAGTAGAAACTTGCTCAATGTGGCAAACCTACAAAATGATGGAACTGGCTAGAACACAGATATTGGACTAATTTATTCTTTGATGCATACACTTATTCAATACTATTTATTATAAGAAACATTGTTCTAGGTCCACAGAATACTGTGGTGGTCAAAACAGAAAAAGCACTTCTCTAATGAAGCTTACATTCATGTTTGGACATTATAAAATACTTTCTATAATATGGTTCTTTCAAGCTTTTTTAAAACATGTGAAACATAACCTGTATGTATATTTATGTACATGTGTGTATATATACATATAATATACATATATAATATATAATATATAATAATAACATAACATATATTATAATATATATAATATTATATATAACATAATATATTATAATATATATAATATTATATATAACATAATATATAAATATATATAATAATATATTATATATAACATAATATATAAATATATATAATAATATATAATATTACATATCACATAATATATAATATATTATGTGATATATAATATTATATATTATATATCACATAATATATAATATATAACATATAATATACAATATAATATATTAATATTACTAATATAAATTATAGTATATAAATTATATATTATATAATTATAACATAATATATAAAATATTATTTATATTATATACTATAATATATAATGTATTATATATATTATTATATATAATATATATAATAATATATAATAATATATATAAAATAATTTATATATAATAAAATAATTATTATAAATAAATGCTATATATAATTATAATAATATATAAATAAATAATTTAAATAATATATAGAATATAGAATATATATTCTATATATTATATCTATATAATATATTCTATCTATATAATAGATAGAATATATATTATATAATATATTCTAGCTATATAATAGATAGAATATATATTATATATAATATATTATATCTATATTTTATATATAATATATAATATATATTTTATATATTTATTATGTATAAAAATATATATTATGTTATATATTATATATTATAATATATTATATATTATGTTGTAATTATATATTATGTTATATATTATATATGTTATAATATATTATATATTATGTTATATATTATATATGTTATAATATATTATATATTATGTTATATATTATATATGTTATAATATATTATATATTATGTTATATATAATATATATGTTATAATATATTATATATTATGTTGTAATTATATATTATATTATATATTATACTTATATGTTATATACAATTATGTATATAAATTTTAGAATATATATAATATATAATATTATATATAAATAATATATAGTATAATTATTATATATAACATATAATTATAAATATAATTATTTATATATAATTATATATATAAAATTATATATAATTATATATAAATATATGATATTACATATAATTATATATAAATATATAATTATATATAAATATATTATATAATTATATATAAATATATAATATATATTATATTATATAAATTTATATAATATAATATATAATATATAATACAATATATAATATGCAATATAATTATTATATATTATAATTATATATAATTATATTATATAATTATGTATAAATATAATATATAATATAATAATATACTATAATAGTATACTATATAATATAATAATATAATATATAATATTATAATATAATATATAATATTATAATATAATATATAATATTATATAATGTATATATAATAGTGTACAAACTAAGGATGCACAGCTTAATGCTCTATAGCAAAGAAAACCTTGAGTAAACACCAAATACAGCAAAATATGATAGATAATACTCCAGGGCCCTTCATAGACCCAGTCTCAAACACTAGCAATCATATCCCTGATGGTCACCCTTTTCTTGAATTTTATGGCAATCTCTTCTTGGTTTTATTATCTTACCTTCCAAGCTGGCATTCCTAAATGTGATTTTTTAAAAACTTTATAAAAATAGACCATATAGTATGTATTCTTTTGTGTCTGGGTCATCTGAACATGAAAAGTTTGTGAGATTTATCTATGTTACTGTGTTCATTTTCACCGCCGTGTAGCATTTACGTGAATATCACAATTTACTTGTTAATTTCATTTGCTAAGCCTTTGGGTTGTTTCCTGTTTTGGTGTATGAACATTCTTATACCTGCATTTTGTGTGTTTGTGTGCATGCATTTTTGTTATTTGCCCAGGAGTAGAATTGCTGGTCAGATGGCATGAGTTCAGCTTTAGTGGCAATTATGAACATATTTTCCCCAGTAGTTTAATGAAGAGATTCTAGAATGAGCCCCAATAAATTCCACTTCCTGAGGTCCATGCCTTTGTGTGATTTTCTTCCCTTCAGTGTGAGCAGAACCTGTGACTTGTTTCTAATCAATGGAATGTGGCAAATGTGAGGAAAAGTCACTCCCTTGATTAGATTATTTTATATAGCAAAGGTGAGAGGATGTCACCTTCATGATTGTTATATCAGATTCTATCTGAATAGACTGGAATAAGACACTCTTGTTGGCTTTCAAGAAGTATGATGTCATGTTTCAAGAGGGCCTATATACATGGTCATGTGGTAAGGAACTTTGGGCAGCCTCTGTGAACTCTCAAGTGATCTCTAGCTGACAGCTAGCAATAAAAGGAGACCTCAATCTATAAGAAAATAAGTATGTTTTTTGATGAACGATGTTTCGAATCTATTAATCTTTTCCCCTTTTCCCCTTATAGTTGTTGCTTTGTGTGTTTTCATCTTCCCTGAAATAATGAGTATATTATTCTATATTTATGAGTTTTGTTATTTTAGCATATAATTTATATTCATAATGTAACCACAGTTTATTTTGTGTCAAGTGTATAATGGAGGTCATCTCTTTTTTTTCCTTATGGTATAAATATCTGATTGGCTGACAACAGACACATGAATAAATGCTCATCATCACTGGTCATTAGAGAAATGCAAATCAAAACCACAATGAGATACCATCTCACACCAGTTGGAATGGTGATCATTAAAAGTCAGGAAACATCAGGTGCTGGAGAGGATGTGGAGAAATAGGAACACTTTTACACTGTTGATGTGAGTGTAAACTAGTTCAACCATTGTGAAAGACAGTGTGGCGATTCCTCAAGGATCTAGAACTAGAAATACCATTTGACCCAGCCATCCCATTACTGGGTATATACCCAAAGGATTATAAATCATGCTACTATAAAGACACATGCACACGTATGTTTATTGTGGCACTATTCACCATAGCAAAGACTTGGAACCAACCCAAGTGTCCAACAATGATAGACTGGATTAAGAAAATGTGGCACATATACACCATGGAATACTATGCAGCTATAAAAAAGGATGAGTTCGTGTCCTTTGTAGGGACATGGATGAAACTGGAAACCATCATTTTCAGCAAACAATCACAAGGACAAAAAACCAAACACTGCGTGTTCTCACTCATAGGTGGGAATTGAACAATGAGAACACTTGGACACAGTAAGGGGAACGTCACACACCGGGGCCTGTTGTGGGGTGGGGAGAGAGGGGAGGGATAGCATTAAGAGAAATACCTAATGTAAATGATGAGTTAATGGGTGCAGCACACCAACGTGGCACATGTATACATATATAACAAATCTGCATGTTGTGCACATGTACCCTAGTGAGAGGTGACAGCGTGCTGGCAGCCCTTGCTCGCTCTTGGCGCCTCCTCGGCCTCGACACCCACTCTGGCCGTGCTTAAGGAGCCCTTCAGCCCACTGCTGTACTGTGGGAGCCCCTCTCTGGGCTGGCTGAGGCCGGATCTAGCTCCCTCTGCTTGCAGGGAGGTGTGGAGAGAGAGGCGCAGGTGGGAACTGGGGCTGTGCATGATGCTCACAGAGTTTCGGGTGGGCATGGGTGCCGTGGGCCCAGTGCTCTGTGTCTAGCTAATCTAGTGGTGACTTGGAGAACTTTTGTGTCTAGTTCAGGGATTGTAAAGGCACCAGTCAGCACTCTGTCAAAACGGACCAATCAGCTCTCTGTAAAACAGACCAATCAGCTCTCTGTAAAATGGACCAGTCAGCAGGTGTGGGTGGGGCCAGATAAGGGAATAAAAGCATGCTGCCCGAGCCAGCAGTGGCAGCCCACTTGGGTCCCATTCCACACTGTGGAAGCTTTGTTCTTTGGCTCTTTGCAATAAATCTTGCTGCTTCTCACTCTTTGGGTCTGCACTGCCTTTATGAGCTGTAACACTCACTGCGAGGGTCCGTGGTTTCATTCTTGAAGTCAGTGAGACCAAGAACCCACCAATTCCGGACACACTAGAACTTAAAGTATAATAATAAAAAACAAAAAAAAAACCCAAAATATCTGATTGGCTGAGCACTGCCTGCATCTATTCCCACTGTCTGCAAAGCTATTTTATTATAAATTGACTGTAAATAGATAAGCGTGTGTTAGTGGGTCCCTGCTCCATTGTCTGTTGTGATATTATCTTTTCTTTTTTCTTTTTTCATTTTTTTTTTTTTTTTGAGACAGAGTCTCACTGTGTCCAGACTGGAGTGCAGTGGTGCAATCTCGGCTCACTGCAACCTCTGCCTCCTAGGTTCAAGCGATTCTCCTGCCTCAGTCTCCCAAGTAGCTGGGACTACAGGTGCCCACCACCATGCCCTGCTAAATTTTGTATTTTTAGTAGAGATGGGGTTTCACTATGTTGACCAGGTTGGTCTTGAACTCCTGACCTCGTGATCCGCCTGTCTCGGCCTCCAAAAGTGCTGGGATTACAGGCATGAGCCACTGTGCCTGGCCCTGTGATATTATCTTTTCAAATGTTGCTTTGCTCCATTCATTCATGTGTTTTTCCCCTTAAATTTCAGTTGCACGGATAGATCTTTTCATTGTCTTTTATGTCTTGTATCCTTTCTCTATGTCTGTTGTCTCTTTGCATTTAGCTTTAAATATAGTATTTGTCTTATATTTAAGTTCACTGATTCTTCAGTTCTTTCTAATCTGCAGGCACATTGATCTGTTAAGTTCTTAATTGTGGCTATTTTATTGTATTATTTCTTGTCTAGAATTTCCACTTGTTTTTTATGTTTTCTAGTTCTTTACTGAAATTCTGAGTCTTATCTTTTATCTCTTTATGTGAAGACATGTATTTTAAAGCCTATGGAGGACGGTGCCTTAATCTGTAGACTGTAAAGGTGTGTTTCTCTTGTGTTTTATTCCTGCTGATTTTCTACCATACACATGGCTCCACATATGTACAAGATAATTTTTATTTTGAGGCTGACATTATGTTTGTAATATTGTATGAAGAAATAATTCAATGCTTAGAATGATGACATCTTCCTTTTGAGAGAATTTGTATTTATTTCTGCCTGGAGGTCTAACACTCTGAAGGTTGGAACCACTTGCTCTCAGAGATCACCTTAATACAGTTTCAGGAACTGGTAGGATTCAAAGTTAGGCTACAGTTCTTATGAGACCTATTTCCATTACTAATTTACCTTTATTCCTAGATTCTAGCCCTTTAGAGTCAAAATCCTCAGTGAGGTGAGTTCACTAAGAGATCCCACTTCATGGATCTGATCCTGGACTTCAGTCACTGCTCCCTTATTCCCAAGAGACCATCCAAAGCTTTGCTGAGTCCCTTGGTCTCTCAGCGACTCCTTCTACAATCATTCAGTGCCCTCGGGGAAATTAGCACCAAACATGGACTCACTTTCCTGGGTCCCTGTACTTCTCCAGTTTGTGTTTTAAAAAGTTTTCGTTGGACTGGGCGCGGTGGCTCACACCCGTAGTCCCAGCACTTTGGGAGGCCGAGGCGGGCAGAACACAAGGTCAGGAGATCGAGACCGTCCTGGCTAACCCGATGAAACCCCGTCTCTACTAAAAAATACAAAACATTAGCCGGGCGTGGCGGCAGGTGCCTGTAGTCCCAGCTACTTGGGAGGCTGAGGCAGGAGAATGGCGTGAACCCAGGAGGCGGAGCTTGCAGTGAGCTGAGATCGCGCCACTGCACTCCAGCCTGGGTGATAGAGCGAGACTCCGTCTCAAAAACAAACAAACAAAAAACAAAAAGTTTTCGTTGTCTTTAATGCCTTCAAGCAGCCCTACAAAATTTTGTCCAGTTTCTTTAGGTATTCTCAACTGGAGAGTTGGCTCAAGTTACTTACCATTACCAGAATTAGATGTTTTCAAAGCTTGTAGTTTATTGTGTTTATATCTTATTAAAATGAGTGATCATGAGAAAAACTTTTTTTTGAATAGCAGGATACATGTTCATATATGTTTTTGAGTTGAGTATCAGACTAGTCCCTTCTTGAGAATTTTTGAATTGGTTTTCCCTAGAAAAATATTATTTTTGAGATGATCTCTCTCCGAAACTAAAATAAACTATGTTGTTTACCCCACCAGTAGAACCTGTGAGCTACCTAAAGCTTTAGTCTTGACTTCCTTTTTTAGAGTATTGCATTAAGAAGGACTCTAGACAGATTGGTTGAAATCCTTTTAATTACTACCCAATCACTTTGGGGATAGTAGTTGATCATTGAATTTGCATCTGCTGTATTTCCTTTGGAGATCATTCTATGCATATTATAATCTTGACATTGGGACATTAAAATTTAATTTTGTTTTTTTATTATTAAGCTCGTAATATATAACAGAAAATAATTTGTGATTTTGCTGAGGCATGAACTTGACTCATGTGCTTTTTGAGGCAGGTATAGTGCTCGGGGAAAGTCAGCTGTTAGCCAGTGACTGGGCAAGCTGGCTACCTAGAACTCTCCTCTTACTCAGATATACTATGCAGATTTGTGCATCTCTATAATGATATTTTAAAGTGTAAGGATAGTGAAAATTCCAGAAACTATCTAATCTAAATGTCAAGAGTCTAGTGTGTTTCATTTTAATTAGTAAAGAGAATGTGGTTTCCTCACTTAAGTTTTAAAATCTTACCACAGCTTTTGCAGACAAACAGTTGGAACATTGGGTAGCAAAAACATCTTGAAGAAATGAGCCTGTAAACTGAAAATTGTATGAGAAACTATCCTAATCAGCTTTGAAAGCCAACCACGTTAGACCATTTGTAAACACATGCATCTTTATGTAGAAACATCTTGGCATTCTCTCTTTAATATATGAAAGTAAGAGAGAAGTGACTTCCTATCATTCAAAATATGCATATTGAGATTTAGAAGGCAAAATAAATTCTGATCTTGGGCACTAATAGTTAAATTCTTAAAATAGATTTTGATAAGTTAGTTAAAAAAGCTCTTTACTAGTATAGTATAGTGAAATTGTTACCAAAGTATTGAGCCGTTTAATCTAATTTTCTTCTTTCTTGTGTAATTTCTGAGTTTTTATAGAAGCTTAATAAAAATCTTGGGAATAGGGGTTTAGGGTTCATTGAATTTTCTGATTAATTGGTGCTCAAGCTTATAATATTTTTATATTGATGGAAATAAAAAAATTGCATCCACTTGACTAACTTAGTAAAATAAACTGAACATAATTGAATTTCCTCCTTTGATTGTGACACTTACAACAAATGATTCATAGTGGTCATTCAGAGCACCAGAGTTTCCTGTGTTGTTTAGAAAACTGAACTCAGGGGAAATAATTTCCTCAAATTGTGTGATATTAGTGTGTCTCTTGTAATTTCACTTTGTCCTTTAGAGTTGTAGACCAGAGAATGTAATGGCATGCAAATAATGGTTAATAGAGATAGGACATCCATGTATTGGGAATAAAGTTATTTGCATTAATTTGGGGAGGTGAAATATTCACTTTTTAGACAAGAACAAAATAATGAAGTTAAAATATTTAATTGTGTCTAAAACGTAATTTACATCATTTGGTATCAGTGTAAATTTGGTGGCATTTTTGGCTTGTTAAATGACTGATGCTTAATAGGTAATTGGAGAAGCTACGGCAGCAATTTCCTGTAATAGCTTACAAGCTGTGTCTAATTTCTCCTTGGGGGAGAATTTCAATTATGTATTGGTCCCCAAATATGGACAAATTTGGCTGCCAGTTCTTTCTTGAATTTGATATTCACTTTTCTGGTGAGCTTGCAGTTTTCATGTGTTTATCACAATATTTTTTTCTTCAACTTTTATTTTAAGTTCTGGTGTACATGAATCACATTTATTTTTTATGTGAAGAAATAACAAAATCCTTTGATATTTTCATAGCCAGGAATTAACATCTAGGTTTTAGAAAAATTAGTGGCAAACATAAAAGCAAATCTCTTTGCTAGAAGTCTCTGAGTTCAGCTTTCAGTGCTAACAATCATCAGTATCATAATTATTCAATAAAGAGCTATTGGGATCCTGCTGTTCTGCTGTGTGTCAGGCACCAGGACGAGCAGACTTTATAGATACATTGTGCAGCGTGGTCAACAGGGCTCTGGATTTCATGAGTTTACATTTTATAATCAATGATACCATTTTCTACATGCATACATACATACACACAGGATTTCTATATTCCAAAATCTTTTAGCATCTTACTTGATCCCCAGGAAATATAACGTTTTGAACTTGAAGTTTAGAAATTTGCTAAGGTTCTTCATTATGTTACTGCTGTGGTGTCCAGTGTTGTGTTGTGAGTTTTCTGGTCACTCAAAAGATTACTAATTTTCCTACCCTGTGTGACACACAGGAGATATCTAAGGTGACAGTGGGGCCTTTTCTTGTTTTCTTCTTTTAGTTTGGTATAGTGGCTAAGAACACAAATATTGGACACTGTCCTAGTTCTGTAAAATTTTGAACAAATTATTTAGCCCTTTGGAGCCTTAGTTTCTTCACTTCTAAAATGGGTAAAATGGGGGGTACTAAGATTTAACTCATAAGATTGTGAGAATTTATCAGTGATGACCCTTGTTGTTCTGGTATTCTGATATTTCTTGCGCTGCTTACCAGATTACTTAGCCTCTGAACTTACCAGCTCAGGAGCTGTTTCATCAGCAGAAAAATTTGTGGTCAAACCACTCTTCCCTGCACAATCTAACTTCGTTAACACAGAATTTTTTTTTTAAATAATACTGTATTTGACAGAAGGAAAATTTTAAGGTTCAGTGAAAAACCAGCCAACCAAATGATTTCTGTTCAGGGATTCCAAAGTGGTAAAGAATGAAGGTCTTGGATATATAGATGGTAACAAGTTATAGTTATCACCCATTATATCAATTCTACTGGTTCCCAAAAGAAGAAATAGGTTGAACTATCTACCTGAAACAGTAATTGTGGAATCCTTCTGCTATTTTTCGGATTGTCCACTTGAAACATATGCCTGATTCTACCCCAACCTTTTTTAATCTGCTACTCATCTTGTTTTATACCCTACATCCTATCCTGTGTATGACCTCACACATGCTTCTTTGGCTTTTGGTTTGTTTTTGCAGCTGGTGTCCCTGTCCTTGTCTTTGGCTTCCCTCCCTCCTTTTTCACTATGCGATCCTCAATTGAGTACACAGCATGGGCTTTTTCAGCACTAGCCCAGGGCTTCTCAAACCTTAGGCACACAAATCACCTTGCCGTCTTGTTAAAATTAGATTCCGATTCAGTAGGTCTGGAATAGAGCCCAAGATTCTGTATTTCTAACAAGTTTCCAGGAGCTGCTGATGCCATTGGTTCTGGGACCACACTTCCACTAGCAATGCTCACTTCAGCTAGTGTATTGGTCCTCACCATCCACTGCAACCCAGTCTTAGCCCCTAATTGTAGCCATGCTGACTAGTCACAAACTGTGCTGCTGCTTATGGGAAAATCTATTGAATGTGCATCTGATGTCTATAAAAATCAAACTGAATCCACCTTATATGACTTTCAAGGGGGCAGAGGAAGGACAATCTTTGAAGTCTTAGTCTACTGTGGAACTATCAGATCATTAAAAGTTACAGCTTTTATGACTTTTATGCAAATATAACTACAGTTCTTTAGCAACTGGCCATATATCTTAGAAATCAAATATATTACTATTCATTTGAAATATGCTAAGATAGAAGGACTAAAATTTTGTTCCTAGCCATTCTATTAGACCTGAATAATATAGTCAAGATGGAATTGCAGCTGTTGCAAGCCCACACTCATTGAAAAGACTGAGCATCTGAACCAAAAGAAACCTGTAATGCTCATGAGATTTCTGAGGATGCCTGTTTCCCTGTTGACAGTCATAGGAGGAAATGCATGCATTTGGAAATGTCATTGAGGTTGGAATCAAGTTTTTGTTTTTCAAAATTACTTCAGTGAAAGAAAGAAAGAATAATATTGTTTCTGGGACTGTAAAAGTTGTATTCATTGATTTTGGAGTCAACTTTATATCAGCTCAAGTTATCACAGACAATACTAGGCTTTTGAGCGCCTGGTGTCCACTTACTTTCTCATTTAGGTAGGATGACTATTTTTGTTCCAAATTGCCATACTGCAATAAGGTAGTTTCTATGTAGACTCAGATATTAATTAATATTTCATGAATTCACAAATATTCCATGTCATTGCCCCAATTTATACCACCTTGTGGTTCAAGTTTATATGTTATAATACAACATAAGAGGACAAGTAATTTAGGGGAAAATCTTACCTTTTTTGACCTTCACAGAAAAATTTAATATACATGTGAGAGACTGAAGTGTAACCAAGGCTTTAATTCTGCTTCATTTGTAACAGTTATTTTTCCACAAGAAGATTGCATTGTATATATATTACTGTCTGACCCAAGTTGCTGCTTCCAGGACTGTCATTTATTTGCTAGGTATTAAGTTTTCAAGAAAGCAATATAAAGCTGCTCTCAACCATTAGCTGGGGGAGAAAAAGCTGTGTGTTTTACATCAGTGAATTTGGAAAGGGCAATATATTTAGTTACCTGTATGTGAGGTGATTATACAATTGCTCTATGTCTTTTTATGTAGTGATCAATTGAGAAGACTTTAAAAGCTTATTTGAATTTATGACTGTTGCCTGGCCCTCCTCTGGCTTTATATTAAGCAAGGTAAACAGGGTGAATTCACCCATGTGGGCTCACTGTTTGACAACTTACTGGGGCTTAAACTCATTGTTGCAGTCTCTGCAGTCACTCCACATGAAAATGCTCATTAACAACATGACAAAGGCTTAGCTGTCCTCCAGGAACTTCTTCCTAATCAATGGCTTTGTGGCTGATCTCTTTAGAGCTCCACAGCCTGCAGACTAGAACATGCTCAGCAACCAGATTCCAATTTACAGGCACAATAATTTGCAATGACATTCTAAACATGTCAGGTGAAGGGGTCAGCCTCCAGGGCTGTACACAGCTAAAAGTTATTCAACAAATTAATTTGAAGCATTGAGTTTTCTTTTTTCCTCTTATCTTATTCTAGAAAAGATGTCAGACCCCAAAAAACAAATGTCTTTTATTTTACCCATGAGGGATGATATTAGTGTTTTATATAAATATATATATATATATATATATATATATATATATATATATATATATATAGTTGTCATTTCTGTGGCCAAAAGCAAGAAGCACTAAGCATGCTTCCGTCCATTTTCTTAAGATATAGACTGAATCAACAGTCTTATACAATAGGATCTTATAGCCTCTAAAGTCTAATATATAGTTCTCTATTTAGAGCCCATGGCTCAGATGTAAAATAACTATAGGAATTATAAAGTGATGTCATAAAGCTCCCTTTGTCACAATTCTAAATAAGAGACATTCATGTAGTGTCTCTAAACTAGAAGGATAGGTTAAACCCTGCTTGAAAGTAGGTTAAAAAATATTCTGACCAAAAAAGTAAAATTTTCTGGCCTATAAGATCCATATGCATTCTAAAATCTAATCTCAAATTATTCTATCTGGAATCATTCAAATTTAAAAAAAATCATAAATGGTAAATGATACTTAGCTTACTTCACATTTCAGGAGGCCTAGCTGCATAGCTAGTAAGACTACATAGCTAGTAAGCAAGGAAGTTATTCTATCAACAATAAGTGATTATTTTGAAACTTTTATTGATTTATGTTCTATCAGTTTTTTCTTTAATGGCAGATATAATTTTTTTTTCTGCAGATTTTCTTTTTCTTGTAGGGAGTAGATGACCTTGTGGCTTGATTCTAATTTGTGAGCTAGTTCCTCTTTGTGAGGATTTTTGTTGTATTTGCAATTCTGGCTTTTCTTCATAATAGCAATCTAGGCTGGTTTGGGGAAGAAGGAGAAGACCTGAGATTTCCATCAAGAACACTTGTCAGGTGCTCTTTTTTTTTTTTTTTTTTTTTTTTGCTTTTACCACCTTTTCCATCCCAGAAAGATGTGTCATGAGAAGTAAAGAATTAAGAGTTTTCAACTGGCCCAAGGAGAAGGAACAGTCTCATTTACTGTGCTATATGGCATCATAAATCAGCAAGAATAATGCCTGTGCGACTGTAATCTGGTATTAATTTGGACACTAAAAACTTAATGCTTTCCTGGCTGACCCTCAGAAATGTTGAAGGGCAATATGGGACAATGTTACTGGGGCACTCTGAGTCCTTCTGGAGGTGCGTATTTGGGAATTTGGAGAGTCCCTCTGCAGGTGGGTTTTGTTAGGTTTATGTATGATTACAAATGCCATCAATGAGTAATCCAGGGCCTAGGAAAATGGTACACTGAGTGTCTTTAACAGTTCATCCTTCATTTTTTCTTAATGCTGATATCAAGTCTCTGCTCCACTCAGGTATATAATAAATCCTGAAAACAAGAATGTTGAAATTTTTATGAAAAGTATAGGTTTATACCTTTCTTTATGGACAAATAGATTAACATTATTTGCCAAAAGAACCAAATCAACATTCCTTTCTGCCACTTCATTTATTTAGACTTGCCATGTGGGTGACTATTCCTCTCTGGATTATGTATTCTGGACTATGTACATAAGGCTCAATACAGACTTACTCTGAATATTTTCTATTCTCATTGACTAAACGGATGCTATCAAGAGTGACATACTAATCCTATGAGGAAAATGTTTTGTAGAAGAAGAACTGACACTAATAGAATCTATATAGTTTGATAAGAGTGCAAAAACATAAAATTAGTTTTGTCTGAGCCCGTAAGAAGAAATTCCAAGTACCCTCACATTTCAAAGTGAGATGCTAGACCCCCAGAAGAGGGCTTATAAAGAAAGTGGTAAGAGCTGTGGCTACCCTCATCTGGGTGTGTGTGTGTGTGTATCTGACAGACACACATACACATACACAGAGACAGTTAGAGAGCATGCATCTTGAGACACAAGATGGCTACCGAAAGTCTGATCCCTGATCCATCTAGGGGAGGAAAGGGACTTTTGAGGGATTTATGACACCCCAGTTAGAAGGAATTTGAGTGGACGTCTACTGCCCAAAACTATGGACTAAAGGGGAACTCCTTCCTGCCCAGAGGGAGGGTGAATACTTACGTCAGGGAACTGTAGGGGAAATATTTCCAGGGATAGAGGTGGCTGTGGTTCTGAAGACTCCCTAGAAGTGCCCAGGAGAGAGAGAACTTAAGGTAACTTACGTAGGGCCAGTAGAAGACAATGCCACATGTCATTGGTGCCAGTCTTGGAAGATTTGTTCTCTTTATTTATTGATTTTTGTTTCCTTTCCTCCACATCCATAGAATATCTCGAAGCTACAGCTATGGGGGGAGAATGGAAGGAATGTTTATGGGGGATGAGGAGCTAATGAACAAAGAAACAGCCTACCTGTGCCTCCCTTTCCTGTTGTAGGATTCTTGTCTGCAGTAAGCCTAAACTGGGCAGGGATATTTTAGGTGTATCTGGGAAACAGAGTAAAGGCCAAAGTGATTGAAGACACATTGGGGAAGTTAAGAATGGTGTGAGGTGGGGTGAGAGAGTTTAGTAGGGGCACATCACGTAGGGCTTCATAAGCTAGAGTAAGGCAGGGAAATATCTAAGGGTTCTAAGCAAGGAAGAAATATTTATGAAATTATCTCACTGATGTAGAGAATGGATTGAAGGAAATCAAGAATGGAAACAAGGAGACCAATTCAAAAATATTGCAAAGTCCAGATTGAAGATAACCATGACTTGGATGAGAGTAGTAGGGATAGAAATAGAGGGAAGTAGTTGGATTCTGGATATAATTTGGAAGTAGTCAGTAAACTTAATAATGCTTTGATGTGGAGGTGAGGGAAAATGTTCTCAAGGATGTGTCCTAGAGTTTTGCTGGAACAACTAGGTTGATGTTGCTACCATCCATCAGTCCACCACTGAGGAGACTGGCTTTCCTTCTACCATAATAGAGTTACAATGAAAAACTGATCAAGGTTAAAAAGAAGCTTTGCATTGGTGCTATCGCCAGAACTGTAATAAAATCAACATCTGACCTCAGAGGAGTGGTGGTATTAATTCCTTCACTGGCAGAAGTTTTGGCTGCAAATGGTTACTGAATTGGTGGCAGTTAACAAGGGTATTTGTGACACTGGGACAGTAGTGTGGATTCTAACAGTGGCAGAGTCGCTGGAGGAGCTCTAGTGTTAGACATCAGAAATGGTATGAACATTGACATCATTTTTGATACCTGCAAGAGTAGCTGAAAGAGCAGTGTTTATGGCTGACATAAGCTATGACAGTGGTCACAAGGCAGCATAGCTACCACTTTTGATGTTGGTTACAAAACGCATAAACAATAGAAACCTAAAGCAGGAAGGCAAGAAAATGATGGTAGCCAAGAGAAGTAATTACTTCTTGGTTTACATGTGAAAAATTCTATGCTGTTTCCTAGAACATTTTCCAAAGGATTTATAGGATGCTTGAGTTCTCAAAGAACTAGTGGGAGAGGAACAGAAACATTTTGTTTTGTAGTTATGTACTTGAATAGCCTGCAAAATATAGATCACACACGAGTGTAGCAACTCTTAAAAGAGATAAAGTATATAAATGTGATGCTATATAAAAGCATTTGGGTATAATATAAGTGGCTTAAAAATGAAAGCTATTAGGTATAAAAATTATGGAGTGGCATCTAGAGATGTTATATGAAGTTTTGTGGGTGGAAGTGAACAAGCAGTTTTGGTTGCAGTGGAGGTTTTCATTTTGAGCTGTGATTTTGGTATCTCTTCCCTTTGGAACATGAACTTTTAAAATGTTTCAATGGCTTGGGGGCACCTGGTTTTGCACTGAATTTTTGGGAGATAATTCACCATAAAATGGATGCTTGAAGCCAGATTTGGATTCGGAGCACTAGGAAATATAGCTTTAGTGGGGTCAAGGTTTCCCTAGGATGTGATTTAGTGGACTGGCTGTAAAGTTTGTTATAGCATGGTTTCCTGGGACATATTCTATTCCCAGCAGGGCTGTGACTCAACCTTTCAACCAACCAAATGGAGTGCTGGAAGAACGAGACAGTAAAAAAATAAACCTTTACCTGGACTTTGCAGGCATAATGTTGTTATGACTAATAGAAATTGGTCCAAAGTGCCCCCTCTCCTTTTTTGCCATTAGGTTCTTTTCTGTGTTTTTTTTCCCCCTTGCTTCCCCCCTATTCCTGAAGGGTTTACATTTCTTTGGTGAAACAGCATGTGTGGGATTTTGAGAAATGCTTTAGAGTGAAGTGCTATCTATCAATCCAAAACACTACCAAGAGATTTATTTGTTGCCTGCCTGCTCCTCCCACCTCTCTCACCTCTTTGCTTCCTAACACATTTTTCTTCCATTTCCATTTTTCTTCTCTCCGCAGCAGAGAAAGGCTGCCTACAGCTTTTCCCCAGAGCCATTCAGCAGAACAGTCTTAGAGAGGAGTTAATGTCTTCAATGTCTCCCCTGACAGGCACTAGATTTTTTTTTTTTTTTAACTCTAGCATCACTGATCTCTGGCACCAAATATCCACCACCCTTCTCCTCTGCCCCAAATAAGATATTCTTATCAATGTGATGGTGGATGGGCCAAGGGAACTGTTACCACTGTTACGAAGCCTGTTTTCACTTTTTCTTTTCTTTTTTTCTTTCACAGAGGAGAAAGTTGCCTTGCTAGACATGTTTTTAGGAGGAATAAATAATGCTACTCACATGATTTAAGTTGGCAAAATAACTTACCTAGCAAATTTTAACTGGTTCAGAAATGCTGTTGAAGCCCAAATAGCCTAACTATGATAAGGGTTCATCTGTCTCAGTGAAAGACTGTTGCATTTATTAGAAAATGAAATAATGTACAGAATCACCCTGATTTGCCCCCCAAAAATGCCCCTGACCATTGTGCATTAGTATGTAAACATCTACATCATGCTAGTCCCTTGTTATCACATTGTTTGAGCCATAGCAAAGGAACTGTCCTAAGGCTTTTGCTCAGAATAACTGAGTTCTTGTTTTTAGGTGCCATCTTCTCCAGATTCTTTATTTAGTCAATAGTGTTAGGATAGCCTCATTGATTGAAACTCTGACCTGATTATAACAATCAAAAAGTTTGGGTGATTATCTAAAACCTATAGGAACTCAATCACATTGCTTTAGTTATGGAAATAATCCAGGTTTCCACAATCAGCTTTTCAAGCAAAATATCTGTAGATCTGGGGTTGAAAAAAGACAATGTGATCCTTCTTTTTAAATAAGATCTTCCTTTTCGAACAGGCAGTGGCGAGTCTGTGTTTTAGCAGGTTTAGGCAGCATGAAATGGTGAGGTCCTTGCTGTGATCATTAGTGGTATTTCTGAATTTCTAAGAGTTAATATCAGATTGATTGTGATTGAGAATTTAAAATACCCAAATCATTTTAGTACAGCTAAGTAAGTTTTTTTTTCTTTTGGGTGTTATAAAAAACCATCTTAGAAACAATTGGGTTCCATTTTAGAAGAAATGTGACTTCAAAATTCTAAAAGATTTAATTGATATTTTAACTAAGTGCTCAAGTTTTTAGTTAATGTCAATCCATCTTCTGTTGACAGGTGTGTGTCTCTATTCTCTTTTTTATTTAAGGTCATTATTTGGCTCTGGATCTCACCCTCTCTGTCTGCCTGGGGTCACTTAGGGGCCAGCAAACTCTGGCCAGAGAGCCTATTGGCACATTTTTTTGTCAGTAAAGTTTTATAGGAACGTAGCTATACCCATTTGTTTACATATTGTTTTTGGCTGCTTTTTTGGTTGAACAGTTGTGATAGAAACCTTGTGGTCTGAGTATAAAATATTTAATATCTGATCCTTTAAGAAAAAGTTTTCTAAGCCCTCCTTCAGTCTATAAATAAACAAATATCTTTCTCATCCGCACCAACCCATGACTGTGTAGAGCTTCTACACCTATCTAGCCTATTTCACCTCCCTTCTATTCAAACTTCTTGAAAAGTACTCACCACCCACTGATCTGTCTCCCATTCACTCTTCAACTCTAAACTCTTGTTTTTGCTCCTACTCTATTGTAACTACTGTTGTTTAGATTAAAAGTGATTCCTTGATTATCAACTCCAATAGCCACATTTTTGATCCCTTTTTCATAGTATTTGATGCCAGGATCATGGATTCTCATGTAGGACTCCCTATACTCTTGGTTTCTGTGACAGTGTTGTTAAAGAAAAAAGTTTTCATGCCACTCATTAAAGACAAGTGTTAAAATTGGCTAAGTCTGACTATTCGGGGGGATGGCTACAATGGGGTTTTGTAGCAGGACAGAGTGATGGGACTCCAAATACAATAAGGAAAAGTGGGAATTTATAGCCGAGGAGCAGGAGCAGGATGGGTGTCAGTGGATGGAAAATTACTAAGAAGAAAACCAAAGCTAAAAGGATTCTGGCTAAACTGAGGATGATCACATACCAGCAGGATTTTTGCTAAAACTGGAAGAAGCAGGTCTAGGATAGAGCTCAAAGTCGGGACCTCCTCCAAAAGAGGACTCAGAGGAGCCCCAGTAAAGTTTGGGGAGAAACTCTCTGTTAATGTATTCTCTCTGTTAAGGAGAAACTCTCTGTTAATGTATTCTCCTGTTTCGCCTATGACTTCTGTGATATTCCACCTTATGCTTCTTTGAGGCCACATCTCAACTGCTATGACGATTTCAGCACCCAACAGGTCTCGCTTGGACAACTTAGCCAACTTCTAACTAGTTTTACCTTCCTGTCCTCTTTAAAATCTGTTCTCATATAAAGTGATCTACTTGAAACCTAACAATACTACCCTGTTTACAAAGCTTTAGTAATTACTATTGTTTATAAGAAAACTTTAAAGCTCTTTCACAGTGGCAATAACCAAGGCAGGCCTTAGGCTGCTGCCTTACCCACCATCTCCTTCTGAGGAGAATTGTCCGAGACTACAATTTTATAATCTGGATTATATCCTAGGAAGAGCAAAACACATTGTGAATACAGAGTGGGATAGAGAATGTCAAGTGAAGTAGTTCAGTATTTCACAGGGTGCCTAAGGGTGATGGGGGTAGAAAGTATGGGAGAACTCTGAGTTGTGGACAGATCATAAGAAATCTGTTATGCTGTGCTAGAGAATTTGTATTATTCAATAGGTATCCATGGAGTAATTATAAGCCAATTAGCATCGTCAGTTTTATATTTAAGAAAATCCATTCTTAAAATGGCACAATATTTCCAGAAAGCAATTTTTGTAATATATGTTAAGATAATGAGTGGATTATAGGTCTGTGTCTTTTTTTTTAAGTAGGAGAGATTTGAACATATTTTTATACAGCTACTAAACATGAAAAGGCTGAAATACAGGAGAAATATGGGATAATTGGTGGAGTGATTTACCAGGGGGACAAAGGTTGAAGGATTAGCGTGGATGGAACAAGAGCTATCTCAATAAAGGAAAAAAGAAGAGTGGGAATATCAGTGATATCAGGAAGGGTAAATAAAATTGAGGCATTTTTCACGGGCCTTACTTAACTTATGAACTAGGAAGCCATATGACCATCTGAGAATGATGAGAGAAGTGGTGGCAGATGGTGTATAAATGAGGTGTTTGGACTAACAGTTGAGGAAAATGGGAGCTAGCGATAAATGTAGATGGGCAAAAAGATTATTTGGCAATGTTAAAGATCATATAAGATGAGGAGTCATAAATTTATGGTGACCTCAGTAGAAAAGTCTTCTGCTATAGTACTCAGCCAATCATAGTGGACTAGGAAAGTGGGAGGTGGCTGTTTGGTTAGACAGGTACAGGCCTGAAGTTTTGTTATGTGAAGAGGTCACAGAGGTGAAGCATATTGACAAATACCATTTTTGAAGTCCTGCATCTCAGAGTCTAAGGCTGGCTGCAGATGGAGTTTACTTTCACAGATTCAGAATTATGATTGGTACACAAAGTATCAGCCCATCATGTTAATACTCTTCAGTGGTTCCTAATTGCTTTGCATGTTAATGCAATCTATCAGTAATCAGCTTTAATGTCCTCCAACTGTTAGCTCTCTTTTTTCTAGCAGTTGTGGATGTTTTAAAAGGGAGAATCTCAGGCAGAATTGAAATGAACTATGAAGAACACCCAGTTTATGGAGGCAGCCAGCTTGCCTAAGTCTGTATTCCTCGTTTTGTTCCTCTGAAAATATTTTCTCATTCTCAAGCTTCCTTTGTCCTCTTCTATCTCAGAACCTTTTGTTGTTCACTTATTCAGCCAATAAATATCTGAGTATTATGTATAAAACACAGTAATTAAAGTTTAGTGACATCATCTGAGCTGGAATGTTTAATCTTAGTATTTTTGGACAGGAAAGAATTTGAGAAGTATGCTTGGTTCTAACGTGTTGGGTGCTAGCAGGTCTATCTGGGACTTTTTCAGAGCTAATGGGTAGTGCTATAGGATAAGGGGCCAAAAACTCACAGAAAAAGTAAGGTAACTGCATGAAACCAGCAAAGGCAAACATCTCTTACTCAGAGGGAAAAGACTCATTTGCACTTTCAGCCTCTCCCTCTCTGATGCTATCTCTACAGTGTATTATAAGATATTGGTGGCTAAGGAGATAGGGGTTTTAATCTATATAAAGCTTTCTTTATGTTTATTTATTTGTGCTTGACTTGAGATGGCATTTTCTTGCCTCTTCTCCACTAGACCAGTCCAGGAGGGCAATGACTGACATAGGGTACATGCTCAAATGTGTATGTTGAATGAATGAATGAATCATGCTGATAGACGTCATGAGCCTAGTAAAGTTTTCTAATCTGCAAGACAAGACTGGGTTATGTTATAATCCAGAGAACCCAGTGAACCCTGGCTACTGATATGATTAACATAAATTTCCATAAACTTTTTTTCTATGATGTTTATTTCAGACAGGTCAATCATTTTTGCAACCTCTCATGTGATTGGTTACTGCCTTCTCTACTTTGTGTCTGAAATATCCTCCAGGCAAGTTGCATCTGAAAAACTAATCTAAAGAATGCAAATTGTCACAAGTTATTTCCTGCCGACCATTACAATCACTGCCAAAGGCTTCACCCATTTCTTCATATTTTCTGTCTCCTCATTCCACAGTGCTATCAAGTTCTGGGAGAAACAGCATTGCCCGATAATGTGTTAATTATATTTTTATGCCTTGACAAATATCTGGGACCTAAGAGATAGCGTGGTTTCTTGTATCTGCTTAAATAAGAAAATGAACAAAACAAATAATAAAGTAAACAAACAAAAATAACCAAATGCTTCTATATGCAGGTTCTTAGAATACATAAAAGTCACTGTCCTGATGCCTATATCTGTAGCTATATCATGTCTTTAGATTTTTAAAATTATCTTTTCAAGACATAGCCCATTTTGTTGCCCAGGCTGGAGTGCAGTGGTGCAATCTCAGCTCACTGCAATTTCTGCTTCCCAGGTTCAGGCAATTCTTATGCCCTAGCCTCCAGAGTAGCTGGGATTACAGGCATGCACCGCTGTGCCCAGCTAATTTTTGTATTTTTTAGTAGAGATGGGGTTTCACCATGTTGGTCAGGCTGGTCTTGAACTCCTGGCCTTAAGTAATCTGCCTACCTCGGCCTCCCAAAGTGCTGGGATTACAAGTGTGAGCCATCGCGCCTGGGCTACAGTTTTTTTTTTTTTTTTTTTTTTTTTTCTCTCAATAAATGTAAGTCTAGAACTCATTTACCTTCTAACTTTCCATAGTTTTTCACTAAGTGGGTATTGATAAATGACATAGCCTAGGGAGGTAACTTTTCTTGAGAGCCTCATTTGGTTCTCATAATAAACCTGTAAGTATTATCTTCATTTTGCAGGTAAGGAAGAGGTTCAGAGAGATTAAGTAAATTGATAATAGCAATGGTCGTTATTATTATCAGAGTAGCATTAAAATAGATAACAGTAGAAACACCAGGCTAGGTAGGTAGTATTATCACCATTTTACAGATGAGCTAGTTTCAATTCAGAGACAGAAAGTATTTTGCCCAAGGCCATTCAACTAGTACTAGATGTGACAGAGGCAAGTTTTTCAGCCTGGGTCAGTCTGACTGCAACGTGCGTGCTCTTCCAGGCTGACTGACTTGTTTAACTAAGGGCTTTTCTCTCAGCAGGGGACTGTTCTTGAGTTTGTACAGCTTCCCTGTAACAGAGAAATTACTGGATGAAGTTGTATGCTGTCTTGTCCAATTATAAGACAATCAGTGTTGAGAACACCTTACAAGCTAAAAGTGAATGTTAACACTTCTGTTCTTCTACCAGTATAGTTTAGTCCTGCTCTTAGGAAAGTAAAACATGATAAGCAACAACAAATAAAAATCCTACTGCTGTTCACTGTCTTTGCCTTCTCCGTTCTTTTCTCCTTAGTTGGTGCCAAGGTAATCACCTAATACACAACCCCCAGGAGAATTATGCTGACAGGTTCTGATGTTCCACTACTGTGTTTTCATTGAAGCTGTGTAGTTACGTCTTTGGTCAAATGGAGATAAGCTGTGAGAGATGCTGCACGGCATTTTTCTAAAGGGAGTGAAGATCACAGCAGCCACTTCTTGCTGACTATCAGGGGAAGGGAAAAGAAGGAAAATGAAATGAAAATGAAAAATAGTAGTTTTTTTCATATTGCCATATTAAGGTAATTTTCTAGCTGTGGTCTCTACACATTTAATCGCATCCAAATAGCTGATGAAATAAAAGCTCTCCTCCCTTGTCCCCATGCTAATTATTCTTGTTAATTATTTTTTAATTATCTTTCTATCACTGCTTCTAGAGTAACTGTCATAATTTCCACCTCAGAGGCTCCAGACATGACATACCTATAAATGTAGTATAAAGGATGGTGGCTGGGTTGTGAATGCTTTCAAAGGAAACACAGAAGAGAAATCAAATCCAACCCCATCTTCTACCACATTAGCATGGGCGAGGCTTTCAAATTGCTTCTGTTAATTATTCATTATAGAAACACATACACACTAAACCCCTTAATTAGTTGAGGGCTCACATTACGTAGTTCATATCTCCGTATTTGCAGGGTGTCTGACAACATCTTGGACAAAGCAGTGCTCAAACAGCCTGTTAAATTGTCTGACTTAACCTGGGTAATTAAAAGAGGAATAAGGTTGGATATTTGCCTTTGGGGTCCAGCAAATAATATCTAACTCTTTTGCAATACAGTGAAGCCATTAGCCCTATGCTAAGCACTCAGTTGTGGGGGGGATATAAAATTATTTGGTTTCTGTTCTGTATTCTCAAGTAATTTATAATCTCAATAGAAAGGCAAAATGTACACATGTGACACTAAAAAATTTAAGGACTAAAGAAGTGGTGAAGATTGTAGTGCAGACCATTAGGACAAACTTTCTGTGAAGGACAATCGGATGGGAGGACATAGCCAAGCATGCATAAGAATTTCGAGGGCTTGGTGGTGGCCACAGACATGGAGTAGCCAGTGGGAAGATGGCCTGATTGAACTGAAGACTATGTGAGAGAATACCAACAGATAAGATAAACAGCAGTACATATAAAATATAAGCTATGTAGTAATACAAATAGCAATACTTATAGCAATATATATAGCTAATATATAGCATATATATCATATGGGGTGTTATACACTCACACAGGATACCATTGGTCAAGTTCCTTTTCAAAAGCCTGAAGTCCTGCAATACTCATAATACAGTTAGCTTTTCTTCTCTTATATGAAATTAACAAATTGTACCTAAAGTCAGTCCCATCAATATCTGGGTGTTTGTTTCTCAGAAAGACAGATTTTTGTATCATCATCGCAACGATATCACATGATAGTTATAAAGTCTCTTGCGAACTCTTTATCCAGAAATTGGGCCAGCCTGCAGTTTCATTAATGTGGCTATGAAAGATCTGGGAAGAACCTGTCCCTTAAAAATAATTCATATTAAATAATCAAGGTTGATTGGATAACCATCTCTTCCAATCATTTCTAAAACAGGTTATAAAGGTCTGTCCTCCCTACTTCATTAAAACAGGCAATGAATTGAAGGCAGAACCCTCAGTGTCTCCCCTCAAAGAGTTGGGTTATCTAGTTATGCTCAAATATATGAGAAAACAGATCATCTTTCAAGTAGAGTCTAAAACAATGCTATTATGTCTGAATGTGTTGAAATGACTGAACAGTAAAATAACACTTAAGACTGGTTTTCAAATTTTTTTATGTTCCAAAAACCATTAAAAAGTCTTGTAGTTTTTTTAGAGACTGATATTCATTTAACTATATAAGAATTATGGAAAAGAAATGCATTAGCCAAATTGGATGTCCCAGACCAGGGGATGCTGCTCTTAGTGTGTGTGTTTCTGTGTGTGTGTGTATACATGTGTGTGTGTATTACCTCTTCTGCCCTGGAAAGTAGACAAAGAGTCAGTATTTTAGTTCACATCTGGCTTACATCTGGCTGTCCCAAATAACTAAAGTGGGTGTCCAGGCAGACTGAAATCCCCACATAACTGCATTCTATTCTTCCCTATCTTACTTCTCTGCTTGGATAGTCTAGGTTCGGTAGGTGCTTAGAGTTACTTGTAAATCCTGAATCAGGAGGATAACCGTCTGGCACACCAATCACCATCTAGAGAACCTGGAATTGTCTTCCCTGTTTGTTCCCAGCAGATTTGTGCTCCTCCTCAAACTTGCATGGGGCAGGGGCAGGCCCTTGGAGAGCATTGGGTCTCTGTGGCATCAGGATGGTGAATACAATCCAGAGAAGTAGGATAGAGGGTGAGGGAAGGGGAGGCTGAATATTAAATAGGCAAGGTAGGGGGTGTAGCTTTTTTGATAACATTTGGGTGTTTGGACACATGGTATGTTGGCCGTCATTTGTATTCTTACCCTGGGATGTGCTAATAATAGTGGAGACCTAATCTCTGTTCTGCAGATGAGTATATTGAGGTTAAAAGGCATAAAATTAATTGTCCAATGGCTGATAAATGACAGAGCTTGAATTTGAACATTGATCTATGCTGACTTTATAATCTGAAATTTTGGGTAGGGCCGAGGCAGTTTACAGAGGGAGCATCTTGAAAAATGGAGACTTATGTAATAAATAAAACTTCTTGCAGAAGTCTTAGGAGAAAAGTAACTTGAGAAAATTTTGTCCTGGAAAGATCTGTCTGGTGGTGTAAAGGGTATTAATCTTAGGTGCATACAAATTGGCCCTGGTTCATAATCTAAAGGCCTCCAGAGAATTGTTTCTTAAAGCTTGGTTCATCAAATGCTAATAGTTTTTACCCATGCGAACAATACAAAAAATGTTCTCAAAAATAAGAAGAGTAGGAAATTCAAGGTTAAACTAAGTGAAATAGTATTCTTCATTGCTGAACTTCTCAGAGTCTTAGATTTACCTATTTGGATGTCCATGGAGTAATAGGCAGAATTTCCCCAAACTACTTGCTGATTGACCTGTTTTTTGTGGAGCACATTGTGGAAGTAATGATTAAATGCCCCTTTCCTGCAGACTTTTCCACTGGAGAAAGTAGAGGCAAGCAGTCTGATGGCTGCTCTCTCTGAGGCACAGTAGCTAAAATTAATGGTTCCAGCATCTGACAAGCACTTGGGCCTCTAGCAAAGGAAGGAAAGACTGATCCACACTGCTCTGCCACATTACATTGATGGTCCTGATAGCCAAGAGAACTGATATGAATAAAAACATAAAAATGCTTACTTTCGTGGGTTAGGCTTCTAGACTTTTTGTATATATGGAAAATAAACTGGAAGGTGACACCTTTACTTTTATATTTCTGCATTGAGACAAATAAGAGAAGGAATAATAATCCAAATAAATCTGGACAAAGTTAGACAAGAAAAGGAAATGAAAATTATTGAGTGTCTGTGCCTGTAGGCTGGTAGTATTATAAACAAAACACACAGCATGGGCGATTGAAAAAATTATGAGATATAAAGATTTGATATATAAAAAAATGTCTTACTGCTGCAGGATAACAGAAAAATTTAAAACATTATTGTGCAATGTGTTTGCAAATAGAGTGATGAAGGAGTATAAATGGGAGGATTATTGACTAATTTTCACATAAGAAGAATACATGTAAGAGAGAAAGTTAGGTTTTATAAAAGGTTTAAAAATAAAGCTACTAGGAGTAGATATATGTTACAGACCTCTAGGACAAAAGAGATAAGTCAAAGAAATATATGAAATGATAAGGGAGCAATGGAAGATAACAAGATTAGACTTAGTGCAGATTTCAAACTCCTTATTGTGATGTGTGATTTGTCAAACTTTTGAGACAAGGTTAAAGTGAGGGAAAAGGACATGATGGATTTTCTAAGTGGTAGATCATAGATTCTTTTAATTTGCAAAGTCCCAACTGACAAGGGCTTCTCAAGCCAGTCTGGTTAGGGTGAAATTTTCAGTTCAGCTATAAATAGATTTCAAACACTCTCATATACAGGAGAAGTATAGATCAGTGCAAACTTTTATGGGGTGGCATCTACCAAAAGAAAATATTCTTTGTACTATGCAAATGAATAGCAGTGAAAACTGCTCCAACAGTTTCTGATGTTCCCCTCAACATTCAGTATTATTCCAAAGCAATATTAGCTGGGATTGGGTAAAACTCGGTTACTCTGCTATTCCTGAATTCTTCATGGCAGCTGTCTTGCAGTTGAGTTCATACAGTCTTAGGAAGTCCCTGCTTGAGCATCAGGGTCATGGTAAGTTTTCCTGCAGAGCCCCTGAAATGAAGGAAATAAAGGACTCAAATTAAAATAACCATGTAAATAACTTATAAAGTAATAAATTAATCTTGGATGTCTATATGTGTGTAATTATGAGCATACTGATGATTTTTACATACTCCTTACACAGAAAATCTTGTTTATTAGCAATCCTATTCACCTAGGATTGGTCAAATCTTTCTGAATTCTAGGTAAATGAGAGCCAAATTGCAGCATGGTTCACAATGTGTTTCTTCCTCGTCCTCCTTGAATTGTATTTCTGGCATGGCTTTTTCCATAAAAGATCTAGTAATATCTTTCCATTCAAGATCTGAAAATATCTTGGCTCCGTGGCCCTGCAAGCTCCTTCTTCATTTGATTTAAGCTTTAGTATTATTGTGCAAGTGTGTCTGTCTTTCCTACTATTGCTGCCTGTGCTAGCCTTTTGCCACTGCTAGCCTTTTGCTACTGCTAGTCCTTTTCATTTACTTCTGTTTATGCATGTACTTTTATTATACTGTGGAGTTAGAGATACCTCAATTAAGTCAGGAAAAGTCACAAGTTTTTCTTTTACCTCTTTCATTAATTTTTTTCTAGCATAGAATTATGTGTTACTTTTTTGGGGCACCAATTTGCAGTTTTAATTAGGTTACCAATTTAATAATTTTCCTCCCAAAAATTTCAGTATTTGATTGCAAACCACACATATTCTTTGGCTGCTTAATATGGGCCAAGTATTTAGTAAAGTGCAAGAAGAAAATATCTTCCCTTTTGAACAACTCATAATCTAGTGGAGGAACTAGAGGTAGGCAGCTATGTAGGACTACAGGTTGAGGGCCGTCATAGAGGTTTCTATTTGGTACTATGTGAGCCTGGATGAAAATGGCAAAGCAAAAAAAAGTCAGGGAATGCTGTATAATGAAGATGAAGTTTTAGCTGAGTCTTGAAGTTATAAATTATTAGAAAGTTTGAATTTAGACTTCAGCTCTCCTGATAGCTGTGATCTTTTAGCTATACCGGTTTTATTTTTTATTTTGTAATATGTTAAATACAAAAGACTTAAGTTTAAAGACATCAAGCCTGCACAAAAAAGGGAGGTCATATATTTGTAATAGTAGGGTTTTTAAAATTCTGCCATTTATTTTCTTTTATTTTCCAGTATAAGACAAGGTAAAATAAATGGAAAAATAAAAATATTTTTGTTCATTTTCTAGTTGATATTACATGGTCCATTAACTCTCTTTTCATTACCCTAAACTATCTTGTCTGGTTTTTTTTTTTTTTTAAGTTAAGCAGTTGACCAAACTTTCACTTTAGAAAACCCCAGCTATTGGCATTCTCCACACCATAACTTCACCAGAGCAGCTTAGCAGTGTTGGAGGAAGTATGTAGAGGGAAGCGTCTACATCAATGCTTAACAGTCTGTTTTTCTGGTTGCCTCATTCTCTTACTCCTTACATAAAAATGTATTCTCCTTTATTTTCACATCTCCAGTAGCTTTTACCTTGCTCTCCTTTGGCTTCGCATATCCTAAGCAGATTATATCTACCTCACAGACAAAACTGAATGATCAGATGGGACTGGCCTCATAGCAGATCCTACACATCTGAGCTGTCCTCTACAGTTCCTCTAGCCTCTGGCTTTCTTATTTTAGAGGATCTATTTAATCCTTGCACCATGGCTTTGGAATCTATCATTCCCACATTTTCAGGAAACTTATACCATGAATTATCCTTTGTTTCTTGAATTGTTTCAACCCTTTATCACTCAACTGAATGTGTCCCATTGTTTTTATAATATACTCACAATACCTCAATAAAAATATGTCATAACAATTACCCTCCCCTGCTTGTAGCCATTGCCCTACCTCTCGTCTGTTCTCAGACAAACTGTTAAAACAACAACAGCAGGCTGGGCGCAATGGCTCACACCTGTAATCCTAGCACTTTGGGAGGCCAAAGCCGGCGGATCACGAGGTCAGGAGATCGAGATCATCCTGGCTCACACAGGTGAAACCCTGTCTCTACTAAAAATACAAAAAATTAGCTGGGCGTGATGGCGCGTTCCTGTAGTCCCAGCTACTCGGGAGGCTGAGGCAAGAGAATCGATTGAACCCGGGAGGTGGAGGTTGCAGTGAGCAGAGATCCTGCACTGCACTCCAGACATGGAGACAGAGTGAGACTCCGTCTCAAACAACAACAACAAAACAACAACAACAGCAGCAGCAAACTTATTTATACTATTTTTTGCTCATTCCCTTATTTCCCACTTATTAACCTACCCGATAAACTTTGGCTCTATGCCCCCACCCAAATCTAATGTTGAATTGTAATTCCCAATGTTGGGGGAGGGACCTGGTAGGAGGTGATTGGATCATGGGGGCAGATTTCCCCCCATTGCTCTTCTTATGATAGTGAGTGAGTTCTCCTGAAATCTGATGGTTTAAAAGTGAGTGGCACTTACCCCTTTGCTCTCTTTCTCTCCAGCCACCATGTGAAGATGTGCTTGCTTCCCTTTTGCCCTTCTGCCACAATTATAAGTTAGCTGAGGCTTCTCCAGCCATGCTTCCTATAAGGCCTGTGGAACCGTGAGCCAACGAAACCTCTTTTCTTTATAAATTACCCAGTCTCAGCTAGTTCTTTATAGCAATGTGAGAACGGACTAATATACTACCCTAATCTGGATCTGGCCCAATCACTCCATAGTGAAACAGCTTTTGCTAATGTTACCAATTTATTGCAATAGATATTTTTTTTGGTCCTTATCTCATGTAACTTCTCAGAAATATTCTATCCACCTGACAAATCTTTCCTTTTAGAAATGCTCTCCTTGGCCTCTATGATACAACATTCTCCTGGTTCTTTCCCTAACTCTCTGGCTTTTGTTTATTTTCTCATCACAGACTTACACTCTTTCTTTAGTTGACAGAATCTGGAGTTCCTCAATGGTTAGTCCTAGACAGCTTCTTTCCTGCTATATTCTAAATGTTTGCTTCCCCACAAATTCATATGTTAAAATCCTAAACCCCAAGGTGATTGTCTTAGGAAGTAGGGTCTTTTGGGAAGTGATTAACTCACAGGATACTATTTTATTTGTGCCCTAATAAAATAGGCTGAAGGGAGCTCCTTTGCCCCTTCAACTATGTGAGGACACAGCCAGACGGCCTTGTGTGTGAACCAGAACATGGACCTTACACAGACATTAATCTGCCAGTGCCTTAATCTTGATTTTTCTAGAACTGTGAGAAATAAATGTCTTTTATTTATAAGCTGCTCAGTTCATGGTATTTTGTTATAGCAGTCCAAATGGACTATGACATCTTTTCACCTTATATTCTTTTTCCAGGCTGTTTCACTTATATCCATGACTGTTATTTTAACCTATATGCAGAAGACTCATAAATTTTCTCTTTACTAAAAACATTACTGTCAGTTCCAGATTCATATATCCAATTCTCATTTGACATCTCTCCAGGGAGCCTCCAACTCAATGTAATAAAAAGTTGAACTCAATATTTACCCCCTTCTCAAAATCTGATCATTTTCTCACAACACCAAGTCAATTAATGGTACCAACTTCCATTCCCTTGTTCAAGCCTGAGTTCTAAGGGCCATACTTTGACACTTCCTTTTCATTTGTATTTGATCCTTACTCTAACAGTGTTCCTACTGGTTTTTCTTTCTAAATTTCTTTCATTTGAATTATTAAAATAGTCTTTTTTTTTCCACTCTAAAATCTGTTTTTTACACTGAAGCCAGAGTGATCCTCTCAAAAGTCTAATATGATCAAGAGAACCCCCTTCTTCTTTTTTTAAAAATTATTTTGTTTTATTTTAAGTTCTGGGATACATGTGCAGGACGTGCAGGTTTGTTACATAGGCAAACGTGTGCCATGGTAGTTTGCTGCGCCTATCAACCCATCATGTAGGTATTTAGCCCCACTGCATTAGCTATTTATCCTGATGCTCTCCCTCCTCCCACCCCCTCAACAGGCCCCAGTGTGTGTTGTTCCCCGCCCTGTGTCCATGTGTTCCCATTGTTCAGCTCCCACTTATAAGTGAGAACATACGGTGTTTGGTTTTCTGTTACTGTGTTAGTTTGCTGAGGATAATGACTTCTAGTTTCATCTATGTCCCTGAAAAGCAAATGAGCTCATTCCTTTTTATGGCTGCACAGTATTCCATGGTGTATATGTACCACATTTTCTTTATCCAGCCTATCATTGATGGGTGTTTGGGTTGATTATGTGTCTTTGCTATTGAATAGTGCTGCAATGAACATACATGTGCATGTATTTTTATAGTACAATGATTTATATTCCTTTGGGTATATACCCAAGAATGAGATTGCTGGGTCAAATGGTATTTCTGGTTCTAGGTCTTTGAGGAATTGCCACACTGTCTTCCCCAATGGTTGAACTAATTTACATTCTCACCAACAGTGTAAAAGCACTCTTATTTCTCCACAGCCTTGCCAGCATCCGTTGTTTCTTGACTTTTTAATGATCACTGTTCTGACTGGCATGAGATGGTATCTCACTGTGGTTTTGATTTATGTTCCTCTAATGATTAGTGATGTTGAGCTTTTTTTCATATGTTTGTTGGCCACATAAATGTCTTCTTTTGAGAAGTGTCTGTTCATGTCCTTTGCCATTTTTTAATGGGGTTTTTTGATTTTTTTCTTGTGAATTTAAGTTCCTTATAGATTCTGGGTATTAGACCTTTATCAGATGGATAGATTGCAAAGATTTTCTCCCATTCAGTAGGTTGTCTGTTCATTCTGATGATGTTTCTTTTGCTATACAGAAGCTCTTTAATTAGATCCCATTTGTCAATTTTTGCTTTTGTTGTAATTGCTTTTGATGTTTTCATCATGAAATCTTTGCCTGTTCCTATGTCCTGAATGGTATTGCCTAGATTTTCTTCTGGGGTTTTTATAGTTTGGGGTTTTACATTTATGTCTTTGATCCATCTTGAGTTAATTTTTGTATGAGATGTGAGGAAGGAGTCCAGTTCCAATTTTCTGCATATGGCTGGCCAGTTCTCCCAGCATCATTTTTTGTTTGCTTGAAAAATACAGTATTTATTATAATAACTAGAGTATCAAGAAGAAAAAAAACTAAGTGGAACTACATGTTTAGCAACAGAGCTGAATAATTATGAATATAAAAAATTGCTATTTGGAGAAAATATATTATGTTCATTGCTTGGAACAATGAATAATACTTATATATGTAGGAAATATAGAAAAGTATAATAGGTTAAGGTAATAAGGATATAGGCAATTACATTTTTATTTTTAATTTTATAAAGACTTTGATTTTTCCTTACAAACTGGGGTAGTTAGGAGATCCAATAATAGCTACTTCGCTTTTATTTAAATAGGGAATCCTTTCCCTATTGCTTGTTTTTGTCAGGTATATTGAAGATCAGATGATTGTAGATGTGCAGTCTTATTTCTGAGTTCCCTATTCTGTTCCATTTGTCTATCTGTTTGCTTTTTTATCAGTACCATGAAGTTTTTTTTTTTTATTTTTATTTTTTTTTTATTATTTTTTTTATATTCTTTTTTTTTTTTCATACTTTAGGGTTTTAGGGTACATGTGCACAATGTGCAGGTTTGTTACATATGTATCCATGTGCCATGTTGATTTCCTGCACCCATTAACTCGTCATTTAGCATTAGGTGTATCTCCTAATGCTGTCCCACCCCCCTCCCCCCACCCCACAACAGTCCCCGGAGTGTGATGTTCCCCTTCCTGTGTCCATGAGTTCTCATTGTTCAATTCCCACCTATGAGTGAGAACATGCGGTGTTTGGTTTTTTGTCCTTGCGATAGTTTACTGAGAATGATGTTTTCCAGTTTCATCCATGTCCCTACAAAGGACACGAACTCATCATTTTTTATGGCTGCATAGTATTCCATGGTGTATATGTGCCACATTTTCTTAATCCAGTCTATCGTTGTTGGACATTTGGGTTGGTTCCAACTCTTTGCTATTGTGAATAGTGCGGCAATAAACATACGTGTGCATGTGTCTTTATAGCAGCATGATTTATAGTCCTTTGGGTATATACCCAGTAATGGGATGGCTGGGTCAAATGGTATTTCTAGTTCGAGATCCCTGAGGAATCGCCACACTGACTTCCACAATGGTTGAACTAGTTTACAGTCCCACCAACAGTGTAAAAGTGTTCCTATTTCTCCACATCCTCTCCAGCACCTGTTGTTTCCTGATTTTTTAATGATGGCCATTCTAACTGGTGTGAGATGGTATCTCACTGTGGTTTTGATTTGCATTTCTCTGATGGCCAGTGATGATGAGCATTTCTTCATGTGTTTTTTGGCTGCATAAATGTCTTCTTTTGAGAAGTGTCTGTTCATATCCTCTGCCCACTTTTTGATGGGGTTGTTTGTTTTTTTCTTGTAAATTTGTTTGAGTTCATTGTAGATTCTGGATATGACTTTCTTCACAGAATTGGAAAAAACTACTTTAAAGTTCATATGGAACCAAAAAAGAGCCCGCATCGCCAAGTCAATCCTAAGCCAAAAGAACAAAGCTGGAGGCATCACGCTACCTGACTTTAAACTATACTACAAGGCTACAGTAACCAAAACAGCATGGTACTGGTACCACAACAGAGACATAGATCAATGGAACAGAACAGAGCCCTCAGAAATGATGCCGCATAGCTACAACTATCTGATCTTTGACAAACCTGACAAAAACAAGAAATGGGGAAAGGATTCCCTATTTAATAAATGGTGCTGGGAAAACTGGCTAGCCATATGTAGAAAGCTGCAACTGGATCCCTACCTTACACCTTATACAAAAATTAATTCAAGATGGATTAAAGACTTATATGTTAGACCTAAAACCATTAAAATCCTACAAGAAAACCTAGGCAATACCATTCAGGACATAGGCGTGGGCAAGGACTTCATGTCTAAAACACCAAAAGCAATGGCAACAAAAGCCAAAATCGACAAATGGGATCTCATTAAACTAAAGAGCTTCTGCACAGCAAAAGAAACTATCATCAGAGTGAACAGGCAACCTACAGAATAGGAGAAAATTTTTGCAACCTACTCATCTGACAAAGTACCATGATGTTTTGGTTACTGTAGCCTTGTAGTTTAGTTTAAAGCCCGGTAGTGTGATGCCTCCAGCTTTTGTCGTGTCCATATGAGATCTTTTTTGGTTCCATATGAATTTTTAAATAGTTTCTTCTAATTCCATGAAGAATGTAAATGGTAGTTTAATGGGAATAGCATTGAATCTATAAATTATGTTGGGCAGTATGGCCATTTTCTTAATATTAATTCTTCCTATCCATGAGCATAGAATGTTTTTCCATATGTTTGTGTCCTCTCTGATTTCCTTGAATAGCGGTTTGTGGTTCTCCTTGAAGAGGTCCCACTTCCCTTGCTAGCTGTATTCCTAGGAATTTTATTCTCTTTGTAACAATTGAGAATGGGTATTCATTCACGATTTGGCCCCTGCTTGCCTGTTGTTGGTGTATAGGAATGCTTGTGACTTTTGCACATTGATTTTGTATCCTGAGACTTTGTTGAAGTTGCTTATCAGCTTAAGAAGCCTTTGGGCTGAGATGAAGGGATTTTCTAGATATAGAATTATGTCATCTGTAAACAAAGACAATTTGACTTCCTCTCTTCCTATTTGAATGCTCTTTATTTCTTTATCTTGATGGATTGCCCTGGCCAGAACTTCCAATACTATGTTGAATAGGAGTGGTGAGAGAGGGCATCCTTGTCTTATGCCAGTTTTCAAGGGGAATTCTTCTAACTTTTGCACTTTCAGTATGATATTTGCTTTGGGTTTGCCATAAATGGCTCTTAGTATTTTGAGGTATGTTCCTTCAATACCTAGTTTACTGAGAGTTTTTAACATAAAGGGATGTTGAATTTTATCAAAGGCCTTTTCTGCATTTATTGAGATAATCCTGTGGTTTTTATCTTTAGATCTGTTTATATGATGAATTATGTTTATTGATTTGTGTATGTCGAACTAGCCTTGCATCCCAGGGATGAAGCCAACTTGATCACGGTGGATAAGCTTTTTGATGTGTTGTTGTATCTGATTTTCCAGTATTTTATTGAGAATATTTGCATCAATGTTCATCAGGGGAGAAAGGGTATCGGCTCTTCGTGTACTTCCAGTAGAATTCAGCCATAAATCCATCTTTTCCTGGGCTTTTTTTTTGGTTGGTAGACTATTTATTACTGCCTCAATTTCAGAACTTGTTATTTGTCTGTTCAGGGATTCAACTTCTTCTTGGTTGAGTCTTGGGAGGGTTTATGTGTCCAGGAATTTATCCATTTTGTCTAGATTTTCTAGTTTATTTGCAGAGCTGTTTATAGTATTCTCTGATAGTTGGTTGTATTTCTGTAGGGTCAGTGATGATATCCCCTTTATCATTTTTTTTTGAGATGGAGTTTCATTCTTGTTGCCTCAGGTGGAGTGCAATGGTGTGATCTTGGCTCACTGTAACTTCCACCTCCTGGGTTCAAGTGATTCTCCTGCCTCATCCTCTCAAGTAGCTGGGATTACAGGCATGTGCCACTATGCCCGGCTAATTTTGTATTTCTAGTAGAGACTAGGTTTCATCATGTTGGTCAGGCTGGTCTCGAATTCCTGACCTCAGGTGATCCACCTGCCTCAGCCTCACAAAGTGCTGGGATTACAGGCATGAGCCACTGTGCCTGGCCCCCTTTATCCTTATTGTGTCTATTTGGAGAATCCCCTTCTTAAAATCTTTTATGCACTCCCATTTCTAATTTGTAATAAGAACTTTATTAAGATAAAGTTTATATAATATAAAATTGACCCTTTTAAAGTATATAATTCAGTGCTTTATAGTATATTCACAGAATTTTGTAATCATCACTAGTATCTAATTTTAGAATATTTTCATCATCCCCAAAGAATCCTCCTACCCATTAATAGTCACTCTCCATTCTCTCAGCTCCCCTCAGCCCTGGACATCTACTTTTTGTCTCTATGTATTTGCCTACTCAGTACCTTTCTTATAAGTGAAATGATACAATTCCATTGCTTTTTGGATAAAGGCAAAACCCCATAACTTTGGCTCTAAAACTGTACAAATCCTGGCCCCTAATTCTTCTCAGGTCTCATCTCAAATTATGCTCTTCCATAGTGTCTGGATTCCCTTCACATTGGGCTTTTCCCTCATTCCCCACTTTCCAGGCTTCCTCTGAGTAACAGCTTTTGCACGTGTTCTTTCCTCTCTCCCTCTCTTATCATCTAGTAAACTCTGCCTCATTGTTCAACCAAAGCTCAAGTGTCCTGTTTTCAGAATAGCCTCCCCTAACTCCTCTGAGTATCTCCAATCTTCCAAGTACAGGGTCTGATAGCACCAATTACGTCTACTGTCCAGCACTGCCAGAGTTGTAATATCTATTTGCTTTTTGAATTATTCAAGCAATGTCTTTTTCCTCTGGTCCAAGCTCCATGAGATCAGGGACCACGTCACTTTTGTACATCATTGTAGCCCTAGAGTCTCACATCTGGTAGTAGAAGCTGATTAATGTTTACTTAACAAATCAAATAAGTTTGGAATAAAAAGATTTACAGAAAATAGGTACTGAAGTTGAGCTGATTTTAGAAAGAAGATGAAAATACAACAAGCACAGTATTTAGTAGTGGGAGGATGCAGCAAATGTTAATGGGGTTAATATTTCTGGCGTCCTGGGATATACTGTTGCTTATCTTTCTGCACCTTCTTGCCTCTCCTTCCTCATCTATAAAATGAGGATTACATTTGCCTTTTTATGTCCCAGACTAATTAAAAGACTCAAATTAGTAATGTATTTGAATAAGGTTTTCAAACAAGTTATTAGAAAGTGTTCTATTGGCCAGGCGTAGTGGCTCATGCCTGTAATCCCAGCACTTTGAGAGGCCGAGGCGGATGGATCACAAGGTCAGGAGTTTGAGACCATCCTGGCCAACATGGTGAAATCCCGTCTCTACTAAAAATACAAAAATTAGCCAGGCATCGTGGTGCATGCCTGTAGTCCCAGGTACTCGGGAAGCTGAGGCAGGAGGATTGATTGAAACTGGAAGGTGGAGGTTGCAGTGAGCTGAGATCACGCCACTGTTTGCCATTGCACTCCAGCCTGGGTGAAAGAGCAAAACTCTATCTCAAAAAAAAAAAAAAAAAAAAAAAAAAGATAAGAAAACGTTCTATTAAATCACCAAGAAATGTGTATTAAATAATCCGGTTATAGTGTATAAAACCAGATTATGTGAAAAAATTGGAAGAATGACAAAAATCTCCTCATTCTTGTCTGTAACATACGTATTTGTTAGTTATGAAGATTAAATCTTTTTTTATGATTGAATGTGAAAGACACTTTGCAGTTTTATCAAAAAGAGGAGGAGTGATTTGATGTAAGGTAAGAAAGATGACATCTGTGGCAACAGGGTTAGGTAGTAGCCAAAACCATGAATGCTGGCAGAACTCCTTGAAAACATAGATACAATTGAATCATGAAGATGTTCAAGGTGAGTTTGCCGAGTAGGAGTAATGTAAAGTTTGTTTAGGAAGAAAAACGCAAGAGATGTCTATGGAAATGGGCGTTGCATTTGAAAATAACCATATTTTAGTTTCAAATAGTTGATTAAACAAATTATACCACTTTAATTTGAGTATTTCTCTGAGTTCTGTGTATTTACTCATCAGTGGGTCATGTAGGATATTATGTGGAGACCAATCTCCTTAACACTAGAGGAAAGGAAGATTGGCTTTAACACTAAATACAGTGCCTGTATATAAGTGTGTTACATACATTTATGTGTGATTTCTATAGGCTTAGCATTTGATTTGGTTATATATGCCAAGGAGAAAAAGATCATTTAGAACGCTTAAATTCCTAATATTACAAAATTTTAGGAGAGACAGGGCATTAGCCATCGTTGTGTTACAATCCATGGAAGTTATGGCTTTTTATGGACTCACAGCTGGTTAGAGGCAGAAGCAGACCCAGAGCACAGGTATGGGATTTCCAATAATTGTTTTTTACTACTCACACTCTTCATTCCTAAATGAAGGAGATTTTCAGCAAAGAGAAGAAAAATAGTGGAATTGCAGCAAGTCAATATTCTTGGTGGACGAGGAAGATAAGTTATCTTATTGTTCCATTCCATTTGCAGCTATCTCCATTTTTAGCTGTACCACCAGAGTTTCACTTGTTTACATTCTCACCTGCAGACCAGTGTAAAGGGGCCCATAATCTAGTTCCAGCAACATTACCCTTTCAATTTAGGGCTACCATGAGTCAGTTGAGATTGTTAACCAGGAAAGATTTGGGATAAAGGGTTGGACAATATATAAGAGTCTTTGGCAACCTTGTTCTTCTTTAATTCCAGTAAATGTCAACATGTATTGGCTAAAGAACCAAACAAAATATTAAGAGTGTACTGATCTAATGGTAACTGAGGAGTAGATTATACTGTTCAAGGACAGTCAATATACCAGGTTGTAAATATTTGATCAGCTGTTGAACCATGTCAGGAGGAACTTCAAAAAAAAAAATCAAGCATCAAGACACTATATAGTTTCTCTATTATTTTGATGTTTACTTATATATGATTTAGTGCCAAGTGCCTTTCCTATACATTTAATGCCAGAAGTAGATGTGCTTTATACATATGTTTATTCTGGAATGAGGACTGTAAGAATCTGGTCTTTGTGAAGGGATGGGACTGAAGATACATCCATGTTTGAGGTGATGAATATCCCAGTTACCCTGATTTGATCATTACCTGTTGTATACATATAAAAATATCACATATTTCCCCCAAATATGTACAACTATGACATATATATATATATATAAAGTTTCTGTCAAAAGAAAGAAATAGAGTTTAAAAAATAAGTTTAGAAAAAATTTTGACTTTATGAAAATCCGTTGATAGCTGCAGAATGAGGGAAGCATTCAGAAGAGGATAATAGAAGAGGAGTGGTATTGCAGGAGTACACCTAAGATATGAAGGACAGAGATGATGGTAGTGTCAAATTATCTTGGTGTTTAGATTCCCATGGGCTATATTTTAAAAAGTAATATATTTTGTTTTAAATTTTAAATGTCAATATTTATATTGCACCAGAAATTTTATCTTTGGTAACCATTTAAACTTAATATAGAAAAAAAATCAGAAGTCAATTAAGTGTTTGAAGACGTACAAAATTGTTCAGAATTATTCAGAGTAATAAGGCAAATAAGCATGAAGAGCAGTTTAAATAGTTAACTTTTAATTTTTTTTTCCAGTTTTGAAATCCAGTGATTCAAGACACCTGTGTTAGCATTTATTTAAAAATACATAAAGAAATTCTTAGGAGTTGGGAAATTTGTCTTTGTTTTCTTCTTTGAACTCATATTTCCATACTTCTCTTGTAAACTTTTACCCTGATGCAATATACTTTTATATTTCTGAAAGTATTTTATTGGTCACCTATCATATATCTCTGCAACAAAAATATATGTATAAATTAAGATTTAATCATTTTTAGTTTTCTGACAATAAGGTTTTAAGTTTCTCCCATATTTAGTTTTATGAAAATTATTAGTAGTACATAATTGATCAAAACAACATAATATAAATTTTGATAAATACTTATTAAAGGTAAAAAGTAAACCATACTGAAAATGAATCCCTTAATAAAAAGAATAGCCTATTCCTGGATAAATATTAATTATTATCAGGTTGAGGTGAGATTCAACATCAATTATATTCATATTTTTATATTTTATATATATGTAAGCACTGAGAAAGCTTATTATCATAAATAAGTAGATAGAAATGGAATGAGTTTTAGTAGAGCAATGTCATTCAATTCTTTGAACTCCTTCCAAGTTATATGCCAAAAATCCTTCTAGTAATATATTATCAAAAATATTTTTAATTATCTGTCAGCTGACAATTCAATTAAGTTCTCTTCCATTTGGATCCTGATTTGCGAAATGATTTGTCACCCTGTTATTGGGTTATTTTCTTGCTCAATTTATAGAAAGTATATTAAAAAGGCTTTGTTAAGATGTCAATAACTTTTATTAATTTTGGTACACATCTACTAACAAATGCAGTAGTTTTGATTAAATGCTTTCTTTTCATGCACTTTAAATACACTATTGTCAAAATCTCAGGACTACAGGATTAATTTATGGAAAATATTTATCATTTGCCTATTTGGCAAAGCCTATCATCATTTCAAACCAATCAGCCAAATAGATTTACTGTCTGTCAGAAAAATTCTGACTTCATTACTTAATTCAAATACAGGTATTAATATGCATCTTCATGAAACCCTCTCACATGTGAGTTCTAAGATAGAGAGTCATGACACAGAGACCTGATAAGACTTTATTGGTAGGATGAAATACAGCAATTTTTGAGTTGTGTAAAAGATAAGCATCTTGGGTGAAAATGTCTTAGGATAAGTAAAACAAAAGTAAAGAGCTATTAGTCCTAGTCGAGGATACCTCTAGATTTCAGCAGAAGCTGGGCTCCCAAGGCTGACAAAAAAGAGATAGGTACATCATAAAACCAGGTACTCTTGAAGGGAGATTAGGTCTTAGAAATAAGCATGTGACAATCTGAGAGTAAAATCACTAATTATTTTGAGGAAAAAAATAAAGGAAAGAGAAACAAAGAAATCAATGACACTTTACAGGAAATGTGATTAATTCAGGTTTTAAAGGACTCAAAATTTGGAATGAGGAGGGCCTTGTTACATGCATTGAAAAAGTGGCAGAAGTCTGGAAGAACATCAAAACAGATGAAAGTGAGCAGAGAATTGTGAAAAAGACTGCTACAGAGGCACAAGATGAACATGGAAGAGACAAGTCCACTGTTTCACTAGATGCTGTATCTCTTGGATGAAAGATACAACTCAATTTGACCTTTTTTCTTCCATATTCAAAAGCAGGAAAGTTACTTTTCCAGCCAAAAAAGTAGAATTGAAGTCTAAAATATGCTAATCTCTTTTACATGAAATCATCTTAATTTTAATTAAATTATCCTATAGTTTACTGAAAGGATTTGCAAACACAATTGCAGAATTTCCATCAGTAATATTTAAGAAATAATAATTAATATGAATGGTACCACACTAAGAGACTGACAATTTTCTAAAAAATGTATCATGTCCTAAAAATTGGGTGTTGATATATTTGATGTCAATATTAGAAACTTTTTAGAACTAAAAACTATAATAGTTGACTTATGACCGCTTAAAAAATGCATCTTGTCTCTCCCTTTTTCTCTCTCTTAGATTAGCCAGAATCTTCAGGTATAAAACACAGGGAACCAGATATCAGCTCAAAGAAGGACGAGTTTTCTTAAAATTTACAGTGGCCCAAATTTGGACCGTCAGTAATAACTGCATGTTCTCAATGTATGTGGTGGACTGAGGCCAAAGCAGAACCACCACCACAACCTGAAGAGTCCTTTAAGAAATTCTCTTATTGGGTGGGGTTGGGATTAAGTGATCTCAAATTTCTGTTTTAATCCTGATTTCCTAAAATTCTACACATCGGTCTTGGGTGAGTGGAATAGACCAGCTTACAAAACACAGATCCATTTCACTGTCTTCTAGGTTTCACCCATTATTGGTATGAGATGGCATGAGGTCTAGAGGAGTGTGGAAGCTCACATGAGCATCCTTACTGAGGGGAGAGGACTTGCTGTCTGCACACCCTGGGCTGTGTAGTTCTCAGAATGAGCCACCTGGAAGGTCGATCCAAGTACATGAAGATTGGATTTTCTGGTGTCAAGAGTAACCTCTTCACTTTGGGTCTCTGGCAGTCCTCTATTCCCTTTATGGATTTGGAGGCCAGGACACTTTCGGAAGTGCCTGAATCATTGACAAAATCTGTCCTTTTTTTCTTGTTTTTGCTTGATGCTACTACGTCTGTCCCTGACTTCTGCTGAAAAGCTAGTTATGCATTTCATTGATCATTCCTTGTGTGGATACCTGTATTGGCTTGATTAACAATGTGTTTATGGCCTTCACTTTCTTCCTTATGGGAAAGAGGGACTCCAACTTCTCTCAACATTTAAATATATGGATGTTCTGCTGTATTCTCTCTCTCCTTCATGGTGAAAAAAAGGGGTGCTGAAGGGTTTGTAGGAATTCATTAGTTTTCCACAATAAAAATTATTTGAAAATTGCAGGCCGTGGTAGAAGCAGGTGTGGAGTTCCTTACAAGATAATTCTAAGAGGGGTGTGTGTGTGTGTGTGTGTGCGCGCGCGGGCGCGTGCGCGCGCATGTTGAGATGAGTGGTTTCAGGCATCCATTGAAGTTACATTTTTGTGTGTGCTACAGATGTCACAGAGCAATCTCTTAGCTTCCTTTATTTACAAACCAGGAACTTCAGCTGTTTCATTAAAGACTGGATGTGAACGCTGAGGTGCTTTGCCAACACAGACATCAAAGGGACACAAGTGCACTTTTCCCATATGTTTTAGTTAGTTTTTCCCTGCATGTCTGATATCAGTCAGAGAGAGTGCTAGAATATAATACCTCACACCTTGAAGATTAAACACCTTCTCAGCTGGTATTTCTGTTTTGACTTCATTTGCTGCCACCTTATATCATAAGCACCTTGCACCATGTCATAGACACTCTTGGTTCTGTCTATGCAATGAGATTGTGTTTTTCAAAAGCATTTTTTTCTGCAAGTAAGTAAACTCTGCCTGGTCTTTGATGTGAGCTTAGTCGCTGAATGAATAGCTTTGTTGGACAACGAGATAAGATTATAATAGAGTCTATAATAATGATGCCAATCACAGATGGCAGGAAGGCTGTTATTCTTAGACTATTGTATTTGTAAATCATGCTAGATTTCCCATGGCTTAATCTAAAAATGCCACCTCGTTAGTGATTGAGGTTTATATTTTAAGTCCCAAGAAAAATATTCCAGAAAGAACATCCTACTCTTCTTTACTGTGTAATAGATAAGTTCCAAGAAGGACTCACATCATCGCAGGAATTACCCAGGGGGCATTTTTACTTCTTCATCTGACCCTGTAACAGGCAGGCAGTTGTCACATTCACTTATATGTAAAATGATTCTTACTTGTATAGAGGTTATATATTTATTTGCTGTAGTTTTATTTTTACCTAAGTTGGAAGCACATATTCTGTTATGGGCCAGGGAGTTGGAGTATGGAAGCTCAGGGGTTAGGGAACAGGCCTATTAGGAAGAAGCAGCAAGTCTAGGGACCAATTAGAGGTGAGGCATCAGAACTTACACTTGGAGGTAGGTATTAAAAGGAAAAAAAAGAAAAGGAAGTGTTTCTAAACATTCTTAACTTCTTGGATTTGGTATCTTCTTAAGGGCAAAACACTAAGGCATAGAAAAATCAGAATTCATGTTTCGTTTGTGTTATACCTTCAGAAAAGTTTTATGATTTTATCTCAGAAAGTGGCTTCTCCAATTTTGGTTTTAAAATTTTCTCTTTACTTCCAGGTCCCTTCTCTCTACATCCCTGTGACTAAAAAGCAGAATACGTGCCACTGTGTAGCTAGAATAGCAAAGGAACTGTGGAATGTTCCTCTATAAAGAAATGACCTATTTCAACCATGTTCCTATAGACGATGGTCTGAGTGCAGTGTGCTCTCCAGATTCAATGTTAAAATCCTAACCTTCAAAGTGATAGAAGTAGGTGGTGGGGCCTTTGGGAGGGATTAGGTCACGGGGGCAAAGCTCTCATGATTGGGATTAGTGCCTTTATAATAGAGGTCCGAGAGAGAACTCACTACCCTTCCATTATGTGAACACACAGTGAGAAGGCACTGTCTATAAACCACAAAGCAGGCTCTCATTAGACATAGAATCTGCTGGTGCCTTGATTTTATACTTCCCAGCCTCCAGAGCTATGAGAAATAAAGTTCTGTTGTTTATAAGCTATTCAGCTTATAGTATTTTGTTACAGCAGCATGAACAGACTAACACGCTATGTAAGAGCTGACTATGAGAATGAGAATCTAAAATCTAGGAATGGTAGCTTTATAAACTACCACTTAAATGAGTACTAGCATTTAAAAGGAAATTTTAATGAGGTGGTAAAGAAACAATCATTGAATTTAGACTTAGAAAGAACATCAGATTATTTTGCTCAATCATTGCAGTTTAAAGATAAACAAAATGAACCTCAGAGGAACAGCAAATTGTGTCACAAGTTTTGTTGAACAAGTAAAATCCTGGTCTCTTGAATGTCATTCCTGGACTTTCTTGAGTATACTTGGATCTCCTGTAATGTAACTATTCATACCCAAATCTACCTATTTTGTAATAGATACAAGATTTTTTTCAAACCGACAAATGTCTTTAATCACAAATCATCAGTTGTAATGAGGTAGCAACTAAAATCTAACACATGACTATTTTTCTCTATCAAAAAAGTTCTGAAAGATTAAACTCATGTAAAAGAATAGCATATTATAAGATGATTTATTTTCTATTGTAATTTTTAATTGTAAAAACATTCACAGCTATTCTCATGTATTTTTCATTAAAAAAACTTGCAAAGTAAGTGTCTATTAGCTGTGTTTTACAGATAAGAATCCTGAAGGTCAAAATTTAAAAGATACATTTAAGATAATAGGACTAAGTCTCATGCCCAGGTCTTGGTCTTCTGACTCCAAATCCTGTATTCCTTTCACTGTCTCATAGTTTGCTCTTTAATGGATAATTGACCACCCTCCTTTACTTCCATTGGTTATCTCTTAAATTGCATTTCATTTCAGGAAATAATAATGAGAATCATAAAACCAAACAAGTTGTAGTAGGGAATTTCTAAAATAATACTGCAACCGAGGAAACACATCTAGAAAGACTAATACGGGGAAGTGTACTCTTCTGGCAACTAGGAGGGACAGAGGCGTTGACATGCTGGAGTCAGCTCACACAGGCTCGCAAGAACTGACAAAGTTTCAGCAAGTTTGCTGTTAAATTATGTAAACAAATTGAACATTATGTTAAAAACAAAGGTAATAAATACTCAAGTCTTGTCCTTTCATACTACATTTTACTCATATCTGTGCTATTGGTGTTGTTTACATCTATTGTGTCTGTATGTATTATACATATGTCTTATAACGGTGTGCTGCTCTTCTCAGTCTGGTATGGGTAGTTTGAAATTGATCATGATGAAAATATTAATACTATAAAAGTCATGAATGATATAAATTATTGTTTTCTTCATTATCTAGACTTTAAAACTGTGGACAAAATATTAACAATATGGATTAATCTTAAAACTGTATTGTGTTTGTAGCTGTTACATTGGAAGTAGCACATAAATGTAAGAAAATATTTTTCTAGTATTTGAAAACTCATATAATTTAGCAAAGCAGTTGTACACACCATCGAAAGCTGAGTGACAATGAGTGGTGAACCCAAAATAAAAAAGCAGACTGACTATTGATACATGGGATAATAGTCAATGATTATAGTTCATAGAGAAATGGTTAAATGATTATTTAAAAGGGGATGGGGGCTGCGCATGGTGGCTCACGTCTGTAATCTCAACACTTTGGGAGGCCAATATGGGTGGATCATTTCAGCTCAGGAGTTTGAGACCAGCCTGAACAACATGGCAAAGCCCTATCTCTTAAAAATAAATTAAAATAAAATAAAATAAAATAAAATAAAAGGGGATAGGGTATAACATTTTAAGAAGAAAACCACAAATGTGGATCTCTTTGTTATCCATATATGAATATCTGCCTCTTGTACTGAGATCAGGACATACTTATGGTGAAATCTCTGTAACTTTCTCCTTAATACAATTTCCTGTATTAGCTGACTGCTGATTTATTTATCTGAAGTAACTCTTTCCCTGAAAGCCCTAGATTACTAATGTTGTGCTTTTCTATTTTTTAAAATTTTACTGTCAACTTAATGTCTGATTGTTTATCTAGATATCTATATATGTTATATGATATATAACTATTTGCAATTAAAGTATAGAAATAATATTTATTCACATGGAATATATTTGTCATGGAATATATCTTATTGAGTTTAAAAAGTAGTTTACCAAATAATACAATAACATGTTTGTTTAAAAATATATATGCAAAGAAAAATATCTGGCAGAAAAAGAATTTACCAAAAAATTAGTGTGATGATTAATCTGGGTGGTGAGTTTATGGCTTGCTTTTATTTTATTGTATTTGCTCATCTCTATGTTTCAATTTTTCTACAATGAGCATTTCATGTCAATATGGAGTATTCCATACCAACATAACCAAAAATAAAACAAAATCTTCATTCTGATATTTCTGATGAAAACAACTGAGCAGAATAAATGGGATCTATCACATAAAAGTCACTCAGGAGCAATAGTGTGTGTCCTCTTGCTGCCTGGATGCCTCTCTAGCCCTCTGACTACCTGGCTGCCCTGAGCATCACAGTATCTTTGAGGAGATGATGGACTATTGCACCTCAAATCAATCAAATTCTTACCGGGATGAATTTTCTAAAAGATGGGAACAAAAATCTGAACAAAAATGGGAACATTAATCTTCCCATCCCCACAGGACTCTTCTAGAAGTTTCCAACTCTTATATTAAGTAGTCAAAGAAAATAAATAAAATAAAAAGAAAATAAGAAATAACCTTGTGAAAGCTGTCAACAGTTTTGTAGATGGAGTCTTTCATCTGGGCTCTTCAAGCAAACGTAACTCTAAGCTTTTTAATGATTATTCAGTATCCATGTGGTACTATCAGTGACAATGATAGGGATATAAAGTGCTCTCAGCATTCCATTTCTTATAGATAAATCTTGAAAAGTACAAGAAGGACTCATCAGATATTACCTGTGAGACACTCACACAGTTGAGAGCATAACCCAGGAATATAATCCACTTGAGACAGCACTTAACTCCAGGTAAGAGATAAATGACACAACCAAGAATGCATATGGTTCTTGAGAAACTTTTATCATTCTCCTTTATTTGCACTTTCTTTTGTCAGAGAAAACAAGATCACAGACTTCAAGTTTTTTTCTCATAGCTCCTATGGAGCAGTCTGCAGTCAGCCATTGTGTTTATATTTAATGAGAAGGTAGAGGAAGACACTTGGGTTTATATCACTGTGAGATTATTAATTCCTTTAATATCCTTGTGATTTGCTGCACTTAGAAAATTGATAAATCATTTATGTTACACTGCTATGAAGCTTTAGGGGTAGTATGCTAATTATTGGTCACATGTGTAGGATAACTTATTAATTGACATAAAGCCATGTATCTCAGAATGTAGGTCGTTTCCGAATGTAAGCAAATTATACGATTGTATAATTTTAATAGAATAAATATTTTGATGACTTTTTATTGATTAGCAAAGAGGACGTATAAATCCAAAATCACTGAAAATCTTGTCTTAGGTTTCTTTGCAGAAGTTTCTACCCTTCTCATTCTCTTTTAATTTTTATTAATGTTTTGCTGATGAGCCAGTTGGAAATGGATTGTCAGTAGTAATGCTAGTTACTGTTGAGAAGGCCAAAAGCAAGCATGGCCCATATTCTCTTCTTGTTCTTTTCCTCAGCTTACTTGCTTTGTTTTTCTGTTGCTTTCCTTGTATCTGCTTTTCTGTCTTTCTTTGATGGATTTTTGTTCTCCTCTGACTCTTCAATCCATTTCTTTTTATTTTCTCAAGTGTCCCTCAGGTGTACATCTTATTCTCCCTACTGCTTTTTCCCATGATGATTCTCATTCTCCGACCCCCTGTATCACCTCAAGGTGCTGTTTTCCCATCATCTCCTCCCTGCAGTGCCTAGTAGCCCCCACTGTCTCTCTTCTTTCTGACTTCCAAGGAATCATTTTGACATTTTTATCCCTGTGTGAATTTGAGACTCATTTGAGTTTGTCTCACACTGGCAGCAGAGGAGAGTTTTATTTAGGGCATGGGACATGAGGTGCAGTGAATGCCTCTCATTGACTGTTTAGCCGAGATCTGGCCTCTTGCGAGAACCAGGAATCAGTCAGAGAGAACCAGGAATCAGTCAGAGTTCAGGAGAGGGGAGTTTCGATTGTAAAGGTCATGGTGATATGTGAGGTCAACTTTGGTAGGTTGGGTGATGCTGAAGGAGTGGTCACTGTGCGGATTTGCAGGCCTTGGGCCCTATAGGTGGTTTTAATGCTGATGAACAAGATGCTGATTATAACAGGGCAACGTTATAATCCATGTCCACTCCATCATTCAATTTATGCTATATATTGTTGTCAAACTAATTCACCAAATTTGCTGCCTTAATCGCAATTTCTCGTCTCTTGAAACTTTTCTTCAGAAACTCCAGTTACTGTGCCATGCAACCCTCGACTCCTCAAGCATCTTAGTCAATACTAAATGAAAGCCCTGACCTCTCTCTGTGCCCCCATTTCAAATTTTCTTCCTTCTCCCACTCCCACTCTTTGCTTATATTTATTTAACATTTTCTCCCAGACTGTCCTTCTTATTTTTAGAGAGACTCAGTCCGGCTTTTCCAGCAGGATGTACCTCATTTGTACAGCCCCACCCATTATTCCCAGGTTTTGAATGTCCTTGTTAGAGCTTAGCTTCAAGCTTATGTTTTTTCTTACACATTTTAATCCAATTTTTTTCTCTTTAGTATATAAGATCTGTGCATAAACTCTAAACAGATTTTGCCTATGTCTAATAAACATTACTTTTTAATGAGGAAATCACTTTAAAATTTTTTTATGATTGAAACAATTGTGGTACTTCTGTGTGTAAATAACAGTACTACAGAAGACAATGATCTTAAAAGAATTTTATAATATCATGTTTAATTTTTAAGGAGTAAATATTATTCCTGCCCATGCTCCTTTTCCATAAAAAGTGTTGAGAATAATCACATTATTCTTTGGCTAGGCTTTACATCCCAAGTCTTATTTTCCAGTCCTACTTTTAAGTGCCTCAAGGGAGTATCTCCAGGAGTGTTCTCTTGGTGGAGTGGTACAATAGTCCTTGAGGTTTAGACCACTTGCCTCTCTCTAGGAGATGTCAGGGGCTCTTTTCATGTGTTTAAATGTCTTTTGTTTTTGTTCTGTACTATAATTTCCTGGCTCAGTTTTTGGACACTCTCTTTAAAGTCAAAATCAATGGGATATTTCAAGTACCCTAATGAATAGTTTTTAGGAAAAGCTGACGTTTTGGGCCCTTATTACACACGTAAATAGATATGTTTTCTGTAACTTCTATGTCCTTCTCATAGAGACTGAACAGCCACTGCTAAGTGTGCAGCCACCCATGTGATACTCACTGAAAACCAGCCACAGCTTGAGATCAGCCATCTACATTTGGCCAACCAGATTCCCTCTCCTAAAATTTGAAATTGGGACACAGGGATTCTCCCTTGTCGGTATTTGAATTTATAAAGGATGTTAAGCCAGAACTGGAAGCAAGCCATTGACTCGCGTGTAAATGGATAGATAAATTTGGACAACATGGAAGGAAAACAATAGAGATACGAAGCTAGAAGCAGAGATAAGACCTTGTGGCATGATAGGTAGAGACAAGAATAGGCAAAGAGCAACAGAGGCAAAGAGAGACAGATACACACAGAAATGGGAGAGACATATAGAGACAGACTTAGGGAGAAGGAGAGAGAGAGGAGAGATGGAGAGAGAGAGAGAGGAGAAAGAGAGATAGAATAGTTGCCTCAAATCCTAACAACTTTCCAGTTCTTGATTCCAACATCCCTTCCCCCACTAAGAGAACAGAGGTAGAGCCCCTTCCTTGTGCTGAAGCCAGGTTGATTTGGTTCTATTCCTTGTATCCAAATGAGTCTACCATAAGATAAAGCCTACTCCTAATATATGCATGTCTAACTCAGAATAGCTTGCATCATAGCTGTTCCATGTTCCTACTGTCAATTATGGTTTCATAGGTTCTGTTTCTGCAGTTAACAAGCTGTCAAAGTTGGCAGTCAGTATCATATTAAAACAGCAATGAAGACTTTTTCATTAAGTGATATTGAAACATTGTCATCAATTTTTGTAACTTGTTGGCTGGGTGCTCACGCCTGTAATCCTAGCACTTTGGGAGGCCGAGGCAGGTGGATCAGTTGAGGTCAGGAGTTCGAGATCAGTCCAGCCAAAATGGTGAAATGCGTCTCTACAAAAAACACAAAAATTAGCTGGGATGGTAGTGCATACCTGTAATCTCAGCTACTTGGGAGGCTGAGGCATGAGAATCACTTGAACCTGGGAGGCAGAGGTTGCAGTGAGCCAAGATAGTGTCACTGCACTCCAGCTTGGGCAACAGAGTGATACCCTGTCTCCAAAACATAAATAAATAAAAAATAAAAGTAACTTGTAGTGCTTTATTAAATTTATTGGTTAATCAAAATAATTCACCAGTGTGTAAAGAGAATTGTCTAAAAATAAGTAACATTAACAATGACAAAGACCCAAATGGTGATCCATCAGGTTCCAAAGCATCTATGTGGGTGTGTTTTCCATTAAACTAAGCTTACTGATTTGCTTTAAACCTAAGCAAATAAGCAAATTAAACAAATAATTACTTACAGTGTCACACTAATTTAATATTTTAAAATATAATTTCACTGGTTTTGTCATTTTGCTATAATTTAACTTAAAAAATTGCTTAGGTATTTTCACTGTGTAAGAGCTATATATAGAAGGACTTTATACCCATTTTTATGTCAGTACATATATAAGTAATATTAGTAAAAGAATTTAATATTTGTTTTTCTAATATTTTCCCTCAAAGAGGTTCCATACATTATTCGAATTTGAGAAACATTGAATTAAGAAGTTGTTTTTCTAAATGAAAGTTTATTATTTTTAGTTCACTGTACTTTTCCAATTTTTGGTAATATTCCCAGATTTATCCATGTGTACTAATGTTTTCTTATCTTAGGGTAGGCTTTTTTAAGGGTCAAATAAATTTAGATGAGTTTTATTTTGAACAGTTATAAATTTTCTATCTGTCTGCATTTTTTTTTTTCTCAGTAGATTTCAATCTTTTCTCCGAAAAGCAAGAGGTAGTTGGTCAATTTTAGTTTGAACACTGTATTGGTGAGGCCAAGCTTGTGGTGTGAAGATAGGGAACTACGTCATTTCTCTGTGGTTTCTCACTGCCCACGGCTACTGGCCAGAACTCCTGTGGATGCTGCACTAGGATTCATAGGAACACTAGATGCAAATAATCCATCTTAGCCTCATATAATACAACTCACGTTGTTAAACCAAAAGCATCATTTTTGCCTTTACAGCTCAGTACATCACTGGACTAAATAGAAAATGGATACAAATAGCAAAAGCAGAATGAGAAATCATCATACATAATTTAGAAAGAGGCAATACTTACTTTTAAATCCTCCCCAAGCCCCCATATAATTTTTAACTTAAGGTATAAATTAACTTCTGGGGAAAAATATCTACAAGCTCTGAAAAAAAGTTTGAGGAGACTCAAAAATAGACCCACTTCCCTGTGGATCCTAGATAAATTTATCTTAACAGTTTGTCTCTGTACACACACACACACACGCGCGTGCACACACACACACACACACAGAGTTGACCCTTGAACAACACAGGTTTGAACTGTATGGGTTCACTTATAATGTGGATTTTCTTCTGCCTTTGCCACCCCTCAACAAAACCAACTCTCCTCTTCCTCCTCCTTAGCCTATTCAATGTGAAGATAACGAAGATGAATATCTTTATGATTAACGATCTACTTCTGCTTAATGAATAGTAAATATATTTTCTCTTTCTGATTTTCTTTTCTCTAGTTTAATGTAAGAATACAGATTTAATACATATAACCTACAAAATATGTGTTAATCAATTGTTTATGTTCGCAATAAGACTTCTAGTCAAGAGTATTGGTAAGGCTTCTGGTCAGATTAGGTGTTTAGGGAGTCAAAATTTTTATACAGATTTTTGACTGCACAGAGGGGTTGCTGCCTCTAACCCTCACATGGTTCAAGGATCAACTGTATATATTTCAAGGAATTGGCTAGGTGATTGTGGGTTGGCAAATCTGAGGGCAGGCCCTCAGGCTGGAAACTCTGGGGCAAGAATTCATGCTGCAGTCTTGAATCAGAATTTCTTCTTCTTCAGAAACATCTTAGTTTTGTTCTTAAAGCCTTTCCACTGATTGAATGAGGCCTACTCACATTATGGAGGATACTCTCCTTTACCTAAAGTCAATGGATTGTAGATGTTAACCAGATCTACAATAGACCTCCATAGCAACATCTAGATCAGTATTTGTTTGAATAACTGGACACTATAGCCTAGCCAAATCGACATGTAAAACTAACCATCATAGTTCCTAAATCTGATCAGAATCTTCCACGTGCCTACAGGTAGTAGCTCAGTTTTCCTCTTGTATGCTCTCATAATCCCCAAAAAAGGAATTTATATTTGCTTCAACTTCTGTACCCAAACAGTCTTCTCATCTCTCAGTGGCTCTTAGCCTCCATGCTGTAGTTGTCTTTAGATCTCAAGTGCTTTCCTGAAATTCCTGACCCTCTGATAAAGATATTCTTCCAGTGGTGCTGATGACTCCTTGTTCTATGAAATCTCCTTTCCCCACAACCTATTCTATACTCTCTTACCTCTGCTAGAACTTTGGCAAGTTATACTTTTTACCTGGTGTGGTGACTGTAACCTTTATTCCCATAGAATTAGAACTCTTTCTGGCTTTTAATTGAGTTCATGTAGACTCCCATCAAACATAATTATGGATGTAATAAGAGGCACGCCAGTGAATCCAGTGGATTCTCTATATAACCTCCTTGTCCCTAATCTGTAGCAGCAACACAAGCACCCTTGGCTATAGGAATTGGTCACCCCAATAGTACTAATAGCCACCTTTCTGCCTGTCAATTCAGTGGCATAAGAGCCCCAAATTAATAGGAGGTAGATTTAGCTTCCAAAGTAATGGAATTGTGACTTTGTTCTCAGTTAGAAGTATTATTTTCTCAGGAACTCATAATTCCAAATTTTTGAAACCCAAGGGTAAAGGAAGAAGAAGCAAATTCTTCAGCACAGAGATTTTAGGCTTAAAATTGAGGGGACATGCGGCCGGGCGCAGTGGCTCATGCTTGTAATCCCAGCACTTTGGGAGGCCGAGGCGGGTGGATCACGAGGTCAGGAGATCGAGACCACGGTGAAACCCCGTCTCTACTAAAAATACAAAAAATTAGCCTGGTGTGGTGGCGGGCGCCTGTAGTCCCAGCTACTCGGAGAGGCTGAGGCAGGAGAATGGCGTGAACCCAGGAGGCAGAGCTTTCAGTGAGCCGAGATTGCGCCACTGCACTCCAGCCTGGGTGACAGAGCAAGACTCCATCTCAAGAAAAAAAAAAAAAAAATATTGAGGGGACATGCCCACTTCCACTCTTTGGTTCCTGGACCTGGCTATGGTTGAAGTGGGGGGACATTATTATATATTGGTCACTTGTTTAAATACCCCAAACTCCTCCTCCTCAGCTTGTGCCAGAGCTGAGCCTTCAATAGGCCATCTGCTTCCAAATGATAGGACATGTGATAAGACTAATGAATTCCATGAGCATGACTATTGCTGCATTTGTTTCATTACAAAGCGACTTTCTTGGTTGAGGGTGACATTTTGTGGTATAATATGTCAGTAGATAAAGCATTCATTTAGTCCAGTAATAAGGACATCTATTAGTTTCCCAGAGACACTGTAACAAAGTACTATAAATGGGGTGGTTTAAAAGAACAGAAATTTATTCTTACACAGTTCTGGAGGCTAGTAGTCTGAAGTTCAAGTGTTGGTAAGACCATGATCTCTCAAGGGTTTAGGAGAGAATCTCTTCCATGCTTCTAGCTTCTGATTTCAGTGGCAATCTTTGGAGTTCTTGATTTGCAGCTACAGAACTAAAATCTCTGCCTCTGATGTCACGTGACACTCACCCCCCATGTCTTCATACCATCTTCTTATAAGGACACCAGTCAAATTGAATTAAGGGCCCACCTTACTCCAGTATGACTTCATTTTAACTAATTATATCTGCAATGACTGTATTTCCAAATAAGGTCACACTCTGAGACATTGAGGATTAGGACTTTAACATATCTTTTGAGAGACATAATTCAACCCATGACAGAATGAATGTTAGAAGAAACACTGTGGACTGGGAGGCCAATCCATATCTAGGATTCCTGAGGACAAAATCTCTTCTCTATTCTCAGATAGAAGGGATCCAGCAGGGAGCTGGCTGGTACCTTTGGGGAATGGTTCCATAGCAGACTCATCATTGGCCTCCATGATTGACAGACTTAGCACCTAGCAATTGTGATAGCCAAAGCAGCATTGGGGAGAGAAAAATCTATGTTGCTATTATTTAAATGTTTGTGTTACTTCCAAATGCATATCATGAAACCTAATCCCCAATGTGAAAGTGTTAAGGGGTAGGCCTTTGGGAGATGGTGAGGTCAGGAGGGTGGAACTCTCACAAATGAGATTAGTTCCCTAATAAAGGAGGCTTGAGGGAGCTTGTTTTCTCTTCAACATGTGAGGACACACAAGAAGGCACCACTATCAGGAAAGAGGCTCTCACCAGACACTGAATCTGCTGGCCAATTAATCTTGGACTACTCAGCCTCCAGAACTGTAAGAAATAAATGTCTGTTGTTTATAAACTACTTGCTTTATCATATTTTGTTATAGCAGCCTAAATGAACTCAGACTGATGTATAACCTGCAGGTTTACTACCACAGCCACTTAGAATGAGCACTGCATTTGCTGAGCAAGGAGGCTGAATGGCATCTACACTAAGGATCACCTCTATCAATATTAAGAGACTGTTCTGCAGTAGATGCCCTCTGGTAGGCTTTTATATATGATATGAATATTCTAATATTCCTGATATGGTTTGGCTCTGTGTCCTCACCCAAATCTCCTCTCGAATTGTATTCCCTACAATCCCCACATGTTGAGGGAGGAACCTGGTGGGAGGTGATTGGATGAGGGCAATTTCCCCTATGCTCTTCTTGTAATAGTGACTGAGTTCTCACAAGACCTGATGGTTTTATAAGTGTTTGACAGTTCCTCCTTTCCACGATCTCTCTCTGGCTGCCATGTAAGATGTGCCTACTTCCCCTTCAGCCATGATTGTAAGTTTCCTGAGGCCTCCCCAGCCATGCTGAACTGTGAGTCAATTAAATCTCTTTCCTTTATAAATTACCCAGTCTTGGGTATTTCTTTATAGCAGTGTGAAAACAGACTAATGCAATTCCATAACCATTCCGAGAAATCTGTCCACATGTCTTGTCCCCAGAACACCTTGCCACCAATTCTTGCTTTTCCAAGTCACTAATGAAATGGACATCCCATTAGCTTTTCCCTGGAGTCATTGTGGATCCATATAGTAGACCATCTGTCCCTCCACAGAAAGTGGAAAAACAAATGTACTACCTGAAATTCTGTCCACTGGGAATATTTCCATTTCAGACTGAATTTCAGACTGCTACAAGTGGGTCTAGAGTGTAGCAGCTGTTCATTTCTGGATGGAGTCAACATCTGTCAAACAGACAGGCAATTTTTCCTCCTTGCTAATAGTCATAGATAACTTCATAGCCAGGGTTTGAGGAACTGCCTACACAGCAGTAGGAGTAGATACTTTGAAGTCTGATTCTGTTCAGAGGAGTTATTTGAGTTTTCTGGACACCCTTTGTCCCTGTTAGGTATATTCCATTCCTACTTAATAATTTGATGCTGCTGCACACGTCTACTTTTAGGTTTTCTTTTGATCAGATGATATCCAATTCATGACGAGCAGCTCAGGTCATATAGTCTCCTGGTTGCTGTGCTCAGGTGTTATTATTTGGTTGTACCAGGATCCAGTAGCAAATTAGGAACAGCTTTAAAGTGGAAATAGTTGTTTGCAGAAGAGAGTTTGAATTTACCCAAAATATTAGGGTCTACATTATGTTTTTCCTATAGAGGCATATTGGGCGCTCCAAAGGGTGCCTCTATTTGTGACAGAATTCTAATACCATTTAGATATGCTAACTTATGATGTCTAAGTGATGGGACAGCTTTTATCACAACCTGGACCTATTGCTATACCTCTTTTGCTCTGGGCAACATTCAAAACTGGTATCCTTGTGGATTATTCAGGAAATGGATAACAGCAGTGTTCCCAAATGTAGCATATGCTTCCTCTAAAATCAAAAGACATGTCAAATGAGGTGCCTCTTTCTTTATGGTAGGAAGTTCAAGGTGCAGTTAACCGCATTTCAGAGGAGATATCCCACATGATCTACAACAAAGGATTCCCAGAATCTTTGAATTTGGCAGAATCCCAAATCTTCGTGGTATTTGGGCAGAATTCCAAAGCTCTGTGGGTTTTATTTTCTACTCACTAAATCACAAGTGTCTTACTAAGGCATCTAGGTGCTTGCAACCTCCTGCTTATCAGGTCTAATTAATATAATGTCTTCACTGTAATGGATGAGATGTTTTCTGAGATTTCAATGTGGTCAAGATTTCTCTGTACTATATTATGACAGAGATAAGCAGAGTTGATACAGTCGTGAGATAAGACACCGAAGGTATACTTTTGTTCCTACTATTTAGATAAAGATGAATTGCTTCTGATTTGTCCCTAATTCAGATAGGGAACAAAACAAAGCAAAACAAAATAAAATCATTTTCTAGGTCAATAACTCATCTCAGCAGCCAGCAGCCGTGTTGGTGGTACCGATATTTCAGGGTCATTCTAAAGTATCCATTTGGCTTTTGTATCAGCCAAACTAAAGAGCTAAGTGAAGATGGGATAGAAACCAAATCACCATTCCTGTTTCTTTCAATCTTTGATAGTAGCACTAGTTTCTGCAATTTTTCCCCCAGGGATATGATATTGCTTTCTGTTTATTATTTGACAGGGAAAATTCCAGGGGCTCCAATTGGCTCTTCTCAACATAATGACATCAATGGCATCAGTCAGGAAACTGATATGAGGATGCTTCTAGTTGTTAAGTATGATTATTTCAGGTAGTCAGCCATGAACATGGAAAATTATGACTAGGAAGGGATATAGCCCATCAACCACTCTAAGACAGATATAGGCCAAGACTCCATTTATTTTATGACTTCATGCCCATACTAATCAGTGCTAAATTGGGGTAATAACTAATGGCTCCTAGGTAGTATCATTACTTTTCTTTCCTAGTTCACTCTCACCTGGTTAAATGGCCATGGGTTCTCTCAGAGAAGGCTTGGAGGAAGAATTACAGTGTATCCTTGTGTCTACATTTCAGGGTGATTCCTTAACAGAAGCTAGCCTCCATCTCAGAAGGCTCTGGGTTTATGAACGGGGTATGAGGTCATGAATTCCTACTACAGCACTTTGATTTGAGTTATTGCCTACCAGAAGAAGAAATGGTCTGATAACATAGAACAAGTAATATTTTAGAAGGCTGACAATCTATTTCATTTGTAAGGTCCTCCTAAAAATATTAGCCACAATAAAAAAATCCATGTGGGTCAAAACACTTGTATTACCATACTGTCCTTGTGGTTTGTTGAGGGTAAGTGTTACAGTCTCATCCCCAAAACTGAGCACTGCCATCTGGCCTCTAACACTCCAAGACCGCATAATTCTCATTAAAATTAGAGAGCCCAGATTTTCAGCAGCATCTTTGGTCAACAGAGAGTAGTCATGACAGAACTCTTAGGAGATGTGATTGCTTAATACCAAAGTATTCTTATTGCTTTGGAGAAGGAAGTATTCTTCAACCTTTTTGTAGGTATAGTGACGGTGTGTTGGAATAAGTTACATAGAATAGATTCACTCCAGAATGTTCACCTCCCTATGCCTTTGGATGTTCCTCTTTGTGCCAGAGTGGTCCCAGCATCTCAACTTCATTACTGTAGGTCACCACTGAGCACAGGTTTCACCAAAGTGTTACAGCCCATCCCAGATTCTTCCACTGACAAATTATATCTAGAATCTCAGGTGAGTTTTCTCATATTAATAAATTCTTCCTGAACTAATCTCATATTTTTCTCTCCTTGATTTAACCCCTTCAGAATAAATTTCTAAACACGCTTTTCCAGTTGTCAGTGTCCTAACACATCTCTGGTTTAGAATGTATCGCATCCTTGAGGATACCTTGCACTTCTCCTTCTTGCTGTGTAAGCAATGAGTGATGATTGGGGTTAACCTTGAGAAGAATGAGAATCTCCTAACAAGGCAAGTGCTGCTGATGAAGTCACTGAAAGTAGTTTTTGCAGACAGGTTGGAGGATTGCTTCAACTGCCAAAAAAGATGCACGGGCCTTTAAGAATTTAAGTTAGGGACCCCATCTCAAGTCTCTGGTGTCCCCTTTTTCCAACTAGTGGCTCATAACAAGTTTCTAAGGTTACAGCTGAGTCCCTGTTTATAATGTACTAGGACCCTGAGACTTGACATGGGCTAGTAACCCTAATTTTTGCATGAACTTTCGAAGCCCACCGAATTGATATATTTACCAACATTGAAACTCTGCTCATACCATCACATCTTGGTCCTGATAATCAATTATGTTTGTTCTGCAGATATACAAGACAAGGGATACATTTAAAGCTGATTAGTTCTCCCTCATGCTTTGAGTTGAGTTTTAAAGGCAGTAAGCTCATATTTTTATTTTTGTAAGCTCTTTAACAGAGTGAGAAGCAGCCTGTAATCTTTATTACTATAGTGATCAAATGACACACACATAATCTTCCAAAGCATTGCTCTCCACTGATTACTCTATACGCCCTCCCTGCAAAACCCAGCAAGGAAATCATCTGTATATTACAAAATCATATGTGTGGAATCCACACTAGAATTTTAACCTGAGGGGCTGTTTCTTGAGGCTACTCCTGGTACCAATTAGTGCATTGCCAGGGGCTCAGCAGGAGACAGAAAGCACACTAATGGAATTCTGAGGAGAATTTAATGAATGTACTAGCTAGAGATATGTGGCATTTGGATTAGAAAACAAACAAGAGAAGCGGAGGGACCCCCTGACTGGCAACATTGAGGTGTTACCATTCCTAAACCTGAAGGGGTGGGGAACAGTTCACCAAAGCCCTGTGAGCCAAAGCCTCGGAGGAGGGGCTGCCTGGCAGGAGCTGAAATCAGAGAGAGTCACATCCAGTGTAAGAATCCTAGCATTAAAGCAGGCATGAGCAAGCCAATAACTGGCCTGACCTCTCTCTTCCTTCCTTCGGATTCCTTGTTAGGCTTTTCATTAGCCCATGCCATGCACTCTGTAGGGTTCAGCCTTTCAGACATACACAGAGCACAGAGAGAATGGATCTGGGTCAGTGGAGAGTGGAGGGTGGCAAAGAGAATAATTTGCATGTTGTAGTGCTGGTAGAAGCTGTCTATGCAGTAGTGGTGAATTCAAGGAGAGAGTCCTATTGCATTCAGGAATCCTTTTAGTATTGCTCTTCGTGGAGAATGTATTCTTTCAGGCTCATTGTATCTCAATAAGAAATCCCTTTCCATGCCATATCCTACCTCAGTATGCCAGAAATTCTTTCCTGTGGGCCTCATGGTCCCCAGGCAAATCGGGATATATGACTAGAAACTGCTGGGGCGTCTTTAAGTATTCTGACGGTGAAGGTGATTATATATGGTTGTAGCATATGAAAGCCTCCAGAGAGATTGTTGCTAGTGCACCTGAGTTCAAGCCAAGAGATCCTGTTAGAGGGTGAAGTAAAAGAAAATTAAGGTGAGCATTACATGGAAGCAAAATTAATTTATAATATGATGTGGCAGCAGAAAAGCTGAATGTTTTTTGAAGATCTTTATGAAGAATAATCACAGCCCTAAGTATTTCTTCCCACACAATTCAGTTACAATACTTCAGATATCACATCTGACTTTGAATGTCTGAGTAACAATAAGTTGCAGACATTTGGTGGATTAGTAGAAAGGAAAAGTGTGCAATTAAATAAATGAAAAAAGCCTTACTGGTGAAGAAATACCTGCCTCCAAAACAGAGTGAAATAGATTGATCTCTATGCCCCAAATTATAAAAGGTGTAATGTGTTTAAGACACATATTAAATGGTATGATAGAGACTACAGGGAAAATATAACTTGGGCATGAGAATGACTACTGACACTCGGGTATCAGTAATACAATCTTTTTGGTAATACACAGAAAATCAGTAATGCACAGAAGAAAAACTTGTAATACATAGATGTGTGGACGGGATGTTTGTTGTAAACTATAACTTGTTTAGTCACAGGTGTGCATTCCTTTCTATGATGTATTCCTTAACTCCATGAATGTGAAAATTCAAACCGGGCATAGACCTGCAAAATGAGGAAACAGGAAATTTTACTCTCTTTCTATTTCCCATAAGTAGAACAAATTTAGCTGTATTTTGCTAGAGGCAACTTTGCTGAACTTGAATAACCTTTACATTGATTGCTATAGACATCCAGATAAGATTGCAAAGCATTCTCTGTGGTGTTGCAGTTTTACACAGTGTAGGTTTTTGGTCATTGTGTCAATCTACATTGCTTGCCTCAGACTATCTCTATTTGAGAATCTCTTTTAAATAGAAAATGGCCTTTACTTGAGTTACTGGATTTCACATCGCTTTGCTGAGGGGGAGGGCATGCAAACTTCGAAGCTAGTTGATGAAAGTTGCAAACTTTGAAGTTAGTTGATCTTGCTTTCTTCACTTACTAGCTGTGTGATATTGGGCACATTTTTAGCTCCTGCAAGCTTTGGCTTTCTTTTCTGTAACAGGGGATGATTAATGCTTATAGTTATGCTTTGAGGATTAAGGGGGATAATATATATAAAACATCTAACATGGCTGGCATTTAGGGAGACTCAATAAATAGAAGCTGCTGAAATTATTCTTCTTCATTGTCTTCTTATTTCTCAATTAAGGAATCAATATGCTTTCCCTGTGGAGTAGAGTCGTGGTACTTCCAGGAGAGGGAATGTTGGCAGGGCAGAGACTTGTCTCTGTTGCCAGAGTTAGACACCATTTACCTAAAGTAGCTTCTCCATTTCTACTTCTCAGAATAGACTGATTCAGCACCCCCTGGAGACTTTAACCTCTTCCCTAATAAATGAAAAGTTTGAATCTGAAGTCAGGTAACATTTTGCCTTAAAGCATTGTCTTAAATGGATTTTTCTTTCCTGCTTTAAAGAAAGTCAGGAAAGATTAATTATAAATGCTCTCAGGAGGCCTTTTCCAAAATGCTTCCCCTTAAAGAGGTAGTCACAAAAATGAGCACTGAATGCTGCCTTGGAGATTTAAAAATTGATAGCAAAACCATTTTCTGCATGTCTCTTACTGAATTGGGGATGAGTTTGAATATGCTCAAAATTAACCTAAAACTTCACATTTGATTAAATTAAGATCCACATCTGAAAACATGGATAACAATTCATTTTTAATAAGAAGAACCAATTACTAAAAAGGAGATATATTAGAAAGCCGATAAGCAAGCCATATTATATTAGGCAGCTGTATAGTTACATCTTTAGGGCCAGTATCTCTTTAAGAGATAATTTCATCAGTATTTATTTAAATTACTTTATATATTACATTCGGCTGAAATAGCAATTCTGAGTTTAATTCAGATAACATAAGTAAGTTTTGATTTTATTCTTTGACATTTTACAAATCTTTGCAAATTATGTTAATTTTTTCTGGGGGATGGGGTGGGGATAAAAATGAAGAACATTAAATTTGCCTTTTCAGCTGCCTTTTTCTGTCTGTAGGCTCTGAGTGCATTTTGAATTTTTGAAGGAAGAAAAAAGCTCACAGTTTGCACGCTTGCTTCATTTCTACTCCCTAACTGCTTAACAACCGTTGAGAAGGATTGCTACATATCTAGAGATCCTTCCTAAATTGACCTTTTCTCTGAAACGTAATAATAGCCTAATAGATGAGCAAATAAATGTTAGGAAATGTTAGCTCCCCTTAGTAGATGTGATCATTTATTTCTTTTTCCAGTTTTATAATATTTTATAATCAGTTAATACAGAATGGTAAACTGAGAAATATGCTGGACTGGGCATAAAAACTCCTAGATTCTATTCCTGGTAATTCAATTTATTTGACATTGTGTCTTGCACAAGTCACTTAGATTTTTCTGAACCTCAATGTCTCTATCTATGAAATGGAAATACCAACTCCTGCCCATGATGAATGTGGTAAATTTGTTTGTCCTCAGCATCCATTTCCAGCTTCTTTGGTCTGACCTTCTTATTCTACAGAGGCTGGGGAGCTAAAAAAATCCATACTTCCCAGGGTTCCTCAATGCTAAGATTTGGAAGAAATTGTGTCCTATCATTTAGAAGTATTTATTCAAGCTTTAGAAAGTGGGGCTAATATGGAAGTCATATTCCTGCAGCTTTTGTTGTTTTCTTCTAGAAAATAGGTTGCAAAGCTATGGGGTTTTCCTTCAATAGTGTTCCAGCATTCACCTCTAGTTAGTAAAGGTGGCAGCAGAAACAGTGGCTGCTTTCTCATTTCCAGGCCACAGGTATAGCAAAATGTTCTTGGCTTGGCAATACCAGTGATGGCCTCTTGCTTCTTGTCTTCCAATTTTGGCAAAATCTGCAGTCTTCCTGGTGGTTCAGTTGTGCAGTGTTTGGGGCTTGTTCCTGGAGACCCAGCTTAGAATGTGCTCTTCCAAAACTTCTAATTATTTTGTAAACATATATTTTCTTGAATTAAACCCATTTTTCTTAACATATGTAAGTGTGTATATTTATGCTTTTGAACGTTAATACTTGGTCTTATTTTAAGATGCTTTGTTAAAATGCTGTATGGACATAGGAATTATACACACACACACACACACACACAACAAGATTTGTGACATTCTTTTTCTAGTAGATCTTTCTTTTCTTTTCTTTTTTTTGAGATAGTGTCACTGTCACCCACACTGGAGTGCAGTGGCACATCGTGGCGATCACAGCTCACTGTAGCCTCAAACTCCTGGTCTCAAGCGATCCCCCTACTTCAGCCTCTTATCGTGACTAGTGGCATTTAACTGGAACATACCTTGTAATGTTTTCTGCTTACACCCTGGTAATGGGGTCAGGGCAGAGTGAACTGTGGTACAAGAGGGTGGTCTTATGCTTCTCAAGCAACTTAAGGTCTGGCTATGTAGGGGTACTTGGTCTTGAGTAATTTCCTTGCTTCTGGGCTCTATTCTTCATAACAACTGCCTTTGATTAGAATTTTCTGCAGCTCTTGTGAATTTCAAGAATCTCAAAGTCAGGGTACTGGGTTATTTCTTGCTTTCCCTTTTTTTCTTATAAGCAATGTCCTTTGGGAAACTAAAGTTAAAGGTTTGAAATTGTAAAGGATTGAGCCAATTCTTAACATCATTGGTTATTCTGAAATGCAATCCTGGTATATTTCCTGCAAGAAATCAAATTATTCAGTTGGAAAATATGATGATTCTTAAAACATAACAGGAAAGCTGTATGTGCTAAATCAGCACTCTGGGGTCTCAACATTTCTGAGTTATGATTAGCTAATCTCATTATTACCACTCATTTAATAAAGCCACCTATAATATTTGCAACTTTGGATTTGTGGTGGGTATGGTGAGTAAATCATAATTTTTCCTTAACCTTGGGGAACTTAAGATTTTTAATCAGTGGACTGCTCTGCTCTGATCAAACACAATCAATTTTAAAGGAAAAGTATTCCTAGTACTATTCTGAATTGATAAGCACTTACCAAAAAACAAATGTTAGTTTTACATTAGTAACATATGCATATTTTATACTTCCTTATATCAAAATGATGCAAAAGAGGGTTTTGACTGCAACATATGGTAGGGATTAAATAATACCTGGTAACTGCCTTAACTGCCTGGTGGCTTTATTTTTTAATTTTTTTGTTAATTTCTTTTTATTCTTTATTTTTCTATAGGTTATTGGTGTTTGGTTACATAAGTTCTTTAGTGGTGATTTGTGAGATTTTGGTGCACCCATCACCTGAGCAGTATACACTGCACTCTATTTGGAGTATTTTATCCCTCGTTCCCATTTCACCTTTTCCCCCAAGTCCCCAAAGTCTATTGTATCATTCTTATGCCTTTGCATGCTCATAGCTTAGCTCCCACATATCAGGGAGAACATACAATGTTTGGTTTTCCATTCCTGAGTTACTTCACTTAGAATAATAGTCTCCAATCTCATCCAGGTCACTGTTAATTCCTTTTCATGGCTGAGTAGTAAGCCATTACATATTATATATATATATACACCAACTATATATATAGTGTATATATATATACTATATATGTGTATATATATATATACCTACTATAGTATATACTATATATATATGTATGTATACTACAGTTTCTTTATTCACTCATTGATTGATGGGCCTTTGGGTTGGTTCCACAATTTTGCAATTGCAAATCGTGCTGCTATAAACATGCGTGTGCACGTATATTTTTCGTATAATGACTTTTCCTCTGGGTAGATACCCAGTAGTGGGATTGCTGGATCAAATGGTAGTTCTACTTTTAGTTCTTTAAGGAATCTCCACATTGTTTTCCATAGTGGCTGCACTAGTTTACATTCCCACCAGAGGTGTTTCCTGATCACCACATCCATACCAACATCTACTGTTTTTTGAGTTTTTGATTATGACCATTCTTGCAGGAGTGAGGTGGTATCGCATTGTGGTTTTGATTTGCATTTCCCTGATCATTAGTGATGCTGAGCATTTTTTCATATGTTTGTTGGCCATTTGTATATCTTCTTTTGAGAATTGTCTATTCATGTCCTTAGCCCACTTTTTGATGAGATTGTTTGTTTTATTCTTACTGATTTGTTTGAGTTTGTTGTAGATTCTGGATATTAGTCCTTGGTCAGATATATAGATTGTGAAGATTTTCTCCCACTCTGTGGGTCATCTCTTTACTCTGTGGACTGTTCTTTTTGCCGTGCAAAAGCTCTTTAGTTTAAGTCCCAGCTATTTATCATTGCTTTTGGGTTCTTGGTCATGAAATCCTTGCCTAAGCCAATGTCTAGAATGGTTTTTCCAATGTTTTTGTCTAGAATTTTTACAGTTTCAGGTCTTAGATTTAAGTCCTTAATCAATCTTGAGTCGATTTTTGTATAAGGTGGGAGATGAGGATCCAGTTTCATTTTCCTACATGTGGCTAGCCAATTATCCTAGCACCATTTGTTGAGAAAAGTGTTCTTTCCCCACTGTATGTTTTTGTTTGCTTTGTCAAAGGTCAGTTGGCTGTGAGTATTTGGGTTCATTTCTGGGTTCTCTATTCTGCTCCATTTGTCTATGTGCCTATATTTGTACCAGTACCATGCTGTTTTGGTGACTATGGTCTTATAGCATAGTTTTCAATCAGGTAGTGTGATGCCTCCAGATTTGTTTTTTTGCTTAGTCTTGCTTTGGGTATGTGGGCTCTTTTTTGGTTCCATATGAAGTTTAGAATTGTTTTTTCTAATTCTGTGAAGAATTATGGTGGTATTCTGGTGGGAACTGCATTGAATTTGTGGATTGCTTTTGGCAGTATGGTCATTTTCACAATATTGATTCTACCCATCCATGAGCATGGGATGTGTTTCCATATGTTTGTGTCATCTATGAGTTCTTTCAGGAGGGTTTTTAGTTTTCCTTGTAGAGGTCTTTTGCCTCCTTGGTTAGGTATATTCTTAAGTTTTTTATTTTCAGCTATTGTAAAAGGGGTTGAGTTCTTGATTTGATTCTCTGCATGGTTGCTGTTGGTGTATAGAAGAGCTACTGATTTGTGTACATTAATCTTGTATCCAGAAACTTTGCTGAATTCTTTTGTCAGTTCTAGGAGCTTTCTGGAAGACTCTTTAGGGTTTTCTAAGTAAATGATCATATTGTCAGCAAACAGTGACAGTTTGACTTCCTCTTTACCGATTTGGATGCCCTTTATTTCTTTCTCTTTCCTGATTGCTCTGGCTAGGACTTCCAGTACTATGTTGAAGAGGAGTGGTGAGAGTGAGCATCCTTGACTTGTTCCAGTTCTCAGAAGGAATGCTTTCAACTTTTCCCCATTCAGTGTTATTTTTGCTGTGGGTTTGTCATAGATGGCTTTTATTACATTAAGGTATGTCCCCTGTATGCCAATTTTGCTGAAAGTTTTATCGTAAAGTGATGCTGGATTTTGTCAAGTGCTTTTTCTGCGTCTATTGAGATGATGACGTGATTTTTGTTTTTAATTCTGGTTTATGTGGTGTTTTATTGACTTGCATATATTAAACCATCCCTGCATCCCTGGTATGAAACTCACTTGTTCATGATGGGTTATCTTTTGATATGTTGTTGGATTTAGTTAGCTGGTATTTTGTTAAGGATTTTAGTGTCTATGTCCATCAGAGATATTGGTCTGTAGTTTTCTTTTTTGACTACTTCTTTTCATGATTTTGGTATGAGGGTGATGCTGGCTTCGTAGAATGAATTAGAGAGGGTTTCCCCTTTATCTTGTGGAATAGTGTCAAAAGGTTTGTTATTAATTCTTCTTTGAATGTCTTGTAGACTTCTGCTGTGAATCCATCTGGTCCTGGCCTTTTTTGTTTGTAATTTTTTAATTACCATTTCAATCTCACTGCTTGTAATTGGTCTGTTCAGGGTATCCAATTCTTCCTGATTTAAGCTAGGAGGGTTATATTTTTCCAGGAATTTACCTATCTCTTCTAGGTTTTCTAGTTTATGTCTAAAGGTGTTCATAGTAGCCTTGAATAATCCTTTGTATTTCAGTGATGACAGATGTAAATCTCCTGTTTCATTTCTAATGAGTTTATTTGGATTTTCTCTCTTCTTTTCTTGGTTAATCTTGTTAATGCGCTATCAATTTTATTTATCTTTTCAAAGAACCAGCTTTTTGTTTCATTTATCTTTTGTATTTTTTGTTTGTTTCAGTTTTATTTAGTGCTGCTCTGATCTTGGTTATTTCCTCTCATCTGCTGGGTTTGGGTTTGGTTTGTCCTTGTTTCTCTAGTTGCTTGAGGTGTGACCTTAGAATGTCAGTTTAGGTACTTAGGTACTCAGTGCTATGAGCTTTCCTCTTAGCACCACCTTTGCTGTATCCCAGAGGTTTTGATAGATTGCATCATTATTGTCATTCAGTTCGAAGAATTTTTTAATTTCCATCTTGATTTTTGTTTTTTCCCTAATGATCTTTCAGCAGCAGGTTATTTAATTTCCATGCATTCGCATGGTTTTGAAGATTCCTTTTGGAGTTGATTTCCAGTTTTATTCCACTATGTTCTGAGAGAGTGCTTGATATAATTTCAATTTTTTAAAATTTATTGAGGCACATTTTATGGCCAATCATATGGTCTATCTTGAAGAAAGTTCCATGCGCTGTTGAATAAAGTGTGTGTTCTGTGGTTGTTGGATAAAATGTTCTGTATATACCTGTTAAGTCCATTTGTTCCAAGGTATAGTTTAAACCCATTGTTTCTTTGTTGACTTTCTGTCTTGATGACCTGTTTAGTGCTGTCAGTGGAGTATTGAAGTCTGCCACTATTATTTTGTTGCTGTCTATCTCAATTTTAGGTCTATTGGTAATTATTTTATAAATTTGGGAGATCCAGTGTTAAGTGCATGTATATTTACGATTGTGATATCTTCCTGTTGGACAAGGCCTTTTACCATTACAAAATGTCCCTCTTTGTCTCTTTTAACTGCTGTTGCTTTATAGTTTGTTTTGTCTGATATAAGAATATAAGAACACCCTGCTCACTTTTGGTGTCTATTTGTGTGAAATCCCTTTACCCCTTTACTTTAGGTTTATGTGAGGTTTTATGTGCTAGGTGAGTCTCCTGAAGACAGCAGATGGTTGGTGAGTTCTTATCCATTCTGCAGTTCTGTATCTTTTAATTGAAGCATTTAAGCCATTTACATTCAATGTCAGTATTGAGATGTGAGGTACCATTCCATTTATCGTGCTATTTGTTACCTGTGTACCTCTTTTTGTTGTTGTTGTTGCTGTTTTTGCTAATTAACTTGTATTTTTGTTTTATAGGTCCTGTGTGATTTATGCTTTAAAGATGTTCTGTTTTGATGTGTTCCCAGGATTTGTTTCAAGATTTAGAGCTCCTTTTAGCAGTTCTTGTCTTGGTGGCTTGGTAGTGGCAAATTCTCTTAGCCATTTGTTTGTCTGAAAAAGACTGTTATCTTTCCTTCATATATAATGCTTAGTTTTACTGGATACAAAATTCTTGGCTGATAATTATTTTGTTTGAGGAGGCTAAAAATAGAGCCCCAATCATTTCTAGCTTGTAGGGTTTCTGCTGAGAAATCTGCTGTTAATCCGATAGGCTTTCCTTTGTAGGTTACCTTGTGCTTCTGTCTCAGAGCTCTTAAGATTCTTTCCTTTGTTTTAACTTTAAATAACTTGATGACAATATGCCTAGACAACGATCTCTTTGTGATTAATTTCCCAGGTGTTCTTTGTGCTTCTTGTATTTGGATGTGTAGGTCTCTAGCAAGGCCAGGGAACTTTTCCTCGATTATTCCCCCAAATACGTTTTCCGAAATTTTAGATTTCTCTTCATCCTCAGGAACACCGATTGTTCTTAGGTTTGGTCATTTAACATAATCCCAGACTTCTTGGAGGCTTTGTTCAGATTTTCTTATTCTTTTTTCTTTGTCTTTGTTAGATTGGGTAAATTTGAAGACCTAGTCTTCAAGCTCTGAATTTCTTTCTTCTACTTGTTCAATTCTATTGGTGAGACTTTCCAGAGCATTTTGCATTTCTATAAGTCTGTCCAATGTTTCCTGAAGTTTTGACTGTTTTTTCTTTATGCTATTATTTACTTGAATATTTCTCCATTTACTTCTTGTATCATTTTTTGAATTTCCTGGCATTGGACTTTGTTTTTCTCTGGTGCCTCCCTGATTATCTTAATTACTAACCTCCTGAATTCTTTTTCAGGTAAATCAGGGATTTCTTCTTGGTTTGGATCCATTGCTGGTGAGCTAGTGTGATTTTTTGGGGGTGTTTTGTCATATTACCAGAGTTGGCTTTCTGTGTGTGTGTGTGTGTGTGTGTGTGTGTGTTTTCGCATTTGGCTTGGCTCTGTCAGAGGGAAGGTCTAGGGCTGAAGGCTGTTGTTCAGATTCTTTTGTTCCATGATGTGTTCCCTTGATGTAGTGCTCTCCCCCTTTTCCTATGGATGTAGCTTCCTGGGAGCTGAGCTGCAGTGATTGTTATCTGTCTTCTGGGTTGGCCAGCCAGCAAGTCTGCCAGGCTCTGTGCTGGTACTGGGAGTTGTCTGCACAGAGTCCTGTGATGTGAACTGTCTATTGGTCTCTCAGCCATGGATACCAGCACCTGACCCAGTGAAGGTGGCAGTGGGGTGAAATGGACTCTGTAAGTGTTCTTAGCTTTGGTGGTTTAATGTTCTATTTTTGTGCTGGTTGGCCTCCTGCTAGGAGGTAGCGCTTTCCAGAGAGCATCAGCTTTGGTAATATGGAGAGGAACTGGAGGTGAGCAGGGCCCTAGAACTCCCAAGAATATATGCCCTTTGTGTTCAGCTTCCAGGGTGGGTAGGGAAGGGCCGTCAGGTGGGGGTGGGGCTAGGCATGTCTGAGCTCAGACTCTGCTTCGGTGGGTCTTGCTGTGGCTGCTGTCAGAGTTGGGGGTGAGTTTCCTAGGTCAACAGAGTTGTGTACCTAGGAGGATTATTGCTGCCTTTGCTGAGTCATGCAGGTTGTCAGGGGAGTGGGGGAAAGCTGGCAGTCACAGGCCTCACCCAGCTCCCACACAATCTGAAGGGCTGGTCTCACTCCCACTGTGCCACCTCCAACAGCACAGAGTCTGTTTCCAGGCAGTGGGCAAGCAGGGCTTGAGAACTTGCCTCACGCTACCCGCCTCCCAGCTGTGAAAGAAAAGGACTTTGGTTCTTCCCCCACCTGTGGAATCTGCTGGCTGGATTCATGCCCTCCAGCAAGTTCTGGCCAAGAGGCTTCTCACCTGGCTCAAATTGTTACAAAGTTCAGCTGGAGAGTTCCTTCTCCCTGTGGCATTTTCTCCATACCTCTGGACACCCTCCTGAAGGATCCCTGTGGTGCCAGGCATGAATGGCCTGCTTGGGGACCCAGCGAGTTCCCAGAACCCTTTCTGCTGCTTCTTCTACCCTTGCATTTTGCTTGGCTGTCTAAATTGACACAGCTCCAGGTAAGGTCAGAAACTTCTGCAAACTAGACCTTTGGTTTCCCCAGTAGGAGTGTGTGTTCAGGAGCAGAGGATCTCCCTTTTCCACTTCCACAGTTTGGGCACTCACAGTATTCGGGTTGTCTCCCAGGTCCTGCAGGATCACTCTGCTTCCTTCAGAGGGTCTGTGGGTCCTCTGGGGATTCATGGTTTGTTCTTGCAGTCACTCTGGAGCTAAAATTCACGATGCAAGCCTCCGCATGCTGCTCTGTCTGAGTCGGAGCTGCAATCTAGTCCTGCCTCTCATCCACTGTGATGATCTCCTTAATTGCTGCTGCTCACCTCCTGCTATGCAGCTCAGTTCCTAACAGGACACAGACTGGTACAGATCTGTGGCTTGGGGGTTGAGGACCCACAATTATGGAGGTTGAGAAGTTCCTAGGATCTGCAGACAGCAAGCTGGAGACCTGTGAGAGCCAGAGTTCAAAGTCCTGAGAACGAGAAGAGTTGGTGGCAGTCTCAGAGAGTAGGAGAAAACTGATGTCCCAGGCACAAAGAGAGTGTGAATTATTTCTTCCTCCATGTCTTTGTGCTATTTTGGGCCCCAGTGGCTTTAATATTTGGAGAAGTGAGCAGGATTTAGCTATATGAATTCTTTCTACTTTGCTAAATCAAACACATAATTGCACATATTCAGATATAGTCTGTTTTTACTTCTAAAAAGTTTTTCAAAGCCAGGCTTAAGCCATATATGAATAAGATAAACCTATGTATTGAACAATCTTCTCAACCCTTTTGAAACATACATTGTTACCCATGTGAATTAGAAGATTGCCTGGACAGCTGTAAATTTAGAAAATCATGTTTTAAAATGTTTTAGAATTTATCTATGAATGTAATAAATGTTGGACAAGTGTGAAACATTTAACCTCTATTAATACTTACATAATTATCATCTCCAGGCTAATTTTTATCACTATATATCTATAACTGTATATACATCTATTTTTATATTAACAATTTTATAAATGTGTGTGCAGTAGTCCTCTCTCATTCTCAGTTTTGCTTTCGTCACTTTTGTTTTCTGCAGTTTCAGTTACCTGTGGTCAACTGTAGCCTGAAAACATTAAGTGGAATGTTTCACAAATAAACAGTTCTTAAGTTTTAAATTGGATGTCATTCTGAGTAGGGTGACGACATTTAGCAGTTCTCACCTGGGACAAGAATCTTCCGTTTGTCTACAGAATAGCTATAGTCGCTTAGTTGCCATTTTGTTTATCAGACCAACTGTCTGGGTATCTCAGTGCTAAATTAAATTGCTTGACATAAGGTTTGCTGGAGGAGATCCAGAATTAGACATTAATTATTTTTAGAAATTAGGCTTGATAACTATAAAATAGAATTGAACAGGTAGAAGAAAGAAATTCAGAGCTTGAAGACTAGGTCTTCAAATTTACCCAATCTAACAAAGACAAAGAAAAAAGAATAAGAAAATCTGAACAAAGCCTCCAAGAAGTCTGGGATTATGTTAAATGACCAAACCTAAGAATAATCGGTGTTCCTGAGGACGAAGAGAAATCTAAAATTTTGGAAAACGTATTTGGGGGAATAATCGAGGAAAAGTTCCCTGGCCTTGCTAGAGACCTACACATCCAAATAAATTCCCATATGTAACCTATGTATTCCTGGTATAAATACAAAGAATATTAACTTAAAAATGTATAGCTGGATTTGATTAGTTAATGTTTTATTTAGAGTTTTGATTCCTTATATTCACTATTCACATTAGGATAGATAGATACAGATATAGGCACAGATATAAAAATAATACATATAAATATATAAACATCAATATAACGTATTTAGACATAGTCTAGTTGAAAACATGGCCACCATCAGCTCTTTAGACTCATTCCTCTGTTGTTAAAAATGAACTGACTTTCTTTTTTTTTTTAATTCCTCTGCAAAACTCTTGAAGAAAGATTCTCATTGGTCACTTTGAGACCAACTCACTGTGGTTCGTTATATCCTTGTGAATTGGAAGAAGAGCAGTTCCCCATTGAAGCAAGGATGCTGGACTATAATTTATATCTTTAATCTCTGTAACAATTTAATTGAATATTAATTGAATTTAAATGCTGATTTGTTTGTAGAAAACTTGAAACAGAAGCTTTGGAAACTTCTTTTTTTAAATCTAGGACCTCTGGGGTTGGAAAGTGATGGGGAAGTGGTGGACAGAATATTTCTTTGACAATGTTCTCAATTTATTTCATTTTTTATTTCAATTTCAATTTATTTCTTTGACAAGTTCTCAATTTATTTCATTTTTTGGGGATCTATTCATGTTTGAATTAATCTTTAAATATATTTTTAATTCAGTTTTGTACATATTTTAGATGTTATACTCTTTTCATATACAATATCATATGCTGATCTTTCTCGCTTGTGCCTAGTCCTATCAGCATTTTGCTTATTATACAAGTCTTTACAAAGAAGCATTTCCTGTATTTAGTGTTAATTCTACTATTTTCTATTCCTCACTTATTAGTTTTTCTTTTTCTTAATAATTTATTACCTTACTTTACTCAGAATAGTAAATGTATCCTCCATACCCGGGAAGAGACTGCAGACTGTAGAGTACAGTGTATAATTTGTTTTACCCATAGAATACATATGTTGATGTATATACGTATACCATATTTTGATTCTAATACATATTTTGTTTTCACATTTTAATCTCTTCAATAAAGATTTGCCTTACAAATGATAGTTTAATTGGCAGCATGTTTACCTCTCCTAGTAGAACATAGTAAATGTACATTTATAAATAGTGACATTTTTGATTTGGCAAAACATGTATCTGTTAAATTACTTATCAATAATACTATCATAACTCTTAAATATAAACTTATGTTTTTATATATATACCTGGTGTGTATATGTTAGTATCTCCATAATATTACATTTTTTTACCAATTTTATACTCACCTAAATTTTTTTTTCTGAATGCAAATAATAGTTATTTTCAGATATTTAATGTGACAGAAACTATAGTGTTCATATATGCATCTGATATGGTTTGGCTGTGTCTGCACCTAAATCTCAACTTGAATTGTATCTCCTAGAATTCCCACGTGTTGTGGGAGGGACCCAATGTGAGATAATTGAATTACAGGGGCTGGTCTTTCCCGTGCTATTTTCATGATAGTGAATAAATCTCATGAGATCTGATGGATTTATCAGGGGTTTCCGCTGTTGCTTCTTCTTCATTTTTCTCTTGCTGCTGCCATGTAAGAAGTGCCTTTTGCCTCCTGTCATGATTCTGGGGCCTCCCCAGCCATGTGGAACTATAAGTCCAATTAAACCTCTTTTTGTTCCCACTTTGGGGTATGTCTTTATCAGCAGCATGAAAGCGAACTAATACAGGCTTTTAAAATTTTAGCTATGAAAAAAACTCTAATCAGTTAAGAGAGAGTTCAAATTAAAATTTCAATGGATAAGCTGAATTAGTTTAAAAAAATTAACCGCACAGCTTGAAAAAAGTCACCATATAGTTGACTAAAAATTGCTGTAAATTTAGTTGTTTAGAAAAAAATTAAATTATTTTTGAATGAAATACACATTAAAACAAAGAATAAGATAAATTGGTTTAAATTCAAATTTAGTAGAAGTGTGGGAGGCAAAATTGGAAGATATGTCACCAGTTGTCATTTGGTTCACTATAACATCACTTTTTCAATACGCAAATGATGCCAGGTACTGAGCTGGGCACTGATGGGGCTGAGATGAAAAAGACAGCTTCCATGTTCTGAAGGAATTATTGTCTAATCTTACATGGGCAGGATCTAAACAATACTGGACCATTCTTTGACTTCTATTCTTATGGATTCAATATCAAAAGATATTGAATTATTCTTAGACTTAGTTATAGAACAATAAATTAACTACAATGGAATGTATAGTTTCCAGGCCACTGTAACCACTCCATGCTCCACAGAGCGATCATGCAAAATAAGAAGTAAATATAAAAATATAACAAACTGAAAGTATACTTACACTGGAATATAAAACTTTTTGACCAGGTGTCACAAATGGCTACTGAGAATAATAGACGGTTTCAGAACTTATAAATTAGCATTTATGGAGCATCTGCTCTTGGGAGCCCTATTCTAGACTTCTCCCCTAGTCATCCACATCTTACAACTGCCTCATCATCCACATTTCTTCCGACCAATAACCTAGATGTCATCTTTGATTCTTCTTATTTTCTCATGGCTTTCATGCAAACCGTGAATGAGTCCTACCTTCTGGCTCTATTTTCAAAATATATTCAAAATCTTACCATTTTTAATCACCTTCACAGTTACTACCTCAATCCAAGGCACTACTACCTCCTGCCTGGTCCATTGCAATACCTCCCAACTTGTCTCTCAGCCACCACTTTTACAATGCCCATTTACCTCAAAGCAGCCAGAGTAATAGTCTTGAAATACAAGATGGATTACATGACACCCTTGCTCTTACTGTCTGTAAACTTCTTATTCCATAAATATAAAATTTAAATATCTTACCACAGTCTATATTGGCTGTGCAGGATCTGGTCCTTTTGAACTCTGTCTTATATCCATCTGTCCCTCATTCACTTAGCTCCAGCCACACCATTCTTCTGATATCTTCGAGCTCACAGGGCTCATCACCACCTCACAGCCATTGTACCTTTTGTTTTCTCTGCTTACAACATTCCTCCACCCAGATCTGCCAATACTTTCTTCAGTACAATCAGGTATTTGCTTAAATGTTGTTGGTAATTTCTTCTTAAATAGCCATCATCGTTATTTGTTTCTAACTCCTTAATCTGCTAATATGTTTTTATAACACTTTTTGCTAGCTAAAATTTTCATAGTTGTTTACTTGTTTTATCTTTACTCCAGCTCTACTCTCCACATACATATTCAATATAGCTCCATGGGGGCAGGAGACTTATCTCTCTGATTCTCTACTATATTTCTTAAATCTAGCAGAATAACTGACACAGAGCAGGCACTCAAGAAATATTTGATGAGTGAGTGTGTGCATTAATTTGGTAAGAAAGAAGAATATGTGGTGATAAAAAGGAGTTAACCAAAAGTCAAAATATGTGTTGTCAAGGAACTTCAGGTCTAATCAGAGGGAAAAAAAAGACACCAATGCAAAATAATATGAAGGACTGCAGATTGAATGAGTAATACCCGAGTAAGGCAGAGCAAAGCAGGACATTTTATTATGTATATTACATGGGCCATCTGTCTCCCTCCTGTTTCTTTTGCATTTCTCCGTAATGCCTAATATGGTCTCTGCACATAAATGTTGACTATGACTAATTGATTATTTTTTAAAATATGCAAGTACAAGTAAAAAATAATATTGAAAGCAAAACTAAAGTGAAGGCTTGAAATAGCTTCAATTACCTGTGATTTAATTTTTCCATACTTAGTCACAAACAAGGATGACTATGTATTGGCTTTTGTTTAGCTGTTGGACATTCATCAAACCAGTTTTTTTTTATGGCATGGTACCATCTTTTTAAGACACTAATAGTTAAACATAAATTTATTAAAAGTTTCAATTCCCAATGCTTTACACTTCCATGTCTGTGATTCTTATAAATTTTAGGAAACTAGGTTACACAGTTTCCTTGAGAATCAACTTTGTTATAAATTGACTATATTCTTAGGATGTAGATGAAGAACATACAATTTACTGAGTTGGTTATTGATTTAAAAAACTGTTGCTCACTGACTTGGATAGGCTGGGGTTAAAAATATAAATAAGATGCAGTCCCAGCTCTCAAGAAGCTTACAGTGTACTGATTAATTCATCTGATGTTTCTAAACAATTGAGAATTAACAGATTCCCAACGCTGTCCCAGACATTAGGAATGTAATCGTGAAGAAGGCCGTCAAGGCCCCCACAGTCACAGTACTTAAGGTTTGGGAAATAGATATGGTGCAAATGCCAACAAATGCGATTTTACATAAAGAGAAAGAATAAAACAGAATGAGTGCATTTAACAGAAGATGACAAATTTGAACCTTCAGGGAGAGCCTGCCCGAGGAGTGACATTGAGATTAGACCCCAAGTGTAAATCTTGGCAAAGGTGAGGGGAGGGGAGAAGAATGGGCATGCAAATAAATCCCCATAGTACAGTGCAGTTAAGGGCTTTAGTACAAGTAAGGAAGTGAGTATAGAATCTGATGGTTGCAATGAAAAAGGCAAGATAAACATTACTCTTTGACATCAGCAAAGCTTTACCCAAGAGAAGATACTTGGGTTGCAGGAGTATGGATTTTCCAGAAGGATAAGGGAGTAACTTAGCAGTTGGAGGGAAGAGCATGTGCACCAGATGAAGATGCTAATACTGGAGGAGAAAGTAAACAAGTGGGGTGACTTAGCCTCACACAAAGTGGACTGGTGGTGTGAACAGGTCTAGGGAGCCTGGCTGGTGGACTTTTGCTTTCCTATCTGCATGTCAGAGACTGTGACATTTAGAAAGATGATCAACACTTGGGAAGAGTGCAAGGCAGTGTTTGGCCCGCTAATCTGTCCCAAGAGCTGCCTAAGGCAAACTCACGGCATGACAAAGTGCAGTGCTGCAGACCGGGGATTTGCTCTTGCTTGGATGCCATGCTGGCTGAAAAATGGGCACAGTTGCAGGATAGAGAAATGGGCTTTATTGCTTTACACAACACTGTCCTTGGCTCTGGACATGAAACAGAGAAGTGGGGCTAATAGGTTTCCAAAATGTTTGGGAAATGAACAAACTATTTTACATAAATGTAGATTACATTGGTGTATAAAGGTGTAGATTAGGTTGTATTTTTTAAAAGCATGAGAAATAAACGGGGGGCATTAATTTTCCCTTTAAGAAAGATATTTATGAAGATGGTTAATAATCTGTTCTGGACTGCTGAAGAAACTAGATAATCTTCAGGGGATTTTTTTCCCCACAAATCAAAAAATGTGTATGTATTATGACATCCAGTTTTACACAAATACAGGGAAAATTGAGATGAGAGAGATTCATAGCACCGAGTTGAATTCTTTAAGGCAGACTTTTGAAAAAAGAGATCTGCATTGGGGGGTTTCTTATTGCAAAGGACTGTGATTTTCTTTATGGTGGCCTGAGAACATGGGTTTACTTGGCTGTTATATAAAATTGCTGCCTTCTGTGGCTTTCTAAGTAACAACATTTTTCCTATACGCAAAAAGGAGGCAATTTGGTTTGTGAAATGATGTGTTGTTCCATGTGTTGTTGTTGTTTGATTAGCTGTATGAAAGCTGCCTTGTCATGAGAAGTCTTATTTGTAACAATTCTTTAGCAGAACTTAGTGGTGCCTTTTAGGCAATGCTACTATTTAAGGCTTTGCTTCTGCCCTAGCCAAGCAGATGTGTTTGTTTATATGTCTGATCTAAACAGGAAGACAAAAGGGATTCTGCTCACAGCCTTGTACTTCCTCTAATACAAATAAAAAGGGAGGAGAGATGCAAGCAACTGGGGCTCATGGAAATGAGAGTGGAAATGAAGAAAAACCATGTAGGTGTGAATCAAACTGAGGCAGCTGTGCTTTCCTTCTAAGTGCTGCAACAGCTGTGTGGGGGCTGAAACGAAGCAGAGGGAGAGCTAGCTGGTGCACTGGTTTGGGGTGGGTGGTCTCCTCTCTGTGTGTGCCTGAGAGAGAATGGATGTATAATTGTCCTGCCTGTGCAAAGATGCTACTGCCAGGGCACTTTTCAATTCAAGTGCAGCTAAGCACATAGGCATGTCTCTGTTGAAAGCTGTGACTGCATAAGGACTAACAGAGGCAGAGGCTGCTTCTCTCCAAACATAGATTAAAAGCTTTGAACAGTTGGAAAAGCTTTGAGCGTGGAGGACTTGCAAGTTTAGAGCATATAGAATGGAAGAAGTGAGACTGAATAATGAAGTGGTCCTTTAGGTGGTAAAATGAGGGTGGTGGGACAGGGACTCCAGGGGAGGCTCGCACTCCAGAGGAGTAGGCTGGGTAACAGGGATGGGAGCTATGGATAGCAGTGGAGAATGAAGAGAGCATTACACTTTTTCTTGACTAAAATACTTGAAAAAAGTGCCATGAATTAAGGTTTTTATCTTCTGCTACTTCTTAATTCCTTCCCTTTATACTTAATAATGTTATACCATAATGGAAACCTTAAACAGAAAGCCAAATCCAACATTATAGTACCAGCAATGACTTTGTAATTTTGTCTGCTGTTTCTACTCAGTGAAAGAAAGGATGCTATTAGTTGTAATAATTCCTTCAAAAATATATTTATTGTTCTTTTAGTCATAGTGTGTCCGGAATTGGTGGGTTCTTGGTCTCACTGACTTCAAGAATGAAGCCGTGGACCCTCGCCGTGAGTGTTACAGCTCTTAAGGTGGCGCGTCTGGAGTTGTTCGTTCCTTCTGATGTTTGGATGTGTTCGGAGTTTCTTCCTTCTGGCGGGTTCGTGGTCTCCCTGGCTCAGGAGTGAAGCTGCAGACCTTCGCGGTGAGTGTTACAGCTCTTAAGGCGGTGCGTCTGGAGTTGTTCATTCCTCCTGGTGGGCTCGTGGTCTCGCTGGCTTCAGGAGTGAAGCTGCAGACCTTCGCAGTGAGTGTTACAGCTCATAAAAGCAGTGTGGACCCAAAGAGTGAGCAGTAGCAAGATTTATTGCAAAGAGCGAAAGAACAAAGCTGCCACAGCATGGAAGGGGACCCGAGCAGGTTGCAGCTGCTGGCTGGGGCAGCCTGCTTTTATTCTCTTATCTGGCCCCACCCACGTCCTGCTGATTGGTAGAGCCCAGTGGTCTGTTCTGACAGGGCGCTGATTGGTGTATTTACCATCCCTGAGCTAGACATAAAAGTCCTCCACATCCCCATCAGATCAATTAGATACAGAGTATTGACACAAAGGTTCTCCAAGGCCCCACCAGAGCAGCTAGATACAGAGTGTCGATTGGTGCATTCACAGACCCTGAGCTAGACACAGGGTGCTGATTGATGTATTTACAATCCTTGAGCTAGACATAAAGGTTCTCCATATCTCCAGCAGAGCAGCTAGATGCAGAGTGTCGATTGGTGCACTCACAAACCCTGAGCTAGACACAGGGTGCTGATTGGTGTGTTTGCAAACCTTGAGCTAGATACAGAGTGCTGATTGGTATATTTACAATCCCTGAGCTAGACATAAAGGTTTTCCAAGGCCCCACCAGAGCAGCTAGATACAGAGTGTCCATTGGTGCATTCACAGACCCTGAGCTAGACACAGGGTGCTGATTGGTGTATTTACAATCCCTGAGCTAGACATAAAGGTTCTCCACATCTCCACCAGACTCAGGAGCCCAGCTGGCTTCACCCAGTGGATCCTGCACCGGGGCTGCAGGTGGAGCTGCCCGCCAGTCCCGCACCGTGCGCTCGCACTCCTCAGCCCTTGGGTGGTCCATGGGACTGGGCGCCGTGGAGCAGGGGGTGGCGCTCCTGGGGGAGGCTCGGGGCGCGCAGGAGCCCATGGAGGGGGTGGGAGGCTCAGGCACGGCGGGCTGCAGGTCCTGAGCCCTGCCTTGTGGGAAGGCAGCTAAGGCCCGGTGAGAAATCGAGCACAGTGCTGCTGGGTCGGCACTGCTGGGGGACCCGGTACACCCTCTGCAGCTGCTGGCGTGGGTGCTAAGCCCCTCACTGCCCAGGGCTGGCCGGCTGCTCTGAGGGCCGGGGGGCGGGGGAACGCCTGCCAGGCCCACGCCCACCTGGAACTCTCCAGCTGGCCCGCAAGCACCGTACGCAGCCCCGGTTCCTGCTTGCACCTCTCCCTCCACACCTCCCTGCAAGCTGAGGGAGTGGGCTCCGGCCTTGGCCAGCCCAGAAAGGGGCTCCCACAGTGCAGCGGTGGGCTGAAGGGCTCCTCAAGTGCCACCAAACTGGGAACCCAGGCAGAGGAGGTGCCGAGAGCAAGCGAGGGCTGTGAGGACTGCCAGCATGCTGTCACCTCTCAATAGGTTAAGAAAACGGGTACAAAATAGCACACACACAGACACACTCACACTCTTACAGAAAAATGTACTCAGGAACTTTGTCTATCAAATTCATTTCGTTCTAATTTTGGGTTCTTTATCAAATTCTGTTTGTTAAAACTCATTGTCACAGAAAATAGCTTTACCAAAGAGAACGAATAACACCAATTTTTGTGTGGCATTTCTCTCAGGGCATTGGCCCTATATGTTGAAAATGGCACTAGAAATCAACAGTGAATTGTAGAATTAGCGTCAGCCAAGGTTGTTTTTCATTTTTAATTGGTTTGTTGGTTTGCTAACATTAGGGCCAGGGATTCTCCACTTTCATTCTAAATATTTAGTACTTATTGTGAACAGTAAGAAAGGTGGCAGTCCTCTGTGTCTCATTTGTCATTAGTTTGCAATTAAGCAGGGTCAAATGCTCAAAGGTAAATACATATAACTTAGGCTTCTGAAAACTGTTTTTGAAAATGAACATATCTTGACAAGCAAAATACATGTTTGTGCATGGATTTCCATTGAATGTGTGCTGAGGTTCCTAAAATTGTATATACAGTAGCAGTGTGTGTGTGTGTTTGTGTGCGCGCACACACGTGCGCTTAATTCTAGCAGTGTTGAAAATTGAAATGGGGAGTTGTTTAATTTAATATGAGGATCCTAAATACAGATTTTTAGGAGATTTTTATTTATTTCAGCAAAGAAAAATGTTAACCTTATTTCTATTTTTCTTACTTAGTCTTTAGGTGAGAAAGGAGCAAAAGAATGAATAGCAGGAGGTGATAGGGTTAGGCTGTGTTAGTTTTTTGGTTTTCTGATGGGTGGGAGGGCACCAGTGCTCATCACTACAGCTCTGCCAAGGGATTGGCAGTAATGTGAACCTGCATGTTTATTGAAAATAGCGTTTTTCTGCAGAGGATGTGTATTAAAATATGCATTGCCATGGATTCTCCTGTATTTGTTTTTAGTGTAAAGGTGCTTTCAAATATAGTAGGTGCTTTTCTGGTAAGCAGAGTATTCTAATATGTAAAGCATCTTGATCTTTGGCTAGCTGATGTGTTTACTAGCTATGTGAGTGGTTAATGTGTCAGGGGCTGTGAATAAATCAAAACTGTGTCTGGTTTCCTGTGATGGGAGCACCAGCACACTGCCTCTTTATGTGATCATTTTTATGGAGACCTCCTTATCACTTTAGAAATCTATATCTACTGATTCTTAGGCATAAGGGCAAGTTACCAGTCGCCTTAAATTGTAAAAGAAACAGTAAAAGAAACAAGGTAATTTTCCTTCTTTGAGAAACTCTTGCATGCTGCTCTGTGGTAATTCCAAATGTCAGCATTTAGCACTAGGTAAAGTGGGCTTTCTCTTTTGGGATGTAAAAATATGGACAAGGAGAAGAGTAAACAGTGACTTGCACTGGGGTCTATTTTTATTTCTGAATTAAAACTCTATGGGTTTTTATCACATGGAAGAGCTCTTTTCAATTTTTAAATCAAGTATTTTGAATGTTCTAAGTATGAACTGGACAGTTTGTCAAGATAGTAATAACCTGGTATACTTTGTTATATTCCTTTATTCATAGGAATATTTGTATGGTATTCCTTTATTCATAGGAATTGTCGTATACAAAGATAACACTGCCTCCATGTTTCTCACTCCACCTTGAATGGTATATTCAGGGTGAATTCAGTGGAGAGGTTTAAAATGTGGAATTTTTTAGGCTGTCTATGAACTTGTTGATTTGATGTATTGGAAATAATAATTTAGCTCTTCATCTCAGTTCTGAAGTTTTTCTATTTAGCTCAGAAAGTTGCTTCCGTTTCATTTTCTTCTATTCAACTAAGAATATAGATTTGGAAAGTAACTGGGTACCCTGGGTTATTTCAAAGATCAAGAAAGAATTTTGTTTCCATTTCTCATGTGATATATACAATTTGGAAAGCAGGAAGATGATAACTGAATATGGTCATATCTAATTAAAATATTGTATTCAGGACTGGGATTAAATGTAGCTTAGGAGAAAAATACTACAGATGCTCGAAACCTGTAAGGCTTCTTCATTATTGACTAGAGGTAATAGTATGGTATTCTCCTTCTTTGCAAGGCTTGAAAATTTATTGAATTGCCACTAAAAACTTACAGAAGGTAAGGGAAACTTCCTAGAAGCAATTATGCTACATTTTGACATTGAAGTTTTCTAAATTTTTCCCTTGTGTGATAGGATTTTGAATGAAACTAAGGAAAACAAAATGTTAAAATAGACCATCATAGTCTTGTCTCGAATTAGTCCATACTCACAGGGTTTGAAAAGTGGCAGTTGAATATAGATGTCTCAGAATATCTGCCAAATGACAGATGGTTCAAAGCCAGAAGAGAAATGCTCCAGAAAATGTAGCCGAGGATAAGGCTGATTCTGGAGAGAACTGAGCAGCTGTTTAGTGGTTGTGCTATCACCGGTCATTAGCATAGCCTCTTTTTCATTCCGCCACATTAATTTGTTATTATTTTCACTTTTGTGATGATTCAACTATGCCTTTTGTTAGAAAGGATGATATGTGCAGCAAGGTTCACTGAGTACAAATATTCTAAAACTATTATACTGAACTAAATATTTTCTTTTCGATGGAGGAGCATGAATGCTTTGTATCACACATTAATTTAAAAAAATTTTGAAAATGGATTTTTGTTGTACTTCATTATAATATTGAGAGCATGTCATTGTGTCTTGCTATTAGAATTCAATTAAAAGAGGCTCCAGAGAAGTAAGAGAAGAACTTCATCTTGTAGAGTTCATGAATTGTCATTTATGACCTTTCAAATTACCAAGTATCTAGTTTTTAATTTATTTGTTTAAGTCAACCTTATTGACATAAACGATAAAATGCACCATATTAAGTGTGTGTCAATGGGTTTTGACAAATTCAGCCACCCTGAGCCCCGCTCCCATGTAAACACCACCACAATCAAGATATAGAATGTTTCCATCACCTTCAAATGTTTATGTTACTTTCTATTTAATCAATCCCACTGGAGCCCCAAGGGACCACTGATCAGTTTCCTATACCTATATATTAGACTTGTCTTTTTTTAGAGTTTCATATTAAAGGAAATCATACAGTATGTACACTTTTGTGTGTAGCTTCCTTTGCTTAACGAAGTCTTTTTAAAGATGCACTCGGTTGTTGTGTGTTTCAATTCATTCCTTTTTATTGATGCATAGCATTTCATTGTATGAATATGTCACAATTCACCTATCGAAATACATTCACGTTGTTTGGCCATTTTGAATAAAGTCATATTGAACGTTTGCTTATAGGTCTTCATATGGGCATATATTTTCATTTCTCTTGGTTGAATATCTTGAAGGGGAATCGTTGAGTTATATGGTAAATGTAAATTTAAATATATAAAAACTGGGAAACTGTTTTCTAAAGAGGATATACCATTTTACGTTCCCTCTGGAAATACATGTATGAAATTTCCAGTTGTTCTATACTCTTGCCAAGACATGGTGTTAACAGTTTTTGAAAATGTTGCCATTGTAATAGCTGTATAATATTATCTTGTGGTTTTAATTTGCATCACACTGATGACTAAATATGGGAAGCATATTTTCGTACGTCATTGTATATGTGTGTGCGTATTATATATACATATATATGTATACACACATATGTATATCTTTTTTTGTGAAGTGTCTGTTCAGATCTTCTCCCATTTTCTTATTGACTCTTTTGCCTCATTGAATTGTGAAAGTTCTTTATGTATTTTTGAAACAAGTCATTTTTCAGGTATATGTATTGTGAATATTTTCTCTGAGTCTGAGCCTTGCCTTTTAATTTTCTTAATAGTGTTTTTTGAAGAGCAGAAATTTTAAATTTTGATCAAGTTCAATTTATTGTTGTTGTTTTTTCTTTGATGGTATTTTGTGTTGAGATACTGATCTCAGTTAATTCTAGCACCATATGTTCCCAGTGATCCAAAATAGAAACGTGGTCATTCTTCATTTATCTCTTCTCTGTAGTCTATGTTGATTGCATCTTCTAAATCTCTCCAGGCTCCATCTACTTCTCTCTCTCTACTTCTCTCCCCCCTCACCTCCATTCATCTAGTCTAGACAATCATCTTCTATTGCCTGGTTTGCTGTAATAATGCTCTTGGGTGACCATTCAAAAATATTAACCTGATGACTATACTTTCTGCTTAAAACCCAGCAGTTGATCATCTTTGTTCTTAGAACAAATCATAAACTTTTAAATATAGTCCTTAATGATCTGGACCTAACTTACCCTTCCAATTTCCTTTTTTCCTACTTTCTCCCTCTAATCTACCTCTGCTTGCAATATTCAACTTTTTAACCATGCTGAACTTTGATTATTTATTCAAAGACTCTAGCTTTTTCTGTTTCATGTCCTCGGTCAAGCTATTGTCTACTCACTTTTTGTGAGTCTAGCTAGGCGTCCTTTCCTCTGGGGTATTTCCCCTATGCCCAAGGCTGGATTATGTGGCCCTGACAGTGCTTTCCATTTAGTGGGGCATACATAGACAAGTAATTAGGTATTTTTAAGAAAGTGAGATAAGTACTATGGATAGAACCTTATAAAAGAAGTACTTTTAGTTGGGGAGTGTATTTTATGTTTCAAGTTATTCTTTCCAATATGAAACCTTGCAGTTTTACCTGGATACACACTATACACTGCACTATGAAATCAGGACAAGGATTCTTAACGGTTTTGAACAGACATTAATCAAGGCCGGTGGGCAAAGTGGGAAGAGGCCCTTAGGGGGCAGCAGAGGACCAGATACAACGAAAGTCAACAGCGGGGGCAAGTGCTTGTGCAGAGACCTCTGTAATTAGCCAGGGGGTTAAACCCTTTGCCCTTTTATCCTCCACAGTTAATAAGGATAAAAAGCTAAAGGAGTTGAGGTGTAAAAACTCACAAACACAAATGCCTATAGAGATGTGACAAGAAACATACTTCTGTGAATATGACCAGTGAAAGACAAAGGGTGATGAAGGTGTGTGGCCAAGTTGAGAGTACATGCTCTACCTGGAGGCATGCAAGTGAATTCAAAAGCGTGCAAATGAAACAGAGCTTTGCTAGACAATCCACATGTGATATCTCTGTACATGTGCTGTGAGTTGGTTGCTCTGAGATGCCATCTGAAGAGGGTGGGAATGGCAGACCATACCGAGCCAAACAGGAACTCCTTTTGAAGATGGAAAGGGGGCAGGAAATGTCAGCTGAGTGAGAACTAGAATCAGGACTCGAAAAAGATGGAAATGAGGATTTAGCTGAGGTCAGTTATAGGGGAGTAAGTAAGGATGGTGGTCAGTGGTGATGTGAAGGCTGAGGAAGAAGTGATGGAATTACTACTTATTGGTTACCTACTGTGTGTATCATCAAATACATATATATGTATTATATGATATATATATCATATATATGTATTATATGATATATATATCATATATATGTATTATATGATATATATATCATATATATGTATTATATGATATATATATCATATATATGTATTATATGATATATATATCATATATATGTATTATATGATATATATCATATATATGTATTATATGATATATATCATATATATGTATTATATGATATATATATCTTATATATGTATTATATGATATATATATCTTATATATGTATTATATGATATATATATCTTATATATGTATTATATGATATATATCTTATATATGTATTATATGATATATATATCTTATATATGTATTATATGATATATATATCTTATATATGTATTATATGATATATATATCTTATATATGTATTATATGATATATATATCATATATATGTATTATATGATACGTATCATATATATGTATTATATGATACGTATCATATATATGTATTATATGATACGTATCATATATATGTATTATATGATACGTATCATATATATGTATTATATGATATGTATCATATATATGTATCATATATGTGTATATGTATTACATGATATATATCATATATATGATATATGGATATATATGATATATATGTATATATATCATATGTATCATCCAATACATATATATGTTTGATGATATATATGTTTGATATATATATATATATAAATATATATATAACTTCTCTTAATTCTGATGACAACCCTTGGGAAGAATGAGTTATTTTCCTCATTTACACATGAAAAAACTGTATCTCCTTATGCAAGTTCACACAGAACTCAGGCCTATCTAGCTCTAACTCCAAGTCTCCAAAGTAGGTGAGAGAATTGGTAAATCGAGGCTTGGTAATCAACCACAGGTTGGCGATGAGGTACTATTAGAGTTGTGGGCCAGTGCTTTTTAAGATTTAAAGTGCATCTGAATCCCCATGTAGGAACAAAGATTCTGACTTAGGAGGCATTGGACGAGGGTTGAGATTCTGTGTCTAATAAGCATTGGATGAGGCCTGAGATTCTGCGTGTCTAATAAGATAGATGATGTCCATGTTGCTGGCTCTGTAGATCTGTAGAAGCAAGGTTCCAGGCCAGGTTCAACTAGACCTGATATTGTTGCAGTAGGTTTTATTGTACTCTCTAACTCAAAAGGCCAGAGTAGATTGATGAAAGTAACTTTTATGGGTATAAGGGGCTTAATTGCACACAACCTAGTTTCTGAGCTGTGAGATCTTCTGTCAGAAGATCTGGATTTTAATCTGTCCTCCACTAATTCCTACCTGAGTTATTTTGAGCAAAGCAACTACCTTCTTGAAGAATTAGTTGCCTCTTCTGCATAATGAGAATAATAAAAGTATCTACTATGAAGTGAATAGTAACACAATTTTGCAGTGGTAGTATTTCATATTGTCAAATGTGACTGATCAAGATCTTGGCACAATTTTGAACATTATAATCATCATCATACTTTTATATTTACATTCTGTTGAGGATGGATATCTTGTAATATTATTAAACATATGCTCTTACTTTTAAGTTTACTCTCACTTTCTAAACTTACTTTTCCTGGACAGTACTAGGTTAAGGCTCCCACTTGAAATATCTCTGGTCTAACCCAATGTCTTGAGCATCTTCCACTTACTCTGAACTCCTGAGTGCCATGTTGCCATAATTTGCTATTGGAATAAATAAATATATACATGTGCCTTGCAAATAATTCAAAGTGAGAACTCATTAATCTAAGTTCAAATGAGAACTAGAGAAGCCATGTCTTTGGCTGGGACTATCTTCATTTTTCTTATCTCTTGTAAAATTTAACTGTGATATTTTGGAGATGACTCAATATTTGTGATAGAGGAGATTTTGATCTGTAAAGGATTGGAGATTGATGGTTTCCTGTGATTGACATCTTTTTGACTTCTTATACTCCCTCAAATCTCTAGATCTGGGTAGTGAACTTCATCACCTTTATATAGGGCTGTTTTTAAATTTGCATTTGAGTGACTTTTCTTGGATGCAGCTGGTTGGAGGGCCATGAAATACTGTTTATGGAGAAGGAAAATTAATATTGTGGTGACTGTATCTGCCAGATTTTTACATCTCCCCATTTATGTAATCATTTATATGAAATTTCTTTCAGTGGGCAACAACTCATAGTTGAGGGAATTTGTCTATAATAAACCACTTGGCTTATGTCACATCAAATTAGATCAGATCAATTTCCTTCATTCTTAATTCCTTCCATATCACATCAGAATGCTCCTTAAATGAGATGCCTGCAAACAGATCTGGGTCCTTAAGGGAATGTCAAACTGCTTTTAGGAAAGAAGATTTCCTTTTTGTGAATGATCAATTGAGGAATGGCAGAATGCAGAACTAGGAATAGGAAAATATTTGAGCAGAAAAATAAATATCTAAGATATACTATTTTAATTTTTTTGCTAAGTCAATTTATATATTTTTGACTCTGAAAGCTTGTGAAGTCCTTATCTTTACTCTTAAGGAAACGATGTTGCTGCTTCATAAAGAATATAGAGAACAATGTTTATTTATAAAAGAAATAAGAGTCTAAGTGAGCATTACAATATTGGAAGGCCTCCTGTGGGTATACCACTTTATAATACTGATTTCCCACAAGCATATATCAGCTCATATTAATGCGCATATAGATAGGTACACCATCTGTTAGGGAGTTAAATGCCAGAAAACATTTCTATGGGTTTTCTTGAATCATACTAATTCAGAGAGTGTCTATGATACTTGATAAACTTGCTGACCAAACAGGTAAGAAGAAGTTGTGTTTGCCTCTTGACATAAGAGTTTTTTCCCTTTCAGACATTACTTGAAACTTTGCCATCCTCGAAATGTCTGTATGATTTATTGCCTTACATCCCATTTTGAATTTTTATTATTTTTCCATTCATCCTAATTTTTCCATTCATCTTTCTTGTGAATGTGTGTTCTTTCTCCATATAATTAACAGACAATAAAAGCTAAGTGATGACTATAGGGGTTGAATGGCTGGAATGATTTTTCTCTGCTCAAAGAAATGAATGTACATAATCACCTGGGTAATCAAACAAAGTAAGAGAAAGAGAAAGACCAAATTATTTCAACTTATTTTCTCCAAGATAAAATTGGATAGTACAATATAGTGTGGTTGGATGCATAGAGTATCAAGTTACTTAGGAGTAATTAGAATTTTTATATCAAGTGTTGACATGCACTCTATATGGATGGTTAAAGGAGAAAGACAATGAGAAAAACTTGTAGCTCAGTAACACATGAAATCCTTAGACTAGCAGAACTGTCAAGATCATGTTAAATATAAAAACAGATTTGAATAACTTTTTCAAACAGACAAATAACTCAGGAAAAGAGACAAATGTTAAAATTCTATGGCTTGGGTCATATCTCATATCATAGAAAGAGTGTTTGCATGCTTTGTACCATAGCTACAAGTCATAGGAAAATCAGCAAGAAGAGAGGAATTCTTGTGGGATGTTTGAATCAATTCATGTCATATTTTAAGCACAACTTTTCCCCCCACTGGGTGAATATACGGTCTATTTTCACGTGCAATAATGACTCAGCTGATAATTTTGGAAATTCTTTGTTGGTTTTATTTCTCTTTGTATTTTTATTTAATTTGTTTGTTTATTTATATATTTAATTTTTGTAGAGAAAGGATCTCACTATGTTGCCCAGTCTGGTCTTAACTTTTGGCCAAAAGCAATCTTCCGGCCTCAACCTCTCACAGTGCTGGGATTAGAGGTGTGAGACACCATGCTCAGAATATTCATTTGTTTTTAAAGACATTAGACAGACACTGGACAGGTAATGTACCAGACTCTAAATATCCCTAAAGTGTAGATTTTTCTTTTTTTAAATTTAATATTAATTAAGCAATTAATATTTAAATTCAAGATTTGGGGATACATGTACAGGTTTGTTACTTGGGTATATTGCATAATTCTGAGGTTTAGGGTATGAATGATTCCTTCACCAAGGTCCTAAGCATAGTACCCAACAGGTAGTTTTTCAGCCCTTGCACCCCTCTTTCCCTTTCTACTCTAGTAGTCTCTCCAGTGTCCATTGTTCCCATCTTTATGGTCACATATACCTGATGTTCAACCCCCTTATGGGTGAGAAGATGACATTTGGTTTTCTTTTTTTTATTATTATACTTTAAGTTTTAGGGTACATGTGCACAACGTGCAGGTTTGTTACATATGTATACATGTGCCATGTTGGTGTGCTGCACCCATTAACTCATCATTTACATTAGGTATATCTCCTCATGTTATCCCTCCCCCCTCCCCCCACCCCACAACAGGCCCCGGTGTGTGATGTTCCCTTCCTGTGTCCAAGTGTTCTCATTGTTCAATTCCCACCTATGAGTGAGAACATGCGGTGTTTGGTTTTTTGTCCTTGCGATTGTTTGCTGAGAAGGATGGTTTCCAGCTTCATCCATATCCCCACAAAGGACATGAAATCATCATTTTTTATGGCTGCATAGTATTCCATGGTGTATATGTGCCACATTTTCTTAATCCAGTCTATCATTGTTGGACATTTGGGTTGGTTCCAACTCTTTGCTATTGTGAATATTACCACAATAAACATACGTGTGCATGTGTCTTTATAGCAGCATGATTTGTAATCCTTTGGGTATATACCCAGTAATGGGATTGCTGGGTCAAATGATATTACTAGTTCTAGATCGCTGAGGAATCGCCACACTGACTTCCACAATGGTTGAACTTGTTTACAGTCCCACCAACAGTGTAAAAGTGTTCCTATTTCTTCACTTAACTCTCCAGCACCTGTTGTTTCCTGACTTTTTAATGATGGCCATTCTAACTGGTGTGAGATGGTATCTCTTTGTGGTTTTGATTTGCATTCTCTGATGGCCAGTGATGATGAGCATTTTTTCATGTGTCTTTTGGCTGCATAAATGTCTTCTTTTGAGAAGTGTCTGTTCATATCCTTCACCCACTTGTTGATGGGGTTGTTTGTTTTTTCTTGTAAATTTGTTGGAGTTCATTGTAGATTCTGTAGATGAGTAGATTGCAAAAATTTTCTCCCATTCTGTAGGTTGCCTGTTCACTCTGATGGTAGTTTCTTTTGCTGTGCAGAAGCTCTTTAGTTTAATTAGATCCCATTTGTCAATTTTGGCTTTTGTTGCCATTGCTTTTGGTGTTTTAGACAGGAAGTCTTCGCCCATGCCTATGTCCTGAATGGTATTGCCTAGGTTTTCTTCTAGGATTTTTATGGTTTTAGGTCTAACATGTAAGTCTTTAATCCATCTTGAATTAATTTTTGTATAAGGTGTAAGGAAGGGATCCAGTTTCAGCTTTCTACATATGGCTAGCCAGTTTTCCCAGCACCATTTATTAAATAGGGAATCCTTTCTCCCTTCCTGGTTTTTGTCAGGTTTGACAAAGATTAGATGGTTGTAGATGTGTGGCATTATTTCTGAGGGTTCTGTTCTGTTCCATTGGTCTACCTCTCTGTTTTGGTACCAGTACCATGCTGTTTTGGTTACTGTAGCCTTGTAGTATAGTTTGAAGTCAGGTAGCGTGATGCCTCCAGCTTTCTTCTTTGGGGTTAGGACTGACTTGGTGATGCGGGCTCTTTTTTGGTTCCATATGAACTTTAAAGCAGTTTTTTCCAATTCTGTGAAGAAAGTCATTGGTAGCTTGATGGGGATGGCATTGAATCTATAAATTACCTTGGGCAGTATGGCCATTTTCATGATATTGATTCTTCCTACCCATGAGCATAGAATGTTCTTCCATTTGTTTGTATCCTCTTTTATTTCATTGAGCAGTGGTTTGTAGTTCTCCTTGAAGAGGTCCTTCACATCCCTTGTAAGTTGGATTCCTAGGTATTTTATTCTCTTTGAAGCAATTGTGAATGGGAGTTCACTCATGATTTGCCTCTCTGTTTGTCTGTTACTGATGTATAAGATTGCTTGTGATTTTTGCTTATTGATTTTGTATCCTGAGAGTTTGCTGAAGTTGCTTATCAGCTTAAGGAGATTTTGCGCTGAGACGATGGGGTTTTCTAGATATACAATCATGCCATCTGCAAACAGGGACAATTTGACTTCCTCTTTTAATGTAATTCAGCATATAAACAGAACCAATGACAAAAACCACATGATTATTTCAATAGATGCAAAAAAGGCTTTTGACAAAATTCAACAGCCCTTCATGCTAAAAAGTCTCAATAAATTAGGTATTGATGGGACGTATTTCAAAATAATAAGAGCTATTTATGACAAACCCACAGCCAATATCATACTGAATGGGCATGCTGTTTTTGGTTACTATGGCCTTGTAGTATATTGAAGTTGAATAATATGATGCTTCCAACTTTTTTCTTTATTTTTTTCAGAATTGGGTGGATATTCAGGCTCTTTGTTGGTTCAATATGAATTTTAGAATAGCTTTTTCTAGTTCTGTGAAATATGACATTGGTAGCATCCTATCTATAGATTTTCTTTGTCAGTATGGACATTTTAATAATGCTGTTTCTTCCCATCCATGAGCATGGAATGCTTTTCCACTTATTTGTGTTATGATATTTTTCAGCAGTGTTCTATAGCTCTCCTTGTAGTGATATTTTATCTCCCTTGTTGGATGCATTCCTAGGTATTTTATTTTTTGTTGCCATTATAATGGGATTGTGTTCTTGATTTGACTCTCAACTTGATTGTTATTGGTATACTGATTTTTGTACATTGATTTTGTATCCTGAGACTTTGCTGAAGTTGTTTGTTAGCTCTAGGAGATTCTGGCAGACTCTTTAGGGTTTTCTAGGTATAGAATCAGCAAAGAGATAATTTGACTTCCTCTTTGCCTATTTGGGTGCTCTTTCTTTCTTTCTTTCTTTCTTTCTTTCTTTCTTTCTTTCTTTCTTTCTGTTGCTTGATTGCTCTGGCTAGGACTTCCAGTACTATGTTGCATAGGACTGATGAGAGTGGTGAGATTGGACATCCTTGTATTGTTCCAGTTCTTCAGGGGAATGTTTTTTTTTTTTTTTTTTTTTGAGACAGAGTCTTGCTCTGTCGCCCAGGCTGGAGTGCAGTGGCCCAATCTCGGCTCACTGCAAGCTCCGCCTCCCGGGTTCACGCTATTCTCCTGCCTCAGCCTCTCCGAGTAGCTGGGACTACAGGTGCCCGCCACCACACCCGGCTAATTTTTTTTGTATTTTTAGTAGAGACGGGGTTTCACTGTGGTCTCGATCTCCTGACCTCGTGATCCGCCTGCCTCGGCCTCCCAAAGTGCTGGGATTACAAGCGTGAGCCACCGCGCCCGGCCCAGGGGAATGTTTTTAACTTCTATTCCATATATTATTTGATGTTGGCTGTGGGTTTGTCATAGATGATTCCTTATTTTGAGATATATTTCTTTGATGCCTAGCTTGTTGATAGTTTTTGTCATGAAGAGATATTGAATATTATCAAATGCATTTTCTGCATCTATTGAGATGATCCTATGGTTTTTGTTTTTAATTCGGTTTATGTAATGAATAACATTTATTGATGTGTAAGTTGAACCATCCTTGCATCCCAAAACAAAGCCCATGTGATTGTGGTGAATCAAATTTTTGATGAACTACTGGATTCAGTTTGCTAGTATTTTACTGAGGATTTTGTGTCTGTATTTATCAGGGATATTGGCTTGTAGTTAACTTTTTTGGTGTATGTCTTTGCCAGATTTTGTTAAGAGGATCATACTGGTTTTGGAGAATGAGTTAGGAAAGAGTTTCTCCTCCTTGATTTTTTGGAGTCGTTCCAGTGGGATTGGTACCAGCTTTGTAAGTCTACTAGAATTCAGCCATGAATCTATCTGGTCCAAGTCTTTTTTGATTGGTAGGTTTTTAATTACTAATTCAATTTTATTATTTATTATTGGTTTGTTCAGGATTTCTGTTTCTTCTTGGTTCAGTCTTGGAAGGTTGTATGTTTCCAGGAATGTATTGATTTCCTTGAGATTTTCTAGTTTGTGTGCATACAGATGTTCATAACATAGAGATTTTCTAGTTTGTGTGCATAGAGATGTCTCTGAGGAACTTTTGTTTCTGTGGGATCAGTTGTAATGTCACCTTTGTCCTTTCTGTTTGTACTCATTTGGATCTTTTCGTTTTTTTTCTTTGCTAATCTAGCTAGTGGTTTATCATCTCGTTTATCCTTTCAGAAAAGTAACTTTTCATTTTTCTGTTCCTTTATGTGTTTTTTGGAGGTCTTAATTTTATTTAGCTCTGGTCTGATTTTACTTATTTTTTTTATCCTGCTAGCTTTGGGTTGTTTGTTTTTTTCTAGTTCTTTCAGATGTAAGTTTAGGTCATTAGTTTGAGATCTTTCTGTCTTCTTGATTTAGGCGTTTAGTGCTGTAAACTTTCCTCTTAACACTTCTTTTGCCGTATCCCACGGGTTTTGCTACATTGTATCTCCATTTTCATGTTTCAAAGAATTTTTTGATTTCTTCTTAATTTCGTTATTTACCCAACAAAAGCCATTCAGAAGCAAGTTGTTTAGTTTCCATATGTTTGTTTGGTATTGTGAGTTCCTCACTGTGGTTTGAGAAGATGCTTGGTATGATTTTGATCATTATGAATTTATTGAGACTTGCTTTATGACTGAGCATATGGTCAATCTTAAAGTATGTTCCAGATGCATATGAGAAAAATGTATATTCTGTGGTTGTTGGATAAAGTATTCTGTAGATGTGATTAGGTCTGATTGGTAGAATGTTCAATTTAAGTCCAGAATTTATTTGTTATTTTTCTGCCTTGATGATCTATTTAAAGCTGTCAATGGGATGTTGAAGTCCTATACTATTATTGTGTGGCTGTCAAAGTCTTATTTTTAGATCTAGAAGTAATTGTTTTATAAATCTGGGTGCTGCAATGTTTCCCTTTGTGGTTTCCTTGTCCCTTTTTTGGCTGGGTAGTGGCTGCAACACATCAGTCCAAGCTCAGGCTGAAGGTGAGTTGCATTCCAGTGTTAAACTCTTGAAATGATGCCTTGGGACTGGGACCAGAGAGGGTGGGGCATCACCTAGGCAAGCAGTGTGAGCAGAAAACTGTGAGGAGTACATGCCACTTGCATCTTGGCCTCAATAGCGGCTTGTAAGAGGGCAGCAATTACCCTCCTGAGGGTGTGCCTTCCTCCCTTCCTCTCCCTCCTTGGAGCAGTACAGTGGCTGCAGCCCTGTATGTAGGCACCCAGTATTTTAAATAATGCATTTTAAAGGAATGTCAAAAACCACAGTTACTTTGGCACCAGCGTAATATTTAGGATAGTTAAGTTTTCTTTTGAATGAAATCCTTTATCATTATGTAATGTCCATCTGTCCCTTTTTTACTGTTGTTAGTTTAAAGTCTATTTTACCTGATATAAGAATAGCAACCCCTGCTGTTTTTTGTTTTCCCTTTGCATGACATATCTTTCTCCATCCCTTTACTTTGAGCCTATGGGTGTCATTATGTGTTAGATGTGTCTCTTGAAGACAGCGAAAGGAATGGTCTTGTTTTCTTTATCCAATTCACCACTCTATTTCTTCTTAGTGGAGCATTTAGGCCATTTACATTCAAGGTTAAAATTGATATGTGAGGTTTTATTGCTGTCATAGTGTTGTTAGGTGGTTGCTTTGTAGTCTCAATTATGTAGTTTCTTTGTAAGGTCAGTGGGCTATGTGCTTGCATGTGCTTTTGTGGTAGCAAGTATCATTCTTTTATTTCAGTGTTTAGAATTCCCTTAAGCCTCTCTTGTGGGACTGGTCTAGTGATGATGAATTTCTTCAGCAATTGTTTGTCTGTGAAAAACTTTATTTCTCCTTCATTTATGAAGTTTAGATTGGTGGGATATGAAATTCTAGCCTGACATTTCTTTTCATCAGTGATGCTACAAATGGGTCCCAGACTCTTCTGCCTTCTAAGGTTTCTGCTGAGAAGTCTGTTGTTTGTCTAATGGGTTTCCCTTTATAGATAATATGACCCTTTGCTCTAGTTGTCTTTAAGATTTTTTCCTTTTGCGTTGACCTTGGATAGTCTGATGACTATCTGCCCTGTGGATGGTCTTCTTGCATAGTATCTCCCACGAGTTTTCTGGATTTCTTGTATCTGTATATTGACTTCTCTAGCAAGTTTGGGGAAATGTTCCAGAATTATATCCTCAAATATGTTTTCCAAGTTGCTTACTTTCTCTTCTTTCTCGGGAATTCCAATAAGTCACAGACTTGGTGGCTTTACATAATCTCATATTCTAGAAGTCTGTTCATTTACAAAATACTTTTTTCTGTATTTTTGTCTGTCTGGGTTGATTCAAAGGACTGTTTCTTTGAGCTCTGAGATTCTTTCTTCTGCTTGGTCTAGTGTATTATTAATGCTTTCAACTGTATTTTGAAATTTCTGCAATGGGTGTTTCAATTCTTTATTTTGTTATTTATTTATTTTTTATTATACTTTAAGTTCTGGGACACATGGGCAGAACGTGCTGGTTTGTTACATAGGCATACATGTGCCATGGTGGTTTGCTGCACCTATCAACCCATCATCTACATTAGGTACTTCTCCTAATGCCATCCCTCCCTTAGCCTCCCACCCCCCAACAGACCCTGGTGTATGATGTTCTCCTCCCTGTATCCATGTGTTCTCATTGTTCAACTCCCACTTTTGAGTGAGAACATGCAGTTTTTAGTTTTCTGTTCCTGTGTTAGTTTGCTGAGAATGATAGTTTCCAGCTTCATCCATGTCCTGCAAAGGACATGAACTCATCCATTTTTATGGCTGGATAGTATTCCATGGTGTATATGTGCCACATTTTCTTTATCCAGTCTATTATTGATGGGCATTTGGGTTGGTTCCAAGTCTGCTATTGTGAATAGTGCTGCAATAAATATACAGGTGCATGTGTCTTCCTAGTAGAATGATTTATAATCCTTTGGGTATGTACCCACTAATGGGATTGCTGGGTCAAATGGTATTTCTGGTTCTAGATCCTTGAGGAATAGCCACACTGTCTTCTACAATGGTTGAACTAATTACATTCCCACCAACAGTATAAAAGCATTCCTATTTCTCCACATCCTCTTCAGCATCTGTTGTTTCCTGACTATTTATTTATTTATTTGAGATGGAGTCTCGCTCTGTCACCCAGGCTGGAGTGCAGTGGCACAATCTCGGCTCACTGCAAGCTCCACTTCCTGGGTTCACACCATTCCCCTGCCTCAGCCTCCCGAGTAGCTGGGACTACAGGCACCTGCCACCACACCCGGCTAATTTTTTTATATTTTTAGTACAGACGGGGTTTCACTCTGTTAGCCAGGATGGTCTTATCTCCTGACCTCATGATCTGCCTGCCTTGGTCTCCGAAAGTGCTGGGATTACAGGCATGAGCCACTGTGCCTGGGCCAGTTTCCTGACTTTTTAATGATCGCCATTCTAACTGGCACAATGAGATGGTATCTCATTGTGGTTTTGATTTGCATTTCTGTAATGACCAGTGATGATGAGCTTTTTTCCATATGTTTATTGGCTGCATAAATGTCTTATTTTGAGAAGTGTCTGTTCATATCCTTCACTCACTTTTTGATGGAGTTGTTTTTTTCTTGTAAATTTGTTTAAGTTTCTCGTAGATTCTGGATATTAGCCCTTTGTCAGATGGATAGATTGCAAAAATTATCTCCCATTCTGTAGGTTGCCTGTTCACTCTGATGATAGTTTCTTTTGCTGTGCAGAAGCTCTTTAGTTTAATTAGATCCCATTTGTCAATTTTGGCTTTTGTTGCCATTGCTTTTGGTGTTTTAGTCATGAAGTCTTTGCCCATGCCTATGTCCTGAATGGTATTGCCTAGGTTTTCTTCTAGGATTTTTATGGTTTTAGGTTTTACGTTTAAGTCTGTGATCCATCTTGAGTTAATTTTTGTATAAGATGTAAGGAAGGGGTCCAGTTTCAGTTTTCTGCATATGGCTATCTAGTTTTCCCAACACCATTTATTAAATAGGAAATTCTTTCCCCATTTCTTGTTTTTGTCAGATTTGTTGAAGATCAAGATGGTTGTAGATGTGTGGTGTTATTTCTGAGGCCTCTGTTCTGTTCCATTGGTCTATATATCTGTTTTGGTACCATGCTATCTTGGTTACTGTAGCTTTGTAGTATAGTTTGAAGTCAGGTAGGGTGATGCCTCCAGCTTTGTTCTTTTTTGCTTAGGATTGTCTTGGCTATACGGACACTTTTTGGTTCCATATGAAATTTAAAGTCAGGATTAAGAAACTCACTCAAAACTGCACAACTACCTGGAAACTGAACAACCTGCTCCTGAATGGCTACTGGGTAAATAACGAAATTAAGGCAGAAATAAATAAGTTATTTGAAACCAATGAGAACAATGACACAATGTACCAAAATCTCTGGGACAAAGCTAAAGCAGTGTTTAGAGGGAAATTTATAGCACTAAATGCCCAGGAGAAAGTGGGAAAGATCTAAAATAGGCACGCTAACATCACAATTAAAAGGACTAGAGAAGCAAGAGGAAACAAATTCAACAGCTAGCAGAAGACAAGAAATAACTAAGATCAGAGCAGAACTGAAGGAGATAGAGACATGAAAAACCCTTCAAAAAATCAATGAATCCAGGAGCTGATTTTTTGGAAAGACTAACAAAATAGATAGACCTCTAGCCAGATTAATAAAGAAGAAGAGATAGAAGAATCAAATAGACACAATAAAAAATGATAAAGGGGATATCACCACTGATCCCACAGAAATACAAACTACCATCAGAGAATACTATAAACACCTCTATGCAAATAAACTAGAAAATCTGATGAAATGGATAAATTCCTGGACACACACACCCTCCCAAGTCTAAACCATAAATAAGTTGAATCCCTGAATAGACCAATAACAAATTCTGAAATTTAGGCAGTAATTAGTAGCCTACCGACCAAAAAAAGCCCAGGACCAGACAGATTCATAGCCGCATTCTACGAGAGGTAAGAAGAGGAGCTGGTACCATTCCTTCTGGAACTATTCCAAACAATGGAAAAAGAGGGAATCCTCCCTAACTCGTTTTATGAGGCCAGCATCATCCTGATACCAAAACCTGGCAGAGACACAACAAAAACAGAAAATTTCAGGCCAATACCTCTGATGAAAATCAATGTGAAAATCCTGAATAAAATACTGGCAGACCAAATCCAGCAGCACATCAAAAAGCTTATCCACCACGATGAAGTCGGCTTCATCCCTGTGATGCAAGGCTGGTTCAACATACGCAAATCAAAAAACATAATCCATCACATAAACAGAATCAACAACAAAAACCACATGATTATCTCAATAAATGGAGAAAAGGCCTTTGACAAAATTCAACAGCCCTTCATGCTAAAAACTCTCAATAAACTGGGTAATGATGGAACATATCTCAAAATAATAAGAGCTATTTATGACAAGCCCACAGCCAATATCATACTGAATGGACAAAAGCTGGAAGCATTCCCTTGGAAAACCGGAACAAGACAAGGATGCCCTCTGTCACCACTCCTATTCAACATAGTATTAGAAGTTCTGGCCAGGGTAATCAGGCAAGAGAAAGAAATAAAGCGCATTCAAATAGGAAGAGAGGAAGTCAAATTGTTTCTGTTTGCAGATGACATGATTGTATATTTAGAAAACCCCATCATCTCAGCCCCAAATCTCCTTAAGCTGATAAGCAGCTTCAGCAAAGTTTCAGGATACAAAATCAATGTGCAAAAATCACAAGCATGTCTATACACCAATAATAGACAAAGAGCCAAATCATGAGTGAACTTCCATTCACAATTGCTACAAAGAGAATAAAATACGTAGGAATCCAACTTACAAGGGATGTGAAGGACCTCTTCAAGTTGAACTACCAACCACTACTCAGGGAAATAAGAGAGGACATAAACAAATGGAAAAACATTTCATGCTCATGGATAGGAAGAATCAATATTGTGAAAATAGCCATACTGCCCAAAGTAATTTATAGATTCAGTGCTATTCTCCTCAAGCTACCATTGACTTTCTTCACAGAATTAGACTGTTTCCATTCTTAAAGTTCTGTTAGGTTCTTTCTCAATATATGTCTTCTTTCAAATCTTGGATTGTTTTTCTGGCTTCTTTGTGTTGGATTTTAGCTTCCTCTCGGATCTCATTGAGTTTCTTTTTTATCCATATTCTGAATTCTACAACTGTCCTTTCAGATATTTCATTCTTGTTAGGATTCATTGCTTGGGAGCTAGTGGGGTCATTGCAGGTGATGAGTCACTCTGGCTTTTTGTATTGCTGGAGCTCTTGTGCTGGTTCCTTTTCATCTGAGAGAGCTGACATCTGTAGCTGTTGTTGTTGTTGGCCTTCTTCTTCTTCTTCATCTTCGTCTTTGTCTTCATCTTTGTCTTCTTCTTTGAATTTATTGTTTAGATGTGGCTTCTTGATGTTTTTATTCTTTTTTCCTTTGGGGGTGTGACTGCAATGTATATTGTGTATGATTGAGTGGCTTAGTTTCTGGGTGCTTTTAAGGTGCCAAGGCTACTGGATTGCAAATAGTTTGGTACAGTGGCTCTCTCAGATGTTGCTTTTTGTGGTGATGTAATTTTGTTTGGCAATATCATTCAGGCTGCAGTCCAGTAGGTGTGGCTTATAAGTAAGAGCTAGCAGGTAGGGCCCCAGGCAGAGGCAATAGAGTATTGCAGAAACCACTCTACTGCAGCATTCATTTGCCTTCAATTGGGATGGAACAGCTGGAGAAGCCTCAGTTGGGGTGGAACAGCTGGAGAAGCCTCAGTTGTGGGCCCATCCTCTCTGGGCCTGACAAGAAGAGTCACTGCTAAGTCTATGGCAGTGTACTAAGTTTGGGGTGGGGGGCAAGAGCTAACCCTCTCTCCATGTCCATTCCCAGGGTTTGGTGCTGCTGCCTTCAGTGGCTGGAGATATGCTCATGTTTCCTTTGACTCTACAGGGGCTTTGATGGGTTATGCTTTCCTCTCCCTTAGGGGCTGACCGTACTCAGGGTTAGGTCTCCAGGGGAGTGGGTTTGCCTCCCTTCTACCCATCAGGGCTGATGGGGCACTCTCCCCCAACTGACCAAGGGAGCAGCTGAGGCACTCAGCAGTGGCATAACCAGAGTGGTTCCAGGTTGCAAAGTTATCCCTGGCTGTGACTCTTGCCCCTCAGGAGAAACCTCAGCCTCAGCTACTTTCCTCCTGCTCCGGTCTTGTGGTGGGAGAGAGCCTAATTCTGACACCTACTGCTGGGACACGCTCCACATTTACCACTCAATTCTGGCTGTGGGTGCTCTTCTTCCATTCCAGAGCAAGTGCTTCACTCTCTGGCTCGAGAACAAAGTGCCTGCTGTGGCTACCACTGCCACGTTGCCAAACAATGTCTCTAAACTCTCAAAATGGTGCTAACTGTGGGCTTGTGACCAGAGAGGGTAGGGCTCCTATCAGGTGGACATCATATCATGGGCAAGAAACTGTCAGGAGTATGGTCTACTCAAGTCTTGGTCTCACTGCAGCCCATAATAGGGCATTGGGTATTGTCCTGGGTATGCATAGAAGGCCCTGGATTCCCTGTCCCTCTGGCTAGGTGGAGGCTACAGCTGTGTCAGCCCAAATTCAGGCTGAGGGAGGGGCACAGCCTGGCATTGTACTCTCAAAATGATGCCTTGGGCCTGCATCCAGGGAGGGTGGAGCACTGCCCAGGCAAGCAGCAAGCAGCATGGACAAGAAGCTGTGGAGAGTGCAGTTCATTGGCATCTCAGTCTCACAGCAGTCTGTTGCAAATCAGTGGGTATTGCTTATCTTAAGTATGTGTATGATGGCCCAGTTTCTCTGACCCTTTTTTGGCTGGGTAGTGGCTGCAGCACATCAGTCTAAGCTCAGGCTGAATGTGGGATGCATTCCATTGTTAAACTCTTGAAATGATGTCTTAGGACTGGAACCAGAGGGTGTGGGGAATCACCTAGGCAAGAAGTGTGAGCAAGAAACTGTGAGGAGTGCAGGCCACTTGTATCTCAGCCTGAACGGCAGCTTGTAAGAAGGTGGCAATTACCCTCCTGGGGGTGTGCCTCCCTCCTTCCCTTTCCCTCCTTGGAGCAGTGCAGTGGTTGTAGCCCTGTGTGTAGGTACCCAGTATCGGGGCTCTCAAAATGGCTCCCAGCTGAGGCTGCTCCAGGCTTGGATGCCTGTGAGATTTTGTGTGGGTTCCCTTTCTGGAGCAACAGCTCTGTGCAAAGTTCAGGCAGCTCTGTACAACAGGGATGAGGCCCCAGTGGATCGAGGGTTTCTCCTATGACCTAGATCATTAAAGCCCGTTTTGGAGCTTTAGGGATTTCTCTCATTGTTTTCCCCCATCTAGGAGCCTCTCCTGGCTCCTATTCAGTCTCCAGCTGGGCAAGATGCCTTGAATCCTCTACTTAGTTACTTCTGGTACTTCCCTTCTCTTTGATGAATTCAAGCATTCTCTCCTAGATGATCTGTTCTGAATGTGTCTACTTACTATTCTAGCTCTTCTTTGTGGAGGAGACACACACCACCTGTGTCTAGTCAGCCACTTTGATCCCTTCCAAATTCAGATTTTTCTTTGTTGTGGAAGTGTCCGATAAAGCCTGGAGCCTGATAGCGTGCTTATCACACAATAGACATTCAGTTACTATTTGGTGATGATGATGGATTTTAGGTCAAATATATCTTGAGAGCTAGAGTCTTTTTGTGAACAAGAGTAATAAAAAGAACAAATTATTAAACATTTATTTTAGGCAAGATGCTAAACATACTGTATGGATTTTAAAAATGCATTGTTAAACTAACCCTAGGAGACAGATATTATTTTCCCTATCTCAGAGATGGAAACAAACTAAAATGAAAAAAAGAAGAAACAGAGTTAGAGGTATTGACCAATATTTTAGTTAGAAAGTGAACACATGCACATGTATGTTTATTGCGGCACTATTCACAATAGCAAAGAGTTGGAACCAACCCAAATGTCCAACAACGATAGACTGGATTAAGAAAATGTGGCACATATACACCATGGAATACTATGCAGCCATAAAAAATGATGAGTTCGTGTCCTTTGTAGGGACATGGATGAAACTGGAAAACATCATTCTCAGTAAACTATCGCAAGGACAAAAAACCAAACACCGCATGTTCTCACTCATAGGTGGGAATTGAACAATGAGAACTCATGGACACAGGAAGGGGAACATCACGCTCCGGGGACTGTTGTGGGGTGGGGGGAGGGGGGAGGGACAGCATTAGGAGATACACCTAATGCTAAATGACGAGTTAATGGGTGCAGGAAATCAACATGGCACATGGATACATATGTAACAAACCTGCACATTGTGCACATGTACCCTAAAACCCTAAAGTATAATAAAAATAATAATAATAATAAAAAAAAAAAGAAAGTGGACTGCATGAGTCCTGCTTTGAAGCAAGATATTTTTACCCTAGAACTCCTCCTCTTAACCAACCACTACACTATTCTGCCTCTGCCACGTGATGCTCCAAAGTTGTGCTAATAACCATCCAAGAAGTAATTTAAGGGAAGCACTGAATTCAATAAAGAAGTCTATCATAGAAAGTACACACTTTTAGACCAATTTGCTATGGTAACAGGAAGTCTTGATTTTTATAGAAGATGGCTTGTTAGATACGTGTTTAATTAGCCAACTTCCTCTTTGGGTCTCAATGTACTTGTTATCTCCATCTACTCTGTGACTGACCCTGATAATTGTCTCCTGCAGCTGGCAATGCACCTTAACGAAATAGCTATGCAGTAAGTGAGTTGCTGTCTACATGTTTTATGCCACAAAAATGAATGGAGTATGCCAAGAAGTGACAAGTGTGAGAGGGCAGATAAGTTTATTTAGCCATAATGTATATGACATGTAAAATATTAAAATATATAAATGTATATGCTTAGACTCGTTATCTTTCATATTCTTTGTCTCTTCTTCATAAAACTGAATACAAATAGTTCTTAGAAGCCTATTGCAGAACAGGGCAATTCTTTTTTTTTTTCCTTCAACTTTTATTTTAAGTTCCAGGGCACATGTACAGGATGTGCAGGTTTGTTACATAGGTAAACGTGTGCCATGGTGGTTTGCTGCATAGATCAACCCATCACCTAGCTATTAAGCCCAGCATCCATTAGTCATTCTTCCTGATGCTCTTCCTTTCCCCAACCCCTTGACAGGCCCCAGTGGGTGTTGTTTCCCACCATGTGTATATGTGTTCTCATTGTTCATCTCTCACTTATAAGTGAGAACATGTGGTGTTTGGTTTTCGAGTACAGAAATTCTATTCTAGGGCCAAGAGGTAGCATAGGGCTCATTTCAAGATGCAGCAGAGGCATGCTCTATTGTCTACCTGGAGCAGGGAGTAGATTTCCCAAATGCATAACTTGAAAACTCCCAGAGTTTTCTTCCACAGAGGTATTATATGACTTCCAGAAGTTAAAGACCATGCTTGTCAGCCGGGAGGTGTATACCTTGAATTATTTCTTATAGGTTAAAATTATTTCTCATAGGTTAAAAATCTTTAGAGCTGCTATGCAGATAAATAGAATAATGCCATCTTCCTTACAAAAAAAGGTTGATAAAGTAATTATCAGAATTCTTTATTTTTAGTTTGTTTCTAGCCAAGTAGGGATCAAGCTCTTTATTTTAGAATACCTAAATAAGTATCCCCAAACTTGTATGACATTTCTGCTTTTATAGTCTGGAAATACTCCAGCAGATTTGACATTCACCAAAATTATTCTGTTCTATTTTTTCACCTAATTTATATATTTGTTACATTTATTCCTGTACAATTAATGCTCCCTAAATTGGAAGTATATTGTTTTAATCTTGCCTTTATTCTCTTATTTTCATTATTTTAGTTTACAAATTAGTTGCATACATGTGTTAGCAGTTTAGTTATGATTATTATGACTTAAGAATATTCTTGTTTTTAAAATCACTCTGAAATTTTTATTTTATCTTTTCTTAGTCAAATTTTGCATAGATGCAAAACCATTCTAACTCTAATAAGATTGAAATCAGCTATATTTTGCAGAACAATTTCAGCTTTTGTGCTGTTTTAAATTTCATTTGTCTTTTATGTTACAATAATATCTGATTTTTCTAAGAAGCAGAAAAAGTATATATATTTTTCTCCAACAGTAGTTGCCTTCCAAGCCTGTTTTTTTTTTTTAACAAGTTTTCAGCATAAGTGTCAAGCTAAATGATTTTTTACTTCGGAACTCTAGTGTTCTGTATATTAGAGGTAGCCTCCATTATAGTATAAGCTATTTTTCAGTAACGGCCTCTCCTTCTGAAAAGGATCTCTTTACTGCCTAGTGCCCACTGGTAAATTTTACTTGGTTGTGGATGAAGAACTGGGAAAACCAATTATCTCAGCCTTGCACATTTCCCCAGTCAGGGATCAGTCATGTGCTTTAATCATGGTGTCATGTAATGCCCAAGCTGTTTCTGGCTTTGCACTGAATTGCCACAACTGTCTGTCATACTTCGACTACTCTTGAAAAGAGATCCACATCTCTTCGATTTTATTGCCTAATTCATGGGCATATATCTTGCATTGGCGGTAGTGTAGTGTGATGAAGGAAACATTAAAAATTCAGTGTCAGAAGGTCTGATTTAAGTACTGGCTCTACCAATCATTAAACATTTGATGTTGGGCACATTGCTGATCCTGAGCAGTTGATTTTCAGAAGCTTCAATGATAAAATGTGGTTTATTAAAACAACAATTTTAAAAATGTAAGGATTTTCACAATTTAAGCTTATATTTTTATATGATGAGTTTTATTACGTATTATAAGCTTATATATAATTATATGTAAATATAGTTTTAATTATATATTATAAATTATATGTCACATTTTACACATTACAGTATGTGTTATATATTATGTATGCAAAAATATGTTTTTCCTTTTGGTTTTATTTCAAAATGGTGTGCTTTATCCCAGATGAATCAGTGTATTCATTCCTTTGTCTTTTTTAGTTTCAGTTTACTTCTTTTTTGTTCTCAAAGCGTGGCAGAGGACTTCAACAGTCTCTTGTTTAAATAGTTGCTCACCCTAGCATACTGATTGATCTTAGAGAATATGGATTGTAATGTGTACCAATTCCCAATACTTAGGAGGCTCCCTAGACCTAGGAAGTGTTCGCTTCAGGTTCAAAATATTGCAAGGACAGTCTCTAGTCATTGTGTTTAATAGGGTCTGCGATCTAAGTCTAAATGTCATACTACTGGATGACCAAAATATCCTAGTAGCCCTAGGAGGGGAAAATTAATTATGTCTAGCCTGTCAGCAAAGGTTCCACATTATAGCAAGCTCTAGTAGTTAAGTAAGATTATGTCAGTCAGTCACAGCTGGGGTAAACATAGATTCTAAGAAGACAGAATAGTATAAACAAATAGAGAGAGATGGAAAATTTCTATGAAGTGTTTGAGAAATTGTGAGAAGTCCAACTTTTAAATTTTTATAAATTTAAGTATATTTTAAAAATTTAATATAAAGAATAATATTCTTTATAAAAAGAGGAAAAGAATAAGAAAATAGCCTAAAAGGATCAGAATGTAAAAGGTATGTTTTGGTGTTCAAAGCTGGGTTAAATCCAAAGTATTAGGGTCAGAATTTTTTTTTTTAATTACTCTGAGATTCTTGATTCATAATAAAAATATCATTTTTTTATTTATTAACTATTTGACCCCACAGAGATAATCTTTGCATACACAAACACAAATGCTAGCAAAGATTATGATGAAGTATTAAAACTGGGAAAACTGAGCGATACGTATTTGAACATAAAATTCCTCTAAAATATATTTATAAAAACCTGGTAGAGTTGATTGATAGTAGGATAAATTTTAGACATATAGCCAACCCAACTTGGGGTTCAGCCTCATAAACTTTTTTATATTTAGTTCCTCTATGCTTTCTACTATATTTAAGATGAATATTTTGGAACTAGATGTGATATAATTATTTCAACTCCATTCCCCTCCCTCACAACAGCCTTACTGTCTACCTTGGAGACTGGAATCTGGCCTTGGTGATCATTTGTACTCACATTTGGACTGTTGAATTTCACAGGTTGAGAAGTCTAAGGTGAAATAAGAGGCTTTTAAATCTTACAGGTATTGTGTAAATAAAAGTCTTTATATACTCCATGATTAGAAAAAAATTCAAGGAAGCAAAATGAAAGATGATGGAAGAACAGAGACTAGAGCTATGAGGACAAGTTAGATGTCAAGAAAAGGTTGTTGAAAAATTGAATTAGAGCAATGAGGATTTGATGTAGAGTGTATAATACTTGAGTGATTGTTAGGGAGTGAGAAGTTGGAGAAGTTGAAGAAAATTCTGAAGTGTCTGGCGTGGGTACCTGGTTAATGGTGATACTGTTAACCGGTAGAAAAGAAAGAACGAGTTGAAACAATATGTTGAGAAAATGAAATGGATAAGGGTGAATTAAATGGTTGAGGAAAGTGGCAAAGGTTTAGAATATCCTCTTTAGATAAAATAAATGGTAGCAATAATAGCAAAAAAGGATGAATAAAAATTATATTTAACCTCAGTAATGTCACAGCTAAGATTGACAAACAGGGATTGGCTGGGCACATTACAAGGTGGCTGGGCTACATGATTCTCTAGTGAAATGTAAGATTGGATGGCACATACCACTTAGTAACGAATGAAAGACTATTGTGAATGACAGGGTTTGCCAATGAAGCAGCTCAGATTCCAGTTCGAAGGGAAGATAATCAGTGTAACTCTGCAACATCTGCACAGTTAGAAATAGAGAAAGATGATTCAAATCATATACTCAGCAGTAGATAGAGGCATGTACTAAAAAGAAAACCTGCTGCTTTATTTCAAAAATGCATTGCCACAGACTAATATATACTTTAATGTATTGGTGCCTACATATCCTGAATATAGAATTATATTTTATGTTATTTTAATTGCACCCCTATTTTGTATATATTAATAGAATTAGTGAATGAATCCAGGAATATTGCATCTTCAGGAAACTAATGGTCAGTGGTGTGTTTTGATCAATATCCAATAGGGATTGAATGGGGGAAAATGATTTTATGAAAATATCCCTTTATCTTTTAGTGGCCTGTTTATTCAATTTTTATCCTAATGTTGCAGTGAGTTATTTTGCTTTTCTTATTTAACAGCTAACAGCAATGGCAACAAAACTTTTGCCTACCTCATTTGATTAGAGAATTTCAGTCGTTGGAAATAACGCTCAAAATCCTAAGGAAATGGAATACTCAAACAAAGGATTTTAGCAAAGCAATTTTACTTCTGCGCAGAGGGGTGCTTCTCCTTGGCCAGTCGCCATGAGAGCACACCTGTACAAAGGGGTACAAGAACCTCTATTCCTGACCCAAGTCCTGCCCCTGTGCCCTTTCCCCATTGGCCGGGGTCAGGCCGCACAATCTGAACTAGTCCCGGTTGGCTAAACATTTGAACTTTCTTTAGATAAGGTGGGTACGTAAAGGAGAGAGGGGAAAGGGGAAGTCGTGTTTGCAAGGAGCTAGAGGGCGTCTTCTTTCCAAGTAAGGAAAGGAATATGAGCTGGTGCTGATAACACCTGGTACTGTGGCGTGTCTAGGCATGTAACAAAGGTAGAAAGAAACAGAAGAAAAAGAGAAAAAGTGGGGATACTATGAATTAAAGAATAAAGGATTGATCCAGCTGTTTGAAGAGAAACCTCATCATATCCCACAGCTTTCTCCTTCTTCTTTGTTTTTATAACTCTTTCTCTTCAAACCTTTTTAGCATATTCTGGCTCCATTGTTCTACTTGGTTTTCTAGCAGGAAAAGCTCACTTGGATAAGGGGAAGGAGGGTGGTAAGAGGTTTTAGTGAGAGCTGTTTCAATGAGCTTTTGTATTAGTCCTTGGGCACAGGGTATGATGCAACATCCTACAAGAATAAGCAGCCTTATTCCGATGGCAAGAGAGATGAGGATTGAGGACATAAGTCCTTTCCATCTACCGAACCAATTTCCTATTAAATTTCTGAAGGGATTGTTTAGTCCAGAATTTTTGGATAGCTCATTTGATAAGGCGGTAAGACCTTGTAATGCTTTAGTTATGGTCCTGCTGGGAGCAGTATTATTAGGGATATAGGTACAGCATTGGGTCCTGATCATGACACAAACTCCACCTTCCTTTGCTAATATCATGTCTAATGCTGTGGTATTTTCCTAGGCCATTTGAATGGTGGGCCCTAATTGTTTACCTATCCTTTTAATAGCATCTCTAGTATAATTAATAATTGTTGCCAATTTTAATAAATGTAATTTATCTAATTCACATTTTTATTTATAGTTAACCACCAGAAGAACGTGGATTCAAATCTGGCAGTTATGTGACTTTGGGCCTTAAATTCATTTGGCACTCCTCGTGGGAATTCAATGGCATTTATATAAACATGAGAATCAAAGGACTCAATGAGAGCCTTTCTTGTTTGATGATGTTTGGTTCTTGTCCTTTCTGGGTGGTGAAATGCCAGGGTGGAAGGGATGGCCAATTGAATCAGAGCACAAATTCCGCTCCAGTTACTTGGCGGAGTGTCCAGTATTGGTCCACCACAATATCACCACACATCCACTTGAGGATGGCTAAGGGCAGACTGATGGATAAGCTCTTGGAAGGGCCTAAGCTCAGTGCATCCTGTTAAGGCTCCTAGGAACGCTAAGTTTTCTCCTTGTCGTTTGAGACACGAAGTAAATTGGCATTGGGAGATGGACACTGGATGGCCCTTGGGGGCTGACCTGCAGGGTGTTGAGCTTCAGGGAACAGCAGAAAAAGAGCTTGGCATGATTTGTTCCCTCAGGCTGAGGGGTTTTGGAAGAGAGCTACCATACAGTTCATGCCTGGTTGGCTGGAAGACCATCCAAGCGGAAAGGGGACAATCTGGGCCTCTGGTCTACTGTGCGCACAAGCATAGCATTCACTTTTGTTTAAAGTGCAGACAGAATATTTAATCTATTCCAGCCAAACATTTGCATCTTGATATCCTGTCTTTACAGCTATGGTTTGCCTTAAGTTTTCTACCTCCACAACCATTGCCTTGGTTGGGTCATTTTGGAGATGGGAGGAGGACGTTGGACTCGCTATACATGGGGAGAGCATTGGGTTCCATGTGTCTCTCGGACTCTGGGTCTGAATTTATTATTAACTAGTGGTTTAACTAACTTTGGAGAGAAGATGCCTGTAGGGTCTTGTCTGGCAACGTCTGCTCCTAACCTATACAGCTCAAATATAGAGGGTTCCTGGGCCATTGTCTGGGGATTATCTATAATCAGCAATAAGGGGTTACAGTGCAATGGCTTACAATTTGGTGGGGTGGGACCATGGACTAGTTGGAGTTTTTGTTTTAGTCCTTGTAACTTATTTGAAACAGGGGGCCTAGCTGCCCACCCTTTGTACTTAGTGGTCCACCAAACATCTGCATAGTCACTACAGGAACTTTTTAAAGCTCCATACTTAGTTGACTCTTTGTGGTATGGACATAGATAGTTACCAACATGGGATAGCTTCCTTTAAGCTTGCTCATCTCCACACGGGATGACTGGATAGGTGTCGAGCTGAAGGGTTAAAGGATGGCTGGCCTGAGTTACATTGATGACAAGACGAACTTCTGTTGAGAAGAAAAAAGAAAATAAACAGTGATTATTAGGCTCTTTTTAGAGTTAGTTTGGTGGGGGTGAGCCTTGGAGTGACAGTCTATGATTCTGGAGGTGGCTGTGTCTTTTTGACTCGGGTGTGATGAATCCATCCTCTTTCAGCTGTCTGGACTGCAGTCTCAGTAATTAGGAGCACTAGGTAGGGTCCTTCCCAATCTGGGTCGAGTTTCCTTTCCTTTCACCCTTTGATGAGGAGGACATGGTCTCCAGGCTGATGCTGATGTGCTGGAAACTCCAGGGGTGGTGCCTGTGCTAGAAGACCTTTAGTCTTAAGGAAGAGAAGGTAGAGAATAGATGAAGTATGCAATTTTTGAGGAACCGATCTTTTGTTTAAAATGTAGGGATGTCAGCAGTGGAATATAAGTAGGGCAATCTATAGAGCATATCATAAGGGGAAAGGCCAATGTCTCTCCGAAGGGCTGTCCAGATTCTTAACAAAGCAAAAGGGAAGACATTTAGTCCATGGCAGTCAAGTTTCTACAACTAACTTAGTTAAGTAGTTTTTTAGAGTCTGATTCATCTGCTTTACTCTTCCTGAGGAGGATGGATGCCAAGGGGTGTGGTACTCCTAATTTATATCTAATACTTAGGCTATCTTCTTAATGACATTTGCAGTGAAATGGGTTCTATTATCTGAATCAATATTTTCTATTAGTCCAAATCTGGGTACGATATTTTCAATTAATGCCTTAACTACATTATTGGCAGTTGCACTTGAGAATGGGATAGCCTCTACCTAGTGGGTAAAGTAGTCTGTTATTACTAATAAGTATTTTAAATGACTAATTGGGGGCATTTCAGTATAAAAAATCTGAACACTTTGAAATGGTCTCATCCCTGGATTCCTTCCTCCAAGGGGTGATTTCCTTAGAATCTGCTTATTAGTCTTTTTACATATGAGGCGACTATCTGTAACTTGTTTGGCCAGGGTGTAAATTCCTATACACCTGTAAACCTGGAGAACTGCATCGCATGTTGCTTGGGGTCCCCAGTGGGTCCTTTGATGTAATTAAGACAAGACCTCCTTAATGAGAGGTTTTGACAACATATCCTTTTGATCTAGTAATATCTATTTCTTTTCTGTGTTCTTGTTAGCTCCTATTCTTATTAATTTCTCTTTTTCAATGGGAGAGAAAATGGGGGTTGCAGTAAGAGAAGGAAGGCATGGGGTTAAATGAAAAACAGGTGTTTTGGAAGAAATGGCAGCTTGCTTTGCTATCTGATCTGTGAGATTATTTTCTTTACTTGTGAAAGACAAGTCCTTTTGATGCCTTGGGACATGTACATTCGCTCTCTCTTCTGGCAATTGGAGATTGTTGAGGACATGAACAATTAATTCTCTATGAACTAAATCTTGGCCTCTACTAATGATAAGACCTCTCTCTATCCAAATTTTCCTAAATGTGTTTGCCACCTTAAAGGCATACTAGAGTCAGTATAGATAATTCCTTCTTGGTTTTATAAATGTTCTAAAGCTTGGCTGAGTGCAAACAGTTCACACATCTGGACAGATCAACTGTTAGGCAGTCTTCCTGATTCTACTTCTTCAAGCGTTTCTCCATCAATTTCTGAAAAACTATTATGTCTTTTCCTTTCAATTAGCTGGGAGGACCTATCTATGAATAAGTGCCGCCCTGTCTTTAAGGGAGTTTCTCCTAGGTCTCCTAATTTTATATGGTAATCAATCAAATCTAAGCATGCGTGCTCTTTTTTTTAGGTTTGGATCCTCTGTTAAGAAGCCTGCCGGATTAAGTGAATTATCAGTAGTTAATATTAAATCATCTTTCTTCAGTAGGATAGAGTGACTGGGTCTAAGACCTTTGACAAGAAGGCCATGGCTGTCGATGGCCTCCATGCTCTTGGGTAAGCACTCCTAGAGTTACCTTGTTATTTACATTAACAAAAAGGTGAAATGGCTTTTCTATGGAGGGTAGAGTTAGAACAGGGGCAGTTACGAGCATCTCTTTTAATTCCTCAATTTGCTGGATATCCTCAGAAGTCCATAAGAGACAATCAGGCTTCCACTGGGTAAGTTTCTTATAAAGAAGTTTACTTTTTTAGGCCTATGAGTCAATCCATAAATGGCAATATCTAATTAGTCCTAAAATTTTCTGGAGTTCTTGTTTAATTTGAGGCAGGAGTAGGGAAACAATTCCATCCACTCTTTCAGGTCCTATTCTTCATTTACATGCACTGATTAGGTAACCTAAGAATTTAACTTCAGGTTCTACATACTGAAGTTTCCTTTTTGAGACCTGCAACCCCTCACATTGCAAGTGATTGAGAATGTGTGTAGAGAAGTCACCTACTTCCTTTATATCTTTACTAGATATAAGAAGATCATCCATGTACTGAAGCAGGAATATTTGCTTAGGGACTGTGACTTTCTCTAGTACTTGTTCTAGAATCTGACCATAGAGGTTGGAGGAGTCTGTGAACCTTTGGGGCAAGACTGTTCATCGATATTGTTGTCTCCACCCTGAATGGGGGGACTTCTTACTCAAAAGCAAATACATCTTGGCTATCCTCAGCCAAGGGGCATGCCCAGAAGGCATCCTTTAAATCTATCACTGTAAACCACAGAATTTTGCTAAGAACAGTATAAGTGTTAGGAACAAGGGGGTGAGGGCTCTGGACAATTTGATTAATAGCTTTAAGGTCTTGCACTAATCGATATGACCTATCTGATTTCTTGACAGGCAGAATTGGGGTATTGTAAGGAGACATGCAGGGTTCAAGAAGCCTATCTTTAATGGGGCCTTCAATTACAGGCTTTAGCCCTACTCTGCCCTCTAAAGGAAAGGGGTATTGCTTTCTCCTTACAATTTCCTCAGGAGTTCTTAGTTTGATAAGTATTGGAGGGCAAGTGACACAGTTGAGGGGGTGGCCTGAAATGGCTGGGGAGTAACCTGAAACTGCAGCTGGAGGGACGGAAACCGGAGGAGTGGGATCGGGGACAACCGGAAGAGTGATGCAAGCAGGAGAGGGACCTGAAATGGAAATGGGAGCCGGAGGGGTGGGATCAGGGGCAGCCAGAAGAGTGACACAAACAGGGGAGGGACCTGAAATGAAAAAGGGGACCGGAGCGGTGCAATCGGGGGCACTGAACAGAGAAAGATAATCTAGAGGGTCCCAGGTGTTAGTGGGTGTAGGTTGTCTAGACATGGGGACTCTTTCCCTTCCAGAGGGGTTGGCTTCTGGCTTTCTCCTCCTGGAGTCTAAAGGGTGAAGGAGGACAGGTCCCTGCTGCCAACAGAGGGTATAATCGATTTCTTCCTTGGAGACAGGGCTCTTATCATTAACATGCTCGATTAAGAGCTGATAAATCCACTCCTCATTACACCTAAATTTTGGCCAGGAAAGTGAGGGTTTAAGATGGATTCTCGAACCCAAATAAAACAACAATATTTTATCATCTGCTGTTTTTGTTGATACCTGATTCTCTCATTATCTTTCCAATACTTTAGCATAGGCCCCAAGGGGCTATCAGAAGGACTTTCATCACTCTCTTGACTCTTTAAAATTTTCCTGTCTTACTTGAATGTTCCTCATCTTAGGGGTTAGGGGGGACTTCAACCTCTCTTGTTAGAGATGTCTACCCCCCTCTTTCTAGAGGCTCACTGAGGCTTTAAGAGGGGTTCAACCTCTTGTGTTAGAGGTATCTTACCCCCTCTCTTTCTGGAGGCTTACTGAGGCTTTAAGAGGGGGTTCAACCTCTTGTGTTAGAGGTGTCTTACCCCCCCTTTCTGGAGACTTACTGAAGCTTTAAGAGGGAGCTCAACCTCTTGTGTTAGAGGTGTCTTATCCCCCTCCTCTTTCTAGAGGCTCAGCCCCTCCTGTTAGGGGTTTCCTGCATCTCCTATAGCTCACCCCCCTGGAGGCTCCTTGCACCCTTCTTTTTTTTTTGTCTACTCTGACTGTTCTTGCCCCTAGTTGATAGATGGCAGCATGAAACTGCAGAGAAGATTCACTCACTCCACACAACCATAATGCTTAGTCCCATTTACACACTGTCAACCTTCAAATTATCCTGACCACCAAGGAAATACTTTGTTGCCTTTGTGAAGTCTCCTACCTTATTCTGTGCACAAGAATTACCTGGTCCTCTTATTGCTATGGTCTTGCAAGCCTCTCCTCCCTGCTTAGCTGAGAACCCAGATTTATTCATCACAATGGGTGGGTCCTGATCCCCCTCACCCCCGGGCCACCATAACTAGACAGTGGGATGCATCCCTCTTAGGTAAGGTGACCAAAGACCCCTTTCCCGAAGGAGAATATTTGCCCCACATTGGGCGCTAGAATTGTTGGAAATAACACTCAAAATCCTAAGGAAATTGAACACTCAAACAAAGGATTCTTAGCAAAGCAATTTTACTTCTGCGCAGAGGGGTGCTTCTCCTTGGCCAGTCGCCATGAGAGCACACCTGAACAAAGGGGTATGAGAGCCTTTATTCCTGGTGCAAGTCCTGCCCCTGTGCCTTTTCCCCATTGGCTGGGGTCAGGCCGCACAATCTAAACTAGTCCCAGTTGGCTAAACATTTGAACTTTCTTTAGATAAGGTGGGCACATAAAGGAGAGAGGGGAAAGGGGAAGGGGTGTCTGCAAGGAGCTAGAGAGCTAGTCTTCTTTCCAAATAAGGAAAAGAGAATGTGAGCTGGTGCTGATAATAGCTGGTACTGTGGCATGTCTGGGCATGTAACAAAGGTATAAAGAAAGAAAAAGGAGAAAAAGGGAAAAAGGGGCAGTACTATGAATTAAAGAATAAAGGATCGTTCAGACTATTTGAGGAGAAACTTCATCATATCCCACACAGTTTTTCCCATTTTTCATTTCTCTGTGTATATACCTAATACACAGAAGACAATCTGCTTTTAAGTAACAGATTACTTTAAATATTTTCCTACAAGTCTGTCAACTTTTTGTTTCAATAAACTTGTTTCACAATCTTAATTTTAAAATTAAGTTGTTGATTTAAATTAACTGGTTGCATTTTAGTGTCACTGCCCTGAAGGGCTGCTGACTTCCCAGGGTGCAGAGGCCAGGACACTTTGTATTCAGCAGCAATGTGCTTTGGGTGAGGGCTCTGTCTAATTTTTCATTCAGGGCTGTCTCTGTGTGTTTGAGTTTAAGACCACCTCCAACCGTGTACCCTGCAATTCTCTGTTTTTTCATTCAACATTCAGGATGTGCCACTTTGTTTTCGTCAAGACCAATTTGACTTGACTCATTTTAGGTAGAACTTTTCCTAAGTTTTAATAAAATTCTTTTAATGGCAAGTTGGTGGTAGAGGTGGGGTGATAGTCTCCTTTTCTCAGTTTCTAAAATGATGGCCTAAGACAAACCTTTAAGGCAATCTAGGAGGAAGTTTAAAAAAATATTATTCCTTCTCTAGGATCTATAGTCTTTACAGAGGCTCCAGCCATCCTGTCAGTCCTTTTCTTTCCAAGAATTGCCATTGGTAAGAAGATCATCTTCCCCTAAATTAGGTGCCAAACCCACAGAAGCCTGTTATGGACCACGGAATTATCTCAAGACCATTTCAGTTAAGTACTACTGAAAACCATGAACTATTCTGGAATGATGAAACTCAGCTTTAAAATTAATTGACTCATTCAATAGAAACATTCACAGGGAATACACCAAATGGAAAAAGATTTTACATTTCCTTTCCAATGGGATTATCAGTTTCATGTCCCAACTAAATACATTTTCAATTTGATCATGGCTGGTCTAAGCAGGTACTTCTGACATTTGGCTCCAAGGGAGTGAAGGAAAAGCGTGTGTGTAATTTTTCTCCTTTGTTCTGTGTTTGCCCTTAATCTAAGGCTGTAAATCCCTTGGTGAGGGCAGAGAAAGTGCTTTTTTTAGTTAACTCTTTTCTCATGTCTGGTATCAAAGTCTTTCCCATCTCAAATATCTCTTACCAAGGATATTTGGCATCCACAATCAGCTCCCTCAGCTGGGTGGCCAAATGTTTTTCTCATCTGTGCCTATTAGGATTTGGAGTCTTTGTGCACATTTTCACTTTCACACCCACATATGTGGCTATTAGGAGAGTTCAGGTGATTGCTCTGACACAGGTAAAGGACATAAAATTCTTTATAAATTGTAAGCAAAGAACTTAAGAATTTAATTGCATGAAGGTAGCTACACAAAAGAGGAAACACTACTACACTCAAATTTGAGGGATGAACATGCCTTACCTTCAACTCTCTCTGAACAACTTCAATTACTGATCAAGATGAGGTCCCCTTCTGGATTCTTTGAGATGTTCAGCTCTTCTAATGTAAGACAATCTGAAACCCTCCAGTCCTTACTGTCTACAATGTAGAAACTGGTTCTGTGATTGCCACTGACCAGATGGACATAATTCCTAATACAAAGACCGGGTGAATGGAAGGTCATTTTTCCAACTACATTGCTCCTAACAGACCCAGGCTTCAGTCCTTCAGTTTTGCTGAGGTCTGGGATCAATCTATTCATGTCATAGACTTGCCTGCATATATACATTTTTCTGTATGAGTTTATTGGAATGAATTCACCTCAATTTTTGTAGAATTTTATTTTCATGTTTGGGTTACAACAGAGACAGAAATAAAAATCTATAGGTATTAAAGATATCTGGGGCTAAACTCTATCGTATATGTGTAAAGGCCTTATAATTTTTAAATAATAATAGCACATACCCTGGATTTGTGTTGTTGCTACTTTGGTTTGTGATTTTGTTTGGGATTCTGATATTTTTTCACTATAATTTTATATGTTTTGGTAAATGGATTATTTACAATTTATAATGATGAAGACAATAAGATCTTGTGTGCTCACAAGTAGCAGTAAGCTGTCTTGACTGAATTAAGAACCTTTTCATTCTGGCAAAAGTTATATAGTTCTCATTATATTTTAAATTTTACTTCTAATACTTGACTTTAAGAATCTTGAGGGTAGAATTTGTGTCTTATTCTTCTCTGTCCTCTATAGTGCTTAACATATTGTCAGCACAAACCATATCTTCTTTTCTAGATTTTCCATCTGATTGACATTCACCATTTTTCATGGCCACATATAAATATTACTACTAAAAATATCAATAAAGAACGTTTACCTAAAACTTGCTATATGTCAAGCACTACGTAAAGCCTGTTACATGGGTTATTTCAAAACATGGTTATACATATTAACCTCTCATTTTGTGGATGAGTACTATAAGGAACAGGTGGATAAAGTAACTTTGCAAGGCTACACAGCTACTGAGAATGAGTCAGCGAATATGCCTGTGGTAACCATACTTTTCAATTACTATAATACACTATAGTTTTACCCAATTTAGTCCAGAGTTTCTCTTATGGAAAAAAATACTCTTTTGGGGGGATTCCTTGAATGGGCTTTTTGGTTTGTCCATTTAGTCAATTTGGTTAACAAATACATGTATTGAGCATAACATGCCAGTTTGATATAGAAATAAACAAACTAGTCAAAATGCCCCCATACCTTCAAGGAGCCTTCATTCCAATGGGAAGAGAGGAAATAAATAATCACTAATAAATATGCAAGTCATCAGAGAGTGATAAGTGCTATACAGAAAAAGAAATCAAGGTGAGAAGGAATAAAAGTGTTTAGGGAAAAGGAGACTATTTGATCTTTTACATAGTATGAACAAGGAAACCCTCTTTGATAAGGTGAAATTTGAGCAGAGACTTGAAAGCTGTGAAGACCTGCAGATACCTGGAGAGAAAAGTGTGTCTGGCCGAGGGAATCACTGTGAGGAGGCAGCACGAAAAGCCTCCAGAAGGAGAAAACAATAGGAGGTTAGGTCAGAAAGTATCAAGGAAGGGCACAGGCTATGCAAGGTCTTGAAAGGGCTTGGCTTTTACTCCAAGAAGGAAATGGAAAGTACTTGGAAGTATGTGAGCAGAGGAAAGTCATGATTTGACTTATATTTTAGAAAGATCAGTCAGGATTCTGTGTTGCTAGGAAACTAGAGAAGACAATAATGGAAACTAGTTAGGGTGTACTAGTTAGTTGGCTACTGCAATCATCCAAGTGAGAGAGAGTGGAAGCTTAGACCAGGTGGTAGAGATGGATATGTTAAGAGGGGATCAGATTCTGGTCATTTTAAAGGTAGAGTTGCAGGATTTACTATTATTAGTGTTATGATTTATTTGTTTACTCATTAGATGTGGAATGTGAAAGAAAAAGATAAATTTAGGTTTGGCTTCACGTTTTTTCTTTCAAACTAAAGAAGAGAGTTGTGATTTACTGACATAGAGAAGACAGAGAGATGAGTAGAATCAGAGAAAATCAAAAGTTGGATTGAACCAAAATGAGTTTCACGGAGAGTCTGGATGGAAGAGTCGGAGCACAACAGGCACTAATACTACTTTAAGATGAGAGACGGACGAAAGTGAGTTTTAAATTGGTTGCTGTTTGGTTTTGTATGCTACCTCTGCAGGCATCCAGCTTCATGAGTATTTTGGGAGAAGAAAATGAGGACTATGTCCAGATAAAACTGGAGAGATTTAGTGAAATGGCTATGAATAGTGATGAGATAGAACTAGGCAATGAAAGAAAAAGCCCGAAAAAGGAATTCATAGTTACATTTTTAAGTAGACCTAAGTAATATCTTTGGTGTTAATTTTTTTCTTAATAGATTCTTAGATTAACCTATCATATATGTGTATATTACTACTCTAAATTTCCTTAATTTTTTAAAAAAGGAAATATAAAATATCTGTAGTACTTTCATTTTAAATATACTGCTCTATGAAATTAAATATGTATGTATGTATAGATAGCATATACATATATACATATGTTTACCTCTGAGGTAAAGATACAAAATATTTTCAGATATCAAGAAGTGTATATTTTGTACCTTTCCAATCAATTTACCTCCTCCTCTCCCAAGAGTATGTATACTGTTGGATATGGCTCCTGTTGTTCAAAATGAAGTCTATCAAGAATTCATTATTTTTATCCAGTGTAGTATTCCATTGTATGCTGATCCAATAATTATTTGTTCATTCTCCTGTTAATGGGCATTTAGGTTGTTTCCAGTTTTTGGTTCTTATGAATAATGCTCTTAGGTACATTTTGTACATGTCTCTTGAAGGATGTGTGCATTCATTTTTGTTGGATATATACATAAAGGTGTGTTGCCTGGGCTATGCAGCAGGTATATGATTAACTTTAGTAGGTATAGCCGAAACTTTTCAAAGTGTATTTGTACACATTTTACTAGCTTACACAATTAGTGGCAATGTCAGAGAATTGCCATTGCTCTAGATTTTGGCCAAAGCTTAATATTGACAATTTTTTTTAAATTCTAGTCTTTCTGTTGGCTATGTGTTTTGTCTAGATTTTAATTTAATTTTCATTTCACAAATGGATAATGATGTTGAGCATCTTTTAACGTTTTTATTGATTATTTGGATATCCTTATTTGTGAGGTAGCTTTTGAAGCCTTTCCTTTTAAAAGTTGGGTTATTTAACTTTTCTTATTAATTTTTAAGTTTTTAAATATATTGTAGATATAAACCATTTGTCACTTATGTGCTTTGTGAATATATTTTTCCACTATGTACTTGTCTTTTTGCCCTCAAGATAGATCTTTTGATGAACAATTCTTAATTTTAATGAAGTCTCTATATAATTTTAAATGATTAGAGTCTTTTGTGTTCTGTTTAACAAATCCTTTAATTCCAAAAGCTTTATTGTTTTCTCTTTTATATTTAAGTCATTAAGTCTTTTAGATTAATAATCTAGAATTTGTTTTTGTGTATGGCATGAGATACAGATCAATACTCATTGTTTGAACATGGATTTACAGTATCTCCAGCATGTTTGAAAAGATAGTTATTTCTTTGTTAAATGTCAGCAGCATCTTTATGACAAATCATATTGGTCATTTGTCCAAGTACCAATAACACATTGTAATAATTAGCTGTATAGTAATTTATAGTAATTCTTAACATTTGGTAAACTTCTTTAATATTGTTCTTATTTTCAAGAATATCTTGGATAGATTCTATATTTTCATATAAATTTAAAAATCAACTTCTCAATTTCCTTAGGAAAAAGTCCTGCCAGAATTTTGTTTGAGGCTAGGGTTGGGATTGCACTGAATGTGTAATTCTATCTATGGAAAACTGAAAGCTTTATTTAGTTTTCTTATCCATGAACATCACATACCTCTAGTTTTTCAAGAATTTATCTCAGTACTATTTGTAGTTTGAAGTGTATAATTTTGGTACATCTTTGTTAAGTTTACTTCTTGGTATTAGATGTTTTTAATGTAATATAAATGATATTTAACATTTTTTTCTCAAGAAAAAATGTTTTGTTACCACTATAATAATGATTACTTTTTGTGTATTGATTTGACTACAGAGACATTTCTAAATTCACTTATCGATTTTAATTCTTTGTAGTTTCCTTTGGGGTTTTTAAATGTATAATTGTGTTATCTGGGATTAAAGATAGTTTTCTTCTTCCTTTCTAATATTTCTATCATTTATTTTCTTGTCTTCTTCCACTGATTAGTACTTCCAGTACAACATTGAATGGAATTAGTGATAGTAAACATGTTTTTTTAATTCCTAAACTCAGGGGATAAATGTTGAATAGATCACCATTAAATATTCTGTTAGTATAATACTTTTTATAGATATTCTATCAGATTAAAACAATTTTTATACTCAGTTGGGTAAGATTTTTTTTGCTATAAATAGCTCTTAAATTTTTATCAAATACTTTTTTGCATCTATTTAAAATATCCTATGAGTTTTTCATTCATTTAATGTGGCAAATTACATTGATAGATTTCTTAAATGTTAAACTGACCTTGTATTCCTAGAATAAACTCCCATGTTATATTCTAGGTCATAATGTATTTTTTTAAAAATTATATATATATATATATATATATATATATATATATATATATAATCACTGAATTCTATTTGCCAACATTTTGCTGAGGATTTTTGCAGTAATGTTTAGGGGACATGGTAGCCAGTAATTCTTTCTTATAGTGCCCTTTTTGTGTTTTGGTGTTAAGAGTTATGCTGGCCTCATAAAACACATTAGCTATTGTTGTCTTTCCATATTCTCTGAAATAATTTAATAAATTTAGCTCTATTTTTTTTTCTGTTTGGTAGAATTCATCAATAAAGCCATTTAGACTGTTTTTTTTTGTTTTATTTTGGTAGAATGGTTTATAGCCTTCAGATTCTCTATTTGTTTTTGTATTAGTTTTGACCATTAAAGCAAACTTATCAAATTTATGGGCATAAAGTTTTAAACAAATAATAGCCTGAAAAGCTTAGCTGATTTCTCTTTCCCCTACTAGAGTCTGTCTGCCTACTATAAAGCCTGATTATCTGTTTACGTTAATCTTGGCAAGTATCTTCAGGGAAGAAAATGGTAGATGAAGGTTTTTCTGTCTGAGATTTTAGGATGTTTGGTCCTTTTTGCTTCATCAGTTCTGGAATGACTATAAGAATATGATTTTTAAAATAATTTATCTTTTTAAAAAATTGTTGCAGCAGAAGACATGACCAGCTTCATCTAATACCTGTATCTTGAAATTGAAGTTCCTCAGTGTTAATTTAAATAAAATGATACACTCCAGCATATGTTTAAAAGAGAAATTATTAGTCTTTTCATTTTATCTCTTTTATGTGAGAGAAGAAATGATTGGCACTCGTCCTCTGATGATTTGACAAGGAGATTCCATCAGAATTACAGATTTCGTAGTGTAAATTAAATTTAAATTTTACTGTAAATTAGTTCAGCCACTGTGGAAAGCAGTGCGGCAATTTCCCAAAGAACTAAAAACAGATTACCATTTGATCCATCAATCCCATTATTGATTATATACCCAGAGGAATATAAATAGTTCTACCATAATTTACCATGAAGACACATAAAGACACATTGAACATGTATGTTCATTGCAGCACTATTCAAAATAGCAAAGACATGGAATCAACCTAAATACCCAACAATGATAGACTGGATTAAAAAAATGTGGTACATATATAACATGCAATACTATGTAGCCATAAAAAAGAGCAAGATTATGTTCTTTGCAGCAACAAGGATGGAATTGGAGGCATTATCCTTAGCAAACTAATGCAGGAACAGAAGACCAAATACTACATGTTCTTAGTTATAAGTGGAAGCTAAATAACGAGAACATGTGGACATAAAGAGGAGAATAACAGACATTGGAGCCTTCTTAAAGGTGGAGGGTGGGAGGGAGGGAGAGGATCAGAAAAATACCTGTCAGGCACTATGTTTATTACCTGGGTGATGAAATAATCTGTATACCAAACCCCTGTGACACTAGTTTACCTATATAACTACCCTTCACATGTACCCCTGAACGTAAAATAAATAAAAATAAATAATAACCATTCTGACTGGTGTGGGATGGTATCTCATATGAATACTTGTAAGAACAGTTTGTGATACCTGAAGTATTTGCTTTACTCTGTAGCTTTAAGGTACAAGAATTAAAAAAAAAAACTCTGATAGAAAAAATTTTCACCAGCAATTAGAAAGGCTTTTAGTTGTTGTCTTCTTAGTGGAGTAGGCAGTGTATCAGTTTCATAATCTGAAGAAGGGCCTGTGTTTTTCAAAAGTAAAAGCTATAACTTTACAAACTCTAAGAAAAAAAACGTCATGACTGAGGTGCTCCAAATTAACTTCTCCCCTCAAATTAAGGGAAGAAAATAGGAGAAGAGGATTAATAAGAAAGTCAAGTATCAGAAATGTAATATTTTGCATCTGTACCATGAATACATACTCTGAAATATTGGAGAGGGATTTATTCTTAACTTTTTTTAGTTCTGTCATTGATCAGAAGTTTTGGATTTATTGAATAGTGGATTTGAATAAATGCAGCAACAAATTTTAGTGAGTTTCCTTAAATGTTGATTCTTTCACCAATTGCCACTGTCTCATTTTCTTTAGTCTCTCTAATTTGACTTCATTCCTTATTGTAAGGAGTTTTCGATATTGTCTATACAGGTCTAAAAAAAACCAAACACTTTTGTCTTCCTGAAGTAAAATGTTTGCCTCCTATATCTATGGAGTCACAGGAAATTGTTTGTGTTCACAGTTAAGCTTCCATAATACCTCACTTAATTTGCATCAGATTCTTTTAGTGGAGCACATTAACTTTCATTTCTAAAGATTCCATTGAACTTACATTCATTCATTCATGCAGAAATGTTTGTGTAAGTGTTACATGGGCAATCATTGACTAGACTTTCCACTGGCATCAGTTCCATTTAATCCAGTATATATATCTATTAATTAAGATCTCCCTTAAATAGTACTTAGAAGGATGCTACTAGACAAAAAGCTGCAGTAAAAGACCGTTCTGAGGCAGGATGTTGATTTCCTGCTTTACTGGTCTCTAAGGAAAAGGAGAATTCTAGCTGAAATATTGACCATTATAAATATAAGGGTCAAAATATATTTTGTTATAATTTGTGATTTTAAATACTGTATGTGTCGGAAGTGGGAAGGGGTGAAGTGGGGAATGAAAGTTATCAAGCTTTGAGTCCCCTTATTTCAGGGAGGATCACTCTAACTAGAATAAAATCCTTGAAGACAGGGAGAGTGTTTTAAAAACAACTATATGTCTGAGTGGTTGGGGACAAATAGTAGGAACTTACTATTTTTTTCAGTTATGTATTATAATTTGTCAGGCTGCCAACTTACCCAAAGATAGTTCATATCTGCAGGGGGTGGGGAGAGATAGTTGATATGTTTTGTTTACACTCTAAAAATTTAGGCATTATAAAGAGAGAAAGAATGTTTACAATATGCTCTTTAGACATTTAAATCTTTTTTGACAACAAAGGGAAAAGGCAGCCACCAAAACGAATAGCTGTGCTCCGGTGAGCAAGCACACCATGACTATGTATGGCTTCCTTCTGTGCCTTTCCTATGCGTCCTCATTGATAAATCACAAGCGATTCTTGCTCTATGTTGGTGAAAGGATGGAAAAAACCCAATGCCTATTTATTTTAAAAAGTCGATGATGAGGTTTTTTTTTTTTTAAGTTTAAAGGTAACACTTGAGTTCATTTAAGTTTGACTCCTTTCACCTCTCTACTTTTAATACAAGGTTTTCTGCTGTCATTTTCTTGGTGTTTGAAGTTGAGGTTTCCTGACCCCTGAGACTGCTCTCCCATCAGCATTAGTCAGACGTGGCTCCTGCGGCTCTGTCATGGCACCCTGGAGTTTCCTGGACACTTCTTGCGCTAGATGTATTGTTTCCCTTTCGGATCTCTGGCTGTGCAGAGAGGGGCAGCTCCTGTCAGAGATTTTTGACTGGATTGCCTGGGCGCCGTCACGTTTCCTGGTTACCCTGTCTAGGGATGCAGATTCAGAAGGAACTGTGCAACACTGGAATTTTTTGTGGTGAGAAGTTGGTAGACAAACATGAATCATCAGAGGATTTAATGCATCAGAGACAAAAATAAATAGACAATAAATAACTCTTTTTTATTTTTCATTTTTGAGACGGAGTCTCATTCTGTCGCCCAGGCTGGAGTGCAGTGGCATGATCTCGGCTCACTGCAACCTCGGCCTCCCGGATTCAAGGGATTCTTCTGCCTCAGCCTCCCGAGTAGCTGGGACCACAGGCACCCACCACCATGCCCTGCTAATTTTTTAATATTTTTTTAGTAGAGACGGGCTTCACCATGTTGGCCATGCTGGTCTGGAACTCCTGACCTCGTGATCCACCCACCATGGCCTCCCAAAGTGCTGGGATTACAGGCGTGAGCCACCATGCCCAGCCGACAATAAATAACTCTTTTAGCCTCTCACCTAAGGAGCATTTACGTGACTGTATGAATTAGTAATTGGTGAAACATTTCTTGAGCACCCATATATTAGTCCATACTCATGCTGCTATAAAGAACTGCCTGAGATTGTGGAATTTATAAAGGAAAGAGGTTTAATTGACTCACAGCTCCGCAGTGCTGGGGAGGCCTCAGGAAACTTACAATCATGGCGGAAGGCAAAGGAGAAGCAGGCACCTTCTTCAGGACGGCAGGATGGAGTGAGTGCAAGCGGGGGAAATGCCAGACGCCTATAAAGCCATCAGATCTCATGAGACTCACTCACTTTCACGAGACAGCATGGGGGAAACTGTTCCCATGATTCAGTTACCTCCACCTGGTCCCACCCTTGACATGTGGGGATTATTACAGTTCAAGGTGAGATTTGGGTGGGAACACAGAGCCAAACCATACTAACCTAACATACACAAGATAAAGCTCTACTGAAAGATATGAAAAGAATAAGATATAAATTCTTTGCTTAAGGAACTTACAATCTTTTAGTGGAAATAAAAAGTATATGATTGATAGTATTCTGGGGTATAAACTGCCATACAAAGGGTCTATTGGAGTTTAGACAAAAAAATCATCAGGGGCATCAGTGACGTCTTTATAACCTTACAATTTCCTTGAGTTTTTTTTTTTTCTCCATTAGATTATTCAGTGGCAGTAACAGGAGAGTTAAGTCAGATGGACTTGAAGAAGATAATTTTTTTTTTTCACTCATGTAACTGAAAAATCCAGTGATAGAAGAAAAGGCTTGCAGGCCTAACTTGATAGGGGCTCTGCCTACACTTTCTTGTAATTCTTTTTTTTTTTTTTTTTGAGACAGAGTCTCACTCTGTTGCCCAGGCTGGAGTTCAGTGGCAGGATCTTGGCTCACTGCAACCTCTGCCTCCCAGGTTCATGCAATTCTCCTGCCTCAGCCTCCTGAGTGACTGGGATTACAGGCATATACCAGCATGCCTGGCTAATTTTTGTATTTTTAGTAGAGATGGGGTTTCGCCATGTTGGCCAGGCTAGTCTCAAACTCCAAACCTTGGGTGACCTGCCCGCCTCAGCCTCCCAAAGTGGTAATTCTTTTATATTGTTATGAAGAATAAATAATTCAGTTATTATGAATTGAATGTGTGTCTCTCCACTTCCAGGCACACGTTAAAATTTGTACCCTTAAGATAATGGCATTGGGGATGAAACCTTTGGGAGGTAAATCAGTCATAAGATTGGAGTGTTCATGAACAGGGTTATTGCCCTGATAAAGACATTACAGGAGCTCCCTCACCCCTTTCCCCCAAAGTGAGGACACAGTGAGAAGTCACCATCTTTGAACAAGGAAGGGGAAAATAAGGTTTAAGTGTCCATTCTTTTTTGGTGCCCCAGGCACAAAATTTGCCAGCATGTTGATCTTGGATCTCCCAACCACAGAACTGTGCGAAATAAATGTTTATTGCGTAAGCTACCAAGTTGATAAAAAAAAATTTGTAATAGAATCCCAAATGGACAGAAATAACAATAAGTGAAAACACTTTACACACAAAGTAAGTAGTTAGTAAATGATAAAAAGGTTTATCATCAATATTATTAGTATTATAGGTATAAATATATTTAGGGTAAAAACTTAATATTTATGGCTATCTTACTTCCTGTGCCACTGCTCAGTTAACATTTAATAAACTATTAAAATCCATGTGGTAGTGCAGAAGTTTCAAAATTTTTGAAATCATAAAAAATTTATATTTAAAAAATAATAAAAACCCTTTATTGATTTAAATTGTGTTAATAATATCTACATTAAATGCATCTGCATATATTTATTATGTAGAGGATGAGTATACATATTTTCAATAACACTTAATAATTATGTCATAATTCTTAGGAGTCATCTTGATAATATAATAAGTAAATATTTTGATAGTAAGATTGGAGGTAAAGGTTATAGGATTTTTATTTAGTTTTTTAAGTGGTTCATGCCATAGTAAAATAAGAGAAACATCTTGAATTTCCTCATTCTAAGTGGTAATACTTCTGATCCTTCTTGGAAATTTGGAAACTTGCTGTATTTAAGAATAATTTGGAGAGAGAAGAGAGGGGAACTGGATTCTGAGATACCATCTACAAACAAACCTAGAAAGAAAGCAAATCATATCACAATATCACTGAAAGCCTAATTCACTTATATAACATTCCATTTTAAAGTAATTTCCAATTGAAATATTTCCAATTTTAATTCAAAATAATTCAAGATCAAATGTATGATCCACCACAGCTTTGTGTTTCTGGACCAGCCATCTCCACATCTCTATTCCCAGATTTCATTTTGTGTAACTCAGGTTGGGCTAAGTGACTAACTTGTACAGCCTTTAATTCTGTGATTTGACATTCCCAATATGCCATTTAATGTATGACTTTCCCAGGATGTCATGCCATTGGTAGAGTCTTGTAAATAACTGGCATGGACTCCAGAAATTCTAGCTTCTGAAATTCTTCCATCCTTTTCCTTTCTGTTCACCATTACCTTCAATAACATCTCATCTTCCAGGCCAGGCATGGTGGCTCATGCCTATAATCACAGAACTTTGGGAGGCTGAGGAGGGCAAATCACCTGAGGTCAGGAGTTTGAGACCAGACTGACCAACATGGTGAAACACTGTCTCTACTAAAAATACAAAAATTAGCTAGGTGTGGTGATGCAGTTCTGTAGTCCCAGTTACTCGGAGGCTGAGGCATGAGAATCACTGGAACCCGGGAGGCAGAGGTTGCAGTGAATGGAGATTTTGGACTTTTTGCCTAATGCCGATTCTGTTAACTGCTCCTCAGCTAGTAACTGCAGTCTCAACTGGAGGTGCTGGTTCTAGTGTTGACCTGATGCAGAATCCAGGACAGCACCCAGAATCCAGGACACCAGGTGCATGGAACTGCAGCATCAATCAGGCTTTGTTCCTTTCATAAGTGATACTAATACTTATTATTGTTATAGTAGAAACAATGCTTTCTATTTCTAGGCTGCTTTATAATTTATAAAGTACTTTCCCAATTATCCTTCTAAAGCACTGTGATTATATGAAAAAAAGATATTATTCTCTTTATCCTACAGACTACAAAAACAAAGTTTGAGAGGTAGGTATCCTACTCAATCAAGATAGTGTAAGTTAATAAATGGTAGACTTAGGAATCCAACCTGGGTTTTAATATATATGGTGTTTTAAATTTATCACTCTTCAAGTACTTATGTACATTTGCAAAGAAGCACTACTTGATTTATGTTCCCTCTACCATGACTTAACTGGCTTTGTGTGTGTGTTAGTGGTGTTGAATTTAGAAAGAAAAAGTACCAATGAGACTTGTCTAGGTCATAAGTTGGAGTTAGTGGAGCTATGTGGGTTTCACTGTATAAATTTTGGAGTCTCTATCTAAGTAATTTTACAGTTTAAGACATAAACCAAATGTTTAAAGCAAACAAAATTAAAGAAGAAAGAGACAGCAATGCTTATTTGCAACATGTATTTAACACATTTTACTTTCAGGAAAGTAACACCGAAAAGAGTACCTTCAGGAACAAAAATGGGGGAAAGCCCCTTTTCCAATCACAATTAATATCTAGCTGAAACACATGGTCAAAGGAGAATGACAGGCAACTGCTCCAGGTCTAGAGGGGTGGGGGACTCTATTTGTCTTATCTGTATAGTCTCTTGCAACTTACAAACTACTTTTCATATTTTATTTATGTACTTATGATTATAATCTGTCTAGCATATATTATTATATAATCTCCGTTTTAAAAAGTAGAAACTGAGCCCTGAATTTAGTGATTTTACCAGGGTAATATTTAATGGAACAGATTGATGCAGAGGAAAAGGTCATATTATTCCTTAAATCGTCTAAATCCTAAGCCATATTCTCAGTTCTTGACATATGAGATTTTCAAAGTTTAGGTTTCTTCTGTTTACTTTTGAAAATAAGGTTTAAGTGTCCATTCTTTATGTGAAAAAGTTTTGGAGGAAGGGTGTGCTTTCTTCTGCAAACAGTTGGATACATCACAACATTTTAGCCTGAAAATGATCAACTATATGCTATGATTTTTAAGAAACATCTAAAGACAAGTTGATATTATAAATTAAATTGTTCACTTGTGCCCAGTTAAACAAAATTAAGCTTATATAGGATAGATGGGAGGTAGGAGTGTATCGAATAGACAATGTAATTTAGAAAAATATTAGACATTTCCTTGATGAATTCTCAGAAAACTTTAATTTGTCTCATGTGGCGGTACGTTTTCTTCATTCATGCTCCTTCAACCACCATGAGTTTTGAACTAGATTTGGATTGCAGTTTTTAACCTTGTTGTATTGCTTTTCTCTATTGTCAAATTGTCCTCTTTTTCAAACACTAGAAACCTATGCCCCTGTTTATAAACCTATAATATACAACACTGTTCTTTAACATAATTTAAAATTAATTTAGGTCTCCTGATACTAAAAATTCCCAAGCAAATAACTCTGTATGGGGATGAAGATTCAGAGACCTGCTCCGATGGACTCTAAAGGCTCCTGACACTTCCCAGGAGTGGGCGTAATGTTAACAGTAAAGAGGGAGAAGGGGTTAACCACAAAAATTTTTGCAATAATATAAGAAGGATTTGTTCTGTTTTTATTTTAGGGGGTGAAGAAAAGACTTTCTCAACCTTGGAAAAGTCTGTTTTCTTGACGTAGGTTTGGAAGATTTTATTGCGTGCTCCCATGATTCTAGAGTACCTCAAGCCATCGGTATATTTCCTGATAGTCTTAAGTTGGAACAATATAGGGGTCTTAATGGCTGTACAAAAGTCATTTGTGCCACAGGAAACAGACATTTGGGAAGATGAGGAAAAGGGATAATTAGGTTTGAGGAAGGAAGAAAAAGGGATTTCAATAGCTTATATTTTAAAAAGGTGTAAAAGTACAATGGTGTAAGGAGCAGGATTCTGTAAGAAGGAGGATGAACCCAATGTGATAAGGAATTCAGGGCAGGGAGATTGGTTCACAACATCAGGGGTTGGAGTAGAGGTTCATGAATAGCCTCCCTTTGGCCTCAGTACCCATCTCTCCTGTTGCAGTGAATGAGGAATGGATGACATAATCAACAGTGATTAAGCAAGCTGCCCATTTCTGTAGGCCCTGAAGCACTACCACGTGGGCTAGCCCAGGAATCTTTTCTCCTGGACTTTGTGCATGGGACAATGAGTACCTCCTCTTCAAGTAGCAGAAGTGCTGAAAGCTACCGTTTTCTATCATTATCTGCTACCATCACTCCCCTATTCAGGGGAACAATGCTGTGTTAAACTAAGTTATTATGTAAAAGCCTTATGCTGCTGTGCTGATAATCAGAAATCTCCAACTTTATGTGGCCTAGTGTAACCAAGTAGGCTTGCTGGCATTTAGTGGTGAAATACATTTGCTTTAGAAAAAAAGGCACATTTAAGGTGAATTTGGGTGCTGGCTAATATCTTTTGACAGGTAAGGTTCTTATGTGATAACATTAACTGTGTCTTTGTGAGAGGTGAAGCTGGCTGGGCTTCTGGGTCAGGTGGGGACTTGGAGAACTCTTCTGTCTAGCTAAAGGATTGTAAACACACCAGTCAGTGCTGTGTGTCTAGATAAAGGTTTGTAAATGCACCAATCAGCACTCTGTAAAAATGGACCAATCAGCACTGTGTGAAATGGACCAATCAGTGCTCTGCAAAATGAACCAATCAGCAGGATGTGGGCGGGGCCAAATAAGGGACTAAAAGCTGGACACCCGAGCCAGCCCTGGCAACCCGTTCCAGTCCCCTTTGTTACCGTGGGAGCTTTGTTCTTTGCTCTTCACTTTTTGCAATAGATCTTGCTGCTGATTACTCTTTGAGTTTGCACTACCTTTATGAGCCAGTAATGCTCACCGCAAAGATCTGCAGCTTCACTCCTGAAGCCAGCGAGACCACAAACCCACTGGGAGGAACGACCAACTCCGGACACGCCACCTTTAAGAGCTGTAACACTCACTGCGAAAGTCTGTGGCTTCACTCCTGAAGTCAGCAAGACCACGAACCCACTTGAAGGAAGAAACTCCGGGCACATCTGAACATCTGAAGGAACAAACTCCGGACACACCATCTTTAAGAATTGTAACACTCACCATGAGGGTCCGCAGCTTTATTCTTGAAGTCAGCCAGACCAAGAACCCACCGGAAGGAACCAATTCTGGACACATTTGCACTTGATAACCAACTCCAATTTGGCAATTACAGGGACAGTTGAAGTAACTAAAAAGTATAGGCTGACATAATACCTAATTTCTTTAAAAATGATCTACTTAGAGTTACTCATCTCTATATAAAATACTCAGTGTATCAGAGTTTTTTAGAAAGTTGAAGACAATATAAACTTAAGCAGGTTATATTTGTTGATGGAGATAACAAGTATATAGACGCCCATATTATAAGGCAGACTAGTAAGTATCAAAAGACAGATACAAGCAAAATGTCATGGAAGCGCTTAGAAAAGCAATAAATCAGGAAAAACTTCAGGCAGGTGATACTATTTCAGACAAGCATTGAGAAGCAGTGATCTGAGAAGGAACTTACCATTATAAGTTGATAATAATAATTTTAAAAAACTTGGGTATAGGAAATGGCAGAGTGGCCTTGAAGAGCAGAAAATAGTTTACTTATTCTAGAGTTGGAAATATCAGCTTTGTGTATATATATTTACCAAATGAAGTTTCAGGCTTAATCTCTCTACATGTCTTTTATCTTTGTTTGCTTCCATGCTTAAAGACTTAGGCCTAGGCCGAGCGCAGTGGCTCAAGCCTGTAATCCCAGCACTTGGGAGGCCAAGGTGGGAGGATCACGAGGTCAGGAGATCGAGACCATCCTGGCTAACATGGTAAAACCCCGTCTCTACTAAAAAAAAATACAAAAAAATTAGCTGAGCGCGGTGGCAGGCACCTGTACCAGCTATTTGGGAGGCTGAGGCAGGAGAATGGCGTGAACCTGGGAGGCGGAGCTTGCAGTGAGCCGAGATCGCGCCACTGCACTCCAGCCTGGGCAACAGAGCTAGACTCCGTCTCAAAAAAAAAAAAAAAAAAAAAGACTTAGGCCTTAGGCAAGCTTAGGCCTGCCTTTAACTTGGGTAGAATAGTAAGAGGAGAACATAAAAGAATCAGCACAAATCCATCTGCACTCTGGGAAAAATAATTTGAAATATATGGGCCACTTACGAGATATGTTATATTACGTTATTATGTATGTTACATGTTTAAAAGTAAATACTTCCAGGCTGGGCGCAGTGGCTCACACCTGTAATCACAACACTTTGGGAGGCTGAGAGGCAGGTGGATCACGAGGTGAGGAGTACAAGACCAGCCTGGCCAAGATGGTGAAACCTCATCTCTACTAAAAATACAAAAATTAGCCGGGCTGGATGGCAGGTGCCTGTAATCCCAGCTACTCAGGAGGCTGAGGCAGGAGAATCACTTGAACCTAGGCAACAGAGGTTGGAATGAGCCAAGATTGTGCCAGTGCACTCCAGCCTGGGTGATAGGGTGAGACTCGGTCTTAAAACAAAAACAAAAACAAACAAACAAAACTAAGTACTTCTGAACACTGCTTACAGTGTAACAATGTGGAATGTGGGGAGATGAAACAATTTTGTCTCTATCTTTCTAACTCTTCAGGTTTGGAATTCACTAGAGCATAAGGTACATATGAGAGAATATTAGGAGTTAAGATTGGAACATATGTAGGTGGGAGAAATATTGTGGAATTTGAGTGTTTTCAATAAAGCAGTAATAATCACTAAAAATTGTTTATCTTGGTTGTAATATACTTGCACATTAGGATATGCAAAAATCAATAGGAGAGCATCAATAGACTCTGAAGACTTATAGTCTCCCAAGGGAAATAAACATATAAATAATGATAATTAAAGACAGTGTGATATATGGGAATATCAGAGAGAAATTCTTACTCTCGTTCCAGTGTGAATAAAATCTTTTCTTGCTTTCATTTATTTGACCCTGCCTAGCCCTTTGGTAACTGAATGATAACACAATGGAAGTATTTTGACAGCTGAGGAACACAGTAAAATTTTTCCAGAATGGATTTGAAACTAAGAGAAACTGTAGAACTGAGACCAGTGAAGAGGTTACTGCAAAAGTCTAGGGAATATTCTCACATTATTTTTCAAGTAGTAGCCATCAATGAAAAATTCCAACAAAGGTCTAGGAAAAGGTGATTTTTACAGTGTAAATGGGATGCTATCAAAGTGGTGCTACTGATGATTTAATTGAATTTTTGGTGAAGAGCTGAAGTATACAATCTGAGCTTCAATGACCTAGAATGAATTCCTCATGACCATACATATAAAAAGGAAAAAGAGCAGCCTTCTCAGTGTGGTGTCTGGGCATCTGAATTCAACAGACTGATTGCATAGTAACAACCTAGAGAAATAAGGTTTCAAGTTCAATCTCTTTACATGTCTTTTATCTTTGATTGGTTCCATACTTAAAGACTGATTCCCAAGCACAGGCACCTGTCATTAACGTGGGTAGCAAAAGTAAGAGAACATAAAAGCATCAGCACAAATCCATTTGCACTCTGGGAAAAATAATTCCAAGTTCATGGACCAGTTGTGTTTATTAATTTCCAGAGGACATCCTGATGACTAGAACTCTCAGTAGAAATACTACATCTTCATTTCATATTGGGTCACAGGACCCAGAATATGAATATAAATTTTTATTGTGTTCATCAGTTGTGAAAATACCTCCATGTATGTTGTCTTTCAGTTACCATGGACCAAGGGGCTGAGCAGACTCAAATGAAGCCAAGAAAATATTTATTTCATACCTAGATTATAGTAGAAATTTCTCTTTGATACTTTCAATATATCATACCCTGTCTTTCATTATAGTTATTTATGTGTCTATTTCTCTCAGCAGTCTGAATCCTCCAAGTGCAGATATTCTAACCTGTTCGTCTTTGCATCCCCTGAAATATTTAGCATAGTATTTTTCAAAGCATTGATTTTCAAGAAATGTTTGCTGATAATGACAGAATTAAATACACACATTATTTAGTCATCTGTTAAATTTGGCAAAGATGTGCAGATACTGTTTCTCTCTCTAGAAAAAGTTAATATGACCAGCATGTCCTAAGAACTTTTTATGTGTTACATCCTTTACTACTCACAATGATTCTATGAGATAAGCATTATTATTATCCTAATTTTACCAATATGGAAACTGAGATATAAGGAGATTAAACAGTTTCCCTAAGAGGCTTGACATATTTAATTGCCATCACAAACAACTCTGGAAGTTCATCAGGGCAAGTATCATCTATGTATTATTGGAGAAGAAACTAAAGCTCAGAGATGTGATTTCCCCAGGGACACAGAGCTCATAACTAGAAGGGCTTGCACTAGAATCATACTCTCATGCTTCTGATTCAATTGGTTTCTTCATTTGTGATCTGGGGATAATAATACCTACATTGCTCTCTTATGGGAATAATCAAAGTAAAGCACGTTATCACAAAACATATATTGAACGAATGTTTTCTTCTCAAGCATTATTATACCATGCTACATTTTTATTACATGATGACTAACATCAACAGCATCTCTCAAAACAAAAGCAAGCTTCTCTCTCAAGATATGGTTTAGAATTCTGTAATAGTTCCACTTCGGTAAAGCTTTATTTTTCTTTATCATGCTATCTATATTTTTCTTCCCCTATCTGATCAAACTTGAGTATCAATGATTCCATTTGATCATTGCTTACATTGAAAATCGAAATCTAAGTTGTTAAAAGAGCATCTCTAATTCCTCATACATGTCTTGCCTTTATTACGTTCTGAACTTAACATTTATAGTAATTGGTTGTAGTTAATTCTTACAATACTGTGATGCTTCAGCATCCATTTTGAATACAGGAAGCAGCCTCATACTGGAAGCAGAGCTCATACCAGAAGCAATGCTCAGCCACCCTTGATGCAGTTTCCAGTTTTACACCACACCTAAATGATTCAAGCCTGTGACCAGACATAAGAACTTAAAAGACATCTTTCCCTAGGAGGCCTTCAGCTTTCCCTCCTCTTTTTTTAAACAGACCATTCAGGCATTTGCCTGTGAACTTACAGTGACTCACACCCTATTCCTCTTTATATACTGTTAGTTGCCATGGGCTTCTCTCTCTCTCTCTCTCTGCCTGACTCTTTATTCTTGCCTTGCATGACCTGGGGACAGAGGACTGCCCTTCGACTCGTTATGCCCTCCATGCTCAGGATCTCTAAGTAAAAATCTTTGAAGTTGTTTCCTATTGTGGTGGTGTATTAAATCTGCGCCTTCCATCTGAAGAACCAGGAACTGTTTCAGGCCATTTCCCAACCTGACAACAGGGAGAACAAAAGGCCAGACCCTTAGCACCCAGAGCCAGGCATAAACTGGACATGGGTCAGACAAGAGCCACAAGGGCATCTGTCAGTATAAAGTTTCCTGTGTAAGGAAGCTCCCATGGTAGTGGTTGGACAACTAGCCATTAGGCCATTAGCCAGGAGAAAAAAGTATCCCAAGAGAGGCATACTGTAAATACCCACGCTCAGCTCCCCTTCATTTTCCATTAGGGGAGGGTTGCTAGTCTTTCTGGTTCTGAACCCCAATTTTACTGGGAGCTCTCAAAACCTTCCATAATTAATTTTGTTGATATAGTAGTCAGATAGTTTGCTTTCATTGTCTTTATACTTGGTCATCAAGTTACTAAACTCTTTAAAACTTTATTTAAACTTTATTCTAGCTTTTTCAGGTTTATCTATGAAATTTCACCAACCTTTGCTAGAATGTCATCTTTCAATCTTTGGCAACTACTGGAGACAAATCTTGAAATTCTGATGAACTTAATGGGTTTGTTGAGTGTTTTTGAGATCATTGACCATAAAAAAAGCACCAGAAATTAGTGCAAATTTTCTCTCAAAAAGGTTAATAGTATGGACAATAGCGTATTTTCTGAGAGTTATTATAAAGAGAGGATAGTGTCCTATTAATTTTGTTAATGTGTAATTGCTCAAAATTTCCTTGGCTTAATCACTCTAAGACTGCTTCTTTACTTACAAAATAAAGATGCATGCATTTGTTCATTTTTCTTCAATAAATATTTGTAGAGTGTTTTATATGTACCAGCCATAACACAATCATTAGATAGTAATAATGAGTATAACAAAAACAATATTCATAGAAATAACAAACCTTTATACAGCTTTTTATGGAATTAAATCATATGATTTATGTGGCAGTGCACAGCATAAGTACACCATATAATTTCAGATTATATTATGCGTACATTTTAATTTGCTATTAAAGGGATTTCACTCAGAACCATTACAATTTAAGTGAATTCTTGCCTTAGGTTTTAATTTTTTTTCAGACAGGCATGATAATTATACATACATATGCTTCTTGAAATACAAGATACCTGTAGGTTTTAATTCAATGCATTAACTCAGTGCTTCATGCATCTTCAAAACCCGCACCATATCAGTACCAACAGTAAATGAGCATGTTGTCAAATGCACATGCAAATCTAACAAAGAACAGAAAAAAAAACACTTTAGAAGTTTTAATTTTATTTCTTTAACTTGCTGTTCTTATTTAGTGGATCTTCAATTGTGTAACTTTTACTTTAAGTGCTCCTGTAGCTTTGGAGATTTTTTTCCATTGTTAACTACTCAGATTCATTATCATTTAGCACATATTTTAATTTTTTCAAATTACTAAAATACTTTCACTCCTTTGAAGATTTATACAAATATTATGTATCTTATGATCTTTGGGATAATCTGTATAACTAAAGATACAGGAGTATAGTCAAATATTTCAAGTGATTTTTGGGCTGGGATCTTAAGCATAAAATATTGGACAAATATTGGATATTCAACATCATTTGTTAGTGGTTGCTAGTTTTATGTTATTATGTACTTCAATGTGAAAGCTTGGTTAATTTTTTTTCCTGATTTGTGTTGAAGGTACAAATAAATTACAAGACAAATGTGGTATTTTATTAATAAAATGGAATTATTACTCAACCTTCAAAAAAATGAGATTTATCCTTGTGCCATAACATGGAAAAGTGGCCATTATAGATTGTGAATTGAAAAAAATAAATTTTGGAATACTATATATAGTATTTTCCAATTTGTTTAAAATTAGGCATTAAAAATATGTGGGAGTACATATAAAACTTGTTTCTCTCAATAGAGGAGAACTGAATCTGCAGTCTATGCAGGAGGCTTACTTCTGTGATTTTATTTTTTACCTTGTGTAGGCATATCTTTGTAAATTATAAGAAACTTACAAAACATAGCATGAAGCTTATAAAAAGGAATAACCACAATAAAATATATTGTATACTTTATTAATTGATTCTTCTTCTTTTTTTTTTTTTTTTACTTATGACTTTAGAACTAATAGATCCAATAGATTTTTGGCTCTTGGAGGTTACCCAGTCCAATTTCCAATGGCTCCTACTGAAATTGAGGTTGAGTGAGCAGCCTAAAATTATTCAGGTTAATAGCTGAGTAAGGAATGGAACCTTGGTTAGGTAGAACTTAAAATTTCAGGGTGCATGGTCCCCTACTGTCTCTCTTCCTTCTTTCAGCTTCAGTTTTGATGTCTAGCTAATGTCTATTTAAGGAGATATCATGTCTAGTCATATATGTCAGTAGAGCTCCTTTTGTAAATAAAGAAGAAAATTCAATCCAGAAGACACTGCTGTACCTGGACAAAGGATGAAGAGCTGAAGAGCTTGTAGATATTGAAAGAAAGAAGTTACTTTGGAAGTTACATGGTCATTTGGGAAATTTGGAAGGTCAAGTGATGTGATATATGATATATGTGATATAAAATAAAAATTTACACATGAAAGTAGGGCCTAGAGAACTGCACCAGATTCTGATTAATCAGTTACTAATATTACTCTGAATATTTCAAGTTTGTATTATGAACAGAAACCCATTTGAGTCAGTAATTTATTATCTAAATATAATTTTAATCAGTAATTTATTATCTAAATATATTAATTCCAGTTTTACCTTTACTCATATCATCATAATAACCTCTTAGTGGCTGCTTACTAATTTTTTAAATATTATCTTACCATCTGAACAGCCAAGTGCTTAGAAATATACAGATGGACCTGATATTAAAGATGATATGTACCTACCCTTTATGGTTTTGTGCATAGCAATGGGAATTATTTTCTACTTTTGGTCTTATTATTTTGATAAATAATGACATGATTTTTATTTTACATTAAGCAGTGTTACAACTATACACCTGCAGTCTGTGGCATAATACAGTTGCCTGCCCTCCCTCCCTCCCTCCCTCACTCCTTTCTTTCTCTCTCTCTCTCTCTCTTTCCTTCCTTCCTTCCTTCCTTCCTTCCTCCCTCCCTCCCTCCCTTCTTCCTTCCTTCCTTCCTTCCTTCCTTCCTTCCTTCCTTCCTTCCTTCCTTCCTTCCTTCTCTTTTTCTTTTTGAGACAGGGTCTCACTCTCTCTCCTAGGCTGGAGTGCAGTTGTGTGATCATGGCTCACTGCAACCTCCACCACCCTGGGCTTAGATAATCCTGCTACCTCAGTCTCCAGAGTATCTCAGACTACAGGTGCATACCACCATGCCTGGCTAATTTTTTGTATTTTTCATAGAGATGAGGTTTCCCCGTTTTGCCTAGGTTGGTCTTGAACTCCTAGGCTCAAGTGATCCACCCACCTCGACCTCCCAAACTGCTGGAATTATAGGCATGAGCCAATGCAGCTGGCCCATTTGCATTTATTTCTGTAGCCAGGTAACATAGTTGAGTAAGTTAGTTAATATGAATAAAATAAACATGTGAGTTCAATAAGTACATAGGTTTTTCCTAAAATCTTAGTCAAGCCCAGTTTCATAGGTCATCCAGGGCACCTGACATGGGTCAAACTAATTTGTTAACTCTGGAAAATAAGTTACCATGATGAGCTCACTCTGTATAGTAAAAATATTTTTAGGAAAGATCATTTGAAGATCACTCCTGGGTACTCAAGCCTGCAAAATTGTACTTTTATAGAGGCAAACCATGGACAGTACTTTTCCTCTTTAATGGAGTCTCCTATCTTTGTAATCAATAAATATATATAATCATTATTAAAATAAGATTCTTGATTTTTTGTAATGTAAGTTCTTGATAAGATCCAAAATACCACGATTTTCCACTTTTAAAAGCAACTACCAGATTTAGAGGCATTCTTTGTTTTTCTTTAATTTCCTGTGCTATTATTTTCCCACCCTGAATTCTGTTTTGAAGCTCTTAGCAGCTTTTTTCCGGGTAAGATGTTTTCACGCCCAACAGAAAACAACCACCAAATAAGAATATATTGTTATTGCAGTTACTTGATTCCATGTCCAGCATCTCGGGTCACCTGGGGAGAGACCTCTGGTAACCTCAAATTTTGCAAAATGAACATTAGGGTGAATTTGTGATATATTTTTGTGTTTTATTAATTATATTCTTGTTTCCCCCACTTTTGTCTTCTATTTTTGTCATGGTATCTCTCAAGTCTTCCTGTTGTATTTCTACAAGATAGCTCTTCCTCTTAATTGCACAGTCCCAGTGTGTGTGTTTGTCTGTGTCTGTTTGCATTCTTATATGCCCGCACTTTTACAAAGAGTGAGTTTTTGCCTGTCAAAGGGCTCTAGGTTAATAGCTCCTTCTTGAGCCAAAGGAAAATTAGAGTTGGATTTAAGGTCTTATAATCAGAGGAGAGCCTGTGCGCTTCTCCAGCCAACTTGGGTTCTATCGACTTGACCTCTGTAGGAGAAAGTTCCTGGAAAAAAAAAATGAGATACTGCTCTGTCTTTCACTCTCAAGTAATTGAAAGCCCCAAATGGGAATAAGGAGCTGGAGAGATATAAGGCATACATTCCCTGGACATCTAAGTGCACAATTTTCTTGTCATCACAATATATCACTGTGTACATTATGCTGACAAACTCCACATTTCTTGGTCTCTCTTCAGTCTTTTTGATTGGCTATCAATAAGCAAAGGGAATGAGAAAGGCTCCCTTGAATTTCCGTAGCTACAGCGAACCCTCTTTTTAGATCTGGCATTGTCTTTGAAAACAAAATGATGAATTCAAGCATTACAGTGTCTTGAATCTCAAATATTCCAGTAAGTTTCCTTCTTTGCTCTGTTCAAAGCACCCATATTTTGTGTCTATTGTTGTGCTACATTAAGGAGTCTCAGTGCATTTCCTCTCTGCATTTCCTTCACTTGTCTGTGCCAGCCTTTCTTCTGCTTCATCTTCTTTTATTAAGCTTTGTTTTATTTCTGAGATTGAATTCTCAACCTTATAAAGAGGAGGTGGCCTCACACTTATTTTTATTTATTTTCTCTTGAAAGTGGCCACGGCAGGGCGTTTTCGCTGTGCTATACTTGGCAACTGAGTTCTGCATGGCAGATGAGTTGTTTTCTAATTGCATCGTATCTAGTAGCTATCTAGTTTTGTCTTCAGTAGGAGAACTCAAACACTATAGTTTTGAAAGTTAATTCAGGGCCATTTATTTTGAGTTATGTTGCCTTTTGCTGTGATATCTCTTGGAGACTGACATTTTACTAAAACGTAGATTAAGTTCACGCAACACATTTTATTATGTCTCTATTTATATACAGCTAGCATTAAAGACCTGAAGCATATGACCCAAATCCTTACCTACAAGGGATCTTGCAATCTAGTTGGGTGAATAAATATAAGGATTTTTTAAAATCTAAAAATACCAGTGGGGCTCTATTTTTAAAAAGTCATGATACAGGAGTGACCTCATATGTGCTAAATGCATTGTGTAAGATTAGCTCTGCCCTCATGTGATAAGTGAGATTATAGTTATGCAATTTTGATCTTATGGAACTATAATGATTATAAATTTCAGATGGCCTGTAGGAGGAGAAAAGGAGATAATTATAAGTTCATAATCAGAAAAAGCTTGGGACTAGAACTGGTCCTAGGAACTAAAGTGACTATGAAGCTGAAAAGCAGGAGAGACAAAAATAAGAGATGAGGAGGGTGGAGTGCGGGTGGAGGTTCTAAAGAGAAGATTAGATAGTATATCCTGGATGGAACTCATGACCCTGGGAATAGATCCAAATCAAGTTCATCTCACCTTTAAGGGCAGCTTGCTCCGTCTATCATAAATGCGGGAAGTGGAAAGAGCATGCACCAAATTGGCTTTAGAGACCTGAGTTTGTATCATGGCTCAGCTACTTCTTAACTATATGACCATGACCTATGTTTTCTCAGCTGCGAAACTGGAGAAATAACTACTTTGCAGTAATGTCATAAAGATTAGAGCTCCTGATAGGATGCCAGGCATACAGAGGAGGCTGAGTGGTGGCTACAATGCATGCTGTAGCTCAGGTAAAGGAACTGAGTCACGTGTATTGTAGAGCCTATTCTTAAAGCCAATCTTTCGCTAAACGTTTGTGTTTTAGTATTTTACATTTTAAGGTTTTTGATTTTTCACATGTTGACCTTCTTTTCTATTGCCATTACATTCTAAATGATGTTACAACTTAAAAAGTGGGGAAAATGTTCTTAGCTGAACTAAAGAGAAAAATAATTTGTTGTTCAAACCAGAAAGTAAAGCAATTTTAGAGGTCAGGTGTAGGGGGCAGGGGTGTGGCATCAGCTATCTGGATAAAAATGAGGAATTAAGAGAATAGCAGATAACACTAGTACACAGAGTAGTAAAGTAAGATTGGTGATGATTTTCAATCCACCTCTACTTGGGCTATTTATTCCCTTTGTCTTAATTTTTTCTTTCCGTCTGATGTTCTTTGGAAAAAATCAGAGTGTGGCAAGTTGGTCTTGCTCATAGGGGTGCTAGAAGAAGTTACACTTACCCAATGCATTGGATATTAGATATACTCAAGATAACTGTCAGGTCAAGTGGTGTGAAGACAGGGAAGATTTTGGAGCCAGTAATCGGGAGTATAATGGGGGTAGGAAGAGAAGCCAAAAAACGAAGTCTAAAGTAGTGGTTCTTAACTCTGGCTGTATGTTACAGCACATATGGTCCTTTGGAAAAACACTGAAGCTGGTGCCCCACATTCAGAGATTCAGATATAATCAGCGAATCAGATATAATAGGTCTGGATGAAGCTTGGGCATTGCTATTTCTTCAAATCTTTCTAGATTATTCCAAAGCACAGGCAAGACTAAAAATTAATATAAACTAAAGTAAGGGTCCCTAGTAGATCTTTTTCATGTATGATGCGAAGCCCAGGTTCATAAAATTAAGGGAATAAGAGCAAGTCCTTAACGTACACACACACACATACACACACACACTCACACACACAGGCACACACTTCAAGTAAAAACTAATCCTGATGCTGTTCCAGATCTTTGTAGGATGATGTGTGGATAGGCAAACTAAGAAGTAGACTTCTTTTTTCCCAAAGAAATAAGAAAATATACACTGTAGTTTTCTAATCTGGTTAAATTATTAAGTCGAAATCTTATATCTGCTAGGGAGTTAGATGTAATTATACTCTATTTTGCGAAAAAAAGTAGCTATTTCTTCAGTCTCCATAAAAATGGGCTATTGGTAGGAAGATAAAGCAAAGAATAAGGCAAAAAGTTTCTGGGACTTAGCACTCAGAAGACTGAATTAGAGAGAGACCAGGAGTCCGGGAAAGTGGGTTATATTCAACTGGGCAGACGTGGAAGAGAGTGCAAAAGGCATCCTCACCCAGCTGAATACACAGTGTATCACAGTGTTGCTTCTAAAACCGAGGAATCAGGGAGTTGACCAGGAACAAAGCAGGGCCATCATGACTGAAGGAAGAAAAACAAATGGAAAGCTAAACTATGTAAGCATCCAGGGAGTGTGTGAGATTAAGCAGTAAGTGCTTAGAAATGTAGCAGCAATAGTAAGTAATAATGCTATAGAAAGTATCATTATAGTTATTTAGATGCAAGCAGTTAAATGAAATTAGGGTGTCAGTTCCCAGCTGTCAGAACAGAGATTACAGGAAGATTCTGATGAGCCTGCGCGTTAAATAGTTAAAAATGCTTCAAGAAATGTAACAAAGAGGCAGTTTCAAAATATTGTAGATACCAGAGAGTAAACAGTCAATGATGGTGTGATCCAAACAGAAAAAAAAGAGGCAGCTTAAATTCAGAGTTAAAGAGCGACAGCTCAAATAGGGCCAGACTCAGTTAAAAAAAAAAATGAAAAAAGAATTTGACATTTGTATTTCAAGTAGTAGAAATGTATAGACTCCTTTAGTAATATATTAGATACTTATGAAATGACTATAGCCCTTTTGCCACTGCTTGTTTTGATTATTCATTCATTTTGAGCACCTACTATGTTTGAGGCACTGATTTATCCCTTTTCTAGGCTTTAGAACTTCCCATCCTCCTTTTTTAAAATTAGAAGCAATATATTGACTGAATATTCAGATTATCTACTCTTTTATTTTTTGAATCCAATCATTATCTATGATCTATTAGTTTTTAATGAATGTTAAAGTATATATGTTGGTGGGTAGAGTAGTCTGTGTGTCAGGTGATCCTCCTCTCTTAATCTTTATGTGGGTCTGGGAGTATGATATGCATTCTCCTACCAGCTATAGTTGTCTCTGAGTTTTATTTTGGCCTTTGGTAATCTTGCATATTTAGCATTTGTACTGATACCTCTACATCTCTGCCCATCTCCACCCTGCCACCCCAGTGTCTGCATGGTTTACCTCTGGTCTGAATTATGCATTGTGCATTTACCTTTCCCTTATTGTAGTTTTCTTGGCTTTGACAGATCATCTCCTACTGACCCCAATTTAAAGTCATACTACTAGTTAACTCTGGTAGAATTTAATGTTCTGTGTCTGACTGAAGCAATATCTTTATTATAAAGCTGCTGATGGTATAACTTTACAGATCTTCAGGTGGGTCCTTGGAACTACTTCAGCACAACTCATGACCCAAAGGAGTTAATATTGTGTGTGTGTGTGTTTTAATGCCATAGCCATAAGATGTACTTCAGCAATCGTGTTCCATGTTTTTAACTGTCTCCTTAAATCTTACTAAACAACGGTGATTCTCAACTTGTAATGTTTGTCTCAGAAGAAATAGCCTTTCTATAATATGGAATTCTTTGATAGAATAACGGGGACTAATGATCACAATAAATAGAAATAAATATAGCCAACATTTATTGAATGCTTACTGTGTGACAGCATGTTTTATCTCATTTAATTATCATGAAATAATATATGAAGCATATACTATTTAAGATAAGTAATGTTCCTGAGGTGATACAGCTAGTATGTAAAACTGTGTTGCAGGCACAAAAGTTAGAGAACCACTACCTAGGTATACATTCGATATTGCAAATGAGAGACAAAATTATTTTTTTCAGAAGAAAATCTACATTTAATTAAAACTTGTTTGTTTTTGACACCTCCAAATGATCTCTACTTTTAATTTAAATTTAAAATAATTATTAATCTAAAAATATTAATAATTTGCTATTATCTGTACTATATGCACAATTTTATTTTATAAACTAGTTAGATAGAACCCTGATGTAGACATTTACATATAACAAATAATCTATTGTCTTAGGAAAACATGTATAATCTACAATGTCATGTTTTGTATATTTATTACACATTGCTTCATATTCTTAACAGAATGGAGACTCACAAACTCAACTTGAACTTTTGGAATGGTGGTGTAGTCTTATATAACTCAGCAGAGTATCAGTATTTGATGGTAAAGAGCATAAAAGTAATAGGCTTAATATTTACCATGACATTTTAATAAAATGTAGTTTTCCTGGAAATATAACTTCTTTATTAAAGTTATTTGAAATGGAGAAATATGACTTTCCTCATACATGTTGAGAATACATATTCTGCATGACTTCATGCCATGTATTGTAAACTCTCTACAAAGGTGCATATTTGAGAGTTTCCAGTTATCAAGATTCCAGCAAGAGTATTCTGAAACTTTTCCAAAGGCTGTGATGTAGTTCTTCTAAAGTGACCTTTGACAGAAGTATCATTTTGTGTTTTGTTTGTTTGTTTGTTTTGGAGACAGAGTCTTGCTCTTTCACCCAGGCTGGAGTGCAGTGGTGCGATCTCGGCTCACTGCAACCTCCCTCCGCTTCCCAGGTTCAAGCAATTCTTCTGCCTCAGCCTCCCAAGTAGCTGGGACTACAGGTGCACGCCGCCATGCCCGGCCATTTTTTTTGTATTTTTAGTAGAGATGGGGTTTCACCATGTTGCCCAGGCTGGTTGCGCACTCCTGAGCTCAGGCAATGCACCCGCCTAGGCTTCCCAAAGTGCTAGAATTACAGGCGAGAGCCACCGTGCCTGGCCAGATCATTTTAATGTTGATTACAGTTAGGTATTTTATGTTTTACTTCTTTCAATGATTTGAAAGCTATTGTCATAAGTATTTTTAATATAGTTGCTGCCTCCCCATTTCTGGGCCTAACATAAGTTTTTGAAATCCAATCATACCCCATCACCTTTGGCCTAGTTTAAACTTCCCCTCCCTTTGTGGGTTGTTTGTGATACAGCCCTCTTGTTCCTCTTCCCACTAACTCAAAACACAGCACACCTACAGCTGCTGACCGCGATAAAAACCCAATGATCAACAACAGAGTCACGTAAATAAGTTCCCCCTCACACGTGTTTTCTTTAAAGTAGCAAATCTACAGCTCCCACAGGAAAGCCTAAGGAATAATGCCCATGGAGGACTGTAACAAAGGCATAGTCCCACAGACTCTCTCTCTTTCTCTCTCTCTTGACCCCCCACCTGCTGGCTGAGCTGCCTGTCACCTGAACTTCCCATAGGCCTCCTATTGGCACTCTTATCTCTGGGACATGTAAGTAATATTTTTTTATATACATTTTGATTTTCTCTCCTCGTTGTTTGTCATCTGACTGATAGAGCCAAACCTAACTTTACTCCTATCAGGGGTCTCTTAGAGAGTGAATATCTTGGCTTATGGCTACTCTTGACAGAGAGACTTCAAGATCAAATTAGAAAGAAACCTTAACAAGAAAATAACAACAGCTGCTTTTTTTTTTTTTAGTAATTTGAGTTTTATTTATACTTTATAAGAGTCTTAAAAATGATAGATTCTACATGATTATTAAAGTACACTTAATTCGTAGTGGTCAGATGACAGACTATGAGATCAAAGAATAAAAGAAATGGCAGTAATAAGCAAATGCTAATTACACAGATTATATGGCTACATCTTGGGTGTCAATGAAGAATGAAAAACTATCAGGTCCATACCAATGCAATAATGAAAAATTTAGTAAGACTTGGAACAAAGTAGGAGACTGAGTACATTTATCTTCTTTTACTTCTGCTCCAAATTTCTTGAGCTGAAAAGATCTATAAACAAATACCAATACTTCAATACACTAATAAATAAAATAGATTCCATAGTTATATCAGATATTTAAGGGATTCTCAAAAGGCATAAATTAGCCTGAATTAGAGCAAAAAAGAACAAAATGACTAAAGGTCCCTGTTGGAGGAAACTGCTCCAGAGGAAGGATTGCTTTTAGGGGAATGGCCTTCTCAGAAGTGGATGCTGGAGGAATCGTAATGATAAATAGCTGTGGAACGGTGTTTAAAACAGTTAGGGTTGTTGATTATTCCTTTTTCCTATGTCTGTGCTAAACCTTAGGCACCAAAGGTATTTGCACTGAGACTAAAGCAATGAATGTTTGTATGAGATTCAGAAAGTTATGAGCAAGAGTGGGCAGCCACTGAGCCGCATAAGTGAAAAGAAACTATCCCCCAGACTGAAAAAAATACCAACAACTCAAGTGCAGTAAATCATGTCCCTTTCCCAAAATCATCACAGACAGGCTACAATGAGCAGAACAGTATCCACACAAGTCCATGGGGAATCTTACATGCAAAGATGAGCAAGCACTCAGTAATCACCAAGGTTTGATTGAAACCAACAGCATGAAATGGTGGCATCAAAATCAATAAACAGGGAAGGAGAAACAGGGTTAGTGTAGCAAAGAGGATAATATTTTACATTAAGTGTACTGAATAATTTTAGATAAATTTGGAAGGACTTTGCATCCAGAAAATTCTTGGAAATTAAATATGATAGCTGAAATGTAAAAGTGCCCCCCAAATGGAATGAATTTGGTTAAAGATAGATTAGAAAATAACAAAAAGATTTTCACAGGATGCAATGCAAAAGGACAAAAGGTTTAAAAACACAGAGTAAAACTGAGACAGAAAGAATAAATTAAGATGTTCAAACATGTATTGTTAATAAGTAAGGTGCAGAGAACAAAGGTAAAGAAAAAATCAAAAGAGTAACAAAAGGTTGTTTCAAAGGGCTGAGAAAGATACTTTTTGCTTTTGGTGAAAGGATTCACTGAGCATGCAATAAAATGAATGAAAAAAATCAGATTCTGACAAAGTGTGGCAAAATGTCAAAATATTAAGGATAAAAATAAAACCAAAAGATGTTTACAGAGAGAAAACCGGTTTCTTGCAAAGCAAGATTGCTTGCTGTTACAGTACAATGAAGGAGATTTATAATATAAAAAAGAAAACTATAAGCTAATGTCATTAACAATCACATGCAAAACTTTAAAAAAAAACTAGTAAGTAGAATCTAGCAATATTGAAAAAGAATATTATGACTAATAACATATACATCTTATAAATGCAAAAATAATTCAATTTAGGAAATTTATGAAAGCGATGTACTGCATTACATTTTATTGAGAAGAAAAGTTCATGATCACTCTGGAAAAAGTTGAAAAGAAAATAGAACACAGTATTTGATGTAAATTTCTAGCAAAATAAATGCACTTAGTCTGATAAGAGATGGGCTTAAGGTAAAGTATACCTATCAGAGACTCATGGAAAATATAATGATGATATGAGGTTAGAAATAATTCCATTAAAGTTAAGAACAGAACAAATATGCCAATTATCATAACTACTATTCATTATACATTGGACTTAATGATATAAGACAACCAAACAAACTAAAAAATTTAGTTTCTCAAGTATCTCCCTGTATTTCTACTCAATATTTCTGTAAACTTAAAGCTTCTCTAAAAATGATTGATTGCACCAGCACTTTGGGAGGCCAAGGTGGGTGGATCACATGAGGTCTGGAGTTCGAGACCAGCACGGCCAACATAGTGAAACCCTGTCTCCACTAAAAATACAAAAATTAGTTGGGCGTAGTGGCACACACCTGTAATCCCAGCTACTTGGGAGGCTGAGTCAGGAGAATCACTTGAACCCAGGAGGCAGAGGTTTCAGTGAGCCAAGATCGCACCACTGCACTTCAGCCTGGGTGACAGAGAGACTCCTTCTCAAAAAAAAAAAAAAAAAAAAAAGGTGATTACAAAATAAATACATTAGACATCGTTAAATGGTTTTCAGAGTGTTTTTATTAATTTAAATTTCCACTATCAGTGATTGGTATTCCCATTACTTCAAATTATTAACAACATTTGGTATTGCCAGTCTATAATTTTGGATGAATTGGTATATGTAGTGTTAGCTCATTGGGGTTTTAACTTGCATTCTCCCACCCACTAGTGACTTATAGTATTTTTCAACATTTGTTTAGTCACAAGTCAAATGTTCTTTTCATTACATGCCTATTAAAGTATCCTGCCTACTTTTAAAGTTTGCATTACTTGTATTTTTTCTTATTAATTTGTAAAAGTTCTTTATAGTATCCTGGATACTACATTTATTGTATGTATTGCATATTATTGATTATATGTATTGCAAATATCCTGTCCTATCTTGTGCTTGTCTTTGCCCTCAATGTTATAATTTGATGAACAGGAGTTTTTTTCTTAAGTGAAAGCCAGTTTATTAAGAAAGTAAAGGAATAAATAATGGTTGCTCCATAGAGCAGCTAGGAGTTCTTAATTTTAAGTTTAATGTAGTCTTTTCCTTTATAATTAGTATATTTTGTGTCCTGTTTAAGAAATATTTATCTATTGCAAAGTCATAAAAATGTTCTCTAGCTTCATCATTTAGAAGTGTCACTATATTACTTGTCATATTTACATCTACAACCTATCCAGAATTAATTAATGTTAGTGGTGTAAGGAACCACCAAGTTTTTTTTATATGTAAATCCAGCAACTCGACATCATTTATTGAAGGATGTGCTTTACACATTACAGTGAGGAGCTATTTTTGCCATAAATGAAGAACTAACATCTACACTGGAAAGGTTCTGGATTTGGAACTTTTTGTGCATTTTGTTCTGTTTCATTGGTCTATTTATCTTTCTTTATTCCAGTACCAAAGTTCTAAATTGCTGAAGTTTTGAAATTGTTTTTCTTATTAACTAGTAGGATAAATTCTCTTACTTTATTCTTTCTTGAGATTGTCTTGGCTATTCTTTGCCCTTTGCATCTCCATATACATTTTAGAAACAGCTTGTAATATCCTGTAACAAATCTCTTCATATTTTGATAGGGTTTCTGTTAAATCTATAGATATATTTGAAAATATTTGATATGTTTATTATATTGAGTCGTCTAATCACTGAACATGTATACTACTAATTTCTAATTTATTTAGTTCTTACCAATTTCTCTTGATAAGTTTATATTTTGTAGGTGGAGGTTTTGCATATCTTTTAATTTATTGGAATTTTATGTTTTTTATGCAATAAACTAGTGAACAAGTTTAGTTTTCTGTTTTTTGATATATATGGAAAATACAATGTAAATGTTTTATATATAGTTAAAAAGAATGTAGATTTTGTATTCATTGAATTCAAAGTATTATACATCCAATCATTAATAATTTTTAAAGTGGTGCTGGTTATTGCATATATTAAGGTGAATCTTAAGATGATGCTAAGAAAAACAGCCTTTATGTTTTATATTAAAAATTTGTTTTATTTGTTCTTTTTTTTCGCAAAGATATGCATTTTTGTTTTTTTTTTGTTTTTTTTTGTTTTGTTTTGTTTTTTTTTGTTGTTGTTGTTTTTTTTTTTTTTTTTGAGACGGAGTCTCGCTCTGTCGCCCAGGCTGGAGTGCAGTGGCGCAATCTCGGCTCACTGCAAGCTCCGCCTCCCGGGTTCACGCCATTCTCCTGCCTCAGCCTCTCCAAGTAGCTGGGACTACAGGCGCCCGCCACCACGCCCGGCTAATTTTTTTTGTATTTTTAGTAGAGACGGGGTTATCACCGTGGTCTCGATCTCCTGACCTCGTGATCCGCCCGCCTCGGCCTCCCAAAGTGCTGGGATTACAAGCGTGAGCCACCGCGCCCGGCCGCATTTTTGTTTTTTGCTTTCAGAGCCTAAGGTGATGTTCTGTTCTTGCATGGGCATTAGATTCTAGCTGCAGTATGCTGCACATGTGTAGGGTTCCAGGAAGCCAACAGATAATTATGGGGCCTGTTCATACCTTAGGGCTCTGGGTTGAAGTTCCCTCTTAATTTATGACACTTTTTTGTTGTGCTTTATTCCAATTGGTCTTGCCTATGTATTATTTTTTGTTTGTTGCATTATATCTAGGATCCCTTCGTTTGAGGTAGGATATGGAATTGCATCCACTCTGATGTGTTGCCAGCAGTGTTCTCCAGAAGTTCTTCCTTCTTTTCTTTTTTCTTTTTCTTTTCTTTCTTTCTATTTATTTAATTTTATTGGCATATATTAAATGTATATATTTTGGGGTACATGTGATAATTTGATACACTCATATTATTAAATCAAGGTAACTGGGATATCCATCACCTTGAATACTTATCTTTATGCTGGAGACATTCAAATTATTCTTTTCTAGGTATTATGAAATGTACAATTGATTAATGTTAACTATAGTCATCTTACCAATCTATTGAACATCTGATCTTATTTCTTCTAAGGGTATATTTGTACCCATTACTTCTCTTTTACATAACGTGATTTTTTTCAGGAGTGAAAAAAAATCTTTCACAGTTACAATGTTTGTTCCTAACTATGCCAAGCTCACTAAAATGCATTCTGTTGTCAACAATTTGTATTTTATTTTAATTTATTAAAATTAAAACATGAGTCTTTTGTCTGTATAAGTATGCTACATATGTAATTTAAGCTAACTCAAAGAGGGGAGTGTCAAGTAAATCAAGTGGTGGCATTTTCCATAGTATGACTAACATTTGTTTTGTATATTTATCTGCACGTATTTTTAACGTAAAGTATTATCAGAAGAGAGAGGACTGAACCAATTCTTCAGGCCTATGTTTTTTTTTTTTTTTTTTTTTTAGCTCAGGACTTTTTCTTTGATAGGTATGAAAATTTTTGTGGGGGCAGAAAATGATTTTGTTCTTCATAATTTCAACTTCTGAAAAGTTAGGGTTATATATCAAATATCTTAGTTTTGTTCATAACCTATTATAAATTTATCATCCAAAAATTTATAGAAAGTTGTGTTTTTGGGTTGTTCCACCAGTTAAAGGAATACATTTCATGAGCTTACTGCCTGCTGTGTAAATTAGCACTTTAGTTTCTTTGTTTTATAACTAAAGCTTTTAGGCTACCTGGGATGCCCTTTAATTCTGCTATTACAGAATTTGGTGAACAAGATTGTAGTGGATGAACATGGTTTTTAGACTCCGACCATGTGAGGAAACTGCCATATGACTGTTCAAAGAATATGATTATATTGCATTATAAGTCTATATTTAAACTGCTGAAAAGAAGGTATGACTACTTTGAAATTTTTATTTTCTGCCAGAAAACATCCAGTTTTGCAAACCAAAAGAAAATTAGGCAGAGCTGTTTCAACTGTGAAATGTATTTACTGAACCTAGTGGCTGGGAGAAGCAGGATCAGAGAGAAGAGCTAGAAGAGGCGAATATGACATATGGTTGGAAGCAAGAGGTCCTTCGTGTAGCCTGTCAAGGTCTTCTTAAGTGGTCAAAATCTGTAATGAGAATAAGAATGATGATAGAAATATATATTTTCTTAGCATCTGACTTTTCATTGTATCTGCCCCACAAATCACCAACAATTGATCAAATTGCCCTATTTATTCCAATATCTTGAATACTGAATATTTCCTGAGAAAATACCACACTTTTGAGTATTTTGTGCCAACTTAAACTGATGACCTCCAATCTTAGTTGGCCCTCAGTGCTACCCAACTTTCTTATCACTGTCCACAATAAGCTCTGCCTCCATTTCTCTCTGTAATCATGCTACTTCCTCACCCCTACTCTCAGAATGTTGCTTTCTGCTTGGAGACCAGGAGCTTCTGCTCTGCTTCGTCAGGTTTTGTGTTTCCTTCCATTCTTTTCTCCTTCTGTCTGGACTCCATTTAATATGTATTTCTATTCCAATTCAAAATATCATCTGTTGGAAAGATGCCGCATGCAAATTCTAGTTACAGAGAACCATCATCTCCCTCCTGCTCTCATTTGCTTCTGTATCTAATTTAGATTCCATATTTCATTTTTAGGATTGCCTCTTATGACTACTCTCAATAACTTTTCTCCTCCTGTCTTCTCCAGTCACATGCACTTGTAAAAGATCTAACATAATTTGTTTCAACTCTATATTCTCCATGCCCTTAACAGGACAACTGAAACTTCCGGGGGAAAAAAATCGCAACCTGGAATAACTGGTTTTACTTCAATTACCACAAACCTGGACAACACTTAATAATGCCCAGCAATACTTTCAGGTTTCCATGATAAATCTGCTTTGCCGTTCTTTGAGATAATTATTTAAAAATGTTTCTTTTCCTCTTAACCTTCCTGAACCTTGTGTACTCCCCCAAGTGTAAGCTGATAGCCTTCTTTATACATCATTAATTAAATACATGCAGATGGCAAGTACTTAATTCTCCCATCTCTAAGTCAAACTTATCTGCATCTTCATCCATCCTCTCTCGTATTTTCTTCATTTATATTTGAAAAATTGTCCTTGTTCCTATGAAGGTCCAATTCTTTCACTTGAACTCTCATGCTCTAGTATTTCCCATTTTAATTACAAACTCCCTTCTTTGACTTCACATCCTCCACTTTGCTGCTATCCTATTTTTCTGCTGTTTTCCAAGGCAAAACTGTATACCCGAGTCCTCTTTTTATTTGCTCTTCAGCCCACTCCAATTTGGCTTCTTCCCATACTGCTCCACTGCTGTAGTGTGGCAATCACAAATTGTCATATTTTGAAACCTAAAGGACAATCTACTATCTTCATCTTACTCGATTAGGGACATTTAACTCAGCTGACTGTTGTGCAAAAACTTTCCTTTTGGGGCCTCTCTGAAACTACAGTTGACCCTTGAACAATGCAAGGGTTAGGGGAACCAATCCCCTGTGCAGTAAAAAATCCATGCGTAACTTTTGACGCCTCCAAAACCTAACTACTATACCCTACTGCAGACCAAAAGCCTGTGCATGATATACACAATTGATTAACACAAGTTCTGTGTGTTTTATATTTTATGTACTGTATTCTTTAAAGTAAGCTATAATACAGAAAATCTTAAGGAAGAAAAATATATTTACTATACACGAAGTGGAAGTGGATCATCATAAAGGTCTCATCCTCATCATCTTCATGTGGCTGAGGAGAAGGAGAAAGAGAAGGGGTTGGTCTTACTGTTTCAGGGGTGGCAGAAGCGAAAGAAAATCCAAATGTAAGTGGATTCACACAGTTCAAACCCATGTTGTTGAAGGGACAACTGTACTTTTACTTGAAACTACTTTCACCTGAAGCTACTTTCTTTTTTTTTTTTTTTTTTTTTTGAGACAGAGTCTCGCTCTGTCGCCCAGGCTGGAGTGCAGTGGCGCAATCTCGGCTCACTGCAAGCTCCGCCTCCCGGGTTCACGCCATTCTCCTGCCTCAGCCTCTCCAAGTAGCTGGGACTACAGGTGCCTGCCACCACGCCCGGCTAATTTTTTGTCTTTTTTAGTAGAGACGGGGTTTCACCGTGGTCTCGATCTCCTGACCTCGTGATCCGCCCGCCTCGGCCTCCCAAAGTGCTGGGATTACAAGTGTGAGCCACCGCGCCCGGCCTGAAGCTACTTTCTAAGTTCTTCTCATCTGACCACTTTCTTCAGTCTTTTTAATTGTATCCTCCACTTATCTTCATCTCTAAATGTTTGGTTGCTCCAGGGCCTCCATAGGCTTCCTTCTTTCTGTCCTCAAGTGACCAAGTCTAATGTCATAATTTGAAATACAATCTATAAATTAATAACTCTGACTTGTGTATCTTAAACCCTGGTTTCCATTCTGACTTGTAGACTCAAATATTCAACTACCTCTTTGACATTCTCCCTTGAATGTCAGTCATCCCAAGCTTAATTTATCCAAAATGTTATTTCATATTTCTCCCACTCCAAAAACAATTTCTTTATGAATTTCCTAGTTATAATTAAAGACAATATGTTTGACACAGTTTTTACACCAGAAACAGGCAACTCTTCGTTAATTCTACTCTCTAATTTATCCTCTTCATTCAACCTGTCAGCAGTTCTTGTTGATGGAAACATCTACTACTTTCATGTTTATGATATTGGTGGTATCCTCCTAGATGTGCCCCGCTGTGCATATGCAACCTGCACAATCATGCTAGATGGTCCTTGTTGTACTCATTAAAATATATCTCCAAATTGATTACTCCCTTACGTTTACTGCCACCATGATTTTTCACTTGGACTACTGATGTTGCTTTCCAGTTGGATCTGCTATGTTTCCTTCATTTCATTTCACATGTAATTGTCAGCATGATTTTTTAAAAATATAAAGCATGTCATATTGCATTCTAGATTAAATGGTTTAATTGATTTTGAGAATCCTTATAAACTCCCATATGATCTGACTCCTACTATCAGACCTCATCATGACCACTGTCTCCTTGCTGGTCTCTTTCCAAGTTCCTTTCCACTTTAAACCATCTGTTCTCTTTACCTACAATATTATTTCCTGGGTCTCTCAATATGCCTAAATACCTTTTCTTTTTCAATTGTGAGCCCACAAATTGCTGCCTCTGAGAGGTAGTTCCTGCTCAACCAATCTAAAAAATTAGCCGGGCGTGGTGGCAGGCGCCTGTAGTCCCAGCTACTCCGGAGGCTGAGGCAGGAGAAAGGCGTGAATCCGGGAGGCGGAGCCTGGCGTGAACCCGGGAGGCGGAGCCTGCAGTCAGCTGGGATCGTGCCACTGCACTCGAGCCTGGGCAACAGAGCGAGACTCCGTCTCAAAAAAAAAAAAAAAAAAGAATTACCCCCTCCTACTCACAGGCTTCTCTGCTGTAGGAAAGTGACTATTTCCTTCATAGCATTTATCACAATCTCTTGTTAATGCAAACATTACAGACTTTTTTATTTACTTATCTTCCGTCATCATGTGAAATTCATAATATGGGGAAATTATTTTGTTTACCTTCTATTCTTAGCTCCTAGGATAGTGTCTAGGATAGAGGCTCGTCAAATATTTTTCAAATCAATTATTTTGTTCAGTGGATCTATGACACTGTGCATCCATCACAGAAGTATTATTATCTATTTTTTAAAAATTTAGACTCAGCAAAATTAGATCACTTGTCCAAGGATATATTACTGGATCATAACTGACTCAGATTTCAGGGAGTGAAAGGCTGTTTCCCCTGGGCTGTGTTGGATAATATGATTTCCAGAATGGTTGAGGGAAATCATGTTAAGATCTTGTAGAACTATCAACTATTTGTTTGACATAAATGACTAGATCAAAGATAAGAAAACCCGTTCCTTTGGACACATAGCGCCATGAAGAAAAACACAATACCTGCTTTTGATGAAGCACAGGAGATGGTGCAGGGAATTGACAAAGCACCTGGCTTATATTAGGCAGGGTATCATTTAGCTGTAGCAAGCTCTGTAAGAAACAACCAATGAAGGGAATTGGTGGGGAGGGATAGATAGATGATGGTATAAGATAAGTGACAACTGGCTATGCCGTGAGGTCATGTAGATAGCAATAGAAGAGATAAGGCCATTTGGGGACAGTACTGGGAGGCAAGCGAACCTAAGAGGTTCTGGCAAGTACTTAATAGTAGAAAATTAGTTATCATAAGCAGGGATAACCCACAAACTTGTAAATCCAAGCAGTAAATCAGAGTTTGAGTTAAGATTTCCTTGAAGCTCTGGAGAAAGGAACTCTGGTGTCACTGAAAGCTGATTTAGAAAATAAAATGAATCAAATAATTTCAAATATCAGTAAGTTAAATGAATATAATGGAAACAGTAATAGACAATAGAGCTGAGACCCCCAATCTTTGGCAGGGGGAGTTTGGCTGTTGTGAGAACCCTGATTTGCATAGGAAAGCAGATAGAGCCCCTGTTGCCAAGAGATTCTAATAAAGTGTATTAGGGACACAAAATTATTCCTTCTGGCCACAGCTGTTAGAAGAAAATAGAACATAGTGGTCTCAGGAATATCAGTTCATTCATTCTCGCTTTAAACAAATGTCATCTTTATGTTAAGTTTTCCTAGTAATGTTTCTTACCTATTCTGTTATTTTTGTAATTACTTTTGTGTAGTAAAACCAAAGATGATTGACAGTGACTGATTTTAGTGTCATCACCAATCAGTGTTTTAGGATATCTTGGCCACTTGATACATTCCTCTCATAGTAGCAATTTCCCAAAATCACATGTATAAAATTCTGTAAAATCATGTATAAACTGGCACAAAACTGGCCGGGCGCGGTGGCTCATGCTTGTAATCCCTGCACTTTGGGAGGCCGAGGCGGGCGGATCACGAGGTCAGGAGATTGAGACCACGGTGAAACCCCGTCTCTACTAAAAATACAAAAAATTAGCTGGGCGTGGTGGCGGGCGCCTGTAGTCCCAGCTACTTGGAGAGGCTGAGGCAGGAGAATGGCGTGAACCCGGGAGGCGGAGCTTGCAGTGAGCCGAGATTGCGCCACTGCACTCCAGCCTGGGCGACAGAGCGAGACCCTGTCTCAAAAAAAAAAAAAAAAAACTGGCACAAAACTACAGATCATATTACTTTGTCTTTCCAAAACTCTCCCTCCCCTTTTGTTTGTTCTCCTAAAGTAGACTTTTAAATGTCTTTGCTTCGTAGGAAGGTTAATTTTATGTGTCAACTCAGTTGGCTATAATGCCCAGTTGTTAAGTCAAACACTTCAAATACTAGTCTAGATGTTGCTGTTAAGTTATTTGTAGATGTCATTAAGATTTACAATCAATTGTATTTAAATGAAGAAGATTACCCTCCATAATGTAGGTGGGTCTCATCTGATCAGTTGAAGGCCTTAAGAGAAAAAACTGAGATTTCCTGGAGAAAAAGGAATTCTACTTCAAGACTGAAGCGTAGAAATTCAGCCTGAGTTTCTAGCTTGCTAGCTTTCCTTGTGTATTTTGGACACGCCATGCCCCTTAATTGCATGAACAGATTCCTTAAAATAAATAAATGTGTGTGTGTGTGTGTGTGTACACACACATATATACAATTGCCAGTTGGTTTTATTTCTCTAGAGAACCCTGATTGCTATGCTACCCTTGTGCAGATATTACTAGGCACTTGTGTTCACTTGGACTTTTGTTTCAGGAATAAATACATTACATATGTCTATAAAAATTAATGTTTTCTCTGTTGGTTTTTAATAACTTTATTGAAGACAATTTTTTTTTTTTTTTGAGACGGAGTCTTGCTCTGTCGCCCAGGCTGGAGTGCAGTGGCGAGATCTCGGCTCACTGCAACCTCTGCCTCCTGGGTTCAAGCAATTCCCTACCTCAGCCTCCCGAGTAGCTGGGAATACAGGTGCCCGCCACGACGCCCGGCTAATTTTTGTATTTTTAGTAGAGATGGGGTTTCACCATCTTGGCCAGACTTGTCTTAAAACTCCTGACCTAGTGATTCACCTGCCTAGGCCTCCCAAAGTGCTGGGATTACAGGCGTGAGCTACCGCACCCGGCCAACAATTTAAACAGATGAGGCCGGGCGTGGTGGCTCATGCTTGTAATCCCAGCACTTTGAGAGGCCAAGGCGGGCGGATCACGAGGTCAGGAGATCGAGACCACGGTGAAACCCTGTCTCTACTAAAAATACAAAAAAATTAACCGGGCGTGGTGGCGGGCGCCTGTAGTCCCAGCTACTCGGAGAGGCTGAGGCAGGAGAATGGCGTGAACCTGGGAGGCGGAGCTTGCAGTGAGCCGAGATTGCGCCACTGCACTCCAGCCTGGGCGATAGAGCGAGACTCCGTCTCAAAAAAAAATAAAATAAAAAAATAAAATAAAATAAAAAAAATAATAAACAGATGGTAACACTACAATGTATCATCCTCTTTGAGAAGCAGTCTATAGTACATTTTCGATAACTTTCTGGGATTATAACTAATGACATTGTCTAAACTGTGCCCAAAAGTTTACATTTATTTTGTTCTTACAGCTTAGTTATCCTCAGTGATCCACACTGAAGTATTTTGCAGAATAACAAAGCTCTCCAGGGATCTTAATACAGGTACAATGCAACAAGTCATGCATTTAATGAATACTGGATCATAATGGATAGCTCATTACTAACAGTATGGGTTTACATGGTTTTTTAACTAATATTGAAACTCACTTGCCATTTTATTTTTTCACACACACAGAGCATGATAGTTTTGCAAATTGTCTTTATTGGGGTGATATTTTACTATCTTCTGCAAACTAAAGAAATTTATTTATATTGTTTTATTGTGAGTGCTCATGAAATTCTGATCCCTCGTGGAGCCAATAGTTTGAACTTTATTATCTGGAAGAACTACTGTTTTCTTCTCATTTATATCTCATTAAAACTCAACTGTCTTTCTATGACCAAACAATCATGTCTCTAAATTCGTGATGTGCTGAAATTACATTTTTATTGATGTGGTTTACTCAACTTTACAACCATCTTTTGAGCACCCAACAAATGTTAATTGCCTAGATAACCGCTGAGTATACAGAGATAAAAAGGAACTCAGAATAAGATCAAAGTCTAGTTGTTAAATATTTTCTAAACTAAATAAATCACATTTACTTGTTTTTAACATGCTTATTTTATATCTTGAAGTAGTCAGACCTGATTTCTTGCCATGTTACTTCTCCTTTTAAGTTTATGCCTGCTTCAGCATACTCTGAATTTACATTTATTATGAATTCAATCAGCTTTCCTGGTATGAAAGTAAGATTCATTGGTCTGTGGCTCCTTGGTAGCTTTGGAAATTCTTATTGATAGAGGTATCATTAGTGTTTCATGGGTTTCCTGCATAACAAATAGTCTGATTTAAGAAGCAAGTAAACTGATGATTTTTCAAAGGCATAAAGAAGATACTTTGTTTCCCCAATCGGGAAGGGTTATTTATTAGTTCAGACAAACAGTTTTCACTAACACTAGTGTTAATGTTCTAAAAGCCAAACAGCATGTTTTAAGTGGCTTTTAAATATTAAAGAAAAATTTTAAAGGAAGCATTAAGTAACATGAAGATATGTAATATGATATGCTGTCTAACTATAATATTCATCTGTGATTCAGACATGTAATATATTTATATATAATTTATTTACAAGGCATAATTCACCAATAGTAATAATAATTTTGACCTAAAAAATTAAATAATGGATTAAGGTAAGAAAACAATCTAGCTTGAACAAGGTTTTGTACGTTAATAAAATAGAAACATAAGCAAGAAAGAGTAATAGAAAAAACACATTGTGCTTTAGTGCACATAACTGAGATGTGGTGGGATGATTCTTACAATGAATGTCAAAATTAATAGGTGCAGTATGCGTGGGAGAGAATAAAAGAAAAGAAGGGTGGCAGTTTGTGCCAAAAACATTTACTAAGCAATTGAGAGTTCTTCAGAAATAGGCAAAAGGAGAAAATAGTTTGAATAAGCCCTTTAAGTAAAGAAAAGTAAGTGCTACCCAAAAACTTTGTATTGAATTTAATTCACATATCGGTTTTGTGGACTGTTTTTCTCAAGAGGTGTCTTTTCTGATTTCCCGCTACTTTTTGGAGCTCTGGAAAGGACTGGGTAGAATAGTCAACAGACCATCTCTTATTTTACTATTTGAAGAGAGGCCCATGTAACAGTGGAAGGATTCTCAGGCTATTTTGCCATCCTGTGCAGTTTCCAATATGTGCCCACCTTTGGTTATGTTAATCAGGTTGGGATCAAGCTGCTTCTGGCTTTCATCACTTATCTTTCAAATACTCAAATTTATTCTTCCAGCAGATTGTTCTCTCCCAAACCTTTAACTTACCTCATTGATCAGACTGTCTGCCTGCCTTAGCTCATGCATTTTTGTATGTCTGAACTATACTAAGCTTTTAATTGCACTTTAAAAAATCCTATTCTCCCTTCAAATACTCGCTATCTGTATCCTCCCTTGTGAACTTTTCTGTAACCTCCATCTCCCCCAGCCATACTGACTGTTCTCTTTTCCCTGGTCTCATAAAATTAATGTCTGGATTACTCATCAGTTATTAACCTGGGTCTTAGAAAGCAGCAGGCTAAGAAAGCAGATTAGGGACCAAGAATTGAAACTGAGTATCCATAAAATATAGAGATAAAACTAGGGAAGTAAACAAAAATAAAACAGAGAGAGAGAAAGAGAGAGAAAGTTCAAAGTATATATAAACAACCGAAAGTCAGTAGGATTTAAAGAAGAATGTCAGTGTAGCTATCAAAAAAGTCCAAGGAGAGATTGTCTAAGACAATCTCAGCTTTTCATTTCTTCAATTAGCTTTAAAAAATTAGTTTCCAGTGAGTTATAGTTCATACTTTTTGCTGCCACAAAGCACCCAACACTAGCAGTTTACTTAGTAGGTGATCAATACATTTTTGAGTTAATTATGAATGAGTAAATCAAGTGATTCTTCCCATATTTGCAGAAGAATGTTTAGCATTCAGGATAAATGAATGGAAGGCTTATTCAATTCTCATTGGGAACCTAAGCTTGCTGATTTGTTTATTTGCAGGGACGTTTTTCAAAGAATCATAAACATTAGAGCTTGAATAAGATCAAGCTGTCATCAAATCCTTTCATTCTACTAATAAAGACTTGTTCAGGGCTAGTGATGGAGAAATGCATAAAAGTATCCATGACAAGCCCCTGCTTAAGTGCTTAATGAAAAATGATAATTTAACATAATCAGGGAAAGATGTTTTTATTAACTCAGATCAACAAATAGTCACAAGGACATTTTTGGTGCCCCCTAAAAAAGCATTGTGCTAGGTGCTGGGATATGAAGGAAACATACATGAAACCCACTATCAAACAGGCGATATTATAATTCTTAAGAAAGTGGTAGGCTTTATGTTTGTTTCCTAAGACATTTTAATTGAATTTCTATAGGTTCGATACTTTTTATCAGTATAAGTACCCTCAGCAAGGGTAGTTATGTTTTGGATGACCTAACCATAGAGACTTACCATTTATATCGTGTGGAAATTGAATCAGGAAAGGACAGGATTTTAATTCTGCCCCTGTGAATATCATTCTGCATTTTCTAGATACATGCTGCTTCTAGTATGCTGTTTAGAGAAGTGCACCTGAGCTTCTGTTTGTTTTATTTAAATGTGTGTCTTATCGGTGTCCTGTAGATCTTCCATGTGGTTTCATGCACCATGATAGTAATTTCTACTATTTCCTTCTTAGGATTCTATCCTTCACCATTTTCTTTATTATGAAATATTTCAAACATACAAAATGTTTTGAAATTATAATATCTTCAGTCACTAATATAAAGGTTAGAGCATTAAAAATATATTTAAATTTCTGTGTTTGCCCCGAAAGACTAATTGAAAACACAACAAGAAAACAAGAGCTAAAGTCAACCACTGCTAAGAACCATTGTAGTAACAAGCATCAGACATTACTGAGGCCTAATTTGTCTTTGTTACTGGGGCTAGAAAAAGAATTTGTATATACCTTCTGGCTTCTTTTAATCTAATTTTGTGGGATATATCTATAAAAGGTCTATTAAAAATTCAAGAATGTGACATAGGTTTCACATAATGCTCCAACAGTGATAGATTCATAATAGTTGTTTGGAGAGCTGTGTTAAAAAGACTGTACCCAATGACTTAGCCAGAAAGAGTATCAGGAATGACTAGTGATGTCTGTCATGGGTACAACAGGAGGAAATAAAACACTCATACTGTGTTTGGGTGATACGTCATTGTCTAAGAGCCTCGTAAGTGGTATAGGCACTGAAGTCCAAAGTGACAAACCAGCATAGTCAACACGGAAGAGGTAACATGTGAGCTGGGTCTTGAAAAAAGCGGAGGTCCTTAAATTAACTAAGAGTGGATTTAAGTGCATAGAAAGAGGATAAGCAGAGATGAAAATATGGCAATATATGTGATATTTTAGGGATTCTAAGCAGACTTTTAAAGGTAGAATAGGAAAAAAAGCATGGTGAACTGTGTAAAATAGAATGGTATTTCATCTAATTTTCTGCTTACACTCAAAGACTGAGCATGAAATAATTACATGGCAGATATTCCCATATCCCAAATTAAAGTATTAGGCCAGCTTAGCACGATTTGCAAATATGTTATCTCAGAACTGGTTTTGACAACCTTACTCCTCTCCCCACACATAGCCTTTACAAGAGGTTATAAAAGCTAGCAAAGAGTTGGAGTTTAGAGAGTATCCCCTCATGAGGATGCAGGGGCTTTCTGCGTCCTCTCCTCTCCTCAAATGCCAGGGGCTTCAATCAGAAAGCTTGGTGTGAGACAGAGCATACCTCTGGATGGTATCATCCAAGCTGTGTCTCATTCAGACATGACTGTCTGTCCCTCCTGGAGATCCTGTAAGCTGTTTGAGGGCCACAGAGGACAAGTGTTGTAAACACATCTGAGAAATGTAAAGATGAGGGCTAAGTCTAGAGTTCTTTTCTCTGACTGTAGAAAAACATTGTACTGACTGTATTTGTTTAACTTGCATTTCCACAAATTACTAAGTATGAAGTTTATGTAAGTATTTCCCAAGGGCCAATGATGGTCTAGATGAGCGACATCTAGCCTAGCATTCTCTTAGATCCTATCTAAGAAGCCCATGTGGGTAGGTGAAGAGACCTAGGCAGAAACAGGTGGGAGATGCACTGGAAAATTTTCAGGAGCAAAGGAAGACTGAAATAGCCATTTCACTGAGCATTCACCTCATAAACACAAATGTAGGTGATTTTTTTTGTGTGTGATGATGGGAAGAGTGGTCTCTGGAGAATGCTGCACACTCCATGTATTGGTTAGAATTCTTCATTGTAAGGTTAAGCAGACAGGAATAAATTGTAAGTTATGATTTAGTTACACTCCCTTGATTGTTCCAGGAAACCAGTTTTGAATAATACAAAACTAGGATCGTAAAGCAGTGAGGACAAATACCCAACCTCATCACAGAAACGATTTTTGTATCAGGAAAAAACTGTTGCTGTCTCGCAGAGATAATGTATATTTTATAATGTTGGAACAAATGCCCAAACTTCTACCAGAACCATCCTGAAGAATCAAAGGTCTCTGCTTATGAGAAGAACCCATCTCTCCACTCATGGCTGCTACCTGCTGTTGCTTTTTCCCTGGCTAGCAAGGAACTTAAGGCATGTCTAGCATCCTACCTGCAAATTAACGGTAATGCGGCTGTTTAGTGTTCTGGTCTGGGTAGTGTAGGAAGGAAACTCAAAAAAGTTGGTATAGGCATTGAGCAAGTGAAGTATGTGGTAGCAGTGAAGTATCTACCACATACTTCACTTGCTCAGTGCCTACACCAACATCTTTCTTGAAGTATGTGGTAGCAGTACCTACCATATATATATATAGGTGTGAGACAGAGCACACTTCTGGATGGTATCATTCAAGCTGTATCTCATTCAGACATGACTGTCTGTCTCTCCTGGAGATTCTGTAAGCTGTTTGTGGGCCACAGAGGACGAGTGTTATAAACACATCTGAGAAATGTAAAGATGAGAGGCTATATACCATATATATTGACATCTTTATTATTTCTAAATATGTCTATTACTGGTAGTAGTCCTTGTTCTGAACTCTATTTTGTTTGATAGTAATATAGTTAATTCAGCTGTTTTGTGATTAGTTTTTGCATGGTGTTTTTTTTCATCATTTAGCTTTTAACATGTGTCTTTATATTTAGAGTAATGGCTTCATCTATACATATTAATGCTAATATAGTATATACTACATCTGTATAATCTATCTGTTTCTCCTCTCTCCCTCCTCCCTTCTCTCTCCAAATGGGCATTCTCTACATTTTATTTGGAATTGGTTGAGTTTATATTTAATGGAATTGGTTGAGTTTAAAGCTATTATATTGTTACTTGATTTCTGTTTGTCCCTTCTGTTCTTTTTCTCTTGTCTCTTTTTGATGAATTTTTTATTTTTTAGTATGCTATTTTATCTTTACTATTGGTTTTTAGCTATTGCTGTTTTTATTTTACATTTTAGGGATTGATCTAGGATGCCAATATGCATCTTAACTTATCACAGTCTACTTCAAATAACATTGTACTACTTACACATAACTTAAGAATCTTAAAAGAGCACAGATCCATTTCCTGCTCCTGTCCTTTATATGGTATTATGAAAAAATTTTCTTTTACATATGTTATAAACCCTACAATATATTGTCATTATTTTTTATTTAAAGAGTAAATTTATCTTTTTGTTTTTGAACTAATTTTAGACTAACAGAAATGTTGCAAAAAATAGTATAGAGATTTTCTATGTATTTATTTCCCAGCTTCTCCTAGTGTTAACATTCAACATGACATGGTGCAATTCTCAAGACAGGGTATGTGACATTTATATGATACTATAACTAAATGACAAATCTTATTAGAATTTTGCCAGTTTAAAAAATTGTAAAACAAGAAAGACTTTATGTTAGTCAACATACTGGTCACTTCTGGTGCTTTTTATTCCCTTGTATAGTTATAAATTTCTACTTGATATTTTTTTTCTGCCTGAAGAACTTCCTTTATCATTCCTTACAGTGCAAATCTGCTAGTAATAATTTTTCTCAGCATTTCTTTGTCTAAAAGATTTTTAAGATTTTTAAAATTGATTTTCAAAATGATATTTTCACTGGATATAGACTTCTAGGTTGATAGATTTTTTTTCCTTTGAGTCCTTTTAAGATATTACTCCATTATCTTCTAGTTTTCATTTCTGAGCGTATGTGCATGAAATATGTAATCACTCTTTCCTTGTTCCTCTTATGTACTGTGCCTTTTGCCTTTTAAGAGCTTCTTTATATTATTGGTTTTCAGCAGTTTAATTATGATGCCTGTTGGTGTGCTTTTCTTTATGTTCATTATGCTTGGGGTTTGTTTAGTCCCTTAAACCTGGGAGTGTGTAGTTTTTGTAAAAATTTGAACATTTCAGCAATTATTTCTTCAAAACTTTTTTCCTGGCATCTCCCTTTTCCTTCTCTCCTGGGACTTCAAATTTCTAGTTTTAATTTCCCCCATAGGTCACAAAAAACTCAGTTCCTTTTTTAAGTATTTATTATTTATGTTTTATTTTGAAAAGTTTTCTTCACTAGGTATTTGAATTTACTGATATTTGTTTCTGCAATATTTAATGGCTATTAATCCCATTCACTGAGTTTTTCATTTCAGAAGTTATGTTTCATATCCAGAAATTATATGTGATTTAAAAAATATATTCCATTTCCCTCTTTATTTTATTCATGGTTTCCTTTAGATTCTGTCACCTAATTTCATCATCTTTTTTACTGCTGGATCTCAGTATATTGACTGGTAGTTAGGAATTTCATTTTTCATATTTTTCTGCCTTTTTATATCTCGTAATTTTACTAGATGGTGTACCTGTGAATTTTTCATTGCTATTGCTGTATTTTGTTTTCTTCTTTTAAAAGGTGTTGAATTTTGTTCTGGAAGACAATATTATGTGGAAATAAATTTTTTCATTTATTTAGGTTTGTTTTGAAGATATTTAGAATATATTTGAAATAGCCTTTTGTCTAAGAATTGTTCAGTCCCACTGCTAAGGTGTGGACTTCTGTATCTCTACTTCATACTTTAGGAGTTAACTTGAACTCTATTCTGGCTGATGGGAACGTGAATATTTCCCAGCCTTATATGAGCTCCGGAAATTAAACCTACAGTTTCCAGTTATTGTTTTCTCAGTCTTATTTAATTTCATCATGTGCATGCACAAATTAATATTTATCAATATACTTAAGAGCAAACCTAAGCAGATTTTTATATCCTTTTTTCTGTATTGCTCCCTGTCTTCTGGAAATTTGCCCTACAATGTAAATCTCTTTTGTATTTCCAAACTCTGATCTTTGTCTCCTCAACCCGGTATGACTGTTTCATCTCCTTGTTCATAAAGTGCTTCCAGAGAGAAAGCAATTGTTTTATTCCCCTAAAAATCTCAATCTTGTATCGTAAAGACATCATACAATGTCTAAAATGTTTTTCTTTTTTACCTTTATGGAAAAGCTTTATATTTCTTTATTTATGGTGGGCCATTTAGTATGGCCCCAGTCCATGATGGACAGAATAAGATGTTCATTGGATAATTTTATACAGCGGAGTAACATGATGTATCTTGCATTTTTAAAGTGTCATTCTAGCTGCTTTCTAGGGAATAGATTTTTGAAGATCAATGTGATTGTAGAGAGGTCTTTCATAAGGCTGTTACAGTTTCACAAGAGTGTGATGATGATTTTGGGGATGTATTTTGCAAGAAGTGATTGGCTATATTTAGTTTGTATTTGTGAGATGGGACTGATAGTTTTTTGAGGACTTGGATGAGGTGGGGGAGGTAGGAGAGGAATCAAGAGAAAAATCAAGAATGATCTCCAAGTTTTGTTATGAGCAACTGGGTGAGTAGGGATGTAAGGATAGGAGTATGTTTTGAGGGAGCAGGAGAGTCAAGACTTTTTTGTACAATTTAACTTTAGCAAGCCTATCAGGAATCCAAATTAGATTCTGAAGTAAATTTTCTGGAAGATAAGGAGTTAACAGTTTTGGAGATTTCGATATACTGACATTCTTTGTGAATTTTCTTTTAATAACAGCTTTATTAAGATACAATTTACATACCATAAATTCATAAAGTGCACCATTCAGTGATTTTTAGCATATTCTATTCACACAGTTGTATAACCATCACTACTATCTAATTCCAGAACATTGTTATCATTCCAAAAAGAAACCCCATATCCAATAGCAGTCACTCTGCATACAATATGTGGCTTTTTGTGTCTGACTTCTTTCAACTAGTATGTTTTCAAGGTTCATCCATGTTGTAAGCATAGACCAGAACTTCATTTCTTTTTATGTGTGACTGACATTCCATTGTATGAATATACCACATTTTGTTTATTCATTCATCACTTGGTGAACATTAGGTTATTTTCATTTTTTGACTCTTATGAGTAATGCAGCTGTGAACATTTATGTACAAGTTTTTGTGTGGATAAATGTTTTCAGTTCTCTTGAGTATATACTTAAGATTGAAATTGTCAGGTCACATGGTAATGTTATGTGTAACTTTTTGAGGAATTGCCAAAGTGTTTTCCAAAGTGTCTGCACTATTTTACATTCTGACCAGTAATGTGTGAGGGTTCCAATTTCTCCACATTCTCATGAATAGTTATTATCTATCTGTTTGATTACAGCTATTCCTGTGGGTGTGAAGAAGTATCTTACTGTGGTATTGACTTGCATTTTACTGATGGCTAATAATGTTGAGCATCTTTCCATGGTCATGCATATTGACCATTTTTATATTTTCTTTGAAGAACTCTTTATTCAAATTCTTTGTCCAGTATTTTTTTTAAGTGGTTGAGTTGTGAGAGTTCTTAAATCTGGATATGAGTCTCTAAAGAGACATATAATTTGCAAATATTTTCTTCCATTTTTGAGGTTTTCGTTCACTTTCTTTTAAAAAAAAACTTATTTTTTGATTAATTTTTTTTTATTCCGATAGGTTTTTTGAGAACAGGTGGTGTTTGGTTACATGAAGAAGTTCTTTAGCAGTGATTTCTGAGATTTTGGTACACTCATCACCTGAGCAGTGTACACTGTACCCATTGTGTAGTTTTTTATCCCTCAACCCCCTCCCACCCTTTCTCCTGAGTCCCCACAGTCCATTGTATTATTCTTATGCCTTTGCATTCTCACAGCTTAGCTCCCACTTATTAGTAAAAACATACAATGTTTTCATGAGCTACTTCATTTAGAATAATGGCCTCCAATTCCATCTAGGTTGTGGCAAATGCCATTATTTTATTCCCTTTTATGGCTGAGTAGTATTCCACGGTATATATACTACAATTTCTTTATCTACTCATTGATTGATGGGCATGTGGGCTGGTTCCATATTTTTGCAGTTGTGAATTATGCTGCTATAAACATGTGCATGCAAGTATCTTTTTCATATAATGGCTTCTTTTCCTTTGTGTAGATACCCAGTAGTGGGATTGCTGGATCAAATGGTAGTTCTACTTTTAGTTCTTTCAGTAATCTCCACACTGTTTTCCACAGTGGTTGTACTAGTTCACATTCCCACCAGCAGTGTAAAAGTGTTCCCTTTTAACCACATCCACACCAACATCTATTATTTTTTGATTTTTTGATTATGGCCATTCTTGCAGGAGTAAAGTGGTATTTCATTGTGGTTTTGATTTGCATTTCCCTTATCATTAGTGATGTTGAGCATTTTTTCATGTGTTTGTTGGCCATTTGTATATCTTTTGAGAATTATCTATTCATGTCCTTAGCTCACTTTTTGATGGAATTTTTTCTTTATTTTCTTGCTGATTTGTTTCAGTTCCTTGTAGACTCTGGATATTAATCCTTTGTCAATTGTATAGACTGCAAAGATTTTGTCCCACTCTGTGGGTTGTCTGTTTGCTCTGCTGATTGTTTCTTATGCTGTGTAGAAGTTTTTTGTTTAAGTCCCATCTATTTATCTTTGTTTTTGTTGCATTTGCTTTTGCGTTCTTGGTCATGAAGTCTTTGCCTAAGCCAATGTCTAGAAGGGTTTTTCCAATGTTATCTTTGATTGAGCTTGAGTTAATATTTGTATAAGGTGAGAGATGAGGATCCATTTGTATTCTTCTACGTGTGGCTTGCCAATTATCCCAACAACATTTGTTGAGTATGGTGTGCTTTCCCCACTTTATGTTTTTAAGTTTATGAGTCCTTGTGAGTTAGGTGAGCCTCATAAAGACAGCAGATACCTGGTTGGCGAATTCTTATTCATTCTGCCATTCTATATTTTTTAAGTGGAGCTTTTAGGCCATTTAGATTCAATGTTAGTATTGAGATATGAAGTACTGTTCTATTCATTGTGCTGTTTGTTGCCTGAATACCTTGTGTTTTATTCATTGTATTACTGTTACATATGTCCTGTGAGATTCATGCTGTAAGGAGATTCTATTTTGGTATATTTTAAGGCTTTGCTTCAAGATTTCGAGCTCCTTTTAGCAGTTCTTAAAGTGAAGACTTGGTAGTGGCGAATTCTCTCAGCATTTGTTTGTCTGAAAAAGACTACCTTTCATTCATTTATGAACCTTAATTTCACTGGATACAAAATTCTTGGCTAATAATTCCTTTGTTTAAGGAGGCTAAAGATAACGCCTTTAGCCTCCTGTAGGGTTTCTGCTGAGAAATCTGCTGTTAATCTGATAGGTTTTCCTTTATAGGTCACCTGAGGCATTTGCCTCATAGCTCTTAAGATTCTTTTCTTCATCTTGACTTTAGATAACCTGATGACTATGTACCTAGGCGATGAATTTCCCAGGTGTTCTTTGAGCTTCTTGTATTTCATTGTCTAGATTTCTAGTAAGGACAGGAAGTTTTCGTTGATTATTCCCTCAAATACGTTTTCCAAACTTTTATATTTCTCTTCTTCCCCAGGAATACCAGTTCTTCTTAGGTTTGGTCGTTTAACATAATCCCACACTTCTTGAATGCTTTGATCATTTTTTAATATTCTTTTTTCTTTGTCTTTCTTGGACTGGGCTAATTTGAAAGCCTTGTCTTTGAGCTCTGAAGTTCCTTCTTCCACTTGTTCTATTCTATTGCTAAGGCTTTCCAGTGTGTTTTGCATTTCTCTAAGTGTGTCCGTCATTTCCAGAGTTGTGATTGTTTTTCCTTTATGCTATCTATTTCACTGAAGATTTTTCCCATCATATCTTGTTTTCCTTTTTTTTTTTTTTTTTTTTTTTTTAGATGGAGTCTTGCTCTGTCACCAGGCTGGAATGCAGTGGTGCAATCTTGGCTCACTGCAACCTCTGCCTCCAGGGTTCTCCTGGCTCAGCTTCCTGAGTAGCTGGGATTACAGTCGTGCGCCACCATGCGCAGCTAATTTTTGTAGTTTTAGTAGAGATGGAGTTTCACCATGTTGGCCAGGCTGGTCTCGATCACCTGACCTCATGATCCGCCGACCTTAGCCTCTCAAAGTGCTGGGATTACAGGCATGAACCATGCACCCAGCCATCTTGTATTTTTTTTTTTTAATTTCATTAAGTTGGACTTCACCTTTCTCTGGTGCCTCCTTGATTAGCTTAATAATCAACCTTCTGAATTCTTTTTCTGGAAATTCAGAGATTTCTTTTTGGTTTGGATCTATTGCTGGTGAACTAGTGTGATCCTTTGGGGCTGCTAAAGAACCTTGTTTTGTCATATTACAAGAATTGTTCTTCTAGTTTCTTCCCATTTGGGTAGACTGTGTGAGAGGAAAGATCTGGGGCTCAGGTGCTGCTGTTCAGATTCTTTTGTCCCATTGGGTATTCCCTTGATGTGGATCTCTCCCCCTTCCCCCAGGATGTGGCTTCCTGAGAGCCAAACTACAGTGATTCCTTTTTCTCTTCTGGATCTAGCCACTCTGCAGAGCTACTAGGCTCTGGGCTGGTACTGGTGAGTATCTGCACAGAGTCCTGTGATGTGAACTGTTTTCAGGTCTCTCAGCCATGGATACTAGCACCTGCTCTCGTGGAGGTGGCAAGCGAGTGAAGTGGACTCTGTGATGGTCTGTAGTTGTAGTTTTGTTTATTGCACTAGTTTTGTGTTGATTGGCCTCCAACCACGAGGTGGTGTTTTCAAGAGATCATTAGCTGTGGTAATATAGGGAGGATCAGGTGGTGGGTGGAGCTCAAGAGCTCCCAAGAGATTATGTCCTTTGTCTTTGGCTCTCAGGGTGGATAGAGAAAAACCATCAGGTGGGGGTGGGGCAGGGTTAGGCATGTCTGAGCTCAGACTCTCCTTGGGTGGGGCTTGCTGTGGCTGCTGTGGCGGATGGGGGTGTGGTTCTTAGGCCAATGGAGTTATGTTCCCAGGGAGATTATGACTGCCTCTGCTGTGTCCTGCAGGTAGCCAGAAAAGTGAGGAAAACTGGCAGTTACAGGTCTCACCCAGCTGCCGCACAGCCCAAAGGGCTGGTCTTACTCCCACCGTGGCCCTCCCTGAAACAGCACCAAGTTTGTTTCCAGGCAACGGCTGAGCAGGGCTGAGAGCTTTCCTCAGGCTACCAGCCTTCTAGCTGATAAAGCAAGCAGGGCTTCCAGGTTTCATGTCTCCCTGCCTGCCACAGCTTCTGTGCTGTGTCTGCACTCCCACTTCACCCCTTCCTCTGGGTTCTGTCCAGGAAACTTCATGCTTGGTCAAAATTGTTACAAAGTTCAGCTGGAAGTTTCCTTCTCCCTGTGTTTTTTTCCCAGTTCCTCTGGCAGCCCTCCCCAAGGACTCCTGTGAGACAAAGTCAGAAATGACTTCCCTGGGGACTGAGAGAGACAACAGGGCTCTTCTCACTGCTTCTTCTACCCCTGTATTTTGCTCAGCTCTCTAAAGTTATCTCAGTTCCAGGTAAGGTCAAAACCCTCCTCCTGTGCTCTATACCTTCAGGTTCCCCAGTGAGAGTGTGTGTTCAGAGGTGGATGATCCTCCTCACACTTTCACACTTTGGGCATTTGCGGTTTTTTGGCTGTCACCCAGGGCCTGCGGCAGCACTCTACTTCCTCCAAAGGGTCTGTAGATTCTCTCAGCTTTCCTGGTATGTTCCTGAGGTAGTTATTGGTGCAGAAGTTCATGATGTGAGTCTCCACATGCTGTTCTGTCTAGCTGAGTGGGAGCCACAAGTTAGTCTTCCCTCCTATTCATCCTGTCCCCCAAAGAGCTGTGAATTTTCAAATAGCGGATAGAGTGTACTGTGTTTTCTGGTGTGTCCTCAGAACCTCATTTCTAAGAAGCGTCTTGTGGGACCAGTGTTATGTGAAATATATTTTGGAAAATTTAGCCTGGGCAAGGGGAAGCCAGTGAATGTTTTAAGGAGGGTGACATGGTCCAAAATATTTTATAGGGCCTTCTCTTGGCAGGAATATGATTTGATGAGAAAGAGGCTAGAGGCCCAGAGAATAGATGGAAGCTCATTGATATCAGCACTTGGACATTTGAGGGTGAGGGCCCAGATATGCGATGACAGTGGGATCAAAGTAAATATGTAGATGTGAGAGGGAGTGTGAAGAGTAAGAAGTCATCAGCAAATGACAATTGTTTTCTAAACAGAGATAACCCAGATGGAAAATTTAAACAAAAGAATATATATAGGTGCCATTTAATAAGCATTTGTTATATGACTGAATACATACACACACACACACACACACACACACACACACACACACTCCATAGTTTAAGACAAATGAATTAATTTATCCAAGATGGCATTGATAAAATTAGAATAGCAAAGGTTTGAATTCAACTAATTTCAAAGGCCAAATTAGTGCCTCTGTGCTAATCTCTTGTAAGAAGAATAAGAAAAGATTATACCAAGTGGTGTTATAATTAAGATTTGATGGGCCATAGAGTTGAAATTTAAAAAGTGAGCAATTAAAAATGCTTATTATGAGCTATACATGTAACATAAAAATCTTCTGCAATAGGAAGTAGATGAAGTCATTTAAACATGACAATTGAACCTTAAGGAATTTTGACAGTAAAAATATATGATATATAATAAGATGTTATATGAGATATAATTAGAATATGATATAAACTGCTATTGTATAAATTAGAGACTACAAGCATAACTGAAAGCACTTTTCTCCCAACATTTTACTTCTAAGAGCCGTGGCTGCTGAAATTAGACCAACTTTTGACAATAAAATAATGAGTCAAATGAAAAATATAGAAATAACCACCTGTGACTCACCTTAGTAGACCTGGTGTACCATAGAGGTAAAAGCAAACAATTATGATACAGGTGTCCTACACAGTGAATTTTTTTTCTGTATTAATTGAACAAATAATACCTTGCTAAGATATGTTAGGGACTATATAAATTACTTCATTTACATTATTTTCTGTAGGTGAAGGTGAGTATGTTATACTCATTTTACTCATGAAGAAAGTACAATTTAGAGGTTAACTCATCAAAGATCCACAACCAATTGTCTGCAGAGTTGGAATGGGACTTGGACTTGTGTGAATTTCATGTTTGTTTACTTCACATTTGAAGAAACATTAACCTTTCTCTATACTGCTTTGTGATTTTTTTAAAAATAGTTCTTCAGTGTCATATAAGTATATCTAAAAGTTATCAGTTTTTTCAGACTTCTTACAATTCCACTTCCTCTGTGAAACTTTTCCTGAGATAAAAGATTCATCTTTCTTACCAAATAGTGATTACTCTCCCTGCAGGTATAAAGCATAAATGCTAATTCATGAGCCTTGTATTTTGTACATCTTGATTTGCTGTTTAACTACATTTATTCATCGAAGTGGTCTTAAAAAGTAATTCTCAAATGGACATTAGGATGGGTTTTAGACAATTTAAAACCTTTATAATAATATGCAAGATGAAACAGATATGGCAAAATGGGGTTACATAGTCAGAAACAGCCTCCAGAATTAGAAAATTTGGTTCAATGATGTGATAAGGGATGGAAATTAAAAATAAAGACTTTCACAGATATTATTGTAAATAAAAGCGACACAAACACTGGTAAGTGCAAACATATCTGAACATGGACATATGGACAAAAAAAAAAACAGGAAATATGGACAAAGAACAAGAAGACGAATTCTGTGTGGATAAAAGGAGGCTCATATATCTCAGAAAAATAATTAAAAACAAGATGGTTAGAGGAAAAAAAGTAACCTGGAAATGATATCATCAAAAATACCTATGGTAATAAAGAAAAACAAATTGGAAATGTGGCTGAAATGTGGTGGCACACAGGAATACTGTTATGGTTTGCACCATCTATGGAAGCATCCCATTACCAAGGAGAAGGGAGCTGTGCATGTTCATAGTTCTGAGACACGATCTCAATTGGAATCATAAATAATGCTTCTATTTGGAGGAATCTTATTACCAGGAAATTATAGTCAAAATGGAAGAAATATAGAGACGTGCAATAATGGTTGTTAGGAACTGCCAGGATTGCTTCTAGAAGAGATGATTCAAATAATTAAATAGCTTGGTATTTAACTCCTAGCAACTAGGAGTTCACGAGTGTTTATAATCACATGGAGATTGTTAACCCTAAAGAGAGAGACATGTCAATTATTAAGGGCTATAATTAAAAGCAATTTAGTAAGATTAGGAAAGAGAGAATGGAGGCAACACTCATAAGACCCATTCGAATACTGAATGAGGAATGTGCCTAGGATTACAGCCTAGCTTCTTAGTTTGCAATTATTTTGAGCATTTCTAAACATCTCATGTGTTCTTTTTTCCCGCTGTGATTCCCTTTCCTCCTTATAGTTTTTATCTCTCTCGTTTGAACCATAAGTTCTGTGTTCCTTTGTGTCAATACATTTTATGGATCATCTATGGATTCCTGCCCACTTAAAAACACTGGTTTTTAAAATTTATGTGGCAGCCTTGAGCTAGCATTCATTTTGCAAGCACTGAAAGCAATCTTTTCCTCACAAATTTACCTTTCTTTAATCCATGGGTATGTTATATTTTCAGGTGCTATGTAATATATTTCTGTTACCAGAATTTCTCAGTGTTCTAATAAAAGGTATAGAAAAGGTATGACTATCAGTAACTCATTTAAAATGATTTATCACAGCATTGTGATTCAATTAAATGTTTCCTGGCAAACAAGTTTTCCTTGATGTGAACTTTAAATGAGCTTGGCTTTGAGTTATGTATACAGTGAAAGCAGCAAAATATGAGTCATAGAAGAATGTAAATTGGGGGACAATATTTTTATATTGTGAAATAGCTCCTTTCTTTAAAAGAGTGACATCACTTCTTTAAAGTTCTGTCATTTAAGTTTTATCAAGAAGTAAGTATAAGAAGAAAAAATTGAGAGATCTTTGGAAAAACAAATGCCATCTGTCCTCAGTGTTACAGAAATAGGTCTCAAAAGCAGATGAAAATGTGAGCAGTCTACACATCAGAGCTCAAGGAAGGCCAAAGTACTTTTACTGATGCCAGTGTTCATAGCTCTTAAAACCCCTTAGAAGGAATGTTCTCTTAATTAAGAATAAAAATATTCTGTGTTCTTTACAAAGTCTGATATTATTTCCAGGATGTCTGAACGATGGTGTAGGAAAATCCATCCTACAACTACAACAGAGAAATATATTTTAATTGCTCTTATGCTTTGGAAAAAATATTAAATTTTTATCTTGGGAAATTATTTCTCTTTCTTCTTTTCTTCATCCTTTCTCTCTCTTTCCCTTTCTGTGTCAATGAATACTACTAGGTGTGAGATATTAAGTTGTTTACGGCCAATTGAAATACTGCAGCCTATAAGAGTCATAAGAAAGGGGAAGGATTGGCCTTTCTTTGGTTCAGATGATGAGCCTGACACACATATGGTGCTCATGGCCTCTTCTGCGATTGGAAACAAACACTGTGTTTAATTCCTTGTTCCAGAGCTTCCTTTTGCTGCTTGTAGTAAGCACTGTAGAGATTTACCCTTTGTGTTTATACCAAACACAAAGGGTAAATCTCAAGAGAGTATTGTGTACCTCAAAGTCCTCTAGAGTCTGATTGTAGGGTAATATACAAAATGACAACCAATTGTTCCTGGTTTTACAGAAAAATTTCTTCTCTAACCTGTACAGATACTTCTTATCTCTAGATTCCAGTCCACTTTTCAAAAGAAACAAGTAGGTTGAAAATGTGCCTTGAGACCTTTGCTCAGTATTGCTTAGTAAGAAAGCCCATAATTGTTGCTCACCTCTGACTTACCATTTTTAGTGTAAAATATGAGAAACACATTAGAAGCCTGAAAATATAGCTCTTGACCTACCTTTATTATTTTGCCAGGGCTGTGATGCTGGGAAAGAAGAAAGGAATTAAAAGGAGCCCATTTATATTACATGTGTGCCATGATTGCATATCTTTCTTAGTGAATCTCTAAGTAAAATGGAAATCTGGATTGAATAACAGCAGTAATAGAAAAAAAAAAAAAGAGGAACAATTCCCAACAGTGTACTATATTAAGGTGCTGACCCAGGACTTAGAAGCCAAAAAAGTGTCAGTTCCCAGTCCTACTCTTTTGTAAAACCAAGTTTAATATATACATTTGTTCATCATACATACACACATAAGTGTATATATGTGCACACTTGCATATGTATATTTATATTACGTAATGAATTATATACAGTTTATTTAAAAATTGACAATTGTAGAAAAACCAGAAAGTTAGAAAAATGAATAGTATTGCTATAACTGAGAGACAATGGGAAAATTACTGTTAGTATCTTTCTGTTTATTTTTCAGGCTTTTATTTATTTTAGTTGTTATCATCCCATATTTTATATCTTGTTTCTTATTTAAAATTTAAAATTATAATAACCATTTCATGTGCCTCTATAAACTCTTTATAGGCATCATTTAAATATATCCTAAGAGTTCACAAAGTAGATAATTTCATAGTTTATTTAAATATTTTTGTTTAACCATTTCCCATATTTGGGGCATTTAATTTTTCTCTCTCTTTTCCTAGTTCTCTTTTATCTAAATTTTTTTTTTGCTTTGCCCCCTTCCTTTTCTTTCTCTATTCTTTTTTCTTCTCATTTTAATAGGAACTCTGTATCAAAACTGAGATGTGGCTGGAGCTTTAAGATAGGTGACATTCCTTACTTAAGGGGAATATTTATATCCACTAATTTTCAATTTTGAGGGACCTCATAAAGCGTAGAAACCCATGATGGCAACAACATCCCTCCAAAAAAAAAAAACCACCCTTGAATCATGTTTATAAATGTATGTATGTATATGCATATGTGCATGCCTGTTTGTGTGTGAGTATGCATGTGTATTTGTGTGTGCATGTGTGTATTTATGTTTTTGTTGTGTAGATCTGTATGTGTGTGCAAGTGTGTATCTATGAATACATCTGTGATTTGTGTGATAGATTGGAGGCTTGGGGATGTCTAAAGCATGCTCAACAAACTAGGCTTGAAAATGAAATGAGTATCTCCATCAAACTGAATGTCTAATATGTATTTGCAATTCAGCTGCCTCGGCAACATGGCCTCATGGTTTTTGGATTTAATGGGACAGCTGGTGTCAACAACTTTTTTAATACAGATGCTCTGTGATCTGTGTGCTTTGAAGGAAAGGAGAGGAAGTGCTGTGTGTTTCAACTGAAGGACTCTATTGGTAATTCTTTGATATCCAGGTAATACTCTCAAAATCTGCCGTGTAACTCCACATTGACATTAGTTTCCTGGCTTCAAGAGGGGACTGAGAAGGAGCTGCAGTATTACTGGTGAGCACTGGTGATGGAAAAAGTGCAGGGCCCACAGCTCAGGACAAGGGAGGCCAGCCAAGCAATAAAGGCAGAGAAAAGCCTCACAGTGACAACTCTGAGTGATCGGGAGGCAAATGCAAGCTCTACTTTTGTACATAAACAAGTATTTTTGAAGAGCCCAGAGCTAGCATGGTTTAGGTATTTGGATTGAAATGTCAATATTAATGGGACTTCATTGATAGATTTGAGGAGTATTGGGTCACCTGACTAAAACCACAGTGATCAGTCTTTGTTTATAATGGTCCCCCTGAACAATATTTCTTATTGTTTGCTTAAAGATAGACCCCCAGATGATGAGTTACCCAGTTTTTCAGTTTGGGTTTGCCACCAAACAAACCCTAAGGCAAGTATTTGTGTGCAAGGAGTTTATCTGGAAGATCCCAGCATGCCCAAGCGAGGAATTGGAAAAACTGAGATGGAGAAAAAAGAAAAACCAATGAAAGGTGCTTTAATAAGTAGATTACTCCCATGGGCAACAGGGACCGAATCCCACTAGGGACACTTTGAGAAGCCATATGCAAAACACTCAGAATCAGTCTACAAAGATTGGCAAGCTGAGGCATTGATACATTTGTTAGGATCTCCTTTCTTTGGAGGTTGCTCCAGGTTTACTAACTCCAGAAAATGGCTACTTGTGGCTGAGCAGAATGATAAGAGAGGTGATACATTTGAGATGTAAACTTGTCAGAGGGCTGAAAATTCTATGTGACCATTACCAAAGCACACAAATGGGATGAGGGGTAAGGGATGGAGCTTTGGAAGCATCAGCTGCACTGAGTTCACCACATCTATATTTCAGTATACAGTTCTTGTGAATATGTGCCATATATTTAGGATTGTTATTCTTTTGCTTTCTTTCATCTAGGAATCACAAGGTATCTAGATATATAAGATAAACTATACCTCTAAAGCTTTTTTCAATCTCTGTGTCACAGTTCTGTTAAGCAACCAAAGCACATAGGCCATTCTGTGTTGAAGGTCTGCTGGAATGTGTATTTCTCCTTGGAAAGAATAAATATTGAGGCACAAAGAGGCTTGAAATGTGGAAGAGGAATGTGCTACCATAGCAGCTTCTCTCTGAGGGTGGCCTAAATTGACTTGGCACTTTGGCTTATAGCTTTGAAAATTCCCTTTATTTCTACCCCAAATTCAAGTTGTCTGATGTCAGTACCCATCTATTTATATAGCATTTTGTTTTCACTTTCCAATTCTCCCTCTTTCTACTTGTAATAAATCAACCTAGAAATATTTTTGACCTTTCCTGTCTCCTATCATTATTCTTTTAGTTAAGAATTTTGAAAAAAAAAAAATGAAAGAAAGAAAAAAATAGTAGTTTACCCTTCCTCACCAAGCAGTCACACCTCAGCACATAAAAATCTGGCTTCCACTTCCACCACTTCCCGAGGAATGTTCTCATCATATTCAATAAACTCATAAAGCCAAGTTTAATCAGCACTTTTTTTTTTCTGTTTGGAATTACTGATTGCTCTTGAGATCAAGACTGTTGTATGCTACATAATGAACATTCTCTGTACAATATGTAGTGCTCAAATTAAAAGCTAAGTTTATCATCTCCTAAACTATCCATACCTCCTTATCCTGCCCCAAATTTGTCCTTTGTATTAGATGTTTTACCTTGGTGACTAGCATCACCATCTACCTACAACCGAAGTCAAAAAGTCGGAGTCATTTCAGACAATTATCCATCAGTTATTTTCTCCTTTCAAGGCTACACAGTAAATCATAAAACACTATTTCTTTGACACTGGACCTATTTAATCTTGGAAATTTCTGGTTTCCTTCAAGTTCTTCCTGAACTTTTCCTGGCATTTCCAGTGAGTGTCTCATCTTTATTTCAAGAACTCGACACTCCTTTGAGATCAATCTGTTATTAGCTGCTTATTCCCCCCAGTGCAATTGAGGTTTAATAGATAAATGAAAATTATATATATTTACATGGTATAAAATGATGTTTTGATTTACATTGTTAAATGATTACCACAAGCTAACTGAGATATCCATCATCTCAGGTAGTTACCATTTTTTTTTTTTTTTTTTTTTTTTGTGCTGAGAACATTTAAGATCTACTCCCTTAGGAAATTCCAAGTATACAATGCAGTATTATTAAGTACAGTCACTATGATTTATATTACATCTCTAGCACTAACTCATCCTGAAAAACTGAAACTTTGTACCCTTTGACCAACATTTCTCCAATCCGCACGCCCACTAGCCCCTGGCAAGCACCATTCTTCTCTCTGCTTTTATGAATTTGATTTTTAGATTCCACATATCAGTGGGATCATGCGATGTTTGTCTTTTTGTGCCTGGCTTATTTCTCTTAGCATAAAGTCCTCCAGATTTATCCATATTGTTGCAAATGAAAAGATTTATTCTATCTTTAAGGCTGAATAATATTGTTATCCAAATTCATCTGTCAATGGACACAGGTTGATTTCATATTTTGACTATTGTGAAGAGTGCTACAATGCACATGGGAGTGCAGATATCTCTTCAATATGCCAATGTTATTTTCTTTGGATATATACTTAAAAATGGGATTACTGGATCGCACCATAGCTCTATTTTAATTTTTTTTGAAGAACCCACATACTGTTTCCCATAATGGTTGTACCAATTTACCTTAGCACTAATAGTTATGCTAGTGCTCCCTTTTCTCCACTTCCTTGCCAACAGTTATTGTTCATCTTTTTGATAGTAGTCATTTTAACAGGTGTAAGTTGATAACTCATTGTGCTTTGGATTTGCATTCCATGCTGATTAGTAATGTTAGCATTTTTTTCCATATATCTGTTGACTATTCTGTATAATGTCTTTTGAGAAGTATCTATTTAGGTCCTTTGCCCATTTAAAAAATTGGGTTATCTGTTTTCTTGCTACTGAGTTGAGCTTCTTAATATATTTTAGATGTTAACAACTTGCAAATATTTTTCCCATTCTATAGGCCATTTTTTTCACTCTATTGTCTCCTTTACCATGCAAAAGCTTTTTAGTTTGATGCTATCCTGGTTGCCTATTTTTGCTTATGTTGCCTGTGTTTTTGAAGTCAAATTCAAAAAAATCATTGCACATATTAAATAACATAGTTTCTCACTCTGTTTTCTTTTTAGCAGATTTATAGTTTCAGGTCTTTGATTCATTTTATGTTGATATTTGCATATAGTGTGAGATAACGATTCAAATTCATTCTTCCAAGGGTCAATATCCGGTTTTCCCAAGAACACTTATAGAAGATACTATCCTTTTTGCGTTGTATATCCTTGGTAACTTTGTTGAAGATAAATTTACCATAAATGTATGGACTTATTTCTGGGTTCTGTTTTGTTTCATTGGTCTGTAGGTCTGTTTTTATGCCAATACCATACTTTTTTGATCACTAAACTTTGTAGGATAGTTTGAAATCAAGTAGTGTGGTGCACTCAGCTATGTTCTACTTGCTCAAGATTGCATTTGGGATCTTTTACGGTTCTATATAAGTTTTAGAATCATTTTTCTATTTCTGTGAATAAAGGCACTGGAATTTATGTAGGGATTACAATGACTGGGCTTAGTATCATTGGATAAGGAGTTAACATCTAAAATATATTAAGAAACTCAATAGCAAAAAAAAAAAAAAAAAAAACAATTTTTTAAAATGGAGAAAGGACCTGAATAGACACATCTCAAAAGACATTATATAGAATAGCCAACAGACATATGAAAAAATGCTTAACATCACTTTGGTATGGAATGCAATTAGAAATTACAATGAGTTATCACCTCACACGTGTTAGAATGACTAGTATCAAAAAGATGAAAGATAATTGTTGGCAAAGAAGTGAAGAGAAGTGAACACTGGCAAACTATTGGTGATAATGTAAATTGTTGCAACCATTATGGGAAATAGTATGCAGATTCTGGAAAACATTAGAATAGAGCTATGATATGATCCAGTAGTAGTGTCTTAATATCTTAGTAGTATGGGCTTATAAAACCCCTTTTAAGATTTCCTGTAAGGCAGATCTAGGGGTAATAAACTATCTCAGGTTTTGTTTACCTGGAAAAGTCCTTATTTCTTGTGTATTTCTGAAAAACAGACTCACTGGGTATAAATTTTTACTGGCCATTTTTTTTCTTTCAGCACTTTGGATATATTATCCCACTCTCTCCTGGTGTACAATGTTTCTGCTGAGTTCCCTTTTATGTGATGAATTGATTTTCTCTTGTTGCTTTTAAAATTATTTTTCTTTGATTTCCAATAATTTTATTACAATTTTTTTTGATAAATATCTTTGCACATTCAATCTATTTGGGGTTCTTTGGGCTTCATGGATCTAGAAGTTCAGTTTCCTCTCTAGATTTGGGAAGCTGACATTATGTCTTTAAGTAAGCTCTCTGTCCCTTTCTCCTTCACTGTTCCTTATGAAATTTCTATAATCCATATACTAGTTTTCTTGATGGTGTCTCAAAGCCGTAGACTTTCTTCAATGTTTTTCACTCATTTTTCTTTTTGTTCCTCTGACTGGGTACATTAAACGACCTGTATTTGAGCTTGCTGATTCTTTCTTCCTTTTAATTGAATCTGCTGTTGAAGCCCTCTATGGAATTTTTCAGTGCTGTCAATGTATTCTTTAGCTCCAGAATTTCTGTTATGTTCTTTTTTATGGTTTCTATTTCTTTTTTGAACTTCTTATTTGTTCATTTATTTATTTCCTGATTTCATTTAGTTGTTTATCTTTTGTAGCTCACTGAGAAAATAATTTTGAATTCTTTGGCAGGCAATTTGTAGATCTTCATTTCTTTAGCATTGGTTATTGATGCTTTATTTTGTTCCTGTAGTGGTGTCATATTTCCCTGATTATTTTTGACCCTTGAATTGCCCTTTTGAAGTAGACACCTCTTCCAGTCTTTACATACTGGCTTTAATGGGAAAAGCACTTCAGCACTCAATCTGCTTAAATATTCTAGGCAAGGCATCCAGTGTAGTCCTTGGGTCAGTTGTTTGTATGTGTGGGTCTGTAAGAGCAGGCCTGAAGCCTGGGTCCACATGGGCCAACCTGACACATAGGTGGGCTTTTAACCCCAGTCTAGGGCTGCCAGCCTGGGGTTGGGGTGAGCCTGGATTCTGGGTCTTTGGAAATGGATCTGGTCCTGAGTCTGTGGCAGCTGACCTGGCCCTGGCATTCAATGGGGTGGGCCTGGCATCTGGGTCAATGGGGGAACATGTGGATCCTAGGTCCATGGGGTGGGCTAGAGCCTGGTTCCATTTGAGCTCGCCTTATCCTGTGGTTGGCTTAAAGGCTGGGCTTGTGTGTTGGCCTGATGCTAGGGCAGGCCTAGATTCTGTGTCCACAGGGGCCAGCCTGGAACCTGGGGCCACAGAGGCCAGCCTTGCACAAGGATTCACTGGGGCGAGTCTGGTGCTAGGGTCTGAGGCAAAGTTGTCTGCTCACTCTACTCCCTCCTTCCCCCTGCAGAGTGTATCTCTCCTCCCTCTCTGTTTCCCAGGCTTAGGGGAGGAGTGACACAGGTAATGAAAAGCTGTCCTTGCTACCTTCTTCAATTCTTCGTTTTTAAAAATTTCTGTCCTCCACCCAGATGCTGTAATTTCTCACCTGGATTCCTTAGCTCTTATAAAAGCATTTTTGCACATGAATAGTTGTTTTAAATTGATGTTTCCAAGAGAGGATAAGAGCTAAAAACTTCTGTTACATTGTTGCCTTAGTATGTTTTGAGCTGTTATAGCAGAATACCACAGACTGGATGATTTATAATAAACAGAAATTTTTTTGGCCCACAGTTCTGGAGGTCAGTAAGTCCAATATCAAGGTGCCAGCATCAGGTGAGTGCATTCTTGCTCCATTATAATGTGGCATAAAGCATCATGACAAAAGGGCAAAGTGAGAGTGAGAGAGAGAGATAAAAGGGGACTGAATTCGTTCTTTTATAAGAAAGCCATTCTCATGATAACAAATCCACTCCATGCAATAACAGCATTAATCCACTTATGAGGGCCAAGCCTCATGGCCTGATCACCTCTTAAAGGTACTACCTCTTAATACTGTTACAAATGGCAATTAAATTTCAAGTGAGTTTGGGAGAGGACAAACATTTAAACCATAGTGGCTATCTTGCTGATGTCAGCTAGTGTCTTTTCCTTATATCTTCAATTGCTTCTGACATTAATAGTAAATTATGCCAGCAATATCATATTACAGAAGTCCCCCAGAGCCACTACTACTGCCTTATAAAAATGTTGCTACTACTTCTGATGTTCATGTTATTTGCATTAAGGTGGTGGAAACCCAAAACAAAATGTACTAAGAATGCTGGTGCTTGGTGTCTAGGACACTAGAGATACCATGACTCCTAGTGTTGCTGTTAAAGTTCATTATTGCCACTGCATGCCTGATGATTGCTGTATAAGCAAAGTCTTTCAAGTTATTAATTCTCTTTAAAATGTTTCCTGATTATTTATTTAATTAGACCTTTGACAGACTTAGGGGAGCCTATCTTTCAAATAAGCCCAGATACCACTGAATCCTAGGACAAACAGAACTTAGGCTTAAGGTCGAACTTCTGCTACATTCTTTTCCAGTAAAATACTTGAAATTTCTTTACGTGCCATACCTGAGAATCCCAGCTTGGAATAATAGAAATATAAAAGTTTTTTTACTTGGGCCACTCCACCATTTCTTCTGGGACAGACTCTCAGACACAGGGACAGGCTACAGATGTGGCACCTTCTGGTACACTAGGGAAGTAGAAGGAAATCAATGCCCTGACAGTATTTCATGTACCTCCCACAACTGGTAATGACAGGTTATTTTCAGGGGAGAGTTTTGACTTACATCACCTATACCTCTTATAGCCAGCAGTGAGACATCCACCCACCACTGAGAACTTACTTGAAGAAGTAGCATGTGCAGAAGATACTATCCATGTCTTGCATCCTATACATATGGGATGACTTAGCTGCTCAGGCTAGGCTGTCGATCATTATTTTCCAATCATTTTATGCACCGGTCTGTGCTAGGTATCCTGAGAGATCAGACACAGTTTTAGAGCCTAAATGAACTTTTCTCCTCACCTTTATACTCACCAATTGGTCCAGGCATGAGGAGATTACAGTCCTAGTGATTATTCTGTGGGATTCACTTTGTAATATGTTACACTAACTAATTGGACAGAGCCCAAATGATCTTCCTCTAGCTGGGGAATAACTGTCTATTACTGATGTTGATAATCTTCTGCCATCTCCCACAGGCATTATGACCAGCACACTTCCTGTGAATTTGTACCACCACCCCTTATCTCATCTATGCTTCTGCTCACAGCACTGCGCTGGAGCCAGGGGATGGATACCTGGCACTTGTATGTCCTATGAAGAAAGAGAGGAGGATACACTGCTTCCCTATGTATCCTTAAGGGATAGACCAGAGGAAAAGTTAAGTAATAGATAAACAATCAATAATAGATACCCAATTGGTTTCCCAATCAATTAGTACTTACTGTGTTGGATTTGTTCACTTTCAGCCATAGTTACACCTTGAATTTCTGTATTTCCAAAGTGAGCTCCTTTTTTCTAAGGAATTTCCTCAATTTTTTCATGTAAGTAGGCTTCTGAAGAGTCTATTTCACTAATTTTTGTGATATATTTAATCATTCCAGGACTACAAAATTTAAGCTGAATTTAAATTATTCATAATATAACAATCTCTCTCCCTCTGTCTTTCTGTCTATATCTTTCATTACATATATATGTAATAAAATATTTTCATTATATATCTGTATATATTTTATGGAAATCTTTTCATTATATATTTCATATATATTCATGTATCTTTCATACATTATATATTCACATATATATCTTTTATATATTGTATATTCATATATATGTTTCATATATTATGCATATTCATATATATCTTTCATATATATATATATATATATATTTTTTATTACATTTCTAGTCTCACTCCTCAAGTCCTCAAGGTCAGATACTAATTCCTAGAGCATGGTGATGAAATTCCAGGCTAGATAGACCTAAGTTCAAATCATAGTTCAGCTGCTTACTAATTATGTGGGCCTTGACAAGTTACTTATCTTTTTTAAGTTGACTAATATTTAAAGTAAAAATAAGAACGTGACCTGACTTGTAGGGTGATAGTGGAACTGAGTAAGCTAATACATATAAAATCATTAAGAATAGAATCCAGCATATAATGTGTGCTTCATAAATGTTAGTTACTGTGATTGTTGTTATTTTTGCCTGGATTATAGCAGAATTGTCTTAACCGGTCTCCTAATGTTTATTTGGAGCTCTTCTAGTTCATTCTCCACACTGCTGTCAGAGTAATCTTTCCAAAAATTAACTGTGATTGTGCCATTCCTCTGCTTAAAACCAATTGATTTTCATAGTTTTTATCGTAATATTTAGATGCCTTAGCCTGACATGCAGGCCCGTTGTAATCTCCTGCTGCCTCTTTAGTTTTGTCTCCTACTGGTCTTTCCCAAATTTTCATTGCTCTTAGCATAAACAAATACTTACATTTTTCTGAAAGCAGCATGCTCTTTTGTTTCTCCTGGATGTTGTGTATATTAATTCCTATTCATAAAACACCTTTGTCCTCACTTTCCTCTGTTTAATTTCTACTTATTTTTCAAAACCCTGTAAAAGTATCACAGCCCCTAAGAAATCCTCTAATTCCCTGAATTTGACTGAGGGGACCTCATTCTCTGCTTTGCTAGGCACTTGTCCACAGTCTATCTTAACACTTTTCATATGGTGCAATTATCTCTTTCCTATCCGTGGACCCTTTTGTATTGAAAGTTCTCCAAGGACAAACAGCATGTGTTATCTTATGTCTTCAATGCTTATAAGCTGCCTTGGAAACAATAGGTACATGTTTGCTGAATAAATGCCTGGTAGAAGTGAGTGTATGAATGGATAACAAAGTATGAGTGGGAAGAGAGGCACAGTGATATACAAAGGAAGGCCAAAAGCTTTCCCTTCCTAGTTGAATTCCATTTTGCACTGCTAGGAGGGTGATGTCGAACTTGGAGAAAAGCTCTTGTCAGGGCTTTTCTAGGATCTTGGGAAGTATATGAGAAAAGCAGTTTTGGATTCTCAGACATTGCTGGGATAGGTTTATATTTGGGTTGAGCTGTGGAAAGTATTTAATGGTCTGAAATTGCCCTTTCCTCAGGCTATGGTAAATAGCTGGGTTACTTATTTGTACTCAAGAACTCCTTAGAACAAATCTCAAATATCCAATATGTTGACATTTCCGTAATTTTATTTCATTCTGTAAGCTTTGTGGGGTCATAGATTCTCTCTCTTTTTTGTCCCTATGGCAAATAAATGACTATGATGGCCTAATACATTTTTATTTATAAAATGATAGCCACGTGACATAATATAGTGGTAGTGAAGAAAAACGTGGCTAAAATCTGAACTAAATTTTTTGAAAAGAAACTTTGTTTTTATTTGGTTATTTTTTTTGAGGCAGAGTCTTGCTCTGTCACCCAGGCTGGAGTGCAGTGGCGCCATCTCAGCTCACTGCAACCTCTGCCTCCAAGTTCAAGCAATTCTCCTGCCTCATCTCCTGAGTAGCTGAGATTACACGCATGCCACCAGGCCCAGGTAATTTTATTTTTCTTTTGTATTTTTAGTAGAGTCAGTGTTCCACCATATTGGCCAGGCTGGTTTCAAACTCCCGACCTTCAGTGATCCCTGTTTCGGCCTCCCAAAGTGCTGGGATTACAGGCATGAGCTACCGTGCCTGGCCTGAAAAGAGACTTTAAATTCATATTTGTGTTAAGGTTGTTTAGATAATCCAGTATTGTTTTTCTTTCAACAAAATGTTCTCATAGTGCATAGTTTATTAATAAAAGTGCAAACAAGTACTAGAGACTGTGTAATTCAGTAGGTAAAATTCTTTATTTCTATTAAGCAAATGTGGTTTTAAAACCTTTATTAGATGCAGAATTTCCCATGGTCATATTTGACCTAATAACCACATTAAAAAAAAAACTTTAAAACTCTCCAATAATAAAAAATAATTTTCTATATGGCAGTATTATCTGAAAGGACTTAAACTATTTTATGCCTTCACGATAAATATACTGTAGTATTTCATAGTCTCTTCTGGTGAAATTCAATTATCGGGTTTTTAATAAACCACATCATCAGTAAATTGAAAAAATGGTTTAAGGCAAAAAAATTTTGAAACAACTTCATAAACATTTGAAACCATAAAATTGTAAACATTCAAAGCTTATAAATAGAATTTTACAGGAATTTGGCTTCTTACACTTTTCAGAATGAGATATATGTTGCTAGTCTTAATAACCATAAAAATATTTCAAATGACCTCTACTTTAAATTGGAGTAATTTATGCTTATATAATGACATTAAATAATAAATCATGATGAATTCAGAGGACGCTATATAGACAATTTCCAAATTACAGATGACTTTATTCTTCTAAAGTTCTTTTGTATTTATTGAAGGGGACTTGGAGAATGCAATAATTAAAGGAGTAGTTGAGTTCCCAGACCAGCAAATAGAAGTTACTTCCAAAGGAAGTAGAGTACTAAATATTATGACACTTAATTAGCACCACCTCCCTGGGAATATGCATTAAGAATTTTGGCTGGGATTTCAGGAATACATCTTATTTTGTTGCAACAGGAGTTAGAATTATTAATTCTAAATCACAGGCTTCTCATAGCTTCAGGAACCAAGGCTTGGATTTTTTGAATTGGCTCTAGTATCATGTGATGTTAGATCAACCACTCTATAGCTTGAGCTCCACAATATAGTGACCATGTTGGTTCAACATCCCAGCTTGTGCTCAGATTATAGCAAAGAATAAGACAGACATTATCCCTGCCTTCATGGACTCTTCTGTATAATGAAGGAGACACACGATTAAAATATGTTTATTTATTTATTTATTTATTTTTTTTTTTTGTGACGGAGTCTCGCTCTGTCGCCCAGGCTGGAGTGCAGTGGTGCGATCTTGGCTCACTGCAAGCTCTGCCTCCCGGGTTCATGCCATTCTCCTGCCTCAGCCTCTCCGAGTAGCTGGGACTACAGGCGCCTGCCACCACGCCCGGCTAATTTTTTTGTATTTTTTAGTAGAGACGGGGTTTCACCGTGGTCTCGATCTCCTGACCTCATGATCCGCCTGCCTCGGCCTCCCAAAGTGCTGGGATTACAAGCGTGAGCCACTGCGCCTGGCCTAAAATATATTTAATATGAAAAATTATTACCATTAAAACAAAATGTTACGAAGAGAATGAACAAGATACTAGGTAAGCAGAAAAGGGGAACTTAATATTGTCATGGTTTGAACAGGTCAGGAGAGATGTCCATGAAGTGGAGCCAACAGGAAGAATAGGAAGGAGTTATCTAGGCCAAAACATGGGGGGTGGGGGCCACATCGCATCATTAAAGATGCTGAATTACAAGGTGCAGTATATCAGATGAATGGAGAGATAATCAAGGTTACTGGATTACAGCAAACTGACAATGTGACAGTAGGTGAGACTGGAAAGGAAATCAGGGACCAGATGATAGAAGGCCTTTCTTGGATGCCTTACTAATGATATTGGACTGTATACAAAGGGCAATGGGAAGTCATTGGAGGGATTTAGCAGGGAAATGTCTTGATTAAATTCATAGACCATGTCAATTAATGCTGAACAGAACTGAATTGTCTGGAATAAAGCAGCAGTAAAATCTAAAGGCAAATGCTACAGTGTGGGGAGTGCTCTCTGATTCCTTCAGGCCCCTAGCTGCCACACAGCAGGAATTTTTGGCAGTAATGACTCTTTGCATCTACTTTGGTTGGCAGTTCTTATGTGACAGCTGGCATGGCCAGCTTCATTTGTATGTGACCATTGCCTTTTAGCTGTCTAGTTCAACCATGTACTCAAGTAGGGTGGCCAACAATTCGAACTTTTCCAGAACTGAGGGATTTCTAAGGATGTAGAACTTTCAGAGCTAAAATCAACATAGTGGCAGACAAAGCAGGATGGCCAGTTGACAAACAAGAATCATTCTTACCTTACCTCTTGACAAGCAAGAATCATTTTTTTTTAAAGATTTTTTACAATTAGTCATTCAACCTATTTATGTAAAATCATGATGGTAGTAGGAAACATTATTTTTCATGATAGTTCATTCTATTATTTCATTTATTTAAAAATTTATTTTTTGTTAATTATAAAATTAATTCAAACCGAGCACAGACCTTATAGGTAGAGAGAAGTAAGAATAATTTGAAATCAGTCCTATTCCATTTTTTCACATTTGATGAGCTCTAATTTCTGTAATTAATATAATTTTTTGAGTCGAAATTTATTTCCTCATAGGTATAACACATTCATTGGTTTATTTCTCAGTCCATACAGAACAATGTCTCTGATATACCTGAGAGCATCTACTTTCAAGTATTTGATTAGAGGCATGTTGTTCTGTGCTGGATCTCTGATCCTCCTCAGACCACCTTCATCTGGGAGCTTCAACCACACATAAAACAGTATATATGGTTGCTTTCTCTTATGTAGAATGTATCTGTGTGTATACATATTAATGTATACAAATATGAAATACAGTTTCAAATTTATTCTTTTTCATGTCTAAGAATAATAACCATATAAATAGACGTGTTTTCCTAGAGTCTTCAATGTTTTTTAAAATATTAAAAAACAGATATTTTTAAAGCTTCACTCTATTGCCAAATGTATATCTTAGTTCGTCTTTTAATTGGCAGACAATGTTTTAGATGTTCTAAAGATATTTTGAATGACTGAAAGTCTATAGTTTCTGACCATGTAGTAAGGTACCTGAGGTAGAATTTAGAATTACTGCCCCTTTTAAGAGTGTGTACTTTAGTTTCCAGATATCAAAGTAAACACAAACTTCTTTTGTGGTTCATTCAAATGAAAACATTTTGCACACCACGTATTCATTAAATTTCAGTTGTAAAAATAGGTCTTTAAGTTGGTTATGGTGGCTCATGCCTGTAATTCCAACACTTTGGGAGGTTAAGTGAAAGGATTGTTTGAGCTCTAGAGTTTGAGACTAGCCTAGGCAACATAATGAGACCTCATCTCTACAAAAAATTTAAAAAATTAGCCAGGTGTGGAGGTGTATGCCTGTAGTCCTAGCTACTTACGGGGCTGAGGTGGGAGGATGGCTTGAGATGGAGAAATCGAGGCTGCAGCAAGCTATGATTGTGCCATTGCACTTCAGCCTCGGTGACAGAGCAAGACTTTGTCAAAAAAAGAAGAAAATAAGAAAAGAAAAGAAAAGAAGGTCCTTAAGACACACTGTTACGTGGAATTTGATTCCTTATTCCTTTTCTTCCTCCTGTGTGTATCACACCCTCACCTTTCATTAGTATTTTGAACAAAGAACAAGGATCAGAGCAGTCTTTTACATTTTAGCAATACATTTTAAGTGGAGGAAGATAGAGTTAGTAGTTATAATTAGGATTCTAGATTATTCACACATTTTTTATTTCCCTTTTGCATGAAAAATTGAAGCCTACTTAAATATTAAAAAAAAAAAGAAGAGGGTAGTATGTCGGTACTGGTTTAATCATGGGTGCAAATTTCAGGTAGATAATCTAAGGCTCAATAAGCAGAATCATGACTTTGAGCCCCAGATGTTGATTTCACTTTGGAGATTATTCAGGGTTGTTTGACTTCTCCCTTAAATAAAAATTTCCTCATAATTACTTAATATTTGAGAAAGTTTTGAACTATTTTGTAGAAAGGTCCTTTACATTATCATTTTTTGTTGTTCTGAAGAAATCACCAAGTTTCGTAGAGATTATCTGAAGGAACTTACATGAAATGATTGGTGAAAAAAATAGAAAGGGAACCATCTCATGCTATCGTTGAAACTTAAAGACTGTTTACTTAAAAACAATCAATTTAAAGCTGAGGACCATGAAGCTATACATGCAAAAAATGACTTGTTTGGGATTGTATGGCTAATAGTTATGAAATTGGAACTATGACATGGATTGGTTTTCCTAACTGCAATCTTAGTGTTCTGCTGGTTGCATTAACCCCACAGATTTCCCTGTTTTTGAGCAAGGTTGTCATTTAGGAATTTGACTTCATTTAGGCTAGTGGTTTTTAGGGGTGAGATGGGGTGAGAATGAAGATGGAGATTATTAGAATCACCCAGAGAATTTCCTCAACATAAATTTCAATGGCCTGCTTAATCTAGGCTCCTCATTAGCAATGTCTTCCCCCACCCACCACCAGACATGTACCATTTTAATACACTTTCAGGGTGGAGAAAAAAGATGTAATTTTAAAAAGTTCTCTAGGCAATTCTGATATAAACTCTCTGCCCAGGATTGAGAACATTGCTCTAGGCAAATATCATATTATCATGGACTTAAAAATAAAACAATAACATAAAGCCTTGGTTTAAAGATGAGTTTCAACTTATGAAAAGAATATGGTCTAGGAAGTTTATGATTTTATATTTATACTTTTTTCCTTTTGTCACTTTTATCTATTTATAGAAGAGCACTGTTAGAACTGAAAAGTCAGAAAATCTTTAAATAATTAAACGTCAACATTTAAAAACAAATCAGCCATGATCTTCTCAGATCAATATGCTCTTCTAAGCAGAAATTTCCATAATTCTGGGTCACAGCTAACCCACTGGGAGGCCAGGCTTCTTTTGCCTACTGGGTACTTCTACGTCGCCCACTTTGTTAGAGTATAGAGAACACTTGATCCTACATTCCCTATCCCTTTGACTGGGGTTCCTCAGGGGCACCCTTTTAACCTTTGACTAATATTTAATGAGGAACTCAGAGTCAGAATTGTATGCATGTTTCACACATTCCCAGCAGTACATGGGTCCTCAGCCTGTGTGGGTCCTTAAGGACTCCCCTTTCAGGGCTTCTGGCTTCTCATAACACTAAGCCTCTGAAAGCATCTGCAGCCTCACAGTCACAGCCTCAAAGCTACAGCATCCACTTCAGAAATCTGAGACCGTTTCAGCCCACTGTTTATTACCAGTACTCAAAACTCAGGTTATCTGTTTTTCTCTCTTATACCCACTATTTCCTCTCCCCCAATTCATTTGCCCATTCATCTCTTCCTTCCATTAGAAATAATCTCTACGCTGTTCTTAGGCTGTTGAGAAAATCCTTCTTTTTCCCCCTCTTTGCTTCAAATGGAACCTATAACACACCTCCTAGAGCAATCCCACGTTGAGGCTGCTCATGTAGTCTCTACTAACATACGTGTATGGATCTTGGAAGTAAGAGCAGTATTCTCTTTGCTCCCTAATGCTTTCCCCCCTCCCACATTCTAATGTAAGAGTTTTTTCTATTTTGATGTTTATGCTATTAGAGCATCCATCCTATAACTTGGCTTGTCAAGATCACTTTCATATATTCGTGGTGAATATTCGCTCATAGACTCTCCCTCCACTTTAATTCTTGAGACTGAACTTCTTTTATAAAGGTAAAAACCTACCAAATTCAATAAACACTTTTCTGTTTTCACTTATTTGACCTCCCTGAAGCATGTACTCTCACTTAATCACTAGGACCTTGTCTCCTAGGGGTTCTAGTAGGGCCCATTATACCACCTTACAGCAGTAAGAAGAAATGCCTATAAAATAAAAAAATTATATTAAATTTTGTATGAGTTCAATCCATTTTATCCTTGTAAGTATCATGTGAGGTGTTCAGGGCAGGTATTGTTGTAACCACTTTTTAAAGGAGAGAAAATGGGGTACAAAGAAAATGAGTAGATTTTCCTGAGTTGCACTAGTAGAAGCTGACAGAATGAGGACTAGCATCCAGGTTCCCCTTCTAATGCTCCTTCCACTACATCAAGACATTTTAGTGAAAGATTAATAAGGATATAGAAAATGCCCTAATAGATGGATTTTAAATTTAAATTCTTATTGGTATTTGTGACTCAGTAGCATATGATGGAAACAACTATTAAAGTAGAAATGCTGATGTCGATTTCCTAGATAAACTTGCTTTCAGAATATTGTTTCAGAGCTTATTTAAATGAACTTAGATTGGGTGACATGACTTTCCTTCTGTAATTTCTATGTGTTTTGGTATAAAAGAACTACTCTGTGAAACTTGCAATTAAAAGAAAGAAGAATAATATTTTTTATGTAACCTCTGTAGCAGAAGAATCTTAATAGTGAGCAATAAAATGTTGAAATGAGATACATTTTAATTAGGTAATAATACCAAGCTTTGTTTATTAACTGCTCTGAAGGTTCTAATGAGCTGTGAATTTCTGAGGGCTCTTTGGCAGGAAAATGAGAACATTTAACAATTTCTCAAACTAATCTCATTATGGAGAAGTCAGCCTTGCACATGCTTATTTAAAAATGAAGGAGGAATGGAAAACTTCTCTGGCTCCTTACACTACATCATGAATACAGCTTCCTTTGTTCTTTTATATATCTGAAAAATATTATTTGTATACCTAAAAATTAATAGGCCAAGTGTACTGTCCCAGAATGAGCATAATCAAGCTGAATTAACTTTCAGCAGGGCAGAGTTTCGTAAAGATTTTCTGAGCATAAGGTCTTATCAAATCTCTTTATGTCCTCACATTACTCAGAAGAAGTGTGCTGTAGCTCAGCTACAGTCCCCTACATCATTAGGGAGTTGATAAAATATCCTTGTCACTGTTAGCTCTAAGATGTGCGGAAGCAGGAGGGGACCAGGTCACTACAAGTTGCAAAGCTAGTAGACATGATTTCAGTCCACGTGGGTCTGGATCTGAAGCCTATAGCCTTTTTGCTAAAAAATTGAAATTAGTATCAGTTCATCCTGATTACACTGCATTGCCACATTATTACTAAAATTAATTATTCAAATGCAATTTCATTGGTATGTTTTTGGGGTCAACGAACTCCAAATTCTGAAAGTTAAGTAAATAGCTATTTATTCTCTTGCCATGTGGGCTGCTGAGATACACCTTTGTGTAAAGATTTTTTTTTTCTGGTGATTTATTCCTGATAGGTATGGCAATGAAAAAAAAAGAACCTTGTATTTTTGGCCTCTTCCTTCAGTTGAATGTTTATCTCTAAGAAAACTGCATGTTGCAAAATAAATTTCCTATTATTTCTAAATTTAAGCATTTTTTTTAAAACTGGGAATAACACTAATTTTATTAGAAGTCAAAAAAGCTATTTAACTTGTAATCTTAGAAAAATAGTTTCACAATTTTAAGGCATATATAATAAAATAATATTTGTGATGTTCATGATTCAGATATTTTATAGGACCACACTGGTCTTAACCGTTATCCTGCAAAAATGTAATAGATTCTTTGTCTTGTCATTTATTTTAAGGTGGTTTCAACTGACACAATTTACAATATTTTGCTAGAATTTTATCATTAGAAGATCATTGGAAGATAGATTTCTCATGGAATGTTTCTCTAGAAGTAGTTTCCAAGATTATAGAGTAAAACTTGTAACTAAATTTACCCATAAGCACACTTAATATTGTTAGCTAATCACCTGTGGGACAAGTCTAGACTGAATTTGAATTTTCCCTCAAGCAGTGGTGGCAGTGTTATTGGCTACTTACCTATTAGTACAAGTTGTGCTTATTAAATGTATGATTTAGATTCTGGTGAAAGATATAACTTTTCTAATTTCTTTTCTTTGGTATAGCTCTCTAGAGTCTATTTGTACTGAATCAGAATTTTAAGAAGCTAAGGTAGAATAAGCAGATGTCTAACTCTATAAGCAAACTGATGTTAAAGATGTTAATGATATAACAGTGGATTATTCACTCTCAAGGAGGCTTTACTCTCAAAGCTAGAACAACCAAATACTGTACATACAGTATGTGCCCTAGATATTATGCACTGATAGTAACATATTAACATTAATCCATTGTAGTCACTCCATATTACTCAGTTGTTTTATCAGTTTAGCTCCAGGTGTAATCCAGCTTGTGTTAAGATTAATTCTGTTATTTTTTTTTTCAAGGTCATATCAATAAGCATAATTTTTTAAAAGAAAGTTGTAGGCTTCTTGGGCTCGAGTCTGGTATTTAGAGGAACCATAGCCAAGAATATCCTAGAAGTAGCTTTTGTTATTGTATAAAAATCAGCATGGATCAAATTATAATACTTCAGCATAGATTTCAGGATTTTTCTTTCTTTACAAAGCCTAGAAAATAAGCAATTATAAATAAGTGATAAATATTTCCAATAGGTTAGCTTACATTTGAATCTTGTATAAAATTGAATTGTTCCAATCCCTTTTATTTAACATATAGCAACTCCTCAGAGACCTAAAGACAGAAATGCCATTCGACTCAGCAATTCCTCAAAGGATAAATAATTCTATTATAAAGACATATGCATGCATATGTTCATTGCAGCACTGTTCACAATAGCAAAGACATGGAATCAACCTAAATGTCCATTAGTGATAGACTGGATAAAGAAAATATGGTACATGCACACCATAGAATACTATGCAACCATAAAAAGAATGAGATCATGCCCTTTCCAGGGACATGGGTGGAGCTGGAGGCCGTTATCCTTAGCAAACTAACACAGGAGCAGAAAACCAAATACTACATGTTCTCACCTATAACTGGTAGCTAAATGATGTAACCACATGGACACATGGAGGAGAACAACACACACTGGGGCTTTTCAGAGGGTGGAGGGTTCTAGGAGGGAAGGGTTGGAGGAGAGGATTAGGAAAAACAACTAATGGACACTAGGCTTGATATCTGGGTGATGAACTAATCTGTACAACAAATCCCCATGACATAAGTTTACCTATGTAACAAACCTGCACATGTACCCCTGAACTTAAAGTAAAAGTTAAAAAAAACTAAATATTTTATAGTTTAAAAAATTAAATCATGTTTTTCCTGCCATAAACATGGCATGAGCATCACATTCTTCACCAATGATTTTGCTTTATTATTGGACACCAGTAATATGTGCAGAAAACCATTAACTTAAATAATTACAATTGGAAAGCTGAGTTCAATATTAACAATGCTAAGTCAGAAAAGTTTGATTTTGGTGGACCTTTTTCAAGGTTTGTATCTTAAATATAAAATAACCCTGTCTCTCTGATGATTTTGTTCAGTTTCCAGTGCATGTTGCTGCTAACTGACCATACAGAGGCCACTGGGGGGGCCATGCTGCTCAAACCACATAATGCACACTATAATACTGAATTTCTCCTATGGGTGATATGGATGACTAACACCATCTTCTCTTTTGATCCTTGCAGTTTTACTTTGAAAAATCTTCACGTACATAAAATTTGCCATAATAGTACAATGGCAACTCATGTACACTTACCTTGATTCATCAGTTGTTGACAGTTTACCATACTAGCTTTATATATTTCTCGAAAAATGTCATTTTTTCCTTTATTTCTCCCTTGTTGCCTTCCTCCTTCCCCCCTCCCTTCCTTTCTTCTTTCCTTCCTTCCTTCTTTACTATTTCTTTCTCTCATTTTTTTCTTCTATTTATCCTATCTTATTTTTAGAACCACTTACAAAGTAGTTTCAGAAGCTTACCAAACTCATTAACTAACATACTTCAACGTGTATTTCACCTAAGAACAAACATTTCAGATCATTGATCAGACAGTTCAATGGTGACCTAAGGATATTTAGGAATTTTTACTAATTGTTTCGTTAATGTAGCTCCCTCCCCTCATATATTACATTTATCCATTTCTCTTTAGTATACTTTAATTTAGAATTGTTTACCAGCTGTTTTGTGTCTTTCGTGGCATTGATATTTTAAAAAAGTCCAGGTTAGTTGTTTTGCAGAATATGCTTCAATTCAGATTTTTCTGTTTCTTTATTCTTAAAACACCGCATGTTCTCACTTATGCGTGGGAACTGAACAATGAGAACTCATTGACACAGGAAGGGGAACAACACACATTTGGGCCTGGTTGGGGGCGGGGGCTTGGGAGAGGGAGAGCATCAGGAAAAATAGCTAATGCATGCTGGGCTTAATACCTAGATGATGGATTGATAGGTGCAGCAAACCACCATGGCACGTGTTTGCCTATGTAACAAACCTGCACATGCTGCACATGTACACTGGAACTTAAAATAAAATAAACCAATAAAATCCTAAAAAAAGTAAGACAGTAGGCCGGGCGTGGTGGCTCAAGCCTATAATCCCAGCACTTTGGGAGGCCAAGGCGGGCGGATCACGAGGTCAGGAGATCGAGACCATCCTGGCTAATATGGTGAAACCCCATCTCTACTAAAAATACAAAAAAATTAGCCAGGCGTGATTGGGGGCGCCTGTAGTCCCAGCTACTCGGGCGGTAGAGGCAACAGAATGGTGTGAACCCAGGAGGCAGAGCTTGCAGTGAGCCGAGATCAGGCCACCGCACTCCAGCCTGGGCGACAGAGCAAGACTCCGTCTCAAAAAAAAAAAAAATAGTAAGACAGTAATACAGTCTCTGCTATGAGTTATGGTATGCATTTTCTACAATCTATCCAAAGCACGTAAAGTATTGGAAGTAGGAAGATTTTCAGAATTATTAGTATGAGAGCATATGTCAGCTCCCTACTGTTGTCATTGACTTTGAGGAGATTTGTAGATTTTAAATGTTTTTTGAAAATATTTAGTTCATTCTCTATCACTACTTTTGGATGGGAAATGATCCCAAGTATTGATAACATCTGCTTCCCTTGGTCATAAGAACTTGGATACAGAAATATGAAAATCAGGACACTGGCCATTGTTTAAAAATAAAATGTAAATCAATTCATAATCAAACAATAATTTATTATATTATTAAAAGTATCTATGAATATTTGTTAAATGCCAGATAGATGAGCCAGAAAAATTTAAAGTACTTATTTCTAGTGGTTTATAATAGGTGGGAGAAAAGACACAGACACACATACAAAGTACTCAAATATTGATTATAATAAGTGCCTATATGTATGAATAAAGAGATTAAAAAACAGGACAGATAACTTCTTATGCTGCCTAGAGAGGAATGAAGTGGGGGTAGGGCTGGAGTATCAAGACAAGCTTTGCAATTGATATGGAACTTGGGGTATGGAAGCACGTCAATGTGGTGGTAACACACTCAAGTTTGAATTACTCAGGCTTCGGTTTGAATTCAAATACGTAATATTTGGGCTGGGCATGGTGGCTCATGTCTGCAATCCCAGCACTTCAAGAGGGTGAGGTGGGAGGATCGCTTGAGGCCAGAAGTTCGAGATAAGCCTTGGCAACATAGCTGCCCCCAAAAATAAAAAATAAAAAAATATATCTGGGTGTGGTGGTGTGCGCCTGTAGTCTCAGTTACTCAGGAGGCTGAGGCAAGAGGATCACTTGAGCCCAGGAGATTGAGGCTGCAGTAAGCTGTGAACATGTCACTTACTGCACTCCAGCCTGGGTGAAAGAGCAAGACCTGTCACAAACAAAAACAAAAACAAAAAACAAAACGACAACAACAAATGTGTCATATTTGGTAAAATACAATTTATGATTTATAGCTTACTCTTCTGTCCATTCTCTAAATTGAAACTTAAATACCTATCTTGCAATGTTGTGAGTACTTAATGAGATAATGAACATGTGTAACCCAAATTAAGTAATAGATGGTAGCTGGAATTACTACTTAAATATGAGTGGTAGTTTGCTCCATACAGAAGTAGACACAAAAGAACGGAAAAGCGTGGCATAAACAGTGTGCTGGAGAAAAGGGTGTCTTCCATTTGGTCAGCAAGCCTGTTAGGAGATTTCACACTGTAAAATTTGGCCTTGGATGTTGTAGAATTATGTTTGCTAACCAAAGAAGAGAGACTGTAATCTATCAAACTGTTGCAGAATTTTGGAAAGGGGGTGTCAATATAAGATCTATGTTTTAGAAAAATCTATCAGGGGCAGTGTGATATAGTCACTGGATCTTAAGAGGCCATAGATAACTTGAATACTGTATGTGCCCATATAAAATATAAGGAGTTACAGACTTTTGAGTCATCTAATCACCATCCTGGAGCAGACATCTATGAGTCACTGGGCTTCAGGAATAAAATATTAGAATTTCTATTTATTTTTACTTCACCTTTTAAGTTTCTTTTTGTATATTTAAAAATGTACATTATGCATTAGTAAAATAAAAACAAGCACATCACCTATAAATAAATAAATGCACATATGTTGTGAGTACACACACCGGATTCTTTTTACCAAGAAGTGAGCAACCCAAAATGTTTTGAGACTTCCACTCCAGAGGGTCTTGGAATAGTTTGAGTGCTTCTGACCTGGAAATAGGAAAACCAATTAGTATAGCGTTTGAGTAGTCCTGATACATTTTACTGAAGATTTGATCTTGGTTACTAACACTGGAATAAAGAAAGGAGATACATTTGAAAGACTGTAAAATAAATTCATAATCGGAAGCTTGCAAGCCATAATATCATCATGGATATCTTTGTTTGTCAAGGATATGAAAGGGAGTTGTCAGAGATCAGCAAAGTAATGACTGAGAATACACCAGTGATAGGCAATCCTAGGGAATAGGGATTTACTTCAAAGACAAACTCAAGTTCTTTGATGCAAGGTTGCCTAATTGGATTATGAAATTAGTTGACAAATAAGAAAGTAAAGAAGTACAATCATGTGTATTTAGTTTTCTGTTTAGATGTAGTTCTATGTGGAAAAGGTGATTAGAGTAGAATGTCTACCTTCTTACATGAATTCAAAGGTAATAACTCAATTAAAATGATTAACATATGAGTTAGATATAAGACTGTAGGGAGGATAAGTTACATCCTTTAATGATAATAGAGACAATGGGCTAAGGTTAATTTGTGGAAATGCCCTTACATACTGTATCTGAAGGGATGAAATTTTGCTGAGCAACAAGTTGCTAAGCTGATCAAGGGACTAAACCTTTTCTTCAAAAAAGCAAATATGAATTAAGGTACATATTTATTTCTTTTATAAAATGACAGTAATATGTAATCCTCAATCTTGTCAGTGTAGATGTATTCCTCTTTGATTTTGTCCTATTCTGTTAAACTTGGAGGGTTGACTGATTCTTCTTACAAAATAGGAGTATGATTAATTGTAAATCATTATTGTATTTGTTTCCTTTATACCAATGTAATCAGAGCAAATCAAGACTTAAAAGGTTATACTGTACATAACAGAGCAGAATTTTCTAGAAAATTTCTACCCATTCACTAATTAATTCAGTCAATTGTTCAATTGGTCATTCGTTTATGAAATATTTATTGTATATAATCTGTGAAATAAGAATTGTAGTATGGCTGTGAAGAGTGTCAACAAGACAGAAAAGGCTTCTTACTTTATGGAATTTAAATCTTCATGGGAAAGACAGACAATAAGTAAGCAAATATATAAATAGGATTAATTATAGATTGTGATAACTAATACTGTGAAGTTTATAAACAATTGATGCGACTGAGAGTACTTGGAGGGAGGTGTAGTTTCTTTAGACAGAATGAACAGGAAAGACCTCTGAAGGCAGGTCACATTTGAGAACTGAAAGATGAGAAGGAGTCATATCTATCTCCCCATATTTCTACTCTTTATGGAAACTGAAATACCTTCACTTGCTATTATGGTTTTCCTTCTGTCCTCCAAGCAAAAATAAATAAAACTAAAATAAAATATCCCTCTCCCAATCAACCCATGATGAATCTCTACTCAATATATAACTCTAACTCCTTCAGAAATCTCTGGTTACTCCTTTCTGCCTTTTTCCAGGTGTATTCTCCAGTTACTGCCACATCCTTTCCAGTATAGTTCAACCTAATGTCTCCTGCTACCTCCCTATCTTTATCTTTTCCACAGTTCAGCCCAGCTCGACAAAGGGCCTAGAGCTGAATAGCTCAGTATGAAACTAAAGAGATTTCCTAAGCTGTTAGGGTGAGGGAAAAGGCGTAAGACTTACATTTTAATAAAGTTTTTGACTGTGTTATAATTTATCCTTTATCAAAAAGGACTATAATGTATACTTTGACACCCAGCATCCCTTTTCATCTAAATCTCAATCTTTTGAAGTTCTATTCCTTCTACTGGATTTGTGCCTTTGTGTTTCTGTTGCTTTTGCTCTTGTTCTTTCTGATTCAAACTGATTGTGCTCACCAAGGTATTTTCTATGCAATCAGAGAGGATAATTGATGTTTTCACTGATTACTTTTTTTCTGAGGTATTATATGCCAACAAATGTTTGACCTTGCCATTAACTGAAACAAACATAGATGTTGCTACCTCCCAAAGTTCTTAGATGACTTAGGTGTGTTAAAGTATCTTTTCCTACATCTAGGTTCTGATGTGATTCAGGGAATTAGTAGTGCTAAATGGCCAGAGATGCCATCAATCATCAATCCCTATGAATAGAATATAAGTTAGGAGACATAATCCATACACTGTCACCAGGTTGGTTCTGAAAATCTCTTTATAGCAAGTGAAGAAATGTTTCTATCCGTGTCCATGAGGACCTATTCATTTAAGGATTCTTTCTTTGTGTGTTTTCTTTCCTATATCAGCTTCCCTGGCCCCCATGGCTTCCGTGACACCTCTATCCAGAAGTCTTCTATTTGTCTCTATCCCTGAGGGCTGCCACAGGAACCTACTTTTCCTCCTCTGTAGTTACATTCACTGGCATTGAGGATACAGGTGGCCTCTTATGATTCTGGAAAAAAGTCTTAAGTTTGAATGGAAACTTTTGACTTTAAATCTATCTTGTACTGACTTGATCCAGACATTCCTCCTTTGCAAACTCTGCTCTGGGTTATATGGTTTGGCTGTGTCCCCACCCAAATCTCATCTTGAATTGTAATCCCCATAATCCCCATGTGTCGTGGAAGGGAACTGGTGGGAGGTAATTGAATCATGGGGGTGGTTTCCCCCATGTTGTTCTTGTGATAGCGAGTGAATTCTCATGAGATCTGATTGTTTTATAAATGTCTGGCATTTCACCTGCTGACACTCACTCTCTCTCTCCTGCCACCTAGCGAAGAGGTATCTTCCCCTCTGGTTGTAAGTTTCTTGAGGACTCCCCAGCCATGCAAAACTGTGAGTCAGTTAAACCTCTTTTCTTTTTAAATTACCCAATCTCTGGCTCACGCTTGTAATCCCAGCACTTTGGGAGGCCGAGGCGGGCGGATCACGAGGTCAGGAGATCGAGACCACGGTGAAACCCCGTCTCTACTAAAAAAATACAAAAAATTAGCCGGGCGCAGTGGCGGGCACCTGTAGTCCCAGCTACTCGGAGGCTGAGGCAGGAGAATGGCATGAACCCGGGAGGCGGAGCTTGCAGTGAGCCGAGATTGCGCCACTGCACTCCAGCCCGGGCGACAGAGCGAGACTCTGTCTCAAAAAAAAAAAAAAAAAAATTACCCAATCTCAGGTATTTCTTCATAGCAGCATGAGAATGGTCTAATACATTGGTACAACTGTGTGATGTGCTATTAAAGACCCTGGATCTCAACACTGTGCAGAAAACTTCTTGCTCTTCTCTTACACATGTTTATAAATTGATCCTATAAACTCCCTGTCTTGCTCTGCATTCTTTTTATGAAGAACAGGCATTCAGTCATGGATATGGAAGCCTACAGCTCTGAATCCTGAAATTATTCTTAATGCAAAGCCTACATTATCTATCATTATCCCTTTTAATCTCTGTTAATTTTCAGCACCTCAGAATTGTCACTGTTGTAGTATTTCAGTAACACATTCCTTTTTCCAGTCTTGAATTTAATTTATGAAAACTACTCCAGTTTCTTTAGGGAAGAATTTTTTCAGCCCTCTGAGGTCTCCAAGCACCAGTGAATCAGATCTTAGCCTGTGGGTCCAGGAAAGGACCCTAAAACAATTCAATTGTGCCTGCCATAGACCTCTTCTTTTTTTAAAAAAAGACTCAAATGTTTCAATAAATTATGTGTGGGTAGATGTGGCTTAATACTAATTTCTATCCTGTAATCTCATGAGAGGTTTCTTAGAATTTCACAGTCTGGCAATCTCACATAGTTCTAAGGCTCTCTATTCCATTTGATATATCCAGTTACAGATCAGGCACTCTTCTAGTGTCAGAGTAATTTTTATAGTTTGCCTCTTACCTTACTGTGGTAATCCAATTATGGCTTGTACCTGCTCTGGCTTGTCTGTCAAATTCAGCAACCTGACTGTCGTGATGAAAGTGGCAGTCTTGGCTCATCAGAGGTGCAGCTTTAAGTCTTTTTTTTTCCATGACTTTAAAAGCCATCACAACATGTTGTAGTATTAAAAAAAAAAAGATGTTCGTTCTAAAGAAGTTAAAGAGAAATTCTGTATTTTGGGGGTACTCAGAGTTGGAGTAGGTCATTATATTGTATATTAGGTAGTATAATATCTAAATACTTCTTCCTCACAGTCCCGTTTCTCATCAAAGCTGCCCAGATCTCAACTTCCCTATTTGCTTATCTTCTCTATACCTTGCAAATAAAAATCAGAAACACACTAATCTCTTCCCTCACAACTCCTTCCTTACTGTAGCTCAGCTCCTCCAATATTGATTCTTGTTACTTATACCTCTTATTCAGTTACCACTAAAAATCTCCTTTCCATATCTCCATAAACCTTTTTTAACTTCAGTCAATTTAACCATTTTCTGATTTTCCTGATCTCCTTTCCAAGCCTGAGAGCCTCCTCCTGGCTGAAGTGTGTTTAAAGGATCAAAGACAGTAGTGCCTTAGGCTGTGGATCCTTACAATTTGATCTTTTTTTGACTTTATCATATTAATACAAATTTCTTAACTCTAAAATAACTTACAAATATTTAAAAAAATGATACTGAGATACACTCAAGTCACTAATGAAAACTCTTGGCACTCAGCCCTTAATAGACTTCCTAATTTCCTTCTTAACATATGTAAAGCAGATCAAATTAAACACTCTTGACATTTAAACTCCTAAAACAAAACAAGGAGCCAATTTATACTTCACTCAGAATAAGAAAAAAAAAGCCCCAGATGTAGCCTGTCCCCCTCCCCTTTAGCCCTGCAGCAGGGTCTTATGGATGAGACACTTCACAGGAAAAGATCAAAGCAGGCTGCTGTGTTCACTGGATGTAATGCATGGTAGAGGCCAGGTTAGTGAGGTTGTCACATTCTGGTCTTAGTGGTGGCTTGCAGGTGAACCTGAGTCCAGTTAGTAACCATCCTATGTAAGAGCAGGACTCAATCTCAGCAAGCACCTCCAATATAAATACAACTCCTTCTCTGTATTATTCCTGAGATCTTATGATCTAATGATCATTTTCATAACATCAGAGATAGAAAAAAGTCTTTTACAAGCCAATATGTAAGTACTTTGGCCCTTTAACTCCAGAATATTTTCTTAATCAAGATTGTCTTATTAATCCTTTATAAACCAAAAATAAAACTCTAAGCCCCCAAACTGACTAAATGGACCCCTATCTGGGCCAAGAGGATTCCCAAGAAACCTGAAAAATAAGTTCAGGCCATGACGGGAAGCAGGGATCAGACATGCCTCATTATACCCTCTCTGATTCAGAGTTTAGACACAACTGACCCACATTAACATTAAAATAGAGATTTTAAGACTGACAAACCAGACTTTTTGTAGCAGTAAGATGCCAAATTCCAACCTGACTCTAGTATAACATCATGTGACAGATAAAAAAGAAAAAATCAGAATATTTTACTTAAAATATAGTTCTTTACCATATTTTGAAATGGCTCTTTGCATATGTAAAGAATCTCTATTAACATAACTAGATCTTCCCCCTTTCAGGCCCTCCCAATCCTGAAGAGATTAACTAAGAGCCTGGTACCTTCTAAGGTCTGATAAGATACATTTACTATCTGTCCTCTTTGAAGGCTGCTACCTGGAAGCTTCTATATAACAAGAACCTTGGCTTGCACAACTCCCTTTATTGTCACCTCAAGAATTTCTGCTAACTTCAACTTTAGGCAAAACTCAACTCTTTTAACCAATTGGTAATTAGGAAATCTCTGAATCCACCTGTGATCTGAAATCACTCCCCTCTCCCTGCTTAAAGATGTCCCACCTTTCCGGTCCAAACCCATGTGTACTTTGTGTATTTCACATGTATTGATTGATGTTTTATGTTTCCCTAAAATGTATAAAACCAAGATGTCACCCAACCACCTTGGGCACATGTTCTCAAGATCTCCTGAGGCTGTATCATGGGTCATGGCCCTCACAGTTGGCTCAGAATGAATATCTTCAAACATTTTACAGAGTTTGGCTTCTTCATGGTCAACACTTCTATTATACCTATATTGATATAAGGTACCTTACTTTACTCCCCCATTTAGTTTGGTTAGTAGAAGACCATTGGTTGCATATTGACACAGGATATCCAAGACACAATTTTCAGTGATTGGTTGTTTCAGGTACATTGTCATTTTTATGATTTTGTATTTAGAAGAGAATGTGTTAGTGACAAAATTTATAAAAAAGATATCACACTCAAGACATATAATAGTCATACAAAGAAAGATGAACATGGTAAGGATGATTTATGTGATAAAAGATATTTTAACCAAAATTAAGGTGTATCACAAAAAATTAAAATCAATATTTTGAAAGACTTGTCAGATTTGGTTTTACCAGGCATAATTGTAGAACCTCAGAAAGGAAAGGAGTGAAATAGGCATGTGAACATCCACTAGTTAAGAGCTATAACACTGAATAACATTTAAAATAAACAAACAACTATATGAAGACACTGGAAAGCATTTAAAAAAACCCCAGAAGCTAGGAGACAGTTAAACTCATAAAACTACGACTGGAATGGGTAATAAGTTTGAGTCTGTTGCTTCCTGACTTGAGTGTGTTATCCTCCCTGAGGGCAAAACTGTCTAAATTGGCAACAGGCTAAACGTGCCAGAGATCAAAGTTCAAGACTGGAAAAGCAACTAAAAATTTATCGGAGAAATCCTGAGCAGTATGAGAAGCAAGGAGAACCAAATTCTGAACATAAACTGTCCACATATTTGTCTGAAAGCTAAATAACTTCTGTGTAGGGGAGCCCTCAGGAGGCATGATGGGAAATCAGCTAGAGACCAGAGATAAATATCCCCTTGAAACATGGGGTGTCACAGAATCAGATCTTTGAATTTGGTAATTTTCATAACTGGCTGTATTCCTGAACCATGCCCAGTTCAGTCAGCAGAAAGTTTGAAGTGTCAGAGTACACAGCCCAAAGTCAACAGAGCAATTGAAAATTAAGAGATCCCCTGGAAGCAAGGGAAAACAGGAAGCATAAACCCCATATCTGCTTAAATCTTCAGCTTACTGACAAATTTGTCAGGCATGAGGTGATCCACAGAAAGCTAGGAAAAAACGCACCAGTGGGAAGTCATTAGAATAAAGTATCTGTATTAGCAGCTGCATACTGCCAGATCTGGAGTGTGGTTGAGTGGGGCAAGTGGAATGGAAGACTGGGGGTGGCAACAGAGTTTGCAATTTGATTCCACACAAATTCACTGTCTACTGAAACAGAAGAGAATAATTCTTAGGAGAACATAATAAAATTTTGAGTCACTACAATATATCATCTGCAAAGTCTGGGTTTTCAACCAGAAATCAAGTGTCAAAAAAATAGCTATATGTGAAAAATAGCCAGGAAAATAAAAGCAGTCAATATAAACTGACTCCAAAAAAACCTAGATATTGGATTAGGCAGATCAAGCCTTCAAAGCATATAATTATTTTAAAAGAATTAAAAGAAAATATTTTCAAAGTACTAAATAAAAATATGACCTTAATGAGCAAACAGATGGGACAGAGAAATGATAATTAACTAAAATATATAAATTAGAGTGGAAAAGTAGAATTAATGAAATTTTAAAAATAAGTTGATGGTTTCAACACCAGATTGCAGATGACATAAGAAAGAATTGGTGAACTTGAAGATAGATCAATAGAAACTATACAATTTAAAGAAATAGAAAAATGAATAAAGAAAAATAAAGTGAATCTTAAGATCTGTGGGAAAATATGAAGTGCTCATATGAAGTGGTACAACATATATATAATTTAAATCCCGAAAAGAGAAACAAGAGAGGAAAAAAAAGCAAGAATAAAAGAAAAAAAAAACAAAAAAAGAAAAAAAGAAAAGAAAAAACATGCATGACAGTTCAAATTTGATGGAAAACGTTAACCTACAAATCCAAGAAGTTCAAAGAACTTCATGCAAGTTAAACACAAAGAAATAAACCCACAGACACATCATCATCAAATTGCTACAAGCAGCCAAGTATGGTGGCCCATGCCTGTAATCCCAGCACTTTGGAAGCTGAGGTGGGAAGATCACTTGAGGCCAGGAGTTCGCTACCAGCCTGGCCAACATGGCAAAACTCCATCTCTACTAAAAATACAAAAGTTAGCTGGATGTGGTGGTGCATGCCTATAATCCCAGCTACTCAGGAGGCTGAGGCTAGAGAATCACTTGAACTTAGAAGGCAGAGGTTGCAATGAGTCGAGATTGCACCACTGTACTCAAGCCTGGGTGACAGAGTGTGACTCTGTCTGAAAAAGAAAAAAAAATTGCTAAAAGGTAAAATAAGTAGGAAATCTTGAAAGCACCTAGAGAAAAATAACACATTAGCTATTAGGAAAAAAGGTAAGATTCATGCTTGACTTCTCATCAGATTATGAAAGCCCAAAGACATTAGAAAAGTATATTTAAAATGCAGAAGGAAAATAAAATCAACCTATATCCAGTGAAGCTATCCTTCAAAATAAAAACGGAATAATAAATTCAGATTTAAAAGGTTAGAGAATATATTGCCATTAGATCTCTATTACAAAGAACAATGACTAAAGAAAGTTAATTCATATTTGACGAGAAATAATACTAGATAGCAATGTGGATCTACAGGAATGACACAGTCACAGAAGACTACATACTATATGATTCATTTATGTAAATTTATATTTCTATCAATCATACAGTATGGCTGAATAGCCATAGCTGTAAAATTTAACTAATGAAACTTAGTCAATAGCTTGTAGTGGCATGTAGTGAGCCATAGAAAAGGCAAAGACATAGTGATGGAAAGCACATCAATGAGCCAGAGTAGGGTGAGAGTTGATGATAAAGGAACATGAGGAAAATGTCAGTGATAAAAATGTTGAATTTGGTGATAGTTACATGAGTGTATACATTTGTCAAAGCTCATTCAATTGTGCAGTTAAAATTAGATATCCTTAATTTTACATAAATTACAGAAAACATAGGACCTAAATCAGAAAGGGCCTTACTAGGTCACTGGCTAAAACCTGATACGCAAGGTTCTATTATAATATGTAAATATATATATATTTAATGCATACATATATGTAAATATTTTAGTAAGTTGAAGTTTGCATTATTTATGCAACATACATATATCTTCAGCCTTTTTTTTTTTTTTTTGAGATGGAGTCTCTGTCGCTCAGGCTGGAGTGCAGTGGTGCAATCTCTGCTCATTGCAAGCTCCGCCTCCTGGGTTCATGCCATTCTCCTGCCTCAGCCTCCCGAGTAGCTGGGAATACAGGCGCTTACCACCACGCCTGGCTAATTTTTTGTATTTTTTTTAGTAGAGAAGGGGTTTCACTGTGTTAGCCAGGATGGTCTCGATCTCTTGACCTTGTGATCTGCCACCTCATTCTCCCAAAGTGCTGGGATTACAGGCGTGAGCCACCGTGCCCAGCCTCTTCAGCCATTTTTTAAATGAGCTGATATGATTTGAAATATTTATCTTGCAATATCCATTTAAACCAGAGCATAATGGTTTGCCACACAAAATTATGTTAATACCAGCTAATAGAACTTAGTTGATAGCCTGTAGTAGCATGTAGTGAGGAGGATGGACTTTGGTGCTGGATACACATGGGTTTGAATCCCGCTTCTCTCCTTAATTGCTGTTTTGTCTTGGATAAATTACTCGACTCCTCTGAGTTTCAGTTGACTCAGTTGTTGAATAAAAATGCTAGTATCTGTTTCATAGGGATGTTGTAAGGATAAGATAAAAAAGGTATGTAAATTGCTTAGTGCAGTGCCTAGCACAGAGTTTTTATGCAGTAAATATTACCTATTTCATTATTTGTTGTACCAGAATATTTTAATCAATGTATAAAATAGTTTATTTGAAGCAATGAATTACCACAATGGCTACTGGTAAATAATAAAATAATATTATGCCCCTACAAAAATATTTATGAATAAGGGATAACAATCAGAAACAGATTAAATAAAAATACGTTGGCATTGGAAGAATGTATTTGGTTCATATGAATCTTTTTATTTAAGGTCCTCAACAATAGTTTCTATCCCTTTTCTAACAATCTGCTTTCCTAAAAAATTAACTTTGCATCTCTCTCTCTCTCTCTCTCTCTCCCTCTCTCTCACTTCCTCTCTTCCTTTCTCTCTCTTCTATTTTCTCTCTTTTTCCTGGCATATATTCATTTCCTCCCTATATCAATTTCTTTGTTTCTCTTAGCTGCAAGTAAGCCTTTTCCTTTGTTGGATTTGTGGTAATTTTCTAATATATTCCTCCTCTTACAGTTCATTCTCTGATTTTTTCAAAACACTCTCCCAGAATTGTCCTAAGGTGATGTGTAACCTGTGAAAACCTCACATTCACATACACCTTGCACTTCTAAAGGTCAAGGTAACATTTACCTGAGAGGAAGTGAAAATAACATCCACGTAAATGTTGGAAGGGAAAATCTTGGTGAGGTGATCTGGGAAAGGGGTTGAGGCATCCTTTTAGGAGACAGGTCCATTGTGAAAAAAAATTAATAAAATAAAAAGTGGTCTTTGGGGATCTTGGAAAAAAGCTGGGCAACATTTGAAAGAAAATGGTAAGAGTTCAAAACGAGAAGAAGCCTGAAGTAATAAATTCACTCACAAATGATTATAGACGAGGACTCAAGGGAGGAGAAGAATGTGCTGTTTGAACACTGAAGATTGTGGATTCCCTGGAACACTGGCAAAGAGTAATCAGTTTTTCATTCATGGGTGACCTGGAGATATTTACTAATGGAAAGAGTGAGTTGGATGACTTTGAGGAGAGTGGTTTATCTTGAGGCTGAAAAGGGTTTAGATTTAAAGTCTTTGCAGGAAAAAAAACACACTTGTACTTTCCAGCTCTCTGGCATTCAAGAGAATGAGGCAGAGCTAGATAAATGAAAAGGAGAGAGACAGAGTGAAATAAATGAAAAGCAGAGAGAGCTCAAGAGAATGAGACAGAGCGAAATAAATGAAAAGAGGAGAAATGAAAATATCCTACATTTTGAAGGCTAAAGATGGATAGATAATGAATTATTAAGGAAAAACAAACCTGTATAATAGGTTTGGGCTAGATAAATGATAAGTGAAAACAAATACACATTCAGAAGATACTTAAAAAATTTTTTTTTAATATGCGATAGGCTAATAGAGTAATGTTGGGCTGAATGTGTGGTTTGTGCAGTAAAGTTTCCTCACTTTGGGGTAGTGTGTACTAACAATTGCTGACTACCACATGCCTCTTCTGACAAACTTTTATTTTCACATCTTATTTGTCTACTGCAATATAGTACCATCTAGAACAAAACATATTTCAATCCTATTTTTTCTTTTCTCATTACAATCAACCCTGTCTGAAAGAAAATGAGATTTTTACTTTTCCTAAAAGTAAAATAGACTGCTTTAAGATTAACAGCAGCCTTGCCTCTGTCTGAAACTAACTCTTGCAACTGACCTAGAGAATGTGAAGAAAACAAAAGCAAGCAAACAAACGTAATACCTGCAATTGTTCAGAACAAGATCAATGAAAAATTTTAAACATTTTCTTGAAGGGAAAGGATTAAATCCACATTTAAAGGCTGCTCTTTTCCTGTCTTCTCTTTTTCTACCCATCATCTTTCCTTAAGAACAGCCTAAAGCTTTCTCGTACTCGAGAAAACAGATACAAGAAATTTATTTTCTTTCTCAAATCCAATAGCTTTGTCTCTCTGGTTTCTACATTTTCTGCTGCCTGTCTTTGTATTAGTATCCCCCTACTGCATTAAACTCCACCCTGGCTAGAGGATCATTTCTCATCAAAGAACAAAACACTGTTTTCACTATCTTACTTTTTGATTGATAGAACCCCATCGGCTATTTCCCTCATCTCCCATTTGTTTATCTTCTCTTCCCCTCATCCTCCTTCAGTGTTTGAACCATTAGTCAACATTTTTCTTCATTCTACCAATTCTGAAAAAAGTGTTGTTTGAAAACTTCTTTCTCCCCTATGATTCTACTATTTTTATTAATGTTTGCATTTCAGCCCAAGATTAAACAACTCTCTAAGCACTGATAAAATATCAGAGATCTGCAGTTAGAACCAACTTATGACCTTAAGAAATATCTGCCATAATGGAAAAAAACAAGACGAGTTAAAGGAAGGTTTTAATAATAAATACAATGGGACCCACGGCCGGTTGGAAACAAAATTGCAAAACATATAAAGTTTACCATTCTTCTGCCCCCTCCACCATTTCCTGCCCTCAGAGTCTGTGTGTGTTCCCACGCCACAAGATTCTTGTTTACTGGAGTCACCATATATGCCAGCACTCCCTGGTCTGTATCTCTGGTTTATATATGACCCCTCTGGTTACCTCCATGAAACTCATCTCTGCAGTATAAATGGCACAAGTAAAGTGTTAGAAATTGATTGCAATCCACTTTAACAAGTTTACATCGAAATGTCAATGATGGATAGCTCAGCATAAGGTGCTAGGGATATTTTCATTTTAAAAGATGAAAACATTAGAACCTAGATCACTTTCTGATTTTCAGGTAGAATTATGGACTTAAGTTATAACTAGCCAGGAGACATGTTAGTTAGTAGGAGATAGCGGGAACTTTCTATTCCTGAATTACACTACTACATGTCTACTGATAAGTAAGATCAGGGATATTAAAATCCCAAATGACAACAACAACAATAAAATGCTGAGTGCCAGTGCAACACTACACGGAGTTTACAAATAAAGCAAAAATAAACCCACAAATACAGTTCTATTTTGGGTAACACAAAAAAGATAAGAATAGGGGCAAGATGAATATGTAAGATGCACATATACCAAGCAGCAGGCACACATATGTAATGATGGCTGTTTCCCAACTCTCGGAAGTCTGCCTGACTGAAAAGTGATCACTCATTGCTCTCCTGGGCTTTTCCCTTTCATAGCAGCTCTGCAGTGTTATCCCTGTGAGTTCTGTACCAAAGTGAGGTGATGGTCTCAAGCAGGCTAAGAAAGTTTTGTTATTTTCTTTTATTTCCTCCATCCCTTTCTTTTTTTCTTCCTTCTCTTCTCTGCCGTTACAAAGAAAAATGTTTAAAAAGGAGGGGTGGTGGAGGGGAGGATGTGAGGTTTTCATGAAGAATTCTGAATCTGTTTGGAAGAGGGTCATGGAAATCCTCCTGACTGGGATAGGTGTGGGTACAATAAGGCTGTGCTGAGCATACTGAGCTAGTTTAATTGAGCTTGTTCAGTATTGGTGGAAACATTCCTTTTTCTTTTAATTTGTTTCTGCCTTGCTAATCTATTTCTAGTTTCTCCAAACTATCGACATGGAGGTATGCTATCTTCCTTCTATCCTCAGGGAAGGAAAGGGGCATGCTGTCTGCAAGTTAAGCCTGTGCTCCTGTGTGTCAGGACCCTTTTGGAGAGTCAGCTCGGGATAGTGGTGTTTGCAAAGTTTTCTTGTCTCTGAAACCTACTCAGTGTCTCTAGAGTCTCCTGCTGAAAGAGGAAAACGCTGTAACACATCATAGTGGGCTGCTTATTAGAAAACACAACTCTCATAGCAAATGACTTTTCTATGAAGTATAATAAATCATACACTTGGTAATAAGTAGAAAGTGTTAGCCATTGGAACGATCCTTTTCCTCTTGTTAAGATCAGGGCAATTAGATAGTCCATATGGATTTTCAAATTAAATATCTGCTCTGATTATGCTGCTTTAAAATATTTTATTTGAAGTAATAGCTTGTTTGGTTATAAAGGCTGATATTTGTAGTGTACCAGGCTTCTTAAAAGAGCAAATTTTGCTTCTCTATATTTTTAATTTGTAAATGAGTCAAAGACTTGGATTTAATTCATTATATTCTCCCTCAAATATCTATCCTGCCTCTACCAGTTATTATAAGTCCAACCAGATACATTATAACCCCAAATTTAACCTTTCCCTGTTAAATTTAATTTCCCTGTTAAATTCGTTTAACCTGTTTATAAGATGTTTTAGTTGCTCATGACTGTTTTATATGCATTCTATATAAACAAGGAATTAAAAATGAAATGCTTTCAGCTCATGGTACTGTGAACATTTTTAACCTACTTTTCCTTATTGAGTAACATCTCATACTGCTTTTACTGCATCAACATAGTTGAAATTCAGATACAGAAATACTCATACTACCAGATTTAAACTTTGAGTCCACTGGGGACTTCATTAGCAGGTGTCTTCTTCAGTTCAAAGATAGCACTTGAGAGTTTTAAGACCCTCTAGTTTATTAATTAGCTTACCCCAAGGGCTATTTTTAACATCGCTCAAACCTTTTTAACTTTTATTGATATGGGCATTTGTACATAACTGTTTTCAGTTTAATGTGTCCAGATCTCTAGTCACATTCAGGGACAAGTACTTTAGAACAAGTTGGAAATCCTGTTTAATGATTTTTTTTTGTCATATTTATGTATATTTGCTTATGAGTAAATAATTTGTTTTGACTTACCTTTTACCTGACTAAGCATATTCTCTTTGTTGTTATTACCTTAAGCCTTTAGATTACATAAATTAACTACATAATTACATAGATTAACTACATAAAAGTAAATTCAGCATGAATTGGTAAATTCTGAAGTTAATCCCACCTAGTGGGAACTAATAACAATAGAAAACTGACATTAATCTGTATTTATCAGAAGATATTCTAGGGATTAGTGTGCTCTCATGGCAGGTAAATATGTGATTAGTTTTATAAATGCAGCTGCCTTATTCTGTTTTCTGTAAATGATTACAATAAAATGTTTTATTTAAATTATTTTGTATGAAGTTATGGCCAAGTTTTATCAGGAATCAGGAAAAAGCAACTGACATTAATTTATTATTGACATTAAATTTACACTATAATACCACACAAGATGTATTTCAAACCTTCTCATCATCTCCACTGAAACCACAAGCGTCCAAGTGCAACAGTGTCATAACCACTCTTGGCTCTCTATAGTCCATCCTCTCATGCCACACACCATCATCCCCACCCTCATTACTCTCAGGGCTACAGCAAAATTTTCATGAATTAAGTTTGGCTGTGTCCTTCCCTTATTTAAAATTCCTCAATATTTTCTAATTGCATTTAGGAAAAAGAGCCATCACTGTTAATATGTTGTTAAATCAACTTCAGTTTGGCTTGAGGTTGCCTCTGTACCTTGAGTTGCTATGTAGCAAACTGCAACCTAACTTAGTATTTAAACAAGCCAAAATCTAATTTAGAAGTATAACTAAATAAGTATAAACAAAATCTAATTAGAAGTATAATTTAGAAGTAAAAGAAGATCTTCCTTCTCTAATGTGTGTATAAATATATAACATTTAATTATATGTTTCTTTGTGTAACTTAGTTTAATATTTGTCTTCCACATAATAATGCAGGCTCTATGAGGACAGAGGCCATTGTCTCTTTTATTAACTTCTGCATGTGAATACTTAGAATACTGTCACATAATTTATCAATACCTGTTTGTTGCTTCAATAAGTGAATAAAATATGGTATTGGATTTTTTGAGTTATTTTCAAATTTATTTAGTCTTCTTAGTGGTCTAGTCTTTAATGCAAAAATTAACTTTCTTTTATAACCAAAATCTCTTCGTTATTCTATCTCACATGAAAAAAAATTCTGAGCATCCTTGGAGGGAACGTACACTAGCGAGTATTTATATGCATGACATATGGTTGGCAGAGAATACTGCATTTAACCCATGAACTGATGAGTAATATTTGTGTTATGTTCTACATACATGACACAATAAATATATGATACAAAAGAATCTAATCCTCAGCCGAAAAGGACATTCAGACCATGAAGTTTACTTGTCTCTTCAGACAATTCCACGTTGTTAAAATAATGCAATTCAGTGTAGTTGTGAAATCTTTCTATGACGAAAAACCCATGGCTTTCTTCTACCAAAGATTTTTTATATTTTTCTCTTATAAAATACTTTTATACCTAGTCTACATGTTTCTATTTAGTAGAGTTAGAATGGAGCTAATCACAACTTTCTGAATTTATGTTCTCTCAATTATGATGATAAAGTCATAAGATTAAGTTCCTTGCATGGCTCCTTAAGTAACTTGGAAAATATTTTCTGAGGGTGGGATTTTAAAATAGCGTCTAAATGATACAAGTTGCAATAAATTGCTTTGAAAGAAAAAAAATCATTTACACATGTATGCTTACATGTTTCTTAGAAAACACTGGTTCCAAGTTCTGTTTCAATGGAATTTCTATACATTTAATGAAATAAAATATTCTGGAATCGAAGAGAAATTCTTGATGACTAAGAATAATATTTTTTCCAGATTTGTTAGGTTCTATGGTGTTGATCAAATTTTTTCCAAAGCAATACATTATAAGGATATGATTGGTTACACTTTCTTATTCAAAATTCTGACTATGTGATATTGCCAGGCAGCTTCCTTTTTCACATAGATTAGTTTGATTCTACCAATCCCTTTCTGAGAAAATTGCCTATTGCATTTCATACCCATTCACTTGCCTTATGGATTGCATTTGTGGTTGATAGTCTATTAAATTACTGTGCAGATTGGACTCAGGCCAGTGGTTAAAATATTTCTATTAGACTTCAACAGCATACGTGTATCTCTTACAAATTCACATAACTTTCTCATCATTCTCAGTGTTTCATTCTGTCCAGAGAGGTTGAATTGGGTGCAACTCAATTTCACAGGTGCATATCAGCCAGCAGTTTTTCTGAGCTGAGTGTTTGATAACAGAGAGCAGTACCCATAGTCAGTGCAGAGGTTTGTGCATCATGACCAGCTTGCTATCAAAAGAGCCTTATGTCTCACATAAGTTACATGTTGTCAATAGAGAAATTTCCCTTTACTTTAATTATTAACTCCAAGAAATCTACATTTTTATTATTTATTATGGATATTTGTAATGTGACTATTTCATCAGTGCCTTTTGTTGACCTTTTTAAAAAGGTAGCATGTGTTTGTTCCCTACCTTATTTAGACTAAAAACATCTGTCCCTACTTCATGACAAATAGCAGTCATGCTATCATTTTAAGAATCAAGAAACAGCTATGGATCAGTTTCAAGGATCAGTTTTATTTAGAAGTGACATATTTAACTCTGATTATGCTGGCTTTTATTTTTGATTTCCTGAAAATCGTATGCGTTTTCTGAAAATGTCTGATAGAAACAGTAAGATGACGTCTTCCTTCTGTTATTTAATTGGCAAACAATATTTGCTTTTGGGATTCCTCATGCTGTGATACTGAACTGACTCTATTAAATTTGATCTGTGATTCTCAGGGGATTGTACAGACGTAGTAATGAAGTATGACAAAACTTTCTGGGTTGGTACTATCAATCGCTAATTATTATTTTGAAACTTTGAAAAGGCCATGAAGTTAGTGAGAGCTTGTTATTCAGGGTGAATAATGTATCACAGCTGACTCCTTCCTCATTTGGCTGCTCTTGGATTCCATTTAGCATTTGGCATTCTCTTCCAAGGTGTGATGGTTAATTTTATGTGTCAGCTAGACTTGTCTAAGATACGGCCAGATAGCTGGTAAAAGATTATTTCTAGGTGTGTCTGTGAAGGTGTTTTCAGAAGAGATTAGCATTTGAACCAGTGGACTGAGAAAGGAAGATCTTCCTTCTCTAATGTGTGTGTGCATCATACAATCCATCGAGGACACCAATAGAACAGAAGGGAGAGGAAAGGAAGATTTATTTTCTCTATTCTTGATCTGGGACATTCATCTTCTCTTGCCCTTGGACATTGGAGTTTCTGATTCTCAGGCTTTTAGACTCTGAGACTTTGCAGTCCAACTACATTAAGAAATTGTCTTAAGGCAGATGCCTTAAGGTAAATGGAAAATGAAGACATTGGTCTGAGTTTATCAGAGAAAGTATTTTGTGGCAATAGATTTTAAGCATTTTTAATAATGATCCAAGACTTATTTTTTCAGTTTGAGTTAGTGAAAATTCTATGATTTGCTTTCAAGGAAAGTCTAAAATTTCTTTTCCTGTGTCCCAGGGGAAGAAGAGAAGTCAGTATTAGTTTATACATATTATTTTAAAATGGGCTTTATTCAATATACTTTATAGATCTATAATTTTGAAAAATGGCTTTCATTCCATTTTTAACACCTGAAACATATTTATAAATTAGGGGATATTTTTTGTTGGTGTTTCTGGAATCAAACCTAATTTATATCCATCCTAAATCAAATATAATTTATACTCAGAATGAGAATATTTGCTCTGAAATCTTACAGTACTCACTAGTCTTTTTTAAAAAAGTATATTAGTCTAGCAATCTAATTTAGGCAATACCTGTTGAACAGAGTCAACTAACTCCAGTTTTGGTATAAAAGTGCAGAATTGAGTATAAAATGAGCATACACGGTTAAAAATGGCAGGTAATATATGTCCTGTGACCACATGTTCTTTAATGTAATCATAGTCAGGACCTTAGGCTTTTTGTAAAATGATCTAACTTTGGAGAATATACTTTATCAAGAGAAAGAAGGTGCTGTGTTTGAGAAATGAATTGTTTTTTCAGTGTCCTGAATCTGTTGTTAATACATTGAAAGGTGATCTTTCTTTAGCATTGCCTCCAGTGTAATCAACTGAGGCATGTGAATGATGAATACCCACTAATTGTCCACTTAACAGTAACAAATAGTATACACATTAAAAGTCTTGGCAAGAAAATAAGTCTCATCCATTCAAATTTTACCAATGAAGATGTGTAAAGAAGAAAACAAAACCCTGTACTGAAGAAATGCTACAGCTGCAAATATTTGACTGACACTTGAATTTGCCATGTTATTTTGGTATTTGTTATCTATTAATTCAAAAATATTTATAGAGATCTATCTATTTGAGGCCCTGTCTGAGGTAATGAAGAATGCAAAAAGTATCTTTCTGATTCTTTCTATTATTTTTCTTACAGCCAATCAAGGAGTTATATGCCGTCATTTAAAGCAGTTTGAAATAATATTCCTACAGATACCTAGGAATAGCCTATATTAAATTTATTCTGATTTTATTCAAATATCTAACAAATTTTTCTTTCTTATGTTCACCTTGATTTCCAAATAAAGGGGAGCTTAGCAGACTTGGAAAACTACAAGAGGAGAAGAGTAAGATGACTCTCAAAGTATTAAGATTGTATTGAAGCAAATGTGAATGTTATTAAGTGTCACTTTCTTTTGAAGCCTTGAAGCCCTGTAGCAAAAAGCATAGGTGTTGACTATGATTAAAAATTTCATGGCACCATTTAACCAGATGAGAGAAGGACCTAAGGTGGGAGAGCTACACTCATGAGGTATACGGAGGAAAAAGGATAAAATCTAATATTGTTAAATGTGAATAGCATCTGTTTTTAACAAAGGATGGTAATAATAATAGTGATAATAAGAACAATAATAGTAGCAGTTAATATTTGTTAAGTTCTTATGTTTTCATTCTAAGTCCTTTACATGTATTATCTCAGCTAATTCATATAATAACTATATAACTACTATTAGTGTCATGATATGAACAGAGAAGCAAACTTAGGCACAAATCAATTGAGTATCCTCCAAAGATCATCCATTTATTAAGTGTTCTGAGGCTAAATCACTCTGCCTTTGAAGGAGAAGAATGCATTTGAATGTTTCCATGCCACTTCAAAAAGCAAAACTTGCTTTGAAGAATAGTTTATTTCTTTCTAGAGAACCATTTATCATTACCTTGGAAAAAAACAACATGTGTTTAATACCAATAATTTGTAAGACTCTAGATTTTATGTTAGAATAATTTATAGACTATATGCCAAGGAGCTGAACAAAGGAGATATTAAATTTGTCAATCCCCTAAAAACTGTTGACTGAATGAGGTATGATTCCTGTCTCACTTTGAGTTACATTGATCTAAGATGGCTTTTGTGCCATAAGAACTCACCACAGTTCTCTTCTAAAGCACAAAAGAATATCACTACGGCATAGGTTTGATTTATGCAGGATGATGTAGAATAAAGAAAATTGCATTGAGATTTCTGTGACCTGATTTCTAATCTTGGCTCTGCTGATATGATCATGTGCAAGTCATTACGTCTCCCTAGCCCTTAGTTTAGTCATCTATAAAAGGAAGGGGTTAATTAGAGATTTCTAAGGCCTATCCCTAGCTTTAAAATGTTATGAATCCGTGATTCCTTCTCTTAAACACAATAGAAGCCAGTGAAAAATCAAAAGAGGATTATCTTCCATAACTTCCCACCCTTTTAATAAGGTTGGAATTGCATTGAGGATATCAGAACAACTAGTAGTAGTGTATTTGGAATGCTTCAGTTTTGTCAGCTTTTTTTGTGAGTGAATCAGGTTAAAACATTTATTTTTAACATATGGATTTACCTATAAATGCTTTCAATATGAAATCACTTAATTTAGTTGGTTGACAGGAGCTCACTAAAAATCAACAATTTAATCTTTCATTTATTGTGTATCTAAGGCACAACAACATGTACTAAATGATAACAAGATGAATCAAGCCTGTTACAAATGAATAATAACTGCCAATTACTGGGCACTGCCAACATTCTAATTGTTTTGTAGGTATTATGTCACTGATTCTCAACAGCATCTCTGTACCAGTCACATTGGCCTTATAGAACAAATGAGTGACCTGAGATATTAGAGCTTGTAAGAGGTGAAGGTGAGAATGGAACCCCTGGCTGGCTGTAAATCTTGTGCTCTGTTTATTGTAACACATTGCCTCTCCTAAATAGCTGAAGATCAGTTTTCCCTCCTTCATCATCAGGGGTCCTGAGACATCACTGATGAATTCAGCCTAATTACTGTCATGTATAATTACAGTTTTTGTGGTAAAATTTAAAAGTAAATTTATCAAAACAGCCATATAAAGGTTATGATCTGAGGAGTATTATTTTAGGTTGAAGGAGAGACCAGTCAAGGAGAGTCAGTCATTCATTTCCAGACAGCTGGCTTCATGAATTCCTCCTACTCGCCTTAGTGTGAGTCCATCTGTGTCTGTTGAGATGACTGTTTTAAATCTCCCATTTTCCAGGTCAACTGTTATATCACAATCCAAAGGAAGTTGTCTGACTCCATAATGTGACTTAGCAGAGAGCAGCATGAAATATTCTGTGAGACACATATGGTTTGAAGGTTGTAGGATGAATATCACTATGAGATTTTGGATCCAATGATATTGAAAAAAACCTGTTTTTCTCAATTCCATGTGTTTTCAAAGATTAGAACAAGAATGTTTGGTTTCCAAGCTGGCTATAAAAAAGTGATTGCCTGATGTTCTCCAACTTAACCAAATCATGCAACAAAAATGAAAAAGCCCAGAAGTAAAACAATTTCATAAATTGCACCTATGGGGAAATTTGTATCTTAAGGAAAGGACTCAATTCTCCTTACTTAAATTAGCTGTTAATGCAACCTTAATAAACATCTTTTCCACTGATATCACTGAGTAGGCTGCTTGAATACAGATCAGAAACAAAGCACTGCTTTCTTATTATTTCCTTCATAACTGTAATGAAATTAAATAAACTCACCAGTTTTATTTGTTTGTTTCTATTGGGAAAATACATTTTTTGAATAATACTGTTGCAATTCAGTTTCAGAAAGAAAGCAATCATTTTGCTTAGAATTATCATAAATCTATGCTAGTTGCATAGGATATTCTCAATTTTGGTCAAAATGGAGTCCTCAAGCCATTTAACTGACACTGTCGGCTGTTACAGGAGGGGAACTACTTGAGCAAAAGGCCCAGTGGATTTGAGCCAAGTTCCAGAAGAGCAATGAGAATATCATACCCTCTCAGGAGGTGAGAGCCATTCGGAGGAAGGCTAAAAACTTAGGCTGCCCAGCTCCTTTTCTGATATAGGATATAGTCTTGGGAAAACCTGGGTTCTCTGTTAATATTCTGATTCTCTATTTAATATGTAGTTTTTGAACTTTGAATCCTGATTAAACTAGTAAATCTGTTAGTGAAAGGCTATGGGATATACAGCATCCTGGTACATTTGTTACAAAAAAAAAAATGCTTTGAAAGAAAAAATCGTCACCAGCTAGAAAAGCATATAAGCAGTCTATAAACCATTACGAAAGTTATCTCCCTTAGCCCTTTCAGGAGTAATTTCTACACCTGCTCAACCTCTTCACACTGTTAGGGTAAGAGAACACAATGTATGTCGTCATCATGTTCACTCAGAGATGAATCATGTAAAATTGAGCAGGTTGCTGAGTGGGTCAGGACATGATGCATTCTTTTAGGCCTGTTGCTTTATTTCCTTCAGAGCCTTTTTATTTGAACAAATTGCTATTCTGTAAGCAATTTGGATTTAAGGAATTAAGATGATTGAAGCTGCATAATCAGACTAAGGACAGATTTAAGGAAATTACCTTTTCTTCTTGCTGAAGTCTAGATTAATGAGGAAAGACACACTATTCCCATTACATTATTAGAATACCTAGGCAGATCCTTATCCTGATTCCTGTATTCCAATTTCAAGCTTGCTTCGCCTTTTAAAACCCCCTTAGCCATTTTAACTCTTCATATTCAAAAGATAACAGCAAATGTTACTTCACAAATAATTGGGGATTTTCAGTGAGGAGATTCTCAGCTACCAATAGCCACCATATCTTAAAGCTCGTTTCATTTGGCCTCAAGAGTGAGGTGCACTTCCAACCAAATCCTATTCTCCTGCCTCCTCCAGGACTCTGCTCTGCCATCTGCCCTCTTTCTGATTTGGATCTTCTTTCCCTCCTCTAGTTCCAGCCTCTCTTTCTGCACTGGCTTTCTCCTTCAGTGTGCGCAGATGATTCATATGATACAGTCACATGTTCCAGAGCCACATCCAGAGACAAAACAAAAGAAAAACAAAAGGAAAGCTTTTTTCTTTGACTCTGGATCTGCCTCTAGCTATACTTTATTTCTCTTTTCTTTTTCTAAACCAAGCAGTTTGGATGAATTGCCTGAACATGCTGCCTCATTTTTAATATGGTTGTTAACTTCATTAAGGTTTAGTGCAGCATGGTGCATAGATCTTAAGTATACAGTTTGATGGGATTTGACTAATTTATACACTTAAATAACCACTACTCCATTCAAGATATAAAGCATTTCCATCATCCCTGGAAGTTTCCTCATGCCCTTTTTCAGTTAATCTTTGGCCTGCTTTTCTCCACACTTGTCTGATTTCTATACAGGTACATTATATATTTCCTGTCTTTTTTTTTTTTTTTGTCTTCAAGTTTTTCCAACAACCTCAAACTTAGAAACTTTTTGTAAACACAGTGCAAAAAACATTTTCACGAACCATTTTAAATTCCCAACCTGTTACCTCCTCAAGTCTGAATATTTTAGTGTGTTTTTCCTCCAGCAAAGACATTTTCCTACTGGACCACAAAGCTGTCATCAGAATCGGGACATTAGCACTGAAGCAACACTAACAACGAATTCTCAGGATCCAATTAATTTTCACCCGTAAATGTCCCTCATTGCAAGAGGATCCAGTTCAGAATCACACACGGCATTCAGTTATAGGTCTTGTTAGCCTGCTTTAATCTGGAACCAGTCCTCAGTCTTTCCGGACTTTCCTTACAGTGGCATCTTTGAAAAGTACAGGTCAAATATTTTATAAATTGTTTTGCAAATTTATTTGGCATTTTCTCATGAGTAGATTCAAGTTACACATTATAGGTAAGACAATCCCAGGAGTGACACTGTGTTCTGCTCATTGCATCCTGTCAGGTGGCTTATGACATTAATTTGTCCCTTTATTAATAATGCTCACAATGATCACTCAATTAAGATACCACCTTTCAGGCTTTTCCACTGTAAATTACTCTTGGTCCCTTTGCAATTAATAAATATTTCGTGGGGGTGGTAATTTAAATCTATGTAAATATCTCATTTCTTACCAAATTTTTAGATTACATGTGTTTGTCTGCTCTCGCACTACTATGAAGAAATACCTCAGTCTGTGTAATTTATAAAGAAAACAGGTTTAATTGGCTCACGGTTCCACAGGCTATACAGGAAGCATGATGCTGGTGTCTGCTCAGCTTCTGGGGAGACCTCAGGAAACTTACAATCATGGCAGAAGGCAAAGAGGAAGCAAGTGCATCTTAATGGCTGGAGCAAGATCGAGAGAGAGTGGGGAGGTGCTGCACACTTTTAAACAACCAAATCTCATTATTTTGCCACACCACCACCAAGGAGAATGATGTTAAACCATGAGAAACCACCCCTAGACCCACCAGGCCCTACCTCCAACACTGGGGATTACAGTTTGACAGGAGATTTGGGTGGGGACACAGATCCAAACCATATCATTACATATTTCTTTATTTCTATTTGTATAAACTCTGGTTTTCTATTTTATTAAATAAATTAAAATCTATTACTATTATTATCTATTCTGATACTCAAATTGGCAAAGATTTGACCAGGGCCAGCTCCTTTGTGCTGGCTTCTTTGTCCTCTTGACATGTCTTTACTCTTTGATGCTTATTTTATGGCATAACGGAAGATTCAGACTCAACTCTTAGTTTTCTTGCCCCATGCCTGGAATCAAACATTTCTACTAGGAACCTTGGTTCTTTTAAAAGGAAAATGTTTTTTAGTGTGCAAAATCTGGTTACACTCATGACTATGTGTGCAACACTGATTCCAGGCTCTCTCAATGGATAGGACTAGGGAATATATGCAAGTTCACAAACACACACACACACACACACACACACTCACTTGCATCTATATTTATAACTGTCTCCATATATGCCGGAAACCATAAGTTCACACTGAAATTTCCAATTCCAATCTAACACCACAGAGTTCATTCTAGTTTTCTCTATTTCTAGATTTGTAACTCCCTTCTCTGACAGTGAAGAACAGGCTCCCCTTATTCTAAATATTTTTACTTATTTGATGAATTTTCCTGTTTGTAACTGATCTCATTCCTGCCACTGCCCTCTTCCCCCATGAATATCTTTCTGCTATGGTATAGCAAAGATTATGTACTGGAAACTTAACCCCCAATGCAATAGTGTTGAAGGTGGGATGTTTATGAGGTGATTAAGTCATGAGGGCTCTTCCCTCACGAATGAATTAATGCTAATATAATGAGAATGGGTTCTTGAGAAGAAGGATAAGTCTGGTCTCCTTCCTCTTGCTCTTTCCCTCTGTTGCCTTTCTATTTTCTGTTATGGGATAACACAGCATGAAGGCCCTCCCCAGATGCCAGTGCCATGCTCTTGGACTTTCCAGTCTTCAGAACTATGAGCCAAATAAACTTATACTGTTTATAAATTATTCAGCGTGTGGCATTCTGTTGTATCAGCGCAAAATGGATGAAGATACCTCCTTAACACCACTCACACTCTGATAATCTGTGCCAGGCTACCACTACCATGTGCTTTTCACCACAATAGGGCTCTGAGATCCCATGCAAGGCACTTCCTCCACCAGCAGGGTCCCCTTCTTACCTCAACTTGACCTCCTTTATCCTGTGCTGGCTGCTGTCACCCTTCCTGAGTGGATACTTTCCTTCTTTTGCCTGTACCCTGACACTTTGTGCTGGGCCTCAGTGCTGGGGTAGAACACTTCTTCTCTTTGCCTGGGCCCACTAAACCCATGATCAGCCATCTTCCCTAATTTCTGACATGGGTGTTCTCTTTCCCTTTCTTGACCTTGACACTCTGAACCTCGGTGTTCCTCATGCCCTTAGTGTACTGTAGCTGTCTTCCCATCACTATCCTCACCCCACAGAGGCTCTGACACACTGCACTAACCTATTGCAGTCTAACCCCACCCAATCCTTAGGCTGATGCCTTTCTTGCTTGACCCTAATGAGAAGCTTTTGGATTAAGTTATTCAGAAAGGGAAAGGAAGGGAACTGTTTATTGACAAAATTGTTCTCCCCTCTTCCACACACACCCAGTTTATATGTTGAAGCCCTAACCCCCAATGTGACTGTATGGAGATAGGGCCTTTGAAAAGGTAATGAAGGTTAAATAAGGTCATAAGAGTGGGCCCTAATCCAATAGGACTGGTGTCCTTATAGAACAGGAAGAGACATTAGGGAAGTTCATTTAGAGAAGAAAAGGCCATGTGAAGGCACAGTGAGAAGGTGGCCTTCTGCAAGCCAAGGAGAGAGGCCTCAGGAGAAACCAAGTCTGTTGACATCTTGACCTTGGACTCCCAGCATCTAGACTGTGAGAAATAAATTTATGTTGTTCAAGTCACTCAGTCTGTGGCATTTTGTTATGGCAGCCCTAGTGGATTAATGTATGAAGATAAAAGAAAGAGCTGTTTCTATTTTTTATTTTATGTTGCAAGCTAATTCAGTCCTCGTGATAGTATTGGATCTACTTTTGTTAAGGTCATGGAGAATTTTCAAATCTAAGTGAAATATTTTAAATCTCCACTTAGGAAGAACTATAGCATTGAGCACTGTTGATTACTCCTTCCTTCTTAAATCCATGGCCATATTGATCAAATAGAGCTTGTCATTTTGGTATCAAATATACTAGTTCTTCAAGAAGTACATACTGTCTCCACCACTTCTGTCTAATATGAAACCACCACTTGCACTTTTGGCTTCCCAGATTAGGGAGATTATTTTTAACTGGTTAAATTAGTTCTTGTTATTAGGCGTTAAATATGGGCAATAACAGCATTAAAAAAGAGGTATCTAGGATCCCATAAGAAAGATTTGTGGCTCATACTACTTATTTTCATCTTGCCTTGTAATCAGTCCCCACAAATCTGCATAATTTTTCTTGCATGCAAAAGGCATCTTCTTATGAAATGAGACCATATTTGTGGCTTTCAAAATTCCTCCACATTGTCTCTGATAATGTACATGTGCAAACAATGGGAAATGCTCTCATGTCTGTGGTTGTCTTTGTAGTGACCACTGGCAGGGAAGCCAGGAAGTTACTGCTGCAAACAGAAATAGGCTCTTAATTACTTATGGAACTTAAATAAGTAAGACTTAGCAGCAGCTCTCATTAAAACTGCCTAATTAGGAGTATTGGTCTCTCTGCTGGCAAGTTAGGAGGCCCCATATGTTATTCCTAGGCTGCAGTTTTGAAGATACATGGGTCTCAGGCCAATGCCTGGTAGGAAAATGTTTTTATCTCTTTCAGAACAAAGCAATATTCCACAGAGTGTCAGCCCTGTTCATCTTACTGGTATTGTCCGTGGATGTTTTCATGTACTTGTTTCATGTACATGTACATTTATTGAGTCAAATAAAACTCAATATATGTATTTTTATTATACTTACTTTCTTAAAATCTCTAGCTCAATTAATGTCAGCAGTTTATCCAGCTGTACAAATTTAGGAATCCTTTTCTCTTTCTTCTTCCACATCCAGTCCATAACTATGTCTCACTGACTTTGCTCCATAATGTATCTCCTCTCAGTCAGCTGCTCTCTGCCCCCGCTGTTAGCAGCTTTAGTTCAGAGCTCCATGCTTTCACTGTTGGACTACTGAAATGCCTTACTAGCTGTTTTCTCAGAGGAGATCTCATAGTCTAATAGGAAAGAGTTATTATCCAGATATTTGATTTGTTGTATATATGTATTTTGTTGGAGGTAGAAGATAACCCTTGTCAACCCCATAATCCAATCAATATCTTCCACCATCCCTGCAACATCACAACATAACCTTTAGACACCCAAGAATACAAAAGTAAGAATGTTGAAAACCTGTTACCTAAATTGCTTTGTTTTGTGATAACCTAAGAACATTTTTTTCATCAAGATAGAATCTAAAAATACAAAATACCATATTATAAACAGTACTACTACTACTACTACTACCAAGTTCAGGTATTTGTTCGCCCACAATATGCCACCTCTACTCCCTACCCCCCCCAACCCCCCACAGTGGCTCATCTGAACTTTATATATAGACTGCATAGAATAATTGTTTATGCTTTGAAGGGATTTTCATAGAGCAGGGTCATCTGCATTTTGGTGTCTTCTGGCATGGATTTGAGTGTCTTTACCTTTTGGTCAGACACATCTATGCTTAGGTCTCTGCCTGCCTTTCTGCTGGATGAATATTAGCACAGATGTGAAATCTGGAGAGGACTGAGGCATGCTTAAAGGTGAATAAACGTAATCATGAGTTCTGAGTAAGAAGACACGATCAAGCAAAAAGAGCTCTCTGAAGATTAAATGAGGTTATACATATATGGAGAGAGATCTGTGTTCAGTGCTTGACTCATCGTAGAAAGTCAGTGTTAAAAGAATTGGTGAGTAGATATTAGAGGTGTCGAGGATTGCCTTCAATGTTGGATGGTTTGTGAGTCTAGCAGGGTTGACAAGACGTGATACCTTGGGCTGGCTTAAGGGACCGTCATTGTGCAGTCATGCATTCTTTGTGTCTAGCAGTGTTTAATTCATATTATATTCTGGTTAAATATGTTTGCATATTTAAATTGTTTATTGGATGTATGGGAAATTTACCAATTATTTGGCATTATTTTTTCATTGACTGGATGTTAGGTACGCTGTTGATTTTTTTAGAAGTCAATGTATTAATATATCTTTACTATCTATTTGGTATGACAATTTCCTAGTATGGACAGAGAACCATGAACCATGCACTGTTATTCCCACCTGAGAGATATGCCCTTTTAGCATGACAATGATCATAGTGGATCTTTGGCCTGTTTTCAGGGTTTCCATATCAGGTGTTTATTTTTACCTGTGGTCAGCCTTAGGATTTAACTAAGTTTCCAAGGTACCTGTAGCATTATTATTCCTGGCAGCCTAAAACACTCATACTTTTGCTCCCTTTCCCAGTATATTTTGGCAAGTGTTGAAGAGCAGCAAGGAAAGAAGAGTTTGGACCCCCATTTTGATCTAGATGAAATGGAGGCATTGTTGTCAAAGGCCCTACAACTTGTTCATATGCACCTATCACTTTATGACACTTAAACCCTAAGGCTAGGAAGAAAGTAGCTTCCCTGCAGATTTCTCAGCGTCTGAGCAGATGGGTGTGATCTTAAGCAGCCAACATTGCCCATATGTTCCTAATGTTGAAAGGAGGATTCTGAGCCAAGAATGACTGCAAAAGCCTGTCTCATCATACCTTCTCTCTCAGGTGGCAGCAGTAAATATGGTCCCCAGTAGGATTAATTAAATAAAATGGAAAGCACTGTTCAACATTATGGGATGAAATGGAAGATACTGTATGGAAGAAAGTCCAACGGTGATTTGATCTCAGTGGGAAATGTTGGAGAAAATTCCTGACAAAATTTTCATTAGGACATCATCAAATTGGTCAGCATGTGTTTGCAACTATGAGTTAGTTAGTACAGAAGCTATAAGCCATAAAAAAACACATGTGACCAAGCTTCAGGCCTATAGAAGCAGATATTAAATACAATGTTTGTTAAATGTCAGCTTTTTTTTCTGGTACATTATGAAGTATACTCAATATTAAAAGAGGCTTACTATACCTGAAGATTTTTTTTCCCTAGAATGTTTCAAATAGTAATTTCTTTCTGTAGCTTTCAGTGACTGTATCTGCTTATCAGATAGCACAGACTAGAACCCAGTCTCTCCTTTTGAAAGTTATGATCTATGATGACACACTTTTGTGTATTACCACAGCATTGAATATCTGTGGAGGTAGAACACACCACTAGGCTTTCTTTGATAGTAATTTTTTTTTTCTCTTTTTTTTGAGACAGAGTTTTGTTCTTGTTGCCCAGGCTGGAGTGCAATGGCGTGGTCTTGGCTCACTGCAACCGTCACCTCCCAGGTTTAAGCGATTCTCCTGCCTCAGCCTCCTGTATAGCTGGGATTACAGGTGCCCACCACCATGCCCAGCTAAGTTTTTTTTTTTTTTTGTCTTTTTAGTAGAGACGGAGTTTCACCATGTTGGCCAGGCCAGTCTCGAATTCCTGACCTCAGGTGATCCTACTGCCTCAGCCTCCCAAAGTGCTAGGATTATAGGCCTGAGCCACCGCGCCCTGCTGATAGTAACATTTTTACACACTAGTTGAGTAAGAATGAAATACTTTTTCATAGGGGCAAAAAATAAAGTGTTTGTTAATAATTATAATATTCCCACAAGAGAAACGTAATGTGGAGAGGCTTATTTCGATTTCAGTGTAAAAATTAGAAACATAATCATTACAAAGTAAAATTTATTTCTTATATTTATCCAGATATATTCATATAAATGTATAGTTTAAATAAGTTTTTATTTTCTAAATATAACATGCTACCAATGTTGTTGATGCTGTGTTTCAATTAGTCTTAAACAAATAGATACTCTGGTTTCTCTCGTATAGGGAAAAGAAGAAATTGAATGACAGGTCCCAGTTTTTCAAAAAATTGGTTTACTCTATAAAATATAAAATTAAGTGCTAGTTAAACATGAATATTAGTACTTATGGACTATACATACAGTTAGTCAAAACATTGCAGCTGTACATAACACTGAACCATAGCCATTGCTGTCAGTTTGCTCCTCTGCATTGCAAAGAAGCTCGCCAAGAGATTGAGGCTCACTCAATTTAACAAAAATACTTAATGAGGGGTTTCATGCTGCTGGATAAGAAAGTACTGCTTTCTGTTTATCCCAGAGCACCTCAGATGATCAGTACTCAAGATCATAGAAGTCTAAATGAGTACAACTTAATGTGCAGTTTTGTTCATATGTAGATCAAAGTTTGGAGAAGGTAGAAAGATACTGGGTGCTATGATTTGAACTTTTCCCCAAAATTCACGTACTTAAATTTAATCACCACTATAACAGTATTAAGATATGAGGCATTAAGATTGAGTCAGGAAGGTATTGGATTAAGAGGGGATTAGGGCCCTTATAAAAGGACTTGAAGGAGCAGTTTCATTCCCTTTCCTTACTTCCACCATGTGAGGACATAGCGCTCATCCCCTCCAGAGCGTGCAACAACAGGATACCATCTTGGAAGCAGAGAGCGACACCAGACACTGAACCATTCATTCATTTCCTAGATTTTAGACTTCCCAGCCTCCAGAACTGTGAAAAATAAATTTCTATTACTTACAAATTACTCAGTTTGAGGTATTTTGTTATAGCAGCACGAATAGACTATGAAAGAAATTGGTACCAAGAGTGGGATGTTGCTATAACAAATACCTGGAAAGGTAGAAGTGGCATTGGAACTGGATAATGGATAGAGGCTAGACTACAAAGGGTTATTCTGCTGAGGGATCAGAATCATAGAGGTAGGAAAAGCATGAATCTTCTTAGGGATTACTTAGGTGATTGTGAACACAATGTTGCTAGAAATATGGATGATAAAGGGCAATTCTGATGAGGTCTTAGACGGAAGTGAGGGACAAGGTAATGGAAACTAGAGGAAAGGCCATCCTTGTTATAAAGTGACAAAGAACTTGGATAAATTGTGTTTATGTACTTGTGTTTTGTAAAAGGTGGAATTTAAGAGCAATGAACTAAGATTTTGCAGAAGAAATTTCTGCAAAGTGTTCAGGGTGCTGCACAGATTCTCTTGACTGCTTATAGTAGACTGTGAGAAGGGAGAAATGTATTCAAGATGAAATTAATAATCAAAAAGGAAGCAGAACTGAAGTAGCTGGAAAATTCTCAGCCTGGCCAGATTGTAAAGAATGAAATGCTATGTTTAGAATAGAACACCAAAAGTATAGCCAAGTGACTGATAAGATTAGTATGGATGGAAGGAAGCCAGATGCTATTCATCAGAACAATAGAAGAATGACCCTGAAGGCATTAGGGAGATTTTCAAGGCTGTTACTCCCATTGCAGGTCCAGAGTGCTATGTCCTTGAAGGCAGAATTGTTTCAAGAAATGGGCCCAGGGTGCCTGTAGAAACTTGGTTCTCACTGCCCAGGGCTGTTTCAAGTTTCTGTTCCATATAAACTGGCTGGGTGATCCTTGGCTGCCTCAGCTACGGCTCACACAGGCCCATGTGTGGCTTGGACTGGCCCTCTAAAGGGCACAAGCATTAAGCATTGGCAATGTCTGTGTGGTAGTAATTCTGGAAGTGTGCAGAGTACAGGAGCTGTGAGGGTATGGCTATCTCCACCTAGACTTCAAATGATTCCATAGAGAGACTTGGGGCACAGACAGAGAATGGCAACACGTGTATGGTTGCCACAGAAAGCCCCTACTAGGTCATTGCCAAGCAGAGCAGTGAAGTTGGAGCCACCACAGAGAGGCCCTGCGAGGGCAATGGTTAGTGGAACTGTAGACACAGGGCCACCTCCCAGACCTCAGATCTATAGAGGCACCAGCATGCAATACCAGTCTGGGAGAGCCTGAAAACACCTGACTCCAATGCCTGAGAACTGTTGTGTGGGTTATGCCCAGTGAAGACATGGGAGCAGAGCTCTCTGGAGCTTTGGGGACCCAACACTGGCCCCTTTGTATCCAGAGATAGGACATGGAGAAAAAATTATTCTCATGCCTCAAGATTTAATGTTGTTTACCTTGTTGGGTTTTGGACTTGGGACATGTTACTCCTTTTTTCTTTTCTATTTCTCCTTTTCAGAATGGGAATATTTATCCCACGCTTGTCCCACCACTGTATTTTGAAAGCACATATTTTTGTTTTCTTCAGGCTCACAGCTGGAGGGCAATTTGCCTCAGGATGAATCATACCTTGAGTATTACCCATATCTAATTTAGATTATATATAGATAAGACTTGGACTTAGACTTTAAAGTTAATTTTGGAAAGAGTTTAGATTTTTGGGGCTACTGAGATGGGATACATGTATTTTGCCTGTGAAAAAGACATAAATTTTGGGAATGAGGGGCAGAATTCTATGATCTGAATCTCCTTCAAAATTCATGTGTTCAAATTTAATCACCAATGTATTAGGTTGTTGCAAAGGCGATTGTGGTTTTTGCCATTAAAAGTGCAAACCACCTTTGCACCAAACTAATAGATTATTAAGCAGTGGCGCCTTTGGGAGGTGATTAAGTTCGAAGAGTGGAGTCATTATGGACTGATTTAGAGCTCTTATAAAAGGGCTTGAGGAAGTGTTCCTTTCTGTTCCATTCACCATGTGAGGACAGCATTTGTCAGCCCAGAGGATGTAGCAATAAGGTGTCATTTTGGAAGCAGAGTAACCCTCACCGGACACCCAACCTGTCAGTGCCTTAATCTTGGTCTTCTCAGCCCCCAGAGCTGTGAGAAATAAATACCTATTATTTATTAACTACCTAATCTCAGGTATTTTGTTATTTTGTTACTGTGGCACAAATGGACTAAGATACTGGGCCAGGAGCCAGACGACTAGGCTCTGCATCTTTCTCTGGTATTAGCTGGATACATGCTCCTGAATTTCCGTTCTTAATCTTTAAAACGAGGGACACTGGCTGGGTGTGGTGGCTCACCTCTGTAATCCTAGCACTTTGTGAAGTCAAAATAGGTGGATCATTTGAGGCTAGGAGTTCAAGACCAGCCTGGCTAACATGGTGAAACCCTGCCTCTACTAAAAATACAAAAATTAGCTGGGTGTGGTGGCGGGCACATGTAATCCCAGCTACTTGGGAGGCTGAGGCAGAAGAATCACTTGAACCTGGGAGGCAGTGGTTGCAGTGAGCTGAGATTGCACCACTGCACTCCAGCCTGGGCAACAAAATGAGACTCCATCTCAAAACAAACAAATAAAAAACAAAACAAAATAAAATAAAATAAAAAAATAAGAGACAGCAATATCAACTCTGCCTAGTGAAAAGTTGTTGAGACAGTATGATTCTGAAAGTTTTTTGTGAATTCTGAAGTGTGGCCTCATTGTCATACACATTGTTATTATGTGACATAGTAAGAAGTTGGGCATGACTTTCAAGTTTCTAGTTGGGGTAGCATCTTTGATGCCCTACATTATTTGCTTGAAAGCTCATTACATTAGCCTTCTTATAACATTGTATGAATGGCTGTGATGAATACATTGAACTACACCTATAAAACCATTTGCATGCTGATCTGCTAATTTGGTTCAAGCTACACTGATATTTCTGATAACCTTTATGGTACAGCAACACTTCCAAGCCCTTTTGTCAACTTGGTTAACCATCTCAGCTTTGAATAGTTAAATAAATATATGTGTGGGCAGAAGGATTTAAAGGTTGCAGTGGCCTTTAAAGGTCACTTCTAGGCCAGGTCCAAGAGTTGCAAAAGTTGCAAAAGTAAATTTGTGTTTGGTAAGTGAAGTAAAATCTTAATAGTGAGGTAAAATGAACATAAAGTTTCCTAGTATTAATACTTTGTGTTTGGAACTGCATGCTCATTTGCTTCAGCATTTATCTGATTGCACAGGTGCAATGCTTTCTGTGTCAGCAGGACTGAGGTAAGGGGAGTATGCACTTAGGTGCTTTGGTTATGCCATTTACGCACAAGGTTTTATTAATTCCATTTCTATATAAACCTGATTTTATTCTCTCTCTGTTTTTCTTTCTTTCCATCTCACACATACGTATACTCTTCCACATAGTATATTCTATGCACTTTAACTATAGAAAGGTCATTAGATTTGTATGCTCAGAAATTCACTCAGCTTGGTTGAAATGGGTAAAATAGGATTGACTGCCAGTGCTAGTGAACGACCAAATTAGCTTTTGCTATCTCCATCTTTTACTCTGTAAATCATCTACAATTTACATTAAAAGTGTTACATTTGTCCTGGAAAGTTCATTCCATAAAGTCAGTGTTACTACCTGATTGGTCAAACAAAATAATATAAAATGTCTACTTAATTTGGGCATATATGAATAAATGGAAGAGAGAATGATAAGGATGATGGAAACAGGTAAAAAAGAAGAAAAAACAAAAAATGAGAAAGTAAAGATTGGAAGAGAATAAGAGAGAATGAAAACGGCATTGAGCAGGAAGATAGATTGTAATTAGAGAAGTGAGAGATGAAGGGGAGGACTCAGAGCCTTTCCCCCTTCTTTCTAGTTTGGTATGGCCAGTGATCCTAAACTGTTCCAAATGGCATCGTGATATTCTCCTTTTCATGAATCCTTGTCCATGTCCTCAGAAGTTCTACCTTAGGCATAGCTTTATTCATGTCTTCCTCATTCCACTGTGGCTTAGGGATTCCTCCGTCCTGCCATCACTTCCTGTCATCCCACCTAAAGGGAATGAAGACTGTATTACTCTGCTTAGGCTGTCATTACAAAATACTATTGACTGGGTGGTTTAAGCAGCAGAAATTTAGTTTTGCAGAGTTTTGGAGGCTAGAAGTCCCAGATCAAGGTGCCAGATGGTTCAGTTCCTTGTGAGGTCTCTTTTCCTGGATTACAGATAGCTACCTTTTTGTTCTGTCCTCACACAGCCTTTCTTCTCTGTTCATTGTGGCGGAGGGGTATCTCTCTCTCTCTCTCTTTCTCCCTCCTCCTCCTCCTTCTCCTCCTGCTTCTCTTCCTCCTCTTCCTTCTCCTCCTCCTCCTCCTCCTCCAGTTTTATTAGATTGAGACCTCACTTTATGACCATATTTAACCTCAATTATCTTATAAAAGTCCTACCTCCAAATATAGTCACATTAAAGTTTAGAGCTTCAACATCTGAATTTGGGGACAGGGTGTACAATTCAGTCCACAGCAAAGCCTCTTTCTGTGTTGCCATAGAAAAAGGAGAGACCCACATTCTACCATCACAGAAATCAGAAATAGGTCACAGAAATACTCTGCTGTCTTTTAACTTTTCCATTTCCTACAGGCACAGTTCATTGTTTAAAATATGCATCTTCAAACCTTCAAGCAAGACACAGTCACAGAGTGTCTTCCAAGATACGGAGATTTATTAATACATGAAAATAACTCAAAATGTCAAATAAAAGTGCCTTGACATATAGGTCCTTTTATGTAGCTGATGTTTAGACAACTTCCTCTGTTACTGGAGCCCACTTGATTGCTCACTCATCCTTGTCCACTCCAGTAGCTTTCCTGTGGCTGAGTATGTGCTTGAGTGCTTCTCATTACAAGCAAGCCACTCTGATGTTTATGTCCATTGCTGGCCTGGCCTCTGACTCTTCTTTTCCTAAAATATTAAGATTTGCTACTTCTCCCTTCTTTCCTAGGGATCCTATCTGGCATCAACAAATCTTTGAGGCACTTTTTTCCAGATTTAGGTACTCTCCTAATATAGGCGACATATCTACTTTTTAAAAGTTATTTATCAAATTTTGAAATTTCAGAAGTTTCAGGTATTTATTTATTTTTGTAAATAGTTGGTACATTTCCTAACTTGGTTTACAATTCTTGGATTCCCTAAATGGCAATTAAGTTTCTGATATTCTTTTCCAGAAGCAAACATACACTATTAATAAAACAGAGTATGTGTTTGTGTGTGTTTGTTTATATGTGCTATTGCCTCTATCCTCAGAAGTTGGAGACTTCTGAAGATACAGGCAATAGCACATATAAACACACACAAAAAAGCCAGGACATCTCCTGTGTTGGTATTGTGTATTATTATTATCTATATATTCTTTAGTTGGTATTATCTATATATTATTTAGATGCCTCTGGGTTTCAGTCAGTGAATAAGGTTCCTACTGGATGCCCAAAACATCAGCAGGCATTCAGGTGAAGGCCCAAATTCTGGCATATTTGTTGTCTTTTGCCTTAGCCATTCAGATAGCTTCTAGTGGAGAAACCTAGGTCTAGAGTTGTGATTTCTGAGACTCCGTGTAGGAGCTGCAGGAAGTCTGAATGGAAGGCTGAGTTGTGAAAACACTCAGGCCCAGGGCTGAGATTTCTCATCAGCAGCTATACCAAGAATCCAGCCTGGTGCTTTTCAGCCCCCAGCAAAATGCCTGGATTCCTTTAATCCTAGTGATGACATGAGTAATCACTCATTAACACCAAGAACATTTGCTCTTTCTCTGTTGGCACTGTGAGGGCGACAACTAACAGGCTTTTCTCCCTTGATACAAGAACCCATGAAGAAATGCAGAATAGTCAATTAAGTTGCCATTAAAAAGAAATCATTCTTTGTGGATAATCTTTGTAAAGGTTTCCTATATCTGTCTGGAAAGTTTAGGTTCGAAAGCACTTGGAAAGTCAAGAAAACAATTAGTACATGTTGAGTTTGAGTGTGTGTGTGTGTGCGTGTGTGTGTGTGTTCTGAGACAAGGTCTTGCTCTGTTGCCCAGGTTGGAGTGCAGTGCCATGATCATAGCTCACTACAGCCTCAAACTCCTGGGCTCAAGTTATGCTCTCACCTCAATTTCCCAAATATCTGGGACTCACAAGGGCACACAACAGCACCCGGCTTATTATTATCATTTTTAACTCTTTTTTTTGTAGAGACAAGCGTCTTGCTTTATTGCCCAGGCTGATCTCGAACTCCTGTCCTCAAGTGCTCATGCACTCCTTCTGAATTGGCCTCCCGAAGTGTTGGGATTACAGGTGTCACTGGTGTTAATTGTTTATTGTTTGTCCAACACATGAAGTATGCAATATATTTTCCATATGAATGTAATGACATACACATGATTGAGGTTTAAAATCCATTCTTTCTGTTTATGCACATATGATTTAAAAAATTTTCTCCCTTGTGGCAAAGTGCATGAGATACATACGTGGAGGTCAGTCTAAAGCAAGGAACAGACATTTATAATCTGTATGGAAACTTAACTAATGGTTATAGCATTCAAAAATGATGACCCACTTTTTCAGATAAATCATCTCAATCTCAAATTAAGGAAAGAAATCCTGTTCTGATACTGTTCTTCACTTGAATGTGTTTCTTGTCAAAGTGTCAGAGGTTTTATTTCTTTTCTCTTTATGGCCTTAGCCAGGATACAGTATTGATGTGAGGCATTTGTTTTAATAACCTGGTAAAAGTTACTGCAGTGTATAATAGACTGAATGGGTTTGTCTTGAGCAGTCTTTATTCACTCGCAGATAGGACATGTGATTTGCAGAGACAGTACTGAAAAGGAACTGTGTTGGGTTGAGATGTGACGGTGTCTTTTTAGCCACAGTCAGAGCAATGTTTTCTGTTTTAACTTTTCTCAAGTGGCAGTAGCCACTGAAAGTATTAGAGAGAGAGAGAGATGTGATGACATTTCAAATTTTAGTATGTCATAGTTTACCATTTGTGGACCTTACTCTTTTGCAAAATATACTTATCTCCTCTTTCCTAAGGGTTAACCGCAGAAGATTCTAAATTGATTCAACTCCCTACTCCCAACCTCTCAGGTACAGTCTAATTTACACACTACATTACAGCATTTCTCATTTTGTCCTCTTTGGTAGGGCATTCTGAGGGAAATTGTTGAGTGAGTCCTATTATCCTTTTTACTATTCTGTCTATCACTGGTCATTCCATCCTCCCGATAACCCCTGCTACCAGAGAGCCTCCCTACCACATGCTAGTTTCTCAGGGAATGCTCTTCCCTAGAACTTCTGGATTCTTCTCCTTTCTCGGTAAATGACCCCTGTTCCCTTGCTTCCAGACCCTGTCCACAGCTGCATGGCAGCAATGGGCTTAATCAAAGAGAGCAACCTCAGCTCATGGAGAACCAAGCTGATTTTTTTCCCTCTCCTGGGTGATCTGCTGCGTTTAATACCTTGACTCAGTAAAAAACACATTTCTCAGAAGGCCCCTGTGGAATGTAGAAATTAGAGCTGGTAGGAAAGGTATTTTTCTTTCCCGTAGGCCTAATTAGTTTCTACAAATACTACTCAATAGAGAGAGATCAGAAGGAGGCAAGCCAACCCCCACAGTGAGGACTGAGACGTTTTCTGCTGCCGGATGAGGGGATAACACTACAGATTGTTTGATTGCCAATGTTGCTGCACCATTTCTTTCCCCAAAAACTTTTACACACTTAAAAAATATTGGAACAGCTTAGAACATGTTTTATTATTATTTTGGTTGGGGGAAAAAAGAGACAGGTATAGGAATTTTATTGAACTGTGTAATTTAAAATTATAGTTTTTTATGCTAATAAAAATAATGACGGATTTAGTATATATAAAGCATGTAATGAAATCTGTTAACTGCTAAATTTTACTGTTAAATTTTCACTTTCAGTTCCTTCCCCTCCCGTACACACACACACACACACACATATATATATACACATGAGAAAAAATAAACATTTCACAGAATAAACAGGACTCATAATACAATCAGAAAACTTCCCACCCTTCCCCCCCCCCCTCTCCTTCCACACCAGGTTATTCAAAATCCTGTGGTCCTGAGTAAAATCTTTAGCAGACTTTCTGTCAATTCTTAGATAATAAGAAGTATTCACAAGAAAATTAATCTCAAGGCAATTATTTTCATAATTGAAATGTCATGTTCGTATTTTCTTTTTTGACTATAACCTCTTTCCTTCTCTAATTCAGACTTGGTTCCCATGGGAAACCTTCACTGGGAAAGATGGAGAAGGCAACTTTGCACCTCTTTCTTCATTTTGCTCTCCAGTCCTCTCAACCCCCTCTGAGATTAGCAACCTTACCCATATGATGTCCTTTTCGTGGCTGTCACGGAGGTCCTGGTGTGAGCTCAAGGGCACAAATGTTTTTCAATCTCTGATGCTTCAGATCTAGTAACATCCCATTGGCCAAAGGAAAAAAAACCAATGCCAACGAGGCAGAAGATCTTTCAATGGAAGTAAGGGTAGTTGGGGGGACAGTAAATAGTTCTGAAAAGTAATTCCATATACTGTCACTGGGTAGCTCCTCCCCTTCAGCCTGAGCTTCACAATGAAATTAGGTGGAGCAGAACTGACCGAGAAGCCAACACCACCTGGTCCACAGCTTAAGACAGAACTGTCCAGCTGACCCCAAACTGACCTCTAGCTGGCCTTCAGATATGTGAGAACAATTGCTTATTTTGTGTGCTACTGATTTTGTAGTTACTTGTTTTTTTTTTTTTTTTTTTTTTTGAGACGGAGTCTTGCTCCGTCACCCAGGCTGGAGTGCAGTGGCACAATCTGGGCTCACTGCAAGCTCCGCCTCCCGGGTTCATGCCATTCTCCTGCCTCAGCCTCTCCGAGTAGCTGAGACTACAGGCGCCCACCACCATGCCCGGCTAATTTTTTGTATTTTTAGTAGAGACGGGGTTTCACCGTGGTCTCGATCTCCTGACCTCGTGATCCGCCCGCCTCGGCCTCCCAAAGTGCTGGGATTACAAGCGTGAGCCACCGCGCCCGGCCTTGTAGTTACTTGTTATGCAACAATAGATGCCTGATAATGGCAAGACCCACAGCAACCCAGGCCCAACTCATTCTCAAGTGACCCAGATCTGGTCTACAGGAAATATACACCTTTACCCCACTCTGGAATTGTTGTTATGTCTAAAATACAGCCCTCTACTCTATGCTGATAAACTGCTTTGGCCAGTTTTAGACTCATTATAATTATTCAGGTGTAAATCTGTGCCTTGAATTTCTCAGTCACACATCAAGCTTTCTGAGTGGTCTTCCTGAAAACATCCTCATAAAAAGCTTGAGGAGAAGGGGAAGAACCTTCTACCAGTCCCTATGCTGGAGGACAGTTTAATAAAGCTCCTACACTGCTGCTGGTCGTTCTTGAGACTCGGATGAAATGAGTACTCATCTGAGGTTCAGAAAACTGATATTGGTCATTCCTTTTGCACCTCTGTGACTGCCTTGAGAATGTGGGACTATTTGCTACTTATGCTCTTGAAACTTTAGTCAGAACTGATACAGAATGTTTCCCATTTTCTATCCTGTTACACATACAAAAAATCACATGTGCATGCACATACATAATGAGATCATGGTTTACAGATTATTTTGCAGCTGGCTTTTCATTTAATATGTTTTGGATATTTTCTGCCATTAAAAATGTATACTGCACACAGCCAGGTGCGGTGGCTCACACCTGTAATCCCATCACTTTGGGAGGCCAAGGCGGATGGGTCACCTGAGGTCAGGAGTTCGAGACCAGCCTGGCCAACATGGTGAAACCCTGTCTTTACTAAAAATACAAAAATTAGCTGGGCATGGCACCTGTAGTCCCTCCTACTTGGGAGGCTGAGGCAGAAGAATTGCTTGAACCCGGGAAGCGAGGTTGCAGTGAGCCGGGATTGCAGTGAGCCGGGATTGTGCCACTGCACTCCAGTTTGGGTGACAGAGTGACAGAGTGAGACTCCATATAAAAAAAAATTATACTACATCATTTTTAATTAGTTCACAATTTATGGTACAGTATCCTGTTCTGCACTTGGGTCATTTTTTCCCTTGTTTTTTTTTTTTCTATTATATTATACACTGTAATAAACATACTATAACTTCACAGAATTTCTTAGTGCCGTATATCCAGTGGACTAGAGCTTAAATTTAATTCTTACCATATCATCTATTTCCATGTACTTTATTCATAATAGCTTTGGTATTTAAAATTTCTCTGTCTTTACCTTTCTATGTATAGAGATTATGATTTTAACTTTTCTTAGGTATTTGATAGCAGTGAGAATAGAGCTTGTTTTGTAGTCTAAGTGTCTTATTTTCCTTAAGTCAAGCCAATTGAGAGTAAATTAAAAACAATAAGGGTTTTCACAATGTACTATGTTTTAATGAAGTAATCACTTTCTTAGATATATCCATTAATCAGGTGTCTAGTGGGTACACAGCATTGTTCTTGGTGCAGAAGAGAATAAAGAAGAATTCTGTTACTGTCTATAGCACTAAAGGTCTAACTTCTTAGCCGACAATGTAGATACACACAAAAATAAATAAATAATAAGATAATTATACAAGAAGTATATAATGGAACCATATGAGGTACTAACATTCGTTTAAGTTATCACTGTGGCTGAGGTACTATGGTATATATAGTGTGACCTCCTAATTCAGATTAGAGATTTGAAACATTGTTTTACCATTTATAAAATGGGCAACCTCTTTCAGGAGCCTCACATTTTTAAGGTTCAGGAATTTCCTCATTAAGAATGGGCTAACACTGCCATCCTAAAAGACTTGTGAATTTGACATGTTGTGCCTTAAAGTATAGGAACAAAACTTACTGAGGCAATTATAATTATTTTTGAGCAGAGTTAGAAAACCAAATCAGATTTGTAAGACCACACCAAATTGCTATTCGATATTATTGAGGTAGTTCAATTTCCTCAAACTTATGTGTACAAAGTAGCCTTGTAAGTATTAAAAAAATCTTCACTCACTAGGACTAATTTTGTGTTCCATATACATAAATCTTATGCTATTGTTATTTTGGTGTTTTTTCTCAAGGTGAGCATATATAAACAAGAATCAAGGTTTTTTTTTTTTCAGAAATAGTTTACACAATATCTTATGAATAAATAAAGTTTTTCATAATATTCTGAAGTTCATTACTTAAAAATAAATCACCCCATCTTAATGGGTACCAGTGTACACCTACACTATCTGGTTTCAGTCTATTTACAACTTATAGAAACAGTGATAAACATAACATCTCCCTAAATATATGCAGAGATACTGACCTCGACTGTCAGGCAATAGACATGAAATTGTTTTCAGTATCCCATGTGTGAGCCTGAATAATTTCATACAGTGTCTATAATAGATTGTAAACTTTTATATTTCAGCACTTTGAAAAATTTTTGCATAATTATAGAATTGAGTTTTGCTAGACCATGATATTGTAGAGCCCTTTTTTATTCCAATTGTTGAGACTGATGTAAAAAAATTGAGTTAGCAAACTTGTTTTCATGAAGCTAAAATCATGTAGCAGTGTTTTGTGTTTTTTTTCCAAGGTGAATGACATTAAATAGGGTAATTATTATAAAGACCCTTATTCATGTAGGATTTTTTGTTTGTTTATTTCTAATATGCATATTATGATATTTAGTAAAGATTTTAACCACAGGAGGGATGGGTAGTCACTTTTGTCATTTTCCAGGCTGTTCCCTGGACAGCGAGAGCACAAAGGAAATGCACTTACCTTTATATATTCATGACATTTCATCCATTGACTTTCACACAGTTTCAAATTATGAGATTTAGAACATTCCACTACATTCAACCTGAAGTCAACACACTGGGACTTAAGAGAATTTTGTTATTTTGTAACCATTTTATCTCCATACCTGTGTATACTGTACTGACCTTTTGTAATAAATGAATATGACAAAAGTGCAGTTGGCTGAAATCTACCAATTACCTCCTCATCTACTATGATGATCTCCCGTGTTCATGATTTGTTAACTTGGGAGTTTAGAAAATGATGTGAACTGATACTCCTTTGCATATAATTCTGTATGTATGTTGTTGTGGAGGTGGAGAAAGCAATTAAATACTATTACAGTCTATGCTAGTTGTGATGCAGTGGAAATGTGTTAGTCTGACTTGATTTTTAGACTATAAGAAGGCATTTCTACAAATTCAGAGAAAATTATGATTTTATATTTCAAAAGGAAAGTAGCTTGAACAGGACTTTTTCTTTTATTTCCAGAGTTTGTTCTTTTAAAACATTTTTTTTAAATTGTAGATTCCCTAGATACTTGTGCAGGTTTGTTACATGGGTGTATTGTGTGATGCTGAAGTTTGCACCTCTAATGATCCTGTCACTCCAGTAGTGAATATAGTACTCGATAAGTAGTTTTATAAGCCTTGCCTCTCTCTCTCTCTTCCCTCTTTTGGAATCCCCAGTGCCAATTGTTTCCATCTTTATGTCTGTGTACCGAATGTTTAGCTTCCACTTATAAGTGAGAACAAGCAGTATTTGGTTTTCTGTTTCCGTGTTAATATGCTTAGAATAATGGCCTCCAGCTACATCCATGTTGTTGCAAAGGACATTATTTTATTCTTTCTTACGGCTGCATGTATTCCATGGTATGTATGTACCACACTTTCTTTATTTAATCTATCATCGATAGGCACTTGGGTTGATTCCATGACTTTGCTATCGTGAATAGGGCTGTGATAAACATATGAGTGCAGGTGTGTTTTTGGTAGAAATATATAGTTCCCATTGGGTATATACTCAGTAATGGGATTGCTGGGTTGAATGGTAATTCTGTCTTTAGTTTTTTTGAGATATCTCCAAACTGCTTTCTACAAAAGCAGAACTAATTTGCATTTCCACCAACAGTGTATAAGTATTCCTTTTTCTCTGCAACTTCTCCAACATTTGCTATTTTTTGACTTCTTAATAATACCCATTCTGACTGATATCTCATTGTGGTTTTGAATTGCATCTCTCTGATGATCAGTGATGTTGAGCATTTTTTTACGTTTTTTGGCCACTTGTATGTCTTCTTTCTAGAAGTGTCTTGAACATTATTTTTTCTGTTTAGATTTAGAAGAGAAAGGCAGGCCTAGGCTTGATGTTTGGGGCTAGATGTGAAAAATGTTTTTTAAAAATGAAATACAGTAAATAAGTCTCATTTATTTGCCTGCAGCATTTCTCTGTTGGAGAGAATAAGCCTCACACTCAAAAGGCTAGACAGTTTTTTGATAATAGAGAAATGAAGTCAAGTTATTGAAGAGAAGGCAAATGTGCACATGACTGCTGTAAAAGACTTTGACTTTTCTTAACTAGATTAATTGCATTCTAGTGTCTGGAAGGAACTTATAGATGAAAAACAAACATAAAAGATGAAAAAATTATAGAGCAAGATACAAGGAATGGAAGATTGAACATCAGAAACTTATTCATACTTTCAAATGAAGTAAAAAATGTATATCTATAAACATTAGATATTTGGCTATAATCATAGAATATAACATTATAATATAAACAGATATAAACATTAGAGAACATATAAACATTAGAGAATGGCTATAATCATAGAAAGCTTTCTAGAATGAATAATTAAAAGGATGAATTATGAGTACTTAGTACAAATTGCTGTGATCAATGGGAGGAGCCAAAATGAGTTTATATATGGCATATTGTGGCAGATATTGTAGTTTGGCTTATAATCAACCTTTTTTTACCATCTCACTTCTTGTTGTTCTATATCACAGAGGCTTGGAAGTTAAATACTTGATTTTTAGCCTCTTTTACAACTCAGGGTGGACATTTGACACATTTCTGACCTATGACATACAGGTAAAATTTGTTGCCACTGCTATTCTGCCTTTTATCTTTCTTATTCTTATTGCTGAAAATAAGATGTAAGAATTGGAGGTATAGCAGCTATCTCTGATCATGCAATTATAAATCATCAAGCTAAGGATGAATTTAATTTAACAAATCTATACTAATAGTAATAAAACTCTGGGATGTAGCTTCAGATACCATAACTGAAAATGTATACAATGGAGAGATATGGCTTAAGAGAAGTACACTGGAAAATACCTATTTTTTAGTTTATAGTAAACTTAACTCAAAGCAACATACGGTGTGAATTTACCTACAAAATTATAGTTCATGCTTTCGCTACACTAAATGTAATTGTTTTGCATTCCACAATTATCTGACCATTTCTAGACCAAGCTAAAGGGCAGTGGAAGATGTCATGATGGCCTGAAACTATGACTGAAGATAACTGATTATTTAGCTTATGGAAGAGGAGATTTAGGGAGCATGCGACTGTGGAGTTTAAATATTAAAAGGTCATAATTCAGAAGGGGAAGTAGACTTAATCTTAATGGCTCTAAAGTATAGAACTATGACTGGAGGCTAGAATTTATGAGACATTTTACCATAGGTTAGTAAAAGTTGAAATAAACTAGGTAAGCAAGTAGTTTATAATTTCTTAAAATATGCAAGTAGAAGTTGGATGTCCACTTGAAACAGACGTTGCAAGAATATTGTATTTGATAGGGTTTGAAATATATAACTTCTAAGGTCCTTATCAATTATTGGATCCTTATCAGTTATATGCCTTGATGGTTTTATAACACTGACCTCTGAACCCTAAAGAGCAATATTTGGTTTTGTGGGTGTTTACAATTAATCACATTTGTAGATATGGTAATGGTTCTAGCAGTCAATACACCTACTTCAGTAGATACATATTTGTTTTAGCTTAAAATTTTGGCTGACATGGTAAGTTGATTCCCACTGTTTATGTTTTACCATTTTCCAGAATAAAAGATTACACATTTAAAGCTATTGGGCAAAAAGTTAACTGTTTGAGCTGTTAAGTTTGTTGCATGACTGTACCTTAAAGGCCAAGATTATATAATGTAATTTATGCTAAATAGAAAAGCAAAAGGAAACACTTTTGGCAATAATATGCACCTTTGAATACTTCATCAGTGGTCTTAATGGTGCATCAGTTATGAAAGAGACTGGATAGATGAGGCAAGGCTGAAAGTCTCAGAACAACTTTAGTAGATACCCTAGATTGAGTCTTTAAATTCAATTCTGTCCTCATTAGAGTGGAAAAGATTGAAAAGCTGAAGGCTGCATTTCCCAGATTCCATTGTGTCAGGGATTCTGGAGGCAAAATATTCTCACCACTTAGATTCATTTGTGTGATTATTAGAGAGTGGAAAGGAAGCAAAGGGCATCTTTTGATCTGCATTTAACTGTTTTCCCTGGCAGATATGGTTATGGAATCAGTGGGTTTCCTGCAGCAATATTTAGGGCCCGTTCTATGGACTCCTAGGAGTCCTGTGGCAGGGGCATGCCAGTGCAGCTAATGATTCCATCTAGCTGCAGAAGCATCCCCAGGGTTAGTAACCCTGTATAATTTTGTGGGTTATTCCTGGAGGCCCAGGCTTTGATTTGCTGCTTCAACCATTCTAATATTTTGAGAGCTCTTAATTCTGTTTATAATATTTTCCTGCTGAACATATCTGGAATGTTTTCTGCATTGGACCATGATGATTATTCATAACTAAATACAAAATAAAAATGACTAGGCAGTAGTTGTGGTGCTTCCTGGCATGTTATAAGTGATTCAGCTACACTAAGATTTCCATAACTATGTCCTGACTACATCATGGTACATCATCTTTACCTCAGAACCTTGGCACATGTTCCTCCTGTGTCTAAAATATGATATTCCAAGCTCTTAGCTCGACCACCTCCATGTTATCTTTTAAGTCTCAGCTAAAGTACTCCTCAATATAGACTCAACTTTGACTTTGACCTCTGACCCTTACCTCTGATTTCTGGGATCTCCTAGTGTCCCACACTGCCCACTTCTTGCCTTGATCATAGGACTCCTGTCTTGCTACACAAAGGCTTGTCTTTGCCCCCACACTGAACTTTTTGAGTGTCAGTGCTAAATCTTTTATCTTTAGACCTAGCACAGTATCAGACAAATTGAAAACAGTTTATAATGTTCATTACATGAATTTATGTATAATTAATGCACAGCCAAGTGGAATATAAAAAAGACACAATAATATTCATGATTTTGAACTCCTTTGCACAATTGATGCTCAAATGTTTTAGAAATCTTGAGGAAATGTATGTTGCAATATTTAAGAAAGAAGAATCATAATGTTTGCAACTTCAAATGATTCAGAAGAAAATATATAACAAGTATGGCAGAATAACAAAAATTGTATTTAGGTGAAGGTCTCATGGGTGTTCATGGTGTTATTCCACTTTTCTGCATATTTGGAAATTTCTGTAATAAATTGAGACAATATGAAAATATAACAAAGGAAAAATATGAATATATGTGTGTTTATACATCACACACACAGACATACATATGTACACAAACTTTCTCCAACAAATTTGATAAAACCTACGTGCAATGTTCATAAGATTTGTGTTTTGGGGTGTGTGTGTGTGCGCATGTGTGTATGTGTGGTGGAAAGGAATGTTAAACTAAGAAAAACTCAGATGAAGGACATAAAGAAGTTCTATTACAAACGGAATTTTTAAAATAAACACATGTAAATGCAATAAAAAAAATCATTATTCTATGTTACATTTTGTTGTGGGAAGTCAGGGACCCCAAACGGAGGGACCACCTGAAGCCATGGCAGAAGAATGTGGATTGTGAAGATTTCATGGACATTTATTAGTTCTCCAAATTAATACTTTTATAATTTCTTACGCCTGTCTTTACTGCAGTCTCTGAACATAAATTGTGAAGATTTCATGGACACTTATCACTTCCCCAATCAATACCCTTGTGATTTCCTATGCCTGTCTTTAATCTCTTAATCCTGTCGTCTTCATAAGCTGAGGAGGATGTATGTCGCCTCAGGACCCTGTGGTGATTGCATTAACTGCACAAATTGTTTGCAGAGCATGTGTGTTTGAATAATATGAAATCTGGGCACCTTGAAAAAAGAACAGAATAACAGCAATGATCAGGGAACAAGAGAGAGAACCTTAAACTCTGACCACCGGTGAGCCTGATGGAACAGAGCCATATTTCTCTTCTTTCAAAAGCAAATGGGAGAAATATCGCTGAATTCTTTTTCTCAGCAAGGAACATCCCTGAGAAAGAGAATGCATCCCTGAGGGTAGGCTTCTGAAATGGCCACTTCAGGGGCGGGTCTTTTACGGTCGCAGCTGTAGGGATGAAATAAGCCCCAGTCTCCCATAGCACTCCCAGGCTTATTAGGATGAGGAAATTCCTGCCTAATAAATTTTGGTCAGACCGTTGTCTGCTCTCAAACCCTGTTTCCTGATAAGATGTTATCAATGACAATGCATGCCCAAAACTTCATTGGCAATTTTAATTTCGCCCCGGTCCTGTGGTCCTGTGATCTCACCCTGCCTCCATTTGCCTTGTGATATTCTATTACCTTGTGAAGCACGTGATCTCTGTGACCCACACCCTATTCGTACACTCCCTCCCCTTTTGAAAATCACTAATAAAAACTTGCTGGTTTTACGCCCTGGGGGGCATCACAGAACCTGCCAACATGTGATGTCTCCCCCGGACACCCAGCTTTAAAATGTCTCTCTTTTGTACTCTGTCCCTTTATTTCTCAGACCAGCCAACACTTAGGGAAAAATAGAAAAGAACCTACACGAAATATCGCGGGTGAATTTCCCCTGATAACATTTGTTGTACATGCTCATAACAATGCAGAATGAAGGTTGTGTATTGGCCACTGTCTAACCAAATGTCTGCAAAGCTCTTTTAAATCTATTTGAAAATATGTAAGTATCTAAAACTTATATATTTGGCCTGCTGAAAAGCCCAGTGATCTGGAAACTCATATTCCTGTGAGGATGAAGTGCCTAGGGGTGTATAGTGGTTGTTCCCTTGACATAGTGACATGTTGTCAGTTCAGTATCCCTTCAGTCCAGTTCTCTCTTCTCACTCCAGCTTCTCTCAAACTCAGACCAAGTTTCTGTTGCCCTTTCATCATAGTGTGTGTAATTGTTGATTGTTTTTCCCTTGTACTCTGTAAAAGATTGGGGGGTGAAGTGTGGGAAACCAGGTAGTTGGAGAGGGCCACATAAAATATAGGGAAATATATTTTAGTGGAAATGAATGATATCCCTATGTGTTTAATATGCAAAAGTGTCTTTTAAAAATACCACCTGGACAATATAATTCATTCAAATTGTCTTCCTGACTTTTGCAGGGATTTGAGTTGACAATCCCAGAAAAAGAGAGAGAAGAAAATCCTTTTCAATAACAAATGTTACATGTTCTATTCCATATCGTTATTTAAAGGCTAAAGTAAAGATGAACATATTATGTGCCAGACACTATTTGAAATGCTTTAGGTGTTTTCAGTCAGTCCTCATGGCAACTCAAGAATCCAAGAATGGTTACTAGCTTTATTTTAGAGTGGAGGAAACTAAGCCATCGAGTATAGTATTTTGGTGGTGAAGTAAATCACCCAAGGCTCACCATTCCAAGTTAAAGGAAAGATTCAGTTCCTTTGATTGTAGAGGCTATGCTCTAAATCACTATGCTATAGAATGCATGCTTACAATAGAATTTCTCTTTACTTCTCTCTCTCTTTTTTTTTTTTTTTTTTGCAAACTCCACCTTCCGGGTTCAAGTGATTCCCTTGTCTTAGCCTCCCAAGTAGCTGGGACTACAGGCATGCGCCACCATGCCCAGCTAATTTTTGTATTTTTAGAGAGACGGAGTTTCACCATGTTGGCCAGGATGGTTTCAATCTCTTGACCTCGTGATCCATCTGCCTCAGCCTCTGAAAGTGCTAGGATCACAGATGTGAGGCACCGCACCTGGCTGCTCTCTTTAATTCTCTAACTAAAATATATTTTAAAAGAGTACAATACCTCCTAGGGCACTTCTAATGCACCAACAGTTTCTGGACTTAGAGCCTAAAGATACACAGAAATTTGTCTGAATACCAGACCTTGCAGTTAGAAGAATTGACTATTCTATGATTGAATTATCTGATCCAAAATTAGTATTCATTCCTGTCTGTTTAAAGAATTAATAATCATTAAGTAATTTGTGCCCCTGAGGGAAAAAAGCTATACTTTAAAGAAAGAAGCTGTACTCTAAAGAAAAAGCAGTCCCCCAAATATCTTATGGGTATTTCCCTTCTTAGAAATGAAGACTTGAACAAAATGTTTATCAATTCTCACTCCACCTTTCCCATATATCCAAATGTGTTTGATTGGCAAATGAACATCAGAATTTTTTGAACGGAGCTATTTTAACTTGTGGAATTCTAGGGCAAACTTCACTCTGTTTACTCAATCCTTTTTCATAAAGATGCTTCTTTGGAGAAGAACAAAATATTTCCTTACATTGTCTGATCAAGCTTTTTAATTCATGCCCATGAAGTAAATTCTCATGACAACTCTCATTTGAGAGTAAAATAGACCCTTCTACCTCTGCTAATTTAGAAACTGCTATTACCACCACATTTCTAGAAATATTTTCTTTTCCACCATATGGAAATTACATGCCAATTTTAAAATACCAGCGTACATATTTTTAGTCAAATCTAGCTTTACATGACACTTCATTGAAGTAAGAAATGTAAGACAAAAAGAGGTTTATATCTCCTTTGCATGTCAAGTATGAAATCACTACTTGAATCATTTCAGATGAAAATCATCCCATGGCAGACACAATTAAAACAATAGCACTTAATTCATAAGTTTCACACCATTTATTTGAGAGAAAAGGTTGTGGAAAGAGACAGTCAGACATTGGACATTTTAATGGCATGTATTGCCAAGAGCCGAAATATCATAGCAGTGAGGGAATTATATTTCTGAGGCTACAGAGTAAAGTCTATAATATCAATTATACTCCCAATGAGTGGAAGTTAGGTTATGCTAAATTTTAAAACCAGTGACCTGTCCTAGATTTTCCTAAAATTGATTTCAATTGTATAATATTGCTACATTCATATTGCACAGAATTTTATATTTAACAAATGAAGTATTACGTCCATGGCTAAATGTCAGATATTCAGTTCTTACAAGCATTGCAGTGTAGTCACTGGGTATACTACATTTTTAGATTAGGTGTTACTTGAAGTTTCAGACTGCAGCAGGGAAGTTAAAATTCAGGAACTTTCTTAGTAGAAATAGAGGTGATTTATCCCTGTTGTAAATAGCAAGGTTTTTTCTTTCTTTTAGAGGGACTAAAGATATACCTTATTTAATTGTGCTTCCCTTTATTGCACTTTGCTGATACTGTGTTTTTTACAAATTGAAGGTTTGTGGCAACCCTGCATAAAACAAGTATATCGGTGCCATTTTTCCAACAGCATATGTTTACTTTCTGTTTCTGTGTCATGTTTTGGTAAGTATTGCAATATTTCAAACTTTTCTTATTATTTATCTGTTATGGTGATCTGTGATCAGTGATCTTTGATGTTACTATTGTAATTGTTCTGGGGCACCTTGAACTATACCCATATGAGACAATGAACTTAATTGACAAATATACATGTTCTGACTGTTCTACCTGCCAGCCATTTTCCTGTCTCTCTCCCTCTCCTCAGTCCTCAATAGTCCCTAAAACACAACAATATTGAAATTGGACCAATTAGTAATCCTACAATGGCCTCAAAGTGTTCAAGTGAAAGGAAGAATCACATATCTCTCATGTTAAATCAAGAGCTAGAAATGATTAAGATTAGTGAAGAAGGCATGTCAAAAGTTGAGATAGGCTGAAAGATAGTCCTCTTGTGCAAACAGCTAGCCAACACTATGTATGCAAGGAAAAAGTTCTTGAAGAAAATTAAAAGTGCTTCTCCAATGATAAGAAAACAAAACTTAAGGCTTACTGCTGAGATGGAGAAAGTTTTAGTGGTCTGAGTAGAAAATAAAAACAGCCACAATATTTCCTTAACCTAAAGCCTAATCCATAGCAATGCTCAAGCTCTCTTCAATTTTATGAAGACTGAGGGAGGTGAGGAAGCTGCAGAAGAAAAGTTGGGAATTAACAGAGGTTGGTTCATGAGGTTTAAGGAAAGAAGCCATCTTCATAACATAAAAGTGCAAGTGAAGCAGCAAATGCTGGTGTAGTTGCTGCAGCAAGTTATGCAGAAGATCTGGCTAAGATCATTGATGAAGATGGCTATGCTAAACAACAGATTTGCAATGTACACAAAAGAGCCTTCTTTTGGAAGAAGATGCCATCTAGAATTTTCACAGCTAAAGAGAAGTCAATGTCTGGCTTCAAAGTTTCAAAGTACAGCCTGACTCTTTTGTTAGGGGTTAATGCAGCTGGTAACTTGAAGATGAAGACTATGCTCATTTTCCATTCCAAAAATCCTAGGCCCCTCAGAATTATGCTAAATCCACTCTGCCTGTGCTCTATAAATGGAACAAAGTCTGGATGGCTGCGCCTCTGTTGATACCATGGTTTAATTAATACTTTAAGCCCACTGTTGAGAATTACTGCTCAGAAAAAATATTCTTTTCAAAATATTACTGCTCATTGATAATGTACTTGGTCACCCAAGAGTTCTAATGGAGATGTACAAGTAGATTAATGCTTTTTTCTTGCCTGCTAACATAATATTATTCTGCAGCCCATGGATCAAGGAGTAATTTCAACTTTCAAGTCTTATTATTTAAGAAATGCATTTCATAAGGCTATATATACCTGTCACAGATAGTGATTCCTCTAATAGATCTAGGCAAAAAAAAATTGAAAATCTTCTGAAAAGCATTCACCATTCTAGATGCCATTAAGAACATTTGTAATACATGAGAGGATACCAAAATACCAATATTGACAGAAGTTTAGAAGTTGATTCCAACCCACATAAATGACTTTGAGGGGTCATTCCTTCAATGAAGGAAGTACCTTTGAAGGGTACTTCCTTTGGTGGTACTTCTGTGAAGGAAGTAACTGCAGATGTAATGGAAATAGCAACAGAACTAGAATTAGAAGTGGAGGCTGAAGATGAGCCTGAATTGCTGCAATCTCATGATCAAACTTGAATGGATGAGGGTTTGCTTCTTATAAATGAGCAAATAAAGTGGTTTATTGAGATGGATTCTACTCCTGACAAATATTCTGTGGATTGTTGAAATGATAACAAAGAATTTAAAATATTCTTTAAACTTAGTTGATAAAGCAGTGGCAGAGTTTAAGAGAATTGATGCCAATTTTCAAAAAAAGTACTGTCTAAAATGCTATCAAATAATATTACATACTGCAGAAGAATCTTTTGTAAAAAAGGGTCAATCGATGCAGTAAACTTCATGGTCTTATTTTAAGAAATTGCCACAGCTAGTCCAACCTTCAGCAACCACCACCCTGATCAGTCAGCAGCCATCAACACTGAGGCAAAACCCTCCAACAACCAAAAGGTTATGACTTGCTGAAGGCGCAGTATTTTTTTTTAGCAATAATATATTTGAAATTAAGATATGTATACTATTTTTGTAGACATAAGGCTATTGCACACTCAGTATACTACAGTATGGTGTTAATATAACTTTTATAGGCACTGGGAAACAAAAAAATTTGTATGACTTTGTTTATTGTGTTATTCGCTTTATTGTGGTGGTCTGCAACTGAACCTCCAATATCTCAAAGGTATGCTTGTATTCAATATTCAGTGTTAGTTTTTTCTGGAAGGGGGAGGCACATTTTAAATGCTGCAGTACATTTATTAATTTAGAATCTGCTGTGAAATATTTTTATGATTAATATATGTAATCACAATTGTGGGATATATTACTGTTTTTAAAGAACAAATCTTAAGTGTCAAATATTTTTCCCAGACTTGAACATTTATATTGGTACATAGAAATAATTCACTAGTATCTCAGTATGTCATTAAGAACAACTGAAAGGAAAGACTGTTTTGGCCCCCATCCCTGTTGACTTAGTTATTGATATAGCAAAATATCTCATTGTCAAATATTCATGTCCAACACTGCAAAGATTACCTTTTCTTTGAACGTCCTCCTGCTTTTGCTTCTGTTTCTTCATCAACTATTCCTATTCCCTTTTCCTGACCCATACATCCAATTAATTGCTAAATCTAGACCATTCTTTCTCCTATCATCTTGTTTTCTTAGTTCAGGACTGAGGCATCTCTCATCTAGACCACTGCCACAGTAGGTGGTTCTTATTCCTTTGATTATAGAAGGATGGCATGGAAATAATAAGATTCACAGGAATAAAGAAATACATGTTCCCCATTACAGTAAATGACATGTAATTCTAGGACTTGAAATATCTTTAAGGATCATATAGAAGGAAAACCCAACAAAATACAGGGGCAGTAAGTGTATGCTTTTGAGAGAAACATAAGCCACATTCACCTTCCTGTTCTGCTACTTCCTATGTAATTTTTAGCCATTTATTTACATTTTGTCAGCCTTGGTTTTCTTGTTTTTAAGGTATAATAAAACTTATAAATAGTAGTCATGTCATTTAAGTAAAAATAATTGATAAGATATCCATACAATAGGTCTCCAGGAGAAAGGAGGACTACCATTCTTAAAAAAATCATGCCTTTCCCATATTATGTTCTAAAATATATATAACCTCTCATAACAAACAAACAAACAAACAAACACACCCAAACACAACTCATACAAATATTTATACAGTTTTTTAACAAGTATTCTAAGGAACAGCTTGCATCTTATCATTCTCATGTTAAAATATGATTATCATATATAAATAAGCAGTATACTTCCTCAGGAGAGTAGCTTCAAATTCAGAATTTGGTAACTGATTTGAGAGTTTTTCCTGCTGTCTAACCTGTATTCCTTATGTTTCAATATCAACCATATTTCTTTTGCTTCATATTTATGAAGAATGAAGCAAGTACTAAAGTGCAGTTTCCCTGAACTAGAATTAATTTGTCTTCTGTATTTGCTTTCTCCTTCAGGAGTTATCTTGTGATGACTAAGCAAAACATTATTTTATGGTCTTGCAATATTTGCATTTGTTAGCATTCCATTATAGATAAATATAGTCTTTGCCTCTAAAGTGAAGTGAATGAAAAATAATGTAAGCTCCCATGATGGATCAGGTCAAGGCCTTAATCTAAGTTTCCTTCAGCAACTTGCCTTCTATACTGTAAAATTTCTTGTGGAATGGTAAAATGTTTCATATTTCATGATTTTTGGTATCTCCAAAATCCCTATATCCTAGGGTGCTACATCATTGAAACTTGCAGTTGCTTGTTGTTTAGATTTTTTTCTTTTTCTTTTTTTTTTTTTTTTTTTTTTTGAGACAGAGTCTCGCTCTTTCACCCAGGCTGGAGTGCAGTGGTGTGATCTCGGCTGGCTGCAAGCTCTGCCTCCTGGGTTCACGCCTTCTCCTGCCTCAGCCTCCCGAGTAGCTGGTACTACAGGTGCCCGCCACCACGCCCAACTAATTTTTTTTTGCATTTTTAGTAGAGACAGAGTTTCATCGTGTTAGCCAGGATTGTCACGATCTCCAGACCTCGTGATCTGCCCACTTTGGCCTCCCAAAGTGTTGAGATTACAGGCGTGAGCCACCGTGCCCAGCCTAGATTTCTTTTCTTTTAATTTGTTGAATGAGTTAAAGAAAAGCAAGATGAGCTACACACTTGCCTTTTGGTATGATTAATACAAATAAATTCCTCATATCTTTTAATTCCTTAGAGGTCTAGTTTGTGCTTTTGGAATTTACATCCTGTGGCTTTATTTCTTTTGGAATATTGTTTTGGTATTCTTTCTTGAGAAGTATCAGATCTTTCCAGGTCCCCTTTTGCATTTGGATAAGATCTCTGCAGAAATCTAAGTCTCTAGAAAGAAGATGGATAGAAAAGAACACAGTCATAATGTAATCTCAGCTGGTGGGAAGGAGAAGGATTGTTTTTTCTTTCCTTTGTATTGGTCAAGAACTAACCAGTATGCAAGCTGGTGTTGAAATGGTAGTATACTACCCAAATGATTTTCAAAATGAGATTTTCTGTTTGTTCAATTCTTTTTCGTCGTTTCTATGTGTGTCTTCTGTTGTCTTTTGTTTAGTTTAACCTTGGTTCTTTATTAAGAAAACAATCATCACTAGGGAAAGCATGCATGCTCATTTCACATCTTTTAGTGCTTGAAAAACATTAACATATCCATTTCTCTTCTAAATAGAACCTTCTGAAATAACTTGGGCAGAATTTGTGTGAATGAAAACTCATTTGTTTTAATTACACAACCAGTGCAAAAGAAGTTCTAACATGTTCTTTTATAATGCTTTGCATCCTGAATGAGAATACACATCCTATATAGACACTCTCATTTTTCAATTACAAGATGATAATAGTTCCATTTTCAAATTTCATTGGTCTCTTGATTCTTTCTTCACCATAAATTTCTGTCAGTTTATTTTGACAAAAGATTTATTAATTCTCACCTTTTTATTGATATCATTCTTCACAATCCTACTACTGACTACTGTTATCTTAAAGCCTGTGACCCTTCCAATTCTAATTAAGAAAATTAAACATGTTTTATCAGCTTGAGCTAGTCCAAGAAAGTTACAGAATGATTCAGTTTTACAAATCTTTTCTCACAGCCACATACTATTATAGGTTGAGAGTCCCGATGATCAAGCCCAGACTGGGCTCTGTGGGGGCTCAGAATCCAGTGGAATAGATAGACCAGTAAATTGGCAATTAAAATCTATGCTGGTAAGAAGGGCTAGGGCATCCCTGTTTCCTCCTCATAACTGCACTCATGCTGGGACCAATCATCACCCACCCCTGGGCCTCATTTTTAGGACAACTTTTCCTTTTATTTATTGTCTTCTTCATACTCAGCCTTCCAAAGTTTATGGGAGCTGAGGGGACTCATGTTGATATCTGATGAATTCTCGGGGAACTGAGGCATGTCTTATTCTCAGTACTTAGTATAGCACCTGGCACAGAGTAAGCTCTCAGTAGAAGTTTGTTTACTGAATCACTGGATCTTGACAGCATTAGTAATGAATAGCTGCATTCAGAGAAGCCTCTAGGCCAAACTCTTAGCAGGATAGTATTCAGTTGGCTCCTCTATTTTTCTTTCTGTCATCACACACTCTGACTTTTTATGTAACAGGTATAGTGTGATAGAATCTAGTCATCTGGGACCTCCCCATTCCTACCTATCCCACTGAACTGCATTTTTTTTTTTTTTCAGATGGGACTTCTCAGGTTGTGTCTATTTGAATCTTTGATTCAGAGACTTTCAGAGATATTCTGGCAAATACTTATATTTTGATAGTTAACTGTAGTACTTAGCCCATTAATTTAGCAAATTCAGACAATATATTTTTCAGGGCTAATAGAAGATATATATTTAAGTATTTAAACTCTAAAACACAACCTCAGCTGCATTATTACCATCAACTCAATATTAACATTTACCAAATGTATTCTGTTTGGTAAAACTATATTAACTGTGTGACATTCATTACCTTGTTTATTCTTCACAATATTTCTATCAGATAAGAAAAGTGAAGCTCCAAGAGATTATAACACATGTTCCAGTTAACATGGACAGAAAGTGTTAGAGGTGGAATTGGAACATATGTTACCTGACTAAAGATTCTGCATGCCCACTACTATGTTATGTCACCAGACCCCACTCATCCACCTTGCCTACTCTTCTGGGTGTGCTATGGTAGCACTTTCTCTAATTTTTTATAATTTTAAAGCAAATCAGTTGTGTTTCCAATTGACTGGCTTGACCTTCAGCAGTAGTTCTTACTGAAAACATATATGCCATTAAAGTAATTCACAAAGCTCTTGGGCATTTTTGGACATAAGCACTTGCATGCCTTTTGGTAGAATATCATTTCTTTATTAAAATTGTATTAAGATGACAGAGAAAAAATAAAAAATAAGTTAGTTACACTCATCTTGGCAATGACTTATCCTGAGAAAAAGCTCAGCCTGTTGGGTCTCCGGATACTTCATGAGATTGAAAGAAAAAAAATAGCCCTTATTGATCTTCTTACTGTAAGATATCAGATTTAGTATAAAGCTTTCCTTCCTTCTTTATGACAATTGGCAAGAACTATCTGTATCCTACTTTACTGTTTACATAGCTTTACACAACTGGAATTAGAGTCAAGATTTATAGGCAGAAAAAGCAACAACTCTTATAGATAACCATTCCTCTATCCCTCCAACAAAGCAGCAACGGTATAGAAATTGAAATTGAAACATACTCGAGTCCTTTAGGAGGCCTGTGCTTTAAGGCTTAAGAGACACTGAAGGATTTCTGAAGCAGAGAAGCCATTTTGTAAATCTGATGTTTCTATTAGTTGTAATTTTCTTTAAATAGTCTCCCATTTAATTTTCTCTCTTCTGCATGAGCAGTAATTCAGTGACAACTTTTTCAATCCACATAGGTATATTTAGGCATGCTCAGGAATAAAGCTGCTTTTGGCTCATAGTGTAGGCTTCTATCCAGTGCCCTGAACTGCTTTCAGAATTTACTTTTCCGTTAATAAGTCCTTTCACACCATGGAAACCATGCAGGGGGTTTGTAGAGAGAGTTTTTCTTTTTTTTTATGAAAGAGTCTGAGTCTATCATAGCTATGAAGGACTAGATAAATGAACTGAAACCAGTAGCTACATGAGACATTTGGTAAAGTAAATCAACACAGTGGGAGTTCCCTCTTCTCAATTGATCTCAAACTTATTTGAGAATTTTTCTTTTATCCATCAACATTTTTTCAAATATATTCTTCAACATTGCTCTCTGTTTGTAGTAGAAAGCCTGTCTTCTGTTAAGTGTGTTTATTTTCACTGTATCCTCTGTGTTTTCAATAGAAGGTTGGAGAGAAGCAAGGCAGAGGCATATTGAGAAAAAGTCTCCAAATCAATTTTGAGTGCAAAATAAGGATAAAATGAGAATGAAGAAATCCAAGGTTTTTCCTAGCTTGTTTCTTACTTTCATTAATTAATTCATTCATTCTGGCCAGTCAGTGAGTCAGTCAGTCAACAGATATTTATTTGGTGCCTACTATGTGTCAGGAACTCTTGAAGACACTGAGGGGGCAGATAAAGAAGGCAGGACTGGCCACTGTCCCTGGAAAGCTTAAAGTTTGCCTTTATTGCTAACTGGCTGGATGCTTTTAAAAAAGTAAGTTAATCTCTCTCGACTTCCGTTTCCTCATATGTAAATGAGATGGCTTATTAGATGACCTGATTCTAGGATTCCAGGGCTTAATTAGCTATTACACCCTGATATGACCAACTCAAATCTAAAATTTGAATAAAATAAAAAGGAACTTCTGTTCCCACAATATCCTCTCATTCCCAGCCCTTACACTTCCAAGGAGAGTTTAAAACGTTTGATACTAATGTATTCAGGTTTTACTACAGGGATACTTTCACATATTTAACTTAAATTCCACATTTTTTATGTTCTATTTTTTCACTGGCCGGTCAACATTATTTGCTTAAGGCTTAGGAGTAGCAGTAGCCGTAACTTTCTTTTGAAAAAGAAGTTTTGTCACTGTAAGCCACAATAAAGAGAGGTAACATGTCTTGATCACCTACCCTGTGCCAGGCCTGCAGCTTGGCATTTATAACCAATCTTCCGTTTAATCCTAATGGTAAAATAATTAGCTGAAATCCTTTAACAAACAAGGGATGAAACCAGTATTTGAGCCCAGGTCCTCTATTTCTAGAGCCAGCATTTTTAGCCATTTTTGTATATTCAAGTGGGGAAAGAGACTCAGAGGAGGTGATATTTTGGGAATGAGTGACCAACTATTCTTGTGTGCCAAGGACTGTGCTGCTATTAGCATGGGAGGTCTTGCATACTGGGAAAGCCTAAGCAAGCTGGGGATAAAGAGTCCTTAGTTATTAGATTGGTGCGAAAGTGATTTTGGTTTTTGTCATTACTTTTAATGTTTAGAATGGAAATAACTGAACACATTAAAGAGTAGCCATCCTGTGAGGCTTAGAAAAATTTTAATGACCACTTTACAGAAATGTGTTTTGCATTGTGATATTTTGAAATAAAATTTTTCATTTTAGTGATAAAGAGGCACAAGTCACCCTTATATAGTTTAAATAAATTATGTACTTTGTTTTATAACAGCAAAATTTCAGGAGGTAATAAAATGGTAAAACCAAAAAAATTCTCCTATACTCGTCTGAAAGTCTCCATTTAAGACTCTAAAAAGCCATCTTAAAAATAATTTTTAGAGTAAAATTTTCAAAGAGAATAATGATTATCAGAATAATATGGAGAAATATAACCAGAATATAAAAAAATTAAATATATTCAAAGGAAATTGAATAAAAATAGTAACTCAAGAAAGAGAAAAAATAAATTTCAAATACAGATTTATTAATCATGGCTCTATTTGCATGATGCTGAACATCTGAACAGTATTTGAGAATTTTTGTCAAATATTTAAATGAATATTTAGCACATAAAGTTATGCTTTTGAAAATTGTTTTGAAGCTATCAGTTTTATAGTAATACTTGGCATTTTCAAGTTTTAGTCTTTAATTTAAACATTTTTTAAAATCAACTTTTATTTTAGATACAGTGTGTACACATGCAGGTTTCTTACGTGGGGATATTGAGTGATGCTGAGATTTGGGATATGAATGATCCAATTACCCAGGTAGTGAGGATAATACCTGATAGGCAGTTTTTCAGCCCTGGTCTGCTTCCCTCCCTCTCCCCTCTTTCCAAGTTAGAGGCCCTTTATCTCTTTCTCTTGTCTAATTGCTTTGGCTAGGAACTACAATGCTGTATTGAATAAAGTGGTAAATGTTGACATCCTTGTCTTATTCCAGATCTTGGTAAGAAGGCTTTCCATTTTTCCCCATTCGGTATGATATTAGTTGCCATCTTGATATATTTGGCTTGTATCTGTTTTTTTTAATGCCCAATTCGTTGAGGGTTTTTATTATAAAACTGTTGAATTTTATTAAATGCTTTTTCAGCATCTATTTGAATGATTGTATGGTGTTTGTCCTTGATTATGTTGACGTGATATATCATGTTTATTGCGTATTTTGAACCATCCTTGCATTTCTGTGATAAATCCTACATGATCTTGGTGAATGTTGAGTTCTATTTGCTAGTATTTTTTTGGGTATTTTTGCATTTATGTTCATCAGGGATGTAAGCTAGTTTTCTTTTTCTGTCTTTGGTATTGCTATCAGGGTAATGCTGGCCTTATAGAATGAGTTTGGAAGTATTTCTTCCTCTTCAATTTCCTTTTGAAGAGTTTGATTATAATTGGCATTCATTCTTTAAATGTTTAATAGAATACAGCAGTGAATCCATCAAGTCCTGGGCTTCTCTTCAGTGGGAGACATTTTATTATTGGTTCAATCTCACTACTCATTACTGATTTGTTCAAGTTTTCTATTTCTTCATGGTTCAATCTTGGTAGGTTGTAAATGTCCAGGAATGTAACCATTTCTTCTAGATTTTTAAATTTATTGGTGCATAGTGGTTCATAATATTCTCTACAATATTTTGTACTTCTGCGATATCAGTTATATTGTTTTCTTTTTAGCTCTGATTTTATTTATATGGGTATTCTCTGTTTTTTTCTTAGTGTAGCTAAAGGTGTGTCAATTTTGTCTTTTTTAAAAAGCAAATTTTTTTTGTTGATGTTTTGTATTTTTTTGTTTCAATTTCTTCTCTGCCTTTTATTATTTCTTTCCTTCTGTTAGGTTTGGGTTTAGTCTGTTCTTGTTTTTATAGTTCCTTGAGGTTCATCATTCAGTTTTTATTTGGAGTGTTTCTATTTTTTTACTGTAGGCATTTATTGTTATAAACTTCTCTTTTAGTACTTCTCTTTTGCTGTATGCCATAAATTCTGCTATGTTGTGTTTCCATTTTCATTGGTTTCAAGACATTTTCCATTTTCTTCTTAATTATTTCATCGATCCATTGGTCATTCAGCAGCATGTTGTTTAATTTCCATGTATTTGTACAATTTCCAAAGTTTATTTCCTTACTTATTTTTAGTATTATTTCATCATGGTCAGAAATAATACTTGATATAGTTTTGACTTTTAAAAATTTGTTGAGATATGTTTTGTGGCCTCATGTATGGCCTATTATGAAGAATATTCCATGTACTAACAATAAATGTTTATTCTTCAGCAGTTGGATGAAATCTGTAAATATCTCTTAGGTCCATTTTGTCTAGAGTGTAGTTTAACTCCACTATTTCTTTGTTGATCTTCTGCCTGGATGTTCTGTCAATTGCTGAAAGTGAGTTATTGAAGTCCTCTACTATTCTTCTATTGCAGCCTCTCTCTCTTTAGATCTATCTATATTTGTTTTATATATTTGAATGCCTCAGTGTTAGGTACATACAGATTTACTATTGCTATATCTCTTTCCTCATTGACCCATTTATCATTATATATAATATCCTCATTTGTCTCTTTTTACAGTTTCTAACCTAAAATTTATTTTATCTAATAGAAGTATAACTACTATTGTTTATTTAGTTTTCTTGGTTTCTCTGCATGGAGTATCTTTTTCCATCCCTTCACTTTCAGTTTATGTGTGACTTTATAAGTAAGGTAAGTTTCTTGTAGGCAGCATACAGATGAGTTGCTTTTTTATTTATTTAGCCACACTGTCTTTCAAGTGGAGATTTAGTCCATTTACATGTAATGTTATTATTGATAGGTAAAGACTTATACTGCCATTTTATTGCTTGTTTTCTAGTTGTTTTGTAACTTCTCACTTCTTTTCTTCCTATCTTACTGTCTTCATTTGAGATTAAGATATTTTCTTGGTGGTATATTTTAATTCCTTCATTTGTATTTCTAGTGTATCTATTCTAGGTTTGTGCTTTGTGGTTACTATGAGGCTTAAAAAACATCATATAGTTATAAAACACATTTAAAACTGAAACCAACTTAACTTTTATTGCATAAAAATGAAACAAATAGCCTCCCTCCCAAAATTTTCTACAAATTAATTCCCTTCTTCCTTCATATTTTGAATTTTTGATGTCACAATTTTCATTTTTTAAATTACCTGTCTCTTATCAAATTGTTTTAGTTTTTAGTATTGTTAATAGTTTTGTCTTTCAGTCCTCGTACTAAAGTTATAGGTGATTAAAACACCATGATTACAATATTCATATGATAATCATGTTAGCAATTCTTTCTTTCAGTTGGAAGAACTCCCTTTAGCATTTACTGTATGACAGGTCTGGCTGTGATAAATTTCCTCAGCTTTTGTTTGACTTGGAGAGTTTTTTTCTCTCCTTCATTTCTGAAGAATAGCTTTTCTGAGTAGCACATTATTCTTGGTTGGCATGTTCTTCCCTTCATTAATCTTTGTAAATCATCTCACTCCCTCTTGGCCTGTAAGATTTATGCTGAGAAGTCTGCTTCAAGCTGTATTTGTTCTTTCCTATATATTATTTAATTCTTTTCTCTTGCTTCTTTCTATAGCCTATCTTTATCTTTGACCATTGAGAGTTTGATTATAATATTTAATAAGAATATTAAATGTTTTTATTTGGGTTGAATGTAATTGGTGATCTTTTAACTTCCTGTACCTGGAGAGATTATCTATATCTCTCTCCAGGTTTAGAAAGGTTTTTGTTATTATTTCTTTGGATAAGCTTTGTACTCTTTTGTCTCACTTGGTTTTTTCTTTAACTCCAATAACCCAAATATTAGCCATATAGGGTTTCTTTTTTTTTTTTTTTTTTTTTATTTTTATTTTTTTATTATTATTTTTTTTATTATTTTTTTTTTTATTATACTTTAGGGTTTTAGGGTACATGTGCACAATGTGCAGGTTTGTTACATATGTATCCATGTGCCATGTTGATTTCCTGCACCCATTAACTCGTCATTTAGCATTAGGTGTATCTCCTAATGCTGTCCCTCCCCCCTCCCCCCACCCCACAACAGTCCCAGGAGCGTGATGTTCCCCTTCCTGTGTCCATGAGTTCTCATTGTTCAATTCCCACCTATGAGTGAGAACATGCGGTGTTTGGTTTTTTGTCCTTGCGATAGTTTACTGAGAATGATGGTTTCCAGTTTCATCCATGTCCCTACAAAGGACACGAACTCATCATTTTTTATGGCTGCATAGTATGGAATACTATAGTATGGTGTATATGTGCCACATTTTCTTAATCCAGTCTATCGTTGTTGGACATTTGGGTTGGTTCCAACTCTTTGCTATTGTGAATAGTGCCGCAATAAACATACGTGTGCATGTGTCTTTATAGCAGCATGATTTATAGTCCTTTGGGTATATACCCAGTAATGAGATGGCTGGGTCAAATGGTATTTCTAGTTCTAGATCCCTGAGGAATCGCCACACTGACTTCCACAATGGTTGAACTAGTTTACAGTCCCACCAACAGTGTAAAAGTGTTCCTATTTCTCCACATCCTCTCCAGCACCTGTTGTTTCCTGATTTTTTAATGATGGCCATTCTAACTGGTGTGAGATGGTATCTCACTGTGGTTTTGATTTGCATTTCTCTGATGGCCAGTGATGAGGAGCATTTCTTCATGTGTTTTTTGGCTGCATAAATGTCTTCTTTTGAGAAGTGTCTGTTCATGTCCTCTGCCCACTTTTTGATGGGGTTGTTTGTTTTTTTCTTGTAAATTTGTTTGAGTTCATTGTAGATTCTGGATATTAGCCCTTTGTCAGATGAGTAGGTTGCAAAAATTTTCTCCCATTGTGTAGGTTGCCTGTTCACTCTGATGATAGTTTCTTTTGCTGTGCAGAAGCTCTTTAGTTTAATGAGATCCCATTTGTCGATTTTGGCTTTTGTTGCCATTGCTTTTGGTGTTTTAGACATGAAGTCCTTGCCCACGCCTATGTCCTGAATGGTATTGCCTAGGTTTTCTTGTAGGATTTTAATGGTTTTAGGTCTGACATATAAGTCTTTAATCCATCTTGAATTAATTTTTGTATAAGGTGTAAGGAAGGGATCCAGTTGCAGCTTTCTACATATGGCTAGCCAGTTTTCCCAGCACCATTTATTAAATAGGGAATCCTTTCCCCATTTCTTGTTTTTGTCAGGTTTGTCAAAGATCAGATAGTTGTAGCTATGCGGCATCATTTCTGAGGGCTCTGTTCTGTTCCATTGATCTATGTCTCTGTTGTGGTACCAGTACCATGCTGTTTTGGTTACTGTAGCCTTGTAGTACAGTTTAAAGTCAGGTAGCGTGATGCCTCCAGCTTTGTTCTTTTGGCTTAGGATTGACTTGGCGATGCGGGCTCTTTTTTGGTTCCATATGAACTTTAAAGTAGTTTTTTCCAATTCTGTGAAGAAAGTCATTGGTAGCTTGATGGGGATGGCATTGAATCTATAAATTACCTTGGGCAGTATGGCCATTTTCATGATATTGATTCTTCCAACCCATGAGCATGGAATGTTCTTCCATTTGTTTGTATCCTCTTTTATTTCATTGAGCAGTGGTTTGTAGTTCTCCTTGAAGAGGTCCTTCACCTCCCTTGTAAGTTGGATTCCTAGGTATTTTATTCTCTTTGAAGCAATTGTGAATGGGAGTTCACTCATGATTTGGCTCTCTGTTTGTCTGTGATTGGTGTACAAGAATGCTTGTGATTTTTGTACATTAATTTTGTATCCTGAGACTTTGCTGAAGTTGCTAATCAGCTTAAGGAGATTTTGGGCTGAGACAATGGGGTTTTCTAGATATACAATCATGTCATCTGCAAACAGGGACAATTTGACTTCCTCTTTTCCTAATTGAATACCCTTTATTTCCTTCTCCTGCCTGATTGCTCTGGCCAGAACTTCCAGCACTATGTTGAATAGGAGCGGTGAGAGAGGGCATCCCTGTCTTGTGCCAGTTTTCAGAGGGAATGCTTCCAGTTTTTGCCCATTCAGTATGATATTGGCTGTGGGTTTGTTGTAGATAGCTCTTATGATTTTGAGATACGTCCCATCAATACCTAATTTATTGAGAGTTTTTAGCATGAAGGGTTGTTGAATTTTGTCAAAGGCCTTTTCTGCATCTATTGAGATAATCATGTGGTTTTTGTCTTTGGTTCTGTTTATATGCTGGATTACATTTATTGATTTGCGTATGTTGAACCAGCCTTGCATCCCAGGGATGAAGCCCACTTGATCATGGTGGATAAGCTTTTTGATGTGCTGCTGGATTCGGTTTGCCAGTATTTTATTGAGGATTTTTGCATCAATGTTCATCAAGGATATTGGTCTGAAATTCTCTTTTTTGGTTATGTCTCTGCCAGGTTTTGGTATCAGGACGATGCTGGCTTCGTAAAATGTGTTAGGGAGGATTCCCTCTTTTTCTATCGATTGGAATAGTTTCAGAAGGAATGGTACCAATTCCTCCTTGTACCTCTGGTAGAATTCAGCTGTGAATCCATCAGGTCCTGGACTCTTTTTGGTTGGTAAGCTATTGATTATTGCCACAATTTCAGAACCTGTTATTGGTCTATTCAGAGATTCAACTTCTTCCTGGTTTAGACTTGGGAGGGTGTATTTGTCGAGGAATTTATCCATTTCTTCTAGATTTTCTAGTTTATTTGCATAGAGGTGTTTGTAGTATTCTCTGATGGTAGATTGTATTTCTGTGGGATCGGTGGTGATATCCCCTTTTTCGTTTTTTATTGCATCTATTTGATTCTTCTCTCTTTTCTTCTTTATTAGTCTTGCTAGCGGTCCATCAATTTTGTTGATCTTTTCAAAAAACCAGCTCCTGGATTCATTAATTTTTTGAAGGGTTTTTTGTGTCTCTATTTCCTTCAGTTCTGCTCTGATTTTAGTTATTTCTTGCCTTCTGCTAGCTTTTGAATGTGTTTGCTCTTGCTTTTCTAGTTCTTTTAATTGTGATGTTAAGGTGTCAATTTTGGATCTTTCCTGCTTTCTCTTGTGGGCATTTAGTGCTATAAATTTCCCTCTACACACTGCTTTGAACGTGTCCCAGAGATTCTGGTATGTTGTGTCTTTGTTCTCGTTGGTTTCAAAGAACATCTTTATTTCTGCCTTCATTTCATTATGTACCCAATAGTCATTCAGGAGCAGGTTGTTCAGTTTCCATGTAGTTGAGCGGTTTTGACTGAGTTTCTTAATCCTGAGTTCTAGTTTGATTGCACTGTGGTCTGAGAGACAGTTTGTTATAATCTCTGTTCTTTTACATTTGCTGAGAAGAGCTTTACTTCCAACTATGTGGTCAATTTTGGAATAGGTGTGGTGTGGTGCTGAAAAAAATGTATATTCTGTTGATTTGGGGTGGAGAGTTCTGTAGATGTCTATTAGGTCCACTTTATGTAGAGCTGAGTTCAATTCCTGGATATCCTTGTTAACTTTCTGTCTCGTTAATCTGTCTAATGCTGACAGTGGGGTGTTAAAATCTCCCATTATTATTGTGTGGGAGTTTAAGTCCCTTTGTAGGTCACTGAGGACTTGCTTTATGAATCTGGGTGCTCCTGTGTTGGGTGCATATATATTTAGGATAGTTAGCTCTTCTTGTTGAATTGATCCCTTTACCATTATGTAATGGCCTTCTTTGTCTCTTTTGATCTTTGTTGGTTTAAAGTCTATTTTATCAGAGACTAGGATTGCAACCCCTGCCTTTTTTTGTTTTCCAGTTGCTTGATAGATCTTCCTCCATCCCTTTATTTTGAGTCTATGTGTGTCTCTGCACGTGAGATGGGTTTCCTGAATACAGCACACTGATGGGTCCTGACTCCTTATCCAGTTTGCCAGTCTGTGTCTTTTGATTGGAGCATTTAGCCCATTTACATTTAACGTGAATATTGTTATGTGTGAATCTGATCCTGTCATTATGATGTTAGTTGGTTATTTTGCTCGTTAGTTGCTATAGTTTCTTCCTAGCCTCGATGGTCTTTACAATTTGGCATGTTTTTGCAGGGGCTGGTACCGGTTGTTCCTTTCCATGTTTAGTGCTTCCTTCAGGAGCTCTTTTAGGGCAGGCCTGGTGGTGACAAAATCACTCAGCGTTTGCTTGTCTGTAAAGTATTTTATTTCTCCTTCACTTATGAAGCTTAGTTTGGCGGGATAGGAAATTCTGGGTTGAAAATTCTTTTCTTTAAGAATGTTGAATATCGGCCCCCACTCTCTTCTGGCTTGTAGAGTTTCTGCTGAGAGATCAGCTGTTAGTCTGATGGGCTTCCCTTTGTGGGTAACCCGACCTTTCTCTCTGGCTGCCCTTAACATTTTTTCCTTCATTTCAACTTTGGTGAATCTGACAATTATGTGTCTTGGAGTTGCCCTTCTCGAGGAGTATCTTTGTGGCGTTCTCTGTATTTCCTGAATCTGAATGCTGGCCTGCCTTGCTAGATTGGGGAAGTTCTCCTGGATAATATCTTGCAGAGTGTTTTCCAACTTGGTTCCATTCTCCCCATCATTTTCAGGTACACCAATCAGACGTAGGTTTGGTCTTTTCACATAGTCCCAAATTTCTTGGAGGCTTTGTTCATTTCTTTTTATTCTTTTTTCTCTAAACTTCCCTTCTCTCTTCATTTCATTCATTTCATCTTCTATCAGCGATACCCTTTCTTCCAGTTGATCGCATCTGCTGCTGAGGCTTCTGCATTCTTCGCGTAGTTCTCGAAACTTGGCTTTCAGCTCCATCATCTCCTTTAAGCCCTTCTCTCCATTGGTTATTCTAGTTATCCATTCTTCTAATTTTTTTTCAAAGTTTTTAACTTCTTTGCTATTGTTTTGAATTTCCTCTCGTAGCTCAGAGTAGTTTGATCGTCTGAAGCCTTCTTCTCTCAACTCATCAAAGTCATCCTCCATCCAGCTTTGTTCCGTTGCTGGTGAGGAACTGCGTTCCTTTGGAGGAGGAGAGGTGCTGTGTTTTTTAGAGTTTCCAGTTTTTTTGGTCTGTTTTTTCCCCATCTTTGTGGTTTTGTCTACTTTTTGTCTTCGATGATGATGATGTACAGATGGGTTTTTGGTGTGGATGTCCTTTCTGTTTGTTAATTTTCCTTCTACCAGACAAGACCCTCAGCTGCAGGTCTGTTGGAGTTTACTAGAGGTCCACTCCAGACCCTGTTTGGCTGGGTGTCAGCAGCGGTGGCTGCAGAACAGCGGATTTTCGTGAGACCACAAATTCAGCTGTCTGATAGTTCCTCTGAAAGTTTTGTATCAGAGGAGTACCTGGTTGAATGAGGTGTCAGTCTGTCCCTACTGGGGGGGTGCCTCCCAGTTAGGCTGCTCAGGGGTGAGGGACCCACTTTAGGAGGCAGTCTGTCCGTTCTCAGATCTCCAGCTGCGTGCTGGGAGAACCACTACTCTCTTCAAAGCTGTCAGTCAAACAGGGACATTTAAGTCTGTGGAGGTTCTTGCTGAGTTTTTGTTTGTCTGTGCCCTGCCCCCAGAGGTGGAGCCTACAGAGGCAGGCAGGCCTCCTTGAGCTGTGGTGGGCTCCACCCAGTTCGAGCTTCCTGGCTGCTTTGTTTACCTAAGGAAGCCTGGGCAATGGCGGGCGCCCCTCCCCCAGCCTCGCTGCCGCCTTGCAGCTTGATCTCAGACTGCTGTGCTAGCAATCAGCAAGACTCTGTGGGCATAGGACCCTCCGAGCCAGGTGCAGGACACAATCTCCCAGTGTGCCGTTTTCCAGGCCCGTTGGAAAAGCGCAGTATTAGGACGGGACTGACCCGATATTCCAGGTGCCGTCTGTTTCCCCTTTCTTTGACTAGGAAAGGGAGCTCCCTGACCCCTTGCACTTCCCAAGTGAGGCAATGCCTCGCCCTGCTTCGGCTCGCGCACAGTGCGCTTCACCGACTGTCCTGAACCCACTGTTAGGCACTCCCTAGTGAGATGAAACCGGTACCTCAAGCAGAAATGCAGAAATCACCCATCTTCTGTGTCGCTGGGGCTGGGAGCTGGAGACCGGAGCTGTTCCTATTCGGCCATCTTGGCTCCACCCTCGGTCAATAACCAACTTTAGCAGGTTTGTGATCCTAAGCAAGTCAGCTCCTCGATTTGCCTGATGACGATGAATATGAATACAGGCTTTCTCTCCAATACAGTTGCTCTTCATCAAAAACAGGCTGGCTAATTCTACATGGCTGGGGAGGCCTCAGAATCATGGTGGGAGGCAAAAAGCACTTCTTAGGTGGCAGTGGCAAGAGAAAATGAGCGCCATATAGGGTTTCACAGATCCCATAAACTTTGTTTATTCCTTTGCATTCTTTTTTAAAAAAAACTTTTCTCTTCTGTCTGTATTTTCAAATAGTCTCTTTCAAACTCACTGATTCTTTCTTCTGTTTGATTTATTCTGCCATTGGTGATCTCTATTGTATTTCTCATTTCATTTATGGTATTTTTCTGCTCCAGAATTTCTGTTTTATTTTTAAAAAATCATTTATCTCTGCTAAATTTCTCTGTTAAATGTTTGAATTGGTTCTCTGTGCTTTCTTGAAGTTTGTGTGGCTTCCTTAAGACACATATTTTTAATTATTTTTCTAAGAGATTATACATCTCCATTACTTTAGGGTTGATCTCTGGTATCTTATTTTGTTTGCTTGAAGAAGTTGTATTTCTGATCTTTTTGATGCTTGTGAAAGTGCAACAATGTCCACCCATTGAAGGATTAGGTATTTATTTTGGTCTTCAGAGTCTGGCTTTGTTTTTACTTGTTCTTCTTCAAAGGGTCTTCCAGAGATTCTAAAGCAACTGACCATTGGGTTCCCTGAGCCTGTGACCACTGCAGCCATATTAGCACTAGAGGATGCTCTAATCAGGCTTGCTGTGAGTCTCATGGAGATGCCAAGGTTGTAATGGCTTCCTGGTCTTCACAAACATGGGGAAAGCCCAAGGAGGGTACTATATGGGAATCCTGGCCAAAAACTTCACTCAGAAGTCTATCCTGATGGTCCACATAGGCATGCCTCACAGAATGTCTCTGTACAGGTAGGATGGGTTCCCAACAGCAGTGAGAGGGGCTGGAGCTGAGACTGGGCCCCCTTGAGATATGTGGTGGGAAAGAGGCTGGAGATCCTGGTCTTAGCTCAGTGAATTTCATGTTGTCCTGCAAGTTCCTGCACAGATAGGATAGTTACAAACTGTTGAAAAGGGGCAAGAGCTGTTACTGAGCCACATTGGGATATTCTGTGGGATGGAGGTTGGTGGGCCTGTCACATTGGATCAGATGGGCTTGTGTCTTCCAACAGACTTCCACACAGACATGATAGTTCCCCAACTGCAGCAGTAGTGGCTAAAGTTGGAACTGGACTCCCCTAGAATCTGCTGTGAGACAGAGGCTGGAGAGCTCACTCTTAGTCCAGAGGGGTATGTTCTTGGACAGATAAGATAGTTCCTTAACTGTGGCAGGGGAGTCCAGAGCTGAGACAGGCCCACTCAGGATTTGTTGAGGGAAAGAAGCTGGAGAGCCTGTTCTTGTTAGTTCAGGCTGGCGTGTGTCTTCCAGCAGGTCTCAGCACAAATGGGAAAGCTTCCCAAGTGTAGTGGGAAGGATTGGAGCTGAGACTTGCACCCTCAAGACCCACTGTGGGGCTGAGGCTGGAAAGCCTGGTCTTGTTGGCTCAGAGGGTTGTACATCTCCCCACAAGATTCTGCAGAGCCAGAATAGTTCCCTGATTGCAGCAGGAAGTGCCAGAACTGGGACTGGGCTCCCTTGAGATCTGCTGTAGAATGGAAGCTAGAGAACTTGTTCATTGGCTAAGAGGAGTGCACTTCTCCCAGCAATACACCGAAGGCTCCCAAAGAGAGACTTTTGACTGCAGATGGATGCAGAATTCTTGTCATGGGGGATATGAATGGGTCACCTTTTATTCTGCTATTTTGGTGACATCACTCCCTGGATCTCTTTTCTATTTACATTGAGTCTGTTGGTGATCTCTTCCTGTTCCATTGCTTATCAATTATCTCTATTCTGTATCGGGGGAACCAGACCCCAATATTTCAATGTAGGCTCTTTCTATTTTCCATAAGTGTCAGCCAGCTTAGAAATAAAGAGAAAGAGTACAAAGAGAGGAATTTTACAGCTGAGCCTCTGGGGGTGACATCACATATTGGTAGGACCGTGATGTCCATGAAATCTTCACAATTTATGTTCCTCTGCCATGGCTCCAGCCGGTCGCTCTGATCAGCGTCCCTGACTTCCGGCAACATCTCTGCCTTTCTTTTTATATAAATGTGCCATGGCAATGAAGTCTTTTTCGTTCTCTCAGTTTTGGTGCAGGATTCTTTGACTGGTCTGGCACACTAAAAACAAGCCTATTAAACAGAGAAACGTAATTCCAAAATTTACCACAGTGGAGCCCCCAATAGACTTAATCCAAGTCGTGGGGTTTAGTCCAGAAAGACTTTCTGCCACTTGATCTAGTGCCTCGTTCCAGTAACAATGGATAAATGAGCTTGAGAAGCTTCAAAAATTTGTTTCTTTAATTTAGTTATGTCCAAGGATAAATTATCTTCCCTACCCAGAAGGTGTCCTCTGACTATTTCCCATGAATGATCAGTCTTGTTGTAGGAATATGGTGTGATACAGAAATCAGAAGTATTCCAATCACACTGCATTTGCATGTGATGTTCAAGACTCATTGGCTGATTCCCAAGCCAAATAACAGACTGTCTTAAATCACTAATTTGATTAGCTAATTTTTGATCAATTCCTTGTTGAGAATTCCACATTTGGGTGGAATTGGCTTGCCAATCATTAACAAAATGAGCCATTTGAATAGATTGGTGTAATGCCATTCCAGCATTGGTGGCCAGTGCAGTGTCTGTAATTAGGCCCATGATCACAGCAATTAAAGTGAAAACAAATTTCTTAGATTTTTTGAGAACTCATTGTAGCACTTCATTAATTAAATGTATTGATGGGAAAGATTCCCAAGGTCTGGGTAAAGTTACTGAACTCGAGCTCGAACCAACATTACACTTTTCCTGGAGCCAAAACGGGAGTTAACACAAGTATATAAATGACAATTAATGCATTGGACAGTTTGATTGTTCGTCCAAATTTTGATATTTCCCACTAACAGCATGTAAGGAGGCTTAACACAACTCTGTATAGGAAAAGTCAGGTTGGAAGCAAACAAAGCAGAATGTCTGAATCTACATTGGGAGAGGGGCGGCAGTGGCCACGGAAGCAAACAAAGCAGAATGTCTGAATCTACTGAGGGAGAGGGGCGGCAGTGGCCACGTCCGATGTTCTCCGCCATAAAGAAGCAATCCAAGGTGCCCGGGGATGCCGAAGAGGTAGAGGGGCATACCTGGGTCGAGAAGAATTACCACAATGCCAATTGGAGTCCCATAAAAGAGGATTGGCATCAAAAAGAGGAAAAGGGTTCAAAGGGGATTTATCATGGGGTTCAGAATCACGGATGCAAGAGGGAGTAGTAGGGACAACAGACAGAAAAGTTTCCCCTTCCCATACTCGAAGTCCGGACATAGCAATAGCCAATTTCCAAAGTTCTGGGTGTTCTGGGCTCAGAATGGGGAATATCATATGAGGGGGGTGGTAATGTCTTTGTCTTCCCATTTTAAGGGAAAGAATGAGCTGAACCTTCTATGCAAAGTAGGATGATGATCCTTGTCCTCCCAATAATAAATAAAATAAGTAGTCTCCAGGCATTCCCTTCCACCAGAGGAGCAATTTTTTTAAATAACCCTTTGCTGCCCAGTCTATTACTAAACCACGAGTCATTTTTTAATACTACTGCATGTGAGTTAACACAATCTTCCCAAATTAAAGTTTTAGATGGGCCCTCAAAATTTTTAGGACATGATTTTCCTGCAGGTTTATATTGAAAGTATAGGATATCTCCTATTACTCCCCTTTTCATTTGTCTTAAAGGAGAAAGGGAGAGGCTGGAGACCAAATGTCCCCATTGTCCTTTAGCTAATCTCTCCAGAAGATGAGCAGCCCAGACTTGAGTTTCTAGATGGATACAACCAGATGCATGTTCAAGGCACAGAGGAGGGTATTTATAACCCATAGTAACATTAAATGCAGTGCCTTCTTCTGGTTGAGCGGAGCAACGATCATCTGTAGCAGCAGGCATCCACACACTATCGTTAGTATAGATTTCACAGGAGTATCCATCCAGTTGAGAGGTCGAATAAGTGGAGGAAAAGGCATATAAGGCCAATAAGATTAATTTTGTGTAGCAGGTAAATCAGTTTGAGGGGAAACTGGTGAGACAGAAAGTATAAGGAGGAGAATTATTAAATAAAAACTATTGTAAGTGAGATCCAGTGCTGAAGGAGAAAGAGAAGAACAGATGTTATTTTCAGGCTAATAGAAATGGTGAGATTTTTAGGTTTAGGAGAAGTGGGATTAGTTAAAGCGGTCTCCGTTGCCATTAGGGAGGATTGAACCAGACCCATTTTGATTTGGTGTGCCAGTTTTTGAGGAGTCGGCACAGATCTCACCACGTATGAGGGCAGTCTCTGACGTGGACTTCTTTTCCCTGTGGTTTTCATTCACACGAAGTTTGAATCTTCTAGTGGGCACCCAGACAGGGGATTGATGATCTCCTGGTGAAACACAAGCATAGCCTCTTCCCCACATTATAATTGTTCCAGGTTCCCAGGTATTGTTCTGGGAGTTTTTCCATAACACGGGCTTGCCTTCATTTACGGAGAATTTTTTGCCTGTATAATGGCATTCAGCTGCAGTCAGAGTATTGTCTTTAGGAACACTTAGAAAGTTTAAAGTAAACAATGCTAAATGTAATTGGAGTGGGGAGTGGTTAAATTATGCTTTTAAACCAGCCTTGTCTTCTTTTACAGTAACTTGAAGAAGTTTAGTAATTCCTTCATGTTTTGGACTGAGACTGAGTCTGGGAACAAACCCCATGTTTTCCATTATATGTTGACTGAGAGTACTATAAGAGTTATGTGGAATATTAATTTCAGCCCCCCATTGTGCCAGCAAATCTCTTCCCCAAAGATTAATGGGGATTGGCATGATATAAGGCTGAATTATACCCTTTTGACCATTAGGGCCAGTGCAAGGCAAGATAAATGTGCTCTGGTGAACATCAGCTTTTCCAACCACTACTAGTCCCATGTTAGTGGGATGTTTAAGTCAGGAGGAATGCCATAAATTAGAGGAAATAATAGAAACATTAGCTCTAGTATCTACTAGGCCCTCAAACTTTTTTCCTTGAATGTTTATGGTGCAGGTGGGCCATTGTTTAGAAATTACATTAATCCAATAAGCGGCTCCTTCACTGCCAGAGCCCATCCCAGAGCCCCATGTCTTATCTCCTTTGTTTAAAACGATGTTAGGTAGTAAAAGTAATTGAGCAATTGACTCACTGGCCGGAATGGAAACAGGAACCTTGGCAGACACCATAAGTTTAATCTCATCAAAGGAATCAGAATTAATGAGACCAGTATGAACCATGATTCCTTTAGCAGAGGTGGATGCCCTACCTAACACCAGGCCCACCAAACCTTGGGGTAAAGGGCCAGTGGCCCCTGTGGGGACAATTAAAGACAAAGAATTGGGTAGTAAATTTAGAGGACTAGTACTACAGAGATTGACCGCCCCACCCCCTACCGTGGAGATGGACAAGCATTGTACTGAGACAGAAGGAGAGGCTGGGACCCATCTGGGTTGGCTCTACGTAAATTTGTTTGTGCTGGGGGCTGTGTTGGGACCGCTCGAAGTGGAAACGCAACATTGGTCTGAGTCTGAGGTGTCCCATTTGATATTGAGGCCTGGGACTGGCCCCGCTTCCCATTTCCCTGGTTCTGTGGCAAGGGATTTCCATCTATATCATACTTAGAGTGGCAAGTACTTGCCCAGTGTTTACTTTTGTGACAACGCAGGCAAACAGTAGCAGGAGCATTTGGCTGTGTTTGTTGGCTGGCTTGCCGCTTTTAAGTTTGTAACAGTGCGATTTTTGGGTATGACCAAGTTGACCACAAATATAACAGGCTCCAAGAAAAGAATCAGTTGAGCCAGTTTGACTGCTGTGCTTCATGGCCTGTGCCCACAGAATAGCTTTGTGGGTCTGTGATCCAATGCCTTCACAAGCATTAATATATGCAGGCCACACCTCGTGATCAGGTAAATTTTGTTGTTGGATGGAATGCGTGGCCACTTTACACTCATGGTTCACATTGTCAAAAGCTAACATACGAAGGAGAATACCTTGAGCATGCTCATCAGAGACAGATTTTTGAACAGCATCTTGTAATTTGGCCAAAAAATCAAGATATAATTCATTGTGACCCTGTTTAACAGTAGTAAAAGAAACAGGAGCTTGGCCTGGGGCCCCAAGCTCTCATAAACACATTTTTTACTTGTTCCTTGGTGAGAGCATCAACGCCTAATTGGGCGGTAGTGTCAGAGTAATTATTGGAGCCTGTGAGCTGAGCCTGAGTAATTAGAATGCCATCAGCCTGATTTAGCTGAGCCTGCAGACGGGCCTTCTCTGACCACCAGGTACGGAATTGTAAATGCTGAGATAGAGTTAGAACAGCTTTTGCCAAAAGGTCCCAGTCTGAAGGAAGCAGAATGACCTCAGTACAAAGAGTCTGTAATACCATTTTAACATATGGAGAAGTCGGACCATACTGAGTACAAGCATCCTTGAAGTCTTTTAAAAAGGTGAGGTTGAGCGGTGCATATCGATGCACTTTTACCCCTTGAGCATTGGGAGGTTCCAGTGTGACTGGTTAAGCCCATGCCTCTAATCCACTTGTTTCTTTGTTGTGGCATAATAAGCATTGCATGGAAGTTTCAAGAACAGGCACATGAGACAGAGTCAGCATAGAAGTGACAGGAAAGGTATGTGTAGATAAGGGAAATTGAGATTGAGGAGGTCAGACCAGTATGAGAATATGACAAAGGGGCATTAGGGGAGCAGAAGAGGCGGAAGCATACTGGTGATTATTCTCCCAATCCTGTGAAACCAGAGTGTCAGGGGCGTCCATGTGTGAAGAAGGGTACAGAGAAGCAGGTTGCGTGGATGGCAAAGTGACCAGTTGAGAGACTGAAATGACAGGAGGGTGAGGGGCTGTGGTGGATGGGGGAGGGCCTGCAGAATTACAGGTAAATTGTAGTTTGGTCCCAGAGCCATTAGATGGCTCTGGAGGCAAATACTACAAAGGTTTGGAGAGGGAAGAGTTAGCATAGATATGGTCCTGGGCTGTCTGAGTCAGGGCCATGGGAGCTACAAGTATTGGCTCTTCGTGAAAAGAAATAAGATCATCAGGGGTGATGTTAAGCCAAAGTCACCAGAGTTAGACATTGAATCCTCAATATTGTCAAGTGGGGGAGGAGTAGGTGAAGAGAGAAGCTGAGCAGGTAACAAAGGCCATGTGGGAGAGGAAAGCTGAGGAAGAGGTAGAGGGTCACCAGATTCAAAAAACTGTGGCAACTACAGGGGATCACAGGATTGGTATGTCATTAGGATGGCGAGTTCCAAGGCCCAATCACCTCAAACAGTGATGGGAACATAATTTCCTGTCAGGACCAGTTCCCGGAATTTTGCCCTAACACAATCCCATAGTTCCACATCTAACATTCCCTTTTCAGGAAACCAAGGACAGTGCTCTTCCACTGCCCTGAATAGGGTGACCATATTCTCCATCGGTACCCAAACACCTCCCTGTTTTAACAGATTAATATGGCAGAGATAAGCATGTTTAGACTCCGTGTGACCCATAGTTACCCTGGACTATCCACAGACAACTCATCAATCATCAGGGAGCCGAACAAGTGTTTCTGTGGACTGGACCAATGAACGTTTCTCCACAGCTATCAAAGGGAATCAAGTTCCCACATGCAAATAGGAAAAAGAAAACCATGTTGGCATGTCAAATATTGGGGAAACCAGCCCCCAATATTTCAATGTAGGTTCTTTCTGTTTTCCATAAGTGTCAGCTGGCTGAGAAATAAAGAGAAAGAGTACAAAGAGAGGAATTTTACAGCTGGGCCTCTGGGGGTGACATCACATATTGGTAGGACCGTGATGCCCCCCTGAGCCACAAAATCAGCAGGTTTTTATTAAGGGTTTCAAGAGGGGAGGTGGTGCAAGAACAGGGAGTAGGTCACAAGATCACATGCTTCAAAGGGCAAAAAAGGAGATCAAAGATCACAAGGCAAAGGGCAAAAGCAAAGATCACAAGGCAAAGGGCAAAAGCAGAATTACTGATAAGGGTCTATGTTCAGCAGTCCACGTATTGTATTGATAGACATCTTAAACAACAGAAAACAGGGTTCAAGAGCAGAGAAGCGGTCTGACCTCAAATTTGCCAGGGTGGAATTTCCCAATCCTAGTAAGCCTGAGGGTACTGCAGGAGACCAGGGTGTATTTCAGTCCTTATCTCAACTACATAAGACAGACACTCCCAGAGTGGGCATTTATAGACCTCCCCCCAGGAATGCATTCCTTCCTCAGGGTATTAATTATTAATATTCTTTGCTAGGAAAAGAATTTAACAATATCTTCCCTACTTGCAAGTCCATTTATAGGCTGTCTGCAACAAGAAAAATATGGCTCTATTTTGCCCAACCCCGCAGGCAGTCAGACCTTATGGTTGTCTTCCCTTGTTCCCTGAAAATCGCTGTTATTTTGTTCTTTTTCAAGGTGTACTGATTTCATATTGTTCAAACGCACATGTTTTACAATCAATTTGTACAGTTAACACAATAGTGGTCCTGAGGTGACCTATATCCTCAGCTTACGAAGATAACAGGATTAAGAGATTAAAGACAGGCATAAGAAATTATAAAAGTATTAATTTTGGGAACTGATAAATGTCCATATTAAAATGAAATCTTCACAGTTTATGTTCAGAGATTGAAGTAAAGACAGGCATAAGAAATTATAAAAGTATTATTTGGAAGCTGATAAATATCCATGAAATCTTCACAATTTATATTCCTCTGCCATGGCTCCAGCCAGTCCCTCCGATCAGGGTCCCTGACTTCCTGCAACAATGCTGAATACACCCACATTTCTTTTTCAAGCCTGAATTTATTTTCTGACCCCAGTCTTATATAACATCTCTACTTGGATATCTTTAAAAGTTCCTTAAATCTAGTACGTCCAAAACGGAGCCCAGACTGCCATCCCCTAATTTTTCTTCTCCTGCAGGGCTGTTCTCCACAACCTAGGGATTGGCAATTTCATCCTTCTAGTTCCTTAGGCCAAATACCTTAGAGTCATCCTTGACCTCTTTCTGTTCCCTGCATCTACATCATTTCTGTCAGCAAATCCAGGCAGTTCACCTTTGCCGTATAACCACTCATGACAGCCTTCTTTGCTGTAAAACCTTAGTCTAATACCAATATTTCTCATTTGAATTATTGCAATACATCCCTAACTAGCCTCCATTCTTACTCTTGGTGATGGCAAACGAAATTATTTTTTAAAGAGCTGTGAACCCTGTCACTTTCATGTTCAAATCCCTTTTCATACTGAGTAAAAGCCAAGAGTATTACAGCAGCCTATTATCACACACAGTCTGAATTTTTTCATTCTTCTTTTCTCTGTTTTTGTCTCCTACAATTCTTCCCCAAGCTCCCTGTCCTTGAGCTGTGTAGGTCAAGCTCCTACCTCAGGACCTGTGCACTTGCTTTACTCTGGGCTTGAAACGGTCTTCTCAAACACATCTGCACAACTCCTTCTCTTTTTTCTTTAGTTTCTTATATCAAAGTTACATTCTTGATGTGGCCTTTCTTGACAACTTTATTTATGATTATACTTATGTACTTCCTCAGCACCAGCACTGCCTACCTTCTCTGCTTTATTTTTCTGCTTTATTTTTATTTATTTTATTTATGTTGTACCTATAGTCTAAACTGGACCATCAATATCAGCACTATAATTTTATTAACAATGGCAGTGTTATCCAAAGTCATAGGATGGTGGATGTAATCTGAGAAGATGTTGGCATTTCAGTAGAGTCCTGTTCTGTCTTTAGCAATTAGTCCAGTTCATCATCATATCATATGACCAAAATATTTCCCAGAATAAGGCCTCTAAAGTTTGCAGGCCTCCATTTAATACTATCAAATTCTCAAAACAGGAGTGGTCTCAGCAATATATGGCTTCACCTTTTCAGGCTTCTGGTATAATTGAGCTAAGAGACCATATCATGTCTTACTCTGAGCCTCTTTCAAGGCATTAATGTAATATTGAATTTCCTTCATTGCATAATCCATTTATTCGTTTATGTACCTTCAACTACTATTCCTCCTTCTCTTAAAGTCAGATTTTACCCTGTTGGAAGGTACATTAGGATCAGCCATTGTGCTGGACTGCAGGCAGCAATACTAGTGTGGTAAGTGCCTCTCTGTCAGTCCACTCCCATCCATATAGGGCAGACTGGGTACAGAATATGTGGGCTATCTTACCCACTAAGACATACAGCTGTGCTCACCATCAGCTCTAGTTTTTCCAGATGGGGTGAGTACGGTTCACCCCATCAGGACCTTGGGAACTGTGACACTAAGGTTTAAAGCTCTATTTGCACTTTCTTGCTTCCAGCAAGGATCATTCCAGCTCTGGCACTTACCATTGAAGTTTAAGCTTTGGGACCACTGCATTAGGTTAAAAAAACAAGGTAATATGGAGATTTAAGAAGTTGAGGTGATATGGGGAAAATTGTATAGTTATGTCAGCATTCTCCCTTGCCCCCTGTTCCTTGGGTCCAACATAAAAATGGAAGAATCTATCCAATGGGGTCCCTCCCTTGCTTCCCTCCCCATGTTGAATGTAAGCACACATTAGTGAAGATGTGTAAACCAGTCCTTCATTCCTGAAACAACCCATGTTTCAATTGCTCTTTCTAATTCACTGTCAAACCATTCTTCTAAGGATGTGATTTCTCTGCCTGTTATTGTTGCCAATGTAAAGTGTATTTTGTAGTCTGTAAAAATGTGACTTGGTGGTCCAAACTGATGCAATATCTTCTGTTCTGGTTCTTTTGTAGTACTCTTAATATTTGCATCTACTAGCAGGTAAGCAAATCTCAGTCCAGAGTAAGTGTCTTTTCTTATTAGGACATATTTGTAGCCTCATGGAGCTAATGACATCAGTCTAACTTGCCAGATAATTGCAAGGCCTTACTCCTCCCAGGGAGTCTTCCCCATAGCCATCTGCAGTCTCTGTATCACTTATTGCTAAACAGAACGGTTATTCTTGGCATTTTATGCATTAGAGTACAATTCTAATGCAAATTCTACAAAAATAATATGTCTAGATTCAGTCAATCTCTGCATTGTTGTGGTACCTCCATTATTCCCCCTCATTTCATGGACCAAGTGGCCACCTCAGTCAAGTACACCGGGAAATCTGCTCATCTTTCTGACCACCTTTCCATTCTGGAAGGGGGCTCCTTTGATGGGCATCAGCATGGCTTAATGTAATGAACACCTCAAATTCCATAGTGATGTCTATAGGGCCATGCACAATATTGGTATCACTTTAATAGGCTATTTTTTTATTGGCCTGTTACCTGACCATATGGCCAGGCTTTAGACAAAACAAAAATGTAGGGGCAAACCACTCAATTCATCCCATCAAACTTATTTTGTTCTACCTTCTTCTATCAGAATTATAACCTTCCAAACAAGATGTTGTCCATTTACCTTGAGACTTCCATCTCTAAACCAAGAAGTTCCTTTTTTTTGTCAGCCAAGAGCTATTTGTGGCCACCAGTCAAGTAGCAATAGGGTCTGGTTACCACTCAGGTGGTTCCACAGTCTTAGGGAAAAAGATGCTCTCTGCTTGTCAGTACCTTCTTGTGTTGTTCTAGTAGTATTTTCTTATGTAATTCATTTCATTTGTCTTTTAGAACTCTTCTGGAATTTGCCCTTCTTATTAGAACATTTATCTGACATCACCCAATATATTTTAGGCATTCAGTCTTCAAAATTATTTTTTGCCCTTCATCCACAGGGGCAGTGTCAATCAAAGGCCAATATTTAGCTACTAATTGCCTGTTACATTGACATTTTCTGGCCTGAAATCCCAGTAGTTGTGGCTAGGTGCTGCTAATAGGATTTTGCAGTAGTCACCATCTATGTTCTCCTCAGACTACTGTACAGATAATTTGTTGGTATCAGCATTCCAACTTCCATTCCATGCTATTTAAAATTAATGACTTGTATGGGCTCTGGAAATCTTATTGGCTCCTATTTAGTACAGCCATGCATCACTCAAAGACAGAAATATATTTTGAAAATGTGTTTTGTCCTTATTTAAACATCTTAGAGTGTACTTACACAAAACTAGATAATATAGCCTACTACACACCTAGGCTATATGGTCTAGTGTATTGTTCCAAGGTTGTGACCATATACAGCATGTTACTCTATTGAATACTGTAGACAATTGTAATACGATGCTAATAATTGTGTATCTAATTACATCTAAACATAAAAAGGTACAATAAAAATGTGGTATAAAAGATAAAAAATGGTACAACTGTATAGGGCACTTGGTGGTATGAATGGAGTTTATAGGATGAGGAGGTGCTCTGGATGAGTCAGTGAGTGAGTGATGAGTGGATGGGAAGGCCTAGGACATTACCATACACTGCTATAGACTTTATAAACGCTGTATACATAGGCAACGCTAAGTTTATTTTGAAATATTTTATTTCTTCAATAATACGTTAACCTTAGATTACTGTAACTTTTTAACTTAATAAATTTAAATTTTTCAAATTTTATGACTCTTGTAACAGCTTAAAACATATTGTAGCTTGTAATCCCAGCACTTTGGGAGGCCCAGGAGGGCAGATCACGAGGTCAGGAGATTGAGACCATGGTGAAACCCCAGCTCTACTAAAAATACAAAAAATTAGCTGGGCGTGGTGGCGGGCGCCTGTAGTCCCAGCTACTCGGAGAGGCTGAGGCAGGAGAATGGCGTGAACCCCCGGGGGGCGGAGCCTGCAGTGAGCCGAGATTGCGCCACTGCACTCCAGCCTGGGCATCAGCGAGACTCTGTCTCAAAAAAAAAAATAAAAAAAAAATAAATTGTACTACTGTATAAGTTATATTCTTTATGTTTTATTCTATAAACTTTTCTCTGTTTTTACGTTTTTATTATTTTTACTTTTTACACTTTTTTTGTTGTTGTTACAAGTTAGACATGTAGTCTTGGCCTACAGAGGGTCAGGATCATTGATATCACTGTCTTCCACCTCCACATCTTGTCCCACTGGAAGGTCTTCAGAGGCAGTAACACACATGGAGCTCTCATCTCCTATGACAACAATGCCTTCTTCAAAAATACCTCCTGAAGAGCCTTCCTGAGGCTGTTAGAAAGTTTACTTTTTTTTTATAAGTAGAAGAAGTATACTCTAAAATAATGATAAAAGGTATATTATAGTAAATCCTAGGAAATAAGAATTTTTCAGCTTCACTAAAATCTTATGGGACTATTGCCATGTAGGTACTCCATTGTTACCTGAAACATCGTTATGTGACCCATAACTGTATATTCAATTAATATGGCCTGAAGGGTAAATTTATGTGCATTCTGTTTTGTGATACTGGGTATGGAATATGTTCCCCTGTCAGATATATTTATTTCTGTAATCACCCCAAGCTTATGATATATTCAAGTAGAGGAGATGCTACCACTTCACATAAAGTCTGCTCAAATATTCCAGTATTCATCCAATTTTTCTCCATAATATCTCAACCCTTGCATTTCTATATTCTCTAAATTCAACTGTAGCCCCTGGTAGTGCTTCAACAATGGGTTTAGTATCTCAGTGCATGGGGGTCCCATGTCAAGTAGTCCCAGAAACATGTTTTCTCTGTACCCTCACCATTTTACCCACTCATGTATACAAAGCTTTGAGTCTCCAGTAGGGGACTCAATCTTTGCAGTGATGAGATTTCTTCTGGGATCATTACCTAGATAATTCAAAGTCCTAGTTTCTTTAATTCATCCAAACTAGGTGAATAAAACTTTTCTTTTTTTTTTTTTTGGTGGACCAACAGGGGCTCCCACTTGTCAACCCAACCTCTGAGCGTGGTTGGTGGGCCAACAGGGGCTCTTACTTGTCAGACCAACCCCTGAGTGGTCTGCATTAAGATCTTTGTTTTCACCCCATCGATGTCTACTTTATTCAACTCATTTAAAAATAACTGCTTAAAGATTTTCATCCTACTGGGATGAGTTCCTTGACTCTCCCCTATCTCTTTCCTCTATGTTTTGCCCTCATGAATGCTTGATTTATTTACCCCATTTTAAAATAACTGTTTAATTATTTCCACTCTAGTGGATTGAATTTCTTGACTCTCTTTTTTGCCTTTTCCTATTATCTTGGGGCTCAGTCTAAACCTTCTTCATTGTTTGTTGTTTCAGCATAACTTTTCATTTTGGAAATGGCTCTGAAGCTAGCAGTTCTGCCCCAGGCCAGCCAGAATCTAAACTTGATCTAGTATCAGGTTCTCCTCCAAAACATTGCTATAGTGGGTGCCCTGAGACTAGAGGCCATAGTTCCTAGGCGCTAGGAAAAGGAGCAAATGGGGGCAAATATAGAAGAAAATATTAAAAGGACATACAGTAAGGAAAAATATAAAAACAGAGTTGTAATGTGTAAATAATCAGAACTCAAAAGCATTAACAATATAATACACAGGCATTAAGAAATGCTGAAAGTCTGTTCTCTATAGCACATATGCAAGAAATTAAACGACAACAATAAAGTCTAAAACATTGACATACTGGCCCACAAGTTCCTGGCAAACAATACTTGTCAGCTTTCTGAGTAAAAAAATGTGTCTTCAGTGCTGAATGCAAATTGAATAATGTATTTGTTTTCAATTATAACGTTTGTTTGGATATTAGGTTAAGTGCAAGGTTGAAGATAAGATACAACTAGATGATTCATGAGCAAATTTTTTTGTTTGTTTCAAGTTTCAGATTAGGAAGATATTGATTATATGGGATAGCAGGAAACTTAACTGGCTAGAGTGAATTTTCCGTCATTGTATTATATACTGTGTTGAACCATAAAAAATGCTGTTGTAAGTCCTAAATTATTAATTCTTGGCTATTTCTTATATTTCTACCTAATAAATATGAGTTTTTGGTAACTGCTAATTTTTTTCTGCTTTATGATATGAGACAAATGCAAATTATTTATATTCAAAGTGTAAAACATAATGGTGTGATATGTGTGTGTTGTAAAGTGATTAATCAAGTCAATGAGCATATCATCTCACATCATTAACACTTGTGTGTGTGTGGTGAGAATACTTAAGATCTAATCTATAGTTTCTGCTAATTTTTAAAAATTAGGTAGGATTTTAAAAATCTAGAGAATAATATAAACCATTGCATACACCACAGGTATCTTCAGAAAAGAGAGAGTTTTGCTAGGGTTTCTTCATATGACTGTATAGATCATGGTATATATACTTGTGAGGGTGGTATTTGTACAGACTACCATGAGGTGGCTCCCCTGAAGTTGCACACCAGGCTGACACACTTTGAAATGTTTGCTACAGAATTTTTAAAAGAAATAAAACATACAACTGAAGCACTTCTTTTTACCTTTCCTTAACCCTATTCCTCCTAAAAATAGAAAAATAAGTCTAAGGTTCATGCATATTTTTCCTCATAGTATTTTTACATTTTTAAAATGTTTTCTTCTTTTTAAAAAAAGATAATGAGTAGAAGGAATTGAAATCCTTCTATTAATAGTGTTTGTCACTCTTATTATCAAATGGTTGTAATTAAAGCATTGTATCCTACCTACTTTAAGAGCAAATTTAACAGAAAAATATCTAGGACAAATTTTCCCAAGTGTGGTTATTAATGCACGAGCACTATTTGGATAACTTGTTCTAAATGTAGAATTCCAGACTCTACTCCCTGTGCCCATATCCTAAAACCTAATGCCAGAGAAGCTCTTCAGGTGATTCTCACATTCAGTAAACTTAAGGAACTCATGATCTAAGATGAAATAGTCATGTGACTGTAGACTATCTAATTTCATAGCTACAACTAAAAGCCCTTATTATGGTTTGAATATGTGATAAGTATATCCATAATGATAATTAATAGCAGCTAAAACATGTGAACAATGTTAGTCTTTTTTATGCCCAAGGAAGTTTATCTTTTATTGAAAGATAATTTTATGCACTACTAAAAAAAACCCTACCAATTAAGTCAGAAAAAATTGCTTTCTTATCATTTAAATTTGTATGTTGATCGAAATAGCTCTTATTGACTTGTTGAAATAGAAAACATGCAACCTGTTCTGATGATCTGAATCTTTTAGAAGCTTTATTATTGATAGCATAATTTTGAGTCATGTCGATTCTAGCAGAATTTTTTTATTTGATAGGACTTCAGTCTCATATTTGCATCAGTTGAATCGCATACCACTGGAAGAAGTTATCCAGCTCCTGTTCAAAGTTAGAAGTTTCTCACAAATCAATGTTTGACGACTTAATAATCACATGACTGTTCAACATATGAATCACATGACTTAGTCACTCCAAATTCTCAGGGCTTTGAGATGGCTTTCAATTATTTGAGTGATTTGCCAGTATTTTTCTTGTAAGAGTGGTATGTGATACTAAGTAGATTTCTTGCAAAAGTAGCCTTAATTCTCCATTGTTTTCTTTCTTTCTTTTTTTTTTTTTTTTTCAAGCTGGGGTCTAGCTCTGTAGCCCAGGCTGGAATGCAATGGTGCAATCTCGGCTCACAGCAAACTCTGCCTCCTGGCTTCAAGCAATTCTCCTGCCTTAGCCATCTGAGTAGCTGGGATTACAGGCGCCTGCCATCATGCCCAGCTAATTTTTGTATTTTTAGTAGAGACGGGGTTCACTATGTTGGCAAGGCTTGTCTTGAACTCCTGACCTCGTGATCTGCCCACCTCAGCCTCCCAAAGTGCTGGGATTACAGGCGTGAGCCACTGTGCCCGGCCAATTCTCCATTGCTTTCTAAATGCATATTACTTACAGTGTGACATATCAGCCCCTTCTATCAAGGGAAGGGGTCTGCTTCACCACCCCTTGTGTCTGCATTGGCCTTGTCACTTGCTTGAACTAAAAAAAATGTGGTAGAAGTAGCAGTGTACCAATTTGGAGTCTAGTCCTCAAGAGAACTTGGACATGTTTCTTTATTCTCTTTAAACATCTCCTGTCATGTGAACAAGCCCAGCCTAGCCTGCTGGAAGATGAGAGACTGTGTGGACTACAGCATTTCATTCCTCCAATGAAGTATGAAACTTGAAGTATTTACTTCGTTGATGCTCTGACTGTTTTGTTTCTGAGCATTTCTGCGTGAAATAACATTTCATTTTGAAGAAGAATCAGAATGTAATCTCTTTGAAACTAATTAAATTCCACACATGAACTAGCAAAAGTACCTATACTCAATAGTACCTATACTCAAAGTGGTAACAATATAAACAGCTGTGGTAAGTTTGTACATATAAGGCAATGAGTATATCATGGCTGGCCCCTGCCTAATAGTGCTTTTAAGATGCTTCAGATATCAGAGATTAATACTGTGGGCCCATTTCTTGCACATGCACCCTCTGTTGTAGGATAGTTTGTTCCATTACACTAAATTAACATATTGAGGAGTTAATGAATTTTCATTTAATACACATGTAATCTCTAATCTGACCTGTATTACAACATTTTGCCAATTCATTTTGACTTTTAATTCTTATATTTTTGAGCATGCAGAGTATTTAAGAATACATAAAAATTAAAAAGCATATATATTCTCCTTTCTTGCTTTCCCATTTTTTAACGTCACAAAGTCTTCTATTCAGAAATTTAATAAATATTTACTTCTATTTTAAAAATATTTGTTTATAAATTAATACACATAATACATAATAATTAGAAAATTTGTGGAATGTAGAAAAATCACAAAAGAAAGATATAATCATTCAGAATCTCACTCTAGAACTATTAATATTTATAATTATTTTAAACTTCTTGGTTTATATATATATTCTTTATATTATCAACATTTGTGAATAATTAATCACATTCTTGTCTCCCTTCGAGTTTGGAACAAATTGTGAAATAATTCAAGAATTTGAAAAATGAAAGTTATGTTGTCAGGTCTGTTATTGAAAACTTTGTAGACTGTAGCTGAACTTCTGACCAACATCAAACTATTTACGATTTAATGTTATATATAAATTTATTCACCTAATTGAAGACAGGGCACAGATGAAATGTCTCATGGAGGATAGGACCACAGACAGGCCTGAAAAGACAAAAAGGAAGGTCCCTTTTCTAAAAACTCACCAGATTAATGCTTAGAGAAATGGGGTAGATAGCAGTAAGAAGTGATAAAACTACTTCAAAAAGAAGAAAAGTTTATATTCAGTGGATCCTGGAAAAAAATCTGGAAGATCATGACACCAGTTTCTGTTATAAAGACTGTGCATGCTCTTGTGAAATCTCTTCCCCTATCCATTTCAGAGTCTATTAAAAACATTTCCTAATTTTAAGCTCTTATTCAATAGCTTAAACTGCTTATTATGGCAATATATGGCTATCCCACAGTATACTTAAATAATTACCAAATGTTGGACATTGTTTGTTTCCAAGATTTTGTTAATATCAATTAGAGTGTGCTAAATATACTTGAAGAAAAGTCCTTGCATATGTAATATCATATATATATATGCAATGTATGTAAAATTGAATATATTATCGTATATATTTATGTATTTTTTAGAAATACATTCCTGAGGTGCTATTCAACTCTGTTTCTTATGTGAACTGCCATTTTTTTATGTTAAGAAAGTCTAACAGTTCAAAACACTTTGAGGATGTCAGTCTTTCTGATACCAACATAACATATACTTCCAGTTTGATAGATAATCCATCATATGTAAATTTTCATTTTCTTTCACTTTTGCTTTGAAATAGAGCTGAATATTTTTTCTGTTCATTTGCTATTTGAGTTTCTTTTATAAATGTCAGGTTATATCTTTTGTTTACTTTTTTATTGGTGTTTTTATTATTCATTTGAAAGAATTCTTCACATATAAAATTTAGTAACTCTTTGAATATATGTTTCAATACTTAATGGTATTTTGAAGTACAGAAGTTCTAACACAGTATTTTTTATTCTCATTGTTCTGTGTCTTTATGGTTCTTACTTTTGGTGTCAAACTAGAAAGAACTTTTCTCTTTTAGATAAAATAATTTTTTTTCTGAACTGTTTTTGGTTCTCATAGATTTTATTTTGGTACTTTAACTCTTAAAAGTTACTAGAAAACTTTTGAGAGAAAAAGTTAACAATTTGACCCATTTTCCCCTATTTATCAAAAGTATACTTTAAAACATTATTTATGTTATGTTAACTAATCCTCAGTAATTTTGAATACCACATTTATCACATTTTAAATAATTGTTAGCTTAAACTGCTTATATTGTTATAACTGGATTTTCTGTGCTCTTTCATTGACTTGTGTATCTATTTATAATATTTATAGTCATTTATACTGAATATCAAAACTTTTGTGTCTCATTTACCTACTACTCATTACTTTCATTAAAAATATATTTCCTTCACTGAATTACCAATGATTTTTTAAAATTTAAAGACACATAATCACATCATTAATCTGGAAGTTTGATTTGAGTTGCATTACATGTAAGTAAGTGTGGAGAAGAAGAGGAATTTCATATAAATAGAATCATACAATACCTGCCTTTTGTATATGGCTTCTTTCATTTAGCATAATGTTTTCAAGGTTCATCCACATTGCGGCATTAATTAGTACTTCATATCCTCTCATGGTTGAATTCATTTTCTATTGTTTATGTGTATCACATTTTGTTTATCTGTTCATCCATTGATAGAAATTCGGTTCATTTCCACCTTCTGGCTATTTTGAATATTGCTGCTATGAACATTCATATACAAATATCTGTTTGAGTACTTGTTTTCCGCTCACTGTATTGTAACTGAAGTCCTCTCCTACTCTAGGTTCTATTTCCATCTTATACTGTGGTTTAGGGTTCTATTCTGCTCTACCAACTTTTTCCCTTCTTATTCAAAACTGTCATACTATTTTCTTCACCTGTTTGGATAATCACAGATATTTAATGGACATGCTGAACTTTATTTTGGTGGCAGTATTGTGAAAAATTAGTCTATATGGTTCCCCAAATGTTCAAAGAACTATACAGTCTCTTGGTTTCTGTCAATTTCAGATTGATCTTTGTAATTTAAGCACCAGACTGTGATTAAAATAATTTTCCTTTTTTTTTTTTCCTTTGAGACGGAGTCTTGCTTTGTTGCCCAGGCTGGCTGGGGGTTGCAGTGGCGTGATCTTGGCTCACTGCGACCTCTGCCTCCCAGGTTCAAGCAATTGTCCTGCCTCAGCCGCCTTAAGTAGCTGAGACTACCGGTGCCGGAAACCATGCCAGGCTAATTTTTGTATTTTTAGTAGAGACGGGGTTTCACCATGTTGGTCAGGATGGTCTCGGTCTCCTGAACTCGTGATCCACCCGCCTCAGCCTCCCAAAGTGCTGGGATTACAGCCACGAGCCACCGTGCCTGGCCAATTTTCCTTTTTACATTCAACCCTTACACAATAAATTCTTAGTAAAGAATCCTTACCAAATTCTTTTTAAAAAATAATTTCAACTTTTATTTGAGATGGGTACCTAGGTTGATTCCATGTGTTTGCTATTGTGAATAGTCCTGTGATGAACACAGGCATACGTGTATCTTTTTGGTAGAATGATTTATTTTGGGGGATATATACCCAGCAACAGGATTGCTGGGTCAGATGTTAGTTCTGTTTTAAGTTCTTTGAGGAATTTCCAGACTGCTTTTCACAGTGGCTGAACTAATTTACACTCCCACCAGCATTCCCTTTTCTCTGCAGACTCTTCAGCACTTGTTTTTTGACTTTGTGGTAATAGCCATTCTAACTGATGTGAGATGGCATCTGATTGTGGTTTTGACTTGTATTTTTCTGATGATTAGTAATGTTGAACATTTTTTCATATGCTTGTTAACTGTTGTTATGTCTTCTTTTGAGAAGTGTCTGTTTATGTCTTTTGCCCACTTTTTAATGGGGCTATTTGTTGTTGTTGTTGTTTTTTGCTTCCTAAATTACTTAAGTTCCTTATAGATGCTGGATATTAGACCTTTGTCAGATGCATAGTTTGTGAATATTTTCTCTCATCCTGTAGGTTGTTTGTTTACTCTGTTACTAGTTTATTTTGCTGTGCAGAAGCTTTTTGGTTTAATTAGCTATCACTTGTCAGATTTTATTTTTGTTCCAATTGCTTTTGAGGATGAAGTCATAAATTATTTCCTGAGGCTGATATCCAGAATGGTGTTTCTTAGGTTTTCCTCTAGGATTCTTATAGTTTGAAGTTTTATGCTTAACTCTTCAATCTATCTTGATTTAATTTTTGTGTACGGTGAAAGGTAGGGGTCCAGTTTCATTTTCTGCATGTAGATAGCAAGCTATCCCAATGGCATTTATTATATAGGACCTATTTCCCCCATTGCTTATTTTTCTTGACTTTTTCAAAGATAAGATGGCTGTAGGTGTGTGGCTTTATTTCTGGGTTCTCTATTCTGTTCCTTTAGTCTATGTGTCTGGTTTTGTATCAGTGTCATGCAGTTTTGATTACTGTAGCCTTACAGTATAGTTTGAAGTCGGGTAATGTGATGGCTCCAGCTTTCCTCTTTTTGCTTAGGATTACTTTGACTATTCAAGTTCTTTTTTGGTTCCATATGAATTTTAGAATAGTTTTCCTAATTCTGTGGAAAAGGATGTTGGTAGTTTTATAGGAATAACATTGAATCTGTAGATAACTTTGGGCAGTATTGCCATTTTAGTGATACTGATTCTTCCATGAACATGGAATGCCTTTCCATATGTGTCATCTCTGATTTCTTTCATGTGGGTGTTTTGTAGTTCTTGTAGAGATCTTTCACTTCTTTGGTTATATGTATTGCTAGGTATTTTATTTTTGTATTTTATATGTATTGCTAGGTATTTTATTTTTGTGTGTGTAGCTATTGTAAGTGAGATTATCTTCTTGATTTGGCTGTCAGCTTGAACATTATTGGTGTATAAATATCCTTGTGATCTTTGTACATTGAGTTTGTATCCTGAAACTTTACTGAAGTCATTCATCAGTTTTAGGAGTCTTTTGGCAGAATCTCTAGGGTTTTGTAGGCACAGAATTATATATATAGTGAAGAGAGATAGTTTGATTTCTTCTTTTTCTATCTGGATGCCTTTTATTTCTTTCTCTTCCCTATTTACTCTGGTAAGAACTTTGTATTTTGTTGAGGAATTTTGCGTCTATGTTCATCAGGGATATTGGTCTGTAATTTTCTTTTTTGTTGTGTCTTTGCCAGGTTTTTGTATCAGGGTGATGCTGACTTCATAGAATGTCTTAGGGAATAGTTCTTCCTTCTCAATTTTTAGAATAATTCCAATAGAATTGGTATCAGCCCTTCTTTGTTTGGATGATAGAATTCAGCTGTGATTCTAACTTGTCCAGGTTTTTTTTGTCATTGCTTTTTTTCTTGTTTTTGTTTGGAAGGTTTTTTATTACTTACTAAATTTTGGAACTAGATATTAGTCTGTTCAGGATTTCAATTTCTTCCTGATTCAATATTTGGAGATTGTGCTTTTCCAGGAATTTATCCATTTCCTCTAGAATTTCTAGTTTGTGTGCCTTGAGGTGTTCATAGAAGTCTCTGAGAATCTTTTGGATTCCTGTGGGATTGGGTTGTAATGTCACCTTTGTCTCTTTTGATTATCCTTATCTGGATCTACTCTCTTCTCTTCTTTGTTAATCTAGCTCATGGTCTATCAGTTTTGTTTATCCTTTCGAAGATCTAACTGTTCGTTTCATTGATGCTTTATTTTTTTTTTGGTCTCAATTTCATTCAGTTATGCTCTGATTTTAGTTATTTCTTTTCTTCTCCTAGCTTTTGGGTTAATTTGTTCTCATTTCTCTAGTTTTTCTTGGTGTGATGTTAGATCATTTATTTGAGATCTTTTTAACTTTCTGAGGTAGGTGTTTAGCACTACTAACTTTACTGCTTTTGCTGCATCCCAGAGCTTGTGGTATGTTGTTTCTCTGTTTTTATGTATTTCAAATAATTTTATTTCTGCCTTAATTTTATTGCTTACCCAAAAGTCATTCAGAAACAAATTGTTTAATTTCCATATAATTTTGTGGCTTTTAGACATCTTCTTGTATTGATTTGTATTTTTATTCCAGTGTGGTTTCAGAGTATAGTTTGTATGATCTTATATTTTTTTTGGAATTTATTAGGATTTGCTTTATGGTTAAGCATGTGGTCAGTCATGGAGTATGTTTCATGTGCAAATGAGAAGAATGTTTATTCTGTGGTTGATGGGTGGACTATTCTGTAGATGTCTATTAGGTCCAATTGTTCAAGTGGAATTTAAGTCCTGAATTTCTTTCTTAGCTTTCTGTCTCAGTGATCTGTCTAACACAATCAGTAGGGTATTGAAGTCTACCACTATTATTGTGTTGCTAAGTCTTTTCATAGTCTAGAAGGCATTGGTTTATGAATCAGTTCTCCAATGTTGAGTGCATATATATTGAAGACAGTTAACATTTCTTGTTGAATTGAACCCTTTATTATTATATAACAATACTTCTTTGTCCTTTTTTTACTGTTATTGGTTTAAAGTCTGTTTTATCTGATATAAGAATAGTGACCACTGCTCTTTGTTTTCCATTTTGCTTGACAGATCTTTCTCCAACCCTTTACTTTGAGCCTATGGTTGTCACTACATGTAAGAAGGGTCTCTTGAAGACAACAGGTGGATGGGTCTTGTTTTGTTTTTTTTTTTTTTGTTCGTTTGTTTGTTTAATGCAACTTGCAACTCTGTGCCTTTTAAGTGGGGTGTTTAGACAATTTACTTTCAAGGTTAATATTGAAATATGAGGTTTTTGTACTTTGAAGTTGTTAGCTGATTGCTTTGTAGTTTCTACTTTGTGGTTGCTTTTTATGGTCTGTGGGTTCTAAAATTAAGTATGATTTTGTGCTAGCAGGCATCATTCTTTCATTTCCATGTTTAGAGTTCCCTTAAGAATCTCTTTCAAGGATGGTCTAGTGGTAATGAATTCCGTGAATGTTTGCTTGTCTGGAAAATTATTTCTCCTTTGCCTTACGCAGCTCAATTTGGTGGGATATGTAATTATTTGTTGGAAATTCTTTTCTTTGAGAATGCTTAAAATAGGCTCCTAACCTCTCCTAGCTTGTAAGTTTTCTGCTGTGGAGCCTGCTGTTAGCTTTATGAGGTTCCCTTTTTATGTGATCCGATTTTTTCTCTAGCTACCCTTAAGATTTTTTTTCATTAGTATTGACCTTGAATATCTATCTACTATATACCTTGGTCATGTTTATTTTGCATAACATCTAATAGGTGTGCTCCGGATTTTTTGTATTTGGATGTCTACTCTTTTGCAAGATTAGGGAGATTTTCTTGAGCTATTCCTTCCAATATGTTATTCAGTTGTTACTTTTTTTCTCTCTCTCAGAAATGCCAAGAATTCATAGGCTTGGTTGCTTATACAATCCCATATTTCGTTAAGACTTTGTTCATTTTTGTATGACTGGAATAGTTCAAAAGACTGGACTTCAAGTTCTAAAATTCTTTTTCTTGGTCCAGTGTATTGATAAAGCTTCCGATTATATTTTGAAATCCCTAAAGTAACTTTTTTCAATTCCAGAAACTCTGATTGATTTCTTTTTAAGATGTTTATTTCTTTCTTCATTTTCTGGATTGATTTAGAGGTTACTTTGTGTTGATTCTCAACGTTATCTTGGATCTTGTTTAGCTTCCTTGCAATCCATGCTTTGAATTCTTTATCTGCCATTTCTCAGTTTCCATTTTCATTAGGGACCATTGTGGAGAGTCAATGTGATGCTTCAGTGTTGTCACTACATTCTCATTTTTCATGGTGCTAGAATTCTTGCCCTGGTTCCTTCTCATCTGGAGATCCTGGCACTTCTAATTTTTGTAATTATTTTCATGTGAGCAGAATTCATTCTCATTTTCCCTCTCTCTCTCTCTCTTTCTCTCTCTCTCTTTCCTTTAGACAAGGTTCTGCTCTGTCACCCAGGCTGGAGTGTAGTGGTGTGATTATGCCTTACTACAGCCTCCACATATTGGGCTCAAGTGATCCTCCCACCCCAGCTTCCCCAGTAGCTGAGACTACAGGTAAACACCACCATGCCTGGCTATTTTTTGGTGGGGGAGCAGGGGAGGGGCAAAATTCTACTGTTTGCCAGGGTAGTCTTGAACTCCTGGGCTCAAGAGATTCTCCAACCTCAGCCTCACAAAGTGCTGCGATTACAGGCATGAGTCACTTTATAATATCATTTTTTTTTTCTTTCCCTTTTCTTTTCCCCTTCTTCCTAGTGAGTGTGAAAGTAGCAAATGTTAGGTTGGATATTTTGGCTTTGCTTCTATAGCTCTATGCACTTCTGTCAACAGGTTTTATATTGGGCTGTGTTCTTTGACTTACAAACCAGTAGATGGTACATATGGGTGACAGCCAGCTGTGGCTAACCTGGCTGGGTATATAATTCATCCTTGTTTACTGGAAGATGCTCTCTGTTGTCCCAAGCAATGGGCTGACCCATGGAGTTCACAGTGGTCTGAGCTCCCTGCTAAATCCCAGGGCAGCAGGGGGGCAGAATGGATACAGACAGACTGGGCAGGCCCACCTATAGTTCCCCTGATGGCAGGCACAAGCACTAGTGCCAGGGGAGAATCCAGTGAGTGGTCACCCAGCACCCAGAGGTGTGCCTAGGTGCGTGGCTAGGAAGACTTCTTGGCTCTCAGTTCTCTGCATGAGCAGTGGGGATAGCAAAAACTCCTAATTCTGATGAGGGGTGCCTCAGATGCCTGAAGATCCACCTGGGCATGAAGTATAGAGGGCCCTGCTGCACCACAATCTCTGTACAGGAAGAGTAGGGCAGCTCAGGCTGGTAATCCGGATGAATGGGTGATCCAACTGTTTGAAGATAGGTCTGGGCTTGGGGCAGAGAGCATCCCATTTTACCATGGTCTCTGCAGAGGAAAGGTGGGTCAACTCAGGTGGCTGATTCAGGTGAGTGGGTACTTTGAATGCTTGGAGATCTTCCCAGATGTAGAATAAAAAGGGCCCCCCTGCACCAGGATCTCTGCACAGGATGATGGGTAGGGCGACTCAGGTTGCTGAACCAGGCAAGCAGGAGTTCTGATAGCCTGGAGATCTCCTACATATAAAGCAGAGAGGGCCTATCTGCACCAGGATTTCTGCACGGGAAGGGTGGGGTGGCTCACGCTACCAATCTGGGTGAGCAGGTGCTTTGAATGCAGAGCAGAGAGGGTCCCACTCTACCATAATCTATGCCCAGGGATGGTGAGGCAGCTTAGGCTGCTGTGTGCTCTGAATGCCTGGATATCTGTCTATGGGTAGAGTGGAGAGAGCCCCACTGCACTACAATCTCAGAGAGCAGGCTGCAGCAATTAGCAATGACACATGCAGACCGGTTCCAGGCATCAAACTGGCCCTGGCTGCAAGTCTCATCTCCCAAAAGAAATTTCAAGCATAGCAACTCTCCTCCCACACCAGGCCTGTAACTGGGGAGAGCACAGTTCCAGTGCCTACTGCTGAGGTGCTTTACATAATTCTGGCTGTGGAAGCCCCTATGCTTCCCCAGAGCAAGTGCTCCAATCTCTGGTCTAAGGCAAAAATGCCTGCACAGCTATGCTGCTGAATTGCCATATCTTTGTATGCACCTGGATTTAAAATGAGATCCTGTTCTCAGTCCAAGGTCCGGGAAATTGCCTGCAACTTCTTTCTCTCTCAGAGCCTCCACAACTTTCCCCAAGTTAGGTCTGGAGTTTGGGAGAAACAAAGTGCTCTCTCTTGGCCTGGGTTGTTGGATCCCCAGTGGAAAGATGAGTCACAGAGGGAGGCTCTCTGCCTGTCACATACTGGGACTTTACTAACTTTTATGAGCCACACACCATACAAGGGAGGATCTAGGGTGTCCTTCACGATTCTGATAGGTTTCCATCTTCCTTCTCGAATTAAAGCTCAGAGAGTTGACCTTTATGCACTGTCTTGCTATTTCCAAGTGGCTGAGGCATGCTAAAAAACTGATTTGCCATTTTGGGAAAAACAAAACAAATCAAAAGAAAAGAAAACAAAAACATCTTACTAATTTTTGTATCAATTTTGTATAATTCACATTATTTTCTTGTTTGAAAATGTCCAATTTTTTTGCTTTTAAAATTAATCATTTTATGGTAACATTTCTCTTTTCTTTTTTTTTTTTTTAGACAGAGTCTCGCTCTGTCATCTAGGCTGGAGTGCAGTGGCACAAACTCAGCTCACTTCAACCTCCACCTCCCGGGTTCAAGCGACTCTCCTGCCTCAGCTTCCCGGGTAGCTGGGACTGCAGGTGCCCGCCACCATGCCCGGCTAATTGTTTGTATTTTTAGTAGAGATGGGGTTTCACCATGTTGGCCAGGATGGTCTTGATCTCCTGACCACGTGATCTGCCTGCCTCAGCCTCCCAAAGTGCTGGGATTACAGGCGTGTGCCACCTCACCTGGCCAATTAGTGGTAATGTTTCTTAATCCACTTATGTGAAAATAATGCTTCTTCTGAATTCTTGCTTAAAACTGTTTCTGTTAAAATTTTAAGCTTTTATTCTTTGTCTTCTTGTTTCCAGTGTTGTCAATGGCAATACTGTGGTCCACCTGATTATAATTTTTTGCATGTAATCTTTTATCCTCCAATTCTCTCTGGAAGCTATTTAGTATTTTGCCTACATGTTTGTTCTACATGTTTTTACATGTAGAATTTGTTTTTGCTATTATTTTTCTTACTTTGCTTCTAAAATGCAGGCCCTTTTGGATATAAAATCATATGTTTTTGATGTCTGTGAAATTTTCCTTTTTGTTTCTTTGAACATTCCCTTTCCCATATTATCTACATTCTCTCCTTTTGTAAATCTTATCAGGTGGATGCTGTAACTTCTAGAGCATCACGAAGTGGTTACTAACAGCCTAAACACCTCTTGCAGACATAGCTTGCCTAGCCTGTACAATGTTTTGAAAATGATTATTCAGGTATATTAAAATTGGTAGATTTCATCTAAAAATATAGATTTCTTACTTTTTTTGCAAAGTGGAAGAGCTGGTAAACTGAACTTGCATTTATGAATGAAAACAATTGTCAAACAGTAAGTAGTTGCTTCTGCTTTTAGATGGGATATACATGCTCCAGATTGCCACTGTCCTTTGTGTGCCCTTTGGTCTTCCTGACCCTAAACCCAAGTATTGGTTGCTATGCATCATCATTCTTGTGCTGTTTTTTTTTTTTTCCAGTTGGAGATAGACATCCTTCAATTGTGTATCATTCAAAGTGTTCACAAGAAAGAGAAAAAGCACAATTTGTTTCCAAAAAGAACAATCATTTCTTAAACTAATTTTTTTTACATATTTATACTGTTAACAAAATGTTGGAAAGTGCGTGCGCACACACACACACACACACACACTAAAAAAGCTTATCAGGAATCTATGGAAAGATTCTTGATAAAAATCTTAATGAACTAAAATTTCCACAGGCTTCATTTTTGAATGTATATAAAATAAGTGATGTTGTTATAATATGTTACTATGAATTCATTACAAAATTGCCCAGATGGCATTTTTATTACAGATGGTAGCTTTATAAAAGAGTATCTATTGGAGGCAATAGAAGTTATATGTCCTCGACAGAAACAAACATTGAAAATGTAAGTAACACTGGAGATATGGCTAAGAATTTACAGGCTGTGTTGGGAGAAAAAGTAAGTCATTTGTGGCATTGTGTTTTGTAGCTGATAATAACACAGCTATAAATAATGGCAACCATGTATTTATTTATTTTTATTTTTATTTATTTTTTCAAGACAGAGTCTCACTCTGTCACCCAGGCTGGAGTGCAATGACGTGGTTTTGCCGCACTGCAGCCTCTGCCTCCTGGTTCAAGTGATTCTCCTGCCTCAGTCTCCCAAATAGCTGAGACTACAGGTGCATGCCACCACACCTGACTAATTTTTGTATTTTTAGTAGAGCCAGGGTTTTGCCGTGTTGGCCAGACTGGTCTCAAACTCCTGACCTCATGATCCACCCGCCTTGGTCTCCCAAAGTGCTGGGATTACAGGCATGAGCCACCGCGCCTGGCCAATGCCAACCATTTAAATGTATCTACTACCATCACTGACATTTTTTGTATGTTTAAATAATATTTGGAGATGGTAGCCATGACAGGCCCCAAATTACTTAATTTTTAGGGTTGAGAAAACTTCAAAGCAAATTGATTAAAATTAACTATTGTATTTATAGATAATACTTAACTGGTGATGAATGTTATACTTTTTAAAAAGATAACATTTTGAAGATATGGAATTTATGTTTTTACATTACATTATTTTCCAGAAATAGTTTTGTCAAAAAAAGGTTAAGAACAGAACATATAATAAACTGAAATTCTTCTTAAAATTCTAAAAGTCTTTGTATTTCAGAGTAAAACCACGTCCTTCCCATGACTTACACACAACAAAGTCAATGCCATTCACCCCCCACCCCCAACAGACTACTTTGGCCTCATCTTCTAATGCTCTCCCCTTTGTTTTATCCATCTTGGATATTTTACGGGCCAGATGTACAACAGCTCTGTGCCTTAGAGCCGTTGTACTTGCTCTTCCCTCTGCTTTCAAAATTCTCTCACAAAGAGTTGAAGGACTGAATCCTTCACTCCATTTGGATATTTCCCAGTTTATTTCTCAGTGGTGTCTTCCCTAGCCAGTGTATTTAACACAGAATCCCCCATCCCTGCCACCTGCTAAACCACACCTTATATTGATTTTCTGCTTTTCTTTTTCTTCACAGCTATACATCTTATTGTCCATATAATTTATTTTCTGCCCCCACCCTCCCAACACACTCAAACCCACATATATGCTTGGAAAGTAAATTCCACGAGGACAAGGCATATTGTTTTTGTATTCTGTTTCATTTGTTTGTTTGTTTTATTTTCAATCACAGAGTTTAGAAAAGTGTCTCTAACATCAAAGGTTCTCAATAACTATTCGTCGGATGACTAAATGAACCAAGTGAATTTGGTATGTTTTTAGATCTAAAACCTTAGTCTGCTCAAGGTTTTGCTGAACTGATGAGACACACAATAAGAAATTATTTAGCTTGGCAAGGATATAGAGTTAAAGAAAATTTTATGCTATTGAAAGAAATCAACATATTCATATCATCCACAGCAAAATTCTTACCCCAGGTCACCCAGCAAATGTTGAATTATGTAACTGACCTTTTGGTTGACATTATCCCACATAGTTAAAATATTCTTCCAAATATAATTTCTCTGCAAGTGTGTGCACATGCATTTATATAAGTGTATAAATCAATTTGATTGTCCTGCAAATACATATACAGTCATGTGTCACTTATGGTGCAGATACATTTGGAGAAACCTATCATTAGGTGATTTTGTCCTCGTACAAACATTATAGAGTGTTACTTACACACACCTAGAAGGTGTAGCCTACTACACGTCTAGACTATGTGGTATAACCCATGGCTTCTAGGCTATAAACCTGTACAGCATGTTACTGTACTGAATACTGTAGGCAATTGTAACACAATGGTAAGTATTGGTATATCTAAAAACATCTAACCATGAAAAGGTATAGTAAAAATATGGTATAATAGATAAAAAATGATACACCTGTATAGGGCACTTACCATGGAGGGTACTTGCAGGACAGGAAGTTGGTTTGGGTGAGTGAGTGATGCGTGAACATGAAGGCCAAGGACATTACTGTCCATGAGTGTAGACTTTGTAAACACTGTACATTTAGGCTACATTAAATTTATTCAAAATATTTTCTTTTCTTTAAAATAAATTAGCTTATTGTACTCTTTTACTTTATAAACTTTTAATTTTTAAACTCTTTTGTAATACCATTTGGCTTAAAATATAAATACATTATACAGTTGTACAAAACGGTATTCTTTCTTTATATTTTATTCTGTAAGCTTTTCTCATTTTTAACTTTTATTTTTTTGTTTTTTACACTTTTTTGTTAAAAACCGAGGTAAAAACACACACATTAGATTCTACACAGAGTCAAGATCATCAATATCACTGTCTTCCACATCCACCTCTTGTCCCACTGGAAGGTTTCCAGGAGCAAGAACATGCATGGAGCTGTCATCTCCTATGATAACAATGCCTTCCTCTGAAATGTCTCCTGAAGGACATGCCTGAGGCTGTATTATACTTAAATTTTTATAACAAAGTGAAGCAGTATGCTCCAAAATAATGATAAAAAGTTTAGTAAATACGGAACCCAATAACAATCATTTGTTATCATTATCAAGTATTATGTACTGTACATAACCATACATGTTATACTTTTATACAATGGGCAGCACATAGGTTTGTTTAGACCAGCATCACTATGAACATGCAAATAATGTATTGCCCTACATTGTTAAAACTACTACATTACTAGGTGATAGGAATTTTTCAGCTCCATTATAATCTTATGGGAATACCACTGTATGTGTGATCTGTCGTTGACTGAAACAATGTTAGGTGGTACATGCCCTTATATGGGAAACTCATTTGGTTCATTTGTCTATGCTGACATTTTCTTCGTAAATAAACATGATTTCCTAAAATATTTTTCCAGTAATGTACTGTAAATACTGAAATAAAAAATGTGTTTCTGATACAAACCATTACATAGTGGAACTATTATTGAGTTTGCCTTTCTCTATCAAACCTGATAGTGGCAACAAAGATTTAGGAAAAGATGTTATTGAATTACAGTGCATATGGTAATGTAAAACAAATATGACAACATCAGAATACCGGCATTTTACCAATATCTTAGAATTACTTTAAGAAATTGCAAAGATTCTGTTCATGTTTTTGATTATGAATGGTATGAAATACTGCTCCTAGGTAAGAGTATAAGCCCAAATTCTCTCTTACGTATGTATTTTCCAAAAACCAAAATTCATTATTGAAATTTTGGGGCAGAGGAAAATATTCTGGCTCTCCTGTTCTGTATAGAGGGAGTAACACAGTACACAAATATATATTAATATATATTTAATGTCTGTGTTTTCAATGACAGGTTTAATTAGTAACTTAAGTCCTATATGCTTCTGTTATGAAACATACTTACAAAGCAAGATAGCCTAGTTTGTTTTATTTTATTACTTCCTAATTGCTAAAGGCATTAGGGCTAGCTTCCCTAAGCTGACATGTGGGGAGTGCGCATTGGACTGAATCTTCCTAAATTACATAACGTGGAGAGCTTTTGCTGTGGGGACAAAATGACTCTTTGAGACTTTCTAGTTCTTCGCAAAAAGATTCTGTGATTTCACTGGAGAAAAACTCTACAGGTTTTCTTTTTGGTTGTTTTTTTTTGTTTTCTTTTGTTTTGCTTTCAAAATTTTCCCTGTATGGTAGAAAGAGATGAAATTCTGTGCACAGGGGATCCTTTTTATTTTGTGCAAGTTTTTTCTTTTTGTACTTTGTTTTTTAGCTTCTTGACATTGTTCTTTGACTTCATTTTTTTTCCTGCCTTTCTGATAGGTTTAAAGTTATATTATCCTATTTTAAATCTAGTCATTTGATTTTTATCTATTTTTCTCATCTTCTTTACTCTTAATTTTTTAAATAAATTGATTTGAGATATCTTGAAAGATACAATTATACTTGATATATTTGTTTAAAGTAACTATTTTTCTAAGTGACTTCTAACAAATCATTTGATACTTAAGATAACAATTCTCATTCCTTTATAAATTATATATTAAACTTTAACATATACCTTATATTTGTTTCCTATTATATTTGATTTCATCATTCATCTGAATTTTTATCACATAAAATATCATTAAATCTTCTAAATATATGGAATATTTGACAATGGTGTTTATTATTTTATTCTTAAATTTGTTTATAGCCATTTTAATGTATTCATTCTTCCTGATGGTATTTTAAATCACTTGATCAATTTGAGAATATCTCCTTTGAGATTTTGCTGGAAATTTCATTGTCCATAGATTAGGAAAAAATTCTGTTATTATAATATTCATATTTCACTTTAGAACTATATACTTTTCTTTTATTTACATTTTCTTTCATTCCGCAGTAAAGAGTTCACAGCATTCTTTAAGCAACTCTTACACATTTGTAATTGTTAGCCTGATTTAATTCCATACATATAAATTATATATGTATAATTTATATTATACACACACACACATTTTCCTTAAAATGTAAAATGTAAAAATTTACCAAGATACTTCCATTTTCTTTTCCTTTTTTAATTATACTTTAAGTTCTAGGGTACATGCGCACAACGTGCAGGTTTGTTACATATGTATATATATGCCATGTTGGTGTGCTGCACCCATTAACTCGTCATTTACATTAGGTATATCTCCTAATGCTTTCCCTTCCCCCTCTCCCCGCCCCACGATAGGCCCTGGTGTGTGGTGTTCCCCTTCCTGTGTCCAAGTGGTCAATTATTTTAGATCTTATGAACTATTTTCGAGCTGCATGTTTAGTTCTTTTCATGTTTTTAAATTGTGATAGATTTGATTTCCCATCAATTTGCTTATAGATTTAGCTTAATTTATTGGGATTTTTTTTCTGCTAGAATCTCTATATTTGAAAAAGAAAAAATTCCTCTCCTTCCTCTATATCTATTATATCTTCTTAGCATTGCCATATCTTTGTTCTTTTATTTTTTTCTTCCAAAATTTGAAAGAATATTGATGCTGGTCATTTTATGACATTAAAAAATTAAAAGTTAATTTTCTGGGTAATGCCTGATCTTTAAATTCTTTTTACAGTAGGTTTTAATTAACCTATTAGATTTTCATGATCTTAAAATTATTTTTTTCTTGCTATTTTATTTTACCTTTCACATTAGCTAACTGCCTTCATCTGGACTACTTATAATATTTTAATATTGTCTTATAATTGCATTTATTTCTGATTTGTTTGAAGACTCGAAGCACATATTTGAAAAATATTCATTTCTTATGCTAGATTATTTTCAAGAGATTAGTTCTCATCTGGAATAAGAATGCTACTTTTTTTTTTGCACTACACTCTTTAATATTTTCCAGACTAGTTTAATTATTCATATGCGAAAGAAGGTAAGTGTTATATCGAGCATTTGTTAAGAACAGGTTGCTATAATTGTTCTTAGAGCCTCTTCATGTACTTGGGTGATGATAGACTCTTATCATGGCAAAGTGAGTTTAGATGTGTAGAGTGTATAGTTCAGTGTGAAGATGTGTATAGTGTATAGTTCCGTGTAAAGATGTGTATAGTGTATAGTTCAGTGTGAAGATGTGTATAGTGTATAGTTCCGTGTGAAGATGTGTATAGTGTATAGTTCCGTGTGAAGATGTGTATAGTGTATAGTTCCGTGTGAAGATGTGTATAGTGTATAGTTCAGTGTGAAGATGTGTATAGTGTATAGTTCCGTGTGAAGATGTGTATAGTGTATAGTTCCGTGTGAAGATGTGTATAGTGTATAGTTCAGTATAAAGATGTGTATAGTGTATAGTTCAGTGTGAAGATGTGTATAGTGTATAGTTCAGTGTGAAGATGTGTATAGTGTATAGTTCCGTGTGAAGATGTGTATAGTGTATAGTTCAGTATAAAGATGTGTATAGTGTATAGTTCAGTGTGAAGATGTGTATAGTGTATAGTTCCGTGTGAAGATGTGTATAGTGTATAGTTCCGTGTGAAGATGTGTATAGTGTATAGTTCAGTGTGAAGATGTGTAGAGTGTATAGTTCAGTGTGAAGATGTGTATAGTGTATAGTTCAGTATAAAGATGTGTATAGTGTATAGTTCAGTGTGAAGATGTGTATAGTGTATAGTTCCGTGTGAAGATGTGTATAGTGTATAGTTCAGTGTGAAGATGTGTATAGTGTATAGTTCAGTATAAAGATGTGTATAGTGTATAGTTCAGTATAAAGATGTGTATAGTGTATAGTTCAGTGTGAAGATGTGTATAGTGTATAGTTCCGTGTGAAGATGTGTATAGTGTATAGTTCCGTGTGAAGATGTGTATAGTGTATAGTTCAGTGTGAAGATGTGTAGAGTGTATAGTTCAGTGTGAAGATGTGTATAGTGTATAGTTCAGTATAAAGATGTGTATAGTGTATAGTTCAGTGTGAAGATGTGTATAGTGTATAGTTCCGTGTGAAGATGTGTATAGTGTATAGTTCAGTGTGAAGATGTGTATAGTGTATAGTTCAGTGTGAAGATGTGTATAGTGTATAGTTCCGTGTAAAGATGTGTATAGTGTATAGTTCAGTGTGAAGATGTGTATAGTGTATAGTTCAGTGTGAAGATGTGTATAGTGTATAGTTCCGTGTGAAGATGTGTATAGTGTATAGTTCCGTGTGAAGATGTGTATAGTGTATAGTTCCGTGTGAAGATGTGTATAGTGTATAGTTCCGTGTGAAGATGTGTATAGTGTGTAGTTCCGTGTGAAGATGTGTATAGTGTATAGTTCCGTGTGAAGATGTGTATAGTGTGTAGTTCCGTGTAAAGATGTGTAGAGTGTGTAGTTCAGTTTCTGGTAACTGTAGGCTTTCATATTACATTGTTCTGCTGAAGTAATAATTTTTTCTCTTTCTTGCTTACATTAAAAAAAGTTTCTGAGAATTAATGCTCAAGAAAGGCAAGCAGAGTTTTTTATTTCTCTCTAGATGTGGAACCAGATTAAAGCAAATTTTGCAGTGCAAAATTTAAGGGGTGCCACAAAACAGGAATCAAGACAAATATTTATAGGTAAATGTAAATATGTAAACAACATATATATGTAAATACATTGAATTATGTTTAAATGGTGTGATATATTTTAAAAATTAAATTGTCAAGCAATGGCCGTGTGTGACTCCTGCTTTTATAAATAACATTTTATTTGAACAAGAACTGGGATTAGGGTATGGCAGGTGAGTCAGGGTCATCAAATAAGGGTCACATCCTGGCTTTATTTACAGTTTTGATATTCTTCTCATCATGATTTTTTGCATTTAAAAAATATTACTAAAATATTCTGTCTCTTTATTACTGAGCTTTATATGACCCCCCCTTAAATTTTGTGCTCAGGGTGAGTGCCTAATTCACCTAACCCTTGTTCCAGCTCCACTCTTAAGAATTTTATTCATAATACATATATCTGGGTTCTGCCTTCAGCTGAATATTTAAATAAAGCTATCCAGCAGATCCTATCACTTCTTCCCATTCCTCTCTCCAGTCCCACCCCCACCCCAACCCCATCTCCACTGAGAATGGCTGAATAAAATAATTTTCATTCTTGAGAATCTACAAAGTGTTTAGTCCCTCTACAGGAACTCCATGAAGTGTTTTCTTGGTTTCTTCTCATAAGGTACACATTCTTTTAGTGAGCACTGCCGTATGCTATGTTAATTTCTCTGTTTCTGCCTGATGCATGGACAAATATCTAAATCATATAAAAGGGAAACTGATAGAGTAGCTATGTGTATTAGTCTGTTTGGACTTCTGTAAGAACATAACAGACTGGGTGGCCTGAGATGGCTTAAATGACTGTTAAGCAATAGACATTTATTTCTCACAGTTATAGAGGCTAAGAAGTCCTACATAAACTTGCCAGCTGATTTAGTTCCTGCTGAGGGCCCTCTTCCTGGCTCACAGATAGCTGCCTTCTTGCTGTGTTCTCACATGGCTGAGAGAAAGCTCTGGTTCCTCTTCCTTTTCTTATAAGGTCACTAATCCCATCATGGGGCTCCCACCCTCATGACCTCATCTAAAACTAATTACCTCCCACAGGTCCCATCTCCAAATGCCATTATATTGGGGTCAGGGCTTAAATATGTACATTTTGGGAGGACACAATTCAGTTCACATTAGTATGTGACTGGTGGCTTTAAAATGTGTTTCTTAGAGTGTAGCCTGGTGATGATTATGGAATAAACTTTATTTTCAGTGTATACCCTACACGTTTAAGATAGACAGAGATTATCCTAGTTTTTTCTTGCCTCCTGATTATTTCATTCTTTTTTATTAGGGGAAAACTCTGCCACCTGGCTTGGCTACTTAGTCTAACATTATAAGTACTAGTTAGTTGAGTTTACTTCTTTGGCAAAAGATTGACTGGTATTCTTACTCAAAGGTGCTATTGCAGCGTTTGGCTTTTGTTGGTTAAATCTTCAGAGAAAATGTATCAGAATCTGGCACCTGTCACCTTGTTGCCACTTTTACCTGAAAGGATAATTTTTATCTATTTATTATATGTTACTTCCCAGAGCTATTCATTTGCATACTCTCTTTCTTCTTTCATGGCACATATGGAAAATTTTGACTATGTATCTCAAATTTCAGTCTTAATTCCTTAATGGATTTTTTGGTCAATTTCTTGACAATGAAGGATTAGAGAATCTTAAGAGTATCATTCAATTTTAACATTAGTTTACTATTACAGTCTTCTTTCTATGTATTATTACTATTGCAAGTGAGGATCTCAGTCATATCATAATTTTCATATTTGTTGGAAACAGTTATAATGAAGAATATTGTCTGATCTCTAGTGATAGCACAACATTGTTCCACCTGTGTGACCTAGAGTAACCCACTGAGCCACTTTCACCCTCAGGTTATGCAAATGTGTGGAGAGGATGCTCTCATTGCTCTATATGCCAAGTGATGTTTGATGGTTTCACAGTGAAACAACAAGACTTCCAATTCAAAATAATTTTTGGAATATAGTTTTTAATACACTACCATTCCCAACTTCCCAAAAAATGGTTTTTGAAGATGTATTAGAAGATAAAATTTCTAAATAGCATAAAATTTCAAGGTAATATAATTGCTAAGGAAAAAATAACATAATTAGGAAATACATTTTTGGATTGAGAAAATCATTCCCAAACTTTAGTTCAATCTTACTTCCTGTTTCAGAAAAGTAGACTAAAACTTTCAGCCTCCTACAAAATCAGTCCCCCGATTCAAAGATGCATAAATTCTACAAAATTGAAAAAAAAAGTGTCATTATCGACCCTTTGTATATTGATCTGTGTGGTGTCATATTGTTTCTATCTATTATTCTCCATCATATTTTTATTTTACAGACTAGTGAGTTTAGAGGAGTTTTAGTTTCATAGCAAAATTGTAAAGAAGAAACAGAGATTCCCCATATCCTCCTTACCTTCACACATGCACAGTCTCCCTTATTATCAACATCTCCCACCAGAATGGCACATTTTTTTACATTTTAGGGACCTACACTGACACATCATAATCACCCAAAATCCATAATTTACATCAGGGTCACTCTTGGTGTTGTACACTCTATGGTTTTGGACAAATGTATAATGAATTGTATCATAATGTATAAATTTATGGGCTTTGACATGTATCCATTATTATAATGTACAGAGTAATTTCACTGCCATAAAACTTTTTTATGCTTCATCTACTCATTCCTTCATTGCTCATAATCTCTGGCAACCACTGATCTTTTCATTGTTTCCATAGTTTTGCCTTTTCCAGAATGTTTTATAGTTGGAATCCTACAATATGTGGTTTTTCATATTAGCTTCTTTTGCTTAGTAATATGCATTCAAGTTTCCTCTAAAAGTCTTTTCAGGGCTTGATAGATCATTTCTTTTTAGTGCTGAATAATATTCCATTGTCATGGAGTAACACAGTTTATTTATCCATTCACCCACTAAAGGACATCTTAGTTAGCAATTATGAATAAAGCTGATATAAACATCCATGTGCAGGTTTCTGTGTGGACATAAGGTGGATATCAAGTAGTGCGAGTGTTGAATTGTATGGTAAGAGTATGTTCAGTCTTCTAAGAAATTGCCAAACTGCTTTCCAGCACCACCGTACAATTTTGCATTCCCACCAGCAATGCATAAAGGTTCCTGTTACTCCATATCCTTGCCAGAATTTTGTGTCACTGTTCTGAATTTTTGTTATTCTAATAAGTGTCTAGTGGTTTGCATCATATTTTAACACTTAAGCAGGAACTGAAATGCCCAGGAAACTGTAGACTGGAAGAAAAAACAGATTTACAGGGGTTCAACAAATTGAGGAAGCCATAATTTCACAAGTGAAGTGTTACAAATGAACAGCAAAAAATTTCACAGCAATACTTGTTTTGAATAACAGCATAAATGATCTTATCTAATATAATTGGACCCACTAATTAGTTTGCAATTTTTTTGTTTCCATAAAACAGTAAAGGTACGTAGACATAAATTGTAATTTAAGTATTTCATTGTAATTAATTATAAAATAAAACACATACATAAATATACATTTAATAAGATTAAATTTTCTCTTGTTTAAAAGACAAATGATTTTCACATCATAGATCCTTCACTTATTTATCATAATATTAGTGACTGCAGATTTAATCCTTTCTAAATGTAACAATAAAATATGTGGAGGATATCTTCAACTTCTAAAAATTCAATTTTTAAAATTCTGGACTTGATTGTGCTTTCATTATAATAATAAATATACCAAGCTTTTCTTGGAAAAGTGATTTTATGCTAATGCCACAGTATAAACAATGTCTTTACTGGAGAAGAATTTTCATTACGTTTGGATCTAGATATTGGTCTTAAATTTATCTTTCCCAAAATGTAAGTCAAACTTATGTCTAAGTCATTTCTTTAAGTATTCTAACATTTCTTCAATTAGGCTGCATGAGGGGTTATAAATAAGTCCTTTATTTTGCTTTCTTTATAATCCTCAAAATTGGTCTGGAACCCATATTATCTAGGTTTACAGTCTTTTCAGTTAAGAATTCCATTGTGTTTTTATTTATCATGCATTTTCAGAAAAATGAAACTTTAAATCAGAGTCAATTCATGTAAGTTTTTATGACTCTTAATATACTTGTATAGAATAATTTGTATCTTATTACATTTTATAATTTTTCGAATAGCCAATAATAAGAAGCAACAGCTTTTGAAGTCCAGTTGTATTGTCCTAGGCAACTAGTGCAGTTTTTTCATTAATGTTTTTCCTATCTTGTTATGTATGTTCTACTTTTTGGGGGGACCAAATTATATATATAACTTGGAGTTATTTTATTTATATTGCATAGATGCTCTGAAGTCAATATTTTCTTGGTAAAATTTAAAAATAATATTATAAATTTTGAGCAACAGGTTTATTAGTGGATAATTTGGCCACTGTCATGCTCAGTATGTAAATATTGTAATGATTTTTCTCCCTAAATTCAAACCATCCATCATTTGCTGTGATTTTTTTGTGTTTCAAGTCTTTTCGTGGAGGAAAGAAGCCTTTCTTAACATTGGTCTTCAAAGTAGAGTTTAACTTCTTCTTTTTTTTTTCATAAACCACCCCATAACACAACCTTTAGCATTTCCAATTTTATTTCCTTTTTGGGGGAACGATTACTTTGAAGTCAGAATTTTCTACTGTAGAGATGTTTTTCCTGGTGATTTTGTAGTTGAGCACCCATATCTAATACAGTAGCAAGAAGAATAGTCTTTAAAGAAAAATATCTCTACAGGAAACTAAAGGAAGAATATCTAGAAAAATATAGCTATGTAACTGTTAAAATGAGCTTTTGCTCATTATTAAGTTAGCTAACTTCCTTAATGGTATTTAAGAAGATATACCATTTAGATATTAAGAACATAAATCCTAAGAACAAAAATAACTTGGAGAAAAGGTAAAGTGCTGATATAAAGTGAAGCTCAATTTGAAAAAATAGTTAGAAACAAACAAAAAAACCATAGTAGTAGAGGCAGTCAATATGAAACCTAAGACTCAAAAAGTTGGAATGTGAATATAGAAGACGCATTTGTGAAATGTTCCTGAAAAAGAATGTGGAAAGAAGATTAGGTATATGATAAACAGAGAAGAGATATACTATATTGACAATAACTTTTTCTGAAAGCAGAGACCAGCACAGATGAAACAGACAGGATAATTTAATACATATTGAGTGGAAATATTCTGAACTAAAGAATAAAATGCTATGTATGCAAATTGAAAAGTTTACAACTATATACTAGGAAAAATCAATGTCAAATCCCAAAATGGAGATTTTGCATCACAGCGGACCAAGCAAATATTACATGATACCAACAAAGGCAGAAGAAAAACCCTATCTTTAGACTTCTTCATTATTAGAAGATGTTTTGAAACATGAGATTAAGGAGAGGGATTAAAATTGGCCAGCTAAGAAAACTCCTTATAAATCTATGGTAATTTAAAAATCATGGAAGAAAATCAGCCCCAAAGTCTATCAACCCATTCACATAAATACATGCATTTAGTAAACAATAAATATGATGTCTTAAATCACTAGAAAAGATGTTGGAATAACTGATTAACCAAAATGAATACTAGAAGAAAATATAATTTATAATTTCATAAACTTGGATTATGGAAGGATTTGAAGTTACAAATAATTCCACAAGAAACTATAAAAAGCTATATAATCTACTATGTTAAATATAGTAAAACTTCCTAATAGGTAAAAGAAAATATAAAGAAACAAATAAAAATATAGTACATATGCCAAGCAGAAAGGCAATAATGAAAAGTACATATAAATCAATATGTAAAAGACAAATGCTCTAATGGAGAAAGACGAAAGGATATGAACAGTCAGTATACACCTATATGAAGTCAAAACGTAAAAATTTCAATCTTATTGCTAAATATATAAAACTAAAAATTATAGCTTAGGATTTTGTTGACATCAGCAACATGGTGGTATAGGAGGTCCTGGGCTTCACTCCCTCACACAGAAAGATCAGCTAGCTACTATCCACAGACAAAAATACGTTGGTGAAAACCCTCAAATGTGGGAAGAAGCATGAGTGGCCTGCATGTTCCACAGAACTGAATAAAAATTAACATTGAAAGGATGGACAAATTGTCTTGCACTGACCATATTGCCCCTTCCCCTACCTCAGGTCGGCACAGCACCACAAAGAAGATTCCTTAGGGCCCACAGTTTCTACAGTGAGAAAAGAGGAACAGGAAGGTGGACTTCCAGCTTCCCTAGAATTCCAAGATGCTTCACAGCTTACTCTGTTGTCATCTAACAAGGAATGTAGGAAGGCAGGGCTAGACTGCCTGGTGGGGGTGGGGATGGGGCGGTCAGACAGAAACAAAGCAAGAAGGCAGAGCCTATAGTGACCCTTGCACAGATTTTGGTGATAGCTCCTTATTCCTGCCAGCGGTGATGCATGATCACAGGTACCAGCTAACAGCATACCTCCCCAACAAAGCTGAGCTAGCTGTTTCCAGCAGAGGTGGGAAGAGTTAATTGACTTGCATCCCCAGATGACCAGCTTCCAGGCCCAGCCTCAGACACTAACCTAGAGCCCTGCTCAGGGAAGGAGAAGACCCCACAGTGAACTTTCACAAAAAGAAGGCAGAACACCTAGGCCAATGGAACAGGACAGCAAACCTAAAAATTGATTTTCAACAGAGGAGCTACAAATATACAGAGAGAAAGGATTTTTTTTTTCAATAAATAGTGTTGGGAAAACTGGATATTCATATGCAAAATAATAAAATTGGACCCTTATCTCACACCATATGCAAAAATCAACTCAAAATATATTTAAGACTGGAATATAATATCTAAAACTGTAAAACTGTTAGAAGGAAACATAGGAGAAAAACTACAACAATGGCCTGGGCAATGAATTTTAGATGTGACCCCAAAAGTGCAAGCAACAAATTTAAAAATAGACAAATGAGATTACATCAAAATTGAAAGCTTCACTACACAACAAAAGAAACAATTAACACAGTGAAGAGATAACCTATGGATTTAGGAAAATATAATTGTAAGCCATATATGTCTGATAAGAGATTAAATCCAAAATAAATAAGGAGCTCAAACATCTCTAGAAAAAGAAAACCAATAATCCAATTAAGAAATGACCTGACCTAAGAAGAGACCTGAATAGACATTTCTCAAAGAGGAAATATGAATGGCTAACAGATACATGAAAAAATGGTCAATATCACTAATCACTGGAGAGATGCAAATTAAAGCCACAATGAGATATTGCCTCATACCTGTTAGAATGGCTATTATCAAAAAGACAGTAAGAAAACAAGTGTTGGTGAGGATGTAGAGAAAAGGAAACACTTTACACTGTTAGTGGAAATGTAAATTAATACTGTAATTATGGAAAACAGATGGAGGTTCCTCAAAAAACTAAAAAAAAAAAGAATTCCATATGATCCTACAATCCCACTTCTAGATATTTAACCCAAAGATTTGAAATCAGTATGTCAGAGATATCTGCACTCTCATGTTCATTGAAGCAGTATTCACAATAGCTAAGTTATAGATTCAACCTAAGTGTCTGTCAGCAGATGAATGGATAAAGAAAATGTGAGGTATATTAACAATGAAATGTTATTCAGCCTTTAAAAATAAAGAAATTCTATTACTTGGGACAACATGGATGGAATTGGGGAACATTATCCTAAATGAAATAAGCCGAACACAGAAGGACAGATACCACATGTTCTCACTTATATGTGGAATCTAAAACATTTAAATTCACAGAAGCAGAGAGTGGAATGGTAGGAATATTATCAGAGGCTGGGGAAAGAGGGAATGGAGAGATAGTATGAGTACAAAGCGTAAATTAGGAGGGATACGTTTGATTATTTTTTTGAGATCTGTTGCTGAGTGATGAATATAGCTAAAATTAGTACTATACATTTTAATATCTCTAAGACTAAATTAGAGATGTTCTCATCACAAAAATGTTAAATATTTGAGGTGATTCATATATTAATTGGCTTGATTAAATCATTCCACATGGTATTAAAAATCATAACATCACTTTGTACTCCCTAAATGTAAAAAACTATAATGTAATACATAATTTTAAAAAACAAACAAAAAACCACAATGGTTTCCACTTTCTGCCTATACGGAAGTACCCAATGTTTCTGAGGCTTTTTGCCAGTATGAACTTTTATACTTTCTTTGGATCTTTGAATGAGCACAAAATTTTTGGATGATTGGTAGTAAGTGTTATTAGATTTATAAGTACACTTTGGCCCAGTGAATCTAATTCCAGGAATTTGCTTTAAGGAAACATTTTAATAAGAGTACAATGTTACATATTTAAGAATATTTGTTGTAGCATTGCTAGAGATAGCAATCTATACAGTTCTATAGTTCTAGTTAAATATACCATGAGATTACTTACCTTCAAGTGAAATATTATCGAACTATTTAAAATGTCAATTTGAATGTATATTTTTTGATATGGGAAGATGATTACAAGATAACTTTTAATGTAACAAAAAATGTGAAAATCTCTATAAAATTTAACTTCACTTTTGAACAGTATTATATGTGTCTAAATGCATAGAGAAAAACTTACAAAGTAAAAACAATAGCATTTTCGGTAAGATTTTACTTTTAATTTTTACTTTTATATTTTTTCATATTGCTTCCGTATTTTTCTACTGAAATATGCATTTTTTTGAACACGTATTATCTGTACAACCAAAAAATTGAAAGGATTTTCAAAATGTTAAATTATAAGACAAATGTGAATGGATCATAATATTCACATGGGAAAGGTTTTTCCCAAATTTAGGATGTAACTCTAGAATTGAGCAGCAATAGCTGTGACATTTTCAGAAGCTCAGAAATCTGAGCTGGCCCCCAATAAAGAACACCATCTGGCTATGGCTTTGTTAGAGGTTTTCTTTTCGATTACATTTTCTGTCATTTTTGCATAAAAATGCTTCTCTCAGTGCATTTCAAGCACATGTTTGGAAGGTTCTATGTTGGGTTGCATTCAGCCCATTTAGCCGTATTGTGCAGGCATTTAGTGGTAAGCTTTAGGCATTTAGGCAGGTGTGTTTTTGACTTAAATACTAAAAGAGATGAGGTGATATGAACAGGGCAGGCAGCTTGATTGTCATGACCTAAGGCCTGGAACACATCCCTGGAAACAGACAGAATACTGCTGAACATGAGGAAGTGTCTTTTTTACTCTCTTTCTTTGGCTAGCTGATTGCTTGTGTGAATGTGCAATCAGATATTTCAATTCCTATTCTGCAGGTCTGGTTTGGCTTTTGTAAGACAGCTTTAAGATATAATATTTTGGCCATATATGTCTGAATTCATTGCTGAGCTAACAATATATAAATGTGAGTTTTTTTTTCTTTCAGCATTTGACATTTCGCATTACTCATAAAGAGAACTGATATAAGGCAGAAGTCATTTATAATAGCAGAAAACAATTTCTGCATTATAAACAGCAGAATTTCTGCCAAAATTCTAGTAAGACTGCCACCCATTTTGAAATAGGAAAGCATTCATTTTACAGCACACGAGTAAGTGATGAATAAATGCAGGACTTTTCCACACCAAAATGCTTTATGTGGAAGCTGTTACTTTGAAATTCAGCTGCTATGAGACTTTCCTCCACTTTTTGGATTGAACGAATATGACACGCTTTCACAGAATTCACTCTAGGAATGTTAATGGTCTTTCTATGTGACCATTATGTGCTTTCTAATGATTTTCTGTAACAATGTCATCAGGAACCTCTATTTTCCTACCTTACATATTTCAGTCAGTAGTGCAACAATCTATTGCTCAAAAGTTGTCATAATAACTTCCTACATTAATATCCTGGTTAAGCTTTTATACAAGCTTCAATAATTACTATAGCTAAGGCCAAATACTTGCTGATTGACGCCATGGTATTTAATTAGAGTCAACTGGGTCAGCAGGGTACTTAATAGCGCCAGTTACCCATCATCATCATCCTTATGCTTGGAATGAGAAAAAAAGTGATTTGAAAGAGAGAAGTAAGGGGTAGTTTAAGGGGAATCTGGCAGAAATCTTAAAAAATACATTTTGAAAAGGAATTTGAAGACAGCGCATTTTGCTTAGATTCGTCATAGTCAAAGAGTCAAAGAGTTTTTATGGATAACCTTCAAACGGAGTAGGCATTTGTGCGGTGTGGTGTTCTACTTTGCGTTAGATGTTGTGGCCTTTGTAAATCCATTACTGGCATCAAATGGCAGAAAAATGTCTGTCTCACATTGTGTAGAGGAAAAATTATTAGTGAAACATTTTGATATTACTTTAGGGTGCATTTGCAAGAGGAAAGCAAATAATCTTAGTTTTAGCTGTGCTTTATTGAGCAGAGCAGAGGGTGAAATCATTGGCATGGCGGTTTACTGGGCTTACAGGAAAAAGGGAAAATGTGTCTCAGGGGTAGCACAGGAAGTATATTTGTCATCATTCTTTCTTCCTATTTCCTGCTAACAACTATTCAGAAGCAAAGATAATGGAAATGGAATTTGGACCTTGAAAGATGACTAACTGTAGAACTCACAGTTTATGTCCAATGGAAATCACAGGACTTGGTAGGGCTGCTCGCGAATTGTGAGGCTACTTCTAAGGATGGTAGAATGAAATAGGCAGAAAAGGTTACACTGGCTACAATTTAAGTTTTTCTCTAGTTACGCCTACACGTATGGTGTGGTTGATTCCACGGCAAATTTACAGGTAGTATTTTATTATGATTTTCTAGAATTCATATTTTTAAAATACTTCTTTTTATTCTCCATCCAAACACCTCTTTTTGATTTAGTTGCCCTACTATTTATGTACAAAAAACAACTGACAAGAGACATGGAAAGCTGTCATTTTGGAGTACAGAAATGGGATGTTAATAGAGTCTTCTTTCCTGTCATATTATTTGTTTCTTAATTAAATGTGTGTATGTGCACGTGTGTATATATATGATTGCTTTGTAATTCAAAGGTAAGAGTGTGAAGGGCCAAAATACTTTTATTCTTCTAGATTTTCATCTGGGCATGTGTATTTTTATACAACAAATGCCCACAAAAGTCTAACAAACTTAGTGGCCTAAAACAAAACACATTTATTATGTCCCGATTCTGTAGGTCCGTAGTCCTGGAATGACATGACTGGATCCTCTGCCCAGAATCTCACAAGGCTGAAATTAAACAGCTGGTAAAGCCGTATTCTTTTTTGGAGCTCAGGGTTCTCTTCCACGTTCACGTGGGTTTGGCAGAATTTAGTTCCTTGCAGTTGTAGCGTTGTAGATTCTCACTGTTCTTGTTGGCTGTTGGCCAGGGGCTGCTTTCAGCTCCTATAAGCCACCCAATTCCCTAATCTTTGGCTTCTCCACATCACAGGACTTCTTGTCTTCAAGGCCAACAGGAAAATCTCATTCATGCTTTCAATGGCTCCATTTTTAAAGGTTCCTGTCTGATTAAGTCAGGCCAACCTAGATAATAGTATTTTGATAAAATCAAAATCAAATGGTTTGCTGCCTTACTCTGCAAAATCTCTTTGCCATAATATGTTACAATCATGCCCATTCTCAACAGGAGGAAATTATACAGAATGTGTATACCAGGGGGATGTGAATCTTAGGAGCCACCTTAGAATTCTGCCTATTACAGCATGGTTTTGAAAACTCCACAAAAATCTAGGATGGGAAGACTAGAGAAGGAGCCGTGAGTCTGTATGTCCAGATTTAGTGGATTTTATTAAAATAAATCAGCACCAAAAAGAAAGCTTTGGGGTCCAAGTAATTTTTTGACGGGTTGTCAGTGAGAAATGTACAATTCATGAAAACAGACAGAAATTTCAGGATTAGATAGGAAGCAAAAGCAACCAATCAAACAAACAAACAAAATATATTCTAGAGTTGTTTAAAACAATATATTCAATCCACCCTGGCATAAAAAAACCTGCTATATTTTAAAATGGTTATCTTTTTACTTTTTTAATTTTAAAACATCAGACATTATTTGATTAATAACTATGACCAGCTTGTTCTCTTTTTAAACATATAATGATAAACTTATTACATGATATCTTGTATTCACATGGAAGACAAACATTTTAATGAGAGTGTTGAAAAGATTAGACATACATACCCAAAAATGGCATTGCCCAATTTGTATTTCAAGTAACTTGTCTATACAGAAAAGATGGGAACAGAGGTGGGGTGGGAGCTATATGAAAGGACGACCTGCCAAATTTAATTGATTTTTTTTCTCTTGTTGTATGTAGAGCAAGTTGGCATTCACTTAATAATTATACTTTCTTCTTTCAACAGTAAGTCACCTTGCAGTCCATTGTTCTGTAGTTTAAATAATTCCAATTCAATTAAGTTCCCCCTGTAAAGCCTATTGTCCAACTATTTAATAGCTTTCATTTCTTCTCCTCTAAATTTATGTTTTTCTAGATGACTTTAAAACATTAGAATGTCAGCATTACGGTATAGTCTATTAGACATATGGATGTTTTGTAATGCATTGATAATTATGAATTGTAGATCATATATGTATTCTTATTGTTAATCTAAAAATGAAAAGGTAGGCCTTGGATAAGAATATGACCACTTAATCTCACTGTTTCATTTTTGAATTTCCACTGGAAATATCTCGAGGCATATAATTGAATACATGTCTAGTAGGAAGGTCATTTCACATACTGTGGAAGAAGTAGCTGAGAAATTACCTTGGAATTATTCAGTGCATTAGTGAGACACTCTTGATGTTAAAGTGGTCTTCTGAGATCTCTTCAAGACACTGTATTATTCTTTATTTCATGAGATCCTGCTAGATTACTTAATAAACATCATTACTTTTGTGCACTCAAAGATTTATGGAAAATGTTAATGCAGATTCCAAAATTGAGAGATATATTCACAGAGAGTAGCTAATGTACAGAAAGTTTATGGTACCACTGAATTGAGCCATTCACTAATTCATTTTCTTTTAAAAAAAGCCTACATTGCATGATTTTTGACATTACTCTACATGGTTATTTGTATGTTTGCATGATGGATATTAGGTTCCATTAAGAATCATTGCTCTGTCTACATTCAAATTTTTAAAAAAAGTAGCAGGAAGCAAACTTGTGTTTCAAATCAAGAATAAGACACTCAGAAATAAATTTATGTATAAATTATATCACAAATAAGAGAATAACCATTGGCTGAATGTTTATAATGGTGTGAGGAATGCAGATCTGAAAATAACAGTTTTTTTGGCAAGGTATGAAGTATTCCAATCTAAGTAAGAAAAGAAATCCAAAATGAGTCTAATTGTGCTTTGTGTGAGCAGAGATTGACAGACTAGCTTCACCTAGATTCTGAAATGTGATAAATAAAAACCCTTGATGAAAGGCTTAGTCAGGGACTAGTGGAAAAGCCCTGCTGCAGAATTTGAGTTTTAATGACAAATACATAATGTAGAGTTGAATAAAAGGGTTTTTATCTGGCCATATGTGAATTTAGGACGCTGTCTTTTTCATGCAAGAGCCAAATTACATTGAAAATGGCGCAGTAAAGCATCTTTGTTGGCAAGGTAAAAAATCCTACAATACATTCCTCTGAAATGATTTTGAGGTGATAGTCAGCTTTTAAGGATAAATAGTGTTTGTGTGCAAGGTAAAAAGCGATGGTAAAAGAAAAGACTTCCAGGTGTAGAAACCAAGGATTTTACTTCTCCCAAATGGGAGAAAAATATTTATGATTGTTCTGCAAATAGACACAGAAGTTGCATTTCACTTTTTCATGATGCTAACTTGAGGAATATAGAGTAGTTTTTAAGTTTTATGTATATAAACATTAGACTTCTGAAATCATCATGGACTTATTTAGCCCTTTAATATTTATTGATTGCTTGCATGTAAAAGAAACTATAGCAGATCATTTATTTAGGATAAATTTCAGGTACTTAGCTTTAGTTTGACGTACTTACTTAGAATATAGTTAGACATACTTAGAACATACTTACTGTGAATATAACACTTACTGGGTTTGTTGACAAAAGAGCTCACAGAATATGTCTCACTTAGTAAACACCAAGACGCTGAAGAGAGTATAAAATAAAATCCAAAAGTGAAATAAATTTGGAAATGTAGTGACGCTGGAGAACTGTGCTTATGAAATATTACATGGAGAACATTTCCATAGAGATACCAATTTTGAAATGCATTGTGTTTTCATTGTTTAATTCTTCAATATGTACACTGTAATTTCCTGTTGGTGTGAGTAGTACATAATATGGAATTTTAAATTTCTAAATGCAATTATCAATGACTACTATATCATATCATGTTATGAAAATGTTATAAGCTCACTTATGATGTACCAATATTCTTCTTATATGTACAGAATGCTGAAAAGCTTCAAAAATAATATATGTAAAAGAATTGTTTACTTGTTAATAAAATAAGAGGCAAAGCCATGAACTTGCAATAGATAAGGAGATGATAAATATTAAATAATAATTGGGGGAGCAAAAAAGAGTTTAGATTGGAAGGTGTTTGGCATCCTAAGTGAACAATTTTTCACAAGTGGGTCATTTTTGAAATTCCTTAGCTGCCTTAATTCACCCAAGCAGGGAATCTGCATGAATATGAACTTTGAAACAACAAAACATTTTAAAAGTTATATAATAAATTTTTTAAAATTTATTTTACTTAAAATTATATTATGAAATGATACTCTGTAGTTCATATTACCATACTGTGGATCTTTATTGTAAAGACCTGTGTCTTCTGATTTTTGTATATCCTTACAACCAGTAGGAAAATAGTTTGTACATGGTAATGATATGGGAGCAGGGGAGGGAAGTGCTGGGTAGAGAATGGCAGATCCCTGGTGAGAGCTCCACCCCCGGGCTTGTCCTCAGGAACCTAGATGAGGACAGGCATTTCTGTTTTCTTGCCCAAATCTTGCATTTCCCAAGACCACCCTGGCCCACCATGCACCCCCATTGTGTGCCTGTAAGAACCCCAAGACCCTAGTGGTCATACACACAAGTGGTTTGATGTCAAGAGGAACACACCAGCGGAAGGAGACACAAGCGGGTGGATATTGAGAGAAGTGCACCTCGTAAGAGCACACCGACAGATGCTGGTTGGCAGGCAGGCAGGCAATTGGTTAGCGGAAGAACGTGGAGTTTGGCTGGGGCCGTGGGAAGAAAGCCCAGCCGTTGAGCAGACGGACTCCAGGGGAAAACCACCTTCCTATTCCATCTCCTTTCTGGCTCCCTCATCTGCTGAGAGCCACTTTCACTCATTCCTCAAGCCCACGTGTGATTCGATTCTTCCAGTATACCGACGCAAGAAACCTTGGGATACAGAAAGCCCTGTGTCCTTGTGGTAAGGCAGGGGGTCTAATTGAGATTACTAACTCAAACTGCCTGCAAAACTAAAAGAGCGCCCTGTAACACACGCCCTCTGGGGCTCAGGAGCTGTAAACATTCACCCCTAGATACTACCATGGGGTCGGAGCCCCACATCCTGCTTGTCTGCATGCTCCCCCTGGGGGTTTGAGCAGTGGGGCATTGAAGAAGCCACACCCCCCTCGCATGCCCTGCAAGAAGGACAAGGAAACTTTTTTCCATTTCAGTAACATTTAAGTAAAGAAATTGATTAAATAAAACGTTGCTTTTCATAGTAGGTCCACAGTTATATATTTATTTATTTTATTATTATTATTTTTTTGAGTCAGGGCCTCACTCTGTCACCAGGGTGGAGTGTGGTGGCCCAGTCTTGGCTCACTGCAGCCTCAAACTCCTGTGCTCAGGTGATCCTCCCACCTCAACCTCCCATGTAGCTGGGATCACAGGCATGTTCCACCACACTTGGCTAATTTTTTGCATACATAGGGTTTTGTCATGTTGCTCAGGCTGGTCTTGAACTCTCCCACCTAGGCCTCCCAACATGCTGGGACTACAGACGTGAGCCACTGTGCCCGGCCAAATGCTACATTTAAAAACAAGTACAAGTGAGTTGTGGTGGCTCACTCCTGAAATTCCAGAACTTTGGGAGGCAGAAGTGGGCTGATGGCTTGAGGCCAGGAGTTCGAGACCAGCCTGGGCAACATGATGAAACCCCATGTCTACCAAAAGATACAAAAATTAGCCAGGCTTGGTGATGCGAGGTTGTGGTCCCAACTACTCAGCAAGAGGATCACATGAACCTAGGAGGTAAAGGGTGCAGTGAGCTGAGATTGCACCACTGCTCTCCAGCCTGGGTAACAGAATGAGACCCTGTTTCGAAAACTAAACAAAACAAACAAAAAACAAGTACAAGCCTTTTTAGAGGAATGGCTGGGCAGTTAATATACAAGATGAGCCTTGAGCATCTTATACTGTCAGAAAGTAAGAAAGTAAAAAACAGCGAACCAATAATTAGGTGGATATGCTAAAAGAATGCAAGAACCAACAGAAAGAGCTCCAAATGGCCAAAGCTGGAACAATTTCAGCAAAAAATCAGTAGTATTGGGTTAAAGGCCCAAATACAAGATAAATGTCCATGAGATCATATGAATATAGATAAATGATTAAATAAACAAGTAAATGAGAGAGAAGAGACAAATCCCTCTTGCAGAAAAATTTCAAATAGTTTATGTAGATACTTTGCCCTCAGGAAGGGAGTGTATAATTTCTTGATTTTTAAGTGTGGGCTGTACATTGTGACTTCCTTCCAAAAAGTACAGTGTCTTAAAATGGAGAAAAATAAGAGTAGTTTTACAGTGCAGGAAATTGACAAACCCAATTTCAGCCAAGTGATTAAGATCAACAACCACGCTGAAAAGTCATGTTGACAGTATGTGTCCTTGTTATTATGGGATAAAAATGGTAATTTACTAATGTAGTCTTTCTTACAAAACCTGTAACCCCAGTCTAATCATGAGTAAAATATCAGACAAATATCAATTGAGAGACATTTTACAAAATGCTTGACCAGTAATCCTCAAAGCTGTCAAGGTCACTGACAATAAAGTCTGAGAAACTGCCACAACCAAGAGAAGTGTAAAGAGACATGATGACTAAATGTAATAAGGTATCTCAGATGCGATCCTGGAGCAAAAAAAAAAAGACATGATATTGATCTATGTGGTACATTTGAGGTTTGACTGCAAGAGAGATATTAGGCTCCATTAAAATAAAGCACTCTATCTACCTAAGTAGATGCCTAAGTATGTAGGCAACAACACAGCAACAAGCAAAAATTATATATAGCTAGGATCACTCTATTGCCAGAACTAGGCAAAGATACTTCAAACAAAAACTACTGAAACCAATTTCCTTCATAAATATAGGTGTAATAATTTGTATTAAAATACTAGCATATCAAAAAAATACAAAAAAGGAGAATGTATTATGACCAAGTAATGTTTATTCCAGGAATGCAAAGTTGGTTCAACATTCAAATTTCTAATTCAAAATTCTAGTCAATTTAATTCACCACATCAAAAGACTAAACAAAGTGACATAATCATTTCAATGGAAGCAGAACATGTATTGGACAGATTTCAACATTTATCTATAATAAAACCTCTCAACAAAATATGAATAACAATGTCTTTTTTAAACTTGATCAAACTAACCTAACCAACATCATACTAAATGCTGAAAGTTGGATACTTTTTCCCAAAGTTCAAAACCCAGGCAATAATGTTCAATCTTATCAGGTGTAGTGAACATTTTACTGTAAGTTCCAGCCAGTGCAATAAGGTAAGAAAAGAAAATAAATAAATTAAATATAGATTGGAGATAACATGATAATGAAGAGTATCTGAAGCAATCTATAATAAAAGGTACTAGAACTAATATGTGAGTTTGGTTACATCATATTTATGTGATTAATATATAAAAATCTATTTTATTATTATTTACTGTATATAAATAGAAATTAAAATTGTCTTATTTACAATAAGATTGATAAGAAAGAAATACTTAGAGATAAACATAAAAATGTTTAATACTGTATACTGAAACTACGAAATACTGCTAACAGGAAATTAAAGAAAACAAAATAGAGAGATACTCCATATTTATGGATTGGAACACTCAAAACTAATAAGATGCAAATTTCTCCCAAATTGATCCATAGATTTAAGCCATTCCTAGTAAAAATGCCAGCAGACTATTTTGTTAGAAATAGACAAGCTGAATTTACATGGAAATGCAAATAACCTAAAATAGCTAAACCAACTTGGAAAAGAACACATTTGGAAGACTTTCACAACCTGACTTCAAGACTAACTGTAAAATGCATGATTTTTGTGTAAAGATAGACGTACACATCAATGAAATAGAATAAAGTTCAGGAAAAAGGCCAACAAACAAATGGTAATTGATTTTGGACAAAATGCCATGGTGATATACTAGGAAAAAGGTAGTATTTTCGGCTGGGCGCAGTGTCTTACGCCTGTAATCCCAGCATTTTGGGAGGCCGAGGCGGGCGGATCACAAGGTCACGAGATTGAGACCATCCTGGCTAACACAGTGAAATCCCGTCTCTACTAGGGATGCAAGGGATCAGCTGGGCGTGATGGTGGGCACCTGTGGTCCCAGCTGCTTGGGAGGCTGAGGCAGGAGAATGGCCTGAACCCAGAAGGTGGAGCTTGCAGTGAGCTGAGATCGCGCCACTGCACTGCAGCCTGGGCGACAGAGCTAGACTCTGTCTCAAAAAAAAAAAGGAGTCTTTTCAAGAAATGATGCTATAATACTTGAAACTCTGTTTATGATAAAAACAATTTTTTCACTTTTACCTCACTCCATATATAAAAGTCATCTTGAAATGAATCAGAGATATAAATATAAGAGCTAATATTACAAAATTTCTTGGGGAAAAAAGCGAGCAAATAGTTGTGATTTTCTTTGAGGGAATGATTTTTTAATATATGGCACAGAAACATAAACTATAAACAAAAATAGTTAAATTGAAAGTCATTCAACTTAAAAAAAACTTTTCTTCTAAAGTCTTGGCTAGAATAATGAAACTGTAATCACAGACTGGAAAAATATACTTGCATCACATTTATTTTATTAAGTACTGGTATCTGAAATATAAAGTGTATGATAACTTATTAAGAAAAAGACAATGCAATTAAAAAGTCAATATATTTAAACAGACACTTCATAAGAGATTATCAAGTGGAAAATCAGTAGATAAAAATGTGCTTAGCATCATTATTCACTGAGGAAATGTAAATAAGTCACACTGAGGTAACAAAAATCCCTACTATACTAACCCAGTTTAAAAGACTGAGAGGAATAGGTGTTAGTGAGATAGTGGGACAAGTGGAACTCTGAAATATTCCTGATGTAAATGCAAAATGGTTCAGCTGCTTTGGAAATAGGTTGGCAGTTTCCTATAGAGCTAACCAGACACTTTTCATATAGTCTAGTCAATCTACTCTTGGTTGTGTATTCAAGGAAACAGAAAACATATCCACACAAAGACTGAAACTGCACGAATTTTTATAGCAGTTTTATCCATAATATCAAAAACCTGGACACAACTGAAATGCTTATCAACTGATAAATGCAGAAATATTTACTGTATAGTGGGCATACAGTAAATAGAGATACCAGGCTGTGTATTACAATTTCATTATTCTAACCATGACTTTGGAAGAAAAGTTTTTTTTTAAGTTGAATGAGTTCCAATTTATCTATTTCTGTTTATGGTTTATGCTTCTGTTCCCTGTATAAAAATATACCAAATATATCTGATAAAATCTGTTCGGTATTTAGAAGGAACAAATTACTGATGCACATGACAGCATGGATGAATCTCAAAAACTTTATGCTAAGTAAAATAACCCAATCATAATAGACTATATACTGTGTGAGTCCAATTATATGAAATTCTAGAAAGGGTAAGCCATTATAACAGAAAGCAAATCAGTTGTTGCCAGGGTCCAGGGTTAATGGGGAAGGGATTGATGCAAATAGATGTAAGGAATATTCTGGAGGTCAGAGCATTTTAATATTTTTGTCAAAATTTTTATAATTAATTCTTCAAGTAAGTAAATTATATGGAAACTATACCTCCTTAAACTGACTAAAGTATAATTGAGACACCCACATGCAAGAAACTGAATGTACACATAGAACTCTAATTTTTCACAAAAAATAATTTAAAATGAATCATAGACCTAAATATATAATGAAAAATTAAAAACTAGAAAATCTAGATGATTTGAATATAGCAATGGCTTTTTGAATGCAATATCAAAGATATGATTTATGAAATAAATAATGGATAATTTGGGCATTAAAATTAAAAAATTCTGCTCTTCAAAAGACAGTCAAAGGAATGAGAAGACAAGCCAGAGACTGAGGAAAAAAATTTGCAAAAAATATATCTGATAAAACACTGTTATCCAAAATAGGCAAAGAACTCTCAAAGCTCAACAGTATCAAAACAAACTATTAATACTTGATTTAAAAATGAGCAAAAAATTTGAACAGACACCTCATCAAAGATGACTTAGAGATGACAAATAAGCATATGAATAGACGTTCAACATCATATTTTATTAGGAAATTCCAAATTAAAGCAACAATAAGATGCTACTGCCTACCTGTTAGAATGATCAAAATTGAAAACACTGAGGAGAACAAATGCTGACAAGGATGTCGGGCAACAAGAATTCTCATTTACTGCTGTTGGAAATCCAAAATGACACAGCCACTTCGGAAGAGAGTTCGGCAGTTTCTTACAAGACTAAACATAGTCTTAACATATGATCTAGCAATCATGATCCCTGGTATTTACCCAAAGGAGTTGAAAATTTGTGTTCACACAAAAACCTGCCCATGGATATTTACGGGAGCTTTATTCATAATTGCCAAAGCTTGAAAGCAACCAAGATGTCCTTTAGTAGGTGAATGAATAAATATGCTGTGTTACATCCTGAAAAGGAAATATTATTCAGTAATAATATTACTAAAAAACAATGAGCTATGAAGCCATGAAAAGAGATGGAGGAGCCTTAAATGCATATAACTAAGCAAAAGAAGGTAATATGAAATACCTACATATTGCATGATTCCAACTATAATAACATTCTGGAAAAGGCAAAATGACAGATACAATAAAAAGATCAGTGGTTACTAGGGATTAGGGGTGATGGACAGATGAATAGGTGGAGCACATAATTTTTTTATGGCCGTGAAACTATTCTGTATATTATAATTATAGATACATGTTATTATGCATTTTTCAAAACTCATAAATTGTATAAAAGCCCTAATGTAAACTATGGATTTTGGGTAACAACATGTTCATGTAGGCTCATTAGTTGTAACATATGTACCACTCTGGTGGTGGATGTTGATAGCCAGGGAGGTTAAATATGTGTGGGAACAGGGAGTGTATGGGAATTTTCTATACTGTCGACTTAATTTTTCTTTGTAATAAAAACTGCTCTAAAAATAAAGTCTACTAAGATAAGAAAATATATAATTGATTAAAAAAACTAGCAAAGTAACTTAGGCTTTATAATATTTGTGGAAATAAAATATATGTCGATGATATCAAGAATGATACAAAGTGAGAGATGAAAATGAGAGAGGTACCCTCATAAGGGTCTTTCAGTATGTATGAAGTAATATAATGTTACTTTAGGGCAGACTGTGATAGTTAAACGGGCAAGTTGTAATGCTAAAGCAACCATTTAAAAAAATAAAGATGTATTTTAAATACCAAGTAGTAGAGAAAAAATGAAATATATAGCATAGGCAGTTAATCTATGAAAACTTAGTAAAAGAAGAAAAGAGAAAAAAAACTACAGCAGAAATTGAGATCAAATGGCAAGATTGTAGATTTAATGCAAACACATGCACACACACAAACACACACATATTAACATATGTATGTGTGTGTGTGTATATATATATATATGCATATATACAGAAGTATAAAGGGCTAGGTAAAATATTTAAACCCAAAACACTAACCATAAAAAGTTAATATAGATTTCATTAAAATTAAAATCTCTATTTTTTAAAAGGAAAGGACATGAACAGACATTTTTCAAAAGAAGACATACATGAGGGCAACAATCATATGAAAAAATCCTCAACATCACTGATCATTAGAGAAATGCAAATCAAAACCACAATGAGATATATCTCACACTAGTCAGAATGGCTGTTATTAAAAAGTCAAAAATAATAGATGCTGGTGAGATTGCAGAGAAAAAGAAACACTTATACGCAAGAGTGGAAATTAGTTCAACTATTGTGGAAGACAATGTGGCCATTTCTCAAAGACCTAAAGACAGAAATACCATTTGATCCAGCAATCCCATTACTGGGTATATACCCAAAGGAATGTAAATAATTCTATTATAAAGACACGTGCATGTGTTTGTTCACCGCAGCACTACTCACAATAGCAAAGACGTGGAATCAACCTAAATGCCCATCAATGATAGATTGGATAAACAAAATGTGGTACATATACACCATGGAAAACTATGCAGCCATAAAAATAATGAGATCATGTCTGCTGGGACGTGGATGGACCTAGAGGCTATTACACTTAGCAAACTAACACAGGAACAGAAAACCAAATACCACATCTTCTCACTTGTAAGTGGGAGCTAAATGATGAGAACACATGGACACATAGGAACAACAGAAACTGGGGCCTATAGGAGAGTGGAGGGTGAAAGGAGGAAGAGGATCAGGAAAAATAACTAATAGGTACTAGGCTTAATACCTGGGTGATGAAATAATCTGTCCAACAAAACCCCATGCCCATGGCACACATTTACCTATGTAACAAACCTGCACAGATACCCCTGTATATTTTATTTTAAGATAACTTAAAAAAAGTTAAAAAACAAATTAGGCTACAGTATGAGAAAATACTTGCTACATTTTTTTGACAAAGGTTTTGTATGTGGTACATATAGATAACTCTTATAAATCAACCCGTTTTAATGAGTTTTGCCATTGTAACAAATGATGCCCATATTTCAATGGTTTAACACATTTTAAGTTAGTTTCTTGCTCATCTACTGTATCAGATACAGTCAATTCTCCAGAGAAACATAACCAATAGGAACTTGTATACACATATATGAATTTTTAAATAAGGAATTGGCTCATGCAAGTATGAAGGCTGAGAAGTCCCAAGATGTGTAGTTGGCAAGCTGTAGACCCAGAAATAGCATAATTCCAGTTTGAGTCCGAAGGTATGAGAGCCAGGAGAGTGAATAATACAGTTGCAGTTTGAAGCCCTGCAGGCTTGAAACCCAGGAAGAGCTGATGCTTCAGTTCATGTCTAACAGCAGGAAAATGCCTGTGATCCACATAAAGGCAGTCAAGCAGGAGGAATTCCCTCTTACTCCTGAGAAAGTCAGTCTTTTTGTTCCATTCAGACATTCAACTGATAGGATGAGGCCCACCCTCATTAGGGATGGCAATCTGCATTACTCAGTCTATGAATTCAGGTGTTAATCTCATTCAGACACACCCTCACAGACACACCCAGAGCAATGTTTGACCAAATGTCTGGGCACCCCATGGCCTTTTGCCCAGTTACATTGACATATAAAACTAGACATTATGCACAGCCACAGCAGCTCTGCTTCTGTGTGTCGTTCTATTCTGGGTTCTAGGCTAAAGGCAGAGGCCCTTTCCAAGATTTGCTACTGCTAAGGCAGAGGGAAAAGGCAAGAGAATCAGAAAAACCATACCATCTTTGATAAAGCCTTTGCTCAGAAATTGAATACTGGCTACTCTTCCCACATTTTATTTGCTAAAACAAATCGCATGACTACGCTGATATAAATAGGTGGGAAAATAGAATTAAACCACAGAAATATACTACTAGTCACATGAAAATAAGTGCACATAATCTTCCTAAGGGAGGCAGCATAATTGGGAACTATAATTCATTCCATTACATTATCTTCAAGGACTAAGATTAAACTGTCCTATAATTTTCAGATTTAAAATAAAATCACTTTAACAGCCAGCAATCTTTATCCACTTTATTAATTTGGCAAAGAACTGAAATAATAAAAAATACAATAAAATTGTCAAAAATCATTTGTTGACAAAAATCATGGCAACATCATTTTGAACATAAAATATAATCAACAGATGCAAAATATGGTTCTTGAAATATTCTTTGTTGTAATTTTTATATGATTCATTAATACTACATGAATGAAACATTGTACTACTTTTGTTCTTTTACCACAGTTGGCACCTAGAAATGTGCTCCATGGGAAAATGTTACATGAGATCCACTTCTAAGGCATGTTGATTGAGTTAGCTTCGCATTTTAATATGTGAAGAGACAAGCTTTTTGTTTTCTTTCATTCTTTTCCCTTTTTTTTTTTTTCTTTAGAGCAATGGAGTTCTTCAAACACTCAGACACACACACACACACACACACACACCACACAGTTTTAGTAAGGTGTGGTGTTGCATAACTTCAAATTTAAGTTTCCAGCTTCTTTTTCCCCTAGGTATGGCCCTGTGACTATGGAATGCAAGTAGAATAAATATGTACTATTGTCGACACACAGCCTTAAAATGAATGCTGATTTGCTTCTGTCTTTCTGCCTCCTTGTTATCTAGAAAATGAAGATTATACTAGCCAAAGACATTAGACCTAGAGAGAAAAGGTGAGAAAGGCTCCTAATAAGGATGTCAGGGTCTTTATCCATGACCTGAGTTTCTGGATGTTCTTATGGAGCAGACTTGCCTTCCTAACCTGGACTGCTCTCTTCCTCTGGATTATTTTGTGAGAGAGTGAAGAAAAAAAAATACAATCTAATTTGAGCCTCTGTATTTTTGAGTTTCTTTTACAGCAGCTTAGCCTATGCCTAAGAAATACATAGACGGATGTAGACTCCAGAGTTATGTGAGACTTAAAACTGGTTAAGTGAATAAAATCTACCAAATGGTCAACACTAGTATCAGTAGGTCTTGGCAATTGGCTGTTTATCTAATCTCTCCTACTAGATTTATTGGCTCTATATGCCTCTTAGTGGCCTCTGAGAAGTCTGACCCAGGTCATAAAGTAACTATCCCAAACAGGTTTAATCAAATACTCTCAAAATGAATAATTTTTTTAAAGTCAAAGTTTAGATTCTTTAATTAAAAAACAGAAACTTGAGTTAATTTCTTCACCTTTTAGTCAAGACATGGGCAGTTCGGTGTGATCACCATTTGACTCTTGACCCAAGACCTAATTTTCCTAGACTTTCTCATTATTGTGCATGTGTTATATTAGTTATTATTACTATGGGACCCTAGAGAAGTGGTTAAATGCACAGGGGTTCCTTAAAATAAGAAACATTCACTTGTTTGATTTCACAAGGCTCAGGGAATGTGATTTTATGATTTCCTGGGAAATGTCATCCATGATTTTTGAACAAAGCCAGTGTCCCAGCAATTCATTTTCTACCTTCCATGAAGATTAAACAATAGGAATTTCTGCCTTTGAATTATTAGAGAATTTGTTTGTTATGCTAATTCTTCAGTATTTCTATAAACCCGTTTATCAGTATATCGAAACCTCTTTCCCTTTTCTAACAACAATAGGATTATTTTTAAGAATATTTGGGTCATATTTGGTTTCAAGAGAAAATATATTTGCTTTTCTCTCCAAACCAAGGGCTGCTATTGTTATCAACACAATGTAACATTCAAGCCAGATCTCAGGTAAGACTCTTAAGAGAGAATTTAAAACCGGGGAAGGAGGAAAAAAAGGAAAATGAAAGTGGTGTTTCATCATTTCCAAAGTTTCTTTGACCTTTAAGGGAAATGAATGGCACTGAAAGAAGTCGTAATGAACACTGGCTCCAGTGTTGTGACATTTCTGTTACCTCATTGTTTGATAATTTCTTTCTACTCTGGTCAAATGATGTCTATAGTTTGCTTTTTCCATTTTTTACCTTATGATTTATCCAGTGTGATTGAGGACTCAGTCTGTTTACTGTAACTGTGTTTTTATTATCCTTGTCTAAGGATGACTTTATGATTATGAGTTCCCTCTGAGTCTGCTCTAAATTCTTTGTTGCTAGCATTCTACAGCATTACTTTAAGTCATAATGTCTTACAGTACACTGCTGAATATATTGTTGTACAAACAGTGCAGAAATTTATTTCTTTCTCTCCTCAAATTTTAATTCAGCAGTCAACTGTCTTGGTGAGGGGTTTACTCAGTACAGGGAACAAAGGAGATAAGATCCCATAGTCAAATATGGCTGGTGAGAAACTTTCATGGAAACAGAAATATTAGACATTCATAGCTTCTCTGCACAGTAAACTCCCATAATTTTCATTTATTTAGTAAATGTAAAGATAAACGTGAAGGCTGTCTTAAAATATATTGCACCATGGATACCATAATGGGATGTGAATATGGAGCTGTCAAGTTATGCTTATAAATAATGCTATTTCCTAGACAATTTTATTTTAGAGATTTGTACATATTTTTTCCTGAGTAAATATGTGGATTAGGCCAAGATATGTCAATGTCAATAAAAATGCTGCAGAAATGTCTTATGGGTATGAATACATTATCTGATAAAAATTCATATGTAGCTGTTTGCTCATGGCTGAAGATATAGATAGGCCAAAGATCATTGAAGAGGAAACAAATCCTATGCATTTGGGTTCTTCAGCAGACTATTCACATACCTAATACACCAAAACAGCACAGAATAGTTTTTTTCTTAATCCGCAATTGTGTTTATGATGAGCAAGAAGTATAATGGCCTTGCAGAGATAATTTTGACCTCAGCAGAACAATGGTGTAAACCTACTTATCATTTTGCTGGTACCAGGAAAAGTGTCCATTACCTCTCCCTGTCTTAAGTATATCTACAAAATTGGCATGTGCAGATAACTATTCCAAACAAGAATATCCTCATTCCTACACTTTGCTGGGAAGCTGCCTAGTACAGTCCTTAAGAACATATCCTCCGAGGTCATACAGCTTATTAAGATTTAAATACTGGCTTTGCCAAATTTTCTGGCTATATGAGCTTAGGATTATTTTCAGAACAGAACAGGGATAATAATGGTACCTGCCTCACAAGAGTTGTAGTGATTCAAGAGATAAAATGTATTATGCATTTGGCACATATTGAAGGAGGAATGATGGTGCCTAGATAATGGTTGCTGTTGCCGGTGATGTTACATCTATAGTAGAGCAATACATTCCAGCTTCCCTTACACTATAGTATACATCCAGACCAGTTTCAAATATCATCGGCAGAATATTATCACTTTCTTTTTACATTTGGGAGTATTTGCTGTGCGTATATCTAGTGTGGGCTCCCTCTGTTGGTTGGCCAAGAGACTGGTGGCCCTATATTTACAAACCTTGAGGCCCATTTACCTTTCAGAATTGTTAGAATTAGGCATTAGTGATTCACTGACTGAAAAGAAAAGAGAAAAAAGATTATTTTCTGAATCTTAGAAAAGGGCAATACCACTTAGTACACATTATGTATCTAGGCATAGAGGAGGTGTTACTGTAAATAGTGAATATAACTGGATCTCCTACATCTAATTTGAAAATGGAATCTTTCAGACTGTAATGTTGAATCAAAGCATTGTGCAGATTTGTGAAATAAGCTATTAAAAATACCATAAAATGAAAAGAACAAGTAATATGAAAAATTAAAATAATTGCGTATTTCATTTGTATATTTTAAAAGGTGCAGAGCCTCCAAAGCAAGCAGAAAAGTCAACCTCAGCAAGGACAAAATTAACTTCATAATAAGGTTTCATTTTTCAGATCAGGCTGAAAGCTTCCAAATAAATCTAAGAAGGGTTTAAACTGTGATTTTATAACTATCAGAAGAAGTGGATAAAGTTACTTGAGAAAGTGTCTAGCTGGGATATTGGAGAGAAGCAGATTAATAATGTATGCTAACTGCTTTGTACTTAATTAGGGAGAAAACTGAAGTTTCAAGTTACTCTTATCTCATAAGAACATTGCTTTATCTAAACATAAGATGGTGTCAGTGCTTTTCATTGTCAAAAATGTGGATACTTATCCACTTTTGGAAACAAATTGTCTAGGTAATACATGCACAGTGTATGAAATTTAAAATGTGCTAAAAAGTATACAGTGCGATTCATAACTCTTCATAATTCCATCTACTCATTTCCTCCCAAAGGAAACCTGGTCTTAATTTTGCTCTATCTTGTTGAATACATTTTAGCTCTTCCTCTGGCATGATACCAGGCCATGGGTCCAAGACTTGTGGTTTCAGCTGTGTGATATTTGAAACTGGAATCAAGATTTTCTATCTCAACAACCAGTATTGGGAAGTAGAGACCCTCCCCTGACATGACAGAGCTGTGTAAGACTTGCAATTAACCAGAATAGATTGCCTTTTTACAGGGATGTATTGTAGCCAATTGTCAGAGAAGCTTTGGTTTTCCAACTTCTTGGGAGGCCAACCTGCAAAATATCAATCTTGAATCTTATCAGTCTTTGCTGTGAAATTAAATTTTAACATAATGCCTCTCATTCCATTTTCCATCTAGTGAGCTGCCAATAACTATATCTTAAGCCTGAACTCAGATGCCATGAACTGTACTTGATTTGTGATCAACTCAATATTAGGAATTATCCCTTCAAATATATTATTTTGGTAAATCATAGATTATATCTATCATATTATTTTCCATATATACTGCCTACATCTACTTACACTTTATCAGTTACACCGATCTGTCTATATACACTTCATTGGTGATCTCATCCACTTTCATGACTTTAAATTCCATCTAATAGTATGCTTGATTAATCCATTTCAAAATGAGAATTACCTCTCTGAATCTGAAACTTGACTTATCCAGCTGGATTTTATCAGTGGAGGAGAGCTTTGTTGACACTCCAAAGTAAACTCTAGAGGTCGCTATTTTTGCAAGCACATCAAGGACTTACTGTCTCCTTTTGAAGAAAATAATTTTTTCTGCTGGTATCATATTTGGAGTTAATGAATTCTTTCCACTTAATTATTTCAATAGATGTCATTATATTTATTTTTAAATCATCTTATTGATTTACAAAACCATGCCTTTGTATTATGTTGACCTTAGATATAACATTCACGCATTCATGGATTCTGTGACATCTACCCCAATGTTTGTTTTCTAAATGTAAGAATTCAGATCTTTCCATTTTCTTCTTATAACATATACTGACTATTTTCCAGTCTCGTTCATAATCTAGATGTCTTTATTAATCTTTATATAAGTTTTTTTTTTTCATCTTGGAGTGTAGTAGAGTTTCTTTGCCAGGCATAGGCTTTTGTTTTAATGATAAAAAAAGATAAAATATGTTTCCCTTCAGTTTGTACGATTGTTTTAATGATATCTAACAATTTGTACTTTTACTGGATCCAGCTGATTCCAGGAGAAAAATATATAACCAAGCTTCCTCAATAATTTCTTCTGCTATATATATATATATATATATATATATATATTTGTTGATGAAAATGTCGTGTGTGGCACATATACAGTCATGTTCCTCATATGATGTTTTGGCCAACCATGGATCACATATACGACTGTGCTCTCATAAGATTATAGTACCATATTTTTACTGAACCTCTTTTATGTTTAGATATGTTTAGATACATAGATACTACTATGTGGCAATTGCCCGCAGTATTCAATACAGTAACATGCTGTATGGGTTTGTAGCCTAGGAGCAATAGGCTATACCATATAGCCCAGGAATGTAGTAAGTGAACTCATCTAGGTTTGTGTAAGTACACTATGATGTTCACACAATGATGACATCATTTAACAATGTATTTGTCAGAACATATCTCCATCATTAAAGCAAGCATGGCTTTGTAAATATACATTCATAAATATATGTGTGTATATATGTATGTTATGTATATCAGCTTCTTTGAGATATACTTCCTATACCATAATTAATCCACCTAAAATGTACAATTCTATGGTTTTTAGTATATTCACAGAGTTGTGCAACCATCACCAAAGTCAAATTTAAGAAAAATGGAGAACTCTTTAGAAGACATTCCCCATTTTTTCTTAACCCCCAACTCCAAGTCCTAGGCAACCACAAATCTTCTTGCATCTCTAATTATTTCCCTATTCCAGACATTTCCTAAAAGTGAAATCATACAATATATAGTCTTTTGTGACTACCTTATTTCATTAACATAATGTTTGTAAGCTTCATTTATGTCTTAGTATGTACCAAACTTCATACATTGTTATTGCTGAATAAAATTTCATTGTATGAATATACCACACTTTGTTTGTCCATTCTCTGTTGATAAACCTTAGGTTTGTTTCCACATTTTCGATATTATGAATACTGCTTTTATGAATATTCATGTACAAATTTTTGTGTGAACATAAATTTTTTATTCCTCTTTGGAATATACCTAGAAGTGAAATCTTGAGCTCATATGGTGACTCTGCGTATAACCTTTTGAAAAATTGTCAGACTGTTTTCTAAAGTGGCTGCACTATGTTATTCCCATCAATAATGAGTATATGAGGATTCAAATTTTTCCACATTCTTTTTCACACTTTTTTATGTCCACACATAATTTTTTATTATCTCTTTGTTTTGATAAAAGCCATCTTAGTGGGTATGCAGTGACATCTTATTATGGTTTTGACTTACTAGATTGCTGCAAAGACATTGTGGTTTTTGCCATTCAAAGTGGCCAATAATGTTGAACATCTTTTCATGTGCTTATTGGTCATTTGTATATCTTCCTTGGGGAAATGTCTATTTAAATACTTTGCCTATTTTAAAATTTGGTTATTTGTCTTTTTATTATTGAGTTTGAGATTTCTTTATACATTCTAGATATAATAATATTTATTTAAATCTTCTAAATACAAGTTTCTTATCTGATACATGACTTGAAAACATTTTTTCCATTTTGTGTATTGTCGTTTTATTTTCTTGATGCTATCCTTTGAAACACAGTTTTTAATTTTGAGAAGTCCAATTTATTTACTTTTTCATTTGTCACTTTTGGATGTTTTATTAAGGTTTATGACTAACTAAAGGCCATAAAGATTTGCTCACATATACATACATATTTTAAGATTTCTTTACTTTTAGCTCTTGTGTTTAGGTCTAAAATGTATTTTGAGTTAATTTTTGTAGGTAATATGAGGAAGAGGTCCAATTTTTTCTTGTATATATATATGTTTTTTCTTAATTAAGATGGAGTTTCCCTCTGTCACCCAGGCTGGAGTGCAGTGGTGTGATCTCAGCTCACTGCAACCTCCACCTCCCAGGTTCAAGTGATTCTCCTACCTCATCCTCTGGAGTAGCTGGGATTACAGGTGCGTGCCACCGCACCTGGCTAATTTTGTGTTTTAAGTAGAGATGGGGTTTCACCATGCTGGCCAGGCTGCTCTGGAACTCCTGACCTCTGGTGATCCACCCCCCTTGGCCTCCAAAGTGATGGGATTACAGGCATCAGCCACCGCACCTGGCCTTTTTTGGTATCTTAATATGCAGTTGTCCCAACACCATTTGTTGTTTTTTTTTTTTTTTTTTGAGATGGAGTCTCGCTATGTCACCCAGGCTGGAGTGCAGTGGCGCGATCTCGGCTCACTGCAAGCTCCGCCTCCCGGATTCACGCCATTCTCCTGCCTCAGCCTCTCCGAGTAGCTGGGACTACAGGCGCCCACCACCACGCCCGGCTAATTTTTTTGTATTTTTAGTAGAGACGGGGTTTCACCGTGGTCTCGATCTCCTGACCTCGTGATCCGCCCGCCTCGGCCTCCCAAAGTGCTGGGATTACAAGCGTGAGCCACCGCGCCCGGCCTGCCCTAGCACCATTTGTTTAAAAGCCTATTACCACTCCTCTGCTACCCCTCACTGAATTTTTTGGGGACTTGTTGAACATGAATTTACCATAAATTTGAGTGTTTACTTCTGAACTCTAATTCTATTGAACTGACCTATATGTTTGTCTTTACATGTTACTTAGTGTAGCTTTGTAGTAAGTTTTAAAATGGGGAAAATGTAAATTGTCAAACTTTGTTCCTTTTTTTAAATATTACTTTGGCGTTTCATGATCCTTTGAAATTTTATACGAATTTTTATGATCCGTTTTTCATTTCTGCAAGATCACCATTTGGATTTTGATAGGAATTGTATTGACTTTATATATCAATTTGGAAGGTAATGTCGTCTTAATAATATTAACTGTCCTGATCCATAAACATGGGATGTCTTTCTTTTTATTCAGGTCTCCTTTAATTTATTTCAGCAATATTCTGTAGTTTTCAAAGTATATGTCTTGCACTTCTTTTGCTAAATTGATTTTTAAGTATTTTTATGTTACTTTAAATTGTATTGTTTCTTGAATTTCATTTTTGGTGGATACAATTAATTAATGTACATTACTCTATACCCTACAAAATTGCTGAATTTGTTTATCTCTGAAAATAGCTTTTAAATGGCTTCATTAGGATATTCTCTATATAAGATCATGTTACCTGAGAATAAAAATAGATTTACTTCTTCCCTTCCTGGTTAGATGATTTTTATTTTATTTTCTTGAATAATTGCCTTCGCTAGAACCTCTAGCACAATGCTGAGTAGAACTAACGAGAGCAGGCATGCTTGTTTCTGATCTTAGGGGACCAGCATTCAGTCTTTCACTATTGTGTATGGCATTCATGTGGGTTTTTGTAGATGACTTTATCAGATAGATGAAGTTATTTTCTATTGACTAATTTGATGTGGATTTTTATCATTAAATGATGTTGGATTTTATAAAATACTTTTGTTTGCATCTATTGAGATAATTATTTGGCCTTTGTCTTTTATTCTATTGATATAAGACATATCAATAGATATATAATCTTTTATTATGTGCATATGTTATAATTGTTAAATATTCATGATGGATTAAACATTTTTCAATAATAAATTCCTATTTTTCCTCTGGTAACTTTTTTGTTTGAAATTTATTTTGTCTGTCATCAGAGTAGCCATTTTAGCTTTCATAAAGTTTTTGTTTGCATGACATATTTTTCTCTTTTCTTTTATGTTCAATCTGTTTTTATCTTTGATTCTACAGTGTGTCTCCTATAAGATAGCATAGTCAAATTCCATTTTTTTTTTTTTTTTTTTTTTTTGAGACAGAGTCTCGCTTTGACGCCCAGGCTAGAGTGCAGTGGTGCGATCCTGGCTCACTGCAACATCTGCCTATCAGGTTCAAGCGATTCTCCTGTCTCAGCCTCCCGAGTAGCTGGGACTACAGGCGCCCACCACCACGCCCAGCTAATTTTTTGTATTTTTAGTAGAGATGGGGTTTCACTGTGTTAGCCAGGATGGTCTCGATCTCCTGACCTTGTGATCCACCCGCCTCAACCTCCCAAAGTGTTGGGATTACAGGCGTGAGCCACTGCACCCAGCCATTTTTGAGTAATTATTATTATTGGTTGCTTTAAGATTTATTTTATATATTTTAATTTAATTGAATCTACTTAAGATATATGCTAACTTAATTCCAATAATATATAGAAACATTACTCTTATATAGCTGTATTTCTTCTTACCTTGTTTTGCGCTATTATTGTTATATATATTATGTATATATTTTTTCACAAAGCATATTGTTACAACTATTACTTTATATAATTTATATATTTATGTTCTGTGAGTCTTTACAGTGAAAAATTGAAACTGAGCATACTTTTGAGAATCCCCCTATATTAGTTTGCTAGGGATGCCATAACAAAATATCACAGACTGAGTTGTTTAAACAAACGAAATTTATTTTCTCACAGTTCTGGAAGCTGGAAGTTCAAGATCAAGGTGACAAAGGTTTTTTTTTCTCCTGAGGCTTCTCTCCTTGGCTTGCAGATGGCCATCTTCTTGCTGTGTCCTCACACAGCCTTTTCTCTCTGGTTTTATTTCCCTGGTGTCTCTTCCTTTTCATATAACGGCACCAGTCATATTGGATTAGGAACCCCTATGACCTCATTTAACCTTAATTACCTCCGTAAAGGACCTATCTCCAAAGACAGTCACATTGGTGGTTAGGACTACAACATATAAATTTTGGAGGAGCACAGTTCAGTCCATAACACCCCAAACTTAGTGTCACAAGTGAGGATAGTCTTGTGTAAACTCTTCTTTCTAACTTTAGGCTTAGACCCTAACTCTTTGCAGAAGGGGTCAGAGGTTTGGGGAAGATTTGACAGCCTGGCAGACTGTGCCCTTAATCTTGTAGTTTGGTTAATTCCCAGATTGTATCAAGTCCAGCTATTAGGCTTCTCTAATTGCTGGCTGATTGCTCTATTCTTTCTGATAATGCCTTGGGGCATAGATTGCTTTGTAGTCTGATCAAATTAAATTTGGGCTCCTTTGCAGGGGTAGTTTTTGAGGTCAGTCTTTGTGTTTTGTTCTAATCCAAGGAGGGCTCTTCTTATCTCTTTTCCTGGTTTTCTTTAGTAAACTATTGGGCTACAGTTAAGTTTATTGCTTTCATGTGGCTGCCATCTTTCTCCTAATTGCTTACCACCAAAATCTCCATAGGACACCTTAGACTTAAACTTCTCCACACTTTGTTCCAAGTAAACTTAGTTACTTTGGAGAGAACTTAGAGTTCTTTGTTTTTATGGCCTGCCTCTACCCCTGGGCAAAATCTCTGAGTCACTAGTTCAGAGCTGGGGGTAGGGGAAAAGGCTTGCTGCTTTGAGAGTGACATTTCTGCTTTATGACAGAGGCATTAGTTCCTAGTCTTCTTGGCTGCATCTCTCTGTGTGGATCTTCTATTCTGCAAGTAAGTTGAGCAAGAACAATCAGAGCTCCAGTATTCTCAGCGTGCTGTGACTGGAGAAGACCCCTCACCCCACAAGTGGGGACTGTTTTGAAGAAAGGCACCCTCAATTTCTCAGATAAACTTAGCTGAATTTATTCTCCACAACAGTAGAGGTTGGGATAATATGGGGCAGGCGGGTGGTGGGGAGAGGCAAGGAAGTGCTGGGTAAAGAAAGGCGCGGTCTGTAGCCAGGGTTCCACCCTCGGGCCTGTGCCCACAGACCTAAGTGAGGACAGGCACTCTTTTTTTCACACCCAGATGTGGCATTTTCCCAGACCACTCTGGCCCACCACACCCTCCATCCTGTTTCTATGCAAACCCCAAGAACCTAGTGGACACACACAGGTGGCTGGATGTCAAGAAGAACAGAAGAGTGGAAGAGCACACCGACAGGCACCAGCAGATGCCAACAGGCCATCCACGGTGAGAGGACATCAAATTTGGCTGGGGGTGGTAGGAGGAGAGTCCGGTGCTGGGCGGCCTGACTCCAGGGGAAGATCACCTTCCCACTCCATCCCCCTTCTTACCTCCCCATCCACCTCGCTGAGAGCTACCTCCATTCAATAAAACTTTGCACCCATCCTCCAAGCCCACATCTGATCTGATTTTTCTGGTACACCACGGCAAAAACCTGGTATACAGAAAGCCCTCTGTCCTTGTGATAAGACAGAGGGTCTAACTGAGCTGATTAACATAAGCCACCTGCAGACAGCAAAACTGAAAGAGCACTGTGTAACACACACCCACTGGGTCTTCCGGAGCTGTGAACATTCACCCCTAGATGCTGCTGTGGGTTCAGAGCCTGAAAACACTCCCCATGACCTGCCAGTCTGCATGCTTCCTCTAGGGGTTTGAGCAGAGGGGCACTGAAGAAGTGAGTCACACCCCTGTCATAAGCCCTGTAGGGGGATAAAGGAATTCCTCCCATTTCAGGGAGAGAGATAAGCAATGCTGGTAGTGTGCCCCTTTCTGGTGGTACTGTAGTAGTTTTGGCTGAGAGCTGGTGAGAGAGTGAACTCCATCTTTTTGGCCATACCAACCCAGAGCGGAGCTTGCATCATGCTGAGCTTGTATTGGCAGGAAGGAGTAAGTCATGGCTTCAGTGCCACAGACTCTTGATGTTCTTGTTCACATTTAGTCAGTTTTCTTGAATAAATGATTTTGTATTTGCTATTTTCCCTTAGAACAATTTCTAGTCTTTAAATGATTGCTATAATTGTTCTTTTGTTGTTATTATTTTTATTTTGAATGATTTTACAACAGTTACGATTGTTTTGCTGAGGAGTGGGTCTATGGAGCTCCTCACACAGCTATTTCAGAATGTAAGGATATTGGTACTTTAGGCTTCAGGGCAACCTGGCAGGTATGTGGTGGGTGGTGAGATTTGACCTGTCATTTCTAGATCATATTATTTTTATCCCAGTTTCTAAGCAAATATTATCAGTTTCTATGGCTGTCCTAAGAAAAAGCCTGGGGAGAACTGAATTATGACTATTCCCAAATATCTTTCAGGTGTTGTAAATGATATAGGAGAAACATTTATTTTTTCAGCTATTGCTAGTATTTGCTTTCCTTATATAACTCAAAATTCTATCATTTGTGATTTACTTATCTTTTTGTGTTGCTCTTTTCCATAACATTTAAATTAAATTGCTTTGACCTTAATCCCTCATATTGGAAAAAATCATAGTCTTTTCCTTCCATCATCCTGATGTCCTTGAAATGCGTAGAAGTCTATCTAAACTTTTCTAATAGATTCCATTTTTTATTTCAGTTTTTTTTTTTTTTGCTTCAACTGATTTTCTTTCTCCTTATTTTAGTTTTTTCTTCTATTGTTTACACTGCTTTTCCTATTTTGGAGATTGTTCTTATTTTTCATCACGTTATTTTTAACCCAAAGCTATTAATGTGTGTGTTACATTAGAAAATGTCTCCTTCCTGCCACCAAGATATCCACATTCTAACTACTTTCACCTATGGATGTGTTACCTTACATGGTAAATCCACTTTGCATAAGTCATTAAATTAAGAAGCTGGGGATGAGGAAAATATGTTAGGTTATCAGGGTGGATCTAGTGTAATCACAAGAGTCCTGGTAAGAAAGGCGGAATGATTAGAATTAGTAGTAGGAAAGGCAATATGACGATGGAAGCAGAGATTGGGATAGTGCAACTACAAGTGAAAGAATGCAGCCGGACGTGGTGGCTCACGCCTGTAATCCCAGTACTTTGGAGGCCAAGGAGTAGGAATCACATGCAGTCAGGAGTTCGAGACCAGCCTGGCCAACAAGGTGAAACCCTGTCTGTACTAAAAATACAAAAAATTAGCCAGGCATGGTGGCACGCACCTGTAATCCCAGCTATGCAAGAGGCTGAGGCAGGAGAATTGCTTGAACCTGGGAGGTGGACGTTGCAGTGAGGTGAAATAGCGCCATTGCACTCCAGACTGGGCAACAAGATTCAAACTCTGTCTAAAAAAAAAAAAAGAAAGAAAGAAAGAAAAGAAAAGAAAAGAAAAGAGAAGAAAGAATGCCCGTAGTCTCTAGAAAAAGTAGAAGCAGGAACGAATCCTTCCCTAGAACTTCCAGAAAAGGGTAGCCTTGCTGACAACCACGATTTGAGCCCCACAACACTTGTATCAGACATTTAACATCCGTAATTATAAGACAATAATTTGTGTTTTTTAATCCACTAAATTTGTGGTAATTTGTTAGAACAGCAAAAAGAAAATGTAGTGCGGTGGATTTACCTGCTGGTCTGAGTTATGGGTCATTGGAGCATCTCATAGTTCAGGCAGCAATGTACATTTGGATGTCATTAGACATCTCTTTCCTCAAGTTGATTGCTGTCCCCCCTAAATATTGATATCCTTGCTCTAAGACCTTCTACTTGATACTTTCCAGGCTTCACTTTATTCTGAGAGACTTTTCTATCCATGCCTCATTCTTTTTCTAGTTCTTCGCCTAACTACTAGAGGAAATTCCTAATGTCTTGATAATTTTTAATTCAGATTAATTTAGCAATGTATTTGAAATACAATCCACTTACATTGTGCATTCTAAGCCAACAGTAGCCATCCACTATTAAGATTATATTTATCCCCTCACAGGTAAAGGCACAGATGCCTTCTTAATTTTTTACCGCAAAGATCAAGCTTTTATTTCCAATAAAATATAAATAAATTACTATTTCCTTTCTGTTATTAAAACTCACTTGCCTCATTTCTGCTCACTTTTTCAGATGTCTAATGTCTTTTTCTTTTTTTTTTTCTTTTTTTTGAGATGGAGTCTTGCTCTGTCACCCAAGCTAGAGTGCGGTGGCATGATCTCGGCTCACTGCAACGTCCGCCTCCCAGGTTCAAGCACTTCTCCTGCCTCAGCCTCCCGAGTAGCTGGGACCACAGGTGCCCGACACCATGTCCAGCAAATTTTTGTATTTTTAGTAGAAAGAAGGTTTCACCATATTGGCCAGGCTGGTCTCGAACTTCTGACCTTGTGATCCACCCACCTCGGCCTCCCAAAGTGCTGGGATTACAGGCGTGAGCCACCGCACCCGGCCTGTCTGATGTCTTTTTCACAATCTATTTTGTAAGATTTTTAATGTGAGTTTATTCAATGAGAATTTTAATCATTCATATTTTATTCTTTACCTTTAAACCTTGGTAGTCTGCATCATTCTAATAATCCTTTTACATTAACAGGCATAATTTTTATAAAAAATTATAGTTTAATTATTCAATTAAAATTATTTATTAATTTTGAACTTATGCTACGTACACACCTTTGTATAAGTGGTTTACCCACATCATATCATTTAATGGTCAAAAAATAATTTATTAGGTAGATATCATTTTTTCCCATTTTATTGGTGGGTAAAATATCAGCTTTTCTAAAATAGAATAATATTTCTCCATAATGCTTCTATTATTTAATTTTTAGGCCATAATTAATATATTTATTACCTTTTGGTTCTAAAGAAGATGAGACAAACAAATATACATTAATCATTATGTCCTATTTCTTTTTTATTTCATCTTCTACCTCAAGTCTTTTAAATTTTATTTAACAATTGTAATTGCCTGAGGCGGCTTGAAATATGTAAAATAAACAATGTGAATATGTAAACTAATACAAATTTGCTTCAGTTTTCTGGGCGGAGTAAATTTTTCTTTCAAGAAGGATACCTGTTCCAACTGAATTTACTCTGTAGAGTACTTCAGTAGTGATTAGGAAAGCCTCTGAAGTTTTCCTATGTCAAATATAATATAAAATAACAAATTTAATCCCTAGAAGTGCTGCAGGCCAAGCAATAGGAATACATTTATAACGTTAATTTGAGGTAAGACAAAACACAAATATACATGAATTCCCAAAGCCTAGTTATAGGTATTAGTTATTCAATGTTTTCAAAAAAGTTAGTGATATAGAAACAAATTTTTTTACTCTGAAGGCTGCTAATGGTTACAATTAGATTTTGCAATAGACGGGTGGAGCAAAGAGATGAAATCATTTGTGTGTGTGTGTGTGTGTGCGCGTGCACTCATATTAGCATTGTGAATTTTTAAGCAGGCAAATGCCTATTATTCTCTTAACGGAAGTAAATGCTTCCTCACAGAGAGAAGATGTATAGATATACCGTTCACATTGATTAAACGAAGGTCAACAAATTCTAGAAAATAACACAGAAAAATGAAAACACAATAGGAATCAAATACAGGGAAAAAGTAATAATGTTTAATTTCTTGACAAAAATATGGCCTATAAATCAGAAAATTTTCTATTTGAATGTCTATTAATTACATAATTTTAAGATTATAACCCAATAATTAATTTTTCTTGGTAATACTGACTAGCTTTATTAAATTGAAATTTGTCCTTGATAAATTGGTCTAGGTCATGCCTGTTGTTTATCTTAATATATCACTGCCAGGGATCTACAGTTAACCTTAACTTTATATCCATTTGTCATCTGTTATCAGTGCCAAAACATTATATAATTTTTTAAAAAGATAGCATCGACTTTGGTGGAGGTCTGTATATTCTTGAAGCTTCTGGTTAATTAATTAATAAGAGCAACTGTGACCCTTTAGATGATGTTCAAATTTTATCATCTTGTGTTCTGGATGAGAATGTGGCACTATGGCTGCCATCAATGGAAGTCTCAGGACAGTGGACAGGAGCTGGGATAAAAGGTTATGTGTTGTGGTAGCTGATGAGAAAGAGTAGGTTAAACATTCTTGGGCAACAAAGGCATCATATGCCTGGAAAGAATTTCAGTTTTACTACCCTGCTTTATTTGTTGTACAAGATTTAAAGATCCCGTTCTATCTGGAAAACTTTCACGACTCCTCCTATCTAATTTATTATTCTTTCTCTTCTTTTATAATGTGTTGAGTTTATGGTGATCTTAGCACTTAATGTAGAATACCATAACTGTGACTTTACTTGTGTGATTATCTCCTTAGACTGTGAGCTCCCTAAGGGATAGGATTGTGTTGGATTCTTTTTGAATCTGAATGCCTTGAATGGTACCTAGCCCCTATAAGACATTTAAACTATTTTTAGATGGATAAATAAATAGATGAACTAAAAGTGAAAACTTTCAATTTCTGTGCTATTTGGGCTTGCATGTGTAACTAAATTTATAATAAAGGAAAATAAAATAGGTAAATTAGAGGTTATTTTCAAAACTAACCAGAAGAGTCACTGAATCAACTTGGAAGCCAGAATGTTTCTAGATAATATTATAATAGAAATGCAACTTTGGAGAAAGATAGAATATAGGGAATGGCTCACCCTTGATATATTAATAAGCACTTTGGATTCATGATGCCACTTAAAGTATGCTTAGAATACTCGTTTTATTAATAGCTGCTATGGTTTTCATGCGTGTGCCTTTCCAAAATTCAAATGTTGCAATGTAGTGTGGTAGACCACTAGAACTTACTACTTCTATCTAGCTTTAATTTTGCATCTGTTAGCTAAGTTCTCCCTACCTCCCTACCCTTTGCAGCCTCTAGCAACCACCATTCTACTCTCTACCACTATGTGATCAAATTTTAGCCTCCACATATGAGTTAGAACATGTGGTATTCATCTTCCCATGCCTGGCTTATTCCCCTTAACATAATGTCTTCCACTCTCGTCTGTTTTGCGAACGATGACAGAATTTTATTCTTTTTATGGCAGAATATTATTTTGACATAAAAGTGAATGAAATACTGATATACATCACATTGTGGATGAACCTCGTAAATATTATGCTAATAAAGGAAGTTATATATAAATGATCCCATATTATATGATTGAGCAAAGGACTAATTTGCTCAAGTGAACTGTAGGCTACAGAACTAACAAGAGAAAATGAGACAAAAGCCACAATGAAGTACCATTTCATACCCACTAGAAAGAATATAATAAAAAAAAGGTGGGGGGATAACAAGCATTGATGAAAATTTGGAAAAATTAGAACCCTCATATATTGCTGGTAGAAATGGTTCAATCTCTGTGGAAAACAGTTCTGTGGTTCCTCAAGAAGTTAAAAATAGAATTCCCATATAACACTGCAATTCCATCCCTAGGTACAAACCAAAAAAAAATTTGAAAACAAGTATTCAAACAAGTACATGTACACGCCTGTGCATAGCAGAATAAGCCATAATAGCCAAAAGGTGAAAACGGCCCAAATTTCCATCAACAGATGAATACATAAACAAATTATGGCACTGCATGTACATACAATGGAATATTATTTTGATATAAAAGTGAGTGAAATACTGATATACCCACATTGTGGATGAACCCCCCAAGTATTATGCTAAAGAAGGAAGTTAGACACAAAATGTCCCATATATATGATTCCATTCATAAAATACTCACAATAAATCGTTCCATATAGACATTGTGGACTGGTGTTTTCTAGGGAATAAGGGAAGTGGGGAATGAGAAGAAACTGCTTAGTGGGTAAGGGGTTACTTTACAGTGATAGAAATGCTTTGGAACTGAAGTTGGTTGCAGAGCATTGCGAGTGTACTAAATGCACTGAATCATTCTCTCTAAAATGGTCTGTTTTGTGCTTATGTGAATTTTACCTCAACATTTATTTTTTTAAAATATTGATATTTATTTATGTATTTATGCAAATGAGTTTAAGAAGTGGGGTGGTAGCACACAGAATTTGGATAAGATCTCAAACTTAATTTTAAGAGTAAGTAGATTTCTTTTATAACTAATAGTTTCTTAATCATAGGAACTATAAATGTAGGATTTGAAAGTAAGGTTAAACTGCTCTAAATATGAACAGCAATGCCAAAGACAGTTTGTTTTAATTATAATAACAATAACAATAATAATAAACATCTGGAAAATGCATCTTCAAAGGTTCAATTCCATTAACAATGACCAAAACAATAACACGTTCAATCCTCTATGTCTGCTTTCCATTGCTTTGGAAAGGGCTTCAAGTTTTCACTTTCCTTTTAAGAAATACTGTTGAATTGCTTGACTAAAATCAAAATGATGTTTTTCTATAAAAGAAATAACTGTCTTGCTGCTTTTTTCTAAATTTACTTTATATACAATCTTAGAAATAACATATCTTATCCTAATCTGCCAGCCCCCTCTTCATTATACAGCTATCACCATAATAACCCTTAAGGAGTGATTTAACTTCATAATTATAAGGACTCAAAGAATGATGAGAACAATGTTTTCCTTCTCTCTCATTTCCTCTTGTTAATTTTCTAGCCTGCAATCCGCCTTTCTTTTAATGTTCACTGTTGGGGCCCAATAATGCCCTCTGGTAGAAGCAGGATGAGGAGTTTACTCATGCTGCAGAATGATGAATGTTTCTTCACAGCAGTGGGATGCACAAGCATACTGAATTGATTGTTGGCTTGCTTTCCCCGTTTCCTTTTAAAATTTGTTGTTTAAAAACCTGTAGTGACAAATATTAATTTTGACTTTTTGGAAAATATCAATAGCTATTTTCAGAGTTTGTCTGTAGAGCAATAGTGACTGGGCATACTTTACATGTATCTTCCATTTCACATATCTTCCATTTATATAATTGAATGTAAATGTACATTGTGGTTTTATGGACATGTAAATTCATTGACATTTTATCCCAGAGATTGAATTTAAAACAGTGGATTTTGTATGTGTCTGCTTTTCACCCCCACTACTGGTCCTACTTAATTGGGGAGAAACTTGATTCTGGAAAATTGGAAAATAAATTAAAGTGCAAATAAGGATGCAATTAAGGAGGAAATGTAAATACATTATAAAGATGGGCTCAAATCATGCTAAAGAAAATTGAGATTTTAAAGTGGCTAAGATGAGAAAATACAAGCTATTAAATAAATGCTTTTTGAAAAGTTAGCTATTGATTTGTATCAAAAATAATGTTAAACCCCAACTTAACCCTATACCAAAAACTGAAGATGCTCAAGTGTCTTAAATATAGAAAAGATATGACAGTGCTTGATTGGAATATGAGAAAATAGTTTTATAATGATATATATGCTTATTACTTAATTTTTAGAACTGTAAACTTTGGATTTGGCAATATAAAATTTTAAATCAGTATAGTAAAATATAAAAGAGGAAATATAAGATGCAGGTTTGGAATAAATATCTGTAGAATATTTATTAAATAAATAAATTACCATCCATTATATATGAATTCCTTTCTATACAAAATCCCCAAACAATGTAAGAGCAAAGCATGCAGAGCATGTTATGAAAAATTTATGGTAGGCCACACAAATGGCCAATAAGTACCTGAAAAATGCTCAGACTCATTGAAAATGAGTGAAAAAGAAATTGTTTTACATCAATCAATACTATTTGTTACATATTATATTGGAAAAATTAAAGGATGGATGATATTTAGTATTGAACACGAATGGAAATTAAGACAGGAAAATAAACAAATCATCTTTTGAGGTCTACTTATGTATAACTAAATTTTAAATAGATATAACCTTTTATTAGAAATTCCTTTCAAAGTATTCAAACAAAAGAAAAGTTTGTACATGTGCCCAACTATGATCTGTAAAAGAGTATCAGGGTAACACATTTTAAGATAATTTTTTTTTTTTTTTTAATTACAGACGGTGTCTCACTATTGTCACCCAGGCTGGAGTGCAATGGCACAATCTCAGCTCACTGCAACCTCTGCCTCCTGGTTTCAAGTGAAACTCCTGCCTCAGCCTCCTGAGTAGTTGGGATTACAGGTGCTTGTCACCGTGCCTGGCTAATTTCTGTATTTTTAATAGAGACAGCGTTTCACCAAGTTGGCCAAGCTGGTCTCCAACTCCTGATCTCAAGTGATCCTCCTGCCTCACCCTCCCAAATGCTGGGATTAGAGATGTGAGCCACTGCACCTGGGCAAAAGAAATTTTTAAAAGCCATGAACATGTTCATCGATAGAAGAATGTTTGATTGAACCATGGTACATCTGCATTAGGGAATATCCTGTGCCCTTTACAAAAAATGAAGTAGATTTGTGATAATGTGGCAGTATATTCAGGAATTTTTGTTCCATGAAGGAATATATATATAGATTTTAATTTGCAAAAGATATTTATAGTATGATCTTTTTTTTTGTTTAAAAAATCCTTATGATGGTGTGTGTAGAATATGTACTAACTGCATAGAGAAAAGGCCTGGATGGTTATTCAAATATTTTATCTGATGAACAGAAAAGAATGTATTGAGGAATAGTGAAGCTGACATTTAAACTTTACCTCATACACTCTGAGATTGTTTGATGTTAATGGAATTGTAATAATTTTAAATATGACAAGTGGAGTGGAGAAAAACAAGAGATATGTTTGAGTTTTACCTGTGTTTGATTTTTAAATTGAGATTTTAGATTTTTCATAAATTAGGTGTTCTAGGACAAACTCTCCTAAACATTTAGTTGGCCTTAATAGCTACAGCAATTAAAATGAAGTCACTTTTCAAATTAACCTTTCGATGACATTACAGATTGAAATAAGATGAGTTTATTCTAATAAGGCTTTAAGGCATGTCCTTTGCATATGTGTTTCTACGAGAGAGCTCAAAATTGCAAGGTGTCTAAATCAGAATGTCCTTGAGGGAATATGGACCTACACATCTTCGAAGTGTTGGAGAAATTATAAAAACCAAACAGAAATTACTCACCTTGTGAAAAAGTAATCTTTAAGTGTTACAGATTTCCTTGGATCTTGAAAATAACTTTATTGCATTTCACCTTGCCTGAACTTGTAACTCACAACGCATTCTTTTTTTTTTTTTTGAATGCTATGAAAACTACTCACTCTAGTGTTAAAGCAAATCTTCGATATCTGTACATGGTTTTCATTTATGCGTTTATGCTAACAAGTAGACCATAATAAGGGATTTGTCATTTTGGCTGCCTTTTCTAGCCTTTAATATGAAATAGCATATATTCAAAATAATTTTTAGTGAACAATTTAATTATACTCAAGTTATAAAATATGCTTTCCTAATGTTATATGAACAGGGACTTTAAATATATTTTTAAATAGTTTACAATCATTGTTTTAAAATGAGTGTTTAAAAAGTATGCTTACTCTTTGCCTTTTATTTTCCTTATAATTGGTTGATTGCTATTTTTTTAATCTTAACTACTGAATTTCACAATAAAAATACAACAATCTTTAAAACTTACAGACAGTACTAGTGTGTCTCAGCAGAATAGAAACGTATCTGAATATGTTATAAATTCTCTACTGAAGGGGCCACTTAAATAAAACATTTTATTCATGCATTTATTCATTTTATTCATACTGTTTTCTTCATATGTTTATCTTGGTGAATCAGAATAAATAAGAGAGAAGAGATTGATTTATTACAGAGAACCATCCAAAGATGATGTTGTCTTTATTTTTACTGGTACAAAAGTCAAGCTGGCATGATACTATTCTTTAATCAGTTACTTGGGCATATTGTCATGTGTTTTGTAGATGGAATAGTTTGTTAAAACATAGAAATTATAGAGATATCCTCCTTATTCTTCTCACTTTTCACTCTTTTTGTTTTTCCTAATCTTTAGAACTCTTATTCAAAAAATTTAGACAATTCTAAATTAGTTACTGTTACTAAAGAATTTCCCTGACTTTAAAGGAAATGTTCATTTATGCACCTAAAAGTTATAATGTATGATAATCTGGTTTGGGCAGAATTATAGGCATTTGACATCCCTTTAGTCTTTGTGAATCTTTCTAGAATAATATGAATGCAACAGCTTGTCTGATAATGATCCTATCTACAATAGATGTTATTTTATAGCAGATTATATTTAGTTTATCTATTGCAAATATAGCCTATCTTAGACAGATTGCACTGTGCTGTTGTGAGTTTCTCCCTGTGCTATTCCAGCTGTCTTCTTGAATTTCTGAAGTATTAATAACCAGCATTTGGTGTAAGTTAATTTACATGAAAAAACACATTGTATGAATTGTATGGTTTTCGCTCCTTTCATATATGCCACTCAACCTATATGGTTATGGCCTGCTTTTCTGAATTGAAGAATAATTGCAAAGTGGTTATAAGGTCATTTTGTAAATAAGATACAAGGCATTGGTAATGTGCATATTCTGACTTCAATTCGATGTCTGTCGGTAAACTTGTAGCCTCAGTGTTGACATATTAATAGGAAATGTGTTGATTTGGTTCTCTCTCAAGCTCTAGTCTGATGATTAGCTATTACTTATGACTTAGAAAAACCTGTGTGAAACAAACAAACAACAATAGAAGAAACTATATTGTGGCATGTTTTTAAGTAAAAGTTAATAGAGTCAAAGTAAGGAATATTACATATGTGGCATTTTATGCAAGTAGGAAACAGTCTTATTGGGACTTCCAAAACATTAAAGAGAAAAAAATCACAGCTTTGCAAAATACTCTGTATTTATATCACTTTTCAGAAGACTAATGAAACATTTTACATATTATATAGTATACTATTTAAGGGAATTACAAAAATTGCTACTTTTTTTTTTTTTAAAAAGATGTTCCACTAAAAGAAGATATTAAAAATGATTTCAGATGATGTAGAACTCCTGGCTGGGCAAATGGATTCTACCAGATAGTTTTTGATGAAAATATGGTCAATATTAAGAATACATTTTCAGATATGTTAGGAATTTGTATAAGCTAGATTGCTCCATATAGATAGATTTATATTATAAAGTTTAAGAAGAATTACCAATTGCAGTCAGGTAAACTAAACTTTAGAAATATTAAACATTTTCAAAATTTTAGTCCAAGCTCATTAAATGATTTCTGCACCTTTTCTAGTGCCCTTTACTAATAATGACAAAGGGGGCAATCATTTATTTTGCCAGTGACTGAGGCCTTGAAACAATTGAGTCCATATTAATAAGCTAGGAACCATATTTCTCTAACTATGGAAGAAAACACATATATAGAGGGTAAATTTATTCCTGTTATCATGACTTCTCAATTAAATCCCAGCTCCAATATCTGCACAGTTAATGTCAACTCAAAACTGTTTTTATTACTTGGCCACTAATGTGGTCATCATTTTTCAATCTCGAACGAATGTTTTCACTTCACCTTGAAATATAAATATTATTATATGTAATATAAATATATCAAACATATTAGGTACATTAGTGACTAAGAAAGTTTTCCTTCTTTTTTTTTTAACAAGTAAACTTAAACATGTTTGTCTGGTGGATTGTGTTTGTGAGTGTACGTAGAACATCTGTGGCTTGAACACATGTATTTCCTTCCTCCTAATCTATTTGAAGTATGCAACATCATCCTAAAGAGAGTTTCTATGAAGGCAAAGTTAATCTGAATTTTAACTTTTCTCTCCATGACTTTGATCCTTATAGCACAATTGACTGCAACAGTAGTTTCATGATAAACTTATAGTGTTAAAACCCTTCTCGATGGTGACCCTGTCAAATCTCTTGCAGTTTCTCAGGGCTCCTGTGCTTTCTCCGGCTCTTCACACTTTGCATATTATATTTCCTGTGTCTGAATTACCCTTTTCATATGGTTAACTCTTACTTATCTTTTAATACTCTGCTTTTAACATTATATTAATAAATTCCCCAACTACTTTAAATAGATCTTTTGTGGGAGGTAATAGCAGGCTTCTTCCAAAGCACTGAGTTACATTTTCCTATGATTTAAGGGAAGGACCATACATTTTTTTTTTTGAGTCCTAGACACTTAGGAAGAGCTCGGGTAGATGACTGTAATTTAATTAATTACTTGATTATCCAATTAATATAGCAAATATTTATGCACTATTTAGATCTGTGGTTTAAATATTTGCAATTGAAGTTTATATACACGTATAAATAGCCCTTTTCATTCAACTGCTGCTGCAAATGAGAAAGCATGGGATTTTCTCATGCATGTAATTCATAAGTTTATTTTAGTCAAAGAAATTTAAAGTAAGCCATTTCCTTATAAGTTTTCCATATGTGCAAGATTTATATATTTTTTGTAGCTGCAGAATGATATGATAGTACTTAATGATTCATATTATTGCTATGGTATGGTATAAGATTTAGGGGATTATCTGTGAAACTTCATGTACATTAATTCACTGGCATCACATACTGAGTACTAACTTGGCTTATTTCCCTCTCATTTCTTCGCACTTTACAGTAGACCCAGTCAGGTAGTTGCTGCATTAACTTCTCCACAAAACTGTCTTTCAGATAAATCTCTCTTAATATTGTCCTTACACATAATTCTTTATTTTTTATGTATTGATTTGAAATAATTTTGTTTATCACATTTTCTTGCATCTGGAATTTATTAAAATTGTTTTGAGAATATATTAAATGTCAGGTATGGTTCTAGGCACTTGGAATATGACAGTGAACCGCCACACTTTCCTTGCCCTCAAGAATCTTAGCATTTCAGGAGGAAGACCAAATGAGTCCAGGGAAGTTTTTGTCCTTACCCTGTTTACCCCCTTCCAACTGTTTGCAAATCAAAAATTTTGATTTGCATGTAAGAAAATGAACATTTCTGGCTTGTTCTCAAATCTGCAGCTACAGAGGTCTTCTCCGTTTCATTCAGAGTGTCTGCTTGGCCTCCACCATGTCTGACATCTATTTTACTTATTTTCAGTTCAGCTCTTTATTTCATTGAAGAATGACATTGAACCATACATTGTACCTTTTCTCTGATAGTCTATTCAGGAAAGTTATATTGTTGGTGGCCAAGGGAATCAGCATTAAACAATTCACACCATTTTAAAAAATATTTTAAGTTGATAGAAGGGAAGAAAAGTAGCTCTAAACTAATGAAAATCTAAATTGTTCTATAATAAGTTGATGAGAACTGATCCTATTTGGGATAACAAGATTATTGAATTTTAAATTAGGGCAAGTTAATGAATAAATTAATTATTTGACATGACAACTAACTTCTGGTTCTTTCACAATTCAGGAAAATGTCTCTCATTATATAACTTGGCTTCTTTTGTTTATGGGAAAGTTCTGTGTCCAAAATTCCATTCTATGACTTAGGGAATGTTTGAGATCCCCTCTGGTAGTTCAAATTGTGTTTCAATGGCACATCAAGATAGTAAAACATCTTGTCTTGTAAATCATTGCAACATTTGTGGCTAATGGTCACAGAAGGGGAAAGATATATTTGAAGTACTGCAAATCAGATTCTGACAGTGTTCAAAATGAATCCTAAGATTATGAAACCATAGCACTACATCAAACTTGAATAAGGAAATAAAATATTTATTGAAGAATAGGAAAACCTACTCACTTTAACTGAGAAGAGGTCTTTGTGTCATTTTTTCTCCTTCATCTTTTTCTTCTTTATTTCATAATTCCTACTAGCTTATTCTGGCTTGGTTTCAGAATGAATAGAGGAGAATAATAAAGAAAGTGTAATTTACTTCATCTTTTCCAGTGTTGCTATTGCAAACCAGAGCCAGAAATGATATTCCTTCTTGCTCAGTTTTCAAAAACAAATCATAACGTTATAGAAATTATTATCTAAATGCTTATATCTTATAAGGAACTTATTTAATCCTTACAAGAGTCCCATGAATGATCACATTTTACAGATGAGAAAATTGGGGACTACAGCACATTGTAAGGGGATTATACTCAATAAACACAGCTACTTAATAACCAACTACAAAAATTCAGAGCTTAGAGGTTTTCATGTTCTTGCAAAGTACTAAACACTATGTGCTGTGATAGTCTCAAGCAGAGCAATATTCCAAAAAACTCTCAGTTTCAGAGCAGAGAGACACACACTGATTTCACGGCAAGGCAGAACAAACTATGCCAAAATATAGAAGTCATAGTCATTTATGAGAAAGGCACTTAGGAAGGTTTATGGGCTCAAGTAAGGCTTCCTGGGGACAGTGACACCAGAGCTAGGTTTTGAGGGATGGGTAGGTAGTGATGAGAAGAACGTGGATTGGATCAAAAAAGTGAAAGGTGACATCCAGTGGTGCTACATGCTACAATGCTGTTGTTATTTCTAATCTTACAATGAGTGCAAGGTCAAGGCAATCACAAGAGAACAGATAGAAACTGCCATGTTTGGTTTTGCTTTGGATTGACTGGAGAAGGCAAGGTTAATTAAATGGGGAACATACTTTTCTTTTTTTCTTCTTCTTCTTCTTCTTTTTTTTTTTTTGCCTGATCCAAGCCTTTGACTCTTAAAATATCCAATGATATCCAATGATCATTGTAGAGGTGGACACTCTTCCCTTGAGGAAATAGCCTCACTGTTGATAGCTTTAGTCAAAATCACATAATTTCACTCTGTGAAGGAATATAATGCAGAGTTTACAGGTCAGACTTAAAAAACTAGAATGCTTGGATTGAAATCCTGACTTTAACTATTGTCTTTTAGCAAGAATCTTCACCTCTTTTTGCCTCTGTGTTCTCATTTATAAAATGGGCATACTACTTAATGCCTAGGCATAGAATTTTGTATTTATGGAATGAGAGAAACATGAAAAGTACAATGTCTAGTACATTGTCAGCACTCAATAAATATTAGCTTATTTGCTATTCAACTGCAAAACTACATGGGACTCAACTCAAATATTCAAGCAAATAGAATCTTTATCTAAACTGGGACATGAAAAGTCTTGGAAACACAGATGCATTAGCTTGAATTTGGATATGGCTTATTTGGAGATTAATATAAATCCAAAGAAAAATGTTCAAGAGAGTATGGGCAACTCACATTCTATCTGGATGTTAATAGTTAGCATTCCAACAGTGGATATGGCAGGATGGTAGAGTTGTTCAGGCTATGGCAGAACATGTCAGAACAATGTTTGCATAATAACCAAGGGTAGTAGTGGTGGCTGGCAGGGATGGGCGTAAATTTAACGGGACCCTAACAGGAATAATAAGAATATAGGGAAGCCTCTTCTAGGATATTAACTAGATCAAGTCTCAGTAGGAACCAGAGCCAAATCAGATACAAAAGCAACATGCTGTACTATTGACTGTGAAGTCACTAAAAGATAGAGAAGTTTTCAGCCTAATGAACACAAGGGCATACATTGTACCATGAGGCCCATGAGAACTCAGAACCTAATAGGATAAGTGAAAAATGAATATCTTGGATTGGCTTGCTCACTCCAGGTATACCAGTTGCCTTGGGTAAGAAATATATCTTCTAATTCTCTGTTGTCTCAAATATAACACAAGCTTAGTAATATGTATTTTACAAGGTTGCTGTAAGGATGAGAAAAGATAATGTATTAAAAATGATGCAAATTTTGAAGCATAGTAACACAAATTTTGTTGTGGTTATTGTATTATTTTTATTCCTTTGTGTCTCTTGAGGGTTCATTCTTATTCTACATGTCTCTTCAGAGGAGAATCTTGTGAAGATTTTCTATGTTCTAAAGTGTTTTTTTCTTAATATATCTGGGAACCCTCTTGCTTTTAACCTTACTTTACATACATTTTATTGACTCCAGCAGAATGTTTTTAACTCTCCAAACATCTTCTCTTACTTGGGAACTGTCCTCTCTAATGTAGATTATGTAGTTATTTGAGAAGTATTTATAAGCTTCAGTGTGAGTTAGAAGCACTGTTAGGGCAGTGTGCTTGTGTTGGGGAAAAAAATTAAAAGCTGGGGACTGATTACGTATTTTTCAATTGGAATTGCAATGTCAGAATCACTGTGTTAAGAGTTTGTTTTGCCTTAACTGAATGAAGTCACCTATTCATATTCACCTATTTATATTTACAAAGGTAATTAACTTTCATTTATTTCAACGCAGAAGACCTTCCCTTCTTTTAAGCTCAGCAAAGGATTTAAATTTACTTTGGATCCTGCTGTAATTCGAAAATTTATCTTTGAATAATAAGCAATATACTAATCATGGAAGACTTTATTCTTTTTTTTTTTTTTTTTTTTTTTTGAGACGGAGTCTAGCTCTGTCGCCCAGGCTGGAGTGCAGTGGCGCAGTCTCGGCTCACTGCAAGCTCCGCCTCCCAGGTTCACGCCATTCTCCTGCCTCAGCCTCTCCGAGTAGCTGGGACTACAGGCGCCCGCCACCACGCCCGGCTAATTTTTTGTATTTTTAGTAGAGACGGGGTTTCACTGTGGTCTCGATCTCCTGACCTCGTGATCCGCCCGCCTCGGCCTCCCAAAGTGCTGGGATTACAAGCGTGAGCCACCGCGCCCGGCCGGAAGACTTTATTCTTACAGGATAATCATTTCATGACCTCCAAGTTGAAAGCTCACTTAAGCTAAAAGCATTGATGGTACATTTTTATTTAGTTGTTTTCCTCTGTATAAATACTTCACAACTAACATCCTCTGGTGGATGGCTTTATTGATGTACAAAATTGGTTCAGACTCGATTAAATTCTACTGGCCTGGGGATAAAAATAAACCATTGCCTTTGCATGAAACACATTTACCTATTTATTCAGTGGCACTCACACTTTTTTAACATCATATGGAGTATTATTTGTAAGCTAAACATCATGTTTATAAAATGTAGCCTTTACTTTTGATTATTGTCTGAATTCTTATCTGGAAAAATTGAACTGATCTATGCATATAAAGTCACCTGATCTATGCATATAAAGTCATGACCAATAAATGTGACGGAAGAAATGCGCATGGTTGACATGTTAGCACCCTCAAAATACAAAGAATTATATTGAAACAGCAGGCTTTGACCTTTTCCCCCAATGATATACATATTTTATTTTTGGATACATATCCCCAACTTGCTTTCCCCAAAAGCAGTTTAATTCACACTCTCACCAGCAGATTTTATTGTGCTGGTTTCCACAGATTTTTTTGAGCAGTGGGTGTGCTCAGTCTTTAAAACCTTTTCAAATCTGAGTTATGAACGATAAATCTCAATGTTGCATTTATTTGTTTTTAAAGCAAATGTTATGAATGAGACTATGTATTTACCACCAGGTTTCTTCATTAATAAGTTTTCTTACACTATGATTTCCTTACTTATAACTTTTGTCCATTTTTCTTTTGGGGTGTTAGTCTCTTACCTATCTTTTTTATTAGGCCATTTCTACACTTTAATAGGTAATTGTGTTTCATAACTTATTACATGTTATGAATTTCACTTTTAAAGCAAAAGATCTGTCTAGATATGTGATGGTTAGGTTCTTTCAAAGTTGTGAGTTCTTTACAAAAGAACATTCTAAAAATTCTGGCTTGAGACATTTGAGATTTTTTTCCCCATATGCAACATAGCAATATATAGTTATATGGTCTCTCATTGATCAGGAATTTTAAGTACTGTGACAGGATTTTTGTTTCTTTCATTTGTTTTTTAGTTTTTGGTTTTTTTAAGTGCAGGTATACACAAGTGGATAATTTATAATTTTTGGTTAATGAAAGACTCTCATCATTGGTTCACACATACTCTGTTTTTACTTAAGTAGAGATTTATTTACTTATTTATTGTTAAAAATGCACTGAGCAATCATGAAGTCACTCCTATAAATGAAAACCAGAACTTGACAATTATCTCTAATTTCTCCCTCCATTCCATTCACCTGCCTCTGGCTACTCAAGGCAATCAGCACTCTAAATACACTACTTCCCGTTTTTATATAGTCATTTACCAATATACATCCTTAAATGTATATTCTTTGGTTGTAGTTATGTGTAAAAAAATTTTAGACAAATTAAATATAACAGAATCTATTAGAGCAAAGAACAACCCATGAATTGAACAGTACTGAGAACCAGAAGAGGTTTAGAGAGCTCTGCTCAGCAATATGAGGAGTGTGCTTTAACAGGCCAAATGCAGAAGCAAATTACAGAAACCACCTGATTAGCTGCAAGTAGGCATCTGGCCTTTTGAGCATGGTGTAATGAGCTGGTTGCTTGTGATTGGATGAAACATAGCTGCTTGTGATTGGATGAAACTTGGCTGTTTGTTATACTTCTAAATTAGGTTTCAGTTTCTTACTAATTAAGTTAGTGATATGGTTTGGCTGTGTTCCCACTCAAACCTCACCTCAAATTGTAATCTCCATAATTCCCACCTGTGGAGGGAGGGACCTTGTAGGAGGTGATTGGATCCTGGGGAGTGGTTTCCCGGAAGCTGTTCTCGTGATAGTGAGTTCTCACGAGATCTGATGGTTTTATAAATAGCAGTTTCCGATAGGCTTTTTCTCTTTTCCTACAGCATTGTGGAGAAGATACTTGCTGCTTCTTTGCTTTCTGCCATGATTGTGTTTCCTGAGGCCTCCCCAGCCATGTGGAACTGTGAGTAAATTAAACCTCTTTCCTTTATAAATTACCCAGTCTCAGGTAGTATCTTTACAGCAGTGTGAGAATGGACTGATACAATTAGGTTGCAGTTTTCTACATAGGGGCTCAAGATCGGATGTAGGCTGACTCAGGCCAAATTTGATTTAACAGTTGCTTGTAACTTTATGAAATATTATCGTTATGCTATATGTAATACTTAGGGGAATGTGGTTTTTACTTTTGTTTTAAAGATTCATTTAATTTTTTTGTGTCTAGGTAATTTAAAAAATCAGTCTTTTATAGTGACAAAGTATTCTGTACTTCCAAATGTTACTCATTTTAATACTGAGATTTAAAAAAAAACAGCAGTCATTGTAAGTTCAGAGAATCACTGTCAGGATGTCATCACAATAAGAACTGCTTTTTTATTTGGTTGTAGTGATTTTACTTGTTTCCTCAAACTCATGAGAGTAGCCTTAATTTTGCTTATTATTAGTTTTATTCAAATAAAAGAGCTGGCTAAAATTAAGAGACTAAAATAAAGAATAATTTTCCCAACCAACTCTTTTAATCATACTGCCCAGAAACCCCTCACTGTTTATGTAGACTGCATTCCTACTTCACACAAACAAGGTTACAATTATTAGAAACACCTATATAGTGTTAAACTTACGTAATTAGCCTTACACTAGGCACATTTTTCTCAAATTTACTTTAATCAAGCTATGTTTTAAAAATCTATTAAAATCTGACACATATGGGACTTTGAGCCCGTTTATTTGCTTAATTTAATTGGTTCTAATTAGGAAGTGAACACCAATTAGATAGGTATTAATTGATTGTGAGACATCTGTATCTCGGAAGTAGAACTATAACTATAGTGCTGATTATCTTTTTTTCATCGGTCCCATGACAGCCATAATACCAAGTTTTCTAATGAGAAATAATCTTAATAATCACATAGTCCAGTGGTTTTCAATTCTGCCTGTATATTAGAAACACTGGGGAGTCATTACCCTGCCAGAATTATATTTATAATAATCAGAAACTGGAACAATGCAAATTACTATCAATAAGTTAATAATTCTGTGATATAATAAAGTGGAATATTACCCACCAATGAAAATCAGCATATTGAGTAAGAGAAGCTAGACACAATAAAATACATACTGTATGACTCCATTTATGCAAAGATCTAGAGTAGGTCAAATTAACCTATTATGGGAGAAATGAGAAGATTAGCTGTTTGGGGGCAAGAGAAGGGAGTATTAACTGTTAAAAAGCAAAGGGGAATTTTCAGAGAAGATAATATTCCAAGTATTTTCTAACATTTTATTACGAAAACTTTCAAATACACAGCAAAGCTGAGGGAATTTTACAATAAATATCCATGCCCAAGATTCTACCATTAACATTCTACTGTGATCCTTTTGTTACAAAAGTATCCATTTATCTGTAAATTTACCCATCCTTTGATGCATCAATTATTTTTGTGTATCTCAAAGTAACTGTATTAACATAGGTACCATTTGTTTACCACTTATTACCATTTAGTAGCATCAGCAATCAGCAGGCATATCATTAACTAGAGTTCAATACTTTAGTTTTTATCCTTTTGAGTAATATTTATATGCAATGAAATGCCCGAATGTTGTTTATATTTACAGTTTCGACAAATGAATACACCTGTGTAATCCAAACTCCCATGAATATATACAACATTCCTATTATCACAGAAAATTTCTTTATGCTCTTTCTTGGTATTGGCACTCTCAATACCCGCAGAGGGAATCATTGTTCTGGCTTGTTTGCACAATAGATTATTTTGCTTGTTCTATAATTTCATATGTATGTAATAATACAATATAAAATTGATTGTGTCAAGCTTCTTTCACTCTTCTTGAGATTAATTCATGTTGATATGTGCATTTGCAATCTATTTCTTTTTAATGTTGAGAAATAGACCATTGCATGAATATATCAGCATTTATATACACTCCTATTCATGGACACTTGAAATGTTTCAAGTTTGTGCTGCTATAAATACAGCTTCTTTGACCATTTTTGTACAAGTCTTTTTTTGCGACTATGTTTTAATTTTTATTGGAAAAATATCTACAAGTAGGAGTGTTGGTCACATCACTGGCACGTGTTTAATTTTATAAGAAACTGGCAGACTTATTTTCAAAATATTTGTCTTTTAAAATCTTTCCACTAACAATGTACATGAGTTTCAGTTGCCCAGGAATCCCCAAAATATGTAGTTTTATCAGTCTTTTTAACTTTGTGCATTCTGGTGGGGATGTAGTGACATTTTGTCGTGATTGTAATTTTCATTTCCCTAGTAATAATTTGAGTACTTTTCTTTTCCATATGATCATTGGTTGTTTGTATATCTTTATCCATTTTGTTATTTTTTTACTGGATTATTAATTTTTTTATTCAGTTTTAGAAATATTTTATATATTACACAATTGCTTTTTTGGATGTATATTATGGACTATTTTCTCCCTGTTAATTCATTAAATATCATTTTATGACCAGGCATTTTTAATGAGTTTATCAATTTTTTACTCTCATAGTTGTTTTCTGTGCATTTCTAAGAAATGTTTATATATTTCTGATTCATGAAAATATTCTTTAAGGTTTTATTCTAAAAGCCTTATGTATTAGGTTTAGAACTACTGTCTATCTTGGAATAATTTTCTGTATGATGTGAGGTAGGAGTCAAGGCTCATTTTCTTCACATGGGTATACTGTTTTCTCTGCATCATTTGTTGAAATTTTCTTTTCTCATTGGATAACTTTGGTGACTTTAAAAAAATCAAATGACAATAGAAATGTTCTATTTCTAGAGTTTCTAAGTCTTGGAATCAGGTAATACAAATGTTCCAATATCGTTATTTAACATTGCTTTTGATATTCTGTGTCTAAATTTTGATATATTTCATAAAAATATTTGAATATGTACAGAATCATAGCATCAATGAAGAGAGATAAATTGACTTCTTCTCATGTTTGGATGTCTTTTATTTCTTTATCTTGCCTGATTGCTCTGGCTAGGACTTCCAATACTATGTTGAATAGCAGTGCTAAGAGTAGGCGTTATTGTCTTGTTAGAGTTCTTAAGGAGAATAATTCAGGCTTATGTTAGGTATGATGTTGGTTGTGGGTTTGTCATAGATGGCTCTTATTATGAAGGTCTAATATCCAGAATCCATAGGGAACCTAAACACTTCAACAAGCAAAACATAACTATTGAAAAGTGGGCAACACACATGAACAGACACTTAAAAGAAGACATATAAATGGCCAACAAACATATGAAAAAATACTTAACACTGGTTAATCAGAGGAATGCAAAACAAAACCACAAAGATAAAAAGCCAAAAGTAGGCTGGGCACAGTGGCTCACGCCTGTAATCCCAGCACTTTGGGAGGCCGAGACGGGCGGATCACGAGGTCAGGAGATCGAGACCATCCTGGCTAACATGGTGAAACCCGTCTCTACTAAAAATACAAAAAAAAAAAATCAGCCGGTTGTGGTGGCAGGCGCCTATAGTCCCAGCTACTCGGGAGGCTGAGGCAGGAGAATGGCGTGAACCTGGGAGGTGGAGCTTGCAGTGAGCTGAGATCATGCCACTCCACTACAGCCTGGGCAACAGAGCAAGACTCATCTCAAAAAAAAAAAAAAAAAAAAAAAGCCAAAAATAACAGACGCTGATGAAGGTGAAGAGTAAAGGGAACGTTTATTTCTGATGGGACTGTATGCTTTTGTAGTTGTTCTCTGGTTATTTAGGGAATGTAAATTAGTTCAGCCACTGTGGGAAGCAGTTTGGGGATTTCTCAAAGGGCTTAAAATAGAACTACAATTCGACCCAGAAATCCCATTAGTGGGTATATACCAAAAGGAACATTGTTCTACCAAAGATATACCTGCATGTGTATGTTCAACCCAGCACTATTCACAATAGCAAAGACGAGATAACAACCCAGTTGACCATTAATTGGTCATTAATATTAGTTGATTGAATAAGGAAAATGTAATATATATGTATATATCTCACATATATAATATGTACACCATGTATATATGTGATATATATATCATTATGTGATATATATATCACACACATATATATGTATTTGTGTGTGTATATATACACCATAGAATACTACACAGCCATAAAAAAATCATGTCCCTTTGCAGCAACATGGATGCAACCAGAGGCCATTATTCTAAATGACTTGATTCAGGAACAAAAAACCAAATACCACATATTTTCACTCATAAGTAGGAAGTAGGCATTAGATGCACATGGACATAAAGATGGGAATAATAGACACTGGGGACTAGTAGAGATAGGAGAGAAGGAGGCAGGCAAGGGATGAAAAACTACCTATGACGTAGTATACTCACTACATAGGTAATGGGATCATTTGTATCAGAAATCCTAGCATTATGCAATATATCCATGTAACAAACTTGCACATGTACCCCCTGAATTTAAAATAACAGTTGAAATTTTATGTTAAAGTTTGTCAATTATTTCAAAATTTTTGGGGGGATTGCATTGAATCTGCAGATTACTTTTTGCAGAATTGACATCTTAACCATATTGCAACTTCCACTCAATCCACATATTTAGCTTTTAAATTTCATTCATCAAAATTTGTAGTGTTTGGAATATAGGTATTGCACATCATTTGTTACCCTTGTTGTTAAGCATGTTTTTTTGGAACCTATTGTAAATCAATGTATTTTAAAATTTTATTCTGCAATTTCTGCTGGCAGGGTATAAAAATACAATGACTTCTGTATATTAATATTGTACCCTGTGGCATTAATTTATGTATGCTTAGTAGTTTTGGTGCTACACAGGAATTTTACATACAAAATTATGTACCAATAGACGGTTTCATTTGTTTTAGATCTCTTTTATTTAGTCTCTGTTTCTTATTGCAATGGCTTTTACCTACAGCATGATATTGAGTAGGAGGGGTAAGAATGAGCATCCTTGTTTTTTTACCAATTATTGTGGGGAAGTATTCAATATTTTACCGTCATATGTGATGCCAGCTGTTTTCTCTAAATGTTCTTTACTAATTTGCTGATAATTTTAAAATTATAAATTGGTATTGATTGTTTTATATATAATCTTTGCATCTTTTGAACTAATCATACGGTTTTTCTCCTTTATTCCTTTGTAATAATGATTTACATTAATAGATTTTTGAATGCTATACCAATCTTGCATTCCTGGCACATCCACTAACTTTTCCTCATTATCTGTCTGTTTATATATTGCTGACTTTCATTTGCTTGTATCTTAGTAATAGTTTTCTTGTTTCTATTCATGAGGGACATGAGTACATATTACAATTTTTATATTTTTGTCAAGTTTTGTAGTAGGATTATGCTAGCTTTATAATAAATGGGAATTATATCCTCTCAATTTCTAAAATAATACGTATCAGATTGCTGTTTGTTTTTCTTGAGTATCTGATAGCATTTACAAATGAAGTCATCTGTGCCTTGTGTTTTCTTTGTGGAAAGGTTCTTCATATTCTGTCTCTTCCTGTTTGTCTGTCTCTCTGTCATTCTTTGTATATATCTATCTACACATATACACATGTAATTATAAAGGGCTATTCTGATATACTGTTTTATATTGTGCTACTTTTTCTTGGTAAGTTGTACTTTTCAAGGAATTTGCTCATCTTATCTATGTTGTTAAATACATTGGCATACATTGTATTATATCACAATGATAACATCTATATTGATAAGCCCTATTGTATTTCTGATGTTGGTATCTTGTACTTTTTTCCTTTATTAATCAATATCTCAAAATATTTCTTCACTATCTTCAACTTTTCTATTAGCTAGATTTTGGCTTTGATAATTTTCTTGATTGTTTATTTTATATTTGATTTTCTGCTCACTTATTCTTTAAGTAACTTGCGCTTTAGTCTTTTTCTCTTTTAGCTTCTTAAGGTGAAACCGTAGATCATTGAGTTCAGTTTTCTTGTTTGGAAAAACAAGCATTAAAGCTGAAAATTTCCCTTGAAACATTTCTTTAGCTGTATAACACAAGTGTTTATATGTCTGTTATTCAGTTTGAAACATTTTTTAATTTCCGTTGGGTTTTTTCTTTCACATGTAAATTATTTAGACGCATATTTAATTTTTCAATATTTTGTGGTTTTGTAGATATATTACTGTTACTGATTTCTAAATGTAATTACATATTGAATAACCTTACTGTGACTACGGTAACAAATTATGACAAACTCGATATCTTAACACAAATATGTAACAATACTCTGGGTATCATCCGTCTTGGGGGAAAATTCCTCTTCTGTGGACTTCTGAAAGTAGAAGACAAGTTATCTGCCTCCAAGATACAATGGTTAGAGAGACGTGGGATAACAATTGTAGGAATTACTGTTCCTAAAGGGAGAAAACGGAAGAAAGAAAGGAATCATCAATTCTGATAAATTTTGAAATCTAACTAGACAAATTCCATCAGGTTTCAAAGCCTAGGATTAACTCTGTCATTTGAGACTCCATGCCTGAGCCCAAGATTCTGCCCTTGAAGGTGTTCTTCCTTTTTCTGGAACAAGAGTGCATATTTTCAGCTGAGTAGTTTTATCAGCCTGTTTCCTGTCTGTAAAATTTTGGGAGACCAACAACTTTTTTATTTTGTCTCCATCTCAATCCAAGCTGGTAATATTTCTGGTGACATAACATTATCATTTAGGTATATGATCTGTCTTTAACATAGCACGTACACCTGGAAGAAATGTGTGTTCTGTAGTTGTCTGGTTTAGTGGTCTATAAATATCAATTAGGCCAAAGTTGTTGATTATCTTATTTAGATCATCTGTATCTAATTTGTATCTGCATCTAATATGTATCATTTGTATTTCTAGTTTTAGTTTGTTTTTGTGGGTACATAGTAGGTGTATATATTTATGGATGTTTTATACAGACATGCAATGTAAAATAATTAAATCAGGGACAATGGGGGTATCCATCCCCTCAAGCTTTTATCCTTTGTATTAAGAACAATTCAATTATATCCTTTTAGTTATTTAAAAATGTACAATTATTACTGACTATAGTCACCCTGTTGTGCTATCAAATGGCAGGTATTATTCTTTCTAACTATTTTTGTACCCATTAACCATCCCCAACACTTGCCCAGCCGCCCACTATGCCTCCCAGCCTCTGGCAACCATCCTTCTACTCCCTATGCCCATGAATTCAATTGTTTTGATATTTAATTCCCACACATAAGTGAGAAAATATGATCTTTGTCTTTCTGTGCCTGGCTTATTTCACTTAACACAATGATCTCCGGTTCCATCCATGTTGGAAATAACAGGATCTCATTCTTCTTATGACTGAATAGTACTCATTGTGTTTTCTTTATCCATTCATCTGTTGATAGACACTTAGGTTGCTTCCAAATCTTAGCTATTGTAAATAGTGCTGCAACAAACATGGGAGTGCAGGTATCTCTTCAATATACTGATTTCCTTTCTTTGTGTATATATCTAGCAGTGGGATCGCTGGATCATATGGTAGCTCTATTTTTAGTTTCTTGAGGAACCTCCAAACTTTTCTCTGTAGTAGTTATACAAATTTACATTCCCACCAATAGTGTACAAGGGTTCCCTTTTCTCCACATCATTGACAACATTTATTGCCTGTCTTCTGGATATAAGCCATTTCAATAGATCCATTGTACAACTTGGGAACTACAGTTAATAACTATTGTATCTTTAGAAAATCAATAAGAATAAACTATAAGTGTTCTCTCCACAAAAAAATAAGTATGTGAGGTAATGTTAATTAGCTTGATTTAGCTGTTCTACAAGGCAAATATATTTCAAATGCTATAAATATATTTTTTATTTGCTAAACATTTAAAAATGTTTTTAAAGAAGAGATTAATATGGTACTGTGGTTGGCTTTACTGTGAATCACATTTACAAAGATATATTATAAATTTTTTTGGTTTAATTAAAAATAGTGATATAATACTTTGAGAGGCTGGGTAGGGATGGTTGAGTTGTAAGACTGTTTAATCCTTATCCATCCCTATTTTATTTACTAAAGTAATTAAAAAGTATATACCTGATTCTATTAATGAGCAGTGCAAATACTTTTTAAAACGTAGCGCTAATTTAAATAATACGAGTCAAAAGTGGTGATTTCTGAGTAAAGAGACAAAAGGTTTGGACAAGTGGGAGCAGTAAATTTTTTTTTAACATAACCTGTTTAGTACTATTTCATTTTTAAATCATGCACATTTATTCAATAAAAGTGAAGTGTGTATTTCTGAACACACATATATACAGTTATTCCTTGAACATAGGTTTGAACTATGTGAGTCCACTCATACATAGATTGGTTTTCTGCCTCTGCCACCTCCCCTCAGATTACTCAACATGAAGACCACTAGTTTGAAGACCTTTGTAATGATCCACTTCCACTTAATGAAAGTAAATGTATTTTTCTTATCATTTTCTTTCTCTAGCTTACTTTTTTGTAAGAATACGATAAATAATGCATATAACATAAAATATTCGTTAATCAACTTTGTTATTGGTAAGGCTTCTATTCAATAGTCACCGACTGTTAAGGTTTTGGGAAGTCAAAAGTTATATCAAATTTTCAACTGTACGGGGGTCTGCATCTCTAATCCCTGTTTTGTTCAAAGGTCCACTGTACATACATATATATATATACACATATACATGTATATATGTATGTTTGTGAGTACTAAAATATATATGAAAAATGCATCTGTGGGTTTAAATGAAATTACCCAAGGCGTAGTATAAAAACAGAAAACTCTTTAATTAGATCCCATTTGTCAATTTTTACTTTTTGTTGTAATTGCTTTTGGCAATTTCAACATAAAATCATTGCCCATGTCTATGTCCTGAATGGTATTGCCTAGATTTTCTTCTAGGATTTTTATAGTTTTGGATTTTATATTCAAGTCTTTAATCTCTCGAGTTAATTCTTGTATAAGGTGTAAGGAAAGATTTAGTTTCAATTTTCTGCATATGGCTAACCAGTTCTTCCAGCACCATTTATTAAATAGGGAATCCTTTCCCCCCTTGCTTGTTTTTGTCAGGTATGTCAAGGATCAGATGGTTGTAGATGTGCGGTTTTATTTCTGAGCTCTCTATTTTGTTTCATTGGTCTATGGCCTGTTTTTGTATCAGTACAATGTTGTTTTGGTTCCTCTAGCCTTGTAGTAGAGTTTGAAGTTGGGTAGTATGATGCCTCTAGCTTTGTTCTTTTGCTTAGGATTGTACTGGCTATGTGAGCTCTTTTTTGATTCCATACGAATTTTTAAATAGTTTCTTCTAATTCTATGAAGAATGTCAATGGTAGTTTAATGGGAATAGCATTGAATCTATACATTTCTTCAGGCAGTATAGACATTTTCATGATACTGATTCTTCCTATGAAGCATGGAATGTTTTTCCATCTGTTTGTGTATTCTCTGATTTCCTTGACCAGCGGTTTGTAGTTCTTGAAGAGGTTCTTCACTTCCCTTGTTGCTGTATTCCTAGATATTTCATTCTCTTTGTGGCAATTGTGAATGGGAGTCATTCATGATTTGGCTCTCTGCTTGTCTGTTTTTGGTGTATAGGAATGCTTGTGATTTCTGTATATTGATTTTGCACAGCAAAATAAATTATCAGAGGAAACAGACAACCTATAGAATGGGAGAAAGTTTTTGAAATCTATCCATCTGACAAAGGTCTAATATCCAGAATGTACAAGGAACTGAAGCAAATTTACAAGAGAAAACAAATCAACCCCATTAAAAAGTGGGCAAAGGACATGAACAGACACTTCTCAAAAGGAGACATACATGCAGCCAAGAAACATATGACAAAAAGCTCAACATCACTGATCATTAGAGAAATGCAAATCAAAACCACAATGAGATACCATGTCACACAGTCAGGATGGCAATTATTAAAAAGTCAAGAAACAACAGATGCTGAGAAAACAAGATTGTAGAGAAATAGGAACACTTTTACAATGTTGGTGGGAATGTAAATTAGTTCAACCATTGTGGAAGACAGTGTGGCGATTCCTCAAAGATTTAGAACTGGAAATACCATCTGATCCGGCAATCACATTGTCGGGTGTATACCCAAATGAATATAAATCATTCTATTGTAAATATACAAGCACATATATGTTCATTGCAGCACTGTTCACAATAGCAAAGACATGAAATCAACCTAAATGCCTATCAATGATAGACTGCATAAAGAAAATGTGGCACATATACACCGTGGAATACTGTACAGCCATGAAAAGGAACAGGATCATGTTCTTTGCAGGGACATGGATGAAGCTAGAAGCCATTATCCTCAGAAAACTAAAGCAGGAACAGAAAACCAAACACTGCATGTTCCCAATAGGTGGGAACTGAATAAGAACACACGGACACAGGGAGGGGAACAACACACACTGGGGCTTGTGTGGGGAGTGCATCAGAAAAAATAGCTAATTCATGCCAGGCTTAATACCTAGGAGATGAGTGATAGGGGCAGCAAACCACCATGGCACACATTTACCTATCTAACAAACCTGCACATCCTGCACATGTACCTTGGAACTTAAAAGTAAAAACAAACAAAATCCACAGAGAAAAACGTCTTTCATTATAATCTCAAAGGATTACTTGACTCCTCCAAACAAATAAACTAGTGATTTGTGACAGTAGGTGCAAGTTAACATCCTTTGGCCAAATCTGTCCTTCAGATATGTTTTATTTGGTTACAAAGTGTTTTAAGAATTTTGTATTTATATACATTTTGTCTGACAATGCATTGTTCAATTTAGCACAGCCCTTCACGCTTTCTAGCTTTCAACATCTGACTTACTTTACACAAGAAAGTTCCTTGCCTCATTCCAGAGGCATTTGATTTGCAATTCCTGGGCAAGTGAATACTATGAGGATGGGGAGACAAGGAAATGTCCATAGGAACCTGGGGACAGGGTAAAGGAGATAAAAGTTTCAAAACAGAGTAGATAATTCAATGGTAAAATTAGGCAACTAAAACTCATAATTGGAATTATCACAGACTCTAAGCTAGGTTAGCCACCTTTTTACTTTCAATGCTAACCCCTGCTAATCTTTTGGGTGTTAGCTGATGCTATATATCAAATCCAGTTGAGCTCATTAAATATAATTACACACAGAGAACATTTACTGCAGTCATGCAAATTATAAAGATATACACACACCTATGTTCTATAAATGATTTGTTTTATCTATAATATGGTGAAATTATGGTACATTGTAATGAAGAAATGCAAAGCTTTCCCTAATACTTTAGTCTCAGTTTTCGAACTAAAATCCACTCTAGCTCTATCATACTTTTAATGTAATACTGTCAGTGATGTTGTATTTTAATATTTGCCACCTAGATAAATGAAAATGGCTACAAATTATTATTTTAAATTGTCACAGATGTTTTCTGATTTATCTTTGGAGAAAGTTAATTTTTGTTTTTGGAAAAATTATTGTCTTTATTATGCAGAATTACATCCAAAATTCTTTTCTAAAATGGAAGCATTTAAATTAGTGAGGCGATAGATCACTTTGCATAATATATATTATCTTCTTTCTTGCCAGGGTTTTAACAGGTTATATCTAATTGGAGAAATCTGAGCCAGATCCTGGAGGAGTCAGTGAGCAGGAGAAGGGCCTAAGCTGTACAAATGAGGATCCAGGTCAACAGCCAATAGAAATGCCAGATAGCAACAACTTGTGTAAGGCCATGGACCATGGATAGGCAATACACAGCTTTTTGGCTTATTTTTGTCAGTGTAACACATTGCAACCATGCCGTGTGTGTGTGTGTGTGTGTACATGTGTAGACATGTGTGTATATATGTGTATATGTGTGCGTGTGTATATATATACACACATATATATACACACATATATATGCACATATATAAATGGCTACAATGCCATATATATGCATATAAGTGTATATGTATACACATGTTTACTTAAAGTAATTAAGAGAGGGATATACATTCTTGGTGAAAACCCTACAAGTATGCTTCTAGTAATTTCAGACTAGTTAACTTAGACCAATTTGTAAAATAAAATTTTGTTTTGAGAGTAAAATATAATGTTTCTTTTCTTGCAAAGTGTCGAAGCAAAGACTATGGATTGGAAATGCTCCACTCTTTGCTTAGAAGAGCAACCTATATAGGGTTTTGGGTGCTTGAGTTATGGAAAATTAGAAGCTATGTTCATTTTCATTTGTTCTTATGAGGAAAAATAATGGGGAGAATTTGGAGACTGGATTTTAGCAAGATGTGTCTGTGGCTAAAAGTTTACTGAGATGGTACTTGAATGGATAAGAACATTTCACTGGGCATGGGGCAACTCTCTAGGGGCCTTAACAAACCATTTGTTCAGGGATTCACAAGACTGAAATCAAGATATCAGCCAGCTATATGCTCATCTGGATACAACTAGAGAAAGGTCCACTTCCAAGCTCCCTCAAGTTGGCATTATTCAGTTTCTTGTTTTTGTTGTACTAATGTCCCTGTTTTCTTTGTGGCTGTCAGAGACTGCTGTCAACTCCTAGGAGATGCCCTTAGGGCCCTTGTCACATGGTCTTTCTACAGGCAGTTCACAGTGTGGAAACTGGCTTCTTCAAGGCCAGCGAGAGAAAATTTCTTGTGCTGAATTTCTTTCTTCAGGAAGAACCTAGTCTCTTTTAATGGTTCATCTAATGATTTCGTGCCCACCCAGGATAATCTGTCTTCTGAGTGGCTGAAAATCAACTAATTTGGGACCTATGGCCTTCTAACTGACAAGTCAGTCTAACTTAGTAAGTAAAAAGAAAAAAATGGTTAATGAAATACATTGAACAATACAACATTTTTGTTCTGACCCTTCAAAATACTTTTAAAAATAATAAAAGGAGTATTTCTACTATAGCTATCACTCAAGTGTTACAGTGGGATATAATAATTATCACACTAATCAATTTACTTCTAAAAGGGGGAACATTCCACTTAAACTTGAATCGAATGGCAACATACTTATACGTTGTATTTGTGAAATGTAAAAATTAAAGCCACTACTTAATGGTTACTAATCAGTGACCATTAAAATAGTATTCAGGGCAAATAAACTGAATTAAGTAAAAACATGACCGTTAGTGACTCAAAAATATAATATTCATCAGTTACCTAACCATGTTGTATTAGTGTGTTCTCTCATTGCTATAAAGAAATACCTGGCCAGGCGTGGTGGCTCACGCTTGTAATCCCAGCACTTTGTGAGGCCAAGGTGGGCAGATCACTTGAGGATATCAGTTCAAGACCAGCCTGGGCAACATGGTGAAACCCCATCTCTACTAAAAATACAAAAAATTAGCTGGGCGTGGTGGTGGCCACCTGTAATCCCAGCTTCTCAGGAGGCTGAGGCAGGAAAATCCCAGGAGACCGAGGTTGCCGTCAGCTGAGATCATGTCATTGCAATCCAGCCTGGGCAACAAGAGCGAAATTGTCTCAATTAAAAAAAAAAAAAATACCTCAGACTGGGTAGTTTATAAAGAAGAGAGGTTTAATTGGCTCATGATTCTGCAGGCTATACAGGAAGCCTAGTGGCTTCTGCTTCTGGGGAGGCCTCATGAAGCTTCCAATCATGGCAGAAGGCGAACTGGGAGCAAGGCAACTTACATGGTGGAAACAGGAGGAAGGGCGGGGAGGTGCTACACACTTTTGAAAAACTAGATTTTGCAAGAACTCACTGTCATGAGAATGGCACCAAGGGTATGGTGCTAAACCATTCATGAAGGATCTGCCCCCATCATCGAACCACCCCCCACTAGGCCCCACCTCCAACATTAGGGATTACAATTACTGTGAGATTTGGTAGGGATCCACACCCAAACCATATCACATGTACTTAATAAATGCAGAGGGAATGTTAGGGTAAGGAGCATGTATAATTTTGCCTTGCCTGTCCGAACAGTTGAGACATTTTTGAAAGTGTTTCTAACCTTGATGCTATTTTATAAAGATATATTTTTTTCTGTATTTTAATTTTTTGTTTTATTTCCTTGAATATGCTTTATTCCTCAAACTCCATAACAATTGCTATGTCCCAGGATTCCAGTCTCTGATTTTCCCTTTTGCCTTCAACTATTTTACTGGCAATTCCAGCTATTTCTACATCTCCATTTGCCCAATCAATTACTCATCTCACCAATTCACCTCCTCACCAGATCTGCTCATGTCATGAGGCACTGTAAGCTTTGAGACCCACACTATTGGGGGCATGCAACCAGATTTAGTGCATATGTAAGATTAAATGACAAAGAGAATTGAGCTTGCTGCAGATAGTTAAAATTACTAATCAAATGAAATGACCTTAAAATAGGGATACTATTCTGGATTATGTGGGTAGGCCCAAGGTAAACACAAGGGGCTTTAAGGTATAAGAGGAAGATGAAGGAAGAGAGATAAATTGATACAAAGAACTATAGAGAAGGAATCAGAGCAAGATAGCTGAATAGGAGCCTGCAGCTATCATCTCCCCAACGAGAACACTGAGAAAGCACCTTCATAAGAACCACAAATCAGCTTGCATACCAAGTTGGTTACAGTGGAATAGAGCAACAAGAAGGCTTCTGGGGTCCCTGATTCCAGGCCTTGGCTCCTGGATGGCAGTTTTGCACTTACCCTGGGCCAGAGGGGAGCCTACTGTCCTGAAAGGAGAGGCTTGGGACTGGCCACATTCACCAAAGCATATTGAAGACCCCTTAGGCCTTGAGTGAACATCAGTGGTGGCTCCTGAATGACAAATGAGTCAATGAAGAAATTAAGAAATTCATTTATTGAAACAAATGAAAATATAAACACGACTTACTGATACCTATGTAATATAGTGAAAGCATCAGTAAGAGGAAAGTTTATAGCAATAAGCACCTACATCAAAAGCAGAAAAACTTCAAACAAAGTAATGCTGCATATTACATAACTCAAATAGCAAAAGCAAACTAAACCCAAAATTAATAGAGCAAAAATATAATGAAGATCAGAGCAGAAATAAATGAAATGAAAAAAAAAACCACTTAAATGAAAAGTGATTACTTTGAAAAGATAAAATTGACAAACCAAACCTTTAGCTTGACTAAGAAAAAAGAACTAAATAAAATCAAAGATGAAAAAGGAGGCATTACAATTGATTCCACAGAAATTCAAAGGATCGTTAGTGACTATGAGCAACTACTTGCCAATACATTGGAAAACCTAGAAGAAATGGATAAATTCCTAGACACATACAACTTACCAAAAGTGAACCCTCATACACTGATGCTGGGAATGTAAATTAGTAAAACCATTATGGAGAAGAGTTTGGAGGTTCTTTAAAAAAACTAAAAAAAACTAAAAGTAGATCCATATGATCCAGCAATCCCACTGCTAAGTATACACTCAAAAGAAAGGAAATCATTAAAGAGATAACTGCACGCTCATGTTTACTGCAGCACTATTCACAATAGCCAAGATTTGGAAGGAAGCTAAGTGTTCATCAGCAGATGAATGGATAAAGAAAATGTACATATACATAGTGTAGTATTATTCGGCCATAAAAAAGAATGAGATCCTGTCATATGCAACAACATGGATAGAACTGGAGGTCGTTATGTTAAGTGAAATAAGCCAGGCACAGCAATACAAACCTCACATGTTCTCACTTACTTGTGGGAGCTAAAAAATTCTAAGCAATTGAAATCATGGAGATAAAGAGTAGAATGATGATTACCATAGGCTGGGAAGGGTAGTGAGGAGCTGGGAAGGTAGGAGACAGTTGGGATGGTTAGTAGGTACAAAATATAGTTAAAGAATAAGATCTAGCATTTGATAGCACAACAGAATGTCTACAGTCAACAATAATTTATTGTACATTTTAAAATAATGAAAAGATAATTCCATTTTTTGTAACACAAAGGATAAATTCTTGAGGTAATGAATACCACATTTATGATGTGATTATTATACATTGTATGCCTATACTGAAATATGTACCCCATAAATATATACAATTACTCTGTACCCACAAAAATTAAAATTAAAAAATAATAAAGTTAGATTGTGGTGATGGTGTTACAACCACGTGGATATACAAAACACAATCATATACTTAAATGTGTGAATTATATGGTATGTAACTGATAATAAAGCTCTTTTTAAAAGATCTTTTGATAAAATAGAGTTATAGTGAGACAGTGTTGTGGGCTTTGAAGAAGGAAGATGTGTCTATGTGCTAGGGAATGTACGCAGTCTCCAGAAGCTAGAAAAGTCAAGGAAAGATTCTTTACTAGAGTCTCCAGGAGGCAACCTAGTCTGCTGATACCTTGACTTTAGCCCAGTGATACTTGTGCTAGACTTCTGAAAAACAAAACTGTAAGGTAATTGTGTTGTTTTAAGCTACTAAGTTTGTGGTCATTTATTATGGCACAATAGAAGATTAATAAACTCCCCTTGCAGTTCTGCCCTTTTTGCTCCCATTGATCCTTCCTGGCTCTGGCCAACGTTGGTTTCTCTTCCATGTCTCGCTCAAAGTACTTCACGTTATTCTTGTCTACAATTAGCAAACTTACCTTCTCTAATTCTTTTCTTTATTTCATCTCCTTATTTTAAATGATTCTGAGTTACCAATGCTTGGGTTAAACCAAAGACTAATTACTGACTATATAAGCATTTTACAAGAATTCTTTCATGTGACCGAATATGCATCCAGATTTCAGAATAACTGCTCTGTCTGAAAACTGGGTCTCCCCTCAATACTGTTTTTAAAGTCTTCTTCCTTTGGAAGCTCTTTCTGAAGCAACAGGAGCTGTTAATATTTTGGTAATTAAGTATTGCTGCTTCCAAAACATTTTAAAAAATAATTTCTTCAGTGAAGCTCGTGCCAGTTTGCTTTATGTCCTTTTTTCCCCTTTGCTCTTTTGCTATCTTCTATTTCTAGGTCCTTACCTAAATTAATTTCAATTTTGAAACCTATAATTTTCTTTTCATTCTAACTCCTGGCATAATTCTACGATACTTCAATATCACCACCTGAGGAATATATTATTCTCCCTTTATTAATCAAGGCTGCCAGGGAATGATTCTTAAACAGGGAAGGGAGGAGTATGTTGAGATTAACCATTGTAGACATTGCTTCGGGTCCTCTGGGCAGCCAAAGTAGTGAAAGAAAAAAAAAGATTGTTCTGTATTTTTGATTACCATTTCCTTTCTATCAATTATGTGCTCTTTGTCTTTTGCCATGATTTTGTTATTTCACCCTTCATCCTGAAAACAGTATGTTCTTTAGATCATTGGCATTCCCTGTTCCATAGACCACGTGTGTGTTCTCAGAGGGTTCAGTAACTCATGGAGTGGCATTACATTTTATTTCATCGAAAGTTTCTTTCTTGGTGGAGTCAAAGGCACATTCTACATTTCTATAGTGGCTGCCCTTCAGATTCAGAGAAGCGATTGCCAAGTTGAGGTAAGATTCAGCAATTCCAGGAGAAAGCAGGTCAGGGAAGAGGGACATAGTCCATAGGTTTCTGAGCACTGTTGCTGCACATGTTGGTTTAATACCATGCAACCTCCAAAGTCTCATTCATGGTCAGCTGGGTCAATAGTTGCTGCAATGGAGATCTTCCATCTCTATTATTTCCAGATTTTTCTCCATTTACCTAAAGAAATTTTCCATTAGTTCACAAAGATGGCCAGCTTTTCTGGATATGACTTAAACACACTTTGACAATCCAAATTAAAAAATAATACTCGTGACCTCTAAGCTTTCTTTACATGTGACTCCATGTTGCCATCTCTTTTTAGGCTAGGGTTTCCATCTATCCTCCATTTCTATTCATTTCTTTTAAAGATAATTAAATAATTTGTCATAATACAGAACTGTTGTGTCAGCCTGGGGCTTGTGTTCCTATCTGACATCTTTTTATTTATTCAACTTTGCTCTGTATCTAAGAACAAGAAAGTGTTTTTGTTTGTGGTATGTGGATGACACTGTTTATGCAAGAGTTTCCTAACTGTGAAAGCTTTCTCTTCTCATTTTATTTTTTGTTTTATTGTGACAAGGCTTGGACACCTTCTATTACTGAGCCATCATTTTCTCAGAATTCCAAGGAACATTCTGAGAAGATAATGTAACCCAAAAAAGATCTCTTAAAAATCTGTTGGATAAAAATTGAAAAACTAGTCATAGATTGTTCAATCATCCAGGGCTGTACAGATATGAGACCAATGTGAAACTGTAAGGTGATTGTATGAATTAGGAAAACATTATACTGACCTTGAGGGTTAAGTCAAAAGGAGTGTAAGGGAGATGGATAAATCTCAACCACACAAAGATTTTGAGCCAAGCCATACTAGCTAAAATAGTTGCTACTGTAGAGAATATGAAACACTGTATGAGACATATGGAGTGAGCAGTTTCTCCATGAAATTAACTGAAAGCTCTTTGGTGAGAAAAGCTGATTCTAGAGATGTAAAGCTGTTTTGCAGATGTTTTATTAAAATTCTACCATCCCCACTTGAGCAGCTGGTAATTTGCCTTTGACATAATAAATGCAGTCCTTCAAAACTTATATTCAACTTATAGGTGCTGCTGACAAGTACAATTACACACAAGTTGTTAGGATTCTTAGTTCCCATAAATGGGCATTGACAGTGTTGCAAGTTAGTTTTGCAGTGGTTCAGACCCGGAGATATTATATTTGGTGTGCAAACTTTATATTGAATGCTTTGCAAGTGAATTTGCTAAGCGTTAGTTCCACGCCATGAAACTCACCAGGTTTCCCTGCAACACAGAAGTATAAAGAAATTATTAATGTATTGGCCAACAATAATAAAGATTAACAACAAACAACAAAAAACATGAGTTCACTAAGAAGATCAGGTAATAGGAAATATTAACACAATTATAATTTACAGATATTTTCTTTTTTTATGTTTATCTTTTTTATTACTATTATCATTTCCTTCGGTACACACTAGTTTGGTGAGACTTGGAGAAAGGCCAGGAATAAGCCCAAATTCAAGAAACAATTTCAGGATTAACAGATACATGGATAATAGAGAATTGACAAAAGATCATGCCCATTTTACCAATGAGAAACTGGTTGGTTAACTTGGGTTGCAAACTGAAAGCAGATTTATACTAAACTGGCAGGTGTCTCCAGATCTTAAATGCAGATCTCTATCTCTGAGCTAATCTGCCTCTAATCTTCAGTGGCATTCCTCTGAATTTTTCTCCCTCAAATAATCTATACATTATTAAATTTTGTTTATACTGCCATTTTAAGAAACACGTTTTAAAACTTTAAACATGGGAATTCTTTTTCTTTTCTTTCTTTTTTTTATTATACTTTAAGTTCTAGGGTACATGTGCACAATGTGCAGGTTTGTTACATATGTATACATGTGCCATGTTGGTGTGCTGCACCCATTAACTCATCATTTACATTAGGTATATCTCCTAATGCTATCCCTCCCCCCTCCTCCGCCCCACAATTTACAGATATTTTCAAGGAAAATATTATGTTTTCTCCCTATAGTTAGTATTTTTTACTTACAATCCTGACATATGTAACATAGTTGTTAAGAAACATCGTCACACCCAGGTTAACATTTACTATTCCATTATTTTCTAATTATATTTGTCTTTTTCTACAACTTCTCATATTAATGAATTAAGAAAACAAATTTCTATCTGTAGCAATTACATAAATTTCCTGTAAACAAGTGCTAGTAAAAAGTAAAAACAAAAATAGGGAAAATCATGGAATAATCAAGTAACTATCTTGTGGATACCAGATTTTCACTAAGCCTATTTCAGCAAAAAGGGACTACTAATGGGGTTTTTTCATGGTTGTAAAATATTTAGTCAACATTCAGGAAAATACTCTTCCAAAACTAGGTTTTCTTATATCCTAGATATACTACTCTTTTGTTTGAGATACAACATTAAAGAAAAACAAAACAAAAAACTTATAGACAGTTTTAGGAGGGATAATTGATATTCAAGGATAATACAAAATTGGCCTATTTGATCTGCCAAGTAGGCCAACTGAATCAAGTGAATTGCCCATATTACTACCCAACATGGGTCAAGTGAGAGCTTGCTTTATTGTTTTCTGTATGTGGTTCTCAATATAATGTTTCTGACTATAGCAGCTTTGAGGACAATATAATTATGTCATTATCCTTTGGGAGATAGTGCCTACAAGAAAAAGTATAATCCAGATATGTGAGTACTATATATATATATATGTCTTCTTTTGCAATTACCTGTGGAAGCATTTGTTTTAGAAAAAAAGATAGAACTCACCAGGAGCTCATGAATTTAGATTTTTAATATCTAATGTTGAAAGTTCTTTAATAATTTTGTTTACCTGGTATCTATATGTACTGGCATCTAAACTGACTTAAACATTTTAGGTCCATTTTTATTAAGGGAAGCTCACAGTGTAGATATTACTGAGATTAATATAGTCCTTTAAAATGCTGTCATAAGAAGATATTACAGAAAATAAGCACATACCATCTCATGCTCTTTAAACAGGCACAATTTTAGGTATATATATGGCTTATGCTAAGCTCCATGAATACAGGTACTTTGCCCCTGTGCTCACCACTGAATACTTAGAGCTTATAGAACTTGACAAATTTAGATTTTCTGACATGGCATTGGTTTTCATTGAATTTTTAGGAAATGCATTTACCATCTCAAGACTTTTTGTCATGTCTTTTGGAAACTCCGCCCAGCATAAATACAAATTAACATTTCGCTGAAGTATTTGTTTTATTGTCTTAATTAGACTCTGCCACAGGGAAAGCCTTTTATTTGAAGATGCTCCAAAAGGAGTGGATGGTTTTCCTCTTTGTGGTAGTTAATATTTAGTGTTAACTTGATTGAAGAATGCAAAGTATTGTTCCTGGGTGTGTCTGTGAGGATGTTGCCAAAGGATATTAACATTTGAGTCAGTGGACTGGGAGAAGAAGACCCACTCTCAATCTGGGTGGGCACCATCTAATCAGCTGCCAGTGTGGCTAAAATAAAAGCAGGCAGAGGAACATGGAAGGACTAGACTTGTTGAGTCCTTCAGTCTTCATCTTTATTCTGTGCTGGATGCTTCCTGCCCTCAAACACTGGACTCCAAGTTCTTCAGCTTTTGGACTCTTGGACTTACACCACTGATTTTCCAAGGGCTCCTGGGTCCGTGGCCACAGATTGAAGGCTGCACCATTGGCTTCCCTACTTTTGAGGTTTTGGGACTTGGACTGGCTTCCTTGCTCCTCAGCTTGCAGACAGCCTATTGTGGGACTTCACTTTGTGATTGTGTGAGTCAGTACTCCTTAATAAACTCCCATTCATATATACATCTATTAGTTCTGTCCCTCTAAAGAACCTTGACTAATACACCATTTTATGGACCACTGGCTATCACTCTGATAATGCTTATTCTCAGCTCTTATTACTATATAAAGCTCATTACGCACATACTCGTTTTCATGTAAATCTTTTTATTTGCAGTTATGCCATGTGATTATAAAAAATGCCTCCTCTAAGAAATATTATCTAGTTATTATCTACTATTCACCAGTGCTTCATCCCAACATCTGTCATGACTTATGGGACTTCTATAGCTATGAAGATTAATCTTGTAACTTTCATGCCACATATCCCTAACTTTCAATTTTTTTTTTTTTTTTTTTGAGATAGAGTTTTGCTCTTGTTGCCCAGGCTGGAGTGCAATGGCACGATCTCAGCTCACTGCAACCTCCACCTCCCAGGTTCAAGCGATTCTCCTGCCTCAGCCTCCCGAGTAGCTGGGATTACAGGCACCTGCCACCACACTCAGCTAATTTTTGTATTTTTAGTAGAGATGGGGTTTCACCATATTGTCCAGGCTGGTCTTGAACTCCTGACCTTAGGTGATCTGCCCGCCTCAGCCTCCCAAAGTGCTGGGGTTACATGCATGAGCCACCGTGCCTGGCCTTAACTTTTTCAACTTTAACAAACTTCACTTGCACAAAATTCTGCCTCCTGTGTTCATGTTTACATGCCAGTCTTTGACACCATCCAGGATTTCATCGATTTTTGAAATTATAAACTATAGCACTCATAGAACTTCTTACATAGTGTAGAGGTTGCAATTTTCTATTTACTCAATTAAATTACTATAAAATCTCAGAAAGGATGAAAATTCATAACGATACCAAAAACAAAGAGTGGTGGAGGTAATCAAAGACACAGATGAAAGGAGAGGGAATGTATCATGAAGTTAAAACTGGAGTGAGAACACCCTACCCATACTTTCCGCTTAGCAAGCCTAGCTTTTATGATGAAAATGCTAACTGCTAAAAGGCAAAAAGACACATTACAGTTTTTCACATGTGAACAGATAGAAGTAGAAATGAGTAGGCCTATTATTTCCAGAAGGATCTGTGTGTTTTAATTCTGAATACCATTAAAAATAGAAAACAGATATTTTATACCATTTTTCCTGTTTACAGCAGCATTTATGTCCAAAACTTTGTCCTTCTTGAATCTTACATTCGTTGTCTTTAATGATGCAGAATTTTTTCCTTTTTGGTTGTACATATACTCTGTTTTTCATTTTTGAGCATGTGGAAATCTAAGACTGTTTTCACCATAAAGAGAAGGTGTCTTTTTTCATTCCTTTTACTATCTGTGCTGGAATTTTCCTCTTACTCTTAATCACTTGAAGTACTAATTGATGTGTAAAGTGTCTAACCCCATTTCTGGAATACAGCTTCTGTGTATACTAAGTAAGTCTCTTTATATGATATTGTGTCCGGAATTGGTGGGTTCTTGGTCTCACTGACTTCAAGAATGAAGCCGTGGACCCTCGTGCTGAGTGTTACAGCTCTTAAGGTGGCGCGTCTGGAGTTTGTTCCTTCTGATGTTCGGATGCGTTCAGAGTTTCTTCCTTCTGGTGGGTTCGTGGTCTCGCTGGCTCAGGAGTGAAGCTGCAGACCTTCGCGGTGAGTGTTACAGCTCATAAAAGCAGTGTGGACCCAAAGAGTGAGCAGTAGCAAGATTTATTGCAAAGAGCGAAAGAACAAAGCTTCCACAGTGTGGAAGGGGACCTGAGCGGGTTGCCGCTGCTGGCTGGGGCAGCCTGCTTTTATTCTCTTATCTGGCCCCACCCGTGTCCTGCTGATTGGTAGAGCCAAGTGGTCTGTTTTGACAGGGCGCTGACTGGTGCGTTTACCATCCCTGAGCTAGACATAAAAGTCCTCCACGTCCCCATCAGATCAGTTAGATACAGAGTGTGGACACAAAGGTTCTCCAAGGCCCCACCAGAGCAGCCAGACACAGAGTGTCAATTGGTGCATCCACAGACCTTGAGCTAGACACAGGATGCTGATTGGTGTATTTACAATCCCTGAGCTAGACTTAAATGTTCTCCACATCTCCACCAGACTCAGGAGCCCAGCTGGCTTCACCCAGTAGATCCTGCACCGCAGCTGCAGGTAGAGCTGCCTGCCAATTGTGCTTGCACTCCTCAGCCCTTGGGTGGTCGATGGGACTGGGCACCATGGAGCAGGGGGTGGCGCTCGTCGGGGAGGCTCCGGCGGCACAGGAGCCCATGGAGGGGGTGGGAAGCTCAGGCATGGCAGGCTGCACGTCCCCAGCCCTGCCCCACGGGGAGGCAGCTAAGGCCTGGCGAGAAATGGAGCACAGCGCCGGTGGGCTGGCACTGCTGGGGGACCCAGTACACCCTCCGCAGCCGCTGGCCCGGGTGCTAAGTCCCTCATTGCCCGGGGCCGGCAGGGCCGGCCGGCTGCTCCTAGTGCGGGACCCGCCAAGCCCACGCCCACCCGTAACTCCAGCTGGCCCGCAAGCGCTGCGCGCAGCCCTGGTTCCCGCTCGCGCCTCTCCCTCCACACCTCCCTGCAAGCTGAGGGAGCTGGCTGCCACCTTGGCCAGCCCAGAAAGGGACTCCCACAGTGCAGCAGTGGGCTGAAGGGCTCCTCAAGTGCCGCCAAAGTGGGAGCCCAGGCAGAGGAGGCGCCGAGAGCGAGCGAGGGCTGTGAGGACTGCCAGCACGCTGTCACCTCTCAATATGGCATCTCCTTAACTTCTCCCTGGTATGAATAGATTGTTTTTTCCTGTAAGAGTTTTAAGCAGTCTGAATTTGCTATTTTATGTTTTATAGAGTGCTTACTAGAAGGAACAGTAAAATTACTGCCCCAAACTACACTATTCAACTCCTATCACTTTTACCATTTGACTTGAGTCTTCATCCACATGAAAGGACTGAGAATTGCAGTCCTAAAAAAATTAATGAAAAGAATGGAGGTATGAACTTGCTCTAGCTATGCTAGAAATCACTTTTACACAGTCTCTGCTCTCCCCTCAGGCAGTCAGTGGTCCAGGTCTGTGAAGCAATAAGAATATAACATAACGGTTAATGGTACAGGCTTCTGAGTATGATTATTGTGCTATTGCATATGAGTCCTAATAGAACTAGTGACCTAATTACTTGATTTATGAACTTGCCTGAGTCTCTGAGCCCATTAGACCTTTTCGTTGCCTGATGCATGAAATGTCTATGATAATATACATAAGAATATAAGATAGTGTATGTATGGCACTTTGGCCATTAGGCCAAGGATGTACACTTGACCCATGATGGGATTATAAGAATCTTCGAGAATATTAGACTTGGTTATCAGTGACATGGTAGCTTTTCTCCACTGTGGCAAGAACTGTAACATGGAAACTATGGTATAATCGTACCATAATCTGTATGTAATGCATACAAAAATACAATTAGAGAAAAGAGAGAAGACCTAGTGTTCAAAAAATCAGTAGAATGACTACAGTAAATAGTAATCTATTATACATTTCAAAATAGCTTGTAGAGAATAATTTGAATGTTTTCACTGTAAAGATAAATGTGTAAGGTGGTGGATATTCCCAATTACCCTGTTTGATTATTACACATTATATAAATGTATCAAAATATCACATAAATTCCCCAAATTTGCACAATAACTATTATATATCAATACAAAAGAATAGGTTAAGATAGTTGATGATGACAGATCTCAAAATAGTGATAACCTCTGGGGAAGTACTAACTGGGAATGAGCACAAGGTAACATTCTTGAGCTCTAGAAATGTTCTGTACCTGAACTTGTAGTTGTTTCATGGGTTTGTGTATGTGTGCAAATAAAATGACATTGAGTTGTACACTTGATATAAATAAACTATATTATTTGTATGTACTTAAAAAGAGAATAATCAGATGTGCAGAGCGAAGACAACATAAGAGACTGAAAAAGCATCTCGACAGTTTTCTAGGTCCTGGCTCCAGTCACCCTGTGATCCCTGGCAGATCCCCACCTTTGGGTTCTGTGAGATAGATGTGTTTTTTAATGACAGGTTTATCCTAGTTCTATTCCAATTATATGCTGAAAACTAGCTCCAATTTGCTTCTATCCCTTGAGAACAATCCATGGTACCTAACACATCTATCTTTTTTGTGCATCTGAGTTCTAGACACACAGTTCTTTTTATATTACCCTGTGTTCTTGTATTCCTCTGAATATTTACTTGCAATGCAAAATGAACAACCAAAGAGTACTATCTAATGCTCTTTATTCATTTATATACTCATTGAAATTGTATTTCCTTTGTTGTTTAGATGAACTAGCTCATTCATGAAGTCTTCCTCACCCATGAAGTTTTTCCTAGTTCCTCAGTTGAATTAACTGCCCTTCCACTATGTACACATGGACATATGTACCTACTCTGTGGAAGTTACTTAATTTTGTGTCACATTATAATTACTTAGACTTGCTAGTTTCTGACTCCTTGAAGGACAGGGACATTTCTTTTTATTCACTTTGATGTTCCCTTTGAACCTAATACATTTGCATATAATGTGTATTCAATAAAACATTATATATACGAATGATTATATAAGAAAATCCATTGGCACAACCCTTTAATCATCACTTTCATCACATCTAGTCAGAGTTAGTTGAAGCCTAACTATATTTTGTGTGTGTGCGTGTGTGTGTGTGTGCACACAATAGTATATCATAGAAGAGCAAGTAAATATCTGTAGTTGAGTGATGAGAAAAAAAGCAAGTTAAAAGTCAAATCAGCAAGTTTCATTCAAGCAACTGTAAGTGGTATTCCAGGAACATAAAGCATAAAGTTTGATGAGGTTAGTAATGATAGATGAGGAGGGCAAAATAGCCATGAGCCAGGTAAAAGGGGGCCTTTTATAATGCAGTAAAGAGAAAACAAATTGCCAAATTTATGGAATGTAAATTAAGTCATTTGCAGGTATATTTACTTTTCCAGGTCACTGAAAGAACACTGAATGAATGTGGCTGTAATTTTAAAGATAGTGCCTTAATGGCCAGAGAGACTAATTTGGTTCTGTGGCATCTAGATAAGGTGATCTACTTTTAGTAGCACAGATTGATTCAAAATTAAAGAGGCTTTTAAACACTGAATTAATTGCTTTAATTTTTTATGTCTGAGTGTAGATGTGCTATATCCACTGTTGAATTTCAGTCCCTGGTCATCATCCTCTGGGCAGGAACCCTAAGTTCAAAGGTACTCAACTGGACAGAAAGAACTGTTTTCCATGTAATACATAATTATGATAATTATGTAAATGTATGTGTTCCTAAAAGTTTAGTAAGCTGCAAAATAAGACAAGATTATGCAATGGCAAGTTTATTTACTTGTCTTTCTACTTCATTAATCTTTCTTATCTAAATGAAAATATACAGAGAAAATTGCTCCTCCTTGTTTCTCCTGAAAGTTGTGTTGAAAGCAAAGTTTTCATCAGAAATGCTGAAGTTATTTTATTTCTCATTGAGGATAATGACTACAGAACTTAAACGGTTACTGCATAGTGTAAAATAAGAATAACTTAGCATAATATAAAGTTTTGTCATTTTTATGACTTCTGGGCCATTGATATTAAGATATTACTGCTGAAACAGTGACTCTGCATTGGAGCTAAAGGACCTGAATGAAGAGGTTGGAAGGTCAGAATAATCTATTATATATAATTTTTTTCCTGTTTACTTCTCAGGAAATTTTTTAAACTTTAAATGGTCTGTCAAACACATATTTTGTGATTATCACATTTAAAATGTGTAAGATAATAAATCAACAGAGTACATTGTATAGTTGATCCCTGAAGTAAATTTTACGTATCAACTAACAGTGTGACAAATATAGATGACTATATAGAAATCTATAAATATATGCATATTTATAAAATATTTATAAATTCATAAAAATTATATATATACACATTCCAGACAGAAACCCATGAAAATTCTGAAATTTCAGTATTTTGAATACATCTATAGAATCATCAATATCACTATGTTTTATAAACTTTTTCTATTTTCTATATCATGAATTAAAAAATAGTGTTATTTCTCATTTTGACTAGCTTGTAAAGCATGAGGTAAGATTCAGCTGTTTTATAAAACCAGGTACACATTAATTAATTAAATTTGAAATTTACTTCTATACATTCTTAAATATAAAGATTGCATGTATGTCAAAAGTCTTGCCTACATTTGTATGTGTATTTGTGTGTTTGGGGGCTTTTTTTTTTTTTTTTTTTGCAACTGGTAGAAAACTGACTCAAAATAGCTTAAGAAAAAATGAGACTGCATAGGCTAAGGGCAGGGATACAGATGTGATGCATGGATGTCTGGACCCAGAGATTTTAGTGCCTTCCGGGAGCTCTGTGGTTAATATTTTATTTTATCTGAGTGTTGAAGTCATTTTTCATTACTGCCAAGGATTTCCTTTACTTGGCATGAAGCAAAACCTGCCAAAATGTCAGATACTCAAACATCAGAATGCTCACTGTCTTATAGAAACATGGTGTCTCTGGTCCAAGTTAAAAGTTTATCTTGGAAAGGGAAATCATCAGAGTTGAGTAAGGAAAGCATAAGCTACCTAGGCAATCAATATAGAAAGAAGTTTAATTTAGGAAGGTAGAGGTTTATAAAACCTTTGCAATTCAGGAAAAAAACATAGAAAACCAAATTTTAGGAAATTGAGAAGAGCCAGAATAATAAAAAATCTATTACCTGCGATTTCTGCTTCCTATAAGCACTTAATTGGATTCTTCTCAGAAAGATGTCCAGAAATTGCTGGCAAAAATCTATGTCTGCCCTCTCTCAATACCAATGCACCTACATGTGGCTATCTCTAGGTAATAACAATGCATCTTTGCCTTCTACTCTCCGAATAATTTGCAAATATCCCTCTTTGTCAAAATACAACTGAGGTTCTACTGGCAAGGGGATTTAGAAATTGCAGTTTTCAGGTTTTGTGCCCCTGTAATACAGAGAAAAACTTAGAATGGTGGGGCATTATTGAATATCAGCAAACAATCTCAAGCACAAGCCTTATCTTTCAATATTCAGCATCTAAAAACACACTTCCTATAATATTTTCAACTAAAATATGTTAGTGATAACAAGATGTAAATAATCCTTGTATAGAAAAAGATAAATTCCACCTTCTTCCCAAAGTGTAGAGACAAAATGCCTTTTTTTCTCCCTGATTAATTCCTGGATGATTTTGATTTCTTATTCAGTCAAAATCACTCTTTGGTCTCATGTAAATTGATGACAATTTAAATGTTAACCATAACCAGTTTATGTTAAAATAAATATGAGAGGAAGGTGAGAGTGAAAATAAAATCAATTAATGTATTTAGAAATAATCTATGTGACAAGTTCCAGAATAAAATATATGCATAGTTTTTCATTACTATGTTAGTGCATTCTCATGCTGCTGTAAAGAACTGCCCAAGATGGGGTAATCTGTAAAAGAAAGCCGTTTAATTGACTTACCCTTCCACATTGTTGGAGAGGCCTCAAGAAACCTACAGTCATGGCGGAAGGCAAAAGAGAAACAGGCACCTTCTTCACAGGGCGGCAGGACAGAGTGAATACAAGCAGGGGAAATGCCACATGCTTATAAAACCATTCTATCTCATGAGACTCACTATCACAAGAACAGCCCAGGGGAAATTGCCCCTGAGATTCAATTATCTCCACCTGGTCCCACCCTTGACATGTGGGGATTATGGGGATTACAATTCAAGACGAGATTTTGGGTAGGGACACAGCCAAACACATCACTCCTGTTTCTGAAACTAGGCATAAGACTATAGTTGGCATTTATAATATCCTTCGTCTAATAAACATTTCTTCTTCCCTTTGCCCTTAGCTAGAAGCTAAGCTGGTTGTGGTTGTTTATCTTGATAAGGTAACTCAAACTTCATTTCTAAAATGTCTGATCAACTAGAAGTCTTTCTTCTACATAACACCGAAGAAATTCTGGTATATCAGCTTACTTTAATAATGTACCACTGGCAATACATTAACCAACCAAGCTTATTGTGAATGCTATTCTCAGCTGCTCAAGCGTATCTATTACATCCTGACTCTCTAGGAAATGTTCTTTCTCCTAACTAATAAATTTGGACAAATTCAATATTCTACCTCCTTGATCTAATACCTTTAAAATTCGTCTCTTCACAAGGTTTCTGTAAATATGTATTGAAAAATCTTTCAATTTATGCACCTCCTCCTGGGACATACTTGCCATCTTGAGTTGGCTAGAATTTGACTCTATAGATCTGTAATAACAGAGTTGGTGGCATGGGCTCTGAGAGGAATTAGCTTCCTTATGAGGCAGTTCACTCAGATGAAATAATTATAGGGTCCTCAGAAGGTGAAGGCAGTGGAAGAAAGCATACTTATTATGTCAGGGCAGTCTCAGTAAGATTTTAGACTGTAAAGTGTTCATATTAATGAGGATCTGATCAAATGTTTTAATTTCAACACTCAGGGAACCATTCTTTCTTAATTAATATCTCAACATTAATGATACATGCTTAATGAGGCTGTGAATTTAGCCTACATTGTAGTTCAGCAACTCACAGGATCAACTTTTGTGTCTGGTTTTCAGAAACACTTGCCTGCAATTACATGAGGAAAGTGATTATTTCAGGGCAGTCATAGGAACTCTCTGGTTGTCAGGCCATACCTTCACCTGAGAACTTCAGCTCTAGACTTAGAATTTCTACTACAGACTTTCCATTACAGTGTGACTCAGCAATCCTCTATCTGCAATCCTTATTTTCATTATTTCCATCATAATGTTCTATTGCAATAGATTAATTGGTAATTAATTAATTAATAGGTAATTAATTAAAAATAATTATTTACCAGTTTATATCAAACAATGGCCAGTCTAAATTTAAACTTTTGTTTTTGCCACCACATACCAATGTTTCACATCTGCTGATAATGAGGTCATTGCTACTTTCAAATCTAACTAGGTCAGATAACTAGCCCCAGATTCTTATATCTATAGTTCTTTCTTTCAAATAATTTCTGGTAGCAAGTGTTGATTGGGTTGGGTTCAGTTTTGAAACTAAAGTCATTTTAGTTATTTAGAATGAAATGACATTTAGTACAGGGTGTAAGAAGCTTCTAGACACTTTGTAGCCTGGGAAGCAAATGCGAGGAAGACCATTTAAAAAAAATTTGGTTGTGTTTAGGTAATAGAAAAATTGTCAGCAATGGTCATAGCTTCCATCAACAATGAAGCTATTGCTTCTCAAGATCCACCCAAAACCTTCAAAAGAAAGAAAGAAAACAAAGAACACTATCCATTCCTGTTTATTGCTGCCAATTTTTTTTTTTTTTTTTTGGTCTTCTACCTTCCACAAATAGTCCTAGTGCTTCTCCTGGTGAAATATATCGGGACTCTAGTCACAGGAGAATCTAGGAAAGTGTAGCTTCAAGCTTTTACATTCTTGTGAGCCAAAGATGATCGATGAAAGATGAAGATAGTACTGAGTATTAACAAGCAATATGCAGAGTATCAGAAATGTTCTATTTTTCCTTGTACCTATAAAAATAACAGAGAAGACATCATTATTGATAGAACATTGAAAGCCTTAGCTCTAAGTTCAACAACAACAAAAAGATGGAAGCAGTCATCACGCCCATTCATCATTTTACTAAGTTCTAGCTAGAAAACAAAGCAAGAAAAAATATCAATTTTTTGCCTACAAAAAAGGAAAGGAAGAAACTTATGCATGCTTTAATAGACTATATGTGTCTGTAAATAATACAAAATAATTTATAGTTAAATGCTTAAAATTCTTTTAGTGCTTAGCAAGGTAGAGGATACAAAACAAATATACAAGAATCAATAACATTTTCTTAAATTCACAAGAAAGTAGCTTAAATATTGAAGATACTATTTATAAGACTATCAAACTATAAAGTAGATAGGAAAAAATCTAGCAAAATAAGATATTTTTGAAAACTTTAGGGCATTATTGAAAGATATTACAGGATATCTATGCAAATTATGCATGACTTAAAACTATGATTGTATATATATATTTGGATTTGTGTCTAATATTTTATTTACAATTTTTGTATTGATATCTAAAAGTGAGATTTGTTTTAGATGTTGGCATCAATGTCTTGAGATTCATAAAAGTAAGCCCTCTCTTTTTCTATATTCTCTTAACAATTTAAATGAAACTAGAATCTGTTTCTTCAAATTTCTCAGAAAAATTCTTTTTAAACTGTGGAATGCTAGCAAATGTAAAGGCAAACTCAAACACCTGTAGGGGTTAGACAAAGAATCAACATGCACCTTAATTTGAGATTAAAGAAGTATTTTAGGCCAACTTAAAGGTGTATGGGTTTGATGTAGCCTATGGGCAGCCACTGTAGAACCCTATACAATAAGCCTTTTTTTAAAAAAATTATTTTACCTTAAGTTCTGGGATACATGTGCAGAACAAAGAAGAGTTTTATGTAACACACAAAATGGACAGAGGCTTAGTATCGAAAAATTACGAAAACTATTACAAATCCATAAGAAAAAATATAAAGTATAATAGAAAATCAGGCAAAAGAGATGAACAGGCACTATCCAAAATAAGATATCCAATGGCTAAATGTAAGAAAAAAATTTAGTATTATTAACAAGGGGGATACAAACAAAATAAAAATGAAATGCCATTATACAAACTCCAGATTTTTTTTTTGTAAAACAACAATAAACCTAACATTGGCAAGAGTTGACAAATATGTAAAGCAAGTTGAATACAAATATACTGCTGAGTGGAGTATAAATAGGAACCGCCACTTTGGAAAATGCATGTGCGTTTACTTTCTAGAGTTGAAGAAGCACGTGCACTATAATCCAAAGACTGCATTTCAGTTAAAGTACCCTGGAGAACTCTCACACCTATGCAGAAAGACACAGGTAAGATGTTGAGAGCTATGCTGTGATGTTTTAGTTCCCACATATATTTTATAAGTATTATTTTTATCTACTCAGTATCTCATAAAAATACTCTTTAAAAATTCTTGGGGGCTATCTTTCGTTGTGCTTTCTTCAGATCAGTGATAGTGGTTAGAAAATAAGATGAGTTTTATTCTCATCTTTTTGGTGAGATAAGATGAGAAGATTGGAAGGAGCACTTTCCAGACTAGCGAGTGTTGTTCTAAAGCATACAATTAAGGCAGAAAAAAAATAGAAATGAAACTACCCTTGCTATACAATGAAATGGTAAAAGTTAGAAGTGAGTGCAGAAGAAAGAACCATGGAAACATAAAATAGTCCATAAATGAGGAATATCAATATGCATATGACAGTGATCCACATCAAGTATGTCAAATTGTGGTATTAATTCTATACCACACCAGCTATGTAATTAATTTGTATACCTGACTGAAACTCCTGAGAAGGATATTGAGATGTGTAGTCCTCAGCACAAAAGATGCTGTTGAATTCTTAATATAAACTATGGATTCAGTAGGATAGAATGATGGCAAAAGTGCTTCACAAATTTGTGTGTATATTATTTATATACTTGCTTAAAATTATCCAAAATTTTTACAAAAGCATTTTCCAAGCCACTTTAAATTGAAAAACTACATAATTGCACAATTTACAGAATTCATGAAAGTAATTCAATTACTGAGGAATAATACAACAATTCTAAGGCAACCATTCTCTTGAAATCCTGATAGGTATATACAATTTGATGTATTGTACTATTGCTTTGAAAATAATAGATGCAACAGGGAGTTGCACAGGGCTCTACCTTACATTGATACTCAATATAGGGTGAAGGCATCAGACCAAGAGCAAATCAGTAAAAGTGATTTTTGCCTGCAAACAATACCATAGGTTCAGGTACCCATCTCTCTGTTGATTTATAGTTTGAATCAGAAATAAAATTATGTTTTATTAAATAGTATTCACTAAATATTGCTTTTCCCACTTTACAGTTTTAAGAATTTGAAATGTGTTTTATGAATACAAAGAATTTATCTCAGACACTTGAAAAGGGCTGGGGGTTAGGTTTATTTATACACCCTTGAAAAGTTGAAGAGTTGCTAGTCTTTTACCTTAACATGGAAGTAAATTGGTAGTCTAAATGCAAGTTGGGACAAAATTGTTCTTAGACATTGATTTTATTGTGCTCCAGTGTACATATGTGTGAGTAATGGAGCCCCTAGAAATCAACTTCATGTAGGATTACCACACTATGATTTTTTCCTTTAAAAATATGACTGACTTTGCTTATCTTCATAAAATAAACATTTTCTTTAAAGAAACAAGACAGGTGGGAGCCTGTGAAGTCTTACTATTTATCAAACTCCTATACCTTTCTTGGACTTATCTTTTAAAATTATTATTATAAATATACTTAATTTTTGGAAGAGTTTTAGATAAACAGAAAATTCAGCAAACAATACAGTTTCTGTATATTCCCCACATATAGTTTCACCGTATTAACATCTTATATTACCATGGTGCATTTGGTACAATTAATGAGTTAATATGAGTACATTATTTTCAACTAAAGTTCATGATTCATTCAGATTTCCTTAGTTTTGATGTTCTGTCCTTTTTCTGCTAAGGGATTCTATCCATGATACCACGATGCAGTTAATAATTATGGCTCCTTAGATTCCTCTTGGTTGTGACAGTTTCTTTGTTTATGGTGACTTAACAGATTGAGAATTACTGATCAAGTTTATTACATGAGTGAAATTTGTCTGATGCTTATTCTCATTGTTAAACTGATGTTATGGGCTTTTGAGATTACCAAGGTAAGGTGCCATTTTCAAACATTATATATGACTTCTAATGTTGACCACACTGTACCTTTTCTAAGGAAGACACTGCATACAACCTATACTTAAGAAGTGATGAATTATGCTCCTCTTTTAAGGGTGGAGTATCTAAATAATTTCAGGTTTTTCTGCATGGGATATTTGACTCTTCTCCCTCATTTATTAATATAGTCATTGATACTAGCATGGACTCATGAACATTATTTTATACTTTGGGTTCTAATTCAATGCTGTTTTATTTTGTTGCTCAATTTTTTTCAGCTTCCATTTGAGCTTTTTCAGTTGAATTCCGTACTACTTTGATAAGCCCTCATCACTTTTCTAAGGCTCACTACCTTCTGGAATTAAATGATGCTGCAGGCTCATCTTGTATATTCCTTGTCCCAATCTCAGAATCAGCTATTTCTCCAAAGGGCCATGATCGTTTTCATTAGAGAATAATATTAGAAACCAAGATTTGGGAGCTAGATGTGCTCATTATTACTGGGTGTCATTTCTTTTATGCCCACTTATCTGCCAGAGCAAAAATGTGAATATACTAATATACTAACCCTTGTATACACACAGAGAGATATATGTGTGTATAAATATATTTATATAACCATTTGTACCTATAATAAATAAAACATTAAATCTCATTGATGTCCGAAACTTTAATTCATTACCACATGAATCATTCTAGCCTCCTCTGTTTGCTTACCTGTATAGTCCCATTCCAATAGTGGGAAACCTGGTTCCTACCATCTGCTGATCATTTACTTGTTTAATTACACTATACATTTATAGCAGCATCAGAATTGTTATGCCAAACTCCCATAAGAAATAATTTTATCAACTAGAATACTGTGCTTATGTGCAATTCCTTTTACTTTTAGTCTTATAGATTCCATTGATTTCAAAGTTACTTAGGTTATTATCTTATTCCTTATCCCTTTCAGTGAGGTTTTTTTATACATTTTTAATATAGTTAGACTCTCTTATCACAATCTGCATATTTTTCCTTAGAGCGCTCATCTTCCTAAATGAACATAAAGATACACTTTGTGCTATAAACTTCTATAGGTTTTGACAGACGCAAAATGTCATGTATTCACCATATCAGTATCATACAGAATACGTTTCACTGCCCTAAAAATTCTGTGTATTCACTCCCCCTATCATCCTGAAAACCTGGCAAATGATTATATTTTTGCTCTTTCTAGAAATTTGCCTTTTTCAGGATGTCATATAATTGTAATCATAAAAGATATTGTCTCTTCAGACTGATTTCTGTCACTTATCAATATGCTTTCAGGATTTCTCTATTTCTTTTTTGTGGCTTCATAACTCATCTTATCACTAAATAATATTTCATTTTGTAAATATACCACAGTTGTTTATCCAGTCACCTATCTAAGGACACCTTGGTTGCTTTCAGTTTTTGGTGACTGTGAACAAAGTAGTTATAAACAATTTCTGGGGGTTTTGTGTTAGATATAATTTTTCAACTCAGGTAAATTCCTAGAAGAGTGATTATTGGATCATATGGTAGGACTATGTCTAGCTTATGCCAAACTATCTTCCAAAGTGGCTGTATCATTTTAATTCCTACCAGCAATGAGTGAGATTCCTGTTGCTCCACATCCTCATCGTATCTAAGTGTAGTTTTGATGTTTGTTTTTCCCAGTGGGTTGTGTTTTATGGTGTCTTTCAGTATGCTTTGTAATTTTTTGTTGAAAGGTGAGTATAATGTATCATGCCTTGGAAGGTGAACAAGCCTTTAGTGTGAGGATTTAAATTAATCGGCTAGGCACTGTGCTGAGTGATTGTTTGCTGTAGCTGTAGATGACAGAAGCTTTGGGTTGTTCAGATGTCCTGTCGTCTTTTTTTTTTTTTTTTAAACACTTTTTAGTTTTCTTAAGTAGTCTTTCTTAAACAGTCTGTGTTTTGTATCTCTGTCAACTATAATCCACTGCTTTTATAGAGGAACTTTGTTGATGTAGTGGCAAGATATGGGGTAAAGGAACATTCTATAACATTATAATTAAATCTCAGTCTTTTGATGAGCCTGAGCTCCTGGGCTCTGACTTTCAGAAGTGTTTTGTAGTGTATCCCCATCCCATCAGGTGAGACAAGGAGGCTAGAAGGACCTGGATTTGGCTGATTGCCCTTTCCTTAAGTTGAATAAGGCTCTGGTGGAGTTATTTCTTTTCAACAGCAGGACTTTGTTTTGGGGGATGTTCTGGCAAATTTTGAAATGGTTACATTACTTTTTCTTCTGCTGGAAACAGGAGGATATTTTTCCCAGATCCTTACCATGATAACCTGTTAGTTTCCTGGAGGTAAAACTCATGAATGCACTGCATCCCCTTTAAGGTCTGAGCCCCTAAGAGTTTCTTGCTCTCAAGCTCCTCATTACTTAACCTCCAGCAATTCAGTAACACTGCCATTTCAGTGTTCCTATCTGTCAATTATTCTATGGGCTTCTGCTTCAAGTTAAGTTGATCTTGGCTCTAATTTTCTATATTTGCCTATTGCTTCAGATTTTGTGGTGGCACTTTTCCCTGTGACTTCAATTCTCTGATGGGTTTAATAAAAGTCATTGATTTTCAGTTTGTTCAACCTTTTTTTTTTCTTGTAAAATATGGAAGTTACAAATTCCAAGCTTTTTATTTGTTGGAACTGAAATCAGAAGTCTTCTGCTTAATTTCCTTTGATAGCATCATGTCACAATGCCACTTCTAGCTATGCATACTGTCAAAATTAGAGATTTGTTAGTAAATGAGAAAGGAAATGTTAACATTGGGTAGGCAACTAACTAATAGAGATAATTTCTTTTTGTTTGTTTGTTTTTTGAGATGGAGTCTTGCTTTGTCACCAGGCTGCAGTGCAGTGGCGCAATCTTGGCTCACTGCAACCTCCGACTCCCTAGTTCAAGTGATTCTCCTGCCTCAGCCTCCCAAGTAGCTGGGATTACAGGTACACACCATCACGCCCAGCTAATTTTTGTGTTTTTAGTAGAGACGGGGTTTCACTGTGTTGGCCAGGATGGTCTCAATCTCCTGACCTCGTGATCTGCCTGCCTTGGCCTCCCAAAGTGCTGGGATTACAGGTGTGAGCCACTGTGCCCAGCCATAGCGATAATTTCATTTACTAAAAGTAAAATAGCTTCAAAGAGAGAAAGTTTTCATTCTGTGAAGTTATGCTATCTTCTAAAGGGAAAGTTCTTTAAAGTTGATTCTTAATGTGAAATATTTGAGTTTGATTCAATTTCTTACAATTAGGAAATTATATTTACTGGTTCAAGTCTTAGTTATGACATTTAAAATGTACATAAATATTATTTTAATTGAGAGTTCTAACAACTTTGAAAAATATCTGATAATATTGGTTAAAAAATTGAAAACAGAAGAATACTATATATACAAACAATGATGAATAGTTATCAAAATAACAAATTAATTTTGTATTGAACTTTATTGGTGTGCATTTTTAAATTCATACACTAAGTGAATCATCCACACCTTGTTTAGAATCACATCTATTACTTTTTTGTTGGGTAAGATATTAATTTATTTAGCTTTTCTCTAACTACCTTAGTGATCTTGCCACATCTGTTTCTTCCTTTATAACCGAGGAAGCTACAGGTAAACAGAATATAAACTTAGGCTAAGGTTTAAGGTAAGCAACATTGTATAGTTTTTAAAACAATATATTTAGCCTTCTCTTTCTAAATAGCAAATAGAAAGCTAACCCCAAGAGTCATCACTTTGAATCAGCCTGAGAAGTTTCATTTTGCAATGGAAGAAATTAAACAGATTTGAAAGCTTATTCTCTTTTGGTTTCTAAGTGCTAACGTGTATTTGTACATTTATTATACAAACCACTGATAGAGATATTGTTATTTAAAAATGGAGGAAAAATGATTGGAACTTGACTATATATCTACACAACTAATCAGTGACAGAATATAGATTCAATTTTTCTTTTCCAGAGTTGCTTCTCTCAGGCTTCTCACTGTAATAATTTCTATCTGTAAATATGTTTAAGATTTTAAAAAGAAATAATTGTTGAATTTTCAGTTGAAATTTTGGCATGTATTAAAGATGATCACATAAATTTCATTTTTAATCTGTTCATTTATTAAAAAGTATTATGCTCCGACAAAGTGTAAACATGTATTAAGCATTGGTGAGTCAACTGTGTATGAGAGAGCAAGGGTACTGTCCTCATGAGTAAAGTTCAATGAGATAGAAATTGATATTAGTGGAATTAATGCACAACAAATACATGCAAAGTAAAATAAAATTGCTATAAATTTTCCACAAAAATGAAATGAGAGAAAATTATGGTGGTGTATAAAATACAGATGGTAAATTAATATTTGCGTGGCCAATTACTCAGTTATAAGATGAACATGTTTGGAGGATCTAACGTAAAGCATGGGTGTGATGGGTGTGTTAATTAATTTGATTGTGATAATTATTACATAATATGTATATCAAATCAGCACATGGTACACCCGGAATACATTCAATCTGTGCTAATTAAATATTTTAAAATAAAAAGGAAAGGTATACATATATAAATTAAAAGATTTTCATGGAATGGTGAAAGTCATGGAAGACTTCTTCAAGGAACTAACATTAGAAGATGAATAATGGGTAGAAGACAACTCTGTTTAAAAGAAAGGATATATGTGAAGACCGTGTCCAGAAATAAACATAACTAGGGAACAGACAGCAGGCCACAGTGATACTTGAGTATAGTGAGAAGGGCAATGGATGCTTGTGAGTTCTTTTAGTAACCAATTTTTAAATTCTTTGCAATGACAAATTCAACAGTATCCTGTATTACCTAATGTAATTAAACCAGATATTAGAAATATAAGAGTTAGAAAGCAGGAAGCAAAACCATTTGCAGGCAATATATTGGTACAGTATGCTTAAAATGTTTACAGAGTCAGTGATAAAATTAACTCAAACAAGAAAATTAAATAACGGTATAGAATATAAACTTAGTATGAAGAATCAATAGGCTTCATATACACAAACAATAACCAGAAAATACAATGTTTAAATAGCTCTGTTTACAATAGGAAAAAAATCCTAGAATACTTACGAATAAACTTAAGAAAAACTATTTAAAATCAATAAGGGAAAATGTTAAAACATGCTTGAAAGCCACAGACATACACTTGAACAATTCTAAAGGCATCCTTTGTTCTTAGACATGATGACCCAACATCATATAGATTTCAGTTCTCTCTAAATATTAAATATTTCATGCTATTCCACAAAATTATCTATTAAATTTCTGTGTGGAAACTGTAGTTGATACCTCACTTCATATGGTAAGATATCCAGAAATCAGTAAAATACTGAAAATAAAACCTGTAACTGGGAAATTGCACAAATTCAGAATTAAAACTACTATGTGTAGGTACATGAATAGAAAGATAGTCCAGTAGAAATACCCTTAAATATTTATTAGATTGTAAAGAGACATCTCAAATCACTGGGGCATCTTTTTAATAAATATTGTTGTTGGCTTACTGATTGAATCTCCATTGGAAAAAAATTTGATTAACCTCTTACAAGAAATATTTCCAAATGGATTAGAGATCTAAATGTAATGACACTATGTAAGTACTAGAAGAAAACAAGAGTGAATTATTCTGTAACATAAAGGACAAGGTTTTTAAACTATGGCTCAAAACCTAGATGCAATCAAAGAAAAGACAGACAAATTAGACTACAAACACACACACACATACACACACACACACGGCAAAACAAAGCAACAAGCAAAATCACAATCAAATGATAAACTGAGAGAAAAAAATTGCAACATATATTGCAAGTGGCTAAAATCTCTATGATATAAAAAAGTTGAGAAAAAGGAGACTAAAGGCCACCAGGAAAAATAAGTAAAAGATAAAAACGTACAGTTCATTTAATAAGAGATAAAAATTGCTTTAAACATTTAAAAGTGCTTCCCACTCATCAGACAGAAACTCAACTAACAATTTAGTAAATATTAAAACTCCTGACAATTTATTCTTTTGACTGAGCTGAGTAGACATTCTATAACATTACTGTTGGGAATGCAAATTGATAACAAATTATTGCAATCCTTGTGTAGGAGTATTTTCCAACCTCAAAAATGAAATGTTTATATGTGCTTATCTTTTAGATCAGCAAGCCCACCTCTTGAAATTTAACCTGAAGATATAATTCCAACAATTATACACATACACGAAAATACACACACATACATAGTTATTCATTGCACTATTATTTGTATTTGTGAAGAAGAGCAAAGAAATAAAAACAATAGAAGGCAAAGTGATCAGGGAAAGCGACAAGAATGTATAAAATATATCAATAAAATTATGTAATGTCAATAGTGATGAAGTACTGTTAACTGTCAGAGAAAGTTGAGAGACTGAACATGCAAACAGACAATGTCTGGATCATGCAGAACTCTGACCTACAATCTGCAACAACCTTCCAAGGACACCAACCTCTTTATCTACAATAAACAACCTAGGAAACCAGCCTTATAAGTCAGACTTGAAGACAGACTACCATTTCTAGTGACAATTCAGGAAACTAAGGAATTCTTAGTTTTGAACAATCAGTTCAAAATGGCCAGGACTTGATTAATAACTAACAACTTCACTATTTTTTGTTCCCAGTTCCAACTGAAGACAAATCAGATAAAGCCAAATATGCATCCCTAATTAATCGCATAAGATATCCCACTTCTAGTTAGCTTGCCTAAAACATCCCTGGGCCAACAGCCTTCAATCAGGGCTTACTTCAGGTCTTTCCTCTTTCCCAGTACAAAGCTTTTTCACTCCTCTGCCTGTTTTGGAATCTCTGCCAAAATGCAAGTGATGGTGTCTGGCTGCTATAGAGTAAATAATCTTTGTTTTTCTCATTTGGCTAGTCTTTATTTCCACAATGCTAAAACCCATGCATTAAATATTGGGAGTCATTATACCAGAAAATAAACTAGAAGTATTAGTTACTTCAGAACATGAAAGAGTGCAGGATAGGGTAAAATTGAATATGTAATTGAGGATTTCAATCTTCAAATTCCTCCCTTAAGCATTCATACAGAAAACAAGATTGATAGAAAACACTGAGATTTAATAGTGAAATAAACAATATTCTTTTCTAGCTCTGTTTCTGGAACACCAGCAACTAGGCTTATACTACTCTGCTAAAAAGATTGCTCTATTCTGGATTGGAATCCAAAAACTTCAAAGAAAAAGTTCAGAATATGAAAACTTTGAGATCCATAACTGCCAAGCCTCTATGTGATCAGCCTACAGTAAAGCTTTGAGTTGGGCAAGCACTGTTTCTACAACCAGAACATCTGAGCAAAATTTTAGTGCCACTGTCTCAAAGACGAAGGGACAAGTATCGCCAGCAATTTGAGGAAGGTTTTCAACATGAAATATGGATACAAACATACAAAAAACTAAAACGAATTCACAGGCAGAAGAATCCACAGAAAAAAACAACTAACAACAATTTAGGTAATAACTTCAGAGAAATAAAAGCTATTACACATGTGAAACAAGAGCAAGGTATTTTAAAAAATGCATGTTCTTGGCAATAAAAGAAATATGTTAGTAGAAATAAACATTGCAATATAATATTTAGAGTCTTTTTTTTTTTTCAAGAAGGCTGACTAGGAACAATGGATGCTAGTTCTCAGAATGAAAATCAAAGTTGAAGATGAATGGTCATGATCTGAATGGAAGGCTGAGGTGAGAGAGACAGGAGCTGTCAGAGATCCCATGGGAATAAAGCTGGCGTGTGGAAAAGGAAAGCAGCAAGAGTCTGGCAGAGATTAATCCCTGATGAACTCAGAGTCCCAAGGGAAGAGTATGTGAGGGATATGTCTCTGCTTTCCTCTCCCCTGCCATAAACTACTGGCTGCCAAATTGTCAGTGAGCCCATCTGCCATTGCAAATCCAGGCATGCTGTTGGTGGCGATTTGGGAACTTCTCAAGAAAAGAGCACTGGGTGGCCAGCTCTTGCAGGTATGCTGAACTGAGATGACAGGTGCCATACTGGTGACATACTGGTCGTGCATCCATTGTGGGCCACTGGCCTCACTGGGTAACCTTAGCCCTTGCATCACAACATCATCAAATCCTCCACAAACATACCACAGACCTGCTCTGACTTGGCAATTACAGGGGACTGTCACGTGCCTGGGTATCTGTGGAATCCCCAGAGATCTAGTCTTTGGCAGGAGCCACCACACGGAAGGAAGGAGAGCAGCCTGCTAAAGCCCCACCTTGGGACAAAGGAAATGCACGTGCAGTGCTAATTGCTGAAGCCAGTGGTGTGGGTGGTCGGAAACGAACCTGGAGAAGGAGTCATCTCCTGCACCCCCTATCCACTGTTGTGGATGCAACAGAGGATTTCCCTGCTGGGGGCTGGCACGAGTGCACTTTCCAGTACCTTTCATGGTGGCTGAAACCTTGTTGAAAGTGAGCCCACATCACCTGGGCTTGTACAAAGGGTGAGACTCATCTTCCCCTCCCTAGAAGAGTGGCAGTGTCCCAGCAATGGAGGGCAAACAAGCCACAGGCTCTGGAGCTGGTAGGAGGTAGGGGGGATGTTGTTCTGCCAGGAGCCCTTTGTGGCAGCCACTAGAGGAGCATTTCTGTGCATCTTAGTTGCTTGCATTGCAGCTGGGAGCCAAAAGACACTATCGATAGAAACTGAAGATTGTGGAACCTGCCTGCAATGGGGGCATGATAGGGAAGTGGATCACGTTCCTACCTGCCTAGGACAAGGAGCTGGTACAGCGACTCTGCACTCCCCCATCCCTCAACCCCCATCAGGTAAGTGCCTTCACTCATCATCAGTCTACCCAAAGGCTAGTTGGCGCTTGCTCTTAAGCGCCTCCTACTGAAGTGGAGACTGAACTGCACTACCAAGTGAAAATCCTGCTGTCAGAAGGGGTTAGTGCTAGTGTTTGAGAGAAGCTTCCTGAGATCTCCTCAGTCCTCGCCCCACAGAAGATAGTGCATTGGCTCATATGCCCAATACATCGTGATAACAAGCAGCATTTGAAAAGGTCACTGAACCAAACTAAAATTCATAAGCAGAGGAGAAATAGTCTTATCCAGACAAGACTATGAAGAGTCTTGTTTAAAACAGACTTTAAAGCAACAGTGCTGAAAATGGAAAAGAGTGCATTACATAATGATAGAGAATTAAATTCACCCAGAAGACTTAACTATCCTAAATATATGTGCACCCAACATTGAAGTACCCAGGTTCATAAAACAAGTACTTCTAGACCTTTAAAAATACTTAGCCATACAATAATGGTAGAGACCTCAACACCCTACTGGCAACATTAGACAGATCATTGAGGCAGAAAACTAACACATTCTGGGCTTAAATTTTATGCTTGACCAATTAGATCTAATAGACAGCTACAAAATACTCCACCCATCAACTACAGAATGTACATTCTTTTAATCTTCACATGGAGCATACTCTTAGATCGACCACATGCTTGGCCATAGAGTAGTCTCAATAAATAAAAAAAAAAAATGAAATCATACCAGCTATACTCTTGAGCCACAGTGGGGTAAAAATAGAAATCTGTAGCAAAAGGATGTCTCAAAACCTCACAATTACAATGAAATTGAACAACTTGTTCCTAAATAATTCTTAGGTAAACAACAAAATTAAAGCAGAAATAAAAAATTCTTTGAAATAAATGAAAGCAGAGACATAACATACCAAAAGCTCTGAGATGCAGCAAAAGCAGTGTTATGAGGAAAGTTTATAGTGTTAATCATACCTCAAAAAGTTAGAAAAATCTCAATAAGTGACCTAATATTGAACTTAGAGGAACTAGGAAAACAGAAACAAACTAATTCCAAAGCTAGCAGAAGAAAAGAAATAACTATAATCACAGCAGAACTGAATAAAATTGAGAAAAAATTCATGCAAAGAATCAATAAAACCGTAAGTTGGCTCTTTTAAATGATAATATCAATAGACTGCTAGCTAAATTAAAGAAAACAAGATCAAAACAACCACATTTAGAAACAACAGTGACATAAGCAATCCCACAGAAATACAAAAGATCTCCAGAGACTGTTATGAACACCTATATGCACACAAACTAGAAACTCTAGAGAAAATGAATAAATTCCTGGAAACATACAACCTCCAAATATTTATCAGAAAGAAAGTGGAATCCTGAACAGACCAATATTGATTGCTGAAATTGAATCGGTAACAAAAAACATACCAAACCAAAACAGCTCCAGGCAAGATAGATTCACAGCCAAATCCCATCAGACATACTAAAAAGAGTGGATACCAATTATACTAAAATAATACCAATAATCGAGGCAGATGGACTCTTCCCAAATTCATTCTGTGAAGCCAGTATCACCCTGATACCAAAACCTGGTAAAGACACAGTGAAAAAAGAAAACTACAGGCCAATATCCTTGATGGACATAGATGTAAAAATCCTCAACAAAATACCAGAAAATAAAATCCAGCAGCACATCAAAAAGTAAATTCACCATGATCAAGTAGGCTTCATTATTGAGATGCAAGAATGGTTCAACATATACAAATCAATAAATGTGATTTACTACATAAACAGAATTAAAAATCATATGATCATCTCAATTGATGTGGAAAAGGCTTTCAGTAAAATGCAACATTGCTTCATGATAAAAATCCTCAACAAACTAGGAATCAAAGGAACATGCCACAAAATAATAAGTCATCTATGGCAAATTCAGAGCCAACATCATACTGAATGGGCAAAGCTGGAAGTATTCTCCTTGAGAACTGTAACATGATAAGGATGACCAGTCTTATCAGTCCTATTCAGCATGGTACTGGAAGTTTTAGCCAGCAAGCAGGCAAGTGAAAAAAAATAAAAGGCATCCATTAGAAAAAGAAGTCGTCAAACTATCTCTTTTTTTTCTGATGATATAATTCTATTACCTAGAAAACTCCACAGACCCTGCAAAAAGGCTCCTGAAACTGATAAAATACCTCAGTAAAGTTTCAGGATACAAATCAAAGAACAAAAATTAGCATTTTATACAATATTATTGTTCAAGCCAAGAGCCAAATCAAGAATGTAATCCCATTTACAATAGCCACAAAATATTAAAAATGCCTAGGAAAATATTTAACCAAGAAGGAAAGACCTCTACAGGGAGAACTAGAAAACACTGATGAAATAAACTGTAGATGATGCAACTAAATGAAAAAAAAATCTCATGCTCCTGGATGGAATAATGAATATTGTTAAAATGAGTATATGGCCCAAAGCAATCTATAGATTCAATGCAATTCCTATCAAATTAACAAAGTGATTTTTTCACAGAATTAGATAATTCAATTCTAAAATATATATGGAATAAAAAAACAAGAGGCCCAAGTAGTCCAGAGCGTCCTAAGCAAAATTAAGAACCTGGAGGCATCACATTACCTCACTTCAAACTTACTACAAGGCTATAGTAACCAAAACAGCATGGTGATGGTGGAAAAATAGATATATAGTCATATGTTTGGCTATGTCCCCACCGAAGTCTCATCTTGAATTATAATCCCCATAATCTCCATGTGTCAAGGGAGGGAACTGGTGGGAGGTGACTGGATCATGGGGGGCGGTTTTCTCCATACTGTTCTTGTGGTAGTGGTATAGTGAGTGAGTTCTCATGAAATCTGATGGTGTTATAAAACAGTTTTCCCTGCTCTTGTTAGCTCTCTCTTTCCTGCTACCATGTGAAGAAAGACTTTGCTTCCCCTTTTCCTTCTGCCATGATTGTAAATTTCCTGACACATCCCTAGCCATGCAGAACTGTGAGTCAATTAAACCACTTTTCTTTATAAATTACCCATTCTTGGGCAGTTCTTTATAGCAGTGTAAAAATGGACTAATTCACATAAATCAATGGAACAAAACAGAACCCATAATGAAAGCCACATACCTACAACCAACTGACCTTTGACAAAGTTGACAAAGACAAACAATGGGGAAAAGACACTCTATTCAAATGGTGCTGGGGAAATTGGATGGATATATGCAGAACAATGAAACTGGACACATACCCCTCAAAATATATAAAAATTTTTCAAAATGAATTAAGATTTAAATGTAAGACTGGAAACTATAAAAATCCTAGAAAAAAGCCTAGGTAAAACTTCTGGATGTTGGCCTAGGCAAAAAATTTATAACTAAGTCCTCAAAAGCGATTGCAACAAAAATAAAAATAGACAAGTAAAGAGCTTCTGCATAGCCAAATAAACTATCAACACAGTAGACAATTCTATTAGTCCACTTGTATTGCCATAAAGGAATACCTGAGGCTGGGTAATTTATAAGTAAAAAGAGGTTTATTTGGCTCATGGTTCTGCAGGCTGTACAGGCATGGCACCAGCATATACTTCTGGTGAGGCCTCAGGATGCTTTTGGTGAAGGTTCCTGGTGATAGAAAGTGAAGAGGGGGCGGGTATGCCACATGGTGACAGATGGAGCAAGAGAGAGAGCAGGGAGGTCCCAGACTCTTTTTCACAATCCTATAGTAACTCATTATCACAGAGAGGGCACCACACTATTTATGAGAGATCCACCCCCATGACCCAAACAACTCCCACTAGGCCCCACCTTCACCATTGGGTCACATTTCAACATGAAATTTGGACGGGAAAAACATTTAAACTATATCAACAGCCTACAGGACAGGAGAAAACATTTGCAAACCATGCATCCAACAAAGGACTAATATCCAGAGTCTGTAAGGAACTTAAGCAAATCAACAAGCAAAAAACAACCACATTAAAAAATGGGCAAAGACGAGTGCAGTGGCTCACACCTGTAATCCCAGCACTTTGGAAGTCTGAGGTGGGTGGATGGCAGGGTCGTCAAGAGATCGAGACCATCCTGGCCAACATGGTGAAACCCCGTCTCTACTAAAAATACAAAAATTAGCAGGGTGTGGTGGTGGGTGCCTGTAGTCCCAGCTACTTGGGAGGCTGAGGCAGGAGAATTGCTTGAGCCCGGGAGGTGGAGGTTGTAGTGAGCTAAGGTGGTGCCATTGCACTCCAGCCTGGCAACAGAGCAAGACTCCGTCTCAAAAAAAAAAAAAAAAAAAAGGCAAAGAACATGAACAGACACTTCTCAAAAAGATAGATACAAGTGACCCACAAAATGCCCAACATTCAGTATCAGAAGAAAATATAAATTAAAACCACAATGAGAGTACCATCTCATACCAATCAGAATAACTATTACTAAAAATGTGAAACATAATAGATATTGGTGAGGATATGGAGGAAAGAGAATGCTCATATATTATTGGTGGGAATGTAAATTAGTTTAACCCCTTTGGAAAGCAGTATGGAGATTTCTCAAGAAATTAAAAATAGAACTACCATTTGACCCAGCAATCTGACTACTGGGTATCTACTCAAAGGAAAAGAAATCATTTTATCAAAAAGACACCTGCCCTCACATGTTTATTGCAGCACAGTTCACAATAACAAGGTCATGGAATCAACCTAAGTGTCCAACAGTAGTAGATTGGAGAAAGAAACTGTATACACAACATGTAATACTATGCAGCCATAAAATATGAAATCATGTCCTTCACAGGAACATGGATGGAGCTGGAGGCCATTATCCTAAATGAAGTCACCCAGAAACAGAAAATCAAATACAGCATATTCTCACTTATAAGTAGGAGCTAAACAATGGGTACACATGGGACATTCTGAAAATAGTAGACTTTGGGGACTCCAAAAGGTAGGGGTGTGGGATAAGGGAAAAATTGCCTGCTGTGCATAATGTTCACTATTTGGGTGATGGTTCACCAGGAACCCAAACTTCACCATTACACAGTATATACTCCTTTACAAAAACCTGCATATGTACCCTCTGAATCTAAAATAAACAGAATGTTTAGGTTTTAGACTGAAGAACATATTTCAAGATAGCAACTACAACTTAATTGGAAGTACTGTTTAACTGATTTTATTAGTCCATTCTCATGCTGCTAATACAGACATACATGAGATTGGATAATTTATAAAGGAAGTTTAATGGACTCACAATTCCATATGGCTGGGGAGGCCTCACAATCATGGTGGAAGACGAAGGTAGAGCAAAGGGAATTCTTATATGGCGGTGGGCAAGAGAGCATGTGCAAGGGAACTCCTCTTTATAGAACCATGAGCTCCACCGGGCACGGTGGCTCACGTCTGTAATCCCAGCAGTTTGGGAGGCTGAAGCGGGCGGATCACGAAGTCAGGAGATCCAGACCATCCTGGCTAACACAGTGAAACCCCGTCACCACTAAAAATACAAAAACAAAATTAGCCGGGGGTGGTGGCGGAAGCCTGTAGTCCCAGCTACTCTGGAGGCTGAGGCGGAAGAATGGCGTGACCCAGGAGGTGGAGCTTGCAGTGAGCTGAGATCACGCCACTGCACTTCATCCTGGGCAACAGAGTGAGACTCCATCTCAAAACAAAACAAACAAAAACCCATGAGCTATTGTGAGGCTTATTCACTGTCACGAGAACAGCAAAGGAAAAATCTGTCCCCATGATTCAATTACTTCCCACTAGGTTCCTTCCACAAAATATGGGGATTATTACAATTCAAGGTGAGATTTGGGTGGGGACATAGGGCCAAACCATATCATTGATGCAACACCTGAATAATGTGAGTTACAGAATGTTAGAATGATTGAAATAATACAAGAAATGTTCTCCAAACTAAAGGATTTTGGATTCAAAGTGCCCATGTAGAACCCTACACAGTGATATCATAAAAAATATACCATGGTGTATATTGTGACCTTTTTAGGTTTTAGGAACAATGAAAAATACCTAATATTCAGAGAGAGAGAGAGAGGAAAATGAGAAGTAGGAGGCAAACAATTTGCATACAAATATTTGGAAATGAAAATGACAACACCGTTGGAATCTAGATGATAGTGGAGCAAAACCTGCAATGTTCTGAGGGTAAAACATTATAATATACCAAGGAAAATTATTAATCAAGTGTTTGCATAAAATAAATACTTTGTCAGATATGCAAAGTCTCAAAACAATTAACTCCTGGTCACTTTTCCTCAGGAAGTACCAGAGTATGGGCCTTGTTCATGGATAGAAAAAGGTCGAATATTGTTAAAAATATTCTTCTTCTTAACTAAAATGCGGTAAATATTTACTTTCAAATCCTTATGATATATTTCATGGAACTTCAGAAGCTAATCCTTAAATGGAAGGTGTAAATAGACAAAATCTCTCAGATAAAAAATTAAGAGAGGGTATGCTATAACAAATATAAAAATTTGTCATAATTTATGATTTAAATGATTTAAATACTGCAACATTGCTGCAGAGATATATAAGCAAGCCAATGGAGTGATGTAGGTATCTCAAGAACAGAGCTCTCTATATTGAACTTAGAATGTGATAAATCTTGCATTAGGTATTAGTAGGAAAAATGGCGCATATGACACAGAGAACGTCAAAATTCTTTGCTTGCATATCCCCTCAAGTACATTTTAAAAATATAACCTCTGTATCATTCTCATTTACAAAACTTGTAACTTCTATATACTTAAATATTGAGAGTTTAATAACTATACCAGATTATTATATACTGCAGCAAGTTTGAAAATATGTCCAATGGGATGTAAATATCTACAAATGATGTCTAGCAGCATCCACTTAATACATTCATGAACATGCTCTTTTAACATTCTAAAATGTTACATCTTCCAGTTTTTGAAATAACATTTCTATTCCACTTTCCTTGCAGAATTTTCTCCAAATTTAATACATTTTTTGCTTAAAAGTTACATATTTATTTTTCTTCAGTGAAATACATACAATATTGACATTTTAACATGTTTTATTTATGACATTACAAATCTAAGTGTTCAAATATTCTCTAGATTTTAACTCATTTTTATTAACTTTTCATTTACACAAGTCCATGTGTAAATATTCACAAATAATAAATGTATATTGGAAACATTTTCCCATTATGAAATCATGTTCACAGATCAAGAAAGTGAATGTGATCAGCAATCAATAAATATCCCTCTCCCTCTTAATGCTTCTCCTCAAAATGACATTATTCTGATTCCTAATATTTCAGATTAGCTTTGCCAACTTTTGCCTTCATATAAATGGAATCATATGTTATTAATAAGTGCTTAGGGCCAGGTACAGTGGCAGTGGCTCATACCTGTAATCCCAGCACTTTGGGAGGCTGAGGTGGGCGGATCACTTGAGGTCAGGAGTTTGAGAGCAGCCTGGCCAACATGGTGAAACCTCATCTCTACTCAAAATACAAAAATTAGCCTGGCGTGTTGGTGCACGCCTGTAGTCAGCTACTGGGGAGGCTGAGGCAGGAAAATAGCTTGAACCTGGGAGGCAGAGGTTGCAGTGAGCTGAGATAGTGCCACTGCACTCCAGCTTGGGCGACAGAGCGAGACTCTGTCTCAAAAAAAATAGAAAATAATTTTAAAAAGTGTTTATTGCTGCCTGGCTTCTTTTGCTCAATATTGTGCTTGTGAGAGACATTCCCATTGTTGCATGTAGCAACTGGCCATTTTTTCTCAATGCTATGCTTGACTATGTGCCTGTAGCATGATTGAGTTATCTGCTCTTCCTCTGCTTTGCTCCCTCTATTAAGGTGTAGCCCTCTAGGGTTTCCAATGGAGTTAATGAGGTCTTTATCAGGGTGCCTCTCTTTGATGAGCCTTGAACTCCAAATTTTGTCTTCTTGGCAATATAAAATGCAGAAAATATCCATTCGACTACCAGGAGCTTTTGCCTAGCTTTTTATCTTTTATCCTGTGCAGTTCAAGAATAAGGCAATTGCCCTAAGGTAAAAGCCTATATAATGTTAAGTTTCTTTTTCTGTGCCACATTTCTGAAAAGAATATAACTGCTTGACCACCCCTCTTTTCTCCAAGTTCCAACTGTTGTTGTATTCATAGTTTTTATTTTCCTTTTCCTCCAGCTCTATAAAATTGATAAAATGCCTGCTAATTTCTCAGCATGTATTACTGGTAGTTCCTAGTGGGACTATCTTTAAAGACATATTACCAGAGTAAGTAAGTGGCCTGAGGGAAGAAGAACCTGCAGAATTTGCACACTTCCCTGTACCCTTTCTCCTCAGGATATTGACTCCTTGAGTGCTGTTTCTTTTGGGACATCTCTATTATCTTCTAATAATTTTATTGTGGTGGTGATGGCTGTTTGTTTTTTGCATTTTATCTAGCTATTCCAGTGTTTCTCAGTGGTAGATTTGACTATTACAATTATTTTATCATTGCCCTGTAGATAATTTTACTATCATAGAAGTAAACTTTTTATTAAAGCATAACATCCACATAGAAAATTCCAAAAATATAGCCAGATAGACCCATGTATTTTTTAAAGTGAACATACCCTTGTACTAAGAACCCAGATTTTCAAAAACATAATAATATACTAACACCCATGTGCCTGCTCAAATAACTCTCTACAACCACCCAAGGGTATCTGTTCTAACTTCTAACACCCTAAATTCATTTTCATTGTTGTTGACCGTCATAAATAAGAAACATCCCTGAACTTTTCTTTCGTGATAATCTCACTTTGCTTAACATTGTTTTTCAGACAATTGTGGTATTTTCGATAATGTTGACATCCCTTATTTTGTTAAGGTGGTGAATTGATTGATTTACCAGTTATACCACCTCTGCATTCCTAGAATAACACTTGGTTATTATATTTGGCCATAATATGTTATCTAGTAGTGATTTTCTGAATTTTTTTTAATAATTTTGCATCTATGATAATGAGCATGTTTTGTATTCATGCTTAATGTAATATTTCATATTTCAAATTTCAATTTTTTAGTTTATGTATAAATTTTACTATGTGTTTTCTATTTGAACTGCCTCTATTATATTCTTTTCATTAGTTCTTTCTTTCCTTTTTCATGAGTCATGTATACTTATTGCATTTTCTCCTTTATTAATGTTTAGTTTTACATTATTTTCCTACTTGTTTAATGACTACCATAGGATTTATAATACATATCTGTGTGGTTTATTATCATTTGAAAAAATGAACACCTTTTTTTCTCTCCCCCAGTAATAGGGACTTTAAAACAATTTGTTATCATCCATGTACCTCACTATTGCCTTTTGTTTTATTGTTTTGTGCATTTTAATTCTATGTATGTATGAAATACCACAAGAAAATAGCATTATAATTTTCTCTCTCTCATACACACATTCCCACATGCTCACCCGTTCTCCTGCTCTTTATAGTTTCTTTCTTTTCCTTATTTCCATCTGAAATTATTCTCATCCTACTGAAAGAATACTATTTGATCTTTTTTAAGGCACATCTAGTGGTGATGAATTCTTCCAGGTTTTATTTGTTCAAAAATATTTTTATTTTCTAAGTTGGTAATAATTTTTCAGCATATTAAAATGTCTTTATTCTGTTGAGATCCTGTTCTCTGTATATTTCAACTATTGTAATTCTATTGAGGATAATGTAGCTTTATTCTTTAGACACTTTTAAGATTTTCTCTGATGTTGAGGTTCAGCCATTTTACTGAAGTAACTAGGTTTGGCTTCTTTTGTGTGTGTGTTTTTTTTTCTTAGAGTTTTCAGATCATCTTGAATATATGTCCTATTATTTTTCATCAACTCTTTCCATTGGATTCTCTCCCTTTTTTCTTTCGCTCTTCTAAAAACTTCATCTGAATATGAAATCTTTTTGCCATGTCCCTTATGACCCTTGTTCTTTTATATAATTTTCATTTTCTTCTCTATGCTTTAGTTCACATATTTTCTCTTGGCTTAGTTATATTGTTCACCAATCCTGTTTCCTATGATTTCAAATCTCTTATTGTGCACATTGGTTTTTTATTTCTATTAGTGAATTTTGAAGTCTTAGATTTCCCATTTGATTCTTTTTTTCAGTTATAATTTTTGGGTAAAAATTCTTTATCTTTTAATATTTTCTTTCATCTTTTATGAAAATCTAAATCATAATTATTTTAAAGTCCTGTGAACATACTCCAATAACTGAATCATATGTAGGTTGTCTTCTGCTTTCTATTTTCTTGGCTGTTTTCAGTTATATTTTCCTATCTTTTGACAAGTATAATGTTTGTTGATTGAATCATGGGCATTGCGTGTAAAGATTTTAGGTGTTCTTGATGATATGTCCTTCCTTCAAATAAAATTTGCCTTTTCCTCTGGTAGGAATATAAAATGGGTGTCATTAATCTGATCAGAAACTTAGCTGAGTCAAATTGTTTTTGCAGATTTACTATTACTCCGTCTACCTCTGGTTTCCTCCCATTTTAAAACAAAATACCCAAGTGTGTAATTGAGAGACCAGTTCTCATGGGCATTCATCCTATTGGTATGACTTGAACTAAAATTCTTTTCTGTTTAACACATCAAAACAGTAAAATCTCAACTGTACTTATGTAACTTTTCTTCTTAGCTTTTTTCTTCCTTACTTATGCAGCTTCTGAATCCTTCATACATCTCCATTAGAAAACCTGTTTCATTCAAACTCAGTTCTCTGGCCATTACTTCTTGTAAAACCTGATGTCTTAAGTCTCTAGTTTTGTTCCTCAACTCCTAAAAAACCACAAAACTCTTCTGATTTCTCTGTCCTCAGCAGTGTTTCTCTGTCCAGGAAATGCAAAGGTTTTCAGCCTCTTGTCTTGCATCTAGTAGGAGAAAATACCAAAGGGAAAATGCAACTGCCGTATGTCAGCTCATTTTTTCCTAGCTCTTCCTTCTCTAGAATGTGACTCTTTTATTCCTGATTACTTCATTAGTTATCTGATAACTTCAGACAAATGTTTATTACTATTATTATTGTTGTTGTTGTTTAACATACTTTGTCTAGTTCTTAGATGGAACATTGGTCTTTTACAGGCTACTTCATCATACCTGAAGGTGGATATCTAACTTCATATTTTGTAGGGTAACTATGATGGGTGTAAAATTATAAGCTTCTATAAGGGTATAAAATTATAGCTTTATAAGCTATTTTCTTTAAATACTTTAAAGATAACATTTCAATTTCTGCAGGAACCCATTGTTTCTGTGGCAAATCGTCTGTAATTCTGATTTTTACTTGCTAAATTGGAAGGTAACCATTCTTTATTTCTCTGCTTTCTTTCTTTTTATTTTATTATACTTTAGGTTTTAGGGTACATGTGCACAATGTGCAGGTTTGTTACATATGTATCCATGTGCCATGTTGATTTCCTGCACCCATTAACTCGTCATTTAGCATTAGGTATACCTCCTAATGCTTCCCTCCCCCCTCCCCCCACCCCACAACAGTCCCCGGAGTGTGATGTTCCCCTTCCTGTGTCCATGAGTTCTCATTGTTCAATTCCCACCTATGAGTGAGAACATGCGGTGTTTGGTTTTTTGTCCTTGTGATAGTTTACTGAGAATGATGTTTTCCAGTTTCATCCATGTCCCTACAAAGGACACGAACTCATCATTTTTTATGGCTGCATAGTATGCTTTTTTTCAAAGCAGTTCACCAAAGTGAAACCAAATAATCTCTTCTTATATCAAATTGACCTTAACTATAGGCACATAGTCACACTAATCTGTAGATGAGGATAACACGTAGTTTTTAAGATAGTTTTATTGCGTTTCTCTTCTTTATTCTACACAGTGAGAATGGATTTTAATGTATATTTATTTCTTATTCAAAATATCATTTAAATAAATAAATGTTTATAAAGTTGAGAGAGGGGAAAAGAGAAAATTAAAGAAATATATTAATTTTTGGAGGTGAATACTATAATATACCATATGTTTATATAAAAAAGTTGTTAAATTATCTTAAAAATAAAATTCCACAATATTAAGTGATTTTTCAACAGAGAAATAATCCATAGCATGAATGCATCTACAGTATGCAATATATACTTATACATATATATTTACAATTTTACTGCTATATGGTAAAAAAGAAGATTGAGGAAGCAGAGAGAAGAATTATGAGAATTGGATTTTTTTTTCTGTGCATATATCAGCACTGTGACAGTGGAGATGAAGTGCAGTAGATGGGACTGAAATATTTGGGAGGTTTTATCTGCAGCAATGCTTTTCAAAATATCTGTGATGAAGGACTATTTTTAAAAATCATCAATCATTTAAGGCAGTATTTTTTAAGATAAAAGTAAATTACTAAGAAAGGAAATGACAAAGAAAGCAAAAAATATAATTTCATTTTTTATTATTAGTTTCAACTGACATAAAATCATTTTGTTAAATGATTTTTTTTAAATATTTGCTCTGTATTTCTCTTCTTTTCTCAACCAAAATTGCTACCAAATATTTTGTGGACCACACATTTAGTAGCGCTGATCTAGAGTATGTGAAGAATGAAATAGAAAGGGACATATTACTTTTAGGCTGTTACTTTTGTACTAATATTAACACAATTCTATGTTAGTACTTTTATAGTATTGGTATTGGCTTTATAGCTTGAACAACTGAATGAGTGTTTTAAGCATTTATTAATATTGATAAGGCTTCAAAATATTTATTTTGACAAGCAATAAATTGAGTTTAGTATGTAGCACGTTAGGTTTGAAGTGCTCTTGAGCATTCAAGATTAATATTTTATGTAGACACCTTGTAAATCTCTCCCAGTTTCTTTGAAGCTGAGATTATGTGGGATTTTATTTCTTCTATTAATAATTTTAAATAATATACTTTTAAAGTCATTGTATAACTGAAAATATTATTGTGTATTTCTCCTGCTTGAAAGTGAACCTTTTTTAATTTCTAATTTCAATTTTTGTTGGTACATAGTAGGTGTATATGTTTGTGAAGTACATGAGATATTTTGATACAGGTATACAAGATGAAATAAGCACAACGTAGAGAATGGAGTAGCCATTCCCTCAAACACTTATCCTTTGAATTACAAACAATCCAATTATACTTAGTTATTTAAAAATATAAAATTAAATTATTATTGACTGTAGTCACCCTGTTGTGCTATCAAATAGTAGGTCTTATTCTTTTTTTCTAAATATATTTTGTACCCATTAACCATTCCCACCTCCTGCCACCCCCCAGCTACCCTTCCTAGCCTCTCTGTCTCCATGAGTCTGATTGTTTTAAAATTTAAATCCCACAAATATGTGATAACATGTGGTATTTGTCTTTCTATGCCTGGCTTATTTCACTTAGCATAATTACCTTCAGTTTCATCCATGTTATTTCAAATGACAGGATCTCATTCTTTTTTAATGGCTGAACAGTACTCCATTGTGTATATGTACTACATTTTTCCTTTTCCATTCATCTGTTGATGGACATTTAGGTAGCTTTCAAATTTTGGCTATTGTGAACAATGCTGCAACAAATATGGGAAAGAAGGTATCTCTTTGATATACCAAGTTTCTTTCTTTTGGGTATATACCCATCAGAGGGATTGCTGGATGATGTAGTAGCTCAATTTTTATTTTTTTGAGGAATCCCCAAACCGTTTTCTATAGTTATTGTACTAATTTACATTCCCACCAATACTGTATAAGGGTTCTCTTTTCTCCACATCCTCTCTAGCTATTATGAATGGGATTACTATTTAAATTTCTTTTTCAGATTGTTCACTGTTGGCATATAGAAAGGCTACTTATTTTTGTATGTTGACTTTGTATCCTGCAACTTTACTGAATTTGTTTATCAGTTCCCATAGTTTTCTGGTGGAGTCTTTAGGTTTTTCCAAATATAAGAACATACCATCTGCAAACAAGGAGAGTTTAACTTCTTCCTTTTCAATTCGGATGTCCTTTATTTCTTTCTCTTGTCCTATTGCTGTCACTAGGACCTCCAGTACTATGTTGAATAACAGCGCTGAAAGTGGGAATCCTTGTGGTATTCCAAATCTTAGAGGAAAGTCTTTAAGATTTTTCCCATTCGGTATGATACTAGCTGTGGGTTGTCATATATGGCTTTTATAATGTTGAGGTATGTTCTTTCTTTTCCCGGTTTTTTGACCTTTTTTTTCTCGTGAAGGGATGTTGAATTTTATCAATGCTTTTTCAGCATCAATTGAAATGATAGTAATGTTTTTGTCTTTCATTCATTTCATTCTGTTAATATGATGTATCATATTCTGTTAATGTGATGTATCACATTGATTGATTCTTATATGTTGGGCCATCCTTGCCTCCCAGGGATAAATCCAACTTGGTCATGATGAATGATCTTTTTTTAAATATATATATAACTTTTATTTTAGGTTTGGGGGTACACATGCAGGTTTGTTTTATAGGTAAACTGTGTGTCACGAGGGTTTGTGATCTTGTTTTGTCAAAAGTTAGGTTAAAATTAATTGTGTTTTCAAGCTCTTGCTCATTTTCTTTTAAAATCCAGTATGGTCATTTCAGCACCAAATTTATACTTGTTTCTTTGTAAACATAGTCTTTAGTTTTCTACATATCTCTTAAAGATTTTGTAACTTTTAAATTTTCTTTTGCTTTTCCAAAGCTTTATGAGAATGTGCATAAGTATTCCTGTTTACTAAAATTTATTCTGCATAGCAATTGGAGAGCACTTACAATTTATTCAGTTTTAGAAAATGTTCTTTATTTCTTTGGTTATTTTCCCCACCAAACTCCAAACTCTCTGCATACTCTTTTTGAGAAAATATTGGAAATACTGAATTTTATTTCGTATATTTGAATCTTTATTCATCTTGATACCTTTAAGATAGAAATGAATCTCTTTTTTTGATCTTCTGGCTCCATAATTGGCTCTTCATCAATGTTCACTCAGCAAATCAATCCCCACATTGCTTTTACTTATATCTCAATAATCAAAAGTTGTCTTTAAAAATATATCTCTGTTTAGTTATATTTTATATATGCACATTTTTCTACATTTTCTCTCAGGATAATGACTGTATTTGTTCTAATGGTGGGATGTTAATTCTTGTTGAATTTGTTGCCTCACTATCTTGGTAGTTTTAGTTTCCTTGTCACCTTTTATTTGAGAAAAGCTATTTGGCCTTTTTAAAAATAAATATATAGTCTACCCTAATGAATAATAACCAGCCATCTTGCTTCTCCTACTTCATTGTAAATTTTACTTCCTTGATTTGTTGATAGGTATTACTGTTAAACTCAAGTATGTTGGGAGAATAAGAGGATATACTAATCTATACTAATCTAAGTGTTGTCAATTTAATACTAAATTAATTATCCAGGTAAATGTCAAAGGAATTCCAACTACTTATATCAGTAATGCTATGATTCAATGCTATATTCTTTCCTGTACAATTCACACTTAGTCTTTGTAGTGCAAATAAACTTATTGTCCATCATTAGTTTTTTTGGTATGTTTGTTGATTTGTCTCTAATCATTTTTGTTGTCTGAAGCTTGTCTTCTAGCTCATTCTTCAAAAAATATTCATGGGAACAACATTTCCTATATTCTTTCATATTGATAACACTTCATCTGTGACCTTTACTTTTGAAGATCTGTTGGTAAATCTAATATCTTTAGTTCATATTTTCTTTACATGAATGTCTTAGATATTTCACTACACATTCCACTAGCCTAAATAATTGAAGTTTCAAAGTCTGATGATGTATTTTGCTGTCCCATACTATATCCTTTGAGTTGGTATTTTTTTTACTTGACTCAAGATCTTTTACTTAATGTCTGTTAATTTTATGAGAATATGTTTCAGTGTAGATAATCCAGTTTTTCTCAAGAACATGATATTTCCTTCCAATAAGTCATTTTAATTATTTCTGTTTAATTAAGAATGTTTCCTAGAACTATAATTTTTGGTAGTTTTTCCTCTACTCTTGCTTTGATTTTCTTCATTAAAGACCCCTATTAAGTACATGATGGATCTTCTTTGTTTGTCATCTGAATGCTTCACTTTTCCTTTGTATGTCTTTTTGAAATTATTTTCTTCCTTTTTTTAAATGGGGTTATTAAGGTATAATCACATAGAAAAACAAATATATCATAGATGTAAAACTAGATAAATTGTTATAGTCTGAACATACCTATGTATCTCACACACAGGTCAAAAAATAGAATGCTAACACTACCATAGAAGTTGTTTCCTACCTTTTTTACATCTATTGCCCCAAAGAGCTAACTGCTGTCATGACTGATAACAACTTGGTTGTGTCTCTTCTGAGTTTTTCACAAATAGAATCTCTACATAGACACTGAGGCCATTTTCTTTTTTTTTTTAAGTGTTTTTATGATGTAAAATTTTAAATTATATCCTGGCATGTCAGCACCTTCAGGATCTTTACATTTGTATCATTACCAAAACTACGCTTTTTTTTCTCTATCTTGTTTGTTCTCCACCTTAAGTTTTATTTGTATTGAAGTACACTGTAAAAAATACCCTGAATGTATGTTTTTAAATAGATTGTAAAATAATCGATACAATTTGTATTATTTGAATTAGTTTAGTTGTTTCAAATTGTAAGTATAATGAAGGGGATTTTTTTCTGATATGAAATAAAATTAACTTATTCTTCCTAACAATACCTCTTATGATACAGAGTTTTTTGTAAGTATGAGTTTGAAATCTCAGATAAAACTAAATATGATCTTATTGTAGTTGAATAATGAAACTTGTTTTTGGAAGATGTAATTAATGAAACCATTATTAACATAATCTATTAGATAAAATATCAATTTATAACATCAACTAAGAAACCTGTTTATGTTTAACACCAAACAACAATTACCATAAAACCTGTGGAAATTTTTTTTCACTTCTTTTTGATAAGATTTAATATAATAGTTTTCTCTTACCTTATGAGTTATGACGTGAAAATATTTTAACGGCAAATATTTATACAAATATTAAATATTATGGTTACATTTAAACTATAATGAATTATGAGTTGATTTTACATAGGTAAGCTAAATAAAATTAGCTGATGTATATTTCTAAGTGAAAATTTTCCTTACTGGAAAATTAAATTTTCAAGTATAATTTCCCTATATGTAACACATTCGATACAAATTAGCGTATGTTTAAGGAGTTGTCTAATAACAATTCAGTTTTTACTCCTTCGCAGCTAGTGAGGACTGCAAGCCTGAGTAATAAGTTGACAACGTAAGTTCATTCAACAAACATTTTTGGACACTTTCCCCATGACAAGAATTATTTTAGAAATTCAAACAGAAAAAAGACATAACTTGCAATTTAGTTTTGGAAGGATATATATGGACATGGTAGGAACAGTAATGACCATGTTACTATGAGCATTTCATTAGGCTAGGATTCTTATATTATATTGTTTAATTCTTGCAATCATCTATGATGAAAAGTTTAAGTATTTTATTGGTGAAGAAACTTATGCTCAGATAGTTTTTTGACTAACCCAAAGTTTGACATACAGTAAGCATAGACTGAAGTTGGAATTTGTGCTTTTCTTTTTTTAATCCTTGAGTTCTTTGTATCACATCCCACATTTGTTGGCAGATAAATTTTAGTGTACTTATGTGAGAGTGTTTTCTAAATATGTAATTAATTACAAATTGGGAGTTTTTTTTTTAAGTTCCAAGGTTAACTGATAACCTTTAAGAACCACCATGCATTGGGACTCAGAGAAAATGTTAGTCTGTCTGCATTTTCGTAGAATTAGTATGGTTAATAAATCCTGGCAAATCATTCATAAGTGATTAAGTTACAATGCAGTATTCAACAGCATTATGATTTTGTTTTTAGTTCCCTATTTCCATTCTGCATTAAAATGTGCTAGTGAATTTTTAAAGAACAATACATTTTCCTATTTCTACTTATACAGGAGCATTTTGTAGCCAAATCAAATAACTCCAGCTATTTCTAATGGCAATGTTAGGACTTAAATGATGAGAATCATTTGTTAGATTAAAGTGAATTTACTTCAGATTCCAATTATTTCTAGTGGTCAGTAAATCTTTCAGTTTACCTTAAGGGCTCAAGAAACTCCTTCAATGTTTTTGTAAAGGAAAATTGTGCCTTAATGGGAAATGTTATTCTAGATGGGATCCTGCAGCAATCATGATCTGCTATCATTACAGAGATTGATTCTGCTGGAAAGATATAATTCCTAAAGTATCTTTGATGTAACCTTATGTTCCACGTTACAAAAGGAGATAAATTAGCCTTTCTAAGCCGTGACAAATGTATGATCATCTGAAATCCAGGATTAAGTCTAAATAGGTTAAAAACAGAAAATACTAGCACATTAAGATCTCTTCTTACAGTTTAAAATTGTGGCAGAGTGTCTAAACATATGGATACTTCTTGGTCCATTATCAGAGTCAAAACTATGAAATAGGAGGCCTCCAGATATTATCTTATTAATTTGCCTTTTTGTAGGGGAATTATTTTATTTTTCAGATATCTTAATTTCTTAGAACCAAAGCCCACATGTTTAAAGGAAAAATATATAACTGTGTTTCTCAAGAGTAATGTATGGATACCATTTAAATAAAAAACTACTCTATTCTGAGAGTTTTTAAATTATTTTTATTGTAACATTTTTAAATTTGTACAAACATAGGCTGTAAATTCTTACAGCTATAAACTATACAACCAAAGGCAAATTTGTAAATTGAATACAAGAAAAACAAAAAAACCATTCTAATCAAAAGGATTAATTTGATGTAATGCCATTTGCTGAAATTGCATTGTTGCTCAGTGTTCCTTAAGTACCAATGCTATTGCACAGGTCCTTGTGAGCTTAACATGTCCATATTACCACACAAGATCTGAAAAGTGAATTATTCTACCATTTTCCCCAGTTGAACTACTGTAAGACATTTACTTATACACTGTGTTCTGATATAATTTGGTCTTTACATAGCAGTGATGAATATGGTATATACATAATTCTGTTTTTATTTCTATTATTTTGCTACAATTAAAGTCATCATTTGGCACCAAAAAATATAAGCAAAAACACAGTAGTAGGCATTGAAACTGAATAGCAAGTAATGAGTATTATCCAAATTGTTTTAAAATTATTTATTTACTTATATTTAATTCACAATAATAATTGTATATATTTGTGGGCATGATGTTATGTTTTGATCTATGTACATTGTAGAAAGAGTCAATCAAACTAATTAATATATCTATCATCTCACCAACATTATTTCTTTGTGGTGAAAATGTTAAAAATACAAATATTTTAAAATTAAATTTGGCTTTTCTAGTAATTATTGTTATTATAATAATAAAACAAACAAACAATAAAACCAAGAGATGCTGACCTAGGTTAACAGGCATGGAGGAGTAGAGATGACATGTCAAACAACTTACCAGCCTAAGGGAACTAGTGTATTTCAAATGAAGTTAAGAGACATGACCCTGTAATCATCTTGGCAATACATCTCTGGTCCTCCATGATTAATTCTGAGGTTCTTTCTAGATTAATTAATATCTTAATTTTCAGAATATTTCTATAATGTTTAAGCTGCAAACATCAGGCACATCAACTGTGTATATGCTATCCTTGAAATTTATACTCTAAAAAGCAATTCCAGGTATCAATACAATGGGGTAATTTAGTCATCCTTCCTAGGTGGGTTATTTTAATTTCCACAAAATGTATTCTTTATCTGTACATTTTGGAAGCTATCTGTATTACAAATATCTTTTATCAGTTTATGATTCTTTGTCAATTTATGGTATCTTTTGAAAAATATACTTTTAAATTTAAAATTATTTAAATTTAAATTTTTCATTTACAAAATTTTAGTCAATTTGACCAATTGTGTGTGTGTGTCCTGTCTAATATATCCTTCCCTACTTCTGTTCAAAATTTTTTTTACATTTATGACAGATTAAATATTTACTTTCACATTTAAGTTCTTAATCCATTTGTAAATAATTTGTATTTGAGGAATCTGTTATGGGCTGAATTGTTGCCCCACAAGATTTATATGTTAAAACCTTAACCCCCATTACCTCAGAATATGATTATCTTTGGAGATAAGGTTTTCAAAGAGGTAATTAATTTAAAGTGAGATCATTAGGGTGGGTCCTAATCCAATATGACTGGTGACCTTAAAAAAAGAGGACATTCAGACAGAAACATCAGGGATGAGCACACACAAGGGAAAGACCATGCCAGGATACTGGGAGAAGGTGACTACCTGCTAGCTAAGGGGAGGGGTTTCAGAAGAAACCAAACCTGCTGACACCGCAGTTTGGTCTTTTAGCTTTCCAAATTCTGAAAAATAAATTTCTGCTGTTTAAGCCTCACAGTCTGTGGTATTTCATTAAGCAGCTATGGCAAACTAATAGACTATCACATTTTGTTTTCCACAAATGCAAGCGACCATTACCGGGGCATTTTTTAGTCTCTTCTCTTCCCACTGCTCTGTAGTACAACCTTTGTTCATGTATCAAGTTTGCATTTATGCATGGATCTTTTTTTTAGGATCTCTGTTCCATTGGGTTACTCATTAGTCTGGCCCATTCTACACTGTTGTATCTACTGCAGCTTGAAAATATAACTTGATAGAGCAAATATACTTACATATCATTACCTTAATCACCAGATTCCTTTTAAATATAATATTTTTTTGAATTCATAGCCCAAGGTCTTAGTAAGGCAAGGAAAACAACAGGTAAGACTCTCAAGAACTAAAGATAGTGAAATGCCAAGAATGAACAAATAAATTTGAGAAGAAAAGTCAAAGTAATTGAAATGTTAGAAATGGAAACTATAATGGATTAAATTATTTAAAAAACCTCATTGGGTGGCTTAAACAATGAAAATACAGGTGAATGGACATGTGGTAAGCTGTTAGATGTATCTAAAGTAATTCAACATGCCACACAGAAAGATGGAAAAATTTATATGAAAGAGATGGTAAGAGCTACATGAGAGAATATAAAAGTTTAACAGGTGTCATAGAATCATAGACGGAGAAACAGAAAATGGGTGCCTAATATTTGAAAGAAAATTGCTACAAATTTTTTGTAAATAAGATATAAATTCACAGGTCCAGGATTTGTTAGATATCACTAGAAGCACTAAAAAATCAATCTGAGCCCAAACATGTTAGAATGTAAATATGGAACACAAAGGTAGAAAGAAAATGAAAATCTTTTATGCAGTCAGAAGAAAAGAAAAAAAAAGAATGACAATTAGACAATAATAGAATTCTCAATTGCAGCAATAGAGGGCAGAAGAAAAATCTTCAAACTGTTGAGAAAAAGTTATTAACAATCTACCTTTAGATTCCTACATATAGTACCTTTCAAGAAAAATTATGAATAAAAATGTCACCAAAATGGCCAGCACAAAGGTAATCCTTTAGGATACATTTCAAAAAGAAGAAAAATAATCTGAGATTAAAGCTCTGTGTTACCAGAAAGAATGATCAGCAAATCATATGATAAATGGGTATGTGAGCAGCTGACTATGTGATCTTCCTCTGTAGGAGTCCTGCAGCCCTAAATTTGGTAAGCTTTCCTCCAGACAAGTTTGCTGCTGCTTCTGCCTGTCTCCAGTGGCACCTACTGTCTGGAAACAGCCTCAGGACTCTTTAACTTTCTGCCTCAATAAAGGCATCTGGTTTCAATCAGGGCTCAGACACACCTGAGGGCAGCTTTTCCTGTGGCACCCACCCGCAGGGAACCACAGTCTTTCCATTTGCCTCTTGCTCCTGGCTTCCAGCTCTGTTCCTAGGGTAGCATGTTTGTTTTGTTTTCTTTGAGTGTGTCTGTGTGTGTTTGAGGGGCATATTTATGTCGGGGTGGGTGGGGTGTGATGTGGTGTTATGATTACCTAAGTGTCTTCCTCTACTCTCATGTGGGCTAAAACTGGATGTTCTGCCTGTATATTGGAGGGGGGGCACCAAGAGCATCTGATTGGCCATGATGCTGGTTGCAGCCATTTAATACTTTCTTATCCTCTATAGATGACAAATGCAGCTTTTGTAGCTGTGAAGATACAACAATGTATCTGAGGCAAAGCAGGGTTGACTTGTTTTGTTTCATAGAAGTAGGGACACTTCATTCTCCTCATTTTTAAATGTCATGAAAATCTTTGCAAACATAAAAGACCTTGCAAACAACAATATGTAACAGAAACAAAAACAATGACCAACAGTAGTTTAGAAAGTTATAAAGAAATAGAGGCTTTTTATTGTCTTAATAAAGACTCTCAAGGACTGCTAATTACCTCTTACATTGTTTTCCTGATTTCTTTGACCTGAATTTTGTTGTAGCATTTATTGCTAGAGTAAAGCAATGTTTTTTGCCCCTCCGTCTATTCCATTTACTTTAGTGTATTACTTGCCATTTTTAGTTATTAGATTACAAGGGTCTGCTTAGTTCACATGTGTCTGTGTCTTTACATCTGTATCCATGTGGCAGTGGTAACTTAAAAGATTTTGAACTTTGGAACCTTATTAGAAGAGATATACTAAATATTTATATGCAGAAATACACTAAAAACATTTAATTCATTATGACACATGGTTAATAAGTAATAATTTCTAAAATTCTCTTCCTACATTTTTAGAATAATAATAAACAAAACTGCTGTTTTGCTTTCCCCATTTAGAATGACTGCTCCCACGTAGAACTCCAGGTGGCCTTGTCCCTGTGGCATGTTAATTATTATGTAAGAATTGCTATGTTACATTTCTCCAAAAGAAAGTTATGGTCTGAGGACCATAAATACGTGCACTAGGGTCTAAGATATTCCAGGAACTTTGCAACTTGTCTTGTTATTTTTGATTTAGAAGGTCAATTTTATGTATTCTAGGATCACCAGTGAACTAAGTTGTTTTGATTTTTTTCATAAGTTTTACTGATCTGTGTATATTTATTTGACTTTGTATTCTCCAGTATGGAAATATTTTCCTAATATCAGTGTATATTTATTTTTGCGTGAGAACTACTGAAATGTGATAAATATAAATCATTGCTTTTTGTGGGACAATCTTATTTTACCAAAGTAACTAGATATAGTAATTTCATCTGCAGCAAGTCAGAATTTTGTTTATATGAACTTGCTCACTAAAGGCTATGAGAGTGGCCTGGAATAGCTTTTGCCATTATACTTACCATGAATACTGTAGCATGAGCCTTTCTGCCAAATTTCTTGTCTTTTAGAAGCATTGGTTAAGAGGCTTTGGTGAGGAATGGCTTTACTGTTTTCATATTGTAAGTCATATGAATCACTCTCCTGTTTATAAATTATGGAGTATATGAAGTACAAAAGCTCATTAATACAAATGTTTTGTTTTGTTTTGGTTTATATTGCCATTCATGATTTGATTTTCTAAAAAAATTTTAGGTTTGCAGCAAAATTGATCAGAAAGGGTTCCCATTTACCTGCCACTCTCATATATACACAACACCCCACTATCAACATCTCCCACCAGAGTGATACATGTGTTATAAATGGTAAACATATACTGATGCATCATCATCTCCCAAAGTTTGTAGTTTACATTAGGATTTACTGTTTTAGTAGTGTACATTCTGTGGCTTTGGACAAATGTATAATGAATAATATCATAGAAAGTATTTTCACTGCCCTAAAAATCCTCTATGCTCTGCCTATTGAGTCTCTTCCCCACCCCAAGTCCCTGGCAATGATTGATCTTTTGACTGTTTCATTGTTTTGTCTTTTCCAGAATGTCATACATTTAGAATTACAGCACTTAGCCTTTTCAGGTTTTCTTCTTTCACTTAGTATTATTTATTTAAGTTTCCTTTATGCTTTCTCACAGACATTTCTTTTTGGAAGTGAATAAATAATATTTCATTGTCTAGGTGTATAAGGTTTTTTGGTCCATTTACCTACTGAAAAACATCTCTGTTAACTTCTTAGCTGCAGCAGTTGAATGAATGAGGCTGCTATAAATATCCAAGTGCAGGTTTTTGTGTGGACATAAGCTTTCAACTCCTTTGGAGAGTGATTGTTGGATCATGTGGACAGAGTATGTTCAGTTTGTGAAAAACTGACAAATTGTCTGCAAAGTGGTTGTACAATTTTATAGTCACATCAGCAGTGAATTTGCCTGTTGCTCCACATCCTCACCAGCATTTGATGTCAACAGTGTCCCAGATTTTGGCCACTATAATAGATGTATAGTATTATCTCATCGTTCTTCTTAATTTGAGTCCCTGATGACAAATGATGTGGAGTATCTTCACATGCTTATTTTCCATCAGTGTATCACTTTTGTAAGGTGTCTATTTAGGTCTTATGCACATGAAAATAATCAGGTTTTTTATTTTCCTATTGTTGAGTTTTAAAAGATTGTTATATATTTTGAGCAACAGTCCTTTGAGTGACAGATGTGTCTTTGCAAATATTTTATCTCTGTGGCTTATCTTCTCATTCTCTTGAATATGTCATTTGCAAAGAAGTTTTTAATTTTAATAAAGTCCAGGTTATTAGTCATGTTTTCCAATGGGTCATGCTTTTAGTCAATATCTAAAAAGTCATCTTCATAACCAAGTTCTTTGATATGTTTTCCTATGCAATTTTCCAGTTTTATAGTTTTACATTTTACATTTAAGTCTATGACCCATTTTTAATTCGTTTGTGTGACAAGTAAAAAGTCAGTCTATATATGTATGTATATGTGTGTGTGTGGGGGTGTGTGTGTGTATCTATTTATCTATCTATCTATCTATCTATCTATCTATCTATCTATCTATATAGCATATGGATGTCTAGTTGTTCCAGAAACATTTGTTGAAAAGACTATTTTTTTCTCCATTGTATTGCCTTTCTTCTTTGTCAAGGATTAATTGACTATATGTGGTTCTAGTTCTAGGCTGTCTATTCTGTAAATTGTTCTGTTTGCCAATTCTTTTGTCAATACTACACCATGTTGGTTATTGTAGCTTTACCGTTGGTCTTAAGGTCAACTAGTGTCAGTCCTCCGACTTCGCTGTTCTCTTCACTATTGTGTTGGCTATTCTGAGTCTTTTGCCTCTCCACACAAATTTTAGAATGCATTTGTTAATATCCACAAGATAACTTGCGATTTTGTTTGAGATTGCATTGATCTATAAATTATAAATAAATGACATTTTGACAATATTGCATCTTCCTATCCATGAACATGAAATATCTCTCCACTCTTCTTTGATTTCTTTCATTAGAGTTATGTTGTTTTTATCATTCAGATCTAATGCATGTTTTGTCATATCAGATTTATATTAAATATTTCATTTTATGGGTTGTTAATGTAAATGGTATTGTGTTTTTAATTTTTAACCCATTGGTATATTGCTGGTCTATAGGAAAGTGCTTGATGTTTATATATTAATCTCATTTCTTATAACATTAATCACCTGTTAGTCTTAGAAGATTTTTATTGATTTTTTTCAGATACGCTGTATAGATCACCATGTCATCTTGGAGCAACTGTAGCTTTATTTCTTCCTTTCCAACGTGTTAATTTTTATTTCCTTTTATTTTCTTATTGCATCAGGTAGGACTCCCAATAAAATGTTGAAAAGCAGTAATGAAGAGAGATCTTCTTGCCTTATTACTAATCCTGGCAAGAAAACTTCTAGTGTCTCACCACTAAGTATTTTATTAGCTGTAGTTTTTTTTTTTTTAATCAAGTTGAGGAAATTTCCTTCTATTCCTAATTTGTTCAGTGTTATTATTTTTTTATCCTGAATGGATGTTGAATTTTGTCAAATGCTTTTTCTGGATCACTTGAAAAGATTATGTGATTTTTCTTTTTCTTCTTTTTTTTTTATTGAGACAGGGTCTTGCTCTGTCAACCAGGCTGGAGTGCATTGGCATGATCTTGGCTCACTGCAACATCCATCTCCTGGGTTCAAACGATTCTCCTGCCTCAGCCTCCCCAGCAGCTGGGATTACAGGCACCCACCACAAGCCTGGCTTTTTTTTTTTTTTTTACTTTCAGTAGAGACAGGGTTTTATCATGTTGGCCAGGATGGCCTCAAACTCTTGACCTTAAGTGATCTGCCCACCTTGGCCTCCCAAAGTGCTGTGATTACAGGCATGAGCCACTGTATCTGGCCTGATGTTTCTTCTTTAGTGTGTTGATTACAATAGTTGATTTTGGAATATTGAATCAAACTTGCATGTATGAGATAAATCCTCACTTGGTTGTGGTGTGTAATTCTTTTAATATATTATTAGATTTGATTTGCTAATATATGGTCGAGGATTTTTGCATCTATATTTATGAGAGATATTAGTCTATAATTTTTATCTTTTTTTCTTCTATGTTTTTGTCTGGTTTTAGTATTGGGGTAATGCCGGCTTCATAGAATGAATTAGGAAGTATTCCTTCTACTTCTGCTTCTGTATTCTGGAAGAGATTACAGAGACCTGGCATAATTTTTTCTTTACGTGTTTGGTAAAACTTATCATTAAAGCCATATTGGCCCATGCTTTCTGATTTTGAAGGTCATTAATTATTGATGCATTCTCTTAAATAGACATAGTTCTACTCAGACTGTTTCTTTTTGTGTAAGGTTTAACAGATTGTATCTTTCAAAGAATTGCTTCATTTCATCTAAGTATCAAATTTGTGGGCATATACTTGTTCATAGTATCATTTCATTGTGCCTTTGATTTCCATGGGATCTTTACTGATGCCCCCTCTTTCCTTTGTCTCTCTTTTTTCCTCAGTTAGCCTTGCTAGAGGCTTAGTGATTTTATTGATCTTGTCAAAGAAGTAGTTTTTGGTTTTGTTAATTTTCTCTATCAATTTTCTGTTTTCAGTTTAATTAACTTATCCTTTATTTGTTGTTATTTCTCTTCTCTGCTTACTTTGAACTTTATTTGCTGTTCTTTTTCTAGTAGCCTAAGGTAAAAGCTTAGATTATTGATTTTAGATCTTTCTTCTTTTCTAATGAGTGCATTCAATGTGATAAATTTCTAAGCACTGGTTTTGTGGCAGTTTGTGTTACTTTTGGAGGACTGTTCTTGAGGAATATTACCTTGATTCTAAAAAGTTCATTTGCAAAGTTAAGCCTATTTTTCAGCAGTTGCAGATTTGCATGTCTATACTTATATGATAACTACTGCTAGAAACAGTGATAACAATCATGTTGAGTTACAAATTAAAAAAATAGTTTAAGACATGTCTAACATGATGATTCAGCTTATACTAACACTTGCAAATTAAACAAGATTATATTGTAGATGCTACTGTCAATTGCTAATTTTTTCACAGGAGTTCTTGTTTGTTTGCTGGCTATGGAACCAGATCAAAGTGGATTTCTGCTATTCTTAAGAGTTATACAGTCCAAACATGCAAGGGTAAGGGTATTTATGTATAAGTGTGCTTCTCTGATTTTTATGAAGTTTCAGAAGAATCCTTTCTCGAGTATTCTGACTTCACCTACTGAAGTGACACCATTTTTTATGGAAGAGTGGTGTGTCTACGCCAAATTTTATAAAATACATTTTCACCTTCTTAAAATCATACAGAAGAGGAAGTGAGCATAGCCTGGCAGGGAACAGGGACAGCTTCTGCTTTTCTCCTTTAACACATACTCCTGGTGTGTGATAGCATCAATATTATTTTTTAAAGGCGAAATGTTGGCATAAAGGTTTAAAGAATCACCTGGGGAGTTTGTGAAAATACTGTTTTTTTATTTTTTTCAGCCCAGCTCCAGGTCAATTAAATGAAAATCTCTATGGGTGAGGACTTAGGAGTCATTACATACAAACTCCAGAGTAATTCTAAAGTGCAGTTAGTTGAAGAGCACTTCATTATAAGAATTAGTATAAAAGCAGCAGTCTGTTTAAAACTCAGTTGAAATTCTTGGTTAGTTTTTTGAGATGCTTATAAAGATTATTAAAAGTTTGCACATATTTATATGCTGCTTTCCTACCAATCAATGACAGAGGTCTCCCCCCTTGTTTCCTGTCCTGCCCTCAGACTTACTCCACCTGATGTAAGAAACTGACTCTGCTTCTCCAAAAAAAATAATATATGATCCAAGGAATATTCTGGTTCATATAGTGCTATGGGTCTTTTGAGTTCTTTTGGCTTGTAACCTTAAGTGATTTAATGTGAAGTTAACACATTAGTCTGTCCAGGGTAAATGGAAGTAAAATGGAAGTAGTGCTTATTGGTTGCAAGTGTAATTACTAATGAGCACAGGTAAATCTGGCAGAGATTGAAAAACACATTTTTATTCTCTAGCTTATAAAACTATCCTAAAGTTACTTGGAGTCTTCCTTTGTACACAATTTACTACTGTTAATTTCATATATGCTGGGTATGTCTCATATTATTTCCTATCACAGCAAGTAATGTGTAATGTCTATTTAAGGTGACAATATAAAAATATGAGGAAAGTAAGTCTCACAAGCATAGCAGATCTTGGCATGAAAATTATAACATCTTCATTGACAAGAGATGTGACTGATTAGTCAAAGATGATGCCAATTTTAATATGAAACGAAATGAAATGAAAGTCTAAAAGAAAGTATAAAGGACATAATATATAGATGAGGTTTTATCTCATTAAGAAATGTCTATCTTTTATTCTTAGCAAAAGAGATGATTGTTCTACTGGGCCTATTTTGAATTATTGATTTTATTCATTACAGGTTTTCTTGTGTTTATCTTTCACCCTCAATTAAGGTTTAAGCCTCTGAAAAACTCTTCAAAGCTTATTGCTGTTGTTTGAGAACATTTTTCCCGAGGTATATTTTCTTTACTTTGAAACATTTTTTTTCTATGACTTCTAAATATAAAGCAAAAGTAAATGGGCACACAAGAGAAAATATGAATACTGGACTAATTATATACCTGTGTATTTTGTGAAGCTGACACTATTCAATAACCTAAAACCTAATGAACTTTTCCCATGATTGAAACTTTCAATTATTCACTCACGGTTACATTGGTACTTAAACATTTCAGTTATTGCCACAGCTCATTAGAATGTACATGAAGACCAAAGATTGAATTAGCAAATTCAGGGCCTGATGAAGTCAGGATTAGTTTAAACAGATTTTCTTGCAGATGTCAGTTTCTCCTCTCAGGCACTAACAATATACATCACATCAAAGCAACTCTATTATTCACAAAATCTTCATGTGGGCTTTTAGCAGTACTAGATGTGCACATACATGGATTCATAATACGGACAGTTCTGCCAGTTGCTACTAGTCAACAAGAGATTCAAAGTGTGTATAGATAATGCTCCTGGAATAAAGGCTTGTTAATGTTTGATTGCAGTTTAATTGTTTCTAACACTTCTCATTAGTACTGTCACATTTGCTTCCCAGAATAAACTCGCCACACTGCAGTTCACCAAACTGGGGTTGTATGACTAGAGTGGAGAGAACTTAATGAATTGGTCAAGCTCTTTCAGATGACTAGCCTAGGTTAATTAACTTTCCCAAGTAAAACAAACATTTAAAACTAAAAACAGTATTTTTAATTAGTATCTTTGTATCTTTTCTTTTTTTTATTATGCTTTAAGTTCTAGGGTACATGTACACAACGTGCAGGTTTGTTACATATGTATACATGTGCCATGTTGGTGTGCTGCACCCATTAACTCATCATTTACATTAGGTATATCTCCTAATGCTATCCCTTCCTCCTCCCCCCTCCCCATGACAGGCCCTGTTGTGGTGTTCCCCACCCTGCGTCCAACTGTTCTCATTGTTCAATTCCCACCTATGAGTGAGAATATGTGGTGTTTGGTTTTCTGTCCTTGGGACAGTTTGCTCAGAATGATGGTTTCCAGCTTCATTCATGTCCCTACAAAGGACATGAACTCATCCTTTTTTATGGCTGCATAGTGTTCCATGGTGTATATGTGCCACATTTTCTTAATCCAGTCTATCATTGTTGGACATTTGGGTTGGTTCCAAGTCTTTGCTATTGTGAATAGTGCCACAATAAACATATGTGTGCTTGTATCTTTATAGCAGCATGATTTATAATCCTTTGGGTATATACCCAGTAATGGGATGGCTGGATCAGATGGTATTTCTAGTTCTAGATCCTTGAGGAATCGCCACACTGACTTCCACAATGGTTGAACTAGTTTACAGTCCACCAACAGTGTAAAAGTGTTCCTATTTCTCCACATCCTCTCCAGCCCCTGTTGTTTCCTGAATTTTTAATGATCGCCATTCTAACTGGTGTGAGATGGTATCTCACTGTGGTTTTGATCTGCATTTCTCTGATGGCCAGTGATGATGAGCATTTTTTCATGTGTCTTTTGGCTGCATAAATGTCTTCTTTTGAGAAGTGTCTGTTCATATCCTTTGCCCAGTTTTTGATGGGGTTGTTTGTTTTTTTCTTGTAAATTTGTTTAAGTTCTTTGTAGATTCTGGATATTAGCCCTTTGTCAGATGGGTAGATCACCGATCCCACAGAGATAGAAACTACCATCAGAGAATACTATAAACACCTCTACGCAAATAAACTAGAAAATCTAGAAGAAATGGATAAATTCCTGGACACATATACCCTCCCAAGACTAAACCAGGAAGAAGTTGAATCCCTGTATAGACCATTAACAGGCTCTGAAATTGAGGCAATAATTAATAGCCTATTAACCAAAAGTCCAGGACCAGACAGATTCACAGCTGAATTCTACCAGAGGTATAAAGAGGAGCTGGTACCATTCCTTCTGAAACTATTCCAATCAATAGAAAAAGAGGGAATCCTCCCTAACTCATTTTATGAGGCCAGCCTCATCCTGATACCAAAGCCTAGCAGAGACACAACAAAAAAAGAGAATTTTAGACCAATATCCCTGATGAACATCAGTGCAAAAATCCTCAATAAAATACTGGCAAACCGAATCCAGCAGCACATCAAAAAGCTTATCCACCATGATCAAGCTGGCTTCATCCCTGGGATGCAAGGCCAGTTCAACGTACGCAAATCAATAAACGTAATCCATCATATAAACAGAACCAAAGACAAAAACCACATGATTATCTCAATAGATGCAAAAAAAGGCCTTCGATAAAATTCAACAGGCCTTCATGCTAAAAACTCTCAATAAATTAGGTATTGATGGGACATAACTCAAAATAATAAGAGTTATTTATGACAGACCTACAGCCAGTATCATACTGAATGGGCAAAAACTGAAAGCATTCCCTTTGAAAACTGGCATAAGGCAGGGATGCCCTCTCTCACCACTCCTATTCAACATGGTGTTGGAAGTTCTGGCCAGGGCAATCAGGCAGGAGAAAGAAATAAAGGGTATTCAATTAGGAAAAGAGGAAGTCAAATTGTTCCTGTTTGCTGATGACATGATTGTATATTTAGAAAACCCCATTGTCTCAGCCCAAAATCTCCTTAAACTGATAAGCAACTTCAGCAAAGTCTCAGGATACAAAATCAATTTGCAAAAATCACAAGCATTCTTATACACCAATGACAGACAAACAGAGAGCCAAATCATGAGTGAACTCCCATTCACAATTGCTTCAAAGAGAAAAAAATACCTAGGAATCCAACTTACAAGGGATGTGAAGGACCTCTTCAAGGAGAACTACAAACCACTGCTCAATGAAATAAAAGAGGATGCAAACAAATGGAAGAACATTCCACGCTCATGGATAGGAAGAATCCATATCATGAAAATGGCCATACTGCCCAAGGTAATTTATAGATTCAATGCCATCCCCATCAAGCTACCAATGACTTTCTTCACAGAATTGGAAAAAACTACTTTAAAGTTCATATGGAACCAAAAAAGAGCCTGCATCGCCAAGTCAATCCTAAGCCAAAAGAACAAAGCTGGAGGCATCACGCTACCTGACTTCAAACTATGATACAAGGCTACAGTAACCAAAACAGCATGGTACTGGTACCAAAACAGAGATATAGACCAATGGAACAGAACAGAGCCCTCAGAAATAATGCCACATATCTACAACCATCTGATCTTTGACAAACCTGACAAAAACAAGGAATGGGGAAAGGATTCCCTATTTAATAAATGGTGCTGGGAAAACTGGCTAGCCATATGTAGAAAGCTGAAACTGGATCCCTCCCTGACACCTTATACAAAAATTAATTCAAGGTGGATTAAAGACTTAAATGTTAGACCTAAAACCATAAAAACCCTAGAAGAAAACCTAGGCAATACCATTCAGGACATAGGCATGGGCAAGGACTTCCTGTCTAAAACACCAAAAGCAATGGCAACAAAAGCCAAAATTGACAAATGGGATCTAATTAAACTAAAGAGCTTCTGCACAGCAAAAGAACCTACCATCAAAGTGAACAGGCAACCTACGGAATGGGAGAAAATTTTAATGAATATCTTGTCTTAAAAAATATCAGAATATTTAACATATTTTATAATTATTCAGTATAAAACTGATTTTAGTGTGATTTTATATACTTATGCTTTCATATATAAATTTTGTAAGAACCTTACAAGTTAGTAGCATTCCTCCAAATTCTTGTGGTTAAATAAAAACAACATGGCTCTTTTCCCTGGTTCTTTAACTCATTCTATTACTTCCTTTAATTGAGCCCATGAGAGCATCTGTGTCTGTCCACATAAAATGCATTTAGAGGCCATTCTCTTACAGTTAAAAGTATATATGGAAAAAAATGATGATGGCGGTAGAGGCAAGGATCAGTATTTTAATTATCTAGAATATTGGGAAAGAAGAGTCATGTGGGTAAAGAAAATCTTTAATAGAAATGTGTTTTTATAACTTGTCAACTTATTTTGTTTATTTTTGTATTTTGACAGATGTGACAATGAATGGTTTTAAGTTTTATTCATCTATTAGTCTGTCTTTTCCAGCTTTTTCCTAAGGAGAAGTGTCCAAAAATTAAATGTGTTGAAATATCCAAAACCAAATAGATAGAGCAGAAAAAAATGAAAAGGAAAAAGTAATCTCCATAATCCACTTACTTGTATGGACCTCTTCAATAGCAATAGTTTACATTCCAGTAAATTACTGATCAGGCCCACTGCCACCTGCAATTTTTCAGAATCAGGTCACATGAGCTGCTTCTTTTCAGGAAAATCTGAAGGATGAAAACAAGTGTAATAGCTAGTCAGCCACAAGGATGATCCTCTCCAGGTAGAAATTACTTATTTGGCAAATCCACTCATGCTGTGTGCTACCAAAGTGGCAGAAGTAGGATGTCCTGCATATTGTTTCTTGCCTCATTTCAGTGAGAAATAAAGTGGTTCTCAGCCTTTATAGGATTTCATGGAAGGAATCAGATGAAAGCGCTCCTTCCTAGTTAGGGTTCTGGCCCCATCTTATATCAGCCTTCTGGACAGGTTTCTCTTGATTTATCTCATTCAGAGGACTGTTTGAAGATTTTATGGTGTGTAACTCTTCTTGCTTCAATCTCTCAGTATGAGTATTTTCTTTATATTACTTCAGGTGTTAAATTGGTAAATAATTTTCAATTGACCTTGCAGACATAATGTTTGACATAGAAATGGACTCAACTAAATATTGATTTTTAATGATTTCATGAATTATTAGAAATAACATAAAGGAATAATCCTTCCTCTTATTCTGAATCAATAAAACCTTTGTTGACGGCTGCTTCATAGCCTTGATTGAGAATCACTGGCCTGTTTACACTGTCTGGGTCTATGAAGAGTCTTACCTGGGTTTGAAGGGAGGGAGGTAACTTGGGCTATATCCTAGATCTTTTGAAGAGTAAAGGATGCATTTCTCAAAAAAACTAGAGGAATTGATATAGGACTTGAGCTTTATAAATTGGGATGGTAGGAAGAAAATAATTTAGGTTATACATTATATCACCAAAAAATATTTTGCTCCTACTTATCCCAGTTGGAGAGTTTATTTTTTTAGTGGGTTGAAGATCATTCGTTTATAGTTTCCTTGTTTTCAAAATTTGACACCTTATCCTTAAGATAATATGAACACATAAGAATTAAATATTTAAAAAGTCATAAAGCTAGAATTTGACCCTAGATGATGAAATGTAAGAGCAGCTGTCATGCATGTACTTGTTTTAAGCACATACCAGTCATAATCTGCTCCAGTATTTACATTTTCCCAAATGTATCTATTTTTTAAATTTAAATTAATTCTTATGACATTTCTTGGTAAAACACAGAAAAGAGTGAGAAAAAAGGTAAGTCTAATTTTTAAAAAACGTGATAAACATTAACATTTTCTATTTTCTTTTAGTCTCTAGTCTACGGTCTATATGTAGTTAAAATAACACAATAATTTTCTAACATGCATTGTTAATAAACATGATTTCAAAAACATTTGTATATTACTGAAAACCTACGTAAAATAATTTCTATGTTAATAAGATATTCTGCATACCTAAAGCAGTATCAATACATGTTCATCAAAAAATACAAAACACATATAACAGCAAAACTAATGTGGCACTTACATTGTGCCAGGTAGAATAATAAGAGTTTCACTTGTATTAGCTACACTGTAATAAAAACTCTAAGCTTTTAGCTACTGTGACATATTTCTAGATAGCATAAATACATGGATTTGTAACAAGTTAAAAGCTTTCACTTCCCAGAAATAAATTCTCTTGTTTATATCATGTATAGCATATAATATAGTATATCTATGTATGTATACAATATAGAGAGAGATGAAATAAATAGATTTAATTAATTCCCATTTGTTGATGTATAGGTAGTTTCTATTATATAATGAATGCTGTGATGGAAAAAACTTGTGGCTTAACATATTTCTGATTTCATATTTGTGTCTGTGTCTCTCAATGTGGGATGTGCTTTTGAGGAAACACAAGGATGTGCCAAGATGCTCTCAGAGACATGCAATACACATGTTACATTTTTGTGAAGTTTAACTTACTCAAAGGTCTAGTTAAAAATGCTGAATTTTTTAAAACGTATCTATTCAGCTCAAAAAGTTTTTACTGAGTGCCTATTATATCCCGAGAAGTTTTTAGAAGTCAAGTGAGCCAGACATATTTTATGCATCCCTCAAACTCTCTTGGCTTCAAGTGACTCCTGAGTTTCCTTCTTACTTTTTTTTTCTGTTACATTCCATCTATTCTATGTAATATAGTCTGAAATAATTTGACATTTCTTTCCAAATGCGTACAAAGAAAATAAATTTAATACCTTTATATCGTTGTTTGCAATCTTGTATTATAAGGTAAAAATTCTAGAAAGAAAGGCACAATGTGCTATTAAGAAATAGGAAATCTATCTAGCAGGAAATACAGCTGTGTTAAACCTAGAGCACAATCAGAGAGAAGAGGGCATGTCACTCCTTCTGTAATGTCACACAATGAGAGGTGCTGGTCAGCTGCATTAAACATGCTACAGTGTTAGATTCATCAGTACATCTAAAGAGGTCAAAGCAACTATCTTCATAAATTGTTGAACTTGTCACTATGCAAACAGTAGTTTTAAAAATTCGATCACAGAAAATTCAACAGTGATACTCCTGAATGCATTTAAATCATGTCATAATTATACTTAATCAAATGTTATTTACAAACACCATTAAATGATGCTTCATTCCGTTTCTCAACTCAGCGAGTTCTCAGATATAAAATTACAAAATTTTCTAGTTTGTGTTTTTGATACTATTCTAGTTAGTTTCTACATTTTTAACTGAGGTATAAAATATATACAATAATGAGAATGCATAAGTGTAGAGCTCAATATTTCAAAAACTGAAAACAAACATATAATGGGCATTCATATCACGAAACAGAACATTCTTCAATTTGAACTTAAGCAGAGGTGCCCCATGCCTACAAAATCCTCCTTGTCATGAATCTATAAAAAAACCACTCCCAGGGTTCACCACTCCCAGAGGAAATAGCTGCCTATGCTTCAAGGGCTCCACATTCTGGCATTTTGAACTGTCAGGTCCAAGTTATTTTTCAGTCGTCTGATGCTTATTAAAATATATTTACCTAGGAATTTAGCTATATTAAAATATAGTTACCTAGGAATTTTCAAGGAAACTCAGGAGTCACTTGAAGCCAAGAGAGTTTGAGGGATGCATAAAATATGTCTGGCTCACTTCTAAAAACTTCTCGGGATATAATAGGCACTCAGTAAAAACTTTTTGAGTTGAATAGATACGTTTTAAAAAATTCAGCATTTTTAACTAGACCTTTGAGTAAGTTAAACTTCATAAAAATGTAACATGTGTATTGCATGTCTCTGAGAGCATCTTGGCACATCCTTGTGTTTCCTCAAAAGCACATCCCACATTGAGAGACACAGACACAAATATGAAATAGAAATATGTTAAGCCACAAATTTTTGTCATCACAGCATTCATTCCTGCAAAATTTCCCAATGTTGGCATTGAGACTGTTAGCATGCGGTAAACTGCTATATTCTACTTGGTGTAATAAACCCTCAATCTTCATTGTCTTTAAAGACAGCACTCCAATTATAACTTACTGTTTTATAATAAGGAGCTGGCAAAATCAATCTAACAGTTGTCAGATAGTCAAATACTGGCTTTATTACTGGGTAATTGGAGTGAGACTAGATAAACATGGTATATCTTTGGAAATAAAAGTGTAAGAAATAACTGCATGAGTCTTACATTATATAGATGTTTAAAATAAAATCAGGAATATTTCAAAGAAAAACAATTTTAATTGATAAATATTTTGGCTTAAGTATAAGTACAAAAGCCCCAATAAAAAGGGGAACATTCTATAGGTTGTCTGTTTACTCTGTTGATAGTTTCTTTTACTTTGCAAAAATTCTTTAATTTAATTAGGGCCCTCTTGTCAATTTTTGCTTTTGTTGCAATTGCTTTTGAGGACTTAGTCACAAATTCTTTGCCAAGAATAATGTCAAGAAGGGTACTTCCTAGATTAGATTTTCCTCTGGATTTTTATAGTTTGAGATCTTACATTTAAATCTATAATCTATCTTGTGTTAATTTTTGTGTATGGTGAAAGGTAAGGGTTTATTTTTATTCTTCTGCATAGGTCTGACCAGTTATTCCAGCACCATTTATTCACAAATTATGCATCTGACAAAGGTCTAATATCCAGAATCTGTAAGAAACTTAAATCAACAAGCAAAACACAAATAACCACATTAAAAAATGGGCTAAGGGCATGAACAGGCACTTCTCAAAAAAAGACATACAAGTGGCCAACAAAAATATGAAAAAAAAATGCTCATAATTACTGGTCATCAGAGAAATGCAAATCAAAACCAACCACAAGGAGATATCATCTCACACCAATCAGAATAGCTATTATTAAAACATCCAAAAGCAACAGATGCTGGTGAGGATGCAGAGAAAATGGAATGCTTATACATTGTTGGTGGGAATGTAAATTAGTTCAGCAACTGTGGAAAGTGGTTTGGAGATTTCTCAAAGATTTTAAAACAGAACTACCATTCAATACAGCAATCCCATTACTGGGTATGTACCCAAAGGAAAATAGACCATTATGCCAAAAAGATACGTGCACTCATGTCTTACACTATCACAGCATTATTCACAATAGCAAAGACATGGAATCAACCTAAGTATGGATCAGTGGTGGAATGGATACAGAAAATATACACCAAGGAGTACTACATAGCTATGAAAAAAGAATAAAATCATGTCCTTTGCAGCGACATGGATGGAACTGGAGGCCATAATCCCAAGCAAATTAACACAGGAACAGAAAATCAAATGTTCACACTTACAAGTGGGAATGAAACATTGAGCACCCATGGGTATAAACATGGGAACAATGGACACTGGGACTTCTAGTGGGCGGGAGGCAGAGACAGAGCAGATGGGTCAAAAAACTACCTATTGGGCCTTATGCTCACTACATGGTTGCAATTCACCCATCTAATAAACCTGCATATGTACACCTGGCATCTAAAATTAAGTTGAAATTTAAAAAGTAAATAAAAAGGGTAGCAAAAAAGGCAAATGCATGAATTTCTCCCTCTTTCCAATTACTGTATATAGAGAGGCTTCTATGATAGGTGAACATATTAGGGGAATCTATATAGTAAGTGTGTTCAAGCTGTTTTGAACTAAAAAGTAAAATTAAGCTGAAAAATAAAATATACACACCTAAAAAAACAGATTTTAGTCATCAAAAAATCTGTGCTTGAACATCTAGTTGAAAGAATTGCAATAATATTTATTCTCAGTGTGTAGCTGGACAATAGAGAAGATGCTAATATTTTGGCAAATTAATTAGTTTTATCTTCTAAATGTATACTTATGTTTGTAAGCACTCAGTGATAATTTTATTTAAAAAATGGCTTTTGTAAGCAAGACACCGATTGGCAAAACATAAGAAGTATAAAAATTCAAAGGCTTTTCAAGCACAACATTAGCAGTTAATTTTGGAATTAAAGTGTTATCTACAACATGCAAGAATATTGTATTGAATAGATAAGTTTTTGATCAGAATTTAAAAATCAGAATATGTGTGTTGTATGTTATAGATCATTTGGTGATTCTTTAGAGCTTATTGTATCCCCTAACAAGCTAAAGTAGCTGTTGGTTTAGCTTGATACGTCTCAGTTTTTTTTTTTTCTTAAGAAGATAGCATTAGGAGAAATACCTAATGTAAATGACGAGTTGATGGGTGCAGCAAACTAACGTGGCACATGCATACCTATGTAACAGACCTGCATGTAGTGAACATGTACCCTAGAACTTAAAGTATAAAAAAAAAGAATATCACAGATATGAGTAAAAATAAGAAACTGAGGCCAGACACGTTTGATTGATTTACTATGGGAACCTGCAAATAAACTCTCTAAAGAGAATAAATTCTATCCAAAACATAGGATAGGGTAATAGGGGGAGGGTGTCATTTGGATGTAAGAAAGACTTTGGGATCTTGCAAAAGAGATCATGTTTAGGGAAGAGTTGTGCTATATTTAAAAGGAATAATAAAAATAGAATTGTTGTGCATTTTCCTGAGAATACTGACAGGAATTCTCTGGTTCTTTGTGAAAGGGAATATTTTAAAAATGGCTTTTCATTTAATTTTTTGTTCCAGAGTACTGTGAAAATACTAGTGGCACCTACTGCTAAAATTCTTATCTTAAAACAGCAAATATCACACTTTTTTTTCTATGGCAGCCAGAGTTTTATACAAAAGTAAACAACTCAACGAATCAAACCTGATGGGCTTTGGAACACACTTGCAAAGTCAGAGCCATTCATCAGAGACTGCTTTGTGATCAGAATCAGAAACTATTAGGGACTTACTAGAAAAACAGAGTTAGACAGGACTACATCCTTTCTCTAAAATGAGAAAAGTCAATTTCCAAAAAATATTCCCCATGAAATTACAAACTATAGATCAATTTTATTCAACATTCATAAACACTTCAATTCTTAAGGCGTTAAGAGTACTTTCTAGATGGAGATATTAAGCAGTTGTCAAATAAGCTTTTATAAGTAAAATCATTGCCCTGCTACCCTGGCTGAAGTGATCATTGAAGGTTTGGCTATCAGAAACAAGTATTTAAAATTTCTGGAACCATTGATATGGATTCTTTGCCACTAGGATCTGGAGAAACCAACTGGAATATTATGCTTGTACCAGAAAAAAAGTGGATTTGGGTTCTTGTTCTAAAAGATAAGAAAACATTTCATATATGGATTGGGACAATCATGTAGAAGGCTGATGGTATTAGTTATTTCTGTACTATCAAAACCAAAACTTGTGTTTGTGTTTTGATTGTGGGCTGCTTCACTGCTGTAGAAAGTACATAAAGCTGGTTGGAGTGTTTCTCAGAAAATTATATTGAGTTTAGGAAAGCATTCTAAAAGAAAAACAGAAATGAGTCGTGTGTGGTGGCTCACACCTCTAATCCTAGCACTCTGGGAGGCTGAGGCAGGTGCATTACCTGAGGTCAGGATCTCTAGACTGGCCTCACCAATATGGTGAAACCCTGTCTCTACTAAAAATGCAAAAATTAGCTGGGCATGGTGGCACATGCCTGTAATTCCAGCTACTCAGGCAGCTGAGACAGGAGAATGGCTTGAACCCAGGGGGCGGAGGTTGTGGTGAGCAGAGATTGTGCCACTGCACTCCAGCTTGGTGACAGGGCGAAACTCCATCTCAAAAAAAAAAAAAAAAGGAAAAAAGAAAAAAGAAGAAAAAGAAAATTGTTACATAATTCATAATGACATATAATTCGGATTTGAAGGAATTCAGTAGTCCACCAACAAGGATCAATAGAATGAGTCTTGGCACACCAAAAGCACTACAAGGTCAGCAGGGTGGAGGAGGCCACTGAAGATATAACTGTCTACCCTAATGGTCTTTGGTTACCTAGAGCCTGGGATGTTAATGTTAACGTAGGCATTGGGCCAATGTAAGGTGGATGTTAATAACCGAGAAGATAAAATAACAGCAGAATATTTGAAGAGCTATAGCTCTAATGGAATTGCCCAATAAAAATTTTATTGAAGAGAAGGAGGAGTGCTTTTTTTGTGGATTTGGATTTCAAATTCACACCACCTGCTTCGTGTGGGTAATTCCAAGCTGAGAAATTAATTGAAAATTGTGTTTTGGCACGACAGAAGCTAACACAAATCCTTTGAAAAAGAATACATCCTCAACATGACGCTCAAAAAATTTCCACATTAAAAAAGCCAGCTTAAAAATGCCACTTTTGGCCGGGCACGGTGGCTCATGCCTGTAATCCCAGCACTTTGGGAGGCCGAGATGGACGGATCACGAGGTCAAGAGATTGAGACCATCCTGGCTAAAACGCTGAAACCCCGTCTCTACTAAAAATACAAAAAAAATTAGCCGGTCATGGTGTCCGGCGCCTGTAGTTCCAGCTACTCTGGAGGCTGAGGCAGGAGAATGGTGTGAACCTGGGAGGCGGAGCTTGCAGTGAGCCGAGATCGCGCCACTGCACTCCAGCATGGGCGACAAAAAATAAATAAATAAATAAAAATAAAAGCCACTTTTGGCTACCATGAAACAGCTTTTATGAGACTAAAACCCTAGTTGTCTGAAAGTACCAGAGAACATACAAGGTAGCAGGGTTTGAGTACAAAGGATCTCAAAGGAAAATGCATGGTAGAGAAAATAACATTTTCTGCCACTTTTCAACTTTGATGTATTCACTAATTACAATATGGTGCTGCTCCAACTGACTGAGCCAAAAGAGGCACCTCAGCTTCCAGTAGCCTCACTGTCTCACTGTCCTAGAGAGACAAACATTGGAAGGTAGCACTTCTTAGGCAGGCAACAATTGTCAAAAACACTGGGAAAAAGGAAACTTGAGAGAAGTGAGCTGACATTCTACAGTGCTCTGCCTCTCTCAAAGCACTTGCTGAAGGTTGTAACAAGAGGATAAAAGACTAAGCAGTTAGTTTTATTGAGCTGGAGACACACACAAAAATATCACTTAAAGATCACCAAGAGAGAGGCCTAGTCTAAACACTTGGCTTGCAGTTGAGATCCTGGAAAGGCTTTCAGTTGAGATATTCAATGAGTAATGTATATTATAAATAGATCAGCCCTCACAGAGATGGATACATGGCCTAATAACTTCAGTCTCTGATTGAAACAAGAAGAATTGCTCCTATTCTAACTGCCTGGCAAAACAAATGAATCGTTTCTGAAGGAGAATCACATGTAGGTCATCTACCTTACTTTATATGTAATAGCTAGCATGAAAAAAAAATCAAGACAGAAATAAATACCTATTAATGAAGACAAAAAGACAAGAGACACAAACCCATATGTGATTCTGATCCTAAAGTGATTCAACATAAAATTAGAAATAATTTTGTAAATTATGTTCAAGAGAATAGATGGCAAGTTGGAGAATTTCACCAGAAACTTAAATCTCTATCTATAAAAAACACAAATTCTGAAACTGAAAAACAGAATACTTTATGTTAATCATTCAAAATATTGTATTAATATTACCAGATTAGACACAGCTGAGAAGAGGTGGAAGGTAACTTGAAAATATGGACTAAAGCAAAGAGTGATTTGGTGGGAATTGAACAATGAGAACTCATGGACACAGGAAGGGGAACATCACGCTCCTGGGACTGTTGTGGGGTGGGGAGATGGGGGAGGGACAGCATTAGGAGATACACCTAATGCTAAATGACGAGTTAATGGGTGCAGGAAATCAACATGGCACATGGATACATATGTAACAAACCTGCACATTGTGCACATGTACCCTAAAACCCTAAAGTATAATAAAAAAAAAATAAAAAATAAAATAAAATAAAATATATGAATTCTAAAGACATGGGGAAATATTCAAAATACGTATAATTGGAACCACAGATGAGGCAGAGAAAGACTATATGGCAGAAGTTGTATTTCAGAAATTACTAACCAATGACTTCCCAAGAGTTAAAATATATGAAGCCACAAATTTAGAAAGTTTTGCAAACCTAAAAGAAGTCCAATGAAACCCACATCTGGACAAGCAAGGGTAAGATTTTGTAAACCAAATATAAAATTTTATAAACAGCAAAGAAAAATGTAATATTAATTTTTAGAGTAGTTTTCATTTCAAAGCAAAATTATGGAGATTTCCCATATAACTCTGCCGCCATATATGCAACATGTTTTAGCCTCCCCCATTATCAACATCTTCCATCAGAGTGATACACCTGATATAGCTGATGTACCTACAATGACAGACACATCATTAATACTAAAAGTAAGTACATTGCTTACATTACAGTTCATTCTCAGTGTTGTACATTCTATGGTTTTTGACAAATATATAATGAATAATATCATAAAAACTTTTTTACTGCCTTAAAATCTGCTTGCTTTGCCAATTCATGCCTCCCCCAACCCCCAAACTCCTGGCAAACACTTTTTTTTTTACCTGCTCCATAATTTTACCTTTTCTGGAATGTTATATAGTTGGAATCATAAAATATGTAGCCTTTTCTGATTGGCTGCTTTCACTTAGTAATATGCATTTCATGTCTTTCCAAGTTTTTTCATGGCTTGGTGGCTCATTTCCTTTTAGCCTTGAGGAATATTCTGTTGTCTGGATTTACCAAAGTATATTTATTCATTCACCCACTGAAGGGCATCTTGGTTGCTTCCAAGATTTATCAACTATAAATAAAGTTGCTATAAACATCCATGTACAGGCTTTTGTGTGGATTTAAGTTTTCAACTCTTGGGTAAATTCCATGAGTGTGACTGCTGAATTGTATGGTAGGCTTAGTTTTGCACAAAACTGCCAAACTGTCTTCCAAAGTGGTTGTACCATTTTGCATTCTCATCAATAGTAAATGACAGTTCCTGTTATTTCACATCCATGCCAGAATTTGGTGTTGCTTTTGTTCGACATTTTGACCATTCTAATAGGTGTGTAGTAGTATCTCATTGTTCTAATTTGCATTTCCCTGATGATATGTGTCTTCGTCTGTTTTGGCTGCTATAACAAAATGCCTTATAAGTAAATAATTATTTAATTTTAAATAATTCACAGTTCTGGAGGCTGGGAAGTCCAAGATCAAGGTGTTGACAGATTTAGTATCTAGTGAAGCCTCATACTTTGCTTCATGGAGGTTCCTCTTGCTGCATCTTCATATGCAGAAAGCACAAAAGACTCCTTAAAGCCTCTTTCATAAGGGTACTAATCTCATTTATGACCACAGAGCCCTCATGACCTAATAACATCCTAAAGGCTTTACCTCTCAATACTGCCACAATGGGGATTAGATTAAACCTAGGCCTTCTGGAGGGACCGAAACATTCAGACCATAGTAACATATGATATGGAGCATCTTTTCATATGCTTATTTTCCATCTGTATATCTTCTTTAGTGAGGTGCCTGTGAAGGTCTTTTACATTTTTAAATCAGGTTTTCTTATTATTGACTTTTAAGAGTTCTTTGTATGTTTGGATAACAACTCTTTTTTAGATATGCCTTTGCAAATATTTTCTCCCAGATGGTAACTTGTCTTCTCATTCTCTTGACCTTGTCTTTTGCAGAGTAGAAGTTTTTAATTTTAATGAAGCAGCTTATTAACGATTTCTTTTCTGGACTGTACCTTTGGTGTTGTATATGAAACATCATGGCCATACTCAAGGTCATATAGTTTTTCTCCTATGTCATTTTCTAGGCTACCACTGTGTTCAACCAGTATAATACAGTATTTCTTAAACTGTTGGTTATCGCCTGTACCCTAAATCTAATCAGAACAATGGGGATACAAAAGATTATTATAGCACTACTTGACGAGCATTATAAAACAATTACTTGGATAAAACCTAATAGACCTGCTTACTGAAACTAACTTAATTTTTTAAGAAGAACTCCTCTCTACCACATGCCAAACCACAGAAATGAAAGAATGAGAAAGACAAAAGAAGGAAGAAAGAAGAAAAGAAAGAGACAGAGGAGAGAAATGGAGGGAATAGAAGGCAAGGGGGAAAAAAGGAAGTAAGGAGAGCAGAAGAGAAGAGAAATGTCTCAATTTTGATCAAGTAAATAGAAACACAATCATTAGGAATGAAATGATGACATAATGACAGATTCAAATAATTAAAAGATAATATATACAATGCACCAATAACCTCAAAAATCTAATAATTATTAACACTTCACAAAACGTTTAAAAAATTAATTCCAGAGATATGTGAATTAACAAATGATAGGATAACAGAAAAAAATTGATCTATTTTCTCTTTTCCCCCTCTAGTCCCACATAAAACATAATAACCAAGGCTTAGATTATTGTAAAACAAATTCTCAGAAACCTTCTAGGAGCTACACTTTTTTTTTTTTTTTTGAAATTAACTTGACCAGTGCATAGAAAATAACAAAACCTACTGAATGTATTTTATGGGTTTAGTGTATTCCACCAAATCAAGCTAGGATATACTGTTACTTATAAATATATATGCCAGAAAGCTAATAGACTGTCAGCAAGCTAAATGCATTATATGAATATACATCATTACTGTGCCTTTTTAAAAAGAATGCAAGAATAATCTGACTTTAAGAAGTCTATCAATAGTCAGAGACTCTCCTATATTGTCTCTCCCATATTCCACCTTAAAGATTCTAGAAGTATTCCTCCAGCCTGAAAATGGATAGAGGGAGATTGAAGAAACAACATTTGTTTCTTGTTCACTTTAGGATGAGTGGGTCGAACAATATGTTTGCTCACATGCCATTCCTGAGAATTGGTCACATGACTCCACCTAGTTTCACAAGTGTAAAAGGAACTGGGAAGTATGGTATGAGTGGGAAGCCACTTCTTAGCAAGCCTCTACTCCAGGATAGGGGCCCACACGTTCATTTTCTGATGAAACTGTAGTCATCTCTACTATATCAAACACCAAAAATGAGCTCTGAGGACTTGAAACTAATTGGTGTAATCTCTTCTCTTGGCCATGGTGGTTTCAAAGATAGGCAAGTGATTTAAATTGCTCTAATCAGTTTTAATCTTAGGACTTGGACTGGCAATGCCTGGATGCAGATTCTCTCTTAACTGCTACATAGGATCTTGAGAGAATATAGCCTTGGGTGCTACTAACAGCCTCATGTGACCACAAGAGTAAACCGTGTCTGAAAATGGAGCCAAGCCAAATCAAGGAGAAAAACCAAGAACTACATCCTGATCTTAAATCCTTTTTAAGCCCTGAATCAAGTCTCATCTCAGAACACCTGATTAGGCCTAGTGTGTTTAATTAAGTGAGCTAAATTTTTGCTTGTTTGTTTGGTTGAATATATAAACATGTGCTTATATAAAAATTGATGAGTTCTATAATGTGACCAGTTAGCCTATAGCTCTAGAGAAAACAGTAAACGATTTGTAATAACAGTGGGAAAACAAAATCCTGCTAACATTTTTTAACATGTATTTTCAATTGACAAACTGTAGTTTCAAATATTTATGGGGTACAATGAGATGTTATATATGTATTCAGTGTGGAATGCATAAATCAAACTAACATATAACTCATCTCATATAGTTATCAATTTTGTGATAAACACACTTGAAATTACTCTCATAGCAATTTTAAAATGTACATTATTATTAACTATACTCACCAGGCTGTGCAATAAATCTCAAAACCATTCCTCCTAACTGAAACTTTGTACCCCTTAACCAACATCTCCCCTATTAACACTGACAACAAAATCTATTAACAAGGAATGATCAAAACCTATATGAAATATATTAAAATATACATTATAAGGCATGGATTACACTTTTAATAAAATTATTTTTCAGTGAGTTTGGAAGATCTGAGTCATAAATTGATATGGATGAGAATCTTTGTTTTGAAGCATATTTCTTCAACTTTTCCCAAATTTTATACATTATTGGTTTTTCTCCTTTATGAGAATAATTTCATTTTTTATGTTTTCCTAGCAAATTATCCACTTTATGGAGGTTTTCAAATGCATGAGCACGGAGCCTCACTTAGTATTCTCTCATAATTATTGTACCATGATATCTTTTCATAACTGCAGCAATAGCTTCTGTTTTTAATGTTTTGTACTTTTGTTTCTCCATCCTTCCTGATTAGTTATATTAGATTTTTATAAAATTACTTTTTCCCTCTATGACCTCTCTTTAACTTAGAGGAAGCAGAGGCTGATTAGGTCACAGAATATTAATTGTTTATTGATGTTATGATGCTCAAACTAATTAACATATACCTCATATTGCTTTTAGCATAGAAGTCTGGCGTTAGCTTTGGTCAAGCCTAAATCAGAGAGAAAAGGCTTTATTTTTTTAAAATAAAAAACCTTTTTATTTATGTAAAGAGCAACCTATCATTTTACTACCCCTTCCCAATTCTACCTTCCCTACTTAGGAAAACTAACATCCCCCAGTCTTTGCCTTTAAGTATAGATCTTTTCTGACAGAATATGATATGCAGCATTATCCCAATACATTTTTTCTTCCCAGAAATATTTGCAATCTCAATAATATTTATAGTTAATTTATAACATCTCAATGTCTAGCATGCATGTACCAAAAACATAAGAAGTATAGATTTTATATTCCAAACGGAAGAGACAAGAGTGTATCATGAGCTCCACAGGGGAAAAAAAAATGAAAGAAGGAAAGCAGAGAAGAAGGAAGAAACGGAAGAAAGAAGACAGGGAATGAGGCAGGAATGCAGGAAATAAGGAAGTCTTTTAAAGCAATCACTTAAATTAAAGAATAAACCCTTAGACATGAAGCTTCCTGAAGATTATAGTTCAAACAGACATGTGCATTGTGGTCAAGGGAAGAAAATCAGCTTAAATATTTCCAGTTCAACTGAATTCACTTCAATTATATTTGACAATTAGGTCCCCTTTACGTTAACAATAAGTGTCTCACATTAAACTTTATTAGCATTTGGGTATGCACATCAGTAATACAATATTCAAATAACCACCATACCAATCAGAGCAGATGCTGGCCATTAACAATTGGTAGATTGTGCTGGTGTACACTGGATGAAAAATCAACCAAAGCGTTCACTGCCAACATGAGAAAGCAACAACAACAAACCCACTAAGCTCCAAGTGTAATTGTTTTTATGTTTTCTAAATGAGTGTTTTTATATTTATCTGTATTCTTCTGTTTTCCTATGATCATTCTGTAAACATTTATGAGTTTATTTGATTAGAAAGACTCAATGTTTTATTTAACAGTCTGTTTTATTGTATAGTCTTTGATGTATAATAAAGCATTTAAAGCTTTTCCTTCTGAATATAAATTAAACGTCATGTTTGAAATTGTTATTATAATTTTCTTTTCCTTTAGTTGGCCATGAAATTCAATGCTTTCATCCTTTCTGATCCAAGTTTTACTTAAAAAGATTAGCTTCAATTATTTAGAAATATTTTTAACTGTCTTTACTTGGGGAAGTGTTATTTCTTCCTATTTTATATCACTAGCATCAAGAAAAACATCTTGTACATTTTGATTTTTGAGATTTTCATTCTATAATATTAATAATTATTTTAATACTCCATATGCATCTGAGGAGTGCAGTGTGATATGAAAATATTGCAGGTTGCCTCAAATGTATCCTTTCTTCCTTTTTTCCTTATGAACAGTACATAAAAACTGTTCATAGTTTTGAGTGCAGCTCAGGATGTGTCACCTCACAGACTCCGTTGTATCTTGGAGTGGTCATGTGAACCATTTCCGATAGGTGAGCAGAACCTGTGACTGAGTTGGAGTCCTGGTGCTGACAATAACTACTACTTGATGGGATTTGGACAGCCAAAAATAAGACTTCCTGGGTGTGAGACAATTGAGCTTTATATTTCTTCAAGACACTGTCTGTATAGAACAATAATTTGATTCTCCCTATAAAGAGTTGGCAAATCTTTTCTATAAAGTAGAATAGTAGATAGTAAGTATTTTAGGTTTTGATGTGATCTCTGTTACAACTATTCATATCTGTAAACAAATGAGTTTGAGTATACGTAACTGAAAATTTATTTACAAAAATAGACGGGGGCCAGATTTGATCCACTAGCCATAGTTTGCCAGCACTTTCTCTGTATTGTGATGATTCTTTCTCTTTTTGTCTGTCTGTTTTCAATTTTATCTCTTTCTCTTTTTGTCTGTCTGTTTTCAATTTTATCTGTCAAATATTGAGAAAGATGAGGTACATTCTCCCAATATTAGTGTTTTCTTTTGATTTTTTTCAATTTTTCTTTGTTTAATTTATCACTATAAATTTTCACAAGTTGGAACTCATTATAAATGTTTTTATTATAATATCCAATGAACAATCAAAAAATGGAATTAAAACATTTTCACTTAAAATAGCATCAAAAAGAATAAAATACTTAGGAATTAAATTAATCAAGTAGATGAAAGAATTGTATACTGAAAGCTGTGAAATATTGCTGAAGTAATTAAGGAATACATACATAAATGGAAAGCCACCCCCATTCATGAATGGAAAGATTTAATATTGTTAAGATATCAGTACTACCCAAATCAATCTATAGATTGAGTGAAATCCCCATTGAAATCCCAATAACTTTTTATGCAGAATTAGAAAAGTCCATCTTAAAATTTATATAGCATCTCAACAAACTTTAAATAGCCAAAACAATCCTGGAAAAGAACAAATTTGCAGGTCTCATTTTTTTTTTTAAATTTCAAAACTTATTACAAAGGTACAGTAATCAAAACAGTGTGGTGCTGGAATAAAGATAGGCATATGAAGTACTTTAATAGAGAGCCCGGTAATAAACTCTCACATATATGGTCAAATTATTTTTGAGAAGAGTATCAAGACTTTCAATGGAGAAAAGAAAGTTTGGGGCTTTTTTCTCCCAACAAATGGTGCTGGGAAAATTAGATAACCACATGCAAATGAAGGAAATTGGATCTGTACCTTACAATATATACAAATATTAACTCAAAATGAATCACAGATCTAAATGTATGAGCTAAAATTCTAAAAATCTTAAGAGAAAATGAAAGGGAAAACCTTTATGACATTGGATGTAGCAATGATTTCTTGGGTATGTCAGCAAAAGCATAGGCAACAAAAGAAAAAATAGACAAATCGGACTTCATCTAAATTATAACTTTTGTTCATGAAAGGACACTATCAACAGAATAAAAAGGTAACCCACAAAATGGGAGAAAATATTTGCAAATTACCTATTTAATAAGGAATTAAGATCTAGAGTATACAGAGAACTAAATTTCAGTGAAAATAAAACAATTTAAAAATGAATATTTGAACTATGCAAAGAACTTGCATAGACATATTTTCAAAGAAGATAAACAAATGGCCAATAAGTGTATAAAAATAGATACTTAATATCACTAATAATTAAGGAATTGCAAGTCAAAACCACAATGACATACCACCTTATTTCCATTAGGATGGCTAGTAACAAAAAAGAAACAATAAACAAAAACCAAGTGTTGACATGGATGTAGAGAAATTGGAACCCTTTTGCACTGCTGATGGGAATTTAAAATAGTACTACTGTTATGGAAAATAGTATGGTGGCTCCTCAAAAAATTAAACATGGAGTTACCATTTGATCCAGCAATTCCACTTCTGAGGATATACCCAAAATAATTGAAAGGAGGAACTTGAAGATATATCTGAATACTATTTTTATCAGTAGCATTTTTCACAACCAAAAAATGAAAACAACTCGTAAATCTATCAGCATTTGAATGGATGAACAAAATGTAGTATATAACTGCAATGGAATATTATTCAGCATTTAAAAAGGATGAAATTCTGATACATGCTTTAAGACATTATACTATGTAAAATAAGCCAGATACAAAAAGACAAATACTCTTTGATTCCACTATATGATGTATCTAGTGTAATAAAATTCATAGAGATGGAAAGTAACCCCTGGTTACGAAGGGCCGGGGGGAGAGGAGATTGGGGAGTTATTGCTTATTGGGTAGTTTTAATATGGAATAAAAAAGTTTTGCAGATTATTAGTGGTAATGGCTGCACAACAATGTGAATAATAGTTAATTCCTCTGAACTGAACACTTAAAAATGGTTAGAATGATAAATTTTGTTATGTATATTACCACAATAAATTAACTTAAAAGTGATTTCTGTAGACCATTTACTAAATATTGCATTAAATTTTATTTTTACTGTTACATTTCCCTACTCTCTTTATCCTTTTGCTATTTTCCTATCTTTTTATCTTAACTGTTTTATGTCAGGTAATTTTATATGTTTTCTTTGGAAAAACACATAGTTGAATTTTATTATTTGATTTTATTTTAAGTTATTTTTCTTTTGTTAATTAATTTTATTGAGGTATAAATTAAAAACAATAAAATATCCAAAATTCAATAAGATTTGACAGATACATGTCCCCCATGCAACCATCCATCCAATTAATTTACAGAACATATCTATCACACCTGAAATTTCCCATATGGCCTTTGCAGTTCTTCTAAATTCACAGTGAATTACTAATTGGATTTGTATCACCATATCATCTTTTTGCCTATTTAGAACTTAACACAAATGAAATAATATAGTATGTACTCTCTTGTGCCTGGTTTCTTTTGTTGAATTCATTGATAAGTGTAACAGTTGTTTATTAATTTTTAGTAAGAAGAGGCACAACATTGCATGAATACACCATAGTATGTTAATCTTCTCACCTGTTGGTGATATTTGGTTTCTAGATTTTACTCTTATGAGTAAAGTTTCTAGGAATATTTGCATAATAGTCCATTGGGGACATATACTTTCATTTCACCTAAGTGAATACTCAGAAGTAACATGGTGAAATGGTATGTTATGTGTATGTTTACTTCTGTAAGAAATTTCCAAAATGGTTATAAATTTACATTGGTACCTATCAAATATAAGAATTCCAATTACTCCACTCCCTTAGCAAAAACTGGTTGTTATTCTCAGTCTCCTTTAATATTTAATATTCTGAGAGCGTAAAGTAGTAATAATATAATATACTTTAACTTACCACACTCTACTTTCAAATAGTATTACTGCATTTTGATTATAGTGTAAGAAACTTACAACCATGTCCTTCTATTTCTTTCCTCCCATTTTTTGTGTTATTGTTGTCTTAATTTTCACTCCTATATGTGTTATAAACCCAATACATTGTTCTATTTGTGAACAGAATCGATATTATCTTTCACTTGTAAACTGCTTTATTTAGAGTATAATTGGCCAACAATAAATGACACAAGTAAATCCTATAATGAGTTTTGGCATGTGTAAACTAAGAAATTTTCTTTCACTGTTGCATTCGTTTTGGTAAATTCTGTTGATCTTCCCATTTCTATATAGGTCTAGAATTCCATCTGGTGTCACACTCTTTCTTCTTGAAGCATTTTCTTTAATATTTTGTAGTGCATAGCTGTTGGCAATGAATTCTCACTTTGTGAGAAAAACTTTTTATTTACTAATCTTTTTTTCTTCTTAATTTTTTTTTAGACAGATTCTCCCTCTGTCACCCAGGCTGGAGGGCAGTTGCATGATCACAGTTCACTGTAGCCTCCACCTCCTGAGTAGCTAGGACTGCAGGCATGTGCCACCACACCCACCTAATTTTTGTATTTTTTGTAGAGATGGGGATTCACCATGGTGCACAGGCCGTCTTGAACTTCTGGGCTCAAGCTATCTTCTTTTTTTTTTTTTTTTTTTTTTTTTGATAGAGTCTCACTCTGTCACCCAACAGGCTGGGGTGCAGTGGTGCAATCTCAGCTTGCTGCAACCTCCGCCTCCTAGGTTCAAGCAATTCTTCCTGCTTCAGCCTCCTGAGTATCAAGCTATCTTCTTTCCTTGCCTTCCCAAAGTGCTGGGATTACAGGTGTGAGCCACCATACTTGGCCTGCATTCTTTTTTTTCAAATGTCACTGGGGCTACAATTTTGTGTCAATTCATTTTTTGTGTGTGGCCTTTAAAGATGTCACTCCATTGTTTTCTAGATTGTAATATTTCTTTTCTTTTTTTTTTTTTTTTTTGAGACAGAGTCTCGCCGTCGCCCAGGCTGGAGTGCAGTGGCGCGATCTCGGCTCACTGCAGGCTCCGCCCCCCTGGGGTTCACGCCATTCTCCTGCCTCAGCCTCCAGAGTAGCTGGGACTACAGGCGCCCGCCACCTCGCCCGGCTAATTTTTTGTATTCTTAGTAGAGACGGGGTTTCACTGTGTTAGCCAGGATGGTCTCGATCTCCTGACCTCGTGATCCGCCCGCCTCGGCCTCCCAAAGTGCTGGGATTACAGGCGTGAGCCACCGCTCCCGGCCGTAATATTTCTTTTTAAAATTAAATTTTTATTTCAATAGTTTTTGGAGCATGGGTGGTATTTGGTTACATAGATAAGTTCTTTAGCAGTGATTTCTGAGATTTTGGCTTGTAGTATTTCTAATGATTAATCTGGTACGACTGTCATATTTGTTTCTCTCAATGTCTTGCAGTGTTTTGTTTGGTTTCTCCTGCCTCTGAACTGCCTTCGAGATGGACTTTTTATTTTTGCCTTTCTCTAGTTCGACCATGATGTGTTTGTGTGTACATGTGCGTCCTTTTTTTGTACTTTTCCTATTTGGGTTTTTCCAACCTTCTTGGACATGTCATTAGTTGTATTTCATTAATTTTGGAAAATTCTAGACCATTCTTTTTAAAATGTTTCTTCTGCCCATTCTGTTTCTATTTTTCCTGAAAAAAAGCAATTACATGTATATGCAGATTCACACTGTCTTCAGCTCTTGGGAGCTCTGCTCTGGTTCTTCCTTCCCCACCCTGGCTCTCAATACACATACTTTTTTCTTCTTCGTATTTCAATTTGGATACTTTTTGTTCACTTCTTCTCACTTTCAGGGATTTCAGATTCTTTCCTCACCTATATCCAAACTTTCCCTGAGTCCACCAAAGGAATTCCATATCTATGATATTTTATTTATTTTTTTATTTCTAGCATTTCCATTTGACTTTTTATATACTTACATCTCTGAGTCTATTACTTCATCTCTTGTTAATGGTTGGGTTATTTTCTTCCTTTATTGTGTCTCATGATTTTTTAAAAATTGAATGCCAGAAACTATGGGAGACACTAGGAAAAAAGATAAATAAAATCACTACCAGAAATGGGCATGAATCTTCTTGTATTATGTGGAATTGAGTCAATTTAGTCATAACTCGAGCTGGTTTGGGTTTTTGTTGTTACACTCTCTAGTTGACCACAGGAAATATTTCTAGTGTTAACCTGCTGTTACTTTGTGCTTAGAGAGGGGCATGAGATGATGGTGTTCTTTTTGCTTTTGGCTTTTTCAGGCTTATCTTTCAGCAGCCTTTGCACACCTGTGACGTGAGGACTTTTCTCTCTATGCAGTGCCCCTCTCCCAGTGGTAGACTGCTGTTATTTACTAGGAAGGTACTTTTTTCATAATATACAGAAGAAGGTTCCAGTTTCTTGTTTCAGTTTCAGCCTTATGCAGGCTTTGGAGACAGTTCTTAATCAGATTTTTTTTTCCCTTCCATTTGTGGGAGCCCAACTCTCACGTGTATTCTTGAGGCTTAGGAGGTAAAAGATCATTTATCCCTTCTCCTCTATCTCACCTAATGCAACATTTTTATTGATGCAATATTAGGAGCCACAAAGAATTTTCTGCCCATCTCCATGTGCAGAGAGTTCTTGCTTGTTCTTGTACTCCAGAAGCAGTAGATATCTACTTGTGTCCTCGAAGTAGGAGGTTTCCCTATTCCCTTCTTCAAAGGAAGAAGGCTTCTGCTTCTACTTCTCCCAAGAAGCAATGACTTTTTTTACTGGGTCTTGTGCTGGAGTGAGACAATTTACCGTTCCTTCTCCGTTTGCCTAGTATAAAAGGTCTTATTCCAGGAAATAAAATTTAGATGGAAATATGATAAAATACCTGCCTTCCAAGATCTTTCATTTTAGTTGAGGAGACAGATGAACAGTGACATAATATCACATATCCTATCACATATTAAGAAAATGAAATTTTTAAGAAAGGCTTAGGGCAGGATAAGGGGTTAGAGAACGATGGAATAGAGGGCTAATTCTCTTTTTGATTTTGTGGTACAGGCAAAGTTTGTCAGAAAGAGTGACTTTTGAAAAAAGACTTGGATTAAAACCAATGTAAGAGTTGGACTTAAGAGTGTCAAGGAAAGTTTTCTTTCTCCAGGGTAAATGGCACATCTGTATATTTTTAGAATATTGATATGTCAAGAAGTTCAAGAAGAAAATCTCCATGGCTTTTGATTATTTTAGGTGATCTGTGTGGCCTCACCACCTGCATCTCTGAGGATTACCTTGTTTTCTTTATCTTATATCTAACAACAAAAAAACCTCTGAATCATCCAATAGCAATTTCATATTATTAAACATATAAAGGTGACAAAAGTATATCTTAGTTTAAATTTGCTCAGAGTTGCATAAGGTCTTTTAGAACACTCCAGATCAACTCTGATTCTCACAGTGGCGTTGAAATGCAAATTATATTCTTAACTATTGACAAAAGGCCAATATAGAGTACACACAGAATAAGCTATAGCATGGTTTTTGTTAAGAGTAAAAGCCAAAGTCAATACCAGCTTCAGCAATGGTATACACATGAGATGAGCAATTATGCACACATAAAAATCAAGATATCAAATAATATTTTGATATGTGCCAGAAAAATTCCCTACCAGAACCAAGAATGACTCTCAGCAAGCAGAGGGCAAAGCAAACCATTCCATGTTGATAGATAGTCAAAGATTTATTCAGCGGGATATTTCATAAGAGGCAATCTTGGGCAGCAGTAAGGTGAGGTAAATCTCTGCATTTGTAATGCATACCTGACTAGTCTTTTATACCGTGAAAAGAAAAGGGAAAGAAGAGAAAGAATAAAAAGTGTGTTAAGCCATCTGGTTGGTTTCTTTATCTATTTACTTTCTACTGAAAGGAACTGTTTGTGTTCCCCACAATCTGGTCAACGTTCCTAAGGATGTGGTGGGACTGTTCTTCGCCACAGCAGTTACCTTGCTGCTTGTATGTTTTCTCCAGTCACTGTGTCCTACAACTCACTTCCTGCTAGTACCCAGAATACATTTTCACAAAAGTATGATAAAAGGAATATGAGAAATTGACACTGGAAATAGACTAATGCTAGCTGGCTAATAGTTTTAAAATATGTCTTTCTGCTTAGCCAAATTTGGGCAGAAAAATGATACTCTATCCCAAAGTTGTATGGTTATGCTTATTTATTAGAAAGCTGTATTTTCTGATTCTGAATCTGCAAATAATTTTTTTTTACTTTACATATGTTGTTTTTAAGGAACCTCCAGTTCTTTGCAGAACATGTTTGTTTTACCAATTAACTAAGTACATGCATTAATATTTTTTAAATAGTTCATGTGTCTGTCCTCCACTTGTATAATTAAAACATTTTTGCACAAATAAAAACATGTACATATAGATCTATATATGTGATGAAATCATATATAATGAAAACATTTCCTGAACTTTATTCAATAAAACACATGACATTAAAAATTAGTCTGCAAAAAGGAGTTCTCTAGTCAAATATATTTGGGAAATCTTTGTTTAAATAACATTAAAAATATTTTTTTAGGCTCATTGTGGAACTCAATGAGGAGACCAAACAATTTTGCATTTCCTACAAATAATTTATCACAGACTTTTGTTTTTCTTACAGAACTTTACAAACATCTCAATAATATCATTTGCAAAACTTGTCAAATATTAATAATTACTCATAGAATTATGCACTAACATAATATACAATATAACAAATAGTTTAAATATAGTAACACTTAATACAGTAGCTATTTCAATATAGTTCCACTATTTTCTAATGTTACTCTATCTTCCACATTCTTCACAATGACGTAGATAGTTGATGCTACCAACATTACTATAAATTTTTGGCATTTCTAAGTGCTGTTCAATGTAAGACTTCTCAGCTATTACTTTGTAGACTCTTCAGCAAAATACAGATGACACAGGAAGATTTATTAGAATTAGATCTCATTCTTCAGCTGCAGTCAATTGCTAAGTGTAGTCCAAGGAGGCATAGGCCACCCATAGCAAGTCTACCACCCCAGAACTGCTAATAAACTATTGGATATCATCTAATTTCTGCAACCAAGATCTAAAGCCCACAGAGGGGAGACCTAATATGGAATATTCCTTTCAGAAAGCTATTTTATTTGGTCTTATTACTATAATTAGTTACAACTCTGAAGAAATATAATCCAAATAGGACAAATTGAATTATTCAATGTCACTTAATTATCAAGAGGTTGATCCTGGAAAAGATTTAGAAAGAGCTCCGGGCTCTTACACTATTCCACTTTGAAGTATCGATAGAACTGTTTTCTTACCTTTGTAAGACTTCTTGATTTTAGAATTCTCAAAAGGAAATAGAGTAGAAATCCCTGTAGATCAGGTTTTCTGACCTTGTTTTTTTATATATATAATCAACTTTTATTTTAGACTTAGGCTACATGTACTGGGTATACTGCATGATGGAGGTTTGGGGTAAAAGTTATCCCATCACCCAGTGTGATGATGGTTGAATGTCAACTTGATTGGGTTGAAGGAGACAAAGTATTGTTCTTGGGTATGTCTGTGAGGGTGTTACCAAAGGAGATTAACATTTGAGTCAGTGGACTGGGAGAGGCAGGCCCACCATCTAATCAGTTGCTAGCATGGCTGGGATAAAAGCAGGCAGAGGGACGTGGAAGGACTAGACTGGCTGAGTCTTCTGGCCTCCATCTTTCTCCCATGCCGGATGCTTCCTGCCCTCAAACATCAGACTCCAAGTTCTTCAGCTTTTGGACTCTGGATTTATACTAGTGTTTTGCCAGGGGCTCCAGGGCCTTCGGCCACAGACTGAGGGCTGCACTGTCAGCTTCCCTACTTTTGAGGTTTTGGGACTTGGACTGGCTTCCTTGTTCCTCAGCTTGCAGACAGCCTATTGTGGGACTTCATCTTGTGATTGTGTGAGTCAGCACTCCTTAATAAACTCCCTTTCATATATACATCTATCCTAGTAGTCTTGCCCCTCTAGAGATCCCTAATATACCTAGGTACTGAGCATAGTACCGAATAGGTAGTTTTTCAGCTCTTCCTCCACTTCCCTACTGCCAAGTAATCCCCATGTCTATTGTTCTCATCTTTATGTCCATGTGTATCCAATGCTTAGCTCCCACTTGCAAATGAGAACATGTGGTATTTTTTTTCTAATCCTGTGTTAATTTGCTTAGAATATTGTCCTCCATCTGCATCTATGTGGCTGCAAAGGGCATAATTTTATTTTTTTCTGGCTATGTAATAGTCCATGGTGTATATTTACCACATTTTCTTTATCCAGTCCACCATTGATGGGCATCTAGTTTGACATGTCTTTGCTATTGTGAATAGTGCCGCAATGAACATACCAGTACATGTGTCTTTTTGGCAGAACAATTTATTTTCCTTTGGATATATACCTAGTAATGGAATTGCTATGTTGAATGGTAGTTTTAAGCTTTTTTTTTTTTTTTTTTTGAGAAATCTGCAAGCTTTCCACAGTGGCTGGTATAATTTACATTCCCATGAACTATGAATAAGCATTCCCTTTTCTCTGCAATCCCACCAGCATCTGTTATTTTTTTGACTTTTTAACAATAGTGATTCTGACCAGTGTGAGGTGGTATTTCATTGTGGTTTTGATTTGCATTTCTCTGCCTATTAGTGAATGCTAAGTATTTTTTCATGTTTGTTGGGCACTTGTTTGTCCTCTTTAGAGACCCACTTTTTAATAGGATTATTTGTTTTTTTGCTTATTGATTTTTTAACTTTTTTATAGACTTTAGATATGCACCTTTGTCAGATATATAGTTTGCAAATATTTTTCCCCATTCTGTGGTTGTCTGTTTACTCTGTTGATAGTTTCTTTCACCATGCAGAAGCTTTTTAGTTTAATTAGATACCAGTTGTCAATTTTTGTTTTAGTTGCAATTACTTTTGAGGACTTAGTCATAAATTATTTCCCAAGGCCATTGTCCAGAATGGTATTTCGTAGGTTTTCCTCTAGTTTAAGGTCTTACATTTAAATCTTTAATTCATCTTGAGTTCTTGAGTTGATTTTTGTATATGGTGAAAGGTGGGGATCCAGTTTCATTCTTCTGCATATGGATAGTCAGCCATCCTAGCACCATTTATTGAATAGGCAGTCCTTTCCCTGTTGCTTATTTTTGTCAACTTTGTCAAAGATTAGATGGCTGTAGGTGTGTGGCTTTATATCTGCTTTCTCTATTCTGTTTTATTGGTTTATGTGTCTATTTTTGTACCAGTACCATGCTGCTTTGGTTATTGTAGGTTAATTGTATATAGTTTAAAGTTGGGTAATTTGATGTCTCCAACTTTGTTCTTTTTACTTAGGATTGCATTGTCTATTTGGATTCTATTTCGAATCCATATGAATTTTAGATTATTTTTTAATTCTGTAAAAAATGACACTGGTAGTTTGATAGGAATAGTGTTAAATCTATAGATTTATTTGGTCAGTATGGCCATTTTCATGGTATTGCCTTTTCCAGTGCAAAAGCATGGGATGTTTTTCCATTCATTTGTATCATTTATGATTTCTTTCAGCAGTGTTTTGTAATTATTGTGTAGATCTTTCATCGTGGTTAGATGTATTACTAGATGTCTTATTTTGTGGCAATTATAAATAAGATTGCATTCTTAATTTGGCTCTCAGCTTGGACATTATTTGTGTATAGGAATGCTACTAATTTTTGTAATTTGGTTTATATCCTGAAACTTTACTGACATTGTTTATCAGTTCCAGGAGCCTTTTGATGGACTCTTTAGGGATTACTAGGTATAGAATCATATAATCAATGAAGAGAGATAATTTGACCTCTTCTTTTTCTGTTTGGATTCCTTTTCTTTTTTTCTCTTCCCTGATGGCTCTGGCAAGGACTTCCAGTACTATGTTGGATAGGAGTGGTGAGAGTGCACATTTTTGTCTTGTTCTTGTTCTTAAGGGGAATGCTTACAGCTTTACCCATTCAGTTTGATGTTAGTTGTGGGTTGTCATAGATGCCTCTTAATATTTTGAGATATGTTCCTTCGATGCCTTGTATGTTGAGGGTTTTTATCATGAAGGGATGTTGGATTTTATTAAAAGGTTCTCCCATGACTATTGAGATGATTTTTATTTTTAATTCTGTTTATGTGTGTTATCCTGTTTTGATCATCCACTCTTCATTTCATTGATGAGAGAGGGCTTCCTGCCCTAGGGTTAGGAGGAGAGCTTAACAGTGACTGATCCTGGACAAATGAGACAGACCATAGTTTATTAGTCACTTATAGTCACAGCTCAGGAGATGAGAACACTCACTATGCAGGGCCACACAATGATACTCTTCAGGGAAAAGACTGAACAATAGGAGGATTTAGGAGGCAGATTTTGTAGTATCAAGAGGCCAAGGTGTCCCCTGGGCCCTGCAGAAGGATGTTATTGTTTCATGTGAATAATTCTACAGGCTACCAATGAACCCACTACACAAGACTAAGCAGGAATTACAATTCACAAGGAGAAATTTCTTTTAGCTAAGGGATCTCATTTATCAAAGCAGAGGGGAGGGTAATGTGGTTAATTTATTAAAACCTCTCTCAATTTTATCAGATGTCAAGGTGACAGATAATATTAATTTTAGGCCTTGTACCACATGATCTTGGCATTAATATCATGTAGGGTTTGGATAAACCCTTGCGGTGGTGACTCCCATGTGCCTTGTAGGATGTTTTCCTGAAGCCCTGGCCCCTAGCTATTTGATGCCAGTGGCCACTTCCCCCACCATCTCCAGATTCGACCATCAAAAATATCTCCCAGCATTGCTGAATGTCCACTAAGAGACAAAAGCATTCACAGTTGAGAATCATGCCAGACAAGTGGAATTGCATGCCCTCATCTACAAATGTGGATGAGCTCTCTATAGGACACCTATGATTCCATCTGAAAATCACATAAGTCTTAGTTACTATAGGAGCATGAAATACTCATTAGGATTGTTGAGGAAAATGTAATCTCTTTATTTGTATCATTTGTTCCCTTCCCTTCCTTTCAGACATTTTTCTTCTGCATATTTGGTCTTTCATGAGTTAATCTATTGATTTTTTAAATCTTTTTAGAGTATTTATATAGGTGCTTTGAATACAATGGAAAGTAAAAATGATCTTGACCCACATGTAGTTTAGATTTTAGTAAGGGATGAAGATAAGTTAAAAGGAAATAACAGAAAATTAGTATAAGCACTATGGAACAAAAGGAGAGAGTCAGCTGCCAACTACTGGTTTTGGAATTTTCCAATAAGAAACAACTACTCTGAAACCTAAAGGATTATTAGAGTTTACAAAATAAGGAGACAAACATAAGAGTGTTATGTGTGGAGGGAGACCCAGATGCTAGAAATTACATTCCACATTCAAAAGAGTGAAAGTTTAATGCATTTCATTTTATAGTGTAAACCTCAACAACAGATGATTCTAGGTAGGTAAGTAGGGGCCAAATGATGAAGGGGCTTGTAGACAATGATAAGGTGATTCCACTTTATAAGAAAAGATGAGATTATTTTGAAAGATAAAGAAGTGAATTTATAGCTTATAATACTTTATTGAGTTTAGCATGGAGAATGGATTGAGAAAAGAAAACTTGGGGGCAAGCAGACTTGTAAAAAAGATATATGTATTTATTGTTTTGTTGTTTATTTCAGTTATATAAGTGGGAAACACATAAGTTACTGTCAGTAGAGGGAAATAAAAATTGGTGGGTTTACCAACTTAGTTCTAAGAATTTACAGAATTTAGTGGTATATAGAATGAGATAAGGGGCCGAGTGAAGTTATTTTTAAAGTGATATGAAAGTTTTTGCATCAGCAACTGAGTAGAAAGTTAGACAACTTTCATTGAGATTGGCAACTCAGAATTAGATACAGGTTTTTAGTGGCAAAATGATAGGTCAGTCTTGAAGATAATGAATTTTAAGTGTCTGTGTGTCAACACAAGTGGAATTATCAAGTTAGCATTTTACATATGGATGTAGGCAGGAGAACTGGTGATGTGCTATAGATTTGGATGTAACTTGCTTACAATATTCATTGAAACTCTGATGATGAATGAGATTATCCAAGAGGTGTGGGGAAAATACAGGAATCTAATACAGGTCTTGAGGAATAATGTCATTTAAGACACAGGCAGAAGAAAAGAAGTCTGCAAAGTAGCATGTGAAAAACAGCAACATAGGTTAGAGCAAGCCCTGGAGTTGATTGTCACAGGAGGCAATATTTAAGGAAGTCCTAGTAATAAATGTTAAAAGCTTCTGAAAGAAAATAAAGTATAATGAAAGATTGATACTTGCCTTCTTGATTTAGTATCCAAAATGAGTTAATAAATACATAAAAATATATTTCAAAGGCACTTAAGGAAAAAAAACATCAAGCATTGTGTGAGAACTAAATAATAAGAAAAGAAAACTCAAATTTTGACTAGGAAGATAATCTGAATGATAAGGGAGTGAAGAGTAGAAAAGGCATTCAAGATACTTTATTGAAGAAATTGATACAAGTAAAATTTGTTGTACAAATGAGAAAAATATGATTTTAGAAACCTAAGAAGATCAGGAGGCAGTTTTGAAGTTGGCTTTGGAAGCTTTAATTTTTTTCATCATGCTATAAACTTTTGCTGCTGTGTCGTGTTCTTTTTTTTATTTTTTTGAGACGGAGTCTCGCTCTGTTGCCCAGGCTGGAGTGCAGTGGCAAGATCTCGGCTCACTGCAAGCTCTGCCTCCCAGGTTCACGCCATTCTCCTGCCTCAGCCTCCCCAGTAGCTGGGACTACAGGCGCCCGCCACCACGCCTGGCTAATTTTTTGTATTTTTAGTAGAGACGGGGTTTCACCGTGTTAGCCAGGATAGTCTCGATCTCCTGACCTCGTGATCTGCCCACCTCAGCCTCCCAAAGTGCTGGGATTACAGGCGTGAGCCACCGTGCCTGGCTGCTACTGTGTCATTTTCCAAAGCATCCTATGCCAAAGTGTAGAGAAGAAGCATTGGTTTAATCAAGTGGTACATTTTAAAATTTGAGTGGAATAAATTTGAGTAGCACATTTAAAAATATGAGTGGAATAATAGAAAATGAAGAAATGGAGCCTATGATATTTTGCCTGATGTGGACTAGATATCTTAGTTGACTGAGATTAAAAATATGGATTAGAAGAGACTGATATAAAGAGGAGAATTAAGAGTGTCCTTGTTGATGAAAGAATAAATGCAATGAGAATCAGAAGATAAAGAGGAGTCTTTTTGGCAAAAGAGTGAGTTTATATTTAGGATTTAAATGGAGCTGTTCAAGGAGGTGACAAGAGTGGAGTGCGTTGCAATTGGATGGGGAGGCTAAAGTGGAGTGGACTTCCAGGTCACTCAAGTGCTACTAAACTAAGAGACTAACATGGCTGATGGGTTATGCCTACTTTTATTTTCTATGAATAGATTAACATTCTAACTGAACTTACTTCTGAAGAATTTCATCTTAAAATTGCCATTTACTTCTTTCAAAGCTTAAAAAGTGAAGTAAACTCATTACCTCTATTTCATCATCAGTCACTTCACCTGATGGGGTATTGATAACTTCTTGTCTTTAATTTCTATCTTCTTCAGGGATATTTCCACAACATCTGAAGGCACGGATTTCACCTGGTTAGATATTATCTTCTCAAATTTACTGCACAGCAATGTGCACTCTCGATTCTCTTCCATCTCTGATGATTATTTCCATGTCTCCTCTTTGGCAACTTTCCTTAAGACATATCTGTCTAAATGTACAAGATTTACTGATCAATAGTTTTGTCTGTTTCATTGGTTCACAAAGCTTCAAGAAATGTCATTTTCATGAACATTACTGTCAAATCTATTTTTAATATGAATTTTTAAAAATAGTTTGAAAAGTATAATCTTATAGAGACTTATTATGACAAAATAGCTGATACTCATTTATTCATTTCCAAATTCAAATTGCTAATTAATTGCTGGACATTTCCAGTAAGTATATGATCTCTTGGCTCCTCAAATCCAACATAAGAAAAAAACTTTTACTTCTTTTTAAATCAAACTTCATCTTCCCTATTTAGTAAACACTTTCAAAATTTTTTATATAATAAACAATAATTTATTGGCTCACAGTTCTGGAGGCTGGGAAGTCCAAGATCAAGATGTCAACATCTTGGAAGGGCCTTCTTGCTGTGTCATCACGTGGTGGAAGGTGAGAGGGTGAGAGAGAGTGAATCACTTTTTCAAGTTCTTTTTATAAATGGCATTAATCCATTCATGAGGGCTCTGCCTTTGTGACTTAATTACCTCCTAAAGGCCCTACCTTCCAACATTATAACATTGGGTGGGTTAGGTTTCAACCTGTGAATTTTGGAGGGGACACACACATTCAAACCATAGCAGTGAGGTATCAGAAAATGAACTATTTGAATGTTGAAATTACCAAGAATTATGACAGGATTAGAGTTGGAGAGAAACGAATACAATTTACCAGTAGAAAGTATTAGAAGAGGAATAAACATATACAGCAAATGACCCATCTGTACACAGGAATCATTTCATATATAGGAATTCATAATTTAAGATGATTGTTCAAATTTGTGTGGAAAGGACGGGATACACTGTAAATGATATTGGAACAACTCTATTCACTGGGAAAATAATACAATTTTACTCATTCCTCACACTATTTACAAGAGTAACTTTTAAAGTGACTAAATTCTCATAATATTGAGATGCAGAAAGTTTTCCTAAGTCTGAGATCACAAGAAATGGTAATAGTTAATATTTATTGCACCGTGTCCTATGGTGGTTACCATTCTAAGAACTTTGTGGTTTTTTTTTTTTTTTTTTTTTTTGAGACACAGTCTCGCTGTTGGGAACTTTGTTTTTAATTTACCTTTTTTTATAAGTTCAGGGGTACATGTGCAGATTTGTTATATAGGTAAAGTTTGTCATGAGGTTTTGTTGTATAGATTATTTCATCATCCACGTATTAAGCCTAGTACCCATTAGTTATGTTTTCTGATCCTCTCCTCCTCCCAGCCTCTACCCTCAAGTAGGCCCCAGTGTCTGTTGTTGCTCTCTATGTGTTCATGTGTTCTCGTCATTCAGCTCCCACTTATAAGTGAGAATATGGGATATTTGTTTTATTTTTTTTTCCTGTTCCTGCATTAGTTTGCTACGGATAATGGCCTCCAGCTGTTTTCATGTTCCCACAAAGGACATGCTCTTGTTCTTTATTTTGGCTGCATAGTATTCTATGGTTATATGTACCACATTTTCTTTATTCAGTCTGCTATCGATGGGCATTTAGGTTGATTCTGTGTCTTTGCTGTTGTGAAGAGCACTGCAATGAACATGTGCATGCATGTGTCTTTATGGTAGAATGATTTATATTCCCTTGGGCATATACCTAGTCATGGGATTGTTGGGGTGAATGATAGTTCTGTTTTCAGCTCTTTGAGGGATCACCACACTACTTTCCATAATGGTTAATATACTTTATACTCCTACCAACATTGTATAAGCATTCCCTTTTCTCCACAACCTCACCAGCATCTGTTATTTGTTGACTTTTTAATAGTAGCCATTCTGACTTTTGTGAGATGATATTTCATTGTGGTTTTGATTTGCATTTCCCTAATGATCAGTGGTGTTGAGCTATTCTTCATGTAATTGTTGCCTACATGTACAACCCCATTAAAAGTGGGCAAAAGACATGAACAGACACTTTTCAAAATAACACAATTATTTCATTCATTTGAACTGTAAGACCTCTACTTTAGTCATAACCCAAATCTCTAGCCTGCTTTTTTGTTGTTGTTGCAGTTGGAATCTGGGGCCCTTTATAAACTTCGGTATGTTCTGTGACTCCTGTCTTTATTGCTCCTACATCCTTTTACTCTTGCTATTTTGTCAACTTAGAATAACTTGTTCATTCTTCTCTGCCTGGTGAAATTCTACCCATTCCGATAGGTACTGGTTCAGATATATCCTTGACTCCATAATCATTAGAGGAATAACCATGAAGCATACATATTATGTTCTCTATTTTTCTTTTTTAATATCCAACTTTATACACTCATTCTGCAGATCTTAAATCTGTTTGAAATTCTCTCATCAAAAGACTGTGTTTTCTAATTAAGTATTGAATGAATATTTTATACATTTATTATTTAATGAATCTCTTTGCCTTATTGGTATTTTTTTCTATAAATCCATGAATGTCTTTTGATTTTAACATCTGTCTTTAAACTTATACTTTCATACTTCATTTTTGGAGGATTTATAAATTATTAAATATACTTTTGAAAATGAAAATAGCATCTTATTGAGAGTCTTACTTAAGACCTAGTAAAATCAATAGCTTTTTACTTTTAGGAGGCCTGTATTATTGTTGTTGAGTTCAAAATCATCTTTCAAAATCAAGAATTGACATCAGTTCATTACCCATGGGTGAGAACACACATACACACACGTGCACACACACATGATATTTACACATAGGTGCTGAGAATCTGTTCAGTGATATATTTGCAAATCTTCAAAATTATGATTTTCATATTTGTGTGGACCTATTCATGCATTTCCTCATTCCTCATATCAACTAACTTATTAACCAAAAATTACAAGAATATAGAAAGGAAGAATGAGACAGTGACAGTGTTTGTTCCTAAACAGAGACTGTTAGAAGATTCAATATGATAAGAAAATAAATGATAAGGCAAAGCCTACTACCTGATTTCCAGGTTTAATTCTCATTTACTGTTTTACCAATTCTGGAAATAAGGAATATGGTTATTTTTATTACTGTCTGTGCTTATGTAGTAACCAGCCTCCATCAAAGAAAATGTGAAATGTAGTAGAAAAAAGAAAGTAGCAAAAGTTTAAAAATAGCTTAATTTCACAGTAATTCAAGTAATCATACTATGCTATACCATTAGTGAAGAAATGAGATTTCCTCTGGAAATCTCTTCTCCAGTCCCAGGCCTTTTGCTTTATATTAGATTCTAGTAAAGCCACAAAATATTTATCTATATTATATTTTATGACATTTTATGTTAAGAAATATAATAAAGTGTTTCATCATTTATACACATTTCTTTATTCATAATTTCACTTTTTGTGTTCTACTCACTGAAGTAAAATAACTTTTTTTCCTGAATGTACAGACTGCTGAGGCCTAGATTAGAAACCTATATTTAGTTAGTTTGTTTGCATTTCATTTCCTGTATCTGTGAGAAAATGAATGCTTAAATAAATGAGTTTTAGCATAGTTGCTTAAGTGTTTGTTCCTTTTCCTGTTGTGGTGGCAAGAGTCTTATTAAATTTTGTTTTAAGGTGGATACTTTAAGTGGCCTTTCTTTGTATAAACTGCAAAACTGGAAATTTTAAGGAACATTTAAAGGTAGATACAGTTAAAATAAAACATTTATTTGTATTGCTCTTGGAGATAAGAATGAAAAACAATTTAAAACAAGAAAGAGATCTTTTTCAGGATTTTTATTTTTGAAATGTATTGTGAGAAAATTTTGAGTAACTATGTTAAATTTAATCAATTACAGTAATGTAGGATTAAATACAATAATAAATTGTTTATTACTTTTTACTGTATTGTTTCTAAGTTTTTATTTTTCTCAACAAGATATATTCTCTTTCACTTTAAAGAGAACTCTAATAATACTAATTAAACCCTAGTATAAATTCTGGTATTGAAATTATGCTTGTTTGTAATGATTAAAAGGGCTTTAAGGTAACAGTTTTTGGGAAAACTCTTTGGGTTTATTATTATTTATAGCAGTTGACTAAAAAATAAGTAGTGATACTATTAGTAGTAATACTACTATTAGTATTATAATAGTAGTGATACTATTAGTAGTAATACTACTATTAGTATTATAATAGTAGTGATACTATTAGTAGTAATACTACTATTAGTATTATAATAGTAGTGATACTATTGGCAGTAATACTATTAGTATTATAATAGTAGTGATACTATTGGTAGTAATACTATTAGTAGTAATACTACTATTAGTATTATAATGGTAGTAATACTAAAATCAAGTCATAGACTCTAAAATGGACATGCATATTTTCATTAATATTGCAAGACGGGAGCAAAAGTTGTCAAAGAGCTGAGTATAGATAGGTTCCAAAAACTGACAGTGAAACAAAACCATTTAGTCATTCATCACTGATTTCAATGTACAGATACAAGGTAAACTTTGAAATGCCTAGGTATATCTAATAAAGAGTCACTGAGTCATCAAAAATCACTACAAGGCAGTTTGGGAAAAAATGGCAGCATGAAGGCAAACATTCTGTTTACTACCATTCTTAAAATTATCTAAAACAACCAAAAAATTAAAATCAAGGAAAAGTATGTTAATAAAGCAGACAAAGTAAAAATTCAAAACCAAAAATATGAAGAAAAATAATTCATACCATAAATTTGAATACATATGAAGTACAATGTTGACAGCATATATGCAGATCAATAAACCTCAGGTGAGTGTACATTTTCCTAGAAGTAGTAAAGTAACTGTCACATCTTTAAGGTTCCATCTACCAATCTGAATTACAGTGAGCATATCTAATGGTGAGGGCCTACCATGGAAAAAGCATGTGTGTGTGTGTGTGTGTGTTTGCACGCGCATACACACACACATAACATAATGTTATGTTAGACATAACATTATGTCTAAGCAGATCCAGATATGCATGAACATATTGGAGACAAACTGGACTCATGCCAAAACTGGATTTTCATTTTCCATAGCCTATGTATATGACAGAGATTATTGTGGTGAGATGGCATAAAAGAAGCAGAAACAGCAATTGCAAGATTATCACAGCTGAATTCCTTCAGTAATTGCCACTAACTTGCTGAAATCAAGGACAGACCTCCTTTCAGGGCAATAATCATCTGGAGAAGAGGTGTTTTATCGAAAACATAAAATTAAAATGTTCTCTAGTTCTCTCTTTTCATTATTTCTCTTGAGTTGAGTGATTTTCAAAGGTTAATACTAATAACAAATAAACCATCATGGAACTAGAGAACATAAACTTAAGCAAATGAAAAGGAATGTAGCAAAACGTAGATAAATAATTTTGCAAAAGAAGTGGCCTAAACAATCTTCTGAGGGTAGACAAACAATGCTTCATTGTTGCAAAGAAATTACAGAATGTTACACATAAAATGAATTAAAGGATATTAAGAAAACATATAAAGAGGGAATATGAATTTAAAGAAGTGATCATTAAAAGAAATTACTACAAAAGAAATAGAAAACATTTAAGAGACGAGAGACATCATAAAAATAACAAAATGTAGACTCAACAGGAAAGAAAAGAGTCAAGTAAGGATACAATGGCTATGCTTGGTAAAATCACACAAAAAATGGAAAACAATTTCATTAAAATGATTTGAAAGATGATAGATATTATAGAGAGACTAAGGAGATCCGACATAAACATAATTGGGAACATTAAGAAAAGAAAAATCACAACTATAAGCTCACAAAATAAAAATATACAATAAAATCTTTCAGGCATAGAGATTTTAATGTAAATATTTTAAAGGTATATAGTCAAGAAAAATAAATTGCTAGAAAACTATCACTCAGGAATAACCTTTTAAAATTTCTGAAATTCAGTGGGAAGAATAATTCAATAGGCCCTTAGACAAATAAATAAAATCATCTCTATGGGAAAAATGTCAGCCTGCCTTAAATTTCTCTATAATGATATTTAAACCTGGAAGGTGTTGAAAAACTGTATAGTAAATTTTTTGTCAACTTACACATGACCCAGTGATTTTCTATATTTTATCTTTCATACATCTTGAAATGTGTAAGACACATTTCAAACATCTGGAAATGTGTAAAAACTCATAGAGCTCATGGCTCATTCTGAAAAGGAAATTTTGATGATAAATTTTAGAAATCCCAGAAAATAATCAAAATTAAGTATTCAACAAAGGAAAGCTATTGTAGAAGGACAAATAGACAACAGAAGATTATCTTTTAATACAGAAATAGGTAGAACAACTGTATGTGTTATAATTAATGAGGGTATTGTGAAATATTAACTTGACAATAAAACAGTAAAGAAAAAATGCTAAAGTAAAATGAAGCAAACACAAAAAATCCTACAGAGAAGAGAGGTGAGGAGTGGAGGTGTACTTTTCCTGTTCTTCACCTTTTTTTGCAGAGAGTAAATAGCTGCCTTTCTTTCTTTGAAATATCTGTCATCTTTCAAATCATTTTAATGAAACTGTTGGTTTCCATTTTTTGTGTGTGTGATTTCACCAGGCATAGCCGTTGTATCCTTACTTGACTCTATTTTCTATCCTCTTGAGTCTACGTTTTGTTCTTTTTATTATGTCTCTCATCTCTTAAATGTTTTCTTTCTATTTCTTTTGTAGTTATTTTTTCTTTTAATGATCACTTCTTTAAATTCATACTCTGCCTTTTTATCTTAATATCTCTCCTTTAACTCATTTTATGTGTATCATTCTGTCATTTATTTGAAACTATGAAGCACTGTTTGTCTACTCTCAGAAGATTCTTCAGGCTACTCCTTTTGCAATATTATTTATCTACCTTTTGCTATATTCCTTTTCATTTGCTTAAGTTTATGTTCTCTGGTTCCAGGATGCTTTATTTATTATTAAATATCTTAAACAAGATATTTAAAAAACAAAATATACTGAAAATACTATACTCTGCACAATAGCCCAATTCTGAATCTCTTCTATGTCTTTTCAAAAAAAGCTATAAAAGCAAAAATAACAAATAAAACCACACAGCCACAGCCTCCATACATATTTTCTTATTACTAGTAAACAGAGAACATCATATCCTTGAAATACAGATAAGTAGAATAATCAAAACCAATTCCAAAAGAACTCCCATTGCAAAGAACAAAGAGTGGAGTTTTAAGGCATTCTGTGACACAGAGAGGAGAGGAAGAAAGGACCTAGCAGAAGTACAGATGAAATCACCCCCAGAATAAAGAGAAAGTGCAGATAAATGCCACATTACTGAACACAGATCAGCAAGTGGTAGTTCACAGCTTTGACTAGAAGGAAAAGACTAGAAGCTATATATAATAAGGGGTAGCCACCTCTGGAAAACATGGTTTCTTAGGTAGAAGTAGGTATGTAGTGAAGTGCTGGTAGTCCTTGGAGACATTGTAGGGGAGAGAAAGAAGAAATAAGAGGGGAACACCAAAGATCCTAAGACATTAAAGGAAAAAACTATGCCTTCTCTTCTTTTTGAAGTAGAAAAAAATGCAGCTATGTTATTACTAAATGTTGTATTAAATGTTTTACTCTGAAAAGAGATAACAAGCCATTTTTCAAGTGCCCATGATATTTGCACAATAGCTAATTCTATACTTAGAGTTCACATATAGGAGAGAAATGAAGATTCCAAATATATCTAAATAGTGAAAATACACAGATGACTTCATCCAATTGTAGCTCAGTAGCAATAGAAATTAATGAACTAAGAAAATAATGTGCTCTTTTAACTGGAAATAAGAAATGTTCTCCTTCAATGCTTGGCCAAAAAATGAGTTTATAATGTAAACTTCAAAATATCTAGAAAATATCAAATATCCTATCACATATAGTTACTCTCCCTTGGTTTGTCTTCCGTTTTCCTTGTGAAAATGCATGCAAAGAGTTTACAACTCTAGTTATTTCCCCAATTCTGTTTTAATTCATTTAAAGGAGAGTGCTGGTCCTCTTTACCAATACCCGTTGTTCAAAAGATATATGTTGGTACGCATCTACTCCAAAGAATGAAGTAGAATTCTAGGTGCTGACATGCAAAGTTCTCCAAGAGATATTTTCAGTGGTATATGTCATATAATCCTTGTGTAGGTTTTTAAATGGTGTATCTCCAGGGAGACACATACTAGGGCAGTGGTCTCCAACCGTTTTGAGGCCAAGGACTGGTTTTGTGGAAGATAATTTTTCCACAGACCTGGGGTTGGTGGTGGCTTTGGGAGGATTCAAGCATATTACATTTATTGTGCACTTTATTTCTATTATTATTACGTTGTAATATATGATGAAATAATTATACAACTGACCGTAATGTAGAATCAGTGGGAGCCCTGAGCTTGTTTTCCTGCAACTAGATGATCCCATCTGGGTGTGATGGGAGACAGTGACAGATCATCAGGCATCAGATTCTCAAAAGGAGCGCACGACCTAGATCCCTTTCCCGCACAGTTCACCATAGGGTTCATGCTCTTATGAGCATCTAATGCTGCTGCTGATCTGACAGGAGTTGGGCAGTATTGCAAGCCATGGGGAGCAGCTGTAAATACAGATGAAGCTTTGCTCACTAGCCTGCCACTCACCTCCTGCTGGGTGGCCCTGTTCCTAACATGCCATGTGGGTTGGGGACCCCTGTACTAGGGTATGCACACTTTTTGCAAGGAATAATAGAAATGTGATGTTAACTATTAAGGATGAATGGAATAGATAAAACATTTTTACTTTATATTTTACTACATTTTCTACCATTTTAATTTCTAAACCATGAATAATAAACTTTTATTTAAAAATAAAACAAGAGGTGTATGTGAATAGTGGGCTTATTGACCACTTTTTTTTCTTCTTAACAGTACTTTACATTAGTAATTTGCCTTTACAAAAAATAAGTGTAAGTTAAGAGATAATGCCAAAGTGAGTACGATATTTAAAATGAGGAGGCCTACACACACAAAAATGAAAGGAAATTTAACATCAAAATTCCTTAAAATACCAATGCAAAATCTTAGGTTATTATTAAACAGAATATTTCATATACCATGAACAAGTGAGGTTAATCATGGGACTTAAAGATGGTTTACTATTTATGAATCTATGGTATAATTCAACATATAAAAAAAAAGACAGGTCATTAGCATAAGTGACAATAATGTAATAAGTTTGTTAAACTTCACCTTTTTTTTTTTTTTACAGTAAATAGAACTATATAATAAAGATATTTACACAATTCCTTATCATACCAAACTAACTTTATGTCAATCCCAGGGTGACATCATGCAAAGGAGAAAACTTATAGTAACGCTCAATTAAAATAAATAAAGATAGCTATGTCTATTATTGCCAATATCAAAGAAACAGTGATTTGAAACTCTTAGCCATCAGGAAAAATAAGAAAATAAATTAGAGTTATAAAAATTAGAACTAAGGTTGAAAATTACCACTTTATTCAGACGATATGACCTGGAACACAACATCAGATCTAGTGGAAAAACTGCCCGAACACTAAACGATATCGTGAAGATGTCTAGACAAAAAGTAATAAGTATTCCATCAATTTCATACATACAAAAAGCCACTGAAAATATATAATGAAAGAGGAAACCCATTTAAAGTAGCAACAACAAATAAAATACCTAGGGCTAACACTAACAATGGCGAAATACTTATACATAGATAACTTTAAAGTATTTGTAAGGGACATAAAAATGTCTTGATGAAATGTAATAGTATGCTTTCCTTTGGGAAGACTTGAAGTATAAAGATGTCACTTCTTTTTAAAATAATCTATTAATTTAGGGTAATCTCAAGAAAAAGTACCTACAGGATGTTCTTTGATGAAGTTAATACTCATGTAGGTAATAAACTAGCAAATGTGTCCAGGAGAATTTTGAAAAAGAAAGCAACAAGAAGGAACTTATTCTATTAGATATGAAAACAACTTACAATGCATGTCCTGGTACTCGTTAATGAATAAGATGAACAAGCAATGGCATACAGACAATTGAATAAAGCTACAAAGTAAAATTTGAAATATTATATGTGTGGCATAAATTAGTAAAAAAAATCTGAATTGTTGAGGAAATTCTATTGTAACATGACATATTGCAAAAGGAAAGTTGGATCTATTCCTCAGTTCTTAAAAATTATTAAATTTAAATGGAAATGACAAAAATAACATTAAAACAAAATATCTTAGAAATTTCTTTAGACATTATAAATGTCCAACTCATGAAACAAGTATATAAAGATTATCTACAGATAAATAGTACCCATAAACCAACATGAAAAAGACTAAACACAGTACGAAAAAATTGGGAAAAGACAGACAGTTCACTAAAAGGATATAAAAGGGCCCTAAAGCATATGAAAATATATTCAACTGCTTTTATAGTATGAGAAAGACAGGAAAGATAAACCTTTGCTGATATACAGTTTATCACCTATCAGATGGTTAAAGATAAACGTCTAATCATTTTTATTGAAAAATATCTTATGGGTGTGTAAATTGGTATAACATGTATGGAGGGCAATTGAGAATACCCATTAACATTATACATGATAGATATCCTTTGGCCAGCAACTCCAATTTCCAGGAATTTATCCTACGGATTCAGTCACACATATAAGCAATGAGGTATGTGGTTAATGAGTACAACACTGTTAGCAATTGCAAAAGATTATAAAGGATGTCATGTTCATGTTTGAGAAGATAATTGGCTACATTGTGATACATTCATAGGTTGCCAATTCAGCCAGGAACACAAAAACTAAGTAGAAATTCTTTATCAATATTGAATGTTCTCTAAGATATATTTTAAGTGGAGATACATGCAAAACAATGATACTTTTCATACATGAAAATAAGAAAAATATATACACATGTATACATATGTATACCAAATATATGTATGTATATATGTATACAAAATGATTTGTGGGGCGATATACTAGACATTGATAATGTTACCTGAGGAGAGGATCTGGTAATTGAGAATTAGAGGTAGGAGAGAAAGATTTCACTTTATCACATTTTGAATTTTTTTGTATTTTAAGCCATATCAAATATTTTCTGTTCAAAAATAAACTCTAAGCATTTTAATTTAGAAAGATTAAAAGTCAGAAATTGTCATAGATTTCATTCTTAAATATTATAGATAAAAATTAATTATAAAAGTTTATAGAACAATAACAATAAGCCTGAAGAAATAAAAACCATTCTCCTTAATGACTAATAAATCATGAAAAGATCAAATGTGCAATTAGAGGCTTAAGAAAAACAATGGCAATATACACATCACACATCAAAACAAATGGGATCCCATTAAAACTATATGAAAAAACCATAAGTAATTTTAATAAAAGGAGAAAGACAATAGCTGAACTTTGTTTGTTTATAACTCAAGAAATTATAACTATAACCAAATTGAGGGAAAAAGAAAAACCTGGAATAGCAGACACTTATTAATGAATTGTATAATTTAAATTATCAATAATAGGATTCGTGATGAACTCAAACACTGGCTTCTGATGCACTGAGGTAACCTCTGGTAAATGTAGTCAATAGCAATAGAAAATGAAATGACATCGTATATGAGGAAGTGGGGGAAAGAGACATAGGGATAATTATAATATATTTAAAATCTATATGCTCATATACTATTACCTATAAAACACAATGAATGTAGAGTCTTATCTGACTTCTTTTTCTTTTACCAGCACCCAAAACACAGAAGTGTAACAAAAAGATACAAGAAAAGTAAAACAAACAAACCAAAAACAAAAAAAAACAGTAAATGCTCTCTGGAATAAGAGAAATTGTTGATTCAAGAAGAAATGCTGACTATGTTATTTATACTGAATTTATTACAACCTAAGAATTACCCATGTGACAAGATAATGAAAAAAATAAGATACAAAGTAGGGAAAAATATTTAAAATTGCTAAAATTTTTACTCTATATTAGGTACTGTCCTAGCTGTCTCTTAATAACCAGTTTAATCTCTCTTGACAATCATTTTATATAGGTCCAAATTTACAAATGAGGAAATTAATGAAGCAAGACACTGAACAATGTGTCTAAGAGTACACACAGAGTACATTGCTATGTCAGGATTCAGATCTAATCTGTGTGGTTGTAGATCTGAGATTCCTAACCACTGTGCCATCCTCTCTTCCTAGAAATTCTCGAAGCATTGACCAACCCCACTTGGGAAACAATGAGTTCAGTAACACAGAAACAAAGGACTCTACCAAAGTAACCACAAAGTAATTTCATAAAAATCAGTAGAAGACTGATTTAGCCTGAAATAACTCATGGTGGTGGTAATCTACACCATGAAAACCAGCTACTTTTAAAACATTCATTATTATATCACTGAATAGAACTAATGATATACTGTTAACATGTTGACGCATGATAAAATTGGCATCAGTTGGGGAAGAGGCTATACAATGATCCCGATCTTATGGTGACAATTGTCTCAATACCAAACTATGTTCTATATAGTACAATATTTTTATAGAAGAATATCTGAAGGGAAATATATGGTCATGAATCACCTAACAGGAATATAGTCTGAGAAATGCAGTTAGTAGATTTTGTCCTTTTGTGTACATCATAGAGTGTACTTTCACAAACCTAGATGGTATGGTGTCCTACGTACTTAAGCTCAATGATATAGCCTATTGCTTCTAAGCTACAAACCTGTACAGCATGTTACTATACTGAATACTGTAGGCATTTGTAACACAGTGATATTTGTGTACCTTAACATATATAAACATACAAAGGGTGCAGTAAAAATATATTTCTATTGTAATCTTATGACAACATCACTGTATAAGTAGTACATCATTGACTGAAATGTCATTATGCAATGCATAACTGTATATTCTTATGGTAGGTTTATAAATAGATGTTAATTGTGTTTTTTAAATTTTTTCATTTAACAACATCTTGCCTATGGGCATGGCTCTATTTTCTTTTATCAGAATTCTGTCATTTTTTTATCCTATTGAGTGGCTAATTATTTTTTTCTTCACATCATTTTTATGCCAACACCTCTAATACCTCAGCTTTTTATAGTCTATCCTAGAGCCTAGGGTTAAACCTGACATCAATTATCACTATCTCTTATTTCTTGGGTTCAAATTGATTCTTATCTACTAGTTCCCAGACACTGGCATTTGTATAATTCTTCTTGATGCTTGAATTTTTATTTTTTATTTTTCTTCCTTGAGACAGAGTCTTGCTCTGTTGCCCATGCTGGAGTACTGTGGCACAATCATGGCTCACAGCAGCCTCAACCTCCCAGGCTCAAACGGTCCTACCACCTCAGCCTCCTAAGTAGCTGGGACTACAGTTGTGAGCCCACCACCATACCCAGATAATTTTTTTTTAATTTTTTTTTTGTATTTAGAGATATGTTGCCCATTCTGGTCTTGAACTCCTGAGCTCAAGTGATCCTCCCATCTCAGTGTCCCAAAATTCAGCTGGAATTGTAGGTGTGAGCCACTGCTCCTGGCCTGTACTTGATATTTTGATAGATGTATATGACATAACAAATGCTTAATTCTTTTCTTTAGTATCCTTGGTAAATACTAATTAAAATTAAACCTGTTGACTTTGAAGTAGAAGGGTACTTACTAGTTTCTGGGAGCAAGTTTCATCTTTGAATGGCTATAGCTTTTAGAAAAACTTCATATTATTTGTGTTAAAATTAGTCACCCTATAAATCTGTTGACTTAATGCTAGTACCTGGAGCTACAAAGAAAAAGTTAATCCTTTCTTCATACCCTGTGGTGCACATCTGAAACTCTCCCTGTAGCAACACCTTTGCAACGTAACTTTGTAACTCCTCCTATTAATATCAATCAGGTATTGATGGGAGAAGTGAAAATGGCAGGATTGCTATGGAATAGGGGATTTATTAAATAAAATTGGACCAAAGGCCACTGTGGGAGCTGGTTAAACAGTGTTATATGTCTTAGTTTGTCTTCTGTTGCTATAACACATACCACAAACTGGGTAATTTATAACACATACCACAAACTGGGTAATTATAAAATGAATTTATTTCTTATAGTTCTAGAGGCTGCAAAGTCCAAGGTTGAGGGCCATATTTTGTGAGGGCTTTTGTGCCACATCATAACATGGCAGAGGGCATCACATGATGACAGGGCAAGAGTGTGCCAGCTCAAGTCTCTCTTCCTCTTCTTAAAAAGCTACTTGTCCTATCATGGGGGACCCACCTGATGAGCTTATCAAATACTAATTACCTCTCAAGTTCCCCACCCTTAAATGCTATCAACATATGAATTTGGGGATTACGTTTTTAACAGGTGAAATTTAGGGGACACATTCAACCCATAACAGTATGTATACCAGTTGCTTTTGTGCCTACTACCAGGCAGTTAGGAAGATGGGCTTCTATTGCGGGAGAAGGACAAACTTGGAAACTATGAGGGCTAACTTGGAACCCACAAGTACAAACTGGAAACAACATTGCCTCTCATTACCTCCAAGCATCAAATGTGATGAAATAGGTAACCTATAGGAGAAGTTGGCACCCTTCATTAGGAAGCCAAATACCTTCTCTAGGAGTGGGATAAGCTGAAGGAGGAGATTGTTGGGAAGAAAAGGACTGTTGTGTCTCTCAAATTTCTGTACATTTTGTGAGATGAGGTAGATGACTTTAGTTCCAGACTCTTTTCTCAAGAATGTGTGTATAACGAACTGCCTTGGAAAATATAGTTTCTCCTTTCAGGGCAAAGATCATATTTGTTTGCTGATTAATATAATAAAAATACTGTTCTCCTCTGTGCCTAGGTTGGGAAGGTTTGCTTGTGGCTCCTTTAACATATTAGGCCTTTTTAAGCACAGTGTTTCTCAATTTCAATGTACAGTATCAACCTGGACCACTCCAGGCTGACTGTGTGGGTTTTGGAAAACAAGGAGAACCAGTACAAACATGAAGTTTATGCTGCTTGTTGTGTCCTAAATAATAGAGTCCTTTGATTCTGATCCAAGAGTTTTGTATCTTCTGCCAGCTTCCATGAAATTGTAGCAGACTAATTTGTTAGATTGCAAGGTGAGTAAAATCTAAGATCTTTCACAGTTTCTGACAGAGATTCATAGAACCTGACAAAGATTCATAGAACCTGGAGGAGATGTAAGCCTGGCTATGGCTTCACAGGTAGTTTGACAGGAAAGCCAGCAGATCTGTGACAATTTGCATTTGCTACAATGCTGCAAAAGTGCCTGTCTTACACCCACATTCCTAATATTAACATGGCTGCTGCTTCACTTTCACCTTCTAGGTTCCATGCAAATTTCTCTAGTAGCCAATTTTGCCCAGATCCATGCAGGAAAGAGAATTCTAGGACACATGGTTTCAGTTTAGATAAATCAGTGGAATACGCAGCCACTACACAAGTGGAGTTTATTTCTCTACCCATTCAATCTGGGCTGAGTGGTGTAAGGCCTGAAAGTAACATGCAATTAATTAAGTGGTTTCTTGATATCTTTGAGTCTCACACGGACCCAACACCCTACCACGAGTTCCCAAATTTTTGCCAGATATACCTTCCACCAAATAGGCAAGCCTCTTATCTAAACAGTTCCTTTATCAGCCAGACCAGGTTCACTCTACCTGGTTCTCAACTTAACTGGCTTCACCTTCCTTCCAGCTTACAAAATTACTCAAACAAGCCAATTACATTCTCCCATGGGAACCAGAAGGTACTCTGGGGGGGTTCAGTCAGGATGGTGAGAGAAATTGTAAAATTATAGGAATAGAAAGAAGGGAACCTTCTTGGAAGGCTGGGGAGTTTTGCGTAACTTCAGATAGTTTGGCTGAAGGCAGCCAGATTTTCTTTTCAGGAGCCAGAGATCTTAGGGCACAGATAGAAAGGATTGTAGAGTAGTTTACCTAAGTAGCTTGTTTATTCATGTGGTCATAAAATCAACCTTCATTCAAGGGCAAGATGGCCCTGTCCCAGGGTCAGGGTGACCAGATTAATTACCCACAAGTGTGTTGACTCAAGCCTTTGTCAATTAAATCTATACTGAATAAATGTGAGCTTTGCTGGCTGATCAGCGCCATGGCTGCTACTCTTTACAGCACCTTCCTTGGTGTCTGTGAGGGGCCCGGACCCTAAGCCGGACTGACAAGCAGAATATCTGTGTCAATGTACGTTATTTGTCTGTCGTTGGGTCAGGGTCTGTGGGATGGACCCCTGCAGCACTCCTATGAATGCTGCTGTCCACAGATTCGTCTGGTTCCCTCTGACCCAGAGAGCAGCTCCCATGTGTCCCTATGTAACGTGGTTTCCTCTTCCCCCAGGCTGTAAGTATATATGATCACTAAACTGCCATCAAGGTCATCTGTCAAGACTTAGATGTTGTGTGTTTAGTAATAACCTAGGACAGGAATTCCTTCTTCATTGACTGCTTGAAGAGGGGGTAAACAAAACAGACTGAACTTGAGACTTATTTTGGCTCAGGTGATTCAGTGGAACTGATGCTGTGGTTCTGAGCCTAACCTTGAGAGTCTGCTATGATTTGAATGTATGTCTCTCCAAAATTCATATGTTGAAAGTTAAACACAAAGGTGATGGTGTTAGAAGGTGGGGATTTGGGATGTGATTAGGCCACAGGGCTGTATGCTCATTTGAATGGGATTAATGCTACCATAAAAGAGGAGGAGCAAACTAGCTATCCTCTCTTGGCCTTTTTGTCCTTCCACCAGGTGAGGACACAGGGTTCAAAGTGCCATTTCAGTGGCAACAACCAGACCCTCACCAGCCACCAAAGCTGCTGGCTCTTTGATCTTGAACATTCCAGCCTCCAGAACACTAAGAAATAAATTTCTATTATTTATAAATTATCCAGTCTGTGGTATTTTGTTATAGAGGCAGGGACAGATTCAGACAAGGTCAGTAATGTTTCCTCTTCTCTCTCAAAAACACTTTTGAGCCTAGTCTAGCCAGCTAGATAACAAGGGATACATGGCCCAGGTGCCCAGTCCACCACTGTTTTCCCAGCTCCAAACAAGCAAACACCAAGAAGCACAGTTCCCTCATGACTGCAGATTCAAGAGAGAGGCCAGCTGAGATTGGAACAATTAATCTGATGAGCCTAGCCTAAATTGCAGACTCCAATAATTATTACCTAAATCAATGGTCATTGTTTGAAAGCATTCATTTTTCTACTGGTTTGTTACACAGCAATAGGAAACTGACAGTCTACAATGCATTTTAAAAAGAAAAGTTATAAGTTTTTTTATGTTTCCAGAGTAATAAACTTTACATTCTAATATAGGACATATGTTGTAGAAAGCGCATGGGAGTTGCAGTCAGGAGAACTAGATTGTAGATCAGGCATTACCACTTACTAACTGTAGAATTTGTCAGATATATATTCCTTTAGAGCTTCAACTTCATAAACCTCTAAAGGATTATATACCTGACAAATCCTACACAGTGAATTAAAGCATCAATCATACACAGTGATATAAAGCATTAATACAACGCTTTATATTATTGAGTTTAGTGATAACATATAAGGTCTACTGCTCACTTCTTCCTATTGTAGGCACCCACGAAAATGCTTTTGTCTTAATATCAATTCTCTGTCACGCTCACTGGCCTGTGGATTATGAAATGGAGCTTCCGTGTTTCAAAAACAGGAAGGTCATTTTCCCATATCCATTCTTTGTATCTCCTTCATGATTTCTCAGAGTACAGTAACATGCCACAGTTATTGAATTTGTCCATTTTCTTAGACTGTAAGCAAATCATTTTTCTTGACTAAGATGTATGGATTCTTTTATTACATTCATCTCTCTAGTATTTGGTTTCAGTTTTCTATGACTCAATTTTGTTCTAGTATTTGCAAGATTTTATGATCACTTCTGATAAAGGTAGTGGAAGCAGATAACCAAGGAGTCTAACAACTATTTTACCCGAGAAGCCACTAACAGCTCCCCTTAAACATACAGAGCTGGAAGATCCTCCATGTTGTACTTTTCTCCAGCTTTTGAGTCTACCTTGTGGTCTTTAGAGGTAAAAACTTTGAAATATTTCTTTTTATGTATTCGATATGCTTCTCTGTCTTCACCACTTTATATACATATTACTTTTTTTCTGCTTCTTTGGAGAATTTTCCTCTGTTATATCTTCATTGCTTCACTTAGTTTTCACTGATGGCTTCTCCACAGGTCAAAATTGTCATATATCTTCGTGGTCTAGGTTATTTTTCCTTCTCTCATATTACTGCATTTCAAATGAAGTCTTACTGATTCAAATTATCTTCCACCTACTAGCATATCTTATTTGTTTTTATTTATTTTTTAATATTTAGGCTCATTTCATCTTCTCTGATAATTAAAAAGTACTAACAATGGAATACTTTGGAAATTTCTAAAGCTTATTAGGATCTTCTTTAAAAGGATAAGGCAATAGCCTCAAAAATGTAACAGATTTTATAAAAGTTTATATGGCTGGTAGATGCTAAATAGCAATTTAATTTACCTTTTTATAACAGTTGTAGGTTATCTTAGAAGAAGAGTTGTTACCACTGATTTCCAGCTATACAGGCTGCAATCCCTCATATACTTAGCTATTCAGATAGATTAGAATGTAAATAAATGTACTCAAATACTTTGAGAAATCTTGAATGTGTGGGTTAATCTACCTTCATTATATCTGCATGTAAAGATTACTTCTTGTTGAGATTTCAAATTAACATGAAACTTTTGTATCCCTCAGGAATTACTGCTTTGACAATCTGCCTGTTTCTTCTCAGGCTTATTTTTTAATACACATAAATTTGAAAATTGAAATTAATACTACTCTTCATGTAATCTCACTCAGTTCCATAATCACACGGCTATTACCAAATACATACAACCAATTATCACCCATTAATGCCAACTGGCAATAAAGTTCAGAATCCAAATAATGCAGAAAAGAGAGAATTGTTAGGAGAATTTTTTAAAATAACATTTTCCCTCTACATTTGTATGCATTTTTTCCTAACTATAAAAATATTAACTTTATTGGTTAAGATCATTAGTGCCTATTTAAGTAAAATGTTTTTGGTTAAAACAGAAAAGTCAAATCACAGTTAAATACAGCAGGCTAAATAAACTTAAATTACAAATTTATACAAAGTGTATATATCATCCTTTATGTAATGATTACCAGATTTAAATATGTTATTAGGAGGAAAAATTTCAGATTGCAAGATGCTCCCTCCAGATTTTTTCCTCTCCTCCCCCATGCAAAAAAGTAAATAAACCACCAGGGAGTACCTAAACTATAAAATTAAATCTGTAAATCTTTATGTTAGGTATCAATGTTCAACATAAAATCTATTCAGAATCATACTTGAGTAAATACTTTTGCCACATATATTGCCTCAGTACTAAGAATACTGCATACTGTTGGATTTTTACTTAAGCTAAAGTTTTATAAACACAAAATATTTTAAACTTAGAAGGCATACTAGGGACCAACAGGGCCAAACCTCTCATACTATGAATAAAGAAAATAGACACAAAATTTATTAAGTAATTTCCCAAACGTCACACATATAGTTATGGATAGAACCTAACTTCCTTACATTTAAGTCTATGTTATTTTTAACTTAATTGATTAATTAAAATTAAATTCACAACACATTAAATCTTTTTTCTTTAGTAGTCAAGATACCAGTTTCCGAAAGTTTAAACACTATATATCTGAACTTTTAAGATTCAATATTGTTTGTGACAAATCAAGAATATATTTTACTTATTTTATTTAAGTCCTTATTTGATAAAATCTCTTGAAAGCTCAGTTATTTTACAGGTGGAAATTATGTTGGTAATTGATTTCATTAATACTTTCAAATACTTATGTTTGGAGAATTATAGGGTATACTCATGATAGAAAGAATGTGAATCTGTTAAAACGGTTTGTTCAGATGGTCAACAGACTACATTTAGTTAGCTCAAACATGTAAGGCAAGCCTTAAGAAATAGGAAAATTACAGGTTTGTGCACCTCGGTCCTCTTTCTGATAGAGAATGAACATAAAAATAATGTTACATATGGTTATTTCTGTGAATGCAGTGATAGGCATAGTTTTTGAGATTCATTATGATATTCAAAAATATTTATAATATTCATCCATATCAAACTTTATAATACTAAGTGATAATATTGATCCCGTGTTAATTAAGGCTGGCATAAGAAATATTTCTCTGGCCATATTTAGGCTCTGACATCTTAGGGAGCAATGAAAAGTAGATTTAATCAAGATGAACTTTTTAAAGATGGTATGATGAATTAAGAAAAAAAATCAATAACCTAAGTACCAAGGATATATTGTTCAGATGGTCTCCAACTTACAATACTTCGATTTAGGATTTTTTTTTTTAACTTTACCATGGCGTAAAATCAATACACATTCAGTAAAAACCATACTTTCAGTACCCATACAATCACTTTGGTTTTTACTGTCAGTGCAATACTTAATAAATTACATGGGACTCAAAACTTATTTGTACTTATACATCAAATTAAACAGTTTACTATAAAATAGGCTTTGTGTTAGATGATTTTGCCCAAATATAGGCTAATGTAAGTGCTCTGAGCACATTTAAGCTAGACTAGGCTAAGCTATAAAGTTCAATAGGTTAGGTGTATTACATTCATTTTTGACTTATGATATTTTCAATTTACAGTGAGTTGATGAGGACATAACCATAAGTCAAGGAGCATCTGCAGTTGGAGAGATGATATCCTGTATTTGAAAGAATAGAATATATGCTTGGAAAATTGAAAAAGCTCACTACATTTTGAAAATCAAATGCAGCTTCAGTAATTAGTACAGAAAATGAGAGGCAAGTGCTTTTTGCTGAATTATTCATTTTTCCCCCATAAGTACACTGGTACTAAATATGCACTGGTACAACCAGTGAATAATTATCTCACTAAAATTGAGACCAGCAATCCCAAGAGGACCCACAGGCCCTCCTGCTCCTGCAGGACCCAGTAGACCTCCCCCCCCCCAAAACTGTGAGTATCCCAACTGCGGAAGTGGAAAAGGGAGACCCTCCTCTCCCGAACACACACCCCCACTGGAGATGCTGAAGGTCTGTTTGAGGGAGAAGTTTCTGACTTTACCTGGAGCTGAGTCAATTTAGAGAGCCAAGTGAAATACATGGGTAGAGGAAACAGCAGAAAGGCTCTGGGAGCTCCCTGGGTCCCCAAGCAGCCCATTCCTGCCTGGCACCACAGGGATCCAACCAGAGAGGACCAGGGGGTAAAACTACACAGGAAGATGCAAATCTCTAGCTGAACTCTGTAACAATTTGAACCAAGTGAGAAGCCTCCGGGCCAGAACTCAGGGCAGGGTGCAAATCCAACCCTTTCCTTTCACAGCTGGGAGGTGGATAGCCTGGGGAAGGTTTTTAAGCCCTTATTGCTTGGAAAAGGTCTGGGGCTGTTGTCGGAGGCATTGGGGGAGAGAGACCAGCCCTTTGGTTTGCATGGATGCTGGGTGAGGCCTGTGACTGCTGGCTTTCCCCCACTTCCCTGACAATCTGCATGACTCAGCAGAGGCAGCATTAGTCCTCCTAGGTACACACCTCCAGTGACGTGGGAATTTCAACCCCATCCCCCACAGCAGCTGCAGCAAGACCTGTCCAAGGAGAGTCTGAGCTCAGACACTCCTAGCCCCACTCCCACCTGATGGTCCTTCCCTACCCACCCTGGTAGTAGAAGACAAAGGGCATATAATCTTGGGAGTTCTAAGGCCCTGCCCACCACTGGCTCCTTCCCATAATACCACAGCTGATGCTCTCTGGAAAGCGCCACCTCCTGGCAGGAGGTCAAATAGCACAAAAATAGAACATTAAACCACCAAAGTTAAGAACCCTCAGAGTCCATTACATACACCCCCCACCACCTCCAACAGAAAAAGCACTGGTATCTATGACTGAGAGACCTATAGATGGTTCACCAGAGCCAGGTAGATTCACTGGGTGGCTAGACCCAAAAGAGAGACAACAAGTACTGCAGTTCAGCTCACAAGAAGCCATATCCATAGGGAAAGAGAGATAGTACTACACAAAGAGAACACCCTGTGAGACAAAAGAATCTGAATAACAGCCTTCAGACCTAGACCTTCCCTCTGTCAGAGTCTACCCAAATGAGAAGGAACCAGAAAAACCAACCCTGGTAATATGACAAAAGAAGGCTCTTCAACACCCCCCAAAATATCACACTAGTTCACCAGCACTGAATCCAAACAAAGAAGAAATTCCTGATTTACCTGAAAAAGAATTCAGGAGATTAGTTATTAAGCTAATCAGGGTGGGACCAAAGAAATAATTCAGGAGGATAGTTATTAAGCTAATTAGTTAGGGACCTTTCCAATGCAAGGAAATCCAAAAAATTATACAGGAAGTGAAGGTAGAAATATTCAAGGAAATAGATAGCTTAAAGAAAAAACAATAAAAAATTCAAGAAACTTTGGCCAATTTTTAGAAATGCAAAATGCTCTAGAAAGTCTCAGCAATAGAATTTAACAAGTAGAAGAAAAAATGCAGAGCTCAAAGACAAGGTCTTCGAATTAACCCTGTTCAACAAAGACAAAGTAAAAATAATAAGAAAATATGAACAAAGCCTCCAAGAAGTCTGGGATTATGTTAAACAATCAAACCTAAGAATAATCAGTATTCCTCAGACAGAAGAGGATTCTAAAGCTTGGAAAACATAATTGGAAGAATAACTGAGGAAAACCTCCCCAGCCTTGCTACAGACCTAGACATCCAAATGCAAGAAGCACAAAGAACACCCTGGAAATTCATCACAAGAAGATCTTTGCCTAGGCACATTGTCATCAGGTTATCCAAAGTTAAAATGAAGGAAAGAATCTTAAAAGCTGTGAGACAGAAGCACCAGGTAACCTATAAAGGAAAACCTATCAGATTAACAGCAGATTTCTCAACAGAAACTTTACAAGCTAGAAGAGATTGGGGCCCTATCTTTAGTCTCCTCAAACAAAACACTTATCAACCAAGAATTTTGTATTCAGCAAAACTAAGCATTATATATGAAGGAAAGATATAGTCTTTTACAGACAAACAAATGCTGAGAGAATTAGCCATTACCAAGCCACCACTAGAAGAACTGCTAAAAGGAGCTTTAAATCTAGAACTAAATCCTGTAAACACATCAAAACAGAACCTCTTTAAAGCATAAATCATATAGGACCTATAAAACAAAAATACAAGTTAAAAAGCCCAAACAAAAAACAAAACAAAACAAAAATAAAGTACACAGGCAACAAAGAGCACCATGAATGGAATGGTACCTCACATTTCACTATGAACATTGAATGTAAATGGCCTAAATGCTCCATTTAAAATATACAGATCCACAGAATGGGTAAGACCTCACCAACCAATTATCTGCTGCCTTCAGGAGACTTGCCTAGCACATAAGGACTCACAAAAACGTAAAATAAAGGGGAGGAAAAAAGCATTTCATGCATATGGACACCAAGGTGATTAGGGGTACCTATTCTTATGTCAGACAAAACAAACTTTAAAGCAACAGCAGTTAAAAGAGACAAAGAGGGACATTATAATGGTAAAAGGCCTTGTCCAACAGGAAAATATCACAATTCTAAACATATATGCACCTCACAGTGGAGCTCCCAAGTAAAACAATTACTAATAGACCTAAGAAATGAGATAGACAGCAACACAATAATAGTGGGGTACTTTGATACTCCACTGACAGCACTAGACAGGTCATCAAAACAGAAAGTCAACAAAGAACAATGGATTTAAACTATACTTTGGAACAAATGGACTTAACAGTTATATACAGAACATTTCATCTAACAACTGCAGAATACACATTCTATTCAACAGCACATGGAACTTTCTCCAAGCTAGACCATATTATAAGCCATAAAATGACCCTCAATAAATATAAGAAAATTGAAATTATATCAAGCACTCTCTCAAACTACAGTGGAATAAAACTGAAATCAAAGGGAACCTTCATAACCATGCAAATACATGGGAATTAAATAACATACTCTGCAATAAGCATTGGGTCAAAAATGAAATCAAGATGGAAATTTAAAAATTCTTCAGACTGAATGACAATAATGACACAACCTATTAAAATCTCTGGGATACAGCAAAGGCAGTGCTAAGAGGAAGGTTCATAGCCCTAAACACCTACATCAAAAAGGCTGAAAGAGCACAGACAGACCATCTAAGGTCACACCTCCAGTAACTAGAGAAACAAGAACAAAGCAAATCCAAACCCAGCAGAAGAAAGGAAATAACCAAGATCAGATCAGAACTAAATAAAATTGAAACCCAACAGAAGAAAGAAAATAACCAAGATCAGAACAGAATTAAATGAAATTGAAACAAAAATTATACAAAAGATAAATGAAACAAAAAGCTGGTTCTTTGAAAAGGAAAATCAAATTTGATAGACTATTGGCAAGATAAATCAAGAAAAGAGAGAAAATCCAAATATTCTCACTAAGAAATGAAACCGATACCACCAAAATACAAAAGGTCATTCAAGGCTGCTATGACCACCTTTATGCACATAAACTAGAAAACCTAAAAGAGATGGATAAATTCCTGGAAAAATACAACCCTCCTAGCTTAAACTAGGAAGAATTAGATACCCCGAACAGACCAATAACAAGCAGCAAGATTGAAATGGTAAATGTCCAGGACCAGATGGATTCACAGCAGGATTCCACCAGACATCCAAAGAATTGGTACCAATCCTTTTGACACTAACCCACAATATAGAGAAAGAAGGAACCCTCCCTACTTCCTCTGATGAAGCCAGCATCACCCTCATAGCAAAACCAGGAAAGGACATAACTAAAAAATAAAACTACAGACTGATAACCTTGATGAACATAGATGCTAAAATCCTTAACAAAATGCTTGCTAACTGAATCCAATAACATGACAAAAAGATAATACACCATGATCCAGTGGGTTTCATACCAGGGATGCAGGGGATGGTTTAACATATGCAAGTCAATAAATGTGATACACCAAATAAACAGAATCAAAAATCACATGATTGTCTCAATAGATGCAGAAAAAGCATTTGACAAAATCCAGCATCCCTTTATGATGAAAACTCTCAGCAAATCAGCATACAAGGGACATACCTAAATGTAATAAAGCTGTCTGTGACAAACCCACTCTCACCACTCCTTTTCAACATAGCAGTGGAAGTCCTAGCCAGAATAATCAGACAAGAGAAGAAAGAAAAGGAAAGGAGAAAGGAAAGGGGAGGAAAGGAATCCAAATCGGTAAAGAGGAAGTCAAACTGTCTGTTTGCTGATGATATGATTGTTTACTTTAAAAACCCTAAGGACTCTTCCAGAAAGCTCCTAGAACTGATATAAAGAATTCGGCACACTTTTCGGATACAAGATTAATGTACACAGATCAGTAGGTCTTCCATACACCAACAGCAACCAAGCGGAGAATCAAATCAAGAACTCAAACCCTTTTACAATAGCTGAAAAAAAAAAAAAACCCAAAAAACTTAAGAATATACCTAACCAAGGAGGCAAAAGACCTCTACAAGGAAAACTAAAAACCCTCGTGAAATAACTCATAGATGACACAAACAAATAGAAACACATCTCATGCTCATGGATGGATAGAATCAATATTGTGAAAATGACCATACTGCCAAAGCAATCTACAAATTCAATGCAATCACCATCAAAATACCACCATCATTCTTCACAGAACAAGAAAAAATAGTTCTAAAATTCATATGGAACCAAAAAAGAGCCTGCATAGTCAGAGAAAGACTAAGCAAAAAGAACAAATCTGGAGGCATCACACTACCTGATTTTGAACTATACTATAAGGCCAAAGTCACCAAAACAGCCAGGTACTAGTACAAAAATAGGTACATAGATCAATCGAACAGAATAGAGAACCCAGAAGTTAACCCAAATAATTACAGCCAACTGATCTTCGACAAAGCAAACGAAAACGTAAAGTGGGGAAAGGACACCCTTTTCAACAAATGGTGCTGGGACAATCAGCTAGCCACATGTAGGAGAATGAAACTGCATCCTCATGTCTCACCTTATACAAAAATAAACTCAAGATGGATTACAAACTTAAACTAATACCTGAAGCTATAAAAAATTCTAGAAGATAACTTTGGAAAAACCTTTCTAGACATTAGCTTAGGCAAGGATTTCATGACCAAGAACCCAAAAGCAAATGCAATAAAAACAAAGATAAATAGCTGGGACCTAATTAAACTAAAGAGCTTTTGCATGGCAAAAGGAACAGTCAACAGAGTAAACAGACAACCACAGAGTGAGAGAAAATCTTCATAATCTATATATCTGACAAAGGACTAATATCCAGAATCTACAACAAACTCAAACAAATCAGTAAGAAAAAAATCAAACGATCCCATCAAAAAGTGGGCTAAGGACATGAATAGACAGTTCTTAAAAGAAGATATACAAATGGCCAACAAACATATGAAAAAGTGCTCAATGTCACTAATGCTCAGGGCAATGCAAATCAGAACCACAGTGTGATACCACCTCACTCCTGCAAGAATGGCCATGATCAAAAAATAAACAGTAGATGCCGAGGTGCATGTGGTGAACAGGGAACACTTCTACACTGCTTGTGAGAATGTAAACTAGTACAGCCACTATGGAAAACAGTGGGGAGATTCCTTAAAGAACTAAAAGTAGAACTACCATTTGATCCAGCAATGCCACTACTGGGTATCTACCCAGAGGAAAAGAAGTCATTATTTGAAAAAAATACTTGCACAAGCATGTTTATAGCAGCACAATTCACAATTGCAAGATTGTGGAACCAACCTAAATGCTCATCAGTCAACAAGTGGATAAAGAAACTGTGATATATATATGATATATATATATATCACATCATATACTACTCAGCCACAAAAAGGAATGAATTAACAGCATTTGAAGTGACCTCGATGAGTTTGGAGACTATTATACTAAGTGAAGTAACTTAGGAACAGAAAACCAAACATCTTATGTTCTCACTTACATGTGGGAGCTAAGCTATGAGGATGCAAAGGCATAAGAATGATGCAGTGGACATTGGGGATTTAGGGGGAAGAGTGTGAGGGGAGTGAGGGATAGAAGACCACAAATATGGTGCAGTGTATACTGGTAGGGTGATGGGTGCACAAAATCTTACAAATCACTACTAAAGAACTTACCCATGCAACCAAATAAAAACTGTACCCCAATAACTTATGGAAAAATAAATAAATATTAAATAAAATTGAAATTATTTTAATATGATATATGAATTAGTATAATTGAAATATAAAATAGATCTGTTTATTCAGTGCAATTGTTGTCATAGGAACAAGCAAGAAGACTTACATAATTAATGCAAACTTTGTGAATGAATAATTTTTACAAACTTTATTTCAATATGTATTTCATTAATATATCAGAAAAAATCAATAGAAAACTAAGAACAGGCTATTTTCTTTAGTTTTTTCTTGAGAATTTGACCTTGTGCTTATTAAATGAAAAAATCAAATTCTTCCACACCAACAAGAACCACAGATGTCTTCCAGTATTGATCTTCAGCAATTATAATTTTTAAACAATGAACAGATACATATCAAATATTTATACAGATGCCAGAAGGAGAAAAGGCAGGAGTTGTTTTTTTTTCCACACACTCTACGAAAACTTAGCAGTGTTTACATCTTAAGCCAATAGCCCTGTATTTTCTATACATAAAGATTTATTTAGAAACTTGAATAAGAATGCCACCATTATATTCATACCTAATCAGGGTTGATCATAAATTATTTTTGTAATCTAATTTGTAGGCATACGTTGGAGATATTGTGGGTCCAATACCAAAATAAAGCAAATATTGCAATAAAATGAATGACAACAAATTTTTTCTTTTCTCATGCATATAAAAGTTATCTTTAGGCTATAGTCTATTGAGTGTGCAAAAGGATTCTGTCTTAAAAACAATCTATACACCTTAGTTAAATACATTTTATTGTAAAAAATCCTAATGATCATCTGAGCCTTCAGGAAGTCCTAATTTTTTGCTGATGAAGGGTCTTCGATGTTGATGGCTGCTGACTAATCAGGGTGGTGGCTGCTGAAGATTAGGGTGGCTGTGGCAAATTCTTAAAATAAGACAATGAAGTTTACTTCAGTGACTGACTTCACCTTTCATGAAAGATTGCAGTATGAGAATGAGAAGCTGTTTGATAGCATTTCAGCCTCAGTAGAATTTCTTTCAAAGTTGGAGTCAGTGTTCTCAAATCCTGCTACTGCTTTATTAGCTAAGTTAATGCAATATTCTAAATCCTTTGTTGTCTTTTCAACAATGTTCACGGCATCTTCAGTAGTAGATTCCATCTCAGAAAACCACTTTGCTTATCCATAAGAAGCTATTTGTCATCCATTCAACTTTTACCACGAGATTGAAGCAATTCAGCTAAATTCTCACGGTCTACTTCTAAATCTGTTTCTCTTGCTATTTCTACCACATCTGCAGTTACTTTGTCAACTGAAGTCTTAAACCCCTCGAAGTCATCCATGAGGGTTGGAATAAACTTCTAAACTCCTGTTAATATCGATATGTTGACCACCTACCATCAATCCCAAATGTTTTCAATGACATCTAGAATGGTGAATCATTTCTAATTTACTTTGCCCGAATCCATGAGAGGAACCACTGTCTATGGCAGCTATACCCTGATGAAATGCATTTCTTAATAAGACTTGCAAGTCAAAATGACTCCTTAAATCCATAGACTGCAGAATGAATGTTATACTAGCAGGCATGAAAACAGCATTAACTTCCTTGTGCAGCTCTATCAGAACTCTTGGGTGACTAAAGGCATTTCAGTGAGTAGTAATATTTTGAAAGAAGTATTTTTTTTTCTGAGTAGTAGGTTTAAATAGTGGGCTTAAAATATAAAGTAAACCATGCTGTAAACAGATGTGCTTTTTTCTAGGCATTCTTGTTTCATTTATGGAACAGAGGCAGAGTAGATTTAGCATAATTCTTCAGGACCGTTGAATTTTATAATAGGAATGGTAAATGAACATTGGCTTCAACTTAGTCACCAGTTGCATTAGCCCTAATGAGAGAGTCATCCTGTCCTTTGAAACTTTGAATCAAAGCATGTCTTTCCCTTTCTAGCTATGAAAGTGCTAGATAGCATCTTCTTCCAATAGAAGGCTATTTTGTCTACACTGAAAGCCGGTTGTTTAATGTACCCAATTTCATCAATTATCTTAACTAGATCTATTGGATAATTTGCTGCAGTGTCTACATCAGCACTTGCTGCTTCACCTTGCGCTTCTATGTTATGGAGATGGCTTCTTTCTTTAAAGCTCCTGAATCAACCTCTGTTGTCTTTCAACTTTTCTTCTGAAGCTTCTTCACCTCTCTCAGTCTTTATAACATTGAAGAGTTAGGGCCTTGCTCTGGATTAAGCTTTGGCTTAAGGAAATGCTGTGGCTGTTTTGATTCGGTATCCAGACCGCTCCAGTGTTCTCCGTATCAGCAATAAGGCTGTTTGGCTTTCTTATCATTCATCAACAGAGTAGCACTTTTTAAATTTCTTTCAATAACTTTTCCTTTGCATTCACAACTTGGCTGTTTGGTGCAAGAGGCCTAGTTTCCAGCATATTTCATCTTTCTACTTGCTTCCTTACTAAGCTTAATCATTTCTAGCTTTTGATTTAAATTGAGAAATATGAGACTCTTCCTTTCACTTAAAAACTTGGAGGCTATTTTAGGGTTATTGATTAGCCTAATGTCAATATTATTGTGGCTTAGGGTATATATGTGGCCTAAAGAGAGGGAGAGAATGGGGGAACAGCCAGTCAGTGGAGCAGTGAGAACACACACAATATTTATCAATTAAGTTCAATGTCTTATATGGGACAGTCCCTGGCATCCAAAGCAATTACAATGGTAACATCAAGGATCACTGATCACAGATCACCATAACATATATAATAATGATGGTAATATTAATATTTGAAATATTGCAGTAATTATGGAAATATGGCACAAAGACAAGACATGAACACATGCTGTTTTAAAAAATGGTGCTGATAGACTTGCCTGATGTAAAGTTGCCACAAAATTTCTATTAGTAAAAATCACTATATATATGAATGCAATAAAGTGAAGTATAAAAAAATGAGGTATGGCTGTATTCACATCAAATTACAGAAGCTACCCATGTCCTGAAGTGGAAATGAGCCATTGAGTGAAGGTTAAAAATGCCTGAGTCTTACTAATGCAAGAAAAAGTTAAGTGGAAGAGAGCAAAGTATGAATATATGCACACACATGCTGGGACTCCTAGTCTTAGTTTTAAGTATCTACATACAAAGTCGATGTGTTTCTAGAAGGAATTTTGTATTCTTTTGAAAACTCTTTAATATTTTTGTTCATTTATTCCTCTTAGTATTTTATTGTTTAAAATGTTTAATGAGAGGTATATTTATCTATTTGCCTTATCCATTTTAAGGTATTAGAATGCTATTCTTCATATAGATAATGTATATGGAAATATTTGAAGGAAATGGAGCCATTATAAAGACCAAATTATTAATAGAATGCTGCTTTTAGATCTCTTGTTCAGAAGAAGAAAAAAAAAAAAACTCATTTTTTTCTGCCTTCCTTTTTGTCTTTCCTTGCTTTTAGTCTTACTTGCTTTGAATAAATACATTAGGATTTTGATATATGTTAGAAGTATATGAGGCCCTCTTCATCTTCAACTAATGCTACCAATAGTCACAAGCAAAAGTGGTGGGTTTAATTCCATACATATATTTGAATTCTTTCAATTCTTGGGAAATTCCTTCAGCAAAATACACTGTTTTTCTGCTCTTTCTGGGCTTTAGGCGAGCCTGGTCACAAAAACAGTTCTGAAAAATACCTTGAGCCTGCTTGAAATGAGTGTCTGGGAAGCATCTTCTCTCTTTTCTACCTTTTCATTGTTGGAAATTAGTAGTAATTGGCATCAGTTAGGCAAGGAGCTCAACCTTCAGCAGTCAGTTGCATAGATATCAACATTATGACAGCATTTCAAAACATTCTGTTTTCATCTTCTTCCTTCCTTCATTGGTCTGTTTCCTCTGATTTCCTGATTATATTGGGGACTTTTACCTGGAAACCAAGTTTTTGACCCTAAGAAATATATAATATTAAAAACTTTTTATGCTTTTTCATGAAGGAATGGAATGTGTTATCAGGAAAATTAATTATTGTGCATGTCTCTAGGGAGCTTAGTAATGCCTTTTATCAGTTCAAATAATTATAAAATTCAGAAATAACCCATGATGTTATCTTTCTGCCTCTTGAGAGTTCAGTATAAATGTGCTCCCTCTGGCTGCTCCTACAATAGTAGCAAAAGTGGCTGTTTTGATGTTATTGTGTCTCCTACCAAATTATCGTAATTCTTCTTGTTTGAGTAACATGTATTTTATCTTAATAAACCTCAACATAGTATTTCAGTGAAATATTTTCCATGTATAGAGAGTCAACACTAAGTCTGTTGGTAAGCAGCTTCTGAATACAGTTATACTTTCTCTAATGGTGAAATATCCAGGGAAAATAGGTAAGAGAGTTGGAAGATGTTCAAGGCAATGAAAATACCTTCACAGATGGTACTGCAGAATGGAAATATGAAAAAGGAAGGTGTTTGGCTTCAAAGACCTAGAGTCTCTTGTTCTTCTTTTTTTTCTGCCTGTCTAGGCTCACAATGAAGGTACTGTGACTGTCCTCTGTGTTGAAATTTTTTATTTTTATTTTACCTGAAGTTCTGGGATAAATGTGCAGAATGTGTAGGTTTGTTACACAGGTATGCATGTTCCATGGTTGTTTGATGCACCTATCAACCTGTCATCTAGGGCTTAAGCCCTGCATGCATTAGGTATTTGTTGTAGTGCTCTCCCTCCCCTGGTACCCCATCTCCGCACAGGCCCTGGTGTGTGATGTTCCCCTCTGTGTCCATGTGTTCTCATTGTTCAACTCCCACTCATGAGTGAGAATATGTGGTGTTTGGTTTTCTGTTCCTGCGTTAGTTTTCTGAGGATGATGGCTTCCAGTTTTGTCCATTTCCCTGCAAAGGACATGATGCCATTCTTTTTTATGGCTGCATAGTATTTCATAGTGTATATGTGCCACATTTTCTTTATCCAGTCTATCATTGATGGGCATTTGGGTGGGTTCCATGTCTTTGCTATTGTAAATAGTGCTGTAGTAAATATACGCGTGCAGGTGTCTTTATAGTAGAATGATTTATGTTCTTTTGGGTGTATATAACCAGTAATGGGATTGCTGGGTCAAGTGGTATTTCTGGTTCTAGATCTTTGAGGAATCACCACACTGTCTTCCACAATGGTTGAACCAATTTACATTCCCACCAACAGTGTAAAAGCTTTCCTATTTCTCCACAGCCTCACCAGCAGATATGCAAAGCATAAGAACAGACAGTTCTCAAAAGAAGACATTTATGCGGCCAACAAATATATGAAAAAAGTCACTGATCATTAGAGAAATGCACATCAAAACCACAATGAGATACTATCTCACGCCAGTCAGAACGATGATTATTAAAAAGTCAAGAAACAGTAGATCCTGCTGTGTTGAAATTTCTAAGAGAGAATTGATATTTTATCTCTTACAAAATTCAGAACTAATTTAGGAGTAGATGTATAATTCAGGCACACCTTTATTAGTAATACAAAGATTGAAGTGTATTACTTTATATGAGTGAACAATATAGCTTACAGATCATTCACCCCAGAAGAAAAGATTTACCTACCCAGTTACCGACTATCCTGGACAATTCCAGCCCTCCTGCCCCATTCCCCATGGAGCAGAACCCACTTCCCTAACCTTACACCTTATAGCTGAATAGAATATGCCTTCACTGAAAGCAGACAGGTTAAAATGATGAAAATAATAAATAAAAACTGTGACAGTGATGGTGATGATGATGATAAGGGTGCACTAGAAGAGGAGGAGGAGAGAGAGATTAAAAGAAAGGAAGGGACTGAGCACCTTTTTCTCAAACTCTCCATTTACATACATATCCATATAGATGTCACTTTCTCTCACTTGGAAAGGAGTTGGAAGGAGAGTGGAAGGATTCCAGGAAAGTTAATCTAGTGGAAGTCTTTCATCTGTAAATGTGAGGTCAGGGAGAAAGGAAATGGCCATCCAGCCTTCTGGATTAGTCTATTTATAATTATATCACATAACCAATAGATAGTAAACTGAATCATTACAGCTTATGAAAATTTCCCTAGGTATTCTCAGGGGATTTGATATTGAAATAGAATGTATAGCTCTATACCAAAATATTAAGATCAGAACAAATTACAAAATCTGAATTTAAAATCTCATAATCATTCCATAAAAAAAAACAGAAAATTTTTCTCAAATTTATCAAATGACAAAATGGAGCTATCCTCTAGGGTCAAATAAAATCTCATAAGAAGATAGTGCCTTGTACGGTTACTCATTACTTTCCAAAATTTAATCTTCAGTTTGCAGATGCACAAAGTAATTAAAATTTTGATATCCCCAAAGTAGTTACCCTCTTAAGAATTGCATCTTTGTGGCCAAATTTACAAGACACTGGTATGTAAACAATCCCAGATCTAAGTGAGAAATTGTATATCTACAAAGCATTTTGGAATATTGGTAGTCACCGATTATTGGTGGGATGCTTTTTGTTTTCAATTTCCTCATTTAAAGCAATGATCCCATCTCATGAATTCTTTGTAAGAAGATCATGTATTTAAACATTTACTTTGTTACCTAGTTTATAGCAATTAATTCACTATATGTTAATTACTATTTATAGCTACTTAACATTTATTAACCAATTAATATATGACAAACAGAGCTTTAGATATATTTATTCATTCAATCCCCACAACAATCCTGAGACACCGATGGTATTACTAGTCTCAATTATGTACGCAGGAATTAAATCACAAGTTTAATATCCCAGAGCCACACATTTGGTATGTTGTATCTAGATTCAACCACACTCAGGCATCTGATTTCACCACTCAATGTAAATAGCAAAATTAGAATTACATGCTGAATATATGATTCAAAAAAGGGGAGTGAAATAATCTTTAAGACTCTGGATTATTATTTTTTAAGCCCTTAACACATTTTATACCAATTTACTGCGTCTAACATAAATCTATCAAGATTGGATACTTCTATTCACTGGTATGGCATTCTCTCCCCGTGCCACCAGAGTCAAGATACAATAACTAATTATTAACTGATTTCTTAGTTTCTTTAAAAATTATTATTTTTTTACTAATCTAGTGTCTATTCAGGTAATATGCAAAGCAATTGATTACATTTAGCTTACTTATTTAAAATCACATTATAATTTTCCAGTAGATATATTTAATCAATGTATTGGGAGTTTGAGAAGGAACAACTACTCAGTATAATATCTATCTATCTATATATAGATAATATATAGTATAGTATATATCATCTATATACATATAGATATAGATATATACATATAGATAGATATATATTTCTGAATATGAATTTTATTCAGTTAGAATTTAACTTAAATCTGAGGTGAAATAATATTTTAACTTCTTTTTGAGAGTTGCAACTTTTATTTTTATGTATAATTGCTTTATGTCAGCTAAAATTTAATAAAGACTAGATACTTAATATAAATAATCATAATGTAATAAAGAATTATATGACTCATAATTCAGATCATCTCTCCTAAAATTTTAGCTCTACCACTTGACTAATTAGTTTGATTAAAGTACTTAAAATCGCCAGGTCTGCTTTTCCTGCTCTGTAAAACAGCAACTTATTAGTATTATAAAGAGGGTTATTTCAGGTAATGTATATGTAGATTATTAGTAAATGTTTGTGTATATATAATATATATAATAATTATACAAATTATTAAATGTAGAATTTTGCTTGTCTTATAATTCTTAAAATCATAATTTATATATAATTTTCAAAATTTAAGTAATAATATCCTTTCATTAAAGAAATCCAAAGCATTTATTAAATCTCGAACTATGTAATAATAGGGAACATATTCAAGGTAGTTAGACATGTTACACTTTTTATAAACCAATATTTTTATTAAAGTAATCCTAGTTTTAGTCAATAACTGTTTGATGGAGAACAGCCAGTTTAATGAACTACATAAAATTCCTACTTTAAAAAGCCAGTTTTAATATCTACTCTCTAGAGATTAGAGTAAGGAAGGGGCGGAAAAGGAATTTTTTGATAATAATGATGAGAAGACAAACAACATGTGGGTTCTGTTTTGTTCTCTCCTAAATGGAAAAAATAAATATGATTGTTAAAATAAACAAACAAAAAACAAAGACCCTTTTGGGAGAACAGAATTTTATCCCCAATTTTTCCCAATAGCTTTTATAGAAAATAAAGGTACCTGTAATCCCACCTGCATTGCAAATACAACATAATGGTCATAGTATTTTAATAATTTTCAGTTATTTATTTTTATTATATATTGCATTATTTTATTTTTTATTAAATTCTATTATGTATTCAGATTTTTAATATAAAAGCTTTATTTTTTCCTATATTTTGGTTATATGTCATTTCTACTGTATCATTCCTAGTTCAGTGTAAAAGGCAGGAATCTTTTAAGCTGAAAAGATTAAATACAGGGAATGTTATATTTAGAAAAATTACTGGGAAGGGTGGCTATGTGGGAGTGAAGTAACTACAGGGAGCCATAGAAACTAGTGGGGCTAAAACATTCCTCAGCTCCTAACTCCACTTACATACTTACACATGAATCTGGTCAGTAGACTTTGGAAAGCTGCAATATCCTCTTGCTCTGTGGATCTCCATGTTTTCACCTACCTGTAGGAAAATTGGAGCAGCCAAGAGAAAGAACTTCCCTTTAAAATCTTACATGAGTATTCAGTTGCATTATGAAATTCACTTCCAGAACTGTGGCAGCAGAGCCTGGAAAATAGGGCTTTAAGCTTCTAGACTAAATTTACAATATAGTAGAGGAAGGTGATAGGGCAAGTAATCCACAGAAGATGCCACACATGCTTTCAATATTCTACATGTTATAGAGCTTCAAAAGAAAGCCAGAAATTTCCAATGGAGTAATGTGCATAATTACCTCTGTTAGGGATGTTCTTAAAATAAATTACTAGATCTCGAGTTTTAATTCTTTTCTGCAACTTGCATGATTGATATGATTTACCTGTGTGACATATTCCAATAATAGAACTAAAATTATTACTTGATTTAATGCAAAATATCTGCTTTCTTTTGTTTTTGTTTTTGTTTTCCACTGAAGACAGTATGTCAGAATGTAAGGATGAAGAATATCATTAACTATTTCATCTTTAATCTGGTTACATCTGTGAAAAAAATCATTCATAAATTTACTAACAGTTGATTATTAATAAAATATACATTTTGGCTAATAATAAAATATATCTTACATAATGTAGGACTGATCAGTTAGCAAAAAACTCACGACCAGATGGACTTTTGATACTACTAAACACTGAATTACTATTCTCAATCTAGTCTAATATTTTGAAATTGGCCTCCAAAGTCATCCTCAAAAGATGGACCAAAGACTATAGGATATTCTTCAAATGTATTCAAAGCTACAAGTTATTTCTTTGTTTCTTATGGCCAAATAGCAAGCCATTTTTTTGGCTTCATTCTATGTACACGTAAGAGCTATTTATTATTGACTTACAAAATTTATGTGAGTTACTGTAATTTGCTAATGTGTGGAGGATCTGCTCCTTTTTAGACTCCTGAACTCTACGTCTTGTAGAGCTCAGATGGCAAGTAACATCTAAAAGCATTATAGGGAAAAGACACATGTAAATACAACATATGTATGGTAAGAGAAATAAGCCAAACACAGAAAGAAAAATGTTGCATATGCTCACTCATATGTGGGAATTGAAATATGTATCTCATGAAGATAGAGAACAGATTGGTAGTTACCAGAAGCCAGAAAGGAAGTGATGAAGAGAAGTTGATTTATGAGTGCAAATATACAGTTTGATAGAAGAAATAAAACCTAGTGTTTAAAAGATCAGTAGAGTAACAATAGTTTACAAGAATCAATTGCATATTTCAAAATAGCTAGAGTGGAAGAATTCAAATGCTTCTAGCATAAGAAAAAAATGAATAATTAAGGTGACAGATATCCCAAGTACACCGATTTGATCTTTACAAGTTATATAAATATTAAATTATCACAAGTATCCCAAAACTATATACATCATTATGCATCAATAACTGTTTTTAAAAAGCTCCAAAATATGGAAACTATCAATTTCCACCTCTCCTCATCCAGATCCATTCTTTCTCATGGAAAAGCAACTTGAGTCATAGTATAAAAACTGAGTAATGTATTTTCAAAAATTAACCTAGAATGGTATTTTTGCAAAAAGATAAATTTAAAATATTCCAAGAAAAAAATGTCTGTGGATAAATGAGTGTGGTGTATTCTGATTTGAACAATTTAAGCAAACTTATCAACTGTGGACCACATAAGTCTTTAATATGCTAATAAGAATTATAAACCACTATGAGGCCCTTATTGTATCTGGCATGTATGTAGCATTTTCCAAATGTGTTTCATCTTGTGATCGCTCTAAAAAATTTCTATCAGTATATCAAAAGACTAATACCCAATTAGAAGTAATTTCTGGAAATATTGAAGAAAAATCTCAATCCTTACACATACCTCTTCTCCTCTTCACTGTCACCTTTCTTATATCCATTAACACACATTCATATATATACACAGATATATAAAAGTTAATTTATGGTCACTGATTAAATTATAAAAGTATTTTTTTTCAGTTTTTATACCTGTGTTTTCTGCAGTTATCATCCTCCATCTCTTCCTCTTGCAATCTTTCTGGTCTATATTCAAGATTTTTCATAAATACTTAGAATTGTGGAAACATAAATCTGTTTCTTTTTCTTTCTATGCATCTTGATATACATCCATATAATTCACATTTTTTGTTTAACTTTAAAATATACAACCTTCCTCATGTAATGATTCCTAGATTAAATAATTTTTACATCTCTCAGTGGTTATACTAGGTTAAGCTAGTGACATTTTCAGCTTCTACATATTTTCTTGCCTGATAAAGTTATAGTATTGATATAAACAACTCCCAGATAACTCTACAAGTTACAAGAAGTGATATACCTATATTCCTCCTACAGTTTTCTATAATGATCTGAGAAGCTTCATGAATTAGATTTGTCAGTAAAAATGATGTTTTACTTGGCTTTGCTTTTGCAATTTAATTCTGGATTTACTGGTTGCCAAGATAGTTAACATTTGAGATAACCTTTATATATTGTGAATTCAGATTCTTTTTATCCCTGCTCATTGGTTACCTCAGCTGAAGAGCCCAAGATATTCCATCTGTCATTAAAAATGATCTTAGCTAAGAATCACACTCATAAAGATATAAATTACTGATATATTGTGAAAGGGTCTTACATTGCATTATCTTGCCTAAAAGCCTCACACGACCACCCGTGTCATTTTCCTTGGAATTTTAACAGAGGGGTATTAACAATGAAATAGCAAAAGAAGTAACATAATAAATTTCATTTTTAAGGGGACTTTACTCATTCCTGACCATTGAAAGGATAATTTTAGAATGCTGGGATAATACGCAAAAACAGCAATCACATAATTTTTGTAACTAACTCTGGGATTAAAGGGGAAGCATGAAAACAATTACGTTTTGTTAAAGATTTATAGCAACATCGTGACCTGACCAAGAACAAAGAAGTTCCCAACCTCCTCAGACCTTCGCTTCCCCAGATGTCTGCAGTCCTTGGTCACCTCTTGATACCAACCCTCTACTCTTCCTCATATCCTCTCACATAAAAATCCTCTGGCTACTTTAGAATGCTAGTTCACCATCTTCCCAGTTTTGCTGGCTTTCTTAATAAACCTGCTTTTTCTACCACTGACCTCATCTCTTGTGTTTGGCTTGCCAGTGGTGAGCAGTTGAACCTGGGCTCAGTTACAGAAGGTTTCAAATCTTAGGAAATAAACTCTAATTTGAAAATTTCAGTACATTTCACCATGCATGCTACAGGTATTTGCAAGTAGAATTTTCATTTCCTTGCATTGCAATACATTTTTTTTCAGGAGAAATGAAGCTTTCTGAATATTTTAAATGAGTCTGAGAATTATTCATAATTAGCTATGTTTTAAATGCTGTATTAGATTATCAAAGGACCTTTGTTAGATAATTCAGACTCCACTTCATTTTCAGAATGTCTGTGACCTTTAGAATTACGAATTGATATGTCAATGGGTGGCCTGACCTACCTGACATAACTCTGTTAAAGAAAAAGACATGAAAACACGTGCATATACATCACACACAATTACATAAAAGTGGTGAATGTACCATATCTTTCAGGCAGAGCGGCATTGTGAAGTGATAAGAGTTTTTTTTTTTTCTTATTTTACTTTTCTTTATCAGCATCAACTATTTGCCTTTGCCTTTGCTCTGTGTGGAACTTGTGCACAATTGAGAACAGAAGTAAGGACAGAGCATAAGAAGAAAAATGAGTAGAATACTATTTTAAACAAACAGCTTCGTTGAGGTATAATTTACATGCAATTAACTACATATGTTTAGAATGTACAATATGAAAGTTTTGATCTGTGTATGCAATCTTGATACCATCTCCACAACTCAGATACTAAGTATATTCACCACCCCAGACTTTCCTCATTTCCATTGTAATTCATCTCTCTTGCTTTTTTCCTTGACTTATTTCCAAGAAAACCATTGGTTAGATTCCTATTGGTTTTGTAGAGTTTAATTTCAGTAGAATAATGCAGTATGTATTCCTTTTTTATTTAGCAATAGTTATGTTAATATTATTTCATTGTATTTGTGTATCAATACTTCATTTTTTTATTGCTGAGTAGTGTTCCACTTAATGGATATACTCACTTGCTTATCCATTCACCTATTGAACAACATTTAAGTATTTTCCAGATTTAGGCTACTGAAAATAAACCTACAAACACTTGATGAAAACGAACAAGTTTACTTTATGCTTTTGCTTAGATAAATCCAAGATATAGAATGGCTAGATCATATGGTAGGTATATATTTAACCTTTGTGTCAAATTGTTTCCAAGGTATTTGTACAATTTTACATCACTACCAGTAGTGTGAGAAAATTCCAGTTCCTCCACATCCGTGCCATCACCCAGTATATGCAATGTTATTTTAGCCATTCTAATAGGTGTTTAGTGTTATCTCATTTTAGTTTTAATTTGTATTTCTCTAAAGACTAACAATGTTGAGCATCCTTCGCTGTGCTTATTCACCATCTGCATATCTTCTTTAATGAAGTGTCTATTCAAAGACTTTGCCCACTTTTAAGCTTGTTATTTACCCAAGTAATTATCATTTCCAATGCTCTTTATTCCTTTAAGTAAATCTGTATTTCCATATTGTATCATTTTCCATCTGTCTGAAGGACTTCTGTGAATAGTTCTTGTAGTGAAAGTATGATGGTGATTATTTGTGGTTAGTATGTCTGAAAAGGATTTATTTTGCTTATGTTTTTGGAAGATGTTTTTGCTGAGTGTAATATTTTATTTGTGCAGGTTTTGCTTTTTCTTTCATATTTTAAAGATGTTCTGTCTCCTCACTTCTTTGTTTCTGACATAAAATCTACTATCATCTTAATTTTGTTTTTCTGTATGTAATATTTTGCTGTTGTTGTTCTCTGGATACTTTTCTCTTTTTATCAATGGCTCACAGCAATTTTACTACGACTTGTCCTGTTATAGTTTGCTTTATGTTTCCTGTGCTTGAACTTCTTGAATATAACAAGTTCCTTGAGCCCCTTGGTTTGGTAGGTTTATAATTTTAATCATGTTTCAAGATTGTGTGTCATTTCTTCTAATTTTTTTTTATCTTCTCCTTTCTCTCCTCTATTATAGGGACCGTAACATACATATACATACATACATATACATATACATATATATATATACGTGTGTATATATATATATATATACGTATATATATACATGTGCATATATATATGTATATGTATTTGGAAGCTTGACATTGTCTCCATGTTTACTGATGTTATTCCACTTTTTGAGGTTATTTTCTTTCATTTTGGATATTTTACTGCTACTTCAAGTTCATTGACATTTTCTTTTTGCAATGTCTAATCTAATGTTAACACCATCCAGTTCACTTTTTTTTTTTTTTTTTTAGCTTAGGCATCTCTAGAAGTTCATTTCAGGCCTTTTTCATATATTCAATGTCTTTAACTTTTTAAACATATGGAACCTAGTTAAAATATTTATTTAAATAAACTTGTCTTTAAATTCTAACATCTGTGTGCGGTATGGTTTGGTTTTGATTATTTTTTTCTCCTCATTGTGTTGTATTTTCCTGCACATTTGCAAGCTTGGTAATATTTAGCTAGATGGCAAACATTGTTAATTTTAACTTTTTGTTTGCTGGATATTTTTTGTATCTCTATAAATATTGTTGATATTTGTTCTGGGACACTGTTAAGTTGCTTGGAAGTAATTTGTCCTTGTGAACCTTGTTTTGAAGATTTGTTGGGATTGTTCAGAGCATCTTGTAATATAGGAGTAATAATTCCCCACTCTTGTGGCACAAGCCTTCAATTCTACTAGATAACCCTGAATTATGAGATTTTCAATCTATCTTGTGAGAACAGGTGCTGTTTCTGGTCCTATGTACATTGGGCATTGTTTGCTCGAATCCTTCCATAAGGTTCTTCCTCTGGCCTCTGGAAATTTCCTCACATGCATAGTCTGAATATACTCTGCTGAATATTCAAACATACCTCAGCAGCTCTCCAGAGCTTTATTTCAGTGCTGCTCTTTTCTCTCCAGTACTCTGTTCAGCAAAATGTAATACCTTGTTCTCCCCTGATCCTCATCTGAGTCTCCACAGGAAGTCTGCCATACTTCTGGGTTTTCCCATGTTGCACTATGGCCTAGAAACATTCTCAAGGCCGTCAGTTGAGACAACCATAGGAATCATCTTGTTTGTTTCTCACACCATAGTAATTATTCTCCTTCATTGCCTGATATGCAATGTCTTGAAAGCCATTGTTTTATATAATGTGTCTGATGTTTGATTATTTCAGGCAGGAGGGAAATTTAGGCCATGTTACTCCATCTTGGCTACAAACTAAAGTCTGAGTAGATCTTTAAAATTTTAGTTATACATTTATTTCAACTTTTAAAAATTACATATGTTTATGCAATATGATTCATTTAGTCCTAAACTTCTACATTCAGTGTTTTATTATTCAAATTCCTACATGTCATGCTTATTTTATTATAAATTATTTCGTACAAGGAAATGGTAGATTTACTAGGGTAACAGACATACATTATACTATAGTTCAAACAGTTCATGGTTTTTGGGCATATAATTAATACTTATTTTTTCTTAGTATGTTGAAAAATAATTTTTTCATGATAAACTGGTAATGATTGCAACAATGCTACCATGTATCAAAAAGTTAATATTTACTTATATAGGTTTTACATTCCTGTGGCCACTGAGATACATATCTCCAGGACTATCAACACAGTTTTAGCATTCAACTTCGGTAGAACTTATCAAATGAGTCTGGTTTCCTGGTAGTTAAGTCAGAGTTTCTTTTCTTTCCGAAATGCATCTATTAGGTGTTCTATTGAAAAGGAAGTCAGAATCATCTTGCAAATAGAAGACATTAGAGTTTCTGTACCACAGTAGTATATACTTATAAGTATTTTATAAATAATATATCATCCTGTCGCAGGGATAGGTGAAAAGAATCTGAGTCTTTGTTAAATATTTGATTCTTCATTAGATGTTGTATATTTGTTTTCTCTTGTGGAAAGTACAGATTCTCCCATACACTTTTGTTAAACTTAAATATTTTATGCACAAAGTAGTGTGAGATCAGTATGTAGGAAGGGGTTATGTCAAGTAGATTTGTTCCACTAATTACATGAATATTAAAAAGGTTTAGTAGAATAGGTCAAGCTTAAAGATTAGTTACATTTCAACTGAATATTACAATGAGGTATAACATAGTAAAATATTTAGTGCCTAACACTTTTTCCATGATTTTTTTTTGTTATTATTACATAGATTTTGCACAGATGAGTGCTGCATGGATATTTTGAAACCCATAGTTACAGTTACAAAGCTATTTGGCAATAGGCCAAGCTCTACTATGGGGAAATTGTGTACAAATAAGTTGAAGCATAACTAAGTACTTTTTAACTTTCCTTGGTGGCTTGTGCTTAAACATACATACATACATATATATATACACACACACACACACATACATATAAACATACATATATATGTATATATAGTGGGAGAACTCATTTTATTATGTAAAACTTTAATTCACATAATCCAGCTCATATTTCTGAAATACTACTTTCTGCTTTATAAGTGATACTAAGTAATTGTCTATTATTTGTCATTTATTGAAGATCAGCATAGTCTAAATATTAGGGAAATATAAAATTATATACACTTTTTTCTATTTAGACATTAGGATTGCCTACAAATAGTTACTAAGTTGAATGCTACTTTCACTTCAAAATTAATGAATATAAAGATAAGACATTTGGAGAAGGAAAGAAAAATATTTAGGCCAGGAAATGAATTACTAAAAAAGTTTTCCTGACACTCATAAGTTGGAATCTGATTAATTAGAATTCTTTTCATTCTGGGATAAATCAGAGAGTAAGATAAGTGTTCAAATGATGTTATATGTTCCCATCCTCACCTATTGATCTGGGTCATCTTGCTAACCAGGATAATATGCTTGACTTTTGCTGTGTGCAGTTTTACAGTTTATCACATTTTGAATACTAGCATATGAAAAGAATGTACTATCTAAAATATTTCTCACTGATAAGAGGAATTGTTTGACTCGACATTTTTCAAGAAAAATAGCAGTAAGCACAATAAAAGATGTTACTGCTTTTCACCATAATGAGCGGATGTTCTATGTTATTTGTTAATACTGTTGAGTGTAATTTCTCCTTTTAAATAACCGAGGTATCAGTTTAGAGAATAGATTATGTTCACCTTTTATTATGGAAACTTAACTAATCCTGTACTACAGTGCTTCAAGTAAATACACGTGATGGTAGATAAGGAGTGGTGCATATTTAATCCCATTAGTATTTATTTCTAGTTCATTTCATATAGCAAGAGCAATATATGATAGAAAAAATAATAAAATATAGAACAACCTTAGCTGAATCATGTATGATCAAACGTCTTTTATTTAAAGTCATGCTCATTATGTTATCACACCTTTGGAATATTTACCAGGTTTTATCTTTCAGTAATTATATCCTGTTGCTTTTAAATATTAAAGAACACTGAAAGAAATGCAAGAGTCTTAAGAGTCAAGCATCAAAATTCACTTTATAACAGAGGATTGAATTAATTCTGGTGGGGAAATCAGAAAAACAAAAACAGGAATTGTGTGATATTTAAAATATGTTGCCAATTAACGACATTGAGTAATATCAACAATTTTTCCTGGAGTAAGTTAAGTTAAAAATATATATATATATGTCATATATGTTATCAATCTCATACTACTTTCCAATCTATATAAATTAGCCAGTTTCATCTGCAAAGAGAGCAAAAAATTTGGGTCTATCTCAATGAAACCAGTTTTCAGATGTAAATCATAAACAAATCACAGTAAATCTTATATTCAACAAAATTAGAAAGTTGTTTCCATTCCATGTATGATTTCTTTATCCCTGATTTATAGGTGTATCTGTCCAGGGTCCAGTCAAGAAAACAGAAATTATACTAGTTCTTTCGATAAAGGGAATTTAATAAAGAAAATTGTTTACATGGGTACTGGAGCATTTAATGAGCAAAAATGAACCTCTGAGGTTACTGCAAGATAGCATCAGAAAGCAGGTAAACTCCCTTATGGATGGAGTAAAGAGGAAGAAGTAGAGGTTACCCAAATCTACAGCATCTAAGAAGGAGTGTCCAAAGCTGGAGCTCAGATGTTGGAGGTGAGATGCTTCCAGGCTGGTGTCACCTCTGAAAGACCCTCATAATATTCAGTCTGAGTATGCCAGGGTAATTTGGTGTCTGCAAACAACTGCTACCTCCAGGGGAAAATATCATTGCTGGAGTGACGATGAAAAGCAGTATCACCCTAAAACCTTGGCCTGGGGGGGCAGTCCCTCTAAGTCCTACTCTCAGTGCTTGGGCCCAACGTGGGCTGGCAGGAACATCTTGGTCATATTGCCCGGAGCCTCATCCAGGACCTCTGAGTTCTGGTCTCTGTTTTCTAGTTTGTTCTCTTTGACCATATACTCTAGGTATAGACTCAACTGGTTGTCTTATGGTCGTCAGAGACTTGAGCCTATGAGTTGCCCTGAGCCTGAGATTGGGGAAGGTCATTCTAGCGAGAGGAGAAGAGTCTTCTCACTGGCTGCTGTGGCCTTTCTTTCAAATGATCACATAAGATTACGCTGCCAGGATGGTGCTGATTTGGGCAGTTTCTCACTCGAGTCAGACATAGGGTGACTTCAGGGCTCTAGGCTATCGGAGGTCTGTTGCCAGGCTCTGGGCTTGAGTCACATGTGTGGCTTATGTATCAGACCTTGCCTGTCTTTGTTTTGATCACAGTGCGTCCTCTAGTGGGGGTGGCTACAGGCATTCTTCACCCTGTGTACTCTTCACTTCTGGCATCCAGGGTAGACACCCTAACTCGTCCACAGTCTTCATGCTACATTTTGAGCACTTTCATGAGGCCATGCCTTTCTCTGCAAAGGGCTTTGTCAGTGCTTGACACTGACAAAAATTCATTAAGATTGCTGTTTTCTCTCACCTGTGATAAATAGGGTACTGTCCTGTTCTGAGTCAATCTTCAGCCATGCTGGACAGGAACAAGTATTCTTTAGCAAAAGGGACTGCTCTTTTCTCTTCCTTTATTTTTTCTACTGTAATCAGCATGTGTGAAGGGGTTTAGTCAACTTTGAAAGAGATCATATTATTGGAATGTGTTGATTATGACCTTTGAAGTTCAACAGAAAAAGTGGTTTGAACATGCGTCATTCCACCTTGGCAGTATTGAAATTCTGAAGAATGAATTAAACATGACTAGAAAATAAATTACTGTTTACATGTTTCTGCTTGATTTAAGTAACACATGCTTTTGTGCTCATAGTCAATGAAGCATAGTAATAATTTTGAGAGAATCCTTGGAAACTAATATTCTCATGTAGTCCAATAGATGATCCAACATCATGAATAAAGATATAACCAGCACTAAATAAATATTATAAAACTGTAAAAGCACAAATCTGCTTGTTTCAAGACAAGCAGATTTCAAACAGCTAAATTCAGCGTTCTGAATAATAACAGAGTTGCTAATTTTTATTTTCAGAATGGGATATAAAAAAGTAGCTAAAAGTGACATATTTGATAATAGAATAGGAGATTTATGTGTTTCAATTGATGTAAATTTATCTCAAGAAGTACATAATAATAATGGGAATAATAACTGATTGAGGTGCTGTGGAGTGGAGGGAGGAATAGTTAATACAAAATAATTAATAGGATATTATTATTTATGGAGGGTGTGTAATGGGTGATAGTTGTATTTTACATTTGAATTTTTATGGTGAAATTGCTAAAAAATTAATAATTTAAAAAATAGACAAATACAAAACAAAAACATGACAAAAATGTAAATGCACATCATAGCTAAATAATATTTATCTAGGCATGCAAAGATGGCTCAATATTTAGAAATCCAGTTGTACAATTCATCATTTTGTTAGAGGTAATTAGAAAAATAAATTGTGTGATCATGTCCCTTAAATGGATAAAAGCATGGGATCAGATTCAAGAACACTACTAGAAGTTGGAGGTTGAGAGTGATGATTAATATGGTCAAAGAGGACAGTTTTTTTGAGCAGGTATTAGGGTAGAGAAGCATGGTGAGTGGATCTGAAAGGCTAAAAAGAAAGCACTCCAAGAATAAATTTTCTGAAGTTCTCAAATAAAAAATTGATCTGTTTAAACATTATATCTCAAATAAGGTCACATTTAATAACTTGCCTTTCCTTAAGAAATTGTCCATCTCTCCCATGCTATAGGTTGCCTCCTCACTCTGATGGTAATTTCTTTTGCTATGCAGAAGCTCTTCAGTTTAATTAGGTCTCATTTGTCAATTTGGCTTTTGTTGCAATTGCTTTTGGTGTTTTTGTCATGAAGTCTTTGTCCATGCCTACGTGCTGAATGGTATTGCATAGGTTTTCTTCTGGGGTTTTTATGGTTTTGGGTTTTACATTAAAGTCTTTAATCAACCTGGAGTTAATTTTTGTATAAGGTGTGAGGAAGGGGCCCAGTTTCAGTTTTCTGCATATGGCTACCCAGTTTTCCCAACACCATTTTCTGAATAGGAGATCCTTTCCCCATTGCTTGTTTTTGTCAGGTTTGTCAAAGATCAGATGGTTGTAGATGTGTGGGTTATTTCTCAGGTCTCTGTTCTGCTCCATTGATCTATATGTCTGTTTTGGTACCAGTACCATGCTGTTTTGGTTACTGTAGCCTTGCAGTATAGTTTGAAGTCAAGTAGCATGATGCCTCCAGCTTTGTTCTTTCTGCTTAGGATTGTCTTGCGTATTCAGGGTCTTCACCGATTCCATATGAAATTTAAAATAGTTTTTTCTAATTATGTGAAGAATGTCAATGGTATGGTGGGAATAGCATTGAATCTATAAGTTACTTTGGGCTGTATGGCCATTTTCACAATATTGATTCTTCCTATCCATGAACATGGAATGTTTTTCCATTTGTTTGTGTCCTCTCCTATTTCCTTGAGCAGTGGTTTGTAGTTCTCCTTGAAGAGGTCCTTTCACATCTCTTGTTAGCTGTATTCCTAGGTATTTTATTCTCTTTATAGCAGTTGTAAATGGGAGTTCACTCATGATTTGGCTTTCTGCATGTCTATTGTTGCAGTAAAGGAATGGTTGTCATTTTTACAGATTGGTTTTGTATCCTGAGACTTTGCTGAAGTTGTTTATCAGTTCAAGAAATTTTTGGGCTGAGATGAGGGGGTTTTCTAAATATAAAATCATGTCATTTGCAAACACAGACAACTTGACTTCCTCTCTTCCTATTTGAATCTGCTTTATTTCTTTCTCTTGCCTGATTTCCCTGGCCAGAACTTCCAATACTATGTTGAATAGGAGCGGTGAGAGGGGACTTCCTTGTCTTGTACCAATTTTCAAAGGAAAATGGGCAAAGGGTATGAACAGACACTTCTCAAAAGAAGACATTTACAACAAACAACAAACATATGAAAAAAATCTCAACATCACTGATCATCAGAGAAATGCAAATCAAAATCACAGTCAGATACCATCTCATGCCAATCAGAATGGTGATTATTAAAAAGTCAGGAAACAATAGATGCTGGAGAGGATGTGGAGAAATAGGAACACTTTTACACTGTTAGTGAAAATGTAAATTAGTTCAACCATTGTGCAAGACAGTATGGTGATTCCTTAGGGATCTGGAACCAGAAATACCATTTGACCCAGCAATCCCATTACTGAGTATACGCCCAAAGGAATATAAATAATTCTACTATAAAAATACATGCACACACGTTTATTGCAGCACTATTTAAAATAGCAAACACATGGAACCAATCCAAATGCCCATCAGTGAGAGACTGGATAAAGAAAATGTGGTATATATACATGACGGAACACTATGCAGCCATAAAAAGGAATAAGATCATGTCCTTTGAAGGGACATGGATGAAGCTGGGAAACATCATCCTCATCAAACTAACCCAGGACAAGAAAACCAAACACCACATGTTCTCACTCATAAGTGGGAGGTGAACTCTGAGAACACATGGACACAGAGAGAGGAACACCACACACCAGGGCCTGTTGGGGGGTGGGGGGTGAGGTGAGAGAACTTAGAGGATGGGTCAATAGGTGCAGCAAACCACCGTGGCACACGTATACCTATGTAAACAACCTGTATATTCCTTATGTGTATCCTGTTTTTATTTTTTTAGAAGAAATACAAAAGAAATTGTCCATCTCATCTACATTTTCAAAAATATTTCATTAGAGGTCAGCAAAGTAGTCTCATCATTTAAAAAATAATTATTTTATTTTAATGGCTATTTGCCTCTTATTTCTGATTTCCTATAATTGTACATTCTTCTTGTTTCCTTTAGATTTTCCAGTTGTTTTCTATTTTATTGTTTTCAAAAACTGAATAATTAATTAAATCTATTTTCTAATTTATATCTCATAATTTATGATTTTATATTTATTATTTTATTATGTTTTCTTTTTATTTCCCTGATATCCTTGTTCATAATTTTTTTGAGTTAGAGATTTTAGTTATTTTTTATTCTTTTATTTTTAATTAATGAAAGTGTTTAGTGCAATGAATTTACAGCTTATCTCCCCTTTAATTGCATTTTATAAATTCTAATATATAACATACTTGTTGTTAATTTCTATTTCATTTTTACCCAGGAGATATCTAATAAGTGGTCTGTAAATTTCTAGGTGGAAGGACTATTCTGTTTTTGTTTTTTTGAGTAAATTCTAGTTTTACTTCAGTGTGATCAAAGAGTCTTGTTTGTAATTCTTTCTCCAATAAAGTGCTAATCAAAAGCATTCAGGAATATTTTGACTTGTTCTCAGACTCAGATGAAAATAATGTTTTCGTAAAATTAATTCTCATGAAAAGATATTTGCTGTTTTCCAGATTTGGTGGCCACCAAAAATATACATGTTATAAAAATTTATTTTAGAAATACATTCATTGCTAATTCAATCCTGGCTATAATCGGAAATTATAGTGAGTCCTTTAAACATACACATATGCAGGGTTTATTCCATATTTACATATTCAAAATCTCTGAGGTGAGACTTAGGCAATAATATTTTAAAAACTCAGTATGCTATTTTTGTTGAAGAAAAGAAAAGCTGAGTTTTTGTGGGTAGTTTCCCCATTTTATACAGCTCTCTAGATCATTCTATTCATTGATGTGTGGTAAATATAAGGAAAATATTTGTTCATAGTTACTCAATTATTTAGTATTTTTTGATTAACTATATCGATACAAAAAGAAGTTTAAATTTATGTCACATTAAGTGACATAATTAAGGAGAGAAAAGATTTCAGGTGTAATGTTCCTGACACAAAGAAAATATAAATGTTTGAGGTGATAGATATCCCAATGACCTTGATTTGATCATTACATATTTTATACATGTATCCAAATATTACATGTGCTACCCAAAATATGTATAAATATGATATATCAATTAAAATATTTAAAAATTTGAAAATCTAATCAGGACATGGAAACTCATGTTGAAGGAGATTTGTTAGATATGACTCAGATCTTTTTAATAGTGCTAATTGGCTATTTTCCTTTCACAAATCAGAGAGAAGCAAAATATTTTTGGTGAGTCATTCAGTATTACTAATCTCATATCATCTAACTTACCAAAAGCTATTTATAACAAGCATCATATGAAAACTGGCAAACATTATGAGATATTGTATGTTGATGCTCTTAGTTCTTTGCAAATATTAAAACTGTGTTTATGCATAATTTCAGCAGTCTGGGAGAAGATAAGCATATGAATTAAATATTTAATTGCCTTTAGTAGAAAACCAGTTTCATATTATACATTTCTTGGTAAAAATTGCAGCATATATTTTTACATCTCTTTATTAGTGTCATAGCCCACTGTGTCACCACCCCAAAGCATTTCCTTTAATCAGTAAAGAAGCATCTGTAAGAAGGAAAAAAGAACGTACAGAATTATATTCATACGCAAACAAGCTGACCAAGTGGTCTTATTTAGCTAAAATGTGAATAAAACAGAAATAATTTTTCAGACTTTTCACATTTATTGGGATAAATAATGAAAGCCTGGAATACTAGCAGTTGTGCTCATAATTATTTCCTGTTCCTTGTTGGTTTTCTCTTTTTTCTTCACTGAGTGCACATTTTTATGATTAAAAGAAAATTATTACCATAGAAAATGAATACTGTATGGTACTAGTGATGGTAGTGGATAATTTGAAAGAAGGAATATAATACAAAAATAATAAACTCACTTTTGAGAGAGTTACTTTTATAACAAGGCATTTTGGAAGCCATATTCTGAGAAAGAGAACAAGACAAAATCCAAGTCTACTAATACGACTGGTTTATGAGTACAAGGCCTAGAGTTCCAGATAGATGTGGGTTTTGTTCCAGGAAAGCATCTATTAAAAATAAAAGATCTGACGTGTGCATATGCGCACATACACACATACACACACATGCACACACCATTTTTTAATGATACGCCCCCAGTTAAGGATTAAGAGCCTTCTGTTTAAACATGTATCATCCTAGATTGTTATGTTAGATACATCAAGTTAGGAACTGTGTTCAGCATGTTCACATTGCACATGGCAGATACACATTTGATCAGTCAGTGAATGAGTTAGTATCCATAACCAGAAAAACAGGAGCTCTTTTTCCACCTTGTTTTCACAAAGCAATTAGATAAACCCAATGAGAAAGAACACAACATCATAAAATATATTTGAGATAAAGGGAAATAGAATGAGCTACCTAAGGGCAGGAACCTCTAAAGATAATAAAGGCCCAGAAGTGAAAAATGATAATACTGAACAGTCAAGGAGCAACATAAAGCCTGAACGCTGGAGAAGTGGTTTTCATGACAAGATAGAGGGATACTAAGGTCTCTGTAGTATCTGTAGAACATCTGTAGAATAGATGTTTTTCAAATGAATTTTGCCAGGACCATCCTGGGCTATCAATATTTGCCTAGAAGCTATTTTAATCAGATTAGGTAAGAAAGATCGTGTGAACAAAGGCTGATATGACCACTCCAAAATTCTACTCATTTTATAGCTCTAGAAGTTAGATTTAATCACTGTTTCTAGAAAAGATCATACTTAGTTTGTCTGACTTATTCTAACCAATTTATAAGAGAATAGCATCATCAAGAGATTGATGATTTATTCATTAATGTGATAAAAATAACTTACAAAGAGACTTAAATACTCTAGTAAGTGCATTTTTCCTTCTATGGCTTGAAAAAAATCAAATTATAACCAAATTTTGCTTGGCATAAAGAGATGTTATCCAACATCTTAATTAAGCCTCTTTCCAGACCACAGCAAAGCTAAATGCACTATTCTATCGCTAAAATGGAACATACCTAATACGAAAATGTTTCAGTGCTCCTGTAAAAAGGCCTGCCTCCTCTGATGTGGAGATGTAGACAATATAAAGAAGTGTTTTCATTTCTTTTCCAAAATACTTTTCTCCTCACATACCGTGAGAATTAGAGCTGTTGCCATTGGTCTAGTTAATTGTGCTGATCCAAAAAGGACAATAAAACTGCTATCTACCTAAGAGGGCTAATGGTTATAGACTACACTAAGCCTCTAAGTTAAACTCCCAAGGTTCCAGGAAGACTGAAGATCTATCCCCCTAGATATTTACATGTAAAGGGATAAAGCCCAGTCCTTGGAGACATATCTGTATTATGACAGTGAGGCTTATCTGGCTCTCATTATGTATTTATACTTTTAAAGAGTTAGAGTAAGAGCCTAGTGTCTTTAACATCACATAAAAGAACAGAGGCTTATCTCCATTCTTACAGGGGAAGAGGAGATAGAACCCACCTCTTGCCCACATAAAAGCACAGAAAATTCATTGTTCTCCAATTCATCCCTAGTCTAGGGAGAGTAATCCATACTCATGTAGGCAGTTTTTAACCAAATTTTATAGCCTTGCCTACAGGTCTAGTTTTGTGTGTGGGCAGGTGCAGGGTGGATGATAATCATGTTACTCTGGCTGTTTAGATCTGGTTGTATCAAGAAAGAGCTTCTGGGCCAGGTGCAGTGGCTTACACCTATAATCCCAGCACTTTGGGAGGCTGAGGTGGGCGGATCACTTGAGGCCAGGTGTTCAAGATCAGCTTGGCCAACATGGCAAAACCCCATCTCTACTAAAAATACAAAAAATTAGCTGGGCATGTTGGTGCACGCCTGTAATCCCAGGTACTTGGGAGACCGAGGCAGGAGAATTGCTTAAACCCAAGAGGTGGAGGTTGCATTGAGCCAAGATGGTGCCACTGCACTCCAGCCTGGGTGACAGAGAGTGACTCTGTCTCAAAAAAAAAAAAAAAAAAAAAAATTAAAAGGAAAGAAAGAAAAAAAAATCTGCACAGCAAAAGAAACTATCAAGAGTAAACAGACAATCTATACAGTGGGAAAAAATATTTGCAAACTATGTATGTGACAAAGTTCTAATATCGTGCATCTATAAGAAACTCAAGCAAATTTACAGAAAAAAAAACCCTATTAAAAAGTGGCAAAGAACTGAAACAGACAGTTTTTGAAAGAAGACATCCATGTAGCCAACAAGCACACGAAAAACTCAACATCACTGATTATTTGAAGAAATGCAAATCAAAACCACAATGAGATACCATCTCACACCAGTCAGAAAAGCTATTATTAAAAAGTCAAAAAGTGAAACCCCATCTCTACTAAAAATACAAAAAATTGGCCGGGCGTGGTGGCGGGCGCCTGTAATCCCAGCTAATCGGGAGGCTGAGGCAGGAGAATGGCATGAACCAGGGAGGCGGAGCTTGCAGTTAGCCGAGACAGAGCCACTGCACTCCAGCCTGGGCGACAGAGCGAGACCCGTCTCAAAAATAAACAAATAAATAAACAAAAATTTAGAAAGTCAAAAAATAAAAAAAGTTAAAAAATAACAGATGCTAGAGAGGTTTTGGAGAAAAAGGAACACTTATACACTGTTGGTGGAAGTGTAAATTAGTTCAACCATTGTGGAAAGCAGTGTGGTGAGTCCTCAAAGAGCTAAAACAGTACTACCATTCAACACAGCAATCGCATTACTGGGTATATACTCAGAGGAATATAAACCATTCTACCAGAAAGACACATACAGGCAAATGTTCACTGCAGCACTATTCACAAGAGCAAATATATGGAACCAACCTAAATGTCCATCAATTACAGATTAGATAAAGAAAATGGGATAACTATACACCATGGAGTGTTATGCAGCTATAAAAACAAAGAGATCATGTTTTTTGTAGGAACATGAATGGAGCTGGAGGCCATTATGCTTAGCAAACTAATGCAGGAATAGAAAACCAAATGCTGCATGTTCTCACTTATAAGTGGGAGCTAAATGATGAGAACTCATGGATGCAAAGTGGGGAACAATAGATACTGGGGCCTAATTGAGGGTAGAGGGTTGAGGGAGGAAGAGGGGTAGAAAGAATAATTATTGGGTACTAGGCTTAGCCCCTGAGTGATGAAATAATCTGTATACCAAATCCCTGTGACACGAGTTTGCCTGTATAACAAACTTGTACATGTATCCCTGAACCTAAAATAAAAGTGAAAAAAAAGCAAGAGCTATGTTCCTTGACCCAATGTCTCATGTTTTCAGTACAGATACACACACACACACACACACACACACACACACACACACACACACACAGTAACATGTCAGACTACTCATAGTTCATTTTTTAATGACAAGTAAAAATTGTATATATTTTTGGCATACAAAATGTGTGTGTGTGTATATATGTGTATGTATATATAGGTGTTTATATATATGTATATATACATACATATGGTAGAATAATAAAATCAAACTCACATACTTATTTTTTTTGGGGGGTGAGAACATTTAAAATTTACTCTCCTAGACATTTTCAGGTATACAGTATATTATTAAGTACAGTCACCATGCTATAAAATAGATCTTCAGATCTATTCCTCATGTCTAACTGAAACTTTTCACCATTTGACCAATATCTCCTGGTTTTCTAAACACCTCTACTAGCAGTGAACAGAGTTCCCTTTTCTCCACATTGTTTCCAACACATCTTTTGTCTTTTTGATATAGCCATTCTATCTCATTGTGGTTTTGATTTGCATTTCCCTGTTGATGAATGATATTGAGCATTTTGTAATGTACCTATTGGCCATTTGTATGTCTTTTTGAAGAAATGTCCTCAGGCCATTTGTCCATTTCCCAATCACATTATTTTCTTATTATTGAGTTATTTAAGTTTCTTACATACTTTAAATATTAACTTTTTATCAGATGAGTGGTTTGCAAATATTTTCTCCCATTCCATAAGTTGTCTTTTCACTGTGTTGTTTCTTCTGCTGTGCAGAATCCTTTTAGTTTGATGCAATTTTATTTGCCTATTTTTGGATCTGTTTCTTATGCCTTTGAGGTTGTATCAAAAAATTATTTGCCAAGACCAACCTCAGGTACATTTTACGCAAGTTTTAATTTAGCAGTTTTACAATTTCAGGCCTTACATTTAAATCTATAATCCATTTTCAGTTGATTTTTATGCATGGGATAAGATAAAGGTGCAATTTAATTTTTCTGCATGTGGAGAGCAAGGGTTTTTTTCAATTTTGGCACCTTTGTCAAATATCAGTTTATCCAGAAATGTGTGGATTTATTTCTGGACTCTCCTTTTCTTCTATTGATTATACATTTATTTTTATGCCAGTGCCATACATTTTTTTATTACTATAGCTTTGGAATAGGTTTTGATATTGGAGAGTTTGATATCTCCAGCTGTGTTATTTTTATGTAAGATTGCTTTGGTTGTTCAGGGTCTTTGGTGGTTCCATACAAATTTTGATATTACTTATTCTATGTCTGTCAAAAATTTTAGTGGGAATTAGGAGTTTTAGTAGGAATTGTATTGAATCTGTATATTACTTGGGTAGCCTGAATATCTTAACAAGATTAATTCTTCCAATCCATTGATACAATATATCCTCCATTTATTTCTTCCCTCATCAATGTTCTGTTGTTTTCAGTGTACAGATATTTCACCTCCTTGGTTAAAATTATTCCTCAGTATTTTATTATTTTTGATGCTGTTGTAAATGGCACTATTTTCTTAAATTTTTATAGATAGTTCATTGTTAATGTGTAGAAATGCTACTGATTTTTATATGGTAATTTTTTATACTACAACTTAACTGAATTTGTTTCTTAGATCTATCAGTTTCTCCCTTTTTTTTTTGCTGGAGTCTTTAAAGTTTGCTATATATAAAATCATGTCAGCTGCAGAGACAAATTTACTTATTCCTTTCCAATTTTGGATATCTTTTATTTATTTTTGTTTCCTATTGCTTTGGCTAGGACTTCCAGTTCTATGTTGAATAAGAGTGGCTAGAGTAGGCGTCACTATCTCTTTCCTGATATTAGAGGAAATGATTTCAACTCTTTGCCATTGAGTATGATGTTATCTGTGGGCTTGTGATATATGGTAATTATTGGGTTGAGGTACATTCTATAATAGATTTGTTGGGAATTTTTATATTCGATTTTATAAAATGATTTTTCTGCATCTATTGAGATAATTATATGATTTTTGTTCTTCAAAAATGGTAATGTGTCCTTTGCCCACTTTTTGATGGGGTTGTTTGTTTTTTTCTTGTAAATTTGTTTGAGTTCATTGTAGATTCTGGATATTAGCCCTTTGTCAGATGAGTAGGTTGCAAAAATTTTCTCCCATTCTGTAGGTTGCCAGTTCACTCTGATGGTAGTTTCTTTTGCTGTGCAGAAGCTCTTTAGTTTAATTAGATCCCATTTGTCAATTTTGGCTTTTGTTGCCATTGCTTTTGGTGTTTTAGACATGAAGTCCTTGCCCACGCCTATGTCCTGAATGGTATTGCCTAGGTTTTCTCATAGGATTTTAATGGTTTTAGGTCTAACATGTAAGTCTTTAATCCATCTTGAATTAATTTTTGTATAAGGTGTAAGGAAGGGATCCAGTTTCAGCTTTCTACATATGGCTAGCCAGTTTTCCCAGCACCATTTATTAAATAGGGAATCCTTTCCCCATTTCTTGTTTTTGTCAGGTTTGTCAAAGATCAGATAGTTGTAGATATGCGGCATCATTTCTGAGGGCTCTGTTCTGTTCCATTGATCTATGTCTCTGTTGTGGTACCAGTACCATGCTGTTTTGGTTACTGTAGCCTTGTAGTATAGTTTGAAGTCAGGTAGCATGATGCCTCCAGCTTTGTTCTTTTGGCTTAGGATTGACTTGGCGGTGCGGGCTCTTTTTTGGTTCCATATGAACTTTAAAGTAGTTTTTTCCAATTCTGTTAAGAAAGTCATTGGTAGCTTGATGGGGATGGCATTGAATCTATAAATTACCTTGGGCAGTATAGCCATTTTCACGATATTGATTCTTCCAACCCATGAGCATGGAATGTTCTTCCATTTGTTTGTATCCTCTTTTATTTCATTGAGCAGTGGTTTGTAGTTCTCCTTGAAGAGGTCCTTCACATCCCTTGTAAATTGGATTCCTAGGTATTTTATTCGCTTTGAACAGACACTTCTCAAAAGAAGACATTTATGCAGCCAAAAAACACATGAAAAAAGGCTCATCATCACTTGCCATCAGAGAAATGCAAATCAAAACCACAGTGAGATACCATCTCACACCAGTTAGAATGGCCATCATTAAAAAGTCAGGAAACAACAGGTGCTGGAGAGGATGTGGAGAAATAGGAACACTTTTACACTGTTGGTGGGACTGTAAACTAGTTCAACCATTGTGGAAGTCAGTGTGGTGATTCCTCAGGGATCTAGAACTAGAAATACCATTTGACCCAGCCATCCCATTACTGGGTATATACCCAAAGGACTATGAATCATGCTGCTATAAAGACACATGCACATGTATGTTTATTGCAGCACTATTCACAATAGTGAAGAGTTGGAACCAACCCAAATGTCCAACAATGATAGACTGGATTAAGAAAATGTGGCACATATACACCATGGAGTACTATGCAGCCATAAAAATGATGAGTTCATGTCCTTTGTAGGGACATGGATGAAACTGGAAAACATCATTCTCAGTAAACTATCACAAGGACAAAAAACAAACGCCGCATGTTCTCACTCATAGGTGGGAATTGAACAATGAGAACTCATGGACATAGGAAGGGGAACATCGCACTCCAGGGACTGTTGTGGGTTGGGGGGAGGGGGGAGGGACAGCATTAGGAGATATACCTGATGCTAAATGACGATTTAATGGGTGCAGCAAACCAACACGGCACATGGATTCATATGTAACAAACCTGCACATTGTGCACATGTACCCTAAAACCTAAAGTATAATAATAATAATAACAAAATGGTAATGTGTTCTATCACATTTACTGTTTGTCATATGTGGAACTATTCTTACATCCCAGGAATAAATCCCACTTGATTGCTAAGTGATCCTTAAATTTTGTATTGTTTGCTAGCATTTTGTTGAAGCTTTTTATATCTATATTCTTCAAGGCTATTTGCTTGTAATTTTCTTTTCTTGTAGCATTTTTTAATGACTTTGGTATCAACGTAATGCTGGTCTCATAAAATGAGGTTAAAAGTATCCCCCTCTTTCCTCTTTATTATTTTTTTTGGAAGATATTGAGAAAAATTGATATTTTAGTTCTTCTTTAAATGGTTGATAGAATTGAGCAGTGAAGGCAACATAACTTGGGCTTTTCTTTAATGGGATTTCTTTTATTACTAATTCAGTCTCCTTATTCATTATTTGTCGGTTCAGATTTCCATCCTTCCTGATCCAGTCTTAGTAGGTTGTTTGTGTCTAGGAATGTACACATTTCTTCCAGATTATCATATTATTGGCATATGAGTACTTTTAGTAGTAACTTGTTATCCTTTATCTTCTGTTGTGTCAGTTGTAGTGTCTTCTCTTTCATTTATAATTCTATTTGAATCTTCTTTCCTTTTAATTGAGCTAAAGGTTTGTTGTTTTTGTTTGCTTCTTTAAAAAAATCTCAGTTAATCATGTTTATTATTTTCCAGTCTCCATTTTATTTATTTCTTCTCTAACTGTGTTATTTCCCTCCTTCTACTAACTTTGACTTTGTTCTTCCTTCTCTAGTTCCTTGAAGTGTCACATTGTTATTTGAGATCTTTCCTCTTTTATAATGTAGGCATTTATCATTATAAATTTCTCTCCTAGAACTGCTTTTGCTGCATCCCATGTTTTGATATGTTGTGTTTTATTTTGTTTCGTCTCAAGATACTTAAAAATTGGTTTTATTGATTGATTGATTCATTGGTTGTTCAGAAGCATGTTAATTTCCATGTGCTTGTGAATTTTCTAAAATTCCTCTTGATGTTGATTTCTAGTTTTATAACACTGTAGTTAGAAAAGATACATGATATGACTTTAGTCTTCTTAAATTGTTAAGACTTGTTTTGTGGTCTAGCATATGATCTGTATGTGATCTGGAAAATGTTCTGTGTGGGCTTGAGAAGAATGTCTATTCAGATGCAGTTAGATGGAATGTTGTATATATGTCTGTTAGGTCCATTTTTGCTAAAGTGTAATTCAAGTTCAATGTCTCCTTACTGATTTTCTGTCTGTATAATCTATTCACTTTTGAGACTGGAGTATTGAAGTACTCTACCATTATTTTATTGTAATCTATCTATCTTCAGATCTATTAATATTTCTTTATATATTTAGTTTTTCCAATGATGAATGCATATATATTTACAATTGTTATATCTTCTCATTTAACTGACACTTTTATTATTATCTAATGACCTTCCTTGTCACTTTTTACAGTTTTTGATTTAAAGTCTAATTTTGTCTGATAGAAAAATAGGTATCTCTACTTTCTTTTTGTTTCTATTTGCATGAAAATCTTTTTCCATCCGTTCCCTTTCAATGTGAATATCGTCAATGTGGAAGTGGGTATCTTTTACAACATCTTTTTTATTTTTACTTTTTAAAAAAATTTTCAGTTATTATGGGTACATAATAGCTATATTGCAGTGAGTCTCTTATAGGCAACACACAATTGAGTCTTATGTTATCATTTTATATGTCTTCATAACGTTAATTATCTCCTTTTGTGTCAGCTTGAAGACTCACCTCAGCATTTCTTGTAAGGCAGGTCTAGTGGTGATGAGCTCCTTTAGCATTTGTTTCTCTATGAAAGTTTCTTTTTGCCTTCACTTCTGAAGGAAAGCTTTGACGAGTAAATTATTTTTGGCTAGAAGCTTTACTTTTTCTTTCTGCACATTGAATATATCATTCCACTCCTTCTTGGCCTAGTTTCTGTTGAGAAATCCATTGTCTTATGAGTATTCTCTGGTATGTTAGGATCTTAGTTGTTTTTTGTTTCTGTTGTTGTTGTTGTTGCTGCTGCTGCTTTCAATAATCTCTTGTTTTGATTTTTGACAGTTGGGCTACAATATGTCTTGATGCCATTTTCCCTGGATTGAATACCTTTGGAGACTTTTCAGCTTCTTGTATTTGGTTGTTTATATTTTCTTCAGATTTGGAAATTTTTAAGCCATTATTTTTTAAATCAGATTTTTATTCCTTTCTTTCTCTTCTCCCTGTAATTCTATAATAAGTAAATTAGCTCTCTTGATGTTTTATTGTAAATCCCATAAGATTTCTTCATGACTTTTTCAGTCTATTTTTCCTACTAACTGCATATTTTTAAGTAACTGTGTTTGAGTTCAAAGGTTCTTTATCTTCCTTGATCAATTCTGCTGTTGATGATGTGCTCTATTGCATTTTTAAATTTCATTCGTTGTTTACTTTAACTCCTGAATTTCGGTTTGTTCTTTATTATTATTTCAGTTTTTCTATAAATGTCTTGTTTTGGTCGTGTATTATTTTCTGATTTTGTTTAGTTGTTTTTCTATGTTCTTTTGAAGTTTGCTGAGCTCCCATAAAATAATTATTTTTAATTATCTGTCATGTAATTTATAGATCTCCATTTATTTGGGGCTTGTTACTGTGAAATTATGTTCTTTGGGTGGTGTTATGTTTCCCTATTTTTAAAAATATTTCTTGTTGCTTTGCATTGATGTCCACACATTTGATGGAGCAGTCACCATTTTCAGACTTAATGAACTGGTTTCAATAGGAAAAGTCCTTCCCCTGTGGGTGGGTGTGGGGGTGCTAGCAAGGTAGTTTGTAATACTTCTGGCTCTGTGGGCATAGGAGTATCGTTTACATTGAGCTCTGTCAGCTGAGGTCTGTGTTGGCAAAGTAGGGATTATATGCAGCCAAGGATGTGGATGATTACAGTGGCAACCATAGCTTTGGGGTCTTTGGTGGAAAAGGCTGCTAGGGCCCTTCCAATCTGTTTATCCCACCTGAAAAGTCATGACCAAGGGGATCCTTCTTGGTGCTGGCTCTGGCTGGAGGGCTTTCTTGTGGTAATGGCCATGGGGTCTGGTTTGCAATGCCTATGGAGCTGCCACAGCGCTGGAGTCTGAAACATGAACATACATAAAGAAACCAAGGCTCTAGGGTTGGGGCAGTGGTAACACCAGTGTCACAAACACAGACACCCTCACTGTCACATTGGGAATGGTGTATGAGGCATGGGTGCTTGTGGGACAGCCAGGGATTTGGGGTCTGGAGTCCAGGTATGAGCAGAGCTGCAGCATTTCAAAGGCCAAGGATGCAAAGTAGTCTATAGTGACACTGGCTCCAGTGTCTGAAATATGGGTGTACACAGTGCAGCCACAGAGTTAGAATCTAGGGCATGGAAATGTAAGGAGCTACAGCAACTTTAGGATCTAGGGAGTGGACTAGCTTGCTGTACTGGTAGCTCAAATTTCAGAGAAATGGGTGCTCATGGAATAGCTGTGGAGCTAGAGTCGGAAGTTAGGGGACATGAGAGCAACCATGGTTCTAAGGTCCAGAGTGCAGCTAGCCCATAGCCACAGTGGTTCTGATGTTTGAGGCCTTCATGTTCCTGGCATGGCCATAAAGTCCAAGTCTGGAACACAAGCAAGCACAGAGTGGCTAAAGAGGTGAGATTTGGTGTATGGGCACATGTGGGGTGACTATGGCCCTAAGGGCATGGGCATGCATGATGCTGGGAAGGGTAACAGCTCCAGTCCCAGGAAGATACAATAGCAACTTCTTTTTGCAGTATGTTCCAGAAGGAATAGAACAGGGATGACTGTTGGTTACCTCAATGGCAAAAATTGTCAATGTCATTTGCAAAGCAAGCTGATGAGGATTGTGGTGGCACCCACCCTGTGGCTGATACTAATAACCACAATATTTCTTCTTTATTTCTAGCCATCTCCAGGAACCTCAGATATACCAAACTTTGTAGCAATACCTTTTATTCAGTTATTCGTTTTCTTTTTTATATATGCTCCACCATGTTGCTGCATGTGCTTACATGGACACTTCAGCCCTCCCAAAGCTGTTTTCATTGGTGGATAACTGTCAATTTTTATTTATTTATTTATTTATTTTATTTTATTTTTTTGTGGAGATGGAGAGAAGAAGATTTGCATTTCCTACTTTACTCTCTTATTGGTGCCATCTCATTCACAGTACTTGGCAAAACATTTTCATGAGCCAAAGACAATTCTCTAAACATGACGGGATTTATTTGTATCATAGTTACCCTAGCTTTACCTGGTTCTTTTGTTGATATATTGAATTTTGAGTAGTAGCCATTTTCAGGAGGGAAGTTTGAACAAATATTTATAAACAAAAATTCAAGTGATAATTTAATATAAATATATTCAGAACTCTAGAAGTAAGCTACATACATTAGATTAGTTCAAAAACCGCAATTCCTTTTTCACCAACATAATACAATGTGCTGAGATGAGTATCAGATAACAGGAACATCAAATGAAGTCTATCTGGTACTAGAGAGTGAGTGGTGAATGTTGTAAAGGACCCAAACTGAAAGCGGAGATAGCTGAGATATGGGATCACAGAACTTGTTTAAATATGGTCTCTACATATTTATATAGGTGGATTGGCTAGATTTAAGATGGCAGAGGCTGGAGGTGAAAGGCATCTATTCAGCAGCTAGCAGTAGAGTCCTAATGAGAAATAATGAAGTTCTCTATTACAGCCAATAACAGTACTTAGAAACCAGAATGTGAATTAGAAATGCAACTACTTTCTGAATGCACTTAACAGAAGTAGTTTCTTGTACAAAATTAGAATATGAGTTTAAATTTTAATAAGGAAAAAACTGGTATCTCTGTATCTGGCTATTTCTTTTGCACTTTATACTATTAACTACATAAATTGCAGTTACATTTACTTGCCCTCTCTTCAAGTTGTCCTAAATACTTCTTAGACATATAAGAGATATGTAAATTTAATGAGTCAATATCATACAATTACATTTCTATATGTATGCAAAATATTAGATGAAAGCTTTTTTTTTTTTTTTTTTTTTTTGAGATGGAGTTTCAGTCTTGTTGTCCAGGCTGGAGTGCAATGGTGTGATCTCAGCTCACTGCAACCTCCGCTTCCCAGGTTCAAGTGATTCTCCTGCCTCAGCCTCCCAAAGTGCTGGGATTACAGGTGTGAGCCACCGCACCCAGCCTAGATGAAAGCTTTTAAATCATTAAATACTGTCATGAAATAGATCTGTTTAATCCAGAAGCATCTTAATTTTATTTAGACACTTTGGTATAAGCAACTATTAACATTAGATAACATTTAATATACAATAAATTGTATTTAAAAATCTAGTGACTTTTCAGGTATTTCTGGCTATCTTTGTAAGAATGGAATCTCCTTGAGAACAGAAACTTAATCTTATTCACTACCGTATCTTTGAATGCTAGAGCACTTTTACATCTCTTTCAATAAATAATCTTGAATAAATGAATAAGGATGGGCTCTCTAGAAATGTCACATCCTGAAAGCTCTTACTTTTGAATATTAATAAACATATAAAAGCAAGTAAGTAACTTCTGTATTAGGAATAGGAATAAAAGGCACAATTTTAGGAGGTTCACAAAGAGTATTAATGAATGAAGTTCTTATATTAGTTAACATTTTCCAGAGAAACAGAACCAATAAGATGTGTGTGTGAGCGTGTGTGTGTGTGTGTGTGTGTGTGTGTGTGTATGTGTGTATAGACAGAGAGAGATTTTAAGGAATTGGATCATATGATTGTAGGGCCGGTAATTCCAAAATCTTCATAGCAGGCCTGCAGGCTGGAGATCTGAAGAAGAATTGATGATGCAATTTTGAATCCAAAAGCAGTCTGGAGGCAGAATTTCTTCTTGTTTGTGGAAACTCAGTCTTTGCAGTTCTTCAGTTGATGGGATGAAGCTTACCCACATTATGGAAGATAATATTTTCTACTCAAAGTCTACTGCTTTAAAAGTTAATCAGAAGTCTGACCAAGACGGCTGACTAGAGATAGCTAGTGTGCTCCACTCTCATGGAGAGAAATACAAGGGATGAGTAGATACAGCACCTTCAACTGGAACATCCAGATACGGTGATTAAGAATCATCAATAAAACAACTCAACCCGTGAAGAATGGAGTAAAGCAAAACAAGATGACTCCTCCCCACATGGGAGCAACATGGAGCCAGCAGAGCCTCCCCTATTCAGGAAAGCAGTGAGTGAGTGAGTGACCCTGGCCATCCACACTTCTCCCACGGATCTTTGCAACCCTCAGGTCAGGAGATCCCCTTGTGAACCCACTCCACCAGGGCCTTCAATCTGACACACAAAGCTACATGGACACTCATCAGAGCAGCTGCTCAGGCACACATGGAGCCCCAAGAGATTTAGAAATCTGGGCTTCCCAGCAAAGGCAGCTACAACTCTGGCAAAGCAGGAGGTTAGAACCTTGTACATACTCCTAGGAAAGGAGCTGAATCCAGTCGGCTAAGCAAGAGGCTAAAATCCCATACATACTCCCAGGAAGGAGTTGAATCCAGGTGGCTGAGCAGCAATGATCTGCAAGCTGTATTTCCATGGCATTTCACTGGGTAAAACCTACTGGTTTGGAACTCCAGCCAACCACCAGTAGCAGTCTTACACCTCTCTGAGACAGAGCTCCCAGAATAAGGAGTGGTCTACCATCTTTGCTGTTTTGCAGCCTTAGACATTATTGCTTTCATTGCAACCACTCTATGGCTTGATCCATCACAATCAAGTAGGCTTTAAGGCTGGGATACAAGGTTGTTTCAACATATGCGAATCAATAAAAGTGATTAAGTACATAAACAGAACTAAAGACAAAAAAAAAAAAACACATGATCATCTCAGTAGATGCAGAAAAGGGTTTCGATAACATTCAACATCCCTTCATGTTAAACACTCTCAATAAACTAGGTATTGAAAGAGTATACATCAAAAAAATAAGAGCCATCTATGACACACCCACAGCCAACATCATACTAATTGGGCAAAAGCTGGAAACATTCCCCTTGAAAACCAGCCCAAGACAAGAATGTTCTCTTTCACTATTCCTATTCAATACAGTATTGGAAGTCCTGGCCAGAGCAATCAGACAAGAGAAAGAAATAAAGGAAATCCAAATAGGAGGAGAGAAAGTCAGATTATCTTTGTTTGCGGATAACATGATTTTATATCTAGAAAACCGTATAATCTTGGCCCAAAAGCTCCTTCAGCCAATAATCAACTTTAGCTAAGTTTCAGGATACAAAGTCAATGTACAAAAATCTCTATCATTCCTATGCGCCAACAACAGCCAAGCCAAGAGCCAAATCAGGAACACAATCCCATTCATAATAGGCACAAAAAGAATAAAATACCTAGGAATATAGCTAACCAGGGAGGTGAAAGACAGAGCTCTGTCTCAAAAATAAAATGGAAATAACAGAGGCTGGCATGTTTGGAGAGAAAAAGGAACACTTATACAGGGTTAGGAGTATAAATTAATTCAACCATTCCATGGTGATTCCTCAAAGAGCTAAAAGCAAAACTAACATTTGACCCAGAAATTCCATTGCTTGTTATATACCCAAAGGATTAAAAATTATTCTATCATAAAGACACATGCACATATATGTTCATTGCAGCACTATTTACAGCAGCAAAGACATGGAATCAACCTAAATGCCACTGATGGCAGATTGGAAAAAGAAAATGTGGTACATACACACCATGCAATACTGTGCAACCATAAGAAAGAATATCGTGTTATTTACAAGAACTTGGATAAGTCTGGAGGCCATTATCTGTAGCAAACTAATGCAGAAACAGAAAATGAAATACCACATGTTCTCACTTATAAGTGGGAACTAAATGATGAGAGCACATGAACACAAAAACGGGAACAACAGACACTGGAGCCTACTTGAGGGTGGAGGGTGGGAGGTGGTAGAGGATCAGAAAAAATAACTATTTGGTACTAGGCCTACTACCTGGCTAACTAAATAATCTGTACACCAAACCTGTGAGTCACAAGTTTACCTATATAACAAACCTGCACATGTACCCTGAACCTAAAATAATAAAAGTTTAAAAAATTAAAATATGAATTTCAAAAGAAATTATATAAATAGAGCAGACAATCTTCTGTAGATCTGAAACCATTTGATGGCTGCTACATATATGAAATTGCCTGAATCATATTTGCTTTACTCAGACATAAAATCAGTGTTAATTACAATTTAAAATACCTTCACAGCAATGTCTAGACTAGTGTTTGACCAAATAACTTGCCACAATAGCCTAGCCAAGTGACATGTGAGATTAACCATCATCACAGCTCTCCACAGCAAATAAAAGAATTTCTCTTAGTAGTATCTGGTTGAGTGGAGTACATATTATGAGCACAGTATAAATGCATGAATATAGCATTACAGATACTTAGATACTATAAGAGATTGAAGTTATTTTTTGTTGTGATACCAAAAATATTTCATAGTGTTTTTTTCATACACATAGAAGAAACCACAGAATCATTAAAATTTTGCAATTAAATTACTTGTAGAGGTGAATTGATATGTTTTTATGAGTACAGCATAATTGACAATTTTTAAATTTTACTTCCTTATAATTCAATTCTTTTCTTGGTTCACTTTTTAAAAAATTCTTACCTATTGTTTGAAATTCTTTCAAGTGATGATTTACCCTGTCTGTTGAACTCTGTGGCAGTTTTACATATGGTGGCTCTTCAGTGTGCTTTTCAATAATTATTAGCATAGGAATTAAAATGACAATTGGGCTGGAAGGAAAACATTGATGGCCATCATTTGCATTTCAGACACAACTGTTGAAGGTACAATCTTTAAACTGAAACTTCATCCCTAAGGCTAGAAAATGTGAGATTATTCTTTTAATTCTCACCAAGGATATAGTTTATTTTCTCATCAGCTCATGGATCTTTGCTCTGCCACAAGCTCTGTAAGTATATCTGTGATTAAGTGAAACAGCCAATGATAAAAGGATAGCATTGACTGCTGGAGGCCATTGCTGTTTCCCTCTGCCTCCCCCTCGGACTACAACATTGAGCTATTGATTCATTATTAATAGCTTTTTAGCCTCAAAGCAAGCTTTTACTGTTACATTGCTGGATTCTGAAGATGGCAAAAACAAAAGAAGTCATCCATCAGATCAGCATGTTTTCCTTCTTGTAAAAGTTTCCAAAATGTATTCATAGCATTGTCTTGCTCAGAGTTCCAGCACTTTGTATTCTCCAGGAAGATTTACTCAGGCCAAATTATGAGATATTCAGCCAGTGCATTTTCTATCATTTCCTGCAAATGTCCATCATGGCATTCTCAAATGAATTTGCTTGGTACAAAAGTGGCAATTGATTGTGAATAAGTTTTACTTTTTCTAGCAAGCTCTTCATTGAGTATAATTATACGGTCTAGGGACAAATATTTTGAAATATATTGATATTCAGTTTTTCTCCTATTCTTATCAGATGGACATATAGTCATAAATCTGTTCCAAAAGGATTCATAAATACCGAATAAGAGTGCCTGTGAGGATTGCTTATAGCTATAAATGGCATATAGAGACAAGATTTAAAATTCATTGGATCTCTGTCAAAAATAATATTGTTAGTGTGTTGGATGGATCAAAGGTTTGAGCTATCATGAGGCAGAGTTTTTCACCTCTAGCTCAATGATATGATTCTCTTTCAAACTGTCCTTAATTTAAAGACCAAGAAGTGAGTTTTCTCTCTGTACACTTCCAAGTAAAAAAGCAATGTTAGTAAATACAAGTAAAAAATAAAAAAAAAATTATGCTCCAAATTCTCTCTCTCACATGCACACCCACACACACACACACACACATCTTTAATTAGATTATTATTTATAATCTAAGAAAAAATAAATAAAAGAAAAATAAAGGACTTTGCTTATTATGGCATAATGTCATCCAATAAAATAACTGAATAATTTTACCAGGAAATTTTGTTCTTTTTGAGGTTTGCAAGTGTTTTTCCATCCAAAATATCTGCATAAAAGTTTTCATGTATTTCCTATTTATCTAAAATATAAAAAGCAAAGAAAATATAGTTTCCTTTTAGTAGTGCTCTAATATCTATCCCAATTGTTCTTATTTTCTGAGTGTATCCTAACCTTTTTGTCTGTAAGTTCATTGTAATTCTCATGGCTCTTAGCATATAGCATTACAGATTTCTCAGCAACCTGCTTAGTTCCACTCTGTGCATTGTGTTTACTTCAGATCATATAAATTGGTGCCAATTCTGTTATTAAAAACATTGAAGGAATAAGACCTTGCTTTTTATAAATTTCTTCATTTATCTCAATATTTAATGACCTTTGCAAAGAGAAGGAGGTTTTAATTTATTTTGAGCCTAAATCCTAACTTTGTGATTTAAGCTTAGTTTATTTCTTATAATAAATATTTATATATATATGATGATTATAGTCAGTCTCCTTACTGCCCAAGTTAGAGACAGCCTCAATCTTGTAAAATGCCTTTTTTTAAATACAAATTTTAGCACCATCTGTGGTTTAAGTCCCTTTATTTCGGTTCCAGCTGCATACATGCAATTCTACTCACTAGCTATATCAAATTTTGTCTTCTTAGATGATCAATCAGTTATACTTCCTTCATTCTGTATTAAAGTAGTATAGCCCTTTCATTTTTACTAAGTAATGCTTGTTGTAATATTTCCAAATGGCTCCAAGTATCCTGAGCTAGCTAGAGAAAATAACATCTTTTGAAAAATATTCACTTCTAAAGCCTTGTTAGGTGTTGGTCAAGATAAAAAACCATTAACTTGTCCTCAAAATTTCCATGCGTAGCTGTGAGTACAAAAGAGAATTTACATTTAAAAAATGTGGACTTTCAGAAAACAAACCAAACTTTAAGGGATAATTTTGATTTGTCTTGGAAGTGTGACAAAACAGAAAAATGACTAATAAAAACCAAGAAATGAGATACTTTGAAGAAGGACATAGTAAATCATGAAATCCTGCAGAAACAGGAATATAGGGGCAGAAGAAAGATTACTTATTCTGTTATAAGAAAATTGTGGGTAATATTAGTGTAATTTCATTAAAGTAGCATGTAAGTTAAATAAAGTTTGTGTAGGAGGAAGAAAGAAGCATGTGAAAACAGGGCCAGTGCAGTGGCTCACAACTCTGATCCCAGCACTTTGGGAAGCTGAGATGGGTGGATCACCTGTTGTCAGGAGTCGCCACGAGCCTGACCAATATAGCGAAACCCCATCTCTACTAAAAATACAAAATTAGCCAGGCATGCGTAATCCCAGCTATTTGGGAGACTGGGGCAGGAGAATCACTTGAACCCGGTAGGCAGAGGTTGCAGTGAGCTGAGATTGCACCACTGCACTCCAGCCTGGGTAACAAGAGTGAAACTCGATCTTAAATAAATAAATAAATAAATAGAAGCATGCAAAAACAAAGTTGAATGCTGAAATCATCTTAGCCCCCAGAAATGTCAACATGCTATCAGTAAGATGCAAACACGTTTCTGATTTTTAGTGAGGCCCTGGATGAAGTTAAGCAGTATGAGTTTGTATTAAATTCAATAGACAAAATTTAAAAAATGTATCGGATAATGTTTAGGAGACTGAATTTAGAGGGGAAGAACATGAAGAAGAGTGTTGAATTAGCAAATAAGGAGACAAAGTTTTATAGAGCAAGGAGCCTTATGAGATGCATTTGTATTTATTTATTGAATCTTATAACTAAGGGCTTGGAGGAGTGAGGGACTCACAGTCTTGCTGATGAGGCAGAGGCAGTAAATGGGGAAAGGAGATAGATGGGTGCAGTCCCAGAGAAGAACTACAGTATTATAGACATTGAAGACGGTATATTTACAACCAAGCTAGGGGTGGAGGAGTGACAGTGAAGTAGAGTGGAGACAGAAAGCACTAGGGCTTCCTCCCTTCTCAGCAGGAGAACTATCTCCATTTATACCTTGTATAACTCAGGCAAACTGCCTCATCCATCATCCCTCCTCCTCCTCAAGCTCTGGGCTATTTTCCTGTGGCTCCTTTAGCAGATAAGCATATACACCAGTTGAAAACACTTCTATCATGGAAGGAAGAAAGGAAATAGAGGAAATGTGATGGTCAACTTTATGTGTCAACTTGGAAAATGTTTTTGAATGAGATCAACATTTATATCAGTGAACTTTCAGTAAACAAATGGCCCTCCATAACATGTGTGGACCTCATGCAATCTGTTGAAGGCCTGAATCTAATAAAAAGACCCACCTCCCAAACAAGAATAAATTGTCCAGCAGATTGCTTTCAGAGTAGAACTGTACCATGGGCTCCTCTGGGTCTCAGGCCTGACGTCCCACACTACATTTGGGCTTCCCAGTCTCCATAATCATTTCCATAATCATGTGAGTCAGTCTATATATACACACACACATATTGTGAAAGTTGTCAAATTAAAATAGAGTCAGTTGTGTCAAATCCTGGCAAAACAGAGCTGGCAAAGGCCATGAAGGGAGGGCTCTCATGCACAATTTGCCTGATAACGAAACTATCACAAGAAATTTTTCCAAACCACAGCTTACTGCATGAGTCACACAAAGACAGATAGCAGCACAAGGACAGCTAGCTGCTTATACAAAAACATTTGCCTGACACACTGTCTCACAAGCCCAATCCTATGAAACAGCCTGCTATATCTAAGATTACAAGTTTTATCTAGCAACTGCCACCACTCACCAATCACAGCTTGCCAGCTCCCAAAAGACATTCTGACACCAGTAAGCTTATCTTTTCCCAGTGAAATCCTGTTTATCCTTTGTTCTCCAGATATACTGGAGACCACCCTGATCTGTATGTGTATCCTGAATTGCAATCCTATTTCTAGTATATTATTCCCAAATAAAAGAAAAAAACTTAGAGATTTGTCTCTCTATATTTTATGTTGACATTATGTGTGTGTGTCTGTGTGTGTGTGTGTGTGTGTGTGTGTGTCCTGTTGGTTGTGTATCTCTGGAGAACCCTTACTAATTCAGGAAGGAAGAAAGGAAATAACCTAGACCCTGATTCTGGTGCTATTCCATAGTTCTTCTACTTTGTAATGCTAAGGTACCTGAAAGAATGGTCTAGAACACTTTCAAACCTCAGAAATAGTCTTACCTTTCAACATAGAATGACAGCTCTAACCATGCTAATCATCCACACGCTATTGTGGAACTCCAGTTTCAATTTCTGTATTAATTAGGTCAAGGAATACTAGTTCTTATATGAAAACAAATACATGATCAAGGAGTTCTGTGACTTAATATAACATGTATTTCTCAATAAAAATCTAACGTAGTTATTCTTGGTAGCATGATTCTTTAGGAAGTTTTCCTTTTATCAAATACTCCAGGATTCAAGCTGTTCCAATTTAGGATGCTACCTTAAAGACCACTCTCATAGAGGCCTGTATCCAGCTGAATTTGAGGAAATAGCAAGAAAGTGAAGGAGACTTTGAGATATTTTAGAGGACATCTAGAAATGCTGTACATTATTTCTGTTCATAGTCCATTGGTCAGAAATAATCACTTGGCCATACATAAAATCAAGATGAGCTTTTTACTCTTTTCACATACCCAGTACGCAATAAATTATTACTTAAACACATCAGATACTTATGCCACAGTAGTCATAATTTTTAGTGAAAGAAATATATATGAAGTATATTATTATTGCTTGTTAATATCATTCTCAGGTAGGGTATATTTATATTTTTATACAGTTTTTCTGTTTTCTTTAGAATTAGTCATTTTGTTTTTGTCTTTTTTCTGTATTACTCTTATTAACTAATTTCCAGTCTCTCTAAAGTAAATATAAATCTTAAGATAATCAAACATATCACATATTCTATTAATTTCATTTTCTTGAAGATATTTCTCCTATATAAAATTTCTCACTCATAATCTTGACTATTTACTTCCTTTTTGTCACCTACAGTTTTCATTCTAGGGCCTTTTTTGACTGTGATCAGTATTATCTCTTTTCCTGCTCTCTCTCTTTTTTTCTTCTGTTAATTTTTGTTGTTATTTTGTCCTTTTACTGTATTAACTTGAGCTTCAATACACATGCTCAATCAACAATCTTAAAACACACGCTAACTATATTACATTTACCTCCTGAAATTTCTTTACCCTTCATTTAGACATGCTGAATTCTTTGTAGTTCCAAACTTGTCATGTTATGTCATTCCTCCCTGACATTTGCAATACTGATCTCTCCAGCAAAATCAATCTTTGAATATTTGAAAGTTGGAGTGTAATTATTAGCTCCCTCTCTTCTATTTGACAAAATATTTTCCATTAAAAATCATGAAATGAGATGATCAATTTTAATGGCCAGAAAAGAAAGAAAACAAAACAAAATGCCACAATCTCCTTGAAGGTTGTTTACATAATCATGCTAGTAAAAAACAGAGAGAAAAAACACACTAAAATAATTCTATAGTATGATAAAATAACTGATTAATAATTTTATTACATTAATATATATTTTAAACGGGGATTATATTTATATATTGGCTTGTTGATATATTAATAGCATTATTCTTCCTATTTTGAAACCTTAATCCCTACAAGTTTGTCATAGATTTCATCACAGTTTATCTTCTTTGCAAAAGGTACAAGGAACTAAGCATACTTCTTTTTGTATTTTTTAGCAAAAGACTTCTAAAAAGCCTATGCAGAATTTTTGAAGCATGGTCTGTGAATATGATGGAATATGACTCTCATGAATAGATAACTAATGTCTTAACTTTGAGTTCATCAAAATGAAGCTGAATGTGGGTGGTCCTGACCTAATCAGATGAGCCTTTAATAAAAGAAGCATCGTAGAGGCATTCTGCTGGCCTGGAATATGCAGCCTTCAGAATGTCTACAGCTGAAAGAAAATTGAATTTGGTAATAATCTTTTGAGCTTGGAAGAAAAGCCCAAACTCCAGATGAGATTACAGCCTAACTGACACCTTGATTTCAGCCTGTGACACCCTGAGCAGAGAGTTCAATTATGCTGTTCTCATTCTTCTAATTCCCACTCCCACAAAATCTCTGAGATTATAAATGAATGCTGTTTAATTTTAATTTTTATTTTTCAATCTGGGGTACATGTGCTGGATGTGCAGGTTTGTTACATAGGTAAATGTGTGCAATGGTGGTTTGCTGCACCTATTAACCCATCACCTAGGTACAAAAACAGACACACAGACCAATGAAACAGAATAGAGAACTCAGAAATAAGATTGCGTATCTAAAACTATCTGATCTTTGACAAACCTGACAAAAACAAGCAATGGAGAAAGAATTCTCTGTTTAATATATGGTGCTGGGAGAACTGACCATTCATTTGGAGAAAATTGAAACTGGATCCCTTCCTCACGCTTCATACAAAAATTAACTCAAGAGGGATTAAAGGCTTAAATGTAAACTCCCAAACTATCAAAACTTTAGAAGAAAATCTGGACAATACCATTCAGAACAAAGGCATAGGCAAAGGTATCATGATGAAATCGCCAAAAGCAATTGCAACAAAAGCAAAAATTGACAAATGGGTTATAATTAAACTGAAGAGCTTCTGCACAGCCAAAAAAAGAAAAAATCTACCATCAGAGTGAACAGGAGACCTATAGAATGGGAGAAAATTTTTGCAATCTATCCTCTTACAGAGGTCTAATATGCAGAGTCTACAAGGAACTCAAACAAATTTACAAGAAAAAAAATTTAAAAATATGCAAAGGTCATGAACAGACACTTCCCAAAAGAAGACATTCATGCAGCCAACAAACATATGAATGTTGTTTTAAGCCACTAAGTTGGTAGTAATTTGTTATGCAGCCATAGAAAACTAAAAAAAAAAAAACATAGTAAAACTGCAGGCCCCAATCCTTATGGATATAGACACAAAATTCTCAAAAATATTAGCAAATGAAATCCATAAATATATAAAAATAATAATACATCGTTCCCAAATTGGGTTTATACTGAGAATGATAAGATGGTCTTATAATTAAAAAATAAATCAATACAATCTATATTAACTGCAAAGGAGGAAAAAATATATGCTAATATCAATTTATACAGAAAATCATGTGACAGAATTCAACTCCCATTTATAGTAAAACTCCCCCAGCTAGCTCTAGACAGGAGTTACTCAACATGATAAAGGGCAGCTAGGATAGACTTACAGGTAACAGCAACATTAATGGTAAAATAATGATTATTTTCCTCTAAGATCTGTGAGAAGGGAAGAATGTCTTCTCTCTCTACTCTTAAACAACCTAACATTGATAAGTCAGTGCAAAAAAGAAGTAAAACAAATAAAAGGTATACCAATTGAAAGGGAAAAGTACAATTTTTCTTCTTCACACTGACATAAATCATTTTTAGAAAACTACGAAGAACCTACAATGAAAGGAAAAAGATAGCCCTTCTAAAATATTAGCTAGAATATAATTTCAATGCACATATTTCATTAAAATGTCTATACATTAGCAATACAAATGGAATTTGGAACTTCAAAATTATACCATTTACAAGAGCTCTTCAAAATTAAATACTGAGGCATAAATCTAACATAATGTAACTCCATCTCAAAGAGATATCCATACTCTTACGTTTATTGAAGCAGTATTCATAATAGTCAAGATATGAAAACAAACTAAGTGTCTATTGTTAGATGAATGAATAAAAAAAGTGTGTCTATGTATTTACAATAAAATCTTATTCAACCATAAAAAAAGAAATCCTGCCATTTGCAACAATATGGATAAAGCTGGAGGACATTATGCTAAGTGATATAACTCAGGCATAGACAGCTGAATACCATCAAATGATCCCACTTCTGTGTATATATCCAAAGGAAATGAAGTCAGTATCTCAAAAATAATTCCACATGATCTCACTTATAAGTGGAATCTAAAAAAGTCAAACTTCTAACAGCAGAAAGCAAAATGGTGGTTGTCAGTGGCTCAGGATGGGGGGAATGGGAAGATACTGATCAAAGAATAAAAACTGTCAGTTATAAGATGAGTAAGTTCTGGAGATCTTATGTACAGCATAGTGACTATAGTTAATAATTCCATATTGTTTGTTTGAAATTTACTAAGAGTATATATCTTAATCACACTACACACATACACACACAGGGGTAAGTGTAGAAACTCTGTGTGGCAATTAATGTGTCAATTAATTTGTGGTAATTATTTCACGAAGTATACACATAGCAAAGTAGCACGTGTACACTTTGAATATATATAACTTTTATTTGTCAATTATACCTCAATAAAGCTAGGAAAAAAGAAATAATCCAACTAAAACATGGAAAAAATATCTTAGATGATTCACCAAAAATAATATATGGATACAAAATAAAAACATGAAAATAATTTTCCATATCATGAGTCTCTTAGGAAATGTAAATTATTAACACCACAATAACACATTATTACACAACCATTAGAATGACTAATATGAAAATCAGAGACAATATTGAGTACTAGAAAGCACATGGAACACATGGAACTCTCATACATTGCTGCTGGGAATGCAAAATGATACAACTGCTATGGAAACAGAGCAGCTTCTTTTAAACTTAACATACACTTTCCTATGGCCCAGAAATACAACTGCCAGACATTTAGAGAAATGAGAATTTATTTCAAAAAATCTTTACTCTGGATGTCTTTAAAATTTTTGTTAATAATTACCAAAAACTGGGGGAAGAAAAGTAACTTCTAAGTACAAGTGGACAAATAACTTGTGGTATATCCACATACTTAAGTACTACTCAGCAATTAAATGGAGCAACTTATTTATATATGCAAATACTTGGATGTATCACCTAGGTATTGTATTGAATGAAAGAAATAGACACAAAGGTTATATACTATATGGTTTAATCTGTATGATGTTCTCCAAAAGACAATGCTTTATATCCATTGTAAATATTTGCCACTTTTTAGGGGTGGGTAGAGGCTATGAACGCAAATGAATAACCTGAGAAAATTGTGGTGATTTTGCTTTTTTGTATTTTATTTGTGGTAGTGGCTATATGAATCTGACAACTCTAAAAGCTAGCATGATTTCTTTTTTTTTTTTCTTTGTCACCCAGGCTGGAGTGCAGTGGTGCAGTCTCGGCTCACTGCAAGCTCCTGGGCTAAGCCATTCTCCTGCCTCAGCCTCCCGAGTAGCTGGGACTACAGGCGTCCACCACCACGCCTGGCTAATTTTTTTGTATTTTTAGTAGAGACAGGGTTTCACCGTGTTAGCCAGGATGGTCTTGATCTCCTGACCTCGTGATCCGTCCGCTTCGGCCTCCCAAAGTGCTGGGATTACAGGCTTGAGCCACCATGCCCTGCCAAAGCTAGTGTGATTTCTTACCTCCAAATGACCACACTAGCTCCCCAGCAACTTTTTATTTGGCTGTTCTCTGTCAGACTGAAGAGGCTAAAATGACAAATGCAGAATTCCATATCTGGATAGCAAAGGAGGTCAGTGACATAATAGTAGACTGAAATCCAATCCAAGGAAAGCAGTAAAATGGTCCAAGATTAGAAAGAAGACAAAGCCATTTTAAGAAAGAACCAGCCAGGTGCAGTGGCTTGTGCCTCCCAGCACTTTGAGAGGCCAAGGAAGGTGGATCACCTGAGGTCAGGAGTTCGAGACCAGCCTGACCAATATGGTGAAACCTCATCTCTATTAACAATACAAAAATTAGCTGGGTGTGATGGTGGGTGCCTGTAATCCCAGCTATTTGGGAGGCTGAGGCAGGAGGATTGCTTGAACCTGGGACGTGAAGGTTGCAATGAGCCAAGATTGTGCCACTGCACTCCAGCCTGGGTGACAGAGTGAGACTCCATTTCAAAAAAAAACACATACTAAACTTCTGGAAATACAAAATTCACTACAGGAATTTCAGAATGCAATTGGAAGCACTAATAACAGAATAGACCAAGCTGAAGAGAGAATCTCAGAGCTCAAAGACCACTCCTTTGAATCAACACAGGAAGACAAAAATAAAGAAAAAAGAATTGAATGAAATGAACTCTAAGAAATATGGGATTGCCTAGAGAGAGAGTACCTGTAACTCATTGGCATTCTAGAAAGAGATGGAGAGACCGCAAGCAACTTGAAAACATATTCGGTATATTGTCTTGAAAATTTCCCCAATCTTGCTAGAGAGGTCCACATGCAAATTCAAGAAATTCAGAGAACCCCTGCAAGAACTATACAAGACAACTATCTTAAAGACACATAGTCATCAGATTCTCCAAAGTAACTGTGAAAGAAAAAATCTTGAAGGCAGCTGGAAAGAAGGGGCAGGTCACGTACAAAGGGAACTCTATGAGGGTAATAGCAGAACTTTCAGGAGAAACCTTACAAGCCAGAAGGGATTGGGGGCCTATATTTTGCATCCTTATAGGAAATAAATTCAAACCAAGAATTTCATATCCAGCCAAACTAAGCTTCATCAGTGAAGGAGAAAGAAAATCCTTTTCAGGCAATCATATGCTAAGGGAATTCATTACCACAAGATCTGCCTTACAAGAGGTCCTTAAGAAAGTGCTAAACATAAAAATGATAGACCATTACCGGCCACCAAAAATACACACTTAAATATATAGCCCACTAGCACTATAAAGCAATTCTACAATCAAGTCTGTGTAACAACCAGCTGTGACAGTATCAAGTTCTCACATATTAATACTAACCTTGAATGTAAATAAGCTAAATGCCCCACTTAAAAGACAAACAGTGAGAAGTTTGATAAAGAAGCAAGGCCCAACTGTATGCTGTCTTCACAAGACCTGTCTCACATACAGTGACACCCAGATGCTCAAAGTAAAGGGGTGAGAAATGATCTATCAATCTAATACAAAACAACAAAGAGCAGGGGTTGCTATTCTTACTTCAGAGAAAACAGACTTTAAAACAATAATGATTTAAAAGGAAAATGAGATGGTATCTCATTGTGGTTTTGATTTGCATTTCTCTGATGGCCAGTGATGATGAGCATTCTTTCATGTGTCTTTTGGCTGCATAAATGTCTTCTTTTGAGAAGTGTCTGTTCATATCCTTTGCCCACTTGTTGATGGGGTTGTTTGTTTTTTTCTTGTAAATCTGTTGGAGTTCATTGTAGATTCTGGATATTAGCCCTTTGTCAGATGTGTAGATTGCAAAAATTTTCTCCCATTCTGTAGGTTGCCTATTCACTCTGATGGTAGTTTCTTTTGCTGTGCAGAAGCTCTTTAGTTTAATGAGATCCCATTTGTCAATTTTGGCTTTTGTTGCCATTGCTTTTGGTGTTTCAGACATGAAGTCCTTGCCCACGCCTATGTGCTGAATGGTATTGCCTTGGTTTTCTTCTAGGGTTTTTATGGTTTTAGGTCTAACATGTAAGTCTTTAATCCATCTTGAATTAATTTTTGTATAAGGTGTAAGGAAGGGATCCAGTTTCAGTTTTCTACATATGGCTAGCCAGTTTTCCCAGCACCATTTATTAAATAGGGAATCCTTTTCCCATTTCTTGTTTTTGTCAGGTTTGTCAAAGATCAGATGGTTGTAGATATGTGGCATTATTTCTGAGGGCTCTATTCTGTTCCATTGGTCTATAAATGAAAGGCATTACATATTGATAAGGATCTCAATTCAACAAGAAGACTTAGCTATCCAAAATGTATATGCACCCAACACCGGAACGCCCAGTTTCATAAAACAAGTTTTTAGAGACTTATAAAGAGATTTAAACAACCACATACTAAGAGTGGGACCACATTATTCAACACCCCACTGACAGTGTTAGACATATCAAGGCAAAAAACAAAGATAGGGAACTAAACTGCACACTTAATCAAATGGACCTAACAGACATCTAAAGAGTACTTCACCCAACAACAACAGAATACACATTTTCCTCATCTGTACATAACACATACTCTCAGATCAACCATATGATTTGCCCTAAAACAACTGTAAACAAATTTTAAAAAATCATACCAACCACACTCTCAGTCTACAGCATAATAAATATGAAAATCAATATAAGAAGTTTTCTCAAAACCATACAATTACATGGAAATTAAACAACCTGCTCCTGAGTAATATTTTAGGGAATGACATGAAGGTATAAATCAAATAATTATTTGAAAATAATGAAAACAAAGATACAACCTACCAGAATCTCTGGGACACAGCTAAAGTAGTATTAAGTGGAAAATTTACAGCACTGTATGTTTGCATCAGGAATTTAGAAAGATCTCAAATTAACAGCCTAACCTTACACCTAGAGGAACTAGAAAAACGAGGAAATCAACCCCAAAGTTAGCAGAAGAAAGGAAATAACCCAAATCAGAGCTGAATTGAATAAAATTGAGATGTGAAAATTCACACAAAAAACCAATGTAACAAGAAGTTGGTTTACTGAAAGGAGGAATAAGATTGATAGAATGTTAGCTAGACTAATAAAGAAAAAAGAATATCCAAATAAACACAATCGGAAGTGACAAAGGTATCATAACCACTGATCCCACAGAAATAACAAAATCCTTGGAAACTATTACGAACACCTCTATGCACACAAACTCGAAAACCTAGAAGAAATCAATAAATCCTTGGAGACATACAACCTCCCAAGATTGAACCAGGAAGAAATTAAAATCCTGAACAGACCAGTAACAAGTTCTGAAGTTGAATCAGCAATTAAAAACCTACCAACCAAAAAAGCCCTGGACCAGACAGATTCATAGCCAAATTCTACCCAAGGTATAAAGAAGAGCTGGTGCCAATCCTACTGAAATTATTCCACAAAATTGAGGGGGAAGGATTCCTCACTAACTCATTCTATGAGGCTGGCATCATTCTGACACCACAACCTGGCAGAGACACACACACACATTTCAGGCTGATATCCCTGATGAACATGGATGCAAAAATCCTCAGCAAAATATTAGCAAACTGAACAGAGCAGCACATCAAAAAGCTAATCCACCACGATCAAGTAGGCTTTATTCTTGAGAATCAAGGTTGGTTCAACCTACACAAATCAATAAATGTGATTCATCAAATAAACAGTACTAAAAAATACCATATGATAATCTCAATAAATGCAGAAAAACTTTGAAAATACTCAACATCTCTTTGTGCTAAAAATCCTCAACAAACTAGGCATCAAAAGAACATAACTCAAAATGGTAAGAGCCATTTATGACAAACCCACAGCCAACATCATATCAAATGGGCAAAAGCTAGAACCATTCCCTTTGAGAACTGGAAAAAGACAAGGGTGTCCCCCCTCACTAGTCCTATTCAACATTGTACTGGAAGTTCTTGCCAGAGCAATCAGGCAATGGTAAGAAATAAAATATATCCAAATAGGAAGAGAGGAAGTCAAACCATCTGTCTGCACAGGAGATATAATTCTATACTGAGAAAACCGCATAGTCTCTGCCCCAAAATTCCTAGATCTGATAAACAATTTCAGTAAAGTTTCAGGTATAAAATCTGTGTCAAAAAATCAAGAGGATTTCTATATACCAATAATGTCTGACAGCCAAGTCAAGAACACAGTCTGACTTATAATATCCACAAAAGGAGTAAAGTACTTAGTAATACAGCTAACCAATGTACAAGTTTGATAAAGAAGCAAAGCCCAACTGTGTGCTGTCTGCACAAGACCTATCTCACATGCAATGACACCCAGATGCTCAAAGTAAAGGGGTGGGAAACGATCTGTCAATCTAAGAGAAAACAACAGAGTAGGAGTTGCTATTCTCATTTCAGACAAAACAGACTTTAAAGCAAGTATGATTTAAAAGGAAAATGAAAGGCATTACATATTGATGAAGAGCTCAATTCAACAAGAAGACTTAATTATTCAAAATATATATATTCCCGACACTGGAACACCCAGATTTATAAAACAGGTTTTTAGAGACTTATGAAGAGATTTAGACAACCACACACTTTTGTTTTGTATAGTGCTGAAAGCAATCAGAGACAGCACAAACAAACTGAAAAACATTCTATGATAATGGATAGGAAGAATCAATATTATTAAAATGGCCATACTGCCCAAAGAAATTTATAGATTCAATGCTCTTGCTATCAAACTACTCATATAATTTTTCACAGCATTAGATAAAACTGTTACAAAATTTATATGAAACCAAAAGATAGCCCAGATATTCAAAGCAGTCCTACACAAAAGGAACAAAGTCAGAGGCATCACACCACCCAACTTCAAACTATACTACAAGCCTACGGTAACAAAAACAGCATAGTACTGGTAGAAAAACAGACACATAGGCCTGTGGAATAGGCTAGAGAAATCAGAAATAAAGTTGCACACCTACAACCATCTGTTCTTTGACAAAGTTGACAATAAGAAGCAATGGGGAAAGGACTTTCTGTTTAAAAAATGGTGTTGGAATAAGTGTTTAGCCATATGCAGAAGATTGAAACCCCTTCTTTCAGTATATGCAAAAATTAACTCAAGATAGATTAATGACTTAAATGTAAGACCTAGAACTAAAAAACCCTAGGAGAAAATATACGGTTTTCAGGAAATTTCGTTTCTAGAAATATCATTCCAGACATAGACCTTGGCAAAGATTTTATGGCAAAGTCTTCAAAAGCAATTGCAACAAAAAAATGGAGAAGTGGGACCTAATTCAACTGAAGATCTTCTGCACAGCAGAAGAAACCGTCAACAGAGTAGACAACCTACAGAATGAGACAAAATATTCACAAACTATGCTCCAACAAAGGTCTAATATCCAGAATCTACAAGGAACTTAAACACCAACAATGACATAGCAATATATCACATTAAAAATTAGACAAAGGACATGAACAGATGCTTCTCAAAAGAAGACATACCCATTGCTAATAAGCATATGGAAAAATGCTCAACAGCACTAGTCAGAGAAATGCAAATCAAAACCACATTGACTTACCATCTCACACAATCAGAATGGCTATTATTAAAAAGTCAAAAAATAACATGTTGGTGAGGTTGTGAAAAAAAAAAAAAAAAAAAAAAAACACCTGTACACTGCTTGGGGGAATGGAAGTTATTCCAGCCACTTGTGGAAAGCAGTCTGAAGGTTTCTCAAAGAACTTAAAACAGAGCTACCTTTCAGCCCAGCAATACTCCCTGGGTATACATCCAGAGGAATGCAAATGCACATTTACTTGTATGTTCAACAACTATTTGCATTAGCAAAGACACGGAATCAACCTAGATGACCATCAACAGTGGACTGGATAAAGAAAATATGGTACATATGCACCATGGAATACTATGCAGCCATAAAAAGAAATAAAATTGTGTCCTTTACAGTAATGCAGATATAGGTGATGGCCATTATTCTAAGTGAATTAATGCAGGAACAGAAAACCAAATATTGCGTTTTCACTTGTAAAGGGGAGTTAAATATTGTAAATGCGGACACAAAGAAGAGACAAATAGACACTGGAGCCTACTAGAGGCTGGCAAGTGATGATTGAAAAACCACCAATCAGTACTATGCTCGCTACCTGGGTGATGAAATGGTTTGTACACCAAACCCCAGTGACACACAATTTAAACACGTACCAAACATGCACATTTACCCCCTGAACCTAAAATAAAAGTTGAAAAGAAAAAAATCAAGACTATACACCCAAATGTCTATATAATTTATATTTAATAGAAATATGTAGACTTTTTAATATGTTTAACTTCCACAGGCAGTACAGCCACATTATCAACTTTTTCTACTTGATTGAACTATATTTTTATACATTTTAATATAAAAAATTCTTTCACATGAAAATGTGCATCAAAAATTTCCAAAATTGCTAATATATTTATTAAAATTCCTAAAGATTTGTTTACACTAAAACAAAAAGGCTGAAAGATGCCAAACATGGATGTAATTTTCTGTAGCAAACTTATAAGGTTGGGCATGGTGGCTCATGCCTGTAATTCTAGTACTTTGGGAGGCCAAGGCAGGCAGATCCCCTAAGGTCAGGAATTTGAGAGCAGCCTGACCAACATGGTGAAGCCCTGTCTCTACAAAAAATACAAAAATTAGCTGAGCATGGTGGCACATGTCTGTAATTCCAGCTACTCGGGAGGCTGAGACAGGAGAATCGCTTGAACCCAGGAGGTGGAGGTTGCAGTGAGCCAAGATCGTGCCATTGCACTCTAGCCTGGGCAACAAGAATGAGACTCAATCTCAAAAAAAAGGAAAAAAAAGAAAAAAAAGGAAACCCATGATAAAAAAACCAAGTCATTCAAACATTGACAATTTAATTGTGCTGATAATGTAAAAGCAGTGTCTTTTGTCATTTGTCCTGGCATTTGAAAACGACAGGATAGAAGTAATTCAGTTTCTGTTGCTTCAGCTTACATTCACTGTGCTGTTGTTGCTTATTTCAAACCTACTGTTTAAATGCAAATATAAAGCACTGTCTGGGTGGAAGACAAAAATGTCACCAGAACAAAGCTCCATACTACTACAAATTCTTGAAACCAACATATGTACCTGAGCACTAAATAACTAGAGGTTCTTTAAATTAACTTCTGTGTGAAGTATAATATTTATTTTAAAAATATCTAACAAAAATTGCATTATGTAGCATAACATGTATTGTGCAACTGCAACAATAGTTTAGAACATAAACATTATAGATAGATAATATGTTCATATAGATAATATGTATATGTTGAAAACTATAGATAGTTTGATTTAGAACAACATATCTTATTTAGATAGTTTAGAATATAGATAATAGTTTAGAACACTAATACATTTTTATATCAGTGATAAAAATTGTGATAATAAAAAGGACTAGTTTTGAGTATTATTATTATTTTAAATTATCTATGAAGAAATGCATCACCTTATTGCCTGCTCCTGCCAGCCAACTCCAACTGCCCAGCCCTTGATGCTCCAGGGCCACTTGATGAAATGTTCCAAGCACCTGCCCTCTTTCTTTCTGTTTAAATCTGCCTAACTCCTACTGGTCCTAAAATTTTTTTATTTTTCTCTTCTCCATATTTCCTGATTCTCCTCCCTTTCTTCCTTCTATGGCATTGTAGCATGTTCTTAACATTTAATTTAGTATTTTTCAGGTTGTGACACCTTAAGTATCTTCACAATCAAACATGGTTATCATAGTTTAGGATCCTCCAAGAGCAACTCTTGAGACAAAAATTCTAGTGCAAATAAGTTGTTAGGAAAGATCCCAGATAAATCTGGTAGGCAAATGGTGAAGGATAGCAGACACTCTCTGTACCCTACTAAGCATCCTCAAATCTTCTCATTTCAATTTGCTTGTTCGATTTACAGAGACCAGTATCTGCCTCTCCATGCATAAGGATTTTCCCCAATATGTAGACCACTCTGCTTGTGCAATTGGCAGGCTAGAAGTACCAGGGAATTAAATGTACCACCCCAAAAGCCCTCAATTAGTAATTTATGGTTATTGGTATATAATCTCAGATTATCTCTTCTCTTGGTTGACACAACTCCGAGGCATGCTTTTGCCCTTTGCCCTTTCCCCTAGAGTGAAGCAACCCTGTGGTTTCTAGATTAGTAATGCGCACTTTAAGGTTGGTTTCTTCTCTGTAGCACCTACCCATTTCCCTTCTAATGTTTCCTGCATCTCCCAAATACTATGCCTCTGCTTCTGGAGGGTCATAAAATAAGACAGGAAGAGAGAAAGTAAAGAGAAAACTCATTCAAAGGAATGCTGTAAAGCAAGTTACCAATATAAGCAATAAGATCTTATTCCCACTAGGGAATCATGGAAGACAATGGGGAATAGGAGCCTCAGAATTATTTTACACAAAAGAAAAGGGAGTCACTATACTGATATACTGACTCTCACCAGTCACTGGTTAAGTGATGATGATCTTAGAATGCTTGTATTCTCTGGCATGTCTGGCCTGCTGTGAACAAAGTAGAGAATGAGATTGCTACTAGAGAAAACACTCAGAAAAGTAAATGTAGGTGCTGACTTTTGTAAGCCAGGCCAGTCTGCTTATGGAATGGGAAAGAAAGGTGAGTTTCTTAATCCTCAAGAAGGTTATTGTATTTTATTTGTTTTTCCTCCAAAGGGTTTATCACAATACCCAACCCAAAGAAGGTATGAAAGTTTTTTCTAAAGCAAATAATTGAGAGGATAAAGCAACTATATGGTTAAGAAATCATAGATACATTCAATACAAGTACTTTAGGAGAACTGTGAAATGGAGTTTATGAGGAAATCTGAGCAAAGTGTTGAGCTTTCTGAGTGTGGCATTTTCTGGAGCTTCAATATCAAATTATATAAAATGAGCTCTGCCAATGAGAAAGATATTTTAAACCTCTGAAAATCATTCTCTCTTCTAGTTGAAGAAAACCAGAGGTAAAGTGAGGAAGAACACACAGTATCTAGGAAACATCTCACTTTCTAAAAATCACAATGTGAATGGTTCATTTTTTCAAAAATCACATGGAAAATGAAAAACAGTTCTTAGAAAATAGAATGAGTTTCCAAAAGATACAGAGGAATATAGGATATAAATGTGTCAGAAAATAATAATGAGATAGTTTTACTTCTAGGGGAATAATTATCCAAATTATAAATGAGTCTCAATATATTTCAGAAAAATATTCTGAAAATTGTATGACAAACATTTCACCCATTTTAGGACTGGTGTAGTGAGGCTGCAGCATTTCTCTATTTATTCTTCTGATCTCAGGCCACTTCACTGATTAAACTTTCTTCAAGAAATAAACATTTCTCCACTTTCTTGGTCAATAACTATTTACTAAGTCTTTTGAGGGAACAGGCAAATCAACTTTGATGTAAAGAGAAGCTTGTTCCATCTTTGGAAAGGGGCAAAGAAATATGATGGAATCATTGTCAAGCCTCATGGCTGCTAGTGATAATGTCAGAAGTTCTTAATATGGACAGCATATTAAATTTTCAATATGCCATTGAATGTGTTAGATGAAATATAAATTATCTTGCCAACTTTATCTCATTTAAAGTTCTCTGACACCAATGCTCAGTGACAAAGTACATCTCACTGTGAACCAGACTGATTTATTTTGTTTACCCTTGATTTTTTAAATTCTTCATCGGTTTTGTCAGGCTTGTTTTTGCCATCTGTCTGTTACTTGAAAGACATTAGTAGCTGTAAGGTCATCATCTTCTCACAGATATGCCTGGACTGACATGCACTGCTCACAAGCTGAAGCACTGTCTTCTTCAGGGATCCAGGTAGAGTGGCAGATTTATTACCTGTTCCCTGGAGGAGTCTGCTTCAAAGTGGAAATGAACTTGGGAGCTCAAAATGTCCAGCACACCAAAAACATTTGCCTTACATTGACAACAGCAATAAAATATTTTCTCCTTTTAACAAAAACATCAGGAAAATGTAGCATTTGCATCACAGTAACGCATTCTCTGAAATATCTCTTCATCAGACAGACTTGCTTTCTCTGTCATTTGCCCATCTTTGTAATTGCTGTGTCTGAGTTTTTTTTCCTATGAACTTAGCAGTTACATTAAATGAAAAAAGAGTTGACATTTGCTCCCACAATGCTTTTTCAAAGACTGATGACTAACAGCATGGAAGAAATATGTACTTTATCATGACTGTTTCGAGGAAGAATTCCAATATGATATTTCATTAGTTTTAGTAGTGCAATTATGATGATTACAGTTACAGCTCCGTTCAAGTGTTGCTTCTGGTGCTGTTTCTTCTGACAGAATTTTCCTAAAGTACACTCCTTAGGTCTCTGTGTTTATAGAAGAGGATGAAGCATGAATGGTGACCTTTTTACTCTGTCAGATAGTGTCCTGGTTCTCACCAAGTTTCATGCTTTTTAGCTTTGAGTCTTCAAACCAAAATATCACTGAAAGATTTTTTTCCCCAGACTAAAGTCCACTAACTATCACAAGTCTAAGTACTGCAAAAAAAAAAAAAAAAAAAAAAAATCAATGCCTTACCTTATAGTTTTACTTTATTGAGCCAGCAAAGCTAAGCATTTTTTTAAATTTTACTGAGAATTTTGTCTTCCCTTTTGAATGCAAATGAAAGTAAATCACAATCTCCATAGAGATACAATAAAATTATTAGCTGGTGATTCTCTTTGATTTATGAGAGAAAATGAGTGTATGTGAGCATGTGTGTGCGTGCATGCAAGAAAAAATGCACACTTTTTTTTAAAAAGTGAGAGATATAGGAATATCCTACAAGCAAAGAAATTAGAAAGTGATGACCTTAAAGCTAAATGGATCCAGTGGCCTTCCCAATAAACAATGTAAGTGGAATGAATTTATGAGTCTCAGCAGGTACCTGAGGTCTTGTAGCAATTGAAACAAAAGTCATCTCTGATTTGACAAATATGGGTCCCCTTGACTGGGGAGATTATTTAACATACCACCTAGCCCTTATAAATGCCTCTGAATGTGCAGAGTACTTGTCAGTAGTGACTGAAAAAGGAGCACAAGCAACAATGGAGATAAATATTTTTCTCAGGACACCATTTCCTATGATTTCCCAGAAACCCCTTTAAGTTTAAAAATGAAAAAAAAATCTATGTCAGAAGCCTCATTTACAAAAAGAAGACAGATCTCAATCGGTTACCCCGGTTATTCTCAATTACTTTCATTGCAATTATTAAGCTATGGTTGACTATGAGCAATCCCAAATGTAATTTGTTCTATATCCTAGGATTTAGATTATATCACAATAAAGAAGAGTTTCTAAGACTATGTAGAGAATGGCAGAATAACTACTTACGCTATAGTTAAGAAAAATGAAATGTATAGATGATTATCCAGTCAGATTTGGAATTGTGTAACCAGCCACTACCAAGAGCTATTGTGCTGAATTCTTAGTGTATTAATTTTGTAGGGCTGCCACATAAATTACCACCAATCAAGAGGCTTAAACAACAAAAATGTGTTTTCTCATATTTCTGGAGGCTGGAAGTGTGCAATCTAGGTGTCAACAGAACCATGCCCTTTATGAAGACTTTAGAGTCCTTCCTTGCCTCTTATTATCTGCTAGTAGCCAGGAATCCTCAGCCTTTCTTGGCTTGTAAAAGCATTACTTACCTCTGTCTTCATAGGATTCTCCTCTATGTCTTCATATCAACTTCCTTGTGTGTATGTCTCTGTGTCCAAATTAACTTCATTTCATAAGGGCACCAGTCATTGGATTTAGGGCCCACCCTTAATCCAATATGTTCTCATTTTAACTTGATTACATCTGTTTTTTGGCAAAACACTATTTTCAAATAAGTTCTCATTCTGAGGTTCAAGTAGAATGAATTTTGAGGTGGCACTCTTCAAACCAGTGCATGAGCTAAGTAGGAGGAAACAGTAAAGCTATTAATAATTTATTTTGTTTCAAAAGACACATTGGGAATTCTGTCCTCTGTAAGACATCAAGGGCATATGATGTTCACAAAAGCAGCAGTAAGACAGGAGGGCTTTTATATTCTACTATATTTGATTTTCTTGGAGGCAATGTAAAGCCATCAAATGGTTTCTAATCAGGGAAGACAGTTATTGATGCTTATTTTAGTAAATTTATTCTCTTGGAACATAATAGTAAAAAAGTAGAGGCAGCAAGTTTGGAAAATTTATTGAAGGCCTTCATGGTAAAATAAAAGAGAGGGCAGTACTTCAAGGAAAATAGAAGCTCAGGGGTAGATATACTTATTAGCAAGATAATTTGAACATTTATCCTCTGCAGTATATATCCTAGAGAGGAGAAATTTGAAAATAGGTGAGAGAAAGTGAATAGGCAATATAAGAACAAAGATACACATGGTTGGCTTACACTATAAAGCAAACAAAATCTTTTTTTTTTTTTATCAGAATGAAGACAATGTCAGAGGGTTAGTGCAGATGCAAATTTTTGTAGGTAAAAGCTGGAGAAATTGAGAGAATTATGCCTTTATGAAACAGGAAGCAAGGCTGAGTGCATAAGTGCCATGTTTAATGTGAGCTAGCCAGACAAAAATGAACAAAGTAGACACAACTCTTGCCAATTTAAGAATTTACAAGTTTGCAGAGATACAATTATAATATAGGTAATTTTAAAAAGTAAGGTATGTCACAGAAATACGTGGCAAGAAGGTAAAATTCAGTTTGAGATAGTCAATGAAGCAGAATTTAAACCGAGACCTAAAGAAGGTATAAGAATAACTATCAAAGCAGTATATGGTATAGGAAAGAGTATTCTAAGATAGGAAACAGCATGACCAAACCCAGGAGAAAATTTATGTGGCAGTTTCAAGGAATTGAAAGAAACTCAGTGTGGCTGATTTGCTAACTCTAAGAGATATATTGAGAAATAATGCTAAAGTGGAAAATAAGCAGACCAGACCATGGACCAGAAAATAAGTGGACCAGAAAGTGTTAGCAGCTAGTTTAAGTTTAGACTTTATTTTAAGGAGAGATGATAAGCCATTTAAATGTTTTATGTAGAACATAAGACTGTAAGATTAACATACTAAGGGGTGGCTGTTGTTGCTTGTATAAAATGTATTAAAGGAGATCAAAAATGAAGTGGGAGGGAACAGTTTGGAGTCTACAGCAATAATCCATGTGAAAGATACTGGTAGATGTAACCAGAATAGTAGACATGAATATAAGAATAGATAAGTTTTAGGTACATTTTTAAAGCAATGGTTTATTTAAGAAATATTTAGGATTAACTTAGGAATTATTTAGAATATTTAGAGCAACAGGTAAGTGAGGCAAAAGAGAATGATGAATCAGATCTCACATTCAGAATTCTGATTTGCACAGTTGATTGATGCTGGAGCCATGCACTGATACATGAAGTTGGAAAGATTATAAACACTACATGAGAAATGTGGCATTTAGGATATATGAGAAATATTCACATGGAGTTTTCCTAAACTCTAGATGAGTGATGTAGGCTGGAGTTAGTATTTTGGCAATTATCTAGAACATGGAAACTTATGTAATGGAAGGGCAGGAAAGAATTTGTAGAGTGATGAGGAAAAGAAGCTAAGAACTGAGCCCTGTTAAGTTAAATATTTAAAGCAGAGTAGATGAAGAAATGAAAGCAAATACATGGAGAAAGATCAAAGTAGCTGAAAGTCTTAGAATGTGTGATTTAATAGCAATAAAAATAGACTTCTTCAAAAACAGGCATGTGCTTAGCTGAAAGGTAAAGTAAAATAATCCATGAGAAATGTATATTTGGATTTTGATACGAAAAAGGAATTAGATGTCAATGGGGGCTAGACTAAAAATGTAAAATTTGAGAAAGTACAGGTAGGCAATTGTTTCAAAAAGTTTGGCACTATAGATTATTTCTATAGATTCATATATATTTGTTTCAGGTGATATCTTTTTCTTTATATATATTAGCTAGATGAAGCTGTTATGAAAGAATGTTTTTGAATTTGATATAGTACTTGTATCCATCCTATTTTATTACACTAATTTATCAATTCTGATTTCTTTCACTTTTCTAGGTATATAGCATGCCATCTAAAAATAATGATTGTATAGTCTTATTAATTCTAATATTTGCTCCTCTTAGTTTCATTTGATAAAGTGCTTCATTGATTATGACTTCAAAAACAATATGAAATCAAAATGAGGAATGGTTTATCCAAGATGCCTGGCTCACGGGCTGATTGATTGTCTAATCTTTGAAGAAAGGAAATTATTGAATGTCCTAATTATAGTCACAAGGCTTTAAGCCTTTGACATATGTAGTTCTTCCCATTTGAGGCACTGTCTGGTTACTGACTCACTGCATTGAGAAGTCAATGACAATCTGTTCTCCCCAGAGACTTAATAATCTGGACACTGTCTTGAGATAACATTTTCCTTTACTTACTGAAAAATTGTTTTTTATTAATTTGCTAAATCATTTAATTTTTTTGAAAAAATTTAATACTATGTAAGAGTTGACAATAGTTATTCCTTTCTCCATACGTCTTCAACCCTCTTCTAGATAAGTTAATTTCAATAACTGAAAATCAAATCACATTTATAAGCATTGTTTACTACAGAGCCAATTAGTTTTTTAAAATTATGTTTTCTTCTTCAAAATTTTTATATCACAATACCTGTTTCACATAAACAAAATGATTCAGGGTAAGTGAATTATTTTCACTTGAGCTCCATGCTTAGCTAAAACCTTGCCACTTGGCTTTTTTCATATGACAACCTCAACATTTTTCTCCTAGAGTTAATAATTATTTATTGTTTGTGATGCTGATGGAATTTAATGATTATTTTTATTCTCTATTTGATTTATCTATTTTAGAATATTTATTATTTCCTTCCTTCTACTAGCTAACGGTTTAGTTGGCTTATCTTTTGCTAATTCTTTAAAGTGTACAATTAGTTTATTCATTTGAGATGTTCTTTTTAATGTAGGCATACACAGCTATACATTTCCCTCTCATTACTGCTTTCAATGTATCCTATGTATTTTAGTATGTTTCATTTTATTATAATTCATGTAAAAGTATTTTCAAATTTTCCTTGTGATTTCTTCTTTGACCTATTGGGTTTTTAGAGTGTGTTGTTTAATTTCTACATATCTGTGAGTTTTCCAGTTTTCCTTATGTCATTGATTTCTAGCTGCATTCCATTGTTGCCTGAAAACATTCTGTATATGATTTCAATATTTCTGAATTTTTTAAGACTTGTTTTGTGCCTGAACATATAGTCTGTTCTGGAAAATGTCCCATCTGCTCTTGAGAACAATGTGTCTTCTGCTGTTGTTAGGTGTAGTATTCTGTACACACCTGCTAGGTTTAATTGGCTGATAGTGTTGCTCAAGTCCTCTATTTTCTTATTGATATTTTGACTAGTCATTCTATCCATTATTAAAAGTGCAATATTGTTTGATGGTACCTACTTACACTGAAAAAACAAAACCCTGTGATATGATGTCTCCAACTATTATTGTACAACTGTCTCTTTATCTTTCCATACATTTTGAGGGATCTATTGTTAGGTCTCTACTGGTGACTCTATTTAAATATAGTTTGTCAGAAGACCATATAACTCCTTATTCTCTGTCTCCCTGCTACTCAAAGTGTAATAAATAGTCCAGCATTTGTACATCCCTGGGAGGCTATCAGAAATAAGGATCTCAATCTTCACTTTGGACCTACTGAATCAGGATCTACATCTTAACAAGATCCATAGATGACTTTTGTCAAAATTCAAGTTTGAGTAGTTTTTTTTTTCTATCCCCTGTTTTTATCATTTTAAATAGTACATATGGATTCCTCATATTTATGTATTAACTTGTAATTTGGTTCATCAATTGTCTTCCTCTAAAACAACATAAGCTCATTGGGAACAGAGCTTCCTTTGTTGTGTTCCTTTCCAAATCACAATGTGTAGAACAGTCTGGTCCATAGTATATGCTTAATAATAATTGTTGAATAACTGAAGAAAGAATGAATGAGTTAAAACATCTCTTGAATGAGTAAAAAGTTCAAATGACCTTCCATTGCCCTTAGAATGTAAGTCTTAAATCTTCTGGTATCTTCTCCTGTCACACTCCTTTTCTCATTATTTCCCAAACACACTGGACTTTTTGAGTTCTTGAATATATCATAATCTTATCTACCTCAGGTCCTTTGGGAGTGATGGTCCATCCCCCTAGAGTACTCACCTCTCCTCTCTTTACAGAACTTATTCCTGTCCCTTATTTAGCTTCAAACAGCTTTTTTGATCAGATCAAACCAGAGTATGCTGTCTATCTATGTTTCCCTGAATTTCTTCACTGCAGATTTTATCTCAATTAAATTTATGTTTTAATGTTGCATCTCCAGCTCCAAAAAAGATGTACTTGCTTAATTTACTAACGTAATAATATTTACTAGGCTAAGAATATATCTTTTATTATACTTTTAAAATTAGAGCTATACTTGGTTTACATTTAATCATATTTTCTGTAACTATTGAGGAATATGTTTATTTTTATTGGTGTGATGAATAATATTTATACATTGTTTTATTTATTTTGAAGTATCCTGTTTTCAGAGTAAATTCTATTTGAATATGATGTACTGTCAAACATTTGCTTAATGACAAGGGTATATTCTGAGAAATGTGCCATTAGGTGATTTCCTCACTGTGCAAACATCATAGAGTGCACTTACACAAAACTAGATGGTGCAGACTACTACACACTTAGGCTATACAGTATAGACTATGCCCTGAGGCTACAAACGTGTTTACATTACTACTTCACTGAATACTATAGGTAACTATAACACACTGGTAAGAATTTGTATACCTAAACCTAGTAAAAATATAGTACAAATTTGGTATTATCATCTTATGGAACCGCTATTGTACATATGGTCCATTGATGACTGAAATGTCGTTATGGAGCACATGACTATATTATAATGTGATTATTAATCATGTTTTCAATTATAAACAACAATTCTAAATTATATTAGCATGACTTGTTTTCTCTTGTTGTTTTCTGTATAAAAATATTTTTTATTTCTCTAAGTAGTAAACACTTATGCATGTACGTATTCTTCCTTCAAATGAATTGTGAAGATACAAATTGTATCTTTTCTTCCAACACCTCCTACTATTTAGCTAAATAGATTTTTAAACATATTTTCCATTACTGTTGGGGAAAATAGTTCATTGTTTATTATTACACAAGTTGAGTTCAAGGAAACTCAGTTTAAATTCCAGCTCCAAAACTAATAGGCAGTGCGATCATGAGTGATTACTTAATTGTTCTAAACTTCTGTTTCCATTTCTGAAAATAATACCTATTGTGTTATATTGTTTTTTAAAAATTCCATGAAATAATACATGTTTGTTGGTTAGAATTTGTCGACAGAGTGAGTAAGCCTTCAATAAATGGGGTGTTGTTATTTAGCGGTGTACCTCAATGGGAAATATTTATGAATTTTTCTAAAACTTTTTTGAGAATGCTCTCTACTTGCACTGCCAAGTCAAACAGAATAATCTGTACTTTCTTATTTCATATAGATCATGACGAACCATGGCTAAGTCAAATAAGCTTTCCAAGTACCTGAATAATATTTTCCTGTGCTCTTTACAAATTTAGACCTCAAATATGAGTAAATCTAAGCATGGTCCTTGGTTAAAAAACAAATGACAGAAAAACACTACACATATGCATTGTAAAACCATGCCTACTTTTGCTTTACTTAGGAGAATGGAAATGTGGAGAAATGTGCTGAAGATGGAATATGGAAAATGTCTTATTTTATCTGGTTCTTATTTGTTCCTTAATTTCATTCTACTCAAGGATGATTATTTGATTATCCTTTCAAGTGTTGATTAGAAAATTTCATCTTCTAGTTTTCATTAAATGAGACTGAAGGATAAAATGACATAGTTTGCTGTGCATCATATAAGTAAATTGTGAGTCTAAGCTATTTGAAATAATTTATAAAATGCTTTTAATGCACTTAGTGTATATTGTATAGTTCAGTGATGCTGCCTTTGTTCTTGCTTCCTTTCCTAATTGAATTAGTGTAGATACTGCAGGCAACTCATGAGTGAAAGGGATCAACGGTATATATTTCTAAATTTTCTGATCAATTGGCCAAATTATCTTTTCATGTTGCATATCATTTCAGTGCTCCACTATTCTTCTAAGAGTTTCCCTTCTCCATCTTGCTATAAATATTGGAATTTTCATCATTTTTTCTTTCTTTTTGGTAGTTTTCTCCCAAAAGGCTAAGCAACTTAGAGTTAGGGATGCAATACAAATCAGAAAAGGGCAAGACAGCTGCTATGAACTATAACACTGTGCACCGGGAATTGTTAAGTTTTCTCTGGGAGAGAGAGGGATTCATTTTTGACATAATGTATCTAATACAAATTGATTATAGAAATGAGTGAAATACCCAGGAATCACTAATGCCTGACTGTTCTCCTGCCCAACTGTGAGTAATTTATTCCTTGGATAGGTGTTTATTCCCTGAGTAAGTGACAGCTTGACCTGATTTAGTAGGAAATCCCATCCTAGTGAGGAGAATCTAGAAATAATTTGCTCTTCTCTCACTGACTCTTTGGTGTACTGAAGGTTAGGGTATTGTCAAAGGTAAACCCACAAAATGTCTTGGTGAGCAGTGTGTCCAAAAACCTACCTTAATCTCTGGTTTCACTTGTATAGATTTTGATGCTTCAGCCACATGAACAATAATCCTTGCTTCAAGCTGCCTTAAATAAGAAAGCTATTTATTATCTCATGTATCAGAAAATCAAGAGGTAGGATGGTTTGGAGGTTTATTTAATTCAGTCACTGTTATCCACAAGTATCCAGGTTATTTTTATCTCTCCACTCTGCTGGCCTCAACATTGGTTTTATCACCAGACATAAAGCAAAGCTACAATACTTTCAGATATCCTATCCAGATACAAACATCATAAAATAGAAGATATAGTATCTCTTAATGAGGATATCACTTTTAATAACGTAAAATATTCTTAGAATCTACTCCAGCAGTCTCCCTCTCATACATCTACTGGTGAGAACTGGGTCATATACCCATTTTTAAATCAAGAGTTAGCAAGAGGAATGGGATTATATTAGAACAATCATGCCCATCGATTGGTCTAATGCTTATTGAATGGTGCTCACCATGCTCCCTTGGACTTAGTGAGTACATATCGGGTAATTCCTAATGAGTGCAAAGTCTTCTATCCTAGATAGTTTTTTCTAAACTTGGTAGAAGCCCTCCTCCTTGCTATGTCAGGAATAACCTTTCCAGCCCCATTCCATCAGTAAAAACCTTCACGGCCCTTTTCATGAAACTAAAAGGGAGTGAGAACAAGAGAACTGTGTGATGAGAGGAAAAAAAAATATTGAAATATAAAGTAACTTATTACTACCTTTTTGAGTGTTTTGTATCTATTTGGAACAATTAGGAAAACTAGTCAACTTTTGCCCTCATTGTGTTTGCTGCTACTTTATGGAAAGGTGAGCAAATGTATGTACATTGATGGATTTTTAAAAAAATATAGAAGGTCATTGAAATGGAATGTTATGATTTCATAAACAGGCATCCAATTATAGTAATACTTTAAATAGAATGATGACTTATTTAAAAATATTTCTTTGGAATGAATAATAATTCTCTGTAATGCTATCCAAAATATGTTTCATGTTATTGCAAAATACTATGTTGCTTTTAAAATACACCAAATTCTGTCTGGGTGCAGTGGCTCACACCTGTAATCCCAACATTTTTGGAGGCCGAGGTGGGTGGATCACCTGAGGTCAGGAGTTCGAGACCAGCCTGACCAATACGGTGAAACCCTATCTCTGCTAAAAATACAAAAATTATCTGGGCATGGTGACATGAACCTGTAGTCCCAGCTACTTGGGAGGCTGAGACAGGAGAATTGCTTGAACCCGGGAGGCGGAAGTTCTAGTGAGCTTAGATCACACCACTGCACTCCAGCCTGGGCGAAAGAGTGAGACTCTGTCTTAAATAAATAAATAAAAACAAAAAAATAAAAAAAAATAAAAGACATCAAATTCTTTCCATTAGTCTCATCTTAAATACAAGTAAGGCTGGGCGTGATGGCTCGTGCCTGTAATCCCAGCACTTTGTGAGGCCAAGGTGGGAGGATCACCTGAGGTTAGGGGTTCTAGAGCAGCCTGGCCAACATGGTGAAACCCTGTCTCTACTAAAAATACAAAAATTGGCTGGATGTGGTGGTGTGCACCTGTAGTCCCAGCTACTTGGGAGGCTGAGGCAGAATTGCTTGAATCCAGGAAGTGGAGGTTGCAGTAACCCATGATCGCACCATTGCACTCCAGCCTGAGCAACAGAGCGAGACACTGTCTTAAAAAACAGAACAACAACAACAATAAAATACAAGTAAGCTCTTTTAAACTTTGAACATTTAATTATGTCTGTAGTTGGGTTTCATAGAAATATTATAAATTTTTTTGGTTACTATATTTCATGAAGTGTTTGGATAATTATCTGGAGGAATTTTCATTCTTTTGTCACTTAAAGGATGATAGAAAATTGTTTAATATTTTAGCAATGTCATTAGGGTGTTTATATTTTTTCATTATCATAAGGATGTCTCAGGGGGTAAGTTATTTTTAAGAGCGCTGTAGAGGTGGGAATTTTTAAGATCTGGATGAATCTTTGCTTCAAGTAGCTTACAGATTGCTATTAAAACATTTATATGTATTTTATATGAGTAATAGATATCATAATTTTGAAGGCTAATAAGGTAGATGGAAATAATATGTGAGGAAAGCTATAATCATTTCTGATGAATTAGACTTAAGAAGAATTCTAAAGTACACTTTAGACTCTGAAGAGAGCTAATCTTCTTATAAAGGAAAATGGACAGATCACATATGGTTTAAAAGGGTATGATACTATTAAAATTAATAAGAGAATTTAGCAATATCTCAGAATACAAAGGAAATATGTAAAAATCAGGTGTATTCTCTATTTTAGAAACAAGCAGTCAGAAAATAAATTTTAAACCATTATTTCAAAAATATCGATGAAAACAAGGAATGCTTAGTTATATTTTTAAAAAACATATGCGAAAAATCTACACATAGGAAATCACAATACATATCTGAGAAAATTTAAAGAAGACCTAAATAAGTTGAAATATATACTATATTCATGGATTATATACTAAATATAAATAAGTTGAAATAAATACTATATTCATAGAAAGTTTGATGTTATTAAAGTGTAATTTCCTTCTAATTCATCTAGAAATAAAACACAATCTCAAAGTCCCAGAAGACTTTTGTGGAAATTAGCATACTGATTCTAAAGTTCATAGTAGAAGTGTGAAATGTTTCTAGAATAGCAAAAACAATTTTGAAAAGATAAAAAAGTCAAAATTAGAGAACTTATGCTACCAAATTTTAAAGTATAAAGCTACAACAATCAAGACACCATGGTACTGGCATAAGTCTGAACATATTAATTAACGAAACAGAATATAAAGACCAGAAAGAGACATTCAAAGACAATCAGTTTTTGAAAAGCCAGGAGAGTACTTTATTAAGAAAAAAATAACCTTTTCAACAAATGGTATATGAACAACTCCATATACATGTAAAAGATAATGACTATTTCACACCATACATAAAAATTAAAATTAACTATAAACGTGGCATGGAGTCTCACTTTGTTGTCCAGGCTGAAGTGCAATGGCATGATCTCGGCTCACTGCAACCTCTGCCTCCCAGGTTCAAGCAATTCTCCAGCCTCAGCCTCCCGAGTAGTTGGAACTACAGGCGTGCACCACCATGCCTGGCTAATTTTTTAATTTTTAGTAGAGACAGGGTTTCACTATGTTGGTCAAACTGGTCTCGAACTCTGACCTCAGGTGATTCTCCCACCTTGGCCTTCTAAAGTTCTGGGATTACAGGCATGAGCCTCCACACCAGGCCATAAACTGTAGCTTTAATAAAGCGTAGGCCTAAACTAAAACTTCTTGAAAAATATATAGAAGAATATTTTTTTTTTTAGCTAGGGATAGGAAAAGGGTGTTCACACAGAATTAAAATATAAATAAATATTTAATAAAGCATAGGCCTAAACTAAAACTTCTTGAAAAATATGTAGGAGAAATTATTTTTCAGCTAGGAATAGGAAAAGGGTGTGTATACAGAATTGAAATATAAATGCAGATATTAAGTACAAAATATAAAATATAAAACCTAAACTTAAAAAATGGACAAATTGATAAAAGAGACCTTCGCAAAATTAAAATATTTCCTCTGTAAAATATATGTTGGGTAGGGGCTTCATTCAAGATGGCTGATTAGAGGCATCTGCTACTTGTCTCCTCCACGAAGAACCAAAACAGCAATTAGATAATAACACTTTGAATATATCATCTAAGGGAACACTAAAATTCAACAGAAAAGTGAAGGGGAAAAACCTAAGGGAAGGAAGGAGAGGGAAGTGAGAGAGCTTGCTAAACCAAGATCAACTGTAAGCCTGGAGATGCTCCTGAATGTGGCTAAAGGGAAGGTGATGGATCCTTAGAGCTCCATAATCCCAATGAAGAATCCTGCAATCCTATCCACAGGAAAGCCCTTCAACCTTCATGGGCCTTGAGACTAACATAAGGAGCTGTCTGGAGACTGCGTGATGAAATTGCTCCAGAGAGGGAGATCACACTGGGCTGCACACACTCCTGAGTTTTAGGCAGCTACTGTATAGTGCCATTTTGTCAGCCCAGCCCACACCAGACTGCATCAGGCCCTGGGCCCAACAGTCCTTGCATATTGTCATTCCTAGAGCCCCACCGACTTCCTACACTTACAGCCACCACCACAGCTGGCTGCTGTCACCCTGGTTGAAGCATGAGACATTGGCAGTAACCCAGCTGCCCCAATGTATTAGTCTGTTCTCACACTGCTATAAAGACATACCTGGACTGGGTAATTTATTAAAATCAAATAGGTTTAATTGACTCACAGTTCCCCATGGCTGTGGAAACCTCAGGAAAATTACAATGATGGTAGAAGGGGAAGAAGGCATGTCTTACATGGTGACAGACAAGAGGGAGCATGTGTGTAAGTGCAGGAAAAACTACGATTTACAAAACCATCAGATCTCATGAGAATTCACTCACTATCACAAGAACAGCATGGGGGAATTTGCCCTCATAATCCAATCACTTCCCTCCCTTGACGTTTGGGGATTATAAGTCCCTCCCTTGACATGTAGGCGTTAAAATTCGATATGAGGTTTGGGTGGGGACACAGAGTCAAACTATATTATTTCACCCATGGTCCCTCCCAAATCTCATGTCCTTTATATATTTCAAAACCAATCATGCCTTCCCAACAATCCCCCAAAGTCTTTACTCATTCCAGCATTAACTTGAAATTCCAAGACCAAAGTTTCATCTGAGACAAGGCAAGTCCCTTTTACCTAGGAGCCTGTAAATTAAAAAACAAGTTAACTACTTCCAAGATGCAATGGAGGTAAAGGCATTGGATAATTGCTCCCATTCTAAATGGGAGAAATTGGCCAAAACAAACGGCTACAGGCCCAGTACAGGTTCAAAATCCAGCAGGGCAGTTATTAAATCTTAAAGCTCCAAAATAATCTCCTTTGACTCCATGTGTCACATCCAGGTAACACTGTTGCCAATAGGACTGTATTAAACTAAAAAAAAAACTTCTCTGCAGCAAAAGAAACAACCAATAGATGAAAGAACAACCTCTTGAATAGGAGGAAATATTTCCAAACTATTCATCTAACAAGGGACTAATATCCAGGACGTACAAATAATGCAAACAACTAAAGGGTGACAAAACAACAACAAATAATGCCATTACAAAGTAGGCAAAGGATATGAATAGACATTTCTCAAAAGAAGACCTACAAACGGACAATAAATATACTTAAAATTACTCAACATTTCAAATCATCGGGAGATGCAAATTAAACCCACAATACAATATTATCTCATCCCAGTTAGAATGGCTATTATTAAAAAGACAAAAAATAACAGATGCTGGCAAGGACGTAGATAAAAAAAAATCCCTATACACTGTCGGGGGGAGTTTAAATTAGAACACTATAAAAAATAGTATGGAGATTCTCAAAAAACTAAAAATAGAACTATCATACAATCCAGCAATCCTCTAGAGAAATTATCCCAATGAAAAGAAATAAGTATATTAAAGAGATACCTCATTCAAGATGGCTAAATGGAGACATCTGACACCCATCCTCTCCAGAAAGAAGAACAAATTTTATGAATAGATAATCATACCTCAAATAGGACATCCAGTAGAGAACATTTGAATCCAACAGAGAACTCACAGGAAAAAACCTGTGGCACAGAAGAAGAAAGAAAGAAGTGGTTAGTTCCCATTCATGGACTGAGATTTCCTCCCATTCAAGAGGTTGTTCCTTCAATCTACTGGTTGTTTCTTTTGCTGTGGAGAAGTTTTTTTTAGTTTAATATAGTCCTGTTTGTCTATGTTTTTGTTTCATTTCCTGTGCTTTTGAGGTCTTACCCATTAAATCTTTGCTTAGGCTGATGTTCTAAAGAGTTTCCCTGTTTTCTTCCAGTACTTTTAAGATCAGCTGGAAGCCCTAAGGGGCTTGTTTTTGTGGGAAAAGGGCAAGTGAGAGAGCTTCAGCGGTTCACATTTTCATTGCGAACTGTCGTGATCCAAACCATGGAAAAGCATCTCTACCCCAACAAACCCTGACAGTAATGTGGATGATGATTTGAAGACCCAGTGAGAGCACTGCAGAAGACAAGGAACTCATGCTGGGTCACAAAACACAACCCCCTCTCCCCATGGCACCAAGACCTGAGAGGCTGTGCCAGTGTGATACTTGGGAGTACAGCCATCATAGGACTACATCCAGCCCTGGGAACCACTATCCCCATATCTCCACATCTTGGAAGCTCCCACTGGTATTCCTCACTGTCCATCCAGAAGGCTGCTGCAGCACAATGCTGGCTAGACCCAAAGGTGCTGTAGGGACTCCACTACTGTAGCCCACAGGGATTACTACTCTCTGGGGAAAGGATGATGAATCATAACAAAAAAGGCAGCCCCTGAGACATTAAAAAAAAAAACAAAAACACATGCTTCCCAGTTCCTGAAAGCTCCCCATCCAGGCCTGTTTGAAGTGTCCACACCCCAGCAGTGCCACAAAACACCACTCTCTCTGGTGGCATAAACTCTGTGCTTGGCTTTGAAAACAGAGGGGAAAATCCCCTCTGAGTGGAGAAGCCAACTGTGTGCTCAGGCTTCCATATAGAGTGTGATCTCTCCTATCCATCTGCATGCCCACTACTGCTGTCACTGTAGGCTAGGGCAAGCGAGCTGGAGGGCTGCCTTTTTGAGGCTGTGAGTGGAGATCGAGACTTACTGGTCGTTGGCTTATTATCCAGGCTCAGGTGCAAAAGAGCAGGGTTCTTCCCACACTTTTCTCTGTGCTGCGACACTGCTGCTGCAGAGCACAGAAGATCTGAGAGTAATGCATTTGCATCTGTGTGGGGCAACTCTGTTCTACAGCCACCAACACCACCAATTCACCCTGCTTGGGACCCGGAGGGTTGTCCCACCACTGCTACTACCACCATGCCCATGCCAGCTTCTGAGAAACCGAAGAACCTTCTGAGCCACCTAGCACACTGTGCAAACCACCAGCCCAAGAACTGGCCTACTGGTAACTGTCAACCCAGGTGCCTACCTACACTGCCTTGGGGCACAAAGATAGGCATGCTCAATCCACCACTGCCAATACTGGGGCCTAAAGACTGGCCCATCTGGCATCCAAGTCCCCAGCACAGCTTCACCACAGCCTCCACTAATATCCCTACCCTTACTTTCCAATGAATCACAACACTATTTTTAGCCAAAGAAATAACATAGACACATGAGTGCATGCACCCTGAATTATAGTCAAAGTCCCTCATCTAACCAACATCACAGATACATACACAGAAAAAGTTCCTCTCTACAAAAGTAAATTCAAGATCAGGAAGAAATGACTGTTACACCAGACATGGAGATTTCAATGTAAAAACATAGAAAACATAACAAAGCAAGAAAATATGACACCTACAAAGGAATACAATAATTCTCCAGCAACAGGTCTTAATCAAATAATTTTTTTGAAATCCTAGAATTCAAATAATTCAAAATATTGATTTTTAAAATGCTCAGAGATAAAAGAGAATCCTGAAAAACAATACAAAAAAAAGCAGAAAGCAATTCAGAATATGAATGAGAGATTTACCAAACAGATAGATACTTTTTAAAGAGAACCAAATAGAAATTCTAGAACTGAACAATTTATTGAGGGAAATACAAAATACATTGGAAATCTTCAACACCATACTAGAATATACAGAATAAAGAATCTCATAATATGTAGATAGTTCATTTGAAATGAATATAGTCAGACAAAAAGAGAAAAATTAAAAAGAATGAGCAACATCTTTGTGACATTTGGGACAACATAAAACAGTTGAATATTGTTTTATATTAAGGCATATGAAATATGAAACAGGCATATGAAAAGCTACTCAAATTATTGACATTCCCAAAGGCAAGGAGACTAAGAAATGAATAGAAAATCTATACAACAAAATAATAGATGGAAACCTCTCACGTCTGGAAATAAATTTAGACATTTCTATATGGGGACCTCAGCAATCCTCAGGCAGATACGATGCAAAAATGTTTTCCCCATGGCACATTATAGTCAGAATGTCTAAATTCAAGAATAAAGAGCAAATTCTAAAAACAACAAAGGTGTCTACCTATAAAGGAAACCTCATCAGACGAACAATAGATTTTTCAATAGCTACTTTACAGACCAGAAGAGAATGGGATGATATATTTAAAGTGCAGAAAGAAAAAAAAATAAAAACCCACCTGTCAGACAAGAATACTGTATCCAGCAAAAATACACTTTAGAGAAATAAAGTCTTTCCCAGAAAAGCAAATGCTAAGGGAATTCTTTACCACTAGACCAATCCTACAAGAAATGAACAAGGGAGTCTTAATCCTGGGAACTAAAGAATGACAATTACCATCTCTATTAGTCTGTTTTGAAGTTCTATAAGAAAATATCTCAGACTGAGTAATTTATAAAGAAAAGATGTTAATTTGACTAATCGTTCTGAAAATTGCACAAGATATACAGTGCTGGCATTTGCTCTGGAGAGGGCCTCAGGAAACCTAAATCACGGCGGAAGGCAAAGGGGGAGTGAGTGTGTCACAATGCATGACAGGAAGCAAGAGAGAAGAGAGGAAGGCATCACACTCTTTTCAACAACCGGCTCTCCCATGAATTAATAGAGTGAAAACTCATTACTATGAAGAGGGCAACAAATATTCATGAAGAAGAAGAATCCATTCCCATCACCCAAACCCCTCCCACTAGACCTCACCTCCAACACTGGGGATTATATTTTAACATTAGCTTCGGAGGGCAAAGGCATCCAAACTATATCAACATCATGAAAACATAGGAAAGTATAAAATTCACTGGCAAAAGAATTACAAAAAGGAGGAAGGGACAAGACTCAAATGGAACCACTACAGAAATCCACCAAACTACAATGAAAATCAGTGAGAAAAAGAAACAAAGAATATATACAATAACCTGAAAACAGTAAATATGACAGGAACAAAGCCTCATATATCAATAATAACCTTGAACATGAATGGATTAAATTATGTACTCAAAAGATATAGAATTGTTGAATGGATTTTAAAAATTACAAAAAAAAAATCATGATTCAAATATTTGCTGCTTACAAGAAATTCACCTTACCTATAAAGACGTATAAACTGGAAGTAAAGAGATGCACAAGCACAGGCAACCAAGGCAAAAATGGACAAATGGGATTACATCCGGTTAAACAGTTTCTGCACAACAAAGCAAACAATCCACAAGGTGAAGAGACAACCCACAGAATGAGAGAAAATGTTTGCAAACTGCCCATCTGACAAGGGATTAATAACCAGAATACATAAGGAGTTCACATAACTGTATAGGAAACAATCTAATCTGATCAAAAAATTGGCAAAGTATTTGACTAGCCATTTGTCAAAAGGAGATATACCAAGGGCAAGCAGACATATGAAAAGCTGCTCAGCATCATTGATCATCAGAAAACTTCAAATCAAAACTACAGTGAGATATTATCACATCACAGTTAATATGGATTTTATCCAAAAGACAAGAAATAACAAATGGCGGAGAGGATGTGGAGAAAAGGAACACTTGTACCTATTGGCGGGAATGTAAACTAGTACAGTCACTATGGAGAGCAGTTTGGAACTTCCTCAAAAAACTAAAGATAGGGCTAGCATATGTTCCAGCAATCTCACTCTTAGTTACACACCCAAAAGAAAGAAAATAAGCATATGGACAAGATATTTGTACTCCCATGTTTATTGCAGCACTATTCACAATAGTCAAGATTTGAAAGCAATGTAAGTGACTATCAACAAATGAATTAATAAAGAAAATTTGGTACCTAGACACAAGGGAGTACTCTTCAGCCATAAAAAAGAATGAGATACTATCATTTGTAACAACATAGATGGAACTAGAGGCCATTAATTGAAATAAACCAGGCACAGAAAGACAAACTTTGCATTTTTTCTCTTACTTGTGGGAGGTAAAAAACAAACAAAACAAAACAAAAAACACTAAATTTTTATAAAACTCTAGAATTGACATATTTAATTAATTAGGAGTATGAGCCTTTATAAAACTCTAGAATGGACAAATTAACTAGGAGTATGGTGGCTACCTAGGACAAAAAATGCAGAAGGTTAGGGTAGAGCAAAAGAAACAAGAAGAGATTTTGCCTTCTCTGATATGATTCAAGTTTTCTTATCAGGCAAATATTATCTGCCAGACTCTCTCATCGTTTAGGATGAGAAGTCTCATTCTCAGGAAGTCTCTGATACATTAATTAATCTGCTATATAAGCTTTCTAGACATATCATAGATGAGTTTTAATTTCAGCAGTGAATGCACATTTAGCTCAAATTGGTAGAACTGCGATCTACCTACATAATAGCGTTTTAATTAAAGGAAACATCCCAGGATAGCTTAAGCATTAGAGTGCAAGGAAACTTACCACATAGTAGGGAGACAAATTCCAGTGAAAAAATGACAATGAGCAAAGAAATTTGTATTATACAAAGGACAGTGTTAGCAAACAGAAGCTGTTTACTCTATTAAAGGAAGCAAACTGTTATTGCAACCACACTCACATTTTAATACTCAAACCTGACATTCATTGATACTGTAACATAAATTTATATCATCAAAAGCAAAGTTCTTGAAATGTTGCAGTTTATGTGAAGAGTAACTTCTGTCTTAATCTCTATGGTATGATTTCTATTGTTTGTATCTATAGTTGGTATTAGTAGATTTTCTTGGATAGAATTTACAGTAGATTCTTGAATGCATAAAATCATTAGAATAACTCTACCTGGAATAACCTGAAATCACATGTCTGCAATAAGATATTCAAATAAATAAAAGTTATATTTAAATTTACAAATGCAAATCTATGTAAGTAATATTAATATGTCACAGGATTTCTGTAGTAAGTACCAAATAAAACTTTTTCTGCCATAATGTACCTTCTAAACCTTTTCTCTGGTACCCCAAATTCGATAAAAGTGCATGTATTTCTTCATTTTCTTTCTGAAATTTCTTTATTGTCTAATTTTATCCTTATTGTCAATATTATTACTTTACCATTTTACTAATTTTGATTTAAGCCACCTTTTATTTTCTAATTTCTATTGTTTTAGTTTCACATATATTAACTTTCTTCTTTATCTTATTATCATCAGTAAAGTGCTCATTATGATATTCTCACCTTCACGTAATTAGCTCTCAAAATTACCCTTGTCTGGCCATTTCTAGCTATAGCTTGCCCTTAACTCTATTCACAGTTATTTTGTATGTTCCTTGTTTTGACCCAATTATTTTTCTTCCTGAAATTCTATCAATGGCAAATTGTTGTCATTTAAATTAAGTGCAATCTTCTGTCAGTAAATGTAAAGAAACTTCTGCACTCTAATACTTTATATCCTATGTCATATTTAACTTTTAAAAAATAAATCCTACTTCAGACACAACTCACCTTGAAGCTCCTTTTGAAGGCAAGCACTCATGAACTGTCTCTTCATCCATCTGGGTCTCCTTTGGGAAGTCATTCCTCATTAGGGCTAATTCCTCATAACATAAACACAGTAAACTGACAGTGCTGATTTGGTCTGTTCAGACTTCGGCTTTCCTTGGCAGCCTTGACAGAAATTCAAACTTTAAGCAGCCTGAGAAAAGCATAAGCAGCAATTTGCAGTTCAATCTGGAAGTAGATTGGAGATTGCTGAAAAAAAAAAAAAAAACTCCTTTATTAAGACTTGATCATGTAAGACAAAAAGATTAGGTCACTTATAAACTTTTGGTTCTGAATTTTTTTCAGTGTATATTCAATCTTAAAGGCAGTGGCCTGACTAATTGGGTGTGACTTTCTTTTTTCTATTTGTCCTCTTTTTCACCCTATAGCCCGTTCTCATCTTTATTCAACAAAATATGGACTAAAAATGTGGCTTTTCTACTATGTCTAGATGTATTTCTGTTTCACTTCCTAAGGAGTGGAAGAATTTTGAAAGCATTTGATATACTTTCCTTTCTCTTCCTGTCATAAATGCAATCATACCCATTATGAACTAAATATTTGTGTCCCTCTAAAATTCATACCCATGTGTGAGGTAATCAAGGTTAAATGAGATTGTAAGGGTGGATCCCTGATCAGATATCATTAGTGTTTTCACAAGATGAGACACCCAAAGAGATCATGTGAGGACATTGCCAGTAAGCTAGCCGTGTGCAAGCCAGAAAGAGAGCCCTCACCAGAAAGGGACCATACTGGCACCCTTATCTTAAACTTCCAGCCTCTGGAAGTGTGAGAAAATAAATACCTGTTGTTCAGGTCACCCAGTCTGTGTTATAATGGCAGCCCTAGCAGATTAAGACAACACCTAAATTCCTGTTGGTTATTTTCAAAAGCATAGTATTTTCTCAGGACCTAACATACCTAACTTTACTCACTCATTCTGCAGTCTGTCCTTATAAAAGGTTCATATACGTATATATCACAACCAGAAAAACTAAGGACATTTAAGTTTCAAAACCCATCAGTCTCTTGATTACTTGGGCTTGGCCACAGAGAGTTTTCCTTCAGCTATTCAGCCTTGTCCATGGGCAGACCTCAGTGATCTACAACATTAAGGTGTGCTAAGCAGACTCAAAGATCCACAGAATTCCTGGCTTTACCACATAGGTGGCAAGGCATCTTACTGCACAGATGACAAAGCGAGGGAAAGGAACTTAAAGGAAAAGAATAATAAACTAAGGGAGAGAAAAAGATGCTATATGGTGAGGGTAAAACTTTGATAATAGTCATACTGACTGGAGTTACACTCGAACCCTAGGCAACTCAGCAACTTGATTCAGCTACTCCTTTGGAAAAATTCTCCTGTCAAAAAGTCCTGGGCATTTTTGAAACCTTGTTATACACATACTCTGCTGGTAAATAGTTAGATAAAAAATAAATTTTATCTAGGAATACAAAGCAAATTAGAATACATTTTGGCACAAATTTCCACAGGGAAAAAAGAAAGCAATATAACAGTCTTAATTCAAATTCAAAGAAGGTTGGAATTGATATAATTTTCCAAGTTGTCTCCAGCAAGCATCACTTCTGGACTGGGAGTATGGAAGAGAACAAGGTGAAGACTATTAAAATGTTTAATTATAATTCACTGGGTTAATTGTTCATTATTCAAGGAAAAGTGAAAACCATCATTTATGCTGCATTTTCTTCTTTCCTCTTCCTGGCTTGCATATAAACTTAGTCTTGGAATAGTATAAGTGAAGCCAGCTCTGAATGTTCACTCTCTATTTAGTATGATCACTCAGAAATTAGGAAGTATTTTCATATGTCATTTCATTACTAGATGAGATGGAAAATTAATTTAGAAACAACAAAAATGCATAAAAAGTTGGATCTATAACTATTTTATTGTGTAAGTTAATTTTTTTAAAGATTAATTTCTTCTATGAATAAACTTTCATAACATATTAGTGTGGCAAACATTTTTATCTGACTTGTATCCAGTGTTATTAGAAGACATTTTTCTGTTATGATTCTTTGTCAATTTGTAATTATATAGTTATATAAAACTTGTTAAATGTTTTTGTCATAAGTTTAGTAAAGCAAAGAATGCAAAAATATATTTTTGTAGTAGCCTTATGTAGTGTCTGGATGAATTTCCTTTTGTTGATAATTTTACAAGGAAAATTAGTTGAAAGAGGACAGACTAAGTGGCAAATATGACATACAAGAATAAACATTGTTAATTGAACTTGTCACTTGAAAATGGTAGCCAAATAAATTTACTTATTCTGTAATGCATCATAAGTTGTGTGTGATCATATTGACAAAAGATATTTTCTGTAAGTAGAAAAGAGCTGAAGGCCCATAGTCTACAGTAAAGTGGATGAGATAAACATTAATTTGTTTTGACAAGAAATATTATATTGCATCAGAGCAGCTCTACAAATTATATATTGCTGTTTACATTGAGACTGCCTCTCATAATTAGATGGTGATGAATGTGTCAATAATAACCAAGTGAAACTAAGGACACATTATCAAATACATATGTCTAAGATCGCAATGTCTTAGTCAAATGGCATCTCATGGGTATAACTCATCAAATACAAATGATAAAATGTCAAAGAACTAAATATCCAAAACATAAATATCCCCAAATTTTCCTGACTTAACAAATTTCTCTAGAAGTGCAATACACTCTTGATTTTCTTCTTTTGCTTGTTTTTGATTTGCTAATCAAATCATATTTTCCTTTCAATAATGAACACACTGAAGGTACACTTAACACAGGAATCTAAGACAACTTTTTTTTCCCAACATCTCCTATGGCCCCATTCCCCCACCCACAACCCAAATAAGCAATTCCAAGAATTGCATTTCACCATGAGGGAAATGGCCCAGGAAATACACTTTTCAAAATCTTCAAGTGTCACTGAAAATTAGAGAAGGGACTATTTGTAAGTCATTTAAAAAAAACTTTCTGCTCCTCATTGTAATCTGAATAAAGACACAGGCCTAACTAAAAAACTATTCAATTCTGAGACAACCAGCATTCTCAGAAGTGAGTAGAAAGAATTGTGTCAAGATCACACTAACCCCCATTTAAAGGATATAGGGCTAGAAAGAAATGTGAGCCATGAGCCTCATGATGAGCCTTAAACCTGGAATCTCGTTCCTATCGCAGATTGGAAAAGTTGGCAGCAACTTCACTGAGGAGCCCTAGGGTTTTTGCAGCAACTATAATAACAGAAGACTTGGAAGTTCTATGGGATTTCTCCCTTAGCGGTAGCAGTGGGCAGACCTCTATTGTAGCATCTGTATAAAACACAGGCAAGATAAAAAACACACACATAAGAAAAGTTTCAGGTTCTATATACCTTCATATTGCACTGGATGTTCTATAAAACTCAATCTAAGAGATAAACTTGCATAAAACATCATCCAGATTAACATAAGAAAAAAGAATTTTAAAAGCACAGAGATGAACAGAGAAGGTGAACAATGTTTGTAGAACAACTTGAAGCCTGAATAGGTCTTCCTCATTTAAATATTGGAAGTACTGTACCGTAGTTAAGAGTATAATTCTGCAGATAAATTATGCTCAAAATCTGGATCTTCCACTTACTAGCTGTGTAATTATGGGGAACAAATTTTATTTAATTTTTGCCTCTGTTTCTTTACATATTGATATCATCACGTCTTTCTTTTCTATTTGTCAAAAAACAAAAGAAAACAAAAGAAGCCCTAAAAACCCACACTGCCTTCTTCTAGGGTTTTTATGGTTTTAAGTCTTACATCAAAGTCTTTAATCCATCTCGAGTTAATTTTTGTATTAGATGTAAGGAAGGGGTCCAGTTTCAGTTTTCTGCATATGGCTAGCCAGTTATCCTAACACCATTTATTAAATAGGGAATCCTCTCCTTATTTCTTGTTTTTGTCAGGTTTGTCAAAGATCAGATTGTTGTAGATGTGTGGTGTTATTTCTGAGGCCTCTGTTCTGTTCCATTGGTCTATAGATCTGTTTTGGTACCAGTACCATGCTGTTTTGGTTACTGCAGCCTTGTAGTATAGTTTGAAGTCAGGTAGTGTGATGCCTCCAGCTTCGTTCTTTTTGCTTAGGGTTGTCTTGTCTATATAGGCTCTTTTGTTGGTTCCATGTGAAATTTAAAGTAGTTTTTTCTAATTCTGTGAAGAAAGTCAATGGAAACTTGATGAGGATAGCATTGAATCTATAAATTGCTTGGGGCAGTATGGCTGTTTTCACGATACTGATTCTTCCTATCCCTGAGCATGGAATGTTTTTCCATTTGTTTGTGTCCTCTCTTATTTCCTTGAGCAGTGGTTTGTAGTTCTCCTTGAAGAGGTCCTTCAGATCACTTGTAAGTTGTATTCCTAGGTATTTTATTCTCTTTGTAACAATTGTGAATGGGAGTTCATTCATGATTTGGCTCTTTGTTTGTCTATTATTGGTGTATAGGAAAGCTTGTGATTTTTGCACATTGATTTTGTATTTAGAGATTTTGCTGAAGTTGCTTATCAGCTTAAGGAGATTTTGGGCTAAGATGATGAGCAATAATGCCATCTGCATACCATTCAGGACATAGGCACGGGCAAAGACTTCATGACTAAGACACCAAAAGCAATGTCAAAAGCCAAAATTGACAAATGGGATCTAATTAAACTAAAAAGCTTCTGCGCACCAAAATAAACTATCATCAGAGTGAACAGGCAACCTACAGAATGGGAGAAAATTTTTGCTATCTGTCCTTCTGATAAAGGGCTAATATCCAGAATCTACAAGAAACTTAAACAAATTTACAAGAATAAAACAACTCCATCAAAAAGTGGGTGAAATATATGAACAGACACTTCTCAGAAGAAGACATTTGTGCAGCCAACAAACATATCACAAAAATCTCATCATCACTGGTCATTAGAGAAATGCAAATCAAAAGCACAATGAGATACCATCTCACAACAATTAGAAAGGCGATCATTAGAAAGTCAGGAAACAACAGATGCTGGCGAGGGTATGGACAAATAGGAATGCTTTTACACTGTTGGTGGGAGTGTAAATTAGTTCAACCATTGTGAAAGACAGTGGGGCAATTCCTCAAGTACTTAGAACCAGAAATACCATTTGACCCAGCAATCCCATTACTGGGTATATACCCAAAGGATTGTAAATCATTCCACTATAAAGGCACATGCACACATATGCTTACTGCAGCACCATTCACAATAGCAAAGACTGGGAACCACCCCAAATGCCCATCAGTGATAGACTGGGTAAAGAAAATGTGGCACATATACACCATGGAATACTATGCAGCCGTAAAAAAAGATGATCTCATGTCCTTTGCAGGGACATGGATGAAGCTGGAAACCATCATTCTCAGCAAACTAACACAGGAACAGAAAACTAAACACCACACATTCTCACTCATAAGTGGGAGTTGAACAATAAGAACACATGGACACAGGGATGAAACCTCACATACTGGGGCCTGTCAGGGGCTGGGGGACTAGAAGAGGGATAGCATTAGGATAAATACCTAAGGTAGATGACAGGTTGTTGGGTGCAACAAACCGCCATGGCACGTGTGTACCTATGTAACAAACCTGCATGTTCTGCACATGTACCCCAGAACCTAAAGTATAATTTTAAAAACCCACATTGTCCATCCTTCATCTGCAACTGAACTATATTTTGTTCCATTTGTTACCTAGCTCCAACTCCTAAAACGATTGCATTTTGTTCTGTGGAATGTGTGGCCCATCAAAACCAGGATCCCTGTTTCTCCAAGCCTTCTAAAGGTGATCTTCATCACAAATGGCATCAACAGAAAACACTACTTGAAACATAGACGGGGGAAAAAGTGGCCCCACTTCCTTCATTGGCTATTTTCCTTTTTTTGTTTTTGGATCCTTTATGCAATAAAATATATTGTAAGGGTTATATCTATTAACTCTGTTCAATTCCTCTTCTACCATTTATGAATCCATTTTAATCTGATTTTCACTGTATCATTCTATTCAGGCTGTTCTTGTCAAAGTTATCAATGACTCAGTATTACTAATTATAATGTTTGATTATCAGTTCACATCTTATTTAATCAATAAGACACATTTTAAACAATTTATCACTCCTTTCTTCTTGACATATTTTGTTTTTCAGTTGGCTCTTGAGACAACATACCCTATTTCCTAAACACACATTTTGTTCCTTCTTTAGTTTCATTCAGGTTTCTGCTTTTATTCCTGAGTCTTCTTATATTTTCTATAAACACATACCATCTTGGTAATTTCATCTGGTATCATGGCTTTAAATATCATCTATATGCCTAAACTCCAGAAATTCTAACTTCTGAAATCCAAATTAATATGTACAACTTTTAATTCAACAATACCCCTTAGATGGCCTGGATACCTATAACTCAAAAGGACCAGATCTAAAATTTGCATTCCTTCCAATTCTTCTTACCTTACAACCTTCCTCAGCAATTGATGGCCACTCCATCGTTCTGTCTTCTTAGCACAAAATACTCATGGGCTTCATTGACTCTGTTTTTCTCAAAATATAGATCTCATTCATATACCATAGATCTAATCCATTAATTAATTAATCATTAATTAATGATATTGGCCATACCATCAAAATATATTCAAAGTCCTATCACTTCTCAATATCTACCGTGCTATCATGTCAATTCAAGTCATTATCTGGATTATTGAATTAGTTGACTAGTATCACTTTGTAAAGTAGGAAGAAAAGTGATATCAACCTGACATCGACTCTTAACACAGTGGCCAATATGCTGCTTTAAATAAATAAATCATATCATGTCACTCTTCAGTAAAGCCCCTGTATTGACTCTCAATTTCATTCAGAGTAAATGTCATTGTCTTGATAATGGCCTAAGTGGCCTCATATTATTCTGGCTGTTTCCTCTTGGACCTTATCTCATACTACTCACCTCCTGCCATATATCTTAAATTGTTAGTAGGAAATAGTAACTCACAAAATTTGGTTGATTACAATCTCAATGGGGAGAGTGAGGGAATTTGGAAGTGGCCAGAAAGAAAAAAAAATGTCTATTGTACATATTCTATGACCAAGCATTTCTACTTGTAAATAACCTTCTTCCAAATGATTGCCATGTCTAACTAAAGAATTCCTGATTAGCTTGATTCGTAGAGATCTCTGGATAACCTACCTAACTCCAATTATATGTATTAAGCTCATAAATTTTCTTGGATGAGGCTGTGTTTGTCTGGGAGTTGAGACATATTGATGAAATCATGTTTATATTTGAGTGAACTCTAAACTGTACCTTGGCATACATATTATGTATTGTGAAAATGAGATCTATGCATTACTTTTGCCCCAGAAAGTTGGCCTTTGGCATATATTTATATAGGCCATACATAGAGAATTCATCTAGCTTTATATCTGAGAAGAAAGCTTGACCTGGGGGTTTGGAGCTATGCTTATAACAGTTCAAGTGTAGTCATCATTTTCACACTGTTATTCCATTAACTGTGTACCTACTGGCTAGATACAAATTCCTGGACACCTGCACCTCTCCTAAAGGACATTGTTTATCTCCCTGCAGATAATTTTGAATGTGCTTTCTTCCTCAGAGTCTTTAAATAAATAAACATATTTGACATACATAGACAGTTTCAGGGCCCAGATTTTCTTTTAGTCCTTTTCTACTATTTACACTTCTCACAATAATTTTCATCAAGAAGGGACTTATGCCAAAATACCAATTTTCTTTTAGTAATTTTCCTCAGGGAATGAAATAGGATAATGAAGAGAAAGGAGATGATATTGGAGAGACTGGTTTAAATGTATCTGTTAAAAAAAAAGGCTAAATTTAGACAAATTATAAGAAAAAATCTATCAGCAGTTTAGGAAGATGATGATTATAAACAACTAATTGGGTGAAGAAAGTTAAAATAAAAAGAAAGGTAAAGGTTTTATGGTGGCTTTGTATGGTATAATGTATTATTTATTAAATACATCTGACAAGAGATTTATAACCAAAATATGCAAGGAACTCAAACAACTCAATTGTCTAAAAACAAACAATCCAGTTAGAAGATGGGCCAGGACATAGGCATGGGCAAGGACTTCATGTCTAAAACACCAAAAGCAATGGCAACAAAAGCCAAAATCGACAAATGGGATCTCATTAAACTAAAGAGCTTCTGCACAGCAAAAGAAACTATCATCAGAGTGAACAGGCAACCTACACAATGGGAGAAAATTTTTGCAACCTACTCATCTGACAAAGGGCTAATATCCAGAATCTACAATGAACTCAAACAAATTTACAAGAAAAAAACAAACAACCCCATCAAAAAGTGGGCAGAGGACATGAACAGACACTTCTCAAAAGAAGACATTTATGCAGCCAAAAAACACGTGAAGAAATGCTCCTCATCACTGGCCATCAGAGAAATGCAAATCAAAACCACAGTGAGATACCATCTCACACCAGTTAGAATGGCCATCATTAAAAAATCAGGAAACAACAGGTGCTGGAGAGGATGTGGAGAAATAGGAACACTTTTACACTGTTGGTGGGACTGTAAACTAGTTCAACCATTGTGGAAGTCAGTGTGGCGATTCCTCAGGGATCTCGAACTAGAAATACCATTTGACCCAGCCATCCCATTACTGGGTATATACCCAAAGGACTATAAATCATGCTGCTATAAAGACACATGCACACGTATGTTTATTGCGGCACTATTCACAATAGCAAAGAGTTGGAACCAACCCAAATGTCCAACAACGATAGACTGGATTAAGAAAATGTGGCACATATACACCATGGAATACTATGCAGCCATAAAAAAATGATGAGTTCGTGTCCTTTGTAGGGACATGGATGAAACTGGAAAACATCATTCTCAGTAAACTATCGCAAGGACAAAATCCAAACACCGCATGTTCTCACTCATAGGTGGGAATTGAACAATGAGAACTCATGGACACAGGAAGGGGAACATCACGCTCCTGGGACTGTTGTGGGGTGGGGGGAGGGGGGAGGGACAGCATTAGGAGATACACCTAATGCTAAATGACGAGTTAATGGGTGCAGGAAATCAACATGGCACATGGATACATATGTAACAAACCTGCACATTGTGCACATGTACCCTAAAACCCTAAAGTATAATAAAAAAAAAATAAAATAAAATAAAAAAAAAAAAAGAAGATGGGCAAAATATCTGAGTAGACATTTTTCAAAAGAAAACACACAAATGGCCAAGAAGTATATGAAAACAATCTTCAATATTCCTAATCATCAGGGAAATGCAAATGGAAACCACAATGAGATATCATATCACCACAGTTAGAATGGCTTTTATCCAAAAGACTGTAAATGAATGCTGGCAAGGATGTGAGTAAAAGGAAAACACTTGTACACTGTCGTTGGGAATGTAAATTAGTACAGCCACTATGGAAAACAGCATGGAGGGTTCTCAAAAAACTAAAAATAGAATGACAATATGATCCAGAAATTCCACTGCTGAGCATGTATCCAAAATGAAGAAAATCAGTATATTGAAGAAATGTTTGCACTCCCATGTTTATTACAACGCTATTCACAATAGCCAAGATATGGAATTAATCTAAGTGCGCATCAACAGATGAGTGGATTTTAAAAATGTGGTATGTACACATTATTCAGCAATAAAAAAATGAAACCCTGTCATTTGCAAGAACATGAATAGAACTGGAGGATATGATGTTAAGTAAAATAAGCCAGGCAAAGAAAGACAAATATCACATGTTCTTAAACATATGTGGGAGCTAAAAACATGATCTCACAGAGGTAGAAAGTAGTATGATGGTTACCAGAGGTTTGGAAGGGGGTGGGGGGAAGGATAGAAAAAGAGAAGTTGTTTAATGGCCAAAACAATACAGTTGTAAAGAAGGAATTATGTTTTAGCATTTGATAACAAAATGCGGTGATTATACTCAACAATAATTTATTATATATTTCAAAATAGCTAGCAAATAATGTTCCCAAGACAAATAAATGATAATTGAGGTGACGGATAAGCCAATTATCCTGAGTTGACCATTACACATTGTATGCATGTATCAATATAGCAAATTTAATCTGTAAATATGTAAAACAATTAGGTATCAATTGATAAAGTTTTATGGTGGATAAAACTTTTTTGATGTACTGTATTGTTTATTAAATGTTAGCTATTAAATATAATGTTTATACTAAAATATTAGTAACACATTAATAACATATTGAAACTATTTCACTCTCCTTAAGGGCATGAAACAGACTGAGAAAACTGATCAGTTCTTACAGATATTCTGCTTTCCAGTGTCCTCTACAGATATTTCCCAAGAGTATAATGAGAAGTGAAGGTCCCCCCAGAAGGCAGAAGCAAAACTATGGAGAACAATCGACTAGACAATTACTCCCAAATCATGGAGAGTCATTTCTCTCCTGGCTCCAATACTTAAGTGATCAAAAACCAGATAGTTTTTTTTTTATATACAATGAATGGGTTGGAGCTTTTTAATACAAGATTCTCAATCTGATGTGACATTAAATGCATAGTTTGTTAAATCAGACTGGTTAGTAAGGGAGGTGCAGGACCCAATTCTTTTCATTATAGCAATGAATTTGGGAACTCATCATGTTTAACATTAAGTATAAAACTTTCTCAAATATTCCACTACAGAAAAATAGAAAATTCTTTTGGAGATAGTGTGAGTATTACAACTGAGGGTATTTTTGAATCAATAAATGATAATTTTGAAAAATTGTGAGGGCTAAACTCATGCTTTTTATTTGGTCTTTGAAATAATCATTGCAAAAATCCCTGCTCATATATTACAGTGACAACATTCTGAATTAACCAAGGATAGTTGTTGTTGTTGTTGTTATTGTTGTTGTGTGTGTGTGTGTGTGTGTGTGTGTGTGTGATTGTCTATTTGCTGGTTTGGGTTTCCCTGAATAGAACCGAATAACAGATAAATATTGTTCTCACATTATGTTCAAAGAAAAATAAACAAAAATAAAGATATTTAAAGGAGTAAGGCAATGGGCTGCTTGTTGTCTTAAACACAGAAGATGGAACAGGATTTACGAAGGTTATAATGATTATCATTTTTATACATGTGTGAAGTTTGATCATCCAAATAATGGCATAAAAGAGGTGATTGAATATAGATATGAGGTTTCAGTTGAGATCCTTAACCTCAGAAATAGTTTTGGAATAAATCATTACAGAAATAATAATTCAGGACATAGAAATAAATAAGGTCCCTCAAGGAACATGGATTTAAAAAAGAAGAGAAGAGGCTGGGTGCAGTGGCTCACACCTGTAATCCCAGCACTTTGGGATGCCGAGTTGGGCAGATCACTTGAGGTCATGAGTTCAAGACCACCCTGGCCAACATGGTAAAGCCCTGTCTCTACTAAAAATATGAAAATAAGCCGGGCATGGTGGCACGCACCTGTAATCCCAGCTTCTCAGGAGGCTGAGGCAGGAGAATCGCTTGAACACAGAGGGCAGAGGTTGCAATGAGCCCAGATTGCACCACTGCACTCCAGCCTGGGCAACAGTGTGACTACATCTCAATAAAAAAAAAAACAAAAAAAAAAACAAAAGCCCAACCAAAAAAAGTCCAAGACCAGACAGATTCACAGCTGAATTCTACCAGAGCTGGTAACATTCCTTCTGAAACGATTACAAGCAATAGAAAAAGAGGGTCTCCTCCCTAACTCATTATATGAGGCCAGCATCATCCTGATTCCCAAACCTGGCATAGATACAACAACAAAAAAAAATTTCAGGCCAGTATCCCTGATGAACATCAGTGTGAAAATCCTCAATAAAATATTGGCAAACCAAATCCAGCAGCACATAAAAAGCTTATCCACCATGATCAAGTCGGCTTCAGCACTGGGATGCAAGGCTGGTTCAACATACACAAGTTAATCAATGTAATCCATCACATAAACAGAACCAGTGACAAAAGCCACATGATTATCTAAATAGATGCAGAAAAGCCCTTCGATAAAATTCAACACCCCTTTACGCTAAAAACCCTCAATAAACTAGGTATTAGTTTATCTCAAAATAATAAGAGCTATTTATGACAAACTCCCAGCCAATATCATACTGAATGGGCAGAAGCTGGAAGCATTCCCTTTGAAAACTGGCACAAGACAAGGATGCCCTCTCTCACCACTCCTATTCAATATAGCATTGGAAGTTCTGGCCAGAGCAATCAGGCAAGAGAAATAAATAAAGGATATTCAAATAGGAAGAGAGAAAGTCAAATCATCTCTGTTTACAGGCGATGGATTGTATATTTAGAAAACCTCATCATCTCAGCCCAAAAACTCTTTAAGCTGATAAGCAACTACAGTAAAGTCTCAGGAGATAAAATTAGTGTGCAAAAATCACAAGCATTCCTATATACTAATAATAGACAAACAGAGAGCCAAATCATGAGTGAACTTCCATTCACAATTGCTACAAAGAGAATAAAATACCTAGGAATACAACTTACAAGGTACGTGAAAGACCTCTTCAAGGAGAACTACAAACCATTCTCAAGGAAATAGGACACAAACAAATGGAAAAACATTTCATGCTGGTGGAGAGAAAGAATCAATGTCTTGAAAATGGACATTCTGCCCAAAGTAATTTATAGATTCAATGCTATTCCCATCAAGCTACCATTGACTTTCTTCAATGAACTAGAAAAAACTACTTTAAATTTCATGTAGAACCAAAAAAGAGCCTGTATAGCCAAGACAATCCTAAGCAAAAAGAACAAAGCTGGAGGGATCATGCTACCTGACTCCAAACTATACTACAAGTGTACAGTAACCAAAACAGCATGGTACTGGTACCAAAACAGATATATAGACCAATAGAACAGAACGAAGACCTCACAAATAACACAACACATCTACAACCATCTGATCTATGACAAACCTGACAAAAACAAGCAATGGGAAAGGATTCCATATTTAATAAATGGTGCCGGGAAAACTGGCTAGCCATATGCAGAAAACAGCAACTGGACCTCTTTTTTACACCTTATAGAAAAATTAACTCGAGATGGATTAAAGACCTAGACATAAAACCTAAAACCATAAAACCAGGAAACTTAGGCAAAACCATTCATGACATAGGCATGGGCAAAGACTTCATGACTAAATCACCAAAGGCAATTGCAACAAAAGCCAAAATTGACAAGTGGGATATAATTAAACCAAAGAGCTTCTGCTCAGCAAAAGAAACTATCATCAGAGTGAACAGGCATCCTACAGAATGGGAGAAAATTTTTTCAATCTTATCTATCCAACAAAGGTCTAATATCCAGAATCTACAAGGAACTTAAATTTATAAGAAAAAAAACAACCCCATCAAAAAGTGGGTGAAAGATATGAACAGACACCTCTCAAAAGAAGACATTTATGTGGCCAACAAATGAAGAAAAGTTCAGGATTACTGGTTATTAGAGAAATGCAAATCAAAACCACAATGAGATACCATCTCACACCAGTTAGAATGGCAATCATTGAAAAGTCAGGAAACAACCGATGCTGGTGAGGATGCAGAGAAATAGGAATACTTTACACTGTTGGTGGGATTGTATATCAGTTTAACCATTGTGGAAGACAGTGTGGTGATTCCTCAAGTATCTAGAACCAGAAATACCATTTGACCCAGCAATCCCATTGGGTATATACTCTAAGGATTATAAATCTATGCTATACTACTATAAAGACACATGCTCATGTATGTTTATTATGGCACTATTCACAATAGCAAAGACTTGGAACCAACCCAAATGCTCATCAATGAAATACTGGATAAAGAAAATATGGGACATATACACCATGGAATATTATGCAGCCATAAAAAAGGATGAGTTCATTCACGTCCTTTGCAGGGACATGGATGAAGCGGGAAAGCATCATCCTCAGCAAACTAACACAGGAACAGAAAACCAAACACTGCATGTTCTCACTCATAAGTGGGAGTTGAACAATGAGAACATCATGGACACAGGGAGGGGAATATCACACACAGGTGCCTGTCAGGGAGTGGAAGGCAGAGGGAGGGAGAGCGTTAGGACAAATACCTCATGCATGCAGGGCTTAAAACCTAGATGATGGGCTGATAGGTGCAACAAACCACCATGACACACACATACCTATGTAACCAACACATGTGCACAGTAAGCACATGTATGCCAGAACTTAAAATAGTTAAAAAAAAAAGTGAGAGAGAATCCAAAAAAAGGAGAATCAGAAATGCCATTATTTGAGTGATAGCCTGATATTAGAGAAGCCAACAAAATACTTTGAGAACTGGACATCAGAGTGTGCTGTCATAGAAACCAAGGAGATAGAATTTAAAGAAAAAAGGAGAACTGAAGAATTAACAATTTGAAATATCACAGATAGTTAAAGGAAAATGAAACTGTGAGTGATCCATTATATTTAATATCAAAGAGGTCCTGGGTGAAACTGATGACGGCAATTTTCTTGAAGTGATGGAGACTGATGCCAGACTATGAAAGGTGGAGAAATTATCAGTAGTTCAAGAATGGAGAAAGTGATTGTAGATTTTTTTTTAAATATTGCTTTAAAAATAATATTGTCAGGTATTGGTAGTTGACCAGATAAAAGTGATTGTAGGCTTTTAATAATAATATTTCCAGAGAGAGGAAAAGTAAAAAAAAAAAAAAAAAGAAAACATAGATTCAAATAATGCCATCTTTTAACCTTTACTCTTTCAGACAGGGCAAACTTGAATATATTTAAATATTGATGGAAAGGGCATATGGAGAAGAAGAAAATTATGAGACTTGATATGTATTAAAGTATACTTATTCTTTTTTTTTTTTTTTGAGACGGAGTCTCACTCTGTTGCCCAGGCTGGAGTGTAGTGGCGCAATCTTGGCTCACTGCAAGCTCCGCCTCCCGGGTTCATGCCATTCTCCTGCCTCAGCCTCTCCGAGTAGCTGGGACTACAGGCGCCCGCCACCACGCCGGGCTGATTTTTTTGTATTTTTTAGTAGAGACGGGGTTTCACCGTGGTCTCGATCTCCTGACCTCGTGATCCGCCCACCTCGGCCTCCCAAAGTGCTGGGATTACAAGCGTGAGCCACCGCGCCTGGCTACTTATTCTTTTAATAAGTATCCATATGGGATACTTTATTCAAAAATGGCATTCATTTGGGTGGATAGAATTAGCACACAGTGCAAGCAGAACATTAAACTATAATTACCAGAATAGGCATAAATGCAGGTTTGCTGGCAGGATATTGAGAGAGTTCTCTTCTCTAAATATTTTATCTGTATATAGTACAGGTGAGGTATTTATGATGAACAACAGCAGTTGAATTAATGTTTGGGGAAAGCGAATCTCACAACAGACAATTTGGAGTAGGAATGAAAGACATGGAAATCAAGGAAGGATTTTCTGGCATCATGGAGGGCTCACTTTAGTACAATGGGCGAGAATATTAGTGACAATAATGTGATGGCATGACTATCTCCAATAGTGTTCAGCAGCTTGGATAGGTCCTGGGAAAATTTGGATAGATCTAAGGTTGTGGCTTTGTCAGACAAGTGAGACAGGAAGTTCATGGGGGAACAATTAGGTGATTTTGGCCAGAGGGTGGTAAATGGTGGCCCATTCACATAAGGGAATAAATTGAAGACAAAGAGTTTTATTCTGTAGAAAGCAAGCAGAGAAATAAAAGGAATAGAGATCCCGCTACTTAGAAGAAGACAAAGATGAAGATGAAGAACAAAGAGGAGGAGATGGAGGAGGGAAACAAGAAGAAGTGAAAAACAAAAGTCAGTTGTAGTGAAAGCAATTGGACAAGAAATATGAAGGGAGAACTGATGTGGAGAGAGTGCACAATGTCTGAATTTAACATTTTTCAGGTGGCTCAGAGATTTAGCCATTGGTGAGGGTAACAAAAGTGCTGTGTGGAAGACCAGTTTCCTGCAAATGAGACAGTAATGTACTGCGACTCTAAAGTACCATGTTCCCTGGACTATTTATGTGTCTTAGGGAAGATAAAGGCAAGCCAGAAAACTGGTGAAACCAAAAGTTAGAAGTGCGGTGTCTAATGTCTGGAACTGGGAGCCAGACAACAACTGCTTAGGATGGGATTAGAATGTTCTTTGAAAGCATCAGAAGACCCCTGGCCTAGACTAAGCAAAAGGAGAATTATAAGGACATAGAAATGTCTTCTCTAATGAGAAATCAAAGCTATAGTGAGAGACTCAAAAAGGACCAGGAACTAGAAATGATCATGTCATTTGGAATTGCCTCTATACCTTTCATACCCTCCTGTTTGTGTGTCTTTTTTAATTCTCTCCATGAAGGCTGTGTTTCTCTAATGTTTTTATCTAGAAAGAGTTGACAACTTAATATCACCTATAATCAATAAATTAGTCCTAAGCAAAGGGGAGCATTGTGTGACACAGAAATCTCTCTTTAAAAGAAGTCTGAAATTTTTTTAATTCAAAGCCAAGTTTGAAATAAAATTGTTTTTAATTTCCAGTGGAAAGAGTAAGAAGAGTTGAAACAAAGGGATTAGTATGCTACTAAAGCTGTGGGGGCCCTGGGAGCATTTGTGATATCGTGTGAGGTGACAATGAAATGAGAGCACTACAAACATACTGAATGTGGAAGAAATACACCTTTATAGAAGGGTATATGTGCAAATTCCACCAGATGGCAAAGAGCTATTTCAAGGAAACTTGTCTGTAGTTGGCCTCAGATTCAAGCAGGAAATAGGTCACTTCTCTAAGAATTCTTAGCAAAAGCTCCACTGGCCTCACAGACATGTATACACTTCCTGTATTATACAGAAAATTCAAACTAATAGTTAAAATAGTTATGGATTGTTATCTTACTAGGCAGCTGCATGAAGTAAAAACCCATTCTCCCTAGAGAAACAGATTTTAGTACTCTTAGAATTCCTACAGATAAAGTGCAACTTAACATGGAGTCAGGATAAAACGTACAAGAAAAAGTAATACCCCATGAGGAAGAGTCACCAGTAACTCCCTCAAATAGCAGATTCAGATTTACAATGACTTCATATATTAAAATTTTCAGACATATAATGCAGTGATTTTTTTTTAAGTAGAAGAAACTGGAAACAAACAGAAAATTACTGGCTTTCCAAGGCGGCTAACATGATTGAAAAAAGAACAATTTCTAGAAACAGTAAATGCAATCACCAAAGTTAAAAACCCACACAATAGGTTAACACAGAATACACATTGTTATGGGGGAAAACTTGTGAACTGGAAAATAAATCTGAAGAAATTACTGCTAAGCCAATTCAGAGAGACAATGAAATTAAAAAATATATGAAAGACATGTTAATACATACGAGAGGCAAAATGAAAACATCTAATTTGTCCTGCAAAAATATTTTAAAAGGAAAGCAAAGATGGAGGACTCACCCAACCTGATTTCAAAACTTATTGTAAAAACACAGTAAATAAGACAGTTCGATAATCACAAAAAGACTGATATTGAAATCAATGGAAAATAATAAAAGAAAAAGGTGAACACACATATAGATCATTTATTTTCAAACATGTTGTAAACATTGTTCTGTGAAGAATGGTCTGTAAAACAAATTAAACCAGACAATTGTATCAAAAAAAAGAACTTCGTACATCATGTAATATAAAAAAAAGAAATAAAAATATAAATGAATAAAAATAGAGTTAAACTTAAAACTCTAAATCTTCTTGCAGAATAAATTGTTGTTACCTTGGGTTAGGCCAAAAACAAATCACTAAAGAAAAAAATTAAAAATCGTACTTTGTCAAAATTAACAACTTCAGTTTTTCAACTTCAGTTTTTCAATCTAAGTGTTTCACCTAACAGATTGAAAAGACAAGATATAGATCAGGAGAGAATATTTGCAAATCATGTATCTGATAAAAGACTGGTATATGAAATATATAAAGAGCTCTCTAAAGTGAATAGTAAGAAAACACACAACATAATAAAAAGAATGGGAGAAAAGATCTGAAGAGATACTCCAACAAATAAGATATATAGATTATAAATAAACACATGAAAAGGCACAAATTAAGACCACAAAAAAGATGCCACTATATGCTTCAGAAAATGGCAAAAAAATAATGCAAACTGATAATACTAATTGTTGGAAAGGATCTGGAGCAACAGGAATTTTCACACATTGCTAATTAGATTGCAAAACTGTGCAACTACTTTATAAGCAGTTTGGCCTTTTCTTTGAAAGTTAAGCATACATTTACTACATGACTAAAAAATACAGCTTCTATATATTTACCCAAGTGAAAACAAAACATATTAGCACAAATCCTGTTATGAACATTTTAATAAAAAAGTATACATAATGTCCTTCAATTGGTGAATGGATAAACAAATTGTGATATATTTACATAATGGGATATTGTTCAGTAATAAAAAATAGTACTAAATACTGTTACATGACAACATGGATGACCCTTCAGTGCATTATGCTAAGTGAAAGTACTAATCGCCAGACTCAAAAGGCTGCATACTATAGATTACACGACATTCATTAAAGGCAAAAATGAAGATCAATGACTGCCAGCGGTTGGAGGTTTGGGAAAGTTAAACTATGAATAGGCACAGAATTGAGGAGGGTTAATAGAGCTATTTTATACTTTGATTAAGGTGATAGTTACACAAGTGTGGGCATTTGTTAAATTCACAGAACTCTTCACTAAAATGGCTGAATTTTACTATATTTAAATGATATCTTAATAAATGAAAAACAATTGATAATTTTTATAGTATTTAGGTTTAAGTACACTACAATGTCATGGTTTTTCAACCATTTGACCTATAAAAATGGCAATTTTATATGGTTAAACCTAAAGCACTTTAAAAATTTTAATGCAGTTAGATCATACTTTGAGAAGAAATTGGAGTCCATAATGGACTCTTTAATAAAAGAAAGACTAAAACTTCAATAATTAAACTTCTTATTTGATAAATTAGGTTAAAATATGAATAAATCATTGAGTGCCAATATGGATAAATTTGATATCTCAAAATAACTACTCAACTAAAAACATTTAAAATATGAAAAAATAGCCTGTATTCCATGGGGACTTTCTGGGAGAAAATATATGTGTCAAGTGAAATTCATAATATATGATTTTCTTAAATATATAAATAAGTTCTGCAAATCATGAGAGAAATTTAAACAAGTAGAAAATGGTATACAATTGCAAACTGACAATTTGTAGAGGTAGAAGCATAAATGGGCAATAAAGCATGAAATACTTTTCTTGATATGAAATAAGTAAGTGCAACTGAAAACTACACAAATTTTCCTTCTGGATATGACAGAATGTCTTGTAGAAGATCAACACTTCCGTCACAAACAGAATTTTAAAAATCCTTTGAAGTCACAGAAGAGCTGCCGAGGCAGCCCGGGCTTGATGAGAAAGGATCCTTGAGAAAATGCAAGTGTGTGTGTATGTGTGTGTGTGTGCGCGTGCTTGTGAATGTGGGTGTGGTGTATGAAGCATGACCTATTGCCATCACTTTTGCCCTTGGATCATTTGATGATTTTAATTATGGTAGGGCATCAAACTGAGAAGTCAGACAAAAGACAGTGGAGCTTTTTGCAATCTATGTGAATAGAGACATAAAAATTAGAGTTTGGGTCTATGAAAGCAGCTAAGAGATTTGGGCCCAAGATCCCAGGGAGAAGGGAAGTGTGAAGATATTGAAAGTCTCAAATGATTCAGAGTTTCTTTTTTTTTTTTTTTTTCAGTTATGCAGTGTAAGCTTAGGTGCTAACATGAATCACCAACTATTTAATTAAAAAAACCTTATAAGGACAGAATAATTTTCAAAATAAAATACTGAAAATTATAAAATAATAACCTAGAGAACTAGCTGTAAGCATAAGTTATCTCTGTAGGTCACATTATACTGCGATTAAAAGAGCTGATAATATATTTAATGTGTCCTTAAGATAAAAAGTTATTAAACCATTTTATTAACTAAGCTATAAACAAGGAACTATTAAAAATTTATATTTTGCTAAAACTAAATGTTTTAGTAAGTGCAAGTCATTGCTAACTTCTTTAATTAAAAAAAGGTTTTTCATGGATTTCAACTTACCCTGAAATAGTAGAAACACTAACAAAGGCAATTTGGCAGGGATTTCTTTTTACTGAGACAGAGATAAAAACTAACATGAATAAATGGTCTATGATGTTCCAGACACTGGTTGACAAATATTAAGGCTATCATTACTACAATATTTGGATGAGGGACTTGGCATTACCATCACAATTATTAACAAATCCGTTTTCTTTTCATTTGAGCACAAAATTAAACCATGTGTCCTAGTCCTTTTGCATCTAGCTGGTGCCAAATGAATAGGTATCCCCCCCAAAATTTAAGGTAAGTGATCTAGGTCAATTGCATTTCAGAGCAATGGAGAACAGATATGCCGGCCTTCTTTATCCTCTCTCTTTTTGCCCTTCTTCATTCTTGATAATGCTAGGAAAACCTTAAAGCCACATATAAATGTCCAATGGAAGCCGGCCCTCTGAATGAGTATGAAGACATAATGTTCCCACGTGCTCCATAGCTCCATAGCTACTTTTCTTTCTTCTTTCTTCTCTCTCTCTCTCTCTCTCTCACACACACACAGACACACACACACACACACACACACAAAGAATCAACCTTCAATGGATGCTTATGGAAATAAGCGATAAATTTTATTTCTAAATAAAAGTAACTGAATCTCTGGGCTTTATCTAGCAGCTAGGATTGTTTACCCTAACTAATAGAAGGAAAATAAAGTTCTGAGAAGCTAGGTAACAGAAACTTGAGTTATCTTAATCATTGGGTTATTGGATTATATTCTTTGTGGTCAGTTAAGTAATTATTATCTATAGAACTGATGACTTCTTATTGAGAAATGCTTGTAGAGAAGAATCCTTAATAATATTTCTTGTTATATAAAAAGCTCATTAATCAATGCTTCATTTTCATGTGTAAATTCCACTAACAACGAGGAAAGGGGCAATTATTAAAGTGTTAGAAATTATTAAAGGTCTATTCATAAAGTATTTTCAAAATGTCACTTAGATAAATCCTGCACATAATGAATAAAGCACAAATATCTTTCTTCATCTAAATGTGATTGACCTTTACAATGGCAACAGAAATTCTGAGACAAGTATTGTAAGGCTAATTTTAAGTAGCTATAAGATTATGCAACATTTGCATAAAATGATATTTTTGTATTAGATTCACATGTATGACCTCATTAGTTTTGCATTTCAGGTCATTGATGCATTATTTTATATATTTTAAAAAATATTCCTTGTTTAATGAACTGTAAAGTGATGAATCTTTGCTAAACCTAAACCTGGAAGATAAGAAAATTAATTTCATTTTCTTCTTCTATATTATGCATTTAAGGCTGTCCAATGTCACCCAATACTCTACTGTAAAAATGAAAACTCAGGAGGTCACATATACATTCAATAAAAACCTGGGATTTTAAAATTTAAATCTGTTGACATATGCTTTTGCAGAATTTTTAATAATTATAAAAGAGGCTTTTTTTTGAAATTGTGAAAAATTTGTAATATTTTTATTTTGCTTTATATTTGTTTATAATGTTGATTGGAAAACAGTTTTTCTATAGATGACTTTCTGCAGGTTAGTCTCTAACCAAGTTGCTGGGAAAATTCAGAGAGCTTGCATTTAATTCCCAAGGCAAGCTTTATGCTATGATTTCTAGTTTTAACAAGTTTAGACTGGAAAGAACAGACATAGCCCTTAAGGAAATCTAAACCTGTTTCTCGTTTAAATGTCCAGAAATGAACATAATTATTTAGAGAGAGGGAAAGTGATATACATTTTTTCCTAGTAGAATATTAAATCATTGTTTGGATAATTGTAGTCTTGGAGAGTAAGATACTTGAAGCTGAAGCCCAAAGTCCTATGAATAAGAGATGTCAGTTGGAGACTACTTCCAAGCTTGTTCCCTCATAATGACAAGTTGGCTTCATGAAACTCCAAGAATTATCCCCTTGGGGTAAGGGGTTGAGTAACCAGAAATTGAAAAATAAGTACAATAGTTCCTTCTCTCCATTTTTTAAATTATTAAATATTTACGAGAATGCTTATAACAGATATATCCCACAGTACTAAATGGTAAAAATCTTGTCACCTGTCCAATCTTAACTTAATCACCAGTAATTAGAGTAGGATTAATATTACATGACTGGCTTAGATTAATAAATGTTTATCCCTGAGGTTTGGAAGTTGCCAATCTCTCTTGAAGTTTACAGATTCCTAAAGCCAAATGCAAGTGTGATCCATTAAGGAATACAAGGAATGATTATAATGCAGCAAGCAGCATTGTCCACCACAATATGTAATCAATATTGTCTGAATAGATAATCTGGCATTTGTGAAGGATGCCACGATTTTGTATATTATCGTTTCTTGGTTAGTTTAGGTTTTCTTTACTTTTTTAAAGAGCAATTAAGTATTCAAAAGAGGCTTTTGAATTGGATTATAGCTGATATTATTTGAATGAAGCATTTGATTTCTCGTTGAATTGATTTAGGAGTAGCCTAATTCAGACTAATTAATTAGATGCAGCTTCTTCCCCCTGCATTTTACTCATCAACAAATAGAATAATTCTTTAAAATTATTACTAGTAATGTTAGAGAGAAATGTATATAATGAATATCATAAATATGTCTTCAATTGACTTAATGATAGTTTTGCATCCAGAAAAATGGTAATCTCGTTAGAGAGTGCCCTAGGCTTGGTTCAGTTACTGAACATTGGCAATCAATAGAGTTGTTGTAACAGAGATTGCTAGTTGCAATTTCAATACTCATTCTTTTTTTCTTAGAAGCAAAAATGAAAGAAAAAAGAAACAGGAGGCTGGGCGCGGTGGCTCACGCCTGTAATCCCAGCACTTTGGGAGGCCGAGGTGGGCGGATCACAAGGTCAGGAGATTGAGACCATCGTGGCTAACACGGTGAAACCCCGTCTCTACTAAAAATACAAAAAATTAGCCGGGCGAAGTGGTGGGCGCCTGTAATCCCAGATACGTGGGAGGCTGAGGCAGGAGGATGGCGTGAACCCTGGGGGGGCGGAGCCTGCAGTGAGCCGAGATAGCACCACTGCACTCCAGCCTGAGTGAAAGAGCAAGACTCCTTCTCAAAAAAAAAAAAAAAAAAAAAAAAAAAAAAAAAAAAAAGGAAACAGCAATAAAAGAAAGGAAGAATGAAGAGAACAATACAAGAGCTCAGTTAAAGTCTACATATCCCTGCCTATACTGCAGCTAACTATTCACAAGTGCCCATGTAAAAAGGTTCTGGCTCATGGTACAAGCAAAAATGATTTGGGGGAATAACAGAGAACCCCTCAAATAGGGACAAAAAGGCTTTGGAATGGCTTTTTTTAAAAAAGCTTTTATTTTATCACTCTTATCAAACACACATCAGAAAGCATACACAACAGAGACATAGATCAATGGAACAGAACAGAGACCTCAGAAATAATGCCGCATATCTACAACTATCTGATCTTTGACAAACCTGACAAAAACAAGAAATGGGGAAAGGATTCCCTATTTAATAAATGGTGCTGGGAAAACTGGCTAGCCATATGTAGAAAGCTGAAACTGGATCCCTTCCTTACACCTTATACAAAAACTAATTCAAGCTGGATTAAAGACTTAAATGTTAGACCTAAAACCATTAAAATCCTACAAGAAAACCTAGGCAATACCATTCGGGACATAGGCGTGGGCAAGGACTTCATGTCTAAACCACCAAAAGCAATGGCAACAAAAGCCAAAATTGACAAATGGGATCTCATTAAACTAAAGAGCTTCTGCACAGCAAAAGAAACTACCATCAGAGTGAACAGGCAACCTACAGAATGGGAGAAAATTTTTGCAACCTACTCATCCGATAAAGGGCTAATATCCAGAATCTACAATGAACTCAAACAAATTTACAAGAAAAAAACAAACAACCCCATCAAAAAGTGGGCAAAGGACATGAACAGACACTTCTCAAAAGAAGACATTTATGCAGCCAAAACACACATGAAGAAATGCTCATCATCACTGGCCATCAGGGAAATGCAAATCAAAACCACAGTGAGATATCATCTCACACCAGTTAGAATGGCCATCATTAAAAAATCAGGAAACAACAGGTGCTGGAGAGGATGTGGAGAAATAGGAACACTTTTACACTGTTGGTGGGACTGTAAACTAGTTCAACCATTGTGGAAGTCAGTGTGGTGATTCCTCAAGGATCTAGAACTAGAAATACCATTTGACCCAGCCATCCCATTACTGGGTATATACCCAAAGGACTATAAATCATGCTGCTATAAAGACACATGCACACGTATGTTTATTGTGGCACTATTCACAATAGCAAAGAGTTGGAACCAACCCAAATGTCCAACAACGATAGACTGGATTAAGAAAATGTGGCACATATACACCATGGAATACTATGCAGCCATAAAAAATCATGAGTTCACGTCCTTTGTAGGGACATGGATGAAACTGGAAACCATCATTCTCAGTAAAGTATCACAAGGACCAATAACCAAACACTGCATGTTCTCACTCATAGGTGGGAATTGAACAGTAACTCATGGACACAGGAAGGGGAACATCACACTCCAGGGACTGTTGTGGGGTTGGGGGAGGGGGGAGGGACAGCATTAGGAGATATATACCTAATGCTAAATGACGAGTTAATGGGTGCAGGAAATCAACATGGCACATGGATACATATGTAACAAACCTGCACATTGTGCACATGTACCCTAAAACCTAAAGTATAAAAAAAAAAAAAAAAAACAGTGCATCTTATGGTAAGTTTACAACAAAGCTGAACAAGGCAGTTCTGTTTACAGAAAAAGTCTTCAGCAAAAAAGTATGCAATATAGTCAACTGAAACACATTGTTCATACTTTTTAATGAGAACTTTGAAGGCCAAAGTGGAGAAGGGTTCCATGTGAACAGCAGTTGAACGTGGGACAGTCAGTCCTGAGAGAAGGGTGAGCGCCATTCCGATGTAATGGCTTTTTAAACAAGTCTTTATTCTGCTTTTTGGTAGTCAATGTATATGTGGTGGTTGGAACTGCCTCTGCTGTCTGAGAACTTAGGAGTTTGTGAAGATAAATGACAAAGACGTGGAACATAAAGATAAATGGGACACATCTGCAATGACACAGATGAACCTGCAGGGCATTATATTAAATGAAATAAGCCAGGCACAGAAAGACAAACACCACACAGTCTCATTCACATCTGGAATCTAAGCAAAATGTTAATTTCACAGAACTAAAGAGCAGAATGGTGATTACCAGGGGCTGGGGCAGCTAGGGCTGTAGGGGAGTGGAGAGATGTTAGTTAAAGAGTACAAAATTTCAGTTAAATATAAGGAATACATTCAAGAGATCTATTGTACCACATGGTGGCTATAGTTAATAACAACATATTGTATCCTTGAAAGATGCTAAATGAGTGAAGGAGCATTCTCACCACAAAATTGATAACCAAGGAAGGTAATGCACATATTCATTGGCTAAATTTAGTCACCCCATAATGTAAATATACTTCCAAACATCACATTGCACATGATAAACACATAGAATTGTACCTCGCAATTAAAAGTTTTAAAACAATATAAGAGATAAATGGAACCCAATAACAGTGGACCCTACATGAGCCCCAGCCTGCCCATATGAAGACATTTTTTTATCTAGACACATAAGCAAACAGATATCTTTTAAGTTATTTCTTGTCTCTAGTCATAATAGATAAATACACTTCTTAGCTATGTTTCCTGAATCCATAGGAAGGTACCATGGAACAGATAATTATTGTATTAATAATAATAGCAATAATGACAAAAATAAACATTGCTGTGAATCACTTTACCAAGAAATACAATTAATAATCCTTCATTTTACAAGTTCATGGGAGGGAAATAAAACCCTACAGGCCACTTATAACTGGCATTTGAAAAGACTTTAGAACTTGGATATTTATAATGTTTTCAATTATTTGTTTTGAACTACTCCAAGTTCTAGAGTCTTTTTGAATGCCAGTTATATGTGACCTACAGGGATTTATTTCCCTCCCATGAACTTGTAAAATGAAGGATTATTAATTGTATGTTTTGATAAAGTAACTCCCAGAAATGTTTACTTTTTTATGTAATGTGGAATATAATGTAATGTGGAATATAAAAAATTTAAATCTGATATATAAGTTGATAATTGTTCTCACAGTTCTTCAAAAAATTTAAGATCTAATTGCTCTAAAATTCTCTATAAATAATTTAATGTTATTTTAACACCTTACATTCACTTAATATTTTATTCTTTAAATGTTACATTTATTTGTATAATCTTTCTAATTAATTATTAAAGAAGAGGTCTAATATTTTGTATGTTTTAGTGATCCTCACAACTTACTGTAATGCCACATATATCTTTTCAACATTGTGATAGCTCTATTTCTTGTTATTAGAAGTTTGCACTGATAATAATAGCCTAAGTTCCCCATTATGGAACATTTGTATATGGTGAAAGTTTGGCTCTTATGCATTATGGGAAAAAGGAGAACTTTGTTCATAAATATTTGATCATTGCTTTGCTTATTTCTTTAGAATAGATTTTTAAGAGAATAATTGGTTCAAGATACATAAATTATTTTAATATTATTTATACATAGTGTCAAATTGTTTTCCAGACATTTGCATCATTTAAAACATAGTTACAATAATCAAAAACAGCAGCATAGACTTTAAAAATTGAACTAAAGATAGATCAATGCCAGAATTTCAATCAGGACAATGGATAAGAGGGTAATACATACATGAGACAGAAATAGTATTGTAAAGGCTTTGAAAACCAGGTAAATCCTAGAACCACAACCCATGGGAAGCTGCTTAGAACTTGCTTTCTAATACCAATCTAGTTGATTACTTGATAAAGGAAAAATATCATTGTTCTCTAGATGATTCAAACATAACCTAGAGTCTAGTTATATAAAATTAAAACTATTCAGGATGTAATTTAAAATTGCATATGTAAAATAGGAAAATCCCAACTTGCATCAGAAAAAATAATTAACAGAAGCATATACCAATATGATGTAGATGTGAGAATTTTCTGGCCAAGGTTTTAAGTCACATCTAAAAATGCACCAGCCTGCACAATCACAAACATTCTTGGGTAAATGAATAAATGAAAGACTTAACAAAGAAATAGAAGATACAAATAGCATTTTTAAAAATAAAAAAGGAAAATTCTTAATAGCTGAATAACTGAATAGCAGAATTGAGATTTAAAAACAAAGGCAGTGAATTTGAAGATAAATAAAGAGAAATTATGAGATCTGAAAAACAGAGAGAAAAAAGAAAGAGCACAATTTGGGACCTGTGGGACTTTAACAAAATATCTAACATTCATGACAGCAGAATACCATAAAGAGAGGAAAAAAGACTGCAATGTCAAAAAAAAAAAAGTTTGAATAATTGTTTGTAAACCTCCCAATTTGGTGAAAGACACAAACCTACAGATTCAAGAATCTAACTGAACTCCAAACAAAATACATTCAAAGAAATCTATGCTGTGGTACATGATAATAAAACTGGTGAAACATTTTCAAGATGGCATTTAAAAGCAGCCAGAAGGAAATGATGCATTAACTATAGGGAAAGAAATGTTTGAAGGACAGTTGATTTCTCATCAGAAATCCCAGAGATTTAGAATAGAAGAATAGAAGGAAGTGGCAAAATATTTTTAAAGTGCTTGATATGGTTTGGCTATGTCTCCACCCAAATCTTGTCTCGAATTGTAACTTCCATAATTCCCTCATGTTGTGGATGGGACCTGGTGGGAGATAACTGAATTATGGGGCAGTTTCAACCAAACTGTTCTCTTAGTAGTGAATAAGTCTCATGACATCTGATGGTTTTATAAGGGTAAACCCCTTTCACTTGGTTCTCATCCTCTTTTGTCTGCTGCCATGTAAGACGTGACTTTCAGCTTCCACCATGATTGTGAGGCCTCCCCAGCCAGGTGGAACTGAGTCCAGTAAATCTTTTTCTTTATAAATTACCCAGTCTCAGGTATGTCTTTATCAGCAGCATGAAAACGGGCTAATACAATTCTTAAAGACAAGCCGTCAACCCAGAAATTACAGACATTGTTAGAATGGAATAACAGAACAAAACAATCATGGCTGTCTACAAGAAACTCACTTTGAATATATTAATAGATAGCTTAAAATAAAGTTCTCAAATTACTAATCTAAACTTTTTCTGATCCCCAACCAAATATATTATAAGAAAATAATACTAGAGATTAATATCCATTATAATAAACACAGAGGCAAAATTTTTAACAAAATATTAACAAATCAAACCTAATAATATATAAATATATATTATAACAGCACCAGCCTGGGTTTATCTAAGAATGCAAATTTGATTCAATAATTTAAAATCGGGGGGGTGGAGCCAAGATGGCCGAATAGGAACAGCTCCGGTCTCCAGCTCCCAGCCCCAGCGACACAGAAGACGGGTGATTTCTGCATTTCTGCTTGAGGTACCGGTTTCATCTCACTAGGGAGTGCCTAACAGTGGGTTCAGGACAGTCGGTGAAGCGCACTGTGCGCGAGCCGAAGCAGGGCGAGGCATTGCCTCACTCGGGAAGCGCAAGGGGTCAGGGAGTTCCCTTTCCTAGTCAAAGAAAGGGGAAACAGACGGCACCTGGAATATCGGGTCAGTCCCGTCCTAATACTGCGCTTTTCCAACGGGCCTGGAAAACGGCACACTAGGAGATTGTGTCCCGCACCTGGCTCGGAGGGTCCTATGCCCACAGAGTCTTGCTGATTGCTAGCACAGCAGTCTGAGATCACACTGCAAGGCGGCAACGAGGCTGGGGGAGGGGCGCCCGCCATTGCCCAGGCTTGCTTAGGTAAACAAAGCAGCCAGGAAGCTCGAACTGGGTGGAGCCCTCCACAGCTCAAGGAGGCCTGCCTGCCTCTGTAGGCTCCACCTCTGGGGGCAGGGCACAGACAACCAAAAACTCAGCGAGAACCTCCACAGCCTTAAATGTCCCTGTCTGACTGACAGCTTTGAAGAGAGTAGTGGTTCTCCCAGCACGCAGCTGGAGATCTGAGAACGGACAGACTGCCTCCTAAAGTGGGTCCCTCACCCCTGAGCAGCCTAACTGGGAGGCACCCCCCCCAGTAGGGACAGACTGACACCTCATTCAACCGGGTACTCCTCTGAGACAAAACTTTCAGAGGAACTATCAGACAGCTGAATTTGTGGTCTCACGAAAATCCACTGTTCTGCAGCCACCGGTGCTGACACCCAGCCAAACAGGGTCTGGAGTGGACCTCTAGTAAACTCCAACAGACCTGCAGCTGAGGGTCTTGTCTGGTAGAAGGAAAATTAACAAACAGAAAGGACATCCACACCAAAAACCCATCTGTACATCACCATCATCGAAGACAAAAAGTAGACAAAACCACAAAGATGGGGAAAAAACAGACCAAAAAAACTGGAAACTCTAAAAAACAGAGCACCTCTCCTCCTCCAAAGGAACGCAGTTCCTCACCAGCAACGGAACAAAGCTGGATGGAGGATGACTTTGATGAGTTGAGAGAAGAAGGCTTCAGACGATCAAACTACTCTGAGCTACGAGAGGAAATTCAAAACAATAGCAAAGAAGTTAAAAACTTTGAAAAAAATTAGAAGAATGGATAACTAGAATAACCAATGGAGAGAAGGGCTTCAAGGAGATGATGGAGCTGAAAGCCAAGTTTCGAGAACTACGCGAAGAATGCAGAAGCCTCAGTAGCAGATGTGATCAACTGGAAGAAAGGGTATCGCTGATAGAAGATGAAATGAATGAAATGAAGAGAGAAGGGAAGTTTAGAGAAAAAAGAATAAAAAGAAATGAACAAAGCCTCCAAGAAATTTGGGACTATGTGAAAAGACCAAACCTACGTCTGATTGGTGTACCTGAAAATGATGGGGAGAATGGAACCAAGTTGGAAAACACTCTGCAAGATATTATCCAGGAGAACTTCCCCAATCTAGCAAGGCAGGCCAGCATTCAGATTCAGGAAATACAGAGAACGCCACAAAGATACTCCTCGAGAAGGGCAACTCCAAGACACATAATTGTCAGATTCACCAAAGTTGAAATGAAGGAAAAAATGTTAAGGGCAGCCAGAGAGAAAGGTCGGGTTACCCACAAAGGGAAGCCCATCAGACTAACAGCTGATCTCTCAGCAGAAACTCTACAAGCCAGAAGAGAGTGGGGGCCGATATTCAACATTCTTAAAGAAAAGAATTTTCAGCCCAGAATTTCCTATCCCGCCAAACTAAGCTTCATAAGTGAAGGAGAAATAAAATACTTTACAGACAAGCAAACGCTGAGTGATTTTGTCACCACCAGGCCTGCCCTAAAAGAGCTCCTGAAGGAAGCACTAAACATGGAAAGGAACAACCGGTACCAGCCCCTGCAAAAACATGCCAAATTGTAAAGACCATCAAGGCTAGGAAGAAACTATAGCAACTAACGAGCAAAATAACCAACTAACATCATAATGACAGGATCAGATTCACACATAACAATATTCACGTTAAATGTCAATGGGCTAAATGCTCCAATCAAAAGACACAGACTGGCAAACTGGATAAGGAGTCAGGACCCATCAGTGTGCTGTATTCAGGAAACCCATCTCACGTGCAGAGACACACATAGACTCAAAATAAAGGGATGGAGGAAGATCTATCAAGCAACTGGAAAACAAAAAAAGGCAGGGGTTGCAATCCTAGTCTCTGATAAAATAGACTTTAAACCAACAAAGATCAAAAGAGACAAAGAAGGCCATTACATAATGGTAAAGGGATCAATTCAACAAGAAGAGCTAACTATCCTAAATATATATGCACCCAACACAGGAGCACCCAGATTCATAAAGCAAGTCCTCAGTGACCTACAAAGGGACTTAAACTCCCACACAATAATAATGGGAGATTTTAACACCCCACTGTCAGCATTAGACAGATCAACAAGACAGAAAGTTAACAAGGATATCCAGGAATTGAACTCAGCTCTACATAAAGTGGACCTAATAGACATCTACAGAACTCTCCACCCCAAATCAACAGAATATACATTTTTTTCAGCACCACACCGCACCTATTCCAAAATTGACCACATAGTTGGAAGTAAAGCTCTTCTCAGCAAATGTAAAAGAACAGAGATTATAACAAACTGTCTCTCAGACCACAGTGCAATCAAACTAGAACTCAGGATTAAGAAACTCAGTCAAAACCGCTCAACTACATGGAAACTGAACAACCTGCTCCTGAATGACTATTGGGTACATAATGAAATGAAGGCAGAAATAAAGATGTTCTTTGAAACCAACGAGAACAAAGACACAACATACCAGAATCTCTGGGACACGTTCAAAGCAGTGTGTAGAGGGAAATTTATAGCACTAAATGCCCACAAGAGAAAGCAGGAAAGATCCAAAATTGACACCCTAACATCACAATTAAAAGAACTAGAAAAGCAAGAGCAAACACATTCAAAAGCTAGCAGAAGACTAGAAATAACTAAAATCAGAGCAGAACTGAAGGAAATAGAGACACAAAAAACCCTTCAAAAAATTAATGAATCCAGGAGCTGGTTTTTTGAAAAGATCAACAAAATTGATGGACCGCTAGCAAGACTAATAAAGAAGAAAAGAGAGAAGAATCAAATAGATGCAATAAAAAACAAAAAAGGGGATATCACCACCGATCCCACAGAAATACAATCTACCATCAGAGAATACTACAAACACCTCTATGCAAATAAACTAGAAAATCTAGAAGAAATGGATAAATTCCTCGACAAATACACCCTCCCAAGACTAAACCAGGAAGAAGTTGAATCTCTGAATAGACCAATAACAGGTTCTGAAATTGTGGCAATAATCAATAGCTTACCAACCAAAAAGAGTCCAGGACCTGATGGATTCACAGCTGAATTCTACCAGAGGTACAAGGAGGAACTGGTACCATTCCTTCTGAAACTATTCCAATTGATAGAAAAAGAGGGAATCCTCCCTAACACATTTTATGAAGCCAGCATCGTCCTGATACCAAAACCTGGCAGAGACTTAACCAAAAAAGAGAATTTCAGACCAATATCCTTGATGAACATTGATGCAAAAATCCTCAATAAAATACTGGCAAACCGAATCCAGCAGCACATCAAAAAGCTTATCCACCATGATCAAGTGGGCTTCATCCCTGGGATGCAAGGCTGGTTCAACATACGCAAATCAATAAATGTAATCCAGCATATAAACAGAACCAAAGACAAAAACCACATGATTATCTCAATAGATGCAGAAAAGGCCTTTGACAAAATTCAACAACCCTTCATGGTAAAAACTCTCAATAAATTAGGTATTGATGGGACGTATCTCAAAATAATAAGAGCTATCTACAACAAACCCACAGCCAATATCATACTGAATGGGCAAAAACTGGAAGCATTCCCTCTGAAAACTGGCACAAGACAGGGATGCCCTCTCTCACCGCTCCTATTCAACATAGTGCTGGAAGTTCTGGCCAGAGCAATCAGGCAGGAGAAGGAAATAAAGGGTATTCAATTAGGAAAAGAGGAAGTCAAATTGTCCCTGTTTGCAGATGACATGATTGTATATCTAGAAAACCCCATTGTCTCAGCCCAAAATCTCCTTAAGCTGATTAGCAACTTCAGCAAAGTCTCAGGATACAAAATTAATGTACAAAAATCACAAGCATTCTTGTACACCAATAACAGACAAACAGAGAGCCAAATCATGAGTGAACTCCCATTCACAATTGCTTCAAAGAGAATAAAATACCTAGGAATCCAACTTACAAGGAATGTGAAGGACCTCTTCAAGGAGAACTACAAACCACTGCTCAATGAAATAAAAGAGGATACAAACAAATGGAAGAACATTCCATGCTCATGGGTTGGAAGAATCAATATCGTGAAAATGGCCATACTGCCCAAGGTAATTTATAGATTCAATGCCATCCCCATCAAGCTACCAATGACTTTCTTCACAGAATTGGAAAGAACTACTTTAAAGTTCATATGGAACCAAAAAAGAGCCCGCATCGCCAAGTCAATCCTAAGCCAAAAGAACAAAGCTGGAGGCATCACGCTACCTGACTTTAAACTATACTACAAGGCTACAGTAACCAAAACAGCATGGTACTGGTACCAAAACAGAGACATAGATCAATGGAACAGAACAGAGCCCTCAGAAATGATGCCGCATAGCTACAACTATCTGATCTTTGACAAACCTGACAAAAACAAGAATTGGGGAAAGGATTCCCTATTTAATAAATGGTGCTGGGAAAACTGGCTAGCCATATGTAGAAAGCTGAAACTGGATCCCTTCCTTACACCTTATACAAAAATTAATTCAAGATGGATTAAAGATTTATATGTTAGACCTAAAACCATTAAAATCCTACAAGAAAACCTAGGCAATACCATTCAGGTCATAAGCGTGGGCAAGGACTTCATGTCTAAAACACCAAAAGCAATGGCAACAAAAGCCAAAATCGACAAATGGGATCTCATTAAACTAAAGAGCTTCTGCACAGCAAAAGAAACTATCATCAGAGTGAACAGGCAACCTACACAATGGGAGAAAATTTTTGCAACCTACTCATCTGACAAAGGGCTAATATCCAGAGTCTACAATGAACTCAAACAAATTTACAAGAAAAAAACAAACAACCCCATCAAAAAGTGGGCAGAGGACATGAACAGACACTTCTCAAAAGAAGACATTTATGCAGCCAAAAAACACATGAAGAAATGCTCCTCATCACTGGCCATCAGAGAAATGCAAATCAAAACCACAGTGAGATACCATCTCACACCAGTTAGAATGGCCATCATTAAAAAATCAGGAAACAACAGGTGCTGGAGAGGATGTGGAGAAATAGGAACACTTTTACACTGTTGGTGGGACTGTAAACTAGTTCAACCATTGTGGAAGTCAGTGTGGCGATTCCTCAGGGATCTAGAACTAGAAATACCATTTGACCCAGCCATCCCATTACTGGGTATATACCCAAAGGACTATAAATCATGCTGCTATAAAGACACATGCACACGTATGTTTATTGCGGCACTATTCACAATAGCAAAGAGTTGGAACCAACCCAAATGTCCAACAACGATAGACTGGATTAAGAAAATGTGGCACATATACACCATGGAATACTATGCAGCCATAAAAAATGATGAGTTCGTGTCCTTTGTAGGGACATGGATGAAACTGGAAAACATCATTCTCAGTAAACTATCGCAAGGACAAAAAACCAAACACCGCATGTTCTCACTCATAGGTGGGAATTGAACAATGAGAACTCATGGACACAGGAAGGGGAACATCACACTCCGGGGACTGTTGTGGGGTGGGGGGAGGGGGGAGGGACAGCATTAGGAGATACACCTAATGCTAAATGACGAGTTAATGGGTGCAGGAAATCAACATGGCACATGGATACATATGTAACAAAACTGCACATTGTGCACATGTACCCTAAAACCCTAAAGTATAAAAAAAAAAAAAAAAATAATAATAATAATTTAAAATCAATGCATATTACTCACCAACTAAATATTACAATTTTTTGAAATACATGATCATTTCAATAGGTGCAGAAAAGGTACTTGACAATATTCAACAAACCTGATAAAAAAAAAACAGTCCATCTGCTGATTGTGGTGGTGGTGACTCTGTTTTTCAATGCCCTAGAACTACAGCAATAAAAGATATTCATTTTACTAATTTTATATCTCAATTAAAAATATAAAAATAAAGCTATAAAACCACATACACATATATACATAAAATATTGACTTATGTTTTAACTTTAAAGTTATAAATAACAATTCTTATAATTAACATTGTATGTTTCACATGTCCTATTTGAACTTAAATATATAATAATTTGAAAATCTATATTCACCCTGATGAGGAAATCAATTCTGTTATTATGTAGTACTGACCTTTTCATGATACCAGATCCCCTTAATGTCTAAAATTACCCAAATTTATTTTTTCATTGCTACTCTAGCCTTCCTGCTCACAATATTTCTGTTATATAAAATTTCCAAGTTTCATGGACTTTAATCATGGAAATAACTTAAAAATGTATTCTTAGAAAGAGAATAATTGTCCTAAGGTAAAAGGTAATATAGCAAATATGGCAGTAGATGCATTTTTGGTATGACAACTTTTTTCAAAGTAGGGTATTTTCTTAGTGTGTTTTCTGCTGCTATAATGGAATACCACAGGCTGAGTAATTTATTTAAAAGGGACATTTATTTCTCACAGTTCTAGGGGTTGGGAAGTCCAAGAGCATGGCACTGGCATCTGGTGGGGGTGATCCTATCATGGAAGGCAGAAGGCAGATGCAAGCAAATGAGTCAGAGAGAAAATGAGGACCAAATTTTCCCCGTTTACCAGGAGCCCACTCTGGCAATAACTAACCACTCCTGAGATAATGGTATTGAGTAATTCATGCAGGCAGATCCCCCATGCCCTAATCACCTCTTAAAGGTCCCACCTACCAACACTGTTACTATAGCTATTACGTTTCCCACACATGAATCTTGAGGGATGTATTCAGACCATAGCATTACCTCCTTGCCCTCCAAATTTGTATCTTTTTCACAATGGAAAACACATTCATTCTATCATTAATGTTTTCACAAGTCTTAACTTCTTCGACCATCAACTCAAAATCCATAGTCTAGAGCCTCATCTAGATTTGATCTGGGTGAAACTCAGAGCATAATTTGTAATGAGGCAGATTCCTCCAATGGTGAGTCCACAAAATCAAATTAAATTACCTACTTTCAAAATACAATGGTGGGACAGGCATAGGATAGACATTCTGAAAAGAGAGAAATGGGCAACAAGAAAATGACAGCCATCCCCAAGTAAGTCCAAAATCCAAAGGGAAAAACAACATTAAGTCTTAAAGCTGGGGAATTATCTCCTTTAACTTCCTGTCCCACAACCTAGGCACACTGGGCAGATTGGGCTCCCAATGCCTCGGGAAGCCCCACTCCTATGGTTTTCCTGGGCTCAGTTCATGCTTCAGCTCTCTCGGATTGGAGGTGCATACTGGCTCTGGGTTCCTAGGGGCTGTCTCACTGCCACAGCTTCACTAGGCATTGCCCTACTGGGGAATCTCTCTGGAAGCCTCAAATCCACATTTTCACTAGGCATTAACCTAGTAGGGTCTCTCTGCATTGGCTTTGCTCCCATGGCTCTGGTTTGGCTGGTAGTTCTGAAGGTTGGGATTCTAAAGCATGATACCAGCTTCTAGCAAGGGTCATCTCATGGTAGAAGGTATAATGCAGTAGTAGGCATGTGAGAGAGGGAAACTGAGGGCTAGACCACCCCCTTTCATCAGGTGCCCACTCCCACAATAACCAACTTACTCCTGTGTGTTCATAACATTAATCTGTCCTGAATACGGATTCCCTATTACCTAATTACCTCTTAAAGTTCCCATCTTCCAATACTTACTACGTCAATTAGAATGCAACACATGAACTTTAGGGGATATACGCAAACCATAGCAGTTTTGCTAATCAGATATTTTATCTCTAGTGATCCATCCAAGAGTAAAACTACTCCAAAGTGCTGATATTCCAAAGTTTAGAACTGAGCTCATTAGGAGTCAATGCATTTATTGATTTTATCTCTAAACAATTTGGCAATGAAAGAGTACAAAATAACTCTAGGGCAGACAGCCAAAAAATAGTAGCAGATCCCTCTTATATAGAAGACACATTCTTTGTCTTATAATCCAAACAACACTCTAAAATGTCATTATATGAAGTTGGGCTTAATGTTTTGTGTTTAATGTTGTGGTTGATGTCACAGGGTTTTAAAAATACATTAGTTTTTCAAGCTCCTTTTTGGTTTATTAGACTCCATTATTCAATTCTGGGCCCCCTCTTTCTACATTCCTCTCTTCCATTTTTTTTCCTCTATGATTTTCTTAAAATATTCTTAATTACCCAAAATGCATAATTTTTTCTTGGGCCATTTACTATGATAACCTGTTAGAAACCTGACTAGGAACAGAAGAAAAGGCTTAGTGGGGTGTATGAAGAGAGTTTAAAAAAGATAATTTATAGAGGAGTAGGCAACAAAAATGAAAAGCATTTAAAGCCTCTGGGACCAAGCAACGGTGGGAAATTATCATCATGTTTTGGCCTAAATGGACAAGGGAAGGGACCCTTGCCGTAACCCAGTGAAGGCTATTTCCTTGAGAATGAGGCCCAGACAGAAGCTATGGCTCTAGTAGAAGAATGCAGAACCTACTGAATTGTGGACTGAATGGCAGGAAACAAAGGAAATCAATACCAAGCCACTCTCTTTTTTTGCCAGACTCCCTTTAATTGAACTCAGATGGAAACTCTAGGAAACAGTTTCTGTCATTCAAAGAGAAAGACAGCGAAGGATAGAGAATACACCTAGAGGTTCAAACAGAGAATATATACTACAGTATAGCAACCACTCTATACCTTTGGTTGAAAAAAAATAACTGTGTTCTCAAAATAGAAAAATACAAATCTTCAGTAGTTTTGTCTTGAGTTTCCACAGTTTTCCATGAATAGTGTTATCAAGTGATACGGTTTGGCTCTGTGTTCTCACCCAAATCTCATCTTGATTGTAATCCTGATATGTCAAGGGAGGGACCTGCAATCCCCACATGTTGAGGGAAGGAGGTAATTGGATCATGGGGATGGTTTCCACCATGCTGTTTTCATAATAGTGAGTGAGTCCTCACGAGTTCTGATGGTTTTATAAGTGTTTGACAGGTCCTCTTTCACATGCTCTCTCTTCTGCCACCTTGTGAAGAAGGTGCCTGCTTTCCCTTCTGCATTGATTATAAGTTTCCTGAGGCCTCCCCAGCTATGCGGAACTGTTAGTCAATTAAATCTCTTTCCTTTATAAATTACCCAGTCTTGGGTATTTTTTTATAGCAGTGTGAAAACGGGCTAATATATCAAGCATGGGAATACTAAGTGTCAATGCAGTCAACACTGATTCTGACACACCTCCTCCTTGCCCTCATTTTGTATTATAAGTTTTAATTAGGATCACTGACTTGCTTCTCTTTGATTCAGTGATATTTAGATAACAAAATTGCCAGGTGACTCAATTTTCAGTTCATTGAAACCAACTCTTTGCCCTGTAGAAGCACTTAGCTCTTAGTCCTACAAGTTTCGAGTATATTGTCCCTAGAGTTGTAAGAAAATAAAGTCCTTAAGTGTGTTATTATTATTGGCTATAAATGTGAAGGGGCCCACATATACTTCTACCCTTTTTCTTGGTGTACCTGCATAATCTGGCTATGTGGGAAATGGCAATACATATTGACCATTGATTTAAGGCTTAATGTACCCTATGGCACAGCACTTCAGCCTTTTAGAATGTTTTCTCCCAGTGTACTTTGTGAATGAGTCCTTACCATTATGCCTCATCATTTTGTGGGAATGGGCACATGGTAAACAATTGAATACTTTGAATATTAACCCATAGATGTACCTCTTTCATATAAAATATATCCTTTAGTCAAAGACAATATTGTGTTGTAGACTCAGACACTCTGTAAGTCCAAAATAGTGATAATAGCATGAGCACTGAGGCACAAAAGGAAAAAATTCATATTCTAGTAACATATTTATTTCGTTGAGTACAACCCCTATGCCCTCCAAACCTCCAAGATAGAAAGCATTCTATGTAATCAGCTTGCCATCACCAACTTGCCACCTGGTGGCATGCTGCCTCCCTTCCATCCAGGAAATAGTGTCATACAGGCCTTAGTGTTAGCCCCTTATAGGCATACAGATGATCCTTACACTCTGTGTCCATTCGAAAATGTTTTTCCTCATACCTCTCTTCCAAACCGCCTTGCCAACAATCTTCTAATTTTGTTTTAGTCGAGATCCTGACCAATGTAGAACATTTTCTGAACTATGTTATTAAATGGACACAACCAGGTACATACTCTTAACTTCACAAGACAAGATGATGTAATCTCTAGTCTTTCTTTCTTCTCTTCTCTTCCTCCATTCTTATGGCCTAAATATATGTCTCCACTCAGGTTTCCAAAGCAACAAAACTTTGTGGAAACTTGACAAAAATATCTGTTTATTATATCTGAAACTATTCTCATATGAATAGAAAAATTATCTTCTCACTCTATTTTACAGTGCAAAAACATGATTGAATCATCGAAATAAAATGTTAGTCACAGTTTCATAAGGTTAGTTTTACCCAGAATCTGCTTGACATTAATTGCATTATTTCTTTGTCATGCAGCTACATCTGCTGTATTCTGATCTCAGCAGTGGATGAAGTGTGGTGAAATTTGTATGTGTTTAGCTGATTAAAATTTACTATAAAGATTCAGGCAATATGAGCTGTACGCATTGATTTATGAATTTATCCACACATAGAAAAATGTAACATTTGCTGTGTAAACCCCTAAGGGTTAAGCCAGAATCTCTCTGGGTGAACACTAATGCATAACTATTGCCTGTGGAAAGTTGCTAAATAAAACGTTTACCAACTGACACGTTTACACTCACAAAGATGAATAAACGTTTGCTTTTCTTTTCAGCCAATTATAATCTTTCAGTGATGAAATTGGAAACTACTTGAACTTTTGTATTCTATAACATCAATAAATTTGCGTGAGGATTAGAAATATAATGTTAATATTTCTTTACATTTGCTCTTCTTTAATGTAAACATGAACTCACTAATTATATAAATTTTATTGAGGAATTAAATAATCTTGTTGTTTCTTTGCTTCTAAAAATATAGGTACATTAATGAGACATCGAAACTCTCATTTGAGATTTGAAACCTGGCATTTTATTTTGTCAGCAGGGAAAGGAGGAGGTACACTTCCTCCTTTTCATCTATAAGCGTGGATTAGAAATCTTGTAATTTTAAACAGCTCAGAATGTAAAGTTTTGGCATAGTCATCTAATTTTTTATGAGACATTGCCTCTAGTTAACAGCAGTAAAATGTTAATTTAGTCTTTGATAGGACATATTTGCATTATAACTCAGAACAGTTTTGGTATATGCTAATTCTGAAATAAAAATGCCCTGATTAATGAATGAATCAATACAAAAACTACTAAATGTCTGAAATGGCAAAGCTGATCAAAGGTGCCAAAATAGTATGGCAATGCACAGTGTAAGTGAATTCCCAGTATTATATGTTAAGTGATTTCAGGGACTTATAAATAAAACATCTAATTGATAATATCTAAAAGCATGCACAGTATGCTGTCTTCCATGAAATTACCTGCTTGTACACATTTTTGAACTATGCCAATGAATATTTTGAAATTTATTTTTCTAATATGCTTACTTTATTTTGCAGGTGATAAGTAAACCTGATGAGAAACATCAATTTTTTTCAGTGTTTGCTGGTTAGGTTCATATAACAAATTTTAAAAATAGATTGTTATAATAAGAAAATAAGGATAACAGTAAAATAAATTTCTCCTACCTTGAGTCTGTGGATATGCTAAACATGATCTGTTTTTATTGCTATTAAATTCTTGCACTGTAAGTGTAGGAAGGCACTGATAGCCAACATATCTAGTTTTTTAAAAAAATTTAAATAAATGTGCAGCTCACACTTACATTTACTATATTTTCCCTATGTTGTGTTATGCTTCAGTCTCATAATTGTCATTCATGATTATTTCATGGTCATTCAGAGTATAGTTTAACTCTAGCTGATTTCCTGAAACATTGTGATCATCAGTGGTTGCTAGCTTTATTTGCTTAAATTCTGTTGATATGTCAGAAGTCTGAACCTTAAATAAAACACTTTAACACTGGATATTTTTGCATGAGGCAAATGTTTCTATAACATTGAATATGTCATGTTCCTGGACCACCCACTCTTTTTTAGAGATCTCTGTTGGGTTATAAATTTATGTTTAGTGGTTATCTCCACATCAGCCAGTATATTCAATTTTACAATGTTGTAGTAAGTTTCACAAGCACTCTTGGTAAGGATATTCTAGTATAAAGTATTATGCAATCTGTTTGTCGATTGGCTTCACTGTCAGAGACAGTTAGAATCTCATTCCTCTTGTCAACATCCTCACTAAGAATAATATTCCTGAGGACAATGATAACTGCATGTGCTCAAATTATCAGAGGGCATGACAAATAAATGGCATATGTAATTTGTGAAAGTTGAACTAACTAATGAGCTATGAAGAGGACCTAAAGGTCTATATATGCATTTTTTTGTAGTATTTGGGCTTACAGCATTAATAAGGTTTTACTTCAATTTACTTAGCATATTTTTCTGAATAGCTCAAAGTGATTGTAAATTTGTTCACTACCTGACTTTTTACTCATTTCTACCCTTCTCAGAACATAAATTGGTGATAAAACATCTAATAGAATCATATATTCTATGTATTATAATACATAGAGCTCTCATTTTTCTTCTAAATATATTTTTATATGATTAATTGCATACATGACTACCTTGTTTTTAATTTTAAATAGAACCATTAAAGACTGGAAGAGTGAAGCACCATGACTGTACATTTTGTAGGATTATTATTTTTAATTATTCAATGTTTACTCTGTTTATAAAGATTATCTTTTTTCCATATTATAAATTGCTTCAATTTTACAATCCTTCTAAAAACATTATGTCCAAAATTTTAACTTGCGACTTAGCACAATGGCAAAATTTTCACATTTTCATCTCTTATCACTGTTTCCTAAGCAGTAACCAGAAGTAGCAACTAATAGGACAACTGAATGAAGCACAAAGAAAACGCATGTGTCTTTAGCAGGAAAGCTGACAGCAAAAACAATGTGAGTGTCTCACAGAGCAGCTACATCTGCATCAAAAGAGGCTTAGACACTTTCTGATATTGAAGGGATAAACAGAGAAACATTCCCTAACCACAGACTGCTCTCTCATTGTCAACCAGACTTAGGCCAAAAGGATCAAATTTATGGGAAATAAGCTATTAAAAATATCTGGCATTGATTCTGGAAACACCCTTACTAAATTCTTGATAAGTATGTTCGGAAAGAGAGGGAATACTGAAGATGAGGTGATGTCACTTGTGTCATTCCCTATGTTGGTACCAACCCAGAAATGCCTTACAGATGTCTCTTGCCAACTTGAAAGAAGCTGGTTCTCTACACTTGTTAAAATATGACACGTGGTAGTTGTTTGAAGTCATGGAAGCTTATTTAGCAGAACAATGAGTAGTACTGGCTGCCAATCTCCTGAGCATATTTAGTGGAGAGGATAGTCTTGAATTAAATAGCTGTATATTTTTGCACTACTTCATTTGGTTCCATATGGAAAGAAAACATATGGGCTGAGAAGTGGCCAGAAGTTGCATCATGTACAAGTGTACATACATTTCAAAACCCTGCATGGAATAATTTCAAACTAAGTCTCAGTGTCATAGCATTCAAGGGTATGGAAATATCAAGGGCCATCTAAATGTTTCCAGACATTCTGTGACAAGCTATATTCTTGTTTAAATCTAAGTAAGCTTCAAGAATTTAGTACACTCTCAGATGCCTATTAACATTTAAAAGCTACAGTGGAATAAAAGTTTAAAAAACAAAAAGCAAAATTGGACCTAAATGACAAGCCTGAAATTAGAAACTTATTGCCTTGTCTCTCATAAGTTGCAATATGTGTTATGGGAGACAGCTGCAAATCTCGGAACCAGCTATGACTATGACCTTTTCACTGTCACTCATTTGAAGTTATGGTTGTATGGTAAATGTTTTATGGACTTCAAATCAGACTACTGATTGATGTGTGTGGATGCATTCCATTTCTGTCTTATCTTGTGATACAATTAGGACTAAAGTACCAAAGGAGGCCAAGAGGAGGGTGGTGGTTTGGGGACCTAAACAGACTCATCCCCTGAGGCAGTTAAAGGGCTAGAGAGCGGACCCAAGTTAGCACTGAGGGTACTCCATGGTGCTGACAGAATAGCATATGAATGTTGTCAGGGTGGAAGTTGGCAGATGGTATTGGCAAATATGTTAAGAGTTGAGTGTGGGACACTGAGAAGCAAATTAGCAGGGAGAGCCCTACGTGAAAAATCGTGGGAGATGTAACACTAGATTATAGAAGCAGGCAAACAGGCCTCTTGAAGGCAGTCTGTCAGGAGATACCAAGACCTCAGTCTTATTTTGGATTCAAAGGAAATATTTCACATGTGGTAGGGATCCTGGCAACACAAAGACCAGGTTCTAGATCGTCATGCCTTTTGTCCAAGACAGAAATTTATACACAAGGAAAAAAACAGTAATCTAAAACCAAAGCTGAATTAACTACCTGACAAGATGACTTTATACTAATGGCAGTTATCAATTATGCCTTATGTTAAACATGATCCCTTTTGATAAACATAGTCCCTTAATGAAACAGAACTATGTGAGAGGAAACTGGAAAAATTGGAATAATTTTATAAAGGTCTCAACATTTCCTCAGCTGAAAAATGGATATAATAAAGCTTCCCCAACTTACGTTATGTAATTGTGAGAATTTCAAAAATTTAATGCATTCTACATATGATTCTTTACTCACATTTTCTTGTGGTAAAGACTGCTAGAGGTTCATCAATGTCTTTTTTCCCCTTCTTTTAATCTTAGTATGTTGGGTTTCTATCCCTGCTCTGCACTTACGTGTGTTGGCAATAGATCTAGTGAAGAAGTGATAAGAGCCACTTGTGGACCAAGAATGTAAGAAACAGGTATTGTCCTCTAAGTTCTGTTCCCTTCTGTTAGATGCATGTGGATGGTAACCAGAGTCTAAAGGATAATGGGTGGAAGGAAGGAGGCTACATCCTTAAATCACTATATGTAAACGATCCATACAACATACACATCCACACTAGACCGTGGATATGGAAGCAAGAAAGAAAATTCTACTTTTCCTAATGCATGTTTGGATTTGTTAGGGTGATTTCAGCACGTCTACTTTAATAAACCTCTGGATATTTCAGACTCAAATGTTAGTAAAATTTTCTGTCATTGCCTTTATAAACATTTTTCTAAAGTGCAGTATCTTCTATCTTCACAGTTCACTACACCAGCTTTCTCTTCACTAAATTGCAGCCCTTTACTGCTCAGTCTCATAATCTGCTGTTTTTTACATGCTACAGATTATTGATATATTACATATTATTTCGTATTTTTTACCTATTTATTTTATGTGTTTTATTGGTATATATTATTTATATGAATAAAAAAACTTTAACTTACCAAGTAATATATTCATTTGGCATCAAGTATTTATTCATAGGAACTATATGTAAAAATAAATATAGAAATTTCTATTCATCTATTTATATAAATCTATCTCAAAGGAGAAAAATATTTTTTTATTTTTTTATTATTATACTTTAAGTTTTGGGTACATGTGCACAATGTGCAGGTTTGTTACATATGTATCCATGTGCCATGTTGATTTCCTGCACCCATTAACTCGTCATTTAGCATTAGGTATATCTCCTAATGCTGTCCCTCCCCACTCTTCCCACCCCACAACAGTCCCCGGAGTGTGATGTTCCCCTTCCTGTGTCCATGTGTTCTCATTGTTCAATTCCCACCTATGAGTGAGAATATGTGGTGTTTAGTTTTTGGTCCTTGTGATACTTTACTGAGAATGATGGTTTCCAGTTTCATCCATGTCCCTACAAAGGACGTGAACTCATGATTTTTTATGGCTGCATAGTATTCCATGGTGTATATGTGCCACATTTTCTTAATCCAGTCTATCGTTGTTGGACATTTGGGTTGGTTCCAAGTCTTTGCTGTTGTGAATAGTGCCGCAATAAACATACGTGTGCATGTGTCTTTATAGCAGCATGATTTATAGTCCTTTGGGTATATACCCAGTAATGGGATGGCTGGGTCAAATGGTATTTCTAGTTCTAGATCCCTGAGGAATCGCCACACTGACTTCCACAATGGTTGAACTAGTTTACAGTCTCACCAACAGTGTAAAAGTGTTCCTATTTCTCCACATCCTCTCCAGCACCTGTTGTTTCCTGACTTTTTAATGATGGCCATTCTAACTGGTGTGAGATGGTATCTCACTGTGGTTTTGATTTGCATTTCTCTGATGGCCAGTGATGATAAGCATTTTTTCATGTGTTTGTTGGCTGCATAAATGTCTTCTTTTGAGAAGTGTCTGTTCATGTCCTTCACCCACTTTTTGATGGGGTTGTTTGTTTTTTTCTTGTAAACTTGTTTGAGTTCATTGTAGATTCTGGATATTAGCCTTTTGTCAGATGAATAGGTGGCAAAAATTTTCTCCCATTTTGTAGGTTGCCTGTTCACTCTGATGGTAGTTACTTTTGCTGTGCAGAAGCTCTTTAGTTTAATTAGATCCCATTTGTCAATTTTGGCTTTTGTTGCCATTGCTTTTGGTGTTTTAGACATGAGGTCCTTGCACATGCCTATGTCCTGAATGGTATTGCCTAAGTTTTCTTCTAGGATTTTAATGGTGTTAGGTCTAACATGTAAGACTTTAATCCATCTTGAATTAATTTTTGTACAAGGTGTAAGGAAGGGATCCAGTTTCAGCGTTCTACATATGGCTAGCCAGTTTTCCCAGCACCATTTATTAAATAGGGAATCCTATTCCCATTGCTTGTTTTTCTCAGGTTTGTCAAAGATCAGATAGTTGTAGATATGCGGCATTATTGCTGAGGGCTCTGTTCTGTTCCATTGATCTATGTCTCTGTTTTGGTACCAGTACCATGCTGTTTTGGTTACTGTAGCCTTGTAGTATAGTTTGAAGTTAGGTAGCGTGATGCCTCCAGCTTTGTTCTTTTGGCTTAGGATTGACTTGGCGATGTGGGCTCTTTTTTGATTCCATATGCAGTTTAAAGTAGTTTTTTCCAATTCTGTGAAGAAAGTCATTGGTAGCTTGATGGGGATGGCATTGAATCTATAAATTACCTTGGACAGTATGGCCATTTTCACGATATTGATTCTTCCAACCCATGAGCATAGAATGTTCTTCCATTTGTTTGTATCCTCTTTTATTTCATTGAGCAGTGGTTGGTAGTTCTCCTTGAAGAGATCCTTCACGTCATTTGTAAGTTGGATTCCTAGGTATTTTATTCTCTTTGAAGCAATTGTGAATGGGAGTTCACTCATGATTTGGCTCTCTGTTTGTCTGTGATTGGTGTACAAGAATGCTTGTGATTTTTGTACATTGATTTTGTATCCTGAGAGTTTGCTGAAGTTGCTAATCAGCTTAAGGAGATTTTGGGCTGAGACAATGGGGTTTTCTAGATATACAATCATGTCATCTGCAAACAGGGACAATTTGACTTCCTCTTTTCCTAATTGAATACCCTTTATTTCCTTCTCCTGCCTGATTGCCCTGGGCAGAACTTCCAACAATATGTTGAATAGGAATGGTGAGAGAGGGCATCCCTGTCTTGTGCCAGTTTTCAAAGGGAATGCTTCCAGTTTTTACCCATTCAGTATGATATTGGCTGTGGGTTTGTCATAGATAGCTCTTATTATTTTGAGATACGTCCCATCAATACCTAATTTATTGAGAATTTTTAGCATGAAGGGTTGTTGAATTTTGTCAAAGGCCTTGTGTGCATCTATTGAGATAATCATGTGGTTTTTGTCTTTGGTTCTGTTTATATGCTGGATTACACTTATTGATTTGCATATGTTGAACCAGCCTTGCATCCCAGGGATGAAGCCTACTTGATCATGGCAGATAAGCTTTTTGATGTGCTGCTGGATTCAGTTTGCCAGTATTTTATTGAGGATTTTTGCATCAATGTTCATCAAGGATATTGGTCTGAAATACTCTTTTTTGGTTATGTCTCTGCCAGGCTTTGGTATCAGGACAATGCTGGCCTCATAAAATGTGTTAGGGAGGATTCCCTCTTTTTCTATCGATTGGAATAGTTTCAGAAGGAATGGTACCAGTTCCTCCTTGTACCTCTGGTAGAGTTCGGCTGTGAATCCATCAAGTCCTGGACTCTTTGTGGTTGGTAAGCTATTGATTATTGCCACAATTTCAGAGCCTGTTATTGGTCTATTCAGAGATTCAACTTCTTCCTGGTTTAGTTTTGGGAGGGTGTATTTGTCGAGGAATTTATCCATTTCTTCTAGATTTTCTAGTTTATTTGCATAGAGGTGTTTCTAGTATTCTCTGATGATAGATTGTATTTCTGTGGGATCAGTAGTGATATTCCCTTTATTATTTTTTATTGCGTCTATTTGATTTTTCTCTCTTTTCTTCTTTATTAGTCTTGCTAGTGGTCTATCAATTTTGTTGATCTTTTCAAAAAACCAGCTCCTGGATTCATTAATTTTTTGAAGGGTTTTTTGTGTCTCTATTTCCTTCAGTTCTGCTCTGATTTTAGTTGTTTCTTGCCTTCTGCTAGCTTTTGAATGTGTTTGCTCTTGCTTTTCTAGTTCTTTTAATTGTGATGTTAGGGTGTCAATTTTGGATCTTTCCTGCTTTCTCTTGTGGGCATTTAGTGCTATAAATTTCCCTCTACACACTGCTTTGAATGTGTCCCAGAGGTTGTGGTATGTTGTGTCTTTTTTCTCATTGGTTTCAAAGAACATCTTTATTTCTGCCTTCATTTTGTTATGTACCCAGTAGTCATTCAGAAGCAGGTTGTTCAGTTTCCATGTAGTTGAGAGGTTTTGAGTGAGTTTCTTAATCCTGAGTTCTAGTTTGATTGCACTGTGGTCTGAGAGACAGTTTGTTATAATTTCTCTTCTTTTACATTTGCTGAGGAGTGCTTTACTTCCAACTATGTGGTCAATTTTGGAATAGGTGTGCTGTAGTGCTGAAAAAAATGTATATTCTGTTGATTTGGGGTGGAGAGTTGTGTAGATGTCTATTAGGTCCGCTTGGTGCAGAGCTGAGTTCAATTCCTGGATATCCTTTTTCACTTTCTGTCTCGTTGATCTGTCTAATGTTGACAGTGCGTGTTAAAATCTCCCATTTTTATTGTGTGGGAGTATAAGTCTCTTTGTAGGTCACCCAGGACTTGCTTTATGAATCTGAGTGCTCCTGTATTGGATGCATATATAGTTAGGATAGTTAGCTCTTCTTGTTGAATTGATCCCTTTACCATTATGTAATGGCCTTGTTTGTCTCTTCTGATCTTTGTTGGTTTAAACTCTATTTTATCAGAGACTAGGATTGCAACCTCTGCCTTTTTTTGTTTTCCATTTGCTTGGTAGATCTCCTCCATCACTTTATTTTGAGTCTATGTGTGTCTCTGCACATGAGATGGGTTTCCTGAATACAGCACACTGATGGGTCTTGACTCCTTACCCAATTTGCCAGTCTGTGTCTTTTAATTGGAGCATTTAGCCCACTTACGTTTAAAGTTAATATTGTTATGTGTGAATTTGATCCTGTCATTATGATGTTAGTTGGTTATTTTCCTCGTTAGTTGATGCAGTTTCTTCCTAGCCTCGATGGTCTTTACAATTTGGCATGTTTTTGCAGTGGCTGGTACCTGTTGTTCCTTTCCATGTTTAGTGCTTCCTTCAGGAGCTCTTTTAGGGCAGGCCTGGGGGTGACAAAATCTCTCAGCATTTGCTTGTTTGTAAAGTATTTTATTTCTCTTTCACTTATGAAGCTTAGTTTGGCTGGATATGAAATTCTGGGTTGAAAATTCTTTCCTTTAAGAATGTTGAATATTGGTCCCCACTCTCTTCTGGCTTGTAGAGTTTCTGTTGAGAGATCAGCTGTTAGTCTGATGGGCTTCCCTATGTGGGTAACCCATCCTTTCTCTCTGGCTGCCCTTAACATTTTTTCCTTCATTTTAACTTTGGTGAATCTGACAATTATGTGTCTTGGAGTTGCTCTTCTCGAGGAGTATCTTTGTGGCATTCTCTGTATTTCCTGAATCTGAATGTTGGCCTGCCTTGCTAGATTGGGGAAGTTCTCCTGGATAATATCTTGCAGAGTGTTTTCCAACTTGGTTCTATTCTCCCTGTCACTTCCAGGTACACCAATCAGACGTAGGTTTGGTCTTTTCACATAGTCCCATATTTCTTGGAGGCTTTGTTCATTTCTTTTTATTCTTTTTTCTCTGAACTTCCCTTCTCGCTTCATTTCATTCATTTCATCTTCCATCACTGATACCTTTTCTTCCAGTTGATCGCAACGGCTACTGAGGCTTCTGCATTCTTCATGTAGTTCTCAAAACTTGGCTTTCAGCTCCATCAGCTCCTTCAAGCACTTCTCTGCACTGTTTATTTTAGTTATACATTCATCTAATTTTTTTTCAAAGTTTTTAACTTCTTTGCCATTGGTTTGAATTTCTTCCTGTAGCTTGGAGTAGTTTGATCGTCTGAAGCCTTCTTCTCTCAACTCGTCAAAGTCATTCTCCAGCCAGCTTTGTTCCATTGCTGGTGAGGAACTGTGTTCCTTTGGAGGAGGAGAGGTACTATGCTTTTTAGAGTTTCCAGTTTTTCTGCTCTATTTTCTCCCCATCTTTGTAGTTTTTCCTACTTTTGGTCTTTGATGATGGTGATGTACAGATGAGTCTTTGGTGTGGATGTCCTTTCTGTTTATTAGTTTTCCTTCTAACAGACAGGACCCTCAGCTGCAGGTCTGTTGGAGTTTGCTAGAGGTCCACTCCAGACCCTGTTTTGCTGGGTGTCAGCAGCGGTGGCTGCAGAACAGCGGATTTTCGTAAACCGCAAATGTTGCTGCCTGATCATTCCTCTGGAAGTTATGTCTCAGAGGAGTACCCGGCCGAGTGAGGTGTCAGTCTGTCCGTACTGGGGGGTGCCTCCCAGTGAGGCTACTCGGAGGTCAGGGACCCACTTTAGGAGGCAGTCTGCCTGTTCTCAGATCTCCAGCTGCGTGCTGGGAGAACCACTACTCTCTTCAAAGCTGTCAGACAAGGTCATTTAAGTCTGCAGAGGTTCCTGCTGAATTTTTGTTTGTCTGTGCCCTGCCCCCAGAGGTGGAGCCTACAGAGGCAGGTGGGCCTCCTTGAGCTGTGGTGGGCTCCACCCAGTTCAAGCTTCCTAGGGCTTCTTTGTTTACCTAAGCAAGCCTGGGCAATGGTGGGCACCCCTCCCGCAGCCTCGCTGCTGCCTTGCAGTTTGAACTCAGACTGCTGTGCTAGCAATCAGCGAGACTCCGTGGGCATAGGACCCTCTGAGCCAGGTGCGGGACACATTCTCCTGGTGTGCCGTTTTCCAAGCTTGTTGGAAAAGTGCAGTACTAGGGTGGGAGTGACCTGATTTTCCAGGTGCGGTCTGTCATCCCTTTCTTTGACTAGGAAAGAGAACTCCCTGACCCCTTGCGCTTCCCAAGTGAGGCAATGCCTCGCCCTGCTTCGACTCGCGTACGGTGCGCTGCACCAGCTGTCCTGCACCCATTGTTTGGCACTCCCTAGTGAGATGAACCCGTATCTCAGATGGAAATGCAGAAATCACCTGTCCTCTGTGTTGCTCACGCTGGGAGCTGTAGACCAGAGCTGTTCCTATTCGGCCATCTTGGCTCCAAAGAAGATAAATATTAACATGAATGAGGGTTTTGGTGAACTGAAATTTACCGAGTGTGGCTATGACTTCTATCTTTTTCCCCAGTAGTAGATTTAATGCATTTTCAAATAGTATATCTCTTCTACTGTCCTTATAAATAAAAATATAAATATGCATATAAAAATATTTTTAATTTGTTATTCTCCATGACCAATTCACATTTACACAAAATATTTTATTTAGTTTTTCTGCGCAATCATTTAAAATTTACCTTTACCAACTATCAAGCTCACACCTCTAATCCCAGCAGTTTGGGAGTCTGAGGCAGGCAGATCACAAGGTCAGGAGATCAAGACCATCCTGACTAACATGGTGAAACCCTGTTTCTACTAAAAATACAAAAAAAAAAAGCCAGGCACGGTGGCATGTACCTGTAGTACTAGCTACTCAGGAGGCTGAGGCTGGAGAATCGCTTGAACCCGGGAGGTGGAGGTTGCAGTGAGCCGAGATCACACTACTGCACTTCAGCCTGGGTGACAGAGTGAGACTCCATCTCAAAAAAAAAAAAAAAAAAAAAATCAGTTTTCTACAAAAACCTGTTTCTATCATGATTTAGGAAGTGGAATGCTAATTATTGCTGATAAGTGTTTTACATCACAAACATCTCTTTCAGTTTCCCTCTGTATGAAGTTGGGGAAGCTTTCGCTTAGAAAATTGTTCAACTTGGAGAGTACATATCCTATAACCTGATGATAAGCTATAGAAAAAATATCTTTTCAGGATTCAAAATAAGAAATATGGTGTTGGATAGAGACATAAGTTGTCAAAAACCTGCCATATCTCTAATCAGAGACATTTAAAAGTGATATGTGAGACAGATGTCCAAATGACAGTATGATGATTCATCCTGATAGGTCTCTAATCTTACTCTCCCCAGTATATATCCTAAACCCTATGTAACTTGACTATATTCCTTTAACTGCAAGGAGATGTGCTTCCACAGAAATGTAATGTAATTGTATATCCATGAATTTTATTGGCAATTGATACAAGAAATGGCTCCATAAAGCCAATTTTTATTCTTTATGTATCTGCTCCAGAGGATATTGAAAAACATTCTTTACAGAGAAATCAATACCATAAATTTACTTAGCATTTAGAAAAAAAGCATTTTCCTCCCAAAGATAATGAGACCTGGATAGTTCATATTTCTAGTTCTTGGTTGCCAGTATTCTCAGGGTACATTATTTCTAAATTATGAAAACAAGACATATATCCAGAATTCTGATTCAGTGTTTTTCTTTGTTTTGTTAATATTGTTTCACTTGTCATATAGGATTGTTGTCACTTGAAATGATTTTGTTTTTGTTTATTATGTATTATTCAAATTTATAGTATAGATTTCAAATGATAAATAAGTAATATTTTGAATATGTTAGAAATATTAACTAATGGATTGGAATATAGCAAGGCAATTATATGTAATATATATTTATACAGATACAGATAGAAATAAAAACAATTCTATATATAGTCATGCATTGCATAAAAATGGGAATACATCCTGTGAAATGTGGTATTGGGCAACTTTTTCACTGTGCAAAAATCAGAGTGTACTTACACAAACCTGTATAATCCAGCCTACTACACACTTAGGCTATTGCTCCTAGGCTACAAACATGCACAGCACGTTACTATACTAAATGATGTAGGCAATTGCAATGCAATGGTATTTGTATATCCAAACACAGAAAAGATATTGTAAAAATATGGTTTAAAAGATGAAAAAATGGTACATCTGGTGTATTAGTCAGGGTTCTCTAGAGGGACAGAACTAATAGGGTAGATATAAACATAGAAAGGGACAACTGACTGTATTAGTAAATTTTCATGCTGCTGATAAAGACATACCTGAGACTGGGCAATTTACAAAAGAAAGAAATTTAATAGACTTACAGTTCCACGTGTCTGGGAAGGCCTCACAATCATGGCAGCAGGTGAAAGGCACGTATCACATGGTGGCAGATAAGAGAAGAGAGCTTTTGAAGGAAAACTCCAGTTTTTTTTTTTTTTTTTTTTTTTTGAGACAGAGTCTCGCTCTGTCGCCCGGGCTGGAGTGCAGTGGCGCTCACGCTTGTAATCCCAGCACTTTGGGAGGCCGAGGCGGGTGGATCACGAGGTCAGGAGATCGAGACCACGGTGAAACCCCGTCTCTACTAAAAAATACAAAAAATTAGCCGGGCGCGGTGGCGGGCGCCTGTAGTCCCAGCTACTCGGAGGCTGAGGCAGGAGAATGGCGTGAACCCGGGAGGAAAACTCCAGTTTTTAAAACCATCAAATATTGTGAGACGTATTCACTGTCATGAGAACAGTATGGGAAAAACTCACCCCCATTACTCAATTACTTCCCACCAGCTTCCTCCCATGACACATGGATATTGTGGGAGTTATAATTCAAGATGAGATTTGGGTGGCACACAGCCAAACTGTATCACCTGTGTATAGCACTTACCATGAAATGAGCTTGCAGGACTGGAAGTTGCTCTAAAGAAGTCAGTGAGTGAGTGGTGAATAAACGTGTAGCCCTAGCACATCACTGTGCACCACTGTAGATTTTATAAACTTAGGCTATACTAAATTTATTAAAAATACTTTTTTCTTCCATAATAAATTAACCTTAGCTTACTGTAACCTTAGCTTACTATAATCGTTTAAAAGTTTTAAACCATTTTACTGTTTTGTAATAACAGCTTAAGACACACATTTTACAGCTGTACAAAAATATTTTTATATCCTCATTCTGCAAACGTTTTTCTAATTTTTTTAACTTTTTGAAAAATTTCATTAAAAACTAAGACACAAATACACATCTTATCCTAGGCCTACACAGGATCAGGATCATTAAATCACTGTCTTCCATCTCCATTATCTTGTCCCACTGGAAGGTCTTCAGAGGCAATAACAAGCATGCAGCTGACATCTCTTGTAGTAACAGTGACTTTCCTCTGGATTAACTACTGAAGGACCTGCCTGTAGTTACAGTTAACTTTTTAAAAAATAGATATAAGAAGTATACTCTAAAAAAACAATAAAAAGTAAAGTCTAATAAATACATAAATCAATAACATAGTCTTATTATCATTATCAAGTATTATGAACTGTACATAATTGTTTGTGTTATGCTTTTCTATGACTGGCAGCTCAGTAGGTTTGTTTACACCAGCATCACCAAAACATATGAATCATGTTGTGCAATACTACCTCAGAGGGCTATAACATCACTAGGTGATAGGAATTTTTCAACTCCATTATAATCTTATGGAACCATCATCATATATGTAGTCTGTGGTTGACCAAAATGTCATTATGTGGCATGACTGTAATGGTGTTCACAAAAGTAGGTTTATAAAATACAATTTTATTTTTAGCATTATTCATGTAACATTAACACAAGATAATTTTTAATTCATTTCTACTGATTTCATTACACCTTATCTCATGAACGAATCATTTTTATTGTACCAATTTCCAAACTGTTGGCTATTTATCCTTCTTCAATGTTGTGTTACATGAAATGTAGTAATGAACATCCCCATCCATCAATTTTTTTGTGCTAGATTATTTCTTTAGACATATTTTTATAGGTAAAACTACAGGGCCAAAAACTTTAAATGCTTTGAACTTCTTGAAACACAATACAAATTTAATTTCTATAAAATTATATATTCATATTGTAAGGGTTAATATCTGAGATGTGTCACTTCATATTTTCTACAACTTTGATTATTACAATTTTTAAAACTTCTAATTTGATAGTTGAAAAATACTTCACTGATCTTTTCAATAATATTTTGTCAACTACGAGTGACATTTCACATGCTTTCAGGTGTTGCTGGTGATCTCTTATCTCCTTACGTGAATCTTTGTGCACTTTCTGCCATTTTCATTTGAGTTTCACTCTTATGCTTTTTTATTTAAAAAAATTTATATATTAGTGAAAATAATCTTCTTTCTTATCTACTACAAATATTTCCAAGTCTGTGATTTATATCAAAATGTATATTTTTGGTGCAACAATGTTTACATATTTAACTATATTAGTTATATTTATTCTGTTTTCAGCTCAACAATTTCCTCTGCCTTGAAGCCTTTTTCCAGCATACATCAGCTTACAATGATTTCTCATATGTGATTGAATTCACTATAAGCATTTTACCTTATTCAATGGTTAATTGCAGACTGCTTTTAAATGTTTCATATTTTATACATATTCACATTTGTCATTTTATTTATACTTTGATTTTACCACTAAATATTGAATTTTATTTAGTATATAAATTATTTATATTTTATTTTATTATTATGTTTCACCCCTTTCACAGTGAATAGCACAAGACCTTGCCCATGCAGTTATTTAGTAGGAATTTCTTATGGATTTCTTAATATTTTGCATATAGTAGGTGAAACAGATATTTTATACACAGTTTTCTTTTAAAAACTCTCGATTACTTTTATATAATCTATGGATGGCATTATCTAGTTCAGTGGCTTTCTATACAAATATACCTGTAGCTGTACTTTACTGTAATCCATTCGGGATGCTGTGCTTTAGGAATGGTTTAGTAATATCCTTAAACATGCCTTACCTTGACTAGGCTATTACTTGAGCAATAAAAGAAGAGCAGACTTTGCCAAAATAAAATATTGAGTGTAAACTGTATCCCAGATAAGATGAAATAAGTATTAATAATGAAACTTGGGCTTATAATTTAAATCCTCTAGGGCATTTTGTGAATGTGCACGATTAATTCTGTTTATGAAATTTTGTTGCTTTTTACTGAAAACAAAATTTAAAACTTTCAAGGTTCAGTAACTAAACCTTGAGGGTAATAACATATGCAGTCTGTGCTTACTGTGCGATAGTGTAACTTTTGTTTTTTAAGATCTCTGTTTTCTTCTAGGGTATTTTTTGATTGAGATATCTCTCTCCCTGCTAGAGTTGCAGGTGGAATTACCTTCCTGCTAAAGAAAACCTAGCTCTTTAAAACTGGTTCTTTGTTGAAACTAAAGAAATTTAATGATTAAAAATAAATAATAGATTTGAAAGAAAAAAATTAAGATTGTCACCAGTATGATTATGTTTACAGAGACTCTCCAGTCCTAATAATATTAGATAAGACTCTAATAACTTTGACCAGTTTTCTTCCTGATTAAATTTGAAGTGAATTCCCTAAATTTTTAACGTTTAATGACTCTGTATTAATTCTCTTCATTCCTGGGAAAAGTAGGAGGAAAAGGGTAAACATTTAAAATCCTACACAAATAAAAAAATGGACAAAGTTGTTTTAAAAAGTGGAACTCTTATCCTCAAAGAGCGTATTTTAATTACCAAAACAAGTTCTAGTATTGATATTACAGTAGGAAAATTACTGTAGCAAAACGTGTTAACAATACATGTGTTACCTTGCCTTGGCCTTACAGTACAGTAGGGAAATTATAGCTAACAACCATTTATTGTATATTTCAAAGTATCTTGAAGAGAAGTAGTATAATGTTCTCAACACAAATAATAAATGCTTGAGGTTATGTATATCCCAATTTCCCTTATTTCACCATCACACATTGTATACAGGTATCAAAATAGCACGTGTATCCCCAAAACATATACATTAGATATGAATTAAAAAGTAAACAGTTGTACTGGTATGAGATCAGAAAGACAGTCTGCTAAGGTTTTGTTTGTTTTTGTTTTTTCCCTAGGATTTGGGTGGAAAATATGCAAAGCCTAATGGTGATCTTTAAAGGTTACCTGTAATGTCACAGAGTAACTCCAAGTTGAAAAAGAAAGCTGAAGTAATAGCCTGGAAAATAGTTCATATAATTTATCAATATAGATTAAAAAGATTTGTCATAATTTGTTTCCTATCATTCACCCTCTACCTCTTTCATCCTAAAAGCACACAAATGATTTTCAGAAGCCTGTGCTCCTACAGTGTAATGCATGCCTCGTTGAATCTGATATTATAATTGGTTCTTGGGTGGGTCTCAGTTATCAAAACCAATTGTAATCAAATCCCATATTCTTGGCCAATGATTATTTAAAGAAATTAGATGAAAACAAAGCAACAACTAGTTGGTTCTCATGAGCACATCACATTACTGGCTCAATGACATTGCACAAAATGACATTCATTTTATCTCTTGGGGTTCTAGTTGTTGATGGCAGTAATCTTGTTTTCTCTTGGAGACAGAGTAAGAAGGTTCAGAAGTGAATGGAACCAAGAGAATCAAGAGACATAAAACCAGGGCTGTGTTTTCCCTGTTCCTTCTGTGGATTTGTCTGTGATGTAAAATGATTGCATTAGTCAGGGTTCTCCAGAGAAACAGAACCAATAGAAAATGTGAGAATGAGATAAATTATTTTAAAAATTGGCTCATGCAATTGTGGATGCTGGCAAGCTACTCAGGGAAAACTTGATATTGCAGTCTTGATTCTTAAGGCAGTGTAGAGGCAAAATTTCTGATGTCCTCCTAGGGATGTGAGTCTTTTGTCTTAAGGTCTTAAGCTGACTGAATGAGGCCCACCCACATGATGAAGGGTAATATGGCTTACTCAAAGTATACTGACTTAAAAGTTAATTACATGTAAAAAAATACTTTCATAGGAACATCTCACCAAGGATTTGACCAAACAACTAGGTACTAAAGCCTAGCCAAGTTGACACATAAAATTAACCATCACAATGACTCTTCTTAGTTTGAAGCCACTTTGAGTTGAGATTTCTGATATTTCCAAAAGCATCCTAACTAATATTATGAAAAAGCAGGAGAGAAACTTGACAGCAAACAAGAGTAAAAATGGATAAATAAATATGAAACACACAAGGAATGAGTTGACTGATGATTTGCAGTCTGTTTCAATATCCCTTGTATTATATTTCTGTAAAATTCATAAGACTAGATTTCTTCTTCCAATTTTTGTACAAGTGTAGAAATTTCTATTATACGAAAACATTAGAAAAACAAGATTACCTTGTTTCCTATCCAGATATGTAGTTCTATCAATTTAGTAAGGAAACTCGTTCAATTGATTCTGATATTTAATTCTCATATTAATACATCTTATAAATTTTATATGGCTTGACCTGGTTGGAAGATAGACATAGGCAAGAATATTATGTTGTTATTTAATCCACTAGACTCTTGTTCTGTACATTTCTTTTGTTCAGCATCAACTTTTAAAAATATACATACTTTATAGGAGAACAATAATCCTGACTCTGTTTCTGGGAAAATCCTTCCAGCAGAATGTAATGCTACATGATGATTGAAACCTAGTCTTTAATGAAATATTTGGACCATGTCCTTATGAACCTATGATCTCAGAATAAGGGTAACAGAATAAGATGATTCACTATTTCACATGTAAATCTGTGAATATGAAGTCTAAATAATGACTCCATTTATGAAAGGAAGAGAAAGATATCCTTATTTTAGTGGTCAGAAACTAAAATAACCATGTCCTTAAAAAAAATTAATTAAAGGCGTTCCTCAGCTAACAATAAGATAAATCAAAATAAAAAAGCCAAGGAAAAATTTTGTTATCCAAAAGCTACCAGGAAAAATTAATATTGGTTAAACACAAAACTATATAAATAATTATAATATAAAATTAAAGGCTGGGGGCGGTGGCTCACACCTGTAATCCCAGCACTTTGGGAGGCCGAGGTGGGCAGATCACGAGGTCAGGAGACCGAGACCATCCTGACTAACACGGTGAGACCCCGTCTCTACTAAAAATACAAAAAATTAGCCGGACGTGGTGGCGGGCGCCTGTAGTCCCAGCTGCTTGGGAGGCTGAGGCAGGAGAATGGTGTGAACCCCGGAGGCGGAGATTGCAGTGAGCTGAGATTGCTCCACTGCACTCCAGCCTGGGCGAGAGAGCGAGACTCCGTCTCAAAAAAAAAAAAAAAAAAATTAAAGTTGGATGTATTGAAAGAAGACATATCAATTTTTAAATAATTTGATAAAATTTTAAAATAATTTTAGACTTTATTGTCAGTAATATCTTCCCCATACATGCAGTCATAACTTGCTATGGAAGCTGGGCTTTTTATATAATCTACATAATTTAAGAAATAGTTTCCAATATATAAACATATACATTTGTCCCGATTTTTCAATCACTGAATCAATTTATCTGTATTCCTATTATAAATTTATCTCTTTTCCAGTAAATATTTTTATTCCTACTGTAATTTCTCTCTTTTCCATTAACTGTAGCACATATGTTAGGATCATTTTTTCAAACGTCATGACATTTTTGCCTCAAAATTCCATAAACCTATCAATCAAAAAAGTTACAACTTTTAATGATATCAAATAGAACACCATTATATAGAATATTGTATAGTCCACTCTTATGTACTTCTTTTATAGGTTCTTGATCCATAACATAACTATTTCTGGACAAAATAAAGAGGGTGTTTATATAAGCAAGAGCAGCAGGAATGGAATTTTCTATGCAAGATTTCCTAGGATTTCCCATGTTATTCATAAAATCTGATGAATTATACTTTTAAACTTATAATTCTTATATAAAACTATTAGAAGCTCCTATGCCCTACTTATGCTCTTTCTTCAAAAAAGTGGAGGTATAAATTAAGTTTCCTATTGGAATAGGTACTCAAAGACTCTCTATCAACCAGGGTCTTCTTGTGTTTACACAGGAAGGACAAAAGTTTCCTATGATAGGTCACATACATAAAAGTCCTTATTCAAGTTTGGCATAACATTTCCTATGATAGATCACATACATAAAAGGCCTTATTCAAGTTTGACATAACAGGTCAAAGTAAAAATATGGCAGGTCCTTCTGCGGGTATATTTTTATATTAAATCAACTTAATTTTTCCTGGAAAATTGTAATTAAGAAATCTAAATAACTCTTTTAATTCCTTTTGTAAGTAAAATGATATTGGCAAAGCAAAGACAATCATAGGCCAATTACCATCATTTAGTGTTTCCCGAGCTAAATATTGACAGATAAGAGAGGATCTTGTTTGTAACAGAGGCCTTTGTTTAATATGTAAATTTCTATATAAATTTCCCACATGTACTGACTACTTAATTTTATACACCTATTCATTATCTATCAGAATTATATTTAATTATTAAATGTGACTAATCTTCTTTTTGCAGTTGAAGTAATTTGACAGTAAGTGACTTTTCCTGGATAAGACATCAATTTACAAAGATGTACAATTAGATTTTGGTACACCTAGGGTAATCAAGAAGAATTTTTAGTTTCAAAGGCTTTTTTGTATTTTTACTAAAGTGCTAGGTATGTGATAAAATTTTAGACTTCTAATGCTACTAAGTCAGAAGTTCAAAAACTTGGTCTATAGGTCTATAGGTAGTTTTATTATACAAAGGGACAAACATTTGCAGTCAACACAGTAGTACTTATGTAGTCAGATCAGTTTTAAAATAGGCAGAATAAAAAGTATCTTAGTAAGTGGTATTGAAGAAAACATCATAATGCCCAAACTTCCTTTTGGTTAAAACATTACCTTAGTAATTTCCATTAAAAGCAGCCATATCAGTTCCGAGGAATGATTCAGATCAATTGTCTCAGCATGGAGATTAAATATTTTAATTGCTCAACTCTTCTTTCCTATCTTCTGGCTAATATATATAATTAGTCAAATGGGGAATTAAATATTATTATTGGTAGTTTGATAATCCCAGAAGAATGGAACCTCCCTATTGGCTGAGTGGGAATATAGAGTTCAAAGTAAGTGAGTACCTATAATCTAGGCTTTGGAATTAACCTATAGAGAGAGCTGAGCCTACAAAGTGGATTCTAGGTCTACATGTGCATCTTACATGCCTTGGAAGCCCAGTCACTAGCAACACAGATAGTACAAGAATGATATAGTTAGCGAAAGACTTTATTGTTATAAAGAATGAAAACTGCATCTCAGAAAATATCATACTCTCCCCAATCCAATTAGATTAGCTGTTTAAGGGGAAGGAATGGGTAATTAGATACAGAGACAAACCATTAGACTTCATTATAATATCCACTATATTCTCAGTGGCAATCTCCACTCTAGTCTGTGGAAACATCTTAAAAACCTTAAAATAACAATAACAAGAACAACACTAGTATTGTTGTTCTTGTTATTTTGTGTACCTATTAAGCAACTTATAATCACATAAACTTCAATTTTCAAAGGAATGTCCTGAGATATAAAATTGGCTGCCTATACATGTGAAAACAGAAGTCCAGCCTAAAAAAAAGTGAAACGCTTTCCATCTCTACTCTTTATCACTTAAAATTGAGTAAGATAATTGAAGTCAACAGTAGTTTGTGTAATGAGCAAAGCTGACAATGCACAAGTTAAGCAAGTTATGTAGTGAACACTTTTGAAAAGTTTACTCAGGATTCAGAAAACTAGGCTAAGATTTGAAAATGAGACAGAAGCTAATAGAAAAGAAAAACAGTTGTTTTGGAAAATGCAACTGAGATTATGGAACATAATTATCTGTGGAATTAATCACCAGATATCCACAGCTCTATGCACATTGACACGATATTGAAATTAAAATTCAACAGAAATTATCCTGTAAGCATTTATATTGAAACAAAATCTAGAAATAACCAGTTATCAGATTTTCTACTCAGAAAATAAATATTAGAGGAAAATGAGTTTCTGCTCCAAGAAATGTATATCCAGATAAATTTCCATTTATGAAAGCAAGGGAAAGATATCCTCAAACATTTTAGTAGTCAGAAACTAAAATAACTGTATTCTTAAAAATTATTAATTCAAGTCTTTCCTCAGCTAACAATAAGGTAAATCAAATAAGAAAGCCAAAGAAAAATTTTGTTATCCAAAAGCTACCAGGGAAAATTATATTGGTTAAACACAAAACTATATAAATAACTATAATATAAAATTAAAGTTGGATGTATTGAAAGAAAAGATACTAATTTTTAAATAATAATTTCATAAAAAACCTTTTTTTGTGAACATAATTTTATCTCATTTTTACATTAACAAATAATACTTTATGTGGTTACCATGGACAACATATTGTTTTGAAGTGTATATATACATTGTGGAATGACCAACTCCAGCTAATTCGCATATGCATTACATCACATAATTATCATTTTTGTAGTAAGAATACATTACATCTACTCTCTTAGCATTTTTAAGAATGCAATATATTTTTTACTATGGTCACAAGTTATCTATTTTAGGGTTGTAAAATATTATATTCTAAAGCCCAAGTGCATACACCTATTTTACGGTCGTAAAATAGATATCTTGAGCTTATTCTTCCTATCTAATGATATTTTGTAGCCATTGACTAACATATCTTCAACTACCCATATCACACACACAACCTCACCAGCCCCTGGCAACCTCTAGTCAGCTTTTCTTCTACAAGATCAACCATTTTAGAATTCATACATGAGTGAGATTATGCAGTATTTGTCTTTCTTTGCATGGTTTATTTTAATTAACATAATGTCCTTCAGGTTTATTTATGTTGTCACAAATAACAGGATTTTCCTTCTTTTTATGGCTGAATAGTATTCCATGGTGTTTATGTACCACATTTTCTCTAGCCATTGATCCACTAACGGACACTTAGATTAATCCCATTTCTGGTTATTGCAAATAATGCTGCAATGAACATGGGAGTGCAGATACCCTTTCAGCATACTGAATTCTGTTTCTTCAATATATATACTCCATAGTGAGATTGCAGAATGTGGTAGTTCTATTTTAAAAATTTTGAGGAACCTCCATACCATTTTTCATAATGGCTGTACTAATTTACCTGCCCACCAACAGTATACTAGCATTGCCTATTTTTCTTTATTTCTTATTTATTTATTTATTATACTTTAAGTCTTGGGGTACATGTGCAGAATGTGGAGGTTTGTTACATAGGTATACACATGCCATGGTGGTTTGCTGCATCCTTAACCTGTCATCTACATTAGATATTTCTCTGAATGCTATCCCTCCCTTTGACCCTCACACCCAATAGGCCCTGGTGTGTGAGGTGCCTCTCCCTGTGTCCATATGTTCTCATTGTTCAACTCCCACTTATGAGTGAGAACATGCAGTGTTTGGTTTTCTGTTCTTGTGTTAGTTTACTGAGAAATGATGGTTTCCAGCTTCATCCATGTCCCTGCAAAGGGCATGAACTCTTCCTTTTTTATGGCTGTATAGTATTTTATGGTGTATATGTGCCACCTTTCCTTTATCCAGTCTATCATTGATGGACATTTGGGTTGGTTCCAGGTCTTTGCTATTGTGAACAGTGCCACAATACACATATGTGTGCATGTGTCTTTATAGTAGAATGATTTATAATTCTTTGGGTATGTACCCAGTAATGGGATTGCTGAGTCAAATGGTATTTGTAGTTCTAGATCCTTGAGGAATGGCCACACTGTCTTTCACAATAGTTGAACTAATTTACACTCCCATCAATAGTGTAAAAGTATTCCTATTTCTCCACATCCTCTCCAGCATATGTTGTTTCCTGACTTTTTAATGATGGTCATTCTAACTGGTGTGAGATGGTATCTCATTGTGGTTTTGATTTGATTTTCTCAAATGACCAGTGATGATGAGCCTTTTTTCTTATGTTTGTTGGCTGCATAAATGTCTTCTTTTGAGAAGGATCTGTTCATATCCTTTGCCCACTTTTTGATGGGGTTGTTTTTTATTTTTTCTTGTAAATTTGTTTAAGTTCTGTGTAGATTCTGGATATTAGCCCTTTTTCAGACGGACAGATTGCAAAAATTTTCTCCCATTCTGTAGGATGCCTGTTCATTCTGGTGGTAGTTTCTTATCCTGTACAGAAGCTCTTTAGTTTAGTTAGATCCCATTTGTCTATTTTGGATTTTGTTGCCACTGGTTTTGGTGTTTTAGTCATGAAGTCTTTGCCCATGCCTGTGTCCTGAATATTATTGCCTAGATTTTCTTCTAGGATTTTTATAGTTTTAGGTTGTATGTTTAAGTCTTTAATCTACCTTGAGTTAATTTTTGTATAAGGTTTAAGGAAGGGATCCAGTTTCAGCTTTCTGCATATGGCTAGCCTGTTTTCTCAGCACCATTTGTTAAATAGGGAATCCTTTCCTCATTGCTTGTTTTTGTCAGGTTTGTCAAAGATCAGATTGTTGTAGATGTGTGGTGTTATTTCTAAGGCCTCTGTTCGGTTCCATTGGTCTATATATCTGTTTTGGTACCAGTAACATGCTGTTTTGGTTACTGTAGCCTTGTAGTATAGTTAGAAGTCAGGTAGTGTGTTGCCTCCAGCTTTGTTCTTTTTGCTTAGGATTGTCTTGGATATGTGGGCTTTTTTTTGGTTCCACATTAAATTTAAAGTAGTTTTTTTCCAATTCTGTGAAGAAAGTCAATGGTAGCTTGATGGGAATAGCATTGAATCTATATATTACTTTGGCAGTATGGCCATTTTCATGATATTGATTCTTCCTATCCATGAACATGGAATGTTTTTCCATTTGTTTGTGTCACTCTTCTTTCCTTGAGCAGAGGTTTGTAGTTCTCCTTGAAGAGGTTCTTCACATCCCTTGTAAATTGTATTCCTAGATATTTTATTGTCTTTGTAGCAACTGTGAATGGAAGTTCATTAATGAATTGGCTCTCTGTTTGTCTGTTATTGTTGTATAGGAATGCTTGTGTTTTTTGCACATTGATTTTGTATCCTGAGACTTTGCTGAATTTACTTATCAGCTTAAGGAGTTTTTGGGCTGAGACGATGGGCTTTTCTAAATATACAATCATGACATCTGAAAACAGATGGGCAGTGGGTTTGTCATTAATAGCTCTTATTATTTGAGATACATTCCATCAATATTGAGAACTTTTGGCATGAAGGGGTGCTGAATTCTGTCAAATGCCTTTTCTGCATCTATTGAGATAATCATGTGGTTTTTGTCATTGGTTCTGTTTATGTGATGGATTACATCTATTGAATTGCATATGTTGAAACAGCCTTGCATCCCAGGGATGTAGTTGACTTGATCATACTTGGTAAGCTTTTTGATGTGCTGCTGGATTTGATTTGCCAGTACTTTATTGAGGATTTTCACATTGATTTTCATCAGGAACATTGGCCTGAAATTTTCTTTTTTTGTTGTGTCTCTGCCAGATTTTGGTATCAGGATGAGGCTGGCCTCATAAAATCGTTAGGGAGGATTTCCTCTTTTTCTATTGTTCCGAATAGTTTCAGAAGGAATGGTACCAGCTCCTCTTTGTACCTCTGGTAGAATTCAACTGTGAATCCGTCTGGTCCTGGACGTTTTTGTGGTTGGTAGGCTATTAATTACTGCCTCAATTTCAGAACTTGTTATGGGTCTATTCAAGGATTTGACTTTTTCCTGGTTTAGTCTTGAGCGGGTGTATGTGTCCAGGAATTTATCCATTTCTTCTAGATGTTCTAGTTTATTTGCCTAGAGGTTTATAGTATTCTCTGATGGTAGTTTTTATTTCTGGGGGATTGGTGGTGATATACTCTTTATCATTTTTTATTGCATCTATTTGATTCTTCGCTCTTTTCTTCTTTATTTGTCTAGCTAGCAGTCTATATTGTTGATCTTTTCAAAATCCACCTGCTGGATTCATTGATTTTTGAAGTGTTTTTCATGTCTCTCTCTCCTTCAGTTTCTGCTCTTATCTTAGTTATTTCTTGTCTTCTGCTAGCTTTTGAACTTGTTTGCTCTTGCTTCTCTAGTTCTTTTAATTGTGATGTCAGGATATCGATTTTAGATCTTCCCTGTTTTCTCTTGTGGGCATCAGTGCTATAAATTTCCTTCTACACACTGCTTTAAATGTGTCCTAGAGATTCTGGTATGTTATGTCTTTGTTCTCTTTGGTTTCAAAGAAAATCTTTATTTTTGCCTTCATTTCATTATTTACACAGTACTCATTCAGTAGCAGGTTGTTCAGTTTCAATGTAGTTGTGCAGTTTTGAGTGAGTTTCTTAATCCTGAATTCTAATTTGATTGCACTGTGGTCTGAGAGACTGTTTCTTATGATTTCCATTCTTTCACATTTGCTAAGGAGTGTTTTACTTCCAATTATGTGGTCAATTTTAGAATGACAGTGATGTGGTGCTGAGAATAATGTACATTCTGTTGATTTAGGGTGGAGATTTCTTTAGATGTCTATTAGGTCTGCTTGGTCCAGAGCTGAGTTCAAGTCCTGGATATCTTTGTTAATTTTCTGTCTTGTTGATCTGTCTAGTGTTGACAGTGAGGTGTTAAAGTCTCCCACTATCATTGTGTGGGAGTCTAAGTCTCATTTTATGTCTCTAAGAACTTGCTTTATGAATCTGGGTGCTCCTGTATTGGGTGCATATATATTTAGGATAGTTAGCTCTTCTTGTTGAATTGATCCCTTTACCATTATGTAATGGCCTTCTTTGCCTCTTTTGATCTTTGTTGGTTTAAAGTCTGTTTTATCGGAGACTAGGATTGCAATCTCTGCTTTTTTTCCTTTCCATTTGCTTGGTAAATATTCCTCCATCCCTTTATTTTGAGCCTATGTTTGTCTTTACACATGAGATGGGTCTCCTGAATACAGCACACTGATGCATCTTGACTCTTTATCCAATTTCCCAGTCTGTGTCTTTTAATTGGGCATTTAGTCCATTTACATTTAAGGTTAATATAGTTATGTGTGAATTTGATCCTGTCATTATGATGCTAGCTGGTTATTTGGCCTGTTACTTGATGCTGTTTCTTCATAGCACTGATGGTCTTTACAATTTGGCATGTTTTTGCAGTGGCTGGTACCAGTTGTTCCTTTTCATGTTTAGTGCTTCCTTCAGGAGCTCTTGTAAGGCAGGCCTGTTGGTGGTGAAATCTCTCAGCATTTGCTTGTATGTAAAGGATTTTACTTCTTCACTTATGAAGCTTAGTTTGGCTGAATATGAAATTCTGGGTTGAAAATTATTTTCTTTAAGAATGTCGAATATTGGCCCCTGCTCTCTTCTGGCTTGTAAGTTTTCTGCTGAGAGAGCCACTGTTAGTCTGATGGGCTTCCCTTTGTGGGTAACCTGAACTTTTTCTCTGGCTGCCCTTAACATTTTTTACTTCATGTCGACCTTGGTGAATCTGATGATTATGTGTCTTGGGGTTGCTCTTCTCGAGGAGTATCTTTTGGTGTTCTCTGTATTTCCTGAATTTGAATGTTGGCCTGCCTTGCTAGGTTGGGGAAATTCTTCTGGATAATATCCTAAAGAGTGTTTTCCAACTTGGTTCCATTCTCCCCATCACTTTCAGGTACACCAATCAAACATAGATTTGGTCTTTTCACATAGTCCCATATTTCTTGGAGGCTTTGTTCCTTTCTTTTCACTCTCTTTTCTCTAATCTTGTCTTCTTGCTTTGTTTCATTGAGTTGATCTTCAACCTCTGATATCCTTTCTTCCGCTTGATCGATTTGGCTATTGATACTTGTGTATGCTTCATGAAGTCCTCTTGCTGTGTTTTAAAGCTCCATCAGGTCATTTATGTTCTCCTCTAAACTGGTTATTCTAGTTAGCAATTTGTCTAACATTTTTTCAAGGTTCTTAGCTGCCTTGCATTGGGTTAGAACATGCTCCTTTAGCTCGGAGGAGTTTGTTATTACCCATCTTCTTAAGCCTACTTCTGTCAGTTCGTCAAACTCATCCTCCATCCGGGTTTGTTCCCTTGCTGGCAAAGAGTTGTGATCCTTTGGAGGAGAAGAGACGTTCTTGTTTTTAGAGTTTTCAGCCTTTTTGGACTGGTTTCTCCCCGTCTTCATGGATTTATCTACCTTTGGTCTTTGATGTTGGTGACTTTCGGATGGGGTCTCTAAGTGGACCTTCTTTTTGTTGATGTCACTACTATTCTTTTCTGTTTGTTTGTTTTCCTTCTAACAGTCAGGCCCCTCTTCTGCAGGTCTGCTGGAGTTTGCTGGAGGTCCACTCCAGACCCTGTTTGCCTGGGTATCAACAGCAGAGGCTGCAGAACAGCAAAGATTGCTGCCTGTTCCTTCCACTGGAAGCTGCGTCTCAGAGGGGCACCTGCCAGATGCCAGTGAGAGCTCTCCTGTATGAAGTGTCTGTCGGCCCCTACTGGGAGGTAACTCCCAGTCAGGATACATGGGGGTCAGGGACCCACTTGATGAGGCAGCCTGTCCCTTATCAGAGCTCGAACGCTGTGCTGGGAGATCTGCTGCTCTTTTAAGTGCTGTCCGGCAGGGGTCCTTAAGTCTACTGAAGCTGTGCCCATAGCCGCTCCTTCCCCCAGGTACTCTGTCCCAGTGAGATTGGGGTTTTATCTAGAAGTCCTTGACAGGGGCTGCCTTTTTTCAGAGATGCCCTGCCTAAAGAAGCAGTCTGTCCACAGCGGCCTTGCTGAGCTGAGGTGGGCTCTGTCCAGTTCGAATTTCCAGGTGGCTTTGTTTACACTGTGTGGGTAAAACTGTCTACTCAAGCCTCAGCAATGGCAGACGCCTCTCTCCCGACCAAGCTCCAGCGTCTTGGGTTGACCTCATTCTGCTGTGCTAGCAGTGAGAATTTCAAGGCAGTGCATATTAGCTTGCTAGGCTCTGTGGGAGTGGGACCTGCTGAGCCAGGCACCGAAGGGAATCTCCTGGTTTGCCTGTTGCAAAGGCCATAGGAAAAGCTCAGTATCAGGGCCGAAGTGCACTGTTCCTCCCAGTACAGTCTCTCACAGATTCCCTTGGCTAGGAACAGGAAATTCCTGGACCCCTTGTGCTTCTTGGGTGAGGTGACACCCCACCATGCTTGGGCTTGCCCTCAGTGGGTCACCACCCACTCTCCAACCAGTCCCAAGGAGATGAACCGGGTACCTCAGTTGGAAAGGCAGAAGTCACCCACCTTCTGTATTGATCTTGCTGGAAGCTGCAGACTGGAGCTCTTCCTATTTGGCCATCTTGCCAGCAAATTGTGTTTCCTTTTTTTCTACATCCTCACCAACCCTTGTTACTTTTTTTTTTTATTATTATTATTGATGATAGAAATCCTAGAAAGTGTTAGGTAATATCTTATAGTGGTCTTAATTTGCATTTCTCTGATGATTAGCAAGGCTGAGCCCTTTCTCATATACCTCTTGGCCATTCGTAAGTCTTCTTTTGAGAAATGTCTATTTAGAGGTTATTTGCTCATTTTTTAAAATTGGGTTATTTGTTTCTTGTTATATCTTTTATATCTCAAATATCTGTTATATCTAAAATATCTGTTAATCTGTTATATCTAAAATATCTGTTATATCTGTTATATCTTTTATAACTTATATCTCAAACAGTTATGTTTGAGTGCCTCACATATTTTAAATATTAACTCCTTATCATATGCATTTTTGGCAAATATTTTCTTGCATTCTGTGGGTTGTCTCTTTACTCTGTTGATTGCTTCCTTAGCTGTGCAGAAGTTGTTGGTTGGTTATTTTTTCAGTTTGATGAAATCTCTCTTGTCCATTCTTGCTTTTGTCATTTATACATTAGGGGTCCTATCCAAAAACTCAGTGTCCAGACCGATGTCATTAACCTTTCCCCCTGTGTTCTCCTAGTAGTTTCATAGGTTCATAAGGATTTAATCCATTTTGAGTTGTTATTTTGAATATGGTATGAGATGAGTCTATATTTTTGGGGGGCATGTGGATATCTAGTTTCCCAACACCACTTATTAAAGAGACTGTTCTTTCCCCTATTGTGTGTTCTTGTCACCTTCATTAAAAATCCATTAGCTATATATTCTTGGATTTATTCCTGGGCTCTCTATTCTGTTTCATTGGTCTATGGGTCCATTTTTATGCCAGTATCATGCTGTCTTGGTTATCATGGCTTTGTAGTATATGCTGAAGTTGGGTACTGTGCTGGCTCCAGCTTTGTTCTCTTTGCTCAAAATTTATTTGGATATTAAGGGCTATTGAGGTTCCACATGAATTTTAGGATTTTCTTCTATTTCTGTGAAGAATATCATTGACATTTTGATAGGTATTGCATGGAATCTGTAGATCTCTTTGGGTACTATAGACATTTTAACAATATTAATTATTCCAATCAATAAATAAGAAATACATTTTCATTTATTTGTGTTTCTTCCATTTCTTTTAACAATGTTTTATAGTTTTAGAGTAGCGATCTTTTACCTCCTTAGTTTAATTTTTTCCTAAGTTTTTTACTTTTTGTAGCTATTGTAAATGGCATTGTTTTCTTGATTTCTTTTTTATGTTACATTTTTTCTCTATTTTTTGAGACAGGGTCTCTGTCTGTCACTCAGGCTGGAGTGCAGTGACACAGTCATAGCTCACTGCAGCTTTGATCTCTCAGGTTCAAGTGATCTTTTCACCTCAGCCTCCTAAGTATTTTGGACTACAAGCACACACTACCATGCCAAAATAATTTTTTTACAAATTTTTAGTAGAGATGAGGTCTTGCTATGTTGACCAGGCTGGTCTCAAATTCTTCAGCTTAAGTGATCCTCCTGCCTTGGCCTCCCAATGTGCTGGGATAATAGGTATGAGCCACCATACCAATCCTTCATTTCATTTTAGATAATTTTTTTGTTGGTGTATAGAAATGTTACTCATTTTTGTACTGTGTATCCTGCAAATTTACTAAATTTTCAAATAAGTTTTTACAATTTTTTGATATAGTCTTTAGGGTTTTCTATGTATAATACCATGTTGTCTGCAAACAGGAACAATTTAACTGCTTTCTTTCCAATTTAGATGCCGTTTTTTTACTTTCTCTTTCCTAATTGCTCTAGCTAGCACTTCCACTATTATATTGAATAGAAGTGGCAAGAGTGGGCATTCTTGTCTAGCTCCAGATCTTAGCAAAAAAGCTTTCAAATTTCTCCATTGTCATATATGACCTTTACTATGTTTAGGAACATTTCTTCCCTACATAATGTGTTGAGAGTTTTTATTATAAAGAATGTTAAATTTTGTCAAATTTTATTCTGCATTTATTGAAATGATTATGTGCTATTGTTTTTTTTTCTTTAGTCTGTTAATGTGATATATCACATTTATTGATTTACGTGTTCTAACTATCCTTGCATCTCTGGAATGAATCCCACTTGTTCATGATAAATGATCTTTTTAATGTGCTGCTGAATTTCGTTTGTTCATATTTTGCTGAGGATCTTTTTGTTTATCAGGGATTTTGGCCTGTAGCTTTCTTTTTCTGTTGTATCCTTATCTTGTTTTAATATAAGGATAATGATGTCCTCATAAAATGAGTTTGGTAGTATTCCTTCCTCTTCAATTCTCTGGAAGTTTGAGGAAAATTGGTTTTAGTTTTTCTTTAAATGTTTGGTAGAGTTCAGCAATGAAGCTATCAGGTCCTGGACTATTATTAATTTAAACTTCTTACTCATTATTGGTTTGTTAGGATATTCTATTTCATCACAATTTAGCCTTGATAGATTGTATGTATCCAGGAATTTATCCATTTCTTCTAGGTTATCCAATGTTTTGCATGTAATTGTTTATAATAGTCAATTATGATCATTAGTATTCCTGTTGTATCAGTTGTAGTGTCTACTTTTTCATTTTTCATTTTATATATTTAAATCTTCTCTATTTTCTTAGTCTAGCTAAAAGATTGTCAGTTTTATTTGTTTTTTTCAAGAAACTCTTTTTAGTTGATCTTTTCCATGTTTTTCTAGTCTCTATTATTTCTTCTTGGATCTTTATTATTTCTTTCCTTTCACTAACTGTGGGCTTACTTTTTTCTTATTTCAAAAGTTCTTTTAGGTGAAATGTCAGGTTATTCCTCTGAGGTAGGTCTTTTTGATAAAGCCATTTATTGCTAGAAACTTCCCTCTCAGAGCTGCTTTTGCTGTATTCCATTAAGTTTTGGTTTGTTGTGTTTCTATATTTCTTTGTCTCCTGATTTTTTAAATTTCCTTTTAAATTTCATCATTGACCTATTTGTTTTTTAGAAGCATGATATTTAATTTTCATGTATTTGTGAATTTTCCCATGTTCCTCTTGTTACTTATTGTTTTATATTATCGTGGCCAAAAGTATACTTGATATAATTAAATTTTCTTAATTTTGTTTATATCTGCTTGTGGCCTAAATTGTGATCAGTCTATCCCAGAAAATGTTTTATGTGCAGTTAAGAAGAATGTGTATTCTGCAGCTGTTGGATGGAATTCTGTATATGTCTGTTAGGTCCATTTGATCTACAATGTAATTTAATTTTGATTTTTATTGATTTTTTTGTCTGGATGATCTGTTCATTGCTGAAAGTGAAGTATTAACACCCCCTACTATTATTGTATCACAGTCTACTCCCTCTTTAGTTTTTAATATTTGTTTTATGTACTTAGGTGCTTCAATGTTGGGTGGATATTTATTTACAATCATTATATTCTCATTGTTGATATAACTTTCAATATATAATAACCTTTTTTCTCTTTTTGGAGTTTTGAACTCTATTTCATCTTGAATGAATATAGCTATATAGCTACTCCTTGCTTTTTTTTTTTTTGGTTTCCATTATCACATAATATCATTTTTTATTCCTTTAATTTCAGTCTATGTATGTCCTTAAAGCTAAAGTGAGTCTCTTGTAGGCTGCAAATATTTGGGTCTTGTTTTTGTTTTTGTTTATTTAAAATCTATTAAGTCACACTATATCTTTTGATTGGAGAATTAAATCTGTTTACATTATAGGTGATTATCAATAGGTTAAAAACTTACTATTGCCATTTTGTTAACTTCTTTCAAATAGTTTTGTAGAACCTTTCTCTACTGTTGTCTTATTTTGTGGCTTCGTTAGTGGTATATTTTGATTCCTTGCTTTTTTGGTTTCTGTGCATCTAGTATGGTTGTGATTATGATGAGGCTTACAAAATATATCTAATATTTATAACAGGCTATTTTAAGCTGAGAATGATATAATTCAGATTACAAAAAATGAAACAAACAACAAAAAAAAAACTTCTACACTACTCCTCCCTCCATATTTTGAAACTTTGATGACACAATTTACATCTTTTTATATTGCATGTCTCTTAAGTTATTTTAGCTATTATTTATATTATTTTTGACTTTTAACCTTTCTATTAAGGATGTAGTGATTTATACTTCATCATTACAGTATTATGGTATTCTGAATTTGATTATGTACATACATTTTGGGCAACTTCTTCTATTTTTTTTTCTCTAACTGGTATCAATCATTTCAAGCTGCTGTAATGTTAAACAATTGCCACTTAACTGTTTTTGGCAAACATCCTGGGGATAGAGTTTTTGCCACTGAGTAAGCTCTGAATCAGGTTGAATAACAATAAGCCCTATGAATGGGGTCATCCTCAGTTTGCTGTGGATGAAATTTTTGAGGGCCTATAAACTTTAGTGGCTTCTAAGTCACAAGGTTTTACAAGCGCCACAGTTGCAAGCGTGCTGTTTTTCAAGAGTACTGTGGACCTGGGGAGTGAGATGAGAATAGGGAAATTTAAATGCCACAAAGCTCAATGTTTTTACCAAGATTCAGAAGCATTTCTTGAAGAAATACTGCTTAAATTGTTGCAAGTCTTTAATTTAATTTCCATGCTTTTAAAAAAGGCAATGTTGTCAAATGTTTATTTTCTTTTTGCTTTTATGGAGGCATGGATTTTCAAAGGTCTTTACCACTACAGAAGAGGCATATATCAAAAATTTGAAACTTAGATTAAAATAAACAATTTTTATAAAAAAACACTTAGCAAAACTGTCTCCAGATGACTTGAGAAACATCTATAATGTTATATTTTTAGGAAATTTAGATAGTGGTTAGTAATGTTTCCATGAAGAATATACAGGTGCAGTGGCTTCACTGGTGAATTGTTATAAACATCCAGCTTAAAAAAAATTAGGAAGAGGGTGGAGCCAAGATGGCCGAATAGGAACAGCTCCGGTCTCCAGCTCCCAGCCCCAGCGACACAGAAGACGGGTGATTTCTGCATTTCTGCTTGAGGTACCGGTTTCATCTCACTAGGGAGTGCCTAACAGTGGCTTCAGGACAGTCGGTGAAGCGCACTGTGCACGAGCCGAAGCAGGGCGAGGCATTGCCTCACTTGGGAAGTGCAAGGGGTCAGGGAGTTCCCTTTCCTAGTCAAAGAAAGGGGAAACAGATGGCACCTGGAATATCGGGTCAGTCCCGTCCTAATACTGCGCTTTTCCAACGGGCCTGGAAAACGGCACACTAGGAGATTGTGTCCTGCACCTGGCTCGGAGGGTCCTATGCCCACAGAGTCTTGCTGATTGCTAGCACAGCAGTCTGAGATCACGCTGCAAGGCGGCAACGAGGCTGGGGGAGGGGCGCCTGCCATTGCCCAGGCTTGCTTAGGTAAACAAAGCAGCCAGGAAGCTCGAACTGGGTGGAGCCCACCACAGCTCAAGGAGGCCCACCTGCCTCTGTAGGCTCCACCTCTGGGGGCAGGGCACAGACAACCAAAAACTCAGCGAGAACCTCCACAGCCTTAAATGTCCCTGTCTGACTGACAGCTTTGAAGAGAGTAGTGGTTCTCCCAGCACGCAGCTGGAGATCTGAGAACGGACAGACTGCTTCCTAAAGTGGGTCCCTCACCGCTGAGCAGCCTAACTGGGAGGCACCCCCCCAGTAGGGACAGACTGACACCTCATTCAACCGGGTACTCCTCTGAGACAAAACTTTCAGAGGAACTATCAGACAGCTGAATTTGTGGTCTCACGAAAATCCGCTGTTCTGCAGCCACCGGTGCTGACACCCAGCCAAACAGGGTCTGGAGTGGACCTCTAGTAAACTCCAACAGACCTGCAGCTGAGGGTCTTGTCTGGTAGAAGGAAAATTAACAAACAGAAAGGACATCCACACCAAAAACCCATCTGTACATCACCATCATCGAAGACAAAAAGTAGACAAAACCACAAAGATGGGGAAAAAACAGACCAAAAAAACTGGAAACTCTAAAAAACAGAGCACCTCTCCTCCTCCAAAGGAATGCAGTTCCTCACCAGCAACGGAACAAAGCTGGATGGAGGATGACTTTGATGAGTTGAGAGAAGAAGGCTTCAGACAATCAAACTACTCTGAGCTACAAGAGGAAATTCAAAACAATAGCAAAGAAGTTAAAAACTTTGAAAAAAAATTAGAAGAATGGATAACTAGAATAACCAATGGAGAGAAGGGCTTAAAGGAGATGATGGAGCTGAAAGCCAAGTTTCGAGAACTACGCGAAGAATGCAGAAGCCTCAGTAGCAGATGCGATCAACTGGAAGAAAGGGTATCGCTGATAGAAGATGAAATGAATGAAATGAAGAGAGAAGGGAAGTTTAGAGAAAAAAGAATAAAAAGAAATGAACAAAGCCTCCAAGAAATTTGGGACTATGTGAAAAGACCAAACCTACGTCTGATTGGTGTACCTGAAAATGATGGGGAGAATGGAACCAAGTTGGAAAACACTCTGCAAGATATTATCCAGGAGAACTTCCCCAATCTAGCAAGGCAGGCCAGCATTCAGATTCAGGAAACACAGAGAACGCCACAAAGATACTCCTCGAGAAGGGCAACTCCAAGACACATAATTGTCAGATTCACCAAAGTTGAAATGAAGGAAAAAATGTTAAGGGCAGCCAGAGAGAAAGGTCGGGTTACCCACAAAGGGAAGCCCATCAGACTAACAGCTGATCTCTCAGCAGAAACTCTACAAGCCAGAAGAGAGTGGGGGCCGATATTCAACATTCTTAAAGAAAAGAATTTTCAACCCAGAATTTCCTATCCCGCCAAACTAAGCTTCATAAGTGAAGGAGAAATAAAATACTTTACAGACAAGCAAACGCTGAGTGATATTGTCACCACCAGGCCTGCCCTAAAAGAGCTCCTGAAGGAAGCACTAAACATGGAAAGGAACAACCGGTACCAGCCCCTGCAAAAACATGCCAAATTGTAAAGACCATCGAGGCTAGGAAGAAACTATAGCAACTAAAGAGCAAAATAACCAACTAACATCATAATGACAGGATCAGATTCACACATAACGATATTCACGTTAAATGTAAATGGGCTAAATGCTCCAATCAAAAGACACAGACTGGCAAACTGGATAAGGAGTCAGGACCAATCAGTGTGCTGTATTCAGGAAACCCATCTCACGTGCAGAGACACACATAGACTCAAAATAAAGGGATGGAGGAAGATCTATCAAGCAACTGGAAAACAAAAAAAGTCAGGGGTTGCAATCCTAGTCTCTGATAAAATAGACTTTAAACCAACAAAGATCAAAAGAGACAAAGAAGGCCATTACATAATGGTAAAGGGATCAATTCAACAAGAAGAGCTAACTATCCTAAATATATATGCACCCAACACAGGAGCACCCAGATTCATAAAGCAAGTCCTCAGTGACCTACAAAGGGACTTAAACTCCCACACAATAATAATGGGAGATTTTAACACCCCACTGTCAGCATTAGACAGATCAACGAGACAGAAAGTTAAGAAGGATATCCAGGAATTGAACTCAACTCTACATAAAGTGGACCTAATAGACATCTACAGAACTCTCCACCCCAAATCAACAGAATATACATTTTTTTCAGCACCACACCACACCTATTCCAAAATCGACCACATAGTTGGAAGTAAAGCTCTTCTCAGCAAATGTAAAAGAACACAGATTATAACAAACTGTCTCTCAGACCACAGTGCAATCAAACTAGAACTCAGGATTAAGAAACTCAGTCAAAACCGCTCAACTACATGGAAACTTAACAACCTGCTCCTGAATGACTATTGGGTACATAATGAAATGAAGGCAGAAATAAAGATGTTCTTTGAAACCAATGAGAACAAAGACACAACATACCAGAATCTCTGGGACACGTTCAAAGCAGTGTGTAGAGGGAAATTTATAGCACTAAATGCCCACAAGAGAAAGCAGGAAAGATCCAAAATTGACACCCTAACATCACAATTAAAAGAACTAGAAAAGCAAGAGCAAACACATTCAAAAGCTAGCAGAAGGCTAGAAATAACTAAAATCAGAGCAGAACTGAAGGAAATGGAGACACAAAAAACCCTTCAAAAAATTAATGAATCCAGGAGCTGGTTTTTTGAAAGATCAACAAAATTGATAGACCGCTAGCAAGACTAATAAAGAAGAAAAGAGAGAAGAATCAAATAGATGCAATAAAAAACGAAAAAGGGGATATCACCACCGATTCCACAGAAATACAATCTACCATCAGAGAATACTACAAACACCTCTATGCAAATAAACTAGAAAATCTAGAAGAAATGTATAAATTCCTCGACAAATACACCCTCCCAAGACTAAACCAGGAAGAAGTTGAATCTCTGAATAGACCAATAACAGGTTCTGAAATTGTGGCAATAATCAATAGCTTACCAACCAAAAAGAGTCCAGGACCTGATGGATTCACAGCTGAATTCTACCAGAAGTACAAGGAGGAACTTGTACCATTCCTTCTGAAACTATTCCAATCGATAGAAAAAGAGGGAATCCTCCCTAACACATTTTACGAAGCCAGCATCATCCTGATACCAAAACCTGGCAGAGACACAACCAAAAAAGAGAATTTCAGACCAATATCCTTGATGAACATTGATGCAAAAATCCTCAATAAAATACTGGCAAACTGAATCCAGCACCACATCAAAAAGCTTATCCACCATGATCAAGTGGGCTTCATCCCTGGGATGCAAGGCTGGTTCAACATACGCAAATCAATAAATGTAATCCAGCATATAAACAGAACCAAAGACAAAAACCACATGATTATCTCAATAGATGCACACAAGGCCTTTGACAAAATTCAACAACCCTTCATGCTAAAAACTCTCAATAAATTAGGTATTGATGGGACATATCTCAAAATAATAAGAGCTATCTACAACAAACCCACAGCCAATATCATACTGAATGGGCAAAAACTGGAAGCATTCCCTCTGAAAACTGGCACAAGACAGGGATGCCCTCTCTCACCGCTCCTATTCAACATAGTGCTGGAAGTTCTGGCCAGAGCAATCAGGCAGGAGAAGGAAATAAAGGGTATTCAATTAGGAAAAGAGGAAGTCAAATTGTCCCTGTTTGCAGATGACATGATTGCATATCTAGAAAACCCCATTGTCTCAGCCCAAAATCTCCTTAAGCTGATTAGCAACTTCAGCAAAGTCTCAGGATACAAAATTAATGTACAAAAATCACAAGCATTCTTGTACACCAATAACAGACAAACAGAGAGCCAAATCATGAGTGAACTCCCATTCACAATTGCTTCAAAGAGAATAAAATACCTAGGAATCCAACTTACAAGGGATGTGAAGGACCTCTTCAAGGAGAACTACAAACCACTGCTCAATGAAATAAAAGAGGATACAAACAAATGGAAGAACATTCCATGCTCATGGGTTGGAAGAATCAATATCGTGAAAATGGCCATACTGCCCAAGGTAATTTATAGATTCAATGCCATCCCCATCAAGCTACCAATGACTTTCTTCACAGAATTGGAAAGAACTACTTTAAAGTTCATATGGAACCAAAAAAGAGCCCGCATCGCCAAGTCAATCCTAAGCCAAAAGAACAAAGCTGGAGGCATCACGCTACCTGACTTTAAACTATACTACAAGGCTACAGTAACCAAAACAGCATGGTACTGGTACCACAACAGAGACATAGATCAATGGAACAGAACAGAGCCCTCAGAAATGATGCCGCATAGCTACAACTATCTGATCTTTGACAAACCTGACAAAAACAAGAAATGGGGAAAGGATTCCCTATTTAACAAATGGTGCTGGGAAAACTGGCTAGCCATATGTAGAAAGCTGCAACTGGATCCCTTCCTTACACCTTATACAAAAATTAATTCAAGATGGATTAAAGACTTATATGTTAGACCTAAAACCATTAAAATCCTACAAGAAAACCTGGGCAATACCATTCAGGACATAGGCGTGGGCAAGGACTTCATGTCTAAAACACCAAAAGCAATGACAACAAAAGCCAAAATCGACAAATGGGATCTCATTAAACTAAAGAGCTTCTGCACAGCAAAAGAAACTATCATCAGAGTGAACAGGCAACCTACACAATGGGAGAAAATTTTTGCAACCTACTCATCTGACAAAGGGCTAATATCCAGAATCTACAATGAACTCAAACAAATTTACAAAAAAAAACAAACAACCCCATCAAAAAGTGGGCAGAGGACATGAACAGACACTTCTCAAAAGAAGACATTTATGCAGCCGAAAAACACATGAAGAAATGCTCCTCATCACTGGCCATCAGAGAAATGCAAATCAAAACCACAGTGAGATACCATCTCACACCAGTTAGAATGGCCATCATTAAAAAATCAGGAAACAACAGGTGCTGGAGAGGATGTGGAGAAATAGGAACACTTTTACAATGTTGGTGGGACTGTAAACTAGTTCAACCATTGTGGAAGTCAGTGTGGCGATTCCTCAGGGATCTAGAACTAGAAATACCATTTGACCCAGCCATCCCATTACTGGGTATATACCCAAAGGACTATAAATCATGCTGCTATAAAGACACATGCACAAGTATGTTTATTGCGGCACTATTCACAATAGCAAAGAGTTGGAACCAACCCAAATGTCCAACAACGATAGACTGGATTAAGAAAATGTGGCACATATACACCATGGAATACTATGCAGCCATAAAAAATGATGAGTTCGTGTCCTTTGTAGGGACATGGATGAAACTGGAAACCATCATTCTCAGTAAACTATCGCAAGGACAAAAAACCAAACACCGCATGTTCTCACTCATAGGTGGGAATTGAACAATGAGAACTCATGGACACAGGAAGGGGAACATCACACTCCGGGGACTGTTGTGGGGTGGGAGGAGGGGGGAGGGACAGCATTAGGAGAGACACCTAATGCTAAATGACGAGTTAATGGGTGCAGGAAATCAACATGGCACATGGATACATATGTAACAAACCTGCACATTGTGCACATGTACCCTAAAACCCTAAAGTATAATAAAAAAAAAAAAAAAAATTAGGAAAAGAGGAATTCCAAGGTTATGCAAATCTTTTAGAATAGAAAAGCAGGATTACTCACATAGTTTTATGAAGTTATCATAAAACATATAGTTACACCTGGCAGAGACAACACTGAGAGAAAAATTAAGTCTAATCTTGCAATTGAACATACATGCAAGAATCCTAAACTATTCCAGGTAATAGGAATTGATGTCAAATTAATTGTAATTAATTTCATGAGAAATTTAATAAGAAAAACTTTCCATAATAAGTGTTGAAAATAAAACATATATATATAATTATTTTCACATATGCATTGAAAAGCCACTTAATAAAATTTAACATCCATTCAAGATTAAAAAAACTCATGGTAAACTAATATAGGGGACTTCTTTATGCTGTTAAAGCTTATCTGCAATAAAACCTGCAGCAAGCATTATTTTTGATACGCTTTAGAAATATTTTCCTAGAGATATTAAACAAGGCAAAGTTTCTCTTGATGCCTACTGGCATTTTATTAAATGTCATGGCCAATATATGAGGCCAGAAAAGTTAATATAATGTATATGGATTGGAAAAGAAGGAATACAATCTGTCATTATTTGGAGATTATATGATTGTGTACATAGAAAACAGCTAATAAGTCATTAAAACTAAGAAGAACTTAAAAATCAATACAGAACTTATTTGTAGTTCCATATGTCTCAGCAACAATAACAGCTACAAAACCCTCAAAATTTCATTAGCATAAAACTACTATTTACCTAAAAATAAATCTAACACCAGATTTTCAAGCTCTGTACAGGGAAAAATGTAAACCTTTACTGGGAGTAATTTAAAATATGTGTCAATAAATGGATATATTGATGTGCTATAGACTTTATGTTATGTATATGTTATATAATATATGTTATATATATTGTTTTATATATATATATATATATATATATATATAATCTTTACCCCAACTGATATACACAGTACGATGTCAACTGATGTCTGATGATTTGTGCATGTGAAAATTGACAAGCTGGACTCTTAAATCTGTAGGAAAATGCAAATGTCAAGAATATTCAGGATATTCCTAGAGTATTCCCAGAGAAGTATAAGAAAAATGGGACGACTCGCTTCGCTGGAAAACAAGAAATTCTATTGTCTATGGAAAATATAGTTAATATTTTGGCTTATGGATTGACAATTCAATAAAACAGAGAAGATATCTCAGAAACAGACCTACACACTTTGGATACTTGCATACGAGAGAGGTTTTGTAGATCCACGGGAAAAGGACATCTGTTTCAATATATGGTGCTGGGACAATTAGATATCATACAGAAGAAAATAGAATAGACATACAAAAATAAGAAAAAAAACAAATCTATAACATTTGCAAATATATTTACAAAAGAGGAGCCAAATAAACTTTGCAGAAATAAAAGTTTAATCCTGTTAGTCATGACTAAAATATAGTTCAAGATCACAATGACTTAAAATTGTGAACATTAAAGAAAGGTGGCATTTAACATTCTGACAAAACCAACTGGTGACAAGTATGTGGAGCAACAGAAATTCTAATATGCTGTTATTCAGAATCTACATTTTACAACCAACTGCCATTGTCTAGTAAAAAACAAAACAAAACTTGATCCAGAATTCTACTAAGTGCACTCATAAATTCTCCAGAATACCTGGCCCCAAAATGCACATAACTACACTACTTGTAAGACCTCTGAATTAGAAATAAGTCAAAGTTTCATCAACATTACATGGCAATATGGTGGAGTAATCATTCAGTAGGATAGTATAGGAAATGAATAAACAGCAATGCATTAACATTGTTGCATTTTACAAGCATAAGGTCAAATTTAAAAGAAATGTGTCAGAAATGACATATACTAAAATTTTCAATTTATATAGAGTTTTTGGTAAAACTGGCCTGGTGCGGTGGCTCACACCTGTAATCCCAGCACTTTGGGAGGCCGAGGCAGGTGGATCACCTGAGGTCAGGATTTCGAGACCAGCCTGACCAATATGATGAAACCTCATCTCTACTAAAAATACAAAAATTAGCCAGGTGTGGTTGCATGCGCCTGTAATCCCAGCTACTTGGGAGGCTGAGACAGGAGAATCACTTGAACCCCGGAGGCAGAGGTTGCAGTGAGCCGAGATTGCGCCATTGCACTCCAGCCTGGGCAACAAGAGCGAAACTCCATCCCTAAATAAATAAATCAAACAAATTTTTAAAAAGTTGGCAAAATTTATGGCTTAAGAAAACAGTTATCATGATAAAACTGTTTTGAAATGTTAGTAATAATTATAGCATGGGATAGTGGTTACCTGTAGGAAGGGCTGGAGGTGGTTGTGAAAAGGAAGGGACACAAGAGGGTCTGGGGATAGCTTCCAATGTTTTACTTATGACGAATTGGGTGGTTGCATGGAAGGTCACTTAATGAGTGTTTGTTAATCTGTACATAGATATTTTATGCAAGTACATTTTCTTTGTATATGTTGCATTTCTCAATAAAGTTGTTAAAAATGAAGCATAAAATAAGTTTGAAAAATTAGCTGATTCTTGCAATCAAGCTATAATAATGTGAAAGTGTTTATAATCTTACTTCATGAAGGGAAAGCATGATGTGTAGTTAGAGTAGTTCATTCAAGACACTTAAAGAATAATAAAATATATATGCTTTGGAATAAGTTTTATTTCCACTATTTTCTATATTGGTAGCTGCTCCCTGATTCTATGTCATCTTCTGTGCTCTTTTCCCTGCACTTTGGACTCAGAAATCCTAGCTTGCTCCGCCTTGCTGGTCTTTGGCTTCCCAGCTTTTTTCACCTGTAGAGGGTGATTTCAAACTTCATCACTTTCCACTCTCTAATCAACCTCTGTCATTTTTTTTTTCTGCTTTCAAGCATTTCCAGTGATCCTTGAAGTGCTTTTCTTTGGCTTTTTTACCCTCTCCACTTATTGTTCTCATTTTGCTTTCTTTTCAATTCCAAATACTTGGAGTGTATATTCTTTTCCTGCTATTTCCGTTTAGTTTGTCCTGGGCTCATGCTAAATTGGTTTTGTCTGAGGCCACACATGTGATAGTGTCCAGTGACCTCTTCAAATGCATTTCCCATCCCTCTTTTCTTCCAAACTGCATTCATGTTTGTACTGGAAACAGCACAGCTAGTCATCCTCCCATTTTCAGCCTTTCTCTCCAGGTTCAGTATTGATTTGACATTAATTTTGACCTATTTTTGTAATTTCTTTAGTAACTCTTCCTCTATACTTTCTAATTAAAATGAGAAACCCACCAGTGCTCTATCTTTAAATATCAGCTTTCTTCATTATACTTACTCTCTTAATAAATTTACCTTTGGATTTTATCGGTTGTGTATAATTGATCTATGTATTACCTTTTCTCCATTAAATTTGTAGATAACATATTCTTCTTGTACATCTGCAAGAAAAATATTTTGCATTTGGTATTTGCTTCTTTTATACTCTATACTGAATTTTCCACTTCTTATTTTATGGCAGTAAAACTGATTAAAAGCTATGAAATGGCTAAGTGGGGTTGTATCAATCAGGGTCAAAAATAATATTCTTAAATTAGCCAGAGAGTAAACGATGTGCTGCAGCAACCAAAAAACTACAAATCTCAGTACCTTATAATAACAAAGGCTTAATTCTTGCCCACATGCTACTTATTCATAATGGATTGGCTTACGGCTTGCTCCATGTTGTCTTTAGTCCAGAACTAATTTGACAGAAAAAAATCTCTGGAATATTAATATTCTTAGAACACGGAAAGAAAAATAACATGATGAACACTGTGCTGATTTTCAAAGCAACATTTCTGAAAGGAATTTTACCCTCAGTCACTTTTTATTGGCCAGAGCAAGTCACACTGATTTCTATGAACCAAGGAGTTAATTCAAATTAATATAACAAAGTAATCTAAAATAAAAATAACTTAGAGAAAAGAGGACTTGTCCACTATATTAGTCCGTTTTCACAACGTATTAGCCCACAACTGTATTACTCACAGTTCCAGCCATGTGGAACTGTGGGTAAACTAAAGCTCTTTCCCAAGGAAAAAGGTTTCCCAAGGAAAGAGGTTTAGTTTACCCACAGTTTCTCGTGGCTTCCGAGGCCTCAGGAAACTTACAATCATGGAGGAAGGCAAAGGGGAAGCAAGCTTGGATATTTTCACGTGGCGGCAAGAGAGAAAAGTGAGGAGACAAGAGCGAAGAGCCCCTTATAAAACCATCAGATCTCAGGGGAATTCACTCACTATCATGAGACCAGAATGAGGGAAACAGCCCCTGTGATCCAATCACCTACTACCAGGTCTCTCCCTAGACACTTGGGGATTATGGGGATTACAATACAAGATGATATTTCGGTGGGGACATAAAGCCTAACCATATCACCCACATAAGAGTTTCAAGCTAAGCAATCCATGTATGTGAGATGGCACTGTTACCTATGATTAATTAGGTTCCAGGTTGATTCCGTTTGTTGCCCAACAAAAGCATTGCCATCATATGCATGACTGAAGCTGAATCACTACACCCAAACAGTGAAAAGAGGAGAGTGAACTTGGACAAACACATTCTTATGACCCAGTTCTGTATATCATCCATTTTCTATCTATTCACATTTCATTGGTATGAAAGTAGTCACAAAATTATCATGACAAATATTGAGATTGTGATTCAAGTTGCATTATCTCTATACATATATCTTGGTAGAGATGATGAATTTATAATATTGGTCTTAGCCATCAATATGGCATATCTCTCCATTTATGTATCTATATTTCAAACCGCACTTAATAATGTTTGGCTATGCCTAACTGCCACGGATGCTGAGAAGTGCCACTTCCCTGTCTTGGAAGAAGAGAATAAATGTTTAGGGCATTATTGATTATTTAATAATGAAATCAGGACACATTGAAAGTAAGCTTTATTTCACTGGAATGTATAATTTCAGGACCCATACTTTCTTATATTGAGTTTTCAACATCATGTAACAAGGAACGTGAGTGTTTTAAAGTGCATATAAACTTAAGACATCACATCTAACTCATCATTTTAATTTCTATATCCAGAAACTCTTTTCATTAAATATAATAAATTCTTCAGTATATATACCTTTACCATTTTTAAAAAATTTGCTTATTTTTCTAAGTAAAATAAACATATATATTTAATTATGTTCACTCTTTTCCAAATTGTGTACATTGTTTCAACAGTTTGATAAAATAATTTATAGTAAAAATATTGAATTTCATTAAAACTGAATACTAAATATGATTACATCACTGTCTTTTTTACTTTTTTAAAAAAGAAGAATTTCAAATTTCTAAGTAGCTATAATGACTTAAAATGCTGTTTTTCCCTTTGCTGTTTTTGCTAATTTCCTCATTATTTTCATAATTTTTAAAACTCTTATACTTTATATTTTATATCCTAATTTCCTGTACACTTGAAATAACTGCTTCTTTTGGGATCCCAATGCTCCTTCCATCCTTACCATTAAATATAATCTAAGTTACCTTATTAATCTTTAAGATATCTCAATGTTATTATTAAAATATGTTTATTATTTTTTCTTTGAGCCTTTTAAGGAAAAGCTTTGAGATTTTATTTGAGTTAATTTTTCATTTTATCTACACCTACTAATCTAGAAATTTCAGGGTGTTTTTCTAAATTGCCATATAAATTCACAGTATAAACTACTAATTTTTTTAGCTTGGTCCTATCACTAAAAATAAAAGATGTAACAATCAATTAATAAAATGAAACCACTTAACCTTCCACCACATATTTCTTTATTATTAGTGACAAATGTTCCACAAAGTAAATATTTTGATCCACACATTAGTATAGCCTATTGACAGTTTCAGAGAATGCAGTGTTGCCTATGTAATAATATTGTAAGCTAGAATACAAATCAGCATAAACAAGTTTAGACTTTATCACAAATGTACTTAGTTACGTATTAATTCCAAAAGCCACTCTTCTACCCATGGCTCTGTAAAAGATGAAAATGAAAGCAAATAATATCTGAAACCTTTTGTCTCCGATATACTCATTTATCCAGGAAAAAACTTGCAAAGCGATAACATTAAGGCAGTTTTCCTATATTTAACAAGAAATAAAAGGTCAATTGAAAGTAATAAACCTTTATGATTTTCTAATCTAATTGCCATCAATGCACAAATTATTCCAAAAGAGAAAATGATTTAATAAGGGTTTACATTTGGCTTAGAAGAGACAAAGGAACTTGTCAAGAAATGTTGGAACTGTTCTCATGATGGATATTTTTGAGAGTACTCTCATTATGTAAACCAATATAAATGTACTGTTGCTCTGTAGACGCATGTAAATGCTAGAAAGTTCAGATTCACAGATGCTATCTTCCCTGAGAAAAGCAGTTCATTTCAGGAGTAATTAATAACTTTTTGACCTCTATAGGAGGCTTGAAAAAAATCGGATAAAACGGAGAAAAGAGAAATACAAGATATACTATTATCTGTTGGACCCCATTTTTTATTAGATCAAATATATAACGAAGCCTGACTTCAAATAAATATATTAAACACTGAATGCTAACATATTAACAGGATACAAATGGTCAGTAATTACTTTCTCCCCCCTCAATCCTCTTTAGGTGAATTTCTTGAGAAATATTAAAAGGATCTTACTAATTCTGAAGTAAGCTAGTAATATGGCATGACTGAGGCCTTATCTCATGTGAATTGAAAATATGTGTCATATTTTAAGTAAATAGTAATATCTAGAAAAAACCTTTCTATTGAAAATGAGTTTAAATGTTGGTGGCAAAGATACTAAAAATCAAGCATAGATACCAATGACATTTTCACTTAAAGGTAGTAAAATTTTATAATCATTTTAATTATGTTTTTAGCACCACTGATGAGCAATTTGGCTTATTTCTGGGACACTCTGGAGGAAAACTATGGAACAATGACAAAAATTAAAACATATTTCCACCCCATGGTATATGATTTTACAGGATTTTACAGTTAATTCACAGTTTGTCTCCCTATCTAAACCATTTCTTGTCCCTTTTAGAGAAATAGATTTTCTATTCAATTGTTACAGTGCCATATCAATGTCATGCTCATAATGTGAGTATTTCATGTTCTCTTTCTTGTTTGAATCAATGGATCAGTGGCCTCTGACTTTTGAACCAAGTCCAGACTGACCCAAACTCCAAAATATAATCAGCAGTTTATTTTGAAGATGTCAAGAATAGTACACAAAATAGACATTGGAATTAACCTTATTATTTTCTATAATAGATGACCCAATATATCATCCATATATGATCAGATTTGTTTCTATGTAATTTATTTGTTTTAGGAGATTTGGGGGAGAGGGTTTAGATTCCTTAGAATTTTCCACATAATTAAACTGTCATGTCAGTTGCTAATAAAGGCTGTTTCATTTTTCAGGGTATAAAGCCTTAATGTCTGATTTTCATTATCCTCTATCTCCATAATTCCCAATAGAAAAAAATTGAAGGGTTTGAGATTAAGTTGTTCCAGACTCCTATTAGAGTCACAGTTTTGAGGTTGTTGATCCTCTGTATTGTATTTCCTATTATATTATCTTGTATTTCATTCACTTATGTTCTTACATTTCTTTTTCTATCCTTTGATATTCCTTTAGGTTTACTATTATTTTTTAAATTTCTTCAGATAGTTAAGTAGTCCATCAATTTCTAATGGTTTTCTTCTCTAATATAATTATTCTCTGATCTTTGGGATTGATATAGTTGTATTATTTTCCTAGTATAGTTTCCCAGGAAATTAGGTGCATCTTTTATTTCTCTTTTTAGCTTTGTTTTCCTCTCTCAGTTTATGTTGTTACCATTCTCTGTATGTCTTCACTGGGTTTCAGGCAAAGATAGTATCATTTGCAAGTCAAAAAAATGTATATATCACAGAACATTTGTTAGACTTAGAATAGTTCTGTAAGGGTTAACCTGACAGAGGTTAGGCAGAGATTAGTGAGAAAGGAAGGTGAAGAGATTGTCAGAAACCAGACTATGAAAAGTCTTAGGTGTCATACTTTGGGTCAGATAATGTAACAATGGAAAATAAAATTATTTAGCAGTGGAAAGGCAATGAAGGATTCTAGGTACTCAAAATCTTATTTGCATCATTTAGAAACATCAGCTCAGCAGCTCGAGTTTAGAATGGAAGGGAACGGGTGGAAACAACAACCAAAAAGAGAAGTTTACAGCAATCAAAGGGAGGGATTGTCAAGAAGTGAACTGTGGCTGTGAGGATAAAGGAAAACAGATTTGATAGGATGAGTGAGTTATATAAAAAATTTTGAGTAGAAGTTGGTGAATTTGAAACTATCAAATTCGAATTTGTATTTAATCAATCACATGAAGAATTTTTGACAAGTGGAAGCAAAATAACTAAAAATGTAATACATAAAATGAAAAGCCTACTTTACATTAAAAAGTAACTAAGACAGTAAAAGTAATTTTTAGAATGTTGAAAATAATGTCATTCAGAACAAGGTGAAACACACTGTAACTTTTAAAATCAGAAAACTCTAAGTTTTATGTATTACAAAGTCGATCATCAACCAAAGGTCATTTCCTTATTTCTACTGTACTTCTGATTCTGTGGCCATGGTGTTAAAAGTATTAATTTTTATACATCAGTCCTCTTCAGTATTTTTTTTTTTTTTTTGAGATGGAGTCTCATTCTGTTTACCAGGGTAGAGTGCAGTGGCACAATCTCGGCTCACTGCAACCTCCGCCTCCCGGGTTCAAGCAATTTTCCTGTCTCAGCCTCCCGAGTAGCTGGTACTACAGGCGCCCGTCACCACACCCGGCTAATTTTTGTATTTTTAGTAGAGATGGGGTTTCAACTTGTTGGTCAGGCTGGTCTTGAACCCCTGACCTCAGGTGATCCACCCTCCTCGGCTTCCCAAAGTGCTGGGATTACAAGCGTGAGCCACTGTGCCCGGCCCCTCCTCTATTTTTTAGTGCCAAATATGTTCAGTCTTCCAAGCAACTGGCCTTGCAGTTGTTTTTCACATCAGTCATGCTGAATATTCATGTTTGATTTGTCTTATGCCATTCTAATAATTTCTAATTAATTTACTTTTTATATAGGTTAATACATTTACAGAATTCAGTATCTAAATGTAGGTTCCACACCCACTGTATGGCAGCTTTATTTTCTAAACGGTCTTCTCACTAGAAAACAACTAGATCTTAGGAAAAATACGTATTTTTTATTTTATTCCTAAACTTTCAGAAAATAAAAGACTACTCCAGCCTCCTTTCCCCCACAATGTAACTAAAACTGGAACTCAAGAGCTGTAAGCAATGAGCAGTGAGAAACTGGTAGATGGTGGTATCCTTTGGCAAAGTCAATGGTGGTATTGCTATTGGGAGACTATGCCCTGGGACTGTGGCATGGTAGGGAAATTTAACTTGATACTCCTTCCTTAACCAAGATTAAAAAGATGGGGAGGTAAGTCAAACAAAGATCCACATAAAAGGAAAATATCACCTATTGTGTCCTTTAATACATAACATTTTTTAATTGAATAAATAAAATTGATTTTGGGGTGCAAATCTATGTCTTGTTTTTAATACCATTAAAATATCTGAAAGAAAAATATACACTGGATTATAGATCTTATTGATAGGCAATCTTTATTCCAGTAACTTCTTTTGATTACTATTTTTTACTTTTTATTTATTTATTTTTATTTTTTGAGAGGGAGTCGCGCTGTGTCGCCCAGGCTGGAGTGCAGTGGTGCGATCTCGACTCACTGCAAGCTCCGCCTCCTCCCGGGTTCACGCCATTTTCCTGCCTCAGCATCCTGAGTAGCTGGGACTACAGGCGCCTGCCACCACGCCCGGCTAATTTTGTTTTTGTATTTTTAGTAGAGACAGGGTTTCACCGTGTTAGCCAGGATGGTCTGGATCTCCTGACCTCGTGATCCGCCCGCCCTGGCCTCCCAAAGTGCTGGGATTACGGGCGTGAGCCACCGCGCCCAGCCTGATTACTAATTTTTAAAGGTTTTTCTTCCGTTCTGGAAATGAAATATGGGAGAATCACATTTTCCTCTGAGTAAAAAAAGCAATTTCAACTACTGTCTCGTCATCAATTCTAAATAGCAAAACAGTAAGTATAATGTTGAGTACCATTAAATCTCTACTCTTCCTTTAAAAAAAAGTACAGATTTAGACATGTGTGATGTACGTGTGTGCATGTATGTGTGTGTATGCATACCACTCATACATACTCAGCCATGAAAAAGCAATCATGTCTTTTGCAGCAATATAGATGAAAGTGGAGGCCAATATCTTAAGTGAAATAACTGAAACCGAAAGTCAAATACTGTGTGTTCTCACACGTGGGCCATTAAATAATGTGTACACATGGATATAGATATCCCATATATAACACATATATATGTGTGTGTGTATATGTATATCACATATATATGTGTGTGTATATATATATTATATCACATATATGTGGTATAATATATATATACACATATATCTCACGTGTGTGTGTATAGCTGGATTTAAAAATGTTATGCATATTTATATATGTGTGTGTGTATATATATATATATACATATATATATATATATATATATCACATTTTCTTTATCCAATCCTCCATTGATGGACACTTAGGTTGAGCCCATATCTTTGCTATTATGAGTAATTCTGTAATAAACCTACAAGTGCAGGGATCTTTTATACACAATGATTTTATTTTCCTTTAGATAGATACTTAGTAGGGGGGTTGCTGGATTGAACAGTGGTTCTATTTTTGTTCTTTGAGAAATCTCTGTACTGTTTTCTATAGAGTTGGTACTAATTTATGTTCCTACCAAGTGGACAAATGTTCCCTTTTCTGCACATTCTTGACAACATCTGTTGTTTTTTGACTTTTTAAAAATAGCCATGGTGTGAGATGGTATTTTGTTATGGTTTTAATTTGAATTTCTTTGGCATTATTAATATTGAGCACTTTTTGATATGCTTGTTGGCCATTTTGTGTCTTATTTTGAAAAATATTTGTTCATGTCCTTTGACTTTTAGTGGAGTTCTTTATTGTTCTTTTTGTTCTTGTTGTTGAGTCGTTTGACTTTTTTATAGATCCTGGATATTAGTCCCTTGTCAGATGCATAGTTTGCAAATATTTTCTCCCATTCTGCAGGTTGTTTGTTTACTCTGTTATTTCTTTTGCTGTGAAGAAGCTTTTTAGTTTAATCAAGCCCTGTTTGTGTATTTTTGTTTTAGTTACATTTGCTTTTGAGGTCTTAGTAGTCGTGATCTCTTTGCCTAGGCCAATGTGCCGAAAAGTTTTTCTTAGGTTTTATTCTAGTATTTTTATAGCTTCAGGTCTTATGTTTAGATGTTTAATCCATCTTGAGGTAGTTTTTTTATATGGCAACAGATGAAGGTCCAGTATTATTGTTCTGCATGTGGCAATCTAATTTTCCCAGTACCATTTATTGAATAAGGTGTCGTTTCCTCAGTGTAGGTTTTGGTTGACTTTGTCAAAGATGAGTTGGCTGCAGGTATATGGCTTTACTTCTGGGTTCCCTATTCTATTCAATTGAACTATGCATTTATTTTTATACCAGTATCATGCTGTTTTGCCTCTCTCTTTTTGAGATTTTAGTTGTTCTTCATTTAACATGTCAGACTGGAAAAAAGTACTGCACAGAACCAGCTCTTTATTCATCCTGTCACACTATCAATCTATTCTTTGGTTTACAGTTTTGCCCAACAAAGTAAGATAAATTATTCTGAAAATACACAATTTACAGACATTAACAATGTGATTGCTTTGAATTACTTAATCAAAATTCTCCAGATGATTCATTATCCATAAAGGAATACTTTCACTATCCTCAGCATTATTTTGTAGAATTTTTGCTTTAAATATAAACTGACAAACTGCTTTGTAGTTTCAAATTTTCTGGAATTGTGTGAATTGAGAAAGTGTAGGTGTACATGTGAAATTATAATGGTGTCATATAACATGCACACTTTCAACTTTTTAGTTATTTTTCATAAAATATGAATGTTTATCCTGTGGCTGTTTAGTTTGACCAAAATCATCCTTCTATCTAAACCACAATATAAACACATTTCTACCAGCCATTTTAGATTATTTTTAACTTGCCATATTTTTTTCTATAAATATGCGAGCTTAAGAAATACCATGAAATCATAGTACTAGATTTCTTTGTTAGATAATATAAAACAGATCTTGACCTTTTCATGGCAAAATTTATATCATATAATTTTACACCTCTTGTACCTGAATAACAATACATTATTAAAGAGTTTTTAATGAATGAATGGATAAATGAATAAATGTTTCAACAGAAGGCCTGAGATTATTGAATTAATTTTATCAACATGTATTTATTTAAAGCTATCATCTTGCCCTTATTACTAAGTAATAGTACGGAGTACAGACTTACTTAATGGCTAATTGGAAAGAACTTATGGTATGTAGATATATGTTCATTTGTTTCACATTTTATTATTTTAAATACCCATAAATTGAAATTAGGAAAACTAACATCGTTTTATTTTTATACAGCCTTCATAATGATGAATGAACTTTAAATAATACATCATCTATTTATTGACATATGGATTGCAAAAATATATTAATGAACATATCTTAGATTTTTAAGAAAAAAATTCGTGTGGGGTAAAGGTAAATTGATACATTCACACAAACAGACAATTGTTGAATATTTCACGTATATTATGCTATTAGCTATGTAGTAAATATCAAAATGATTTAAAAAATGATGTGGGGTTTTGTAGAAGGAATCAACATGTTTGGATTTATTTCTCATGGGAGGTTTTAGACAGGGCTGAGATGAGAAATACAGAAAAATATCATTATTTTAAGGAAATGTTCTGATCTTGCTGAGTTTGAAGTATAGTTGATCATTTAAGTAAAAGCATCTATTCTAATGATTAGACACTGTTTAGTTTTATATTTCTGTTTGGTTAGGCTGTGTTCTCCAGTTATTTGATCCAACACTAATCTAGGTGTTGCTAGGAAGGTATTTGGTTGAGGTGATTAAAGTCCAGATTGTCTAACGCAAGTTAGGTGGGAGTGATTGAATCAGTTGAAATGCCTTAAGAATAAAACTAAAGCTTTTTCTGAAAATGAAGTACAACTATGGACATCAGAGTCAACTTATGCCCAAGAGTTACAGCCTGTCCTTCCTGATAGCCTGCCCTGCAGATTTCATACTTGCCAAATAAACCCCACAATTGCTTAAGCCAATTCCTTGTAATCTCCTGTATATCCCTGGATGAACTTTGATTGTTACCAGGACTTCAGAATCAAAATCCCTGATTCAAATTCATACTTCACCACACATTAGCTAATTTCAAACAAACTAATTAAACTCTCAAGCCTTGGTTCCTCATTTGTTAAATATTAACAGTAACAGTAACAGTATCTGTTTCTTGGGTTGTTGTGAGGATTAATTGAGATAATCCATATTGTATTAGTCCGTTCTAAGGCTGCTATAGAGAACTGCCTGAGAATGGGTAATTTACAAAGGAAAGCGTTTTAATTGACTCACAGTTCCACATTGCTGGAAAGGCCTCAGGAAGCTCACAATCATGATGGGAGGCAAAGGAGAAGCATGCAGCTTCTTTATAAGGCAGCAGGATGGAGGAGTGGGTGCAAGCAGGGGAAATGCCGGACACTTATAAAACCATCAGATCTCGTAAGACTCACTCACTATCATGAGAACAGCATGGGGGAGCCACACCCATGATGCAATTGCCTCTACCTCGTCCTCCCCTTGACATGTGGGGATTATGGGGATGACAATTCAAGGTGAGATTTGGGTGAAGACACAGAGCCGAGCCATATCACATATCAAAGCTTATTGCATAAGGTAGTGTTTAGCACAAAGTCTGTACTTAAGTTATCTGCCATTTCCTTAAAATATTATTACTTAGAAGATCTACAAAAGAAGACAAATGATTGAAACTCAGGAGAGACATCTAGATATGGCTGAACTTAGGGACCTTCAACATATAGAGTGGAAGATGACTCATAGTTTGTATGAGTTCATTCAACTATCAATTGAAGAATGCATAGTTAATATCCAAGAGTAAACAAGATTTATGAGTATATCTATTCACTCTACATGGAAGCCTAAATTCCATTTTATAATCTCCACTCATAAATATTTGTCAGTATCTTAGTTGAAACCGTAGAAAATATGATTACCACATTGTATGTAATAGAAAATAATGTAGTTTGCCTTGTGTTTAACACAACTTAAAACTGCCAGCATCTGCTTTATTCCTCAGCCGTTTGTTTCTGGAACCACAGATCTCTCTTCCCCACTGGTGTCCCTAACAATCTATTTGTCTTGAATACACATTTCCCAGGGTCAGTTTCTGCAGAGACAAATACTATGAGAGGGCATTTGAAATTTGGTTAAGAGATCAAAAGCATTTTTGTTGCTCTTACTTTTGGGTGATTTAGAAAAAAGTAAAAATACTTTAAAAAGGTGAACATAGCTTCTCTACTATTTCATAGATAAACACAATAATACTGTCATTCACTTTGTATAACCAAAGTGTAAGTTAAAATATTTGATTCTGGTGTTCTTATATATAATTTAGGGGAGTAGGTTGCTATCTGCCATTTATATCTTTGGATTGCTCTTCTGTTTGGTAAACTTTCACAATCAGTAGTAAGGGCGTTCCCACTCTCATCTGAGACAGAAAGGAAAATTCCACAAAAAAGTACTGAAGGCAATCTGAGGGTTGAGGAAATACAGAAAAGTTACTGAGTCAAATATGATGATATGAAGAAACAAGCACTTGTTAGTATGACTGATAAACTGTCACCTTAGAAATTGAGTAGAAGGTAATTGTCTCCATTATTTTCCAAGATAGAAACCAAATTTAAAAAGTCAAATTTAACAAATTTTGAGTTACCAGTAAAAAAAGCTAAACAGTCTTGTGAAATATTTTCCCAGGAAAATGCATTAGGCTTTAACGACTGCACACTGTGTGATGGAAAGCATTCAAATTTACCTAAGAAAAATGTTTTGTAATGACTTTATTTATTTGTTTTTTATAAACCTGTGAAATGATCATGTAAAAATTTCAAAGAGATACTCCCAGGTGTGATGTTGAGAGGCAATTTTAGCACCTATTATAGAACTTCACAATGTAATATAACCTGTTGTGCCTTACTGCTTAATCACATAATGGCATTTATAAATTGTTCATACTGCTTTGTAAAAATGTCTTGCCATAACATTGTTATGGCAACACTTATTTTTATTGTTATTTTTATGACATAAGAAAACATATCAAAGCACTCAGGAAACATCTTATGTGAGTAGATATAACAGAATCACCAAGCAAAGCAAGAACTTTGTGAACAAAGAGTATATGTGATCATAAGTACTATTTTTTCATAAAACATTGCTATTATAAAATGTGCCTATTTTTAAGCTTTACAAAGACTCAGTTACAGAAACATTATTACTGAAGCAGGGACAGTGAGACTACTTACTGTCACATTTTGTATATTTTCAAACAGGAAAATAAATAATAATTTTCTATATCTCAGACAAATAGCAATTATTTATCATATTCTGTTATTGAAATCTATAAAATATGACAAAATATTTATACTAAATTGCTTATATTTTGACGTTCTGTATATCTTATATCCCTGGTGACTATAAAATGAAGTTATAGATAAATTCCTAAAACGCTTAAGCAATAAAATATGTTTGTTATATGGTAATATAAAATGTTTTATGATTTTATTTATAGGAATAGTGACATGGATCTGGAGGAGCCTATATATGGAAAAAAATGTATTGAATTAATTGCCAAACATTTGTGTTTTAGTTTTAAAAGCACATTACCAGGGAAATCATAATTCCAAAGAAATTTCTTTCATTACAGTTTCAAAAGAACCCAACTAAATTTTAAAAAGTGCCTTTCATAAATCTAATCTTAAGTAGTTATCCTTCACAGACATATCTGCATATTCAGAGGTGGTGAGGGGGTTTTCTTTAAAGCCTTTAAAATGCCAAATAGTACTCCAGAAGGCCGAATCAGGAAAACTAGGTAGAAGAGATGAGAATGCACGTTGTCATTTAATATAAACTAACAAAATTTAAACACTGGAACTCTTTAACAAACTGTTATTGGAAGTATTCATGCTAAGTCAAATAGGGCCAGAAAAAAATAAATGATAAATCCTTAAAGTTGGTTTCTAACTGTGATGAACTCTACTTATTTAAAACTGCAACTTTTCAGTCTTTTATTGCTTCATCTGAACATCTGAAACAGTTATACCTTCCAGTTCTAACATTCGAAAATACCTCCCAATCTCAAATATAGTACAGTTCCGTGTTAAGAACGTAAAAATTTAGACTGAAGAAGTTGTTATAAGCCTTGCACAGTAGCCATTATTTTGAGAAAAGGCTGATGGGGGACTTTGGTTCCTTCCTGGTAGTCTTGTAATATTTCTCTTTAATCTCAACAATGACATGCTCTCATATCATTTTGACATAGTGCTGTACCGTTCCCATTTGATACACTAACTGGACTTAGGAAAAAAATCATGTTGATAAATATAAACTATGGTCTGGTTATATTCATAATAAATCATTTGGGGAAGGGTCTTTATTTGGTACACTTTCTAATATTGCCCCAATCGAATGTTTGTCCATTAATAGCATTCCCTGTTTAAAAGCATTTTCTTTCAGCCTTTTAATAATATTGGACCATTGTCTTCTAATGTCTGTCGTTGCTAATTTGTAGGATACTGCTAGTTTTTTTCCAGTGTCTCTGGGGTGATTTTTAAAAATATTTTCCTAGAAAATTTTTAGCCTTTATCTTAGTTCATTTTGTGTTACTATAAGAAAATACCACATACAGGGTAACTTATGAAGAAAAGAAATGTATTTCTCACACAGTTCTGGAGGCTGGGAAGTCCAATATCAAGGGGCTGGCATCTGGTGAGAGCCTTTTTGTGGCATCATCCCATGGCAGAAGGCAGAAGGGCAGGTGAGGAAGGGAATGAGAGTTAGAGAAAGCTAAACTCGCTTTATTATCTCTTTATGCTAATAATATATGAGATGATATTAGTGTTTTACTGTGGGGTTTCTGATTGCCTTTCTTTTTTCTTGTTAGGAGAATAAAGGCAAGCCTACTTCCCAATATTCTGAACATTTTTTTTGATAACTAGAAACTAATTTGTTGTCTTATTGAACATACAGATTTTCATTTTAATTTGAACAGTTGGCTTTGTATGTACTATGTTCTCTTCTATAACTTTTTGTTTCTTCTGGAGACGCCTAATTTTTTTCTTTTTTTAAAAATATTTTCCTTCTTTATAAAATATATAAGTTTTCTCAGTCTCTCCCTTGTATTTGCCACTCCACAGAAAAGCCTTTATTTCCTAGAAAACTTTTCTTTTGGATTTTTCTTACTTTCTTTTCCAAAGTAGAATAAGTGTAATTTTTTGTTCCTTTTACATGGCTACTGTCCTCGGACTTTCCTTTGACATTCACCTAGGTTGAATCCATTAATTATCTGATTACAAATCTAAATCAGGGGTTTCCCCATATAAATTATTAATAAAGCTTAAATAGGAAGCACACTTTCAACTACTTGTGTGCCTGAAAATTATCTTTATCTTAATGCTTGATGGAAAGTTTGCCTGAATATGAAATTCTAGGTTTAAATTATGCTCCTTATAAATTTCAAAGTAATAAAGGAACAGAGAAATAAAACAAAATTATGCAGCTACTTTTTTTGTGGGGAAATTTGGCAGTTATGATGATGGTGCAAGACACAGATCAATCAGTTAATGGCCATGTAGAGGGCAAGTACAGAGATTCAGAGAAAGAAGCAGACATTTGATAGGCCCATAGAGCTCGAGAGACCAAAATGATAAACTTCAGGGATTAGGATTCTGATGAGAAGACTGTAATAGAGAAATGAGTACATCAATCTGTTAATTTTATTCCCGAAACATTGGCTAAATTCTTAAGGATTATGAATCCTCATTATTGATTTTCTCAGCAGCTCCATAATGCCTTCAAACAAATGCATTTTTATCTGGATTATCTACTTCTATTTTGATCTGGATTTTTTAAAAACTTGTTTTGGCAGCAGCATTGATTTTTTGCAAACTACTCTGTCATACTTGAAAGTGGTACCCTTGAGATCATAGACTTTTTTATATTGGTTACAAATCTACTAGGTTCTCATGTTGTTTACAGAGATTTTTTTTTACATTGATTCTTGGTAGTTATCCAAACATATAATAATAACTCATAATCATGCATCTGTCTTAACAACTATAATGCATCTAATGCTTTCTGTTGTCCAATTTCATTGGCTAAACTTCTTAGCCTTATATAAAATAGCAATAGTGATGATAATCATTCTTGTATTTTTTTTCTGACAATAGCAGGAAAGCCTCTAGTGTATCCCTATTAAGTAAGGTGCAAATTTATAGGGGATGAGGAATACAAACATACACATATGTGTACATGAGGATATCATGTTGAGGAAACACTTATCAAATTGTAATTTATTGACTACTTCCAACATGAATATGTTTTGAGTCCTATAACATAATCCTTTTGCATCAATGAAGTTAATGACATGACTTCTCTACATAGATGAATTAAGATGGTGCTATAGATTGAATTGTGTTCCCCTTGAATTTATATATTGAAGTTCTAACCGCTAATATCTCAAAATATGATATTGTTTGGAGACAGGGCTTTTACAGAGGTAATCATTAGAGTGGGCCCTGAACCAATATGACTGGTGTCATTATAAAATGGGGATGTTTGGTAACAGACACTCATGCAGGAAAAGTGCCACAAAAAATATGAAGATATCCGTCTATAAGCCAAGGAGAAAGATCTGAAACAGACTGTCCTCACAGCCCTCAGAAGGAACCAATCCTGACATCTTGATTTTAAACTCAGACTTCAGACCTGCGAGACAGTAGAGTTCCATTGTTTAAGCCACTCAGTTAGTAGTACTTTTTCATGGCAGTTTACCAAACCAATACAGATGGTAAGGACATTGGCAAAAATGGAGGAGTAAAGACTTCTAACAATTCTCTTCACCATAGAAGCAATGAGAAAACTAACAAAAATTTTCAAAATTAACTTTTCTAAAAAACTTTAGATATTAATTAGAGGATTATAACACTCTATTCAAGAATATTGGCTGAACCTCAGTAACAACAGTGAAATTTGTGGCTTTTAACTTGAACTATTCCAATCCCTCTGTTAGCTCTTAAGTAGCCTTGAAAATAAACATCTTGCAATCACAGAGAAAACTAGAAGCCTGGTATCCAACGGAGATAGCAGAAAGGGATTGGAGTGCCTTTGAGGTCTCATTCACCCAAAATATAATTATTTGACCTATCAGGTAGTTCCCTGAAAGACTCCATTTGCAGAGCTGTCTTAAGCCCCTTTTGCCCTTGGGGATCTTGTCAAAAACAACTGGAGCCAATTGTTTCACTCTGTGGCTGCCTGAAGTGGCAGATAAGAGTTGGGGCAAACAAAAAGCAAAACAAAGAGCTTAAAATGAAAACTGAGGAATGAGATTTTTTTATGGAGGCTTTGAAAATGTTGACATACTCCTGGGAATCTAGACAGACACAGCAAAATGTGAGAAAACCCTAAGTCTGTACCTCTGGCTGACCTTGAGGCTTTCTTCATGCAGAAAGTGAAGCCTAAAAAAGTTTTCAACTGTGTAACTTAACACAGTGTTAAAGATTACTCCAGAATGCACTCAGGGCTCTGCAACAAAGATTAGGAGACCTATTTTTTAATAGGCTTTTAAATAAATCTCTGTATAAGGAGTAGATTATTAATAAGCTAACCAAGAAAAGATTTCAGTGGCCACATAATTAAGGAACACTGACTTCACAGATTTAGGTTAGAAAAGTCATAAAGTAAACAGTAGCAACTACAAAGAAAACATGAACCATTTTTTTTTTTGAGGGTTGTAGGGAATCCAATATTCAACATTGCCAAAATACACTACTTTAAATATCTGGTTTTCAACAAAAACTACAAAACATGTAAAAAAAAACTATGAAGTGTGTGTTCTACATAGGGAAAAACTAAAAAACTGCTCCTAAAGAATCTCAGCCATTAGAACTACTAGGCAAATATTTTCAATCTGCTACTTTAAATATATCCATATAGTGAAAGCAATTCATATATAAAGAATGAAAGGAAAGTATAAGAATAATATCTCACCAAATAGAGAATGTCAATAAAAAGATAGAGCTTTTTAAAAGAAGCAAGCAGAAATTTGGACATAGAAAATTACAGTAATGAAATGGAAAAATTCATTAGAGGGTTTCAATGGCAAATTTTAGAAAGCTGGAGAACTTAACAATATGTCAGTTGAGATTATCCAGCCTAAGAAACAGAAAGAAGAAAATCAAGAAATCAAGAAAAAAATCAAGAAAGAGCGAAGAAAATCAAGAAGTCTCTGAAACCTGTGGGATATTATCAAGCATACCAATATATGGATATTGGTGGTTCAGAAGTACAGAAGAGAAAGAAGCAGAAAGAATATGCGAAGAAATAATGGCTGAAAACTTCACAATTTTGATAAAACAAAACAAAAACCACTAGTCTACACATCCCAGAGGCTCAATAAACCCAAGTACTATAATTTGTAGATAGCTATGCCAAGGTACATTATAATAAAACTCTCTAAAGCCAAAGACAGAGATAATATTGAAAGCAGCAAGATAGAAGTGGCTTATTGCAAACAAGGGATTCTCAATAATGTTAATAGCTGATTTCTCATCAGAAAGCATAGAAGATGGAGGGAATTTTTAAAAAGACTTTTAATTAAAAAATTTAAATCCAGCAAAACTATCCTTTGAAAATGAAGGAGGAAACAAAGAATTCATTACTACCAAACTTGTCATAAAGAAACACTAAAGAAAGCTCTTCAGACTGAAATGAAAGGATGCTGGCAAGTAACTAGAATTTAAATGAAGAAATAAAGGGCACTGAGGAAGGTAACTAAGTAAATATAAAAGTCAATAAATATATTTTTGTTTTTAATTAGTTTGAAATAAAAAAATATATTTTGTGTAACACTATGCAGGCATAAAAAAGAATGAGATCACATCTTTTACAACGGCATGGGGGATTAGGAATAATGGAGGCCATTATCCTCAGCAAGCTAATGCAAGAACAGAAAAACAAATACTGCATGTTCTCACTTGTAAGTGAGAGTTATATGATGAGAGCACATGGACACATAGAGGGGAACAACACACACTGGGGCCTGTCAGAGAGTGGGAGGAGGGAGAGGGTCAGGAAAAAAAAAAAACTAATGTATACTAGACTTAATACTTGGGTGATCAAATAATCTGTACAACAAACCCTGAAGATACACATTTACCTATATAACATGCCTGCACGTTTTGTACATGTATTCCTGAACTTAAAATGTTAAATATATACATATATGTATATATATAGGTTGTAACATGAAAAGTTTTCAATTGTAATTATTTTTATCCTATTCGAATTAAAAGACAGTTGCATAAAGCAATAGTTATAAATCTGTGTGAATAGGTACACAATGCATTAGAATGCAAATTGTATAATAGCACCAAGGATGGGGGATGGAAAGAATTTATACAGAAATAATTCTGTATAAAATTTAATTTGGCATTAATCTGAACTAGATTATGTTAAATTAAGATATAAATTGTAATCCGAAAGGAAACCACTAATTTTTTTTACTCTTCACATATAGTAAAAAAGCAACAAGGGAATTACAACAGTATTTTAGAAAATATCTAACCATGATAATAAATTTTATTGATCAATTTTTTAACATTGATGCATTTCTGGAGTAAATTCCACTTGTTCATGCTACTGGATCCTTCTTACCACAATTTTACTTGAGATTCCTACATCAACATTCATAAGTGACACTGATGTGAGTGTGTTTTTATGATTGTGAAATAATATCACAAAATAACTTGAAAGCTTTTTTTCAATTATCTGCAATATCTTGGCTAGCATTGACATTTTCTGATCTTTGAGTTTTTTAGAAATCCCCTCTGCAACCATATTGTTTTCATGTTTTTCCTTTTCTAAACTCAATTTTTAAAAAATTTCTATTTATAATTTAGTGTATTTAGACTTTCTGTCTCTATTGAGACCATGTATTAGCCTGTACTCACGCTGCTAATAAAGACAAACTTGAGACTGGATTATTTATAAAGGAAAGATGTTTAATTGTTCAACATGGCTGGGGAGGCCTCAGGAAACTTACAATCATGGCAAAAGAAGAAACAAACATGTCCTTCTGCACATGAGGACAACAAGGAAATGTGCCAAGTGACAGGGGGAAAAGCCCCTTATAAAGCTATCAGATCTCGTGAGAACTCACTATCAGGAGAACAGCAGCATAGCGGATAAGCACTCCCATGATTCAATTATCTCCCACCAGATCCCTCCCAGGACAGGTGGAGATTATGGGAACTACAATTCAAGAAAAGATTTGGCTGGGCAGCTGGGCACGGTGGCTCACGCCTGTAATCCCAGTACTTTGGGAGGTCGAGGTGGTGGATCACCTGAGGTCAGGAGTTCAAGACTAGCCTGGTCAAGATGGTGAAATCCCGTCTCTACTAAAAATACAAAAAGTAGCCGGGCATAGTGGTGGGCGCCTGTAATCCTACTCAGGCAGAGAATCGCTTGAACCCGGGAGTCGAAAGGTTGCAGTGAGCCGAGATCATGCCACTGCACTCCAGCCTGGATGACAGAGTGAGACTCTGTCTCAAAAAAAAAAAAAAAAAAATTTGGGTGGGGACACAGCCAATCCATATCAGAACATTTCTGATAAACTATAATTTTTCTAGAAAAACATGTATTCTAAATAAGGTTCAAATATATTTGCATAACCTTCAAAGACTACTGCTGGGAATACCTTTTGCAACATAGCACCACTGCTTTGGAATGCAATTTGACATTATTTTCTAAAGTTTAACATGCATGTGTACTGTGAACCAGCACTTCCACTCCTAGATATATATGCAACAGAACTGCATATATTACATGTATGCACTAAAATATGTTGATTACTTGTCTTATGGTCCATAGAAATATGAAACAATGATGAAAGTGTGTTACTTTGAGAGATGCAGTTGCCAAAATGCAAGGGTGAAGAAAAAGAAAAATAAAGCAAGGATAATGTAAAACATTGCAAGATGATGATTTACCTTGTAAGTTACCTTCTCATGCTGGTTAGTGAAGAATTTTATGGTTAACTGCTTCCAGTTGGCAGATAGGAATATTGAAGTGGAAATACAAAAAGAAAATTTGTCTCAGGGTAGTCCAGGATGTGGAGGAAGGAAGATGAATTCTCCAACCTCTTGTTTTTCCATTGGTCAATTCCTGGCCTGTGGCCAGAGGTAACTCATTCTTGGCTCTCCTGTTTTGTCTTCTGATTTTATTTGGTGCCTATTCAGGATGCCAGATCCCAAACTCTGTGATTTGGTGTTTCACTTAAGAGTAGGGTAGTTAGAGGCCAGGCATGGTGGCCCACGCCTGTAATCCCAGCACTTTGGGAGGCCGAGGTGGGTGGATAACCTGAGGTCAGAAGTTTGAAACCAGCCTGGCCAACATGGTGAAACCCCAACTCTACTAAAAATACAAAACTAGCTGCATGTGGTGGCACATGCCTGTAATCCCAGCTACTTGGGAGGCTGAGGTGGGAGAATCACTTGAACCTGGGAGGTGGAGGTTGCAGTAAGCCTAGGTCACGCCATTGCACTCCAGTCTGGGCAACAAGAGCAAAACTCCATTAAAAAAAAAAAAAAAAAAAAAAAAAAGAGAGTAGTTAGAGAAGCTAAAAACCCCAGGCCCAATAACCATTTGGTCCAGAGATCATAATGCATTTCAAAAGGAATCCACATAGCTGAGGAAATCTGAGTAAGCACCTAAGCGGTGAGTCCAGTGTCCAGTACAAGAGTGTTTATTGCTGTATTATACACAATAGCCTTAAATTGTAAATAATCCATATTACCACCAGTAGCATTATGCATAAATGGTGGTATTAAATATAAAATGAGTTAAATTACTGCTACATGTAGTGGAGTGAATCATTTCATTTTAAAATTTTGAGTAAAAGAAACCACATGTGCAAATGTATAAATAATGTTATTTACATAAATATTTTAAAATTAGGCAAATTGATCTATAGTGTTAGAATTGTGCTTACCTTTAGAAAGTTGTGGTAGGGGAGGAGTGTTGAAAATGGGACATAAAAAGGACTATTGAATGAGTGCCAATACTGTTTCTTGACCTAGGTGATGGTCAGATATGTTCATGTCATCAAGTTGTACACAAAGAATTTTTGCACTTCTGAATATATATCAATAGAAAGTAGTTTAAAATACAGATCCTTCTCAACTTACTATGGGGTTACATTCCAGTAAATCCATCGTAAGTTGAAAATAGTTGAAAAATACTTGAAAACCTCTTGTTGAAATAGTTGAAAATAGTTGAAAATCCAAAAGTGGATTCTTCGTAGCAAGGACTCTCACTGTGTGTCTGGCCAAAGGCAGAAGTTTGCTGCTTTGTCTCATGATATATGTGTCTGTGTGTGTATGTGTGCACACTGCATAGTACTTAATTTTGTTTAGTTGTTCAAACATCATGCTTTAGAGTTTTTTTTATTTTTAAATCCTTATAATTCCTATTCCTGGTTCCTTTCTTTTCTATGTCTTTTCTGTTTTATAACTCATGTTTTAAAATTTTGTTCGTTATTCAATCTTTCATTTTTGCTTGTACTATTCTCTATGTTTAAGTGTTCTTTCAATTTTAAAAAATTAAATGATACAAACATGTAATGCTGTAGGCTTTTCTTTCCATAGACTTATAGATTCTTTTATTATTATTGTTATTATTAATATTATACTTTAAGTTTTAGGGTACATGTGCACAATGTGCAGGTTTGTTATATATGTATCCATGTGCCATGTTGGTGTGCTGCACCCATTAACTCGTCATTTAGCATTAGGTATATCTCCTAATGCTGTCCCTCCCCCCTCCCCTCAACTGACAGCTGTTCCCAGAGGGTGATGTTCCCCTTCCTCTGTCCATGAGTTCTCATTGTTCAATTCCCACCTATTAGTGAGAACATGCAGTGTGTGCTTTTTTGTCCTTGCGATAGTTTACTGAGAATGATGGTTTCCAGTTTCATCCATGTCCCTACAAAGGACATGAACTCATCATTTTTTATGGCTGCATAGTATTCCATGGTGTATATGTGCCACATTTTCTTAATCCAGTCTATCATTGTTGGACATTTGGGTTGGTTCCAAGTCTTTGCTGTTGTGAATAGTGCCGCAATAAACATATGTGTGCATGTGTCTTTATAGCAGCATGATTTATAGTCCTTTGGGTATATACCCAGTAATGGGATGAATGGGTCAAATGGTATTTCTAGTTCTAGATCCGTGAGGAATCACCACACTGACTTCCACAATGGTTGAACTAGTTTACAGTCCCACCAACAGTGTAAGAGTGTTCCTATTTCTCCACATCCTCTCCAGCACCTGTTTTTTCCTGATTTTTTAATGATGGCCATTCTAACTGGTGTCAGATGGTATCTCATTGTGGTTTTGATTTGCATTTCTCTGATGGCCAGTGATGATGAGCATTTTTTCATGTTTTTTTTGGCTGCATAAATGTCTTCTTTTGAGAAGTGTCTGTTCCTGTCCTTCACCCACTTTTTGACGGGGTTGATTGTTTTTTTCTTGTAAATTTGTTTGAGTTCATTGTAGATTCTGGATATTAGCCCTTTGTCAGATGAGTAGGTTGCAAAAATTTTCTCCCATTTTGTAGGTTGCCTGTTCACTCTGATGATAGTTTCTTTTGCTGTGCAGAAGCTCTTTAGTTTAATTAGATCCCATTTGTCAATTTTGGCTTTTGTTGCCATTGCTTTTGGTGTTTTAGACTTGAAGTCCTTGCTCATGCCTATGCCCTGAACGGTATTGCCCAGGTTTTCTTCTAGGGTTCTTATGGTTTTAGGTCTAACATGTAAGTCTTTAATCCATCTTGAATTAATTTTTGTATAAGGTGTAAGGAAGGAATCCAGTTTCAGCTTTCTCCATATAGCTAGCCAGTTTTCCCAGCACCATTTATTAAATAGGGAATCCTTTTCCCATTTCTTGTTTTTGTCAGGTTTGTCAAAGATCAGATGGTTGTAGATATGCGGCATTATTTCTGAGGGCTCTGTTCTGTTCCATTGATCGATGTCTCTGTTTTGGTACCAGTACCATGCTGTTTTGGTTACTGTAGCCTTGTGGTATAGTTCGAAGTCAGGAAGCATGATGCCTCCAGCTTTGTTCTTTTGGCTTAGGATTGACTTGGCGATGCGGCCTCTTTTTTGGTTCCATATGAACTTTAAAGTAGTCTTTTCCAACTCTGTGACGAAAGTCATTGGTAGCTTGATGGGGATGTCATTGAATCTATAAATTACCTTGGGCAGTATGGCCATTTTCACGATATTGATTCTTCCAACCCATGAGCATGGAATGTTCTTCCATTTGTTTGTATCCTCTTTTATTTCACTGAGCAGTGGTTTGTAGTTCTCCTTGAAGAGGTCCTTCACGTCATTTGTAAGTTGGATTCCTAGGTATTTTATTCTCTTTGAAGCAATTGTGAATGGGAGTTCACTCATGATTTGGCTCTCTGTTTGTCTGTTATTGATGTACAAGAATGCTTGTGATTTTTGTACATTGATTTTGTATCCTGAGAATTTGCTGAAGTTACTAATCAGCTTAAGGAGATTTTGGGCTGAGACAATGGGGTTTTCTAGATATACAATCATGTCATCTGCAAACAGTGACAATTTGATTTCCTCTTTTCCTAATTGAATACTCTTTATTTCCTTCTCCTGCCTGATTGCCCTGGCCAGAACTTCCAGCACTATGTTGAATAGGAGTGGTGAGAGAGGGCATCCCTGTCTTGTGCCAGTTTTCAAAGGGAATGCTTCCAGTTTTTGCCCATTCAGTATGATATTGGCTGTGGGTTTGTCATAGATAGCTCTTATTATTTTGAGAAACGTCCCATCAATACCTAATTTATTGAGAGTTTTTAGCATGAAGGGTTGTTGAATTTTGTCAAAGGCCTTTTCTGCATCTATGGAGATAATCATGTGGGTTCTGTCTTTGGTTCTGTTTATATGCTGGATTACATTTATTGATTTGCATGTGTTGAACCAGCCTTGCATCCCAGGGATGAAGCCCACTTGATCATGGTGGATAAGCTTTTTGATGTGCTGCTGGATTCGGTTTGCCAGTATTTTATTGAGGATTTTTGCATCAATGTTCATCAAGGATATTGGTCTGAAATACTCTTTTTTGGTTATGTCTCTGCCAGGCCTTGGTATCAGGACGATGCTGGCCTCATGAAATGTGTTAGGGAGGATTCCCTCTTTTTCTATCGATTGGAATAGTTTCAGAAGGAATGGTACCAGTTCCTCCTTGTACCTCTGGTAGAATTCGGCTGTGAATCTATCAGGTCCTGGACTCTTTGTGGTTGGTAAGCTATTGATTATTGCCACAATTTCAGAGCCTGTTATTGGTCTATTTAGAGATTCAACTTCTTCCTGGTTTAGTTTTAGGAGGGTATATTTGTCAAGGAATTTATCCATTTCTTCTAGATTTTCTGGTTTATTTGCATACAGGTGTTTGTAGTAATCTCTGATGGTAGATTGTATTTCTGTGGGATCGTTGGTGATATCTGCTTTATCATTTTTTATTGCAACTATTTGATTCTTCTCTCTTTTCTTCTTTATTAGTCTTGCTAGTGGTCTACCAATTTTGTTGATGTTTTCAAAAAACCACCTCCTGGATTTATTAATTTTTGAAGGGTTTTTTGTGTCTCTATTTCCTTCAGTTCTGCTCTGATTTTAGTTATTTCTAGTCTTCTGCTAGCTTTTGAATGTGTTTGCTCTTGCTTTTGTAGTTCTTTTAATTGTGATGCTAGGGTGTCAATTTTGGATCTTTCCTGCTTTCTCTTGTGGGCATTTAGTGCTATAAATTTCCCTCTACACACTGCTTTGAATGTGTCCCAGAGATTCTGGTATGTTGTATCTTTGTTCTTGTTGGTTTCAAAGAACATCTTTATTTCTGCCTTCATTTCATTATGTACCTAGTAGTCATTCAGGAGCAGGTTTTTCAGTTTCCATGTAGTTGAGTGGTTTTGACTGAGTTTCATAATCCTGAGTTCTAGTTTGATTGCACTGTGGTCTGAGAGACAGTTTGTTATAATTTATGTTGTTTTACATTTGCTGAGGAGAGCTTTACTTCCAACTATGTGGTCAATTTTGGAATAGGTGTGGTGTGGTGCTGAAAAAATGTATATTCTGTTGATTTTGGGGTGGAGAGTTGTGTAGATGTCTATTAGTTCCACTTTCTGCAGAGCTGAGTTCAATTCCTGGATATCCTTGTTAACTTTCTGTCTCGTTGATCTGTCAAATGTTGACAGTGGGGTGTTAAAATCTCCCATTATTATTTTGTGGGAGTTTAAGTCCCTTTGTAGTTTACTCAGGACTTGCTTTATGAATCTGGGTGCTCCTGTGTTGGGTGCATATATATTTAGGATAGTTAGCTCTTTTTGTTGAATTGATCCCTTTACCATTATGTAATGGCCTTCTTTGTCTCTTTTGATCTTTGTTGGTTTAAAGTCTATTTTATCAGAGACTAGGATTGCAACCCCTGCCTTTTTTTGTTTTCCATTTGCTTGATAGATCTTCCTCCATCCCTTTATTTTGAGTCTATGTGTGTCTCTGCATGTGAGATGGGTTTCCTAAATACAGAACACTGATGGGTCTTGACTCCTTATCCAGTTTGCCAGTCTGTGTGTTTTAATTGGAGCATTTAGCCCATTTACATTTAAGGTTAATATTTTTATGTGTGAATTTGATCCTGTCATTATGAAGTTAGTTCGTTATTTTGCTCGTTAGTTGATGCAGTTTCTTCCTAGCCTGGATGGTCTTTACAATTTGGCATGTTTTTGCAGTGGCTGGTACTGGTTGTTCCTTTCCATGTTTAGTGCTTCCTTCAGGAGCTCTTTTAGGGCAGGCCTGGTGGTGACAAAATCACGCAGCATTTGCTTGTCTGTAAAGTATTTTATTTCTCCTTCACTTATGAAGCTTAGTTTGGCTGGATATGAAATTCTGGGTTGAAAATTCTTTTCTTTAAGAATGTTGAATATAGGCCCCCACTCTCTTCTGGCTTGTAGAGTTTCTGCCGAGAGATCAGCCGTTAGTCTGATGGGCTTCCCTTTGTGGGTAACCTGACCTTTCTCTCTGGCCGCCCTTAACATTTTTTCCTTCATTTCAACTTTGGTGAATCTGACAATTATGTGTCTTGGAGTTGCTCTTCTCGAGGAGTATCTTTGTGGTGTTCTCTGTATTTCCTGAATCTGAATGTTGGCCTGCCTTGCTAGATTGGGGAAGTTCTCCTGGATAATATCTTGCAGAGTGTTTTCCAACTTGGTTCCATTCTCCCCGTCATTTTCAGGTACACCAATCAGACGTAGGTTTGGTCTTTTCACATAGTCCCAAATTTCTTGGAGGCTTTGTTCGTTTCTTTTTATTCTTTTTTCTCTAAACTTCCCTTCTCGCTTCATTTCATTCATTTCGTCTTCCATCACTGATACCCTTTCTTCCAGTTGATCGCATTGGCTACCGAGGCTTCTGCAATCTTTGTGTAGTGCTCGAAACTTGGCTTTCAGCTCCATCAGCTCCTTTAAGCCTTTCTCTTCATTGGTTATTCTAGTTATCCATTCGTCTAATTTTTTTTCAAAGGTTTAACTTCTTTGCCGTTGTTTTGAATTTCCTCCCGTAGCTCGGAATAGTTTGATTGTCTGAAGCCTTCTTCTCTCAACTAGTCAAAGTCATTCTCTGTCCAGCTTTGTTCCGTTGCTGGTGAGGAACTGCGTTCCTTTGGAGGAGGAGAGGTGCTCCGCTTTTTAGAGTTTCCAGTTTTTCTGCTCTGTTTTTTCCCCATCTTTGTGGTTTTAACTACTTTTGGTCTTTGATGATGGTGATGTACAGATGGATTTTTGGTGTGGATGTCTTTTCTGTTTGTTAGTTTTCCTTCTACCAGACAGGACCCTCAGCTGCAGGTCTGTTGGAGTTTGCTAGAGATCCACTCCAGACCCTGTTTGGCTGGGTGTCAGCAGTGGTGGCTGCAGAACAGCAGATTTTTGTGAGACCACAAATTCAGCTGTCTGATAGTTCCTCTGGAAGTTTTGTCTCAGAGGAGTACCTGGCTGAGTGAGGTGTCAGTCTGTCCCTCCTGGGGGTTTCTCACAGTTAGGCTGCTTGGTGGTCAGGGACCCACTTTAGGAGGCAGTCTGTCAGTTCTCAGATCTCTACCTGCGTGTTGGGAGAACCACTACTCTCTTCAAAGCTGTCAGACAGGGACATTTAAGTCTGCAGAGGTTCCTGCTGACTTTTTGTTTGTCTGTGCCCTGCCCGCAGAGGTGGAGCCTACAGAGGCAGGCAGGCCTCCTTGAGGTGTGGTGGGCTCCACCCAGTTCGAGCTTGCTGGCTGCTTTGTTTACCTAAGCAAGCCTGGGCAATGGCGGGCGCCCCTCCCCCAGCCTCGCTGCGGCCTTGCAGTTTGATCTCAGACTGCTGTGCTAGCAATCAGCGAGAGTCCGTGGGCATAGGACCCTCTGAGGCAGGTGCAGGACACAATCTGCTAGTGTGCCATTTTCCAAGCCTGTTGGAAAAGCGCAGTATTAGGGTGGGACTGACCCGATTTTCCAGGTGCCCTCTGTTACGCCTTTCTTTGACTAGGAAAGGGAACTCCCTGACTCCTTGCGCTTCCCGAGTGAGGCAATGCCTCGCCCTGCTTTGGCTCGCGCCCAATGCGCTGCACCGACTGTTCTGCACCCACTGTTTGGCACTCCCTAGTGAGATGAACCCGGTAACTCAAATGGAAATGCAGAAATCACCCGTCTTCTGTGTCGCTCAGGCTGGGAGCTGTAGACCGGAGCTGTTCCTATTCGGCCATCTTGGCTCCACCCCTTGTTTCTAGTATTAACACAGTTGTTAACATCATTTAGTTGCTACTGATTCATTTAGAAAAATATTTGTATCCATATGACCATGCTGCAGTTAAGATATAAAACTTTTCATTTTGTTTTTTCAAAATCTCTTTATTTCTTTTTAAAGTCAGTCCCCATACCTTCCTTCCCAGGCGCACTTGAATCTTATTTCTATCATTAGTTTTATCTGATGTGGAACTTCACATATGGAATCATTTAGTACTCATTCCTCTGTTTTTACCTATTATGTTTATCATATGCTTTTGAAAAAATAATCATCCATGGTTTGATGTATCAGTATTTCATTAAAAAATATTAGTATTTCATTTTTGTTGCCTGGACCATGACATTAAAGATTCCTTTCTGTATTTACTCTGCCCACTATACCTGAGTTATGTTTCTTATACCCAAGTTTCTTCTCTGCTTACCTTCACACCAGCTATATATAGCAAAGAAGCATCACCTCCAGCCATGTTATATAATCTGCTGAGCTGTGGTTTTTTTATTTATGGCTTTTTTACTGGCACTATTTTTCAACAGAGATAGCAGATTTCGCTTGTTTATCTGCAAAATAAAAATGAATTTAAGCACCATTTCTTCTATCCAGAATCCCCCTTATTTAGCACCCACCTTAATCCCTCTGAATTAGGCTTATTTGCTGCGTCTTGACTCACTTCTACACGTTTATCTCAAAACTGCATGTATTTATGAAGTTTTGCTCTGGACTTTAGTATTTTTATTAATGTGGCCAATTTTGCATCATAGTGTGAATAACCTTCTTTACATTTCTGTGATCATGAATACATCTTTATCTTCTGTCCTGTGTTATAAGATTTTCTACATATTTGTATTTTTTTATACATCTTAAATTGTGGTTTTGCATGGGTCAAGTGAAATTACCCTGAGAACCTTTTTGCTACATTTTTGAGATTCATGATTATACTCTTATCCACACACAGTATGCACACACATACACATACATTTATTTACATCCAGTGTACATATTATTTTCAAAATATGTATTCCTTGAATGACTGTATTTTGACTGAAAACAATAATCTGAAAATTTTCAAGCTATGCATACAAGAGGGAATACTTCAGTAGGCATATATTAGAAAGGCATAACAGTCCTTGATCTCAAGGAGTCTGTACTCTAGTAGGGGAGACACATGTATGAACAAGTGGCCACAATATAATACATTGAGTTTTATGACTAATGCATGTCCAAGAGGATATGGAAGCACATGAATGAGGAATCCTTGATAAATTGGTGTGGGATTTAAAGGCAGGTCAGGCAAGATTCTCTTGAAGAAGTGACAACTAAATTATCCAGACTAAAAGGAAAATACAAAACTATTAGTTAGAGTTAGCACTCTTTGAAAAGATGTGAAATAAACAGTGAGAGAGACTGGTTGATTGAGGGAAATATCAGATTTAATTATTCACATAAAGGTAAAATATAGTTGATATAGGAATGCTATGTAAAGTAGCATCCAGAGCTTGTAGAATTTAAATTTGACACATGAGAAAACGCTTTCTGAAATTTGAGCTGCATAAACAGTCAAGCAAACAACATTGTATAAATATGTATAAATGAGGAGTATTGCTAACAATGTGTTTGTTCACCTTACGTTCTAATGTCACACTACTAGTACTTCATAACAAATCAATGCTAACAGTTAATTGTGTACTTTCCAATGTGTTTTGCATCCAGCCATAATAATAATAACTTAAGTTTTTAGTCATATTGAAAATGAAACAATGAATAGCCTCAATGTGCTGTTTTTAAAGGGGATATTAGTTTTAAAAATAAGAATAGGTGTCATAATATGTTAGGTACCTGTAGTGATATGTTGCTATCCGCCTATTTTCTGGAGTGTATTTTCAGAAAATAGTAGTACACACATAGAATTACTGTTGGGAACTGATAATAACTGAGTTTTCTTGCTTAAATTCACTAGTCTGAAGAACTTTCCAGAAAAAAATAGTTACTCAAGAGTCTTGTTTGGAGATGATTTTTACTGTTTATTTAGAAGAACAGAAATGTATGAAATGAAATATATGGTTGTCCATTAATTTAGTCTTCCTTTCAAGTAAAGCGTGAAATCGAACATAAAATAAAAGTATCCAGAGATAAGTCAAGGATGATGTCAAAGAAAGGTTTCCCTGCTACAGACTGAATGACTGAGTTCCCCCCAAATTTATATGTGAAAACCTAATCCCAATATGATGATATTAAGAGGTAGGGCCTTTGAAAGGTGATTAGGTCATGAGGGTGGAGATCTTGTGATAGGGCTTAGTGCCCTTATAAAAGAGACGTCAAAGGATGTCCTTAGCCCTTTCATCATGTGAAATGACTGCAAGAAGATAGATGTTTATGTACCAGGAAATGGGCTCTCACGAGATACCATATCTGCTGGCACCTGATCTTAGACTTCTCAACTTCCAGAACTGTGAGAAGTAAATTTCTGTTGTTTATAGGCCACCCATTCTATGATATTTTTGTTATAGGAGCTCAAATGGACTAAGATGATTCCATTTCACATTTAGCTTAGATTTAGACCTGCACTGAAAGAAGGTAAGAAAAGACTAATCTGAGCAAATATTTCTAAACCCTTTGAGCTTTCCCAGGGCTAATGCAGTACTGGTAGGTGGGGTGTATACTTTGGGCTAGTTTATCTCTCTAAGAGGGTCACATTAGGGCACTTTTTGTCCTTTCTGAATAAGTTAATAGTGTCCCTGACAGACGTTTGCCACTCTGATGTCAGCAGTATATTCTCTGCTTCGAATTGCAGAAGAGTCCTCTTTTGTAGTTGACTCATTTTGTTTAGCCTAGTAACTCTTAAAATCTGTGAGACTGTCTTCTTAAATTTAAATTTGCTCTCATTTGGAAATTGGCTTTAATTTTCAAATTGATATCTCCTTTTCCTTTGTATATATCCAAAAGCTACATTGTGTTATATTCAACTTTTTGCATCTACTGATGTTTTAATATTTAGGTTTAACATAGTCTTTCTTTTCTTTGGGTCTACTACTTTTTTGGTTTGCTTTATTTTTTAAATAAACCTATTCATCGTTCTGAATTCAAGCATTCTCTTGAGTCTGAAAAATAGTTTGGCCTTTATGGGTATTTTTCGTGAACAAATATCTGGCAGCTTGATGCTATCCCATTTCTAAATGATTGCTTTCTTAATAGGCACTTTGAACACAAAAAAAGAATAGTATTTAGATGTCTGTTTTTGCTACTAAAAGTGGCAGTAAACTGTTTAATATCCTTCTTCTAAAGAGAAAAGCTTGTCTTTTATGTTTTTAAAGATCTTTTCTATTTAAATATAACTAGAAGCTTTCTTTGAAAATCATTTTCTGTTCATTAATCCTTAAATTGTGCTATATTTAATGTGAGAAAGTTACATATGAGGTGACTTACCTAGATATATTTCTCCAGCTTTTTCTAAGAGTTGTCTTCAATGGTCCAAGTGGTAGATTTAAGGAGATAGCAGTATCTCTAAACATAGTAATTTAACAGTCAATATACTATAATATAAAGCATAAAAGCAGTAAAAGTACAACTTCTCCTTCTGGGAAAAGGGGATTACCAGAAACTGGATTTACTTTCTTACCTAAAACAACAAGAAGAAACAAAAGTTGTGTGGGATAATGGTTTGTATGTTAGGGAGCAAAAAAACAGTGATCCATGGGAGAAAAGAAATCAAAAGCTGTGCTTTATGGTTGTCTCAGCTTATTTTTTGAATAAATTTCCAAACCGCAAAGTAGAGAGGAAGAATCTAGTTGAATTCTGGCAAACTCCTTAGGTTGAGAAGACCAAACACAAAGCCTGAAGAGACTAAAGCAACTTCAGTTGTTACTGCAAAGTTCAAAAGAAATTAAATTGCACCGAGAGTTCTAGAGATTTATACAGCGTCCCCTCTGCATTACATCTTTAGCAGTGTGGTGATCAGGTTATGCATGTGAGGAAACTACATATGGCAAGGAAAGGAATGACATGCCATGGTTGGTGAAAGAATGCGCAAAGCTCAAATAGGGTCAGTCAAACCTACCAGACAGACTGGAAAACTCTTAATTCATGGAGAATTAAATAGAGCACAGAGAAGGATTTGCCTTGATAATTTGAAAAAAAAATAGTCAAGGACTAAAGGCTACTTTGGTCTCAATTGGAAAATCCCACTTAAAGCCAAGACCTGAAATGCTCAAACCATTTGCAGGTAATCCCATGCCAGAACAAAGCGTAATATTTATAGAAATATGAAAATATTCAACACCCAACCAAGAAAATTCAAAATGTCTAGCTCCCAGTAAAAATTTCCAGATGTGCAGAGCAGCCAGGAAATTATCATCCCATACTAAGAAGAAAAATCAGTCAATTAGAACAGATGTGGAACTGACAAAGATGTTAGAATTAGCAGACAAGTACTTTTATGTGTTTTTGTAACTTTTTATAAGTTAAATAAGCTAGAAGAAAGATTGAAAATATGAAGTGGAAATGTTGACCACACAAACAAATGAACTCAGAAGCCAGCAAGAATCTAGACATAGACTTCATGCTCCACAAAATTAACTCAAAGTGGGTCAGTTATTAAACATAAATTTAAAATACAAAAACTGTAATATGCAGAAGATAACATAGGGAAAAATCTAGGTGACTTTGGGTTTGATAATGACATTTCAGATACAACACTAAAAATACAACCTATAAAAAAAACTGGTAAATTGCATTTCACTAAAATAAACACTTGGCTCTGTGAAGAACATTGTCATGGAAATGAGAAGGTAAGTCACAGACCTGGAAAAATATTTGCAAAATACATATCTATTAAAGAACTGCTATTTAAAATACAGTCATGTGTCAGTTAATAATGGAGACATATTCTTAGAAATGTATTGCTAGGCAATTTTATCATTGAGCATCATAGAGTGCAGTTACACAAACCTAGATAACATAGCCTACTACACACCTTGGATGTATGATATAGCTTATTGATCCTAGGGTACAAATTTGCACACTGTGTTACTGTAATAACTACAGTAGGCAATTCTAACACAACGGTAATTATTTATGTATCTTAACATATCTAAACATAGACAAAGCACAGTAAAATATGATATTATTATCTTATGGGAACCAAAGACAAACCATATAATTTTACAGTTGTTATGTGGTACATGACTGCATATGAAGAACTAACTCAACAGGTAAGCAGTTATCGAACAACTAAGCTCAGCAATAAGAAAATAAACAACTCAATTAAAACATGGACAAAAGATCCGAGAACAGATAGATATTAGAGAAATAAACATATGAAAAGATTTTCATCATCACATGTCATTAGGAAATTGAAAATTAAAACAATAAGATATGAGTACATACCTGTTAGAATGCAAAAAATCAAAACACTCATAATACTAAGTACTAGGAGGATGTAGAGCAGCAGGAACTCTCATTCATTGTTGGTGAGAATTCACAATGGTACAGACACTTGTCAAGACAATTCAGCAGTTTTTACAAAACTAATCATACTCTTACCAAGTGATTTACCAATTGTTTTCCTTGATATTTACCCAAATGAGTTGAAAACTTATGTCCATACAAAATTTGCACATATTTTTATAGCAGCTGTATTTATAATAGCCAAAAGTTGGAAACAACCAAGATGTCCTTCAATAGGTGAAAGAATAAGCTGTTGCATCCATAAAATTGGAAATTATTACATGCTGAAAAGAAATGTGCTATCTAGCCAGGGAAAAGATATGACGGAAACATAAATGCAAATTAATTAGTGAAAGAAGTCAATCTGAGGGGCTGTATACCATACCAATCCAATGTCAAGACATTCTGGGAGAGGAGAAACTATGGAGACAATAAAAGGATCAGTGGTTGCCAGAAGTTCAGGGGGAGAGAAGGAAGGATGAATGAATGGAGCACAAGGGGGAGTTAGGGCAGATAAATTATGTTATATGATGCTATAATGGTAAGGATTTGCCAGCAAACATCTATTCATATCCATAGAATGAATAGCACAATAAATAAACTCTAAGGTGAATGTTAGACTTTGATTGATAATGATGTGTCAATGTTGGTTCATCAGTTCTAAAAATTGTATCACACTATTGTGGGACGTTGATGGTGACAGATCTTTGTGTAGAAAAGGAAAGGGTATCTGGGAATGCTCCGTAATTTTCTGTCATTTTTTTTTGCTGTGACCCTAAAGTTTCTCTGGAAAATAAAGTTTATTAATTTAAAAAAACAAACCTCTAGAGATAAAGATTACAATATCTGAGGTAAACATACATTGGCTGGTATTAAAGGGATTTTATACATGACAGGATAAGAGGTTATTGAACTAGAACATACAGCAATAGGAACTAAAATGAAGCACACTGAGAAAAAAAAAGAACACAGCTTCAGTTATCTGTGGGAAAATTCATCTGCAAAGTCTGAGGTGAGGTGGAGGAAGAAAAATAGATATAAGAGTAACTTGTTTTCAAATTTGATGAATACAATAAACCTATAGATCTCAGAAGTTCAACAAACCCTAGGTATAAGAAATATTTTAAAAGGACACCATTACATCACAATATGACTGCTCAAAACTATGATTAAAAATATATTTGAAGAAGTGATAAAAGTAATAACATTATGTACACAGGAAGAAAAATAAAAATGACAGAAGATTTCTCAGTAATCTGCAGGTAAGAAGACAATAGAGCAATATTTTTAAAGTATTGGAAAAAATACTGTCAGCCAAGAATTCTACACATAGATGAAATAGCTTTTAAAAATAAAAGCAAAATAATTTTTTTTCAGGTATACAATGCCAAAAGAATTAATCATAGACATATTTACATTGTAAGAAATGATTTTTAAAGATTCTTTAATCAAAAGAAATATACCACATGAAGTATAGATGTACATAAGGAATAAAAAAACTGGAAATGGAGACTACTTAAGTAAATATATAATATATATTTTAATTACTTAATTCTCCAAAGGTGAATAGACTTTTTAAATAAAAATAATGATTTATGTGGTATATAACACAGAAGCAAGTAGTGATATATATAATGAGAATTACATAAGGCTCAGGAGGGAAAAAATGGAAGTATACTACTGTCAACTCCTTGTACTATATATAAAATGATGTAATATTGCTGAAGGTAGGCAATGGTAAGTCGATGTGCATTTTAAACTCTAAAGAAAAACATATAATAAAACAGTATAAATTTAAGAGGAAATAAATTGGATTGAAATATAGTCAGTTAATACAAAAGCATGCAAAACCATAGGAAAAGAAGGAGATAATACACAAACAAATAGAAAGTCAGAAAACAAACAACATCTTGGTACATTTAACCCTAACCATATCAATGGTCTCACAAAAAGATAATATCAGATTGTATTTTAAAAAGTAACATCCAACATATGTTGCCTGCAATAGCTTATTTTAAATGTAAAGGCAATAATAGGTTATAAGTCAAAGGATGGAAGAGATAAGCTGTGGTAAAACTAATTATTTGAAAACTATGTTGTCTATATTAATAACAGAGAAAGTAGATTTCAAAGTAAATGACATGTACGTAGCTCACGATGATCATTTCATAATGATCAAGTGTTAAATTTTTTTTTTTTTTTTTGAGACGCAGTCTTGCTCTGTTCCAGGCTAGAGTGCAGTGGCGCCATCTCAGCTCACTGCAAGCTCCGCCTCCCGGGTTCACGCCATTCTCCTGCCTTAGCCTCCCGAGTAGTTGGGACTACAAGCGCCTGCCACCACGCCCGGCGAATTTTTTTGTATTTTTTAGTAGAGACGGGGTTTCACCGTGTTAGCCAGGATGGTCTCGATATCCTGACCTTGTGATCCGACCGCCTCTGCCTCCCAAAGTGCTGAGTGTTCAATTTTTTAAGAAAATACAATTCTAAGTGTTTATGCATCTAATAACAGAATTTCAAAATAAATGAGGCAAAAATTGATAGAATGTCAGAGAAAAATAGGCAAATATACAAATATAGTATACAATTTCAATTCCCTCTCTCAAAAACTGATATAACAAATATTTAAAAAATTAATTAGAACATTTAAGACTTAAAAAAGCAACTGTCACACAACTTGACCTAAGTAACATTTTAACATTCCTCAAAATAGGAGATTTTCATGTTTCATATATAATATAATATATAAACAATATTCTGATCCATAAAACAAATTTTAGTAAATTTTAAAAGATTTAAGTAATATACTGCATGTTCTCTAATCACTTAAATTACACATAAATAACAAAAAAACTTTCTGAAAAATTTCTGCATTTTTGGAAACTACATACTATACTTCTAAATTACCTATGGATCAAGTAAGATATAAAAAGGGAAAGTAGAAGATATTTTAAGCTGACTAAAAATGAAAGTACATGTATTGAAAAGAAAAAGAAGTCTCAAAACAATGATTTCAATGTCCATCTTATTAAACTATAAAAAGGAGAGCCAGCTGAATCCAAAGCATGCAAAAGGGAAAAAATGATCAAAATCAGAGTGGAAATCAGTGATGTAGGTAACAGAAAAACAATAGAGAAAATCAATGAAGCTAAAACTCATTCTTAGAGCATATTAATAATATTGACAAATCTATAGAATACTAGGGAAAAAGAGAAGACATAAATTGTAATATTCAAGAATCAGAGGTATGGCATCCATACAGATTCTACAAATGATAAAAGAATAATCATGGAATAAGGCAACTTTATGTCAATATATTTAACAAGTCACATTAAATAGACAAATTTTTTTGAAAGAGAAGCACTAAAACTCACTACAGGAATATAATATAACCTTAATAGTTCTATATTGATTTTTTAAATTTAAATATATAATATTTTTACAAAGAAACCTCCAGGACCATATGGCTTCACTAATAAATTCTACCAAACATTTAAGGAAGAAATAATACCAATTTTTCAAATACAAACTCTTCCAGAAAATTGAGGAGGAAAGACTACTTCTATATTCATCCTATGGAGTTAACATCTTGATACCAAAACCAGAAATTACAGTTAAAAAAATACTGTAACTATGTATAAATACAAAATTTCTCAAAAGATTTAGCAAATCAAATTTAACCATATATAAAATGGCAGTACAATATTACTAAGTTGAGCTTATCTCGAGTGTAAACTTTTTTGACATTTAAAATGGTGACATTTATATCGCTACATATATGTGTATAAAGAAAACAAAACATGCTGTATACCTTAAATGTATATAATAGAAGCAAAACAGTAACATTTATGAAAATAAAAACATTGGAATTTGAAAATATGTGACAGTTTTAAAGTCCACTAATGAAGTGTCACAAAGGTGTTACAAATATAATATTTTAAATATATTCAAGCTTGATTTTCACCTACTTTCGAGCATAAATAAAGTCAGGGATCTAAAACATTGCAAACGTCCATCATTCCACAGATTTTGGTTTGGTGCTTCTTTTTAAAAAAAAAAAAAATTTTTATTTCAATAGGTTTTTGAGCAACAGGTGGTGTTTGTTTACATGAATAAGTTTTTTAGTGGTGATTTCTGGGATTTTGGTGCACTCATCACCCCAGCAGTGTATACTGTACCCAATGTGTAGTCTTTTATCCCTTGCCACCTCCCACCCTTTCCCTCGAGTACCCAAAGTCTATTGTATTGGTTTTATTCCTTTGTGTCCTCATAGCTTAGCTCCCACATATGAGTGAGAATATACAATGTTTGGTTTTCCATTCTTGAGTTAATTCACTTGGAATAATAGTCTCCAATTCCATCCAGGTTGCTGTGAATGCCATAATTTCGTTTCTTTTTCATGGCCGAGTGGTATTCCATGGTGTGTGTGTGTATATGTCACATTTTCTTTATACATTCATTGATGGATGGGCATTTAGACTGGTTCTATATATTTGAAATTGCAAATTGTACTTCTATAAACATGAATGTGCAAGTATCTTTTTCGTATAATGATTTCTTTTCCTATAAGTAGATACCTGGTACTAGGATTTCTGGATCAAATGATAGATGGGTTTTTAGTTCTTTAAGGAATCTCCACTATGTTTTCTATAGTGGTTGTACTAGTCTACATTCCCACTGACTGTGAAAGTGTTCCCTTTTCACTGCATCCACAACAACATCTATTGAAAGTCAATCAATATAATTTATCATGTTAACAAACTAAAACATAAAAGTCATATAATTATTTCCATAGATATAGAACATATCTTTTGACATCATCTAACATGCATTTCTAGTTTTTTTTAATAAAGCAACTATGCAAACCATGAGTAAAAATAAATAATTCAACTTAATAAAGAGCATTTTTACTTAGTGTAGAAAGATTAAATCCTTCTCCCAAGAAGCAGGCATAGGACAAGAATGCTTACTGACAATACAATTATTTAACATGTTATGGAGGTATTAGCTAATTTAATACAGCAAGTAAAGAAAATAAAAAGATTCTAGATTAAATAGGATGAAGTATTAATCCCCCTTTCCAGTGATGACATAATTTCTCCATAGAAAATATGATAAAAAATTTTAAAGCTACTAGAACTAACCAGTCTGTCTGGCAATGTTGCAGGATACAAGATTTATACTTATTAAACATAATGAAAATCAATGTAATACACCATATCAGTGGAATAAAGGACAATTCATGCAATCATCTCAATAGATAAATAAAAATGTTTGGCAAAACCTAAGATAGTTTCATGATTAAACGCTAGAGAAAGAAGGCAACTCCTTCAGTCAGATAAAGAACATTTACAAAAACCTTCAGCTAACATTATATTTAATCATAAAAGAATAAAAGTTTTCCCCGTTAGAACAGGAGCAAGACAAGGCTGTCTGCTCTACTTTGATAAAATTTTGTAATGAATGTTCTAGCCTAAACAATTAGGCTCTAATAAAAATAAGAGTCATTCAGATAGTAAAAGGAGAAGTAAAATGCTCTCTATTTTCAGATGACATAATTTCGTTTACATAAAATTCTAAATAACACACAACACACACTATTAGACATATAACCGTTAGTGCTAATAAACTAATTCAGCAAGTTTGCATGATACAAGTTCAATACACAAAAATCAACTATACCTCCAAACACTAGCAGTGAACAATCTAAAAATAAAACTAAAGAACCAATTCCATTTACAATGGTATCAAGAAAAATAAAATATTTAGGAATAAATTTAAAAGGAGAAGTTCAAGACGTGCACTGAAAACTACAAAATAGTAATTAAAATAATTAAAGAAGACCTTAATAAATGAAAAACAATCTCAGGTTAAAGGGTCAATATTGTTAATATGTGGCAATACTCCTCAAATTTTTCTATACATTCAACCTAATCTCTATCAATATCCCAGGTGAATGTTTTGCAGAAATGGAAAAATACTAACTTTCATATGGAAAGGCAGGAGACCCAAAATAGCCAAAGCAATGTTGAAAAATGACAAGTTTGAAGGACTCATAGTTTCTAATTTTGAAATTTACTAAAAACCTCCACTAATCAAGACAGTGTGGTATTGACTTAATTATAGGCATATAGATTAATAGAATGATATGGAAACTCCAGAAATAGACAAATTTATTTACTGTCAATTGATTTTTAGAATGGCGCCAAAAGGGGAAAAGAATATTGCTTTCAACAAATGATACTGAAATCTCTAGATATCCATATGCAAAATGAAGTAGTAACCCTTCACACCATATACAAGAATTAACTAAAAATAGCATAAAGACCTCAATGTGAGTTAAAAGTATGAAACTTTTGGAAGAAAATATAAGTGCAAATCTTTGAGACCTTGGATTAGGCAATGGTTTATTAAATATGACACCTAAAACACAGAAACAAAGAAAAAATAGGTAAGTTGGACCTAATTAAAATAAAAAATATTTGTGCCTCAAAGGATACTATAATGAAAGTGAAAAGTTGTTTCATTCAGAGAATTCAAGAAAATATTTGCAAATCGTATGTCTGATTAGTCTATTATATGTAGTATATAAAGAACTCATGAATTAACACTAAAAATACAAATAATCCAATTAATAAACAAGCAAAGAATTTGAATAGACATTTCTCCAAAGAAGGAATAACTGTATAAAGGGCCAATAAGCACATGAAATGATGCACAAAGTCATTAGTCATTAGGGAAATACCAGTAAAAATGACAATAATATGCCATCTCACACCTATTAGGATGACTGTAAATTTTAAAAGTAAATAATAACATGTTATTGTGGTTGTGGAGAAAATGGAACCCTCAAATATATACATATATATACGTGTGTATATATATTTTTTTACTGGTTGGAATGTAAAATGATGAAACCACTTTTAAATATACTTCAGCAGTTCCTCAAAAAAGTTAAACTTTGAGTTATAAGACCCAGCAATTCCTGTTATAGAATTAAAAACCTTTCACACAAAAATATGTAGATGAATTTTCATAGCATCATTTTCAACGATAGCCAAAAATGTGGAAACAACCAAAATGCACATCAATGGATAAATGAATAGGCAAAATTTAAAATATCCAAACAATGGAATATTATTTAACCATGCAAGGAATAAAGTACTGAAACATGCTACCACATGGATAAGCCTTGACAACATTATTTTTATGGTTTGAATGTCTGTCGGCCTCAAAGTTCAAAAATAATTTGTAAATTTAATCCCCAAGCAACAATATTAAGTGATTAGGCCACAAGGAGTCTACCCTTATAGCTAACATTAGTGCCTAGTGAAGGGCTGGTCCAGGAAGCTAACTAGGCTCTTTTTGTTTTTTTGTCCCTTCTGCCATGTGAGGACATAGCATTCATCCCTTTTGGAGGATGCAACAACAAGGTACTAACTGGGAAGTAAACATTAGGCTTTCACCTGCCACCAAACCTGCCAGAGCCTTCATCTTGGAATTCCCAGCTTCTAGAGCTGCAAGAAATACATGGATATTGTTTATAAATTGCTCAGTCTCAATTACTTTCGTATAGCAGCACAAAGGAACTAAGAAAATTATACTAAGTAAAAGAAGTGAGACACAAAAGATCACATGTTGTATGTCTCCAGACTTGGGTCCATAGAGACAGAAATTAAATTAGTGGTTGCCAAGGGTGAGGGAAGATGTGGAGGGAGGATGACTGCTAATGGATGCAGGGTTTATCAATTGTATTTAACAAACTACTGGAAGTTAAACTTTACAGCAGCATCACATATAAAATAATCAGAATAAATCTGATGAATTTCAAGACCTGTATATTAAAAACTAAAAACAGATTTCTGGGAAATTTAAAGTAGATCTAAATAAATGGAGTGATATACCCTGTTAATGGGTTGGAAAAAATAATCTCACTAGGATGTCAATTCACTTCAAATTTATCTATAGTTTCAAAGCCATTCAAATCAAAACTGCAGAAGATTTTTCATTAACAAATTGTAAACATGATTTCAAAATATATATGAAAATGCATAGAACCAAAAATGACTAATATAACTGTAAAAATAAGAACAATGTTGCAAGAATATTACCTGATTTCAAACTTTATTATAAAGTAACAATCATCAAGACCATGTGGTATTATTGTCAATAATTGTTAGAAACAAAATACTTAATAAATCACTGAATTTTTTTCAGAAATTACCAAAAATTAAGTAAGTCCAAACATTATACATCAGCAGAGAGAGGTCATTCTCCCCAGCCCACTTATAACTTTAAATTGTATAATTTAAAACCAATGTGAGATTGTTTGAGTAGGAGTAAGAACTTTTTTCACTAAAAGTATCAATACAGAAATTGATAAATTGGCAAGCAATACAGTCATGTGTCAGCTTAATTTTGAATTAAATACAAATATTTTTCAAAAAAGTTCTAAAGGAGTTTTGTGATTAAATTTTATAAATGTTGATCCGGTTGATCACTTGTACTTTACAGGTGTCCCCAGCCCCTGGTCTATGGACTGGTACTGAGTCCGGAATTGGTGGGTTCTTGGTCTCGCTGACTTCAAGAATGAAGCCATGGACCCTCGCGGTGAGTGTTACAGTTCTAAAGGTGGCGTGTCCGGAATTTGTTCCTTCTGATGTTCGGATGTGTTCGGAGTTTCTTCCTTCTGGTGGGTTCGTGGTCTCGCTGGCTCAGGAGTGAAGCTGCAGACCTTCGCAGTGAGTGTTACAGTTCTTAAGGCGGCGCGTCTGGAGTTGTTTGTTCCTCCCGGTGGGCTCGTGGTCTCGCTGGCTTCAGGAGTGAAGCTGCAGACCTTTGCCATGAGTGTTACAACTCATAAAAGCAGTGTGGACCCAAAGAGTGAGCAGTAGCAAGATTTATTGCAAAGAGCGAAAGAACAAAGCTTCCACAGTGTGGAAGGGGACCCGAGGGGGTTGCCACTGCTGGCTGGGGCAGCCTGCTTTTATTCTCTTATCTGGCCCCACCCACGTCCTGCTGATTGGTAGAGCTGAGTGGTCTGTTTTGACAGGGCACTGATTGGTGCGTTTACAATCCCTGAGCTAGACGTAAAGGTTTTCCAAGGCCCCACCAGAGTAGCTAGATACAGAGTGTCGACTGGTGCATTCACAAACCCTGAGCTAGACACAGGGTGCTGATTGGTGTGTTTACAAACCTTGAGCTAGATACAGAGTGGCAATTGGTGTATTTACAATCCCTGAGCTAGACATAAAGGTTCTCCACGTCCCCATCAGATCAGTTAGATACAGAGTATTGACACAAAGGTTCTCCAAGGCCCCACCAGAGCAGCTAGATACAGAGTGTCAATTGGTGCACTCACAAACCCTGAGCTAGACACAGGGTGCTGATTGGTGTGTTTGCAAACCTTGAGCTAGATACAGAGTGCCGATTGGTGTATTTACAATCCTTGAGCTAGACATAAAGGTTCTCCAAGGCCCCACCAGAGCAACTAGATACAGAGTGTCGATTGGTACACTCACAAACCCTGAGCTAGACACAGGGTGCTGATTGGTGTGTTTACAATCCTTGAGCTAGACATAAAGGTTCTCCAAGGCCCCACCAGAGTAGCTAGATACAGAGTGTTGATTGATGTATTCACAGACCCTGAGCTAGACACAGGGTGCTGATTGGTGTATTTACAATCCCTGAGCTAGACATAAAGGTTCTCCACATCTCCACCAGACTCAGGAGCCCAGCTAGCTTCACCCAGTGGATCCTGCACCCTGGGGCTGCAGGTGGAGCTGCCTGCCAGTCCCACGTCATGCGCTTGCACTCCTCAGCCCTTGGGTGGTCGATGGGACTGGGCGCCGTGGAGCAGGGGGTGGCGCTCATTGGGGAGGCTCGGACCGCACAGGAGCCCATGGAGCGGGTGAGAGGCTCAGGCATGGCGGGCTGCAGGTCCCGAGCCCTGCCCCGTGGGAAGGCAGCTAAGGCCCAGTGAGAAATCGAGCGCAGTGCCAGTGGGTTGGCACTGCTGGGGAACCCAGTACACCCTCCGCAGCCGCTGGCCTGGGTGCTAAGCCACTCATTGCCCGGGGCCAGCAGGGCCGGCCGGCTGCTCTGAGTGAGGGGCCTGCCAAGCCCATGCCCACCCGGAACTCCAGCTGGCCTGCAAGCGCCACGCACAGCCCCGGTTCCTGCTTGCGCCTCTCCCTCCACACCTTCCTGCAAGCTGAGGGAGCTGGCTCCTGCCTTGGCCAGCCCAGAAAGGGGCTCCCACAGTGCAGCGGAGGGCTGAAGGGCTCCTCAAGTGCCACCAAAGTGGAAGTGCAGGCAGAGGAGGTGCCGAGAGCAAGTGAGGGCTGTGAGGACTGCCAGCACACTGTCACCTCTCAGTACCAGTCCCCAGACTGTTAGGAACCAGGCCACACAGAAGGTGAGCTGCAGGTGAGCAAGCATTACTGCCTGTGCTCTGCCTCCTGTCAGATCAGCTGGGCATTACATTCTCATAGAAGCGAGAACCCTGTTGTGAACAGCACAGTGAGGGATCTAGATTGTGGGCTCCTTATGAGAATCTAATGCCTGATGATCTGAGGTGGAACAGTTTCATCCCAAAACCATCTCCCATCCCATCCACTCCCATCACTGTCCCTGGAAAAATTGTCTTCCACAAAATAGGTCCCTGGTGCAAAAAGGTTGAGGACTGCTTCTATAGAACATGTTTCTTATGTTTCTTTCAGGTAAATGCATGCTGCCTTCTTTAGTTTCTGTAATTCAAACTTTGTTTACTGTTACATTTTTCATATGTTACTATTATTTGCTTCCTGATTAGTTTAAGTCATAAATGAAAGCAGTTATGAAACATTATCATTCATTTTATAATCGATAGACCTTACAAGTAGGTGAATCAATTATAAACACTGTGAGTTGGTCTAAATTTCATAGATTCTTACAGTGTCAGTATCTTCTTGGAAAATCAGATTTCCTTCACAAAATGTAGATGAATCACTCTCTAATAAATATTTAAGGAATTGCAGCAGTACATTGTTGTCATTAAATTGCTATTTGTGAGTGACACTTTTGAAATCTGTGATTATTCATGTAATTTTGAAACATTAAAGGCTCTAATGTCAGCAAAAATAACTACAGAATTTTTGCAGAGTGGGAGTGCTACATACTGAAATAAGCATTTACATGATATGATTTTAGACTAGTTACATAAATGCAATTCCAAATGTCCTTTTAATATATGCAAGGCATCTTTCTGGAAACTACTGGAAAACATTGATCACAAAGATAATGCTTTCTAATTACATGATCCAAGTGTTGTCATAGGCTAACTCACTTGATTCTCTGTACAACCATTAGCAACTGTAATCTCCATTACAGATGGGAAAGCTAAGGAATAGAAAGATTAAGTAACTTTTCCAGGTTTAAACAACAGGTGCACGATGATTATATAAGAAAATAAAAGCAGCCATACTCTCAGATAGGTTACTTTTCTAGTAATGCTCTTCAAATATGACTGGAAATGGCATAAGTGATTACCGCCTAAAACCTGTATATCTGTAACATGCATAACCTATGTTTTTTAGCTTGAGATATAAACAGAGTTTCTTCTCCATTTAAACTGGAAGTAATCACAACTCTGAAGCCATAGTTGCCAAGCTTACAGGACGTCCATATTTACCTATATTCCCTCCCATCAGCTTTCCTGTGTCTCTAAGATTGCCCAGGAATATTTATTCATGTCTTAGAATTTGTCTCACTTGTCCTTGCTCTCTGCTGCTGTATCAAGAACTCAGAGAACTCTACAACCCCTAGCCTGCTGGAATGGTTGTTGCTGGGCTACTATTGTCTATCCATAAACTGGATATTTACATGCCTACACCTTAAACAACAACATTATGATTTCGTATTGAAACACAATTAAGGGATAAAACATCTTGCTGATTGTGGACCCAGAAAATCTGAGACAGGTCTAGTTAATTTAGAAAGTTTATTTTGCCAAGGTTGAGGATGCATGCCCATGATACAGCCTCAGGAAATCCTGACAATATGTGCCCAAGGTGGTCAGAGCACAGTTTGGTTTATACATTTTAAAGAGACATGAGACATCAACCAATATATGTAAGAAGTACATTGGTTCGGTCTGGAAAGGCGGGACATCTCAAAGCAAAAGCAGGAAGACTGGAAGCTGGAAGCAGGGAGGGGGCTTCCTGGTCACAGATAGGTGAGAGGCAAACTGTTGCATTCTTTTGAGTTTCTGATTAGCCTTTCCAAATGAAGCAATCAGATATGCATTTATCTCAGCTATCAGAGGGATAACTTGCAACAGAATGGGAGGCAGGTTTGCCATATGCCTTTCCCAGTTGAATTTTCCCTTTAGTTTAGTGATTTTGGAGGCCCAAGATATTTTCTTTTCATATGATCTATACTTATTTATACCGTGTATGACTAAAGAGAAGCAAGAAAAGTAAAGGAGAAAGTCCCAAGGAAACCACAGTTATAACCTTAATCCTGCTTTAACTACTATAACTTGCTAGGTGAAATGCATTTAAAGTTTCACTACTGTAGGGCTCTGAAGCAGCCACTTGTCCCTGTCATCACAGAGACTTGATCTCCAACATTGCTGCAGCTAGAGTCTTGCAGTTGTGACCTGATGAAACCTGGACATTTTGTGAAGATATCCACTAATCTGTCTTCTCCTCTGGGTAAAACCCAGTGACCAAGTCATAACCTCCACTTCTGAGCCAGACAATCAAAATGGTCATCAGTGAAGGATAGAGAAGGGGTACAGAAAGCAAAATTATTTTCTTTTAATGTTTTACTGTGAAATAAATATAAATTCAAAGAAAGTTACAAAAATAGTATAGGAGTTCCGTATATCTTCACCTAATTTTCCTCAATGTGACACATTATGTGGTTGCAGTACAACATCAATACCAAGAAATTGACATTGGTATATGACCATTAACTAGGCTACAGATCTTACTCACTTTTCACCATTTTTAACCTGCGTTTGTGTGTGTGTGTGTGTTTCTATGCAATTTCATCCCATTCATAGATTCACTTATTTCATGTATAGATTTATATCCCATATGTAGATCTGTTATTATTATCAATGATTTTATAGGTCTAGAACCAGTGCATTCTGTTCATCCCTATCTATAGTATACAAGCTACCCCAATAGTACACATGATAAAATGTTTTATCAGTATCTCATTGCCCAGCCCTGCTCTTGAACGTAACAGTCCTGGTATAATAATTTGGAACACAAAGAAGAGGTTGAGTTTCCAGTTCTTTTTTCAAAAGAGAAGGCTCCTCTTTTATGGAAATCAGAACTAGAAAACCATAGATGGTGAGAAGATTAGCTTTGTCCAATTCAGTCATGTAGCTTCTGCCCACTATGGCTCCTGGATATATCAGAGGAACTTGTTCCCTCTGCACTTCAGTTACAGTACAGTCAGAATGCCGTACATATCCAACTGTACATGGGACATTTCTGTTCGGATGTCCTAAATCGCTTCCAGCTCATCATTCACCAAACTATACTTCTCAACTTTGCTTTTAAGCTTCCATTTTTTCAAGTATTTCCAATTTGTGAAAAACGCCATTATAAAGTTAACCAGATACCTTGACAGATCCTTGGCTTTTTTTTCATCAGCATCTGCCTCCTCCAAATTTATTACCAAATTATGGCAACTCTATATCTTCCCCACCTACTGCCTTACTCACACTCTCTCAGCCATGGCCATATTTAGGCCCTTACATTTTTGGTTGTTGTTTTTGTTTGTTTTTGTTTTTTGACTGAATGATATTATTTGCTTTTTAGTTGGTCTTTCTGTTTCCACAATGACTTAATGTATGTCTTATATTCTATTCTAATGCCAGAATAAATTTCAATAATATACAGTGTATTAAATGCTAGTCATTACATTCACCATGGCTATAAGATGCAGTAAAAATTCCTTAGGATTATATTAATTTTTCTTTATAATTTTGCCAAATCTATCTTTCTAGTCTCATTTTCTTCAAGTTCTCTTCTGGCAGTTGAGGCTCCTGTGAATGTAAAGTTACCAGATATTCATTGAGTCCAAAATCTTTTCTTGCACCTTCATGCCTTTGAAAATACTCTCTCAGTTCTTGGTTGTGCTTAAATATCAGTACTTGCTTTCTTCAATCACAGACTCCTATTCATCTTTCAGAACTCCTCTCCTCTAAAAAGCATTCTCTTGTTAGCACTCCACCCAGCAATGTACCTGATATATATTAGAAAGTATGATACTACAATATACTTTTCAGCTTCCACTCTGAACTGGAAGACCCTGACTATGAGAACTGTTACTTATTTTTATATTCTGAGTATTTTGGATATTATAATTTTCATGAATGTTAAATTTTTAAAAAGTTATAAATAAAATTTATAAAACTAAAATTTGTAGAATGGTATTACTGGAACTTACCTGAGAAATTATTTTGCTTATAGTTTTAATTTTATGGATTATAAAATTGAGACCTAGAGAGATCTCCAACAAAGACAAGTGTTACGGACTGAATTGTGTCCCACAAGATATGTATTGATGTTCTAACCTCAAAGAAGGTCACATTGTGATATACGTACCAGATACACATCATGTATATATGTATGTGTGTGTAAGCACATATACACACTGTAATTACTCTCTCTATATATAATATATACACATACATATATAATGCATGCATACATATACACACAATACATATGTATGTTTGCATTATATATGTATGTATCTGGTACATATATACACTATATATGTATGTATGCATTTTATATATATGTGCATATATATTCTGTATATAGAGAAGAATGTATAGTGTATATATGCTTACACATATATACATCTGATATGTATCTGGTACATATATCACAATGTGACCTTTGAGGTTAGGACACCAATACATATCTTGTGGCATATTGTGTGTATATGCATGTATGCATTATATATGTATGTGTGTGTGTGTATATATATATGTGTGTATATATATAGTGTGTGTGTATATATATATATATATATCAGAATGTGAACTTATTTGGAAATATGATCATTGTAGATGTGATAAGTTAATTTATAATGAGGTTATACTAGAATAGGGTGGCCTCTTAATCCAATATGCATAGTGTCAGAAGAGAAGACACATGGACACATGATGGGAGAGTAATTCATGATGAGAGCAGAAATTGAAGTGCTGCAGCTTCAAGCCAAAGAATACCAAAGATTTCCAGCAAACCACCAGAGGCTAGAACACAGAAGGGAGGATTCTTCTCTATAGGTTTTACAAGCAACATGTCTTTGATGACACCTTGATTTTGGACTTCTGGCTTCCAGAATTTGCCTATGATCCAGGTCCCTAACAACCTGTTTCTTATTTTTTTGTTCTGTCCTAATAACAAAACAGGATTTTTTTCTAAAAAGAAGTAAATTTAATTTTATAGACACTTTGACAGACCTGGTGATAAAACATATGTTACCTTTATTTTTTTACAGATATCAGAATTTTGTTTTAACATTACACTGGCCCTTTTAATAGAGTTATCCTGTCTGTGTTATATTGCTTTCTCTGAGGAAACACGTCTGTATTTGGCTGTTAAAGCACAACCTGAAAAAATTATGTTACTTGGATTTGTGTGTGTAATGGATCCTGTGATGGTTAATTTTATATATCATCCTGGCTAGGCTATGGTGCCCAGTGTTTGGTCAAATCCAAGTCTAGTTGTTGCTGTAAAGATATTTTTAGATGTGATTAATATTTATACACAGTAGAATCTGAGTAAAGCAGAAGCAGATTATTCTTCATAATGTGTATATATTTACATGCACAGCAGATATAGATATATGTGTATGTGTATATATGTGCACACACGCAACATACATAGTATAGAAATATATATAGTGTTTCACTGGAGAACCATGAATAATGCAGAACCCAAGTGATAAGTTCATATTCTTCAAATGCAGAGTAAGAAAGAGAGCTGGGACCTGGTAGGAGTGATGCTAGCATAGCCATGAGGCAAAACCATAAAAGAACAGAAACATAGGGTATCCTCAAAGAGCAGAATATCTGAATTCAATAGCTTTCTGGGGGTGGTTTTACTGATCTTCATTAGGATCTCACACAAATCTCTAACCTGAGGGATGTATAAAATGTGTGGTGAGAAAAGGTTTGAAAATATGATCAAATGAGATGAAAGCAAGAGTTTTAAACATAACGTGGCATCCTACAATAGCCAATTAATTACGATATAATATATATTTGGGAGAACACTTGGGGCTATGAAGTTCAATATGGATAGTGTTTTATTTGATTTTTTTCCATCTTTATAATGTGAGTAATTTTGTTTGAAGTTGGGAAAATGTCAAGAAGTAGTTATTTTACAGAAAAAGATACAGGCCCACATTTAATGTAATTGAATATAATTCTGTCACCTGTATTTATTATAATAAATAATACTATTTATTTTCTTTTATATTTTGTTCCATTGAACTGTAAAATATTATTCCACACACTCACATAAGCATACACACACACACACACACACACACAGTTGTAGGCTCCACGATGGCAAAATGGTATAGGAATCCCTATGCTGACGAAGTTTAGAATATACCAGGAGAAGTAAGACCCTGACCTTAGCAATATCTAAGATCATGACCTTAGAAATATCTGAAAATTTTCAGACATGATACATATCATTTTTTATCACCAAGGCTGTTCTTTACCTGTGTCACTACCTCGTTTGCTTCTGTAGTTCTTAACCCATGCCTCTTCACCATAGAACATATCACATTGTTTATGGATGGTGTTTCCAAGAGTGTTTCCCTATTGACTTTACCTCCTACTTGACCATCAACTCTGTAAAGGCAACACTGCAGGACACAGATAGCTGTTACTCATCTATGTGCTCTCTCCCTTCCTAGCTCCCAAGGGGTTGTCTAAAGTGATTCTACTGCTAGTGAACAAAAACGTAAATTGAAGAGTTAATGAATTCCAGAACAAAGGCATGTCAGCAGTCAAGGAAAAATGTAAAGAATGTATGGTTAAAAGAGCATTTCTCTGTTTAAAATATGGGCAATGATTAAAAGATACAAAGGGCAGCCATTTAGTAGGTGGACAGATTCCACTGTGCCATGTTTCAAAACTGTCTTACCATTGAGTCTCTGCAATGAATAGGTGAGTAACATGAGCCATTGGAAAAAACACTTTCCTGACTCTCTCATCTCCTATCTTTTCTCATATAAATACTATGGAGACTAACAGTATTTCTAAGGTCATGATCTTTGTCCCTCCAGAATCTCTGTCATCCTCTTTTTTTTTTTTCTTTTTTTTCTGAGATGGAGTCTTGCCCTGTTGCCTGGGCTGGAGTGCAGTGGTGTGATTTCAGCTCACTGCAACCTCTGCTTCCCAGGTTCAAGCGATTCTCCTGCCTCAGCCTCCCAAGTAGTTGGGATTGCATGTGCATGCCACCACACCCAGCTGATTTTTGTATTTTTAGTAGAGACGGGGTTTCACCATGTTAGCCATGCTGGTCTCGAACTCTTGGCCTCAAGTGATCCACCCACCTCAGCTTCCCAAAGTGCTGGGATTACAGGCATGAGCCACAGTACCTGGCCTGTCATCCTCTTGAATAAGCCCAAAAACTACTGTATTCGTCTATTCTCACACTGCTGTAAAGAAATGCCTGTAATTGGGTAATTTGTAAGGAAAAGAGGGTTTTTTTTTCTTTGTAAATACCCACATCCACATAAATAATTGGCTCACAGTTCCACAGGCTGTACAGGAAGCATGATGCTGGCCATCTGCTTCGCTTCTGTGGAGGCCTCAGGAAACTTACAATAATGGCAGAAGGCAAAGGGGAGGCAGACATGTCTTACATGGCAAGAGCAAGAGGAGGGAGAGAGGGGAGGTGCCACACACTTTTAAACAACCAGATCTCATGAGAACTCTATCATGAGACAACACTAGGGCGATGGTGTTAAACTATTAGAAACTGCCCCCATGATCCAATCACTTCCCACCAGGCCTCAGCTCCAACACTGAGAATTACAATATGACATGAGATTTGGGTGGGGACACTAGATCCAAACATATCAACTATAGAAGGAGAGTATATAGGTTTTTAAATTTTTCACTTAGTTTCTGTGCATTGTTACTGAATCACATATTAAGCCACAAATGCACTTGTTTTGGTGCATAGTCCATTTGTTCTTTAAGTTATTTACATGAGAAAAAGTAAAAACTGTGAGATTGAAGAAATATGGAATTAACTTTTGTTATTCTAAGCCAAATAGAATTTTTGCAAAATTATATCTTAGTTTGACCATCTCAAAAGCTGAAATACAAGAAATAATTATTAAATTTGTATAATACATTTAAAGTCACAACATGCAGGGTCCTTACCAAAGAAAATAGAAGAGTAAAGTAACTAATATTAACATTTAGCTCCATTTTCCTCCTCCACTGTGACAGGAAATCTATTTTAGTGTGGTTATACCAAAAGAGCTATACAATCTAACAAAATAAGTTATTGAATCCCCAGGGGAAAAAATCTTATGAGACTATACACAGATAATTATCCAGTGACTAAAGTTTATTCAATAACACACTGCTTTCTCTTCCCTAAGGCACAAATAAAATATACTAACATTTATAAACTGAGTCCAAAAATGTTAAACATTAAGATTCTTAGAAAATACAGCTAGCTAGCTAGCTAGATATACATACATACATACACAGACTACACACAAAAAAATAGCTCTGAAATGCAATCTGTATTCAATTATTCTGTCCATTTGATTTTTGTAACTGAGAACCACATGGGGGAAAATACTGAAATGAGAAGTATCATGGAGTAATAGGGAAAAAAGTGATTTGTAGTTATATAGACACCAATGCCTGTCTCAAACCCATTTCTGCTCTTTTCCAACTGTGTGACCACTTAAGGCACTCATTCCCACTTCACTAATGTGAGAAATAAAAAAGAAACATATAAAAGTAAGAACACTTAGCATTAGGATTTAGACATTCAATTTTAGGTCTTCTTTTCTAATTACAGTGTTTTTATTTTTCAATCAATAATATGAGCAGTTGAAGTTTTCTCTACTCTGCCCCACACCCACATAAATAATTTAAAATATGGTAAGAGGATTGAAGAGATAAGGAAAGAGATTTAATAAAGAATCAATTTTTGATATTGGATAGTTGACAACTTTCAAGCAGCACTTTCCCCTTCACTTCTGTCCCACATCTGGACAAACTGGATAAGAAGTTATTGGTGCTCTTTCTTTGGCATTATAGAGAAACTCACACCATGTAAACTCAGTCATGTTTGTGGGAACCCTCACCTAACCATGATACAACCTTAAGCCATTGCCCCTTTTTATTTTCTCTCTCTTTAAAGCCATTTTGGGACCAGCCTGAGAGCATACTCTGCTCTACCCAGAAAGCTCAGTATGTAATTAATAGACCTCTGATACCTTCTTTGTTTGTGTATGATATCATCAGTCCCAACATTTAAACTATATTATGGGTAGAAGGGCTCATGCCACAGCAATTGACACAATGAGCAGGGTGTCTGCTGTGTGACCACCACCACTATTGGAAGTCTTTCTTCCTCAGCTTTGGCTTTCTAACTGGCTCTGCTGCCTGATGGTTAGCATGTGTTTTGAGATGTTACCTGCTGACAAACTTATAGCTTTTTCTGTACTGCATTTTCCGAGTTTTATGGAACCTCATGTTATAGATTTGGTCAACTTGTGTCAAAAGTTTCAAACACTTGTGAATAGAAATATGCAATTGGGGCTTTCTTTAAAGTGGCATTGGGTTGTGTGTCTCACTCCACACCTATCTGTGTAGTTTACATTGAATCATTAATCTCAATTCTAACATAAGCTCTGCCTGACACTATGCTCAGTAGAATGACTCTTACCCTGTAACTGCTGGTTTTGTGTATCAACCTAGCATTGACTCCAATCTATAGAGTTTCAAGGGCAAGACTAATACCCTGTGAAACATATGGGATGAATGGGTGGTAGCTTGGGTGGAAGAAGGGTAGCCATCTCATGACATGCAGCGATCACACTCCTAAGTGTAGAGGACTCGCCAGGACCCTACAAAATGTCTTTGCTGATGCTACTACCTATATCTATATTGCAACAAAGATCTAGATCCTCATCATTATAGGGAAAAACCCACAAGCCTGATTTAAACTTAGGATCCTTGAACTCAGTAAAGTAATAATTGCCATGGGAAAGGTCCCTAATCTTGATGATACTAATTTGTGACTCTGGAGGAAGAAACTTGTTAATATGAACAAGGAAATTAGGACTATCCACCCAAAGTATATCCAGTAACAAGAAAGAGAAAGAGAGAAAGAAAACAAAAGAAAGGAAGGAGAGAAAGAGAAAGATAGAAAAGAAAGAAGAGAGAAAGAAAGAGAAAAGAAAGGAAAGAAAGAAGAGAGGGACAGAGAAAGAAAAAAGAAAGAAAAAGAGAAAGAAGAGAGAGAAAGAAAGAAAAAAAGAAAGGAGAAAGAAAAAAGAAAGGAAGGAGAAAGAAAAAAGGAAAGAAAGAAGGAGAGAGAAGGAAGGAAGGAAGGAAGGAAGGAAGGAAGGAAGGAAGGAAGGAAGGAAGGAAAAACAAACCCTGGACACTAGGAGAGGAAAAAACAAACAAAATGTCTAAAAAAAAGTTTCCATAATTTGACCCAATTAGATATTGTATATTTACTAAAATAATTCTGTAATAAAAAGATAAAAAGGCACTAAGTAGATTTTGCACCCGTGAAAGGATGATAATATCTTGTGACTGTGATACCAAAGTCACTATGCCAAAGAAAAAAGTCAAGCTTGGAAACTGTCATGGGAAAAACTGCCTTTCCTTTTGTTCCAAACAGATAGCTGCAAAATAAAAAGCCACATATCTCCCCAGGTGGCCTCCCTCAACCTGAGAATGTAAATTAACAACTGATGCAGGACAGTTGGACAAATCATCCCTCTGCCCACTCCAAAACAAATGCATATTTGACTTCTTCCTCTATTTTGTGTTAACTTTTCCCACTTTGGAAAAAGCGTGGGCCATATATCTTTCGGTGACTTGACAGTAAGATCTTTTTCCCAGGTGCTTTCTCAACCTTGGCAAAATAAATTTCTAAATTGGTTAATTGGTCATAGGCAGTCTTGCTCTGTCACTCAGGCTGGAGTGCAGTGGTGCGATCTCGGCTCACTGCAACCTCCACCTCCCAGGTTCAAGTGATTCTCTGTTGCCTCTGCCTCCCGAGTAGGTGGGATTACAGACGCCTGCCACCACACCTTGCTAATTTTTGTATTTTTAATAGAGATAGGGTTTTGCCATGTTGGCCAGGCTGGTCTCGAACTCCTAACCTCAGGTGATCCACTGACCTCAGCCTCCCAAAGTGCTAGGATTACAGGCATGAACCCTTGTGCCCAGCCCTCTACAATATAAGTTCTGAATCAACATTAACATCTACTGAGATGTACCAACTAACAGACGTCCATGGCCTTAATCAATACAGTGTCTCAAATTACATTTATGCCTGGGAATCTCTCTAAATATAAATAAGGTACCCTTTATACTTTTAGATTAATTGCCAAATATAAAATAAAAGACAAATAGTTATGCTTCACTTTATCCTCTGAGATATTGCTTTGCCTAACTTTCCTATTCTCATACCCTGAAATATCCCTAGTGAGCATGGGTGCTCTCAAGTAATTAACAAGTAATAAAAATTAAGTCATTGGCACTTACAAGTGGCTTGACAAAACAGATCAAATGTCTCTGCCCCTTCACACCAGTTAAAATAGTTAACCTACTCTCGTAAATTCCTCTCATGCCTCTTGGAGCCAGCCATAATTACTAATTGTTTATGGTATTCTGATGCAAGAAACTTTCTTCCTTAGCCCCATGTTATGTGTTATTACAGCAGCAATTGCTGGACATATACTGGGCTTTCCTGAATACAGAGGCTATGATACACTGAGCCTATGATTCGCTGTACTGAACTGCTCATTTGCTTTTGTCGGAGAAACAGCATCCCACAAGGAGTACTGGTGGCCACCCAGGCCCTTTTGCTGTAACAGAAATTGTAGCTACGGGACACCTATAGTACTTCTGGCATATCCCACCTGAAGGAGGTAGTGGTCTCCCCCGACCTCAGTCCTTTGCCAGATGCCATGATGCCAGAAATACTAGAACCAGAGCAATTCCACCTTGAATAGGGGCTGGGGAAAATGAGGCTGAGACCTGCTAGGCTGCATTCCCAGGAGATTAAAACATTCTTAGTCACAGGATGAGATGGGAGGTCTGCACAAGATGCAGGTTACAGAGACCCTGCTGATAAAACAGGATGTGGTAAAGAAGCTGGCCAAAACCCACAAAATCCAAGATGGCAACACAAGTGACCTCAGCAAAACCAAGACGGTGACGCAAGTGGTCCTTACTGCTCATTATATGCTAATTATAATGCATTAGCATGCTAAAAGACACTCCCACCAATGCCATGACAGTTCACAAATGCCATGGCAAAGTCAGGAAGTTACCCTATATCGTCTAAAAAGGAAAGGAACCCTCATTTCTGGGAAATCCCTGCACCTTTCATGGAAAGCTTACATACAGGGCAGTCCTGGATGGTGACAGGATAGCCCTAGAGATACACATTGTCACCCATCTATAAGATACTCTTAAGCTAATTTTTAGTTTCTTTGACTACTGTGTTTGAGTGATGAAAATGTTTTCTTTGGTATGTTCCCAGACTCTGGGATGTTTGGGTTCTCAGGGATACCTGCTCCTCATCTGGGCACCATGGCCTTGACTCATTTCCCAGCATTCAGTGTTCAAGCAGCTGCTGCATATTCCTAAGTAACCTGGTGGGGAACTTGTCAGATTACAACATGAAGCTTAGGATTTTCCCAGGAGGTGCTGTCTTTTTTTCTCTTCGTGGTGGTCTATAGCATTACAATATGTTTGATAAGAAAAAAATGGACTTTCCAGAAAGAAAATATTCTAAGCCTTTGACAAATTTTGAGTATACAGATCTTTTCTGTTGTAAAATTACATGTTCAATAAAATTAAGAGTTTAGATTTCCAAGAATTGACATAATTGTGGTCTCTGATTTAATAGATTTTTTCTTAGTTTACAAGATTTTCTCTTATTATTTCTTAATTTTTTCACTTGTTTACATTTTATTCTCTCATCTATGCATCAATTTTCTAACAAAAATAGTGATATATTAAAGGAATCATTTTCTTTCTTTGTAATATCTCATTTATGTTTGTAATTCCAGAATCTCACATACTGCAAATATTGTACAGAGTTGCTTACTAATTTATATGTATCTTTATTTTTAGATTATCATGCCAGTGTGAGGGAATGGGGAGATACCTCCTTAGTCTGTGAAATAATTTCTCTACTCATTCTGAAAGTTATCTTCCCCTATTAGATCCCTTAAGTTTTCAATAACTACTTCCATTCCTAGACCTGGCATCAGAATTTCTTAATTTTTAATTTAATTCTGTGTAGAAATCAATTGACACCACAACTTCTTATAAAATAGAACTCATGTATTGCCTGTTATAAGAAAAATAAAGAATTTGTACAAAATTGTTTTTGGATCCCACTGAAACAGTCCTAAGTCCTTGGGAATACAGCCAAGATAACTGGTCATCATGGAGATTCAAATGCACCAAAGCAAGCCCCATCTTCCTGACTAAAGTACAGCTGGCCCAGAGGCTGACTCAGATAGAGCCAACCAGTATTAATTAATTTTGAGCTTTTCTGTGCCAGATGATCTCTAAAGTCACGTCGTATTCTGAGATTTTGTTTTGAACAAGCTATCTTTTACTTTTCATTAATAATATTTTCAAAGTAACCTAATACTATTAAACTATTATTTGTAAAAAATTTCTTAGCTTGCATTATTTCTAAAGATGGCTAATCATTTGGATTTTGTTCTCATATCTGGTACCACTGACAATAATATTTACCATCTAAAATAATTAGAACCTCAATGCAGTCACTTTTGCAATTCAGTGCAATCTTAACATGAATTTTAAATCAACCCCAGTCTTGGTGTGGTGGCTCATGCCTATAATACCAGCACTTTGGGAAGCCGATGAGAGTGGATTGCTTGAGCCCAGGATTTCAAGATCAGCCTGGGAAACATAGCGAGATCTTGACTACACACACACACACACACACACACACACACACACACACACACATTAGCTAAGTATAGTGGTGCACACTTATAGTCCCAGCAATTCAGGAGGCTGAGGCAGGAGGACTGCTTGAACCCAGCAAGTTGAGGTTGAAGTGCACCATGATCATGCCACTCCAGCTTGGGGAACAGAATGAGATCCTGTCTCAAAAAATAAATAAACAAAAATAAATCAACCCTAGCCTTTCCTCTAAGGAATTTACCTGTTGATAATTTTAATATAGAGATATATTTGTGTATTGTTTGCACTTACTACAATACCTAGTATGAGTGAAAAATTCTTTTCCTTACCTTTTCTTTACTTTATAATCCTTTTTCCACATGCCTTCAAATTTAGGGTCTGAGCTTTTCTCATTTTATTCTTTAATATCAACTGACAGGGTATGAACTTTCAAGTGCTGCTTGTATTTCCCCATGTTTACAGCATAATTATAATTTTGTATTATAAATATTATATCTATATAATATCTTAAACCCTCTCATCTAAGATAATTTTAGGTATAAATGAGAAAAGTTGATTGCAAGTAAGATGGCAGAATAGGAAAACCTGAACCCTTCTTCTGCCCACATAGTGATTCAATAGTAAATCATGGACAATTTCCTTTTGTGAGGAAAAACAGAAACTAGTTTGGAGGCTTCTGCACCTCAGGCAAACAAAAAACTAGACACGTCAACACCAGTAGGAAAATCTGAGACACCATCTCCCCAGAATCTCCACACCCAGAATAACACCAAATCAGGAAAAATGTTCCAGCTCTTAGCTTCTCCTTGGGGAGGGAAAGAGTTGGAACAAACATTTGTCACCCCAACTTTTCTGGGGGCTTTCCAGAGCATTGACTTTTGTTTTCACATTCATGGAGCACTGGTGGGATCCAAAATACTTTAGCCACCTGGAAGACAACAGATACAGCAGTTTCAGATGGCAGTTGCCACAGTCCTTTCCTCCAGTAAGCACAGAACAAGTGGATAAAAAAAAAAAATCTCAGTTCTTATGTCTGGGTATGCAAAGAGTTGGTTTGTGCATCCAGTGCCCCACATTTTCTGGAAGCTACCCAAAGGACTGGCTTCTGTCTTGGTGTGCTAATGGGACCTGACATAATTTGGCCACCTAAGGGCTAATGAGAACAGAGATAGCAATTTGAGCTGGCAGTCACTACAGCCCTTCTTCTTGGCTCAGTATAGTACAAGCAGATTAACAACTTAAACCCCCACCTTCTCTCTGGGGAGGTAAAGAGTTGAACTGAATGCTTAAATCCCCACATTTTTGAGTTGTTCAAAGGACTGAATTATTTCCTGCTTGCCTCAGAGTGAAAATGGAACCAGGCCACCTAGTCTAGCCACCTGGCAGGCAGTGAGAACAAAAACAATGATTTGAGCTAGTATGCAACTAGTCACCATAGCTGCTCCTCCCAAGCCCAACACAGATAGAAAACAAGTAAAACAAAAACAAATAACAAACAAACAAGAAAAGATCCCAGCTTCTCTCTGGAAGGAGAAAGATGTGGACAAATCATCTAAAGATCCAACTTTTCTGCAGGCTTCCCAAATAATTGGCTTCAATCTCACCTACCTGGGCACACTTGTTGCAGGAAGTCAGGGAACCCGAACGGAGGGACCGGCTGAAGCCACGGCAGAAGAACATAAATTGTGAAGATTTCATGGACATTTGTTAGTTCCCCAAATTAATACTTTTATAATTTCTTACGCCTGTCTTTACTGCAATCTCTGAACATAAATTGTGAAGATTTCATGGACATTTATCACTTCCCCAATAAATACTCTTATAATTTCCTATGCCTGTCTTTAATCTCTTAGTCCCATCATCTTCGTAAGCTGAGGATGTATGTTGCCTCAGGACACTGTGATGATTGTGTTAACTGCACAAATTGTTCGCAAAGCATGTGTGCTTGAACAATATGAAATCTGGGCACCTTGAAAAAAGAACAGGATAACAGCAATGTTCAGGGAACAAGGGAGATAACCATTAGGTCTGACTGCCTGGGAACCGGGCACGACATAATCATATTTCTCTTATTGCCAAAAACGGGTAAGAGAAATATCACTGAATTCTTTCTCCAGTAAGGAATATTAATAATTAACCGACCTGGGAAAAGAATGCATTACCAGGGGGGCGGCCTCTAAAATGGCCACTCTGGGAGTGTCTGCCTTATGCAGTTGTAGATAAGGATGAAACACGCCCTGGTCTCCTGCAGTACCCCCAGGCTTGCTAGGATTAGGAAATTCCAGCCTGGCAAATTTTAGTCAGACCGGTTCTCTGCTCTTGAATCCTGTTTCTTGTTAAGATGTTTATCCATGACAATGCATGCACAGTGGGACATGAAACTTCATCAGCAATTCTAGTTTCACCCTGGCCTTGTGACCTTGCCCTACCCATTTGCCTTGTGACATTTTATTACCTTTGAAGCATGTGATCTCTGTGACCCACACCCTATTCATACACTCCCTCCCCTTTGAAAATCGCTAATAAAAACTTGCTGGTTCTGTGGCTCAGGGGGCATACACACTGATGAACCTGGCATACCATAGGTGTCTGGGAGACACTAACAATAAAGGAAGTAGGTTGCACTATAACAAAGGTTTAAGAGATCCCAAGAATCTTTCCAAACTGATTGGTAAAAGCCTATTGCATGAGGCCATTTTGTGAAGAGAGAGAGATATCTGCTTTGTCTAATAGGCAGACACCAACAGAGAGAATCAAGAAAAATTTTTGAAAATGGGAAATATGGCTGGGTGCGGTGGCTCACACCTGTAATCTCAGCACTTTAGGAGGCAAGGTGGGTGGATCACGAGGTTGAAAGATCGAGACCATCCTGGCCAACAAGGTGAAACCCCATTTCTACTAAAATACAAAAAAAAAAAAAAAAATTAGCTGGGCATGGCAGCGCGTGCCTGTAATCCCAGCTACTTGGCAGGCTGAGACAGGAGAATCGCTTGAACTTGGGAGGCGGAGGTTGCAGTGAGCCAAGATCAAGCCACTGCACTCCAGCCTGGGTGACAGAATGAGACTGTGTCTCCAAAAAAAAAAAAAAAAAAAAAAGCTGAGAAATATGTTCCAAACAAAGAAACAAGATAAATCTCCAGAAACAGAAACAGATTCTAATCAAACAGAGACATAATTTATCTGACAAAGAATTCAAATAACCCTCATGAAGAGTCTCACTGAGATCAGGAGAACAATACATTAACAAAGTAAGAATACTGTTAAAGAGAAATATTAAAAAGTACCAAACAGAAAATATGGAGCTAAAGAACACAATAACTAAACTAAATATTTCACTACAGGAGTTCAACAGCAGACTAGATCAAGCAGAAGAAGGATGGGCAAACTCAAAGACAGGTCACAAAAAAATTATTTAGTCAGAGGGACAAAAAGATTCAGAGGAGTAAAGAAAGCATAAGGGACTTATGGGGCACCATCCAGCAGGTCACTACATGCATTTTTGGAGTCCCATAGGGAGAATAAAATCAGGAGCAGAAAATTTATTCAAAGAAGTAATGGCTGAAAACTTCCTAAATCTGTGAAGGAGATGAATATACAGATTCCAGAAACTCAAATTTCCTAAAATAAGACAAACCCAAAGAAATCCACACTAAGGGAAATTATAATCAAATTGGTAAAAGTCAAAGACAGGGAGTATCTTGAAGGCAGCAGAGGGAAAGCAACTTATGACATACAGTGTAACCGTCAGAAAACTACTAGAGGGTTTTTTAAGTGGACTGATATATTCAAAGTGCTGAAAGACAAAAATTGTCAATCAAGAATACTACACCTAAAACAACAACAACAAAAACCCTAAACCTGGCAAAACTATCCTTCAAAAAATTAAAGAGAGATAGGAATTTTCTAGACAAACAAAAGCTGAGGAAGTTCATCATAACTAGACCTGCTTTACCAGAAATGCAAAAGAGTGTTCTTCAATGGGAAATAAAACAGCCCTGAATAGCAATACAATAGCCTAAGAAAGTATAAAGCTCAAGGGTAAAGGCAATATATAAATAATAAAAATACTGTATTACTGTGACTGTGATGGGTAAATCACAATTTTATCTTAAAAATTAAAAGACAAAAGTATTAAATAATCATAACTGAAAATATGTTAATGGATACAAGTATAAATAGATGTACATTGTGACATCAACAGCAATAAATGTACAGTGGGGGAGAAGTAAAAGTGTAACTTTTGCATGGGATTGAACTTGGTTGTTGTCAGTTTAAAATAGACTGTTAGAAAATATTTATTTATGTATGTATTTATGTATGTGTGTATGTATGTATTTATTGAGACAGAGTTTTGCTTTTGTCACCCAGGCTAGAGTGCAATGGCATGATCTCAGCTCACTGCAACCTCTGCCTCCTGGGTTCAAGTGATTCTCCTGCCTCAGCCTCCTGGGTAGCTGGGATTACAGGTGCCCACAACCACACTCGGCTAATTTTTTTTTGCATTTTTAGTAGAGACAGGGGTTCACCATGTTGGCCAGGCTGTCCTCGAATTCCTGACCTCAGGTGATCCACCTGCCTCTGCATCCCAGAGTGCTGAGATTACAGGTGTGAGTCACCACACCTGGGCCAGAAGATATTTTATGTTGGTCCTGTGATGATCACACACACACACATACACACACACACACACATACACACACACACACTACCTACGTAGGTTATATAAAACAAGAAAGAAAGAAATCCAATTATATCGATACAAAATAATCAATGAAACACAAAGAGAGTAAGACAGAAAAAGAGGGACAAGAGAAATACAAGACAGAAATCAACTAACAAAACAGCCGTAGTATTAACAAATTATTTCCAATGAATAATGCCTTTAAATGTAAATGGATGAAAGTCCCCATTCAAAAGGCACAAAGAGGCTAAATAAAATTTTTTAGAAGATCCATATATTTGCCAGTCTGTGTCTTTTAATTGGGGCATTTGGCCCATTTACATTTAAGGTTAACATTTTTATGTGTGAATTTGATCCTATAATTATGATGCTAGCTGGTTATTTTGCCCGTTATTTGATGCAGTTTCTTCATAGCATCAATGGTCTTTACAATTTGGTATGTTTTCACAGTGGCTTGTACCAGTCATTCCTTTCTACGTTTAGTGCTTCCTTCAGGAGCTCTTGTAAGGCATGCCTGGAGGTAACAAAATCTCTCACCATTTGCTTGTCTCTAAAGGATTTTATTTCTCCTTTGCTTATGAAGCTTAGTTTGACTGGATATGAAATTCTGGGTTGAAAATTCTTTTCTTTAAGAATGTTGAATATTGACCCCCACTCTCTTCTGGCTTGTAGGGTTTCTGCTAAGAGATCTGCTGTTAGTCTGATGGGCTTCTCTTTGTGGGTTACCCGACTTTCTCTCTGGCTGCCCTTAACATTTTTTCCTTCATTTCAGCCTTGGTGAATCTGACAATTCTGTGTCTTGGGGTTGCTCTTCTCAAGGAGTATCTTTGTGGTGTTCTGTGTATTTCCTGAATTTGAATGTTGGCCTGTCTTGCTAGATTGGGGAAGTTCTCCTGGATAATATCCTGCAGAGTGTTTTCCAACTTGGTTCCATTCTTCCCATCACTTTCAGGTAAACAAATCAGACGTAGATTTGGTCTTTTCACATAGTCCCATATTTCTTGGAGGCTTTGTTCATTCCTTTTCACTCTTTTTTCTCTAATCTTGTCCTCTCACCTTATTTCATTAAGTTGACCTTCAGTCTCTGATATCTTTTCTTCCACCTGATCGATTCGGCTATTGATAGTTGTGTATGCTTCAAGAAGTTCACCTGCTGTGTTTCTCAGCTCCATCCTGTCATTTATGTTCTTCTCTAAACTGGTTATTCTAGTTAGCAATTCGTCTAACCTTTTTTCAAGGTTTTTAGCTTCCTTGCATTGGGTTAGAACATGGTCCCTTAGCTCAAGGGAGTTTGGTATTACCCACCTTCTGAAGCCTACTTCTGTCAATTCTTCAAACTCATTCTCTGTCCATTTTGGTTCCCTTGCTGGCAAGGAATTGTGATCCTTTGGAGAAGAGGCATTCTGGTTTTTTAAATTTTCAGCCTTTTCGCACTGGTTTCTCCCCATCTACATGGATTTATCTACCTATGGTCTTTCATGTTGGTAACCTTTGGATGGGGTCTCTGAGTGGATGTGCTATTCTTTTCTATTTGTGAGTTTTTCTTCCAACAGTCAGGACCTTCTGCTGCAGGTATGGCGGAGTTTGCTGGAGGTCCACTCTTGACACTGTTTGCCTGGGTATCATCAGTGGAGGCTGCAGAACAGCAATGATTGCTGCCTATTCTTTTCTCTGGAAGCTTCGTCCCAGAGGGGCACCCAACAGATGCCAGCAAGAGCTCTCCTGTATGAGGTGTCTGTGGGCCCCTACTGGGAGGTGTCTCCTAGTTAGGATACACAAGGGTCAGGGACCCCCTTGAGGAGGCAATCTGATCCTCATCAGAGCTTCAATGCTGTGCTGGGAGGTCCACTGCTCTCTTCAGAGCCATCAGGCAGGGACTTTTAAGTCTGCTGAAGCTGCGTCCACAGCTGCCTCTTCCCCCAGGTGCTCTGTCCCAAGAAGATGGAGGTTTTATCTGTAAGTCCCTGACTGGGGCTGCTGCCTTTTTTTTTCAGAGATGCCCTGCCTAGAGAGGATGAATCTAGAGAGGGAGTCTGGCTGCAGCAGCCTTGCTGAGCTGTGGTGGGCTCTGCCCAGTTCGAACTTCCTGGCAGCTTTGTTTACCCTGTGAGGGTAAGACCACCTACTCAAGCCTCAGCAATGGTGGATGCCCCTCCCCCCACCAGGCTAGAGCATCCCAAGTCAACCTCAGGCTGTTGTGCTGGCAGCAAGAATTTCAAGCCAGTGGATCTTAGTTTGCTGGGCTCTGTGGGGGTGGGCCCAGCCAAGCCAAACCACTGGCTCCCTGGGAGTGAATGGTTCTGTCTTGCTGACATTCCAGGTGACACTGAGGTATGGAAAAAAAAAATTCCTGGAACTGGTTCTGTGTCTGCCGAAATGGTTGCTCAGTTTTGTGCAGGGAACCCAGGGCCCTGGTGGCATAGGCACTGGAGGGAATCTCCTGGTCTGCAAGGTGCAAAGAGTCAAGACCTTTCAGTGTGTTGTGTTCAGGAGACAAATCTCACGTGCAAAGACACACACAGGCTCAAAATAAAGGGATGGAGGAATATTTACCAAGCAAGTGGAAAGCAAAAAAAAAAAAAAAAAAAAAAATGGCAGAAGTTGCAATTCTGACCTCTGATAAAACAGACTTTAAACCAACAAAGATTAAAAGAGACAAAGAAGGTCATTACATAATGGTAAAGGGAGAATTGCAACAAGAAGAGCTAACTATCCTAAATATATATGCACCCAATACAGGAGCACCCAGATTCATAGAGCAAGTCCTTCAAGACCTGCAAAGAGACTTAGACTCCCACACAATAATAGTAGGAGACTTTAACACCCCACTGCCAATATTAGACAGTTCAACAAGACAGAAGGTTTACAAAGATATCCAGGACTTGAACTCAGCTCTGCACCAAGAGGACCTAATAGACATCTACAGAGCTCTTCACCCTAAGTCAACAGAATATACATTCTTCTTAGCACCTCATCACACTTATTCTATAATTGACCACATAATTGGAAGTAAAACACTCCTCAGCAAATGCAAAAGAACAGAAATCATAAACAGTCTCTCAGACCACAGTGCAATTAAATTAGAACTCAGGATTCAGAAACTCATTCAAAACTGCACAACTACATGGAAACTGAACAACCTGCTCCTGAAAGACAACTGGGTACATAATGAAATGAAGGCAGAAATAAAGATGTTCTTTGAGTCCAATGAGAACAAAGACACAACATACCAGAATCTCTGGGACACATTTAAAGCAGTGTGTAGAGGGAAATTTATAGCACTAAACGCCCACAAGAGAAAGCAGGAAACATCTAAAATCAACACCCTAATATCACAATTAAAGGAACTAGAGAAACAAGAACGAACACATTCAAAAGCTAGCAGAAGACAAGAAATAACTAAGATCAGAGCAGAACTGAAGGAGATAGAGACACGAAAAACCCTTCAAAAAATCAGTGAATCCAGGAGCTGGTTTTTTTTAAAAGATCAACAAACTAGACTGCAAACCAGACTAATAAAGAAAAGAGAGAAGAACCAAATAGATTTGAAAAAAAAAATGGTAAGAGATATTTCAGCACTGACCCACAGAAATACAAACTACCATCAGAGAATACTATAAACACCTCTACGCAAATAAACTAGAAAATCTAGAAGAAATCTAGAAAACTACCATCGGAGAATAGTGTAAACACCTCTTCTAGAAAGTCTAGAAGAAATGGATAAATTTCTGGACTCATATACCCTCCCAAGTCAAAACCAAGAAGAAGTCAAATCACTGGATAGACCAATAACCAATTCTGAAATTGAGGCAATAATTAATATCCTACCAACCAAAAAAAGTCCAGGACTGGGTGGATTCACAGCTGAATTCTACCAGAGGTAAAAAGAGGAGCTGGTACCATTTGTTCTGAAACTATTCCAAAAAATAGAGAAAGAGGGAATCCTCCCTAACTCATATTATGAAGCCAGCATCATCTTGATACCAAAACCTGGGATAGACACACAAAAAAAGAAAATTTCAGGCCAATATCCCTGAAGAACATCGATGGGAAATCCTCAAGAAAATACTGGCAAATTGAATCCAGCAGCACATCAAAAAGCTTATCTAACACGATCAAGTTGGTGTCATCCCTGGGATGCAAGGCTGGTTCAACATACACAAATGAAAAAAAAGGAATTCATCGCATAAACAGAACCAGTGACCAAAACCACATGATTATCTCAATAGATGCAGAAAAGACATTTGACAGAATTCAACACCCCTTTATGCTAAAAACTCTCAATAAAATAGGTATTGATGGAATGTATCTTGTAATAATAGCTATTTATGACACATCCATAGCCCATATCATACTGAATGAGCAAAAGCTGGAAACATGCCCTTTGAAAACTGGCACAAGACAAGGATGTCCTCTCTCACCATTCCTATTCAACATAGTATGGAAGTTCTGGCCAGGGCAATCAGGCAAGAGAAAGCAATAAAGAGTATTCAAATATGAAGAAAGGAAGTCAAATTGCCTCTGTTTGCAGATGACATTATTGTATATTTAGAAAACCCCACCGTCTCAGCCCAAAATCTCCTTAAGCTGATAAGCAACTTGAGCAAAGTCTCAGGATACAAAATCAATGTGCAAAAATCACAAGCATTCCTATACACCAGTAACAGATAAACGGAAAGCCAAATCATGAGTGGACTCCCATTCACAATTGCTACTAAAAGAATAAAATACCTAGGAATACAGCTTACAAGGGATGTGAAGGACCTCTTCAAGGAGAGCTACAAACCACTGCTCAAGGAAATAAGAGAGGACAAAAATAAATGGAAAAACATTTCATGCTCATGGATAGAAAGAATCAATATCATGAAAATGGCCATATTGTCCAAAGTATTTGATAGATTCAATGCTATCCCCATCAAGCTACCATTGACTTTCTTCACAGAATTGGAAAAAAACTACTTTAAAGTTCACATGGAACCAAAAAAGAGCCCGCATAGTCAAGACAATCCGAAGCAAAAAGAACAAGGCTGGAGGCATCATGCTACCTGATTTCAAACTATACTACAATGCTACAGTAACCAAACAGCATTGTACTGGTACCAAAACAGATATATAAACCAATGGAGCAGAACAGAGGCCTCAGAAATAACACCACACATCTACAACCATCTGATCTTTGACAAACTTGTCAAAAACAAGCAGTGGGGAAAGGATTCCCTATTTAATAAATGATGTTGGGGAAACTGGCTAACCATATGCAGAAAGCTGAAACTGGATCCCTTCCTTATACCTTGCACAAAAATTAACTCAAGATGGAATAAAGACTTAAACGTAAGATCTAAAACCATAAAAATCCTAGAAGAAAACCTAGGCAATACCATTCAGGACATAGGCATGGGCAAAATCTTCATGTCTAAAATACCAAAACCAATGGCAACAAAAGCCAAAATTGACAAATGAGATCTAATTAAACTAAAGAGCTTCTGCAAAGCAAAAGAAACTAGCATCAGAGTGAACAAGCATCCTGTAGAATGGGAGAAGATTTTTGCAATCTATCCATCTGACAAAGGGCTAATATCCAGAATCTACAAAGAAATTTAAAAAGTTTACAAGAAAAAACAAACAGCCCCATCAAAAAGTGGGCAAAGGATATGAACAGACACTTCTCAAAAGAAGACATTTATTCAGCCAAGAAACATTTGAAAAAAAAAAAGCTTATCATCACTGGTCATTAGAGAAATGCAAATCAAAACCACAATGAGATACCATCTCATGCCAGCTAGAATGACAATCATTAAAAAGTCAGGAAACAACAGATGCTGGAGAGGATGTGGAGAAATAGGAATGCTTTTACATTGTTGATGGGAGTGTAAATTAGTTCAACCATTGTGGAAGCCAGTGCAGGGATTCCTCTAGGATCTAGACCTAGAAATACTATTTGACCCAGCCATCCCTTTACTGGCTATACACCCAAAGGATTATAAATCATTCTACTATAAAGACACATGCACACGTATGTTTATTGTGACACTATTCACAATAGCAAAGACTTGGAACCAACCCAAATGTCCACCAATGATAGACTGGATAAAGAAATTGTGGCACATATACACCATGAAATACTATGCAAACATAAAAAATGGATGAGTTTATGTCCTTTGCAGGGACATGGATGAAGCTGGAAACCATCATTCTCAGCAAACGAACACAAGAACAGACAACCAAACACTGCATTCTCACTCATAAGTGGGAGTTGATGAGAACACATGGACACAGGGAGGGGAACATCACACACCAGGTCCTGTTGGTGGGTCGGGGGCTAGGGGAGGGATAGCATTAGGAGAAATACCTAATGTAGGTGACAGGTTGATGGGTGCAGCAAACCACCATGGCATATGTATACCTATGTAACAAAACTACACGTTCTGTACATGTACCCCAGAACTTAAAGTATAATAAAAAAACATCTAAATACTTGCTGCCTACCAGAAACTCACTTTAGATTTAAGGACACACCTAGTGAAAGAAGTGGTTAAGATATCCCTGGTAAATGGTAACCAAAAGAGAGCAAGGATAACTATATTATATCAAACATAATAGAATTTAAGTAAAAAATTATCACAAGAACCTCTTTAGTTTAGTTAGATCCTATTTGTAAATTTTGGCTTTTGTTGCAATTTCTTTTGGTGTTTTCGTCATGAAGACTTTGCCCATGTCCTGAAAGATATTGCCTAGGTTTTCTTATAGGGTTTTTATGGTTTTGGGTTTTATATTTAAGTCTTTAATCCATCTTGAATTAATTTTTGTATAAAGTATAGGGAAAGGACCCAGTTTCAGTTTTCTGCCTATGGCTAGCCAGTTTTCCCACCCCCACTTATTAAATAGGAGATCCTTTCCCCACTGCTTGTTTTTGTCAGGTTGGTTGAAGATCAGATGGTTGTAGATGTATGATGTTATTTCTGGGACCTCTGTTCTGTTCCATTGGTCTATATGTCTGTTTCAGTACTAGTACCAGGCTGTTTTGGTTGCTGTAGCCTTGTAGTATAGTTTGAAGTCAGGTAGTGTGATGCTTCCAGCTTTGTTCTTTTTCCTTAGGATTGTCTTGACTATGCGGGCTCTTTTTTGGTTCCATATGAAATTTAAAGTTTTTTTTTTTCTATTTATGTGAAGAACATCAATAGTAGTTTGAAGGGAATAGAATGAACTCTATAAATTACTTTGGGCAATGTAACCATTTTCATGATACTGATTCTTCGTATCCATGAGCATGGAATGTTTCTTCATTTGTTTGTTTCCTCCCTTATTTCCATGAGAAGTGGTTTGTAGTTCTCCTTGAAGAGGTCCTTCACATCCTTGTAAGCTGTATTCCTAGGTATTTTATTCTCTTTGTACCAGTTGTGAATGGGAGTTCATTCATGATTTGGCTTTCTGCTTCTCTATTGCTTGTATATAGGCATGCTTGTGATTTTTGCACATTGATTTTGTATCCTGAGACTTTGCTGAAGTTGCTTATCAGCTTATGGAGTTTTTGGACTGAGATGATGGGATTTTCTAAATACAGAATTATGTTATCTGCAAACAGAGACAATTTGACTTACTCTCTTCCTGTTTGAATATGCTTTATTTCCGCACAGCAAAAGAAACTAGCATTAGAGTGAACAGGCAACCTGTAGAATAAAAGAACATTTTTGCAGTCTACCCATCTGACAAAGGTCTAATATCCAGAATTTACAGGGAACTTAAACAAATTTACAGGAAAAAAACAACCCCATCAAAAAGTGGACAAGGGATATGAACAAACGCTTCTCTTTATGTGGCCAGCAAACATATGGAAAAAATCTCATCATCATTGATCATTAGAGAAATGCAAATCAAAACCTCAATGAGATATCATCTCATGCCAGTCAGAGTGGCAATTATTAAAAAGTCAGAAACAATAGATGCTGGCAAGGCTGTGGAGAAATAGGAATGCTTTTACACTGTTGGTGGGAGTGTAAATTAATTCAACCATTGTGGAAGACAGTGTGGCAATTCCTTAAGGATCTAGAACCAGAAATACCATGTGACCTGACAATCCCAATACTGGGTATATACCCAAAGGAATATAAATCTTTCTACTATAAAGACACATGCACACATATCTTTGTTGCAGCACTATTTACAATAGTAAAGACATGGAACCAACCAAAATGCCCATCAATGATAGACTGAATAAAGAAAATGTGGGACATATACACCATGGAATATTGTGCAGCCATAAACAAGGATGAGTTCATCTCTTTTGCAGGGACATGGGTGAAGCTAGAAGCCATAATCCTCAGCAAACTAATCCAGGAATAGAAAACCAAATACCACATGTTCGTACTCATAAGGGGAGTTGGATGATAAGAACACATGTACACAGGGAGGGGAACAACACACAATGGAGCCTGTCGGGGGGAAGGGGCAAGGGGAGGGAGAGCATTAGGACAAATACCTAATGCATGTGGGGCCTAAAACTTAGATGATGGGTTGATAGTTGCAGCAAGCTGCCATGGCACATGTATACCTATGTAACAAACCTACGCATTGTGTAAAAAAAGAAAAATTATCATGAGAGAAAAAGAAAGTCATTATATAATAGTAAAAGGATCAATTCATCAAGAAATGTAGCAAATTGTTAATATATATGTGCCTAATTTCCGAGCACATAAAGCAAACATTGACATAAGTAAAGGGAGAAATAGACAGCAACTCTATAACGTTAAGGAAATTTAATACACTACTTTCAATAATGGATAGAAAAAAGCAATGAGTCAAACTTGAACAATATTATAAATCAAATTGACTTACTAGACTTATACAGAACATTTTTCCAAGCAGAAACTAAATATACATTCTCAAGTGCAAACATTTTCCATGATAGATAACATAATAGATAACAAAAGATGTCTGAACAAAATTAAGAAGATTGAATCATACGAAGTATATTTTCCCCCCAACATTGAATGAAACTTTAAATAAATAGCAGAAGAAAAATTTAATGATTTACAAGTATGTTGCAATTAAATAACACACTTTTGAACAACCAGTGATCAAAAAAGAACTAAAGAGAAACTAGATATTATCTTGAGGCTCAAAAAAAATGAAACAATATACCAATACTTATCAGATACAGCAAAAGCAGTACTAAGGGGTAAGTTAATAGTGATAAATTCCTACAGTAAAAAAGGAAGGCCTCAAATAAACAACCTAATACCTTCAGAAACTAGAAAAAAGAATAACAAATTAAGCCCGAATTAGCAAAAGGAAGGAAGCAGGGAAGATTAGAAGAGAAATAAATAAAATAGGAAATAGAGAAACAGATGAAAAAATCAATAAAACTAAGAGGTAGTTTTTTGAAAAGGTAAAATTGACAAACCATAAGCTAGACTAAGAAAACAAAAAAAAAGAATACTCAAATACATAAAATCAGAACTGAAAGAGAAGACATTACAAATGATACTACAGAAGTAAAAAGAATCATGAGACTGCTATGAGCAATTATATGCCAACAAATTGGATAAATTAGAAAGAATAATAAATTCTAGAAGCATACAAACTACCAACAAAATCATAAAGAAATAAAAAAATGTCTAAACAGATCTATGCTGCGTAAGAAGATTGAATGAGTAATTAAAAACCTTTCAACAAAAAAAAAGCCCAGGAACATTTTGCTTCTCTGGTGAATTCTACCAAAGTTTTAAAGAAGAATTAACAACAATGCTTTCTAAACTCTTCCAAAAAATTTAAGAGTTGAAAAAATTTTCAGAACTCATTTATGAGATGGGCATTATCCTGATGCCAAAGCCAGACAAAGATACTACAACAAAATAAAATTAAAAGCCAATGTTTCTGGTGAATATAACTTCAAATGTCCTTAATAAAATACCACCAAATCAAATCAGCAGCACATTAAAAGGATCACTCACTATGATCTGGTGAGAATTCTTGGAATGCAAGAATGGTTGAACATATGAAAATCAAGTAATGTGGTATACCATATTAACATAATAAAGGATAAAAATCACAAGTTTATCTCGATAGATGAGGAAAAGCAGTGTGACAAAGTTAAGCATCTTTTTATTAGAAGAAAAACTTCCCATAAACTGTAAATGAAAGCAAATTGCTTCAAGATGATAAAGCAATATATGAAGGCAACACAGCATTAAACGATGAAAAAGGGCCCCAAACCGTTAGAGGTCTCACACTTCTTGATTTAAAAACATATTACAGATTATGAAACTATAGTAATTAAAACAGTATGATACTGGCATAAAGACACACATATAGACCAGTGGAACAGAATAGAGAGCCTAAAAACAAATTTATGCAAATACAGTCAACTGATCTTTGCAAGAGTATCAAGAATACAGAATGGGAGAAGGATAGTCTCTTCAATACATGATGCGGGAAAACTGGATATCCATATCCAAAAATAATTAAATAGGACCCTTACATTATCCCATATACAAAAATTAAAACAGATTAACAAATTTAAATATAATAACTGAAATTGTAAAATTCCTAGAAGAAAACATAGGGGTAAAGTTTCATGACATTAGTCTTGGCAATGATTTCACAGATATGATGCCAAAAGCAAAGGCAACAAAATAAAAAAATAGAGAAGTGGGACTTCCCTGAACTAAAAACTTGTATACAGCAAAGGAAACAATCAACACAATTAAAAGGCTACCCATGGAATGGGAGAAAATATTTGCAAACCACGTGTTTAAGTTAATGTCCAAAATTTATAAGAAACTCCTACAACTTGATGACAAATAAACCTAATGACCCAATTATAAATAGACTAAAATCTTGAATAGACATTTCTCCAAAGAAGACATACAAATGGCCAACAGGTACTTGAAAAGAAGCTCAATGTCATGAATCAAAAAAGAAATTCAAATTAAAACCACAATGAGATATCATCCCATTGTTGATTGTTCAGATGGCTAATATTATAAAATGAAAAGACAAGTGAGGATGTGGAGTAATTGTAACTCTTCCACACTGTTGTATGAGAATACAAAATGATGCAAATGCTATGGAAAACAGTATTGAGGTTTCTCAAAAAATTAAAAATAGAATAACATATGATCCAGCAATCCTACTTTTGTGTATTTATGCACAATAATTGAAATCAGAATCTCTAAGACATGTTTGGACTCCTGTGGTTTTTCTGAGGTACTATTCACAATAGCCAAGATCTAGAAACAATCTAAATGTTTATCAGTAGATTAATAGGTAAAGAAAATGTGATTTGCACAAGCAATGTGATGTTACTCAGCCTTAAAAAGAAAAAGGAGTATTCAGTTACATGAGTGAGTTTTGAAGACATGCTTACTGAAATTAACCAACCACAGGGACAAATACCGTATGATTCAACTTATGTGAAGTATCTAAAATTTAAAAAAAATCATAGAATCAGAGAGTGGAATGGTGGCTTTCAAGGGCTAGGGGGAGGGGAAAAAGGGATCTGCTAATCAACAAGTTTAAATTTTTAGAGACTCAGGATGAATAAGTTATAGAGATCTGCTGTGCAACATTGTGCCTATAGTTAACAGTACTATAGCATACAACTTAAACATTTCCTAAGAGGATAGATATCATGTTAAGTGTTCTTATCACAGCCAAATAAATAAAAATAAAATAAAAAATGAGAAAAGTTTTAATAATGCCCAATATTTACTTTCTCCCTTAATCTTTACCTTCCCTTAAACACTTCATTAAAAAAGTAAACCTCCTTACAGTATCTCAATCACAGGATAAGTCAGAATACATTGTAATTGAGGCTTATCTCCCCTAATGGACAATATACGGGATAGAGACCATGTCTGTTTTCTTCATAATTTTATCTCAGATCTCTTGTATAGGCCGTTATTCCATACGAAGGAATTCTCTACTTAATCAGTAAACAGATTCTGGAACTTTAAAAAATATCTCATTTAATCTACAACCCACTGCATTCTGTTTTTCTTGTGCATAACTCCTTTAAAACTATTCTTGCCATGGCTATTTTTCTAAATTCCATGGAAATTTTAAAGGCTCTAATTTACCTGACTATATTATAATAGTTTTAAACTGCTCGACCACACTTGTCTGGAAATTGTCAATTCCTTAATTTACATAAAAATACTGATTTTTCTTCTCTTATTTTTTAGTAGTCTTATATCTCTTTCTCCTCTTCCTTTGAACATGCTAATTATCTTGATATTTTATAGAGTTCCATTTTCAATCATTCTTTCATTTAATCTCACCTAAAGTATTCCAAAATTTTGAAAGCCATCTACAATGTGAGAAACTTCAGTATATTAATTGTCAGCTTTTCCAAAACCATATAACCTGTTCCCCACTGGATATCCCCATATGACCTTCAAGTTCGTTACACACAAAAATAAGCCGATTATCTACCAATCACCTCCTTCTTCACTCTAAGTCTGATTTAATTCTTTATTCCCTGTACCAGTTAATGGTCCAGCTTTCCAGCCTGCTGTCAACACCATTAAATAGGAAACCATCATTCAGTTCTCCTTTTTATTCAAGTAATCAGTTATCAAATCCTGTTGGCTCTGTTTATACTTCTTTATCTGCCTAACTCTTTTTTACTTTTTCCACAACTTTAGAAGTTGCCATCTTCAGTTTTCACTGAAATTATCAAAATAACTTCCTGTACCCCAAATACTTCCTTCAACCTATTATTTACATTGCTGTCAAAGTAAATATATCTACAATATATGATTAAATCATTCCCTATTAAAAATCCTTTAGCTGTTTTTCATTGCCTTTAGTAAAAAGGATAACTCAGTTAACGAAACTCTCATACTCCTCTCTAAATTAGCGTCTGGTTCCCCATTCTTTTCCAATCACCTCTAATTTCCTTTTGGCCACAGTGCCAGACATATTAGGATGGTGCAAAAGTAACTGTGGTTTTTGCCATTGAAAGTAAACCACAGTTGCTTTCACGCCAACCTAGTAGAAAGTATTCCAAGTCCCACCAGTATACTAGATCTGTTTCTCCTCAAGTTGTTGCATGTGCTTCCTCCTTCCACATGGACAACTATCTCCCAGATTTCAATCATCATCTCTTTCCTGAAGTTTACAATAAACTTGCTCTGTCTTCAAAGTTCACCTTTGGGGAACCCTGTATATATTCTGTTAATATTCGCTGTAGTTCTATCATAGAAATTGTTATCCTGTACTAAGTTCCTCTCTTTTCCTCACCCTTTCCAATATTGCATTATATTGAAACCACATAAAAGTAAAAATACTTTATCATTTCTGAAGCACAATTTTGACACAATGCAATTCCTTTATTAGAGTCTTCGTTCTTTTTTCTTTTTATAGTCAAGGTCTCATTCTGTCACCCAGGCTGGGGTGCAGTGGCATGATCATAACTCACTGAAGCCTCAAACTCCTGGGCTCAAGCAATCCTCCTGCCTCAACCTCCCAAATAGCTAGGACCACAGGAGCCCACTACCATGCCCGGCTTGTTACTGATTTTGAGTGACTGAAACCAGAATAATAATTCCACCAGAAATTCTCTTTCAGGAGGTATATTTTGGTTTTCAATATTAGTATTGTATGTAAATGTCTGTAGATTTTATTGTTAAAAATTCACTATTTTTTTTCCATGTGGGTTTTTGCTTTTAAAAAATGCTGTCTATGGATGTAGATAGTTTACAGGAATTTGTTAACTTTTTCAGACTAGTTATATTTTATTTTTATACACATGGTGCTCATTCATTAAATGACCTCCTTTCCTCTGAAAGTGTTGATGCTTTTGCATATATATCTCTTACACTTTACCTGGAAGTTATATTTAAACTAATAAATTATGTGCTGTGAAATTCATTCAATTGGTTTGAGAAAACTGTAGGAAACTAACAATGTTTTAATTGTTTCCACTGGATGTATTTGTCTATAATGGAAGAGCTAAAGAACTCAAACCTTAATGTGTTTCCTTACCATGTGTGGAAAACAATTTTGAAAGTTAAACACAAGGTTAGGATTACAATAGAGAGACAGGTTGAGCTTTTGATTCAGAAAAGGGAATTCATGACATTCTAAAATTGTGACTCATTTAATTTGAAATTTCTTTAATCTCCCTTTGTGTATAGGCTCAACAATACTACTATCTGGGGACATAATACAATGTTATATGATACTAAGTACATAAAAATATAGAATATAAAATTATAATAATTTTGTAAAAATATTTGATAGTTATTTGAAAAAATGTCGTTATTTTGTAATTCATTGTTGTAATTAGCACCATCTTAATATGTGTCTTACTTTTGGGAATGATTCATAAATTATAATATTTAAATAATGTTTCCACTGATATTCTTAGCAATTTTTATTTTAGATTGATTAGACTGAACTCTTTGGAATGGATTTACATTTCTATTTATTAATATACTATACATATGTTCCTTTTGTAAACAGTCAAATGAAGTAGGAATAGGTATTTCTGACATAAAGCTGACTGAGCCAAAAGTTAAAATGAAACTGATATTTTGAAATAAAACCGGTTCTATATTCATTTTTCTGCCTACTGGAAAATTGGGATATCTGATATAATGTAGAGAATTAGTGATTTCAGTTTCTGAAAAAGACGTAAACATCTTTTGATGTTGTTGTTATACAGAGTTTTGATACTGGGGCATTGCAATCTGCAGAGTTAGTATTGGACAATGTGTGTCACATTAGATGTGTTAATTTCTTGCAGGATGTAGTATTAGTATCATTACATTGCCTTCATAAAGAATAAAGACATTCTTTATTCATTCATTTCATTATTTCACTTAATGTTTATGCCCTGAAAACTCCGAAGGCCCTGGTGGATATTTTCATTAAGGTGACATCTAGGGACAGTTAATGAGAATGGCTTGAGAAAGTTGGTTTCCTTTTAGGTAATGTATGAAAAGTAAAAACCAGAGGAAAATAAGGTATTTATCTAAGTGACTTTGTTTATTCAGGGGTTTAATTGTGGTTCTTATTGCAACTTACCTTAGACCTTTCCCTATGTGTTTACCAGGTTCCAAGAGACATTATTTATCCTTTAGCAGAATCTTTATATCCTGAAGTTTCATTTTGAAGATTATTTTCTGTTTTTATTTTATTTTATTTTATTTTCTGGTTTACCCACAGCCTTGCCGCCTTCCATGTTAAAGTCTTGTATTCATTTATTCCTCCTTGAAATTAAATCTATCAATTTCTAAGCCATATGCTCTGGATAACTCATTTTGATGGGTGCTCGAAATTGTAAATGTTAACCACAGTAGAAAAAGAAATTTTAACATGTGCAAGCAAATGTCCTCGAACATCAGCAGTAAAAAAAATCCCAACTAAAAACTCCTACCAAAGACAATTTGATCATAAACCTCTCAAGCAGAAAATTGGCAATCACTGTAGAAACAATTCCTCAGGAAGGTATTCAACTTTCAAATAACCCTGAAATAAAGCAACCCAATGACCTTTGCTTTCCAAAGATGAAACGTTACTCCTCCCTTCATATCAGGATCCTTTAGAAAGCAAGCCTTGGGCAAAACAGGAACAGAGTCACCGGGAGGTGTGAGCCTTCTGTAATGCACGGAAGGTAAAAATATGTGCTCCTTGTTTACTGAACATTAAAGAGGATTCAATTAGTTCCAAAGCCTTTGGGAAATGGTACAGGTTTGAATGGTATAAGTTATATCAAGATCATAAAGACAGACACCAGGGCTCATTAAGCACTCAGCGAATGGAAGTATGCCCCTAGCTTTTTATACAATTCAACACAACTGGTCCTAGTCTGGAATCATTAGGAATATAATCAAGAAACAGTGGTGAATTTTTTGTTGCGTTTCTTTCAGTTTACTTTTAAAGATTATCCTAACATTTTAGACATTTGGTAGGTGTAGTATGTCTCTAAGTCTCTGCTCCTTTAAAACTATATGCTTATGTCATATGCATACATTATACTCATGCATAAAAATATATTCAGACTCCACTGTTTCTTCTTTTACTTCAACACAAATTCTAGATGATTACATTTGAATATATATGTGTATATATATTTTTCAGCTGCTAATAACTTCTACAATAAATTTGAATCTGAATTTAGAAAAGGCATTGGGAATTATAGAAAATGTATTGTGACATTTACCTTAAACCATCATGACAAAACTCACTTCACCACAAGTCACTAAGATAACCATATCATAATTGAAAAATTAAACATAACCTAAACATTTAAATGTGAAAATATACCTGCCCCATAATAAACAAATCAGAAAGCATATAAATATATATTGTGGAGGGAAAATCCAAGTCCTTTTTTCTTACATTTATGATATACTCAATTATAAAATGGTATTTACCTTGTTTGTCATTCCTAACCTACTATTATCATGAAAAGGAGATTTCAGATTACAATATTTTAAAGGCAACAACACGTAGGAAATTATACTAAGAACCAAAGACAACCACAAAAATTGAAATGTACTTAAGAGCTCAAAGCTATAGTATGTATAGGTGGACAGAAAGATCCATTCACCCCACAACTGTAAATCTCATCAATTAGAGGGCAGAAAGGAAACAGGCAAATGTGGAGGGTGGAAGGAGCCACTGACCTATTTTGGAGTTCTAGGCTTCCCAGTGCTTTCTGAACGTGATTTCTCTAGGATCCTCAGTTCATCTCTTTTATCTCTAAAGGTTTATAAATATGAATGATTATGAGCTTGATTCTTCAGAATTTTTTTTTTTTTTTTTTGAGATGGAGTCTCGCTGTCGCCCATGCTGGAGTTCAGTGGTGCCATCTCGGCTCACTGCAACCTCTGCCTCCAGGGTTGAAGCAATTCTCCTGCCTCAGCCTCCGAGTAACTGGGATTACAGGGGCCCGCCCCCATGCCTGGCTAATTTTTATATGGTAGAGACGGGTTTCACCATGTTGGTCAGGCTGATCTCGAACTCCTGACCTCAGGTGATTCACCAGCCTTGGCCTCCCAAAGTGCTGAGATTACAGGCATGAGACACTGCGCCTGGCCCAGAAGACATTTAGCATATGTATACCGTCTTGTTTGAGGAAACAGTATCATGGTATGTGAAAGATTTTTTTTTAAAATTCCATTAAAAATGTGTAAAAAAGAAGTTAGCATTAGTGATTAAAGCGTGTTAGTTCCAATTATTCAAAAACTTTTACATATGTATAATAATTTTTTAAAACAGTGAGCAATTTAGGAGCCACTGCATTTCAACCAGAATTTAAAAGAGATTTTATTACTTTAAGTGTAAAAGTATATATTACTAGTACCTACTCAAGTACTTAATATAAAATATAACATGTTTGATTTTTAAAAATTAGGCTATTGTATCTAGTTAGACATGTACTCTATCAATCCCAATTCCTTCAGGAATTTGAACAAAATAGCATTAGACTGAAAATGCTAACCAAGAATGCATCTGCAGCAATAGAACGTATAAGGTGACAATAAATTTTCTAGAAAGCTGTGCAGGTTATAAAAGAACAGTTTCATTGATTGATTCATCTGAATTTAGGTATATTAGGTATGCAATTTTCATGATAAAATGTTAGTGTGCTTCAGGAACAGAAGTGGTTGCCAATTTGAAATATGTTTCATATTGAAAAATCCACTGAACAGATGTTTGATCACCAATAAATCCTGTAATTTATATCATGTTTTTATTTTGTTCTGTTTGTGTTTATCTGAGGCAGGAGTAATAAGACAATTGACAGAATAAGACACTGGGGTTCTGCCCTTGGCTTTACCTTTAATTGTCTTGATGGCTCCATGCAATTGAGTGGGTTGCATTAGAAGTTTTGACTTATGACTGTTAGACACTCCCAGTCTCTGAAATAGTATTTGTTTATGAAGAATATGTTGGAAAACATGGTTAGCAGAATTATCTAGGGTGATCTCTTTCTACCAATGAATGTTCCTGATTTTCCTCCTGTCTAAATTTGCCCTTTCCCAACATAGCCATTTCTCCAATCACTTCTGATTCTCAATTCTCTAGAACAACTTCACACTTAGACTGTGATTTCTTCTCTGGATCTTCCCACCTAATCAAACTTCAGTAATTCCCTTTGGCTCCAGTTTCTTTATAATTCACATCTCTAATTCTTTTGTCTCCTATGTATTATATTTAGATTTTTTCTTTGCTTTTATTCTTCAATCTGAGATACACAAATATGGGAATTGGAGTAACACAAATGTAAATGGACATCATATAGATTAGCAGAACATTTTCTTCCGGAACATATTTTTTGTGTGAATGCTTGACTAAATAATGATACTTAGACTATGAGCATTATTGACTGGATGATCTAATTAATTGATGTTCCCAATTTAATGACAATATTGTTTTGTCCCTAAATATGACAAAGTTAATAATTTTAAAAAAATTAGAGAATTCCTTAAATTCTTTAAGTTGTTTGTATGTTTCTGTGTGGCATAAGCTGATATTTTAGGCATTTGTATACTGACTGATTTTCTGGAAATAATTGCTAGTTTGTATTGGAGTTTGTAGTTGAAATAGGTGTCTTTGCAATTTTAAGATTTTTCTTTATATAATTTACTTGAAAATCCAAGTACTTAAGGGTTTGAGAGATTCAGCATCATGTTAAGGTGACACAATACTTCTACTACTACTGTAGAGTAATGTATCAAATAAATGCCCTTATAGGAAGAAATCAGTCAATTTACTTTATATCGTTTTTTTCAGGTAGTTACCACTTTCAACCAATAGGTGGAGAGACCTTTACAGAGTGATTTGAAGTGTACTGAGAGCGCCACCTCTCAAAAATTCTAAGCCGTGTAATTCCTGTATGTCATGAAGGAATGCTCCTATATTCAAAGGGACATAAGCACAGAAGGGAGGTCTGCTATTTTTTCAGTTATCCATTTATTGCAGTGAGCTCTTTGGAGTTTTCAAATGTAGGAAAGAGTTCAGAACTACAGTTTACAGGATAAGACAAAAAATAAGGGAACATTTGAAAAGTGGTTACTAATCAGGGAATTGCTGAGGGAGGCCAACCCACCTACACAGGCACTGCAAGTCGGATTTTGTAAAGCCAGGGGACAGCATGAGAATAAAGGAAACAACAATAACAGCAGATGGCAATTGAAAAATGATACAGTTGAAATATGTGGGGGCTCTGTGTCTCATTTCAGAGTCTTTATAACTTAAACTTCATACCAATTTTTGTGAAAAATAATTATAGATCTACATTTTTTCCCTTTCAAATTGGGTGGTAAACATTCCAGGGTACATTTTGATATACAAGAGTCAAATGATAATTGATATTGCTTTTGGTGGAGGAAGATGAGACTCCAAGCTGCTTTTGAAGAAAGGTTCTACCCTTTCTTGCCTTAATTTCTGTGTGCAAATGGAAAGTCGTACATGCTTAGAAGACTAAACTTTTAGATTTTCATAATGTAGCTACAAGTCTGACAGACTCATTACGGGTTTCAGGACATTTGAATCTCCCTTTTTTATAGTAATTCTGTATTTCTGGCTTCTATTTAAAAGAGCAAGTTGGAACTAGCTCCTATGTAGCTTCTGTCAAAGGTGCAGCGATACTGGGAGGAAATTCTTATGCTTATATAACTTATATGACTCATATATATCCTTGGATCAAAAGACATCTTACAAAGTATAACTTAATATTTTAGTGCAACGTGAAACTACTTAGAATGAAATCAGTTTTGAAATCCAGTTTATATCAGGCTAGATTATGCTGAGATAATTTTAAAAACCTCCCAATCTCAGACTTTAAACTACTCAGATTTTATTTCTTTTTCATGCTTTATGCCCATTATGAGTCTCCAGTTCTCTGCATTATTCTAACCCTTGTACACAGGCTAAGAAATGGCTACCATACTGAGCATGGTCATTGCACCATGACAGAAAGAAGAGAAAGCTCTAGAGGACCCGCACAGGCAATTAAGTAACACAGAGCACTCACATTTAACAAACATTAACTAAAGTATTCACATGACTGGATGATCACAGTGAGCAAAGAAGTGCTGTCATCACTCATGTCTAGAATAAGAACTAAAAATATTCAGGGAGTAGAAATATAGCCACCACAAATCTAAATTGCTTGAAACAAATATATATAAAAAATTGTAATTACATGGTCATTTAGGCCACATTTACTATATGCATAATGCTAAGAATATTTTTTACATGAATTAGAATCTACTATATATGATACACATGAGGATTTTATTTTAAATATCAAGAAAACTTTCAGTTTTGTTTTCCATATTCTGAGATTTATTTCCTATCTAGTATAGTTCAGTGTATAATTGATATGGTTTCCCTTTTTGCCATGGCTGCCAGGAAACAAGATACATTTGAAACTCAATCATAGCAATTTTGTTGAGCTTTAGAATGGTAAGTTTTCTTATTTTGTTTTGCATTCCCTAGTATATAATTTCTATTTGTATTTTTAATATAAATATTTACTTATTCTTCTATTTGTTGTCAAAAGCGTGACATTTTTGTAGAATAAAAAGCACAGGCAAAAAACAAACCAATCCAAATGGAAACATAAAAGTTTCGGAAAACCCTTCTAAATAACTATGAAATAAATGAAGAAATCAAAACTAAACTCAGAAACTATTAAGAAAGGAATGATAACAAAAACACAGCATAATACATACCAACATGTATACAAATAAAAAAATTTGCAGAAGAAAATATCATGGCATTAAGTGCATAGCATAGCAATTTCCTTTAACAATTGATTATAAATGGACAAAAGTAAAGGATAGATAATAATAAAATAAAAATACGTAAATATATGAAATAATAAATGTGAAAAAAGCTAGTTATTTTGTAAAGATAAATAGATCAAATATATCTGGAAATTCTAAAAAGAAATTACAGAAAAGCAAATGAGAAACACTGACAATGAGAAAAGGCAATAGGAAACAAGGAGAAATAATATAATTAGAAGAGGATATTTAGGATAAATATTAGGCTAAACATTTGAAACAGTAGATCAGATGAATCTGTGCTAGAAAAATATTTCATGATAATTTGGCTCTACAGAAACCATAATTTCTTAATCTGAATAATGTAAATGCTCTTTACTTGTCCTGAACTTCTAAAGTCAATTCTAAAGTTAATAGAGTCCACCAATATCTCTAGGATTTTATTCCAAATCCCTCTCACATATTGTACAATTTTGATTTATCCCCATAAAGCATGAGAGCTATGTTCAAGACTATCACCTGTCCATAGATTTGATGATATTAATACATGGGAATCTGGGGAAAAAGTAACAATTAAGTTTGTTTATTTAATCTTAATGGGTTGAGAGAAAATATAGTAATATTTATAACCAAAAATATGTTAGTAGTCAGAACCATAAAAAAATGCTTCTAAAAATCAATATGAGCAAAGGGTGTTAATAATTCATAAATAAATAAAGATATAAAATAAAAGATAATTCCTAAACATACTCATAACGATGGCATACAAATTAAAATACAGATACGGAATTCCTTATTGCTCTTCAAAATGTAAAATATTAAGTATATTGATGAGTATTTCAACTGTAAAGCTCTTATGAGAAACAAAATGTAAACACACAGGGATTTTACTTTGTGCTTCCATTTCCAGGAATCTATACTACCAGAATAATCACACGTGTTCAAATATGATCACTGAAGCATTGCTTGTAATATTGAATGATTGGAAAAATCCCAAATTCATCATCAACAAATAATTGATTAAATTCATCATGGTTCATTTACCCCTCAAATTACTGGAATCATTTGGAAATAACAAGTAGGTAGATATACATGCATTATCACATAAAAATTTTTAAGACAGTATAGAGAAAAAATGTCAAGTGCAAAAATACCCACATAGAATAATACATATATTTTAAAATATATAGATATACATGAACCTATATGCTTTTATACATGAAATTATGTATGTAGAAATCCATCTATCTGCCTATCTACACATATATATGAAAACATATGCATGTAAATATATGGTGGCATAAATGCAAATGTATGCTTCTAAAAATATATAAAGGAAAGAAGACATCTTAAAATGTTGACAGTGGTTATTGCTGAGGAAGAAAATGAAAACAGAGACTGAGGACAAGGCAGGAAACATTTTTCTATGTATCTTTACCCTTTGGCTAAATCTTTTCAAAGCATATTTATGTAGCTTTTATTTAACTATTAAAATAAATGTTTTAAAAATATATATTATTTATATATATTAACTATCCCCAACAGTTTCAATTTTATTTTTTTAAATCCATAGATTGGCCGGGCGTGGTAGCTCACGCCTGTAATCCCAGCACTTTGGGAGGCCGAGGAGGGCAGATCATGTCAGGAGATCGAGACCATCCTGGCTAACACGGTGAAACCCCGTGTCTACTAAAAATTAAAAAAATTAGCTGGGCGTGGTGGCAGACGCCTGTAGTCTCAGCTACTCGGGAGGCTGAGGCAGGAGAACGGCATGAACCCGGGAGGTGGAGCTGGCAGTGAGGTGAGATCCAGCCACTGCCCTCTAGCCTGGGCGACAGAGCAAGACTCCATCTCAAAAAAAAAATTAAAAATAAAATAAAATAAAATCCATAGATCAACAATCATTTGTAAACTACATTGCTCTTTTTTTTTTTTTTTTTTTTTGAGACAGAGTCTCGCTCTGTCACCCAGGCTGGAGTGCAGTGGCGCGATCTCGGCTCACTGCAACCTCCGCCTCCCGGGTTCACGCCGTTCCCCTGCTTCAGCCTCTCCGAGTAGCTGGGACTACAGGCGCCTGCCACCACGCCCGGCTAATTTTTTGTATTTTTTAGTAGAGACGGGGTTTCACCGTGGTCTCGATCTCCTGACCTCGTCATCCTCCCGCCTCGGCCTCCCAAAGTGCTGGGATTACAAGCGTGAGCCACCGCGCCCGGCCTACATTGCTCTTTTTAATAAATAGATGAGAAACATACCTAGGCCGTGTAGCTTAACTCATAGTTCCCAGGGAGGGTAAAATTTGACTCTCTTCCCCTAAGCCTTGAGGGGTTGAGCAGATAATTCAATGTCCCTCTTCTCACCTGTTCCTCCCAGAGCTGGTCTCTCATGAGTGTGCTAGAGCCAGGCAATCATCTTTGCCACACTGCCTCTCACATGCACCACACACCCCAGAGTAGGACTCGCAGAATGATGTCACGCTAAGGATCATGGAGAATGTGTTTTGGGTTTGGAGATGGGGGCATTATGGTATATGTTGAAAGGAAACCCTCAAACCTGTACTCATACACCTCTAGCCCTACACCTCGACTCTTCCTTCTCATACCTGGCTATCATTGCTCCAGACCATTTTTGGCCATGAGACACCTTCCACACTTCAGGCCAGCTCCTGGCAATTCACCCTGATGGAGCTTTTATTTTTCTTCTTTTTTTTTTCAGTTTGCCTTCTGAAGGACAAAATCTGCTTTTTCTGCCCATACATTGACCCAAGGGTTCATTTAACTCAGGAGGGAAAGGGCTATTTTTAAGTATCTTTCTGTGTTAACTTGCTGTTACATGCACTTCTGTTACCTGATACGTCCTCTCATCATTTTGCTTTATCTGTGTCTCTGTCACTTTAGCAGAAATACAGTGGCCATTTGTGTTAGGAAAAAAGGGAAACATATTTTCTTGTATATTAAGGTTTTTCTTTAGAATATATTACAAAAGATAAATTCCTAGGTTTATATTTTTGGGGGTTGAGTTGTGGCCAACTTTTAATTTGATAAGTAAAAGTTTAGTTCTTATTTGATATTGCATGTTCCCTGAGAAATTCACCAAAACTATGCCATCTTGAAAACAACATGCAAAAAGAAGGATTTTAGAGTGCTCACTCTATTAAATAAATTATAATTTGAACATTTACCTCAATATACCAGTGTATGCAAGTAAGATTTTTTAAACTACAAATATCAGAAAGAAGTGATATAAAAATGACAAATTGTGGTGTAAAATTTCCATGTATGTGGAACTAAATATTTTAGAATCTCATAAGTTATGACTGAATATTTGATGTTTGGACACTTTGTCATGGACCATGAATGTTCTTAATGGCATCTTGAATAGTGAATTATTTCCAGAGTATTTTCAATTTGCTTTGCCAAGATCCATCAGAGGAATCACTATCTGTGGCAGCTATTGCCTTTAAAATTGTGTTTCTTAGCTAATAAGACATGAAAGTCAAAATGACTCCTTGATCCATGGGCTACAGAATGGGTGTTGTGCTAGCAGAATGAGAATATTAATCTCTATATACATTTCTATCAGAACTCTTGGTTGACAGGTACATTGTCAATGAGCAATAATATCTTGAAATAAATGTTTTTTTCTCAGCACTAAGTCTCAACAGTGAGCTTAAAATATTCAGTAAGCCATGCTGTCAGCATATGTGCTGTGATCCAGGCTTTGTTGTTCCATTTATAGAGTATAGGCAGAGTGGATTTATCATGATTCTTCAGTATCCTGGGATTTTGTGAATGGTCAATGAACATTGGCTTCAAATTAAAGTGAACAGCTGCATTAACCCCTAACAAGAGTCATCATGTCCCTTGAAGCTTTGAAGCCAGCCATTGACTTCTCTCCAGCTATGAAAGTCCTAGATGTCATCTACTTCCGATAGAAGGCTATTTTGTCTACATTGAAAATCTGTTGTTTAGTGTAGCCAACTTCATCAATGATCTTAGCTAGAACTTCTAGATAACTTGCTGCAACTTTTCCATTAGCATGTGATTCTTCACCTTACGCTTTATGTTATGGAGATAGCATCTTTCCTAAAACCTCATGGAACATCTACTAGCTTCTAACTTTTCTTGTGCAGCTTTCTCACCTCTGAGCCTTCATAAAGTTGAAGGCAATTAAAGTGAGGGCCTTCTTTAGGTCAGATTTTGGCTTAGAAAAATTTTGTGGTTGGTCATATTTTCTATCCAGACCACTAAATCTTTCTCCATATCACCAATAAGGTTGTTTGGTTTTCTTATTACTCGTGTGTTCAAAAGAGTGGCACTTTCCATTTCTTTCAACAACTTTCCTGCATTCAAACTTGGCTATTTGGCATGAGACGCCTCATTTGTGACTCATCACAGTTTTTAACATGCCTTCCTTACTAAGCTTTTGTAGCTTTTGATTTAAAGTGAGAGATATGCAACTCTTCCATTCATCTGACACTTTAGAGATCATTGTAGGTTTATTAATTGGCCTAATTTCAATATTGCTGTATCTCAGGAATGGGAAAGCCTGAGGAAAGGGAGAAGCCATGGGAAGAGCCAGTTGGTTGAGCATGAGAACACAAACATACACTGATTAAGTTCATTATTTTATATGGGCATATTTTGCAGTACCCCCAAACAACTACAATGCTAACATCAAAGATCACTGATCACAAGTCACCATAACAGATATAACAATAATGAAAAATTTGAAATATTGCAGGAATTACCAAAATGTGACATAACAAATGCACACATGCTGTTAAAAAAAATGACGCTGAAAGACTTGCTGAATGCAGGTTTCCACAAATCTTCAATTTGTAAAAGCAAACAAACAAAAACAAAACACTACGAAGCAAACTAAAGTGAAGTGGAATAAAATGAGGTATGGCTGTATAGCAATTAATGAAAGCATTTTCTTAAGTTAGTAATATATTACATTTAGTGGATGCTTAAAAATATTTTTATAGTAAATTCAACTTGACGCTAGTTGTCACCTAGATATGATTATATAGTCTGGTCAGCTCATTTTTCACTTTAAATCTATGCATCACATAATAGCACATTTGTACAATTTCCTTGTGACATTTACTTAGGAGTTGGGATTTCTTCTCTGTAAAGATAACTTTCATGTTAAATGGTCAGCTTATATGCAAATATTTTAAATTACCTCAATCAGTTCTATCGCTATAGAGCTCATAATTAATGTTCATAAGGCAGATTTAATCAAGAGGATGCCAAAGAAGTGTATGTTGGACCTGAGTGATTTGGGAGTAGGATTGTTTTCTATGTGCATTTCAAGTTTGTAATTAAGCAAAATAGCTTTGGATAGAAAAATGATTTACTGTGCTTAACCAAACACCCACGTTTTTAAACAAATTGTAATTTGCATATTCTAGGTAATTTGCATTTAAGAGCCTGTGCTTTTAGTTCTGTACTAGGCTATTTGAATTCAGGTAAGCGGGCAGGCATATAGCACAATGTATCAGTTCTTGTGATTAAAAATGAGCAGCCAAACACTGTATATAAAGTGCCCATGAACTGTTATAGTGATCTACCAAGGGTCATGCTGGCTTCTGGAGATATAATTAGTATGCTCAAAGAAAAGCCACCATGTCAGTGATAAGGATATAATAAGTGAAGGGAGGTGAAACCAAAGAAAATAATTATATTTGTGGACTTCAAAACTATTATTTTATTAGGATATAAATTAAGTCACCCCGAAGATGTAGAACTTTATGACTGTATGTGATCAACTTTGATTATATGTAATCATAAGTTGTTGAGATGTAATATAATGTTTGAACTAGTATTTTTTTCTTTAGATTTTAATTAACATGATCCTAATATAGAATCAACAACCAAGGCATGAAATCACACTTTAGAACATGATCAAACAAAATATGTGCATAATTAATCAGGCAATAAACATTCAATGCAATTAATTAGCACAGGCCAAAAATAAAGTCACAGGAGAATTTTAGTATAATTTTAAGTACTTTATATTCATAAAAATCATTTCAAAAATCATTTTATAGTTTTTGAAGTTAAGGTTTAAGATTTTTTTTTGTGACCAAAAGTTTTGTAGTTTTACAAGAGTAAATACTTCCCCCTTTCCCTACTCCTTTTTTTTTTTTTTTTTTTTTTTTTTTGGACACAGGATATCACTCTGCTGCCAAGGCTGGTGTGCAATGGCGTGATCAGGGCTCACCACAGTCTTGACCTTCTGGTCTCAAGCAGTCCTCCCAAAACAGCCTCCTAAGTAGCTGGGACCACAGGCATATGCCACATGCTTGGCTAACTTTTATTTATTTATTTATTTATTTATTTATTTATTTATTTATTTATTTTTGGAGATGGGGTCTCCCTGTGTTGCCCAGGCTGGTGTTGAACTACTGGGCCTCAAACGATCCTCCTGCCTTGGGCTCCCAAAGTGTTGGGATTACAGAAATGAGCCACCATGCCCAGCCTGAATACTTTTCTGTCACTAAAAAATATGTTCAGTAAGAATTCAATCAATGTGATGCTGTCTTTACCAAATCATTTTTATTACAGGGCTCAGATGAGACATTAAAACAAAAAAAAAATGTTTATTTTCACAGAAGGTTGTGTGGGGAGGATTGCTTGAGACCAGAAGGTCAAGACTGTGGTGAGCCCTGCTCATGCCATTGCACAACAGCCTTGGCAGCAGAGTGAGACCCTGTGTTAAAAAAAAAAAAAGGAGTGGGGCAAGGGGGAGGTATTTATTCTTGTAAAACTACAAAACTTTTGGTAATAAACCCCCAAAAATTTATTTTCATTGTCAATCCCAGTGCCACATCAGCAGCTCTTTTCTCCCCTCTAGATAGCCTAGATAACCTATTCCTCCTTTCTGCTTAAGTCTTGACTGCATTGAAGCTAGTGTGGTGTACATTATTTACCACTTAAAACTGTATTTTAAGTCACAGTGTACCTTTTTTTATAGTCTTTTCCAAAATAAAGTGTTCATCTTAAAAACACTTCAGATAATTTGGATGTAATTAATAATACTGTACTTTAATTTTCATTTAAAATTAAAAGTATATTTCAAAGAAAGGTTAAAATTAAGTTGAAAATTAGCCATAATGACAATAAGCTGTTCTGAGAGAAAACTAGTAACATGTCTTGCTCAACGTGTAATGGTGTTCACATTACAGCTTCTATGGTGAAGTTCACCTATTCAACTGACTGTATTCCTTAAGAATATACTCTCAGGAGAGACAGGCAGTTCTTTCATGAATTCACTATTCATTTACCAGCTTGTTTAACAGTGAAAACGACGGAAATTAATTACTACCCAATTAAATACAAAATTACAATTTAAAATAATTATGATAAAATGAATATTTCTTCTTAGATTCTGTCAGTGATTTTTGCATTCATCTTAAAGTAAATAATTATTATTTTTAAAATCCTTAACAAGTTAGATACTCATAAAAAGAGTTTTTCTTATGAGTAACATGTTGCTTATTTTAACAGTCTTAAACATATTTTTCATAAATATATGTAGTACATTCTTTCATTTTAGAACCGGTTTAACTTTTTCTGTATAGATGTTTTAATATTATAAATAGTATTAGCATATTTCAGGATTTCAGTACAGTTACTGCATTTGTAAATTTCAATATCGCTATTATTTGCAAATTAATACATACCATTTGAAATTTTTTTCTGAATGTGATAAAGCTTCAGGAAAGTCCTAATAATTATATACCTGTATACATAAAAAGTCAGAGTTTAATTTTAGAATATTATTTATTTTCTTTTGTTTCATGAGAGAACAAAACTGGAGTCTTGGTAATTTAATTTTTTTCTTTTAATGTTAAATTTAGATTTTGCAATTCAGTGTGACAGTTACAAATAGCTTATTTAGAAATCACAAGATCATTGGTGATACTTGTTAACTCTAGGGAAAGATTTTTATACCTTTCATTTAATTATGATCACCATAACATTCTCTAAATATATTGGGATGCTGGATAAAGTATTTATTGGGAAAATTGATAAGTAACATTATTAAATTACATTTTAAATATTTCCTATTAAATACATACATATAATGAAATAATTTTAATCTCATTTTCATCCCTTTCTTCCATCAAACCTTCCGGCTGTTTTCATTTGTTATACTTTCCATTTCTATCTCCAGCTGTGATTTGGAACCCATTCAGAAAGTTGAAAAATTACAGTGACCTCTCATGCATTTACAGAAACAAGTGAATGTATTTATTAGAAAATAAAAGAATGGAATTGTCAGTTTAACCAGAACTATAGCTATGAATATCACTGTGAAGAATAAAAGCTTTTGTTTCACTCAACACAAGCTCACAATACTTTTTTTTTTTTTTTATGAAGAGTTTCTGTCCTCAGAAAGCATTGAATAGATGAGTGCTAACTCAAGTAAAAGGCATTTGTGATAACTTCAGGTATAATTGTCATCTATTTTCCTGTATCTATTTTCTTCTTTTTTTTCCATTCTTCCCCATTTATATCCCACTCTTTCTATAAAAATAGAATTTAACCTGAACACTCCTTTAAGAACTCAAAAAAATGTGTAAGTTTAGCAAGTCAATAAGTTAACCTCAAAATAAAGATATCAACTATAGAAGTGATAGGGATTTTTAAATAAATTCTATGGCAATTTTAGCAGAGAAAGTAAAAAACAAAAACAAGAGACTGTCTTGTGTGAAGTAATATTTATAATCTAATCTGAAGAACTGAACATTCATATCACAAACTCTGGCAGTTTCTCTGACCACCTGACTTTATATTCAACCTCTTTCAACACTTGAATAGGCATCACAAAATTAATACATCCCGAAACGATTTCCCAATACTCTTTTCAAAAAGAACTTATTTCTTTCACAATATTTTACATCGTAGTAAATGACAACATTGTTCTTACAGTTGCTCAGGCTCTTTCTTTCGCACTCCCCATGTAATTTATCAGCAAATACTATAAATGCTCTCTTCAAAATATATCCAACACCTATTACTTCTCACTACTCCATCACTACCACGCAGTTTCCCATTGTTCTCCATCTCCTCTATAATTTCTTCCCAACCAATCTCTGTGATTCTCTCCTAGCCTCATCTAGCAGCTATAGGACCCTTTAGAAACATAAGACAAATGACAATATTTCATTTTTCCTTTTTGTGACATTAAGTGAAATGGCTCAGACATAGAAAGACAAATACTGTTATGTCCTCACCCATATGTGGAATCTAAAAGGTTTCATGCCATAGAAACAGAGTAGAATGGTGGTTACCAGAGGCTGGGGTAGTTAGGATAGGTGGAGGAAGGGGAGATGTTGGTCACAGGATATGTAATTGTAGTTAAGTGGGAGGAATAAGTTCAATAAATCTATCATACAGCATGGTGACTATAGTTAATGACAATACTATATTCTCAAGAAACACAAAGATGATGGATGTTAATTAAGTCTTCTCACCATAAAATTGGTAACTATTTGTTAATTAGCTAGATTTTACTGTTCCACAATGTATATATACTTCAAAACGTCAAGTTGTACATGATACATACATACAATTTTATCTGTTAATTTGATGAATATATAAACAGGTGGATCATGTAATTCATTTTCACAAACTCACCAGAGCTCCCAGTTCATTCAGAGACAAGATCTTCTAATGGTTAATAATGTCCTGCATGGTCACTCTGAACTCAACTTTTTGACATTCGCCTCCTCATCCACTTTTTTCCTACCACAACAACCTCTCAAGTCTTACAACTCACCCAAGCAATATTTCTGTTATGAGCCTTTCCAGGAGATCTTTTCAATGCCTGAAGATTCTTCCCTCACACCTCCCTATGACATACTGCCTTGCTTCCTTCAATATTCTGCCCAAATCTCAGTCCCTCAGTAGACCTTTCCCAACTTTATTTAGCACCCCACACATATTTTCTCTTGCTTTCCCTTCCTGATTATTTTCCTATATTTTCATCCCAATATGAAAATTCCATGAGGGAAGGAATTTTTCTATTTTATTCACTGCTCTATGTACTGTTCTTAGAAAATGTCTAATCATACAAGTGTTCAGTAAATACATATTGAATAAATGAAAATGTTTATATTTTAAATGACATAAAGGTAACTTTAAAGAAAATAATCCAAGAAAAGTAAGAGTTTTCATTATACTGTTTTACCTTCCTATTATTCTCACAGTAATTAACTACAGAGAATTACTTATAAATGTATTTGCTGCTCTGAGATTTCCATGTCATCTTGACAGCAAGATAGATACTATGAAAATAGAGGAAGGAAAGAAGTTGAGCTTAACCAATGTAAAGAAATCTAATGATAAATATAGTATAAATGAATTTTAAATTTAAAGGATATCATACTAAAAATATAACATGTATGCCTTAACCATACTCTAAGAAAGGCAATGAACTGAAATCACCTGTGATTGACTACATGACAATTTAGGGATCTATTTTTCTCTGTAGTCAGTCTTTTTATTTTTCAATATTGAATACAAACCAACATATTTAAGGTCCAAAAGAGATTTGTTATTGCTTATTTTTCCTCTGTATGTCTCTATTTATTAATTTCCCTGTGAGAATTTAAGTATTGTAAACATATTTTGAAGTAAGCTTTCAACCATATATATGTCAACTTTGCATCGTTGATCATTTGGAAGATTTTTAAAGAGTGGCAGAAATGATAGTTACAGATAGTCTAACTCAAAGTGAGAAGAGAGGAGTATTTTTTTTTATTTTTTAAATAAATGAAGATACTAAAAAGAACCAAGAAAGTAAAATTTAAAATATACTGGCACATATGATATACTATTTTATATATCCTATACTGTGTTGAGACTTTCTATTCAACAGATTTACTTTGGGCTTTTTTAGGAAGTTTTTTCTCTCTATTCCCATGATGAAAATTTCATCAGATTTCCTTAGGGATTTGAATTCTTAATAGGAGAATTCCATATGAAGTGATATGGAAAGATCTCCAGGATTATTTAAAAAACAAGCAAGGAAACAACAACAAAAAACCTTCACAACAGTGTATACAGGATGCAATATTTTATGTGAGAAAAAGAAACTTAAGACTATGTATTTGTATATCACTTGCATGAAGACACTAGAAGGATACTTAAAAATAACAAAAGTGACTTGCTGTTTGAAAAGGGATTAAAGTTTATGGGAGCAGAGGCCGAGACAAATATACCAGTGGATAGTTTCTGCACCATTTACCTTTTAAAACATATGAATATATGACTTAAAAATAATTTTAAAGGCCCTCCATATAATATTATATACTTTCTCTTGATTCTGGGACACGTTTGATTCTGATACACTTTTGAAAAGTCTATTCTGATACACTTTTGAAAGATGTAACTAAACAGCTCTTCAGTTTACTGTGTTTTAATTGTTTACAGTAATAGCATCCTGCTTGGACCAGGGCAGTGGCATGAAGCCCAGCACAGGAAGTAACTTAGAGGAATTTCTTACTTTATAGTTGATAGATAAGATATATCAGTGACTCAACTGTCTTTACTAATTAATTGAAAACTGATATAGCCAGAATACCTTTATAGTATTAATATTTGAAAATGAACACATCTAAAAATGAACTATGACTACTGGAATTTTTTTAGATAAGGGATAGAGACAAGACAGAACTTATCAGTGAATTATGAAAGAAAAACTTATGAAATAGTTGACTTTATTTTTTTTTAAATATTCAACAGGGTGATTCACATGTTGTGAAGAAGGACGCTGCTTCTCACTTTTTGCCACTGACATAGAACAGGTTTTATCTCTGACTTGGAAATGCGTGAAATTACTTTCCTATAAAACAACAGAAAAAATGATACAGAAATATAGCTGAGTGTATAGGCTACAGTTTGGCAGTAGTGCCCGTAGTGCAATGTTCAACAAAGAGTATTTAACCACCGTGAACAGCAGATAGTTCTTATTTGATGTTCAGAGAATAAAGAGGGAATGGTATTCGGAGAAGTATGAAATAAATTTTTGAAAGTGATTGAAAACATTGAAGAAGAATTCATAACTTCTGCAAATCCTACATGACATAAATTTTAAAAATAAAGAAACAAGGACAGCTTATAGTGAAACCACTGAAAACCCACTACCATGAAAGAAACATAAATATGTCCAAAGAGAAAAGACAGATTATTTTAAAAGATCATTTAAAAAGAGTAGATATTGGAAATCAGAATTATCAGTAGTGTCAATAGAGGTCAGAAGAGAGAAGACGAATGCCTTCAATGTGCTGAGACAAAAATGACTATAATTCTACATACGAGTAAACTTTTGATTATGGAGATGAGAAGAAAATTTCAAACAATAAAAAGTGATACTCTTAAGGGAATTTAATGGAAGTTAAATCGCTGGTAAATGTGTGGGTATATCTAAAAATAACATGACTGCATAAGGTGATAACGACGTGTAAGGTTAACATTTATCAAAAATAATAATAACACTAACGTACTAAAAATATATGCATTCCAGATGATGAGACTTAAAGCATTCCAAGTTCCCCGCATTGTTTAAATATGAAGATAAAGACTTTGGCTATTTTTAAAGTTTTAGTTAGCAAGCCTGCCCACATTTAGAGGGAAGTGACTAAAAGAATGGGCATAAGGAATAATATAGTTTCCAAATGAGCCCCAATGGAATAAGCTAATGCTGCTGGAGAACCAGTAGAGATATAAGTGATACATACATTCCTGTGGTTTAATTACTGAATTTGGGGATTTTTATTATATACTATTATTGCAGCAAGTCCACACACACATAATTAGATAAGAATAAAAGAATAAATAGGTCTGGCGTGGTGACTCATGCCTATAATCCCAGCACTTTGGGAGGGCAAGGTGGGTAGATCACCTGATGTTGGGAGTTCGAGACCAGCCCAGCCAACATGGTGAAACCTCATTTCTACTAAAAATAGAAAAATTAGCTGGTCATGGTGGTGCATGCCTGTAATCTTAGCTACTTGGAAGGCTGAGGCAGGAGAACCACTCGAACCCTGGAGGCAGAGGTTGCAGTGAGCCAAAACTGCGCACCACTGCACTCTAACCTGGGTAACAAACTGAGACTCCATCTCAAAAAAAAAAAAAAGGAACAAATAGACTGCATCTACTATAATAGTGGGAGATTTTCCCCTTTCTTTAGTAAATATAAATGAAACCAAAAAAAAATGCAGAGGGGAGAAATATGAAACAAATCTAATTATAATAAAGCATAAAAAGGAGAAAAGAAAATTTAAAAATAAAATAGATAGCACTAATATTTTGTTAGAAATGTATCAAAATATGAGTAAACATAGTAAATTTAAATGAGCTGAATTATCAATTAAAAAAGATTATGAATTAAAAAAATTCCAGCTTTATGCTGTTTATAGGATATAACTGCATCATAAAACAAAAACATTAAAATGAAAATGAGGGAAAAAATAAACCTGGAAAATATTAAAGGAGAGAGGTAATAAATATGTTAATATATAGAATATATTTCAGTAATAAGTTATCAAAGAGTAACTATACAAATAAATAGATGATAAATTATAGATTGTAGTAGCTCATAAAAAACTGAAAGAATAATCCAAGTGATGGATTGGAATGTCGTTCAGCTAATATTCAGCTGCTCCTCCTCTTCTTAAAGCAGAGTAATTTTTCCACCCCATTGATGTGAAATAATTACTCTGCAAAAAAAAGGCAGAATAAGCTCAAAGAATGAAGAAATATGATTAATGAGCTAAAAACATTAAGTACTAAAATATGACACAAAACATACTACACATAAGATTAAAAATCTAAAATATAGTTATATTTGTCAAAATTAATAAAAATTAGATGAGTAAAACTATTATGAATAAATAGAGATTTAAGATAATATTATGAATAAATGTTTCTCTAAATTTTTTGGCAGACTGGTGGTTAAAAATCTGAACGTTCATCTCATAAAGCTAAGACAAAATAGAAATAAATTGATAAACTTAGAAAAAAGAAATAAAGATAAAACTAGAAATCAATGGAATAGCAAGCAAATATACAATAAAGAAAATAGACAAAACATAATTGGTTATTTGAAAAGTTTTCAGTAGTTAAAAAGCTACTGAATATTTTTTGATAGAGTTTATAGGTTTTTTCAAACATGAGATCACATCACATGCAAAAAATAATAATTTGACTTCTTCATTTCCAGTTTGGATGCCTTTTATTTCTTTCTCTTGTCTTTTTGCTCCAGCTAGGACTACCAGTTTTATGTTAAATAACAGTGGTGACAGTGGGCATCCTTGTTGTGTTCCACATCTTTGAGGAAAGGCTTTCAGTTTTTTTCTCATTCATTATGATACTATTTGTGGGTCTGTTTTATATGGCTTTTATTATGTTTAGTTATGTTACTTCTATATTCAGTTTTTTTGTGGATTTTTATCATGATGTATGTTGAATTTTATCAAATGCTTTTTCAGCATCAATTGAAATGATTGTATGGTTTTTATCCTTTATTCTGTTGATATGATGTGTCACATTCATTGATTTGCATATGTTGAACCATCCTTGCATCCCTAGGATAAATTTCACTTGATTATGATGAATGAACTTTTTAATGTGTTGTTGAATTCAGTTTCCTATTACTTTGTTGAGGATTTTTGCATCAATATCCATTGCAAGTGTTAGCCTGTGGTTTTCTTTTTTTGATGTGTCTAATTTTGGTATCAGGGTAATGCTTGCCTTGTAGAATGAATTTGGAGGTATTCCCTCCTCTATTTTTTTTTTTTTTGGAAAAGTGTAAATAGAATTTGTATTAGTTCTTTAAATGTTTGGCAGAATTCAGCAGTGAAGGCATTGGGTGTCAGGTTTTTCTTTACTGGGAAACTTTCTATTATGGCTTCAATCTCATTACTTGTTATTGGTCTGTTCATGTTTTGAATTTCTTCATGGCTCAATCCACAGAACTACTCTCTATCTTCATGAGATTCACTATTTTAGCTCCCACATATGAGTGAGAACATGCAATATTTGACTTTCTGTGCTTGGCTTACTTCACTTAACATAATGACCTCTAGTTTCATCCATGTTACTGCAAATTATGGAATTTCATTTTTTTCTGGCTGAATAATATTTCATTCTGTACATATACCAAATTTCCTTTATTCTTTCATCTGTCGTTGGACACCTAGGTTGATTCCATATCTTGGTTGTTGTGAATAGTAGTACTGCAATAAACATGGGGGTAAGATATCTTGTTGATATACTGATTTCCTTTCTTTTGGATATATACCCAGCAGGGGAATTGTTGGATCATAGAGTAGTTCTATTTTTAGTTTTTGATGAACCTCCATACTGTTTTTATAGCAGTTGCACTACTTTACATTCCCATCAACAGTGTACGAGCATTCCTTTCTCTGCATTCTTGCCATCTTCTCTTATTTTTTTCTCTTTTTAATAGTCATTTCAGCTGGGGTCAGATAACATCTCATTGTTGTTTTGATTTGTATTTCTTTAATAATTAGTGATGTTGAGCATTTTTTGATATACTTGTTGGCTATTTGTGTGTCTTTTCTTGATAAATGTTTATTCAAATCTTTTGCCCATTTTTAAATTGTATTATTTGCTGTTTTTTTTGTGTGTGTTATTTGCTGTTTAGTTGTTTGATTTCCTTATATATTCTGGTTGGATGCTTCCAGCTTTGTTCTTTTTTGCTCAAAACTGATTTGGCTATTTTGGGTCTTTTGCAATAATATACCAATTTTAGGTTGTATACTGTACCATTTTTTTTTCTGTGAAAAATGACGTTGACAATTTGATAGCCATTGCATTGAATCTGTGGATCACTTTGGATAGTATGGACATTTTAACACTGTTATTTCTTCCAATCCATGAACATGAGCTATCTTTTAAGGATAAATATTTTAAACATTTTCAGTTTTTATTTCTTTTATTACAAAGTATTAAAAGAATGTTTGTCCTCAGTGTATTCAAGAATTCATTTAATGGATGAATTATATCCTGAGATCAAGGAATTGAAATAGCTCTTGAGGATAAAATTATTCTTTGACCTTAAAAACACCACACACATACAGTTTTAGTTGTGCCACTATTGCTGCTAGTATAGTCTCAACTACTCATATTAACTGTTAACATTTACCAAAAGTAGCTAATTTCTATTTCACAGGGGGCCCTGGGATAATTCAGAATTGCCTGCAATATAAGTCTTTAGCAGTCTATCAGAGTACTTTGACGCACAATAGTTCCATCTGCCAAAGACTGACCTTAATTATGTAAACTTAGATTATTATTTTTTATTATTATTATACTTTAAGTTCTAGGGTACATGTGCACAACGTGCAGGTTTGTCACATATGTATACATGTGCCATGTTGGTGTGCTGCACCCATTAACTCGTCATTTACATTAGGTATATCTTCTAATGCTATCCCTCCCCCTTTCCCCCACCCCAAGACAGGCCCTGGTGTGTGATGTTCCCCTTCCTGTGTCCAAGTGTTCTTACTGTTCAATTCCCACCTATGAGTGAGAACATGTGGTGTTTGGTTTTCTGTCCTTGTGATAGATTGCTCAGAATGATGGTTTCCAGCTTCATCCATGTCCCTACAAAGGACATGAACTCATCCTTTTTTATGGCTACATAGTATTCTATGGTGTATATGTGCCACATTTTCTTAATCCAGTCTAAAAATGCTCATCATCACTGGCCATCAGAGAAATTCAAATCAAAACCACAATAAGATACCATCTCACACCAGTTAGAATGGCAATCATTAAAACGTCAGGCAACAAAAGGTGCTGTAGGGATGTGGAGAAATAGGAACACTTTTACACTGTTGGTGGGACTGTAAACTAGTTAAACCATTGTGGAAGACAGTGTGGCGATTGCTCAAGGATCTAGAACTAGAAATACCATTTGACCCAGCCATCCCATTACTGGGTATATACCCAAAGGATTATAAATCATGCTCATGCTGCTATAAAGACGCATGCACACGTATGTTTATTGTGGCACTATTCACAATTGTAAACTTAGATTCTTAAAGTGTTCCTGAGCTTACAATTACTGAAAGAAGAATTTTTCTCTTGAGCACGTTTAAAGTATACAAAACCCAATTTAGTTATTTCCTGGGAATTTTAAAAATATTCCATTTAATTAACTGCCTAATTATCTTTATAAACAAAACAAAATCAATATTTAAGAGATATTAAAATCAATGATATTCTTCTTATAAATCAAATACTCTCTTGAAAAAAGAAAAGATTTCATATCTACACAAGAGGTACATATCTCCATGAATTAAAGACACAGACATATAAACTATAGCTTATAGTGTCAGTTCTACAATTTCAAGAGTATTAGGTCAACAGTAAAAACAGAAACACAAGCATCTACTCCATATTTCAAAGGCCCTTTCTCTCAATAGACTTAAAATTCTTAAATATTTGAGTTTAAAATAGAATAATAGATAAACAAATGCAACGGATTAACAAACTGGATCTTTACTGTCTCTCACTCAACAGATTACTATTATCTATCTACAGAGATCACCAAATAGTTGAGATCATAAGACCAAATTCCCAATCACTGCCGCAACCAAAGGGAAAAGTTACCACTCATGCATGAATAAGAAAACACAATAAAACACCATATATAATCAGTGAAGTGGAAAAATTTTCTAAGGAAACAGAGCGTTATAAAAGTTAAGGTTTTTGCTGCATGGTATTCTCTCTGGGAATCAAAAGAAAATTGTATCTACGTCTAAGTTATTATGAATAACACTTCCTTGACAGTGTGGTTTATCTCTCCCTGTCAGGCAAATATTTTCAGCATCTCAGTAAGCTCCTAAACTGTTAAAATATTTTAAAACTAACACCATAGCATTCATAAAAATATAAATGTGAAATTAGCCCAATTGTCTCATAGAATTGATGTTTAGCATCTCTTTGTAATTGGCCCTCTTGGTTTTAAAGATTGAAACTTACATTTGTTTTATCTGAGTTCCTTCCTCCGCAAATTGACCCACAGCTCTCACAGATGGTATTAAGGAACTGGAACTCACCAGATGACCAGATCCAGACAATGAGATACCAGACTCCTCATTCATCATGATTGCCTCCTTACCCCTCCCTAATTCCTGTTTTCATTACTTTTTGCTATATATACACCCAATTTTAGTTGGTTGGGGAGACAAATTTGAGACTTATCTCCAGTGTTGTTGGATGACCTCACCTGATTAAAGCCTTTCTTCAGTGGCTATACTCATTGTTTCGGTGATTGGCTTTCCATGTGATGAGCAATAGGACCTTGACCAAACCCCTGGCATCTTGGCAACAAATTGAACATGTATCCAAGAGTTTACTTTTTTCCATTAAGAGAGAACCAGTTCAAAAGAGAATTCAAGGAATACACACATACACAGGTAATGAAAAATGCTAATTACATCTTCACTGGAACCTTTCATTTGCATTTATTGAAATAACTACTGATGATAGCATAAACTCTCTATAAGGTACTTCTTTCTCCAAAATTTGCAAAATAGTCAAAGGTAATAAAAGATTCAGATTCTTATATTATGAGATTATCCTGAGAGGTCCCTCTAGATCTAAACAATGCCTTGCATCTCACTGAAAGGATACCCATTTATCTTTTTTACTTCTTTCAAACTATGTATCTTTTCTTTTTTCTAACACAGGAGCTTTCAAAAAAGGAGCTCTGAATCTGTTAATTGGCTTGCATCTGAGAATTGGGTATGAAATTTTGAAGCCCTTTCACAGCAATTTAAGTCAGTTGTATGCCCAGAATTTTAGAGTAGGCCGATAGCTAGAAATGAACAGGAGAGGGAGCTCCTGAGAAGGGAAAAGTCTGGGAAGGCTCATTCCAGGACCACCCGAAATTTGCATATTAACAGCATCTCTACTGCTGGAGTGAGTGGGCACTTAGTCAAATGTAGGTAGGGAAGAAGAGGTAGCTACACGGAAAGAAATGCCCCAAGACACCTCTTAAGGCACCCCAATAATCATTCACTCTGCAATTACAGTATCAGAAGATCACTAGTTACATGCTGATAAGAAGGGCAAAAGGGACATTCCTAAGAGAAACCTGGCGCCATATGTACAGATTAGGGGAAAGAAGGAAATTCCAAAGAGATACTCAGGTGCAATAGGTATAGATTTGACAGCTATACAACCTTCCTAGGGTGGCAATAATGAGTAGGGCCGCCATCAGACAGGATTCATAGTAAATCATGGGCCAGCGCATGCACATTAACCAACAGTGAGAGAGGGTCCCACAAGCCTGGGGAAGGGGGGCGGTGCACAGGCGAGGACTTAAAGCAGGAGCGGGAAAACTACACTAAGGAAAAAGGTAGAGATTTGAGACAGGGGCAGGAATTTGAAGAAGTCTAAACATAGTAAGACTCCCTGCATAGGACCCTCGGAGCTGTTTTCCAACAGGATCAGCCCTCTCCGCTCTTGGGGAATACTTTTTTTTTTTTTCCTGCAATAACCTCTTTACACTATATTTCTTTTCAGTAAAGTTTCCTGCTATCTTTGTACTGTCTCTTGGTCAAAATTTTTCTTCCAAGTTATAACATAATTGGAACATTTGCTGTCTTTGTTAATAAGAAGACCTAGAATTCTTCCATTTTCTACATGATTCATGTAGCCCCTTGATAGACTGCTCATCTGTTTTATTCCTTGGGGCCCTGAAATGAGTCATCCGTCCTTACAGACTGCTGAAGAAAGAACACAGTCTGGTTACCCACATCTCTGTGGCTTATTAGACCAATCACTCGCACCTTGTGCTGGGGGTTTAATACCTGCTACTCACACTCACCCCGTCTGGGACCCCATTGTTTCCATGAAATCAGAAACTCTACATCTTTGAAGTGTCTTTTACTATTTTTCTATGCTGCTGTGGAAAGATACCACATAAAAACCCTGTACAATGATGCTGTTGGTCCTTTCTCATATGTATTTATCTTTCTATATAGATTAGATAGATTTCTGTTTATTTTTTTTCCTATTTGTTTCAGGTCTAGCAGCTAATTTATATAGGGCATCTAATGTTCATTATTCCTGAAAAGAACTTCTCTCTGATTCAGTCATCTCTGTTTTTCTTCTTCTGTAGATTATTTATGTCATTTTTTTCAAAAATTTATTTTTTACTTGATTTTTCTATGATAATTATTTAGCGTATTAATGCTTTGTAAACTTACAAAAATATTTCTCTCCTAAAGGTTTTATTTTATCCTTGTGGTTATTGCCTTTTCTTATTGAGTCATCAATCTTCTGTTTCATGGTACATGGAGTATTAATTCCTTTGTACAAATTACTAATTCAAAATTATATTATTTTTAACTCTAGATTTTTTTCCAAAATTTTCGCTACTAAAATATTACTATTTATCTGTTTTTTCCAGCTAAGAAAAGGATATTATTTAAAAACCTTTGGATTATTCAGATAGAAGCATATTATATAAAGAAAAGCCTATTGTTTATATATTTGGGTAGGTTATAATTTTAAAATGAAGAATTTATTGGTTTATGCTACCTGAACTCAATCTTACAGAATTATACATTGCCACTGTTTCTATATCTAAGGATACTTTAGAATGTTTCTTGCCACTTATGGCTTGCTTTCATTCAATAATACAGTTCACTTAAGTAAATGTTTTTACAGGACATCAAGAGGCTTTATAATATTTATCTGTAATTCCAACTGTTTCTGTTAATTATTATTAAAGAATAAAAGTTGCATAATCATTGATGCAATCAGAATACTACTTGCTGGTTATGATATGGTTATGACACTGCATGTAAGCAGTTTACATCTGAAAGCAAGGATGTAACTGCTATAAGAAGTTTTTAATACCACAGGCTCTAATCTTGTAATGGTATATACAGTCACATGTCATTTAATGATGGGGATAAATTCTGAGAAATGCCTCATTAGGTGATTTTGTCATTGTGTGAACATCATAGAGTGTACTTGCACAAACCTGAAGGGTATGGCCTATTACACATGTAGGCTACATGGTATAGCCTATTGCTTCTGGACTATAAACCTGTACATCACGTCACTGTATGATACTGTAGGCAACTGTAACATAATGGCAAGTATTTGTATATCTAAACATTTAGGAAAGGTACAGTAAACACAGTATTATAACCTTACAGAACCCCGGTTGTATATGTGACCTGTCATTGACCAAAACATCTTATGTGGTCTAACTATATAGAGAACATAAAATGCAAAGATAAAAGTAATTTGTATTAATGACACGATAAAGGTCAGAGCTAGTACTGGAAACCAGGTTCTTCTAACTCCCAAATACATATGGAAGGAAGAAATAAACCTAAGTTTCAAATTTTTTTGGTGAAACATACTAAAAAGTATATACACCTATCTTTTTATGTTTTCTTATATTTTTGAATTCTTTATTGTGACTATATCACAGATGAAAGTGTATGTATGATGTGTGTTTCAAGAAGAACAGATATCTCATTACACACCAAGAATAGAATTTGCCCAGTATACTGGAAGCACCTTGCCTCTCCCTCTCTTACCTTCTTACTTACTTTCTTTAATTTATGATTTTAACACTAGAGAGAGATGCTATAGACTATTGTTTTAAGAGAGTAGATCGTAGATAAAAAGAACTCATTTTTCAAGGTCCCATAGAAGATAAAAAGGTTCATTTTTTCCAGAAATAAATGATTAATAATTTTACCAAGACTCATACTAGGGAAGTGACTCAAATTCAAGTTTAGAGAAAGAATCCTGTAAGAATACAGGAAGAAGACAAAAGAAACATTTAACCTGTCAAAGATCATACTCAGCAATTTTAGTTTGCTAAAAATTGAATAATGTTTACAAAGCTCAGGAGAGAAAACTGAATGATACAAGTAGTCATCTTAATCATTATTTTGAAAAAATCTGAAGATGTAAATAAAACATGAAATTCAGCCAAGTTAAGAGAATTTGTGGTAGCCAATGCCACAGGAGAAAATATTTAACATTTTCAACAAAATAATAATATAATTCAAAATATTTCTGATGTACACAAGTAGACTTTACTCATTTGTGATAGGTTATATTAATTCCATTTATGACTTTAAAAACTTCCTTTATTACTTATAATATAGAATAATCTCTGGAGTTCAGAGAGTAATTAATTATATATTGGTGCACAGTTTTTCTTTTGCTTCAATTAATAAAACTGATGCTTTCAGATGGACATTTTTGAAATTTATACTTTATACAGGATATTTTTAAAGGAAGCTAACTTGTTGCATAATTTATTACCAGTGTTATCTGTGGGAAAAATTTGGAAATAGGTTTTTGGTATTAATTATTGTGTTAATGGAATTTAAAACAAAATAAATATTCACTTTGACCAGAAAGGTGTTACACATTGTAATAAATAGAAGATTTTATGATTGCAAAGCTCCAGTTGAGAAATCTGTATTTGAGCCCGTGGGCTTATTAATATTGCTAATAATGCATGAAAAAAATGTATCCATTTAACTCAATTTGAATCAGGTAAATGGAGTTGTTATTGGCTATAATCAATGCTAGTTATATCTTCCTCAAAAAGTGTTATAAAAGGATCAAAAACTCCTTTTCCTTTGGAGTAAAATCATTGTATCTAACTCCATAAAATGTAGGAAGTCCATATATATATATATATATATATATATATAAAATATATATACAGAAAAATAAAAATGAAAAACTGTTCATCTTATAAACAAAGGTCAAACACCTTATGATCATACTGGAATGTTCTAAGTGTTTTGTTTTGTCTGTAACTGTTTTAAATTGTTTAAATTTAGTGGATAGTGAAGAAGGAAAATAATAAATTTCTCTTTATGCCATAGGTTTTTTGTGTCCTGAATTTTCCAGTTATTTGGTTTGTTTAAAAGAATCAAATATCACTTTGAGCCTATAGAATGGAGTTATCCGTGTTGTTAGCAAATGTTTACAGTAAATTCTATTCATCATTAAAGAGGAAATTTGTCATATTTGTGCTTGAGGAATCATGATATTTAAGAAGCAGATCACTTTTTTCTTACCACTCACCATGACATTAATTCAATTAGAACATTCAATTAGGTATCTGATTGATGTCAATGTATATTAAAATATTAGAATAACGTTTGTAAAACTTGATAATCCTTTGGGGTTTATTTGAATAATGAACTGTGTACATGTTCCTTACATAATAGCATAGGGATTTAAATTTGCTCTATGGTTGCATGCCTTATTTGAAGATGATTACAAACTCATTGTTGGGTTTTAACTTATTTTTCATCATACCTTCAATGAATTCCAGAAACTTCTATGACCACACAACTCATCCAAGATAATAAATTCTGAGTGCTGAGGAAATACATTCATGTTAATAATCATTTTATATTCAGTCCTTCTTTGCCTTTCACCCTTCCATTCCCACGCATTCTTCTCAGATTCTTCAAAACTGGCAAATCCTGCAACTTCTCGGTATATAACCCATCTTCTCCCACATAAGTTCTCATACAAGCATATATAGTGATTTAGCTCTCCTTTTGAGTCCTTTGGAAGCAACAAGGAGTGGTTTATTATCCCAAGGAGAAAAAGTATCCCCTTATGAGACAATGACCCATGTGAAGCCCTTAAGGCATTCTGTGCTTAAGAGGATGTTCTCCTCAGATGCCTGTGAAGGTGAAGATGGAAAGATGCTATTCTCTCAAGAAGGCTCCTAGGTAATGGTAGTTTCAACATTATCAAATTTCTCTGTGTCTATTCAGAAGTTCCTTTTTATTGGAATAGTTTGCAATTCTTCCCTATCACTGTTCTTTCTTTAATGTAAGATATCTGCCAAAGGTGTGTATTAATTGTTTCTTCAACTCTGTGAGCATTGCACTCAGTTCTAGGCTTTACCCTCAGACACATCTGTCCTTTACCCATGTCAAATAGGGAATTACTTTAAAATTATCAAAGAAGCTTTTTAATCTTTCTAATTTCGAATCTGTTTATTGAATTTGTTAATTTAAGGCATTGAATTTTTACTTTGCCTGTATGTTTCTTATAGCTACAAAAGGTGCCAATCCAACAATCTTTGTAATCATAATCGATCCCATATGTCTAAGTGCTATAACCATTTTTTTCTACCAAACTTTACCCTTCTTCTACCTCATGCCACTATTGTTAATAACTTAAGTAATCATGGTACCACTATCTGATTACTGTTCCATTTTTTTGTTCAGCAAGGAAGCTGCCCATGAGTTATTAATCTATGTGACCTACCAAATTTTAAAATCCTATTTTGAGGGTTTTTTTCCTGGACCCACTCATAGTACCACTCTATTGTTCTATGTTCCAGAAGATGGCTTACTCAAAGTGAAAGTGAAAAAAAGGTCTAATGAAGAGATTATATACTCAGGTGTACGTAGGATTAAGGCAACAAACAAGGAAAGATTATTCACCCAGTCACTAGCAACAGCATAAATTCTTTATTAGTCATAGGCTCAAGTAGGAAAGGGATGATGGTAAATGAAAACTGAGAAGAGTTTTTGATTTGAAAGAAGGTGTCCTCAAAGCAATTATGGCAACAGGTAGAAAATTGATGCCACTATTCAAACACGCACAGGTGTGGAAAAAATGAAGAACATAATTCCCCCAACCTTTTGTCCAACATAACGATCTCCTGCTAGCATTTTGCATTACCTGACTCCAACTAGAAGACAGGAAGAAAGGTATCCCAAATAATTCAATCAAACAAATTAGCCTCATATAACACAGAGAAGGGCGAAAACGGTAGAGTGTTTCTGAAGTGGCAGATAGAGGAAAAACTGTTTACTCTTCTATCAGACTCCATTACTTCAAAAATAATAGTTGTGTTTCCACTGTTTACCTTTTACTTCACAAGATTGGGAACTGTTGTATAAATAAATATAATTCCAGACCCCAAATAATAGTATATCCACACTTTTTGTCATCCTTTTCTATAGCTTTATCTTGTTTATATGCACAAGACTAGATTTCTGCTTTGTTTTCTACATATTATGTTCCTGTTTTGAACCATGGGGCTGGTAACCAATTTCCCTACTCCCCTATCCATAAAATGGCACCATTTATTAATGATTATCAAAACAGAGATATTTTTTCAGATCCAGATAACTTATGCAAGGCCAAATTGACATATTAAGTTGGTGATAAAGTGACTGTGGTTTTTGCCACTAAAAGTAATGGCAAAAACCGCAATAACATTTGCACCAACCTAATATTTTTCTGTGATTTAAGCTAGAAAGAAAGAGAATAAAAAAAGAGAGAAAGAACAGGAAGAAAGGAGAGAGGGAGGGAGGGAAGGAAGGAAGGAAGGATGGAAGGAAGGAGAAAGAGGAAAGAAAAAGAAAGAAAGAAAGAAAAGAGGGAAGGAAGGAAGGAAAGAAAGAAAAAGTGAATAAGGAGAAGAAAATGAGAAAGGGACAGGAAAGGAAAGGGAAGGGAAGGGAAGGAAGGAAAGAAAGAAAAAGGGAAAAAAGGAGAAATACATCTAAATCTTTAAAAAAAGTCTATTTAGGCTCAGGGGTACATGTGCAGGTTTGTTATATAGGTAAACTCAAGTCACAGGGGTTTGTTGTACAGATTATTTCATCACCCAGTTACTAGGCCTAGTGCCCAACAGATATTTTTTTCTGATCTTCTCCCTCTTCTTACCTTCCACCCTCAAGTAGGCCGTAGTGTCCATTATTCTCCTGTTTGTGCCCATATGTTCCTATCATTCAGCTCCCACTTATAAGTGAGAACCTGTAGTATTTGGTTTTCTGTTTCTGCGTTAGTTTGCTAGAAACAATGGCTTCAGCTGCATCCATGTTCTTGCAAAGAACACGATTTTATCTTTTTAATGGCTGCACAGTATTCCCTGGTGTATATGTACCACATTTTGCTTACATGTGGCCAGAAAGCATATGAAAAAAGTTCAATATAACTGATAGAGTAATGGAAATCGAAACCACATGAGATATCAACTCAGAACAGTCAGAATGGTTTTATTAAAAAGTCATAAAATAACAGATTCTGGAAATGTAGCAGAGAAAATGAAATGCATATACAGTGTTAGTAGGAGTGTAAATTAGTTCAACCATTGTGGAAAGCAGTGTGGCGATTCCTCAAAGAGCTAAAAACAGAACTGTCATTCAATCCAGAAATCCTATTGCTGGTTATATACCCAAAGGAATAGAAATCACTCTACCATAAAGACACATGCATGCATATGTTCATTGTAGCACTACCCACAATGGCAAATACATGAAATAAACTTAAATGCCCATCAATGGCAAATTGGATAAAGAAAGTGTGGAACACATACACATCTAAATTTTAATTAATCTTAAACTCCGTCACTCAAATCTGTTTCTTTGTGCATCCTCCATCTCAATGAATGTCATCACTTTTCTCCTAGTTTCCAGCTTGATATCTATTTTACCATTAATTTCTTTCTGTCATGCTCTTTAACCTATGTCTAGTTAGTCTCAATATCATGTTAATTTGACCAGGTAAATAGCTGTCAATCTGCCCTTAATCTTGATTCACCATTGCTAGGTAAATTTCTGCCTTTCTTAATTCACAACTTCATTATTATAATAGTTTCCTTAATGCAGCACTCTGCCCACACACCTTTCCTATCCAATTTGTTCCTCCCAGGGTGTTATGTAAGTGATTTGTTCAAAACACAAATTTTGTCCTACTGTTTTCTTTTAAAAATCATCCAGTTGTTTCCATATTGACACACAATAGCCTTCATAATCCAGCCCCTGCCTGTGTATGAAGCTGCTTCACATGACTCTCCTTCCCAGGGTAACTAATGGTCCAGCAATATTTGTAGCTCATTGGATACCATTGTTTCTTCAATATGTAATAATACTCAATTCTTTTTTCTTAACTTAACTACCAGTTTCTGAATTGAAAGTCAATCTTCTCTCACCCTTTGTTGTTACTTATTAGCTACCTCCATAATTACTTTGCTTGCTTCTATCATATTGTCTTATTATTTTCCATTTCCACTAGCCTATAAATTTCATGGGTATAATAATTGGCTTTAGTTATGTTTTGAGGTTTACATCTCTAGTACCCAACACAGGGTCTGGAGACTTGAAGAAGTCAAAAGGATATTTAATATACAGGTGAGTGAATGGTTGAATCTTTGTAATTAAAAGTATATTCCTAGATAAGGATTACTCACTTGATTCTTCTGACCTAAAGATGTCCCCAAATTGTGGCCTGCTGGTGAAATTTAATCCCATGGAGCCAAACAGTAATACCTTTTTGTTTTCTCTATTATAATGATGATTCCTGACTGGTGTGAAAATACTCCTTAGCCAGTCTCTTGTCAGCAGGTTAATAACTCTTTGTCTTCCTTCTGCCCCAATGCATTGGTGTCTAGTCAAAGCTCTTTACAGTTTCCTTTCTCCAACTCTAATGCATTGCTCAAATATCGATATGGGCTGATCTCCAAGTCATGGATTTTAATCATTTTTTAACATGATGTTGGCCCAACATATTTGGAAATTCTCATTTGGATTTATTTTCGGAGAAAATAAATACTGTGTTACATATTCTCAGTGATTGCAGAACTTTCTCCCTCAAAAATATATTTCCTTCAAAATTACTAAAAACCATTCAGAATCAGCCATTATTCATGATGATACCACATAGATATCTGAAAAGTATAAAACAAAAATTAATAAATATGCAAGTATCTAGCATTAAAAAAACAATTATAAAATAGCATTGACTTTTTATAAAAGTATTTTTTGCCATTGAGTTATAAAACATAGTTCTGAGTGGAGGCTCTCTAGGATTGCTTCCTTTTCGTATAAGGAAACCAGTCCTATAGGATCAGTGCCCCATCCTATGACCTCATTTAACCATTATTACCTCTCGTAAAGGTCCTATCTCCAAATACAGTCACATTGCGGGTTAGGGCTTCAACATATGAATTTGGAAGTGCGTGGATAGGGGACACACAATTCCGTTCACAGCATCTCTTAATCAAAGATTGTAGTGTAAAACTAGATATGATAGAAGTGGTTTCAGGAAAGGAGGCATGTATGCTTATATAAAGACTATTCAAAGTCTTTAGGGAAAAAAAGTGCAGAGATGAAGGCTCTAACATTATAGTAGACAATGAAAGGATATTAACTTCCATCTTCAAAATCTTATTTGTACAGCCTGAATATGAAAATACAACTTAGCAAAAAATGACAGATGAGGTCTGAAAAAATAAAGCAGAGTACATTAAACATCAATTAAAAATCATAATGAAGAACTAAATTCCAGCAAATTTTTTTTCTCTGATAACACATTTCTCAGCATTATGAAAGGAAAATTTAGTTGTCCATTTTTAGTCATAAAATCTGTCAAAATTGACCTGTAATAGGCTTTACAAGTTTATTGCGTAACTGATAATGTTTATGTAAACATAATCTAAACAAAGTGACATTCAAAGAAGGTGACAAGAGAAAAATCAATCTTTATCATTTTGGAAATTCTTAGTGTGAGCAAAAAGATCCAGAGCACTTGAATATGCATAAGGATTTTGAATATGCATAACTGTTATAACCAGAGAACTTTGTTGACCCTTAGCTGTAGAGTCACAAGAAAGTCAAAAGCAACAGCATTCTGTTAAGAAAAACTTTATTGCATAATGTCCTCGAAAATAATAACTGAAAGCCCGATTTATGCAAAATTACCACTTGAGTAATTTTCTAGGAATAAAATTATTCTCTGGTTTTGAATAAATGTTAAATGTTTCAAGTTCTTGTAGCATTATTTACTACTTTTATAAATAAATAATATTAAATTTGTATCTTTCTGTTATTGCACACAAAATTTGCTAGTGTACTTTCAAAATCTATTTGATATGGACTGAATTGAACCATCCTACTGACTCTCTTTCTACATTTTATTTTTCTTGATACACTTTCTCTGCTACACCTCTAAATATAGGTGTATACTAAGGCTTGGCTATAGAAAATATTCTCCCTATATATTCTTTCTCTGATATTTTCTCCTGGGTAAAATACATTAAATGCCATTGATGTGTTTTCTTCTCCTAATTGTTTACTCTAAGTGCTGAACTCTCCCATGAATTTCAAACATATATATTCAATTGCTTACTCTATATATCCAAGTTTTGAATGTAGCAACTGTTCTTTGCAACTGAGATGGCAAATAACATTTTAAACAACATGAAAAAGTTAACTCCAGAGTTTCCACCCAAACCCACCTTTTACCTCATCATAATATATAATGTGGTTACCTGGTTACTATTAGTAATATTTTATGTTCTAGATAAACTATTTATGACAAGATAAGCAAGAATTATGCTTATCTTTTTCAGCACAACATTTCTATCTAGAAAAATTTGGGTGCCCAATAATATGGGTTTGATAAATTAATAGAAAATGAAGACATGGAAGTTGCATAGTATATGCAATTTATTTTTAAAAAGAGGCAGTCATCATCTAGAGCTAAAACTAAAATACCATTAAAATTATTTATAATTGGGAGAGCTATGCCACATATATGAAGATGCTGTGAACAAGGGAAACAAGCATTGGTTTCAAATAAAACCCTTCAATCGAAAGTCAAAGATACAAGTGGTCTGATGCATACCATTGATTTATGATTCAGCTACTTATAACATATGCTACTCTTTTTAGAGTGCTCTACTTTAGGAAGCAGGAATATTGTATTTAACAATGCTGAATGATTCTCCTAGGCATACAGGGGGGAACATCTAGTTACATACCATATTGTCAGGCTCAAATAGTCTTTAATTATTCAGATTTATCTTAGGTATAAATGTTATGCTGAACAATTACAAAGCTCTGATTGGGGATTCTGTTGATCTGACATTGAATAAAAGTTGCACTTATACATTTATTTAGGAAAATAAATGTAACATGATGTGTTCTAGAACTTAGAAGTTAGAAAAGTGAAAATGACATACTACATTGAGAATTTTGGCTTTAGAACACATGCGGACCTTTAGTCAATACTTCCTGTTATTCTCCTATTTGTTCTGAATGAGGTTAATAACTTCTGTTCAATAAGTGATAAACTAGCTATTGTTTGCCTACGCTTTAGAATGTAGAACAAATATTTAGTTCTCTTAGAGAGAAAATAAAATTGTTAATTTAACAAAGAAAAAATGTATGTAAGAAAATTAAGTTTACTATACTTTTTTTTTTTTTTTTTTTTTTGAGACGGAGTCTCGCTCTGTCGCCCAGGCTGGAGTGCAGTGGCGCAATCTCGGCTCACTGCAAGCTCCGCCTCCCGGGTTCACGCCATTCTCCTGCCTCAGCCTCTCCGAGTAGCTGGGACTACAGGCGCCCGCCACCGCGCCCGGCTAATTTTTTGTATTTTTAGTAGAGACGGGGTTTCACCGTGGTCTCGATCTCCTGACCTCGTGATCCGCCCGCCTCGGCCTCCCAAAGTGCTGGGATTACAAGCGTGAGCCACCGCGCCCGGCCTAAGTTTACTATACTTTTGATATGGAGAAAAAATGAGTCTTCTTGTACACACTCAGGTGTATAGCAGAGAAGCTATTTAGTCGCCAGGAATTAAATACCTAAATGTAAATACTTCTGAAAAATTGCAAATGTATTAGTTGACATTTGGGAAAAGACTTTCTGTGCCTTGTTTCCAATTTTAGGCATAAAGTATTCAGTGTTTCACTATTACCTGTGATGTTACCTGTAGATTTTTCATAGATGCCCTTTATCAGATTGTTGGACTTCCTTTCTGTTCGTAGTTTGCTGAGAAAATTAGAGTCTTTGTCAAATCCTTTTTTATCTGCAACTATTTAATCTTATAATTTTGTTAATTACTCACTTAATACACTGAATTATGTTGACTGATTCTTGAATGTTACATTGGCTTTTGATTTAATTTGGTTGTAGTATCTTATATTGTTTATGTATCACAGGCCTTTGTTAATATTTTATGAAGTATTTATTTCACTTATGTTCATGAGAGGTTTTAATTTGTAATTTTGTTCCTAAAATGTCTTATCAAGTGTAAAGCAGGTTTATGTCAGTCTCATAAAACCACTTATATAAAACTGGTTCTATTTGTTCCATAATTTTAAACATGTTTTATTGATGCATAATAATTGGACATATTTATGGGCTATTTTCGACATATGTGTACAATATTTTGACACATGTAATACAACATGTAATGATCAAATCATGGTATATAAGATATCCATCATCTCAAACAATTTTTTTTTTATTATTTGCTTGTTGAGAACATTTCAAATATTCTCCTTTACCTATTTAAAAATATACAATATATTGTTGTTAAATATAGTCACTCTAAATTTTTAATTAAATTTACCAGTTAGGCCATATGGGCTAGAAGTTTCTTTGTGAGTGGTACGTTTTCTACTAATAATAATAATTCTGTAATAATAGTATTTAAACTCATCAAATTCGGCTCTTACATATTGCTTTCTGTGTCAGTTTTGATGAGTTATGTTTATTCATCAATCCATCCATTTTATCAAAATCATCAATTATTTGTCATAAAGTTTTTCATATTGTCTTCTTATCACTTAATATCTGTAGTATTTGTAGTGATGTTTTTTCTTTCCTTCTTGATATCTGTCATTTTTGTTTTCTCTGGTTTTTATACTTGACTGGATTTTTGTTAGGAGATAATTACTTTTATTAATCTATCCAGGGAACTGATGTATCATCTTCTTTTCTCTGTCTGTTGTACATTTTATTGATATCCACTGTTACTTTCATTCATTCATTTTTTCCATTTACCTACATTGAGTTTTGTTCCTTGTTATCTAGAGTTATAAGGTAGAAACTAAGATCATTGATTTTATACTTTTACTATAGAAGCATTTAATCCTAAATATGTCCCCTCTAAGTTGTGCTTCAGTTTTGACAGTTACTTTCGCTGTCAAAGAAATTCTGACAGTTTTATTCTTCTAACACATTAAAAATAACATTCCATGGTCTTCTGTCTTTCATTGTTTATGATAAGAAAGCAACTGTCAGTCTTAGCATTTACTCAATATATGGAATGTATGTTTTATTCTTTGGCTGTTTTAAAGATACTTTTCTGTTTCAGTATTTACCCTTGATGTTCTTAAGTGTATTTTACTGTGGTGGTTGTTGTTTTGTTTTGTTTTGACTTTTTTTTTTTTAATTCAGCTTTCTATATTACCTATATTATAGGTAATTTGTCATTACCTATCCAAGTATTTCTTCCATCTCACTCCTCTTCCTTTTCTTAATGTTATTGTAGACTGTTTGGTATTGTTCTATGAACCTCAAATTCTTTGTTTCTTTTTTTACTATTTATTTTTATTGTTTCATTTTTGACAATTTCTATTAACCCTTCTTCATGTTCATGAGTCTGTTCTCTGCTGTATGCAAAAAGCTTTTAAGAACCTCAAGTGAATTTGTCATCTCCAATATTACATTTTATTTGTAGCATTTTCAGTTGGCTCAATTTTTAAATTTTTTATCACTGTACTGATACTGTTCTTTGGTTATGCATTTTTAATTCCTTAACATATTTATCATAGTTATTTTAAAGTTCTTTTTGATAATACCTACATACTGCCTATCCTTTAGTCTGCTTTTATTGAATTCTCCTTCTCTTGACCATGGGTAACTTTATCTTGCTTCTTTGTTTGCTATACAATGTGTATTAGTAAACATTAAGAATTGATATGAATAATATTTATATCCAGAACACAAATCACCTCCACTGCTCTACATCCACTAATCTGAATTGAGCTGAAGTTGAAATTAGACTCTATTTCCTTTTCAGATCATAATTTTCAGGTGAGATCTGCACTGTCACTTGAGCATGCCTTGATATCTGAGTACCAGGGAGACTGCAGACATTTTTTTCCTCTCCAGCCCAGCAGCTCAATTTCTCATTCATGAGATATTTTGTTTTGCTTTGCATAGCTTTCCAGTTTTGGGGATTGACATGGATTTGTTTGTTCATTTCAATCCTGGCATTATAGACATCGGGGATCTCTCTACCCTGCTGCATTACCTCCAACCTTTGAAGAATCTCTGCAATATATTCACTGAAGATATAGAGAGCTTCACAGTGATTTCTCTCAGCTCTCGTACAGCCAGATTTCAGAGCCAGCAGCCAGAAACCACTGGCTTGCACAGTAAAGGTCTCGAATTTGTGAGATAAATTCCTTTCAGCCCTCTGGCCCTGATATCTCCCACTGGGTAATGCGTAATTCAGTAGATATTCTCTCAGTTCACCTTTTTACCCCAGCCTTTTGTGAACTATTCCTACGCAGTTTGAGATGTTCTTTGGGAAAAGGCTGATGATGGGTACAAATTCTTTCTGTGACTGGAGGTCTTGGTAATTTTCATCTGTTACACTGGCTTACACCAGAACATTAAGGTTTATTAAAGTTTTGACTTGTTTTTCTTACCAGTATTTATTCCAAATTCTTCCTTCATGCCTTTTTGTCAGAGATTAAAACATCTTTGTGTACCTTGTTTTCTAGGAATTTCTTTCTCTATATTTTAATTAATTTAGGTTTATTAGAATCTTCAACTATCTCATGAGGGAAAAATATAGTACTATAGTCTGGCTTGTTTCAGTAGTTAAGATTGGAAGTATAAATCACGAGATTTTCTATGTTCTATTTAAAAGTAAAATCAAGTTTGGGTGTTTTTCTTTTTGTTTTTTACTGAAAACATAATTATAAGTTAGCCATTAGTTTTAAAACACAAATTGGTTTGTTTTGATGATCTGAGTAACAGAATGTTAAGGTGTTCTTTAAATTACTCAATTTTAAGCAAGTTTCTTTTAGTCAAGTAACTATTGGACATCCACTTTCTAGTTAGTCCCCATATAATAGTAAGCATTTACTGTAAAGTAAACTGTATCAAATATGTATTAAAAAAAAGAAATCCAGAGTGAAGAATACTGTTTTTTCTCACTAAAACAAAACAAAACAAAACAAAAATTATAAATCTTCCAAGACATTTCCCATACAGCAGAACCCAGATGTACTCATGGAAATATACAATGATAATCCCGCTTTTCTTTTTTTTTGTGATGGAGTCTCACTCTTTCACCCAGGCTAAAGTGCAGTGGAGCAATGTTTGCTCACTGCAGCCTCTGCCTCAACTGCCTCAACTGCATTCAAGCAGTTCTCCTTCCTCAGCCTCCCAAGTAGCTGGGACTATAGGCAGGCACCACGGTGCCCGGCTAATTTTTGTATTTTTAGTAGAGATGGGTTTTCACCATGTTGGCCAGGCTGGTTTTGAACTCCTGACCTCAGATGATTCGCCCACCTCGGCCTCTCAAAGTACTGCGATTACAAGCATGAGCAACCATGCCAGGCCGATAACGCTACATTCAAAAAAAAAAAAAAAAAAAAAAAAACTTGCAACCAGCTTTTGAATACTATGGCATTATAATATTTTTATTCATATTCCATTTTATACACAAATTTCCAAAAACACTGTGATTATACGTGGGCCACATATATCATCTGTTTTTTCAAGCATATTTTCACCAATCTCTAGTCTAGTCATAACACTCACTATTTCAATGTTTTCTCTCTTAGCACTTTTGTTTTTTACTAAAATAACATTTCTTCCAAAAATAGTAAATCACGAAAAAGAAAAAATGGTGAAAGATCCTGCAGAGTATAGATTAGATAAGGAAAAAGAAAATTGTCCATCACACTTGTTTATTAAAAATAAATGAATACACAATCAAAGAAGCTCATATTTAAAAGACAAAACAGAAAGAGAGGAAGAATGTGGGAGAGAGGATAGAATATATAGCAAAATTATTGTAGCATTAAATTCAAAAATGGTACAATAGCTAAACAGAAAATTTAAATTTCAGTTAGTTACCTCATGATTTATCTGTGTCCACTATGGACATGACTTTGAGTGAAATTAGATATTGGGTAAGTGTTGTTAATAATTTGGGACTTTACCATTAGACCAGCTTTTTCTATTCTGATATATTATGACAACAAATGCCACTGTAAATATCTATCAATAACAATCTGAGTTTTAGACATTCAGAAATCATGTTTTTATACACACATGATTAAAAATTGAAAAATATATATTTAAATATTTGCTATTTGCAGTTATATGATATTAATAATAAAATGAATTAAATGGAATTAACAAACTGAAAGGGAGGGAAAACAAAAGTAGTCAACACTATGTCATTAAAATTGAAAAAATATTTGTGTTTTCTACCCATTTAATTGGAAAAATAAAAATAAATACCTATGTTTGCATTTAAAGTACAAATAACAAATAGTGTTTTGGACCAAAGCACAATCAAATTGGAAATCAAAGCTGAGAAATTTACTCAAAATCATACAATTACATGGATATTGAATAACCTGCTCCTGAATGATTTGTGTAAATAATGAAAGTAAGGCAGAAATCAACAATTTCTTTGAAACGAATGAGAACAAAGATACACCATACCAGAATCTCTAGGACACAGATAAAGCACTGTTAACAGGGAAATTTATAGTATTAAGTGCCCACATCAAAAAAATAGATCTCAAGTCACAACCTAACATCACCACTAAAATAATTAGAGAACCAAGAGCAAACAAATCTCAAAGCTAGCAGAAGACAAGAAGTAACCAAAATCAGAGCTGAACTGAAGGAGAGAGAAACACAAAAACCGTTCAAAAGATAAACAAATCCAGGAGCTGGCATTTGAAAAATTTAATAAAATATATATACCACTACTCAGACTAATAAAGAAGAAAAGAGAGAAGATTCAAATAAACACAATCAGAAATGGTAAGTGGGATATTACCACTGACCTCACAAAAATACAAACAGTCATCAGAGAATATTATAAAAATCTCTATGAACATAAAGTAGAAAATCTAGGATAAATGAATAAGTTCCTGGACACATACGCCCTCTCAAGACTGAATCAGGAAGAAATTGAATCCCTGAACAGACCAATAGCAAGTTTTGAAATTGAGGCAGTAGTAAATAACCTACCAAGCAACAAAAGCCCAGCACTAGACAAATTCACAGCTGTATTCTACCAGTTGTAAAAAGAAGAGCTGGCACCATTTCTAATTAAACTATTCTCCAAAATTAAAAAGGGGTGACTCCCCCCTAACTCATTCTATGAGGCCAGCATCATCCTGGCAGAAATACAATACAAAATGAAAATTTCTGGCCAATATCGTTGATGAACATCGATGCAAAAATCCTCAAGAAAATACAAAACAAATACAGCAGCACATCAAAAAGCTTATTCTCCATGAACAAGTAGGCTTCATCCCTGGGATGCAAGGTTGGGTCAACATACACAAATTAATAAACATGATTCATCACATAATCAGAACTAAAGACAAAGCCACATGATTATTTCAATAGATGCAGAAAAGTCTTTCAATAAAGTTCAACGTCCCTTTATGTTAAAAACTCTCAATAAGCTATGTATTAAAGAAAAATACCTCAAAATATTAAGAGCCATATATGATAAACCCACAGCCAGCATCATACAGAATGGACAAAACTTGTAAGCATTCCCCTTGAAAACCGGCACAAGACAAGGATGCCCTCTCTCACCATCTTATTCAACATAGTATTGGAAGTTCTGTCCAGGGCATTCAAACAAGAGAGACAATAATAAACAATAAAATAATAATAAAAGACATTCAAATAGGGAGAGAAGTCAAACTATTCCTGTTTGCAGATGACATGATCCTATATCTAGAAAACCCCATCATCTCAGCCTAAATCTTCTTAAGCTCGTGAGCAACTTCAGCCAAGTTTTGTATCTCAGGATACAAAATCAATGTGCGCAAATCACTAGCATTCCTATACACCAACAACAGTCAAGCTGAGAGCCAAATCACAAACAAACTACCATTCCACAATTGCCACAAAAAGAATAAAATGCCTAGGAATACTGCTAACTAGGGAGATGAAAGATCTCCATAAGGAGAACTATAAACCACTGCTCAAATAAATCAGAGAGGACACAAACAAATGGAAAAACATTCCATGCTCATGGGTAGGAAGAATCAATGTTGTTAAAATGGCCATACTGCCCAAAGCAATTTATAGATTCCATGCTATTCCCATTAAACTACCATTAACAGTCTTCACAGAACCAGAAAAAACTATTTTAAAATTTATATGAAACCATAAAAGATCCCAAATAGCCAAGACAATCCTAAGCAAAAAGAAGAAAGCTGGAAGTATCACACTACCCAACTTTAAACTATACCACAGGGCTATGGTAATCAAAACAGCATGATACACAGACAAGAACAGACAAATGAAACAGTATAGAGAACCCAGAAATAAGACCTCACACCTACAACTATCTGATATTTACAAACCTTGCAAAGCAATGGAGAAGGGATTCCCTATTCAATAAATGTTGCTGGGATAGCTGGCTAGCCATATGCAGATGATTGAAAGTGAACCCCTTCCTTACACCATATACAAAAATTAACTCAAGATAGATTAAGACTTAAATATAAAACCTAAAACTGTGAACATCCTGGAAGACAACCTAGGCAATAGGTTTGTGCACTCAGAACAAACTTCACGCAAATAAAGCAATTGTAACAAAAACAAAAATTGACAAATGAGATCTAATTAAACTCAAGTGCTTCTGCACAGCAAAGGAAACTATCAACAGAGGAAACAGACAACCTACAGAATGGGAGAAAATTTTTGCAAACTATGCGTCTGGCAAAGGTCTAATATCCAGCATCTATAAGGAATTTAATAAATTTAGAAGATAAAAACAAACAATCGCATTAAAAAGTGGGCAAAGTACATGAACAGACACTTCCCAAAAGACACGCATGCAGCCAACAATCATATCAACATCACAGATCATTAGAGAAATGCACATGAAAGCAGTAATGAGATACCATCTCATGTCAGTCAGAATGGCTATTACTAAAAAGTCAAAAAATAACAGATACTAGCTGAGTTGTGGAGAAAAAGGAATGCTTATATACTGTTGGTCAGAGTGTAAATTAGTTCAACCATTGTGGAAGACACTGGGGCAGTTCCTCGAAGACCTAAAGACAGAAATATCATTTGACCCAGTGATTTCATTATTGGGTATATACTCAAAGGAATATACATCATTCTATTATAAAGACACATGCACGTTTATGTTCATTGCAGCACTATTCACAATGGCAATGACGTGGAATCCACCTGAATATCCATTAAGTATGGACTAGATAAAGAAAATATGGTACATATACACCATGGAATACTATGCAGCCATAAAAAAGAGATATATCCTTTGCAGGGACATGGATGCAGCTGGAGGCCATTATTCTTAGCAAACAGGAATGGAAAACCAAATACCACATGTCCTCAGTTATTAGTGGGAGCTAAATGAAGAGACCCAGTGGACACATAGAGGGGAACAACACACACCTGGGCCTACTGGAGGGTAGAGTGTGGGAGGAAAGAGAGGATCAGGAAAAATAACTAATGGGTACTAGCCTTGATACCTGAGTGATGAAATAATCTGTACAAGAAATCTCCATAACACGTTTACCTATATAACAAACATGCACATGCACCCCTGAACTTAAAATAAAAGATAAAAATATCAATATCTACGTTTGTATTAAAAGTACAAATATATATATAAATGATAACGTATCAAATTTTTCACATCTTCTCCCCTGCATAACTATATCTCTCTTACTTGAAGTGATTTTTAAAATACTGATATTTTCATGTGAGAATGCTAGCTAAACGTTTCCTCACTTAACCTAGTTCTGAAAACAAACAAACAAAAAACTATGAGAAAGGGAGCATTGTCGCAGTTTGCTTGGTTAGAAATAGGAATTAACAGCCTGGACAACATGGAGAAATCCCGTCTCTACAGAAAAGAAAACAAACAAACAGAAACTTAACCAGGCCTTGTGGCACATGCCTGTAGTCCCAGCTACTCCGAAAGCTGGAGGGAGGTGGGAGAATCACCTGAGCCTGGGATGTTGAGGCTACAATTAGCCTTGATCGCACCACTGCATGGCTGCTGGGGCAACAGAGTGAGACTGTATCTCAAAAAAAAAAAAAAAAAAAAAAAAAAAAAAAAAAAAAAAAAAAAGGAGAAAGAAAGAAAAAGGAAAGAAATCGGAATTAATTAAAATTTTAATAGATTCTCCTTTTGTTTGTACTTTTGAGACAAGAAAGGGTGAATGCAAAGATAAACATTTAGATGCTCCTCACTCCCTAATTATTCTGCATGTGCCTCATAGCAATCTGTTCCTTAAAACCCAGGGGACTTAATGAGAATGTTTTTCTGATTAGAAAACAAATACTTACAATCTACAACTTTTGGAATAAACTCTACTACACATTTTCAAGGTACTCTAGAGAAAGGGAAAACTTTACCAACAATACTTAGAAGAACTAGAATCCTAAACTGTTTTTTTATTGCTTGCCAGCCATAGTCAACTGAATTCATATGTAATTACTGTAAAATATTAGTGAGATATTATATTCTTTCTAAACATAAGTTATACCAATTCTAACTAGCCACATTTCAAGGCCTGAGCCACCTCAACAGTTACATGTGGGTAGTGGATATTATGTTTAACAGTGCACTTCTAGTCTCCTAATTCCAAAAACATAGAATAAGTGCAGTATAAACTGTAAGTTAAATTCTAACTATATTTAGTTTCTGAATTTTGGAATTTGTTGATGGAGAATGTTAACAAGTAGTCCAAATATGACAAATATTTTCAGAGATTAAGTATAACATGGTGATATGGAAGCATAAACAAGCTTTTCTTTATAGTGACAAGATACCTAGTTTTTGAAAGTGCTTCTTTGATTTGACAAAGTTTAAAAATAAATGTTAAGGCTGGGCGTGGTGGCTCATGCCCGTAATCCCAGCACTTTGGGAGGCCGAGGAGGGCGGATCACCTGAGGTTGGGAGTTTGAGACCGGCCTGACCAACATGGAGAAACCCTGTCTCTACTAAAAATACAAAAAATAATTAGCCGGGCATGGTGGTGCATGCCTGTAATCCCAGTTACTTGGGAGGCTGAGGCAGGAGAATTGCTTGAACCCAGGAGGCAGAGGTTGCGGTGAGCTAAGATTGTGCCATTGCACTCCAGGCTGGGCAACAAGAGTGAAACTTCGTCTAATAAATAAATAAATAAATAAATAAATAAATAAATAAATGTATGTTAAAAAAGACCTGAAAGTTATTCAAACATTTTGAAATCTTTCAAGTAATTTGAATACGGTATTTTTCAAATGTTAGCAAACTTAGAACTGCCTAAGAAGGCTTATTAAAATGCATCTGCCAGCTATGCTCACAGAAATTCTGATCTAGTAGGACTTCTGTGGATATGAGAAATTGTATTCGTATATAAACATCCCCATTGTTTCTGGTGTAAGTGGCTCACATATTACACTTTGATTACACTTTGAGAAACACCATGCTAGTGTCTACAATGACTTAATTATACACTCAGTCTGTTTTGTATTGTTTTGGGTCTACATTAACATGTTAAGAAATAAAATATTAGGAAAATTTTCTCTGGGTTATCTGTATATCAATGGGATATCTATCTTTTAATCAATTAATTTATTTACTTTTGCATTTTGCCATAAAAATTATCAACATGAGTTTCATTTTCAGTATTTTTCAGTGGTTCATTTTCTCTAAATATTTTTTATTCATTTTATGCTGTTTATATTTTATATTAATAGTATCTCGTTGAATTTGTCTGAGTATATTAATTAGAGCTTTTTAAAAATACTTTATGTTTCCTCTAATTTCAGCTTTTGGGGCTATTTGTCTCCCGTTTTGACATCTATTTGACACATGTATGAAAATCTTCATGGACCATTATATCTACTTTATAAAAATTATCACACATCAGCCTCAAGTTGTCTCTACTGACTACCAATCCCTATTTTAGAACCAAAGAATATTCCCCTTTCTTTTTTGCATTCATCTGCCCTCTGACATTTTGGCAGATGCTTTATTGTTTGAAGTTGCTAATTCTGTTCAATAGCTCATCCATTGTTTTAGATCTCTAAAATAATTTATACACCTCAGTTTTCCAACTTTTATCTGGCACAAACAAAGGCAACTTTTTATATGAACAATTTATGATCACTCAAGATTTAAGTTGGAGTGTGAGAGTGATTTTAAGTGGAGCACAATGAGTGTTTTTTTCAATAGGGTCTTCACTGAAGTACAACTTTAATGTTTGACCTAAAGTTACCATTTTTTTTTCCACCTTGGAGATACATCAAAGCCCTCAAAAGGTCACTATTCTAGTTGCTACTGAGAAGTCATGTAGTTAGGTCCTTGGACAGTGCTGTTAACCCACAATTCCTTCTTCTATGCCTACAAAGTAAAATTAATACACTTGAAGATGTTATAATATTAATATCTGTAATTTTTAATAAGAGTTATTTTATATAGTTTTTTTTTTGCTTCCATTGCTACACAAGCAAAATAGCATAGTAATATTTTTGGATAACTGCATTGTTAGAAATATGCACTGAAGCCAAGGCACGGAAACAATTATCTAAGTGTATGCAAATAGCACTAAAGTACTAGCTACTGAGGCATTAACCTATTAATGCATAAATCTAAACATAAAATGCCAGAAACGTTATTCCATAGTAGACTATTTTAGAAAAAGCAAGCTGTTGACTGAAGAAATATATCTACTTTCTCTAAGTGTAGCAAAATCAACTTTAGTGCACATTAAATGGCTACAGAACAGATTATCACACTGTTTCGGAATAAATACATGAATGAATACATGGTCCTTTTGCAGCAGTTATTTGTTATATAACCGCTCCTAGGACAATTTTTGCAATCTGAATATGCATCAGATTAGGAATTGGGCTCTGGAATTTTTGGTAAAGTAAGTAAATGGACACTTTGGGGCTCAATGAGAGAAGGTAGGGGAGGTACAGATAAAGAAAATTTACAGATAATATAATATGTTTGAAGTAGCGAAGATATGTGAAAATCACCACATAGTTTATCACATGATAATGCAGAATTTTTATTTCAGAAAGAAAACTGTATAATGAGCAATATGGATAATCCCTAAACCACAGCCATAATGGGGAAGTTTCAAAGAGAAAGAATGTTGTTGCAATTAATATTGCCGTGTATGATAAAGCTTAATAGGGTGTCTGATATGTAAGAACATTGAAATGATTTTTTAAAGCATTCACATTTTAACAGTTCTGTTTTCAAATACTTTTGTGCATGGTCTTAAAAAAACTATTGAAATCCTATTCAGGTTGTAAGTTGTGTGGAGTAACATTATGAGTTGAATAAGAAGATGCTGTATAATATTTGACTTTTGACTTACTTGTCTCTTCTAGAAACATATTCCTGTAAGAATAAGTTTATTAGAAAGTAATTTTTAAAATATTGGGGCATCTAATTATAGAAAGATCAGTTAGATATGTTTTCCCTATTCCTTTAACTAAGTATAACCCCAAATCCTGGATATTATATATAAAAGAAACATAGGAAGAAAGAAAGAAAGGTGGGGAGAAGAAGGAAGATTGGGTGAGGATCAGAACCCAACTATGGATCCTAAACTTTTTGACACCACTCCTACAGGGAAAGGGTGAGGAATTTTCCTGATTTCAGTTAGCTCCAGGTGGAATGTCTGGCTCTCTACTTGCTGTATTGAACCCAGGGTTGGGTCCTCATTATGGGTGGGGATCAGAGTTTCAGCTCAGTTCAAGACTTACACTGATACCCTACCACTTGAGAAAAACAGGAGTGCCTGTCACATGGGGATGTGACCAGGAAAAAATTTGATGAAGTTCCCTGGATTTCTTTTGCTTCATTTATCCCAGAAGACAGCAACCTAGAAACAATGGACACATACACATATGCACATTTACACGCACGCACGCATGCATGCATACATTCAACAGCAAAAGCCTGCTCTCTCTAATCAAATCAGCTGGAAAGAGGCAGCTTCACAGACCAGAAAACTTTTACACAATGAACACTTTTCTTCAAATAAACAACACAGAGAAAACAGAGGTCCTACACCCACCTATACTAGTGAGCCTAGATGTCCAAACTCATCAAGCTGCAACTAAGCACTCCAACCACATCAAGCCCTCAACAACTCTACTGAGGTGCCCATAGCAGAAGTTTTGTGCCATACATCTGGTCCAGTCGCAACCTTGCATGGAGCTGCCCACCCCGCTGCAGAAGCCAGCATGGCCGGTTGTGCGCAGTGCCCGGACCCTGCCCTTGCTCGCCCAAACACCTTTCACCTCTCCCTTGGCAGGTGTGGGATCCAGGCTGGAAACTCAAGCCAAGCACAGCCTGCTGGGCCAAGTGGGCAAAATGAGCCCAGCAGGCGCATGCAATACTAAGGCAGAAGGCGCTATGGGCCACATAGGTTTCTGGCTGATGAAGCAACACTCCAAGGATCCTGTGACATTTTCAGTCATCACTATCCAATGGTTACAAGGCTACCCATCACTGACCTCCACCGAATGTGTGGTGGAAGTCACATGTGGGAGAAGTAATTTGGCACTCCTAGTTTTTTCAGTCAGCGAAGTATCAGTGTAAATTTATAAGGGAGCTGGAACTGATCCCCTCACTTAATAAGGACCCAACCTTGGGTGTCAACAGACTCCAAGCAGAGAACCAGGATTTTTACCCTAACTGACAGAAATAAGGCAGCTTTCCCACTCTTCCTCTGTTAAAGTGCTGTCAGGGAAACCCCAAAGTTTAAAAAGACCCAAAGTCTCATGATATAATACAAGTTTTAATAAAAAATTTTTCATCATGGAGTGGGTGGGTCCAAGATGGCCGAATAGGAACAGCTCCAGTCTACAGCTCCCAACGTGAGCCACGCAGAAAAGGGGTGATTTCTGCATTTCTAACTGAGGTACTGGTTTCATCTCACTGGGGCTTGTCAGAGAGTGGGGGCAGGACAGTGTGTGCAGCCAACCCAGGCTGAGCCAAAGCAGGGCAAGGCATCGCCTCACCTGGGAAGTGAAAGGGGTTAGGGAATTCTCTTTCCTAGCCAAGGGAAGTGGTGACAGATGGCACCTGGAAAATCAGGTCACTCCCACCCTAATACTGCGCTTTTCCAATGGTCTTAGCAAACGCACAACAGGAAATTATATCCCGTGCCTGGCTCAGAGGGTCCCATGCCCATGGAGCCTCGCTCATTGCTAGCACAGCAGTCTGAGATGGATCTGCAAGGTGGTAGTGAGGCTGGGGGAGGGGCGCCCACCATTGCTAAGGCTTGAGTAGGTAAACAAAGCCGCCAGGAAGCTTGAACTGGGTGGAGCCCACCGCAGCTCAAGGAGGCCTGCCTACCTCTGTAGACTCCACCTCTGGGGGCAGGGCATAGCTGAAAAAAAGGCAGCAGAAACCTCTGCAGACTTAAATGTCCCTGTCTGACAGCTTTGAAGTGAGTAGTGGTTCTCCCAGCATGGAGTTTGAGATCAGAGAACAGACAGACTGCCCCCTCAAGTGGGTCCCTGATCCCCAAGTAGCCTAACTGGGAGGCACCCCCTAGTAGGGGCAGACTGACACCTCACATGGCCAGGTACCCCTCTGAGACAAAGCTTCCAGAAGAACAATCAGACAACAACATTTGCTGTTCAGCAATATTCACTGTTCTGCAGCCTCCACTGCTCATACCCAGCCAAACAGGGTCTGGAGTGGACCTCCAGCAAACTCCAACAGACCTACCACTGAGGGTCCTGACTGTTAGAAGGAAAACTAACAAACAGAAAGGGCAGCCACACCAAAACCCCATCCATATGTCACCATCATCAAAGACCAAACATAGATAAAACCACAAAGATGGGGAACAACCAGAGCAGAAAAGCTGAAAATTCTAAAAATCAGAGCACCTCTCCCTCTCCAAAGGAATGCAGCTCCTCGCCAGCAACGGAATAAAGCTGGATGGAGAATGACATTGACGAGTTGAGAGAAGTAGGCTTCAGATGATCGAACTTCTCCAAGCTAAAGGAGGAAGTTTGAACCCATTGCAAAGAAGCTAAAAACCTTGAAAAAAGATTAGACGAATGGCTAACTAGAATAACCAATGTAGACAAGTCCTTAAATGACCTGATGGAGCTGAAAAACATGGCAAAAGAACTATGTGACAAATTCACAAGCTTCGGTAGGCGATTCGATCAACTGGAAGAAAGGGTATCAGTGATTGAAGATCAAATGAATGAAATGAAGTAAGAAGAGAAGTTAGAGAAAAAAGAGTAAAAAGAAATGAACAAAGCCTACAAGAAATATGGGACTATGTGAAAAGACCAAATCTACGTCTGATTTGTGTACCTGAAAGTGACGGGGAGAATGGAACCAAGTTGGAAAACACTCTGCAGGATATTATCCAGGAGAACTTCTCCAACCTAGCAAGGCAGGCCAACATTCAAATTCAGGAAATACAGAGAACGCCCCAAAGATACTCCTTGAGAACAGCAACTCCAAGACACATAATTGTCAGATTCACCAAAGTGGAAATGAAGGAAAAAATGTTAAGGGCAGCCAGAGAGAAAGGTCTGGTTACCCACAAAGGGAAGGCCATCAGACTAACAGCTGATCTCTCAGCAGAAACTCTACAAGCCAGAAGAGAGTAGGGGCAATATTCAACATTTTTAAAGAAAAGAATTTTCAACCCAGAATTTCATATCCAGCCAGCCAAACTAAGCTTTAAAATCCTTTACAGACAAGCAATTGCTGAGAGTTTTTGTCACCAGCAGGCCTGCCCTACAAGAGCTCCTGAAGGAAGCACTAAACATGGAAAGGAACAAGTGGTACCAGCCACTGCAAAAACATGCCAAATTGTAAAGACCATCGAAGCTAGGAAGAAACTGCATCAACTAACAAGGAAAATAACCAGCTAATATCATAATGACAAGATCAAATTCACACATAACTATATTAACTTTAAATGTAAATGGGCTAAATTCTCCAATTAAAAGACACAGACTGGCAAATTGGATAAAGAGTCAAGACCCATCACTGTGCTGTATTCAGGAGACCCATCTCACATGCAGAGACACACATAGGCTCAAAATAAAGGGATGGAGGAAGATCTATCAAGCAAATGGAAAACAAAAAAAGGCAGGGGTTGCAATCCTAGTCTCTGATAAAATAGACTTTAAACCAACAAAGATCAAAAGAGACAAAGAAGGCCATTACATAATGGTAAAGGGATCAATTCAACAAGAAGAGCTAACTATCTTAAACATATATGCCCCCAATACAGGAGCACCCAAATTCATAAAGCAAGTCCTTAGAGACCTACAAAGAGACTTAGACTCCCACACAATAATAATGGGAGATTTTAACACCCCACTGTCAACATTAGACAGAGCAACAAGACAGAAAATTAACAAGGATATCTAGGAATTGAACTCAACTCTGCACCAAGCGGACCTAATAGACACCTACAGAACTCTCCACGCCAAATCAACAGAATATACATTCTTATCAGCACCACATCACACTTATTCTAAAATTGACCACATAGTTGGAAGTGAAGCACTCCTCAGCACATGTAAAAGAACAGAAATTACAACAAACTGTCTCTCAGACCACAGTGCAATCAAACTAGAACTCAGGATTAAGAAACTCCTCAAAACTGCTCAACTACATGGAAACTGAACAACCTGCTCCTGAATGACTACTGGGTACATAACGAAATGAAGGCAAAAATTGAGATGTTCTTTGAAACCAACAAGAACAAAGACACAACATACCAGAATCTCTGGGACACATTTAAAGCAGTGTGTAGAGGGAAATTTATAGCACTAAATACTCACAAGAGAAAGCAGTAAAGATCTAAAATTGACACCCTAACATCACAATTAAAAGAATTAGAGAAACAAGAGCAAACACATTGAAAAGCTAGCAGAAGGCAAGAAATAACTAAGATCAGAGCAGAACTGAAGGAAATAGAGACACAAAAAACCCTTCAAAAAATCAAGGAATCCAGGAGCTGGTTTTTCGAAAAGATCAACAAAATTGATAGACCACTAGCAAGACTAGTAAAGAAGAAAAGAGAGAAGAACCAAATAGATGCAATAAAAAGTGATAAAGGGGATATCACCACCGATCCCACAGAAATACAAACTACCATCAGAGAATACTATAAACACCTCTACACAAATAAACTAGAAAATCTAGAAGAAATGGATAAATTCCTGAACACATACACCCTCCCAAGACTAAACCAGGAAGAAGTTGAATCCCTGTATAGACTATTAACAGGCTCTCAAATTGAGGGAATAATTAATAGCCTACCAACCAAAAAAAGTCCAGGACCAGACGGATTCACAGCCAAATTCTGCCAGAGGTACAAGGAGGAGCTGATACCATTCCTTCTGAAACTATTCCAATCAATATAAAAAGAGGGAATCCTCCCTAACTCATTTATGAGGCCAGCATCATCCTGATACCAAAGCCTGGCAGAGAAACAACAAAAAAAGAGAATTTCAGACTAATATCCCTGATGAACATCAATGTAAAAATCCTCAATAAAATACTGGCAAACCCAATCCAGCAGCACATCAAAGAGCTTATCCACCACGATCAAGTGGGCTTCATCACTGGAATGCAAGGCTGGTTCATACTGATTTTCATATGAAAATCAATAAACGTAATCCAGCATATAAACAGAACCAAAGACAAAAACTACATGATTATCTCAATATATGCAGAAAAGGCCTTTGACAAAATCCAACAACCCTTCATGTAAAAACTCTCAATAAATTAGGTATAGATGGGACGTATCTCAAAATAATAAGAGATATCTATGACAAACCCGCAGCCAATATCATACTGAATGGCAAAAACTGGAAGCATTCCCTTTGAAAACTGGCACAAGACAGGGATGCCCTATCTCAGCACTCCTATTCAACAGAGTGTTGGAATATGTGGCCAGGGCAATCAAGAAGGAGAGAGAAATAAAGGGTACTCAATTAGGAAAAGAGGAAGTCTAATTGTCCCTGTTTGCTGACGACATGATTGTGTATTTAGAAAACCCCATCATCTCAGCCCAAAATCTCCTTAAGCTGATAAGCAACTTCAACAAAGTCTCAGGATAAAAATCAATGTGAAAAAATCACAAGCATTCTTATACACCAATAACAGACAAACGGAGAGCCAAATCATGAGTGAACTCCCATTCACAATTGCTTCAAAGAGAATAAAATACCTAAGAATCGAACTTACAAGGGATGTGAAGGACCTCTTCAAGGAAAACTACAAACCACTGCTCAACGAAATAAAAGACAACACAAACAAAGGGAAGAACATTCCATGCTCATGGATAGGAAGAATCAATATCGTGAAAATGGCCATACTGCCCAAGGTAATTTATAGATTCAATGCCATCCTCATCAAGCTACCAATGACTTTCTTCACAGAATTGGGAAAAACTACTTTAAAGTTCATATGGAACCAAACAACGTCCTGAATTGCCAAGACATTGCTAAGCAAAAGAAAAAAGCTGGAGGCATCACACTACCTGACTTCAAACTATACTACAAGGCTATAGAAACCAAACAGCATGGTACTGGTACCAAAACAGAGATATAGACCAATGGAACAGAACAGAGCCCTCAGAAATAATACCACACATCTACAACCATCTGATCTTTGACAAACCTGATAAAAACAAGAAATGGGGAAACGATTCCGTATTTAATAAATGGTGCTGGGAAAACTGGCTAGCCATATGTAGAAAGCTGAAACTGGATCCCTTCCTTACACTTTATACAAAAATTAATTCAAGATGGATTAAAGACTTACATGTTAGACTTAAAACCATAAAAACCCTAGAAGAAAACCTAGGCAATACCATTCAGGACATAGGCATGGGCAAGGACTTCATGTCTAAAACACCAAAAGCAATGGCAACAAAAGCCAAAATTGACAAATGGGATCTAATTAAACTGAAGAGCTTCTGCACAGCAAAAGAAACTACCATCAGAGTGAACAGGCAACCTACAAAATGGGAGAAAATTTTTGCAACCTACTCATCTGACAAAGGGCTCATATCCAGAATCTACAATGAACTCAAACAAATTTACAAGAAAAAAACAAACAACCCCATCAAAAAGTGGGCGAAGGACATGAACAGACACTTCTCAAAAGAAGACATTTATGCAGCCAAAAAACACAAGAAAAAATGCTCATCATCACTGGCCATCAGAGAAATGCAAATCAAAACCACAATGAGATACCATCTCACACCAGTTAGAATGGCCATCATTCAAAAGTCAGGAAACAACAGGTGCTGGAGAGGTTGTGGAGAAATAGGAACACTTTTACACTGTTGGTGGGACTGTAAACTAGTTCAACCATTGTGGAAGTCAGTGTGGCGATTCCTCAGGGATCTAGAACTAGAAATACCATTTGACCCAGCCATCCCATTACTGGGTATATATCCAAAGGACTATAAATAATGCTGCTATAAAGACACATGCACACGTATGTTTATTGCAGCACTATTCATAATAGCAAAGACTTGGAACCAACCCAAATGTCCAACAACGATAGACTGGATTAAGAAAATGTGGCACATATACACCATGGAATACTATGCAGCCATAAAAAATGATGAGTTCATGTCCTTTGTAGGGACATGGATGAAATGGAAACCATCATTCTCAGTAAACTATTGCAAGGACAAAAAACCAAACACCGCATGTTCTCACTCATAGGTGGGAATTGAACAATGAGAACACATGGACACAGGAAGGGGAACATCGCACTCCGGGGACTGTTGTGGTGTGGGGGAGAGGGGAGGGACAGCAGTAGGAGATATACCTAATGCTAAATGACGAGTTAATGGGTGCAGCACACCAACATGGCACATGGATACATATGTAACAAACCTGCACATTGTGCACATGTACCCTAAAACTTAAAGTATAATAATAATAATAATAAAAAGAAAAAAAATGTGGCACATATACACCATGGAATACTATGCAGCCATAAAAACGAATGAGTTCATGTCCTTTGTAGGGACATGGATGAATCTGAAACCATCATTCTCAGCAAGCTATCGCAAGGACAAAAAAACCAAACACTGCATGTTGTCATTCATAGGTGGGAATTGAACAATGAGAACACTTGGACACAGGAAGGGGAACATCACACACCAGGGCCTGTCATGGGGTGAGGGGAAGGAGGAGGGATAGCATTAGGAGATATACCTAATGTAAATGACGAGTTAATGTGTGCAGCACACCAACATGGTGCATGTATACGTATGTAACAAACCTGCACGTTGTGCATATGCACCCTAGAAATAAAGTATAATAAAAAAAAAATCATGTCAACAGGAAAGATCTCAAAGTAAATGAATAAAGACAACTAACAGATGCCAACAACGAGATGACAAAAATTACCTGACAAATATTTTTAAGGAGATATCTTAATAATATTTTAATTAGTAATTACAAACATGTGCTAAACAAATTGAAATATGGAAAACCCCAGCAAATAAGTAGAATATGTAAAGTAGAACCAAAGGAAAAATTTAAAATGGAAAAACACGATAACCAAATTTAAAATGCTCAATTGATGGGCTCAACAGCAGAACGAAAAGGACCGAGAAACAAATCAATGAACTTAAAGATAGCTATAGAAATAGCCTAATCTGAACAACAGAGAGAAAACAGAGCAGAGTCTCATAAACCTGTGAAACTATAACAAAATACCTAAAATTGATGACATAGTAGCCCTCTTTAGAAGAAGAGGAGAAAGAGAGAGGGACTGAAAATGTACTTGAAGAAATAATGCTAACAACTTCCAAAATTTGACTCACTGAGTCAAAAAGTCAAATAAGTCTAAGGCGAAAAACCACACCAAGGCAAATTACAGTTACAAGTTCTGAAAAATAAAGTCCAAAAATATCATAAGAGCACCAGCAAGAAACAAACACCTTACTTATAGGATAAAACAACGTGAGTAACAGCAAATTTTTCCTCAGAAACCATGGAGGCCAAAAAAGGTGTCACACTATTTTCCAAGTGCTAAAAGAAAAGAACTGTTAACAACAGTCTTATATCTAGCAAAAATATTATTCAAAAATAAAGGAGAAATAAAAACATCCTTAGAGAAAGAAAACTAAGAGAATGTATTGCCCTAAAAAATGATAAAGGAAGTTTTCTAAACAATAAGGTAATAGCAAAAGAATGAATCTTGGAACTTTAGTACATAAGGAAGAAAGATCAGGCTTACCAAAAATAAAGAAAAATACAATAGACTTCTTCTTCTCCTGAGTTTTCTTAAACTAAGCTTGACAGTTAAAGTGAATGTTTTGAAACTGTGAGATTATCTAAAAGTATGTAGAGGAAATATTTAAGATAATTATATTATAAATAAAGGAGGGTAAAATGACACCAAAAAAGGTAAGGTCTCTATATTTCACTTTGAATGGTAAAATTGTGATATCAGTAGGCTATAATAGGTATATTAATGTAATGTGTAAAGAACCAATAAAAAAGCTATACAAAGAGATGGAGTGAAAAACAGTAGAAAAATCAAACTAAAATTATAAAATAAAGTTAATCAAAGTCACAGGAAAGGAGGAAAAAAACAAACAGAAACAAAAACAACAACAAATACATAAACAGAAAACAAATGAAATGGTACACTTACATCTTAAGATATCAATATTCCTTCACATGTAAATGGTCCAAATATACAAACAAAAATAGTTTGGTAGAATAGATAAAAAGAATGAAACAAAACTATATGCTGTCTATAAGAAACTCACTTCAAATATAATGATTATGGTCTAAAACTAAAAGGAGAGAAAATATATATCATGTAAATATTAATCAGAGGGAAGCAGAAGAAGCTATATTAATATGAGATAAAATAAACCTCAGAGTAAAGAACATTACCTGACACAGAGAGGGTATTATATAATGAAAATGACTACCCATTAAGAAAACATACCCATTCTAAATGTACATACTCTAAACCACAGAGCTGCAAAATGTGTGAAACAAAAACTGATAAAACTGAAAGGAGACAGACACAAGTCACAATTTAGTTGGAGACTTCAGTAACCCTCTTTTAACAATTAATATAAAAACTAGATACAAAATTTGCAAGAACTTGACAATAGCATCAACCAAGAGGAGCTAATCAACATTAAAAGAACAGTTCACCCAACCAGAGAAGAACTCACATTCTACTCTACTCTTCACAAAATATGTACCAAGATAGTCTATATTGTGGGCATTAAAATACATCTTAATAAATTCTAAAGAACTAAACTAATAAGGAGTGTTTTCTTTGCCCACAGTGGGATCAAACTGTAAATAAATAAAAGAAACATAATGGTAAAGTATCCAAACTCTTAGAATTAAATAACACATTTCTAAATAACTCATAAGTCAAGGAAGATGTGTCAAGGAAAAATTTAGAGATACATTGAACAAAATGAAATTATAATAAAGTATATTATAATTTGTGAATCAGAGCTATGGGAGTGCTGAGAGAAATGCATATTTGGGTAGAGGGTCCTAACTCCATTATCTAAGCTGCCACTTCAAGAAGATAAAAAAGGAGAACCAAATAAAACCAAACGAGTAGAAGGAATGAAATAATAAAAATAAGAGCATAAATAAATAAAATTCAAATTAAAAATAATGGAATCAATGGCACACAGAGCTCATTCTTTGAAAATATCAAGGAAATAGACAAACCTCTAGTTTGATGAGAAAACACACACACATACACAGACACACACACACACTAATATGTAAGTTACCAATACTAGAATAAAACAAGTAGTGTTACTATAGACTCTGAAGACATCAAAGACATAGTCAGGGAATACTCTGCACCCATAAATTTGACAATTTAGATAATGAAGACACTTCCTCAAAAGAAACATAAACAACCACCACAGCTCACACAAAATGAAATAATAGCTATTTTCTGGTAAGGAAATTGAATTTCTAACTTTAAAACTCTCAAAATAGAAAATATCTCTAGGCCCAGATAGTTTCATTGCAGAAACCACTAACTGTTTAAAGAAGAATTAACACCAATTCTACATAATATAATCCAGAAAATAGAAGAGTAGGAAATGGTTTTTATTTCATTTGAAGAAGCTAGTATTACCCTAATATCAACACTAGACAGCATAATGCAAAAAAAAAGAAAACTGTAGACCAATGTCTCTCATGAATGCAGATGCAAAAATTATCAATGAAATATTAACAAATAGAATTTAGTCATATTAAAAAAGAATTACATGCTACAACATAATGAGGTTTATTCCAAGTATATAAGCCTATTTCAGTATTTGAAAATCAATGTGATTAACAAGCTAAAGAGGAAAAATAAATATATTAATTAATGCAGAAAATATTGGGTATCTCTGTGTTCATTTCTATGCTAAAATCTAATGTTCACAATTCCTTTTTGAGTCTGATACTTAGAACAAAAACAAGCAATCATGTACGCATATACAAGTAGGGCAATTTTGAAGTTTTAAAGACGTGAACAGCAATTACAAGTTTGTTGGAAATCACATCTTTACTATCTCAGTGACTCAGATGGAGAGAAGAAATATTATTTATTCGTATAATTTACTTATCTTTAGTAAGAAATTATTCTCAGTATGTTCATTTTATACAACAAACATCGATTAATTCAAACACTAGACTTAGAGAGGATCTTCCTCAACTTGAAAAAGATCACCTTCAAAAACCTACAGCTATCATTGTTCTCTATGACAAAAGGTTAAACATTTTCCCTCTAAGTTCAGGAATAAGTCAAGCTTATCTGCTTTCACAACTTTTATAAGTCATAGTGACTGACTTTCTAGCCACCATAATAACAAAAGTTGAGGGAATAAAATGCATGCAAATTGGAAAGGAAGAAATAAAAATGTCCCTACTTATAGATAACGTGATTGTTTATATAGAAAATCCTAAGGAATCTAAACAAAAACAAAATTAAACAAAACTCATAGAAATAATAGGTGACTACAACAAGTTTAAAGGACACAGCACAAACACAAAAGTACACTGTATTTCCATGTACTGGCAATGAAAATATGACCTCCAAAATTAAAAATACAATGCCATATATTGTGGCTCAAAAAATAGAATATGTAAGTGTGAATCTATTAAATCATGTAAAGGATTTGCCTTGCTTGTCACTACAAAATGCTGTTGAAATAAGTTTTTAAAAATATAGGTAAATGGAGAGTATATTGTGATTATTGCTTAGAAGACTCTACATATTAAAGATGTCAATTCCCATCACATTTATATACAGATTTAATCAATTTCTATAACACCCTCAGCAAGATTTTTTTTTTTTGTAAATATAGACAAAATTATTCTACAATGTATATGGCAGGGCAAAAACCTTAGGATAACTAAAATAGCGTTGGGGAGAAAATGAATAAAGGAGGAAAAAGTAATTTACCAGTTTCAAGAATTATATAGCTTCAATATGTAAGGCTGTGTAAATGGCAGAGGGTTTGACATGTAGATCACTGGAACAGAATAAATAACCTGGTGATAGATGCACACAAATATGGAAGGAATAGTCACAAAAAGAGAGTAACAATAAACATAGATCAGGCCTCTTCTTCATTTTTTTTCATCCAAGTAATCTCTGAAATACCTGTTTTAATTCAAAGAAGGGAGAGGCTTCCAAAGTTAATCATTATAAACTAATTAACTGTAGTAAGGTGTGTGTGTATGTGTATAATAAAAATGTATAATGAGAAATGTCTCAAACTACAAAAATTGTAGAAAATTTTATACTTCTTATGAGTACTGAATTCTTTTTCTCTTTTCAATATTCTAAAGCAGATGGATGGAGAAATCAACAGAGAGTAAGAAAGCCTTTTGGGATGAGTTAAGACATCATTATTATCTTTGCCAATTAGCATTTATTGAGCAATTGGGTGCTTGATATTTCAAGCATCTCCATAGAGACACCATATTGAGACAAGTTTCTGCATTCTGTTAATTTATGGTCATCTGTTAGAGGATAAGACTAACCTGATCATACATTATACTGTGTGAAGTTTATTCTCAGGATTGTTTCTCTAAGAGAAATTAAATTTTTAAACAAGTTAATTTGTATATGTTATTAAAATATTTATAATTGGAACCTATTTGTTTCAATATATATTTTACTAAGTTGAAAACTTTACCTTGTAGAGGGTTTCTTTGAGCACTCTGAAGGGAACTATGAGCAATCTCTAATGATAATGGCATAGATCTACAAACTGAATTATAGAAAATAAATACATTGAATTTTTTAAATCTGATATTGGTGAGAGTAAACAGCTGGTTAACTCCAAGGGAAGGACAATTTTCCATGTTAAATGTTATTTGACATAAAATTTACTGTGGTGCTGTCAGAATCTTTCTGTGTTTCTGTAGCAGCTCTAAGTTGGTATCATGTTTTGTTAATTGTGGTAATAGAATTAACCAATAGAAAATGTTGGGTATCTCTGTGTTCATTTCTATGCTAAAAGCTAATGTTCACAATTCCTTTTGGAGTCTGATACTTAGACCAAAAACAAGCTATCATGTATGTATATATAAGCAGGGTAATTTTAAGTTTTGGAGAAGTAAACAGCAATTACAAGTTTGTTGGAAGTCACATCTTCACTATCTCAGTGACTCAGATGGAGAGAAGGAATATTATTTATTCATATAATTTACTTATCTTTAGTAAGAGCCCCTGCCTGCTGGGAAAAAAGAAAAAAATTGAAACTCGGTCACAGGTGTGCATTCATACCATTCCTTATCATAATTCTTATTTATTTGAGGTAAACAATCAGCATTGCTTGTATTGTTGCCTCATAATTGCTTCCTCTCTGAGGTTGCAGTTGGAAGTTTAAGGAGAGAGAAACCTGCATGAACTCTTGGCAGTATAATTAAGAAGTTAGGCTGGAAAGATTGAGGTTGCACTCCAGATACTTTCCTTTTCAACACTGATATTGAGATGGGATCTGGTAGCTGGTAGCTTTACCATGATATCTGTTGAGGCAGAGGTGAAATGGCCTTGAGAAAACACTGCCTATACAGTACATAAGTGAGGAGCTATGAGGCAGAGGCTCAGCCAAGAAAACTAAGGCAGCAGGGAGCCATATCCAAACCTCATTTATCTAAAAAAGAGAACTCTGATCACAAATGCCAGTACCAAGCAACATCAGGGTGTCCAGGGACGGTACCACACTAGCGACACTAAAAATCTATCAAACCGACCACTTTGCAATCCGACCGGAGTATTCAGAGAACACTCCAAGGAAGTGAGGACTCAGTTATTTTGCCATTATGAGGTCAGATGATCCCACCTCTCCCTGGATGGGGATAGAATAAAATATGAAAGAGGTTGAACAATTATCTTCCAAAAGATTGAGCATTACCTGAAATAACTGTATATTCTCTAAGTAGACTAAGTTTTGAAACGAAAATGACTAAAACGTGTTTCCCTCACTCCGTAGCAGGTTCCTTTTCTTATTAGACTTGGTGCCCTTTCTACACACATTATAAATGTAACCTCAAATAAATAACAAAAAACCCTCTACATAAGGCTCTTGAAAGAAACATATACACAAGATAATGACAAGCAAAGTCATATTTCATTTTTAGCTAGGAATTTCAAGTCTCAATGTTGAAGTCTAGAGAAAAGGGCTAAACCTTTCAAACAAGTTTTCACATAAGTTAGGTCTGCTAAAATGACCTAGAACTGTAAATTCTAAGTACCAATTCCTTTACTTACATGAAATCCCTAACTTACTGAATGAAAGCATAATAAACATACAGATATATTTTTAAACAAGTACTATGAACTTAAAAAGAAAATTGAAACAATTGGAAAATAAATACTATCAATCAGGAAAAAAGAGAAAGCATTTTTGCTACTCCTTAGAATGGCATTGGCCTAAGCTAATCGGTCTACACCTTTCAGGACAAGCACATTAGTCCAGAACTTTAGTTTTTCTTAAGAAGAGAAAGGATATAAAGAGACAAAGAATTATTGCTCAACTTTTCTGTTATGTTTTACAATCATATAAGTAAGAGAGAAGTTGCTAAACCTACACATTTTACATTCCTTTATAAACCTCACCCTTAGGGGATGCAGGGGGTGGAGGGGGCACTGAAGCTCCAATCTTTGGAAATCCAAAAGATAAAGTGAAACAGGTCTCCTATTATGAGGTATGATAATAAAGACATTTTGCCATGAAAGAGAATTTCCAATCCTTAATGGCTAGAAAGCAAAGTAGTTGATTTATGAGAAAGTGACGTGCAAAGTTAATCAGAAAAGGAAAAGGTTGTATGAGTGCAACCGGCTTTTCCCAGGTCCACCATCAGGTGAAATCTAACCTATAGCAATAGCCATCTTTAAAATTATTTTCTATACTCTGTAACCCCATTATCTGATATCTGATAAATTAATAGGACCTAAATATGTATAATTATATCTCAGCCTATATGAAAACACCCATAGTAGTACCTTTCTTCAGATGAGGCTTGAAATAAAGGTCTTGAGAGTAGCAATGCTAATTAGGCCTGGTATATTTCAAATTTAGGAAACTGCATTTCCTACTCTAAACCATTTACAGTTCTGCTTAGATATAATTACCTCTTTGTTTTCTAGTACAATAAATTTGGTACCTTAGATCATCCCTTTGCCTTCAGATAGACCATCTCTATTAAGAGGTAAATCCTTTGGTTTGTGTTTTGTTAGCACATTTCAAAGAAAGAAATTCTATAAGTTTGGCCAACTCATTTTCATTCAATCTCAAAATGTCAGGAAACGTTTCCTTCAGTATATTTTATAATTCACATGTTGCAGTGGAAGCAGTTTTTCTCATAAGTGGAAATAACGGGCTATTGGTAAGATCATGAAAATTTTTCTATTGTCTCTTTTTTTAAAGATTAAAATACATTTCTTTTTCTCAGCACCACACATACTCTGAATTCTTATATTCTCACCTGATATACCTACTTCTCAAAATCTACAATAATTTTCTAGGTGATCTTTTGAATTCACACTTCCAAAGAGAACTTTCTAGTTCTCTTTGCCAATGAGGATGACAAACTGTAGGCTTTCTCTGTCAAACACCTTGCCTTTTTCTGCCACTAGATATGTGTAGTAAAATCAACTAAAATTGTGTGGACATGCACAATTCTCAGATTATTGGAATCAGCTCATTTTCATAGGTCTTGCAAAGCCTCTTTTAAGCGGAAGTGAAGGGACGGCTTTCCTTCCATGTCCTGTCTTAACATGTTGTAATGAAATAATAAGAAGTTTTAGACAAAATTCTACAATATTTGCACATATAAGGTTGGTAGAGTGCTAGATCCTGGTTCTTTATAGTGTTCTGAGAAGACCTTAAATATATTAGAGGCAGAAAGACTCTAGCCAAGTTTCCAATTACCAGCAGAGACACAGGGCTATTTAGGGATTGAGACTAGATTACTTTCTTTAAGGGAACAGGTTACAGGGATTGCTAGATATTTACTCCCTGTTCATATAATTATGGTATTGTGATGGGATGTTGCAAAGGGTAGGGAAATTCTCTTAAATATTCTGGCAAATCTAAATATCCATATACTCTAATTCCGTCAGTGAGAATTTATTTGTACTTCTGTGATTTTCATTAAAAAGCCAATAATTGGCTTTTAGTTCTAAATATGGCAGACTAACCGGCAGACTTTACCTCCTGCCAAAAATGACTAAAAACCTGTATAAGGTACTGAACAAGTGGCAGCAGAGAGTAGTAATCCTTGAGAAAAGGAAAACTCAGAAACAGAAACCCATAATCATAGTAGTATTTTGCCAAGGGACACTTTATATTGTAACAGGAGATCGTGGAACCTAAATGGATTAGCAATCTTGCCCAAGTTAACAAGTCAGAGGTCAGAGCTCTGGGCTGTTCTAGTGGTTACACATAATGGGGGACACAGAAGCTGGCATGGGAATGCACATGGGTCTTTAGCTGGGGTAAAATAAAAATGTTTAGATACAAGCTGAGAGAATTCACCAGCTGATCTGCACTACAAAAAATGCTAAAGACCATGTTCAAGGCTGAAGAGAAATTAAGCCAAATAGAAAACTATATCCACACAAAGGAAAGAAAAGCACTGGAGATTCTCCGCTGCTGGGTAAATACGTAAGACTATCCTTCTGATTTCTTCTCTTAGTATTCTAAACGGGGGACTTGTTAAAGCAAAAACAATAATATTTTAATGTGAGTTTTTTTATGGATACAAAGCTCATTTACTTCCCACGTCCTCCCATACCAATTCGAAACATACACTTCTCCCGAACACTCTGTGTCTAACAGAGGGAACTCCGCGTTGCCCCTCTGCAGCTGCCCTTTTGGGAGTTTCCTGAATTCCTGGCCATCCAGATGTTTCCATGTGATGTAAATGATCCTAGTGTATTTTGGTAGGAATAGGACTGAAAGTATTTTAAAAATACTAACCACAAGGGAGAACTTATCTTAAGGTTAAGTACAGATGGCATGCACTTATTTAAGCGTCATAGCTTCATGTTTTATTTTTGTTTTTCATTTTATTTTGTTAACTGTAGCCTTTAGCTTTGAAGATACTTGTTGAAAAGAGAAAGTCTCTTATATTCTGCAATATCTTATCCTGTTTGCTATTTTAATATGAAAAATTGTGTTTAAAGAGAAGAGATGCTATTGGAGAAATACAACACAGTTCAGTTATCTAAAATAATACTGAACATTGTGTGAACATTGCAGTGTTTACAGATGTTTCTCTCTTATTCTCACAAAAAGGAAATATTATAATATCACTATTATTCTTTGACCAGTAGTCTGAACTCTATCTATGGTTAGAAGCCAAAAGCAATAATGTGCATTCTCTTTGTTTTGTTTCACTGAGTTTTGGATTTTGTCTTTTTTGGAAGTCAAAGAGCATGTAACAATTTTCTAGCCCTCAGTGAGACTTAGTTATGAATTCATTCCTCATGTTGCAATATGACAATACGTGATGTTCAAAGATGCTAGTTTAAGATGACACATTGCAACCACTTACAGAACTTTAAAAATAATAAGTATATGCAAAAACAACAACAGAAAATCAAAATAACTGATGAAATCCAAATTTTTTAGGATTAGATCAATTATTCTATGGTATGACTAAAGACTGATTATAGATTTTGTATTTTATATGCCATGAAAAAAACAAAAATATGCCTTAACTAAAGTTATAACCTATAACTTAAATTATATTTTGTCAATAAAATTGTGTATTTTATGTTTCCTTTACCAGTTTTTCATTGTTAATATCTTTATTTTGAAACATTTGTTAAGACCTATTTTATAGCTAATATGTCCAAGTTCCAATTTTCTCTCCAGGCTTCTAAACCTGTATTTTTCCCTTTCATTTTCTTCTTTTCTTAAGGTCTATCTGTGTGTGTCTTTCAGAATCGCATTAGATGGACCTTTAAGAAAGTCTGTGGAAAGTGAGGGGCTATTTTACGTCATAGGGAGGTTTAACATACAGGACTTGAAGGCTCAACTCAGCAGAAAAGCATTCTATTCTAGACCAATCTATACTGTTTCAGAAAATATTTATTAATTAGAGTTATTCTATTTAATGAGTGTATATCCCAAGTTCTGTTGAATAAGGTGAAGCATTTTTGTTTAGCAACACTTGGAGATTATACCGTTGCTCTCAATTAGGTGAGCAGTTAGACAAGCATTCAAACTTTTCCCATATAAAATTTAAGATGTTCACAATATATTGGTTGATTATTTTTCAAAAGATATTTAATAGTGGCTTTCTAATTCTAACTTTAAAACTTCTAATTCATTCTAATTTTATAGCCATATGACTAAAATATAATTATTCCCATGGCAGAAATCTAATGTCAACAGGGTAAAAATAGAGTGTAAAGCATATTGCTTATTTTCCAGTTGAAATACCTTCACATTGATAATACAAGCAGGACTGAAAATAGAAATAATTAATCCTTCTGAGTATAGAATTTGAAATAAAATGAGAATTCATTGATGTCTTTATCAGAATTCTAATAGTTGATCTGGCATGTCTCTGGACTCACAAAAATATTCCAGCAGCAAAAATAAACAAACAATTATCTCAAAATGGGAATATTTTCAGTGGAGGAGTGATTTTTACTTAAACCTGACTCTCCACACAAACTTACTAGCAGAGTTCTTGGTCCTTATTATAAGACAACAATATGCTCACGAAAAATATTTCTAATGAGATAGTGATATGTTCATCCAATTTAGTATTTATTATTTAATTATCTTCCCTCATACTGTTTGGTAACTTGTTTTTGGTCTTTTACTGCTACATCCAAGAGTTAAGATTTTTTTTTCTCTCCATAGCTTTATGTTTAGAATTGAATATTGATTTTGCCTAGTAAGAAATTTATGGCTTAATTTTAAAGCCGTTGATTCTTCAAAAGGACTAAAAACTAAGGTTAACCACATTCATTGAAAATGAAATGCAGGGTTGCACAGGCAGATGTAGCAATTTTGTAAAGATTTATCTTTCTATTGTTCAATTTCAGTAAAAAAATCCAGTAATAATTATAGGTTGAGTTCATAGCCACCTTACAAATATCACTCTGGGATTACAAAGATCTGTGGAAGACACAAGAACTTATGAATCCAGAAATATAAACTTGTCAGGAAAAATACAGTGGGGGCAATATATAGTAATATGCATGATAATGAAACTAGTGTTTTACAAACTGTTATGGGTGGGACCATGTATCAAAATAAGGTGATCCAAAATATATTCATAATTATTAAAAAAAATTAATCCATTTTAATTGTATTTTCACCCATTCAAAGTTTGTAAGATTAAACAATACACTTCTGAAGTAAGCAATTTAATTCAATGATCAAATCTTTAGAGTTGCCCAGGCTTAAATGTAGATTAATAAAAGTTATCAGCATGTTCTAGAAGGCAGTATAAAATAAGCAGTGGAGCTCTGAAGCCAGGCTGAACATATTCACATCCTGGTTTTTCGAAGTGCCAGCTGTATAATGTTGCACAAGTCACTTAATCTTGATAAACTACAGTTTCTGCATCTATAAAGTATGACTTTTCATAGTGTTATCATGAGGCCTAAATCAATTGATATGTATATGTATGAAATATTTAGAAAAGAACTTGGCATATAACAATGGCCAATGAATGGTAGTTATTTCTGCTTCTTCAAAAATTGTCTACCTTTGATTTTGAAAGGCATTTTTGTACAAGATGGAATGAGAAAGATGAAGCTTCTAAGGACAATGCCTCAATGTTTTGCTGTGCTCACAAACGTTAACATCTGTTTCTTACGTTTTTCTTTTCCACATTTGTCCTGTTTTCTTGGCCATCACTAATTATCTAGTCCTAGTTTTTCACTGTTAGTTCATCTCAATACAATCATTCTTTCCTATCTTCACTAGTCTTAATTTCATCTCATAGAATTTTATTTCCATTTTGTAGACTATATAGTTGATCTTTTATTTTTTCTTGTGTCGTTTCTCAGAATTCTTATTCTTACTTGTAAATGGAAGTTATGATTATGTTAATAAATATTAAAACTCACATGTACTTTTTGAAAAATGTTTGAATGAATTTCAAATTGTGTCTTAAAACATTTCATGTTTGGTATTGAGTTTAAAATTTATTTAGGAAACCGTCAGTTTTCACTTCATTTAATTTGAGAATTCAGTTAGCTATATAATTTTAACTTTGTTATTTTCCTATTAGATTGGATCTTTTAGCGTTATAGAGTACCTTCTTTGTCTCTAATTAGAATCTTTGTATTAAAGTTTATTTTGTCTGATATTAATATAGCCACTCCAGCTCTCTTTGGTTTCTGTGGGAAGTCATCTGTTTATCTTATTGAGGGTCCCTTGTACACTATGGAAAATTTTTCTTTCACTGGTTTCATTATTTTCTCTTTCTCTTTCAACAGTTTAACTATGATGTGTCCAAATGTGGATCTCCTTGAATTGATCCTACTTGTGTGAAGTAGATTCATAATAACCAATTGTAGTGGAGATCTGTCACTCCATAGAGAATAACAGAGATTATCACCATGCCAACCACCAGAAATGAGAGTCCAAATATTTCTGTCCACTGCATCCTTAGCTACAGTGTTACCAATTTCTGAGTCTAGTGAATCAGAACACACTCACAGTCAACAAGTTATATAAAAAGGGTTTAGTGTTTACAGAGATGTAGCAAGGGACAAGGGAAACCTAGGATCTCTTGTGAGTTGATCCTCCAAGGCTCAAGAAAGCTGCCTTTGGCAGACTGAGTCTTAACCAAACCACTTGCACTAGAGCTGAGGGACCCTAAAAGGTAGTCTGCCCTGGCTTATAGAATTTAGGGGCCATGTGACTCACTGGGAAGTGCTTTGAAGGGCATCCCACTTCCAGGGAAGAGAGGAACTAGTCCCAAGCTGTCCTAGGGTATTACTTTTTAGCTCTCTTTATTACTTTTCTCAGGAGAACAGGAACAGGATCCTACACTGTTTCAGGCAGTTTCTCCCTATCTCAAGATATCCCATTCCTTTGTCAGATGAATAGATTGCAAAAATTTTCTCCCATTCTGTAGGTTGTCTGTTTTCTCTGTTGATAGTTTCTTTTGCTGTGCAGAACCACTTTAGTTTAATTAGATCCCATTTGTCAAGTTTTGCTTTTGTTGCAATTGCTCTTGGTGTCATCCTCATAAAACATTTGTCCATGCCTATGTCCTGAATGGTATTGCCTCGATTTTCTTCTAGGGTTTTTATAGTTTTGGGTTTTATATTTAAGTCTTTAATTCCATCTTGACTTGATTTTTGTACATGGCGTAAGGAAGGGGTCCATTTTCAATTTTCTGTATTTGGCTAGCCAGTTCTCCTAGCACCACTGATTAAATAGCGAATTCTTTCCTCATTGCTTGTTTTTGTCAGGTTTGTTGAAGATCAGATGACAAAGGTCTAATATCCAGCATCTACAAGGAGCTTAAACAAATGTACAAGAAGAAAACCAAACAACTCCACTAAAAAGTGGGGAAAGGACATGAACAGACACTTCTCAAAAGAAGACATACATGTAGCCAAACAAGTATGAAAAAAACTCACCATAACTAATCATTAGAAAAATACAAATCAAAACAACAATGAGATACCATCTTACAACAGTCAGAATGGTGATTACTAAAATGTGAAAAAATAACAGGAACGCTTTTACACTATTGGTGGGAGTGTAAATTAGTTCAACCATTGTGGAAGACAATGTGGTAATTCCTGAAATAATCTAGAGGCAGAAATACCATGTGACCTAGCAATTCCATTACTGGGTATATAAGCAAAGGAATATAAATTGTTCTACTCTAAAGATACATGTATGTATATATTCATTGCAGCACTATTCACACTAGCAAAGACATGGAATCAACCTGAATGATAGACTGAATAAAGAAAATGTAGTACATATACACCATCGAATATTATGCAGCTTTAAAAAGGAATGACGCCATGTCCTTTGCAGGGACATGGATGGAGCTAGAGGCTTTTATCCTCAGCAAACTAATGCAGAAACAGAAAACCAAATACGCATGTCCTCACTTATAAGTGGGAGCTGAATGATGAGAACACATAAACACATGGGGGAACAACAAACACTGAGGCCTGTCAGAGGTGGGGAGTGAGAGGAGGGAGAGCATCAGGAAGAATAACTAATGAATGCTGGGCTTAATACCTAGATGATGGGATGATCTGTGCAGCAAATCACGATGGCACACATTTACCTATGTAACAAACCTGGACATGCTTCACATGTACCCCTTAACTTATAATAAAAGTTGGAAATTAAAAAAAAAGAAAAGAGATCCCATTCCTAGCATATTCTACAGTTAATCTTGGGAATCACAAACATGAAAGAGGGGAGAACTGGTTAAGTTCAAGACTACCAAAAGAACTATCCTCCAACTTGGTTTATGTTGAAATTCTGGGATGCATAGAATAATTTTTTTTTAAATCTGGACAATTTTCAACAATTTATTTCTTCAAAGATTCTTTCTACCTTTTATCTCTCTACTCTTCCTATGAGTCTACTACTATTTGTATATTCATAAGCTTGATGCTGTCTCATAGGTCACTGAGGTCTATTTTTCTTTGTGCTTTTTTGTTTCTGTTCCTCAGGCTGGATTTTGTCAATTGAACTATCTTCAAGCTGACTAAGTTTTACTTCTGTCAATTCACATGTGTTGAACTTCTTTAGAGAAATTTTTATTCAAGTTTTTGTATATTTTTATCCATAGAATTTCCATTGGTTTCTTTTATTATTTCTATCTCTTTATTGATGCTCTTCATTTGGTAAGATCTCATTCTCATACTTTTTTTCTTTAATGTTTCAGACATGATTCCTTTTAGTTCTTTGGCTATATTTTTAATAGGCAATTTAAAGTCTTTGTCTAGTAAGTCCATCATTTAAGCTCTTAAAGCACAGTTTGAATTCACTTCACCCTTTCCACTTCTGTACATGAATCATGCTTCCCTGTTTGTTTGCAAATCTATATAGTTATGATACTGATGCATTTTAAAAGTCTATTTCACAGAAATATCTTATTTCTGAGAAATATTTTCAGTTTTGTCAAGTTTGTCAAAGGTACGTAAATGAAACTAGACATTTTAACATCAAGCTTTCTAACACAATTTTTATAAATTCTAATTTTTAAGACATTATATTGCTATTTCCAAGGACAAACATAATATTTGTAAATTGTATTTCACTTCCTAAGTTTTCTACGTTATTTTAATGTTTTCAATTCTGTATGTATGAATTCCATAGATTGCCAATCTAATTAAAAATTGAAACTGTAAAATGTTTGAAAAAATGATTATATTTTTCCCCCACAGTTTGTTATTATTTAAAAAGAAAAACACAGTCGAAAATTGGTATACTATTCTGTAGTGAATAATTTATTTACTCAATCAGTGTATCCATTTATAAAATATATATTATTTCCATCAATAATTCTGAAAACCTATTTTCATCATTCTAAATAAAAGTATATTTTCGCTTCATTTATTTATCCATCCCAAGGCAAAGATTTATGGTGGAGACTGGTTGGAATGGTTTTTTCATTTCCTACTGATCCAGAATGTGCCAAATATTAAAGAGAAAAAAATTTGGTTGAATGCCCATATTACAAAAAGTTAAAGAGGAAAGAGGAATTCTCCTTGAGCATTGCCCTCTAAAGAGTTCCTTCAAAAGCTTGTTGAAGGAAACGCCAAGCTTGACTGTTTGGAAATCTAAATTGTACATAGTTCCATTAAAACTGCATTCAAGTCCATTTAATTTATTCACAGATAAACAAAATGGCCTTTATTGTACTGCATGTAATTTTGACAGATGGCGCTTAGCATTCTGTCCAGGTGTAAAAAGACAAGATAAATGAACCTGTTCTTTTTATTCATACACTTTGTGACTTTCCTCTTCACCTGAAAGCTTTCTTTGGTTGTTTTTCTACTTCAAGTTCCCAATAAATGACAGCCCTCTTTCCAGTAAGAGCTTGCTTCATTGTAAATCTAAAGAGAAAGTACCCCTGCTTGAAATAATCAGTTTGTGAGCTCATCAATCAAGCAAATTACTCATATCAAAATTTCAAACATATTATTATTATTTAGTTTATCAGAATTGTCTAATGAGAACACTTGGACACAGGGTGGGGAACATCACACACCAGGGCCTGTGGTGGGGTGGGGGGAGGGGGGAGGGATAGCATTAGGAGATATACCTAATGTAAATGGCAAGTTAACGGGTGCAGCACAGCAACATGGCACATGTATACATATGTAACAAACCTGCACGTTGTGCACATGTACCCTAGAACTTAAAGTATAATTAAAAAATAAATTAAAAAGAAAGAATTGTCTTAAATGCATATTAATCCATTAGATTTATCTATGCATGGATTATCTATAATAGAGGTTAGGATGGTTAAGGCTTTAGACATTATTTTTTAAGTGCTTAATAAATGTCCATCATCCAATGTGAAGCAAAATTAAAGTTAGGTTAAATAACTGAAATTACTTTTAATTTTATGTTTCTTGTTTATCACATTAAGTTCTGAAAGTTTGAAACATTGAACATAAAGTCAAATTATACTAAGCTATTATTGCTAAAGATATTTAGAGAAGTTTTATAATACTGTTTCAAAAAACTCAGTAAGTAAATTTTAATTTATAATTTATTATATTATTTATAATGGAAAAAACCCTAATTAGTTTTCAATAAAATTGATATGATGTGAAAATATTTAATTTCAATGCATTAAAGAGCACATAAACAATGGAATCTTAAGATATTGGCCCCCACATTCACATAACCCCCTGAAAAATGAAAATTAATTATTTATTTTATAGTGAAAAAATAAACCAGTCCCTATCATTTACTTTACGGGCAGAAATTTATTATGCAGTATGTGTCAATTAACTATGAAGCTATGTTCTGAGAGACGTATAATTAAGTGATTTCATTATTGTGAGAATGTTACAGAGTATACTTACACAAAACTAGATAAATAGTATATATTTTAAATTTATATATATTCCTTCAGGTGAAAACTCAAATGACTCAGCATTATTAATTAATATAAATCAAATCCTCTACTTGATCTGCAGTGCCAATATCAATACCATATATCAGCTTTCTATATATGCTCCATTGTAATCTTATGGGACAACCAACATATAAGGTTGGTCCTTGACTTAAGAAATGTCCTTATATGGCACATGACTGTAGTTCAATTTTCAGTGGTTTAAAAAGCAAAGCAATCTTATATTGGAAAAGTCAACTGTCATTTGCTTTTTTTTTTTTTTTGAGACGGGGTCACACTCTGTCACTGGGGCTGGAGTACAGTGGCATGATCATAGATCACTGCAGCCTCAACCTCTGGGGCCCAAGTGATCCCTCTGCCTCAGCCTCCCAAGTAGTTGGAACTACAGAGGTGCACCACAGCTAATTTTTGTACTTTTTGTAGATATGGTTTCACCATGTTGCCCAGGCTGGTCTCAAACTCCTGGGCTCAAGCACTCCTCCAAAATCAGCCTCCCAAAGCTCCAGGATTACAGGAATGAGCCATCACATGCAGCCTCATTTTTTTTTAAACATTTACTTTATACTATCCAATTAATTAATATACTTTATACTATCCAATTAATTAAATGAAATCCCACATCACTAAGAAAGTCATTTTGAAAATGTGATCCTTTGACCCATTAGAGTAGTCTTGATCCTTTCAGGTAGTTGTGAGGTCAAATTCTTTTCAAAATGGGACTAGACATTATTTTATATTTGCCTTTTCACTGTGTTGACGTTTACACTGATTGCAAAAGAACTGATGGTAAGTAAAATCACATGTGCCTTAGCAGAAATTAAAGCAGTGGCACTACACTATGTATATATATATATACATATATATATACACACACACACATATATATATTATGTATATATATATACACACACATATATATTATGTGTATATATATGCTGTATAAATGCATATATATATGCTATATATATGTATGTATATGCATACACATACCACAGTTTGTTTACCCATCATCTGTTGAAGGACATCTGAGTTATTTCAAGTTTTGTCTATTACAAATAAAGCTTTTATGAGCATTTGCGTTAAAGTTTTTCTGTGAACAGATTTCATTACTCTGGGACAAATGTCCAAAGGTGTGCCTGCTGCGTAGTATAATTATTGCATATTTAATTTTAAGATAAATTGTCATAATTTTCCCAGAGTGGCTGTACCAGTTTATATCCCCACCCAAAATATATGAAAGATCCAGTTTCTCCACATCCTTGCCAGAATTTTGTTATCATTACTTTTTATGTTAGCCTTTTTGATAGATATGTAGTAATATCTCATGATTTTTATTTGCATTTTCCTCATGGCTAATGATGTTGAACATTTTTTAAACATTCATTTACCATCTGTAAATCTTTTATGGTGAAATGTCTGTTAATGTCTTTTGCTCATTTTCTAATTGGATTGTCTTTTATTATTCAGTTTTAGGAATTTTTTTATGTATACCACAAAAGCACCCTCTGTTGGATACTTAATTTGCAAATACTTTCTCCACATTCGTACCTTGTCTTTATTGCTCTTCACATGAAAGTTAGCATGGCCAAATCTTTTAATTTTGATAATATCTAACATATAGTTTTTTTTTTTTATTTCATGGGTTGAGGTTTTAGTGTCAAATCTAAGAATTCTTTACCTAAACCTGAATCCCAGAAATTTTCCATTCCTAGCTTTTCTTCAGTATTTATAGTACTAACAATTACATTTAAGTCTGCAATCCATTTTGAGCTAAGGTAAATAAATGGTGTGAGATTTAGATTGAAGTTTGTTTTCTTCTTCTTTTCTTTGGATGTCAGATTGTTCCAAAATCATTTGTTGAAAATACTTTTTTTTTCTCTGCTGAATATTTTTTGCACCCTTGTCAAAAATCAATTTGATGTATTTGCACTAGTCTATATCTGGCTTTTGTGTTCTGTTCCATTTGTCTATGTGTCTCCATAGACAATGCCATATTGTCTTGATTTCTTTTCCTTGCCTTATTGCAGTGGCTAGACTTTCCATAGAGTGTTGAATGAGAGTGGTGAGATCAGACATTCTTATCTTGTTCTGGATATTATGTGGAAAATATTCAATTTTCCATGATTAAGTATGATGCTAGCTGTAGGTCTGATGTAATTTTACTGTATTCCTATTTCCTCAATTTCCTCTATTCTTAACATGATAGGTTAACAGGTACTGAATTTTGTTAATGCTTTCTTCTACCTCAGTTATCACATGATTTCTTTTTTACTTTAGCATGTTGATATGGTGCATACAATATATTTATTTTGTAGACATTGAAACTGCTATGCATATCTGCAATAAATTCCACTTAGTCATGAAGCATAATTTTTTTATACATTATTGGATTTGCATTGCTAATTTTACTGATAATTTCTGAATATAGACTTATGAGAACTTTCAATCTGTAGTTTAGTTTTTTGTACCACCTTTGCATCAGAATGACATTGGCTTCATCAAATGAGTTATGAAATTTTCCTTACTTTTCTATTCTGGGAAAACATTGCATAAAACCACCATTAATTCTTTTTTATGTGTTTGTCACAATTCTCTAGTGAAATTATGTGGGCCTAGAGATTTCTCTTTCTGGAATCACAATTACAAATTCAATTTTTTTTCTCTTTTCTTTTGGAGATGGAATCTTGCTCTGTCTCCCAAGTTGGAGTGCAGTGGCACAGTCTTCACTCACTGCAGCCTTTAACTTCTGGGCTCAAGTTATCCTGCCACCTCAGACTCCTGAGTACCTGGGACCACAAGTGCATGACATCATGCCTGGATTAAATTCAATTCATTTAATACTTACAGGGCTATCCATATTGTCTATTTCATTTTGGTTGCATTTTGATTCTTTGTGGCTTTTCAGATATTTGCCCATTAATTCTAAGTTAAAATTAATGAGTGCAATTATATAGTGTTCTCTGAGCCTTTGATGCCTACACGATTTTACCCCCGCCCAAGATGGACTCTTGCTCTGTCACCCAGGCTACAGTGCAGTGGCATGATCTCGGCTCACTGCAACCTCTGCCTCCCAGGTTCAAGCGATTCTCCTGCCTCAACCTCCCAAGTAGCTGGAATTACAGGGATGTGCCACCACACTGGCTAATTTCTGTATTTTTAGTAGAGACGGGGTTTCACTGTGTTGGACAGGATGGTTGATCTCCTGACCTCATGATCCACCAGCCTCGGCCTCCCAAAGTGCTGGGATTATAGGCGTGAGCCACTGTGCCAGGCCTCCTTCTTCTATTTTGGTCAGTTTTGCAGGAGGTTTATCGTTTTACTGATGTTTGTAAAGACTGGCTTTTTGTTTTATTGATGTATCTTGGTACTTTTTTCTATTTTCAATTTTATTGATTTCTGCTCATTATAATTTTATTCCTTTGCCTGTTTTGAGTAAATTTTTCTTCTTTTTCTGTTCTTTTGAGGTAGGAGCGTATATTTTGATTTGCCATGTTTCTTAATTTTATTGTGGAATTTATAGCATTTATTACTTTTCTCTTTTGATGCTGCTTTAGCTGCATCCCATAAATTTTGATGTGTTGTATTTTTATTCACTTGTATTTATTTTTTATTCATGCCTTTTTGATTGATCTATGGATTGTTTGGATGTGTCTCGTTTGATTGTTAAATGTTTAGAGATTTGTTGTCTTTCTGGTATTGATGTCTAATTTGATTCTTTTATGGTCAAAGAACACACATTATGATCTCAATTATTTTATGTTTGTTGAAGTTTTTATGGACCATGAAATAGTCTATCTTGGCAAATATTCCCTCAGTTCTTGAAATATATGTATATACTGCTATTGTTTGATAGATTGTTCCATATATGTCCATTAGATATTCTTGATTGATTATGTTATTCTGATCTATATTGCTGCTCATTTTTTCATGTAGTGTCTCCATCAGGTGCTGAGAGGAAGCTTTTTATGTCCACAGCTACAGTTGTGTATTTGCTTATTTTTTCTTTTATGTCTGCCAGTTTTTGCTTCATACGTTTTGAGATTTTATTTAGTTTGCAGGGACTTAGGATTTTTATGTATTTCTTTATTGTCATGATGAGATAGTTCTCTTAGGCTCTAGTAATTCTTTTTGCTTTAATGTGTATTTTATCATATTCTACTTACCTTTCCTTTTTATTTAATTAATAAATTAATTAACCTAAACTAATTTAATGAATTAATTCAATTAATACTTACATGTAATGTCTTCCATTCTTTTACTTTCAAACTACATATGTTAAATCTGAAGTGAGTTTCATATACACAGCATATACTTGCATCATGAGTTTTAGAGACTATGACAATCTATTTTTCTATTGGCATATTTTCAGCATTTATATCAGGCAATTATTTATATGTCGAATATGACAATCTATTTTTCTATTGGTATATTTTCAGCATTTATATCAGGCAATTATTTATATGTCAACTCCTAACTCTACCATCTTACTTGTTTTTTGTTACTTGTTATTTTATTTTTATTTTATTTTATTTTATTTTATTTTTGAGACGGGGTTTCACTCTTGTTGCCCAGGCTAGAGTGCAATGGTGTGATCTCAGCTCACCGCAACCTCTGCCTCCCAGGTTCAAGCGATTCTCCTGCCTCAGCCTCCCTAGTAGCTGGAATTACAGGCATGTGACACCACGGCTGGCTAATTTTGTATTTTCAGTAGAAATGAGGTTTCTCCATGTTTGTCAGGCTGGTCTCAAATTCCCAACCTCAGGTGATCCACCCGCCTTGGCCTCCCAAAATGCTGGGATTATAGGCTTGAGCCAGCGCGCCCGGCTACTTTTTGTTTGTTTACTGCTTATTTCTTCTGGCACTCTCTTCTCTTTTTTGTTTTTCCTGACATCATGTTTGTTACTTAAACATTTTTTAGATCTCATTTTGACTTATTTATAGTGTTTTCAAGTGTATTTTTCCATAATTTTCATAGTGTTTGCTGTAGATATTATTATATATGTATGTGACATCACAGTCTATTGTTTTCAACATTTTATCACTTCTAGTATAGTATGAAAATTTTACTTCAGTTTGGGAGTTTAGGTCATTTTACCTTCCCCACTTTTAAATATCATCTTAAGTATTATAAAATATGTGATTTTTAGTGACTAGCTACTTTCTCTTAGCATAATGTTTTCAAAGGGCATTCATGTTCAAAGTGATAACCTATCGCTTATCAGTTATAGGTTGAGCGTCTCTACTTCAAAAATCAAAGATCTGAAGTGCTCTAAAATAAGAAATTTTTTGAGCACTAACAGAAGATAGTGACACATTTACTTTTTGATAGTTCAATGTATACAAACTTTGTTTCAAAATTTGAGTGGACAAAATTACTTAACATATTGTATACAATTACCTTCAGATGTTGTGTATAAGGTGTTTATGAAATTTTGTGTTTAGATTTGTGACACATTCCCAAGATATATCATTCTTTATATGCAAATATTCCAAAAATTTTAAAAAAAGGAATTCAAAACACTTCTGGTCCCAAGCATTTTGGATAAAAAATCACCAGTACTTTATTCTTTATATTTTCAAATAATACTCCATGGTATGTGTATCAGTTGGGATTATTCAGTGAACAGAGAAACAGAATCAATAGGCTATCTATCTCTATATAAATATGGATATGTAGTATATAGAGATATATGGGATTCTACCTCTGTTTTTATTATTAAGACCTTCAAGTGATTAGATGAGGCCTACCAAAATTATGGACACTTATCTGCTTTGTTTAAAATCAACTGATCAAAAATGTTAATTACATATACAAAATAACTTTCACAGACACATCTAGACCAGTGTTTGACTAAATAACTGGGGTCCAGCACCTACCCAAACTGTCATGTAAATTAACTATTACAGTATAATTATCCCACATTTTGCTCATCCATTCCTGTTAATGGACATTTGTGTTGTTTCTACTTTTTGGCTATTATGAATAAAGCTATTATGAACATTTGTAGACACTTTCTAATGTTGACATATATTTTTCTTTATCCTGGAGAGAAATTCTTAGGAGAGGAATGGTTGTGTTACGTGGTAATTCTCTGTTTAACATTTTGTGCATCTGCCAAATTGTTTTCTAAAGTGATTGTATCACTTTACATTACCACCTGCAATGTGTGAGGATTCCAATTTCTCCACATCCTCACCAACAGTCCTTATTATGAATCTTTTTTAATTACTATCATTGTAGTAGCTGTAAAATAGTTTCTCGCTATGGTGTTGATTTGCATTTTCCTAATGACTAATAATATTGAGCATTCTTACATGTGAATGTTGGCTATTCATGTTTCTTTGGAGAAATGTCTATTTAGAACTTTTGCTCAGTTTTAATTGGTTGTTCTCATTATTGATTTGTGAGATTGTCTTATCTATTTTAGAAAAAAGTTCCTTTTCTAATATATGATGTTTAAACATTTTCTTACCTACCCTGGATTTTTATTACTATTATTATTTTCTTGGTGGTGTCTATCCTTTAAAGCACAAAGTTTTTACCTTTGATGAAGTTAAACTTACCAATCTTCTTTGATTTTATTTGTGCTTTGGTAAAGCATCTAAGAAATCATTACCTAACCAAGGTCATTAAGTTTTACTCTTATATTTTCTTTCAAGAGAAGAGTAACTCTTCTTATGAGGCATTAACATAACCTATAAGGCTAACAACCATTTTCACACAGATTGTAAGCAGTGAATTGGAGGGACATAGAGTATTCTATTTAAAGAAATGTGGTGAAAAAACCAGGCATTTAAACCAACTTCCCTGATTCTATCCATTTTTCTATTCTTTTAATCAGAAATAGTGGGAGAAATACACATTCAAGAACAGCTCTATGTTCTTAAATTTCCTAAATCACCTAAAATTTGTAGGCAGGGGACTGGTTAGAGAGGAATCACCTGGTGTAATTGCAGTCTAGTTTGGAATCAAAATATGTGGGAGAAAAGGAAGAAATGGGAGGGACTCAGGCAGCCATTTCCAAAGTGCAGATACAGGTCTGTGTTCTCAGGCTTATAAAGGCTTTTTAAGAGACTTGATTGCCAAAGAGTAATGATTAAGAGGATTATATTTGTTCTAATATTGGTCTATCATTTCCAATTTACATAATGTTGGTTGGGCAAGTTATTTAACTTCATTTAACTATCTTACCATTCTTGTTTAAAAATAGAAATAATACTAGTAACTATCTAACTCAGATATGTACTATATAATGATTTATCCTAAGATAAACTTAATAATTATTTTGTTACTGTAAAGCAGAACTGCCTTTGATTTGATTCAAAGGCAGTGAAGACTGATGGTCAAAATTTGGTTTATTCTTATTAGATGATTTAATGTCATAGACCCAAAGAACACTGTTGTAGCACTTCTGTGGACTTACATTATATTTCAAATTAGAATGTGCATTTTCAAATGGTGCTATTTTAAATTACGGAAGATAGTTTATAATCGAATGTAGAAGCAGATTGATGCAATTGAAACAATGCTGGACTGGAAGTTCAGGGTGATTTACCCAGTTGAAATCATTTAAAGCCTTGAACTTTACTTTTCTCATCTGTAAAATAAGGAGATTTGACAAGATAACCCTTGGGATTCTTTAAATCTCCTCACTCATGGTTGTGAATATAGCTTTTATATTTAAAGTTTCTTATTTAAATTGCTTCTTCCTCCTGGTCTAATGACATAGTCATGTAAAGCATATCTGTTCTTTTGTTATTCTACATGCTGTCAGAATGTCTGTCAAGAATCAAAGAGAGAGGCAAAAGCTGACATTTACTAATAAATTGCTCTATTGATGAAGAGTTTTCCATTCAAATAATACTTGAACTCTATGTTACTTCATTGGTGTATTTATAGCTGGGCTTAGTTAAGATTCTTGATCAAGCAAAGTATGGCCTCGGGATAGACAGTCTCAGCAAGATTGTCAACAATGTTTTGCACCTCATATCTATACATATACACAGAATTTCACTGAAAAACTTTGTTATCCTTCTGTGTTATGTTCCTTATAAAAAGTAGCTAAAAAAATAAGCTAAATGCACTTGTGGCCACATAGAGAAACAAGTAGAAACCACAAAAAGGAAAATCAAGTTAAATGACTAGTCTATTAAACAAGCTATTTATCACTTCATTTGTCAAAGAAGTCATGATAACACCTGGAAATCAAGATTAAATTAGACAACAAAACTAAACATGTCCTCATTTTGTGTTTAATTTCTTCCATCTGCAAGGCTCCAAATGGCCATGAAACATCCTACATTATGTATTGACTCGAATTATCACTGGAAAAATAAACTAGAAAAAATTGTTTATATGATTATTATTTATGCAAATATATAACAAAAGACCTCTTTGCAAGCAACCTATTGCTAATCCTGATTTATGCAACTGCAAAATTATTTGCATATATCAATACTTTACAAGTCCTGAAAATATCATTATCTTTCTTGGAACTATCCCTGCTGGAAAATTTCTTGTATTGCCTTATCATTCTTCAAGAACCAGCTCCAAAGCAATCTTTTTATCCACACGTGGTGGCTCCCACCTGTAATCCCAGCCCTTTGAGAGTCTGAGGCTGGAGGATTTCCTGACCCTAGAAGTTTGAGTCTAGCCTTGGAAACATGGTGAAATCCCATTTCTACAAAATATAGCCAGGCAGGGTGGTGTGCTCTAGTAGTCCCAGCTACTTGGGAGGCTGAAGTGGGAAAAATCTCTTGAACTAGGGAGGTCAAGGCTGCAGTGAGCCATGATCACACTGCTGTACTCCAGCGCAGGAGGGAACATAGTGAGACCCTATCTCAAAAAGAAAAAGTCAGATTTTTATAAGACTTAAAATCTCTCCCTTCCACCATTACTGGCATAGATTTATTTTGCTCCCAGAGTTTTCTGGTGGTCTATACACCAGGTGTGTGTATGTATGTATATATATTTTTCTGGTGGTATATATGCCTATTTTACTCTTATTTTACCTCAATTATTTTTCAAAGGTAAATACTCTAAATAGATGATCACTCTATTAGGGCAGAGATGTGATATTTTGCTTTCTCATTGTATCTTTGATGCCTGACACACAAAGTGGTAGCAACTCAGTAAATGTGACAAATGTGAATAGATACAAACCTTCTTATAATCAGACAACTCTACTCAGTAAAGGCTGATTGATAATTATGAGACTGAGATTTCTAGAGATTTACAAACATGTTTAGACTGGTGAAAAATTTCTGTGAAAGCATAAATAAAAGCACGGAGCCAGTCCATGTCCTATTAAGGGGACCAATTAATCAATAGAACTATAGCAGCTGTGGTTAATTTTCTTAACTCTGGTTTGATTTCTGAAATTTTGGCTCTTGGTTTTTCATTTTTCTAGATTATCTGCTTTTCATTCTGAGTGTTTATCACTGGTTTTAAGCAGTATGCAGACAGAGATCTGCCAAATTGGGGTAACTTTACTTACTGCCAACTAAAGCTGCTACATTGGAACTAAGATTGCTTTAAAATTCACTAATATCATTCAAATTTTACATAAGAGGAATCAGAAAGCGTACATAACTTGCCAGTGTTACAAACCTTCCACTGGAAAAGCAAATTCAAGTAATGTGAACTCCATGCCCTTCCTTTCACTGTTCCATTTTTTATAAACTGTAATGTATTAAACCAATGCCCTATTAGTGTGCACTAAGTTATTCATTTTCTTTACTATCACAAAAAATACAGGGATTAACGTATATCTTTGTATATATTTTTACTTAAGAGATAAAGAATATTGTGCATACTTATAATATAAATAAGACTACGCTGTAGCATCTATTTATTAGACTCCATCAATACCAAGTATTATTTTTTTTTTAATTTTGACAGGTTGCTGGGTGAGAAATTATATGATTATTTCATATAATAATATTTATTGAATTATTTGTGAACTTGGAAATTTAATTATATATATGCCTGTTTAAATAACTCTATTGTGGATAAACTACTCATGTTCTTGTAAGTTATTCAATTTTAATATTTATAATTCATTGAAGTATAATTTATATGCCTTGTGCTCTATACATTTAAAATATACAATACAATTGGTTTTGATAGAAATATATAACTATGAAACTACCAAAACAATCAGGAAACTGCTATCACTCCTCCAAAGAATCTTCATGCTGATAGTGACAGGAGACAGACAAATTCCTAGTCATATGGTGATGGGTCCCCAGTGAAACCCAAACGTCAAGCCATAGACAGTGTTAAGCTGTAAAACCAAGCTGCCAGATTTGGGTGGAGTTCGCAACCAGAGTGAGAACTTCCTTGATGCCTTTTAGCCAATTGAATGCTGCTTTTTCCAGGCCTGCCCATGAACCAATCAGCATGCACTCCCCTAGTCTGAGCACATGAAAACCCTGGACTCAGTCTCACAGAGGATTACCCATTTGGGGACCCCCTCTCACACAGAAAGCTACTCACTTTGGCTCCTCTCTCATGTTGAGAGCTTTTCTGTCACTCAATAAAATGATGCTCTGCTTTGCACACTCTCAGGTATCTGCATACCTCATTCCTCTTGGGTGGGGGACAAGAATCTGGAGCCCCTAACCCCCAACAGTGGCTGCAAAAAGAACTGTAACATGCCCTCCTGCTTGCAGAGCTATGGGAGTCAAAAAAACTACTGGGTCTCACATGTCCCCATTCACTGAGCTGCAGGTGGCAGGAATGAATGAGCTGTAACACACCCCTGTCCAGCAAACTGTGGGAGGCTGGGAAAGCTGTAACATTCCCCTGTTTGCCTAGCTGTGGGGGTGAAGAAGCAAAGCAGTTAGACACCATTCTCTTCTGGCTGTCTCCCCAGACTACAAAAGCTGCAACATTTCTTGTTGGCTCAGACTTTGGGACTTTGACACCCCTTGGGGAACCGCAGTTGCTGGCATCTTCAAGTGTTAGGGCGCCATTGCATTTTTCTCATCCAGACTCTGGCACCCAGTGTGAAAATCGCCCACAGCACGACCAGTCCATCCACTGGCTGAGCACGGAGTCTCTGTTAAGGCACTGGATCCAGGCCAGGGTTCGAGCCTGGTGGGCCTCAGTGAGGCCCCTGGCAGAGGTCACAGCAGCCACAGAGATTTCCAGCTGGCAAAGCACCACCGAAGGAATTCTGTAACAATGCCCCTTTGCAATTCAGCCCTCCATCAGGTAAATCCTGATTCCACTTATGTATGTATTTGTTTGCTATTTTTATTATATACAAATAAGGTATACAACATGTTTTCATATATATACGCATAGTAAAATGATTACTGCAGTCAGTAACTTTAATGTACCCGTCATCATGATTCTGCTTTGTGACATTATTGACTGGTTAACGTGTTTTAGAATTTTAAATGAAGGGAATTATATGAAATGTATGGTTTTTAGATCTGAAAAATTAACATTTTATATGAAATGTGGGAAGTTGATGGCCATTATTTAATCAAGTATTCATTCTGCAGATACCTCATTTCTTCTTCTGAGTTCCTAGTTACATAAATATTGCACTATTTGATGTTGTCCAACAAAACTGAAATCCTGATTATTTCTCTTTAAGTTTTCTTTCTTTTGCGGGAGATTTGTCAACTTATTCATCTATTTTCAGGTGCTTTGATTCTTTATTCTGCCATCTCCATTTAGTGGACTAAGGGATTTGAAAAGTCACAAATTACCTCTGTGTAGCACTATTTTTCAAGAGTAGCTTTTTGTCCTCTCTGCCTCCTTCTTTCTTTTTGCCAGGCTCCTTGGAAATCTCACCTCATGCATGTGTATGTTAGCTGTCAGCCAGGGTTTGGGCAGAGTTTATGCTTAGAATTTGGATCTTATTCCCTTGGCAATTGTCTAACTGACATTTCTCCATTAAATTTCAAGCAGTTTTGAGAGTCCTGAATGCTGATCTATGTCACCTTTAAAGCTGCAATGTTTCTGTCATCATTTGTCTTCAACTAGAGCCATGGTAGTTTGGCAGCATTATTGGGCCAGAGTGCCACAAATATGAAGCTATATACAGTTTTAATAGAACTAATTTTACTAAAAATGCAATTACTAAATTTTCATATATCTAAAAATTTCTAGCCTCCTGTTCCCATAAAATTATAATACTTAAATTAAAAAGTAAAATGTAAAAAGAATCAGTTATAATTTAGATTATTCATTCAATATGTTAAATTTACATATTTTTTGATATATTTCTTCTGAACTATTTTTATGTAACCAAATAATTCTAAAAAGTTTGGTTTGTTTTTGTTTTTTTGAGACAGGTTCTCACTATCTTGTCCACCCTGGCCTTGAATTTCTGGGCTCAAGCAATCCTCTTGCCTCAGCCTCTGGAGTAGCTGAGAATATAGGGGCACACCACCACAAATGGCTTCAACTATATAAAATTCTAAACATACAGTTGAAGCTCATAGTCATACAAATACGTCCTTTCTTTCAAAGTAAGCACCGTACTTCAGTCCCACCAATGTTTCCATCCATATTTTATACTTTTATGGAAGTTATATAAATGAAAACTTGTTTTTGTCACTCAATATTGTCCTTTTTGGATTTATTCACGTTGAATTAAGGGATTTAATTGATTCACCTAAATACTGACTAGTTTTCTAAGATATGACTAGAGTATAAATTATATATTTGACATTCTATTTGTGTGCATTTGGGCTGGTTTGAAATTTTTGCAAATGCATACTATGTTTCATTGAACTATCTTACATGTCTCCTTGTGTATGAGCTAGAAATATTCTTTGGCATGGTGTTTAAGCATCTGGAACCAGAGTAGAAGATTTTATATACTCTGGATACTTATCCTTTATCAATTACAAACATTTTAGATATACCCTCCCTGTGGCTAATCTTTTTAGCCCTTTTAATCTGTTGACACAAATAGTGTAAAACATGTTTTTGTGGTGTTGCTGTTATTGTTTGCTTATTATACATGTACTTCAAAGGAGCGCGTTTTTTATAATTGACTTCATTCAATGAGACTAGCAGATGCTATGAGGAGAGCTGAGAGCAGATAGATGTCAAGGAATTTATTTGTCACTATGCTGTCACCAGCATTCTGTTTCCTCTGGTGATGAGGTTATATCAGTGGCTACAGCCACAGCTCTTATAAGACAATGCATCAGTCATAGCTACAGCTCTTGTCAGAGACTTTTAAACTTGAAGGTTGAATTGGATTCTTGCATTTGCTTAATTTCTAGACACTGCAGTATTCCACAGGGATAGTAGTAATGGAACTGCAAATGGCTTATTTACTGATCTCTTTTTAATTAAATTATTGAATATAACAATATTTATTCTTCTGGAAACCTGACAAATGCATTTTTTTCCTTAGGGTATTATATCTACACATATATTCATGAAAGAGAATAGCCTATAATTTCCCTTTCTTTTCTTGTACTAGTATCACAAAATAAATGGCAACGTATTATCAGCTTTGTTTAGATATGACTGCGTAAGAGGGTAGTTATTTTTTTTCCCAATGTGTACAGTTTTCTAATAAAGTCAATGTGACTGGTAGTAGGACTATAGACTACCAAACCAAATCTATACTTAGTTATAGGAATGTTCAAGTTTTTTATTTCATCTTGAATCAACTTTGTAAGCTACAATTTTCTAAGAATTTCCTGATTTCATTGAAATTTTCAAATGTATTAGCATATTACAAAAAAATAGCCAGGCATGGTGGTACATGCCTATAGTCCCAACTACACAGGAAGCCAAGGTAGGAGGATTGCTTGAACCAGGGGGGTAGAGGCTGCAGTGAGCCATGATTGTGCCACTGCACTCCAACCTGGGTAACAGAGGAAAACTCTGCGTCAAATATATATATATAGCATATAGTTGATCTTATTATACTTTTACTTTCAGTGTAATATTTTAGAATATTTAATGTCACTCTCTTTTTCGTGCCTGACATTGTCTAATTTCTCTTTTGGTTGTTTCCCTTTCTCTCTTTGAAATTTCACATCATCTATATTTATTTAGCTGTATTTTTCTAACTTTGAGACAAGCTCATTAATGTTCAATCTTGATTATTTTCTAATATATACAATGAAAATTCAAAATTTCTTAAGAAATAAAGTTTTACAGTCTGCATAGGTGTTTCTGTGTAGTATTAATTACCAATTAGTTCAAATGTTTTCTAATTTCTAAATTATTTTATTTAATCAATATGTATTGAGGAGTATACTTTCTGGTTTATCTTTTTTATTATGGTTAAAAAACCACATTACATGAGATCTACCTCTTAACAAATTGTAAGTGTACAATACAGTATTAACTACACACACAATATTGCACAGCAGATCTCTAGAAATGTTCACACCTTGCATAACTGAAACCTTATACCCATTAAACAGTACCTTCTCTTTCCCCCTGACCCAGCCACTGACAAACATCACTCTACTTTTTGCTTCTGTGAGTTTGACTATTTTGGATACCTCACATAAGTGAAACTATGATATATTTGTTCTTCTGTGATTGGTTTATTTCACCTAACATAATGTACTAAAAGTTCATTCATGTTGTCACAAATGACAAGATTTCCCTATTTTTAAGACTTAGTAATACTCCATTGTATGTATATACTACAATTGACTTACCCATTCATCCATCCATAGATGATTTAGATTGTTTCTCTATCTTGACTACTATGAATAATGTTATAATGAACATAGGAGTGTAGATTTCTCTTGAAGGTTTAGATTTTACTTCTTTCAGCTATATGCTGAGAATTAGGATTGCTGGTGGTTCTTTTTAAACTTGGTGGGGAACCTTCATACTGTTTTCCATAGTAGTGATACCATTTTACCATTTTACATATAATGTACAAGGGTTTCAAATCCTCCACATCCTCAACAACACTTGTTATCTTTTGCCTTTTTAAAATAATAGTCATTCTAGCAGGTGTGAGGTGATATCTCATTGTGGTTTTGATTTACATTTCGCTGGTGGTTAGTGATGTTTAGTATCTTTTCATATACCTGTTGGCCATTTGTGTGTCTTCTTTGGATAAATGTCTGTTCAAGTCCTTCACCCATAAAAATGGTTTTTTGTTGTTCTTGCTATTGAGTTGTATTAGTTCTTTACATATTTTAGATATTAGCCTCTTAACAGAAATATGGTTTGTCAATATTTTTTCCCCTTCTGTAGGTTACTTGTCCATTCTGTTCATTGTTTCCTTATTATAGATCACTTTAGACAGCATGGATATTTAAACAATATTAAGCCTTTGATATAGGAACACAAGAGGTCTTTCTATTTACTTGTATCTTTCAAACTTATTTCTTTCATATTATGTAGATTTCATCTCCTTGATTATGTTTATTTCTAAGTACATTATTATTGTTGATGCTATCGTAAATGAATTATTTTCATAATTCATCCTGGAATGTTTATTGTTAGTCCGTAAAATTACAACTGATTATTGTATGATGACTTTGTGTCTGCAAATTTACTGAATTCATTTATTAATATACTATAGTTTTCATGTAGTTTTTAGGATTCTCTGCACATAAAAGCATTTAATCTGCAAACAGAGAAAATTTTATTTCTTCCTTTCCTAGTTGGATGCCTTTTATATCTTTTTCTTGCCTTGTTGCTCTGGCTAGGGTTTCTACCATGAGGATGAAAATAAGTAGTAAGAGTGGACATTCTTGTTTTGCTCCGGATCTTAAAGGAAACTCTTTTAGTTTTTCACCATTGAGTAAAATGCTAGCTGTGGACTTTCATGTATAGACTTTATTATGTGAAGGTAGTTTTCTTCTATTCCTGGTTTGTTGTAAGTTTTTAAAATGAAAGATTGTTGAATGTTGTCAAATGCTTTTTCTGCATCTACTGTGATAAATATGTGATTCTTATTCTGTTAATATATCTGTTAATGTGATGTATCACATTAATTCATCTATGTACATTGAGCCATCCTTTCAACCCACTTGGTCATGGTGAATGATACTTTAATAATGCTATTGAATACAGTTTGCCAATATATTCTTCAGTATTTTTGAATTTGTATTTATCAGGGCCTGCAGTTGTTTGGTTTTTGGCTTTTTTGTTTGGCTATGTTTGAGTGAATTTATCAGAGAAGTCATCTAGACCTGACCTTTTCTTTGTTAGAAGTTTCTGATTTTTAAATAAAACTCCTTACTACTCATAGGTCTATTCATATTTCCTATGTCTTTATAATTCAGGCCTGAGAGTTTTCAGGTTTATAAGAATTTGTCAATTTCTTTTATTGAATTCATTGGCTTATAATAGTTCATAATTATCTCTTATCTTTTTTACTTCTGTGACATCACTTGTAATGTCTACTCTGTCTTCTGATTTAATTTACTCTAATTTTCTCTCTTTTTTCCTTAATCTAACTAAAAGCTTAACAATCTTGTTGATCTTTTCAAAAAAACCAACTCTTCATTTCATTGATATTTTTTCTATTGTTTTTCTGTTTTCTTTTTTTTTTCTGCCCTAATATTTGTTAATTGCTTTTGCTAACTTTAGGCTTGTCATATTTTTCTTTTTCTAATTTCTTCAGTTAAGTTGTTTATATAAGATCATTCTTCTTTTTTAATATAGGTGTTTATCAGTATGAACTTCCTTTTATTACTGATTTTGCTGCATTCCACAGGTTTGGTATCTTGTGTTTTTGTTTTTGTTGGTCTCAAGATTTTTTTTTTATGTACCCATTGATTATTCAAGAGTGTGTTTAATTTCAACATATTTGTGAATTTTCTAGGTTTTTTCCTCTTATTAATTTCTAGAGTCTGGCACTAATTGCTGGTTTCGAAATCCCCTACAATTATTATATTGCTATCTACTTTTCCTTTCAGTCTTTCAGTGTTTGCTTTCTTTATTTGGATATCTGATATTGGGTGGATACGTATTTAAAATTATCCTATCTTCTTGGTGAATTTACACTTTCAACATTAAGCAATGTTATTCTATGTCACTTTTAAAAGTTTTTGATTTAACATCCGTTATGTCTGATACAAGTATTGTCACCTTTGCCCTCTTTTAGTTACCATTTACAAAGGGTATCTTCTTCCTTTTACTCTTAGCCTATCTGTGTCTTTAAATCTATACTAGTCTCTTAGAGACATAGTTGGCACTGCTTTTTAATCCATTCAGCCTCCCTGTGTCTTTGAATGGGCATTATAGTCTATTTACTTTTGAAGTAATTATTGATAGGGAAGAATTTGCCATTGCCACTTTGTTCATTGTTTTCTGTCTGTCCTGTAGCTTCATAGCCTCTCTTTTCTGTCTTGCTATCTTTCTTTGTGTTTCATTGATTATTTTTGCAGTTACATGTTTGGATTCATTTCTATTTTTTCTTTTGTATATCTTCTATTGATATTTTCTTTGTGGCAACCACAGGGCTTATATAAAATATCTTAAAGTTATAACATTTTATCTTGAACTGATAACTTTAATTACATACAAAACCTCTAAACTTTTACTTCCTTTATCCACGCTTTACATTATTTATGTCACAAATTACATTCTTTTATATTGTGTACCTATTAATATATTTAACATAGTTTTTTAATACTTTTGTAAGTTCTATACTGAAACTAATTGCGCTTTATGCTTGACTATTATTGTATACAGTATTTCTCTATATGTTTACATTTATCTGAAAGCTTCATACTTTTCTATGCTTTTGTGTTGCCATGTAGCATTCTTTTGAGTCAACTTGAAGAACTGCTTTTAGCTTTTCTTGTAAGGAAGGTCTGGGGGTAATGAACTCCTTCAGCTTTTGTTTACCTGGGAAAGTCCATTTGTCCTTCATTTTTTTTAAGGAAAATTGTCTTGGTTGTAGTATTCGTGGTTCACAGTGTTTTATATTTTGCTTCTTGGAGTATATCATTCTACTGACCTGCAAGGTTTTTTGCCAAGAAATCCATCTACAGTCTTTTAAGGATTCCCTTGTATGTGCCATCCCAACTTTCGCTTCCTGCTTTCAAAATTTTCCTTGTCTTTGACATTTGACAATTTAATTTTAATGTGGACTTCTGTAGGTTTATCTCATTTGGAATCTTTTGGTCTTCTTGAATATGGATGCCCATTTCCTTCCACAGTGTAGGAAGTTTTCAATCATTAATTCTTTAAATAAGTTTTCTGGTCTTTTCTCTCTCATCTGTTTTGGGAACTTCCATAATATGTATTTGAGTCCACTAATGGTGTCCCATAAATCCTTTCTGCTTTTCTCATTTTCTTTCTACTTTTTTTTCTTTTTGCCCCTGTAACTAGATAATTTCCAACAACCTGTTGTTGAGTTTACTGATTCTTTCTTTAGCTTGATCAAGTCTCATGTTGAACCCTTCCAGTGAATTTTTTAACTTAGTCATTGTATTCTTCAGCTACAAAATTTATTTTGGCAGTTCTTTTATATTTTGTATTTTTTGGTTGAAATATTTATTTTGGTCATACATGATTTACCTGAGCTCATTGAGCATTTCTATGATGATTATTTTGAATTATTTGTGCAGGCACTTCACATACCTCCATATCTTTAGAATCTGTTTCTTCAGATTTATTTTGTTCTTTTCTCTGGGCCATTTTCTCTGTTTTTATGATCTTTGATACTTTGTGGCAATGTCTGTGCATTTGAAAGAATGACCACCTCTCCAAGTCTTTATTGACTGGCATCATCAACACTTTTCTGTGGATGTGTCTGGTTTTGATTTATGCATGTGAATTCCTAAAATTAGAGAGATTTGCCTGTTTTTTTTTCCTGTTAATAATCTCTTGATCCCTCTGCGATCTATCTGTTGTACTGAACCCCTTCTGGAGAGGCAGCACACTGTTGAACTATTTCTGTTGTTGCTGTTCTCTGTGGCCACCAGGCATTTAGACTTAGCTAGATCCGATCAAAATTCTGGGACGGGCAAGATTAAAAGCAGCCACCTGAAAGACTAGACAGTAAATAGATCTTCAGTTTTCTCCTTCCTTCCCAGGTAGATATTGGGGGACTATGAGATTTCCTGATCATGTCCCATAGAACCAGGAGAAGGACTCTGACAGTGAATGCATACCATTCCAAACTGTTGACTTTGTTCAAAGTGGCCCCCAGCCACATAGAATATTCCCATTCCTTGTAGATGTGTTCCTAGACAAGAGATTCTGAAGCCAGTCTCCTGAGCATCCTTTCAAAAAGCCGGAATATTAGATGAATGTTTCAACTATTTTCTTCTCCAGAAAGAAGCCTAAATTTAAGAAATTTCACCCACTAGTTCTGTGCTGAGCTGGGAATGGGGCTATGGTGTACTAGTCAAAACCATTACCTTTTTTTTTTTTTCCTCTATGCAGCGCCAGGTTTGGGGCCATTTTCTGTCAACACTCTGAGACAAGACAGAAACCATTCTTTTGGGCAGCCCCCTGAAAAATCACAATGTTAGATGAATGGTTCAGTCCTCTCTTTCCTTCTCTAGGGAGAAGCTGTGATTTGGAGGTTTTCTCCCAGTTGTGTACTGATGTGTCAGGGAAAAATACTAAGTAGAAAGAGTGCCATAGATTTTCCTAGTGGCTTCAATGAAGCTAGATTCATGCTCACATAGGATACAGAATCCTCTCTCTGTCTTTGGAATTTTCACTACATATTTGTCTACATATTGTTGAATCAGTGTGCTCAAAGTGGGGAAGAAGGATTTGGGACTTCCTATTTTTCCATCTTGCTGATGTCCCTCAACTTCATTTTTCTACTCTTTATATTCTTAATTGTTTGAGAATATTCTAGTTATTTGTTTTGTACTTTCTTTCTACCTTAATTTCATTGTGTTCAGAGAACAAACTGTATATGATTTCAGTTATTTCAAATTTGTTGGCATTTGCTTAATGACCAACCAGCATCATATTATTTTAAAAACAAATTTTTTTAAAAAAAAGGAAACAAGCTAAAATTCTTGGGAAGAAAGTTTTATATATGTCTGTTATTTAATTTTGATAATCATATAGTTCATATATTTTACAAATTTTAAATATTTTTATATTTTAATTATTTTGTTAACAACTAGGAGGATATTAAAACTTGCACAATATGATTTAATTTTCCTATCTATTTGTAGGATTGTAATATTTTACTTTAAATATTTGAATGTTATGTTCAGGGGCACATAGAAGTTTAAAATTTTTATATCTCTCAGGACTTTCTTTGGTTATTTCCAACTCTTCTATTCAGTGACAAGGCAGGCTTCTGCTTAGTCTTGTAAGGAAGGTGGGAGTGGTAGTGATTTAATTCTGGCTCATTCTTATCCTGAACTTGAAATGAATTGTGGATAAACATTAATATGATATTGAATTCTATTATCTTATTTTCAAGTCCATAAAAATCTCACTTGAATTTCACAACTTGATTTTATCTAGGCAAACCCATACTTTGAGGATATTGTTTACATCTCAAGATTTTCATTTTTTGTTCTGTTTTGTCCTGCTATTTGTCTTTCAGATCTTTGATTTTTTGAAACTATTTTTTCATGTATTATCCAGAATTTTGTTGTCTAACAGGAAGATAATTCTATGTAATCTAGCCAACATTTACTAAAAATAATAATTTATGTTTTCTATACTTTTTTAAAGAATTTGATGCTGTTGTTTGAATGTTCTTACCATAAGGTCCCTTTGTCAGTTAACTCCAGTTATACTGTTTGTTTTATTAATTTTTCATGTCCCCCACACTTTCTTCGCTATATGATTTGACACATGTCTGGAAATTTTTTTCTCGCCTAAGTTACGTAACTAAGTCCCATTATCCTGCAGCTCGAATTTTAACCTCAGGGAAACTTTCTCTATTCCAAGGAAGGCTAAGTTTCCTTTTTATACACTTAAAATATTATCCGTCTTTTATGGTATTTATTGCAGTTACTCTTTTACATTCACATATTTGTGCGCAAGGAAAGTCACATGCAGGCAGGCCTGTGTCTGATTTTGCTCACTACATTATCATCAGATCTTATCACAATGCCAGTATCTATGCCCCCTAAAATATGTATGAAATAAATGGCTGAAATAAATGAATCAACAAAAAGTTGGAATGTATAAATATTTACTTCAGGTATGTAGTTTAAAGTCTAGCCACTTGATGTTTTTACGTAATACATGTTTCTTTTCATTTTTTTCTTTTCTATTACAATAAATAATTCAAGAGAGTCAGTAAGTACCAAGCCTCTATAATGACAGCAAGCATTTTATGATGACTTTTCTAAAGTTGTCTATAAAGAGAATAAAACAGAAGGCTGTTTCTTTGAAACATAAAATACAAATTTTAAAAACTTCTCCTTAGTATAATCTTGAAATGTTAGAGAATTAACGTATAAGCAACTTCAAGATTAAATAATGGGCCATAATTACAAATACAAAGAAGAAATATAAAATACCAAATTCATCATAATTATAAAGAAATGTACATAAACTCTAACAAAGGACATGCTAAAATGATATTGAAATCTCTACCTCCCAAAATACAACAGGCTAAATGTTTTGTAAAGCATTTTTTGCTACATTTTTGAGGAATAGAAAATCTCAACTTTCCCAGAGCATACAAACTTTTTCAGGACACAGCAAATCCTGGGATGTAATCCAACTCATTTCATATGTCTAGCATAATCCTGATATGAAAACAAAATTGAACAAAAAGATCCCAAGGAAAGCACTGGCCATTCTCATTTTCTGAACCTAGATGTGAAAATCCATAATAAAATTATAGCAAATTAAATGTAGCAATGTCTAAAAAATATACTACATCAAGAACAAGGATAATTTATCATATAATGTTGGGAGGGGTCAATATAAGAAAATGCATTGATAAATATATAATCTAATATACCAATATATTCAAGTAGAAAAATATAAATTTCTCTCAATATGTTAAAAAATTGATAAAATTCAACATAAATTTGAGAAGTTCTAGGAGACTTGAAAGGATTTTTTCTTTTGAGTAAGAATTATCTGTTGACTCTAATAGCAAAACAAAATATTTCATGAACAAAATTCAGTGGCATTTCAATTAAACTTAGGAAAAAATAGGCTTACCTGCTTTACTGTTACTGCTCTGCATTGTAGGAAAAGGAAAAGAAATAATAGGTATGAAGACTTCAAAGGGAAGGGTCTAAAAGGATCAAAATAATTTTTTTGTAGTTAGGGTAATTGGATCATTTAAATACTAAAAAAATTCAAAGTGTTAGGCATATGAGTTAGTTCATAAATATTGTTAAAAAGCTAGATCAATATTCCACAAGCAATAGTTTTCCTAAACACTAACAAAAATAATGAGCAAAATCTCATTAGAGATAATAAACATGGTGGATTTACATCGAATTGATTTAGATAAGCTGGATTTTGTTTCCAAATTTTCACTTATACTTATCCAGGTTAGTGTGGTGTTACAGACAGTTTCCATGTAGTTTGGAAAGCAGAAGTATAACAGCTGCCATATTCTATTTACATCAACATAGCCTACAATTCAGCTATTCCAGTCCCAGGTATCTACCTGATGGAAGCAGATATACATGCTCATCTAAAGATACGTTCAGAAACGTTCGTAACAGCATTATTCATCTTTGCCCTCAACTAGAAACACATCAAATGTGAATCAACCATATATTGGGTACATAAGTTGGGGTATATTTATACAATAGAATACTACATAGCAAAAAGAGTGAATAAGCTGCAACTATGGTATATAAAGTCAGAACACTGGTTACACTGGAAGGTTAATGACTAGAAGGGGCACAAAGACTTCAGGGGTTGTATCTGTTTTATAAGTTAGATTATGGTTACATGAGTGTGTTCACTTTGTGAAATTCATCAGTTTGTACTCTTATATTCTGTTTTTTTTTTACTCCCTTTTCTGTGCATATTACATTTTAATAAAAAGTTCACTTAAAAAAGAAACCTCTCTTGGATTTATCCAATACTCATCTCTTTCTGTTAAACTCCATATCTAAAATGTAACCAGATCCTGTTGACTCTGCCTTCAAATTATGTTCATAATCCAGCCAATTCCCATCACCTCTGCAACTACTACTTTAATCTAAGTTACCATCATTTGTCAAGTTTTTTTTTACATGGATTCTTGTAATGCCTTCTAACTGCAAATATTTTTCCTACTGCTTTACTTTGTTCCTTTTAAGTCTATTTGCAACATAAATGCCAGAATAATCATGTTGATAAACAAGTTAGATCTTGTTACTGTTGCTTAAAACCATCTGTGATGCTTAATTTTAGGTGTCAACTTGGTTGGGCCATGGTGCCGAGGTATTTGGTCAAACATTATTCTGGACATTTCTGTGCGGGTGTTTTTTGGACGAGATTAACATTTAAATTGGTAGACACCGAGTAAGGCAGATTGCTCTACATAATGTGGGTGGACTTCATCCAATCTGTTGAAGGCCTTAATAGAATAAAGACTGACAACCCCCAAACAAGAAGGAATTCTGCCAGCAAACTGTCTTCGTACTCTGCAACTCTCCCTCAGTCACCAGCCTGCTTGCCTATCCCAGCAGATTTTGGACTTGCCAAGCCTCAACGATTGTATGAGCCAATTTCTTAAAGTAAATATCTTTATATATACAGGCATACCCCTTTTAATTGTGCTTCACTTTATTAACTTTACAGACACTGCATTTTTTGCAAATTGAAAGTTTATGGCGACCCTGCTTTGAGCAAGTCTATTGGCATCATTTTTCCAATGGCATGTGCTCACTTCATATCTTTGTGTCAGCACTCTTTAGCAATAAAGTATTTTTTAATTAAGATATGTACTTCTTTAGACATAATGCAATTGCACACTTAATAGACTACAGTAGACTATATACATAGCTTTTATGTGCACTGGGAAACTGAAAAAGATCTGTGACTTGGTTTATTTCAATGGTCTAGAACCGAATGCACAAAATTTCTGAGGTACACCTGTATAAATATCTGGTTAGTCCTGTGTTTCTGGAGAACCCCAATTAATACACTGCCCAATGGCTTATCACATTTGCTGCAATATAGACTTCTTATAACCCCTAAGTTTCTACATACTCTGCTGACCATTACCTCTCTGATTCCATCTCTAACCACTTTCTCTAACACTCCTCACTCCAACTACACTGACGACCTTGCTGTTTCTTGAACACATCTGAAAGTCCTTGACTTGACTCAGGGTTTTTTCACTTCTTTTTCTGGCTAGAGTACTTTCTCCAGGTTTCTGCGTGGCTTATGTTCCTTAAAATCTTTGTTCAACCTAGTCACACCTAGACTACTCTATTTGAGTTTATAATGACTCTTACCACTTGCTATCCACACTCGCTGCTTTTTACACTTTCTCATATTCTTTATGTATTGGTGTGTTGTTTATCGTCTGTCTTCCTTTCTAGAAGGTAATATCTATGAGGACAGAATTTTTTTTTTACTAATTATTTTCATGCTATAACTTTAGTTCCTGCGACAATGCCTGTTACATAGTGGTTGCTAAGTAAACACATGATGAATGGATGAATGAGTAAATGGAAAAAATATAATACAGAGTTTTTAGCGTAAAAAGTAATTAGCTAAACTAGACTTCAGTTTATGATATATTTTAAATTTAAGGATGGGATGAGTGAAGTTTCTTAATATTTGTCTATCTACTTTTACACTCCTCTTCTCCCTACCATCCTCACCCCCAATAATTTAAGATAACTGTATTTAATTTAATTTTCCTCCTTAGTAATTTATTAGTATTTATTTTCCTTAAAATCTTTAAATATGTATAATTTTAAGTGTATATACTCTCAGTTTTCTTAAGCATCTTTTCTAATCCTTCTCTTACTCTCTATTCATTGCAAATTTTAAGGCTTCACATTAGCATTCAGTGTTTCCTGAGAAATAGGAGACTGTCTTACTCCCTTACAGCCCCCTGGAAGTATAGTGATTTCTAAGCTAATAAGGAGACTATTATTGTGATCTCAAAATGTCTTTATGCAAATGTCAACAGCAAGGCTACTGATGGGTATCTCCTTAGTCAAAGAAGATTTATCCGCATAGTAAAATTCAGCAAGCCATTTTCCAAAGTGGACATTGTAATTATTTAAAATATGTGTATAAAATCAACTTGGGAAATATTTTAAAATGATTTGAACAATAAAATATTTTCAGCATTTATGATTTTGCTGTAGAAGTGTTCATTTTAAATTTGTAGATAAACTGAAACACTTGGAAAACTATCGTCAGCCTTCACTGTTTTAACAGACAAGTCTTATCTGAATGGAAAATGGACACGTTTTGCAACAGATAACAGTGAATCTGTACCACATAATTTCTTAGTTTCCTGAGGCAGTCCTGACAGGTAAATATACATGTTGCTGCATGAATAATTCTCATCTGCAACTGTTAACATATAATAAACAGGAATATCACCTAATTGGGGCAGGAGCCATATAATACTTTTCTTCTAATGAGAACAGAAAGTGACAAAGCAAGTTGATTTCTCTTATTTTAACCAAAAATTCTAAGAAATATTAAATACATTTAACCTGTGGTATGTAACTAATAACTTTCATATGCACATAAAACCTTACAATATAGAAATAATTCAAGGGAGTCAGTATCAAGTTCTTATGATGATAACATGTGTTTTATGATAACTTTGCTAAAATTGTCTATGTAGAGAACAAAGGTGTTTTCTTTCTGGCTGTGTTATGCATTACATTGTAAACCATAAAGTGTAGTTTAATGAGGAAATGGATATTGAAAATTATATCTTACTCGTTTGGGATAAGTAGTGATTTAAGAGAATAAAGGAAAAACTAATTCAATATCTACAGATGATACAGAAGGGCATCATTTCCCTAAACTAAACTTCATTAATTTCTAAGAATTCATTTATTACAGTTATTTTAGTTATTTGTTTATGGTGTATTAAAAAACTTCACTAGATGCCTTATATACACTTATCCATTCATTTTCCTCTTGGGATTAACTGTCATGGTTTGCTTTGTTTTTTTAATCAGACTTCTCATAAATAAGATTGCTAGAATGTCAGAGGAAGGGTGCAAACAATCTCATTATCTTTCTTATCACTCTTGGAATAACTTAGAGTTCAGAAAACCATACTTTTTTTCAGGGAAAATCCAATAGAAGGTCCTCAAGATTATTGTGACCATGCTTTATGCAGTCACTTAGGAAGAACACCTATCTTTTGCTGTCTTTAGTTGTTCCTTTTATGTTTATTTCCATGTTTTTGCTCAGAATCAAGGTGGTATTCTTCCATTAAACATGTTCTTGAATGAATTAGATTTTAGTCCAGAAAAGAGAGAGTATTCTGGTGGGCAGGGAGCTCTTTTGGAGATAGTATTATTCTAAAGATAGTGATGGCTATAAAACTCAATATAAAAGCCTTCATTTTTACCTTAAATGGGCAGCCACATACATGAGAGTTTGATGCTGCACCTAGCAACACAAAGAGTTGAAACAAAGTGGTGCTATGTGAAAAACAAACAAACATATTACAGATTTATCAAAGTGTTTTATTGAATTAATTTAATATGCCTGTTATGAATATACTTCTGTAATCCCAGCACTTTGAGAGGCCGAGGCGGGCAGATCACCTGAGGTCAGGAGTTCAAGACAAGCCTAGCCAACATGGTGAAACCCCGTCTCTACTAAAAATACAATAATTAGCCGGGCATGGTGGCAGGCGCCTGTAGTCCCAGCTACTCGGGAGGCTGAGGCAGGAGAATTGCTTGAACCTGCGAGGCAGAGGTTGCAGTGAGCCTAGATAGGGCCACTGCACTCAAGCCTGTGCAACAGAGTGAGACTCTGTCTCAAAAAAAAAAAAAAAAAATGAAAGAAAATACTGCATACAGTTCACATGGACTTCATGTGACTGCAAAACTGTCAGACTTTATTTGAAGAACATGTAGGTTAGCAAATAGCAGGTTTAGAAATAATTATAGCCAAGTGCTAATTATATATAATATTGAAGGTTTTAAAAAATGTTTTAAAAAGGAGTCACATAATAAGCCGAGTTCTCTATAGTCATCAAGTATTTCTCTACAGAGAAGAAAAAATTTTGGTTAGTTTTATAGGGGATAAATTTGATATGTGACAAACAGTTGGAAAATGATGTTCATCCTTGTAACTGTTTAACTTTCATCATTATTCAAAGTCTACTTCTATTGTAATCTTTGTTTCTTAGTTTTTGAGAGTTAGATGCTTTCCTTGTGTGTTAAGTTGGAGGATTTGCTAGTAAAAATTCAGCCTACAGTAATAGGTATCCATGTGATTCCCACAAGAAATTATTCAAATGTCAGAATCTAACACATGTTGGAGTAAGGTTTTCACACAGATTTTATGTATTAGTTTTCATATATTAATTTGCAGATACCTTATTCCAAGATTTGTCTTACATAAATGTTATTACCATTAATCTTATGTTTTATGGAAGTTTTAAAGGTAGATTCTTGTGTAGATGCAGGTTTATAAATTCGAAGATATTCAGTGAAATGAATAAAAGGAACCAAAAATAGAGCTATATGAACTTCATCAATGGTAACACTAGCAAATAGATACATTTTTATCTTATACATTCTGAGGAACAACTTCCATTTACCGAGAAATTAAAATCAGATTACAAAAAAGATTTTGTGAGTTGATAAATAATTTCCATACTCAAAATGGGCTGCACTACAATATGATGTAAGTGTATGCATTTCTAAAGTACCTATTCCTATCCCTTTATCACGAACCATAAAGTCTGGGGACTTATCAGAGAAAGAAGATATGAAAACCACTCCATATATGGCCTATTCCAAAACTGGGGATTGGCAGTGGCATCCGGGATAAAGAAGAGGCTGCACAATTTTAGCTAGTAATATTTTTTTGCCCCTAACTTCTGGATAATTTAAGGTGAAGATTAGAGAAGATGAGAAACAGGTCAAAGAATAAACTGTGACAAAACTCTATAGTTGCAGAGCAACTCTGAAGCATAAATGAGTATACACAGAAAATATATTTTAATTTATGAAATAAAAATACAGAACCAGAAAAACAAGATTTTAACACCAGAAGAACAAGATTATTCTAAGCTACAATTTAAATGGGGCAGATAGGACTTGTGTAGATTCTCTCGCATTCAAATCTCAGAAAAAGCGTATCCGAGTTCCATATTGGAGGAGTCAACCACCACATATGGAAAATATTCGGAAAAAAATTAAAAATAATACAAATGAAAAATGAAACTCTATAACCACTATTTAAAGAGCATTTACTTTATATTAGGTGTTACAAATAATGTGGAGATTTAAAGTATATGGGAGGATGTACTTAGTTTATATGCAAATACTAATACATTATATAAAGGACTTGAGCATCTGAGGATTTTAGAATCCAGGAGTTCTGGAACCAATCCTTGTGGATATCAAGGGACAATTGTATTACCTACATAGTATTGATGTTATTATATTTGTGACATTCTTTTGGCATATTTCATGTTCAAAGTTATCAATTTTTTTAAATTACATGTTCAATATTATCAGATTCAGTTTAGATGTGAGCAATGGGAGGAAAAATTTCATTGGCTTAAGCTTGGTAGAAGTTTCTCTTTCACATAACAGTTTGAAAATAGGCTGATATGAAAATTCTGCTCCACCAATTCCTCAGGGATACAAAATGTCTTGCATATTTCTACTCTACTAACTCCTGGTATTATATTTTCCTTCATGAAAGATTGAGCTCCAAGACTAGTATTTATAGTCCAAAGAAAAGGAGTAGGCATAGATGGGAAGAGACAAGACACAAGGAATGCATTAGTTATCTGCTAAGGAATATTCTAAGAAACTGCTAGATGACAATTTGCTTAAAGATTAATCTCCCAAATACTAGACTCAAATCAAGTCTGGTATCTTCATACAATATATAGTCCTATATATAGGTCCAGAGTTTAGATATTTAAATGATACATAAACTAATAGACAATTTAACTTTCTATAATCCCCCAAATAACAGTGGTTGAGTAGAAGCAGGATCTACACAATAAAAATTCCCATTCAGAAGAAAGAATATTTAAAAACTCAGCAGTTTTTGGTTCATGGCACTGACCAAAACTTAGCTAGGTAAGAGCTGAGAAGACCTCATTTATTACGTGGAGTACGTGCCGTGATTATTTCAGCAGGCAGTCTTTGGTTCTGCTCTAGGGGAAATTTCCTTTTTCTTTGTTCTCACAGTTCCATGGCTCCAGGCTCTTCTACAGTGGGCTGCAGAGTTTTGTAGCTTGCCTCACATCAGATAATGTTGCTGACTCTGATAGCACTGACTATATTCTGAATTCTTTAAGTGAGTATAAGCTATTTAATTTAACACAGTGGTGTCTATGTCTGTCATTTCAGTCAACCCAATGTTACTATTGACACTTTGTTGTAATGGTTGTATGGTATGTTCTTATAAATAATGTATAACTATTTGTACATTTGCAAATGATTGACCAGGTTGATTATTATATGGATTTTGCGTATTTTCCTCTGTGGTTGTATATCTGATTATCCAGAAAAGCTTTACATGGAGTGTGAAGAAAGTCATTGGTAGCATGATAGGGATGGCATTGAATCTGTGAATTATCTTGGGCAGTATGGCCATTTTCATGATATTGATTCTTCCTACCCATGAGCATGGAATGTTCTTCCATTTGTTTGTATCCTCTTTTGTTTCATTGAGCAGTGGTTTGTAGTTCTCCTTGAAGAGGTCTTTCACCTCCCTTGTAAGTTGGATTCCTAGGTATTTTATTCTCTTTGAAGCAATTGTGAATGGGAGTTCACTCATGATTTGGCTCTCTGTTTGTCTGTGATTGGTGTACAAGAATGCTTGTGATTTTTGTACATTGATTTTGTATCCTGAGAGTTTGCTGAAGTTGCTAATCAGCTTAAGGAGATTTTGGGCCGAGACAATGGGGTTTTCTAGATATACAATCATGTCATCTGCAAACAGGGACAATTTGACTTCCTCTTTTCCTAATTGAATACCCTTTATTTCCTTCTCCTGCCTGATTGTCCTGGCCAGAACTTCCAGTACTATGTTGAATAGGAGTGGTGAGAGAGGGCATCCCTGTCTTGTGTCAGTTTTCAAAGGGAATGCTTCCAGTTTTTGTCCATTAAGTATGATATTGGCTGTGGGTTTGTCATAGATAGCTCTTATTATTTTGAGATACGTCCCATCAATACCTAATTTATTGAAAGTTTTTAGCATGAAGGTTGTTGAATTTTGTCAAAGGCCTTTTCTGCATCTATTGAGGTAATCATGTGGTTTTTGTCTTTGGTTCTGTTTATATGCTGGATTACATTTATTGATTTGCGTATGTTGAACCAGCCTTGCGTCCCAGGGATGAAGCCCACTTGATCATGGTGTATAAGCTTTTTGATGTGCTGCTGGATTCAGTTTGCCAGTATTTTATTGAGGATTTTTGCATCAATGTTCATCAAGGATATTGATCTGAAATTCTCTTTTTTGGTTATGTCTCTGCCAGGCTTTGGTATCAGGATGATGCTGGCCTCATAAAATGTGTTAGGGAGGATTCCCTCTAACTTTTTAAAAGGCTGAATTTGTCTCTTTATATAAACTTTCTTTAAGTCTCTGCAGTATTTATATGTAGCATTTTAACTGTATGAATCCAAATATATTACCCATATATAGTCTATTTATCATAATAAATTAGTCTGTCCTTTCTTTACATTAACAGTCTCACAACTGAAATTAAGATTCATAAGAAGAAATAATTGCTAGATTTTTAAAACACTGGATACTGATCCATTGTAATGATCCAAGCATTTGAACAATTTAGGGGTAAAATCATTTTGTTCCAATTTTAAGTGAATTTATATTTAAAATGAATTATTAGAAAGGAAAGGTGCATTTGTCTTAAACTATATAATTGACTTTTAATGCAGAAATCTTTATAAGGCTATGGATGTGGGTAACACTAACTTCAACTTAAAATGGCCTCTAAAGTTAGAAGCTGTAAAATGGTGGTGGAATAAAAATCTAACTATTAAGATGTTAGCGGATTAAAAATTTGCAAGATATGATTGTAATTTTAAAGTTCTTAATAAGTTTTACAACACTGCAGTCTATGTGGTTTCTTAGATAGGCTTTTAATATAGACACAGCATAATTTTTAATAATTAAATATAATATGATTTTTGTAAGAGAAAATAAATAAAAATTATTTTAAATTAATAGATGATTTCCATTGGACCAAAAAGTATGCTGCCTCATTCTGTGCTAACTTTTTGTGCTGAAAGATTAGTGTGTTATTTGGATAAACAAATCATTAACTGGGTTTTATGTTTACTTTGTTGAGATAAATTTTAGGAGATGGATATTATAATATTTAGAAAGATTCTCCACTTCTCTATTGCAATATATATACTTAAAATAGCATATTCAGAATTCAAAAATTACATTTATATTATTTTATTATTTTTATTACTGTTTTTATTTAAAGAGATGGGGCCCCGCAATATTGGCCAGGCTGCTCTTGAACCCCTGGCCTCAAGTGATGCTCTGGGCTCAGACTCCCAAAGTGCTGGGATTACCCAAAGTGCTGGGATTACAAGTGTGAGCCACTGCACCTGGCCCCATGTATATTATTTTGCTAGCCTTTTATTCTTCCTGTTTTGCTTATTAGATTGAATAGATTAATTTTTTTCCTATTGAAGATTATTTCTAAACCAAATAGCAATATTTATTCTAAAATAACTTTTCAATATGCTGCGATATACAATATTTATAGTACAAATTTGATTAAAACTAAATTCGCATATTATCCTATGTTTTGAGCATCAATAAAACAGTTCAAAATTTCTTTGGATGCCAGAGAGATCAATAAGCTTAAATCTTATATTAAAGCAAGTTCCATTTTAGTTACCAAGTTTTGCTTAAACGAAGAGTGCTTTTCACTAGCCTCTATGACAATATGAAAACATTTGGCTGCAATTAAGGAACTAAAGTTTTAAAAACTATGTGTTGCTTAATATTGTTATTATATTGTCCTCAAGATTTAATTAACTAAAATATTGCATTTTTGTAACCTATTTTTAGCATCAGTAGTTATGTACTTTCTGTGACAAAAATATCAGAGGTCAATGTCTTAGCTCAGCCTAATTTAAGATAAAGTTAAAACAAAGACCCATTTATCTTTCTCTCTCTCTCTCTTTTTTTTTTTTTTTTTTTTTTTTTTTTTGAGACGGAGTCTTTTCTTGCTCTGTCACCCAGGCTAGATTGCAGTGGCATGATCTTGGCTCACTACAACCTCTGCCTCTCAGGTTTAAGCAATTCTCCTACCCCAGCCTCTCCAGTAGCTGGGCCCACAGCGCATGCCACCACACCCTGCTAGTTTTTGTTTGTTTGTTTGTTTTTTGTATTTGGTATTTTTAGTAGAGACAAAGTTTCACCATGTTGGCCAGGCTGGTCTCGAACTCCTGACCTCAAGTGATATGCCCACCTCGCCTCCCAAAGTGCTGGGATTACAGGCGTGAGCCAAAGTCCCTGGCAGAAAGACCCATTTTTCTATAGTACCAAGTACATTAGTAGAGTTTGAAAAAAATGTGGTATTGTATAGACTTAACTTGCAACTGTATAACACAAAATAAAATATAAAAAACCATATGCTGTTTCTATTTCATTTAATTATCAAGATGAATTCATTTATTCTTCAGACATGCTATTTTTATTACCCAGCAGTGTGATGAATTCTAGTGTTTGGGAGAGTGTCAGTGTACAAAGAAGCATCATAAAGCATACCATGGAAAGTCCAATTGCACTGCCCACATGCACAGTGCATGTATAAAGCACTCAATACTAACCTTAGTTACATAAATGAAGAAACTAACAAACACTCATGAAAGATACCTTGTGGTAGAGATATGTTCAATGCAGGATGTTTTACAACCCATGTGTTCACATGTAAGAAAGAAATTAATATAAGAAAATGTATATATTTATTTATTTAACATTTATTTGGTATTTTTCGTTGCTCTATATTCTTGGTCACCAGACAGAGAATATAAGTTCCTTTTCTTTCTTCCATTCTCTGCTTTGTTTATTGCTATCCTACACTTCATGCACTCATCTTTCAGTCTCTCTTCTGTGTCTTTCCTCTACCTTAATACATGAATGTTCTCTACACTGGGAACAACCACAAAACTTTGAGGTGACTGTTTAAAAAGGTCACACATGATGAGATCTGGCTGGAAGTGTCCCAAAGAACCTAAGGAGTTTAGTTTTCATAGGCATGATGCAACAGGCTTGCAGAATCAAAGTAAGAGGAGATACAAAAGAAGAAAATAGTAAAATCTTCAAATAGATGAGAAATCAAGTCCCCACCACTCATTTAAAACTTTCCACACTGAATCACTGGTTTGCACTTGTTGGCTAGTGAGTAAAGGATAATTTTATTAAATAGCAATTAGCATAAATAGATAATTAAACTCATATTATTTTCATTAATATTGACTTACCGGTATATGGCTGTAATCATTGTCTGGAGAGACATAATCTAGAGGAGGATCTCCAAGGGAAGTTAAAATGGTTGAAAGCACAAGAATAAAGATATACTTGTAGAAAGGAAATGATAGGCATTGGTGTGAAACAGGAGAATAATATAAACCTATAGAGGATGTGGATGGAAAGAATGGCATTGGTGAGAATAAAACAAGAAAAAATAGGATAAATCCATGTATGTTAGAGCACTTCTTTGAGAACTAGCAAACAGAAAACCATTACATTCATCCTTTTGTCCTCTGTGTGATGAATACTACTTTATTATTTGAGACTGCTCTTTCCATAGCCAAAAAATTAGTATACAATGTAATTATCTGGATATGACCTAATAATGTCAAAAGAATCTTTTCTCTTACATCAGGTCATAATTCTGGTTTCTACAATTATATATTTCATCACATAAAAATTTAGCACAGGAAAGGTTGAAATTGGTGCATTTACATAGGGCAATACTGTAGTGTAGCTCTAATTTCCAAACTTGACATAATTATTGGAGTTCTCCTTTACTAAAGATACTGAAATGTTTGCATTTCAAGAAAATCAAGAAGATAACTTGCTAAGTCCTTTTAGTTACTTCACTAAACTACAAAGGCTTGGAAATGACACCTGATTCTAAATTTTATGAAATATATCTATCAATAAAGAAAAGCTATAGATAGACCTCTTCAGGAAATCTAATGGTGCTCAGCCAGGTTAAAAAAAAAGGTACTTGTGAGCTGGGCACAGTGGCTTACGCCTGTAATCCCAGCACTTTGGGAGGCCGAGGCAGGCAGATCCCGAGGTCAAGAGATCGAGACCATCCTGGCCAACATGGTGAAACCTGTCTCTACTAAAAATACAAAATTAACTGGGCGTGGTGGCACATGCCTGTAGTCCCAGCTACTTGGGAGGTTGAGGCAGGAGAATCACTTGAACCAGAGAGGTGGAGGTTGCAGTGAGCTGAGATCATGCCACTGTACTCCAGCCTGGTGACAGAGCGAGACTCCATCTGAAAAAAAAAAAAAAAAAAAAAAAAAAAGTACTTGTGTAAATGAGATTCAGAATTTTAGCTATTACAAAAACTGTCTTTTTATAAATTAACTTTCTATTATTCTCCTAGCCCCACAAGTGTTAATGTAATATTTTGTGGTACTTAATGTCAAAAAGAAGCTGCTGCTAAGAAATAGTTTCTTGTTAGCTTCCAAATGTCACCTAATCACAGCAATCAATCTCAAAACTAAAGGTACTAAACCTTTTTCCTGGACAGATAGTAGAATGAAAATGTCTCTGGTTAATACTTTATAGTATGACTTTATATTTAGTTAATTAATGACCATGGAAATGGACTTGGTAAACCAATTTAAACAGAGGAGTTTATCATGAATCAAGGTGAAAAGATTAAGGAAGCTCTAGAAAGAAATGGTGTGTTAAATATTCATATGAAACCCAGCTTTTTAAAAAAATTAAAAATTTTAATAGTTAAATATAGTTCCAAAATAGGAGGCTTATTTGATTTTACAGAAGATAAGACAGAAATTGATATTTAATATCCAAATTTAATTATGTAATTTAATTTTATTTTTGGAAGTTCCAAATTGCATAATCAATAGCAGTGTAGAATACATTATCAACTACTTTTTTATTTTAAATGTATTGGCTCAATCTAGTATAATTTTCTTTATGTTATCATAATTCTGGATATCTGAAAAAGTTACTTTAAAAATATTAGTTGAAAAGTCTACATTTTAGTTTGTCTTTGTCCATTATATTAATAATTTATCTCTCTAATAGGTAAAAAATTTAACTCTGTAGAATTTTTCTTTCATTTTTGAAAAAATTGTAATATGTCATAAGCAGCCTTAGCAATTCCCCCACATAAAGCTGCCTAACCACTGAACTTCTACTTAACAGAAGAATATGATGAATAAATTATTTTAGGTAATTTTGGTGGTTTTCCTTGAAAACTAATTCTGTACATGTATTAAGAAATATTTTTTCATTCTTAAGTTTAATAGTATTAAAGGCCTTGTGAAACAGGACATATTTTTTCTTATTCTTTGACATATGAGGTATGTGAATTCTGTGCCACATAGGGAGTGAATAAACAATTGTCTTCAAACAACAAGGATGAGCTAAATGGAAGCAAATAAATATTAATAGTATAATTTCTAGAATTACCTTCATGTTAGCCCTCCTATTACTCAAAGATATTACTTTGGATATACATAATTGAGAACCATTGGCTTAAAAAAAGTATTTATCCAGGAGGAAAAAGAAAATATCTTCTCTACCTCTTTCAAACTACTGAAGAGCTGTGATTTAATTTTACTTTACCACAAGAGTTTTTCTTACATGTCCTATCCTAAAGCAAATACTGAAGAATGAAGCAAAATGGACTACTTAATTTCATTTATAAAGTTGTCAGGTACATATTGTCTCTCCATATAAAAGTATGTTTTGATTTCATTATGAAAGGTTAAAATGAGAGAAAACCATATCTTGTAAGTCACAGAACCAGTTGAACATCAAGTCATCTACATTCTCCTAAACTCACTGGATAAACCTTTTTTAAATAAATGATAAAACATTCGAATTTTGCCTTTCAAGTAATGACACCTAAGGAGGGCCATGTAAGTACAATTTTCCAAAAATTTCTAGAAAAAGTTGAACCCTGCACAATATTCCATTCTCAATACAGTCATGAATATTCATGATAATATATTCATTTTAACTTTCTGGCACTGGGGTGAATATTTCTGAATTAGTATGCCTGATAGAGTACCGCACATTACTGGAAGTTGAATGCTGGACTCTTTTAACCTTTATAAAATCTGTTTTTGAGTTTTTGCCTATTTCTTTTCCTCTCATCACAGCAGCCAAAGCCATAAACTCAATGAAAACAATGAGAAAATTAAGTCAGCAAATACAAAATGTCATGAGAAATGATTGCCAGGAAGAGTAATAAGAATTTTCCAAAACTCTATTGAACTATATTCCCAGGACACCCAGTGGGGAAAAGCAACCATAATATATAATTGCCTTCATATACAATGAATGACCTGAAATTTATAAATTTTTCTTCAATTGGTATGAAGAAATTAAGTATTTGACCTGGTAGGTAAATTGTAGAACTTTTTATAAAAAGTATGAATGTAAGAATGAGGGGAAATAAAGAATGAGGGAAAAGAGAAAGACAATTTGTTTTACTTTTTAAAATATCTACATCTTTTCTGTTGAGGTTTATTCAAACAACCATTATCGAGTTCAGATTAGAACAGCTTAATAGGACTAATGAGTACACATAACACGTAACTATTGAGTAATTTCTGAAAAGATATCAGCCTTAGGAAATAAAAGGCTAACTATGCTCCTAAAGCTTCATTATATTTGGAGTTGGCTAAAGTGGTCCTTAAACTATTTTGAAAATTAATAGAAACTATTTGTCATTTTTTCTTTGTCTTATAAGGTATGCATTTACTTTAAATGACCAGGAAAACAAAGAGGGTTATCAACATAAAGGAAGATTATTTCTCCATTAAAAACTTAAATTATCATGATTTCTTTCAAGATTTGTCTTTTATTCTTTGTGTTTTGCTTGTTTTTGAGGGCTGTATATACATAATTTTTTTATGTTTAAGGAAATAAATGGTAAGAAGGATGGCCAATTTGAACAACTTTATTTATGAACTAGGAAAAGCCAGCATCCTAATGTATCACCTTTATTTTCTCCCTTGAATGTAATGGACCTACAGGATTCCTGGTGCGCTGGGTCTCAGCACCACTTACCCTGTTAGAGTAGAGCACTGGCAAAAAGCTGTGGTGTTCCACTTTTCATCGAGTTCCTGAAACCCTTGGTTTACTTCTATATTGGTCAGGTTCTCCACAGACACAAAACCAACGGGCTGTGTTTATATATAGAAATAAATTTATCTTTATGGAATTGGGTCATATAGTTATGGTATCTGACAAGCCCCAAATCAGCAGTGTGAGCCATCAGCCTGGAGTCCCAAGGAAGAGTCAATGTAGCAGTTCAAGTCTGCAGGTTGTCAGAATAGTACAATTTTTTTCTTGTTCAGGGGAGATCAGTTCTTTTGTACATTAAGGCTTTCAACTGATTGGATGAGGCCCACGTACAATATGTAGGGCAATTTACTTTACTCACTGTCCACTGCTTTAACTGTCAATCTCACAAAAACATTCAGAACAATGCTTGAACAAATATCTGGGCACCATGGCCCAGCCAAGTTTGGATGTAAGATTAACCGTCACACCTTCCCACAAAATTGCAAAATGTAAAACACTGCACAACCTAATAATTCTCTCTCTTAAACGTGTACACAGTTGCTAGAATTAAGGACAATTAAAGAGGACTGATACAATGGTGAAAAGGATATCTGTAAACTTACCTTTATAAAAGCAATAAAAATACTGGCAAAAATGATCAAAATTGACTTTTTTTTTTTTTGAGATGGAATTTTACTCTTGTCGCCCAGCTGGAGTGCAACGGCAATATCTTAGCTCACCTCAACATCCACCTCCCAGGTTCAAGCAATTCTCCTGCCTTAGCCTCCCGAGTAGCTGGGATTACAGGTGCCCTCCTCTACGCCTGGATAAATTTTGTATTTTTAGTAGAGACGGGCTTTTGCCATGTTGGCCAGGCTGGTCTCGAACTCCTGACCTCAGGTGATCTGCCCACCTCGGCCTCCCAAAGTGCTGGGATTATAGGCATGAGCCACCACGCCTAGCCTGAAATTGACTTTTTAGAGTGGTAATTAGAAAAAGATTTGCAAAAATTTTTTTTAAAAAAGAATAATGTGAAGTGAAGAAAAAAATTGCTGAACTTTGGTAAGAACAGTGGGCTTTGTAGAATTTTAACTCAGCCTACTCCAACCGCCCCGTTTCCTCCAGCTCCAAGTAGCCTTGCAAAGCAGCCCCTTCACATTATAGTACATGTGATAACCAGCAGCCTTGCAGCCATCAGAGAAGGCGGGCGGTAGGTGGAATTCCTCATGAAAGCCCCATCCCAGTTGTAGTGTCACTATTTGATGTACTTTGTAGCTTACTAGAAAAGTCTCATTCTCAGAGCAGTGTTGTTTTTTGATTAACATGGAACTCATTTGACAGATAAAGGCCTATGCCCAGAGAGATTTTCAAAAATAATTAGCTACAAGTTTATTAAGGCTGCAATATCAGCTGAAACAAAGAAAAGTTTGACCAAAAATAGAAAAGGAAAACCTGTATAATAGTTTCCTAGGACTGTTGCAACAGAGTATCACAAATTTTGTAGCTTGAAATAACAAAAATTTACTCTATTACAGTTTTGGAGGCAAGAAGTCCTAAATCAAATTGCTGCCTGGGCTATGTTCCCTCTTAAGAAATAGAGAGGAATCTTCTCTTGCCTCTTTTAGCTTCTGGTCATTGCTCACATTCCCTGGCATTCCTTGGCTTGAGACTTCACTGCAGTTTCTGTCTCCATCTTCATCACATGATTGTTTTTCTTCTCTATGTGTCTGTGTCTCACATGGCCTTCTTATAAGGACAACAAACATTAAATTTAGAGTCCACCTTAATCCCATAGAGTCCACTTTTTTTTTTTTTTTTTTTTTTTTTTTGACAGAATCTCACTCTGTCCCCAAGGCTGGAGTGCAATGGCACAATCTCGGCTCACTGCAACCTCTGCCTCCTGGATTCTAGCGATTTTCCTGCCTCAGCCTCCCGAGCAGCTGGGATTACAGGTGCCTGCCACCATGTCCAGGTAATTTCTGTTTTTTTTAGTAGACACAGAGTTTTACCACGTTGGTCAGGCTGGTCTGGAACTCCTGACCTCAGGTGATCCAAACGCCTCAGTCTCTCAAAGTGATGGGGTTACAGGCATGAGCGACCACGCCCTGCCCTTTCATTTTAAATTAACTAATTACATCTACAAGTATTCTATTTCCAAATAAGGTCACATTCTAAGGTTCCAGATGACATGAATTTTGGGAAGATGATACTCAATCCAGTACAATTTGGAAACAAGACACCCAAGGGGTTGTGAAAAAATCTGACATATTCTTGGGGATCAGGAAGGCTGTGTGCATGTATAGGACTGTGTGCAGTCCACAGAAGAACTAAATAGACAACAATATCTCACCTCTGGTTGACCTTGAGGTCCAGTGCAAGCAGGCAGTAAAGGCTAAGGCAGATTTATAAAATGTCTAAGCATTGAAGACATGCCCCAAACCACACACTGAGCCCCTCTGCAAAGTGTAAAAGACATAGTGGTTCAAGACGTTCAATGAAATATCTGTCCAATAATTAGATGGCCACTAGCTTAACTGAGCAGAGATCTCAATGACTCCACACTACAGAAAATACACACTTTACAAGATTAGCCCAAGAGAGCCACTACGCGGAAGAGAGAAACAGTGACAATATATTAAAAGTAACAAAGTAAAAGTAAAACAGCAACAACAAATGCCAGAAAGGAGAGAAAAATTTGATTTGCTGAGTCCAGTTTTTGGCTGGGCGCAGTGGCTCACACCTGTAATCCCAGCACTTTGGAAGGCCAAGGCAGGCAGATCACAAGGTCAGGAATTCAAGACCAGCCTAGCCAACATGGTGAAACCCCTTCTCTACTAAAAATACAAAAATTGGCTGGGCGTGGTGGCAGCCACCTGTAGTCCCAGCTACTGGGGAGGCTGAGGCAGGAGAATCGCTTGAACTCGTGAGGCATAGGTTGCAGTGAGCCGAGATCGCACCACTGCACTCCAGCCTGGGTGACAGAGGGAGACTCCATCTCAAAAAAAAAAAACAAAAAACAAAAAAACTGTCCAGTTTTCAATAGCAACAAAAAATATATAAATAAGGCTTACAAATAAACAGGAAAATGTGACTACACAAGGGAAAAAAAGCAGTCAATAGAAATTGTTCTTTAGGAGCTTGGATACTTATTTTACGAAGATTTAGAATCAGCTATTATATATTATAAATATGTTCAAAGAACTAAAAGAAAATCATGCATTCAAAATTAATATTTTGAGAAAAGTGTCTTGCCATATAGAGATATTAGTAAAGTAATACAAATTATTTTTAAAAGAACCAAATAAATATTTTTAGTTAAAAATTAAAATAACTAAAATAAAATATTTGCTTGTGGGGCTCAATTACAAATTTGAAACAACAGAAGAAACAATCTGGGTACTTGCTGATAGGAAAATTGGGATCGTCTACTGTGAGGAACAGAATGAAAATAGAACAAAGAAAAGATAGCAGAGCCTCAGTGACCTGTAGGACACCATCAAGTGGACGAAGATATGCATCATGATGTTCAAAAAAAGAGAGGAGAGAAACAGAAAAAGGCAGAAAGAGTCTTTGAAGAAATAATGGCTGAAAATTAAGATTTGGTTAAAAAATTAATCTACATAATCCAGAAGCTCAGTATAAAACAAGTAGCATGAACTCAAGTTGATCCACTCCTAGACACATCGTAGTCAAACTGTCAAAAGACAAAAGACAAAGAGAACAAATCTTCATACAAAAAGGGCCTCAATAAGATTAATATCTGACTTTATTTATTTGTGTATTTATTTATTTATATTTGAAACAGGGTCTTTCTCTGTTACCCATGCTGGAGTGCAGTGGCATGACCTCGGCTCACTGCAACCTCCACCCAACCCACCTCTTCACCTCTCACACCCCCACACTGGGTTCAAGCAATTCCTATGCCTCAGCCACCCAAGTAGCTGGGATTAGAGGTGCACACCAACACGCCTGGCTAATTTTTGTATTTTTAGTAGAGACGGGGTTTTGCCATGTTGGCCAGGCTGGTTGCATATTGCCCTCATGTGATCTGCCCACTTTAGACTCCAAAAGTACTGGGATTATAGGCGTGAACCACTGTGCCTGGCCCTGACTTTTCATCTGCAACAATATAATAGAGGCCAGAAGGGAGAGGAGTAACATATTTAAAGTGGTGAAAGAAAAAGACTGTCAATAAAGATTTCTATATATAGCAAAACTGTCCTCAAACATAAAGAATAAATTTGAAAACAAAAGATATCCAGATTTAAAAAAAAAAAGAAGTAAAACTCTATCTGTATATTGCATGTTCGTGTATGTAGAAAATGCTAAGGATTCCATGAACAACTATTAGAATAAAAAATAAATTCAGTAAAGTTTCATGAATACAAGATCAATATACAACAATAAATTGCATTTTTGTACACAAGCAAGCCACGATTCAAACATGAAATTAAGAAAATAAGTCCATTTAGAATAGCATGGAAAAGGATGAACTACTTAATAAATTTAGCAAAATAAGTGCAAATGTATGGTCTGAAGATTACAGAATATTGTTGAAAGAATTTAAACATCTAAATAAATGCAAAGGCATCTCATTTTTTTGAATGGAAGATTTAATATTGTCAAGATGGTAACATTTGCCAGATTGATTGATGTATTCAATGAAACTCCTATCAAAACCCCATGACCTTCATGTATTCATGCTGCTATAACAAAATACCTGAGACTGGGTAATTTTTAAAGAACAGAAATGTATTTCCTCATAGTTCCAGGGACTGGGAAGTCTGAGATCAAGGCACTGGCAGGTTTGGTGTCTGGTGAAGGTCCAGCCTCTCTGCTCCCAAATAGGGTATCTTGTTGCTGAGTCTTCTGGAAGGGAGGAAAGCTGTGTTATCACATGGTGGAAGTTGTAAGGGCGTAAGCTAGTTTCCTCTAGCCCATTTATAAGGCACTAATCCAGCGAGGAGGGTGGGACTCTCATGACTTAATTACTTCCCAAAATGTCCCACTTTTAATACCACCACAATAAAGACTAGGTTGCAACATAAATTTTGGAGGGGACACATTCAAGCCATAAGATTCTAAGCTTGATGCTCCAAAAGTTATGTCATCTCACATACAAAATACATTAATTACATTCCACCAGCCCCAAAAGTCTTAACTTGTTCCAGCACCAACTCGAAAGTCTAAAGTCCAGAGCCCCATCTAAATCAGATACGAGTGACACTCCAGGCAGGATTTATCATGAATCAAATTTCCCTGCAGCCATGAGCCTGTGAAATAGAGCAAGTCATGTGCTCCGAAAATACAATGATGGGATTGGCATAGGATATACATTACTATTCCCAAAATAAAAAATAGAAAAGGAGAAATGGATAATAGGTTCTGACCAAATCCAAAATCTAAGAGGGAAAACATTAAACTTGAGGTTTTATGGTTTGAGAATAATCTTCTTCAATGCTCTGTCTCACATTTGGGGCACACTGGGGTGGGAGTTGCACCCTGAAATGCTCTGGATGGCCCAGCCCCCGTGGCTTGGTTGGGCATAACCCATACTGCAACTCTCACAGGTTGGAATCTGATGTCTGCAACTCTCCCAGTCTGGTATGGTATGCTGGTAGCAATACACTTCTGGGATCGCAAGGGTAGGCTTGTTCCCAAGGTCCCACTGGGCATTTCCCTAGTGGGGGCTTGCTGCATCAACTCTATCCTTGTGGCAGTTTTCTAACTGAGAAATCAATTTCTCTGAGGCATCTTTTGAAGTCTAGGTAGAGGTAGCCATCTCTCAACAGCCTGTGTACCATGCATGCCTGCTGAGTTAGCACCAAGTGGATTCCACCAAGACTTACACTCTGTGCCTTCCAAAGGGGCAGCCCAAACTGCAGCTGGGGATGTATGAGGCACAGCTGGGGTATTTGAGGAGTGCTGCACAAGAATGTGGAGAGAAGAGACTTGAAGAAGCACAAGGCAGTGAATGCTGAAGTTCCATGGACACCCTGGGCCCCTCCTTTGAAACTGTTCTATACTCAAGGCCCTTGCACTGTAAGCCTGTGATGAGAGGAGAAGCACTGATAATCTCTGAAAACCTTTCAAGGTCATTCTTTCATTGCTTTGATGAATAGGATCTGGCATTTTTTGTGCATACTGGTCTCCTTATCAAATGGTCACCTGGCCTCACCCTTGATATTCTCTCCCAAACATACTTTTCTATTCTTTACATGTCCAGGCTGAGAAATTTCCAAGTATGTACACTCTGTTTCCCTTTTAATTATAAATTTTGTCTTAAAATAATGTCTCATTTCTGAAATTTTACTATAAGCAATCAGGGAAGCCATGCATCTCCTTCAACATTTTGACTAGGTATTGCTTCTGCCAGATATCCTAGTTATTGCTCTGGAATTCTACCTTCCACAAAGCCCTAAGGCATGAATGAGATTCAGGATAGTTCTTTGCCTCTTTGTATCAAGGATGGCCTTTCCTTTAGTTTCCAATAAAATATTTTTTCATTTCTATCATAACAGCCTTTACTATCCGTATTACTACCAGCATTCTGATCACAGCCACTGAGATAATTTCTGAGATTTCTGCCCCAATTGCAGTTCTCGTCTTTTGAGCCCTCACCAAGCTCACCCTTAATGCTCCATTTATGGCAATCTAAGCTTTTTTTTAGCATACACTTCCAAAATTTTCCAGCATTTATCCATTACCCAGTTATAAAACTGCTTTGACATTTTTAGGTAATTTTTATAGCTACATCTCCATTTCTTGGTACCATTTTTTTCTATGACTGTGCAAAACTTGTACATGAATATCAATATCAACATTATTTATCATAGCCAAAAAAGTGAAAACAACACAAATGTCTATCAATTTATAAGCAGATAAAAATGTGGCATATTCATATAATGGAATATTATTTGGCAATAAAAATACATGATGTATAAAACATTCAATATCAATGAACCTCAAAACAAACTAAGTTAAAGGAATCTGTCACAAAAACCACATATTATGTAAATCAATATATATGCAATGTGCAGGATAGGTGGATCGATACATATAGAAAGTAGATTTGAGGTTGTTTGGGCTTGTGAGCAGGTGAAAGGAAGTAAGAGAGAATGCTAATGTGTAGAAGACTTCTTTTTGAAATGATGTGAATCATTCTAAAGTTAGATTATAGTGACAGTTATACAAGTCCATGTATCTACTAAACGTATTTAGTTGTACACTTTAAAAGAATATCATTTTATATAAATTATCAATAAACTATTAAAATTAATTATTAATACGTTCTAGGTACTACTCTCCCCTTATACAAGAACCTTAGAAGCATTGTCTTTAATTATTACAACCATCTTGCAAGTTTTATTGTCTCTAATTAAGAGATGATCAAATTCAAACGAAAGAACAATAACAACATAAATACATAGAAATTTAGTGAGTCCTTTAAAGCCAGAGAGCTAGCACAGTAGAGGGAAAGATTGGAAGTAAATTCTCCCTGGCTCCAAAACAGTTTGAATTCTAAGGCATTGCCTCACCAGGGTAATAATGGTTTTTGACCTAATGCATGTAAAACAACGACCTTTGTATGAGAGGACTGAAAAAGTTTGTAGAAAATGAGATTAAAAAAATAAAAATTCTAAATTTTACTTTTCAACATAAGCTCCATCAAGTTCAAGAAACTTTGTGAGGAATAACACTTGCCATTTAGTCCATCCTTAAAGAGCTGAGGGGCCTAGGAATTTAACCATTCCAATGCAGTTGGGTATGTGGTTATTGTTGTTGTTGTTGTTTACATTATTCATTGAAAAAAAATAAATGCCCTTTAAAGATTTTTTAAAGATTAGGAAACAAAAAGAAGCCAGAAGGAACCAAATCAGGACTGGAAGGTGGAGGTCTAATGATTTTCCGCTGAAACTCTCAAAAAATTGTTCATGTTTCAGAAATGGGCAGGAGCATTGTCGTGGTGGAGAGCAACTTGCTGGTAAAGCTTTTCTGAGCGTTTTTCTGTAAAACTTTGGCTAACTTTCTCATAATGAACAGATATTATTGTTCTTTGATCCTTCAGAAAGTCAACAAACAAAATGTTTTAAGTAACCCAAAACACTATTGCCATGACTCTTGAACAGCCTGCTTTTGCTTTTAGCAGGCTACCCCTACTTCTTGGTAGCCATTGCTTTTATTAGGTTTTGTCCCCGGGATTGTACTAGTAAAGCCATGTTTTATTTACTATTACAATTCTTTGAGGAAATGCTTCCAGATCTTGATCCCACTATTTTGATATTTTTATTGAAAGCTCTGCTCTTATTTTCAGCTGCTATGGAAGCAATGTTTTTGGCGCCCATTGGGTAAAATAAAATTGCTCAATGTTAATTTTTCAGTTGGACTTGTGTAAGCTAAACCAATTGAGATATGATGCTGGTTATTGTTTATGCTGTTAATCATTGGTCCTTTTCAATTAGGGCATGGACAAGATTAATTTTTTCCTTGCAAATTGCTGTGAATTGCCTGTGGCTGAAGGCTTCATCTTTAACAACATCCCATCTCTTCTTAAAATGAGTTATCCACTTGTAAACTGCTGATTTCTTTGCAGGCATTGTCTTCACAAACTTTGCAAACCATTAATGACTTTACTGCTCTTCCACTGAAGTTTCATTCTATATTTGGTGTTTGTTCTTGCTTCAATTTTAGCAGAATTCATATGGCCCTGATTGGAGCTCTTTTCAAACTGGTGTCTTATTCTTAGTTCCTTAAACTAGATTCTGTTCAGACATGTTATAATGAGTTGGTATGAGTTTATTTTGGCGCAAAACTTTTTGAAATCTGTGTGTACATAGGTTTTCCAAAATATGCATCGTCCATGACTTTTTGAATATCCCTCGTGTACCACAAACTCCAAAGCACAATAAGGTATTATTTCTAAGAAGCTTCGCTAAGAGAACAAGTTTTTTAAATCTTACAAAATTACCTTATATTATGTATTGCTATGCTAGAGAATATGGGATACAAAATTTTTCACTTGAAGAGTCACGTTTCCTTAAGTCAGTAAAAGTGATGTGGTTACCTAAAAACTATGTATGCCACCATTACATACACACACCCACACACACACAATTGCACTACATAGAAGAGACATCTAACAAGCAAATAAAGCTGCAAAAGTATAGAAAAAGCAAGAAGTAAATCCCTCCTAAATTGTATATATTACAGAATATGTAATGTATATTTTTTCTAAATAAATTATTAACTTTAGTAAACTCTGTTAAAATACTCCAGAAACAAAATATAATCTCTCTCTGAGTAATTTTTATAATAATATGTTTTCTAACTGTAAAATCATTCACTTTTTTTCTTATTTAATTTCATCAATGTTTTATAGTTTTCAGTTTACAAGTCTCACATCTCCTTGGTTAGATTTATTCAAAATTATTTTATTCACTTTGGTGCTATTGCAAATTGGATTGCTTACTTAATTTTCGTTCCTGGTTTCTTATTGTTAGTGTACAGAAATAAAACCAATTTTTATTTGTTATCTTTGAATCCTACTGCCTTGCTGAATTTATTAGTTGTAACGTATGCACTCATGTGTGTTTGTAATCTTTGCTGTTCTCTCCATATAAGATCACATCATCTGCAAACAGAGATAATTTTATATTGTCCCTTCCAACTTGTATGTCTTTTATTTGTTTTTCTTCCCTAAATGCTCTGGCCAGGATTTCCAGTACAGTACTATGTTGAATAGTGGTGGTAAAAGTAGATGTCTTAGTTTATTTTCTGCTGCTATAACAGAATACCATACACTGGGTCATTCACCTTATAAGTATGTATGCTAACTGATTGTGCCACTGGTGCCACTCACTAGGTAATTTATGAGGAAAAGAAGTTATTTGGCTGAGAAGTCCAAGATAAAGGGCTGCATCTTGGGAGGACCTTTATGCTGCATTCTCCCATGGTGAAAGTCAAAGGGCAAGCAAACATGTGAGATAGAGAAGGGAAATTGGGCCAAATGAATTTCTTTTATTAGAAGCCCATTCACCAATAACTAACTCCTTCTCATGATAAGGGCATTAATCCATTCATAAGGGCAGACCCCTCACAACCTAATCAACCATTAAAGGTCCCGCCTCTTAATACTGCCACAATGTGAATTAAATTTCTACTTGAGTTTTGAAGGAGACATTCAAACCATAGCATTGGGCTTCAATTTTAGCAGAATTCATATGGCTCTGATTAGAGATCTATATCTTGTTCATGATCTCAGCAGAAAAGCTGGAGGTTGGTTCCTCAAAATGGTTAACAAAATTGGCAAACCATTATCTAGATTGAGTAAGAAAGAAAAATAGAAGACTCAAATTACTAAAATCAGATGAACATAAGTGTGCATGTGTCTTTATGATAGAATAATTCATATTCCTTTGGGTATATATCCAATAATGAGACTGCTGGATTGAAAGGTAATTCTATTTTAAGTTCTTTGAGAAATCACCAAACTGCTTTCCACAATGACTTAACTAATTTACACTCCCACCAGCAGTGCATAAGTATTCTCTTTTCTCTGCAACCTTTCCAGCATCTGGTATTATTTGACTTTTTAAGTATAGGCATTCTGACTACTGTAAGATGCTATCTCATTGTTGATTTTGATTTGTATTTCTCCAGCAATTAGTGATGTTGAACTTTTCTTCATATGCTTATCAGCTGCATGTATGTCTTCTTTTGAAAAGTGTCTATTCATGTCATGTAACCACTTTTCAATGTTTTGTTTCTTTTGGTTTTCGCTTGTGAATTTAAGTTTTTATAGATTCTAGATATTAGAACTTTGTTGGATGTATAGTTTGCAAATATTTTCTCCCATTTTGTAGGGTGTCTGTTTACTCTGCTGATAGTTTCTGTGACATGTAACTTTTAAATCTATTGAGACATAACTTGTGGCCTAACATATGGTCTATCCTGGAAAATGTCTCCTGAACTTGAAAAGAATGCATAATTCTGTTGTTGTTGGGTTGTCGGGTTGTTGTATGTACATTAGATCTAGCTGGCTTCTTGTGTTCTTCAAGTCCTGTATTTCTTTCTTTTTTTTTTTTTTTTTTTTTTTTTGAGATGGAGTTTCATTCTTGTCGCCCGGGCTGGAGTGCAATGGTGCAATCTCAGCTAACTGCAACCTCCACATCCTGGGTTCAAGTGATTCTCCTGCCCCAGCCTCCCAAGTAGCTGGGATTACAGGCACCTGCCACCACACCTAGTTAATTTTTGTATTTTTAGTAGAGACAGGGTTTTACCATATTGGCCAGGCTGGTTTCCAACCTCTGAGCTTAGGTGATCAGCCCACCTCGGCCTCCAAAAAAGCTGGGATTACAGGCATGATCCACCATGCCCGGCCAAGTCCTCTATTTCTTAACTTATCTTCTGTCTGACTGTTCTATTCATTATTGAAAATGGGATAGTCAAGTCTCCAACTACTATTATAGAACTATCTTTCCATTCAAATATAAATTTTTACTTTGATATAATTTGGAAGTCTGTTATTAGGTGCACAAATATTTATAATTGTCATGTCTTGTTGTACTGAAGCTTTTTAAATATATAATATGTCTAGTCTCTTTTTTAATTTAAAATCTATTTTGCCTAAAATAAGTATAGTTACTGCTGTTCTATTTTAGTTACTATTTGCATGGAACAGTGATATGGTTTGGCTATGTCCCCACCCAAATCTCATGTTGAATTGTAGTTCCCATAATACCCAGGTGTTGTGGGAGGGGCCCAGTGTGAAATAATTGAATCATGGGCATGGTTATCCCCATGCTGCTGTTCTCATGATAGTGAGTTCTCACGAGATCTGATGGTTTTATAAGGAGCTTTTCCGTTTTGGTCTGCACTTCTCTTTCCTGCTGCCATGTGAAACAGGACGTTTTTGCTTCCCATTATTCCATGATTGTAAGTTTCCTGAGGACTCTCTAGCCCTGCATAACTGTGAGTCAATTAAACCTCTTTCCTTTAAAAATTACCCAGTCTCAGGTATGTTTTTATTAGCAGAGTGAGAATGGACTAATACAAATAGCTTTTTCCATCCTTTCATTTTTGACCTATTTTGCATCTTTGGATCTCTAATTAGTCATTTGTAGAAAAAATATAGTTGGATAATTTTTTTATTCCATTCTGTCAATCTTTGTCTTTTGATTGGATTGTTTAATCTATTCATATTTAAAGTAATTACTGATAAGAAGAAGCTTAATTCTGTCATTTTACGTATGTTTTCTTTTTTTTTGTTGAGACGGAGTCTCGCTCTGTCACCCAGGCTGGAGTGCAGTGGCGAGATCTCGGCTCACTGCAAGCTCCGCCTCCCGGGTTCATGCCATTCTCCTGCCTCAGCCTCTCCGAGTAGCTGGGACTACAGGCGCCCGCCACCATGCCCTGCTAATTTTTTGTAATTTTAGTAGAGACGGGGTTTCACCGTGGTCTTGATCTCCTGACCTCGTGATCCGCCCGCCTCGGCCTTCCAAAGTGCTGGGATTACAAGCGTGAGCCACCGCGCCCGTCCTTACATATGTTTTCTATGTGCCTTGTACATTTTTACCCCTCATTTCCTGCATTACTCTTTTATGTTTAGTTGATTTTTTTGTAATGAAATATTTTAATTTCCATCTCATTTTCTTTTGTGTATATTCTAAAACTATTTTCTTGTGTTACTATGAGAATTACATTCAACATTCTAAAGTTATTACACTCCTATTTGACTTTATACTAACTTAACTTTTATAACATACAAAGACATTCCCTAACAAACAAAGTTCAGGAAGTTCCTTACCACTAGAACTGCTCTGCAAACAATGCTAAAAGAAGACCTTCACATTGAAGTAAAAGGACACTAGACAGTAACTCAAAGTTGTATAAGGAAATAACAATTTCAGTAAAGGTAAATATACAGGCACTTATGAAAGCTAGTATTATTGTAACAGCAGTTTGTAACTCTACTTTTATTTTACTTGATTTAAAAAACTAATGCATTTAAAGAAAACAATTATTAGTTTATGTTTGGGATGTACAATAGTTTTGTGACATCAATTACTGAAAGAGATAAGAATATACCTGTAATAGGTTTTTGATACAGTTTAATTTGTTTAGCCTGCTCAGCATTCCATCTTATGATCTTCATACATTCTGGGATTTAATTTTGTATAGATTACATTTTACACATTGTCATCTACAATTTAATGGGATTGCAACATTTATAAACTCATGCATCCACTAACTTAACACTATGAAAAACAGCTTCATCATTCTAAAAGGCTTATATGTGGCCACTTTGAAGCCAACTCTTCCCTTCTTCCCAACCCTTGACAACGCTAAACTGGTTTCTATCCCTATGGTGTTGCTTTTTCCAGAATATTATGTACATTGGATAACACAATATAAAGCTTTGGGGGTTTGGCTTTTTTTCGCAAAACAAGCTGAATTTTAAAATCCTTCCATGTTGTGTTTGAATCCATATGTTATTATTTTGTTTGTTCAATAATAACAATAAGTTGAATCATACAGTATGCAAACTTTAAAACTAGCTTCTTTCAATAAGCAAAATGTCTTTGAGATCCATCTAAGTTAGTGTTTGTATCAATATTTATTTTTGGTGTTTAGTAATATTCCATTTCAGGGATGCACCATAAACCAATGTTGAAGTACTTTGTCACTGCTACCAATTAACATACAAATGAAATTCATATACAGAATTTTGCATAAACATGTTATCAATCCACCTTACTAAATATCTAAGAGTGAGATTGCTGAGTTATTGAAAGCACAAGTTTAATTTTTTATGAAACTGCCAAGTTTTCTTCCAAAATGGCTGTTCCATTTTCTATTTGCTTTAGCAATTAATGAGCATTCCTGTTGACTTTTATCCATGCTAGCATTTAGTATTATCAGTTTTGGGGATTTCAGCCATTAAAATAAATATGTAGTGATATCATATTGTATTTTTGATTTAAATTTCCTAATAAGAGATTATGTTGACAATCTTTTTATGAGCTTATTTTCCAACTGTATGTCTTATTTGGTGAAGTCTCATTTCAAATATTTTGCTTACTTATTAAATGGCTATCTGATTTCCCAGTACTTATTAGGATTTTTCTTTACATATTCTGAAAAAATTCTTTACCATAAAGGTGATAGCAAATATATCAGAATCAATACTTTCCATCCTTTAATCCAGTCGACACTCAGTATTAACCATCACAAGTCCACACCTTGTCAACTTGAACCCATACACATCACCTGAGATCATACGTAATCTTCAAATAAAGACAATGATAAGATCATAATTACAGCTAACATAGTACAACTGTCCTTCGTACAACTGGAAATGCACCAATCCCCAACTAAAATACTATTATATAAAGGTAACAACACTTAAATGCTGATATGAAGTCAATAAATCTTATGTCACATGATAAAGGAAAAGGAAATAAACTAAAGATATTTTCTTAGTACAAGTGTATACATGCACAACAAAAGAAGAAGAAATACTCATGACAGTTACAGTCCTGGTTTCTGCAGCTGGTCATGTGGTCATAGCTGGTATTGATGACTACCTTCTTCTACTACCCATTCTGTGTTCCATTTGCCTTCAGCAAGCACCTCAGCAGGTCATGGTTTTTTTTACCTGGTGGAGTGACCCAAACCTTCGTTCTGGAGGAGTCTGGACCATTTGTAGTCCTGCCTGTATTGGGCTATTGTAGTTTTCCATTGACCTTAATCACAGGGCATGGTAATATTAATAGATGCCCTAATGGATCTTCTGTATTCCATGCATACTCCTCCTTACCTCCATTATGGAGTAGCAGCCTGATTTCATCTTGATTGTCCAGGTCAATCACCCCAGCCAACACTGTAACTCTCTTCTTAGCCTGTTGACTTACAGGTAGGAGTAACCCAAAGTGTCCAAGTGGCAATCTTAACTTCCAGTTTAATGGAATTGTTGTTGTGTCTCCTGGTGGCAGCCTTCCTCCCTTTCAAACTAAGACCTCTAAGCCAGCACAACATAATGTCACAGGAACAGGAAGCAAAAATTTTGCTAGTGGATCACTAGGGGTGATGGTGAGTGATGCCATTTCCACTTCTACCCCTTCATTTCTGGACCCATGAATCCTGGCTATGGGAGAAACAGTACCATATATTGGACACTGATTCAGAGCATACACAGCCTTCTGGAGAACTTTGCTCCAGCCTTGCAAAGTATTGTCACCTAGTTGGCATTGTAATTGTGACTTCAAAAGGCCATACTACCATTCTATCAATCCAGCTGCTTCAGGATGATGGGAAACATGGTAAGACCAGTAAATTCTATGAGCATGAGCTCACTGCCACACTTCTTTAGCTGTAAAGTAAGTGCCTTGGTCAGAGGCAATGCTGTGTGGAATAGCATGATGGTAGATAAGGCATTCCCGTGAGCCTATGGATGGTAGTCTTGGCAGAAGCATTGTGTGCAAAATAGGCAAACCCATATCCAGAGTAAGTGTCTATTCCAGTGAGGACAAACCTCTGCCGTTTCCATGATGGAAGAGGTCTAATATAATCAATCTGCCACCAGGTAGCTGGCTGATCACCCCGAGGAATGGTATCATATCGAGGGCTCAGTGTTGGTCTCTCTCCGCTGCTGGCAAATTGGGCACTCAGCAGTGGCCGTAGCCAGGTCAGCCTTGGTGAGTGGAAGTCCATGTTGCTAAGCCCAGTGTAACCTCCATCCCTGCCACCAAACCACTTTGTTCATGGAATCATTGGGCGATGATAGGGTTGACTGGGGAAAGAGGGTGAGTGGTGTCCACAGAACAGGTCATCCTATCCACTTGATTATTAAAATCCTCCTCTGCCAAGGTCACCCGTTGGTGAGCACTCACATGGGATACAAATATCTTAACAGTTTTTGACCACTCAGAGAGGTCCATCCACATACCTCTTCCCCAAATTTCTTTGTCACCAATTTTCTAAACATGCTTCTTCCAAGTCCCTGACCATCCAGCCAAATCATCTGCTAGAGCCCATGAATCAGTATATAATCACACTTCTGGCCATTTATCTCTCCATTTGAAGTGCACAAACAGGTGCTCTACTTGAGGTTCTGCCCACTGGGAAGATTTCCCTTCACCGCTGTCCTTCAGGGATGTCCTAGAAATGGGCTGTAGTGCTACAGCTGTCCACTTTTGAGTGGTGCCAGCCTATCATGCAGAACCATCTGTGAACCAGGCCCTAGTCTTCTCTTCCTCTGTCAACTGATCATAGGGAACTCACCATGAGGCCATTGGTGCAAGCTGGAGGCGAGAAGGCAGGGTGGCAGGAGTGGAGACTAAGTGCATTTGAGCCACTTCCACATGTAACTTACTTGTCCCTTCAGGACCTACTCGAGCCCAATCACGTATATACCACATCCATTTGATGATGGAATGCTGCTGCGTATGAGCCACTTTATGGCTAATGGGTCAGAAAGCACCCAGTACATGATAGGAAATTCAGGTCACATGGTGACTTGATGACCCATGGTCAAACATTCAGTTGCCACCAAAGCCCAGTAACAGGCCAAGAGCTATCTCTCAAAAGGAGGGTAGTTATCTGAAAAAGATGGCATGGCCTTGTTCCAAAACTTTAGAGGCGTCTGCTGTGATTCACCTATGGGGGCTGCCAAGGGCTCCAAACAGCATACCTGTCTGCCACTGACACCTCAAGCACCATTGGATCTACTGGGTCATATGGCCCAAGTGGCAGAGCAGCTTGCATAGCCGCTTGGACCTGTTGCTGAGCCTTCTCCTGTTCTGGACCTCACTCAAATCTGACAGACTTTCAGGTCACTCGATAAATGGGCCAAAGTAACACACCCAAATGAGGAATGTGTTGCCTCCAAAATCCAAATAGACCCACCAGGTGTTCTGCCTCTTTCCTGGTTGTAGGAGGGGCCAAATGCAGCAACTTATCCTTCCCCTTATAAGGAATACCTCAACAAGCCCCAAGCCACTGGACCCCTAGAAATTTTACTTAAGTAGAAGTTCCCTGAACTTTAGTCAGATTTATTTCCCATCCTCTGGCAGGCAAATGTCTCACCAATAAGTCCAGTGTGTTTACTGCTTCTTGCTCACCGAATCCAGTCAGCATAATGTCATCAATGTAATGGACCAGTGTGATATCTTGTGGAATCAAAAATTGATCAAGGTCTCTCTGAATACGATTATGACACAAAGCTGGAGAGTGATCCAATTTCATTGCCCTTAGCCAACATGTGTATATGTAGATATATGTATATATGTACACTTATATATACATATACACACAAATATGTAGATATGTGTACATCTGTGTATACATACATGCATGTGTACATATGTATATGCACATATACATATATACATATCTACACACATATACAAGTGTATACATGTGTATATATACAGGTGTATATATGTATACATGGGCATATGTGTGTATATGTATATTTGTGTATATATCTGTGTGTATACATATATACAGGTGTACATATGTATATCTGTATATATACATGCATATATACAAATATATACACATATATACGTATATATACTATATATATGTATATAGTCATTCTGATGGATATGTAATGATTTTTCATTTTCCTTTTAGTATTTCCCCTGACGGTTAATTATTTAACATTTCTCTGGTTGCTAGTGATATTAAACATTTTTTACATGCCCGTTTGTCATCAGTATATTCTCCTTAGTAAAAAAATATCTTGCACTACGTTAGAACATATGCTAATGTAAAATTTCATGTATTTCAATGGTCCTTGCTTTCATTTCTATAATTGCAAAATCAATACAAATATGTCTACTTCAAACTGAAGATCACTGCTTATGTTAATAAATGATATTCAGTTGCACAGATAGTACTCTTTACAAACATAGATCTGATTTTTGATTCATGGACTAATTTGGGTATTGAGTGTTTCTAGCATTTCCAGGAGAGGATATTCAGTATGGCAGGGATGTAAGCTGCCTATGTGAACAAATGGAAGATAAGGCTGGGTCATAATTTTGATATTATGAAATTTTGGCATTATATTCTACAGCCATATGTATTAAAAGATATTAGATGGCATATATTGCTATATAAACCTAAAGTACAATCATTATTATTGTTCATAACTATTTCCATCTTTACCAAGGTATAATTAGGCCTCTTAGCAATGTTCAATTTATGTGCCAGATCAAATTAAAGATAGATCTTCCAGGGGCTTGATATATGACTAGAAGATATCTAAAACTCCTTATAGTCTCATTTGTATATAAAACGTTACTGTTAATTTTTAATAATGTGACATGTGAGTTTTCTGGTATGTTCTTTTAAAATGTCTGCAAGCTTTTTATAAGTTAATTATTCCTTCTGAAAAACTCACCTTGTAATATGTTCAGTGCCAATTAACTTTGTTACTGGACGGTTAATTCCTTCTTAAATGACAGACATTCTCTTTTACCTTTTTCTTTCTTTTTTTTTTTTTGGCCTCAAATGACAGGATTTTATTTTTAATGGCTGAATAGTATTCCACAGTGTATATACATCTCATTTTCATTTTTTTTTAATTTCATAATTTACTCCTCTTTATTTTTTTTTATTATACTTTAGGTTTTAGGGTACATGTGCACAATGTGCAGGTTTGTTACATATATATCCATGTGCCGTGTTGGTTTGCTGCACCCATTAACTCGTCATTTAGCATTAGGTATATCTCCTAATGCTGTCCCTCCCCCCGCCCACAACCCACAACAGTCCCTGGAGTGTGACGTTCCCCTTCCTATGTCCATGAGTTCTCATTGTTCAATTCCCACCTATGAGTGAGAACATGCGGTGTTTGGTTTTTTGTCTTTGCAATAGTTTACTGAGAATGATGTTTTCCAGTTTCATCCATGTCCCTACAAAGGACATGAACTCATCATTTTTTTATGGCTGCATAGTATTCCATGGTGTATATGTGCCACATTTTCTTAATCCAGTCTATCATTGTTGGACATTTGGGTTGGTTCCAACCCTTTGCTATTGTGAGTAGTGCCGCAACAAACATACTTGTGCATGTGTCTTTATAGCAGCATGATTTATAGTCCTTTGGGTATATACCCAGTAATGGGATGGCTGGGTCAAATGGTATTTCTAGTTCTAGATCGCTGAGGAATCGCCACACTGACTTCCACAATTGTTGAACTAGTTTACAGTCCCACCAACAGTGTAAAAGTGTTCCTATTTCTCCACATCCTCTCCAGCACCTGTTGTTTCCTGACTTTTTAATGATCGCCATTCTAATTGGTGTGAGATGGTATCTCATTGTGGTTTTCATTTGCATTTCTCTGATGGCCAGTGATGATGAGCATTTTTTCATGTGTTTGTTGGCTGCATAAATGTCTTCTTTTGAGAAGTGTCTGTTCATGTCCTCTGCCCACTTTTTGATGGGGTTTTTTGTTTTTTTCTTGTAAATTTGTTTGAGTTCATTGTAGATTCTGGATATTAGCCCTTTGTCAGATGAGTAGGTTGAGAAAATTTTCTCCCATTCTGTAGGTTGCCTGTTCACTCTGATGGTAGTTTCTTTTGCTGTGCAGAAGCTCTTTAGTTTAATTAGATCCCATTTATCAATTTTGGCTTTTGTTGCCATTGCTTTTGGTGTTTTAGACATAAAGTCCTTGCCCATGCCTATGTCCTGAATGGTATTGCGTAGGCTTTCTTCTAGGGTTTTTATGGTTTTAGGTCTAACATGTAAGTCTTTAATCCATCTCAAATTAATTTTTGTATAAGCTGTAAGGAAGGGATCCAGTTTCAGCTTTCTCCATATGGCTAGCCAGTTTTCCCAGCACCATTTATTAAATAGGGAATCCTTTCCCCATTGCTTGTTTTTGTCAGGTTTGTCAAAGATCAGATAGTTGTAGATATGCAGCATTATTTCTGAGGGATCTGTTCTGTTCCATTGATCTATGTCTCTGTTGTGGTACCAGTACCATGCTGTTTTGGTTACTGTAGCCTTGTAGTATAGTTTGAAGTCAGGTAGCGTGATGCCTCCAGCTTTCTTCTTTTGGGTTAGGATTGACTTGGCGATGCAGGCTCTTTTTTGGTTCCATATGAAGTTTAAAGTAGTTTTTTCCAATTCTGTGAAGAAAGTCATTGGTAGCTTGATGGGGATGGCATTGAATCTATAAATTACCTTGGGCAGTATGGCCATTTTCACGATATTGATTCTTCCAACCCATGAGCATGGAATGTTCTTCCATTTGTTTGTATCCTCTTTTATTTCATTGAGCAGTGGTTTGTAGTTCTCCTTGAAGAAGTCCTTCACATCCCTTGTAAGTTGGATTCCTAGGTATTTTATTATCTTTGAAGCAATTGTGAATGGGAGTTCACTCATGATTTGGCTCTCTGTTTATCTGTGATTGATGTACAAGAATGCTTGTGATTTTTGTACATTGATTTTGAATCCTGAGACTTTGCTGAAGTTGCTAATCAGCTTAGGGAGATTTTGGGCTGAGGCGATGGGGTTTTCTAGATATGCAATCATGTCATCTGCAAACAGGGACAATTTGACTTCCTCTTTTCCTAATTGAATACCCTTTATTTCCTTCTCCTGCCTGATTGCCCTGGCCAGAACTTCCAGCACTATGTTGAATAGGAGTGGTGAGAGAGGGCATCCCTGTCTTGTGCCAGTTTTCAAAGGGAATGCTTCCAGTTTTTGCCCATTCAGTATGATATTGGCTGTGGGTTTGTCATAGATAGCTCTTATGATTTTGAGATACGTCCCATCAATACCTAATTTATTGAGAGTTTTTAGCATGAAGGTTGTTGAATTTTGTCAAAGGCCTTTTCTGCATCTATTGAGATAATCATGTGGTTTTTGTCTTTGGTTCTGTTTATATGCTGGATTACATTTATTGATTTGAGTATGTTGAACCAGCCTTGCATCCCAGGGATGAAGCCCACTTGATCATGGTGGATAAGCTTTTTGATGTGCTGCTGGATTCGGTTTGCCAGTATTTTATTGATGATTTTTGCATCAATGTTCATCAAGGATATTGGTCTGAAATTCTCTTTTTTGGTTATGTCTCTGTCACGCTTTGGTATCAGGATGATGCTGGCCTCATAAAATGTGTTAGGGAGGATTCCCTCTTTTTCTATCAATTGGAACAGTTTCAGAAGGAATGGTACCAGTTCCTCTTTGTACCTCTGGTAGAATTCCACTGTGAATCCATCAGGTCCTGGACTCTTTTTGGTTGGTAAGGTATTGATTATTGCCACAATTTGAGAGCCTGTTATTGGTCTACTCAGAGATTCAACTTCGTCCTGGTTTAATCTTGGGAGGATGTATTTGTCGAGGAATTTATCCATTTCTTCTAGATTTTCTAGTTTATTTGCATAGAGGTGTTTGTAGTATTCTCTGATGATAGATTGTATTTCTGTGGGATCGGTGGTGATAACCCCTTTTTCATTTTTTATTGCATCTATTTGATTCTTCTCTCTTTTCTTCTTTATTAGTCTTGCTAGTGGTCTATCAATTTTGTTGGTCTTTTCAAAAAACCAGCTCCTGGATTCATTAATTTTTTGAAGGGTTTTTTGTGTCTCTATTTCCTTCAGTTCTGCTCTGATTTTATTTATTTCTAGCCTTCTGCTAGTTTTTGAATGTGTTTGCTCTTGCTTTTCTAGTTCTTTTAATTGTGATGTTAGGGTGTCAATTTTGGATCTTTCCTGCTTTCTCTTGTGGGCATTTAGTGCTATAAATTTCCCTCTACACACTGCTTTGAATGTGTCCCAGTGATTCTGGTATGTTGTGTCTTTGTTCTCGTTGCTTTCAAAGAACATCTTTATTCTGCCTTCATTTCATTATGTACCCAGTAGTCATTCAGGAGCAGGTTGTTCAGTTTCCATGTAGTTGAGCGGATTTCAGTGAGTTTCTTAATCCTGAGTTCTAGTTTGATTGCACTGTGGTCTGAGACATAGTTTGTTATAGTTTCTCTTCTTTTACATTTTCTGAGGAGAGCTTTACTTCCAACTATGTGGTCAATTTTGGAATAGGTGTGGTGTGGTGCTGAAAAAAATGTATATTCTGTTGATTTGGGGTGGAGAGTTCTGTAGATGTCTATTAGGTCCACTTTGTGCAGAGCTGAGTTCAATTCCTGGATATCCTTCTTAACTTTCTGTCTCGTTGATCTGTCTATTGTTGACAGTGGGGTGTTCAAATCTCCCATTATTATTGTGTGGGAGTTTAAGTCCCTTTGTAGGTCACTCAGGACTTGCTTTATGAATCTGGGTGCTCCTGTGTTGGGTGCATATATATTTAGGATAGTTAGCTCTTCTTGTTGAATTGATCCCTTTACCATTATGTAATGGCCTTCTTTGTCTCTTTTGATCTTTGTTGGTTTAAAGTCTATTTTATCAGAGACTAGGATTGCAACCCCTGCCTTTTTTTGATTTCCATTTGCTTGATAGATCTTCCTCCATCCCTTTATTTTGAGTCTATGTGTGTCTCTGCACATGAGATGGGTTTCCTGAATACAGCACACTGATGGGTCTTGACTCCTTATCCAGTTTGCCAGTCTGTGTCTTTTAATTGGAGCATTTAGCCCATTTACATTTAAAGTTAATGTTGTTATGTGTGAATCTGATCCTGTCATTATGATGTTAGTTCGTTATTTTGCTCGTTATTTGATGCAGTTTCTTCCTAGCTTCAATGGTGTTTACAATTTGACATGTTTTTGCAGGGGCTGGTACCAGTTGTTCCTTTCCCTGTTTAGTGCTTCCTTAAGGAGCTCTTTTAGGGCAGGCCTGGTGTGACAAAATCACTCTGCATTTGCTTGTCTGTAAAGTATTTTATTTCTCCTTCACTTATGAAGTTTAGTTTGGCTGGATATGAAATTCTGGGTTGAAAATTCTTTTCTTTAAAAATGTTGAATATCGGCTCCCACTCTCTTCTGGCTTGTAGAGTTTCTGCCCAGAGATCAGCTGTTAGTCTGATGGGCTTCCCTTTGTGGGTAACCTGACCTTTCTCTCTGGCTGCCCTTAACATTTTTTCCTTCATTTCAACTTTGGTGAATCTGACAATTATATGCCTTGGAGTTGCTCTTCTCGAGGAGTATCTTTGGGGTGTTCTCTGTATTTCCTGAATCTGAATGTTGGCCTGCCTTGCTAGATTGGGGAAGTTCTCCTGGATAATATCTTGCAGAGTGTTTTCCAACTTGATTCCATTCTCCCCGTCATTTTCAGGTACACCAATCAGACGTAGATTTGGTCTTTTCACATAGTCCCAAATTTCTTGGAGGATTTGTTCATTTCTTTTTATTCTTTTTTCTCTAAACTTCCCTTCTCGCTTCATTTCTTTTATTTCATCTCCCATCACTGATACTCTTTCTTCCAGTTGATCGCATCAGCTCCCGAGGCTTCTGCAATCTTCACGTAGTTCTCGAAACTTGGCTTTCAGCTCCATCAGCTCCTTTAAGCCCTTCTCTCCGTTGGTTATTCTAGTTATCCATTCATCTAATTTTTTTTTAAAGTTTTAACTTCTTTGTTATTGTTTTGAATTTCCTTCCATAGCTCGGAGTAGTTTGATCGTCTAAAGCCTTCTTCTTTCAACCCGTCAAAGTCATTCTGCATCTAGCTTTGTTCCGATGCTGGTGAGGAACTATGTTCCTTTGGAGGAGGAGAGGTGCTCTGCTTGTTAGAGTTTCCAGTTTTTCTGCTCTGTTTTTCCCCCATCTTTGTGATTTTATCTACTTTTGGTCTTTGATGATGGTGATGTACAGATGGGTTTTTGGTGTGGATGTCCTTTCTGTTTGTTAGTTTTCCTTCTACCAGACAGGACCCTCAGCTTCAGGTCTGTTGGAGTTTGCTAGAGGTCCACTCCAGACACTGTTTGGCTGGTTGTCAGCAGCGGTGGCTGCAGAACAGTGGATTTTCGTGAGACCACAAATTCAGCTCTCTGATGGTTCCTCTGGAAGTTTTGTTTCAGCGGAGTACCTGGCCCAGTGAGGTGTCAGTCTGTCCCTACTGGGGGTGCCTCCCAGTTAGGCTGCTTGGGGTTTAGGGACCCACTTTAGGAGGCAGTCTGTCCATTCTCAGATATCCAGCTGTGTGCTGGGAGAACCACTACTCTCTTCAAAGCTGTCAGACAGGGACATTTAAGTCTGCAGAGGTTCCTGCTGAATTTTTGTCTGTGCCCTGCCCCCAGAGGTACAGCCTACAGAGGCAGGCAGGCCTCCTTGAGCTGTGGTGGGCTCCACCCAGTTCAAGCTTTCTGGCTGCTTTGTTTGCCTAAGCAAGCCTGGGCAATGGCAGGCGCCCCTCCCCCAGCCTCACTGCTTCCTTGCAGTTTGATCTCAGACTGCTGTGCTAGCAATCAGCGAGATTCCATGGGCATAGGACCCTCCAAGCCAGGTGCGGGACACAATCTCCTGGTGTGCCATTTTCCAAGCCCGTTGGAAAAGCACAGTATTAGGGTGGGACTGACCCAATTTTCCAGGTGCCGTCTGTTACCCCTTTCTTTGACTAGGAAAGAGAACTCCCTGACCCTTTGTGCTTCCCGAGTGAGGCAATGCCTCGCCCTGCTTCGGCTCACTTACAGTGCACTGTACCAACTGTCCTGCACCCACTGTTTGGCACTCCCCAGTGAGATGAACCCGGTACCTCAAACAGAAATGCAGAAATCACCTGTCTTCTGTGTCGCTCACGCTGGGAGCCTTAGACCAGAGCTGTTCCTATTCGGCCATCTTGGCTCCACCCCCTCTTTTACCTTTTTCTTAAGATAACACATTAGCATGGAATACCTTTTATTATGTTTGGATAATGGAATAAACTGGAGGTTTATTTTTCTTGTTCAAGTCATCAAATAGCATTTATTATGGCACGAATTTTACCCATCTCTGTTCTGGGCATACAAAATGAATGAGACTGTGACTGCCATGGAGAATTTTTCACATTCTCAAGGCTGAAGACATTATGAAAGCTTGGGATATTGAATTACGAATTCTAAGCTTTCATAAGATTAACAGAGTGCCCAAAGATGTGTCTTGTCCACCTAAAAGCTAAGGGCTTTTGTGGTAAGAATTTTTTTTTTTTTTAAGACGAAGTCTTGCTCTGTCGTCCAGGCTGGAGTGCAGTGGCATGATCTAGGCTCACTGCAAGCTCCGCCTCCTGGGTTCATGCCATTCTCCTGCCTCAGCCTCCCAAGTAGCTGCGACTACAGGCACCCGCCACCACGCCTGGCTAAGTTTTTTGTGTTTTTAATAGAGAAGGGGTTTCACCATGTTAGCCAGGATGGTCTCGATCTCCTGACCTCGTGATCCACCCTTCTGGGCCTCCCATAGTGCTGGGATTACAGGCATGAGCCACCACACCCGGCCAAGAATTTTTTCAATAATCATCATTTACAAAATTGAGGCAGAAATAAATAAGTTACTTGAAACCAATGAGAACAAAGATACAACGTACCAGAGTCTCTGGGACAAAGCTGAAGCAGTGTTAAAGGGAAATTTTTAGCACTAAATGCCCACAGGAGAAAGCAGGAAATATCTAAAATCGATAACCTAACATCACAATTAAAAGAACTAGAGAAGCAAGAGCAAACAAATTCAAAAGCTAGCAGAAAACAAGAAATAACTAAGATCAGAGCAGAACTGTAGGAGATAGAGACAGGAAAAACCCTTCAAAAAATTGATGAATTCGTTTTGCTTTTTAATGTCTGTGCTCATAAATGTTAAAGTCTGTGAATAATTAGTTCGATATACATACAGCAAGAATAAAGACAGATGATGAACCTGACACATTGACATAGACTTACAGATTTTAGTGTTTCTAAATGTTTCCCATGAACCAGAAAAAAAATCTTAAACATGTACAATTTTTTTGCTGTATGTTAATTTTTATGAAGAAGAGATAGTACCCAGCTACCTTCTGATGTACTTACAGGTTGAATTTGCATAATTAAAAACAAGAAAACACACAAAGAGAAACTCTTCCACTCCCCCAAAATTGTTATGAGATTAAAATTTCTTAAATTTTATTTGTGTTTGTGTATGTGTATATACCACATCACCAAAACTGTAAGAAAGAAGACTTTAAATGTGTGTCTGTGTGTGTGTGTGTGTGTTTCAAGATAATCCAAAAAAAAGACAATTCTAGGACTTTGGAGCACTATGGGTAGCATTTCAGATTATCACTTAGTAGAGTAAGAATGTATCATCCTGCCTAAGAGCTTTGACAAGAGCTGAGTACTGGCAGAAAAGGACGTTAGTAACCAATATATATCATTTACAATGTGACCTTCTTATGACTCCTGTCAAGTTACAGCATAATCTGAAGAAAATAAACATCACTTAAGGTTGCAATGACCTTCTAAGGGCTTGTTTTTAAGAGCAGAGGGTAGATGGCATAACACCATGAGTAACTGAATATGATTGTACTGAAGCAAATTTGATAGAATGTCATTTTCTTTAAACTCTGCTTGTGAGTTCAATGTCTAACATATGATTATTTAATATTTTTGCAGACTAAAATATGTCTGTTACATGTCTAAATTTTTTTCTGATTTAATTTTCTGCATAAAGTTGATAAAAACATATGTCCATCATACCTATTAAAATGTCTGCCACAATATGACAGACATATAATGAATAACAATATAATAAACTTATGATATGTTATGTTTCTCATAAATTGAACCAAAGAACATTGTTCATCAATGTATGAAGAGAACTAATGTGGAAGATGTTTGATGTCAAATCAGAAGACAGTATAATAATTTGTAGTGACCTTAACAAACCGGGTGACTTTTAGAGGATTTGAAATGGCCATATAGGGATAGTAGCACTCTAGAGAAAACTTACAGTTTATTTCAAACAGCAGTGAGAGCTTCTAGTCAAGACAGCACAAAAACAAAATGGACAGAATATATTTTCTTGAAAATCTTGGAAATAAAAACAAGAGGTCTGAAAAAAGATAGCATATAAAATAAATAATAATCTGACAATTCTGAGGAGAATATTGATTACTAGAATTTAGAAATAAGAATGCACCACAGAACACAACAGAGATAAACATATGACAAGTACTGAAAGTTGAAAGATCGGAAGAACAAATTGAGAAGTTTCCATTTTGTCTAAGAAGAATTTCAGGAGAAACAACCATAGATAACTAGGGAAAGAAAATATTCAGAGATAAAGCTTATACTTTTTCAAGAATTGAAGAAAATTTTAAATATCAATATTGAAAACATGTTGACTGAACTTGACTTAAAATAAAACAAACAAAATTCCTATTTAGACAAATGCTAGTTAATGAAGACTCTGCAATGTGTGCATGAAAATCTAACAAATCTAGCCTTTTCTTCCTGTAACCTATGTCCTCTATGTCATTTTCTTTACACACCTTAATTATTCATGTCTATATGCTTAATCTTATGTGTGTGATTTTTTTTCTAATATACGTTGATCTTTACTTTTACTTTTGGAAATCCTTTCTGACCTTCCATTGTATTTAAAATACCTTGTCATCTCACAAAATATTGCTTTTCTTGCTGTGATAACCTCCAGCTTCTTCTCTGTGTACATATTTTAAATTTCTTTTTATATTACTTGCCTATTATACAAAGAAACAAGACTTATTTATGCTTAGATCATCCATATTTTTCTCTAGTAGCCTGTCCTTAGTAGATCCTTATAAGCATTCTGTGAATAAAGCCCTAAATAAATGAACCCAGATTAAGATCTTCAATTATTTCCAGCTATCAAATCGGCCCTATTTAAAAGTTTGCTTTAGTAGAAGGCTTAATATTTTAATACTTTAGTATAAACACAGTTGGATCTCATGAGTTGTAGTAAAATTTTCTTAGTTATAATAAATGGAAGCATCTTCCACCAAGATGCTTTTATCTAGTGGATATGAGATAAGTAAGGGTTAATGAATAAGTTTTTTTTTTTTACTCTAGGCAAGTTAAATACAAGAAAGATCATTCAATTGTCTCTTACTATATGAGTAATGTGAAGAGATTTCCATTGAAATACAAAAAAAAAGAGTAAAAGAATAATGAATTCAAGTGAGTTAGTTCAATAGCATATTTCCTCATACTAGAGATTGATTAAAAAAATTAAAATTTAAACAAGATCTATCAATACAGACTTAGAAAATGTCTGAAAACCATGTGTCTTGAATTGTGCTAGTGGGACACTTTAAGATCTTGAGCAAGCTTCTTTCAAGCTATAAGTCCAGTACTCTATGACTTTATTTTGAAGTTTAGTCCCTTTCTGTTTTGTTCATTCCATCCAGTTGGATCAATTTCTCATTTCTCTATTAATATTTTAAATTGTTTTACTACTCCATTGTGAATCAGCTTTTACTTAGTTATTTTATCCTCTTTTCTATATTTATTTTAAAGAATAACCCCTAAAGGCAGTTTGAAAGATATAATAGAGTAACAATTATAGAAGAAAACAAGTATGTGAATGGGTGGGTGACTGAATGAATGGATGGATTCTGTCCAGAAAGGCTGAGATGCAGAATATTGGGAAATGAATATTCTAAACATCAGGATCTTCTATAAACACTACAGGACAGGCAAAGACTTGCTTTTCAGTTGGTGATATTTTCATACATATATTTGAATTAATGGTGTACTGTGTTGCATATGCAGATTAGAAAAACAACAATACTTGGCTGATAATTACATTGTAACTATCAACTTCAGTTAATTAAAAATGAGAATTTTTAATAATGTGTATTTTTTAATAAACCCATATATAAATCCAAAAGAGCTCTGCAGAAAGAGTAAGAAATATTAAGAAATATGTGCATCAAAAAGAAAACAAGGGCCAGGCATGGTGGCTCACGCTTGTAATCCCAGCACTTTGGGAGGCCGAGGCGGGCGGATCACGAGGTCAGGAGATCGAGACCACGGTGAAACCCCGTCTCTACTAAAAATACAAAAAATTAGCCGGGCGTGGTGGCGGGTGCCTGTAGTCCCAGCTACTTGGAGAGGCTGAGGCAGGAGAATGGCGTGAACCCGGGAGGCGGAGCTTGCAGTGAGCCGAGATTGCGCCACTGCACTCCAGCCTGGGCGACAGAGCGAGACTCCGTCTAAAAAAAAAAAAAGAAAACAAATGCCTACATTTTGGCAAAGGTAATGGGTGTAAGAAGTAGACCATTCTCTAGCTATGCTAGAGAATACTGTTATAGTATCAGATTGTCTGAGCCATCACATCCTAATTAGATCATGACTCTGTAATACTAACAACTTTGAATCTCTCAGATAAATATCTCAAGAGAAAAAGATGACTAACAGAAAACTTAATTTAAAATCTCAATCTTTTCTGGTAACCCAGAAAATATTCTGATAACATTGCAATTATCTTCAATAATCTTAGGTAATGGCTTATGATATGGGGAATGTCCTGTGTATCCATTCCTTCTGAGAAACAATTGTGGCTACAGTTGGCATTTTTGAGTGTAAGTGCTGCTTCTATAATAGCAACTCCCTTGAAAAGTTTGGCAATAAGTAAGATTAATGACTGAGAACCACAAAACTATGTTGGAATCACTGTTATTTATGAAACATCAGGAACATCCATCTCTGTCTGCTCATTCTGAGAATTGCATAATGGAAAGAACACAGAAATGGGAGTCAGTTGGTCAAGGTCACAATTTAGACTCTGCCTCAAACTGGTTGTGTGACCTTGGGCATCTTTCAAAAATCTAAGGTTTACCTACGTTACAGCAATAGGAGTGGATTACATTAGATTGACACTGAAACTTCTTCTAGTTCAGCTCTAAAATTTTGTAAATCTGAAACGTTTGTCAGTATATAAGAAACATATGTACTGTGCATTGAGAGAAACTCCTGCTACCATTTTACAAATAATTAAACTTTGATTTTAATCTATGAACTATGAATTTTCTACATTTTTCCTCTTGTTTATACCATTGCAGGCTGATTTCTAATGCCAACTTTTATAATCTAAATGTTAATATCTGACAATGTAGAAACCAACTATTTGGCATGCAATTGTTTACCTAAAAGATCCAAAGATAAATACTTTGCAGATAATCTGAATAGCCAAGATTTCCAAATGTTCTGTGTTTTGTAATGTGTTAAATCACTTTTAGATCTGATGCGCTATTTCATTATACAAAGAAAATTTAGTAGACATAAAAACCAACTAAATATTGCTTCATAAAATGGCCCATGGATACCAGAAATACTAAAAAATACAAATTTCTGTAGAAATACCATAGAATTACTTGCTAGAACATACTGAAAAATCTAAATGTGAGCTTAACCCAAGGGCAATAAACATAACTATGGGTCTTAATGCATTTAGGGTTGCTAAATACATGAGGCTGGGAAATTCATAAAGAAAACAAGTTTATTTATCTCACAATTCTAGTGGCTGGAAAGTCCAAGAACATGACACCAGCATCTGCTTGGCTTCTGATTAGGGCCATGTGCTGCTACAAGACATGGCAGGAAAGTGGAAAGGTGATGGGTGTGAGCAAAGAGAGGTCCCAAAAAGGAGGAGGAAATAGTTCTTTTATAATCCACTTTCCCAGTAACAAATCCATTCTGGCAAGAGGGAGAACACACTTATTTCCAATAAGATAGCATTACTTCATTCATAAGGGAATTGCCTACATGACACAAACAACTCCCACTAGGCTCCACATCCCAACATGGTTACAGTGGCAATTAAATCTCAATATGAGTATTGGCAGGGACAAACCACCTTCAAACCACAGCAACTATGACAATCTTGAGCTGATTTAGTTCCCAGTAGAAATATTAGATTTCCTATAATCTCTGATTATAGAAGCCAGGAAAAGAGGAAGTGAATAGTAGAAAATGGAGGATGTCCAGTTACCATATATAGTTAATTTTGTGTGTCAACTTTACTGGACCACAGGACCCACAGATTTGGTTAAATATTATTTCTAGTTGTGTCTGTGAGGGTATTTCTGGAAGAGATTAACATATGAATTAATAGACTGAGTAAAGCAGATTGCTATCCCCAGTGTGGGTGGGACTCATTCAATTCTTTTAAGGTCAGAATAAAATAAAAAATGATGTAAGAAAGAATTTTCTCTCTCTCTGCCTTACTGTCCTGGACCTGAGATATTAGTCACTTTCTCCCTTCCAACATGGACTAGGAATGGAACTATACCACTGACTATCCTGTATCTGGATTCTTCAGCTTCCATAATTATGTGACCACTTCCTTATAATACACACACAGGCACATACACACGTTCTATTAGTTTTGTTTCTCTGGAGAATCTTTGCCAAAGCACTCTATATCTGATGGGTTGGCCACCACTGGCTAAGGAACAGCCTATCTCTGGAACAGGAAAACTAAAAATGGACAACATATTGTTCCTTGAGGAATCATTGCTGGCTTAAGCATAGGTATCTAAACCATTTTGCAATTGTAATGTGTAATCCAATCCAATGCAATGCAAATGTATATGTGTAATCCAATACACATATATCTATTTCCCCCTCACACACACAGTGCAGACTCATCAGGAATGAAATCATGTCTGGCAGTAAACCAAACAGAGTCATTCTGTATGAATTATAACAGAAGTTAATATTTACTTGAATATTTACCATGTGTGAGGCTCTGAGCTAAACATTTTTACAATTATCATATTTGATTCTGCAAAATTCCAACAAGTACTACTATCATAATCTGCATCTTGCAGATGAGGCAACTAAAATTTAGAGAGGATAAGTAATGTCCATTTCATATCTGAGAAGTAATATTCCTGGTCTTAAATTAAGTCTTGATAACTTTAAAGCAATTCTTTTAATCAATTGCTATAAATTTTGAATACTGGACTGAAACAGTGGCAGAGTGACCCAAGAGAACAACACTTCTAGGATCACAGGATGTGCTGTTTACTACTTTTTATTCAACAAGCAACTCATATTAGTCTTTGGTTGAGTAACATCTTGAATGTTTTAATCTCTATAAAGCTCTTGTAGAGCATAAATCATAAGTCCTTCCCTTTATTCCTCATAGGTGCTACCACAGCTAGGAGGCCAGAATGCTCTGGCTGTTCCATTGATAAATTTTTATTTTACAATATGTGATATACAAGTATTCACATATTATACACTTTTAAATTTAGTTACATGAAAATTCAGATGAAGTATATGAACACATCGATTATACAAATAGCAATTTTCAAAACAACTTTTTTTAAGATTAAGGTACAGGACAGATAGTAAAATAATTTTTTCCTCCTGTTTTTGTCCCTGAACAATCTTTATTTACAATTCAAATATTTCCTGCCTCTTGCTTGCTTTTTCCTACACTGCCTATAAACAGCTAAATAAATAAATAAATAAATAAATAAATTAGGTGAAAACAAGAGACAAAGGGGGAAAAATGTTTACCATTTACCATTAAGAAAAAAATATAAAAATAAAACCTTCCCCCCAAAAAAGGGCTTGGGAGGCCATTTCCTTTCTCTCTAATCTCAAAAATTATTCATAAATAATGTTCATTATCATCATGTGATTATATAATAATAAATACATTTAGGTGACTCTCATTTCCCTTAATAAGGAATGATCTATATTCACATCTCTGTAACTTAGTTCAAGTTCATCTTCTCATCAATTCTAGTAATTGAAGAGATATTTCCTCAATAAGTGAAGCATATGACCAGCTTCACGAAATTTTCTTACAATTATTATGTTTCTTTCTACAAAAATAAAAAGTAGAATATATTCCATCGTCTGTAAGAGTAAAGTTGTAAAATAATTTAAGGAAATAGCTTTGGTAGTAACACATAAGCCTCTTGCTTTCAAATGGCAAGGGAGCTATGGGAGAATTGGAGAGGTGTTCTCATTTGCACAGTAAACACTGTAATTGTTTTTCCTGTGGGAATGGAAAGTATAATATATATGGTGTGCTTTTGCTGGCAATTTTCCCTTGGAAAATTAAACTTATCTTGTTTGAATAAATATTTTGTCCAGAATTTTACCAGTGACATGACTTGGATTATTCTGTTTATAAAAACTATTAGCTAACAGATAACCTCAAAAATTGAGAAACATGACTTTACAAAAACAGTTATGAGGAAATGTATCACTTTTCAACAATTTTTTTAAAACTCTGCATAGATATTTCCCCATAAAATAAATGTTTAAGTAACTAAAATAATTTTGATATATTTCTAATTATTTATCCCTAATGATAAAACTGTCCTCTTTGGGGAGAGGGGGAATCCATCTTTTGTACTTCATTATAAAAACTATGGGTTTTATAATTTATATAAACCTAAAATTTTAAAATCGTACAGGCACATATTACTTAGGACCAGGAATATAAGATTTTTTTAACTTTTATATTAAGTTCAGGAGGTATATGTGTAGGTTTGTTATATAAGTAAATCCATGTCATGGAGGTTTGTTGTACAGATTATTTTGTCACCTTGGTATCAAGCCTAGTACCAATTAGTTATCTTTCTTGATCCTCTCCCTCCTTCCACCTTCCACCTTCCACCCTCTGATATACCCCAGTGTCTATTGTTTCCCTTTATATGTCTATGTGTCCTGAACATTTAGCTCCCACTTAATAGTGAGAACAGGCTGTGTTTGATTCTTGTGTTAGTTTGCTAAGGATAATAACCCCAGCGCCATCCATGTCCCTTCAGAGGGCATGATTTCATTTTTATGGCTGCATAGTATTCCATGGTGTATATGTATCACATTTTCTTTGTCCAGTACACCATTGATGGGCATTTAGGTTGATTCCATGTCTTTGCTATTGTAAATAGTGCTGAGATGAACATATACATTGCATGTGTCTTTATAATAGAATGATTTATATTCCTTTGGGTATATACTCAGTAATGAGATTGCTGGGTAGTTTTATTTTTAGGTCTTCAAGGAATTTCCAAACTATTTTCTACAATAATTGAACAAATTTACACTCCTATCAACAGTTTTTAAGTGTTCCGTTTTCTCTGCAACCTCACTAGCACCTGTTATTTTTGACTTTTTAATAGTAGCCATTCTTACTGGTGTGAGATGGTTTCTCATTGTAGTTTTGATTTGTATTTCTCTAATGATCACTGTTGGCCAGCTTTTTAAAATATGCTTATTGTATGACTTCTTTCGAAAACTATCTGTTCATGTCCTCTGCCCACGTTTTAATGGGGTTGTTTGGTTTTCTTGTGAATTTATTTAAGTTTCTTATAGATGCTGGATATTAGACCTTTGTCAGATGCATAGTTTGCAAAAAATTTCTCCCATTCTTTAGGTTTTCTTTTGAATAATTTCTTTTGCTGTGCAGAAGCTCTTTAGTTTAATTAGATCTATTTGTCAATTTTTGTTTTAGTTGCAATTGCTTTTGATGTTTTCATCATGAAATATTTGCCTGTTCCTGTGCCCAGAATGGTTTTGCCAAGTCATCTTTCAGGGATTTCATAATTTTGATTTACATTTCAGTCTTTAATCAATCTTTAGTTGACTTTTGCATATGGTGTAAGGAAAGGGGTTAAGTATATGGTGTAAGGAAAGGGGTCAATCTTCTGCACATGTTATCTCAGCACCATTTATTGAGTAGGAGGTCCTTTCCCCATTGATTGTTTTTGTCAGCTTTGTCAAAGGTCAGATGGTTGTAGTTGTGTGGTCTTATTTCTGGGCTCTCTATTCTGTTCCATTGGTCTGTGTATCTGTTTTTGTACCAGTACCATGCTGTTTTGGTTACTTTAACCCTGTAGTATAGTTTGAAGTTGGGTAGCATGATGCCTCCAGATTTGTTCTTTTTGCTTAGGATTACATTGGCTATTTGAGCTTTTTTTGTTTGTTTGTTTCATATGAATTTTAAAATAGTTTTTCTCTAGCTCTGTGAAGAATGTCATTGATAATTTGTTAAAAATAACATTGAATCTACATATTGTTTTGGATTAGTATGGCCATTTTAATTATGTTGATTCTTCCTATCCATGAGCATGGAATATTTTTCCATTTGTTTGATTCCTTTGGGCAGTGTTTTTCAGCTCTCCTTGTAGGGATCTTTCACCTCCATAGTTAGTTAGCTGTATTCCTAGGTATTTTATTCTTTTTGTGGCAATTCTGAATGGGATTGTGCTCCTGATTTTGCTCTTGGCTTATCTATTGTTGGTGTATGGGAATTCTAGGGATTTCTGTGCATTGATTTTGCATCCTGAGACTTTGCTGAAGTTGTTTATCAGCTTAAGGAGCCTTTGGGCCAAGACTATGGTGTTTTCTAGATATCAGATCATGTTGTCTGCAAACAGGGTTAGTTTGTCTTCCACTCTTCCTATGCGGATGTCCTTTATTTCTTTCACTTGCCTGATTACTCTGGCCAGGACTTCCAATATTACGTTGAACAGCAGTGGAGAGAGGACATCCTTACATTGTGCTAGTTTTCAAGGGGGAATGCTTCCAACTTTTGCCCATTCAATATGATGTTGGCTTTGGGTTTGTCATAGATGGCTCTTATTATTTTGAGGTATCTTCCTTCAATACCTAGTCTGTTGACAGTTTTTTTTGTTTGTTTTGTGTTGTTTTTGGTTTTTGGAGATAGAGTCTCACTCTGTTGCCCAGCTTAAAGTACAGTGGTGAGATCTTGGCTAACTGCAACCTCTGCCTCCCGGGTTCAAGTGATTCTCATGCCTCAGTCTCCTGAGTAGCTGGGACTACTGGTGCATGCCACCATGGCCAGTTGTTATTATTATTATTATTATTATTATTATTACTATTGTATTTTTGGTAGAGATGGGGTTTCACCATGTTGTCCAGGGTGGTCTCTAACTCCTGGACTTAAGTGATCCATCTGCTTCAGCCTTCCAAAGTGCTGGGATCACAGGCGTTAGCCACTGCGCCTGGCCAGTTTCTTAGGAGTTTTTAACTTGAAGTCATGTTGAATTTTACCGAAAGCCTTTGCTATATCTATTGAGATAATGATGTGGCTTTTATCTTTAGTTCTATTTATTTATGTGATGAATCTCATTCATTGATTTGCGTACGTTCAATTAATCTTGCATCCCAGGGATAAAGCCTACTTGATTATGGTGTGTAAGTTTTTTGATGTGCTGCTGGATTCAGTTTGCCAGCATTTTGTTGAGGATTTTTGCATCAGTGTTCATCAAGGATATTGGCCTAAAGATTTCTTTTTGTGTTTGTGTCTCTGCCAGGTTTTCATATCATGATGATACTGGCCTCATAGAATGAGTTGGAGAGAAGGCCCTCCTCCTCAATTTTTTGGAATAATTTTAGTAGCAATGGTACAAGCTCTTTTGTGTACATCTGGTAGAATTTGGCTGTGAATCCATCTGGTCTTAGGCTTTTTTTGGTTGATAGGGTATTTATTACTGGTTCAATTTCAGAGCTATTATTGGTCTGTTTAGAGATTAAATTTCTTCTTGGTTCAGTCTTGGGAGGGTGTATGTGTCCAGGAGTTTGTAAAAATATGGAACACTTCATGAATTTGCATGTCATCCTTGTGCAGGGGGCAGGCTAATCTTCTCTGCATCCTTCTAATTTTAGTGTATGTGCTGCCAAAGTGAGCACTAGAAGATTTCAAAAGATAAAGACATATTGATTAGTAGTGATACATTTGTTGGCTCAAGAAACTGTTATTCCAATCTTAGAGGTGTCCTGTCCAAAGTTCATATATAAAATATAATCTGAAGCATCTTAAAATTATCTGGCTACTTTAAAAAATAATTTAAAATATCTGTCCTAATTACCAGACCAGTAGAAATAGGCATATATTAAGTGGCTAGTATCTACTTGATGGATTAAGTTATTTTGGGATAAAAATTTTGTTGTTTTAAATGAGCTAGGCCTCTGGTAGTAAACTGCATACCTATTTTGTTTTGCTAGTCTTTTGTCATTATGCACTTTAATTTTTACTTAACAATGGCAAAGAAAGCAAGAAATTACTTGTCAGCAAATGATGTTAACAAATGGTACTGAGACACATGAAATTATGAAATAAATATAAAATGATGTATTATAAAAATATTTATGTTTTATTTTATGCTGGTAAAAGTTTGTAGAATGATTAACATTATTTTCTTAGCATGTTTTGTTTACGACTTTTTGCTACTCTTGTATTAGAAATATGTAATGTGTTTTAATTTTGCTGTTTGTTTTTAGTAAGCAGTTCTCAAATTTATGTGCCTCAAAGCAATGTAATTTTGATTTTTGTTCAAGTATATTTCCTTCACAGACTGACAGATATCTCTACTCATTGTAGTTGGTAAGGAACCCAAACAGATGGAGAATCCGCCATGTAAACTATATCCCTCTCTATGTCAGTCTCACACAGGCAATTACATATTATTGGAAACAATATACAGAATTTATTTACCAGAATTACATGGAACCAGCACATACTTACAAAGGAGCCAGAAAATGCAATCCTACCCTTATTCCTGGAAGATATACAGGTGGAATTATTTTGGGGGCATCAAAATGGCTACTACATTGTTCATTATATTTTTTGTCATAATAACAATTTATATGTATTGTAAGTTAGCATAGTCTAGTGATTACAAGTATATATTCTAGAGCTTGAATACTGGATTTTAAATTGTGTCTCTGCCATTTAACTAGCTGTAAGTTCAACTCTCTGTTTTTTAGTTTTCTCGTGTGAGTATTTTGATATTTCTATAAAGCATCGTTTTGACTATTAAATATGGTAATAGGATTAAAACACTTAGAACATTGCCTTGCAAGGAGATACCTATAATTTTAGGAAGTTTATCGTAAATCCTATAAATTTAAGATTTACGATTGGATTAGATCTAAGATTTAAATATACTTAGTGTGCAGAATTAAGTAAATGGTCTTTCCCTTGAAAGTTTGTACATCTAGAGATTCAAGTAAAGATCTGAGGGAAAAATGTTCAACTGAGACCTTGTAGGGGCTCAGTTTTACATGGGCAAATGTAGCCTGGCTAACCTTCTAATGCTGACAGGGATAAGGGAAAGTAGGGAAGAGAAGTTCAGACTCTGGCTCAGTAGCAAGGTTGCTTCCACAGCTTTTGGCAGGGGTCTGAAATGAATGAGAGGTGAGGACTACATTTTTTATTGCAAAGGTGGCAGGTAGTTTTCTGGTTCTGTCATGAAAGCAACTCCTAAAGCAGTAACAGGAGAAATTCTGATTAGCAATAATGAGGAAGAATCTGTTATTGCATTTACATAGTTGATAAAGAGCATATTCATAAAATTACCACAGGAATTGGTATTGGTCTACTTTGGGAAATGCCATAAGCCTATAACATTTTCTTAAGTATACTCTTGGTGAGGACATATTCTTCATCTTGTAGGATATTTGATTTTTTATCAAAATTAATGGCTGAATCATAATCTGGATGATTAAACATGGTAGTACCATTACAAAAGTAAGTGCAACTATGAAGTAATGGTACTAGAGTTCTATGGTTCATAAAACAGTACAGTAGGCATTTCTTTAAATAAGTTTTTAAAAGTTTTACATATAAGCAGAATAAATTCCTAACCTGATCTCTAAAAGTGAGCATTTGTTTGAAGATACAGATATAATAATATGACAGTATTTTTCTTAAAATATAACGTGCATATGTAATTCTATAGGTTCATATATCAATTGTATATTTATTAACTAAATTATGATTTATGGAAGAAAACTAAAGGGACTGAATATCTTGATTTGGCATAATAAACCCACACGGGTTTTTCAATTCACAGTATGTATTGTGTAAACAGGTTTTATTGGGGAAAAATCACATAGTGTAAAGAGAAGGCACATGATTACTTGTTATTTTATGTCTATGACCAGGTCATCTGAAGAAGTTCTTGCTGTTTATTTGTGACTAGATTCTTTGGCAAGCTACAAGCCTTCTTAGCACTGACACTGATCTTTTATTCTTCACTGCCTCCAAACATTTAAATAGGATAGTACTGATAACAACAACAACAACAATAAAAACAGCTCAAGGAATATTAAAAAACAATCCAATCAAATGATTCATTGTGGTGCTTAATTAGGGCTCCTATGAGCACTCTATTTCAGGTGAATGGATCCCCTGCTCCTTCTTCTAGTTCCTGGAATAAACCTGTGTCTGGTCTATGTTGCTGGACATGTAGGTGTTTAGAGTTTAGAGTCCCAGTAAGGGGAACTATTTCTTACTATTTATTTTTCTCATTCAACTTCCTTATAATTCAAGTGTTGGAAATGACTTATGCATATGAGTCAAACAGAGCAAAGTTTAGACACCAGGATACTGGGGTATAAAGGTCAGCTATGCATTAAAATTTGAGGGGCTTGAATAAAGTTGAGCTTCAATATAATGACCTTGCATGAAATTAAGATCAGGTGTGCAAGCAAAGAGTCTTCCACTGTCCACAGTCTTCTAAAAAGGTGATCTCAGGTGTAAACTCTCCCCTTAGATTTTTAGAGAAAGAAAAATTACCAATCTCCAGTCAACTGATAGCTATGCAACCTAACTTCCAGGGTTTCTTCATGACCATCCTGCTTGTCTCTATTCATACGTTTCAAAGCCCTGTCTATATAATTCCAAAACATCAGATATAGCTGAAAGAATAGTCAATCAGCATGATCCTGGAAACCCAAAGCTATGGCTAGGCTTCTAGGTTCATCAAAATGGGTTTTAAAAAAAAATCAACAGGAAAAATAACTGTTGTATGGCCCACAGTTTTATTATAACTTATCTAAAACTCTTTATACTACATGTATTATAGAATTTAGAGGGCTTTTAAAAAATATTTTAGAAACATAATACACTGCATATACATGTACTATGTAACATCACAGTGGGATCTGGGGCAATGCCCCAAAATCAAATACAGTAATATTTGTGTAGCAAAATATATGAATATTTAACTACTTGAACTACTAAGGACATATCAGTTGAGATCAGGTTTGCCATGAATGTCAAAAAAATTTTGTTTTAAAGTTTTTTGGTTTTTAACTAAATTTAATAAATTATGGATTTGAATTGCAGTTGCATTCTACAAGCCAAAAATAAGGGACACTCACATACATTAACCTCAACTAAAGTGCTCACAAAATTCCCAATTTAATATCATAAGAATCACATGAAATACTATTTTAAATGATTGGGCTCTTTTTTTTTTTTTTTCTTATCAATACCAGCCAATTTGGTGACATTTAGAAGGTGCCAAGAATAAAAAGATCAAGGTCAATGCAAACATGTGCTCACTGCAGTCGAAGAAATTGGTCACAAAATGTACAGTAAGAACTTCTTGTTCAGTGGACTGAGTCAAAGATACTAAATACAGAAATACAGACCAAATGTTTAGTTCTAAATATTAATACTTAAACAATCCAAGCAGTTGCTTGCATTTGATTGTTTTTGAACATTCAGAATGAATTTTTCATTTTCATCGGACTAGTAGGACCAAAAAAAAATGAGTAAATACATGCATAGAGAAAAAAGAGTGAAGAATGCTTATTATAAACATGTATGTATGTATGTATGCATGCATATATGTATTTAAAATGTATTAATATCACTTTAAATTAATGAGATAAAATTAGAGAATGATGAATTTTAAGATCATGTTTAAAATTTGAATATAAATAAGGAGGAAATAAAATTTTACCCCATAAACATGATCCTTCTCTTTATTTATTTATATACTCATTCATGTATTAATTTAGCCAAGTAATATTTAATGAATGCTGGGGTTATAAAATTTAACATAATATAAAACCTGGCTGTGAATTGCTCACAATCTTCAAGTCCTGAGCTACCTACCCTTGCCTTTTCTCTATTGGTAAAGTGTACTTTCAATTTGTGAAATCATGGATGGTCTTTAAATTTTGAAAGTAGGTTCTCTGTGGCGGGAAAGATATTTTCGATTTTGACTCTAGTTGTAAAACTCAAGTAGCGTATCTGTGGCTTCACTTCCCCTCTCTCGGCAGTCTCCTTCCATTTACCCTGCATATAACATAGGAATTTGCCATTACTGTACTCACACAATAGTGCGGTATGTGGTATATCAGTCTGTTTTCACACTGCTATAAAGAACTACCTGAGCCTGGGTGACTTATGAAGAAAAGAGATTTAATTGACTCAAGTTCCACAGGCTTAACAGGAAGCATGACTGGGAGGCCTCAGGAAACTTACAATCATGGCAGAAGGTGAAATGGAAACAAGGCATATCTTACATGGTGGCAGGAGAGTGAGAGCAAAGAGAAGTGCCACACTTTTAAACCATCAGATCCCATGAGAACTCACTCACTATCAGGAGAACAGCATGGGGAAAACTGCCACCATGATCCAATCACCTCCCATCATGTCCCTCCCTCGACATGTGGCGATTATTACAATTCAAGGCGAAATTTGGGTGGGGCTGAACCACATCATGTAGTGAAAGAAATATGAATGTTTAAAGAAGCTCTTGGAGAAACTTAATTAAGTCTTTACTTTTATTCTTATCTCCTTCTGTACCATTTGGCTACCACATAGATTCTAAGGAAGAATCTGTCCTTTGATGGGCAAAGACATTTGAACTTAGGAACTAATTACCTTCTGCCAGTTAACAGATTTATTTTAAATTCCTTGGAAAAAAGTTAAACAGGAGGTTTTGAAATTAACTAGGGCTTCAGCTTTGAAGTTCCTTAATGCTTTGTGCTAACACATTAACTTTTTCTGGATGGTATAGGTTGCTTTAAAACACTTCTTAAAAAGTTTATTTGTCATTCCATTCTCCAGGAAACCATTTCTGGGAGAATTTGAAGAGATTGTAATTTCATATTTCTTCCAATTTATCAACTTTTAGTTGAGTTTCTTTCTGTGGAAAGTAAAATAATTAAAGCACAACAGTACAATGTCAATAGGAATATCAACATTATTTTGATTAAACTGGCTAAGAAAACCATTTTTAAAGTGACTTTTAAATAATAATTTGTGGAAAACAAGAAATATGTATACAAGATGTGGCTAAAATAATTAGAATGTCATCCTACATAAATTGATGGCATATACTAAATATACTAGGATACTTCCTCTGAGTAGCTATCAGTTCTTGTCATCGATCCCCCATCCCTGCTGCTTTTCCAGTGAGGAAACAAAAGTACCTATGAATGCCTGGTATTGACCTACACATCCTCAATTTTATTTGGCCCAGTATCTTTCTGTCCCAGAGGTACAATCCCTTGTAGAGATGATCAAACTTGCGTTTTGAAATACAAAGCTCTTAAAAATTATAGGAACTTGACTCCTTTGTTTCCAATTTTGATAATATGTATCTTCCCTTTTGTAAAATATAAATAAAAATTTGTAAATTTGTTGCATATTCAGTGAATCAAGTATTGGTTCAACCAAGAGATATAATTCACAAAAAAAGAGCCAAAGAGAAATTCTGTGACTGGAAGAATACAATACATGAAATTAAAAAACAGAAGAAAGAATGTCAATAACAGAATTTATCAAGCAGAAGAAAGAATCTTGAAACTCGAAGACAGGTCATTTAGAAATATCCAATCAGGGGAGGGAAATAAAGAATGCAAAGGAATGAGGAAAGCCTGCAGGGTGTATGAAAAAAATTCAAAAAAGCTAACACTCACATCATAGAAGTTAGAGAAGGAGAAGAGAGAGAAAGGGACAGAAAGCTTATTTAAGGAAATAAAAGTTGAAATCTTCCGAAATCTGGAGGAAGACATGAACATCCAAATACTTCACATCTCAAAAGTCTCCCATCCCATGTTCAACCGAAAGAAGACTCTACCAAGGCATATTTAAATTAAACTGTAAAAATCAGGCCGGGCATGGTAGCTCACACCTGTAATCCCAGCACTTTGGGAGGCCAAGGCGGGTGGATCACAAGGTCAGGATATGGAGACCATCCTGGCTAACATGGTAAAACCCCATCTCTACTAAAAATACAAAAAATTAGCCAGGCCTGGTGGCGGGCATCTGTAGTCCCAGCTACTTGGGAGGCTGAGGCAGGAGAATGGTGTGAACCTGGGAGGTGGAGCTTGCAGTGAGCCAAGATCGTGCCACTGCACTCCAGCCTGGGAGACAGTGAGACTTTGTCTCAAAAAAAAAAAAAAAAAAAAAAAATCAAAGACAGAGAGAGAATCTTGAAATAAACAAGAGAAAAAAGTTTTCTCACATACAAAGGAACCTATATGAGTTTATCCAGAGATTTTTCGGCAGAAACTTTGCATGCTGGAAAGAAGTGAAATGATACAGTCAAAGCACTGAAAGAAAATATCTGCCCACCAAAAGTATTTATGTGGAAAATCTGCTCTTCAGAAATAAAAAGGGCAGTTAAATACTTCCCCAGACAAACAAAAGCTGAGGGAATTCATCACTTCTTGATCTGCCTCACAAAAAATGCTATAGAAAGTTATTCAAACTGAAACTAAAATGAGCTAAGTAGTAGCATGAAAGTATATGCAATTGTAAAACCCACTGTTAAAATTACTGTGTAGTCAATCTTGGAATACTCTAAAACTGTAATGCTGGTGTGTAAATCCCTTAACTCTCTAGTATAAAGCTCACCATTAAAATTAATATATAATCAATCTCAGAATACTCTTAATACTGTAATGCTGGTGTGTAAATCTCTTATCTGTCTAGTATAATGGTTAAAAGAGAAAACTATTAAAACTGACTATAGCTACAATAATTTGTTAAGAAATATACAATATTAAAAGATGTAAATTTTGACATAAAACATAAAATGAAAGGAGAAGTAAAAGTGTAGTTTTTGTATATGATCAAATTTGTTATCAGCTTAAAATAAACTGTTATAAGAGGTTTTATGTAAGCCTAATGGTAAACAAAAAGAAAACATCTATAGTTGATGCATAAAAGATAAAGAGAAAAAAAGAACCAGAGAATATACAAAACAGCTAAAAAAAAAAAATGTTAAAGTGACAATAGTAAGTCCTTACCCAGAAAGTATTACCATGAATGTGAATGCATTAGAACTTTCAACCAAAGACATGGAGTGGATGGACACATTTCAAAAACCTAACAATATGCTGCATACAAGAAACTTACTTCATCTTTAAGGACTGAAAATGAAAGGATAGAAAAAGGTTGCGAAAACCAAAAGAAAGCACATATATTTATATTGTAACAGATAAAATAGACTTTGAATTGGAAACTTTAAAAAGAGAAAAAGAAGGTTATTATATAATGAGAAAGTGGTCAATTTAACAAGATAATATAACAATTATAAATATATATGATCTCAAATTGGAGAACCTAAATGTATGAAGAAATATTAATGGATGTAAAAGGAGAGATATATTTTAATACAATAATAGTAGAAATCTTCAAAGCCCCACTTTTAACAGTGGATAGATCACCCATACAGCAAATCAGTAAAGAAATACTGAACTTGAAGTACACTTTCAACCAAATGCATACAACATACCAAAACTTATGAGATATAGTGAAAGCAGGTCTTACCTAAACTGGATTTAGAAAATCCTGATGTGGTAGAAGTGCCAGTATTATTTTTTTCTACTGCCAAAGAAAAGTATATGAATGCCAGTGACTGGTCTGAGATCATGACACTGTGTAAGAGAAACGTGCTTTGTAGAGTTTGTTGTGTCATCTTGAAAAATTCAATTAACCTCTCAAACTATTCTCTCTCTTTCTCTGACTCTCACTCTCTCTCATATATAAAATAAGATTTAAGACTAGATGACATCTAATGTGAATATTTGCATCTCAACATTTGCACTCTGTTTTAAAGACAAAACCATCAACAGAGGTTTCCTCATGTATTAAAGTTTTAATATTTAATTGACAGTCTGGTAATAAATGTAATGATAACAGTATCCTAGCAAGTATGTTTCTGTGTGGTATTTTGAAATCTTAGATATTTCTAAGGATTTCAGATATGGATTCTATTAGTTACTCTATTTGATGCAAATAAAATTCCACAATCTCTTTTTTTCAGGTTGAAACCTACAAGTTGTGACTAGGCAAGCTGAAGAGTTAGTAAGCATAGCATGGCTGAGAAGCACTCCTCCCTACCCCTGATATATTTTCTTGTGATCACCAGGAAAGTCCATTTTCATCTCGAGTTACATGGAAATGCATAGTTCTCACCCTTACTGCATCCAAGGGGCCTAGAGACACTTCATAAACACTCTAAAACTGTTCTCCTTTCCTCCTTTATATTTTGTTCAGCCTCTCGAACTTTACAACTCTCAAGAAGCAATCTTTTTTTGGCAGGAAGCTGCATGAGTGATAACCCAAGTGAGCAGTGTCATCTACCTGAAGGATGACACTGGAAATTGCATGATTTGTAAGAGAAGAAATTGTCACATTCTGAATGGTGTTTCATTATGAGTTTGAGCCAGAGTATATCTTCACACAAACCGTTCTTACACCATCCCCAAATTATCTTGCCTCATGAAATTCAAGTTATGAACGTTTATGCAGGTTTTGTTCAAAAGGGCAACTTGCGTTTCAATTAATGTTCTTAAAAGGTCTTAAAGGTGAAAAATGCTATAAATTATTGGGGGTAATTTGATGAGTTCTAGATTAATGTCATTTATTAAATATTTTACTTAAGTTTCAGCCAGTGTTTAGCATTTGCTTAACACTAAATATAGACAGATTACTTCAATCTAATTCGTAAAATATAAACTTATAAAATAAGCTTTATAAAATACTAAGGTTTTATTATTTTCAATATGAAAAATTTCTCAGGATTATTTGAAAAGCAAGTTTTTTTTTTTAATTTGTAGTGGTGAAGGCATTTACATATGATTAACCATTTGGCAAAGAGCCTAAGGCAAGGAGAATTTTACTGCTGAAATACTAACTTTGTAAAACAATTAAAATTTTTAAGTAAATTAGGTATGAACACATTGTAAACAGTCTGTTTATTTTGAAACAAGAAGTACGTATTTTTTTTCTAGGAAAAGCAGTGTAATAGGACAAATTGATTTTAGGCAAATTATCAGTTCTCTGATGTCCTCTGACTATATCTACAAGTGAAGAACTTGTTGTAAAGGTCTCTTCTGGTTATTAAATTACAATTTTATTTTTTTAAATAATAATTCCAAGATCCTCAAATCATATAAAGGTTATGGATGGATAAAAACTTATGTCTTGTTTGAAGGTTGTGAAAATTTGGTGAAAACTGCTGATTAATTTGTTTTTATATTGTCCATATATTATAGTAAAATTTTTAATTTCAATTGTCTTTAATCATATAATTTGTTTTATATTAATATTTTCATAATTCCAAAGTCTAAAAACAGCACTTATATTCAGTCATATTTCCCTGAAAGTAGGTATTTATATGAGGGTAGGGTTAAGCACCTATCTAGTATAACATTTGCTTTTCTTTTTAATTTTTTTGAGACAGTTTTACTCTATCACTCAGACTGCTTTGCAGTGGCACAATCATGGCTCACTGCAACCTCTGCCTCCCAGGCTCAAGAGATCCTCCCACCTCAGCCAACATTTTAGTTCTTTTGTTTATTTTTTTCCATATTTTTTAGTTATTTTCTTAATGTGTGCTATAAGGTTATTCATCAAAATTCGACTTCAGCTTAATACTAACTTAATTCTGGTAGATACACAGGCATTGTGGGATCAGAAAATGTTAAATTTCTTTTTCTCATCTTCAAGGTACAGTCTTGGGAAGTGCTAGGCCTCCTTCTGTTCTTTTCTTTTTCTTGTTTTATTTTTATCAACTTTAGCTAATCAGCCAAAGGAAATGAAGGATCCATAGAGCCAATTCTCCAATGATTAGAAATATTATTATAAAATTTCATTGATAACTTTGACCTCTCATAATGAATTGCAGTTCAGCTGCTCTTACATATATTGGTGATTCTATAGATTTTCAGGCATCAGGGTTTCAGCATCCCTACCCTTCTCTCTTTATTTTCCCCAAACAACATTCCTGTTATGTTTCAGTAAGGGGAGGTCATTCTCACAAATTACACCATTGCCACTACATAGGTTGGAAGGTTCCACAACCATCCTCATATTTGGTGATTTGCTAGAAGGAAGAATTAGGAAAACTTATAGGCAGTTGTACTCATGGCTGTGGATTGGTACCAAGAAAGGATATACAACAGAAACAGCAAGGGGATAAAGGCAGCTGGCAAAGAGTGTGGAGGCATGCCATCACAGCCTTCCCATACTCTCCCTCAAGGGGCCACACACAGCGCTCTCCTTCTTCTGTCAGTGAAACAAACACCATTTCTAGACAGGAAAGTATAATTGAGACTCAGACCCCAAGATTTTATTGGGGGATGGTTACACAGGCACAACTATAAAAATTTAAGATTTCCAGAAGGAAAGCAGGTGTTCACCATAAATCGCATTGTCTGTACAGAAAAGACAGGGTGATACAGCAAACTTATCAATACATAGAACATCCCGAAGCCAAGTTTCTGGAAGCCAGCCAGGGACTTTATTTTCTCCTCCCTTCTAAAGCTCAGGCCTGCTATTCAAACACTCTTGCACACCCCTTGCATGCTGCCATCACTGAATTCCTACCCACTGTCAGATACCAATTTCAGTGTTTAATGCGTGTTGCCCCATTAAATTTTCCCCAAAATTTATTAAGGTTATTAATTCCTTCCACTTTTCTGGTAAGAAAATTGCAAAGCAGAGAGAAAATTTATTTCAAAAGATCCTACAACTGGGAAGGGGTAGCAAGATTTGACTTCAAGGCCTCAATTTTAATCATCACAATATACTCAAATGGTACATCTTCAGAATAAATTTACTGAATGAGTGAATGCCAAGTGAATTGAGACTGACGGTACCATCTTATTTTCCATTATTGTATACAAATAGAGTCCTGTATTCTTACTGTAATTCAGAATTAAATAAAGCAAAAATTATTCCCATTAGGCAGAAGAAGAAAATTAAGAGCCAAAATGTATAGAGATATACAACTATTTATTGCCACTTATAATTTAAACACTTTTTCTGGCAAGGTCCACACTTTCTACACCAGCAAATATGCATGTGCTGTTAGAACTGTTACTCTAATTAAAATGCCCAGGTACTGTTGGAAATAGGAAAACTGCTTGCAATTTTGGAGAGAGTGAGAGCTCAGAAGATGAAATGTAAATCATAATAGCTTTTAGAAGACAGGTCAGCTGAAGTAGGAAATCTTCTCTACATTCTGTTTTTCAGGGGTGACTATTAACACAGCACACAGTAATCAGGTCACATATCACATCAAGGGAGAACCACTAGCCCAGTAACATGTGGCAAGCTTGAACCTCACAGTGGTTCTCACAGAATGAATTACTTCAGTCTGTACTCATTTTAATTTTTTCATTGTAATACTAAAGGCTGGCATTTGTGCATAAAAATATAGAGAGAAGCAACAATGTTGGAGGTTAATCCAACAATTAGTTTAATTTGACAAGAGCTGAGACATTGAAAAATATGCTGTACAAATAATTTTCTTTGCAATCCTTGAAATAATCACAAATATTTCTCCCCAAAAGAAGGCTGGCTAAGAATGTAAAACAAAGAGTGTGCTTTCACAGAAACTTTAGTTTTTAGAATATATTAGTGTGGATTTTCTTTATAATATAGATATCTGTATTTCTTCCCAAGGTTAGCAGATTATTATAGTTAGTACAGATTTTACTGTTTATTGTTAGTCGCTTAAACTGAAAAGGAAATTCCAGATTAACACACTAAACATACACTGAGTCCCTACTATCAATTAATTTAAAAGCTTTCTAAGTGTTTTCAAGTGTAACTAGGGTTGAGAACTATTAAGTTAGAGGTTGCCCATTCTGTGTTTTAGTTAACAATTTTTTAGTTAACAATTTTTTTAGTCAACAATTGTAATACATTCCTTGGTCAATGATTATCAAATGTGCATTTTCTGTAGCTACATAGCAGTCCATATAAAACAAAATATAACTTTGAAGACTACAAAGCATGCTTTTGTATAGAAGTCTTTAAATATATAACTCTAACATAACATGATATTTTACTTCGAGATAATAATAATTATTATTATTGTTTTGGAGTTAGAGTCTCACTCTGTCACCCAGGCTGGAGTGCAGTGACACAATCATAACTCACTGCAGCCTCAAACTTCTGAGCTTAAGCAATCTTCCCACCTCAGCCTCTCATGTAGCTGGGACTACAGGTGCACACCACCACAGCTAGCTAATTTTTTTTTTTTTTTTTTGAGATGGGGTTTTGCCATGCTGCCCAGGTGGGTTTTGAGCTCCTTGGCTCAAGTGATTCTCCTGCCTGACCTCCCAAAGTGCTGGAATTACAGGAGTGAGCCACCGTGCGTGGACTCACATAGAAAACTAAGAAGACACAAGGTTTCCAATTCCTATACAGAGTAATAAAAATACGCTTGTTGACAAACATACTATTTTTCAATTTCAATGGTAATTTTTCTTTGAGTAGGCAGAAAAAATAACTAAGGTTCTGAAATCAGCTAAGAGACCTATTTGTTCATCACAAAGTCCTAAAAGGTGGTGTCTTTGTCTATGTAGTTGTTAGTTTATTAGTTAAAACTTTTGTATCCAAATTATTTGATTTGTCTTACAATGTCCTTTACAAATTATTTCTTATCTCTAGTTCCTGAGGCAGCCATTCCCTTCATGATTCCATAACTTAGAACTACTTTATCTTCCTGGAAATCTCCTTGACTATCCTTATTCATCTATTAAAATTCAATTCAAGTTGGGGTCCTAACACCTCAAAGATTTTACTCCATCCTTTCTAATCAGGAGTAAAGGTCATATCTCTGGGCAAGGAAACATATTTCAATATATCATAATTTGCCTGATTATAAGCTCATCTAATTTACTGGTTTGTGCTCTCCTTCTAGGATAGCAGTCAAATCTTATTCATTTTTATATCATATAAACCTAGCCTGGTAATGAATCTGTTAGATTTAATAGAAGATACTTGGATAATTTTATACTTAGTTGCTTTTTTGCAAAGAGATTGAATTTAAAGTTTCTGAAGTTTCACATATTGTGAGTCCTGGAAATATTTGTTTAGTTGAGTGAATCCACACACTAAGCAGTACATTAGAATTATCTTTTTGATGTAGGGCCCTGTGCCCAGAAAATTTGAGTTAGTAGGTTAACCAGGGACAAGGACTGGTAATGTGCATTTTAACGCAGGTATCTGGCAATTCTAATGCATGATCATAGGACTGGCAGGCCTTCAGAAACAGTGGCTTGTAATAATGCTCATATGAAAACCGCCAATTAATTCATATCATCTTTCTTTTTATTTATTGATTCAATATATACTTATCCAGTCTGGCACCTGCAAGGTACTAGGGGCGTATCAGTGAACAAAAGCAGCCCTGGAGTTCACCCTCAGAGAGATGACAGTCTTACGGTGGTGACAGATGTTAATAGATTATATCAATAAATATGTAATAATGATAGGGAGTGATAAGTGCCATAAAAGAAAATATAAGGGAACTGGCCTCAGTTTTCAAGGAGCAAGAAATGCTTTTATGAGAAATGACATTTAAGATGGGACCACACAAAAATAAATAGAAGCTAACTAAGTGAAGAAGATACAAGAAGCAGCTAGGTGATTTTTAAAAAGCATTTTGGATAAGGGGAATCCATCTAGACTTTGAGGCAGCAAGACTGAGCACACCACTTTGAGAAATCAAGAGACCCTGTGACTGGGTTGATAGAGACCTTTGTAAGGTAAATTCAGAGTGTGTATGAGAGTAGAGGTGGGACTCACTGAGGCTTTGAATCAGGTAAAGGATTCTGATTATTATTTTAAAAAGAATGGGAAGGTCTCAAGAAAGAGATTCACATGATCAGATCTGAATTTTGGAAAGAACACTGGCTGCTGTGTAAAAACTCAGTAGGATCGGGGTGGAGAGTGTGTGTGCTGGGGAGAAAAGTGGGAGAAGGCAGACCAGGCAGAAGTTTAATACAGGAAATAAAAGAAATAATGGTATCTTCGACTATATTGGCAGCCAGGGATGAAGAGAAGAAGGCATAGTCAAGACATACTGAGAATTAATAGCTGCTTTTGAGCCTCTCAAAAAGAAACTTGTTTTCTGACTTCTTCTAAATGAGATAAATGGTTTGCTTCATGTAGTAGAGGGTTGAAGATACAAGACTGTTGCATGTTAATAGTGCATAATAGAACATTGCTCTCTTAGAAGAGGAAATATATTGAAATAAAAAACAAAAGTGCTTTCAATTCAAAGGACCCATGTCCCAGCTCTGAAAACCCCATTGATTTGTCCCCTAAGTAAATCTCCTAAGCACTCTGTTCCTTAATCACTAGTAAGGAAAATGGGGACAGCCCTCAGAAAATGCAAGTGCTGATATAGTTTTATAGGATTATACTATTTCTTATCTTTTATAGCACTAGTCTTGGGTACTATTTGATTGCGATTTAAAAACTGGACTCTCCAAGCCTTAATACTCAAAGACAATTTCCAGAAATCCACTTGATATGTTATACAACATCAATCAGATCTTCATTTATTTTTATTTTTTGACTTCAGTTCAGAGGTATATTTGAAGGTTTGTTAGGTAAACTTGTGTCATCGGGCTTGTTATACAGATGATTTAATCACCCAGATATTAAGCGTAGTACCCATTAGTTATTTTTCCTAATCCTCTCCCTTTCAGACAACATATTTGCCACATTTTCTGACTCATTTTTCTGAATATTTTAAGGTAAACTTTGTAGCCTCTTCCTCCTCTCAAAACAAACTCCTCCACCTAATATTAGGTTTAATGATAAGTGATAGCGATATAATTACCTCTCTAGTTAAATTATAGATGATAAGAAGTAACTATTAAAATGACAGTTTAATGTAATGAAAGTGCACATTTCATTTCATGTACTGCCTAGTCCTTAACTTTTTGGAAATGGTTGATAGGGATAAATGCTAAGACAGAAGTGTTTTCTATAAGGACTTCTAGCCTCTTCAAGAATTAACCAATTATTCTTTATTTAAAATAATTAAGTCACTCAATATATTGACTCAGTAATTAAGTCAATTCATATATATTGACTGCCTTTGCAGGACATATAAGCACAGTGCCCTAAAGGACAATGTAAGCCTGTTATTGAAGAAAATGTTATCAGGAAAGATTTGATAGAGAAAGTAGCATTTAAGGTAATACTGGAAGGAGTATATTACATTCCCAGGCTGGCCTTGACAAGGTATCAAAAACTGGATGGCTTAAAATAACAGAAATTTATTGTCTCGAGGTTTTGGAACTTAGAATTCCAAAATCAAGGTGTTGGCAGGGCCATGCTGTCTCTCTGAGCATCACTTCTTACCTCTTCTATCTTCTGATGTTTGCTAATAATCCTTGGCTTGTGAATCCATGACTCCAGTCACATGGCCATTTTCTCCCTATGTCTCTTCACATCCTCTGCCAGCTCTGTGTGTTTACATGTATCTGTTTACAAATTTCCCCTTTTTATAAGGACACTAGTCATATTGGACTAGAGTCCACCCTACTGGCTTCATTTAAACCTGATTATTTCTATAAAGACACTATTTCCAAATTATTCACATTCCACGTACTAAGAGTAGGACTTCACCACATCTTTGTGGGAGACCAGAATTCAACCATTCAACCAGAATTCAACACTGGCTAATTAAGCTAATGGTAGTAGAGCAGGAGCAAGAGAATTAGAGTTAAATGAGCTAACTGTATCATTACTGTCTTGAAATTTACCCTGAATATAAGAGTAAAATGTGGCTCATCAACAGGAGAATTTTATACCCTTCATAATGGTATCACTAACTGTTCTGAATGCTTTACAGGAGAGACAGGAAGGGTTTCAGCTAATGATACTGAAAAGTGAGACGCAGCAATATTTCTAGTACCCACAGTTGGGGACTTCTCTCTTCTTTCTTCCCCTCTCCTGCTGTCAGCTGCCTCTCTGAGTCACTATTCTGTCACTTGATGTAGGGGTGTATGAATTTTTCATTCTAAGAGCCCATTCCCTAGGCAGAAATTCTCAGTGTTTGCAGTGAGATACCCCAGAACAGAACATGACCACTTGCAACACGCTATTGGGAATTCTTCGCTAGCTTAAATTCCTGTTCTTTTTCTCAAGAGCTTATCAGAGGACATGGGAGTAAAAGTGAGTGTTTTTTTTTTTTTGAAAGACGTCTTTGATACAAAGCATATAATATTATATTTATCCTAAAAGTGAATTACTAAAATATGAGGACTTGGATAATCACTGTTTATCCATGTTTTGACAAATGTCTTAACCTTTGGAATCTCAGTCACCAGTCTTAAAAACACCTGACAATTCATTTCTTACAAATCTTCCATTCATTTATTCCTAAAGCCACCAAGTCAACTTATATTTAATGCTTGACATATACTTGGCGTTGCACTAGGTGATGAAAATACAAACATGAGGAAGCCACTGGCCTTGCTTTTAAGCAGTTTCTAGTCTATACATAAGCTCTCAGGGGAGCATGAAGTTAACAGTCATTCTATCTTGATGACGCTGACCTCACCCAATAAGGTGCACAAACAGAAATGTCTGGAAAATGGAAGCAATGTTAAAAATGGTCAAGAAGTATAAAAATAAACTAAAGAAAATTTGCTTTGTATCTTATCTGTAGACAAGTTGTGTTTCTAGGCATTTTCCTTACTATCTGATCCAGTACCTTCTATCAATAAATACATTTGCATTTTTTTATTTGAATTAAAAACATACCCTAGACTCTCATTTTTCTCAGATCTGTGAGGCTGATTCTAAGCATATGAGGCTGTATGGCAATTATGGGCCCTGCACTTTAATTTGAAAGAACTTTTTAATTATAAGAAATGTGGAGAGTGTGGTAAGGAAGAATTTGTTACCAGAAGTGGATCTTTTGGGTTCTTAGGCACAGGGGTTAGAAAGCTGTAAAGAGCTCGGAATGTTTAAGTAAATTGTGCTTCACTAAGAAGTGGCAGAAACAGCATTTAAACTCAAGGCTGTGCTTTTCTTTTGTTTTTATTTTTTTTTATTTTTTATTATTATACTTTAGGTTTTAGGGTACCTGTGCACAATGTGCAGGTTTGTTACATATGTATCCATGTGCCATGTTGTTTTGCTGCACCCATTAACTCGTCATTTAGCATTAGGTATATCTCCTAATGCTGTCCCTCCCCCCTCCCCCCTCCCCCCACCCCACAACAGTCCCCGGAGTGTGATGTTCCCCTTCCTGTGCCCATGAGTTCTCATTGTTCAATTCCCACCTATGAGTGAGAACATGCGGTGTTTGGTTTTTTTGTCCTTGCGATAGTTTACTGAGAATGATGTTTTCCAGTTTCATCCATGTCCCTACAAAGGACATGAACTCATCATTTTTTATGGCTGCATAGTATTCCATGGTGTATATGTGCCACATTTTCTTAATCCAGTCTATCGTTGTTGGACATTTGGGTTGGTTCCAACTCTTTGCTATTGTGAATAGTGCCACAATAAACATACGTGTGCATGTGTCTTTATAGCAGCATGATTTATAGTCCTTTGGGTATATGGCTCACACGTGTAATCCCAGCACTTTGGGAGGCCGAGATGGAAGGATCACTTCAGTCCAGCAGTTCAAGACCAGCCTGAGCAACATAAGAAAGCCCAAGCTCTACAAAAAATTTAAAAATTAGCCAGGAGTGGTCATGCATGCCTGTGGTCCCAGCTACTTGGGAGGCTGAGATGGGAGGATCACTTAAGCCTGGGAGGTTGAGGCTGCAGTGAGCTGTGATCATGCCACTGCACCCCATCCTGGACAACAGAGTGAGACCCTGTCTCAAAAAGAAAAAAGAAAAAAGGTAGATAATAGTATCTATGTGGCAGAATTGCGATGAGGAGTAAATGACATGAGAGCCCAGTGGCTGTCACCTAATAGATGTTCAGTAAATATGAGTTCCCTATTTTCCAGTTGGATGAGATTCTTTTTGTACCTGATTTTTTTATGATTGTTTCGAGTTGTGATGTTCAGTATGATTGATAGCCACTAGCAACGTGCTGCTATTGAGCACTTGAAATGTGCCTAATCTGAATTAGGATGTGCCGTATGTGTAAAATATGTACCAGGTTTCAAAGACATAGGATGAACTGAAGAATGTAAAATATCCCATTAATAAACTTTTATATTAATTGCCCATTGACATGGTAGTATTTTGGATATGTTGGGTTAAATAAAATATGTTCTTAAAGTAAAAAAAAAAAAAAAAAAGCAAGCTGTAAAGAGCTAATGCATGGGCCAGTAAAGTGGGAAGTTTAAGGGACAAAGGTGGAGAAAAAAGTTTTTCAGGGTCATCAAAAGATATTCTGATTAATGAAGCATAATAGTAGATGAAACATGTTAAGGCTGAGAGAATATGTGATGATCCAGATAACCATAGCCAAACCCACTCAGTCCCCAGATACTCAGTGACACAGTGAACTTCCTGGTTCATTTTAACTATGATAAAAGTGGAGGCTGAAGTCCAGTGCCTGTGAGTGTCCAGCAAAGTTACTGTCAAGGATATTATCAGTTTTGCGTTTAGAAAAACAGCATCCCTTCAAAATATCTTCCTTGAGAGATGGGAACCAAACAATTATATAACTATTACTTTGGGCAAAATTATAAATGAAATAAAATAACAGAAAATGTATGAGGACAATAAACTGTGTAACTTCAGCCCACTGTAGTTGTCTGCTGCTCTTTTCTAAGGATGGAGGAGAGAAAGTCAGGAAAATTAAACTTGCTGTGTTTCTAGTTAAGTTGGCAACCATGAATGCATCTCATGCTTCAGATACCAACCAAGAACGTTTTAAGTAACTGCCATTGGCTCAGGCCTGGAAACCCTATGCCCCTCTCTCTACTGATAAAACACATAAAAATTTGTTAGCAAAACACAAGTAGCAGCATGTTACTTAATGATTCTGATGATAAAAATCGTGCCTGCAAAGTGTGAGAGTTGGCATGAGCAAAGGATTGTTTAAGTCAAAGGTTCAAGCTGGATTTTTTTTTTTTCTTGAAATTCCATTCTTCATGGAATCCAAGAGATTTTTGGAAAAAGACGACCAAGGGAAAGGAACACTGAGGAAGATAAAGTGCTACAACCTATAAGGAAATACTAAGGGGCTATTACACAAAGGAAAAACTAACAGTTTATATGCCCAGAACGGAAATTGATGGTTTGGGGAGTAATGTTATTAAATAATTCCATGGGGAGGGATATTTACTATGACTTTCTTATTTTAATATTTAATATTTCTTCATGGAATAGAATTTTGAGAAAACAAAATCCAAGTTTGAACCTCTGACTTAGACAATTCATTCTTTTGTACCCAACCTTTGACCTTTGTGATCAAAGCTAATAGGAGAATCTGTCTCACGCTCTCCTGCTCTCCTACTCTCTATTCCTCTGGCTATCCTTTCTCTTCTCCTTTGGTTCTTCATAACTGTCCACGTCTCCCAGCCATTAAAAAGTGCCAACATTCTTTTTACATATTGGAAGGTTCTTTGGCCCCCTTTTCTGCCTGTTTTTACTACTGCATAGAGGAGAAAGGAAAATTTGAGTCCTAAAATTAGGGGAAAGAAAACAAAGTAATAAACTTTAGCTCCTAATTACCATTTATTTTATCTGTTGTTGTAGTTTTTCCAAAGAAGAAAAAATTAAAAATAAGACAAAACTACATCATACTGAATGGTTAATTGCTTTCCAGGTGCTCTTACGAAATACACTTAACAGATCTGTATACCTCTTGCTAAGGAAATGGTGAACTTACTACCCAAAAGAGCAAGTGACCATAATCTTGGCTATATTACAATGCCATAATTCATATTTTACTAATTAAACCATGGAAGGTACATTTCCATTTGTCTCTTTCCAATCCCTGTATTTCAGCAGAGGCAAAGGTATTCTTAGCACACATATATAAGTAACCTAATTCCAAGACCATAAGACCATCATTTACATTTCAGTCTCAGTCCATTTTTAATATTTTCCTTAGTGGTCTAGAAAAGAAGACTAGCTAATATGAAATGAATGGTATTTTTTAAATAATCTGTTCAGGGATACAGATATCATTCATGAAGGGTTACATAACTCTCTCTAAATGCCATTTGTACTATGTAGACTGGGAGGGGGTGTTTTCATGGTTGGCATTGTATTCATTTCTCTGAATGAATACAAAGAAACCTGACCTTTAGCTCTTTCACTTTCCTCTTAATCAAGAGATTATTAATGGGTTTCCCTGAACCCTAAAGGCCAGAAGGAAATACTTAAAATACACTATTATTAGACCCAATCCAAAGGTGATTTACATGCATGAAGATCAGTGTTTGCATTAAAATTCCCGGTATGGTATAGACCTTCTCAGTGGTAAAAGGTCCTCATATAGGATAGGATGAAAACCTTCACCACCAAATTTTAGAAAACATTATGTTTATGTTGGCCCCTCCAAAAATATCTTTTGCTCTGAACTATAACAAATTGTTAACCTGACATAACATCATTTTATCTCTTATAACTGCATCTGAATAGCTATCTTAATAAAGGCTTATTAAAGTTTTTCTATGTGGAAGAATTGAATATTAGAAAGTTTATTAGTTTTCAATCAATTGGTCTTTTCCTAGAAGGTAAAATACAGATTTCTGGTGAGTTTAGCAATTTACTCTACGGTTTTCTACCTATAAAGAAATGAGTTATGATAGCATACAGGCAACCAAGATAAATCTCTCACTGATGATGGCAGATTTATAACAAGGCTTTGTAAATTGAATATTCATGTTACAAAAAGTTCTCTTAAACCTGAATGATATACAATAACATCATAATTCATTTTTCTTCTTTTACTTCTGTTCACTACAACACTGATATATTTATTTATTCTCCTTTCACTTTTATATGCTTGATTTACAATTTCTTAAAATGGAAGATATACTTTAATATGCAATAAGGTGTGTGCACATTACATGTATATGTATGTGATTATATCACTGTAATCAGAGTCGCTGATTGGATTTTGACTGGAGCATAGCAAATTTAACATTTTCTCTTAGAAATAAAACACTTCGATTATCACAAATCCTGAATGAGTAAATAACTGATATAAAAGCTCACATGACATAAGTATAAATCTTAAATGGTAAGGAGGAAGGTGGTTCTCTATAGTATTTCAGAACTAAAAATATATTTTTGATATTCTCTATTGTATTTTTCTTTCAACCCTTTTATGAGAGATGGGACAATCAAATTGATTTAGAAACACCTATAGGAATGTTAGAAAACATTCGGATTTATTGGTCTATTTTGTGATGAATATTTGACCCAGACAGTATTTGTAAACTGGGAAATTTCATATAATCTGAATTTCCAGATTTTCTTAAAAAATCAGAAGATGGCAACATCAAACCCATGTTCTTTATAGTAAATAACTAGATGGTTCTTAGTAGCAGAATTTTTCAATAAAAAGGGGAAAACCTTTCCCTAACTTAAACATTTCAAATGGCTACAAAAGCCAGGACGGTAAAGAAAATAAATGAAGTCAGCAAGACATAACACATTAGGGTGCTCACAGGCTGCAACAAATTCACGTTGTGTCTTACAGGAAGCACCTGCTACTCTGCACTAACCAAGTGTTTACTACAAAGGAATGCTATCTCAATAGTGCCACATCTTCCTATTTTCCAAGAAAATCTGAATGCTCGGATTATTGTCTTAACTCTCCCAGTTTCTGAGTGCTGTTTGGATCACATGTTGGCTGATTGGGTCTAGTATGAAGACCATGTTTGCGACCACTAAGGAAGATTGTTTTTAAAAAAGTGTTTATTATGGAGAATTTCAAACACATATAAAAGTGAACAGAATAGTGTGAGGAGCTTCCTTGTGCCCTATGGACATCAATCTATGGTTAGCTGTGACCTATCCACACACCATTCACTCCTCCTATCCTGTAGTATTTAGAAGCTAATTCCAAACATTATATTGTATCATTTATAAATACTTTCAAACATATTAAACTCACTTTTAGAAAAATAACATGGTAATATGTTTTAGCCAAAAGAAGAATCTTTCTACCAAGGTACATGCACAAAACTGGTCCACCAATGTTTTATCTGATAAATCACCAAAGTTAAAAACTTAGAGAGCATTGAAAACTACTCAAAACCTAAGTATAGTTTTTAATAAGGAGACAGCAATTATCTTGGCCTTTTGGATTCCTGTCACATTCTGCTATCTCCTACTAGTGAGAATGAAATGGAGTATTTGCTCATTTTGGCATCATCTTGGGTAGAACTTGTAAAAAAAACTTTATCATTGTGGTTTCAAATTCTAGCTCATTTGTAACAGTTGTCAGAGAATTATAATGCAATTTCTAGTGTCCTATTAATCTCTAGTTGAGCAAGAACAGAACTCATGATTGAAAGAAAGCATCTGTTCATATCTTGCTGATGAAATAATTAAGAACCCTCACTCAGCTGATAGCTAGTGCATGTGAAAGGGTTTATCCCATTTGCTCCTGATTTACACTGCATAAATCCAACATAAGGGTTTTGAATGTGATCAATAGTTTTAATGAATACCCTTCTAAATCCTATTGTTTATAAAGTTGTCCATAAAGAGTTAGTGAAGCTTGAGTATAAGCCACTCACTTATTTCCAACTCATATGGTAAAATACTAGCTCTTTGTACATAAACTTTATTTCTTTAGAAAATCAGTTACATTAAGTACAAATTTAGTTTTACCTAATATGTAGAAAAAGTAGATATCCTCAGAGACTCCATTATATATTTCATTTGAATAAAAGTAGCAGAGGACAATTATTTGCTATTCTGAATAACTTTTTTAAGAACATGTATCTTATTCTGTAAGACATTTTACATTTTGGACTGCTTTGCCCCTGAAAGCCATCATTATATAAAAAATACAATGATTTTCTAAAAAAGAAGGAATTTCACATAATTACAATGTGTGTATTCATAGGACATCAATATTATAATGATTTGTCTGGCTCTATGCAGCAATTTGAAAATGAAGCTACAATAATCATCCCTTTTTCCTTCATTTTTAGATTCAACTGAAGCGTTGAACTTCATTAACCTTGTTGGAAACTTAGAAATATAATAAAACTGCTTTGAATGTTCCCTTTAACCTATGATTTAGATGGAACTGAAATTCAAAGCAAAATGGAATTGAAACTAGACAACACATACATTGGTGAAATTATTAAGAACGTGGTGCAATTTCATGCCGTGGTGACTTTATCACACTCGCCATAGCACAGGAGTAATACTCTCGGGAAGAAGAGCAAGTGTAATCACAAAGCTTCCATTTAATTACATTTATATAAGTAACCAAAACTTTATGTCATTTTTGATAGTTTATACCTGGATACTCAGTATTTTTTTCCAGCAGGAGGCTGGTATATCAGTAGCCCATCCATTGCACCTCTTGGGTTTGTTAAGTAAAAGTGGGGAATACAGGAGAACTTGCACTGTTGTTTGGGTAGCTGGCCTTTCCGGTCACAACTATTCCCACCAAAGCTTCAGCATGCACCTGCCAATCATCCTAATGAGAAACACCTGGTCATTTAATTGAGCGACTCTAGAATGTTTACAGACATAAGCTGCATTCCCAATAAGACCAAGGATTTTAGGCAGGAAAGCATCATAACTACATATTGGTATATAGCAATAGAAGGCTGAATGGCAGACAAGTAACTAAAATAATAGGAACTTCTTTATGCAGCTACAAAGAAACCGCCTTTCCGGACTATTTTCCCTGCTCATTTGCCTTAACTTTGCTAAGAATGATAGTTGCTGGTTTAAATAGAAATGAGATGGAGGACTGCTGGAAGAAGAAACTTGTTTCTCTTTTAAAATCAATCTTGATTAAAGGAAGAAAACGGATACAGACTGTTGACAACTGGATGCTACACCAGTTATATTTGACAGATGAGAATCTGATTAACAGTCCTATAAAAAAATGTCATAAAATGGATTATTATATTAAAATCTTAGGGAAATGATTTATTTACCACAAAACAATTTATATGGTTCTTCATATAAATTTTTAGTTATATCAAATATATGACAGTTATAAAATATTTACCATTTTTGCTACTTCAAATGATTTTTATTCAACATGCAGTAAATATATGTTTTCAGTTAGATTATTCCAGAAAATAGAATCAAATATCCATATTAACGATGCAAATTTATGATAAAATTATCATATGAAAATATTTTACTAGGTAATATATGAAGACTAATACTTTGCTCACCAATGAAATGCAATTATCTCTAGGTTGAATGACAGAGTTTCAGAGCCTAGAACTGCAATATGAAAAGAAAATAACTTCCCCAGGCTGAATCAGAGAGGGGTTTTAGGTATGCAGAATTTAATTATGCTCATTAGAATTAGGCCAGGAGGCAAAGCTTTATTCTCATGAGAAGCCTGATAATGCTTTCAATGATCATGAGCATATTTGGCTATTCCATGTCATCTGTTAAAACAACTTCTTTCCTAGAACAATGACCTCTGTCCAGAAGCATGTGCTAACATACAATGGTTTTGTTTAATAAGTCTAATTATTTTTCTTGTCCGTATTTTATCCCCAAACTAACCAGGCCTGGTCCTCCTGTCACACAAGGGTTCATGATCAGGGCAGGATAAAACATGTATTAAACTTTTCTGTGTGTTTTCAAATCAGCACTTTCAATCAGACTAATACTTAAGAGACAGCCTGAACCAATAAAATACACACCACTGACTCTAATCCCCACTGTCTTTCTAAAGTATAAAACTCTGGACAGGATAAAGAGAAGCTTTCATTTTGTTAATTTAATGAATCTATATTTATTATTTGTATATTCCTAGACTCTGAACTGCTTTTGAAGGAAAAGAGTTTAAATTGTGTCTGTGACCAAAGAGAGTAAAACAGGAGGTATTATGAATAAAGAGTAGACAGGAATAAATGTTTGAGGGCTACAAGAGACTTGCATTCTTTGCTTTCTTACTAAGGTATTTTATTTGAATTATTGCTCACCATTGATCATTTATTCTATTCAAGGAACGGCTGAAAGTTCATTTTTCTGCTTCATTGTGTTTAGAGATTAGAGATGTCTTGAAAACAGCTCAAGGATTTTCCTTTTCATCATCTCTAATGCATGCTATTGTCAAAGGTTTACAGAGTTTTTGTTTTGTTTTTAATAACTTTTGGAAGAGTTTATACAGGTGGATAACAAAATCTCTATACTCTGAAGGTGTTTTAAAAGCTGCTTCTTTTTTGTTATTTTACTTAAGCATGGGTTATTTCAAATAGCTCTTGGTAAGATTTCACTGAAATAATTTCTGTAGATTAAATATAGATAAGTAATATCAATAAATGCTCATTGAGCCCCATGCAAATTGTTCATATGATATTGTGTATCATATTTTCAACTATAATAAATATACAAACTATTATCTTTGATCACTGGGAATTTAGCGTTTTTTAAATTATGTTTATTTTCTGGATATACATGTAGTCCTTATTTATTCCATCTTTATTTTACATCATTGAGTTTTTTTCCCTTCACTACTGATCACGTCCTTAAACTCAAGATCATCAAAGACATCATAATTTCATTTCAGAAAAGTAAAATTAGCATTGGAGTTTGGAACAGCAAATAAATATTTATAGAAAAAAATAATCGTTTATTATTTCAAACTATGAGAAAATAAGCATTTTATGCTTTGTAATGCCTCATACATCTTTAAATAATAGTTATCAAATGTGCAGCTACTATTGGAAGGTAGGATGAAAATGTTTTAGTGAAAGTCCTATGTTCCAAAGCGGCCTTGAAAAGTCTCTGTTTGGCCGGGCGCGGTGACTTACGCCTGTAATCCCAGCACTTTGGGAGGCAGAGGCAGACGGATCACTAGGTCAGGAGTTTGAGACCAGCTTGACCAACATGGTGAAAACCCGTCTCTACTAAAAATACAAAAATTAACCGGGCGTGGTACCACGCGCCTGTAGTAGTTCCAGCTACTCGTAGTTCCAGCTACTCGGGGGGCTCAGGCCGGAGAATCGCTTAAACCCGGGAGGCGGAGGTTGCAGTGAGCCGAGATCACGCCACTGCACTCCAGCCTGGGCGACAGAGCGAGACTCGGTCTCAAAAAAAAAAAAAAAAAAAAAAAAAAGTCTCTGTTAGTCTGCTTCATCAAATTGTAAAATCAGAGCTAAATAACTCAGGATAAAATGTGGTATTTTATTTTTGTAATAGTTTCCGTGAAGATTTCAAAACCTTTCACAGTAAGTACTTTACCTGCCTGACATGTCTGTCTTTCTTACCTCATATATGCATTTAGCTCACGATTAAAGCCTATTTGTATTTTTCAAAAACAATGGTGAGGCCTGGCGCAGTGGCTCAAGCCTGTAATCCTAGCACTTTGGGAGGCCGAGGTGAGCTCAGGAGTTCGACACCAGTCTGGGCAAGGTAGCAAACCCCTCTCTTACTAAAAACACAAAAAATCAGCCAGGCGTGGTGGTGCACGCCTGTAATCCCAGCTACTCAGGAGGCTGAGGCAGGAGAATAGCTTGAACCCGGGAGGCAGAGGTTGCGGTGAGCAGAGATCATGCCATTGCACTCCAGCCTGGGGGACAGAGTGAGACTCTGTAAAAAACAAAACAACAACAACAAAAGAAACACGATGGTGAACAGCTGTTCCCTTTTTTCTTATAATCACCTTACATATTCTAGCATTTCACTATCGTTATCCACCCTTTTTTTTTTTTTTTTTTTTTTTTTTTTTTGAGACGGAGTCTCGCTCTGTCGCCCAGGCTAGAGTGCAGTGGCGCAATCTCGGCTCACTGCAAGCTCCGCCTCCCGGGTTCACGCCATTCTCCTGCCTCAGCCTCTCCAAGTAGCTGGGACTACAGGCGCCCGCCACCGCGCCCGGCTAATTTCTAATTTTTTGTATTTTTAGTAGAGACGGGGTTTCACCTTGGTCTCGATTTCCTGACCTCGTGATCCGCCCGCCTCGGCCTCCCAAAGTGCTGGTATTACAAGCGTGAGCCACCGCGCCCGGCCTATCCACCCTTTTAAAGTTACTTTCTGGCATTATATTTTTATTCTATTTTTTGGAACAGAATAAGGAACAGAATGAGGAACAACTATTCATACCTTATTCTTTATACCTATAAAACATTAGTACCAGCACACTCTTCTTCTGCAGCCCTTTTTCCTTTTTCTGTCTTTCACTGTTACATCTTCTAGCCCTACCAGGCATAGGTCAATAAGTGGTCATTTGTTTTTGCCTTTAACAAATGTTGAGAAATGACTACTCTATACCAGTCACTAAACTAATCATAAGAGATATGCTCAGTCCCACAGTCTAGTGGGAAAGGTAGAATAAAACTAATACAGATGCGATAGGTCAAATGATGATAAAGTGTGCAGGAAACAATTTAGCTTACCTGATGTGGCTCATCTCTTTTCTATCTTTGGAAGGGCTTGCTTGTATAGCTGGCCTGAAAATTTCGCCTCTGAAAACTCCTGTGTTACTAATTGGTAAGGTTATTTTATGTGCTTGTGGAACTTAAGCATACTGTACCAACTTGTCTAGCTAATTTGTGGAAATATGATATATTGTGGACACCTGCTTTCCTTCTAGGTCTGGAGTTTCAGTAATGATGGCTTTCACACAGACAGTATGTTCCTGTGTGAGGGATTTGGGCCATAATCCTTAAAAGACACAGGCCTCAATGCCATAATCCCAAATGTTGAAATCCCAAAAGATCAAAATTCCTAGTTTAAAATCGTGAAGATATAAACCTGGAAAATTATTTTAAAAATTTAAAGGCATTTCTTTGCCTTTTAAAAGAGTATTTATTTGAGAAATACATAGAAACACTACAGAACACTTTGTTACTTTATACCATAAAATAGGCAATAATAACATACATATTTCTGCAAGCATAAACACTAGGTATACTAACAATAGTTGCATGAGTATAGCAGTCATGTATTCATAAAGAAATAAATCAGAAAGTAAAATGTGTAAATGCATATCACTGTGGTTGGTAATTGTGTGCACATAGCTTTATAAGTGTGGTCATCTGAAATATCGTGTGGAACAAACTAAGTCTTTGACAGGATGAATCAAAACATATGATGGATCACTACTGCAGCTGCTCAAAGAGCTGAGAGCTCAAAAAATTTTATCTTTCACAAGTGCCAATGCACAAAAAGAACATCATTTACTGAAGAAGTTTGAACGTATACATGCACAATGCCTACACACAAAGTTAGTGTTGTGATAATACATTTTGGTGGAATCAAATTAACAAGAAAATGCATAAACTGAATTAGAGTTCTGTAAAAGTCTTTATATAATTTATACCTCCAGTTTTGGAAATGATGTGAAGAGGAAATTCATAGCATAGCAAATTGTAAAAAATAATGCTGACATTTTAAGTAGTGAAACAAACAAACAAACAAAAAAGCACACACAAAAAAATCTAAAAAGTAAATTTGACATGTAAAAGTATATTACAGAAATAGTTTATGGGCAATTACATGGAGGTAGTCCATAAGAGCTCGCCAACTTTGCATGATTAATAACTGTATTTTGAAGTCTTGCATTGCCATGAATAAGTGCTTTGTTTTAGAGGGACCAGGGGGCTGGCTTTCCTAGGAAAAATACATTCAAATTTATTTTCTACATGGTTCTACTCTTTATGAAATTCTTCTGTGATTCACTATGTACTGACATGAGCATTCCCTATTAAATTTTCTCATTTTCTGTGTCATGCTTCTGTGTTGTTTTGGATATGCAGAAACCCCCTTCCACATGCACTCATATACAGACACAAATCTGGCAGAAAAAATACTGGTGATTGAATAGCAATAACATTGTGTAAGTATCTTCTTATCTTAACCATGTTCATAATTATTTTCAAATCAGTGAATAACTTCCCTGACTTCTTCAGGCAAATGTGGGTTTATTTCATTAAAAGCTTTTAGAATTTCATCAACTGTAAGAAATGTCAGTGCAGGCCGGGCGCGGTGGCTCACGCTTGTAATCCCAGCACTTTGGGAGGCCGAGGCGGGCGAATCACGAGGTCAGGAGATCGAGACCACGGTGAAATCCCGTCTCTACTAAAAATACAAAAAAATTAGCCGGGCGTGGTGGCGGGCGCCTGTAGTCCCAGCTACTCGGAGAGGCTGAGGCAGGAGAATGGCGTGAACCCGGGAGGCGGAGCTTGCAGTGAGCCGAGATTGCGCCACTGCACTCCAGCCTGGGCGACAGAGCGAGACTCCGTCTCAAAAAAAAAAAAAAAAAAAAAAGAAATGTCAGTGCAGACAAATGAGGCATTTTTAAACTGAAGTTCTCATTCTTGCTGTACTGAGGGCCAACCCACTCATCTGAATTTTCTGCCCAATGCAAATAAAGATAATAATAAAATAATAGTTCCACCTAGCATGATGCAACTAAAATGATGCATGTATCCTGCATACAACAAAAAGTGTACTAATTCCTTCCTGAGAATTGGCTTCCGGGATTTTAATATTCGGGATTTTAATATTCAGGATTTTAATATTTCAAGATTGTGATTTTCAGGATTTTAGACATTAGGGAAGTAGGATTTTAGTGTCTTAGGATTTCAGCATTTGGGATTACAATGGTCAGGATTTTGTCTTTTGAAATCATGATCCTGGTTGGGCGTGGTGGCTAATGCCTATAATCCCAGCACTTTGGGAGCCTGAGGTGGGCAGATCACAAGGTCAGGAGTTCGAGACTAGCCTGGCCAACATTGTGAAACCCCGTCTCTACTAAAAAAATAAAATAAAAAATTAGCTAGGTGTGGTGGTTCACGCCCCCAGCTACCCTGGAGGATGAGGCAGGTGAATTGCTTGAACCCAGGAGGCGGAGGTTGCAGTGAGCTGAGATCATGTCATTGCACTCCAGCCTGGGCAAAAGAGCAAGACTCTGTCTCAGAAAAAAAAAAAAAAGAAAGAAAGAAAGAAATTATGATCCCAATTGCTATGAGAGCAACCTTCTGCATAAAATACGAACTCTGCACTAAAGCTGGGTTCCCTGGGCAGAAGCACTTTATATGTGTTCTTACAGTTTGCTGCTGGAAGAATTATCATGTCTTTTGCAACCCCTGATGGGAAAGTATTTTGGAACCCTGCATCTAATCTAACTCCAACTATTCATTTCCCATTGTGGATCCTTCTCTGTAATCTCTTTTTTAATGTAATAAGTATAATCCTGTGAATAACTACTTCTAATCTGAACCTTTTTAGCAAATCACTGAATGAATAGTTGGTCATGGAACCCTCCCTGAACATAGAAGTAAATTAAAAAGATAAGCAGAGTGAAGGGGCGAGGAATGACAGCAATATGCTATTATTTTAGACAGGGCTTTTAGGAAGGCTTGCTCTAATAATGCCAGTATAGGCCTGATTAAATGACCCATCAAGTTAGGCAATACATGGAGGAAGAATGTTCCAGCTAGAGACAACAGCAAGTGCAAAGACCATAGAATATTACAAGTTCTTTGGTTCCAGTGTGACTAGAGCTTCAGAAGTGAGGTGGAGAGACATATGATAGAGTTTAAAAAGATAGTCCAGGCACAGACCATGTTTAATGTCAAAGGAATTAAATGGAAACTTACAATAGCTTACTTCTCAATGCTTAAGAAATCAACAAATATATTTAAATGATTTATGTTGCAAAAGGTAGATAATATATTGGCACACGAATCTTTTCTTACTAAATGAATCTAAAAAACATCTCTCATTAAGGAACATTGTATTCAGATCTTACAAACCTTACAAATAAGGGAAATAAAGTTTTTCTCTAGGTGTTAAATGAATAAAATCTATATATTATGAATAAGATTAATGACCAGTAGGACAAATTGAAAGATTATCTAAATATGTGACTATAGATTTTGAAAAGAAACAAAACCTGAAATCAAATTTATCTGAGAATAATTTCAAGTATGTTAAGTAGATGCACTATTTGAGAATGTACAGAGTATTTGATTAATTGAACTAGAGTACAACATAAAATCATCTTGGGCCAAGGGTGCGAACATTCATTTTATAGCAAATGAGGTGCAACAGGTGCTTGTGACTAGAGAACCAAATGATCCTATTAAATAGCACACCACCCAGAAGCTGCCAATTAGTGCAATGGAACAGACTTTGGAAGGTTCTTGTGAAGTGTGAACTTCACCATGCAGCATGGGACGCTATTCTTCAGATGCAGTATGCGCCTGGCATAAGAAAGCCAGTCTGTGGTAGATATATGCTTATTTCCAGGGCTTTCTAGAGCCATAGGACTGATACTTGGCCCCCAAAAGAATAAAATGTAACCACTGGTGATTTATAATGATCTGTTTTAAATCTGAAAGTCCCCTGAAGTCACCTGATAGGATTTGGCTGTGACCCCACCCAAATCTCATCTTGAACTGTAATAATCTCCATGTGGGATTATTACACACACGTGGGGTGGGGCCAGGTGGAGATAATCAAATCATGGAGGCAGTTTCCCCCATAGTGTTCTCCTAGTAGTAAATAAGTCTCAGGTGATCTGATGGTTTTATAAAGGGGAGTTCCCCTGCAAAAACTCTCTTACCTGCTGCGGTGTAGGACGTCCATTTGCTCTTCCTTTGTCTTCCACCACGATTGTGAGGCCTCCCCAGCCATGTGGAACTGTGAGTCCATTAAACCTCACTTTCTAATAAATTACCCAGTCTTAGGTATGTCTTTATTAGTAGCATAAGAACTGACTACTACATCACCCTGTACTAACTTGTTTACTACATTATTTATTGAAAATGTACTGAATGGTGGTTCGCACCTGTTTAAACATGTTACATAGAACAAAGGGTATAAAAACCCTCTGTAAACTTATACCTTAGCTTACCTGAGAGCAATATAACTGGTTCGTAATCTGAAGGTGAAGTACATTCTGTGCAAAAAACCCAGGTTGCTGTGTCTGGAAGTTTTTTGATCTTTCTATGTTTCCCTGTATTTTGTTTTTCATGCTGTGTCACTTCCTTTTCCAATACCAAAGCGTGTATGAGGATACTCTGTGGATTCTCAGCAATTATTCAACGCTGTATAATTTCTGCTCATTCCAAGTTAACAACCATATTATAATGCTGTGTCCACATAATGAAATGCATGGTCTGAAAACCAAGAGGTAGAACTCAGTGGTCTGTTTACTTATAATGAGGCGTCAACAAATAGAAATTACTTTTTAATTCAGTAATTTAATAAATTTAATTGAGGGTATATTAACAACAGGTTGACATACAATGTCATGTGATGCATATATTGTGAACAAAGGCACACTGCTTTGCCCTTGTCAACTGACAATCTAATGAAGGTAGACATTAAATAACATAAAATATTTTGGAACTATCATAAGTGCCACAAGGACATTATATTTATTGTTTATTTATACTCATTTGTATTACCAATAATCAAATGAAATGAGTTTTTCTCTTTTATAAGCCAAATATATGATGTGTATATGACATGTATTCATATAATTTAACATATTCTATTGTGAAAATTGAAGTGCATGATATTTAGGTTTCAAAATTATTTCTGTAAATGGTTAATAGTACTAAAGAATGTTATTAAAGAAGTAACAATAAAAGTGCTGCAATGTTTGTTTTTTAGTTTAATGGTCTTTTCAAAGTCATCTTCAGAAGCAGAAAACACCATAGATATTGATGGAAAATGTGAATTTAATCAAGAAATAAAATATCTCTGTATTTTAAAAGGCATTGAATATGCTCAAACAAGCAGCTTCTGCTTAGCTTTAATCTCTTCTTTAAAGAAAGTTTATGACTATAATACAAATCAAATTTATTTTTTATATGAGCAATTTTAAAAGAATGAAGGAGACTGTGCTGACCTTTGGAACAATATGGCTTCTATTCTTTACTTAGGCTTCTCTGGTTTTATTTCTTGCAAAGTGACTCGGTGATACAAAGACAACAGAGCAATTTATTATTTTTATTATACAACATTTCATATTACATAGAGATATTGTCATTGAAAAAATTGGCTTCTGCCTCCAGTTGCAATAACAAAATGACGGCTTTTATGATAAACTTGGTACTCACCAGGCTCCTCAGTCTGTTCTTCTAGTTCTTGGGTCACTGGTGCCCTGAAAACTAAATGATCATATTCATTAGCAATAGTTCTTGTTTATTAGATATTTCTGTTTCTGGCTTTATTCTAATCTGCTTGTCAGTCATAATTGCCAACAATTTATTGAGACAAATCATAGCCTGTCATACTATTTGGAACCACATAATATGATAGCCTTTGCATTAATTCAGATATCTGATTCCAACTGCTCAATTGTATGAATAAATTATAGTGGAAGTCCAAAATGCTTATGGCCACTGGAAGTCTCTCATTTAACATTCAACCTGTCATTTGCATTATTTTAACTTAAAATACAAGACAGTCCCCTGGCATATTTGCTGGAATTATGTATAAAGCAATTTAGAAATTATGTGATAGGTTCAAGAAACTAAAAAAAAAATCCTTAGCTTAACTGAAACATAATAAATCTACCCTCTCATTACTTCATTTTCGATGTGGACACATTGTTTTATGACAGCATTGTAAAAGTGAAGTGTCTACAATATGTTTTAAAACTGCAACAATTGAGAAAGCAGAGGTAATTAGGAAGCTTACTAGGGATTTAAATGTGAGTGTTTTAATGACCTTCAGCCATCCCCAAAGTAATTAAAGACAGAGGAAAAATAATTGAGGTTGATTTGCTTTCAATAAGTGAGTAGTTCCTGATTTGAAAGATTATAGATATTTTTATACTTCCACAATGCAAAACTTTCTCAAAAAATTACCTTGAGAAGATGCTTAAAAGGCACATACTTATTCGGTGAGGTTGCCTTAACATCCACCTAATTCTAGTTATTCAAATACTTCACATCTATCTAAATAAATGTTATTTGATTGAATTCCAAATCACTCAATATCTTACATATTATCTTTAATAGGTTTGTATTTCATATTGTTCTATTTTTCCAAAGCTTAATGATTATTATTGACTCACTGACATATGCCATGCTTTCTGTTGTTTGCTACCACTTTACAAAGAGGAATGCTTGTGATTTTTGCGCGTTGGTTTTGTATCCTGAGACTTTACTGAAGTTTCTTACAAGTTTAAGGAGTTTTGGGGCTGAGATGATGGGTTTTTCTAAATATAAAATCATGTCCTCTGCAAACAGAGACAACTTGACTTCCTCTCTTTCTATTTGAATACCCTTTATTTCCTTCTCTTGCCTGATTACCCTGGCCAGAACTTCCAATACAATGTTGGATAGGATTGGTGAGAGAGGGCATCCTTGTCTTGTACTGGTTTTCAAAGGGAATGCTTTCAGCTTTAGCCCATTCAATATGATATTCGCTGTGGGTTTGTCATAAGTAGCTATTATTTTGAGGTATGTTCTATCAGTACCTAGTTTGTTGAGAGTTTTTAACATGAAGGGTTGTTGAATTTCATCAAAGGCATTTTCTGCATCTATTGAGATAATCATGTAGTTTTTGTCTTTGATTCTGTTTATTTGATGGATTATGTTTATTCATTTGTGTATATTGAAAATATATGCCTTGCATCCCAGGGATGAAGCCAACTTGATCGTAGTGGACAAGTTTTTTGATCTAATGCTGGATTCGGTTTACCAGTATTTTACTGAGGATTTTTCACATTAATGTTCATTAGGGATATTGGCCTGAAGTTTTCTTCTTTCTTGTGGTCTTCCCAGTTTTTGTACCAGGATGATGCTTGCTTTATAAAATGAGTTAAGGAAGAGTCCCTCTTTTTCAATTGTTTAGAATAGTTTCAGAAGGAATGGTACCAGTTCTTCTTTGTATTTCTGGTAGATTTCAGCTGTGAATCTGTCTGGTCCTGGCCTTTTTTGGGGTGGTACGCTATTACTGCCTCAATTTCAGAGCTTGTTACTGGTCTGTTCAGGGATTCAGCTACTTCCTGGTTTAGTATTGGTAGGGTGTATGTGTTCAGGAATTTGTCCATTTCTTCTAGAGTTTCTCATTCATTTGTGTAGTGGTGTTTATAGTATTCTCTGATGGTAGTTTGTATTTCTGTGGGGTCAGTGGTGATATCCCCTTTATCATTTTTTATTGTGTCTATTGGATTCTTCTCTCTCTTATACTTTATTAGTCTAGCTAGCTGTCTATTTTGCTAATTTTTTAGAAAAAAAACAGCTCCTGGATTCACTGATTTTTTGAAGGTTTTTTTTTTTTTTTGTCCCTATCTCCTTCAATTGTTCTCTGATCTTAGTTGTTTCTTGTCCTCTGCTAGTTTTTGGATTATTTTGCAGTTGCGTCTCTAGCACTTTTAATCGTGATGTGAGGGTGTCGATTTGAGATCTTTCTAGCTTTCTGATGTGGGCCTTTAATGCTATACATTTACCTCTTAACACTCTTTCAGCTTTATCCCAGATATCCTGGTATGTTGTCTCTTTGTTCTCATTTGTTTCAAAGAGCTTCTTGATTTCTGCTATAATCTTTGCTGCTCTCCATCCTTTGTGTTTCGAATTCCAATAAACACATTGCTCCAATCTAGTACTGGTATTTTGCTAATTTCCAAATACTCATTTGAAGTCACTTGTTCCAGTGTTATATTTTCAATGTTCTACTTTGTTTTTTAAACAATATTAAACATTTATTTTATATTTGCTTTTTAGTAGTGCCAATGTTTTCAATTTTACAAAATTGCTTCATTTGTAGTTGTTTCTGTTGAATCTTGAACATGGTATCATACCTCCTCATAATAAAAGCCCATGTTCCTTGTGGAGATTGATAAGGGGAAAACAACTGAGACTGATTTTAAGGTATGCTCCTCTAGAATGTTGCAATTTGCTTCTGCTAGTTGTCTGGCATGCTGTCAACCTGGAAACATGGTTATCGATATCTTCTGCATGAAGATTTAAGAATGAGATTGAGATCATGATTTCAGTTTTAAAACTACATGAAGGATAGCCTGTGCCTAAGAATATCCAGCAACAAAACTAAGTTGATCAAGTTACCTTATCATCTTTATTTTTTATTTTTTGGTGACCATTGTGTTCTAATTCACCTTTTCACTGAACATGTGGTTCTTCATGGTTCTGGCTTTCTGCAGGGTTTACAAATTTCCCAGATTTCTGTCTCCTGCCTTGTAGGATTAAATAAAATTAAATATCTGAACTATTGGTCTTCAAATTTTACTTTTGCTTGTATACACATCCTAAAATAATTTTCATAATTTATAAATCTATGATATCTAATTTTTTTAGCCTAAATTTTACATGGTGGCAAAATGCATAATCTTCTGTGTTTTAATATTGAAATTTTAATAGTGAAATAATAAAACTGTTTCACTCTTTTAAATATGTTCAACAGAATCTAAGTGAATTAATATCTGTGATTATCTAAGTGAACACATATTAAAATGTTATATTTTAGCATTCATAAATCTTACATTACTTTCTATGTTGAGCAAGAAGGTTCCATGTGTAGCCTCACCTATTGCGCAAAGATTCCACATTTTATTGTGTCAATTAACGTTATATTTTATTTGGGGAAAGATAACAAGGCCAGAATCAACAAAAAAGAACACATAGGTTCAGATCTACCTATTGTCCCATTGAGAGGACAACATATTCTGCTGTACATGCTGCATGGGATTGTATATCAGTGGATGGGCAGCCTCTTCCATTTTTCTGCTTTCTTGCAGGGAAAGATGTGAGGTCAGCCTTATCAGTGAAGTGTCACATAGATTACTTGCACACCTGCAAATCTAGGGTTGAATGCAAAGATTTTATGAATATCTGGCATACCAGCTGCTCATTACCTGGAAGTCTTGGAGCCAATAGGAAATTGTAGATCCCTTTAAAGTATTGGAAAAGTCACTGGTCTTGTTGGAAACTTATTTTTGGTGCAGACTTCCCATCTGAGGAAAGAAGAAGAAAACAATCCCACTTAGCTCATCATCTAAGCAATGCCACAGGAGTGGGAAACCTTGGCTCATTTTTAGTTAAGTCTGTATCTTCCTTCACAAACTCATATTTGCATGGCATTTCCTATATAGAAATTTATCCTATTATACAGTTTTTTATACATGAACATTTTTATGGCTCACTGTAACATACTTTTCAACTAAATTATATTTATAAATCAAAATTGATCTTTCAATTCCTATAAAGCTCTCAATGTTAACAAAATTCCCTTATATTGAATTACTATACAATTATTAATAGTACACAATTGATTAAAACATGAAAAATAAATTTTACTGGAAATACATTACTTAATGAGATGGATGGGGCTTTTAAAAATTAATTCATATACTCGTAGATGAATATAAGTTATTGCTAGAATAAAGCAACGTTCAAGGGAAATTAACAGCAAATGAAGACAGCATATGGGGCACGTATAAATTCAAGACGTATAAAATATGAATTAATGATTGTTGTTAAGTTCATTATTTATAGTAGAATCCTCAACATATTCCAACTAGATTAATATAAAACCAATAAATATATGAATTGCATAAATAATTAAGCACACAATTCGTTGAGTAGGGATAGTGAGCAGATTTTCTCCCAAGGAAAAGATGGATAAGAATTTTTCAGTGTCCAATAATATATTGCCAAAGTTTAATAAAAATGGCCCTCTCCTACACCTGAATAGATGCATAAATTGAAGGTATAAATTGGATATGTCAGAAGAAAAAATCAAATTATTTTTCTTCTATTTGAAATCGGGCAAAGTAAGCGGTTGAGAGTTCTTTGATTACAGAGATTGTGCAAATATAATTATTTTGGATTACCCTTTTAAAATATTGGCTTTGGATCTTTTATTTCTTTTTTCTTCCATTTTTTATTATTATTTTTTTTAACATCTCAGAAGTTTCGTTTACACTCTTGGACAATGTAATGCAATACAATTCAGATGAGTTAAAAGTTTTTGATGTTCTTTTTTCTTTGTTTGAAAGTGAGAGAACTGTATTGGGAAAAGACGCGATGTATTGAACTTCAGAAAAATGTAATTTTCACAAAGCAGGAAATATGGAGGCAGATATTTGATTCAATAAATCTGAGAAAATTATATGGACTTGACCTTGCTGGCACTTACTTTTTTTTTTTTTTTTTTTTTTTTTTTAACTTCCACAACTTAATTTTAATTATAAAATATTTAGGAATAAATTAAATAGGAAAATGTGGAAAATTCATATGAAGAAAGTTGAAAACATTCCTGAGAGATTTACAAGATGACTTGAATAAATGGAAAGGTAAACATTGTTTTTAAATAGGAAAGTTCACTATCATAAATCTGTTAATTCTCCTTAAAGCAATTTATACATTTAACTCGCTCCCTTCAAAAATATCAGTAGGATTCAGTTTCTAGAGCTGCATAGCTTTTAAAAAAATTCTGCTTCCTTTCCCCTCCCTCCCATCTTCTCCCCTCCTTCGCCTCCGACATGCTTATACAAAGCGAAAGTTTTCTTCGTTGGAAAAACTGCACCACTCTTGGGGACAACATTTCTGTGGCTTGGGGAGTCCAAGATCAAGGAGGCACTGACAATGGTGTCTGATGAGGGATGTTCTCTGCTTCCAGGATGGTGCCTTACTGTATCCTCACCGGCAGAAGGCAAAAGGGCAAGAGGGCACTTACTTTTAATTCAAGAACAAAAAGAGTATTTAAATGATGTAAGCTTCATACTGTCACAGACCAATTGAACTTTGTAGTTCTGATAAGACCTTATATTGGGTAAATGATATCACCCAAAGTTGTATATATTTCTTTTAGAATCTTGAGGTTAGAGGGAAATGGGACCTATTTATGCTGAATCTGCCCCTGGACAATGGTACCTCTCTGCTTCTGATAAAATGATATATCCCTACATTGATCAGTTAGGAAAGAACACTCGTGTTTTAAAAACATATATGTTGGCAGGGGCATAGGTCATGGCATGTTCTCTTCTCCCAATCATTGCCCATCTGATAAGATTCAGGAGCCAGGAGTGTGTTGATTAAAATGGCATGCTAGAAATACTATGGAAACAGATTGCAGGCTGCATTGAACAATCAGAGAGATTAAAGTTAGGAAAATAAATAAGGAACTTGTTATCATGGAGCATGTACTTTGACTAAGAGTAGGCGGTGAGAATTAAAAAGATATTGTGAATAAAATGCATTAGAATTAATCATGAGTTGTCTTTGCCAAACAAAGGAAAATGAGGAGGAAAATCCTAAGAGAAAAGACCAAGAAACTACATGACCTAGAATATACGTAGAAAAAAAGCCAAAAAAAAGAATAAGGGGCTAGTGAAAGAGATGAGGGGAAATCACATTTCAACCATATATAAACTCATTAATAAATTCAAGAAATACTTAATAAATGCCTATTTCATACCAGACACATATTTCTAGATAGAAGTTAGAGTCATGTTTAAAAAATAAAATGAAAAATATCTTACTTTTATTATGCTTACATCATGGTTGAAGGAACAGATAATCATGTATAAGTCAGGTGGTGATGAATGTAGCCACATAGGTGAGATGGTGATAAGAAAACGCAGTATAAATGTTTAAAAAATTAAGACAGTTTCCTTAAACTCTTCAACTTATTTTAAAATAATTTGGTTTAAAACTCTAGAACTGGTTTAAAATTGAGAAAGATCAAAGGCAATTAAGAATTGTAATTTTAAAATAAATTAACATGTAAAATAAGCCTCCTGACAATACCGCTTCAGGCTATGGATGAAGCCCTCCATTATATCTGCTTCTTTGGGCCGCTAATCTCAATATTATGTTTTGGAAATTTGTTTATCCTCTTTAGCTTGTTCTAGTGTCCTCAATTATCTTGAGCTTGGTGCCTCAGAGTTTTGATTTGCATATCCTATCTGTGATCCAGACCATCTTCATTTTCCTTTATAGCTCAGCTACCGTGAATTTGCCAATCTAAGGAAAAGTCAGGAAATGCAATTCCCTGCAAATTTTTGCCACTTAATGCATTTGTAACCTTGGACAAATCCTTTAAACCCTATGAATCTATTTTAACTACCATAAAAGGGGGATAATAATATGTAACAACAGCTATTGAAATAATTAAATGAGAACCTATATTGTAAAGTGTTTTGTAAACTGCAAAATTCAATGTAAATAACAAATATTGTTATGTTTTACTTATTACCTCACAGTGGTCTGCAAGCTATTTTTAACATTAATGCAATTTTTCTTTTCTTCACCACATCTTCAGTCTCCTGCTTTCTTTTAAATTCCTTAACATTGCACATTATAGGAGATATAGTGATATCTGTATCTATAGATATTTTATATTAACATTTTACTCTAATAACTTCTTTTTAAAAAGTCTGTCTTGTAACAGAAAATTTGAAGTTCCTATTCTCTCCTACCAAACTCCTTCTACCTCATAGAAATCCAGAAATCTATTCACAGCCACAGACCACTCTCCTTGCATGCATATATGATTTCAAATTCTGCTGAACTGTAAGTGGCTGACTTTGCAGTCTTATTATTTGTGCTAGTTTTAAGTATCTTCTTCACATTCTTTCCACCAAGAGCATATGGCTTTGCATGGTCTATTCAGGAAATACTCATAATTATTCCACTGAGCTCTAGTGACGATGAATGTGTGTGTTATTGGAGATAAACTGTGCAATCTGCAAGGAAAACAAAGATGAGTTTTTGCTTGGATATTTTCACTCATTTTGTGATGGAGGCAGATGCTTTACCCCACACAGAAGTAAGGTATTGCTTCGGGGAGAGGAATGCTAAGAGCATCACATGATTTGCCACTTCTTTGTGTGTTTCATGGCTGATTAGCATGTCTTCCACAACTTTTCTGATGTATGGATGGAACTATTTTCCATACAAGGATATAAGAATAAGGTAATGAATGCAAACTGTTTTGTTTTTTTTTTTTTACCGAAAGCAAAAACTAAATTAAGTCTGAAAATTGCATGATATAAAATATAAGTATTTTAATACCTCTTGATTAAATATTAGAGGTTGCTTTCTCTTGTGTTCTGACAAAATACATGTTTAGTCAAAGGCAAGATCTCAAGTAATAGCAGCTGACAATAAAAGGTTTTTTTTGTTTGTTTGTTTTCACTTGTCTGTGTTTTTTTGTGTTTTTTTTAAACCTCTCCTTTGCTGATCATTATCCTCAAAACTAATAGACAAAATCATAAAAGCCTCTTTCTTCTAAGTTTACAGTGGAATGAAGTAGTAGAAAATAGTTCCCAGGAAGCTAGAATTACTACTGTCAAAGAAAACCACATGCCCAATTACCAGTATTTCATATATCTGAACACAAGTAAATATGAAGTGTGATCTGTATTCATTTGTTCATCAGAGCTGAAAATATACTAGGATTTTATTTTCCATGAGAAAATAGTTTTTTATGAGAAAAAGAATGTAACAGCTTTAATATGGGTTTACTACTGCCATTGTTCTCCTGCTAAATCTTTATATTTTTCTTTTGAAACAGTAAGAAACCATCACATCACAAAAGCAAGGACAAGCTTTTATACAAGCTTGAGGTCTGACTCAGTAGAATGCTACACCCAGTAACAAAAGGTCTATGTACACTGGATCTGCAGGTTCATAAGAAGGAAAAATGAAAAAAATAAGTATGCCATCTCTTTTGAAAAATATTCGTTGGATCCAAACAAGTGTATTCATAAACCAAGAATACATTCAGGCACAATGTAATAATGCCTAATCTTCACAACTTGTTTCAGTTTATAAAAATGACTGCAATCCCATTTTGTTCCAGAAACTTCCCAAATCCATTATACTACTTTATTTTAATACTCACCAGCCACCCACCTAAATGATGTCAGTTAATCCCAGTTACAATATGCAGGATGGTTTGAGGGGAAGTAGAGAGAAAATTTTGAACTAAATGATACTTCATGTTAAAAGCCCAGTATGATTATCTTTTTATAAGAATCTGGAAGTAAGACAACAAGTAATTTTCCTCAGCAAGTCCCTCTACATATTCCTTTATTTTCCTTTGGGATCTCTTTTGCTAGTTCAAAGGAAAGAAAATAGGGTATCTTTGAGGGTGCATGAAGATGATGTAGAGGAAGGAAATAATAATGAGGAAGAAACAGTGACACATCCACAGAGTTCTTGGCCTTCGCCAGCCAGCATTCTTTGCCCAGGGATCTGGTGGAGGTGTTCAGGCTATTTCTAGGCACCCTCAGGTGATTCCTTGTGGACTGTTGAAGGCCTGCTCTGATAAAGTAATGGTGGTTGTGAGCCACAGAGATGCCATTGCCAATTCCCTTTCTGGGTTTCGTCTTTTACTTTTGACCTTAAAATTAATCCTCAGAGAGCTAATATTTGTATTGACAAATGAAGCATAATGAGCCCTGAAAGAGCAGAGTCACTACCAGTTCATTCATTAAGCAGTTGTGGCCTCTCTTTTAAATTGGGAGATTTTCTTACTTCCTAAAAGAACTCACAGATGATTTAAGTTTTTGTTTGTTTTTTTCTTCGTTTATTTGAATACATGCAGAAAAAGAAGCTGCCTTCAGCTCTTGGATGCAGTGTGCTAGAAGATATTTCTTTGAAACCCAGGGACAATGCATACAGACATTTTGTATGGTAGAAGAATCAAAGCGTAAATGTTCCCTTAAGAAACCTACAGTAAACATTCTGATTCTACTCTTCTATTTATTTTGAAATATACAATAAATTATTGTTAACTATAGTCCCATTATTTTGCTCCTGAGCACTCAGTATTATTCTTAACATGAAAAAATGATAAGTGTTTGAGGAGGTGGATATCCCAAGTGCCCTGATTTGACCATGACACTTTACATACCTGTATCAAAATTTCACATATATTCCATAAATATGATTATTACATATCCATTAAAATTAGAAAAGAAACCTGCAACAAACATTTTGTGTGAACAGAAATGTCCCATAATACAGGGGAAAATGTTTGTTCTTTTTATTTTTCACTTACGTATCATTGCTCAATTTCTTCCAAAATCAGCTTAGGTCAATTTGTAAAAAGACCCAAATGGTGTGGAACATGTCATGAGTTCCCTGGAAACAGATTCTGAGATGAATATTCATGTGAAAGTGATATATTAGAATGTGTTCTCAAGATCAAACAAGAGGAAAGAAGGGAGATGGATCTTATAAGGCCCCAAACAGTAAGGCCATATAAGAGAGTTGTGTCAAGCAAAGTCTGCAAGTGTGTACAATTGTCTATTCCATGTGTATTCAAACTACTTCTGATTCTCTTTCCTAATGGTGTTAAAAAGAGGACATAGTTGTAGATCAGTTTGCATACTAAGTGCCAGAGGTCGTGTTGATCTTTTCTAGTAAAAACACACATCTGAAACAGCAGTGTGAGTAAATGGCCATAGAATGCTTTGGGGAAAGATAGGAGGAATTGCTGCCATATACATTTGCCATTGTGTTATAGTGGCCTTCCTAATGCACATTCACGCTCTCCTTTAATGTATGAACTCTTTCTTGGAACTACCTAGGGGTTGCTGCCCCTTGTTGGTATTACAGTAATTTTGTGTCCCTTTTCTTTAATGGTTTATTGCTACCACTTAGCCTCTGCTATTCTGAAACCTTATTATAATCATTATCACTAGGGAGCCCAGTTCCATAAATGCAACCTCTATCATTAACCCTAATATATAAGAACAGCTCACACTGGACATCTTTGCAATGACCATACCCTCACCATCAAAGTCTTCTTATAACTTTAGTGAAGGTAGTATCTCCTGAGCCTTATTAGAGAAAAAAGACAACTGAGAGAGGAGATTGAGGTTATTGGGTCTTTCATAACTGATTATTCTAGATTACCCGCCTCTCTTATGCCACCTTTATATCCTCTCCACAACACTCTGATAGGGCATTTCTGGCACAACTCCTTCACTTAATATAAGCCATCAGTTTTTCCAAGCTTTGAAAAGTCTAATAGCATATTATGACTAGATCAATAATTTCAATCATAGAGTTGGTGGTTATAGTAGCAGAACTACAAAAAGGGCTAAATTCCCAGCCTCAGCAAGTCTTCTATGCAAAACTCACAGGGAATAAGTAGGACTCTGAGACTTGAAATAGAATTAATCTGGATAGATTCACTGAAGAACATTGAGCCCTCTTGACCGGCTAGAATAACTGGCTGTAGGATAGCATCATTCCTATTCTGAGAATCATGCAAAAGACTCAACTGTGACAGATGCCTTGCAAGCTGATAATTCCCTTTCTCAAGAGCTGGCATCTGCTCCTCCTGGCTATTAATCTAATAACTAGGTCAAGTTTTGCAAAAGTGTGTTGGAAATGATAGGTCTTGCTAAAGGAATAAAGGAATTATTGTTTGAAAGAGCTATATGTCCTGATATGTGACAGAAAGAATAAGATAATGTCTGAGAATGGCTCTTAAGAGCCATTTAACTTATAGAGGAGTAGGGAACTAGGAAAGTGGGCAAGAATGGTTTCATTGTCAAACAAAGTCCCACTAAAGTTAAATTTGGCTCAGTTTGAGATAGGACCTGTGGAAACAGCGTAGATTTCATCTCTAAATTGTCTTCTCCTACACTATACCCTTAAGTATTGGCTAAAAGCCTAGGAATATGTAAATTTCCAGGCAAATTTGGCTTTCTGTTGGCCAAGGTAGAGTGGTTTCTAGCAGCCTGACAGAAATAGTGATGATGGTTTTTAAAGTGAAATCACCATTGTGCATAAAAATGTTGTAGGAATTCAAAGGTCCATGTGCAAAGCACTGAAGAACACTGACAGTATCTGCCACAGAACTGTTTTTATTCTGCTTCATGGTTCATGTAGAAAATTACCCTTGCATTCAGAATAAGGTAAATTTCCATTACGTGTTGCAAGGAATGATCACAGGAATAATAAATACACTGTCAATTGGTTCCATAGGTGATATTAATAGTTTTTATCTATTTTCAATAGAATACGCATGTATGCAGTCATTTTTATGGGTATATATTAAAATTAAGGCACTCCTGATTTAGAAGCAAAGTGTCAGTGGTGATTAGGACAAAAGCTAGGTCATGGTATACAAACTTTGCCTTGTAGTAGATTATTGTGTTCTTCAGCGTGAAGCCTTACCATACAATTATGGCCACCTTAATTCTGTGCATCAGCCTACTTAGTAACTGACTTTCTGAGAAAACTAGATGAGGAATGAGAGTAGGTAACGCCAGGGGAAGTTCCTTCAGGAGAAATTTTAAAAGGTAAATAAATAATTAAATTAGAAGAAATAAGGGCCTATAAAATAAAAACTACTTGTTAAATATTTAACAAAATACACATTTAGTAGAAAATTAAAGTATTCTTTCAATGAGGTATAAACATTTTTGTAAACTTCCTGAAATTACACCTAATCACTATTCTTTTGATAGACAATATAATAAGCATACATTTTCTAAAATTACATTATAGGTCCATTTATTTTATTTCCAACTATAAATTTTATTTTGATCAGCTTATTTTAGACATAAAATTAACTTAAACTCATGAAAGGACAAAAGGAGAAAAATACAAATGGAATAAAAAGTTGTGGTAAACAGAGGAAAGTTGTTAAATCCATAGGAAAAATAAAATGCTCTAGTTATTATGTAAGTAAGAACAGTTAATTTTAAACAACAAATATTAGTACAGATTAGATCATTGTAAAGCAATTGTATATGTCTCTTCCCTTTGGCCACCTACTTTGACCAAAGAACTGTGGACAGAGGAAACATTCTACTACTTCTGAACAAGGGCTTTAAGAGATGATGTATGTCTCCATTCACTCTCTTGTGCTCCTGCCGTTTGCCTTCAGAAGAACACGTACCTGGTAGCTTCTGGTCCAAAGAAAATGAAGAGACACAGAGAACAGACCAGAATATCTTTCAACAAGCTCAGCTGAGTCTTAAGCTGAAGCATATCTGCCTCAACTGATATACAGACAATCCCAGCACTTTGGGAGGCCGAGACAGGCAGATCACGAGGTCAAGAGATTGAGACCATCCTGGCTAACACGGTGAAGCCCCGTCTCTACTAAAAATACAAAAAATTAGCCAGGCGTGTTGGTGGGCGCCTGTAGTCCCAGCTACTCAGGAGGCTGAGGCAGGAGAATGGTGTGAACCCAGGAGGCGGAGCTTGCAGTGAGCTGAGATCATGCCACTGCACTCCAGCCTGGGGAACAGAGCGAGACTCTGTCTCAAAAAAAAAAAAAAAAAAAAAAAAATTAAACGATGATTGTGACAAGCCATTAAGATTTGCATTGGTTTCCTATCTCAACAGAAGACTAATATAATAAGCCATTCCCTAAGTCTGGATATTCTATCTTATTTACATCCCAATATGTATTGTAACACTACGAAAATACATAGTCTTTCTAGGAGAGGCATTAGTACCTCAAAGCAAATCTATTAGCGTCAGAAAAATTGGAGTCTCAGTAAAAATAACCCATTGTTTTCCAGTTCTGCCTTGTAAGAACCCAAATAATTACTGGCTGTGAACAACATTCTATATCTCTGGATCCTAAATGAAATACTAGAGAAGATGATCTCTAAAATCTCATTAATTGCAATATTTTGTGATTATTTGCATTATGGTCCTTGATAAGATCTGCTATCTGCTGTGTGACTGATACAAACTCTAAGCTCCAAGTCAGGATGCTGACTACAGGAACTCCAATCCCTTTTCCATCTATGTCATTACCTCAATTTCACTTTAGCTAACGATAAGTGTGTGTGTATATATATATATATATATATATATATATATATATATATATATCTCAACAACTCAGTGGTGACTTGCCTCGTGCTGAAGACAAGATTGCAATTCAGCAGAATAACATAGGCAAGTTGGCAAGAGTGAACAAGTTGCCACTCTATACAAATGTGATGAGGTGTACAGGTAAGTTATGAAAATTGGTTCTGCTGACATCTGCAGAACAAATCATATTAAGGATAGGTGATGCTGAACATGGCACTATGCTAACAGAATTTCTGGTGTACTTTCAATTCCTCTGGGGAGTAGACCTGACTAAATAAGTTTGAGATTAAATGCAAAGATGAACTGTACGTGATTGTGAAGGGCTGTTCTATACTCTGAACACCCTGTGAATACCCTGCTCCCCAACTCTGTCACCAACAGAATTCAATTTTTATGTTCCTTTCCCCCCTTCAACTAGGGTATGGCTTGAAGGGTGTCGGAAAGCCTCTTTCTCAAACTATCTCTCAGTAGCTAATAAAATATCTCACGTGACACCATTAGCTTATTTCTCAACATTTTCTGGACAGATGACATATTGCATCATTTTGTAGCTTTTGGTGTATTAGTGGAGACAGGAGTGCGTATTCTCAACATATAGCATATTAGTGAGGATTGTATTCTTTTATCTTTGTCCCCAAAAATATGATGGTGCCCTGGTGACTACTAAATAAAATAAAATTATTCTAGCTTCCCTTAATCTAAGTTTAACTCCACTTTCCAGTTTATATCCCATCACCTTCCATATCCAACCATCTTCCTATATTTATTAATTCTTATATTTATTCTTGATTTGAGTCAGACATAGACATGAGATTACAATTTACATTCTAAAATACATATATTCTTCTTTTATATAGAGAGGTTTTCTCAAATGATTCACTTACAGTAGAGCATGTTAGGCAGTATTAATTATTATCAAGAAAAATAAACCCAAAAAGGGAAAAAGAAAGTGAAGGGTTATAATATTTATTACAGTGATAAGAGAAAAAATGGGAGTAAACGGTATTTGAGTAAAAATTTGAGATTTGGGAAGTAGTGAGCCATATGTTTATTCTGGAGTACATTCCAGTCAGAATTAGCCCAAATTGGAAAGGCTCTGAGGTGAGAACCAGCCTTCTGTGTTTACAGTTTGAGATGGAGTGGGCACCAGGGAGAAAGTTTGGAGATTAGGTCAGAGAAATGACGGACCAGATAACAAAGGACCTTGAAGGACATTGTAAATAATTTACTTTTGCTCCAAAGGAGATGGGAAACCTTGGAGAGTTTTAAACCAGAGAAGGATGTAATCTGACTCAAATTATAACAAGATTGTTCTGGCCATTGTGCTAGTAATTGACCTACAAGGGAAAGGGTAGATGGCAGAGAAGTTGGGAGGATATTGCTATAATCCAAGTGAGAGATAATGGTGGCATGAAGAGCAGAGTTATTGATAACTGGTCTTATTCTGCATAAACTTTGAAGCTAAACCCAAAAGTTTTCTGTCATACTAGATATAATTTGTAAATAAAGAGAATAGTGAAGGACGAGAACTTGGCCTAAACAACCTGAACAAAGTTTCCATTAACTAACATGAAGACAATAAGTACAATAGGCAGGGAGGGAGATATCAGGTGTTCAGTTTTGAATAAGTTACATTTGAGATGCCTATTATATCCTCCATATTAAAATGTAGAATAAGGGTGAAATGAAAGACTATAATTCAGCATAGAAATCTAGGCTACGGCTGTGAATTTGTGAGCTGTGACTTCATAAATGACATTCAAAGCCACAGATTGAATGAGATCACCAAAAGAATGACTATATAGATGAAGCAAAAAGTGTTGACATAAAGACAAAGCTGATGACAAATCAACAAGATTAGGAATAATTAATTACTGCTTAATTTAACAACATGGAAATAGTAACATTATTAAACAGTTTTGATGCAGTAGTGGGGTCCAAAGTCTGATTTTAGTGGGTTGAAAATTACAGGATTGAGTCTAGAGAAGGCAAGTACACATAAAATATTCTAGGAGTTCTGCTGGAAAAGAAATACATGGACTAAGGAGATTTGAGGTGAGGAAAGGAGATGTGTTTTGTTTTTATTTTTCTTAAAGGTGGGGCAAATAGTATATTTTCATACTGAATTAAGATTATTCATTATAGAGGTAAAAGTTGATAATGCAGGTGAGAGAGGAAAGAATTAAAGGAACAATGTCTTCAAGAGGAGAAAATACATAGGATCTTGTAAATAAGTGAAGAGTTTGGCCATGACTAGGACTGCAAACATTTAATTCATAGTAATGAAAAAAAAGCAGAATTTACAAGATGAAATTGAGGTAGACAGGTAGATGTGGTAGTTCCTGTAGCATGTGGGAAATAACTTCTCTGTTTTCTCAATACAAGAGCAAACATATTTCTATAAGGGCTAGTGGTAATTTGAGATCTGAGGCATGAGTAGGGCATACGCAGTAAGAGGAGAAAGAAAGTAAATCAAATGTAGTCTAATGCTTGGTAGCATTAATGGTCCATGTGGCATGACTGCTCATGAATTTAGAGTCAGATCAATCAGTATTGCTGTATGTTCCCACCCTCTTATTTCAGAATAATTTTGTTTTTTCCAAGCAAGTACAAGAAAATGGGAGAGGGACAAGTAAACAATAGAATAGAAGAGTACGATTATAATGAATAACTATGAAATTTAAGCTGGAATAGTAAGATGAATTAAGAACTGGAGGGAAGGAAGGATAATGATAGGAACCATGATAGGTAGGGCTTAGAGAAGGAGAAGGATTGCTGTTCTGGGACTGCAAAAGGGCATGAGATTAAAAAATTGCAGCTGCTAGATGAAGAGTGGAAAACATAAATTGAAACTATGAAGAGCTTGCAGTTACTGGACGTGATTATATTTAAGGAGTGACCAAGGAATAATTAGCTGAGCGAAGGTGAAGAAGATGCTTTTTGGAGAAGAGAAGATTGAAAGAGTGAGGGCCTGGCGTATCAGAAATGTCACTTTGTAGATATTAATCACTAAGAATTACAACAGCAATTTGAAAGAAGAGAGAGACAGTGACCAGGAGCAAAGAAATGAGGGGGAGTGACTTAGGACTTAAGATCTTAATACAACAAAGCAGAGTACTTTCAGAATAGTCTGATGACATGAAAAAAGCTGGGTATAGATAGAAAAGAGCAAAAGGATGGTGGGAAGGAAGCAATAAAGAAAATCAAGAAGGGGATTCACCTGCCTCCTGGCCAAAGGGTGCAAGATAGAAGAAGAAAACTATCTCTTTTTGAGAGGACTCTAGAGAAAGCTGTGTCCATTGGGAAGAGTCAGGTCTCCCATAAGAGAAATAGGGTAAAGGGATCATACAGAGAGGAGGTGGTGCATAGGAAGGGGTTTTATTGATAAATGACAGTGATTTCCAGAAAATAAGAAGTAGAGCTTCATGAGTTGTGAAGAGATAGAGGAAAGGGTCATAAAAGGGATACAGGGAGTCAAATGGGCATTAAAGTCCCCATAGACAATGGAGTGACTGGGAAGATCTTGGTTTGTTCATATTTATATTCACCATAAAATAAGTCTTAGTATTTTGTAGTAATTTGTAATAGACGTATCAAATACTTTCCCCCTTAGTCTTCCCGTTTATTTTATTTTTTAAAGAGCCTGAAACCCATCAATTTTAGCATATATGTCATTCTGGTGGAGGATGTTAATAATAGGAGAGGCGATGCATGTGTGGGGCAGGCTACATTTGGGAAATCTCTGTACATTTTACTCAATATTGCTATCAGCTGAACTTCTCTAAAAACTTATTGCATTAAAAATAAAAAGAACCTGAAGCCCAGAGAGAGATGTAATGCCTTGTTTGGCATTTTTCAGGTGCAAATCAATGAAACAGTGTGTCTTTTATGGGAAAATTCCTCTTACCACCATTCATGTAACCAAAATTAATCGGTGGCATGTAATTATCAGAGAAATATATTTGTCCCCACTTATGTTGATCACACCCCTTCTTGTATTACAGTTATTGATGCTATATTTTATGTGAGAGATAAGTTTATTGATAAAAGAATTATACCTATTGTATCTCTGAAAGATTATGGCATTTGACCAAATGTCTTGTTAATTCTTTCAAGAGATGCATTTTTTCTTTATTTCTTCTAAAAAACCCCCACAAAAAACAAAAACACGATACATATGCAGAACATGCAGGTTTGTTACATAGGTATACGTGTGCCATGGTGGTTTGCTGCAGCTATTGACCCATCCTCTAAGTTCCCTCACCTCACCCCTGACACCACAACAAGCCCTAGTATGTGGTGTTCCCCTGTGTCCACGTGTTCTCAATGTTCAACTCCCACTTATAAGTGAGAACATGTGGTGTTTGGTTTTCTGTTTCTGTATTAGTTTGCTGAGGATGATGGCTTCCAGCTTCATCCATGTCCCTCAAAATACATGATCTCATTCTTTTTATGGCTGCGTAGTATTCCATGGTGTATATGTACCACATTTTCTTTATCCAGTCTATCATTTGTGGGCATTTGGATTGTTTCCATGTCTTTGCTATTGTAAATAGTGCTGCAATAAACATATGTGGGCATGTGTCTTTAGAGTAGAATGATTTATATTCCTTTGGATATATACCCAGTAATGGGATTACTGGGTCAAATGGTATTTCTGGTTCTAGATCCTTGAGAAATTGCCCTACTGTCTTCCACAATAGTTGAACTAATTTACATTCCAGTCAACAGTGTAAAAGCATTCCTATTTCTCCACAGCCTTGCCAGCAATCTATTATCTCCTGACATTTTAATAATTGCCATTCTGACTGGCATGAGATGATTAACTCATTGTGGCTTTGATTTGCATTTCTCTGATGATCAGTAATGTTGAGCTTTTTTTTTCATATGTTTGTTTGCCACATAAATGTCTTCTTTTGAGAAGTGTCTGTTCTTACTGTTCTTACCCTTTGCCTTCTTTTTGATGGGGTTGTTTTTTTCTTGTAAATTTGTTAAAATTCCTTGTAAATTCTGGATATTAGACCTTTGTCAGATGGGTAGATGGCAAAATTTTCCCTCATTCTGTAGCTTTACTATTCACTCTGATGATAGTTTCTTTTGCTGTGCAGAAGCTCTTTATTTTAATTAAATCCCATTTGTCAATTTTGGCTTTTGTTGCAATAGCTTTTGAAGTTTTTGTCATGAAGTCTTTGCACATGCCTGTGTCCTGAATGGTACTGCCTAGGTTTTCTTCTAGAGTTTTTATGGTTTGGGGTTTTGCCTATAAGTCTTTAATCCATCTGGAGTTAATTTTTGTATAAGGTATAAGGAAGGATCCAGTTTCAGTTTTCTTCATTTGGCTACCCAGTTTTCCCAGCACCATTTATTAAATAGGGAATCCTTTCCCCATTGCTTGTTTTTGTCAGGGTTGTCAATCAGATGATGGTAGATGTATGGTGTTATTGCTGAGGTCTCTGTTCTACTCCATTGGTCTATATCTGTTTTGGTGCCAGTACCATGCTGTTTTGGTTACTGTAGCCTTGTAGTATAGTTTGAAGTCAGGTAGTGTGATACCTACAGCTTTGTTTTCTCTGCTTAAGGTTGTCTTGGCTATACTGGGTCTTCTTTGGTCCCATATGAAATTTATAATAGTTTTTTTCTAATTCTGTGAAGAATGTCAATTAGTTTTATGGGAATAGTGTTGAATATATAAATTACTTTGGGCAGTATGGCCAATTTGACGATATTGATTCTTCCTATCCATGAAGATGGAATGTTTTTCCATTTGTTTGTGTCCTCTCTTATTTCCTTGAGCAGTGGTTTGTAGCTCTCCTTGAAGAGTTCCTTCACATCCCTTGTTCACTGTATTTCTAGGTATTTTGTTATCTTTATAGTGATTGTGAATGGGTGTTCATTCATGATTTTGATCTCCTCTTGCCTATTGTTGGTGTAAAGGAATGCTTATGGTTTTTGCACATTGATTTTGTATCCTGAGACTTTACTGAAGTTGCTTATCAGTTTAAGGAGTTTGGGGGCTGAGATGATGGGGTTTTTTAAATGTAAAATTATGTCATCTGCAAACAGAGACAACTTGACTTCCTCTCTTTTCTGTCTCATTGATCTAATACTGGACAGTGGGTGTTAAAGTCTCCCACTATTATTTTGTGTGAGTCTAAGTCTCTTTGTACGCCTCTACAAACTTGTTTTATGAATCTGTGTCCTGCTGTATTAGGTACATACATATTTAGAACAGTTAGCTCTTCTTATTAAATTGTTCCCTTTACTATTATCATTAATGTTCTTCTTTGTCTTTTTTGGTCTTTGTTGTTTTAAAGTCTGTTTTGTCAGCAACTAAGATTGCAACCCCTGCTTTTTGTTTTGTTTTGTTTTCCATTTGCTTGGTAAATTTTCCTCCATCCTTTTATTTTGAGCCTGTGTGTGTCTTTGCACGTAAGATAGGCCTCCTGAATACAACACACTGATGGGTTTTGACTCCTTATCCAATTTACTAGTTTGTGTCTTTTAATTAGGGCATTTAGCTCATTTACATTAAAAGTTTGTATTGTTATGTGTGAATTTGATCCTGTCATTATGATGCTATTTGGTTATTTTGTACACTAGTTGATGCAGTTTCTTCAGAGTGTCATTGGTCTTTAAATTTTGGTGTGTTTTTGTAGTGGCTAGCACCAGCTTTTCCTTTCCATATTTAGTACTTCTTTCAGGAGTTCTTACAGGGCAGGCCTGGTGGTAATGAAATCCCTCAGCATTTGTTTGTCTGAAGAGGATTTTATTTCTCCTTCACTTACGAAGCTTAGTTTGGCTGGATATAAAACTCTGGGTTGAAAATTCTTTTTTTAAGAATGTTGAATATTGACTTTCTTTTTTAAAAGAATGTTGAATATTGATCTTCTAGCTTGTAGAGTTTCTGCTGAGAGATCCGCTGTTATTCTGATACGCTTCCCTTTGTAGGTGACCTGGCCTTCCTCTCTGGCTGCCCTTAACAGGTTTTCCTTCATTTTGACCTTGGAGAATCTGATGATATGTGTCTTGCGGTTGATCTTGCTATGGAGTATCTTAATGGTGTTCTCTGTATTTCCTGAATTTGCATGATAGCCTGTCGTGCTAGGTTGAGGAAGTTCTCCTGAATAATATCCTGTAGTGTGTTTTCCAGCATGTTTCCATTTTCTCCATCTCCTTCTGGTACACCAATCAATCAGAGGTTCGATCTTTTTATGAAGTCCCATATTTCTCAGAAGCTTTGTTTATTCCTTTTCATTCTTTCTTCTCTATTCCTGCCTGCATGTCTTATTTCAGTAAAGTGGTCTTCAAACCCTGATATCCTTTCTTCTACTTGGTTGATTCAGCTGTTGATAATTGTGTATGCTTCATGAAGTTCTCTTGCTGTGATTTTCAGCTCCATCAGGTCCTTTATGTTCTTGTCTAAACTGATTATTTTAGTTAGCAATTCCTCTAACCTTTTATCAAGGTTTTTAGCAACTTTGCATTGGTTAGAACATGCTCCTTTAGCTCTTTATTATCCATCTTCTGAAGCCTACTTCTATCAATTTGTCCAGCTGATTCTCCATCCAGTTCTGCACCCTTGATGGAGAGACATTGCAATCATTTGAAGGAGAAGCGGTACTCTGGCCTTTTGTGTTTTCAGCATTTTTTCATGGACTCTTTCTTATCTTCGTGAGTTTGTCTAGTTTTGACCTTTGAGGCTGCAGACCCTTAGATGGCATTTTTGTGGGGGCCTTTTTGCTGTTGTTGTTGATGCTATTGTTGTCACTTTCTGCTTGTTTTTCTTTCAATAGTGAGGTCCTTCTTCTGTAGGGCTGCTGTAGTTTGCTGGGGGTTCACTTCAAATCCTATATATATGATTTGCTCCTAGGCCTGGAGATGTCACTTAAGGAGGCTGGACAGCAGTAAAGATGGGTGCCTGCTCCTTCTTCTGGGACCTCTGACTTCAAGGGACACAAACCTGATGCCAGGAGGATTGCTCCTGTATGTGGTGTCTGACAACCCCTGTTGGAGCTTCTTACCCAGTTGGATGGCATGGGGAGCAGGACCCATTTAACAAAGCACTTTGTCCCTTGGTGGAGACAGTGTGTTTTGCTTGGGGGAAACCCACTCCCCTGGGTTGCCTGGATCCCTCAAAACTACCAGGAGAAGATAAGTCTGCTGGTCCACAGAGACTGTGGCCACCCCTCCCCCTAGTGGCTCAAGCCCAGGGAGATCGGAATTCTGTCCTGATCCTCTGGCTGGAGTTTTGGAGATCCTGCAGGGAAGCCCCACCCACTGAAGAAGGATGGGTCAGGGTTAGTCCTGAAGAGGCATTCTGGCCATAGACGGCTACAGCAGGTGTGTTAGGCTGTGGGGACAAGTCTTGGGACCAAGGCATCCAGCTTCCCTGTCTCCAGCAGGGGAAAAGCTCAGCTTGGAGCTATAGAAAAGGGTGCCACCCTTCCCCTGCCCAGGGAGATTAGCATGTCAGGCAATTGGGAGTCCCAGTGTTGGCTGTTGCCCCTCCCCCCAAGGAGCTCAAATGGCTTAGACAGCAGGCAGCTGCAGCCAATGCTGGTCACCCCTCCCACAAGGAGTTTGGTAGGTTTAAGCAGATTCCAGATGAGAGGCTGTAAGAATCTGGACGTTCTGGGGTTGAAACATTAGGTACCGGTGGCGTGGGTTTGCGAGTCGGTTCTTCCAATCCATGTGTTGCACAGTTTTGTGGAAAAAGCACTGTTTCTCTGGCTGGGTAGCCTGCTCACTCACCGCCTCCTTTGGCTGGGGTAGGGGGTTCCCCTTCCCAGTGTGGCTCTCAGATGGGCCGCTGCACCACACTGCTCTTCCTTCTCTCCGTGGGTCATGCCAGCCTTCTAGTCAATTTTGATGAGAGAACCCAGATACCCTGGTTGCTGGTGAAGGATTCACATGCTTATTAAGATTTTTTTCTATGGGAGCCTCCAATTGCCACTGCTTTTAGTTGGCCATCTTAGATGCATATTTACTGAATGTGATTATTTACGTACCAATGGACAACTCGTTAAGGAAAAGAGTATGTATATTTTGATGTAAAAAGATTTGAGGTAGATACACATACAAAGTACTGAAAAGGCAAGTCAGTGGGAAAGCAGAGGTGACCTCACTGGGACTTTGTGAAATCAAGAGATAAATAAAACCATATGTTACTAAGAAACGGAAAGTAGGAATGCATTATGAAGCAAAAAGAAAAAGAATAGGACAAAATATTAGGAAAAGGATGTCACAAAAACCCCTTGACTTTCACCAAAATTTTGTCCTGTTCTACAGAGGAATCAACTTTCCCTAAACCCCTAGATCTGTAAGATGAAGATGTGTACACTGAATGAAGCTCTATTGAGACTGATTTAGTAATTCATGATGTTCTATTTTAAGAATGAAACATTATATTGCCTCTATTTTTGCTGGCATTGCTTGCATAAACATTAGATATTTCTTTTATATACATATTCATGTAATATGTTATAATTAATATAATCTATAACTATCAAAGCAGAATAGATATTAAAAATCACACTTACTGTGAAATATGTGTATTTCATAGAGTCACTATAAACCCTGGGTAAAAAGTGCGTATGTGTATGCATTCATACATACACATGTGTGTGTGTGTGTGTATGCATGTGTAAGGAAATACATCCAATAATAAAAATGGTTTTCTCTGGGTGGGAAAATTATAAATGACTTTTTATCCTTTTCTTTTTTTAGGTAAGAGGCAGAAAACTTTTGAATTTACCTCAATGAATTTATTTTTACTACTAAAATCAGAGAAACAAGCTATAAAATTAACATAAAATAAAAACTTTAGTTTTTACAGACAAGGTATTTGTTCTCATGTAGTCAGTTCTGTAGGCTATGACATAATTTAGAGTTAATTCATGTTTTCTAATCTCATGTTTGATTATAAGGATAATATGTAGTTGAAAAGATCACTGTTGAATTATGTAATTTGCTTGTTTACAAATAGGTGTTTTAATTAGTGATAAATGTGAGGAGATTTTACATTATTTTCTAACAAAATATTTCCAGTATATGAGAGGAGCTATGTAAGTTAAAAAAAGATCTGAATAAGACAACACTTAGAAACTCCCTAACACATTCTGTAAATCATAGAAATGTGGAAACTAGATATGACTTGCAAGATGGACAGTGAGGAAAAGGCAAGATCTGTTGGAATACTCAGATTTTCCTTTCCTTTTAATCTTTCCCTTTAAATATTAATGTACCTAAAGAACATCTCCCAATGAAAGAAGAGTTAGCTAAGGTCAGATTTTTATAAAAAAGATGGGAGAGGCCAGTCAGAGTGTCCAAGATGAATAAGATTTTATCATACAAAGACGTTTTCTCCCTATAGCAATATCAAAATTTCTTTTCTAGTTCTTTGGTGACATGAAAATTCTAACTATATTGCTTAAAGAATGGAACAAAAGAGACTAAAGTTTAATTATACAGTTTTATTTTCCTTGCAGCTGTCTCCCATTAGCTAGTGAGCAGTGGGGAAAGTTCTTTGCAATCTTTGACCCTCCTACCAATATAGTCCTGTGCAAACTGGTAATTACAATCAATTATAGGCCACAGAGTGGTGAAAAAGACACTTTTTTTTTTCTTTTGCAGAGGCCTATGAGTAACTCTTCAATTTTTGGGTCTGAAGCTACCAAAACGTTCAAGATACAGTGTTGTCTTTAATATAGTAATACACCATTAAGAATTGTGATATTTCCTAACTCAATCTCATCATCAGAGGTTGATTTTTATGGGTAGAAACATTTTCACATGTTCTTGGGCATCAAAAGCATGCAAGCCTTGGCTCTTGTTTGAAAGTTCCATGACAATGACAACTGGAAGAGCGGGTAAAATTTAACAGACATTATTTAATGAAGTTAACGTATTAACACATTCAATTCTCAAAAGAAACGTATAAAGTAGGTACCACTATTTACCCTCTTTAATATATGAGGAAACTGACACAAAGAAAAGAATATTTCCTCAGGGTTGCACCGTTAGGAAGCACTAGCTCAAGGCATTGCACTCAAGTCCTCTAGCTTAGAGTTCATCCTCTTAACTAATAGGCTCTACTGCCTCATTGCCTGTGGGGAACTTTATGGAACTATAAAACATTCAGGGGAATAGGGCCATAATAAAAAGGAGTATAAACAGGTAGAGATAGTACTTACTACACTACTGAACAGCCCATCGGGATCAATAATTTCTTATTGACTGCCTCTTCTCTCATTTAGCTTTAAAAGGAATGTGGCTTTCCACGGAGAATGTTGTGATTTATCAGATTCTCATCACATACCCACTGCAATGTGATAGAGAAAAGGTGATTGACTTAGCCCCTACTGTTTAGTTCTAAATGCCTAAATATTTTATCTTCCATTGTATCTCTGGTCAATGCAGCACTGAACAGATTCTGGAGTTTTGAGTGAAATAGGAAGGAAAGAGACCTAAGTAGATGCTTTTGGCCACATTCCCCCAATTTTCTGGGACCAACAGGAGGCATAAAAGACCTGTTAAACAATTAAGGATACTTAGAATATGCTAAGCTAACAAAAGCTTACACACCTTCCACACAAAACATGCCTCATAAATTTGCAGAACCAAATGCAAAATGAAATTTTAAGACCTATTTTTCAAAAAGTATATAGAATTTCAAGATAATGAAAGCAAAGCATCAAAGTAAACATAGGGCCCTTCTGAAAATGGGTCTTTGTACAGGTTGCACATCCATGAAACTAGTCTGATTCCCCTCAATATCTCAATGGTAGCTTTCATTATTGTGGAGTGGCAGACCAGCCTTGCTCACTCAACTCTAATGCAACTTTTCTTCAGGTCCTGTTGGTTCCTGCATTCTAATAACACAAGATTCAGTCTTCTTTCTGTGAAAGTGATAGTTCTAAAGCTGAGATCACAGAAATGTTCTTCATCCCATCCAAAAATTCTGCACACCAAGCTAGACTTCGTTCCTATTGGGAGTATATGGATGAAATGGGCTAGCAGCCCATTCCTTCTCTACTCTCAGGCCCAACCTGTACAGGAGGTGCCGAAAGAGAGGATAATTCAACCCTTAGCTGATCCACCTTCTTACTTTTCCTTTGGCTTCATAAAAATGTGTTTTCCAAATACTGTATAGAAAAATTGTGTTCATTATCCCTTTCTTCACGAAAGACTGAAGGATTAAATAGCTCTATTTGTGATCTTTCATTCTTCCACTTTGCCAGAAACCAGAAAGAAACTCTGTAAAGGTCAGTTCTAGGAAGTGCATTGTAAAAGGGAGAAAATTGTATAATCGTTTAATATATCTTCATTTTAATCTCTTCTCTGTTTTGCTGTAAAAGAGAGCTTTCCTAAGTTTTCTTTCTTAGGGCTGTCTATTTCTTAGTCACCTTTTTTATTCTTTTCTCTATTTCTTTTTGACAGCACTTCTGTAGGAAGTTTATCTTTTATTAGCTTTTAGGTCTCCAGTCATCATGCACTGTCAGAATCCTTTGGGGCATGTTGAACTTTTATTCCAGTGTTGTCTTTCGCTCCTGAAGCCTTATCGCTATCATTTCTTTGAAAGGCTGACCCAGTTTAATATCTGAAGGTTAGTCTCTGATAGAACCTTTTAATCATATCAGCAGGGAACTCAATGGTTAGTGTTACTATTCAAGTCTCATATTTATGGGTTTAATTAGCATTGTTAGATATATAGCCGAGAAACTTTGGCCATTATTATTAATAATTATTTAAATTCTTGTGTCCTTTGTAGTAACCTACCTGAATATGCTTATAATTAAATAACTAAACTGCTGCTAAAACAACTTTTAAAAATCCACCTTTGATTATTTGTACATATATATATATATAAAGAATATAAATATATATATGTATAGACATTGTTATAGCAATTTTTCCACAACTTCATACCTGATTTCTACTGAAGAGCTAAGCATCAGGAGTGTGTTGTGTATTTTCCTTAGTAAATGGGTGCCACTTACATAAGAAAATGCATTGAAAAATCCTACTAAGATATCTCTCCCAGAAATATTATTGTGTGCTTCATGCAGAATTTAAAAATTATTTAAACAATTAAATAAATAACTCAAATTAAACATTTATGTTATACCCTGAGGGCAGTGTTAGTTTTTGAGGCTTATTAGCAGGGGAACACACAAACCTGGAAAGATATAAAAAGGTTTATTTTCTTTGTTGGCCTCCAACTAATTGCAGTAAAATAAACTTAGTGTTTTTGCCAGCTTGAACTCTCATGGAAGAGTAAGCAATCCAAACTCCAATCTCTTGATGTGGTCACATATCTATTGCCAAGTTTCTTTTTAAAGTTCCCCAAACAAACATGTATGCCAATTAAGCAATATAAATAAGGGAGAAACTTGTTGTGCCCTCGTGCCATTTTCTTATTAATTCTAGGAGATGACCCCAAGACTTCCTCCCATTTTTATCCAAAAGATTAAATGGCACCTTATCCCAAATGCCTCAGGTAAACGTGCCAGGTTTACTTTCATCTTGGACTCTATACTCTTTGAATGAAGATGAGACCAAACAGTGCCCTTTGAGGTGGAAGATGCCTTTCTTCATAATGTCATCCATTAGAGAAAGGTTTCAGAAAAGGTCAACTTTACCCCAGTGAAAAAGAAAATGCTGGCAATTCATGTAAAGCCACTTCTTTCTTCTTAGAAGTTCCCTCATTTAAAAATTTGTTGCAATAATCTTCTCAACAAAAAGATATGAAATACCAAGTAGTAGTATAGAGATTATATTCACAATAAAATGCCATGAATTAAAATGTATTTCATTTACGTTTAGAAGTATGAAGGAGAGCATTAAACAGAGTAGCGATAAAGGCCTCCCACCCATCCAGTCTGTATCAGTCCAAATTCAGGCCATAAATAGCACATTTAAAGTATTAATTGAAGAGGATGTAATGAAAGAACTATTTACCAAGGTGTAACCAAGAATAAGAGAATCAATAAGATACTATTCAGCACACAGTAACTAAGAACAGTGAGAAACCATGAGTACCTCTAGATTCATAAGGGTAAGAAGACGGAATAGTGTAACCAGAGCTAAACAAAAGCTGTAGCCAAAAGAAAGAGGTCAGATGATAAGATCTCTGACTGCAAGGAAAGAAACACAATCACTGTCAAACCATAAGCAGCAGACAGGTGTGGGGATAATAAGAACCCAGATGTTCTTTCCTCTCTTCCTGGGATCTGCTAATTGCACCTTCCCTGGACCAGACCAAAGGAGAAGCAAGAATGAAAAGTAGCATTAGAGATTAGTATTTATGGCCTCAAAAGAAGGCATAGAATGATAGAAAATTGATCTGTAAGAAAATGGAGCAAAACCAGTACACACACACACACACACACACACAATTTATCTTCTTTGAGACTGGACCTTGTATCTTAACACACATACTTTTTCCCCCCAACATCCTTGGCACTTTTCCAATGAAGCCTAGAAACCGAGGTCTGCCAATATGAGAAGAGTTTGGATTAAAAAAAAAATTGATGGAAACAGACATTAAAAGTTTAAGCTGTTCTCTCCACTTAAACTCATTATGTTAATAATCACATTATTTTTCCCCTTCATATTGCTGCTATTGAGATGTCCTTTGATAATTATACAGAGGCAGTGCCATTTTGATTTTAGCCCTCTGGCACATTAATTATATATTCTTACTTCTTAGAAATACTGACAGAAGTTGGCCCCATACCAAAGAACCAGCCTGGGACTTTTACTTGTATTCACTTCGTAATTCCTTGCTATGACGCTCATATAAATGAGCAATTCAACAGATATTTTGTCTTTGTATCCTTGAGTGTTACAGTATAAAATAATAAACAACTGCACAGATCCCTATGTAGGACAATCCTACACTGTACAGATCTAAACATAAAAAAACACCACATTCCTCTCAGATATATCATTTCACCTTTATTTATTTTCACCTTTAGAGCATTTCACCTTTATTTCTTTTCTTTTTTTTAATTTTATTATTATTATACTTTAAGTTTTAGGGTACATGTGCACATAAGTTTATTGCTGTCTACAGAGCATATAATTGTGTTGCTGGAAATAGGAATGCAATGTGTCATTTCTGTTCTCAAGTTAATTAAAATTATGATAGAATCAAGACAATTGAGTAATCAATATAACACAAAATAACAAACCCTAAAATAGGAACAAAACTCACATTTTGGAGTTCTTATGTATCTCACCAGGTCTCTAAGTGATGCTTATTCAGCATGCATTCCTTTGAAAAAACATCATATCAATATGCTCTATGGCCTTAGTAAAGAACAATCTCCATGTACAAAAGAAGTAAAATCAAATTGTTAAACCTACTGATAATGCATTGATAAATCAGCTCAGGCTTACAAGGTAAGATATAGAGGAAGAAAGACAATGAGAGGTGCAGCAATCCAGAATCTTCTTTCTCTAGGATTGATAAATACTGGTACTACTGTTCAAATGTCAGTTTGAGATTGATCTGCAGTGATTTTTTTATATTGATCATTATCTCACATAGAATATGTCTGCTACATGAAACAACAAAAAAATTAACCTCTTTTATTTGTACCTCAAATCCTGACTAATCCAGAATAGCTTTAACATATAGTTTTTTTAAAAAAAATGTTTCCAGAATGTAGTACAATTCAATCAGTAATTTTAATTTTATGATTTTATTTATTATACAGTAAAAATTGATTCTTCTTTGACACAATTCCAAAATCAGGACACCGAATGGCACTATAACCCCCAAAAATGACCTATATTAGCTATTTATTGTCACAATCTTCCCTTCCTCCTTTACCCGCTGATATGTTCCCCATCAATATAATTTTATATATTCTAGAGTGTCATATAAATCAAATTAAATCAAATCACACATGGTATAGACATTTGAGACTGACTTTTTTCAATTAGCATAATGCCTTTGAGATTCATCCAAGTTGTTGCATGTATCAGTAGTTAATTGGAGGGTGTTCTGGGTTATTGTCATTGTCGTTTTTAATTGCCGAGTTGTGTTCTTTTGTATAGATGCACCACATTTGGTTTATTCATTCACCCTTTGAACGAGACATTTTGGTTGTTTCCAGTTCAGTGCAATTATGGATGGAGCCACTATATACTTTTAGGGACAGTTGTTGGGTAAACTTAAGTTTGTATTCTTCTAGAGTAACTAGCTAGAAGTGGTATTGCTGGATCATATAGTAAATTACGCTTAAGTTACTGCCAAACTTTTTCCAGAGTGACTGTACCATTTTGCATTCTAATCATAAACATAGGATAAATCTGTTTGTTCAGCATCATCTCTAGTATTTAGTATGGTTAGAATGTTTAAATTTTATCCTTTCTAATAGATTTGGTTTTAATTTACATTTCCTAATGAATAATGATGTTGTATAGAAATGTTGTTAGGTCTTTAAATGGTTGGTTGATTTTTGTCCATGAAATAATTTAGGCTGGTGGTTTCTTTTCAGGAAGATTTTACAATTAAATTTCCATAATAATTATAGAATTTCTCTTTTATTCTGGTGAGTTTTGATTGGTTGTACTTTAGAAGGAATGGGTTTATTTCATTTAAATTGCTAAATGTATGTGCCTAGAGTTATAAATATTCAGCCATTGTCCTTTAAATATCTTTATGATTATTGTGTGCAATAAACGTTATACAATAAAATGGGAAATGTAAATCAAATATGAAGAAAAATGCTTCTTCTATAAGTAAACTTAAAGCAATAAACTTAGCCTTAGAGACTTAGGTGAACAGATATATTGCCTATCATTAAGACAAAAACTGAAGAATTCATATTTGGACATATCCTTATACAAATAAATTTTTTTAATTTGTTGAATTCATTTAACAAATTATGGAAAGAAAGTTAAGCACATTTTTCCAATGTAAGCATTCTACTTTGTACGTTTTATTAGAATGGTCTTCAGCTCTAAACATAAAACATTATCAGATAGGCTAGCTACAGTTCATTCAGGATTTGCTCACACTTATTTTGATAACTATATAAATTGCCCTTTTGCACTATTCCTCTCACCTGGCAGAAAGAAGTAAACCCTTACTAAATCTGTATCTTCAGGGTAGTAAAAAGAAAACACCATACAATTATTCTACAAGTTTATATTGATGTTTTGTAAAAATGTCTTAGACTTCTAGCAAATGATATTCTCCTAGAACCACTGCGGGTATAATGTTGGATCAACTTAATATCTGTAACGGAGTTAGTTGACATACAATTTTAGTTCCGCTCATAGATCTTTTGAAGAGTGTGAACCAACTGTACTCCTTCTTGTATCAAAATTCTAGATTCTTAAGTAAATTAGTTGATTGTAAATTAAAAATATATCTGTATATAAGTTAGCAGAGCAGTGCTTCATTTGGAATTGCCTTATAATATAGGATTGAATAAAGTTGTTTAATATATACATTGAATAAAAAATAATTAAGTGTTTTAGGTCTTTAATAGTTGCCAGTTATAGCTAATCCAAAAGTTGGTGCTTTAAACTTGACTTAAAAACATTTAAAACAAGTAAAGGGTTTCCAGTATGAATAGCATATTCTGGGATTGGTGGATGAAGCAGGAGGTCACAGAAGATCTTAGGATGTGTGCAAAAAAAGAGACATAAGGAAGCCATGGTTAACTTTCAACTTTCTGCCTGTTTTTACTTTTAATGAACAGGAAGCATTCAACATTTATATTTTGATAGTTTCAAAGAAGTAATCAGAGTGAAAAGTTCAAAGGATATTTTATTCCTGACATTGTGGTTGTTGAAAAGAGCTTGGTCTCCATAATTTACATATAAATGAATTTCAATACCAAGTCTGTTAGTTTTTTGTGATCTTGGATAAATCTGAGCCTTAGATTATTTAACTAAAAGTGAGTAGAGTCATATTTATTTCATACGGTTATTAATTTGGTTTAAAACATGGTTGAAAGCAACAGCACAGAGTTTAGAATGGAAAAAATAATGTTTTAAAAAGCATTAGGTTAATTCATAACACTTGCAGTTTGCTTGATGGCTGTAATGAGTACTGTGATAATTTGGATTCAGGCTCACAACTGGCTCATCCTAAAAGAGGCTAGCAATATTCAAAAGGAAAGGAAGTGATTTCAAGAGCAATGAAGCGCAGAGATAGAGAAGCCAGTAAACATTAATCTGGCTTGCTAGAGAGTTCCAAATTGAACTTGGCACCTTCCACTTCTTTTTTTTTTTTTTTTTCTTTTGAGACGGAGTCTCGCTCTGTCACCCAGGCTGGAGTGCAGTGGCGCGATCTCGGCTCACTGCAAGCTCCGCCTCCCGGGTTCACGCCATTCTCCTGCCTCAGCCTCCCCTAGTAGCTGGGACTACAGGCGTCCGCCATCACGCCCGGCTAATTTTTGGTGTTTTTAGTAGAGACGGGGTTTCACCGTGGTCTCGATCTCCTGACCTCGTGATCCGCCCGCCTCGGCCTCCCAAAGTGCTGGGATTACAAGCGTGAGCCACCGCGCCCAGCCGGCACCTTCCACTTCTTAGCTTAACATAGTAGCACAAAGAAAATGGGTACAACGTCCTTAGTTTTTCTATTATAACACATATACCATATTTACATGTATGAATGAAAGAGTCCCATGAATGCACCAAATTGCAAGATGTTCAAGATATAAAAAAGGCCACAGGTTATGTGCAATCTCTTGTCTTCTATATCTTCCTCTTCCATTAAAGAAAGTTTAATAGATGTGTGCATAAGAGAAAGTGGGGTTATTATATGGACTACCTTTATAATACTCTAAGTTTAAAAAAGTATTAAAATCACCCATTTTTACAGTTCAGTAACTTAACTATAATTATTTTACTTGTTCAAACCCACAACGAAATGTGGTGCCACAGTTAAGTGCCACTACTAAAAGGATAGAAGGCATATTAAAAGTGTTATATAATTTTAAAATATTAAGCTTTGTATTATTTATTTTATCATTATTGTTTATTGCAGTTTTATAAATAAGTCTTTTTATGGTTGATGGAATTATAACTCTGATTTTATTACATCTCACTTACCTGAAGCCATTCAGACTGCTGACCTATAAGTACACAGTGAAAAGAGTGGCACCTAGTGACAACTCCTTTAAATTATAAAATCAATCAGATGCTGCATTTGTTGTATTAGTTGCATTAGTCACTCTGTTTGTATTGTACTTCTAATATTTGCAGTTGGATTTCTTAATCTGCCACTTCAGGTCAAGTTTTAATTCTGGAAAAAATTAAATAAGAAAGCAGTCTTCCATTTCGGTGCAGTTTATTCATGAACAACATGGGTCCTGCCACCTCTGACTATGAGCTCTCAGTGGATTTAGATAATAGTGCTTCCCATAGTGACTATCTCGTAACTGAAGAAACAGCCAGTAAAGGTCAAGGAGAACAGCTTCACTGGATCTCTTTTATCTCTGTCATCAACACTATTACAGTGTGCTGAATCAGTTTCAATTTTGTCCTTTCTTAAAAGTCACTGACACAGCAAAGAAATTGACGTTTTGACAAGCATAGCTGACCAGAGCTACCAAACAGAGAAAAAGATACCATTAATATCACTTTCATAGAATGAGAAAATCATAGAATTTTAAATTGTTGTCCAGGAGGATTCTGTCAATCAGTCGTTTAACCAATACCATATGTGAACATGAGGGCCTCCTTTTCAAGTGAATCGGTGCTCATGTATTCAATATTCACTCAAATATTTACTGAAGCCCACTGTGGGTCAGACACTCTGCGGGACATTATTTCCCTCAGCTGTCTTTGAAGTGAGGATAATTTATCAAGTCAAAGCGTATTCAGGCCATTATGGAAAAAGAAAAATTCTAGTTTGAATACAAGAAATGAAAAATGCACTTGATAACTTCAAGCTACACTTTCAATCAATTGCCAGCTTCAGTGCAACAGACATATTCACACCATACTACTTCCTTTAGCATTTTAACATTTTGCTACTTTCTTTTTCCACATATGTGTGTTCCAGAATACATTTTTAATGACTTCTCTGCTTTTCAGGGAAAAGTGATAGCTGTGTACACTTCAGATGTTTTGCTTCAGGGAAATGATGGCTGGCAACTGCTATTCTTGGAGGTTGCTTCCATTCAGATCCTGTATATTGTAGGTAGGGAGCTGGACTAAGCATAGTTCTTACCACAGCAATTTTCAGCAAATTGTTCTGCTAAATAGAAATATATTACTCGAAGGCTGGAAAAGTGATGATAAACCTGACCCTTCAGCTGTGCTTTTAAAGGTCATTTTGACTAAATGTAGGCGAATTGTGGCACAAAGTACCTTTTACTTGCTGTTTCTCACTTATATCTCCCCTCATACCTCATTATGCTAATGTAATGACTTATTTGACAGAGTAGTTTAATCCATAATCTTGGAAATATATAATGGATTTAATTTTCAAGGTTACATTTTCAGAAAACTATTAATGCCCCTTTCAAAGTCATTGACACTGAATTATGTTTCAGCAAAATATTAAGTACATTAAAGGTCCCTTTTAGATTCAAGTAAAGCCAATAGGCAATCCAGTTGCAATTATTTAACAGCTTTGAGCTCTGAATTGTTAAACTTATTATGAATTATCCATGCTAACCATTATCCTGAAAAATTAATCCTCTCTGCCACATTCAAACTTCATCAGAGACTGTCACCAAAATAACTGCATTTTTTAAACTGTCATAGCTTTTCATTTTTCAATGTTCATTAGATAGTGATTCTTAAATATTCAGAAAATATTTTTACCTGAATTAAATAAGATTGTCTCCTGTTTAAAAAGTGGCTTTTCATTTTCAACAGAACACAGGTATCTATATGTACCGTGTCCTCCATCAGCATGGATGTAATCAGAACCACTAAAATTTATGTACATAATATTGAAAAAAATCACCAGCACCAGATTGTAGTAATAATGAGTGGGCCTTATAATTAAGTCCTAAAATCTTTTCAGTCTCCGTGATTCTCATCAATAATCTGGCCAAAAACTCAGAACAGACACATGTCAACTGGGGGAAATTATCTGCTAGTGGTACTGAGAAGACAATCTCAGCAATTCTTAGCTGTCGAAGAACCTACTAGAATCATCAGTGGGCCTGCATTCCTCCCAGCACAGATATATTGGTTACTACTATTATAGTTATCCTGCTGCTCATCCTAGGAAATTAAATACTTGAAGTATGTTCAAATATATAGTTGGCGTGAGTGGGATTAAATAATATCAGACTTACGTATGTGTTTGCCAGGACTATTTAAGCTCTTGTGGAATTCTTGATACCTTACAAATTTTAGACTCCTTTCATTTAGTACCTTATCTTCTAAAAGGAAAATGCAGGCAGTACTAAATGAAAACATACAGGAAGGTGTATAATAATGCCAAGAGGATAAAGAAATATATACATGGAAATCTCCAAAAGAAATAGGCAGGAAATGTGTGTAGGTATGAGAGAAAGTATTTGGAGAACAGAGCAACTTTCAAAATGAAGCAGGTATGCAACACTTTTTAAGAGTAGGACTACTGAAAAGAAAACCACAATGTGAAGCACAGAATCTGAAGGATGGTTGAAGACATTCATCCTGAAGCACATAAGAGCGTGGGTAAACATACTAGGATTAAAATAAAGGTTAAGAGAATGATGAGAGTGATGATATTCCTTATAAATGATATTCCAAGAAAATGATTTTCCTTGTTTCAGTAAGAACTACACCTCTGCTCACCCAAAACCTTCAGAGAAGGGTTAAAAGTGTTTATGAGAGGTAAGAGGTTGTGACATAACTTTTGTAAGGCTGTGTATCATTTATGATCTGTACTTCTAATTCAAAGAGATATTTCTATCACTTCAAAACTTGAGAAGCTAGGATAACTTTTACCTGCTAATTTGATAAGTCTGAGAATTACTAGAATGGCTGGTCCACTATCCTTGGGATGTTGGGCTCCCACACATTTCCAAGATGATTCATAACCATACCTGCATTTCAGCAAGTGGAAAAAGGGACAACAGAAAGCGAAATGCCATCCTCCCTGTTATGGGAAGGAATGGGAAGTTGTAAACATCACTTCCACCCACATCTCATTGGCCACAGCTTAGTTACATCATCACTCTTAGATATAATAGAATCTGAGAAATCTGGTATGTATTGCAGATATCTGTGTACATGACTAAAATCTTATGCCCCTGCAAATACAAAGAGAATTTAAAAACAAAACAAAACAAAACAGAGGTTATGCAATTAGAACATGTGGCACAGGCAGCTACAACAAAGAAGCGGGTAAAAATAAGATGTCAGGCTAGTCTACAAAAGCAAAGAAGGGAAGCATTCAGAAGGTTATTTATAAATGTAGCAAGCAAGGCAATGGAATTACTAATCGTAGTTTTTCATGTGAAAACAACAAAAACTAACTGGTTATATAGGTAGAAAAGGATTTATTAGAAGGCTTTGTGTAGTTCACAGAACCAACAAAAAGGCTGGAAAAAATGGTCAGGAGTTTAAAGAAGGTAGACAGTTTAGTATACACCAGATCATTACTCAGGACCAGTGTGGTTATAAAGTCACTACCACAAATACCTTCACTACCGAATACAGGTTGCTAGGCTACCAGACTCTCACCTCTATTGCCACTGCTGTATCAAAAACCTCTTACCACACATTCTTTTTCGGTATTCCTCCCAGTAGGATCATACAGTCAGCTGAGCATCTAGATACACTGTACATCTAATTGTGTTTACTGACCGGGTAAGGAGAGTCACCAGCCCCTTTTTGGTTTCTTCAGTGTGTTTGCATGTAATTCACCATGTGCATCATACATACACACAAACATTCACATTTTCTGAAAAGCCAGTAAATGGGAATTTTCCTTCTTTCAGTTTCAATTATTTAATGAAAGAGAAATTACAATACCTGCAGCTCTTATGTCAGCAAAAGTTTCTTCATAATTCAGTAGTAAATATTATTTGGTAATATTATTTTAAAATGTCTATAGAATTACAATAAATACATGATTATGCTTCCCCTAATATTCAATATTTTAAAGCAAATCCAATTTAATAATCCACAAATCTCTTCAATGACTCCCAAATCACATTCCTCAATACCAATATGTAAGATGGGGATTTTAAACATATTAAAAACTTTCCTAAAGATTTTCTATTTTTTCTAAATAATTTTATACTATTAGGCCAAGCAAAATATGAAAAGATATAAACACAAAAAATATAAATAACAAAATCATATAAATATTAATTTAAAACTATTTCGGGCACATCATGAAACAAACACAAAAATAATGACTCAGGCAAATGCTTCCTTCTGGAATTATTCTGTCAAGTCCCCTACAGGGAATGATGACTTATGCTAGAATGAAGGAAAAAATCAGTGAAGTAGAAAAATGGAGTTCAGCCATTTGGCCAGCTAACGGCATTATGATTAAATTTGACATGCAGTAATCTAGAAATCAAAACTGCAAACTAGTTAGCACCAAACAAATTTTATAACTTTACAAAGATCAACCTTGAAGACAAGTAAAGTCAAGTTTTGATAAATGGACCATATACACTGAAAAGAATAAAAGATGTTTCAACTTAAAAGATAAAAGGGTTTCTTTCAATAAGAGTTAAGATGTAGGACAAAACTATAACGTAACCCACATGTATATTAGTGTGTTTGTGTGCATTTGCTGTAGATTTTGGCTTAACTAGGAAAATGGAGAAGAAAAATAAAATGAAAATGAGTTTTATGAAATAAAGGAAACACAAGACATAAAAGAATAAGAGCTTATTTTATGTTCAGAACGGAAAAAGTTAAAGTTGTAAATACTTAATAAAAAACAATTAAAATATATAAAACCTATCTCCCAATGAAGTTAAATTCATTTTCCTTAAGAACAAGGGATCAATGAAGAAAGAAATTAAACGATTCTAAGTTGGAGTGGGAAATTAAGTTACTGAGGTTGGCAAATGAGAGTAGGTGATGGATTGGTACTTTCAATACCTTTGGGAAAAAGGATATTAAAACCATATCATTGATCCAGTTTTGTACTTGTGTTATCTAAGACTCTTTGAAAGAATGTCTAATGAGGTGGAAGTAGGTTTGCCAAAATGTTTTATGCCATATATAAATTATCGAAACACTTGATATTTTTTCTAAAACATTATGCTGTTTAACTATTAACTGGGAGAAAATGATCAAAAGGAATGAGAAAGAATTGTTTTTGGACCAGAAATTAAAATTATAAATATAACCATATTTTGTTGTAAAAATTAAAATAAAGCATCTAAAGCACTGGTCTTGGCACATAAAAAAAGATCCATAAATATAATAATAATGTAATAACAAAACAGCAAGAAGTAATAACAGCAACACTGTAATAGAAGCTTGAAAAATGACAGCTAGGCCGGGCGCGGTGGCTCACACTTGTAATCCCAGCACTTTGGGAGGCCGAGGCGGGTGGATCACGAGGTCAAGAGATCGAGACCACGGTGAAACCCCGTCTCTACTAAAAAAAATACAAAAAATTAGCCGGGCGTGGTGGCGGGTGCCTGTAGTCCCAGCTACTCGGAGAGGCTGAGGCGGGAGAATGGCGTGAACCCAGGAGGCGGAGCTTGCAGTGAGCCGAGATCGCGCCACTGCACTCCAGCCTGGGCGACAGAGCGAGACTCCGTCTCCAAAAAAAAAAAAAAAAAAAAAAAAAAATGACAGCTATTATGATATAATGACTAAGAGATGTACAAAATGAGTTTATGCTCTTGCCTCCCTACTACATATTCCAGAGTTTGTGATTGAGTCATTTAAACCCATCAAACCTTAGACATATTATTTCTTAAATGAGAGTAGGGCAGGAGCTATTCTTGCTGTACCTTGCCTCTTGGCATTGAGACAAATCCCAGTTAAAGAAACAGCCACCCACTCTTCATTAATGAAACTTGACTGTGTTTATTGTGTTGGCTTCTTTGAGTTACAAGAAATCAAGACTCAGTCAACCTCAACTAGTGGAATTTTGTTTAGTGACGCATAAGAAAGATAGTATTTCATGGGTATCTGAGGACTGAGATATAGTTTGGAAACTATCAGATAAGTTGTACTTAAAATATATCTATCACCAATGCTAGGACTCTATTATCACAAGCTGATGGGACTTGGGATTAGATTTTCTGCACAAATTATAGCCTACGGTAACTGGGGTAAGCACATTAGGTGTTAACACATTCATGATATCATGCTGTCATCACCAGCCTCTGCCATGAAGAACAGACCCTTGGAAGGTAGAGGCATTTGATTATTACCAGCAGATTTAGTTGGGCCCTGACAACTAGGTTTGCAAACCCCTTCTCTCTCAGGGTTAAAACCAAACCTGGTTTCCCTTGTGCAGATAAGGTACCTGTATGCTACCAGTAATTCCTTTTAACATTATGATCTGATACAGAATAAGTTCAAAGTTAGCTAGCCAAATGAGATTATAGTATTATTATCTATTATGCTAGCAACCTATAAGCCCAAATTTACTTTCTAAATATTACATTGAGTTACATTACTTTCTAGGTATTACTAAGAATGAGTCCAAACTGAAGCTTCCTACTGTCATCAGAATTTAATATTTAAGTCTATAAATCCAAGAAGCCATATAGTGAGCATTAGGGGATTATGTCTTATATAGTAATGACTAGTACCAATGAATTTCACGTAGTCCAGAACGCCACGTCATCTTATGCTTTATGCCTTCCAGTATTCTCTTTCCTCTGCCTGGAATGTACTCTCCCACCCATTCACCTGGAAAATTAGTTATTCTTCAACACTCAATTCTCAACTAAAGCTCCATCTACATTTTGAAACTTCTCTATTCCTCCAGCAAATACAGTGCTTTATTGCCCAGGCTTATATCATATAGATTCACGTAATGAATGAAAATGATGATTTGTCCGTCAGTCATAGTCCATGTTGTTGACATAAGGAATCATGCCTTTTAATTTTTCTATACCTCTGAGACAACCACAGAGGTATAGAAAACTCAGCTACAACTAACTCAGAGTAGATACTTTCAGATTAAATAGTGTGTATTGCTCAGGGTGTTCTGTGAAACTATTTCTATTCCTGATCCAGAGGGGAGACTACTGTATGCATGAAAGATCATTCACCTGTGTATAGTTTCATCTAATAACCAACAAGTAAGATTAATATTAGAACAAAAGGTTTAAAGTTGCATATTTACCATTTTATACCATTAAACTGTAACTTCATTATTAATCCTCTAGTATTTTTGTAAAATCATGCACTAAGATAACTTTATGTCTTTTGATGAATTGGTGAGAAAATGGAATTGAATAGGTCAATCAGCCAATGGGGATTGAGCACTTGCTTTGTATATGGGATTAGTACATAAAAATTACTGATATGATCCACAATTTCCAACTTTTATGGATATTCAGAGCATCAACATTTGAAAGATTAAATAATGTAAGGGATTAATATTAATATTAATATAGTCTAAAATGCAACGTGAAGAATTGGCAACGAAGGAAAACTGCAAAACTTTAAAAATAAGAGTTTAATGGTCTTTCTGTAGAACCATGAGAGGCATAATTTGGTACCTTTCTTATTCTGGTAGACATCTGTATCTTAAAACAGAAAATACTATATTATTTTCCAATAAATGAGGATTACTGGCTCAAAGGAAGGTATGGATCACTTTGCTAAAAGAGGACATATTTCATTTTCTAAATGAATTGAAATTATACAAACTATGCCAAAGGAGATGTGTGTTTGGAGACTGCACATGCTTAACAGAATAACAATCAGTTAAGGCAGTAATTTATCTAAAGTACATATTGATGGTACTACCAACAATGGAATCCAACAAGATATACCAGCCACCCTTGGCCCAGGCACCAGTCACTGGAATCTGGATGCCACATTCCACTCTTGGTATATCACTGGCCTTCCAGGTAATTTTAAAGGCAACTCCTTCAGAAAGGTAACTGCATTCAGAAAATCTAAGTGGATCACAACTGAACAACATATCAGGGGGCTTCAATGTACCCAGGGAGCAAGGCTCTCTGTGTGGGCCAAGTTGGGGTTACTTGACAGTGGCGCTGATTTTCTATGAGGCTAGAATAGGTAAATATTCTGGAAATGAACTGATGAAGAAATGTTTGCACAAGAAAGAATATAGGGAAATGAAGATTAGCATGTCCCATTAAGAGCAGGGACAACTGGGAGAAACCTCTTGATGAAGGATTAACCTTCAATTGCTTTCCTCTGCTGTCTGAATGAATCTAGGGCGCAGAAATGTAAAATTACTTGCCTAACATTGAATGTGGTTTCATATCCTAGTAGCCTGATTAAGATCAGGTCTAAAGACTGCACTTTCCTAATCTTTTTAATACCAAGGCTTTTCTCTTCAAATTATACATTTTCCTTATACATTGTGATTTCTCTTTAAAATTGTACTACTTTTGGCCATGAGGAGATCTTCAACATTTGTTGAAGAGAATTGCCTGAAGAACTATGTGGTAGGGAAAAGGAACCTTAACCAAAGTTTCTTCTCACAAGTACAGAGGTGGCAACGGCTTGGAGAGTACCCAGTACTCAGTTGCCAGTAGTGTGCTTTGGAGCAGAAAGGCAGCCTGTGAAATATAGGGAGTAATAAGGGATGACTTAGTTGCCGAAGAAACACTCTGAGATACACAAACTCAAGACAGATCAAATGCTTCATCCCAGAAGGTGAAAAGTAGCTATTCTTTGAAAGAAGTCCAAATTTCTGGATTAAAAAAAAAATGCACACTAACATTTTTCCAATGTAAACCCAACAATTTTTAGATTAAACCTTTAATTCCAAAGATATTTTGTTTATTTTGTTTTGTTTTAGAAAGAAATAAACAGGCAGCCCTAGTGAAGTGGTTGGTAAACTTGTCCTGAAGTATGCACAATAAATATCTCTATCTCTACCAAATTTAGTCGGTATTCTACGAGGTGATGGCCCATCATTTAGCCACTCAGAAATTTTGAAAAGTATTAGCTAGAGCTGAAACATAAAATTCTGGCTTCTGTGAAAATAATTTAAAAAATTAAACAGTTATGGACTTAAAACCTGAATGAAGGAGGTGCCCATCATAAGTAGGTGAATAAATAAATTGTAGGATGTTAACATGAGGAAGTATGCCATAATGAAAATAAGCAAACTGCAACCACATGCAAGAACACAGATGAATCTAACAAACATAATATTGATGGAAAGAAGCCAGACCCAAAGCAGTATATACTATATGACTGCATTTCTATAACAACAAACCAGACAAAATTAATCTGTGGTGTTTAGTTAAGATAATGACTAACTCTGTAGACTAGCATAAATTGTATCTGAAAGAGGACAATAAGAGGGTTTGAGGAGTAATATTATGTCTTTGATCTGGGTTGTAGTTAAATAAATATGCTCAATTTGTAACAGCCAATTGATTTGTGCACCAATGATTGTGTGTGGGGGGGTGGGGGTGGGGGTGGGGGTGATGCTTCAATATTTTTAAAAATTCTGTATTAAATACTGAACCCAGATAAAGTGAGTCTCAATGCATATCTCATTTCAAGCAACTCCACCAATAAATGAAGGTTTCCTTCTTGGCAAACTTTAAACTGATAATGGAGAGGAAAAAAATAGAGAGAGGAAGCGAAATAGATATTGCAACAGTAAGAAATCTAACTAGCTTTGTGTTTTAACACAATTAGGTGTAATTATCTGTGCCATCAGATACAGAGCTTTATTCTCTCGTCAGGTAACTGACATTTTAAAACGCTAAACTTATATGAAATAAAAAGGTTTAGCTAATTTAAAATTCCTATATTTTTCTTATTTATTAATATGGACTTTCTTGGTAAAAGAATTCAGATTCCTTTGAAATTTTTCATTATTTATTCATTATTAACACCAGAGGAAGTTGATAGTGGTAGTCACACTTTTACTTGGCAGAAACTGAGAAACAAGTACATAAAATGAAACCCTAGTGAGCTAGATTTGAAATAACATATTGTATGTTTCTTTTATCTTAATCTGAAAATGTTTCTCCTTATAAGAATATCCACACATTTTGTGGCATGCCTAGCCCAGAGTATAGCTAAGCATAATATTTACTTGGAGACTGCTAATCAAGCGTGCATGCTATTGTGGTTTCTTTACCCAATTTGATAGATGGACACAGGCAAATTGAAGGGCATCTATGCACTTGAATGCTTGCTTTCCTCCACTTCAGTTGCCCTGCAATTGAAAACTTTTCAGTTAATCGCTTTGCTTTGTTTAAAACAGTTCTCTTCTAAAATTACCAAAAGTAAACAGTAGCAAGAATTTTAGGAAAACCTCTGAACTGGAATTGGAACATTGGATAGAATGAGGTAGCTCAGAGGAGCAGTTATCCTAACTTCCTCTTTGGCTACATGGGGTTTCTCAGGGTATTCCTGCTTTTGGATGCAAACTCTCTGATCTCTTCTAGATACTGATAACTTTCCATTTTCTGCTCATTATCTCCTAGCTTTTTCTTATAGTCTCTGTTCCCTGCCAAAGAAACCCTGTGATTTTTATATTAATATTCTTGATTGCATATAACAAGATCCCACTAAAACCGGCTTAATTTTGAGAGGAAGAGGGATGTTAATGGTATATACAGGTAAGATCTCAAGGGCAAGAATGCAGCTGGTTTTCAAGAAAAGAACCAAGAGTATTTTGCCTTGAACATTCATCTCTGATTCTCATTGTATGTTTTCTCTATTCTCTCTCCCTCTGTGTAGTCCAGATTTCCCTGTTCCCTATTCTGCATGATGAAATATTTCCACCCAGAGTTCATAAGCACACCTTCAAAGCCAACCAATATGAAGAAGTTGCCTTTCTCTCAGTTCCAATTCCATCTTAGGAGAAAATATATAATTGCAAATATGATCATAGAAGTAAGACCTTCCAGTGAAGCATGGCAGCTGGAAACACACCCTTGAGGTGGGGTGGGCAATTCCTGGACAGAGGGCCTGAACAGAAAAGCCAGTAGTTGAAGATCAACATGCAATCACTCCAGTGGCTGCAGATCTTTCCCAAGGTGTCCTTAGCTCTGAATCTTTTAGTCTACAACAATTAAATTGGTACTTTCTAGTTCGAATTCCATAGAGAGTGGATGCTGTTTCAAATCATTTAATTTGTGCAGCCTGCTAGGCAGTGCATCCACTAGCCAGTCTGTTATTTGACAGCCCTGGTAGCACATTATTGCTTAGGTGTCAGAGGATAGACTGGAGTCAGATTTTCCCAGAAGGCATGGTAGACATTCTAAAAAACTTTGTCTGTCCAGAACCATAGCATAGCTCTCAAAGGAATGTCAAAGAGAAATATCACAAATATATTCTGTATGTAACAATATTAACGGAGGTCATGCCAAGGATCATTGTTCCTTTGGAGATGTTCTTTGAAGGGAAAATTAAAATTCTGTGGACAATTATGTTTGGGATAAACTGCAAGGCCAATTCCCTTTCTTGAGACTTATAAAATAATATTAGATTATTTAAATGCTCTGAGAAGAGCCTTCATTTAACCCATTTACTCAAGCTTACTTATTCATGGTAGCATAGTTACAGCTCTCATTTTGCATATTACAGAAACCAAATATTCAAGTTATATTATGTGGGGAAAAACTGAGGAAAATTAACCCAACTTCACATATAAACTAGGAAATAGGACATTAAAGCTTATAAAAATTCAGAGAATTTTCTCTCTTGTTCTTTTTGTCTCTTTTCCCTGAAAAATTGCTTCAGTCCTCCCCACAAGCCTGATTCTGTACTCAATCAGTGTACATGGCAAAAGGTTACTTCATCAACTGATTTTTTTAAAATTTCCCTTTCAAAAATACCATTTCAGACTTAAACTTAGAATTTTTTATTTCTGATAATTCAAGGGAAGGTACTTAGGAATAGTGATGAAGGCAGGGATAGCATTAGGTGGCTGGTAAATTAGTCACCTTACTGCTAGAGGTCAATACCTGTATATTAAAGAAAGAAGAGGACAAATCCCAGCCAAAAAGGGGGGCCATTAATTCCCTGTCCAGGAAGTTAGAATAAAACATCATGGAAAAGTTATATTAAAGTTAACTGAAAACCAGCGTCAGTTAACATTAATAGAGTATATATTATGAAACATGTATGGTTCTAAACACTCCACGTATTCTAGTTCATTTAATTCACATAGTGTTGTGGTCTTTCTGCTCCTTAGCTCAGCTAGGTCTGAGTTCTTATCTCACTACCAGGAAGAATTAGGCATGCGGACACTGGAGAGTGAGTGGAGTAGAATTTGTTAAGTGAAAGGAAAACTCTCAGCAGGGAAGGGATGCCAGGGAAGGGCAGGGCAGTGGTTCCCCTACCCGAAGGACAGAAAAGTCCCCAGTGTGGCTGGGTCCGGAGCCCTTTATGGACTCAGAATGGGGAGTGCCTGCTGATTGGTTTGTGAGTATGCAAAAAAGTTTAAAGTGAAGACACCATTCAAAGGTGTGCATGACAGTGTAGAAAACCAATTAGGAAAGGGTAGATATAGGTAAAACAGGTGAAGGGTGGAGATCAATCAGAGGAAAACATGCCAAATGGGAAGACAAGTTCTTAATCCGTTTCCAGGATTGAACTTGTCGCTTAGCTTTCAGGCTTTAAATTGTCTTCAGCTTGAAAGTGAGGTTTCACTGGGGACGACGTGCTTCTAACTGCCTAGGCATGTGGCTGCCTCCTGTCACTCTCAATAGTAATGCTACTAATGAATGCGTTATTCCTATTTTCCAGATTAGAAAACTGAGGTTGATAAAGCTTAAGTAATTTGACTAAAAACATGCAGCTTATAATCTGTAAAGCCAGGATTTGAACAACATAGCTGACCCTATAGGTCTGTAGATTTAAATAGATTTTAGTGATTTTTATATGTAAAGGTGGGAGGTAAAGAATAGTAAAATTGTCATATTGAGCCCTAAACTTAATAATAAACCAAACAATTAGAATTTTTAGCTTGTTATGGATAATCATGTAATTTTATACAAAAAAAAGTTATATAGTGTTATCTTTAAGCATCCTCAAATATCATTCTGTTTTCTTCTGACCGTAGACAAACTCTGGTCAAATCTGCCTCAGCTAATCTTTGGTTTAATTTAGACTTCCTCTTGAAAAGTCTCAACCTAAAATTGGAGTACCTCAGTTATTTGCAAGATTCAAATAAGATTCACTTATGTTTATTATGAAGTGTGAATATCAAGCATGTCCATCAGTTATCTATCTCTAATTGTGTGTGGAAGACCGTGTTGCATAACAAATAGGCCTCCTTTGTTGTTGAATGAAGCTTTGTTTTTGGTGAGCTTTGATTAGTCAAAAGCCTAACAAAATAAATTTTATCTCATTCTATTTGCCAAGGATATCAAATCACCTTTGTAAAAGCAAATTAAGTGTTCTTAGGGGTTAGTTCCATTTGTACTTTCAGCTTCCTTTTCTAAAGAAACCATGTAGTATTTTAACTTTAGGAGGGCTTAAAAAGCCAGAGTTGGATGGGAAAATAATTTCTTGGGGGACTAAGGAGACCCCACACAGTACAGAAAGGCATTGGCTATTTATGGAGCTTTCAGACTGATTCCTAGAGAGATAGGCTAAATGCAAATGGGAGTTTATACATTTTATACCCTTCAGTAACCAACTATACATGAAAACAAACCTATTTTAGCAAAAGTCCACGGAACTGCTTCATTCTATTTTAAATTTGTGGAACAGTTTAAAGATACTCATAACTACATAATTCTTGGGGTATAAAGGCTAAAATATTTTTCATAAATCAAAGGTCTATAATAAGTTGAAAAATTACTAAAACAAAACAAATATAGTGTTCTCAGATTATCTTGCGGCAGCAGGAGCAGAAGAATGTGTTGTCTTCATACAAGGGTAATGTGTTTACATCTCTGCCACTGTTTTTAAAAAATCCTAATATTGGTACAATTATTCCCAGATACTTAAATATGCAATATTTTAATATAAATTTTATGTTTTATTCTATTTCAATATAAATTTTAGATGGATGTGGTAGCAGAGAAAGGAGTTATCTGTCCAAAATCTGGGGTCCCTGTTACTTAAGTGCAGACTTTTCACTGGAGGTAAATGCCTCCTAGACTCCATTTCCCAGACTCCATTGCAGTTAGGCAACTTAGGTGTAGCCATGTAACTGAACCTAAGGCAGTGGAATGTGAGAATTTCTGTACAGTCCTTCTAGGTTTGACCCAAAAAATCTCCTCCAAGTTGTGTTCTTCCAATTTTTTTCCCTTTTCTAGCTAAGTCAGTGCCCAGCGAAACTTTAGAAGCCCTGTGTTGAAAATAGCTATATGAATAAGCCTGTCTCTCTGAAAACCACATGGAGCAAAGTCCTTCCTCATTCCAGTTCTACCCCAAATTATGAGTAATGCTGCACTGGAATGTCATGTAGGCAAGAAATAGAAATAGTGCTGTGTTAGATCTCTGAAATTTTGGAGTCTATTTTAGCAGCTAATGTTATGCTAACAAATACAGAAGGAACAATTGGAAAGTTGTTTAAAATACATTATCCTTTTTTAAAAAAAATTTTTTTTGAGACAGTCTCACTCTGTCACCCAGGCTGGAGTGCAGTAGCACGATCTCAGCTCATTGCAACCTCCGCCTCCCGGTCCAAGCAATTCTCCCTGCCTCAGCCACCCGAGTAGCTGGGAATACAGGCACCTGCCACCACTCCCAGCTGATTTTTGTTATTTTTTAGAGACTGATTTTCGCCATGTTGACCAGGCTGGTCTTGGATGTCTGACCTCAGGTGATCTGCCCGCTTCGGCCTCCCAAAGTGCTGGGATTACAGGCATAAGCCACTAAGCCTGGACTAAAATATATTATTCTTTAATGTGCAATGTTATTAAAGCTTTTTCTTATTTAAATATTTTAATTATCATTTTATAATGATTATTTGTAAAATATAACTGAAAACCTCATTAATGTATGATTTTATGTAGTATATATTTATTGAGAAAACTACTGTATGTAAGATCCAACTTTCAATAGTAAAAGATATAAATATTACATATATCCCTGTCTGCCGGGAACTTACTCTGCTTAAGGAGAAAATAAAGCATTCAACTAATTATAATTTAATATAGTATTTGACAAGTAACCGTAAATTGATGTCCATTGGCAGTAAACCATTTTTAGAAGGTAGAGAAAGGACAGCTCACATGTAAATGGTGGAGAATGCTTGATGCAAGAGGTGAAATTTAAATTGACACAAATCAAAAATTGCGAGGAAAGGGAAAATGGGATGATAAGTTATATGAAAGATCCAAGAATTAAATCAGGTAGTGATGTTTCACATCCATTGGGAAAAGTAGAAGAAGCACTCCTAGAAGTGGCAAAAAGTGGAGAAAGGAAGAACAAGTATACTATTTCTTTAATTATATTGAGGAAAATCTGAATTATTTATATTAGGAAGAGATAGAGTTACTACTCTATCTGAAACAGATCAACAACAGAAAGTGACAAATTGTATCAACACAAAGGACTAAATTTATATTAAGGAAAAAGAGAATTACCAAAGACTTGTGAATAGATCACTATATAATCAAAATACTTTTAGAAAAGTGAATCTGTTGGCAGTGCAGAAAATGGAAAGAATGGAGAGCCAGGTAGAAGGGTAAAAAGTTCCAACAAACAAAATACTCAAATTATAAAGTAATCAGAGCTTGAAAGAGAGTTGTTGCAAGGGAAGTGGAGAATGAGAAGCACATTTGAAAATACTAGATATTTTAAGGAAAGAACACAATTTCAAGAATCAGTAGACTGGGCTAGGGACAAAAGTGATAATCAAACACATTTGTTTTCTGACTATTCTAAATTAAACAGGGATCTTCCAAACCATTAATGTAATTAGAAGTCTGTAATCAAATTTCAATATCATCTACTCTCTTGCATGCAAATGTTTCCATTATTCTAGTGTATCATTAATGATAAATAATCTCTTGGACCAAAATATTAAGCAAATGCATATGGGAATATTTCCATAATTTGGTTTCTAGAGTATTCTTTTTAATGATATTATTTTTCATTTATTTATAAATGATAAATTCCATCAATTAAACACAATTATGTAATCATTGCCTGTCCAAAAAAATTTCATTCTGTGTGGACAGATGCTCTAATGTTGACACAAATGTCTGCCTAATGACAGAAACACATTGTTGACTAAGCAAGTTAAATAAATGAATTTTTTTTCCACTCTCTTTAGTGTTAATCATAGATACCCACTCTTTCCCCCTCCTTCAACATTTTAGAGAAAAGACTGTAGCCATATCATGTATCTCTGTTGACATTATTAGCTGGCATCCTTTGGATAGTCTAAACCAAAATCAATGCAAAAATTAATTTAAGTAGTCCAAAACATTTATGTCTAAGGTTTAGAGGCTTTAATTTACATCACTGCACTTTAAAGACAGCCTGTTGTATGACTAGTTTGGGAGTCTCATCCTTATAACTAAAAGATTGCCTCTCAGCTGAAGATGGACAATCTTGAGTCTTAATAAAAATTAACAAAATTGATATCAATTTTATTTCCTGCCTAGGCAAAATATTGTTTTCTGATACTAAACTGAGCATTCAAAAGTTCATGAAGATATAAAAGAAGCCAAATCTTGAGAAAATTTTTAAAAGCTGTTAGAATTTGAAGATTCCATAACAAAGTCGGTGTAGAATTTCCATTAATCATTCTGTTAATTATAATAGGATGAAAATAATATATTTGAAGTGTCTACTACATACTTGAATTCCTATATCAGAACAAGGTAAGGAATACTAGAAAAGGAAAAGACTGACTTTAATTTACCCAGTGTCTTGATCCATGTCTGGAATATAGACATTCCCTTGTTTCTCTTTGTTTCAGTAAGTAAGCATGGAGAACCCAGTTTGGTCATTCCTCTCCCTAAACATCCATTCATTCATTTCATGAAAAAAAAAAAAAAATCCTGTAATGCCAACTTGCTTAAGAAAATGTGTTGAAATCAAGATAGGTGCAGGGAAAGCATCCCTTTATCTTTATAGAGAACTGTAAACTATATTGCTAAAAATTTCATGGGTTAGTCAGAAAATAATTGACCATTTTAGACAAATAGCTGTTAGGCATTGGAAATTGATAGCCATCATATTTTAAATAGATCTTCCTCTATTCAAAATGACTAAACAAACAAAAATCCTAAGACTCCCCAAAAAAGTATGCAACATAAAGAAAATAAAATAATGTATTGATAAAAAACATACTTATGTAATTAATTTTTCTGCAAGATATAAAGGAAAGTTTTAGTGACACTTACTTGACTCCATCAAAAGCTTATTGTCTAAAACAGGATTGGAGGCTATACTAAGTAAGTAAACTAAAATGCAGAAATGAAAAACAAATACTTTTTTATAAAAACATGTAGGAAAACCCAAAATGAAATAATAAAATAAAAATTTCAATATAAATAGTAAGAAGCATGTTTAACCTTGTATAAAATTACATATGAGATATGGTGAGAAACCATTCCAAAATGCCAGAGAATATGACAAAAATTAAAATAGTAAATGAAGATGATTAGCACAAGAAGTGAAAAAAATAAAGTAATAGGAACAAAAATAAAAATTAGATATAATTAAAGAAAACTTTTCTGAATTAAATAGTGAGCTTGGCCTACAAGTATCCCTTTATTCTTAAAGATCAAATATTTCACTACAATATGTTTAATTGTCATTTCAAATATAAAAGAATATCTTGCAAGTGTTCTATCAGGAAGTAATATAGTTCATCGATAAAAGAGCAAAAATAAGGCTAATCTGAGACATTTTCTCTGTAACTCAAAACATTAAAGTCTATAGAGTGTATTAATAAAAACATTGTATTATAATTTAAGAATTTTATAATGGTTTGGTTTGTTTTTGACCTATTAAGCAACAGAGAATTCCAAGAAGTATGAGTTTTTAAAATGTAGATTCTTAAGTAAACTGGACAAAGAAATATTTATCCTTCTCAGAAGTGAGTCAAAACTATATATTCAAAAAGGCAAAACTGAATATATAAAAACATAAGAAGTGAGCAATAAAATTAATTATACTGCAAACTCTGTGAGACTATCCTGTCCTTTTGCTAAGATTTTTTTCCTCAGTATGGACACAATGCCTGGCACAGAGGAGGTGCTCATAAAAGTATAAAATACATAAAATGATTGAAATAATTTTATATATGGTTACTAAGTAAAATTCAGGCAAAATTTTGTAAAATCTGATATGTTTTTAATAATGTACAAAAATAGTCTAGGTGTATCAACAGATATTAATTTATCAACTACTTGAAGATGGGGTGAAGGACAAAAGCAATGGAATTACCATAAATCACTTAATTTTATTGGTCTTTCTTTAAAAATGAAAGAAATGTCAGCTTAAATCTGAATTTTATAAGTGTAATGGCAGTCACAAATAGAATTAAGAGCAGGACTTCAACTTCCTAAATCTTACAAATAATAAGTACAAAAAAAATTATATAAACTAGAAAGAACCCAAAAAGGAGATAAGACTAAGAAAATAAAATTAAATAATAAAATTTCCAATAACACAAAAATATAAATTAGACAATGAAGCAACTCTACTTGGCATATCTTCTGTTTAAAATCAAATCCTATCTCATGTTGTTTTTTGAAAAACTGGCCTCAGACCCGGGTGTGGTGGCTCACACCTGTAATCCCAGCCCTTTGGGAGGCCGAGGAGAGTGTATCACTTGATGTCGGGAGTTCCAGACCAGCCTGGTCAACATGGTGAAATCCCATCTCTACTAAAAATATAAAAATCAGACAGGTGTGGTGGCAGGCGCCTGTAATCCCAGCTACTCAGAAGGCTAAGGCAAGAGAATCGCTTGAAACCTGGAGGAGAAGGCTGCAGTGAGCTAAGATTGTGGCACTGCACTCCAGCCTGGGTGACAGAGCTAGACTCCATCTAAAAAAAAAAAAAAAAAAAGAAAGCCTCCAACAATGTAATCCAGATTGTGAAGTAGAAAAACAAAAAGTTTACCCCACAAATACAATGTATTAATTAATCAAGCTAGCAAGCCTTGATGTTAATATGCAAAAAAATTAAGACAAATTGCATTAAGGACATGTTTAAAATAATAAAGGTGAAAAGTATATACGAATGCAAACTCCATGAAGGCAGGTATCTACATCGATTTTGTTCACTGACTATCTTAAGTACCTAGAAGAATTATAGCCCAAATAAAGTTCTTGTGATAGCTGCTGTGTTGCATACTCCAGATCCGAGAACCCCACCTCAGAAGGACGTCCTCATCCCCACAGCTGCTGGCGGTGTTGGCAGTGCAGCATATTTCCTCTTAGGACTAGCCCTCAGCTTAACAAAGACACTTTGCTCAAAGCCATGCCTCCTTTCCTGTGCATGACAGACCAACTGAGGTGAGGATGTAAAGGTAATACAACTTCACCCCAATTCCGAATAGCTCTGAAAGGCCATTACAGCTCCAGAGCTCCATATAAGATCAGTCGAGGCTGTTGTAACTGCATCCCGGCCACATTTGTTGGGTGGTGAACACATCTGTTCAATCTTTCTTCCTTCCTTCTTCATCAGGTACTGAACCTGAGATGAATCCTTCATAACTTTCTGCACAAAAGTCTCCATCACAGAGTCTTTCCCAGGTATCCTAATCCAAAGCAGAGCTAAAAATATTGTTAAATTAATGATGTAAAATAATAATCATGATTGTTCATGAACTTTATAACATAACTTCAAATCCGTAACCAAACACATCTGTGACTTAGAGATACATATAAATATTTATAATGAGAATGGATGCTATCTACTTACTTCTAACAGTATAAGGTAGATCAGGAATATTAAGTGCAATATAAAGCCATAATGGAATAATTCCATTACCTTTAATCTTTTTATGCTTTTTTCCCCAATGATTATCCGTTATTAGCTTGCAGCCCCTAAGTGTATATTTTAATTTCTTCTTTAAAGATAACTGTTCATGTAAGATCAATTTTGTATACATTTTTAAAAATCCATTGTACAGAGATTATAACTCCTTTCTTTCAGGTTTTTGAAAACGTGTAAGATTCTTTGTTGCCCAGAATAGAATCCACTTTCCTAAGTATTCCTTAGTGCTGGAAAAGAAGCAACATTTATTACATATGAGAGTGACTGGGAGACATTCTCAGAGATGTGCATTTCAGAAACATGCCTCCCTACACGCGTGGGCACAAGCAACATCACTGCACACTTTTATGTTAAGAAAATTAGAACAAACTCTAAATTTTTAGAATAACTCCTGGCTATCTGAAAACATTGTATTAGAAATACTATGTTCTATTTTTATGTGTTAGAGCAGATTTCTCATTCTAATTATCATGCAGTAAAGAAAGGAACAACACAAATAATACCAAACAACATGAGCTGAGCCAACAGGAAACAAAGAAATTCTTGAAATTAAAACCAAGGGTCTTATTCCTCTGGGAAAAAGCCATTGTGTGTGTTGCGCTCAGAGCCACCACATTACATATCATCGGGGACATGATTCACACTGCATTCAACTTGTTATTCTTTTGTGGCTTTGTTTTCATTACATAATGCAAATATTTTCCACATCTCTAAATCCATTTTATGTGCTTTATGCAACAATTTGCATAGAGTTGATTTCCTGTAAGTCAAGTGCTATATATTAGAAGAATAATCTATACATGTGTAATGAGGTAAAGATAAATTGTATTACCTTATATTCTATGCTAACAGCAGCATGCCTTTACTATAAGTATAGAGAAAGAGATAAAAACAAGGATAGAACCAGGAATTATCACTGCATTAATTCCTTTTTCTAACCAATGACAGAACTAATAGACAAACATTGTAGATACTCAATGTAGTTGGATATTACAATGTGTTGTTTGGTTTCTTTAATTGCTTTAGACTGTATCTGCATCCGTATCACCATCTTCTACATCAGTAGAGGACAGGTTCTATATTATGTTAAGACTAATCATTCTCCCTATGCTTCACATGTCATTCAAAGCTTCCATTTCAGTTATTATCCATTTTCCTGTGTCTGTGACAGACACCATAGGTTTGCACATCGTATCACTTATCCAATTCTCCACTGTCTTACCTGTCTCTCTTCTAAGGGCTATACAAACTTCAAAAATACGTGATTTCTCAGCCTCCTTTTCTATATTGGTTGATCATGTGATATAGTTACAGCCAATGAGATTTAAAAGGATTTTCCAGGCGCCACCTTCCCTCTCCCTCTTTCTTCCTGCCTGAAAGGATGATGTGAGGCACAGAATACAGCAAGCCTGTGATTATGAGGCCATAAGCAAGAACAAAAAGGAAGCACAGGCTGTGCGGTGGCTCACACCTGTAATCCCAGCACTTTGGGAGGCTGAGGTGGGTGGATCACAAGGTCAAGAGATCAAGACCATTCTGGCCAACATGGTGAAACCCTGTCTCTACTAAAAATACAAAAATTAACTGAGTGTGGTGGCACATGCCTGTAGTCCCAGTTACTCAGAAAGCTGAGGCAGGAGAATCGCTTGAACCTGGGAGGTGGAGCCGAGATCACGCCATTGCACTCCAGCCTGGTGACAGAGCCAGATGCAAAAAAAAAAAAAAAAAAAAAAAAAAAAAAGCACTGCAAGGATCATGAAGCAGAAGACTACAGAAATTTGGTCCCTAAATGGCACATTAGAACTTCAGCAATCCATACTGCTGGGCATATTATGTAGGAAGAAGAAACCTTTATTTCTTTTAGAAATGTAAGCTGTATTTTCTGTCAATTGCATACAAAAATATTCCTATATGCTGTGCTCAGTCTCCTCTACTTTCCACATCCAGTCCTCAACTCCTGTAAATTCTCCTTTCTCAAAGTCAGCGTTGTTCTATACATGCATCATATTGGTTTAAACTCAGGCTATAGCTATTACTTGTTTTAATGTCTTAGAAAACTTTCTGGTCTTCTTGCCTGTAATAACAGACACCACCCAATCCACACTCATCATCTCACTAGTGTCTCTCGATTATTTTCAGTAGGAAGTCCAACATTATAATAATGACACATAAGACCATTAAACTGTCCTTTGCCTACCTCTCCAGTTTCATAGACATCAAAATGTTCCCCAACTTTGCACTTCAGTGTATCATCCTGGCCTCTTCATGCCTTTATGCCTCCATGCAGACTACTTGTTCAGCCTAGAATGCCTTGATTGTCACTCCTCTACACCTCGTCCTTATTTACTATTCTGAATCTTATTTATCTTTCAAGACGGAAAAGTCTTCCTTGATGCCGTACTTTACAATAATCAATACTACGTGTTCTATCAGCACACTCAGGCTTAACATTACTATTGGCATTATTATGAATACCTGTTTGTTGTCTATCTTTACCAGCTGGTTCTTTGGATAAATTAGTATTTATTTATTTTTACTTCCATACACACAATGCAACAGCTGGCATATATCAGATGCTCAATAAATTGGAAAAACTAAAGGAATGAAAAAACAAATGTAATTAAAAGTGATTGGAATCATATATATTATCAATTAACTATATCAATAACTACATTTAAATTCTTATTAATTTCCCAAAGTAATTTATGTCTGCTTATATTTTGTTAAAACTACATCTTCATGCAACAATGTAGACAGCACACGTATCATTTTACCCTGTGTGGCAGACAAGGAACTAAGGTACAAAGAAGAGATGTGACTTCCATATTATAATAGAATTAAAGATTAAAAATGAGGATTTAAATTTTACTTTAGCGTATTTTCACTGTTATACAAATAGCTTTCCAGATCCTACACAAGAACACTCAAAATGTTTTATGTAATGTCATAAAAACATTTTTGTTGCAAATGTTACTGGTTAAAAATTGCATCTATAATAAAGTGCTACTCTTTTAATAGCACCAACATATAGTTCTCTTTATTTTAAAAACAACCTTATTTTGATTTTGATTTTCTTATTCTCAACACTGGCAATGAGATCTCCAAAGATTTGTCATTCAATTACATCTCCTACTTCAGATGGCAAAAAGTATGTCTCCTTAATATTATCTTTGCTGTTACAAAAATTAATGCTAAAAGAAAACATTCTTAAATACACAAATAAAATTAGAATCCTCTTAAGTGGTCACTTTTTGCCTGGATCATTGTAATAATCTCCTGCACAAACCTGTTCACTGTAGTCCATCCTGAAGAGCAGCCAGAATGATCCTGTTCAAATGTGTATTCGATCATGTCACTATTTAGCTAAAGTCTTTCCAATTATTCTCCATTTTTCTCAGAGTAAATGTCAGAATTCTTACAAAGTCTTAAATGGCCATAAAAGACCTGGCCTCACATTATTGCTCTTATCTGTTTTCTTTCCCAATTTTTCATTCTGCTCTAGGTACAGGGCTCTTTGTGTTTTAGAATATACCAGATATATGCCTACCTCGGGGCCTGTGTCCTGGAAAGTACCTCTTCATGGAGTGTGCCTCAGATGAAGGCCTTATGATCATTTCCTTCATTTTTTCTAGCTTTTGCTAAAATGTCAGCTTAGCTACCACCACATTGGAATTACAACCACTCTTCCAAGTTTCTCTGCATTATGAAACAGTATTTGTCACCCACTAAAATGTGACATACTTTTCACTTTATTAAATTCTTGCTTGCTGTTTGTACTCCCATCACACACACACACACACACACACACACAAATATCATTTTACAAGGGCAATGAATAAAATAACTTTTGTGTACTGATGTAGTCTCAGAGACCAGAATAGTGTCTGGAATAGTACGTGCACCACAATTCTGGATAAATATATTAAACATTAAAATATAGACCTAAGAAGAAGACAAAAACAGAAGAAAAATCTCATAACAATACAACCATTGCAAAATATTAGATTATCTGTTCTGGAGGAACAAATAATATAACATACCTTGCTCCCATTCGAAAAGTTGAGAAACTGAAAATATTGGGACCTTTATTTTATTTCATTGCTTTTTGAGAATGTTTAGTTGCTCCACTAATCTCCTGAGTGAATGTTTTCTGAAAGCTTGTTAGAAAGGCAGAATTTTGTTTCCACTGCATACTTACTAAATCAGAAATTACATATTAACACCCATGATTTGTATGCATCTTGAAGTTTGAAAAGCACTAACCTCAATCAATCAAAGTTTCAAAGTTGAAAAGCAAAAGTGTAACCTAATAATGCAACCCTTTTAATAGTGGTTTGCAAGTGGACAGTGGAAGCAGGCTATTCTGGGCATAACCAATTATTTAGAACTTACACTACCACCCCTTCCAAGTTATTTGAAGGAAGGAGCAGGATTTTATCATTGGCATTGTTTAGAACTGTTAACATGCTAAAAATAAAAACTGATTTTAATTAGCTTTATTTTTTTCGAATTCTCAATATGCACTCTCTTCCTTTAATGCTTGCACCTATAGTAGACCACTCCCACTGCTCTACTCTTGGTATGTCATGGCTTATGGAATATTTTGTTGTTGTTGCTGTTGTAAATGTTTTTCTTATGTGATACTATTTTCCACACATGTAAAATTTTTTCAATGTGGATGAATAGTGGCCATTATAGTACACACTATCTTCCCGACATAATCCGGTATCATACAAAGAATGGTGAGCAAGTCTGGAAAATGCAGGGTACATTTCCAGATCTCCTTGCTTTCACCTAAATGTTCATAAAACTGATGCCATAATAGTGTCAATTTCCAAGTCCATCATGGGTGATTGAGTAGCGGCAAGCAAAAAAATTAGAGAGGTCAATTTGCATGTTATTTGCAACTAAGACCTTTGCTTGGCATCTCTAGCAACTCCCCCAGTTTACCCAGGTGTACATGTACAATAGGAAAGGGTAAGTGGAGGAAGCAAAGAGTGATGATAACTCTCACCTGATTTGCCTGTTTCATCAAGCCTCCATGATTATGGTGTTTTGTTGTTGTTATTAACAAAGAAGATGGAAACAGCTGTTTTGAAACATTTAAAAACTGCCTCCACCCTTGACAAACAACATAGATTTCCAAGGCATTTTTTATGCCATGTAAAAAGATTTTTTGAAATTAGAAAAAAAAAGTTAATTTTACTCAGTTCTTTTTTAGTATGCATGCATTTTCAGCCACTCACATTTTCTTTATAAATCAAGTAGAGCAAATTTATTGCTTGTGGAGAGTAAAATGAATAGCATTTTCAAGAATATGAATAAAGCAGCCAGTGTGCATGCTTTCAACCCAGCTTGATCAGCGCTTTCCAGCTCTGGCTGCAAAGAGTAGGTGCTGAGTTTTAGAGGAAAGCCTCCTCAAATGAACCCTACTCCAGGAGAAGTTATCATGGACAAAACGCCAGTTCTGTCTCCTCCATCTCTGTCATTTATCTCTCCTCAAGTCTCTCCATCATAGCATTACATTGTACCATGAGATACATTTGAGATAGAATTATAGATGTGGGCTAGTCATCTGTGCATTTAGCACCATATCCATCACAAAGAATTTATGTGTTGCATTTGTCTTATTGCAAGGAGGCTTCTTCGGCCTTCTCTTATCTCACTCTGCATTTTATAATTGAAAAAAAGAGCCTCATCGACATGCTACTAACAAACAGTAGTGGGGTGAATAAAATGGTATTGCCAAGTAGTAACCCGTCTCTTTAGTTGATCTAACAAAGCCAACAAAAGAAACATGAGAATGTATAATTAATTTCCAATTTACATTTCAGTAATCAATGGATAATAGTGCCTAAAATGTGAAGAATTTTGTTGATGATTATCCATATAATTATTAGAGGCCTGCACTTGCAGAACAATTAGGGGTGAGACACTTTTCAAATAGTAGATGATTTTGTGCCAGATGACACTTGTTTAGGGCTAGTCCAGGTTAGGGTTGGTTTTCCTGGAAAGGTTAGTGGAAAAGCTGTTTTGTGAAACTGAACAGATGACTTCCAGTTATGGCAACTCTGAATAATTTTATGACTTGAAAAATAATTTTAAACAAATGATAGATCATGAAATCTTGTTTACAATCAAGAAAATATTGAAGGATGTAATCTGATAATTTTATGTACTTGTTAAGTGTGATGAGTGAATTAACTAATAAATGTTTTATTATAAATATTTCCTCTAAAAACAGTAATATGTGGGTTTTCCCTGAACAATATATTATAAACCCAAGCTTATATCATAAACTCTTCTGCCCACTCTTTTATGCCACATGTAGAATTAGAACCAAGTAAAAACACATGAGGCACATGGGGCACAGCAGTATCCCTGTGTTTGTTAGAGAGTCAGTAAACTTTTTTTTTTTTTTTTTTTTTTTTTTTGTCCCTGGAGTTCACAATCTAGTGAAGTAAATAAGACACATGCTAAAATGTAACAAAAAGCACAATGGCTGTTTATGATTGCATTGGTCTGATTGCAGATAATAAATGCAATAGTGTTTAGAATTACAAAGTAATTCCATTAAAGAAGATATGAAAGCTTCAGTCATACACGTAGAGGAAAACACGCAGATATCCTTGGAATCACAGAAAGTTTGCACTTAAAGGACTTTAGACCTACAGTCTGAGACCAATATTTGTAGAAAGATAAGCAAAAACAGAAAGTAGCATAAGGCTTAAAGGTCTTCCTTCCATGTTTCCCTTCTCTTAAGGAAATGCTACTTCTGTTATGATATCTGGCTAGTGCGAGGGACATTTGTGATTTTGCCTTCAGCTGTTTCCTCAGTGGCCTTTACTGACATTTCATTTCCTCTAAAATTCCCACTAAATCAGTCTTTTGAGTAACATTTGGCTCATAAGATACACACATTTGGTCTTGAAGGAAAGCTTTCTTGGACTTCACAGCTGAGTTTACACCTCTAGGAGGACTCTTGTGGAATGTGAGTGAATGTAACAGGGAAAGCAAATGCTGGAATATCTGTAAAGGGTGACTGAACATATGACAGCACCATAATGTCAACAGATAAAGGCAGTGGGGCATTTTATATAAACTATGAATGGTACAACATATATTCACTGCCTATCTTGCATGTTTATTCAACCGTAATTGAACAAATATTACTGAGGGCCAGCGATGTGCAAGACACTATTCTAGACTTTAGAGATAAGCTGTGGAAGAAACAGTCAAAGCCTCTGCTTAGTGGGGCTTACATTCTAGTTGGAAAGGCAGAGAATAAAACAAACAAAAAAATAAATCCGCTCTAAGCCAGATGATAATAAATTGTTAGAATAAAATTACAGCAAGATAGGAATAAGAGACAGACATGAGTGTGATGTGATATATAGGGTTTTCAGGAAAGTTTTCCTGGTAAGGCAACACGTGAACAGATCCTGAATGAGTGATGAAGAAAAATATATCAAAAAATGGGGGAAACTTACTCTAGGCAGTGGGGAAAGCCAGTATTGTGGCCACAAGTGAGGCAGGAGTGAGTTTGGCATGTTTGAAAAAGAATGAGAGAGCCAATGTGACTGGATGGGGTGAGGTGAGAAAAAGGGGCAGGAGATGAGATCAGAAAGAAGCAATAGAATGGGCAAAAATCAGATTAATGGAATTTCAGAACAGCTTCACTTGACTCCAACTCTGCTGGAATAATTCATTAAAGATCTACTCCATACTAGCCGAGAGGAATACAGGATTAAGTGTGCAAATGCCTCTGCCTTCCTAGGGTTCACAGTATTAAGAGTGAGACAAACAAGAACAAAATTGGAATATAGTATGATATCTTTTCTTCTAGGTACAAGCTCAGATTGCAAGGGCACACTTAGAAGAATGTATATAAATTTTCCTGGTGCAATCATGGAAGGCTAATTAAAGCACATGACACATAGGCTGAGCTCTGTAGGACAAATTAGAGTTTGTGAGTTGACCAGTGAGATGAAAATTATGCCAGGCTGCCTGAATGATTTATTCAAAATTACAAAGGCATACGCAGGCATTGCAAATTGAACTTGAGAGGTGTAGTGGAAAAGCAAAAAGCACTGGAGCCAGACAACAGTTTGAATGTTATCTCTAAAACAGAGAACGTTATTTAAACTCCCTTTAGAAAGAGATTTTTAATACTGCCTACCCTGTAGAATCATTGTGATGTTTGGTGATGCTAAATATAAAGTGCCTGGTTTCTATTCCATGAACAGTAAATCCTAATTATTGTTTTCATATGCAAAGCTCTCATCTTGAAGATAGATATAGGGTTGGTTTCATTATTTTATTCTCAGGCTTTGTTCAGAATCTGAAACAGAGTTGGTGCTCCATGAATATTTAGTATATAATGAATGAACTGGCATAGTTACTGATTCCTTTAAGTTGCAATAATCCAGGTGATGGAGGCTAAAGAACCATATTAAGACAATGGTAGTGGAAATAGGAAAAAGGAGAGATAATTCAGAGATATCTAAGTGATATAAGTAAGATAATTTGTTGCTAGTTGGATATGAGGGAGAAGAAAAAGTCAGGGATAACTTCAAGGTTGACAACTGAGTAACAGGAAGAATTTTGGTGACAGTCACTAAAATAGGATAATCAGGAGGACTAGGAGCTGGCTTCAGTTGTACAGGAAGAGAAAAAAATGAGGCCAAGTTGATTTGATAATCTTGAGATATCTACAGTCCATGGAGGTGGAAAAGGGAAAAGCCTGTGGGCAATCAGAAATAAAGTGTGTTACTCAGAAAATAGATACACTGGCATTAATTGAAGCCTTTTTATGGATGAAATTTGGAAGATAGATTATTACAGAAGTGGATGAAGAGGGACAAGAATGTGTTCCAGATAATATTGGTATTTAAGAGGCAAGCATAAAGAAAACAAATCCCTTGAAAAAAATTTCATGACTTCACAGAGAATTTAGAGAATCGTGAGAGACTGGAATTGTTTTATAACTTACTTTTTTCATGCATTTATAGATAAATAGTGCAAAGCATAGTTTGTTATAACTTGAGTATTCTCTCATTGAACTCTCTAACTTAAATCACCTTAATGCCACATACTCTAAGAGCTCATAAGGGTGTATGAGAAATGAGACATGATCAATGATAGTAAGATTCATAACTCAGAAGACAAAGCTCTATTTGATTTCTATGATTTAAACATTATGTTTCTATGATTTAAACATTTATCCCATTTTCATATTGGGCATTCAACTTAATGTTATTTCATAGGTAATGAGCAGACAACTCAGATAAGTGATATTATTGAAGGAAACTTTTCCTGGTAGGTACCATTTATATTACCTGCTCATTTTCAACCCTTTATTCAGTTAGGTAAGATTAAAGGTTTCTATTATGTTCTCATTAAGCTTGAAGACATTATTTGATACTAATCCAGATAAGGCAGTCATTAACACTTAAAAAAAGTTGGAAGATCTGTAGCCAAAATGCCAACTTTTTTGTCATAGCATTCATTCAGTAATTGTGCCTGAACATTTCTTCAGTTGCTTAAAAACAGTTTTTATTTTCAAAATGCATATACTCCTATATTATTTTAGTTGATTATAATTTGGTGTTTCAGTGAATTGGGACTAAAATTCATTAAACTGTATTGTTTCACTGTAAAGAGTAGCTACTATAGGAGTGTTAGCAGACATTCCATATTCATTTGAAAAGTACAATGCTGAAATTATCATAACAATGTGATACCAATATTTCTAAGCATGATTTTTACAAAAGCATGGTCTGGAAAAGCTTAGATATCAGTGAAAGCAAATGTAAGCATCCCGGTGCAAGGCCTTCATTACTGACCTCACATTCGTTTTGACATCAGAGTTAATTTGTCATAAATTGCTGACAAAATGAAATCAAGAATCCTCTACCAAGTGAACAAAGGTTCCTTGTTTTTTTCTATCGAAAAACAAGATTTCCCAATTATTATGAAGTGTAATTTTTCTAGATATGACTTATGTATGCTAATTACAAATGAACACATACAAGCAAAAACAGATTTTGTTTGGCCAAAAATTGAGAAGAAACAAAATTAAGCTGATCGGTAGTAAAAACAGAAGGTAACATAAATGAAGAATGGGAAAACAGATAAATAAGCTGGAAGTTAGTTTGGGGTTGTGAGTTGTGACTTAAGAAACATTTTGAAACTGACTTCATTAATAGGAGGTGGAAAAGAAAATTACACACTGAATTAGTTAAACATTTCAAAGTAATTTCTTTCATGAGGGATATTTCAAATTAAAAACTACATATTTGTCATTAATCTTTGTTAGAGAAATGGGATTGATGAGTCTTACAATGTAAAGGGAAGGAAAATGTTTAGTATTTTTCCTGAAGATAATGGAACTTATAGTAAGTACAGAGTAAAGAAGCAAATCTGGAACTTATAGTAAGTACAGAGTGAAGCTCTACCCTGAGAGTATTTTGCAGCTTCACTCTACAAAAAGCTGCAGTCACAGCAAAGAAGGCATGAGATGCTAAAATGCTGAAATAAAAACATGCTTTCTTTCAGGCCAGAGGGCTCAGAGAGAAGAGCCTGGAACAAATTAGGGGACCCACAGCCTTTTATGGTTCATGTTTTCATCTTTTCTATGAGACACTATTACCTACCCAATTTCACATGGTTTTTATTTCCTCTTTTTTTCCCTAGGAAACTTATACTTTTTAAATTTAGGACTATGAATATACATACACACATGCACATATATACATACATATGAATACATATATTGTATATATACATACACATACATACATATATAAATATATAAAATGTCTAAGAATCTAAAATACCTTAAAAACAAATCAAAATTTGATGATTATAAATGCCTGACTGATATTTCTTTTCTTTCTTTTTTTTTTTTTTTTTTTTTTTTTTTGGAGACATAACCTTGCTGTCACCCAGGCAGGAGTGAAGTGGTTTGATCTCCACTCTCTGCAACCTCCACCTCCTGGGCTCAGGGGATCCTCATGCCTCAGCCTCCCAACTAGCTGCTATTGTTATTATAGGCATGTGCCAACACACCTGGCTAATTTTTGTATTTTTTTAGTAGAGACGAGGTTTTGCCATGTTTGCCAGGCTGGTTTCAAATTCCTGGCCTCAAGTAATCTGCCTGTCTTGGCCTCCCATTTCTGCGATTACAGATGTGAGCCACTGCACCCAGCCAATATTTCTTAAAACTCTCAATGTCATCACAAATAAGGAAAGTCTGAGAATATGTCACAGGCCAGAGGAGCATAAGGGAAAATAATATCTAAATGACATTTGGTATCCTGGATGACATTCTGGAACACACACAAAAAATAGGTAAAAACAAAGAATCTGAATGTAACTTTAATTAATATTAATGTATCAATATTAGTTTATTAGTTTCAAATAATATATCATACTAAATTAAGATATCAATAATAGGAGAAACTAGATGTAGAGTATATGAAACTGCATTATCGCCACTATTTCTCTATAAATTTCAAACTATTCTAAGAAATAAAGTTTATTACAAAAATTAAAGAAGTCATCAACAGCCAATCATAATATAAAATTTCACATATATTTCTCAATAATTGTTAGAAAAACTAGACAAAAATCAAGACTTCTAGTATTTAAATTATTTCCAAACCTCATGACATAATTGATATTTTCAAAATTATAATCCACCAACTGCAAAATGAAGTTTGTTTTTCAGATGCACATAGTTTATTTACCAAGATAGACTATATTGTAGACCATAATAAAGGTCTCGATAAATTTTAAAAAGACCCAAATCATGCAGAGTATGTTCTCTGAACACAGTATAATTAAATTTGAAATAAATGTCATGTATCTAGGAACATTCAAATTTTATACAAATAATATACTTCTAAATAATCACAAAGGTAAAATAAAAAAGGCAATATAAATCATTGTGACATTGAGTTTGGTGTCTGTCAGCAAGATGGCAAATAGTTTTTCTGCTCATATTCCCTCCATAGCAACAATAATTTGGCAGTGATTCATGGAAAATTTTTCTTCATGGGAACTTTGGAATCCAGTTATAACTTATGAAAGCCCAGTAGAGCCCAAGACCAGGAAGGACCATTTTGAGAACACAGGCCCATGCCTTAGTGGCAGCCTTACTAATTATGGCCCCAGCTACAAACCCTGAAACAGCCCTGTCTTAGAGCAGACTCAGCGAAAGCCCCATTTGGCCTTGGTCCTGCTACCAGCACTATCTGCCAGTGAATGCAGGAGTAATATCCACTAATGCTCCTATAGGCAGATCTGCTAGCGTTGATCTGACGGCAGATCTTAAAGAGGCCCTGTAACCTGGATCTAGACCTTCCCAGCAGTCCTGCCTGACCAAGAACCTGATGGGAACATATCCATCCATGCCCCTAAAGACAGACCCACTGACTCTGGTCCAACTTTGTATCTTGACATGATCCTATAATCAGGCTCCAGCCCCTCTCAGCCATAGCTGGGGAGTGGTCCTGCCTCCCTAGGGACTCGGAGGGAGGCATACCCATCAGTACTACCATATGCATCCCTACAGACCTAGGTGGGCCTGAAAGCAGCCCTGTGGTTCAATTCAGGACTGCTCAGCTATGATCCAAGGCAGGTCCTGCCTGCTTACACACACACACCTAGTGATCTGATGGGAACCTTCTCAGGGACACAGCAGGTACCACACCTATTTGTACACCTCGTAACAGGCTCACCATTTGCAGACCTCACTGTAGATCCTGAAGTAGACCCTTCTGTCAGTGCCAACTCTACTGATCCAGGTCCTATAGGCATCCAGATAGGACTTATGACCACTTTAGCCTCTGGTAACAGGCTCCTCAACTGTAAACCCCACTGCAGAACCAGCAACAGCCACATAATATGGCTTTCATTTCATTCAATTGTAATATTAGAAGCAATCCTATCAATTCACGTATTCAGCAGGAGATGGTATATACATGCAAAAACTATTCTATAGAGACTGGAAGAAGTATTATCTCTTCAAATGCAGAGACAACAATACAAGACTGCATAGATTACAATGAATCAGGCAAACATTACACCACCAAAGGAAACTAAGAAAACTTCAGCAATCAAATCTGGACAACTAGAGATCAATGAATTGTCTGACAAGGAATTAAAATAAAATAATAAAGGTCTCAATAAATTTTAAAAAGACCCAAAACATAGTATGTTCTTTCAACACAGTATTATTAAAATTGAAATAAGTATCATATATCTAGGAATATTCCAAATTTATATAAATTTAATAATACACTTCTAAATAATCACTTCTAAAATAAATAGTACCCTTCCAAAAATAAATTAAAATTTCATTACTAAGTGAAATTAGAGAAACAATGTACAAAAAAATAGAAGTTTAATAAAGAAACAGAAATGATAATAAAGAACCAAACAGAAATTTCAGAGCAGAAGAATGCACTAAACGAACCAAAAAGCTTAATAGAGAGCTTCAGCAGCAGACAGTCATGCAGAAGAATCAGCGAACTCAAAGACAGGTCATTTGAAATTAGCCAGTTAGACAAATAGAAAGAAAAAAGAAATAAAAAGAGTAAAGAGAGATTACAGGACATATGGAATACCATCAAAAGAACAGATACACACATTATGGGGTTTTCAGCAGTAGAAAAAAACAAAGAGGAGGAAAGCTTGCTTAAAGAATAATGGCTGACATCCTGGCTAACACGGTGAAACCTCGTCTCTACTAAAAATACAAAAAATTAGCCGGGCGTGTTGGCGGGCGCCTGTAGTCCCAGCTACTTGGGAGGCTGAGGCAGGAGAATGGCGTGAACCCGGGAGGCGGAGCTTGCAGTGAGCCGAGATCGTGCCACTGCACTCCAGCCTGGGGGACAGAGCAAGACTCCGTCTCAAAAAAAAAAAAAAAAAGAATAATGGCTGAACACTTCCCAAATCTTGCAAGAGATATGGATATCCAGATTCATGAAGATCAAAGGATATCAAATAAAATCACCCCAAAGATTACTCCAAAGTGCAATATAATCAAAATTCAAAATCAAAGAAAGAGAATTTGGAAAGCAGCAAGTGATAAGCAACTCAGCACATCCAAGGAAAGACTATCAGAAGACACTGTGCAAGCCAGGAGTGAGTGGGATGATATATTCATAGTGGTGGAAAAAAAAAAAAAACTATTTCAAACCAGAATACTATTACCAGCAAAATCGCCCTTCAGAAATGTAGATAAATAGAAGTTGAGAAAGTTCATCACCAGTAGACCTGCCATATAAGAAATGAAGAAGAGAGGGAGGCCGAAGCGGGCGGATCACAAGGTCAGGAGATCGAGACCATCCTGGTTAACATGGTGAAACCCCGTCTCTAGTAAAAATACAAAAAATTAGCTGGGCGCGGTGGCGGGCGCCTGTAGTCCCAGCTACTCGGGGGCTGAGGCAGGAGAATGGCGTGAACCCGGGAGGCAGAGCTTGCAGTGAGCCAAGATTGCGCCTCTGCACTCCGGCCCGGGCGAAAGAGTGAGGCTCCGTCTCAAAAAAAAAAAAAAAAAAGAAATGAAGAAGAGAGTTCATCAAATTGAAACAAAAGGATGTTAAGTAATGTGAAATTTGAAAATACAAAAATTTCTGGTGAAAGTAAATATAAAATCAAATTCAGAATACTCTAATACAGTAATGATCATATGTAAATCACTTTTAATTATACTATAAAAGTTTAAGGACAAAGGTATTAAAATATAGCTACAGTAATTTGTTAACAAATATACAATATAAAATATGTAAAATGTGACAGCAATGACCTAAAATGTGGGGAGGGGTGAAAGTGTAGCGTTTTCAAACGGTATTTATTGTATTAGCCTAAAATTGACTGTTAAAACTATAAAATGTTTAATGTAAGCCTTTTGCAACATATGCAAAACAACAAATGTGATACACCAAATTAATAGAATGCAGAATAAAAACCACAAGATCATCTCATTAGATTCATAAAAAGCATTTCATGAAATTCAGCCTCCTTTCATAATAAACACTCTCTCAGTAAATTAGATATAGAAGGAAGGTGCTAACCTCCCCCCGACAAAAAAAGAAAAAACACTAGTAGTAGATATACAGAAGATAAAGAGATAGACGTCAAAATATACCACTAAAAAGTCAGTAAATAACAAACATAGACAGCAAGGGAGGAAGAAATGAGAAAATGAATTACAAATAATAAATAAAATAGAAAACAATGAATAAAATGACAATACCTTTCCCTTACCTATCTTAATGATATCTTACAAATACCAATGTCTTACCTATCCATAATTACTTTATTTTTTTTTTTTTATTATACTTTAGGGTTTTAGGGTACATGTGCACAATGTGCAGATTTGTTACATATGTATCCATGTGCCATGTTGATTTCCTGCACCCATTAACTCGTCATTTAGCATTAGGTGTATCTCCTAATGCTGTCCCTCCCCCCTCCCCCCACCCCACAACAGTCCCCGGAGTGTGATGTTCCCCTTCCTGTGTCCATGAGTTCTCATTGTTCAATTCCCACCTATGAGTGAGAACATGCGGTGTTTGGTTTTTTGTCCTTGCGATAGTTTACTGAGAATGATGTTTTCCAGTTTCATCCATGTCCCTACAAAGGACACGAACTCATCATTTTTTATGGCTGCATAGTATTCCATGGTGTATATGTGCCACATTTTCTTAATCCAGTCTATCGTTGTTGGACATTTGGGTTGGTTCCAACTCTTTGCTATTGTGAATAGTGCCGCAATAAACATACGTGTGCATGTGTCTTTATAGCAACATGATTTATAGTCCTTTGGGTATATACCCAGTAATGGGATGGCTGGGTCAAATGGTATTTCTAGTTCGAGATCCCTGAGGAATCGCCACACTGACTTTCACAATGGTTGAACTAGTTTACAGTCCCACCAACAGTGTAAAAGTGTTCCTATTTCTCCACATCCTCTCCAGCACCTGTTGTTTCCAGATTTTTTAATGATGGCCATTCTAACTGGTGTGAGATGGTATCTCACTGTGGTTTTGATTTGCATTTCTCTGATGGCCAGTGATGATGAGCATTTCTTCATGTGTTTTTTGGCTGCATAAATGTCTTCTTTTGAGAAGTGTCTGTTCATGTCCTCTGCCCACTTTTTGATGGGGTTGGTTGTTTTTTTCTTGTAAATTTGTTTGAGTTCGTTGTAGATTCTGGATATTAGCCCTTTGTCAGATGAGTAGGTTGCAAAAATTTTCTCCCATTCTGTAGGTTGTCTGTTCACTCTGATGATAGTTTCTTTTGCTGTGCAGAAGCTCTTTAGTTTAATGAGATCTCATTTGTCGATTTTGGCTTTTGTTGCCATTGCTTTTGGTGTTTTAGACATGAAGTCCTTGCCCACGCCTATGTCCTGAATGGTATTGCCCAGGTTTTCTTGTAGGATTTTAATGGTTTTAGGTCTAACATATAAGTCTTTAATCCATCTTGAATTAATTTTTGTATAAGGTGTAAGGAAGGGATCCAGTTGCAGCTTTCTACATATGGCTAGCCAGTTTTCCCAGCACCATTTATTAAATAGGGAATCCTTTCCCCATTTCTTGTTTTTATCAGGTTTGTCAAAGATCAGATAGTTGTAGCTATGCGGCATCATTTCTGAGGGCTCTGTTCTGTTCCATTGATCTATGTCTCTGTTGTGGTACCAGTACCATGCTGTATTGGCTACTGTAGCCTTGTAGTATAGTTTAAAGTCAGGTAGCGTGATGCCTCCAGCTTTGTTCTTTTGGCTTAGGATTGACTTGGTGATGCGGGCTGTTTTTTGGTTCCATATGAACTTTAAAGTAGTTTTTTCCAATTCTGTGAAGAAAGTCACTGGTAGCTTGATGGGGATGGCATTGAATCTATAAATTACCTTGGGCAGTATGGCCATTTTCACGATATTGATTCTTCCAACCCATGAGCATGGAATGTTCTTCCATTTGTTTGTATCCTCTTTTATTTCATTGAGCAGTGGTTTGTAGTTCTCCTTGAAGAGGTCCTTCACATCCCTTGTAAGTTGGATTCCTAGGTATTTTATTCTCTTTGAAGCAATTGTGAATGGGAGTTCACTCATGATTTGGCTCTCTGTTTGTCTGTGATTGGTGTACAAGAATGCTTGTGATTTTTGTACATTAATTTTGTATCCTGAGACTTTGCTGAAGTTGCTAATCAGCTTAAGGAGATTTTGGGCTGAGACAATGGGGTTTTCTAGATATACAATCATATCATCTGCAAACAGGGACAATTTGACTTCCTCTTTTCCTAATTGAATACCCTTTATTTCCTTCTCCTGCCTGATTGCTCTGGCCAGAACTTCCAGCACTATGTTGAATAGGAGAGGTGAGAGAGGGCATCCCTGCCTTGTGCCAGTTTTCAGAGGGAATGCTTCCAGTTTTTGCCCATTCAGTATGATATTGGCTGTGGGTTTGTCATAGATAGCTCTTATTATTTTGAGATATGTCCCATCAATACCTAATTTATTGAGAGTTTTTAGCATGAAGGGTTGTTGAATTTTGTCAAAGGCCTTTTCTGCATCTATTGAGATAATCATGTGGTTTTTGTGTTTGGTTCTGTTTATATGCTGGATTACATTTATTGATTTGCGTATGTTGAACCAGCCTTGCATCCCAGGGATGAAGCCCACTTCATCATGGTGGATAAGCTTTTTGATGTGCTGCTGGATTCGGTTTGCCAGTATTTTATTGAGGATTTTTGCATCAATGTTCATCAAGGATATTGGTCTGAAATTCTCTTTTTTGGTTATGTCTCTGCCAGGTTTTGGTATCAGGATGATGCTGGCTTCGTAAAATGTGTTAGGGAGGATTCCCTCTTTTTCTATCGATTGGAATAGTTTCAGAAGGAATGGTACCAGTTCCTCCTTGTACCTCTGGTAGAATTCAGCTGTGAATCCATCAGGTCCTGGACTCTTTTTGGTTGGTAAGCTATTGATTATTGCCACAATCTCAGAACCTGTTATTGGTCTATTCAGAGATTCAACTTCTTCCTGGTTTAGTCTTGGGAGGGTGTATTTGTCGAGGAATTTATCCATTTCTTCTAGATCCTCTAGTTTATTTGCATAGAGGTGTTTGTAGTATTCTCTGATGGTAGATTGTATTTCTGTGGGATCGGTGGTGATATCCCCTTTTTCATTTTTTATTGCATCTATTTGATTCTTCTCTCTTTTCTTCTTTATTAGTCTTGCTAGCGGTCCATCAATTTTGTTGATCGTTTCAAAAAACCAGCTCCTGGATTCATTAATTTTTTGAAGGGTTTTTTGTGTGTCTATTTCCTTCAGTTCTGCTCTGATTTTAGTTATTTCTAGCCTTCTGCTAGCTTCTGAATGTGTTTGCTCTTGCTTTTCTAGTTCTTTTAATTGTGATGTTAGGGTGTCAATTTTGGATCTTTCCTGCTTTCTCTTGTGGGCATTTAGTGCTATAAATTTCCCTCTACACACTGCTTTGAACGTGTCCCAGAGATTCTGGTATGTTGTGTCTTTGTTCTCATTGGTTTCAAAGAACATCTTTATTTCTACCTTCATTTCATTATGAACCCAATAGTCATTCAGGAGCAGGTTGTTCAGGTTCCATGTAGTTGAGCGGATTTGAGTGAGTTTCTTAATCCTGAGTTCTAGTTTGATTGCACTGTGGTCTGAGAGACAGTTTATTATAATTTCTGTTCTTTTACATTTGCTGAGGAGAGCTTTACTTCCAACTATGTGGTCAATTTTGGAATAGGTGTGGTGTGGTGCTGAAAAAAATGTATATTCTGTTGACTTGGGGTGGAGAGTTCTGTAGATGTCTATTAGGTCCACTTTATGTAGAGCTGAGTTCAATTCCTGGATATCCTTGTTAACTTTCTGTCTCGTTGATCTGTCTAATGCTGACAGTGGGGTGTTAAAATCTCCCATTATTATTGTATGGGAGTTTAAGTCCCTTTGTAGGTCACTGAGGACTTGCTTTATGAATCTGGGTGCTCCTGTGTTGGGTGCATATATATTTAGGATAGTTAGCTCTTCTTGTTGAATTGATCGCTTTACCATTATATAATGGCCTTCTTTGTCTCTTTTGATCTTTGTTGGTTTAAAGTCTATTTTATCAGAGACTAGGATTGCAACCCCTGCCTTTTTTTGTTTTCCAGTTGCTTGATAGATCTTCCTCCATCCCTTTATTTTGAGTCTATGTGTGTCTCTGCACGTGAGATGGGTTTCCTGAGTACAGCACACTGATGGGTCCTGACTCCTTATCCAGTTTGCCAGTCTGTGTCTTTTGATTGGAGCATTTAGCCCATTTACATTTAACGTTAATATTGTTATGTGTGAATCTGATCCTGTCATGATGATGTTAGTTGGTTATTTTGCTCATTAGATGCTATAGTTTCTTCCTAGCCTTGATGGTCTTTACAGTTTGGCATGTTTTTGCAGTGGCTGGTACCGGTTGTTCCTTTCCATGTTTAGTGCTTCCTTCAGGAGCTCTTTTAGGGCAGGCCTGGTGGTGACAAAATCACTCAGCGTTTGCTTGTCTGTAAAGTATTTTATTTCTCCTTCACTTATGAAGCTTAGTTTGGCGGGATAGGAAATTCTGGGTTGAAAATTCTTTTCTGTAAGAATGTTGAATATCGGCCCCCACTCTCTTCTGGCTTGTAGAGTTTCTGCTGAGAGATCAGCTGTTAGTCTGATGGGCTTCCCTTTGTGGGTAACCTGACCTTTCTCTCTGGCTGCCCTTAACATTTTTTCCTTCATTTCAACTTTGGTGAATCTGACAATTATGTGTCTTGGAGTTGCCCTTCTCGAGGAGTATCTTTGTGGCGTTCTCTGTATTTCCTGAATCTGAATGCTGGCCTGCCTTGCTAGATTGGGGAAGTTCTCCTGGATAATATCTTGCAGAGTGTTTTCCAACTTGGTTCCATTCTCCCCATCATTTTCAGGTACACCAATCAGACGTAGGTTTGGTCTTTTCACATAGTCCCAAATTTCTTGGAGGCTTTGTTCATTTCTTTTTATTCTTTTTTCTCTAAACTTCCCTTCTCACTTCATTTCATTCATTTCATCTTCCATCAGCAATACCCTTTCTTCCAGTTGATCGCATCTGCTACTGAGGCTTCTGCAATCTTCGCGTAGTTCTCGAAACTTGGCTTTCAGCTCCATCAGCTCCTTGAAGCCCTTCTCTCCATTGGTTATTCTAGTTATCCATTCTTCTAATTTTTTTTCAAAGTTTTTAACTTCTTTGCTATTGTTTTGAATTTCCTCTCGTAGCTCAGAGTAGTTTGATCGTCTGAAGCCTTCTTCTCTCAACTCATCAAAGTCATCCTCCATCCAGCTTTGTTCCGTTGCTGGTGAGGAACTGCGTTCCTTTGGAGGAGGAGAGGTGCTCTGTTTTTTAGAGTTTCCAGTTTTTTTGGTCTGTTTTTTCCCCATCTTTGTGGTTTTATCTACTTTTTGTCTTTGATGATGGTGATGTACAGATGGATTTTTGGTGTGGATGTCCTTTCTGTTTGTTAGTTTTCCTTCTACCAGACAGGACCCTCAGCTGCAGGTCTGTTGGAGTTTACTAGAGGTCCACTCCAGACCCTGTTTGGCTGGGTGTCAGCAGCGGTGGCTGCAGAACAGCGGATTTTCGTGAGACCACAAATTCAGCTGTCTGATAGTTCCTCTGAAAGTTTTGTCTCAGAGGAGTACCCGGTTGAATGAGGTGTCAGTCTGTCCATACTGGGGGGTTGCCTCCCAGTTAGGCTGCTCAGGGGTGAGGGACCCACTTTAGGAGGCAGTCTGTCCGTTCTCAGATCTCCAGCTGCGTGCTGGGAGAACCACTACTCTCTTCAAAGCTGTCAGTCAGACAGGGACATTTAAGTCTGTGGAGGTTCTTGCTGGGTTTTTGTTTGTCTGTGTCCTGCCCCCAGAGGTGGAGCCTACAGAGGCAGGCAGGCCTCCTTGAGCTGTGGTGGGCTCCACCCAGTTCGAGCTTCCTGGCTGCTTTGTTTACCTAAGCAATCCTGGGCAATGGCGGGCGCCCCTCCCCCAGGCTCGCTGCCGCCTTGCAGCTTGATCTCAGACTGCTGTGCTAGCAATCAGCAAGACTCCCTGGGCTTAGGACCCTCCGAGCCAGGTGCGGGACACAATCTCCTAGTGTGCCGTTTTCCAGGCCCGTTGAAAAAGCGCAGTATTAGGATGGGACTGACCCGATATTCCAGGTGCCATCTGTTTCCCCTTTCTTTGACTAGGAAAGGGAACTCCCTGACCCCTTGGGCTTCCCGAGTGAGGCAATGCCTCGCCCTGCTTCGGCTCGCTCACAGTGCGCTTCACCGACTGTCCTGCACCCACTGTTAGGTACTCCCTAGTGAAATGAAACCGGTACCTCAAGCAGAAATGCAGAAATCACCAGTCTTCTGTGTCGCTGGGGCTGGGAGCTGGAGACCGGAGCTGTTCCTATTCCGCCATCTTGGCTCCCGACCAATTACTTTAAATATAATGAATTAAACTGTCCAACCAAAAGATATAAAGTGGCAGAATAAATAAACAAGATCCAACAATATGCTGCCTACCAGAAGCTCACTTTAGCTTTAAGAACACACACAGTTTAAAAAGAGAAGAGATGGAAAAAGACAGTCCATGCGAATGGTAACCAAAGAGAGCAGGAGTGGCTATACTTATAATATCAGACTAAATGGGCTTTTAGTCAAAATGTGTCACAAGAGACAAAAAAGGTCACTATATAAAAATGAAATGATCAATTCATAAAAAGGATATCATAATTGTGTGTGTGTGTATATATATGTATATATGTGTATATATGTATATATGTGTATATATGTATATATGTGTATATATGTATATATATGTGTATATATGTATATATGTGTATATATGTATATATGTGTATATATGTATATATATATGTGTATATATGTATATATGTGTATATATGTATATATGTGTATATATGTATATATGTGTATATATGTATATATGTGTATTTATGTATATATATGTATGTGTATATATGTATATATGTATATATATGTGTATATATGTGTATGTATATATATGTATATATGTATATATATGTGTATGTATATATATGTATATATGTATATATATGTATATATATGTATATATATGTGTGTGTATATATATGTATATATATGTGTATATATATACACGCACCCAATATGGGAGCAACCAAATATACAAAGCAAATATTAACAAAACTGAAGGAAGAAATACACAGCAATGTAATAATAGCAAGAGACTCAATACTCCACTTTCACCAATAGATAGAACATCCAGACTGGAAACCAATAAGTAAGCAACAGACTTGAACAATACGGATCAAATGGATTTAACAGACATATAGAGAACATTCCATCCCGTAGCAGCAGAAAAGACATCCTTTTCATGCACACACAGAACATTCCCCAGGATAGAATGTACATTTGACCACAAACAAATCGTAGCATATTTAAGAAGACTGAAATCATATTGAGTATCTTTTCCGACCACCATGTTATAACTAAAAATCGATAAGGTGATAATACCGGAAAATTCACAAAACAACACTCTCCTGAATAACTAATGAGTCAAAGAAACAACTGAAAAAGAAATAATATATTGAGACAAACAAAATTGGAAACCAATATATAAAAACTTATGGAATATTGCAAAAGCAGCTCTGTGTGGAAGTTCATGGTGATAAATGCCTCTGTTAAGAAAAAAGAAAGATCTTAACCTAATTTCACACCTCAAGGAACTATAAAAAAGATGAACAAACTAAGCTGACAGGTAGCAAAACTATGAAAATAATAACAATTAGAGTAGAAATAAAATTAAATAAAGACTAGAAAGACAATAGAAATGATCAAGAAATCATTGTTTGAAAAAATAAACAGAATAAACAAATCTTTAGTCTAAGAAAAAGATAAAGAGAACTCAAATAAATGAAAGCGCAGACATTACAATTGATACCACAGAAATACAAAGGATCATTACAGACTACTGTAAATAATTATATGTCGACAAACTGGATAAGCTAAAATAAATGGATAACTGCCTACAAGATTGAATCATGAATAAATAGAAAATGTAAACAGATCAATAATAAAGAGATTGAGGCAGTAATTAACAAATCTTCTGAAAAGAAAAGATCAGGAACCGATGGCTTCATGAGTGAATTCTAACAAATATTTAAAGATGAATTAATATCAATCCTTCTCAAACTCTTTCAAAAAACTGAAGAAGAGAGAATATTTCCAAATTCATTTTATTAGTCCAGCATTACCATTATACAAAGTCAGTTAAAGACACTACAAGAAAATAAAATTATAGGCCAATGAACAAGGATGAACATAGCAAAAATTCTAAGGAAAATACTAGCAAGCCAAATTCAATAGCACATTAAAATAATTATAACCAATTTATCGTTGGCATGTAAGGATAGTTCAACATATGCAAAACAATAAATGTGATATACCACATTAATAGAATACAGAATAAAAACCACAAGATCATCTCATTAGAGTCATAAAAAGCAATTCACAAAAATCAACCTCCTTTCATAATAAATGCTTTCTCAGTAAACTAGATATAGAAGGAAAGTACCTCAACATATTAAATGCTGCATATTACAAGCCCATAAATAAAATGCATCCAAACTGGAAAAGAAGTAAAATTATTTCTGTTAACAAATAACATGGTCCTATATGTAGACAACTGTAAGGACTCCAGCAAAAAACTATTGGAGTGAATAAATGAATTTAGCAAACTCTTAGGACACAAAATTAACATATAAAATTTAATTGTTTATATTAACTATAAACTATCTGAAAAAGTAATTAGGATAACAATTTCATTTACGATAGCATCAAAAAGAAAAAAAATACTGAGAAATAAATATAACCAAGGATGTGAAAGACCTACACCTAAAAACTAGAGCACATTGATGAAAAAAGTTAAGAGACATAAACACTTGAAAAGCTGTCTCATGTTTTGGCATTGGAAGAATTAATAATGTGAAAGTGCCCATATTATGCAATCCCTATCAAAATTCCAATGGCATTTTTCACAGAAACAGAGAAAATAATTCTAAAATTCCTATAGAACTACAAAAGACTCCAAATAGTGCAATCTTAGTAAAGAAGAAAAAACAAAAGACATCACAATTCCTGATTTCAAATTTAATTATAAAATTACAGTAATAAAAACAGTAAGGTACCAGAATAAAAACAGACACTCAGTCCAATGGAACAGACTGGATAGCCCAGAAGTAAACCCATGCATACACAACTAACTAATCTTTGACAAGGACCCAAAGACTACACATTGGAAAAATGATAGTCTCTCAATAAATGGTGTCGAAAACACTGGATATCCATATGCAAAAAAAAAAAAAAAGAAAAAGGAAACTGGATCCCTATTTTATACAAACACAAAAAAATTAACTCAAAATGGACTAAAGACTTCAGTATAAGACCTAATACTGTAAAACCATAAAAATTCTTAGAAGAAAACATAAGGAAAAAGCTCCTGGACATATTGGTTTTGGAAATCATTTTCTTGGATATGACACCAAAAGCATGGGCAGCAAAAGCAAAAATAAATGAGCAGACTACATCAAACTAAAAAATCTTCTGTATGGAAAAGGAAACCATGAATAAAATAAAAAGGCAACCTATGGAATGGGAGAGAATATTTTCAAACCATGTATCTGATAAGGGTTAATGTTCAAGATATATAGGAAACTCATGCAAGTTGATAGCAAAGAAACAAATAGCCCAATTAACAAATGGGAAAAGGAATTAAATAAACATATTTCAAAAGAAGCTAATGGGCTAACAGGTATATGAAAAAGTGCTCAAACAACAACGATAGACTGGATTAAGAAAATGTGGCACATATACACCATGGAATACTATGCAGCCATAAAAAATGATGAGTTCATGTCCTTTGTAGGGACATGGATGAAACTGGAAAACATCATTCTCAGTAAACTATCGCAAGGACAAAAAACCAAACACCACATGTTCTCACTCATAGGTGGGAATTGAACAATGAGAACTCATGGACACAGGAAGGGGAACAGCACACTCCGGGGACTGTTGTGGGGTTGGGGAAGGGGGGAGGGACAGTATTAGGAGATATACCTAATGCTAAATGACGAGTTAATGGGTGCAGGAAATCAACATGGCACATGGATACATATGTAACAAACCTGCACATTGTGCACATGTACCCTAAAACCTAAAGTATAATAAAAAAAAAAGTGCTCAAAATCACCAATAATCAAGGAAATGCAAATCAAAACCATAATGAGATATTGCCTCACAGTTAGTAGACTATTAAAAAAAAAGATAAAAACAAAATAAGTGGGAAAAGTTTCACAATCAAGACACCAAAAGCAACTGCAACAAAAGCAAAAATTGACAAATGGGATCTAATTAAACTAAAGAGCTTCTGCACAGCGAAAGAAACTATCAACAGAGTAAACAGACAATCTACAGAATGGGAGAAAAGTTTTGCAAACCATGCATCTAACAAAGGTCTAGTATGCAGTATCCACAAGGAACTTAAATTTATAAGAAAAAACAAACAACCCCATTAAAAAGTGTGCAAACAATACGAACATACAAATTTCAAAAGAAGACATACTTGCAACCAACAAACATATTTAAAGGGCTCAATATCACAGATCATTAGAGAAATGTGAGTCAAAACCACAACTAGGTACCATCTCACATCAGTAAGAACGGCTATTTTTTAAAAGTCAAAAAATAACAGATGTTGGCAAAGTTGGGGAGAAAAGGAAGCGCTTATACACCGTTGGTGAGAGTGTAAATTAGTTCAACCATTGTGGAAAGAAGTGGCTATTCCTCAAAGAGCTAAAAACCGAAGTATTATTTGACCTAGCAATCCCATTACTGAGTATATACCCAAAAAATATAAATCATTCTACTGTAAAGACGCATGTACATGTATGTGCACTGCAACACTATTCACAATAGCAAAGACATGGAATCAACCTAAATGCTCATCAGTGGCAGATTGGGTAAAGAAAATGTGGTACATTTATACCATGGAATACTATACAGCCATAACAAAGAACAAGATCATGTCCATTGCAGGGACATGATGGAGCTGGAGGCCATTATCCTTAGCAAACTAATGCAGGAACAGAAAACCAAATACCACATGTTTAGTGGGAGCTAAATGATGAGAATACATGGACACAAAGTGTGGAAAAACAGACACTGGGGCTTACTTGAAGGTAGAGTGTGGGAAGAGGGAGAGAATCAGAAAAAAATAACTATTGGATACCAGGCTTTTTACCTGGGTGATGAAATAATGTATACATTATTTGAGTATACATGATATGAGTTTCTCTATATAACAAACGTGTACATGTACCCTTAGACCTAAAGTAAATGGTTTTTTTTTTTTAATATAAGTGTTGGCAAGGTTGCAGAGAAAACACAACCCTTGGTGTCCAACTGTAATACAAAACTGCATGCAAAATCCTCATAAAATTAAAACTGAACAATATAATTAAGCAATCCCACTACTGAATATATATTTAAAGGAAATGAAATCAGTATCTTAAAGAGATACCTGCACCTCCATGTTCATTACAGCAATATTTACAAGAGGTGAAATATGGAAACAACCTAAATGGCTATCAACAAATAAATGGATAAGAAAAAAATGCATGTGAAATACAAACAGGCACCCGTATGTGCATACATACACAATAAAATATAAAATGTTTATTGTAAGCATTTTGCAACATATGCAAAGCAATAAAAGAAAAAAGAAAGAAGTCCTGCTATTTGCAACAACATTGATGAACCTAGATGACATCATGCTAAGTGAAATAGCCAGACACAGAAAGACAAATACTGCATGATCTCACCTATACATGGAATCTAAAAAAGTTGAAGCAGAGAGAGAATGGTGGTTGATAGGGGCCAGCGGGTGAGGACATGGGGAGATATTGGTCAAAAGGTGCAAACTTTCACTTATAAGATGAATAATTTCTGGGAATCTAGTGTATGATATGGCGACTACAGTTTATAATGCTGTATTGTAAACATGAAATTTGCTACGACATTAGATCTTATTGTTCTCACCACACACATTGTATTAGTCAGGGTTCTCTAGAGGGACAGAACTAACAGGATAGATGTATATATAAAGGGGAATTTATTAAGGAGCGTTAACTAACTTGATCACAAGTTCTCACAATAGGCCAATGGGCAAGCTGAGGAGCAAGGAAGCCAGTCTGAATCCCAAAGCTGAAGAACTTGAAGTCTGATGTTTGAGGGCAGGAAGCATCCAGCATGGGAGAAAGATGTAGGCTTTTCTTCTGTCTGCTTTTGTTCTAGCCTTGCTGGAAGCTGATTAGATTGTGCTCACCCAGATTGAGGGTGAGTCTGCCTTTCCCATTCCACTGACTCAAATGTTAAGCTGCTTTGGCAACACCCTCACAGACACAACCAGGAACAACACATTGCATCCTTCAATCAAGTTGGCACTCAGTATTAATCATCACACACATACTTATGTGATGTGATTGATATGTTAATTACCTTGATTTGGGTAATCATTTCACAATGTGTTTACATATTAAAATATTACACTGTACACCTTAACTGTATAAAATTTTTATTTGTCAATTAAATCTCAATAGAAAAAAGTTATGCTTTATTTGCAGCATTTCTTAAATTTCAACAATATCTAACTAGTTTACCAATGTAAGATATGTGATAATACATGATGAAATATATTCCAACTGCTTCAGTATGTTCGTTGCTCAAACAGGTATACAAAGGTTTACACCAGAATAAAAACCGTGTGAATTTCAAACTGGAACTTAAGTGAGATCAGTGACATTACCCATTGCCACTTCGGGAACACTATTCAGCCTTAATTAAATATTCCTTGAAAACATATGTTCATTGATGTCTACAAAAATTAGAGATTTATTTTGGAGGAAACATTATATATGTTAGAGCTAAAATCCATTTAGAAAATATTATGACATCTTTTGAAATCATAGTAATTATAAATATTGTACAATTTGTTTGACAGATATTTATTTAGCTATGTTGATTCTTAATTAGATATGCATGAAGTACTAAATCTGTGAGGATATTTGTGTTTGTGTGTATGTTGGCATTGTGAGAATATTGGTTTGTTTCCTTGTTTATTATTGGAGAAATTATCCAGAGAATCCTCTGGTATATTTGCCACCAGTGACAATTAGAATGAATAGAACATAAGAATTCAGGTCTGCTATCTTCAAAGCTTTTAAGCGACTCAAGACATTTCTAACTTATTCATATATTTTGTTTTAATTTAATTTATATTTATTTAGTATGTATTAGAAGAAAAAAGTGTCAGAAGTCTCAGAAGCTGTTTTTTCCCTGAAATATTTTAGGAGTCTATCATTAGCCTAAGAGCTGAAGACTTAATGGAATGGGCATGTGGAAACTGTCTTGAACTCTCTCTCTCTCTAACTTTTTGCTAACTTCCTTTACTTTTGCTTCTTTAAACTATCTGCTGCTCTTTTCACCCATTTCAGTACTAAATTTTGTATCATTTTGACTCTGCCTTGATAATAAGCATTATCAGTCTTCCACTACCCCATTCATTTTTTGTCTTTTGGTGAAAACCTTAAAATTGTAACTTTCATTTATCTATGATCATAATTTTCTACGCTGAAGAAAATACAGGCATTTCAGATATAGAAAGATGGCTAGACCAGCCTAAATTACGTTTTCACAACTGCGAGAACTGTCTTTTCAAAGCACTTCACACACTTTATTCAGGCTCTCATTTACCAAATATTTCATACCAAATGCAGGTGGCTGGGCTTATGTTGATCTCAGTTGTAGAATAGAATATTGTATTGGGATAAATAAATCAGCCCATTTAGCAATCATGTTCTAATTGAGTCAGCTTACTTAGCCTAGCTATAAAACACTAAAACATAAATAAACATAAATGTCTAATGATTTTGACATTTTTAGAGTTTTTTGTTATGTTCAGGTGCTTATTTGACATTATAGAATGTATCAGCAGGGACCACATTGCAAAATCAAAAGTAACCACATTTCTCACTTCAACTGTAATTCCTCCTTACTCTTAGTCACACTAATTCCCCATTTAAGGATAAATTCAACACCCATGATTAAAAAAATTTAAAGGTGGTGTCTTAACTAAGGACTATCTCTCACCCGAAAATAAGTATAAATAAATTACTCATTTACATATTTTATTTATATTTGACCAGCTTAGAAGACTAGCACTTAGTACCTGAATATGAAATGTATGAAACATATGAAATATATGTTGGCAGAGTCATCCAATAAATTAAAATTTAGACTGTTAAATATCTCCTTGGCTTTTTAAATTTTAGTTTGTGTTCCTTTTTTTTCAACCCCTTCACAAGTGCAGAGCTCATTGGCAATAGTAACATGAAAAACATGATTAGTCTATTTTTTTATTTGAGTGTTGGTTCTCTTTTGAGTTCAGAGCCAATCATTTACAGAGTAGGGCATAATGGCATACTTTTCAGTAGCCATGGAAACTGGTATGTCGCACATCACATACAAAATAAAATTTCAAGAAGGCTAAGTTCCCAAATTTGTAGCTCAGTGATTTTTGACAGCTAAATATGGTTAGAGAATTTTTTCTCTTAAACGTGGGAATCTCAATATAAAAAAAAAAGAAAGATGTAATCAAAAGTTGAAAAGCGATTTGTGGATGCCAGAGACCATAGGGAATGCGTCTAAATCTGTAATTAACTTATACGTGACCCTCACCTAGTTACTCAACTTTTAAGTTCTTTGTTTTTCCCATGTGGACCACATTATTTGCCTCCCTTGCTGGAACCTCGTGAAGCTTAATTAATGATTGTGAACCACTTTGACTTCCACAGCTAGAGGATGTTAGAGAAATGCAAATTATTTATTGTTGTTATTTATTATTTATTGTTTTCTATCCAAACTTAGTTCCAGTATCGGCAGGCGTACTCCTTGAACTATAGAGGCAAATTAATAATAAATTCAGTGTTAATCCCTCAGCAAATACCAGAATAGCCTCAAAAAGAACCAGTTAAAAATTGGTCTATAAAAAATATTTTCATTTTATACTTCTATTAAAAAATCAACAGTTAAAAGTTTTAAAACTTGCCATAAAGCTAATAATTTTATTTCTATTAACTGGCTCTACTTTGAATTACTGAGGATTTTCACTGCATGCAGCATTTTTACTCAGTTGAGACAACACCATTTTGAATTGGTAATGTGTCTCTGCTTAATGTTTTCCTACAATTGGTAGTTTTAGTTTTCTTTCAATTATAAAAACATACTGATCAACTTTGTTCAATTCACAAAAATCAAATTTGAAAAGATTATTACATTAAGCTGGGATAAAACCTTTTGGGTTTTTATTTCTAAAAAGATGTTGATCATCTTTTTAAGGTTGTTTCCCTTTCATAGTGTTTATAATCACCATATAACATGAATTATATTTTGTAAATGTTGAATAAAAATGACAGATACATTTATATTGAATATATACTAAGAGATTCCTATCAAAAATATAGTTACTTTTTTATAGAAAATGATAGTAAAATGGAAAAATTAAGGCTACATAAATGGAGTAGAGAAAATGCTTTCTCAACAGAATAAGCATTCTACCTCATGAGAAGAAAACAATGTACATTTTTCTTTTCCTCACATACTGTTGTCTCCATATGAATTAACACAAAATAATAACCAAAATGTGATTTGTATAAATGTCATAACGCAGTATTGATGCATTTAATTATTTGTAGTTTGTATTCCAAGGCAGGTAGTTTCTTGACATACATATTGTACATCTAGTACATTCATCACTATGAATACATTTCATCTATCTCAAACATGTATTCAAATGCTATATTTATTTTTGTTTTCTTCATATATATTTGTAAGGGATATTTATTTTATCAGCTTTAAAGCAACATTTTACAAAAATTTTAAAGTATAAATTGTATACATTCAGTTCCTAGGTCAAAAAACCTGCAAAATTGGTATGAAAGAAATATTAACTTGTATATCAACACTTTAAAATGCTCTGCACATTATAAGTTTTCTCATAGTGATAATTTATCATCCATTCTTCTAATACAATAATAGAAATCACTGGATCACTGGAAAATAAGATACTGGAATAAGAACAAGAAAGCCAACTTTAATTTATTCTTTCATTTTTCAAATATGATGAACAACTTATAGTGTGTAAGAAACTATCCCAAACTACGATTTGATTGTTCTGAATGGGGCCTCTGCATCAATTACTTTTTCAAAGCTGCAAGTGATTCTTATGGGCAGCCAGTATATACTAAAGACAGATATTACACAGATAAAACGATATAATACAAGCCCTCAAAGATTTTGGAGCACAATAGGAAAATAATCATGCAAATAAATAATTGTGTTTCAATGTAAAATAGAGAAGGGCTAGGGGGAAATGAGAAGTTCCTCAAGGGATAGAAGTTTCAGTTATGCAAGGTGAGTAAGTACTGGGGATGTAATGTACAACAGTGTGAGTATAGCTAACAATATTGTATTGTGTACTTGAAATTTGCTAAGAGGGTGGGTCTTAAGTGTTTCTCTCTCTCGCACACACACGTATGCACACACACAATAGCAACTATGTGAGGTGATGGATACATTAATTAGGTTCATTGTGATAATTATTTCACAATGTATACATATGTCAAAAGATTACATTAAAGATATATAATTTTTATCAATTATTTTTCAATAAAGATTGTATATAAAAAGAGAAATATATAAAATAGAGAAAGAAAGGATAAGATTTCTGGAGAGGATGCAGCTAAGAGTTTAGGGACTACAGCAAAGAAATATATAGTTTAATAAAGGGATGAACCAATTATGCAAATAATTAACAGTACTAAGTGGTATATGAAACATGTATAAAAGTGTTATTGCAAATTAAAAGAGGGAGAGATCACTTGGTGATCAAGGAGCCTATTGACCATGTGGTAATACCAAACAAGCTGCAAGCTGTTTTGTATTTAGACCAATGTACTCTAACGTGTGTGCATATACCCAAGGGAGCCATGTAGAAAATATTGACTTATATTTGCATTTATTTTTATTTACTTTATATTTAGAATGCATGTGTGGTTTAAAAAAATTTAGATATGCACAAACTTTGAGTACTACTCATCTAAACACACTACTTTATTTAAGGTTATCCCTGTTTCAGGCTAAGGCCATGTAATCCTTTTTAAAATATGTTCTTTAACATGCTTCCCTGCATTGAGCATTGTCCTAAGTCTCAAACTGAATTCTCTACTTGAACTTTTGATAACTTTGTTGATGTACTTCAATGAGATATTTTTATGAGAATGGATTGGTCTCTGCACAAAGTCTTATATTCCAGTATCATTTATTGTCATGAGGTTAAAAAAAAATGTGCCCTATGAGCAGAAAATAGATATTATGGGCTTACTCATGCATTTTCTTCCAAGAGGAGAATTGATACATATTTGTTGTTTTCCACACTATGATACTCACATGTTAGTCAGTAATATTATTACAAATTTCTATTTTTGAGTAATAACTAGCCATAGAGAGGAAGAAGTTAAAAGAGCAAAAATAGCTTCTTCTTTTCCAATTTTAGCAGCTACCTTTTCTTCTCTTCTCCCGCGTCTCTGCCAAAATGTTGATAATTAACTGAGTGCAGCTGAGCTCACGAGAGATTTAATGTTATTGCCACTTCTCACATCTCTTTGAGGAGCCAGTTCTAATATAAGAAACACTAGGAGTTCCTGATAGAAGTGTTATCAATCTCCAAGGCATGGGTGGCTGGGGCTTTTGATTATACTATACTTTCACCTAAAATACTCACCATTTTATCATTCATTTAACAAATTTCCAAGTTCAGAATTCCCTTTAGCATTCTGAGGCAAATACCATTCCCAAAGGCTACCTTTTCCTCCCTACTAATAGACTCCTCATTTTATGTTTAGGTAACCTTGCAGACATTCCCCAGTCTTTAGGAAAGCAAGACCCTTCTACAGCCTCAGTGGGTGGTTATGATTTGTGAAAGCCAAATATGGCATCCCCTTTGCCAGCTGTTTACTGTCACAGGCTTCCTTGCTCCAAAGAGTGCCATGTAACATGGCCAATGAGGCACAAGAAGCCCTCTGCTAAGTTTCTGAGAAGATTTCTTTCTCTTACTATAAAAGCATGCAGCTCGTACATTTCCTTCTTTTACAGAAAGTCAATGTGGAACTTAATGAATGCATTTCCCCAGCCATCTTGTAAACAAAAAAGAAAGAACAAGAGAATTGTGAAGATTTTTATTAAAAGTCATGCTGTTTAACAAACCCTGACCTGTCTAGAGTTCTTATGATAAATAATTTTATTACAGAAACTTGTCAGTCTGTCAGTTTTCTACTAAATACTGAAGAAAACAGTCTTAACTAATATACTTTACCTAAATACACCAATTCTCATTAATCTTATTCTCCATGCTTCTGTAACACATGTAGTTCCTACATATAATTTATTACTAAATTTTATGGTAATTTATATTGCTTGATGTTTGTTTTTATATGTATTCTGGCCTAAATCATAATTGCCTTGAGTGTGGAAGCCCGATTTTATCTTTCCTGTGTATTTTCCCTTATGCCTTGCACAATGCTGGCTCATAAGAAGCTTAATGTATTTTAAAAGGAAGTGTGTGTGTGTGTGTGTGTGGCGGGGGTGTGAGTGTGCACGCAGGCATGCGTGTGTTGCCTTTTTCTCGCCTTGAAACTCAAAACTCTGTCACTGCTCTCCTGGAACATGGGTCTTTGTCTATTTTATTCTTTCCCAGACTAATTTTTCTCTTTTTCTTACTTGCTCCTCCTCTTTCTAGAGTCTACTTGTAGGTACTCAAAAAGCTCCATCTTTGATGTTACTTAATTTTCTTTTCTTTTCTCTTCCTTAAAGATTGCATCCACTATGATGCTCATTTCCTTTACACAAAAACGACTGTTATATGTGACTCCCACTCTGATCTGTATCCCACATATCTACTGGTCACTGCCAACTACCTTATGTTGGTACTTCCCACTAATATACAATTATAACTTCATTCTGCATTTAGTCATTGCAAGTTAAAGTATAAGCTCTCTCCTCTGAACTTTTACAGCTCTGTGTTTGTACCAGCTGAACACACTATACATCTACTGCTTGTTTTAATAATTTATCTTCACTTAGACTTTAAGCTCCTTAAGAACAAGGATTCTATCTTGTTAACCTTTTACTCTCTACCTATATATGTCTCATATATAATATGAAATCAATAAATGTTTGAATGAATATTTGCTTTATTTTAACATAGAAGTATATCCTGTTAAGAAGAGAATTATTTTTTCTCTTTATATATTTCAGTATATTTGAGGTATCATCTTTTTTACATATAGCTAAGGAAGATGTATTTTCATTGATCTGCTCAGTATGCAGAAATCTTTGGATTATGTTTTCAAAATCCCATGCTAGTACAGTTTAATTAAGATCAACTTTAATTTTTAGCATCTTTTTAATAGAAAGAATTATATGTTGTTGAGCTTATATATTTTCATAAACTTGTACCAAAAAATACCAAATATCATTTAATCCCTCTTTATTCTGAGGGTAAACACTTCATGAAATCCACTCCAAGGATTGAAAACATACATCCACACAAAAACTTATACACGGATGTTCATTGCAGTATTAGTCATAATGGCCAAAAAATGGAAAAAGTTCAAATGTCCAACAACTGATGAATGAATAAACCAAATGTGGAATATATATATATATATATATATATTCAAAATTTTTAGCCATAAAAAGAAATAAAGTACTGATTCATGCTATTGAATGGATGAACTTCAAAAGCATTATCATAAGTGAAAGAAGTCAGACACAAAAGGTCAAATATTGTATGGTTCCATTTATATGATATGTACAGAATAGGCAAGTGCATAGAGACAAAAAGTAGTGATTGCTGGAGTCTGGGGAATGGAGGAAACACAGTGGCTACTAATGAGCACTAAATTTATTTTTTTTGATGATTAATATGAATCATTTAAGATCTATTAAAATTCCTAATTACCTGGCGTTAGGGAGTGGTAATGATTGCTCAACTTTGGGAATATACTAAAAACCACTGAATTGTACATATTAGAGTAGTTGCTTTTATAGCAGGTAAGTTATATCTCAATAAATTTTTTTTGGAAAAAAACTTCATGAAAACTAATGATTCTTAGCTTTCAGGACATTTGGATTCATAATATATCAGGATACTTAGGTAAAGCATGGGCTTAAATTTAAAAGCCCCATTTTTTCAGATACAAAAGATTTACTGAAAAATGATAATCTATACTTTGTCAATAGTGAAATCTATTCCTATTACTCATATATTACCTCACTTGTTTATTACCTACTACTCTGTGGAGAAGGCTGAACTGTAAATTGTACATGAGTGACATGTATAATAATAACTAGTATTCAATAAGTAACCAACATTTAAGTGGCATAAAAAATGCTGTGGGATAATTGAAAAAGATGCTCTTCATTTTTCTTGGGTTTGGAAAATTGGATAATGTTTATTCTTGCTATTGGAGAATGAGTAGAAGGTTACCAAGTGAGCACTTATTCCACACAGAGAAAATAAAAATACAAAGAAAGTATATAAAATGCTTAGAGAATTATGAGTCATCTCTATGGCAGATCCTAGCATGTAATTTTGTGTAGGATTCAGTAAAGACTTACCATGTCCCCTTGTGTCATTCTGTGACTTCCCCATCTTCTAGCTGCATTATAAAGGAAACTTTTAGATTTTGTTTAAAGTAATCCTTACAGACCAAAAAAGTTAAATTTTAATGCATTTGTATGTTTGATATAAAATAAATTTTTATTCTTTATTACAGTAATGCCATTTAAATAAATATAGTGAATTGACTGCCACTACACAAATTTGCAGTCATGTAAGATAGATAATTCTAGAGATCTAATGAACAGCATGAGAACAGTAGTTAATAATGTTGCATTGTATACTGAAAAATTGCTAAGAGAGTAGATTTTATGTGCTTTTACCACACACACACAAAGGGAGTTATGTGAAGTGATGGATATGTTAATTTGCTTGATGGTAGTCATGATTTTACTATGATGATGCATATCAAAGCATTGTGTTGTATACCTTAAATATGCACAATAGAAAATAAAGAATTCAGGCTGTGAGTGAAATAAAGAACACAATCCCACTTACAATAGCCACAAACAAAATGAAATACCTAGGAATATAGCCAACCAAGGAGGTAAAAGATCTCTACAGGAGAACTACAAAATACTGCTGAAAGAAATCAGGGATGACACAAATAAATGAAAAAGCATTCCATGTTCATGGATAGGAAGAATCTATATAATAATAATGACCATACTGCCTAAAGCAATTTGCAGATGCAGTGTTATTTCCATCAAACTACCAACGTCATTCTACACAGAATTAGAAAAAAAATACTGTTCTAAAATTCATACAGAACCAAAAAGGATCCTGAATAGACAAAGCTGGAGGCATCACATTACCCAACCTCAAACTATACTATAAAGCCACGCCAACCAAAACAGCCTGGTACTGGTGCAAAAACAAAAAAAAAAAGGAACAGAACAGAAAACTCAGAAATAAACCTACAGACTTACAACCATCTAATCTTTGACAAGGCCAACAAAAACATGCCATGGATAAAGGACACCCTATTCAATAAATGGTGCTGAGATAAGTGGCTAGCCATATGCAGAAGATTGAAGCTAGGCCCCTACTTTTTACCCTATACAAAAACTAACTCAAAATGGATTAAAGATTTAAATGCAAGACCTCAAACTATAAAAACTCATGGAAGACAACCTAGAAAAGACTCCTCTTGACATTGGCCTGGGCGAAGGATTTTTGGCCAAGTCCTCAAAAAGCAAAGTAACAAAAACAAAAGTCAGCAAGTGGGACCTAATTAACCTAAAGAGTTCTGCACAGCAAAAAAAGAAAAAAATAAAAATGATCAACAGAGCAAACAGACAACCTACAGAATGGGGGAAAATATCCACAGCTATGGATCAAAAAAAAAAAGAGCCTAATAACCAGAATCTATAGGGAACTTACACAAATCAACAAGCAAAAACAACCCCATTAAAAAATGGGCAAAAAACATGAACAGACATTTCTCAAAAGAGGACATGCAAGTGGCCCATCAACATATGAACAAATGCTTAACATCACTAATCATCAGAGAAATGCAAATCAAAACCACAATGAGATACAATCTCACATCAGTCAGAATGGCTATTACTAAAAAGTCGAAAAAAAACAACAGATGCTGGCAAGGCTGCAGAGAAAAGGGAATGCTTATACACTGTTGGTTGGAATGTAAATTATTTAAGCCATTGTGAAAAGCAGCCTGGAGATTCTCAAAGGACTTAGAACTGTCATTCAACCTAACAATTCCATTACTGGGTATATGCCCAAAAGAAAATAAATTGTTCTACAAAAAGACACATGTATTCAAACACTCATTGCTCTATTCACAACAGCTAACACATAGAGTCAACCCAGATGTCCATCAGTGGTAGACTGGATTTTAAAAAATGGTAAATATTTACCATAGAATACTACACAGCCATTTAAAATGGATGAAAGCATGCCCTTTGCAGCAACGTGTATAAAGCTGGAGGACATAATTATTATTTTTCTTTTTTGAGATGGAGTCTTGCTGTGTTGCCCAGGGTGGTGTGCCATGGCACGATCTCAGCTCACTGCAACCTCTGCATTCTGGGTTCAAGCGATTCTTCTCCCTCAGCCTCCCGAGTAGCTAGGATTACAAGTGCGCACCACCACATCTGGCTAATTCGTGTGTGTGTGTGTGTGTGTGTGTATTTTTAGTAGAGACGGTTTTGCCATGTTGGCCAGGCTGCTCTCAAACACCAGACATCAGGTGATCCACCTGGGAGGACATAATCTTAAGCAAATTAACGCAGGAACAGAAAAATCAAATACCACATGTACTCTCTTATAAGTAGGTGTAAAAGATCGAGTACACATGGACATAAATATGGGAACAATAGACATTGTGGACTACTAAAGGGTCAAGGGGGTGAGGTTGGGTTAAAAAAACTACCTATTGGGCACTATGCTCATTACCTGAGTGATAAGATCCATACTCCAAACTTCAGCATCACGCAATATTCCTATGTAATAAATCTGTACATGTACCCCCTATATCTAAAATACAAGTTGAAACAAAAAATTGCGAATATGCTTTTGGCTGCTGACTTGTACACTTAAAAATGTTAAAATGATAAGTTTTATGTAATTTATTTACCATAAAAAATCTTTTACACATTACAATAAAATATGTATACTGACAAAACTAAAAAATTTTAAAAAAGGATTGATTAAACTATAAAAATCCTAATAGAGTCAACCAAAAATATATATGAAAATTATTTTGTACTTTTTTACATGTAAATAGTTGTTCTAAAAATTGGAAGGATACAGTCTGATTTACAGGGCATAGAGAGTTCAGTCTTTGAATATAAGTCATTTATGTAAATACCTGAACTTTCGGGGAGGTGTCTTCTACATCTAGTTAACAAATAGTCAGATTTATATAGGAGGATCTGTGAGAGAAGGAGGATAAAGAAAAAGAAGGATGAAGAAAAAGAGAAAGAGGAAAAAGGAGGGGAAAAGGAATAAATGGGGCAGGTGTTCTATATAGAACTTTCCAGCTACTGTCCTTAATCAGACATAATCAGACAACAAACTCTAAAATACTCAGTTACATTGTGTTCTCCTAGGAATTCAACTTGGAACATACTAAGTGAGGAGGCTACAGGCCCCTCGGGTCATCTGGGATAGAGCCAGAGTAATTGGTGCTTGCCTAAGGGATAGCATCCAGACACATATTGCTCCAAATTCTGATGACTAAGTTTGAGCATTCTGCTACATTTCTTCTGATAAAATTGCTTTTCCCATGTCAAAAATTTCTTAAGTAACAGGCAAAAAGGTCAAAGGTCTTTTTTGGATTTAGTAATTTATCAATTATTCAATCTATCAATTTATTAAAAATATAACCTAAAGTTCTATAATGGCAAGGTGTTGAATGCAGAGTTTGAAACACAAACTAAATCTCATTGTAGTTCATTTGCTCTTTATGACATGAGATATGCTAACACCAAGGTTATGGGAGTAGTATAATTGAAAATTCAAAGTAAAAAAAATCACTCTGTTCTATCATTCTAATGTCTGATATCCTTATGCCTCCCTTTCTCTGTTTCTAATAATCCCTTTCAAATACTTGCTGAGAGGTAAAAAGCTTCTATTTCATTCTCCAGCTGTATCTACATCTTCACTTGCATACAAATAGGACTCTTTCACTCAAACATGATTTCCATGGATGATGTTTCTCAGAGGCTGTCTCTTCTTTAGAAGTGACACATTCACAAGTGTTCAATCAGGGAAGTGAAGTGATCCAATGTTGATTGGCATTGCACAATGACATTATGATCAGCATCAGATTAAAGCACCACATAGAATGGTGATAAGCTAGTGTGATACTCATATTTTGCTACTTGGAAAAGGAATTCTTGCCCCATAACCCTGACTGAGATTTCTTTCTCCCTTTTTTTCTTAATCAGTTTTTGATCCAGAAAAATGGAAGGTAGGAGAAAACTCCAAAAAGACAAAAGAAAACTCTCAGATAGTTTATGCCAAAAACTGTTCTTGCCATTTTCACATAGGTTTCCTTTTTGTTGATTAACTAAGTGGTAGTGGGCCAAACAGGATGGGAACTAGCCATAGTGTCAGACAATCAACACAAATTTCAGAGATGATGGATCAGATAGATAGATAGATGATAGGTAGGTAGATGGATAGATACATACATACATACATACATACATACATACACAGATGATAGAATAACAGACCTATTTCCAACTTCGATGTCATCTCTAATCATGCCCCATGATCTCTGCCTTCATCAATAGCTGTAACATAAGGGCAATGCCATGAGTGGCCTTAGCCCTAAGAGATCTACAAAATCTATTACATTCTGTCATTCTGAAGAACTCACCATCCTGTCCCCATCACAATGCCGTCTGTACCTTGTGTCCCTGCATACGCACATGGATAAATTGCTGTCAGTGGAGAGAATTGGGTGCATAGCTTACTTTGGGAGTTAATGCTTTCAAATTCTGGCTATCAGAGTTTCTCCAACTGACAGTTCACACTCAGTACCCTGCCACAGGCATCCCATTTACAGATAAATATAAGACTACCTAAAGATGAAAAGAAGTAAATGTCTATTAATAAATCAAATATTTGAGAAATGCATTTCATGAAAATATAGGTCATTTTATTTCAATCTTGTAATAAGTAATCAATTTAACATATAGGTAAACGGCACCAGTTCAACAGCCAGATTTCCTGGATTCTAATTCCTTCTCTGTCATTTTTCTAGTTATATGAACCTGTGCTGATAATCTCTTAGTGCCACAATTCCTCATCTGAAAGATGGGAATAGCAATAACACCACTTCATAAGGCAGTTGCGATGAATAAATGAGATGGTATATGTAAAGAGCATAGAATGGTTCTTAGCATGTAGTTAAGAAATACAGAAAGGGTAAATATTGTTATTATCTTAGACTTTTCTCTGAAAATATCAAATAGTCATAATTTTAAAATTTATATTGTTTGTTAAAATATTTTTGCTATCATGGCCCTTCACTCTTTTAATTTGCCAAACTGCAGGCTCCAAAACTTGTTATCTATTTTACTTTAAGCATTTTAGAATTTCTCTGAGCTTTCATTTTCTGGACAATAAAATGGAATCAAATTATTTAATTCAAAATGGTGAACTAAGATTATATGTTTAACTCTACATACCTCTTTTTGCAGATTCTAACCCACCACAATCTCCACTAAAATGACGGTAGAATAGAATATAAAAGTCTAAATAATCTTAATCAGGAAATCAGGAAAGGCAAATTTCATGAACTTTTGCAAGATATGTTAGAAATAAGACAGATGAAAGACAGTATAAACTGTTCTCTTAAAGGAACCCAATAACAGCCTTACATTTGAAACTGGATCAAATTTCCGCTTATCTTAAGTGCTACTTATATAAAAGTTAAATCCTTATAATTATATAAGAAAATAATTCTATGTATATTACTACCACAGCACTATCATATGTTAAGCAAACTCATAGGCTATTACTGTCATATCAAATCAACACAAATCAGAAATCTTACCCACCAAGCTTTACTAATTTTAGGAACACAAGCAATCAAATAGCTCAGAAGCAGAGAGATGCCTGGACTTTGAGAGCCTCTCTCAGGCATTTCCTTTCTGTATGGGACTGCACCTTCGCCCCCAGATAGGTAAAGTCTCTAAGTGAGATTTGCAGCGATCCTCACACAGTAGAGAGCATTTAATTTATGAAGATGTAGCATTTCCATTTTATTTCCCCAGAATTGTATAGGCTATGTGGCCTATACATTTAATGAATGAAGATGTAGCATCTCCATTTTATTTCCCCAGAATTGTATAGGCTATGTGGCATTCTCCAGGGAGCCATTCCTCGCAGGCTTTGTGTTCTATTTACTAGAGGTAATCCTTATTCGGGAACATCTGCCATGGGCATTTCAGGGGCAAGATCTCTTCCTTCTAGCAAATATCATTAGTCTATTTATCCAGAGGTCCTATGGACAAGAAAATTAGTCCCGTTTACCTTTCTTATTTTATTTTCTCCTGGCACTTCCCTACAATAAAGCCAGTGGATTTATTACTGTCTGGCTGCTTTAACTATTTATTTCAAGAGTCAGAATGAAATTATTCATTTAATTTAGAAATAAAGTCATATTTATGATGGGTCACTTCTTTATATACATTGCTGATGATAGAATTAATGGTGTATTCATGCCGTTGCTCACAGAATATTTTCACTTAAGTGAAAACACTGACAATTAGGAACACTCCCTAAAGCAGGACTGTTCCACACAATGACCTGACAGATGCACAGATTTATCTGAGAAGTTGTTCATAAACTTTGAGCTGCTCCCTGAGGAGAGAAGAGACAACCACAGGATAATGATTGAAATTAAAGTTTTAAGAATGGAGATAGCATTTTTAATCGTGGGGAAATTGCCATCTCAATATTCTTAAAAGATGTTCAATATTTAAATAAGATCATTTTAAGATCTAATGAAGCATATGCAATATTTAATTGAATCATAATTTTCCTTTAGAAAACAGGGAGCCTCTCACGTATAACGTACATTATCGTCAATTATGTAGTAGCTCTAAAGTTAAGGTTTATCTTAACAAAAAAAATTAATCTTCACAAAAATTAATTTTAAAAGAATCATTGGTCTTTAGCTCTGCAAAACCTGAGTGGAGCTGCCCAAGGCAGCTCTGTCCTGTTAATGCAAACTTAGAACCAGTATTCGAGTATGGAAATTGTGTCTTGATAGATGACACACATGAGTAATTTACATTGGCGCAATGTTGAAAAGACCCTTAGATTCTGGTAACTCTTTTCTCCTGTAACTACAAATTGTTTTCAAAATTTATTTTATGCTGTAGAAACTAACTATAAATAGCTAATTTTAATAACAAATACTTAAAAATACCTGTTAAATTAAAACACAAACAATTCATAATTTATTCATTTTAACAAATCTTAATTGATTGCCTAGTACGCAATTTGTTATGTGCCACATAAAAAATATCACAGCATCAAGTGAATGTAGCATACATATTTAATAATGTGTCATTGTTATAGTCTTTATCATCTTTCAAGATAAATTACTTAAACAAATCTTCAGTTTTGATCATTTTTTTCCTGAACTCAATGATTTGAAACTTTTTGTTGCTTCAGTTGAAACACATTTTACTAATAATTTTCTTCTTCAAAACTAGTTTTCTAAATAAATTCATAGTTAAATTTTAAAGTATATGAATATGAAAGTAAAAAGAGGCTGCTATAATAGGTTTTAAGAAGGATTATGAAGGATTAGGTGGCTGAAAAGCCCTGTTGATGGAGAATTGAGAATTTATGGGTTGTCTACTGAGGCCTTCTTTGCTTTTAATTTCCCACCCCCTTAGAGTTGTGCTACTGACAGCCACTCATGTACTATGTAATGCTCCTTTCCCAGATATTGATGATTAAGTCCATCAAATTTAGAACAGGGATTCAGAACACAGGGTTAGTCTTTGCATGTGGTCAGAAATTTAACACATATCCTGGGTAGCAATAGGGCAGCTATGCACCACTGTGAGGATGGAAAAGCAGAGTAGAAAGCTGGTGTGTTGAAGAGCAAACAGGAAGGAAGCAGGTGGATGGGAAGAGGAGAAAAATATCTGCATCCATGTCCCTAATTGCTTTCCAGATTCTGTCACCATCTTACCCTGGACTTGGGAATATTCCTGTCCTTGGATTATAGGGTTCCATAATATAACCTTGTAGCATTATCATAATATCCCTCACCTGTTGTCCTCTTACACCACACTGAGTTGTTTTTCTTACATAAACCTGCTAAGATTTAAATAATATAAGGCATTCTGGGGAAAATAGGAATGGGCAATAAAGTAAAATTTCTATATCCACTTTTTATAAATTTTTATATCGACTAAAATCATAAAGAAAAATAGTGAACTAAGATAACAACAGTCGTATTTTGTTAAATTATTGACTTTTATTAAATTATTGAATAAGGCAAGAGTCTTATATATACTCTCTTATATACTATATCCTAGGACTTTCTTAAAGGTAAAACTCTCCATAGCAGATTCTACCATGTCTTCAGATGTCAAAGCACTTAGCTATTAGGAGCAGGGAGTTTCACATAGTATTTTTCTTTCTTCCTCCTCAGCATTCAGACTTTATCCCAGGACTCCTGCTGTGAGTCCTTCTTCTGTACATCCACATTTCTCATCAGCTTTTCCTCAAAGCTCTATTAAAAAAAATTATTACTCAAGACTCATGAGATTTCATTTTTATATTCTCAGTACCCAATTTCTTCTCTGTCTAAGCCATTTCAAGAGACACAACTCTGTTTTTACTTGAAACCAAGTGCTCCTACTTATAAATATTGTATATAGAATAAACATGTTTATCCCACATAATTTCAAAGAGGAGCAATCTCAAAGAGAAGCAGTCTCAAGGAGATCTGGCTTTGGCGGAGAGGTTAATGTATTTTCAAGCAATTATTTTATTTTTTGGCAGCATTTATAGTTAATAATATAATCATTACAGATTTGTGTGATCTCTACAGTATATAGTTCTTTCTATTATCAGAAATAATATATAATTATATTTAAATTCTCTTTAAGAATTTTTATTAGATTTTCTAGTAGCCCCAATTTTTTCAGTTGGTTGTAAAAATGACATCTTTAAAAATATTTAGCAATAGTATGGAATAACATAATTGTATAATCAAATGTTTGAATCAGAATTTACTATTAATGCATATTAATTAGTCAATAATCTCTTTGCTGTGAATTACAGTGTGTCAGTCCATTCTCACACTGCTATAATAACTACCTAAGAATGGGTAATTTATGAAGAAAAGATTTTTAATTGAATCATAGATCTGCAGGGGGTGCAGGAATTGTGGCTGGGAGGCTCAGGAAATATAGAACCATAAAAAAGGTGAAGGGGAAGCCAATATGCTTTACCACAGCAGAGCAGGAGAGAGAGAGAAAGAGCAAAGAGGGAATTGCTACACACTTTTAAACAAACAAATCTAATGAGAATTCACTCACTATCACAAGAATAGCAAGAGGGAAATCTGCACCCATGATCCAGTTACCTCTCATCAGGTCTCTATCCCAACATTGGGAATTACATTTCCACATGAGATTTGGGTGGGGACACAGAGCCAAACTATATCATTCTGCCCTTGACCCATCCCAAATGTCATTTCTTCTCACATTTCAAAACACAATCATGACTTCCCAACAGTCTCCCAAAGTCTTTATTCGTTCCAGTATTAACTCAAAGTTCAAGTCCAAAGTCTCAACTGAGATAAGGCAAGGCTCTTCTGCCTTTAAAAAGTAGGCAAAGGACATGAACAGACACATCATAAAAAAAAGATATACATTCAGCCAACAATCATAGAAACAAAAGCTAAACAGCACTGATCATTTGGCTGAAATGTAATGCAATATTGTTAAGACTTTGGCTTTTGCTGTCATATCACTGTGATGTTCTGGGATTGGAATTGACTCTTTGCCAAGGACTCAAATACTGTCATTAGAATTATATTTCTTGTTCTCCTTTCCTCATTTCTATCTTCTTCTCAGTTGTCTATTTCTCCCCTCAAGCCACAAGTAGGAGAGATGGACCCGACCCAACTGCATGGCTCATGTGATTCTTTTTTTTTTTTTTGAGATGGAGTCTTGCTCTGTCACCCAGCCTGGAGTGCAGTAGCAGAATTATCGGCTCACTGCAACATCCACAGCTCCCTCCACACCGCATTCAAATGATTCTCCTGCCTCAGCCTCCTGAGCATCTGGGATTACAGGTGCATGCCACTACACCCAGATGATTTTTGTATTTTTAGTAGAGACGGGGTCTCACCATATTGGCCAGGCTGGTCTTGAACTCCTGACCTCAGGCGATCCACCCGCCTCAGCCTCCCAAAGTGCTGGGATTACAGGCGTGAGCTACCATGCCCAGCTATGTGATTCTTATAGCTAGCAATTTCATAAATAGGGAGACTTTCTCCTAATATTCATATCAGTTTTCCCCACCAGGCTCCAATGGTACACTTAGGGTCATGTGTCCAGCTCCATTGTGAGGACCCTGGACCAGTTAAACAACAGTCTCATCCAAATCACATGGAATAGGAGAGGAGCGCTCCAAAAAGCAAAGAATACAGGATTTTTCAAAAGTTAGAGAGGTCCATCAATACTGTGTGACAATGGAAAAGTTATAACACTCTTCAGCCTCAGTCTCTTCCTTAGTAAATTTGGGGAACTGATGCTTACCTCATACGATTGCTGTGAGTAGCACATTAGAAAGTATTAGCAAAATGCTTTCTCTAGATGGGCACTAAATGTTACCCATTACTACAATATTGACAACTGTCTTTGGAAACTCTAATATATATTATAAAGCAAGAAGTATTAAATTTTAAATTTCCAGTTATATTGGAGAGTAATATTGTCCTTTCCAAGGCAAAATAGAATCTTACAAACTGAAATTTATAGAGAAAGTTCAGAATTTATAATAGTGAAGGTCATATTATTTAAATCAAAGTCATCTGGTTAGGGTTATCAAGAGTACTGATTTGCTTTTCAAACAAAAAATTTAACCACTGCATTGATAACAGGGATGAACATTTGACATGAGAATTGACTAAAAACCCACTTAGCTTCCACAGCTTTGACCCTTCACCAGAGCATATGTTCTCATTCCCTGCCAGGTAGTATCTCATCTAATGGTTTTGTTGTCCCCTAATAACATAAGGGGGACCGCGTATGATACATGGCTGTATAATTATAGCCACAGGATGGAAGATAGTGGGCACATGATTAAAGACAAAGAGTTTTTTATATTAAGCATGTTAATTCCCTTTTACCACACTCATTTTTCTAGGGTCCAAATGTTCCTGGAAATCTCTTTCAGGGGTTTGGTTTTCCAGATGAAAATGTGCCAGCATTACACTATATTCTAAAACAGCTCAATAAGCTCTTGAGAGCTGTTTTTATTGTGAATACAGTCCTTTTCCTGATTTTTAAAAATAAATTACCATGGGAACACTTTAATTCTGCATATTGTGAAGAGAGTCAGGTGTTGTCATGGACATTAAAAGGAAAAAAATTCCAACTTTCAGAAGCCAAGTATACACCAACAATATTTTGATTTAATCCTTCATGCCTGGCTTCTGATTACTTCTAGCTCAGATGATAGAAAGCAATTTTCAGCTAAGTGCTTAACTCCAGAAGTTTGCTTTCACATCTGGACCTCCAGGGCCCTACTTACATATCCCATAATGTAAAGTGTCTCCACAATTCTCTGCTTTTCTTGGAAAAATACATCCACACAGAGTTTACATGACTTTCCATTTCAATCACTACATTAAACCCAAAACTCTGAAATTTTTCTTGCTTTCTCTACTTTCTGAACTACTACATTTCCTATGATAAAAGTAGAAAAGAGAAAAATTCATTCTTGCAATTTAATTTCTGTCACACTAGATGTGCTTATCTGTTTAATCAAAACTAACAGAGAACTCTGAGGTATGCATTGCTGATCAGTTTACAACTTAAAATGAAATTAAAATCGACTTGGGCAAAATGATCGTGACAAATTTCATACATGGCATGTAGGAAGAAACTGAAAAGCCATGGGTGACTGAATAGATGATCCAAATCTTGGAATAGAGATAAATAAATAAGAATGAATTATCCTTGACAGTGTATTGTTAAAAAAATTATTCTGGAACCTAGAGCATCCTCATAAGACAAATTGTGGCTCAGATAAAGAATCATCGGAAGGTCATGGTCAGTGGTCATTTCTGATTCCCTATCACAGATATACCTTTTCATAGAAATTATGAAAAATATACAGAGCATTAGTTTGTAGTTACAATGACAAAAATCTGAGGATCTCAGTGAAAACCCTGGACCACATTATGAAATAAGAGAAAATGTATAGATAAACTGTACATAGAACAATGTGGCCAAAATTGACAGCAAGACAATATCAGTAACATTTAAAATGGACTCTGTATCATTATGACTCAATCAGTTTGAAAAAGCATGTCTAATATGCTAGTGACTTGTAAGCTTTTTCACAAATAGATTTTAAAATTTGGGGAAAGTTTGCTTTGTTCCCCTAACTAGGTTTCCCCCCACCCCTCAGCTTTATTAAGGTAAAATTAACTAATAAATATTGTATATATTTATTACATACAACCAGATGTTTTGATATATGTATACATTGTAAAATGATGAACACAATCTACCTAGTTAACATGTCCATCATACCACGTAATCATCATTTTTTTGTTCTGAGAACATTTAAGATCTACTACATTAGTAATTTCCAAGTAGAAAATATGTTATTATTTCTAGAATCACCAAGCTATACAATCGATCTCCAGATCTTCCGCATCCTATCTAAATGAAACTTTGTACCCTTTGGCCAACATCTCCTCATTCTTCTACCTCAGCTCCTGAAAACCCCCACCATTTTAGTCTCTGCTTCTACGATTTCTACTGTTTTAGATTCCACTTATAGTTGAGATTAGGCAAAATTTGTCTTCCTGTGTCCTGTGCCTGGATTATTTCACTTAGCATAATATCCTTCGATTTTATCCATGTTTTTGCAAATGACAAGACATCCTTCTACTTAAAAGATGGACAGTAATCTATTGTAGTGTGTGTGTATATTGCACTTTGTATCCATTCATCCAAAGGTGGACACTTAGGTTGATTCCAAATCTTGGCTATTGTGACTAATGCTGCAATCAACATGGAGGTGTAGATGCTGATTTTTTTTACTTTTATTTTAAGTTCAGGGGTACATGTGCAGGATGTGCAGGTTTGCCATATAGGTAAATGTGTCATGGGGGGGGTTGTTGTACAGATTATTTCATCACCCACGTATTAAGGCTAGTATCCATTTTTTCTGATCCTCTCCCTCCTCCCACCTTCCACTCTCCAATGGGCCCCAGTGTTTGTTGTTCTCCACTATGAGTCCATGTGTTCTCATGATTTAGCTCCCACTTATAAGTGAAAACTCATGCTGTATTTGGTTTCTGTTCCTGAGTTAGTTTGCTAAGGATAATAGTCTCCATCTCCATCCACGCCCTGCAAAGGACATGATCTCATTCTTTTCTTTGGCTGCATAGTATTCTATGGTGTATATGTACCACATTTTCTTTACCCAGTCTGCCATTGATGGGCATTTAGGTGAATTCCATGTCTTTGCTATTGTGAAGAGTGCTGCAATAAACTACATGTACACATGTATTTGTAATAGAATGATTAATATTCCTTTGGGTATATGCCCAGTAATGGGATTGCTTCATTGAATGGTATTTCTGTCTTTAGGTCTTTGAGGAATTGCCACACTGTCTTCCACAAAGGTTGAACTAATTTACACTCACACCAACAGTGTATATGTCTTCCTTTTTCTCCACAACCTTGCCAGCATCTGTTATTTTATGACTTTTTTTTTTTTTTTTTTTGAGATGGGATCTCTGTCTGTCAACCAAGCTGTAGTGTTGTGCCTCAATCTTGGTTCACTGCAACCTCCACTTTCTAGGCTCAAGCTATCCTCACACTTCAGCTTCCCGAGTAGCTGAGAACACAAGAACACACCACCACACTCAGCTAATTTTTTGTATTTTTGGTAGAAATGGGCTTTTGCCATGTTGCCCAGGCTGGTCTCCAGTTCCTGAGCTCAAGGGATCCACCTGTCTCAGCCTCCCAAAGTATTGGGATTACAGGCATGAGCCACCATGCCTGACCTATTTTTTGACTTTTTTTTTTTTTTTTTTTTTTTTTGAGACGTAGTCTCGCTCTATCCCCCAAGCTGGAGTGCAGTGGCGCAATCTCGGCTCACTGCAAGCTCCGCCTCCCGGGTTCATGCCATTCTCCTGCCTCAGCCTCTCTGAGTAGCTGGGACTACAGGCGCCCGCCACCACGCCTGGCTAATTTTCTGTATTTTTAGTAGAGATGGGGTTTCACCGTGGTCTCGATCTCCTGACCTCGTGATCCGCCCGCCTCGGCCTCCCAAAGTGCTGGGATTACAAGCGTGAGCCACCGCGCCCAGCTGTTTTTTGACTTTTTAACAATAGCCATTTTGACTGCTGTGAGATGGTATCTCATTGTGGTTTTGATTTGCATTTCTCTAATGATCAGTGGTGTTTAGCTTTTGTTTATATGATTGTTGGCTGAATGTATGTCTTTTTTTTTTTATGTGTCTGTTCATGTCCTTTGCCTACTTTTTAAAGGTATTATTTGTGGTTTTTTTGTAAATATGTTTAAGTTCCTTATAGATGCTGGATATTAGATCTTAATGAGATGCATAGTTTGTAAAAATTTTCTCCCATGTTATAGGTTGTCTGTTTACTCTGTTCATAGTTCCTTTTGCTATACAGAAGCTCTTAAGTTTAATTATATTTTATTTGTCAACTGGTTGCTTTTGTTGCAATTACTTTTGCTGTCTTCATCATAAAATCTTTGCCTATGCCTATGTCCTGAATGGTATTGCCTAATCTGTCTTCCAGGGTGTTTGTAGTTTTGGGTTTTACATTTAAGTTTTTAATCCATCTTGAGTTAATTTTTGTATATGGTATAAGGAAGAGGTTCAGTTTCATTTTTTCCTTTTTTGCATATGGCTAGCCAGTTATCCCAGCATCATTTATTTAATAGGAAATCATTTCCCCTTTGCTTGTTTTTGTCAAGTTTTTTGAAAATCAGATAGTTGTAGGTGTGAAATCTTATTTCTTGGTTCTCTAATCTGTTCCATTGGTCTATGTGTCTGTTCTTGTACAACTACCATGCTGTTTTGGTTACTTTAGCTTTGTAATATAGTTTGAAGTCAGGTAATATGATGTCTACAACTTTGTCCTTTTTGCTTAAGATTACCTTAGCTATTCAGGCTCTTTTGTAGTTCCATATAAATTTTTAAATTGTTTCCTCTAGTTGTGTGAACAATGTCAATGGTAGTTTAATGGGAATAGCATTGAATCTGTAAATTGCTTTGGGTGGTATGGCCATTTTAATAACATTGATTCTTTCCATCCATGAGCATGGAATGTTTTTCCATTTGTTTACATCATCTCTGATTTATTTGAGTGATGGTTTCTAGTTCTCTTTGTAGAGATCTTTCAACTTCTTTGTTAGCTGTAATCCTAGATAGTTTATTCTTTTGGGGGCAATTGTGAATGGGAGCTCATTTGTGATTTGGCTCTTGGATTGACTGTTATTGGTGTACAGGAATGCTAGTGATTTTTGCACATTGATTTTCTATCCTGAGACTTTGCTGAAGTTGCTTCCCAGCTTCTTAAGAAGCTTTGTGGGTGAGACAATGGGGTTTTCTGGATATAGTATCATGTAATCCACAAACAGGGACAGTTTGACTTCCTCTCATCCTATTTAAATACGCTTTATTTCTTTCTCTTCCCTGACTGCCCTGGCCAGAACTTCCAATGCTATGTTGAATAGGAGTGTGAGAGAGGGCATCCTTGTCTTTTACTGCTATTCAAGTGGAATGCTTCCAGCTTTTGTACATTCAGTATGATGTTGGTTGTGGGTTTATCATGTATGGCTCTTGTTATTTTGAGGTATGTTCCTTTAATACCTAGGTTATTTTTTAACATGCAGGGATGTTGAGTTTATCAAAATCATTCTTTATATCTATTGAGATAATCATGTGGTATTGTCTTTGGCTCTGTTTGTGTGATGAATCACACTTGTTGATTTACATATCTTGAACCACCCTTGCATCTCAGGAATGAAACCTACTTGATTGCGGTTGTTAAGCCTTTTGATGTGCTGTTGAAATCAGTTTGTCAGGTTTTGTTGAGGATTTTTGCTTTGATGTTCATCAAGGATACTAGCCTGAAGTTTTCTTTTTTTGTTGTGTCTTCCTCTGGTTTTGATATCAGGATTATGCTGGTCTCATAGAATGAGTTAGGAAGAACCTCCTTTTCAATTTTTTGGAATAGTTTCAGTAGGAATGGTACTAGCTCTTCTTGGTATGTCTGGTAGAATTCAACTGTGAATCTGTAGTCCTGGGCCTATTTTTTTTTTTTTTTTTTGGTTGGTAGGCTATTTATTATTGCCTCAATTTTAGAACTCATTATTGGTCTGTTCAAGGATTCAATTTCTTCCTGGAAGGTTGTATGTATCCGCGTCTGGGAAGGGTGTATGTGTCCAGGAATTTATCCATTCTAGATTTTCTAGTTTATGTGCATAGATGTGTTTATAATATTCACTGATGGTTGTTTGTATTTCTGTGGGTAACAATGGTTGTGCTAATTTACATTCCCACCAACAGTGTACAAAGTTTCTCTTTTCTCCATGTCCTCATTAAGACTTATCTTTTGTCTTTTTTATAATAGCCATCCTATTAGATGTATTTTTTGCATTTTCCTGATGATTAATAATGTTGAACACATTTCCATATATCTCTTGGCCATTTGTATCTATTCTTTTGAGAAATATCTAGTCAGGTCTTTTGCCCATATTTAACTGGATTATTTGTTTACTTGCTGTCAAGTTAGCTTAAGTTCATTATGTATTTTGGATATTAACTTTTATTGGATGAATGGCTTACAAATATTTTCTCCCAGTCTGTGGATTGTCTTTTCACTCTGTTAATGGTTCCTTTGTTTTGCAGACACTTGTTAGTTTGATGCAGTCCCATTTGTCTACTTTTCTTTTGTTGCCTGTGTTTTTAGGGTCATATCCAAAAAAATCATTGTCAAAACCAACATGAAAATGCTTACTCCCTATGACTTATTCTAATAGTTTTACAGATTCAGAACTTATATTTAAATATTTAATGTTAGCTGTTTATTTTGGTATTTATGTGAAATAAAGGTCCAATTTTATTCTGTGTGGATATACAGCTTTCCCAACACTATTATTCTAGCTGAGTTTTAAGACATTTTTCTCCACATCAGTAGAGTATGAAAGAATTATTGTAAACATTTACAAGAAGGAATGGAGTCATTGTCAAAAAATAAAATTATAGGGTAGAATTGTAACAGAAAACTAAGGAGATAGTTTTATGTTCTCAGGTATAAAAAAATAACATGGATATAATCTGAGTTTGAAAAATAAAAGGTAGTGGGGTATTTCTCCAAAGGATGAAAGGTAATCAGCACAGACAAATATTTTGGGGTTGAGGGAAGTATCTCTTAGATATGGTGCATATTTAGAGAAACAAATTGTCATTTCTAGAATTTACATGTATACTTACGATCACTTAAAGTATTGACTTTTTAAAAAACGAATGCTAAAGTTCTAATATTCAATTAGCATACAGAAGGAATGGATTAATTTTGGTAAGGTTGATGCAACTTTTATAACATCAAATAGGAAAAATGAGAAAAAATATGACACGTTTAATTTGTAGCAAGATTGACTTAAATACTGACTAAACTCATTTTTACTTTACGTGTTGTTGTCATGATTTCAGGTAAGTTTATAAGCTGGAAAACCTCCTGTTTCCCAGGTTATTACACATTCATTAAAATGCATCAACAGATAAATAGAAAATAGCCTGTAATTTTTAGATTGTTCATAATGAAAGTTGCTTCACTAATTCAGAAAACAGCCTTTAGTTTTAAACAATTGCTTAGTTATTTCTTGATGATCTCTCTAGAGAGCTTTTACTTTCAAATGACTAAATTTAGAGCTCAACTCAGAGATTAATGTAGCTATAAACTATTAACATAAACCACTATATGGTGCAGAGCCTCCCCATTTATTCATCGCCCCCAAGAAATTCTCCAGTCTTAAAATGAACACAGTTTACTCTGAAAAGGGCAGATACTTTAAAGACTATGTATTTATAAAGCTCACTATTTTGTTTTATCACACCTTTGAGTACCTTGAATTACTGGTATTTTTACAATAATGAGTTGAACTTGGAAAAACTTACTTTAAAATAAGTGCTATTGTATTCTATTCTTACTCCAATATTCATTCAAAACTCTGCAGACATTTTCTGTGTTGGTAAATCCCAGAGAATTGGTATGTTTACCTATTTAAAATTACAAAGATTAAAATACATTGGCATTCATCATGAAGCAATAGGGTTTATGAATAAGAAGCTCAATAAAAAGTATTTTACTCACCGTTTCTCTTATATTGATAAAGGCTATGAATTTTATGGAAAATTCTGTTAAAAAATAATAAAAGGTAACAGCTCTAACTGTAACTTATTACAAAAATTAAGGTAGGTCTTCATAATGTTTCCTTTCTTATCAGCGTTTCTTCAGTGCTGGCAGAGCCAAGAGAAAAAAAAATATTGAAATTTTATACTTGGAATAGTTACAATGGTTTATTGTAAATGGACAGGATAATTTTATTTCTGCTACCGTTGGTTAGCTGAGCTCTTGAAACTTAAACCTGGGATTAGGATTAAATAATAGTTTGACTTTGTTTAAGTCCACTTTCTTGTAATTACTTCTTGTTGACTTCAAAGAACAAAAAGCAAGGGCATTGAATCTGCAGGCTTGCCTTGTAAGAAAACACATGGAATAAAGCTCCATTTTTCAAGGGACAAAATACATTCTTCATTTTCATGACAAGGTTTCTTGGAAATAAATCAGCATTATAAGACAAGGCAAAAAAGCAAAATGAAACTAAAAATTAACGCTCTGCTGCAATGGCATTGAGGCACTGACCTTAGATCTGGACCAGAAAGGCTCATCCTATGTCCTGCACTACAGAGTGCCTTCATATCACAAAGACAAAACACCTAAACCTAAAGACATTTTTGTTGATCTTTTAAGCTTTTTTTTTTTCTAGTTTAGTTACTGGTTAATATTAATAGATTGAGAAGGTTACCTGAGCTGAAATGAGCCCCCAGGTCAGAGAATGTAACATTGAATACTTGAATACAGAGGTAGAAAATAGGGGAGAAAATCACAATGTCTGTGTTGGAAAACTGAAGAATTTAAATATAGTTTTCAAAATCATCCAGTTATGTGTCTCTTAGTAGAGTTGGTTCTGCCAACAACCAGCCAACTGTGGTCCTCCTCTATTCAGCTTTAGTCATCTAGTTTGGAGAGGCACCTAGGTGCCTAGAAACCCTGGGTTGGAAAAGAGAAGTGAATGGATGGTAAACTCACTGACCATGGTTCCTTGGGAAGTGTGTCTACCCTGTCTTAATCCCAAATTCGGGTGGTTTTGGTCACTGCCCAGGAGATCTTGGTCTGAGCCCAGGTTTGCCAAGTCCTGTCCTAGCATATCCAATTCACTCAGACTCACAGGCAGCAGAAAAGAGCTAATTTTGCCTCCTGGGTATAAGGGCCATCACCAGGGAGTAGGCTGGGGGTCCTGGGTGGGAATATGAACAGGGTGATGGACATGAGTTGATTTATAAGTTTTAAATATTTAAGACATCCAGTACAGTAGTCTTATCTGTACTTTTGCCCTGCACATGGATGAGAACATTCTGCATTTTGCTGGCATATTCAGACATATTCTGCAGTTTGTCTTCTTCCAAACTGTTGTACTTTTTGTACACTGATTTTCCATAGGCTTTTTTTGTCCAAATTAATGAATAATCTTCTATTCTTGATTATAATAACTTATCCCAGTGTAACTTAAAATTTTCTCCACGAAAATAATTTTAAAATTAAATGAAAAAGACAACCTTTCAACTGTGCCCTTGAGAGTGTCCTGTTCCATGTGAAAGGCACTAGCCTCTGAAAGTAGCTGCCGAGGAAGGCTCAGCAGGACATGCCTAAGCAGCTTAGACTCCACACCACTGTGGGTGTTAAACACATACGGGAGAAAGGTCTCAGGAAAGGGCTTTTGTGAACAGAAGGGTTAGAGCTGTCGGCCTCAGTGCTGCCACTAGGGTCTGATTGGGTACTTCAACAACAGCCTCTCCATCCATTTTCGTAGGAAATCCCCTAGCCACTTTCAGTTACTTAGCGATGACTTAAAAGACCCTGCTGACTCAGACTTTCTGCCTTGGCTGATATTATATTACCATTGTACCCTTTTCTCCTTACCATGACCTGTTGGAGATCTTTTTATTTCATCTTTTACTGGTAAAATGGCAAGCAGGAATTAATGTTTAAAGCACTGTAAATATGAGGATGTACCAGTGTACTGGGATCTCAACAGAGAGATTAAATTTAAATTATCTAGAAGAGAAATTTTGTGAAAACCCTGGTTGAGAGAAGGAATGGTTAACCTTTGTTTAGTGAGGCCAGGAAGGTGGCTATGTGACATTCTTCCATCAAATTAGAACAAGAAAATGGCCTGTATGGAGTTTATCAGATTAATTTTTATAAAAATTCTTTCACTAGGTAGTATTCTTAATGCTATGCCCCAAATAAATGAAATAAGAATTTTCATATCTTTTTATTTTAACTTCAAGGAAGCTCAGAAAAATATTTAAATTTAAATGTCTATAATTACATTAAATGGTGAGTGCTTTACTTTTCCCTGTCCGTGTTTAACATATTTATTGATTTTAAACTGTTCTATGTTGTTTATGTACCTTTACTGATAAAACATATCAAATCACATTTGAAGGCATATGGGCTGAAATTTCTTAGAATAATAATTCATGTATTAAAGCTATAAGCTTCATGTCTATTTTCTATTTATATATTTCTTGTATTATTCAGAATAAACCTGTTAGGAAGACATTTATATAGATAAGTCATTTTCAATTACTTTAAACGAATTGCTCTAGATCACTCAGCAATAATGAAAACTCTAACATCTAGTTTTCTCCAAATCTAGATTGCAAATAACATCAATATTAAAATAAAAACACAATATTTGGTTTCAGAATAAAATTTACTATGAGACAACAACAAAAAATCTATGAAGTCAAGATCTTTCTGGTTTTCTCAAACTTTTATAGCCTAACAGAATTTAATTTAATGACTGTATAAATGTTTTCTTTCTCATTTAATTAGTCTAACTAAAGAAATAAAATTAATAAAATTCATTACGTATATCTTTGATCTAAATGATGAAAATCATTATTTTAATGATACTTTCCATCTTGTAAAATTTTTAAAATGCACAGTTTCAAAAATTAACATACTTCAATCTTTTTTTAAGTGAAATAAGGGGACTAGTGACTTGCATAACATATTAAATACCATATATAGTTACGTGTGGTAAATGAAAATAATTATGCTATGTAATGGCAGAGTAGCTTCTAAATTTTTAGCTCAATAAAAGCAACCAAGATATGCTTATTATTTTATTTCATTAAGTAATTAATACTTCTAAACACTAATCCCAATACAGATGGCCAATTCTTGCTGAGACAAGTGAAGATCCTTTCTTGCACTAGAATAAAGCTGACGTTTTCCCTTCAGCATTTCCTAACCCAAAGCAAGTCATGCTGTTTACACCTCTATATGGCATATTAAGTGAAATAAAAGAAGACTAATCTTCTTTTGTCATTTTTTATAGAAACATTTACAGTTTTGTAAATGTTAACACATTCTCACTATTTATGTATGCTTCAGTAACAATTTAAAAACTTTCATGAAAGTTTTAGTCTGATGTATCTAGTTGCCTTCACATTTTACATTTTTTCTTTTGTCCTTCAAAAAAAAAATTCCAATGTGTTTATAACTTGCAAACATTTTGGCTTCATGGCTTTTCAAATACTACTTAGCCAAATTTTTTCATATAAGTTATAAATAGTTGGCAAACTCTTTAGTTATACACATTTTGGCTAGGAGTGCTATAATAAATATAGAATTATCAATAAACTCATTTTCTTATGTAGAGAATGTTGACTTACAAAATAGCATACTTTTGTATTATAACATCATTACCATTAGCATCATTACAGACCATGTTTCAAAAATTTTAGTTACACACATTTGAATGAAAATGAACAGATAGCATTTTATTGGCTTAGACACTGGAATCCAAGCATATCTAAGAGAGGATGAAAAACCTTAATACTGTTAAAATTAAACATTTATGTTTCTGCTATGTGTCATTCACTTTCCCACCTGTTCGACTGGTATTAGTTGCAAGGGCAAGCACTAGGCAAATAGAGAAATGGTTATTTTTAATACAAGTTGCCATCCCGCATGTCCTCTCAGACTGTTCCGTTGTCTTGATCCTGCTTAAGCTGGGTTTTATGTACACTTGTGTTTATTTACATGTGTGAGAACTTGCATGTCCTACAGCACACACTCAGAGTCTAAGAAGTCAGCTAGTGAATTAGCTTAATGCATTAGAGTGTACTAGAGTCAACTGGAGAATATTTTTTTCCACTTTTATTTTTTCTTTATTAAAAATTAGAAGAATGAGAATAGAAACTTAGAACTGTAAAATGCATTAACAGCAATGTCAAAGTTGAAAATTTTCCTTTGGAATACTCTTTTTTTTTTTTTATTATACTTTAGGTTTTAGGGTACATGTGCACAATGTGCAAGTTTGTTACATATGTAGTATCCATGTGCAATGTTGTTTTGCTGCACCCATTAACTCGTCATTTAGCATTAGGTATATCTCTTAATGTTGTCCGTCCCCCATTGTCCCTGGAGTGTGATGTTCCCCTTCCTGTGTCCATGAGTTCTCATTGTCAATTCCCACCTTTGAGTGAGAACATGCGGTATTTGGTTTTTTGTCCTTCCGATAGTTTACTGAGAATGATGTTTTCCAGTTTCATCCATGTCCCTACAAAGGACATGAACTCATCATTTTTTATGGCTGCATAGTATTCCATAGTGTATATGTTCCACATTTTCTTAATCCAGTCTATCGTTGTTGGATATTTCAGTTGGTTCCAAGTCTTTGCTATTGTGAATAGTGCCACAATAAACATACGTGTGCATGTGTCTTTATAGCAGCATGATTTATAGTCCTTTGGGTATATACCCAGTAATGGGATGGCTGGGTCAAATGGTATTTCTATTTCTAGATCCCTGAGGAATCGCCACACTGACTTCCACAATGGCTGAACTAGTTTACAGTCCCACCAACAGTGTAAAAGTGTTCCTATTTCTCCACATCCTCTCCAGCACCTGTTGTTTCCTAACTTTTTAATGATGGCCATTCTAACTGGTGTGAGATGGTATCTCATTGTGGTTTTGATTTGCATTTCTCTGATGGCCAGTGATGATGAGCATTTTTTCATGTGTTTTTTGGATGCATAAATGTTTTCTTTTAAGAAGTGTCTGTTCATGTCCTTTGCCCACTTTTTGATGGGGTTGTTTGTTTTTTTCTTGTAAATTTGTTTGAGTTCATTGTAGATTCTGGATATGAGCCCTTTGTCAGATGAGTAGGTTGCAAAAATTTTCTCCCATTCTGTAGGTTGCCTGTTCACTCTGATGGTAGTTTCTTTTGCTGTGCAGAAGCTCTTTAATTAGATCCCATTTGTCCATTTTGGCTTTTGTTGCCATTGCTTTTGGTGTTTTAGAAATGAAGTCCTTGCCCACGCCTATGTCCTGAATGGTATTGCCTAGGTTTTCTTGTAGGATTTTAATGGTTTTAGGTCTAACATTTAAGTCTTTAATCCATCTTGAATTAATTTTTGTATAAGGTGTAAGGAAGGGATCCAGTTTCAGCTTTCTACATATGGCTAGCCATTTTCCCAGCACCATTTATTAAATAGGGAATCCTTTCCCCATTTCTTGTTTTTGTCAGGTTTGTCAAAGATCAGATAGTTGTAGATACATGGCATCATTTCTGAGGACTCTGTTCTGTTCCATTGATCTATGTCTCTGTTGTGGTACCAGTACCAGGCTGTTTTGGTTACTGTAGATTTGTAGTATAGTTTGAAGTCAGGTAGCGTGATGCCTCCAGCTTTGTTCTTTTGGCTTAGGATTCACTTGGCAATGAGGGCTCTTTTTTGGTTCCATATGAACTTTAAAGTAGTTTTTTCCAATTCTGTGAAGAAAGTCATTGGTAGCTTGATGGGGATGGCATTGAATCTATAAATTACCTTGGGCAGTAGGGCCATTTTCAGGATATTGATTCTTCCAACCCATGAGCATGGAATGTTCTTCCATTTGTTTGTATCCTCTTTTATTTCATTGAGCAGTGGTTTATAGTTCTCCTTGAAGAGGTCCTTCACATCCCTTGTAAGTTGGATTCCTAGGTATTTTATTCTCTTTGAAGCAATTGTGAATGGGAGTTCACTCATGATTTGGCTCTCTGTCTGTGATTGGTGTACAAGAATGCTTGTGATTTTTGTACATTGATTTTGTATCCTGAGACTTTGCTGAAGTTGCTAATCAGCTTAAGGAGATTTTGGGCTGAGACAATGGCGTTTTCTAAATATACAATCATGTCATCTGCAAACAGGGACAATTTGACTTCCTCTTTTCTTAATTGAATACCCTTTATTTCCTTCTCCTGCCTGATTGCCTTAGCCAGAACTTCTAGCACTATATTGAATAGGAGTGGTGAGAGAGGGCATCCCTGTCTTGTGCCAGTTTTCAAAGGGAATGCTTCCAGTTTTTTCCCATTCAGTATGATATTGGCTGTGGGTCTGTCATAGATAGCTCTTATTATTGTGAGATACGTCCCATCAATACCTAATTTATTGAGAGTTTTTAGCATGAAGGTTGTTGAATTTTGTCAAAGGCCTTTTCTGCATCTATTGAAATAATCAGGTGGTTTTTGTCTTTGGTTCTGTTTATATGCTGGATTACATTCATTGATTTGCATATGTTGAACCAGCCTTGCATCCCAGGGATGAAGCCCACTTGATCATGGTGTATAAGCTTTTTGATGTGCTGCTGGATTCAGTTTGCCAGTATTTTATTGAGGATTTTTGCATCAATGTTCATCAAGGATATTGGTCTGAAATTCTCTTTTTTGTTTATGTCTCTGCCAGGCTTTGGTATCAGGACGATGCTGGCCTCATAAAATGTGTTAGGGAGGATTCTCTCTTTTTCTATTGATCGGAATAGTTTCAGAAGGAATGGTACCAGTTCCTCCTTGTACCTCTGGTAGAATTCGGCTGTGAATCCATCAGGTCCTGGACTCTTTTTGGTTGGTAAGCTATTGATTATTGCCACAATTTCAGAGCCTGTTATTGGTCTATTCAGAGATTCAACTTCTTCCTGGTTTAGTCTTGGGAGGGTGTATGTGTCAAGGAATTTATCCATTTCTTCTAGATTTTCTAGTTTATTTGCATAGAGGTGTTTGTAGTATTCTCTGATGATAGATTGTATTTCTGTGGGATCGGTGGTGATATCCCCTTTTTCATTTTTTATTGCATCTATTTGATTCTTCTCTCTTTTCTTCTTTATTAGTCTTGCTAGCAGTCTATCAATTTTGTTGATCTTTTCAAAAAACCAGCTCCTGGATTCATTAATTTTTTGAAGGGTTTTTTGTGTCTCTATTTCCTTCAGTTCTGCTCTGATTTTAGTCATTTCTTGCCTTCTGCTAGTTTTTGATTGTGTTTGCTCTTGCTTTTCTAGTTCTTTTAATTGTGATGTTAGGGTGTCAATTTTGGATCTTTCCTGCTTTCTCTTGTGGGCATTTAGTGCTATAAGATTCCCTCTACACACTGCTTTGAATGTGTCCCAGAGATTCTAGTATGTTGTGTCTTTGTTCTCGTTGGTTTCAAAGAACATCTTTATTTCTGCCTTCATTTCATTATGTACCCAATAGTCATTCAGGAGCAGGTTGTTCAGTTTCCATGTAATTGGGCAGTTATGAGTGAGTTTCTTAATCCTGAGTTCTAGCTTGATTGCACTGTGGTCTGAGAGACAGTTTGTTATAATTTCTGTTCTTTTACATTTGCTGAGGAAAGCTTTACTTCCAACTATGTGGTCAATTTTGGAATAGGTGTGGTGTGGTGCTGAAAATAATGTATATTCTGTTGATTTGGGGTGGAGAGTTCTGTAGATGTCTATTAGGTCCACTTTATGTAGAGCTGAGTTCAATTCCTGGATATCCTTGTTAACTTTCTGTCTCGTTGATCTGTCTAATGTTGACAGTGGGGTGTGAAAATCTCCCATTATTATTGTGTGGGAGTTTATGTCCCTTTGTAGGTCACTCAGCACTTGCTTATGAATCTGGGTGCTCCTGTGTTGGGTGCATATATATTTAGGATAGTTAGCTCTTCTTGTTGAATTGATCCCTTTACCATTATGTAATGGCCTTCTTTGTCTCTTTTGATCTTTGTTGGTTTAAAGTCTATTTTATCAGAGACTAGCATTGCAACCCCTGCCTTTTTTTGTTTTCCATTTGCTTGATTGATAGATCTTCTTCCATCCCTTTATTTTGAGTCTGTGTGTGTCTGTGCACGTGAGATGGGTTTCCTGAATACAGCACACTGATGGGTCTTGACTCCTTATCCAGTTTGCCAGTCTGTGTCTTTTAATTGGAGCATTTAGCCCATTTACATTTAAAGGTAATATTGTTATATGTGAATCTGATCCTGTCATTATGATGTTAGTTGGTTATTTTGCTCGTTAGTTGATGCAGTTTCTTCCTAGCTTTGATAGTCTTTACAATTTGGCATGTTTTTGAAGGGGCTGGTAGCGGTTGTTCCTTTCCATGTTTAGTGCTTCCTTCAGGAGCTCTTTTAGGGTAGGCCTGGTGGTGACAAAATCACTCAGCATTTGCTTGTCTGTAAAGTATTTTATTTCTCCTTCACTTATGAAGCTTACTTTGGCTGGATATGAAATTCTGGGTTGAAAATTCTTTTCTTGAATATCGGCCCCCACTCTCTTCTGGCTTGTAGAGTTTCTGCCCAGAGATCAGCTGTTAGTCTGATGGGCCTCCCTTTGTGGGTAACCCGACCTTTCTCCCTGGCTGCCCTTAACAGTTTTTCCTTCATTTCAACTTTGGTGAATCTGACAATTATGTGTCTTGGAGTTGCTGTTCTCAAGGAGTATCTTTGTGGCATTCTCTGTATTATTTCCTGAATCTGAATGTTGGCCTGCCTTGCTAGATTGGGGAAGTTCTCCTGGATAATATCTTGCAGAGTGTTTTCCAACTTGGTTCCATTCTCCTCGTCATTTTCAGGTACACCAATCAGACGTAGGTTTGGTCTTTTCACATAATCCCAACTTTCTTGGAGGCTTTGTTCATTTCTTTTTATTCTTTTTTCTCTAAACTTCCCTTTTCGCTTCATTTCATTCATTTCATCTTCCAACACTGATACCCTTTCTTCCAGTTGATCGCATCAGCTACCGAGGCTTCTGCAATCTTCGCGTAGTTCTCGATACTTGGCTTTCAGCTCCATCAGCTCCTTTAAGCCCTTCTCTCCTTTGGTTATTCTATTTATCCATTCTTCTAATTTTTTTTCAACGTTTTTAACTTCTTTGCTATTGTTTTGAATTTCCTCCCGTAGCTCAGAGTAGTTTGATCGTCTGAAGCCTTCTTCTCTCAACTCGTCAAAGTCATTCTCTGTCCAGCTTTGTTCTGTTGCTGGTGAGGAACTGCATTCCTTTGGAGGAGAGGTGCTCTGCTTTTTAGAATTTCCAGTTTTTCTGCTCTGTTTTTTCCCCATCTTTGTGGTTTTATCTACTTTTGGTCTTTGATGATGGTGATGTACAGATGGGTTTTTGGTGTGGATGTCCTTTCTGTTTGTTAGTTTTCCTTCTCCCAGACAGGACCCTCAGCTGCAGGTCTGTTGGAGTTTGCTAGAGGTCCACTGCAGAGCCTGTTTGGCTGGGTGTCAGCAGCGGTGGCTGCAGAACAGCGGATTTTTGTGAGACCACAAATTCAGCTGTCTGATAGTTCCTCTGGAAGTTTTGTCTCAGAGGAGTACCCGGCCGAGTGAGGTGTCAGTTTGTCCCTACTGGGGGGTGCCTCTCAGTTAGGCTGCTTCGGGGTCAGGTACCCACTTTAGGAGGCAGTCTGTCCGTCTCAGATCTCTACCTGCGTGTTGGGAAAACCACTACTCTCTTCAAAGCTGTCAGACAGGGACATTTAAGTCTGCAGAGGTTCCTGCTGAATTTTGTTTGTCTGTGCCCTGCCCCCAGAGGTGGAGCCTACAGAGGCAGGCAGGCCTCCTTGAGCTGTGGTGGGCTCCACCCAGTTCGAGCTTCCTGGCTGCTTTGTTTACCTAAGCAAGCCTGGGCAATGGCGGGCGCCCCTCCCCCAGCCTCGCTGCCACCTTGCAGTTTTATCTCAGACTGCTGTGCTAGCAATCAATCAGTGATACTCCCTGGACATAGGACCCTCGGAGCCAGGTGCAGGACACGATCTCCTGGTGTGCCGTTTTCCAGGCCTGTTGGAAAAGCACAGTATTAGGGTGGGACTGACCCGATTTTCCGGGTGCCGTCTGTTACCCCTTTCTTTGACTAGGAAAGGGAACTCCCTGACCCCTTGGGCTTCCCGAGTGAGGCAATGCCTCGCCCTGCTTCAGCTCACGCACAGTGCGCTGCACCAACTGTCCTGCACCCACTGTTTGGCACTCCCTAGTGAGATGAACCCAGTACCTCAAGCGGAAATGCAGAAATCACCCGTGTTCTGTGTCGCTCAGGCTGGGAGCTGTAGACTGGAGCTGTTCCTATTCGGCCATCTTTGAGAATACTCTTATAAATTATACACTTATAGGCAATATGCTTTCATTTTAACTTGGTCTCATAGAGATACTGTCCTCATATTTAATATTTATTGGCAACTGAAGATTTCAGCCCTTTAAAAAAGTTTGACTCTGGGTCTTGCAATATGAGCTCAATTTTGTTATTCTGTACATTTCTTCACAGCCCTTCACAAAAACCGCTCACGAATAGCTGCGAATTCTCAAGCGAGTTTATTTGGATATGTACAAGCTATTATTGATGTATCTAAACTTTTGAAAAGTCAACAAATTGAGCTGAAAGTTGGTTACTTCCTGAAGGTAAAGACCCTTTAATTTATCTCTGTAACCTCAGTACCTAGCATAACACCTGGGGCATAGTGGATGCTCAATATATTTTTGTTGAATGAATGAATACATAAATATACAAATGAGGAAATGAATAAATGCAAAGGCATTATATTCCATGGTAACATAAAATATGTCTGCGTTCTTGAAGATATTCTATAATTTACATTGCTTGGAACTATAATTTACCTACTGCTGAAATGACTTTCAACTTGTTCTTAATAAAAGGCCTTGGTCAAACATAGCTTTGGATTTAAAATGGCCTCTTACATTTTGTACCCTTTGACCAAGGTCATCAGAAAATAGTGAGATATTTAATCAACCTTGATCAAATCTAGAAAACATTTTGTCAATTAACTTCATTATGATTCTTACAATACTGAGGAAATTTAAAAAATAGTATAAATTTATATGTACTAAATCTTTATACATACATATGTATGCATCAAAATGTATATTCAATAATACATATATATTCTACTTACTCATTTAGTAATATTACATATATAACATAAATAATAGTAATAATAGTATAGTAAATAATAGTATTTTTCTCACACATTTTTTAAAACTGCACATTATAACAATAGGCAACTATAGCTTTATTCTTTTTTTACAGATGAAGAAACAAGAGTTTAAATGGGTAAAGTGATTTCCTCAGGGCTACACGTTAAATAAGAGTTCGATATATGCCCAGTTATTCTGACTCCCAAATCAATGTCCTCTTAATTAAAAGATGATACTTCTTAGCTCTGCAGTAGTGCTCTAAAATTACTCTATAAAATAATTTTATTTGTTTAAAAGAGGGTATTTGATACCAAAATTCACAAGATCTCAACATCGTAGGCTAATGATAGAGCTTAAGTATATCAGTCTTGAGTAAATTGTATCATTCCAAATATTCATTAATTCATTCATTCAATAAACACTCATTGACCAAATACTTTGAGCGAGGCACTTGGTACAGAAATGAATTTGAAACTGTCTTTCACTTTAAAGAGCTCAGAGTATAGTGAGATGGACAGATGTTTCAATAAATAAGTCACAGAAAAAAATAATAATTGATGAAACATATGAGCAAGTAACAGTAGGAACAAAAGATAAAATTTTGTAAGATGTTTTCATAATTCAGAGATGCTCTGCTTTTATAGAACTTGCTCACAGTTAGCCAATTGAGAGGTGGAGAGTACAGTCCTCCAGACTGTCAAGTCTGTCCAGGTCTTCCAATCCCAACTACAAACAGTTGGGGTCCAGCTGCTAAGTTAGAGGAAAGAGTTAACAAAAGACAACTCTCACTTCTGACAGAAAATCCAAGTTTGGCGGTTTACCAAAACTACTCTAACCCTAAAAAGACTTGCAGGACTCCATGAAACATATTATACTCATGGTTTTGTTTATTACAGGTAAGAGATACAAATTAGAACTAGCCACAGGAAGAGGTGCATAGTTTAGGGTCTGGCAGCCTAAATGCAAAGCTTCTGACATCATCAGGATATATAACCCTCTCACATCAATGCGTGATAATGGGTATGTAGTATTACCATACTAATCCAGGAAGCTCACTCGAGCCTGGTTGTCTAGAGATACTGCTGACTCATTGCACAGCCATAGGTGACTGATTCAGCCCTATGGTTGAATTCCATCTCCTAACCTCAAATAATCCAAAGCCCAAAAACTCTAATAACATAATTGGTCTTTCTGGCATGCTCAGCTCTCAAACTTAGACTATTGCATATATCTGGCCCGACCTTTAGTCATCTATTTAACATAAACTATCAGATGTGGTCTCATCATGAATGAGGAAGACACTCTTATCACTTGAGAAATTTCAAGTGTTAATAAGGCTGCCACCCAGAAGCTAAAGACAAAAACAAGCCCTGTCTCTATGGACAAATTCTTTACTACACGAAATTGTATGTAATTTATACATAATACAAACATTTTTATTCTATAATCTGCCAAATTTAATTTCTAGTTAAAATACTCTTAATCAAATCATCTAAGCAGCAGAAATTATTTTCTTGGGATTCTTTTCATTTCTCCCTCAAATAGAGAAAATCAGGAATCCACTAAAGAAATGGATTTCCTGAAGACTAAATATTCAACACCTTAATAATTATATGTAATAATAGAGTCATTTACTCTCTTCTGTAATAATAGAGTCATTTACTCTCTTCTGTTGGTCAAGGCACTGTGCTAAATGCTGTAAGAGACTCACATAGATGACATTCTCTACCCTCAAACAGTACACATTCTACTAATGGAAACAGATATGAGCATTATCTAACTACAGTACAGAGAGAGCACATTAAAGGCTACAGTACAAGTGCAAAGGGCTATGGAACAAAATATGAAAGAAAGGATTACTTTGAGGTAATAGCATTGAACTTGAATGAGGCTTTAAAGGATAGGTGAATCTTAATTGGAGGACCTTGGGGAGAAGTACATTTCTGCATACAGTACAGTGAGACATTTCAGTGACTTAGAAAAACAGAAAATGTGTTCGGAAAGAATGGTAAACAGAATGTGTGAGTTCCAAACATCATTTGGGGAAAGAAGCCTAAGTTAAATTGTGGACACTTTTCATGGACACTAAAGTCCATGAAAAGAAATGTCAACTCTTTTTTTTTGTAAGCAATTATGATTGCTTACAAAGGAGGCATTTTGCTTATTACAATAATTAATCTGTAGATGGATTGTTGTGAGAATAACAAATTTCTCTTGAAAATTTATATAGTGAGTTTCACTATGATATGAATAATGCACTAATTTATTTAAGTATGGTTTACCCAAGAAATAAAAATAGCAAACCACTGTAATCCCAGCACTTTGGGAGGCTGAGGTGGGTGGATCATGAGGTCAGGAGTTTGAGACCAGCCTGACCAAATAGTGAAACCCCGTCTCTACTAAAAATACAAAAATGAGCTGGGTGTGGTGGCAGATGCCTGTAATCCCAGCTACTCAGGAGGCTGAGCCAGGAGAATCACTTGAACCCGGGAGGTGGAGGCTACAGTGATCAGAGATTGCGCCACTGCCCTCCAGCCTGGCGAGAGAGCAAGACTGTGTCTCAAAATAATAATAATAATAAAAGCAAAAAAGCAAAGCAAACATGCTATATCATAGAACATGAATGTATACGGTATGGTAAATTTCTTTTGCTATTTTTATTACTTGGGTAAATCATATTTGAATATCTTGTTGCATTTTTCTTACTTTTCCATAATTATAGAACAGATCAGAATTAATTGATATGCAGAATTGCAAAGGAAATTTGAGGACATTTGAACAAACCATTGAGAATTATTGAAACTGTGTAACATTAGAAGTTTATTCATGGACTTCTTCAAGATAGCATTTTCTGGTTTTACACTGTTTTATCAAATGTTCCTGGAGGATAGGAGATAATTTGTTTTCTATTTCCGTAGACTATAATCATTAAAATAAGCCTTCTATACATAAAAAGAATGTGTTTGAAACAAAATTTCAGCACTCATTAAGAGTTCCAAATGATTTTATTTCACAGGCTTATTGACCTCTACCCCTAGAACTATTTGTACCTCAAAGGAAAAAAAAAAAGGAAACCTCTTTTCTCTTATCTATGTTTCAATCTGTGTTTTCTTATTGTCATAGACCACTGGTGTTGAAAAGAGTTCCAATAATAAAAAATATACTCTCTCAATTCATATAAGTGATGGGTAACTATAAAGGAAGCAAGTTCAAGCATTTGTCCTAGGATTAACACATTGTCATTTATAAAATGTTTCCTTTCCTTTCCCAAAGCTACCTTTCAGTTTCACCATGATTTTTGTGAGACTTGACTTTTTGTATCAGAAGATTAAATGTTATTCTTTTATTATTTTAATCTTGCTTTTTCTTTTATCTGTACCTTATCAAATTTACACATTATTTGGTTTTCAAATTTTTATTCTTCTAATGATTGACCTACTCTTTGCACTTTCATCTTTATCTCTACCCCCACCTTAAGTTATCAATTAAACCCAAATTAAAACAATTTAATTCAGTGCTTATGCTTAGATCACTAGCCCTTATTCTATACTGTAAGAGAGGATTGAATCACAAATCCAAATTCTTTCAGAAAACTTACCAGGTAAATTACTAATAGGAGCAAAATGAGGTTGCAATTAGTTTTTTACGAAGTAGTTTGGGTGGGTGATAAGATTTATGGTAATGTTTTATCAAGTAAATATTATAAAACATTTAGTGCATTCCAAAATGATGTGAAACCTATAAATTGAGTAGCATCAGCCTCTCCTTCTTCTCCCTCTGTTATTTCTTCTCTACTACTCAGCAGAAAGAATACTCACATAGTCAGCACTTACAGGTCAAGGGGATGTGTCTCCCTATTCAGCATGCTAAATCACTAATAATTTTTTACATTTCTATTTTAGACGTCAAATTAATATTTATTTATTTTGTGCTGCATAGTACCTACGTGTGACAGTTACATAAATGATACTTGAAAATTAAAACTAAGACCTCTCTGCAAGGAAAGATACCCAAAGGAAATATTCAAAACAAAGATGGCCACGTAAATAAGGATATCTAGCATAGTTTGAGGCCACCTGGAAAAGTAAAGGAGTCAGGACAGCTTGTATCAAATAAATAATTTTAATTTCAGTTTCCTGTTAAATGATAAATCATGGTGTCGAGATGGCCTTGATATTTGGTGAAGCTGGTACTGCTGGTGCCATATAAAACATATCACACAACTCTGGCTGTAGTCCCCTGTCATTATCGATATCATCTGGATTTTGCAAAGGGGGAAATGTCAAAACTGATTATACTGATTAAACTGATACACTCACAGGCTTCAAAAATTTGCAGCACACAATGCACATTAGAGCATATTACCTCATTTAGCATTCAAATAGGCCCACAAAATAGAAGGGGCAAAATAATATTACTCCTCGTTTGATGGAATGATATCTAGGAAAGTTCAAGTGACTTGATAAGAAATGACATGTTAGTTGATGAAAATCAGGATTCCAATAGTGACTTTTCTTCTCCCCAACCCCCAGTCCCTCATAAGCAACTAAGGCAGTGGGCTACCAGACCATTTTCTTAGGTTGCAAACTCTAGACCCTATGAGAGAAGCTCACTTTTATAAGTGGTCATGATGGACAACACTAAAAAGTGGAAATATTAATAGTACCCTCCCCAGCACCAGGCAGACCTGGATTTGAGCTCCAGCACTGCCTTTTAATCTATAATCTTCAACAAATTGTTTAATCTCTCTGAGTCTTGGTTTTGCAAATTAGGCTTTAAAAGGCCTGGCTTTGTAGGATTTCTTTTTTTTTTTTTTGAGACAGAGTCTGGCTCTGTTGCTCAGGCTGGAGGAATGCAGTGGCGCCATCTCGGCTCACTGCAAGCTCCGCCTCCCGGGTTCACGCCATTCTCCTGCCTCAACCTCCTGAGTAGCTGGAACTACAGGCGCCCGCCACCACGCCCAGCTAATTTTTTGTATTTTTTTTGTGGAGACGGGGTTTCATCGTATTGGCCAGGATGATCTCAATCTCCTGACCTCGTGATCCACCCGCCTCGGCCTCCCAAAGTGCTGGGATTACAAGCGTGAGCCACCGCGCCGGGCCTGACTTTGTAGGATCTCTGTAAGGATTAGAAACACTTGTGTATTTGTTTGCATGTTAATTTTCAATACATGCTATTTGCCCATTGAGGTGTCAGTGCTCTGGCAATGGAGAATGGTTGGGTTGTGGGTGGTAAAAAGAATTTACTGGCCGGGCACGGTGGCTCAAGCCTGTAATCCCAGCACTTTGGGAGGCCAAGGCAGGCGGATCACGAGGTCAGGAGATCGAGACCATCCTGGCTAACACGGTGAAACCCCGTCTCTACTAAAAATACAAAAAATTAGCCGGGCGTGTTGGCGGGCGCCTGTAGTCCCAGCTACTCGGGAGGCTGAGGCAGGAGAATGGCGTGAACCCGGGAGGCAGAGCTTGTAGTGAGCCGAGATCACGCCACTGCACTCCAGCCTGGGGGACAGAGCAAGACTCCGTCTCAAAAAAAAAAAAAAAAATTACCAACAACAGTGTAGGTTTGAAAAGGAAAGTTTTATTAGATGGAAAGAACACTGCCTCAGAGTGCAGGAGAGAGCTTTAGCAAGAGAGGACTGAACACACCGTGGTGGACTTTCCTTAGGGGAATTTATAGACCTTGTAGCTGGAGTTTAAGGGTAATTTGGACCATATTAGCCACATATGATAAATCATCATGATAAATGATTACATTTGTAGACATTTTGGTGCCTTGATCTCAGCAAGGGTTGCACAATGAGTTCTGACATGCATGCATTCTGGAGATGTACAGAAATTCTAGTTACTTACAAATTTTTGGGAAGAAGCCAAACATACCAGATGCCAGCTTTAGATAACAGTGAAGTCTAATTACTTCTGAATTCCTCAGATAAGGAGTTTTACTTCCGGATGGTCTGCTTGATAGCCATCAGGTGATCTTTGCTCACCTCGCTATTATTATTCATTTCATAATTAGTGCTCTGAACAGCGAAAGGAAGTAAATGACATTGTCCTAATTTAAGTGGTACAGACACTGAAGCACAGAAATGTTAAAAAAGATTGCTCAAGATCACACTCCTGGTCAGTGGTATAGTCAGGGTGCCAATCCACATATGTATAACTTCATGTATCTTATTTTTAATATGAAAATTCCAGTTCATATTACAGCACAAACATGGAGATGTGGGGCCAAGAATAAATAAGAAGCACAATTAATCTTGTCTATTAATTGAATCCCTATTTCTACATTTAAAAACAATGACTAAAGGCTAAACCAATAAAGAAAATATTGATGGGAAATTTAATTTTTCCATGGTGTGAAGTTATTATCTCACAGATTACATAATGTTTAAAGTGGGGAAAGTGAAACTTTACTTTGGAGAAACAGGGCTGACAACAGCTTAACTGTGCGATACATCTCAATGGATCACTAAATGTCAGACAACCAGATATTATGTGGCCCCTACTGACACAGTGTCACTTATGAAGTAGAATTCTTGCCAAAAATGTATAATCTATAGTGGCTCACCCCGAGTGATTCTCTCAACTAAAATTTCAGCAAGCTTTTTGTAGAAATTGCTCAACTAATTCTAAAATTCATCTAAAAATGTAAATAACTTAGAATGGCCAAAACAATCTTAAAGAACAAAGTTGGAAGATTCACATTACCTGACTTCAAGAATTTTTATAAAGCTACGTTTTTCAAGGAACTGCTGTATCAGCATAAAGATAAAGAAATAGATCAGTCAACCAGAATAGAGTCCAGAAAGAGACCCATGCATGTAGGGATGACTAAAGCTCTAAAAAGCTGTAGAAGCCATTCACTGAAAGAAGAGCACACTTTTCAGTAAATGATGACGAAGTTATTAGATATCCATATGCAAAAATATAATAATTTGGATACACACCTTACACCATTTATAAAAATGTAACTAACTGTAAATGGATCATACTTGTAAATATAAAGCTTAAAACTATAAAATAATGAGAAGAAAACTTAGAACATCTTTTTAATTTTCAGTTAGTGAAAGATTTTATAGACGTGACACTAAAAACACATCCATAAAAGAAAAACTAAAACATAAACTGGATTTCCCCCCAAATTAAAAATGTATGCTCCTCCAAACACATTATTAACATTTTTTAAAAGTCTGAAAAAAATTGCAAATCATGTAAATTATAGAATTTGTATCTAGAATATATAAACAACTAAAAGCTCAATAATAAGTAAACAAATGACTTAACTAAAAATCAGCAAGATCTTCGAAGACTGAAACCTAAGACCTAAAACTATAAAACTCTACAAGATAACACCAGAAAAACTCTTCTAGACATTTGTTTAGGCAAAGAATCCAAGACAAAGAACCCAAAAGCAAATGCAACAAAAACAAAAATAAATAAGACCTAATTAAATTAAAAAGCTTCTGCACAACAAAAGAAATAATAAGGGAGTAAACAGATAACCCCTAGAGGGGGAGAAAATATTTGTAAACTATACATCTGACAATGGACTAATATCCAGAATCTACAAGGAATTCAAAGAAATCAGCAAGAAAAAAAAAACAAATAATCACGTCAAAAAGTGGGCAAAGGGCATAAATATACAATTCTCAAAAGAAGATATACAAACAGCCAACAAGCATATGAAAAAATACTCAACATCACTAATCATCAGGGAAATGCAAATTAAAACCACAATGAGATATCACCTTAAAATGGCCATAATTAAAAAGTCAAAAATAATAGATGTTGGCATGGATGTTATGAAAAGGAAATACTTTCAGACTAAGGAAATCTCCATCTTTAATGGAGTTTCCTTAAAGAATTAAAAGTAGAACTACCATTCAATCCAGCAATCCCAGTACTGGGTATCTACCCAAAGGAGAAGAAGTCATTATATGAAAAACACACATGCACATGCATGTTTATAGCAGCACAGTTCTCATTTGCAAATATATGAAAGCAATCTAAGTGCCTATCAACCAATGAGTGGATAAAGAAAATGTAGTGTATATATATATATGCACACCATGGACTACTACTCAGCTATAAAGAAGAATGAAATAATGTCTTTTGCAGCAACTTAGATGGAGCTGGAGGCCATTATTCTAAGTGAAGCAACTCAGAAATGAAAAACCAAATATTGTATGTTCTTACATATAAGTGGGAGTTAAGTTATGAGGACACAAAGGCATAAGAATGATACAATGGACTTTGGGGACTCAGGGGAAGGTTGGGGAGGGATAAGGGATAAAAGACTACATACTGGGTACAGTGTACACTGTTCTGTTGACAGGTGCACTAAAATCCTAGAAATCACCACTAAAGACCTTATCCATGAAACCAAAAACCATCTCTACCCCAGAAACTATTGAAATAATTTAAAAAAAAAAAGAAATTACTGCTTCTGGAAAAAAAAATATGAGCAATATCCATAAGATAAGCCTTAAATCAGAACTGTAACAACCTATATTTGGAGTTGCTTCTGCTTTGTTTTGTTTTCAAAGATCATTTTGTAAAAAAACAGATCACTTAGGGCAAGGATGTATTTTTTCTCCTACCCTACTGTCAGCAATACCAACCAATCTGTATTCCTTACCTCAGTTTTTCCAGGTGCACTGGCTCAAAAATAATAATTATTTTGTTTGCTCTCCTTTTTCTTCACTGCTACATTCACCTAGTCAGCAAATTCTACTATTTATATTATCAAACCCTCTTTCATATTCATATACTTCTCATATTTACACTACCATTGTACAGCTCCTGAACCATAGCTTCATCCTCTTATATATGGTTTCTCCCCTCTATAATCCTTTTAACCAATTGCAGCAAGATTAGTTTTCTAAAACAGATTATGTGATCCTATGTTAACTTCTGCTCCCAAATTTCAGGTTGTCTTCAATGTAAAGGGAAAATAATTGTTGGCCTGTAATTTAAAGTGTTCCATAAATTTCTGTTTATTCTTTGGCAACTTTGTTTTCTATACCACCTGACCAATGGAATGTATGCCTTAGCCTCATCAGTGTCTTTACCATTCCCTAAATACCTCTCACTCTGCACATGGATGATCCTTCACCCAAACTGTGCTCTCCAACTAAGCCGCCTATACTTTCAATCAATTATTCTCTAAAATTCCAGTTCAAACTTCAGGTCTTATTCTCAAATAAGCTTTTTCATATTTCTTTTGTTGAAATAAATGTTTCCTTCATCTATGATAAACTATGTAATGGTTGTTGTTATAATGTTAATATTCGAGTTTTCAAAAGTGTCCCTTTTCCACTAAATTGTGAATTTCTAGAGATTGAGCATCTTGTATTTTAATCAACACATCCTCCAAATATAGAATACCATCCTTACTAAATATTAGGCACTACAAATACAATGACAAGAAAGACTAGACTGGAATCTGTAGTATCCTACTGTCCATGCGTTGTTCTCAGAGTAAGATTAAGTCCTCTTTCTAACTAAAAGACCTGGAAATGGACAGACAGAACAACTTAGAACAAATTCAGACCATATCACATGCATTCATTTTTGAAACTTCTAAAACACACAACTATTATTAGTAAACATATTTATAATATGTGTGATATCTTTAGTGTTTTCATTATATGTTTGGGAAGTTAAGAAAATATTTTAATAAAAGTTATTTTATTACTTAGTTTTAATAAGGCTACTGCATTAAAGCAAAATCTTATTTTTTCCCAAAGCGTACTTACTTTTAAGTAATTATTTTGTCTAATTACATAAACTTCTATTTGAAGAATCGAAAATTTTAAATGATACATGACATTATTAGTTGAACACCATCTTACTTGTGATTTGAGGGAAAAAAATCAGACTATTATTAAATACTTTGTTGTGGTTTTACCTTTGTCCAGATCACAGCTTGGTTTGCCAGAACATGGGCTGCGTGCTCGCTAGGCAGGACTAAGAGTAAAATTTTCAGTGCAGGCACCTAATACAACTAAAAAATGTTTTTGAATTTCTTTTTCCTGACACTCCATCAACTCAAAACATCTGCACACAGGATTCTCAATGCAGTGACAGATACAGATACCTGCATGAGGAGGGGAGCAGACATTAACTCAGAAAGGAAGACTGTTTCTTTAATAGCAAAAAATGGGCTAAGATTATCATATAGTTCTTGACCTGTCTTTACTGTACCATGGTTTATCCAGATCTTTAGGCATTACTATGTCCTGACTGTACTGCCTACAATTAATATGAATATGTATATTCTTTTTGAAAAAAAGGGGGCATTTTTTAATTCACTTGCAAATTGGAATGCTCAAACTGCTTCCCTCTGGATCATTTTTTTTTAATCGGTTCCCTTCAATATTCTCTCTGAGGACCACAATGCAATAGGATCCAAGATTATTGTATTCCAGTGCTCCTAAATATTCCTCTTGAGGAAAGTGTAAGTGATATTGGTGAGGAAAAAATAGAACACTTGTCTTTTGAATGGTGTGACAACTGATGTACCATCTTCAAAGCTGTGTACGAACAAGAGGCACTATGAGGTTATAAATACTAAAGGAAGATCATCATTATTCATGTGATGGAAATAATCATTCAGTTAAACACCAGTAAGAACATCATTAGATTTTGAAGTACATTGCTATCTTTTCATGTGATAGATCCTTTCTACAGAAAGCAATAAAGGAATCCAATTTGTAAAGAAGTATTTTTACTAATAGAACCATTTCTTTCTGGTCTACTGATATAATGCCATAATTTTGTTATCATAATATAGACAATGTTGTTAATGTGATGATTCTGTCAGCATAATGGGAAGAGTAAATACTAGGATGACAGTATAAATGGAGGAAATCTCTATAAAAGTAGATCTCCCATCTCTCTTTCTGAGGCTGTGTTTATTAGAAACATAAGTTATAAACATAACCTGAAAAACTCCACACATTGTTATTACTTCACAATAATAATATTGTTCACAAAAGGTTTACAGAAATTACAGTGTTAGTCTACGGCCATACCACTCTGAACACGCCTGCTCTCATCTGATCTTGGAAGCTAAGCGGGTCGGGCCTGGTTAGTTCTTGGATGGGAGAAATTACAGTGTTAAAAAGTATTCGTGAGTATCTAATGATAGAAATGTTCCTATCTAATCCTGTTCTCACTTTCCTTTTTTTTTTTTCCATAAAATGTGTGGCATAATTATGTTAGCAGTTTACATGAATGAAGTGAAATATTTCTAAATCATAAAGTAAGTTTATGCAATCCCTTAGCAATACTGTAAATACAAAGGACCAGATATAACTGGTAGTCCCATTCAATTATGTGGAATTGAATCACCTGATTTTTAACTTCAAAGATACTGCCTTCAGTACTTTTGGCATCTGCACATTGCAGATTAAAAACATCAAATTCTCAAGATACAAGTTCCTCATATCAGTGTCCTTTGTGGCAACATGGATGGAGCTGGAGGCCGTTATCCCAAGCAAACTAATATAAGAACAGAAAACCAAACACTGCATGTTCTAACTTATAAGTAGGAGCTAAACACTGAGTATACACGGACACAAAGAAGGGCACAATAGACACTGGGGCCTGCTTAAGGGTGGAGGATGGCAGGAGGGCAAGGATGGAAAACCACCTTATTACCTGGGTGATGCAACAACATGTACACCAAACACTTATACACGTAATTTATCTGTAGAACCAACCTGAACATGTACCTCTGAAACTAAAAGTTAAAAGACAGAACCTCACATCAAAAGTGCTGTAGGCCATTTAGAAAAATATAAATAAAAAAGGAGAAATACAATGTGATCCAAGTAAATTGGAGTTTTAGTATAAGTAACATGGCTGTAAATGCAGTAGTTTTGATAAATCATATACTATTCAAGCAGAACTCCCTGTAGGTTCCTGAATGTTTTGGAGTCTAAAAGCTCTAACGTACATTTGATCAATTTCATTTTAGAACCAGGACAAAAGCTGTCAAATTGCCATTAAACTGAGTTTCTCTCTATTCTAAAGTACAAAAACAATACTGAACTAAAAAAAAAAAACAATCAGGCAAAGTCAGTGTCTCCACTAGTTATAACATGAAAATTATATGAAGGAAATACTTCCAATAAGAGATAATCCTAATGAGAAAGCACAACAACTGTAACAGATTTTTTTACTTGCAAAAATGTATGTGTATGTGTATATGTGTTTTTCTCATCAAATCACCAAAGAAAAAATTTAAACACAATTATCTTAACATATTCAAATGTAGGAGAGTTTTACAGAGAAGAATATAATGTGAAAAAATACTTACCAGTGCATTCTAAGGTCTGTTAGAAAACCTTAGGAATACACTAGACTTTACAAAGCACAACAAAATCATCAATTTATTAAACATCAGTGATTTGTGTTAGAAAACTAAAAACTAAGTCAAATATATTATGCCTCTTTTTGCTGTTTCAATAAAGAATAGATGCTGTGTCTTTGAATTTTTCCTTAACTTCATTACTCTATAGAATTTATTATCTCATGACTCTCTAGGAGAAAAGCCAAGATAATTGCTATTTAAATGAATAGTTTTTGCTTCATTGTGGTAAAGTAACTATTTATATGTTATTTAATTGTTGAAGACTTTAATAGCCATAATATTATGTTTGCTGCTTTCTGTTGGTTTGAAGTTGACTTCAAACAAGCAGAACCTAATACATCAATTTCTAGGGACATTTCTAATTGCCAAATGAAGATATATGCTAATACATTGTTTTTATTCTATTTAATAAGTGAACAGTTAGAATCTTAAATTTTGTTCACTAATGAAAAGTTAGTAAAATAAATTAAGGACAACTTTCAGATCACAAGCTATGAATTGAAAATCTAGATTCTATCATTTAAATGTGTATCTACCAATCTAGAAGAGTTTGTCTTATACACTTCTCCATGAAGATATAATAAGAGATAAAGAAGAAAATACAGTACCTACAGTTATTTCGCTTGAACAATGTATGATTTTGAGCAATTCAAAACACCAAAGTAACAAATAACCTTTTAAAAAAATGTATAAGAATTGTGAATTACCATAATTTTAGTTTGACAGTAATTAATTTATTAAACAATACTCTATAAGAACAAAACCCGTCATGTGTCAAGGCTGTGTTGGTCACATGGTTGAAAATATATGTTGGTGATATGGTTGAAAAAAAGACAGATAATAAGAATATTAGTATGTAAATATATGCATATATACAAAAATAAACAAGTAAATAAAAGAGCCAGAAAATTGTTTCTGTTTTGAAGACAATAAAACAGGAAAATAGAGTAGAGAAAACTGGCTTGGGGACACTACCGAGGTGCTTAGGTAAAATCTTCTGAGATTAAAGGGAAAAGGTAAAGTTTTGGGGTGAGTATAAACTAGCTGTATGTAAGGAAAAAAAATATGTCCAAAGAGTATAAAGATGAATGAGAAGAGAGTTAGGAATTTAGAGCAAGGACTTGAACAGAAGCTGATTCTACAAAGACTTGGAAGCTATGGTGTAGAGACTGGATTTTATTTGAATAACAATGGAAAATTCTTTTTTAGTTAAGGAGAAAGGTAATATAATTTCTGATTTTGAAAGATCATTCTGGCTGATAGACATGACCAAACTGTACTAGGGAAGAAATGAAAGCAATAAGAATAATTAAGGAGCTATTGTGTCAGTCAAAGCAAGAGATGATGATAGTTTGAACTAGGGAGACAATAGGAAAAATAATGTGATCAAATAAAACACATATTTTGGAGATGGAAATACTATAACTTTCCAATAGATTATATGAGATAGTGGTCATAACCTAAAGAAAGAACTAAAACATAAATTTTAGGTTTGGAGTTTGAATGACTGGATAGATATGGTGCCATATATTGAAATGGGAAAGTTCTACTCCTGGAAAAGGTGAAGTAGTTTATGTCATATCAATGCTCCTGTAGATAATAATGATAAACTCTGGACCAATTTTTTTTAAATCAATTATCTGAAATAGTGAAAGTGAATAAAACCAGAAACAAACTGCAGGGAACTTGATAATTAGAAGAAATAAGCAGCACTGGATGAGTTTTCTAGTTCTATGGCTGTTTGGAAGAAGATACTTCCCAATCTGTGCCTTATACGAAGAGCTAAAATTCAGAGAACATTGACAACTTTTTGGCTGAAATATCACAAGACAGAATTTGAGGAAAACACCGAAGCTAGAAATTGGTAAATCCACAAAGGGAGGAGAGAGTCACAAACAGAGAATCCAATATTCTGCTTATATGCTCTGAACAAATAAATAGAAAATTACTGAATTATGTATAAATTGAATGAACTCAAAGCATCCCACTAAAGCTAAAAGAGCTAAAACAAGCTTCAGCTCCTGCCTAATAAAGCAGATAAATAATTTAGAGTTTGAGTTCAACTAAATTAACTGCCAATCAAATGAAATAAAATAAACCATGAAAATATTTACAGAAACATAAGAGAACAGAATCACTACATATACAATTTACAATGTCTAGTATACAAGCAAAATACATTAGACAGATTTTTTAAAAACAGGAAATGAAAATTCAATCAATAAAAAAGAATGTAGATGAATGATGAGATGTTTCGATTATTAGAGACTTATGAAGATGCTATTAAAAGCATGTACAAGAACATACATAATGATGGATGGAAGGAAGAAAGGGAGGAAGGAGGGAGGAAAAGAAGGAAGGGAAGGAAGGAAGGAAGGAAGGAAGGAAGGAAGGAAGGAAGGAAGGAAGGAAGGAAGGAGGGAAGGGAGGAAGGAAGGAAGGAGAGAGGGAAAGAAGGAAAGAAGGAAGGAAGGAAGGAAGGAAGGGAAAAAAGAAAAAAGAAAACTGTCAATATTGAATTCTGCATTCAATGAAGTTACCCTTCAAAAATTAAGAAAGATATTTTCAAATAAAAAAAGTCTAATGGAAGTTGCTGCCAGCACAGCTGCATCACAAAAAGATGCTAAAGGAAATTATTCAGATTGAAAACTAGTAAGACCAAATAAAAACTCAGATTCTCAGGAAGGAAAGGAGAGCATCGGAAATGGTAAATGTGTAAGTGTAAAATATTATTTCCTTAATTTCTTTAAAACACATCAATTTAAAAAAATGTACAACTATATACTCTGAGGTTTATGGATGCAATACCTTACATTGAAATATGCTTAAAGGCCATATGAAACTATCCACAATATTCTCAAATTTTACATGAAGTAGTACAAAATTAAGTCTAATTAGAGTTATAAAAAGTTAAGAAAATACATTGTAATCCCTCGAACAGTCACTAAAATAACATAGAGGTATAGTTTAAAAGCTGAAAGAGAAATTAAACAATAAAAAGATCAAAAATGAAATAAAAATAGGAATAGAGGAACAAAATTTGGATTATAAACAAAAAACATAGAACAAAATTATATAATTAAATAGACGTTACTTAATAATTGCATATCAGACTTCTATCATCCAATTGAACAAGAGAGACTCTCCATGTCAAGACACCTTCAGTCAACACATCTCAGTCACGTTTCTTGTGACTGGGTCTCAAATATGAAACAGCTAAGGATTACTAGGTATTTGAGGGAAATCCCTAATTTTAAAGATAATAACAAAAAAAACAAACAAAATGACAACAGACAACAACAGCAAAAGAAAAAGGAAATTTGACAATATAAGAAAAATAAAAGATAAGAGAAAATGCATTTAGAGTAGTAAAATTTAAGAAGCTCAAATAAAAAAATAGTATTCATAGATTTGAGAAACATAGTGGGAAAAAATCATGTAAAGCAAAAGGTAGAGATGGAAAATGTGTGTGTGATTTTGTGTGTGTGTGTGTGTGTGTATATATATATATATGATTTCCACAATGAAAAGACACGGGAAATTAAGAAAATTGTTGACATATATTCAGTACAAAAAAATTTCTAGGAATTAAGGATGGAAAGTCCATATTATAAAAAATTATTACTGCTTAGCCTAATAAATGTAAAAAAGATTCAAAATCCAGACAAAGAACATAAAATTGTAACAAGAAAAACCCCACGAAAATTTAGATGAGAATAATATTCTAAAATCTGCCAAAGAGAAAAAGACAGGAGAATGAGGCCACATGCCAAATATTAGTAATCATAATTTAAACTCTAAATACTGATTTAAGAAGTTTATATTTGTAAATAATGAGCCTATGTGTGGATTGGTGATGTGTAAGAGAACCAGATTCTTAAGTTCTATGTTAAGAAGTGAAAAGTAATGTCTAAAAGTGAAATGTCAATACACAGCAGCATAAAATAAGACAGAAATGAGGAGGAACAGACTAGGAAAAAAATAGAAAAGAATGGAAGTTTTTTTTAAGGTTGAATTCAGATAGGGAGTGTTGGGGGCAACAAATTACATTTTATTATAAACCCTAAAAGATTATTTTAAAAATACTTTTCAAAATATGCATATATTTTTATTTTTAAAAGTATATTGAATACTTGTTGTATTTGTTAAAAATGCAAATTTTACCATTATGTTTGATCCCGCACTTCCAGTTCTAGGAATATACCCTAAGAAGATTATTGCAGATTAGTTTAAAGGTAGAGATCGCTGATATTTATCTAACTAGCTATAACAGGGAAATCTGCAGGACAACTTAAATTGCCAACAATAAACTTTCAGCAAAATAAGTTATATGTAGCCCTTAAACACAATGTTAGAAGCGAATATTTAATGACATGAGATTTTTTAATGTATATATTATTCAGAAAGACTTCAGACCCAGAATATTGGTACCACCATGAATTCACCAGTCTCAGCTGGGCCCTGCACATCAAGCTCACTACATTTTCTCTCTAATCGTCATTCTCAACGTTTAGACCTGTTCTACCCTCTTTAAACTTCTGACTCCTCCCTTCATCCCTGATTCTCTGTAGACTACCTTGACTTCTATTCCACAAAGATAATGAGAGATGTAAAACAAGCTACACCACCACATTTCCCACCACCAAGCTGACAGGTCATCTTGGATCCTCCTTTCCTGTTAAAATTAATGGAATGCCTTTCTCCTGTGGAAGGTTAATTTGTCTTGTGTAATCTTGAGCCCACATCCTGTTATCTTTCTGAATCTTTACTCTTCTTCTCTTTGATATTTCTTCTTTTTTCAACTTCTCTCTAAATTTTACTGGGTCTTTCAAATAAACATTTATACATGCTTTATTCTTTTCTATCTTCAACAACACACACACACACATACACACCTTTCTGGATGGTGAATTGAGGTAACTGGTAGATGTCTCATATATGTGCATGTGTGAATTTTGTGTATTCCTATGCAGCTTGGTTCTGCTGAGTGAAGGTTTCTGCATTCATTTATTGTTTCTTCCAGATGAAATGGCACATAGGCACATGAAAATTGAGTAATGCTTAAAATGTTCCCTAATATATCAGTCTTATGGGAAGAAATTTATATTTCCTGGCAGGGCACGGTGGCTCACTCCTGTAATCCCAGGATTTTGGGAGGCCGAGGCGGGTGGATCACCTGAGGTCAGGAGTTTGAGACCAGCCTTGCCAACATGGCAGAACCTCGTCTCTACTAAAAATACAAAAATTAGCCAAGTGTGATGGTGTGTGCCTGTAATCCTAGCTACTCAGGAGGCTTAGGCAGGAGAATTGCTTGAAACCGGGAGGTGGAGGTTGCAGTGAGCTGAGATTGTGCCACTGAACTCCAGCATGGAAGACAGAGCAAGATTCCATCTCAAAACAAACAAAAAAGAAATTTATATTTCCTAAACAAGCATGAATTGACTATACAGAATTAACTGTACATGGTATTTTTCTTTTCCAGATTACCACTCTAAGTTTTTTGTTTACAAAAAAAATCATTAAGTCTTAAATGTCAGTTAACTTGAAATTCAAAAATAACACCAAAATTTGAGCAAACTAGATTGATAAAGAGAGATATAATCCTCCAGATTTGCATGAATTGTTTGAGTAAAATATGCTAAAGAGGAACAAAAGGCAACCAACCAAACAGCAATCAAAAACAACAACAGAAGTCTTCTGATAAATATAATACTCAAAGATACACATTGAGAAAATGTTGAAGTGTTCTCTGTGCTAAAATGAATGGCTTTGAATTAAATGAGAGCACTAAAAATAAATGTTCAGAGATACCCCAGAATCCTTCTCTTACCCTTCAATAATGAAAAAGCTGATTTTGCATGGACACATTTTATGCAACATTAAATTGACCAGAATTCATGCAATAGAAAATGGGTAGTATATGACATGAAACTCTCTCGGTTATCAACGTCTTTTGGACTGAAGCTATTCGAAGCGTGTTGTAAATACTTGTTTTGTGAACTGTTTCCTTGCTATACAGTGAAAATGTCACTGTTGATACTCAATAATGTTATAGTCTGTATTTATTGCCTCATAAAGTTAAACTAACTATGTGTTAGCCATGCTGCTGATGGAGACTTGCCTTAATGTGGTTTATAGTGGTGCTAATTCTGCCCGGGTCCCACACCTCAGCAGGATGGGGGAGTAATGCTGTCATTAATTAAAGGAATAAAACAGACTTTTCACATGTGGCTCAGAGCCCAACTTTAATTACCCTTTGGCTCCAAGGCCTCTAGTGGGGTCATTTTTGCAAGTAGCTTCTTAAGTTGCTGACAGAGCCTTGTGTCCTTGGCAGATTCCGAGAAGGCAATGGTGATGGTTTCACCACTTGTATCATTAAATTTCATTTTAAGATTATAAGGAGTACTTAGCTGGCTAGTTGGAAAATGATTTGATGTTTCACTGACAACCTTATATGAGATTCTGCAATTTATTTATAGACTTATAAGTAAAATCAGTTTGGTTCTGTTCTATTTTCTTTCTTTAGATGAGATTAGTGGTCATTCCCTATTTATAGCATCAACAACTGACTTCAGAATACTAACTTTCAAGACTGTCCACATATAAATCCTTAATCAATAAAATCCCAATATGGCAATGATATTACTAGTAAATCTAGTAATATAAATGACACTAACTTAGGTCCTACTAGGTGTTAAGTAATGTTCTATGTGTTTTTCATGTATTATGTCTTTTATACCACTGTCAAAATCCTGTAGAGGTAGGTTTCATTACTATCCCCATTTCAGAGATGCCACAGAGACAAAGAGAGGTAAAGTAACTATCCCAGGCTCTCACAAGGAAGTAACTTGGCTGATATTAATCTGTATTCTTTCCTTTCCTGCAACTCTGGATCAGTGTTAAAACCTCCAAAAACTTGAACATATAGCACAATGAACAATTTTTAATTATGACATTTGCCTTACTTAGCTTTATTTTTTGCTAAACCATCTAAAAGTTCCACAAATTATGACTTTTTTCTAAATATCTCACCATTCAACTCCTAACAATAAAGGCATCCTTCTATATAATACATCGTTATTATCATACCTAAGAAAATTAACATTCAATATTCTTATCTACTATAAAATTCATGTTTAAAATTTTCTAGTTATTCCCAAAAAAAGTCTTTTATAGATATCTTTTCCCTTAAATCCAAGATCCAATGAAGCATCATTCACTGCATTTAGTTGTTACGTATTTTTTAAAAAATTCTGAACTACCTTCATTTCCCCCCATTTTTTCTTGATATTGAATTTGGGAAGTATTTAGGTCAGCTGCCTTTCAGAGTGTCCCACATTCTGCATTAATTTTTCCCTCATTCTAAAATTTTTTGAGGGTACGCTATTCAGGAGATGGTCTGTACTTATTATATCACATCTGGAAGTGAGAAATTTCTACTGGTATCATGAGTGGTGATGTTATGTTTGATCACTTTGTTAAGGTGGTTAACAATGGAGTATCTCCATTGTCAAGTTAACTTCACATTTGTAATTAAGAGTTGATATTTCCTATGACTGTTTTGTTTCCCATAAGAAGATGTTAATAAATATCGATGAACCCTTCATGAAATAATTATTACAATGGAAATTACAAAACAATGAATTTCAAATTCTATCTTTCCTTTTACATATATTAGCTAGCATGTTTTTTAGAAAAGACAGTTCTGGGTTTTATTTTGTTTGCATTCCCTCCGTTTATATAGACTCATAGATTTTTTTAATTTACTGTTTTATAATGCATTACCATTAATGTTTTTTAGATGCTCAAACATCACAAATTTGGCCAGCAGCAACCTCTTTAGGTAGAATTTTTTGTCTTTTTCTATGAGTCCATTAGTCTTTCAGAAATCCTTGCTTTCTGATACAAGATGACCTGGGCTCACTATTTTACTTTCTTTGCCCAAATCTATAACTAGCCATATAGCCTAGTGTCAGTAACCCCTTAAGTAGGGAAGGTTATTTGGAAACAAAGTTCTGGTATTAAGTATATATACTGCTCTGAGGTGTAATTTTTATTACACCCTTTTAGTGGACAGAAACACATATACACATACACATATTCACAAATTTATAGTAATACCTACAATTTAAATCCAATGTCACAGTAAAACATTTAGAAGAAAACATAGGGGACAATCTTTGTAAAATGAAGTTGGTAATGATTTTTTAAATATGATACTAAAGCACAGGCAACAAAAGAAAAAATATGTATGTAAGATTACATCAATATTAAAATGTTTGTGCAGCAATGCATTCTATCAACAGAGTAAAAGGGCAACCCAGGGAATGGGAGAAATATTTGCAAATCATCTATCTGATAAGGGATTAAAATTCAGAATGAAGAAAGAACTCCTATTACTCAACAGTCAAAAATATAGACCATTTATTTTTTTAATGGGCAAAGAACTCAAATGTACATCTCTCCAAAGAAGATGTTCTGTTGGTCAATAGGCACATGAAAAGATGGTCAATATCACTTGGTCATTAGGGGAATAGAGATCAAAACCACAGTGAGATACCACTTCGCACCCATTAGGATGGTTATTCTTTGAGATAAAGAGAAAAAAGACAAAAAACCAAACACCACGTGTTCTCACTCATAGGTGGGAATTGAACAATGAGAACACATGGACACAGGAAGGGAAACATCACACACTGGGGACTGTTGTGGGGTGGGGGGAGGGGGGAGGGATAGCATTAGGAGATATACCTAATGTTAAATGACGAGTTAATGGGTGCAGCACACCAACATGGCACATGTATACATATGTAACAAACCTGCACGTTGTGCACATGTACCCTAAAACTTAAAGTATAATAATAATAAAAAAAAGAAAAAGAGAAAAAAGAAAGGAAGGAAAGAAGGAAGGAAGGAGGGAAGAAGGAAAGAAGGAGGGAAGAAGGAAAGAAGGAAGGAGGGAAGAAGGAAAGAAGGAAGGAGGGAAGAAGGAAGGAGAAGGAAGGAAGGAAGGAAGGAAGGGAGAAAGGAAAGTGTTAGGATATGGAGAAGTTGGAACCTTAGTACACTGCTGGTGGTAATGTAGAATGGTGCAGCCACTATGAAAAACAGTATGGTGGTTCCTGAAAAAAATTAAATATAGGCCGGGCGCGGTGGCTCACGCTTGTAATCCCAGCACTTTGGGAGGCCGAGGCGGGCGGATCACGAGGTCAGGAGATCGAGACCACAGTGAAACCCCATCTCTACTAAAAATACAAAAAATTAGCCGGGTGTGGTGGCGGGTGCCTGTAGTCCCAGCTACTCGGAGAGGCTGAGGCAGGAGAATGACGTGAACCTGGGAGGCGGAGCTTGCAGTGAGCCGAGACTGCACCACTGCACTCCAGCCTGGGCGACAGAGCAAGACTCTGTCTCAAAAAAAAAAAAAAAAAAAAAAAAATTAAATATAGATTTACCATATAATCTAGTAATTACACTTCTGAGAAATACTGAAAAGAAATGAAAGCAGGAACTTAAACAGGTATTTGCAAACCAATGTTCATAGCAACAATATTCACAAAAGCCAAAAGGTGGAAGCAGCCCACATATCTATATACGCATACAAGGTATATATGTACAATGAAATATTACTGTATATTTGTTCTATAGATTATTAGGAGAGATATTAAGATTCCTGATTATTATTGTGTATTTCTCTATTCCTTCTTGCATTTATAGCCATGTTTGCTTCATATATTTTGGAGCTGTTTTATTATGATGATTTTATTATGATGTCCTCTTGATTAATTGATGCTTTTAACATTATGAAATAGCACTTTTTATTACTGGTAATATATCTTGTTCTGAATCTACTCTGTCTAATATTAATATAATCATGGTAGGTTTATTTTGATTAGTATTAGCACATTATGTCTTTTCCAATTATTTCACTTTTAATTTATGCGTGTCTTTATATTTAAAGTTGGATCTGCCAATGTTCCATACAGTTTGTTCTTATTAATACATTATGATAGATCACCTTTAATTAGGATGTTCCATCCACTTACATTAAATGTGCTTTTTAATATGATGGGTTAGAGTCTACCATCTTCCTCTTTGTCTTCTGTTTCCCAAATATTCATTATTTCCTTGAATTTTTTTTTTCCTTATTCTGAATTAATTATTTTTGTAATTCCTTTTATCTTCTTTACTAACTTATTTGCTATAACTCCTTATCTTAGCAACTTCTTTAATATGCACAATATACATCTTAAACTTATCTCAGTCTTCCTTCAAATCATATGATACCACTTCACTTATAGTATAAGAAACTTACAACAGTATACTCCATTTCACCTTCCTGGGCTTTGTGCTATTGTTACTGTGCATTTTACTTCTATTCATGTAATAAATCACACAGTATATTGTTACTAATTTTACTTTAATTAGTTAATTGTCTTCTAAAGATATTTAAATAAAAATATATCTTTATACAGCCATACTTGAGAGATATTCTGTGTTCTGTTTCAGACCACTACAATAAAGTAAATATCTCAATAAAGTGAGTCACGCATGTTTTCTTGTTTCCAGGGCATATAAAAGTTATGCTTACACTATACTGAGTCTATTAAGTGTGCAATATCATTATGACTTAATAAACAATATGCATATCTTATTTTGAAAATACTTTATGGCTAAAAATCACTAACCATAGTGACAGCTTTCAGCCAGTCATAATCTTTTTGCTAGTGGAGGGTCTTGCCTTGATGTTGATGGCTGCCAACTCATCAGGATGGTGATTGCTGAAAGTTTATGCAGATGTGCCAATTTCTTAAAATAAGAAAACAATGATGTTTCCCATGGTGATTGACTCTTTCTTTCATGAAAAGTTTCTCTGTAGCATGCAACACTTTTTGATGGTATTTTCCCCACAGGAGAACTTCTTTCAAATTTAGAGTGAATCCTCTTGAACTCTGCCGTTGCTTTATCAGCTAAGTTTATGTAATATTCTAAATATTTGGTTGTCATTTCAACAATGTTCACAGCATTTTCATCAGGAGAAGATTCCATCACAATACACCACTTTCTTTGCTCATTCATAAGAAGCAACTCCTCACCTGTTAAAATTTTATCATGAGATTACAGCAATTCAGACACATCTTCAGGTTCCACCTCAAATTATATTTCTCTTACTATTTCCACCACATTTGTAGTTAATTCCCCCACGGAAGTCTTAAAGCCCATCAAAATAATTTATGAGGGTTGAAATCAACTCCTTCTAAACTTCTATTAACGTTGATATTTTCACCTCTTCCCAAATCATGAATGTTGCCAATGGCATTTAGAATGATTAATCCCTTTCCAGAGGGTGTTCCATTTACTTTGCTCAATCCATCAAAGAAACCACTATCTATGGGAGCTATGTAAGCCTTACAATACATTATAAAATGTATTTCTTAAATAATAAGACTTAAAGTCAGAATGACTCCTTGATCCATGGGCTGCAGATTGGATGTTATGATAGCAGAATGAAAACAACATTAATCTCCTTGTACATCTCCATCAGAGCTTGTAGGTAACCTGCATTGTCAATGAGCAGTAATATTTTGAAAGGAATCTTTTTTCCTGAGCAGTGGGTCTCAACAGAGGGTTTATAATATTCAATAAATCCATACTGTGAACAGATGTCCTGTCATCAAGGTTTTGTTGTTCCACTTATAGAGCAAAAGCAGAGCAGATTTTGCATAATTTTTCAGGGCTCTATGATTTTTGGAATGGTAAATAACTATTGGCTTTCACTTAAAATCACTAGCTACGTTAGCTCACCAGCTACATTAGCCCCAGCCTGTCCTTCAAAATTTTGAAGCTAGCCATTGACTTCTCCTTCTTAGTTACAAAAGTTCTAGATGGCATTTTCTTCCAATATAGACTGTTTGTCGGCATTTAAAATCTGTTATTTCATGTAACCACATTCATCAATGATCTTAGCTAGATCTTCTAGAAAACTTTCTACAGCTTTTATTAGCACATACTGCTTCATCTTGTACTTTTATGTTATAAAGACGGCTTGTTTACTTAAACATCATGAACCAGTCTCCCCTAGCTTCAAACTTTTCTTCTGCAGTTTCATCACGTCTGTCGGCCTTCATAGAATTGATGAGAATTGGCGCCTTACTCTTGAGGCTTAAGGCAATGTTATGGCTTGTTTGATCTTTTATCTAGACCACTAAAACTTTCTCCAAATCAGCAACAAGGCTGTTTCACATTCTTATCATTCATGTGTTCACCAGTAGCAATTTTAATTTCCTTCAATAACTTTTCCCTTGCATTCATAATTTGGCTGTTTGGTGCAGAGGCCTAGGTTTCAGCCTATGTTGTCTTTTGACATAGCTTCCTCCCTGTTAATTCTTTCTAGCTTTTGATTTAAAGTGAGAGATATGTGAGTTAATTCTTTCTAGCTTTTGATTTAAAGTAAGAGATATGTGACTTTTCCTTTCACTTGAATACATTGAGGCTACTATAGGTTTATTAACTGACCTAATTTCAATGTTGTTGTCTTTCAGGAAATAGGAGCCTTGAGGAGAAAAGGAGAGATGGGGGAATGAACAGGCAGTCTGTGGAGCAGTTACACACATTTATCAATTAAGTTTGCTGTCTTAGTGAAATTCATGGTACCCCAAAACAATTACCATAGTAATATTAACTATCACTGATCGGAGGCCATCATAATGATATAATAATGATGCAAAAGTTTGAAATACTTCAAGAATTACCAAAATGTGGTACAAAGACCCAACAGAAGCACATGCTGTTGAAAAATGACAATAGACTTGCTCAATGCAGTGTTGCAACAAACCTTCAACTTGTAAAAAATGCATTATCTATGAAGCACAATCAAGTGAAGTAAAATTAAATGAGGTATGCCTATTTGTATTTACATCTGTAATTATCATTTTCCATCTCTTCATTTCTTTGTGTAAATCCAATATTGCCTCTGCTTGAATTTCTTTTAATATTTACTGTAGTGCAGATTTGCTGGTAATGAATTCTTTCAGCTTCTATACATCCAGAAAAGATTTGTTTAGTCTTCTGTTTCTGAAATATATTTTCACCCAACCTTTGTCCAGTGAACTTTTTTTTCAATAATGTAAAGACATTGGTCCATTTTCTTCTAGCTTGAAACATTTCTAAAGAGAAATCTGCTGTCATCTTTAATTTTATTCCTCTGTAGGTAAGGTGTCATTAATTTTTACTCCTTTTAATACTTTCTCTTTATCACCACGTTTATGCAATTTAAGGTGGTGTGCCTTAGTTATAAATAAGTTTATTAATACTTATATTACTTGCATGTATTTCCTTTTTACAAGTCTAATCCATTTGAAATTTAACTTGGTTATAATGGGAAGTTGAGTCCAATTTTATGTTTTTATTTTCCAGGTCACTATCTAATTGTGCAAACATAATTTATTAAATAGTTCATTATTTATTTCCCCAGTGATTTCAGATACCTGACACTTTCGGCATATACTAAATTTCTATACATACATAGCTCTATTTCTGAACATTCTCTTCTGTTTCATGTAGTTGAAGCATGATATTTTTACAACATGTTTTAATATCTAGAAAAGGAAGTCGTTATTCATTGTTTTTTTCATGGCATTTATTTTTACACAATATGAATTCAATTTTTCTAGCCCAAGAAAAAATGCATAGAGTATTTCACTGGGATTGTCTTAAGTTTATATAATTAATTTGGAAGAACTGGAATATTTATAATGATCATTCTTACTATCTAAGAACCAGAAATATATTTTTATTTGTTCATTTTACGCATATTTAAATTGATTTATTATATGTGTATTGAATATTTTTTATTAAATTAATTCCCAAACCTAAGTGTATTTCTAAATACATATTTATAATTATTACAAAGGTTTCTTTAGTTATTATCTGTTGATATAAGACTATGTTTTATGTTTATATTATATCTTGCTAACTAATTAACTTATTTTATTGCATTTTTATTTTATTTTAAATACTCTTTGGTTTCCAAATTATGTTATTATGCTACCTGCACCTGGAAACAGTTTTACCACTCTGTGTCCAATTTTATTCTTATGTATTGCCCACTGTATGCAATACAATTCAGGTTTCCTGATCTGCTGTACTTAGTTAAAAATAAATGCCTAAATGTTTCTTTTTTATAAGTAGAATGATGACTTTGGCAGTTGTTATATGTAACATATAACATATAATTTGTTATAGTGTACAAAATATATAATTTATACCTAATAAAATCATATCATTCATAAATATATTTTAAAATATCAGTTTTCTTATTTTATTTTTTATTCAATCATTGTTTTTAACAGAAATGAGTATTACATTTTGTTAAATACTTTTTCAGGATACATAGAAATAAGTTTATGGTTTTTTTTATCTTTAGATCTATTCACGTGGCTGATTACATTAATGGATTCCTTAATATTAAGCCATCCTTGAATTCCTATGATAAATTCTATTTGGTTAAATTGCATATTTCATAATGTGTTTTGGAGTGTTGGATTCATTTTGCAGATATTATATGTGGATATTTAAATTGAAATTTTAAAGAGATTGCTCTTTTTTGTTACATTGTGGTAACATATAAATGTCTACACATAAATGTTATACTTGCTTCAAAACAAACATAACTTGAAGTTTTTCTTACTATATGTTCTGAAACACTTTAAGTGGCATATTTTTCTACAATTTTAATAAAATTATTTTATGAAAGTGTCTGAGTCATTTGCTTTTTATGTTGACCCTTTAAATATTTTCTCTTTCTCCTGTGAGAATTGGTCTTTTAAGCTTAAAATTATATGCTCTTTAGTATCTCCATAACTTCCCTCACTTACACAGCTATGTTTTTACTTATATTTATAGTGACTTCACATTTATTATGGCTGTGTTTTCACCTCTATTTTCTTCTCTTGGCTGGGACTTTTTACAAGACAAGAATCATTTACACTTTTTTATCTAGCAGTAGTACAACATGAATGCAATAGACATGTGAACAATAATCAAATTATGCCATTACTTAATATTGTTTTAATTTATTTATTTTAATTTTTAATGCAATTATTTTTAAAGCAAATAAATACCATTTGTATATTGTTTGCAATTTCTAACACAAAAACAATTGTTTATATTATGGCCTTTTATAAAATTAAAGAACTAAATGAATCTTTTACAAAATTTCAAAAATTAACATGAATTAAACATAACATTAAGACTCATTTTATTTCCCTTTTCCCACAAAGAGTAGCTCATAAGCTGTACCTTTTAGTGGTACTATTACTAGAACTAGTATTTAGTTGCTCTGCAATAAAAATTTGTTTCTTTTAGCTAAAAATTTTTAATACATGTGTTTAAAATTTGAAATGAAGTAGAATATATTGTGTTGAGTTTATAACTGATAAGTGAAAAATTTTTAGAATCTTTAGCTGAAGTACTCAATGATTCATAAAATTAATATATCTATTATGAAAGGAAATAAAAATATAAACGCTTTGTACTATTGACTTATAATTCTGGGCAAATTTGTGGTCTTCCTAAAGATGGTGGCCCAGTTTATAGAAAAACAGAAGCTATTTATAAGATGTCAAATTAACAGATCTAAATAAACACTTCCAAAGACATTAATAACAGCTGTGTTTTAATATTTTTTCAGCTATTACGTTCTCTCCACAGAAACATGGGTTATGGCAGCTACTGCAGGGAGTTCTATCACAGTTGACCACAGAAAATAAAAAGTAAAGAAAGTTGTTATATTTTTAGCTATAAACTAAGTATTTACAAAGACATTATATGATATGAGGTGCTGAGATACATTTAGGAAGTATTGTGAACCTTACATTCAATATAAACAGGAAATATACTGTGTTTATATCAGCCTTAGCATTGTCTTATAATACGTTGTGTAGCAAATTATGGATAATTGTGGAGCAACCAAGTTAAACTATTTTCAAAAGGAAATTCACATTCCAAATTATCAGGAACAAAGTTTAATTTAAAATAAGTCATTTTTGTCTGTAGTGTGTACTTGATATGATTTGGCTCTGTGTTCCCACCCAAATCTCTTCTTGAATTGTACTCCCATAATTCCCTTGGGTTGTGGGAGGGACCCAGTGGGAGATAATTGAATCATGGGGACAGTTTCTCCCATACTGTTCTTGTGGTAGCAAATAAGTCTCACGATATCTGATGGTTTGATAAGGGGAACCCCGTTTCACTTGGCTCTCATTCTCTCTCTTGCTGCTGTCATGTAAGAAGCGACTTTCACCTTCTGCCATGATTTTGAGGGCTCCCTAGCCACGTGGAACTGTAAGTCCATTAAACCTCTTTATTTTTTAAATTGCCCAATCTCAGGTATGTCTTTATCAGCAGCATGAAAATGAACTAATACAGTACTCAAATCATTAGATGCTTACATTGTATTATTATGCTTCCAGAAAGTAACATAGACTCTCCATTTGCCCATTAATGAGGTGAGTCTTACTGATGCTGAAAGAAGTGACTCTTATTATTAAGCCATGGGTCAATTTAGGACACTGCTCAGTTTATTTTAAAAGTATGTTTGATTGAAGTGCGTCAATGACAGATTTCATTAATATTGTATAGAAAATGTCATTGTCACTGAAATAAGCCTATGGTTTTTACTTCTTTGTTTAGATATAATCATATGCTTTGTCCCTTGACTTTTTGTAGGTTCTTTGTATTTGACAATTGAGACAAATCACAAAGATAACAATATGTGCCCCTATGCATACAAACCCATACCCATAAAATACCCTTGGCCTACTTTACCATATAACTAAAATACCAATCATAGTTTTTCTTTCTGACTGTTTAATATTTTCCTTCTGGTATCCTCATATATCATATAAAAATAACCTAATAGGAATAATTGTTTCTATTTCAGGGGAATGGGGTAGAAATGTAAAACCTATGAATTGGGTTCATTATTAATTTCATATTTTTGGAAATTGTAAATTTTTCTCAAACAAATAGACAATAAGATGTACCAAGGAGAGGTGGAGCAAGCTTCCCAATAGAAGCCTCCATCAATTGTCCTTTGTAACGCCAAATTGAATAACTATCCGCACAAAAGAAGCACCTTCATAAGAACCAAAAATAAGGAGAGTGGTCACAGTACCTCATTTTAACTTCATATCACTGAAATAGGCACAGGAGAGGGTAGGAAAAACAGTCTTGAATTGCCAATGCCACCTGTCCCTAATGCCCTGGCAGTGGCACATGACATGAAGAGGGAATCTGTGCACTTGGGGAAGGAGAGTCCACTGATTGTGGGACTTTGCAGTGGAACTCAGTGTTGCCACAGTGGAAAGGAACACTGGGCAGAATCCAGCTGTTGTCCACAGAGGGAGTATTTAGACCAGTTCTAGCCAGAGAGGAACCACACATCTCGGTGGTCAGAACCTGAGTTCCTGCAAACCTCACCACCACAGACTAAAGTTCTTTGGGGTCAAAATAAACATGAAACTGGGGTCCGAATAAACTTGCAGTATAGGCCACAAGGACTGAAATTCTTGCTCTTTATTAAAGGGATACAGAGTGGCTGAATAGATGAAAAAACAAGACCCAATGATCTGTTGCCTGCAAGATACACATTTCACCTAAAAAGATACACATAAACTAAAAATAAAGGGATGGAAAAATATATTTTATGCCAGTGCAAACTAATAAAGAACAGCACTAGCTATACTTGGACAGAATAGATGTCTTGAAAAAAACTTTTAAGAAGAGACAAATTTCATTATATAATGACTAAGGGGTCAATTCAGCAACAGAGTATAATGATTGTAATTATTTAAGCACTCATCACTGGAGCACTCAGAAATACCAAAAAAAATTATTAGAATTAAAGAGAAAGATAGACCGCAATACAATAATAGCTGAAGACTTAAACACCCTACTTTCAGCACTGGAAAGATGTCCCAGAAGGAAAGACAACAAAGAAACATTGGACTCAATCCATACTATATAACAAATGGACCTGATAGATATTTATAGAACATTTAATGCAATAGCTGCAGAATACACATTCTTATCCTCAACACATGGATCATTCTTAAAGATAGACCATATGTTAGGTCACAAAATAAGTTGTAAAACATTTTTTAAAATGAAATAATATCAAGCAACTGATCACAAAGGAATAAAACTAGAAATCAGTAACAAGAGGAATTTTGGAAACTATGAACACACAAAAATTAAACAATATTCTCTTGAATGGCCAGTGGGTCAATGAAGAAATTAAGAAGAAAATTGAAAAATGTCTTGAAACAAATAATAATGGAAACACAACATACCAAAGCATATAAGATACAGTGAAAATACTACTAAATGGGAAATTTATACTCATAAATGCCTGCTTCAAAAAAATTAAAAAACTGCAAATAAATAACTTAACCATGCATGTTAAAGAACTAGAAAAGCAACAGCAAAGTGAACCCAAAATTAGTAGAAGAAAAGAAATAAAGATCAGAGAGAAATAGATGAATTTGAAATCAAGAAAACAATACAAAACATCTAAAAAACCACAGGTTGGTTTTTGGGAAAGATAAAAGAAAAAAAAAGAGAAGATCCCAATAAATAAAATCAGAGATGAAAAAAGCAGTATTACAACTGATACTGCAGAAATACAAAAGATCATTAGTGGCTACTATGAGCAACTATATACCAATAAATTGCAAAATCCAGAGGAATGGAATAAATTTCTATACATAAAACAAACCAAGATTGAACCATGAAGAAAATCCAAAACCTAAACAGACCAATAACAAGTAACAAGATTGAAGCTGTAATAGAAAGTCTCCTAGTAAAGGCTGGGACCAGATGGCTCCATTGCTGAATTCTGCCAAACATTTAAAGAATAAATAATATAAATCCTATTCAAACTATTCTGAAAAATAGAGAAGAAAATACTTCCAAACTAATTCTTTGAGGCCAATGTTATCCAATACAAAAAACAGACAAATGCACATCAAAAAAAGAAACCTAAAGGCCAATATCTCTGATGAATATTGATGCAATATCCTCAACAAAATACTAGCAAACTGAATTCAACAGCACATTAAAAAGATTATTCACCGTGACCAAATAGAATTTATCCCAAAGATGCAAGGATGTCTAAACATACGCAAATCAGTGAATGTGACACATCATAGCAACAGAATGAAGGACAACACCATATGATTCTTTCAACTGATGCTGAAAAAGCATTTGATAAAATTCAACATTCTTCATGATAAAATCCCTCAAAAAACTGGGTATATAAAGAATATACCTCCAAATAATAAAAGTTACATATGACAAACCCACTACTAGTATCATACTGAATGGCAGAAAACTGAAAGTCTTTCCACTAAGATCTGGAACATGATAAGGATGCCTACTTCCATTATTGTTGTTCAACGTAGTACTGGAGGACCTAGCTATAGCAATCAGGAAAGAGAAAGAAATAAAGCACATCCAAATTGGAAAGAAAGAAATCAAATTATTCTTGTTTGCAGGTGATATGATCTTCTCTCTGGAAAAATTAAAGACTTCACAAAAACTATTGTCAATACATGCCATGGGCCTAGGTCAGACACAGAGATGTGCTGGTTTTAGGTGGGACCAAGCAAATACCCAGCTATAGTGGCTATGCAGAGACCACTTCTGCTTGATAAAAGGACAGGGAAGAATAAATGGGACTTTATGTTGCAACTTGGGTACCAGCTGGACCACAGTGAGGTAGAGCATGGAAGGCCTCCCACACAAGGCCTTCATACTTGAATGAAATTTCTGAACCTGTCCTGGGCCAGAGGGGAGCCTACTCCCTGAAGGGTGAGTCCCAGGCATGGCAGCATTAACTACAACCTGACTGAAGAGCCTTTGGGCTTTTCATGAACATTAGTGGTGGCCAAGCAGACTCTTCCATGGGCTGGTGGTGGTAGTGGCCACAAAGAAAGACTCCTCTGCCTGTGGAAAAGATAGAGAAGAGTGGTAGGGACATTGCCTTGTGGCTTGGGTACCAACTCAACAGCAGTAAAATACAGCACCAAGTAGAATTCTAAGATTTTCACCTCCAGGCCCTGGCTCCAGGGTTGGGGGCATCTCCAGACCTCCCAAGGGCCCAGGGGAATTTGCCACTCTAAATGAAAAGACACAAGCCTGGCTGTCTTGGCCATCTGCTGATTATAGAGCCCAAGGGCCTTAATTGAACATAGGTGGTAGCCAAGTTGTTGATACTGTGGGCCTTGGACAAGACCCAGTGCTGTGCTGTGCTGGCTTTAGGTCTGACCCAGTGCATTCCCAGTGGTAGCGGTTACAGGGGTTCTTATGTCACCCTTCACATAGCTGCAGACATCTCAGTACACAGAGAAAGACTACACTTCCTTTACAGAAAATAAGGGCAGAGAACAAGAGTGTCCACATGGTAATTCACGTAATTTTTCCAAACCTTATCCAGGGCAACCAAAGTGTTACCACTACAAGTCTGCAAGACACTGGTACTGGGTTTGAGGTGTTCCCTAATGGAAATATAGCTGCAGTGACCAGCAACTTAGACCACAACACCCAAGACCCTTCAAATACCTGGAAAGCTTTCCCAAGAAGAGAGAGTACAAACAAACCCAATTTGTGAAGACTGCAATAAATAACTAACTCTTCAATGACCAGACACTGATGAATATCCACAAGCATCAAGACTATCTAGGAAAACATGACTCCACCAAACAAATCAAATAAGGCACTAGAGACCAATCCCAGAGAAAAAGAGATTTGTGACCTTTCAGACAGATAATTCAAAATAGTTGTTTTGAATTATCTTGAATTCAGTCGAGGAAATTTAAGAAACTCAGTGAAACTCCAGATAACACAGAGAAGAAATGCAGAATTCTATCAGATGAATTTAACAAAGAGTGAAATAATTAAAAAGAATTAAGCAGAAATTCTGGAGTTGAAAAACGCAATTGACATGCTGAAGAATGAATCAGATTCTCAAGAGCAGAATGAGTCAAGCAGAAGAAAGAATTAGTGAGCTTCGGTACAGATTATTTGAAAATACATCGTCAGAGGAGATGTACTAGTCCATTCTGACACTGCTACAAGGAAATATCCAAGACTGGGTAATTTACAAAAGAAATAGGTTTAATTGACTCACAGTTCTGCATTGCTGGGGAGGCCTCAGAGGGAAACTTACAATCAAGGCAAAGGAGAAGCAGGCAACTTCTTCACAGGGTGGCAGGATGGAATGAGTGCTAGCAGGGGAAATGCCAGATGCTTATTAAAAAAAAAAAAAAAAAAAAAAACCAGGCCAGGTGCAGTGGCTCATGCCTGTAATCCCAGCACTTTGGAAGGCAGAGACGGGTGGGTCACTTGAGGTCAGGAGTTCGAAACCAGCCTGGCCAACATGGTGAAACCCTGTCTCCACTGAAGATACAAAAATTAGCTGGGTGTGGTGGCACGCACCTGCAATCCCAGCTACTCAGGAGGCTGAGGCAGGAAAATGGCTTGAGCCCAGGAGACGTAGGTTGCAGTGAGCCATTGCGCCACTGCATTCCAGCCTGGGAGACAGAGCAAGACTGTCTCGGAAAAAAACAACAACAACAAAAAAAACTGTCAGATCTCCTGAGACTCACTCACAATCATGAGAACAGCATAGGGGAGACTGCCCCCATGCTCCAATTACTTCCACCCTGGTCCTGCTCTTGACACATTGGGATCATGGGAATAATGGGGATTACAATTCAAGATGAGATTTTGGGTGGGGACAGAGTAAACGGAAAAAGAATAAAATATAATGGATCACTCCTAAATGATCTAGAAAATAGTCTCACGAGGGTAAATCTAAGAGTTTGGGGGCTCAAAGAGGAAGTCGAGAGAGATGGGGTAGAAAGCTTATTCAAAGGGATAGTAACACCAAACTTCCCAAATCTAGAGAAAGATACAAGAAAGGTACAGAAGAGCAAGAAGATTTAACCCAAAAGACTACCTCAAGGTATTTAATAATCAAACTCCCAAAGATCAAGGGTAAGCAAAAATTCCTAAAAGCAGCAAGAGACAAGATACAAATAACAGGCAAAGGAGCTCCAACACATCTGGTAGCAAACTTTTGAGTGAAAACCTTACAGGCCGAGAGAGTGGCATGATATATTCAATGTGCTGAAGGAGAACTAGAATAGTGTTAATATATATAGTGAAAATATCCTTCAAACATGAAGGAGAAATAAAGACGTTTCAATGCAAACCAAAGCTGAGGGATTTAATCAACACCATACCTGTCCTACAATAACTCCTAAGGGACTTCTTCAATTTGAAAGAAAAAGACATCAATGAGCAATCAGAACTCATGTAAAGGTACAAAACTCACTAGTAATACTAAGTATACAGAAAAACACAATATTATAAACTTGTAATTATGCTGTGTAAATGGCTCATACTTGGGTAGAAAGACTGAAAGGTAAACTAATCAAAAATAATAACCTCAACATTTCAAGACCTACACAGTACAAAAATTTACAAATAGAAACAACAAAACGTTAAAGAGCATGGGGAAGGTAACGTGTGGAGCTCTTATTAGTTTTCACTTTGCTTATCTGTTAGTTTGTTCCTTTATGCAATCAGTGTTAATTGTCATCAGTTTAAAATCATATGCTATATTATTTCCATGCTTCATGACAATCCCCTCTATGTGTTCAGACCCCTTTTGATGTTCTGGTCACTTTTAGCCCCTTGTTTACTTCAGAAAAGTTATAGATAATAAGAACTTACTACTCAGAAAACCAATGGGTTTACTTAAAAGTGACCATCTGTTCTATTTTTCTAGGCTGTGTTTTCTTTTGCTCAGTAGGTCATATGCACTGACACCTGGTATCATATCAAAAAAAATCTCTATCCAGATCACAATCAGGAAGGTTTTCACCTATTTTTTCTAGAAATGTTATAGATTCTGATCTTACATTTAAATATTTAATTCAAGTTGATTTTTGTATGATGTAAGAAAATGATACAATTTTATTATTTTGTGTATTATTTTGTGTGTGAATATCCAGTTTCCCCAATACCATTTGTTGAAGAGACTATTCTTTTTCCATTGTGAATTCTTGGCATGCCTGCCAGAGATCTGTTGACCAATAGGGGTGGGTTTATTTCTGGAATCCCTAGTCTGTTCCATTGGTCTATGTCTGTTTTGGGGCCAGTAAAACAGCTATAAATGGTAAACACAGTATTATATTATTTTAATCCTATAACTTTGTAATATATTCTGAAATCAGAAAGTGTGAGGTCTCTAGCTGTGTTGTTCTTTCCCAAAATTGCTTTCACTATTCAGGGTCTTCTGTGGTTTCATATGAATTTTCGGATTTTTTTTCCCATTTCTTTTTTTTTTTTTTTTTTGAGACGGAGTCTCACTCTGTCACAGGCTGGAGTGCAGTGGCGCGATCTCGGCTCACTGCAAGCTCCGCCTCCTGGGTTCACGCCATTCTCCTGCCTCAGCCTCTCCGAGTAGCTGGGACTACAGGCGCCCGCCACCACGCCCGGCTAATTTTTTTTGTATTTTTAGTAGAGACGGGGTTTCACCGTGGTCTCAATCTCCTGACCTCGTGATCCGCCTGCCTCGGCCTCCCAAAGTGCTGGGATTACAAGCGTGAGCCACCGCGCTCGGCTTTTTTCCCATTTCTATAAAAAAATACCATTTAGATTTTGATAGAGATTGCAATATATCTGTAGATTGCTTTGGGTGGTATGGACATTTTAAGAAATTAATTCTTGCAATCTATGGACATAAAGAGCTTTCCATTTGTTTTTGTCTTTTTAATTACCTTCATTGATGTTATATAGTTTTTTATGTACAAGTTACTTACCTCCTTGATTGTTTATACCTAAATAGTTTATTGTTTTTGATGTCATTGTAAATAAAATTCTTTCTTAATTTCCTATTCAGACAGCTCATTATTATTGCATAGGAATACAACTGGTTTTTGCATGTTCATTTTGTATCCTGTAACGTTACTGAATTTATTAGTTCTAAAAGATTTTTGTGGAGTCTTTAGGGTTTTTTAGGCATAAGATCATATCATTTGAAAACAAAGATAATTTTACTTCTTTTTTTCCCAATTTGCATGCATCTCATCTCTTTTTATTGCCTAATTGATTTGGCTGCAATTTCCAGTACTATGTTGAACAGAAATCACAAGTGTTGACATCCTTTCTTTGTCCTGGATCTTAGAGCAAATGTTTTCAATTCCTCACTGTTAACTATGATCTCTGCCAGTTTCATGAGCACTCTGAGCCTGCCCCTTGGGCAGCACACTGAAAGTCTGGGACACTGGAAGCATGCTCTACTTCCTTTTTCTCAGGAGGGAGCAATCATAAGCCAAGGCGATTTTGATCAGCATGTTGAGTTGTGCTGACTTGGGGACGGTTGCTGTGGATAAAATAAAATTGCTCTTCTTACTAATGTGTTTTGTTTCAGTTTTGTGCTCATCTGAAGTATTGCAACTTCTTACTTGGATTCTAAACCTTCCATAAAGTTATTGGCTTATGATATTTATATGAGAGATTGAGGCGTGGGACTTCCTATTCTACTATCTTGCTAAAGTTACTCTTCTAAATATTTTTAAAGAAAGAAATAAAAGTATAATTTCTAGTAGAAAATACAATATAAAAAAATTGTTTCAGTTGTTTAAAATAATTAATTTAATTAATTGTCTTAGTGAGTTTAGAAATGTGGCTGAATAAAAATTTTATGAGGTAAAAATTAATTGGAATTCTACACACCACTAATAAACAAAAAATGTAATTATAAATGGCATTCAATTTCCAATAACAAAATATAATCTATGAATACATCTTTTAAGAGTACATATAATTCATAAATTCTATAATGAACTTTTTAAAAGAAATTGAAATCAACATAAATACCATATTCATAAAAAGACACCATATCCTAGAAAAAAGACATATTTGCAGATTGATCTCTATATTCAAAGCAATTTTGATAAATTTTAATCAATTTCCTAAAAATATTTTTCACAGAATTAGTAAGCTGATTCCAAAATTCAAATGCATAATCCAAGTCCAATAATATTAAAAGGTGAAAGAAAACTGAGGAAACACTTCACACTCTATTTTGATACTATGTGTATAAGATATATTTATTTAAGTCCAGCCTGGTGGCTCATGCCTATAACACCAGCACTTGGGGAGGCCAAGGCGGGCAGATCACTTGACGTCAGGAGTTTGAGACCAGTCTGGCCAAAATGGTGAAACCCCATCTCTACAAAAATACAAAAATTAGCCAAACATGAGGGTGCATGCCTGTAGTCCCATCTATTAGGAGGCTGAGGCATGAGAATTGCTTGAAATGGGGAGTTGGAGGTTGCAGTGAGCTGAGATCATGGCACCACACTCCAGCCTGGGTGACAGAGTGAGACTCTCTCTCAAAAAAAGATATATTTATTTAAAAAGTGTGGTAGAAGAGACAAATTAATCAATAGAATGGGATAGAAACCACAGATACAGTCATGTTTATGTGAACACATTACCTACATTAGGTTTGTCATAGCATACCATTGCAGTATGGTGTGGAACTACTTGTTAAATAGTGCTAAGACAATTGATTATACACCAATTAAATTAATAGATACATCCTATGTAAAAAAGACTCCATTACAAATAGATTTAAATATAAAAAGCAAATTTAAATCTAATAAGATGGTATAGTAAAATATATATAAGACTCTTGAGTAGCAAGATCCTTAAAGTACAAATATTTTCATCATGAGCTTAAAAAGGGTATTTTGGTTATAATTAAATTAAGAATTTCTGTTTATCAACAGAAAATAAAAAAAAACAAGCACAAACTGGCAGAAGGTACTTGCTACATATAACAACATCACAGACTACTAATATCAAAAACAGAAAGCCCTTACAAATAAATAAGAAATAAAAATCTTCAACATTAAAACATCAGCAAAAGAGTTGCACAGGCATTTCCACAGTCAACTACTAATGGCTTTTAAATAACAGAAAGATGTTTAATCTTGAATATTAAGAGAAATAGAAAGTACAATAACAATGAAATGTCTTTTACCATTATTACATGTCCAAAAATTAAGAATTCTGAGAACACCAAGTATGGACAGGATGTGTATAAATGCAACATGTTTGTGGGATACTACAAACTACAAAGGAGTACAACCACTTTGGGAAACAATTTTGAATTATCATATAAAATATATTCTTCTTTCAACCTACAAAACCAGCAGTTCTACCCTAAGCTATGTATCCTAGCAGAGATTCCCAACTAGCCTCCAGAGGCATACAGCTTTGCAGAAGCTAGTTTAAAGAAGGGCTAGGAGAATTATTCACTTAGCACTAAGGGTAGCTCAGGCTTGTCCCTTTACCTCAGAGTATTTCACATGGTCTGTATACTGTAAGATGGTTAAAATTAGCATTGATGAGAAGAGCAAAAACATAGAAGTGGCTTAAAACAGAAAACACACAAATTGCAGTATATTTAAACAATAGTGTGATCTGTAACAGAGAAATAAATAAACCACAATATAAGCAACAATATATGGTCATATAAATAGTCCATTGATGAGGAAAAGAACTCTGAGTACTAAATATAAGCAAGCTAAAGTTAGAGAGTATATACTTATATGTGTGGGTTTGCCTATGTATTCATTTGTATATACATAAAACCATGTTTCTAATGAACAGAATAATTATATACTATAATTACAGGATTTGTTTGTCTGAAAAAGTCATTATCTCTCCTTCATTTCTGAATGACAGCTTTGCTGGAGAAAGCATTTTTTTTTGGTTGGCAGGTTTTTTTCTTTTTTTAGAACTTTTAAAATATCATCTCACTCTCTCCTGTCCCGTAAGGTTTTGCTGAGAAATCTTCTGCTTACCTACTGAAACTCCCTTGTATGTGATATGTTTCTTTTCCCGTGCTGCTTTCAGGATCTGCCCTTTGTCTTTGAGGTTTACAATTGGACTATAATTTGTCATGGTGTAGTCTTTTTTGGACTGAATTTGATTGAAAATCTGTTCCTGGATATTTCATCTTTCCCCAGATTTGAAAAGTTTTCAGCCATTATCTCTTAAAAAAGCATTCTATATTTTTGTCTCTCTTTTCTTCATTTAGCTCCTATAATTTTAATATTTGCTGCCTTTATACTCTCCCATAAATTCTGTAGGCTTCCTTTCTTTTTTATCTTTTCTCATCTCTATATATTTTCAAAGAACCCATCTTTGAGTTTACAGATTCTTTCTTCTGCTTGATCAATTCTGTTATTGATACTCTTTTCTGCATTTTTATTTCATTTACTGTAGTCTTTGCTTCAGAATTTCTGGATTTATTTTATTATTTCAATCACTCTGATAAACTCTTCATTTTGTTTATTGTTTTCTTGAATTTGTTTCTCTGCATTTTCTTGAAATGTGCCAAGCTTCCTTAAAAGAAATATTTTGAATTATTTGTCTGGCAGTTCATAGTTCTCCATTTCTTTGGCATAAGCTACTGATAATTATCATAGCATTTTGGTGGTAATACATCTTCTTGGTTTTTCATGTTTCTTGTTGTCTTATAATAGCTATCAGTGCATTTGGTGAAATACTCAGCTCTTCCAGACTTTTCAGGATAGTTTCAGTGGGGAACTACTTTCCCCTATAGGGTAGTGTGAGGGCACTGACTAGATGTGGTACAGTGTTTCTGGCACCATCAGGAGCACAGCTGTGGAGTCCTTGTGCAGCTCTGCCAACTGAGGTTGATGTTGGACCTCTTGAAGCCCAAATGTAGCATGTGGGTTAGCTCTCAGTGGTGGCTGAGTTGGTGTCTTGAGTACGGACATGGAAAGAGAGAACTTGGTTCCACAGCCCAGGGTAAAAACTAACCTGCTATGGTGATTGCTGTGGTGTCTGAGGCATGGCTGAGTGCAGTGAATCCACAGTTTTGGGGTCCAGAGTATGGGCACTTGCAGAGTGGATGCAGCTCAAGGGCCAGGGTCATGTGCAAGGTTGGGAGAGGTGGTATCTCTGATCCCTGAATGTACAATAGCAGCTGCTTCTGGAGGGGAAGAAGTGTGCACCCATGTTTTCCTCTCAGGGATTCTGTGGCAAAAAAATGGCTGTTGTTGCCTCAGTGTCAAAAGAAGTCAGAGTCCTCTGTGAAGCAAGTCACTCAGGACCTCAAGGTCTTCCACCATATGGCTGAAATTGATAGTATCTGACTTTCTCCTTTGTTTTGAGCCATCCCCCAGAGTCTCAGGTATGCTTATCTCACCAGTGGTCTTTTCTATCTGGATCTTCTCTCTCTCTCTCTCTCTCTCTCTCTCTCTATATATATATATATATATATATATATATATACTATCGCAAGGATAAAAAACCAAACACTGCATGTTCTCACTCATAGGTGGGAATTGAACAATGAGAACTCATGGACACAGGAAGGGGAACATCACACTCCGGGGACTGTTGTGGGTTGGGGGGAGGGGGGAGGGACAGCATTAGGACATATACCTGATGCTAAATGACAAGTTAATGGGTGCAGCAAACCAACACGGCACATGGATACATATGTAACAATCCTGCACATTGTGCACATGTACCCTAAAACCTAAAATATAATAATTAAAAAAAATAAAAAAATATAATATAAATATAAATATATATAAAATATATAAATATATACATTTATATATATAAATTTTTATATAAATATATAATTATATATTATAATGTATAAATAAATATATTTTATTTATATAAATATTTATAAAATATATTTATAAATATATACAAAATATATATAATATAAATATATATTATATACAATATAAATATAAAGATAAATATTTTATATATATATGTATTTTTTGCTTCACTGTGCTGGTACTGATTCTTAAATGGGCTCTTCAGCATTCCCAAGGCAATTCTTATTTACGTATAGTTGTCTGCATTTTTTATGTGGTGGAGGGAGGTAGGTGTGGTATCTCCTACTTTGCCATTTTGGTGACGTCTTATGGGGAAGATTATTAGGTACAGAGAAACTGATGAAGGAACAGAGATAATGGAGATAATATAGAAACAAAATTGTCCAAAAGATGAAAGAGAATGCTACTCAGAGCACAAGTATATAGGCTTGTCTTTGAAAGGGACAGGAAAATCTACTCAGAAAAGAATAAGGGCTAAAGATACAAATGGTTCTGCGTTGACTGGTTTGGTGGCCAAAAGATAAGAGAATTCAAAATTCTCAGATAATTGTTGAGGGAGACACAGAATGTGAAGGAGTTGAGAATTTAAAAAAATAAGTATGAAATAAGCAAAAGAGAAAATCAAGTTTCTTACTTATGAACCTTAAATATTTATGGCTAGAAAACTTACGTTAACTAAAGGTCCCAGTTAAATACAATCTGAGCGAAACAACCAAAAATACAACTGGAACTAACGAAAGCATTTGAAATTCCCTACTTTCACAGGACTTTTCCACAAATCACCAAGAATTATATGCCACCACTCTAACTTTATTTTAATCACAGTTATATAGTTGAATACAGTTAATTCTAAGAAAATTTTGCCAATGGAAATATTTATAATTTCCCTGTCTGAACTGTAATTTCCCTTTGTCATTTTAAAATGAAGCCATTATATATTTTTCAATTATAAAAGAAAATAAAAATGTTAATAATTATTATATTTTAGAACTTCAGTCCTTGAATTAAGTTCCAAAAGGAAATTAAAATCTCAAAAAGTATTATTTGCCAAGTTTTCCTTTGAAACTACTATTACCTAGTAGGAGCAGAATAGATGAAAATTACAATAGTAACTAGAGAGGAAAAGAGTTTTCACTGGATGGATGAGATATTTTATAATTTCTGCATTAGAATAAATATTCTTCCTCAAAGTTACCAAGTAGCGAAAAATATTTGTGTCAAGATATTTCTACTGGATGCAGAAGCACACAAATGTGGTTTTTGTTTTGAATTGTCTTTGGTGCTAGATTTTCAAGCCATAAAAACATCAATGTCTTTATAGATTTTAGACTTTATGAAGCATCTTATACATGTTAAAAGCCAAAATAAATGTTCTCCAGTGCAACTTCTAGCTCCTAGAATACATATTATATAAGACTCTTTCCCCTATTAAAAAAACTAAGTCCTGGGCCGGGCGCAGTGGCTCTCGCCTGTAATCTCAGCACTTTGGGAGGGTGAGGCGGGTGGATTACCTGAGGTGAGGAGTTCAAGACCAGCCTGACCAACATGGCGAAACCCCCGTCTCTACTAAAAATACAAAAATTAGCTGGGAGTGGTTGTGGGTGCCTGTAATCCCAACTACTCAGGAGGCTGAGGCAGGAGAACCACTTGAACCCCAGAGGCGGAGGTTGCAGTAAGCTGAGATCATGCCTTTGCACTCCAGCCTGGGCGACAGAGCGAGACTCTGTCTCAAAAACAAACAAACAGACAAAAACTAAGTCCTACCCAGATTTCTTTAGCCCAGCAAATACGTTATGTATCTTAAAGTGTTCTGCCTTATGATTACACCTTATTCCAACTTTGCCTTACAAACAGAAGTATCCCAGGGCATTATATTATCTTGCTGGATTACCCTGCCTCTGATTTCTATGTCCCTCAATGCTCTGATTCATCACACAGGCCTCCTAGCACATGTGCAAGCCTGGTACCGCCAACCACAATGTAGTCCCATCTTGATATCAAATAAATGTGACTTTACTCAACTATATTAATTACTTATTCACTAGATTATGTTCAGTGTTAGTTCAAAACTTATGGTCTATCTTCTAAATAAATTTGACATTATTGAGAATAGCAGGATTTCAAAGAGCTTCAGCTTCTATAAATAGGCCAAAAGTAACATAATATTTTGATCGTTCTAAAAAAAAAAAATCCTGCTTTATAGAGCTCAATGCTAATATTCATGTTTGGGTTTATATCTTAATCTCATTACATAACAGTCAAAACCTATCAGTGTGCCATTATCTATATTAAAATATAGATGAATTCTACACTAAAGTGATAATGATTTTTTCCCACTATGCTCTAATTTCGGAATTTTTGGTTGCTTCTTTGCTCTGGAAGTATATCCTATAATTCTCTCACCTCCCATTGCTGTACTATGCCCCATAGTATATAACATACTGCTAGTAACAGTGTAAGCATTTTTAAAGTAGCTATTTGATTTTAACATTAATATTTAAATTATTAAAACCAGTACATTGCCTAGCATATATGTGCCTAATAAATGTTATTTTGAAAAAGAATCAAATGAATAAGTCCTCAAATATGTTACAAAGCTCCTATTTTTATCTTCAAAAAAAATCTTTTTTGAGACATGGTCTTTCTCTGTCACCCACGCTACAGTGCAGTGGCACAATCTTGGCTCACTGCAACCTCCACTACCTGGCTCAAGCAATCCTCTCACCTCAGCTTCTCGAGTAGCTGGGACCACAGGTGCATGCCACCACGCTAGGCTAATTTTCTGTATTTTTTGTAAAGACAGGGTTACACCACGTTACCCAGACTGGTCTCAAACTTCTGGACTCAAGTGATCCTTCCACCGTGGCCTCCCAAAGTGCTGGGATTACAAGTGTGAACCACCGCACCCAGCCTCTTCAAAATTTTAGATTCTGAAGCACTTTCATAAAAAGCCTATCCCATCAGCCTGTATTTCTCACTTGGTTGCATGTTAATTTGTCTGACATACTCTCCTTGGAATCTTTTCTCTCTCCTTACATGTTCTAACATGTCTTCTGAAAGATAATGAAGGAAATGAATGGCACTTACTAATATAAGTTATACAACTGGCACACACATTTATAAAAAGCATGTAATGGAAGGCTTCCAATTATACCTAGCTATCTTCTTGAAATATCATTTAATTAAAATAAATGAATATGATACATTCTTGAGTTGCTTGTAATTTCATCACCTTAAGGTGCTTGCACTAAAATAAAGAAAATGTGAATGAAGTAAATGTAGAAAAATAATAGACCATATTATTGAAATTCCATAGTAGAAGAAAACTAAGCATACTAAAAACAAGCAACACCAGACAGCTTTCTCAGCCCTGGACCTTTAATGTCCTCTGAAATTTAAAAGAATAGTTTACATGCAAAGAGTAATAGCAAAGGAAAGATCAGAAGGATCTAACGCTTGCAAAATTATTTACATTTGAGACCAACTCATATTTAGGAGACAGGTGTAACTTTTTATTCTCCTTATCCCCCTCATCTCTAACAGAAAGAAATACTAACCATGTTGGGCAGATTCTAAGACATTAATGTTAGTAAACATTGAGTGGCCCAATGATGATACAATAAAAAATAAAATGCAGAAGTATTCCTGTAAGATGGAGAAAAGAAATTTGTATACAGTAAAACAGTAGATCCCTGAATACTGAGGTCTTACCTCCTTTCCGTTCCCCTCCCTATTAACAAATCTAAAATTGCAAACATATATGATGACCAAGTGCTGTAATATTTTAACCTGAAAGATACCCTACTCTGTGGAAGCCACTGATTTAGGGTTTGCTTCCATAAAGTACCAAGAAAGCAAAAGAGAGTTTCCTCTTAATTGAAATCTTGACTTCATGGATATTCTTTGCACTGATTGCAGAGTAATGAAATGAAATAAGCAAAAATTGAATTGTTATGCCCATGCTTCCTCAAACCTGGGCAAATGTTTTGCTGCCTGCTCTAGTTAAAAGGGAGGAGTATGCTCCATTAAATTTATATGTGAATTTTGATCCCAAGCACTTTTTTTTATTGAAAAGAAAACAATAAATGCAGTAATATTTGCTTAGAAAACCTGTTAATTGATTAAAATTATACAAAAATAAGCGCTGAACAATCTTAGATATGAAATCATAATCACTAATTCAATTTAAAAAATAAGCCACACTGCTCTAATTTTATTTAAAAGCAAACTCAATTGGAGGAACAGAAAATATGATATACAGCGTGAGTCTAGATTTCAGTAAGAATTATGAAAGTTTCTCTCTTGCTATCCAAACATATAAGTTGAAAACTAAACTCATTCAGAAGTCATTTCTGTTAGACATTTTCTCATTGCAAGTAAAAGAATGGCTGAAGTGGCTTAAATGGTAGGGGTTTATTAGTGAATCTTACCTACCAACCCTTCTGGAGATAGATGTCCTCAGCTTTGAACAATGCCATGGCTCAATGTGTTAGGACTTTGTGCAGGCTTCTTTGCAGTCTCCCTGCCTCTCTTCTCTCTGTCTCCCTCCCCTGCCCCTTCTCTTCCTCTCTGTTTCTTCTTTACTATCACAAAATATCTGCCCAAACTCCATACAACATAATGTCTCACAACAACATACAAAAGAAAGGGGAAGAGGGAAGGAAACAAAATTACATAGAAGACGAAGCTGAGCTTTAATGTAGGTGCAGTGACAGCCTTGACTGATCCCATGGGGAACTGATGTGATCCCAGAGTTGATTGATATGGCTAGGCCTTTATAATCTTTCATTCATCATATACTAGATGTGTACCTACCTTGCAAAGGGTACCATGCCCTTGAGCAAGACAGCTGTCTGTAGTACAGAAATCTTTCTACCTGATGGGGCTGGCAACTAAATAAATAATCGGAGAGAGATGGCATATTTGTGGATTGGAAGACTTAATATTAAGTATGTAAATTATACCCAAAATAATCTCCTGAATCAACACAATTGCATTAAAAAAATTCTAGCAGATATTCTTGTGATAAATGGTGAACTTATACTATAATTTATATGAAAATACAAAGGTCCAAGAATAGACAAGTTAATCTTGAAGAAGAAAACAAAGCTGGAAGACTTAAACCACCAAATATCAAGGTCCATTATAAATCACAAAACTAATTAAGCCATTGTGGCATCAGTGCAAGAGGAGGCAAAGAGGCACATGAAACAGAATAGAAAGCCCAGAAACAATCCATTCATGTATATTATCTGGATTTATGAAGAAGATTATAATGCATTGCAGTGAAGAATGGAAGGTTTTTCCAGTAAATATTTGCTGTCAATTGGGTAACTATACACAGAAACTGAACCCTGACTCCCACTTCACAACATTGTGGAAATTAAGTCCAGATGGATAGGATATGTAAATATTAGAGGTAAAGCAATAAAACTTTTAGAAGAAAACATAAGCACATATCTTCATAACCTAGAAGAAAGCAAAGGCTGGTTTATAAGACAGGACACAAAAAGTGCTAATCCTGGATATATTTGACTATATTAAGACAAACAACTTCTGTTCATCAAAAGATATCATTAAAAGAATTAAAAGACAATCCATAGGATGAAATAAATATGTGCAATACCAATATCCTAGAAAGAGGTTGTTTTCAGAATACACAAAGGATTCTTATAATTAGAAAAAGTTGAAAACAGAAGCTAAAGATGGGATTTAAAAGTATATGATATATATTTTTCAGAATATATTCTATACTTTATCATATAATAAAAAGTTAAAGAAATAAAATCCATACAATTTTTCCTCTTTCAGAGTCAAAATGATTTTTATGCTAATGCTATTTCTTTAACACACTCATATATTTACTTGTGTTTGCTCCTTTAATTAACAAAACCTATTTTCTCTCAATATTGATGAAGTCACTTCTTAATGCATGCTGAAGAGATTTGTATATCAAACTTTAAGACACAGACTAAACTGGAGATTTGTAGTTGAGTTTGCTATTCAGTCTGACATTCACTTTTCTGAATAACAGGGTCAAACAATGTGTGGTCTGAAAAGCAGAAATAGCAAAAAAAAAAAAAAAAAAAGTAAATAACATTTTAAAATATTATTTGTCATTTATTTAATAGTATTTTATTTCACCACAAATATATGTTGGCCCCCAAATTCAATTTTATTATATTAACATGCTAGGCTCCTTTAGCTTAAATATAAGTTTTGAAAATATTTCAATAAAAAAGTTATGAGTATTTTAATTAATTTCATTGAAACAGATGTAGAACTAGGTCTGCCAGGATAAGGTAGCTTCTGGTATCTTTGATTTAATAAACATAGGATTTTTAGGTACTATTTTGATCACTAGACAGAGCTTATATAGCATTACCAAAATTATAAAAATATGGAGAAACAATATAAAACTAATTTGAATAAAGAAATGCAGGGAATTTAAATTATAAAAGAAGTTAAATCCCTTGTGCATGTCAGAGTCCGTGATGGGTAAAGATTTTTATTAAAATCCATTTATAAAGACACCAGTGATTTGAATAAGAAGTGAAAACTTCATACATTTCAGGTGATTTGAATGCGTAAAATTGTACCTCAGAAAACATAAATTGACTTTTATTTTTTATAATAAGAAATATAAAAATTATTATTTGTCAAATAACATTTAGTTTGAGGTCACAAGTATAAAGAAATGTGTAAAAATAGTAAGGTAAAATGTGAAATACAATATTGTTTAAAGTGGAAAGGAGAAACTATATACTACACCCACAATGAGGACTGAATGGTAAAAATGCTAACCTAGCAAAGAAAAATTTAGTGATCACTCCAGACTGTAGTCTGAATCAGCAAGAATGATAAGAAAGGATTAGAAAAACTATATGGTAATTCTCCAGGCGTACTATTCATCTAAAGCTTGGCACAGATGCTGAATTTTGAAAAGGACTAGAGTAAAGAGACTTAGAAAATGATAAACAAATTCAAGTTATGCAGCACAGTGCAAAGAACACTGGACAGTGAAGACGGGAGCATGTATTCTTGAGTTTACAAGAATGGCACCACCTCACCAGAAGCCATAGTCAAGGCATCTCATTTCTCTCAGCCTCGCTGTCCTCCTTTGTCTAATGAAAACATTTGCAAAATTATCTCATCATTTTCTTGCAGTTCTTGGATTTTACAATGAACTGAATTAATAATACATGGGCAATTGAGAGACTATTAAAATCCACTCTAGCGGACTTTATGCATGTGTAAATGTATTTGACAAAAGTTGATTAGCTATTCGCTACATTCACTACTGACAGAACTGGGGGAAAAATGGGCTGAGTCAAAAGTAAGAACAATGTAGGTTAGATTAATGATTTTCAAGCCTCACTACCTTAGAATTAACTAGGGATCTTTTTAAAAATGCAGACCCTTAGGATTACATTTCATGTGATCTGGAATGTGACCAGGCATCAGTATGTTTAAATCTCCCTAAATGTTTCTAATTTTGATCCAGGCATGGAAACCTCTTAATTAGGCCTGATAAAATATTACCTACAAATGAAGGTTTATAGATAACCTTTCTCTGTGCCAATAAATATTAGAAAGTCAATAATTAACTATAAAATGAACACTATAACTGTAATAAATATTAATATCTATAGAGACTTTAACATATTTATTTTCTAGATGCCATAAATACATTAGCTTAATTAATCCTCTCAACAAAGTTTTCATGTATTTGCTTATTTTTAAAGAGGAAGGTACAATCTTGAAAGAATTTATAAATTGGAAAGTTCTGGACCTATACAATGCTATCCTATGTGATTTTACCTTCAGCTGCAGAATTTCATTTTCTTCCAGTTAAATATCATCCTGATGTAGTTATAATTAAAAATAAATTAATGGAAGAAGGTCAGTTCTTTTACTATACCCTACCTTCTCTCAAAAGCAGCGCATTAATACAAAATGTCTATTTACTGATTTCAATATAAAACATGGTTTCGTTTTCCCAAGTTATAATCTACATCACAAAATTAAACTCTTTGAAATGTATACTTTCTTCTGGAAAATATTATCTATATTTTAATTGTGACTACATTATCTCAGATTTCTCATCAAGTTAGGTGTTCTAGAAACTAGAACATAAAATTGCTGTTCTTTTTCAAACTTTCTGTTGAAGTCATTACTATGACTTTCATTGTATCAGAAACTCTCCTCTGTGTTGTTTCATGCTGTCCCTGTGCTATCGGCATTTTATGACTCTTTGAGATTACGATATTTCAAACCTCAGTGACTGTATGTTTCCACTGGGATATTGGAAACAGACTTTACAGTCTCCACACACAATGCAATTTTTAAAATAAAATTCCATAAATTAAGGCTCTCATAAATTGCTGGAAATGCTGCTGTTGTAAGCAGCTGCTTTGTTGCATTTGATCCTCATGCTAGGTAGAGTTCATAGGGTATGGCATTTAAACCTGGACTACCCTTAATTGGCATAAAGGTCTTGTGAAAAGATTATGCCTTGGCAAAGAGCTTATGCCTATTAAAAAATGTCACACAGAAGATCAATATGTAATCACCACCTGAAGTATACTAATCAGAATACACTACCTTGAAGAAAATATCAACTGAATCTATTAACTGTCTAACACAGCTAGAGATCTGGCAGTAGAAGGAGGTAACAAACTGACTTGGAATCAACAAAGAAATTCAAGCTTCAGCTTCCAACCCACAGAATAAAATAGACGCCATAAGGGAAAGCCTTTTCAAAGGAACACACATTGGAATCACTTAATCCAAGGGGTTTCAGCAATGTAAATTTTGCATTTGAGTCTTGAATGCCTAAATGGACATGAACTCACATTTATTGATTGTTCTAACTGTATATACAGTAAGTAGAAAAAGAGAGGACAAGAGGAGACACTTTAGGAGTCAGGAGGTAGGCATATATGCAGATGATTTAGGAATGATTCTGAATAATTTGCTGTTCTCACTGTTTTGTTTTGTTCATTTGTTTCCCTGTGGGAATCAGGAATAATCCTTCCAAAGGGTTTTTAAGTCAAAGCCAAAATTTTTACAGCAGTCTACAAAGTTTTATAGAGTGTATCTTCCTCCTTGTCACTTATCACTCTGACATTTCTCCTAATACCTCTTCCTTTACCCTGCCCCAGTGTAACAGACTGAATGTTTATGGTCACCAAAATTTGTTTGTTGAAATACTAACCCTCAAGGTGGTGTCATTAGAAGGTAGGGCCTTTTGGGACATTATGAGGGAAGAACCCTCCTGAACGAGATAGTGCCTTTATGAAAGAGGCCCCAGAGAGCTCATTTGCCCCTTGCACCATGTCAGAACACAGTGAGAGGGCACCATCTATAAACCAGGAAGCAGGCCCTCACCAGACACTGAATCTGCCTGCATCTTGTCCTTCGACTTCTCAGCCTCCAGAACTGTGAGAAGTTAGTGTATGTTGTTTCCAAGCCATCCAGTCTATGGTAATTTGTTATAGCAGCCAAAATAGACTAAAATACCCAGCCACACTTGTTGGACACACCAGCCACACTTCCTCTGAAGGGTCTTTGCATCCACTGTTCCCTCTGCCTAGACTGTTTCTCCTTCTCCTCTCTTTGAAGTTTTCACTCAAATATCTTCTTTTCAGTGACATCTTCCCAGGCCACTATCTAAATTACAAACTACTACTAATCACATACAAACTTTGGGTACCCCTCGGCTCTTGATTATTTTTTTAGCTCTTATCTACCATGTCATATATTTAAAATATTTATCTAGTTAATTCCGTTTCCCTTCCTCAAATATAATTTTGATTGGGTTAAAGACTTCTGTTTATTGCACAGTGTCATATCACTAGAATCTAGAACAGTGCCAGTCATATATCAGGAGATCAAAAAATGTGTTTTTTTTAATGAAAAAATGAAGGAATGAACTTTTGAATTGGACTTAGCTTCTATCTTTTTTGGATGAGGGATCGCAAAGAAAGTCAGAGTGAAGGAGAATATGGCCAACTCTAACTACTTTTGAAGGAGACAAACTCCAAGAGTAAAAAGAATATATAGCAGTGTTAACAAGGAAAAGGAAGAAGTAAATTTAAACCGAGCCCTACAATTTTCAACCATCTAACTTACCCCTAAGACACTTAACAAGCACAAGAAGTGTAAACTCAGATTTCCTTCCTTCCTCCCTACCTTCCCATGTTGAAGTCTAAGCCCTAGACCTATGTTAAACAGTTTCTTTTCCTGAACCCATGCAGAATTTTCAGGTCTGGCCTTTTCCTATATTACAGGAGCTGTGGACACCAGTTACTATTCTCCCAATACTGATTTCTGCACTTTGTTACTTCTGACTTGTCTTAATAATAACTCCATTTGATACAACTCAGTTCCTAGTCCCTTCCTGGAGTCCCATGTAACAAGGTTTCCATTCATTTTGCACTCGTTTTTATTATGAGTAGGAAAGCCAACTCATAAAAGAGAAGTCCTGCCCTTTCTATTTAGTGATGGTTCCATCCTATGGAAAGAGGAGAGTCCAATCTATAATGAGAATAGGAAAAGTCACTGTAAATCTAGGGCAAAGACTTTTTTCCCCATCTATACCACTGTTTTACTTACAGGTAGAATGTGCTCCTTTTTCCAGCTTTTCCAGAAGTAAAACTAGTATTTTATCAGGGCAAGAAAAATATAATTAAATGAACTCTCAAATCTTAACAGTGGAGATGATATCTTAGAAAAATATAAAAGATTTTGGTTTGAATATTATTTTCCTGTCCCTTTTCATATAAGATACAGACAATCAGCCTGGAAATTCTCCAGGATGGGATAAGAAAGCCAGCTGGAGTTCTTATCCATATATCCATGACATATACTTTGGTAAACAAAAATTATTTATTAAGTACCCTGATAATGTCAGAAAGAAAGCATATATTATTATTTTATTCATAAAATAAATAGTATTTGTTTGTTTTATTTTATTTTCCAGTTATCAACATATAGCATTGGGCCTTAATATTTACTAACCTCTTACTAAGTGTTATCACTTTCTAAAATATATATGTTATTTGATTCAATCCTCATAAACGACCTGTCATATAGATTATATTATTACCCTATTTAGAAGACACTAAAATCAATGTAGTCCAGGCAATTTACCTAAGACTGCTAAGTAGAGACACATAACTTGTACTCAAGCAAATTACAGAGCCCTTAACATACTTACCAGGCTGGTATATGAAATTACATAAGTGAATAAATTTTTTTTACCTGTTCTTTAGTACACGTATGTTAGGTCACATATCCGTAAGAACAGACATTTAAATGGAAAATTTGGTTGATTGATAAGGAGCATTTTTCCTGTTTCTGATAGGTACAGTGGTTTTGTAAAATGTGTTTCCAGCCCTGCATTACCACCAGCCTGAACTAGGTCACTATCATGCTGAGCCTGAAATGGACGTAATTCATTTTTTCTACTCTTGCCACAATTTGAGCCATTCTCTACAGAGAAGCAAAGGGATCTTACTGACATGAGAATTGAAATCTAGTCTGCCCCTTGCTTAAAATTCTTCAATGGTATACAAACACACTTGGAATCCTACTGTGGCCATAAGCCTAACATGAACTGGCCCTTGCTGATTCTTTTACATTCATTTTTGAATCACTTCTCCTCTTCTTCATTAAGCTCCAGTTATACGGTATTGTCAACTTTTAAATGGCTTTCCTTCATTATGGCCTTGCACAGCTTTCCATCTCCCTAGATGCTCTCTATGGACACCACATCTCTTCACCCTATTTGTTTCCTTCATGATAATTATAATTCATAATCATCTTGCTTGTTTAGTCATTCTTTTGTTTCCTAACCCAACAACTTCATAGAATAGTGGCAATGTCCACAGAGAAGCGAAAAGATCTTATTCACACGAGAATTAAAACTATTCTGGCCTCTTAATAAAGCTCTTCAATGGCATCCAAACACAGTTGGAATCCTACCACAGGTAAAATCCCAACTCCATGAGAAAAATGACTGTGTCTGTCTTTGCATCATCATGTTCCCAGTACCTATCATGGAGCCTCATATGTAATAGTAGTTCAGTAATTACTTGTTAAGTCTATCATATTGTTCTCCAAGTTAAAATAAAAATGGCTTCCAAATTCACAGAAGATGAATTTCAAATTCCTTATCCCGGCATTCAAGATTTAAGTAAGCCCTCGCAGACACTTGATTTCCTTCTCTCCTAAACCTGTTCTAAGCACTCTTGTCAACCAACACATCTGTGTTACTCAAACACCTCTAATGCGTTCTTACCTCGGCGCCTTTACTCAAATCATTCTCTTTTGCTTGAATGTCCTCTACTATTTCCAATTGTGCAAATTTCAAGTACATCTGTTCTGGCTGTAGGAAGCTTTTCTTTTTTCCTCATTATTTCCTGCCTCTTCAAAGGAAGATTAATTCAGTCTAATGTATATTTTCTTTGAACTTTGAAATATCTCTTTATATAGAAGAGCTCTTTCAAGCACTGAAGCTAGAGAAACCATTGCCCCACCTTCCTCCATCATTTACTATCTGGGATCTTTGCTTTCTTTGTCTATATAATGACAATAAAATTTTTTCCAACTCCAATTTTTTTAAATTAAACTTATAACACATGTAGTGTTGAGGTACTACTGATCACTAAGTTATACTAAGTACTAAATGTTCATTATTTAAAATCATAGCTGAACTTAAATTGCATTAGTTACTACATTTATTTGGCTATATGCCATAGAGATACAAAGTGATTATAAACTTTCTAAAAATTGAGAAAAATATAGTATTCTGATCATTTTCCACCATATCTTGTGTAAAGAAGGTATTCAATTAATATCTGTTGACTTGACTGATTGCATTGATTAGAGAACACTTTTTCAAAATGAAGCTTTGTCTGTAAATGTGCTTCTTTCAGAAACAGGAGGACTATAATTAGCTCTTATTGTGCAGAAAATTCATAAACCTGAATTGCTATGCAGTTCTTTTTCTTCTACCAGTATATGCTGTATATAACGCTTAAAAATAATTAGCAAGTCTTTGGAGGTAATCAGCTTTACTTCATACTCTATCTAAAATATTTTAAACAGCATTTTACTGAGTCTTGTGGTTAGAATTCTGCATGATGTTAGTCCTCACTGGAAGCAAGTATCCGATGTTTTTTCATTTAGAACAGTGAATCTCACATGCCACAGGCTGGCTAAATTAGATTCATCTGTGGTGATCATTAACATCACAGTTTGCTGAAATCCATGCCCAACTCACTCATCAGAATCTCTGGGGATGAAAGGCCAGGAAATTATACTTTATACAAATACCTCAGAAGATGGTGATGTGTAGCTACATATAATAAGCTTTCCTCTTAAAAAAGCAGTTAATTGGAATCATTATGTACAAAACAAAGAGCAGTAAACTTTTCTACCAACTATAATTTCTATTATGATATCTCTCAAATGAGAGAAGTCTCAAGCTTTGGATTTTACTTTCACTTAGATGCCTAAATGTTTCTCTAGTACATTCTTACTGCAAAAATACATGATAAATTTAAACTTATAGCTCCCCGTTTTTAATTAAAAAGCCTTTAAATAGACTTATGGAGCTGTAAAATTAAAAAGTATGTTATTTATAGATATGAATGCTTGTCATTACAGAATAAGTATCAATGAAATAAAAAATGCATCAGTCTATCAAGTTTAAGAATCTGATAGCAGTAGCAGCTTTGAAGTATATATAGATTTTATTGCTGAGTAGTATAATCATTTTACAAATTTTATGACATACCACGTTTTGTTTATCTATTCACCAGTTGAGGGACATCTGGATTGTTTCCACTCTTTGGCCATTATGAATAATGCTGTTATGAATATTCAAGTAAAAGTCTTTTGTGTGGACATATGTTTTCATTTCTTTTCATTAGATACATAGGAGTAAAATTGCTGATTCATATGGGAATTTTATGTATGTAAAGTTTAAGAAATGTCAAAATATGTTTATGCAAAGTGGCTTCACCATTTTACATTCCCACCAGGAATGTATGAAGGTACCCGTTTCTCTGCATCCTTGCCAACACTTGTTATTACATGCTACATTAATGAATCTCAAAAACATTGATCTAAACAAATGAAGCTAAGTAGTAAGCAAAATACCGCATATTGTAAGAATCCATGTGTATTAAATATTCAGAAAAGACAAATCCATAGAGACAGAATGTAAATCAGTGGTTGCCTGGAAATGGAAATAGTGATTGACTGCAAATGGTAATGAGGAATCCAGAATAATAAAAATGGTCTAAAAAATGGGATCACAATGATGATTTCAAACTCTAATAATTTACTAAAAAGTTACGAGTTGTATATTAATAATAACCAGCTAATGACATCTATATGTAGATATGGTGTGCATGAGTGTGTAAGTATATATATTTAGATCTGTATTTTCAAAACCTCTATTTTAATTATCAAGAAACAGATATCTACTAAATTGAATATAGAAAATGAATATAAGAGAGCTCATGCAATTATCAATTTAGTGGTATGTCAATTATTAATTTTCCTGTGGTTTCTGAAGTACAGTATGCCCCTTACATTCACGGGTTTCACAACCATGGATTCAACCAACTACTGATTCAAAAAATTGAGAAAGAAACAATAAAAATAATACAAATTCAGAATAATACAAAATAATATAATACAATATAATAACAATTATACAAAATAATACAGTTATACTGTACTTATATAACACTTTCATTGTGTTTGGGTATTATAAGTAATCTAGATATGATTTAAAGTATATGGAAAAATGTGCATAGCTTCTATGTAAATACTACACCACTTTATGTAAGGAATTTGAGCATCCTCAGATTTTGGTATCCACGTAAGGTCTTGGAACCAATCCCCCATAGTTTCCAAGGAACAACTATAGGCAATCCTTTCTTGAAGAACATATAAAAGCAGAGAATGTCCAGGAAATGCATCTTGCACAAAAATATATATACATATGGAATATATATTTTATATCCCATTTTTAAATTAATACTCCATTTTCTATTGTAATTTCTTTCCTAAGTCATGAGTTATTTATAAGGATATTTTTACCATCTAAATGTATAGGTGTTATTGGTATTTTGTTGTTAATTTCAATCTTGTAGTTCTGTTATTTATTTATTTAAAGTTTCAACTTCTATTTTAGATACTATGGGTACATGTTCAGGTTTGTTACATAAGAATATTGCATGATACTGAGGTTTGGGGTACAGATCCTGTCACCCAGGCAGTGAGCATAGTACCTGATAGGAAGTTTTTCAGCCCTTATCCCCCTCCCTCCCTCCTCTAGCAGTCTACAGTGTCAGTTGTTCTCATATTTATGTCCATGTGTGCTCAATGTTTAGCTCCCACTAATTTCAGCATTGTAATTTTAACATTGTAGTTTTAGTCTGTTTTATATACATTCTCTAAAACTTGCCGTGACCTGGTCTGATTGCTCTAGAATTAGGTAATGTTATTGTTCCATGAGTAGTTACAAAAAGGATCTAAATCTTCTGTATCGGCAATTGTTGGTGTTTTTCTAATTTTGACAGCTATGAACAAGATCTGTAAAAATATTGCATGAATTTTTGTAAAAATTTTGCATGAATATTTAAATTTTCATATATTTTAAATAAATACTTAGAAGTGGAATTACTAGACATTATGGTACATCTATGTTTAACTTTAAAAGAAAATACCAAAGTGTTTTTCAATAGGGTATGCCATTTTCATATTCCTATCAGCAACATTTTAGAATGTGAGTTGCTCTGCATCCTCAACATCTTGTATGGTCATTTGGCTGTTTTAGCCAGGCTAGTGTATGTGTAGTGCTGTCTATGGTGGTTTAATTTACACTCCCCAAATCACTGTTACATTCAGTTTTTCCCCCATATGTTTATTCTAATGAATATGATTCCTTAGTAAACTGTCTGTTCAAATCCTTTGCCCAGTTTTTACTTAAGTGTCTTGTTTTCTTATTATTGAATTTTGGGAACTTTTTAATGCATTCAAGACTTATTTTTATATATTCTCAATAAACTTCTTTATCATATATACATATGATAAAATTATTGCAAAAAATTTTCTTAGTCTGTGGCTGATCTTGCTTCCCTTTCATTATCTTTACATTGCCTTTCAAACAGTGGAAGTTTTAAATTTTGATAAAGTATAATTTAATACTTATAATGGATCATGTATTTTATGACATAATGAAGAAATCTTTGGCCCAAAACACAAATATGTACCCCTATGTTATCTTCCAGAAGTTTTACACTTTTAGGTTTACAGTGAAGTCCATGATTGATTTAGAGATTTTTTTTTTTTTTTTGGTAGGGAAATTTCTTGGATTAGGGTCTTTTGAGTGCATATGGTTGTACAATTGTTACAGCAATTGTGGAAAAGATTGCTTTTCCTTGACAGGCCTTTGCACCCTTCCAAAATAAATGGACCATGTAAGTGTGGGTGTAGTTCTAATACACTATTCTGTTTCATGGATATACTTTTTCCAATTTTCACTAATAACACAATGTCTTAAACCTTATACCTCTATAATAAATTATGAATTCAAATAATGTGAGTCTTTTAAATTTGTTCTTTTTCAAGAGTTTGTACTTTTCTAATTGCTTTGAATTATTATGTAATTAATTACATGTACATGATTTTAAAACACCAGATATAACAAAAGAATAACTAATCCAATAAAAAGCATGTTCAACTATATAATGTTTGTAAGAAGCTAACGTTAAAGACATTTTGAAGAATAAAAAAAGATACGTTATGCAAACACTATTTAAAATAAGGCATGTTGCCAGGAGCGGTGGCTCAAGCCTATAATTGCAGCATTTTGGGAGGCGGAGGGTGGTGGATCATGAAGTCAGGAGTTCAAGACCAGCCTCGCCAACATCATGAGACGCCCCCCCCCCCCCGTCTCTACACCTTTAAATGATAAATTGTTATCGGAGAACTTAAAGACCTTTAATTTAAACAATTTACCATCCAATATCATTGTACTGCTTTACATTGTTTTTCTTGTGAGTACCTGGTAGACAGCCATAAAGAAAAGCCTATAAGTAGTTGTTTACCGTGTGTCTTTAACTTTAAGGAATTCTGTATTCTCATACTATACCACATTTGGCCTTTAAAAATTTTGTTATTCATTTGTATGGTGATTAATGTCTGTTTTCTTTTTTTTTTTTTTTGAACTCTGTCACAGGTGAGCCATTGTTCATTGATCCATCTCTTCTTAGATTTTAGTCTAGTTGCTTGCCCTGCGAACTCCTCTATGCTGGGTTAAAGAAAAGTTATGATTTTGTAAATTCTCAAGCTTTTCTTATAGTTAGGATGAGGTGATGCTCTTTCAACTTCATATATCCTAGCTAGAAGATAGAAATCATGAATTTTTAAATCCCTGCTTACCTGGTTACTTTTTACAACTTGTCTTTTTTTTTAATTTAAAAAGCAGTTTGAGTCCTAGGATGATGTTATTTCAACCAGACAGTAGTTTCATTTGATTTTCCAAGTCACTGGAAACATTATCTTTTTACATGACTTTAATACTATTTCTGGAATTGAGACCTTCTGGCCTACTCAGATATTATAAAGCTCAGCAACATTCTATGCAAGATATTAATTTACTTCTGCATGAGTTTCCCCCCCACCCCCCCACCGCCCCATGTTGTGTAAGGTTAAGTTTTTCTCCTGTCTCATCTTGTTTGTAAAATAAAAGCTCCAAGCCTCCAGGTTCAGCAGATTATTTCAGGACTAGCTCCAGGATTTAACACTCTCTTACCTCTATAAGTGTGGCTTTGGATTCATTTTTGATCTCTTCTAGAAACCATATTAACATATAAACCGAAAGTAAATATAAAGGAAATTTAGAGTGAATTTCCATGTACCCACCACCTAAATTCTACTACAAACAATTTAGTAATCATTTCTACATCTAATCACCTCTTTATTCATCCATCTTATTTTTAATGCATTTAAAACTAAACTTTTGACATCTCTAAACTTCCCACTTAAATCTATCAGCATGCATATCATTAAATAGAACTCAATTCATAGACATGAAGTGAAGCGTGACCTGTTTATAAGGTATTGCATTGGGTCACCAAACAATAAAGTTGAAAGTAGTTTGGTAGTACTATTCAGATACCCAGATATTTTCGGACAAAGCCAAAGTACTCAGATTTTATGCAATAGGTGAGAAAGAATCAATGTAAGTTTGACGTATGTGTGTGCACAAGAAAAATGTGGGGTATTGCTAACAGAATGAAAGCATAACTTTAAGATTAACTGGGGCCGGGTGCAGTGACTCACTCCTGTAATCCCAGCACTTTGGGAGGCCGAGGTGAGCGGATCACGAAGTCTGAAGATCGAGACCATCTTGGCTAACATGGTGAAATCCCGTCTCTACTAAAAAAAAAATTAGCCCAGTGTGGTGGCGGGCGCCTGTAGTCCCAGCTACTCCGGAGGCTGAGGCAGGAAAATGGCGTGAACCCAGGAGGCGGAGCTTGCAGTGAGCCGAGATCGCGCCACTACACTCCAGCCTGGGCGACAGAGCAAGACTCTGTCTCAAAAAATATATAATAATAATAATAAAGATTAACTGGACAATTCTTCAGGTAGCAGAAATTCTGTACTAGAGGCTGAGAAGGCAGTAGTTCAAACTTGATGGGAGAGAAGTCTTGGCCATGGTTAAGACTATGGGAAGAGAGAGGAATGGATGGAGGTACAGACTCTTAAATGAAAAGGATAGTGAAGGTATTTAGTAACCGACAGGATAAATGTATGAATGATGACAAACAGTCTTAGTTAATGAAATATAATATCTCCAGGGTGGTTATATTAAAATCTTAAGTTTTAAATCAATTAAATTGTCCAGTTCATGTAGACAGATAAAAATAATATAAAATCATATGGACATGCAAAGGTGATTAATTCCACACTTGCTTGCTTTCCAGATAAAGTGATCATTGAGGGTATTATTTTGGGGAATATAATCTGTTAATCTAAAAATGACTATATCCTTTAGAGGTATCTTTTACTTTCTTATTAGTTGTGATTCCTTTGTGTTGTTTTTTTTTTTAACTTTTTATTGTCAACCCTCAGGGGTTTATCTCAACACCTGCCATGCTCATTGAAAGTTATTTTCCTGCTTAGCATATCTTATTTTAGTATATGAACATCTGCTAAAGGGTTGCTTTAGAAATCGTCCATTCACAGAGTTCATCTGCTTTTAATATTTTACTTTCTAACTTTATATTATCCTGCTGAGTTATAGGACAGTCATATTTTAGCTTAAGAAACAATTACTTCTGATGAATCTTTAATATTCAAGCTGATAATCAACAGGATTTATTTGGTACCTATTATATGCGCAATATTTAGATGGGCCCTGAGGATGAGAAAGATATATGATTTTCTCCTTATCCTGGAGGAGTTTACAACCTAGTTGGGAAAAAACAAAACAAAACACATAACACAAGCAAAGTGAACAGTGCAAGGTTTCATTGCATCATTAAAAAGTTTATTGTATGGTGTACTGTATGGCATTACTGAGGGCAAAATAGGGGACTAAGGGGAAAAAAAAAGGTTTCATAGGGATGTAACTTGAATAAAGATATAGGCTTTGGGAAGAGAAAAGTTAAATTACACAGCATTACAGCCAAGGGAAATACAAAGTGTGTCATCTCAGGATAGTATTACAGAATTGCTTAATTTTCATTACTATTTGTCCCATGTTATTCTTAACTTCTTTTTTAGATTAATATTATATATAATATTGTATATATATGTGTATAATATTGTATATATATGTGTATATATATTTGTATATCATATTGCATACACACACATACACACAAATTCTCCTAATTAAATTATATACCTGAAATGTCTGAGATCTTCCAGCCTTAATTAACAACAACTTGATTTCTTAAAAATTGGAAAGGCAACGTTTCCTGGGGGTCCTATTGAACAATTTTCTGCTGCTAGAAAAAATGTTTCATAACCGTTTTACAACTGTTATCTTATGTTTTATTTGTAGGAGTTAAGAAATAAATTTTAGGGCCCCTAAATCTAAGCCTCATTTTCCTTTTACCCTGCTAATTAAATTTTAGCCCATAAATTGTTCATAATTTTAATACAAAACAATTTCTCTCTTTATTTACTAACTTCCCAAACAGAAAATTAAATACATGAATTTCAAAAATATAGAATATAAACCTATCTTTATACTGATAAATCAATTTGTTTTTCTTCTTGATGTTATTTGAGTTTCATACTAATAGGGCTATTAGGTTAAGCAGTCATGTATTAGTCTAAGTAAGCTAATTCCATGGCAATGTTTTATATAGCCAATAATTTAATATTTACATGTATCAGAGCTCATATTTAAGTAGAAATTTAAATTGATTTATTTAATACAAAGACAAAATTAATTTTAAGAGGCTAATAATTTCTTGTTTATCTAAAGATGAAATTTTAAACTATATTTTTAAATAAAAAATAATAATATTGTCACTGATAGGCAGCCAAAGAAAAATATGCATTTTATTCCTGAGCTAGGGCTTCTAAAATACGGATAACTCCCGTATTTCAATGCTCCATGTAAATCCTGATTCCTGGTGCCCAGAATGGTAAGAAGTATGTTCAAGACTCAAAAGTTGCAGAAAAAAAATGAAGGACCAAAAACAGTGAATTCTGCTACACACGCTTTCTTCCTCCCTAATTTCATAAAGTTGTCATTTAGAGCAACTCTAAAACTTGAGGCTATAATTTAAGAGGGACATCATTTACCCAGTAACAGAATGATATACTTGTCGCCTATTCACTGGGAATTATTCTACAATGGATTCACAATGGCATGTTGTAAATATGTGTACATTTCCTAACCTTCAGAAATGCAGTTTGAAAGCTGAAACACAGACCTCATGAAGAACAGCCTGCTGACTTCCCAGACAGGTTTTACAATGGAGTGGTGTCATAAACTCACCACAATTCTATATCTTGACATATGAAAGTACAGAAACTTGATTTCACCAGTGTAACAAAGCTAATCAACTTTTCAACAAATTATTTATGTCAGCTGTTCTCAACAGTGTAATCCAGAATTAGAGTTCATTAATTTGCAATGGGAATTATGTCTTTTTAGTGAGTAGAATTTGCATATGTTTAATCCAGGTTAATCTCTTTCTGGAACAAATTAAAAATGTGTTTACTAAACCTAACATGGGGCGGGGGGAATAGACGTAGATAGTCTAAGGACATTTTAATCAGCATTCCTCAGCTGATCTGCCATAGCACAATTGGAATGCTGTAATCTCTTCACAGATATAGCATCAAAATTTAATCAACATATGCAATGTGACCTACATAAAGCATGTATTTTGCCTTGGCAACCATAGGCAGAGGAATGTATAGCTTAGCAGACCTCCGTGATGAACCAGGTATAATTTACTGAAGTAAAGGCTTATTAAGGTTCATGTAACCTGCCCCCTCCAAAAAAAATTGCTTGTGTATTACAAGTTGATACAAATTAGCCTCATGAATATACGTCCTGAAGGAACTCCAAATAAGTAGTACAATAATTGTAAATTCTATGTAACTAATTGAAATGTACCATCCAAACCGCACAATTCAGAAGCATTCTGCACAGAAAAATGTTTTGTGTCACTGATTTTAGTCATAAAAGTACCTCATGGTTATACTTGGTCTCAAATCTTTCTTTTCTTGATATTCTATTCTCCATTAATTTCCATGATCTCAGTTCAGTAAACTGCCTGAGAGCAAGGACCGTGTCTTTATATTCAGTGCTTAGCACATTGCTCAACTCAAAATATGATCTTAATATAGTAATATTAGATAAATGAATAAAATCATGTCCTTCACCATATAAGCTTGAGTCTTCTCATCTTATATTCTCTATTTTTGTGAATAGGACAAATATCTATAACCACTTCTAAAACATGGCACATGGAAGTCATGGATGACTTCAGCATCCACAGTGAATTACTTGCTCAATTCTGACTTTGCATTTTAAGTACCTCAAATTTGTTCTTTCATCTTTGAAACTATATTGTTACTTCAGTCTTGGTTCATTACTAAATCATCTTTTTTTTTCCACAAATTATAGACACAACTAAATTAACCTAAAATTGAGTGTGACTGCATGTTGTTCTGGTAACAGGGAACTTATTGCAGAACAGGCTTACAGACAGACATAGTGATAGTCTCTTTCTACACAAACGCACACACACAGACATTTACAAACATGTGTGTACACAAACCTAAATATTAGCTGGTGTTTATGAATATTTTCCAAATATAATTTACCAGTTTCTTAATTTTAGTTGTGGTGAAGGGTCAGGAATAGTCAAGAAACTTTTCTTTATTTGTGCTGGTCCTACCCTCCCTCTAATCCATCTTGCCTATTTCTCCCTTCTGTGCTGGACTGCACATCCATATGGCAACATCAGAAACAATAGGCTAATTGTAGAGACTTTCTGAAACTGTCTCATGTCTAGTCCTTATAATATGGAAAGTTCATATCTTGAATATAATTTTTGATCAGCTGTATTTTATGGCTTTAGTTGTTCTTTTCCTATTTTGCTACTTCACCTGCAGCAAGTTATAATCTCAAGACATGCAAAATCCACCTTGAATTCAAAGGTATGTTGCAAATTCCTGTCTGCCTTTAAGTAACTGTTTCAAATATCCTTTGTTCTGAAGGTAAAATGGAAAGAATATGAAAATTTCTCTGGAACTTAGGGGGAGAAATTATCTTCCAAGTTGAGCATGCCTAAATAAAATTTGCCACCATTCCTAAAAAGTGTTTTTGTCTTTTTTTGTATTTTTTTCTCTTTCAACATTAGAAACTCAGCATTTCTATTACAATTCATATTTCCTATATAAAGTAAGTAGCAGTAAGTGTTTTGAAGGGAGTTTTAAAGAGGAGCTCTTTGCATTGGAGTTAAATTCTTACTATATTGCTTAAATGTTATTTAATATAAATCGCATTGGGTACTCATCTGAGTCCTCAGCCTTCCATTTGTTCATGTTATCCTCCTTTCCTTTAATTGCAAATACTGTTTGTGTATGTGTATGTGTGACCAAAATTTGGCTGTATTAGAGGTGTTTACAGATGATAACAGGTAAAGATATCTCTGCTCTTTAAAAGCACCAAGCGAATTATAGTCCCTGATGATTCCCTGACCCAGGTATAATCATAATTCACATTTGCATATCCTTTCTTTCAGGTCCTTTTCTCAACACATCCCCACTCTCACCCATAAATGTTACCAAATTGGTGTGCCTGTGGAGTCACTGTATTTACTTTGATGAGGTGTTTTTTTAGCTATGTAGACATTTTCTATGAATATCTTATTAACTGCCTTTGTCTCCTTTCAGCTATTTATTAAAATATGAATACTTGGATATCTGGACATTTTAGTGTAAAAACTGAGAGAATTGAGTAGACCAACCCAATTATCTCGATGATTGAATGAAAATTTTAGTCTTTTATTTGATTCCATAGATATTTGCTGAATAATAGTGTCAGTCACATTGAAATGCTAAAATGAACCCCAGGCTCAAAGGTCCATTTTCTGTAGCTGCAATATTAAAAATGAAATGCAGTTACAGGAAATGGAGGTTGGAAATAATTTTTTCCTAGTATGTTCCCATATTTGTCTGAAATTCAATATTTTGGGGAGTAGAAGGTTGATAGAATGAAGGAAAAGGAACCAAAATATATATAAATGCAAATTACCTAAACAGAAATCAATACTTATGAATGAAAAAGTGCTGGCTACTATTTATTAAACCAGCACATTATTATATATAGAAAAACTATATGGATATGAATATGTGATATATATATATACAAAATGTGTAATACCTGTCAAGCTGTATTTTTAATATGCAGAAAATGTTTCCATGATTCTATTGTGTTGCCTGAAAAATAGGAATACTCAAGAACTGCTAGACCTCTATAAAAAGTGCCAAGACATTGAAACATAAGGGACAATAACAGGTGCAGAGACAGAAGAAGACATTAGAGGAACCAAATATATCTCGGTATACAGAAGAGCACATAGGACTGAGAGTGATGAGAATAAACTGTAATGTTAAGCCAGAGCCATAAAACCAAGGACCAGAATATCTGGACTTGATCCTGAGAATCATGGAGCACCTTTGAAAGCATTTCAACATCAAATGACATGACCCAACTTGTGTTTTTGAATTGTCTTCTGACTGAAGGGAGAAGAATGGATTTGAAGAGGTAAACCTAGAGAGAGGTGTTGCCATCATCTGGCAGAGAGGGGATGATGCCCTGAACTGGGATAGTGGGATTGAAGTCCAGTGTGGAACAGCTTAGCTGGATTGAATTCCACCTCTACCCTAGTTTTTTTTGTTTTTAGTGTGTATCTTTAGGTAACTTACTCAACTCCTCTATATCTTAATTCCTTCATTTGTGAAATAGAAATAACAGTAGTATCTACCTAGTGGTATGCTGGGAAATGTTTAACAACTGGCACTCTGAGGGGAACAAAAGGTTTACTTTGTAGTGTTCATGAATTTTCATCATATAAATAATGCCAGCATCTTCAAATTCAAACTATCAACATGGTGCCAACCAACTTACAAAATTCCTGAAAATTTAACTACTGGCTCTGGTAATCCAGTAAAAGCTGCACATTTGTATAGCTACCTCATAAGACTATTGTTAGCATTGAATGTGCAAATACATGCAAGCACTTAGCACCATGCCTAGTACATACTATAAGCTTATTATGGTAGGTATTATTATATTGGTTCTGATCACTTTCATCCCCAGTTCTAATTATCATTATGTAAACAAGCACAGTTTGGTTGCTCTATTTTTTTTTAAAAAGCCTCCTGCTTTGCACATTTCTAAGTAAACAGTATTCATAAAATATCTGCTATTTCTATGGTCTCACAAAGTTTCGCACTTTTATTCAAATGAATTTTGGAAACTATTTCTGATTATTTAGGATAATTATTTCATTTTTCTCATTAGGCTTATTGAACTTAATCAAGTTATCAGAGAAAATTCAACAATGAATTCTTATGAGGACTTTTTTTTTAAGTGATTTTTTTTTTGAGACAGGGTTTCATTCTGTCACCCAGTCTGGAATGCAATGGTGTGATCACAGCTCACTGCAGCCTCGACCTCCTGGGTTCAAGCAATCCTCCTGCCTCAGCCTCCTGAGTAGCTGAGACCATTTTTATTTTTTTTGAAGAGATGGAGTCTCACCATGTTGCCCAGGCTGATCTTGAACTCTTGGAATTAAGTGACCCTCCCCACTTGGCCTCTCAAAGTGCGGAGACTACAGGTGTGAGTCACTGCTCCTTACCTAAATGTGTCTTAACACTGCAACAATGTTGGTTACATTGCAGATAAAGCACTGTATCTGTAGAAATTTATCCTGAAAAATTATTAGTATTACTAGTATACATCTGAAAATGAAATGCTAAGATACAAATTTTTACTACCAACAACAAGATGCAAGTCAGTATCCCTCTTCAAACCACAATGGCATATCTTTGTGTTTCTCTTAATTTATTAAAAATCATTTTTATATAGATGTATTATCACTAAGAAATTCATAATTTGGAAATGAATGTACATAACACATATAATGAAATTCAGAATTGGAAAAAAAAGTTTCACTTTTCTCTGAACATTAACTCATATGAATAACCATTTCTAGGGTAGGATTTGTGAAATTTACCATAGATGGGATTTTTGATAGAAAACATCTTATATAAAAAATAAGGTAATTGCTAAAATATCTGGCTAAAAGGCCCTGCTAGAAAGCAATTTTACTTAGAAACTAGGATAATTGGACCAGTAGCTATGAGTAAATTCCTGTGTGCATCAGATAGAAAACTTTCTATCAGGTGTCCTGAACCATAAAGGAGTTATGATGGTATGATAACATTTTGCTAAGAGGTTGAAAAATATTTATTAAATTCAGATTGAACACAGCAAAATACTAAGGGCCTGGCTCAGATTATAGATATAATACCAATTTCAACACCATTGATTTCACTTGCATTTTAAATTGAGTCATTTGTTGCTATATGAGATGATAAACACAACTTAAAAATCAGTTCCTTACTTAGCTCATTTACCTTGAAGTTAGCTTAAAAATGTCATTAGGCACACACACACACACACACACACACAAAATACTGACCTAAAAAGTTTGCCTAATATTACTTAACATTTACAAATTCAACTTATTTCCCGCTGCAGAAGTTTGTATATCTTTTTGCTGTCATTAGAATCCAATGAACTACTTGTGCTTCCCGAGGTCTTATTTACTCCATGAGTGATGGAAACAATCTATAAATTGAAGATGCCATCTCCGCATATCAATGGCCAATAAAACCTCTAAGATGTGGAACCCATTCACCAGACTACAATTAATTGGTGTTGTTTTGACACTTGTTTTTAGGGAAAACAGACGAATCTCAAGAGACAATAAGAAGAAGTACAATCAGTTTGATTAAATAGTCCTAATTTATAGGGGTATAAACATGGAACAATTTTATTTTTCCAGTAACTTCCACCAACTCTGATCTGTCATCCACCTCTCACCCTTTTTCTGCTGAAGGACAGTCATCTTTAGCAACTGCTCAGTTTGAATCTATAAACTTATACATTTCTCTGTTACCTTCAGTTTTTAAAAATACCATTCTTGCTCTTAAGACTCAATCCTCTTCATTTTAAAACTAAGTATCGCAATGACTGTTTAAGCCCTAGACAACCTTTTGCATTGTTTCCCATAAGCATGGAAAATCTGCATATCTTTGCCATGCTGCTTTTGACTCATCTTACCTTTGTTATTTGTTCCCAGTCCCTTTCTCTTATGTCCTGACAGAGTTCAGCACGTTGGCCTCAGTGACTTTCATGCAAGAGACAATAACCCACTAGTCCCTGAGTTAAAGAGGAGAGAGAGAGTGGTTGACTATCGCCAGTTTTATAAGAACGATCTGCCTCTTACAAAGACAAGAAACAGAGAAGAGTTGCTCTTTAAAAAGCCCTACTTTTGGAAATGTTCACCTACTCATTTTGTTTTTTCTGGCTCCAGCAGCTCCCAAGAATCACAAATCAAGAACAAAGCCCACTGATAAATTTTCCCTAGAGAAATCAGTAGTTTTATTAACAATGATTTAATGGCTTTGCAATTTCTTTGGAATTCTTATCCACCTTTAATAAAAAAAATTCACAATTCATTGATAATATAGGCAACTTCTTAGGTTATCTTGGAATCAATATACATTCAGCTATAATATTGAGTGCAATAAGTGTGAGGATATATAGTATCCTTAGTCATCAAAGAGAGATTAAATATATTTTTATTAAAATTTATCATTAAGGTCAAGGTAGCAAAAAATAAAGAAAAAGTTTCAGTAAATGTTAAAAATCAAAATGATGTTTTGTTAATTATCATAGTCCGTACATTCCAATTAATTAAAACTTCACTGTATTACATTCTGCAGAGGATTTCAAAGGAATATAAACCACCATCTCTGAATGCTAAAAGCTCCCACGGCAATGCATAGGATCCCCAAGAGCATCCTTCTGAACAAATTAGATTCATTGTTCCTAATCACATATACTAAGGTGCGTTATTAAGGAATAAACAAACTGATGTTACCAACCCCTCCAGCTCCCTCTCAGAAAAGAACTGGCTTTGAATATCTAAAGAATTTAAGTTGGCCTTACACTACCACTGACTGTGGATAATAAGAGGAAGTGGGGAGGCACTGAAAAGTCTGAGCTTTTCCAAAACTTCAGGAGAAAATGAATTTTTAACTGTATTTTAAACAGTTTTTTATTTCTAATTTTTTTACTTTGTATAATTAACTGCCTTATTATTTCACATATTGATTGTTAGAGTTTCAAAATTGTACTTATTTTTTAAAAAGTTCCATTGTCTCCTATTTAGAAATGTTTATTCTGAATACACCCAATGTGATATTTATACTACCAGTCCTATTTACTCACATCCTTTCTCTCTCTTATTTGACTAGTTTCTCTTTTAAATCATTCTTTATAACTTCGCTGTGTGTGTAGTTTTGTAAACAGCATAGGAGAAAGTTTTAATTAGCCTCTAATTATATAATATTTTGACTGATCAAGTTTAAAGAAATAGCCTTACCTTAAGTTAATTATTTCATTTTAGATGGTATGATGGTATTTATCTTTGGCTTCCCCTTATTTTCTTTCTGTTTTTTTTTTTTTTTTTTTTTTGAGACGGAGTCTGGCTCTGTCTCCCAGGCAAGGAGTGCAGTGGTGTGATCTCAGCTCACTGCAAGCTCCGCCTCCCGGGTTCACGCCATTATCCCGCCTCAGCCTCTGGAGTAGCTGGGACTACAGGCGCCTGCCACCACACCTGGCTAAAATTGTTTTTGTATTTTTAGTAGAGACGGGGTTTCACCATGTTAGCCAGGATGGTCGCGATCTACTGACCTCGTGATCCGCCCGCCCCGGCCTCCCAAAGTGCTGGGATTACAGGCGTGAGCCCCCGCGCTCGGCCTGGCTTCCCCTTATTTTCACTGGTTTGTGCATTTTTCCCATTGCTGCTTTGAAAGGTTTTCTGTAATCGATTTCATTAGTAGTCACCTTCCTTTTATCTTCTCTCAAAATCAGACAAATATTTCTTTACTATAATTAAAAATGAAGTATCCTTTAATCTTCCAAATGACTAATTTAAGGCCTCTGGGATACTTTCATTGACCCTTTTCTTTCCTTCTTCTCTTTTTCTTTTCATCCTCCAATATCTTTAGAAAGCCTGTTGTATCTCTGTACCTTCCTTCATCCTCTAGCTCTTAGTTTGCCTAAAATGGTTCATTATCCAAATGCATCCCTCACCACACCATTTATTTGTTTCAAGTCCTATTTAGCACCGATATTACACATTCCTAGAAAGAGTACCCTTATGTATGTATAGTTAATTGTACTTCTGTAGAATATATATTTTCTTCCTCACAACTGTTTCTGTTCCTTTTCATTTTTTCCCATGTCATTTATTTTCTTAAGTGATTATATACTGAATTCTTGTACATCCTAGTATTTTGTCCTGCAAGTGAATAATACCTTGTAGAATTTGTAGGGTTGGTCATTTTCTCTCAGTGGTTAATACATTCTATTTATCTGTGTCTCAGCATCCAGTGATGTAGATCACAAACTTATAACATGCCTGATGTTTATCTTATGTCGCTAATTTGTTAAATTAGCTTATGAATTCATGTTCTACTCACTATGGTGGCATAACAAACCACTCCAAAACAAAACAACAGCATGTCTTCTTGTGCTGTTCTCCATTTTGCACAAGACTCCACAGGCATAGCCCAATTTGTCTCCATTGGGTGGTGTCTGGGGCTTATGGAAGGCTGGGGGCTGGAATCATCTGAAGGTTTACTCACTGAACTGCTGATGCTGGGAAGTTCATAAGTCAAAAACTCAAACAGGAGTCCAGCAGAGCCCCTCCTCAGGCAGCTTTTTCCTCCTTATGGGCATTCTCCATATGGTCGCCCTAGCATGGCTCATATGGAGTCAGGGTAGCTAGACTTCTTAATTTCAAAAGCACGAGTTCTGAGAGAGAGAGAGAGAGGCCAAGCAGGAGTTATATGGCCTTCTATGATCTAGACTGCAAAACCACACAATGCCACTCTCAATTCACTCTAATAATTAGAAGCAAGTTTCTAAGGTCAGCCTGCATTCCTACATTCATGAAGAAGAAAATTAGGCTCCACCTGTTAATGAGAGAAATGCCAAATAATTTCTAGAAATATTTTATATCCTTCATATCCTGCTAAAAGAAGAAGATAATGACAATGATGACGATGGTGATATTTAAGGAATATCACAATCTATGTACAGTTACTTTCAAACTGAAGGCTTAGAACTACATTTGGCTTAGGGAAAATTACCTTCATTGTGTGTTTAATTATTATCTCATTCATATGTTTTTTATTTTGTTCTTTTGAGAACTCTGATGGATCCACTATCTAGATTTCTTATCTTTTGCCTTGTGATTTGTCATCTATGTATATTTTTGTCTCAATATTTCAAGACTTTTTTTTGCACTTCATATGTTAAGCCACTAATTGGGAATCAAAATTAATTTCTTAGTAGGGAATCATGCTTTGAGTTTCGGAAAGTTCTTTAAGTTCTATACTTGGATCTGAATCACTGAAGATTTATGTGTATATATAAAAATATTTTTAAATATATTAAATATATACATTTATATTTATATGTTTAATATATTAAACGTATTTATATACATTTATATTTTTATATATTTAATATATTAAATATAGATTTATATACATTTATATTTAGTATATAGAGATAGATAGATATTTTTATTCATGCTTTCATATGCCTCCCATACAATCTTTATTTTCACTGGTTGTATGTAGTCTGTTCTGTATAAGTCTCTTTACTCTTAAAAATGGCATTATAATGTGTCACTTTTTTTCTCTACAGGCTTTCAAGTACATCCTAGATAATAACCATTTCCCAGGTTTTGGAAAGCAAAATGTTCTCTACCCCTGGGGCTTGTCAGTGTCAACGCAGCAGACTACCATTTCCCTGCTGAGGGACCTGCAGTAAGTTCCACTGTTCCCTGGTGTTCTTTTCTGTCCATATCTAGGCGATGAAAACACCCAGCCACTGGCTCCTTCTTGGTCTCTTGGCTGCCAAAAAGGCAAGACACTTCTTCATGAGGAAAGTAGGGGGAAATGCCAACTTTCCTCATCAGGAGTCCACAAACATCTATGGGCAAAAGCTCTTCCTGAGATTTAATTTTCCATCTTCTCATCTAGAGCATCTTGAAAGCTGATATTCTAGTATTCATACAATGCTCAAACCATTCTTTTTCTTTCCTGTTTTTTTTTTTAGGTTTAACTTTAAAAAAATACTAAACAAAAATATTACTTTGGGACATAATCCTATTTTATATCCATATTAAAAAATATTCTTGCCACTACATACCTTCTCATAATCTCCCTTCTCAATCCCAATCTCATGAATCTTAACTCCCAACTGTGGACATGTTATGCAGACATTTTAGTTGCCAGCCTAAATGAAGCTGCATATCTGTGATAGGATAGTGTCCTTGAAACTGTCCATACTACTGAGTTCCCTACCTTTCTAAGTAGCTCTATTAGTATTGAATAATTTATTTCTGCTGCTAACCCAGAAATTTTAGCCTTTTTGCAATTTGAGTATTTTCGCTGACACATTGGAATTCACAGGGACCAGCCCTTTTCTTTTGGTGATTCAAAAATCTTATCTTGGATATGGCAAAATGCCGCAATTAAAAAAAAAACCATACAAAGCAATAATTTTCTTATAACTCCTTAAAATGGTTTATTTGGGAAAAGCACAAACCACTACTGGGATTTTTTTCTTTTAGAATTTCAAATTATGTTAGAAACAAGCTGCAAATAGTGTCTAAAGAGGATTGAAAATGCTGGAGAGGATGTGGGGAAATAGGAACACTTTTACACTGTTGGTGGGACTGTAAACTAGTTCAACCATTGTGGAAGTCAGTGTGGCGATTCCTCAGGGATCTAGAACTAGAAATACCATTTGACCCAGCCATCCCATTACTGGGTATATACCCAAAGGACTATAAATCATGCTGCTATAAAGACACATGCACACGTATGTTTATTGTGGCACTATTCACAATAGCAACGACTTGGAACCAACCCAAATGTCCAACAACGATAGACTGGATTAAGAAAATGTGGCACATATACACCATGGAATACTATGCAGCCATAAAAAATGATGAGTTCGTGTCCTTTGTAGGGACATGGATGAAACTGGAAAACACCATTCTCAGTAAACTATTGCAAGGACAAAAAACCAAACACCACATGTTCTCACTCACAGGTGGGAACTGAACAATGAGAACTCATGGACACAGGAAGGGGAACATCACACTCTGGGGACTGTTGTGGGTTGGGGGGAGGGGGGAGGGACAGCATTAGGAGATATACCTAATGCTAAATGACGAGTTAATGGGTGCAGCAAACCAACACGGCACATGGATACATATGTAACAAACCTGCACATTGTGCACATGTACCCTAAAATCTAAAGTATAATAATAAAAAAAATAAATAAATAAAAAGAAAAATTCGATGCTAATTTTATTTCAGAAGGAACAAGCAAAGAAGTAGACCTGAGATTAAAAAATTTAAGGTAAAATTATAAGAGGTTTTATCAATCCCCTCCCCAAAAAGTTATGATCATATTTGTTTCAACAACAACAAAACAATCACGGGGGGTCCAGTTACATTTTGTAACCTCCCTCTTTCTCCTATTCAAAAAGTAAACAAGTCCAAAGGTAAATTAAGATTCAAAGATTTACTTTTATTAAGAGTCTCTGACAGCTGAAACAAAGAAAGCTGTTGCTGTGTAAGGCCAAATCACAGGGAAGGATTTTAATTCTAAGTGGGCCTGAGGCAGAGTCATTCTTCAATGGGATACACTCCAAGATAAGAATCATAGACACTTAACAATAATCACTTCTTTCATGCCTGGGAATAAATCTGTGGTTACTATAGGTTTTTGGGAAAAGTGTCCGTATACTTCATTTGTTTCTTTAAATCTTATTCTGAGATTTTTTAGTAACTTCTGAACATAATGTTCCTTAATACTATTTTGCTAAGTGTCTTTTCCTACAGGCTTATGTGTGTATTTGACAGAAAAATTCACAGGAAAGATTGCTCTTTGATCCTAGTAGTTAACCATAACTTTTGAATGAAGCCTGGTGATCCAGATGATGTGGATAAATGACAGGCAAAAAGCCCCACGTGCTCAATTTGCACCTTAAACAGAAACCAAACATGGTGCATTTATTCATGTAAAAAGTATTTATTTGGCTACTACTCTGAACTAGACACTGCTGAGCATTAGCAATTCAAAACATTGTCCCATTCCTCAAACATCATCATTGTCTGCCCTGAAGGCTATGTGGCAGGTAGTGTAAAATTCAGGTATCTCTCTGTAGCTTAATAATATTAAGCATATTTCTATATTTAGGAATAGTAAGTGAGAGTATTACCTTTTAATATCTAAACTTTTAATTTTGGAATGGCTTTTTAATTATAGAAAAGTTGCCAAGATAGTACAGAGAGTTCCCATATCCCCTTCATTCCACTTCCTTTAATGTTAACCTATTACATCACCAACCACAGTTCATTTGTAAAAATTAATATATTAGTATTAGAATAATACTATTAACCCAATTACAGTTAATTCAGATTTTACCAGTTTTCCCACTTGCTCTGTCTCAGGATTGAATCCACAATACCACATTGGCATTTCGTCACCTCCTCTGCACTGTGGCAGTTTCCCAGCCTTTCATTGTTTTTCAAAACCTTCATACTTGAAGACTCCTGGTCAGATATTTTGTAGAATTTTCATCAACTTGGGTTTTTGGGATGTTTCTCGTGATTGCGTGCCATAGAAATGAGATGTTCCTTTTAGCCCATTATATCAGAAGGTAGATAAAATCGACCTCATTTATACTGATAATATTACCCTAGATCACTAGGGTAAGGTGGTGTCTGACAAGGTTTTCATTTCTGTGCTCAATTTAATGGAAGTGTGTCATTAAATCCAGCCCATGCTCAAAAGGAAATGAATTCAGCTCTACATACCAAAGGGGGAATTTTTACAAATTTTTTGATGTTATATTACCATTTGATATGAGAAAGTATACTCAGAACCATTTTAACAATAAATTTATCATCTTAAAAGGCATAGGATTGGCTTGTGTTTTCAACATAGAAGACCACTAACCTATATCCTTTTCCTAAACAAGTATAGTTTTAATATTTGTATTCCTAGCAAGGATAGGCTGGCCTTCACTCTCCATAGCATTTGAAGATTCACAATACTCCTCTAATCTAATCAAGTCAGTAGAAAAACAACTAAACATCATACTTACAATTACATATTGTCATTGCTGCTGTTGTTCTTTAAGTTATTACATATAGATAAGTAACTATATAATTTATCTTCTCAACTCTCTCTTTTGAGAGTGAATGAGAGCACTATTTACCATCATATCGAAACAAGGGGAACACATTTTCTCCCTACAAAAAGAACAAGTACATAATTGACTGAATTGTAAACTTTTCAAAAGATTGCCTTGAGTCATACAAGCAAGGGTTGTGACCATAAAAAGCAATAAGGGGAGTGGGCCAGAAGCATCTCAGAAAATTTAGGGAAATTCTGAACTCAGGTGATTTTGAGGCATGTGGGTGAAGGACCACACTTTAAGACACACAGATCAATGTAGCCATGGTCTCAAACTGGTATCTCCCAGGCCATGCTAAGCCCACAAATGGGCTTGGTTTGGCCACTAGTGTTCAAACAGCATTGTTTTGATTCCCATTTTCAACAACTGAAATTTTTCACATAAAAAATCCAAGTTCCTGACATTTTTTGAAAAATTTTTTGAAAACTGAGTTGACCCTGGGCTGTCAGCCCATGTGGCTACTGTCAATGGGAGCTGAATGGTTAGTGCTCCCCTTTATAGTGTCCAGGATGCTCCATTCCCAGTGTTCCTCTAACACTGTGGCTCAGACTTAATACCAGTCTACTGACTCAGGCTGCTTGCTTATTGATTTTCCCAAATGACCTCTATAAGCATTTTAGTTTCTGATCTTCATCTTGCATTCATGCATGAAAGTCTTCAAGATAAGGAAGCTGGAGATGAGATTGGGTGTCTCTCTGATTCATTTCCCTTGCAGATTTGATATCAGTGCTCATCCTGAGGAAAGAGGAACTTTGTAGGTATATCGAAGACTTGGCAACCAACAGTTTGAATTATGTTATATGGCCACCCAGGCAAAGATTTTTTCACATTTTGAATGCATATTTTACCAGATAACTCACTCTCTCCATTTTTATTTTCATCTAGAGCAGTGGATTTCAACCTTAAATCCACATTAAAATCACTTGAAGAGCCTTCTTAAAAATATTTATGCCTATGTTTATTAACAAATTAATTAAATCAAAATATTTATTAGTAGGTCCTAAGCATCAGAGCATCTCTAAAGCTCCCCAGTTTGATTTAACATCCAGCCAGTATGGATACACATTGATTTAGATACCCTTTATATCTGAAAAAAAATGAAAACACAATCTTTTAGAAACTCTTCTGTTGCCTAGATCCACCACTGCTCCAAACAAGGCAGTATTCTCATCTGCTGGCGAGGGGAGACTAGGAAGTCATTATAGCTACATCTACCCTTTAGCATTTCACATCTTGTCCAGTGTCTTTATTCCTTTGTGCACAATAATTTCAATATCTGCCCTTATTTTTCCTATTCTTCAGGTCATACAGTCCATCTGCCATTCACACTGCAAACTACCCATGACCCCACTGAATCCTATTTCACTTCTGGATATGATGGACAATCCTAAATAATCCTGTGGTCTATTTAATTTTCCTACCCCAATCCTTAAAGTGACCTTTGATTGTTCTCAGCATAAAAATGAAGTGAGGCACAAACAACTTCTAAGTCCTACAGTAGTCTCCTAGCACTAACATCTCTTATTAAAAACCTGACTTTCCTATCTACCCAGAAACTCCTATTCACCCTTTTACATTAACGTTTCGTAAAAATGTTTGCCTGTTGGCAAATGCTTGACTATTTTAAATATCTTTACAAATTTAATTATGTCAGCAACATCTCGGGGAAATACAATTAAATTTTCATAATTTTAAATTTTAATCTATTTTAAAGGGAAGATTTGCTCTTAAATTTATAAAATGATAGAATAATATACTGTTTAATATCTCATTCAATTGCAAAACAGCTGGATCATGCCCCATGGTCCTTACTCTGGAAAACATGAATAGATCCTCTAAGCCTCTAGATTTCCCAGGATATATGATCTATCTCTGAAAGACATGGAATGTCATTTTCCTCTCACTCCAAACAGTTGGAGAATTATAGGGTCTAGCATAGGATTAACACCTCTGGTGGAGGTCATGCATGAAAATTAAAATACCATTTTTCATTGTGCTGTATTATGCATTGCTACTGAAGCTGCAGAGACGTTCTCATTACCTCTCTTCAAAAACATTGTAAATTTTGTTAATGCTAGCACATCCTGCTATGAATGCCAATGCATTATGTGATATTTTTACACTCGGAATTTTTTCCCTTTCCTAGAATAAAGGACAAATGAATCAAGGCTTGTCCTACATATTATGACCCTGATCTAAATGTCCTTTCTTTAGAAGATGGTCTGTGTATATGTAAGCATTAATCTGGAAAATATTTCTTTCCTCACTACTTTTACAAATGCCACTGATTCAGAAATGAAGCTGAGGACATTTATGTACATTTTAATTAGACTAAATCATGAATTGGTGAGTGGCCATCTGCATTGTGCCCAAGGACATTGTCTCAGTTGACAGTTTGTGGCCAAGGACATTATCTTAGTTGATTATACTAATCTGAATCCAAAACTTTTACCTGCCAGTTCTAAGAATATCAAAGATTCTGGGTTAATACATTTATTTACTTATTTATTGTTGAAAGATAGAGTCTATTTGCATTACAAATGGAAGATATGGTATGGGTCATGTGTATGAAATCAATATCCAAGGCCACACAAGGATGAATCTTCATTATTCCTGTAAATATACTTAGTCTGCAGCAGTAGCATGGACTATTCAGGTTATTTATCTATTTTTCTAATTTTTATTTTAGATTCAGCAGGTACATGTGCAGATTTCTTAAAAGGGCATATTCTATGATGCTGAGGATTGGGATATAATTGAACCCATCACCCAGGTAGTGAGCATAGTACCCAAAGGTAGATCTTTGACCCTTCACCTCCTCTTTTCCCTCCCCTTCTTGTAGTCCACAGTGTCTATTGTTCCCATCTTTACGTCGATGTGTACCCAATGTTTAGCTACCACTTATAAGTGAGCACATGGAGTATTTGGTTTTTTGGTTCTGTGTTAGTTCACTTAGGATAATGGCCTCTAGCTGCATCCATGCTGCTGCAAAGGACATGATTGTGTTCTTTCTTATGGCTGCACAGTATTCCAAGGTGTATATGTACTACCTTTTCTTTAACCAATCCAACTATTTATGGGTACGTGGGTTGATTCTATGTCTTTGTTATCAAGAATAAGGCTGAAATGAATATATAGATCCGTGTGCCTTCTTGGTAGAACGATTTATGTTCCCAAAGGGTGAATACTCAATAATGGGATTGCTAGGTCAAAAGGTAGTTTGTTCTATTTTTAGACTCCAAACTGCTTTCTATAGTGGCTGAACTACTTTACATTCTCACCAACAATGTATATGCATTCCATTTTCTCCATAGTATTGCCAACATCTGTTATTTTTTAAACTTTTTAAAAATAGTTATTATGACTCTTGTTAAAGTCATTTTAAACTTAATATGACTATACAAACTTTTGCATAACAAATGGAATATATGGTATGGGTAAAGTGTATGAAACCAATATCCAATGCCACACAACGATGAATCTTCATTATTCCTGTAAATATATTTAGTTTGCAGCAGTAACATGAACTATTCAGGTTATCTATTTTTCAAATTTTTATTTTAGATTCAGGGGATACCTGTGCACACCCTGAATCTAATATAAAAATAGCAACCCCTGTTTTAAGGCTGGGCTGGTGGTAACAAATTCCCTTTGTGTTTGCTTGTCTGGAAAATATTTTATTTCTCTTTTGCTTATGATGAAGCTTAGTCTGGTGGGATATGAAGTTCTGAGTTGGAATATCTTTCCTTTAAGGGTGCTGAAAATAGGCCCCTAATCTCTTTTGGCTTGTAAGGTTTCTGCTGAGAAGTCCACTATTAGCCTTATGGGGTTCCCTTTGTCGGTTATCTAACCCTTTTCTCAAACTGCCTTTAAGGTTTTTTTCTTTTGCATTGACCTTAAACTCTGTTGACTATGTGTCTTGAGGGTAATCATCTTGTATAGTATCTCATAGAGCTTCTCTGAATTTCTTTACTTTGCATGTCAACCTCTCTAGCATGATGGGGGAAATTTTCTTGTATTATATCTTTAAATATGTTTTCCAAGTTGCTTACTGTCTCACACATACTCTGTCCCTCTCTCTCAAGAATGCCAATGAGTCATAGGTTTGCTCTTTTTACATAATTCCATATTTTTGGAAGTTTTGTTCATTTTTTAAAAATTTGTTGCTCTTTATTTTTGTCTAATTTATTTGAAGGATTTGTCTACAAGCTCTGAAATTATTTCCTCCACTTATTCTGCTCTTTTATTAAGGCTTCCAACTGTATTTTAGAAATTCCTGTTGTCTATTTTTCAATTCCAGAAATTCAATTTCGTTCTTTCTTAAAATGGCTATGTCATCTTTCAACTCTTTGATAATTTTACTGGCTTCCCTGAATTGGGTTTCAACTTTCATTTGCATCTCACTAAGCTTCTGAATTCCATATCTGTCGTTTCAACTATTTCAATATGGTTAAGATCCATTGCAAGGGAGCTAGTGCAATTCTTTGGAGGTAAGAAACATTCTGACTTTTTGAATTGCTGAAGTTCTTGTACTGATTCCTTCTCATCTGAGGGAGCTGGTGTTTATTTTTTTGAAGTTGCTGTAATTTGGATGGAGAATTTTGTTTTTACATTCCTTTTCCCTTGAGGGTTTGACTGTGTTATATGTTATGTATAGTTGATTGGCTTCCTTTCTGAATACTTCCAGAGGTCCAAGGCTCTGTACAAGTTCCTTAATTGTGGTTAGTTTCCTGTATTGAGTTGCACAGGTAACGTATGTTGAAGGAATTTATTTTTGTTTAGTGGTGTAATTTGGGCTGTGATCCTGTAGATGATGCTTAAGAGTGAGGGCTGGCAGATAAAATCTTAGCCATGCACCTCTTGCATTTCAGTGTATCCACAGCAGGCCTCTGGGGAGGCGGAATACAGGAGTGAGGCAGTCCATTCCCAGGCCTTAGGGGAGTTTCTTTCAATTGCTGGCACCCTGCCTATGTTTTCTTAGCTCCAAGGGGAGCCCTGATAGGCTGCACTCCCTATCCCCCACCCTTAAGGGAAGCTCAATCCAAAGTTTAAGTCACCAGAAGACCTGCCACACCATGGGGACCCACTGGTCCTCTGAGATTGGCAGAGTCAAAGCTGGCTGTGGGACTATATGTCTATAGGTGGTCTGGTGATGCAGTGGGTCAAGGGCAAAGGATCCATGGACAGTGTTGGCAGCACCACAGGTGTGCAGCTGGTGTAGTGCTGCACAGCTCATGCTCCCCTGACTGGGTTTCTGTCCATCTAGGCTCCCTCAGGAGCAGGCCCAACAAGCTAGTTTTGTTCCAAGCCTTCTTAGTCCAGATTACTGGGCTGTTCCATGTATTCTGGGCCCTGGAGCTCCAGGCAGAATCTGTGGCTGGTCAACAGGCTGTCCCCTTCCTATACCAGTCTTGTAGAGGGAGAGATGCCCATCTCCCATGCCAGCACATAAACCCATGCATAATTTTTCTCAGTGTTTTGAGAGTGGGTGTTCCTTCCCCACTCAAGCTGAGGCCACAGATCCCAGCTCGATAACCCAGGATTCTGTGCTCAAACCCAGGGGATAGGGGGTTGGGGGTAGGACCTGTCAAACAGTGGCTGTGCTGGAGGGGCTGGACTGTTCCCAGGACACTGGCAAAACACTCAGGCAGAGTGGCTGTGCTGTGTGCCCCCTCCTATGGGAGCAGCCAAGCAGGGTCCTTGTCAGGGCACACACAGATCAGATGCACCCTTGTCCTATGGGAAGGGCAGTCCTGCTTTCTCCCAGCCTGGCAGTCAGCGGGGGTCAGAGTCGCTCAGAGCAAGATGATGAGTCCTGGGCGATGGGCGCCTATGGTTGTGTATTGCTGTAACTGCCCCATGGACAAAACCTTCTGGGTTCCCTGCAGTCTCAAGCTCTGCTTCTGGCTACTCTCTAATCAGTTCCCCCTGCTAATTTATATGTCCATGGGGGTCATGAGATCCTTTGTAGCTAGGACCCCAGATGCCCAAGGTGAGAGTGTGGTGCCCTGGAATTCCTTCACTAACCCCTTCTTTAGCACTTGTTCAGGAGTGCGAGCCAGCCCTGCTGCTCTGCAACTCCATGTAAGCTTCGCAGTTGCCTCCCTCTTCAACCTCGGTGTCTGTGTTGCCTCTCTGTCGATTTCAGTGTTTTCTCTCAAAAGATCTGTCTGAAGTGTGATGGTTTACTTGATATAATTTGGTTTCTCTTGGTGGGATAGGCATTCTCTGGCTGTGTCTAGTCAGTCATCTTCCTCCCTCCCCCTTAAAGAGTATGTTTAAGTTGAACTATCTTAGTTTTTGGTTTTAGTCTTAATGTCACCCAAAATTTCAAGAAAATAGAAGGCAACTCTCCATATCCTATGCAGGGTGCTAAATCAAGATTTGAAAAGAATGTTTCTAAAATATTTTTGCAATTATTTTTTCTCATCCACATTAAGGGTCTAAAGATTTGGGATAAAAGGATAAGTACACTTTGAACCTCATCAGGGCAAAAGGCAGGCTGGGGTGTCTTTTCCTCATCTCTAAGGAAAAGGATTCAATGAAACCACAGGAAGAGCTTGTATTGTGATACCTGGAGCTGTGGCTGACAGTAGGCTGATACTGGCTCATACATGAGAACCTAAAGGAAAATCACTGTAGCTACTCAGAGAGGCACATTAGGATTAGCTTTCACTTCAAATCTTTGTCAGGGATAAGAATACATGTGTTCCCCATGTACGAAATGTGCTTATAGCATGATAAAACTATGCTTATATGCACTGCTCTCCAAACGGACCACCTAGAATGGTACAAAGAACTCAGCAGAAAATAGCTTGGAGTGGGCCATGGTTTGCCTACTGTTAAAGAGGTAGGCGTAGAAAACAATTCAACCTGTGGAGTCTCCCATGACTAGGGAAGCTTCAAGTTAGAAACTCATATCAAGAGACGAATTCCCAAAGTGTCCTTTAAGTGCCTTACTGAAACACTCCTCAAGGCCAAAAGGTCCCAGGGCGGATCATTATGTCCTGGAAAAACTCATATGTGTTTCATCCTTTACCTCCATTGCCTCTCCACTGCTCCCCTGCCACCATGTTCAAACAAAGAAGCCAGAAGCAGCTTTTTGCATGGGAAGGAGAAGAGGGCAAATGGAGGAGGATTTCTGATCTTTTTTTTTATCTCAGAAAGGTAGTCTTCAAAAGGCCTGCCCTAGAGAGAGAGAGGGGGGCCACAAATTAAAAAGCTATAGGCATTTGAGTCCAGGTAGAAAATGGCAGCAGCTACTGAGTCCCAGGTTTCTTGCTACTGGGTCGGTCCCACCCACAACTGGGACATCCTATGTTGAGCAACGTCCATGGCCAGGAGGGCTCAGCTCGCATGTGGAAGGCCCTCACCTACTTCGTTGTGCTCCCCAAGGTGGCAATAAGCTTGCTGAATGTGTTGCTGAAGTCACACCACCACGGAGAGCATGAAACCCGAGGTCATCACCTACCCCCATCTCCACATCACGTCCAAGCCCTTTCCCTGGGGAGATGGTAACCATACTCTATTCCATAACCCTGTGTTAATCCACTTCCAACTGGCTACAAAGATAAAGAGAATCTGGACCACTACCCGGGCACTGGGACCTCAGCACCGGTTTGGACCATTACTCCGCTCACAGACCAGAAAGGTATACAGGAGCTTAAGCTCGCCTTCTTTACTTGTAACAAATCATGACTAGCATACTGATCTTCCATCCCTTTGCTTGTGGCAGGATGTGGCTTAAATAAATAACTTAAAATTAGAAAAAGAAATAAAAGCTATAGGCATTTGATCATTATTCTAAAATGGAAACAGTAATTACTAGACTGAAACTGCCTCTTAGTAAATAAAGGTTATCCACAGTTTTATGATTACCTAAAAATATTATAGAGATGTCATGGACTTTTACCCTAGGTTTTACCTAGGTTGCTGAAAAACTAACTGCTTAATGTGGGTTTGAACCACCAGTGGGAAACTGAATTAAGGTGTTTTCTGATTCTTGCCATCACTGCAACATTCCTTCCATAGAACAGTGACAATCTTCATGTGAAACACCCTTCCCTGGGGCAAAATAATTCATCAATATATGTCGTGGTTGAGGTCTGCTGTTCTAAATTTAATTGTTACAATGGCCCGGCAGGTAGGTTGCCAGATTTAGCAAATAAAATAGAGGACTCTCGATGAATTTGAATTTCTTTGAAAGAAGTAAGGAATACTTAATTTTAGTTTAAGTATATTTTAACTATTGCATAGGCCATACTGTTACTGAAAAAAAAGTCATTTGTTTATTTGAGACTCAAATTTATCTACCATCTTGTATTTTTATCTGGCAAACTTAACAGGACTTCTTGCATTGCCTGAAAAAAGGCAGGGAACAGATTTCTGGAAGCCTATGAAAGGCTGGGAGTGACCAGGGTTATAGAAGGTATTTAGCAAGGCAGACAGAGATATATATGGAAAGGAAAAATATATAAATGCAGGAACCATGAGAAATAGTTAAGGCATATAGTACAGTCCCAAGACGTAGGAGGTAAATGTGGCATTATTTACGACTTAATGTTTCTTTAAAATAAAGTAGAGCAAATGATAGTAAAGGCCTGGAATTATAAAACAGTACTGTCCTACATTTTCTAAAAAATTTTGCTTTTCCTACAGAAATCATGGTAACAAAGATTTTCATAGACCTTTGATCGATGGCACCTGTCAGTTTCTGGTTCTCACTGTCTCTCAATGTCCTGTTTACTCTCGCTTGTTTTTCCGACTGTGAATTTTGTATGAGTAGAGTTCAGTTTGTGATTGACTATAAACTCTGTTTTATGTTTTCCTGTAGGGTCTTATACAGACATTTATTCCCCCCAAGATTTTTTTAGCTCAGTTAAATTTTTGTTTCTATATGCATCTCTTTTAACTTGTCTTTATTGAACTTTATAAAATCACAAGCACACTGTCATCTTGTAAATTACATGTTTCTATTAAATAAGTAAAGCTACCAGAAAACAAACTTGCAATCAAAAATGAAATTTAATGCTTAAATCGTGTGTTACTTTGATTTACATTCAGGCACATATTTCTTTATCAGTGCACCTGTAAATCAACATTATGGAGACAGCTATCCAAGTATAAGAACAACTGAATATGTATAAACCAAATTGTGTTCACAAATAAGTAGATTGAGGTAGTAAACACCTTTAACACCAGTTAAAAATCTGTCACTGATTATACATAGGGGAAAATGCAAGCATCAACTTTTTAGTAAATAGCTTAAGAACCTTGACAATATCAGTGGTTCAAGTAAAGTGTGCATTGCATACTGATAGTCTAGATAAAGTTTTTGATTACTGATATAGAGACTCACATGCAGAATATAAATTCACATACAGTCGTATAAACTATATGTTGTAAACTCTGATGAACTATTAATGACATTTAAAAGACTGACAAATCAGTGACACATAATTGAGATTTTAGAATATCATCCGAGAGCATTGTCCTTTTTATTATTTCCTATTCGAAATTTAAAAATAGGGTTATCAGATAAAATATATTTTTAGTATACCTTTCAGAGACAAATATAGTATATTTTTTCTTCTGGGATAGCATTATCATGGCATAACTGATTCTGGTTGAAAGATTTTTGACAGACAACAGGCTTAAGGTAAGTCCACATCTACCTCTTCTGCATCATACTAAGATCTATCTCAGGTAGAGATAGATTGAGCCAGGTTCACCAGGCCACTTCTGCAAACCTGATGGTTCTTTTCACAAAGGACTTGGGCACCTCTGAGACAATGTCATGGTTCCTCATCTCACAATGCTTAATCCCTTTATTTTCTCAAGGAAACATTAAGGAAACTTGTGTTTGTTTGTTTTGAGCTATTTTATTAGAAGACAACAATCATCTATAATAGAGTATCAGTATAAACTGAAGAATGTTCTCTTGTCCAAATTACAGAACATGTCATATATTTGAATAAAGAGAATGGTAGAGAGAGATATACCTCCATTAGCCGCGGTTACCTAAGGAAATGTGGAAGCATGAAGGAGGATTAGAAAGATTGATTGCTTCTTAATATATCATTTCATTGTTTGCTTGTTAAAATTAGCATATTTAAAATTTTAATTAAATAATTAAGGAAACTGGATGAAAATAAGCACAGATAAAAATAAAAGAAGCAGGAAATTTTCTCTATTCTGTGAATCTTCTATTACTAGAAAATTTTAAAAGAGTTGCAGAAACAAAGTGAAAAACAAGTGTTTCACAAACAAAATATAGAAATGACTTCTAAGGGACCTTGCTAAGGTAGCAAGGTTAAGATAATTGGCATCTTTTGCTTATATTGGTTATATTTCTAAATTACAAAGATAATACATAAAATTCCAAATCACCCCTGCTAAAATAATAATTTTATGAAAGAAGACTAAAACCACACTCTACTTATCAATGTCAACTTGTCAATACCTCTTTGTTCTATTTTTCATTTGGAGATCTCAATCTTGCTAAAGGAAATCTCTCTTACTAATTAATATGACTGCCTGGCTCCAATAACATCCACACATATTATTATCTAAAGGTGCAAAAGTGTTTTGTGTATTAGTTCATAAATATGCTTTGAATATTATTATAAGTATAATATCAGAATTTTATATCTATGTATTTATATCTTTGGGGCTTGGTGCAATTGACAATGAGATTATTCTTTTCCCTTTTTTTGACCTTACTATCTTCAAACCAAAGTGTTTCTCTATTAATTAAGAATGGAGGTAGGAAGAAATTATTTCATGTATTGTACTCCTGTCTTACCTTGGATCACATATAATATTTATTTATCTAATCATTCTTTCTCTTTTCTGTGCTTTGGCACAAACAAAAAATTCCACAACAATTTTCTAAAAACACAATATAGTTTTCCTTCTATCCTGATGCACAACTTCCTACATTATCAAGTATCACGTATTGTAGTTGTTCTGTCCACCTAATCTGAGCCTGAGTCAACGTAAGCCAGTTAGTGCTTGGCTTGTAGAAAATAAGCCTCAATATATAAAATACCCAATGGAAAGGAGGGAAGTTTCAGTGTTAGTTTTTGATGGAAACCTTAAAGTTCAACTTCAGTCAGCATCATGAAGTTGATTGACTTTTTGGTCAATCAACCCAATTTACAAGGTAAAGGGCTAAGATGGAAATATAAGAATAAAACTAAGTAATCTAGAATCTAGAGCACATAAGATGTCAGAAGCATCTTTTCAGAAGTTTTGGAAGCAACTGAAGACATGATTGTCTGTCCAGACATCACTGTACTTTGCACAGGTACAGAGACATAGATAATATCCTGAGGAAGCAGCCCCAAGATATCTTAATCATTATAAAGTAAACAGGCATCTTTTTGTGTGCAATGCGGTCTGAAAGAGTACAGAAGCATTCTATTCCTAAAACCTCACTTCCAAAGTATATCCGCCTGGCAATTTAACTATTGGTTCATTTCTTTTAATTAATCTTATTTGTTTTCAAATTATTTTGAAGAATTCTCTAAGAAACAATCATAGACTGACAAAATAGCTACATGGTGAAATGGAAGGGACCTGGGACTAGTAGCCAAATTGATGGTAGTGACAGCCTGTCTGGAGTGGCTGCTGCGAGGATGCTGGCTACAGTGGAGGAGGCACAGTCAAGGCTGTGCCCTCCATGGAGCTGACGGGACCTGGGAACAGGTGAGAGCCCCACACTCTAGTGAGTTGGCAGGGCAGGAGTCCACACTCCCACACACAGCCACAGCTGCCTAGCCACAGCTCCAGACCACCCCAGGCATCCCTGCACTCTCAGGGGCCCAGGAAGCCCCCTGCCCCACAGGCTTAAAAGTGCCTACTCCCGCTCCCTGGCCTCTCCCTGCTCCCGGCGCCCACTCTGGGGCAGAGCAAAGTTGTGGCCAAGCCTGGGCGCAGTTGCAACCCAATTGGGTGTGCACACACTCAAGGCAGTGCTGACACACCAGTCCCCTGCCAACTTAGCCCCATCTGGACTTTGGGCACTGACAAGCATGAGAGGAAGCTGGGAGTACTGAGGGTGGCTCAGCAAGGGCCTGTCGGCATCTCATGCCATAGCCTGGGCGTCATGGGCGACATGTTAATGGCAGACAGGTTCCTGGGTGGGAAGGGGCAGGACCCCAGTGAAACCTCTCCTTCAAGCCAGGCATAGCCTGAAGCCTGGGGGCTGGATTGCCAATTCCCACTGATGTCTGCAGCCCAGAGTGAGAACTTCAATGATAACTGTTCAGCCAATCTAATGGTGTTTCTTCCAGGCCTGCCCATGGCTACCTATAGACCATTTAGCAGGCACTTTCTCCCTTCTGAGCCCATAAACACCCCAACCTCACGCACTTGTCTAGATGACCTTCCTGGGGATAGGAGGTACACAGTCCAAGTCCCCTCTCTATTAAGGGATGCACTTGTCAGGACTCCCTGCCCGCAGACAGGAGCTACCTACTCCAGGTCTCCTTTTGACAACAGCTGGACACTCATCCAGATGGCCTGCCCATGATAAGGAACTACCCACTTCAGGTCTCCTGAGAGCTGTTATGTTGCTCAATAAAGCTCCTGTCTGCCTTGCTGTCCCTCCAGTTGTCCACATACCTCATTATTCCAGGACGTGGGACAAGATCTTGGGATCCACTGAATGGCAGGACTGAAACAGCTGTAACACAAACAAGCTAAAACATGTCCCCTCTGCTCACCACATTGCAAGTGATGAGGAGAGAAGAGCTACAGCCCTTCGGGGACCCCAGACCTAGGGATTCCCCAAGCGAGGGCTGTGAAACCTCTTTGGGGCTCTGAGGTTCCTAGCATCTCCAGTCTTCCAGAAACTGCTGCCTTCCCTTCATCCAGATGCGGGAGCCTGCAGCAGAAGCCACTTATGGTATATCTAATCCAGCCACAGCCTTACATGGAGCCGGCAGGTGTCAGTGCCTGGAGCTGCCCACCCCACTGCAGTAGCTGGCACGCCTGGCTGTGCACAGTGACCAGACCCCATGCTCACTTGCTCACACATTCCTCACCTCTCTGCACCTGGCTTGCCCTTGGAAGGCATGGGATCCAGCCAGTAGTGTGGCCTCGTGAAGCCTGCCAGGCTGAGTGGGTGGAATGAGAGCTCAGTGGGCTCAAACAAAACTCGGCTAAAGGTGCCATTGGCCACAGAGGTTTTGGCTGGAAAGGCAACATCCTAAGGATACTGTGACATAATGACCTAAGTTCGTCAGAGAAAAGTTATATTTGATTATTTTGATAAAATGTAAAAATTCCTAGAAATACAAACCTATCAAAATATACTCAAGTTGAAAGAAGAATGATAATGTCCCTAATAATTTAAAAATACACTTAAGAAGTTAAAAAATTACCTAACTGAAAATTATCAACATTAGATCTTTTTACGAATGATTTCAACAGATATTTAAGACTGAGAGTTGAGGGTGGAGTCAAGATGGCCGAATAGGAACAGCTCCGGTCTATAGCTCCCAGCCTGAGCGACACAGAAGACAGGTGATTTCTGCATTTCTCTTTGAGGTACCGGTTTCATCTCACTAGGGAGTGCCAAACAGTGGGTGCAGGACAGTCGGTGAAGCACACTGTGTGCGAGCCAAAGCAGGGCGAGGCATTGCCTCACTCGGGAAGCGCAAGGGGTCAGGGAGTTCCCTTTCCTAGTCAAAGAAAGGGGTAACAGACAGCAACTGGAAAATCGGGTCAGTCCCACCCTAATACTGCACTTTTCCAACGGGCCTGGAAAACGGCACACTAGGAGATTGTGTCCCGCACCTGGCTCAGAGGGTCCTACGCCCACGGAGTCTCACTGATTGCTAGCACAGCAGTCTGAGATCAAACTGCAAGGTGGCAGCGAGGCTGGGGGAGGGGCACCCGACATTGCCCAGGCTTCCTTAGGTAAACAAAGCAGCCAGGAAGCTGGAACTGGGTGGAGCCCACCACAGCTCAAGGAGGCCTGCCTGCCTCTGTAGGCTCCACCTCTGGGGACAGGGCACAGACAAACAAAAATTAAGCAGGAACCTCTGCAGACTTAAACGTCCCTGTCTGACTGACAGCTTTGAAGAGAGTAGTGGTTCTCCCAGCACGCAGCTGGAGATCTGAGAACTGACAGACTGCCTCCTAAAGTGGGTCCCTCACACCTGAGCAGCCTAACTGGGAGGCACCCACGAGTAAGGACAGACTGACACCTCACTCGGCTGGGTAATCCTCTGAGACAAAACTTTCAGAGGAAATATCAGACAGCTGAATTTGTGGTCTCACGAAAATCCGCAGTTCTGCAGCCACCGCTGCTGACACCAGCCAAACAGGGTCTGGAGTGGACCTCTAGTAAACTCCAACAGACCTGCACCTGAGGGTCCTGTCTGGTAGAAGGAAAACTGACAAATAGAAAGGACATCCACACCAAAAACCCATCTGTACATCACCATCATCAAAGACCAAAAGTAGATAAAACCACAAAGATGGGGAAAAAACAGAGCAGAAAAATTGGAAACTCTAAAAAGCAGAGCACCTCTCCTCCTCCAAAGGAATGCAGTTCCTCACCAGCAACAGAACAAATCTGGACGGAGGATGACTTTGACGAGTTGAGAGAAGAAGGCTTCAGAAGATCAAACTACTCCGAGCTACGGGACGAAATTCAAAACAATAGCCAAGAAGTTAAAAACTTTGAAAAAAAATTAGACGAATGGATAACTAGAATAACCAATGGAGAGAAGGGCTTAAAGGAGCTGATGGAGCTGAAAGCCAAGTATCGAGAACTACGCGAAGATTGCAGAAGCCTCGGTAGCAGATGCGATCAACTGGAAGAAAGGGTATTGCTGATGGAAGATGAAATGAATGAAATGAAGTGAGAAGGGAAGTTTAGAGAAAAAAGAATAAAAAGAAATGAACAAAGCCTCCAAGAAATTTGGGACTATGTGAGAAGACCAAACCTACGTCTGATTGGTATACCTGAAAATGATGGGGAGAATGGAACCAAGCTGGAAAACACTCTGCAAGATATTATCCAGGAGAACTTCCCCAATCTAGCAAGGCATGCCAACATTCAGATTCAGGAAATACAGAGAACACCACAAAGATACTCCTAGAGAAGAGCAACTCCAAGACACATAACGGTCAGATTCACCAAAGTTGAAATGAAGGAAAAAATGTTAAGGGCGGCCAGAGAGAAAAGTCGAGTTACCCACAAAGGGAAGCCCATCAGACTAACAGCTGATCTCTCAGCAGAAACTCTACAAGCCAGAAGAGAGTGGGGGCCGATATTCAACATTCTTAAAGAAAAGAATTTTCAGCCCAGAATTTCATATCCAGCCAAACTAAGCTTCATAAGTGAAGGAGAAATAAAATACTTTACAGACAAGCAAACGCTGAGTGATATTGTCACCACCAGGCCTGCCCTAAAAGAGCTCCTGAAGGAAGCACTAAACATGGAAAGGAACAACCGGTACCAGCCCCTGCAAAATCATGCCAAATTGTAAAGACCATCGAAGCTAGGAAGAAACGGCATCAAATAATGAGCAAAATAACCAACTAACATCATAATGACAGGATCAGATTCACACATGACAATATTAACTTTAAATGTAAATGGGCTAAATGCTCCAATTAAAAGACACAGACTGGCAAACTGGATAAGGAGTCAGGACCCATCAGTGTGCTGTATTCAGGAAACCCATCTCACGTGCAGAGACACACATAGACTCAAAATAAAGGGATGGAGGAAGATCTATCAAGCAAATGGAAAACAAAAAAAGGCAGGGGTTGCAATCCTAGTCTCTGATAAAACAGACTTTAAACCAACAAAGATCAAAAGAGACAAAGAAGGCCATTACATAATGATAAAGGGATCAATTCAACAAGAAGAGCTAACTATCCTAAATATATATGCACCCAACACAGGAGCACCCAGATTCATAAAGCAAGTCCTGAGTGACCTACAAAGAGACTTAAACTCCCACACGATAATAATGGGAGACTTTAACACCCCACTGTCAATATTAGACAGATGAATGAGACAGAAAGTTAACAAGGATATCCAGGAATTGAACTCAGCTCTGCACAAAGTGGACCTAACAGACATCTCAGAACTCTCCACCCCAAATCAACAGAATATACATTTTTTTCAGCACCATACCACACCTATTCCAAAATTGACCACATAGTTGGAAGTAAAGCTTTCCTCAGCAAATGTAAAAGAAGAGAAATTATAACAAACTGTCTCTCAGACCACAGTGCAAACAAACTAGAACTCAGGATTAAGAAACTCACTCAAAACTGCTCAACTACATGGAAACTGAACAACCTGCTCCTGAATGACTATTGGGTACATAATGAAATGAAGGCAGAATTAAAGACACACTTTGAAACCAATGAGAACAAAGACACAACATACCAGAATCTCTGGGACACATACAAAGCAGTGTGTAGAGGGAAATTTATAGCACTAAATGCCCACAAGAGAAAGCAGGAAAGATCCAAAATTGACACGCTAACATCACAATTAAAAGAACTAGAAAAGCAAGAGCAAACACATTCAAAAGCTAGCAGAAGGCTAGAAATAACTAAAATCAGAGCAGAACTGAAGGAAATAGAGACACAAAAAACCCTTCAAAAAATTAATGAATCCAGGAGCTGGTTTTTTGAAAAGATCAACAAAATTGATAGACCACTAGAAAGACTAATAAAGAAGAAAAGAGAGAAGAATCAAATAGATGCAATAAAAAATGAAAAAGGGGATATCATCACCGATCCCACAGAAATACAATCTACTATCAGAGAATACTACAAACACCTCTATGCAAATAAACTAGAAAATCTAGAAGAAATGGATAAATTCTTCGACACATACACCCTTTCAAGACTAAACCAGGAAGAAGTTGAATCTCTGAATAGACCAATAACAGGTTCTGAAATTGTGGCAATAATCAATAGCTTACCAACCAAAAAGAGTCCAGGACCTGATGGATTCACAGCCGAATTCTACCAGAGGTACAAGGAGGAACTGGTACCATTCCTTCTGAAACTATTCCAATTGATAGAAAAAGAGGGAATCCTCCCTAACACATTTTATGAAGCCAGCATTGTCCTGATACCAAAACCTGGCAGAGACATAACCAAAGAAGAGAATTTCAGACCAATATCCTTGATGAACATTGATGCAAAAATCCTCAATAAAATATTTGCAAACCAAATCCAGCAGCACATCAAAAAGCTTATCCACCATGATCAAGTGGGCTTCATCCCTGGGATGCAAGGCTGGTTCAACATACGCAAATCAATAAATGTAATCCAGCATATAAACAGAACCAAAGACAAAAACCACATGATTATCTCAATAGATGCAGAAAAGGCCTTTGACAAAATTCAACAACTCTTCATGCTAAAAACTCTCAATAATTAGGTATTGATGGGACATATCTCAAAATAATAAGAGCTATCTATGACAAACCCACAGCCAATATCATACTGAATGGGCAAAAACGGGAAGCATTCCCTTTGAAAACTGGCACAAGACAGGGATGCCCTCTCTCACCACTCCTATTCAACATAGTGCTGGAAGTTCTGGCCAGAGCAATCAGGTAGGAGAAGGAAATAAAGGGTATTCAATTAGGAAAAGAGGAAGTCAAATTCTCCCTGTTTGCAGATGACATGATTGTGTATCTAGAAAACCCCATTGTCTCAGCCCAAAATCTCCTTAAGCTGATAAGCAACTTAAGCAAAGTCTCAGGATACAAAATCAATTTGCAAAAATCACAAGCATTCTTGTACACCAATCACAGACAAACAGAGAGCCAAATCATGAGTGAACTCCCATTCACAATTGCTTCAAAGAGAATAAAATACCTAGGAATCCAACTTACAAGGGATGTGAAGGACCTCTTCAAGGAGAACTACAAACCACTGCTCAATGAAATAAAAGAGGATACAAACAAATGGAAGAACATTCCATGCTCATGGGTTGGAAGAATCAATATCGTGAAAATGGCCATACTGCCCAAGGCAATTTATAGAGTCAATGCCATCCCCATCAAGCTACCAATGACTTTCTTCACAGAATTGGAAAAAACTACTTTAAAGTTCATATGGAACCAAAAAAGAGCCCACATCGCCAAGTCAATCCTAAGCCAGAAGAACAAAGCTGGAGACATCACGCTACCTGACTTTAAACTATACTACAAGGCTACAGTAACCAAAACAGCATGGTACTGGTACCACAACAGAGACATAGATCAATGGAACAGAACAGAGTCCTCAGAAATGATGCCATGTATCTACAACTATCTGATCTTTGACAAACCTGACAAAAACAAGAAATGGGGAAAGGATTCCCATTTAATAAATGGTGCTGGGAAAACTGGCTAGCCATATGTAGAAAGCTGAAACTGGATCCCTTCCTTACACCTTATACAAAAATTAATTCAAGATGGATTAAAGACTTACATGTTAGACCTAAAACCATAAAAACCCAAGAAGAAAGCCTAGGCAGTACCATTCAGGATATAGGCGTGGGCAAGGACTTCATGTCTAAAACACCAAAAGCAATGGCAACAAAAGCCAAAATTGACAAATGGGATCTCATTAAACTAAAGAGCTTCTGCACAGCAAAAGAAACTACCATCAGAGTGAACAGGCAACCTACAGAATGGGAGAAAATTTTTGCAACCTACTCATCTGACAAAGGGCTAATATCCAGAATCTACAATGAACTCAAACAAATTTACAAGAAAAAAACAAACCACCCCATCAAAAAGTGGGCGAAGGACATGAGCAGACACTTCTCAAAAGAAGACATTTATGCAGCCAAAAAACACATGAAAAAATGTTCATCATCACTGGCCATCAGAGAAATGCAAATCAAAACCACAGTGAGATACCATCTCACACCAGTTAGAATGGCCATCATTAAAAAGTGAGGAAACAACAGGTGCTGGAGAGGATGTGGAGAAATAGGAACACTTTTACACTGTTGGTGGGACTGTAAACTAGTTCAACCATTGTGGAAGTCAGTGTGGCGATTCCTCAGGGATCTAGAACTAGAAATAACATTTGACCCAGCCATCTCATTACTGGGTATATACCCAAAGGACTATAAATCATGCTGCTATAAAGACACATGCACACGTTTATTTATTGTGGCACTATTCACAATAGCAAAGACTTGGAACCAACCCAAATGTCCAACGACGATAGACTGGATTAAGAAAATGTGGCACATATACACCATGGAATACTATGCATCCATAAAAAATGATGAGTTCGTGTCCTTTGTAGGGACATGGATGAAACTGGAAAACATCATTCTCAGTAAACTATCGCAAGGACAAAAAACCAAACACCACATGTTCTCACTCATAGGTAGGAATTGAACAGTAAGAACTCATGGACACAGGAAGCGGAACATCACACTCCAGGGACTGTTGTGGGTTGGGGGGAGTGGGGAGGGACAGCATTAGGAGATATACCTAATGCTAAATGACGAGTTAATGGGTGCAGCAAAACAACATGGCACATGGATACATATGTAACAAACCTGCACATTGTGCACATGTACCCTAAAACCTAAAGTATAATAATAATGAAAAATAAAAAAATAAAAATAAAAAATAAAAACAAAAAAACAAAACAAAAAAGACTGAGAGTTTTCCTCTCATATATAAATTCTTATATAGAATTTATAGAATATAGAAAGAATTCTTTATGATAAAATGGGTCTATGATAACCTTGATAATTATGGACATTGATACCAAAAATTCTTATGCAAAATATTATCAAAACAAATTGTTTAAAATACAATAAATAGTGGTGAAGTTAGCTTTATCTCAGCTTTGTAAGTATCAAATTTAGTAAGGATGTGCCACAGTAATAAATTAAAGAAGAAATATCTCATCTTAAATATATGCATAGAAATATGACATACATCATTATAGCACTGATAGCCAATAAACATAAAAGAAATTCCTTCAACTGACAGATGATACTCTACAAAAACAAAACCACAGAAACAAAATAAAACACTGTAGCAAACATGTTTATTAATGATAAAATATTGGTGGCATGTTACAATTCTCTGCTGTAAAATCAGAGACAGATAAGCATATATGCTACAACAATTCCTTGAATACAGGTTTAGGAATCCTATTTAGCAAACAAAAAAAAAAAAAGAAGGAAAAATAAAAGATAAAAATTAGAAAAACGAAACTTTTTTTTATAAATATTGGCTTTATCTCATTCTGTTTTCTTCCAAAATTCAGTTTTCATTTCACAACATGTAACAAATAAGTAACTCCTAAAAATTAATAATGAAAATTCAAACAATCTGATTTTAAAAAATGAGCAGAAGACATTAATAGGTCTTTAACAAAAATGAATTGCCCCAGAATGAGCAACAGCCCTAATAATCAGATCAATGCAAGTTAAATTCATTTTATACACACCAAACTGACTAAAAATAAATTTTATCGAAACTGTAAATACAAACATCGACAAAAAAACTTTTTCAAAACGAATGTGCTTATATTTCTGGTTGGGGTATGAATTAGTACAACTGCTTAGAAAGTAATTTGGCATGATCAAGAAGACCTGATAGAATGGACTGTATGTGCATTATATCTAAAAATCTCCTTGCTATCATTTCCATAGCTCCCTTTCTCTTTCTTTGACCACATCTCATAGCGTCTTTTTCTTACACTGGCCTTCATTTGGTTCCTTTGAAATTCTGTATTTATCACCTTAGATTATTCGTAGTTTCAGTTCCTTGCACCTTTGATTCCATTCCTTCAATCTGTTTAAGGTTTATTTTAAAGAAATCAAGTGTCACTTCTTAGAGAAGTCTTCTCTAATAACCAAAATCAGAATAAAAGTCCAATAATCCACTATCCTTTTATCCTGTTTATTTTATCTTCTCTGCGTTTATACATTTTAGGTACTCATTACCTACCCACCTCCCCTGCCCACACACACACCACTGCTGGAATTTCAGCTCCAAAGGTTTGTCAACATTTTCATTCACTGCTGCATCTCCAGGCTCCAGAATATCGCATGGCATAGAGCAGACACTCAAAATAATTTTTTTGAATATTAAGTGAATTCACTCAGGTTGGAAATGAGGAATCTGCATTTTTTAAATGTCTCCACGACATTCTGGCAATGAGAATATTTAGAAACTAGAGACCAAAACAAAGTCATCTAATAATCATCTGTCTCTTTGACTTTTAGGAAAGGTTCCCTGTTGGAATAGACAGTGGCTGGGGGCTGGGGAGGCCAGTGAAACCTCCCTAAGCTGTTAATACCTCCTTGCCTCTTCCCCAGAGTGGTAGGTGAAAGAATCTTAGTCTAGTTATAGGGAGGCAAGTCTCAGGACCAAGAATCATTTCCGTGCTTGCGTGTAAAATAAATACTTATTGGGGATGGGCAAATGAATAATCTAATGAACAAAAGCAGAAATCAGTTATCTCAAGAGATTAATTTCCTTCTTCCCCTTAACAAAATTCTGACTTGTAATTGGCTCCTAAAAATAAAGTTATTTCCACTTGTTGTATACTACCAAGTTCATTTTAATTACCTATACTCGTTGGATGTGCTCTTCCTATTCTGTTTTATATGTTTGAAAAAATGAAGATATAACTGTAGGTAACTCAATAAAAAATATACTACTGTATTATACTTTGTAATATAATTTTCAATGTGTTTATCAAGTTTGAAGCAAAAGCTTTCTCTCTGAAGAAATACCCCATCCCCAGTCCACATATATCATTTATCATCACATTTCAGTCTGGTTTGTCAAAGCATTTGTATGGTTTACCAAACTTCAATTTAAATGCTTCTTGTCTTAGCAAAATATTCTATATATGGCATATTTAGTAAAGAAAACAGCAAAATTAGAAAACTGTCATTCTCTATGATACTGAAATCAATAAGAAGGTTAAAAGATTAGGATGGTGATTATCAGATAATTAATAATTATGGCAATATAAATATTAATAATACACAAAATTTGTATAGTAACTGGTATGGGACAAGTACTAAGGTTTACATGTTGAATTAACCTAAGCTTAACAACTACTGTATGGATAGGTATTATTATTTTCCCCGTTTTACACATGAGAATACTGCAATACAGATTGGTTGAGCAATTTGCTTTAGGTCATGAAACTAGAAAGAGATAAAGTCAGAATTCAAACCCAATGTTATATATCCAGGGCCTATGCTCATACCACTAGTTTATTTGTAGCAGATTGTTACTTTTCACAAATATCAAATATTCTCCTTTTAAATTGTAGAAATCAAAACACAATATCTGGTTTAAAAGTTGACATAAACTTTAAAAACAATACCTGTATACACACAGACAAACATACGACATTTCCTAATTGTTTCAATAAAAAACTAACACTTATTAAATGGAGTCTATGTTTATCAGAGCTTATATTAGATAAACATAATCACTCCACAGCAGAGCTTAATATTCAAACAAGGTTACATCCTATGAGGTGCAGTGGAGGGAGAAGAAGTTTAAGAATATTTAAGACACTTTGGTTTCTGCTTCTGAGATTACAGAAATTACCATCAGCTATGAAGTGTGACTCATATCTGAGCACTCCACACAGTATTTTTTATCTTTCAAACAAAATTCATTTATCAACACTGAATTAAAGTATATAACTATTTAAAACATTGTATTTTTTTCATTTCTATTTATTTGCTCTCCGACCTTAGACTTGAGAATGATGGTTATTGTTAAATAGAAGATAAAATTATAAAGTCATAGCAAAAACAAGTGTTCTACAAGGAAACAGACTGCATTTCTAGTGGTAAGCAAATTAAAAAGAGTAGCCTGGCACTGGGCCACCATTCCTATGGGTGGGAAATAGGCTAACAAATGTCAGTTTTCTTTATATTCACTATACTTTATCGTTTAGTTTCATTTGGTTCCCACAGAGAGAACTGACTGGTCAATGTCTTTCCTCACAATAATCATAGCACTGTTCTCTTCTGTCCTTAGCAATGCTATATTCAGTCATAGTATTGATGAATGAAGAAAAATGTTTTATTCTGCCCTTTTTTATGAAAAAATATGTTTCCCATATATAAATTATCAAAATATAAAGCAAGGGGGGCCTAAATTTAGTTATATTTAATGTGTTGTATAACTTTTTTCCTAATTTCTGTTAATACTTCCTATATGTATGTTTATTAATATATCTATTCACCTTATTCCCTCCCTTACACACTGTCTGTAGATGGCAGGTGGAAATATTTTATCCGTGAAAACTACTTAATCAATCCTCATTTTATTGAGGATTGACATACATTATATGTCAATATATGTTAATATATATTACATATACATACATATACTTGTAACAATATAACATATATTCTGATATATAACATATATCAGAAGCTCATACATATGAATAAATATATGAGCTTATAATTCTTATGATGAGCCAACTCTTCTACTTTATATACACACACACACACACACACACACACACAGGTTCTGGGATACATGTGCAGAATGTGCAGATTTGTTACATAGGTATAATGTGCCGTGGTGGTTTGCTGCACCTATCCACCAGTCATCTACATTAGGTATTTCTCTTAATGCTATCCCTCCCCTTGACCCCCACCCCCCGACAAGCCCCAGTGTGTGATGTTCCCCTCCCTGTGCCCATATGTTCTCACTGTTCATCTCCCACTTATGAGGGAGAACCTGTAGTATTTGGTTTTCTGTTACTGTGTTAGTTTGCTGAGAATGATGGTTTCCAGCTTCATCTATGTCCCTGCAAAGGACATGAACTCATTCTTTTTTATGGCTTCATAGTATTCTGTGGTGTATATGTGCCACATTTTCTTTATCCAGTCTAACATTGATGGGCATTTACATTGGTTCCAAATCTCTGCTATTGTGAATAGTGCTGCAATAAACATACATGTGCATGTATCTTTATAGTAGAATGATTTATAATCCTTTGGTATGTACCTGGTAATGAGATCGCTGGGTCAACTGATATTTTTAGTTCTAGAACCTTGAGGAATTGCCACACTGTCTTCCACAATGGTTGAACTAATGTACACTCCCACCAACAGTGTAAGTGCTCCTATTTCTCCACATCCTCTCTAGCATTGGTTTCCTGACTTTTTAATGATTGTCATTCTTGTTGTTGTGAGATGATATCTCATTGTGGTTTTGACTTGCATTTCTCTAATGACCAGTGATGATGAGCTTTTTTTCATGTTTGTTGGCCACATAAATGTCTTCTTTTGAAAAGTGTCTGTTCATTTCCTTTGCTGACTTTTTGATGGGGTTGTTTGCTTTTTTCTTATAAATTTGTTTTAAGTTCCTCATAGATTCTGGATATTAGCCCTTTGTCAGATGGACAGATTGCAAAAATTTTCTCCCATTTTATGGGTTGCCTGTTCACTCTGATGATAGTTTCTTTTGCTGTGCAGAAGCTCTTTAGTTTAACTGGATCCCATTTGTCAATTTTGGCTTTTGTTGCAATTGCTTTTGGTGTTTTAGTTATGAAGACTTTGCCCATGCCTGTGTCCTGAATGGTATTGCCTAGGTTTTCTTCTAGGATTTTTATGGTTTTAGGTCTTACACTTAAATCTTTAATCCACCTGGAGTTAATTTTTGTAAAAGGTGTAAGGAAGGGGTCCAGTTTCAGTTTTCTGCATATGGCTAGCCAGTTTTCCATGTATGGCTAGCCAGTTTTCCACATATGGCTAGCCAGTTTTCCCAGCATCATTTATTAAATAAGGAATCCTTTCCCCATTGCTTGTTTTTGTCAGGTTTGTCAAAGATCAGATGGCTGCAAATGTGTGGTATTATTTCTGAGGCCTCTGTTTTGTTCCATTGGTCTATATATCTGTTTGGGTACCAGTACCATGCTGTTTTGGTTACTGTAGCCTTGTAGTATAGTTTGAAGTCAGGTAGCCTAATGCCTCCAGCTTTCTTCTTTTTGCTTAGGATTGTCTTGGTTATACAGGTTCTTTTTTGGTTCCATATGAATTTTGAAGTAGTTTTTTCTAATTCTGTGAAGAAAGTCAATGGTGGCTTGATGGAAATAGCATTGAATCTATAAATTACTTTGGGCAGTATGGCCATTTTCACGGTATTGAATCTTCCTGTCCATGAGCATGGAATGTTTTTCTATTTGTTTGTGTCCTCTTTTATTTCCTTGAGTAGTGGTTTGTAGTTCTACTTGAAAAGGTCCTTCACATCCCTTGTATGTTGTATTCTTAGGTATTTTATTCTCTTTGTAGCAATTGTGAATGACAGTTCACTCATGATTTGGCTCTCTATTTTTGGTGCATAGGAATTCTTGTGATATTTGCACATTGATTTTGTATCCTGATACTTTGCTGAAGTTGCTTACTAGCTTAAGGAGTTTTTGGGCTGAGACAATGGGGTTTTCTAAATATATGTCATCTGCAGACAGAGATAATTTGACTTCCTTTCTTCCTGTTTGGATACACTTTATTTCTTTCTCTTGCCTGATTGCCCTGGCCACTACTTCTGATCTTACAGTTGTCTAGGAGAATTAATTTCATTATGATTTTCATTTTGCTTTGTCACATCACTTCCACAGAAATGTGTAACTTAAGGACAAGAATCATATCTTATCTACTTTCTCTCACTTTAAATGTCCATCACAATGTTTTGCATCTAACAAGGCCAAAGTAAATGAATAAAGTCAGTATTAAAAAGAATGTGTGGAAGTTGTTTAAGCAATCTACAAAATTGTCCTTTTAAAAGCACACTAAAACTTTCTGACGTCTATCTCTTGCTTTCCTTTCTGTGCAATTTTATCTTTCTGTGTGATTTCTGCCTTTAGCAGAATCTCTATTCCCTATTTTAATTATCTGTTAAACTCAGATTCAAACTCCTTTTACTACTAACAAAATCTGCTAGGAATAATCAAATATATCCATCCCCACTTGATAAGTAAAAGACAAATAAGCATTAGAAAATAAAAATGAATGAAAATAAGAAAGAATATCAAGGTAGGATAGCACAATAATTAAGAGTCAAAATGGCTTTTATGTCTTTTATAGCAAATTACAAGCTAAGTAACTTTTGACGTATTTGCTAACCTTTCTAATTCTCAATTTTTAAATATGAAAAAGAAATATTAGTTATTTCATGGAATCATTTTGAGGGTAAAACACCAAATGTAACCACCACAAGACTTGCCACATTGTAGGCATTCAGTTACTGTTATTTACTATTAATATTTTTGATTATTATATTAGTGATTGTGAGATACAAATTACCAGTAGCTATGGGTAATAATAAACCAATAAGTTTATCGATACAATGATATATTGGTAACATAAATTTTAATAATAGTAGTAATCATTACCAAAAACAACAAGTATGTAATATAAATGGAAAGACAAAGGATAAATGAATCCTTCTTGAAATATATGTACCTGAACATTGCTAAATGGGTGGGAAGAAGGTATTTCTTCTGCCTGCCATCCGATATGAAACAACAGGAAATAACTGTGCTTTCCTCCATGAAAATATTGTGAAAATTTAGACTTGATAATATTTATAGAAAGAAACCGAAATACATAAAATTAAATTGGTGATAAAAATGATCTTCATCTTTAACATATATTTTTTCACTTAATTCGCTCCAGTATTTGAGGAAGACTGCACAGATTGCTTGCTGAGTTCTCTGTTACTTATATTTTTTATTATTGTTGTAAGAACATTTAATAAGAGATCTATTCTCTTAACAAATTTTTAACGTACCTTTAACTACATATACAATGTTATACAACAGATCTCCAGAGAATGTACATCTTGCCTGATTGGAACTTTATGTCTGTTATTATCAGGGTTCTCCAGGCAAACAGAACCAATAGGATATATATATAGATATATCAGGAGATTTATTATGGAAATTGGCTCATGTGATTATGGAGAACAGGAAGTCCCACAATATGCTGTTTGAAAGCTATAGTCCTAGGAAAGCAAGTGATGTAATTTAGTCTGAGTCCTAAGCCCTAGGAACCAGGGTAGCCAATGGTGTAACTCTCAGGCTAATGCCAAAGGCCTAAGAAGTGAGCAGGGCACTGTTAAAAGCCAAAGAGTCTAAAGTCCCTTGAACCAGGAGCAGAAACTCCAATGTCCAAAGACAGGAGGGGATGGATGTCCCATCCCAATAGAAGGTGAGAATTCACCCTTCCTCTGCCTTTCTGTCCTATGTGGGCCCTCAAAAATTTGGATGATGCCTGCCCACATTGGTGTCAATGGATCTTCTTTACTTAATCTACTGATTCAAATGTTAGAGTCTCCAGAAACCTCCTCTCAGATTCATCCAGAAATAATTATTTACCAGCTATCTTAACATTCTTAACCCAGTCAAATTGACCCATGGAATTAACCATCACGATTACTAACTCCCTATTTTCCTTTTTCCTCAGCATCTGACAACCACCATTCTACTCTTTGATTCTATGAAATTAACTTGTTCAGATGCCTCATATAAATAAAATCCTGAAGTATTGGTTTTTTTATGATTGCCTTATTTCACTTGCATAATGTCTTCAAGGTTCCTCCATGGTGTCATATATTGCAGAATTCCCTTCTTTTGCAAGGTTGCATAATATTCCATTGTGTGTGTATATATATATATATATACATATATGTGTATATATATGTATATATATATGTATATACATGTATATATATATATACGTATATATATATATATCCGTATATATATATATACGTATATATATATATATATATATATATATCCCACATCTTCTTGAGCTGTTCATCTGTTGATGGACATTTTGGTTGTTTCCATATCTTGGCTATTGTGAATAATGCTGCAACAAATATAGAAGTGCTAATATCTCTTTGATATCCTGATCTCAATATTTTCTTGACAAATACCCAGAAATAGAATTGCTGGATCATATGATAATTCTATTTTTAAGTTTCTGAGCAGCATCTATATTGTTTTCCACAGCAGTTTTTGCATTCCCACCAACAGTACACAAAGGTTCCAAATCTACCTCTACCCTCACTGACACTCGTTGTCTTTTGTAAAAATGACAATCATCATAACAGTTGTGAGGTGATAGCTCATGATTTTAATTTGCATTTACCTGATGATCTGTGATATTGAGCATGTTTCCATATATGTGTTGGCCATTTGTATGTCTTCTTTGGAGAAGTGTCTATTCAGACGTTTAGCTCATTTTTTATTTTGGTTATTAGGGTTTTGTTGGTTTTTTACTATGGAGTTGTAGAAGTTCCTTATATATTTTGGAAGTTAATCTTTGGAAGATACATGGATTGCAAATATTTTCTCTCATTCCACAGTTTGCCTTTTCACTCGGTTGATTGTTTTCCTTGCCCTGCAGAAGCTTTTTATTTTGATGTAGTCTCACTTGTTTATTTTTGTTTTTGTTGTCTGTGGCTTTGATGTCTTATCCATAAAAGCATTGCCAAGAACAATGTCATAGAGGTTCCTCCTATGTTTTCCTCTAGAAGTTTTATAGTTTGCAGTCTTATGTTTAAGTCTTTAATCCATTTTGAGTTGCTTTTGTGTATGTGCTGTAAGAGTCCGATAAATTTATTTTATAGCCACTAACAATCTAAATAGCAATTGATGAGAATATGCTTAAAGTAGGCATGTTTCTCATAAACATTATTTAAAACAATTTTATGAAGTTTTTTTTACCACTTACCCAGTTTTTTTCCAAAGAATAAAGCATTTAGTGATGATTTCAGGTTTTCTTAGTTCAGGATTGTTCTGGAGATCTGAAGCAAAAATATTTTTAAATGATAATATAAATGTTGAACCCTTTGAAACAGAAACTTTCATCTTTGTTGCTAATTTTTGCCCATCCTATGGAAATAAAATTATTTTTGCCATCAAAGGAAAGAGAGAGATTCTAATTTCAAGTGTGAGCCATGTGTGCTGAAAATAAACAAAGTGTTAAGTATTTTTGTTTAATTAAAGCTCAAAATTATGTCCTGTGTACCTAATCAGTGATCATTTAGCTTGTTGCAGTGCTTCTTATTTCTCTCTATACTAGTTCACACTTCCAAAATCAATCTCAGTTGTTTATTTATCAATGACCTGTTGTCAGAATATTACCTTGCAAACTAAGGCAAGAAATAAAAGACCATTCACTTTACCTGGCTCCTTTCTTCCTACACACCTCCCTTACCCTTCAATCTTCAAAAGATTTAAGTAATTAATTGAATTAAATGAACTCTTGAATACTGGTTTTCTATTATATAATTTTATTTTCTTGGACCTAGATAAAATACCACTCAGGTATAAAATTGTGGCAAATCCTTGAGATTGGTTTGATATGCAATGATTAGAGGCAAAGTGAAGGGGCTGTCTTTCTCTAATGACAGACTGCAGATACTTCAAAAAGATGTTTATTTCCAAGAGGCAGCCTTCTGTGTGCAAGTTATTATCAGTCCAGAATTCAATTTATTGCACGTTGAAATACAAGAACAGTTTGGTATTCTCATAATTATGTGACTTAAAAACTGACAAAGTTTGGTTGGAAGGGATCTTTTTTATCAAAAGCAATGAAAAGATTCTAAAGAAGCACGATGATAAAGCAAGTATTTTGGCCAATATTTTATGCAAGTGGTATTATTGTTATACATTTTAATTTTTAGGCTAAGATAAATATTAAGATTCAAGAAGAAATTAATGACACCTTAATAATCACAAAATACATGATTTGGCTCTCTGCTTGCCTATTGTTGGTGTAAAGGAATGCTTGTGATTTTTGCACGTTGATTTTGTATCCTGAGACTGCTAAAGTTGTTCATCAGTTTAACTAGTTTTTGGGCTGAGATGATGGGGTTTTCTAAATATAAAATCATGTTGTCTGCAAACAGAGACAATTTGACCTCCTTTCTTCCTATTTGAATACGCTGTATTTCCTTCTCTGGCCTGATTGCCCTGGCCAGAACTTCCAATACTATGTTGAATAAGAGTGGTGAGAGAGGGCACCCTTGTCTTGTACCGGTTTTCAGGGAATGCTTCCAGCTTTTGCCAATTAAATATGAGATTGGCTGTGGGGTTGTCATAAGTAACTCTTACCATTTTTAGATATGTTCCATCAATACCTAGTTTATTGAGAGTTCTTAACATGAAGGGATATTGAATTTTATCAAAGGCCTTTTCTGTGTCTATTGAAATAATCATATGATTTTTGTCTTTGGTTCTGTTTATGTGATGGATTACGTTTATTGATTTGCATATGTTGAACCAGCCTTGCATCCCAGGGATGAAAGCTAACTTGATCATGGTGGACAGGCTTTTTGATGTGCTGCTGGATTCGGTTTTGCCAGTATTTTGTTAGGGATTTTTGCATCAATGTTCATCAGGATATTGGCCTGAAGTGTTTTGTTGTTGTTGCGTTTCTTCTCGGTTTTGGTATCAGGATGGTGCTGGCTTTATAAAATGAGTTTTCAATTGTTTGATATAGTTTCAAAAGTAATGATACCAGCTCCTTTTTGTATTTCTGGTAAAATTCAGCTTTGAATCCGTCTGGTCCTGGGCTTTTTTTTTTTTTTTTTTTTTTGATTGGTAGTCTACTAATTACTGCCTCAATTTTAGAGCTTGTTATTGGTCTATTCAGGGATTCAACTTCTTCTGGTTTAATCATGGGATGGTGTATGTGTCCAGGAATTTATCCATTTCTTCTAGATTATCTAATTTATTTTCATAGAGGTGTTTATAGTATTCTCTGATGGTAGTTTGTATTTCTGTGGGGTCAGTGGTGATCTCTCCTTTATCACTTTTTAATGTGTCTATTTGATTCATCTCTCTTTTCTTCTTTATTGGTCTAGCTAATGGTCTATTTGGCTAACTTTTTCAAAAACCAGCTTCCGGACTCATTGATTTTTTGGAGGTTTTTTCATGTCTCTCTCTCCTTCAGTTCTTTTCTCATCCTCAGCAAACTAACACAGGAACAGAAAACCAAACACTGTATGTTTTCACTTATAAGTGGGAGTTGGACAATGAGAACACATGGCTACAGACAGGGGAACAACATGCACCAGGCCTGTTGTGGTGTGAGGGGTGAAGGGAGGGAACTTAGAAGAAGAGTGAATAGGTGCAGCAAACTACCATGACACACGTATACCTATGTAACAAACCTCCACGTTCTGCACATGTATCCTGTTTTGTTTTTGTTTTTAAGAATAAAGAAAAAAAAAGAATCACAAAATATATAAAGCAATTGTAGATTGTAGGAATGGCAGTATCTGGAAAGAAATGTCTGGGCCCCAGGGTCAGTTGTGTCCAGGCCACTGTGTAGGTCTGAGAATTAAGATATGGTAGGTACTTAAATAATAGCCTTACTCAATAGGTCTGCATGTTAGACTATATCTCCCACCTACATTCTCCCAGGTCTTCTCTTACATGGGTACATATGCCATCTGTCTGGAGAAATTTTCAAAACTAAGGACAGTAACCAGAGATTGTAAGGATTAGAAAGTTTGTCGACAGAAGATATGAGAGGGTCAGAAGTGATTTTCATAAGAGAAAGAAAATACGTTCTTTTCTAAAAGTAGAAGGATTTTGTATATAATCCTGGTTTTTCTGGGAGAAAGAAAGATAACTCCACAGAGCTCTGGTAATTGATAAATACAGAGTATCTTCAGATTTCTACAAAATGGAAAGAGATCAGATTTTATCAGAAACCAGTAGAAAAGGCATTGTTCTAAGTGGAGGAACTTCTCACCTTCTCAGCCAGTCTCAGTAAAAACATGATTCACAAGACTACAAGATGGTGGCACTTGGCAGAAAGAGGTAAAAGGAGATTGCCAGCTTGGTAGGAGCAACTAGGTTAATGTTAAACATTATTTTTATTAAACATAATTATTTAATACTCTACCAGTAAAACTTATAAGAAATGTTCATGAAATAAAATACTAACTTGTTTAGTGTAAAACAGTTTACTCAGATAAAAAATACACTGAGGAAATTAATGTACTTAAAAAATAGGTGTCACTTACTTCAATTTGTCATTTAAGAAAAGTATTTTTAATTCAAATCAGAAACTTTTTTCCCAAAATGTTTTGAAATTTTTTTTTAATTGGTATTCCAAGGAAACTCATCCACAAGATGTTTTACCCAAATGCAGGGTCTGTGGCCAAATCAATTTTGAAAAGATGCACACTAGATTTCTTCACTTGGATATTTGCCACAATTGTAACGTATTAAGTTTCTGTAATTAATAAATATAATTAATCTAACATTTTCCATGGCTCTTTAAACATGAAACCCTCTCCATCTTTTTTCTTTAATCATAAACATCTACTGGAATCTCTGAGAACCAGTGTACCACAGAATTTATTTTGGAAAATGCTGTTATAGATTAGAATAAAAATATTTTTAACCTATGAAGTATGATGAGGTAACTTACTTATGTTATTTTTAAGGCTTGATTATTAATTGGAAAATAAAATTAAACACTAGAAGGCAATTTTTGTTTAGTTAATAATTCCTTGAGAAAAGAAAAATTTTATATGGAAAATAATCACGCATGCTTTCCTTGAGATCAAGTTAAACTTATGTTAATACATTCTTAATTTTCTTGTGCCAAATATTGTCCTCATCTTTATCACTGTTTTATGCCATTTTTGTGTAATTATCGATTAGCTAAATTCTCATGCTTAAAATACCACTTGATTGAACTTAGTGAACAGTTTATATTGATATCACTTAGAATAGTTTTTATTCTGTTTTATCTTACTTCTCCTCCGTATTCTTATTTCTGCACCTTAGCTACCTTGGTGGTAAAAGCTTAATTATCCACCCTGAGAAGATAAATAGCATGGGTGGCTGAATCCCAAAATAGCACAAAATAGTATTATTTTGATAAACCTCCTTTGATATGAATTGTCTCTTAGTAGAACTTCTAACAGGTAGACATGTGTGAGTTTTACACCTCCCACTGGAAGAGCAAATTAATGAAAATAAGCAACATAAAACTGTTAGATTCCTGTGTAAGCCACAAATCTGATCATAGTTCAAAAATAGGAAAAAAATGAACAAAATCTTTTAAATTGGGTCTCAATATTCAGAATTATCTATTTATAGTGAGAAATTATGCCATTTTGCTTTCACTTTTAATAACTGCAGGAGAAGAGTACTGAAAGAATATAAATTGATATTCACTTAACCTATCCATAGAGCCAGCTCCTTTAATTTGAAATATTCACTTGATGTGTGTGCAGTAACCATGGGTAGCCTGAATGTATTTCAGGAGATACAGCTACTTATTAAGTACATGGAGTTCTGCCAATCTACCCTGTTTGAAATGTAGGTTATAATTAAAATGTAATCACGAAGTTTCTTTGGAATTTCTACTTAAGCTTAAGAATCAGAATTGAGCAAAATCACATTAAGAGGTACTTGTATAATAGTAGGAAAGATCTGTCTTCCTTTTGAACTAGGCTTTTAGTTTACTTTTTAGTGTTACTTTTTCTTTGATTTTTTTTATTAACTTAAAAGATGGTAGATGAAGATGAATGGACTATATCCACAGGGTTTCATGACTTATTTAAAACATGGATGTCACTTACGTTCATTTTCAAGCACCTTTCTATGAAGGTTCTCCCTTATAAAAATTAATGAATACCCCTTTAACCTAATTTACATTAATTATGGAAGACATTTAGCCACTGAGTGCTAGAGTAATGCATTTGCAGTTCTTGGGAATTAGTTTGAGAAAAACTTTAAAAATATTTAAAATTTCAAGTTCTTTGAGCAAGTCAGCTTTTCAAAACATCTAAATAAAATAATATGGAAATGACTACTAGGTTAATTCCTGTAAGTATGTAACCAGACACAAGATTAACTTTTAATCCAAGTAATAGCAATGTTGTGCATCCTGAATCTTGAGGAAAAAACTTTGTGAAGTTTCCTGTCTTAATTTAAGGAAATATATTCACTAAGAGAATATGATTCTATTTATTTTATTTGAAAGTCCTTCTCTACATTATTGGGATTATTATATTTATCACCATCAAATTTATAGTCATTGACCAAGATGCACTAACTGGAATTGGATTTTTCCTCCCACTTTTAAAAACTAGAAAAACAGAATATATATGTATAAAAAACACTGGCATATGTATTGCTGTAATATATAATAATATATAATATAATACATTATATGTATTACATATATTATATATTATATGTAATACATATAATGTATTATATTTTATGTAATACATATAATATATATTATATATGTTATATAAAATATATATGTAATATATTATAATATATAATATAATATGATATATAATATATTATAATATATAATATGTTATATAAAATGTAATACTATAATATATAATAATACATATATATACAAAACAATGTTTATCAGGCAGCATAGGGCTGTGATTCCTTGAGAGAAGGAAATGAACAAGAGAAGCCATATGATTGAACTTGCTTACTGCTGGTAATGAAGGCAATGTTTAGGCTGAAGCTCTGGGTGGTAAAAATACAATAGAGCCAAATGGTCAAGCTAAATTGAAAAGACAGAAACTATTAATACACAGTTAAGGGTTGGAGCCAGTTGATTACCCCATATAAACAGCTCCCTTGGTAGCCTTTACCAAGATGGTTATTAGAATTAGTGATAAAATGGAAGTTTGTCAGCTTCTGTGTGTGGCTGAATAATTGTATTTGGGATTAACATAAGATTCACAATTCGTAACTACTGTCACACAAATGGGAACTTCACAGGATAAACGAATGTTCAATCTTTGGAACTGGATTAAAGGAAGAGTTCTCTCTCTCTCTCTCTCTCTCTCTATATATATATATATATATATATATATATATGAAAAAGGGGGGGTTGTGTCACCCTGCTTTTCATCTGAAATAGGTGCTTCCACTGAGGCAACAGAAATGTTGCCATTGCAAGTGATCTTAGATGTAACAGACCAGCTGTTACATAGATGTCTGTGACCAGCAGGCTTTGCTCCTTTGATCAAGCAACACATCAGGGTTCAGAAAATCATCACATCAAGGAAAACCATGGTCAAAAGAAGACAACTATCCTGTACCTCCCACAACTATGGAAGAACCCATATTCATTTTTTATAATAACAAACCAAAAGTTACTAATATGCACGCAGGAATTCAAGCCCAAATTTAAAACAAAAAATGATTAGAAAAATGACATAGAAAAAACACATATAATTAAGAGATAAGCAGAAATCTGGTATTTACAGATAAAAGTATATGCCTATTGTTCATGGTGATTTTGTGGCTGGAATTGGTTCCTTCCAGTGGGTTCTTGGTCTTGCTGACTTCAAGAATGAAGCCGCAGACCCTCGCAGTGAGTGTTACAATTCTTAAAGATGCTGTGTCCGGAGTTTGTTCCTTCAGATGTTCAGATGTGTCCGGAGTTTCCTCCTTCTGGTGGGTTTGTTGTCTTGCTGACTTCAGGAGTGAAGCTGCAGACCTTCTCAGTGAGTGTTAAAGCTCATAAAGGCGGCACGTCCAGAGTTGTTCATTCCTCCCGGTGGGTTCGTGTTCTTGCTGGCTTCAGGTGTGAAGTTGCAGACCTTCGCAATGAGTGTTACAGCTCACAAAGGTAGTGCAGATCCAAAGAGTGAGCAGCAGCATGATTTATTGCAAAGAGCGAAAGAACAAAGCTCCACAGTGTGGAAGGGGACCCAAGTGGGTTGCTGCTGCTGGCTCGGGTGGCCAGCTTTTATTTGCTTATTTGGCCCCGCCCATGTCCTGCTGATTGGTCCATTTTACAGAGCGCTGATTGGCCCATCTTACAGAGCACTGATTGGTCCATTTTACAGAGTGCTGATTGGTCCTTTTTTACAGAGTGCTGATTGGTGCGTTTACAAACTTTTAGCTAGATACAGAGTGCTGATTGGTGCGTTTTTACAGAGTGCTCATTGGTGCATTTACAAACCTTTAGCTAGACACAGAGTGCTGATTGGTGTGTTTACAATCCTTTAGCTAGACAGAAAAGTTCTCCAAGTCCCCACCCAACCCGGAAGCCCAGCTGGCTTCACCTCTCAATTTAATTGACTGTTATAATGTGTTATTGTACAAATATTGATATATACCTAATATGAAAAAGGCCCATAGAGTGTGTTTGTCTTCAAGATTTAAAATAATTAGTCATATAAATTAAACACTGGAAATTCAATTTGTAGCTTTTAATGAAGGCCACATAATCAAACTTTGATACTAGATGATGGCTATTATTTTTTCCTAGTGTGAAACACATGGAAAAATTAATAGGATACATAGGATATCCTATTGGACTGATAGAATAATTACTAAAGGGCCTAAATGCTTATATAAATGTGTACTTATGTGAGTGACTTAAAACTTAGGATAAATGTATTTGACTTGCAAAGAACACTCAAATAAAAATTTAGATTATCAGACTTTAGAGTTAAACTACTCCTTAGGTTTGCGTTGCATAAGGCTTTAAAAGGGACTAACAAATAACACTTACATAGTTAAGAACTTGAAAATGTAAACCATAAACACATCACAACAATTTGTAAAAATAATGTAAGACTAACAAAAAGTTGAAGTATTGCTAATCAAGAATCTGATTCAACTATTCACCATTGGCATAATATAGTCAAAGGTTACTTATTACCCCAAGGCAAATAAAGTACTTAAAAAATATAATTATGTTATTCTGCAGTAATTCTAAAAATTGTTTAGCCATGAACTTTGTTTTGCTATGGACTTCCTGGATATTTAGACAGCTGCAACTTGCCCAGAGAAGGGTAGAACCAGCAATAGAAAAAATTAGAAAATAGTAATGTTACTATTTTATAGTAATGCATGGAAGAGATTGTAAGAACAAATACAAATTGAAAATAAGAGGCTTAATCCTCCCTTTTGAAAATAGGAAAGAGACTCTCCCTCACCCCTCCCTTTTCTTAAAACATTACCTTTAGAAAATTCATAAGTTCTTTTTCTTTCTTTTAGAAATGTATATAAATCTTTTTTAAAACCAAAGAAGCCTCTCCACAGTCCAAAAATTTAGTAGTGATCACTTTGAAATACATTCATCAAGGAAGATAAGCACCCTTATTTTCCAGTTTCTATGAATGGGTAGAAACTTCTGTGAAAGTCTAGCTCTAAGTTTTGAAACTACCTCCTGTGATGAAGATATGAGAATATTATTTTTCTTTTAGAAAAAGCTTATTAGCTAACACAGACGGTCACCTCAGCCATGTAGTGGAGTGAATTTAGGATGAACTACGTCTGATTAATGTTGTCAAGTCCTCTTACCTGTGGACTAGTTTTTGTTTATCCTGAGAATATGTATGCAATGGTTGTATCTGCTTGGCTATGTAAAAGGAGAAATCTATATCTTTGCAATTTCTTAACAAATTGCCTGTGACATCATTCAGATTCTAGCTTAATGGTTATTCAATAGCAAAATTGCTTTCTTTCTATTCTACCTTTATGTGATGTTTTCTGGGTTGGAAGGAGATTTTGTTTTTAATATATTGTCCCAAACCTTCAAATATTTGGACATTAAATAAGTCATTTCTAAACAATCCATGAGTGAAAGATTAAATTACCAGGGAAATTAAAAAGGAATCCAATTTAATAATAAAATGTTGCATAATAAAGTTTGTAACATACAGCTAAAATAGTGCTTAGAGTGAAATTTATACTTTAAATGCCTGTATCCTAACAGAAAAAAGTTTGAAGTTAATAATCTAAGTTGCCACCTTAAGAATCCAAAAAAGATTTTTTTAAAAAAAAGAGTTAACTGGAGAGTGAGAGGAAGGAAAGAAGTAATGAAATGCAAAACAAAGAGGGAGAAAGAAAATCAATGAATTTGAAAACAGAATGCTAGCTAAAAATAATAAAGCTTAAAATCAGTTATTTGTAAATATGTAAACACCTGTCAAGACTGCTCAAGGTATAAGAGAGAAAAAGCAAATTATTAACATAGGAATAAAAAGGAGATAGCATCAAAAATCCTGTAAACATAAAAGAAGATAAAGAAACATAAAGAGATCTTGCCAATGAATTTGACAACTTATATGAAATGGAGAAATTCTTTAAAAATCACACCTCTCAAAACTTACATAAAATAAAATAGAAAAATTAGAATTGTTCTCTATTTTGAAATTTCAATTTGTTATCAAAAATTATCTTACAAAGAAAACTCTAGTTTCAAGTGGACTGATGAGTGAATCTTATCAAAATTTAAGACAGGATAAAACCAATATTAAACACATTTCAGGATGGGCACAGTGGCTCACGCCTGCAATCGCAGCATTTTAGGAGGTTGAGGCAGATGGATCAACTGAAGTCAGGAGCTCAAAACCAGCCTGGCCAACATGGCACAACCCCGTCTGTACTAAAAATACAAAAATTAGCAGGGTGTGGTTTCAGGCACCTGTAATCCCAGCTACTTGGGAGGCTGAGGAAGGAGAATCACTTGAATCCAGGAGGTGGAGGTTACAGTGAGCCAAGTTTGTGCCATTGTACTCCAGCCTGGGCAACAGAGTGAGACTCTGTCAAGAAGGAAAGAAAGAAAGAGACAGAGAGAGAGAGAGAGAGAATAAACCTGCTTTTCAGAAAATAGAGGAGGCCTGTATGACCCTGGCATCAAAAATGTTAGTCATTAAAAGAAAAATAAATTACAAATATCCCTTGAGAAAAAATCTTTAACAATAGATGAGATTAAGCACAGGGAAGAATTTCAGAACTTGAAGACATGTCCTTTAAAATAATTCAGTCAGATAAAAATTAAGAAATAAAAATTTTACTGAGAATGATGTTTTCCAGTTTCATCCATGTCCCTGACGACTTAATGGGTGCAGCAAACCAACACGGCACATGGATACATATGTAACAAACCTGCACATTGTGCACATATACCCTAAAACCTAAAGTATAATAATAAAATTTTAAAAAAAGAAATAAAAATTAAAAAAAACAAACAAACCTACAAGATATTTGGGACTATAAAAAGTGACCAAAAGTATGAAGTATCAGTACTCCTATTGGTGAAGAGAGATTCAAAGCCTTAGAAAATCTATTTAACAAAAGAGTAGATGAAAATTTCCCAAGTTTAGCAAGAAATTTAGACATCAAGACACAGGAGGCTCAGCAATCTCCATGTAAATGCAATGCAAAAAGGAATTTGCCATCGTATATTATAATCAAACTGTCTAAAGAAAGAATTCTAATGTCAGCAAGAGGAAAGTATCTAATCACCTAAAGAGGAAACTCCCTCAGACTAACATAGGGCTTCTCAACAGAAACCTTGCAGGTCAGAACAGAATATAAAAAGTTCAACAAAACAAAAAAGTTGGTTCTTTGAAAAAATATACAAGTTGATAAACCACGAATTAGGCTAATACAAGAAAAAAAAAAAGAGATAAGACCCAAATAAGCCACCTCAGATATGAAAAAGGAAACATTACAACTGATACCTCAGAAATACAAAAGATCATCAGATATACTGTTAGGAATAAGTACATGTTCAAAAACTAGAAAACCTAGAGGAAACTGATAAATTATTGGAAACAAACAACCTCCCAAGATTGAACTATGAAGTAACAGAAAACCTGAACAGACTATAATGAGTAGTGAGATTGAATCAGTAATAATAATAATAACTCACAACAAAAAGAAGCCCTGAATGAATTCACAGCCAAATTCTTCAAAATATACAGAGAATAACTCATATCAGTCTTCCTGAAACTATTCCCAAAAATTGAAGGAGAGGGAGTTCTCCCTATCTCATTCTGAGTCCAGTATCACCCTGACACATAAAACCAGACAAATACACAACCAAAGAAGAAATCTACCGACCAATAGCCCTGATGAACAGAGACACAAATATTTTCAACAAAATACTAGCAAATAGTGTCCAAGAGCACATAAAAAAGATAAATCACCATGATCAAGTGGGTTTTTTACCCAAGGATAATTCAACATGCACAAATCAATAAATGTGATACATTGCATAAACAGAATTAAGGACAAAAACCATATGATCATCTCAATAGACAAAGAAAAGGCATTTGACAAATTTCAGCATCCTTTCATAATTAAAAAAAAAACTAGGCACAAAAGGAACATATTCAAAATAATAGAAGCCATTTATGACAAATGTCATACAGCCAACATCATACTGAATGGGGAAAAGTTGAAAGTACTTCCTTTAAGAACTGGAAAAGAATGGAGATGCCTACTTTCACCACTCGTATTCAACATATTACTGGAAGTTCTAGCCAGAGTAATCAGGCAAGAGTAGAAATATAAAACATCTAATCACAGAATTAGAAAAAAAATCCTAAACTTTATATGGAACAAAAAAAAGGGGGGCCCAAATAGTCAAAGTAATCCTCAGCAACTGGAAAAGAGGAAGCCAAATTATCCCTTTTTTGCTGATGACATAATTTTATATCTAGAACAACCTAAAGACTCCATCACAAAAACCTGTTAGATTAAATAAAAAAAACATAGTAAAGTTGCAGGATACAAAAATCAGTGTACAAAAATCAGTAGTGTTCCTATACATCAATAATGATCTAGCTGAAAAGAAGGGATTCACATTTATAATAGCTACAAAAAATATAATACCTAAAATATAGTTAACTATGGAGGTGGAAGATCTCTACAAAGAAAACTACAAAATGCTAATTAAAGAAACTGAAGGCAACACACACACGTACACACACACAACCCACAAAGATATTCTATGTTCATGGATTGGAAGAATCAGTATCATTAAAATGACAATACTGTCCAAAGCAATCTACAGATTCAATGCAATCCCTATCAAAATATCAACGTTATTTTTCACAGAATTAGAAAAAAAAATCCTTAAATTCATACGGAACATATAAAGACCCCAAATAGCCGAAGCACCTCTAAGCAAGGAGAACAAAGCTGAAGGTATTGCATTGTGTGGCTTCAAATTATACTACCAGGTTGTACTAATGAAAATAGCATGGTACTGGTACAAAAATGGAAACATAGATCAATGGAAAGAATAAAGAACCCAGAAATGATGTAATGCCACATATTTACAGTTAACTGATTTTTGAAAAAGCTGACAAGAACATACATTAGGGAAAGTAAATCCTTTTTAATAAATGGTGCTGGGAAAATTGAATTGCGATATGCAGAAAAATAGTACTTTTACCTTTATCTTTTACCATATACAAAAATCGATTCAAGGTGGATTAAAGACTTAAACGTAAGACCCCAAACTATAAAAATACTAGAAGAAAACCAATGAAAAACTCTTCTGGACATACATCTAGGCAAATAATTTATAACTAAAACCTCAAAAGCACAGGCAACAAAAAAAAAAATAGACAAATGAGACTTAATTAAATTAAAAAGCTTCTGCACAGCAAGAGAAATAATCAAGAAAGTAACAGACAACTGCAGAATGGAAGAAAAAATGGCACACTGTGCACCCAACAGTAGGCTAATATCCAGAATATACAAGGAACTCAAATAACAACAACAACAAAAACTCCAAATATTCCCATTAAAAAGTGGGCAAAGGACATGAACAGACATTTTTCAAAAGAAGACATACAAATGGCCAACAGGTATATGAAAAAATGTTCAACAATGCTAATCATCAAAAAATGCAAATTAAAACCACAATGACATATCATCTTACCCTAATCAGAATGGCTATCATTAAAAAGACAAAAACAACAGATGTTGTTAAAATGTGGTGAAAAGGGAATGCTTATACACTATTGGTGGAAATGTAAATTATTAACAATTGTATAGAAAATAGTATGGAGATTTCTCAAAGAACTAAAAATAGAACTACCATTCAATGTGGCAATCCCACTGCTGGGTACCTACCCAAAGGAAAAGAAATTAATGTAAAAAAATGCATGAACTTGTAGGATTACCATAGCACTATTCAAAATAACAAAGATAAGGAATCGACCTAAGTATCCATCAACAGATGATTGGATAAAGAAAATGTAGTCTATATACACAATGGAATACTATTCAGCTATAAAAAAGAATGAAATCATGTTTTTTGCAGCAACATGGATAAAATTAGAAGTAACTACGTTAAGCGACTCTAGCCAGACACTGCATGTTCTCAGACTTATCATGGGTGGTAAAACATGTACATATGGGCATATAGAGAGGAATAATAGACAATGGAGACTCGGTAGGGTGAGAGAACGGGAGAGGAGGGGGTGTGGATGTTAAGAAGTGACTTCATGAGTACAATGGATGTTATTTAGGTGATGGATACCCTAAAAACTCTGATTTGACCACTATACAGTCTATGCATATAACAAAATTACACTTGCATCCCATATATTTGTATAAATAAAATAAAAGAATCCTTTTACCATCACAAAAATAATCCCAAGTTTTAAACAATAATTCGTTTATCTGGATGAATGAGGTAGGCCAGAACATTTAAACTTTCATTTAATAGTAAACACTCATCTATTAAAAACTGACTGTTGCAGAGAACCAGCCACATCTAAACTGAGCTAGACATAACAATTTTGAAGCTAATCTAGGCTCTAATCTTAGCTTAAAGATTCTTACTATGGAGAGTTTCAAAATTCCTAAGTTTAAGTCCCCTTTAGTTTGATTCATATACATTAATTCCAATTTTACAAATTTATTTCAGTATCTGATGTTGTAACAAGGAAGAATATATACACAAGTTGTGTGTGTGTGTGTGTGTGTGTGTGTATATCTTTATAGTAGCATGTATCTTTATAATAGAATGATTTATAATCCTTTGGGTATATCCCCAGTAATGGAATTGCTGAGTCAAATGGTATTTCTAGTTCTAGACCCTTGAGGAATCACCACACTGTCTTCCACAATGGTTTAACTAATTTACACTCCAACAGTGTAAAAGCATTCTTATTTCTCCACATCCTCTCCAGCATCTGATGTTTCCTGACTTTTTAATGATCAACTTTCTGACTGGTGTAAGATGGTATCTCACTGCAGTTTTGAATTGCATTTCTCTAATGATCAGTGATGATGAGCTTTTTTAAATATGTTTGTTGGCTGCATAAATGTCTTCTTTTGAAGAGTGACTGCTCATATCTTTTGCCTAATTTTGATGGGGTTGTTTGTTTTTTTTCTTGTAAATTTGTTTAAGTTCTTTGTAGATTCTAGATATTAGCCCTTTGTCAGATGGATAGATTGCAAAAATTTTCTCCCATTCTGTAGATTGCCTGTTTACTCTGATGATAGTTCCTTTGCTGTGCATAAGCCCTTTAGTTTAATTAGATCCCATTTGTCAATTTTGGCTTTTGATGCAATTGTTTTTGGTATTTTAGTCATGAAGTCTTTGCCCAATCCAATGTCCTGAGTGGTATTGCCTTGGTTTTCTTCTAGGGTTTCTATGATTTTAGGTTTTACATTTAAAGCTTTAATCAATCATGAGTTAATTTTTGTATAATGTGTAAGGAAGGAGTCCAGTTTGAGTTTTCTGCATATGGCTAGCCAGTTTTCCCAACACTATTTATTAAACTGGGAATCCTTTCCCTATTTCTTGTTTTTGTCAGGTTTGTCAAAGATCAGATGGTTGTAGATGTGTGGTATTATTTCTGAGGCCTCTGTTCTGTCCCATTGGTCTATATCTCTGTTTTGGTACCAGTACCATACTGTTTTGGTTACTGTAGCCTTGTAATATAGTTTGAAGTCAGATAGCCTAATCCTCCAGCTTTGTTCTTTTTGCTCAGGGTTGTCTCTGCTATACAGGCTCTTTTTTGGTTCCATGTGAAATTTAAAGGAGTTTTTTAATTTTGTGAAGAAAGTCAATGGTACCTTGACGGGAATAGCATTTAATCTATAAATTACTTTGGGCAGTATGGCCATTTTCCCGATACTGATTCTTCCTATCCATGAGCATGGAATGTTTTTGCATTTGTTTGGGTCCTTTCTGATTTCCTTGAGCAGTGGTTTGTAGTTCTCCTTGAAGAGATCCTTCACATTCCTCGTAAGTTGTATTCCCAGGCATTTTATTCTTTTTGTATCAATTGTGAATGGGAGTTTGCACATGATTTGGCTGTTTCTCTCTATTGGTATATAGGAATGCTTGTGATTTTCACACATTGATTCTGTATTTTGAGACTTTTCTGAAGTTGCTTATCAGCTTAAGGAGTTTTTGGGCTGAGACAATGGGGTTTTCTAAATATACAATTATGTCATCTGCAAACAGAGATAATTTGACTTCCTCTCTTCCTATTTGAATATGCTTTATTTCTTTCTCTTGCCCAATTGCCCTGGCCAGGATTTCCAATACTATGTTGAATAGGAGTGGTGAGAGAGGGCATCTTTGTCTTCTGCAGGTTTTCAAAGAGAATGCTTTTAGCTTTTTCCCATTCAGTATGATATTGGCTGTGGGTTTGTCATAAATGGCACTTATTATATTGAGATACATTCCATCAATACCTAGTTTATTGAGTGTTTTTTAGCATAAAGGGTGTTCAATTTTGTCAAAGGTCTTTTCTGCATCTATTGAGATAATCATGTGATTTTTGTCGTTGGTTCTGTTTATGTGACGAATTACATTTATTGATTTGCATATGTTGAACCAGCCTTGCATCCCAGGGATGAAGCCAACTCAATTGTGGTGGATAAGTCTTTTGATGTGCTGCTGGAATCAGATTTCCAGTATTTTATTGAAGATTTTCGCATCAATGTTCATCAGGGATATTGGCCTGAAATTTTCTTTTATTGTGTGTCTGTCAGGTTTTGGTATCAGGATGATGCTGACCTTATAAAATGAGTTAGGGAGGAGTCCCTCTTTTTCTATTGTTTAAAATAGTTTTAGAAGGAATGGTACCAGCTCCTGTTTGTACCTCTGGTAGAATTTGGCTGTGAACCCATCTGGTCCTGGTCTTCTGCTAGCTTTTGAATTTGTTTGCTTTTGCTTCTCTAGTTCTTTTAATTGTGATGTTAGGGTGTCGATTTTAGATCTTTCCCACTTTCTCCTGTGGGCATTTAGTGCTATAAATTTCCCTCTACACACTGCTTTAAATGTGTCGCAGAGATTCTGGTACATTGTGTCTTTGTTCTCATTGGTTTCAGATAACTTATCTTAATTTCATTATTTATGAAGTAGTTATTCAGGAGCAGGTTGTTCACCTTCCATGTAGTTGTGTGGTTTTGAGTGAGTTTCCTAATCCTGAGTTCTAATTTAATTGCACTGTGATCTAAGAGACTATTTGTCATGATTTTCATTCTTTTGCATTTGCTGAGGAGGGTTTTACTTCCAATTATGTGGTCTATTTTAGAATAAGTCCTATATGGTACTGAGAAGAATGTATGTTCTGTTGATTTGGGGTGGAGAGTTCTGTAGATATCTATTAGGTCCACTAGGTCCAGAGCTGAGTTAAAGTCCTGGATATCCTTGTTAATCTTCTGTCTCACTGATCTGTCTAGTATTGCCAGTGGGGTGTTAAAGTCTCCCACTATTATTGTGTGGGAGTCTAAGTCTCTTTATAGGTCTCTAAGAACTTGCTTTATGAATCTGGGTGTTTCTGTATTTGATGCATATATATTTAGGATAGTTAGTTCTTCTTGTTGCATTGATCCCTTTACCATTATGTAATGGCCTTCTTTGTCTTTTTTTATCTTTGTTGGTTTAAAGTCTGTTTTACAACAGACTAGGATTGCAACCCCTCCTTTTTTGTGCTTTCCATTTGCTTGGTAAATCTTCCTCCATCCCTTTATTTTGAGCCTATGTGTGTCTTCTCACATGAGATGGGTCTCCTGAATACAGAACACTGATGGGTCTTGACTCTTTAACCTATTTGCCAGTCTGTGTCTTTTAATTGGGGCATTTAGCCCATTTACATTTAAGGTTAATGTTGTTATGTGTGAATTTGATCCTGTTATTATGATGCTAGCTTGTTATTTTGCCTGTTAGTTGATGCAATTTCTTCACAGTGTCGATGGTCTTTACATTTTGGTATGTTTTTGCAGTGGCTGGTACCAGCTTTTCCTTTTTATATTTGGTGCTTTTTCAGGAGCTCTTGTAAGACAGGCCTGGTGGTGACAAAATCCCTCAGCATTTGCTTGTCTGTAAAAGATTTTATTTCTCCTTCACCTATGAAGCATAATTTGGCTGGATACAAAATTCTGGGTTGGAGATTCTTTTCTTTAAGACTGTTGAATATTGGCCTCCACTCTCTTCTGGCTTATAGGGTTTCTGCAGAGAGATCCACTGTTAGTCTGATGGGCTTCCCTTTGTGGATAACCTAACCTTTCTCCCTGGCTGCCCTTAACATTTTTTCTTTCATTTCAACCTTGGTGAACCTGACAATTATGTGTCTTGGGGCTGCTCTTCTCAAGGAGTATCTTTGTGGTTTTTCTCTGTATTTCCTGAATTTGAATGTTGGCCTGTCTTGCTAGGTTGGGGAAGTTCTCCTGGATAATACTGTGAAGTGTGTTTTCCAACTTGGTTCCATTTTCCCCATCACTTTCAGGTACACCAATCAAATGTAGGTTTGGTCTTTTCACACAGTCTTATATTTCTTGGAGGGTTTATTCATTCCTTTTCATTCTTTTTTCTCTAATCTTGTCTTCATGGTTTATTTTATTAAGTTGATCTTCAATCTCCGATATCCTTTCTTCTGCTTGATCAATTCGGCAATTGATACTTATGTATGCTTCATCAAGTTCTCGTGCTGTGTTTTTCAGCTCCAGCAGGTCATTTATTTTCTTCTCTAAACTGTTTATTCCAGTTAGCAATTCCTGTAACCTTTTATCAAGGTTCTTAGCTTCTTTGCATTGGGTTAGAACATAATCCTTTAGCTCAGAGGAGTTTGTTATTACCCACCTTCTGAAGCCTACTTCTGTCAACCCATCAAACTCATTCTCCATCCAATTTTGTTTCCTTGCTGGCAAGGAGTTGTGATCCTTTGGAGGAGAAGAGGCATTCTGGTTTTTGGAATTTTCAGCCTTTTTGCACTGTTTTTTTCTCATCTCCACGGATTTATCTACCTTTGGTCTTTGCTGTTCGTGAACTTCGGATGGAGTTTTTGTGTGGTCATCCTTTTTGTTGATGTTGATGCTATTGCTTTCTGTTAGTTTTCTTTCTAACAGTCAGGGCCCTCTTCTGCAGGTCTGCTGGAGTTTGCTGGAGGTCCATTCCAGACCCTGTTTGCCTGGGTATCACCAGCGGAGGCTGCAGAAGAGCAAAGATTGCTGCCTCCTCCTTCCTCTGGAAGCTTCGTCCCAGAGGGGCACCCACCAGATGCCAGCCGGTGCTCTTCTGTATGAGGCATCTGTCAACCCCTGCTGCAAGGTGTCTCCCCATCAGGAGGCACAGGGTTCCATGACCCACTTCAGAAGGCAGTCTGTCCCTTAGCAGAGCTCAAGCACTGTGCTGGGAGATCTGCTGCTCTCTTCAGAGCCAGCAGACAGGAACGTTTAAGTGTGCTGAAGCTGCGTCCACAACTGCCCCTTTCCCCAGGTGCTCTGTCCCAGGGAGATGAGAGTTGTATATATAAGCCCCTGACTGAGGCTGCTGCCTTTCTTTCAGAGATGCCCTGCCCGGAGAGGAGGAATCTAGAGAGGCATTCTGGCTACTATGGCTTTGTGGCACTGCGGTTGGCTCCGCCCAGTCCAAATTTCCTGTTAGCTTTGTTTATACTGTGAGGGGAAGGCCAGCTACTCAAAACTCAGTAATGGCAGACACCCCTCCCACACCAAGCTCGAGCCTCCCAGGTCAACTTCAGACTGCTGTGCTGGCAGTGAGAATTTCAAGCCAGTGGATCTTAGCTTGCTGGGCTCCATGGGGGTGGGATCCACTGAGCAAGACCACTTGGCTCCCTGGCCTCAGCCCCCTTTCCAGGGGAGTGAATGGTTGTGTCTGGCTGGCATTACAGGTGCCCTGGGGTACAAAAAAAACTCCTGGAGCTAGTTTGGTATCTGCCCTACTCCACCCAGTTTTGTGCTTGAAACCCAGGGCCCTTGTGGTATAAGCACCTGAAGGAATCTCCTGGTCTGTGGGTTGTGAAGACCATGGTAAAAGCGTAATATCCGGGCCATATAGCACTGTCCCTCATAGCACGGTCCCTCAAGGCTTCCCTTGGCTAGGGAAGGGAGTTCCCCAACCCCTTTTGCCTCCTGGGTGAGGTGACACCTACCCTGTTTCTGCTCTCCTTCTGTGGGCTGCACCCACTGTCTAACCAGTCACAATGACGGTTAGACCGTGTTCAAACCAGGTACGTCGGTTTGAAATGCAGAGATCACCCACCTTCTGCATTGGTCTCTCTGGGAGCTGCAGACCACAGCTCTTCCTATTCGGCCATCTTGCCCAGGAACAAGGAAGAAAATATGTTAATTGGGCAAGAAAGGCACTCAAAAAATAATATAAATAAAAGGAAAATGAAATGGTTAATAATAGTCTATTCTAAATATTCATCATTTCTCCCATAAATTTATAAAGCTTTTATTCTACTCTCCTTCTGGGGGAAAAATTGTTACGATACTTGGAAAAGCAATTATGTTTTCCAAAATATTCTCTAGAGAGTGAGTAGCTTGCTCTTGGTCACAGAAGTGTGGAGCTGTGGTTAATTTTCCAGGAGTGATGATGACACATCACTGCACTAGATTATGCTGGCCTGGCAGTCTCGGTTAAAGTAATTCACTGTGTGTCATTTCCATTCAGAAGAGTGACAGCGTTTCCTTTCTCTCAGCCAAAAGCCTTCTCAGGAGGGATCTACTTCTGACCTGCCAAAGGTTTCACAGCTTCAGGCACTCCCCAGGGAATTGTCTAATGAACTCATTGTGACAACTCATATTTAATGGTGACATAGTCATCGATACAGAGTTGTGTTACAAGTCATATGCTTGTTGGGTGGAGGTAAGGCAAACACACCTCTGTCGTTCAACATAACCTTAAATTTGGGTAACCAACTTTTCATGCCTGCATATGTGACAGATTTTCAGCATTAATTCCAGGAAGGAGATATATGGGCAATTTGGAGATCAGACCAGTTAATAATTTTCTCAGGGGTGCTAGTTATGTCTTTCCCAACAAGAGGAGCAGTTAACATTTATTGAGGGCCTAGGCCTATTGCTAAGTGCTTAACATAAATGATCTCATCAATTTCTCCCTTTAAATGAAACGAATACCCAAGAACTTTAAAGTTGTCCAAGGTCACAGAGCTAACAGCTATTGGAAGCCAGGAATAAAACCCAGGGCTATTTGATGTCCAAACTTTCTAACACCAACTATTATTCTTTCCTTCCTTTAAATTACATAAAATAATAAAACTCCATAAATTAAACCACCAATAGAACAAAAACAAAACAAAACAATAAAACCCACTACGTTTAAAGAAAAAGTTTGTCAAGAGTCTATTTAGAAATTTTTACTGTCTTTATGCAAGTTCAGAAGAGCCTAATCTTTGTTAACTACAAAAATAACAGCAAACAGAGGGCACACATATTCACAGACTAACATGCATCTCTTCAAAATGGAAATGCTGCAGTAAAAACCATAAATGTGAAAATAGCTCAAAGTTAAACACAGAAAACATTGCACTATAAAAACTAAAAGGAAAGGACAGCCTCTGAGGATCTGTTGACAATGCTGTCGAAGCATTAAAGATATGTAACTACAGTGTGCAGACTAGATCCAGTATTCCAGTGGTAAAGTTGTTTTTTAAAATCTATAAATTCATGTACCACTGTGATATCAACCATCAAAGGAAATGAGCAAATCACAAGCAAAGAATATTTTCAAGACAGTCTAACAATATTAACAATTTGACTTTCTGCCAGACTAGCAGAAAAATATAGTTATTTTTTCAAACACTGAACAAAATGTTAAAAATTCAGTTAATCAATGAGTTTTCAGTCTACATGACACCCAGTAGACTGATATATTAGTTAAAATAAAAAGATAAAGAAAGAGGAGAGATTGTGTTTTGTTTGTGAGTGTGCTTGCATAAAGGCATGCTGCAAAGCAATGAACAAAAAGATAAATGTGAAGAAAGTATGCTTATAATAAATAAGTATGAAGATACTGAGTCTTAGGAGATAATTTGTATTCTAAATTTTAGTAACTTACCAAGGCCGAGTGCTCTAAGTCTCTTGGGGTTTATTTCCATCAATTCTCATTGGTGAAGTTCTGCCTGAAGTGTTACTAAACCTAGTCTTGATTAAGAATTGTTTACAGTTTTTAACCTCAAAGTGGTTTGAATAACCATGAGTAACCTTAAGTAACCAGGAGTATACTAGAGGATATTAGATACTAGACAAAGGTGTATGAGGTCTGTCAAAGCAAAAATTCCACTGCACATAGCTAAATAGGTAGAAAGATTTTATTCAAGGCAATTACAATAGAGGAAAGAAACAAACTAAAGTTTGAACACAGTTCCACTGAAACAGGTATCAGAAGGACATTTAATTATTGGGATGAGAGGGAGAACACAGGCCATCTGCATATGCTAGTTAGCTTTACCCAAAGGAAAAGTAAACTTGTTTGTATCTTCATAAAAAGAGGTAGTTTTACAACTTAGAGCAAGTACCCTCAGAAGCTAAGCTCCTACAGTCTCACAGAAACTGGGAGATAGATAACACTGACAAGTGACTATTAAAAAGATTTATGTAAGTAAATTCATGTCATGGGGATTTGCTGTACAGATTATTTCGTCACCCAGGTATTGAGCCCAGTATTACCCATTAGTTATTTTTCCTGATTTACATACATATCAAAGGGGCAGAGAAAGAATTTGCAATTAAAAGTTTACTAAAGTAAATGCTCTAAGAAAATGGAAGTCAGGGCCTTAAGTTGGGAAGAAGACAGCCTAAACTTTAGCCAGGCTAAGGGAAATGCTTACACTGTCTTGGTAAGTCCTAGAGCTAGGGACTCTGGCATAAAATGTAAGACCTAAGAAGATAAATTTGTATCATTGGTCTTTGACCAGGGAGACACCTTAACAAACCCAAGTACTTTCCAAGAATAACCCCTTAAGTCTCTAAGAAGGTAATGATGATATATTGTGGACAACTGTGACTCAAAGTTTCCTGAGTATGTTTTGAATTTGGGGTTTGGCCAACAACTAAGAAATGCATTTTTCAAGAAGTGGCCAGTTACCAACGGCAGTATGTGTGCTTCGGTTCTACCTTTAACTTTATTTTCTGATCCTTACCCTACTTTTGCAAGCCAGTTCCCCCATTCTTCATTATTAGTGCTCTAGCTTTGGCATTTGCATTTTTGCATTTGGATCTCTTGACCTGGGATATGACTAATTACAGAGCACTTCCTTTCTTCCTTTCCTTTCCCCACCCCCACAATAAACCATATGACTTAGTGAATTATCTCTAAGGTTTGGCCATTACACCAAGGCTACAATCAGTGCCAATGATCTCCATAGAAATATGAAATTAGAAATTAGTTTTCTCGGTTGACGGACAAGTAAAGTTGGTAAACAGAAGGCTAAGCAATTTGGGCTGACACTGTCAAATGCATTATGGCCATGGCTATGGCTAGTTGTCCCAGAAATTAAAACATCAATTTTGAATTGATAGCATTAATGCCAACTGAGAGAAAAAATAAAAAGCTTTTAGCAATGCATTGAGGTTCTATTGATGTCAAAATGCATAGATACTACCTGGAATGTTGATGTAATTGTAATAACATTACAAAATAAGCATATTTTCAAACTGAAATAGTTTTAGTTAAATGACTAAAGTTGATGGCAAATGCACAGCCTCATTATCCCCCTTACCATGTTTCCCTATTTTCACTCTACCTTCATTTGTGTCATCTAGTGTCAGAGACCATAATTTCATTCCACATATTTGAGGTAAATACCAAAATCTTTTCTGTCATACTGCTCCAATTTATTTACTCCTTAGTGACTTGTTCCAGTCTCTTTCCTTTTCATCTACCAATATATTCAGGATCCTTTTATCTTTAAAACCTTAACTTAAGGTTATTACCTACCCTGTTACCTACCCACAAACTAATATCCGGTTTATTTTCTTCATTTCACAACGAAAATTCTTAAAATGTATACCACCCTCACCACCCCACCCCTAACCTTTTTCCCACCCTGCACACTCTTTAATCTGCTATGTTAGAAATTTGCTCCCATTCCTCTACCAAACTGGTTTTTGTAGAGATCACCAGTGACTTCCTGATCTTAAAATGCAATGAGATTTTCTTTTATCTTGTTGAGCTCTCTCACTTGGCATATCAGCCACCTCCTTCCTGATAAAAACACCGGGGGGCCTGTCATCCGGTGGGGGGAAGGGGGAGGGATAGCATTAGGAGATATGCCTAATGTAAATGACGAGTTAATGGGTGCAGCACACCAACATGGCACATGTATACATACGTAACAAACCTGCACATTGTGCACATGTACCCTAGAACTTAAAGTATAATCTTTTAAAAATCAAAAAACAAAAACAACAACAAAAAACTTCTATTAAAACAAAACATTTTCTTATGTAGAGTTTTATCACTTTGCAGTATTTAATTTCATCCTATTTTTAATAGCAAGCTTACAAAAACACAGGATTAATATGTGTGCCTGTTGATCGTTGAACCAGTGCTCTTGTCACAATTCCATGCTGTTGAGATAGTATGGTTCAGTACATAGGACCTGAGCTTTGTAATTAGACCCAATTTCTTATTCTAATATCCAATTTTACCTTAAATTCTCTGCCTTTCAGTTTCCTTATGTGTGGAATGTGAGTGGCTTTGCTCACATTCCGAGATTATTGTTGACATTACAATATGACATAAGTAAAGCCCCTAGCTAAATTATTTAATATATGGCACGTAGTAGGCATGGCTACTTCCATCCCCAAACATTTGCTACATATTCAACAACTTAGTAAGTAGTAATTGGGTGTCTGAATCCACAGAGAAAAATCAGAGATGAAGTAGAAATAGAGCGTTTAGAAGTTTACACTCTGTCAACTCCTTCCTCTTCTCTTCACTTTCGTGCCACTACACCACCCATATTCTCTCCCACTGTTTAGTTAGTTCATTCCATTTATACTTTTCTCTTTTTTTCCTCCTTCTTATATTCATCCATAGCCCAGAGTCAGTTCTCAGATATCTGTTATTCTTTAAGCAATCTCTCCAACAGGGGTGCAAAACTTTTCATGCTCCAGCTGTAATTACAGCTTGGTACCCTTTCCTAAATTCCAATTTTATTGCACAAACTGCTTGCTGTAAATCTTTGTCAATCAAAACCAATCACCTTCACCTCTAACCAAATTTATCTTAAAAACTTGCTTATGTTTAAGGAGATTTGGGGCTGAGACGATGGGGTTTTCTAGATATACAATCATGTCATCTGCAAACAGGGACAATTTGACTTCCTCTTTTCCTACTTGAATGCCCTTTGTTTCCTTCTCCTGCCTGATTGCCCTGGCCAGAACTTCCAACACTACATTGAATAGGAGTGGTAAGAGAGGGCATCCCTGTCTTGTGCCAGTTTTCAAAGGGAATGCTTCCAGTTTTTGTCCATTCAGTATGATATTGGCTGTGGGTTTGTCATAGATAGCCCTTATTATTTTGAGGTATGTCCCATCAATACCTAATTTATTGAGAGTTTTTAGCATGAAGGTTGTCAAATTTTGTCAAAGGCCTTTTCTGCATCTATTGAGATAATCATGTGGTTTTTGTCTTTGGTTCTGTTTATATGCTGGATTACATTTATTGATTTGTGTATGTTGAACCAGCCTTGCATCCCAGGGATGAAGCCCACTTGAAAATCTCCTTAAGCTAATAAGCAACTTCAGCAAAGTCTCAGGATACAAAATCAATGGGCAAAAATCACAAGCATTCTTATACACCAATCACAGACAAACAGAGAGCCAAATCATGAGTGAACTCGCATTCACAATTGCTTCAAAGAGAATAAAATACCTAGGAATCCAACTTACAAGGGATGTGAAGGACCTCTTCAAGGAGAACTACAAACCACTGCTCAATGAAATAAAAGAGGAAACAACAAATGGAAGAACATTCCATGCTCATGGGTAGGAAAGAATCAATATCATGAAAATGACCATACTGCCCAAGGTAATTTATAGATTCAATGCCATCCCCATCAAGCTACCAATGACTTTCTTCACAGAATTGGAAAAAACTACTTTAAAGTTCATGTGGAACCAAAAAAGAGCCCACATCGCCAAGTCAATCCTAAGCCAAAAGAACAAAGCCAGAGGCATCACGCTACTTGACTTCAAACTATACTACAAGGCTACAGTAACCAAAACAGCATGGTACTGGTACCAAAACAGAGATATAAATCAACAGAACAGAACAGAGCCCTCAGAAATAATGCCACATATCTACAGCTATCTGATCTTTGACAAACCTGACAAAAACAAGAAAAGGGGAAACGATTCCCTATTTAATAAATGGTGCTGGGAAAACTGGCTAACGATATGTAGAAAACTGAAACTAGATCCCTTCCTTACACCTGATACAAAAATTAATTCAAGATGGATTAAAGACTTACATGTTAGACCTAAAACCATAAAAACCCTAGAAGAAAACCTAGGCAATACCATTCAGGACATAGGCATGGGCAAGGACTTCATGTCTAAAGCACCAAAAGCAATGGCAAGAAAAGCCAAAATTGACAAATGGGATCTAATTAAACTAAAGAGCTTCTGCACAGCAAAAGAAACTACCATCAGAGTGAACAGGCAACCTATAAAATGGGAGAAATTTTTCACAACCTACTCATTTGACAAAGGGCTAATATCCAGAATCTACAATGAACTCAAACAAATTTACAAGAAAAAAACAAACAACCCCATCAAAAAGTGGGCAAAGGATATGAACAGGCACTTCTCAAAAGAAGACATTTATGCAGCCAAAAAACACATGAAAAAATGCTCATCATCACTGGCCATCAGATAAATGCAAATCAAAACCACAATGAGATACCATCTCACACCAGTTAGAATGGCCATCATTAAAAAGTCAGGAAACAACAGGTGCTGGAGAGGATGTGGAGAAATAGGAACACTTTTACACTGTTGGTGGGACTGTAAACTACTTCAACCATTGTGGAAGTCAGTGTGGCGATTCCTCAGGGATCTAGAACTAGAAATACCATTTGACCCAGCCATCCCATTACTGGGTATATACCCAAAGGATTATAAATCACACTGCTATAAAGACACATGCACACGTATGTTTATTGCAGCACTATTCACAATAGCAAAGACTTGGAACCAACCCAAATGTCCAACAATGCTAGACTGGATTAAGAAAATGTGGCACATATACACCATGGAATACTATGCAGCCATAAAAAATGATGAGTTCATGTCCTTTGTAGGGACATGGATGAAACTGGAAACCATCATTCTCAGCAAACTATCGCAAGGACAAAAAACCAAACACCGCATGTTCTCACTCATAGGTGGGAATTGAACAATGAAAACACATGGACACAGGAAGGGGAACATCACACTCTGGGGACTGTTGTGGGGTGGGGGGACAAGGGAGGGATAGCATTAGGAGATATACCTAATGCTAAATGATGAGTTAATGGGTGCAGCACACCAAATTGTACATGTATATATATGTAACAAACCTGCACATTGTGCACATATACCCTAAAACTTAAAGTATAATAATAATAAAATTTTTTTAAAAACTTGCTTATGTTTATGTTTCTACCAGCCCTGATGCCCTAGAGAAATTTCAGACTCAGCATTTATCAGTCATCCTACCTTCTCATAAGTTTCTGTATCTTTTTATATTCCCTAATTTATTAGTGAGACCACCATCCACCCAACTTCTAAAGCCAAAACCATGTTGTTACTGCTCTACCTGTCCTTGACTTACATATTACTTTCTTAATATCAATTTCATCCATCCCCAAACCTTAATTCAGGTGTTCATTATCTTACACCTGAAATACCAAATAAACAAAAAGCAAAACAAAAAAACTCCCTAAAAGTCTTCTTGTCTTATACTCATTCTCCTAAACCTCTCTTGCTCCTGGTATGCACTCAGATGCACTCAATTCATGCCAAAAAAAAAAAAAAAAAAAAAAAAAAAACAAAAAAACATGTTTGCATATTTCACAGCAGTGTCCAGAAAAAAAAAAACTCATAATTAACTCTCCCTTGCCTCACAGATGGAGCAAGGCATTGAACATGTGTTTAAGAACACCCTTCATGAGCACTGTCCCTTCTCCAAAATAAACTTCAGGCAACCAGACTCCCTTGCCATTTGTTTCCAGCCTTACCCTGTGCAGGCAGTGCCACACATCCTGTGTATCTTTCATATCTCTGTGCCTTCACACACGCTATTCATCTGCTCAGCATGTTCTTCCTCACTGGTGTGCCTAGAAAAGTCCTATGATTCCTTCAAAATCCTGTTATCTAAATATTTCTGTAAATATTTAGCATATATGTAAATAAATAAAATATAAAAAATAAACATAAGTATTTACTAAATTGGATATCCTTGTTCAATGGCTCCTATTTTTTGAAGCACTCACTATGAGTTCGGTACTGTGAGCACTCACTAACCAGTTAGAGTCTCAGCAAAATCTGTTCAGATAGGAGCTGTTATTATTTCCATTTTCTAGATATGGAAACTTTGGCATGGAGAGGCCAAGTCACTCACTAAATATTGGTGGAGTTGAGATTTAAAACAAATCTACTTCATCCCAAAGTTATAACAAGCTATGCTGACCCCACACTATTTATTGCCTCCTTAATGAGGCCTTTCCTTTTCCTCCCTCCCATCATTGCCCAGTTCTAATCATTTATGATTTTCTCTTCTGGGGGCTTCTATACCTTGTCTGCACTCTCATTTTCTGTATTTTAATAAAAATAAAAGCTACAAACACACACACACATATATATGTATATATGTATGTATATATATATACATATATATATATTTGGCACTTTACAAAGTGCTTTTGTAGTATAATTTATTTAATCTTTGCCATAACCCTATGAGAAAGAGTTTTTCATCACCCTGATTTTGCTTATGGGGAAACTGAGGCATAGAGAAGTAATTTGTTCTGAGGGACACATAGTTATAATTCCACAAGCATTTTGAGAAGAAAGCTGTCTTTTCCACGATCTTTCCTTTATGATCTAGAAAGCACAAGTCTCTTGGAGAGGACTTCACAAATATTTACTAAATTGGCTTCCACTTTCATTCCTGGCCACTAACCCTTCCATGACATTTAGACAGTCTACAAATCTGGATTTGCTTTTGGTATTTGTTGCTCATTCCCCCAGCTGCCACCCTTGTCCATGTGCTCATCTCCATAGTATTGGTTACTGTAATCCAACTAAACAACAGTATTGGTCCCTGATACCTGTATTTTACATACCCACTCCTCAATCAAAAAATTATCAGGGCATTCTATTTCCTAAAGAATACAATTGAAACTCTAGAGCTTTGCTATCCCTAGTAAACTCCAAAATTCTCTCTATAACCTTTTTTATACTATAGAAAATAATCCATATATTAAACACTTACTCTGTACTCAGTACTCTTAAGCACATCACATACATTATCTAATTTAATACTTTAAAAGGCCACTTTATTTTATAATAAGGAAGCACAGACTCGAAGGAGCTTTTTGTATCAGCCAAAGTGGTTCTTGATCCCCCAAATTACCATATCTGTTTCTGGGCTGGAATGTCCTCCAATGACTTAAGATATCTCAGATCTAGAAACCTTTCAAGGATTATTTTCTAATTTCTTGCTTCTTGTGACCCATTCTTCAATTTTCCACAAACAAAAGATTAATGCCTGCTAAAGTTATTTTAACATTTGTTATTTGTTTATCACCTATCATATTACCATAGGAGATGTCCTTTATTGTTATTTTGCTTGTTTATTTATGTTTTGCTTCTGAAACTCAGGTTTAAGCCTCCTTGATGCAGGAATCTTGTATAAACATCATTTCATCCATATAACTTTTACAATGCCTTGTAAATATAATATTTATAATGACAAGACATCAGATATAGAGGTTGGTTCAAAGTTTTTATTCTCTGGTAATTACAACGTACATTGGGAATATGATGTAATTTAAATATTCACATCAGGAAAGAAATTGCAAATAGATGTAATTAATTCACAAGTCTCTCAGAGGAAAAGTAAATAAGGATGTTTGACAGAGAACAAAGTTTAGTGGAGATGGGTTGCCAATTTAAATAACTTATTTTTTTCTTTTTTTGATCTCACCCTGTTGTAATCCTACAGATATTTCTGATGAGTTTTTTATTCTCTGAAATTTTTAGACAATTTTTGAGATGTCAATTAGTACCAAAGTTTTCAGTGAATACAGGTCTGGTAAATAAACATGTTCATTATATTACATTTCAAATTTTCAATGAACAAAGTATTTTCTTTCTGTGTCCTTTCTTAGGTCATCATTTCGAGGGCAGGAGAGAGGAGTGAATTGTCTAATCTAACCTCAGCAATTTCCATCATCTGAGAAACAAGAAATAATAATCTTAACAAAATGTAAGTGAATTAGAAGATATGTTATTGAAACTATCAAAACTTTAAGTAGTTAAGTGATGTCAAGCCATATGAGCCTCATCTTATAACAGAAGATGAGGGCAGGATAAGAATAATCTTTCTTTTTTCTTAATTTTAAAATCAAGAAGAATGGGCCAATTATCATAAGAAACAAAAGGGGTTCTAGCATGGATAGATTAGAAAACACCTCCTCTGGAAAACTAAAATCTCTTTAAGAATTCAATCAAAAAGAAAAACTGAATTGTAAGTAACCATAAATTTGCATTTATGCTTTTGATTCAAGAAAAAAACTTGATCCATAAAAAATACTTCAATACTCCAAGTGATATAAAAGCAATCCACCTTTTTTTTAAGTAGCAATTTCTTTTCATATAATTGTAAAAATGTGTGCTGAATTAGCCTAACTATAAGGTGGACATTTAATTTTTTAAATTGAAATTAATAAATTTTAATCATTGACCAGAATACTTGCATTTGAAATATGACCTTTCAAAATTATGAAGCACTATCTAATGAAAACATTATATCATTAAAGAACAACACTTTGTATTTTCAACAAATAATATGAATCTTAGAATTTTAACCTGGGAAGAATGAATAAATAAAGTAGGTATGTAGTCAGGCCAAGTGAGGTGGCTCACGCCTGTAAGCCCACTACTTTGGGAGGCCGAGGCAAGAAGACTGCTTGAACCCAGAAGTTTAAGACCAGCCTCAGCAATATAGTCATACCCCATCTCCACAAAACCACATAAAAAATGTTTTTTCAAAAAATATTAGCCAAGCATGGCAGTGTGCACCTGCAATCCCAGTGACTTGGGAGGCTCAAGTGGGAGGATTGCTTGAGCCTGGTAGGCAGAGGCTGCAGTGAGCTGAGATCACTCTACTGCACTCCAGCCTGGGTGATAACGTGAGATTCTGTCAATAAAAGGAAGGGGAAGGGGGGGGAGGGGAGGGGAGGGGAAGGAGAGCAAGGGGAGGGGAGGGGAGGGGAAAGGAGGTGAGGGGAGGGAAGAGAAGGGGAAAGGAGGGGAGGGGAGGGAAGGAAAGGGAAGGGAAGGGAAGAGAAAAATGAAAGACAGAAAGAAAGAGAGAAAGAAAGAGAGAGAGAGAAAGAAAGAAAGAAAGAAAGAAAGAAAGAAAGAAAGAAAGAAAGAAAGAAAGGGAAAGTCACATAAGAGAAACTCCATATCAAACTTTGGTTGGCTAGTACTTTGTGCACTTTTCACAAATATGTGAGATATCCTATACAAACTTTTGTTATTTCAACTATTTTTTATCTGGTTTTTATAATGCTGATATACAAAAACAAGTAATTCTTTGAGATTTCTTGTTATTTTGGGGAATTTGAGTTGTTTTTTAATCTAAAGTAAATAAAATATGTGATATTGATTGGATTTGGGGGTAAGAAGGGAAACATATTTATTTGATGATATATAGCATATGGAAATGTGCTCTTCATTTGAAAAATTTATTGAAGCTTGTCAGTAGCTTACTTCCATTGTTTATAGCCTGCCTAACCTATTGGGAAAGGGGTTTGATGGCCAGTCTGAGCAGATAAAAATACACAAAAGTTCAGCATGAGTGGAGCTTACAGTTATAATTCAGTTCCAGCACACCACAATGTCCTTATGACATTGGGAGTAAAAATTTATTTTCCATAGTAGACTAGAAAAAAAAATTATCTTCATAAATTTCTAGAACATTTTAAAATTCCATCAACATGTTCATTTGCACTTTTTTGACCTTCTTTCTTTAGATACTGCTCCCTTAAGGGCTGACTGTTGGGCCTCCCAGCAAATTGTTCAATCTCCATACTTAACATTAAATTTTCAATATGTATTTCAGATAGCAAGTCAGTCAACTAAATGCTTTTTCAGGATGTTCATTTAAACAAATTAATAAGTTTCTGTCACAGTCTTTTAAGTCAGATATGATTTTCTTAACCCAAGTAATATTTTCTTAGCCTACATGAATGAAAAGAATAAATAGCAATATATTAAATAAAAACAGGATTGTTAATATTAAACAAGTTTGAATCTGCCTTTTAATTTTGACTTAGAAAAGAAATGTAGAAAACATTTCGTGAGCGTTTAGAATAATGTATGAGAAAATTGTTTGAAAAAAAAGAGGTTGTGTTTCTTAAACCTTTCAGCATCTTTTCTGCAGTTTAAAACACTGCTCACCTATAGTCTACTTTTGTCAAATCATAGAATATCTCTGAACCCATAATAACTTATCAAAACTTACAACTTAAAGTGTCACTTTCAAATTACTATTTAAATGGCACATAAAATGAATGAATTCAAAGAACAGCATAAAAAGATCATATTTCTTTTAGTGGAACCTCACTTTTCAGTCCTTGTTTTGCTATAGATTGTTGTCTTTAAACCAAGAAAAATTTGCCTGTACCATGACACATTGCACATCCTTTTGTCCTCAAAATGTCCCATAGAAATTTCAAGTAAAACTTTCATTAAACATTTAGCTCCATATAAGTAAATTATGAGTAACAGACACATTTTGAATTAGTGATCCTCTGGGAAATTATATAAATAAATTTTGGATGCAATTTATTTTCTTTCTTCTTGATAATCTCCATGAAAACTAACATTGAGTTTTCAAAGGTTTGTCACACACTTCATTATATTCAGCTTGATGGTAATTCTTCCTTATATCAAAATAATTCTGTTGAATTGCCTTTATAGTTAATGATACATACAATGGAATCTACATTCATATTTACTGTAGAAAAGTATAAATACAGTGACATTTATATTAACTTTAGACACACAGGTTCTTCAACCTGAAAATACTTTGAGAGTTTAGTAGCACTTTCATGGATATACCATCATGAGGGGGACTCTAAGCTGGAAGGATTTTAAACATTAATGATTTAATTTAAACAATGCCCAATCAACAAACTCTTTTATTAACTGTAAACACACCTGGACAATTTCGGTGCCATTTATAAATGGTTCAAGACTGAATGTAACCTATTTAAATCAGTTCCCTTTTGAGAAAAGTGTTCTGGCAATTTTAGAGCATAGCCATTATCTAATAGCTAGGCAGCAATTATTAGCAAGTTAAAATAGAGTAATGCTGAACCAGGAGCACAGCTGTGCCTATGCTTTGCATTGGGCACAGGGGTTAACAGAGACATGGATGCAGAACAAGAGTTGGGAAGAAAGGAAATCAAACTTCATCTACATGTTTTTGTTTCAAGATTTAATGGCATATATATGTTTACCTTTATGCTGAGGTATTTGCCATGTTGTTTTTAAGAATTATGTTAAAGAATAATTAATTTTAATGATTTTATTACAATATAAAAATATACATTTTTGCTAAATTTGGAACAGCAAAGTAAATTATAAAAAAGTGGACATTAAAGAAATATCATTCTATACACCTCCTTATACATATAAAGAGACAAAATAATTAAATATATAAGCCATAAAAATGTATAAGTAGTATCATGTTATACAGGCTATTAATTTTGTCTGAGTATCATAGAATAAAAATTTAAGAAAACTCTTAAACTTAAGAAAATACTTTAGATAGCATTAATAATAACTCTTTCTTGATCAGAGAGTTTTCTCCTAAAAGATATTTGTTAAGTTTGTATAAAACATGAATATATGGAATCTTTGTGTTAACACTATTCATCAGTTTTAGACAGTATCTGTTGGCCCTCTATTGAGAAAAAAAAATGAAGAAATGCATCCACCACTCAAATATCTTCTATTTTTGTTTTCACTGTACTTGGTCTCCAAATGTTCTTCCTACATTTTTTTTCTTAAATTTACTCCAATTACACTTTTACTCTCATGAGTGCATTGAAACTACTTTGTCAATAACCTTTGCATTGCTAAATTCCATAGTCAATTATTAGTTTTTATTTTACATGAACCATCAGCAGCATTTAATACAATTTATCCTTCCTTCCTCCTGGAAACACTTTCTTCACTTGGCTCTCAGGATACTAGATTTCAGCCATCTTTGTTTGTACCTTCACTTTGAAATTTTAGTATTGTAGAGCGCCAAGACTTAAGTCTTTGAATCTCTCCTATAATTTCATTCACTTCCACTTACATGGATTTAAAACCAAGTATGTGTTCAGAGCGCTCCAATAACTCATGCCCTGTGGTCTTGCCTGAAATTCCAACTCACATATCCAATTACATGTTGATATATAATAGACGCCTCTAATATAACATATGTTGTACCTATTAATGTTCTTATTAATTGACTTGCTTTGCTAAACCTGAATGCCTGAAGAGTTCTTTATCATTATGGTTCAATAACTTAAGAATATGTGTTGGAGGTAGAGCCAAGATGGTCGAACAGGAACAGCTCCAGTCTACAGCTCCCAGCGTGAGATGCAGAAGACGGGTGATTTCTGCATTTCCAACTGAGGTACCAGGTTCATCTTACTGGGGAGTGCTGGACAGTGGGTGCAGGACAGTGGGTGCAGCACACCATGAATGAGCTGAAGCAAGGCGAGGCATCGCCTCATCCGGGAAGCAAAAGGAATCATGGAATTCCCTTTCAAAGGCAAAGACAGGGGTCAAAGAAAGGGGTGACAGATGGCACCTGGAAAATCAGGTCACTCCCATCCTAATACTGTGCTTTTCCAATGGGCTTAACAAAGGGCACACCAGGAGATTATATCCTGCACCTGGCTCGGAGGGTCCTACACCCACAGAGCCTCACTCACTGCTAGCACAGCAGTCTAAGATCAAACTGCAAGGCAGCAGCAAGGCTGCGGGAGGGGCGCCCACCATTGCCCAAGCTTGAGTAGGTAAACAAAGCGGCTGGGAAGCTCTAACTTGGTGGAGCCCACCACCGCTCAAGGAGGCCTGCCTGCCTCTGTAGGCTCCACCTCTGGGGGCAGGGCACAGACAAACAAAATGCAACAGTAGCTGCTGCAGACTTAAATGTCCCCGTCTGACAGCTTTGAAGAGAGTAGTGTTTCTCCCATCACGCAGCTTGAGATCTGAGAATGGGCAGACTGCCTCCTCCAGTGGGTCCCTGACTCCCGAGTAGCCTAACTGGGAGGCACCCCCAAGTAGGGGCGGGCTGACACCTCACACAGCCGGGTACTCCTCTAAGACAAAACTTCCAGAGGAACGATCAGGCAGCAACATTTGTGGTTTACCAATATCCACTGTTCTGCAGTCTCCGCTGCTAATACCCAGGCAAACAGGGTCTGGAGTGGATCTCCAGCAAAATCCAACAGACCTGCAGCTGAGGGTCCTGACTGTTAGAAGGAAAACTAACAAACAGAAAGGACATCCACACCAAAAACCCATCTGTATGTCACCATCATCAAAGACCAAAGGTAGAAAAAACCACAAAGATGGGGAAAGAACAGAGCAGAAAAACCAAAAACACTAAAAATCAGAGCACCTCTCCTCCTCCAAAGGAATGCAGCTCCTCACCAGCAACAGAACAAAGCTGGAAGGAGAATGACTTTGAAGAGTTGACAGAAGAAGGCTTCAGAAGATTAAACTACTCCAAGCTAAAGGAGGAAGTTCGAACAAATGGCAAAGAAGTTAAAAACCTTGAAAAAAAAATTAGACAAATGGCTAACAAGAATAACCAAGGCAGAGAAGTCCTTAAAGGAGCTGATGGAGCTGAAAACCACGGCACGAGAACTACATGATGAATGCACAAGCCTCAGTAGCCAATGCAATCAACTGGAAGAAAGGGTATCAGAGATGGAAGATGAAATGAGTGAAATGAAGTGAGAAGTTTAGAGAAAAAAGAATAAAAAGAAATGAACAAAGCCTCCAAGAAATATGGGACTATGTGAAAAGACCAAATATACATCTGATTGGTGTACCTGAAAGTGACGGGGAGAATGGAACCAAGTTGGAAAACACTCTGCAGGATATTATCCAGGAGAACTTCCCCAATCTAGCAAGGAAGGCCAACATTCAAATTCTGGAAATACAGAGAACACCACAAAGATACTCCTCCAGAAGAGAAACTCCAAGACACGTAATTGTCAGACTCACCAAAGTTGAAACGAAGGAAAAAATGTTAACGGCAGTCAGAGAGAAAGGTCAGGTTACCCACAAAGGGAAGCCCATCAGACTAACAGCTGATCTCTTAGCAGAAACTCTACAAGCCAGAAGAGAGTGGGGGCCAATATTCAACATTCTTAAAGAAAAGAATTTTCAACCCAGAATTTCATATCCAGCCAAATTAAGGTTCATAAGTGAAGGAGAAATAAAATCCTTTACAGACAAGCAAATGCTGAGAGATTTTGTCACCACCAGGCCTGCCCTAAAAGAGCTCCTGAAGGAAGCACAAACATGGAAAGGAACAACCGGTACCAGCCACTGCAAAAACATGCCAAATTGTAAAGACCATCGAGGCTAGGAAGAAACCACATCAACTAATGAGCAAAATAACCAGCTAACATCATAATCACAGGATCAAATTCACAAATAACAATATTTACCTTAAATGTAAATGGGCTAAATGCTCCAATTAAAAGACACAGACTGGCAAGGTGGATAAGGAGTCAAGACCCATCACTATTCTGTATTCAGGACACCCATCTCACATGCAGAGACACACATAGGCTCAAAATAAAGGGATGGAGGAAGATCTACCAAGCAAATGGAAAACAAAAAAATGCAGGGGTTGCATCCTAGTCTTGGATAAAACAGACTTTAAACCAACAAAGATCAAAAGAGACAAAGAAGGCCATTACATAATGGTAAAGGGATCAATTCCACAAGAAGAGCTAACTATCCTAAATATATATGCACCCAACCCAGGAGCACCCAGATTCATAAAGCAAGTCCTGAGTGACCTACAAAGAGACTTAAACTCCCACACGATAATAATGGGAGACTTTAACACCGCACTGTCAATATTAGACAGATGAATGAGACAGAAAGTTAACAAGGATATCCAGGAATTGAACTCAGCTCTGCACCAAGCGGGCCTAATAGACATTTACAGAACTCTCCACCACAAATCAACAGAATATACATTCTTCTCAGCACCACACCACACCTATTCCAAAATTGACCACATAGTTGGAAGTAAAGCACTCTTCAGCAAATGTAAAAGAACAGAAATTATAACAAACTGTCTCTCAGACCACAGTGCAATCAAACTAGAACTCAGGATTAAGAAACTCACTCAAAACCCCTCAACTACATGGAAACTGAACAACTTGCTCCTGAACGACTACTGGGTATATAACAAAATGAAGGCAGAAATAAAGATGCTCTTTGAAACCAATGAGAACAAAGACACAACACATCAGAATCTCTGGGACACATTCAAAGCAGTGTGTAGAGGGAAATTTATAGCACTAAATGCCCACAAGAGAAAGCAGGAAAGATCTAAAATTGACACCCTAACATCACAATTAAAAGAACTAAAGAAGGAAGAGCAAACACATTCAAAAGCTAGCAGAAGGCAAGACATAACTAAAATCAGAGCAGAACTGAAGGATAGGATAAAGACACAAAAAACCCTTCAAAAAATCAACGAATCCAGGAGCTGGTTTTTTGAAAAGATCAACAAAATTGATAGACCACTAGCAAGACTAATAAAGAAGAAAAGAGAGAAGAATCAAATAGACACAATAACAAATGACAAAGGGGATATCACCACCGATCCCACAGAAATACAAACTACCATCAGAGAATAGTATAAACACCTCTACACAAATGAACTAGAAAATCTAGAAGAAATGGATAAATTCCTCGACACATACACCCTCCCAAGACTAAACCAGGAAGAAGTTGAATCTCTGAATAGACCAATAACAGGCTCTGAAATTGTGGCAATAATTAATAGCTTACCAACCAAAAAAAGTCCAGGACCAGATGTATTCACAGCCGAATTCTACCAGAGGTACAATGAGGAGCTGGTACCATTCCTTCTGAAACTATTTCAATCAGTAGAAAAAGAGGGAATCCTCCCTTAACTCATTTTATGAGGCAGCATCATCCTGATACCAAAGCCGGGCAGACGCACAACCAAAACAGACAATTTTAGACCAATGTCCATGATGAACATTGATGCAAAAATCCTCAATAAAATACTGGCAAACCGAATCCAGCAGCACATCAAAAAGCTTATCCACCATCATCAAGGGGGCTTCATCGCTGGGATGCAAGGCTGGTTCAACATATGCAAATCAATAAATGTAATCCAGCATATAAACAGAACCAAAGACAAAAACCACATGATTATCTCAATAGATGCAGAAAAGGCCTTTGACAAAATTCAACAACCTTCATGCTAAAAACTCTCAATAAATTAGGTATTGATGGGACGTATCTCAAAATAATAAGAGCTATCTATGACAAACCCACAGCCAATATCATACTGAATGGGCAAAAACTGGAAGCATTCCCTTTGAAAACTGGCACAAGACAGGGATGCCCTCCCTCACCACTCCTATTCAACATAGTGTTCAAAGTTCTGGCCAGGGCAATCAGGCAGGAGAAGGAAATAAAGGGCATTCAATTAGGAAAAGAGGAAGTCAAATTGTCCCTGTTTGCAGATGACATGATTGTATATCTAGAAAACCCCACTGTCTCAGCCCCAAATCTCCTTCAGCTGATAAGCAACTTCAGCAAAGTCTCAGGATACAAAATCAATGTACAAAAATCACAAGCATTCTTATACACCAATAACAGACAAACAGAGAGCCAAATCATGAGTGAACTCCCATTCACAATTGCTTCAAAGAGAATAAAATACCTAGGAATCCAACTTACAAGGGATGTGAAGGACCTCTTCAAGGAGAACTACAAACCACTGCTCAATGAAATAAAAGAGGATACAAACAAATGGAAGAACATTCCATGCTCATGGGTAGGAAGAATCAATATCATGAAAATGGCCATACTGCCCAAGGTAATTTATAGATTCAATGCCATCCCCATCAAGCTACCAATGACTTTCTTCACAGAATTGGAAAAAACTACTTTAAAGTTCATGTGGAACCAAAAAAGAGCCCGCATCGCCAAGTGAATCCTAAGCCAAAAGAACAAAGCCAGAGGCGTCACGCTACCTGACTTCAAACAATACTACAAGGCTACAGTAACCAAAACAGCATGGTACTGGTACCAAAACAGAGATATAGACCAATGGAACAGAACAGAGCCCTCAGAAATAATGCCACATATCTACAACCATCTGATCTTTGACAAACCTGACAAGAACAAGCAATGGGGAAACGATTCCCTATTTACTAAATGGTGCTGGGAAAACTGGCTAACCATATGTAGGAAGCTGAAACTGGATCCCTTCCTTACACCTTATACAAAAATTAATTCAAGATGGATTAAAGACTTACATGTTAGACCTAAAACCATAATAACCCTAGAAGAAAACCTAGGCAATACCATTCAGGACATAGGCATGGGCAAGGACTTCATGTCTAAAGCACCAAAAGCAATGGCAACAGAAGCCAAAATTGACAAATGGGATCTAATTAAACTAAAGAGCTTCTGCACAGCAAAAGAAACTACCATCAGAGTGAATAGGCAACCTACAAAATGGGAGAAAATTTTCACAACCTACTCATCTGACAAACGGCTGATATCCAGAATCTACAATGAACTCAAACAAATTTACAAGAAAAAAACAAACCACCCCATCAAAAAGTGGGCGAAGGACATGAACAGACACTTCTCAAAAGAAGACATTTATGCAGCCAAAAAACACATGAAAAAATGCTCATCATCACTGGCCATCAGAGAAATGCAAATCAAAACCATAATGAGATATCATCTCACACCAGTTAGAATGGTGATTATTAAAAAGTCAGGAAACAACAGGTGCTGGAGAGGATGTGGAGAAATAGGAACACTTTTACACTGTTGGTGGGACTGTAAACTATTTCAACCATTGTGGAAGTCAGTGTGGCGATTCCTCAGGGATCTCGAACTAGAAATACCATTTGACCCAGCCATCCCATTACTGGGTATATACCCAAAGGATTATAAATCATGCTGCTATAAAGACACATGCATACATATGTTTATTATGGCACTATTCACAATAGCAAAGACTTGGAAGCAACCCAAATGTCCAACAATGCTAGACTGGATTAAGAAAATGTGGCACATATACACCATGGAATACTATGCAGCCATAAAAAATGATGAGTTCATGTCCTTTGTAGAGACATGGATGAAGCTGGAAACCATCATTCTCAGCAAATTATCGCAAGGACAAAAAACCAAACACCACATGTTCTCACTCATAGGTGGGAATTGAACAATGAGAACTCATGGACACAGGAAGGGGAACATCACACACCGGGGACTGTTGTGGGGTAGGGGGACAGGGGAGGGACAGCATTAGGAGATATACCTAATGCTAAATGACGAGTTAATGGGTACAGCACAGCAACATGGCACATGTATACATACGTAACTACCTTGTACATTGTGCACAAGTACCCTAAAACTTAAAGTATAATAATAATAAAATTAAAAAAAAAGAATATGTCTCAATATTGATGATTTTATACCAAGATTTCATAGCATAATACAATTTCGTTTGATTTTCAAGCTCAGTTCTCCTTTTACTTCAGGGAACTTTTAAAATGACATTTTTGTTCATAGTTATTCTTAATTTGGGGGCATTTTCTACTTTGGGGACTCTGATAATCATTATTTGGCTACTCTGTGTTCTTTCTAACTTCTTTAATCACTTCACCTCTTTCTTCTTAATTTATTCTCAGTATTCATGGCTTTCCTGCAAATTAGGGATTCAGTTTTGAGCAATATGTACTCTATTCTATCATATGTCAAATGTGTTTGTCAGATCTATAATTAGGCCATTCTATAATATTACTACATCATTGAGTTATTATATTGAGTTTTGTAACTTTTTCTTTTTTTTTTTAAGACAGGGATTTGCTCTGTCACCCAGCCTAGAGTGCGGTGGTGATCACGGCTCACTACAACCTTGACCTCCTGGGCTCAAGTGATCCTCTAGCCTCAGCCTCCCAAGTAGCTGGGACTACAGGCACACACCACCACACCGGGCTAATTTTTGTATATTTTGTAGCGATGGGGTTTTGCCATGTTGTGCAGGCTGGTCTTGAACTCCTGGGCTCAAGCCATCCTCCCGCCTTGGCCTCCCAAACTGCTAGGGTTACAGACGTGAGCCACTGTACCCAACCAAGCTTTATAAGTTCTAAGCAGAAATAACCTACACATAATGTGTTTTACTTTTCTTTGGGTAATGCTCACTTGCACTCTGGGATCTCTGTCTTTGTCTTTTCTTTGTTTTTCTATAGGAAGTTTGGGCCGGGCGCGGTGGCTCATGCTTGTTGTCCCAGCACTTTGGGAGGCCGAGACCGGAAGATCACAAGGTCAGGAGATCAAGACCATCCTGGCTAACATGGTAAAACCCCCGTCTCTACTAAAAATACAAAAAATTAGCCAGGCATGGTGGCGGGCGCCTATAGTCCCAGCTACTTGGAGAGGCTGAGGCAGGAGAATGGCGTGAACCCAGGAGGCGGAGTTTGCAGGGAGCCGAGATTGCGCCACTGCTGCACTCCAGCCTGGGCGACAGAGCGAGACTCTGTCTCAAAAAAGAAAAAAAAAAAAAAAAGAAAGTTTGTTTAGTTGCTAGGCTACGTATTTTCTTCTTCAATGCTTAATATTGGCAGCTTTACCCAGGATTTCTATTTTCCCCTACAAAATGTGGTGAATTTTTCTTGTCACTACTCAGGCTTACATGATATCTGGTTGGCACTCTCTCTGAACTACAGTTTGAGAACTGGGGTTTTGCTATTACATGTACTTTTTAGATTTTTTAGGTTGAGCAGTTTACAGAAAAAAAGCTCTATTTGTTTGAGTGCAGTCATTTTCGGATAGCCAGGTGTCTGCTCTCTCCGGCTGAGATTGTGTTAAGTGTCTTTTAGTAGAATTGATTTCACTGAGTTCAGGTGTATATTATTCCTACAGAAGGTTCCATTTATGGTTTTGACTATTCCCCTGGAACACAGTGACCCCTGGTGGTTTCTCCTGCCTTGGCTGAGAACCTGAGACCTGCTGTTGGCATAGAGAACTGTCTGTTTTTAAGGGGATTTTCAGAAATTTTCTCCAGGCTACTTAATTGCCTTATTAATCTGCATTTCTCTAAATTGAGAAATATTAATAAGAATTCTCAGAATGTTTTCAATTCATCCCCTTTCCACTTTATGGCATTGGAGAGGTACAGAAGGAAATGAGGCTTAAACTGCAACATACAAGAACCAGTTACTTTTCAAAATGTATATTATGTGGTTGAATATCTTTCCATGTTTGGATGCTGCCAGAGAGTTCATTGCTTGGTTGTATCAGAGAATAGTGGTTGTCTACACTCATTATATCTTCTTTCTTTCTTCCGTAGAATATTTGTTCTATCGCTGTGTACATGGCTGCTCAGAATAAAAATTCCATTTGCCAGTATCTGTTGTAAGCAGGTGTGTGCATGTCACTAAGTTTGGCCATTAAAACACGGGCAGAAATATTTTCCGGCATTTTCTACTAAATATCCTTAAAAGACAGCAGGCATGTTCCATTTGCTCTTTTCTCCTCTTCATCCTGCTGCTGGCTTAATATAAAAAGGTAATGGCTAGAACTCCAACCACCATCTTGGAAAATGAGAACAAGAATTTTACTACAGGAATAAAGGAGTCAAAAGCTGGGATAAGCCTAGGTCACTGACAGCTACATGATGCCACCAGGATGCCTTTATTTGGAAGAAAAAAAGCAGCACATTCTTAAACTTACTACTCTTTGGGGATTTTTATTACATGGAGTTAAACTTGACCCAAATGGATACTCTAGTTTTAATAATTTCTGCTCATTGCGTTAAGTACTGGATGAGGTAAGATTCTATGATTCAAACTTTTCCCTGCATTATATCCCATGCCTATTTTTAGCTAATACTTTAGTGGTGACTGGTCATTTAAAAAGTATTTTCATATATAGAGATGTAGATTTAAATTACACATACGTAAATATAATTTTGGTACATTTTCAAGAGATTTGTCGTAAAGTTGGTCATAATATTCCTTTCTTATGCTCGAATCTCTTCTATATCTGTACATCTCTTTTTTCATCCTTAATATTTTAGTTGCACCTAGTCTTTTTTTCTTTTCAGCAATATCACAAAATTTGTCTATTTTTATGTTTTTCAAAGAAACAGCTTTTGGTTTTTTACAAAGTATTCTAGCTGTCTTTTATTTTATTAATTTTAGTTCTTGTCTTATCCCTTTCTTCTATTTCCTCTGCATTTATTTAGCTGTTCACCTTTAATTTCTTAATTTAGATGCTTAGCACATTTTTAGCTCTTTCCTTTCTAATTTTACTATTTATGTTCAGAATTTTTCTCTAAGGTATTAACTTTGCTGTCTCCCACATATTTTGATATGTCCTATATTCTTTATTAGTTATAATTGCTTTAAATTTTATTATAATTTATTCTTTTACCTATGAGCAGTTTAAAAATGTGTTTTAATGCCCAATTTCCAAACTAATCACTGTGCTCAGAAAACACCCCATAGTCTAGTGTTATATAATAATGCTTTCTAAAAGTACATTGATGCTTGATTGTGGCCAAGTAAATGGTCATTTTTTAAAAAATGTCCTGTGTGTGTGTTTGAGAGGATTGTTTCTTCTATAATTATTAGAGAGCAAGTTCTATAAAGGTAAGGGTTTCCATGTGACTAGTTGCCCTACATTAATCCCCAGTTTATGCTTACTGTCCCAACATAATAAATTGTGGCACTCCTCTTGGTCACAAAAGTATGCCATAAGTTATTTTGCCTTAAGCATTACATTATTACTAAGTCAAGTATTAACTCATGCTTGTTAATTGCATAACTCAAGTGTCCTCTATCCTAACTCATGTTTTCGTCATTTGATCTCTTGATTAATGAGAAAAATCTGCTGAAATATCCCACAGTGATGGTACATTCATAAATTCCTTTCTGCAGTTTCATTAATTTAATTTATGCTAAAAGTATTTTATTAAGTATATATATGTTTACAATTGCTGTAGTTTCTAAGTGAATTGAATCTTTCTTCCAGTGACTTATTTATTTATTTTTACTAATTCTTTGTCTTTGTTAGCTATTTTAACTTAACCAAACAAAAATCTAGTCACATAGCTTTCTTTGGGTTTGTATTTTCCAGGTCAACATTTTTGTTTTCTCTTTTACTTTTTAAACTTTTTGCTTTTTGGCTTACATGAGAAAGGCAAGGCAAATCTGAAAGGGGCACTTATCTGTCAAGGTCACCAAACTAGCAAGATACAGAGCCAGAACTCAAAATCAGGTCACCTATTCAAAATGTCCTGTTGTGAAGGATAAGCACAGACATCGACTCAATGCCTACCATGTCTGTGCCAAGTACTGTGCCAAGAGCTTTATATGCCTTATCTCCACTAATTCTATTCAACTCTAGTGCCTCTTCAGGTCGTATATGACATAGTATGCCAGGAATTTTCTAATATATATTAAATAATAAAAAGAATAACAAGGGAATCATTTGAAGATATTTTCTTTTTTGTACTAGATAAATGGTGCACTATGAAAGCAGAATAGCTTTAAAATTGAAGGAAAAATTAATGGTTTTAAATCCAGGTCAGACGTGCACATGATTTCTTCCCTTTCCAGCTGTTGTTAATGAACGCTTCAGGTCAGCCTGTCTGCACTTTGGCTCCTCTTAGATGGAAGTAACATGTGTGTGTTGCTATTTTTGAAACCTCAAAAGGTGGTAGACATAGTCCCCTGATGTGAAACTCATCAGAAATGAACTCCTTTATTTAACCTACAATCTCACCATTTATGAAACTGCTGGTTTGATATCAGAGCCTCAAGTGATACTTCTCAGGAACCTGCTCCAAAGGCCAGATCCCGTGGAAGTAGAAGGGCTCTTTACTTTTTTCTTTCTTTTTTGAATTCTCTGTTTAGATTAAAACTGATTGTAATTGCAAGATGCCCGAGTCTGTTAGATTGACTCTTTTCAACAGTTACACAGAATACCACAGCTCAGGGTCCCTTCGAATAACCTCAACACTTATTTACCTTGACTTTCTGTTTGCAGCCTCTCAAGCCTAGTTTTGATCGGGCCTACTGCAAAAAAAATAGAAAGGGGAAAAATTCTGTGCTGCAGAAGAGAATTGCGTCCTTGTTTAGCTTAGCTTGTTTCTCTCTGGAAAACAGTCATCACATTTACTTTTTAATGGCAGAGCAGGTGTTACCTCACATGGCTACTGGGTGACAAGCTCCCAGTACAGGCTCATTGTACCCCAGACCCTGAGACTTCACCTGCCCAAGGCAAGGAGGCTACAGGAGTTTTTCGCTAGCTTATCACTCAGGTTGTTTTGTTAGGATTCTACTTTGACCTTGCTAACTCATTCATTTATTCAATAGACTTTATTTATTGAGCACCTTCTATGGGCTAAGCACTGATCACAATCTACTAAGAAGACAAGGAATCGTAATGATTAAAAAAATAGAGAAGCAAAATATCATAGGCAACACTGGGAAATTTAAAACACACAGTGAATCCTCTAAGTAAGTTTCTCCCTAATATATCAGTTCCTGTATATATGAATATCCCCTAATATATGAGTTTCCTTCCTATTATTGTTCATGCTCATTTCTGGTACCCCCACTACAGAAATTACACTACCAATTTTTGCATGTCCCCACTTACCCTTCTGGACCTGAACTTATATTCTCTGTCACCCTTACTCTAAGACGTTCTTGACAGTAATCTCTGTTAGGGGAACAACCAAGTCTGTCTTTTTTAACACAGTCCTCAGCAGTTAGCAAAGTACCTAGTACATAGTTACATGTTTAATAAATATCTACCAAGTATATAAATTAAAGGACAATCTTGCAACCGGTATGAACCATTGCTAGGTATTCAAAACCCATCTATTTCCCAGCCCATGCCTCCATGTCTGCAAGTCACAAATCTCCACTCTGGCTCACATACTCATGTGGCCACAGCTGGAATACCATTCCCTGACACACTTCCTCCTTTCCACTCTCTGAATCAATGGCTCCTCTGGGATTCCCATATCTCTCCTTCCTTGGTTTGCTCCATCCTGCTGTTACCCCATTTCTGACTCTCACAGCTTTACCTCACTCTGACATCTTCCTTAAAGATTCAAAGCTGTAAGAACACAAAGCCTGCTATGGAAGATAGCCAGATCTTCTGGGAAGAAAATAGCATACTTGTGGGTATTTGACAGTGATGCCTTCGTAAACAATAAGTTATTTGACATTCAAGACTATTTAAGGAGGTGTGTGTGTGTGGAAGAAGAGTCAGCTGCCAGGGAGGTTGAATTAGTACAAAGGTCAAGGTTGTGATGCACATATTTTTGTAAGATACCATATCTAATTGTAAGGCAGTTAGATTGTGCTTATTTCAGACTGTCGGGGTTTTTGGTTTAATGAGACAGTGCATTGCGTCTTCACAGATCGCTGACCATTGTTTGAAGCATTGTGATGATAACTGCACTTAAAGTTATTGAGCTTGGGTTTAAATAAATTAAACAGAGGTCAAAGAACATGTGTTTGGTGTTCCATAAAGAGGCAGAACCAGTGAATCACAGCTTCTGATGGAAAATAAAATCTTTATTTTAAAAATCACACCCCACATCTCTCTACTAGGAGTTTTTTAGACATTCCATATTTTGGAGTGTGTAAATGACTCTCTAAAGTTTCTCTATAGGTTATGTAACAAATTTGCAGATGTCTTATGTAACTAGACTAAAACTAAGTGACATGCACTAAAACTCAGCTGGTTATGTACTTTGAACTTATGGCTAAACAGTAAGAGTTTTGAATTCAAATAGATGGAGAGGGAAACCTTTCTTGAAACAAATACACATGTTGTTGGTTTCTGTGGATTTTATAAAAAATCTGTAGTTTTGTGAAAATCATTAGCGTCATTTTTGTAAACCTTGTTTTGGTGTCTTCTCAATTTTGATAGTAAGCACATTTAAAATAAGTACAGATTTTATATTTAGATAAAATAAATTAGATAATAAATTTAAATAAACAGTGCTTTAATGAAAGAAAAATAGATAAGCGGGTAAGTGAACTCAAGCTGTTTGACAGAGTTTATTTTAAGGGCTTCCATATATTATCATATCTACTCTGTGCCACAACTTTATTGTACATGGGCTACCATCCCTATTTCAAATATGAGGGAACCGAAGCACAAAGAAATTAAGCAACATGCCTCAAATTATACAGCTAATAAAAGAGAGTTCCATGATTTAAATTACAAAATGTATACCACTACTTTATCCCATTGTCTAAATTTTCAAGTTTTACTTAACATTACATTTAGGAAATACTTAGATATATCCACTTAAACAAGATATAGTACAATTATTTATAGTAATATAAATACTGTAATAATCAATGGCACAATATGGTCTGTTATTTTACAGGATAAAGAATATATAGGCTGGGCATGGTGGCTCACACCTGTAATCCCAGTATTTGGAGAGGCCAAGGTGAGAGAATCACTTGAACCCAGGAGTTTGAAAACAGCCTGAGCAACATGGCGAGACCCTATCTCTACAAAAATTTAAAGATTAGTCAGGCATAGTAGTGTGTGCCTGTGGTCTCAGCTACTCAGGAGGCTGAGGGGAGAGGGTCGCTTGAGCTCAGGAGGTACAGGCTACAGTGAGCTGTGTTAATGCCACTGTACTCCAGCCTGGGTGATAGGATGAGACCTTGTCTCGTTAAAAAAAAAAATAAAAAACTATATATATATATATATATATATATATAACAGGCTTAACAGAATGTTACATACAAATTTGTGGCAGATTCTGTAAGTTATTTCATTAAAAATCTGTTTCAATTCCTTTTCCCCATGTCCTCTATAATACAATTGGCTAAAACATTAAAATACTTAACTTCCTGGTGTCCTTTTCTGGTAGAAATAGTCATGTGATTCAGTTCTTGCCAAAGAAACATAAGCCCAAGAGTGAGGGTCCTGCAGTTTCTGCACCCTTTACCTTCTTGCCTGGGACAGAGGCATGAGACAGAGTTGCAGCCATCACCACCAAGAACAGTAGCCCTGTGAGTGAGAAGGGGCTTACTTCCAAAATGGCATTGGTGAACTCTACCTACCATAGAGGGCTACCCTACACCTCTAGATCCATAATATAAATAAACTTCTATATCTTTAGAGGGATGGAATTGAAATAATAAGACAAGTGTCATCTATTGTTTTATGTATTCTATATAGCATCTTGAGGACATGGGTTAAAAGATTTCTTTTTCTTTAATGGGCAGAAATGTAAAAAATTCAAACAATAGTATGACCCAGTCTTTCTGTATGTGTCTCAGTTCAAGTGTCTGGACAGTCTTAAGTCTCTGAAGAATATTAGATTGCTAGGAAGACAGTTAAAAAATCAGATATATTTCTACCTGGGGAGTTAGAAAGAAAAATATTTTTGTATTATTTCTAAGGGCTTTTCATAATAAAAAAGTAGCTACATTGATAATAGATTACCTTTGATTATTAATTACAGCTTATATTAAAAATATGCATGATTACTAAAAAGTCTGGAAGATAACACTGCTCTAACCACATTAATTAATAAGAGATTATTGGTTAAGGATTAATCTAATACTTTGGATAGCTAATTTTAACTGAAAGATATAAGTAAAATATTAAGTCTACTGCTATCTACTTTGAATGTACTTTTAAAAATCTGTATGATTCAAGAACATTCTCTATTGCTGTTATTGATTATTAACAAGAACTATATCACTAACTCCATATCTTACTCTTTTTCATTTCATATTAAAAACAAAAAAATAGCTGGAGTAGCAGCCTCTGTTCTTCTTGGCTTGCCTTTCCTGGAAAGGAACCTCCACTATGTAAGTGAATGAAGGTGAGAGCAATAGGGCATCAGTGTTCTTGGCTTTCTCAGCCTGGAGTAGCACTTCAACCCTACATGTGGGAGCTGGATAGAGAAAGAAAGTCCTAAACCTCTCAGTCATTCATGCATGGAATAGAGCTTCTGAAACAGAGATAAAAGCTTTAGAAATACTAATGGCCTGCTCGTCCTCAAAAGATACTGAATCCTTCTACTGGGAGCCAGAGTGAAGTGTAGCATGTATTCAGGGGGAGAGGGAGCCCTGTGTTCTTGGCTGCAACCTGAAGTGGAGTTCCTACCATGTGGAACTGAGATATGGAAGGGAGGAAATCGCTGTTGTGGCTCAAATGCCGCAGATTCTTGCTGTTCATAGTGAGATATAGTAGAAACTTTAAATGATTGTTTATTTATATATAATTTTTAGCAGTTATGGTTGCCTCTCTGGGAAGAAGGTCCATGGAGTTCCTCACTTCATCATTCTGGAGGTCCTATTCTTAGTCTTAAGTCATGGGCCTGGCCCCTGGTTTTCTCTGCTTTCCGGATATAAGAGATGAAAGCCTCTATGTAAGTATTAAGGAGGCCAGCTGGCTTTCACATTTGACTTGTAATTGCCTTTTAATTGTTCTAAGCCTTTCTTTATATTTTTTAGGACTTCCATCAAGCTCAGCAATAGACATCCAATTCCATATTCCTATTTTCCCTATACTTTCTAAAAACCTGATAATATCACCAGCAAATGCAACCTCTTCCATTGGAATATCCTTCTAATTAATACCAGTGAAAGTTTTAATAATTGAACTGCCACTTTGTGTTAGGATCTATCTGTGCTTTACCAATCACCGGTGATGAGGTTCACTTTGCTAGCTGAGTGATTAGAAGATGATCTAACACAATGTTCAGGATTCTATTATGAAAACCCTTGGGGATTATACCTGTGGAAAGGATGTGATGGAGAAAAATGAGGCAGAAAGAGAAACTCAGCTGAAATGGTCTCAGTCAACCCCAAGGTGAGTCAGGAAGCTGAAATGTCCGTTAGAATTGCCTTTCAATGGGCTAAAATATCCAGCCTTTATACTACTACTTTGTTCATCAATGCATGTGGGCCATGCCTGAAAGGGCCTGACATTGGGTGAAGAGATTCCCTGCAGCTAAGGCAAATTCATAAAGGGGTTGGCATTTGAAGGCTTTCAACCACTAGGCCTTCCAGCAGCTGAGAAAACAAATCCTTCATTGAAGGTAAATCAAAGTGATACATCACCACGTCCAGTTCTAACCTAGTTCCAAAGATTTGGGAGCTTTAAGACTCTCTAGAATTTGGACTTAGTATAAGCACTGAACTAATTCACGAACTTACCTTTGAAAATTCTATCCCTCTGTATTAGCCTCAGTATATTAAAGGGCTTGGGAGTAATATGCAAGTAATTCTTGTGTACATCTTAGAAGTGGCAAGACTTCTCACACAAGTGTACTCTGTACACTGGCCAGGGAGAACTCTATTTCCCTTTGCCAACTCCAACCTGAGTTTTCATTCCACATTCACTGTTGATACAGACCTATGTTTTACTTTAGGATTCAAAGTTTCAAAAAACCTCATGCAGCTCAACCCCATATTCAAGATCTATCTTTTCCATCAATTGAATCCATTGCCACAATTATAACATTATTAGAGGGAAAACCAGAATCAAACGCAGGTCTTCAAATATGACCTGGATATTGAGCTCAAATATTAGGCATTTTAATAGAAATAGAGTTAGTTTCATAGGTTAGGTTTGAGGAAAAATAGAAGAAATAGATATACTCTCTCTAAATTTATTTCTGAGTGATTTACATTTAATATGTAAGTTAGGTAAAATTTTCTTTTTATTAATAATATGACAATAATTTCAGAGAAGATGTCTCATTTTTTCTCAACATATTCTTTTAATCTACCTACACATTCACTCAACGAACGTTGTGTCTTAGCCTGGCAAATACAGTCATTGTCTTTGGGATTCCTTGAGCACAACTTTGTATAAGCTGTAATGTTGGCATCATCTGGTTAACCTCTGATTAACCTCCAGTGGGGAATCTAAGGTTCCAAAGAGTTCACTTAGCAACTTAAAGGCAAAACAAAGACTGGAAACCAGGCATTTGGATTGCAGTTCCTGTAGACTTTTTGTTCACTTGCCTCATAAAGTCTAAAATTCTCACTTTCATCTTTAATCATAATTGTAGTTCCTTTTCAGACTTGTGTATAATATCCCAGACTCCTGTGTGAAGCAGTTTTATTATTGTTTCTTGGAAAAATATATAAAAACTAAAATAACTATCAAAAAATCAAATCCTTACTATTTCCCTTGAAGCTATTATTCTATTATAAAATAGTAGTTAAGTATTTACTCTAAATGAGGTTCTGTTCAAGAGATGGGAACAAAATATCCCTTACAGTCTAATTGCTGAAGCAAGTGAGTGAATGCATAATTATGGTATAGCATGTTAGATCCTTTACAGGAGAAAATTTCAAAATGTTGCAGAGATCCGTAGGCTGAAGAACAAAAATTAGGAAAAAGCTTCCCACAAGAAACAACATTTAAGCTACAACTTAAATGATGGAGAGAGGTTTACTTAGAGGGTTGGGAAGGAAACACCATGCATGAAACTTAGCACAAATGTGAAACCGTACTTGCTTTAAGAAGGAAGGTAGGCAATCACAAAGACAAATAAGTCTTATGATTACTTACTAATTATCTAAGATGACATGGACATCTTATTATACTTTTATCAAAAAGGATATTGAAGGCTAAAAGATACAACACATTACCAATAGCTTCACAGTTTAGTATAAGCTAGAGATGGTACTAGAAAGGAATGGAGAAGATAGGAATGGTGCAACTGTGTAAAATGTGACCTGAAAGGAACCTAAATACTCACTTGCCAAGGACTGTCTACCTCACTGAGCTGCCACAGGGCTCCTGGATGCAACTTCAAAGCAAAGCCCTAATAGGATAATGCATTTTCATCAATTAAGAATGATGACTTTACTAGAGCAACAGAAACAAAGACTGTCTGAGCCCAAAGGAAAGGAACAGAGAGGATGGCTGAGGCTGAGTAGGGTGAATCTCAGAGGATACCTGTAGAAGGACAGCAAAGTCCCTTGATCATTAGGGATGGGGGCACCAAAAGGGAACAAAGTCTATCCAAGTTATTTGGCAGGGTTTAGTCCCTGTAAGTAATCATGGAAAGAAATGGGTGCAAAGTGGTTGGTTTGCATTTGTTAATAAAGAAAAATTTAAGGGCAGACAAGGATTTCCTATTTCCTTGGGCAACGCATTAAAGCATAAATAAAAATATCTGCTTTCCAACAGATGGTGCTTTTTTAGGAAAAGAGCAAGATTAGGAGAATGCTAAAAGCAGCCATATCTTATTTTTGTGCAACATTTCTGGTTTTATGGCATAAAATAAGATAGACCCCTACATTTTGAAATAAAGAAGGAAAAAATGTAAATTATACAGCTGACTCTGCAAAATCACAGAAGGAAAAATGAGTCTTTAACTGAAAAAGGTTTGTTAAGGTTGGGAGTTGGCCAAACCATCTTCTCCTAGATGATTTACAGTCAGTAAAAGGTTATCTGCAATTCTAAAATTGCAGAGCTCTGTTTTCTAATCTGAATAAGAAGTAAACTTTGTCATAAGTTTTGGAAGAAAATCACTGTTTTAGATTAAGGCTTCTCATTTATATTCACAGTCCTGTGGTTGGTGAAGCTTAGTGGCTAGAAAACTGGAATGGTAAGAATAATAAATGATAGCGCATTAAGCAATTTATTCATGTTAGGTGTTGTTCTAAATTCTTTAGTTATATAGTTTTTCACTGTATCCTCCTAACAAGACTATGAACTAGAATTATTATTATCCCAAACTTACAGATGGGATGCATTGGGCAGATGTCTCCTACTCAACAACATACAGTAAGTAGCAGAACAGGACAAGAACCCAGAAGGCCCATGCAACCTATTCTCCAACTGCCAGTTAAGTAGAGATTTCTTCTTCGTCTGCTGCATTATGATGTCACAAGAAACACAGAAAAAGCTGTAATTGGGGTTAGGGTATATTAGCTAGGACATTTGGGTGGAACTAGACATCAAGAAACCTGGGTACCTGACCTTGTTCTGACCCTGAAGTGCCATATTCTCTTTGGGCATGTTCTTCAAATCCTCTGTCCTTAGGTTTCTCATCTGTGCTAAAAATAAAAGATGTAATAATCTTTACAATATTAATAGCCCAGAATTTTAGAATGATACTAGTTAAACTTAACTACTCACAAAACTCTTAGCTTTCAGAGCTCAAAGTCAAGTATGTGTCTGTCATTCATGATTTTCCCACCCTTTTCTGACATATCTCAAGTAATCACAGAGAACCATGTGTTATTGGCACTGAATTGCAGCTTGCCTTCGGTCTTTTTATTCCTTTACAACTGGGTCAGGTTTAACTCAGTGTGATTGCATCTAGCGTCATAGCAGATACCATGTTTTCTCTGATAGTGTTTTCTAAAGTAAGATGTATCCCCAACATACTAGATCTTCAGTAAAAACATACTGAATTGTGCTACCCTTTGACAGCTTTAGTAGAATCATGAAATTAAAAACAAATCATTCAACAAAGGATTTCTAGGGCTTTTGCAGAGTATTCCGGGGCTATTCTTATGTTTGGGCTATAAATGCCACAGGAACAGGGAAATATTGGAGGACTTGAAGGAAAGTAGTTCTATATTCCTCAAAGGAAGCACATAGATTTCATAGGCTGGTCTTGAGCAGCTACTAATTAATCATGGCCCCAGCAAATACACACACATCTCATTAGAAAAAGTATCAGTGGGTATAGTATATACCATATCTATATCTCGATACACACATGCTATATATATATTTTGTATATAAACCAAATATGTAGGACTGTTCATTGATGACCATGTTTTAAATCTTCTATTCAATCACCAGCCTGAAGGTCTCCCTTTTTTCAATAGGAACAGTTGTTTGTAAGATGTATAATTTGGTTATGGAAGTTGCAATTATTTTTCGTGTGTGTTTTTTCTTGGAGTTCAGGTCACCTGTCTTCTTTATAATATAGACCATTTCCTGTGCAGATTTGTTTGGTGCCTGAGGGGAAAGAACCCTTTATGCTTTTCTTTCTGAGCACTTCACACCAGGCTTTCCCTCAGAGTTTGTATGCACTTTGCTTTGAGCTTTCCCTCAGAACTAGTGACTCCCAGATATAATCTCCAAATTCTTATTCCAGATACACTGTTTGCATTCAGTAGCTGCCTGTGGTTATGTTTCTTCACATGTTGGTTGTTCTTGGGCTTTCTTTTGTTGTTTGCTTTCAGGTACTCATCAGAACAGAAGTGTTACAGCTGCTTCTGAGATGCTGCAGCAAGCATGGCTTGGAGCTAAAATGTGACAGACGTGTATTGACTTCCTGTCACCTAAGATTTCATTTATAGCTAGTGGCAGCCTCCAAGGCCTCTGGCTTCCCTCTTATATTCATATGAATTAATACAATATCAGCCCCCCAAATGTAAATACTAAAGTTTTGAAATCCAGGTTTAAGTTACTAGAAAAGCTTCTCCTTTAGCATCATCACAGAAGTTAATTGACAAATGATAGCCTTTCTGGAGCAACAGAAGTAAAATTCTGGATATATATACAGTATGTTGGCAACACAAGTTCATTGACTCCTGCCATCAGATATGCCTCTAAAATGTTTAATGTCTCCTTCTCTACCTATCTTAGACCCAGCTTACTTCTCATGATGACCTCTTACTAAACAAATTCAGCCATATTGATTGCTTTGCCTGCTGGATTCTGAAAGTACTCAATATTTCAGTCCTATAGCTTTACCCTCAGTTATAATATTTTATATGTATACATTGTTTTATACTTAAACAGTGTTACATGTATGGATTCTTTCCCTAGTAAGAGTAAGAGTGTGAAAGTAAGTACTATATCTTTTACCTCTTCAGCATCCTCTATATTATCTTGCATGGATCTAGGAAGTGTAGAAAACACTCACTGGTTCAGTAATTTTATCTGATTGGAACACTTTAATAATTTTTCACACCCAGAATCAGTGAGAATGTAGAAAAAAAGAAACTCAAAAATTTGGTGTTAAATTGTTGCAGCTTTCATAAGGCATTTTGCCATTAGCTGTCAACATTTTTAAGTATGAATATATTTGAATCAGGAATTTCAGTTCAAGAAATCTAGTCTATGAATATTATCACAAGCAAATAAAGATACATTAGGGCATTTTGTACTAACATTATTTATATTAGCAATAAAAGTGGTGTCAAACATTGATCAGTATGAGATTGGTTAAATAATGGCATATCAATACCAGAGGCCATGAAGCAATGCCTCAAAAAAGTAGACCTCAATATCTAATCAAAAGAAAGTTTCTGCAATAGCATTAACAATAACCAAAACCACAAATAGACAACAGACCAAAAAACATTAAAAAAATCTATGTTGCAGAATATAATGTATAGAACAGCCCATTCTGGTAGCACAAACACACCACATGTGCCAACTATGGGTATGCATACCAACTGGAGAAGGAAAAAGGAGTCATTTTCACTTTGACTAATATTTTGCATAAATTTATTTAATTAATAACTTATTTGAATGCCTGTTATGTTCCAGATACTGTGCTACATGAGGATTTCATTTTAATGCTTTCAGTTGTATTTCTTTAGTCACTTAAAAATATTTGTTTTTTCTTTAAATACATATTTTTAACAATAAATATTATCATGGTTCATCACAAAATTTATGTTTTTAAGAGTAGTGAAATTTGTTTAGATAGGTCACTCAAGAAAAATGGCAAGATTATGTTCTAAACAAGTCAGTGCTGTAACCATGTATAATTTAAGCTTATCAAAACTGCATTATGTGAAAATGCCTAAAACAAATTCCTGTATGTGCATACGGCATACATATAGCTGCATATCACTTTTTGTTGTTGTTGTTGTTGTTTGTTTTTGTTTTGAGATGGAGTCTCGCTCTGTCACCCAGGCTGGAGTGCAGTGGCGCGATCTCGGCTCACTGCAAGCTCCACCTCCCAGGTTCATGCCATTCTCCTGCCTCAGCCTCCCGAGTGGCGGGGACTACAGGCGCCCACAACCACGCCCGGCTAATTTTTTGTAATTTTAGTAGAGACGGGGTTTCACCGTGTTAGCCAGGATGGTCTCGATCTCCTGACATCGTGATCCACCCGCCTCGGCCTCCCAAAGTGCTGGGATTATAGGCATGAGCCACCGCACCCCGCCATATCACATTTTTAATAGGAAGTACTGAAAGAAGTGTTGGTTTTTTAGATAGACCACAATGAAAAGGAACTAATTGCCTTAAAAGTTGTCTCACAGTTCTGAGCATTACACGAAACCATAGCACCTCCACATGGACATGACTTGAGGCATCACCTTGTCATCTATCCTCTAAAGGAGACTCTGAGAGAGATTGAGAGAGAATCTGTTTGTTTGTTTGTTTGTTTTGCATTTTCCAGGTTTTAGAGGATACCTACATTTCTTGGCTCATGACCCCTTCCTTCACTTTCAAAGTTAGTCATGACTGGTCAAGTCTTTCTCATACTGCACCACTCTGACACCCTGTGTTTGTAGTCAAATAGTCCCTCTCCTTTCCTCTAAGAACCACTGTGATTACATTGGGCCTATCTGGATAATACAAGCTAATCTCCCTGTGATGGTTAATATTGAGTATCAACTTGATTGGATTGAAGAATGCAAAGTATTGGTCCTGGGTGTGTCTGTGAGGGTATTGTCAAAGGAGATTAACATTTGAGTCAGTGGACTGGGAGAGACAGACTCACCATCAATCTGGGTGGGCACTACCTAATCAGCTGCCAGAGTGGCTAGAATAAAGCAGGCAGGAAAAGATGGAAGAGCAGACTTGCTGAGCCTTTCAGCCTTCATCTTTCTAGCATGCTGGATGCCTCCTGTCCTTGAACATCAGACATCAAGTTCTTTAGCTTTTGGACTTTTGGACTTACCCCAGTGGTTTGCCCGCCACAGACTGAAGGCTGCACTGTTGCTTCCCTACTTTTGAGGTTTTGGGACTCGAACTGATCCACCACTGACTTCCTTGCTCCTCAACTTGCAGACGGCCTATCATGGGACTTTACCTTGTGATTGTGTGAGTCAATTCTCCTTAATAAACTCCCTTTAATATGTACATCTATCCTATTAGTTCCGTCCCTCTAGATAACCCTGACTAATACACTCCTCATCTCAAGATCCTAAATTTAGTCACATCTTCAAGGTCCTTTTTACTACATATAATAACATAGTCACAAGGTTCTGGAGATTTGGATGTTGACATCTTTGTGGGGCCATTATTCAGCTGGCTACAACTAGTAAATAAATTCAGGCCAGTTTGAATAAATTCTTAAAACTTCTGTTTCAATAGCAACGAATTGGAAACAGGCTACATTACTGAAAATGCGTATCATAATTCATCTGTTACTAAGTAGGGTGGTGCGCTAGCAGAAAAGAACACGAAGTGACAGGACACTTTCATTGCCCTTAAAGAACTCCAGGAGACAGACAGACAAATACTTACAGTATGATGTATTGCAGTGAAAAGCAAAAGAGATTTGATTAGGGAAAGCTTCAGAGAATAGACAACCCTTACAGGAGCAAGGATTAAAGTAATATAGAGTCGTCAGGAAGGTAAAGCAGGTAGGAGGAAGAAGACTGGAGGCATAGGAAAAGGAAGAAGCATACACAAAGGTGGACAAGATTTATGAGTATGGGATGTTCAGAGAACATCAGTTTAAATTTGGCTGTGGCAGAAGGTTCAGGTTAAGGAGTGGGGAGGGAGAAGATTTGAACATTGTCAAGAGCCAAAGAAATTTGAAATGTATCTTCAGTCTCACCATAATTACTCCATGAGATGGACAGACTGTACCTGTCTATCAGTCAGCAATTAGTCAGTACTCATTGAAGTAACAGAATCAGGGGATTCTCTCTCAACTCCCATGAGAGAGTTTGTAATTTCCTGCTTAACCTCATAATGGCTATCAGAAATCCTCAGAGACTATGGAGAAATTCTGAAAATTTTTTTTTTTTTTTTGAGATGGAATTTCACTCTTTTTGTATAGGCTGGAGTGCAATGGCATTCTCTCAGCTCAATGAAACCTCCGCCTCCTGGGTTCAAGTGATTCTCCTGCCTCAGCCTCCCAAGTAGCTGGGATTACAGGTGTGTGCCACTACACCCTGCTAATTTTGTATTTTTAGTAGAGATCGGGATTCACCATGTTGGCCAGGCTGGTCTTGAACTCCTGACCACAGGTGATCTGCCCACCACGGCCTCCCAAAATTCTGAATCTCATAGGTGGTAAAAGCTAAAAATGACCTTAAAACTATCTTTTTAAGGATACTGCCAAGTGTGTTACATAAAATGTTAGATCTGGAAAATACAAATTAGAGACCCCTCAGAAAAAATTTGATGGTCAAAAAGGTTTGAAAACCACTGTATATTATATATCCCATTTTAAGATTAAAGCTTCACAAGTATATTAGCATATTAATTAACCTGAAATTGTGCAAAAAATCATTTTTATTCATAATTTAATAGATTTTATAATCACATAAAATTTATATTTCCCTTTGGTTGGTTTGTTTGTTTTCCCAGAGGATCTTTGAAAGGGGGTCCATTGAATAACACTCTGGAAAAATAACTAATCCAGTGCTTCTCAATGGTTGTTTCTGGCCTAGCAGCTTCAGTACCACCAGGGAACTGGTTAAAAATGCAAATTGTCAGGCCCCTTCCAGACCTACTGAATCAGAAACTTTTGGGGTGGAACTAACAACCTATTTTAATAAGTCATCCTGGTGATTTTCATGCCACCCAAAAGTTTGAGAAACACTGCTCTAATCCAATCTAGTTGCACGGGTGAGAATGTTCAGCCCCAGAAAGTTCAAATGCCCCTTCTGCCCCTGCAGGTCAGAATTTCACCTTGGTCATTGTCAGATCTTAGGCACCCCAAGTTTCAAATTATTCTGCCAATTAATCATCAACTCTTCCTGATGCTCCACAGTGATACACATTTCCAGCATCCACCTTAGAGCAACAGATTGTACAGTTGCCCTCCTTGCAGAGGATTTACTTTCTTATGCTTTGATTCCATATTTCTACGGAGTGTTTATAGCTTGAATGGAAATAATATGTCTTAATACTGCCTGGGCCCTTACTTTAAAACAAATATGAATAGCAGATCAAATTATAGCATCTTTGTGTACAAAAGTCTTTGCTATCTTTTATTTAAGAAATTGTTTAGAAAAGCCCCACGATTCTTCTCTGTAGGCCACCTTGTCTTTCTGAAGTGCTCTGGAAGTAATCTAGCATCATGAAGTATTACTAACAAATTATTAAAGAAAGGCTACTTAGCAAAGCACAAAAAAAAATGAGGGGACTAAGTTTCATAAAATGGGGAAAAAAAATTTAAGTTTCGATTAAGAAAAATAACGATAAATATTAGAAAAATATAAGGTAAAGTGATAAAGGACAATTTCATTTGCGTCAGTTTTGCTGTTGTGGTAATGTTGGTGATGGTGGTTGTTTTTAACATTAGAAAGATGAGGAGAGAAGTAAAATTTGATTTGGAAAGCAAAAATTGAAACAGAGCATTCAGTTGGAATTTGTAAATTTTCATTCTATCAGAGCCATTGGTGTTCTCTGCCTTTCTGATTATATACAATTTGAACAGAAGAAGAAAAGCAAGTCTTCTTTAGCCATTTATGAGAATGTATTTCCACCAGTGTGATTTCCCCTCCAGCTGTCATGAGCTGGGAGGATATATTCCCTCTGTGTAAATTTAAAGAGCCTGGCGGTAACATGAGTGGATGGCAGTAAATAACACTGCCACCTGCACTTAAATGGAATTTCTGATGTCTTGTTTTTCATTGCTGTCAGTAATGTATCTCGCCTTAAAACAATATTTCATCTGACTTATAGTGAAAATGATAATGTGGCCATGGTTTATTTATGGCATGCATTTCTATCGGCTGGGTTGCATTTTGTTGTAGTCACATTAATCAAACACAAAATTGATTTTGGTTCAGCACTGAAACTCTTCAAAATTACTTTTCAAAAATGATACTTTTTAAAACATAGAGAAAGACACATTATAAAGCCACAAAATTTTTTCAATATAAGATCAGCTTGATAATACATTTTCTTTTATTAAGAGTTTTTTATCAACAGTTTTCCAGGAAAAGAGTTTGTTTGTTTGTTTGTTTTCAGGAAAGATAAGACAGCATGGCTACATCTACCCAGATTAAATTACACTTTCACTGAAGAAATTTTCTGATTTTAACAAAATAGGAGTTTGTCAGAAACATTTACAGTAAGTTATTGGAAGACGTTTCTTCCTCTCATACATGACTAAAGGCTGATTGAAAAATCCTGTTCTGAAAAGTGAATGCAAGCTTGCTTACTAAATGATTAACTGTTTTCTTTCAGTGAATGAAAGAGATCAAGAAAACTGAATCTCTAAGCCACTATCCATCTTCATACAGGGTGGAAGAATATACAAGACAGAAGATCTCATTTAACTGAAAATTTAACTTTGACGTTAATATTCCTAGAGTTTTTCTACACATGAAATATTAGAAAACATGCTACCTTGTATGTGATAAAATTTAAAAATGACATACTGCATGTTTAATATTGAATTTATACTCATATTGCATATTCATGATTCATTACACAAATTTATATTTTACAGGTATATAACAGACAGAGTCAATGAGAATTACTGGCCATAAAAATAATTTATAGAGTAAAAGGCAAAGTATATTGTTAGTACAGGGGAAGAGCATGCATGTGAATCAAGTTGCAGTGCTTATTACTTGTATGAACCTAGGGCAAGTTATTTAAACTTTGTTATTCAGTGTTCTCATCTGCAAACTGGGTATAATAAGTAGCGTCAACTTCACGGGATTTCTATGAAGATTAATAAATTAACATTTATAAAGTATTGAAATAAGGCCTAGCATATAATATGATATAGATTAGTGTTTGTTAAATGAAATAAATAAATCCGTTGGAGCAAAAAAGTTGAGTCATTTCTCCCCATTAAAATTATTTCTAGTGTTGTCTCTAATAATTAAGTACTATCATCAATGACCAAAAATGTCACTTTTAGAAAATTCGTGTATATAACACAAATTTTAATGTTAATAATTTCATTGAGAAGTGCCTTGGCACATAATTGATGACCTCATGGATTGAAAGATTATGAAAGTGTGAAAGTGAAAAAGCAAGTATTATATTTTTAGAAAAATAATTTTTGCATTCCCTGTAACCAAAACATTTTTCAAGCTGAAAGTTGTGTTAAAAATATATTACATTTTCATGACACATAGCAGAGTGAACACTAAAGCAAATACAAAGTATGCATAGGAGATAATGTGAACTCTCAAAGGACATAAATAAATAAGTAAATAGATAACTAATTAAATAAATAAATAAAATAAAAACTCAAGTATATAAAGATGACCCCAACTTAAGAAAATTGAAATTAATGTTTGTACATTTCAGTTTTTCAAGTTGGGATCATCTTTGTATATTTGAGTTCTTATATCATTTATTCCTTATTTCACATTAACCTAAGGATGTTACCTACCACAAATTTAACCATTTATTAGAATTACCAGAAAATCTTAAACTAATGTGGCTATGTGATTGGGGGTGGTGGGGAGAGAATCTAAGTGGATTTTATCATATAATCAATTTTTAAACGATATACCATGTCATATTGTGAGAAACAGAATAAATAACACACTAAAAGAAATATGCCTTGCTAAAATGCAATTCTACAAGTGATGTATTTACTTCATTTGTGGATACCAGAATCATGACTGCAAGGTCAGTCCAGATAGCAATGTCTAGATAACAATCCTAGGAGAGGTCCTTGACTTACAATTTTAAAAAGCATCAGAAGTGACTACTTAAAAATGTCTGTTTCATCCAGCCTGGCTGTGAGCATGGAAAATGTCTATAAGTGGTCCCTTCTGGGAATTGATGTTTTGATAGGCCTGTAAGGGCAATGGAGCTTAGGACGTTGGCAAATGTAGTGAAGTGATGGACAATAGACTCTATAAAGGATAAAGAGGAATTTCTACATTTGCGAAAGTAGTTCTACTCAGTCTGTACTTGGAAAATATTTGGTCTAGTGGAATGGAAAAGTTTTTCCTTGATATTTTGGCATTTGTTGAGATATTTTCTAGGCAGTGATTCTTCAGCCACTGTGTCACATTGCTGTGGGTTGCTCTGAACAATTCAGAGGTGTGTAGGCATATTTTAACCAAGATGCACTATTTTTTAACTATTACTGAAGACACAAGTTGTTACAGTGATTTCCTTCAGAAAAATCATTAAGTTAAAGAAAGAAACAAAGCGTGAGTTCAGTTAATACCAAAAAGAACACGTTTTTGATTATAGGCAAAAACTTTGACTACTAACCTTTTTTTCATTTTTGAAACGGAGTCTTGCTCTGTCGCCCAGGCTGGAGTGCAGTGGTGCGATCTTGGCTCACTGCAGCCACTGCCTCCTGGGTTCTAGCAATTCTCCTGTCTCAGCCTCCTGGGTAGCTGGGATTACAGGCGCATGCCACCACACCCTGCTAATTTTTGTATTTTTAGTAGAAATGGGGTTTCACCATGTTGGCCAGGCTAGTCTCAAACTCCTGACCTCAGGTGATCCACCCACCTCAGCCTCCCAAAGTGCTGGCATTACAAGTGTGAGCCACTGCACCCAGCTGACTACTTACCTTTTAAGATAAAGTCAGGGTAGTACAGTTCTACTAAAGCATCATCAGAGTGTTGAAGGTAAGCAAATCAAGAAAGTGATCATTTTTGATCATTTTTTTGATCAAGACTGCATATTGGCATCTATTAACAGCCAAGCAAGTATGTTGTAGGCTGTTAGGTGAAAACACACAGTTCAACCTATTTTTTAAGCTGTTTTCTTGAAATCATCCCTGCCTCATTTATAATTGTTTTGAATTTTATAAATGTTATGATTCTGTATAGTGGTAAATAAATTCAAATATTCAATAATTTGCTCCAAATACAGAAAGGATGAAAAAAAAACAGCTAAAAAGAGGCCTTGTGATTTCTTCAAATCCTGAAGAGAAAGAATACTATTAACATTTTATGTTTATAGTAATCATCATTGCCTTCCATATAACAACACATAAATTTGGCCTTCTAAGATTAAAATTGTGTCTCCTAAATTTAAATTTTGCTTATGCAATGGCCTAACACCATAATTATTGGCATTCTAAGGTCAAAATTGTGTCTATCAAAGTTAAAGTTTACTCATGTGGTGACCTAACACACACCATAAATCCTTTTTTTAAAATTTTTTCCATTTTTTGTTCTTTTTGTTACTTTTAAAGGTTTTTAAATTTTTAATTATTATAGATACAGAGTTGTACGTATTTATGTGGTACATGTGATATTTTGATAAAAGCACAAAATGTATAATGATCAAATCAGGATAACAAGGATATGCACCACATGGAGCATTCATTTATTTGTGTTAGGAACACCCCAATTCACTCTTTTAGTTATTTTGAAATATGCAATAAATTATCTTTAGTTATAGACACCTAATTGTGCTACTGAACACTAGATGTTATTCTTTCTACCTAACTGTATTTTTGTACCCATCAACTACCCCCTCTTCCCCTCCTCATCCCTAAAACCTTTCCCAGCCTTTGGTAGCCATAGCTCTCTATCTTCATGAGTTTATTTTTACCTCACACATATGAATGAGAATATGTGGTATTTTTCTTTCTGTGCCTGGCTTATTTCACTTGACATAATGTCCTCCAGTTGTTACAAATGACAGAATTTCATTCTTTTGTATGTCAGAATAATATTCCATTGTGTGTATGTATCACATTTTCTTCATCCATTTTCTGTTGATGGACACTTAGGCTGATTCCATATCTTGACTATTGTGAATGGTGCTGCAATGAACATGGGAATGCAGATATCTCTTTGATATACTGATTTCCTTTCTTTTGGATATATATCCAGCAGTGAGATTGCTGGATCATTGCTGGTAGTTCAATTTTCAGTTTCCTGAGAAACTTCCATACTGTTCTCCACAGTGGCTTTACTAATTTACATTCCCACCAGCAGCATATGAGTATTCCCCTGTCTCCACATCCTTGCCAGCATTCATTATTGCCTGTCTTCTGGATAAAAGCCATTTTAACTGAGGTTAGATAACATCTCACTATAGATTCGATTTGTATTTCTCTGATGTTTACTGATTTTTAGTATTTTTTCATATACCTGTTGGACATTTGTATGTCTTATTTTGAGAAATGTCTATTCCAATCTTTTGATAATTTTAATTGGATCATTATTATTTTTTGCTTTTGAGTTGTTTGAGGTCCTTATATATTCTGGTTATTAATCCCTTATCATATGGGTAGTATGCAAATATTTTCTCCCATTCTGTAGGTTGTCTTTTCACTTTGTTGATTGTTTTCTTCCCTGTGCAGAAGCTTTTTAGCTTATGTGATCTCATTTGCTCATTTTTGCTTTGGTTGCCTGTGCTTTTGAGGTCTCATTCAAGCAATCTTTGCCCAGACCAATGTCCTATAGAGTTTCTCCTATGTTTTCTTCTGGTGATTCCATAGTTTAAGGTCTCTGATTTAAGTATTTAATCCAGTTTGATTCAATTTTTGTTTATGGTGAAAGATAGGGATCTACTTTTATTCTTCTGCATATCGATATCCAATTTTCCCAGCACCATTTATTGAAAAGACTGTCCTTTCCCCAGTGTATGTTCTTGGTCTTGGTCCCTTTGTCAAAAATAAGTTGATTAAATTTATTTCTGGGTTGTCTATTCTGTTCTATTGGTCTATGTATCTGTTTTTATGCCAGTACCATGCTGTTTTGATTACTATACTTTTGTAGTGTAATTTGAAGTCAAGTGATATGATTCCTCCAGCTTTGTTCTTTTTGCTCAGGATTGCTTTGGCTATTCTGGGTCTTCTGTGGTTTCATATAAATTTTAGGATAATTTTTGGCACCATAAATCATTTAAATCCTGAGTCTATGAAAATTTGGCTAAAGGTAAAATACATTATTCCTTCTAATTAGTCAATGAGTAGATTGAAGAGGAGGAAAAGGCAGAAAAAAAAATCTTCTTCTATTAGCAGTGGCCTAAGCAACTACAAATGAACGAACTGAAAGTATTAATAACATTAAGCCTAAGGCCAAAACTCCCAGTAAATACCTATGAAATCTGAAATTTATAGAAGCTCACAATGCACGTTGACTGGAAAACCATGTCATTTTATATCTTTCAGTATGCAATTTAGTTGCAATGGCAATTATAGCAGTTATTGATTTAATTTGCATTGTTTTGGTTTAGGATGAGGTTTGGCTAGTAATACCCGATTCTGTAACACAATAGATGGTCCATTTAATCAATATTTCAGTAAGGCTATGGGAAACTATAAAAATTCTCAAAGTCCTATGACTATAGTTAAGATATATCAAAGTTAAGATATATCAATACACATGACCCAGTTGACATTTAGCAATGTCAGAAATTATTTTTGAACACTGTAGGAAACATAACAAAAAGTAATACAATTGTACAATTGAGAAAACAAATTCTCAAGGAAACTGAGGTAAGTATACAGCAAAAATATTATTTTTGCATTCATAATGCCTTTGTGACTAATGGAGATATTAATGGCTTAAGTATATTTTTATGAGTAAGTATTTTTAAATCACTTCATAAAACTGTGTCAAGAATGAGAATTATCTAGACTGCACTGACTTATAAGCCAGTAGCCAATGATGAATTAATGCTTGAACAATTCTATTTCAAGCTATAATGAGCTTTATTGCCAGAGTTCTAAACAGCAACATGAACAATAAGAAGCGTTAATGGAAATATTTAAAATGTGCCTCTTTTTCTATTTCCTCATTTCATGTAGGTGAAACTTTTTTTTCACTTTCTTCTTGCCTTCACCACATTTACCCAAGAATGGCTCAGACAGAAGTAAGCCATCTAAGATACACATAAAACTTTTTTTCTATTCATCTGTTTATCTTCAGTTTTATTTCTTTATGAATGTAGTAGTTTTTAAATATGATCCAGAATCCTCCTGCCATTGCCGCCATCCTGGCTTCAGGGGTGCCAGTCTCCAGGCCCCCGGGAGGAGAACTCCTAGGGCTACTAAATCCTCGCTGGAGGCAGTGGTTTCTTATGCAGGAGGACGTGGCAGAGGGCCTGACTTTGGGAGCTGGGACTGGTCGGCCTCTGAGGTCCGCAGAGGGACGTGATGGGCGGGAATGGGGACGACCGGGCTCCTCCACTGGTGGGGGCACCGGCCCGCCGTGGGGCGCGGGCCGCCTGTGGTCCTTGCGGACTCCGGAGGTCCAGTGTCTAGTGGTAATCTGTGAAAATGGTTCGCTATTCACTTGACCCGGAGAACCCCATGAAATCATGCAAATCAAGAGGTTCCAATCTTCGTGTTCACTTTAAGAACACTCGTGAAACTGCTCAGGCCATCAAGGGTATGCATATACAAAAAGCCACAAAGTATCTGAAAGATGTCACTTTACAGAAACAGTGCGTACCATTCCGACGTTACAATGGTGGAGTTGGCAGGTGTGCGCAGGCCAAGCAGTGGGGCTGGACACAAGGTCGGTGGCCCAAAAAGAGTGCTGAATTTTTGCTGCACATGCTTAAAAACGCACAGAGTAATGCTGAACTTAAGGGTTTAGACGTAGATTCTCTGGTCATTGAGCATATCCAAGTGAACAAAACACCTAAGGCCGTGGAACCTACAGAGCTCATGGTCGGATTAACCTATACATGAGCTCTCCCTGACACATTGAGATGATCCCTACAGAAAAGGAACAGATTGTTCCTAAACCAGAAGAGGAGGTTGCCCAGAAGAAAAAGATATCCCAGAGGAAACTGAAGAAACAAAAACTTATGGCACGGGAGTAAATTCAGCATTAAAATAAATGTAATTAAAAGGAAAAAATAAATAAATAAAAAAATATGGTCCAAAATTATTTGACACTGCTCAATCTGTCACTACTTGATCAACAGAATCCAGCAGAAGTGACACAATGCCAATTTTCAAGTCCAGGACATTAAGAAACTGGGAGGTTTTACTTGCTGGCTCTTGAGACACTCTCTAAAACAAAGTCACCATGTTATAAGGAAGCCCAAGCACCCCACGGAGAAGCCCACATAAAAATGTCTACATGGAATCCTCAGCCTTCAGCCCTTCCTGAGCTCCCAGCCAAACAGTCGCCATCAACATGACAACCATCAACATATGAGTTAACCATCTGAGAAGTGGGTTCTTCAGTTCTCCATCAAACTTGCTCAGATGATAACTCCTGGAGCAGACACAAGCTTTTCATGACAAACTCTGCACAAGCACAGATACATGCACTAAATACACCATTGTGATTGTTTTAAGCCACTAAAGTTTTGGGGGGTTTTGTTGTTTGTTGCTTGTTTTTTTGTTTGTTTAAGCAGTTTTTTTATGATGCTCCAGTTCTTGAAGTATAGATTACACTAGATGAAAGGACACTATTCTTTCCCAGTGTAATTCTCAAAGACAACCACTCTGCATTCTCTAAATGGGCTCAGTATATGCCTGAGGAAAAGTGAATTAAGGTTTATGTAGGAAATAGTCATCAACATACACAATTCAGAAATTCAGACAAGCAACATCAGTGTTTCTTTGATTATTCTAAGCATCCTCCAAAACAAAAACAATTTGCCTTCTAAAGCTCATATTATACTGATTATTGGATAATTTAGCTAATGCCTAACATACTGCATTATTGACATAATTGGTACACTAAGGCACTTTTATGAGTTCTTTTAAAGTGGAGTCCACACACATTAAAAACTGAAGAAGTCACTTAAATTCTGAGTTTCAGTTTTCATATCTACAAAATAAAAATAATATCAAGTATTTTTATTTTAAAAATTCATAATGAGGATGAAGATAGGTTGGTAAATGAGTACAAAAATATAGTTAGATAGAAGGCATAAGATCTAGTATTAGAAAGTATGGAGTATATCTCAGTGTCTGAAGTAATGAATGTCTTATTTGATTATTACATATTTTATGCATGTATCAAAATATCACATGTACCCCCAAAATATATGCAACTATTATGTATCAGTAAAAAAATTAGTGAGGATATAATGAATATAAAAAAACTGGTAAAACATCTGATACCCAACAAATAGTAGCTATTATTATAATTACATGTAATATATAAGAAAAATCTTAAGCTTGTGCTCTAAATCATAGTTCTGAGTAATTATTTTTGCTATCACATATCTGTTCTGATATAAATGTTGATAAAAATTACAAGACAAAAGTAAATGGGAGTAAATAAAAAATTATATTTTTATATAAAAAATCTGAGTGATTACTACAGGTTGAATAAGAATGGAACATTTATAGTTAGTGTGAAGAAGATTTTAGAGGTTTTACCTGACCTAAAGTTCAACATGAGTTTATGATATGCTTTCTAACATAGTTTTAGCCTTGTTAATAGAAAAAAATTCAAAATATTTGAAATATGATGTCATCATCATGGACAAAGATGAAACACCAGTTTTACTGTTGCATTTGTTATGGGTACCAAATCCTAAAAGAAATTTTCACAAATAAGTGTCTGCAGAGAAAGTGAGGGATTTGAAAGTCATTTATAAAGAAAGATGAACTCTTATATACTAATATTTACCTTGAAGTAAGAAAAATAAAGGAACAATGATAATAATTGCCTTTAAATATAAGACACAGGAACTGATTTTCTTCCAAACAGGCATACCAACAATCAATTGGTAGAAGAATATAGAATACGGTAGGGGTCAGTGATCTTGGGATGATATGACGATAAATAAATAGTGGGCATTCACTGAGAAGGAAGAATGTGGTTATGCACATGCTGTGTGGAAAATCTCAAGCACGACATCGATGGGAGAAAAATGAAAAAAAAACTAGGGAACCTTAGGTGATCTCTATGGTGCATTTCACCTCTACAGATATGAATATGCAAAGGCAAATCTTTTATTTTTCTTTACTTATTTATTTATTTATTTTAGAAAAAAGAATGAGAATGTGAAACGGATACAGGCACATTGAAAAGTAATAAGCTGCTATGAAAGAGCAAGCATTTGGAGTTATTTAAATCTCTGCTCTGCCTCTGATCAGGCAAATGCCTTACTTTATTTTTTTAAATCATCAATAAAACAGAGAAATTTAGCTTATAAATTTAACTATTAAATTTGTTACTTTCTAAAGGTATGTGGTACGCCTATAAATATTGTTTATTATAAAAGTATAGCTCCAATGGAAAAGTGTTTGTAATAAAACTATGTGTGTATAAGTACATGTACATATGAAATACATATTTTCAAGAGATCAATTTAAGAGAAAAAATTATTTAACCTTTCTATAGAAAATAAGCTCTACAAGTTAAAAAATTATCATTAGCATTATAAATATATTTAAAATATACTTGGTTCCCAAAGATTTACTCTTCTATTCCTTCTATTAAATAAATAATTCACCATAACCTATTTAAAAGACATTTCCTTTACTATCTTATATATACCTTTAAATATATTACGTTATTTTTCTCACATAAGTGTTTGGAATATTTAGGTAATACATCAACATGATTTTTAAGCTCTCGTTGATTTATGGAAACCGAACAAGTATTGTTCTAACTTTTTGTCCAAAGTTATGCTCAAACATATTATTTTTAACCTTGCGTAGAGATAGGAAGATAATTTTGCTAATCAAGACTGTGTTTCTTCTTTGCCCTTCCATGAATTCAAAATTCCCATTTTCATCTATATAATTAACAATCATTCCCATTAATCATTGAGTTTGATCATTCTTATATTTCAGAAAATGCATGAATATATAAAATTATTCATATGAACTCTAATGACAATGTAAAAACCCCTCATTTTAGAATAAAAGTATTTAGAAATTGTTTTTTATATAAATCTCCTTTATTTGAATTTTAAAATTAAGTTTAGAAAACAAGAGTAAGTAAACAAAAAGCCCAATTTCAAAATGAACAAACTATCTTAACACCTTACCAAAGAATATGTACAGATGGAAAATTTGCCTATGAAAAGATGTTAAGTATCTTATGTCATAAGGGAATAACAAATTAAAGCAACAATGAAATACCACTACACACCTGTTAGAATGGCCAAAATCCAAAACACAGACATAACAAAACAAGGAGCAACAGGAATTCTCATTTATTGCTGCTGGGAATGCAAAATGGCACAGCCACTCTGGAGGATAGTTTGGCACTTTCTTACAAAACTAAGCATAAATGTACTATACAATCCAGTAATCTGCTCCTTGACACTTACTCAAAGGAGTTGAAGACTTATGTCTACACAAAAACTTGCACATGAATGTTTATAGTAGCTATACTCATAATTGTTAAAACATGGAAGCAACCAAAATGTCCTTCAGTAGGTGAATGATAAATAAACTTTTGTCATCCAAACAACAGAATATACTTCAGAGCTAAAAAGAAATGAGCTATTAAACCACAAAAAGACATGGAGGAAAGGTAAATGCATATTAGTAAGTGAAAAGAGTCTATCTCAAAAGACCACATATGAAGAAAGATATACTTTGGATGGGGGAAGGAGAGTAAAATGAACACCTGACTTTTCCTCAGTCCCAGCATCAGGCTCAGCTCATTGAAATCTGGTGCTAGCCCAGCCCCCAAATATCAGACTCCAGGCTGGCATCTACAGACCAAGCCTTCAGGCCACTTTCACAGCTAGGCCAGCCCCCAACAACCTTGGGCTCCAGAATAGTAGCTGTGGCCCTAGGATTCAGGCCTGCCACAGAGTCAGGTTAGCCCTGGTATCCCCAAGGGTAGTTCCCACAAACTTAGGTTCCAGTCCAATGCCAGGTTCCAAGCAGGCCTTCATGGCCCCACAATCCAGAAGAGTCAGGTCCAGGCCTACCCCAGTAGACACCAGCACCAGACAGATCCCTCAAGACCTATGGTTCCTGGCCCCATCACAGCTTTAGGTAGGTTCTCCATGGCCTCAGCCTCAGATCAGAACCCCCACAACCTAGCCTCTAGACAAGAAACCACAGACCCAGGCACACAGACCTGGGATAAATGCCTTCCCAAGAACCAGGCTTGTCCTAGGTTGGACTTTACAGGGGCATTTCTAAAACCTGTGCAAACTCAAGCTCAAGAACTACGCAGTACCAGGCCAGCCTCCATGGATCCAGGTTGTAGACATACCCCTGTAGAAACAGGCTCCAAGCCCATCCCCATAGACACAGGCCCCAGCCTCAATACCAGGAACCCAGTTGACAGGCCCACTCCAGTGGACCCCAGCACTAGGTCTGTCCCCATAAACCTAGGATCCAGGCCCACCCCAGTGGACCCAAGTCCCAGACTAGCCTTAATGAACTCAAGTCCCCAGACAACCCTTGTGGACCCTGATGCCAGGTCTGCCCACCTGCTGACCAAGGCAACAAGACAGTCAAGCTAAGGACTCAGGCATTAAGCTTGCTCATGAACCTTGTCAGATGATCCACCCAGAATCTCTGTATGGTCTGACTGGTAAAAGGCTTTCCCTGCAGAAATCAGTCCACAAAGACTGAAGAAATAGGTGCCTACTTCTTCAAATGCATCAACAAAATGGAATCCCACAATGATCAAAAACAATCAGGGTACAACCTTAAAAAACAAAAGCACATGTAACCAACCTTAAACAAATAGAGATTTAGGAACTGCCTAACAAAGAATTTTTAAAATTATATACAGAATCTCAGTAAGCACCAAGAGAACACAGAAGAACAATTAAACTAAATGAGGAAGACAGTACACAAACAAAATGAGAAGTTCAACAGAGATAGAAACCATAAAAAAGGACTAAGTAATAACAGAAATGAAAAATTCCATAGAGAATTTTAACAGCATATTTGATCGAGTAGAAAAAAACAATAAACGTACATGAAGACAAGTCATTTGAAATTTCCCTGCCAGAGGAAAAAAAAAGAAAAAGAAAATGATAAATAATGAAGAAAGCTTATGAGACTTATGGACAACATCAGGTGAAACAATATATGAATTATGAGAGTTCCAGAAGTACAACAGGAGAAGAGGAAAGAAAGTTTATTTAAAGAAACCATGACAGAAAACTTCTTAACTGTGTAGTGGAAAATGAGCAAGCAGATCAATGAAGGCGAAAGACTCCTAACAGATGAAATATAGAGATCTTTACCAAGGCATTATGATTTAACTCTCAAAAGTCAAAAACAAAAAAAAATTTTGAAAGGAGAAAGATAAAAGCAACAAAGATTTCTCAGCACAAACTCTACAGGCAAGGAGAAGATGGGATGATATATTTAAAGAGCTGAACAACACAACAACAAAATGCTAATGTATACCCAGTATATTAGTCCATTTTCACACTGCTATAAAGAGACTCCGTGAGACTAGACAATTTATAAGCAAAAGAGGTTTAACTGATTCACAGTTCCACATAGCTGGGGAGGCCTCAGGAAACTTACAATCATGGTAGACGGTGAAGAGGTAGCAACACACATCTTCGCAAGGTGGCAGGAAAAAGAGAGAATGAAGGAGGAACTGCCAAACACTTTTAAAACCATCAGCTTTTATGAGAACTCACTTGCTATCAAGAGAACAACATGGGAGAAAGCATCCCCATGATCCAATCCCCTCCCACCAGTTACCTCCCTTGACATATGGGGATTACAATTTGAGATGAGATTTGGGTGAGGACACAAAGCCAAACCATATCACCCAACAAGGCTACCCTTCAGAAATGAAGAGATAAGGATTTTCCCAAACAAAAGCTGTGGGAATTCATAAGCACTATACCTGTCTTACAATACTAAAGGTAATTCTTCAAGCTGAAGTGAAAGAACTCCAACTAACAACATAAACCCATAGGAAATTATAGAACTCACTGTAAACTTAAGAATATAGTCAAATTCAGAGTAGAAATTTAATGGTGGTATGTAAATCTTTTTATATTTTTTAATTGACATAAAATTGTATGTATTTGCCATGTACAAAATATTGTTTTGAAATATATATACATTATGGAATGACTATATCTAGCTCAGATATGCATTATTTCACAGTTATCATTTTGTTATGAGAACACTTTACATCAATTATCTTAGAATTTTTCAAGAATACAATAAATTGTTAACTATAGTCACCATGTTATACAATAGATCTCTTGAACTTATTCCTCCTATATAACAAATTTTGTATTCTTTAACCAACATCCCCCCAATACCACCCCAAAAACCTCAGCCTCAGGTAATCACCATTCTACTCTCTAGTTCTAGGAAGCCAACTTTTTTACATTCCACATATTAGTGAGATTATGCGGAATTTGTCTTTCTGTGCCTAGTTCAGTTCACGTAACATAATGTTCTCTGGTTCTATCCATGTTGTCACAAATGACAAATTTTTATTTTTTTAATGGCTGAATAGTATTTTTTGTGTACGTATATCATATTTTCTTTACCATTCATTTATTGATGAACACAACACTTAGGCTGATTTCATATATTGACTATTGTGAATAATATTGCAATAAAAATGGAAGTAGACATACTGATTTTATTTCCTTTGAATATATATCCAGTATGAGACAGCTGGATCATATGGTAGTTCTATTTTTATTTTTTGTAGGAACCACCATACTAATCTCCATATGGCTATACTAATTTACATTCCCAACAACAGTGTATGAGGATTCTCTTTTTTCCACCTCCTGATTAACATTTGTTATCTTTAGTCTTTTTTATAATAGCCATTCTAACAGATGTGAGGTGATATCACATTGTGGTTTTAATTTTAAGGTTAAGTGACCAAGTATTGAAAACAATAACAGTTATAAAGATTTTAAGGAATATGCAATATAAAAAATGTAAATCATGAAATTGAAAATTAAAAATGAGGGGAGAGTTGAGTGAAGGTACAGAGTTTTTATGATCAAATTTGTCATCAGCTTAAAAAAACATGTTACAAGATGTTATTTGAATGCCTCATGGTAACTGCAAAGTAAAATTTATAATTGATAAACAAGAAATAAAAAGCAAAGAAACAAAACATACCACTAGGGAAAATCACTTAGTCATAAAAGAAGACAGCAATAGAGGAACAAAGAAATAAGAGATCTACAAAACAACTAGAAAAACAATTAACAAAATGGCAGCAGTAAGTTGTTATCTAATAATAATAATACCTTTGTACTGGTATTATGGATTAAATTATCTAATCTAATGACATAAAGTGGGAGAATGGATTAAAAAAAAATAGGACCCAACTATATGATGCCTACAAAAGACTCACTGCACCTGTAAAAACACACATAGACAAAAAGTAAAGTGATGTGAACAGATATTTCATGCAAATGGAAACCAAGAGAGCATAGAAGTACCCATACTTATGACAGATAAAATAAACTTGAAGTCAAATACTGTAAAAAGAAACAAAGAAAGTCATTATATAATGATAAAGTGGTCAATTCATCAAGATGATATAAAAATTTTAAGCATATATGCATTCAACATCAGTGAAACTAAACATATAGAGCAAGTATTTACAGAATTAGATGAAGAAATAGAAAGCAATACGATAATACTAGAGTACTTTAATACCTCACTTTTAACTATGTGTAGATCATCAAGACAGACAAACAATAAGGAAGAAGCACCCTTGAATAATACTGCAGATGAAATAAACCTAACAGCCTTATACAGAACATTCCATCCAAAAGTACTAGAATACACATTCTTTTCAAGTGCACACAGAACATTCTCTAATAGAGGCCATATGTTAGGCCACAAAACAAGCCTTAGCAAATTTAATAAGACAAATTACATCAAATCATGTCAGGTATCTTATCTGATCACAGTTGTATAAAACTAGAAATCAATAACAGAAAGAACATGAGAAAATCCATAAATACATGAAAATTAAACAACATGTCCCGGGACAACAAATAGGCCAATGAAAAAATTAAAAAGGAAATTTGAAAAATTCTGGATACAAACAGATTTGGACACACAACATAGCAAAACCGTCAGGATACATCAAAAGCAGTTCTAAGAGGGGATTTTATAGTGATAAACACCTACATCTAAAAAGAAGAAAGATCTCAAGTAAACAACCAAATATTACATCTCAATGAACTAGAATAAAAAAGAACAAACTAAGCCCAAAGTCAGCAGAAGAAAAGAAATATTAGAGCATAAATAAATAAAATAATAGATAAAAAAGAAAAATAAATGACAGAGCTGGTCTTTTGAAAAGATAAACGAAATTGATAAATCTTTATCTAGATCAAGAAAAAAGGAGATTATATCAATAAAATCATAAATGAAAGAGGAGATATTATGCCTGATACCACTAAATACAAAGAATCATAAGAGACTACTTTGAACAACTGTATGATAACACATTTGATAACCTAGAAGAAATTGATAAATTCCTAGAAACATACAACCTACCAAGACCAAGTCTTAAAAAGACAGAAAATCTCAACAGACCAATAAAAGTAAAGGCATTGAACCAGTAATCAAAAACCTCCCAAAAAAGAAAAGTCTACAACTAAATAGCTTCATAGCCGAATTCTACCAAACATTTAAAGAAGTAATGCCAATGCTGCTCAAAAATTTGAAGAAGAGGGAATATTTTGGAAGTCATTTTGTGAGGACAGTGTTACCCCAATACAATTCCAGAAAGGGACATTGCAAGAGAAGAACATTATAGGTCAATATCACTGATTAACATAGATTTAAAAATTATCACAAATACTAGCACATTAAAAGGATCACATATCATGAACAAGTAGGATTTATCCCCGGATTGCAGGCATGGTTGTTACACATATGTACATCAATAAATGGAATACACCACATAAACATAATAATAAGAAAAAAACACAATAATCTGAATAGATGCAGAAAAAGTATTTGACAAAATTCGACATCCTTTCATGACAAAAATAAACTTTTAAACTTTCAACAAATTAGGTATTTAGGAATGTATCTCAACCTAATAAAGGCCATATGTGACAGGCCAACAGCTAACATCATATCTCAATGGTCAAAAGCTGAAAGCTTTTCTCTAAGATTAGTAAAAGACAAGGAGGCCCACCTCACAACTTCTATTCAATAGGATAGAAGTCCTAGCCAGAGCAATTGGGAAAGAAAAAGAAATAAATGGCATTCAAACTGAAATAAAAGTAATAAAATTGTGTCTGTTTACTGATGACATGATCTTAACTAGAAAATTATAGACTGTACCGAAAAAACTGTTAAAACTAATAAATTCAGTAAATTTGCAGCATACAAAATCAACAAACAAAATCAGTAGTGTTTCTATATACTAATAGTGATCTAAAAAAATCAAGAAAACAGTCCCAAGGAGGTTTCAACATATGCAAATCAATCAGTGTGATACAACATATTCGACAGAATGAAGGATAAAAACCACATGCTCATTTCAATTAATGCTGTAAAGACATTTGATAAAATACAAAATCCCTTCATGATAAAAAAAAAACTCAAAAAAATCGGGTGCATACCTCAACATAATAAAAGCCATATAAGACATACCCACAACTAGTATCACACTAAATGGGAAAAAAACTGAAAGCATTTCCTCTAAGATCTGGAACATGACAAGGATGCCCACTTTCACCACTGTTATTCCAGAGTACTGGAAGTCCTAGCTAGAGCAGTCAGACAAGAGAAGGAAATAAAGGGCATCTAAATTGGAATTTAAAAAGTCAAATTATCTTCATTTATAGATAATATAATATTGATATAATCTTACACTTAGAAAAAACTAAAGACCACAAAAAACTGTTAGAACCAATAAACAAATTCAGTGAAGTTGCAGGATACAAATCTACATACAAAAATCAGCAGCACTTCTGTATGCCAACAGTGAAAAATCTGAAAAAGAAATTTACAAATTGATTTCATTTACAATAGCCACACATAAAATTAAATACTTAGGAATTAACCAAAGAAGTGAAAGAGCTCTATAATGAAAACTATAAAACACTGATGAAAGCAATTGAAGAGGACACACACAAAAAATTGAAAGATATTCCATGTTCATGAATTGGAAGAATCACTATTGTTAAAATGTCTATATTGCCAAAAGCGATCTATATATTCAATGTAACCCCTATCAAAATACCAATGATGTTCTTCACAGAAATAGAAAAAAAAATCCTAAAATTTATATGCAACCACAAAAGACTCCGAATAGCCAAAGCTATCCTAAGTAAAATGAACAAAACCGGAGGGAATCACATTACCTGACTTCAAATTATACTACGAGAGCTGTAGTAACTAAAACAGCATGGTACTGGTATACAAACAGGCATATATGCCAATAGAACAGATAGAGAGCTCATAAACAAATCCGAACACCTAAAGTAAACTCATTTTTGACAAAGGTGACAGGAACATACTTTGGGGAAAAGACAGTCTCTTCAATAAATGGTGCTGGGAAAACTGGATATCCCTGTGCAGAAAAATGAAACTAGATGCCAACCTCTCACCATATGCTAAAATCAAATCAAAATAGATTAAAAGCTTATATCAAAGTCCTCAAACTATGAAACTACCACAAGAAGACATTGAAGAAAATCTCTAGGACATTGTTCTTGGCAAAAAATTTGTGCACAATACCCAAAAGCACAGGCAACCAAAGCAAAAATGGACAAATGAGATCACATCAAGTTAAAAAGCTTCTACATGGCAAAGGAAACAATCAACAAAGTGAAAAGACAACCCACAGAAAATATTTGCAAACCACCCATATGACAAGGGATTAATAACCAGAATATATAAGGAGCTCAAACAACTCTATAGAAAAATTCTAATAATCTGATTAAAAATGGGCAAAATATCTGAGTAAACATTTCTCGAAAGAAGACATACAAATGGGAAACAGGTATATGAAAGAGTGCTCAACATCATTAACCATCAGAGAAATGCAAATCAAAACTACAATGATATTACACCAGTTGAAATGGCTTATATTCAAGAGACAGGCAATAACAAATACTTGTAAGAATGGGGAGAAAAGGGAACCCCCCTACACTGTTGGTGAGAATGTAAATTAGTACAACAACTATGGAGAACAGTTTGAAGATTCTTCAAAATACCAAAAATAGACTTACCATATGAACCAGCAATCCCACTACTGGATATATACCTAAAATGAAGGAAATCAGTATATCAAAGAGATATCTGCACTCCCCCATGTTTGTTGCAGCGCTGTTCACAATAGCTAAGATAAAAAATAACCTAAGTGTCAATTGGCAGATGAATGGCTAAAGAAAATGTGGTACATATATGTAATAGAGTACTATTCAGCCTAAAAAAATAATGAGATTCTGTCATTTGCAGCAACATGGATGGAACTGGAAATCATTATGCTAAGTGAAATAAGCCAGGCACAGAAAGACAAACATTGCATGTTGTCACCTATTTGTAGGATCTGAAACAATTAAACTCATGGAGATAGAAAGTAGAAGGATGGTTAACAGAGGCTGGGAAAAGTAGTAGCGGGATGGGAGAGAAGTGGGGATGGTTAATGGGTACAAAAAATAGAAAGAATGAATCAAATCTAGTATTTGATAGCACAACAAAGGGTGACTATAGTCAATGATAAATTAATTGTATATTTTAAAATAACTAAAAGAGTGCAACTGGATTGTTTGCAACGCAAAGTATAAATGCTTGAGGTGATGGATACCGCATTCTCTGGGATATAATTGTTACACATTACATTCCTGTATGTATTGAAACATCTCACATACCATAAAATGTATACACCCACAAAATTAAAAATAAAAAAATTATAAAAATAAACCATGTCACTTCACCAGTGTTAGAATATCCATTATCAACAAGATAAAAGGTAAATATTTTAGATGGTGTCGAGAAAAGCTGGACGATATTATGCTAAGCGAAATAAGCCAGACACAGAAAAACAAATATCTCCTGAGCTCTCTTATATGTGGAATCCAAACTAACTCATAGAAGCCTGGAGTAAAATGGCAGTTGCCAAGGGCTTGTTGGGGAAGAAGTGTATGGGGAGATGTTGGTCAAAAGACACAGAGTTTCATTAGACAGGAAGAATAAATCTGAAGATCTGTTGCATAGCACAGTGACTATAGTTTAATCATAAATTATTATATACTTGAAAATCGCTGACAGTAGGTATTAAATGTTCTTACCACACACAGACACACAAAAATTAAGTATCAGGTGATGTATATTTTAATTAGCTAAATTAGTCATTTCCCAATATATACATGTTTCAAAATATCACTTTGTACACTGTAAATATATACAATTATATCTATCAATTATGTTATTAATGCATACATAATTGAGTGGAAAGAGAGAAACACAGAAACATTTAATAATTACCCTAACTCTAAAAGGTGTGATTTTATTTGGGCCTCAATATGTCCAATTGCAGCTTTGACTAAATCTAGCTTCACGATTCTCATTATTTGTTTTTTCCTTTTTAAACAACAGTTGGAATATTCTACTAATTGATCACCTATTTTGAATATGGCAATCTTCCCACTCACTTTATCATCTGAACTTGCTACCTGGTCAGGTATTAATTAAACAGTGTGGCCATGCAAATGAAAAGCAAATTGTTCTATTTGGCAGCTTTTAACATACATCAGAAATAATGTTATGGAAACCCAAAGTTTAAGCAAAGTACTAGGTTTATATGCCCATCTGTTATTGTTCGCAACCATAATTGAGTTGCTTTCCAGTTTTTGCAACTTACTTGAGCTCAGAGTAACAATCAGAAACCTAAATAGTTTCAATTCATAGAAACTGTCATCTACAAAACAATCCATTTTTTTCCATAAACTTTACCCCTCATCTTTAGATGTGCAAAAAAAAAAAAAGATGGGTTTTGAATTCAATAATCCTTGGGTTGGAATTCCTCCATCTGTTAACTAAGTATGTGGATTAGACAAGCTATTTACTCTCTGAAACTAAGTTTTGTCACCAGCAAAATAATGTAATAAGCAATTAAATGAGATGATGTATACCAAGCACTTAGCACAATACAGGACATATACAAACACTGTTAATATTTGCTATTTTTATTATTATTATATATTTCTTCCAACATGCTGCAAAAGTCGTAAACAAATATATACAAAGGCATATCTGTTCTCTTAGGGCTTAGGATAAAAAGTACATATGTAAAGTATTTAGAAATAATTATTTCAGTTGTATAAATGCCTTACATTTTTGTTATATTTCAAGAATTTCTATAAATATTTCAAGAATTGTAAATATCACTGTCTTCATTTTACATGTGTGAATATTAAGAATTAGAGAGTAAGTACACTGAAAATAGTATTGCCTATCAAGTATTCTTTCCACAGCAGCATGCTACTACTAACTCATAAGAAAGAAGCAAATTCTACAAGGCACATGTTTTCATTTGTAAAATAAATATTTGTTATTGGCATCTTACATCACTGTGGGCTGAAATATAGATGGGGAAGATTTCACGGAAGAGGTGGCAAAGAATGTGCCTGGAAGTATCAAGTAGGTATATGAGAGAAACAAGACATACCAATGAGTGTTTAAAACATGACCAAAAGCAAAAGGGGAAAAAAACAAGGTGCCTCAAGCATGGGATAAAGAAGACACTAGATGTGGAGGACACATATTGATGAGCTGTGGGAAAAAAAAGTTAGTTATGTTAAAACAATTAGTGTATAACCTCAAATTTCATAGTATGAAGGAGATTCTACTAGCACAGAGAATTTTTAGTTTGGAGAAATGAGTGACATGATGAAAAAGGGTGGGGTTAAAACTTCTATTTCTAGATGATGCCTTCAGTGTGTTTTAATGCAGAATCTGCAATACGTTATATTGAGGACCATATTGACATGACATAATGTGATTATATTATCAGTAAAGAAAATAAAATGCTATCCAAACTAACTTTCCCTCTATCACTCCTTCCTTCTTCCATCATTAGATGACATATTCTTGACATTTAATTTATAGCATAAAGTAAGCAAATTTTCTTTGGTCACAGCTTATAAATGTCTGAGGATATTGTTTCTTATTAATTTTTTAAAGATAGTTTCCAAAAACAATGCAAGCTACTTGGTTGTGAGAAAACTTTTTAGTCTCTTTAAATAAACCATGTTAGCGAGAAAAATGGCCACATACAGTCACAATTCCACATCCTTCAGTGTCATATTGAGTCCAGCTTCCATCTCTCAGTATAGATTTCTGTTACATTCCTCCTAAGATTTCTTTTTTTTTGTAAGAACACTAAAGAAGTAGGTGTGACTCCATTTGTCTTCTGAAAAACTCCTTAAAATACCTCACAATTGGAAACATATTTGCTATTGACAGAAAATAACTTGCATGATCCTCCCTAAAAGGAAGGGAGGATTATGCTACTTCTTATCTTCTTCTTATCTAACTTATGCAGGTTGTTAGGAAACATCTTTGAAATTCAAATTACCTGATGCAAATTATCTAATAAATTTTGCTATATTTTACAAGTAAAATTGATCCTGCTTTAACATAACCTTGAATTTTGAAATCACCCACAAATAACTATTTTATAAACTCCACTAAGATAACCATTTAGACATAATTCCCTTCACTTTGGAATGACCCCTAGCATTCTTATTTAAACAAGCAAAAATAAAACAAAAAACTATATCATCAAAATAGAATACAATTTGTGTTCATGTTAATCTCTTAAAGATAAATCAGGATTCCTCTTCTAAGATCCAAGAAAGTCTTAGAGAGTGATGGGCATAAAACATTACTGGAGCCTTGAGTACTCAGAGGATACCATCTTATAGTCACTTATCCTGTCTAGCAGGCTTGCTAAACTTTTGGAATATTGGTGAGATTACAAAGCATCGCAAAACATAAATGTTGAAATACTTGCACTAAAAAAAAGTGATTTAAGAAACTCCAGCTCCCACAAATTTTGTAGGTCAGAGGAAGAACCTCATTCTTACAAGAATTTTTCTTCTGCAAGGCTTTAAATCTAATTAATTACAGCAGATTAAATCCCTTACAAATATTAAGGTCATAAAACTAAAGATGATAACCCTGTTATACTTTGTGAATTCCCAACTATGTATTAGAAATGTTTTGAAGTACATCATAGGTTCTATTCACAATGGATAAATATATGGAATCATTAAAGTATAGTGCCATTCTCAACACATCACATCAAGGGTATATACTATAACATGATTTATCACTGTTAATATCATATTTTTTTCCCATTTCAACAAAAGCATAAAAATCATTATTTTTTACCCTATTGACTTAAGTTCCCTCTATGGATTACAGAAATGACAATGCATTATACCTAGAAAAATTTCTGTCTGTGTGTTTGTCTATTTGTGGGAAGACAGGGTAGGAAACACTTAGAAGAAGAACACTGCATGGATTAAAAGAAGATATGACTTTTTTTATATTCTTTTGTTGTAACAGGTGAATGGGGGAAATGGAATAAAAGGTCACTGGGCAGTAGAGTTGATCTTTTCCATTGCAAGTTAGATGGCAGGCATAGGCTTTGTTTTGCAATTCTAGCTACAAAACTAGTATTGAGGCCAATACTAGTAGTCAGCCAGAACTACTTTCGTTCAGGTAGTTGAGCAAAATCTGATTCTGCTCAAAAGCAGATGTTATACACTTTTTGTTTATTTTATACATGACTTACAGGCTATTTTTTCCATGTGGTGGTTGGGGAAGAAATGAAGACTTCTAATACAATTTCTTATCTTGACCAAATAAAAAAAATTTTAAAGGGAGATAATCCAGGACTTCATAGTGAAGAAAAGAAGGGCAATACCAGGCAATACTGTCTTAAATCTGTGTCTGTCTGTCTATCTATCTATCTATCTATCTATCTATCTATCTATCATCTATCTTTTCATCTATATGTATATCCCTTTACATAGGCACGTTTTAATTTTTAGTAGTTTGTAGTTCCCACCACATTTCCACGCTCAAGCAAATTATATAAAATGTTTCATTAAATTTAAACTACTTTTATTCTCCTTTTGTTAAATCCATTGCCTTAGTTCATTTTTTCTCCTAAAGTAAACTTGAGAGCAAGTAGTTTACTTTGGAGGCGACTGAGGAATTATAACTGAAGGAGTAAAAGAATTGAGAGAGTAAAGGGAGAAAAACCAATCAAAGGTATGTTAACTTATCATCCTGGGCAGATGAACTTAATCCCTCTAAGAATTCTATGAAGAACCATAAAGACTGAACTTCAGAATTATACCACTATAGAATGAAAGCTGTTATCCACTGATTTTGTAACCTCATTAAAGTTTACTCCTAAGAAAGTTAGCTCTTCCTTATTTAACAGATTACATGGACACTGTTGTGTGGTATTGGTAGTGTCTGACAAAGGAAAGTCTGCAGTTTTCACATGGGAGCTAGAAAGTACAGGGAACTGTCCACCACAGCTGTGCTGAAATCCAGGAATGTAGTACAGTGCAGCACAAGTGCCTGCCACAACTGTTTTGTTGTTGTTGTTGTTGTTGCCATTATTTATTTTTAATAATGATGTATTTATATATTTCATTCAATTTCTAAGTATGTTCATTTTAAAGTTACCCAGATCTGCATTGAAATCCTGGTTTGGCATTGGCAATCTATATGACTTTTAACAAGTTACCAAATCTTTCTAAATCACTGTTTCATAATCTGTAAAATGATGCTAAAAATTGTGCTAACAATAGTACCCACCTGTTTAAAATTGTTGTGAAAAAGAAATGACATATCGTGTAAACAACTCTCAATTCACTGTTTTGGAGAGAATAATTACTCATCATTATTATCCCATGTTATGTCTAAGATGGATGCAGGAGCTTCAAATCAGTCAGACTTAGTGTTAAATAATGGCTCATTGGTTGTGTGACTTTCAAAAAGCAATTTAACACTTTGAATTATTAACCCCTTTACCTGATTTCAAAATGCATTTCAAAGCTATAGTAATCAAATAGCATGGTACTGGAATAAAAACTGACATATAGACCAATGTAATAGAATATAGAGCCCAGAAATACATCCAGACATTTTCAATGAAATGATTTTCTGCAAAGGTGCCAAGAACACACAATGGGGAAAGGACAGTTTCCTCAATAAATGGTGCTGGGAAAACTGAATACTCATAAGCATATGAACAAAGTTTGATCCTTATCTCTCACCATATGAAAGATCAATTTAAATGGATTAAAGAGTTAACTGTAAAACTCAAAACTATGAAATTGCTAGAAAAAAAACATAGGGAGAAAGCACCATGACATGGGTCTGGGCTATAATTTTTTTGGACAACACCTCAAAAGCACAGACAACAAAAGCAAAAATAGACAAATGGGATGCATCAGCATAAAAAGCTTCTGCACAGCAATAAAAACAATCATCAGACTGAAGAGACAACCTACAGGACAGGAGAAAATATTTGCAAACTATATACTGATAAGGGGTTAATATCCAAAATATAAAGAGAACTCAACTCGATAGCAAAAAAAGAAAAAAAAAACATAACTTAAAAAAGTGCAAAATACCTAAATAGACATTTCTCAAAAGACATATGACCAACAGCTATATGAAAAAATACTCAACATCAGTAATCATCAAGGAAATGCAAATGAAACCACAATGAAATATTATTAACCTCACTTTAGTTAAAATGGCTATTATCAAAAAGACAAAAGATGACAAGTGTCAGTGATAATGTATGTGGAGAAAAGCAAACCCTTAAACACTGCTGATGGGGATGTAAATTAATACAGCCATTATGAAAAAACAACAGGCTTTTTCTATAGAAAAAGCTGCAACAAAATCAAAATATAACTACAATAGGATCCAACAATCCCACTAAAATATGTAATAAAATACGAATTTTATAAGCTTGTTGTGACAAATAGTTAAGATATTACAGATAACATTTTACATGTAAATCAAATAGCCTGGTCCATAGTGGGCAGTCAGTAGATGTTAGTTGTCTTTCTCTTTCCCTCTGCTGCAGTATTCATTAATTTGTACATTCGTACATTACACACCCATTCAATAATGCTAGTCTCTGGGATTATAAAGATGTGCTATTATTTACTTTTTAATTGGAAATAGTTCACAGGCTAGTGGGACGCATATAAACATAAGAAAATGATGGCAGCGGTGGTGCGTCTGGAGCAGCCGCTGAGAGGATTCCAGCTGCAGTGGGAGAGGCATAGCCGGGGCTGCATGCTCTGCAGAACCGGGACTGGGAACAGGTGATCCCAGTGAGAGTCCCGTGCCCTACTCAGTTGGTGGGACAGGAGCCCGCACTCTTGGGTGCAGCTGCAGCTGCTCAACTGCAGCTCCAGACATGTGCTCTCTCGGCCCAGGAAGCCCTGTGCCCCTGCAGGCTCAGAAGTGCCTGCTCCTGCTCCTGCTCCCTGGCCTCTCCACGCTTCTAGCACCCACTCTGGTGTAGAGCAAAGTTGTAGCTGAGCCCTCAATTTTGTGACCTGGCCAGATATGCATGCCCTGGGGCATCGCTGACATGCCAGCCCATCTGCAGCCTCGGCCCCCTCCGGACTTTGGACCCCAAGTAGAGTGGGAAGGAGTCTGGGAGACTGAGGGTGGCTCAACTTGGGCTTACAGGCACCTCTTGATGTGGACAGCCTGGGCACCATGGATGGCATGTTGATGGCGGTTATGACAGCAGCACCCATCTGGAGTGGCTGCTGCAAAGACCAGGATGCAGTGAGGGGGGAGGTGCAGCGGGAGCCTGCAGGAACCGGAACCGGCAGAAACCCCACCCCTTCTGAGTTGGAGAGGAAGGAGCCCTGCCCTCCTGGGCACAGCTGCAGCCACCCAGCAGTGGTTGTAGACCTGGGCATTCCTGCACTCTCAGGGGCTCAGGAAGCCCCCCTTACCTCCACAGGCTTGGAAATGGCTGATCCCACTGCCCAGCCTCTCCTGGCTCCTGGGTGCCTGCTCTGATTTTGAAGCAAAGTTGAAGCCGAGCCTGGGCACTGTTGGGACCCAGCCAGGTGTGTGTGCACCCAGGGCAGCACCGACACACCAGTTCCCTGTGGCTTCCGCTTTCTCCAGACTTTGGGCAGCAAGGTGCACGGGAGGGGGGCTGAGAAGGGGCTGAGGGTGGATCAGCGCAGGCTTGTAGGCGTCCCTCAGCACCAACAGCATGGGCACCAGGGTCAGCAGGTTGATGACGGTGGGAGGTAGATAGCCTCCTGGGCAGAAAGGGCAGGTCGCTGGTGAAGTGCCACCTTCAGGCTGGGATGACCTGAAGCCTAGGGGTGTAAGGCTTATAATGCTTTTTCTGGGCCCACCCATGACCGCCCATGGACAAATCAGAATGTACTTCCTCCCGTTTGAACATCATAAAACCCCGGATTCAGCCAGACTCACGCAGACATCAGAATGGCCTGCCTGCAGACAGGGGCTAGCCCCTGTGGGTCTCCCCTCAGGTGAGAGCTGAGCAGATGTCAGGACGACCTGCTTGCAGACAGGAGCTACCCACTGCGGATCTCCTCTCAGCTGAGAGCTGAGCAGATGTTGGGATGACCCACCTGCAGAGAGGAGCTACCCACTGTGGGTCTCTTCTTAGCTGAGAGCTGAGCAGACATTAGGACAACCATCCTGTGGATAGGAGCTATCCACTATGGGTCTCCTCTTTGCTGAGAGCTGCACACTCAATGGGATGAACTGCCTATCGATAGGAGCTGCCCAACCTAAGCGATCCCTGAGCCAGGGCTGTGACACCCTCTGTGGGGCTCTGTGGTTCCTGGAAACTGCAAGCTTCTGGGTGCCACCATGTTCCCTGGTGCCAGCAGTGGAGGCCACTTGTAGTACACCTGGTCCAGCCACAGCTTTGCAGGGAGCTGGCACCAATGCTGACACCTGGAGCTTCCTGCCCCGTGGCAGCTGGTGTACCTAGCTGTGTGCAGCACCTGGACCCCTACGCTTACTTGCTCACTGCTCCATAACTGGCTGGCTCTTAGCAGGTGTGGGATCCAGACTGGTAGCATGAGCTGAGCACAGCCTCCCAGGCCAAGTGGGAGGAATGAGGCCAGCAGGCCCGAGTAAAACTGGGGCAAAAGCGCCACTGGCCACAAAGGTTTCTGGCTTGCAAAGTGACACCCCAAGGATCCTGTGACAGCAGCAGGAGGCAGACAGGTTCCTAGGCGAGAGGGGCAGGTCCCCAGTAAAACCCCACCTTCAAGCCAGGAATGGCCTGAAGCCTGGAGGCCGGGCTGCCAGTTCCGGGTGAAGTCCGTAACCTAGAGTGAGAACTTCATTGATACCTCCCATCCAGTTGGATGGTGGTTTATCCAGGTCTGCCCATGGCCACCCATGGACCAGTTGGCACAGACATCCTCCATTCTGAGCACATAAAAACCCCAGACTAAGCCAGGTTCAGACACTCATTGGGATGACCTGCCTGAGGATAGGAGCTCCCCACTTCGGGTCTCTTGAGAGCTGTTATGTCACTCAATAAAGCTCCTCTCTGCATTGCTCACCCTCTAGTTGTCTGTGTAAACTCATGCTTTCTGGATGTGGGACAAGAACTTGGGACTCACTGAATGGTAGGAGTGAAAGAAGCTATAACAGTTCCTGGCCAGCTCACCAAGCTGTAGGCGGTAACACCCTCCTGGACTGTGGGAGTGAAGAGTGGTGAGCCTTCTGGTGACCCAGACCTCAGGATTCCCTAAGCCAGAGCTGCTGTAACACTATAGCCCTCCTGTCCTCTGCTGGTACCAGGTAGCCATCCCACATGATGGGAAGCAGTGGCAGAGCTGGACCAACCCAAGCGCCACAGGCCAGAGTGGGGCAGTGAAACTGAAAGAGCTGTAACACAAACAGGCTGAAAGATGCCCCCCAAAAAGACACTCCCCTCTTCCCCCCACTCCCCCCTGCCCTGCTCACTACACTACAGGCAACAAGAATGAGAGAACTGTGGCCTTTCTGGGAGCCCAGACCCCAGGGCTTTCTGAGCCAGGGCTGTGACATGCTGTAACACTCTCTTTGGGACTCTGTGGTTCCTGGTGTCTCAGAGCTTTTGGTTGGCACCGTGGTCCCTGGTACCTGCAGTGGAAGCTGCTTGTGGTACACCTGGTCCAGCCATAGCCTCACACAGAGCCAGCACCTGTGCCAGCTTCTGGAGCTGCCTGCCCTGCCACAGCAGCCAACATGCCTGGCTGTGCAGAGTGGCCAAACCCCACGCTTACTCATTCACACGCCCCTCACCACTCCATGCCTGGTTCACCCTTGGCAGGCATGGGATCCAGGCCAATAGCACAAGCGGAGTGCAGCCTACTGGACCAAGAGCCCAGTGGAGTGAGCAAAACTGAGCAGAGGCGCTGCCGGCCACAGAGGTTTCTGGCTGGCAAAGTGATACACTAAGGATCCTGTGGCAAAAATATATGTATTACAATATAATACATATTCTGAGAAATTCAAAAGGAAGTGTCTACCTGGCCAAGGAGTACCAAGAAAAGCATCAGAGAAGAGTTATTATTTGAGGCCAGTTTGGGAGGGCATATAATTTTACTCCTTTCCTACCTTATTCTATTAGTTGATAAATATGTTTTGTCTATGCCTCATGAGGAGGGAAACTTTTTGATAAAATGGAAAGCGCCCCAGCGTGGGAATCAGGCTCACTCGGTCCTAATTCTAGCTCTGATACTCATCAGTTGAAGCAGAATAACCTCTGTGGATCACACTCTTGTTCCATAGCAGCTTTTTCTAATTCACGACTCCAACACACCAGTCATAATATGGGAAATTATGAAAATAAATAAATAAAAAATATAGTTGGACAGATAGATTATTTTCATGTCCCTTAGTTATCCTGTATGACCCAACAAATAAACTGGAAATGTAAAGGTAGAAACTGATGGTCTTGTGCCAGGCGTGGTGGCTCACGCTTGTAATCCCAGCACTTTGGGAGGCTGAGGCGGGCGGATCCCGAGGTCAGGAGATCGAGACCACGGTGAAACCCCGTCTCTACTAAAAATACAAAAAATTAGCCGGGCGTGGTGGTGGGCGCCTGTAGTCCCAGCTACTCGGAGAGGCTGAGGCAGGAGAATGGCGTGAACCTGGGAGGCGGAGCTTGCAGTGAGCCGAGATTGCGCCACTGCACTCCAGCCTGGGCGACAGAGCGAGACTCCATCTCAAAAAAAAAAAAAAAGAAACTGATGGTCTTACAAATGTGTTTGTGATTACTTTGCTAGAAGCTTTGATATTGAGATCATGTCATTAAACACCAAAGGGCATCAGACAAAAGATATCTTGGAGATAAAATTAATTCAACTGTCTATAAAAAGAAAAAAAATTATATTTTTTTCATTTTACTTGTCTATATCATAAAATTTGAATTATTTTATTCATTGCTGGCATTCATTTCATCTCAAAAATACACTTCATAAATGAAATACTCGTCTTTCATAATTCACCTTATAGTTAGATTTAGAAATTATAATTAGGTGTCTTAATCTCCTTTCAAAATTTATCACTGCAAAAAAGTTTTGATGAAATATTAATTTTCCCCTTTCTATACATGAGAGGTGAATGCTAGGCTAGCCAAACAAAAACCTAAAACCAGAGTGCCTTTCCTTGAAGTTCATTAAGTTTTCTTTTTTCCCTAAGGTGAATTCTGTTTTCAAATTCTATAGGTTGCTTTTCTTATTTTTCAAATGTAAGTGACAAAAATTCTGTAAGATATAAAGCATGATGTCTGTCTAAATATTAACAAGAAGTTAGAGAGTGTATTCAAACGGTGAAGTGACTTCTTTTTCTATGTCATAGAATCTGGATATGCTACAGCAAACGTGTGGTGAACTGCAAAAAATAAAAAATACTACTTAGCCAACTTCCTGAAGACAGAATTTTCTCTTTCTCCCAGAGGGTCAGCCTTGAAGCAGCCAAGTTTTTCTCTAGAGGTTTTAGGTGTTACCCTGCTGCTGTTCTTTGCCGATAAAAATTTGAATAATACTCTCCTCGGTATTGTGTAGAGGATTTTACCTCTTATACACACATAGTAAAATAAAACATGGCTTGTTTGAGAGTCATGTGTTTAGGTTGATGCATTATTCACATAGAAAAACAAGAAACATTCCTTGAGAAATAAGCACTAGTGTTGGTTTCTTTTCACTTTTAGATGGTGAAAAGAAAGCTATGGGAGAATCATTATTGAAAGTAAAACACTCATGGGAATTAAAGAAAAATGAGTGAAAGAAATTGAAAAAATAAGAACCATGATAGTATTAGCAACTATTCATAAAAAAATATATATTTCTGAAAAATTTATTAGATGATAAAAGATGCAAAGAGACTTTGCTGACACATATTGAAACAGGAAGAAAGAACTGTGTGAAGGAAAATGGAAGCCTGTGTGTAAACACAAAGAAAACTCAAGGAGGTATATTTATGAGAAGAGAAAATTCAGGATAAAAAAAAAAGAAAAGTTCTAAGTATGAATACCTTAACCACATGCTCTGACTTCTTTGGCGGCAATCCCTGTCAGAGTTCTCATTCTGTCTGCTACTCAGGAAACCTGCCTCAGAGAATAGAGTGGCTGATTACACTGTCTTAGGCCCTGTTATGTCCTGCTGTTTTCTAATATCCCAGTGGGTGTCTGTGGTAGTAGTTGATTTTGGAAGTCGGTAGGGATTTGTGTAGGCACACACATTTGAAATTCACCCTCCTCTAATACGATGCTATTATACTTTAAGCAGAGGAATTCACACAGCTAATTTTTGAAAGGCAGTGCTCCTGGGTAGAAAAATTGGATTTGATTTGGAGTTAATGAATGATGAATTTGTTCTATGATAATGTATCATTAGAGTCATGCTAAGAAGGGAAGTTTCAAAGGATCATTAAAAAACTCAACTTGCCAGACTAAGTTGTTTCACTTTAATTGAGAAACCTCATTTGAAGTATAGTTCCTCACAGGGAAACAGTGCACACAGTACACAGAGTGCAAATAAAAGCAATTAGACCTACTACCTTGGCCTTCATGGGGTCTGCCTTCTCGGAATGCCTGATTAAATTCTGGTCTCAAAGGCAGGCTCCGATGCAGTCACTTAACTCTTTGTCCTTGAAATAGGAAGGGCTGTAACGTTTGTTTCCAAGGAGGCTGGGGGATGAGAAGAGTAACTGACCTATGAAAAAGGAGCAATGCTTTTCCCCAGTAGACTCTCTATATATGTAGTAACCCTATATATATACTGTTGCTTCATATTATTCCCTTTAAAAATCCTAGATACACGTAGGAATCATAAAAATGATATCCCAAGATTGCAGCTATTTCTCTTTATCAAAGGGACCATTATATTTGGTAAAGGTCTTAACAATCTATAGGAGACTCCCTAAATTTAGACCCCAGAATTTTCTATTACAGTCCCTCCCAAAATATTTTAACATTGCTATTGTCTCATTAATAGCACAGTTTATTGGCCAGGTGCAGTGGCTTATACCTATAATCCCAGCACTTTGGGAGGCCAAGGCAGGTGGATCACCTGAGATCAGGAGTTCGAGACCAGCCTGGCCAACATGGCGAAACCCCATCTCTACTTAAAAATACAAAAATTAACTGGGTGTGGTGGCAGGCACTAATCCCAGCTACTCAGGAGGCTGAAGCAGGAGAACTGCTTGAACCTGGGAGGTGGAGGTTGCAGTGAGCCAAAATCACACCATCGCACTCCAGCCTGGGCAACAGAGCAAGACTCTGTCTCAAAAAAAAAAAAAAAAAAAAATACAATTTATCTTGTTTGTTATTATTCCTATTTTGCAAATCAGATTTATGGGAAATCTATATAAACAGATGAACAGACTTTCAGTAACCCAGGGTTTTTCTAAATAATTCAGGATTAGCTGTTCTTCTGATGAGATATTGTCCTTGAAAATCAACCTGATATCTTCAATTCTACTCTTTAATAAACTCTTTCACCTCACCTATTCCAGTGAAGAGAGCTTCCCCTCTCCTTCTTCATCACATACACTCATATACTCATATCCACACTCTTTCTATCTCTTTCTACTGAAACTACTCCTACGTAAATTAACCATGACTTCCTTTTTGCCAAATCAAATATACACTACTCTATCTTGGGTTTTCTTGACCTCTCAGCAATATTCAGCTAGTTGACTGCTCCCTTCTCTTGAAACACTCTCTTTTCTTGCTCTTCATGACTTCACAGTCTCCTGACATTTATTCCATCTCTGAAGAGTTACTCCTTCTCAGAATTCATTACTGGATTATTGTACTGTAGCTTATGTCTAAATGTTGAAGTTTCTAAAACCTTACCACCTCTTTCTCTACAGTCTCTTCTTTGATGACTCATGTATCTCCATGACTTACAATAAACAAAAGGACTTCTTTTTTCAGCTGTGATATATAGAGTTTGGAAGTCATCACTCCCTTAAAATAACAAAAAACTGAAAATCAATAATTTTTCTGAAATCTACTAAAAAATTGAGATCACCAGGACAAACACCACCCTAAAATGTGAAGACATTAGTGAATTCTGAGAGTGATAACCAAGAGCCGTTTAAGTGAAGCAGAAACCTCTGGAGCCATAAAATGATAGTAATAACTGAATGATTACTTTGACAAATTGCTAGAGGCTGAGTGTGGAGTAGTTGAACAAGGAGAAACTCCTAGGCGTCACAGCCATAAAGGGCCCACCATTCTTTTATGAGTTTTACCTTCAGAAACTCCACAAGTTTCTAAGGTGAACACTCAAAAAACATCCCTTTGTGGCTTTGGCAGAAGAAGAAGAATCACATAAAAATAGGTGCAGAGTATTGCCAATAACAGAAGCCTATTTGGGGATAAAGGACTTAACAGAGTCTCACTCACTTGGGGAAAGGGTATTTCTCCATCTCCAGCCCTCTTGTACCTTCCTGTTTTACCTAAGGGAGAAGTGTGGAAAGCAAGAAATGTTTATGAAAGTACAGCCCAAATGCACTACAAAAGACAGAGGTTTATTAGTAGGATTATGCAATGCTTCTCCTCACCAAAACCTCACCAGAACATTAATTGAGCTCCAGTAAAATAACAGTGAACTAGAGTCGCAAGAGCTGCAAAGTTCAGACTCTCTCTGAGGAGGAGTATTTAGGGAAGCCCAATATCACAAAGGGAGATATAAGTAAGGATACAGAGAAAATATAAATATATAGATAAGAAACTTGAATTTACATCAAGAAAATAAGAACATTAGGGAAGGCACAAATAAAGATCAATAAAAGCTTTTATTTTTCTGATTCTTAATTGATCTAAAACTTTGTTTAAAGTAATAAAGTAAGAATATATTGAGGGATGATTACAATATACAGTTATGTGAAATGAATGACAGAAATGCCATTAGAGATGAGTGAGAGGAACTGGCAATATTATGTTATAAGGTAACTTCACTAAATATAAAGTGTCTGAGAAACATATATTAGAAACTCTAGAGCAACTACTAAAAAATTTGAAAGAAGTATAATTACTGGATTAAGAGAGGAGTGAAAATGTAATCATAAAAAATGCTCCATTAAAACATAGAAGACAAAAAATAGGGAGATTTTAAAAAGAGGAAAAATGCAACAAAAAGAAAACAGTTACAAATATGGTAGACTTTAATCCAACTATATCAATAATCATGTAAAAACATGGGATGCAAAGCTGATGCAATGGAAAGGAGAAATAGGCAAATCCACTATTATAGTTGGGGTCGTCAATACCCCTCTACTTGTAATTGATAAATAAAGCAGGTAGAAAATCAGTGAGGATATAGTTGACCTCAACAGCTCTATCACCCAACTTCATCTGGTCAACATTTATAGAACTCTCCATCTAACAACAGCATAAATTCTTCTCAAACTCACATGGAACATATGTCAAGACAAACCACATTCTGGGCCATAAAACATACCTTAAAAAATTTGTTGGTTATAACAAAAACAGTGCTTAAAGAGAATTGATAGAACTGAATGCATATCTTAGAAGAGAAGGAAGCTCTAACATCTATTATCTAAGTTTCCACCTTAGGAACTAGGAAAGAAGAGCAATATAAATCTAAAGTAGGAAGAAGAAAATAAATTATAAACAATTAGAGCAAAAGTTATAAAATTGAAAAAAGAAAAGCAATAGAGAAAAACCAATAGAGCCAAAAGCTGGTTTTTCGGTTTGTTTGTTTTTAAGATCAATAAATACCTAGTCAGGCGATCAAGAAAAAAAGGAATAAACCATGAATTACTAATATCAGTAATGAAAGAGGGGTCATAATTACTGATTCTAGGACCACTAAAAGGATAATAAAGTAATAATATAAACAGTTTTTCACCCAGAAATTCAATAACCCTAATGAGATTGACCAATTCCTTAAAAGACACAATCTACTAAAACTCACACAAAGAGAAAGAGACCATTTGAATAGACCAATATCTATTAAATACATTGTGTTAATAATTTAAGCCTTTGACAAATGAAAGCACCAGGCCTAGATGGTTCTGGTGGTGCATTCTACCAAATATTTAAGGACTTCATGGTACCAATTCTCCACATTCTCTTCCAAAAACAAACAAGGTAAAAACACACCTCAGTGTCACTATGGAGCTCAAACCTACATCTCTACCCAAGACATTTCCTCTGAGCTCAAGATATATGTATATCCAATTCCCTACTTTAAATTTCTTTTTATGTCTCATACACATCTCGAATTTAATGTCCAAAACACACCTTAGAAAAAATATTTTACCCCTCTTAACCATTACTTTTCCCTCTGCTGAATCTAAGTATGCAATATCAATTATAAAAACCTAGGAATCATGCTTGATCCTACAAGTAAATCATTTTTATATTAAATCTAAAAGTAGGTTCTGTGAATTTTACCTCCGTTATACCTCTTAAATTCATGCACTGACCCCATCTCGTTCTTGCTGGAACCACCATCATCACTCTTTGGTTTATTCCTTAATGTACTAACTGGTGTCAATCCACCCTTTCTTGTTTCTCTAATACACTCTATACTACAAGTGAGAGGACTTGCCTTTAACATCTCCCTACATAAAACAATTCAATAATTCTTCTCATTATACTTATATCAAAATTCAATATCTTATTGTGATCTTTAAAGTCCTATATGATTTACCTGTTACTGATTTCTTTCCAACCTTTGTTTTTCACTAGACTCCAACCACACTGGAATTCTCTCAGATCCCAAACACCACAAGAGATCAACACATTCTGTTTTCTTTGCAACAGGATAGTCAACCCAAACTTGATCCACTCCCTTCATATAACTAACTTCTCATGCTTCGGGATTTAGCTTAAATAAAGCTTCCCAATAAAAGTCTTTCCTGACCATCGTTTCTAAAGAAAGTTTTTTCACTATAATTCTCTTTCTCAGCAACTTATTACTGAACTCACAGAAATGGATTACAAACTGCATTTATTTTGTTTGCTTCCTCATGTTGCTTGCCTCCTCCAACAGAATTTAAATTTCAAGCCGGGCGCGGTGGCTCACGCCTGTAATCCCAGCACTTTGGGAGGCCGAGGCGGGCGGATCACGAGGTCAGGAGATCGAGACCATCCTGGCTAACACGGTGAAACCCCGTCTCTACTAAAAATACAAAAAATTAGCCGGGCGAGGTGGCGGGCGCCTGTAGTCCCAGCTACTCGGAGAGGCTGAGGCAGGAGAATGGCGTGAACCCCGGGGGGCGGAGCCTGCAGTGAGCCGAGATCGCGCCACTGCACTCCAGCCCAGCCTGGGTGAAAGAGCGAGACTCCGTCTCAAAAAAAAAAAAAAAAAAAAAAAAAAAAGAATTTAAATTTCAGGAGTGGAGGACAATAGTGGATTTGTTCACATTGTATTCCTAGTTTCTAGCACAGACTATGACACTTAACATTCCTAGTCTGTGTTTGTTGAGTCAATGCATGTGTCTAGAAAATTACAGTTGACCTTTGAACAATGCAGTGGTTCAACAACCCTCACACAGTCAAAAATCCACTTATAACTTCTGACTCCCCCAAAACTGAACTATTAATAGCCTACTGTTGACTCTTTTCTGCTTCTTGGGAAAACTTCCAGTATAGTGGTGCTTTGTATGGGTGCCATGCTATTATTCACTAAATATTGCAATAAATAAAATGAAAAATACACAAGAATGGTGAGAGATAACTTTACTGCTATACTGGAGAAAAGAAACTGCCAGGTGGAGATGATTAGTGTCGCATTGCATTTTAAGCTAATACTTAACATTGCTCACTGCAATAGAAACAGGAGTTGGCTACAAAATTACTCCAGTAGTACAATATGCACTATAGTTAACTTATGCAATTATAACTTTTTTTTTCTTTGGAGACAGAGTCTACCTCTGTCGCCCAGGCTCGAGTGCAGTGCTGTGATCTCGGCTCATTGCTAATTTTTTCATTTTTTTAGAGAAGGGGTTTTGCCATGTTGTCCAGGCTGGTCTTGAACTCCTGACCTCAAATGATCTGCCCACCTTGGCCTGCCAAAATGCTGGGATTACAGGCTTGAGCTAGCAAGCCTGAATCTTTATCTTTGTTTATATTTCTCTTGACTCCAAATGGCTCCATGTGCAGTCTGTTTGTATGCTTAAGTTTTGATGAATTTTAACTTTTTGTAATAGATTTATATATATTATGGTAGTACATGATGAAATAGACTAGTTTCTACATACATTTTATGCATTCATGACAAAGCTAACTTTTTAAATTTTTTCAATATTTCTAGGGTACACAGTTCATCTGTGAAATTTTTCAAATTGCCAGAAATCTCCAAAAATATTTTCCTATATCTATAAATAGGAAAATATATATTTTTCTATATCTATAAATAGGAAAATATATATTTTTCTATATATATAATATATAGAAAAAAATCTGCATGTAAATGGACCCACACAGTTCAAACTCATGTTGTTGAAACAGCAACTATATATATTGATTTGATAGCCCCAAACAGAAACAAAATAAAAATTTGCCCAGTTCAAAATTAAGTGAATTATTTGTGTACAAATTCCTAAATTCTCCAAATATATGTTTGGTATATGTTTGGTATAGTATTTTTGCATCACTGTTGTGGAAAAAGGAATCAATGAAATTATTATAAACAATGTAAAGAATTTATATTTAAATTTGTCCAGTATACTAGCCAGAAATTACTTCTTCCCTTAAAAGAATTATTTATATTACACCTGAGAAAACATGACGAATGTTCATAAATTTTTGTGAAAGAAATCAGTTGGCAGCTTCCTGAATCTTCTTTTAACGTGAAAAGTATTTGTTTATTCCTCTTATTCACTTCATTCTCTGTATCAACATGTAATAGAGTCTGAGTTCTGGTGACAAATCATTGGCTACTTACTAGCTACATAATCTTAGGCACATTTCTCAATCCTATCGATCCTCAGTTTCTCATCTGCAAAATGGGATTAATAATAATATTCCCAAAGTTATTTCCTTTTCTTTAAATTCATTATCTTTATATGTAATGCATTTAATGTTGGAATAATTATTTTAGAGAAATTAGTATCTTTATTATTAAAAATATCAAGAAATACAAAAAGAGCTAAAATTACATAAAATTTCACTGCCCTAGAATTACCTGTCTAACCTCCTGTATTCATTCCTGAGGACTTCATTCTGGATCTATGCAAACAATCAGATAGATTAATGTAGTTTAAAAGATCTATAGACAGGATCTATTAATCCCTAAGAGCCATAAAAGCACTAGTTCCCCCAAATCCTGCTTATACTAAGGATAATATTATGTAAATATTAAGAATTTGGAGTCACTATGTTTTAGCCACATTTTATTATAGACAGTTTTAAATACTCTCTGCCTTAAAAATAAAAGTATTCCTCTTTGTGTTCTCCTACCTTTACTCCAACTTTTTCAATTAACTATGTAATTTTCCTTTCTCAAAATTTTTAGTACTGACTTTATACTTTTTAATCCAATTTCCTCAAGTTGTTTTGTCTCCATTCGATACTTAAAAGCTTGCTACTTTGGATTTTTATTGCTATGTAACAAATCAACACAAATTTAGTAGCTTGAAACAGCACACATTTATTATCTAACATTTTCCATGGGTCAGGGTCCAGATGTGGTTTGGGTTCAGAGTTTCACAAGACTGAAATCCAGGTTTGGCTGCCTAAGTACTCTTCCAAGCTCAACTATTATTGGCAAAATTCAGTTTCTTATGATCGCAGAACATGGGTCCCTATTATCCCGCTAGGGGTTGCCCAGAAACCAGGCACTCCTTTCCATAGGCAGATCCTAACATGTTTGTTTCCTTTCTTTCAGCTCAGCAGAACATGTCTCTGCAACTGCATATTCTTTAAAGGATACCCCTGATTAAGTTAGGCCCACTCAGTTAATCTCTCTTTTGATTAACTCAAGGCCAACTCATTAGTAACCTAATCAAGGAAGAGATATCTGATCTCATTTAATAGTGCCACCCACACTCAAGGGGAAGGGATTACATAAAGCATATAAACCTAGTAAGGAGAATATCGAGGGCAATGTTAGAATTCTGCCTACTACACTCATTTCAAATTTGTTTTATTCCTGACTCCTCATTTGATTCACTTATTGATTAGTTGAACTTCATCAATAAGTAGTTATTTCAAGAAAATATTATAGGAGTTATAATCCCTGAGTTCTTTCTTGCCTAAGAATGTCTGTCAGGTGTTGCTTTTCTATAAATGGCTCAGCCAAAAAATATTCTTAGATGATTTTTGTTTTCCCTCAGAATTTTATATACTTTCCAGATGATACTGAAAGTTGTTGTGGAGAAATCTGTGATATTTATTATTTCCTGCTTCCCACTCATTGCAGGAGACAGGATTTTTTTCCTGCCTAGATGTCTAGAGAAGTCTTTCTTTTTTGAAGTTTATAATCTACCTAGGATATGTTTTAATATTTGTCTTAATTTGGGAGTATTTCCTCCTTGTATAGTTCTTAATAGTTTTTCTCTTCCATTAACTAGATTCGCTCCTCCAAGAATGGCAATTGTTGTTACACTACATCACCTGTGGCCTCAAATCTGTCAACCTTCTGTAATTTTAAAAATTTCTTTGTTTACTTTTCTTCATTGAGTTTATTATCCTATCTTTCCCCCAGAACAGAAATTCAATATTTTACTCTCTCTTTTTTGACTCTTCTTGTTTCTAATTTATTTATTAGAGCTATAAATGTTGATATCTTGAACTTGATTTGTTTTACTAGTGCTGAAATTTCCCTTTTCATTTTATGCTTGCTTAGTGCCTTGTCTATGACCTGTTGTTTTATTGATTTTGTATTTTTATTAAGTTCTTTATAGCTCAAAACCTACTTGGAAAGTTTTATTCTCTTTCTTGGACAATATATTTTCCCTACTGGGTACTTCATTTGTCTTGCATTGCTACATTCTTTTTACCCACTGTTTTGCCATGTTTATTTAGTTGCTGTCCATTTTTAAAAGCCTTGCTATTGGTAACAAATGTATTTCTAATATGGGTGTTAATTTTCTCTGACATAGTGAGGGTGAAATATTTTTGATACTGTCACAATTTATCCAAACTACAGATTCAGGACAGGATCATGTTTTCTATCCATTAATCTGCATTGTGAGAGTTTGTTGTGTTGGAAAGGCGAGGGGAACACCTGAAAATTAAGCACCACTTCTAAAAAATAACTGCCCTATTTTACCATTGGAATTTTTTTTTTTTTGGATGTCCTATAAATAACATAATCCATACAACCAGGGGTATTTCCTGCTCTGAAAATCTTTGCCTCATTGGAAAAGGCAATTTCCTAGAGACCATTTTTAGTTCTACTGAGATCCTGTTCTCAAGGGCTTCATTGACTTTTCCCTACACTGTCTATCACAGTCACAGTCGGCATCTCTCCAGACTGGAGCTCTCAGAAATACCAGAATTTTGTCAGCTCATCTTCTATTTTCAATTACCTTTCTGGCATGAGGATTGGGGTGACGGCAAAATTAGGAGCTGTTTTGATATAGAATCTTCTGTTTTGATATAGAATCTTCTGTTTCTTTCCTTTGGCCTTCATTTTTCAAAGTTCATAGCATTTGTATTCACTATATGTTAGGCAGGCTGAGATCTGTGATGAAGCTTTGCACAGCCATCCTTACCTAAAAGTTTCCATTCCTTTATATTTTAAAAAGCAGAATTAAAATATTGAAAACATCTAAATATCTAAGTGTCACTAGTTAGAAAATTGCTAGATACACATGTAGCCATAGAAGTATGAGGAGGAAGAAATACTCATGTGTTGATATGAAAAGATCTCCAGGATTCAGTGTTAGGTGGAATAGGAGAAATACAGAACACAGTGCATAATAAGCTTTGTGTCAAAAAGGGAGGTGGCTTAATGATGGTATGCTGATGTGCTAATATATGCATAAGTATCTCTGGAAAGATACACAAGTGATTAATGAGGATGGAAGACTTTAGCCTGTACACTACATAGTCTTTTGAATTTTGTACATATGAATGCCTATTCAAAAAATTTTTGAGTTAGTTTTTTAAAAATATGCATTATTGTTGCATGTATTGTATTCTAGAGCCTGCTAAAGTTGTCTTAATTTCTCTTCAACCTCAAGCAAAATGTTAAATTAGGAGCCCACCCTACTCAAGCATGACTTCATCGTAATTAATTACATCTGTAATAAACTTAGATCGAAATAAGTTCACATTGTGAGGTGCTGGGAGTTAGGACTTCAATATATCTGTTTTTGAGTGGGGGGATAGTTTTTTTTTTTTTTTTTTTTTTTTTTTTTTGGTGGGGAATAAACATAAAGCCAGACATAAAAATACTAGGATTATTATGATTCCTCTAACACTGAAGCAATTCTCTTATTAGACAAAACACTGTCATTTGTAAAGCCTTTCAACCATATATTTGTGGCTCACCAAGAAACCACTTTTAAAAAGAATTTATTAAATGTTGAAAAGATCTCAAACAAAATATTTATAAGGGATCATGTATATGTCAACCAGGTAAGAAAGAAGAAATTACTATTTTGAAGGCTCTTATGTATTTCTTCCTAAAGCCATTCACTTTCATTTCATCTTCTTTGATGAAACTGCTATTCTGAACTTAGGTTTACCATAAATTTGTGTTGTTTAGTTTTGCATGTTTTTTGAAGTTTGTGTTAATTTACTTGCTCTCTTTATATTCTTCTTGCTTCTTTTGCCCAAGACTATGCTTCTTGCAACCTGGCATTGTTTACGGATGCCATTTAGGTTTCTCCTTCTATAAAGTGCTTAAAGTTTTTGCCTATTTTTAGTAGATTATTTGTCTGTCTCTTACTGATTTCTTGAGTACTTTATATGTTCTTAATGCCAGTCCTTTATCAAATATTTTTGCTGAAAATATTGTCTTCTAATTTGTAAATTATCACTATAGTATTAATAAACATGTTTTATTTTGTCATTAAATTTATCAAGCTTTTTCTTATATGATCTCTGCTGTGTATGTGTGTGTACATGTGTTTAAGAAATTTTCTTTACCTTGATAAAAATATACATCTATATTTTTAAAAAATATTATTCTATATTGTTTATAAAAGTTCATAGCTTGCCTTTTACATCTAGGTCTTTAAAAGGTAGAGAGTATTTTTTGTACATAAGAGGTAGAATTCCAACTCCATTTTTTATTCCATATAGATGATTATGTGTTCTAACTTCTTTTAATCAAATGTTTTCCCAGTAGTTTGCATAAATTGTTTGTTTTTTGTGTGTTTCTATGCTCTTTCCTCATTTTACTACCTAATTTGTCTCTTTCTTTACCATTCAACTACTGTATTAATTACAGCAGTAATAAATTCTTGATATATGAAAAGGCAAGTCTCCTCACTTTGTTCTATTTCCTGATTAATTGCTTGTTCTTTATTCTTTGCTCATCCATATACATTTTCAAATGAGTTAATCAAATTATACATATGAACAGGCTTGTTAAAATTTTTATTAGAATTACTTGAATCTGTTATTACAACACTGAGACTTTTAATCAATGAACATGATATATATTTCCATCATTTGGTACTTTTTCAATATTTTCAATATGTTTTATTATTTTATCCATTAAGAGCATGCATAGCTTCTCTTTAGTTATTCTCACATACTTTATGTTCTTTATATTGTTACTGTGATTATCTGTTTTGGCATGTACATAAATGTGACTGATTTGTAGATATTGATGCTCTTTAGCCAAAAAGGTTGCTAAATTCTGTGATTATTTTATAATATATTTGTATTGATATATTCGTAGTGATGTTTAACATAAACAATCATATCATGAAAATAAGGATTTTTAAAATTTTTCTAATTATTACCTCTTTTATTTCTTTTTTGCCTTATTATTCTAACAGAGCCTGCTAGAGGTTTATGAACAATTTTGAAAAGTGGACACGGTCATCTTTGTCTTATTCCTGATATTAGAGAGAACATTTTCAAAGTTTGACAGTTAATTATGATGCTTGCTAGAGAATTTTGTTTTAGTATATTCCTAACTTACTATAAATTTTTATCATAAATGAACCTTGATTTTACAAATACTTCTGCCTTTCCTGAATGATTTATATGGGGTTCTCCTTTAGTCTGCTGGTGTAATTAATTATATTGATTGATTGTTAAATGCTAAACCAAAGTTGCATTACAAGATGTTCCCAATATGCTTATGATATGTTATCCTTTTGCCTAATTCAGAATTTGGTTTCCTAATATGTTGTTTAAAATTTTTGCAACAAAAATGCATTTTAGCACTTTTCCTTCTACTACCTTTTTTATTTGTTGGTATCAAAGTCATTGTAGACACATAAAAGGGGGAGAGTTTCTTCTCTTTCCATATTGCATAAAACATTCTTGACTGTTTTGTATTTAATATTATTTTTCCATTAAATGGTTGGATACACAATAATAATCTAGTGACTAGAAGTTATTTTACTTCTTTGTTTCTGTGAAAATATGTTTATTTATTATTTTATTTCAAACTTTTAACTTCACGGGTACATGTGCAGGATGTACAGGTTTGTTAAATATTCAAACCGGTGCCATGGTGATTAGCTGCACAGACCATATCATCACCTAGGTATTAAGCCCAGCATCATTAGCTATTCTTCCTGATTCCTGATGCTTTTCCTCCTCCCACCCACCATGCTCTGACAGGCCCCAGTGTGTCTTGTTCCCTTCCATGTGTCCATATGTTCCATCATTCAGTTCCCACCTGTAAGTGTGAACATGCTGCATTTGGTTTTCTGTTAGTGTGTTAGTTTGGTGAGGATAATGGCCTCCAGCTCCATCCATGTCCCTGAAAAAAAAAAACAAGATCTCATTCCATATTACAGCTGCATATCATTCTATTGTGTAAATGTACCACATTTTCTTTATCCAGTCTATTATTGATGGGCATTTAGGTTAATTCCATGTCTTTGCTATTATGAATAGTGTTGCAATGAACATACATGTGCATGTATCTTTATAATAGAATGATTTATATTCATTTGGGTATTCACCCAGGAATGGGATTGCTGGGTCAAATGGTATTTCTGCCTCTAGGTCTTTGAGAAATCACCACACTGTCTTCCACAACGGTTGAACTAATTTACACTCCCACTAACAGTGTAAAAGCATTCGTTTTTCTCCACAACCTCACCAGCATCTGTTGTCTTCTGACTGTTTCATAATAGTCATTCTGACTGATGTGAAATGATGTCTCACTGTGGTTTTAATTTGCATTTCTCTAGTGATCAGAGATGTTGAGCTTTTTTTCATGTTTGTTGGCCGCATGTATGTCTTCTTTTGAGAAGGGTTTGTTCATGTCCTTTGCCCACTCTTTGATGTGGTTGTTTGATTTTTTTCTTGTAAATTTGTTTAAGTTCTTTGTAGATGCTGAATATTAGACCTTTGCCAGAAGAGTAGATTGCAAAAAGTTTCTCCCATTATGTAGGTTGTCTGTTCACTCTGATGATAGTTTCTTTTGCTGTGCAGAAGCTCTTTAATTTACTTAGATCCCATTTGTTAATTTTTGCTTTTGTTGCAACTGCTTTTGGCATCTTTGTCATGAAATCTTTGCTTGTGCCTATGTCCTCAGTGGTATTGCCTAGATTTTCTTCGAGGGTTTTATAGTTTGGGGTTTTATATTTAAGTCTTAAATCCATTGTGAGTTGATTTTTGTATATGGTGTCAGGAAAGGGTCCAGTTTCAATTTTCTGCATATGGCTAGTCAGTCCTCCCAGCACAATTTACTAAACAGGAAATCCTTTCCCCACTGTTTGTTTTTGTCAGGTTTGTCGAAGATCAGATGGTTCTATGTGTGCAGTCTTATTTCTGGGTTCTCTATTCTGTTCCATTGGTTCATGTGTTTGTTATTATAGCAGTTCTTGTTTTGGTTACTGTAGCCTTGTAGTACAGTTTGCAGTCAGGTAGTGTGATGCCTCCAGCTTTGTTCTTTCTGCTTGAGATTGTCTTGGCTGTTTGAGCTCTTTCTTGTTCCATATGAATTTTAAAACAGCTTTTTTTTCTAATTCTGTGAAGAATGTCAATGGTAGTTTAATGTGAGTAGCACTGAATTTATAAAATGCTGTGGGCAGTATGGCCGTTTTCACATTGATTCTTCCTATCCGTGAGCATGGAATGTTTCTTCATTTATTTGTGTCATCTCTGATTTCTTTGAGCAGTGCTTTGTAGTTATCCTTGAAGAGTTCCTTCACTTCCTTTGTTAGCTGTATTCCTGGGTAGTTTATTCTTTTTGTGGCAATTGTGAATGGGAGTTCATTCATGATTTGGCTCTTAGCTTGCCTGTTATTGGTGTATAGGAATGCTAGAAAATTTTGCACACTGATTTTGTATTCTGAGAATTTACTGAAGTTGCTTATCAGCTTAAGATGCTTTTTAACTGAGACGATGAGATTTTCTAGATATAGGATCATGTCATCTACAAACAAAGACAATTTGACTTCCTCTCTCCCTGTTTGAATATACTTTATTACTTTCTCTTGCCTGATTGCCCTAGCCAGAACTTCCAATCCTATGATGAACAGCAGTGGTGAGAGAGGGCATCTTTGTCTTGTGCCAGTTTTCAAGGGGAATACCTCCAGCTTTTGTCCATTCAGTACGATATTGGCTGTTCGTTTGTCATAGATGGCTTTTATTATTTTGCGGTATGTTCCTTCAATACCTAGTTTATTGAGAATTTTCAACATAAAGGAGTTGAGTTTTTTGAAAGGCCTTTTCTGCATCTATTGAGATAATATGGTTTTGTCTTTACTTCTGTTTATGTGATAAATTATGCTTATTGATTTGTGTATGTTGAACCAACCTTGCAACTGGGGATGAAGCCAACTTGATTGTGGTGGATAAGCTATTTGATGTGCTGCTGGATTTGGTTTGCCAGTATTTTGTTGAGGATTTTTCCATCAATGTTCATCAAGGACATTGGCCTGAAGTTTTCTTTATTTGTTGTATCTCTGCCAGGTTTTGGTATCAGGAGGATGTTGGCCTCACAGAATGATTTAGGGAGAAGTCCCTCCTTTTCAATTTTTTGGAATAGTTTCAGTAGGAAAGATATCTGCTCTTTTTTACACGTCTCGTATAATTCAGCTGTGAATCCATCTGATCCTGGGCTTTTTTTTTTTTTTTTTTTTTTTGCCTGGTAGGCTATTTATTATTGCCTCAATTTCAGAACTCATTATTGGTCTATTCAGGGATTGCCTCCTGGTTTAGTCTTGGGATGGTGTATGTATCCAGGAGTTTATTCATTTCATCTAGATTTTCTAGTTTATGTGCATAGAGATGTTTACAGTATTCTCTGATGGTTGGTTGCATTTCTATGGTGTCAGTCATAATTTCCCCCTTATTTCTGATGGTGTTTATTTGAATCTTTTTTCTTCTTTATCAGAGTAGCTAGTGGTCTATTTTATTAATTTTTTAAAAAAAAAAAACAGTTGCTGGAATCATTGATTTTTTGAAGAGTTTTTTGTCTCTATTCCCTTCAGTTCAGCTCTGATCTGGTTATTTCTTGTTTTTTCCTATCTTTGGGGTTTTTTTGTTCTTGGTTCTCTGGTTCTTTTAGTTGTGATGTTAGGTTGTTAACTTGAGATCTTTCTAGCTTTCTGATGTGGGTATTTAGTGCTATAAATTTCCCTCAACACTGCTTTAGCTACATCCCAGATATCCTAATCCTGATATGTTATCAATTTGTTCTCATTAGTTTCAAAGAACTTCCTAATTTCTACCTTAATTTTATTATTTGCCCAAGAGTCATTCAGGAGCAGGTTGTTCAGTTTCCATGTAGCTGTGTGGTTTTGAGTGAATTTCTTAATTTTGAGTTCTAATTTCATTGCACTGTGGTCTGAGAGACTGTTATGATTTCAGTTCCTTTGTATTTGCTGAGGAGTGTTTTACTTCCAATTTTGTGATCAATTTTCAGTGTCAATGCTTTGCAGCAATTAGAAAAATGTATATTCTATTGTTTTGGGGTAGAGAGTTCTGTAGATATCTATCAGGTCCACTTGATCTAGAACTGAGTTCAGGTCCTGAATATCTTTGTTAATATTCTGTCTTGTTAACCTGTCTAATATTGTCAGTGTGGTGTTAAAGCCTCCCACTATTATTGTGTGGGAGATTAAGTCTCTTTGAAGTTCTCTAAGAACCTGCTTCATGAGGCCGGGCACGGTGGCTCACACCTGTAATCCCAGCACTTTGAAAAAACAATAGATGTTGGCATAGATGTGTTGAAAAAGGAATGCTTATACACTGAGTGTGGGAATGTAAATTAGTACTACATCTATGCAAAACAGTATATATATGTATATACTGTGTATATACATATATATGTGTATATACATATATATATACTGTGTATACATATATATATACTGTGTATACATATATATGTATATACTGTGTTATACTGTGTATATACATATATATATACTGTGTATATACACATATATATATATACTGTGTATATACACATATATATATATACTGTGTATATACACATATATATATACACACACAGGCCGGGCGCGGTGGCTCACGCTTGTAATCCCAGCACTTTGGGAGGCCGAGGCGGGCGGATCACGAGGTCAGGAGATCGAGACCACAGTGAAACCCCGTCTCTACTAAAAATACAAAAAATTAGCCGGGCGTGGTGGCGGGCGCCTGTAGTCCCAGCTACTCGGAGAGGCTGAGGCAGGAGAATGGCGTGAACCCGGGAGGCGGAGCTTGCAGTGAGCCGAGATTGCGCCACTGCACTCCAGCCTGGGCCACAGAGCGAGACTCCGTCTCAAAAAAAAAAAAAAAAAAAAAAATATATATATACACACACACACACACACACACACACACACACATACACACACACACCATGGACTACTACTCAGCCATTCAAACAAACAAAATAATGTGCTTTGAAGCAACTTGGATGGAGCCGGAGGCCATTATTCTAAGTGAAGTAACACAGGAGTGGAAAACCAAAAACCATATGCTCTCGCCTATAAGTGGGAGCCAAGCTATGAGTATGCAAAAGCATACAGAGTGAAATAATGGACTTTAGAGACTCAGAAGGGGGAGGGTGGGATGGGGGCAGAGATAAAAAGCTACACATTAGGTACAATATACACTACTCGGGTGACAAGTGCACTAAGACCTCAGAATTCACCACTATATGATTCATCTATTAACCAAAAACCACTTGTACCCCCAAAGCTACTGAAATATACAAAAAAATAAGGTTTTGCCTTTGCTGATAATCTTTATTTCACATTTCTTTTCTATTTTATTCATTTCTGCCTTTTTTTCTTGTTTCTAGTTTCATTGCCATTATTCTGATTTTTTCCCTAATTTCTACAGGTAGATAATTAATTAATTACTTTTCTTCTTTTTTCTACTATGAGTATACAAGAGTCTAGATTTTCCCCTTTAGCTGTGCTGTAGCTATACATCATCAATACTGATGTGTAGTATTTTCATTATTGCTTGATTAAAAATATTTCCTGATTTTTGTCATTCCTTTTTTCTATATCACGTATTTCCAAATATATGTTTTTGAATTAACTTTATTTATATTAAATTTAATTGCATGCAAGTCTAAGGATAAGTTCTTTATGATGCAAATTTTTGAAATTAGTTGACCCTTTATGGCCTGGTGAATGGTCAACTCTCATAATGTTCATTGTGCAATTTAATAGACGTATTCTGCTATTTCTACATATAATGTTTTACTACATTCGTAATCTGAAACTAGTTAACTGCATTAATCTCATCTTTTGATTTATTAATGACTGAAATAAGTGAATTATAGTCTTCCACCAATAATTTACATTTTTGAATTTGCCTTGATTGGTTTTAACCTTCTCTCACCTGGCTTTGAATGTAAACTATTGTCATTTTTGTGGGATTCAATTATTAATTTTTTCCTAGTTATTCCACCCAATTATGCATCTCCAAATAATATATTTTAGTTCTGCCTACTTTTGAAATTCATATAACTGTATTACACAGGATGTATGGTGGCGTGTCTGGCTTCTTTCTCTCAGTACATCTGATCGTGTTGAGTATAACTGTATTTTTTTCTTAATTGATGTATATTGCTTTGTTTTATGACTAAATTATAATCTATCTACTGAAGTGTTCAGAACATTGTCAATTCATCACAATTCTGGGAATTCATGCTACAAATATAGATAAAACCAGCTTATTTTTGCTAATCCTCAGGATGAGTTTTTACACCTTCAATCAGTACCAATGTTCAGAACAGGCGATTTTCTTTGGCATCCCTTGGAGGGGTTAGTTATTTCTAGTTTGCCTCTTTTTACCTTGTGTTTTTATGTCCTATCCTCTGAGCCCCATGAAACAAAGACTCACTCGGTTTTGCCAATGCCCTCAAGGGAAAAACCAGCTTCAGTGTTTCACCTATTTCTTTTAGTATCAACTTCATTTAGTATTTGTCCTATTTATTTGTTTCTTGTCAGCAACCTGATGTGTGTAAGATGTCCTTTTTATGATACCCAAATCATAGTTGCTGTTAGTAAGAGACTCTGTCGTAGTACTTAATTCACTGAATTGCAAGAAAAGAAGGTAACTCTGTGCACTTTTTCAGTGTGCTCCTGTGGCAATTTTTAAAATAGACCCAAATTATTTTTACAGTCCTCCCATTGAAAAATAGAGTCTGTATACCCTCTTCTTGAATCTGGCCCTTTGATTGTTTGAACAGTGGAATGAACTGCAAGTGCTAACTTCCAGGCCCAAGCCTTGTAAAAATGGCAGCATGCACTTCTCATCTTTTGGGACATTTGCTCTTTCAAATTACATTATATGTGCAACAGTTTACTTTGTGTAACTGGCCTACTAGTTGACCCGCTGGTCAATAATCTCGGTCACTGAGCCCGGCAACTCAAACTCATGGTCTCAACCATTATTCTACGTATTTTGCATAACCCATCAGTGCAGTAAATATATACCAAAGTAGTCATAACATTTGCTTAGAAAAGACAGAGATCACGTTAAGAGTGTAATTAATTACTTCATTCATATTTAATATAAGCAATGGGGCTAAACATCTATTGAACATCAAATATTAATAATATAAAACATATAATAAGAAATAGGTTGGTATTTTTAAGCACACATTATTTCGGAAAAAAGTTTTCTGAAAGATATAAAGTGAAGGATCACTTGATATGAAATAAATATAAAAGGCAAATAATATTTGTCTAAAGTAGTTATTCTTACTGTGGTGATTATAATCTTATAGGGGTTTTTAGAATATACAAATGACCAAATCCCATGAAAACCCAAGAAGGGAAGGTTTAGAAGAACTGGTTAAAGCAGTAATTTTTAATGATGGCTGAATATTATAACTATTTATGGACCTTTAATACAAATTTCCAGGATGTATTCCAGGCCAATTAAATCAGGATCTTTCCGTGTGGGACTCATGCTGCTTCAATACTTTTTTAAAGGTCCCCAGCTTTTCCATGTTTATCCAGAGTTGAAAACGCTGGTCTAAAATATCTGATTGATTGCATATATTGTTGTAATTCAAGAAAAATACTTTTAAAATTAAAAAGTTCTATATACTTAACTGAATTTGCATTTCCATGATCAATCCAATCAAAATTAACATAAAATTTGAAAAAGCAAATTCTCCTAGAAAGAAAAACTCAGTGATGTATAGAAAAATTGAAATAAAATGGTGTATTTAAGTTGGAAAAATTAGGAAAGCTTTTGTAATCTAGAAAGTGAACTACTCGATTCAGTCCAAAGTCAGAATCTAACACGAATTAAATACCATGCAAATGTGGCTTCTCTCTCAAGTAAATGAGCAAAATGTTGAATGAATTCCACTTATTTATAAAAAATTATTGATCAACTTTATACTTTAGTCATTAAATGTTTGAGACATAGCAGTGAGAAAAATTAAAGAAGGTTCCAACCCTCCTCACATAATCAAATGGGGAGACAGAAAATAAAGAAAAAACTCATGCAAATATCTGTGTAATGACGAGCTGTGAAAGGGGCTATGACGGAAAGATTCATGGTGCTGTAAGACATCTTACAGAATAATTTGGCAAAAGTGACACTATGCTAGCTTTAAGGCCCAAGGTTTAAGGAACTGGGAGCTTCCAATTCCTGTCTATCCAGACCCTCACTCTTGAATTTCAGATATCTTGATTTAAGGAAGCCCAAGCAGCCAGTGAAGAGACATACATGGAGAAGAACGAATGCCCCTGGACCATAGCTAACAGCCAATACCCACTTGTCAGCCACGGGCATGAGCAATCTTGAAAAGTCAGTCATAGAGCCCACCTCGCTTCCTCCAGTGTGGGATCAAGAAGGGCTTCTCACAAAGATTGTGTCTAAAGAGGGAGCAGAAGGTATAAGCATGTACAAAGGCCTCTGGAAGAAAGCGTGCTTACAGTTATGGCCTATCTGCAAGCCAGAATATTTCAGTTGGGCAATTAACTGGATTATATGCAAAACTGTTGAATGTTACTCAATATATGTTCTGAGTTAGAAAATAATGGAAACAAAATATGTTTTATATAAAACATCACTATCAACAAGACACATAATGGTATCAAAGAAAAAAACAGTATTTAGTTTAAAATGTGACTAATGGTACATACAGATGAGTTGAAAGCTATTTTTAAAATCCACTCTTTAATTTTCATATGCACTCTTGTTCACTAGAATATTATTCTATATTTTTAAACCACAAATAATGGCTTTTTTTGATCCAGCAGAATTATATAACACCTATAAACTTGATTTTTTTCCTGTTGTTATTTTGAATTATAAGGAGGTGGAAAAGTGTTCTTACCAACTTGTATGAAATACTTATATTGAGTTGAGCTTTATGGGTTCAAATAGTCATACTTGAAAATTGAGTTTCAACCCACTGATTACAAGTTGTACTCTCACTGTTCTAAGCATATCCTTGCATAAATATTCTGAAGTAAAGAGGAGCTGGAAGATTAGTGAAGCATCATCATCTTATTCAGCTCTTTGTCTGTCATTTAGAAACAAATATATGTTGAAATGTCTTCCTGTCCATGTATTGCCCTCCTTCCTAGCACTTGCCAAGATGTGATTGAAACTAGTTATACAGTATTAAGGCTCAGTGCAAATCCTGACATGTGATGGATTAAAGCACAGAATTAGTCAGACCTTATGATTTTCAGACAGCTTCTGCAGCTGTTTTTTGATACACCAATGAGATGAATTGAGCATGAATTTTTATCATTTTCAACAGTGCTCAAATACATCCATGACCTATCAGCTCTTTCTAGAAAGCCCAAGCACTCTCCTTAGCCTCACTGAGGTCTCCCATATCAGTAAAAAACATTATAATTTCTTAATTACTCACCTACACAATAGTTCATGCTGTCCCCCTTTTTTAATGTGCCCCATTGGGTATTAATAGTGTTCAGATTTATTTTCCATAATTCAGAGCTTGGCTTATAAAATATTAAAATGCTTATTAATGTTTGGAAAAGTGGCAGAGGCACTAATATGGATTGCAAGCAGCACACGGCTGTACTTCTGCCACATACTAATTAGCCACACATATAAAATACCTTGATTAAATTTTGTCTTCATTGTTCAGAAGGCAAATAGAAAAGAGGACATAGAAAACACATTTACAGATGCTTAGGACAAGCCAGTGTTTATCTGAAACCTTAACCATTAGCCCAAACTGGTCAAATAATACTTATGAACACATATTATATACAGTAATTGTAAAAGGTTTCTTACCTTCTCATGCATAAAAAGAAAATAGGGAATCCCTTACGTTACTAAAAAACAAAATAAAAACTATATACTTTCAAATTATGAATTTTCTGTGTTTCTCAATCATCATCATCAGGTACAGCACTTTTTTTCCCCAAGAATAATGAATTCAACTTGTTTCATTCACCCTTTTGACTGACACCCATAATCTGCATTTACAAAATACATAAAAAGATTATAGATGCACTGTCTGCCCACAGAGTAGTATGGCACATCTACAGTGCTCTGTTCAGGGGATTCCACTAATCAAAAACTAAAATTATTTTGCAAAATCATACACACAGTATGTAATATCTATATTTCTAAAAATAGCTCTAGTAACACCATCTTTTATGTTTTGATACCAATCACCAATGTAGTAGTCAATATTAAGCAAAATGAAGAATAAATTAAACCAGTACTAAAGAACTATTTTGTTTTGTTAATTTTAACAGGATACATTTATAAAAACATGCTTTAAAGGGCTTTTGCAAATAAAAGTGCTTTTGATCTATTTGCCACTTAATGATCTATGTTGGAATGGAAGATAAACAGAGTGAAAAATTTAGCACAAGGCAAAATAAATCCCCCATTACTGGAATTTTTCGGAGCATACTGCTAATGCTCCAATTTCTCCAACAACCTCAATTAATGAATTAATCACAAATAAGCACATCTCTTCTATATATCCCAGTGGCTAAGGTCAATTTTGTGTTTCTCCTCTGGGTAACCCACTTGCTTCCACTGTGAGAGTATACCCTGCCTCTCTTATTACTAGTAAGGGACACTGGAAAACTGTTTCAACTTTATGAAATGTAGTTTTTCAGTTTTTCAGATAGAAATAATGGCACCTACCTCAAATGATACAATTAAATTAGACTGTTTATATAAATCACAAATCACAGGGTAATTCTTTAAAGTATTAGCTCCTATTGGATAGTTACCCTAACTCCCCCAATTTCATATATTAAAACCCTAATCCCCAATGTGATGGCATTTGAAGAAAGGGCCTTGGGGAAGGAATTAAGTATTGAGGGTAAAATCCTTATGATGGGATTAGTGCCCTGATAAGAAGAGACACAAGAAAAAAAGCTTGCTTCCTCTCTGTTTTCTACCATGTGAGGACACAACTAGAAGACAGCTATCTGCAAACCAGAAGGTAGGCATCACTAGACACTGGATCTGCTGGCACCTTCATTTTTAACTTCCAGGCTTCCAGAACTGTAAGAAACAGATGTTTGTTGTTTAAGCCACCAATCTAAGAGATTTTGTTATAGAAGCCCAAACTAACTAAGATATATAATAGCAATAATTTCTGGAATAATTGCATTTAATATTTTCATTAATCAGAAATTTTAGAAAGTTATAAGAATTATGAAGGGCAGAATAGAAATTAAAATGTTATAAATGTCAATTAGATGATTATTTTCTATGTCTCCTAAATCACAATGCTACAAATATGAAGACTTTCTGTGTTTATCCTTCTTTTCATTAGGGAATTTATTTATATTTCAGATAGATTTTGTATGCTTTTAATGGGAGTCCACAGATTAAGTTCAATATTTTGAAGAAGTACTTCGTAAGGAAATTATTTATTTTTAGATGCAGGGTCGCACTGGATTGCTCAGTTTAGAGTGCAGAAGTGCAATCATGGCTTATTGCAGCCCCAACCTCCTTGGCACAGGTGATCCTCCCAACTCAAACTCCCACATAGCTGGAACTACAGGCACATGCCACCACACCTGACAAAAAAAAAAAACTTACAGAGATAGGGTCTCATTTTGTTGCCCAGGCTGTTCTTAAACTCCTGGGCTCAAGCTATCCTCCTCCCTCAGCCTCCCAGTGTGCTGAGATTACAGGCATGAGCCACCACACCTGGCCTGAAAGGAAATTATGTGATTTTCATTCAGAGAAGATTGGCAAGCCATATGTATACATATGTATACATATGTATACGTATACATATGTATACATATATACATATATATGTACATACATATGTATATGTATACATATGTATGTACATATATATGCCCACAGAGTAGTATAATGTATATGTGTAGGTATTCACACATATATATAAATATATGTGTGTGTATATATGAAAGGTGGTGATACATACATATATATACATATATATGTATACATACGTATGTATACATATATATGTATATATATGTATGTATCACCACCTTTCATATATACACACACATATATTTATATATATGTGTGAATACCTACACATACGTGTATTAGGCTGATACATGTATCTTGTGTGTGTATATATATATATATATATATATACATATCTTTTTTGTGTATATACATATATACACACACACAAACACACACACATATGTCTTGTGATCTTAACTGAGCAAGAGTGGAGTTTCAAGTGAATGCACACAAGCACACAAGGTATTGCAAGTACTACAAACAAGTGGATAACTAGTTGCAAGTCCACTGGCAGGAATTATTAAGAGGAAGTGATCTTCCATGAAAGGAGTATCCTGACTGATAACTATGCATTAGCTGGCATTATTGTTGATGAACCATCAGAATATGAATTATGGAATAACTCAAAAGACTAAGAAATTCTTATTTACTCTTTGAGAATGAGAATTACATTTTTATTGATGTGAAATCTACTGTGAATAATAGATATATTATGACACATCGGCCCAGAAGGATTAATATGCACTACATTTTTTGTTGTTTATCTGCTGTTTTATCTTAAGCCCTAAGGCTTTCATTGAGACCAAGGTTAAATAAAATCAAGAAATAGGAAATGTCTCCCTCTCTCTTCCTTTCGCCAGACACACCCTACTCCTGTCTCCTCCTGCCCCCACCAAATAGATTAGAGATGCACCATTCCTACTGTAGATAAGTAAGTTAAAACAAGATGATGGTATTTTTAAATTATTAAAGAAGATATGTAAATATATTGTTTACATTTACTAAGAGGATATTTTGCAGGTATATGACTGAATACTAAACTTATCATTAGAAATATCTGCTAAAGGATCTTGTTACTTCTTATGCAGTATATGCTATATGTATGATGTTTCTCTTTAAGTTTACATATAAAAATATATAACTTTATAATACCAGTCCTTCTGAATTTGCTCTCTATTTAAATCATTTTCCTCCATATTGTGATACATTGTTAAACCATTTACTATTATTGAAGCTTTTATTAGTATTCAGCAATATTTATTAACCTTCGAGAAAGTCACTGACCTCATTTAAGAAGGTAATGAAAGCCATTCCAAAAAAAATGCACACAAACACAAGCACACATACTTTCCTACAATGCCAAGAAGCTCATACATATGCTACAGCTCATCCACAGACCAGAACGATTAGACTTAAGAAATCCTCACCAAAGGCTCTTTCACCCTGAGGCTACACAGCATTCATGCTTTTGAAAGTCCACAGAGCTTTAAGTCAAAAGACATGGGTTCCTACCCAAATTCCACTTCTCAATTAATTTTAGCATCCTCATTTATAAAATACGAAGTAGTCTCTTTGGTCTTGTCCTACCTAAAATTCTCTGGGTCTAGGCAAAAAATAAGTTCCTTTAAGGAAAAAAAATAGCTATATTTGAAAATTACAAAAAGAAGCAGATATATATATAATATGAACAAGGTTTTGTATTTTTCTATAATTTATTAACATAAGAAACCTTGAAAAGAAAATATATGTGCCATCTGAATTCTGTTAATAAACATCGCTTTGTAGCTTTTGAAAAAGTAAATTGGCTTTTAAGGGCCATATTTACATATGATTATATGAACCAAGCTTGCATATTCTTTTGTTTTCCTTTTCAGGAGTGTTTTAAGGATATTAAATAATAAGTTAATTGAGTAGAAGCATACGGCTGACTTAAATATTGAGACAATACATTCATTTTTATAACTAATACTATATTTTGCAAGTGTCTGAATATTTGAAAGGAACTGACTGCCATTGACTATTGATACTGACCTAGCTTTCACACTGACAAAGGAATTGTATATAATGTCATCAACAAATCTGATCGTCTTTGGTTGTCTTAGCTTAATTTTAAATTTGAAAAGTAAAGAGTGAGCATACTTGCATTTGGGAATGTCTTAATACACATATCTTCCATACTGACTTCAAATGTAATTTTCTGAGCACATGAAGTAGATAAATCATCATGTGATAGAATCTACTTTTTCTCCAGAAATTGGAGGAAATTTCCAGCAGTAAAGAAAACAAGAGAGGATATATTTCACTTGCAAAAATATTAAGGAATTCCTGTGAGATACAGGACACAAGAGACCTGAATGAAGGAAGGACTCATTCAAAACTCTCATCCTGTGAGAGAGTATCTTTGCTGGAAATAAGTGGAACGCACTGTCACAGGATGTGGAATGTGAAACTTAGGAAGTCACAGCAGAGGCAAAGTGTGCAGTGAGCTTGTGGGAGGAACACATCAATCCTACAACCACTGTATCCTTGAATCAAGATTTTATGACTTTTTTCTGCATTACACATGACATAAAGATAGTTTTGTCATTCAGCAAAGGACACTATCATTTTCGAAATTCAGTAAACAGGACAAGCAACAACAAGAAATACATTAGCTATCTGTATCAACTGCCACTAAGTTAAATCCTGAACCACATATCTCTGTTCCATTAAGTAGCTAAGTTTCTAAAGTATTATCGTGAAAGTAACACAATTCCAAATTTTACACTGTCTGTGCTTCTAGGCCTATTGGACATAGATTGATATCCGCATGAATCTAAGAGATAGCTTTCAGGCCGGGCGCGGTGGCTCACGCTTGTAATCCCAGCACTTTGGGAGGCCGAGGTGGGCGGATCACGAGGTCAGGAGATCGAGACCACAGTGAAACCCCGTCTCTACTAAAAAAAAAAATACAAAAAATTAGCCGGGCGTGGTGGCGGGCGCCTGTAGTCCCAGCTGCTCGGAGAGGCTGAGGCAGGAGAATGGCGTGAACCCCAGAGGCGGAGCTTGCAGTGAGCCGAGATTGCGCCACTGCACTCCAGCCTGGGCGACAGAGCGAGACTCCGTCTCAAAAAAAAAAAAAAGAGATAGCTTTCAACTCAAATTTCCTTTCAGCCAAATCTGAGAATGTATAAATGTTCAAATCCTTTTCTTTAAGGACACAGAAATGGAAACAAGTCACCATACTTACAAAAGATAAGCACTGTGGTTCTAAATAGGACCTGTTTTGAAAATTCTGTCTCTCTGAAATAAATGGTAAAAAAGAAGAGAAGGGAGAAATACATAGAAAATTTCTATTTAGTGCTTTCAAAAATAGTCAAAGCAGCATTGCATCTGAGAAATTAGGGCAGCCATTATAAAGACAGAATATATTGAGATCAGTAAAGATAGTATGAGTATGATTAAATGACAACTAATTTTAAAATGTTATGAGAGACAATAGCAGAATATTGAATAATCAAAACAATTACATTGGTCAAGGAAAGCACAAATACGTTCTCAAAATTCAAAAGACAATGACAAAGAGAATAAAATAATAAGAAAAACTTAAAATGGAGAGCAGATTCAATCTACTTGTAAATAAGAATTACAAAAAAGGGAAAGCAGATTACTGAAAGTTGGTGAGCCTGGGTGTTCAAACCCATGAGGCTGTACCAGGAATCAAAGCTGTGGAGCAGAACAAATATTATGCCCCCGAGATCTTTCACAAATGAGGACCATTTCAGTGGAGCTGAAGTCTGCATCTTACATTAGTTATAGGAAAGTGAGAGAAGATCCAGACTTTCAACACAATGGGAGCAGACACATGCACACACAAATGTGTGTGTTATATATTTGAAATAAAATAAAATAACATTACAGAACTGAGAGCAAACATGTTGATCATTCCAATATATGTAACTGGACATTATACACCTATTAGAAGAATAAGTAAGTTCATATAGACTAACAAAGCAAAATCCAATTACATACTAAATATAAGACGGAAAGATAGCTAGAGATATAATGAATGAAAATAAAGAGAAAGCAAGAGTCGAAATCTTGTTATCCAACAAAATAAAACTTAGAATTAAAAAATGTTTAAAATGACAAAGAAGGACTCTATAAAGCTAAGACTATAATTCACCATGAGAATATAATAATTATTACTATTTTTGAATCCAACGAAAGCAACAACTTTCATAGAGCCGAAGCTTTAGTCTTGGAAGAACTAAATATAAATAACTAATGATAGGCACCACCTTTCTCTCACTTGAAGATGGAAAAAGTTGGCAAGATACTGGTAGGAATAGAGAAGACCTAAGCAACATCATCAGTGAACTGAACTAGGTCTCTAGGTATCCCCCAACAGGGGATAGGTATCCAGTTATTCTCCCAACTGTAGGGAATGTATATTTTTTGAAAACCTTAATTTACTAAAATTGATTTTAGTAAAGAATAGAAAAAGTTGTAAAAGATCCTCCACACCCCTCAGGAGAGAGAGACGAAAAAGTCGGAGACACAATTGGTTTTACCAGAATTGTGATGACTAGATAATTCCATTGCTGCTTGAGCTGATTCAGAGAGTAAAAAAGAAAAACTTACAAATTATTTTTATGAGACAAATATGATGTGACTTTGAACAAAAACATAATCACACAAAAAGGACAGTATTGATCAGTCTTCCCCATGGATATTATGGCAGAAATCTAAAATATTAGCCAAGTGAATCCAACATCATATTAAAAATTAATGTATATAAAGATCATGAGGGGTTTCGAGGCAGGCAGATTGCCTGAACTCAGGAGTTCAAGACAAGCCTGACAACACAGTGAAACCCCATCTCTACTAAAATACAAAAAATTAGCCAGGCATGGAGGCGAGTGCCTGTAGTCCCAGCCACTCGGGAGGCTGAGGCAGGAGAATTGCTTGAACGCGGGAGGCAGAGGTTGCAGTGAGCCGAGATCACACCACTGCACTGCACTCCAGCCTGGGTGACAGAGTAAGACTCCATCTCCAAAAAAAAAAAAAAAGAAAAAGAAAAAAGAAAAGTAAAGAAAAAGAAAAAAGAATATTAACATGTAAAGATCATGAGGGGTTTATTTCAGGAATATAAGAATGGATCAATATTAAGAAAGCCATTAATTTAATCATTATAATAGATCTAAGAAGAAAAAGCATTATGAATATCTCTTCAGATCTTATAAGACACTTGACAACATTTACAATCCTTTCATGTTAAAAGAATTCAATAAAATAATAAGTTACTTCTTAACTTTCTTAACACACACTCACTCATACACACAACATTATTGCACATTAGGTGAAATAATAGAAGTATTCCTGCTAAAGCAAGAAAAAGAAAAGGATTCTTACTATCTCCACTATAATTGAACATTGAATTAAAATAATTGACAAGTGAAAACAACCAAATTCAATAATGTTTAAAGGACCACATAAACCTATCTCTATTTACGGGAAAATCATTATATATCTAGAAATCTTCTACCAAAAATATTAACAGAAAAATTGTTATGGCCAGGTGCGGCAGCTCAGGCCTATAATTCTAGCACTTTGTGAGGCAGAGGCAGGTGGATCACTTGAGGTCAAGATTCGAAACCACCCTCGCCAAGATGGTGAAACCCTGTCTCTACTAAAAATACTAAAAATTAGCTGGGTGTGGTGGCGCGCACCTGTAATCCCAGCTACTTGGGAGGCTGAGGCAGGAGAATTGCTTGGAGGCAGAGGTTGCAGTGAGCTGTGATCATGCCATTGCACTCCAGTTTGGGAGGCAGAGTGAGACTATGTCTCAAAAAAAAGAAAAAAAATAAGAAAACTTGTTATAAGGAAATTGGCTAGGCGTGGTGGTTCACACCTGTAATCCCAGCACTTTGGGAGGTCAAGGTGCGCGGATCACCTGAGGTCAGGAGTTTGAGACCAACCTGGCCAACATGGTGAGTTTGAGACCAACCCGGCCAACATGGTGAAACCTCGTCTCTACTAAAAATACAAAAAAATTGGCCAGGTGTGGAGGCATGCACCTGTAATCCCAGCTACTCATGAGGCTGAGGCAGGAGAATCACTTGAACCTGGGAGGCAGAAGTTGCAGTGAGCCGAGATCATGCCATTGCACTCCAGCTTGGGCAACAAGAGTGAAACTTCATCTCAATAAATAAATAAGGAAATAAGGAAGTTAAGTAAAGTATAAGGATATAAACCTAGCAGGTAAACAGGTAGTATTCCTATATAAAAACAGTAACTGAATAGAAGATACAGTAGAAATTCCATGTATAATAGCAAGCAAAAATACAGGTACAGAAACTATAAGTACTGAAATACACACAAAAAGAGATTTAACAAGTAGAAACGTTCACCATGTCATAAAGAATAAGCAACATTATAAATATGTCAATTCATTCCAAGATCGTCTATAAATTTAATTCAATTCCAACAACATTACCATCAGATGGCTTTTTCCTGGAGCTAGAAAGGTTGATTATAAACTTATATGGAATAACACATTGGGAATTATTGCCAAAATAACCCTGAAAACAAGAATTAATGCTATCACAGACACACACACACACACACACACACACACACACACAGAGAGAGAGAGAGATTGGCTTAAAAGAGTACATGGTGTATGATTCACTTACATTAAATTCAAGAATAGTCATAACTAATTCGGTGAGTCATAACTAATAAGTCAAAAGAGTGAAAAGAGTAGCTATCTTTAAAAGAGGGAAGGCAAACAGGAATCTATTAGAGTGATGAGAAATTTTTAAATCTTGTTTTGTATGGTAGTTATACGGGTATAAGCGTATGTACAATTTTTAAAGTTTGTGCAAGGGTAAATTCTATTTAAGAGACTTCATTTTTGAACAAATACTACAGAGAGTTCTTGTACACCCCTTAACCCACACACAATTCCTCTTTTATTTTGTATTAGTGAGTATACTTGTTCAATGAATAAACCGTTATTAATATATGATTAACCAAAGTCTATAATTTACATTGTTTCACCTTAATATAATACCCCCTATGCTGTACAACTTTATGGGTTTTGACAAATGCATGTCATATATATGCACCATTCCAGTATCATACAGAATATCATATCTATCTTCTGTATGATACTGTATTATGTATCACTATAATACAGTATCATACAGAATAATTTCACTGTTTCAAAAATCCCCTCTGCTTCACCTATTCATCCTTTCCCTCTACCCCCTGCAATCCCTGGCAACCAATGATCTTTTTAGTGTCTCTATAAATTTTGTCTTTTCCAGAATGTCATACCGTTGGACTTATATAGTATTTAGCCTTTCAGACTGGCCTTTCTTTTAGCAATATGCATTTAAGTTACCTCCATTTTTTTTCATGGCTGGATAGCTCTTTTGTAAAATTACTGAATAATATTCTATTATATAGATATACTATAGATTGTTTATGCATTCACCTGCTAAAGGAGATCTTGGTTACTTCAAGTTTTTGATGATTATGAATAAAACTGCTAAAAAACATTTTTGTGGACATAAGTTTTCAAATCAATTGAGTAAATACCTAAGAGCATGATTGCTGGATCATATGGTAAGACTATGTTTAGTTTTCTAAAACCTTTCCAAACCATTTTCCAAAATGGCTGTACTAGTTTGCATTCTTACCAGCAATAAATGAGAGTTACTGTTGTTCTTCATTCTCACCAGGATTTGGTATTGTCTGTTTTTGTTTTATCCAGTCTCCTAGGTGTGTAGTGTCATGTCACATGTTATTGTTGTTTTAATTTGCAATTCCCTAATGACCTATAATGTAGAACATCTTTTCATATGTTTATTTGACATCTGTATATCTTCTTTAGTAATGCATGTATTCAGAGACCTTGCCCAATTTTTAGTTGTTTGTTTTCTTATTTTTGAGTTTCAACAGTTCTTTGTACATTTTGAATACAAGTCCATTATCAGATATGTTTTGCAAATATTTGCTCCCAGTTTTTGGCCTGAATTTTCATTGCCTTAACCATGTCTTTTTCAGGGCAGAAGTTTTTAATTTTAATAAAGTCCAAATTATCAATTTTTTTCTTTCATGGATCATGCTTTTGGTATTGTATCTAAAAACTTATTACCAAACTGAAGGTCACTTAGATTTTTTTCCTTTGTTATTTTCTAGAAGTTTTATACTTTTGCATTTTACATTTAGTTCTATGATCCATTTTTAGTTAACTTTTGTGAAAGGTACGAAGTCTCTGTCTACATTCATTTTTTGCATATGAATGCTCAATGGGTCTAGCACTGTGTGTTCAAAAACACATTTTTTTGTTAATTTAATTGCCTTGGCTCCTTCATGAAAAATCAGTTGGTTATATTTGCATAGGTCTATTTCTGGGCTCCCTGCTCTATTTCACTGATATATTTCTCTATTATTTAGCCAATCACACATTGTCTTTATTACTGTAGCTTTATAGTAAACCTTGGAGTCAAGAATTGCCAGTCTCTCACCTTGATCTTCTTTAGTGTTGGCTATTCTGGGTATTGGGTATTTCTGCCTTTACACCTAAATTTTAGAATAAATTTGTCAATATCCACAAAATAACTTCCTGAGATTTGGATTAAGATGATATTGAACCTACAGACCAAGCTGGGAAGCTGAACATGGAGTATCTCTCCATTTATACACAGAATCTTTGATTTCTTTTATTAGATTATCTGTATGAGTGTTCCTTCTATAGACCTTGTGCATACTTTGCTAAATTTATGACTAAATTTTCCTTTTTTTGGTGCTGATAGAAATGACACTGTTTTTATTTCAAATTCCAATTTTCATCACTGCTGTACAGGAAATTAATTGATTTTGCTATTATTAACCTTTTCTTTTCCAACTTTGCTATAATCAGTCATTAGTTCCAAGAGTTTTTTGTTGCTGATTCTTCTGGATTTTCTCAGATAAAGTCTTGTCATCTATGAATGAAGACGGTTTTACTTGTTTTTTCCCTGTTGTATCTTTTCTTTTACTTTCTTGTCTTATTGCTCTAGCTAGAACTTCTAATATAATTTTGAATAGGAATAATTAGAGGGACCATCCTTGTGCTTTTCCCCATCTTAGGGGGACAGTATCTTGTTTCTCACCACTGATTATCTTAACTATAGAATTTTGTAGTTTGTTTTCTTTTTTATTTATCAAGTTGAGGAAGTTTTCCTCTATTCCTAGTTTGCTAAGTTTTTATTATGATTGTATGCTGGATTTTGTCAAATGCTTTTTCTGCATTTATTGATATGATCATGTGATTTTTCTTCTTTAGCCTATTTATATAAACGATGACATTAATTGATTTTGGAATATTGAACCAATTTTGTATACCTGAAATAAATATTGTTTGGTCATGGCATTATGTCTTTTTATACAACATTTGATTAAAATTACTCATATTTTGTTGAAGATTTTTGCATTTACATCCATGAGAGATATTGACTTCTGTAGTTTTTCTTTCTTGTAATACCTTTATCTGGTTTTGATATTAGTGTAGTACTCATCTTAAATTGAGTTAGGAATTATTCCCTTTGCTTCTGTTTTTTTGTAAGACACTGGAGAATTACCATTTCTTCCATAAATGTTTGGTAGAATTCACCAGTGAAACCATCTATGCCTGATGCTTTCTTTTTTGGAAATGTAATTGTTATGTGTCAACTTGACTGGTCCACAGGAAGCCCAGGCATTAGCCAAATATTTTGAGTGTGCCAGTAGTGGTGTTTTGGATGTTATTAACATTTGAATTAGTAAAATGAGTAAAGATTGCCTTTCATAATGTGGATGGCTCTCATACAATAAATGGAAGCCTGGGTAGAACAAAATGCTGACCTTCCCAACAAAAAGAAAGAATTCCTTCTGCCTGACTGTGTTGAGAAGAGACATCCGTCTTTTCCTGACTTCAGATTGAATTAAAACATCAGCTCCTCTTGAGTCTTCAGCCTACAGGATTCTAGACTGAAATTTACACCACTGGCTCTCCTGAGTTTGCAGCTTGCTGACTGCAGATGTTGGCACTTCTCAGCTTCTCTCTCTCTCTCTGTCTCTCTACATATATATATATACATACATATATATATGTATATATGTATATATATATACATATATATATGTATGTATATATATATATGTATGTATATATATATACGTATATGTATATATACACACACACGCACATATATCTTTATATGTAGAGAGTGTACACACACACACATACACACACACGTGCTCGTACTGGTTGTTTCTCTGGAGAACCCTAATACAGAAGGTTATTAAATCGATTGCTTTAATTGACATTAGCTTATTTCTATTATGTATTTCTTCTTCTATGAGATGGTAGTTTGTGTCTTTCAAGGAACTGGTCCATTTCCTCTAAGCTCGCAATGTGTGGACACACAGCTGTTTATAATATTCCTCAATTATCTTTTTAACGTCTATGAGATCAGCAGTCATGACCTCTTTCATTTCTGATGTTAATTTTTGACTTTCTCTTTTTTCTTGATTAGCTTGACTAGAGGTTTATCAATTGCACTGATCTTTTTAAAGAACAACCTTTCTCATTTTAGACACATTAATTTTCCCTGAATATTTTAGTCAGTATATTTCACAATTTTGAAATTTTGTTTGCGCTATCCTTTGTTCTATTTTATTTCAAAGTGCTTAATGTGTATGTAGTCAAAAATACAAACCTTTATGATTTCTGGGTTTCTTAAATGGCTCAGAAGAGGCTCTCTACCTTCCCTTCTCAAGGCTATTCAAATATTCTTAAAACTTTCTGCAGCTTTTTGGTTTACACTGGATATTTACATTTTAAATAGAACTGAACTCTATTTTTATATGTTATCAGATGTATCTCAATTATCTTTCAGATAAAAAGATTGCACCACTTATTAAATTAACCACTGTGCTAGTTCAGGGATAAGCTAAGCTATACAAACAAAGATACAAACATTCAGTTTAATTCAACTATGAGGGAGCAGGTCTGCCATCTTCATCAAATAGCTTCCATTTCTGATTCATCAGTTCCCAGAAAACAAGAAACAAAAAGGAAACATGAAAACACACACCCACTCATGATGAGGACAGAATTTAGAAATGACACATGCCAGCATCACCTCCATTTTCTTTCCTTTTCCCTTTTGGCCAGTACTACTTAGTTACATGGCCATACCTAAATACAAAAGAGTCTGCAAAATGTAATCTTTACCTGGTGGATCATGTATCCTGCCTAGGTAAAACTCTATTAATATGGAAAAGAGAAAAAGAGTGTTAAATTATTACTAGCTATTTATCACAATTGTCCTTTTCCTTCTAAATTAAAATGCCCATTAAGTCTTATAAGACTAAGAGTGTTTGTTTTTTTCCTAGACTTTATTCCCTTCCACTAATCTTCATTCTGTTGCTATGACAACACCATTCTCTGCTTACAGAGGTTTTATAGCAAACGTTAACATTTGATGATGTTAGTTTCTCTGCCCCTTACAATAATTTTTCTTAATTCTTCCAGATATATTTTAAGTTCTTCTAAATCTAAACCATCAATATCCAAATTAAAATTGAATTAGTCATATTTACTAATTTTAGTGTAGCTTCTTGCAATTGAGAAATCAATTTGTTCTCTAATTCTTCTAGTTTAAATGATTATAAGCTTTTTTAATGAAAGTACTTCTGAAATTTTCTAAATGTAAATATAATGTGGAGATTGTTTATTTACAATAATTATACACGACTTATATCTTCCTCATGTTTGTCTATTTTATATTGGTTAATATGCCACTCTGCCTTATTTTCATATCTTTTTCCTCTAAGTTACAAATATTAATATCATTATTCCTACTTTCCTTTGGTTTACATTTGCCTTGTCTAGCCTTCCTTGACATTCAGAACTTTTACCAAAAAACTTTTCAGTGTGTTGGGAGGCATTCTATTTTTTTATCATTGCATTTTGACATTAATTCCTCATGAAAATAAAGGAGCCTTTTTAATCTATGAACTTAAGATTTTTTCTTTTGACCAAGAAACTAGCTCCCATTACTGTATAATTATAAATTTTGTGTCTGTTTCTGTTTCTATTTATGAAACTGTTACTTATAAATAACTGTCTTGGATCTGTTCTCCAAGTGCCTCATATTTTTACTGTTTCTAATTCTATGAAGCAAAATATTTCTCCTACTGTGTCTTTCTCACTACTAAATCAGTTCAGTTGTAAACACAATTTTTCAATTCACTTTTCGAATTTTTAAGTTCAAAAATCATATTTATTTAGTAAGTCCATTTGGGTTCTATAGAAATAATTAGGACTGTTCATAAATATCCTAAACACGTGGTAAGGATTACACCTTTCTCCCTTGTAGTGTACCATGTGACTTGCTCTGGCAAACAGTATGTAAGTAGTAGTAATGTGTGTAACAACCATGCAGAACTTTAAGAGCTAGTGTGCAATTTCCCATGCTCCTTTCCCCCAAACTTAATGAGCACAGAGCATCTTGCCCATCCTGACTTCTGGTACTCAGGTAGAAATGAGGCTAAGAATGAGATGGAGCTAGGAATGTTCACTGGAGCTGCCACTTTCCAGAGGTCTCTTTACACCTTTCCCCTGGTCAATCCCCAACATTGGTATGCAGCTATGAGACTTGGAGATTCTACAGTCATCCTTATCATCAAAACAGGATGAAAGCAACACATAGAAGATCTAAGAGATAAGTCCTTTTGATATCATTTAGGGGAGTAACACAAGGCAGAAGGAACCTACTTCTGTGGTGCCTTCATGAAGCATTGTGCCACACAAGCCTAGGTAATTTTGTAGGAAAGAAAAAAAAAGTTCTGTCTCCTCCAAAATACTCTTATATTAGGCCAATGGTACTTGCAACCAAGTTTGTATTCAATCTAAAACGTATCTAAAAATATAAGTATGAAATAATCAATTATGTTTAACATTGAAATGTTACCCATTTTTTGAACTAAAGAGTAGACCCAAAAATCCTGTAAGAAAAGGGAGAGTATATCTTATTAGTGTCATATATTGTTTTCATTTATTTTAGAATCATGAAACCACTTAGTATTGCATATTTAAAGACATAAGGCATGTGGTGGGTTTTGACAGAATACTTTAAATAGCTGTAGTGTTCTTACCATTGCTTTAATGAATGTTGAAACTTCATGTGTAACATAATCAAATTTAATGACTATTAATAACTTTATTCCTCTATCATTAGCAAAATAATGCTTTGTCCTACAAATATAGTATTAAAGTCACTAATTACACATAAAAGCTATTTTTCAGTAGAGGTTTTAAAACTCATTGGTAGCTTAATGAAATTCACTGAGCTTAGCAATATAAGGAAAGAGTTGTTAATGCAGTAAAAAATGTCATTTTGTTGATTTTTGCCTGATAGTAGAATAAACATAGACCATGTGTTAGAAATTCAATACTTTGAATATGCTGAAAAATAAAATGAAGAGTCCCACTCAATTCATAATTGGTTCTGGCACATATACCATCAGAGGGGCCCAAGACTAAGGTCTGAACTTTGTTAATGGGGCTGTGTATGAAACTTCTCCTGAGTCTTCACTCCTCTGTGTTAGTAAAGAATAGGTTCTTCCTTCATTCTCTTCCAAATTTTCCCATTCCACAGATTCACGCTGTCATGTCTCTAGGAAGCCGTTCCAGCTCCTACCACTGCATAGCAGGCCGTCTCACCTCAGAATTCACATACATACAGTCTGTACACTTACCTCAGAAAAACACGTGAAAACAGGAGCCAAGCTTCATATAACTTTGCAGAATTACTTTTTTATGCAATTACGGATTTTTCTATTACATTTTAAGCATTTTGCGTGCAATGGACATAGTTCTTAAGTATAAAATATATTTTAAAATATGTCTATTGTTTTGATATCTTGGACATTTCTGAGCACACAGACACTCTGTAAATATTTTGTTGAACTTAGTCTATAGTCATTTCTATTCTCTTCACTGAATAATTAATGGATATACTAACAGTATAAAACTGAACTACATATGAAAAGGAGCAATTTGATTAATCCATTTTAAAACTGTTCTTGTTTCCTTTTGAAACAAGTAAACAGAAACAGATTCTTTATAGTTTTTATGTATGTATATGTAAAAGGATATATACAAAAGCTGATCAACTTCTGTAAAATTGTAAGGCAAGAGTTATGATAATAATTTGCTTTTGAGTAATGATTTTAAAGTAAAATGAAGTAAGAGTTTGAGGCACAAAGTTTCAGTGCAGAGTGAGCATATTCCACCCTGTCTCTTTTACTGAATGCAGCTATAAAACCTGGATGGAATGCATGGAGCAACTATTTGATGTCTCTGAAAAGTAAGTAGTAGCACATAGATCAGTAAAAGAGACCAGAATTTGAAGTATCACCAACTCAGTGGTAAGTCTTCCATCTTTCCACTCCCATATCCCTCACCCTCATCTCAATGTAGCCTGAAGCAGAAGTGGGCACTGAGTTGCAGAGAGAGCTCAGGAAAAAACACTCGGGTTCTAGCTCAAGAAGTGGAAAAGAGAATTTCTAAAGCACAGAGAATGTGGAAACACCTTTTCTCCTTCCTCTAGTTTCTCAAACCCCATCCCACTAGCAATCCTGTGATGAGGTAGCAGCAGCAGTAGGAAAAGAAGCCCATTGAAACCCAGATGCTGAAGAGAGGAATCTTCTTTCCTGATTGGTGAAGCTGTGATCTCAAGAGGGTAGGGCACATTACCCACTGTTTTGTCTCTTGTTTCCCAGTCACTTGGCTTGAAATGCAGGTACAGTCAGGGAAGCCCAACTTCCTGGGTCAGAAAAGTATCACCTTTCAGTTCGGAATACTGAAAAAGGGAGCTCCAGGAAACTGGATGTACTGGAGAGATGGGGGCAGGGGGAAGAGAAGCTCAGGAAAAAGTCCCTGACAGTTGCTTATAATTCCATGGGATCACTCTCAAGTTTCAGAGTTATAGTTTATTTTAATCAGCCCTTCAAAGAATTTGAGAAGTGAAATAACTTACAGACCGCCACCCTAGACTCTTGCCTGCCCACTTTGGGGGGCAGACATGTAGTATAAATGTTAATAGTACTGAACAGGCTCTAAAAATGGAACTGATTTTAGGACCAAAGCCCATAGAAGGTATACTGAAATATGTATGTCCTGAACCTAACCACGTTGATTGCTAAAACAAAAATATCAACATGCTTTATAGGATTTATAAGATGCAGAGTTTTATAACATCATGTTCAAAAAGTCCAGACAATAATCCAAAATTACTTGGCATATGAAGAACCAGGAAAACGTCAACTCACACAGAAAAAGACAATCAGCTGAGGCCAAGGCAAAGATGACAAGATGTTGGATTATTTGACAAAGATTTTAAAGTGCCTATTACAAAGGTTCTTCAACAGGCAATTTTAAACATTCTTGAATGAGTGGGAAAATATAGAGATAAGCCAAAAAAAAAAAAAAGTGATAAGAAGACGACATAAAAATTTTGTAACTGAAATTTTAAAAATTCACTGAATAGGATTAATATTAGAATGGAAATGGCAAAGGAAAGAATCAGTGAGCCTGAAAAATAAAACGATAGAAAATATCAAATCTGAATGCAAGAAAGAAAATAGATTTAAAAAATAAAGAAAAAGCCTCAGGGACATGTGAGATAATAAGAAAAGGTCTAACATTCGTGTCTTTAGAGAAGTGGAGAAGGTGGTGCTGAGAAATTTTTTGAAGAGGTAATAGTTGAAAATGTCCGAAATTATGTGAAAGTCATAAGCCTACAGATTTAAGGATCTAATCAAATCCTAAGTAAGATAAATTCAAATCCACCCACAAACACATCATAATGAAATGTCTGAAAACTAAAAACAGAGGGAAAAAAGTCTTTATAGCAGCCAGAGGAAAGTGAGGCATTATCTACAGGGGAAGAACAATTCAAAAGACTGCAGATTTCTCATCAGTAAACATGGAAACCAGAAAGAAGTAGAATGTTCTTAAAGTGCTTGAAGAAAAGAACTGTTAACTCATTATTCTATATTCAGTGAAAATGTCTGTCAGAAATGAAACTGAAAGAAACTCATTCTCAGATGAAAGAAAACTAAGAGAATTTATAGTCAGCATATCTACTCTGGAAGAATTGCTACATGAAATTCTTTCATTAGAGAGAAAAGTTACCAGAAGTAAACTTGGAAAATCAGAAATAAAGATAACAGAAATAATAAATATCTGAGTAAATATATTAGATTATTATTTTACTGTTGAGTTCTTCAAAATGTTTGACAGTTGAAAGCAAAAATTCTAACACTGATGAGAATCTCAATGTATGTATATACATATGAGACGACTAAAACACAAAAGTAGGGGAGTTAATGAGACCTACACGCTAATGAAATTTGCATTTTACTTGTGGTTAATAACTGATTCTAAGTAGACTATCAAAGTGTACAAAGATATACAGTCTAAAGCAATGGAAAAATTCAAAACAACACTAAAAAAGTGTTCAAATAACCCACAGGAAGGCATGAAGGGGAACCAACCAAACAAACAAATAAAAACACATGAATAAAAATCAAAAAAGATAATAAAATGGTAGGCCTAAAACCAAACATATCAATAATTAGATTAAATAAAAATGCCCGGGCCGGGGCACGGTGCCTCAAACCTGTAACCCCAGCACTTTGGGAGGCCGCGGCGCATCCCTGTAATCCAGCTACTTGGCAGGTTGAGGCAGGGGAATCACTTGAACCCAGGCGGAGGAGGTTGCAGTGAGCCAAGATGGCGCCACTGTACTCTGGCCTGCGCGATGGAGTGAGACTCCGTCTTAAAAACCAAAAAAAAAGCCCAAAGACCCCAATTTAAAAGACAGATATTATCCACGTGTGTGTGTATTTGTGTTTGTGTATCTGGATTCAATTTAATAATATTTACATATATTAAAATATATATTTCTTTTTCTAGTATTTATATGTACTTTTTAAATATATATTAAAAAACAAAAGTTGAGATGTTAAATCTCTTCAAATGAATCTATATATTTTATGCAATTTCAAGCAAAATCTCATGGAACTTTTTTGTAGATACAAGCTGATCGTAAATATGTTTGGGGAAGAAAAGAAACTAGAATAACTAAAACCATTGTTAAGAAAACTAAAGTTGAAAAAAATAATACAATCTAATTTTAAAACTTACTATAAGGTTATTGCAAGCAGTACAGCACAGTACTGGCAAACAGATATTTCCAAATATAAAAGGTAAACTGTAAAATTTTTAGAAGAAAACTTAAAATCTTCACAACAGGTTTAGGCAATGAGGTCTTAGACATAATACTTTAAAAATACATTAATAAATTAGACTACATTGAAATTAAAAGGTATTATTCAAATGAAAAAGATAAGCTATGAGCTGGAAAAAAATGTTAGCAAATCACATAATAGAGAACTTATAGCTAAATAAAAGAACTCTCAAACTCAAAAGTAAGAAACCAATTTAAAAGTGGGTAAAAGACTTGAACAGAGACTTTACCAAAGAAGATATAAGGATTGTAAACAAGCACATGAAAAGATTTTCATATCATTAGCCATTAGGAAAAAGCCACAATGAGATACCACTACACACTATTAAAATGGATAAAAATTTTTTAAAAAGTCAATACCAACCACTGGCAAGGATACAGAGAAACTGGATTTCTTTTACCTTGCTGGAGGGAATGCAAAGTGGTATAACCATTCTGAAAAACAGTCTGACAGTTTCTTACAAAGATAAACATACACTTACCAGATGATGCAGCAATGCCACTAAAGGGTAGAGAAACGCACCCATATTCATTATTGTCAAAACCTTTCATTGCAAAACAACCCAAAGTTTCTTGAACACTTGAATGGAGAAAATATGGTATATTCACACAGTGAAAAGTTACTTAGCAATAAAAAAGAGCAAAGTATTGACACACACAACATGGATGGATCTCAAAGTCATTATGCTGAGTAAAACAAGCCTGTCTCAAAAGGTTACATACTTTACAATTTCATTTATATGACATTCTGGAAAAGACACAACTATAATGATAGAAAGCAGATCAGTGGTTATCAGAGGTTTGGGGTGGTGGAAGCATTATTCTAAAAGGATACATGAGGGAGTTTTGTGGGGGTGATAACATTGTCCCCTATCCTGATAGTTGTGCTGGTGATTGCACAAATCTATACATGTGTTAAAATTCATAGAACCAAAAACTAGTTAAATTTACTGTTTAATAAATTAAAAATTAAAATTAAAATGAATAATTGCAAAACAAATGACAATGTTAAAATGAAAGAAGTGAAAAAGAGAAAAGCATAATGATTACTATGCTTGCCACAACTATTATATATTTATAGTATCTACTTCTTTAATAGTGAAATAATAAGACCATATATTCTGTTTCCCATGAATCCTGCATATAATATCTTTTTGTTCCCAGTGGATGTCCCAACACAGGACGCCTGACTGATGGCTATTGGTTCACATATTGTACACCACTTAAATATGCTGGGATGAGGAGAAATTTCTTTTTTTTTTTTTTTTTTTTTTTTTTTGAGACGGAGTCTTGCTCTGTCCCCCAGGCTGGAGTGCAGTGGCGCATCTCGGCTCACTGCAAGCTCCGCCTCCCAGGTTCACGCCATTCTCCTGCCTCAGCCTTCCGAGTAGCTGGGACTACAGGCGCCCGCCAACACGCCCGGCTAATTTTTTTGTATTTTTAGTAGAGACAGGGTTTGACCGTGTTAGCCAGGATGGTCTCGATCTCCTGACCTCGTGATCCGCCCGCCTCGGCCTCCCAAAGTGCTGGGATTACAGGCTTGAGCCACCGCACCCGGCCGATGAGGAGAAATTTGTTTGGGGATTTTGGCCAGCTTCTATGGCTTTTGAATTGTGAGGTACAAACTACCCACATGTCTTTTCCTATAAATTTGGTAATAAATTTCTCTCCCACCTGAGTAGTACATGGCAACAAGAACATAAATGAAATACATTCTGAGATGGAAGTGGGGCTGGGACTAGACTGGAGAATTCCTCATTTTCCATTTTCCGTCTTTATATGAGTAGGGACATTAACTGTCATCCTGGCTAAGTTCCAGCTCAGGTAGTTACCTTCCCCAAAAAATTTTCACTGTAGTTTTAATTGAACAATGTATGTTTTACTTCCTGTCTTAAATCGTATGCCTATGCCTGTTTTCACCAGCTGCAGAAATACATCTACTCTGACCTAAAATTCAAGAGCCTGTGGATGTAATCATTTTCAAAGCAAGAGCAGTACACTTTTTTAAGAAAAGCATTTTACTTTTTTTCTCAATGAAAAAGAGCTAAGTAGTTTTACAGTAAGAAGCTCTCCCCTTCAATGGAAAGATAAATGATTGAACAGACTCTATATAAATATTTGATATCTTTGAGTCTTCCTGATACACAAAAAGCAGCAAGGCAGCAGATTTGTTAACATCTGATATTTTATGCAATACCTGAATAAACATTAGATCTCCATTTTTCATTCCCAGTGTCAAGGAGATGTCCACACTAGTAGAAATATTGACCAGTACCCATTCATATGTTTTCAGAAATGTTTTATCAGAAACTTTCTGGGCATCAGAAGCTAATGCTGAAGCCTAAATGTCAAGCCTAAGTGATTATAAGGTGTTTTAATAAAACATAAGGCATTACGTGTAAGTCTGTTTTGCATTGCTTTAAAGGAACACCTGAGGCTGGATAATTTATAAAGAAAAGATGTTTATTTTGGCTTATGGTTCTGCAGACTGTACAAAAGCAGAGTGCAAGCATTTGCTTCTGGTAAGGGCCTCAGGAAGCTTCCAACTGTGGCAGAAGGCAAAGAGGGAGCGGGCATGTCACATGGTAAGTGTGGGAGCAAGAGAGAGAGAGGAGAGAGAGAGATGCCAGACTCTAACAACCGGATCTTGTGGTAACTAATAGAGACTCACTAATTACCATGAGGAGAGTATCAAGCCATTCACGAGGGATCCACCCGCATTACCCTGACACCTTCCACCAGGTCCCACTTCCAACACTGGGGATTACATTTCAACATGAGATCTGGAGGAGACAAATATCCAAGTCACATCAAATTATTATGATAATTAGATATGACAGGCATATTTTGAAACTGCATTAGGCCAGCAGTTCCCAAACTTGCTTGATTAGAATTACTGGGGGCACTTCCTTAAAAAACAGATTAATAGACCTCTCTTGGAAATCAGAGAAGAGAAATTGTTATATAAGAAAATTTGACCTTATCAACCCTCCATCGTTCTTTCCAGTCTAAACTCCTCAGGCTAATTCCCCATCTGCAAGTGGCCTTCTGTGCTTGCTATCTCAAGCATAGCTACACACTGGAATTACCTGACAAGATTTCTAAATACTGATGCCGATCTCACCACAACACATTCTGATTTGATAGATTTGAGAAGATGTGTAGCCATTGGCATTTTCAAAGTACTCAACTAACTCTAATGTGCACCAAAAGTTGAGAACCACTGAATAAAGATGGTTCTAAAATAATTTAGACTAAGGGTGATGATAATTCTACACTGGTTTTCTAAGAACACCAGAGCAGTACATTTGGCCCTGAAGAAATGTAATGACCAAGTGGAATGCACACACTAACTGCAGAATGACAAAGATCTCAGTGGGAATCTCAAGTCTACCAGGTAAAATGAGATCTATTGCCACTTAGAAGACAATCTACCCTCAGTTTTCCAGTTATGTAATGGGAAATATAGTAGCTATTAATCAAACAGGTAAAACAACTAGTCTGCCAGATTCAACTTTCTCTTCTGGCTTATGCAGCCCTTTTACTATACCCAAGAACTGATTGTCTTACAAATGAGGTGACTCTGTCTCCCTGTTTGTCTAGAAGCAACCTGTTTATCCTTATTGTTTTGGCATAATTAGTAATCATGCCAGTTTTTCTTCTCAAAAGTGTACCAGTTTAGAATATAAACTAAGTAGTTACCTTACCTATATTCCACATTTTTTATTCATCACTTATAATTGACTGGACCAATGCGGGCAGCTGATCTATATATTGAGCAGAGCCAATAGATTGTCTATGTAACTTTATCTAAACTATGGAGTGCAGAGTTGTATAAGTTATCTAAGCTGCATGACAAATTACCTAAAAGCACAGTGGCTTAAAACAACAAGATTTATTATTTCACATTTCTGCAGGTCAGGAATCCAGGTATGATCCCTTCAGAGTCTATCACTACAATAAGCTGTTCAGCAGTGGCTACAGTCATCCTAAGGCTCAACTGAAGAAGCGTCAACATGCAGGTCACTTATGTGGTTGTTGACAGGACTCAGTTCCTCACAGGCTGTTAGATTAAGTACCTCAGTTTCTTACTGGCTGCTGGCAGGAGGCTGCCCTTGGTTTCTTGCTACATGGGTCTCTTCCATAAAACAGATCCCAACATGGTAGCTTGCCCTCATCAAAGTGAACAAATGAGAAGAGCCAAAGAGAGAGTGAGAGAGAGCAAACAAGACAATATCCACAACCTTTTTTAAAATCCGATCTTGGATTTTATATCCCACCTCTTTTGCCATATTCTGTATGTTTGAAGTAAATCACTATGACCAGTCCACACTCAAAGGGAGGGGACTACACAGGGCATGAATACCAGGAGACAGGAATCATTGAGAACTATTTTAAAGGCTGCCTACCACAAAGAGACTTGATATATAATCAAATAGTGGAGTTCAAAAGTCCATCAAAATTAGAGATAGATATGAAATGTAGCAAACCAATGTTATGAGTAAACTGAAGTTATTCAGTAGAAATAATTAAAAAGTAAAAAGATGAGAGTTGAAAAAATAATGAAACAGATGCAAATACATCTGTTCAGAGTTTAGAGACTATTGTTGAAGGGTAATTCAGAGACACTTAAAAATTTCTTATGCAAATTATTTACATTTGAAGGAGTCAGGTGGTAGACTACTGCATTAATCAGGTTTTCCTAAGACACAGAACCAGTGGGTCACATATAGATATTTAAAAGATTATAGGAATTAGCACATGCAATTATGAAGACCAAGAAGTCCCATAATCTGCCATCTACATGCTAGAGAACCAGGAAAGCTGGTGGAATAAATCAGTCCAAGTCCAAAGCCCTGAGAACTAGAATCTCTAACATTCTAGGTGAGGAAAAAAATAGCTGTCCCAGCTCAAGAAGAAAGAATAAAATTGCCCTTTCTTCTCTGTTTTCTTTTTGTTCTATTCAGGCCCTCAATGGATTGTATGATCCCCATCCAGTTGAGGGTGGATATTCTTTATGCAGTCTACTGACTCAAAAGGTAATCTTTTCTAGAAACACTCGTAGACACACCCAGAAATAATGCTTTACCACCTATCTGGGCATCCTGTAGCCCAGTCAAGTCGACATGCAAAATTAAGTGTCACAACTGCCTCAGGAAGTGAAAGCAAAACAGGATTCAAAGAGTGAAAAGGGGGATGAAAAAAACCACAGACAGTATGGGAAAAAAAAAAAATCTCACTTGTACATTTCTAAGGTAAACTGATTAGCTGCCAACTAGCAAAGAGGTCAGTCAAGGCATTAGGTCCTTGATCAGGCTGACTAGGTAGATCAAGGAAAGCAATTTCACTTCTCCAGAAAAGCTTATCTTTAAAACAAATGTGATAGTTGCCAGTGCATAAATTCTGCCAGGTCCATTTAAGCCTCCTTCTTAAACTATTTATACTTTTATTCTTTTGTCACAGCTTTTCACCATGTAACTCCAAACTTACTGTCATGCCTCTGAGCCCAAGCTAAGCCATCATATCCCCTGTGACCTGCACGTACACATCCAGATGGACGATTCCTGCCTTGACTGATGACATTCCACCATAAAAGAAGTGAAAATGGCCTGTTCCTGCCTTAACTGATGACATTGTCTTGTGAAATTCCTTCTCCTGGCTCATCCTGGCTCAAAAGCTCCCCCACTGAGTACCTTGTGACCCCCACTCCTGCCCACCAGAGAACAACTCCCCTTTGACTGTAATTTTCCTTTATCTACCCAAATCCTATAAAACGGCCCCACCCTTATTTCCCTTCGCTGACTCTCTTTTTGGACTCAGCCCGCCTGCACCCAGGTGAAATAAACAGCCATGTTGCTCACGCAAAGCCTGTTTGGTGGTCTCTTCACATGGATGCGCATGAAATTTGGTGCCGTGACTCGGACCAGGGGACCTCCCTTGGGAGATCAATCCCCTGTCCTCCTGCTCTTTGCTCCGTGAGAAAGATCCACCTACGACCTCAGGTCCTTAGACCAACCAGCCCAAGAAACATCTCACTAATTTCAAATCTGGTAAGCGGCCTCTTTTTACTCTCTTCTCCAACCTCCCTCACTATCCCTCAACCTCTTTCTCCTTTTAATCTTGGCGCCACACTTCAATCTCTCCCTTCTCTTAATTTCAATTCCTTTCATTTTATGGTAGAGAACAAAGGAGACACGTTTTATCTGTGGATGCAAAACTCCGGTGCCAGTCATGGACTAGGGAAGGCAGCCTTCCCCTGGTGTTTAATCATTGCAGGGATGACTGATTATTCACCAAGGTTTCAGAGGTGTCAGACCACGCAGGGACGCCTGCCTTGGTCCTTCACCCTTAGCGGCAAGTTCTGCTTTTCTGGGGAAGGGTCAAGTACCCCAACCCCTTCTCTCTGTGTCTCTACCCCTTCTTCGCCTTTCTGGGGGGCAAGAAACCCCCAACCCCTTCTCCTTCACCCTTAGTGGCAAGTCCTGCTTTTCTAGCAGAGGAGCCAGTACCCCAACCCCTTATATCTCTGTGCCCCAATCCCTCATTTCCACGCCCCAACCCCTTATATCTCAATTTCCTCTTAGAGAGGTGGCTGGAGCTGAAGGCATAGTCAGGGTACATGTACCTTTTTCTCTATCAGACCTCTCTCAGATCAGTCAGCATTTAGGCTCTTTCTCATCAGACCCCACTAAATATATACAGGAATTCCAATTTCTAACTCTGTCTTACAATTTAACCTGGAGTGACTTAAATATCATCCTGACTTCTACCCTCTCCCCAGATGAACAGGAAAGAGTTTTTTCTGTAGCCCAATCTCACGCTGATAACCGCCAGCTTCACGAACCAGACCTCCAGGAAGGCATTAGAGCAGTTCCCCGAGAGGATCCCCAATGGAACTACCAGGCAAATTCCCCAGGTATAGCTAGGCGAGATTACATGATTTCCTGCCTAGTTGAAGGGCTTAAAAAGGCAGCTTACAAAGCTGTTAATTATAACAAGCTTAAAGAAACTACCCAAGGTAAAGACGAAAACCCAGCCCAGTTCATGGCCCACTTAGCAGCAACCCTTAGACGCTATACCGCCCTAGACCCAGAAGGGCCAAAAGGCCGCCTTATTCTTAATATACATTTTATTACTCAATCTGCTCTCGACATTAAATAAAACTCCAAAAATTAAACTCTGGCCCTCATACCCCAAAACAGGATTTAATTAACCTCGCCTTCAAGGTGTACAATACTAGAAAAAAGTTGCAATTCCTTGCCTCCACTGTGAGACAAATCCCAGCCACATCTCCAGCACACAAGAACTTCCAAACGCCTGAACCGCAGCGGCCAGGCGTTCCTCCAGAACCTCCTCCCCCAGGAGCTTGCTACAAGTGCCAGAAATCTGACCACCAGGCCCAGGCCAAGGAATGCCTGCAGCCCAAGATTCCTCCTAAGCCATGTCCCATCTGTGCAGGACCCCACTGGAAATCAGACTGTTCAACTCACCTGGCAGTCACTCCCAGAGCCCCTGGAACTCCGGCCGAAGGCTCTCTGACTGACTCCTTCTCGGCTTAGCGGCTGAAGACTGACGCTGCCCGATCACCTCGGAAGCCCCACAGACCATCACGGACGCTGAGCTTTGGGTAACTCTCACAGTGGAAGGCAAGTCAGTCCCCTTAGTCAATACAGAGGCTACCCACTCCACATTACCTTCTTTTCAAGGGCCTGTTTCCCTTGCCTCCATAACTGTTGTGGGTATTGACAGCCGGGCTTCTAAACCCCTGAAAACTCCCCCACTCTGGTGTCAACTTGGACAACACTCTTTTATGCACTCTTTTTTAATTATCCCCACCTGCCCAGTTCCCTTATTAGGCTGAGATAGTTTAACCAAATTAGCTGCTTCCCTGACTATTCCAAGGCTACAGCCACACCTCATTGCCACCTTTTCCAAGCCTTCTTCACATCCTCCTCTCATATCCCCCCACCTTAACCCACAAGTATAAGATACTTCTATTCCCTCCTTGGTGACTGATCATGCACCCCTTACAATCTCATTAAAACCTAATCACCCTTACCCCCCTCAATGCCAATATCCCATCCCACAGCATGCTTTAAAAAGATTAAAGCCTGTTATCACTCGCCTGCTACAGCATGGCCTTTTAAAGCCTATAAACTCTCCTTACCATTCCCCCATTTTACCCGTCCTAAAACCAGACAAGGCTTACAGGTTAGTTCAGAATCTTCGCCTTATAAACCAAATTGTTTTGGCTATCCACCCCGTGGTGCCAAACCCGTATACTCTCCGATCCTCAATACCTCCCTCCACAATCCATTATTCTGTTCTGGACCTCAAACATGCTTTCTTTACTATTCCTTTGCACCCTTCATCCCAGCCTCTCTTCGCTTTCACTTAGACTGACCCTGACACCCATTAGGCTCAGCAAATTACCTGGGCTGTACTGCCGCAAGGCTTCACAGACAACTCCCATTACTTCAGTCAAGCCCAAATTTCATCCTCATCTGTTACCTATCTCAGCATAATTCTCATAAAAACGCACGTGCTCTCCTTGCTGATCGTGTCCAATTAATCTCCCAAACCTCAATCCCTTACAAAACAACAACTCCTTTCCTTCCTAGGCATGGTTAGTGCGGTCAGAATTCTTACACAAAAGCCAGGACCACACCCTGTAGCCTTTCTGTCCAAATAACTTGACCTTACTGTTTTAGCCTAGCCCTCATGTCTGTGTGCAGTGGCTGCAGCTGCTTTAATATTTTTAGAGGCCCTAAAAATCACAAACTATGCTCAACTCACTCTCTACATTTCTCATAACTTCCAAAATCTATTTTCTTCCTCATACCTGACGCATATACTTTCTGCTCGCCGGCTCCTTCAGCTGTACTCACTCTTTGTTAAGTCCCACAATTACTATTGTTCCTGGCCCGGACTTCAATCCGGCCTCCCGCATTATTCCTGATACCACACCTGACCCTCATGACTGCATCTCTCTGATCCACCTGACATTCACCCCATTTCCCCATATTCCCTTCTTTCCTGTTCCTCACCCTGATCACACTTGATTTATTGATGGCAGTTCCACCAGGCCTAATCACCACATACCAGCAAAGGCAGGCTATGCTATAGTACAAGCCACTAGCCTGCCTCTTGGAACCTCTCATTTCCTTTCCATCACAGAAATCTATCCTCAAGGAAATAACTTCTCAGTGTTCCATCTGCTATTCTACTACTCCTCATGGATTATTCAGGCCCCCTCCCTTCCCTACACATCAAGCTCGAGAATTTGCCCCCACCCAGGACTGGCAAATTAGCTTTACTCAACATGCCCTGAGTCAGATTAACTAAAATATCTCTTAGTCTAGGTAGACACTTTCACTGGATAGGTAGAGGCCTTTCCTACAGGGTCTGAGAAGGCCACTGCAGTCATTTCTTCCCTTCTGTCAGACATAATTCCTCAGTTTAGCCTTTCCACCTCAATACAGTCTGATAACAGACCAGCCTTTATTAGTCAAATCAGCCAAGCAATTTTTCAGGCTCTTGGTATTCAGTGAAACCTTTATATCCCTTACAGTCCTCAGTCTTCAGGAAAAGTAGAACGGACTAAAGGTCTTTTAAAAGCACACCTCACCAAGCTCAGCCACCAACTTAAAAAGGACTGGACAATACTTTTACCACTTTCCCTTCTCAGAATTCAGACCTGTCCTCAGAATGCTACAAGGTACAGCCTATTTGAGCTCCTGTATAGACGCTCCTTTTTATTAGGCCCCAGTCTCATTCCAGGCACCAGACCAACTTAGACTGTGCCCCCAAAAAAACTTGTCATCCCTACTATCTTCTGTCTATTCATACTCCTATTCACCGTTCTCAACTACTCATACATGCCCTGCTCTTGTTTACACTGCCGGTTTACACTGTTTCTCCAAGCCATCACAGCTGGTATCTCCTGGCGCTATCCCCAAACTGCCACTCTTAACTCTTGAAGTAAATAAATAATCTTTGCTGGCAGGACTATGCTGAATCTCCTTAGGCACTCTCTAATCAGATGTCCTGAGTCGTCCCAATTCTTAGACCTTTTATACCTGCTTTCCTTCTCTTATTCCATTTAGTTTTTCAATTCATAGAAAACTGTATCCAGGCCATCACCAATAATTCTAAATGACAAATGTTCCTTCTAACAACCCTACAATATCACCCCTTACCACAAAATCTTCCTTCAGCTTAATCTCTCCCACTCTAGGTTCCCACGTGCCCCAATCCCGCTCGAAGCAGCCCTGAGAAACATCGCCCATTATCTCTCCATACCACCCCCCAAAATTTTCACCGTCCCAATACTTTACCACTATTTCATTTTATTTTTCTTATTAATATAAGAAGACAGGAATGTCAGGCCTCTGAGCCCAAGCTAAGCCATCATATCCCCTGTGACCTGCACGTACACATCCAGATGGCCGATTCCTGCCTTAACTGATGACATTCCACCATAAAAGAAGTGAAAATGGCCGGGTGCGGTGGCTCACGCCTGTAATCCCAGCACTTTGGGAGGCCGAGGCGGGTGGATCACGACGTCAGGAGATCGAGACCACGGTGAAACCCCGTCTCTACTAAAAATACAAAAAATTAGCCAGGCGAGGTGGCGGGCGCCTGTAGTCCCAGCTACTCGGAGAGGCTGAGGCAGGAGAATGGCGTGAACCCGGGAGGCGGAGCTTGCAGTGAGCCGAGATCGGGCCACTGCACTCCAGCCTGGGCGACAGAGCAAGACTCCGTCTCAAAAAAAAAAAAAAAAAAAAAAAGAAGTGAAAATGGCCTGTTCCTGCCTTAACTGATGACATTGTCTTGTGAAATTCCTTCTCCTGGCTCATCCTGGCTCAAAAGCTCCCCCACTGAGTACCTTGCGACCCCCACTCCTGCCCACCATAGAACAACTCCCCTTTGACTGTAATTTTCCTTTATCTACCCAAATCCTATAAAATGGCCCACCCTTATCTCCCTTCGCTGACTCTCTTTTCAGACTCAGCCCACCTGCCCCCAGGTGAAATAAACAGCCATGTTGCTCACACAAAGCCTGTTTGGTGGTCTCTTCACAGGGACATGCATGAAACTTACCACATTCAGTCAGATGACTTACCATGTTTCCAAAGTTCCCACTGTATTTTAGAATCTGTGCCATGAAATCCCTCTGGGGAGTTTTGTTCCTCCAACCAAAGAGTCTTCACTAAAGCAATTTGACTGAGTTATTGAAAAGATTAAATAACATAGTGTGGATAAATTATGTGGAACTTAATTGGAACCCATAAGTAGAAGTTGTTTTCAAGCCATGAGTACAATTATCGAAGAGACTAGACAAATGGAAACATGCATGAGAAAGTGAAGAAGTGATTAAACACTCAAAATCATATCTCATGAAGAATGACTGAAGGAGCCAGAGAGTTTAGCCAGCACAAGAGAATCTCAGACGGTATATGGCTTTTTTTCTAAATGCTGACAGTCAATCATAAATGGTGATTCCATAGAAGACATAAAAGCATAAACCTATGAGGAAGCTGTGAGAGGGTAGATGAAAGTGTTTTTAGGGGGTAGGGCTTTCTTCAGCATGGAAAGAATTCAAGCATAAGCAGCTTGTTGGAAATACTATATATTAAAACCAGATTGTGGGGAAAAGAAAGAGAGATCAGATTGTTACTGTGTCTGTGTAGAAAGAAGCAGACATGGGAGACTCCATTTTGTTCTATACTAAAAAAAATTCTTCTGCCTGGAGATGATATTAATCTGTAACCCTACCCCCAATCCTGTGCTCCCTGAAAGATGTGCTGTGTCAACTCAGGGTTAAATGGGTGAAGGGCTGTGCAGGTGTGCTTTGTTAAACAAACGCTTGAAGGCAGCATGCTTGTTAAGAGTCATCGCCACTCCCTAATCTCAAACCAGTCCTTAATCTCAAGTACCCAGAGACACAAAACACTGTGGAAGTCTGCAGGGATGTCTGCCTAGGAAAGCCAGGTATTGTCCAAGGTTTCTCCCCATGTGATAGTATGAAATATGGCCTGGTGGGAAGGGAAAGACCTGACCGTCCCCCAGCCCAACACCCGTAAAGGGTCTGTGCTGAGAAGGATTAGTAAAAGAGGAAGGAACACCTCTTTGCAATTGAGATAAAAGGAAGGCTTCTGTCTCCTGCTCCTCCCTGGGCAATGGAATGTCTCGGTGTAAAGCTGATTGTATATTCCATCTACTGAGATAGGGGAAAACCGCCTTAGGGCTGGAGGTGGGACATGCTGGCAGCAATACTGCTCCCTAAGGCATTGAGATGTTTATGTATATGCACATCAAAAGCACAGCAGTTTTTTCTTTACCTTGTTTATGATGCAGAGACATTTGTTCACATGTTTACCTGCTGACCTTCTCTCCACTATTATCCTATGATCCTGCCACATCCCCCTCTCTGAGAAACACCCAATAATGATCAATAAATACTAAGGGAACTCAGAGGCCGGTGTGGATCCTCTGTGTGCTGAACGCCGGTCCCCTGGGCCCCCTTTTTCTTTCTCTATACTTTGTCTCTGTGCCTCTTTCTTTTCCAAGTCTCTCATTCCACCTAACGAGAAACACCCACAGGTGTGGAGGGGCAACCCACCCCTCACCAGATGACATGTAAGGTCTTTCCAATCCTAAGCTTATATGATTTTGTAAAATAAGGGGAGAATTCTTTTCTCTCTGTGTTTTGGTTTTCTATTCTGTAAAACAGCTAGGATAGTGACTGCCTTTTCCAGCTGCAGTTGTTGAAAGAATGCACTGAAGCCTTAATAGAAATACGATATTCCACAAAATATAAATTGAAGAATAAACCTCTGAATTAAAATCTCCATAAATACGTGAAATGTTTATTTTTACTCTTTAAATGAAATATTTCTTGAGTCCTGACTATGCGCCAAACACTCCGATAAGTACTTAAAATGCATTAATAAATGAAGCAGATAAAATAGTGACAACTTATTTTTACATATAATGTCCTAACAGGGAAGAATGGTGAAAACCAAACCAGTTTTTAATCATCTGGGAAGCTGTAACCATAATAAAGCTACAACATGATACAACATGAACCTAGGATTCAACCACAAAATTAAGGAAAAAGAAAAAAATTGTTGATCAGCACCAATTAGCAGGACCTGGAAGGCTATAGGCAAGACTCGCTTTAAAAAGAGAGAGAGAGACTAATAGAGGCTTAATCTCAACCTTCCCAGTCTCCACCATTAATAAGACTAGCTTTACCATTTGGCCTTCTCAGTACCTCCCTACTTGTATTCCCAAGGCTTGCAGTCTGTCAACACTATCTACAAAGAAAGTGTTTAGGCCCTATTTCTCTAATCATGGATAATATGATAACTGGACCACTGATTCCCATTACTCCCACTACTGCTCTTTGAGAATTTCTGTTCATTTGAAAAATATATACTGAGAGGCTCTTTAAGAATCAGGCATATAGTATGATGTGTGTGTGTGTGTAATATAATATGTGTGTGTGTATTTGCACATTTGTGTGCAAGGAAATTAACAATTTCCTTCTTAGATCAAAACATTGGTCTTTATATCACAGGTAGGTATCAGAATTAACTACAGACTCTCCCAAAATACACCCACGTATATTCTGATTCAGTAGATCTGAACAAGTGAAATTTGGAAAAGTAATTCTGGTAGATATACTGGATTCCAAATCATTATACTAAAAACATAACTAGATTAAAAAATAAAATAACAAAGCTTTCTCTTCCACCATGCTATCCCATCTCTGGCAAAATCTTCAGCTTATTTGACTAAAGTAAATGGTGTGCATAATTTAGTGTTTATTTCATGCTCATTCATAACATAGGCCTTCATTTAAAGCACCGTGATATTTTACTTTTATTATTACAATTCTATAAATGAAAGAGACCTTATTCAATAAATGGTGCTAGGAAAATTAGATAGCCATATGGAGAAGAATGAAACTAGACCTGTATCTCTCATCATATACAAAAGTCAACTCAAGATGGATTAAAGACTTAAACGTAAGACCGGAAACTATAAAGATTCTAGAAGAAAGCCTAGGAAAAACTCCTCTGGACATTGGCCTAGGCAAAGAATTTATGACTAGGTCTTCAATGCAAATGCAACACAAACAAAAGTGGACAAATGGGACTTAATTAAACTAAAAATCTTCTTCATAGCAAAAGAAATAATCAACAGACAAGATACAGAATGGGAGAAAATATTTTTAAACTATGCATATGACAAAGGGCTAATATCCAGAACATACAAGGAACCAAACAACTCAAAAAGAAAAAAAAATCCCATTAAAAAGTGTGTAAACATGTTTCAGTAGAAGACATCCAAGCGGCCAAAAACATGAAAAAATGCTCAACATCATGAATCATTAGAAAAATGCAAATTAAAACCACAACAAAACATCATCTTATATTAAAAGTCAAATAACAGATGTTGGCAAGGATGCAGAGAAAAGGGAATGCTTATATGCTGTTGGTGGAAATGTAAATTAGTAAAACCTCTATGGAAAACAGTATGTAAATTTCTTAAAGAACTATAAGTAGAACTACCATTCAACCCAGCAATCCCACTACTGGGTATCTACCCAAAGGAAAAGAAATCATTATATTAAAAAGACACCTGCATTTGTATGTTTATCGCAGCCCTATTCACAACAGTCATTAAATCAACCTAAGTGTCTGTCTGCAGATGACTGAATAATGAAAATGTAGCATATATATACCATGGATGCTCCTCAGCCATAGAAAATAATAAAATCATGTCTTTTGCAGCAACATGGATGGAACTGGAGACCATTCTCCTGAGTGAAATAATCCAAAACAAAGTCAAAATACCACATATTTTCACTTAAAAGTGTGGGCTAAACAATGGGTACATATGGACTTGCAGAGTGGACAAATAGATGTTGGAGACTCCAAAAGGTGGGAGGAGAGTAAGGATTGAAAAATGATATATTGGGTACAATGTTCACTATTTAGGTGATGGGTACGTTCAAAGCCCAACTTTACCACTATACAATATAGTCACATAATAAATCTGCATGTGTACTCTTCGAAACCTATTTTTAAAATTTTAAGAATTATATTTTTTAAATCTTTAATTGTTTATAGCCTCGTTTTTCCTAAGTCATTCTAATGTAAAAGTGTACAATCAGAGAGCTATAACAATTGTAACTCAAATCAACTTGAATAACTATAATGGTAGGTGACAAAGTCATCCATAGCTTTGCTTAATAGAATGTTTTTAAGTAGGAAAGGGATGTAGTGCTTATAATACATTCCCTTTTCTATTCACAATTTCCATTCACATTGGTATGTGGCTCTGTTTATCTCTCCTGAACTGTCTAAGGCCTCTATGCACTGCTGCATTATTGCTACTGCTTCACTAAAAGAAGCTGACAGGTCTCTCAGTATACCCTTCTATTAACATGCACTCCAGAATATACAGGTTATTTTCATTCTGATGAAAACGACATCACTCTTGATCTGAGTTGTTCTCCCTATAGAATAACAAAGCCAAAATACAGACCCCCTTCCCCCAACCCCTCAATCCCTACCGCTTCTACTGTTCTTTTGGGTTATACTGAATCACCATCAGGTTTATTAATTTATTTTAAGGCAAAAGTAAGTAAGCCATACAGCATATTACAGCAGACACAAAAACCATAATATATTTTCTATGGAAAATCCTGAATTTTAAAAGATATTTAGTGGGTTTCTAAGAAAGTGATAAAACAGCTGGTTTTTCTGAACCCTAGGAACTAGGATTTTATAGTAGAGAAAAATGGGCTGTGGAGACGGAACAATCTAAGTTTGAATCCTGGATCTGTCACTTTCACTGTAGTCTTAGGCTACAGTAACTTCATATTTGCCTCAGTTTTCTTAAATATAAAATAAGATTTAAATACCAGCCATTCAAGGTTGTTGAAACAATCAGTAATGACATAGAATAAGCTCCTAATATAGTCTGTATATAATAACTACAAATATGTCTACTAAATAAGTAAACGTCTGCATGAGAAAACACTTGTCCTCCAAAATATACATATTTCAGTGGGTAGATGGGTGAATTTTTAAAAAATCTGCACATATTATGAAAGCCCACTATATAGAATATGTTATAAAGCATTACAAAACCATTCAGAGGGACAATACAAAGTATTTCAGTTACTCCTCTAGTACTTTGTCTATGTACTATCAAAACCTAGAATGAATGATGGAGTAATTAAATATATAGGTTATCTTCTTCCTATCTTCATTGAGGTTACAGGTATATAATGAGTCATACTTTCTGAGGATGACCTTCAGGCTACTCATTAATTTTTCTTCCCCTTTTTGTTTTTGCTGGTAATTTACCAGAACAATAGATCGCTGAAGAAAAAAAGAAAGAAAGAGGCAGAAAGGAGGAAAAAGACAAAGGAAGGAGAGAAAAAGGAGGATGAAGGAAGAGAGCACAAAAGAGGAAGAAGGAAAAAAAAGAAAAAAATAAGTCATGAATTTTTTTTAACTCTAAGATTTGGTTTAATCTGATTTAAGAACAAGCTGTGTTATAACTCTCCTTTATGAATTAGTTTTGTTGTTTTTATCTTAACCAAATGATTGGTGGAGAATGACTTTAATAAATTTATAAAGAAATTCATAACCTTGACTTGATTTCTTTTTATGAATTCACTCTCATCTTTTCTTAATTACATGAGAAATACATGAATCCACCCTATTTGTAAAATATTCAAGTAATACACACACATGCCAAAACATGACGTTATTCAGCTACCTCCATCTGTTCTAATTCTTCCTCACTATTACCAGTCCTTTCCCCATGCTCTAATATAAATATAAAAAATACATTCACGTTAATACATTTTTACAAAAATGAGATCTTGTCATGTGTATTGTTCTGGATCCTTGATTTTTACACTTTGCTAATCTTCCTAACCTTTATGGGCAAGGGTTATAATACACAACATTACAATTAACTGACAATGTGTGTGATCTAAAAGTCCAAAAAGCTGGACTAATAAATACATAAGAGTTATCACAGTTTTAAACTTCCAAACGTTCTCCCCTCACTCTGTTATGCCATTAATGTTCTCTGGCTTCCTTCACATTTTTATGTTGATCTTTTCTATTCTTCCATCATATTCTTATTTTCTGGTTTGATCCAATCTATTTCTCTGAGACCTCAGGGACATTTGGGAAATTTCTCTCTATTGTTGCAAAGTAAACAGATTTCCTAGAATTCCTATGCTAAATAAATCGCTACTATGTCCATGGCAAGACAGATGCTGCAGTGGCACTTCGTGTGTGTGTTACATGGACCTTGCCCCAGCCATGGGGTTGCATATCAGAATCTGGAGTAGTGCAGAAAAGGCCTGTATCGTTAGAAACCAATGGGTATCTTATTTCATTGCTAGGGTCTATATTTATATTATATTAATTTTATTCTAAAATTTCAAACAATGTTAAATGTAGTTGTTAGATTTCTGTGTTAATCAAAAAGTGGAAAAAGGATGAGTTCATGTCCTTTGTAGGGACATGGATGAAGCCGGAAACCATCATTCTCAGCAAACTATCACAAGCACAAAAAACCAAACACTGCATGTTCAAGTAATACACATACATGCCAAAACATGACATTATTCGGCTACCTCCATCTGTTCTAATTCTTCCTCACTATTACCAGTCCTTTCCCCATGCTCTAATATAAATATAAAAAATACATTCACGTTAATACATTTCACAGGTGGGAATTGAACAATGAGAACACTTGGACACAGGAAGGGGAACATCACACACCGGGGCCTGTCGTGGGGTCGGGGAAGGAGGGAGGGATAGCATTAGGAGATATACCTAATGTAAATGACGAGTTAATGGGTGCAGCACACCAACATGGCACATGTATACATTTGTAACAAACCTGCACATCATGCACATGTACCCTAGAACTTAAAGTATAATTTTAAAAAAAGTGGAATTACCTAAATCACTGAGAAAAACTATGTGAGAAAGATTACCGAACAGTATTTATAACTAATGCAAGTTTTTGAGGTTTTGGACGTATTGGCTTTATTCTGCCAATACTCCTTGGATTTACACATTTTCTATTAGCCATACTCTGAATTAGTTGAAAGGAAAAAGGTGGACTTTAATTGTGACTTTCGGTGTTCACTTGCTAAGACAACTTTTAATCTATTAGAGAGCAATGGTGCTTCTGCTCTTGATTTTGACATGCTTTCATATAGAGCCGTGGCTTACTGCATGCATAATTAGACACTGCAAGTCAAGAAGCCTTAGGTTTAAATCCTGGCCCTTCTTACTCCCAGCTGGGTAACCTTGTTTGTATTACCAAATATCTTTAAGCTCAGTTTCCTCATTTGTGAAAGGGAATAACAATGACACCTTCTTACAGGGTCGCTGAGTGAAATTTCACTAGATAAATAATTAAAGTTCATAGCATCATGTCTGGCAAAAAAAAATGAACGTGTAATAAATAGAGATATTGTTATGTTCATTTTCTTCATATATTCTATTTTTAGTTTCCTTGTTATCTTACAATGAAATAGTACAATTCATTAATATATGCTATTTTCAAAATTGTATTGTTACTGAGAAACTGAAAATGTCATTTATTTAATATGAATATTCTAGTTCCTTTAATGCTAGCTTCAGAGTTTTGGGAGACTTCCTCTTTCTTTGTGTATTTTGCCAACACAGGCCACATCTCCTAGATACAAAGTGATGGTCACTTTGTTGTAGTTTTCAAGCATTGATATAGATGTATTACACTCTTCCCATAGAAAAAAAAGCAAGGGAGAAATTTCAGCAGTGACAAATTTTAATTTTTGGAAAAATCGATAAACAGAAATAAATGTCAACAAAATGTGTTCAATGTACACATCAAAAAGAAGAAAGGTAAATAGGAAGTATAATATGGCAGGGCGAGAAAAGTAACAGGAATATTTGTGACACTATGATATCCTTCTCTTGAGAAATAAACTGCATCAAGTCAGCCTTGAAGATTTATGCAACCTCTCATCTGGTATACTATGGGAACAAGAAGAAGCTCATGACCAAAACTATGCCTTCAGTTGCCTGTCACGTTGCCTGAAATGTCACTATTAGAATTTTTATATTTATGTTCTTTATTAAAAAGCAATGTCCAGGGAAGACAACACATCATAAGTTATTCTCAGTCTTTGCATAAGAGAAGATGATTAAAGCAAATTTAGAGTAACGCACTCTGGGTACAGCAAATAGGCTAGGTGTCTAAAAAAGAGGAACAAAGATTTCTGGCGTGGCAAGTTAATGTGTGTATGTGTGAGAAGTGAAACTAAAAAGATAGATGAGGGAAATGATTATTTCTAAGATAAAAGTTAAAATAGCCAGGAAAGGCAGCATTTTTTTTCTCTTTCACTTAAGAAAACGACCAACAAGCCATTGTTACACCTGAGCCCTCCAGAACAGAATTGTAACCGCATCTATCTTCACTGATAAGAGAAAATTTATCAGAAACTCAGGAGTTGGGTAACCTTGCAAGTATTGCTACAGCTATAGGCTCCCTGATTTATGGCAATGTTAGGAAGCTGGGCCTTTTCCTTTCTGAAGTACTGCAACATGCTATAAAACGGCATTCTGCATCACAAGGCATAAAACAGCATGTCAAGGGAGGGATATTCCAAGTCAGAAATAATGGCGATAAATCAGGAACAGTGAATGTGGCCATATGGTTTTATTTTGTTAAATAAAGTCTTTGCTACACTTTTTAGTATACTCTGTTGGAAACTAAGCCCATGACAGTTACATACAACGGGAGGGATTGGCCTTTTTAATAAGTATTATCTCAAAAATGATACACTATGCTGCACTCCAATATTGGAGAAGCAAGTGAATATTTTGAAGGGATGTGTATTTTCAAGGGATATCTATATCTACGTCTATGGATATAGACATAGATATCCCTAGAAATGTAGAGATATATGTGTATATACATATATATATACCTATACACATATATCTCTACATGTTTCTTTGATAATTTAACTGAAGTTTGCTCTTATTTTAAAAACAAACTATAGTTTTCCTGTAAATATATAGACACAAATAAGCCTGATTCAATTGTTAATTCTCAGTGGGACTTGTGTGTGTGTGTATGTGCACATGTTTTAATTTTTAAATTCTCAAAATGTAAAACACAAATTTAGCACAGGAAGTTCAAAGTATAATCAATCATTGAATCAATCAGGCATGAATACTAATACTTTCTTAAAGAATATTCTTAATATCTTGATAAGAATTGAATCAATATTAAAACTGTTTCTCTATTGTTTACCAGATTTCAGAGCAGTTCAATACTTGAATAGTTACTTGTAAATATTTGTAAAATTTTGAAACTCAAATAATCATGGGGTACAAATGGCCATCTGTGTTGCCATTTGTTACATCCTAGGGTAGACCCTTGGGTGTCAGAGCTTTAAAATTTACCATATTGAGTACTTATAAGTGACCTGAAAGTCCACGATGTCAAATAATTTTCAGTTTGTCCATGGCATAAGTTGCCACATCTCAGCTTTCAGTGCCCTAAACCAAATGCTGCTGTGGCTTCATGTGCTCTTGGCTGTAACTCACATGTTTGATGTTTATATGTGGAAAAGAACCCTCTCCCACAAAGTAAATAATTCAACAAGCAGAAGCCAACTGCTAGTACTTGTGAGGGTAATAAAGAGAATGAGGAAGAGGGCTAATTAATTAATCAGAGGTTTGAGATAAATAACTGGAATTTTCAATGACATTGAACTTGTTATGTTTATTATTTTACTATATACTCTGCACACACACACAAAAGCAAAAGTGGTTTGCAAAACTTGTCCAGTCTTCCAACTAGTGCACAATTGTCCATCAATTTATTTATTCTCAATTCAGACAGAAAACTGGAACCAAAATGGAAAAGATGATAATTTTATGCTGTAAAAATGTGCAGTTATCAATGACTCTCAATGGAAGAGTAATACACATGAAAAGCTTTTACAATTTCTTCATGTTTGTGATTTTGAGATATCATTAAAGAATCTAATCAATGTATCTTTCACAAACGTCAATGTGAGAATAGCCTTTTCCTTTCTTTTGAAGTGGGAAGGTGGAATAAGAAAAGTTTATGCCCTAAAGAATCAAATAAACCTAAATTCTAATCCAAACATCACTTTTGTATTAGTCATGGAAACTTCAATAGCTACTTAACCTCTTTAAGTCCTAGTTCCCCATCTGAAAATGTGACTAAAAATTGGTCTGAGTATTAAATGAGGTAGTGCACCCAAATTGGCTGCACACGAAAGCATTAAGTACAGTTTTTTTTTGTTTTTTAAGGCAAGTGGCATCCTCTCTAAATCTAAGTTGTTTTTCTTGTGAAAAACAACTATCCGTCAGTAGACAGTTGTGGCATATCCAAAATTGAAGGTACAGTTTATGGCCATGAGTCAAGTATAAAGTCTTATCTTCCAAGGTAACTAATTCATCAATTAATTATTGATAACACTTTTAAGTAATAACTAGCCAGGTCAACCAATATTTACATTAGTTTTTAAAAAGCAGTTACAGTTAATTCATAAAATAAATTTTTTCATGTATTATTCAAATTCCGAAGCCTGTTTATTTATTCATTGAAATGTAGTAAGCCATTTAATTAGAATGTTGCTCAAGATCTATAAAAATGAATTTTTGTGTCTGTTTTACATATAAATAAAATTATAAATAAAATGAAGTCCCCATGAATATGCTAATACATTCTAATAAAATAAAAATATTTTATCTATTAGTACATTTTAAAATAAATTACTGTAATTATTTATTTATGAACTACAACTTAGGGAATTAATTAGTAAGAGAAAAAGGAAATTCAATTAATCGATCAGTTTTTTTCTTCTATCACATTTGATATTAGCTAGCATTTCATCTTCAATCATTACATAAAAGATATACTGCTTTTACAGAACTATAGTTCAGTATAAGGGATATTTTTAATTATGATTTTACTCTACAGCTTACTATAAATAAGAAATCTTAACTTCATACCTTACCTTTTCAAGATGTTTTTAAAACTACCTGTTAAACAAAACTTTCTATTTTAATGTACCGATTAAAATAACTTTTTCCCCTGTTCTCAGTAAATCACTTGCTTTTCTTTGTAGTCCATCTTCAAAACTTGACATTTATCATCTTTTTAAGAAGATAGACTTTAAAAAAAGATACAGATCACATTTGCATGAACTCTCCATTATATGGTTTATCAACGTGAATCAATCAGGGAATCAATAGGAGGTGATAGAGAAGCTAGGAGAGTCTGGCACTCTGTTAAGTACTAGAATAGGAAGCCATTAAAGGAATTAAATCCAGAGATAAGCTAAAATTATGTATTGCACATTCTAATCTATATTCAGAATAACCTTTTAGTACTAAATCAAAAGGAAGATCTGAACAGAAAATATATCAACTAAATAAGCTTTTGCTGTTTATACTGTAACAGAATATTAAAAACATGTCTGCTGGTCAGGTCGAAAACAAAGGTTGCTAAATTAAGCAAGGTTTCAATGTCCTCCTTCCATATGATTCAAGGTGACATAAATTACTGCACAAGCACAAAGGTATTTTTGAATACATTACTGCACACAGATTATTTTGAAACTATTGTGAACAACTCATTGGTTTTTTAAAATATGCCTTATTGCTTTGAAGTTGTACTTTTAACCCCCATTTATAAAATTTGCTAATATGGCCTTACTTTTCAGAACATGTTATTGATAATATTAAATTTTAACCTAATACCTTATGCGAGTAATATTTAAAAAACAGTTTAATGAAATAGATGTATAAGCTAATCATTGGCTACCATTTAAAATTAATGAGTTTATTGATAACCTACCTCCTTCCTAAAAGCATTCGCGAAGGTCTAGGAACAGTAACCTGGAAACAACTAAAAGCAATAGAAAACTAAAAATTAAAACTCAAAGGAATGACTGACTGGCTTAGGAAAACTGTAGAGATTAAGCTCAAAGCCAAATTCGGAAACTCTTATTAGGAGGAATGAAATGAGCAAATGCTGAGTTACTTTTCCACAGCCATTGGGGGAAGAAAGTCTTAGTTCCTGTATGGAAGCAATTAAATAGTTTGCATATGTTCAATGAATCTGTGAAAATAGAAAAGAAAGAAATGTTGTGTGTACATAAGTTTACTAAATAAGGCAATGCTATGAGGTAAGGCTGAAATCAGTAGAGAGAAAGAGGATCTAGAGATAAAGCATCTCAAGTCCGTAATTTAAGAACAATTAAAAGTTGACATATTGTTTAATAAAAAATTTGACAAGGGATAAATAGTAAACAAATCCGCACAAGGAACCAACTAAGAAACTCAAGAGAAGGTATTTTATGTTTTGTTTGAAAGAAAATTTGTTAGATGCCAAGTATGTGGACACTCCTGGTTATATCTTATGGTAAAAGATATGTTTTAATTATCTGAACTGCCCACTTGAATTCTTGTCTAAGTGTATGGAGATAGCCTATAGGAATTTATGTAAAAGCTATATTTTTTGCCTGCAAAGTAATTAGATAGTTCATATTATCAATTAAAATATCAAAGATCAATATTGTTAACATGAACAAAATAACCTTGAAAGATCATTTTTAATGAAGAAAGTTATCAAATGTCTCCTCTACCTCTGAGAAAACAAAATTGAGTTCTGTAACATCTGGACACATATTATCTTTCTTCCTCTGACACAAAGGAGATAATAACCCTTCTTGTAGCCAAGACCAAATTTTCACATGTGCCAATGGATCCTATCCTCTCCCACATTCTCCAAGACTATACACTATCAATTGTTTCTTTCTCTCATGCATCATCCTCTCTCTCTTTCTTTTTTACTGATTCTAGTGGTTTTGAACAATAATATTCAACATCCTTCAGTTTCTCTATTGTTGTTTTTAACTTTCTTTTGTTTTCCGACATCTTATGTCAGAGATCTCTCCGTTTTCTTTTTGTAGGCAGGTTTGAGTTTTGTGTTGGGAAAATATGAAGCAAATTGATCTAAAGACTCCTATTTTTATATCTGAGTTTAAGAAAAGATGGGTCAAGATTTTCAAAACAGTTGGTAAGTTTGGAACAATATAGAGACTGAAAATGAGCTTACCAGAGATGTACATTAAGGTTGTTGAGCTATCAAAGTGATTGTACCTGGCATCAGCCTTTTCATTCTAATGAGTATATCTGTTGAGAACTAAATGTGTCTGGTAAAGAACGAAACAAGTGAAAATACTCTATTTAATGAAAATGTAATTTTCCTTGTGAAAACTAATTTTAAACTTGTGATTTCAATAAATAACTTTGTATTAATCTGCTCCAGCTCCCATAACAAAATACCATGGATTTTTGGCTTAAACAATAGACATTTATTTTCTCACAGTTCTGGAGGCCAGAAGTTCATGATCAAGGTGCTGGCAAATTCAGTTTCTGATGAGTGCTCTCTTCCTGGCTTGTAGATAGGCACCTTCTCGCTGTGGCTGCACCTGGCCTTTCCTCTGAGCTCATGTGGAGAGCTCTCTGGTATCTATTCTTCTTTTAAGGACACCAACACTATGGCATTCGGGCTCAACCTTATGAACTTGTTTAATCCTAATTACCTCCCTACATATCCCTTCTCTAAATTCAGTAATTTTGGGGGTTAGGGCTCCACTATATACATTTTGGAGGAGCACAATTTTGTCTACAAAAATCTTGAATCTGTTTTAATTTATACTTCTACGTTTGAACATATTTAAATATCAACCAAATAGTTATTACTGATAATCAATTGTTTTCTAAATTTTATATTACTGAGTTGAATATATGCTCCTTCACTATTTTACTTCCATATGAACATTTCAGATGTAAATTACAGGCAGTGTAATTATGTCATTTTAAAAAATGTGACTTTGCATTCAAAATGCAACAACATGTTTTCTGGATTGAGATATTGTATTAGGTTGTTCTTGCATTTATATAAAGCAATACCTGAGACTGGGTAATTTATAAAGAAAAGAGGTTTGATTGGCTCATCGTTCTGCAGGCTGTACAGGAAGCATGGTGCCCACCTCTGCTCAGCTTCTGGGGAGGCCTCAAGGAGTTTTCAATCATCACAGAAGGTAAAGGAGGAGCAGATGCATCACATGGTGAAAGCAGGAACAAGACAGAGGGAGTGAGGGGCAGGTGCCACACCCTTTTAAATAACCAAATTTCTCAAGATCTCACTACCACAACGACAGCACCAAGTGATGAGGGATCTGCCACATGATCCAAACACCTCCCACCAGGACCCCCCTCCAGCACTGGGGATTACAATTCAGCATAAGATTTGGGCAGGGACAAATGTCCAAACTATATCAGATGTCGTCTCACTCATACAGTGCTCACTAAGAGAAGGAAAACACAGCAGAGGTAGATTTAGGACGAAATACAGAGGTGCAAGAGGCAGGGCACAGTGGCTCATGCCTGTAATCCCAGCACTTTGGGAGGCAGAAGGATCACTTGAGGCCAGGAGTTCAAGACCAGCCCGGCCAACACAATGAAAACTTATCTCTACTAAAAAAAATTACCAAAAAAATTAGCCAGGTGTCATGGTGCATGCCTGGAATCCCAGCTACTTGGGAGGCTGAGGTATGAGAATCAATTGAACATGGGAGGTGGAGGTTACAGTGAGCTGAGATTGTGCCATTGAATTCCAGTCTGAGTGACAAAGTGTGTCTCTGTCACAAAAATAAGTATATTTCTATATACAGATATTTAAATATATATAAATACATAGATCTATACACATTTAAATATATATTATAGATATATATGTTCCTATTTTTATATATTATATAAAGAGAGAGAGAGAAAGAGAGAGGTGCAAGAAAGACAAAGTTATTTGTGGGATATATACAAGTTTCAATTGCCAATTGCAATCTATTCCTAATATGAATCCCAGCCCTGGGAGCCCACAAAATCCTTCTACAAATCCTCCTTTACAATTAAGCTTACTAAAATTCTTGCTACTTACACTGCAGATTTCTAGCTAAATCATTTTTATGGACAAGATTTTCAAAAGGGTTGTTTCTACAAGCTGTCTCCACTTGCTCACCTTACAGCATTCAAAGAACTGCAGTCTCTCTTCCTCTTACATTACTTAAGCAACGTAAAGGTCAAATGGATCATCGTTTATTATACTCCATCAATGATTCAAAATCATGTCACGTTTTAGTTTGCATCATAAGTAGATCACTAACATTCTTTCACAGGCTTTTATTTTACTTGGAGTTTCTACTCACACTGACCTCTCTTCTGTTCCTAAAACATGCCAAGCTTGTTCCTTTCCGAGGCTCTGAGAAGGAATGCTCTCTTCATTAAACCCATGAACCCCAACCACACACATGCAAGCACACTATCATCTTGCCATGGTTACTACCCATTCACCCTAAAATCTCAGTTTTAATATCACTTGAGACCTTCTACATTGAGACCTTCTCGGACTGCACCCACATGAAGCTTCCCTCTTTTACTCTCATGACATGCTACATTTCTTCTTCATGGAAATGTTCACAGCTCATAACTGCAATTTAATTTCTTAACGTTTGTCCAAACTCCTACCTACCCATCATCCATTAGAATACCGTGTATCCCCTGAGGAAAGATGCTGTCTATTTTGTTAACATTATATATTCTATACATTTTCCCCAGCTCATGCCTAATAAATGGCAATAATTACTGTCTAATTTAAGCATAGATCTATGTATATTCAGTCACAATTTTTTAGTGCCCATACTATTATTTGGTTATGAGGGGAATATTTGGTGACGTTATCTTAATTCTTTCAAATATGTGATTCTCAGAGCCTAAATGGAAAATAGGTGGTGTTTTTCTTTTTCTTGTATGCCAATGTTTATCTACTTATATCGGCTGTCTAGAATGTTGTCTGGAAGCAGAATCTGAGGCTGAGGCTAGGTTCAGCAAAAAAGAATAGTAAGACAGATAGATCCTCTCTGCTGAGGACAAAAAGAATTGGTGAAGTATAACTCTTGAATTTTATGTTTGACATCTTTAACTTAGTAAAATTTTACCATCCAGGGTGCTAACTACATACCTAGTTGAGTAATTCTCTTATTTGAATTATTATTGAGATTGGGTTCCAAGATCATCGTATTTTACTGAGTTGAAGGAAATACAGACATGAAATTTAATTTCCAGGTTAGTCCAATTGCTTCCAAAGTCTGAATAAATTCAAAAATGTCTCTGAGGAAATCAGTGTGTAGACAATAGTTTGAACATAATATTACTAAACAAAATCTCAGGAGAACTGAATATAATTCCTAACCCTTGCTAGTTCTCAAACATCCTAACCTCATCTATGTTTGTTTACCAATCTGAAAAATAAATATTATACAACTTTAATCAGTAACTATTAAATGAAACTACAAAATATTTTAGAAGTTTTACTTCATTACATTTGTGTGAAAACTAATATTTATTTTCTTACTATTGTTATTAATCTTGATGTGATGGAATAGTAAGTAGCAAAACATCAAAACCTGATAATTTAGATATAATTTCTAAAAATAAATTACTGCTTCAATTTAAAGCAGTAACACATGACAGTAAAGAAAGGACCCAGCCTTAGATATAGTTCCAGAATAGAATTTAATGGTCTCATTTGGAATTAATATTACTTAACTCTTGGGAAGTGGAATTCAGTAATTCAGTTTTCATTATGTAAACATTTTTGGCATTTCATTTACTTTCTGAGTACAAACAGCTGGCAAAAAAATAGAAGTACAAGATTATTTGCAAATCAGTTTTTGGGTTCATTCTCCAAATGGCTCTAGGACAGAAACAAATGTTTAAATCTGTTGTGTATTACTTGGAATTAGTACTTACCTTCTTGGTTAAAAATATAATAACAACTTTTTTTTAAATAAAGCTTTATTGAAATATATTAATAATTCACATACACACAATTCACCCACTTAAAAGTGAACAGATTGACGGTGTTTACTATATTCACAGAGTTGTGTAACTTCCACCAGAATATTGGAATATTTTCATGACCTCAGATGAAACCCCATACCCATTAGCAGTTCCTCCCTTTCTCTCCCTTCATCCCACCCCAGACCCTGGCAACCGCTAATCTACTTTCTATCTCTTTGGATTTGCCTATTCTGGACCTTGCATATAAATGGACTCACAAAAAAATCACTGATATGTAGTCTTTCCCATCTTGCTTCTTTCACTTAACATAATGTATTACAGGCTCCTTCACGTTGCAGTATGTACCAGTACTTCACTGCTTTATACTGTCAAATAACATTCCATTGTATAGAGTGTATACTGAGGAGTGAATAACTGGATCATATAGGAACTCTACGTTTAATCTTTTGAAGAACTTCTAGATTATTTTCCAAAGTGGCTGCACCATTTCACATCCCTACCAGAAAGATCTGAAAGTTTCAACTCTCCACATCTTTTTCTTTTTTTATTATTATTATTATACTTTAAGTTTTAGGGTACATGCACACAATGTGCAGGTTTGTTGCATATGTATCCATGTGCCATGTTGGTGTGCTGCACCCATTAACTCGTCATTTAGCATTAGGTATATCTCCTAATGCTATCCCTCCCCCTCCCCCCACCCCACAACAGTCCCTAGAGTGTGATGTTCCCCTTCCTGTGTCCATGTGTTCTCATTGTTCAATTCCCACCTATGAGTGAGAACATGTGGTGTTTGGTTTTTTGTCCTTGTGATAGTTTACTGAGAATGATGATTTCCAGTTTCATCCATGTCCCTACAAAGGACATGAACTCATGATTTTTTATGGCTGCATAGTATTCCATGGTGTATATGTGCCACATTTTCTTAATCCAGTCTATCGTTGTTGGACATTTGGGTTGGTTCCAAGTCTTTGCTATTGTGAATAGTGCCACAATAAACATACATGTGCATGTGTCTTTACAGCAGCATGATTTATAGTCCTTTGGGTATATACCCAGTAATGGGATGGCTGGGTCAAATGGTATTTCTAGTTCTAGATCCCTGAGGAATTGCCACACTGACTTCCACAATGGTTGAAGTAGTTTACAGTCCCACCAACAGTGTAAAAGTGTTCCTATTTCTCCACATTCTCTCCAGCACCTGTGGTTTCCTGACTTTTTAATGATGGCCATTCTAACTGGTGTGAGATGGTATCTCATTGTGGTTTTGTTTGCATTTCTCTGATGGCCAGTGATGACGAGCATTTTTTCATGTGTTTTTTGGCTGCATAAATGTCTTCTTTTGAGAAGGGTCTGTTCATGTCCTTCGCCCACTTTTTGATGGGGTTTTTTTTTTTCTTGTAAATTTGTTTGAGTTCATTGTCGATTCTGGATATTAGCCTTTGTCAGATGAGTAGGTTGCGAAAATTTTCTCCCATTTTCTAGGTTGCTTGTTCACTCTGATGGTAGTTTCTTTTGCTGTGCAGAAGCTCCTTAGTTTAAATAGATCTCATTTGTCAATTTTGGCTTTTGTTGCCATTGCTTTTGGTGTTTTAGACATGAAGTCCTTGCCCATGCCTATGTCCTGAATGGTATGGCCTAGGTTTTCTTCTAGGGTTTTTATGGTTTTAGGTCTAACATGTAAGTCTTCAATTCAACAAGAAGAGCTAACTATCCTAAATATATATGCACCCAATACAGGAGCACCCAGATTCATAAAGCAAGTCCTGAGTGACCTACAAAGAGACTTAGACTCTCACACAATAATAATGGGAGATTTTAACACCCCACTGTCAACATTAGACAGAACAATGAGACAGAAAGTTAACAAGGATACCCAGGAATTGAACTCAGCTTTGCACCAAGCGGACCTAATAGACATCTACAGAACTCTCCACCAAAAATCAACAGAATATACATTTTTTTCAGCACCACACCACAGCTACTCCAAAATTGACCACATAGTTGGAAGTAAAGCACTGTTCAGAAAATGTAAAAGAACAGAAATTATAACAAACTGTCTCTCAGACCACAGTACAATCAAACTAGAACTCAGGATTAAGAAACTCACTCAAAACCGCTCAACTACATGGAAACTGAACAACCTGCTCCTGAATGACTACTGGGTACATAACGAAATGAAGGCAGAAATAAAGATGTTCTTTGAAACCAATGAGAACAAAGACACAACATACCAGAATCTCTGGGACACATTCAAAGCAGTGTGTAGAAGGAAATTTATAGCACTAAATGCCCACAAGAGAAAGCAGGAAAGATCCAAAATTGACACCCTAACATCACAATTAAAAGAACTAGAAAAGCAAGAGCAAACACATTCAAAAGCTAGCAGATGGCAAGAAATAACTAAAATCAGAGCAGAACTGAAGGAAATAGAGACACAAAAAACCCTTCAAAAAATTAATGAATCCAGGAGCTGGTTTTCTGAAAAGATCAACAAAATTGATAGACCGCTAGCAAGACTAATAAAGAAGAAAAGAGAGAAGAATCAAATAGATGCAATCAAAAATGATAAAGGGGATATCATCACCAATCCCACAGAAATACAAACTACCGTCAGAGAATACTACAAACACCTCTACGCAAATAAACTAGAAAATCTAGAAGAAATGGATAAATTTCTCGACACATACACCCTCCCAAGACTAAACCAGGAAGAAGTTGAATCTCTGAATAGACCAATAACAGGCTCTGAAATTGTGGCAATAATCAATAGCTTACCAACCAAAAAGAGTCCAGGACCTGATGGATTCACAGCCAAATTCTACCAGAGGTACAAGGAGGAGGTGGTACGATTCCTTCTGAAACTATTCCAATCAATAGGAAAAGAGGGAATCCTCCCTAACTCATTTTATAAGGCCAGCATCATCCTGATACCAAAGCCTGGCAGAGACACAACCAAAAAAGAGAATTTTAGACCAATATCCTTGATGAACATTGATGTAAAAATCCTCAATAAAATACTGGCAAACCGAATCCAGCAGCACATCAAAAAGCTTATCCAGCATGATCAGGTGGGCTTCATCCCTGGGATGCAAGGCTGGTTCAACATACGCAAATCAATAAATGTAATCCAGCATATAAACAGAACCAAAGACAAAAACCACATGATTATCTCAATAGATGCAGAAAAGGCCTTTGACAAAATTCAACAACCCTTCATGCTAAAAACTCTCAATAAATTAGGTATTGATGGGACGTATCTCAAAATAATAAGAGCTATCTATGACAAACCCACAGCCAATATCATACTGAATGGGCAAAAACTGGAAGCATTCCCTCTGAAAATTGGCATACGACAGGGATGCCCTCTCTCACCACTCCTATTCAACACAGTGTTGGAAGTTCTGGCCAGGGCAATCAGGTAGGAGAAGGAAATAAAGGGTATTCAATTAGGAAAAGAGGAAGTCAAATTGTCCCTGTTTGCAGATGACATGATTGTATATCTAGAAAACCCATTGTCTCAGCCCAAAATCTCCTTAAGCTGATAAGCAACTTCAGCAAAGTCTCAGGATACAAAATCAATGTACAAAAATCACAAGCATTCTTATACACCAATAACAGACAAACAGATAGCCAAATCATGAGTGAACTCCCATTCACAATTGCTTCAAAGAGAATAAAATACCTAGGAATCCAACTTACAAGGGATGTGAAGGACCTCTTCAAGGAGAACTACAAACCACTGCTCAATGAAATAAAAGAGGATACAAACAAATGGAAGAACATTCCATGCTCATGGGTTGGAAGAATCAATATCATGAAAATGGCCATACTGCCCAAGGTAATTTATAGATTCAATGCCATCCCCATCAAGCTACCAATGACTTTCTTCACAGAATTGGAAAAAACTACTTTAAAGTTCATATGGAACCAAAAAAGAGCCTGCATCACCAAGTCAATCCTAAGCCAAAAGAACAAAGCTGGAGGCATCACGCTACATGACTTCAAACTATACTACAAGGCTACAGTAACCAAAACAGCATGGTACTGGTACCAAAACAGAGATATAGATAAATGGAACAGAACAGAGCCCTCAGAAATGATGCCGCATATCTACAACTATCTGATCTTTGACAAACCTGACAAAAACAAGAAATGGGGAAAAGATTCCTTATTTAATAAATGGTGCTGGGAAAACTGGCTAGCCATATGTAGAAAGCTGAAACTGGATTCCTTCCTTATACCTTATACAAAAATTAATAACAACTTTTAAAGGTAAAACCTGTTTGGAGCTCAGTATTATAATTTGTGACATAAATAAACAATATTAAGAAAATTAGCAAACACAAATAATACAGTCAGCCTTACTCCCAGGTTGTACTCCAGACATTGTCATTAACAATATCTGCACCCCTTCCTTAATCAGTTTCACAAACTCCATTTCTGTCCATAATTCTTATGTTTCCAGGCTTTATTAGTACTCCAACTATACAAACCCATAACTGTCATTTTTTCATTTCACTTATTTTCCAGATTAGATTCTATGTTTCTTCATTAATATTACTTGCATATATTCTAAACGCTTTTATTGTGCCAAGCTAAAGCTCAATTCTGGTTAAATCCAGTTTATCCCATGCATGCTTGTGCCATGTAGCCGAAGTATATCACATCACTGTGGCAATTTTCTTCTACTTTTACCACAAACATAATTATTTCCTTTTAGCTACATTTTTAAATCCACAAACAGATGATACTTTCACCATCTTAAAACACACACACACAAACACAAAGAAATACTTATCCTACATCCTCATTTAATTACAGCCCTTAATATCTGCTCACTTTTATAGCAAAACTCCTTGAAATACTTATCAGTATTTGGCCCCACTTCTCCTACTCCACCTTGAATTTGTCTCAATCAGGCTTTCACCTTCATAATGTTACCAAAGATCTCCATGTTGTTGAATCCAATGGTCAATTATTAGACTTATTAATTTATTAATAATAAATCATTTAATATTATTTTATATATTATTTTAATAGTACATCCTATTTTAATATTACTTAATATTTAATATTTATTTAATATTAAATAATATTTATTTAATATTATTTAATATTTATTTAATATTATTTAATATTTTATTAATATTTATATAATATTAATATTATAGATAATATATAATAATAATATAATAATATATGATATTATAATAATATTAATATTTAATATTAAATAAGTATTAAATATAAAATATTTTAATATTAAATAATATTTAATTTTTATAAATATTATATAAACAATATTTATATAAATAGATATACATAAATAAATGTATACATATTATTTAATATTTATTATTAATATTATTTAATAGTACGATCCTATTCAATCTGATATTTGATTCAGCTGATGTCAGTGGTCATGCTTTTGGTCTCCTTTCCTGGTACCTCCTTACCTCTCTAACATCTAAACATTGGAGGAGCCATGATCTCTGAACTTTTGCTTTGTTTCTCTTTATACTGTCTAGGTAATCTCAGCTAAACTTGTATTCTTAAATTCTATCTATAAATTATTTCCAAATTTGTAGCTCCATTAGATACCTCTACCTTGAACCCTAGACTTGTAATTCCAATTATCTACTTGACATAACTACTTGCATATCTCATAGGCATCCCAAATTTAATAAATCTCCCAAACTGAACTTCCAATGTTTCCCCCAAAATCTACTTCTCCTAACAGAATGTTATGAGAATGTCTATATCTCAGTGAGAGCAACTCTGACCATCTAATTGATCAGGACAAAAAACCAGAATCATGTTTGATGCATATTTTTCTCTCATAGCCCAAGTCAATGTCAGCTAACTCTACTAGGTTTATATTTACAACATTCCCTTAATCTATATACTTCTCACTACCTCCATTTAGGCCATGGTCAAAGGCGTAACTATCTCTGGTCTAAACTAGTGCAAAGTCCTTCTATCTAGTTTCTCTGTCCTCTGCTACTATTGCCCTTGCTCACTCTACCCCAGCCACATTAGCTTATTTGAGGACTTTGGAACAGGATGGACATGCTCATGCTCAGCACCTTTGCCCTTTCTGTTCCCTCTGCCCAGATTATTCCTCCCTCAGACATCCACATGCCTCATTGCATCTACTTCTTCAGATATTCCTTCAAATAATCCTCCTTAGTAAGTCTTTCCTTACTTAAGATTACATTTAACCCTACTACATATATTTAGTAGACATCACACACACACACACACACACACACATATTTGTGATATATGAATGACTTTATTCCACATGGTATGTCAGAAGCAAGCAATGTTTTTCCAAGCATGATACATTAATCACCCAAAGCAGCAGCCAATAATATGTTCAATCACATTCCTTTGGAATCTTTTAACTTTCTTGTTGATTTGACCACCTAACCATAGAAACAAAATTTTCTATTTTGTAAATAACAATTAATGAATAAACTAATATATGACTAATAGAGATATTGCATTAGGTTTAGAAGAATAACATAATAGGCCTGAAATGATCATAAAATCTGAAGTTTGTTAATTTCCTTAAGGTTTTAATCACAGTCTAATTCACACTGCTAATCTTAAAATGAATATAAACTTCAAGATAAAAACAATATCATATATGGTTTTCTTCTAAAATTTCTTACAGTAGTGCCTGATTTGGAGAAAATTAAATGAAAATGATTGCACCAAATCAAGAACTTCAGTAGCAGCAGCACTACTTTTCAAAATGTTACCAATTATTTATAAAAAACAAACAAAATCATTAAATGTAAGAAAAAAATGCAAGAATTGACATCATTAAAGGTGTAAAGGCCATATTAGCCAAGCAAATCAATGGTCTAAATGAGTGCTCTCAAACTTTATCATGCATTACAAAAACCTGGACAGCTGACTGAAGTGCATATGGCTGGACCTCATCTCCACATTTCTGACTTAGTAAATCAGGGGTAAAGCTTGACAGTTTGCATTTCAGGCGATGTTAGTTCAGAAACCACAATATGAAAAATATAGGTTTAGGCTGGGCGCGGTGGCTCACGCCTGTAATCCCAGCACTTTGGGAGGCCGAGGCAGATGGATCACGAGGTCTAGAGACTGAGACCATCCTGGCCAACATGGTGAAACCCCATCTCTACTAAAAATGCAAAAATTAGCTGAGTGTGGTGGTGCACGCCTATCGTCCCAACTACTTGGGAGGCTGAGGCAGGAGAATCACTTCAACCGGGAGGCAGAGTTTGCAGTGAGCCGAGATCGTGCCATTGCACTCCAGCCTAGCGACAAAACGAGACTCCGTCAGAAAAAAAAAAAAAAGAAAAAGAAAAAGAAAAATTACAGAACCGCATAGGATATGCTAGAAGAACATCTATAGATTTACATGCATATATATATGTGTGTGTGTGTGTATGTGTGTATATATATAATTTAAACTATCACGCAGATTTAATGAAAGGTAACTTTTTTTTCCAGAAATAACTCCCCCTGGTTTCTCATACTTAAGAGAAAGAAGATGGCATTCTTTCTTTGTTGATTGGTTGATATCAGAATTTCCTTTTTGGCCTGTGTGGAATTCAGGCCACCCTTCACACCAACACCACCAAGCAAAGCAATTTCACATGCCTTTAATAACATTGTAATTTTTTTGGATTATGCAGCTACAGGTATAATTTGCAGCCTTATATATATGACTCCCTATTGTGTTACTTCTAAAAATGGAAATCTGGAATAAAAGAAACTGAAGTGTTAGAGTATCATAGAGAATTATATAAAAATCAAAGCAAGAATACTTCAGAGAGTCTGATTCTGTGGAGTTATTCTTGATTTACTAACTAGATGTGCATCTGGATCTCTTAAAATCCAATTGCCAACATAAAAAGAAAATCCTTAGTTTCTCCCTCACAGCCTGCACTTTCTATTGACTTTTTGGTATTAAAATACGTCTTCTGCCTTAATCTAGGCCATTTTACAACCACCATCTTTTCTCTTCATACTCTTTTCAAGATTAAAGGGACAATGGACAGAGATAGAAAAATGAGACGATGGTGTGTGCTTCTGACTGGAAAATAGTGTGTCTGATTCACTGTAAAGAATAGCTTCATTGAGAAAAATGAGACTCTGGCACATACAAGGTTTATCTCTTCCTTTTATTTACAAGTCTTGATAAGCAGGCAACTGAAAGGACAACTCCTAAAATGAGCACAGTACATCACAGATAGCTATCATGACTGAGTGTACTCACAAAGGAACATTTGTTTCCACTGTTGCCCTTAAAATCGTCTTTTATTTACCTCCTTCTCAGTGCTTTCATTCTCACTGTAAAGGATTCTTATTCAAAATACTGATATCACTCTCATCCATAAATCTCATACCCTAACACTCCATACACAAACATACAATTATTAAGATTTTCCAAAGCATGTAGTGCCTTTTCATTGAAAATTTTGACCCCAAATAGGAGTGCTAAAGTGACTGCTCTCACAGCCCTTGAAATATAATGGCACACCGTTGTGAAGATGAAAGCCTCCTTCATCTGGGCTCACAAAATTGTAACGGATATCTGTCTCCTGTAGGGGTTTAATTTCTGAATTTAACTCTTCATCTATTATTTAATATTGATGTCTTACGGCATTGTTATACAAATTAGTGATTGAAGTAGAATTGGAGAAAATAAAAGATCAAAAACAGAATTTGCCTGTGTATAAATAAAGGATTGAATGAGTTTACAGATTATTCTGATCATACAGAATCACTGAGCATAGGATATGCTAGAAGAACATCTACAGATTTAAAAAACTTAAACACCTCTATGACTTTTATTCATAAAAGAAAGGGTATCCTACATGACAAAAATTAGTTATTGGTTTAACAACTCTGCCAATATAATGATGATTTTGGCACACTTTACATTTCTCTATGGCATGACATTGAAAATAAAATCTAAGGACCTAATTGGAGCATATTAATGTGTGGAAGTTAATGAAAACTTGATACTGAAATTAAGAATAAAATTTTTTCTTTGATTTATATGGAAAGAAAAAAGTGCTTAATCATTGTTTAGTATCTAATGGGCTTCGTTCCTCAAGAATGGTCAAAAATCAATCAATGAACCTTGTGATAAATATGAATGATAAAATACCAGATGGTTTAAAATAAGTGAAAGTAGACTAAGATTTTAATAACTCTTGAATATATCTTAAAATAGAATTCAAGAACATGAAAAACTCCCTTTTCAAAGAAAATAAAATGGAGGAATAGTTTACTTCCACTGATTTTCCATTAATACTAGAAACTAAAATCTCTGCTGTGATTCCACAAAGAGCACCAATCGTACTTGTCAGATCCAAATTTGGCTGGTTAGGTCCAAAGCAGTGGACAATAATTAGGAAAATGATTCCAGTGTACCAATTTTTCCCTTTGTATTTATGTATCTATTTGATATTCTACCTAATTTTTAAGTGATTGAGCATGCTTATATAAACACAATTACATTGTAACAAGATAAAAAATGAACAAGGAAATAAGAGCAAGGAAAAATAAAAATTGTACGATGACATGCAGTAGGGTTAGATACATATGAAATGGGAGCGTTCTCTTATTACCCTCACAGGACAGGAGGTGCTACAGGGCTATGGCTCACTTGTTTGGTCGCCCCACTGCTCAAACCCCAAGGGGAAGCAGGCAGATGAACAGGTGGAGAGGCCAGGGCAAGTGCTCTGGGCTCTGGCCTCACAGCAATGTCTAGGGGTAGGTGCCTGCAACCCCAGTGTTACAAAACTCTTTCAGGTCTTTCAACACTCACGGCATGAGTGTGAATCAGCTCAATGGACCCTCTGCCTTATCATAAGGGCAGAGGGCCAGTGTGACAGCTTTCTGTATCCCAAGCTCTTGCCCGGTGTACGGGAAGAATCGGATCATACATGGGCTCGAAGGATGAGGCAAGGTTTTATTGAGTGGTGGAGGTGGCTCTCAGCGAGATGGATGGGGAGCCAGAAGGAGGAAATGGAGTGGGAAGGTGATCTTCCCCTGGAGTCCAACTGTTGCTGGCGGACATTCAGAGGCCTGTTCCCTCCTTCTCTGCCATCTGTTCCTCTGTTCCTCCAGATGTAGAATTGCTTGTATGTTTGCCCGCTAAGGTCTCAGGTTTATATGGGGGCAGTATGGGGCACGTGGTGGGTGAAAACGCACCTTTTTGGGCACGAAAACAGAAATGCCTGTCCTCAATTAGGGCCGCGGGTCTTCAGGCTTGAGTAGGGCCTTTGCCGGAGCAGTGCCCTCTTTTACCCAGTATTTCCTTGCCCCCTCCCCCATATCACATAGATACAGATGATAATATATATGATGGTAGATATATATAGTTATAGATATTGATTATAAATATCAAACTCTTACAGTTGCTAAAGATGGCCTACAAATTTGCCTCTAGGCTTAAATTTCTTCACAAACGAAAATTATATTTTCTGAAATCTTCAATTTTACAAAAACTATAATGATTAAATATAAAAGTATTTGAACCATAATAATTTCTCATTTGTTTCTAATATTTCTCAGATTTCTCTGTAGTTATCCCCTGAAAGTTCCTAGATTTTACATCTTATAGCTGAAAGATAGCAGTGGAAATTTAACTCCTCTTATCTGCCATCAACATTGATTTCCATGGTAAGTATTATTTATGTTTGACATATATGTCAACTTTAATACATTCTTTTCTGTATTTTTCTCATATGCTCCTCATTCATCCTCATTTCAGGTCGTTATTTTTACTTCTGAAAGGAAATCAAAAATTATACTAAATATATTTTTCATAGGAAAATCCTACTCATTTTGCATTATTAATAATAGTAAGAGTAAGATTAAGCATTTACTGCTAATGGGGTCAAGAGCCACTGACTAAGCAGAATAGCACCACTACTTTTCCAGCTTTTATCTAAAGTACATGCTGAATGCCTTTATCCACCCATTTAATCTCTTACACTTTGAAATCTAATTCCTTTTTTTAAATCCTCTTTTCTTGTTTTGTTTGGTCTCCTAACCCTTGAAGTTCTCTTAGATAAGCCCTAAATTCAGTTGAAATAATCCCTATTGATTCTTGTGTTTCTCAGAAAGCTTGCGAGCAGGAAAACAAACTCAGATCAAAAGCTGAAATAAATGTCACTGAGCTAATAAAAACAATAAATGCATTTAATATTTAAGCTAACAGTAGATATTTGTAGCAGAAAGCGTATCTTCAATACAAATACTCTGTAGCACTTAATAAATGCTCAGCTAACCCTTACACACCCCTACGTGGCAGGTGTTGTTATTATTCCCCCTGTTTTATAGATGAGGGAATTGAATAGATGCAGATTAAATACTTGGTCCAAAGTCCCACGGCTAGTGAGGGATGGAGCTGCAATTTAAACTCTATCTAGCGGTCTGCTCTAGTCCATACTCCGAACTTCTAAACTGCCTCTTCTGAGAGGGAACTGATCATAGGCAGTCCTCCCTGTTCTATAAGCAGCCTCTTATATAATTCTGATTATTCACTCTCCCACAGCTCACACCTCTCTGTAGCAATTTAACATCACCAGACAAAGCATCATGCAAATTAATTTATTCTACCAATGTGTAAAATATTTAAAATATATAATATTTCTATTCCTCATATGTGTAAAGAAAAACTAAGAAAGGGAAATAGAACATGGGGTAGTTAACACTGCTATTTAGCTACCAAATAGACATTTATAAATTCCCAACTTAGTATTCTAATCACCAGGTTTGTATAATTTTTCCATGTCCCCAAATCTTAGCAACTATCTGAAAATTGTGGACATTTTGAAAATCAAAATGTTGAATTTACCATAAGGTCTAATGAAATATTGACTAAGTATTCTAATACATCAAAATGTCAAATCACACACTGTAGTGTACTTGAGGAGAATACTATCTATTGTCTGGTGCCTGTATGATTAAGAGTCAAAAGATAAACAATTTGCATAACTAACACTTTAAAACTGTAACAATATAAAAAAAGATTCAAATAAATAACGAATAGAAAGTTGTTTCTGTTCTTTTGATTTTGCCTCTGAAGAGGCAAAGATCTTGAGTTTGCATTTCTAGATTCAGTACAATACAATAAACCTTTACTAGCCATCTAATATTTTCAAAACTTTGAGCCAGATCTTGAAGAGGGGTAGAGCTGTGTGAACAGAACCCAATGTGTACGCTCATAAAATTTAAGATGCACTAGAAGGAGTAAAATATACTGTATGTACAAAATAACTATAACACAATGCAAACTGCTAAGAAAATATAAGAAAATGAAGCATTATTAAACCTTATATAAAAGAAAAATTTGAGGTTTGATATTATTCAAGGTTGAGTCCTGATAAATAGAATTTTACAAGAATGATAGAAATGGAAAGAAAGGAACTACTAATGGGAAGAGCATCATGAGCAAGGACAAAATGGCAGGAAAGATCAGTGAAGGTTCTCTGGATGGCAACTGCTTAGTTTGGCTTCAGTGTGCAGTGGAAAAAGAGTGTAGCAGGACTGCCATAGACACCTAGGATCAAATGATGAGGAGCCTTGAATGTCAAGAAAGAACACAAGTAAAAGTCATAGAAGATTACAGAAACAGCGTGTGATATAGGACATTTGATTTAAGAAATGTTCTCTCAGAGCAATGAGCAGAATTAACTGGGAAGGTTGAAGGCCAGAGGTGGGAAGACTAATTAGGAAGCTATTACAGTTGTCCAAACTATTGGAAATAGGGATCTAGACCGGGTCAGTGACAATGTTAAAAAAATAAAAGAGGAAATGAATGAGAGAGAAACTGAAGAAAAAATTGAACTTTCTAGGTAATTTCTTATACTTGGTTTCTGAGGAAAAGAAGGGAAAATTAAAAATTAATTCTAAAATTTCATGTCCAATTGATTGTAAGAAATAGGAAGCTATTAACCCAGCAAAAGATTATGGAGGGAAACGTTTGTGGGAAAAACAGGCTGGCTTGTGGACATGATTAATGCAAGGTGGTAGAGCAAAATCTGTGTAAAGATACTCATCACACACTTATTGAGTATGAAACTCAAGGGAGAGATTAGGGGATTAATGTGTATTTGAGATTTCTCTGAATAAAGATGATAGTTGAAATTGCAGCAATAAGTGACTCAGCAAGAAAAGAGAGAAAAAAATGTAGAAAAGGAAACCAGAGAAGAGATTCTTAGATATATTAAGAAATAAAAGTAGAGTTAGGAAGAAAATATCAAAAGGTTAACACAGAGCAATGACACAGAAGCCAAAAGAATAAATTTTCATAAAGAAGATAATGAAGTAGAAAAAGGGTGAGAAATTGGAATCAATTTGATTTTGTAACTAGGTGACTTTTATAGAGAAATGTCAGAAGAGTTATAAGGATAAAAGCTATGTTACCAGGTAGTCAACAGTGAGGAAAGGTAGATATGGAGTATAGATTTATATGAGAAAAAGTAAAAAGTGAGTTATTGAGAGTTATTAAATGGCAAAATATACTGTTGTTAACATTTATTATATGTTACTTTATTTTAATAATACAAGTTGTAGCATTCCATCATGTGAACCCTCTCCTATGTTTGTAATATGTCCCACAGTAGAAATCTTGGTGGACAACATTAAAAGCTGGAAAGACAAGGTCGTCCCTCTGGCCCACGCATGGGGCAAGAGCGCATGACTGGAGCTTGTCCGTGTACGTACTTTTGCCCAAAAAATTGATTGTGGAGTAAGTCACACAGACAAGTAGGGAGAATGAACAATTTCTTTCAATAGCAGCACCAGCAACATCTTATTTCTAGAAGCAGCAGGATCCAGTGCCAGCAACAGCAACCATTGTACAGCAGTGGTGATAATGGCATTTCTTGGGCCATTTCTAAAACATCATTTTGGTTGTATTATTGGCTGTGCTGTCCACCTTGATTCTTTTCCAGTTTTTGAGTCTGGTTTTCTAACCTTCCAGAGAGTTTGGAGAGCTAGTCAATATCCTTTCGATACATGACTTACCTGGGTAAATCAGCTAGAATTGATTTTTTGTTTGTTTCTTATCCCTAAGAATAAGGCATACCCGTGTGATTGACCCATGTGTGACTGACACACAGATATGACAAAAGATGAAGGTAACTAAGAATTTTAGGTTTCTGACTTGAGAATAATTGAAATGTCTTACTTTCTTACCCAGTTATGCAGGCTGGGTAAGAAAGCAAGTCAAATGAGTGAAGAATTAATTTTATGTAATAATTAAAGGCCAATAGGGATTTGAGAAATTAATGAGAATAAATAATAGATTGAGAAGAACGAAGAGTTTAAGAGGGATTAAGGAAAATTCAGTAGTTCAATATAGCTGAACTCAAAAGATAAAAGGGGTTCCCAAGCTTTCTAGGCAACTATTTAGAATCAAGATGACCTTATTTGATCTTGTCACTAACTGTATACCCTTAAGGAGGGGTTTTTATACTCACAGGAAATAGAGTCCACATTTGAGTGTTATTTGGTGCCTCCCATCAAACTCCAGAGTTCCCTCCACCTCTTGATTCTAGTATTAATACATCTCATGCTTCTCCCTGGTTGACTTACTGTCACTTGATTTCTATATATTCCTCTTAACTGTTTATACCCAAGTAATAGTTACATATGGTTTAAAAATGAAAAATAAAAGCATACAATGAAAAACAATATTCAATTATCTCCAGTCTAGTCCTGTTCCCCAGAACCAAGCCTCTCTATTTATGTTTTTCTTCTGAAATAGCAGGGTTAATTTAAAAAATTGAAAGTCCCGACCATGCACATTCAGTACAAAATGAATCATCATTGTTAATATTCTGGGAGTGGAAATCTCCAAAAATATGTACCAGATAGAATTGCCATAGGGTTACATGATGGTAGAAACTTCAAACTTTAAGTCACTCCTAAAGCAGGATTCTTGGCTTGGGTTTTGTTGTGTGTGTGTGTGTGCGCGCGCGCGCATGTGCGCACGTGTGTGTGTGTGCATGTCTTGTCTTCATTTGTTTTTGTTTGGTTTAGGATTTTGTTGCCTAGACATGGAACCGAACCTCTGAGCTTAGAGAGTGGAGAGTGGAGATGGCTGTGTCTGTGTACTCTTTTTCCGTAACTAAGGCAAAGCAAAAATAAAAGTCTACAGTTATTCATATTTTATTTTCCCAGATACCTATATGTTTTTAATTATAAATGACTAGTCAGTTTTTAAAAAGCAGTTATTCATTCTCAACAAAAACCTTATGAAAATTGTTTTGTTGCAATTTATGCAAATTAAGAATTCATCTAAATATTTACTCAGAATCTTAAAATCACAAACCCAGCTGACTTCAATTACCTTATAGATTATATAGAAATTTATTATCAAATATTTTTAAATGGAAAAATATATCTTAGGTTTAGGGTTAAAAATGTTAACTAGTTTATCCTCCCAACCAATGGAGAACAATGGAATATTTCTAATTCAGTGCATCTATCTACAGTGCCTCTTTTTAATTATTAGAGAGTTCTACATTATTTTTAGTCAATTTACTTTCTATTAACGTTTTCTCTCTTTTCAAAGTTCTGCTGTCTGAAACAACATAGCTTAGGTATCCTTCACTCTGCAGAACCTTAAAATATTGAATAAAACAATTATTTCTCCTAGCTAAATATTTACAGAAGCTTTAATTGCTTTTCATTTGGAGCCCAAACCTGTTTGCCAGTGTCCCTTAAAATGTGTGTCCTGAATTGAACACAACATTCCACATAGAAGCCTCATCAGTGCAAGTCTTTCACGAAATCAGAATGTTCCATTTCTAATAACACAGCATAAGAATTAGCCTTCTTTGACAAATGTGCTAACATATTGACCTTGTGGTCTTCCAAAGTCCTAGGTGTTTTTCAAACATACTGTTCTCAAACTAGGTCTCCCTTTGTGCATATCATTTCTTATGCATAAACTCTTTACATAAAATTTAATGGAGAAAATAGTGTGTGTACTACATAGTTTTATTTAACAATGTTTTTAGCCACCATTCATCAACTCATGCACAGAAAAATCCAACAAATAATTTCAAAGACCACAGAGTAAGTTATCAGCTTGCTATAGGCCTGACATAATGAAGCTGTCAACAACTTTTTACTCAAGTGAAAGAAATAGTCCTAAATAATAATTATGTATTTATTTAGTGTTATTGTTCCTCAAGGCACTTTTCAATCATTGATTTACAGCTCATCATGTAATACAGGTTAAAAAAAAGTTTTACTATGATAGGGCTTACCACATGTGAAAATATATTAGACTCGATTAAAAAAAAATCTTGAAAATTCTTCTAGAAGAGACAGCTCCCCACTTGGCAGTAGGCATAGATAACTTTGCTTTTGTAACAGCTCCCCAATCTGAGCTTTATGTACTTCCCATTAATGTGTTTTCATTCTAAATGCCTTACCAGTGACTTTCTGCCAGTATCATTCTTTGAATGGCCCTAATTTCTCTTCATGCTGTCATGACATTCTTTGACAAAATATGTAAGGACAGTTATAGTGAATGCCAGTTGGGTATAGGGAAATGTGGGCTTCTTTGACTTAAAAGAAGACGGGAAACAAACCATTATTAAACATCCTCCATGGGGCAGGCAGTAGGCTTAGATATTTCATAGATATTATTTCACTTCAGTCTTATAAGATCTTGCAAGGGGCATATTACTTTTGCTTTATTAAAAAAAAAACTGGCAGAACTTAGAATCAAAAAGATTATTTGGCCCACTCTGAATGTGATTTAGCTGAGATTCAAACACGAGTTTTTCTGATTCTGTATCCATTCTCTTGCCTCTGAAAGAGCTAAGGTAAAAATCATTATGTTTGGTGCAGAAGCAGGAATTTCTTTAAGCATCAAAAAAGTGTGTCATATTCTTTTTGGGTCTCCAGCATAGTGGGGTTCTGCAGAGATTTAAGAACTCCAATTTCCACATGCATTAGGGCTGAAGAATTTTAAATATGGATGTTGTTTTAATGAGCTTTCAGATAAAAAAAAAACAGATTTAATTATTACATTAAATGTTGACTAAAGAGAAGTTGAAAAAACGTTCACAAATTCAGTTACATGGCCTACTAGTGAGAGTTTACAAATAATTAAGAGACTCCAGAGGACTTCAGAGAATCCAGGTACACTGGAATAGCTGAGGGTTACCTGCATAAGGCATCTGCTTCATAATCACAACTAGCTTGAAAATGTCATGATCTCACTCCACCTGTTCCCATCTACCTGTACTTGCTCCAGTTTCAAATGAACCTCCTACCCATGCAACGTATCTTTTCATCTTTTAACTGTTTGATTTTCTTTGCAAAGATGAAATAATAATGACATTTTGTGTCGTCTTTTGCTTTTCATGGGTTCAAAAACAGCTCAGGTTGTTCTAATTGTCCATATCTTAAAGAAATGTCTAGCATACTTTTGCTGTCAATGGATTCCCTTTTCACAGATGGCTGGCTTGCTTACCATATGTAGTTTGATAGTCGTTACAGTTAATTTACTTAGAAAATGAAGGCCTCACTCTGCAGCATAAGGGTATTTTATACTTAGCTGACAAGTCCAATGCCCTTCTAATCGCGCAGGCATACTCAGACTGCCATGCCTGACCTTGCTCACACATCTCTGACTCAAAAGTGTAGGCAGTAGCCTGTGTGTAGGAACCCCTTCCCAACACACTATGGTCAGCAGTCAAATTAACAGTTCTACTTATTCATAACTATAGTTGGAAACTTGCCAGATGAGGAATGGCGATGACCAATTTAATCTTTGAAATGAAAATCAGAGTACCAAATTCTGAGTTATTACCAAGAAAAGATGATCATTTAATATGTTATTGTATATTTAACAATCCCAAAATCATACAGTTTGCATTCAAGGAGCACAAGAATATCCAACAGTTAGTAAGTACATGGTGAGGGTCAACTCAGTTGTTCTTTTACACTGCTCAATTTATAGTCCAATATATTTTGTTTCTGACATTACGCAATATGTGCAGTGTGTTGTGAGGACTGTTGACAGTAGATAAATAAATTGTCTAAACTTTATATTTGGAGGAATACCAAGGAAACCTCATGACTTAAAACAATGTTTCCACCCACATGCTGCAACACCTTTAGAATGTCATTAATTTGTGTGTTTTTTTTTCTTTGAAGTGTATTTATATTCCCTGGATGGACCATGTGGTTCAAATATTCATGTGATATTAATATATTTTCAGATTGCCTTTCTTATAACAGGAGCAACCCAGAGTTAAGAATATTTTATAATATTAATATGAAAATAACTTTGTGTAAAATTATTAAGTAAAAGATAAATAGAAAATTTGTGTATATGTAAATGTGTGTATCTATATATACATATGACACAACTATTGGGGACAAAAATATACAGAAAAAGATAGGAAGGAAATACAATACAGTGAAATCAATGTCACTAGGAGTGTGAATTCTTCTATTTATTTTTTGTTTTATGTATATTTTTAAACTAAAATTTACTAATAGGAGGCTCTTGAAAAAAATCGTTAGCATGCATTTAACATTGTTCAAAAAGTTAAAGAGCTGGCTCCTACTGCACTCTGTTCATTTCTTCTCTTATAAAGTGCCTGGCTGGCTCCCCTGCAGTTGTTAGCATTCAGGATGTCCTGCTACTTCATTGCAATTTTCTCAAGGCATGCTCCTCTGACCTTGGTTAGCTCTCAATCTCCACAGAGTTATGTGAAAACTGCTCTACAACTTTCCCGTGTCTATAGTACTTAGTTTCTATACATCATTATCCTTTCCCTAAAGGAGAATCAATTTTTCGTTGCATTTCTCCAGCTTTTTTTTTTTTTAATAGTGCCCTTCCCAAGGAAATGTATTTAAAATATCTTTCCACAAACACTAATCCACTTCTCTGGAAGATACATTTTCAATGGGATTATACATCCCTTATTTGGAAATTGTCTCAACACATTATGGCACTGCTCTTTTTCATAGGATGACGAGATATTAAAATTTCATGTGGGCTTCTTTTCCACTTTGTTCCTTCAGCTTTTTATTTTTATTTTTCAAAAGGACATCGGTGTAGGTGCCTCTTATTAAAGGTATCACAGTGTAGACCAAATACAGTGTGATAGTGTCATACACTGGGTTGTTTCGCAAACCCAAACCAGTGAGCTACTTTGTTTCATCTATCTGCCTATGAATTGGAAAAAATAGTAATAAATTAAAAACAGAAAGTGAGGTCATATGATAGGATAGTAAGGCAAATCTCTACAAACCTCAATGCACAAATCAAAAAAGTCTGTTGAAGACTGAATGCCAGTAAAATCTCAGGATACCATGCCTTGTTAAAAAGTCATTGCTAGCCAGTGTATTCACATTAAATCAGGTGTTTAATTCAAGGAACTATTCGAGTTAGATTTAAAAGAAGAGTAAGAAAAATCAATGATTGGCTATGATTTAAAAGAAGTCATACTGGGCATGGTTTAAGATTTGTCACATCTCTCCTGAAGGCTCATAAAGCAACTGATGAGTAATATATTTAGCAATTTTCAGAAACCTTGAGCGTGTAAAAAGCCAAATGTAACTAGAAATCTTATTTTGAGGGAAAATATATATTTCATTCAAGATTTCATTAAAACTAGGGGAGCAAGGGTGAATTGTATTAAAGGAAGACTATGTGAATTTGAAAGCAGGCATTGTCATCGGGAGTTTAGGGTCAGCATCTCAATTTCTCATCTGATTTGTATTAGTCTTCTCAGATGTAGAAAGACTGTGAGGTTAGCTGGGGTTATGTCACACAGCTGCTCTGTTTTATTGAGAAGGCTGGTCCAGGGAAGCTGAGAGCTGCTTCAGGTCCTCCAGGCAATGTTGATCCACTAGTTTCACAACGCATTATTGCCTTTCAAAGGTGAATGATGAATTTGCAAGTGGATTTAAGAAAGTTAAGAAAAAATAGAACAATTTCTCATTATGCTTTATTCTTATATCTTTATCTGTTCATTAACCTGTCTCTGTAAATATTAGGCATTATTCTTTTTTTCAAGGACAGCTGGAACTATTTGCTGACTTTTAGAAATAAAACTACTTTCATTTCCATTTTAGTATAATTTCTACATATAATTTCTTGTGATTAAAAATATTTTGATGAAATGACTTTAAACATTAACAATTTTTTTTTTTTTTTTGACAGAGTCTTACTCTGTCACCCATGCTGGAGTGCAGTGGCATGGTCTCGGTTCACTGCAACCTCCACCTCCCGGGTTCAAGCGATTCTTCTGCCTCAGCCTCCCAAGTAGCTGGGACTACAGGCATGCACCAGGCTTGGCTAATTTTTGTGTTTTTAAAGTAAAGATGGGGTTTCACCATGTTGGCCAGGCTGGTCTCGAACTCCTGACCTCAAGTGATCCATCTGCCTCAGCCTCCCAAAGTGCTAGAATTATAAGCGTGAGCCACCACACCTGGCCAGTATTTTTAATAAAAGATAAAAAGTACTCTATGTAAATGAGAAGCCAAAATAATCATGTTGGGCTATGAAACAGGCTCTTGTTTTAAATGTAGATTCTGTATTATTCCCTCTTGATACAGGAAGCCTAACAATGGCTAACAGAAAACAAATATGTTTTCAGAATAGTTGAAAAGTTTGATATTTGTTTTTTCTTTTCCATTTTAAAGGGGATATAGGCAGAATATTTATGCTGTTTTCCCTTTTGTCAGATACAACTTTTCTAACCAATTCCAGCCAAGCTAGCTGAAAAGTGAAAGATGCAACAAATCACTCACTCATTTGGTTTTTGTTTCACTTAACAACGACTTTGAGGCTTTTGTTTTTTGTTTTTTTTTTTTTTTGAGACAGAGTCTTGCACTGTTGCCCACGCTGGAGTGCAATGGCGTGATCTCAGCTCACCGCAACCTCTGCCTCCCAGGTTCAAGCGATTCTCCTGCCTCAGCCTCCCTAGTAGCTGGGATTACAGGTGCCTGCCATCATGCCCGGCTAATTTTTTGTATTTTTAGTAGAGACAGGGTTTCACTATGTTGGCCAGGCTGATCTTGAACTCCTGACCTCGTGATCCACCCGCCTCGGCCTCCCAAAGTGCTGGTATTGCAGGTGTGAGCCACCTTCACAGTTATTCTCTAGTTTGATGAGTTAGGAATCATGTAAATACTGCCTGAATCAATATGGTATCTAGCTCATTTTCCTTTCTATAATTCCAAATAAAATTAATTTTAAAACAATGAGAACACACGGACACAGGGCAGAGAACATCACACACAGGGGCCTGTCTGGGGGTGGGGGGCTGGGGGAGGGATAACATTAGGAGAAATACCTAATGTAAATGATGAGTTGATGGGTGCAGCAAACCAACGTGGCACATGTGTACCTGTGTAACAAACCTGCACATTGTGCACATGTACCCTAGAACTTAAAGTATAATTAAAAATAAATAAATAAATAATTTAAAATGGATCACAGACATTCATGTGCTGATACAGTCATATGCTGCATAACGTTTCAGTCAATGGACCACAAAAATGACTGGCCCCATAAAATTACAAGGAAGCTGAAAAATCCCATAGCCTAATGACATGATAACTGTCAAACACCACGTGTTTGTGGTGATGCTGGTGTAAACACACCATGCTGCCAGTCATCTAAAAGTATACCACATACAATTATGTACACTACATAATACTTGATAATAAATTTTGTTACTAATATAAAAAAATTAATGTTAAAAAGCAGGTGGTATCTATTATATATGCCTTCTCACTTCACTGAAATTGCCTCCTTGCAGAGGAGTAACCTAAATTACTGAATAGTTCCTGGGTTACATAAGACCAAAAGGACCATTGGCCAGAAGGAACTTAAGAGATTTCATAGTCCTCATGGTCAAGACTGACCCAAAAAATGAGAAGCTCTCATGAACATTTCGTACGCTTCCGAATTACAGAAAATAATCAAGTTTTCTCCCACCAGTTGCATCTTCCACCAATCATAAAATCACACCATAAACACCCATATCCATGGAAAGTAGGGAAAGATGAAGAGGGCACTATAAGGTGGGAAGGAAATTATTGTAATCAAGCTTGCACTCTATTCTTTTCTTATATGGGGACAGGGGAGCAGAACCAGAAAGGAAAAAGAGAGGTGAATTGTCAAATTTCTTTATGGACATGCTAATGACAGGCCACAAGGCCAATACACTAGTGATATTTCCTAGAAAGACTCTATGGATAGATATTTCCAGCAGGATGTACCTGTCTAGGGTTGCTTGAGGAAAAGTAAATAAATAACCATAACAAAAATACCCAGAATCTATAGATGAAGATAAATAATATGCAAGGTATAATAATGCACAAGAGAGAAATGTGTCATGACTGAAAGAGTCCACTTATAATTGTCAGACAGGTTCATCTTGCCCACTGCCCAAAAAAGCCAATGCATTGGGAATTGCAGAATTTGGCAGCAAAAAAAGAGTTTAATAACTGCAGGGCAAGTCAGGAGGGAGGATGAAAGTTAATTCTCAAATCCCGTTGCCAAAAACCTCAGAGGTTAGGGTTTTTTACAGATAGTTTGGTTGGCAGGGGGCTAGGAAATGGGGAATGCTCATTGGTTGGGCTGGGGATGAAATCATAAGAGGCCAAAGCTATCTTCTTGCACTGAGTCAGTACTTGGATGGGGATCATAGAACCGGTTGAATTAGTTTCTTGGTATGAGTCACGGGTCTAGGTGGAGTCAGTCAGTCACTAGAACACAAAAGTCTAAAAAATATCTCAAAGACCAACCTTAGGTTTTGACAATAGTTAGGTTATCTATTGGAGCAACTGAGGAAGTTACAAAATCTTGTGACCTTTGGAGCAGTAAACAACTACAGAAAGGCAAGGTAAAGAAAAATGACTGGTTATCGTTTACACCTACACCTTAGCAGAAGTCAGGCCCTTCCCATAATCCTAACCTTGTGGCCTTTCATGAGTCCTACAAAGGTGATTTCAAGATCCTGAGAGGGTCAGTTTTGGGAAAAGACTATGATCATCTTTGTTTTAACGTTAACAAAGGTGGTTAGCTTGTGAGGTTAGAAGCAAGATGGAGTCAATTAGACTAGATTCTCTCACTGTCATAATTTTTACAAAAGTGGTTTCACTCTTTGTATGTGTGATATAGTCACATTTAGAGAGGTCATATATTAAATCTTGGCCTGAGCATGCAGCATAAAGGGACCTGAGAAGTGACATTGGCTGTGTCAAACCTCTCCATGCTTCACCTATTCCTCATATTACTTGTACTTTTGCAATTGTTACTACTGCTGAAAATGGGTTTAATTACAGGGATTAATCTCACTTGATTGTGGTGAATATACGTAAAACATTGAATATACTTAAAAACTTAAATATAAGACCTGAAACTGTAAAACTGCTAGAAGAAATCATAGGGGAAATGTTCTACAACATTGATCTGGACAATTATACTTTGGATATGATGTTAAAAGCACAGGTAACAAAAGCAAAAATAGATGAATGGGAATATATTAAACTAAAAGCCTTCTGCACAGCAAAGGAAGCAATTAAAAAAGTGAACAATCAGAGAGTGAGAGAAGATATTTGCAAACCATATATATCTGATAAGGGGTTAATATCCAAAATATATAAGGAACTCAAACAATTGAATAGCAAATAAGACAAATAATCAAATTTTTAAAAGGGCAAAGGACTTGAATAGACATTGCTCAAAAGAATATATACAAATGGCCAACAGGTCCATGAAAAAATGCTCCATGTTACTACTCATCAGGGAAATGCAAATTAAAACCACAATGAGATATCACCTCACATCTATTAGAATGCCTATTATCAAAATACAAATGATAACAAGTGTTAGAGAGTATGTGGGGAAAAGCAACCCTGGTACTATTGGTGGGAATGTAAATTAGTACATTATGGAAAGCAGTATGGAGGTTCATCAAAAAACTAAAAATAAATTACCATATGATCCAACAATCCCAGTTCTGGATATGTATCAAAAAATTAAAATTAGTATGTCAAAGTGATATCTGTACCTCCATGTTCATTGGGATATTATTTGCAATAGCCAAGATCAACCTAAGTTTGTATCAATAGGTGAATGGGTAAAGAAAATGTGTAATAGTATATACAAAATGAAATATTATTCAGCCTTAAAGGAAATCCTGCCATTCACAACAATGCAGAAGAACCTAAAAAACATTATTCTAAGTGAAATAACAGGCACAGAAAGACAAACATCTGAAAATGTCAAACCCATAGAAGTAGGTAGTAGAATGGTGGCTTCCAGAGGGCGGGGGAGAGAGTAAATGGAAGACTGGGGAGATGGTGGTCAAAGGACACAAAGTTTCAGTTAGACAGAAGGATATCTCCTTTGATATCTATTATACAGCATGGTGAGTATAGTTTGTAATGTATTGTATATTTCAAAATTGCTAAGAGTAATTTTAAATGTGCCACCACATAAATAAATTAGGTAATGGATGTGTGAATTCACTTGATTTAGTCATTCCACATTGTATATTCCTATGAAAATATCACACTGTACCCCATAAATATACACTGTTATTCGTTGTTAAAACAATTTTTAAAGGAGGATTTGTAGGAGTAGCAGGTCTCTAGAGCTCTGGGGTTAAACAATTTGGCTGATGAGATTAGCTTGCATGAGAATTTTAGGAAGGAAAAAGCAGGTGTGTTGACCGGCAAGCACAGACTATGACTTTGGCCCACTAAATTCCTTCTAGTTCTTCCAACAGACTTAAAGTCTATATGACTTGGAGTCTTTGTCATATAGACTATCCCTTCTGTCCAGTATGCACTACCACCTTTTACACCATTTTTGGTGACACACAGCCACAGGGCTTTCAGACACAAACCAAATATAATCTTCTGAATATTTCACAGGAAAAGAGGCACTTTAGTGTTTACATGCCTTCCTCTATTACATGCCTTCCTCACATGCCACTATCATTACTTTTTAGCTTTTCTTCCTCCATTCATACTCTAAGATCTTCTAGGGTAGAAGCCATGGTCACTCCTTTAAATTCAGTACCTATCACAAAATAAGCGCGTGAGCATTAATATTCTGTTTTTAGTCTTTGTTATGCCTTTTCTAAATTAATTTTAATAGTGCCAAAATTGATTAGCTTCAAATCATGTTTTCTGTCAGTAGAAAAATGTGCATACACCTTAAGAATCAGATATAGGCAGGTTATTGATCTTTGCCTATAAATCTTGCCACTTTTCTTGTGTGCATGTAAGCATACATTTTAGTATGCCTATATGTACATTGAATAGTCATGATGAGAAATAAAAATAATATCCTTTGATTTTTCTCCCAGTACCCAATTCATCTGAATAGCCAATTGGTTGTTGTAGTTGTTGGCAAATGATGTCTGAATTTGTATGTTTCTAGTCAGCCCAGAGAAACAGGAATCGATGCATTTGTCACTTTCTATCTCTTCTAACTTCCTTGTTTTTGTGATCCTTTATTCCACTGCAGTAAAGTGTTAATGCAATTGACTGGTAGTGCCTACAAAATAAACTCGCTCCTCCTTTTGATAGGCCATGCTTTGAAGAGCTAAACGGCAAATCTTTTTGATCTAAACAGTTTATCTTGCTAACAAAAAAAGAATGTGTATCCCTTGCGTTGATTACCTTTCTTAGTCATCTCTCTATGAGCATGCCATTTTTTCCTTACTAGGCTCTCTGTTTCTTTAAACAACTCTCCAGATTTTCCAAAAAATTATAAAAACCCCATAGTGTGTGAAAACTGCAATTTTCACTGGGTACAATTCCAATTAACTCAAATATAAGGATCAGTCCTAAGGGCTGCATGATATGTCTACATTAGAACAAACTAATAAGTGAAACAAAAACATCAACAGCTCACAGCATAGGGAACAGAAAGGAGAACTTTTCCTGAAATGCTTATAATCTGAATATGAGCTCTAATGACCATGTTTTGATTAATTTCCAACAGAGATGCCTACCCAGGCATGAGTATTTTTCCACTACAGCCTGCTCAAAAAAACTTCTGTGTTTTGAAACAATATAACAACACTCATGACTGCCGCTTTTTGTTGCTTTATTTTTCTAGAAAAGCACTTAGCTTAACAGGTGTTCAGCCATTCTGTCAAGAGGATTTCTTCAGAAAAGTTAGGGGATACTGTGTGTAGGTCATGTCTTCCCATACTCTCATTGGAAAACTAACAGGGAGTCTTAGCAGGCTTTCATTCACTCTCAAGCACCATTATTGCTGAATACATTAAATAATACTTCCCTTTTTAGTACATTTCAATGTGAAAAAGAAACCCTGGATTTTAATGTGTGATGTGAACTTGAACTGGATACGTTTTTTTAAAAAATCATTCAAAACTTCAGAATTATACATTGCTGCTACTATTTTATCAATACTGTTCTGAAGCAACCAAGGATTATGGGGCATAAAATTCTGGAAATTTCTGTTAGGCCTAGTTTGGTTTCAAGTAGATTTCTCTAGTGAAAAAGAATATTCAGAGTGCTTGAGGATATTAACATGATACTTTATGAGGAATTTCCAGATAGTTATAATTAACCCCAAACCAAATGCTAATTTCCTGAAGCTGTTCTACATAAGGGTGGTTCTCTCAGATTTAGCCCTATTCAATCAGGGTACCAGACTGGGTATTCTGGCTACCTCTGAAGGCCAGCACCCATCCAGGATGTCTCTGTGATAATATTAGGCTTCCTCCTTAATGGTTGGCTCAAGGATGTCCCTGGATTGGAAAGTCATATTCTTGAAAAGCCTTTATTTTCCCCTAGCAATGCCAGTCAGCATTAACTTACTGTTAGACAAGAAATTCTTTTTTCTTTTTTTTTTTTTTTGAGACGGAGTCTCGCTGTCGCCCAGGCTAGAGTGCAGTGGCACGATTTCGGCTCACTGAAGGCTCTGCCCTGCGGGGTTCACACCATTCTCCTGCCTCAGCCTCCCGAGTAGCTGAGACTACAGGCGCCCGCCACCACGCCCGGCTAATTTTTTGTATTTTTAGTAGAGACGGGGTTTCACTGTGTTAGCCAGGATGGTCTCGATCTCCTGACCTCGTGATCCACCTGCCTCGGCCTCCCAAAGTGCTGGGATTACAGGCGTGAGCCACCGCACCTGGCCTTAGACAAGAAATTCTTAAATACAGAGCTGATTTTGCTTATCTAGGATCAAGAAGGAAAATAACATTTAAGAGTCTATAACGTACCAGAAACCTTGTTTAGTATTTTATATCTTTAGTCTTCCTAAGAAAACTAAAAGGAAGTCACCATTATTTTCATTTTCTGTATGAGAAAATTCCTAATAAACATAGAAGGTAATATCCTAAATATAATAGTTGCTTTCTTTGTATGTTTCATTTACCAGTTTTTTCTTCATTTTTTAACACTCTAAACAAAAGAGATCCTGTAAAGAAATTACAACTGTTCCTGTCACTTACCTATTTATAACCATGTACTAATTTTCATAAAAGGATGGTGACAAAACTCAACACAGTCCCGAAGCTCTCCATACCATCTCTCCAGTGTCTCCACGGACCACGTTCCTTTCTTCTCTCTAATGTTCCTTCTGCTTCTAATGCCCCAAATGTGCTGACTCCTCCCTGCCCTAGAGAGCATATGCTGTTTATTCCATCCAAAAAGATCTCTCTAATCTTCTCCACTCCCAACTCATCAAGCAAACTTGTATTCATTCTTTAATTCTTAGAATAAAAACCACTTCCTTAAGTAGTTAAAAATATCTTTTCTGCAAATATATTGAAACATATCTTTTGCTGCTATTGTGTCCGGAATTGGTGGGTTCTTGGTCTCACTGACTTCAAGAATGAAGCCGTGGACCCTCACGGTGAGTGTTAACTGCTCTTAAGGCGGCACGTCTGGAGTTTGTTCCTTCTGATGTTCGGATGTGTTCGGAGTTTCTTCCTTCTGGTGGGTTCGTGGTCTCGCTGGCTTCAGGAGTGAAGCTGCAGACCTTCACCGTGTTACAGTTCTTAAGGCGGCGCGTCTGGAGTTGTTTGTTCCTCCCCGTGGGCTTGTGGTCTCACTGGCTTCAGGAGTGAAGCTGCAGACCTTCACAGTGAGTGTTACAGCTCATAAAAGCAGTGTGGACCCAAAGAGTGAGCAGTAGCAAGATTTATTGCAAAGAGCAAAAGAACAAAGCTTCCACAGTGTGGAAGGGGACCCGAGCGGGTTGCCACTGCTGGCTGGGGCAGCCTGCTTTTATTCTCTTATCTGGCCCGACCCACGTCATGCTGATTGGTAGAGCCCAGCAGTCTGTTCTGACAGGGCACTGATTGGTGGGTTTACCATCCCTGAGCTAGACATAAAAGTTCTCCACATCCCCATCAAATCAGTTAGATACAGAGTATGGACACAAAGGTTCTCCAAGGCCCCACCAGAGCAGCTAGATACAGAGTGTCGATTTGTGCATTCACAAACCCTGAGCTAGACACAGGGTGCTGATTGGTGTGTCTGCAAATCTTGAGCTAGGTACAGAGTGCCAATTGGTGTATTCACAATCCTTGAGCTAGACATAAAGGTTCTCCAAGGCACCACCAGGGCAGCTAGATACAGAGTGCTGATTGGTGCACTCACAAACCCTGAGCTAGACATAAAGGTTCTCCACATCTCCACCAGACTCAGGAGCCCAGCTGGCTTCACCCAGTGGATCCTGCACCGGGGCTCCAGGTGGAGCTGCCTGCCAGTCCCGCGCCGTGCGCCCGCACTCCTCAGCCCTTGGGTGGTCCATGGGACTGGGCGCCGTGGAGGAGGAGGTGGCGCTCCTCGGGGAGGCTCGGGCCGCACAGGAGCCCATGGAGAGGGTGGGAGGCTCGTGCATGGCGGGCTGCAGGTCCCGAGCCCTGCCCCGCGGGAAGGCAGCTAAGGTCCGGTGAGAAATCGAGCGCAGTGCCGGTGGGTCGGCACTGCTGGGGGACCCAGTACACCCTCCGCAGCCGCTGGCCTGGGTGCTAAGCCCCTCACTGCCCAGGGCCAGCAGGGCCAGGCAGTTGCTCCGAGTTGGGGGGCCCGCCAAGCCCACGTCCACCTGGAACTCCAGCCGGCCGGCAAGCGCCGCGCGCAGCCCCGATTCCCGCTCGCGCCTCTCCCTCCACACCTCACTGTAAGCTGAGGGAGCCGGCTCCCGCCTTGGCCAGCCCAGAAAGGGGCTCCCACAGTGCAGCAGTGGGCTGAAGGGCTCCTGAAGTGCATGCAGCCAAAGTGGGAGCCCAGGCAGAGGAGGTGCTGAGAGCAAGTGAGGGCTGTGAGGACTGACTGCCAGCATGCTCTCACCTCTCACTATGAGGGCATGTAATAAATCCTGTTTTATATTGTATAGCAAGATACATTGTTTTACACCCTCATAGCATCCTCTATGTAGTTGCCAGAGAATGTATTTTGATTTCAATTAATGTTTACCTAATCATATGCTTTTCATATTGCCTGTAACTGCAAGAGCCAAGAGGGCAAAATCTATGTCTGCTTTATTTACTGCTGAAACTCCATGGCCTAGAACGGTGTTTGAAACATAGTAGGTGCTCAGTGAATATTTGTTGAATGAATAAATGAGACACTGCTCTGCATAATTAGTGTCCTTATTTTACTTAAAAAGCCATAGGTGAGTTTACTCTGAATTAATGTTTCCAAGGATTTTTTCCAATTTTGTTCCATATCTGAGTGTTTAGCCATCTTTCTGTGAAATATGAGAATTCACAAGATTGTAACATGTTAAAAAATAAAATGAAACAGGGCTGTTTTCAGTCTTGAGGCTCCAGATTTGTATTTACATCAATATATCGTATTATTGATTATATAATTTAACCTACATTCCACAAAACATAATTTTGCTTCTTGACCCTTTCATTTAATATACACTTGTTGGTTCTGGTAAATACATACTTTGGAGAGTTAGAAAGGAAATTTGAAGTTGAATAAAAAGAAATTTATCTACCAAAAACATACCCTGACTTTCATTCAACTATTAAGATTTCATTAAATGTAAATAAAAATGAAATACACATATTTGGGTTTGTGCATAAAAGAAGAACCACACATGTTCTGGTTTTACAATTTCTATCTTATTTCACCCCTTTGTAGCATTAAACACTGTTGATAAGTCTTTTTTCAAAGTCTTTTCTCTGGGCTTCCATGACACCAGGTTTTCCTCCTAATTTTCTTCCTTTCTTTCTATTGCTACCCATCACTCCCTTTCCTGGCTTTTCTCCGTTTCTTCCTTAAACAGCACGTATCGAAACTCACTGTGTATCTGGTGCTGAGCTGTATTCTGGAATCAAAAAATCTTACCCTTTTTTCATCTCACTAAACCCTCTGGAAGGGATTAAACACAATTTTTGTTTTATGCTGATTACTTCCAAATCTGTATATAGTCTACACTGTTCTCCTAAGCTTAAGGCTCACATGGCCATCTGTATAATGGGCATAAACTATCTCAGACTCAGCATGTCCAAAGTGAACTTGCTATTCTCTCCCCAAAACGTTTCCACACTCTATCTCATAACTAGATAATGGTACCCAGTGCCATAGTCTCCCAAACAAGGAACATGCAATTCATTCTGACTTTCTTTCTTTATTCTTCAAATGCAATTGGTCCTAGAGTCCTAACTGGTTAACCTTTTCGTTATTTCCTTTGCACTGTCACTGTCCTAATTTTAATGCTCTTCACCCCTTTTCCGTAGTGCAAGATTTGCCTCATAACTGGTCTTCTCTTCCTCATTTCTTTTTCTCTCAGATCCATTTTTCATACTGCCACCAGAGTGCTATTTCTAAATTTAAATACGGCCATATGGCCCATGCTTAAAACTCATCCATGGCTTCAAATTTCCTCTAGGGTAAAGCCTAAGCTTTGTAGCACCATATTTTGTCATGATCTGATCATAATTTACCTCTCCAGCTTTCTACACCTTATCTTGCACCTATGATGCTATCACAACATAAAGTGTCCTCCAGAAGACATTGTATTTTTATATTTCTGTACTTTTATAATGCTTTTCCTCTGCCAGAAATGTCTTCCTCACCTTGTACACTAGAAAACCTAGCCACCAGAATTCATATTAGACATCTTTTCTGTTAAGCTTTCCATGGCCTCTTCAGCAAAGGCTGTGCCACCACAGATGTTTATAAATATAGAACATATTGTTCCCTAATGCAATTACAAATGTACACATTTGTCTCCAACTGTACATTTAGAACTATAGGACCTAGCACCATAAGCCATGGCACATAATGGGTCCTGAAGACCAAAATAAAATAAAACTCCTAAATTTCTCCAACGGACACTCCTTTGACTAAAAAAACCCCAAATTTTAAGTTCCCTTCCAAGGTCAGGTGGGAGGCTAATTACATCCCATTTGCTTCCACCTTCTTTTACTCATTCATCATTACTAGATTTTCTCAAAAGCCAGCTTGAGAAAACAAAAGGTTGGAAGGCCCATCAGCTCCTTCTATTTTTATAGCTCCAGCATAACAACTATCCCAGTTCACAAGGAATTTCTTCTTCAAAACTGACTACCAGCTGTGGACCTGTTTTGGCCAGTGTCCTGAGGATGCACAGAACTTGTACCCTGTATTTCACATTTTTATGTATAGAACCGAATTATAATGCATTTAAATGTTAAATTTCCACCCCAAAGTGAAAATGGGTCATAATGTATGTTTCATACATGTAAATCTAAAGTGCACACATGTGAGCATCTTTCATGAATATTCATAAATCCTCCCATCTCCTGTTAAATATGTACACTCTGCCACCCCATTTAGAATATATATCTACCTCTTCTTTCTCTCCCTTTGAAGCATGGCTTTATAGTTTTGGCCAGAGGCTTACTTCCCACAGGCGCACCTGCAGGATGGAACCCCCTTCAAACAAAGCTCTCCATTTAAATTTATTGACTCAACAGTACATAACAAACTTTTGTGGAATGAGTGAATTAATGATCATAAGTAAACTAATAATAAATTAGATTTCTCCTTTGACAAAAAGTCTTTTAAAATGAAAAGTCAACTGGGAAAGCAAGATGGGTATAATTAAATCATTTATGGGAATTCAAACCAATATTTTATTAATAATTACAAATCAGAAGATAAACAGATGGGCTGCAGAAAAGGTTTGAGTTTTGTTCATGAGGTGAAAAGGTCATCCTTGAGTATTATCAGTACATACGCTCCTCTACGTATGATGGGGTTAGTTCCAACAAACCCATTGTAAATTGGAAACACCATTAAGTCAAAAATGCACTTAATACACCTAAACCACCAAACATCATAGCTTAGCCTAGCCTACTTTAACCATGCTTGGAATACTTACATTAACCCACAACAGGGCAAAATAATCTAACACGAAGCCTATTTAAAAAGCAAGTGTTGGATATCTCATGTAATTTATTGAATACTGTACTGAAAGTGAAAAACAAAATAGTTGTAAGGATAAAGTACGGTTTCTACTGTATGTTTATCACTTTTGTGCCATTACAAAGTTGAAAATTTTAAGTCAAAATATTATAAGTTTGAGATCATCTTTATTAAACTTGGCATTTTATTTCTGAAATACCACCTTATCCCTATCCTAGCTCTGAATGGTTACCAATTACCTCCCTCATAAATGCAGAAATTCAGGAAGATATTCTCCTCCTCCTTCCAATGTTAATTTATGACATAATTGTTCCTGTCTGAGCCTTTCTTCCAGGAATTAATTTCCTAGGGAACATGGACATTTTCTGTTGTTGTTAATAACATTATGGTCTTGTCAATAAACATGATGATCACAGAGTTCTAAGCATCTTTAATTCCTATCTAAAACTTGCTGTAAATGTGCTCTATATTGGTTTGTTTGTCTAAAATTGGTCACAACTGACACATTTCTGCTATTGTAGTTGATATTATTTGCATAGAGAAAAAGTTGTTGCTAGTAAATGCTTAATAATTTCCTATAAAATAGTGATAGTATCTCACTTTGGGGAAGGGAAAACTGAGAGTCATGTGGAATACGTTTTGTTTTGGAGTTAATTTCTCTTGGAAAACTAATTAGAGTTCATTTCACTCTGGTACATGGGACGGGGACACAAAAATGCTAAGGTTTCCAGTATTAATTGTGTATGTTTAAGCAAAACAATCTGTTGATCCAAAAGTAATTAAGCCCACACTTCTTTAAGAAGTATTAAGAAAAAATAAGAAAACGAGAAGTAAGCCTTAGCTTCTGATGTGGCAGCCTTGGGGAGATGGACCAGTGGGAAGCTAATCTTGCCATAATGGACAGGAATATGAGAATACTATAGAAGGACTGAGATATGAAGCAAAATTACTACTACTGGTTAATACCATCTATCTTGTTGGGGTGCTTCTACAGCTCAAACATCCTCCTCTGTAGTTAGTCTCTTTTTGCAGCTAGCCTAATCTACCTCTAGGGGAATAATTCCTGGAACATTTTAAATATCCTTCTCTGGAAAAATAGGATGGGCAAATGGTTAATACCACTTCCTTCTTTGTCCATTGTGCTTATAAATTTGCCTCTTTTCCACTTTTTAAAGCCCCAACATACAGTGTGCTCCATCTATCCAAAACAGATAGGATAGGACTATGTGAATCAGAGAGGACTAAGACAACCAGTCCTTAACATGGACCTCAATATTATTCAGAAGTCTCTGCAGCAATGAAGACAATGGTGATGGTGGAATCTAGAATGTTGCTGCAATCTAGACTGCAATCTCAATCTAGGATGTTGCTGCTGTAACACACAGACAGGTGGAAAATCCAATGATAATTTTTAAATGAAGGAATCCCCAGGAATTCCCATGACCTTTCCACCATCTTTCAAGCTTCTGAATGTGGTCTATTCATTTATTTTGATTAACCCAATACATTAGCTTTGAATCTCTACCTTTGTATAAAAGAAATTTAGTTAGCTCTATTATTGTTTTATTTAAAAGAAAGTATAAAAACCTAAGATATATAGAAAAAGGTACCAAATAATAAATAAAGTAAGCTCTATTATTTTAAAGAAATAACTGGATTGCAAAGGAAAATTGCTGTTAATGGAATTGTAACATAGTCCCCAAACCTAAGATGTAGTAATCCAGACAAGTATATAGTATACGTGGACTAGAAATCAGGGCACAGTTTCTATAACATATAAAACTAAATTTTATTCTCTAAATCTGTGCTTAATATATTTTACCAAAATATGAAGTCAAATTATTCTAATATAAATTTATAGCATTGAAAAGTTATAAAAGGGAGTTGTTATGCATTTAGAAAGGATCTAAATTGAGTAAAATTTTGATAAATTTTGCAACTTTAAATTACCTGAGTTTATTACTAAAACACTTGAAGTCTTCTTTGTAATTCTCTCATTTCTCTAGATCCCATAAGAGCTGTCAGGTGCATGCTTGGAAGTATCATTGCTTTTGTTTTCATCAGCTCACATATTCATGGCATTTCCCTGCTGCTTGTCAAAATAATTAATATCTGGAGTGGAAGAAATAGGTATACTGAATTTTAATAAAAAAATTTTATACAAACATGGTTAGAGAAACAGTCTATTAAAAGTGTGAGCTTTCAGTCTTTGACCTTTTGTTACATTGCAAAAACATTTCTGATCTGCTTAAAGAATTATGGACACAGCTGTCATCTCTGTAGCATTAATGAAGGGTTTACTTTCAAAAGAATTATCTTGCTAAAGTTTTGAAACAAAAGTTTGGATATTCATCAATTTAGGATCTACCTCACAGTCAATAAGAATAAATAAGAAAAAAAAATCCACTCTATGGAACTGTCCTGAAAGCTTATGAGAACTTAAAGTGCCTATCACCTTGAATATACAATTTTTGCTCATTTACGAATAAATGTATTTAATCCCATCATATATTCTTGCTAGCTACAAGTAGGTTATCAGCCACTTCCCTGGGTGACCTATGGAATCAAAATATCTGTGATATATTAGATCAAGTTCTTTTCACAATCCATTATAAAACACAATGATTCACTTTTCCAAGATGTGACACCACCCAACATCTTGTATTCTTCCTACAGATGCTGGGAACATTTAGAATTATATCATCCTCCATATAACACACCTGGAGTTTTTTTTTTCTATTATTATACTTTAAGTTTTAGGGTACATGTGCACAACGTGCAGGTTTGTTACATATGTATACATGTGCCATGTTGGTGCCGGGGACTGTTGTGGGGTGGGGGGAGGCGGGAGGGATAGCATTAGGAGATAATGGGGGCAGCACACCTGGAGTTTTTAGGTCCCATTGCCTCTGCTTTTAGTCTATGGTTAGGAACCTTTTGTTCTTTTGTATGAAATCACTCTTTCTCAAGAGTTACTTAAATCAACACAGAATACACAGTCCCATAAAATGGGCAAGTGAAATATACTAGTCCAGCAAACAAGCATCAAAAGTACTAATACAATGACAAATTATTGGAAAAGAAGGGAATATGGTCTTCCTCCTGGTATATTACATTTAAAAAAATAAGTCTTTTAGAAAAAATTGAAAATAATTGAGTCTAAATAATAAAAAGGATTGCAAATATCATACAAATTCTTAGCATACTTCATAACTCATACTTTTCTCTATAGAATACCCAATGACATAGGAAAAAAAAAGGTATCTGATGCTTTTAAAAAGCTCCTAATTTTATATAGTCCATAACTTTAGCTTCTGAATTTCAGATAACCAAAAACAATGTATTTTTTTAAAATCTCAATTTCCTGAATCCTTAAAAATAATAATGCACATACTATTTTTAAAGAAAGAATTATTAAAGTAAAATAATAATAATAATGTATGTAGAAGCCTCTAGGAGATACCTGGCACAAAGAAGACACAGGAAAATCAACATTCTCATTCTTTATCCTTTTCTTAACCAAAAGAATGTAGATAAAATTTTGCAATATACAAGCATACAGACTTTTCATAGATGCTAAAATCTCTTCAAGCAGCACATCATGGAATTTTATTTTAATTTTACCTATTACCGATCTGTAAAATCCTGAATTGGCATAATAGATGACAATTAAGTCAAATCAGAAAATAATTTTATATGCTTTCATTAAAGTTTAAAGTAAATTGATGTAGAATTTGATCTAGTTTTTTTTTTTTTTTGAAGCAGACAGCCATCTGTATCCACGTGGGTTCTACATCCACAGATTCAATCAACTGTGGATTGAAAATATTCAGTTGAAGGCTGAGGCAGGAGGGTCACATGAGGCCGGGAGTTCAAGACCACCCTGAGCAACATAATAAAATCCCATGTCTAAAAAAGAAAATAATTAGTCAAGTGCAGTGGCACATAGCTGTAGTCCCAACTTCTCAGGAGGCTGAGGTAGGATTCCTTCTGCTCAGGAGTTTGACACAGCAATGAGCTGTGGTAACACCACTGCACTCCAGCCTAGGCAACAGAATAGTGTCTCGTCTCTTAAAAAAAAAATTCACAAAAAATACAATAAAAAATACAGTATAAAGACTATTTGCCTAACATTTACATTGTATTAGATATTATAAGTAATCTAGAAATGATTTAAAGTATACGGGAGGAGGTGCATAGATAATATGCAAGTATTATGCCATTTATACCAGAGACAAGCATCTGTGGATTTTGGTTCCCTAGGGGTCCTGCAACTAATCCACCACAGATTCCAAGGAACAATAGGATACAATCTCATTTAACTACATAGCCTCACAAATAATAAACCTTCCTCCAGTTGCCTATTGATGCCTAAAAATGCTTTGACAGAAGACAAACCTTACTCCACAATGATAGATTACACTTAAAATATGTAAATATAATGTTTTAAAACCAGCAATTTAACTTCAACTCACCACAAAGTTATAGGGACTGATGTGTGAGCCCCTCTGGAAGTGAGTTTTGATAGGAGTCAGACAAGAACACTGAAGAGAGGTGAAAAAGAAGGAAGGTGAGAAGAAAGGGGCATAAGTTAAGGGCAAACATTGCCTTCTATTTGCAAAGCCTCCTCTTCTGCCTTTCCATTTTACTGTCTCTCTTTCCCTTTGTCTTAGCTCTAAACACTTCTTTCCTCATAAGGATGACACCTATGTGCACATTTTAAAGGTCAAGAAGTGCTAAGCTAGACATTTCCTCAAGCATTCTTTTATAAGTGTTCCAGATAAAACAGTTGGTGTAAGGCCGGGATTTAAAAGACCGAGAGAAAGAAAACCATGATAACTTCCCTTATGGTCTTTTTTCTAGCCCTGGAATTATAAAAGTTATAAAAGTGATTCTCTTATCCCCTGGTTTAAAAAAAAAAAAAAAAAAAAAAAAAAAAAAAAAAAAAAAAAAAAAAAAAAACCTGACTACTATGGTAACATGTTTACATCCAGTCTTAATATACAGAAGTCAAGAAAAGCTGAGTTCATGAATATTTTCCAGAGCTATGATATAAATTTTTCCAATTTAAAGTCAATTTCTTTTTATAATTCATTCACTTCCTGTCTCAGTTAAAATAAAAACAAAAAAATTAAATATATTCCTGGAATTTATAAGACATGGTCACTATTTTATTCCACTCTGAATTATTTTGCCCTTCTATCCTTCTTGAAATTTGCTGAAGGTCAGGCTATGTGAATATTTGCTTCTATTGATTAGAATTGAATAACCAGCATGTGGTAAAGTTGAGCAAAGTTCAGAAGATTGCACAGCAGACAACAAGACAGAGATGCAAGGAACAATGGATTTCCAGAACAGCATGGGCCTGTGTAATTTAGCATGACCTTTCTGGTTTTCTATGTACAAGTGTACTATTCATTGGCAATTAGGATAATTTAGTATGAACTGTGTGAAGTTTATTAAGTCTCAAGTTTTATATTGAATTTCTGGGTCTGATTGCATAGCAGCTACAAAGTTTGCTACTGAGAGATACTTAGATTTTTGTTTGCCAAAAAGTGATCTAGATCCTAATCTTTCTTCTACTCTTTTTCTTTTTTTCTGCTCTTTTCCCTACTTCAAATACTACTACCTCGGGAAGAGCTCACTTAAGAAATAATTTAGTGAAGATTAAAACTACTTAAAGAGCACCTTAATATTTAACATTTATAATGAGAGCTCTTCCCTTTGGGTCCAAGAAAGATTGTAGCCAAAAATAACTAAATATCAAACTCTAAAAAAAAAACAGAGAGAAAAAGATGTACACATTCAGATTGTTTTTCTCTTCTAGAAACGTGAATTCATATACTTTGTTAACTTGTGCTTATGGTATAAAATTATTTATTATGGATCAATATCTACCTGTATCAACTATAAGTAGAACTTGATTTCTTTAATTGGAGTTCTCTTTGACTGCCTACATTGCATTTGTGTAATGGCATTGGTCTTATTTTAGTTATTATTTCCTGTATATATTCTCAAGCTCTTTGGTATAATTAACCCTTTGACTTATAAATTGATAGAGATTTAACCATTTGTGCCTTGTGGAGGCCCAAGCTTTAATTACAGTGCATATTTTCTATATGTTTTAATTTTGAAAACAAATCAGAATATCTAGAATAATTATTCCTTCTCAAAAAGTACAAAAGTAGGTGGACAGCAGTAACTTAAGAAGAAAACTAAGCTTACCATAAATGTCTCTCTTTTCTATTACACAGTTGGAAAAAGTATAAGGCAACAGTGCTGAGCCATTCAGAGAAATATTGTGTTTAATGACTGAGAAGCTTTGAAAAGAGGGAAATATTTTTTTCCTTTTATTGATGCCTTGGGAGTTTAGCCCAATAGCACTATAGTTGTGATTTGAATTGCATTGGAAATTGGATTCTGTACACTAAATTAATCTTTAAAAGTGTTCAAATAGTATTATAATTTATTGACAGTGTGACGGTATAATATACTAAAGAACTAGATAATATTCTCCAGCAATAAATTAAATAAAAACTTGATTATAGTTCAGATTATATTGGTGCTAATTGATCGTTATTTAGATAGTTGAAAATTTTCTATTTCTGTTTCTAATAAAGAAAAAGTAGCAGCATCTACCTTCTTAGAATTCCAGGTTTGTTTTTTTTGTGTATTGTTTGTACTTAATCTTGCTATTTAAAAAAATGAGAAACTAGCTAGAATTTTGGAGCCAGGAAAGGTATTTTTGATTTGGTCTACTTTAATGTTTCTGGGCTGATTGGTTGACCCTGTTGATCAAATAATTGGCCTTGTTTGCAATCCCATTACTGGGTATATACCCAAAGGATTATAAATCATGCTGCTATAAAGACACATGCACATGTATGTTTATTGTGGCACTATTCACAATAGCAAAGACTTGGAACCAACCCAAATGTCCAACAATGATAGACTGGATTAAGAAAATGTGGCACATATACACCATGGAATACTATGCAGCCATAAAAAATGATGAGTTCATGTCCTTTGTAGGGATGTGGATGAAGCTGGAAACCATCATTCTCAACAAACTATCGCAAGGACAATAAACCAAACACCTCGTGTTCTCACTCATAGGTGGGAATTGAACAATGAGAACACATGCACAAAGGAAGGGGAACATCACACACCAGAGCCTGTTGTGGGGTGGGGGAGGGGGGAGGGATAGCATTAGGAGATATACCTAATGTTAAATGACGAGTTAATGGGTGCAGCACACCAACGTGGCACATGTATACATATGTAACTAACCTGCATGTTGTGCACATGTACCCTAAAACTTAAAGTATAATAATAAAAAAAAAGAAGTAAACAACACAGAGCTTCAGGCTGATATAGTCACAAATATTTTAAAATGGGAGTCTGATATGGAAATGATAATTCTTCATTTGCCTTCCCAGACAGGCCTTCTTAAAATAGTTATACCCACTATCACAAAACACCTTATGCTTATAAACATTCTTCCCTTTGCTTGACATGTACTTGGAATAAGTTTTGAAGTATTGGCAATATAAATAATTGAATTCAGTAAAAGAACACTGGGAATGGAATCGTGTGTGTAGTCTCACCATTAAATAGCTCAGCACTCTTAGATAAATGACAATGTCTCTCAACCACGTTTTCTCTCTCAGCTCTAAAATGAGGCATTAGACTTAATCATCTATAGACTCGGGCAGCTCAAATTCCTGTAACCTGTTCCAATTATACTCTCTTGCCCACTTTATCTTCTGTCAGTGGCCCCATTTAAAAGATTGTTGGCCAGTCAATATTTGCAATGAAAATAAGAGAGAAATATATTCAATTTTAATAGAAAAAATCAGTTCTTATTCTCATTTTAATTTATTATATAATCAAGACTGAGACAGAGAGCTAAACAGAAAGAGAAACAGAGAGAAAGAAAGAGGTAGAAGGAAAAGCACTGTAACAGTATTCCATGGTATTTCTTTTATAAAATTATCATTAAGGTTCTAGTATATGAGGAAGTTTAAGAGAAAAACCATATATAAAAAAAATTTGCAACTGGATAACATTTTATAAGAAAATTTATAAAAATATAGACTATTCAAATATAATCAATTTTTATTATCAATGATGGCTTACAGTGCAATTTAGTGTTTTATCTTAATTTTCCTAAAAAAAGGAAACTAAAATATTGACAATCATAACTTCTTTTATTAGGTACAATGTATTCTTCACGATGTATTCCTGCCAGAGAACCAGCTTTCTAGTAGTATTTGGTTATATGCTTTGGAAATTAAAATAACTCCATTAACCTCCTGGGTCCATGAGCTGATGAGTAGCATTCTTACACCATCATTTCAAAATGACTTCTTATTACTAACACTAGTTGTTCCATTACAGTTAAAATTAAAGACTATGGAAGCTTGTTTAAAGGAAGCTTAATGTGGACTTTTACACTGAAAGAGTGCTAATTCGCCACAGCAAATACATGACTACATACAGCAGTTATTCATCATTTTGACTTTACAGCAAAATGAGAATTTGTGGCCATGCTATTAAAAGACTTAAAGGGCATCTTTAGTATCTTTTTCCTCTCCCAGACCTCTAGATACATTAAAATACTAAAGAGACACAGTCATGCAATCTCCTATGATTTGAATGTGTCTCCCAAAGTTTATGTATTGGAAACTTAATCCCCAATGCAACAGTGTTAAAAGAGACGGTTAAGAGGTGATTAGGGCATGAAGACTCTGCCCTCACCAGTGGATTAATGCTATTATCATGAGAGTAGGTTAGTTATTGTTATAGAAAGATGCAGCAAGAAGGCCTTTGCCAGATGTGGGCTTCTCCACCTTAGACTTCCCGGACTCTAAAACTGTAAGAAATAAGTCTCTGTTCTTTATAAATTATGCAATCCCAGGTATTCTGTTATAGCATCACAAAACAGGCTAAGACAAAATCTTAAGAGTATTTGGTTGTCTGTAGAAAACAATTTGGGGCTGAGTTATGAGGAATGAAAAACAATCTATTCATTAAGTTAATCATCAGTATGACAGGAAATTAGGAGTTGATTATCCATAAATAAATAAGCATATGAACTTTGAATCTTAATTGAAGATTACTAAACAATGAAACGATATAAACATTTAATTTCTCTATTTCCTGAAGTAGGAGGAATCTCTCTCCTCTTAAAAAGCTTAAAATAATCAATATATAAAAGATTGAGGTGGGCAGATGGATTACTTGAGGTCAGGAGGTCGAGACCAGCCTGGCCAACAGAGTGAAACCCCGTCCCTACTAAAAATACAAAAATCAGCCAGGCATAGTGGTGTGTGCCTGTAGTCCCAGCCTCTTGGGAGGCTGAGGCAGGGGAATCACTTGAACCCAGGAGGCAGAGGTTGAAGTGAGCTGAGATCATGCCACCACACTCTAGCCTGGGCAACAGAGTGAGACTCTGCCTCAAAAAATAAAAATAAATAAATAAATAAATAATTCAAGAAAATATGTTTTTGTTGTTATTTTTCAGAATATCGGTCTTTTAGAGAGTGAAGTCAAAAGACTAATCATCTCTTGGATGCCAGACATTTGCGTGGTTTTGGTTGATGTTAAAAAATAAATTAGGCTTAAAAACATAAAGCAACTGACCTTTACTGACCATCTAGTGTGAGCCTGGTCCTATGCTAAATATTCCAAAATCATCCTATTTCATTTGATTTCATCAAGAGACTGAAGGAAGATTTTGCTCTTTATATCCACAGGTCAGATCTCTTACACAGTCATGAGAAATTAAAATGGCTTTGACTTGTTATACATACTAAAAGCAGCAATAATTTAAATGTATTTAGGTTTTTTTAAGATTTGATTTTTTAAATAATTTTTTATCAACCTACATAAAACATATGGCCAAGTTGACTACATTGTTAACAGCTGTATCTAACCTGCAGGCACAGAATCCATGTATAGGAAATACTAAAGAGTTAACTAGTAAAGCTATTGCAGCAGGTAGTGTATGTGTATTAGTCTGTTCACACTGCTAATAAAGACATACCCAAGACTGGGTAATTTATCAAGAAAAAAAGATTTAGTGGGCTCACAGTTCCACATGGCTGGGGAGGCCTCACAATCATGGTGGAAGGCAAATGAGGAGCAAAGTCACATCTTACATGGCATCAGGCAAGATAACTTGTATAGGGGAGCTCCCCTTTGTAAAACCATCAGATCTTGTGAGACTTGTTCACTATCACGAAAACAGCATGGGAAAGAACCTACCTCCATGATTCAATTACCTTCCACCAGGTCCCTCCTACAACACATGGGAATGATGGGAGCCACAATTCAAGATGAGATTTGGGTGGGGACACAGCCAAACCATATCAGGGTTGTGACAAGAAGGGGAATAATGTAATCAAATATTCCATCCAACACAGGAGTAGCTCCCAATTACTTTGGTGTAGTGAAGAGATATTCATTAACAATGTTTTCTTCTTTTCTGTATTCTCGATGCTCTGGCATCCGGGCCTTGAAGACTAGGGAGAGACTGCCCCTCTCAAGGCTAGCCAATTCTTAGAAATACCAAATGACTTACCCAAGAGCATGCCTTTGATTTGCAAACCAACCAATCCAGACCCCATACCTCAATCATCTATTTTATCTAATTCTCACACACCAAGCCAATGTTCCCTGTTCCATAATCACCCCAGGGTCAGGTACTATACAACTAGGGGCCACTCATATAGCCCAGAATCTACCAAAATTATTCAAACTATCCAATCCTAAACCTATACAGCTGCTTACCCTGCCTCTCTCACTGCATCCCACAGCAATCACAATAAAGGTTCTGATCCATGCATTCCCCCTGCTCCCTCTGTCTCCTGATCAACTTTGGTGCTTCCCCATGTGGCCCTGAATGGCTTGTTGTGCCCCTACTCTTGGAAGCTATAAGTAACAAACTACCTTTTCAATGGCAATTTTCTCCTGATCTGTTGGCCTTACCATATCTGAAAGAAAACAAAATTTCAGGTGCATTTTAAAACAGAGTAATTTTTAAGTAACAGTCAGTTCTGAAGATGTTCTCTTCTACCCAAAATGTCAAGGAGCATGAGTTTAGGTATATTGGTCAGGGTCCTCCAGAGAAACAGAATGAATAGGATATGGCTCTATCTATCTATCTATCTATCTATCTATCTATCTATCTATCTATCTATCTATCATCTATCTATCCATCTATCTATCTGATATATACATACACACACACATATATTTATGGAGAGAGAGATACTGATTATTAGGAATTAGCTCATGAAATTATGGAAGGTGGAAAGTCCACTGTCTGCTGCATGCAATCTGGAGACCCAAGAAAGCCAGTGGTGTGATTCAGTCCCAATCAGAAGGCCTGAGAACAAGCGGAGCCAGTGATTATGTAAATCTCATTCTGAAAGCAGGAAGAGATGAGATGAGCTGTCTCAGCTCAAACAGTGAGGGAGGAAAAAGGTGAATTTCTCCTTACTCCACCTTTTATTCTATTCAGGCCCTCCACAGATTGGATGATGCCCACCTACATTGGGGAGGGCAGGCTACCTTATTAAATCCACCAATTCAAATGCCAATCTCATCCAGAAACACCCTTACAGACACACACAGAAACAATGTTTATCCTGAGCACCCCATAACTCACTCGAGTTGACACATAAAATAACCCATCACAACGGGGAAAAGTAGCTTCCCATTCCACCACTGCAGCTCTTTGCAACGGAGAACTACTGAAGATAGACCAAAAGGTCACAGCAAAGTTCAGAAAAGCCATTCCTGGAGTAAATGAGTAACCAGTTGTAAGGATCTTTTTCAAAGAATATTGGCAACTTCTCTATAATTTTTTTGTAGTTGCAACTGGTGATATCTAGAATTATATAAATATACTCAATAAAAACTATGTACTAAGGATTTAATGTGTGTAATTTGAGCATTTACAAAAGAAGACAGAGAATTTGCTGTAATTTGTACAAAAGCCTTGGTGCAGTTAGGCAATAGATAATGCAGAACTCAGAAGCATATCACTGGAGATACTTAAGTAAAATCATGAAAGAAAAAGGGGCATTTTCTGAGAATTGAAGAAGGAAACGTCCCCCTAAACCACTGGCCCATGATTCTAATAGGAAAGGCTTGGAAGAAAACATCAGAACCATATTCAATATGAACTATATATAGTTCTCCTTCCACAGCATGGGTTTAGACACTTCATTGCCTTTAGTTATAATCAGTTTTTCAGGTCTTTTAAAAAACAGCTGCAAAAGCACTAGACCCAATTGACAACTATGGTAATGATACTATACTAGTACTCCGTCTAAATACACCAGGTAAGCATTTCATTCATCTATGCTGCCTTAAAAAAATAATTCCATCTATGTACCAGTAATTTTGTTCAATTCCTTCATTTTTATCCATTAAATTGCCAGAGAATAAGAAAGAGGAAGAGAAGAAGGCTGTCTGGGGAATAGTCAAATTTATTGATTAGATACACTGCATTTACAATTAATTTGATTTACTGACTTGACTAGTTCATGTATTTGTTTGTTTATTCACTAGCAAATATAGATGGAGCACTAATTTGTGCTAGCACCTGCTAACTTCTAGGTAGCAATAACAGACAAATAAAGCATGTTCTTTTTAATTTAGGGTTTATTTGCAGAAGCAAACGTTAATAAAGCAAACTCACAGAAACAATCTAGAATTGTGGTAATTGCTATAAAGAAAAGGAAAAGTCCTATGAAAGAGAAGAGTCAGGAGGCTGTGTAGACATATTCTGCATCAGAAATTAATCAGTCACATAAATGAGCTGATGTTACAGAATATTTTTTAAATAATTAAATTTTTGTATTTCATAAGTACGTGTTTTGCTTTTTGGAGATTTTGGTGGTAAAATCCACTCAATTTGACAGCTCCTTCTCTCTTTCTGTTCTTTCTTCATACCAGATAGGGGTTTTCTGATTATTTAAAACTTTTTTCTTCTCAGAACAGCTTGACTTAAGATTTCCCCAAGCATTTTATCGGGTAAGAGATGATATAAATTATTCATTTTATAAATGTCTTACTATCGTATTCTACCAACACCTACAGGCATATATGTTTTAGAACTTATTTTCTAGTCCAATAAAAATTAATCTCTACATGGGCATTACAGGCTATGTCATTCAGAACTTGTTTATATGATATGTTAGTATTTCTGTGATGTATTGAGCTTATATTTCTGTTTAGGGAACCAATAATTTAAAAAACAAAGATTTTTATTTTATTTTAGTTAATTAGACATAGGGTCTTGCTATATTGCCGAGGCTGAAACACAATGGCTATTCACAGGCGTGATCATAGCATACTACAACCTCAAACTCTGGCCTCAAGTGATCCTCCCACTTCAGCCTCCCAAGTAGCTGGGACCACAGTTGCATGCCACCACACCTGAACAAGAATCTTAATAACAATAATAATAATGATAAAATGTCCCATAATTTAATACTTATTTAGAAGATCTACATAATTATATGCTTTTAACCAGAAGAGAATACACAGTATAACATTTATTAAGCCTTTACACTATGGTATGGACTGTGAATCTTCTGATCAAATACAGTTTGATTAGGCAAGCTTAAAAATATTTTCATATTACCGATATTTTACCAATAATTCAAGTTTGTGTCTGTGCATGTGTGCATATATTTAACAGGAGAATTATTTATAATCATATTTAGTATAATGACTAATATACTTAATTTCATTACTTCAGTATTAATTCATATATGCTTATTAGCTATTTTCAGCATTTTTTTCCTCCTTGTGGCAGCACTGAAATGTAGTATTATATCCACAGTAAAATGAGAGAGGTGAGGTTCTGATTTTGATGGGAATGCTTCATGCATGTTTTCATCTTTGAGTGTGATTTGGTTTTATCATGTTAAGAAAACATCTTTCTAGTTTACAGAACCTTTATATCAGGACTTGATGTCAAATTTTATCAAATCTATTTGGCACTGTTAAAATAATTACATTTAATTTTTCTTCGATTTACCGATAAACTGAGCTGCAAGTTTCTAATATTGACCATTTGCCTATGCCTGAAATAAAAGCTTCTTGATCATAACGTGGTGTTCTTTTAGCATGTGGTGAGTTTTCAATTGTATTAATTTGTGCTTTTACATCTATAATCATGAGAGAAATTGCTTTGCTTTTCATGCTTTCTCAGGTTTGGGTAACAAAAAAGTAGCACTTGTGGCATCTTTATATAAATTCCCACTGTCTGGAGTAGACTGTGCAGGGCTCACAGCTGGTAAGCAGGATATAATAGACTATATTCAACACCTACTGCTGCTCACACCCTTGGCCAGGGTCTCCTGGGCAGTAAACTTTGATATGTTGTGACCCTAGTATCGAGGTTACATTCACTTCCTTAAGTTTGGCAGCTTCTCTTCTTTTTGTGTTTATTCTTTGTCTTTCATGACATTAATAATCTTGAAGAATATGGCCAGGTACATTATAGAATATCCCTCAGTGTGTGTTTTCTGATTTTTCTTTTTAATTTGATTTAGATTATGCATTTTAGCTGAAATAGTACAGTGATGCTATGTACATATGTCATTCAGAGGCACATGATATTCGCTGCTTCTTATTGAGGATGCTAATTTTGATCAGTTGTTGACCGTTTTCTGCACAGCATTAAGATTTTTTAAATTTTTTATTAGTAAATAATTTGTGGAAAGATACAGTCATGCTTAGCTTAACAACAGGAATATGTTCTGAGTAATATGTTGTTAGGCAATTGTGTCGTTGTGTGAATATCACAGAGTGTATTTACACAAACCTAGCCTCTATAGCCTACTACACACCTAGGCTACATAGTATAGGCTATTGCTCCTGAACTACAAACCTGTATAGCACGTTACCATACTGAATACTGTAAGTGACTATAACACAATGGTATTTATGTATCTAAACATCTAAGCACAAAAAGATACAGTAAAAATACAGTATTATAATTTTATGGAATCACTGGTGCATGTGTGGTGGGTCCATTGTTGGTCCAATGGTCCAAAACATTGTTAAGCAGTGTATGACTGTCTTTTGGGACTATGTAAATACATGTTCCTCATTAAATTTCCCCACTCTCAGAATCTATTAATTATTCTTTTTGTTGGAAACCTGAATTCATTTTTATCATTATGGTTGTAAAGTGGTGATGTTTTAACTCCCATCATTCTTTTTTAGTTGTCATTCTGCTATTGTTATTCTCAAGACAAAAAAAAAAAAAAGACCTTTCATTTGAGCAAGTTCTCAACCTGTCTGTACCTCAGCTTCCTTATCTCCAGAATGGTCAAGAACTATATCTCTTAGGGTTTCTGTGAAATTGAAAGAAGATAATGTATATAAGTATATTAACATAATGGTTAGTATAAAGTAGCGTGCAATAAATGTTAGTTTCCCGATCTATTCTTTCCAACATAAGTTTTTAATTTATTTACTTTAAAAGTTCTTGCCTCTTTAATGTATAATAGATATTCTAATAAATAATAACATTCTAATAAAATGATTTCTAGATAAAAATACTTCAGCAAATCATGTGATTTCATCCCCTTGATTTAAGCAAATTGTTAATATGACCATTTATTGAAACAATTGCAGATTCATTTGATACTAATCTTTGGACTTTCCTGATAAGTAAATGTGGGGTTTACACAATTCTGTAATGCAGCTGTTATTGGAAAAGTCAGTATAAAGTTTAGCTGCAGTCTTGGAAATAGATTTCATTGTGTTTTATTTTTAGATGGCTCTTTAACTTCTGTTCCCTTTCTAAAGAAAGACTCAATTTCACTGTCCCTGGTATGTATTATTTCCATTCTCTTGGCTCAATATTTTCTATTATTTATTTTTCCAAGTACAAAATTTCATTTGTGGTAGCCCCTGGGGTCATGGTTATCAGAAACAAACAACTGAAATAGATACGTGGACGAGATTGGACTCACATACCATATTGGTTGGCAAACTACAGCAAGCCAATAAGGGGTTTTAGGACATATATTTTAAAGGTCCCAGAATCATTGTAGATATCAAAGATCTCTGAATCCCTTTCAATTTGCCTTGGGTCCTTTGCTAACATGCCACACAAATCAGTCAACATAGTCTTTAAACTTTTGCTTTCCCTCTAGTTTTGTGAATGTGAGCCTGGGGAAAATAAGTCAAGCCTGGGGAAAATATGTTCCTCTCTCACCTGTCTCTTTTCCTAAAAGTCACACCCATTGGGTAATGAGTGACTACACTGGGTATTCTTTTTAATAAAGAAATATTTTGTGCCAAAGTGACCATTTCAGTTGTTCCTATGCTATCTCATTAAAAGAAATATATAAAAGGGGCTACTTTCCACTTAGACATTCTAAAATGTTACCTAAAAAGATAGCCCTCTACCAATCATATTATCAATTTCCTGCCAATCCCACTATAATCAAACTTTTTTCTTTCAACTAATTTATCCCCCTGTTAAATTCCAATTCTTTCCCAACTTTACCACTAAATGCTCCCTCTATACAATTAGCAGTCCCATTCATACCAAGTTGCAGTAACTGGAGTTGACGCGGCATAAAGAGAGCCTTAGTCTCTTTCCCTTCCTGATTCAACTTGATCAATGAGACCCCCTTTGTCTTATTCATGTCGGGTTTACACTTGCTTGGGTCTTGCTTCTACTCAGTCATCCTCACTTGAGCCAGGGTACTGATCCCTGACCTCCTAAGAGAACTATCGTTATCTAAAGAGTTCTTCCACGCTGCCTCTTTCCCATATTCATTGGAACCTTGTGGTCTCCTTTCAAGCCCAGACCAAATGGTCATCTTCCATTCTCACTGTAAAATAGGAGTTGAAAGCTTTACTCCTCTCCCAGGAGCCAGCTCTAGACCTGATAGTCTAACTTTTACTCCCTCATTCCTGCTGGCCATAAAAAGGAAAGTGGGACCCACGGGGTATCATCAATTTATATCTCAAAATAATATAATTCTTCCCTGTCCCACAACAAGACAAAGTTCAAGCCCTTTCCACAAGTCAAAATTAAAGGAGAAACCAAAAACAAAAAAATTTAACAGTTCAGCTAAATGTGTACACACATGAAATCTCTTCATTTTTTTTTTTTTTAGCTGTTGTTGGGAAATTCTTAAGCAGATACCAGCTAAGCATGTGGTACTTTGTATTTCAATCAATTTGATTAAAAGGATGGAGGGACACTCATCAGCATACACCAAGATACATGAGCCTACAATAATAGAGCACCCGGGTCCTTGAGGTTTCTGCAGTCAGCTTCCTTTATAGCTCCAGATTCCCATGGTACAGATGTAAGTGACCTGGCAGCATTCTGTTAAAAGTGTTTTATGCCCTTTGCCCTCGGAAGACAAACACGTTCACTTTAGCCTTTGCACCAGAATATAGCAAGCTGGACACCAATGTCTCCCCAGGCATAAGGAACTATTACTCCGTCTCCATTCTCTGGAGGAATAATACAGTGCCCACAGAATCCATGGGAGTTAAATAAATATTTGCTAAAAATAACACTGGTATTTGGAATTCATTATTAGGGACTTGTTGTAATGGATTTTTCAGACTGTTCCTCAGATAAATCTTCTGACTACCCCCCGATGAGCAGAAGAAGTGCAGCAACTCTTAAATTGACATGATTAACCTAAATTGTAAGTTGTCACCATGTTCTATGCTATATATCTTTTCAGCTTTGAGGCTAACAAGCCTTTCCTAGAAAAATACAAAAATGCCATGCATTTTATCACTTTAACACACGATTATTTATTGCATCACTTCACTTGAATCCCAGGAGTTAGATCTGCATACATAACTCTGGAATCATCGACATAAATTGTAAACCACTATACAAATATAAGCATCCTCATTGCCATCATCACCATCATCATCCTCATCATCATTATTCATAAAATCTGTTCTTTTTCCCTCCAGTATCTCCCTATGAATCACCATTTCCTCTCCGATACACAATCACTGTCCTTCTGGACCCTCATTGCCTCATGCCTGAATATCACGATGCATTTGTAAACAACTTCTCTAACTCCGTGATCTCCCAGCCCCCAATTCATCCCATACAAGACTATCAGATGCAGCTCACTAAAAATCTGCATTTACTATGTTTGAAACGCTCTAATTCATTCAATATTCACTTATTGAGAACACACCATGTAGAAACATTCACTATGAGGGGAGCAAAAATAAACAAGACAAGACAGTAAAATATGTATACACAAATTACCATAGTCCTAGGCAGAACTGAGAGCTGACAGAACAGAATTAAAACACAGTTCTATGCAAACTCAGAGATGGTAGGATTTAATTCTCATTGAGTACATTTGGAAAGGTGTAACTGAGGTGGTGGGATCTGGAGGCAGCTTTAAAGAAAATAAATTTTTTGAATGGTAGAGATAGGAAAACCTATAGGAGGAGGAAAATGTGAGCTAAGGTACAAAAGCAGAAGATCATAGGTTTTATATATATATTTACAGCAATGCCATGATTACACTGAAAATGCAGTGTGTGTGTTTCCTATACCAATTTCTACTGTAGATTTATACATCACATATCCTCCTGGACCCGTCCACCCTTCATCAGCCAGTACCCACATTAGAAATAACAGGGGGAGAGTTGAAAAAAATGGAAGAAAAATTAAGATTACCTTACCTTTTTATCACCTGTTAGTTTTTGGGTTTTTTAAATTAATTTTGCCAGACCAAACATTTTAACTTACCTTAAGGTGGGAAAAAGCTGTTTCCAACAGACCCTTAGTTCTTCCAGAAAAAAGCAAAAGGTGATTCAGCTGACTAGTTAGGAAAAAGCTGAGGACAGTTGTTTTCCTTATAAGTTGATTTTCTTGCTACTCTGCCAATTTAATCTAATAACCTACCTCTGCTTCTAAAAGTCACAAGCAGCCATAACCACCTCCAAACGAGAAACAGGTCATGTTCTCTTTTTGGTGCTGTCATTTGCCTTGCAGTTTACTGCCCCAACTCTGACACCAATTGCTCCCACTGCCTAATCTCTAGTTGCTATATATTTGTGTTTACAAAAGTATAGTATAGGAAATACCCAATAATTTGTTTTATTTTGTTCCGTGAGTCTTGTTTTGTGTTTTTCCTTGATTATGAATCACTATGATTATAGTGATTTGGGGGGATAATACCAAAACCTATGTTTTTATCAGGCATCCCAGAAGAATTCAAGCAAGAGCAATTCATTGTTTGAATTGAATTTATGGCTGCTGAATGAAGACAAAACTTATGTAAAAAGGCTAAAGTTAGGTACAGAAAAGATAAGAAATCCTGCTCTTGGAGCTCCATATTAGCCAAATGACAGAAAACTGACTTCTGACTAAGGTTAAAAAAAAATGTTTAAGTCCTTAACTGTGAACTCTTCATTGTTATGCGAAACCCTGTCTCTACCAAAAATACAAAAAAAATTAGCTGGATGTAATGGTGCACACCTGTGGTCCCGGCTACTCAGGAGACTGGGGTGGGAGGATCACCTGAGCCTGGGGGGCGGAGGTTGTGGTGCACTGAGATCACACCACTGCACTCCAGCCTGAGCAACACAGTGAGGCACCATCTCAAAACCTCCCCCCGCCAAAAACAAAACAAAACAAAACAAACAAACAAACAAAAAAACTAAAAAACGAACCCCTTCTTTCCTCAGGAACTGAAAACCACCTTTGTAAAGCTAATGAAAGGTCACAAGTAAAAGGTTATGGGAGGCATCTGAACTTTGTCACCTAGGCTGGAGTACAGAAGCATGATCTTGGCTCACTGTAGCCTCTGCCTCCTGGGCTCAGGAGATCCTTTCACCTCAGCCTCCTGAGTAGTGGGAACTACAGGTGTGCGCCACAACCGCAACCCTGCCCAGGTAGTTTTTTGTGTTTTTGGTATAGAAGGAGTTCTGCCATGTTGCTCAGGCTGGTCTTGAACTCCTGGCCTCAAATGATCCGCCCACTTCAGCCTGCAAAGTGCTGGGATTATAGGTCTGAGCCACCATGCTGGCCCAGCGTTGTATATTAAACAAGATCAACAAAAAGTCCAATTCCTTCTCACAAAAGTGGCTAAAAGAATATTCCTCTGTTGCCATCTTGCTGACTCTTCGACTTTCTGATTTTTCTCTTTGTATCTCACGTTATGTTTATTCATCAGCATCTGCACCTCATACCTGCTACTGCTTCAGGGCTCTTCCTGGAGCTGCTTCTTGGCCTTTCCTCATATCAATGCTTTAAAACACTGCATTTAAGTCTGGGTGAGATGGTTCACGCCTGTAATCCCAGCACTTTGGGAGGTCGAGGTGGCCATATTACGAGGTCAAGAGGTCGAGACTATCCTGGCCAACATGGTGAAACCCTGTCTCTACTAAAAATATAAAAATTAGTTGGGCGTGGTAGTATGCGCCTGTAGTCCCAGTACTTGGGAGGCTGAGGGAGGAGAATCACTTGAACCCAGGAGGTAGAGGTTGCAGTGAGCCCAGATCGTGTCACTGCACTTCAGCCTGGCGACAGAGCAAGACTCCACCTCAAAAAAAAAAGAAAACAAAACAAAAAACAAAACACACTAAAAACCGCATTTAAGTACAAAATATGTATAAGTTAAATTTACATATTCTCATTTGTCCAAGGAGTTAAATTAATCCTCTGCCTCCATTTTGGCACACTCATCACAGGCTTGTGCAAGAACCTCGTCTTGATGTATTTAATTTCCTTTTATTTCCATATTAACATGCTTTGATATTCTTTCATATTAATATATCCTACAAAAACATGTATCATAGTTTGAAGTGCATAAACTTTTTATTTCATTGACAGTATTGTTCTATAGCTCCTATTGTAGTTCTTAGGCATATAGAGCAAAAATTTTGCAACCAGATGCCCAAGTTCAGATCTAGAATGTCCACTTACAATGTCACCTTATATACCTCAGCTTCTTCATCTATATAAAACATGGATGTAATAATCCATCACATGGTTGTTATGAGCTCTGAATAGTAACTGGCACATAGTAAATACTAGTAAGTGTTTTCTATTATTGTTAACATCACTATATGTTTCATATATCCTTATAAGATCTCTCCATGTTACTACACAAAGCTGGGCTATGACTTCTAACTGCCACATCATATCCCATATTGTATGTCCACCAGATTCCATTTCTCCATTATCCCTACTAGACTTGATATTGAACATCTTATGTGTCTGATAACTGAGTGCTTTTTCTGCAAATAGTGTGTTCCTACTTTTCCTATATTTTATTGTTTTTTCCTATATTTTTCTTATTTATTTGTAAAGTTCCCTGTGTGTTGTAGATATATATCTCCTGTCAGATATAGACATTATAAATACCTTTCTCATTCTTATATCTGTTTATTTTGTTCATGACACCCGTAATTTAAAAGAAATCTTTAATTTTAACACAATCAAATAAATCCATTCTTTCAGCTCATGATTTGTGCTTTTCAGATTTTCTTTATGAAGTCGTTCCTCAACCTTAGGTGACAAATATAGTCTCCTATATCATAGATGGTTAACTTTGCAGGATTATTCTACCTGAAATCCAACTTTGTAGTGTTAGGCAGAAATTCAGTTTCATTTTGCTCCACGGAGTGATCCAGTTTTTGCAAACTATTTACTAAACAACCTGTCCTTTCTGCATTAATTTGGGCTGGAATGATTTCTATGAAACACCCTGCATGGCAAAAGCCAGCTGCCTAATATATAAAAACCTATCCTAATGCTAAATTCTGTATGTTTCTCTCTAAGAAGACTATTGAGTTCTTTTGGTCAGGTGTGTACCCAAAGCTTTCATGCATAATCCCTTCCTCTCAAGTTTATGTGGGCATTTCTTTTACCAAGTTCACATGGGACAATAAATTCAAAGCAAATATTCAACTTGCCTACTTGTTCACTTGCAGAGACTGGTGTGCTTGTTTAAAGAACAAACTTAAACAGGGCCTAGTTTGGCCCTAGTTTTGGATTCTGTTTCTGATAAGTGGCTTTCCATTTTTCTTATGCCAAAACTAGCCTTTTCTTGGAAGCCTGCCTTTAATTTATTTTCCTTTAGCTACCATGTTTCTCCTGAGTCTCCAGAAGGATTTTATCATTCAACCAATTTTGAGTAACTACTATGCACTAGGCAAAGTACAAGTTAAGCTGTGTCAACAAGACAGTGAATAACAGTAAACTGCACAGAGGCTCTGATCCAATGGAACTAACAGTGAAGAGACTAATTAAATGAATAATCAAATATATCTACAAATTATAAACTATGGTAAGTGCTAAGAAGGAAATCAACGAGGTACTGTGTGAGACTATAATTAAGGAGGTGGATGCCTTACTTAGACAAGGGATTTTTAAGGCATTTTTGAAGAAGTGGAGTTTAGGACATGAGCTAATGAAGTAGGAGTTATCCAAGCGGAGGAGCCACATGTGAAGGCCCTGAGAGGGAAACGAGCTTGGTGGGTAACTGTGAAGCCCTGAAAAAGAGTCTAATGGCTGCCAGAAAGGCTTTAGATTGCATGTTGAGACTGTGATTTGAGATCATGGGAATTAGAACCATTTAAGTCTTTCTAAACCAAAATTCTTACAAAGACCAGGATTCCATGATGTTTCTGGATGAACCCAGAGATTAAGCAAAGTTTTTTTAAATCCTCAGAGATTCTTAGAAGTTCTCTAAAACTGAGAGTTCCAAATCAGGACACAAAGATTAAAAAGATAGTTCTCCTTCCACTTACAATGTACATAGATGCAAGAGAGTATCACTTTCATCCTAAGTACAAGGAAAATTCAGAAAATCTATAAAGTCATAATTTTATTGGAACCTATGAGAGCCAAGGTTTCAAAACAACCAAATATACAGAATTCTAAAATGCAACAAGCTTTTCCAAGAATTGGGAACTATTAACTGTTGTGCCCTTGGCAGAGCATGGGAAGAAGAGGTAGCAGCAATAGGAGTAAAAAGGAAACAACGAATCTTTTAACGTATCTTAAAGGCTAACTGCGGGCTAACATGATAATTTAGAATCCCTGAGAGCTCCAGACACAAAGAGAGTCTGCACAAACTCACCAGCAATTTTACACCTCCTTCTACCAGCTGCTCACAAGAAAGACTGGGAGGCAGGAGACATGATAGAGTCTCTCTCAGGGGTACCATCATAGAGGTGGCACAGTACTATGGAGAATTGGCACAAACCCAGCAGTGGCCTAGACTCATATATCTTAGAAAGTAAAACCCACACGCTCACCTCCCCCTTACCAGGTGAATGATGATAAGCACTGGGGCAGTGTTGGAAATTAGTGTCCCATGATGTTGGAAAAAAGACTAGAAAGTGCTCCTAAAAATGAACCCCCTGGGAAAAAAAAAAAAAAGTTTAATTGCTGGGGTGTGACAGAAATCCACCCTTCCCACGTTGCACTGAAATGAAGCAAAAATAAAAACATCTGTCACTGGGGGAAGGACAGGAAGTGCATTCATGTTCAGGATCTTAAATTAATACAAAGCAGAGGCCTGCTGCAATAAAAGAGAAACAAGAAATTTGGCTGTACCCAAGATCCCCCAAAGACAGAAAGCAGAGTTTGGCTGACACAGGAAGAAAGGTCAGGAATGTTAAGAAAGCCCACTGCTCAGGCTCAAGAACAAAAAGCTACCTAAGACTGATGCCGGATAAGAAAAACAAAGGTATCCTCTAATATCACCACAAACAGTCTTGAAGCAAGTAAAAAGCAATGGCACATTACCACAGGAGAGGTGAAACAGCACCACTGTGAGAGACACACCTGACCTGCAGGCACAGAAGGCCTGCTAAAAAGAAGGATGAATCTGAGGATGGATGAGGAAGACTCAGGACTACCACTCCCTCCCATTTCACTCTGGAAATCTAGAACTTCCACTAAGAACAAAATAACATGTTTTCTACTGTAGGAATTTGAAGTGTATGTCACAATAAAATAACTAGCAACAACAAAATTCAAACCCAGTGAAACTACTGGGATTAATTTAACTCCCCATGCTAATGACCTGATAGGAAAAGAGGTGTGGCAATTGCAAGGCATAAATACTATTTACTTCAGTTTCTACTGACCTATATACAATGTCAGCAGTAAAAAAATATAAGACACAAACATGACAAACTCACAGCTAACATACTGAAAACTGAAAACCTTCTCTGTAAGATCTGGATTAAGACAAAGATGCCCACTTTCACTACTTTTATTCCACATAGTATTAGAAGTCCTAGCTGATTAGACAAGAGAAAGAAATAAAAGGCATTCAATTTGTAAAAAAAAAAAAAAAAAAAAAAAAAAAGTCATATTAGCTTTCCTTGCAGAAGACATGATCTTATACTTGGGAAAACCTAGGCTCCATCAAAAAAGTGTTAGAGCTGATAAACAAATTCAGTAAAGTTACAGAATATGAAATTAACATAAAATGTCAGTAGCATTTCTATATGCTAACAGCAAACGATCTGAAAAAGAAACCAAAAGGGTAAAACCACTTACAATAGCTTCAAATAAAATAAAATAAAGAAGTAAACTTAGCCAAAAAAGTAAAATACCTCTACAATGAAATCTGTAAAACATTAATAAGAGAAATTGAAGAGGACACAAAAAAATGGAAACATAGTCTCTGTTTATGGATTGGAAGAATCAATATTGTTAAAAATGTCAATACTATGCAAAGCAATCTACAGATTCATTGCAATCCCTATCAGAATACCAATGACATGCTTCACAGAAATAAAAATAGTAATATTAAAATTTATATGGAAACACACACACACAAAATAATAGCTAAACCAATCCTGAGCAAACAGAACAAAGTTGGAGGCATTGCACTACCTGACTTTGAAATAAACTACAAAGATATAATAACAAAAACAGTATGGTACTGGCATAAAAACAAAGAAATAGACCAAGAGAACAGAACAAAGAACCCAGAAATAAATCCATGCATTTACAGTCAACACACTTTTGATAAAGGGACCAAGAACATACACTGTAGAAAGAACAGTCTCCTGAATAAGTGGTGCTAGAAAAACTAGATATCCATATGCCGAAGAATAAAATTAGACCTCTATCTCTTGCCATATACAAAAATCAAATTAAAGTGGATTAAATAGTTAAATGTAAGACCTGAAACTGAAAATATTAGAAGAAAATACTGGGGAAACAATCTAGGACATTGGTCTGAGCAAAGATTTCTTGTGTAAGAACTCAAAAGCATAGGCAATGAAAGCAAACATGGACAAATGGGATCACAGCAAGCCAAAAAGAGTCTCCATAGCAAAGGAAACAATCGACAAAGTGAAGATACCACCTACAAATGGGAGAAAATATTTGCAAACTACCTATCTGACAAGAGATTAATAACCAGAATATACAAGGAACTCAAATAACTCAATAGTAAAAAAAAAAAAAAAAAATCCAATTTAAAAATGAGCCAAAAATACGAATATGCATTTCTCAAAAGAAGACATACAAATGGCCAAGAGCCATATCAAAAAAATGCTCATTATCACTGCTCATCAGAGAAAGGCAAAACTGCAATGAGATACCATATCACACCAGTGAAAATGGCTTTTATCAAAAAGAGTCAATAATAGATACTGCTGAGGATGTGGAGAAAAGGGAATGCTTGTACATTATTGGTGGGAATACAAATGAGTACAGTCACTATGGAGAACAGTATGGCAGTTTCTCAGAAAACCAAAAATAGAACCATCATATGATCCCATATGATCCAGCAATCCCATTTGTGGGTATATATATCCAAAAGAAAAGAAATCAGTATATAGAAGAGATATCTGCACTCCATGTTTATTGCAGCACTATTCACAATAGCCAATATATGGAATTAACCTACATGTCCATCAATGGATGAATAAACAAAATATGGTGCATATTCACAAGACAATATTATTCTGCTATAGAAAAGAGTAAAATTCTGTTATTTGCAAAAACTTAGATGAAACTGAAGGACATTATGTTAAATGAAATAAGCCAGGCACAGAAACAGAAATATCACATGTTCTCATTTATCTCTGGAAGCTGAAAAGTTTGATCTCATAGAGATAGAGAGTAGAATGATGGTTATCAGAGGCTGCAAAGGGTACTGGGGAGGGGGGAACAAAGATGGCTTGGTTAATTTGTACAAAAATACAGTTAGATATAAGGAATATGATCTAGTGTTTGGTAGCACAATAGAGTGACTATAGTTAACAATGATTTATTGTGTATTTCAAAATAGCTAGAAGAATAGAATTGGAATATTAATAACACAAAGAAATGATAAATGTTTAAGGTGATGGATATTTTAATTACAATTTGATCATTATACATTGTATGCTTGTATCAAAATATCACATGTACCCCATAATTATGTGCAACTACCATGTATCCATAAAAATTTTAAAATTTTAAAAATTATGAGACACAAAATATCAGCAAGAAAAATAGATCCATTGTCAAAAAATTAAGCGGTCAACAGAACTAGACCCAGAGATGGTCCAGATAATGGTACAACAAGATAGAGACTTTAAAATGAATATGGGCTGGGCACAGTGGCTCACACCTATAATCCCAAAGCTTTAGGATGCCAAGGCAAGAGGATCACTTGAGGCTAAGAGTTCCAGAGCAGCACTGGGCAACATAGCAAGACCCCATCTCTTCAAAACATTTAAACTTTAGCCAGATGTAGTGGTGTATGCCTATAGTCCTAGCTACTTGGGAGGCAGAGGCAGGAGGATTGCTTGAACCCAGGAGTTCGAGGTTACAGTGAGCTATGATCGCACCACTGCACTCTGGCCTGGGTGACAGAGCAAGACCCTGCCTCAAATAAATAAATTAATTTAATTTAATGAATATGATTAGTATGTTAAAAACTAGATGAAATGGGCAAACTCTTGGAAAGAACAGATAATAGATTATCATAATAGCTCTATATCTACTAAAGAAATTAAAGACTCCTCCAAAGAAAACTCTAGACGAAAATGGCTTCACAGAATGAAATCAACCAAAAATTTAGGAAAGAATTAATATAAATTTTAGATCACCTCTTTAAGAAAGTCGACAAGGCTTGACACTTGACAACTCATTTTATTAGGCCAGCATAAACCTATCACCAATACCAGAAAAACACTGCAAAAAAACACACAAAGATATACTTTATAAATATAGATGTAAAAAAAAATAAATATTCAAATCTAAACACAGTTTTTAAAATTACTAGCAGTCCAATCCAGCAACATACAAAAAGGATAATACAACACAATTCAGTTAGCTTATCCTAGGAAAGCAAAGTTGGTTCAACATTAAAACTTCAATTAATTTAATTCATCATATTAACATACTAAGAAAGCAAAAGTAATATATGACTATCTTGATTGATGCAGAAAAAAACATTTGACAAAATTCAACATCCATTCACACAATTCCCAACTTGAAACATAAGGGAATTCTTCAGTCTTAAAAAGAACATGTGTAAAATACTACAGAATACATACAACGGTGAAAGACTGAATATTTTCTCCCTAAGATCATAAAAAAGACAAGTTGATCCACCCTCACCACTCCTAATCAACACTGGAGTAAATTTGCACATTCATGCATGTGGGAACACACATACATACACACACACACATACACGCCACACAGGTTGGAAAGAAGGAAGTACAACTCTCTCTCTCTTCACAGACTACATGATTGTTTACATAGAGAATCCCAGGAAATCCACAATAATGCTACTATAGCAAATTTGTTTATAATATCAAAAAGCTGGAAATGGTTAAATGTCCATTAATTGGTGAATGAATAAACAAATTGTGGTGCATAAATGCAAAAGAATATTCCTTATCAACATCAAGTAAAAATAATTGATACATGCAACATGGATAAGCCTCAAAATCATTATGGCCAGGAAAGAAGTCAGACATGAAAAGCTGCATATTGTAAAATTCTTTTTATATGACATTCTAAAATTTTTACAAAAAGCAAAACAAGTTTAGAAAATGGATCAATGCTTGCCAGCAGCTGGGGCTAGAAAGAAGAGATTGACTGCAAAGAAGCATGAGTGAACTTTTTGGGGTAATGGATATATGCTATATCTTGATTGTGGTGGTGGTTATGGTAACTGTATAAATGTCAAAATTCATTGTTTACTCTAAAATGTATGTTTTAGGGTCTTTAAATTGTACCTTAATAAATATAGCTTTTCAATGAAAGATGACTAGGACAGTCTCTGTATCATGGAGTTTGCAATTTAGTGTTGGAGACAGATAAATGAACTAGCTATAATATAATGTGTTAAAGGTAGCATTTCAACAAATATTTCATTCAACATGTATTTGTGGAGGTCATACTAAGTGCTAACCACCGTTTTAGTCCTTAAGATACATCAGCAAAAAAACCAAAATTTTTAAATGAAGTTTACATTGTATTGAGGGCACATGCATAATAAGTTCAAAAAAATGAAGAAATTATAATATATTAAGTAATAAGTGCTATCAAAAAAGGAAAATTAGTACAGGGTAAGGGAGATAGGAATATGAAGGTGGAGGAGGTAAAGGTCTTGTTGCGATGTAAAATCAGGTGGTAAGGGTAAATTGCATTGAGAAAGTGATATTGGAGCAAAGAAATGTGAGCCATGTAAACCATGGGAAAGCATGTTCGAGGCAGAGGTAAAATCCCATGAACTGGCCAATGAATTTGGTGAGAGAATATGTGATGTGTTCCAGGAATAGCGAGTATGTCTGGAACAGAGTGAGCAAGGCAGAGAATAGTAGAAAATGAGGTTAGAAAGGTCATAGGAAGGTGAATTGTGTGGGACCTTTATACACCGTTGTAAGTGATATAGTTTGGCTGTGCCCCACCCAAATCTCATCTTGAATTGTAGTTCCCATAATCTCCATGTGTCATGGGAGGAACCAGGTGGAGATAATTTTGAATCATGGGAGCTGTTTCCACCATCCCGTTCTCATGTAGTGACTTAGTTCTCATGAGATCTGATGGTTTTATAAGGGGCTTCCCCCTTCACTCATTCTCCCCTTCCTGCTGCCCTGTGAAGAGGTGACTTCCTCAATGATTGTAAGTTTCCTGAGGCCTCACCAGCCTCAGGAACTGTGAGTCAGTTAAACCTATTTTTTTGATATAAATTACCCAATCTCAGCAATGTCCTTATAGCAACCTGAGAATAGACTAATACAGTAAGGATTGGGGTTTTTATCCTGTCAAATGGGAGACGTTGAAATCAACCTGAATGCCTATCAATGACAGATTAGATAAAGTGTGGTACATATACACCATAGAATACTTTGCAGCCATAAAAAAGAATGAGATCACGTCTTTTGTGGGAACATGGATGGAGCTGGAAGCTATTATCCTTAGCAAACTAATGCAGGAACAGAAAACCAAATACCACATGTTCTCACTTGTAAGTGGGAGCTAAATGATGACAACTCATGGACACAAAGAAGGGAACAACAGACACTAGGGACTACTTGAGGGTGGAAGGTGGGAGGAGGGACAGGAGCAGAAAAAGTAACTATTGGGTACTTGGTTTAGTACCTGAGTAATAAAATAATCTGTACAACAAACCCCCATGACACGAGTTTACCTACATAACAAACTTGCACTGTACCCCCAAATCTAAAATAAAAGTTAAAAAAAAGAAAATTTGTTCTATTTTGTAAATTTCTATATTTAATAATTTTATAATATTAAGTTACAAAATAAAATATAATTCCAACTGTACAGCAATACAAACAATGCAAAATTACAAAATCGTTAACAAATAACTTCTGTCCATTGCAGGATCTTGAGAGGAATATATCATAATCTGGCTTTCATTTTAAAAGGATCACTCTGGTCCTCATGTTGAGAACGGAAGGTTGGGACAAGGGTAGAAACCACTTAGGAAACTATTATAGTAATCCTGGGGAAAAGATAATGATGACTTAAAGATGGTGATAAAGGATATAGAGAGAAACGTTCCAATTCTGAATGTATTTCAGATGTTGAGCCAACAAGATTTCTTGATGGATTGAATATAGATATAAAGCAGAGGCAAGAATGAATGATTTTGGACCTGATCAATGACAATTATGAAGTTGTAAATAACTAATGGAAAACCTTGTTACAGAAGTTGGGAGTAATGCAGGGGTTTGGTCTGAGATATTTGGGGGTAAAATATGTACTAAACATTGAAGTGAAAGTGTAGAGTATATAGATATATGCCTCTGGGGTTTGGGAGAGAGGTATAGGGTGGAGATATACATTTAAGAGTTGATGGCTATATATTATTTAAAAATTTATGAATGGATAAAACCACTAAGGGAATAAATATAAAAAGAAAAGAGTATCAATCACTGAGCCTTGAGTTTCTGAAGTTAAGGAGACTGAGCAGATGAACCTGAGAGGAAAAGGAAAGGAAGAAAATCAGAAGAGTGTGGTGAAGGAAGTATATCAAGAATTATGTCAAATTCTGCGGATGGAATAGTAACTAAGGATAGTCCACTGGGTTCAGTAAGATGGTAACATGAATGAGCTTTAAAAAGTGTAATTTCAAAGGAGTGGAGGGGCAAACATCTAAATGGAGTAGGTTAAAAGAGAATTAAGGAACACAATTAAAGACAAGGAGTATAAATGACTCTTCCAAGGAATTCAATAATAAAAGTGAGCAAAGAAATAGTATGGTAGCTGGTAGGGAAAGTAGGGTCAATAGGTTTTCTTATTGTTTGTTTTACTTTTTATTATCAAGAATTTTATATATACACGTAAGTACAGAGAATAGTATAGTACTCATCACCAAGCTTTGATCATTAACAATATTTTGCTAATCTAATTTAATCTATATCCCACCTCACTCTTAAAGCGTATCTTATGTTTCATATTATTTCACCTAAAAATACTTTAGAATGTACTTTCAACTGATGAAAGCATTTTGGCATAACCACAATACCACTGTCACAGTAAATAAAATTTATGACAAGTCCTTAATATCGTCTAGGACCTAGTAAGTTTTGTTTTGCTTTGTTTTTTGAGATAGGGGAAACAATAGAATGAATTTATGATAATTACAATAATCTAGTAGGAAAAAATTGACTGATATAAAAGAGACAAAAAATATGGTTGGAACCATGTCCTTGAGTAGGCAACACAGACATGTGATCTAGTGCACAAGTACAGGAATAGCTTTAGACAAGAGTATGGACAGTTTATGATAATAGATGAGAAAGCATTGTATCTGGTGTGGTTACAGGTGCTAGCTCGGCACTTTGGCAAATAGGGTAGTGGGATAATGCGTAATATGTCTTCCATCTGCTTTTATTTTTAGTGAATAAGATGCAAGGTCACTAGGTAAAATAGAGGATAGGCTTGGAGATGCTGGGAATTTGCATAGAGAAAATAAGATGTCAAATAATAATCCAAGATATTTAGAGAGTAAATAGCTAGGGGCATCCACTACGCTTTTATGAGCTTACTTGAAAGTTGTGGTCATATATTTAAGGTGAGAGTAATCAATATGGTTGAGAATTTTTCTCTAGCTAGAATCAGTTCCAGAATGGTGGAGCTACCCACAGAATATTATACATTTATGTGGGTCTGGCTAGCCCCCATGACCAGGGGAAATGTATTTTGAATGATGCAGTAACCAATATGAGCCTAAAATAATAAATAAAGATGAGTCAGAAAAAGAAATGTGGTGAATGGCAGGGTGAGAATACAAAAAGGGCACTGAAAACACACAAGGCAAAGAAGTGAGGGAAAAATGTTTGAGTTTAAGAAAATACATCAGTTTGATTTTGCTGAAATTTAAAATGTAAAGAATGGAGTAGTAACACATCAAGCTAGAAAAGGATGTAGACCACGCAGAGCTTTATAACAGACCTGGGTTTTATCCAGCAGACAATGAAAGGTTAACAAATGGTTTTAAAAAGGGAAGTGTGAAGATTCTGTTGTATAGTTTGAATAAAAATAAATAAAATAAGACGTGAGAATTTGGGAAAGACGCACACAAAGTCAGGAACCACCATGAAGTGAGGCATTTGGAGCAGGAATCTCCCAGTCAAGAAGCAACAAGTTTCTGAACCAGAGCAGGGGAAAGGAAAAAGGCAGGAAATGAAAGAAGGAAATCAATTAAACAAATATTTAGATGTGGAATTAGCAGGATTTAATAATTATTTCAGGGATCTCCAAAATAGAGTAGAATGGCTATATAGTAGTTATAGGAAATAAATATTAGAAATTCTTTTATCTTAAAAAAATAGAGTTTTCTTATATTTAATACATCAATTGATAATGCATGTAAATAATAACTAAATTAACTCATTTTGAAGTGCCCGATTAACATTTTTTACTATTAGGGTGCAAGATCACAATAGTTTGGAGACCACTGTTTAGATGTGGATAGAGTGTAGGAAGAAAAGGGAATAGAGAAGACTGGTTTCTACTCAAGTGACAGGTATATATTTTTGCTACCAAATAAGACAGAAAATAACAGATTAGAAGCCAGTTTTAGGGAAGAGTGAGAATAGATTTAATTTTGGATGTATATTTAGGTATCTGAGGACATCTTGGTAGAGCTTTCCAGCTGACAATTGAATAAATTGGTTTGAAACTCAGGAATTAAACACACAGATTTGGAAACTAATAAGGTACAATGCTGGTTAAAACTCTGGAAGTGGGTAAGTGGAAGAACACTAGGTGGCAGGTCCAGGCGGAGGTGAAAGGGATAACGATATTTGCTGACAGGAATGGTAGTGTCAGTGTTGATAGGGTTGAGGTGTATGGAAAAGATAGTCACGAGAAATTTAAAAAGAAATACAGATGAGCAGAACCAGGAAAGCTGAATACAGAAAACAAAGTGCAGAATATTTTAAGAAGTAGCATGTATCAATAGTGTCAATGTAGGAAAGGTACAATGAAAATAAAGAAGGGAAGAATAAATTTTGCCAGCTGGAACATTTGTATCCTTCATGTAAGCAATATTTTAGAAAAAGTAATTGGTAGCAGAAAGATAGGTGCATGGAGGAGTAAATAGAAATAAAGAAGGAGAGGCAGTGAATATAAACTACCTTTTGAGAACTCTGGATAAGTAGGAGGAAAAGATATTTATTTTGCTCATATCCACTTCAATTCTTCTTTGTCTCCATGTCTATTATAATAATTGCTGCCCTCGGCCGGGCGCGGTGGCTCACGCTTGTAATCCCAGCACTTTGGGAGGCCGAGGCGGGTGGATCACGAGGTCAGGAGATCGAGACCACGGTGAAACCCCGTCTCTACTAAAAAATACAAAAAATTAGCCGGGCGCGGTGGCGGGCGCCTGTAGTCCCAGCTACTCGGAGGCTGAGGCAGGAGAATGGCGTGAACCCGGGAGGCGGAGCTTGCAGTGAGCCGAGATTGCGCCACTGCACTCCAGCCTGGGCAACAGAGCGAGACTCCGTCTCAAAAAAAAAAAAAAAAAAAAAAAAAAAAAAAAAAAAAAAAAAAAATTGCTGCCCTCTAGGGATGAAAGAGACAAAGAAAAAAAAAAGAACAGACAATATTAGCAGTAACAATAACAATTGCAATGATAATATTTAATATTTAATTACCACAGCAACCCACTTATGTAGGCCCTTAATTTTTATTCAATTTTTGTAGGTGAACTAAGACCAAAAGTGACAAGTGATTAGATCAAAGTATCACAGCTTGTAATGTAGAAATGATTGCTATGCACCTTGAGATCAAACTTTGTATAACCCAGAGTCAGTCTGGTTCATTCTGCCTTACAGGAATAAGACTGGCCTGAAGGCCCAGGAATTTTCCTCTTCTAGAACCACCTCTGGCTATCCTTTTCTATATATATATACTGAATTTTTAGTCTTCATTCTGTGTTATGAAGTTGTTCCTTTCTGTCTGCTCTGTACTAGGACTTCAATCCCTCTTCTTCAGCTTTCACCAGAAAGAAATCCCATTCCATGTGTGTTGAAAGGCCACACTTCACAGAGAGTTTGGCTAGGTGGAGAGCAGGAAGTAACATCACAGCAAAGAAAACAACTTCATACTTGATATCTTTGCTTTTTTTAAGTCTTTTAGACAATTCTGGCCATTCTGGTTCTGGGTTCTTTCCATGTTATTTGACTCCATCTCTCTCTTTCCCCTCTCATTGCTACTTTCAAGGTTCAAAATGCTGGCTTATCATCCTTTATATATATATACATACAGAGAGAGAGAGAGAGACAGAGAGAGAGAGAGTAATGTCACTCTAGTGTTTTTGTTAAATCTTCTTCAATTCCTGGTGTTTTTCTTTCCAACTCCAAGTGACCTAAAAGTTGCATATCTTTATTTTCCTAAGTAAGGACTCTTCCTTCCCTAAAAGGAATTTTATTTTCAGTGAATAAAAATATGCCTTTCTCATTCAGTCATACATGTAAAAGCTTTGGTCACGCATTTTTTGATCTATAATCACAATTGATTAAAACAGCTGTTTTTGCTGACTATAGTTGGAAAACTGCCAAAATTCATGGTTAACAATTTAATTATTTCTCTAATTGAATATATGTTTAGTGACTTTTGCAATTTATCATTTACTACAAATATGAACTTTGCAAGAACCCACAGATCTAGAATTTAAATAAAGATACACTTAATATAACCCCCCTGCAGATCTAATTAAACTAAAGAGCTTCTGCACAGCAAAAGAAACTACCATCAGAGTGAACAGGCAACCTACAGAATGGGAGAAAATTTTTGCAATCTAGCCATCTGACAAAGGGCTAATATCCAGAATCTACAAAGAAAGTAAACAAATTTACAAGAAAAAAATCAAACAACCCCATCAAAAAGTGGGCAAAGGATATGAACAGACACTTCCCAAAAGAAGACATTTATGCAGCCAACAGACACATGAAAAAATGCTCATCATCACTGGCCATCAGAGAAATGCAAATCAAAACCACAATGAGATACCATCTCACACCAGTTAGAATGGCAATCATTAAAAAGTCAAGAAACAACAGGTGCTGGAGAGGATGTGGAGAAATAGGAACACTTGTATACTGTTGATGGGACTGTAAACTAGTTCAACCATTGTGGAAGACAGTATGGCAATTTCTCAAGGATCTAGAACTAGAAATACCATTTGACCCAGCCATCCCATTACTGGGTATATACTCAAAGGATTATAAATCATGCTGCTACAAAGACACATGCACACGTATGTTTATTGTGGCACTATTCACAACGGCAAAGACTTGGAACCAACCCAAATGTCCATCAATGATAGACTGGATTAAGAAAATGTGGCACATATACACCATGGAATACTATGCAGCCATCAAAAAGGATGAGTTCATGTCCTTTGTAGGGACATGGATGAAGCTGGAAACCATCATTCTCAGCAAACTATCGCAAGGACAGAAAACCAAACACCGCATGTTCTCACTCATAGGCAGGAATTGAACCATGAGAACACTTGGGCACAGGAAGGGGAATATCACACACCGGGGCCTGTCGTGGGGTGGGGGAAGGGATAGCATTAGGATATATACCTAATGTAAATGACCAGTTAATTGGTGCAGCACACCAACATGGCACATGTGTACATATGTAACAAACCTGCATGTTGTGCACATGTACCCTAGAACTTAAAGTATAATAATAAAAAAAAATATAAGCCCCCTACAGGAAAACAATAATTAAAACAATACTAAAAGAAAAAGGTACTCCTTAAGCAAATAATGCTATTCTTTGCACATAAAGAATAGGCATAAGAAAAATGACAATTTACTTTCAAGACTGAATTCAGTTGAAACCCACATGAATGCTCAGCTGATTTATTTACTACTGAACCCCCAGTGCCCGGAAGAGTGCCTGGCTCATACTAGCCACTACATAAATATCTGTTGGATGGACAAGGCTGAGTTCTAACTTAAAAACTAAATGTTTGAATGTGAGCTTATTTTGACCCAATTCACATACTTCTTCAATAATTTTAAGTTAGGTTCAGATGGCTAGGGAAATTAAGAAAACTATTTAACAGTTTTAATAAATGAGTCTAAAGTAACATCTACCAAGTCACTATATTTAATTTGGATAGTGTAACCATTGGAACATGTCAAAGGAGATAAAAGGAATTAAATATGAGATTGAACTCCAAAGAGAAAAAACTGTTAATATTTACTGCATTATGCTGTATATTTACATTTCATCAATTAAATTAATATAATCCTTGCAAGGTAAGTGGCTGTGATAAGCAAAATAAGGCAATCTCCCCACAACCACCAAAAGATATCCATATCCTGATCTCCTGAACTTGTGAATATATTGCCCTACATCGCAAAAAAGTATTTTGAAGCTGTAATTAAGTTAAGAATCTCGAGATGAGGGGGTGGGTCTAATTTAATCACATGAATACTTAAAAGTGGATAAACTTTCCTGGCTGTAGTTTGTCAGGGAAAGATGCAGTGTTGCTGAATTTGGAGCGGAAGGAATGCATCCAGCATCTAAGAATGCATGTAATCTTTATAAGCTGAAAAAGGCAAGGAAACAGATTTTCCCTAGTGCTTCCAGAAAGAAATGCAGCCCTGCTGACACATTGATTTTCACACAAGACCCATATCAAATTTATCAAATTTGATAATAAATTATCCTATAGTTCTGGATGTCAGAACTCTGAAATAGATTTCACTGGGCTAAAATCAAGATGTCAGTACTGGTCAGCAATTTCATCACTCCAATCTCTGCTTCCTTCATTACATCTCTTTCTTTCTGGACATGTTGGCCTCCCTCTGATAAAGTCTCACATAGGCCAGGCACCGTGGCTCATTCCAGTAATCTCAGTATTTTGGGAGGCCAAGGTGGAAGGATTGCTTGAGCCCAGGAGCTTGAGACCAGCCTGGGCAACATAGTGAGACTCCATATCTGCAAAAATAATTTTTAAAAATTAGTTAGGCATAGTGGCATGCAGCTGTAGTCCCAGCTATCCAGAAGGCTGAGGTGGGAGGATCACTTGAGCCCAGGAGTCTGAGACTACAGAGAGCCATGTTTTCACCACTGCACTCCAGCTTGGACAGTGACAGGGAAAGACCGTGTCTCTGGGTTGGGGGGCAGGGAATCATGATTGCATTGGGTCTACCCAAATAATCCAGAATAATCTTTCCATTTTAAAATCCTTAGCTTTATCACATTTTTAAAATCCCTTTTACCATATAAAGTAACATATTCACAGGTTCTGGCAATAAGTTTGTGGACATATTTGGAGAGCCATTATTCTGTATACCACACCTACAGAACTGTAAAAGAATAAATTTGCATTGTAAATCCACTAAATTTGTGGTAATTTATTATAGTAGCAATTATAAACTACTACAGTTGCATTATCCTTCATATGCTTTCAAAGAAACAAAGTTTCATAGAAATTAAACATCTTACCCTAGTCACACAACTAAAGAAGGCTGAATTTTCTGAGAATCATCTTTGTCCTAAATACCATACTAACTTGGACATTAGTAGCAGTACAAAAATTAGAATACACTACTAAACATTTCATTCATGTATTGATTCAACAAACAATTATAGAGTGTCCACTATACACCTGGACATGTTCTGGATAATGAGTTGTCTTGGTTATTAAGCATCTCTCTTCCTAACTTTCCTGTTAATAATCCCCGATTGATAAAGTCCAATTTCTGTATAAAATAAATTTATTTTAATATTGTTTTCTTTACATACTACAATATACTCTGATATTTTATGAAACCTTTCAGAAGAAGTTTTACTGAAAATTATATTTAGAAGTTGGAAAGTAAATTGGCAAGTTTAAGATAAAGAAGGCCACTCCTGAACTACTCAAGTAGCTTCCTAAGAGCATGTGTACTCACCTTCACCAATCCACTACTGTCTTAGTGTATTAGTCAGTTTTCACACTGCTGAAAAGATACTACCTGAGACTGAGTAATTTAGAAAGGAAAGAGGTTTAATTGACTTACAGTTCCACATGGCTGGGAAAGCCTTAGGAAACACAATCATGGCAGAAGGGGAAGGAGAAGCAAGCACCTTCTTTACAAGGCATCAGGAGAAAGAGAGAGTAGGGAAGCTGCCACCTTTATTTCTTTTAATTTTTATGTATTTTTTTTTTTTGAGACAGAGTCTCACTTTGTCACCCAGGCTGGAGTGCAGTGGCGCAGTCTTGGCTCACTGCAGCCTCAACCACCTGGCTTCAAGTAATCTTCCCACCTCAGCCTCCCAAGTAGCTGGGACCACAGGTACACACCACCATGCTCGGCTAACTTTTTGTATTTTTGGTAGAGACAGAGTCTTGCCATGTTGCCCAGGGTGGTCTCAAACTCCTGAGCTCCAGCAATCCACCTGTCTTGGCCTCCCAAAGTGGTGGGATTACAGGTGTGAGCCACCACGCCCAGCAGGAACTGCCACCTTTAAACCAATCAGATCTTGTGAAACCTTCCTCACTATCACAAGAACAGCATGGGGAAACTGCCCCCATGATCAAATCACCTCCCACCAGATGCCTCCTTCGACACATGGCGATTACAATTCAAGATGAGATTTGGGGGGGTGGGAAACAGAGCCAAACCATATTACTTAGTTTGAGTACTCAGAGAACAGACTCTGTGACAGAAATTGACATGTAGTAGTTTTCTTAAAGGTTGCTCCTAGGAACAAGATTTGTAAGGAAGTGAAGGAAGCAGAATTAGGCAGAAATGGAAACTGAACTGTTACAGACAACAGGGGACTGAGAAAATCACACAGGAAGTCCAAGAGCTGAGATTACCCCTCATATGTGCCTGGAATTGAGGCAAAAGGGCTGAGTCCCTGAAATCCCATATTGACTAGTCATTGGATAGCAGGGTTTTTCCCAAAGAAAGGGCATGACCTTTTTAAGACAGGTCCCTTTGGATAAAAACAATCGGTAGAGAGGTATTCAACTCTAAGCTAAGAGCAGCCAATACTCCTGGCAGCCAAAGTGACCATACAGCACATACAGCAGCCACACCTTCAATTTTAATATGACTCATACTGTGTCTCCTGGTAGACCCATCCCCACTCTGTGGAACAAGAATTCTAGTTGCTCAGAACCTAAAATTTGGGGACAGGAAGCACAAATTATCCCAGTAGACCACTGGGAATGATAAGCGAGGCCACTCCTGCCTCATACTCTGTCAGTTCACAAGTACTGATGTTGGCTGAGGCTTAGTCTCAGGAAATGCAAAAAACCTGAGACTGGTATGTCAATTCCATCCTGGACCTGCTCTGAGCCCTAGTGAAAACTAAAATCTTTCAGTCACTTGTAAATGGGTCTGAGCACTGTTACTAAGTAATGAGAATTATAAGATGAAACAATTTGTACTATATATTTGAGGGGATGCCCCACCAGTTTGCAGACCATTCTGTAGGTGATGAAATAGACAAATTAGGTTTTGTAGGATTTAAATCACACCACTAGGCATGTCGTGTTCTAGTAAACATTTCCACAGCTTTCTGTGGGTCAGCACACACATACACAGAAACACACACACATACTCATGCACAAACATACACATACACATGCCTCTCTGACATTGCCACTCATTTATCTTGCTTCAAATGGTTTAAATACTATAAGCTGGCTTTGATTATTCCAAAATCCTAACATTTCCATTGCAATTAGGGACTCTAGTTCTGTAACACCAATTCTATCATCAGCCATAACCCACAGAGGACGGCCACCACTGAGCTTCTCAGTGAAGCTGGTTCCCTTCACGAGAACATTACTTACTGCTGTGGAAAATGGAGTATCCTCTGTGCTTACCTAATACATCCCTCCAGCATGTTCTCCGAGTCTCTTGGTTTCTTCCTGCATTGTCTGCTATAGCAACTCTAGCATTTCTGCTTCGTTAAATGTGTGCCATTGCTTTCTCCAAACTTCTAAGAACCAACTTAGTTGCATTTTAATAGCATTTCTTGGGGTCTCTGATGCAGTGTTAAATCCTGTATCAGAAGAAAGCATTTCCATATCAATAAACTATCTTATCCAAATAAGTTATGTTCTCCCTCAATTCAGTTATCCCCAGAATCCAGCCCCACACATATTCTCCAGGCTTTTCCTGAAACATGTTAACTAGGTCCTTTCTTTTCTATAGAAAGTCCAGCATTATCCCAGTTGGGTTATGTTAATACGAGAGGAGAGATGGAGGTCAGCATGTGTTGTCTATATCATCTTCCAGAAGATGGTAGAACATTTGTCTTCAACAAGGAAAAGTCGGCCATATCTGCACGCTGAGATTTCAGAGGAATGTGAGGATTCAGGTTTTCAAGTGTTTTGACTCAAATGTCCCCACTCCAAATCTCAGGATTCTGTACCTTCTCAATGAGAGTTTTGACCCTGACACAATAGACTTATAAGGCAAGGAGTAAATATTCTCTGGATCTCTGCTGCCCTCATAAATAAATTTTAGGCCTAATTGTCAGCATGCTGTGTGCTGCGTTTACAGAATATGAAACTATTCTAAATTTATCTTTACTCAACTTGACCAATAAACATGGAAATCACTACGACACTCAACATCTATACATCTACACCCCTGAAATTTTGAACTACTGATATTCCCTTTTCTGATTCAACTTCCTCCTCCTACAGCTGGATTTACTGATCCTGTTTTACAACCTCAACATAATTTATCATTAAATTATCCCTTCCTCGTCTCATTTCCTTCCCAATCCAGTCTAAACCCTACTTCAACTCCTTTCTTACCAGCTTTCACAAATCTCCTGGCCATCCAAACTTTTACCATAACAAGTTCTCCTATCCTCAACTCTGAAGAACAAAAATACCTGTTTTTCTATTTCTTTCTGCTGGACTATTGCAAACTACTGGAGAAAAATCACGTAACAGTAAAGATCACCTACAATAAAATTTATGATTTTCAACTTTAGTAGTCTTCAATGTTTTCCACCCATTATTTTACTTATCATTATTGCATAATTCTCTTTGTCAATAGAACCAAGTTTTTTCAAACCAAATCTGGTAAGATTAAGCATTTGTTCCCAATTGATAATCTAACTCCCTTCTTTGAAAAAAAAAAAAAAAACTTGAGTCCATCTGATATTTTCTCCTTCATTTTACCTCCTACATGTAAACTATAACATCATCAGTACTATCTTCCTCAGTAAGAAAAGGTGATGCTTATGTACTTTTGTGCACCAATACCTTCATCTATGATTTCTGTTTAGGAGCTTTCTAACAACAACAATAATAATAGCTGTTGTGTATCTAACGTTTACCACATGCCACTGGACTAAGCACTTTAAAGTACTGTAACACCTAATCTTCACGACAACCCTAAATTATCCCTCTTAAGTAAGTGACAAAACTGAAGTTTGTCCAGGTCCACAGAACTAATAAAATATATTTTTATAAATATCTATTATAAATTCAACTTTCAAACTCTAGTGGTCTGGTACCAGATCACACATGATTAGCACTGACTGATAATGTCTCCTCTATTGCTTATCCCCAATCTATTCCTAACCTCTTACTCCTTCTATTCCATCTCTAAAGATGCTCAAGTATTTTATCTAAAAACTACCTGTCCTTGGTTTTAATTTCCCTTCAAGTCACCACTCCAACTTTCCCCACTCCTTTATCATCAAGCTTCTAGAAAAATAAGATAATATACACTTTTTGCCTCCACATTCTCATCTCCAGTTCATTCATCAACACGCTAGAGTCTGCTTTAATTTCTCACTGGTTTAGTAAAATTGTCGATGATCACTTTCTTAAAAACAAGTAGCCTTTTGTCAACTCCATGTTTCTAAACCTCTCTGCAGTATTTGGTTATCCTCTCATTCTAGATCTCTTTCTTTTGACTCATGATATCATGAGTCTTTGGCTTTCCTCTTACTTCTTATGTTCACTACCTCTCAGTCTTATATGTTGCTCTACATATTTTACTAAATATTGGCCTCCTTGCCCTTCTCTCCCATTATGCCTCTCCCTGATGCACCCCAGTAAAACATTTAAAGAGCTGATCACTGCCCTGAAAAAGCTTATTAACCAGTTCACTGAATAGTATATGTAATACTCCAAACACATTTACAGAACCTGGGTGAACAGGCATAAATCACTATGCAAAGTATTATGGTATATTAAGTATTTGAGGAAGCACAGGATAAAAGATTCAATTGTTAGGATAATTCATAAAGGTATACTTAGTTGTTGAAGAAACTATGAAAAATATATTCTCTCTCATCTACTTAACTTGGAAAAGATGGTAATTTATGTTCCCCCATTCTCAAAGAGAGCCAAAGAAAATAATTCGGCAAGATGCTTTAGTTGTCAATCCTGTGTGTTTAATGACCCTTCAGTTATTTTAATTTAGTCATCTATGAAATCATGAATGTCTCGTTAAGTTCAAATTCCGTCTTTACCATCACTTTGAACATATCCACATCACAACTAATTGAATTATACTTGCTCAGCTTTCATCAAACACTAAAATGGATAGATTTGAAGATAGCTAAATATTCTTTTAATGAATGGCACATTAATGTGCTCAAAGCCATTCTACGGATGCCACATGCTTCTTTTTCTTCTCACGCCCCACCACATAGTGTCATAGTCATCCAGAGTTGATGTCACATTGAGTTAATTCAAATCCCTTTGTGGCTTCTTGTTAGCAATTCAACCTTTGGTTTATTACTTGAACTCAGTCTTCATTTCCTCATACATATGGTGGGAAAAATTATACACACATAGGAATCAGAACATTGCTGTGAGAATCAATGAGGCAATTTATGTGAAATCTTGACCCAAAGAGGTTGCTCACAAAATGTTGATTCTCTCATTTCCTTCCATCTCCACTGCGAATTGAGAATATTTTTTTGCCTATTCCTCCCATACATTGTGTAGAAAATAGAAGGGATAGAGCAAAGAAAGCATTAGTTTTGAAAAAAGAAATTTTAAATTAGGTTGTTTCCAATTTGTTGGCATTATGAATGTGCAGCAATATGCCCTGCACCTCTCTCTAGCATATTGTGTTTGACATTCCCAAGGAAACTTAAATACGTATATCTTCTATTGAAGTCATTGTGTGTTATCACTGTAAGAGTTATGATAGAAATAATTACAAAGATATTGCCAATCTATCACTGTGATGGCTCTGCACACTTTCCTGCTGCTTATTATCTCTTTTCTATTCTATTTAAAGAAATATTACTTGGTTTTTTTTACCATAGAGAAGATAGTGATACTTAAAAATCTGAGTGGAAAAATAGGCAAGGAAAATTATGCATATGTCAATTCAGCAAACATTAAAATATGGAAGAAAATATAAGCATTATGGGAGTCCACATAAAATACGGAAAACACCTTTGCAGATAAAATAGTTAAGTTACCAATATATCCTGAAACCCAGTAACAATAAGATGATGTTATGGAAAGGGATTAAAATTAAGAGATACCAAAAAGCTCTAAGATAGGCCAGGGTTAATATAATGACAGAATATAGTGCTTCTTGGGGGGAAAATGAATGTATTTTCTTTTATTGTCCACTGAAAATGGCCATATAGGACATGCTGCAGAAACAGAGATGTCTTTTTCTAGAAGACAAAGAAATGGATTTGAAGGAGATCAATATTGCTTGAAGAGCAGAGAAAACATGTAACTTATAATACCAATTCCAATTGGGATTCATTCCAAAGCTGAAGGAAGTGGCAAATGTTAAGAAAAATCTCTATCAGCTATATGTCATGTTTTCCTATAAATTGGGGTGGGACCTACAAGCTACAGAAGAATGAATGTAGCTCTATATAGAAAAGAACCATTAAAAACCATAATGAAGGTATTTTATTTTCAGAGAGCAGTAGTCTTTTAGAATGTGCTAGAATTTTTTTCCTCTGACCCATTTTATCTCGCAGGTTTCAGTTTTTGGCTCTAAACAGTATATCTCCTCAGCAATTTCTAAATTTTTAAAGCTAAGATTGCTTTGCATTAAGATGCTTTGGCAAAGCCCATAATGAGAATTTTAAATCTGAGCAAAATTTCTTGAAGTTCTAAATGATGCCATCAAAGAGAACATTCACCATATGGAACCAGTGATTGATCTAAAGACTGGAGTCTTGTTTTTAATCTCTTGTTTTCCAGCAAAGAGAAATGTTGTAGAATCTTCTCTCTTCATAAAGACTTAAACTAAAATAGGTAGTTAAAATGGAAGGAATATACCTCATGTATATTTACAGAATGGAAAATAGTACATTGTTAGCCATATCCCAATAAAGAGGCAAGGCTCTCTAAAGAGAATGTGAATTCCTCCTAATTGGAGTTCCTGTTCTGTTACGACTCCTACGTTCACTGCTGGATAGAGGGCAGTCCCAACAAATGCCATGTCCCTAAATGATGGCCTGTGTCTGAGCCTAAGATTGTTCACTAATGTTTATGATTTCCTCTGATTCTTGGAGACACTGGTAAATGTATTTCGCACCTCTCTTCCATCTTAGCAAGGCTTCTTCTTTACTCTCTCCCTTTCCCTATATACCAGCTGAGTAGAAAGGATGCTGAAAATAGAGAAGAAGGCAGAGGCATAACTAAAAAGAGCCTACATGTCTGATTTATCTCAGGGACATTAGGATTTTGTGTGAGCAATAAATTTGCATTGTGTTAAGCCACTACAGTGTTGGGTTTATTACTGTAGTTAGCCTGACACTGTAACACCATGTCTCATTCAGGATCTTGCACATACAGAGTCAATTCAGCAAAGAGGAAATTGTGGAATGCAGACAGTGGTTATTTCAGATAACTTCATGAATAAAGTCTGTGTCTGATGTGGGTTTAAAGTTTTTACATGCTCCTAGTGAAAGCACTGACCAACCCTGTCATTAGTGTCTGTGATGATTAAGTTTATGTGTCAACTTGGCTAGGTCATGATACCAAGATATATGGTCAAACACATTTGGATGTTGCTGTGAAAGCATTTTTCAGATGAGATTAACATTTAAATCATAGACTTTGAGTAAAGTGGACTAACCTCCATAATGTAGATGGGCCTCATCTCATCAGTTAAAGGCCTTAAGCAAATGACTGACCTATCCCGAAGAAGAGAAAATTCTGACAGAAGACTGCTCTTGGATTTGAGCTGCAGCATCAACTCATCCTTGGGTTCCCAGGATGTCTAAAGACTAGGAATTTTTAAAAAATCTTTCTCTCTCTCTCTGCGTGTGTGTGTGTGTGTGTGTGCACGCACGTGCGCATCTATTGCTTTTGTTCATCTGGAGAACCCTTACTTCTAAAGTGTCTATTTTAAAATAAAGAGGTAGACCATAAAAGAGATCCAGTATGAAAACAATAACCATTGTCAATTAGCCAATGTCAAGTAAAATGGCATCCTAGGTTGATTCTGGATTTAGTACACTTGACATGGAAATATGCTTAGGTATTCTTCATGAGTCCTGCTACTGCTTTTGTATCCTAAATATCTCTTATCTTTTCAATTGTAACTATAAACAACGAGTGAAACAAAAAAGACTTTCCATAGAAGGTTCCATTGGAAAAACATATGCACATGAGCTAACAGTAATTAACCAATTTGAAAATTACTTATAGGACATATTCCCTTATTGGGCCTGTGTTAGACATGGAGGTAAGAAAACTGATGGAAACCTGGGTCCTTCCTATGACAAATCATATTTTCCAAAAATAGCAGCAATAATGCCACCAAACCAATATGTTCTTCTTACTATATGACTTTGATATTTCTCCAATCCAAAGGTAGAGTTGATGCCTCCTGAACCTCTGTGGGGTTTTGCCTCAAGAAATATAGTATGTTAGAAGTGATTCAATCTCAAAACAAGGCCATAATAATGCCATGTTCTTCTGCCTTGCTGTCTTGAGACACTTGGTCTGGGGGAAGTCAGATGCCATATAAGCAGTCCAATAAGCCCAAACAGGTCAACCTGGAGGCAGCGCAGAGCGATCCTATAAATATGTGGAGAGAGAAAAAGTAGGGGGAGAGGGAATAACACAAGAGCAAGAACAAGGGAATCAGCTCCCAGCTTCTCTAAACCCCTATATTTCAGCTCCATCCACTATCCAACTAAACCACATAAGAGACTATTGAATTGTGTCCCTTCTCATTCTTATGTAGAAGCCCTAACCCCCAAAGCAACTATATTTGGAGATAGGGTCTTTAAGGGGGTAATTAGGATTAAATGAGGTAATAAGAGTGGGGCTCTAATCCAATAGATTTGGTGTCCATACAAGAAGAGAAAGAGATATCAGAGACCTTTCTCTCTCCACACATGTACAGAAGAAAGGCCAAAGAAGAAAGTAAGAAGTTAGTGTCTGCAAGCCAGAAAGAGGCCTCACAAGAAACCAATCCTGCTGGCACCTTAATCTTGGACTTCTTGTTCTGGCAGCCCAAGAAGACTATTGCAAAGACTTTAAGCAAGAACCATCCAGCCAAGCCCTCGCCTAATTCCTGACTCACAAAACTATGCAAAGTAATCAAATAGTGATTCTCATTTTAGGTCACTAAGTTTTTGTGTGATTTGTAACACAGCAATGGATCATTGGAACACTACCCTTGAGGTGCTTATTGTTTATCAGGGGAGATAAAACACATAACTAATTATATGTCAAAGTGCTATGGTACTTATGTATCAAATTCTATGAGTGAGGAGGTAAAAAAACAGAAGACAGAAGGTTTTTGACCTGGAAATTATTTAATATTAAATAATTGACCAGAGTGGTTAGACTAGAATGATGGAACCTTAGATGGGTTCAAAGTGGGAGAAGAGAAACGTCACTGAAGAGTCATGTGGGTGATGCCATGGTCCAAACTGTGTTTTCCTAAAATTCATATGTTGAAGTCTTAACACTTCATGTGATTGTATTGGAGACAGAGTCGTGAAAGTGATAATGTTACATGAGGTCATAAAGGTAGAGCCCTGAACAAATAGAACTGGTGTCCTTATAATTACAGAAAGAGACACCAGAACTCTCTCCCTACCATGTGAAGACACAGCAAGAAGGCAGCCATCTACAAGCCAGAAAGAGATCCCTCACCAGAATCTACCCATGCTGCCACCTTGATGTTGGAATTCTAGCCTCCAGAACTGTGAAGAAATAAATTTCTGTTGCTTAAGCCACGCTATCTATGGAATTTTGTTATGACAGCCCAAGCTGATTAATATAGGTGACTTCACAATTTTTTCAATGTTTAATTAGATTGGATACCAAATCCTTAGTGGATGTGAAGAAAAATAAAAATAGATGTACAATTTGTTTTATTCACACAACAGTTTACGAGCAACCCCAAGGCAAGAATTATGTTCACTGAAGTATCTCTAGCACCTAGATTATGGCCTGTATCTGAGCTGTATTAATTGCTAAAGGAAGGGAGAAAGGGAGGAAAAGGAGGTAGAAAACTGAATCTTGCAGTGATTCAGAACTTACTACCACCTAGTAGAATCTCTAAGAAAGGAGCCATCTGGAAAAAAGTAGGCTGGGCGCAGTGGCTCATTGGGAGGCCGAGGCAGGTGGATCATCTGAGGTCAGGAGTTCAAGACCAGTCTGACCAACATGGAGAAACCCTGACTCTACTAAAAATACAAAATTAGCCGGGTGTGGTGGCGCATGCCTGTAATCCCAGCTACTCGGGAGGCTGAGGCAGGAGAATCACTTGAATCCAGGAGGTGGGGGTTGCAGTGAGCCGAGATCACGCCATTGCACTCCAGCCTGGGCAACAAGAGCGAGACTCTGCCTCAAAAAAAAAAAAGAAAGAAAAAAGGAAAGAAAGAGGAAGTAGAACAGATCAAGTGATAAAATGGAACATGCCAAACATATACACCATGGAATACTATGCAGCCATGAAAAAGGATGAGTTCACATCCTTTGTAGGGACATGGATGAAGCTAGAAACCATCATTCTCAGCAAACTATCACAAGGATAGAAAACCAAACACTGCATGTTCTCACTCATAGGTGGGAATTGAACAATGAGAACACTTGGACACAGGATGGGGAACATCACACACCGGGGACTGTTGTGGGGTGGGGGGATGGGGGAGGGACAGCATTAGGAGCTATACCTAATGTAAATGACGAGTTAATGGGTGCAGCACACAACATGGCACATGTATACATATGTAACAAACCTGCACGTTGTGCACATGTACCCTAGAACTTAAAGTATAATAATAAAAAAAAAGATATTGAATAAGAAAAAAATAAAAATTACATTCATAATGGCAAAAAAAAAAAAAGAATGGAACATGCCAAAATGGAGAAAGCCTCTATGAATCATTGCTTAACCAGTGTAGGCATATGCAAAAAACTGGTTTTATTTGTGCCTATGCTTTAGCCTACTCATTTTCAAAAATCTCTTCCTACTCAATATTCCCTAAAAATTATTCACTGCTGATAGAACTGTTTGTTGTGACCAAAGTGGGCTGCATGGCCTCCCACTAGTTCCCACCTCATTTTTCATCCTCCAACAGCTCTTTCTCTGTTGGCTTCAGTGTTTCTCCATAGGCTTCCCTGTACTTACTGTTCAGTTCTTAAATGTTAACCCACATCTAGTTTTGGACACTTTTAAATGTAAAGAGTGTAAAGAAATGCACCACACTCAAGTGTTGTTAAAAGAGTTTAAAACTTGTTAAAGAATAACTACATGCAAAATAATCATCAAAAGAGAAAGGCCATTAATTGTGGACTTAAGAATTCAAAGGCTGGTGTAAAGCAGGAAATGAAAGATAAGCAGAAGGGTATATAACCAAATGAATATAAATCATGCTGCTATAAAGACACATGCACACTTATGTTTATTGCGGCACTACTCACAATAGCAAAGACTTGGAACCAACCCAAATGTCCAACAACGATAGACTGGATTAAGAAAATGTGGCACATATACACCATGGAATACTATGCAGCCATAAAAAATGATCAGTTCATGTCCTTTGTAGGGACATGGATGAAGCTGGAAACCATCATTCTCAGCAAACGATCGCAAGGACAAAAAAACCAAACACTGCATATTCTCACTCATAGGTGGGAATTGAACAGGTGAGAATACATGGACACAGAAAGGGGAACATCACACACCGGGGCCTGTTGTGGGGTGGGGGGAGGGGGGAGGGATAGCATTAGGAGATATACCTAATGTAAATGACGAGTTAATGGGTGCAGCACACCAACATGGCACATGTATACATATGTAACAAACCTGCACGTTGTGCACATGTACCCTAGAACTTAAAGCATAATAAAAAAATATAAAAAAAAGAAAGATAAGCAGAAATAGAAAATCAAGTCCAAGATCTCACACTACAACATTTTTCTTTGTCTTTGTGATCGTAAGCACTTATTTATAAGAAATATGTTCTTTAGTGAACTTACTCGAGGCCCAATTTTCACCTGGTCTTTTGATTATAATCTAGTGCCAAGATAGGAACATAGACCAGGCCAACTCTTAATGACCCTGTTCTGGTCCTTTGATTCCACAACTCTAGGACAGATTTGGCCTGACTAGTTTGATTGCATATAGGGTTTCATAGGAAGACAAATTGAACTGAAACTTCAGTTCCCTTTAGCCTGAATATTACTTTGTAGTGGTTTGCTATTTAATCTCATGTGTAACTTGAGCAGTCATACTCCACAGTTTCTCCAAAAGGGAGTTACTATTTAATGAAATGGGACTAGGTTTCCAAATTTGCTTTTTACATAGACATGTATTTCCTTATGGATATTTTATTGGATCATAGCAGCAGTGGAGACTACTGAAATGTGAATTATATATGAGGGATACATCCTTATTTCTGAATGCAATTCAATTCCAAATGTGTGCTAAGAGATGAGTCCTAGTAGGATGAGCAACATCAGCAAGATTGTTGACTAGAGGTAACTGGTGCTCATCCTCCCACAAACACAAAACAACAAGTAAACAACTAAAATTCAACTAGAGTCTCCGAAAGAGAGTACTGCTGTACAGCAATGAACTGGTGAAATCACTGTGGTGCACATAAACCCATGACAGCAGTAAGGAGAGGGAAACAAAGCATCCCATCTCTGCTCCCTCATATCCCCCATAAAGATTATTTCAGAGCCAGGAGAGACTTCCTCGTGCAGGGAAGAAGTAAACAGAGGACCCCCAAAAGCCTCCACTGCGACTTCAGATACCTGCAGTCCTTGCTTCAGAAGAATCCAGCAGTCATCACAGACACTGAGCATAATTTAGGGAGCTGCCTTGAAATCATGTAGCTGCATTGCTGCAGAGTAGGGGCCCAAGTTGAGCACCTCCCTCACCCTCAGTGACTGTAAGTGCCACTGCATGGTGCAATCTTGAAATCAGAGCCACTGCTAGACTCTGGACTTTGGAGTCTGGGCTCAGCAAAACAGCCATGACTATGTTGCCCAAATCTACAGAATGCCCTACCCCTAAGGAACAGGCAGTCCTGCACGGTGTGGAAACCAAACACAGGCCAGCTGAACACATGAAGTATAAAAGTAAAAGTATAAAATTCACTAGTAAAGGTAATTTTATAATCAAACTCAGAATAAAACAATACTGTAATGGTGCTATGTAAATCCTTCAAACTTCTAGTATAAATGTTAAAAGTCAAAATTCTCAAATATAACTAAGCTACAATTACTTGTTAAAGAACACACAATATATACAAAGGTATAAATTAAGGCAATGAAAATATAAATTGAGGGGGAGAGTAGAAGTCTAGAGTATTTTTAGATGACCATAGTTTAAGTTGTCGTCAGCTTAAAATAGTATATTATAACAAGATTCTTTATGTTAATCCCATTGTAACCACAAAGACATTGGAGCAGATACATAAATGAGAAAGATAAAAGGGTCAAATAACTAACATCAATTCTTCTCAAAATATTCCAGAAAACTGAAGAAAGTACTCCTAAAATTATTCTACAAGGGCCCTGTTACCCTGATGCCAAAACCAGAGAAGGACACACACACAAAAAGAAAGCTATAGGCCAATATTACTAATGAACATAGATGCAAAAATGTTCAACAAGTTGCTAGCAAACCAAGTTCGACAGCACATTTAAAGGATCATCCACCATGATAAGATGGAATTCATCCCAATGATGCAAGGATGGTTTAGAACATGCAAATCAAAAAATGTGATACACCACATTTACAGAAAGGAGGACAAAAATCATATGATCATTTCAATAGATGCAGAAAAAAGCATGTGATAAAATCCAACATCTCTTCATAATAGAAACTCAGCAAATTAGGTATAGAAGGCACATACCTCAACACCATAAAGGCTATATATGAAAAATCCATAGCTAAATCATAGTAATCAGGGAAAAATTGAAACTTTTTCCTCTAATATCTGGAACAAGGTATGCCCACTTTCACCACTTCTATTCTACACAGTACTGGAAGTCTTAGAGCAATTAGATGAGAGAAAAAAAATAAAGAGGCATTTGAATGGGAAAGTAGGAAATCAAACTGTCTCTGTTCACAGATATGATTTAATAAATAGAAAACCTTCAAGACTCCACTAAAAAAACTGTTAGAACTAATACACAAATTCAGTAAAGTTGCAGGATATAAAATCAACATACAAAAATCAGTAATATTTCTGTACCTGAGTAATGAACTATCTGAAAAAGAAATCAAGAAAACAATTCCATTTACAAAAGATAAAAAAAAAAACAAGATACCTAGGAACAAGTTTAACTAAGGAGGAGAAAGATCTCTACAATGAAATTTATAAAACATTGATGAAAAAATTGAAGACACAAACAAATGGAAGTATATCCAGTGTTCATTGATTGGAAGAATTAATATTGTTAAAGCGTCCATACTATCCAAAACAATCTACAGAGTCAATGCAATTCCCACCAAAATACTAGTGACTTTTTACAGGATATACAAAACAATCCTAAAATTCACATGGTACCACAAAAGACTACTAATAGGCAAATCAAATCTTAAGAAAAAAAAAAGCTGAAGCCATGAAACTACCTGACTTCACAATATACTACCAAGCTATCATAACCAAAACAATATAGTATTGGCATTTAAAAAGAAACACAGACCACCAGAACAGAATACAGAGTTATGAAATAAGTTCATACATATACCATCAATTGATTTTTGACAACCAAGGACACATATTGGGGAAAGAACAGTCTTGTCAGTGTATGGTGCTGGGAAAATCATATGTCCACATGCAGAAAAATGAAAATGGACCTGTATATTTTATCATATGCCAAAAATCAACTCAAAATAAATTAAGGACTTAAATGTAAGACCAGGAACTATGAAACTACTAGACGAAAACCATAAGAAAAAATGCTTCATGACACCGGACTAGTGAAATATCTTTTTTTGGATGAGGATTCAGAAGCACAAGCAACACAAGCAAACATAGACAAATGAGACTATATCAAACTAAAGAAGCTTTTGCACTGCAATAAAAACATTTAACAGAGTAAAGGTACAACCTACAGAATTAGAGAAAATATTTGCAAACTATACATCTGACAAGGGGTTAATATCCAGAATATATAAGGAACTCAAACAACTCTATAGCAAATAGACCAATAATTCAACTTTAAATGGGCAAAAGATTTTAACAGACATTTCTCAAAAAAAAATATAACCAACAGGTATATTAAAAATTGCTCAACATCACTAATCATCAGGGAAATGCAAATCAAAACCACAGTGAGATATCATCTTATTCCAGATGCAATGACTATTATCAAAAAGAAAAAAGATAACAAGCGTTGGTGAGAATATGGAGAAAAGGGAACCCTTGTACATTGCTGATAGGAATGTAAATTAGTACAGCCATTATGGAAAATAGTAGAGAGATTTCTCAAAAATTTAAAAATAGAACTACCATATGATCCAGCAATTCCACTACTGGGTATATACATCCAAAGTAACTGAAATCAGTGTGTCAAAGAGATATCTTCACTCCAAAGTTTAGTGTGGTACTATTTACAATAACCAAGATATGGAATCAAACAGTGTCTAATAATGGATGAATGGATACAGAAAATGTGGTGCATGTATATAATATATAAATTTACATAAATGTATATATATAGTATATATAAATTGTATATATTATATAATCATTACATATAATATATAATAAAATACTACTAATACATACATAAAAATACCATTCTTTCATAAAAAATAATGAAATCCTGTCATCTGTAACATGAGTGAACATGGAGGACATTACATTGAATGAAATAAATCTGATATAGAAAGACAAATACCACATGTTCTCACTCATATATAGAATCTAAAAAAAGTTGATCTCATAAATAGTGAATATAACAGTGGTTACAGAGACTTGAGAGGGTAAGGGGAAAGGGCAATGGGGAGAAGATAGTTAACGGGTATACAGTTAGAAAGGAAGAACAAGTTCTCGTGTCCTATTGTACAGTAGATGTCTATATTCAACAACAAGGTATTGTCTATATCAAAACAGCTAGAAGAGAGGATTTTGTTGTCACTACTAAGAAACTATAAATGGTTGTATATGCTAATTACCCTGATTTGATCATTATATGATGTATACATGTATCAAAACAACACATTGTACCCTGAAAATATATAAAATTTGTCAATTTTTAAAAATTGAACAAATGATTCAAATAGGCATCTCAAAAATAAAGATATACAGATGGCAAATAAGCACATGAAAGTATGCTTAACATCATATATCATTAGTGAATTGCAAATGAAAATGAGAAATCACTACACTTCTATTAGAATGGCTAAAATAAAAAAATAAAAAAAACTGAAAATACCAAATGCTGGAGAGCATGTACAGCAACAGAAACTCTCATTGATTGTTGTTAAGTCACTTTGGAAGAGGTTGATGTTTCACATAAAGTTAAATGTAGTCTTAACCTATGATCTAGCAATCATGCTCCTAGGCATTTACCCAAATAAGTTGAAAATTAATGTTCCCAAAAATTTTGCACACAAATGTTTATAGCACACATTTTTTCATTAAAAATGCCAAATTGCTAAACTTGGACACAAACAGAATACCTTTCCATAGATAAATTTCCAAATTGCCAAACTTGGATGCAAACAAAATATTTTTCCATAGATAAATGGATAAACAAACTTTGGCACATTCATTTAATGAAGGGTTTATTATTCAGAAATAAAAATAAATGAGCTACACAGCTACAAAAGGACATGAAGTAAACTTAAATGCATATTTCTAAGTGAAAGAAGCCAATTTACAAAGATTATACGCTGTATGACTACAGGTATATGACATTCTGGAAAAGACAAAGCTATGGAGACAGGAGAAATAATAATATAATAGCCAGTGTTCTCGCAGGAAGCAGGAAGAGGATGAATTGGTAGAACACAGGATTTTTAGGAAAATGAAACCTCTTTAGGATACTGTAATGGTGGGAACATGACATGTGTTTGTGAAAGTCCATTGAATAGTCAATACATACAGTGTATACCAATGTAAATGATGGACTTTTGTTAGTAATAATGTATCAATATTGGATTAATTATATTATCAATATAATTAATCGATATAATCAATAACAACTGTAACATATGTACCTCACTAATGGAGGATATTAACAATGGCAGAAACTGTGTGGTGTGGGAGCAAAAGTGAGTATTTGGGAATTATATTTTTTGCTGAATTTTTCTGTAAACCTAAAACTTAGCTAAAAGATAAGGTCTATTAATTTTTGTAAAAGTTATTTCTTAAAAAGGGTTGAATCCTGCATTGCAGAATAAACTAGTACATTGATGTGCCCCAGCTATAAGCCACATAAGAACTCTCTGGTCCAGATAAACCCTGAGATAAAACAGGATTGAATTATGGATAAGCTATGAAGATATTGCTTTCTAGATAGAAGACAAAATCCCTGTGTTTTTGGTTAAGACAAGTAACATCTTATCACATCCTCCATGACTGCTGCAGCCATGGGAGAGCAGAACTATTCTGACTACAGCTCATCCTCAAAACTAACTTCAAACACAACTGGACAACATAGATTATAAATATTCACTGAAAATCTGAATGAGAATAAAAGGTGGCTCAAATTGGCTCAAAAGGTAAAGAATTTTTCTTACAAAATTGTACTAGACACAACTATAATTTTAATTTTTTCACAAACCCTAAAAAACAATTGAATTTTCTAATGCTTACAGAGTATAAAATAATTTATAATCTGATAGATTGAATGCTAATCATTTCAAAGTTCAATCTCTGACAGAAATGTTTTAACATGCAACCTACTGAGTGCTGCTTCTAGTTTACGATTATTTTTGTTCTTGAGAAGATTTGAAACTGGAATTGCCATGAATTTGTGTTTGTATTTCTAATGAAGTTAGATTTCAGCTTGTGGAAAAAATAATTTCTAGGCTCTGATGACTTCACATGGCTTTAGCCTATTTCTGTAGCACTGATATGCTAGTTTGATAGTAGTTCCATTGCAAGTCTGTGGCTCCAGATTTCATGTTTTCCCTGGCATCAATTGGACTTATTAAATAGCACTCAGCTTTTGTGCATTCCAGCATTTCTCTGCAACTTACATGGCAATGCTGCTCACTCACACCACATCTTTACTGCTCACATCCTGTTCCCTGACAACCTGTGAATAACGAGTGAGTCTTCACTGGGTGATTGCTTTGTGAAGAGAAATGAATAATTTACCTGATAATCATGGTCATCTATCAGACTATGCATTTTCCCCTAATAAGTGATTTTGCTACGCTTTGCTAAACTTATGCTGAATTTTTCATGAGCTGGATGAGTGCATTCTGGCATCTGTTTATAATGTCAACTAACATTTTTTTATGAAATGAAATCTTGAGAGATGAGAATAGCAAAGCTGGGTGTTTAAAAAGATATATTACCTTTCAGAATGGGGGCTCTCTGTGCCTGAATTATAAAAAGGTCTCTGGGGGTTTCAGAGTAATTCACTGTTTTCAAGTCTTTCGCTCAGATGATCACATGCTGCTCAGTATATTGTGCATCATTTGCACACTTTTTGGAAGATCAATTTGTACTACTGCTTTGAAAGATGGGAGGCACAGGAGTTGAGTGCCTATATTCAAGTATTCTCAATGAGTGACATCTGAAAAATTGACCACTATAATCTCCTATTTAAAAACTGAGCTTCAAACCTTAAGAAGCAAGCTAACTTGCTAGTCTCTGAGAATATCAAAGGCATAAAAGATTATTTTATTCACTGAGTGATTACTACTGAGGAATGGAACATTAAATGGAAAAATAATCTGGAGCAGGGAATTTTAAATAATTATCTTATAGAATGACACCAGCTATTTACACATTTCTAAGAAAATTTTAATAGTGTAAAAATATCATTTAAATAATAACATATTATTAAAATATCATTTAAATAATAATCATTTAAATAATAACTTGTAGTTTCAAAAGTATTGCTGTGATGATCAAGTTTAATATATTTTTTAATTATCTGAAATTCAAAGTTTTATTTTTTTAATTAACGTAGAATACCTTTTAACTTCCGGAAGCTTAGTAGAAGCAAAATGGAGGTAAATTAATTTCATTTGAATATCAACTAAAGTTACTTTTTAGTTTTGTTTTCAATGTATAATAATCATTTTGGCTTCTGCCATTTAAAAATTCTGGAATATAGTGCAACTGAAGTATCGTAATTGAGTTTTAGACTAAAATGTGAAGATATGAAAAGAAGAGATAATGTCTCATGTAAATCTGTGTCACCAGTACCTAGCACAATGTTTGGCATATACTAGGCATTCAGCTAACATTTGTGTGAATATTTGGCAACTGCAAATTAATAGAAATATACAATTTTCCACTATCAGTGAAAAGGGAAAAATGATAGGAATTAGGTTATGACAAGGCTTAGTCCAAAAAAAGATTAGAGTAAAAGATGAGCCAAATTTAGTATAATACAAATAATAACAATGCTTGTCACAATGTGAAAATAAAATCTTGCCTTTTGCAAAAATTTTGAGGTTTAGCTTAGAAAGTGATAATTATGAAATTTGTATAGTGTTTTATAATTTATTAAATAGTTCCATATTATCATATTTGCTCTTCTTTCCTGGGATTTGAATATTAATATTTTTGTTTTATTTATTCTATTTAATTGAAAGATACCATGGAATACAGGAAAGTGCATAAAGCACTCTCAAGTAAAGAATATTTTTTACATATATATGTATATGCCTGAGTAAAATTCAAGATACAAAGGCCGGGTGCAGTGGCTCATGCCTGTAATCCCAGCACTTTGGAAGGCCGAGGCAGGTGGATCACGAGGTCAAGAGATCGAGACCATCATAGCCAACATGGTGAAACCTCATCTCTACTAAAAATACAGAAATTAGCTGGGTGTGGTGGTACGTGCCTGTAATCCCAGCTACTAGGGAGGCTGAGGTAAGAGAATCGCTTGAACCTGGGAGGTGGAGGTTGCAGTGAGCCGAGCTCATGCCACTGCACTCCAGCCTGGCAACAGAGCAAGACTCTATCTTAAAAAAAAAAAAAAAAAAAATCACAGAATAAAGATGTCTTTGTGCCAGACTACTTTCCCTCAATATTATATAACATCTAGGAGTTATATCCATTTTGTTGCATATACCAGAGTTAGTCATTTTTTATTGTTGCACAGCGCTCAAGAAACAAACATTTGTTTCTTTATTCACCTGTTGATAGACATCCAGTTGTTTTCAGTTTTGTGCTATTATGAATAAAACTGCTATGGACATTTTGAACATACATTTTGTTGACATGTGCATTTATTTGCTTTTTTGTATGTAACTAGGAGTGAAACTGCTTGGCCATATATTACATATATATTTAGTAAAAGATGTTATACAGTTTTTCAAAGTGGTTATAAAATTTTAAATTCCTACCAGCAACATATGTTTAATTTGCTCCATTTACTTGTCAACACTTTATATTGTCAGTCTTTTTTATTGGTTTAACCATCTAGTAGATATGTCACAGCATTTCATTTTAGATTATCCCCATTTTAAAAATAGGAAAACTAAATTCAGATCAATTATATGTCTTTCCCATAATTGCATATGTAGCAGAAGCTACGACCTCTATCTTGGTTTCTGATTCTATATTCATTTATTTGCTTTTATTACTCACTGCTGTTTTTCTTTATTTCACTCCTTTCCTTCTGTCTTTACTTGTCTTTGTAATTTTCATTATGCAATATTTCAAACATACAGAAAAGTACAGAGAAGAGTATAAGAAATATCCATATATCCATAACTTAGATTCAACATGTTATCATATTTAATTTGTGTAGTTTTTTGGTTAAACATTTAAAATTAAAAGTAAATTATACAGATCATGACATTTCACACTAAATTTATTATGATATTTTATTATGTGAAGTGAAGGAATTATCACAATTAAACAATAAACCATAAATTCTACTGTTATCTAACACCCAGTCTCTAATCAAATTTTTTCAACCATTATAAGAATGTCTTTTATAGCTATTTTGTTCACACTAAGAATCAAAGGCCATGAATTCATTTTACTACTACTCTGTGATACTTTTAAGAATTGAAATTTTATTATCATCAATGTTGCTATTTAGTAAAGTATTATATTAAGCATATATAAGGTTTTTCTCTTCTTAAACACTTTTTAGAGTTTAAGTATTAAAGAACATAGCACAGCTAAATATTTTGTTAAGTATTTACTTGACATTTAAACTCTCCAATGTGTTATACACTGGATGGAGTGCAAGACAGTAGATACTGCACCGAAATACTAAATATTTTTTAAAAACAAAAGAAACAAAAAAATCCAGAGATGCTTAGACAAAAGAATATGAAAATTTCAAGTGATATTGGACAAAAGAATTAGTAAATTAAAAAACTAATTTTGGTCTTACTTCTCTAAAAAGATTACTATTAACTATCGGTCTTTTTTTCTCACATATAATTTCCATTCTCAGTAGGAATGGATTAACCTTTTATTGCTACTATTATTACTAGTGAGAGGAACACCAGATGAAAGGAGTCTGTATTCATTTTGAATACAAAATCAAATGAACCATGAACACCTTTCTCAGTGCAAAATTGCATTAGATTTTTCTTGTTGCGCCAATTAAAATTAGAGTTTGGTAAAATGTTTATGACACATCTAGAGCAAATATGTGCAATAAAAGTTTACCATATTCTTTTGTATCTATTTTCTATAAAAGCTTGGGCCACTGAGTATGCTGGGAAGAATGGCCCAGATGTTCATAAAATATCAGAGGGCTGACCAGCTAGTTTGAGACTGTGATTTTTTTTTTTTTCTCAGACAAGGTCTTGCTCTGTCATCTAGGCTAGAATGCCATGGCAGATCTCATCTCGGCTCTTAAGCCATCCCGCCACTTCATCCTCCCTCTTCAGCCTCCGGAATAGCTAGGACTACAGATGCCCACCAACACACTCAGCTAAACCTTTTTTTTTTTTTGGTAGAGATGGGGTTCCACTATATTGCCCAGGCTGGTCTCCAACACCTAAGCTCAAGTGATCTGCCATCATTGGCCTCCCAAAGTGCTGGGATTACAGGCCTGCGCCTGCACCACTGGCCTGTCCAAGGCTGCGCTATTTTTTATTGACTACCACATACCACTGCTCATTTATTTTGGAGTTATTCAGATTTGCACAATCCTTACCTTGAAAAGAAAACAAAAATCAAGGATTCCTACTTGCTGGAAAGGTTTCTTCTGAATATAAGACAAAAATGAAGATGATTTCTTCTTAAGAAGGAATTACTCGTGGCGCTTTTGACATTTTAACAACACATCTGACAGCTATCTCTGTAAAGTATTGCCAATCAGTTTTCTCAACCGTTGCTCTTTTCTAGAGGATGTACCAGGAGCACAGCAGGAACCACCCTTTCTAAGTAGAGGAAGTGAGCGCTCTGTTGAGGGTTATTACGCAAACAGGTGTTGACTCTCACAAGCTGATTCAGTCCTTGATATGAACACAAGAAAGGCCAGGAGACTATTCCAACAGCTGGAAACGAGTGCAGAAAGCAATTGTTTTATTTCTAAGAGTCATTGGTTCTCCCCTGATGTTCAACATGTTGGTGAGAATATTTTTCAGGGGGTGCAGGGGATGTGTGTCAGGATATGAACTTTATTGAGCTTATCTACCAGAGTAAAAGTAAAGTCTTAAAGTCAGTAAAAGCTAAATATTTATTGCTAAGACTTCCGCATAGCAATTAAACTCTTAACAGATTTTTTTAAAACAATCAATTCAATTAAAACCCACTACTTCAGAATCAATAGCTTGTTTGAAGCCACAATAATACCTAACTATGTTTAAGACTCAAATGCATAAATTTGTTGGCTGGAAAGCTCCCAAATTGCCAAAACGTAATTCAAAAAAAATAAAAGGGTAAAAAAATACAGTCCATTGACGTCAACATTGAACAGCTGTTAGAATAGTTAGTCTTGAATATTTATTTAGGTAACAAGGAATCCAGTCAACTGCTGACCGTCCTTTCTTCAGAATCAGTTTTGAGGATGTGAGGAATTACATGCCACTGGCAGTAATTCACTCAGATGAGAGTCCAATTCTTCCTCTCCATGAACAGCAAGATGCCAGTGAGAACGGGTAACACTGACAAATGGTTTTTAGACGCCTTTTCCTCCACTCCCAGCTTCTCAGTGATGAGGGGTTCCAGTAGGCTTACGCCATTCTGAATAGCACCCACACTTCTGTGACTGGATGTACCAGATTTCCGGTGTCGGTGAGCATGGCCTTGCGTGGATTGCACGTTGGCTCTGGCAGGGACGCCACCCTCTGTCTTGGCTTTCACACTAGCAAGGCAGAGAAAGTGCATCAAACACTGCCAGAGACCCCATTGCTTCTTATGCCGCTCCACCATTCCCATGCCTGCCTCCAGCCTTCCTACTCATTTGCCACTAGAATTGAGTTTTGTTGGGTGAAACAGGAAGATAACTCAAGGGACTGTTGTGGGGTGGGGGGAGGGGGGAGGGATAGCATTAAGAGATATACCTAATGCTAAATGACGAGTTAATGGGTGCAGCACACCAACATGGCACATGTATACATATGCACATATACCCTAAAACTTAAAGTATAATAATAATAAAATAAAATAATAAAAAAAGGAGTAGCCAAACCACAGGTTTGAGGCATTTATACAGATATATATTTTCCTTTCCCCAAAGTGCTAATATTTTACCTATGAATTTGCTATTATGCTGCACTTAAATTATGGAATTTCTGCTAAACATAAGGATAATAAAATTCTTTGGTGCATGGCGTTTGCTTATTGAGAATGACTTTTGGAATTGAGAAGCTCTATTTACAGTGATGTGACAGTTCAGCAACAGCAATATGTAGGAAAGCAAGTTGGCACAGAATCTGTTAAGAAAAAAGGTACTGTGTTAAAAGTGAAACCTTGGAGATGTCGAAGTTAAAGTTTAATAAAATATTACGGGACTTTTGTTAAAAATCTCTCAATTCAGTTCAAGGCAATAAGGAGAATAAGAAATGTAAACAAAATACTATCTTTAAACTAGAGAGTATAACAATCCAGGACTAGGAATGCCCACTTGGACAAATATTTAAGTGAGAAATAAAATTGAGATACTATTTCAGTTTAGCATATGTATGTCTAATATTGTCATAAAGCTAATAGAGCCTGTATTTAAACAGTAAGACTGATTCTAAAGCTGATATGCTCTCTCCCATTCTTTCCTTTTGTAGCGACCTTTCTAATAATAACTTTTTAAAACACGTGCTAAAGTTTCTTATAAAAGTAAACATTTACTGAATCTATGACTTACTGAATCGACTCCTAGGTATTTTCCCAAAAGAAATAAATATACATTCACAAAGGTTTGTATAAGAATGTTCATAGCAGCTTTGTCCATAATAGCCCAAGACAAGAACCAACACAGGTGTCAATCAATAGGAGAATGGATAAACAAACTGTGGTATATACATGCAATAAATACTACTCAGCAATAAAAAACTAACAAACTCATACACTCCAAAACTCAAAAACATTATATTAGTATACTATATACTGAAAGAAGCCTTACACAAATCATTAAATATTGTATGACTAAATATCTATTAATTAAGATGAAATTCTAGAACAGGCAAAACTATTCTGTGGTGCATAAAATCAGATTAATAGTTTCTTATGGGGATGGGAGTACACAGACTAATTGAGAAGAGGAAAAAGGAACTTATCTGGATTGGTGATGATGTTCAATGTCTTCTTAGGGATTCAGGTTACACAGGTATGTGCATTTGTCAAAGGTCATGCAAAGGTACACTTACCGTTTGTGCATTTCTTTATTCATTAATTTTACATAAAATGTAAGCAAATATAGAACTGTAGTTCATGATATGCATGCTAAAGCCTTTAGAGGGAAAAGTACTAATATATGAAATTTATTTTGAAAAACAAGATGGATTAAGGATACAGAGAGGGATGTGGATTTGGAGATAAATATTGTGTCCAGAATTGGTTCCTTTCGGTGGGTTCTTGGTCTCACTGACTTCAAGAATAAAGCCGCGGATGCTTGCGGTGAGTGTTACAGTTCTTAAAGATGGTGTGTCTGGAGTTTGTTCCTTCAGAGGTTCAGATGTGTCTGGAGTTTCTTCCTTCTGGTGGGTTCATGGTCTTGCTGACTTCAGGAGTGAAGCTGCAGACCTTCACAGTGAGTGTTACAGCTCTTAAAGGTGGCATATCCAGAGTTGTTCATTCCTCCTGTTGGGTTTGTGGTCTCACTGACGTCAGGAATGAAGCTGCATACCTGAACGTTACATCTCTTGAAGGTGGCACATCCGGAGTTGCTCATTCCTCCTGGTGGGTTCGTGGTCTCACTGACTTCAGGAGTGAAGCTGCAGACCTTCACGGTGAGTGTTACAGCTCATAAAGGTAGTGCAGACCCAAAGAGTGAGCAGCATCAACATTTATTGCAAACAGTGAAAGAATAAGCCTTCCACAGCATGGAAGGGGAACCAAACATGGTTGCCACTGCTGGCTGGGGTGGCCAGCTTTTATTCCCTTATTTGGCCCCACCCACGTCCTCCTGATTGGTCCATTTTACAGAGTGCTGATTAGTCCATTTAACAGAGTGCTGATTGGTCCATTTACAGAGTGCTGATTTGTCCGTTTTTACAGAGTGCTGGTTGATGCATTTACAAACCTTTAGCTAGACACAGAGCGCTGATTGGTGCATTTTTACAGAGTGCTGATTGGTGCATTTACAAACCTTTAGCTAGACAGAAAAATTCTCGAAGTCCCCACTCGACCCAAGAAGTCCAGCTGGCTTCACCTCTTAATATGATAATGCAAATATAGTAAAATGTTAAAGGTAGAATGTTGGGGGTGGGTATTTGGTTATTTACTGTAAAATTCTTTCAACTTTGCTGTACACTTGACAATTTTCTCAATAAAATGTTGGGGAAAAAACTGTGTGCTTACCATTTCATATCAATTATCATATCAGCAAATAGTTGATTATTTTCAGACTTTTAAACTACCTATTTTTATATTCGTATATTCTAAAGGATCTTTTCTGTTTTCTTAAATCTAGCCAAACAATGATATATTTCCACTTCTATAAGACATTGCAATTAGATTATGTGAAAATGACCCAACAGGAAAAACTAACAAGACTTTGTTTTTTGAGTTTCATCCATTTACACAGTTTCTTTGGTTGTTTTGTTAAATACTAAGCAGTTGTTATGAGTGTAATAATAATTAATTAAAAGACACCAGCTGACACCAGTTTATAATAACTCATCCATACAGGTAGCTTTACTTCACAAACAAGGATACATAGCAACATACTACTACCTAAAATTTCGGACTTCTCTAGACCCCAGATTCCTCCCTAGAGAGACTCAAAGCTTCCTGTGGTACAGTCTGATTGGGATGAGGATCTCAACAACCTCTTCAAGAAGTTTAAATCTCCTGTTTAAAGGTAGTATTTATATTCTTTTGACCTCTCTTAATTATTCTGAGAACTCTGGGTAAGTATTTGTCTGTTGACTTGCACATTTCTGAATGTTTCCAGAGTCTACGTGAATGGATTGGCAATTTCCCAGGTACAGAATTTTTGAGCCAGGCATGATGTACTTTCCTGAATAGTCAGTGATATTTGAATACTTAGGATTGTTTATAAACATCTCATTCCAAAAAGGTCTTCAAATGACTTTTTTTTTTACTTCTACAGAAGTAAAAATCAGCAATAATTATATATAATTATATTTTTTAAAGCCCAATGCATTTGACCTTCAAGGTAACAGGCTGTCTTGATTGTGAACTTGCTTTTGTTTCTCCTTTAGCTCTATTTCTAACCTAATAAACCTAGTAATCAGTTTATCAGTTTTATGTGTTTTAAGGTATAGTTATTTATTTATTGCATTAGGGGAAAAAAAAAAATGTAGGCTTTAGTTCCTGCCAGAACAACAACGACAAAATGAGCAGAGGATGTGATTCCTTTCTTAAAGTCAACCAAAGAGAAACCAGAGGAAAACAAAATATCCAGAAATAACAAATAGGAACAAAAAAAATAAGTCCATGAAAAATCCTTAGAGAAAATTATTTTTCTTTCCTCACAGTTCGTATATAATTATGCTTGTAAGCAATTTAAAAATGTATTTTTGCTTTTCTTATACTTTTTCTTTTGACATAATGGTGAATCAGAACTGTGTTGAAATCTTCCATATAATGGCAGATTTATTCATTTATTCCTGTAATTTAATTTTTGCTTTATATATTTATTTTGAGAGTGTTTTATTTTATATTTCCATATTTAGAATGGTTTTATATCTTCTTGATGAATTAAATATTTCAGTATTCATGCCTCTAATCCCAGCACTTTGGGAGGCCAAGGTGGGTGGATCACAAGGTCAGGAGATGGAGACCATCCTGGCTAACACAGTGAAACCCCATCTCTACTAAAAATACAAAAAATTAGCCAGATGTGGTGGCAGGCACCTGTAGTCCTAGCAACTCAGGAGGCTGAGGTAGGAAAATGGCGTGAACCTGGGAGGCAGCGCTTGCAGTGAGCCAGGATTGTGCCACTGCACTCCAGCTGGGGCGACAGAGCAAGATTCCAGCTCAAAAATAAATAAATAAATAAAAAATAAATAAATAAATTGTAGGGAGACCCCCTGAAACTATTGCTGCGGAATAAAACATGAAATGCTCCTGGTTATTGTAAATACAAAATTGCATACAGGATTGTGTAAAGACAGTGCCAGGTTGGACTGCCAGAATGAGCCAAGAGCATGTGATGTGCTTCCCCCTGCAGAGAGCCTATGAACGGATGTGCAGTCAGGAAGGTTTCACATCAACAAGATTCCTATCCCAGAAAAGCAGATGTTCATAGCTCTGGGAAAGGATTGTGACCCTTGTGGAGAGCCTATTAATGGATGCATGACGGGCGCCTGTTCATATTGATAAGATAGGGCTATAAACGCTTTCATCTTGCCATGAGGCCTCTTTAGGGTTAAGACATACTCCCTTCTGAGAATTTCTCGTCTAACCGGTTGTCTAGCTTCACATCCTGTTTCTATGGATTGTTTGTAACCAGTTTTTGCTGCAACTGTTACTGCTGATTAATATCTTGGTAATCATAGGTTATGGAAAGACTGTGTTTCTGTTTCAAGGCTCTGTTAGAAATTACTGATGCATACAATATATTGTAAAGTCTTATCTCTGTATACTGTACTTATGCATACAGATGTTATGCTAAATAATTACTTCATCCCCATGTGACCATCTCACCTCATAATCAAATGACCCTAAATCCCTCACTAACCTACCCCCACCCTAACTTAACTTAATAATAAATGCTGGTATATACAGTGCATTGGTGGCATCATGGGACCAGAAGGCAGTGACCCACGGGACCCAGCTTTCACTATCTTGTGTGTGTCTATTATTTCTCGACCTGCCAATCTGCCTGGGAACAAAGAAAGAGCCCTGTTGCATTGTGGGCTGCTGGCCAGATCCCACAATATCTGGTGCCTAATGTGGCCTTCTTTGTTCCTCGGCTCAGTGCACTCTGAGTGCGGGTTTGTGATGACTAGTCTTCAGTCTCAACGGTAAGGTCTCCAGGTTTTTCTGACTCTCCCCTCTTTTTGGTTTTGTCGGCTGGTATTATTCCAGGGTTATTATGGGACAATCACAATCTAAACACCAGGCTTATCTGTATTTTATTAAACTTCTTCTTAAACAGGGTGGAATCAAGGCTGATTCCAATAACCTTATTCTCTTATTTCAGACTATTGAAAAATATTGTCCTTGGTTCCCTGACAAAGGTTCTGTGGACCTGTTAGACTGGGATAGAGTTGGCACCACTCTCCGCCAACTCATGAGAAATGGTGTTTTACTTCCTATTTCTGTTTGGACTGACTGGGCTCTTATTCATGTTGCTTTACTTCCTTTTCAGTCTGGTGATAGTCTTCAACTGCCACAAGTTAACATGGGTGTTGAGCCACTCCCTTTACCTCAGGTAGCTGACTCCCTACTAGTCCTCCTTCTGATGATGAGGAGAAATTTGATCTCTTCTTGTTCTCGCCCCAAGAGAAGGAACCTGGTGATGATCTTCTCCCTCCGCCTCCTACCTTGGAACCTGTATATGTTAACTCTTCTTCTACTAAGCCATTGCCCCCTCTGCCAGAGGAGGATGTGTGGCATTCATCTGAATGGCCTGTTTCTTGTTCCTCTCAACCTTTTGGACCTCTCCCGTCTTCTAAGCCTACTGTTTCTTTTGACGCTCCAGGACCCCTTCTTTCAGAGGCTTGGAATCCTGCTTCCCCCTAGTCCATGTGCCGGCACCCTCACTCTCCTTCTCTCTTTTCCTCTGCCCCTGCACAATGGATGTGTGAATCACCTGTTTAGGTAGAGCAGTGGCCACTTTCCAAACACAAGTTGGAGGCTTTAATTGAAATTGTTAATGATTTACTACAAGCAAACACTATTGAGCCCTCCTTGTCTCCATGGAACTCGCCTGTGTTTGTTGTACAAAAAAGTCAGGAAAATGGAGAATGATAACAGACTTAAGAGCTGTTAATGCAGTTATTAAACCTATGGGGGCATTACAACCCAGTATGCCCTCCCCCTCCATGATTCCTAAGGAATGGCCTTTAATTATCATTGACCTTAAAGACTGCTTTTTTCATATTCCTTTAGACAAGTCAGACTGTGAAAAATTTGCTTTCACTATAGCTTCCATTAACAATTCAGCTTCCCCAGCTAGATATCAATGGAAAGTTTTACCTCAAGGAATGATTAACAGTCCTACTATTTGTCAGTTTGTCGGTACTGTGTTACAACCTATCTGACAGACTTTTAAAAATAATTACATTCTTCATTATATGGATGATATACTGATTGCTGCTCCCACTAAAGATGGATTAATTCAATGTTTTACCTCTTTAAAATAAGCTGTTGCCCATGCAGGACCCTACATTGCTCCTGATAAAATTCAACAAGCCACTCCTTTTCTGTACTTAGGGATGCAGCTAGAAGCTCACTCCACTAAGCCGCAAAAAGTCCAACTTCACACTGACAATTTAAACACCTTCAATGATTTTCAAAAATTACTAGGTGACATCAATTATCTCAGAACAACCCTAGGCATCCCTACTTATGCATTATCTCATCTATTTGCTACTTTATCAGGAGATGCAGATTTAAACACTCCTCACTCTCTAACTGAACCAGCAAAACAAGAGTTGTCTTTTGTAGAATGAGTGACAGAGGCACAAATCTCCTGTATTGACCCAAATTTGCCCTTACAACTTTTAATTTTTCCTTCCATTCACTCTCCTACGGGACTTATAGTACAAAATGATTCTCTAGTTGAATGGGTATTTCTTCCTAATTCAGCCTCTAAAACTCTTTCAATACATCTTGATCAAATGGCCACGTCATTTGATTTAGTGATACGTCAACATATCACTAAAATTTCCAGCTTTGATCCAAACATTATTGTGGTCCCTTTGTCAAAAAATGAAGTTAAAAATGCCTTTTCTACATCTTTATGCTGGAAGACTAATCTGGCTGACTTCATTGGCACTATTGATAATCATTTGCCTAAGTCAAAATTCTTTCAATTTCTATGAAATACTTCCTGGACTCTAAAAAAACTTAACTCGTTCATCACCACTAGAGGCAGCCATTACCATTTTTACTGATGGATCCAGTAATGGGAAGGCAAGGTATGTAGGACCAAAAGATAAAGTCATTTCTACTCCATACACTTCTGCTCAAAAAGCCGAGTTGTTTGCTGTTATCTCTGCATTACAGGATTTTTGATCAGCCTCTTAATATTGTCTCTGACTCAGCTTATGTAGTCCATGCCACTAAGGCAATAGAAACAGCTACCATCAAAAATATTACTGACACTAATATGTTTTCCTTATTCTCTTTGTTACAAAAAACTGCCAGAAACTGAAACCACCCTTTCTTCATCACTCACAGTCGTTCTCATACTAATTTACCTGGACCTTTATCCAGTGGTAATCATAAAGTTGATACTCTAGTTTCTCTAGCCATTACAGATGCAGAACAATTTCATCAACTCACTCATACTAATGCCTCAGGTCTTAAACATAAATATTCTCTCAGTTGGAAACAAGCTAAACAAATTGTACAATGCTGTACTCAATGTCAGGTTCTTGTCTTACCCACACAATCTCCCGGAGTTAATCCCCGAGGCCTTTCTCCTAATGCTATTTGGCAAATGGATGTTACTCATGTTCCTTCTTTTGGAAAATTAGCTTATGTGCATGTCACTGTTGACACCTTTTCCAATTTCATCAGGGCTACCTGTCAAACTGGAGAAGCCACTTCTCATGTGAAAAAACATATGTTTTCATGTTTTGTGGTTATGGAAATTCCTAGTAAGCTCAAAACAGACAATGGTCCAGCCTATTGCAGTAAAGCTTTTAAAAATTTTCTTGATCAGTGGCATAGTAAACATATTACTGGTATTCCTTATAACCCACAAGGCCAAGCTACTGTAGAAAAAAGTAACAGAACTTTAAAATTACAATTACTTAAACCAAAAGAGGGGGATAAGGAGTTGTCTACCCCCCATACCCACATACAACTAAACTTGGCATTGCTCACATTAAATTTTCTTAAATTCCTAAGTCTAGTTCTGTTACTGCTGCCAGAAAAACATTTCTCTGGTAACCGTCCCACAGTAAACCAAGGTAGGGAAGTATGGTAGAAAGATGTTCAATCTACTATATGTTCAAAAGTTTCTATTTTAATGTGGGGAAGAGGCTATGCTTGTATTTCCCCAGGTGAACATCAATCTCCTGTTTGGATTCCTACTAGACACTTGAAGTTGTGTCCTGAAGATGCATGCAAAAAGGAGACGGAGAAACTTGCTGAGAAAACGCCACAGCAGGAAACAACTAACACATCCAACCATCAAAAAGAAAAAAAAAAATCACGTTAACTCCTTTACAACAGACAATCCAGTCAGTCATCCTGAACAACTCGTCTCCAGTGATCCAGATCTGGCTCAACCTCTGCCTCCTCCTGATGACACTGAACCCTCTACCCTCTGTCACTCCACAGACTGTTAAAAACTATATATATTGGGCCTATATTCCTTTTCTTCCTCTTATTTGAGCTGTGACATGGATGGACGCTCCTATCGAGGTCTATGTTAATGATAGTATTTGGATGCCTGGTTCTGTACATGATCGTGGTCCTGCCCAACCTTCAGAAGAAGGAACCCCTTTCAATATCACTTTAGGTTTTAGGTATCCACCTTTGTGCATGGGACACACTAATGGATGTCTCTCATTAGATGTTAAAACGTGGGCAGTCACACTACCATCTGGTCACTCTGTCCCTCCTTTGGGACACTTAGTATCAGGGCTCTCATTAAAACCTCTAAGGCAGATCAAAATAGGAATCACTGATTATATTCACACATCCCAATATAAGCTTTTAGGATCTGCGTGTCTTCTCAACTTGTCTTCAAATGCTGAAAAATTAATATGGAAGGATTGTGTTAGTTCAGAAGGAACTGTGTTATTTAATTCTTCTCACTACAGCATTGTTGATTGGGCTCCTAAAGGTCATATTACTAATGATTGCTCTCAAGATCACAGAGCTTGCCAACATTTTCTCTATGATATTACTTATCAAAAAAGTAGTGACAACCCTCCCCTATTATATCATAGATTTAACTCCTTTTTTCCTTTTAAGTGGAACAGGGCAGGGGCTGCCCCTCCAAAGCCAAGGCTGGTTGTTCCCCACTTAGGACCTGAACATTCAGAATTATGGAGATTAACTATAGCTATGACTGGTATGAGAGTTTGGGCTGAAAAAAGTGTTATAAGTAAATTCACCTGTCACCTCAAAAACTAAGACAACAGGTTAATTTACACTACTATTTCCACACAGCCAAAAATATCACTATGGCAATCATCAAAAGGTCAATTCAAAGATGGGACAGTAAAGATTATGAGGACTTATACCCCCCCATTGCTAATGTCTCCCCACCACCTCTCATACAACCTATTCCCTCCACCCCACATTCACAAAAAAGAGTACCATCCCCAAATATATACCCTATCTATATGGAATTCAACAAGACTATACCACTTAAAAGTTGTGTTAAACCACCATATATGTTATTAGTAGGAAAGATGCATGTTAGTTCAAAAACCAACATAATTACATGTGTTGTTACTTGTATGCTCATATTGACTCATCCTTTAATCAGTATCATAGTATTTTAATAGTCAGAGCCAGAGAAGGTATTTGGCTCCCTGTAGCCTTACATAGGCCTGGGAATCTTCCCTTTCTCTCCATGTTATTAACAATATTCTACAAAAAATTCTTAGAAAGAGTAAACAATTTATTTTTACATTAATTTCAGTAATAATGGGCTTGATTGCTGTTACTGCGACTGCTGCTACTGCTGGAGTTGCATTACATCAGTCTATTCAAACTGTTCATTTTGTGGATAAATGGCAAAAACATTCTACTCAGATGTGGAATTCTCAGTCAGGTATTGATCTAAAATTGGCCAATCAAATTAATGATCTAAGACAAACTGTTATATGAATCGGAGATAGAATTATGATTTTAGAACATAGATTACAAATGCAATGTGATTGGAATACTTCTGATTTTTGTATAACTCCATTTCAATATAATGAGTCTGTTCACAACTGGGAATCAGTAAAATGCCATTTACAAGGAAGTGAAGATAATTTAAGTTTAGACATAAGCAAGCTAAAAGAACAGATTTTTGAGGCCTCTCAAGCACACAACTGCTTTACCTGGTGCTGAAGTTTTAGACGGTATCTCTGAGGGGTTATCTAATCTCAACCCCATTCAATGGGTAAAATCTTTGGAAGGATCCACTATTGTTAATTTTGTTCTGAGTATAATTTGTGCTATTGGTTTGTTGTTCATGTGTAAAATTGGAAAAAATTTTCTTCAATCCAATCATGATCAGTGCCAAGCTATGACTGCTATGGTTCATTTAAATCAGAGAAAAGGGAGAGATATAGGGAGACCCCCTGAAACTATTGCTATGGAATAAAACATGAAATGCTCCTGGTTATTGTAAATACAAAACTGCATACAGGATTGTGTAAAGACAATGTCAGGTTGGACTGCCAGAATGAGCCAACAGCATGTGATGTGCTTCCCCCCGCAGAGAGCCTATGAATGGACAAGCAGTCAGGGAGATTTCACATCACCAAGATTCCTATCCCAGAAAAGCAGATGTTCATAGCTCTGGGAATGGATTGTGACCCTTGTGGAGAGCCTATAAATGGATGCATGACGGGTGCCTGTTCATATGGATAAGATAGGGCTATAAACGCTTTCATCTTGCCATGGCTCTTCTAGGCCTCTTTAGGGTTAAGGCATACTCCCTTCTGAGAATTTCTGGTCTAACCGGTTGTCTAGCTTCACATCCTGTTTCTATGGATTATTTGTAACCAGCTTTTGCTGCAACTGTTACTGCTGATTAATATCTTGCTAATCATAGGTTGTGGAAAGACTGTGTTTCTGTTTTAAGGGTCTCTTAGAAATTACTGATGCACACACTATTTTGTAAATTCTTATCTCTGTATACTGTACTTATGCATACAGATGTTATGTTAAAGAATTACTTCATCCCCATGTGACCATCTCACCTCATAATCAAATGACCCTAAATCCCTCACTAACCTACCCCCACCCTAACTAAACTTAATAATAAATGCTGGTATATACAGTGCATTGGTGGCATCACGGGACCAGAAGGCAGTGATCCCCCTGGACCCAGGTTTCACTATCTTGTGTATGTCTATTATTTCTTGACCTGCTGATCCTCCTGGGAACAAAGAAAGAGCCCCATTGCATTGCGGGCCGCTGGCCAGATCCTGCAATAATAAATAAATAATTCAATATTATTTAGTGACTATAATGTTGTTTGGTTTAAAGTTGTGTAGTCTAATGTTAGTAGAGGAACACCATATGGTTGGTTTGTTCCTGATATATCTTTTTCCATTCTTTAATTTTCAGTCTTTGCATATTACATGTTTTAGATATATCTTTCATAAAAAGCATGAAGCTAGATTTTTTCATAGTGTGAGAGCCTGTGCTTTTTAACTCTAATTCTAATCACTATTTATTGACAATGATTATGTATTTGCACATTTTTATCTAACGTTTTTATTTTAATTTTTACCCCACTTTCTGTTTGTTTCTTCTATTTCCTTACCTATATAAAAATTAATATCTATATATTTCTTTAAGCAAAACAAAAACTTTAACATTTTCTAAATATCTCTAGTTTTGCTTTTTCCTCTTTTAAATGTGCATGATTTTATATTAAGTAGGTATTTTCATCTTAGGCTATCATGAAAATATATGTATTTTTCTTTTGTGGAAAAATGCCATACATTTTTAAATAATAATTTTACCAAGGTATCTTAAAACTTTTAATTTTTTTATGAAAAAATATGCAGCATTGTCACTATATTTTTTGGAAGTTCCTTCAAAAGTTCTTTCGATGAAGGCTTTTATGTAGTATAACTTTAGAGGTTTAAGTAGCTGAATATATGATTGCTCGAACATTGAAATATCAACATGGAAGAATAAACGGTTCTAAATCCAAGTTATATGTCTTCAATATGTTAAAAATATGACTCCATTGTCCTTTTGTATACAATGTTGCTATGATGAAGACTGCTGTTCATCTTCGAAGATGTTTTTCTCCTTCAGGAGTCTTAAAATTTTCCTACTAACTACTGCACTTTATTATAACACGTCTGGATGTCAACTTTTTCTTGTCTCTCCTGTTTAACACTCTGTGCCTTGTTCATCTGAGGCCATTTATTGTTCTTTAATTCTGTCATGTTCATCTACATTGTGTTTTCAATATTTGCTACTCTTTATTTTAATATTTTCCCCACTACAACTTATATTAGCTGTATCATACTAGATCTACTTCTATAATCTATGTATCTTAACATTTGCTTTGTTTAAAAAAAAATTGTAATTGTTCTACACTTCATTCCAAGAGAGCTCCTTAGACTGTTATTTCAACTCCTTAATTTATCTTTCAGCCTCATCCATTCTATTTATTATATGTATTGCATTATTTATTTCAACTATTATTGTTTTATATCTAATATTTTTGTTAATTCTTAAAATTACTTTTTTATATTGATAATATATTATTGATATATCTTCCCCTGGAGAGATAAACAGTGGATTGAACTACTAAGCATGACAGTAGTCTAAAGCAAAGTTTGGCTTATGATAGCAATTGTAAAATAGATAACAGATATGTCTTTTAAGCTTTTCTCTTGTCGCACTCTGCTATTAGCTTGAAATCATGCCTGCATCCTCACTAGAGAAATTAAGGAGATTGATCCCATGTTGGTAAAGGTGACTATGAGAACAATACAAAGCCTGTGCAAAAATTCTACTTGGGTGAGGTACTGATTAAAACAACCATTGTAACTATCTGGGCAGTCATTCTTCAGCCCTTCCATCTGGAAACTCCTGGGGCTCTCAGGTAACAAACTAGAAGGACAACCTTCTTCGAGTGCTATTTCTTCCAGCGAAAAGCCCTCATCTAAGGAGATGTTTAGTGGAGAGATGAATGGCAAACATTACCCATTCTAATGTGGAACCCAGTGCCTTCTGCCTTAAGGGTTGTCGCCTCCCTTTATCCTGGATCTCACTGGGGTAAATAATATTGTTAAGAGCAGAATTTTTTTAAATTGAAATTACAGACAAGGTGATGATCAACAAAGTTGGTACTTTGAAAGAGTAATATATTAGACAAACATTTGAGAAAATATCATGAAGTAAGAGAGAATAGAGGGAAGCCATGGATAAATTGCGTTTCGAATGCCAAAAGGGACATAAGTACAGAAATAGAAAATATTTTTTTAAAATAAGAGAAAACTACTACTAATTTTTTGCCAATATAGTTAAATACTTAATAGACACATTTCTAAAAATTAATGTTTATCAACTTACAGAAAAAATAATAGAAAGCCAAGTAGTTTTATAAATTTTTTATAAAGAAAACACCTGATAGTTTTATAGGCAAATTCCACCAAATTTCCAGGAAAAGATCATTTTAATTCTATGACTACTTTTCAAAAAAATAGATAAAATAAATATTTTCTTACTTATTTAATGCATCCAGGATAATCCTGATACAAAACTGAAAAAGCACATTATAAGAAAGAAAATGTTACATGAAACTGTGATGCAGAAAACTGTATCAACACTATTGAGATTAAAAACAAAAACAACACTATTGAGATTAAAAACAAAAAAAATTGGAAGATTCAATGTTATAAAAATGTCAATTCTCCCAAAACTGATCTATGAATCAAGTGCAATTCAAACAAAACCCTATTAAATTTTCATTCTGGGTGCTGAGGTATGAATTGATAAGCTGATCCTAAAATTTGTATGTGAATGCAAACCAACTAAAAATAATCCATGAAACTCAAGAAAAACGAAGTGAGTTAAAATGACTTCCTATGTTCCATATCAAGCTTATAAAAATATAACAATTAGGTCAGTGTGGTACTGAAGCAAAAGAATGAACAAATATAGGAAAGAAATCAAATAAGGAGCCCAAGAACAAATCTCCAAAATACCTGACACTTGATAATTGAAAAAAGTCACTTTAGAGTAAAATAATTTATCTTAATTACTAAGAACATATGGAACCCAATTATAAACAAACAAAAGAAATGGCCAAGAGACTTTAACACACAATTTACAAACTGGGATAGCCAAACAGCCAGAAAGTATATTAAAGGGTTTCCAACCATAATAGTAACCAGAGAATTAAATTAAATTAAATTAAAACCACAATGAACCATTCCAGTTTGGGTAAGATGAAGCATACACTAGCCTGTCTCCCTGCATGAACACAGGTATAAAATCTTGTCAGAATGCATGAAGCAGCTGTTTGAAGGCACAGAAAATTAAACAGCAGTGGAAGAACTGGGGGAGAAGACCAGAATTCAAAGTGTCACTGAATTGGCAGTATTCAATATTGTTTTCTTTCAATATACCCTGGCCTGAACTCAAAGCTCCGGTGCCCCAAAAAATTAGCACTGGGATATAAATGTAATCCAGCATATAAACAGAACCAAAGACAAAAACCACATGATTATCTCAATAGATGCAGAAAAGGCCTTTAACAAAATTCAACAACCCTTCATGCTAAAAACTCTCAATAAATTAGGTATTGATGGGACATATCTCAAAATAATAAGAGCTATCTATGACAAACCCACAGCCAATATCATACTGAATGGGCAAAGACTGGAAGCATTCTCTTTGAAAACTGACACAAGACAGGGATGCCCTCTCTCACCACTCCTATTCAACATAGTGCTGGAAGTTCTGGCCAGGGCAATCAGGCAGGAGAAGGAAATAAAGGGTATTCAATTAGGAAAAGAGGAAGTCAAATTGTCCCTGTTTGCAGATGACATGATTGTATATCTAGAAAACCCCATTGTCTCAGCCAAAAATCTCCTTAAGCTGATTAGCAACTTCAGCAAAGTCTCAGGATACAAAATCAATGTACAAAAATCAGAAGCATTCTTGTACACCAATCATGGACAAACAGAGAGCCAAATCATGAGTAAACTCCCATTCACAATTGCTTCAAAGAGAATAAAATACCTAGGAATCCAACTTACAAAGGATGTGAAGGACCTCTTCAAGGAGAACTACAAACCACTGCTCAATGAAATAAAAGAGGATACAAACAAATGGAAGAACATTCCATGCTCATGGGTTAGAAGAATCAATATCGTGAAAATGGCCATACTGCCCAAGGTAATTTATAGATTCAATGCCATCCCCATCAAGCTACCAATGACTTTCTTCACAGAATTGGAAAAATCTACTTTAAAGTTCATATGGAACCAAAAAAGAGCCCGCATCGCCAAGTCAATCCTAAGCCAAAAGAACAAAGCTGGAGGCATCACGCTACCTGACTTCAAACTATACTACAAGACTACAGTAACCAAAACAGCATGGTACTGGTACCACAACAGAGACAAAGATCAATGGAACAGAACAGAGCCCTCAGAAATAATGCTGCATATCTACAACTATCAGATCTTTGACAAACCTGACGAAAACAAGCAACAAGCAATGGGGAAAGGATTCCCTATTTAATAAATGGTGCTGGCAAAACTGGCTAGCCGTATGTAGAAAGCTGAAACTGGATCCCTTCCTTACACCTTATACAAAAATTAATTCAAGATGGATTAAAGACTTACATGTTAGACCTAAAACCATAAAAACCGTAGAAGAAAACCTAGGTAATACCATTCAGGACACAGGTGTGGGCAAGGACTTCATGTCTAAAACACAAATGAATAGATCTAGCTCTAGTTTGAGGGACTGGAAAAGGAACTTCTAATGCTCAGTAAGAGAGCAGCATTATGTGTTTTCTTTGTTTGTTTGTTTTTTTCTCTTTCTCTCATCTCTTCATTGTCTGGCCCCATAGTTTCCAAGAAGTTCCATGGTCATGGTGGTGGTGGTGATGTTGGCAATGACTGGTAGAAAGAGCCCCACAGGAACCAAAACTCTGAAAGTTTCTTTCTAGTTGGTGAAGTAGGGGTTTCCAGAAGGTGGGACCAACCCCATTGCTTTTTTTCTGTCTCCTTCCTCTCATTGCTTGACCCCAGATGTGAGCACAGTTGTGTAATTACAAAGCAGAAAGGCATAGTTAAACCCTCAACTTCTAGCCAGAAGCCCAAAAAATAAAATAAAGTACTTGATGACTTATAGTAAAAGTAGTAGCAATGTAGTAAAATGTACGACGACACTGCAAAAAGGATGTGAAGAATTGGGAATGTACTGTTGTATGTGAAGCAGGATGTGATATTATGATATAAGAAAGTATATTTGGTCTTTGTGGCAGTTCCTAACACAAGAACTGCTAAAACGCTTGGAAATGTGTAAGTGATAGGGGTGACATGAATACCCTTTCTTATTCTTAATAAGCTTCCTTCAACCATACTGGATTTTATGCTAAAGAAGTGACTTTTGGTGGACCCATAGATAGCTTCATATGAAAACTGGCTGCTCAAGGACAAGCCATGTAGTTAGAGGGTTGCAACTTTCAGCCCTATCCCCTGATCTCCCAGAAGTGGGGAGGATCTGGAGATTGAGTAATCATCAAAAGCCAATGATTTAATCATTCGTGCCTACATAAAGAAATCTCCGTTAAAAATCCCTAGCCAATAAAATTTGGACAGCTTCTAGTTTGGTGAACACACTGAGGTACTGAAAGAGTGACATGCCTAAAAACAACATAAAAGCACCTCTTCCCATATACCCTGCCCTATGCATCTCTTCCATTCGACTGTTTCTGACTGATATTCTTTAAAATAAGAACTGTTAATAGTAAATTGTTAATACTAAAAGAACTGTTAATAGTAAATAAATAGTAAATAAATGATAAGAACTGTTAATAGGAAATAAAATAGTAAATAAAGCACTCTCCTCAGTTCTATGAGCCATTCTAGCAAATTACAGAACCTGAGGAAGGGGTTTTGCACCCCTGACTTATAGTTGGTCAGAAATATGGGTTGCCCAGACTTGTGACTGACATCTGAAGTGGGGACAGTCTTGTGGGATTGAACCCTTAACAATGTGGCATTTGTGCTAACTCCAGGTAGTGTCTAAATTGAATTGATTGATTTGCAGGACATTGAGTTGGGTCTAGGGAGTTGAAAAATTGATTGGTGTGAGGAAAACACTACACATTTCACGTCAGAAGTATTGGGAGTACAAATAGTTTAGACGGTATATTATTTGAAAATAGATTGTGACTAAAGACATAATTATATACATATATGCACTCACACTAATGAGACAGTAGTGAAGATAAAACAATCATGAAACATAAATAATCCAAAATTAGAAGAAAGTAATTAGAACAAAGTGGAGAAGGAAAAGAAATCTAGCAAGATGGTATGGTTTCATCTAATGATATCCATAATTACATTAAATATAAAAGACTTAAACACTAATTGAAACAAAGTTTGGATCTAAAGACCAATCAAAAGAAAGATTGTATAAAAAGTAAGACTCACATACCTGCTGTTTACAAGAAACTCACATTAAAGACAAAACAGATAGGTTAAAAGTATAGAACAAGATGCACCATGCAAACACTAATCAAAGGGGAGCAGGTGTATTTGTCTTAATAAAAGGCAAAGTAGACTTGAGAACAAAGGATATTTCCAGGGCATTAAGATGGATATTACATACTCATAACAAGGCCAGTTCATTAATAATATCCTAAATGTGCATCCATCTAATAGCAGAGCTTAAAAATGAAGCAAAACTGATAGAATTTAAAACAGAATAGATAATCTACAATTACAATTGTAGGCTTTATCACTCTTATCTCAGTAATCAGTACAGCAAGTAGACAGAAAATCAGTTAGCATGTAGAAGACATGAAGAAGACTATGCACCAACTTGACCTAGTTAATATTTATTGGAAACTTCATCCAACAACATCAGAAAATACAATCTTAAACTGTACATCAATTACCAAGTTAGCCCATATACTAGGCCTTTAAAAAGGCCTCACAGATTTTAAATGACTTATATCATACAAAAGATGTTCTCTTATCATAATGGAATTAAACTAGAAATCAATAACAAAAAGATATATGAAAAATTTCCAAATATTGGGAAATTAAATAGCATACTTCTAATTAACTCAAGTCAAAGAAGAATCAAAAAGGAAATTAGAAATTATTAATTCTATTTTTTTAACTGAGTTGTGATTACATGGAATTTCATGTTATGAAAATTTATCATATATACATTTTGTTTGTTGTACTTTTCTATATGTATATTATACTTCTCAACACAATGAAATAAGAACTATAATGGACAAATGTCTAGAAAAATGTAATTTAGCGAAATAGAGTCAAGATGAAATAGAGAAGTTGGAGCAAGACTGGAGCTGCAGTAGGCAGCCTAGCTGGGTAAATTCCACAAGTCCCCAACCAGTCAAAGAAAATGACATAGCAAAGAAAAAAATCCACGGACAACATTTCAACAAAACTAGATGACGTGTTATCTCCATAGATTCCAAAATACAAGTGGGTGCCATCAAATTTCAACAGTAATAATAAAATGTGTGGCATCAGCAAGGTGCCCAACAATGAAAGCAAAGGAAAAGCAAAATGACTTTTGAGAATCCCATATATTGAATTGTTGGCAGGTAGTTAATCTCTGCAGCAGAGTCCCTGCTCAATAAAGCTCAGCAGGCCAATCTGTGAAGAGCAGACAAATCTAGAAGGAGGTTAAGTGAGAGGAGGGGAACACAAAATTCAGGTGGTGCTGGAGGGATATGGGTTTGTGAACTTTTGAAACTAAGCAACTGAAGTTCTCTCAAGCTAGAATGAGCAAAACAGGGACAACAGTGGCTAAGGGATGGTACGGATAAAAATTGGAGGAGAGCAGAGGAGACACATCTCAGAAAGGTCATATTTTTAGCACTTCACAATAAGAACAGAAGAGGGAGCTCTAGAGCCATGAAACTAGGAGCGTCTCCGGACCCATTCTTCCCTACTAATAATAGCTCAGGAAAATCCATCTTAGCACTTGAGCAGCAGAAAATGGTGGCAGTTAAATCTCAAAGTATGTAACAAAGTTTTGTAAAAATCCACCTTTTAAAAAGGCAAAAGAAACCTTTATCAAACGAACGCTTTTAAGTGTTAACAATTTATCATTACAAGATTATATGACACATAAGAGACTAAGATGATGTTTTATATGCCACTTATTAGCATCTGTTCTTCTTTAGTGTTGATTAAGAAATAATTTCATACCAATATAACTACCATAATATACATAAAACTCAGAGTCCTGGAATTTTTGCTTGGTGGTTTCTTGTAGTTAAAATGCATCGCTGGGTCAAATAAAATATCTTAAAACACTTAAAGAAACTTCTGGTAATAGCAGAGAAGATAGAAGATGTTGCACAGTGATGGATGACAACATAAACCTAGATCTATTAAATTCAGGAGATTGCATCATTAATGTCAGTAATTATTTCAAGCAGTGACTGCCCAGAGGAAAAGTGGTCTGTGCTGCTGCAGAAAACAGCAGAGCAATAGCTTTTGGCCATTGTACAGATTTGCAACACTACAAAAACTCATTAGTTTGGGCTTTCCCATTCTTTCTTCAAACACCTATGGTGAGTATGATGAAATTGGACTAAATAGCCAAAAGAAAGAGGCACATGGTTTTACAAGTGTCAGTTATACGTAGAGTTTAGGTTCTGATTGAATATGAAGACTTTTGATAATGTTTCTAACTGGGCCCTAACTGAGTTCCCATTTTTGAAGATCCAGTTCTGAAACTTTCAGCCTACATTTTACTTTCCTTTTCAATTTCACTAGTTGGTGCCTCTTTATTAAAAAAAAGTATTTGTTTTTGTTAACTGTACAAATATTTGTCTGTCTAGTATAATTGCAGGAATTTATGTAACTGCCAAAGTAAGTCCTTTCAAAACGGAAGTTTGAGATAATTATATAGACTCAGATATTAAAAGTATGTACTTTTAATAGTATCAGCAGTAATATTTTCAACTGAGAAGTGATTCCATTAAAACATAACAAAACATGATAAATCTATTAATAAAAACTCTGAAATAAAGACTGTTACACAGTGTTCGATGATTTATTAAATTACTCTAACTTTTTTACTGTTTTACATAATTGAATCCAATTTTCCTTTTAGCTATTAAAAGAAAAATCATATTTCAAATAAAACAGAAGCAAAATCTTTTGGCTTGCACTATTACAGTAGTCTCTTCATCTGTCTCCTCACCTCTGCTCCTTTTCTTACTCTGACCATCACCTGTTCTATTTCCAATATAAAGTACCTTCCTGTCATATTTATCATTCCTCTTTTCAAAATCCCATCAATATAATAGCAAGTGGGTTAAAAGATTTAATCCATAACAGCATTGAGGATTGAAGTTAGAAATATCAGAAGACCTAAGATCATGATGAATTTATGCAACAGGGGATAAAGGGATTGGGTTGACAGATAAGCCAGGGCTGAAGGTAGATCTTGAATAGATACAGAGAAAAATGGATCAAAGGCAAAAGCTGTTCCTGATATGAAGGACAGGTGAGGGAACTGTGGCATAAATCAAGGTTGAGTACTTTCTGGAAACACAGAACACTATACTTAGGAAGAGCTAGTGCTCTTGCGTTGGGGCCTGGGGAGCATGGGTGAATGCATAGCTAATCTATCTGCTTGGTTTACACATACACAAAGTAAAATCTGCCATGGACAAGCTTAATACATATTTGTTGAGCAAATTAATAAATGAATGCAGAGATATTATTTCTATTACACACCAGTCATGAGGAAAATCAACGGCCTAAGCTGTTATCCTGGAAACACTGAGCTCCAGACCCACAGTTAGAAAAATTTTAACTCCTCCAACTCCTCCCAAGAGCCTAGAACGGTTAGAAGGGAAAAAATACCCAGTGGCAACTTTTCCAAGGGTTCACACTATCTCAATTCCCAATATCAACTCACTATTACTCCCATACCTTACATTTCCCAGCCTCAACCATTACTGCAGTTTATGACTCCTCTCCAGTTGCTCCTCGTTACTCAGTCAGGTAAGCCTTACCATCCCTGCTCCAGCTTATCTCTTAGGAGCCATAGCTCCTTCCACCCGACAGAGAAATTTCTGTGTGACAATGATTTCAATCCACCTTAGATAATTGGATTTCTAAGTGATAAAATTCTTTCATTCTACCCAAAGTAGCCATATTCTTTTAGGAGGTTAAGTTGCATTTGTCAAGGAGCAGGCTAAAGAGTTCTTTGTGTGACACGCCCCTGCCTCCTATGTTTAGACTTACTCTAAAGCAATTACTTTGTCCCCTTGAGAGTGTACTGAAACTTGAGCTATGTTTTGTCTTCTTTCCCCTGCCATAATAAGCGACTCTGCCCTGGTGTGGACCAACCATTATTACCCATGTCCCTTAATCCTGATATTTGCTCATACAATCATCAATTACAGGCTTTCCTTGAGTCTTCCAAATTGCCTAGGGAATCTTATGCACAAAGGAACCCAGTGCTCTGCTGAGATGACCAAGAATTCTTGAAATGAATGGTCCTGTAAGGTAAACTAAATTGTAATTATTATAATTGTATATTCAATACATTTAGAAGTTTTTCATTTGAATAGCATACTAGCTATATTATTTTGTTAATCACTAGAATTATTTTAGCAACAATTATTTCGTACAATTTGAAAGCAATGGTGTATAATATTATAAGGTTATTAGACTGGCTTACTCACATGAAGATATCAGTCCTCTATCTTTTTGGTTATATCATGTTATTTTGACTTCACATTCCTCACTTTCTTCATTTACTTTACATATCTAATTTTTTCACTGTGTTCATTGAGAATTCTCAAGTCAAGATGATCTTGTGATAGCTCTCGGTGGTTTGAGCATCAATAAGTCAAAACAGGAGCTTTTACAGGCTTTAAAAGTTGAAAGAATTTCTGTGATAAAGAAACTTGATCCCCCAAAATAATGAATTACAGTTGTAAATTTTGTATTTCTTGACAGTTGTATTCCACTGCTAAAGATTTTACTTTCTCTTTTTAATATTTTTTGTGTTTCTTTCCATGCAAATCAGAATCCCTAGTTTTATTTTTCATTTTTTCTTTTGTGTTCATGTAACAATTTACTGACACAGAAACATCTACAATGTATATGCAAACAGGTTTTGTTTGACAATAAATAGTCTTATACACATACTTTTGTGTTTTCTTGCTCTCTCTTCATGTGACATGGAGGCTCTCTTCTGCCTTCCACCATAACTGTAAGCTTCCTAAGGTCCTCACCAGAAGCACATGCTGGCAGTATGCTTCATGTATAGCCTAACTATAAGACAAATAAACCTCTTTTCTTTATAATTTGCCCAGCCTTAGATATTTCTTTATAGCAACACGAATGAACTAACACACTTGTTTGTGCATTCAACAATATGGGGATCCCGTGAAGTGGGATAAAACTCTTAGGTCATTTGCTTTAATGGATGTGCCATGATTTAGTCAGCTCTTTTCCCATTGATGGACATTCATTTTGTTTTCAATTTTTCCTGATTACAAACAATGTTGCCAAAATATTTGTTTCAATTTTTGAATTTTTCCTGATTACCAACAATGCTGCCATAAATATTCTGTACCAATATGTTCAGTACAGATGCTTTTACTTCTGTGGGAGTCAATTCCTAGGGGGAAGATTGCTGAATCTAAAGGTATATGTATTTTTAAATTTTAATACAGGTTGCCAGATTGCTTTCCAACACTTCACTTCTCTGCCAACTATACATAAAAGTACTGCTCTAGGTTTCCCTTCTTTTTTTTTATTTTTATTTATTTATTTATTTATTTATTTATTTTTTTGAGACGGAGTCTCGCTCTGTGGCCCAGGCTGGAGTGCAGTGGCGCAATCTCGGCTCACTGCAAGCTCCGCCTCCTGGGTTCAAGCAATTCTCCTGCCTCAGCCTCTCCGAGTAGCTGGGACTACAGGCGCCCGCCACCACGCCCGGCTAATTTTTTTGTATTTTTAGTAGAGACGGGGTTTCACCGTGGTCTCGATCTCCTGACCTGGTGATCCGCCTGCCTCGGCCTCCCAAAGTGCTGGGATTACAAGCGTGAGCCACTGCGCCCGGCCTTAGGTTTCCCTTCTTTTAAAGTACAGATTTTTAAATTTCTAACTTAGCAAACTTCAAACGTTCAATATTTTAGAAGGATTAATTATTACTGATAATACTGCTTTCCATTAAGCACTGTTCAATATGAATTTTATGAATCCAAGCACTATAGTTTCTCTTCATTTTCTACCCTTACCTGTATTGGTAATTTTGTCATCAAATAAAACAAAATAACCTAGACAGATGGCCTTTCCTACTATTTTTCTGAGAAGCTAATATCATTAAAACTCAATTTACTCCCAAAGTTACTGTAATGGTTTCAAATCTTGCCTTGCAGTGTTTGAGTAAAGAATTGCTCCCCTCCCTACCTCTATGCTAACAATAATTTTACTGATGATTAGTTTTATTTATACTGAAGCTAAAGAGAATAGGAGTAAAAAAGCAGATAATAACACTTCAGTCATAGAGGATTCTCAATAAGGGATGCTAATGGGCAGCAGTTTTTTAATATTGTTGATATCCAAAGGCAAACTGCTTGAGGACAGTCTTAATTCCTGTGTGTCATTTTTGAAGTGTCAAATACTCATTAAGTACTGGTTAATTATGATTATAGACCAGATTCAAAAAGCGCTCTTTTATTTCACTAATATATCTGTAGAAAAAGAGGTAGCTCAGGACTATCACATTCTCACAAATTATCTTAAAATAACGTTTTCTTATTTAAATGCAATGTACATGTGTACTTATAAAATAGGTGATGTTTCCACTGATAACGCAATAAAAATATTGTTCCATCAGTATTCCACATTATCTACGACTCTCACCAAGATTTATTTTAATGAGGAAGGTAAAGGCAATTCATATTTTAGTACCTACTATGCCCATAGCCCTTACTGCTTTACAATCTCATTTAATAAGTTTATTTTGAAAATGCCAGTGGAATCTGGGAAGATCATCTGAAACTTTTATCAGCCATCTGTGCCTCACTGTAAATTAAGCTTCAGTACCATAGCACAGAATATTAGAACCAATAGTTAGACTAGATGATCCCAATAAGTCATGTAGGTCAGTAACTCTTGTTTTACACCGGAAGAAACTGAGGCCTACAAACATTCAGGTGCTAAGATGAAAAGGTTAGTTGTTCACAGTAGCAAGACTAGAATACACATTTATTGACATTCTGTCTTAGTGTTCTTCTCCCCACTATCTAATATGATTAAACCTGAAAGGAGATTAAAGTTGAGTAAAGCTCTAGACTGCAGAATGTAAGAACCGGGGTGTACTGGAAGGAGAACAGAAAGAAATCAATTGGTTCCCTAAGGAAAATTAATGGCAAATAAAGAGAAGGTAGGTGGGTGACGGAGAAGGGGTACTGATAAATTCCTTACAGAGCAGTTTTGTCAGGGCCATCACAGCAGCTACACAGCATTTTAAAACAGCATTAAACCTATTGTCAAGATTGTCTGACACAGTAAAAATAGTATGGATGGGGGCCTTTCAAGGTTATATCCTTTCATCTACTCTCTAAAGCTGTTTTATAATAGTCAAGAGGATTCTGTACAGTGCTTTATTTCAGCTTTGCTCTCATTAAGGACTCATAAACTTAATTACCAAATATTCCTTAAGAAACACAGCTTGAAATAATTACTTCATTAGAGAAATTTAGCAGTGTTCATTCTAACTCTCTTGAATAGATTCTTATTTTAGAGTTGCTGAAGGTTTTACTTGTCCTTTTATTCTAAATGCAAACCTTTTCACCTTCATGTCGCTTATAGAACTGCATTTCAAATACCACGAAAGGAGAAATTTTTAAAATACTACATGATGTCATTTTGAAGGCTGTTCCAAATTAGCATGAACTACAGCTTAAAAAGTTCTAGACATATGTATTATTGGTAAATATCATAAAATATATGGTAAAATAAGAAAAGGAAAAGTTGGTTTTAAAAGAAATTGTGTTTCACTGTGGAGATTCCTTAAAGAACTAAAAGTAGCAATCTCATTACTAGTTACCTATCCAGAGGAAAAGAAGTCATTACACAAAAAAGATACTTGCACATGGGTGTTTATAACAGCACAATTTGCAATAGCAAAAATGTGGAGCCAACCCAAATGCCCATCTATGAATGAGTGGATAAGGAAAATGTAGTATATATATACACTATGGAGTACTACTCAGCCATGAAAAGGAATGAAATAATGGCATTCACAGCAACCTGTATGGGATTGGAGACTATCATTCTAAGAGAAGTAATTCAGGAATAGAAAGTCAAACATCATATGCTCTCATTCATAAGTGGGAACTAAGCTCTGAGGAAGCAAAGGCATAAGAATGATACAATGGATTTGGGGACTCGCAGGAAAGGGTAGAAGGGGGATGAAGGACAAAAGACTACACAATGGGTACAGTATACACTGCTTGGGTTATGGGTGCACCAAAATCTTAGAAATCACCACTAAAGAACTTACTTATGTAACCAAACACCACCTGTTCCGCAAACTAAAATATTTTTTTGAAATAAAAAAAGAAAAAAAATGTTTTTGACTATGGCATTGTATCATAATAAAAATAATTATTTAATAATATTTGTCAAAAAAATAAAGTGATTGTTAAACCTGAAATTCTCTAAAGAGAATTAAATAAATCAAGTTAGGTCTAAAATTAGCTACTGGAATATTAAAAGATAGTTGTTTTAAGTTTCAAGGTGAATTGCTACATGTTACTCCTTTGCTGAAAAATCTTCAGCATTTACTCAGCCTATAGGAGAGAGTCTAAATTACTTGAACAATAAGCTTATCTTCTAGTATTTTTCCTTAAACAAATCTCCACCCTAGTCACAGGACTTTACTCAAGCTCCTTTCATTGCTCCTCTACAGCCTCACTGTCTTCAAACTATTCTCAATATTCCCTCTCCGCCTCCATCCTGTGTGCGCCTCACTGTTTTGCTTTATTCCTATCCATTCCAGATGAGCCAATTAAAATTCTGTTTCTCCCTTGATTACTCAGCTCAAAGTAATGTCTCCTACCTCTGAATATTCCTACCACCAAATGCCCTTGATATACAGCTCAGGATATACAAAGTATGAAATTGTACCCTTACCCTTTGTGCTGCACATGTTTTATCACTCTGAAGCATATTATAAACTCCTTGCAAGTAGAGATCATCTTATATTTGATGTCCTAACAAGAGTAGACTCAGATACTGTTGATAGATTGAAATTAGAGTTTATTATCACCATATCCTATAATATGAAATGTATGTATATAATTTTCATGTGGAACATATTTTCGAGTTGAATCATTTTCGAGTTTAAATAATCACTGCTTCTAATATCAAAATGAATTTAAAATTTTATCTGCATAGTATGATCACAATTTTGTCCAAATGTAAAGATTAAATTTCAGTTCATGAGAAATATTTTTTTAAATCTGAATACAACATATCTGGGTGGTAGAGTTGTTGGAAAGACAAAATGTACATGCAGATATTTTGAAAACAATAAATCACTATACAAAGGTACAGAGCATACTGTCTTTTCAGTGTTGATGTATTAGGCACATACTGTCTACTCAGTACCTGTCACTTCTATTTCTTCCCTGTTTTTGCATTTAGCAATCTGAAGAGAATTGGGCTTAATGAAATCCTGCTGAGCTCATGGCTGAGATATGGCTCCAGTATGGTGAATCCTAATCAAGTTTTCTTCTCCAGAGGAGGGGTGGAGGCAGTTTCTCCCATACTGTTCTTGTGGTAGTGAATAATTCTCATGAGATCTGATGGTTTTATCTGGGATTTCTGCTTTTGCATCTGCCTCATTCTCTCTTTGCTTGCTGCCAGCCATGTAAGATGTGACTTGCTCCTCCTTGACATCTGCTGTGATTGTGAGGCTTCCCCAGCCATATGGAACTGTAAATCCAATTAAACTTCTTTTGTAAATTGCCTGGTCTTGGGTATATCTTTATCAGCAGCATGAAAACAGACTAATATGGTAAATTAGTACCAGTAGAGTGGGGCATTTCTGAAAAGATATCTGAAAATGTGGAAGTCATTTCTGAACTGGGTAACAGGAAGAGGTTGGAACAGTTTGGAGAACTCAGAAGAAAATTTAAAAAAAAATGTGGGAAAGGTTGGAACTTCCTAGAAACTTGTTCAATGGCCTTGCCCAAAATATTGATAGTGATAGGGACAATAAGTTCCAGGCTGAAGTGGTCTCAGATGGAGATGAGGAACTTGTTGGGAACTGGAGCAACTTGTTGGGAACTCAGTGGGAGATAATTGAATCATGGGGGCAGTTTCTCCCATACTGTTCTCATTGTAGTGAATAAGTCTCACATGATCTGATGGTTTTATCTAGGGTTTCTGCTTTTGCATCTTCCTCATTCTCTCTTTGCTGCCATACATGTAAGATGGGGCTTGCTCCTCCTTGCCTTCCACCATGATTGTGAGGCTTCCTCAGCCATGTGGAACCGTAAGTTATGTGACTCTTGTTATGTTTTAGCAAACAGACTGGTGGCGTTTTGCCCCTGCTCTAGAGATTTGTGGAACTTTGCATTGAGAGAGATGATTTAGGGTATCTGGTGGAAGACATTTCTAAGCAGCAAACATTCAAGAGGTGACTTGGGTGCTGTTAAAAGCATTTCCATTTTAAAAGGGAAACAGAGCATAAAAGTTTAAAAAAATTGCAGCCTGACAATGAGATGGAAAAGAAAATCCCATTTTCTGAGGAGAGATTCAAGCCTGCTGTGGAAATTTCCATAAGTAATGAGGAGCCAAATGTTCATTCCCAAGACAATGGGGAACATGTCTCCAGGGCATGTCAGAAGTCTTCATGGCAGCCCCTCCCATCACAGGTGCAGAGGCCTAGGAGGAAAAAGTGGTTTTCTGGGTGGGGCCTAGGGTCCCCCAGCTGTGTGCAGCCTAGGGAATTGGTGCCCTGTGTCCCAGCTGCTCCACCCGTGGCTGAAAGGGGTCAATGTAGAACTCAGACCATGGCTTCAAATGGTGCAAGCCACAGCCTTGGCAGCTTCCATGTAGTGTTGAGCCTGTGGGTGCACAGAAATCAAGGATTGAGGTTTGGGAACATCTGCCTAGATTTCAGAAGATGTATGGAAACACCTGGATGCCGAGGCAGAGGTGTGCTTCAGGGGCAGGGCCCTCATGGAGAACCTCTGCTAGGGCAGTTCAGAAGGGAAATTTGGGGTCAGAGACTCCACACAGAGTCCCTATTGGGGCACTACCTAGTGGAATTGTGAGAAGAGGATCACCATCCTCCAGACCCCAGAATAGTAGATCCACTGAGGGCTTGCACCGTGTGCCTGGAAAAACTGCAGGCACCCAATGCCAGCCGGTGAAAGCAGCCAGGAGAGAGGCTGTACCCTGCAGAACCACAGGAGCGGAGCTGCCCAAGACCACGGCAGCTCTTGCATCAGTGTGACCCAGATGTGAGACATGGAGTCAAAGGAGATCATTTTGGACCTTTGAGATTTGAGTGCCCCGCTGGATTTCGGACATCCATGGGCCCTGTATTCCCTCTGTTTTAGCTAATGTCTCCCATTTGGAATGGTTGTATTTACCCAGTGTCTGTACCCCCATCGTATCTAGAAAATAACTAGCTTGCTTTTGATTTTATGGACTCATAGGCAGAAAGAACTTGCCTTATCTCAAATGAAACTTTGGACTGCGGACTTTTTGAGTTGATGCTGAAATAAGACTTTGGGGGACTGTTGGGAAGGCATGATTAATTTTGAAATATGAGGACATGAAATTTGAAAGGGGCCAGGGCAGAATGATATGGTTTGGCTCTGTGTCCCCACTCAAATCTCATCTTGAATTGTACTCCCACAATTCCCACCTTGTGTGGGAGGGACCCAGTGGGAGATAATTGAATAATGGGGGCAGTTTCTCCCATAACGTTCTCGTGGCAGTGAATAAGTCTCATGAGATCTGATAGTTTTATCTGGGGTTTCTGCTTTTGCATCTTCCTCATTCTCTCTTTGCTGCCACACATGTAAGATAGGGCTTGCTCCTCCTTGTCTTCCACCACGTTTGTGAGGCTTCCTCAGCCACGTGGAACTGTCAGTTAAATAAAACCTCTTTCTTTTGTAAATTGCCCAGTCTCAGGTATGTCTTTATCAACAGCGTGAAAATGGACTAATACAACTCTCTACACTAAATATGCTGCATCTGATCCTCAAACCTAAAACATTTCTATATCTGTGACTAAATAAATCAGGAACTTTATCTGACCTTATCTTACATGTGTGGGCATGTGTAGTTTTCCTGGCAATCCTTAACCCAACTGAAATATGTTTCTTCTATTTGCACACTAAAGTGCTTTCTAAAATTCCCATTAATTTTCCAGTAAGCAGTAAGTTAACATTCACTGTATGCGAAAGGCTTGGAAGATTTTTCAGTGTACAAATGAGAACCTAAGTGTCAAAATGAAAGAAAAAAGATGTGGAAAGAAATTCTAGGCTAAACTTATCATATAGAATATTCAAAATACAGAACTGTCATCAAATTTGAGTTAATTGATGAGACTGACACCCTAATGGCAATCTTTAAATGTCTCAGCCTTCACCTACAGAAACAAAGCCTCCTTGATACTATATATAACTGTTAGTCAAATAGTATCTGCCATATCCAAAACTGTTTGCTAATCGGCACAAATATCAATGAAACTTTTAAATTTAATCTGTGCTAGACAGCTTTGCCTCATTCATGCACACTTGAACTCTCATAAGAAACCTAATAAGGCACTGAATTAAGAAAATAACTACTAGCTAGGCATATCAAAAACTATTCAGAAAAGGGGGCAAACATGGGGAAAATCAAAGATGGTGACAGAGTGTTAATGCTTAGATGAAATAATATGATTTCAAACATTTAATGTAAGATTTATATTTCTTCTTCCGGTCATAGTAGAGGTTTTACTCTTCATGAATTCAGGGATTTAAGCTTCCAAAGGCACCAAGGAAAGAGAGAAGAGAGCTCATAGAGAAGCCAACCTGGTCTTTATTCTTTGGGTTGCTCACTTTACAGTGGTTAAGCTGATTAGAGGCCCTGCAATATTGTTTGCCTAGAAAAAGGAAACTGATTGTTCAAGATTAGTCAGTCTTTACCATACCCACATCACTTATTTTAATCAAGAATTTTTCAACTCAAAATTATTTCATGTCTGAATGCAGAGGCTCATGCCTGTAATCCCAGCACTTTGGGAGGCTGAGGTGGAAGGATTCTTTCAGCCCAAGAGTTCGAGACCAGCCTGAGCAACAGAGCAAGATCCCATCTCTACAAATAATAGAAAAATAATTAGCCAGGTGTTATGGCAGGTGCCTGTGATCCCAACTACTCAGGAGGTTGAGGCAGGAGGATTGCTGGAGCCTGGGTAGTCAAGGCTGCAGTGAGCTGTGATCATGCCACTATACTCCAGCCTGGGCAACAGAGTGAGATCCCATCAAAAAAAAATCATGTTAGTAAGCACCTGGGTGACAGTGAGATCCCACAGCAAAAAAAAAAAAAAAAAAAAAAAAAACTCTGAGGAAAATTAAAATTAAAATTTAGACAGTGATGAAGACAATTTGAACAAAAAAGTGTTTTCACTATCTGAGTATCTCCATTAAAACTGTAGTTGATTATGTTAGATGTTGTCAGAAAAAAGACTTAAAGATGCTTTTATAAAAAAAGATGAACTTTGGCATTTTAGGACAGGGCTAAATATAAATGTATTATTAAATAAACAATAACTAACACATATTCTGATAGTACATCAATGCTTAAATCTTGCACTAGATGATCAAACTTAAACAGCCAGCATTTTAATGACTGTGTCCCAAATGTATCTCAAATGCACTCTATTAGCAAACATGACAGTCCAATTATTTCCATGGCACTTAGCATTTCATGGTGGACTATTGCCAACAGTAGAATATAGGGTGGGAAACATGCCAAAGAAGTTAACTGATTTTAAGCGCTAAAATACTGCTTGCATTGAAAATTCAGGGTTTATGTAAGCCTAATTCCCCTGACCTTGTTCAAACTCACCAGATAAGTAAATACATTGTCACCTACTTAAGTAATAATTTTTTCCCTTTATATTATGCAAAAAAGTAGGTAAGCCAATTTTCCTACAAAGAACATGTTAGTAAAATTTTATGTCATATAAAATCAAACATCTGTTTTACTTATCACTGGAGAATAGAAAATCACTCAAAAATACATTGCTAATCCATTATACATTGACTTGGTCTGCATCAATAAATCTAGAGAAAAAAACAGCCTTTCATTTCAATTGATGCTTGATATGATTTGGCTGTGTCCCCACCCAAATCTCATCATAAATTGTAGCTCCCACAAGCCCCAGTTATGGTGGGAGGGACATTTTGGGAGGTAATTGAAGCATGGGGGTGGGTTTTTCCCATGCTATTCTCATAATAGTGAATAGGTCTCATGAGATCTGATGGTTTTATAAAGGGGAGTTCTTCTGCACATGCTCTCTTGCTTGCTGTCATGTAAGACATGCCTTTGCTTCTCCTTCACCTTCTGCCATTATTGTGATGCCTCCCCAGCCATGTGGAACTGAGAGCCCATTAAACCTCATTTTCTTTATAATTTATGCAGTCTCTGGTATTTCATCACAGCAGTATGAAAATAGACTAATACAGTAAATTGGGACTGGGAGTGGGGCACTGCTGAAAAGATACCCAAAAATGTGAAAGCAACTTTGGAACTGGGTAACCAGCAGAGGTTGGAATCATATGGAGGGCTCACAAGAAGACAGGAAAATGTAGGAAAGTTTGGAACTTCCTAGAGACTTGGAGTGCTCAGAAGAAGAAAAGAAGATGTGGGAAAGTTTGGAGCTTCCTAGAGACTTGTGGAATGGTTTTGGCCAAAAAGTCTAGGCTGAGGTGGTTTCAAATGGAGGTGAGGAACTTGGGAACTGGAGCAAAGGTGATTCAAAGAGACTGGCAGCATTTCGCTCCTGCTCTAGAGAACTGTGGAACTTTGAACTTGAGAGAGATGATTTAGGGTACCTGGCAGAAGAAATTTCTAAGTGGCAAAGCATTCAAGAGGAAGCAGAGTATAAAAGTTTGAAAAATTTGCAGGCTGATGATGCAGTAGAAAAGCAAAACCCATTTTCTGGGGAGAAATTCAAGCTAGCTGCAGAAATTTGCATAAGTAACAAGGAGCAGAATGTTATTCACCAAGAAAATGAGGAAAATGTCTCCAGGGCATGCCAGAGACCTTCACAGCAGCCCCTCCCATCACAGGCCTGGAGGCCTAGGAGGGAAAAATGGTTTCCAGGGCTGGCCCCAGTTCCCCCCTGTTGTGTGCAGCCTTGGGATTTGGTAATCAGCATCTCAGCTGTTCCAACCATAGCTAAAAGGGGTCAAGATACATTTCAGGCCATGGCTTCAGAGGGCGCAAGCCCCAAGCCTTGGCAGCTTCCATGTGGTGTTGAGCCTGTGAGTGTACAGAAGTCAAAAATTGAGGTTCGAGGAGAATCTCTGCCTAGATTTCAGAGGCTGTATGAAAACACCTGGATGTCCAGGCAGAGGTGTGTTGCAGGGGCAAAGCCCTTATGGAAAACTTCTGCTGGGGCAGTGCAGAGGGAAATGTGGGGTGGGAGCCCCCACACAGGGTCTCTACTGGGACACTGCCTAGTGGAGTTGTGCAAAGAGGACCACTGCCCTCCAGACCCCAGAATAGTAGGATCCACTGACAGCTTGCACTGTGTACCTGGAAAAGCCACAGACAGACATTCAATGCCAGCCTGTTAAACCAGCCAGGAGCGGGGCTGTACCCTGCAAAGCCAGAGGGGTGGAGCTGTCCAAGGCCATGAAACCCACCTCTTACATCAATGTGACCTGGATATGAGACATGGAATCAAAGAAGATCATTTTGGATCTTTAAGATTTGACTGCCCCAGCCATGTGCGGTGGCTCATGCCTGTAATCCCAGCACTTTGGGAGGCCGAGGCAGTGGATCACGAGGTCAGGAGATCAAGACAATCCTGGCTAACATGGTAAAACCCCGTCTCTACGACAAATACAAAAAATTAGTTGGGTGTGGTGGCGGGCACCTGCAGACCCAGCTACTCAGGAGGCTGAGGCAGAAGAATGGTGTGAACCCAGGAGGCAGAGCTTGCAATGAGCTGAGATCACACCACTGCACTCCAAGCTGGGTGACAGAGTGAGACTCCGTCTCAAAAAAAAAAAAAAAAAATTTTGACTGCCCCACTGGATTTTGGACTTACATGGGGCCTGTAGCCCTTTCATTTTGGCCAATTTCTCCCATTTGGAAAGGGTGTATTTACCTAATACCTGTATCTCCATTGTATCTGGGAAGTAACTAATTTGCTTTTAATTTTACAGGCTCATAGGTGGAAGGGACTTGCCTTGTCTCGGATACGACTTTGGACTTGGACTTTTGGGTTAATAAGACTCTGGGAATGAGTTAAGACTTTGGGAGACTGTTTGGAAGGTGTGATTGTGTTTGGAAGGCATTATTGTGTTTTGAAATGTGAGTACATGAGATTTGGGAGGGGCTGGGGTAGAATGATATGGTTTGGCTGTGTCCCCACCCATATCTCATTTTGAACTGTAGCTCCCATAATCCCACATATTGTGGGAGGCACCCAGTGAGAGGTAATTGAATCATGGGGGTGGGATTTTTCCCATGCTGTTATCATAGTAGTGAATAAGTCTCATGAGATCTGATGGTTTTATAAATGGGAGTTCTCCTACACATGCTCTCTTGCCTGCTGCCATATAAGATGTGTGTTTGCTCCTCCTTCACCTTCTGGTGAAAATCTAAATACTTCATCAAAAAACTATTAGAACTCATAAACAAATTAATTAAAGTTGGAGCATACAAAAATCTGCATACAAAAATCAGTAGCATTTCTATATGCCAATAGAGAACAATCTGAAAATGAAATCAAGAGAGTAATCTCATTTACAGTAGTTAAAAATAAAATAAAATACCTAAGAGTACACTTAATGAAAGAAGTAAAAAATCTCTAGAATGAAAACTATAAAACATTGATGAAAGAAACTGAAGAAGACACAAAAATTGGTAAGATATTCCATGTGCATGGATTTGAAGAATCAAAATTGTTAAAGTGTCCATATTACCCAAGGCAATCTACAGATTAAATGCAATGTCTATCAAAATACCAACGATATTCTTCACAGAAATAGAGAAAACAATTGTAAAATTTATATGGACCCACAAAAGACTAAGAATAGCCAAAGCTATCCTGAGCAATAAGAACGAAACTGGAGGAATCAAATTACCTGATGTCAAATTTTACTACAGAGCTATAGTAACCAAAATAGCATGGTACTGGCATAAAAACAGACACATATACCAATGGAACAGACAGAGAACCCATAAATAAATCCACACACCTACAGTCAACTCATTTTCAACAAACGTGCCAAGAACATACATTGGGGAAAAGACAGTCTCTTCCATAAATGGTGCTGAGAAAACCAGATATCCATGTGCAGAAGGATGAAATTATACCCCTATCTCTCATCATATACAAAAACCAAGTCAAAATAGATGAAAGACTTAAAGACCTCTAACTATGAAACTACTAAAATAAAACATTGGGTGAACTCTCTAGGACACTGGAGTGGGCTGCACAGGCAACCAGTGGAAAAATGGACAAATCAGATCACATCAAATTAAAAAGCTTCTACACAGCAAAGGAAATAAATAACAAAGTGGAGAGACAATCTACATAATGGGAGAAAACATTTGCAAAGTAACCATCTGACAAAGGATTAATAAACAGAATATGCAAGGAGCTTAAACAACTCAATAGGACAAAGTGTGACAATCCAATTTAAAAATGGGCAAAATATCTGAATAGACATTTCTCAAAAGAAGGCATACAAATGGCCAACAGGTATATGAAAAGGGGGTCCATCACTGATCATCAAAGAAATGCAAATCAAACCTACAATGAGATATCATCCCACCCCAGTTAAAATGGCTTTTATCCAAAAGACAGGCAATAAAAAGGCTGGTGAGGATGTGGAGAAAAGGGAACCCTTGTACTCTTGTGATGGTGGGAATGTAAATTAGTACAACCACAATGTAGAACAGTTTGAAGATTCCTCAGAAAATAAAAAATAGATATAATTTATAATAGCTATAATAGCATACAATTATAATAGCTATAATTGATAGAGTACTTAAAGAAGTTGTCATAAACATAGGCATTCATCATAAGCCTATGAGGCAGGTATACTCTTATGCTCATTTTACCAACAAGTAAATAGAGGCACAGAGGAAATAACTTGCTGATGGCAGAGATGGGATACAAATCCAGATAGCCTTGTCCCCAGGCTCTCTATCTACCTACTGCATATTTCCCCTCTGCATGACGTTGGGTCACCTCTTCCCCTGTACCTCTAAAAAGCTGATTCTTCCTAAAGTGGATTTGGATTTATATATGTAATTAGGATTCTAAAGCAGATGTTGGCAAACTTCCTGTAAATGGCCAGATAATAAGTATTTTAGGCTTTACAAATCAAGTGGTCTCTCTCAAAACTCTGCCATTGTAGCATGAAAGCAGCCATGGAAAGCAAATTGGCATTATGTTTCAAATAAAACCTTTATTTACAAAAACAGGCAGGCAGCGGGCTGGATTTGACTAGCAGGCTGTAGTTTGTCAACCCATGTGCAAACTATCGTATGTAATAATGGAATGATTGGGCTAGCTTTAGCAAGAACAAATTTAGGAATATTCAACATCATTTTGATAGAAGAGATCTTGACACATCAGACTTTCATGTTTTCTGCCTTCACAACTACATTATTTGGGACATATGAAGTCTGACTAACTCTTGGTTTCTAGGAAGAAAGACTATATAGATTCAAACACCAAATTAATCCCTGTCAGTTTTTATAAGTTCAAGACAGGCGCACATTTGCACTCATTGCTGTATTTCAAAAAGCTATAGTCTGGTAACCAAATCATGATTAGGCTATCAGGATAGTTCACTCAACTCTATCAGATGCATGTTTTGGTAAAAATAATACTCATGTGCAATAATATAAACACACTCATACACACACATTTCCACAGAAAGAAAATCTTACACATATATATTTTAGTTACATTTGCTAAATAAAATGTGGTAACTTTGATTATTTTTAATAAAATATAATCTGCAGAAAACATATTTGTACCAAGAACATAGATAATTTCCTCCTTAAAGGAGCTGAGGGGAAAATCTTGTCTAATATTTCAATCTCTGTTACAGTTGTATTTATATGATAATTCAAAACAACTTAGACATTTCGTTCAGTAAACAGTCTGATATTCTGCTTTATTTCTAGCACTAGAACAGAATTTATGGGGAATATGTATTAAACGATTTTGCCTCTTTCCTTAAGCTGCTTATACTTAATTTTGATATATAACATTCCCAAAGAAAAAATGTTTACTAATGATACATATGTTGAATAATAATGCTGGGATTAAATCACAATAATAGATAAAAAGCAATTAAAAAATAAGAATACTATATATGACTATATTATATTTACCAGTTGAGGGTTAAGAAACCTTCTATAACTTAGGAGGAAGAAGAGAATCCTATGGATTACAGTACCAGCAACGATTTGGAATTTCATAGTTGTAAAGTTCCTTTACTAAACTTGAAGTGGTGTGATATTACTTGACTGTGATAACTAAAAAGAACAAAAATAGGAAAAATATAATGCAAATGGAAAGAAAAATGTAAATGTAAACTCCAACACATCAATGATTATGTGAAATGTAAGTGGTCTAAACACTCCAATTAAAAGGCATGATATGCCAGATTGGGAAAGGATGGGGTAGTTAGACCCAATTCTATACTGCCTACAATAAAGCCACTTTAAATATAAGGATACATAGAGATTAAAAGAATATTTTGTAAATCAATGAAAAAAGACCACGAAAATCCTAGTAACAACAACAAAAAAGACAAAAACAAACAACAACAATAAAAACCCCCAGCAATAAAACCAAAAACTTGGAGTGGTTATACTAATATCAAATGAAGTAGACTTCAGAGCAAAGAATATCACAAGGAACAAAGGCAATCATAATCATTTCCTAAGGATAAAACAGTCAATTTATCAAGAAGCTGTCACAATCATAAAAGGTTATATGCTTCATTATTGAGCTTCAAATACAAGAAGCAAAAGCTAATAGAACTGAAAGGAGAAACAGACAAATCCATAAATTTAATTTCAATATTACTCTCATGTTAATTGATAAAACAAGTAGCCAGAAATATCAGGAAAGATACAACTTAAACAATAATATAAAGCAATTTAATCTAATTGAGATTTATGAAACACGTAATGAAAAAATATACTATACAATCAGGTTAAGTGAACATGAAACTTTACCAAGATAGATAATATTCTGAAACATAAAACATAAAACAAGTTTAAACAAATTTGAAAGGATTAAAATAATATAAAAAATGTTCCAACCACAATGATATCATACTAGAAATAAATAACAGAAGCTTACCTGGAAAATTCCAAATTATTTGGAAACTAAATCACAGAATTCTAAATAACCCATGGTTCAGAGAAAATAACAAAGGTAAATTAGAAAGTGTCTTTAACTAAATGAAAAAATAACAATTAAAATTTGTAGATGTAACTAAAGCAGTAGTTACAGAGAAATTTTAGTACTAAACACCTATACTAGGAAAAAAGAAGGTTCTCAAATGAATAACCTTAAGAAACTAGAAAAAGAGTAAATGAAACTGAAAGTAGAATAAAGGAAATAATAAAGATCAGAATGAAAATCAATAAAACAGAGATCAAAATATAAGATAAAATTGATGCAACTTAAAGTTGGTTCTTTGAAAACATTAATATGTAATCCTAGCACTTTGGGAGGTGGATCACGAGGTCAGGAGATCAAGATCATCCTGGCTAACACGGTGAAACCCCGTCTGTACGAAAAATACAAAAAAAAATTAGCCAGGTGTGGTGGCAGGAGCCTGTAGTCCCAGCTACTCGGGAGGCTGAGGCAGGAGAATGGTGTGAATCTGGGAGGCCAAGCTTGCAGTGAGCCGAGATCATGCCACTGCCCTCCAGCCTGGGTAACAGAGCAAGACTCCATCTCAAAAAAAAAAAAAAAAAAAAAAAAAAAAAATTAAATAAAATTCATAAACTTCTAGCTAAACTGATGAAGAAAAAAAGAACATACAAATTACAAATATAAAGAATGTGAGCAGTGACAGCAACACAAATTATAGATATTAAAAAGGATAAGGAACCATCATGAATAACTTGATGTCAATAATTTGACAATTTAGAAGAAATGGATAAATCCCTTAAATGAAACTACCAAAACTCTCTTAAGAGGAAATCATTTGAATAGATAGACAGCTATGAAATAAACTGAATTTTTAGTTTTGCTTATCACAAAGATTTCACTGGAGAATTCCATCACACATTTAGAAAAACATACCATTTTATACACAAACTCTTCCACAAAATAGATGAAAGAGCACTTCAAAACTCATTTTATAAAGCCAGCATTACCCTGCTACCAAAACCAAAAAAAGAAAACTACAGATAAATATCTTTCATGATGAGAACACATGGACACAGAGAGGAATAAGACACACTGGAGCATTTTGGAGTGTGGGAGTGTAGAAGGAGGGAGGGGATTAGCAAAAATAACTAATGGGTAACAGGCTTAATACCTGGATGATGAAATAATCTGTACAAGCTCCCATGACACAAGTTTACCTATGTAACAAACCTGCACTTGTACAGTTGTTTAAAAGATTTTTTAAACTTTTAAAAAAATCCTTCATGAACATAGATATAAAAATTCTTAGCAAAATTTTAACAAATCAAATCTGACAATACATAAAAATAATATCATGACCAGGTAGACTTAATCTTAGGAAAGCAAGGTTGGTTGAGCATTCAAAAATCAGTATGTCAATATACTGTCATACTGATATTGACAGAAAAAAAGAAAAAAAAAGATCACTTTTATATAAAGTATTTGATAAATCACTTCGGAATAAAAAATGTATTCTTGATTTAAAAAAGAAACTCACACAAAGTAGGAATAGAAGGGATCTCCGTCTACCTGGTTATGGCATCCCTGGGAAACCTACAACTAACATATTGCTATGGTAAACTCATTAGGATAAACTGTCAGTTTTTATTTGGAGTATTTATCCTTTTTTATTATTTATTTATTTATTTATTATTATTATTATTATACTTTAAGTTTTAGGGTACATGTGCACAATGTGCAGGTTTGTTACATATGTATCCATGTGCCATGTTGGTGTGCTGCACCCATTAACTCATCATTTAGCATTAGCTATATCTCCTAATGCTGTCCCTCCCAGCTCCCCCAACCACAAAACAGTCCCTGGAGTGTGATGTTCCCCTTCCTGTGTCCATGTGATCTCATTGTTCAGTTCCCATCTATAAGTGAGAACATGTGGTGTTTGGTTTTTTGTCCTTGCAATAGTTTACTGAGAATGATGGTTTCCAGTTTCATCCATGTCCCTACAAAGGACATGAACTCATCATTTTTTATGGCTGCATAGTATTCCATGGTGTATATGTGCCACATTTTCTTAATCCAGTCTATCATTGTTGGACATTTGGGTTGGTTATGAGTCTTTGCTATTGTGAATAGTGCCGCAATAAACATATGTGTGCATGTGTCTTTATAGCAGCATTATTTATAGTCCTTTGGGTGTATACCCAGTAACGGAATGGCCAGGTCAAATGGTATTTCTAGTTCTAGATCCCTGAGGAATCACCACACTGACTTCCACAATGGTTGAACTAGTTTACAGTCCCACCAACAGTATACAAGTGTTCCTATTTCTCCACATCCTCTCCAGCACCTGTTGTTTCCTGACTTTTGAATGGTCGCCATTCTAACTGGTGTGACATGGTATCTCATTGTGGTTTTGATTTGCATTTCTCTGATGGCCAGTGATGATGAGCATTTTTTCACATGTTTTTTGGCTGCAATAATGTCTTCTTTTGAGAAGTGTCTGTTCATGTCCTTCGCCCACTTTTTGATGGGGTTGTTTTTTTTCTTGTAAGTTTGTTTGAGTTCATTGTAGATTCTGGATATTAGCCCTTTGTCAGACGAGTAGGTTGCAAAAATTTACTCCCATTTTGTAGGTTGCCTGTTCACTCTGATGGTAGTTTCTTTTGCTGTGCAGAAGCTGTTTAGTTTAAATAGATCCCATTTGTCAATTTTGGCTTTTGTTGCCATTGCTTTTGATGTTTTAGACATGAAGTCCTTGTCCATGCCTATGTCCTGAATGGTATTGCCTAGGTTTTCTTCTAGGGTTTTTATGGTTTTAGGTCTAACATGTAAGTCTTTAATACATCTTGAATTAATTTTTGTATAAGGTGTAAGGAAGGGATCCAGTTTCAGCTTTCTACATATGGCTAGCCAGTTTTCACAGCACCATTTATTAAATAGGGAATCATTTCCCCATTTCCTGTTTTTGTCAAGTTTGTCAAAGATCAGATAGTTGTAGATATGTGGCATTACTTCTGAGGGCTCTGTTCTGTTCCATTGATCTATATCTCTGTTTTGGTACCAGTACCATGCTGTTTTGGTTACTGTAGCCTTGTGGTATAGTTTGAAGTCAGGTAGCGTGATGCCTCCAGCTTTGTTCTTTTGGATTAGGATTGACTTGGCGATGTGGGCTCTTTTTTGGTTCCATATGAACTTTAAAGTAGATTTTCCAATTCTGTGAAGAAAGTCATTGGTAGCTTGATGGGGATGGCATTGAATCTATAAATTACCTTGGGCAGTATGGACATTTCACGATATTGATTCTTCTAACCCATGAGCATGGAATGTTCTTCCATTTGTTTGTATCCTCTTTTATTTCATTGAGCAGTGGTTTGTAGTTCTCCTTGAAGAGGTCCTTCACATCCCTTGTAAGTTGGATTCCTAGGTATTTTATCCTCTTTGAAGCAATTGTGAATGGGAGTTCACTCATGATTTGGCTCTCTGTTTGTCTGTTATTGGTGTATAAGAATGCTTGTGATTTTTGTGCATTGATTTTGTATCCTGAGACTTTGCTTAAGTTGCTTATCAGCTTAAGGAGATTTTGGGCTGAGACCACACCTATTCGAAAATTGACCACATAGTTGGAAGTAAAGCACTCCTCAGCAAATGTAAAGGAACAGAAATTATAACAAACTGTCTCTCAGACCACAGTGCAATCAAACTAGAACTCAGGATTAAGAAACTCACTCAAAACCGCTCAACTACATGGAAACAGAACAATATGCTCCTGAATGACTACTGGGTACATAACGAAATGAAGGCGGAAATAAAGATGATCTTTGAAACTAATGAGAGCAAAGACACAACATAAGAGAATCTCTGGGACACATTCAAAGCAGTGTGTAGAGGGAAATTTATAGCACTAAATGCCCACAAGAGAAAGCAGGAAAGATCCAAAATTGACACCCTAACATCACAATTAAAAGAACTAGAAAAGCAAGAGCAAACACATTCAAAAGCTAGCAGATGGCAAGAAATAACTAAAATCAGAGCAGAACTGAAGGAAAGAGAGACACAAAAAGCCCTTCAAAAAATTAATGGATCCAGGAGCTGGTTTTTCGAAAAGATCAACAAAATTGATAGACTGCTAGCAAGACTAATAAAGAAGAAAAGAGAGAAGAATCAAATAGACGCAATAAAAAATGATAAAGGGGGTATCACCACCGATCCCACAGAAATACAAACTACCATCAGAGAATACTACAAACACCTCTACGCAAATAAACTAGAAAATCTAGAATAAATGGATGAATTCCTCGACACATACACCCTCCCATGACTAAACCAGGAAGAAGTTGAATCTCTGAATAGACCAATAACAGGTTCTGAAATTGTGGCAATAATCAATAGCTTACCAACCAAAAAGAGTCCAGGACTTGATGGATTCACAGCCAAATGCTACCAGAGGTACAAGGAGGAGCTGGTACCATTCCTTCTGAAACTATTCCAATCAATAGAAAAAGAGGGAATCCTCCCTAACTCATTTTATGAGGCCAGCATCATCCTAATACCAAAGCCTGGCAGAGACACAACCAAAAAAGAGAATTTTAGACCAATATCCTTGATGAACATTGATGTAAAAATCCTCAATAAAATACTGGCAAACTGAATCCAGCAGCACATCAAAAAGCTTATCCACCATGATCAAGTGGGCTTCATCCCTGGGATGCAAGGCTGTTTCAACATATGCAAATCAATAAATGTAATCCAGCATATAAACAAAATGTTTTTAAAAATGTATCCAGTTATGTAGCTATCACTACAATTATGATTTACAAGTCCTTTCTTCTATGAAGTCAATCTTCTTTCCTCACCTGCTGGCACCTGGAAACCACAAATATTCTTTCTACCTTTTCTAGAATTTTCAGATTTGCCTTTTCTAGAATTTCATATACATGACATCATATAGCATGTACTCTTTTGTGTCTGGCTTATTTCACTCACCATAATGCTTTTCAGATTTATCCATGATTTTGTGCGCATCGGTAGTAGCTGGCTATATTTATTGCTAAATTGTTGTCCATTTTATGGCTGAACCACAATTTGTTTATCCATTCCTCAGTTGAAAGAAACTTAGGTTGGTTTCCGGTTAGGGCTATTATGAATAAAGCTGTAATTAATCACATTTAAATCTGCATATGGAACTATATTTTCTTCTGGGTAAATACCTAGAAGGGTTATTACTGAGTCCTCTCTGAGTCATATACTGAGTTAAGCATTTAACTCAAGAAACAACAACAATAAAAACAAAAACAAAAAACAAAAACGAAAAACTCAGCTTCCAAAATGGCTATTGTACTTCCTGTTTCTATAAGAGACCATGTATTCCAATTGCTCCACCTCTTGCCAGCCATTGAAATTAGGTTTTTGTTTTGTTTTATGTATTTTAGTTTTAGACATTTTAGTGAGTGTGTAGTGGTTATCTCCTTGTGGATTTAATTTGCATTTCTCTAAAACTAATGGTGATAAGTTTCTTCTTGTGTACTTGTCAATTTGTGTATATTTTCTTTGGTGAAGTGTCTGTTCAGAAATTTTCTATTTTGTTTTTTGTTCATTCTCTTGCTGTTGAGTGGTTAGAAATTTCATATATTCTGAATACAAGGTTCTCTACTAGCTATGTTCTGCAAATCTATTCTCTTACAGCTTTTTTCATTTATTTGAGAGTATATTTTGAGGGCTTTTTTATTTTAAAGAAGTACATAAAATGTAACAATTTTTCTTTTGTGGCTTATACTTTATGTGTAAGAAATGCCAGACTAATCAAAGGCTTTAAAGAAATTAGGTATGTTTTATTAACAAATTACATACTACATTAAAAGAATGATTATGTACCATTGTCTTTGGTTTCCATTTATTTTTGCATCTCAGATGTCCTCTTGTCATTTTTTTCTTTCTAGACCAATCCTTGAAGATTTTAGCTTTTGGCTTATTTTCAAGCTATTCAAAATAATTCCTTGTCACAATTTTGGTAACTCCAGTATCCAAAAAGACAATTCCTCCAAAACCAAAACCTCAGCTCCTTGACTTCCTTTATTCACATAATCTCATCTCTCTTCTTTCCTCTAGTTGTTCATTCTCATGGTCAACCCCTTCTAAAATCTCAATTTTAAGCATTTTACTTAACAATTGTGAGGTCTAATCATTTCACCTTCCTCTCTGGAGGATTTCAAATCAAATAATCTTTCAATACATAAGAACCTACAATCAATTGATCCTATCAGCTTTTCACTGTACCATACATATCCACCCTCTTGTCTCCACTTCCCTTTTCATCCAGCTTAAACACCACAGTCACAATATTATAAAAATTAACTTGCAAATAACATCAACTCCCTTGTGCCCTTCCTTGCTTACTGTATTCTCTTGGCTAAAGCAAAACCCTGGTTAAACCCAACTCACCACTTACTCCTTGCCAACACAGGCACAGTGTAAGGTAGCTGGAGAAAAACATAAAACTTTGCTAACTCATCTCATGACCAGTAAATCACAATAACACTTGTTTTCCTATTCCATTCACTCTTTGACAATTATTTCACATACTCTTATCTCCTGAAAACTACCAAAGCTTTTACTATTCTAATTTTTAGTAGATGACCTTGTTTCCCACATCACTGAGAAAACAAATCCACAAATGCCTACTCTATGTCTGTGCCCATTTATTCTGTTTCCCCCTCTGTTACTTTAAATGCAGTGTCCATGCTCTAGGAAAGGCTAATTCCACTACTTATTCACTATATCCTATTCCCCTTACATCTATTCATGACATTTACTCCAGCTCTTCCTCTCTACCATCAATTTTTCCTTCTCTACTGCATCATTTCCATCCAAATATAAATATGTTTCCATTTCGCATTTCAAAAACAAAACACACTCACAAAAACAAACAAAAAGCATCTTTTAGTCCCAGTCTGCATTAGCTGCCATTCCTATTCCACCCATTACAGCAATATTCCTAGAAAGAGCAGTTTCTAAAATCTTTCCTCTCAGCGTCATTTAAACCGAATCCAATCAAAACTTTTGCCCTCACTTACTTAATCAAAACTACTCTTATCAAGGTCAAGGTCATCACATCCGGAGGTCAATTCACATTTGTCATCTGTATCACTATTTTTCCATGGTTTTAAAATTATTCACCTCCCCATGCTGACTGTGAACTCTTTGAGATGCTGTATATCATTTACTGTGCTATCTTGAATATTTAAAAAATTTCATTATATGTGTAACCCTTAAAACATATCTGCTTAATGAATAAACAACAAAATTTAACATCTGAAAATTGTAAATTCCAATGAGAGCACATCATTATTTACCAATCACAAATTCATGTGGAATCTTGTGTGAAAGTTCAGATAAATTTCTGAGGCTTATTTTACCTCCAATGATACTTTAGGAGAGTATTATGAGGAGATAGAACTACAAATACGAAATTTTGAAAGCAGATATTCAAATATTTTTATATATGAATTTTTCATAAACCTTTTTACATTATACCATAACATATTTTATTGTAATTGAATCCTATCAAATGTATGAGTTACCCCTCCACAAATTAGAAATAAAGTCTAAGGACTTACATTTTAAATAATTAAAAATAAAACCAAGGGGCATGACAGGGTATGATTGTTCTAAAGCGTACTCTAAAAGTAAGTATAGAAATAACTCATAATGATAGCTACACTACCTACCATATTTTAAACTTTCTTTCACCAAATTGCTAAGTCATTGTTCATAAGATACTTATATGTCACTAGAGCCTTCTAGCTCCAGCTGAAGTTATTTTTTTTCTCAAAAATGTAATTGTTAGAATCTAGATCTTACCTCAGTTTCCAATGAAAATCACCAATGGACATTATAAAATTAAATTACAGTTCATTCTTCTCCATTTGTATTTCCAACTACCGTGTACGCAATTATAAAAAGAAATAAAGCTGCACGATTCTTAGGACCCATAACAATAACTCAGGAAGGGGAATGGGAAGAAATGGAACCATAAACATGTATTACAGCTTCCATGGAACAGATTTTCAAAATTAAGTTTGAAAGTAGACAAAGCTTAGTATTTTGAGCCATCTATGAGTCTCTTTTAACTCACATCGGCTGAAGTGAAAGTGCACAATATGTCAAATTAACTTGCTCAAATTACTTTTCTCAACTTTACAATGCCCTTTAGGAACACTATTACTGAGAAGCTATTGTTGGCATTTACAGCATAAAACTTGATTTTGGAAGGCTGATATTGCAATAGCCTAAATATTACTAAATTGAAAACTGTATAGTACCAGTTATTTGATCATGCTAAATGAAAAACTGTTTGTGAATGATCCACTTTTAGTTGAAAAGGAAAAAAAAAGCAGGGTTAGAGTTAGAATGATTTTAATGGTTGATTTATATTTAGATACAAGGAAAGAATAAAAAACAGTATCTACAATTAGAAAAACTTATTGAAATAAACTCATGACTAAAAATGAATAATGTAATATATTCATGTATTATCTTTCATATATTCATTGTGAGTTAAGATATAAAAAATAGACATTCACATATTGTATTAATCTTACTGGTGCAGAGACATCTATTTAAATAAAACAAATCATAGTGTTAGCCATTTAAAATAATTTAGAAATGTATTCCCCTTTATATTTTCAAGTTCAGTACAAGTAAAATATATCACTAAGGAAAATGCATAACAAATAAGAGCAGAATGCTTATCAGTATGAAATAACCAATCTGTCTCTTCAATGAACCATGTAAAGACTTCATTTCAAACAAAGAATTATAAATTGATATAGGTATCAAAAGCAACTCCTAAAAAACAATTATGTCCAAGGACAACAGTTTTTCTACCACTTGCCATGGTAAATAATATCATTGTTATTCCACATGTAAAAGAAGCAGTTGTGGTTTTATCCATTTTCCTTTATATGTACAGACATAAAGAATGGAAGAAATATTGTCTTTTCCTTGTCTTATGGGCTTTCTGCAGCTAGTCAAAATATTATTTACACTATTACTTCTCCTTTCCAAACTCACTGGAAAAAATATTTTAATCATCTTAATAAAGGAGATGTAAGTTGGGACTAACCTTTTTTTTGTTTTGTTTTGAGACAGAGTCTCACTCTGTGGCCAGGCTGGAGTACAGTGGCACGATCTCAGCTCACTGCAACCTCCGCCTCCCAGGTTCAAGCGATTCTCCTGCCTCAGCCTCCCAAGTAGGAGGGACTACAGGCACACCAGTGCACCCAGCTAATTTCAGTATTGTTAGCAGAGACAAGGTTTCACCATGTTGGCCAGGATTGTCTCGATCTCTTGACCTTGTGATCTGCCCACCTCAGACTCCCAAAGTGCTGGGATTACAGGCATGAGCCGCCGCGCCCGGCCAGGACTAACTCTTAAACATGAATAAGAACTATAAGTAAGCTAGATCTGATTCTATAATAACCTTACGAAACAACAAATTTACAAAAATGAATTCACAAATTGAGCTCATACCTACTTAAATATATCGTTATACTTCTCAGTATTTATAATACGTATATTCGCAAGTTAAATGTTGTTACAGACACAGAAAACCATCAAGCCCCCCTGCTGCCTTTAAAAATAAATAAAACCTGAATTTAAACTGTGTGTCTCATGATCTATGTGCTCTGCAGTCTAATGTTCCGCATGTCTCTCAGCAGCACTGTTCGGTAGTTTTGTTCCAAAATTTCCATGTATTCAAAATAATCACTCACTCGAAAACCATGCAGTGCTTCTTCCTGCCAAAAATTATAAAAGGAAAATTATTTACTTGGGTAAGACACACAATTCCAAGTTAATGAATTTTAAATAATTGATATACCATTTACTTTCAGCTATAGATGGGGGTGGGCTGTTTATGTTGCCAGTAAATGTGTCATTGCTTTTTATTTAGTGAGCTGTGCATATATATGACAGGAAGAAACTATATGTTCCCCTTAAATAAGGTTTTCTATTTTCAAAACCAAAAATGATTTACAGCTACCAGAAAAAAACAAAGACAGATAAGGAAACCTTCCTAATTTTAAATATAGTATCATGTTATACAATGATTGTTCAAGTTTGTAATTAGTAAAGACCCTAAAGCTTATCTACCAAAGGATACCATAATAATGCAAGAAATATCTGCTGTATAAGCTACTGTCCATAAAACCTCCAAGAATCTGCAATTACTAATGTTGGTACTGTGCACATCTATATTAATTTGGAATTTAATGGTTAGTGTTCCAAACGAGACACTCAAGAATAAACAGTAAGAACACCCATTTAACAGTTTAGAGTCTTTTAGGGAATTTTATGACCATTCCTTTTAGTACCTCCAAATACTATCTACGCAGTACCTACAATCAAGGCAAAACAAAATATGCAGAAGAAAAGTCATCTTTGATTCAGTGTAATTAATATTTATAATGTTAGGAGTTTCAGAGGTTACAAAAACTTTGGAAAATTCATGCCTTTCAGGAGTTTATAGTTTAAAGGCAAGAACTACTATAAGAAGAAAAAAAAAAGCAACCCAAAAGAATAAAAGACAATGCATATCATATACCAGATACTGTGTTAGAGGCAGTTTGTAGAGAAGAAAACTCAATATAGAAATAGCTAGGAAAACATTACACAATCTCGATGAGAACAGATGTTTTTAAAGGCTTCAGATATCACTTGTCACTTATGGTTAGTAACCATTCACAGCTTGCATATAACTTGGGGTAACTTTATTCTTATTTTGCCATCATTACCAAAAATCTACATAGTTTGAGGGAAAGGTTAGTTAGGACATTCTAAAAAATTGAGGACTGATCTACAAGGCTGAAATTACAGCTGAAGAAATGAAATGCTGTTGTTATATACTTAATACCATTAAGGCTAGAACAAATACCTTCCAACCTAAGTATTTGAGGTCTAATCTCAAGATAATTGTGAAATTATTTCAATCCTTCTTTCACTTATTCACTCATTCATTCTCTTATGATACGTAAGGTTCTTGATTGGCACTGAAGACACGAAGATGAGTGAGAAGAACCCTGCCCTAAAATGTTGACAATTGAGGCGTATATCATGTCTCTAATTTTATGTATAAGTAACTGAGTCAAAGGGAATATTTTTATCCTATGAATAGCAGAAATGCTGGGTCTTTGTAAATTCCTGTCCCATCAAAAATATTTCACTTTTTTCTTTGGGGAAAAAATAGGATCAGAGTAAGAACAATCCTAGTGTTCAAGAACTCATTTTAAACAGTTATTGTTATAGTCATGGAACAATTATGAATTTATCCATTCATTTCATTCAAATTATGTGTGATGTGGCTTTAACTACCTCTTCACTAAAACTATACCTAAGATGGGGAGGAATTATAGTAATGTGTTATTCTAACCAGAGACTAAAGTTCCAATGGCAGAAGAACTGTTTCAGGACATATTATTTTCAAAGGAATACTTATTGCTCATTAAATATGAATTATAATAATAGGAGATGACAGCACTTGAACAAAGCTCTAATAATTCATTTCTGGGCAAAAAATAAGCAATATCTATTTAACATCTTTTAATTATTGTTTCACTTTAATAAAACCACCTAGGGACCGCCATAGTTATAACTCAATTTAAATATATTTTTTCCTCAGAATGTATTTTTTGAAATCATGGTTTCCATTTTAAACATTAATTGTAAATGCCCTGATAACTACACCAAAGAGATACCCATAAAAATGACACATAAGGCTATTAACGTCTTATTTCATAAGAGAAAAATTTTAATACACATTTAAAAAGGAGTGTTTTCAAATGATATAGTTCATTATCGAAAATTTGTAGGCAATTTTAGCTCTGAATAAAATTCCAAAATATCTACATTTTACATTTTGTCTTCAAAGTAAAACATTTTTTCATCTTATCCTAAATGTTCTCTAATGGACTTTTTAGTGGATAACTTTTACTTGTGATTATGACCATTTAGACTGCCAGCTTATCGTTCAAGTTGTAACAGACTAATTCCTCAGACTAGTGCTTATCATTTCATTTATAGACCAAAGTATATCAAACTCTATATAAAATATGAATGCCTCAATTATTTAAGTAGTGGACACATTAATTACATAAGGTAACAACAACACTATTCTGCTTTATATTAACAGTATAGTATTTGCTCAAGAAATTTTTTTAATAGATTACTACTACTAGAGTGATTTACGTTTTAGTTAGGAAGTTCATTTTGAGCTTATTGCATTTCATTTGTTGTATCTAATGCTATTCAACTGGTAGGTTTTTAATAATTTGTTGCCTTCATTAATTCTGAGTTTCAAATGTTGAATCATCCAAAAGTATTAAAAATTCCCATTCTAAACCACAATGTTGGATGTATTCAATATTATATAATATGGTATGTATGTAGTTTCCCTCTCTCCTTTGTGTATAGAACTCCAGTTTCAAATTTCAAATATGCATTCATCTGCTTTCTTTTAACTATTGAGAGCATTTGATTTGGGACCACTGAATCTAGGACATTTATTAAAATGTCAGACTAGTCAATGAAAAACAACTTGATATAGTAAAAGGAACACGGGATTTGGATTCAGACCAAATGAAAGGGTTTGAATTCTCCTATGTTAGTTACTAGATATATGAACTTGGGTATATTGACTCTAAGCCTCAATATTTCATGTGTTAAATGTGGACAATAATATCATACAATTGCTCTCTGGATTAAATATTCTTAAATCTGAACTTTTTACCATAGATTAGAGTATCTTATATGATTTGGTCCCTGTCTCATCTCTTACCTTTTTCATTCCTTCACCTTGTTCTGGCCACAATGGTCTTCTTGACACTCTCTAAGTGAGCCAGCTCATTCCGACCTCTGAGATCTTGCACTTTATTCCTATTTAGGCAGAGATCTTGCACTTTATTCCTGTTTAAGCAGCCTTTTGCCTAGGAATTCTTTGTATGACTTTTTTCTTTTGTTTCATTCAGGTGTCTGTTTACCCCATCAAGGGTGGTCTTGCCTGGCCTCTTTATCTAACTGGCAACTTAGACTCCTCCACCATGTTTGATTTCCTTATTAGAAATAGAATAAGGTCTATAATACTTAAGATATTATGGATTTGTTCATTTATTTGCCTTCCAGGAGAATTTAAGGTCAATGTAGGTGGAGTACTTGGCTCACAGTTGTTCCACAATAAATAGTTGAATAAGCCCATGAGTGAATGAGCAATACCTGTAAAGCTCTTTGCCCAGTGTGTGGCATACAATAAGCACTCAAGATATTCATAGTGGTCATAAATAATGAGAACACATTTTTATTAATGATGGTCTTTGAAATGGCTCAGCTACATTTTCTTGATCACACTACAGACATATGATGTTAGGCATGGGTAGGCCTATCAAGGATTACTGACTCCAGTCTCTGCTCCTCAACCCCTTGCCAGGAATATAAGGGAGCCATTTATCTAAAATATTAGGATGTTACTAGCTTTTCTTGCAACTTCAAAAATGTGCCTATTTTGGAAAGAAAGCTATACCAATACCTTGAAAAGTTATTTGTATTAGTTGATGTTTGCAAAAATACTGAAGATACTAATTTTTAGCAGAAATTTTTTTAGAACTACTGCAAGCCATGTGAGCTTAAAATCTGAATTGACGATAAGGCCTTTTGTAGTAGTAAACAGATAAAAAGCACAAGAAGATCAAGTGTGCTAACATGGTATACCCTGCTTTATGAATTCAGGACCAAGTTTAGATATTCTCTGATATATTCTTTCCCAAATACTTAATTATTAATGCCCTTGCAAAATGATGATTTTTAAAATATAATAGCTCTTTATAAATTATGGAGAAAAAAAGGGTAAGGTAAGTTACTTTGAGTGGGTTAAACTGGAAGAGTTGACTTTTATTAATAACATTATGAGACATAGAATAAAAAATTACCACAAAAGGTATAGAACTTAACATATACTTAACAAAAGTTAAAGACTCGCATTAATGTCAAATCTCATATAGAAAGCTCTTGAGAGGAGGATTTATGAATATAGTTCTGCTCTTTACCCTTACTAGAGATAATCTTTTTGTGTGTTGTGTCTTACACACACACACACACACACACACACATATATATATTCTTCTTGATCAAAGTGATAGAAATATAACAACCGGTAAGCAATGTTTCTTCCACTATGTTCCTTCTGGGGTGTTCAGTAAAATTAGAAACTCCTGGATGCAGTCCCTTAAATTTTCGAATCCTTGGCATTGGCCTTGGCATTCTGGATTCTGATTTATTAACAAACTCCAAAGGTCACAGTTTTATGTATTCTAAAGGTTTTCAGGCTACTTAAGATTTTCTACTACAATCTGACAACTCATGCTTCTGCCAAATAAATTCTGATTTAACAGGTCTGGGAAGGAATCTAAATACATTAATTTTCATAAGTACCCTAAGTCATTCTTAAGACCAGGGAGTTTATATAGTGTTTGTAATTCTGGATAGAATGTGAAGTTCTTACAGATTCAGGACACAGTATGTGGTTCTTGAAGAATTAAACTCAGCTGAAGGGTACTTGGAAATACGTGATTGTACCAGAGACTTGATTTAGTCTTGGCCAGGTGAATGAGGGAATAGGTCCTGATCAGAAACAGCATAAGAGGATATTTCTGACCAAGGTGTGAAGGTAATGTCATTGACAGGTATTACTATTATATGATATCTTAAGAAGTCTCAGGAGCTGGAGAAAAATGGGAGCAAAAGTACACCAAAGTGTAGCTATGCACTCAGAAAATTCTGTTTCCTTTGCTTGTATTCTCTACATATCTTCTTCTGTTAACAAATAAATAAAAAGAATCTAGTAGAGGGATGTAGCAACTTAATAACCGCTAAGTTTTTTTAAGTACTTACTATGTTCCAGATAATGATCTAAAAGTATTTTACAAGTATCATCTCATTTAATTCTTCAACAACCCTATGTAATGAAGAAATAAGCATAAAAGTCTAAGCAATGTACTCGAGCTCACACAGTGAGTGACGAAGTTAGAATTTGAAACCAGATAGAATCAAGTAATATAAGGACAATGCAGAAAACATATCTGCAAAACACAGCTGACACTGTACTGAATACCTTTAAAATATTTGCTCAGATGGTGAACTGTTTTAAATATTATGTATACTTTTATCTTATAAAAGCTTAGTATTCAATCAGATTTTCTCAGTCCCATCTTCATTTCTCACCCTGTCAATGTTCTCTGGTAATAGCAGTTGCAACAGCACCAACAAAAAATCCCTCTTGACAATTTACTGATTGGGTTGAAATTAATCTGATTTTTTCATAATTATAAATTGATTTTGTCACAATATGCAAGATTTAGTTGAAGCATTTTAATTAAGTATTTTGAGCCTTCACAGCCTGATTTTCACAGAAAGGCAACCTTTTTCTAGGCTGGTATTTCAGTGAAGTTTGTCCCCAGGTTGAATTCACAAACTAAAGCCAAGATTTCTGACAGCCTAATAGCATGTTAGAGAAGAATACAACACAGCTCACTAAAACACTAGGACATCCACTTATGAACTACTATTAAATTAAACTGTCACTAAACCTGTTTGTGTGTGTGTATGCGCGCTACAGATGAGTTGAAAGAATGAAGAAAGAATGAACTTAAGACTTTCCAGCTTGCTGGGATATTACAGAATATTTACTTTGTTGGATGTTTTTCCCCTTGGAAATATCTACAGACTTTCTGAACGATCATCTGTCACAGATAAAAATGTTCAGAATTCCGGGCCCAAGGACTGAGCTCCTTCTTTAGCATATCTTCAGAGGCTGCCTTCTAGCTCGGTACTAATACATTAATCACCACAGCATGAAAATGATGCACTTAACTGCTCCAATATCCAGCCCACATTCTTGTTGTGTCTAAAAGGATACTGTGAAACAATCAGACAATGTTTTGTTGATATCAACTTATACCCAAGGCATTCATCTAATCTTTCAGTGGTCCAATCTGAAGAGGAAAAATAAGTTTTTCTTTCCCCCATAAACCTGTTCTGCCTATTAGTGTTCACACCACCTTCTGATCCAAGAAATTCTAACTGATCTTTTTAATATATTGATTTGGAATCATGAAGAGCTGTTTAGTGAGCTATTAGAAATGTAGGCAATAAGTCTATACCCTCAATTACCTGATTTAAAATCTTGAGCCTAAACCAAAGTGACTACAAATGGACTGATATTTTCTTGATACTGAATATTGCACACGGATTTTTATTTCTGAAACAATGCTTTTATCGTGTCATTTTATCTCAATACATGAAATTTAAATCAAGAAAAGAATTGCATATCTTGTTTCTCAATATAACTGATAATAACTGAAAGTATAACATATTTGTGGTTTTCAATATTTTGAAAATGAATTCAATTAGGCCCGATTATTTGAACTCATTTATAACGTCAGATGCTTGATCTGTTTATTTGTATATACTTATTCAATTTCTTCTTAAAAATAGTTTCATGACAAAAGAAGTATGAGCTCATTCCTCAAATATAAAATAAAGCCCACATAAATATATACAATAAAAAGTAGAAGTATCTTGTTTTACTTTATCTTCATTCTTCTTGGAAGCAATCATTATTAAATATGTAGAGTGAGGGATAACGTGATTAAATAATATATACAAGAATATTATTATGGCTGTGGTATGCAGTTACATGGGGAATTTTTTTTTTTTTTTTTTGAGACAGGGTCTTGTTCTGTAGCCCAGGCTGGAGTGCAGTGGTACAATCATGGCTCACTGCAGCCTCGACCTCCTGGGCTCAATTGATCCTCCCACCTCAGCCTCCTCAGTAGCTGGGACTACAGGTGCATGCCACCACACCTAGCTAATTTTTGTACTTTTTTTTGGTAGAGATGGGGTTTTGCTATGTTGCCCAGGCTGGTCTCAAACCCCTGGGTTCAAGCTATCCACTCGCCTTGACCTCCCAAGATATGGGGATTACAGGTGTGAGCCACTGCACCTGGCCTATATAAAGAATTATTGATAAGTCTTTTTTCCCTCTGTACAAATCTGAGATTTTGAATAAGAAAGTATAAAACATAATTTCCAAGGTTCAATCTCTATAGCTTCAGTTGAATGAGGAATTCTTAAATCATGTGAGTATTTTTGACAGGGGATGTTTCTAGGGTAGGCAAAATAAAATCAGTTCATTAATCAATACTTCATTACTGGTTATTATATGAATAAGTTAAAAATGCTGTACATATATACTTCACAGACAAGATACTATTTCAGGGCCAAATGGAGTAGTTAAAGGGATATGTAAATACATATTTAAATAAACTATACCAGAGTTTATCTCACAAGAAAAATGAGTGCCCATTAAAAGAGAACAGTGAATTTTGACACCTACCCACTGAAAATAAAACAACAAAAAAAGTAAAGTTATGGTATCAATCAAAAAAGCATTTTTCCTAATCTCTCAGGTAAATGAAAACAACAAGGGTAAAAAGTAAGGTTAGTTCTAGGACACATGCTAAAATTAATTCCTTGCCTACATGTTCTCAGTTTGGATTTAAACCAACGCTATTCAAATTTTAGTAATTTAACAGAGGCTTAGGTCATAATCTCCTCTCCCCATTTAAAATCCTTTAGTTTCAAACTGATAGCATTATGCTGAAAACACAATGGAGAATGGTTTGGGACACATTTAAAGAGGTTAATATTTGCAAACTCTATTATAATTTTTCCCTCAAATAGTCAAAAGAGAGATGAAACTGTAAATCAACATTAATCAAATTTAAAGATGATGCTTTTGATAGGAAGAAAAATAAGTGGTAAGCACTTAATGAATTTAGTAATGTTTGTTATTTGATGTGAATAAAACAAAGTTTATTCATCTTTCCCATTTATTTATTTACATTATTTACTTACAAAATCAACAAATATGTATTGAATACCTATTATCTACCAGGTATTGTTTGATATATTGTTGAAAATACATCAGTAAATGAAACAGACCAAGTCACAGTCCTTATAGAGCTTACACATTTTACCAGGGAAGACAGACAAAAACACATATAAAATAATTTCAGATGGTGATAAAAACTGTGAGAAAAACTAAAGTGGGATAAGATGTTAGAGAATTACAGGTTGGGGGATACAGACAGATATGAGTACAGGAAAATTTCAGACTCTGAAATTCCTGTAACTGACCACTATAGATGATGAAAATGTCCCTTACTGAAAATGAACCTACATTTTGTATTCAACATAATTTCAATTTGCTTAACACTTCCTGTATTCCAAATCACCTCTTAGAGAGCATTCTTTTATTTTTCTATCTTAGTTTTTCCTCTACATGTGCAATCATTTTTCTCAGCATACTTTTTCATTAAGACTGTTTCTAATCTAGTGATATATATTGAAAGTTTAAAACCTTTTGAATTCTGAATTGATGAAACAAAAATGATAATTTGGCAATCTTAAATGATCAATGGCATTTATTTAAAGAAAAATATCATTAGATGGAAAATAACCCTGGCAGGTATTTAATGGTAAATAATAAAATTAATTTACATAGAAATTGTTTGTTGACCTAGAGAAAGCCTAGCAAATGATGAATGTTGTTTTTAGTGTATACGTGTATATGTGTTCCTGTGAGATGGCAAAGGTAGTAGGGATAAAGAAACATTTTAAGTTCCAAGATTCTTAACTTTAAACAAATAGCTAGATTTCCACCAAAAAATGAACACTGGGATGTATTTATATCTCATGTACTTTCTAAGTCCCCAACTTCCAAAATCACATTATTGTAATTGAGAAAGTAACTATATCTTTTTTAAAAATAGTACCATATTTGGTGATAACTTTTTAAAATGAGTGCTATGATAAAATAATCTTTCATGAAAATCTTTTATAAAAATAGAAGTTTAGAAAAATATAAAAATATGAAAGCATAGGAAATTATTAATATATTAAATATATTTAAAAAGTATCAAACCAATAAATTAAACTTTTATTGACCAAATAGCCCATAGGAATATTTTTAAAATATTTCTTTTTTGCCATAGCATGTGGGTTACAAACAAAGTGTTGGATCCAGACAGCTTATTTCATATTCCAGTTCCACTTTAGCTATACGGTTTGTGGCAACTTAACTCTGTGCCTCAGTTTACTCATCTCTAAAATGGGGATGATAATAGTATCTACCTCTCATCATTGGTTTTTAGGATTAAATGAGTGCCTAGAAAAAGTATCTGATATTAAGCAACCAAAGTTAGCTATTAACTCAACATTTTCCTCTCCATATAAACTTACTTACTTTTAGGAAAACTTGCAGATCTTGAGTCTGAGTGTGCTGTAGAATGTCTTGCTGTAAATGTTTGAATATAGCTATACATATATACACTTGATAATCAGGACCAAGGAAAACACAAGTAGCAATATAATGGCAGATTTCTATCCAATTTAAATAATTCCAAAAACACTGGGTTATCCATTGCAGGCAAATCTTTAAAAAAAGAAAAGTAGTAAGTTCATTAAAAAACTTATAAAACCACATTTGACTTTTAAAAAACATTAACCAATAACTCATACAAAACCAACGAAAAGCTTAGTGCTTAATCAAAATACAAGGACAGTCTTTATAGATGCCTAAAAAGGATGCTTCTCCTATTTGCTTCAGTTGTGAAAAAAACTTTCATGGCCTTGGAATTCAGGCCTTAAGGGTAACTGATAGTGGTCACACTCCTCATATACCTATTACTCAATGCCTTCTTTATTCATATTGTGCTCCTCTTACCCAAAACACCAATCTGCTCTCTACAGATAACAAATGCTAAGAGACTATTTTAATTCAGAGATGGGAGTTTTTTTTTCTATACTACCTACAACCACAGATGTATAATTATGCAGATGACAGATTGCTAAATGTTACATTAATGCAAATGGACTCTTCCTGAATCAGAAAACAATTTAAACCTAACAGAATTACATAACATAAAATCTGGGAGCTAATGCAGAGAATATTTAAAAAATGAGACTTTTACAAAAGGAATTTTTTTCCTGTTTATTTTTTGAATAACATTTGTTCAGATTATAAAAGCAATGCGTGCCCACTGTGGAAAACAGGAAAGTTTAAGAAAAAACAACAGCAATGACACAGAGATTATAAATACTGGAAACATTTTGATACATCAATGTTATGGGTAAAGTTGAGCCCCACTCAAAAGATATGTCAAAGCCCTAACCCCCAGAACCTCATAATATGACTTTATTCGAAAATAGGGTCTTTACAGACGTAATCAGGTTAAAATGAGGTCATTATGGTGAGCCCTAATCCAATATGACTAGTGTCTTTATACGAAGGGGAAATACAGTCACAAAGACATGCAGACAAAAAGGAAGACAATTGAAAAGACACAAATGGAGAACACCATGTGAAGAAGCAATATGTATCTGCAAGCTAAGATTCTAAAGGCTGCTAGAAACCAGGAGAGAGTAAGTAACAGTTCTTTCCTTAGCAACTATGGAGTGAACATAGCCTTGTTAACACTTTGATTATGGCCTTTTGGCCTCCACAACTGTGAGAAAATAAATTTCTGTTGTTTTTAGCCACTAAGTTCATGGTACTTTGTTACTATAGTCATAAGAAACAAACACAATTACTTTCCAATATTTGCATTTTCATTTATGATTTACAAATTACTTTACCTTCGACAAAAGATTCCCCTTATTGAATATCTCTTCTCCTTTAGTTTTATGGTTTTTTTTGGAGATGTGGGGAGGAAAAGGGAAAAGATTTAATGGCTTATCTCAATTTGTCATAGGTATAGAGGATACAGATATACAAATTTTCCTTTTGTGTTCTATCATTTTGTTCTTCTAAAAATATATTCTTGAAAAGGTTCTAAAAGTTGATTTTTATATCCTTAATTCAACTTTTTGGCATGCTGATCCTGCTTTTAACTGACTTGAACAAACTAACATGTATTAGTTTGCTAGAACCACAGGCAGGGGGGCTTAAACAATAAAAAATTGTTTTCTCACTTTTCTGGAGAAATCCAACATCAAGCTATTGGCAGGGCTGGTTTCTTCGAAGCCTCTCTGAGGCTTATAGATGGTTGTCTTTCCCTGTGTCTTCACATGGACTTCCCTTAGTACATGTCTGTGTCCCAATTTCCGCTTTAATAAAGACACTTGTGATATTGGATTACCGTCCAACTTAATGACCTCATTTTAACTTAATTACTTATTTAAAGGCCCTATTCAAATATAGTCACATTCTGAAGTGCTGGGGTTAGGACTTAAACAGGTGAGTTTTGAGGAGACACAATTCAGCCTATACCAGAGGGTATTATTGAATTTCTGTTTTCCAGACATTATTACTCATATCAATTGTTACCCTTTAAGTAAGGCTATTAATTCTGTTTTCAGGTGTAAGAGTTTCCTTTACAACGATAATGTTCCCCTCCTGTTATGTTCCAAAATCTTTCCAAAGAGCCCATAAGTTTTAACTCAATATTAAATTAGAATATATCTATGAATACCCAATATTTGTCAACAGGCAGTATATATTAAATTCGCCTTGGTCCTACTTTACTGTTTACTTGGAATTAATAGGATGTATCTCCCAAATTTCAACATGGAGGGTAGGTTGGCGTACAGAGTACATTACTAAATCTCCATTGCCCCCACCCCAACAAATCCCTGTAATACGGCTCTAGTGGACTGAGGAAGAAGTATCTCCTGCTCCTTCTTGACTAGGCAGACTGAAGCAGTCAGTAGTACTTTGACTAGAAGCAATAATTCCTTAATTGCCTGTTGCCCTGCTGCCAAGATTCTCTCCCTGTTCGTTGCTACAGCTATTAATGCCAATCAACTTAAGGCCATACTGTGTTAATGAAAATCTAGAGTCTCTGGATGGATAAAGAAGGAGAAATAATTCGAGAATGAAAATAAATACAAATGATCTCCACAGCTAGAGAAAACAGTTCCCACTCAATTGTTAGTTTCAGGAGTGAATGGGAAGTTGATAAAGATGTGGGGTCTCAGCTTCTGTCCACCATATACATTGGTAAAATGAAAGTAACCCTAGAATCTGCAACAGTTCATTATTATACATAGTTTCTAATGCAGTTGTAATTTTTTGGCATGTATATACATTCAAGCATTGTTTTCTGTACATTGTATTTTTCTTCATTAAATGGATATAATACCTATGTTTTTCCATCACATGGGAAATTTCGAGGAGGAAAACTGAGACTGTAACTGAAAGTACTTTGAAAAAGTGCTATATAAATGTTATGTTATAACAAAGGTATAGATGTTATTATTTAACAAATATTTTTTGACCACCTAATATGTACAAGGTAATATTTCATTTTTTATGTGAACAAAAGACATTTATCCCTGTTCCACAAAGTTTACAATTAAAGGGGAGACATCCTTTTTAAACATATGACCCTCTTTGCTTGGTAGAAATTATATTGGCTTTACTATATTTGCAAGTACTTCAGACTTACATTGAAATAACAGAATTCCAAAACACCGTATCCCTGGAGGAATGCTGAGCTATGAGTCATAAATTTTAATCTCTGAGCAAGTAACTTCTGTATTTTTTTTTTTTTTTTTTTTGAGACAGTCTCACTCCATCACCCAGGCTGGAGTGCAGTGGTGCAATCTCAGCTCACTGCAACCTCTGCCTCCTGAGTTCAAATGATTCTCATGCCTCAGCCTCTTGAGTAGGTGGGATTACAGGTGTGCGCCAAGACCCCAGCTAATTTTTGTACTTTTAGTAGAGACCGGGTTTCACCATGTTGGTCAGGCTGGTCTCGAACTCCTGACCTCAAATGATCCACCTATCTCAGCCTCCCAAAGTGGTGGGATTACCTGCATGAGCCACCACACCTGGCCACTTCTGTATTTTTATAAAGTTCTGCAAATCAACTGACCACATAGAATTCTAACAGGACAGAAGAAATAGTATGTGTCCAAACAGACATGATGTAGTTTTTTCTTTAACAATTATTATGGAATTTTTTAAAACATATATAAAGGAAGATAGAATAGTACATGAACTAGACAATTTCAAATTTTGATTGGTTGATATGTGTCTTGTTACTTTTCCCCTATAGGTTCCCCTCCTTTCCTCCATCCCTTTCTCCTACTAAAGATGTTTTCTCCAACTGCATAGTATTCCATTGTAGATAAACCACAATTTATTCAACCAAGCTCCATTCATGGACGTTTGCAGTGTTTCTAGTCTTTAGATAATATAAAGAATACTATAATAACATATTTGTGGATACGTATTTTTTTTTTTTTTTTTTTTGAGATGGAGTCTCGCTCTGTCACCCAGGCTGGAGTGCAATGGCGCGATCTCGGCTCACTGCAAGCTCTGCCTCCCAGGTTCATGCCATTCTCCTGTCTCAGCCTCTCCGAGTAGCTGGGACTACAGGGGCCCACCACCGCGCCCAGCTAATTTTTTTGTATTTTTAGTAGAGATGGGGTTTCACCGTGGTCTCGATCTCCTGACCTCGTGATCCGCCCACCTCGGTCTACCAAAGTGCTGGGATTACAAGCGAGAGCCACCGCGCCCGGCCAGTAGATACGTATTTTCAAATTTTTTCCCAGTGTATTCCTCGGTTAGAGCTCTTGAGACTGCTGTGTTAAACAATAAATGGACATGTAATTCTGCCAGAAAATGACAAATTACCATTTATATGTCTCAAAAATATATTATTACATTTTCAAAAACAATCAGTTGAGTCTTTATATTCATTGGAAAAAAATGCTATTATCAACAGTAATGAAATTGGCTTATAAAGAAAGTGAAACGAATTTTGTTTTATGGTAAACCACCATTCCATATGTAATATAGAACTAATTACACTTTAAGATATTTAAATAGCTTTTTAGGTTTGTAAGGAAGGAAAATCACTTGCATAATATGCATTAAAATCTACCACAGCTTTCCTAGGCAATTTTGTTCTTGAACCACACTTAAGATTATGCCAAAGGACATTAAGATGCCACACTGAGGTGCACATTATTTTATTTGAGGTAAATTATTTCTCCTCGTAACTAGAATTAAAAAACAATCTTCAAAGGTTCTCATAAGAACATTAAGTCTTCTTCTTTTCCTAATTGAATACCCTTTATTTCCTTCTCTTGCCTGATTGCCCTGGCCAGAACTTCCAACACTATGTTGAATAGGAGTGGTGAGAGAGGACATCCTTGTCTTGTGTCAGTTTTCAAAGGGAATGCTTCCAGTTTCTGCCCATTCAGTATGATATTGGCTGTGAGTTTGTCATAAATAGCTCTTATTATTTTGAGATACGTTCCATCAATACCTAGTTTATTGCGAGTTTTAGCATGAAGGGGTGCTGAATTTTGTCGAAGGCTTTTTCTGCATCTATTGAGATAATCATGTGGTTTTTGTCATTAGTTCTGTTTACGTGATGGATTACATTTATTGATTCATGTATGTTGAACCAGTCTTGCATCCCAGGGATGAAGCCCACTTGATCGTGGTGGATAAGCTTTTTGATGTGCTACTGGATTTGGTTTGCCAGTATTTTATTGAGGATTTTTGCATCGATATTCATCAGGCATATTGGCCTAAAATTTTCTTTTTTGTGTGTGTCCTGCCAGGTTTTGGTATTAGGATGATGCTGGCCTCATGAAATGAGTTAGGGAGGATTCTCTCTTCTTCTATTGTTTGGAATAGTTTCAGAAGGAATGGCACCAGATCCTCTTTGTACCTCTGGGTAGAATTCGGCTGTGAATTGGTCTGGTCCTGAACTTTTTTGGTTGGTAGGGTATTAATTACTGTCATATTTCGGAACTTATTACTGAGCTATTCAGGGATTCAATTTCTTCCTGGTTTAGTCTTGGGAGGGTGTATGTGTCCAGGAATTTATCTATTTCTTCTAGATTTGCTAGTTTATTTGTGTAGAGGTGTTTATAATATTCTCTGATGGTACTTTGTATTTCTGTGGGATCAGTGGTGATACTGTATATTTAGAAAACCCCATCATCTCAGCCCAAAATCTCCTTAAGCTGATAAGCAACTTCAGCAAAGTCTCAGGATACAAAATCAATGTACAAAAATCACAAGCATTCTTATACACCAATAACAGACAGAGAGCCAAATCATGAGTGAACTACCATTCACAATTGCTACAAAGAAAATAAAATATCTAAGAATACCATTTACAAGGGATGTGAAGGACCTCTGCAAGTAGAACCACAAACCACTGCTCAAGGAAATAAGAGAGGACAAAAATAAATGGAAAAACATTCCATGCTCATGGATAGGAAGAATCAATATCATGAAAATGGCCATACCACCCAAAGTAATTTATAGATTCAATGCTATTCCCATCAAGCTACCAATGACTTTCTTCATAGAATTGGAAAAAACTACTTTAAAGTTCATATGGAACCAGAAAAGATCCCGCATTGTCAAGACAATCCTAAGCCAAAAGAACAAAGCTGGAGGCATCACGCTACCTGACTTCAAACTATACTACAAGGCTACAGTAACCAAAACAACATGGTAGGGGTACCAAAACAGATATATAGACCAATGGAACAGAACAGAGGCTTCAGAAATAACACCACACATCTACAACCATCTGTTCTTTAACAAACCTGACAAAAACAAGCAATGGGGAAAGGATCCCCTATTTAATAAATGGTGCTGGAAAAACTGGCTAGCCATATGCAGAAAACTGAAACTAGACCCCTTCCTTACACTTTATAGAAAAACTAACTCAAGATGGATTAAAGACTTAAACATAAGACCTCTAAGTATAAAAACCCTAGAAGAAAACCTAGGCAATACCATTCAGGACATAGGCATGGGCAAGGACTGCATGACTAAAACACCAAAAGCAATGGCAACAAAAGCCAAAATTGACAAAAGGGATCTAATTAAACTAAAGAGCTTCTGCACAGAAAAAGAAAATATCATCAGAGTGAATAGGCAACCTATAGAATGGGAAAAAATTTTTGCAATCTATCCATCTGACAGAGGGCTAATATCCAGAATCTACAAAGAACTCAAACAAATTTACAAGAAAAAACAACCCCATCAAAAAGTGGGCGAAGGATATGAACAGACACTTCTCAAAAGAATACATTCATGCAGCCAACAAACGTATGAAAAAAAGCTCATTATCACTGGTCATTAGAGAAATGCAAATCAAAACCACAATGAGATACCATCTCATGCCAATTAGAATGGCAATCATTCAAAAGTCAGGAAACAATAGATACTGGAGAGGATGTGGAGAAATAGGAACACTTTTACACTGTTGGTGGGAGTGTAAATTAGTTCAACCATTGTGGAAGACAGTGTGGCGATTCCTCAAGGATCCAGAACTAGAAGTACCATTTGACCCAGCCATCCCATTACTGAGTATATACCCAAGGGATTATAAATCATTCTATTATAAAGACACATGAACACTTATGTTTATTGCAGCACTTTTCACAACGGCAAAGACTTGGAACCAACCCAAATGCCCATCAATGATAGACTGGATAAAGAAAATGTGGCACATATACACCAGGGAATATTATGCAGTCATAAAAAAGGATGAGTTCATGTCCTTAGCAGGGACATGGATGAAGCTGGAAACCATCATTCTCAGCAAACTAACACAAGAGCAGAAAACTAAACACTGCATCTTCTCACTCATAAGTGGGAAGTGAACAATAAGAACACATGGACACAGGGGAGGGGAACATGACAGACTGGAGCCTACTGGGGAGTGTGGGCCTAGGGGAGAGAGAGCATTAGGAGAAATACCTAATGTAGATGACGGGCTGATGGATGCAGCAAACCACCATGGCATGTGTATACCTACGTAACAAACCTGTATGTTCTGCACATGTAACCCAGAACTTAAAGTATAATAATAATAATAAAACATTAAGTCAAAAAAGTTTGGTTAAAACAATTACCTACAGATGCTTGATTAAGCCATAATAAGTATGATTTATAAACGATAAAGTTTTCTGATTCAAAGACACTAATTTTAACAACTCCTCTGGCTTCATTTGCTTTCATCATAGAAAAAGTATCAGTAAAGTAAGGAAGAAAACTAACTTTGGAATAAAAGTGGTTTCAAGTCCTTACACTATCTGAATGACCTCCTCAAGTCAATTCACTTCATTGATCGTGAATTTCTCCATCTGTCACACAATAAAGGTTAAAATTTTAAATGAAAAAAGAACCACTCTTTATATTATGAAGCAACATGAAAAACATAAGACTATTTTTGTTGCACTTCTAGGCAAGACACTGTCAGAAAATCAAAGGACCTGAAGCGAGGCACATATATATCCATACCTTTAAAGATCTTCAACTAAAAAGAGCCAGGTAAAGAATACAAATAATGTACATGCGTTTCTACTAAAAGAGAGGACAGAAGCAGTGTACAAAGTGTGTAGAAAGCAGTGTACAAACACAAAGCAAAATCATCCACTTGTATATGATCCAGGATATTTCCATTTGGACATATATTAAAGGATAAGTACTGACAAGCAAAAATAACTCACAGGAAGGGAGAAGGTATCATCTCAAGGCGCAACATCCAAAACATGAAGAGAGGAAAGACATACGCATTTATAAAGACATATGCACTTACAAATCTGACTCTGAACAAGGGCTATGCCCAGCATTCATATCCTGCTTTGCATTTGTATAATTTTACATTTTCAAAAAGCAATGTGTCACAAAAAAATAATGAAACAGTTTTCTATAATACCGCTTTCATAATAGGGGGAAAAACAGCAAATGAGAAAATCCATGCAGATTTTTATACTTTATATCCAAGGGATTATCTGTGTTAGCCTAATTGTTGGCATAGTACAATATAATAATCAATTATATTCAGGATAGTGACTCCAAGGAATTATAAAAGATGAATCACTAAAGATACATGGTACTTCTTAAGCCAGGAAAATGAACAAAATACAGTAAGACTTTTTTTAACAGAAGATAAATTGGTCATAAAATTAATAGAACATGTGATTTTCTGTTGCTCATTTAAAAATAATATATATTCAAATTTCTATTTTCTTTCCAAACTCAGTTATTACTAAAAGAAACTATACAACAAATATGCACTTCTTGCTACATTTAATTTTTTGTACTCTAGTTGAGCTTATTTTTACTTTAGAGATCTGTGTATTTCATTTAGCAATCTGCCTACAAATCCTTCACTAATCAACCAATTCCTCAGTGCCTAAAAATACACAACTTCAAAAAGCACTGCTCCTAATTAGATCAAAATGAATAAGCTATGAAATTTGTATCCAAATAATTACTTAATCACATATACCTATTTAGTTACTTAAAAGCTGTTTTCATATTTTATAATTAGCAATAAAATGGTAAATAATATCAACAGAGCAATGATACAATTTCTTAAGACAGATTAACTCACATGGGGAGTCATTAAAAGGACACTTTTACATTACTTTAAGAGAAAGAATAGCATTACTGTTTCAAAATAATGAAGTGGTTGTTATTAAATAAATCTGCTATTTCTATGTAGTTTCAAACTAATACAAATATATAAAACTAATAAAGATATATCCAATTACTAGAGGGATAGTCTCTTTTTAATCACTAAATTGATATAGCAGGGCTTGAGGTATAGCAGGGTTTTCCCATAGTCTTTGTTAGTCCAGTTTTAAATTAAAGAGTATATGGTAGGTACCCAGTAGTCATTCAGGAGCAGGTTGTCTGGTTTCCATGTAGTAGAGGCGGTTTTGAGTGAGTTTCTTAATCCTGAGTTCTAGTTTGATTGCACTGTGGTCTGAGAGACAGTTTGTTATAATTTCTGTTCTTTTACATTTGCTGAACAGTGCTTTACTTCCAACTATGTGGGCAGTTTTGGAATAAGTGTGATGTGGTGCTGAGAAGAATGTATATTCTGTTGATTTGCGGTGGAGAGTTCTGTAGATGTCTATTAGGTCCGATTGGTGCACAGCTGAGTTCAATTCCTGGATATCCTTTTTAACTTTCTGTCTCGTTGTTCTGTCTCATGTTGACAGTGGTGTGTTAAAGTTTCCCATTATTATTGTGTGGGAGTCTAAGTCTCTTTGTAGGTCTCTAAGGACTTGCTTTATGAATCTGGGTGCTCCTGTATTGGGTGCATATATATTTAGGATAGTTAGATCTTCATGTTGAATTGATCCCTTTCAAAAATAAAGATGTTCTTTGAAACCAATGAGAAAAAAGACACAATATACCAGGATCTCTGGGACACATTTAAAGCAGTGTATAGAGGGAAATTTATAGCACTAAATGCCCACAAGAGAAAGCAGGAAAGATCTAAAATTGACACCCTAACATCACAATTAAAAAAACTAGAGAAGCAAGACCAAACAAATTCAAAAGCTAGCAGAAGGCGAGAAATAACTAAGATCAGAGCAGAACTGAAGGAGAAGATAGAGACACAAAAAAACCTTCAAAAAATTAATGAATCCAGGAGCTGGTTTTTTGAAAAGATCAACAAGACTGATAGACTGCTAGCCAGACTAATAAAGAAGCAAAGAGAGAAGCATCAAATGGACGCAATAAAAAATGATAAAGGGGATATCACCACCGATCCCACAGAAACACAAACTACCATCAGACAATACTACAAACACCTCTACACAAATAAACTAGAAAATCTAGAAGAAATGGATAAATTCCTCGACACATACACTCTTCCAAGACTAAACCAGGAAGGAGTTGAATTCCTGAATCGACCAATAACAGGCTCTGAAATTGAGGCAATAATTAATGCCCTACCAACCAAAAAAAGTCCAGGACCAAATGGATTCACAGCCGAATTCTACCAGAGGTACAAGGAGGAGCTAGTACCATTCCTTCTGAAACTATTCCAATCAATAGAAAAAGAGGGAATCCTCCCTAACTCATTTTATGAGGCCAACATCATCCTGATACCAAAGCCTGGCAGAGACACAACAAAAAAAGAGAATTTTAGACCAATATCCCTGATGAACATCGATGCAAAAATCCTCAATAAAATACTAGCAAACCGAATCCAGCAGCACATCAAAAAGCTTATCCACCATGATCAGGTGGGCTTCATCGCTGGGATGCAAGGCTGGTTCAACATATGCAAATCAATAAACGTAATCCATCACATAAACAGAACCAAAGACAAAAATCACATGATTATCTCAATAGATGCAGAAAAGACTTTTGACAAAGTTCAACAGCGCTTCATGCTAAAAACTCTCACTAAATTAGGTATTGATGGGACGTATCTCAAAATAATAAGAGCTATTTATGACAAACCCACAGCCAATATCACACCGAGTGGGCAAAAACTGGAAGCATTCCCTTTGAAAACTGGCACAAGACAGGGATGCCCTCTCTCACCACTCCTATTCAACACAGTGTTGGAAGTTCTGGCCAGGGCAATCAGGCAGGAGAAAGAAATAAAGGGTATTCAATTAGGAAAAGAGGAAGTCAAATTGTCCCTGTTAGCAAATGACATGATTTTATATTTAGAAAACCCCATTGTCTCAGCCCAAAATCTGCTTAAGCTGATAAGCAACTTCAGCAAAGTCTCAGGATACAAAATTGATGTGCAAAAATCACAAGCATTCTTATACACCAATAACAGACAGAGAGCCAAATCATCAGTGAACTCCCATTCACAATTACTTCAAAGAGAATAAAATACCTAGGAATCCAACTTACAAAGGATGTAAAGGATCTCTTCAGGGAGAACTACAAACCACTGCTCAACGAAATAAAAGAGGATACAAACAAATGGAAGAACATTCCATGGTCCTGGATAGGAAGAATCAGTATCGTGAAAATGGCCATACTGCCCAAGGTAATTTATAGATTCAATGCCATCCCCATCAAGCTACCAATGACTTTCCTCACAGAATTGGATAAAACTACTTTAAAGTTCATATGGAACCAGAAAAGATCCCACATTGCCAAGACAATCCTAAGCCAAAAGAACAAAGCTGGAGGCATCATGCTACCTGACTTCAAACTATGCTACAAGGCTACAGTAACCAAAACAGCATGGTACTGGTACCAAAACAGAGATATAGACCAATGGAACAGAACAGAGACCTCAGAAATAATACCACACATCTACAACCATCTGATCTTTGACAAACCTGACAAAAACAAGCCATGGGGAAAGGATTCCCTATTTAATAAATGGTGCTGGGAAAACCGGCTAGCCATATGTAAAAAGCTGAAACTGGAGCCCTTCCTTACACCTTATACAAAAATTAATTCAAGATGGATTAAAGACTTAAATGTTAGACCTAAAACCATAAAAACCCTGGAAGAAAACCTAGGGAATACCACTCAGGACATATGCATGGGCAAGGACTCCATGACTAAGACACCAAAAGCAGTGGTAACAAAAGCCAAAATTGACAAAAGGGATATAATTAAACTAAAGAGCTTCTGCACAGCAAAAGAAACTACCATCAGAGTGAACAGGCAACCTACAGAATGAGAGAAAATTTTTGCAATCTACTCATCTGACAAAGGTAATATCCAGAATCTACAAAGAACTCAAACAAACTTACAAGAAAAAAACAAACAACCCCATCAAAAAGAAAGATATGAACAGACACTTCTCAAAAGAAGACATTTATGCAGCCAACAGACACATGAAAAAATGCTCATCATCACTGGCCATCAGAGAAATGCAGATCAAAACCACAATGAGATACCATCTCATGCCAGTTAGAATGGAGATCATTAAAAAGTCAAGAAACAACAGGTGCTGGAGAGGATGTGGAGAAATAGGAACACTTTTACGCTGTTGCTGGGACTGTAAACTAGTTCAACCATTGTAGAAGACGGTGTGGTGATTCCTCAAGGATCTAGAACTAGAAATACCATTTGACCCAGCCATCCCATTACTGCATACATACTGAAAGGATTATAAATCATGCTGCTATAAAGACACATGCACACGTATGTTTATTGTGGCACTATTCACAATAGCAAAGACTTGGAACCAACCCAAATATCCATCAATGATAGACTGGACTAGGAAAATGTGGCACACATACACCATGGAATACTATGCAGCCATAAAAAAAGATGAGTTCATGTCCTTTGTATGAACATGGATGAAGCTGGAAACCATCATTCTCAGCAAACTATCGCAAGGACAAAACACCAAACACTGCATGTTCTCACTCATAGGTGGGAATTGAACAATGAGAACACTTGGACACAGGAAGGGTAACATTACACACCAGGGCCTGTGGTAGGGTGGGGGTAGGGGGGAGGGATAGCATTAAGAGATATACCTAATGTAAATGACAAGTTAATGCGTGCAGCACAGCAACATGGCACATGTATACATATGTAACAAACCTGCACGTTGTGGACATGTACCCTAGAACTTAAAGAATATATATAAAAGAGTATATGGTAGAGATTCATAAATTATTGGATGCTTTAGACAATACACATTACACTAACATAGGTTAGAAAAGCAAAAAGGAACTCTCAGGAACATACTGTTCCCAGTTGAGCTTTTTAGAAGAATAGAAAGAATTGATTATTGAGCTTATGGTAAATGTTTAAACAACTGCTTCTGACCAGACTTAAAAAATTTTGTGATTTAAAGTTCTAAAAAGTGTTTTAGGTACATATAGCAAGAGCAAAAATTGGCCAAGGAAGAGTATTCCTTTACACTACATGCAATTCATTGCTATATTTAAATTTCTTATTAACTTCAGAAAGTTTAAAATAGGAAGAATAACCTCATACAAATAAATTTAATAAATGATACAAAGTTTCTTCAAAATAAATATGAAAGCTCATATCATAATATGAAGAAAAACTACTGTCTAATTAACTGGAAAAGATTCCCTATAGGATAAATCTAAGGAATGCATGGATAGTTTGCTATTAAGAAATCTATTACTGTATGACATAAAAATATCAAAGAAGTCCCAAGATCAACTTAATCTTAATCATAGAATATATTGGTGAAATTCAACACTATAATTTAATTAAAAGAAATGAGTCAAAATTCAATACTTTAGAATCCAAGACTGGAAGGATTCTTCCATAGCACTGATGCAGAATAATTCTCTGTAATAGACGCTACTCAGCAATAACATGCTGGATAATTTCTCAATAATTCAAGTCTAAAACATATAAGCAATTACGTAGAATTATTTTGGAAGAACTAGATAATTTAATAAAAATAAAATGAAACAAAGTACATTAACATTACAAAGATGGAGAATATAAGTAAATCGACACAAGTCTAGAAAAAATATAACAATGAATATAAAAAGATACATATTTAGTAATTATTAACCATAACCAAAGAGAAAATAAAATTGAAATAGATCTCAAACTACACTCACTGGCAATATCTATTAATGAGAAATGTACCATATCCATGTGGAAAAAAATGGTTTTACTAGATATGATACAGAACAAACAAATGGAAAAGCTTACTATCTTCCTAGATAGACTGAGTATAATAACATAATTTTTCTCAAAGTAATTTATAATTTAAAATAATAGCAATCTAATTCTGATCCAAATTTAAATGGCCAGTTGAAATTGAGCAAACTCATCTCAAAGTATATGTAGTATACACAGAAATAGTTGATTAACTTTTTAGAGGAAAGTAGAAAATAAATGATAGGCTTATTCTTACTCAACATTAAGACATAATACAAAGTTATAATAAGTAATACATAATTTAGGAATTGAAGCAATTTGGACAGTTGTTGCTACCTTAAAATATCTACAAATCAATAAGAAACACTCTAAGATAGGTGGGCAATTAATGAGATTCAATTAGTTAACAAAATTATGGACATATCATTAAACTTACTAATGTTCAAAGAAACACAAAATTTTTAAAAGGGTAACAATTTTCACCTATTAAATTAGTGATTAGTTTTGAAAAATCCAAATACCCAAACATGAAGAATAGGGACAGTCTTCATTTCTGTTAGGAGAATAAAATCAAATTTATTTGATAATATGAGTCACGAGCCTTAAAACTATTAATAGTTACAACTTTAAATTAAGTATTTCTGCTCTCTCAGACCCTGACCTGAAGATTTAACTCTAAAGACAGATGAAGGTTTAAACCCTACAATATTAATTTTAGCCTAATTATAACATAGTGAAGCAACAATGCACACCTCCACCAACGAAGGACTGGCTATACACAGAAAGAAGGATCTGTGGCTGTATATGACCACCAAGGTTGTGCACTGTGTAACTTGAGGCCCCAGAAAAAAACATTAAGCCTTCCTAGATCCCGACAGTAGAAACCAAGGCTGAGGCACACAGGTTAATCAATGGGGATTTTTTGTTAGACAAGACACAGTATATCATATACCAAACAATGTTGGAAGAATTCTTGCCCTGTGTTACCTCAGTTAATCACTGGCATTACGAAGCAAGTATTACCATCTCCACTAAAAAGCCTACATGTCATACAGACTTTCAGAAGGTCTATGCCCTGAATAGCTGAAATTCTGTGAATGGTAGAAAGCATTATAAAGCAAACTTACATGATAACAGGCCTGGGGAGAAAAGCTAACTTGAGGATTTTAAATACACTTTTATTAATTTAAAGGTATTTCCTTATTTGATGAGAACACAGTTTTATTTGAAGACACTGAGATAAAGGAGTTGGAGAAATGCTACTCCCTTATGGATTACCTGTGATGGTGCAAAACCAGACATGTGAAAAGCTGAAAACACAAGAGGCAACTCAGTCTTCAGTAGCATTTCAATATAATGGGTGCTGCAAAAATATACTGGATGGATGCCAGATTCTACAGTGTCATTAGGTAGGTAACTCTGCATAAAAGAGAAAAATTAAAAATTTTATTAATTTTATTATTTAATAAATATACAGATCATTTAAAATAATCCAACATACCTATTTTCCTTTTGCTGCAAATTGCTGCTTCAAAATTAATATGGTGGCATAACATCACTGTAAATATAATTATGTAAAGTAAAAAGTCAGAATGTTAAACAGTGTTGAAAGAAGAAATTTTGATAAAGGCAGTGTTATATACCTTCCAAGACTCAGGAATAAAGTTAATAATTTATAATCTTGGCAACTTAAATCCTGTGGAAAGATGAGGAGGGCTGTTACATGAAAGAATAAATATACATAAAAGTGAGTACACGAGTAATACTTTACATTTTAATAGTAAGTGTATTGAAATATGCTTAACATTCTTGGCTTTGGCCAATGATTCTATAATGTCAAAGGATTTTAGCTTTGTCAGCTCTTGAAGATATTTGCATTGTGCCCTTTACTGTGTTGATATTAGCCTAAATCTGACCCTGAATTAATAATAATTCAAATTGGGAATGATTTGAGAAACTCATCTCTAAAGCTGGGAAAGAAGTGCACAAGGCATTCCCATCAAGGTTCTCAGGTCAACTAGTTTGTATAAAATTTATGTTTATTTCTATATAATTTTAGATTGATAGTTACTTATATACATGTGAATATATACACACATCTATATTTACAAACATATTGTTTATCTTTTCAATTTAGTTCTTAGGTACAATTTATCATTGCAAATGATCAATAATGTACTGTGTATTACTATCAATCTGACATATACCCATAATAATTGTTTTTTAACAGAGTAATAAACCTGAATAAATAATTTTATGTAAAGAAAAACTGTTCAACTAGCAATTATATCAATAAAAAAAGTTAATCAAATTAGATCTGAAGACTTTACATAATTAAAAGACTGCAAAAAAGGCATCTTATTTTCTTGCTTTTACTGGACACATCTTATTTTCAAACTTTTTAAATAAAATAAAGTTAATACTTTTAAATTAAAACAAATTAAACTCATAGCAATTATATGAGTTGAAATACAGAAGATTTATTTAAAGCCTTATTGCTAATGCTAGGATGCTTTTAAGAATCCAGGTTTGAGTTATACACTAAAGTTTCTGAAATCAGCAAGTTGATTTACAGTGGTTTTTCTGTTTTATCATTTGTCATAAATGATTTATTTCACACTGCAGAAATATATATTTGTAGAAACATAAATATTTATGTAAATGTATATTTATGAAGGTTTCTCCAGGAGATACCTCACAGTACTTGAAAAAAACATTATTTTTGTGCATTAATGAATGAAGGATAGCACAGTAAATGGACATCTTGTAGCCAACTTTATATCGATATGTAGGACAAAAAGAAAACTTTTTACTGAGTTGTTAAAATAATAATATGGACTGAATGAGAAACAGTATCCATTGATTTATCTTCTTTCGTGAAATATTGCAATGTGTTTCACTAATGACTTTTTGTAGAATGAGTAAATCTAACAAACATATATGAAAACAAAAATCAACTCATAAATGTATTTTAGTTTTTCCATGCAAACTTAGGTAATAATTTTCTGAATACATGTCTAATAGTAGCATAAGAGTTCTATGTATAGGAAATGATTCATATACAGTGTCTTTTCTAGGCTACATTAGAAATACCTTTAGAGTAGGTCCATTAAGAGATAAAGACAATAGATTTATTAATTATATTTTCAAGGAAAATGTTATTGTTATGTAATGGACTCCCTGAATTGAGGTAAGAGTTCTACTCTTACAAATTAGACTCTGTTGGAAGAAAGTTTGCCATACTTTGTGGTAATACAGCTCCTGATACCAAGGCTTGCATAGAATAGACACTCAACATATTATTGACTGAATGCCAAAAAGAAAATACACTAATGATGGCAAACACAGACTGCACAGTATGCAATCATTAGTGTCTTTTCTTTTTGTCATAAAGTAAGCTCATCATATAAAAAGTTTCATTAGTTGGTCTATTAATTACCATTTCATGCCTCTATTTTACAGTAAATATTGTTCATAAAACTAGATCAATAGTGAGAGCTCTAAGTCACATGAATATAATATGAGGTCTTCTGAATCATCAAATGATAAATTGTTTATTATACTTATAGAGTTTTGATGCAATTTGTTTACCACTCTCTGAAAGGACAGTCACCACTCTCTGAAAGGACAGTAACTCTTTATCATTCAGAACATTGGATTAATGGAACACATGCAGGACTTATATATTAGATTATTAATTAGATGCAGCATTTAGCATCATCTAATTAATAATATAATATATAAACTATGCTAAGACAAAGTGCAAAAAAATTGTCAATAAAGACATTGGCTTTGAGATCCTAGAAAGTGACATAACATGAAGCAAGGACTTTAAAACATAACACTCTTCAGAATACTGTATATTACTTTAGTGATTAATAATAAAAGATTTATGCTTAAAAATATAGCAGTCTTAGTTTTTTTCTTCCATTATAGATCTTTTGATCAGTCATTTTATTCCTGATATTAAGAAAAAAAACTAGTTCTACGTTGCTATGAAAATTAAATAGAAAGACCCATTAGAAAGACTTGAAACTCTCCAATTCAAACAGATTCAGTCTAGTCTGGTCCAGTCTAGTCCTCCATCTTTCAGGCTTTGTGGGCAAAGGATGCACCATGCTTTACAGCAATGTTGTAGTTAACTTGTGCATCATGCATAGAGGTAAACAAAAAATTTTGCAGATTTTTAAAACTTTGATTCTATAATTCTAGATAACATCAATCTTTCTCCTCTCAGAAAAAAAAATGGGAAAACTGAATCTGCAAATATGATTAAGACTTATAGTCACATATAAAAAAGGGAAGGGGTTTTACACTAGACATCTTTCCTACAAGTGATTGGTCACATGGCTTACATTTGTTGATGTTCTACAAAGGGGTAACAAGTATGTCATGCCATTCTAATAATTGTAAAATTTAAATGTAAATTTATACTTGAATACCATTAGAATTTTTAAATCCATGAACTTTCTGAACTAGGTAATTGTTATTTTAAGAAGAGTAAGGGAAGGCTTCTGTAGTGATTACCCTATATTATAACTATTACATGAATTTCCTGTTGAACTATATTACTTCATTTGAGTATTACTTTAGCCTGATTTATCATCAGTGGAGTTTTGTTTGTATGTGCATGTAAAATACTCTGGTTTTTATTTCAGTTTAATTAGATTTCCTTTTTCATATGCTTTTACAGAGAGAGGAAATTTATGATCATAACTTTAATTTATTCTTTGAAATTAGATATTTCTACTATGAAAATAATTTCCTGATTTTTAAAAATGTATCATTTTATTAATGGCTTCAGTGTTAACAACTGGCCAAACTCTGATTCTTGATCAAACTCCGTAAAGAATAACTATTTCATCATTTACAGTTTTTTTCTTAGTAGCAAAGAATAATTGAAGATAATTTAATTAAATCAATACATTAAAGGATTCTTCCGATGTAAATGATTTCAAAGAATAATTTTTCAAACTATTTTTATCTCATATGAGTAATACAGTCATAGTTTATAAAATTTTAAGAACTTCAAATTAATGTTTCATTACTTCCTGTTTTGCTTATCCTAAGCTTATTTTTTTTAAACCTTTTTAAGGTCATTTGTTTACAACATTCTTATGAATGCAGGGGATCTAATATCTTTCATATACATTTTCTAGAGTAATAAAAGCTTACAGATCCTTACATATTTCTATTAAAATATTAATTTACGTGGCTCACGCCTGTAATCCCAGCACTTTGGGAGGCCGAGGCAGGCAGATCATTAAGTCAGGAGATCGAGACCATCCTGGCTAACACGGTGAAACCTGGTCTCTATTAAAAACACACAAAAATTAGCTGGACCTGGGGGCAGGCACCTGTAGTCCCAGCTACTCGGGAGGCTGAGGCAGGAGAATGGCGTGAACCCGGGAGGTGGAGCTTGCAGTGTGCCGAGATCATGCCACTGCAGTCCAGGCTGGGCGACAGAGTGAGACTGTGTCTCAAAAAAAAAAAAAAAAAAAAACATATATATATATATATATATTTATATATATATAAATTTACACATTCAACATACATTTATTGAGTGATTACTATGGGCCTAGAGTTTGGGACACATCTATGAACAAAACAGAAAACTGTTTTCAAAGAACTTACATTAAGTGTATAGATAGATAAATAAATATTAGGACTTGATATAGGCTATAAAAAAAGGTAAAAAAATAGGACAGGGTAATGAGGTTGGGGTAAGCAGAATTGAGGAAATAGGTTGATTTCTTTTGAGGCTGATTACAATAATGTGAGGCTGAGCTAAAGAAGGTAGACAAGTGTGTACTATCAACAGCTATAGCCAAAGTGTCTGTCATCATGCTGCAGATTTGTTCATATTATCAAATTGCATAGAAACCATCACCACAATGTTTGAGACAACAGAACAAATGAAATAGAAAAGGCATCACTTTTAAATAATATATTAAGACTTACTGAATGTACTATCAAGTCAAGTGACATAGGGGAAATAGCAATTCAAAAGATTGTTAGTCAAAAACATTTATACTGTCGTATAAATGTAAGATATTAGTAGCAGCACTTAGCTAACAGTTCTAGATAGAATTCCTGTAGAGGAATCTTAACAGCATGTCATCTGTTTTACAAAGAAGCATCAAAACAAACTACTGGTAATAAAACATTCAACTTGATGTATTTGTAATTGAAAAGAAAAAATGATGCTATGGAAGGCACTGCATTAAGTCTTCACTGACACTGTAGCTGCATCAGTAGAAAGGTGTCAAGACTTTACATCAAGAGATCATTCTGAAAACCCCGAGCCAGTAATGTGTCACTCCCTTCCATTCATATATTCCATATTCAATGATGCTATCAAAATGGTAAGTCAAACAAAATTCAAGCTGCTAGAGTCCTGCTTGTTTTCAGTTTTATAGCAAGAAATGCTATCAGAACACAAGATGGTCGATGTTATGAAAAAAATGTACTATTCTATAGGCTCAAAGTATAAATGCAACTTTACAAAATTATGGTTCAATATGATTCACTGGTGATGTTTAGATGGTGTCATAATGTGAACACTAAAGGCAGAACTGTTAAGACTAGTGGAATGTAGACATTACTTTAAAATATTTGACAGAAGAATGAATGATTGGACACAAAATCCATACCCATTATCAAAAGATTTTCAACATTACACTTGAAAATGAAAGAGTGAAAAGGCTGTTAGATTTTTTAAAATCTTCAAGGACAGTTTAAAGGAATAGAATTACTCAAATTCTGGTTACCAGCAGGCAAATAGTTCCATTGACTAGAGAAAAACTAGTGCATACTTTTTTGCCATTAGTTTCCCTCTGCTCATGGGAGGAAAATTTCTCATTATGGTGAAGAACAAGAATTGGATGATCTTTTTAAGTAACTGTATATAGCTACTTGAAGCATAACATTACAAAATTTTAATATTTATTGTATTCCAGGATGAATTGATTTTATTTTCCTTATCACAAATATATATTGTAAAAAACACCTAATGAATATTTTCATCTCCACATAGATACTTGCCAATCCCCTTAGTTTATCCTTGACTGTCATGTGATTTCACTGTCCAAATGCAACATGTCATGGAAAAGGTTTGAGAAACATTAGCATAGCTGATATTTTTGGCAGTTTCCCCTAGTTGGAAATCTTAACAACAGGCAATAAACAAATAAAATAAACATAAACATTATAAATTGATTGAGGGATATACTTACCTCTAAAGTAACCTCTGAGATTGCATAAGACTAGTAAAATCTTCTAAAATACATTACAATACTTTAATAAATAGTCAGTATAGATTTCCAAAATGTATATAATATGAGTGGTTCTCTTCTTCTATAGAAAATAGTTATAATATCTTCCTAAGAAATGATTTTCTTGTACCGTAATCAGCCAGAGATTCTTTCTAACCAAGCAATGATACAAAACACAAGTCAATAGTTCTCTTTTTAGGTGCAGAATTTAACTAATATAACTATCATTTTTATTTCATTATCATGTTTCTACTTCATGAAAATGCTTCTAATATAAATCATTCAATTACTATTAGGTAAGACAACAAGTATTTGAGAAAATGTCAAATCTATATAATCAGAGAATTAGTCAAAAAACATTCAAGTAGAAAAATGAGTATATTACAAAGTCCTTCACAAACAAAATTATGCCCCAGTGAATGTAAGGATAATGTTCCTTAAAATTTCAAACCCTCCTTTAAAAACAAATTGAAGTCTTACAGAAATATGTAGCCTTGGCAACCAAAGAAAAGCAGAAGTCAGAAGCCTGGAGAATTGACGAAGAAATTGGAATGTTTTTTCTTTGTCTCCCAACATTATCATGAACAGGGAAGATACAAACCAGTCATGGCCAGCATAATTCCCTTGCAGGCAGACTGAAAAACATAGTTAAGAAAACTTTACAATATTTTGTAAGATAAAATATTAAAATTCTGTAAATAAAATAAAATGGATATCTTAAATAAAAAAGCAGACATTCTTATTCTGAATTTATGAAACCTAGTTTTTAAATATTCTTAGACAGGTCTGAAAATACATTCTAATGTCTTTATTCAGTTTAAGATTCAATGAATGAGACTAAATATAATGATTACAACTCAATTTAACAAAATTCATATTTAAAATACAGAATAAAATACTGTAAGAATATATCATAACAAATCACTAATATAGCTTAAAGTACTATTTTGCTATAAATGTGTCAAGGTATACCATCAAAGAATCATGAAAAATATGTGAAAAAAATTAAGCTATTGTGAATATACTCAAAAAGGATATGAAGAGAAGATTTTATGGAAGTTTGCTGCTGTTTCAGGAATCTCTCACAATGCTTTAAAACTAAGGTAAGATCATTTTCTGCACCATCTTTTAAGAGATTGAGGAATTTGCCATACCTATATTAAAAGCCCGCAAAACATAAAACATATCAGGTCTTGCATTGAACGTTTTAAAATTACTTCTTTTAGCATAACTATGTTATACAGAACACTTATAAAAGATTAGCTCTCAATATGTGTTTCTGATGATCATGATATATTTGGATTAACAGTATTCATCTGGCAAATACTGATAACTTTAAAGGAAGATGAACCAGTAACGAGAGAATAACATGATGATATCCTGTAGATGAAATGTATAATGTAAGCATTTTTTTCTGAACTTAATCTAAAACATGGAATGTTGACAGGTTAGTTTTACAAAATGTTGAGTCTAGAAGTACTTTTAGAGTTCAAACAGTCTAATGGTCCTAAATGGAGGTGGTACTTCCCTCAGGGGCCACTCTGGAAATTTGTAGGACTATTTTTGATTGTCATAGTGACTAGGGGGCACTACTGGTACTTAATAAGCAAGGGCCAGGTGATTAGACATGGGACAGTCCTGAACAGTAACTTGCAAATGTCCTATTTGTTACTGGTGTGGATGAAAAAGTTGTTTATAATTATCTGAAACTAATTCTGTCTTACAAAAACTTCTGTATTTTTTAGTATACATACAATGCAACTGTGTATAAATCAAGCAAAGGTAGTGCTTTTGTAATTTTTCTTCTGTAATTTTTCTTTTGTACTTCTGTACTTTTGAAACCTTACTAATAATTGTTCACCATTTTTTAAAAAGTGTCTTTGCGCCAGGCATGGTGGCTCACGCCCGTAATCCCAGCACTTTGGGAGGCCGAGGTGGGAGGATCATGAGGTCAGGAGTTTGAGACCAGCCTGACCAACATGGTGAAAACCCGTCTCTGCTAAAAATACAAAAATTAACTGGGCATGGTGGCATGCACCTGTAATCGCAGCTACTCAGCAGCCTGAGGCAGGAGAATCGCCTGAACCTGGGAGGCAGAGGCTGCAGTGAGCCGAGATCGTGCCACTGCACTCCAGCCTGGGTGACAGAGCGAGATTCCATCACAAAAAAAAAAAAAAGTCTCTTTGCTCGTGGCCACACTGTAGTATTTGAGGCACGAAAAGAAAAATCCGTCTGTATTTGTAGCTGCTGGAGTCACAATGATTTTGCATTTGGACGCCAGCTATATCTTATACTGTAATATATTCAAACTTTTCATAATAACTTTGTTTATTTCTTACAAATATTATATAGAGTTAAAAAATAGGTGACTAGCCTGCTTATATTATCTATGAAGTCCATTTCAGAATAGCAATAGGGCATTATAAAATATTTGTATAAAAAGCAGGCACAGCATCACAAAACATAATTAAGAGAATCATATGCCCTATGTGATACAGGCATGTAAGTTCAAATTATTAAAAAATATCACTTTCATCATGCTGTGAATTTATAAAAATACTCAGCTTTTTAAACAAGTCTTACATGTATCTTTTTAAAATTTGATTCTGAAGATGACCCTATAAGTAAAATGGGAATGCTAAAATCCCCATTTAATAAGCAAGAAACAGAAGTTTCAAGGCTTCAGTCCTTAACTCTCTGTTCGCTGTTTAGCTCACCCATTTATTTTCAGAATTACAACTTGAGTATTAAAAACTCAAACTGCAATAAGTTTTTTAATTTTAACTTCTGCATCTGTCCTTCAGGTACTTTCGTACTCATCACCATGGAATTAATCAGATTCTAGAAAATAGTATGACTGTGCTACCAACGTGCTGACTTTTACAATGTTATTTTTGTAAAAAACCTGATAGTCATGAGGGCTTAAACACACTGTAATTGGCCTCTGGAATAACAATGAACTGTAACTGATTTACCTGGAGAGGTAATTTAATCATGTGCCAATATCCTCAAAAACAAAGTCATTTTCCGAATGATAAACTCTGCATTTAAAGTATACAAAATAGTTGGTTGTTAAATTAAATACTACTGAGCACATATGAGGCAGATAAAACAAATTCTAGAAATGCACAAGGGAGATATTTCCCTATAATATACCTGACAGTCATTTTAATGCCAAGCTGCTGCACAGATGAAAGACTTTCCTTCTTCACATTTGCATCAGTAGCTAAAGACAATAGAAAACTGAGTTATAAAAGTGTATAAAAGTTTGCATAATAATCACATTTTAATTGAAAATTGATGAAAGCAATATTTTTACATATTTTAATGTGAATTTTGAAAACACTGATGAATTCATTCTTTTAGGAACTGTCAGTTACATTTTCAAAGGAATTAACAGAAAACTTTTTACAAGTAACTTTTTCCCATAAAAAGCATTGGAAAACATATTAAATACATAACAATAGTAGTTTTAAAACAATCTATTTTACTTGGCTCTCAGAACAAAAAGAGCCATTGACCCAAAAAGTGATCTAGAAATACTACTTTCATCATGCAATGCATACATAAAACTCTGAATTACAAATATATACAAGCATGGTTATTTCCTTCCTGATACTAATCTTTAAGTAATCAGTGTTCCACTTTTAATGTATGAGGGTAGAATGAATGAATTTCTTCCTGCAGGCCAAGTTTTCTTTGCGAAGTAGTTGTTGTAACCATCTAACCAAAAGTGAAGAAGGGGTTAGTTATATCTTATACTGTAATATATCCAAACATTTCATAATGAATCACTTTTCATTTATTTCTTACAAATAAGATAGTGATTAGCTTGCTTATATTATCTACAAAGTCCATTTCAGAATAGAAATAGCATAGTACAGAGGACTGCAGGTGAGGCTGAAAGTCTGGATTAGTTCTTGAGAACAGTAGAGGACCAAACTAACAGTGAACCCTAAAAGGCACAACTAAACAGCATTCAGGGTCTAGCTGAAACTTTCAATTTCTGGCTGAGAAAACTGTAGCATGCATACATACACACAAACACATGAACACACAATACGTGCACACACAATTAACAGACTCATCACATAGTTACCTAGTGGTAGAGAAGACCAAAACCTAGGTTTTCAGAATATCATGAAGTTTTTTTTTTTTTTTCCTTCATTACACATTGGTGTTTCTCATACTATCAATATAATCTATTTCACTTCCAGGCTCATTCATCCACTTAGTAAATTATCTCTGATATAGTAAGTATGGAACACCATGCAAGAAGCTATGAGGGATAAAAGATAAATCATACCTCATTCCCTAAAAAACTGTCCAAGCAGTGTCAGAGATCAAATGTGTATATAGATAACTCTGATAAAGGTATTTTAAAGCCCTATATGAAATAGGAATGATACAGATAAAGTGTTACATGAATTCAGAAGATGAAGAGATTATGTCTAGTTAGGAAGATGTGGCATTTAAGTTGAACCTTAACATATATAGATCTGCGTGCCTATAGTAATATTAATGATTTTTCTCTTCTGGAAAGTATGATATAGATAGCTATCTTACTGGTAAAGGATGAGTGTGCAGTGGGTGGAGAAAGGTGTTAAGAATGGGCATTCCCATCGTGATGTGTTCCACGGATCACAGTGGATTCTATCAGGAAACACTGACCTAACACATCAGTGAAGAATGTAATGAAGTTATGGAGCAAGGTGACAGGAGTTGTCCAAAGGAATTGGATGTGTTAAATAGTTCTTCCCTGTGAAAGAAAAGAGTTCTTACATAGTGGTCTAGTTGTGAGGCCTGAGATGAGTCCTTTCACTTTCCTAGAGTTGTACAAATAATTTCCAAGGTCTAGACCCTCTCTAAAACTTTATGACACTGTATCTTCAGAGTAAAAAATTAACTCTGAACATTTCAACAGATAATGGTTCTCAACTATGGTGGTTCATCTTCTGAGGAACTTTTTAAAACTAAAGATAAATAGACTTGACTCCAGACTACTAAATAAGATTGCCAAGAGGGAATGTCCAGTCATTTGTATTTTTAAAGACCTCTACAGTTTATTTCTTATACAATAAAGTTGAGATTTACATTTGAAGGAATAAAAGTTAAATTTAGATATAGTTACAATTGGACAGTTATACAACACTATCCAAATTTCACTTTAATGTAGTGTAGCAAATTCTCAAAAAAGCTTTTAAATGAGAATATATGGAAGTGTTGGCATACCAAAACAAACATCAAATATCCATTTTAAAAAATCACTGATGTGAAAGAGATGTAAATAACTTTGGTATGAACAAAACTATGCAGATAAAAATATGCAAGGAATAAAAACTTTCCCAAAGCAGGAAGGAAGACATCAGAAAATGGGTTAGGGGCACATATTTAAAAACGGGCTTCAGGTCAGGCATGGTGGCACAAGCCTGTAATCTCAGCACTTTGGGAGGCTAAGAGGGATGGATTACCTGAGGTCAGGAGTTCAAGACCAGCCTCGCCAACATGGTGAAACCTGGTCTCTACTAAAAATACAAAAATTAGCCAGGCGTGGTGGCACATGTCTGTAATCCCAGATACTTGGGAGGCTGAAGCAGAAGAATTGCCTGAACCTGGGAGACAGAGGTGGGAGTGGGCTGAGGTCATGCCACTGAACTCCAGACTGCGTGACAGAGTGAGAGTCCATCTCAAAAAAACAAACAAAAAAAAGAGGTTTCCATTTTAAATTTGTATTATATTTGATATACAATATCAATATACAATAAATCACTGTATATCATTGATACACAATCATAACTTAGCAAGCAAATTTTATATTCCAAATACATCTCAGACAACAAAAGTTAGGTGGAAGAAACTTTTATTATATAAAACTCTGGACTACATTAACTTATAAGGCAGGAACTGAAATCTCAAAAATAAAACAAAATTGATAGGGAAAAATGAATAAGTAAAATTAAATAATTTTAAAAATGGACATCTTCAGAGGATTTTGATCCATATGCATGGCTGGTAATGAGTAATTAACTGATACAGTGTGTAGGATACATAATACATACTTAATAAACAATGAATGAATGAATAAGTGAATGAACCAACATCCAATGAATAGCAACAAAAGAAATTGTACTTTAAATATCAAACTAGAAGCAAGATGGAGAAGAAAACAGACATAGACTTAAAAATATTTTCTGTATATTAAAATCAAGTAACACATAGAAGAGATAGCTCCCACTCCCTGAAGTCACTGTGAAAAGAATAATGAAATAAGTTGTTGAAGAGTCAATCAACCAATGACATGTATAGCATCATACTTACCCACTAACAATACTTAATTCAATCTAAGCTAGAGTTAATCATTAAATTATTCAAAATAACCAATACTTTTAACTATAAATGCAACAGTTTCAAAATAAAATGAGTTGACAAAATTTATGTGACATGAACTGAGATCACTCATTGTGGGTCATGAATTCTGTTCTGTTTTTGGTTTGCAAAGCTAGCACATACAGCAGCAGTAGAAGAAATTAAATCTATTCTGCCTGGCACCTAATAGTATGGAAAAAAATAAATTTTCAGAAGAGTAAAGAGTTTCTCCACTGAAGGACAAATCTATGGTTGGAGAGGCAGTTACTGGTTGGCTGCTTACTGACTCTCCTAATGCCCTCCCTTATCTGTCCTAACTTAAGAAAACTCTTACTACCCAAAGGAATCAATGGACTACATTTCTTCCTCCCTGCTTCCTTTCCCAAAGTCAGTCTGTAAGTTCTGTTGCTTCTTTTCTAATATGTAATTGTATCCATGCATTTTATTCAGTTCTTACTACCACAGAATTCAGTACCTTGTGACCAGTCTACTGTACATGTCTCAGCCTCCTAATTGATGTAGTCAGTGTTATTTGGGAAAAAAAGCCTTTCCATATCTTGATTATGCAATTATCCCTGCCTGGAACACTTTTCCCCTCTTCTCTTGTTTCTTTCCATTCTAATAACCCAGGAGGCAGCACAAGTACTACTCCTGCTCTCTATTAACGCTTCCTCCTATTTTCCATGATGGCACCAATTTGACACTGACGTCATTTTCTACTGGATACCTGTGGCCCTTAAAATAAAACCCCTCATTGACAACCACCAAATTCAAATAGCATATTAAAAAGCACACTGCCTGAAACCAAGTAGCCAGCTGAAAAACTGTTTCTTTTATTTTCTACCTTACTATATGCTGCAATTTGTTTAATTCCTAATTTTAGGTATATGCCCTATTTTTCCTTCCTGAGGAAAGGTTCATATTAAATATCTCTTTGCAATTATCACACACTGTGCTTTACTGACAAATGTTTCATAAATGTAAGACAGAAGAGAGCATTTTTGTTTTTCAAAGAAAGTATAAAAGGTGTTTAGGTGTATTTAATTAAATTTAAAACTATATTTTAATAATCAAAAGGTGAAACAAGCAAAATGTTGATTTTTTTTCTAACCTTTTGATTAACTAGCATCACAAAGAGAAAAGAAATAAAAATACACATCACCCTGAAAAGGCCATTTAATTTATCATTTCGAAGAAGCAATTACACTAGAAAAAAATTCCCAACTTGAACTAGGGAATTGAACTAACAAAAAGGAAAGGTCTGTTAAGATATGGAAAGATACCTATACGAATTTACAAACTGCAAATGTGCAGAAGTTTATCTGTTTGTTCTTTTCTCTTTCTTTAAAAGGATAAACAGCCAAACTAATTTGATTTTTCCAGATTTGCAAATTTTATAATGGATTGAAATCCTGAGGGAGCTAACAACAGATGGATGATTGTGTAATTCTAATTTCAACTACCTTAGGGTTTAGAAGGCTGTCATTTTTTAAAACATAATCAATTTCTCATTTCCAGAAACCTAAAAAAACATTGAATACATGTACCCAGTATTTGTTTTAAAACATTTTATATCAAAACAATTTTTAATTTAAAGCAAATAGAGTGAAATTTTATAATAAAAAAATCATTGTTCCACCAGCTAAAAAATACTTGATAAAGGATGAGAATACCTAAAGCCTTGGGAAGAAAATAATGTACTAGCAACAAGCTCAGTATATCACAATAATGAATATTAAACAATCAATCAACAGAAAGTCACTTCATTTTTTGGCTTTACTATAAGACTGGTGAATAGCTTCAGCTGGAACCTTTAAGGAATTTAAATCCGCATTCAGGGTTTATCTGCCTAGCTAATATATTCAACAAAGCTGACATCTGAGATCTCACTCAGCATAATTTAGAAACATAACAGAGGGCAGTAATGCACGCACACTGAGCAATTAGTTTTGCTGAATATTTAGATAATATATACAATATAATTTTAATTTTAGATTTTCTACAGAAAATATGATCCAATAAAACAATGTGCAAATGAGAGCTATACAAATTGGAGATTATTATGCTTAAGTCTAAAGAAATGCCCACTTTGGTCATGCAAATTTCCATGACTATCACACTTCTTACCCATTTCCTATTACTCCCCAACTTAACCATTAAAAGCTGTATGTTTTTCACATAAATTTTTATGTTCATTCATAAGATTATAATTTTCTTCACAAATGCTTTCCTTTAAAATATCTTCCCAATTTATGTTTTCTTTCCTCTATGCCTCAATTTCCTCATTTTAAATATGACGATTATGTCTAGTTCGGAGAACAGTTATAAGGTTGAATGACACAAGGTGTATCAAGTGCCTCAACATAATACCAAATTTAAAAGAGGTGATTAATAGATATCAATTCCTTTCACCTACCTTAACTTTTGTTTAATAGTATCTTGTATTTTCTTCTCATTTATTTGTTTTAATTCTCTTAGGTCTCCTTTACCCCTTTCCCAGGTTTGCATCAGATGTCATTATGTGTAAATAAGTATAGGGTCATCTGTATATTCACATATATCTAATTATGTGAATTGTTAGATATTTAGAATTGTTACAGAACTATAATATGTTTCTTTGAATATAGATGTGAATATAGTATGTGTATATATATATATAATTAAATCTCATATTGAAGATACAAAGGAGTTTGACACCTAATGTAACAATTTAGCCATATACAATATAATAAAACTATCAAAATGGTAGTTTAAAGTGAATGCAGTCAGAGCAGAGAAGACAGAATCCTGCTTAGGAATAAGACAGGTTACATTCTAGCTGAAACTTTACAAGTGAGTCGGGCATTATCATGTGGATGTCTTGGAGAGGGAAGCATCCATCTAGAAGGAACAACAGGAGCAAAAATTTAGTGAGGCAAATGCGCAGAATGTGTTTGGGCAGTTAATGGTAATAAGGCTAGAAAGATATGCCTAACTTGAATAAATAACACATATTTGAATGATGGTTTCTTCAGCAAAAGAAGAAGTGATATCACCCTTACAGGAAAGATGATCTGTTATCAGTAGTATATGCTAACTCTACTTTCTTCACTGTCTCTTTATTCACTGCCCCTTAAGTATTGGATATTCATCCGTGGAAAACTTCATTTCTGTACTCCATTTTTTTTCCTTTACACAGTTACTATTATCAAATAATCTTTGTAAGGTACAGGTGAATCAAGTAATGTTTCTGCTCAGAAATCTTAAATGGTTTACTCTACTGCCTATTAAATTAAGATACTAATTGACACACTTTATAAAGCCTTCCTCCATCGTTCTTTTATCCATTCTTTCCTTTATTTGACAAACATTTATTGACATTATTGTTCTAGGTGCAGAGAAGGAAATGATAGGTAAAACACAAAAACAACCCTAAAGAAATTTACAGGAATGTGAGGAATTAGACACTAAATCAGAATATGAGAAAGAAATTACAATGAGATGTATTGGCTTTATATACCAAGCTGATGGCTTAGTAATTTGTATTTGTAGCCCACACTTTTCGTCTAAACTCGATTCACATGTCCAGAATGTATAAAGCATATTTACTTGAATGTCCAACAAGTATCTAAAACAACAAAAAAACCAGCACCTAATCTCCCCTTCCTTTCCTATTCTTCATTTCAATGTACAATCATTCCATCCTCCTAGTGACTCAGAAAAAATAGCTTATTGTCCTCCTTGACTCCTTTCTTTCTCTCATATCCCACATTCAATCTGTTACCCAATTCTGTTGGCCCTATCTTTAAAATATATCCAGAATCCAAAAACTTCTCACCGTCTCTATTACTGACATCCTCATCTCAGCCATTCCTGTTTTTCAATAGCCTCTTAACTCATTTCCCTGCTTCAGTCGTTTCTCTTCCCTCAGTCTTTCCTCAACACCACAGCCACAATGCTCTTATAAAATGCAAATTAGCATGTCATGCCTATGTTTAAAACCCTGCAATGACTTTCAAGATCCTGTATCATGCTCTCCTATCTGACTTTTAACACCACCAATTCCTCTCCTTTACTCCTTTCTAGCCATATTAGTCTCCTTTGTGGCCATTTGTTAGCACTCTCTTGCCCGGAAAATACCCATGTATCTTGCCTGCACTTCCCCTGCTGAACTGTGGTAAAAAATAAATAAATAAATAAATAAACAATAAAATAAAATAAAATAAAATGCATCATCAATAAAACTTTATATGAAAACTATTTAATACTGTAATCTTCACTCCTAACTAAAACTTCCCAGATCCTTTTTCTGTTGTGTATTTCCTCATGTATCATTACACCTTTTAACTTACTGAATATTCTACTTATTTTCTGTCTTCCCACTAGAAAGTAAACTCCATGAGGGGAAGACTTTTTCTGTCACAGTGTCAGTACCTAATACAGGATAATTTGTTGCATAAAGAACACATGTGTGTCTGGGACAGGGGGTAGTTGGGAGTGATGTGAAGAGTTTAGTGTTCTGCATGGAAAGAAAGTATGATGCTAGAGAAAAGGAAGGGGCAGGATAATGTAAGATCATGGGTACCATGATAATAAGCTGAGACTTTATGCTGTGGTCAATGGTGAGAAATGGCAGAGGGGATGAGTGGGTTAGATTTACATGTCAAAGATCACTCTAAGAGCAGTGTAAAGAGCACCTTTGAAAAAGAACCAGACTCCAAGTAGAGATATCAACTAAAAAGGTTATTATGACAACTTCTCCTGTTACAGATCTTAATGGAAAAGCTTTCTATTTTTCCTCACTCAGTATGATGTTAGCTGTGAGTTTATCACATATGGGCTTTACTGTGTTGAGGTATGTTTTTTCTATACCCAATTTGTTAACAGTTTTTTATTAAAAATGATGTTGAATTGTATCAAATGCATTTTCAGCATCTATTGAAATGATTCTATAGTTTTTTCCTGGATGATCTATCCTTGGCCAAAAGTAGAGTGAAGTCCTCTACAACTGTATTGCAGTTAATCTCTCACATAAAGTCTAGCAATATTTCTTTTATTTATGTGGGTGCTCCAGTGTTAGGTGCATGTATATTTATTACTGTTATATCCTCTCACTGAATTGATCCCTTTATCATTATATAATGACCTTTTTGGTCTCTTTTTATAGTCTTTGCCTTAAAGTCTATTTGATATAAGTATAGTTACTCCTATCCTTTTATGGCTGCCATTGACATAAAATATCTTTTTCCATTACTTCATTTTCAGTCTATGTGAGTCTTGATAAGTGGAGTGAGTTTCTTGTAGAAAGTATATAGTTAGGTCCTGTTTTGATATTCAGCCATTTTGTATCTTTCAATAGAAAAATTCAGTCTGTTTACATTCAATGTTATTATTAATAATAACCATTTTATTACTTGTTTACTAGTTATTGTGTGACTCCTCTCTTCCTCTATCCTTTCTTACTACCTTCTTTTGCATTTATTTTTTTCTGCTAGTATTTTTTTTGGGTATATATTATAGGTTTTTTTTTTGTTTGTGTTTACCATGAGGCTTACAAAGCCTTCCTGTAGTTATTATGATGTTATTTAAAAAAGATAATAACTTGATTGCAAAAACAAACAAAAAAAACTATACACATTAATTCCTTTCTACCACCATTTTGAATTTTTGACAGCACAATTTATATTATTTATATTGCCTATCCCTTAAAAAGTTGTTGTAATTATCATTTTTTAATAGTTTGTCATTTAGTCTTCTTAGTAAAGATGAAGTGGTTAACATATCATGACTAAATATTAGTGCAATAATCATGTTAGCATCCTTTTCTTTCCATCTTAAAACTCCCTTTAGCACTTCTTGTATGTAGGTCTGAAAGTGATAAATTCCCTCAACATTTGTTTGTCTGGGAAAGTCTTATTCTCCTCATTTCTTAAGGATAGCTTTCCTGGATATGGTATTCTTGGTTTACATGTTTTTGTTTTTTTTTTTCAACATTTTGAGTATATTGTCCTACTCATTCTTGTCCTGTAAAGTAGCTGTTGTCAGGCATATTGGAGCTCCCTACTATATTATTTGCTTATTTTTTCTCACTGTTTCCAGGATCGTCTCTTTGTCTTTGAATTTTGAGAGTTTGATTATAATATGTATTGGGGTATTCTTATTTGAGTGGAATCTAATTGTTGACCTTTGGCCTTCCTGTATCTAGTCATCTGTACATTTTTCCAGGTTTGGAAATATTTCTGTTATTGTTTCCTGGAATAAACTTTCTAGCCCTTGTCTTTCTCAGTTCTCTTTTTAATTACGATAACTCAAATATTTGTTCTTTTGATGTTATTACAGATCCTATAAGCTTTCTTTATTCCTTTTCATCCTTTTTTCTCCTCAGACTATGTATTTTCAAATTGTCTTCAAGATCACTGATTTTTTTTCTTCTGTGTGATCAATTCTGCTGTTGTTGCTCTTTATTACATTTTTTCATTTTCCTTTCAATCATTCTATTTTTCAGTTCCAGGATTTCTGCTTAATTTTTAAGAATGATTTCAATCGCTCTATTAAATTTCTCTGATAAGTTTCTCAATTGATCTTAGTTTTTTTTGAAGTATCTTGAACTTCCTTAAAACAATTTAGAAATCTTTGTGAGATCACACATCTCTGTTATTCTATGGTTGGTCTTTGGCATCTCATTTTGTCCATTTGGTGAGGTCGTATTTCCATGAATGTTCTTAATACTTGTGGACACACGATGATATCTACATGCTGCAGAATTATGTATTTATTTTACTCTTCGCAGTCTAGCTTTATTTGTGCCTATCTTCCTAGAGGTCCTTCCAGGGATTCTAAGCAGACTGTCTGTAGAGTTCGGAGAGCCTGTGACTACTGTATCCATCTAGAGAACACTCTAGCCCAGGCTTGCTGCATGTTTTGCAAGGCCTGAGATTGACATAGCTTTCCAGCCCAGAAAGACATGGGGAAGATCCAAAGAGAGCACTGGAGCTATTCAGGACCTCTGGCCAGGAATCAGAGTCCAGATGACTGTAAACCCCAGATGGGTGCGCTTCCCAGCAGGTCTCTGTATAAGGAAGACTGGAGCTGAGACTAGGCCCCTCGGTATCTCCTTAGGAAGGAGGCTGATAGGTGATCTCGTTGGCTCAGACAGGAATGTGTAAGCCAGCAGGTCTCTGCACAAGTGGGAGTAGTTCCTCAGCTGCAACAGGAGGGGTCAGAGATGATACTAGGCTCCTCAAGATCTGCTGTGAGATGGAGCCTCATGTGCCTATCATGCTGGCTCAGATGTGCACACATCTCCTAGCAGGTCCCTGCACTGAAAAGACAGCTCCCCAACTGCTCTAGAAGAGACTAGAGCTGATACTAGTATCCTAGGGATCTGCTATGAGATAGAAGCTGGAGAGACATGTCTCAGCTCAGAGGGGTACATGTCACCTAGTAATTCCCTGCACAGTTAAGATTGCAGCAGAAGAAGCCAGGGCTGAGACTGGGCCCTCTCAGTATCTGCTGTGGGACACAGGCTAGCATGCCTATCACACCAACCCCGACAAATGCATGTATCTTTTGTGAGACATACTGAGTTTGAGGGATTCTATGGCATATCCAGGTGATGTTTACTTACTAGGCCACTGGAAATATAAGAATAAAAAGCCTATAGTAGATCTTTGAGTGAACGATATAAATTTTGAAATCATCAATATATGAGAGATAGGTAAAACAGTATGAGCAGAGGAGACCACCAGGGAACAATGGATAGAATCAGAAGAATAGAAAACATTGCTTAAGGCAAAACAACTTTTAGTGGATAGAGAGAGAAAAAGAAAGCTCAAGAAAGAATCACAGAGTTGCAAGGAAACCTAGACATTTACAAAGAAAAGAGGCTTAATGGTATCTGGAATGTATATGGCACCAAGTAAGAGATTGTTAGGATGAGGAAACTGCCTATCTGTAATATCATTACACATCTCCATTAATTATCTAGTTACATACTGAGTCTTTTTCAAACTTCAAAATGTTTAAAATGTACCTGTATACTCCACTGAAGGGAAGCAGCATTCAGATGGGCTTTCAGTGAGATGAAGCACAAATTTTTCAAGTAATTCTACTAAGGCTGTAATAAACAAGAGAATAATTAGGATATTAAAGGTCAGAATAATATGTGACAATGCATCCTTAAATCACAGAACTAGTAGATAAAAGTCATCTGAACTTCACAGATACACTCTAAGGGAGTTCAATTCAAATGCGTACTGTTTTAGTATTCATCACACAGTTTCTGATGCAAATTAAACTTTAATAGCTTAGCTAAGAACCTATTCAATATAAAACTGAAAAAGGATCATCTGTTATCTTTAGATCCTCTAAGAATTATTTCAGAATTTGCTAAATGATTTCAAAACTGAAAGAAAAATATCACTAATTATGCTGTAATACATTACCTTTGTTCTTTATGCATAACAGAAAAAAGTATTAGTGGGTTCTAAGGCTAGGATCAACGCATAGTTCATTCAAAAACAGGACATATTATATGTTTTATATGCTTTGCAACTGATGGTATCTATTCAAGGCAACCAATATGAAAAGAAGGCTTGAACTATCTGGCTTGGAAGTGATAAAATGGTTATTTTCTAGGCTGGTTTGATAATGCCACTAGGCTTGGATCTAATCTCCCTGAAATGGATATAAACAGGTACAATATAATTAATATGCAACCCAGAGTTTGTTGTGGGTTGGAGTTTTTGGTTGTTCTTGTTGAAAATAAATAAATTTGTAGAGTCAATGTCATGCTTCAAATAACAAGCACACTTTACTCACTATGTAAAATTGTCCCTTAATTATATCCAGGATATTAACTCTAACCTATATTAACTAAATGAACTCTATTCCACAAACAAGTACATTTTAAGAATATAATTCTTGGAGAACAATTAGTGTTCAACGGGTGAAAAGTCCAAAATCAAAGAGGAATAACATATGCTTTTCAGGAACTGTAGCTGACAAGCTCTATCTCATAATATTTTAATGGCTTAGGACAAAAATGAAATGATTTTATTCATTGAACTGTATTCATATGATGATTTCAAAGTTGAATAAGTATTAAAAGTATAAGAATCCAGTCATCAAGGTTCAGAAAGGACATCAGTATTGTAAGCTATTTATACTTAGACTGGTTCTATCTTCATTTGTAGACACAAATTTTGCCATACTTATAAAAATCTTTCAAAAGTCTTTCTTCTATGAGTTAACAAATTAAATAGCCCTCAGGTGAGAGCATATAAATTTTTTTTTTGGGTGCACAATTTTTTTTATTTTTTTATTTTTTTTTTATTATTTTTTTTTTAACTGCTTTATTATCATCTCATATTTATTGCGGATATACAAGGTTTCTCTTATAGTATTACAACTATGGGTTTAAGTTAGCTATTTTTTTTTTTTATTATACTTTAGGTTTCAGGGTACATGTGCACAATGTGTAGGTTTGTTACATATGTATACATGTGCCGTGTTGGTTTGCTGCACCCATTAACTCGTCATTTAGCATTAGGTATATCTCCTAATGCTGTCCCTCCCTGCTCCCCCCAACCCACAACAGGCCCCGGTGTGTGATGTTCCCCTTCCTGTGTCCATGAGTTCTCATTGTTCAATTCCCATCTATGAGTGAGAACATGTGATGTTTGTTTTTTTGTCCTTGGATAGTTTACTGAGAATGATGTTTTCCAGTTTCATCCATGTCCCTACAAAGGACATGAACTCATCATTTTTTATGGCTGCATAGTATTCCATGGTGTATATGTGCCACATTTTCTTAATCCAGTTTATCGTTGTTGGACATTTGGGTTGGTTCCAAGTCTCTGCTATTGTGAATAGTGCTGCAGCAAACATACGTGTGCATGTGTCTTTATAGCAGCATGATTTATAGTCCTTTGGGTATATACCCAGTAATGAGATGGCTGGGTCAAATGTTATTTCTAGTTCTAGATCCCTGAGGAATCGCCACACTGACTTCCACAATGGTTGAACTAGTTTACAGTCCCACCAACAGTGTAAAAGTGTTCCTATTTCTCCACGTCCTCTCCAGCACCTGTTGTTTCCTGACTTTTTAATGATGGCCATTCTAACTGGTGTGAGATGGTATCTCATTGTGGTTTTGATTTGCATTTCTCTGATGGCCAGTGATGATGAGCATTTTTTCATGTGTTTTTTGGCTGCATAAATGTTTTCTTTTGAGAAGTGTCTGTTCATGTCCTTTGCCCACTTTTTGATAGGGTTTTTTGTTTTTTCTTGTAAATTTGTTTGAGTTCATTGTAGATTCTGGATATTAGCCCTTTGTCAGATGAGTAGGTTGCAAAAATTTTCTCCCATTCTGTAGGTTGCCTGTTCACTCTGATGGTAGTTTCTTTTGCTGTGCAGAAGCTCTTTAGTTTAATTAGATTCCATTTGTCAATTTTGGGAGAGCATTTAAATTTTATGTGTATAAACTTCTTTCTTTATAAATCACTTAGTACTGTCTCTTGAGATTATAAATTTTGCAGAAAGAACAATGTCTTGATGAAGTTCAGATATAATCATTCTTAGTTTAATGATAATAATTTAAGACGAAAGATATACATTAGTAACAAAGATTATACAGAAAGACACTTTTATAACTCCAAACATAATGTAATTATTTTTACTTTAGCACAACCATGTTTGCTACACGCTATATATTTAAGTAAAGTGCTTGAGTTAATGGGAAAAGACAGCATATTGCTAAGCAATTCTTTGAATCCTATGCCTGAGATTAGGTCAGAAATACAGAAAATTCATTACATCTGTGAGGGAACTACACACAAAATAATCTGATACTTAAGAGTCACATGACTAACTTCATACATAGCGAGCCACACTATTTTCTGGCAAGTACTGATATTCAAATATAATGTTATTGGATCAGTATATTAGAGGCTTACAGAGGAACTAATTCTATATTGCATACGTAAAAATGACATTACTAAAGTACTCCAAGAAGGTTCTAGATTTCTACCAATGCCTATTTATTCATTTTGCCCAGCAACCCTTATGAACAGCAACATATATTTTCAGGTATTTTGAGGGATAGGCTGTACTCATGAAACAATGCTAAAAATTGATCTATATGTGGTAATTGAACCTATGACTCTTATCTCAGTACATCTTTCTAACCAATTGTAAGTGTAGCTGAACTACATAATTAGTAGAGTGGCTATTTATCTCAGTATGACCAACAGCCTCACTGTCAACCCACTGAAAATTCCATTAACACAAGGAAATTAATTCACGTCACAAAACAATCCTTAACTTTAAAACAAATTAACTCTAGGATGTTACTGTCCAGAAAGTAAACTATAGAATGTTGTTCCTCTAAAGAGAATTTTTACATTTTAAATGACAGATCTGGAATTTCTATAGAGGGTTTTACATTATGGGCCTTCTCCCTTTAATCGTATCTATGTCCTGGAGTAGGAATATGACATGAATAGTCTATAAAACCAAAATTTATATTTATATACTAAGAAGAACACGTGGGTTTTCTGCTAAGAGAAAACTAAGGCAGACTGTTCAAGGATACTTGGGTATTGATTCTGTTTTCTCCTTGGGCTTTGCCATCTGCTATGGTCTTAAGGTTGGTATCCCTGAAAATTTCTTATGTTAAAATCCAATACATATCCAAAGAGATAGTATTCAGAAGTTTTGCCTTTGGGAAGTGAGTAAGTCATGAGGGCTCTGTCCTCATGATAGGAATTAGTGCCCTTATAAAAGAGGCTGAAGGGAGCTGTCCTTCCCTGTATTTCACCATGCAAGGATGTAGTAAGAAGGCACCATCTTTGAAGTAGAGAGCAATTCCTTACAAGACACTGAATCTGCTGGTGCCTTGATCTTGGTGTTCCTTGCCTCCAGAACTGTAAAAAATAATTTTCTAATGATTATAAATTACCCAACCTCAAGTATTTTGCTTTGGCAGCCTGAAGAAACTAAGACATCATCACAACAATAATTGATTCCAAAACTAGGACAGCTCTATGCTTTGAGTACCCATACAATCATTCTGTTTTTGACTTTCAGTATAGTATTCAATAAATTATACTTTATTATAAAATAGTTTTGTGTTAGATTTTGCCCAGCCATAGGATAACTTAAGTATTCTGAGCATATTTAAGCTAGGCTAGGTTAAGCTATGATATTCAGTAGGTTAGGTGTGTTAAATGCATTTTCAACTTATGATGTATTTATTAGGATGTAGCTTCACTGTAAGTTGAAGAGCATCTGTAAATATTGTATTGAGTGAAATGTCCAATAAAATAGAATAGTTTATATTGACTGATTTTGATTAAAAATAAAAAGTGATAATATATGAAGGATGAAATTACAGGTAAATTTTAGCTCTTTATTTTGCTTATTTATAATTTCTGATTTTCCTAAAATAAACATGTTAGATAATTGTCCAGTTGCTAAATGATGAATACTTAAAGTAATGGCGGAAGATATGAATGAGAAAGAACAAACTAGAGACAGACTTAGGAGTAGCATCTGTAAGACTTGGTGACTAAGAGGACAGGTATCATTCAGGGGACAAAGGAAGAAGTCAAGGAAAATTAAGTTTCTCCTTTCAATGATTGAGTAGATACTATTGGTAATAATCAGAAAAGAGAAAGCAACAGGAAGAACATACTTCATTTTATACTCTCGATGGTATCTCACACAGGAAAAACCTAAAAATTGGGAGCACTAAAATTTAAACAAAGGGGACAATAGGATTAAATTACCAGAGCAAAATAAAAAGAAACTTAAATATAACCAAAGGTAAATTAGAAATCACAAAAACACATTCCTTTTTTAAAAAGAAGACTCTTATATAAGAAAACTTTTTATAATTATGAGTAATTATGTGGAATCACCTAATGCTCATTGCTAGAGATGAGATTTTGCCCCAACACTATAGTCCATAAAAAGGAACCAGAAACCTTTAGACTCTATTTTTAAGAGTATCAAAGTAATGAATAAGCAGGGCGCAGTGGCTCATGCTTGTAATCTCAGCATTTTGGGAGGCTGAGGCGGGTGGATCACCTGAGATCAGGAGTTTGAGACCAGTCCGGCCAACATGGTGAAACCCCGTCTCTACTAAAAATACAAAAATTAACTAGGTGTCGTGACATGCGCCTGTAATCCCAGCTACTTAGGAGGCTGAGGCAGGAGAATCGCCTGAACCGAGGAGGTGGAGGTTGCAGTGAGCCAAGATCGCACCATGGCACTCCAGCCTGGGCGACAGAGCAAGACTCTGTCTCAAAAACAAAACAAACTAATAAATAACTAAGGTCAAGACCTGTGGAAAGTGCCCTAAGATACCAAGATTCCAAAGAGAACACAGTTTTAATGGTAATGTTCTACATGTTTGTCCTGTTTCAGAGGAATGAGTAAGAGTTAAACAGCTGATACTTCTCGTTTGTCTTACTATCCTGTTAGAGATAAACTCAGAACGACATACAAATTTAGTTCTTGTATTTAAACTGAACATCATTCCAGTCTGCTGCTTTCTTAATTTGTTGTGCAAATTAAGAGTTTATATTAAACTGTGCAGCCCACAGTTTATATTAAATATTCTCTATTGTTCAATCAATGGTAAATATATACTTAGAATAGATATTTTATAAATATCTGGGGGGATAAAACATAGCTTAACTGCTCACTTTATACTCAAACATTGGAGAACAACATTTGATTTCTTAGCCATAAATATATAACATTATTCTCTGGAAATATTTCTCCAACAACTAAAAATATAAAAACTTCTCCATTTCCCATTTTAAATTTTAGAACAAATGACACAAATATGAAAACTATAAAGCATTGCTGATAAAGTACACCATACCTTTTAAATTACAGTTTTCAGGAAATCTAGCTTATATTGACATTAGAACTTTTTTCTAAGCACTTTTTTTTACTTTATTCAAAATAAATAATGTTAATTTAAAAAATGATGATTTCAGAAAACAAATGCACAAGTAGATAACTAATACAAATAAACTTGTTTGCTAATTTAGAAAACATAGCTGTTCCCTTAAAACAAAATTTTCTTAGGAGTCACTAAATTTACTTGCATCAATATAAAAGTGATTCAGAATAACAATGTTGATTTAAAAATCAATAAAATTTCTAAAAAACATAACAATATGTCATATTCAGGTAAAAACTGGTAAAACCAAGCAAATTGTTACCTAGGTAGACGTAGTGTTCTAGTTTTGCTCACCAAGACTGTTTAGACAGTTCCAAAAAAAAAAAAAATGCTTAGTAGTGCCTTATATTTTAATTTGTGTTCTCTCAGGATCCCAGTTTTCTCAGATATCAGCGAACTTCTGGAATTAGCATTATGTTTTCTACATATGCCAATACTAATCTTTAAGAACCACACATTCTATTAATGTAATTTTCATACATAAGAAAACCCACAATGGAAACAATGTACTTACCCTCTCCACTGATTATATCAGGTTTGGCTTTCATCATTTTGCAAAATTGTCTTTGGCAGTTTTCTATCCATTCAGTTTGTTTATCAGATATTTTGAGGCATAATAAAAGCTTGTCAAGATCATTGTCTAATCAGAAAGATAACATATTATTATAATAAGACATGCTAGATATACTGAAAAATTATTAATGTTAACTATGTAAACAGTTGAAAATTCCATATGGAATACATATGGCTTTCAAAGGAGAACAGATATTCTTCTGTAATTACATCTTATACCATTGCTTGTTAAATGTATTAAAAGTTGACAACAATGAATTACTGAATTATTAAAAGCTCATAAAATGTATTGGGATTGTAACCATAATTCTTGAATACTCTTTTTCTTATACGAATATGGCTCATTACTGAGTATCTGTTTTAATAGACAGCGTGAACCTTAAAATTTCATAATGTAGACTGACAGGAACACTACACTCATTCCTCATGTGCTTTCAGATACAATTTTTTATTCACTTCTTTAAAAGCAAAAAGAAAGCATAAGTGTAAAAAATCTTTAGTGAATCATTTATTCATCTTGGAAAAAATATGCTGCTGAAGGGGTTAAAATATGCTATTCTGGCATATTGATTATTTAAATTAAAGACACTTGAAAAACAGCAAGTGCAAGATCACGTTGACCTTCACGTTGCTTCTCTATAAAGAAAATGAAATTCTCATCTAAAAGACACTCTCTATACTAGAAGAAAAGACAACATATTTGCCTTCAAGGATGAGAAGTTGAGACCAGAGAACACTTTGCAAACCTTATTAAAATGACTTATCTTTTAAGCCTCCCACATAATTTAGTCACATTTTCACAGTTTATTATTCTCTGTACAACTCAGTATATAGATTTCCCTATGAGAACTCTTATGCCATGTAAAACTTGTATTATGCTTTTCTCCTGTTAATCTATTATCTCAATTAAATTCTCAGATCCTGCTGGGACCCAAAGAGGATGCAGGTAGAGATTTTCTGCACATAAACTGAAGATAATGAATAGGGCTAAAGAAAGTATTTATGGCTAAAATATAACTTTTCTTCTAAGTGAACTCATGAATACATAGCAGATTCCATTTAATTACGTAGCTTTAAAGGTACTTATACCCATGAGATTTTATTTTTAAAAAATCAATGAATAATATAGTAAATGAACAGTTAAGTGTTGCTAAAAAAGATATACGCATAGGTATTCATATAGACATATACATATGTAAAAATTCAAAGGAGACCAAACAGGCAAAGATGTTCTCTTATTTTCTAGAATAAAATGGGAGAATCAGTAGCCAAATTAATTCATACCTTTTTATTTTATTTTATTTTATTATTATTATACTTTTAGGGTACATGTGCACAATGTGCAGGTTTGCTACATATGTATACATGTGCCATGTTGGTGTGCTGCACCCATTAACTCGTCATTTAGCATTAGGTATATCTCCTAATGCTATCCCTCCCCCCTCCGCCCACCCCACAACACTCCCCAGAGTGTGATGTTCCCCTTCTTGTGTCGATGAGTTCTCATTGTTCAATTCCCACCTATGAGTGAGAACATGCGGTGTTTGGTTTTTTGTCCTTGCGATACTTTACTGAGAATGATGATTTCCAGTTTCATCCATGTCCCTACAAAGGACATGAACTCATCATTTTTTATGGCTGCATAGTATTCCATGGTGTATATGTGTCACATTTTCTTAATCCAGTCTATCGTTGTTGGACATTTGGGTTGGTTCCAAATGTTCTTTGCTATTGTGAATAGTGCCACAATAAACATATGTGTGCATGTGTCTTTATAGCAGACGTAATTTTATAGCAGCATAATTTATAGTCCAGTAATGGGATGGCTGGGTCAAATGGTATTTCTAGTTCGAGATCCCTGAGGAATCACCACACTGACTTCCACAAGGGTTGAACTAGTTTACAGTCCCACCAACAGTGTAAAAGTGTTCCTATTTCTCCACATCCTCTCCAGCACCTGTTGTTTCCTGACTTTTTAATGATGGCCATTCTAACTGGTGTGAGATGGTATCTCATTGTGGTTTTGATTTGCATTTCTTTGATGGTCAGTGATGATGAGCATTTTTTCATGTGTTTTTTGGCTGCATAAATGTCTTCTTTTGAGAAGTGTCTGTTCATGTCCTTCGTCCACTTTTTGATGGGGTTGTTTGTTTGTTTCTTGTAAATTTGTTTGAGTTCATTGTAGATTCTGGATATTAGCCCTTTGTCAGATGAGTAGGTTGAGAAAATTTTCTCACATTTTGTAGGTTGCCTGTTCACTCTGATGGTAGTTTCTTCTGCTGTGCAGAAGCTCTTTAGTTTAATTAGATCCCATTTGTCAATTTTGGCTTTTGTTGCCATTTCTTTTGGTGTTTTAGACATGAAGTCCTTGCACATGCCTATGTCCTGAATGGTATTGCCTAGATTTTCTTCTAGAGTTTTTATGGTTTTACGTCTAACATGTAAGTCTTTAATCCATCTTGAATTAATTTTTGTATAAGGTGTAAGGAAGGGATACAGTTTCGGCTTTCTACATACGGCTAGCCAGTTTTCCCAGCACCATTTATTAAATAGGGAATCCTTTCCCCATTGCTTGTTTTTGTCAGGTTTGTCAAAGATCAGATAGTTGTAGATATGTGGCGTTATTTCTGAGGGCTGTGTTCTGTTCCATTGATCTGTATCTCTGTTTTGGTACCAGTACCATGCTGTTTTGGTTACTGTAGCCTTGCAGTGTAGTTTGAAGTCAGGTAGCGTGATGCCTCCAGCTTTGTTCTTTTGGCTTAGGATTGACTTGGCGATGCAGGCTCTTTTTTGGTTCCACATGAACTTTAAAGTAGTTTTTTCCAATTCTATGAAGAAAGTCATTGGTAGCTTGATGGGGATGGCATCGAATCTATAAATTACCTTGGGCAGTATGGCCATTTTCATGATATTGATTCTTCCAACCCATGAGCATGGAATGTTCTTCCATTTGTTTGTATCCTCTTTTATTTCATTGAGCAGTGGTTTGTAGTTCTCCTTGAAGAGGTCCTTCACATCCCTTGTAAGTTGGATTCCTAGGTATTTTATTCTCTTTGAAGCAATTGTGAATGGGAGTTCACTCATGATTTGGCTTTCTGTTTGTCTGTGATTGGTGTATAAGAATGCTTGCGATTTTTGTACATTGATTTTGTATCCTGAGAATTTGCTGAAGTTGCTTATGAGCTTAAGGAGATTTTGGGCTGAGACAATGGGGTTTTCTAGATATACAATCATGTCATCTGCAAACAGGAACAATTTGACTTCCTCTTTTCCTAATTGAATACCCTTTATTTCCTTCTCCTGCCTGATTGCCCTGGCCAGAACTTCCAATACTATGTCGAATAGGAGTGGTGAGAGAGGGCATCCCTGTCTTGTGCCAGTTTTGAAAGGGAATGCTTCCAGTTTTTGCCCATTCAGTATGATATTGCCTGTGGGTTTGTCATAGATAGCTCTTATTATTTTGAAATATGTCCCATCAATACCTAATTTGAGAGTTTTTAGCATGAAGCGTTGTTGAATTTTGTCAAAGGCCTTTTCTGCACCTAGTGAGATAATCATGTGGTTTTTGTCTTTGTTTCTGTTTATATGCTGGATTATGTTTATTGATTTTCATATGTTGAACCAGCCTTGCATCCCAGGGATGAAGCCCACTTGATCTTGGTGGATGAGCTTTTTGATGTGCTGCTGGATTCAGTTTGCCAGTATTTTATTGAGGATTTTTGCATCAATGTTCATCAACGATATTGGTCTAAAATTCTCTTTTTTGGTTGTGTCTCTGCCAGGCTTCGGTATCAGGATGATGCTGGCCTCATAAAATGAGTTAGGGAGGATTCCCTCTTTTTCTATCGATTGGAATAGTTTCAGAAGGAATGGTACCAGTTCCTCCTTGTACCTCTGGTAGAATTCGGCTGTGAATCCATCTGGTCCTGGACTTTTTTTGGTTGGTAAGCTATTGATTATTGCCACAATTTCAGAGCCTGTTATTGGTCTATTCAGAGATTCAACTTCTTCCTGGTTTAGTCTTGGGAGGGTGTATGTGTCGAGGAATTTATCCATTTCTTCTAGATTTTCTAGTTTATTTGCATAGAGGTGTTTGTAGTATTCTCTGATGGTAGTTTGTATTTCTGTGGGATCAGTGGTGATATCCCCTTTATCATTTTTGATTGCATCTATTTGATTCTTCTCTGTTTTCTTCTTTATTAGTCTTGCTAGCAGTCTATCAACTTGAAAGAGATTTTGAGGATAAAAAGAGAACAAGAACCTTTTGAAATTATAGGGTTAAAGGCTTAAATGTTTCTGCTCTAAATTATGGTATGGGAACATTAACACTACAAAATCATCTACCTAAGCTCTATTTTAGGTTAATTAACCCCACCAGGAAGATACTAGTGGTCAACGTGATACCTGAGAGGGTTTCAGCTAACAATGTCTTACTTTTTTCTTAAAGAAAATTATAATGATGAAAGCGAGTCTTTATTCTTCCAAGTTTTAAAAATCAAAGAAGCTTTCCAGCATAATACAACTATTTAAACTTTTCAGCCCAATTTTTATAAAATTCCATTTACTATATACAGAAGTCCTCCTACGTGGATATAATAATTAAGACAATATCACTGCCCTCATGAAATGCACATGTCATATAAAGCATATGCATGTATATGTGTGTATATACATACAAACAGAAAATAGTACTGTAATCAAGGTATGTCATTCCTGTCATCTAAAATTTCAGTGTTATTTAGCCCTAAGAAAACTGCTACATATTGTTGCATGATCCTCATGATTACCATATATAAAATCATGATTTATGTAAATATTTCCCTATTTGACATTTAGGTCAACAAAAGCCTTTTTATACCAAAGCTACATACATACTCTCTCATACAAACACATGAATGCACAGATACATACACCAAACATATGTGGACTCACATAAATACACACATAAAGCAAAAAGTTGTTTTGTTGAAAGCATATGTAATTCTGCTATTCAGTACTAATCTATTTTCTTTGAATATCAAGACTACAATGATACATTTCACAAATAGCCTCTGTCAGAAGCAATAACTAGAAAAAATTATCAAGCATTAAATCAAAAGATAAAATGATACTTTTTAATAAAAACACTTGAAACTATAAACTCATAAAATTTCAACACAGCTAATAATTTTACTGAAAATTATGTTATTGCTAACAAAAAAGTTTTAATGTTAAATGTATCTTGACAAGAATTAGGTAAAGACTTAATTCGACATTACTGAAATTGAATTTTTATTGTTTTCATTTAAAATATCCATATTACATAATGCTAAGAATAAAATATCTAGAGTCTAATAAGAAACACTAGTGACACATGATTGCAAGATAATGCAGTTTTTTCATCTTTGTTTCCTCCTCTGTTTTCTTCTTCTACTCATGTTTAACTCCCTTTTTTATCTCCTTCAAACAAAGGATGTTACTACCTCCTTCAGAGGACATCCATATAGCCCTTTCATAGGCTATCTGTTATTTATAAATCTGTTTTCTTTTTACTCTTCCCTCCTCTTGCTCTCCATTCTCTCTCCTTCCACACTTGCTATTCTGTTTTGCTTTCTCATCATCTCATTCTAAGGAAAAGAGTACAAGGCATTATAATTGTAAACAGCACCGAGGCAGCAGATGTGGTATGCGCCTGAATCTACCAGTTGGCAGACAGCCTGAAGGACCCAGTTTAGATAGCTGGAAATTGGATTTGAGGCAATAAAGAAATGCTGAGCTGAAAACAGGCTGACTAAAACACTGTTAGAGAGACAGCTTTGTACCCTGCATTATACTTCTGGCTACCCTTTCCCCAGCCATCATTGAGAGTATATGTTTTACAATTCGCATTCCTCAAAGTTAAAAATATGAAATGATGTGATATGATATTAACTGAAAAACATGTATATCTGTGATATTACTGAGTTTGAGGGGAACAATAAATAATTCCTTTATCTTCTCCAAATTTGGGACCAACTGAGAAGCCAATGGGTATAGATAAACAGAGTTCAAAGTTATCAGTGTTAGTATATAAACAGCTAAATTAAGCATCATTGCTTGCATCTACTGCCACATGGCCTTCTAGATGTCTTCCCTGAACTGAATACCATAAATCTATTCAGCCATAGACAGACAGAGACAAAGGCCCCCGTGACTGTTCCTGCTAGAAAAAGTGCAAAAATAACCTAAAGACTGGCTAAATTAAAAGTGCAGCCTACAGGTAGGCTAGCCCACGACCTTCTATTCCTTCTTCCAGATTCACTTATCAACCATTCCTCTTAACTTATGCAGAATGAGTAAGGAAGTCCAGGGAGAGGCCAATGGTATTACTCCAGCAAAGACCCTTTGATATGGAGACACGAGGTAAGGGAAAATGAAAGCTCCTCCATAATAGATATTTTATATGACAATTCTAAATTAGTGACTGTGAGTGTAATACGAAAAATACATAGAATTCCATATTTCCCAAAATTTATACATGGAACATTTCTATATTTATAATCAGGAAAAAAAGAGTATTAAAAAAAGTTTTCCTTCTGGCCACTATGAAGGAACTAGGAATAGATTTGCCTTCTGCTGTAAACAACCAGACTGGATAAAATATATCAAACAACTGTTTTCAGACATTAGCCAATGGGCAGTGCAGGACTGTAATGTCTGAGAAAAGGGAAACCAGTGAGGTGAGCTTTATGATTGTCCACTTTCTTCTTGGAGGTTTTGCTGAATTTAGGAGACAGATGTCAGATTTCAAAGAGATTAAAGAGGCTAAAATTTGTGCATTAGAATACTGGAGAGAAAGAGCTCTAGCAAACTGGTTAACTATTTGTCAAGTTGGCTGCTGATTAATCAGCTGTGGAAACTAAGGCTGAAATTTCACAAGGCTGAGCAAGCAACAGCTGGGGGCTATAAACTGAATAATTCACAGAGCACACCTAGAGTTACAAGATGTCCAAGTTCCAAACAGAGTGGAGAGTACTAGTTAATTACCTCGGTTTTCCACAGACGACCCAGAAAGGTCACACCTTGGTAACAGGTAAAATTAGTCTTAAAGTAAGGCAATTATACATCCACCCTAACAAAAAAATGGAAGCCTTGACAGTAAAGCTGATCCACAAGCAACTTAGCTGCCCACCAAAAAAAATCCACCACTCCTTAAAGAAAGACAACAAAATTTAGCACTCAAAGTAAATAATGTCTAATGCCCCCCAAAACTCCCCTAACATGAATAAAAAGAATGTGACTCATAACCTGCAGATACATCAATTAACAGATTAATAGACATAGATTCACAAAAGATCGAAATTATCAAGGACATAAAGGCAATTATTTTCAGGGATTTAAAGAAAACACAAACCAAAAGTAGATGTTTAAACTAACTGTGGTTTTTCAATACTGCCATCTCAGTAAAAAGAGACAAGTGAATGGGACATGCAACAATCTGGGTCAATCTCAAAACCATGATGCTAAGAGAAAGGAAACAGGTACAAAGAATGTGTCCTATGTAATTCTATTTGTATGAAATGCTGGAACAGGAAAAACTAATCTTATAGCAGTGGTTCTCAAGTGGACATGGTTTTGCTCCCCAGGGAACATTTGGCAATGTCTATAGACATTTCTGATTGTCACAACTGAGAAGAGAGAGGGAGAGTTTTATTGGCATCAAGTGGATTGGAGCCAGGGATGCTGCTAAAAATCCTACAATGCACAGGAAAATCCTCCCTGACAAAGGAAAGCAAATTACCCAAAATATTAATAATGCTAAGACTGAGAAGCCCTGACTTATAGTAACGAAAAAAATTAATGGTAGCATGCAAGTGGGTGGAGAGAAGCTGACTGCAAAAGACAAAGGGAATTAATGTGAGATCATGAGAAAATGTTCTGTATTTGATTATGGTGGTTATCTGTGTATAAATATTTCTAAAAATTCAAACTCCTTTCTTAAAACAGATGCATTCTGTTGTATATAGAAATTGTATTATATACACATGTGTATGTAAACAAGTATGTGTACAATTAAAGGTTACTTAAGTGATCGAAATTAAGCATACTAGTACGTTACTAAAATATGAGCAGTTATAGTTCATAATTTGTTATAAAGTCTATATCAGAACTCACTAAGATTTAATTAAAAGTATATGCATGTGTAAAATGATTCACTTCCAAGAACTCTAATGACTATATTATGGTAAAGTGTTTTGAAGTATACATTTTAAAAATCCTCATTAATATGTCCTGATAAGAGGTTCTGACTGCTTTCTGAATGAAATACAGGCTCCTGTAATGAAATGAACATTTACTTCTTAGGACTAAATAAGAAATTAATTTATATTTTCTAGGTGATTAAATATAATAATCCCTTTAAACTCACAATGCTTTATTTTTATAGCAACCATGTCTACATTCCTCTAAAAGTGCAGTATTATTTCTAGAGACAGAGTATAATAAATGATGTCTCAGTATATCCATTCTATATCCAGTTATGATGAAGTCACCATGGAAAACTACCAGTTTGTTTTCCCAAGAAAGGCTTGATGTATCTAACGAGTAAGGTAGAGAAAGAAATAGTCTTCTTCTCTATATTCTTTAAGACCACTATGATTTATAGACAACTACGAAAAATTGGAAGAAGGTAAAAAAAAAAAAACAACCACTTTGATCTCTGTCCTTACCACCACTGAGGAAAAGGAAAACAAAAAAGACAACATCTAGTTTCATGTTTAAAAAATCGATTGGTGATAGTAGAAAATATTTCAAAAACTCTAAAATTCTTTGTTATGGTAAGCATTATAATCTTTTTATATTTGGGGATATTATATAATTATTTTCTCAGGTCATATAGGAACAAAGAGTGTATTAAAAATGTAAGATTATTATCGATGATGTAGAAAGAGAGACTATACAGAAAGAACTTCTGTATAGTTCTTTCATTTCAAGGGGAGGGAAACCGTAAGGTCGATATAAATATAAAGGAAAACATGCAATCTACACAGAAAAAGTTTAATAATTACTTTCTAGGATGTCAGTCAGTAATTTTGAGTGCCCATTTTTGAAATAATATTATAACTGACATTTCAAAAGGGAGAAAAAGTAAAATAAAGACTTTATAAACTAGCAAGAGATTCCTAGGCTTAATTTAGATAGCCAACCTTGTATTATCCTGAAGTTTATTTTTGTGTTTCTACTTACTTTCTCTTCCTCCATTTAGATTAATGCAGTCAGCATTTCACTTTACTCTTACCATAATAAGCAAGGAAAAACCTTGGAGTGGTCCCTGAGAAGCAATTCTACAGAAAACTAATACAAGGAATTTATATATCATTCCATCTATAAATTTGGGAGTATCCAAATTCTGACAAGTCTCTATTTTGTGTGAACAACTGTGGATTAAGTTATGTCATCTATATCTTACACAGATTATTCCTTATTTTGGATTTATCATCCCACTTTTGCTTTTCATTAATATTTGATAACTGAGCATTTACTATAGGAGAAATCAGTGGAAATAAACAAATGAAGAATTAGTCTTCCCTTGTCATGTTACTGCACCTGGACTAGTAGAAGATCTATTTTCTCTGCTATACATAGATATGATAGTAAAAATACATGAAAACTAAGTTTTCCTTATCAAAAGAAAATACTTACTCTGATTTTCTAGTCATCTCAATAGCTGCAGCTCAAGATTTACTACAGAGGGGAAAAACCATAATCTCAGTCATACTACCAGTTTCCTCAGTTCATAGGTTGATGTCAAATAAAAGTCAATTACCTTTATCTGCAGAAAATAAATCTTAATTCCAAGGTTAGAAACAATAAGAAAAGAAAAAAGCATGAGAAAATGCCTGACTTGGCATAAAGGCCTAGATAAAAGGCCTTGATAAAAGACTGTATCAACAAAAAGTATTTATAGACTATATGTGTAAGACAGAATACAAAAGGCTTTTAAAATAAGCACACACAATATCTGTCATCATGTTATATTACACTTTAAATAGTACCATATTATTTTTCTTTTTTTTTTTTTTTCAGATGGAGTCTCGCTCTGTCGCCCAGGCTAGAGTGCAGTGGAGCAATCTCAGCTCACTGCAAGCTCCGCCTCCCGGGTTCACGCCATTCTCCTGCCTCAGCCTCTGGAGTAGCTGGGACTACAGGCACCCGCCACCACGCTAGGCTAATTTTTTTGTATTTTTAGTAGAGATAGGGTTTCACTGTGTTAGCCAGGATGGTCTCGATCTCCTGACCTTGTGATCCGCCCGCCTCGGCCTCCCAAAGTGCTGGGATTATAGGCATGAGCCACCGTGCCCAGCCATACCATATTATTTTTCAAAGAATTTTTACTCATGCCTGGGGGATTCTATTTTTAGTTGATTGGGGGAGAATTAGTAATCCCAAATTTTACATAATTCATCACACTTGCAAAGGCAATCCAGTCCAGTCATTCGTTAAATAGGCAATTTTCATTATTTTATCAAAATGCAATTGCAATTACAGTCCATCTCACTCTCCCCTTTTCTCTCTTAAAAAGTTTATTTCCACATACTATGCAGGTAACATTCCAATTTTAAATCTTTACTATTAGAATTGGAGAATGGATTGTCATCAATTTGTAAATGCAATGGCAATAATTCATCAGAGACATGAATAGAGACTTAATTTCTGAAAAGGCAGAAAGTATCAGCAAGAATCAACACCAGTGAATAAGGATATATATCCAATAAGAACAAGAAAAATTGTTAAACAAAATCAGTATAGATTACTGAAAACTATCTTGTTAAATTAAGGATATTGTTCTAGTAAAAAAATAGACATTTGTAGTTAAGAAGGCTAAATTTCAACATCTTTTAATGCCAAAAAAAACTTAATATCAGCATAAGATGATAAAATACATAGGCATCCTAAGATTATAATTACAAAACCCAAGAACTTTTTTACTCACTCACTGAACGCTGCATAGCTCCAGAGACATAGAATATGGTATTCTTCTTCTCTGGCCCCATCTCTGATTTACAAATGTTATCTATCATTAGTTTTATTATTAACCAAAATACATTGCAATAATTTTCTAACTGTTCGATAAATAGTACTTTGCAACTATAAAATATTCAAAATAAACTTTCTATATAGTAATACCTACAAAAGGAAAACCTTTTCCATTCCCCAAAATATTAATGCATTAACATTGCCAGGGGTTTTTATTTTCACTTGTCTACTTTTATAAAGTGTCAAAACTATGCAGATAATATAGATGCAATATAGTGGCTTAGCAGCATGGTCTTTACCTAAGAGCATAATATGGTTTTCAAGGACATTTGACTCATACATAGAGCCCAATGATTCGAGACATATTTTATACTGAATTCATTCAGAGCTGAAAATTTACAAATGATGAAAAATAAGTTCTAACTAGAATTCGCTTCTGTTTTATACAATATACACCTCCCCCCACCCTGATTTCATTTAATTTGTAGTAAAAAAAATTACAACAGGTTGGAGCAAAGAAAAAGATACTATAGAGGGATATTTATATCTTACATATTATTAACTTTAAAATGATCTGTTTTCTCATAGAGGAATAATATCATCTGAAACTATCTGGCTAAAGTATTGGAATGATCTGACTGTAAAGATTTTAATATTATTTGGTATATTACATTGAAAGGAATGATTATAACCATATAACTTACTCTTTTATATAGTATTTGAAAAATAATATTTTACCAGGCAGAAAATCAATTTCCTATCAGATAAGCAGAAATGTGATGGAGAAGGCAGTCAACTAAGATACTGAAGCTATAAAAGACTAAATATGAAGTAATAGCAGACCAAAAGGCTGTACATTTTTTAGTTATTTTTTTCAATTGTGAAAAAATAGGATGTAATGCTAACAATGCACAGCTTTTATGTGCCATAAAAATGTAAAGTACCAATTGCTAAATGATGAAATAACTATAATAAAGGTGTCTACTTCATGAATAATATATATGGAATTCTAACTCAAGAAGCTTTCTAACTGCAAACTTTTGCATACTCTAGAACACGAGTCAAATCAGAGGTTATTCCAAATATGAGTAAAAATTCCTAAATTTACTTTAGATTAGTCTGAACAACAGTTTTAATGTCCAGTGACAGAGTCAAAGAGAGAGCTTGACAATGGAAAAAATACAAGAGGAAGAAATCCAGCATTGATTTACTATTTACTCTTTCATTCAATAAATATTTATGTACCACCTACTACTTAAGTCAAACAGCATCCTTGCTTCATGGAAATTACATTTTAGGGTAGTAGACAATACATAAATACACAAGCTCACTGTAAGGTATAAATACTCTTAGAGAAATAAACAAAGGTCCAGAGAGAGAAATAAGCTAGAGAAGAAATATATTTTAGATAAGGTGGAGATAACTTATCTGAAGAAGTGACATTTAGACTAAGATCAAAAGATTTAGGGGTGGAGCCAAGATGGCCGAATTGGAACCGCTCCCGTCTACAGCTCCCAGCCTGAGAGACACAGAAGACAGGTGATTTCCGCATTTCCGTTTGAGGTACCCGGTTCATCTCACTACGGAGTGCCAAACAGTGGGTGCAGGACAGTTGGTGTGGCGCACTGTGCGCGAGCCGAAGCAGGGCGAGGTATTGCCTCACTCGAGAAGCGCAAGGGGTCAGGGAGTTTCCATTCCTAGTCAAAGAAAGGGGTAACAGATGGCACCTGGAAAATCGGGTCAGTCCCACCCTAATACTGCACTTTTCTAACCGGCCTGGAAAACGGCACACCAGGAGATTGTGTCCCGCACCTGGCTCAGAGGGTCCTATGCCCACGGAGTCTCACTGATTGCTAGCACAGCAGTCTGAGATCAAACTGCAAGGTGGCAGCGAGGCTGGGGGAGGGGCGCCCGCCATTGCCCAGGCTTGCTTAGGTAAACAAAGCAGCCAGGAAGCTCGAACTGGGTGGAGCCCGCCACAGCTCAAGGAGGCCTGCCTGCCTCTGTAGGCTCCACCTCTGGGGGCAGGGCACAGACAAACAAAAATTCAGCAGGAACCTCTGCAGACTTAAATATCCCTGTCTGACTGACAGCTTTGAAGAGAGTAGTGGTTCTCCCAGCACGCAGCTGGAGATCTGAGAACAGGCAGACTGCCTCCTAAAGTGGGTCCCTGACCCCCGAGAAGCCTAACTGGGAGGCACCCCCCCAGTAGGGACAGACTGACACCTCACTCGGCCGGGTACTCCTCTGAGACAAAACTTCCAGAGGAAATATCAGACAGCTGAATTTGTGGTCTCACAAAAATCCACTGTTCTGCAGCCACTGCTGCTGACACCCAGCCAAACAGGGTCTGGAGTGGACCTCTAGCAAACTCCAACAGACCTGCAGCTGAGGGTCCTGTCTGGTAGAAGGAAAACTAACAAAAGGAAAGGACATCCACACCAAAAACCCATCTGTACATCACCATCATCAAAGACCAAAAGTAGATAAAACCACAAAGATGGGGAAAAAACAGAGCAGAAAAACTGGAAACTCTAAAAAGTGGAGCACCTCTCCTCCTCCAAAGGAAGGCAGTTCCTCACCAGCAATGGAACAAAGCTGGACAGAGAATGACTTTGATGAGTTGAGAGAAGAAGGCTTCAGACGATCAAACTACTCCGAGCTACGGGAGGAAATTCAAAACAATAGCAAAGAAGTTAAAAACTTTGAAAAAAGATTAGATGAATGGATAACTAGAATAACCAAAGGAGAGAAGGGCTTAAAGGAGATGATGGAGCTGAAAGCCAAGTATTGAGAACTACGCAAAGATTGCAGAAGCCTCGGTAGCTGATGCAATCAACTGGAAGAAAGAGAATCAGCGATGGAAGATGAAATGAATGAAATGAAGCGAGAAGGGAAGTTTAGAGAAAAAAGAATAAAAAGAAATCAACAAAGCCTCCAAGAAATTTGGGACTATGTGAAAAGACCAAACCTACATCTGATTGGTGTACCTGAAACTGACGGGGAGAATGGAACCAAGTTGGAAAACACTCTGCAAGATATTATCAAGGAGAACTTCCCCAATCTAGCAAGGCAGGCCAAAATTCAGATCCAGGAAATACAGAGAACGCCACAAAGATACTCCACGAGAAGAGGAACTCCAAGACACATAATTGTCAGATTCACCAAAGTTGAAATGAAGGAAAAAATGTTAAGGGCAGCCAGAGAGAAAGGTCGGGTTACCCACAAAGGGAAGCCCATCAGACTGACAGCTGATCTCTTGGCAGAAACTCTACAAGCCAGAAGAGAGTGGGGGCCGATATTCAACATTCTTAAAGAAAAGAATTTTCAACCCAGAATTTCATATCCAGCCAAACTAAGCTTCATAAGTGAAGGAGAAATAAAACACTTTAGAGACAAGCAAATGCTCAGTGATTTTGTCACCACCAGGCCTGCCCTAAAAGAGCTCCTGAAGGAAGCACGAAACATGGAAAGGAACAACCGGTACCAGCCACTGCAAAAACATGCCAAATTGTAAAGACCATCGAGGCTAGGAAGAAACTGCATCAACTAACGAGCAAAATAACCAACTAACATCATTAATAACAGGATCAAATTCACACATAACAATATTAACTTTAAATGTAAATAGGCTAAATGCTCCAATTAAAAGACACAGACTGGCAAACTGGATAAGGAGTGAAGACCCATCAGTGTGCTGTATTCAGGAAACCCATCTCACGTGCAGAGACACACACAGACTCAAAATAAAGGGATGGAGGAAGATCTATCAAGCAAATGGAAAACAAAAAAAGGCAAGGGTTGCAATCCTAGTCTCTGATAAAATAGACTTTAAACCATCAAAGATCAAAAGAGACAAAGAAGGCCATTACATAATGGTAAAGGGATCAATTCAACAAGAAGAGCTAACTATCCTAAATATATATGCACTCAACACAGGAGCACCCAGATTCATAAAGTGAGTCCTGAGTGACCTACAAAGGGACTTAAACTCCCACACAATAATAGTGGAGATTTTAACACCCCACTGTCAACATTAGACAGATCAACGAGACAGAAAGTTAACAAGGATATCCAGGAATTGAACTTACTCTACACAAAGCTCAGCACAAAGTGGACCTAATAGACATCTACAGAACTCTCCACCAAAAATCAACAGAATATACACTTTTTCAGCACCACACCACACCTATTCCAAAATTGACCACATAGTTGGAAGTAAAGCTCTCCTCAGCAAATGTAAAAGAACAGAAATTATAACAAACTTTCTCTCAGACCACAGTGCCATCAAACTAGAACTCAGGATCAAGAAACTCACTCAAAACCGCTCAACTACATGGAAACTGAACAACCTGCTCCTGAATGACTATTGGGTACATAATGAAATGAAGGCAGAAATAAAGATGTTCTTTGAAACGAATGAGAACAAAGACACAACATAAGAGAATCTCTGGGACACATTCAAAGCAGTGTGTAGAGGGAAATTTATAGCACTAAATGCCCACAAGAGAAAGCAGGAAAGATCCAAAATTGGCACCCTAACATCACAATTAAAAGAACTAGAAAAGCAAGAGCAAATACATTCAAAAGCTAGCAGAAGGCAAGAAATAACTAAAATCAGAGCAGAACTGAAGGAAATAGAGACAGAAAAAAACCTTCAAAAAATTAATGAATCCAGGAGCTGGTTTTTTGAAAAGATCAACAAAATTGGTAGACCGCTAGCAAGACTAATAAAGAAGAAAAGAGAGAAGAATCAAATAGATGCAATAAAAAATGAAAAGGGGGATATCACCACCGATCCCACAGAAATACAATCTACCATCAGAGAATACTACAAACACCTCTAACCTCTACGCAAATAAACTAGAAAATCTAGAAGAAATGGATAAATTCCTCGACACATACACCCTCCCATGACTAAACCAGGAAGAAGTTGAATCTCTGAATAGACCAATAACAGGCTCTCAAATTGTGGCAATAATCAATAGCTTACCACCAAAAACAGTCCAGGATCTGATGGATTCACAGCCAAATTCTACCAGAGGTACAAGAAGGAACTGGTACCATTCCTTCTGAAACTATTCCAATCGATAGAAAGAGAGGGAATCCTCCCTAACACATTTTATGAGGCCAGCATCATCCTGATACCAAAGCCTGGCAGAGACATAACCAAAAAAGAGAATTTCAGACCAATATCCTTGATGAACATTGATGCAAAAATCCTCAATAAAATACTGGCAAACTGAATCCAGCAGCACATCAAAAAGCTTATACACCATGATCAAGTGGGCTTCATCCCTGGGATGCAAGGCTGGTTCAACATACGCAAATCAATAAATGTAATCCAGCATATAAACAGAACCAAAGACAAAAACCACATGATTATCTCAATAGATGCAGAAAAGGCTTTTGACAAAATTCAACAGCGCTTCATGCTAAAAACTCTCACTAAATTAGGTATTGATGGGACGTATCTCAAAATAATAAGAGCTATCTATGACAAACCCACAGCCAGTATCATACTGAATGGGCAAAAACTGGAAGCATTCCCTTTGAAAACTGGCACAAGACAGGGATGCCCTCTCTCACCACTCCTATTCAACATAGTGCTGGAAGTTCTGGCCAGGGCAATCAGGCAGGAGAAGGAAATAAAGGGTATTCAATTAGGAAAAGAGGAAGTCAAATTGTCCCTGTTTGCAGATGACATGATTGTATATCTAGAAAACCCCATTGTCTCAGCCCCAAATCTCCTTAAGCTGATAAGCAACTTCAGCAAATTCTCAGGATACAAAATCAATGTACAAAAATCACAAGCATTCTTGTACACCAATCACAGGCAGAGAGCCAAATCATGACTGAACTCCCATTCACAATTGCTTCAAAGCGAACAAAATACCTAGGAATCCAACTTACAAGGGATGTGAAGGACCTCTTCAAGGAGAACTACAAACCACTGCTCAATGAAATAAAAGAGGATACAAACAAATGGAAGAACATTCCATGCTCATGGGTTGGAAGAATCAATATCGTGAAAATGGCCATACTGCCCAAGGTAATTTATAGATTCAATGCCATCCCCATCAAGCTACAAATGACTCTTCACAGAATTGGAAAAAACTACTTCAAAGTTCATATGGAACCAAAAAAGAGCCTGCATCGCCAAGTCAATCCTAAGCCAAGAGAACAAAGCTGGAGGCATCATGCTACCTGACTTCAAACTATACTATAAGCCCACAGTAACCAAAACAGCATGGTACTGGTACCACAACAGAGACATAGATCAATGGAACAGAACAGAGCCCTCAGAAATGATGCCGCATATATACAACTATTTGATCTTTGACAAACCTGACAAAAACAAGAAATGGGGAAAGGATTCCCTATTTAATAAATGGTGCTGGGAAAACTGGCTAGCCATATGTAGAAAGCTGAAACTGGATCCCTTCCTTACACCTTATGCAAAAATTAATTCAAGATGGATTAAAGACTTAAATTTTAGACCTACAACCATTAAAATCCTACAAGAAAACCTAGGCAATACCATTCAGGACATAGGCGTGGGCAAGGACTTCATGTCTAAAACACCAAAAGCAATGGCAACAAAAGCCAAAATTGACAAATGGGATCTAATTAAACTAAAGAGCTTCTGCACAGCAAAAGAAACTACCATCAGAGTGAACAGGCAACCTACAGAATGGGAGAAAATGTTTGCAACCTACTCATCTGACAAAGGGCTAATATCCAGAATCTACAATGAACTCAAACAAATTTAGAAGAAAAAAACAAACAACCCCATCAAAAAGTGGGTGAAGGACATGAACAGACACTTCTGAAAAGAAGACATTTATGCAGCCAAAAAACACATGAAAAAATGCTCATCATCACTGGCCATCAGAGAAATGCAAATCAAAACCACAGTGAGATACCATCTCACACCAGTTAGAATGGCCATCATTAAAAAGTCAGGAAACAACAGGTGCTGGAGAGGATGTGGAGAAATAGGAACACTTTTACACTGTTGGTGGGACTGTAAACTAGTTCAACCATTGTGGAAGTCAGTGTGGTGATTCCTCAGGGATCTAGAACTAGAAATACCATTTGACTCAGCCATCCCATTACTGGGTATATTTCTAAAGGACTATAAATCATGCTGCTATAAAGACATATGCACACGTATGTTTATTGGGGCACTATTCACAATAGCAAAGAGTTGGAACCAACCCAAATGTCCAACAACGATAGACTGGATTAAGAAAATGTGGCACATATACACCATGGAATACTATGCAGCCATAAAAAATGATGAGTTCATGTCCTTTGTAGGGACATGGATGAAACTGGAAAACATCATTCTCAGTAAACTATCGCAAGGACAAAACACCAAACACCACATGTTCTCACTCATAGGTGGGAATTGAACAATGAGAACTCATGGACACAGGAAGGGGAACATCACACTCCGGGGACTGTTGTGGGGTGGGGCAGGGGGGAGGGACAGCATTAGGAGATATACCTAATGCTAAATGACGAGTTAATGGGTGCAGCAAAACAACATGGCACATGGATACATATGTAACATTGTGCACATGTACCCTAAAACCTAAAGTATATAAAAAAAAAAAAAAGATTTAAACAGGACTACCCATGGGAAGAGTAGGAATTTGTATTCCAGGAAAAGGGAGTACCAAGAGCAAAGGATCAGAGGCATAAGCCTAATGTCTTTTAAGGAGTGAAGTTTGCAAAGCACTTATAAGAAATTTATGTCTAGAATACATGAAGTGCTCTTACAACTCAATTATTAAAAAACAAATAACTCAATTAAAAATGGGCAAAGTGTTGGAACAGCCACTTCTCAAAGGAAGATACCAAATGGCCAAAAAGCACATGAAAAGCCATCAGCAAAATACAAATCAAAATCACAATGAGATACACTTCATAGCCACTGGAATAGTTAGATCAAAATGTCAGATGAAGAGATAACAGAAAATAATTTATGTCAGCTGCTCAAATGATTAAACATAGATTATCATATAATCCAGTGACTCTAATCCTAGGTATACTGAAGAGAAATGAAATGTATGTTCACACAGAAACTTATGCATGAATGTGTAGGAGTTTGGTCAGGGTGGTGGGAAAATTGTAAAAAAAAAAAAAAAAGTTATAGGAAAGACACAAACCTTTTTAAAAAGCCGGAAGGTTTTGCAAAAGGTTTAGGAAAATTTTATGGCTAAAGGCAGCCTAATCCTCTTACCTTTAGCTGATAGCAAAAAGCAAATAACAAGGGAATGTAGAGGAGTTTATCTAGATAGCTTGTTTACTTATGTTGTCCTAAAACCGACCTTTGTTCATCGTGCTCAAGACTGCTCTCTACTGGAGGGGTCAACAATGTTTATTACCCACAAATTGTGTTTGCTCCAAGTCTTCGTCATTATATCTGTACTAAATAAATGCAAACATCGCCAGCTTAGGGGGGCCGCAAACTCTTTTTGGCCCCTAGTGCTGGCAGTCCCCTAGCCTGCTCTTTCACTGGATACCTTTGTCTAAGTACTCCTTTCATCTGTCACTCAGCCAGTGTCTGCAGGGCAGATTCAGCATGAATGTTTATACATAAGATCAGAGAAAGGCAATCTAATGCCAAGTGGCATGACTGCCAGTAACCTTGTGAGTCAGCCCCACACTTTGGATGTTCTATTGGTCTCATTAGTAGCACTAGAAACATATAAAAAATGACCAGAAAAATTACTCTCCTCTTTAAAGATAGCAGCCTCAACTGAGTAAATATACATCCAAAAGGTTTCTTGATAAAGACAGAAATTCCACAGTAGTAAGATATATAGGATCCAGATGTAATTTAGAATGCTGATTATTTTATAGGTCATCCTGAATAAACATTATAAAAGTATTTTTAAGTAATAAAATGGATATAGGAAGCTAGATGGGGAAATAAGAACAACAAACATCTCATCTTCTTGAGATGTGTCTCTGTGATGCTTTCAATGACTGGAGAATGCAATCCAATTCCTCAAGCTATTTTTAGTTTTCTATATGGAAGTTCTGAATTTCCCATACTCCTCTGAGAAAGAAGTCCTCATTCTGAGCATGTTGAAATGCAACATAGTAGAGTGGACTGGCCAATGGGGTAATAAGTCCTGGGAAATCTAATTTTAGCTCAGAAAAACAAAAACAAAATAAATTAAATTACTATTTTACTAACCTTCCTGTTCCATACAGAAGGGCATTATGAGGCAATATCCAGTAGTTCACCTTAACAGCTCCTAACATGCTAACTGGTACTTGCTTTTGACCATAGTAAGACTATTCTTTTCCACCCAATCTGCTTGCCTCTTCTTTGTCTTTTGCAGAGGCAGTAAGTTATAACACTAGTACATATAACTAGTGCTTATATTATAGTACTAGCAATAACATTAGTACCATAATATAAGTTATAATGCTAGTATATATTATACTACCTATCTACACCCTCAGGTAACAGACAAATGATATTCTAAGTAGAAATTATTTCTACCACATGGAAGTGAATGTTTTTGTGTGTAATGATCTATACATATACTCACATACATGTATTCAAGTGTACATATATACACATACGTATACATATATATACACAGAGAATATATAGATCAATAGCTTTTAAATGGCCACTTACATTTTAATATGGTAACCCTAAAAATGTTCATAAAAATAATTGAACCAGATGATGTTTCAAAATTCTTATTTATAGATGAAGAAGAATTATCTAACAGTTAACACTGATGCCAATGAGCTAACAAGAGGCAATTTAACAGATGAGATGCTAACTGTAGCAAACAGAATAAATCTAGAAGCTGGGAGACAAATGAAGAGGATGTCACCATGTGCACACAACTGAAGTGATTTTCTTTCCCGCAACAAGGAAATTATATCCCAAAATCGTGCAGTGCAAATGATGACTAAACTAACACCTTACAAAATCTGTGAATCATTACATGTGAATCACAAAACAAGAATAGAAAGTAGATGACTGTTGCTGTTGAAGTAACTTTGATGTCTTAAATATTGCTACCTTAAGCATAGTATTTTTTAAAGTCCACTATTAATGTTTAGCTTTATTTAACGGTATTTAACCAGACACATACCTGTTAGAAACACATTTAGCTCTGTTTTTTTTTTTTTTTCATTGAGTTCACAGAGAAAGCATCACTATACTCTCCTAGGTACAAAATGAAGCTGGACATGCTTCTGACTTTCCCATTTTCTGCTAAGAGTATATGGTCAGTGACACAGATACCAGCAATATCAGAATGAGATATTATGAATTGACTAAATCCCTGCAAAAATCTCTTCCTAGGCTATCTATTGATGCCTAGATCATTCTCTCTTCCTTAACAAGAACCACAATAATATCAGGATCACTCTTATTACGAGGAAGTATCAGGTACTAGTTTTAAATTGGGAATAATGTCTTACTCAAACACTTGTGCTTTAGAAACAAACAGAAAGAAAGTAAGAGTTCCTGTGCAGTATGGTGGGAAAATAGGCAATTAAATAAGGCTTAAGATAGTACTACACTCCCTAAAACAGAGCATATGCCAGTAAAGATGTCACAAATGTGTTAGGCCTTGTAAGCTACAGGGAAGTCATTGAAGGATTTCGATTGGAAGAGTAATATGATCTAACCCATGTTTTCAGCAGCATTCCTCTGGCTGCTGTGTTGAGAATAGACTAAGCACTTGGCAGGACATTGCAGCAGGTAAGAGATGACAGTGGTAGTAGATGAGTGAGAGTGGTTTTATTTTAGATATGTAGAGTCAAGATTTGCTGACAGATTAGATGTGGGGTATAAAGACAGAGACAAGTGCATGAATGCCGTTAGGTTTATTGTCTGGAGAACTGGAAGCAAACAGTTGCCATTTCCGAAAGGGGGAAAAATGCCAAAGGAACAAATTTTGGGGGAGTATTAAAAATTTATCTGAGACATGTTAAGTTTGATATATATATACAACTTACTAGGAGAAACGTCAAGTAGACAGTTTAACATATGAGATATGAGTTCAAGGCAAAGATAAGTATTAGAGATATAAATCTGAGAGCCATCAGCATACTGGATAGTATTTCAGTCATGAGATCTTCACAACAGTAATGTAGCTAGAAAAAAAGAAGACAACTGAGAACTGACTATGGGGCATTCCAAAGTTTAAACGTTAGAGAGATGTGAAAGATCCAACAAATGAGACAAAAGAAGAATTCATCATAGATGCAGGAGGAAAACCAAACAACAAGAGTATTTTCTGGAAGTCAAATGAAGAAATTGTTTCAAAAAAGAGGTCAGGTTTGAGTGATACTGCTAGGTGATGAGGACTGAGATCTGACCAGTGGGCTGAATGCCGGTGGAGTATTAGGGTGAAAGCCTGATTAGCTTACAAGTGGGTCGAAGAGAGAATGGAAAGAGAGTAATGGGAATACTCAGATAACTCCTTCAAGGAATTCTGAAGTAAAAAGCAGGCCAGAAGTGAGATTTTAGTGAGGGGAAAGTATGTCCAAGAGAAGATATTTTAAATATAAGAGAATAAACACCATGCTTGTTGGCATATGGAAAAGATAAGTAAAGATGCTCCAAGCCAAAAAATGATAATAAAGAGGGAGATCAGGCTTTAAAAAGAGAGAAATCCTATCATTTGTGACAACATGGATGAACCTTGAGGACACTGTGTTTGGTAAAATAACCCAGGCACAGAAAGACAAACACTCTATAATCTCACTTACGTGCAAACTGAAAAATTTAAACTCATAGAAATGGGGCATAGAATGGTTACCAGAAGCTGGAGGGCAGGGTATTGGGGGAGATGGTCAAATGATACAAAATTTCAGTTAAATAAAAGAAATATGTTTTAAGATGTCTATTGTACAACATGGTGACTATGTTATTAACAATGTATTATATATTTGAAAATTGCAAAGAAAGTAATTTTAAATATTATCATCAGAAAAATAAGCATGTGAGATTATGCATACGTTAATTGGATGAATATAGCCATTCCACAATGTACACATATTTCAAAACATGTTGTACATGGTAAATATCCTAGAATGCTTGTCAATTAAAAAATAAATTAATTTTTAAAATTGTAGTGGTAAAAATCAGGTTAACTCAGGAGACTGGCGATAATATAGAAGTCCCTGGTCAAGGAGATCTACCTGAATAGGATTCAATAACAACCAGAAAAGGGTTAATGGGTTAATGATCTGTATAAAGTTGGATGAAAAGTGATATTAAATACTATACGATTTGCAGAGGCTAAAGAGTAGACATAGGGCAAGTAGAACAGACAGGTGTGGAGGCTGTAGCTGGAGAGAGAAAACAGTTTAAAGCCTTGAAAGTAAACAAAACTGGGTAGGCAAGATCAAAAGTGAGGCAATGCTAGTTGAAGACTGATGTGAAGGATGGATGCCTTCCATCATGCTATGCTATAGATGCTAAAAATCAACTGTATTAGGGTTCTCCAAGAAACAGAACCAATAGAATTTGTACATATATAGAAGGAGATTTATTATAAGTCACTGGCTCATGTGATTATAGAGGCTGGTGAGTCCAAAATCTACAGTGTTGGCCAGTAGTCTGGAGATCCAGAAAAAGGGAGAAAAGAAAAAGGGAGAACTGCTAGAAGCAAAATCTTTCAGAAGAAACCAGATGGAATGTAGTGCACAAATGGAGAAATTGGTTTTCACAAGTCACACTGAAAGTTCCTTCATGATAATAATAGAAAGCCTAAATGGGTACCAATGTAGTTAAGTGAGTTGATATGCCTCAGGAACACATGGAAGCTCTTTATTGGCTATTTCTACATCATTGATAAAATAGGAAACATGGCTATTAACTAAACGAAGCATGGGGAAGGAGAAGAAGGTTTGAGAAGAGAGAAATTTTGAAAACAGTCATCTAGGAGACTAGAAAAGTAACCTGGAGACACACCATACTGGGTATACTGGCAGCAGTACATTCACGCCTAAGTCAGTCATCTGCAGTTATATTCTGGGTTACACAGAGAAACTATTATTACTCCTTTTCCCGAATCATAGATAAGGGGAGAAAGTAAAATTATACTTCTCTGAGCACTGATTCCTAGGAACTAATAATATATTTTTCTACTCAAAAGCGTTCATTTAACCTAATTTTCTTATTTGTATTTTTTAAATTTTAGATTCAGGGGAAATATGTACAGGTTGCTATATGGGTATATTGAGCGACAGTGAAGTTTGGGATACAGATGGTCCTGTCACCAGGGTGATGAGCACAGCAGCCAACAGTAGCTTTTCATCGCGTGCTCCCCCTTCCTCCCTCCATCCCCCTATCTAGTAGTCCCTAGTGTACATTGTTTCTATCTTTATGTATATGTGTTTTCAATGTTTAGTTCCCACTTATGAGAATATGCAGTATTTGGTTTTCTGTTCTTACATTAATGCACTTAGAATAATGGCATACAGCTGCATCCATGTTGCTGCAAAGGACGTGATTGCTTTCCTTTTTATGGCTGTGTAGTATTCCATGGTGAATATGTACCATATTTTCTTTATCCAGTCCACAATTGTTGGGCACCTATGTTGATTCCATGTCTTTGCTATTGTGAATAGCTGCAATGAAAATGCAAGTGCATGTGTGTTTTTGATAGAATGAGTTATTTCCTTTTGGTATATAGTCAGTAGTGGGGTTGCTAGGTTGAAGGGCAGTTCTGTTTTAAGTTCTTTGAGAAATCTCCAGAATGCTTTCCACAGTGGCTGAACTAATTTGCATTTGCACCAAAAGTGTTTAAGTGTTCTCTTTTCTCTGAAGCCCTGCCAACATCTGTTATTTTTTGACTTTTAAATAATTGCCATTCTGACTGGTGTGAGACGGTATCTGTTGATTTGATTGCATTTATCTGATGATTAGTGATGGTGAGCATTTTTTTTTTTTTTTTTTTTTTTTATTTTTTTTGAGACGGAGTCTCGCTCTGTCACCCAGGCTGGAATGCAGTGGCGCAATCTCGGCTCACTGCAAACTCCGCCACCCAGGTTCACGCCATTCTCCTTCCTCAGCCTCCTGAGTAGCTGGGACTACAGGTGCCTGCCACCACGTCTGGCTAATTTTTTTGTATTTTTAGTAGAGACAGGGTTTAACCGTGTTAGTCAGGATGGTCTTGATATCTTGACCTCATGATCCACCTGCCTCGGCCTCTCAAAGTGCTGGGATTACAGGTGTGAGCCACTGCGCCCAGTCTCATATTATTTTTGTCACTTGTATGTCTTTTTTTGTTGTTGTTGTTAACTATCAGTCCATGTCCTTTCCCCATTTTTTAATTGGAATATTTGTTTGTTGGTTGGTTTTATTATACTTTAAGTTCTGGGATACATGTGCAGAACGTGTAGGTTTGTTACATAGGTATACACGTGCCATGGTGGTTTCCTGTACCCATCAACCTGTCATCTATATTAGGCATTTCTCCTCATGCTATCCGTCCCCTTGCCTCCCATCCCCTGAAAGGCCCCAGTGTGTGATGTTCCCCTCCCTGTGCCCATATGTTCTCATTGTTCAATTCCCACTTATGAGTGAGAACATGTGGTGTTTGGTTTTCTGTTCCTGTGTTAGTTGGCTGAGAATAATGGTTTCCAGCTTCATCCCTGTCCCTGAAAAGGACATGAACGAATTCTTTTTTATGGCTGCGTAGTATTCCATGGTGTACATATGCCACATTTTCTTTATCCAGTCTATCACTGATGGGCATTTGGGTTGGTTTCAAGTCTTTGCTATTGTGAACAGTGCTGCAATAAACATATGTGTGCATGTGTCTTTATAACAGAATGACTTAAAATCCTCTGGGTATATACCCAGTAATGGGATGGCTGGGTCAAATGCTATTTCTAGTTCTATATTCTTGAGGAATTGCCACACTGTCTTCCACAATGGTTGAAGTTTATACTATGACCAACAGTGTAAAAGGGTTCCTATTTCTTTTTTTTTTTAGATGGAGTCTCGCTCTGTCACCTAGGCTGGAGTACAGTGGCACTATCTCAGCTCACTGCAGCCTCTGCCTACCAGGTTCCAGCAATTCTCCTGTCTCAGCCTCCCAGGTAGCTGGGATTACAGGCATGTGCCACCATGCCCAGCTAATGTTTGTATTTTTAGTAAAGATGTGGTTTCACCATGTTGGCCAGGCTGGTCTTGAACTCCTGACCTCAGGTGATCTGCCTACCTCGGCCTCCCAAAGTGAAAAGCAGTCCTATTTCACCACATCCTCTCCAGCATCCGTTGTTACCTGACTTTTTAATGATCGCCATTCTAACAGGCATGAGATGGTATCTCACTGTGGTTTTGATTTGCATTTCTCTAATGGCCAGTGATGATGAGCTTTTTTTTTTTCATATGTTTATTGGCTGCATAAATGTCTTCTTTTGAAAACTGTCTGTTCATAACCTTTGCTCACTTTTTGATGGGGTTGTTTTTTTCTTGTAAATTTGTTTAAGTTCTTTGTAGATTCTGGGTATTATTATCCTTTGTCAGATGGATAGATTGAAAAATTTTTCTCCCATTCTGTAGGTTGCCTGTTCACTCTGACGATAGTTTCTTTTGCTGTGCAGGAACTCTGTAGTTTAATTGGATCCCATTTGTCAATTTTGGCTTTTGCTGGAATTGCTTTTGGTGTTTTAGTCATGAAGTCTTTGCCCATGTCTATGTCCTGAATGGTGTTGCCTAGGTTTTCTTCTGGGGTCTTTATGGTTTTAAGTCTTACATTTAAATCTTTAATCTATCTTGAGTTAATCTTTGTATAAGTTATAACAAAGGGGTCCAGTTTCATTTTTTGGCATATGGCTAACCAGTTTTCTCAACACCATTTAGTAAATAGGGAATCCTTTCCCCATTTCTTGTTTTTGTCAGGTTTGTCAAAGATCAGATGGTTGTAGATGTGTAGTGCTATTTCTGAGGCCTCTGTTCTGTTCCATTGATCTATATATCTGTTTTGGTACCAGTACCATGCTGTTTCAGTTACTGTAGCCTTGTAGTATAGTTTGAAGTCAGGTAGCATGATGCCTCCAGCTTTGTTCTTATTGCTTAGAATTGTCTTTGCTATATGGGCTCTCTATCGGTTCCATAGGAAATTTAAAGTACATTTTTTTAGTTCCGTGAAGAAAGTCAATGGTAGCCTGATGGGAATAGCATTGAATCTATAAGTTGCTTTGGGCAGTATGGCCATTTTCATGATATCGATTCTTCCTATCCATGAGCATGGAATGTTTTTCCATTTGTTTGTGTCCTCTCTTATTTCCTTAAGCAGTGGTTTGTAGTTCTCTTTGAAGAGGTCCTTCACATCCCTTGTAAGTTGTATTCCTAGGTATTTTATACCCTCTCTTGCTAGACTGCCCTGGCCAAAACTTCCAACACTATGTTGAATAGGATTGGTGAGAGAGGGCATCCTTATCTGTGCCAGTTTTCAAAGGGCATGCTTCCAAATTTTGCCCATTCAGTATGACATTGGCTGTGGGTTTCTCATAAATAACTCTTATTATTTTGAGATACGTTCCATCAATTCCTAGTTTATTAAGAGTTTTTAGCATGAAGGGGTGTTGCATTTTATCAGACTTTCCTGCATCTATTGAGATAATCAAGGTTTTTGTCCTTGGTTCTGTTTATGTGATGGATTATATTTATTGATTTGCATATGTCGAACCAGCCTCGCATCCCAGGGATGAAGCCGACTTGATCATAGTGGATAAGCTTTTAATGTGCTGCTGGGTTCAGTTTGCCAGTATTTTATTGAGGATTTTTACATTGATGTTCATCAAGGATATTGGCCTGAAATTTTATTTACCAAAACCTCTGCCAGGTTTTGGTATCAGGATGATGCTGGCCTCATAAAATGAGTTGGGGGGGAATCCTTCTTTTTCTATTGATTGGAATAGTTTCAGAAGGAATGGGTACCAGCTCCTCTTTGTATCTCTGGTAGAATTTGGCTGTGAATCCATCTGGTCCAGGGCTTATTTTGGTTGGTAGGCTATTAATTATTGCCTCAATTTCAGAACTTGTTATTGGTCTATTCAAGGATTCAACTTCTTCCTGGTTTAGTCTTGGGAGGGTGTATGTGTCCAAGAATTTATCAGTTTCTTCTAGATTTTCTAGTTTATTTGCATATAAGTATTTATAATATTCTCTATTGGTAGTTTGTATTTCTGTGGGATCAGTGGTGATATCCCCTTTATCATTTTTTATTGTGTCTATTTGATTCTTCTCTTTTTTCTTCTTTAGTAGTCTGGCTAGTAATCTATCTATTTTGTTAAATCTTTTCAAAAAACCAACTCCTGGATTCATTGATTTTCTGAAGGGTCTTTCATGTCTCTATCTCCTTCAGGTCTGCTCTGATCTTAGTTGTTTCTTGTCTTCTGCTAGCTTTTCAATCTGTTTGCTCTTGCTTCTCTAGTTCTTTTAATTGTGATGTCAGGGTGTTGATTTTAGATCTTTCCCACTTTCTCTTGTGAGCATTTAGTGCTATAAATTTCTGTCTAACACTGCTTTGGCTGTGTCCCAAAGATTCTGGTACATTGTGTCTGTTCTCATTGGTTTCAAAGAATTTACTTTTTACTGCCTTAATTTTGTTATTTACTCAGTAGTCATGCAGGAGCAGGTTGTTCAGTTTCCATGTAGTTGTGTGGTTTTGAGTGAGCTTCTTAATCCTGAGTTCTAATTTGATTGCACTGTGGTCTGAGAGACTGTTTCTTATGGATTTCCATTCTTTTGGATTTGCTGAGGAGTGTTTTACTTCTAATTATGTGGTTGATTTTAGAATAAGTGCTATGTGGTGCTGAGAAGAATGTATATTCTGTTGATTTGGGGTGGAGAGTTCTGTAGATGTCTATGAGATCTGCTTGTTCTACAGCTGAGTGCAAGTCCTGAATATTCTTATTAATTTTCTGTCTCGATCAACTGTCTAATATTGACAGTAGGGTGTTAAAGTCTCCCACTATTATTGTGTGGGAGTCGAAGTCTCTTTGTAGGTCTCTAAGAACTTGCTTTATGAATCTAGGTGCTCTTGTATTGGGTGCACATATATTTAGGATAGTTAGCTCTTCTTGTTGCATTGATCCCTTCACCATTATGTAATGCCCTTCATTGTCTTTTTTGATCTTTGTTGGTTTAAAGTCTGTTTCATCAGAAACTAGGATTGCAACTCCTGCTTTTTTATGCTTTCCATTTGCTTGGTAAATCTTCTTCCATGCCTTTATTTTGAGCCTATGTGTGTCTTTGTATATGAGATGGGTCTCCTGAATATAGCACACTGATGGGTCTTGACTCTTTATCCAATTTGCCAGTCTGTGTCTTTTAATTGGGGCATTTAGCTCATTTACAGTTAAAGTTAATATTGTTATGTGTGAATTTGTTCCTGTCATTATGATTCTAGCTGGTTATTTTGCCCATTAGTTGGCATAGTTTCTTCATAGTGTCGATGGTCTTCACATTTTGGTTTGTTTTTGCAGTGGCTGGTACTGGTTTTTCCTTTCAATATTTAGTGCTTTCTTCAGGAGCTCTTGTAAGGCAGGCCTGGAGTGACAAAATCCCTCAGCATTTGTTTGTCTGTAAAGGATTTTATTTTTCCTTCATTTATGAAGCTTAGTTTGGCTGGGTATGAAATTCTGGTTGAAAATTCTTTTCCTTAAGAATGTTGAACGCTGGCCTCCACTCTCTTCTGGCTTGTAGGGTTTCTGCAGAGAGATCTGCTGTTAGTCTAATGGGCTCCTCTTTGTGGGTAACCTGACCTTTCTCTCTGACTGCCTTAAAATTTTTTCCTTTATTTCAACCTTGGTGATTCTGTCAATTATGTGTCTTGGGGTTACTGTTCTCGAGGAGCATCTTTGTGGTGTTCTCTGTATTTCCTGAATTTGAATGTTGGCCTGTCTTGCTAGGTTGGGGAAGTTCTCCTGGGTAATATCCTGAAGAGTGTTTTCCAACTTGGTTCCATTCTCCCCATCACTTTCAGGTACAGCAATCAAATGTAGGTTTGGTCCTTTCTCATAGTCTCATATTTTTGGGAGGCTTTGTTCATTCCTTTTCATTCATTTTACTCTAATCTTGTCTTCATGCTTTATTTCATGAAGCTCATCTTCAATCCCTGATACACTTTCTTCCGCTTGATTGATTTGGCTGTTGATACTTGTGTATGCTTCACAATTTTCTCGTGCTGTGTTTTTCAGCTCCATCAGGTCATTTATGTTCTTCTCTTAACTGGTTAGTCTAGTAGCAATTCCTGTAACCTTTTATCAAGGTTCTTAGCTTGCTTGCATTGGATTAGAAAGTGCTCCTTTAGCTTGGAGGAGTTTGTTATTACCCACCTTCTAAAGCCTACTTCTGTCAATTTGTCAAACTCATTGTCTGTCCAAAGTTTTGTTCCCTTGCTGGCAAGGAGTTGTAATCCTTTGCAGGAGAAAAGGCATTCTGGTTTTTGGACTTGTCGGCTTTTTTTACTGGTTTTTCCTCACCTTTGTGGATTTATCTACCTTTGGTCTTTGCTGTTGGTGACCTTGGGATGGAGTTTTTGCATGGTCCTTCTTGTTGATGTTGATGCTATTGCTTTCTGTTTGTTAGTTTTCCTTCTAACAGACCCCTCTTCTGCACATCTGCTGGAGTTTGCTGGGGGTCCACTCCAGGCCATGTTTGCCTGGGTATCACCACTGGAGGTTGCAGAACAGCAAAGATTGCTGCCTGTTCCTTCTTATGGAACCTTCATCCCAGAGGGGCACCCACCAGATACCAGCTGAAGCTCTCCTGTATGAGGTGTCTGCTGAACCCTGCTGTGAGATTTCTCCCCATCTGGAGGTATGGGGTCAGGGACCCACTTGAGGAGGCAGTCTGTCCCTTAACAGAGGTCAAGCACTGTGCTTGGAGATCCACTCCTCTCTTCAGAGCCAGCAAGCAGGAACATTTAAGTCTGCTGTAGCTGCGCCCACAACCGCCCCTTCCTCCTGGGGCTCTGTCCCACAGAGATGGGAGTTTTATCTATAAGCCCCTGACTGGGGCTGCTGCCTTTCTTTCAGAGATGCCCTGCCTGGAGAGGAGGAATCTAGAGAGGCAGTGTGGCTACAGGGGCTTTGAGGCCCTGAGGTGGGCTCCACCCAGTCTGAATATCCAGGTGGCTTGGTTTACAATGTGAGGGGAAAACCACCACTCAAGCCTTAATAAGGTGGATGCCCCTCCCCCACCAAGCTCGAGTATACCAGGTCGACTTCAGACTGCTGTACTGTCAGCGAGAATTTCAAGCCAGTAGATCTTAGCTTGCTGGGCTCCATGGGGGTAGGATCCACTGGGCAAGACCACTTGAATCCCTGGCTTCAGCCCCCTTTCCAGGGAAGTGAATGGTGCTGTCTCGATGGTGTTCCAGGAGACACTAGGGTTAAAAAAAAAAAAAAAAAAAAACCTCCTGCAGCTAGCTTGGTGTCTGCCCAAATGGCTGCCCAGTTTTGTGCTTGAAACCTTGTGGTGTAGGCACTCAAGGGAATCTCCTAGTCTCTGGGTTGCAAAGACAGTGGGAAAAGTGTAGTACCTGGGCCGGATAGCACCATCCCTCATGGCACAGTCTCTAATGGCTTCCCTTGGCTAGGGGAGGGAGTTCCCCAGACTCTTGAGCTTCCTGGGTGAGAACAGAGCTACCCTGCTTCTGTACACCCTCTGTGGGCTTCACCCAGTGTCTAACCAGTCCCAGTGAGATGAACCAGGTACCTCAGTTGGAAATGCAGAAATCACCCACCTTCTGCAATGGTCTCACTGGGACCTGAGGACTGGAGCTGTTCCTATTTGGCTATCTTGTCAGGGAATCGGATTATTTGTTTTTTACCTGTTGATTTGTTCAAGGCCCTGTTAGATTCTTGATATTAGCTCCCTACCTTACCATATACAAAAATTAACTCAAGATGGATTAATGATTTACATTTAAGATCTCAAACTATAAAATTCCTAGAAGAAAATCTGGAAAACACCCTTCTTGACACAGGCTTTGGCAAAAAAATTATGGCTAAGTTCCCAAAACCATTGTAACAAAAACAAAAATTGGTAAGTGCCACCTAATTAAAGAGTTTCTGCACAGCAAAATTACCAACAGAGTAAACAGACAACCTGCAGAATAGGAGAAAATGTTTACAAACTATTAATCTGAAAAAGGTCTAATAGTAAGTGTGTAGGCTTGCTTCTGGGTTCTCTGTTCCGTTTTATTGGTCTATGTGTCTGTTTCTGCACCAGCACCATGCCATGTTGGTTACTTCTGCCTTATAGTAATGTGATGCCTCCAACATTGTTGTTTTTACTTAGTATTGCTTTGGTATTCCAGCTGTTTTTTGGTTCCATATGAATTTTAGAATACATATTTCTAATTCTGTGAAAAATGATATTGGTATCTTAATAGGGATAGCACTGAATCTGTAAATTGCTTTGGGAAGTAGGGCCATTTTAACAATATTGATTCCTACAATCCATGAGCAGAAATATTTTTCCATTTATTCATGTCGTCTCTGATTTCTTTCAGCAATGTTTGTAGTTCTCCTTGTAGAACTACTTCCCATCATTAGATGCATTCCTAGGCTTTATTGTGTGTGTGTGTGTGTGTGTGTGTGTGTGTGTGTGTGTGTCTATAGCAAATGGGATTATGTTCTTGATTTGGCTTTCAATCTATACTGTTGTATAGAAAAGCTGACTTTTCTTCATTGATTTTGTATCTTGAAATTTTACTGAAATCATTTATCATTGCTAGGGTCCCTTTGTTGGAATCCTTAGGGTTTTCTATGTATAGAATTGTATCATCAGCAAGGGGAGATAGTTTAACTTCTTCTTTTCCTATTTGGATGCTTTTTCTTTCTTTCTCTTGACTAATTGTTCTAGCAAGCACTTTCAGTACTAAGTTGAACAAGTGTAGTGAGAGTAGGCATAGTTGTCTTTTTTCAGTTCTCAAAGGGAATGATTCCACTTTTTACCCATTCAGTATAATGTTGTGATGTTAGCTGTGGATCTGTCACAGATGGCTCTTATTATTTTGAGATATGTTCTTTTATGCCTAGCCTATTGAGGGTTTTTATCATGAAGAGATGTTGGATTTTACTGAGGGCTTTTTCTGTGTCTATTGAAATGGTAATGTAGTTTTTGTTTTTTATTCTGTTTATGTGGTGAATCACATTCATTGATTTGCATATGATGAACCAACTTTGCATCTCAGGAATAAAGTCTAACTTGTGGTGAATTAACTTTTGCTGCTGGATAAAAATATCCTGCTGGATTTCATTTGCTAGTATTTTGTTGAAATTTTTTTTGCCTATGTTCATCAAGAATATTTGGCCTACAATTTCTTTTTTTGTTATCTCTGTCAGAGTTTGGTATCAGGATAATATTGGCTTTGTAAAATAAGTTATAAAGAAGCTCCTCCTCTTCGACTTTTTGGAATAGTTTCAGAAGGATTGCTATCAGTTCTTTATACATCTAGTAGAATTCTGTATGAATCCATCTGGTCCCAGGCTTTTTTTTTGGTTGTTAGACTTTGTATTACTGATTCAGTTTTGAAACTTGTTATTGGTATGTTCAGGATTTTACTTTCTTCCTGGTTCAATCTTAGGATATCGTGTTTCCAGGAACTTATCAATATCCTATAGACTTTCTAATTTGTGTGCATTGAGGTGTTCATAATAGTCTTTTTGTATTTTGATCTTTTGTATTTCTGTGGGATCGGTTGTAATGTCATTTTTGTCATTTTTGACTGTGCTTATTTGGATCTTCTTTTTTTTTTGTTAATCTAGCTAGCAGTCTATCTACCTTGTTTTTCCTTTTGAAAAATCAATTATTGGTCTCATTTATCTTTTTTATGGATGTTTGTGTCACAATTTCATTCAGTTTTTCTTTGATTTTAATTATTTATTTCCTTCTGCTAACTCTGGAGTCAGATGGTTTTTTTTTCTATTTCCTATAGGTATGATGTTAGATCATTAATTTAAGGTCTTTCTAACCTCTTGATGAAAGCCATAGGACTATAAACTTATCTCTTAGCACAAATTTAGCTGCATCCCAAAGATGTTAGTAAGTTGCATCTCTATTTTGATTAGTTTCAACGAAAGTTATTTCTGACTTAATTTCATTGTTCACTCAAGGGTTATAAAGAGCTAGTTGTTTAATTTCCATGTTTTTGTGGAGTTTTGAGAGATCTTCTTGATATTAATTTCCATTTTTATGGCACTGTGGCCTGAGAGTGTGCTTGGCATCATTTTTAAAAATTCACTGAGATTTGTTTCATGGCCAAGCATATGGTCAATCATAGAATATGTTGCATGTGTAGAAGTCAAGAATGTATATTCTATCATTGTTAGGTGGAGTATTCTTTGGATACCTATTAGGTCTACTTCATCAAGTGTCAAGCTTAATTCCACACTATCTTTGTGGAATTTTTTGCCTCAGTGATCTGCCTAATGTTGTCAGTGGGGTGTTGAAGTCCATCACTATTATTTAGGGGCTATATAAGTCTTTTCCTGTGTCAAGAAAAACTTGTTTTGTGAATCTGAGTGCTCTAATGTTGAGTGCATATACATGTAGGATAGCTAAGTCTCCTTGTTTACTTGAACACTTTATCATTATGTTATGGCCTTCTTTGTTCTTCCTGATTGTTGTTGGTTAAAAGTCTATTTTATCTGATACAAGAACTGCAACACCTGCTCTTTTTTGTTTTCCATTTGTGTGGTTGTCTTTCTCCATCCCTTTGAGCCTGTGAGTGCCATTACATGTGAGATGTGTCTCTTGAAGACAGCAGACAGTTGGGTCTTACCTTTTTATCCAGCTTGCCACTCTATGCCTTTTAAGTGGGGTGTTTAGGCCAGTTGCATTCAGGGTATTAGTACTGATATGGGAGATTCTGATCCTGTCACTGGGTTGGCAGTTGGTTGTTTTATAGACTTGATGGTGTAATTCCTTTATACTGTCTGTGGGTTATGTGCTTTAGTGTGTCTTTGTGGTAGCAGGTTTTGATTTTCCATTTCCATGTTTAGCACTCTTTTAATGACCTCTTGTAAGGCTGGTCTGGTAGTAATGAATTCCCTTAGTAGTTGCTTATCTGAGAAGGATTTTATATTTCCTTTACCCTGAAGCTGAGTTTGGTGGGATATTAAATTCTTGGTTGAAATTTCTCTACCTTAAAAATGCTGAAAATAGGCCTCCAATCTCTTCTGGCTTTAAGGTTTCTGCTGAAAAGTCTATTGCTAGCATGATGAGGTTCCCTTTGTAGGTGACCTGACCTTTCTCTCTGGCTGCCTTTAAGTTTTTTCTTTTGCAATGACTTTGGTACATCTAATGATGATGTGCCTTGGGGATGGTCATCTTGTATAGTATCTTGCAAGTGATCTCTGTATTTCTTAAATTCTTATGTCTACATCTCTAGCAAACTTGGGAAAATTTTGATGGACTTCAAATGTTTTCCAAGTTACTTACACTCTCTCCTTCCCTCTCAAGAATGCCAATGAGTCATAGATTTGGTCTCTTTACATAATCCCATATTTCTTGGAAGTTCTGTCATTTTTAAAAATTATTTTTTCTTTTTGTCTGACTTAGCTGATTCAAGAACCAGTCTTCAAGCTTTGAGATTCTTTCCTTAGCTTGGTCCATTCTGCTATTAATACTTCTGACTATGCTTTATGACTAATTATGAAATTCTTAAAGTGAATTATTCAATTCCAGAGGTTCAGTTTAGTTCTTTCTTGAAATGATTATTCTTTCTTTTAACTCCTGGATCATTGCACTGGATTCCTTGGATTTCTAGGACTGGGTTTCAACTTTCTCCTGGATCTCAATGATCTTCTTTACCAGCCAGATTCTGAATCCTAGGTCTGTTATTTCATTCCTTTCAATCTGGTTAAGAACCATTGCTGGGAAACTAGTGCATTTGGTTGGAGGTAAGAGGACACTCTGGCTTTTTGAATTGCCATGTGGAGGGCTGGTGTTCCTTTAACTGTGAGGTAAGTTGAATATACTCAATTGGCTTTGTTTCTGGGTGCTTTCAGAGAGCTATAACTCTATACAGAATCTTTATTTGTGGCTGATTTTTTACCTTAAGTGTCACAGGCACTGTATACTGGCAAAATGTTTTTGGTGTTGTAATTTGGGCTTCTATCCAGCAGGTAGAGTTTAAGAGTGGTGGCCTGCAGATAGGCTATGTAGCTTTATCTTTCATCTTAGAATTCTCTAGCCTAAAAATTCTGTTTGAATTTTAGTGGCTCATAAGATAATGTCTAAACACCTGAGTTTGATCTCCACTGGTCTTATGGCTGGGCTTATATGTTCAGTCTTACTTCCTGTCACTCTTGCTGTCACATTCCAAATCTCAGACATTGTTCAACTACCACAGTTCTCTGACTATAACTTGCTTCTTCCAGCCCCTCTGCTTTTTCCTCTGCCAAAAAGAAAAAATGCTCTTCTCTTATTCAGAAAATAAATATTTAAACTACATGCCTCATTATATACATATTCTTCTTTGGAAGAGTATCCTGCTTATGTACTATCCTAGCAGGCTATACATTTTTCTATTTAGTTCCCATCACATTGTACTGCTATACAATTATCTAATTATTTGAATGCATTCTGTAAGAGTTCATGACTCCACAAAGGTGGGAACCATTATCTTCACTAATTTCAGTTGTTGAGTATAAAAGACCTGTGTATAGCACACAGCAGTTACTAAAAATTACTACTCTGTTGATACATACCTAGAATTAATTGAGCAAAACAAAGACCATTACTTTTTTTTTTAATCAAACAGCTGTTGCTACTGGACAGATCAGCTACACCTTAGTAACACGAAATAAGAATTATTAGCCTCATACAAATAGTCATGCATTGCTTAAAAATGAGAATATGTTCTGAGAATTGCATCCTCAAGCAATTTTGTCACTTTGTGAACACTGTAGAGTGACCTTACACAAACCTAGAGGGTATAGTCTACTCTACCCCTAGGCTACATGATGTAGCCTATTGCTCCTAGACTACAAGCCTATACAGCATATTACTGTACTGAATATTGTAGGCAATTGTAGCAGAATGGTATTTGTGCATCTAAACATATTTAAAGATTTTAAGAGGTACAGTAAAAATGTGGCATAATAATCTTATAAGACCACCTTTGTATGCTTGGTCCATCATTAACCAAAATGTCATTATGCAGCACATGACTGTACCAAGTTAGTAAGAAACATGAGGAAAAAAATACAGAGAAATAGGCATAAATGCACACATGTATACATGCTAAATGCAGTTAATATTCATCTTCCTTAATATTTTCTTTTTTTCAAATTTTAATAAAAGCTTTAAAAATAATATGGCATTTGATGATAAATATTTTACCTTGTTTTATACTGGCATTTCTCATAATGTCTGACAGATAGCAGTTTGGCAATGGATATGATGAAAACATTGGCCAAGGATATGGATTATCACTCTAAAAAAGAAGCAAGACAGATGACTTTAGGAAGTGGTCTAAAATAATATTGAATTTTAAAGCTATCTGAAATATCATTAACTTAAACTGGCTTTTCTTGCTCATAAATTCTGCAGTTGTTGCCCAATTAACCAAAAGTTATTTGATACTATACTTCAATATTCCAGTGGGTAATATTTAAAACAAGCTGTAACAGAAACAATATTAAATTAGTACTGAGGACAAACATATGGTAACTTGTAGCAAGCAGAATCGATAATGATACATTTACTGTGTTTTTTTTTCATAAAAGGAAAATTGTAATCTTCAAAAGAAACCTGTGATTTTTTCCACAAAACTTTTTCTTGTGCTGTCAGTCATTTCTATCTTATCTTTCCAAGAGTGACAGTCAAAGCAAGAAGGTTCTTAACAACAGTGAAAACAAATGAAAAAACTTCATGAGAAACCTATACTTGAATATTGATGGAAGAAGAGGTACTCAATGTTTCCAATAAAATAAAAAATAATTTGTCATTTAATAATAAAAGTTAAGGATCATGAAGGAGAAAGACTTGAAAGTAAAATATTCAAAGGCGCACAAGAAAAATGACAACTTTTTAATAAAACAATACCTACTCTACTACACATGCAAACAATACCTACCTACTTTAGCATTCATTACCCTTAGACATCAAAAACATTATTTTAGTTTGAAAGTATTTATTTGCGTCCTAAATATTCTCAAGTAATAAGTTCAACTCTGTGATGTAGACAGTTAAGAGGTAAAGTTTAGGGTGACTTTGAGTTGGCTATCTTGCTTCAAAATATGTCAGAAAAACACATCCCACTTCTTTTGCCCCACACTCACCTTTTCGAGTATCCTCGGAGGCAAAATCCGTTCCAATGGCCCACCAACAAGATTTATTCTAACAAGAACATGATTTCTCTCCACTGATAAGCCATCAATTATAAAGTCCCTGAAAAAATAAATATATCACCTTTGTCATCCTTTTGATTGAATATGTGTTAATTTTTAAATCAAGTCTCTGGATTGTAAAGAAAAAACGCAGAAATATTTATCAATGTATTTCTTTTTCTTTACTGCATTTAACATTTATATAGTTTTATTAAGTTTGGGGTACCTGTGCAGGATGTGCAGGTTTGTTACATAGGCAAATGAGGGCCATGGTGGTTTGATGCACAGATCATTCCATCACCCAAGTATTAAGTCCAGCATCCATGAGCTATTCTTCCTGATGCTCTCCCTCCTCCCCAGCTTCACCCTCTAACAGGCCCCAGTGTGTGTTGTTCCCTACTATATGTCCATATGTTCTCATCATTCAGCTCCCACTTACAAGTGAGAACATGGAGTATTTGGTTTTCCATTCCTATATTAATTTGCTGAGGATAATGGCCTCCAGCTCCATTCATGTCCCTGCAAAGGACATGATCCTTTCTATAGCTGCATAGTATTACATGCTGTATATGTATCACATTTTCTATCATTGATGGGCATTTGTGTTGATTCCGTGTCTTTGCTATTGTGAATAGTGCTGCAATGAACATAAGTGTGCCTGTATCTGTCTAATAGAAGGATTTATATTCTTTTGGGTATATACCCAGTAATGGGATTGCTGGGTCAAATGCTATTTCTGTCTTCAGGTCTTTGAGGAATTGCCACACTGTCTTCCACAATAGTTGAACTAATTTACACTCCCAACAGTGTAAAAGCATTCCTTTTTCTCCACAACCATGTCAGCATCTGTAGTTTTTTGACTTTTTCGTAATAGCCATTCTGACTGGTGTGAGATGATATCTCATTGTGGTTTTGATTTGCATTTCTCTAATGATCAGTGATGTTGAACTTTTTTTCACAGGTTTGTTGGCCACATGTATGTCTTCTCTTGAGAAGCATCTGTTCATGTCCTTTGCCCACTTTTTAATGGGACTGTTTGCTTTTCTCTTGTAAATTTGTTTACGTTCCTTGTACATGCTGGATATTAGGTGTTGTTAGATCTTTGTCAGATGGCCAGATTGCAAAAAGTTTTCCCTACTTCTATAGGTTGTCTGTTCACTCTGATGCTAGTTTCTTTTGCTGTGCAGAAGCTTTTTAGTTTAATTAGATCCCATTTGTCAGTTTTTGTGTTTGTTACCATTGCTTTTGGCATCTTCCTCATGAAATCTTTGCCCATGACTATGCCCTGAATGGTATTGCCTAGATTTTCTCCTAGGGTTTCTATAGTTTTGGGTCTTGGGTTTACATTGAAGTATTTAATCCATCTTGAGTTGATTTTTGTATATAGTGTAACTGAAGGAACATATCACAAAATAATAAGCACCATATATGACAAACCCACAGACAGTATCATACCTAAATGAGCAAAAGCTGTGAGCATTAGCCTTGAAAACTGGCACAAGACAAGGATGCCTTCTCTCATCACTCCTATTAAACATAGTATTGGAAATTCTAGCCAGGGCAATCATGCAAGAGAAAGAAATAAAGTGCATTCAAACAGAAAGAAAGGAAGTCAAACTGTATTTGTAGATGGCATGATCCTATATCTAGAAAGCCTCATCATCTCAGCCCAAAAGCTTCATAAGCTGATAAGCAAAGTCTCAGGATACAAAATCAACATGCAAAAATTGCTTGCATTCCTATACACCACCAACAGGCAAGCCAAGAGCCAAATTATAAATGAACTCCTGTTCACAACTGCTACAAAAAGAATAAAATACCTAGAACTACAGCTAACAAGAGAAGTGAAGGATCTCTTCAAGGTGAACTACAAGCCACTACTCAAAGAAATCAGAGATGACACAAACAAATGGAAAAACATTCCATGCTCATAATAGGAAGAATCAGTATTGAGAAAATGACCATGCCGCCCAAAGCAATTTATAGATTCAATGCTATTCATATTAAACTATATTGATATTCTTTACAGAATTAGAAAAAAAAAGTATTTTAAAATTCACATGGAACCAAAAAAGAGCTCGAATAGCCAACACAATCTTAAGCAAAAGGAACAAAGCTGGAAGCATCACACTACCTGACTTCAAACTATACTACAAGGCTACAGTAACCAAAATAGCATGGTACTGGTACAAGAACAGACACATAGACCAATGGAACAGAATAGAGAACCCAGAAATAAGGCCAAACTTCTACAACAATCTGATCTTTGGCAAACCTGACAAAAACAAGCCATGAGGAAAGGATTCTCTACTTAATAGTGCTGGGAGAACTGGCTATCTATTTGCAGAAAATTGAAACTAGACCCTCTCCTTATACCATATACAAAAGTCAATGTATTTCTTAAAATATAAAAGCTAAATTCACTTTTCATTTTAAGTTCTCTTTGCTAGACAGCAAAAAAATTGATGGAGATACAATGACATTAATTAAAGAATACTTTCCCTGATAAACATTACTGCATTTAAAGAAATGGAATTAGGACATGCATTATTTCTACAGTGACTTCAACAATCATATTTTCAGTCAAGGTTTTCTTAAGTTTTAAACCTGGTGCCTTAAACTCAAAATCTAAATGTTGCTTATGAGCAGCTTCCATACTCAGCAGCTGTTAATCTTTTCCTTCTACAAAAAACCTAGAGCATCAAGTAATATACTCCATAGTAATTTTCCAAGACCTGGCTAAGATGCAGACATACTCTTTTTTAAAATTAATTACAGACATAAAGGCAATGCCAGCTATTGAATGTGTATTTGACAACAGTCAGCCAAATTGAGGTAATGGCAAGTGTGATTTATTAATGAAAAAACTTATCAGGATATTACCATAACCTCACTTTGGAAATAATCAGAATTTATGACTATGAACTAACATAATTAAGAGGATGGAATAAAGAGTGCCTCTGCAAAGGACACAAAATCAAAAATTTTGTTCAATGGGCCATCTTACAATAGCAGCTGAATTAAAAGGCGATACGGTTTTATGGAACCATTAATAAAGTTAGGTCTTACCTAATATTTTATGTATTACATATATATATATACACGTACCACATACATACACACACACACACACACACACACACGACAAAAGCAACAGACTTGAAAGTAGCACTCTGCAAGCCCTCTCCAAACACTTCTATCATAATCTTTCTGTGATATTTACACTTTAGTTGCTTTGTATTCTGTTATTTAAATTGATTGAATTTAGAAAGCAGAAAAACATTAAACAAACTATATCAAAAATTACTATCTTAACAAAACATCTCTAAAGAAAACTGTTGTTACTGTGTTTTAATCACCCATTTTTACCTGTGGCTCTCAGAAGTCTCCAAGATATTTTCTTCTTGAGCATTTAGTAACATTTCAGATACCTGATACTGAGCCTCTAACAGGAGAAGAGTGTCCAGATCACAGCATATCACACTTAATAACCTATACAAAAAAGAAAAATAAACGTAGATTGTGTAAAGTATGTCCCAAAAGCATAATTACATCCTTGATGTCTCAAAGTAATACCTGTACATCAAAATATAAATCTAACAGAAAGTATCATTTAGTTATTTCAGATACATTTTTAATCAATTAGAATAGTAATCTCCTCTTCAAAAGTTGTTCTTACTGAGTATTTTTAAAAGATCATGGGTAATTTCCAATCTAGATTTTTTAAAATTATCTAAATCTACATAAATAGTAAATTTTCCTCTCAACTGCCACTTAATTTAAAAATTCATCAGAGAATTTTAGAAAATCCAGAAAAACTCCAAATTGCCACAATTTTTTATTCAGCAGTTAATTACCAAAGTTATGACAGAATCATCATTTTGCTGCCAATCTAGAAAATGTTCATTAGATAAAATGTCAGTGGCTAATTTTATAATTGTCAGATCAAGGTAAGAACACCTAAGCCCACTTATCTATCTTAATATTATTAAAAGATACAAGCAGAAATCATGTGTCTCCTATTATAATGCAAGAGGACACACACTGCACTGTCTATGAAGTACTCTTGCCCAGGAAACTGAACCTCAATCTAATCAATCCTATACATCTTATTATCAGTTTACAGGAAACACAGGCATTAGAGAAACATATTTAAAAACACTGCAAGGAGAAAACAGTCAACCAAATTCAGAGTTTTGAGAATCCTATATATTATTATATATATATTATTTGTTCAGAAAACAAAAAGTCTTAAAAAAAACAGAGGTGAGAAAGAAACTCTTACAAGTTAAAAAAAAAAAGAGGACCAAATGTCAAGATTTTATTTTGATCTTGATTCAAGCAAACTTTAAAAGCGCATTTTTAAATCACACAGGAAAATGTGGCAGTAATACAAGATGAGATCAGGAAAATATTGTTAATTTTGTTAGATGTAACAATGGCACAATGATGAAGGTTTTTTTGTTTTGTTTTTTAAAACATGTCCTTACTTATTAGAGATATGCACTGAATGTTTTAAATGTAAGACAGCGTATCAGCTATTTGCCTTAAAGTACTTAAGAAAAAAATGTATGTGGAGGGAGGGAGATGAAACAAGACTGGTGAAATACTGATAATTAATAAAGATGAGTGGTGGGCACATGAAAGATTATACTATTCACTACATTTTTTATATGTTTAAAAATTCTACGATTATAAAAAGTGTTCAAACAAACATAATATCATGAGAATGCTGGGGGGCTATGGTATAGTGGGTGGTTAGGTAAGGCCTCTCTGAAAGGTGGTATTTGAGGAAATAGGCAATCCAAGAAGAAACCAACCTTCCAGTAACACTGGTATATACACTTAGAAATTACCCAAAAGCATGGAGAAGGGAGAAAAACAGCATATCACAGAAATGTTTAACCACAAAATAAATTGAAGGGCAGCCAAAGGCAGTAAAAATAGGACAAATGGTGCTGGGGAAGGGAAAGAATGAGACAGGATATTGTGGCTGTCCATGATATATATATGTATTCTCTCTTGAATGCCACCACATAAGATGTGCCTTTCACCTTCCACCATGATTATGAGGCCTCCCCAGCCACGTGGAACTGTGAGTCCATTAAACCTCTTCTTCCTTTATAAACTGCCGAGTCTCAGGTATGTCTTATCAGCAGCATGAAAATAGACTAATACAGTAAATTTTGGGCTCCTCCTACCTTTAAGTCAACAGGCTAAGGAGTTACAATGTTGGCTGGGGTGACTGACCTGAACTATCAAGATGAAATCAGTGAACTACTCCACAATGGAGGTAAGGAAGAGTATGCGTGGAATACAGGAGATCCATTAGGGCGTCTGTTAGTATTACCACGCCCTGTGATTAAGGTCAATGGGAAACTACAACAGCCAAATCTAGGCAGGACTACAAATGGCTCAGACCCTTCAGGAATGAAGGTTTGGGTCACTCCACCAGGTAAAAAACCATGACCTGCTGAGGTGCTTGCTGAAGGCAAAGAGAATACAGAATGGGTAGTAGAAGAAGGTAGTCATCAATACCAGCTACGACCATGTGACCAGCTGCAGAAATGAGAACTGTAATTGTCATGAGTATTTCCTCCTTATTTTGTTAAGAACATGCTTGTGCATGTATACACTTGTACTAAGAAAATATCTTCATTTTATTTCCTTTCTCCTTTATCATGTGACGTAGAGTTATTGACTTCATATCAGCATTTAAGTGTTGTTAACTTTATGTAATAGCATTTGGGTTGGGGATTGGTGTGTTTCCTGTTGTACAAAGGATAGTTATGTTAGGTGTAATTATAATCTTTTTGTTGTCTTTATTTGAAGATTACATATGATTTCAGATGTTTATGAGCTCACATTGACAAAGGGTGGACTTGTGATAGTTAATATTGAGTGTCAACTTGATTGTATTGAAGGATGCAAAATATTGCTTCTGGGTGTGTCTGTGAGGGTGTTGCCAAATGAGATTAACATTTGAGTCAGTGGGCTAGGAAAGGCAGATCCACCCTCAATCTGGGTGAGCACAATCTAATCAGCTACCAGCGCAGCCAGAATAAAGGCAGGTAGAAGAGCGTGGAAAGACTAGACTGGTTTACTCTCCCAACCTACATCTGTCTCCCATGCTGGATACTTTTTGGCCTCCAACATCGAACTCCAAGTTCTTCAGCTTTGGGACTCAGACTGGCTTCCTTGCTCTTTGCAGGAGCAAGGCTTCCTTGCAGATGGCCTATTGTGGGATGTCACCTTGTGACTGTGTGAGTCAATACTCTTTAATGAACTCCCTTTTATATATACTTGTATCCTACTGGTTCTGTCCCTCTAGAGAACCCTAATATAAAAATAAAAGCAAAATAAATTTCTAAGAAGAAAAACAATATAAAATTCTCAAAAATGTGGAGTATAACCCAAGAGGCAATGCCTAATCCTCTGTTTTCAACAGTGGAAATGGAATACACAAGACCCCCCATATGACACCAAGAAGCAGAAGGAGCACAGTGGAACCAGAAGTCACAAAAAACTCTATTAATAATTAATTACTAGTTAGATTATAGAGACAATTACTAACAAACAGAAAACTGTCTACCTCCATATCAAGATATATGGGGGGTACCAGGGGAGGGGAGAGGATGGCCTGAAAAAGGAGCAAACACACACATACAAAATTTGGGCCTTTAGAAAAATTCCATCTAACCAGGAGCATGACCCTAGCTTCTCTAGCTTCTCTTAAGCATAAGCCTCCTACAAACAGCTGCTGTGAAAAAGCTCACATCTCTCCAAAAAGAAGTACCATACAAAGGTGCTATAAGAAAAAATAAAAAAAGAAAGATAAACAGGTAGAAGATACATACTAAAAAAAAAAAGTTGCCTTTAAATACTTAAACTGTGAACACACAATTTTCTATGAATTAAACAAGTTTGATAAAGCAGTGGTCTCCATTAAGCTCGTTGCACAAAATAAAAATCTATGAACACAGGAAAGAAACGGCAACCAGAAAAAGTAAAACATGAGCTGGCAGAGCTAAGGAATGAAATAGAAGAACAAAACTGTCATAGAAATGAAAGTATAATTGCAAACAGTAAAAAAGAAAACCGATACTGTTAAGAAGATAATAACAAATATAAGGAACAGAATGACAAAAATGTGAAAAATATAATGGAAATAAGGAGTTTAAATTATTGATTTCTTGAAGAGAGAACTGAAATAATCTAACATGATATATCTTTAAAGATATTAGTCAAGAAATTCTCCCCAGGAGAAAAAAAGTCATCAATCTAAGTACATAAACTGTACAGTATGTCCCAGAGTAAACTGAATCAAAAGAGTCAGCACAGAGACAGAATCTGGTAAAGTTAAGCTTAACAAGTAACAAAGAACCATTGGGGTATGCAGGCAAAACGACCAAGTTACTACAAGAGTGGGGTGAGGGACACGGAAGGAGGGGAAATCAAATTGTTCCAGACATAGCTGCAGCAACATTCAATACCAGAACAGTAGGACAAAACTGGAAGGAAGTCTAACATGATTAGATATTAGAACACTAGGACAAAACTGGAAGGAGGTCTAACATGATTAGATATTAAAACATATTACAAACCATAGGAATTTAAACAGCTTTAATGACAAAGCAAAAGAAAGTCAAGACATAGACTCTAATACATACAGGAATTTTAAATTATATTAAGAGTAAAGAGACCAGGCATAGTGAATCATGCCTGTAATCCCAGCATTTTGGGAGGCTGAAGCAGACAGATCACTTGAGTCCAGGAATTCGAGGCCAGCCTGGGCAACATGGCAAAACCTGTCTCTATTAAAAATACAAAAAATTAGCTGCTCATGGTGGCACACAACCATAGGTCCCAGCTATCAGAGAGGCTGAGGTGGGAGAATCACCTGAGCCCAGGGGGTCGAGGCTGCAGTGAGCTGTGATTACACCACTGTACTCTAGCCTGAGTGACAGACCCTGTCAAAAAAAAAAGAAAAAAAAAAAAAGCGATAAGATTTCCTGGTGAACAAATTATGATGTAGAGTAAAAGGAGAAAAAAATCAAGAATGACTCTTGGGTGTTTAGTTTGAACAATAGAGAGGATCATGTTATCATCAACCCATATATATAAGGCTGTAAGTTAAGAAGGTTTAGGGAGACCCTTTTCTTTCTTTAGGCTACTAAACCACTGAATAGATAATGAAAATGACTGTCAGTGGATCTTGAGTTAAGATTTGAAAAGAGAGGTCTACAGTATCTGGATGTACAATGAGGTGATCCAAAGCGAATTGGGGCAACTTTATGAGTAAATACATACCTGGACTGAATTCTGCTAATTAGGGAATGAGTAAATCTAAAATAACAAATGACGTAAGACTTAAAATCTTACAAGTACTAGAAATAATGTAAAGCTTAGCAAATTTAATCCAGCAGTAAATTAAAATAGTACCATACTGTGACCAAGCACAGTTCATTCCAGGGATAAAAAGAGAGTTTAATATTAAAGTATCTCCTGATGTAATTTATGACATCAATATGTAACAGAAGACAGCCATACAATCATCAGACCAGATGCTTAAAAGCTCTTTAAGATTCAACATCTACTCTCTATTCCTTGTCCTCCAAAAAATTCTGAGTAAATTAAACAAAGGTTACCTCTTTAATTTGATTTTTTAAAAGACAAATCTATCTCAATAGAAGATCTAAAAGCATAAACAGGAAAAGCATTCCCATTAAAGTCATCAGGAAGGCAAAACTGCCCATTATTTTTAACATTGTTCTAGAAATTCAAGTTAATGCAAAAAGACAAGAATAAAATAAAGAGGCATGCTACGTAAAAGGAGATAGAATGTTCATTATTAGAAGACAATAAAACTATTCGTGAATCCATCTCCTAATGACATAAATTTCAATTTACTTAGAAAAACATTGGTTGAATACCTACTAAGTGGCTACTACTGTTTTAAATGTTGAGAATTTGCCAATAAACACACACACACATACATACAAATATCCCAGTCCTTATGGAACTCTAAATAGTAGAGGAAGGGAACAATGAACAAAATTAAAAATTAAACAACAAAGTAATGGATACAACTAAAACAAGAAAGTGAAAAACGAGTTTTAACAAGGAGTGAAAAAAATATATCACTGTATGTAATTTTAAATAAGGTGGTCAGGAAAGAGCTCACTAAGAAGGTGATAACCTTCTTAGGAAACACGTAAAAGTAATAAGGAAGCAAGCCATATAGCTATTGGGGGAAAAGGTGTTCCAGGTACAGTAAATAGCTTCAGCCAAATACCTAAGGTGAGAGAATTTCTAACCTGTTTGAACAGGAAGGGGGCCAATATAGCTGAAGTGGAATAAGAGAGGAAGAAGTACACATTGAGCATCCCAAAATCCAAAATCCAAAATGCTTCAAAATCCCAAATGTTTTGAGCACCAACATGATGCCACAAGTGGACAATTCCACACCATGTTATGGATCACGGTCACAACACAATCAAAATGCACAACACACAGTTTATTTGGCATCCCTACTGCTCAATGTACATTACCTGTTTTTTTCTCCTCCGAGATGGAGTTTCACTCTTGTCACCCAGGCTGGAGTGCAGTGGCGTGATCTTGGCTCACTGCAACCTCCACCTCCCAGGTTTAAGCAATTCTCCTGCCTCAGCCTCTGGAGTAGCTGGGAATACAGGCATGTGCCACCACACCCAGCTAACTTCTGTATTTTTAGTAGAGACGGGGTTTCACCATCTTGGCCAGGCTGATCTCAAACTCCTGACCTCGTGATCCGCCCACCCGCCTCGGCCTCCCAAAGTGCTGGGATTACAGGTGTGAGCCACCACACCCGGCCCAAGGTACAGTAACCTTTTAATCAAAACACAGCATCATAGGTGGAGACTGAAAGCCTACAGTTTTATGTTCAACAGCTAAGAAAGGTGTTCTGGTGATGCTACTGTGCTGCCAGTTATCCTGAATATGTCATTTTTTTTTACTGTATAAATGGTATGTCACATTTTTTAGAGTTAAATATTATGTGTGAATAAGTGTAAGGAAATGATTGCTTATCAGTAGCTGATATAGTTTGGATACGTGTCCCTGCCCATATCTCATGTCAAATTGTGATCCACAATGTTAGAGGTGGGGCTTGGTGGGAGGTGACTGGGTCATACAGGTGAATTTCTCAATGGTTTAGCACCATCCCCTTGGTGCTGTTCTCATGATAGTGAGTGAGTTCTCGTGCTAGTGAATGAGTTCTCATGAGATCTGGTTGATTAAAAGTCTGTAGCACCTTCCCTCTTGCTCCTGCTCCTGCCGTGTAGGACGCTTGCTTCTCCTTTGCCTTCCACCATAATTGGACGCTTCCTGAGGTCTCCCCAGAAGCAGAAGCTGCTATGCTTCTTGTATAGTCTGCAGAACTATGAGCCAATTAAACCTCTTTTGTTTATAAATTACCCAATCTCAGGTATTACTTTATAGCAATGTAAGAATGGACTAATACAGTAGCATACAAATTTAGAGTCAGGAAAGATGGTGACAGCAGGCAACCACAGATTGCCCACGTTGGTGGCTGAGATACTGACACCTTTGCTTTCTAATGGTTCAATGTACATGAACTTCGTTTCATGTACAAAATTATTTTAAAATATTGTATAAAATTACATTCAAGCTTTGTGTATAAGGTTTATATGAAACATAAATGTATTTCATGTTTAGATTTGGGCCCTACCCCCAAGATATCAAACTATGTATATGCAAGTATTTCAAAATCTGCAATCTGAAATACTTCTGATCCCAAGCATTTCAGATAAGGGATACTCAACTTGTATTAGGAGATGAGGTCAAAATAATACTAGGTAGGTGTATTAGTCCCTTTTCACACTCCTGATAAAGACATACCCAAGACTGGGTAATTTATAAAGGAAAGAGGTTTAATGGACTCACAGTTCCACATGCCTGGGGAAGCCTCACAATCATGGCAGAAGGTGGAAGGCACATCTTACACGGCAGCAGGGAAGGGAAGAAGTGCCAGCAGGGGAAATGCCAGACGCTTTATAAAACCATCACATCTCATGAGAACTCACTATCTTGAGAACAGTATGGGGGAAACCGTGCCCATGATTCAATTATCTCTGCCTGGCCCTGCCCTTGACATGTGGGGATTATTACAATTCAACATGAGATTTGGGTGGGGACAGAGAGCCTAACCACATCAGTAGGGGTCCTGATCACATAGTCATCCATTGTGATGACTCTGGATTTTTTTATGGTGACATGAGAAATCACTGGGGATGTTTTCATACTGATGATATGAAAAACTTTGTGAGTACAGGACTGAGATTACCTGATTTGTGTTTTAATGGGATCACTCCAGCTGCTATGCACGTAATAGGCTAAAATTAGCCAGGAGCAGACAAAAAAGAAACCAGTTAAAAAGCTATAGCAATAATTTAGATAAGATAGTGGCTTAAAATATCCTAAGGGTATTCTTAGGATTTCTGGACTGAAAGAATGGCTCTGCATTGTCCAGATTCTTAGCGTAGCCCCCAAGATCCCCACATCCTGCTGCTCATGTTCTTGTGTGATCCCCTTTTCCTGAGTGTAGGAAGGTCCTATGATATGTCTCTAACCAGTGGAGTATGGTATAGGTGATACAAAGGATGTGATTACAAGATTACATTCCATAAGACTGTAGCGCTCTTCTTGTTGGGTGTCTCCTGTGCTAGGAGTTGAGGGCAACTTTCAATAGATAGCTGTAAGAAAGGACCTCCAGCCTAGCAAGAAAACAAAGCCTTCTTAGCTAGCAAGAAAACAAAGCCTTCAGTCCTAAATCTGTAAAGAACTAAACTCAGCCAACAACCTGTGTGAGTTACGAAGCAGATCTTTCTTGAGTTTCACATGAGACCACGGCCACAGCCAACATCTTGATTTCAGCCTTGTGAGACTGTGAACAGAGGAACCAGCTAAGGTGTGCCTAGACAAAAACTGAGATAGTAAATAGGTGTTGCTTTAAATAACAAAGTTTATAGAAATTTTTTAATAGAGCAATAAAACATAATATAAACTCCAACTTTAACACCTAAGCAATTAAAAGTATGATAATACTATTTGGTTGATAAGGAGAAAACAACTGGAAATGGCAGGGGGTATATATACAAACATACATACATATATATACACACACACTATATATATATATATATTTACTTTACATATAAATATATATATTCCTTTTATATATGGAGACAAAAACATATATATATATAGAGAGAGAGAGAGTGTGTGTGATATATACAGTGTGTGTGTGAGTGTGTGCATGTGTGTGAAAATCACATAGGTGGCCTGTAAAAAAAAAAAAAAAAGTACAAAAAATAAAACTCCAATAAATTTACTTATAACATACCAGCAATAACCAATGAAGCATGACCATGGAAGAAGAGACCCCATTAGCAATAGCAAAAAATACAACAGATGATAATAAAACAAATGATAATAATAGACAATATAATATTACAGATAATACACAATATAAAAAGGACAGGATCTATATGAAGAAAGCTGCAATGTACGACTAAAAAATGTGAAGGGTTCAATAAATAAAGACAAAGCACCTACTAGGATGAGAATGTTAAATATTTTAAAGATGTGCATTCTCGACTAACTTTATTTATAAATTTAAATAAACATTATGTAATAATTTAATCAAAACTGTACAAAATATTTGTGCAGAATGTAACAAAATACCTGCACTAATAATCTAAAAGAATCTAACAGACACTTATCACTACTTATCAAGTGCTTACCATGTTCTAAATTTGGGAGAGTTGTAGTGTATTTAGTTTCATGAAAACTTGGTAAGAAACATACAGCTTTTGCCCCCATATATAAAAGAAACAGAGGCACAGAGAGGTTAAGGACCTTCCCTAACATCAGTCTTGCAATGTGGTTCCAGTGTCCATGCTCTTAACTGCTCACTGATATTGTCACACACTATAATATACACTGGGGAACGTACTATCAAGCTAAAAAAATTAAATCCACGAAAGATATATGAGACTTCTACATAGAAAACTATAAAATTTTAATGAGAGTAATTAAAGAACACCTAATTAAACAGAGATATATGCCATGTTTACAGATTGGAAAACGGTATTATGCAGATGTCAATTCATCCACCATTGATCTCTAGACTCAATACAATGATAATTAAAATCTCAGCGAGTTGGTTTATGTGATAAGCTGATTCTGGAATTTATATGGAAAGAAAAGGACTAAAAATAGCTGAGAAATGTTTGAAAAGACCAAAGCAAGAAGAATTGCTCTATCAGTTATTTTAACGTATTACAAAGTTATAGTAATTAAAATGAAGTTCAAAAAGTAACAAAATTAAAATATACTGTTTAGTCAGACACACAGACCAACGGAACAGAATGAAGAACCCAGAAATAAATCTACACACTTACAGCCAACTCCTTTGTGACAAAGTTTCCAAGAACATACAGTGGGGAAGAAACACTCTCTAATAAATGGTGCTGGGAAAACTGAATATTCATATGTAGAAGAATGAAACTAGATCTTTCACCACATGCAAAAGTAAAGGATTAAAGACCTAAATGTAAGACCTGAAACTATGAAACTACTAGGAGAAAACACTGGGGAAACACTACAGGACATTGGTCCAGGGAAAGATTTTTTGGGTAAGCCCTCAAAAGCAAAGGGGACAATGCAAACATAAGACAAATGAGATTACATCAAGCTAAAAAGCTTCTGTACAGTAAAGAAAACAATGGACAAACTGAAGAGACAACCTGCTGAACGTGAGAAGATATTTGTAAACTATCCATAAAACAAAAATTTCATAAGCAGAATATATCAGGAATTCAAACAATTCAGTAACAAATAATGATAATAATAATAATAATCCAATTTAAAAATAGGCAAAAGATATAAACAGATATTTCTCAAAAGAAGATATACAAATGGCCAAGAGGTATATGAAAAAATGCTTAACATCACTAATCACCAGGGAAATGCACATCAAAACCCAAACAAGATAACATTTCACTTCAGTTAGAATGGCTATTATCAAAAAGACAAAAAATAACAAGTGCTGGTGAGGATGCAGAGAAAGGGGAATATTCATACACTATTGGTGGGAATGCAAAGTAGAACAGCCATTAGGGAAAAGAGTATGGAGGTTCCCCAAAAACTAAAAATATAACTACCATATTGATATGGTTTGAATCTGTGTCCCCACCCAAATCTCATGTTAAATTGTAATCCCCATTTTTGGAGGAGAGCTTGGTGGGAGGTGATTGGATCATGGGGGCAGATTCCTCCCCTTCCTCTTCCCATAATAGTGAGTTCTCATGAGATCTAGTTGTTTAAAAGTGTGTGGCACCTCCCACTTCTCTCTCTTCCTCCTGCTTCAGCCACGTAAGATGTGCCTGCTTCCCCTTTGCCTTCTGCCATGATTGCAGATTTCCTGAGGCCTCTTCAACCATCCTTCCTGTACAGTCTGCAGAACCGTAAGCCAATGAAACCTCTTTTCTTTATGAATTACCCAGTCTCAGGTATTTCTTTATAGCAGTGTGAGAACAGACTAATAAACATATTCAGCAATCCCACTGCTGGTATATATCCAAAGAAGAGGAAATCAGTATATCAAAGAATTATCTGCACTTCCATGTTTACTGCAGCACTATTCACAATGACCAAGATATGGAATCAGCCTAAGTGTCCATCAACAAATAAATAAAGAAAATGTAATACATTTACAAAATGGAATATTATTCAGCCATCAAAAAGAATGCAGTCCTCTCATTTGCAACAACATGGATGGAACTGGACATCATTATGTTAAGTGAAATAAACCAGGCACAAAAAGGCAAATATCACACGTTCTTACATGTGGGAGTTTAAAAAGTAGATTTCATGGAAGTAGGGAGTAAAATGGTTGTTCACAATTACTCTGATTTGATTACTAAACATTGTATACATGGATCAAAATATCACACATATCCCCAAAATGTGTACAACTATGACATACAAATGTAAAAACCCAAAAATATATACACTGTCTAGGAATATATGACTAGGTAGCAAAATACATATGAGTAAACCAAAGAAGTAAACATCATAAAAGTCAAAATAATTGTTACCATTAGAGGGAAGGGACAAAGTCATGACTAACAAATGCAAATAGTACTTGCAAATTCTCTGTTTACTTGATTGAGATTTCATGAGTATTTATTTTATAACAATTTGTTAAGTTGTATGTTTATATTTTATCAAATATTTATATTTGTACTATTTCATTAAAAACTAAAGTATTATGCTAGGGTAGGTAATGAGAAAAGTATATATTATATTGACAAGAAGTCAAAATGGGTATGCAACAAATGAACAAATTCAGAATACTAATAAAATTGCATACTTCCATGATTATGTATAAAGATTCCTGCAAGACTTGATATCAGCTAAATGCCATTTGGTACTCAATTATGTAATCATCTAATAAACAGACTTAATGGCTCATTAATTATACCAGCATATTTGTATAAGCTAGCAGTCAGACTAAACATAGAAGGAAACAGCACTTGAGTAACAGAATTTATCATTTTGCCTAACCATAATATTAAGGCTAGGTTTACAAAGTGAATAGAAGTAAACGGGTTATGCTATATCCATCAATCTAGCAAAATGACCAGAAAAATATGTCTGAAAACATTCCTATTATTAGAATTATAAGCAAGAATTTGTCAGGTTTTATTTTTGTTGGCCCCAATCCGAGTTTCCCAATTATGAAAAAAAATCAGGTATGTATTTCACATATAAAGCAGGCTGAAAAAAAAAGTCAACAATTATCCGTGTTAAATCCAAATTAACAGGTAAATGGATACAAGTTTTAATGGTATATTTTTAGATTTTTTAAATGAAAAATATAAAGTATTAAAAATCATTTAAAGTAAATTTATGTAAAGATATCAACAGTATATTAACAGGGAAATTTCAGAAAACAGAAAGAGACAGACAGTGTGTGTGTGTGTGTGTGTGTGTGTGTGTAAATACACCAGAGCATCTCTGTGTATGTGTCTCTTAGGACACAGTTAGAAAAATAGACTAATTCCGTCTATGCCACACAAAAACCCTCTTAGAGCAGGCATTATTAAGTTACTTTCATCAAGATTTAGAGACGTTTCTGTACACCAAAGGAAAGACAGAAAATTCTTAGCTGTTCCTTTATTCCTTATTTCATACAATGCTAAGTAGTGTGCAACTATTATTCCACTATTATAATTTTAAGGCTCTCAGAGGCTCCAAAAGTCTAGTACCCTTGAGGATATGGGATGTTCTTTGAAGATAATAAAGACATAACAGTTTGTTTGCTTGCGGCAAAGCTTTAGAGGCACAGCAGGTGGCTAGAGGTGGGAGGTATCTAGACTCTTTTAGTAAGTCTAGGAAAGCATTTGTACACTTGAGGTGATATTCAGTCAAGTGTCTTGCCTCCCTTGAGTCAGGTTTATCAACTTTCTCACTTCACCTCAGGTATTGAAGGCCAAGTCCTCATTTCTATTAGGCATCTTGTGCTACACATAAGTATGATCTTACACAAATAATTTTCAGAGAAACCTATCATCATTACATCTTCTCTTCCCTTTTTGTAGTAAGTGAATTAAACCTTCTGTGAAGAAATACAGAAATCCCTAAAATATATTACATAAATAGAATGGTCAAAATTTATGAACTGTATGTATACCCATTGGAAAGAAAAAACATAGTACAAGATGTCAATGGAGAGTTGCAGAATTTCTCCAACAGTCTTCTCACAGCAATAAAAAACTACCCATACGATTTTATGGCTACTATCAAAACCCTCTGAAATACTAAACACAGACAATACACACTGTGCTTCAGGGAACAAACTTCCCACATACATCAGAGAAGCTGGAAGTATTGCTCAATCTGCCCAATGTTCTTAGGTTTCCTTAAGCTTTACAATAGTGTATCTGCTCATTACATGTAACAAAAGACATCATCAAGATAAAAATTTCTTCACAAGAGTGAATCAACACAGTCTCTATGACTGAGAAGACACTGCTGACTTGGCCAAATGTGAATGTCAGAAACAGGGTACTTTCACCTGGCATGGACAACATATCTTTATCATTTTATCAAAATTTGGTCTAGGGTAGCCTTGATTGTCCTACCAAGCCAGAGGTCATGATGAAAAACTACTTCATTGATGATATAATATTAACTGGACTTAGGTGGGCAGGAAGTAGCTGGTACTCCATATGCTTTAGTAAAACAAGAATTCCAGAGGGTAAGTAATCCATAAAAATTGAGAGGCTTGCTGTCTCAGTAAAGTTTCTGAGTTCTAGTAGCTTAGAATCACCTGTAAAATGCATGACAAATTGCTACATCTCACATTAATTACTACCAAGAAAATGGCATAATGCATGATTTTAGCCTCTTCCAATTTTGGAAGCAACTTCTCTAATATTTGGGTGTACTGCTCAGAACTACTTATGACATCACCTATAATTCTGTCAACTTTATGACCTACAGCAAAAACAAATAAAAAAACAAAACAAAAACAAAAAACAAAACTCATGCAGCCTCCAAGTTCAGAGAGTTTATCACTTGGGCCTTTACTCCAGCAGGTTCAATGCTGGTCATGGTTTCAATGACAGATTGGATAGCACAGGAACTTCCGACAAGGTGCAATACGAGATCACACACAGATTTCTAGGATTTTGGAGTAAATCTATGTTCCCTTTGTTAAATAACTATTCTTATTTTGTGATCCTCAATTTGATAAACATAATTTTGAGCTCCCACCGTCGTGGCCACTTTGCACATAATCCCATTCCAGCAAGCACTAGGGCAGCTGAGGAAAGAGGCCGACCTATCCATGAAAGGATTATTTTGCCTCCTTTGCAAGAAGAGGAAGCCCTAAAGAACATTCACAAGTCAAAATTATTCCCTCAACCTGTATGTATTCTCAGAGGACCATCCATATACTTTTTTCCACCAATCTTCTCATACTATTCTGTAAGGTTTTTTATTCTGAGCCCCTGACCATCTAGCCCAACCATTAGCAATGGTCCATAAATCTATACAAATCAGTACCTGAAGTCTCATCTGTCTCCAAAGTAAATGAGTAGATATGCTACTTCAAAATTTTCCCTCTTTGAAAAGTAGTCCAATTCTAGCATGTACTAATATATGATACAACCCATAAATCAGATTTAGTAACCGTTTTTCTTCCCTGGTCACCTAGTTAGAGAAAATTTCCCATGAGCCAGAGGTGTACGTTGTGAATGTGAGTCATATGCTCATACAATTCACTTGTGTTATCAGGGCTAATTTAAGCTTATCTTACAAATGCCACTTTCACTTGATGGTGGAGTGCTATCGTGCACATATAAACTATATTTTAGAAAGTCATATAGTGCACAATGCCAGATTGGTTGCCAAATTTGTATAGGAAATATCTGTGAGTTGAACAATATGGATTCCCTCATCACAGATGATCTGACTACAGCTGTTACTGAACATCCAGACTGCCATAGGCAGAGACCAACCCTGGACTCAGAAGATAGTAAATAACCCTGGGGATACCAACAAGCTACCTAGTGGCAGGGTGATTACATTAAAAATGCCTTCTTACACCATACACAAAACTTCACATCCTTGGCTACTATGCTTTTCTATCAAACATTATCTTACTACGGACTTTCTAGGGGTGATGGCATCCATAAAACACTGTTTCTGACCAAGAAACTAGTTTAATAATAAAAAAAAGTAAGGCACTGAGCAAATATTCACTGGTCTTATGATGTACCTGAGCTCCCCGAAGCAGATGATCATAGATATTGGTGGAATGGCATGTCGAAAACTCAGTAGGATATCATGTAGGACACAACACCTTGGAAAACTGAGGTGCTGTCCCACGAAATGCTCTGAACTAGAAACCAATATATGATGTTATTTCTCTTATACCTATAATATATGAGTCTATGAACTAAAGAGTAGAAGGGAAAATGATTTTATTTGGTTTTCTAACCCTTTAACTCTGTGAAGGGTGGCGAGAAAGTTGATGGTTTTGAGATCTTATTCCAAACTAGAGTACTTCTACTAGAACTGAAAAGTTAAACTTTGCTCTAACCTTTGAAGCTTCTCATATTCCTGAATCAATAGCAGAATAAGTTAACTGCATTGGCTAGAGGAATTTATCATGATTATCAATGAAAGGAAGACTGCTCCTCTGCAATGGAGGCAGAGGTAAATAAAGCCTGGTGTCCCAGGGATCCTCTGTAGCACCTACTAGTACTGCCATATCTAGTGGTAAAAAATTGATGGAAGACTAATGCAAACCAATACAGACAAGACGACAAAGGGCTCAAGAATCTCAATAACAAAGCTTTAGATATAAAAAAAACTTAGATATAGATAATATATAGCATCCTAACCAGCTGGGGTTGTTTCAATTACAAGAGAGAACAGAATGGGTAGAAGGGGAAAAGTTATAAATACCCACTAAAGCCATGTGTCCACTTATAGAGACAAAGACTGTACTGACTAACCATATTTTAAACTTTGCTCTGTTAAGTAAGCATTTATATATTAAAAAGGAAATTTATAATTTCCTTTTTCTGCATCTCTCCCCTGCTTTATGTAGGGTGTTGATTTTGTAATTTAGTTTATAGGTTAAAGAATATGAAGATATGACTAGAACTACAGTAACAAAGAAGAAAAATCACCAAATAAATACCGATGGGACTCTAGACTTCCATGTTAGGGAAGAGGGTAAGGCCATTTTTGTTGTGGAAGGAAAATTATACTGTATTAGCTGAAAGAATGTTACTGCTATTACTGTTGATTAAAACTTTAATGCTCTGAGGTTTAAATGACTCAAAATATTCAAAGAGCTTAGAATGGTCCTGCCAACAGTAAGCACTGTTGTAACTATTAGATATTAGTACTGAATTATTATATTTGATAATAACAATCTTGGGATAAATTACCTCTAGATATAAAGAAAAACTAAGCAAATGAGAAATAGGAATAAATGATTCCTTACTAATTCTAGAAAAAACAAATTGGGGAAGGAAATAAAATATAATCACAATATATCTTTGAATTGGCAGTGAGTAACATTTAACCATTTTCAGCACAGTATCCCTTCTCTCAGGGGCACTTGGTATCTCTGATTCATTATTTTTCAGAAGGCAAAACCCTCCAATGTTCTGCTGAAGCAGGAGAAAAACAGTCACTCTGCTAAATGGCGTAGGAATGCGGGAAATCTGAAAGCATAACTGAGTCTTATAATTGGAACTAGTCTTATTATTGAAAGGGTTAGATTTTCACCTAATCCTCTACTTTCATCTGCATTCTCAGTAGTGCCCTTAATTCTAGTACTTCTGGAATGTTGTAACATGCAAATAAGTAGCTTCGGAGTTTTCCCTACTGCCAGCTTGGGTTTTAGCTTTCCTGGCCTAATAAATCAGTTACAACTTGTCCATTGGTTTTTCAGCTCCTGAAATTATATTGTGGAAGCCTCCATCCCATTCCCACCTTGAAAAACTTCCTCCCACACATCTTTCCCTACTGAGAAGGTGGCTCCATGAAAACAAGGGAGTAAACCAAGATAGGTAATTGGATCCCAGGTAACAGGGGATCTAACCCACAAGAGAGAAAAGAAATTCCCAGGATGATGATGAAGGGAAATCCCATGAAGGCTGATGCTCAGGGCCAAAAAAAAAAAAAAAAAAAAAAAGAATCCTCCAGTACAAAGTGGAACAAAAGAATGTGATAAAAGAAAAAAAAAATAGATTATCTGATGCCCTTTAGCTGGTTGAGAGTTTATGTTTTCACAAATATGAATAGGATATTGTCTCTGCCCTTAAGAATGTGAAAGCCTTGTAGTTATAAAACATAATTGTAAAGAATGATTGTGGGGCACCTTGACATATATTTTGTGAAGCAGTACAATATATGGGTTAGGTATTACATTCTTTGGAACCGGTCTACCTGGATTCAAATACCAACTATACCAACTACCAGTTTTGTCACATTAATTGAATGGCTTAACTTCTCTGTGTCCCAGTTGAATCATTTGTCTCAAAAAACAAAACAAAACAAAGGAGATATTAAGAGTACCTACTTCATAAGTTTGTTCTGAAATTGAGTGACTTAAATATAAAACCAATACAAATACCTGAGACATAATGAGCACTATATTAGTATTATGCAGTAGCAGAGGTTAGCAGTATATTTTTAGGATAGTCTAGGGATATATTACTAATACGTACATTGAAAATAAAGTAAATGTAAAATATTATGTAATTATTAACTCCAAGGAAAGTAAAGTTTTAGGAAAAAAGATACATAGTCATAACATACTACTTAAACTACCAATAAATAATATTTATACAGACATTATAATGGAAGCTTTTAATAGAAATTTAATCAAAAATATGACAAAACTATAGAACAGAGAGAGAAGGAGAGTCAATGAAATCTAAGTCCTAAGCTTCTAAATCCCTAAAGATAAGAGATGAAAGCTGAAAGTTAAAAAAATCAAGATAGTGTAAGCGTGTTATTTTTAAAACCTGGAGATGAAACGTCCCCCCAACAAAAACAAAACAAAATAAGGAATTAAAAGTGGCAGCCTCTGAGGAGTGGAACTTGGGAGTACAGTAGAATGAGTAGGGGATTACTCTTCATTCTTAAAAGCCTTCCCATACCTTTTGACTTTTTAAACTATGTACAATTATTACTTCAATAAAAATAAAAAGTAGTGGTTAGTAGATATCACACAGACCATGAACTATTATCTTCTCTAGCTGCTCTGCCAAAAAGATAAACATGGGCTCTGGGCTGGAAGTGGAAAGGAACTGAAGCCACACAGAATCTGGACCTTTATTTGGCCTTTGCTCCAATAGATAAAACAAAAACAAACATATTTGTTTTCTAAGCTCTAAATCGTCTTTTGTTTTTAATTATTTTCACCTTATTAAATTTTATCTCTAATGTAACAAAACCAAATTAATATGATTTAATTGTCATAAAGAAAAATATTTGAGGTAAATAAGTTATTTTTTTTTAAGAAACAAATGCCAATTTGACATCCTAAAGAAGTTTATCTTGTTTACATTAAAAGCCTGAAATAAAATTCCTTCTGGGTAAAAGATTTCAGTTTAAGCATAGGAAACTGGCATTTTTGACACCCCAAAATGGAAGACTCAGGAACAAATCACAGCATACACAATCAGAACTTCAGGGCAAAGAATTATAACCAGGGTCAGTCCAGAGCCCTGAGACTCACAGGATTTCCATGCTGAACATTAAGACTGACACAGTGAGTCTAACTGAGCATTTCCAACAGATAACATATTGTTACATAATATTACTATTGTATTTAATATAATTTTATATTTAAATATTAAATATTATAGTTAATATTAATGTTCATTATATTGACCCTATAAATGTTTATATGTTATGTCTATATATTATAAAATGCAAATATACTAACTAAAGACTTCTTATGCACTAGAAAAAAAAATGCTTGTAACATGTTTGATTCTAGAGCCCCAAGTAGTTTACAGACATCTAATTTATCATCATAACACTATACACAGCTGCATAGCATGTCAGCATTACCCAGGAGACATCAATATATATTTGAATATGCACCAAAAAGCACAACTAGCATAACCTAGTTATAATCAAAAGAGCAGTCTAAGGACAAGATATACATACACCAGCTCACACTAACCATACTGTGAGCCCTCCCTGGGGTTTTCCCTTCAGTCCTGAAGAGACTGCTAGGCCCAGAACATATGCCCTAAGTAAGCCAGGACACTAAGAATTTTGCACTTGATCCTCATGTCCAATTATGGAATTATGGATGAGATACATTGTTTTGCTTCAGATACTAAGGGGCATTCCCAACTAAATGCTCATTTTAGTATGAAAACGGGCATTTAGCATCACTGCAAAGAGGTAGATTTTACAATACCATACACTATATAATTTCTTTCTTTCTCCTAGCCCAATACACACACACACACACACACACACACACACACACACACACACGACCCTCTCCGTCCCCCACCACCCTCCTTCCCTCTCCTTCCCAACTTCCCCGCAAGCATCCTGCTCTTTTTCTCACCTGACCTCCCTCCTTGCCTCCCCACCAGTTCCAACCTCCCTCCTTCCCCCTCCACCTCATCGTTTCCTCATTCCCCCTCCACCTCATCCTTTCTTCCTAGTCTCCCATGCTCCCTCCTCCTCCTCTCCCTGCCCCCCACCGTTCTTCCCTCTGTCTTCCTTCCCAACTCTCCTCTGCACACACACCCCTTCCCCCCACACACATCCACTCTCTCTACCCCCCTACACACCCACTCTCTCTACCTCCACCCCACATCTACCTACTCTCCCTTCCCTCCTCACTATCGTCCTCCAGGCTCTAATTTTATTTCTGGAAATGAAAATCAGTGTCTCCTTTATGTTAAATGTCTATTTGAACTATCTGGAGGAATAAAATAAACTGTAAGATGAGGGACTAGCCTTTTCATCTGTTTTGGGACATATTTTGGATATGGTGAATCCTCTAGGAGTTTACTTAAAACCCAAACCAAATCTCGCCAGAAACATGATAACTCTCTGTTCTTAATTACTATAAACTTTCTGTGTTGCTGTTAAAATATTATCACATCATTAATGTGTGGAGGCGGGCATTTGTCTGGGGTAATGAATGATTCTATGAAGTTTAGTCTTAGCTTTCTATCATTTCCACTTGAAAGAATTCCAAACATGTTCTTGGTTTATCTCACAACTACAGTCATAAGCCCCTTCTATTTATCCTGCCACTTTCTCCTAGTACTAATTTAATATATACAGGGAAGAAAAACATTTCTTTTCTATTAACAGTCTAAATAATTCCATGTATACATCACCATAAATTATACTTTCACAAACTCTAAGCAAATACAATGTGTGTATGCATATATATATATATGCATATATATGTATATGTGTTTGGTTAAGATACATATGCATGTGTGGATATGTAATATACATTTACATGTACATATATACATATATTTGGATATATACACATATCTACATATATGGAAATTTTTGTTATATACATGCATGCACACCCATGTGCACACATATGTATTTTACTTAACCAAACACATTTCATTCCCCCAACATAAAAGTTTTCCTTCTGATTGGCACACACAAAAGTAGCAGAAATGTAAATCCCAATCCTTTTCTGTCGGCTATCCAAACCAAGAGAAGAATATAAATTACATACAGTAACCACACTCTCAAATATGAAGCTTTCAATTTTTATTTTTTTATTTTTTACTTTTTACTATACTTTAAGTTTCAGGAAGCTTTCAATATTCAATACACATACAACCACATCTGGAGAAGAGAAATAGGGAGCAGGGTCAGCTTGCCAATAAAATTGTGTAAGAGCTGCAAAGAATGAGCGGAGACTATAGGAGGCCTGCTCACTTACTCTATGTACCAAATTCAGATCTGTGTTTTAGAAAACGTTCTGGATTGCCTGCAGTTGGATATTACTTGGAGCTTTTGTAAACACACAGAGTATGGTTTTTGGGCATGTGGTGATTAATACTTAGTGTCAACTTGATTGGATTGAAGGATGCAAAGTACTGATCCTGGTGTGTCTGTGAGGGTGTTGCCGATGGAGATGAACATTTGAGTCAGTGGGCTGGGAAAGGCAGACCCACCCTTAATCTGGTGGGCACCATCTAATCAGCTGCCAGCAAACATAAAGCAGGCAGAAAAATGTGAAAAGTCGAGACTGGCCTAGGCTCCCAGCCTACATCTTTCTCCTGTGCTGGATGCTTCCTGCCCTCAAACATTGGACTCCAAGTTCTTCAGTTTTGAGACTTGGACTGGCTCTCCTCGCTCTTCAAGCTTGCAGACAGCCTATTGTGGGACTTGTGATCATGTAAGTTAATACTCAATAAACTACCCTGTATATATATATATATATCTATCCTATTAGTTCTATCCCTCTGGGGAACCCTGACTAATACATATTTTGGTACCAGGAATGGTTCTAGAGGAATAGAATATTAAGGATGTTCTTTCATTGGTTTTGGGGTTTCTGGAGTTGGCTGCTTAATATGTTTAGATCCAAAAATGCTAAGGACTCTACTTGTAATAGTATGGAGAACACTGATATTCCTTGGCATGAACTGTTTAGAGAGTTACATAAAATAAATAGATTTGACACTCCTGATTGACCTCTCATGAGAGGAAAGGAGTTTAGTGACTCTACATAATACCTTTGACCATATGTGGAGAACCAAGGAACATAATGAAGTTGGTTGGTTGCTCCTAAGTTCAGTGGACAAAGTAATGAAAGAAAATGATGAACTCAGGGATTCTGTCTCCTGGCTTCAGAAGCTGAGGCTCAAATCTGCTAAGATTGCCCATAGTGAGTAGCTTATTTCCTGTAGAGAAAGAGCTGAAATTGTAGAAAAACACATGCAAGCTCTTATGCAAGTGGCTGACCTACAACAAAAGGTGCATGCACAGCCTCACCAGATGTATACTGTTAAAGGGAGGGCACTGATTGGAAAAGAATGGGACCCTGCAATTTGGAATGGAGATGTGTGGTAGGACCATGATGAAGCTGAGGACACTGAGTTTGTAAACTCAGATGAAACTTTTTTGCCAAAAGAAACAGCTTCCCCATCCCCAGTAGTGGGAACATCTCTTCCTCGACCCATGCTGCCATCAGTCTTTCCACCTTTGTCTGAGGAGACAAACCTTGTGCTGCCTGAGACAACAGTGATGGCCTCCCCTGAAGCAGTTGTCCAGAAAATAATGTTGATTCTCCTCAGGAGCCACCTCTAACACCCCTGTTTACTTCTAGACATATAACTAAAATCCTGGCAGGCCTCTAGAGGTGAGATTGAGATTGTGACCAAGAGGCATGAGCTACACTAGAAAAGAACTGCTTGAGTTCTCTAATCTATATACACAGAAATCTGAAGAACAGGCATGGGAATGGATATTAAGGGTATGGGAAAATGGTGGGAGGAACATAGAATTGGATCAGGCTGAATTTATTGATTTAGGTCTACTAAGTAGGGACTCTGCATTTAATGTTGCAGCTCAGGGAGTTAAAAAAGGTCTAACAGTCTATTTGCTTGATTAGCTGAAATATGGATTAAATGATGGCCCACTGTGAGAAAGCTGGATATGACTGATCTCCTTTGGTTTAACGTAGAGGAGGTGATCCAACGTCTTAGGGAGACTGAGATGGTGGAGCGGATTAGTAACTAGACCTACTCATCCCAGTCGAGAGGGTCCAGAAGATATACCCTTGACCACTGCCTTGTGAAATAGATTTGTGAGAGCTGCACCTGAATCTTTGAAGAGCCCTGTAATTGCTCTTCTCTGTATGTCAGATCTAACAGTGGGAACTGAAGTCATTCAACTACAAAATTTAAATACAGTAAGAATAATTGGATCCCGATGTGGCAAGGGCCAAGTGGTGGCACTCAACCATCAAAGGCAAGGTGGACCTAGCTACTGTAATGGACAACAGAGACAAAGCAGTAAACAGAATAGTCTGACTCATGTAGAGCTCCGACATTAACTAATTAATCACGGTGTTTTTAGAAGTGAAATTGACAGGAAGCCTAATACATTCTTGCTTAATTTATATTAGCAGAAAACTTTTAGGTCAAATGGACAAAAGATTAATTTGAATTATAAAAAGAGAATCATGGCGCCTCAATCAATTTCCAGACTGGAGCCAGTTTACAGACCCAGAACTCCTTGAGCGAAGGAGAGACTGGGTCCCCCTGAGGAAGCACCCCACTTCAGTACCAACAATCTATGCTGTGAATATTTCTCCCATCCTTCCCTAAAGAGACCTTTGACTTTGTACCAGGATAACTGTGCATTGGGAAAAGGAAAATGATCAGACATTTTGGGGACTACTGGACACTGGCTCTGAGCTGACATTGTTTCCAGGGAAAAAAACATCACTGTGGTACTCCAGTTAAAGTAGTGGCTTATGGAGGTCAGGTAATTAACGGAGTTTTAGCTCACGTTGACTTACAGTGTGTCCAGTTGGTCCCCAGAATCATCTGTGGTCATTTCCTCAGTGCCAGAATATATAATTGGCATAGACATACTTAGAAGCTGGCAGAACCCCCACATTGACTGACTTGTAGGATGAGGGCTACTATGGTAGGAAAGGCCAAATGGAAGCCATTAGAGCTGCCTCTACCTAGAAAAATACTAAATCAAAAACAATATCACATCCCTACAGGGACTGCGGAGATTAGTGCCACCATGAAGGACTTGAAGGATGCATAGGTGGTGATTCCCACCACATCCCCATTCAACTCTCCCATTTGGCCTGTGCAGAAGACAGACAGATCTTGGAGAATGACACTTGATTATTGTAAGCTTAACCAAGTGGTGACTCCAACTGCAGCTGCTATACTAGATGTGGTTTCATTACTTGAGCAAATTAACACATCTCCTTGTAACTGGTATGCAGCCATTGACTTGGCAAATGCCTTTTTCTCCATTCCTGTCCATTAAGGCCCACCAGAAGCAATTTTTCTTCAGCTGGCAAGGCCAGCAATATACCTTTACTGTCCTACCTCAGAGGTATATCTCTCCAGCTCTGTATCATAATCTCATCCAGAGAGAACTTGATTGCTTTTTGTTTCCGCAAGATATCACACTGGTCCATTACACTGATGATATTATGCTTACTGGATCCAGTGAGCAAGAAGTAGCAAACACACTGGACTTATTGCTGAGACATATGCCTGCAAGAGGATGGGAAATAAATCCGACTTAAATTCAGGGACCTTCCACCTCAGTAAAATGTCTAGGGGTCCAGTGGTGTGGGGCCTGTTGAGATATTACTTCTAAAGTGAAGAATAAGTTGCTGCATTTGGCCCCTACTACAAACAAGAAAGAGGCACAATGCCTAGAGGGCCTATTTGGATTTTGGAGGCAACACATTCCTCACTTAGGTGTGTTACTCCAGCCCATTTATTAAGTGACCTGAAAGGCTGCCAGTTTTGAGTGGGGTCTAGAACAGGAGAAGGCTCTGCAACAGGTCCAGGCTGCTGTGCAAGCTCCTCTGTCACTTGGGCCATATGATCCAGCAGATCCAAGGAGGCTTAAGATATCTGTTACAGATAGGGATGCTGTTTGGAGCCTTTGGCTGGCCCCCATAAGTGAATCACAGCAGAGGCCTCTAGGATTTTGGAAAGGCCCTACCATCTTCTGTAGATAACTACTCTACCTTTGAGAGACAGCCATTGGCATGTTACTGGGCTTTGGTGGAAACTGAATGTTTGACTATGGGTCAAGTCACCATGTGACCTGAACTGCCTATCATGAACTGTGTGCTTTTTGACCCGTTAGCCATAAAGCGGGTCGTGCACAGCAGCATTCCATCATCAAATGGAAGTTGTATATATGTGTGATCAGGTTCGAGCAGGTCCTGAAGGCACAAGAAAGTTACATGAGGAAGTGACTCAAATGCCCTTAGTCTCCACTCCTGCCACCCTGCCTTCTCTCCCCCAGCTTGCACCGATGGCCTCATGGTGAGTTCCCTATGATCAGTTGACAGAGGAAGAGAAGACTAGGGCCTGTTTCACAGATGGTTCTGCACGATAGGCTGGCACCACCTGAAAGTAGACAGCTGCAGCACTATAGCCCCTTTCTAGCACATCCCTGAAGGACAGTGGTGAAGGGAAATCTTCCCAGTAGGCAGAACTTCAAGCAGTGCACCAGGTTGTGCACTTTGCATGGAAGGAGAAATGGCCAGATGTGTGATTGTATACTGATTCGTGGGCTGTAGCCAATGGTTTGGCTGGATGGTCAGGGACTTGGAAGACACATGATTGGAAAACTGGTGAGAAATAAATTTGAGGAAGAGGTATGTGGATGGACCTCTTTGAGTGGTCAAAAACCTTGAGATATTTGTATCCCATATGAGTGTCACCAACGGGTGACCTCAGCAGAGGAGGATTTTAATAATCAAGTGGATAGGATGACCCGTTCTGTGGACATCATTCAGCTTCTTTCCCCAGCCACCCCTGTCATCACCCAACGGGGCCATGAACAAAGTGGTCATGGTGACAGGGATGCCATGGTAGCAGGGATGGAGGTTACTCATGGGATTACCAACATGGACTTCCACTCACCAAGGCTGACCTGGCTACGGCCACTGCTGAGTGCCCAATTTGCCAGCAGCAGAGATCAACAACGAGCCCTTGATATGGCACTGTTCCTTGGAGTGATCAGCCAGCTACCTGGTGGCAGGCTGATTACACTGGACCTCTTCCATTATGGAAAGGGCAGAGGTTTGTCCCCACTGGAATAGACACTTACTCCAGATATGGGTTTGCCTATCCTGCACACAATGTTTCTGCTAAGACTACTATCCATGGACTCACGCAATGCCTTATCCACTATCGTGGTATTACACACAGCATTGCCTCTGACCAAGGCACTCACTTTATGGCTAAAGAAGCAAGGCAGTGGCTTATGCTCACAAAATTCACTGGTCTTACAATGTTCTCCATCATCTTGAAGCAGATGGATTGACAGAAGGGTGGAATGGCCTTTTGAAGTCACAATTACAATGGCAACTAGGTAACAATACTTTGCAGGGCTGCGGCAAATTCTACAGAAGGCCATGTATGCTCTGAATCAGCATTCAATATATGATACTGTTTCTGCCATAGCCAGGATTCATGATTCCAGGAGTTAAGGAGTGGAAGTGGAGGTAGCACCACTCACCATCACCCCTAGTGATCCATTAGCAAAATATTTACCACCTGTTCCCACAAGATTACATTCTCTTGGCCTAGAGGTCTTAGTTCCAGAGGGAGGAACATTGCCACCAGGAGACAAAACAACAATTCCATTAAACTGGAAGTTAAGGCTGCCACCTGGACACTTTGGGTTTCTCCTACATTTAAGTCAACAGACTATGAAGGGAGTTACAGTGTTTGCTGGGGTGACTGACCCAGACTATTAAGATGAAATCAGTCTACTACTCCATAACGGAGGTAAGGAAGAGTATGTATGGAATACAGGAGATCCATCACAGCATCTCTTAGTATTACCATGCCCTGTGATTAAGGTCAATGGGAAACTACAACAGCCCAATCCAGGCAGGACTACAAATGGTCCAGACCCCTCAGGAATGAAGGTTTGGGTCACTTCACCAAGTAAAAAACCATGACCTCCTGAGGTACGGAAGGCAAAGGGAATACAGAATAGGTAGTAGGAGAAGGTAGTCATCAATACCAGTTACGACCACGTGACCAGCTGCAGAAAAGAGGACTGTAACTGTCATGAGTATTTCCTCCTTCTTTTGTTAAAAACATGTTTGTGATTGTATACACTTGTACTAAGAAATTATCTTCATTTTATTTCCTTTTCCTTTATCATGTGACATAAGATTTATTGACTTCATATCAGCATTTAAGTATTGTTAACTTTATGTAATAGTATTTGGGTTCAGGATTGAGGCGTTTCCGACTGTAAGAAGGATAGCTGTATTATTATGTTAGGCATAATTATGACCTTATTATTGTCTTTATCTGAAGATTATGTATAATCTCAGGAGATGTGTATGGGTTCAAGCTGACAACGGGTGGACTTGTGATAATTAATACTGCATGTCAACTTGATTGGACTGTAGGATATAAAGTACTGATCCTGGGTATGCCTGTGAGGGTGTTGCCAATGAAGATTAACATTTGAGTCAGTAAGCTGAGGAAGGCAGACCCACCCTTAATCTGGTGGGCACCGTCTAATCAGCTGCTAGCCAATATAAAGCAGGCAGAAAAACATGAAAAGGCAAGGCTGGCCTAGCCTCCCAGCCTACATCTTTCTCCTGTGCTGGATGCTTCCTGCCCTCGAACATTGGACTCTAGGTTCTTCAGTTTTGAGAGTTGGATTGGCTCTCCTTGCTCCTCAAGTTTGCACACAGCCTATTGTGAGACCTTGTGATCATGTAAGTTAATACTTAATAAACTCCCCTTTGTATATATATAGTATATATATATATATATCCCTTTGTGTATTATATATATATGTGTGTGTGTATATATCTATAAAATATATTATATATTATATAAAATATAATATATTATATATAAATATTATATATTGTATATAAAATATAATATATATTATATATATATACACACACACATATATGTATCCTATAAGTTCTGTCCCTCTAAGGAACTCTAATACAAGGTATATTGAGTTTGTGGAGCTTGTATGATACACAGATCCAAATGCCACATAAAACTTGCAAATATGCTCAGGACAGGTTTAGGGCTGGACATACAGATATAGGGGTAGTCAGTAAAGTGATCGGCCTGGCATGGTGGCTCATGCCAGTAATCCCAGCACTTTGGGAGGCTGAGGTGGGCAGATCACGAGCTCAGGAGATCAAGACAATCCTGGCTAACACGGTGAAACCCTGTCTCTACCAAAATTACAAAAAATTACCCAGGCATGGTGGCCGGCGCCTGTAGTCCCAGCTACTCAGGAGGCTGAGGCAGGAGAATGGCATGAACCTGGGAGGTGGAGCTTGCGGTGAGCTCAGATTGTGCCACTGCACTCCAGCCTGGGCGACAGAGCGAGACTCTTGTCTCAAAAAAAAAAAAAGAAGTGTTCATTGAAGCCACTGTAGATAGAATGGAGGGTGAACTAAAGACATAACTCTAGAAGACAATTCTAGCTGAAAGTTAAATAAAGGAGGAAAATAAAGAATTAGCAAAAATGAATGACACAAAAGGAATCCAAAAATAAAAGAGAATAAAGTCACTGATGCTGCCAAAAAGACTGTATCTAAGAAAGTATGGCACTTAGCAAAGACTGAATAAATATTTTCTGAATGAATGAACAAAAATGAAAGGAATAGATTTCGTTAAGTAGGCAGAATATAAAATGCTAGAAAGGTCAAGAAAATTAAATCATAATAAGGGTGTAGATAAAAATACATAAGGTTGGAAAATGTGCCTATCCTTTGATAGCAAGTGTATTTCTATGGATTTGTTGTGGAGCAACAATTACAAACATCAAGATATTTATCCATAGACATTTAAAAATAAAAAAAAACCTATGTGTGTAAAAACAGAAAATTGGTATTCAATCATGTACTGGAACATTACTTAATCCTTTAAAATTATGATACAGATTAATATTTATAGGTGTGAATGGATAATTTTAAATACTTAAGTAAAAAAGGAAGTCTCAAAACAATAACACTCCTATTTTTCAAAAAAAAATCTGTAGCTAAAGGTCAAAATATGAGCATAATAGGGTTAACAGTGGTTACCATGAAGAGGTAGGGTAATGAGTGTTGCTTTCTCCTTTTGTTTTCAGCATTCTTGAATTTTTCTATGTAAACAAGAATTGTTTAAATTAGAATTTTCAATTAGTTACTGTCTTCAATCAGTAATCGATCATTTTATTATTTTATTATTAACTTGAAAAAATAAATTCTAGATGTGTGTGTGTATGTATATATGTATATATGTATATAAAATCCAAAATGTGGATGGTTTTGTCATCATGTTATATTCTAATTTCTGATATTAAAAAAAGATTACAAGAGGTAATTGTGAGATTATTTCTTGTTACTAAGGTTAATCACATTTAAGTCTAGTTAGCAACTGGGTCACTGGAAATAAATAACTTGGTGATTTGCTGTGATGAAATACTAACAATTGGCTATGTTTGTTACTTGTTAAAATAACCAAACTGCTTTTAATTACACTAATTTTTAAAATAAATATGAATTTTTAACTTTTCATATTAAAGTCATCTCAGAGGTCAGACTTTTTTAACAAAGAAGCTAATGATGCATAAAACTGTTCATTGTACTATATATAAAACTTAGTGTTGGTGGGTAAATATAAAACAACAACAGCAAATGATTAATTTTAAAGGCTGTTCTGTAAGTAGAGACTCCCGAGTTTTGTTTTTAAGAAAATTAACAATAAATGGGCCACATTATAGTTTCAAATGAGCAAAGAAGAAATAGGTTTTAGAAGAACAATATTAACATTTTTAAACCATGTTAAATTTTAATATATATTTAACTAAGAGTTACTATATAAGATTTAAATTGTTAAAACCAAGTACATCTTTAGCATTGAGGACCATTCAAAGTAAAAAAAAAAAAAAAAAGGTGCAATTCTACAGCCTATAATAAAACTTAATGTGGTCAGTTTGATATAAAGAAAACTATTAATATTAAATGATGATATAATGTTTCCCCACGATATTTACAGCTTTTGTTTTGAAATACAATATCCAAGAAGGAATATAACATTTCTCTAAACCTACTAAAAATGGTTAAGAAAAATTTAAGCTGCTAAGCCTTGGGCAGTATCAAAAGTTTCTAGGCAACTGTTTTAATCAGTCAGCAGATTTAACAAATAAATGCTAACCAAATAACTCAAAACAATCTGGCAATGTGGTAGACACAAAAGTAGAAGAAAATGATACTCCCTTAGGAAACTGAAGTTTTATTCAGAAAGAAGAAATAAACTAAATATTAAATTTGTGGGAAGGACCATAAAGGCAAGAGACATGCAAAGAGAAGACAAGATCAGAATGGGCTATAAGTAATTCATAGAGCAAGCTTTGTGTTGAAGAATGGGTTGAATTTGTCTAAGTAGACAAAAGCAAAGACAGTAGTCAAGACATTAAAAACAAGTACAGAAGCAAGAATAAATGCTGTTTTGTCCTTTAGGGAGATAAGCAGTCTAACCTCCTCGGAGCATTAGTTCAGGCTAAGGAAGGGTAGGAACTATTGTACATAGGAAAGGTAGAGATATATTAGGGTAAGCCACACAATGGTGTCCAGAATTGCCAGTAACTTAAAATGATAAAAGATGGGTGAGGGCTTTATAAGAATGTGTTTCTTTTCTGCCTTAATTACCTCACAGTCTTTGATTAACTTATTATCTTACTCCTCACTAGATAACAAGGTTAAAGAGAATGAGCACCACATCTGATTCACTCATCATTGCATCCCCCATACTAGCACAGTCCGTAGCTCAGAATACATGTTCAATAAATACTGGTTGAGTAAATATAGAAGAGTAAATTTTAAAATTGTAAATCTTACTGTATAGTCATACATAAAAGGCACTTCATATATTAGGTCACTACACTGAAAAATGCAGATTAGCTTATTGCTTAATCACCCTCCTGGGGAGGGAGGAAGATAGGGTCTCTGACTCATGATGGTAGGTTAGGAAATGGGCAAAGGAACTACTTTTTAACACAGGTGAGGACAGGGGAAGTGGGCAGCTGACAAGAGCATGAATGTCTTCGTCTATCATAGCAGAGTTGATCAATACTGTCCAAAAGTAAAAAATCACGCTCAAACCTCTTGAAATGTTTTACATAATGTTTTTTCTTTACCTTAGAGGAATCTCTTCGAAAATAATGATCCCTGGAGTGAAAAAACAGTTATTTGAAATTCAGCAATTCCTTCAGTCTCAGGCTGGGGCTTCTTTTTTTTGTTTTTCTATAAAATTCAGTTCAAATTTAAAGTGGCAACTGTACTATAATTCTATTTTTATAAAAGAATTTATTTTTATATATCTGTATATCTTTCTGTCTGTATATGTACAGAAAGATGTCTAGAATGATTTTCCACAGTGTTAATAATGACCGTTTTAGAATTACAAGGAATTTCATTTCATTATATTTAAGTTTCTGCATGGGTTAATTTATTTATAATAAAGATAAACTATTGTTTAGAAAAACAGAAAAAAGTTATGATGACTTTCAAGATTAAGCAATTAAAGAGATGGTTGGTCATTTAACGAGATACAAATGAAAGATTTATTTTGTTTGTTCTTGTAGAAGGAGGTTTGGGAGACCCAAGAGTTCAATTTTCAACATGTTTAAAGGAGAAATGTATAAATTGAGATGTCAGAAGGCAGGTGTATATATAGGTTTGGTAGCTGAAAAGAGAGGTTTGGGCTAGAGATATAAATGGGGGCATCTACTAGCATATAAATGATACTTAAAGGCAAATGTTTAAGAGTAATAAATTAGGAGTAGAGTGCACAGAAAGCTAGGATCCTTGGTCCTGGGCCCAGGACTAAATCCTGAGTATTCCAACATTCAGAGGTTGCCTAGAGAATGAAAAAAAAAAGAAAGAAAAGAAAAGAAAGAAAAAGAAACTGCAGCAATAAGAGTGTGTGATAGCACAGAAATGAAGAGAATTTTTTCACACAGGAAAAAAAAAATGGTCCCCTATATCAAATGCTACTGACAGATATAGTAAGATGAGAAAAGAGAAGAATGCACTAGATTCATTGGCATGGAAGTTACAAGTGATCTAGCAATGAGCAGGATGAATAGTTCTGGCAAAATTATAAAGTCAATGTCAAATCAAAGTGAGTTGAGTAAATACAGGTGAGCAACTGAGGACAGTTTGTATAGACATATTTTGCTATATAGATCAGAGGCTGCAAGGAGACACAAGGTCAAGGATATTTCTTTGTATGGTTTGTTGTACTTCATTGTAAGATGGGACATATGAAGACATGTCTTCACACTAATATGAATGATCTAGCATAAAAGGATAAGTTGGAAGAGGCAGAAAAGGGGTAGGGGTGAAGGAGGGAGGCTAATCAAAGGAGCACCCTTCTTGAGTATTAGTCATTTACAGTGTAAGATTTGTAAGATCTTGGCAAATTAAAATTCAGAATTTTAAACAGAATGTGATGCTGTTCATGCCACATTTCACTAAGCCTCATATTAGCTTCATCTGAGTGTTGTGATAAATAAGTTGTACCAAGCATTACACTTAATGCTACTGCTACAGTTTTGAGGCAGAAGAAAATATAAAGTAAATGGAACAAGCAATGATAAACATAGATTCAGACACATTAATGGATAATCCACTGAAGAGAAAGGTACAAGGAAGGCTTAACTAGAAACAAACAAAAATACTATGGGAATAAGAAAGAAACATATGGGTAAAAATCCCAAACACACAGAAACACAAGATTTATGAATAATGCAAAGCTATGATCTAGATTTATCACCATTAGATATCAATGGCCAATAACAGACAGAAATTAATAGAAAAATGAGAGTAAATTATTAGCTTAAAATGTATGACTTACAAATATACCTGAATTAAAGATTATCATGAATAGGAATCTCAAAACCTACATTTGTGAAAGAAAAACTTGTTAAAAAGCAAATAAAGTTAAAATACAAACTTTTCCTCAAAAAGTAATTTTGTCATTTTCTCTTTTTGAATGCTGATACAAAACAAGCAAATTACTAGGTAGCATGTTTATGACTACTGAGATACCAAAAAAATGAAGACAAAAATTATTAGTAAAACACAAAAACAGCACAGGTCAAGTAGATATAAAGAAAGACATGAAGAACTGCTATTAGAACTATTACTACTACTGTTTTTACAGTGTTTTCTGTGTGCCAGGTACTATTTTAAGCCTTTTTGATTTTTCATATCAATTATGACAATAACTCTGTAAGAAAAATACTGTAATTATCCTCCACTTCACACATGAGTAACTGAGACCCTATCTCACACAACCAGTAAAGAGCACGCAGTTTGACCACAAAGTCCATGTTGCTAACCACCATACTGCACTATTCTTTATCTATCAACAATGGGATAGTAAATTATTTACAGTAGGATAGAATGATAACATTTGGATATTATGAGAAAGCACATACTATGAAAATTAATGTATGTTATTCCCAGGAGCATTTCACTTCTTGGATTGCTTTTTATATAACTTAATAAAGTCTTACTGTTAAATCTTCTTCCAAAGAACACTACAGAAAATATTATTCCATACAAGCAAGAAAATATACAGGAAAAAAAAAAAGACATTTACTCAGTATATCAACAACAAGAGGCCAAAATTGATGTTCTGTAACTGCAAAACTCAGAAACATACTTGCTATGCAAAAGGCAATTCTACTGAATGGAGTTTTTCCTAGTTTCCTCCATCAAAACTTGTTATCTGATGTATCTGAGACTATAGACTGAAAATTAAAATTTAATGTGAAAACACATTTTGAGATAAAGGGCACAGCACCCAAAGAACTATAATAACAGCACCTTTGTTATACCTTCTTTGAACTATAAAGTCCAAACACGAAGCTCATCTATTAATATACAGTTAAAAGATAAAAATATACTATCATCAGATAATTCTCCTTTAGAAAAATAATTGCTTCCTTTCTTAGGTGGTGAATTATCACTGATCTCCCTCAAGTCTAAAAAAGTTACTTTGCTAATAGAAAAGAAAGAAAAATCATGAAACTATGAAAATGGAAAATTTCCTTAATTCAGCTGATTTTAAAGGTAGTAATTTACAGGAAGGGAAGCAAATTATATGTTTACATATGACCAAAAGACTGTGAATTTCACAAGTCCCTGTAGCCCTACCAACTATGCCTTATTTCCCATTTGAACACGGGAAATAAAATGTCAAGGAATATGAACTCAACTAGAAAGAATTAAACTTCAGGCAAAGTAAAGTTGGAAAGTAATGATTAACACCAAAGAGCAAAACTTGGGCCTCAGGATAAATCACCCATTTCTAGGCCTCTTTTAAGGGTATATTGTGACAAGAATCTAACCAAATACCAACCCAGGGAAGGTCAAATTGACTCCTGAGCAAACTAAATGAAATAGTCCCTAAAATGCCTCTATTAAATTAAGGAATGGGAGATACTGTAATAATACAGAATCCAAATTCAGACAAAGTCCACGGTATAAATATCTAATTGCTATAATTTACTTTGTCTATAATGTTACAGGAAGACAAATTACCTTTAAGCATGCTTTTAAATATTAGCTAATTTTAAATAGTTTTTTAAAGAATACAGGACAAATGCTTATTTTTTGTGGAACATAAAATATAATATCAAAAGTAAAATGTAGCACTTTACCTTAGACCAAAGATATGTGATTGTTCATAGTTGAATAAAGAGCGAATCTTAGCTTCAGAATTCAAAATTATAAGTCTATCAATAATATCCTGAAAAAGAGAGACAAAGTGAGACTGTACTTAACTGAAATCATTTAAAGAAAATTAAATCAACAACAATTTATTTAGATTTGTGGCTCTCAAATTTGGCTTTACAAGGAAATCACCTGGGGAGCTGTAAATTATAATGAAGAAGAAAGAAGAAGGAGGAGAAGGAAGGAAGATGAGAAGGAAGGAGGAGGAGGAGGAGGAGGAGAAGAAGAAGAGAAGAAGGAGAAGAAGGAGAAGGAGGAGGAGGAGGAGAAGGAGGAGGGGGGGAGGAGGAGGAGAAGGAGGAGGAGGAGAAGGAGGAGGAGGAGAAGGAGGAGGGGGGGAGGAGGAGGAGAAGAAGAAGAAAGAAGAAGAAGAAAGAAAGAAGAAAGAAGGAGAAGAAGAAAGAGAGAAGAAGAAGAAAGAGAAGAAAGTGAGAAGAAGAGAGAAGAAAGAAAGAAAAGGAAGAAGAAAGAAGAAAGAAGAAGGAGGAGGAGGAGGAGGAGAAGGAGGAGGAGAAGGAGAAGGAGAAGGAGAAGGAGAAGGAGAAGCAGCAGCAGAAGCAGCAGCAGAAGAAGAAGCAGAAGCAGAAGAAGCAGAAGCAGAGGAAGAGGGAAGAAGCAGAAGCAGAAGCAGAAGCAGAAGCAGCAGAAGCATCAGAAGCAGAAGCAGAAGCAGAGGCAGAGGCAGAGGCAGAGGCAGAAGCAGAAGCAGAAGCAGAAGCAGAAGAAGAAGAAGAAGAACAACAACAACAACAACAACAACAACAACAACAACAAGGCGACCTAGGTCCTAACCCGCAAAGTTTCTGAATTAACTGGTCTGAGTGTGGCCTAGATTTACATTAGGACTGTAAAAGTTTCCGAAGTGAATCCAGTATTCAGCCAAAGTGGAAAACACTGATTTTGACCCTACTCTGGCACTAGTGAGAACCTTATGCCATCAGTTAAATACTGATAAATTGCCAAAAATGTAAACTACTTTGAAAAACAAATATAAAATCCACAAATTAGAAGAATGAACAACGGATCAAAATGTTGTATCTAGTAACTAGATTTTCTTAATAGCGATTATCTGGCTCATGTAAATCAGTGGTTTCCAACCCTGGTTGAACATTAGAATCACGTAGGGAACTTAAAAAAGATACACAGGTGCCCAGGCTCAACCCCGGGCCGATTAAATCACTATGTCTAGGGGTGGAAATCTGGCATTAATACTCTTTTAAAAGCTCCCTGTAATTGTTCCAGTGTGTAGCCAAGGCTTCAAAACTACTGATGCAAATATACACAGAATATGATGATCTAGGTGCCGGCAGTTGTTCTAGCACTGAAAATTTTAGCCAACCACACAATTTTGAACATGTTTTAAAAGGCTTTCTTGGCCAGGTGTGGTGGCTCATGCCTGTAAACCCAGCACTTTGGGAGGCCGAGGTGGGCGGACCACGAGGTCAGGAGTTCGAGACCAGCCTGGCCAACATGGTGAAACACCGTCTCTAGTAAAAATACAAAAATTAGCCAAGTGTGATGGTGATGGGTGCCTGTAATCCCAGCTACTTAGGAGGCTGAGGCAGGAGAATTGCTTGAACCCAGGAGGCAGAGGTTTCAGTGAGCCAAGATCGCGCCACTGCACTCCAGCCTGGGTGACAAAGCAAGACTCTGTCTCAGAAAAGAAAAAAAAAGGAAGGCTTTCTTTCTACAATGCCCTGCTTTTACATATATCTTTGGGTTCAGGCCTAAGAAATTTATTCATAGACAAATACCTATCTCTCTCATTGCTCATTTTCCTGACCAAGAAACTTGCTAGTCTCCAGTGAGTTTAAATTCAGGATATTTCTGTTACCAATAGGGCAAAAGAAGAAAGGTTTTACTAGGGAGTAAAGTCACATAATATTTATTGAGGAATTTGTGGCTTATGATACAAAGACTGTTTCATCAAATTAAAAAAAGAGGCAAAGGAATGAGTTTGTAAAAAGAAAATAATAGATATTTCAAAATCACATTTGAAAAACACCAATCAAATACTGATCAATACTAATACAACAACTGGATTGTGGGTAAAGCTGCCCAGTAAAAATTTGTACCCAACATATAAGAATGTATTTACCATTCTATAGATTATTTTGTAGAAGTGTGTAAATAATACTAGCATGAGAGTTTAAATTGGTAAATATTAATAAACTACCTAGTCATGATGAATAAAAAGACTACTATTTTTAAATGATCTGTTGCTGTTATCTACTACTTTGCTGGGCAGTACTTGCTTCAAACATTACAATAGAATGTGAGCTAAACAACTCATATTCATATTCCCAGCTGCACAGTCATTCTCATTAATTGCATCACGACTCTTTCTGTCTCCTTTAACCTCTCTACTTTTTCCTGAATTAGCTACATGACAGAGCCACAGAGATTGCTATGACTTGCTCAAGCATCTGAATACTATTAAATAAATAGTCTTTGCCCTGGACATAGTGATGAAACTTGTTTACTACCTACCTATTCTGCAAATAGGCAAATGTTTTATTACTTAATAATTATTGTAATTTTAGAGAAACGACCTTATCACTATTTTTAACCACTGTTAATCTTCACAGAACAATGTAGAATTGATTAGGAATCATTAACCTTCTTGTACCTGAGGTGAGAGAGGTTGCCAATTAGTTCCATGCATAGTAGTTTCTAAAAGTATTATAATAAATATTTCTTCAATGGTAGGGAATTCATATAGGTGACTGAAATTTGCACAGCTATTTGAATATAATGCAGAGCTCAAACTATTTGACAGCCAGTGACATCTTGTAACTGAGATTCTAGTTCTGAATCTAAGTACTAGGTACAGTTAGAATAAAAATGATAGACTGTATTACCAACAAGCTAATGGAAGAGTAGATTACAGTAATCTATCAATGAGAATGCATTTTCAAAGAGCAAATGTTATGGCAAATAATTTTTTCAAAGAATAAGATTACACTGATATATCACCACTTAGGGAAGAAAACAAAACTCCTGGGAAGCCTCATGGAGAGCTTCAGTTTCTAAGCACCATAACGTATCAATAAGGAAATCAGCTTCCTAAATCAAGAAGCAGCTTCACAGCAACAAACTAGTGCAAGAAGACCTGGGACTTACAAAAAGTAGACAGAAATTCTGTATCTTTTTAAAAGATACTGTCCAGCTTGACAATATTTTCAATAACCTACTAGGTCAGACAGAGGCCATACTGGAAAAACAAAAAGGAGTATCAATTCTATATAAAGATATGTTTGAGTGCCTACTGTTTACAACTGCCTCAATAGCCAGGTTTGGGCTATGTGACTGACTCGTTTTATTGAAGAAATAGGCAAGTGAAGGGTGAGGACAGGTCAAATGTAATGTCCCAGTAGTTCTGCACTTCCACTTCTAGAAGTGGCTTATGACTGGTTAGCCTATGAATAAAACTAAGCTAATCAAACTCCTTCCTTGGGATTTTTCAACATGGAAAAGTAGAGGAAAAGGTTGTTCTCCTGTTTGGGGTTATAGAGAGTTAAATGGTGACCCCTCACACACACATCAAAAAAAAAAAAAAAAAAAAAAAAAAAGATATGTCCAGGGCCTAATCCCCAGAACCTGTAAATGTCACCCTATTCAGAAAAAGAGTCATTGCAGAGGTTAAGAGTCTTGCGGTATGTATTAGTCCATTCTCACGCTGTTAATAAAGAGAGCTGGGTAATTTATTTATTTATTTTTTTTTAAAAAAGGACATTTAATTAACTCACAGTTCAACATGGCTGGAGAGGCATCAGGAAACTTACAATCATGGTGGAGGGGAAAGCAAACACATCCTTCTTCACATGGCAGCGGGAAGGAGAAGTGTGGAGCAAAGTGGAGAAAAGCTCCTTATAAAAATCTCATGAGAAGTCAGTGGCTATCACAAGAACAGCATGAGGGAAATCATTCCATAATTCAGTTACCTCCTGTCAAGCCCCTCCCATGACACATGTGGATTATGGAAACTATAATTCAAGATGAGATCTGGGTAGGGACACAGCCAAACCATATCATCCTGGATTACCAAAGTATACCTTTATTCTAAGACAAGTGTCCTTATAAGAGAAAAACAGAGGGAGATTTAAGACAGAGAAGAGGAACTAGACGTGTAAAGATAGCGGCAGAAACTGGATTTATGTAGCAACAAGACATGAAACACCTGGAAAAAAAAAAAATTAAACCAAAGGATTCTTCCCTGGAGCCTTGGGAGGAAGTATGGCCCTGCTGGCACCTTGTTTTCAAACTTCTGGCCTTCAGAATTGGGAAAGAATAAATTTTTGTGATTTAAAGCCACCTGGTTTGTGGTAATGTGTTTACGACAGCCCTAGGAAATTAATAAAAGGGGAGAGAGTGAAGATATCCCTACAGAATAACAGGTAGCCCCTCCTATGGGGAATGGAGGACTATGGAATCCTCTCCTATGGAGAATACCGTCTAGAGAAGAAGAAAATAATTATAGCAAACATTTATATATCACTTATTCTCTGCCAGGTAGTGATCTAAATGCATTTAGTCTTCACAACAACCCTGAGGTGAAAATATTACAGCTCTTCTTAAAAAAAAAAAAAAACTCACTTCATTGAGGTATAATTGACATAAATAAGCTATACTAATAGCGTATAAATTTGATGAGCTTGGAGATATGTATACACCTGTGAAACCATAACCACAATCTATGCCATAAGCCCATCTATCACCTCCCAAAGTTTCCTCCTGCCTTATTGATTAGTGTGTGTGAGAGATACAAACATTCAGCATGAGATCTGCCCCCTTAGCAAACTTTTAAGTATATAACACAGTATTGCTAACTGTAGGCACTATGTTGTACAGTAGATCTTTAGGATTTAATCATCTTGTATAACCAAAACTTCATACACTTTGACTAATACTTGCCTGCTTTCCCCCTTTCCCATCCCTAGCCACCTCCATTCCACTCTCTGCTTCCATGAGTTTAACAATTTTAGATTCATCATACAAGTGGTATTATGTAGTATTTGTCCTTCTTGTGTCTGGCTTATTTCATTTAGCATAAGGCACTCTTGTAACAAGAAAAAACTGAGGTCTACCTTGTTCAGGGTCACACAACTAGTAAGAGGCAGAACCAGGAAACTAATGCAGGCAGTCTGGCTTCAGAATTCAAACTCTTAACCATTATTACACTGTGTTTGCCTTTCAACAAAGCCAACATGAAATGCAATAAGCAAAGGTGGAGGGCATAGGAGGACAGACACAGAGAGACGGACATAGACCTGACAGCACTAGCAGTCCTGTTTCCAGTTGTCCCTGCTTTTTCTGAAAGTTAGTTATATGAATCAAAAAATGTCCTACTTTCCCTAAACTAATTCAATTTGCATTTTCCTACCTAACACAATACCATGTTTACACATCATTATCATAGAGCTGCATGGTAAGTCATAGAAACTGAAAGCAATTAAAAAATTGTGTATATTAAAGGAAAAGGGTATTTTGTATCATTCACCTTTAGTTTAATAAAGTACAACCTGAGAGTTGTTCACAGGTGTTAGAATTCTGGTAGATACCTGACATGAAGCCATGAAAAGTTAAGACCTAATATCCCTAAAAGCTAAAGAATCTCTTAAAATTTAGAAGAAAAAGAACTACACAAATAGAAAAATAGGCAAAAATGAATGAAAAGACCATTAAGGGATAAGTAAACATCAATGGCCTTTAAGCATAGAAAAGGATGTTCTGTTCAGAATGAAAAAAATATATAAATTAACATTTTTCACTTGTCAGACAAATATCTAAACTTTTGACCACATAATCTTCTTAATCAGCCTACCAGGAAACAGGCACTATAATATCTTACTGAGAGGAATGCGAAAGGATTATTCTTTGTGAATGGAAATCTAGCAATAAGAACCATACATTGGAATACATTACATGTGAATTTACCTTTCAACCCAGTAATCATGCTTCTAGAAATCTAGCCTGAAGATACTGTGGTAGGCAGAATTCGAAAATGGCCCTCAAGATTCCCAGGCCTCAAACACAAATGCAAGCACTGCTGTGAAGGAATTTTTACAGATGTAACTAAAATCCTTAATCAGTTGACTTTAAGATAGGAGATTATGGGGGTGGGCTTGACCTAATCAAACAAGCAATTTAAAAGTGGAATTTTCTCTAACTGGTCACAAAGGGTCAGAGAGATTCAAAGAATGAGAGGAATACGGTATAAGTGAAGTTCTCCATTTTTGAAATACAAAAGGACACAGGACAAAGACTCCGGTGTAGCCTCCAGAAACTACAAAGAAGTCCCTAGCTAACAGCCACAGAAAATTCAGGCACACCATGCTGGACTTCTGACCTACAAAACTGTGAGTTAATAAAGAGGTGTTGTTGTAATCCACTGGATTTGTAAGAATTTGTTATACGACAATAAAAAAAAATACAGACACACTGGCAAGTACAACATAAGCCAAGGCTATTAATTTTGGCATCATTTATAATAATAAAAGACTTGAAAGTACCCAAGTGTCCACCAATAAAGGCTGGATAAACTCTAGCACATCCACATAATGGACTATTAGGCAACTGTGGCGGGGAGGAAAGGATAAGAAACAGCTCTGTATACTGCTATAAAGTCATCTCCAAGACAACTAATAGAAAAATGCAAAGGGCAGGTGAGTATAGCGGGCTATATTTCACTTACATCTAGAGGGAAAGAATATATGTATTTTTTCAAATTTCTAAAGAGTAGTGTTTATTCTAACAAAAATAAACGTCACTTTCAGTTATCAGGGATAACTTAACTAATAGAGTTAGAACAATTTTTCTTAAATGATTTTTATTTAATTCTAAGAACACTTTTATTATCACTACAGTATTCTGTTATATTTTGATTTCATGGTACTAGTGATGGATAAACTGGTTTGTACAATCTTTCTTTAATTCATTTTTTATTTCAATAGGCTTTGGGGGAAACAGATGGTGTTTGGTTATATGAATAAATTATTTAGTGGTGATTTCTGAGATTCTAGTGAACCCATCACCCAAGCAGTGTACACTGTACACAATGTGTGTAGTCTTTTATCCCTCACCCATCTCCTACTCTTTCCCCTCGAGCCCCCAAAGGCCACTGTATCATTCTTATGCCTTTGCATCCTCATAGCTAAGATCCCATATCTGGGTGAGAACATATAATGTTTGGTTTTCCATTCCAGTGTTACTTTAGCTTAGAATAATAGTCTCCAATTCCATCTAGGTTGCTGTGAATGCCATTATTTCATTCCTTTATTATGGCTTAGTAGTATTACATGGTACATATATACCACATTTTCTTTATCCACTTGGTGATTACCCAGCCCCATACAAGTAAAATGCTGTGGAAGACCCACTGGAGAGACTACACCCCTCACTGGTTTGGGGAACATCACTGTCCCAGTGGAACCTTGACCACACCCTGGAGCCCTACTCTTCTTCTCTGAACCTGAGCCAAACTGTGAGTGTCACAGAGCAAGGATAGTATGTGCTTCACTCAACAACGTACACACAGTTCCTCAATCACAGTGCTGAGCAAATGGCAGGCACTCCCTGTGTATCTGCTGAATAAATAAATGAATGAACAAACCCAGCACATACACACACACACACACACACACACACACACCACACATACATACACGACAAAAGGGATGTAATTACTGACCTAACAGAAATACAAATAACAATCAAAGACTACAGTGAACACCTCTATGCAAACAATCTAGAAAACCTAGAAGAAAGGATAAATTCCTGGACACATATGCCCCCACAAGACTGAACTAGGAACAAAGTGATTCCCAGAAAAGGCCAATAACAAGCTCCAAAATTGAATAAGCAATAAATAGCCTACCAACCAGAAAAAGCCCAGGACCAGGTGGATTCACAGCTGAATTCTACCAGATATACAAGTAAGAGCTGGTACCATTCCTAATAAAATTATTCCAAAAAAATTGCAGAGAAGTACTCCTACCTAACTCATTCTATAAGGCCAGCATCATTCTGATAACAAAACCCGGCAGAGACACGACAAATAAAACTTCAGGTCCTTTTTTTTTTTTTTTGAGATGGAGTTTCACTCTTGTTGCCCAGGCTGGAGTGTAGTGGCATGATCTCGGCTCACTGCAATCTCTGCCTCCCGGGTTCAAGCAATTCTCCTGCCTCAGCCTCCTGGGTAGCTGGGATTACAGGCATGTGCCACCACACCTGGCTAGTTTTATATTTTTAGTAGAGATGGGGTTTCACCACGTTGGTCAGGCTGGTCTCAAACTCCTGACCTCAGACCTCAGGTGATCCACCTGCCTCAGGCCCCCAAAATACTGGGATTACAGGCACGAGCCACTGTGCCCAGCCCAGGCCAATATCTTTGACGAACTTGATGCAAAAATCCTCAACAAAATACTTGCAAATGAAATACAGCAGCACATCAAAAAAACTAATCCACCACCATCAAGTAGGCTTTACCCCTTGGATGCAAGGTTGGTTCAACATATGCAAATCAATAAACATAATCCATCGCATAAACAGGACTAAAGACAAAAACCAAATGATTATCTCAATAGATGCAGAAAAGGCTTTCAATAAACTTCAACATCCTTCGTGTTAAAAACTCTCAATAAACTAGATATTGAAGGAAGATATCTCAAAATAATAAGAACCTTCTATGACAAACCCACAGCCAACATCATACCATTCAGGCAAAAGCAGGAAACATTCTCCTTGAAAACTGGCACAAGACAAGGATGTCCTCTCTCGCCATCCCTATTCAACATAGTATTGGAAGTCTTGGCCAGAGCAATCAGGTAAGAGAAACAAATAAAGGTCATCCAAATAGGAAGACAGGAAGCGAAACTATCCCTGTTTGCAGAGAGCATGATTCTGTATCTAGAGAACCCCAGAGTCTTGGTCCAAAAGCTCCTTCAGCTGATAAACAACTTCAGAAAAGATTCAGGATACAAAATCAATGCACAAAAATCACTAGCGTTCCTATACTCCAATAACAGCCAAGTCAAGAGCCAAATCAGGAATTCAATCCTATTCACAGCTGCCACAAAAATAATAAAATAAATAAAATAAAATAAAATACCTAGGAATACAGCAAACCAGGAAGATGAGAGAACTCTACAATGAGAATTACAAAACACGGCTTAAAGAACTCAGAGATGATATAAACAAATGGAAAAATATTCAATGCTTATGGATAGAATCAATATCATTACAATGGGCATACTGCCCAAAGCAATTTATAGATTCAATGATATTCCTATCAAACTAACAATGACATCCTTCACAGAACTATAAAAAACTATTTGAAAATTCATATGAAACCAAAAAAGAGCCTGAATAGCCAAGGCAATCCTAAGCAAAAAGAACAAAGCTGGAGGCATCATGTTACCTGACTTGGAAGGACTATAGTAATCAAAATAGTATAATATTGGTACAAAAATAGACACATAAACCAGTGGAACAGAATAGAAAGCCCAGCAATAAGACTGCACACTTACAACTATCTGATCATCAACAAAGTTGACAAAAACGAGCAATGAGGAAAGAACTCCCTGTTTGATAAATGTGCTGAGATAACTGGCTAGCCATAAGCAGAAAACTGAAACTGGACCCCCTTTCCTTATATCATATACAAAAATTAGGTCAAGATGGATTAAAGACTTAAATGTAAAACCCAAAACTATAAAAACCCTGGAAGACAATATGGGCAATACCATTCCGACATACAAACAGGCAAAGATTTTGCCTTTGGATGCTTGGAGTGTTGATTCACCAGCTGGAAACCTGTGTGGTCTGTGGCACCTTTGCCTGAATTTTGCTCAGTCCCACTGGGCTCATTCCACCCACTCGGCCTGGCAAGCTGTGCTCAGCTCAGGCTACCAACTCAGATCCCATGCCTGCCCAGGATGAGCCAGACATGAAGCAGTGAGGGTTACATGTACGAGCGAATGAGCACGGGGTCCAGCCACTGCTCAAAACCAGGTGTGCCAGCTGCAGCAGGGTGGGCAGCTCCAGGCACCAGCATGGGTGCCAGCTTCCTGTGAGGCTGCAGCTGGACCAGGCATAAAGCAAGCAGCTTCTAGTACGGGCAACAGGGAACACAGCAGTGCCCAAAATCCTGGAGATGCCAGAAACCACAGAGCCCCAAAGAGGGTATCACAGCCATGGATCAAGGATCTCCTAGATCTGGGCTACCTGAAGGGCTAAAGCTCTTCTCCCTTTCTCTCTTCTCTCCTTCTCATTGCCCACAACAGGGTGAGCATGAGCAGGAGGCATGTTTCAGCCCTGTTTGTGTTACTGCTCTTTCAGTCTTCCCATTTGGTGGGTCCCAAGTTCTTGTCCCACATCCAGGAAGAATGAGGTATGTAGACAACTGGAGGGTGAGCAAAGCAAAGAGGTGCTTTATTGAGCAACAATACAGCTTTCAGGAGACCAGAAGTGGGTAAAGACTTTCTGCAGGGTGGTCATCCTGATGTCTGCTCAGCACTCAGCTAAGAGGAGACCCACAATGTATATCTCCTCTCCGCAGGCAGGTTGTCCTGATGTCTGCTCAGCTCTCAGCTGAGAGGAGATGCACAGTGCATAGCTCCTCTCCACAGTCAGGGCGTCCCAACATCTGCCCAAGTCTGGCTGAGTCTGGGGCTTTTATGGGCTTCAGAGGGATCAAAGTGCATGCTGATTTGTCCATGGGCAACCACAGTCAGGCTTGGAAAAAGCACCATAAGTCCTCACTCCAGTCTGCAGAATTGGCAGCCTGGCCCTTATACTTCAAGCCAACCCTGGCTTGAAGGTGGGGCTTCACCAGGGACCCACCACTATCTACCCACAGGCAGCTGAGTGCCTGCAGCTGTGCCTGGGAGGGTGGGACTCCCACCAGCTCCATGGGGCATGCAGGCCCAGCCTTGCCTTCCAAAATGAAGCTGACATCATGGCAGCCACTGCTCCAGATGGGCCACCACTGCCATCAATTTCATGACAAAGACACCAAAACCAATTGTGACAAGAGCAAAAATTCACAAATGGGATGTAATTAAAGTGCTTCCTCACAGCATAAGTATCAACACACTAAACAGACAATCTACAGTATGAGAGAAAATATTTACAAACTATGCATCTGACAAGTATCTACTATCCAGCATCTATAAGAAACTTAAAGAAATTTGCAAAAAAAAAAAATCCCATTAAAAGGTGGGCAAAGGACATGAACAGGCACTTTTCAAAAGAAGACATATATGCGGCCAAGAAGCATATGAAAAAAGCACAATATTACTGATCATTAGACATGCAAATCAAAACTAAAATAAGATGCCATCTCACACCAGTCAGAGGGGCTATTATCAAAAGAGTAAAAGGGTAACAGGTGATGGTGAAATTGTCGAGAAAAGAGAACACTTATACACTGTTGCTGAGAGTATAAATTAGTTCAACCATTGTGGAAAGCATTCTGGCAATTGTCCCCAAAGAGCGATAAATAGAACTAGCATTCAACCCAGCAATCCCATTACTAGGTGTGATGGTTAACACTGAGTGTCTACGTGTTGAATTGAAGGATGCAAAGTATTGATCCTGGGTGTGTCTGTGAGGGTGCTGCCAAAGGAAATTAACATTTGAGTCAGTGGGCTGGGGAAGGCAGACCCACCCTTAATCTGATGGGAACCATCAAATCAGCTGCCAGCAAATATAAAGCAGGCAGAAAAACATGAAAAGATAAGACTGGCATAGCCTCCCAGCCTACATCTTTCTCCCGTGATGGATGCTTCCTTCCCTCAGACGTCAGACTCCAAGTTCTTTCGTTTTGAGATTCAGACTGGCTCTCCTTGCTCCTCAAGCTTGCAGGCAGCCTATTGTGGGACCTTCTGACTGTGTAAGTTAATACTTAATACACTCCCCTTTATATGTATACTTTTATCTATCCTATTAGTTCTGCTCTCTAGGGAACCCTGACTAATACAGATTTTGGTACCAGGAGTAGTTGTAGAGGAAGAGAATATTAAGGTTGGAATTCTTTCATTGGTTTTGGGGTTTCTGGAGGACTCTACTTCTAAAAGTATGGAGAATACTGATAGTCATTGGTGTGAACTGTTGGTGTGAAGAGTTATGCAAAATAAATGCATTTGACACTCCTGATTCACCGCTCATGAGAGGCAAGGAATTTAGTGACTCTATATGTAATATGTTTGACCATATGTGGAAAACCAAGGAACATAATGAAGCTGGTTGGTTGCTTCTAAGTTCAGTGAACAAAGTGATGAAAGAAAATGATAAACTCAGAGATTCTGTCTCCTGGCTTCAGAAGAAGATACTGACCCTCAAATCTGCTAAAATTGCCCTGGTTGAGAGTTTCATTTCCTGCAGAGAAAGAGCTGAAATTGTGGAAAAACAGACATAAGTTCTTATCACGTGAGTGGCCGACCTGCAACAAAAGCTGCATGCACAGCCTCGCCAGGTGTCTACTGTTAAAGTGAGGGCATTGATTGGAAAAGAATGGGACCCTACTACTTTGAATGGGGACATGTGGGAGGACCCCGTAGAACTGGGGACACTAAGTTTGTACGCTATGATGAACCTTTTTTTGCCAGAAGAAACAGCTTCCCCATCCCCAGTAGTGGCAACATCCCCTCCCCAACCCATGGTGCCATCAGCCGTTTCACTTTTGTCTGAGGAGATAAACCCTGCACTGCCTGAGGCAAAAGTGATGGCCTCCCCTGAGGCAGTTGTCAGGCAAAAGAATGTTGATTCTCCTCAGGAGCTACCCCAACACCCCGTTTCCTTCTAGACCTATAACTGCATTAAAGTCCTGCAGGCCCCTAAAGGTGAGGTTGAGAGCATGATCTATGAGGAAACGCACTACACTCAAAAGAACTGCTTGAGTTCTCCAATTTACATAAACAGAAATCTGGAGAACAGGCATGGAAATGGATATTAAGGGTATGGGATAATGGTGGGAGGAACACAGAGTTGAATCAGGCTGAATTTATTGCTTTGGCCCAACTAAGTAGGGACTCTGCATTTAATGTTGCAGCTTGAGGAGTTGAAAAAGGTTCTAATTGTTTAGTTGCTCAGTTAGCTGAAATATGGATTAAAAGATGGCCCAATGTGAGCAAGTTGGAAATGCCTGATGTCCCTTGGTTTAATATAGAGGAAAGGATCTCAAGTCTTAGGGAGATTGAGATGGTGAAGTGGATTAGTCACTTTAGATCTACTCATCCCAGCTGGGAGGTTCCAGAAGATATACCCTTGACCAATGCCTTGTGAAATAGATTTGTGAGGGCCTCACCTACATCTTTGAAGAGCCCTGTAATCGCTCTTCTCTGTATGTCAGATCTAAATGTGGGAACCAAATTCATTAAACTACAAAATTTAAATAAAATAAGAATAATTGAATCCCGAGGTGGTGGGGGCCAAGGGGTGGCACTCAACCGTCAAAGGCCAGATGGGTGTAGCTACTGTAATGGACACCAGAGACAAAGCAGCAATCAGAATACTCCAACTCCTGTTGAGCTCTGGCACTGGCTAATCACGGTGTTCCTAGAAGTGAAATTGATAGGAAGCCTACTGCGTTCCTACTTCATTAATATAAGCAGAAAACTTCTAGGTCGAATGCACAAAAGACTAATTTGAATTACAAAAACAGAGAATCGTGGCCCCTCAATCAATTTCCAGACGAGCCAGTTTACAGACTCAGAACCCCTTGAATGAAGGGGAGGCCGGGTTCCCTTGAGGAAGGACCCCACTATATTACTGGCAATTTATGCTGTGAATTTTTCTCCCATCCTTCCCCAAGGAGACCTCCGGCCTTTTACCCAGGGCAACAGTGCATTGGGGAAAGGAAAATGATCAGACATTTTGGGGACTACTGGACATTGGCTCTGAGCTGATGTTGATTCCAGGGGACCCAAAATGTCATTGTGGTCCTCCAGTTAAAGTAGTGGCTTATGGCCATCAGGTAATTAACAGAGTTTTACCTCAGGTCCAACTTACAGCGTGTACAGTGGATCTCTGGACTCACCCTGTAGTCTCTTCCCCAATGCCAGAATACATAATTGTCATAGACATACTTAGCAGCTGGCAGAACCCCCACATAGGCTCTCTGACTGGTAAGGTGAGGGCTATTATGTTGGGAAAGGCCAAATAGAAGCCATTACAACTGCCTCTACCTAGAAAAATACTAAATCAAAAATAATATTGCATCCCTGGAGAAACTGCAAAGATTAGTGCCACCATCAAGGACTTGAAAGACGCAGGGATGGGGATTCCTAACACAGCCCCATTCAACTCTCCCATTTGGCCTGTGCCGAAGACAGATGGATCTTGAAGAATGCTACTGGATTATCCTAAGTTTAACCAAGTGGTGACACCAACTGCAGCTGCTGTACCAGATGTGGTTTCATTGCTTGAGTAAATTAACACATCTCCTGGTATGCAGCCACTGACTTGGCAAATGCCTTTATCTCCGTTCCTGTCCGTAAGGCCCACCAGAAGCAATTTGCCTTCAGCTAGCAAGACCAGCAATATACCTTTACTGTCCTACCTCAGAAGTATATCAACTCTCCGGCTTTGTGTCATAATCTTATCCAGAGAGAACTTGGATAAGGTGAGACATGGAATCAACCTAAATGCCCATCAATGACAAATTGAATAAAGAAAATGTGGACATATATACCATAGAATACTATGCAGCATTTAAAAAGAACAAGATCATGTCTTTCATGGGAACATGGATGGAGCTGCAGACAATCTAATGCACGAACAAAAAATCAAATACAACATGTTCTCAGGTATAAGTGGGAGCTAAATGATAAGAACTCATGGACACAAAGAGGGGAACGCCAGACACTGGGGCCTATTAGAGGGTAGGGGGTGGAGAAGGGAGAGGAACAGAAAAGATAACTATTGGGTACCAAGCTTAGTACCCGGGTGATGAAATAATCTGTACAAAAAATCTCTGTAACATGAGTTTACCTATATAACAATCCTACACATGTACCACTGAAGCCAAAATGAGAGTTTTTAAAAAAAGAATACAAAAAGAAAACAAGATCAAGGTGTTAGGGAGGCACATTCTATCAGGTAATTTGTTGCCTATCGAGAGGGACGAATCAATAATGATTTCCAGGTTTCTGGTTCATTAAATTGTGTGGCTAATAGTACTGAGAAAAACAGGAAACAGAACTGATTTGGGAAAGAGAAAACATTACATTCAGTTGTAGACACAATAAGACTAAGATGCCTGTGACTGTTCCAGATGCCCATTGTCTGGTAGGGTTCTAAATATAAAACTGGCAGTCAAGTCATATAGGTCAAAGAGTTGTCAGTGTGTAACTGAAGGCATGGAATTGGATGAGATCACTCTGGAGGCCATAGGACAAACAAAGCAAAAGAAGTCTATAAAGACAACTATGCAGGAGAGACCAGAAAAGAAGGAAGAGAACAAGAAGTAAGTAATGCCACAGCCATAGAAACAGAATTACACTAAGGAGTGGACAAACCATGTCAAATATTCCAAAGTGGTAAATTAAGTTAAAGAGGGTGGGGATGTGACATGATTTGGTTGTGTCCCCACCCAAGTCTCATCTTGAATTGTAGTTCCCATAATCCCCACATGTGACGGTTAACACTGAGTGTCAACTTGATTGGATTGAAGGATGCAACGTTTTGATCCTGGGTGTGTCTGTGAGGGGGTTGCCAAAGGAGATTAACATTTGAGTCAGTGGGCTGGGAAAAGCAGACCCACACTTAATCTGGGTAGGCACCCTCTAATCAGCTGTCTGTGTGCCTAGAATATAAAGCACGCAGAAAAATGTGAAAAGACTATACTGGCCTAGGCTCTCAGCCTACATCTTTCTCCCCTTGATATACAGATACACATATATAGATATATAGAGAGATCTATCCTATTAGTTCTGTCCCTCTAAAGAACCCTGACTAATACACCATATGTTGTGGAAGAGACGTGGTGGTAACTGAATCATGGGGGCAGTTACCCCCATGCTTTCATGATAGTGAGTTATCATGAGATATGATGGTTTTATAAGGGACTTTTCCCCCTTTGCTCAGCACTTCTCTTGCCTGCTGCCATGTGATGAAGAATGCGTTTTCTTCCTCTCCCACCATGATTTAAGTTTCCTGAGATCTCCCCAGCCATGCTGAACTGTGAGTCAACTAAACCTCTTTCCTTTATAAACTACCCAGTCTCAAGTATGTCTTTATTAACAGCATGACAGACTAATACCGGGAGGTTCCATTAGATTAGGGAATTACATATTTATTGGGTTTTGGCAGAACAATTTAAGTTAAGTAGTTGGGCAAAGATGCCAGATGATGGTGGCTTCCATGGTTGATAGAAGAGAAAGAAATAGAGACTTAAAGCACAGGCAAATTTTTCAGGAAGCTTAGGGTGGAGGGGAAGAAAGCAAGCTACAGTGTGGTAAATAAAAGAAGGCATAGATCAAAAGAGTTGTTTGTTTTAAAAGGAACTCATACACATGTTTAAATCATGACAGAAGGCAGTGATCTTTCTATAGGGTTAAAATATAATGCCTTTGGGAGAAACAGAGTAATATAACTGCAGTTAACTGTCTTAAGACCAAACAGAAAACAAATTTTTCCATAAGTGGAAAGATATATTTGAATATGCCCCACAGAGATACATGAAAACTTAAGAGAACAAACATTGAAGCCATCATTTTGGACTATATCATAAAACTAATTTGTACTTGTTTCCCATAATCAATCTCGATAAAACCAATCATATTAGAACAATTATTTTCACTGGATGCGTATAATGTGCTAGATTTATATACATCGAAGACAGCCTACTTTCTCTAAGGTACTCCCATTGTAGTGGGAAATATAGGCACATAAATGACTAACAATAAAACTACAGGCATACCTTGTTTTATTGCATGTCACTTACTGTACTTTGCAGATAATATGCTTTTTTGAATATTTAAGATGTGTAGCAACGCTATGTCAAACAAGTCTACTGGGGTCATTTTTCTAACAGCATGTGTTCACTTTGTGTCTCTGCATCACATTTTGGTAATTCTCACAATATCACAAACTTTTCATAATTATTCTGTTATGAGGACCTGTGATTGGTAATCTTTGATGTTACTATTGTAATTATTTTGGGGCACCATGAACTGTATCCAGATAAGACAACAAACTTAATGGATAAATGTTGCTCTGATTGTTCCACCAACCGGTCATCCACCTATCTTTCTCTTTCTCCTGGGGCCTCCTTATTACCTGAGACACAACAATATTAAGATTAGGGCAATTAGTAACCTTATAAAACCTCTAAGCATTCAAATAAAAAGAAAAGTTGAGTGTCTCCCACTGTACATCAAAACCTAAAAGTGACTAAGCTTGGTGAGGAAAGCATGTCAAAAACTGAGACAGGCCAAAAGCTGGGCCTCTTGTGCCAATTAGCCAAGTTGTGCATGCAAAGAAAAAGTTCTTTAAGGAAATTAAAAGTGTTACTCCAGGAAACACACGAATAATAACAAAATGAAACAAACTTATTGCTGATATGAAGAAGTTTGAGTGATTTGAAGAGAAAATCAAACCAACCACAGCATTCCCTTAGGCCAAACCCTAATCCAGAGAAGGCTCTAACTCTCTTTAATTTTACGAAGGCTGAGAGAAATGAGGAAGCTACAGAAGAAAAGTTTGAAATTAACAGGTTGGTTCATGGGATTCAAGGAAAGAAGCTGTCTGAATAACATGAAAGTACAAAGTGAAGTAGCAAGTGCTGATGTAGAAGTTGCAAGTTATCCAGATCTAGCTAAGATAATTGATGAAGTTAGCTACATTAAAGACATTTTTTTTTTTTTTTTGAGATTGAGTCTCACTCTATCGCCTAGGCTGAAGTGCAGTGGCCTGATCCTGGCTCATTGCAACCTCCACCTCCCAGGTTCAAGTGATTCTCCCGCCTCATCCCCCCATGTAGCTGGGATTACAGACACACGCCACCATGTCCAGCTAATTTTTGTATTTTTAGTAGACACGGGGTTTCACCATGTTGGCCAGGCTGCTCCCGAACTCTGGACCTCAGGTGATCTCCCCACCTCGGCCTCCCAAAGTGCTGGGATTACAGGCATGAACCACAACGCCTGGCCAAGAGATTTTCAATGCAAACAAAACAGCCTTATATTGGAAGAAGATACCGTCTAGGACTTTCATAGCTAGAAGGGAGAAGTCAATGCCTGGATCCAAAGCATCAAAAGATAGGCTAACTCTCTTCTTAAGAGCTAATGCAGATGGTAACTTTAAGCAGAAGCCAATGCTCGTTTACCATTCCAAAAATCCTGGAGCACAGGAAAATTATGCTAAATCTACTCTGCCTGTGCTATATAAATGGAAAAATAAAGTAAATGACAGTACATAATGTGACTGCATGGGTTTACTGCATATTTTAAGCCTACCATTGAAAACTACTGCTCAGTAAAAAGATTCTTTTCAAAATACTACTGCTCACTGACAACACAACAGGTCACCTAAGAGCTCCGATGGAGATGTTTAAGGAGATTAATATTGTTTTTGTGCCTGCTAACATAACATCCATTCTGTAGCCCATAAATCAAGGAGTAATTTTGACTTTCAAATATTTAAGAAATATATTTTGTAAGGCTATAGCTGCCATAAATGGTGATTCCTCTGACAGATCTGGGCAAAGTAAATTGAAAACCTTCTGGAAAGGATTCACCATTAAGATGCCACATCTGTGATTCATGAGAAGAGGCCAAAATATCAACATTAACAGGAGGTTGGAAGAAGCCGATTCCAACCCTAATGGATGACTTAAAGAAGTTCAGTACTTCAGTAGAACAAGTAACTACAGATGTGGTGGAAATAGCAAGAAAACTAGAATTAAAAGTGGAGCCTGAAGATGTGACTGAATTGCTGCAATCTTAAGATCAAAATCAAACAGATGAGGAGTTGAGTTGTTTCTTATGGATGAGCAAAGATGGAATCCACTCCTGGTGAAGATGCTGTGAACACTGTTGAAATAACAACAAAGGACTTAAAATATTACATAAACTTAGTTGATAAAGTAGTGAGTGGGTTGAGAGGATTGACCTCAATTCTGAAAGAAGTTCTACTGTGGGTAAAATGCTATCAAAAAATATCAAATACTTCAGAGAAATATTTCACGAAAGGTGTCAATTGATGCAGTGAACTTCACTGTTCTCTTATTTTCAGAAACTGCCAGAGCCACCCCAGCCCACAACAACCAACACACTGATCAGTCAGCTGCCACTGACAATAAGGTAAGACTCTCCACCAGCAAAACAGAATACAACTCACTGAAGGCTCAGATGTTTATTAGCATATTTTGACAATGAAGTATTTTCAATTAAGCAATAAACTTTTTTTAGACATAATTCTATTGCACACTTTAGACTAAAGTATGGTGTAAACATAACTTTTACATGGGAAAACAAAAAATTTGTGTGACTTCCTTCATTGCAATGTTCATGTTATTGCGGTGGTATGGAACTGAACCTGCAATAATTCTGAGGTATACCTGTACTTAAGAAGTGCCAATATACAAGTAAGCACAAAATACAACTGAAAAGCTTCAAGGAAAAGAAGATAAGAGAATCTAAGTTAATGTTAAATGATAGAAGTACCTATCTTTTTATTTCACGTCATATAAGCTATTAAAAGTTTCCCAAAGTAGACAAAATTTTTAAAAATCCAAGTATTTAGGGTTAACAGGTTTAAAAGTATTCAAAAGGGCAAAACTATGTTTATGAAAACAATATCACATAGGATGAAGCGACCAGAAAATGAAAAGGAATGATCAATAATAAAATCTCAATATCAAGTCTTTACTAATCCTTATATGCATATACGCATATGTTTCTACGTGTTTAATTCATAAATGTACCCAAAGATAAGGAACAAAATATCCCCTAGTGATTAAAACAAGTTATTTATCTGTGAATATTAGTACAACATAGGTCTCAAATTAAATAAATTTGTATATACTGCCCTCATGGGGCAATAATATGTAGTTCATTAAAATATAAGCAGAAAATGTAGTGGACCCCATGGATACAATTTATTCCTGATTATCCTAGCCAATGAAGGAGCATCACTGGTTTGACTAATAATGTAGTGGGTCATCTAAAAATCACTCATACGTATACTTCTATTTATGCCAAGTATCTTTCCTTGTTGGAGTTAACCTCGTATTCTGATAGGTGTTGGGAATGTTAGGTGACCTGGATCAAAGATTCCATGCATAGAAAATTCAAAACTTGATATAATTCATGCAGGATTAATCAAATCAGCCCTTAAATGCCATTACATAATGCTTCTTTTTTCTCTTTTTGGTCAAATTGCATTTTTACTACCAATCTCAAATAGTAGCATTTATAACAGAGAAAGATTTAAAGAAAATGACTTACAATAACACACGTTGGGACTTCACGAAGAGAATATTCTGTTTTATTAGGAAGATCTTGATTCCTTACAAGCTCGTAAATAGCAGGATAGGATAACAAGTTCACCAGTGCTAAAAACGACTAGAGGGAAAGAAAACAATCATTTAAATGATTCATTTTTGTCAACCACATCCATGGAGAGTCACTAATGTAGTTTCCTATCTGCATGACTTTGAGGGCTCATTTTTAAATATACCTAATTCCCATAAGTTTGAAGTATGTACATACATGATAAGTACAAAACAGTTAACATGCATAGCAATAATCTATAAGCTGACAATGCATGATGTAACAACCATTACGTACATATATGAAATTTGGAATATGCTTTAAAATATCATATATCTCTTAAAAGTTTGGTTCTGACAAAAATTCAATAATCCATCTTTCTCATTCTTTGCACTGTCATATCCAATATGTAAGAAAATGCAAGGGAATAATACTTAGGGACTCTGGGGCAAGATAATAAATTCTATATATTTTTGCCCTCAGACCATGAGGCTGTCTTTTAACTACATTCACTGAAATCCACTAACCTAAATATGATAGCTAATTTTTAAAAGCCATGGCTTTTCCTATCAAAGCTAACTTATTTTCTGGTGCAATTTTACCAATCTCTCCATGAAATATTTAAGCTCTTCACTCTCATTGCATCTTATTAAACACAACTAGAATATTTTTCTCAGGCACATTTTTTCTTGGGCTCCCCAGCTCAAAAGCATGCTGTGGTTGCCCATCACTAAGCATCAAACCTAAACTCCTTAGCATGGCTTTCAAGGCACTTCTCTAATTGACACGATTCTACTCTTCACAGTCTTAAAAGCCTCATTTCCTAGTATTCCTCAGCATGAAGTCGCCACTTCAGTCAATCAAATCTGCCTGTGGTCTCCTTCAACTGACTGCCACCTATACATACTTTTTCTTTCTTTTTTTTTTTTTTTGAGACAGAGTCTCGCTCTGTTGCCCAGGCTGGAGTGCAGTGGCGCAATCTCGGCTCACTGCAAGCTCCGCCTCCCAGGTTCACGCCATTCTCCTGCCTCAGCCTCTCCGAGTAGCTGGGACTACAGGCGCCCGCCAACACGCCCGGCTAATTTTTTGTATTTTTTTAGTAGAGACGGAGTTTCACCGTGGTCTCGATCTCCTGACCTCGTGATCCGCCCGCCTCGGCCTCCCAAAGTGCTGGGATTACAAGCGTGAGCCACCGCGCCTGGCCTATACATACTTTTTTATCCTAGTAACACACTTCTCCTGCCCTCCACTTACTCATTATCTCACTTGATACGCTTTCAAAATATGTCACATCTTTTCTGAAGACTTTCCAATTAACTCTATGCACATCTAGAAGTCCTATGTTCTGTCAATACTTGTATCTTTTGCTTGCATTATATTAATTGTACTTACTTGTAACTGTAAAGTTTTCTGCTTTACATTTTCTAAAAATTTTCACTGGAGTCAGAAACTTTGAGAACCAGACATACTGAGATATTTCATTAGAACCACAAATTTGAAAATTCAGAAAATTAAAAAGAACATTTAATTCAATCTCATTTAATAGATGAAAAAAATTGAGCTCAAGTGAAGTGGCTTGGCCAAAGACACACACTCAGGAAGTTGGTAGCAAAAATAATCTGTATTTTCTTATTTCCAGACTCAAGTTAGTCATTAGAAATTATAATATAATCTTCAGACACTATTTGACACCGACACCCTTGTTCTACATCCTTCTTTGAGGACCTAGGAAGTCAAGTCCATGTTATATCTCCTCCCTTGGTATGCCAAAATGCAATGTTATTTAGCAAATAACAGTGGCTACATAATGAATATATTTAACACACAGTGGTTTTTAATAAAGGCTATTTCTGTCTAAAAAATGAATTCACATTAAACTTACTGAAATCATCCTTATTTTTCCCTATAATACAATATTCCCTAAAATGAAGAAGGAATTTCTAACCAATTCAAGAAGAAAATAATCCATGATTAAAAGCTAATAACTATTTGGATAGTAATGAAGTTATAAAAAATAACTAATACAATAAATTAGTTGCCATTTAATGAATGCCTCTGTAAAGACAACCCTACATGAGAAGTATGCACTATAGAAAAGGAAGAAAAAGATTGCCAAGGAAAGAAATTAAGAAATATGTCTATTAATTATACATAAAATGAACTGCAGAAAAACTGGAGGGTTCATAGTCACCTAGGAAACTACTGTATAAACTTCTCTAATCACCGGCTATTAACTAGAAAGATTATTAATAAAACAGATTTCACTATAGCTTTATTTTTAATCCAATTTAGTTTATCCTGAGAACACAGAAGAACCAAAAAATACTAGCTAATAATGCTTTATAATTTAAATCTGCAAAGATGTTTTAATGTAACGTCCTTAATATTAATCCAGCAATATTTGGATACTATCATGAATAAATCCTTTATTTTATGTTTAAAGAATCTTTTCTACCATAATCTTAAAAGATTACAAAAAAGCCTTTAAAAATGTCTATTTTGGTAGAAAAAGAAATATAATCTTTATAAATCACATATTATCAATAGTATATTGAGCATTTTTGTATTATTTATACATGAAGAATTCAACCGATGATTATGGAATCTCTCTTCACGTAAGAAATAAAATGATGTGGACCACATACAATCAAGGTAAGGTATGATATGCTACTCTAAGAAAATCAAGTAAAACTTTAGGTAAAAATAGTTCAACAACTGTATTCAAACTAAAACAACCTGAACAGAATTTTAAAGAAGGTTGAGAAGATTTCAGCAGCTTGTTTCTAGAAGAAATACATTCATTTCTCACACACTGGGCATTTTAAAAGATGTTAGCTTTGTGCAAAATTGTGATGTATTAAGCATTTCTGGAATAAAAATATATACAATGTAATTATTGGTTCCCACAAACACACATTATAAGATGTTGCTAATATCAGATATTAATTATCTTAAAATTTATAGTAGCACAAAACATAAATCTATGTCATCAATGTTTTGAATAGAAGAATGAGATTTTATGCAATAATGATAAGGAAACTAATGAAAAGTCAACGTTTGATATATTTTTAAAACTAAAGCATAAAATTAATTCCCCAAGTCAAGAAGTTTTCTTATAAATTAAAATATTTCAGGTTGATAATGATCTTCTATTCACTTATTTATTCACTAAAAATATTTTAGTGCCAGCTGCTTATCAGCAATTGTGCCAAATGCTAACAATAAAAATATGAATAAAGGCATGGTCCCTGCCCTCAAGGACTCATAGTGTAGTGCAGGACAAAATACACTGTTAAATCACTTAAAATAGCACCTAAACGTTCTGACGTTACTGCAATATGGAGAGAAACGGGGGGATATAAGGATGACACTCTTCAGCAATGTAGGGAGAGGTGAGAGGTAAGTCTGTATAAGTGGCAGGCAGGCAGTCAGGCAGAGATGTGCTACATTAATGAGCTCTATCTTTATCCTCTAGGGAAAGAAAAGGGCAAAGTGTTTTCAGAAAAGTAGTGGGAATTAAATTTTACATTTTAAATAGAATGCTCTAAAGAAAAATGGTTTTGAGGGTAGACAATATAAAGGAGTAAAGAACAAATTAGAATTTGGAAGCTGTAAGACTGTCAGAGATACATTACACCTATTAGAGCACAGATGTATTAAAAACATGCCCAATAGACAGAATAATCAAATAGTTACTCATAAGGTTAGTGTTCAGGGAATACATGTTTTAGGAGTAAAGGAAAGGTCTGTGAAGACTATGTGTATAAAGTATTCTATTCTTTAAAGTAGTATGGACAAGAAGGGGAGAAGGAAGACTGAATAGTGATAATAATTTAACTGCTATCATTATATGAGCATTTACTTTTGGCCAAATGCTATAGTATCAATATTTACATACATTATCTATTTTAATCCTTAATATGTACAACTGTAAGACCGTTGTAAGGAACACCTGGCTTCTGATGCCAAGTCTCACTGACTCTAAAGCAGGGGTGTCCAATATTTTGGCTTCCCTGGGCCACACTGGAAGAAAAAGAATTGTCTTGGGCCACACGTAAAATAGAGTAACAATAGCTGATGAACTAAGAAAATAAAAACAAAAACTGCAAAAAAAATCTCGTAATGTTTTAAGAAAGGCTATGAATTTGTGCTGCGCCACATTCAAAGCTGTCCTGGGCCAAATGCAGCCCATGGGCCGCAGGTTCAACAAGCTTGCTCTAAAGTCTCTGCTATGATGTAAACCACTAGAAGACACTAAGAATGCATTTAGATTCAGGGAGAGGATCTTTTGTTTGGGCTGGTGGAGTGAGAAGGGTGTTACTTGTTTTTGGATGAGAGAATCAAGCCATCTTCAAATAGCTTTACATTTTTTTTCCAATCTGTATGCCTTCTATTTTTTCTTGCCTTATTATACTTACTTAATATAATGTAAATAAAAGTGGTAAGAGTCAATCAAATTTAGAGTCAATATTTTACCACTAAATATGATGCAAACTGTATGTTTTCCAAACACAGCATTTATCAGGTTATGGATTAAATCATTTGAAGTTTTATCATAAATGTATATGAAATTTAGTAAAATGTTTCTACATATGTTGAAATAATATTAAGAGTTTTTTTATTCTTTAATACGGTAAGTTGTATTTTTGTACTGAAATGTTTAACCAACTTTATGTTCCTGGAATAAATCCCACTTGATCATAATAAACGGTCCTTTTATATACTGCTGAATTCCAATTGATAATATAGTATTTTAAAAAAACATTCTGTCTATATTAATCAGGCTATAGATCTATAATTTTCTTCTTTTTTGGTGATGTTTTTATATCAGTGTTATGCTTGCCTCATAAATTAGAAACAGTTTCCTCTACCTGTTTTCTGAAAAAGCTTGTGTGAGATCGGTGTTCTTTCTCCTACAAATGTTTCATAGAATCCACTGGTGAAACTATCTGTTTTTCTCTGTGTAAGGTTCTTAATGACAAATTCAATTTCTTTAACAAATGCATACCTATTTTTTTTTATTGAGTCAGTTTTGGTAACCCTACTTTTAAAGAAAATTTGCCAATTAGATCTTAGTTGTTGAGTTAATGACCTAAAACAAATCATAATATTCACTTATTATCCTTTAATATCTGCAGAATCATTAGTCTTACCCTTCTTTCATTTTTGATATTGGTAATTTTGGATCTCTCTTATTTTTGTCATCAATCTAGTGAGGGGTTTATCACTTTTAATAATCATTTCCAAAAATCACATTTGGATTTGTTATTACTCTTCAGTTTCTTCTGTTTCATTGATTTCTGCTCTAATGTTTATTATTTCCCTTGTTGCACTGGTTTTGGGTATAATTTGCTCTTCTTTTTCTACTCCCTTTGAGTGGAAGCTTGTGTCAGTAATTTTAGATCTTTCTTATTTTCTAATATAAATATTAAAGTTAAAAATATCCCTCTTAGCACTGCTGCAACTATAACCACAAATTTTGATGTATTTTTATTTGCATCCAGTTTGAAATATTTCCTAATTTCCCTTGTGACTTCTTTGAGCTACAAGTTATTTGTAAGTATGTGGTTTAATTTCCAAGTATCTTTTTTTCTAGTTTCTAGTTCTTGATTTTTAATTCATTTCATTGTAGTTATAGAATATACTTCATATTATTCCAATTATCTTAAATTTATTTAGACTTGCATTTAGCCCAACATGGTTTATCTTTGAGGATATGCCATGTGTTCTTGAAAAGAATGTGTATTCTGCAGTCACCGAGTATAATATTCTATAAATATCAAATGGTTAATAGTGGTATTCCAATCACGTTAATTCTTAACAGAGAGCTCTTGATCTGTTCTAGCAATTGCTAAGATAAATGTAAAAATCTTCAACTCTGATTGCAGATTTGCCTACTTCTTCCTTAAATTCTATTTTAATACTACATATATTTTAAATATTTTATTAGGATCATACTGATTTATGATTATGTCTTTCTGGTATATTGACCATATTCATATTATCATTATAAAATGTGTCTCTTAATCTGATAGTTTTTCCTTTTATTTCTGGCACTAAATGTGGCCATGTCAGTTTTCTAATGTATATTGCTTCTTTGTATATATTTTTTCCATCCAACTTATCTTTGTCTTTAAAGTGAACTTCTTCTAGAACTCTGCCACCTGCCCCAGAGAGCCTTCTCTGTACCTACAATTACCTCGCCTGCCCTCCCTCCATAACACCCAGTATCCTGACCTTTACAATAACCACTTTCAAAGATTTTCTTGTGGTTTTATTTCTCAGGTGTACATATCTAGACACTATAATTTTGTCTTTCCCATTTTCAAGACTTGATATGTCACTTAAAGTTTCTTTTAATCTACAGGCATTCATCTTCTCCCTCTCCTTTCTTCTCATTTCGTCTGTTGACAAGCTCAGGCCATTTGACCTGTAAAGTTTCCACCAGTCTGGATTTTAGGAAGTGCACAGTCAGGGAGCAGTTCAGCCTGTTCTTCCATCCTTTGGATATATGCAGTTTCCATATTCTGCAAACTGGCAGCTGAATCTAAAGGCTTGATCAAATTAGATACCTTGGTAAGACTAGAGGTGGTGGTTTATTCTTTCATTAGAGGGCACATTAATAATGTTTAGCTGTTTCTGTTTTGGTGATGTTAAGGTGACTCAATTAATTCTTGCAGACTGCAAATGATGACATTCTAATTTCATCATTTTAAAAAAATTATTAATTGGGATAATTCATGAAAAAGAGGCACTACCTTCACCTACTATTTGGTTACCCAGTGGCAGAGTTCTGATATGGTTTGGCTCTTTGTCCCTACCCAAATCTCATCTCAAAATGTAATCCCTACATGCCAAAGGAAGGACCTGGTGGGAGCTGATTGGATCATGGGTGCAGTTCCCCCATGCTGTTCCCATGATAGTGAGTTCTCCTGAGATCTCATGGTTTAAATGTGTTTGGCAGTTCCCCTTCACTCTCTCTGTCTCCAGCAGCCATGTAAGATGTGTGCCTTGCTTCCCCTTCGCCTTCCTTCCTGAATTAAGTTTCCTGAGGCCTCCCTAGACATGTGGAACTATGAGTCAATTAAACCTCTTTTCTTTATAAATTACCTAGTCTCGGGTAGTTCCACATAGTAGTGTGAAAATGGACTAAAACAAGTTCATACAGGAAAGGCACAATAAATGCTATTATTTTAGTAAACAAGTTTCAAGATAATGAATTGATTCTTGGTCATCCTCTGAGCATAACCAATTTTTTAAAATATTATTTAATAGTTTTGCTTTCATATCCACATTATGCATCATGACTAATTAAACATACTAATGCTGATAATACTTTCTACCATTTATTGAGTGCCTACTATATGCCAAGCATTCTGCCATATACTTTTATAAATTATCACAGTTCGACATGCTAAAAGTTATTGGTAAATATATTATCATCTTTAACACTGGTTAACTACATTTGCCTACCACCTAAAATGTAATTTCATTTTGTTCCTAATTATAGTTCAGTAGAGATAGTTATCAACATGCAACTTAGGTGATGTTAAGCCACCTGTAATTAAAGTGAATCAGAACATGTTTATTTTACTATCTAAGTGTCCACAGAAAAAATAAAGTTAATTTCTTTTTTACTGGTAAATGTTATTGAAATCTGATATGTATATATCTGATAATATATATATACACAAACACCCATATATATACACACACGTGTGTATATATATTTGCCACTTGTGTGGTGTTTCTATTTATTTATTTTTATTTCAATAGGTTTTTGGGGAATAGATAGTGTCTGGTTACATGAACAAGTTCTCTTAGTGGTGATTGCTGAGACTTCGGTGCACCCACCACCTGAGTAATGTACCCTGTACCCAGTGTGTAGTCTCTTATCCCTCACCATTCCCAACCCTTTCCCCTGAGTCCCCAAAGACTGATGTATCATTCTTATGCCTTGGTGTCCTCATAGCTTAGCTCACACACATGAGTGAGAACATACAATGTTTGGTTTTCCATTCCTAAATATTTCACTTAGAATAATAGTCTCCAATTCCATCCAGGTTGCTGGATGTTGCTAGAGTCGACTTTTGCATAAGGTGAAAGAGGAGGAACCAGTTTCATTCTTCTACATGTGGCTTGCTAATTATCCCAGCACCATTTCTTGAATAGGGTGTGCTTCCCCCACCTTGTTTTTGTTTGCTTTGTCAAAGATCAGCTGGCTGATCTTTTTATGGCTGAGTAGTATTCCATGGTATATATATACCATATTTTCTTTATCTACTCATTGATTGATGTCATGTGGGCAGTTCCATATTTTTGCAATTGTAAATTGTGCTGCTATGAACATGCATTTGCAAGTATCTTTTTTGTATAATGACTTCTTTTCCTCTGGGTAGATACCTAGTAGTGGGATCGCAGGATCAAATGGTAGATCTACTTTTAGTTCTTTAAGGAATCTCCATGCTGTTTTCCATAGTAGTTATACCAGTTTACATTCCCACTGACAGTGTAAAAGTGTTCCCTTTTCACTGCATACATGCCAACGTCTATTTTTTTTTAATTTTTTGATTATGGCCATTCTTGCAGGAATAAGGTGGTATCACATTGTGGTTTTGATTTGCATTTCCCTATTAGTGATATTGCACATTTTTCCATATGTTTGTTGGCCATTTGTATATCTTCTTTTGATAATTGTCTATTCACGTCCTCAGCCCACTTTTTGATAAGGTTGTTTGTATTTTTCTTGCTGATTTGTTTGAGTTCTTTGCAGATTCTGGATATTAGTCTTTTGTCAGATGTACATACGGATTGTGAAGATTTTCTCCCACTCTGTGGGTTGTCTGTTTACTCTGCTGATTATTTCTTTGGCTGGGCAGAAGCTTTTTAATTTAATTAAGTCCCATCTATTTATCTTTGTTTTTGTGGCATTTGCTTTTGAATTCCTAAAGTCTTTACCTAAGCTAATGTCTAGAAGGATTTTGTTTTTCTGATGTTATCTTCTAGAATCTTTATGGATTCAAATCTTAGATTTAAGTTTTTGCTTGATCTAGAGTTGATTTTTCTATAAGGTGAGAGATGAGGATCCAATTTCATTCTTCTACATGTGGCTTGCTAATTACCCCGGCACTATTTTTTGAATAGGGTATACTTTCCCCACTTTATTTTTTTGTTTGCTTTGTCGAAGATTAGTTGGCTGTATTTGACTTTATTTCTGAGTTCTCTATTTCTGTTACATTTGGTCTGTGTGCCTATTTTTATACCAGTACCATGTCGTTCTGTTAACTGTAGCCTTGTAGAATAATTTGAAGTTGTTTAATGTGATGCCTCCAGATTTGTTCTTTTTGCTTAGCCTTGCTTTGGCTATGCGGGCTCTTTGTTGGCTCCATATACATTTTAGGCTTGTTTGTTCTAGTTCTGTGAAGAATTATGGTGGTATTTTGATGGGAATTGCATTGAATCTGTAAATTGCTTTGGGAAGTATAGCCATTTTCACAATATTGATTCTACCCATCCATGAACATGAAATGTCTTTCCATTTGTTTGTGTTGTCTGATTTCTTTCAGCAGTGTTTTGTCGTTTTCCCTGTAGAGGTCTTTCATGTCTTTGGTTAGGTATATTCCTAAGTATTTTATTTATTTATTTATTTTTGCAGCTATTGTAAACAGTTTGAGTTTTTTATTTGATTCTCAGCTTGGTGTTCATTATTTCTTTTTTCCTGCTGGGTTTGGTTTTGGATTATTCTTGTTTCTCTAGTTCCATGAGGTGTGACATTCGATTGTATATTTGTGCTCTTTCTGGCATTTTGATGTAGGCATTTAATGCTATAAACTTTCCTCTTAGCCCCGCTTTTGCTGTATCCAGAGGTTTTGATAGGTTGTGTCACTATTATCATTTGGTTCAAAAAATGTTTTAATTTCCATCTTGATATCATTGTTGGTCCAATGATCACTCAGGAGCAGGTTATTTAATTTCCATGTATTTGCATGGTTTTGACGTTCCTTTTGAAGTTAATATCCAATTTTATTCCACTGTGGTCTGACAGAGTACCTGATATAATTTTGATTTTCTTTTTTTAATTTTGTTATTATAATACTTTAAGTTTTAGGGTACATGTGCACAACATGCAGGTTAGTTACATATGTATACATGTGCCATGTTGGTGTGCTGGACCCATTAACTCATCATTTAACATCAGGTATATCTCCTAATGCTATCCCTCTCTGCCCTCCCCACCCCACAACAGTCCCCGGTGTGTGATGTTCCCCTTCCTGTGTCCATGTGTTCTCATTGTTCAATTCCCACCTATGAGTGAGAACATGCGGTGTTTGGTTTTTTTTCCTTGCAATAGTTTGCTGAGAATGATGGTTTCCAGCTTCATCCATGTCCCTACAAAGGACATGAACTCATCATTTTTTATGGCTGCATAGTATTCCATGGTGTATATGTGCCACATTTTCTTAATCCAGTCTATCATTGTTGGAGATTTGGGTTGGTTCCAAGTCTTTGCTATTGTGAATAGTGCCGCAATAAACATATGTGTGCATGTGTCTTTATAGAAGCATGATTTATAATCCTTTGGGTATATACCCAGTAATGGGATGGCTAGGTCAAATGATATTTCTTTTCCTTTTTTTTTTTTTAGCAGCCTTAAACAACATACATGTATTATCTCACAGCTTCTGTGGTTCAGAAGCCTGAGCATGACTTAGCTGAGTCCTCTGCACAGGGTCTCATGAGCAGGCAGAGGTAAAATTCTACATGTGGTCACCTACATTTCCAAGGTGGGATTTTACATCTGTATGATGACACTGGACATGAAATGACCCATGCCACTTTATCTCACTACCAAGTATCTGTGAGAGAAGTTCCATTTCTCTACACGTACAGAGCATTCTAACGTTTTTAAGGTGCTACTGCATGCAGACGTCTCATTTGATCTGATAACAAACACACAGGGTAGCAGTGAGAGAAAATACTTGAAGTCTAAATTTTGCAGGAGACAAGCTGACAGGGAGGTGGACCTGCCTGAGTTCACATGATTGGTAAGTGCAAATGGGAAGATAATCTGCATGGGAACCATGTCTGCTTTCAATGGTTCTGTAGAAAATAAGCCATGGTGCCAGTGAAGAGATAGCCCTGACAAGACCGGCAGGGAGATGGAAGCCTTGCTGAACCTCCGGGAAGTGTAGAAAAGTGTGGTAAAGTCATAAGATGTGGGATCAGGGAAGCTGTTGAAAACCAAGCATATTGTCAGGGAGCAGAGAGTTGATCTGCTCTGGTGTACAATGGGTTCCTTTCCCAGATACATCTTGAGATGGTGCTCTGGAATATTTCTCTCATTAGAGGTTGTTCCCAAGATAAGAGGGAGAAAATCAAATTAAAAAGAAATCTGCTGCAGACCAAATTTGACTTCCATTAAATATTGCTTTCAAGCTTTCTAAAAGAACTAAGAGTATCTATGGGCACTTCAGACTCAGAAAAAAATAGAAGAAAATGACAAGCTTGTTTTCAATTTTTCTTGCATTTTCCTGGCACTGACTTGGTAACAGAATACTGACTTCATCTGGAGAGTTGAATTTTTCAGGGCATACAGGCTTTGCCATTACATACTGTGATAGAAAGCATCTCCTGAGTCTCTCATCCTCTGAGAAGGGTCCCACACCACTCTCTTCTGCAGAGGGGCCTCACAGTAACCATGTATCTATTCTGTGGCTCCCCTTCCAGAAATAGTGGATGAATTGGGATGAATCACTGCCCCAAATCTGGGACAATCAAATCCTCTGTTTTGGGAATTGGAATTCGTGCTAAGAGATACTATTCAGCTGTCTGAGCAGATCACTTGAACTGAAGACATGAACACTGGGGATTCGTGGGGCAGGCTTCTAGGGTCTTATATACATACCTTGAATAAAGTAAGTTGAATAAAGTAATTGCATAAAGTAAGTCGTCTTAGTGAGAGAAGCAGAGTAAGAGGCCATATGATGAGAGGCAGACAGACAGCCTGAATAAAAATGGAAATATCTCAGGCTCTGCCAGCTTTACAGTTCTCAATTCTAGCCCCTTGTGGTGTCTGGCTATATAAATCTTCTTTGACTTCTTTGAAATATCCCTTGTTGTAGAGGGCAAAAATGTCCCTACTACAGCGCCTGCCATCAAGAGGTGCATCTATGATATGGTTTGTATTTGTGTCCTCAACCAAATCTCATATTGAATTGTAATTCCCAATGTTGGAGCAGGGGCTTGGTTGGAGGTAATTGAATCATGGGGGTGGATTTCCCTCTGCTGTTCTCGTGGTAGTGAGTGAGTTCTCACGAGATCCAGTTGTTTAAGTGTACAGCACCTCCTCCTTCACTCTTGCTTTTTCTCCAGCCATGTAAGATGTGCCTGTTTCCCCTTTGCCTCTGCCATAATTGTAAGTTTCCTGAGGACTCCCCAGCCAAGCATTCTGTACAGACTATGGAACTGTGAGTCAATCAAGCATCTTTTCTTTATAAATTACCCAGTCTCAGGTAGTTCTTTATAGGAATGTGAGAACGGACTAATACAATCTGTTTTCTGTTCCTTGAGTCCGGGCTGACCTTATGAATTATTTTAGCTAATAGAATGTGACAGAAATGGAATCATGTGAGTTTTGAGTCTGAGTCTCAAGGACTTTGCTGCTTTCTTCATTGTACTTTTAGGAACCCTGTGAAGACGCCTAGTATAGCATCCTGGATGTTGAGAGCCACATGGCCTAGTCCCTTCCAACCACTGATTCCTTTGCACTAGCTGACAGCCTGCCAACCCTTAGAAATGTGAGAACACACTAGATCATCTGGCTTGTAACTAACCTGCCAGCTCATAAAGAGGCATGAACAATCTCAGCAGAGACAACCGGAGCTGGATCACACGAGAAAAACTACCCAATCTCCAAAATTGACTTAAATAAAGAGTGCAGTTTTATGCCATTAAGATTCGGGGTCATTTGTTATGAATTAATGTATCCTGGAACCCTTCCAGTAAACTCCTCCCAACATATTTTTTCCTTAAGCTAACTTAAAGTCTCTGGTTTTGTATCTGTGTATGTTTTTACTCACAACCAAAAGGATCTTTTTTTTATGATGATTTATTAAGTCATATGTAAGGTACAGTCAAGGTAGAAAGGTAACACATAGGGTAGACAATTTTAAGGCAGAAAAGTAACACTGAAAACCTTGTGCTCCATTTCACATCATTCTTTTTTTTAAATTTTATTATCATTATACTTTAAGTTTTAGGGTACATGTGCACAATGTTCAGGTTTGTTACATATGTATCTATGTGCCATGTTGGTGTGCTGCACCCATTAACTCATCATTTAGCATTAGGTGTATCTCCGAATGCTATCCCTCCCCCCTACCCCTACCTCACAACAGTCTCCAGTGTGTGATGTTCCCCTTCCTGTGTCCATGTGTTCTGAATGTTCGATTCCCACCTATGAGTGAGAACACGCGGTGTTTGGTTTTTTGTCCTTGCAATAGTTTTTTGAGAATGATGGTTTCCAGTTTCATCCATGTCCCTACAAAGGATATGAACTCATCATTTTTTACGGCTGCATAGTATTCCATGGTGTATATGTGCCACATTTTCTTAATCCATTCTATCATTGATGGGTATTTGGGTTGGTTCCAAGTCTTTGCTATTGTGAGTAGTGCTGCAGTAAACATACGTGTCCATGTGTCTTTATAGCAGCATGATTTATAATCCTTTGGGTATATACCCAGTAATGGGATGGCTGGGTCAAATAGTATTTCTAGTTCTAGATCCCTGAGGAATCACCACACTGACTTCCACAATGGTTGAACTAATTTACAGTCCCACCAACAGTGTAAAAGTGTTCCTATTTCTCCACATCCTCTCCAGCACCTGTTGTTTCCTGACTTTTTAATGATGGCCATTCCAACTGGTGTGAGATGGTATCTCATTGCGGTTTTGATTTGCATTTCTCTGATGGCCACTGATGATGAGCATTTCTTCATGTGTTTTTTGGCTGCATAAATGTCTTCTTTTGAGAAGTGTCTGTTCATATCCTTCGCCCACTTTTTGATGGGGTTGTTTTTTTCTTGTAAATTTGTTTACTTTCTTTGTAGATTCTGGATATTAGCCCTTTATCAGATGAGTAGGTTGCAAAAATTTTCTCCCATTCTGTAGGTTGCCTGTTCACTCTGATGGTAGTTTCTTTTGTTGTGCAGAAGCTCTTTAGTTTAATTAGATCCCATTTGTCAATTTTGGTTTTTGTTGCCATTGCTTTTGGTGTCTTAGACGTGAAGTCCTTGCCCATGCCTATGTCCTGAATGGTATTGCCTAGGCTTTCTTCTAGGGTTTTTATGGTTTTAGGTCTAACATTTAAGTCTTTAATCCATCTTGAATTAATTTTTGTATAAGGTGTAAGGAAGGGATCCAGTTTCAGCTTTCTACATATGGCTAGCCAGTTTTCCCAGCACCATTTATTAAATGGGAATCCTTTCCCTATTGCTTGTTTTTGTCAGGTTTGTCAAAGATCAGATAGTTGTAGATATGTGGCATTATTTCTGAGGGCTCTGTTCTGTTCCATTGGTCTATATTTCTGTTTTGGTACCAGTACCATGCTGTTTTGGATACTGTAGACTTGTAGTATAGTTTGAAGTCAGGTATCGTGATGCCTCCAGCTTTGTTCTTTTGGTTTAGGATTGACGTGGCAATGCGGGCTCTTTTTTGGTTCCATATGAATTTTAAAGTAGTTTTTTCCAATTCTGTGAAGAAAGTCATTGGTAGCTGGATGGGGATGGCATTGAATCTATAAATTACCTTGGGCAGTTTGGCCATTTTCACCATATTGATTCTTCCTACCTATGAGCATGGAATGTTCTTCCATTTGTTTGTGTCTTCTTTTATTTCATTGAGCAGTGGTTTGTAGTTCTCCTTGAAGAGGTCCTTCACATCCCTTGTAAGTTGGATTCCTAGGTATTTTATTCTCTTTGAAGCAATTGTGAATGGGAGTTCACTCATGATTTGGCTCTCTGTTTGTCTGTTATTGGTGTATAAGAATGCTTGTGATTTTTGCACATTGATTTTGTATCCTGAGACTTTGCTGAAGTTGCTTATCAGCTTAAGGAGATTTTGGGCTGAGACAATGGGGTTTTCTAGATATACAATCATGTCATCTGCAAACAGGGACAATTTGACTTCCTCTTTTCCTAATTGAATGCCCTTTATTTCTTTCTCCTGCCTGATTGCCCTGGCCAGAACTTCCAGCACTATGTTGAATAGGAGTGGTGAGAGAGAGCATCCCTGTCTTGTACCAGTTTTCAAAGAGAATGCTTCCAGTTTTTGTCCATTCAGTATGATATTGGCTGTGGGTTTGTCATAGGGAGCTCTTATTATTTTGAGATATGTCCCATCAATACCTAGTTTATTGAGAGTTTTTAGCACGAAGGGTTGTTGAATTTTGTCAAAGGCCTTTTCTGCATCTATTGAGATAATCAGGTGGTTTTTGTCTTTGGTTCTGTTTATATGCTGGATTATGTTTATTGATTTTCATATGTTGAACCAGCCTTGCATCCCAGGGATGAAGCCCAACTGATCTTGGTGGATGAGCTTTTTGATGTGCTGCTGGATTCGGTTTGCCAGTATTTTATTGAGGATTTTTGCATCAATGTTCATCAAGGATATTGGTCTAAAATTCTCTTTTTCGGCTGTGTCTCTGCCAGGCTTTGGTATCAGGAGGATGCTGGCCTTGTAAAATGAGTTAGGGAGGATTCCCTCTTTTTCTATTGATTGGAATAGTTTCAGAAGGAATGGTACCAGCTCCTCCTTGTACCTCTGGTAGAATTCAGCTGTGAATCCATCTGGTCCTGGACTTTTTTTGGTTGGCAAGCTATTAATTATTGCCTCAATTTCAGAGCCTGTTATTGGTCTACTCAGAGATTCAACTTCTTCCTGGTTTAGTCTTGGGAGGGTGTATGTGTCAAGGAATTTATCCATTTCTTCTAGATTTTCTAGTTTATTTGCGTAGAGGTGTTTATAGTATTCTCTGATAGTTGTTTGTATTTCTGTGGGATTGGTGGTGATACCACCTTTGTCATTTTTTATTGCGTCCATTTGATTCTTCTCTCTTTTCTTCTTTTTTTGTCTTGCTAGTGATTTATCAATTTTGTTGATCTTTTCAAAAAACCAGCTGCTGGATTTATTAATTTTTTGAAGGGTTTTTTCTCTGTATTTCCTTCAGTTCTGCTCTGATCTTAGTTATTTCTTGCCGTCTGCTAGCTTTTGAAGGTGTTTGCTCTTGCTTTTCTAGTTCTTTTAATTGTGATGTTAGGGTGTCAATTTTAGATCTTTCCTGCTTTCTCTTGTGGGCATTTAGTGCTATAAATCTCTGCACACTGCTTTGAACGTGTCCCAGAGATTCTGGTATGCTGTATCTTTGTTCTCGCTGGTGTCAAAGAACATCTTTATTTCTGCCTTCATTTCGTTATGTACCCAGTAGTCACTCAGGAGCAGGTTGTTCAGTTTCCATGTAGTTGAGAGGTTTTGAGTGAGTTTCTTAATCCTGAGTTCTAGTTTGATTGCACTGTGGTCTGAGAGACAGTTTGTTATAATTTCTGTTCTTTTACATTTGCTGAGGAGTGCTTTACTTCCAACTATGCAGTCAATTTTGGAATAGGTGTGGTGTGGTGCTGAAAAGAATGCATATTCTGTTGATTTGGGGTGGAGAGTTCTGTAGGTGTCTATTAGGTCTGCTTGGTGCAGAGCTGAGTTCAATTCCTGGGTATCCTTGTTAACTTTCTGTCTCATTGATCTGTCTAATGTTGACAGTGGGGTGTTAAAGTCTCCCATTATTATTGTGTGGGAGTCTAAGTCCCTTTGTAGGTCTCTAAGGACTTGCTTTATGAATCTGGGTGCTCCTGTATTGGGTGCACATATATTTAGGATAGTTAGCTCTGGGCTCTGGGCTGGTAATGGGGAGTGTCTGCAGAGGGTCTTGTGATGTGACCTGTCTTCAGGTCTTGCAGCTATGGATATCAGTACCTCCTCTGGTGGAGGTGGCAGAGGAGTGAACTCTGTGAGGCTCCTTGGTTGTGTTTTTGTTCAGTGTACTGGTTTTGTGTTGCTTGGCCTCCAGCCAGCAGGTGGCATTTTCAAGAGGGCATTAGCTGTGATCCCATAGGGAGGATGCAAACTTGCCCTAGGGACACCTGGTTAAGTATTCAGGATTCTCAGGCAGTGGGCAGGGCCATAGAGTTCCCAAGAGATTATGACCTTTGTCTTGGGCTACCAGGAAGGATAAAAAAAGACCACTAGGAGGGGGCAGAGAGAGGCATGTCTGAGCTCAGCCTCTCCTTGGGCAAGGTTTGCTGTGGCTGCTGTGGGGGATGGGTGAGTGGTTCCCAGTCCAATGGAGTTATATTTCCAGGGGGATTATGGCTGCCTCTCCTGAGTCATACAAATCGCCAGGCAAGTGGGGAAAGCTGGCAGTCACCAGCCTCACCATGCTCTCATGCAGCCGACAGTCCTAAAGGCTGGTCTCACTCCTATCTTGCCCCTCAACAGCACCAAGTCTATTTCCAGGCAGCTGGTGATCAGGGCTGAGAACTTGACCCAGACCACAAGCCTCTCTGTTGAGAAAGCAAGCAAACTCAGTTTTTCCACATCTCAGTGAGCCTGCAGCAGTGATCCAGTTCCTTCAAAGGGTCTGTGGATTCTGTCATCTTTCCTAGTATGTTCCTGTGGTAGTTCTTGAAGCAACAGTTCACGACGTAAGTCTCCACACAATGTTCTGTCTGTCTGAGCAGGAGCTGCAAGCTAGTCCTACCTCCTATCTACCATCTTAATCCTAAAGTTAATTTCTTAAAGATGGCACATAGTTGTATCTTCCTTTTTTATACAGGCTGAAAATCTGTATTTTAATTAGAGTATTTAGTTCATTTGCATTTAGTGCAATTATTGATATGGATGCATTTAGAGTTACTATTTTCCTATTTGTTTTCTTTTTTTTCCATCTATTTCCTGTTCTTTTATTCTTTCCTTCCCACCTTATTCTGGGTTTGGTTTGTGTTTTTATTTTTGTTTTTTTTTTTTGTTTAAATTGTAAAATTTATGTATGAGCTATACCTCTTTGCACTAATTTTTAGTGCTTTCCTAAGGAAGTACTGTGCAATAGAACTTTCCATAATGATAGAAATATTATATAACCTGAATTTTACAATATGGTAACCACTAGCTATATGTGCTATTCAGCACTTAGGATATGACTAATATAATTAAGGAACTCAATTTTTAATTTTAATTAATACAAGTTTATATAGCTGCATAAGGCAATTGTCTACCACGTTTAACAGCACAGCCACAGAGGAAGCTAGAGATGGAAGATGAAGGATGGGAACTAGAATGGACATAAGTTTCTGAAGGTATCTAGTTATACGTTGAAACTACATAACTGTTTTCCACAATTTAAAAGACCAAATTAGATTACAAATGAAAAAAGAATCCCTTAGGGAATAAGTCTTACAGACTAGAAGCTGGACTCTAGGGCTGTTTACTACAATGAGTTGTCATTTCTAGGTCTTTCTGTATATAGATTAGCAGAATACAAAATATTTTTAAAAAATAATCCTTAGTTTATACTGACATTTCTATTACAAAGTCAAACAAATTGAATAAAATCCCTGTAACCTTCCACTTGTTATAAATATTTCCAAGGGATTAGGAATATTGTGCCATTTTATATAAAATGTGAGGAAGTTGAACCATATAGATTGATTTACCATTATACAATTCGCCTGTCCTTTATGCTACAGCTATCCTATGTACGATTTTATTTCTAAGTACAAAATAAACCCCACTATGTATCATAATTTTGTTTTAAAAAAAAATCATATGTATTTCAAACAAGTTAAAAGGAAAAATAATAGGCTTCTATACTCACTTACCTATTTGCAATTCCCTGTTTCCATCCTGAAAATCCAGCTATCCATCTGGTAGCACTGCCTTTCAACATGAAGAATTTTCTTCATCATTATTTGAAAGGCAGGTCTGCTGACAAATATTTTCTTAGCCTTTGTTTATTTTAAATGTCTTTCACTTTTATTATTGGAGTATATTTTAACTATATGTAGAATTCTAAATTGACTGCTTCTGTTGACTTTTCCATTTAGCACATTTAAGATGCTCTGCTGCCTCCTGGTTTCCACTGTTGTAATGAGATATGAAAAATTTTTCTGCTAATCTCTTATATGTAATGTGTGATTTTCTTAAGCTTCTTTCAAAATTTTCTCTTTATCTTTGGTTTTTAGCAGTTTGTCTATGATGAGCCTTAGTGTAGTTTCCTTTTTATTTTCATTCTCTACATAAATTCTCTTTGAAATTTACTGTTTTTTATCTATAAATTTCTACTTGTCAATAAATTTGAAGATTTTCCACTATTATTTAGTCAAATGTATTTCTGATATTCCAATTACATACATGTTAAACATTTTGACATGGTCTCACAAATCACTGAAGTTTTTCTTTTATTTCATTCTCTGCTCTTCAGACTGTATAATTTCTATTGATCTGATTCAAGTTCACTACTTCTTCTAGCATGTTTAAATCTGTGAAGGCCATGTAGAAATTTTCATTTCATGTAAGTTTTTTTTAATTCTAGAATGGCTATCTGGTTCTTTTACATAGTTTTATTTCTCTACTGTGATTTCTAATTTGTTTATTCATTATAAGGATATTTTCCTTTATATTCTATTTATAATAACTGCTTTAAAATTCTAAATTCTTCATTTCACAATCAATCTGTATTAATTGCCTTCTTCTCAAGAATGAATCACATTTCCATTTTCCTTCATATGTCTAGTGATTTTGGATTGTATCCCATACATTGTGAGATATACCATAGAGATCCTGCATTCTATTATACTCCCTGACAAAGAGTACATTAAAAAAAAATTTATCAGTTAAATTGGCCAGATTCAAACTGAATTCTCTAACACCTATGATAGGTAGCATCTGATATTTCTTTATAGCTCACAGGCATAGTTGAGTGATTAGTCACATTTCTGGGCAAAGTATATACACAGAGTTTGGAGTGTCCCCTCTGTGGGTCTATTTTGCAGGGACCCCCTTTAATTTTCCACCTGCTGTGTAGTCCTAAGCTTTCTATTCTGGTTCTTCAGGCATTTTAGATTGTGGATTTCTATCAGTGGAGCACAAATTTTTGACCTTAAGCAAAAACCTGTTAAATCCAGAATCTCAAGAAATATCACTCTATTCATCCATACATTAACTTCCCTCTATTTTCTGCCTGTTTTTGGTCATTCCAATGCTTTTAGCTACTTGATTTTTAACTTATTTTTTCCAGAATTTGTGTTTTCTATGAGAGTGAACTAGTTCAGAAAGAGAAACTTCTGAAACATTGGAGTGTTTTGCTTTTTAAGCAATCTTATGACATTTTTTGAATAAAAATTGTCTAAGCTACCATACAATCAAAGTTAGGAACCGTCACTTCATTTTAGTGAACTTTGGAGAATATGTTAAATGTAAAAAGCCATTGAATTATGGTAGAACATTGGGTGGCTGATTTTAAAAATTTTGTGACCTTACTCTAAATGATAGCATCTTCTCTCTGTCTGTACTTCCTTCAAATATTCCTGACAATTTGCTATTAGATTCAAGCTATAGGGCAAAACATTTCTTGGATTTTTATATTCATTGGCTGGTTGGTTGGTTTTTCTTTGTTCCAGTGATTTGTTGTTTTTTTTTTTTTTGTAACATGTCTGGTACATTATTACTCTTCGTTAAGGGAGAAAAACTTTAATAAACATAAAGTAAAAGAAAATAATTCTTGCAAAATATTATTCCCACGAAACACTGGGATTTCTATTATTTGCTAAACTTATTTTGAAAATAAAAAATAATAGTTTGAAAATTAAAAAGAGGACAAATAAATATATTAAAAAGTCTGCTGGTTGTAACCGAATATGGATAAAGTATGAATGAATTCATTTCTGTGAAATACTTTTCAAATCTGTGTATTTTTAGTCAAATAACTTCTTACCTTTTGACAGCTTCGGTCAATAGGATCCACTGGAGTAGTTCTGGGATGGGTTACCCTAACATCATCTCTTCCATATTCCAGATTTGACCATAATTCAGTTATAAGTTCGTTAATAAACCCTAAAAAGAATTATTATTTCAAGTCATTTATAGCGTAATATTTTTTTGGATTATGAAGGAAAGAGATGATGATCCCTCTGATGAATCTGGTCTACTCTGACAGAAGATACATACTTGCAATCTTATATAAGAAATAATCTCTTCTTGGTAGAAATTATATCTGCTATTGTTAATATACTTTTATGATGCTTCATTATCATAAAACTCTGTAATAACTAAATTCTGAGAGACAATTTCCCTGGAAGACTGCTGAATTTTGAGTCCCAGCTTCTTCATTTTGGCCAATAACTTCTCTGAGCATGTTTTCTGAAACATAATAAGGTTTATACTTTGCTTTGCAAATCAGCCAGCAAAGTAAGGCAGTCTGTGTTTTTCAGAGGTGAGGGGAGGAGAGAAAGAGGTAACAGGAGGCCGGGTAGGCATCCAAAGAGTGTATGCTCCCTTATTCCAATATAACTAATTTTTTTTTGTAATTCCATACACTAAGAACAATTCTGCATTTCATACAACTTTTGCTTCAACCCAGTCTTTAAATTCTTATAAGTCATAGTATACAACTAAATGAAAATGAATATAAAACCCGATTCTCAAATTATTAAAAAATCAAGTAGAAAAATCATGTGGAAAAGTGTCAAACACAACACTGAATCATAAAATAAGTAAGTTCATAACAATAATATTCGATCAGAAAGGGTCTTCTGGTATGAGAGAAAAAAATATGGGCTCTAAAATCGAGAATATTAGAGTTTAAATTCTAAATATGCCAGTTTATTAGCTGTTCATCCTTGCAAAAATCCTGTGACTTCTTGGAGCCTTAGTTCCCCCATTTGAAAATTGAAATAATGATGCCATAATCCAAGGTTGCCATGAAGTATCAACAGGACAATACATGTGAAGTTCCTAATACAGTACCTAAGACATCAGAGAAGCTCAAGAAACTGTAGTCTTCCTCCTTCTGTCCTTTGAAAACTACACTTACCCCTCTCATGAAAAGTTTGAGACTCTGATGCTCAGAAGCTTAGTGATTTTACCAGGAGTGAGATCTGAGATTAAATCTAGTCTCCAAATACTTCAGTTAATGTGCTCTGAATACTGCACTACATGAATTTTATTCTAAGTAGAAGAAAAAAAATTAGTGGTTCAGTTTAGGACAAATTTTTTTTTTTTTACCAAGAAACATGTTTCATAATACAAGTAGTCAAAATTAGTTCAGTCAAAAAATAAATTTAAAATATACTATAGGAAAAATATTTGTATTTAAAGAGAGAATCAGCAGTGATTCTCTCTTTAATTCAACTCTAAGCCTTGAAAAAATATTGTCATAGCATCTCTATCAGGGATTATATATTGTTCAGAGCTCAGATAACCTTAATATAAGACATATTGGCTGGGTGCGGTGGTTCACACTTGTAATCCCAGCACTTTGGGAGGCCAAGGTGGGCGAATCACCTGAGGTCAGAGTTCAAGACCAGTCTGGCCAACATGGTAAAACCCCATCTCTACCAAAAATACAAAAATTAGGTAGGCATGGTGGTGGGCACCTGTAATCTCAGCTACTCGGGAGGCTAAGGCAGGAGAATTGCTTGAAACCAGGAGGTGGAGGTTGCAGTGAGCCGAGACTATGCCATTGCACTCCAGCCTGGGCGACAAAAGTGAAACTCTGTCACACACACACACACACACACGCACACACACAAAAGACATACTAAGTTTCCAATGTTTTAACTTCTTACAAATCGAATGGACAGGGAAGAATATATACTTACTGCCAACTTCAAAGATAATGTGAAAGCTAAGTGGTAAGACAAATGCTTTCAAGAAGAAAAGCAGGAGAAAGGGAATTAGGAAATGTTATGTAAAGGAGCGTAAATTTTGAAGCATATGTAAGCCACTGACAATGAGCATTAGATAATCCTATCAGATGAGACTGTACTGAGAGAAGATGATATTCTTCTGATTTATAAGATGAAGGAAGATTTTTAAAGCATTAAGTACGTTTCTCCTGAGTTCATTATTTGCCACTGGTCCGAGGCAAGAGAACAAGGTTGTATATATATCACAGAAACACAAAACCCTATCGGAATTTCATGGAAGAAGAAGGACAAAAAGAAAATCCTGTAACTTTCTTTTACATAAGGTCTAACTTAGTAAAAAGAATTTTAGAGTAAATATCCTGATATTTGATTGTGCCACTTAAATTTTCAGTTGGCTTGCTCATTTTATGTTTAAAATAATTATAATTCTAATGAAAACATTTACCTGACTTTTTTAGTGCAATGCCACCTGCTGCTGTTGATGCCACTCGTGTAACCAAAACTCCATAGCCAAATTTTTTATGCCTGCTGACCTAACAACATAAATAAGGAACAGCAATGAAAAGCAAGAAAACATGGCATGCTAACTAGACATTCCTTCAAGATGGTAAGAACTACAAAAACAAACTCTGAAAAATATTTTTAAATCATACCTAAGATCTTAAAAAGCCCAAAAGTCTAGGGATATTTAGTATGACAGAAAAAAAGCTGATTACAACTCAGTGACCTTTGACCTTTGACTGTTTGAGTAAAGACTAAATTACATTGTAAATTTATTTAATAGTAGAATAATAGAATGCCTCCACAAATATTTTTGTTTCCTTTAAAATGTGAGGCCTAAACCTTCACTGACATATACATTTAGACTCAATAGGTTTATTTCCTTAGGAAATTCACCCAGTTTCACTACATCCAGATGTTTGATATCATAATTATAAAACACACGATAATTAACTGCATTCTTCAATTCCATCTGGTTGTTTGCAATTCTGTAAATACAGTCACAGACACTAATATCAACTCTCTAATGTTTTCCTAAAAAAAAAAATCAAGTTGACTATTACAATGCTATATGGTCTTTTAATAGAGGCTTAATAACTTCTTCATACACAGAAAACAGAATGATGTAATCTTAATGGCTTTTAAAACCACAAAAACTCCCTTTGCCTATGGCAGATGGTAATTCATACCTGTAATTTTTTTGCATATTGGTTGAATATAAACATCACACATTCATTGATAGCACCTGTTCTTTGAAGAAGTAGTAATCCTTTGGGGGTGGCGGCAAAATGTAGTAAATCATCTAACAAATTATCTTCCCAAGCCATACTGAAATAGGCAAAAGAAAGGGAGAGCTTTCTTTAAGATACTAAAAACTGAAAACAAAGAGTATGTCTTAGCTGAGCTTAACCCTGTTTACAATTAAAGCTACACAGTACATATTGCTTGAAAATTAATCAATAAAGGTTTAAAATTAAATTAAAACATGGTTTCTTTGGTAGTGAATTCTTTTATTCTTACATTTTCTATACCTATAATTTCTCTTCACTGAATGAAAAAAATGTTAACTGCATATGTCGGCATTTTTATTACACCTAGGTTCTCTCATCCACACACTAACTTCATTCTATTTTCCTATTAAAATTCTGCTGTGCATGAATTCTCCAAACCTCAACACCCCATTATTTCTGTACTTTCTTTTCATTATAAAGTATCTGTCTTCTGCTTTCAAAAGCACGTGATAGATATTATCTCTTTTTGATTTTCATAGGTGTTAATTTATTTTACTTTTGGGGAAAGATATTTTTTCTCAGAACACTTCTATGAGAAAGATCACATATATTTATAAAACCAAAATTCTAGATAACTATAAGACTGGGAATTATGGATGTTTAGAGAATCAATGCTTAGTCCAAGTGTGCTAAAACCCATGTTGCATTTGAAAACATGACACAAATACCTAATAACTTTTTACTTTCTTTGAAAATATATATAAATATATACATTAACATCTTAGGAATAACCACTTTTTAAAAAACGGAAATACAACTTATAAATTCAAAACCAGCAGAGAAGGAAAAAATAGGAATAATGAAAATTTTATCTATCTAACACAAAGAAATAGAGGAGAGAAGCAAAGAAAATATAATTACAAAACACAAAATAAGAAAATAACCCCAAACATATGAATATCTCAAAAATGTAAAAAAACTAAACTCACCTAATAAAAAATATAGAGAAATTTGGAGGCTGGGTAAAAATACAAAATTTGCTACTCAGAACAGTAGAAAGCAAAAGGGGTTGGGGGAAGGGAAACTATGTGTAACTGATAATATTGACTGGCTGACCCAATCCCCATCTACAACCACTTTTTCACTAACCACCATCTGGCCAGAGGTGGCCATATGAAAAGTCCAATAGGATGTTCACAAAATATCTGATGAGAAGAGATTCCTTTCCTAAATAAAAGACAAGACATCATGACTTTTGGATCATGACAAATCTACCCTACAGTGAGAGATTATATATCAAAATATTAGTAGAGATATTAAAAGTTTTAGTAACAAAACACACACACAAACACACACAAACAATATCAGCATCCAATGAAGAATATATTGTCTTTTCAAGCAGACAGATTTTTTTTTCAACTGACCCTGTAATGGGTCACAAAGTAAATTCAACCAACCTAAAAACATACATATCATGAAATCCATGTTCTCTAAAAAGAATATATATAAAAGTCAACAAAATAAAATAGTAAAAACAACTATGTTTGAAAACCAAAAAAACACACACACACACTTCCAATATTCAATGAATTAAGGAGTAAAATGAAAACAAAAATTACAAAAATATTTAGAACAGCTTAATAACGGAAGTATCACATATGAAAATGTATTTATTGCTGCGGTTAATATAGATTGCTTCTCTCAACATCCATTCTCAATCCCCTTCCACTTACTTTCCTCTAATATAAAAGCAAACGAGGGAGTGAGAGAGGGAGAAAAGAGAGCATTAACGAGACCAAAACCTAGTCTGCATAAACTAATGCAATAAATTGGTCAAGAAGAGGAGAAAAGGCCAAAAAATACTAAGAATCCAAAAAGGGGAAATAGTTACAACAGGAGAACAATTACTTTTAAATCACACACAAATATTTTTTAAAAACTTATATAATAAATAAATATACAAGTAAAAAAGTATTGTTATTTTTTAGAAAATGTAATCAAAAGTCATTCAAGCAGAAATAGAAAATCGGAATGAGACATTACCCATTAAAGAAAATGAATCAATAAAAGAAGTCTGTGTGACTCCTCCCAAAGAAAACAGAAGCAAAAAAGTTTCAAGTTGTATCATTATATGATGTGAAAGAGTACACATATGTCCTTTGTGTTAAGCTACCAGGGCAGGTGGAGAAATACCACCAAGTGGGGGCAGGGTCTCAGACTCCTTAGGCGGGACCTGCTGTGGCGGCGATTTTCAGGCCACTGAGGTAAAGTTCCAGAGGGGAGTATAACTGCCTCTGCTGTGCTGTGTTTTTAGTTTGAAATCCTCTACTATGATTTGTCACTTTTTCATTTTTATTCATGCACTTATTTTCTACTCACTTATTAAATTACTTATTGGGCCAAGTGCTCTGCTGAGTTCTGAAGATACACATGAGCATATTATGTAGTGTAGGTAAATATGGTATGGCAATACAGTATACTAAATTTAGATGATATGGGTTATGCAGGGTCCACTGGGAGCCAACTTGTGGGAGAGGTCTTTCTAGAAGTTATTGTCCAATACATTATAAAGAATATATAGCTTAACACAAAGGACATAAACTTTTGGGAGCTTTATGGCCTTGTCCATCACCTAAGAAATCAGAACACTTGTCCTGGCCAACTTAGAGCAAGCTTAAAACTCACAGCTACTATCACAGCTGGTACTCTTCTTGCAAGTGCCACTTCCTGGCTGGAGGCCAACCAACTCAGGCCATTACAGCACCTCACTGCAGAGTAACACTGTGCCTAGGAAGGAAATAATGTCTGTGGGACCTCAGCTAACACCACTGCCTGCAACACCCTGGCTAGCCAGAAGTCCTGAGTCTGTCCACATGACAAATCACTACAATTATAACCCACCTTCAAGAAAGCCAGCACATTAAGCCTATCTACAACCAAGGAATCAGAGAGTCTATGTCTACCAGAGCAGGTGCTGGTATCCACTGCTGGGAGACTTGAAGACAGGTCACATCACTGAATCCTTTGCAGATATTCCCAGCACCAGCCTGGAGCCTGGCAGCCCTACTGGGTGGCTAGACCCAGAAGAGCAATAACAATCACTGCAGTCCAGCTCTCAGGAAGTCCCTGAGAGTAAGGAGGAGAGCACCACATCAAGGGAACACCCTATGGGTTAAAAGAATCTGAATGGCAGGCCTTGAGTCCCAGATCTTTCTGCTGGTGGGAAATTTCTTACATCACAAACATAATTGCAGTGCTGGGCACAGTAAGGAAAGTCTGCCTCTCTATCCAATAGGCAGACAGCCTCTGTGATAATGGTCTTGGAGAAGGGGTCCTTGGTCCCCCCCGGTACATTACTACAGACACAGCTGAGCCTTCTTTCATGGGAATGGAGCATGGATGCACCTACAGACAGCCTTCCTAGAACAATTCAGGGTGACTTCAGCCCCATGGGAGGAGCAAACTCCCCTCCCCCAATCCCCAGATTCAGGCCTGCACAAGAGGGAGAGTGACAATTTCTCCCTACTTGAAACATCAACATTCCCACAGATGAAAAGAGGTGTCTGTCTAGTCTGAATAGCTGAACACTGGAACAGTGGTGAGGCTGTAAGGTGGATAGCTTTCCTGCTGGCCTGGGAGGGAAGCTGAGGTAGCTCCTACCCTTTGCCCTAATAAAACCTCAGTACATCTAATTGAGAGCTCCCCTAGCCACCGCCATCATGGCTGGGACCTCTGACCACTATTGGGTATTACATCTACTCATCTGCCTTAGCTACAACTGGTGCATACCCAGGGGTGCCTCTCCTATTGACCTGAAGCCCAAATCCTCAGTAAATAAAATACTGGAGAAAAATTAAATAAATAAATAAATAAAGTGTACAACACAGGAGAAGGAGATAAGCCTCAGGAGATCCCTGCCATTCCAATCCTACCAGAGACAGTGAACTTGCCCACATACCAAGTAAATAACTACTACAACCAGCATCTGGGAAAGACAGTGCACAAAGATTCTCTATAACTAAGGAAATCACACTGACTCTTCAACCTAAAAGCATGAAGAATTAAATTAGACTAAAATGAATAATAAACATTAAAGTCAGATTCTTAAGAGAAAAAAAATTTTTTAATCCAATCAAAAATAAATTCAGAAACAAGTTGAAGAAATAGTCTACCCAAATGAAAAAAGCAATTCTGGTAATTTGACATAAAAGGGTTCTGTAACACCCCCAAAAGGTCACACCAGGCCCCAGCAATGGATCCAAACCAAGAAGAAATCTCTGAAATGCCAGGTAAATAATTTGGAGGTTGACTATTAAGCTACTCAAGGAGATAACAGAGAAAGGCAAAAAACAAGTTAAAGAAATTTAAAAAACAATCCAGTATATGAAGGAAAACTTTTCCAGAGAAATAGATATAATACAGAAAAAATCACAATTTCTAGAAATGAAAGACACACTGGGACATACAAAATACAGTGGAAAGTTTCAACAACAGACTAGAACAAGTAGAAGAAAGAATATGAGAGCTCAAAGAAAAGGTTTTCAAATTAACACAATCAGACAAAGACAAAGAAAAACTCTCCAAGAAATATGGGATTATGTAAAATGGCCAAACCTATGAATAACTGGTGTTCCTGGGGCAGAAGACAAGTCTAAAAGTTTGGAAAACTCTTTTTAGGGAATAATTGAGGAAAAGAAGCTCAAAGAACACCTGAAAAATTCATTGGGAAAAGATCATCACCAAGGCACATAGTCATAAGATTACCTAAAGTCAAGATGAAGGACAGAATCTTATGAGCTCTGAGACAAAAGTATCAGGTAACCTATAAAAGAAAACCTATCAGACTAACAGTAGATTTATCAGTAGAAACCTTACAAGCCAGAAGGAATTGGGGTCTTATTTGTAGCTCCCTTAAGCAAAATAATTGTCAGCCAATAATTTTGTATCCAGCAAAACAAAGCTTCACAAATGAAAGACAGATAAAATATTTTTCAGACAAACAAATGCTAATCAAATTTGCTACCACCAAACAAGCACTACAAGACATGCTAAAAGGAGTTCTAAATCTTGAAATAAATCTTGATATACACCAAAATAGAACCTCCAAAGGAATAAAATCTCACAGGGCTTATAAAACATAACACAATGAAAAAGAAAGTATCGAGGCAAAAACTAACATGATGAATTAAAAAGTACCTCACATCTCAATATTAATGTTGAAAGTAAATGGACTAAATGCTCCACTTCAAAGAAACAGAGTAGGAGAATGGATAAACAACCACCAGTAAAATATCTGCTGTCTTCAAGAGACTCACTTAACACATGACTCACATAAACTTGAGGTAAAGGGGTGGAAAAAGATATTCCACACAAATAGAAACCAAAATCAAGCAGGAGTAGCTGTTCTTATATCAGATAAAACAGGCTTTAAAGCAAAAAAAAAAAAAAAAAAAGGCAAAGAAAGACATTATACAATAATGGATTAGTACAACAGGAAAATATTAAAATCCTAAATTTATATGCACCTAACACTGGAGCTCCCACATTTATAAAACCATTACTACTAGACCTAAGAAATGAGATTGACAACAACACAGTAATATTGGGAGACTTTAATACTCCACTGACAGCACTAGACAGGTCATCAAGACAGAAAGTCAACAAAGAAAAAATGGACTTAAACTATACCCTACAACAAATGGACTTAACAGATATTTACAAAACATTCTACCCAACAACTGCAGAATATACATTCTATTCATCAGCACATGGTACATTCTCCAAGATAGACCATATGATAAGCCACAAAACAAGTCTCAGCAAACTTAAGAAAATCAAAATTATACCAAGTACTCTCTCAGACTGCAGTGGAATAAAATTGGAAATCAACTCCAAAAGGAACTCTCAAAACTATACAAATACATGGAAATCAAACAATCTTTTCTCGAATGATTTATGGTTTAACAAAATCAACATAGATATTAAAAAATCATTTGAAATGAATGATAATAGTGACACAACTTGTCAAAACACCTGGGATACAACAAAAGCGGTGTTAAAAGGAAAGTTCATAGCATTAAATGCCTACATCAAAAGGTCTGAAAGAGCACAAATAGACAATCTAATGTCACATCTCAAGGAATTAGAGAGACAAGAACAAACTGAACCCAAACCCAGCAGAAGAAAAGATATAACCAAGATCAGAACAGAATTAAATGAAATTGAAAGAAAAAAATACAAAAGATAAATGACGGAAAAAGCTAGTTTTCTGAAAAAATAAAATTGATAACCATTAGCAAGATTAACCAAGAAAAGAGCAGATACAAATAAGCTCAATTAGAAATAAAACTGGAGTTATTACAGCCAATATCACAGAAATATAAAAGATCATTCAAGGCTACTATGAACACCTTTATGTGCACAAACTAGAAAATCTAGAGGAGATAAATAAATTTGTGGAAATATACAACCATCCTAGATTAAATTAAGAAGAAACAGAAACCCTGAACAGACCAATAACAAGCAACAAGATTTAATCAGCAATAAAAAAAATTGCCAACAGAAAAAAGTCCAGGACTAGATAAATTCATAGCTGAATTCTATCAGACATTCAAAGAGAAACAGTACCAATCCTAATGAAACTATTCCAAAAGATAAAGAGAGAATCCTTCCTAAATCTATCTTTGAAGCCAGTATCACCCTAATACCAAAACACAAAAGGACATAACATAAAAAGAAAACTACAGACCAGTATCTCTGATAAACACAGATGCAAAAAAATCCTCAAAATAATACTTGCTAATCAAATCTAACAACATATCAAATAGGTAATACATCATGATCACGATGTAGGGATGGTTTAACATACACACAAGTCAGTAAATATGATATATCACATAAATGGAATTAAAAACAAAACCCCTATTATTATCTCAATAAAAACAAAAAAAAAGCATGTGTTAAAATCTAGCACCCCTTTAGATTAAAACCCTTAACAAAATAGGCACAGATGGGACTTACCTCAAAGTAACAAAAGCCATACAGAACAAACCCATAGCCAACATCATGGAGAATTGGAAGATGTTGAAAGCATTCCCCCTGAGAGATGAAAAAAGACAAGGATACCCACTTTCACCACTTCTATTTGACATAGCACTAGAAGTTCTAGCCAGAGCAACCACACAAGAAAAAGAAATAAAGGGCATCCAAACTAGAAAAGAGGAAGTCAAACTGTCACTTTCTGCTGATTATATGATCATATACCTCAAAAACTCTAAAGACTCATCCAAAAAGCTTCTAGATCTGATAAATAAATTCACTCAAGATTCAGGATACAAAATCAATGTACACAAATCAGTAGCACTGCTGTACATCAGCAACAACCAAGCTGGGAATCAAATTAAAAACTCAATCCCTTTTACAACAGCTAAAAAACAAAAACAAAACAAAACAAACATTAGGAATATACTTAACCAAGGAAGTAAAGATCTCTACAAAAAAAAACTACAAAACACTGCTGAAAGATATCACAGATGACACAAACAAATGAAAACACATCCCATGCTCATAGATGGGTAGAATCAATATTATGAAAATGACCATACTGCCCAAAGCAATCTACAGATTCAATGCAATTCCCATCAAAATACCACCATCATTCTTCACAAAACTAGAAAAAACAATCTCAAAATTCATATGGAGCCAATAAAGAGCCCACATAGCCAAAGCAAAACTAAGCAAAAAGAACAAATCTGAAGACATCTCATTACCCACCTTCAAATTATTATACAAGGCTATAGTTACCAAAACTGCATGGTACTGGTATAAAAATAGGCAAGTACGAATTCTCCCAGCGATACAAAGAGAAGCTGGTACCATTCCTTCTGCAATATTCCAAACAATAGAAATAGAGGGACTCCTCCCTAACTCATTTCATGAGGCCAGCATCATCCTGATACCAAAACCTGGCAGAGACACAATAAAAAATGAAAATTTCAGGCCAATATCTCTGATGAACATGGATGTGAAAATCCTCAATAAAATACTGACAAACCAAATCCAGCAGCATATCAAAAAGCTTATCCACCATGATCAAGTCGGCTTCATCCCTGGGATGCAAGAGTGGTTCAACATATGCAAATAAATAAAAATAATCCATCAAATAAACAGAACCAATGACAAAAATCACGATTATCTCAATAGATGCAGAAAAGGCCTTCGATAAAATTCAACACCGCTTTATGCTAAAAACTCTTAATAAACTAGGTATTGATGGAACATATCTCAAAATAATAAGAGCTATTTACGACAAACTTACAGCCAATATCATACTGAATGGGCAAAAACTGGAAGCATTCCCTTTGAAAACTGGCACAAGACAAGGGTGGTCTCTCTCACCACTCCTACTGAACATAGTATTGGAAGTTCTGGCCAAAGCAATCAGGCAACAGAAAGAAATAAAAGGTATTCAAATAGAAAGAGAGGAAGTCAAATTGTCTCTGCAGATGACATCATTATATATTTAGAAAACCCCATCACCTCAGCCCAAAAACTCTTTAAGCTGATAAGCAACTTCAGTAAAGTCTCAGGATACAAAATCAATGTGCAAAAATCACAGGCATTCCTATACACCAATAATAGAGAGTCAAATCATGAGTGAACTCCCATTCATAACTGCTATGAGGAAAATAAAATACCTAGGAATACAACTTACAAGGGACATGAAGGACCTCTTCAGGGAGAACTACAAACTACTACTCAAGGAAACAAGAGAGAAGACAAACAAACGGAAAAACATTTCATGCTCATGAACAGGAAGAATCAATATTGTGAAAATGGCCATACTGCCCAAAGTTATTTGATTCAATGCTATTCCCATCAAGCTACCATTGACTTTCCTCACAGAATTAGAAAAAATTACTTTAAATTTCATATGGAACCAAAAAAGAGCCCACTTAGCCAAGACAATCCCAAGCAAAAAGAACAAAGCTGGAGGCATCATGCTACCTGACTTCAAGCTATACTACAAGGCTACAGTAACCAAAAGAGATATATAGATCAATGGAACAGAACAGAGGCCTCAGAAATAACACCACATATCCATAACCATGTGATCTTCAACAAACCTGACAAAAACAAGCAATGGGGAAAGGATTCCCTACTTAATAAATGGTGCTGGGAAAACTGGTAGCAATGTGCAGAAAACTGAAACTGGACCCCTCCCTTATACCTTAAACAAAAATTAACTCAAGATGGATTAAAGACTTAAACATAAAACCTAAAACCATAAAAACCATAGAAGAAAACCTAGGCAATACCTTCAGGACATAGGCATGGGCAAAAACTTCATGACTAAAACACCAAAAGCAATTGCAACAAAAGCCAAAATTGACAAATGGGATCTAATTAAGCTACAGAGTTTCTGCAAAGCAAAAGAAACTATCATCAGAGTGAACAGGCAGCCTACAGAATGGGAGAAAATTTTTGCAATCTATCCATCTGACAAAGGTCTAATATCCAGAATCTATAAGCAACTTAAGGAAATTTACAAGAAAAAACAACCCCATCAAAAAGTGGGCAAAGGATATGAACAGACACTTCTCAAAAGAAGACAGCCAACAAACATATGAAACATATTTATGCAGCCAAGAAACATATGAAAAAAAGTTCATCATCACTGGTCATTAGAGAAATGCAAATCAAAACCACAGTGAGATACCATCTTACGCCAGTTAGAATGACAATCATTAAAAAGTCAGGAAAAAACAGGTGCTAGAGACGATGTGGAGAAATAGGGATGATTTTACACTGTTGGCAGGAGTGTAAATTAGTTCAACCATTGTAGAAGACAGTGTGACGATTCCTCAAGAATCTAGAACCAGAAATACCATTTGACCCCTCAGTCGCATTACTGGGTATATACCCAAAGGATTATGAATCATTCTACTATAAAGACACATGCACACATATGTTTATTGCAGCACTGTTCACAATAGCTAAGACTTGGAACCAATGCAAATGCCCATCAACAATAGACTGGATAAAGAAAATGTGGCACATATACACCATGGAGCACAGCCATAAAACAAATGAGTTCATGTCCTTTGCAGGGAGATGGATGAAGCTGGAAACCATCATTCTCAGCAAACTAACACAGGAACAGAAAACCAAACACTGCATGTTCTCACTCATAAGTAGGAGTCAAACGATGAGAACACATGGACACAGGGAGGAGAATATCACACACCAGGGCCTCTCAGTGGGTGGAGAGCCAGGGGAGGGAGAGCATTAGGACAAATACTCAATGTATGCAGGAATTACAACCTAGATGATGGGTTGATGGGTGCAGCAAACCACCATGGCACATGTATACCTATGTAACAAATCTGCATATTCTGCACATGTATCCCAGAACTTAATGTATAATAAATAAAAAAATAAAAATAGACATGTAGACCAATGGGACAGAATAGAGAACCCAGAAATAAAGCCAAATACTTACAGCCAACTGATCTTCAACAAAGCATAAAAAAAAAATTAATTGGGGAAAGGACATTATTTAATAAATGGTGCTGGGAAAACTGGCAAGCCACACGTAGAAGAAAGAACCAGATCCTCATCTCTCACCTTATATAAAAATCAACTGATGGTGAATCAAAGCCTTAATTTAAGACATGAAATCACAAAAATTCTAGAAGATAACATTGGAAAAACTCTTCTGGGCATTAGCTTAGGCAAAGAATTCATGACTAAGACCCCAAAAGCAATTGCAACAAAAACAAAAATAAATAAATGGGACATAATTAAACTAAAAAGCTTCTGCACAGCAAAAGAAATAAGCAGAGTAACCACAACCCAAAGTGGGAGAAAATATTCACAAACTATGCAATGTCTAACAAAGGACTAATTTCCAGAATCTACAAAGAAGTCAAAGAAATCAGCAAGAAAACAAAAAACAAATAATCTCATTAAAAAGTGGGCAAAGGACATGCAGAAACAATTCTCAAAACATACAAACAGTCAACGAGCATTTGAAAAAAAATGTTCAATATCACTAATCATCAGGGAAATGCAAATTAAAACCACTTATTCCTGCAAGAAAAAAAGGCCATAATTAAAAAGTCAAGGCCAGCACAGTGCCTCACGCCTGTAATCCCCGCACTTTGGGAGGCCGAGGCAGGTGGATCACGAGGTCAGGAGATCAAGACCATCCTGGCTAACATGGTGAAACCCCGTCTCTACTAAAAATACAAAAAAATTAGCCGGGCGTGGTGGTGCACGCCTGTAGTCCCAGCTGCTCAGGAGGCTGAGGCAGGAGAATGGCATGAATCCGGGAGGTGGAGCTTTCAGTGAGCCGAGATCACGCCACTGCACTCCAGCCTAGGCGACAGAGTGAGATTCCATCTCAAAAAAAAAAAAAAAAAAACCTCAAAAAAACAAGAGATGTTGGTATGGATGTGGTGGGACACTTTTACACTGCTGGTGGGAATGTAAACTAGTACAACCACTATTGAAAACAGTATGGAGATTCCTTAAAGAACTAAAAGTAGAACTACAATTTGATCCAGCAATCCCACTACTGGGTATCTCACCCAAAGGAAAAGAAGAAATTATATGAAAAAGACATAGGCACAAGCATGTTTATAGGAGCACAATTCACAATTGCAAAGATATGAAACCAATCTAAGTGCCCATCAACCAATAAGTGAATAAAGAAAATGTGGTACATATACGCCATGGAATACTACTCAGTCATAAAAAAAAAGGAAATAATGTCTTTTGCACCAAGTTGGATGGAGCTGGAGGCCGATTTTTCTAAGTTAAGTAACCCAGAAATAAAAATCCAAATGTCATATGTTCTCACTTATAAGAGGGAGCTAAGCTCTGAGGATGCAAAGGCATAAGCATGATATAATGGACTCTGCGGGTACAGGAGGAAAATTTGGAAGGGGGGTAAGGGATAAAAAAAATTACATATTGGGTACAGTGTACACTGCTTGAGTGATGGATGCACAAAAAGCTCAGATCACCACTGAAGAATGCATCCATGTAACCAAAAGCACCTGTACCCCAAAAACTATTGAAATAAAAATTGAAATAACTACTGAAATTAAAAATAAAAATTATTAAAAAATGAGATCTAAAAATTACCTGAAAAATAAACTATAGAAATGTATTTTTCTCCACATCCTCTCCAGCACCTGTTGTTTCCTGGCTTTTTAATGATGGCCATTCTAACTAGTGTGAGATGGTATCTCACTGTGGTTTTGATTTGCATTTCTCTGATGGCCAGTGATGATGAGCATTTTTTCATGTGTTTTTCGGCTGCATAAATGTCTTCTTTTCAGAAGTGTCTGTTCATGTCCTTCACCCACTTTTTGATGGGGTTGTTTGTTTTTTTCTTGTAAATTTGTTTGAGTTCATTGTAGATTCTGGATATTAGCCCTTTGTCAGATGAGTAGGTTGCAAAAATTTTCTCCCATTCTGTAGGTTGCCTGTTCACTCTGATGGTAGTTTCTTTTGCTGTGCAGAAGCTCTTTAGTTTAATGAGATCCCATTTGTCAATTTTGGCTTTTGTTGCCATTGCTTTTGGTGTTTTAGACATGAAGTCCTTGCCCACGCCTATGTCCTGAATGGTATTGCCTAGATTTTCTTGTAGGATTTTAATGGTTTTATGTCTAACATTTAAGTCTTTAATCCATCTTGAATTAATTTTTGTATAAGGTGTAAGGAAGGGATCCAGTTTCAGCTTTCTACATATGGCTAGCCAGTTTTCCCAGCACCATTTATTAAATAGGGAATCCCTTCCCCATTTCTTGTTTTTGTCAGGTTTGTCAAAGATCAGATAGTTGTAGATATGTGGCATCATTTCTGAGGGCTCTGTTTTGTTCCATTGATCTATGTGTCTGTTGTGGTACCAGTACCATGCTGTTTTGGTTACTGTAGCCTTGTAGTATAGTTTGAAGTCAGGTGCTGGAGAGGATGTGGAGAAATAGGAACACTTTTACACTGTTGGTGGGACTGTAAACTGGTTCAACCATTGTGGAAGTCAGTGTGGCGATTCCTCAGGGATCTAGAACTAGAAATAACATTTGACCCGGCCATCCCATTACTGGGTATATACCCAAAGGACTATACATCATGCTGCTATAAAGACACATGCACACGTATGTTTATTGCGGCACTATTCACAATAGCAAAGACCTGGAACCAACCCAAATGTCCAACAACGATAGACTGGATTAAGAAAATGTGGCACATATATACCATGGAATACTATGCAGCCATAAAAAATGATGAGTTCATGTCCTTTGCAGGGACATGGATGAAACTGGAAAACATCATTCTCAGTAAACTATCGCAAGGACAAAAAACCAAACACCACATGTTCTCACTCATAGGTGGGAATTGAACAATGAGAACTCATGGACACAGGAAGGGGAACATCACACTCCAGGGACTGTTGTGGGGTGGGGGGAGCGGGGAGGGACAGCATTAGGAGATATACCTAATGCTAAATGACGAGTTAATGGGTGCAGCAAAACAACATGGCACATGGATACGTATGTAACAAACCTGCACACTGTGCACATGTACCCTAAAACCTAAAGTATAATAATAAAAAAATAAAAAAATAAAAAATAAAAAAAAGAAATGTATTTTTCTCACCCTTTAATGCAAAAAACAAAGCAGCTAATTGTGTGACAACTATATTAGAAAATAAATTATAGCAAATGTTTAGGGAATTAACTATTTGTTGAACCATTACACTGTTAAGGAAATGCAGAAGGCTTTTTGTTTGATTGTTTTGTAAGTTAAACTATACCTACCTTAAAAAAATTCAAATTCCACTTCAACATCTCTTTAACAAAGAATAGCCCTTCAAGTTCTCCCTAATTATTATCCTTTTAGACTATGCCAATACTCGATTATAAAATAAGAACAGAACCTAGAAAAACATGTTGCCCAAGTTTAGTTCAAAAAATCTATTTTCCCCATTAATCTGACTCTATATCCTACTGATATCTGTAAAGAAACATGGAGACATCTAAATTAAAATTTGATATAAATATTGATTTAAATAATTTTCCAAAGCCAAAACCTAATTGAAATGTACTCCCACCACATTTAGAAAAATCATATTTTAAATATAAATAGACTTCATTGGCATTTGAGAACATATTATTTCTACTAAACTCTCCAGTTAACTTTCCAACTTTAGTATTCGGTAATTCTCCAAATTTTCTGGAAACACGATAATATGTCACATTTCCTAATCTAAGATGTAAAAACAGAATGAAACAAGTATAATAAATATTGTTAGATTTTAAAAAGGTTATGAGTATTACATGATCTCTAAAGTTTTTCCAAACTAATTTTCCTTGATCCTGTATATAAACATTTACCATCCTGTAAAACATTTTTGCCATAGTATTCTATTACATTTTAATAATTTTAAATTTATTTCAGCAAATATAATAAATGGATGACTTTCATCAATTGTACTTACATGTTTTGGGATTCCTGGCTTACTGAAGAAACAGAATCAGAACCCTCTACTGGAGTAGGAATTCTTTCTGATAGCAAACTTGTCTAAAAAATAGTAGAATAATTTATATTTCTTACTGATAGCACTACCCATATATTTATATTTTTATAATTATATTTATAATTATATTTTATAATTATAATTATATTTTTATAATTATATTTATAATTATATTTTATAATTATATTTCTTACTGATAGCACTGCCCATAAGATTTCTTATGTTGCATTTTTGTTTTATCCTTAATGTTATTAAAATCAAAATTATCTTGAAATTTTAAATTATTTGGTTGTTAATGAAATATCATATAACATATTTTACAAATAAACCATATTAAATGGGGGGAAAAGACTTAGTTGTCCACTGATATACATATACATGGCTATTGCAACATTACGATCTCTAGTATCCACAATAAAAACCCAGCTGTCTCTAAAAATTACTTTAAAATAACTCCCAAAGAGTGTTAGTCTATGTAAGGAAAATTAACCTAAAGCCTCATCTACGAGAAGATAAAAATCTGTAGCACCCATTTAAGTCTTAGAACTTTGTCCCACTGGGAAAGGAGATACTGCAGTCATCCTGTGCCAAATTAAGATACATTATGTCCCCTAGAGTACTGTGATGCTAAAGAAGTCATATTTGCCCCAGTTAAATATTTCATCCAAAGTACAACACTACAATGGTGCTTATATTTGAAATAAAGATTTGCAGGGAGGAAAACCAAAGCTTGAAAATACTTACCTTTTTCCACGCCTTTGCTATAGATTCATGCAAATTGTAAGTGATTAACACCTGCAAGCCTTCACATGTACTATATATGTGACGACACACAGAAATAAAAGCTCCTTTAACCACAGGCAACATTTCTGATCCAGAAAATACAGAAATATCTTCATCGAGAAGTTTTTTCAAAAACTGGGCAATTATATGAGCACCTGTAGGACTAAAAGATGATACCTGAAAGTGATTCCAAAGTTATATTAATCTTGACTTCAAAAAGCTCTACCAAAAAGGCTAGTCTTGTCACAAAAACTCTTCATTTGCTTGACTCCCTTTTAGTCCTCCTCTAACTTTTCTCAGACATGTCAATATTCATGTTCCCACCCATGCGCAGATGTCTAGTAATAAGAACAGTTTCGGTGGGATGGAAGGAAAAAATATAGAGAGAGGGAAAAAGCAGAAAAACTTTACAATTAAAAGATTATAGACTCATTGAGACCACGGCCATGTAGATAAGTACTGTCAATTCTACAGTGAAAACATAATCCTAAATGCTCCATTCCTAGCACTTATTGACACATTCCCCATCCCATTAACAGGACTTAGTTCCCCTACATCAAAGGCTGAGAAACTTTTTTTTTCTTTTTTTTTTGAGATGGAGTGTCCTCTGTCAACCGGACTGGAGTGCAATGACGCGGTCCTGGCTCACTCCGCCTGCCGGGTTCAAGCGATTCTCCTGCCTCAGCCTCCTGAGTAGCTGGGATTACAGGCACATGCTACCATGCCTGGCTAATTTTTGTACTTTTTTAGTAGAGACGAGATTTCCCCATATTGGCCAGACTGGTCTCGAACTCCTGACCTCAGGTGATACACCCACCTCAGCCTCCCAAAGTGCTGGGATTACAGGTGTAAGCCACCATGCCCAGCCAGCTGAGACACTTTTAAAAGTAATAATAGATAAGTACTTAATAAATGCTCAGAATTTACACAAGTTCAATGGTGTGCATTAGACATTAGACTGTTGTAGTTACAGGTCCTAATATTTTTCCCTATGGCACTGATTTGTTGGAAAAACAGTCATGTTTATTTGGGTAACTACTTTACCATGGTGTCATTTAACTTTTTTCTCTAGTTCTCCATATATCCTACAAAGTGATCATTAGATCTAGAGAATTATTTAAAGTTTAATTTCTTTTGTTTCCTTTCCTTTTTTTTCCTTGGTAAAATAACTTCATAGTTGGTTGTCGCTGTCTATCTCCTATTGCATGAAGCACTATCTGGATGTCCCAATTTTAGTGGTGCTAAAGATCATTGGTCAGATGGTATCACCCTGACCTCTCCAGTCTATAACCCTCCCCATCAACCTTTCACCTAATGATTTGAGCATCCATTAATGATCATTTCCTACATCTACTATTTCATTAAGGATTACCAAACTATGATTTTTCTAATTATATCATTTATTTTGCATTTATTAGATAGAATTCTTCTGCAAAGAACTTTTCCTCAGTAATGTTTTAGTCACACTAAAATACAGTTTGTACAGAAAAGGCTGGAAAAAATGCTTAAATTTTCTTTTTATCAATTTGCATACTAATAAGTTGGTGTCCTAGCGACTCAGCAGGTAATTGATAAAGTTTATTTTTTGTTTGTTTTCTATTTCAGTGCCTTTTCAAACCCATGTATTTTTTATATACTTTATATATGTCAATCCATTGCAGTCATTATTTTTCTGATTCTCAAATTATCCATCTTAAGCCAGTAGGAGGCCCCTTCTGGTTGGCTCCGGGGTACTTTTGACACTATCCCATTGGTCTTAGATAGCTTCTAAAATGGTAAGATATCCCAGGATCATCCTCCACACTTCCTGGCCCAGACCCAGAATCAGCCACTCCTGTCTCTTTTTAGAACAAAAAGATACTTAGACAATACAGATAACAGCTCACAGTGAAGCAGTTGCTACTATTCCAGTGATAGTGCTGGGAAAAATATAACTTAAGAGAAAAAATAAGTTCATAATTTTATTTCTATTATGAATTGAAGATTCAGGTTTCTTATTTAACTACTTTATACTTTTATCTTTTTCTCTTATATTGAAAATCTTAGTTCCTTATGACATTACTATAATTACTTATTTGCTCTATGTTATAATTATGTATAACAATTTCAAAACAGCAACAGCAATATTACTTCTAAACAAATACTAAATGCAGTTTAAGATTACTTTGAGGACTTTTTTTAACCTTAGAATATATCCCACTGGAAATTTTCAAACAAAATTAGATTATTCAAAGTAATTCTTTTCTCTGCATGAATATGTCACTAACTTGACTGATATTTAAATTTACTAATCCCTTTGTTTGCAGCTTTCAAATATTGTGGCTTCATTCTTTTTCTTTTGAGACAGAGTCTCGCTCTGTCGCCCAGGCTGGAGTGCAGTGGCACCATCTTGGCTCACTGCAAGTTCCACCTCCCTGGTTCGCAGCATTCTCCTGCCTCAGCCTCCCCAGTAGCTGGGACTACAGGCGCCTGCCACCACACTCGGCTAATTTGTTTGTATTTTTAGTAGCGACGAGGTTTCACCATGTTAGCCAGAATGGTCTCGATCTCCTGACCTCGTGATCCACCTGCCTCGGCCTCCTCAAAGTGCTGGGATTACAGGCGTGAGCCACCGTGCCCGGCTTTTTTTTTTTTTTTTTTTTACATTTAATATGTAAAGAGCAAATTCCAAAGTCAAATCTAGGTATAATCAAGGTATAATCCTAAATATCTTGTTTCCATATCTGTTTCTCCACATTTTTCTCTCCCCCTCCTAAAAGTAACCATTTTCGTTAGTTTTCACTTTGTCCATTCATCATTCTCTTCTAAAAATATAAACACATATGATCATTCATATTTCTTTGTACCATACAAAAGGTAGCATTCTATTAACATTCTTCTGTTTTCCTTTATTCACTTAACAACATAGCCTGAAAATAACTCCACAGAAATACACAAAAAGATTTCCTTTTATGGACAGCTCAGTGCTCCACTGTGTAAATATAATCCAATCAACTAGCCTCTCGTTAGTGAACTTTTGAGATGATTCCAGTCTTCCATTAATATAAATAATCAGAATCTATACTTTTAACTGGACAATGAAGGTTCAGAAGAAAATCTAATATTTTATGCCTTATCTCTTTAACTTCAATGTGAGGGAGACTTTCTTTAATATTAAAAAAAGGAAGGAAGGAAGGGAAGGATGGAGGGAGGGAGGGAGGGAGGGAGGAAGGAAGGAAGGAAGGAAGGAAGGAAGGAAGGAAGGAAGGAAGGAAAGAAGGAAGAGAGAAAGAAAGAAAGAAAGAAAGAAAGAAAGAAAGAAAGAAAGAAAGAAAGAAAGAAAGAAAGCGAGCGAGCGAGCCAGATGCAGTGGTTCATGACTATAATCCTAGCACTTTGGGAGGCCAAGTCAGGTGGATCACTTGAGGTCAGGAGTTCGAGACCAGCCTGGACAACATGGCAAAACTCCATCTCTACTAAAAATACAAAAATTAGCCCAGAACGGTGGCTCACACCTATAGCCTCAGCTACTCTGTAGGCTGAGGCAAGAGAATTGCTTGAACCTGGGAGGTGGAGGTTGCAGTGAACAGAGATCACGCAACTGCACTTCAACTTGGGCGGCAGAGTGAGACTCCATCTCAAAACAAAACAAAACAAAAAAAAGAGGCCAGGCACGGTGACTCACACCTGTAATCCCAGCACTTTGGGAGGCCAAGGTGGGCGGATCACGAGGTCAGGAGATCAAGACCATCCTGGCTAACACGGCAAAACCCCATCTCTACTAAAAATATGTGTGGTGGCGGGCACCTGTAGTCCCAGCTACTGAGGAGGCTGAGGCAGGAGAATGTCGTGAACCTGGGAGGTGGAGTTTGCAGTGAGCCGAGATTGCACCACTGCACTCCAGGCTGGGTGACAAAGCAAGACTCCATCTCAAAAAAAAAAACAAAAAAGAACCCAGATCTCACAAAGATAATGATTGGGAAAAATCTGACTACATGTAAATTAATAATATCTATATAGAAAAAAAAACTTAAATAGGGTTAAGTGGTAGACAATAAAAAGAAGTCTTGGAACTCATGACAAAGAATTAGTCTTCCTAATTTAAAATAAAGTTGTTATTAATAAAGATCTCTAGTTAAATATGGCAGACTGAACATATACATTCACTGCTCCCTCCATAAATACTAAAATTCAAAAGTAAAAGGATTTTCCAGTAGGCAATAAAACCCCCAAAGACAAGAAGAATGGAAAAGATGTGGTAGTAAAATTTTAGAACCTGGAAATCAAAATAACAAGCAGTAATTCAGGACACAGAAAAACCTCAATTATCAGCCACAATGTGAAAAACAGAATAAACCTGATTCATCTTACAGAACCTCTCAAAAAAACACAGGAATTGGTGGTAACAAATATCTCTAAATTGGGGGGTAAAAGTGAAATTGAAAACAGAAGAGCTGCCTGAAAGCCAGTCTTTCAGAGGAGTCTGACCTCCAGATTCCCTTCCACATTTCATGCAGCTAACCCAGTGTGCTTCTTGGAAGGTAGGCAGAGCTCAAGAAAGAAAAGACAACAGAGGGTATCACAGGATTCAATCAAAGTTTATATACTAACACTTGAGATGCATCACCATTTCCACCCAGCCTTCTTCTCCCACTAGGCTTATATTCCTCAGGCAGCTAACAGTAAGAGGTTTCTCTATGGAATCCCATAAGAACAAAGGAAAAACCAAATATAATAACATTAGGGGTTCCCAAACAAAATGCCACAGAAAGGGCCCACTAAAGTAAAGACCACAAATTACAAGTCCCACTTTCTTGTATCATTTCCAAGCATCTTTTTACTGGCTTTCAAATATTTGAATAAACCTCCAATTTAAAAGATAGAGACCATGATAACAGATACAGAAAGCAATTTAGAAGGAAAAAAGAAAATATGACAGATTAAAACTTTATTATCTTTATGTAGGTAAAAAGAACTTACTACACTCAAAAAAAAACGGGGGCAGGAGGCATATGGCCAACTAGAAGCAGCAACCATCAGAGGCTCCCACTGAAAAGAACCAAAACAGCATGTGAATCCTGCACTGGCAACCAAGGTATCCAGGTTTTATCATTAGGACTGACGAGGCGGCTGGCGTGACCTATGGAGACGAAGGAAGAGCAAGGTGGTGTGGCGGCCCACCTTAGATCCACACAGGGCAGGGGAGCCCCCTCCCCTCAGCCAAGTGGGGCGGTGAGTGAGCATGTTACCCAGCCTGGGAAGCCGTGCTTTGCCATGGAACTGTGCTACCCATGGTTCAGAAGATCCCACTGGTGAGCCCACGCCACTGAGGCCTTCGGTTCTAACCACGGAGCCATGCAGATTCTCAACAGCCACTCAGCTGGAATCGTCCTCAGCCTGCTGAGTTCCTGGAGGGAGGGGTGGCCATGACCACTGCTGCTGCTGATTGCTGTCTAAGCTGTCTGAGCTCCTAGGGGGAAGAGCGGCAGCCACCACTGCTGCTACCTGCTGTCTAAGCCATCTGAGAACCCTGGGGGAGAGGCAGAGACAACACTGCTGCGGCTAGCTACCTAAGACACTAAGCTCCCAGGGGCGAAGGGCTGCAGCTATCACTATAGCTCCAGGCCGTGCTTTTCCCTGCTAGAGCTAGGGAGGCTGAATGGCTTGGTCCCAAGAGGTATTCCCCACAGCACAGCACACCAGCTGTGGCAGATCTTGGCCAGACTGCCTCTTCAGACCAGACGCTGACCCAACCCTCCTCACTGGGTGGGGCCTCCCTATAGGAACTCCAACAACTCCAGCCAGCGGCTCAGGGACAGAACTCTGATCTCCCTGGCCTGAGTCCCTAGAAGTGGTGACTGTAGTCTCCATGGAACAGCAGACTTAGTCTTTCCTCCTGCTAGCTCTGAGGAATCTGGGCAGCCCAGAAGAGTTGGTTTCCCCCAAGTGCAGCACACCCTCTGCCAAGGAGCAGTCAAAGTGCTTCATTAAATGGGTCCTGGTTCCCATGCCCCCCACCTGGGTGACACACCCCAAAAGGGGTCACCAGACACCCTATACAGGAGCATTCCTACTGGCATCAGGTTGGTGCCCCTCAAGGTCAGAGATCCCAGAGGAAAGAGCCCGACACCCATCTTTGCTGTTCTCCAGTCTCCTCAGGTGACATCTCCAGGCATGGAAGTGAACCAGACGAATAGGGCCTGAAGTGAACCCCCAGCAAACCACAGCAGCCCTACAGAAGAGGGACCTGACTACTGAAAGAAAAACAAACAGAAAGCAACAACAACAGCATCAATGAAAAAAATCCTCAAAAAAACCTCATCCAAAGGTCAGCAGCCCCAAAGATCCAAAGTGAACAAACTCATGAAGATGAGAAAGAATTAATGAAAAAAACGCTGAAAACCAAAAAGGCCAGATTGTCTCTTTTCCTCCAAATGATCGCAACACCTCTCTAGCAAGGGCACAGAACTGGACAGAGGATGAGATGGATGAATTGACAGAAGTGAGCTTCAGAAGATAGGTAATAACAAACTTCAATGAGGTAAAGGAGCATGTTCTAACCCATTGCAAAGATGCTTAGAACCATGATACTAGGTTACAGGAGCTGCTAACTAGAATAACCAGTTTAGAGAGGAACATAAATGACCTGATGGAGTTGAAAAACACAACACGAGAACTCTGTGAATCATACACAAGAATCAATAACCAAATCAATCAAGTGGAAGAAAGAATATCAGAGTTTGAAGACCATCTTGCTGAAATAAGGCAGGCTTAGAGAAAAAAGAGTAAGTAGTAATGTACAAAACCTACAAGAATTATGGGACTACGTAAAAAGACCGAACCTATGACTGACTGGAGTATCTAAAAGAAACGGGAAGAATGGAACCAAGTTGGAAAACACACTTCAGGATATCATCCAGGAGAACTTCCCCAACCTAGCAGGACAGGCCAACATTCAAATTCAGGAAATACAGAGAACCCCACTAAGATACTCCACAAGAAGATCAACCACAAGACATATAATCATCAGATTCTCCAAGGTTGAAATGAAAGAAAAAATGTTAAGGGCAGCCAGAGAGAAAGGCCAGGTCACCTACAAAGGGAAGCCTATCAGACTAACAGCATACATCTCAGCAAAAAATCTGCAAGACAGAAGAGAATGGAGGCCAATATTAAATACTTTTTCTTTTTTTTTTTTTGAGACAGAGTCTCACTCTGTCACCCAGGCTGGAGTGCAGTGGCATGATCTCAACCCACTGCAACCTCCTCCTCCCAGGATCAAGCGATTCTCCTGCCTCAGCCTCCTGAGTAGCTGGGACTATAAGCATGTGCCACCATAACAGGCGAATTTTTCTATTTTTAGTAGAGACAGAGTTTCACCATGTTGGCCAGGCTGGTCTCGAACTCCTGACCTCAGGTGATCTGCCTGCCTCAGCCTCCCAAAGTGCTAGGATTACAGGCATGAGCTATGGCACCTAGCCATTCAACTTCTTAAAGAAAAAAATTTTCAACCCAGAATTTCATATCTGGCCAAACTAAGCTTCATAAGTGAAGGATAAATAAAGTCATTTATAGACAATCAAATGCTAAGGGAGTTCATCACCACCAGGCCTGCCTTGCAAGAGCTCCTGAAGGAAGCACTAAATAGGGAGAGGAAAAACCAGTACCAGCCACTGAAAAAAACACACCAAACTACAAAGACCAATGACATTGTGAAGAAACTGGATTAACTAGTGTGCAAAATAACCAGCCGGCATCATGATGACAGGATCAAATTCACACATAACAATATTAACCTACAATGTAAATGGGCTAACTGCTCCAATTAAAAGACACAGACTGGAAAATTGGATAAAGAGTCAAGACCAATCAGTGTGCTGTATTCAAGAGCCTCATCTCATGTGCAAAGATACACATAGGCACACACACACACAAAAAAAGATAGAGGTAAATGTACCTAGCAAATGGAAAGCAGAAAAAAAGCAGGGGTTTCAACACTAGTTTCTGACAAAACAGACTTTAAACCAACAAAGATCAAAAAAGACAAAGAAGGACATTACATAATGGTAAAGGGATCAATTCAACAACAAGGGAGCAATTCAACAAGAGCTAACTATCCTAAATATATATGCACCCAATATAGGAGCACCCAGCTTTATAAAACAAGTTTTTAAAGACCTAAAAGTGACTTAGACTACCACACAACAACAATGGGAGACTTCAATACCCCACTGACAATATTAGACAGTGGGATATTAACGAGACAGCAAATTAACAATGATACTCAGGATTTGAACTCAGCTCTGGGTCAAGAGGACCTAACAGATATCTACAGAACTCTCCACCCCAAAACAAAATATACAATCTTCTCAGTGCCACATGGCACTTACTCTAAAATCAACCACATAATTGGAATTAAAACACTCCTCAGCAAATGCAAAACAAATGAAATCATTATAAACAGTCTCTAAAACCACAGTGCAAAATTCAAGATTAAGAAACTCACCCAAAATCACCCAACTACATCAAAATTGAACAACCTGCTCCTGAATGACTCCTAGGTAAATAATGAAAATAAGGCAGAAATCAAGAATTTCTTTGAAGCCAGTGAAAACAAAGAGACAACATACCAAAATCACTGGGACACAGCTAAAGCAGTGTTAAGAGGAAAATTTATAGCCCTAAATGCCCACATCAGAAAGCTAGAAAGATCTCAAATCGACACCATAACACCAAAACTAAAGGAACTAGAGAAGCAAGAACAAACAAATACAAAAGCTAGCAGAAGACAAGAAATAACTAAGAACACAGCGGAAATGGAGAGACAGACATGAAAATCCTTCAAAAAAAATCAATGAATCCAGGAGCTGTTTTCTTGAAAAAATAAAATAGACCACTAGTTAGATTAATAAAGAAGAAAAGAGAGAATAAAATAGAAACAATAAAAAATGATAAAAGGGATATCACCATCGACCCCACAGAAATAAAAACTACCATCAGATAATACTACAAACACCTCTGCATAAATAAACTAGAAAATCTAGAAGAAATGGATAAATTCCTGGACACATACACCCTCCCAAGAAGAAGTCAAATCCTTGAATAGACCAATAACAAGCTCTGAAATTGAGGCAGTAATAAATAGCCTAGCAACTAAAAAAAGCCTAGGACCAAATGGATTCACAGCCAGATTCTACCACAGGTACGAAGAGGAGCTGGCACCATTCCTGCTGAAACTATTCCAAACAATTAAAAGGAAGGGACTCCTCCCTAACTCGTTTTATGAGGCCAGCATCATCCTGATACCAAAATCTAGCAGAGACACAACAAAAAAAGAAAACTTCAGGCCAATATCCCTAATGAACATCAATGTGAAAATCCTCAATAAAATACTGACAAACCAAATCCAGCAGCACATCAAAAAGCTTATCCACCATGATCAAGTTGGCTTCATCCCTGGGATGCAAGGCTGGTTCAACATACACAAATCACATAAATAGAACCAATGACCAAAACCTTGATTACCTCAATAGATGCAGAAAATGCCTTGATAAAATTCAATACTCCTTCATGCTAAAAACTCTCAATAAACTAGGTATTGATGGAACATATATCAAAATAATAAGAGCTATTTATGACAAACTTACAGACAATATTACACCGAATGGGCAAAATCTAGAAGCACTCCCTTTGAAAACCAGCAAAAGATTCACCACTCCTATTCAACATAGTATTGGAAGTTCTGGCCAGGGCAATCAGGCAATAGAAACAAATAAAGGATATTCAAATAGGAAGAGAGGAAGTCAAATTGTCTCTGTTTGCAGATGACATGATCCTATATTTAGAAAACCTCGGCCAGGCAAGGTGGCTCACGCCTGTAATCCCAACACTTTGAGAGGCTGAGGCGGGCGGATCACGAGGTCAGGAGATCCAGAACATCCTGGCTAACACGGTGAAACCCCGCCTCTACTAAAAATACAAAAAAAATTAGCCGGATGTGGCGGCGTGTGCCTGTAGTCTCAGCTACCAGGGAGGCTGAGGCAGGAGACTGGCATGAACCTGGGAGGCAGAGCTTGAAGTGAGCAGAGATCACGCCACTGCACTCCATCCTGGGCAACAGAGCAAGACTCCATCTCAAAAAAAAAAAAAAAAAGAAAACCCCATCATGTCAGCCCAAAAGCTCCTTAAGCTGACAAGCAACTTCAGCAAAGTCTCAGTATACAAAATCAATGTGCAAAAAACAGAACCATTACTATACATCAACAACAGACAAACAGAGAGCCAAATCATGAATGAACTCCCATTCACAATTGCTACAAAAAGAATAAAATACCTAGGAATACAGCTAACAGGGGACGTGAAGGAACTCTTCAAAGCAAACTATAAACCACTGCTCAAGGAAATAAGAGAGGACATCAACAAATGGAAAAACATTCTATCCTCATGGATATGAAGAATCAATATCGTGAAAATGGCCATACTGCCCAAAATAAATCATAGATTCAATGATATTCCCATCAAACTACCATTGACATTCTTCACAGAATTAGAAAAAAACTGCTTAAAAAAATGTATACGGAATCAAAAAAAAAAGAGTCCATATAGCCAAGTCAATCCTAAACAAAAAGAACAAATCTGGAGGCGTCATGCTACCTAACTTCAAACTATACTAAAAGACTACAGTAACCAAAACTGCATGGTACTGGTACAAAAACAGAGATATAGACCAATGGAAAAGAATAGAGGCCTCAGAAATAAGACTACATCTACAACCATCTGATCTTCAACAAACCTGACAAAAACAAGCAATGGGGAAAGGAATCACTATTTAATAAATGGTGCTGGGAAAACTAGCTAACCACATGCAGAAAACTGAAAATGGATGCCTTCCCTTGCACCTTATACAAAAATTAACTCAAAATGGATTAAAGACTTAAATGCAAAACTCAAAACCATAAAAATCATAGAAGAAAATCTAGACAATACCATTCAGGACATAGGCATGGGCAAAGATTTTATGAAGAAATCGCAAAAAGCAATTTCAACAAAAGCTAAAACTGATAAGTAAGATCTAATTAAACTAAAGAGCTTCTCCACAGCAAAAGAAACTATTATCAGCATGAACAGGCAACCTGCAAAATAGGAGAAAATTTTTGCAATGTACCCATCTGACAAACGTCTAATACCCAGAATTTACAAGGAACTTAAACAAATTTACAAGAAAAAATAAACCCATCAAAAAGTGGCTAAAGGACATGAATGGACACTTCTCAAAAGAAGACATTTATGCAGCCAACAAACCTATGAAAAAAAGCTCAATATTACTGATCATTAGAGAAATGCAAATCAAAACCACAGTGAGATAACATCTCATGCCAGTCAGAATGGCAATTATTAAAAAGTTAAGAAAAAATAGATGCTGGAGAGCATGTGGCAAAATAGGAACACTTTTACACTGTTGGTGGGAATGTAAATTAGTTCAACCATTTTTGACAGTGTGGCGATTCCTCAAGGATCTAGAAGCAGGAATATCATTTGAGCCAGCAATCCCACTACTGGGTACATACCCAAAGGAATATAAATCATTCTATTATAAAGATACATTCACACATATGTTTACTGCAGCACTATTCACAATAGCAAAGATGTGGAACCAACCCAAATGCTTATTAATTCTAGACTGGATAAGAAAATGTGGCACATACACACCATGGAATACTATGCAGCCATAAAAATGAATGAGATCGTGTCCTTTGCAGGGAGATAGATGAAGCTGGAAACCATCATCCTCAGCAAACTAACACAGAAACAGAAAACCAAATACTACATGTTCTCACTCATAAGTGGGAGCTGAAAAATGAGAACACATGGACACAGAGAGGGGAACAACACATGCCAGGGCCTGTCAGTGGGGAAGGAGCAAGGGGAGGAAGAGTATCAGGACAAACAGCTAATGCATGCAGGGCTTAATGCCTAAGTGACAGGTTGATATGTGCAGCAAACCACCATGGCACACATGTACCTATGTAACAAACATCCACGTCTGCACATGTGTCCCGGAACATAAAATAAAATTTAAAAAAAAAAAAAATAGGATGCTAAAATAACAATGTGTTCTTCTAAAAAAAAAGGTGGGGGGTGGGGGGCGGTGGTGGCAGAAGTTTCAAAGATGGCCGAATAGGAACAGATCCAGTCTACAGCTCCCAGTGTGAACAACACAGAAGATGAATGATTTCTGCATTTCAAACTGAGGTACTGAGTTCACCTCACTGGGAATTGTCAGACACTGGGCGCAGCCCACAGAGTGTGAGCTGAAGCAGGGCAGGGCATCACCTCAAAAGGGAAGCGCAAGGGGTTGGGGAATTTGCTTTCCTAGCCAAGGGAAGTCATGAGAGACGGTACCTGGAAAATTGGGACACTCCCACCCTAATACTGTGCTTTTCCAACGGTCTTAGCAAACAGCACACCAGTAGATTATATCCTGCACCTGGCTCAGAGGGTCCCACGCCCACGGAGCCTAGCTCACAGCTAGCACAGCAGTTTCAGATTGAACTGCAAGGTGACAGCGAGGCTGGAAGAGGGGCGTCTGCCATTGCTGAGGCTTGAGTAGGTAAACAAAGAACCGAGGAAGCTCAAACTGGACCCCACTGCAGCTTAAGGAGGCCTGCCAGCCTCTGTAGACTCCACCTCTGGGGGGAGGGCATAACTGAACAAAAGGCAGCAGAAACTTTTACAGACTTAAACGTCCCTGTCTGACAGCTTAGAAGAAAGTAGTGGTTCTCCCAGCATGGAGTTTGAGATCTGAGAATGGACAGACTGCCTCCGAAAATGGGTCCCTGAACCCCGAGTAGCCTAACTGGGAGACATCTCCCAGTATGGGCCAACTGACACCTCATACAACCAGGTGTCCCTCTGAGACAAAGCTTCCACTGGAAGGATCAGGCAGCAACATTTGCCATTCTGCAATATTTGCTGTTCTGCAGCCTCCACTGGTGATACCCAGGCAAACAGGGTCTGGAGTGGACCTCCAGCAAACTCCAACAGACCTGTAGCTGAGGGTCCTGACTGTTAGAAGGAAAACTAACAAACAGAAAGGACATCCACACCAAAACCCCATCAATACCTCACCATCATCAAAGACCAAAGGTAGATAAAACCACAAAGATGGGAGAAACCAGAGCAAAAAAGCTGAAAATTCTAAACATCAGAGCGACTCTTCTCCTTCAAAGGAACACAACTCCTCGCCAGCAACAGAACAAAGTTGGACGAAAAATGACTTTGAAAACCTGAGAGAAGAAGGCTTTAGACGATTGGTAATAACAAACTTCCCCGAGCAAAAGGAGGATGTGAGAATCCATCTCAAAGAAGCTAAAAACCTTGAAAAAAGATTAGACCAATGGCTAAATAGAATAAACAGCATAGAGATGACCTTAAATGACCTGATGGAACTGAAAACCATGGCAGGAGAACTATGTGACACATGCACAAACTTCTGTAGCCGATTCGATCAAGTGGAAGAAAGGGTATCAGTGATTGAAGATCAAATGAATGAAATGAAGCGAGAAGAGAAGTTTAGAGAAAAAAGAATAAAAAGAAACAAACAAAGCCTCCAAGAAATATGGGACTATGTGAAAAGACCAAATCTACATCTGATTGGTGTACCTGAAAGTGACGGGGAGAATGGAACCAAGTTGGAAAACATTCTGCAGGATATTCCCCAACCTAGCAAGGCAGGCCAACATTCGAATTCAGGAAATACAGAGAATGCCACGAAGATACTCCTCGAGAAGAGCAACTCCAAGACACATAATTGTAAGATTCACCAAAGTTGAAATGAAGGAAAAAATGTTAAGGGCAGCCAGACAGAAAGGTCGGGTTACCCACAAAGGGAAGCCCATGAGACTAATAGCTGATCTCTCAGCAGAAACTCTACAAGCCAGAAGAGAGTGGAGGCCAATATTCAACATTCTTAAAGAAAAGAATTTTCAAACCGGAATTTCATATCCAGCCAAACTAAGCTTCATAAGTGAAGGAGAAATAAAATTCTTTACAGGCAAGCAACTGCTGAGAGATTCTGTCACCACTAGGCCTGCCATACAAGAGCTCCTGAAGGAAGCACAAACATGGAAAGGAACAACCGGTACCAGCCACTGCAAAAACATGCCTAATTGTAAAGACCATCAAGGCTAGGTAGAAACTGCATCAACTAACGAGCAAAATAACCAGCTAACATCATAATGACAGGATCAAATTCACACATAACAATATTTACCTTAAATGTAAATGGACTAAATGCTCCAATTAAAAGACACAGACTGGCAAATTGGATAAAGAGTCAAGGCCCATCAGTGTGCTGTATTCAGGAGACCCATCTCACGTGCAGAGACACACATAGGCTTAAAATAAAGGGATGGAGGAAGATCTACCAAGCAAATGGAAAACAAAAAAAAGCAGGGGTTGCAATCCTAGTCTCTGATAAAACAGACTTTAAACCAACAAAGATCAAAAGAGACAAAGAAGGCCATTACATAATGGTAAAGGGATCAATTCAACAAGAAAAGCTAACTATCCTAAATACATATGCACCCAATACAGGAGCACCCAGATTCATAAAGCAAGTCCTTAGAGACCTATAAAGAGACTTAGACTTCCACACAATAATAATGGGAGACATTAACACCCCACTATCAACATTAGACAGATCAATGAGACAGAAAGTTAACAAGGATATCCAGGAATTGAACTCAGCTCTGCACCAAGCAGACCTAATAGACACCTACAGAACTCTCCACTCCAAATCAACAGAATATACATTCTTCTCAGCACCATATCACACTTATTCCAAAACTGACCACATAGTTGGAAGTAAAGCACTCCTCAGCAAATGTAAAAGAACAGAAATTACAACCTGCTCCTGAATGACTACTGGGTACATAACGAAATGAAGACAGAAATAAAGATCTTCTTTGAAACCAATGAGAACAATGACACAACATACCAGAATCTCTGGGACACATTTAATGCAGTGTGTAGAGGGAAATTTATAGCACTAAATGTCCACAAGAGAAAGCAGGAAAGATCTAAAATGGACACCCTAACATCACAATTAAAAGAACTAGGGAAGCAAGAGCAAACACATTCAAAAGCTAACAGAAGGCAAGAAATAACTAAGATCAGAGCAGAACTGAAGGAGATAGAGACACAAAAAACCCTTCAAAAACATCAATGAATCCAAGAGCTGGTTTTCTGAAAAGATCAACAAAATTGATAGACCGCTAGTAAGACTAATAAAGAAGAAAAGAGAGAAGAATCAAATAGGTGCAATTAAAAAAAAGATAAAGGGGATATCACCACTGATCCCGCAGAAACACAAATTAGCATCAGAGAATACCATCAACACCTCTACCCAAATAAACTAGAAAGTCTAGAAGAAATGGATAAATTCCTGGACACACACACCCTCCCAAGACTAAACAAGGAAGAAGTTAAATCCCTGAATAGACCAATATCAGGCCCTGAAATTGAGACAATAATTAATAGCCTACCAACCAAAAAAAGTCCAGGACCAGACTGATTCACAGCTGAATTCTACCAGAGGTACAAAGAGGAGATGGTACCATTCCTTCTGAAACTATTCCAATCAATAGAAAAAGAGGGAATATTCCCTAATCATTATATGAGGCCAGCATCATCCTGATACCAAAGCCTGGCAAAGACACAACAAAAAAAGAGAATTTTAGACCAATATCCTTAATGAACATGGACGCAAAAATCCTCAATAAAATACTGGCAAACCAAATCCAACAGCACATCAAAAAGCTTATCCACCACGATCAAGTTGGCTTCATCCCTGGGATGCAAGGCTGGTTCGACATATGCAAATTAATGAACGTAATCCATCATATAAACACAACGAAAGACAAAAACCACATGATTATATCAATAGATGCAGAAAAGGCCTTCAATAAAAATTCAACAGCCCTTCATGCTACAAACTCTCAATAAAATAGGTATTGATGGGACGTATCTCAAAATAATAAGAGCTCTTTATGACAAACCCACAGCCAATATCATACTGAATGGGAAAAAACTGGAAGCATTCCCTTTGAAAACTGGCACAAGACAGGGATGCCCTCTCTCACCACTCCTATTCAACATAGTGTTAGAAGTTCTGGCCAGGGCAATCAGGCAGGAGAAAGAAATAAAGGGTAATCAATTAGGAAAAGAGGAAGTCAAATTATCACTGTTTGCAGATGACATGATTGTATATTCAGAAAACCCCATCGTCTTAGCCCAAAATCTCCTTAAGCTGATAAGCAACTTCAGCAAAGTCTCAAGATACAAAATCAATCTGTAAAAATCACAAGCAGTCCTACACACCAATAACAGACAAATAGAGAGAGAAATCATGAGTGAACTCCCATTCACAATTGCTTCAAAGAGAAAAAAATACCTAGGAATCCAACTTACAAAGGATGTGAAGGACCTCTTCAAGGAAAATTACAAACCACTTCTCAACAAAATAAAAGAGGACACAACAAATGGAAGAACATTCCATGCTCATGGGTAGGAAGAATCAATACTGTGAAAATGCCAAACTGCCCAAGGTAATTTATAGATTCAATGCCAACCCCATCAAGCTACCAATGACTTTCTTCACAGAATTGGAAAAAACTACTTTAAAGTTCATATGGAACCAAAAAAGAGCTCACATTGCCACATCAATACTAAGCCAAAAGAACAAAGCTGGAGTCATCATGCTACCTAACTTCAAACTATACTACAAAGCTACAGTAACCAAAACAGCATGGTACTGGTACCAAAACAGAGTTATAGACCAATGGAACAGAACAGAGCCCAGAAATAATACCACCCATCTACAACCATCTGATCTTTGACAAACCTGACAAAAACAAGAAATAGGGAAAGGATTCCCTATTTAATAAATGGTGCTGGGAAAACTGGCTAGTCATATATAGAAAGCTGAAACTGGATCCCTTCCTTATACCTTATACAAAAATTAATTCAAGATGGATTAAAGACTTAAATGTTAGACCTAACACCATGAAAACCCTAGAAGAAAACCTAGGCAATACCATTCAGGACATAGGCATGGGCAAGAACCTCATGACTAAAACACCAAAAGCAACGGCAACAAAAGCCAAAATTGACAAATGGGATCTAATTAAACTTAAGAGCTTCTGCACAGCAAAAGAAACTACCATCAGAGTAAACAGGCAACCTACAGAATGGGAGAAAAGTTTTACAATCTACCCATCTGACAAAGGGCTAATATCCAGAATCTACAAAGAACTTAAACAAATTTACAAGAAAAAATCAAACAACCCCATCAAAAAGTGGGCAAAGGAGGCTGGGCGCGGTGGCTCACGCTTGTAATCCCAGCACTTTGGGAGGCCGAGGCGGGTGGATCACGAGGTCAGGAGATCGAGACCACGGTGAAACCCCGTCTCTACTAAAAAATACAAAAAATTAGCCGGGCGTGGTGGCGGGCGCCTGTAGTCCCAGCTACTCGGAGGCTGAGGCAGGAGAATGGCATGAACCCAGGAGGCGGAGCTTGCAGTGAGCCGAGATTGCGCCACTGCACTCCAGCCCGGGCGACAGAGCGAGACTCTGTCTCAAAAAAAAAAAAAAAAAAAAAAAAAAAAGTGGGCAAAGGACATGAACAGACACTTCTCAAAAGAAGACATTTATGCAGCCAAAAAACACATGAAGAAATGCTCATCATCAGTGGCCATCAGAGAAACGCAAATCAAAACCACAATGAGATACCATCTCACACCAGTTAGAATAGTGATCATTAAAAAGTCTGGAAACAACAAGTGCTGGAGAGGATGTGGAGAAATAGGAACACTTTTACACTGTTGGTGGGACTATAAACTGGTTCAACCATTGTGGAAGACAGTGTGGCGATTCCTCAGGGATCTAGAACTAGAAATACCATTTGACCCAGCCATCCCATTACTGGGTATATACCCAAAGGATTATAAATCATGCTGCTATAAAGACATATGCACACGTATGTTTACTGCGGCACTACTCACAATAGCAAAGACTTGGAACCAACCCAAATATCCATCAATGATAGAATGGATTAAGAAAATGTGGCACATATACACCATGGAATACTATGCAGCCATAAAAAAGGATGAGTTAATGTCCTTTGTAGGGACACGGATGAAGCTGGAAACCATCATTCTCAGCAAACTATCACAAGGACAGAAAACCAAATGCTGCATATTCTCACTCACAGGTGGGAACTGAACGATGAGAACACATGAACACATGTGGGGAACATCACACACTGGGGCTTGTTGTGGGGTGGGGGAAGGGAGGAGGTATAGCATTAGGAGATATACCTAATGTAAATGACGAGTTAATGGGTGCAGCACACCAACATGGCACATGTTTACATATGTACCAAACCTGCATGTTGTGCACATGTTCCCTAGAACTTAAAGTATAATAGTAAAAAAAAGGAAACAAGAAAAAAAAAGCTGTTGAATCAAGTTTGGCCTAAAACTGCCTGCTTACATATTTTAAGTTCAGCCTAAACATTTCTCTGTACATAGTGAACTATAACCTAGATGGAAGTATAAACAGACTGTAACCTACTCTTGTGCCAATCACCACTGGCCAATTAAAGGGGGCCAACTGTTCAAACTGTGTTCAAATAATGCAAACGGCAAGCTGTAACCAAAACAACTGTTTCTATACCTCACTTCCCCTTTCTTTGCATCACTTTCCTGTTTCTGTTCATAAATCTTCCACCATGCGGCTGTGCTGGTGTTTCTCTGAGCCTACTCTGGCTGAAGAGGCTGCATGATTCACAAATTGTTCTTTGCTCAATTAAACTCTGTTAAATTAAAAAAAAAAAAAAAGCCAGGCATGGTGGCTCACGCCGGTAATCTCAGCAGTTTAGTAGGCTGAGGCGGGCAGATCATGAGGTCGGGAGGTCGAGATCAGCCTGGCCAATATGGTGAAACCCCATCTCTACTGAAAATACAAAAATGAGCCATGCGTGGTGGCACATGCCTGTAGTCCCCGCTACTCGGGAGGCTGAGGCAAAAGAATCGCTTGAACCCAGGAGGCAGAGGTTGCAGTGAGCCAAGATCATGCCACTGCACTCCAGCCTGGGCGACAGAGTGAGACTGTCTCAAAAACAAACAAACAACAACAACAACAAAAAGCACAACTTAAATCAAAAATTCAATTTCAACAGAAAGGCTAGAAAATGAAAGCAGAAAAAAATTCCCAGAAAAAAAGATTTTAAAAGGAATAGAAAATAGAACAGATAAGAATGTCCAAGTTCAAATAATAGAATTTCAGAAAGAAAAAAAAAGAAGATAAGAAATCCAACTATTTTCCGTAAAAGGCATGAATCTTCAAATTTACAATGTTCATCAATATATGTACAATTATTATGTATCAATTTAAAAAGACATTCATCAAGTACATAAAGTAGAACTTCATCAAGAAACGTTATAACATTTCGGATCATTAAACACCAAAAAAAGACAAAAAAAAACTTCCAGAAAAAGAAAAATGAAAAATAAGGCTACTCCATAATGATGACAAAATATATTTCAGGGTAAAAGTTATGCACAAAACTGAGGCAGAAACCCATTCTCAACAAAGTAGGTGAGAAGACTCAAAAACAGATGCCTTTCATTAAACTCATAGACTTTGGTATTTTAACATGCTGAGAGAGGATTTAGTCAATTAGAAAAAAACATGTAGATGGCTTAGTACCGCAGTGAAAGTTAAGTACATTGAAAATTGTAGCAACCAACAAAAAAAAAACTATTATCTCCAAAGAAGGCAAAAATTGTGAAAGAACAGAAAAGTAACAAAAAGAATACCACATGGCTCAGCTATGAAAAGCGTTCACAACAATGTGAATACAATAAAACATTAAATAAGTCAATTGCACAACACTATTGCACTGATGGAGAATGAAGGGACTAGGTACCTATATCTATTTGTGTGTTTGGTGGGGAAAGCAGGGAAGAGAGATAAATTGTTGCAATGTAAGTCAGTGAACAATTGACAATTTAGCCTTAAGCTAAAAGAAATTATATGCACATTATTTGATAATATAAACACTAAAGAAAACATCAAAAACAGCTGAAAGTAGTTGTCTCTAGAGAGCAAGAAAGGAACTGCTACTTTTTATAATAAATCTTTATGTTTACTGTATGCATATATAACTCAACGAACAATAAATCAAATTTTAAATGGACAAATGATATGGAAAGGAACATTACTGTCAAGGAAATGGAAATAGCCAATAACCCTATTGCCACAGGAGCAATGAGATGCTCAAACTCAATGAGGTGACACAGGAAATATGAATCAAATAAGTAAACATAAATCGAATACGTAAATATAAATCAAAACAAGATCTTTCACTCATTACGTTGCCAAAACATTTACAAACTGATTATGCAGTCCTGACAAGAATATAAAAAGGAGGGTACACCTCATACTTCCCGTAGACTGCTGGCAAGAAGGCAAAATTCAACTATTTTTGAAAAGTAATCTGGCAGGATCTATAAGATATAAAATGTACAGACTCTCTAACCCAGCAATATCACTTTCAGGACTATCTTACTAAAATTTAAAAGGCTAGCAATATAAAGCATTTGATAACCCATAAAATCTTTATTTTTCTTGTTAATTAATCTAATGAGGGCAGGTGAGGTGGCTGACACCTGTAATCTCAGCACTTGGGGAAGCCAAGGTGAGCAGATCGCTTGATCTCAGGAGTTCAAGACCAGTCTGGGAAACATAGTGAAACCCTGTCACTGCTAAAAATACAAAAAATTAACCGGGCATGGTGGTGCACACCTATAGTCCCAGCTACTTGCGAGACTGAAGCACGAGAATCACTTGAGCCTGGGAGGCAAAAAGAGCAGAAGACAAAAAAAAAAAAAACAAAGGCAAAAAATATGGTAACTATTAATCTAATTATATCAATAATTAATTGTTAATGTCATAATCAATAAAAGACTATCAAAGTAGATTAAAAGTCAAGACCCAACTATATATTTTCTATAAAAATCCCACTTTACACTTTAAACATAAAGATGAAGATAAATTAAAAGTAAAAGGATGGAGGAAAGACATACCATGCTAACAATAATCAAAAGAAAGCTGGAGTAGCTGTATTATTTTCAGACAAAGCAGACTTCAAAGCAACGAAAATTATCAAGGGTAAAAAGGAACATTAAATAATAATAGAGGAGTCAATTTTCCAAGAAGACATAACAATCCTTAATGTGTATGCACCTAACAACAAAGCATCAAAATACTTAAATCAAAAACTGATAGAACTGCAGGGAGAAATAGATGAATTCACTAATATAGCTGGAGATTTCAACATATCTCTATCAGTAACTGACAGATTCAGCAGGATGTCCGTAAGGACAAAGTTGAAACAAACAGTACCATCAATCAACTGAATATAATTGACATCCAACAATAGTAGAATATATATTATATAAGGTCACACAGATAATTCACTAAGATGCCACTTTCTGGGCCATAAAACATAAAATAAACTTTAAAAACTAGAAATGATATAAAGTGTGCTGTCATATCTGTAAAAACACAAGGGCTGGGAGCAGTGGCTCAGTCCTGTAATCCCAGCACTTTGGGGGCCGAGGCAGGTGAATCACTTGAGATCAGGAGTTCCAGGCCAGCCTGGCCAGCATGGTGAAAGCCCATCTCTAATACAAATAAAAAATTAGCCAGGCATGGTGGCACGCACCTGTAGTCCCAGCTACTTGGGAGGTTAAGGCACTAGAATCACTTGAACCCAGAAGGCGGAGTTTGCAGTGAGCCAAGATCGTGCTATTGTATTCCAGCCTAGGTGACAGAGCAAGACTCCATCTCAAAAAAAAAAAAACAAACAAAAAAAAACACACACAAGTGTAAAAGAAATCTGAAGAGAAAATGAAAATATTTTGAACTAAATGAAAAATGAAGATACAACTTATCAAAACTATGAGATGTAGAAAAGATGTGGTTTAGAGGGAAATTTATAGCATTAAGTACAAATATAAAAGTACAAATATTATAAAGAAGAAAAGAGCTAAAACTAATCATCTAAGCTTCCACCATAGAAAACTAGGAAGAGAAAATTAAATCCAAAGTAAGAAGAAAAGAAATAAAAATTAGAAGAGAAATCAATAAAATTAAAAACATGAAATCAATAGAGAAAAATCAACAAAACCAGAAGTTAGTTTTTTGAAAAGAACAGTAAAATTTATAAGCCTCTAGTCAGGTTAACCAAGAAAAAAAAAGAGAAGACACAAATTACCAACATCAGAAGCGAAAGAGGGGCCATCACTACTCATTACAATGATATTAAGAGGATAAGGAAATATTATGAATAATTCTGTGCCCACAAATTTGATAATTTAGATAAATTGAACATGTCCTTGAAAGACATATTTTGCCAACATTCACATAAGAGCAAGCAGACAATCTGAATAGGCCTCGGTTTATTAAAGAAATTGAATCAATAACTAATAACCTCCCAAAATAGAAAACACCAGGCTAAAATTGGTTCACTGGTGAATTTTATAAAACATTTTATGAAGAAATTAAACGAATTCTGTGTCATACCCTCCAGAAGACAGAAAGAATAACTTCTCATTTATTATGAGGTCACCATTCCAATAATACCAAAACCAGACAAAGACATTACAAATTCTACAGACTGATATATCTCATGAACATAGAGGCAAAAATTCTCAATAAATATTAGCAAATGAAAGCTAACAAAGTTTAAAAATGATTTATACATGATGAACAAGTGGGATTTATTTCAGATATGTAAAACTGGCTCAACATTCAAACATCAATTAATGTAATATCACAAGCTAAATAAGAAAAAGAACATTTATTGCAGTGTTATTTATGGAGGGAAAAATCCTAGACACAATCTGATGTTCACTAAGAGGGAAATGTTTGAATAAATTGTGGTAAAGTTATACACAAAAGTATAATGTAGCCATGAAAAATCATGTTTCATTCTGTATTCACCTAAGAAAATTCCCATAGTTACAAAATAAATCAAGCTGCAGGGTAATGTATAAAATATAATACCATTTTTGTAAGGAGAAGATAAAAATATGACTGTATGTAGGTTTGTCTGATGCATTGGATAATTATAAGCACAGAGAAAGTCTAGAAGTGTAAACACTGAAATATTACCATTGGTTAAGTGAGAAAATAGGAACTAAAGGAGGAAGAAAAAAATAGCTAGCTTCTTTGCACGCCTTTGTTTTGACTTAATCATGTGTGACAAAAGTCTGTAAGTGAAAATACAAGGGAGCACGTAATGGGGGGGTAAGGAAACCCATCGAGAGTGAACTCTCCTTATTTTGAAATTACAGACGTCAAGTTCTACTCTGCCTGCATAGTCCATAATCCTGGTTACTCCAACTTTTTTTAGATCATTTAATATATTATTAGCAGCTTGTTAGAAAACCAAACTATACCTGGAATAATTATCCAGATTTAAAATAGCACATACCTTTCTTCAGAAGAGTTCATATTTGCTCCATAAAGGAGTAAAATAAGCCCTTCTTCTACAGATGCAATTCTTGCCAAAATACCAGCTATATGAATTAAAGCTGTCTCAGAGCAATTTGGAGATGCCTGTAAATTAAAAACAAAACAAGACAAACCACATAATTTTATGACATGCTAACGTATCACAGACTAAAATTCGAAGATTGTATGTAGTCCCATAAAGTTATATTACCACAAGAAAAAACAAGCTTAATGATTTGTTTGGCTGTGAAATAATATGTCTGAATAAAATGTGTTGCAATGAGTACATTCTAATAAATTTTGTGGGCAAGCCTAACTAATGATTAGTCAGGTATTCACCTAAAGAAGTCCTAATTATTACTAATCATACTGTTTAGCACGAATAGCACTATTCACACTACTTAGCACAAAAAGTATATCACTTTTCATATTAAATATCTTTTTTAAAACAACTTGTCTCCTTAGAACACATTCCTTCTCTCACATGAGACTATATGTATTCTCTCATGTCTATATACATATATACAGTATTTTAAAACTTTCTATTCCTCATTTTAAATATTTTTTGTTTAAAGGTCTGCCTTGCCTATTACAGTAGGCTTCTTAAAGGCAATAAACATGTATTATTCACTTATATATTTGCAGTACCCAGCAGAGAGCTAATGATATAGTAGAGGTTCAATGGGTGATGCTGGTTGTCTTAAATTAGATACTCAGTGTCAGTGCCAGAGGGCTACTGTCAAGAATAAATAATTCAAGCATAATGTAAGTACAGCTGCAGAAGTACATAACATGGGAACACAGAGAAAAAACCCACCTAACTTTGCAAAGGAGAACTGGGAGGAAATTTCAAAGATAAACTCTAGTCTAAAGAGGAATGTTTCATATGGACCAAGTGTAAAATTTTCTAGGGTGAAGAAAAACCATACAAACACAAGGAGATATAATAACCTTATTTAGAAAGTGCAAATTGTCTATTATAACTGGAATATATAAGAAAGTAATTAGGGTACAGAAAACTTGGCATTTGCCAAGTTTACCTAGCAAGCAACAAGCAGAAAAGTATGTGACAGCCCATTGATGGGTGAACATAAGAGGAAGATGAAAACAGTAAAAACACCTCAAAACAGATATGAAAAAGCAAAAGCTTTTAACCTATTGATAAGCCTTAAAAATCACTGCCCAGAAGCTTAAGTCATACAAGTAGAGGGAGGTACTGAACAGACACCCAAACTAGTAACAGTAGCAACTCTGCCACTTGTTAAATGTCTGACCTAGAGCAAGTCACTTATTTCAGCCTCAGTTGCGATTATTAAATTATATAATGTAAGGGAATATATTGTGCAAACTGTAAAGAGACATACATCTGTTCAAATTGGAATTCTATATAAGTGTTCTCTCTAAAGTAGTTCTTCTTAATATAAAACAGAGTTGGTTACTAAGGAAAATAATCACATTTCCAAAAGTTATAACAATGCCATAAAATAAATAACAAAACATTTACGAGATTTATTAGATTTGCAAAACAAATAACTTCTTAACAGAATAACTTTTCTAAGTTATTTGCATCAGCAGATCTAGTCTGATTAAAAAACAACTTAGATATTCTATGTTCTTTCCCTCTGCATATCATAATAAATCAATCAACTGCACAAGCTATAATTTAATAATAAAAATATATATCAACATAAAATACATTCGTATATGGAAGGACAGCATAATAAAATATTTCAAGCTTAGAAATAAACTCCCACTGAATATCCACTAATACCCAGGTAAGAGACTCTTTTTCTCCTTAGTAAATAATACCAACCTCAATTCCTTTCATTAAATTGTGAATAGGCTGAAGAAGTGTCTCTATTACAATGTTGTTATATAAGCATTCCACTGCACATTCTTTTTGATCACAGAGTATCCATAGAACTTCAGTCACCATACTTGCAGGAGAGTAATTCTCTAATGAACAATAAATATTTTTTAATACCAAAACATTAAATACTTAGAACTATTTTATGTGTTAGCTGTTGTTGTTCCAAAAAGTTCAACATCAAAGTTAATTCAGTACTTCAAAAGTCATACAACTCAATGTCCAAAGGAAGATGTATTACCAAATTATAACCTGACTTAGGGGAATCTCAACTGGCTTAACATAAAAAGTAAGCAAATGACAACAAACATGAATGGCAATAGACAAGAATACAAAATTATTTACTGTCCGACATTAAATTACTGCTTAATATTAAAGATGTGGTCTGAAGCAAATGTACAGCTTTTTTCCTCCTAGAAAACATGTTTTTCTCCCTAGAATACACTTTTACCATACTCATATTTATTATTTTTCTTAAATAACATATTCAAGTATTGAGCCTACAAGAAAATTACATTCAAACAAGAAAATGGGAAAAAGGAAGCAGAAGAGAATGGAAACTTTCATAAATTTTATAGACACTAGTATACTTCTTGTATTACCATAAAGCCAGTGAAAACAAAGATCACTTTTTAGATTTTCTTTCAAAATACAGTATACACAGGAAAACACAATACACATAAGTGTAACATGGTTGGAATCATCACTGAATTAAATGATTTTCAGTTTCATAAATTGACAAATTTTCAGATATATAATCTAATATCCTCAAAACAATAGTTTTTAATGTAAGATTGTCCTAGTAAGATACAATACTTTAGTATTTAGACACTGTATGTCTATGCATTATTGGTGTGTTTTATTATTAAGTGTTTTACTTTGGAAACTATTATAAGATGAAAGTTCTTAATTTATGTTACAATATTCCATACTCAACAAACATGCTGACTTCAGGTCAATATCTGACAAAAAGAAAATGGAGAAGGAAAGTTCAGTGGTTTTTCAACCAGCTCCAAGTGAGAAACCCTGTTTACAAGGACAGATATTATTGATGAGCATATGGCCATTCTTTCACTCATCCAATCATCTTCTATTTATTAAGTGCCTAATACATACCAGACACTGTACTAGGAACTAACTATGAACAGAAAAGTAAATAAGACAAAAACAGTCCACATCATGGTAAACCAATATATAAACAAGTAATTAGAACAAACAAAGATGATTTTAATCATAAAGGATGTCTATGCTGTAGGAGTATATAGTTAGAAGACCTAAGCTAGTTCTTTATACATGTAAATGCTGTAAAGACAGAAAAAAGTCTGAGAACCACTGTGAAGATCAATAGGCTAATATAATTGCTTGGATAAAATCTATTAGTTTCATATTTTTTTAAATAGATTCAGAAGGTACATGTGTCGGCTTGTTACACAGATATACTTGTTACACGGATATACTGAATAATGGTGAGATTTGGGCTTCTGGTGTACCCATCACCTGAACAGTGAACACTGTACTGAATAATAACCTACCAGTTGATAGATATGTTATAGCACTAATATATAGCCCAAACCATTTTTTTCTTTGATTCACTTGAGTTCGCCTTAGAATTTGTGTCAGCAATTCTAGGGTTATTTCCTAGTTTTAGAACACTGTATGTCTATGCATTATTGGTGTGTTTTATGATTAAGTGTTTTACTTTGGAAACTATTCTTGATACTCAAAGGAAAAATATAAGTTGCTTTTTAAATGTTAATATTTTAGAACATTTTTAAAAGCTAGTCAACAGCCATAAAACTAAAAGGCATTTTTCTGAAAAACGTGAAGGGTTTTTTCTTTATTCTTCAATAAAAGAAGACCCTGAAAAGACTGAAGTTTTGGATGTAAGCCAAAACAAGTGAGTTGATCAAAACATTTTAGAAAGTATAAAGAATGGAAAATAGCAGGAAAAAAAATCACATTATGACCTATCAATCAAATATCCCTCAGTATCATGTCTTGAGAACATTTTGATCTTAATAAAGAACATCATTAAAATTCTCAGTGATACTGATTCTAAATAAAAAAGTAGTAGAGTAGAAACATCTTAAAATATCAATGAACAAAATTAAATTTCATGGCTTACTTCAGGACAAATGTAATTTCTCTTAATACTGTATCTTAATGAAACCTACTTACCAAAGTAGGTCAGGCACTCAAAACATCTAGACAATAGAATACTTAAATATTTTTAGATGTTTTATATTTCTCTATTTAAAATAGAAACAGAATTACCTGAATGGGCAGTTGATGTCATCTTTGGACAACTTGGTGAGTAATAGATAAGTTGGGTAAATAGAACAAGTAGATCTATGAGGGATACCAAATCTTTAAAAAGAAAATAAAGAGAAAATTAATTTCTAGCATATTCTTTCAACTTACAGAAATTTAACTGAACTTTCATCCATCTATATAATTGAGTTTTTGTACAGACTATGAGGCAATCAGGAAGAAAGGAGCTATAATCTGAGATAGAAGCCTCCAGAACAAGTTACATACAAATTAAAACATGGCAAAGCAAGCAATGCTGTAGGTGCTATGTAAAGGTACAGTTTTACCATTTATTTTGAACCAATCACTTAAGATAAACCTATGCTAGGAAGATATATGAATCTGATCAAGGCTGTTTGAGTTTATTCAATTAGAAGCAGTAAAATTCATCTTACCAAGTTGGTCCAGCTGACTTATCTACACAAAACTGTAGAACAGGGCTTAGCAAACTTTCTCTTTAAAGGACTAGAGAGTAAATATTTTAGATTTTGTGGCCAAATGGTCTCTGTCACAAATACTCAAGTCTGCCATGGTAGCACTAAGTGTATGTAGATGATATGCAAATGAATGAGTATGGCTATTCTCCAATAAAACTTTGTGTGCACTAAAATTTAATGTATATTTCTCACATATCACAAAATACCCTTTTTTGAACAATTTAAAAATATAAAAACCATTATTAGCTCACAAGTGTACAAACAAGATAGTGGATCAAATGTGGCCCATAGACAAAATTTACCAACTCTTGCTATAGAGGCTTACATTAAAAGAGTCTGGTGAAATCACATGTGAAACTTAAAGGTGAATGTTGACCTATGCTAATATAGTAGAATATTCTAGAAACTCAATTTTCAGGTGGTCTATAATATCTGGTAGGCCAAAATGTAGATGTTAAAAGTCAATATAAAATGATAAATTATAGATGATAGACATATAAATGTAAGCTGAATACTGCACCAACATCACAAGTATACATTAGTATATTTCTGTAAAGTTCAACAGTATCCTATAAAATGACAGCTCTTTTATTAAAAGTCAATTATCTACTGAGTGCTCATTATGCATAGAATTATGTGGCACTACCATGGGAACTACAAGAGATGTATATAAGGCAATGTCTTTCCTCAAGGAGCTCACAATCGATGAGAAGAAAAGATTTAGAGAAATAAAAAAGCTACAAAACAGTATAAAAGAGTATTCAAAATAAATATACTATGTAACGGGGTCAGCAAACTATAGCCATTGTGGACTGATTTTATAAGGTTCACAAGATAAGAATGGATTTTACATTTTTTAAATGTGTCAGAGGTCCTCAAAACCATGCCCAGATTCAGTGATTCACTAAGAAGACTCAGAGGATTCAACATATAATTGTATTCACAGCTACGATTTATTATAATAAAAGGATACAAAGCAAAATCAAAGGGCAAAAGTGCATGGGGTGAAGTCCAGAGCTAACCAGCATAAACTTCTAAGTGTCCTCTCCTGGTTGAGTCATACAGAATACACTTAATTATTTCAGCAGCAAGTTATGACAACACATGTGAAATGTCATCTACCAAGAAAACTCATTAGAGACCCAGTCCCTTAGGTTTTGGGGGGATCTAAGCATGTAAGCACACTCTACCTAGCACATGCCAAAATTTTAAACTCCCAAAAGAAAACCAGGTACTCCACATAAATCACATTATACAGTTTAGGCGGTGATCAGTGCACAGTTGAGGCACTCATCAGTTCTAGGAATAATAGGAAATCTAAGTTCCTAGGTCCCAGCTAAGGTCCAACGTTGCAAGCAGGCTTTTCTAAGGATAGCCGTTTCAGCCCTGCTACATTAACTCTTTTTTGTACACACACAGAGAGAATATACAAAAGCAGTATGTGGCCAAAACAGCCCAAAATATTTACTATGTGGTGCTTTACAAAAACAAACAAACAAACAAACAAAAAGCAGTTTGCTGGTCCCTGCCATATACTATATTCTTAGTTATCATTTTTACCTCCCTTAAGAGTTTAAGTATATAATAACAGCATGTGCTGAAGTTTGATAGGGAAAAAGTAAATGAGACTTAGGGTGAAAATAATATGGTAATATAGAAAATGACACAGGGCTTTGCAGTTTATAAAACAGTATTTGCAAACCTCATTTCTCTGTGGCCACAAAATTTCTGTAAGTCAAATATTACTGATTTCACTATTCAATTTTTACAGATAAAGAAACTGAAACAACAAAGGTTAAGTGATTTTCCCAAAAGATCACTGCTAGTTTATAACGGAATGAGAACTTAAACAAGGTCTTCTAGCTCTAAATCTACATCTGGATCCCTAAAGGCTGAAGGAATAATAACAACAACAAAAAAAGATACATGTAGGAAGAAGTACGTACTGAAAACTAAAAGAAAACAAATACTTCGAAGTGTATAAGCTATCAATAGACTAAAAGGTATGTAGCTAAGTACCATAGAAAGGAACATGCCAAATTTCCAAGTTTGAATACTCCATCATATATAAATCTTAGCATATCTCAACAAATTTATTTCTCTTAATTGTACTTACCTTTTTTATTCTTCAGCTTAATAGGAAATAGTTTTCTGCCTTGTTTATAGATCAATAATCTTCCTAAAAGGCACAGTGAGTGAATGAAATAAATATACTGTAATTCTTGTCCTAAGTAGTAGAAAGTGTTCTGCTTGTTTCCTTAAAAGGGAAGCAAACAAGAACATTTATTTAGTGTCATTATATTTTACAGTACCTGTCTTCATTCCCTTCTAGACATTAAACAAGGCTACAGGCTAGAATGGAGACACTATTGGTCTAAAATTTTTTAATTATTTGTTTTCCTTATTGTTTCCTAAGATCCTTTACAATAAATCCCCGAAGAAAAGCAATCATCTTAAAAAGCAGCCTCAGAAAACAATAGTATACATATAGTGTCGATTCTAAAATAAATACCATAAGACTGCCAGAGTTATCTGCCACTAAAGAGGAACTTCAAAATTAAGGGCAGAAGAAAGTTAATAGAAAATGTTAGTTACTGTTTAATTCCACCAATTAAAAGTCAATATTACAAAAGATCATATTAACAAGCATATGTCTAAGTGAAATTAAAATCTCTACAATATAGACATCTCCCAATATGTATTTGTCATTCACACATATACACACAGAAGATAACAGAATTAAGACACCAATCTAAAACAAAACATCTCTTCTTTGCAGGCTAAGAAAAGGAAATATTGATTAGGGCACATAAATATGTATTTGCATACAAAGAAGCAAGACATTTAGAGAATTCGTATCTGGAAAGTTCCATCTTTCTTAATGAAAGAGTAAGGGCTCCTCCTCCTGAGAGAGAACTGGGCAGAAGCAAAGCAGAAGGTTCGATAAGACTGACAAGGGCTTGTAATAGCTGTTATGGAACGCTAAAGAAAGAACATCTAGGAGGATTCCAAAGCAACAGAGAGAGAGCAGCTGAAGTTAGAAAATATATATTTACTCTCAAGCCATGTCATATACTCTCTGCTCAATTTCTTCAGTACCAGAAAAGATAGAGAATTGAATTGACCTAAAGTTGGGCAACCGCAGGCAGAAAACTCTGAAAGAGAAATGAGCAAGAATGTTTTTAAACACATGGCAAAAAAAAAAAAAAAAATGCAGCGAAGCACCCTGAGGTCTTTAGTAGATAGAGAGCAAAACCATGAAGGGCTAAGAAAGTAATGGGGGGAAACGAGCTAAATATTACATTTTAATATCAAGAAATCAGAAAAATCTGTAAGTTTGTAAATGAGATAACATATGAACTTATATGTCCTTTTCCTTCTCTTGAAGAATAAATTATAACTTCTACACTTTCTCCTCCCCTACAAAACACTAGCTTTTGAAACCCATTAATTATTGGTCTATCACCATCTCCCTTGCTTTGAGTTAGATAAAGAAGAATGAAGAAAAGTATAAGATATCGTCATACTCTCAAAGGAGCTTACTATATGCTTAAGGAAACAACATAAAAACAACAGAACAATAAAAGCTATCAGGTTCACATGGCAAATTGTGTGATATAAGCAAGAGCAAGAAAAATTCAGAATAGGCAGGGAGGCCTTGAAATTTAAAATACAGTTTCTGCCGGGCACGGTGGCTCACGCCTGTAATCCCAGTGCTTTGGGAGACCAAGGTGGGTGGATCACGAGGTCAGGAGTTCAAGAGCAGCCTGGCCAGCACAGTGAAACCCCATCTCTACTAAAAATACAAAAACTTAGCCAGATGTGGTGGCAGGCACCTGTACTCCCAGCTACTTGGGAGGCTGAGGCAGCAGAGTCGCTTGAACCCAGGAGGCAGAGGTTGCAGTGAGCCCAGATCATGCCACTGCACTCCAGCCTGGGTGATACAGCGAGACTCTGTCTAAAAAAATAAATAAATAAATAATACAGTTTCTTCATTCACGATAAATATCTATTAGTGTAGGGAATTACAGATGGGGCAGTAGGAGTAAAAATAATGTTGTATAGGCATTGGTATGCAAAAAAAGACTAAGAGAAGATTCATCAATAACTAGAGAAGAGATCGTATCGAGAAATTGGGGCCAGATTACGAAGCATCCAGGACATTTTAGCTCAGACAGAGAATAAGCAAAGAAGGATCACGGAGTGACACAGGGTGTTCAAAAATAAAAACAACATTTTATGGAAGTTTTTTCCCCATTAAAGTGCATATATGCCTGATTAGATGACTGATACATTACTGAAGGGGAAAGAATGGACTGTATATTGTTGCAATATAACAGATTAGGATATATGCCCTAGTATGAATTGAAGAACTGCATCTAATAAGAATCAGTATGGTTGTACATTAATTTCAAATGTAGATCTGTTCTAAAAAATAATGATTATAGTGTATCTTATAAATGTGTAAAATGTATTTTACAGCACCATTAGTAAAAGTGACCTAATTTACCATAATAACAATCATTAAAAAAATAAAAGTTCCTACTAAACTCTATTTACTAATAAAATTTACCATCTTTAAAAGTATGTAATAGAGGAAATAATACTTACTGCAATGCTTTGAATGTCCCATAGTTTCATCAGCTTTCCTAGTCTTACACAGTTCAAAGTACTGAACACACTGTTGAATGGCTGTAGTTACCTGATGAAATAATAAGTTATTAATTCCAGAACTTTGCAGCCCTCAAGTCCAAGAATTAAAAGAAATTAGTCAAAGCTGTAAAAATACTTTGGAGAAATATTTGAGAAAAATATTTAGTACAGTACCTTTCTAGCCCTTAAAGCTCAGCCTCCTCAATTACATTTTAACTATGGCATCACTCTGGTGAACACTGAAAAGATTTGCGGACCAACAAACATGATAATGTTATAATGTTGGTGTCATTAGACAGAAATAAATATGTACTTTCTATTTTATAGTGAAAAGTGCAAAAACTCTGTGGCCATGGCCATAACTTTAGAAACTATCTTGTTCAGTTCCTTTGCCTTAGAATCTTTTCCTCCTACCCAGCTAGCAAAATATCAAGTGGATCAAGTCTTTATTTCCATCTCAAATACCAGAAATGCTAAAGACTGATAAAGAAAAATCTCATAATTCAAAGAAAAGAGTCACAATAAAAAATGATCTCCAACCCCTACTGTACCCAGTGATTCTCCCATTAGTCTCCATTCTAACTCCTCCTCTCATTCTCCACAAGCAGAGACTTTAAACCTTCTCCCCTTTCCTCAGCACCTGCCTACCCATCGATGGCCTCTTATCCTAATTCCCAAAAACAAATAAAAGCCACCAGTGATATATGGTGTGATCATTGTTAAATCTGGTAACAAGGCAGTTGTTGGTGACCTTGAAAAGATCACTTTCAGAGGAGTTTGGTGAATAAAGCCAGACTATACCAAATAAAAGAATAAGGAAGTGAAAAAGTAAAGGTGGTTAGCATAATTTTTATTATCAGGAAAGACAGCTGAGGAAAATTTTAAAAATAGACCAACAACTGTATCTTAGAGTCAAGATTAAACTCTTTTTCAGCTTAGAAGGATATGGATATGCTTAAATGTTACTGGGGGAAGCCAACAGAGAGGAAGAGTTTGACTATGTAGGAGAGAAAGGGGATAGTTGATAGAAAAAAAAATAAACAAGAGGAAGAAGCAGATGGAATCCAAGTGGAAGGAATGATTAATTAAGCTTTAGATAGGAAAAAAATAAAGGTTTGAAAAGAAGCAAGTTCATAATTGTAGCATCAATAAGTCAATGGATTTTCCTATCTCATTCTTTCTTATGGCCTCAGTTGTATGCAGAAAAGAGGTAACATGGCAGGACTTCTATCTTTAGAAAGGCCTCCTTACAAGGTGAGATTTTGATAGCATCTAGGAACTTGGATTTCAGAAGGGCTCTCATCATTCTGAGAACTGAGAATGGCTGACAATGTTTGCACAAATAATGTGATTTATGAGGAACAACTGCTTTCCTTCTAGGAGTCTTGGGCCCTGGTATGTACCAGGCAGAGGGTTTCTATGTGATCAGCATCCCCTCCTCAAAAACAAAAACAAGGCAACTGAGTTTCTAATGAGCTTCCCTGGTATATAACATTTCACATAAGTTGCCGCAATTCAATGCTGAAAGAGTTAAGCATGTCTTATGTGATTCTAGTGGGAAAAAGACTCTTGGAAGCTTATACTTTCATATCTTCCATACTTCACTCAATGAACTTTTTCCTCTTTGCTGATTTTTCTTTGTATCCTTTCATTATTATAAATGATAGCTGAGAGCATAACTATATGCTGAATCCTATGAATCCTCCTAGCAAATCATCAAACCTGGGGGTTGTCTTGGGGACCCCCCTCCCCCTCCCATATCTACGTGTCTTTTCTAAATCAAACATCAGGGATCCAGACCCATGCCTCCTAGAAATCTGCATTTCAAATATGACTAAATCTACCAACTCTAAAAATCATTATCTTTTCAAGCAAATATTTGCCTCCCACTGTGTTACTTATCTCAATGAATGACATTAATCAATTGTCTGAGGCCTCAATCACAACCCCCTCATTCAAAAGTCCTCTAAATCCTACATTCTAAATAAAGTATTTTGAGTCCATCCATTTATCCCAATTCTGTCTTATTCTTCTTCCATGGTTCCATCATCTTTTGCTTGGATTATTATACAATGTCTTAAACATCTTTTTGCTTCAATGCTTCTCCCCTATCTCTACCTAGAACCTTTGACCCATTTTCTAACAAAAAACAAAACAGAGGTGGATTAAAATAACAACTGACACTTTAGGAAACTTTTGACATGAAAAATTTTTTAAATAATACACTTAAGAGAAGTTCTAAAGAATTAGAAGACAAAAGAACAAACAATAGTCCGCTTCTTTAATTGAAAACTCAAAACACTGTCTCCAAAATAATCTCTCTCAAAGACTCTTTCATTCATTCAAACCTTTAGAAATCCACCCTCCTTGCATCCATTACTACCCAGCTTTATCTTCACCATCCACTTACTTACACTCCCTTCTTTTCCTTCTACTCTTTCCCTTATATTTTCTTAAACATGCTATCTTTATTTGAGAAAAGGTAGCAATCACAGGAAAGAAAAGGAATAATTTCAGGACATGAACAATCACATTACATGACATCCCTTTAAACCACAGTAGCAGAAAGCAGATCTATAGTAGGTGAATTTAAAGAGTCAAGGTGAGAGTATAATGAATGATTTTTCTAACCCCTGTGAAAATCGACAGAAATTTGCTATAAAATTCAGGATTGTATTTGATACTTACTGCCCTATACTATCAAATATATACCAGCCAGTTCATTTCATTGTTAACCCCTAAGACAGAAATTTTAAAAAAGGTTAAATACAATAAGACAGGAAAAACCAAGGGAGAATTTAAATAACCATGCCGTCAAGTCATTTTTTTAAATGACTTTCAGAGAGCAGTAAAAATGGCACTACATAAAACCATTTCAGAAACCATTCCTTTAGGGGTTGACTGAATCAAGATTCAAATTGTTAAAAATTAAAGGTTAAATATTTACGCTGACAGCCAAAACTTTTAACCAGTTCATGTCTTTCAGATTCTATGGGAATAAAGACTATCTTAACTTTTTCAGGGAAATCTATAAAAAACCAACAGCATATACAAAAATTGATAGCTTAATGCTACCTACTAAAAATGTCATAAACATAAGATAGAACCACACAAATACAGTAGCCACCAACCACACGCCTATTTAAATGTAAATTAATAAAAACTAAATAAAATTAAAAATACAGTTTCTCATTTACTCTAGTCTCATTTCAAGTTTTCAGCAGTCATATGTGGCTTGTGGCTACCGTACTGTACAACACAGATATTTCATCATTGCAGAAAACAACATCAGAGAGCACTGATGAGAAGCTAGAGGAAATACATCAGCAGGTCATGCTAAACAGGTTGCTATGAGTAAAGTTCTTATACAAGAATCTCTTATAGAACAGAAACACAAATTGATGGAGTGGTCTGCAATTTCCATCACAGATGCACAAAATTTGACCCTTGATTCTGAAAACACAGTGGGAATAAACAGGTCTTGCATCATTTTCTCCAATGTTTATTTTCAAAAGTGGAGCCAAGTTTACTTTAAAAAAATAAATATAATATGAATAATATTTTGATATTTTGTAAATGTAGGAAAGCTTTTTAGTGCAAATGAGGTTTAAGTTGAAATGTCAAACAAGTTTGACATACTAGATACATGAAATAAAATATTTGACTAAGTTGATAAAATATTAAGATGATTTATAATGACATAATTCCATTTGCAGGTTAAAAGTTAAGGTATAGTTAACTTTTCAAATAAGAAACCAATTTTAAGAATTAATCTATAAAAAACCTTATTTGAAATACTTTCACTGGGGCCTCTGTGATAGCAACAGTGAGTCATTATCTGTACATAAACCATGGGGAAAAATCATCCTGTTCTTTATTTTTCCTTTCTCTATTCTAGCAAGATCAGTCTATGCTCATAAAGCAACAACAAATTTTTATTTAAAATGGGAATGAGAGAAAAATCAAATGTGAAAAAACCTATTTAAATTCAATTTCTATAAAAATATTGAAGTATATTTTACCTTTACAAATAAATTCTTATCCTATTATTCAATATCCCTCTCTTCTTCTGCTGCTCAATTCTCTTGATTCTCAAACACAAAACAATTATTGTTCTCCTTCCTTCATTTTATGCTATACTGCACTCAACCAAAAATCACAATTCCGGAATCTTTTCTTCACCTGACTTCCAAACTCAAGGTTTTGCCTAACTACGTAAAAGATGTTTATTGACCCAAAGCTATATCGGTATAACATTTGAATGTCTTAATAAATTTTGTGTTTTTCATTTTGTCAATTATTTATTAGACTTGCTGATTTCTTTTTAATTATTTTCAATACCCTTACACATTGTTCTACTAATAGTAACAAATGTAGATGATTTTGGTAACATATTTTAGAATATTAAGTCTACATTTGGTATAACCCAAACCAATTATTGAAAATGCAAAAGTATTTATCATTATGAGTTTTGCCATGTAATTTTCACTGAAAAACATGGGTCTATATTATAGAAGTAATGGCTTTATGAATACTTGATCTGAATCGAACTACATGCTACTGCTTAAAAATATGGCTTCTCTAAAACCAGCTTGTTATTTATAGAAGCCAATTTACTATATATAAAAAACATATTTTCTAATTGTTATCCTGACTGCATTCATTTTAAGTCTCTATTTTTATCCCTTTATGTTTCACAGGATAGTAGTTTAAGATCATATAAAAGGCGAATTGCTTCATTATCCAATATTAATTATCAGCACACAACTTTGCATAGTCAAGTTAGTAGATCATATATATTTTGGTGATATTATTTCTCAACATAAAAATGAAAATACAGACTTACCAGAGACTTATATTTCTTTTCAAGAAGTCTTAATACTGTAGTTCTGCTACAATGTGCATGCTAAAATTAAAAGGAAATGATATTTAATACTCAAGCTGTGCCACTCAAAATCTATTTTTCCTGCATCATTTCTAATGACAACATCATAAATCACACAATAGCTTAGGTTTAAACCATTATAGTCAATGACAGACAGGTGTTTATGTGTGCATTGGATTAGAAGCATAGCAATCACAAGAATGCAAATCGTATCAAAAAACTTGCAGATCATTTAGTGACTGATCAGTAGAAGAACATTCTATCCATTAATTGTGTCCAATTTCCAAGCTAAACTATTTTAAAACCACCACAAAAAAAGTATACCTATGACACAATCCAAAAAAAGACACATAGTGGGGAAAAAAAAAACTAAAAAGCACAACTCTTTTTTTTAATGAATAACTACATTTATTACATGTACATACATAATTGTATAATATTTATTATAAGAAAACATGAATAATTATATTTTAGAGAATTTTTTGGCCTATTTGTCAATCACACTGCCACCTACTACTAAAAACTCTTAATGTAGGCTTTTTTCTTTTTTTTTTCTTCTTTTATTATTACTATACTTTAAGTTTTAGGGTACGTGTGCACAATGTGCAGGTTTGTTACATATGTATACATGCGCCATGTTGGTGTGCTGCACCCATTAACTCGTCATTCAGCATTAGGTATATCTCCTAATGCTATTCCTCCCCCTCCCCCCAACCCACAACAGTCCCTGGAGTGTGATGTTCCCCTTCCTGTGTCCATGTGTTCCCATTGTTCAATTCCCACCTATGAGTGAGAACATGCGGTGTTTGGTTTTTTTGTCCTTGCGATAGTTTACTGAGAATGATGTTTTCCAGTTTCATCCATGTCCCTGCAAAGGACATGAACTCATCATTTTTTATGGCTGCATAGTATTCCATGGTGTATATGTGCCACATTTTCTTAATCCAGTCTATCGTTGTTGGACATTTGGGTTGGTTCCAACTCTTTGCTATTGTGAATAGTGCCGCAATAAACATAACGTGTGCATGTGTCTTTATAGCAGCATGATTTATAGTCCTTTGGGTATATACCCAGTAATGGGATGGCTGGGTCAAATGGTATTTCTAGTTCTAGATCCCTGAGGAATTGCCACACTGACTTCCACAATGGTTGAACTAGTTTACAGTCCCATCAACAGTGTAAAAGTGTTCCTATTTCTCCACATCCTCTCCAGCACCTGTTGTTTCCTGACTTTTTAATGATGGCCATTCTAACTGGTGTAAGATGGTATCTCATTGTGGTTTTGATTTGCATTTCTCTGATGGCCAGTGATGATGAGCATCGTTTCATGTGTTTTTTGACTGCATAAATGTCTTCTTTTGAGAAGTGTCTGCTCATGTCCTTTGCCCACTTTTTGATGGGGTTGTTTGTTTTTTTCTTGTAAATTTGTTTGAGTTCATTGTAGATTCTGGATATTAGCCCTTTGTCAGATGAGTAGGTTGTGAAAATTTTCTCCCATTTTGTAGGTTGCCTATTCACTCTGATGGTAGTTTCTTTTGCTGAAAAAGCACAACTCTTATACTGAAGAGGATACTGTATGGTCTACATGTGCAGAAATCTGCCAACACTGAAATGCTCCAAAGTAACAGCACCCTAATCATTTTCTGCCAACCATATTTAAAAATGATTCAAAGTGTCAAAAGAGCTTTAAATCTCTCCTTGGAGCAAAATATAGATGTAATTAAAACATGTAAATGCATAGCATTGTACAAAGCCAGGGAAAACTATAAATATTGTTTAGCTGGATTATATAAGATATCATTAGTGTTCAAAATATAGTTTCTTCATTTCACTTAGGAATAAAAATATTGGCCGTGCACGGTGGCTCACAGCTGTAATCCCAGCACTTTGAGAGGATGAGTTGGGCGAATCACGAGGTCAGGAGTTCGAGTGTGGTCTCAAACTGGCCAATATGGTGAAACCCCACTCTACTAAAAATATAAAAATTAGCCAGGAGTGGTGGCGTGCACCTGTAGTCCCAGCTACTCAGGAGGCTGAGGCAGAAGAATCGCTTGAACCCAGGAGGCAGATGTTGCAGTGAACCGAGATTGCGCCACTGCACTCCAGCCTGGGTGACAGAGTGAGACTCTGTCTCAAAAAAAAAAAAGAATAAATCTTTGACAAACCTAACAAAAACAAGCAACGGGGAAAGGATTTCCTATTTAATAAATGGTGTTGGGAAAACTTAACTCAAGATGGATTAAAGACTTAAACATAAGCTCTAAAACCATAAAAACCCTAGAAGAAAACCTAGGCAATACCATTCAGGACATAGGCATAGGCAAAGACTTCATGACTAAAACACCAAAAGCAATGGCAACAAAAGCCAAAATTGACAAATGAGACCTGATTAAACTAAAGAGCTTCTGCACAGCAAAACAAACTATAATCAGAGTGAACATGCAGCCTATGGAATGGGAGAAAATTTTTGCAATCTATTCATCTGACAAAGGGCTAATATCCAGAATCCACAAAGAACTTAAACAGATTTAGAAGAAAAAAACAAACAACCCCATCAAAAAGTGGGCAAAGGATATAAACAGACACTTCTCAAAAGAAGACATTTATGCAGCCAACAGACACGTGAAAAAATGCTCATCATCACTGGTCACTGGAGAAATGCAAATCAAAACCACAATGAGATACCATCTCACATCAGTTAGAATGGCGATCATTAAAAGGTCAGGAAACAACAGATGCTGGAGAGGATGTAGAGAAATGGGAACACTTTTACACTGTTGGTGGGAGTGTAAATTAGTTCAACCATTGTGGAAGACAGTGTGGCGATGTCCTCAAGGATCTAGAACTAGAAATACCATTTGACCCAGCAATTCCATTACTGGGTATATACCCAAAGGATTATAAATCATTCTACTATAAAGACACATGCACACATGTTTATTGCAGCACTGTTCACAATAACATAGACTTGGAACCAACCCAAATGCCCAATGATAGACTGGATAAAGAAAATGTGGCACATAAACACCATGGAATACTGCGCAGCCATAAAAAAGGATGAGTTCGTGTCCTTTGAAGGGACATGGATGATGCTGGAAACCATCATTCTCAGCAAACTTTCAGAAGAACAGAAAACCAAACACAGCATGTTCTCACCCATAAGAGGGAGTTGAGCAATGAGAACACATGGACACAGGGAGGGGAACATCACACACCAGGGCTTGTTTGGGGGTGGGGTGCTAGGGGAGGGATAGCACTAGGAGAAATACCTAATGTAGATGACGGGTTGATGGGTGCAGCAAACCACCATGGCACATGTATACCTATGCAACATACCTGCACGTACTGCACATGTACCCTAGAACTTAAAGTATAATAAAAAAAATTTTTTAAAGAATAAAAATATTAAACAGAATAATACAAGTCAAAACTTTTTCAGAATTCTAGGGAATAGAGGATTTTTGTATTGTTTTTCTTTTTTTTCCTTTTTTTGCTTTTTAAATAGAGATGAGGTTTTGCTATGTTGGCCAAGCTGGTCTCAAACTCCCAACCTCAAGTGATGTGCCCACCTTGACCTCTCAAAGTGCTGGCATTACAGGCGTGACCCACTGCGCCTGGCTGGGAATAGAATTTTTAACTAAACATTGATTAAATTGTGTTTTCGTTAACCGAAGGTTAATCAAAACCTTGTGTTTTAAACCTTGTAGCTTAAAATGTTTTCAAAAACTATTAATCCTTTTTCCAACTTAAGAGAAATAAGTTGATATAGTATTAAACTATTTTTAATATTGACCATGTTCTGAAAAGAAATCCTTATAGTATATCTCTTAGACCAAACTACAGCCCTCAGATCAAATTCTGCCTAGACCCAATTCTGCAAAAAAATTCACTGGAACAGTCAAGTCCATTCATTTACCTATTATGTACAGATGCTCTGGAGCTACAACAACTGGGTTGAATAGCTACAATAGGGACTGTAGGCCCACAACGCCAAAAATATTTATGGTCTGGCTCTTTACATAAAAAGTCTGTCAACTCCTGCCTTAGATGCAAAAATTACAGGAGGATGTAATGAATTTTCATGTATACTAGAACACACTTCAGAATGTGATTTTTAAATAAATTTGTAGCCCGTTCTCTTAAGAATCAACTCCCAGCAATAAGAATGTATGTCAAATGAAAAAGTTAATTACAAAGTTAGTAAAATATGACTGATTTTGTTAAAAAAAGATGACCTAAACAGATAAATATAAAAGTATATATAACATATCTACATGAAAGAAAATCTTAACAGTTGTTATCCCTGTATTGTATAATTAGAAAAATTTAATTTTATTTAAGCTTTTACATATTTTGCATATTTTCTCAAATAATGATATAATTTGCTAATCAAGAAAAAATTTTAACTGTTAGATGTGAGGAACAAAGGGTTCATTTTAAATTAATTTAATTTAATTGAGTAAACATTAATCACATACTAGACAGGCCAGGTAAGGGCTAACCACTAGAGACAGAATTGTGTTCTGGTTAATTGGGCATTTATCATACAACTTAGCAAAAGGCACAAAGCACCATCGCTAGATAACATCCAAACTGTGCTGAAGAGTAAATGAATGCCCCAGCCCCTCTCTTCTCAAGTGCAAGAAATATAGTACCTAGGTGCCCAGTACAGATTGAGAGAGAAAACAATGTGAGCATAAAAGCCAGTCCTGTTGCTGCTATTGACAAACACAGACCTCTCTTAGTCAACAGAGGTTGAGGGAGGTAACAGTATAAAGATCTCTCTACTCTTAATATTAGTTTCAGTTCCAGCTTCATAAGAAATTGCCAGGTTCAGGTATTAAACACATTCCCCAAACTTCAGGTTCAGGAGGAAGGCAAATGAGAGAATACTTTCAGAAATATCTCCTAAGCTCGAAAAAAATATATATTGAATCCTTATGTTCTACCACATTTGCTTAAAATTTTTGAAGCTTTCACACTAAAGAAAAAATAGATTTTTGAATAGGTTATTCAGCTTAGGTTCAAATGAAATACGACTTAAAATCCTATTCTGGCTCTGCCACTTAATAGGTAAAAAATCTTGGGCAAGTTAACTTCTCCATATCTCAGTTACTGCATCTGAAAAATGGGGGTATTAATACCACCAACCTCGTAAAGTTTTATAAGAAATAAATGAGTTAACACATGTAAAAGTGATTAGAACTCTTAGCACACAGTAAATATTCAAACATTAACTATTTATTAAAATGATATAGCAGTGCACTAAAAGGTATAAAAATATTCTATTTTTCCTTACCATCCACTTTTTGAACCACACAGCCTTGGTATCAACTAATGCAAAAAAGTAGATCGGATCCAAAATCTTTTGTGAGACAACATGGCTTTGATCATGTTTAACTGTTAACAAGGACAAAGTACTCTCCACAATTTCTTCCATATACCTTAAAATTTGGGAAAAAAGAAATACAATTACATATACAGTTCTGGTGGTATATTTTATATTCATGGAATGATAAAGTAGCACATAATCTTCAGAAACATTTTTTCTATTTCAGTAAATGACAGGTAGGATTCATACTCAATGTTTCTGCTTTAACAACAGGTTCTTTCTACTTCAACACTGGATCTGTGAATTTAACTTTCCTTTTTAGACTCACAGATTATCTTACAACTTAGAATAAATTTTATAGCTGAAAGGAAAAAGTTTAAAGAATATTTAAGGAACTTGTCCAAAATGCAATAGTAAAGACCAATAAGAACCTAACGCAGACCTTCAAATCACTGATACATTAAAAAAAAAAAAAAAACTAATGCTACATTTTCTTTTTACCTTGTGATAAATGATGTAAAGTGGTACCTGTATACAGTAATTCACATAGCTAAGTATAAAACATGACAAGCTTAAGAAAAATAAAAATAAAAATTTTATTAATCCCTTCCCAATCATGTAAGTCCATTAAGACTGTCTTTACTCTTTCTGTCTGAAACGTATATGGGGCGGTAACACTGCTAGGTTTTATGCTGGCATATGTTGGGAGGGGACTTACTTCTCTCGATGACGAATCCAGAAAGATGGAACTTCTTTCTGATATTCATTTAGAAGACGAATCTACAAAGCAGTGCACAATAGTTCTCAAAAAATTAGCATCCTCAAATATAAAACTAAATAAATAAAAATGAAAGCATATTCTAGTATATGGATACCTTTTTAAGTAAGCGAGTCATATTAGGATTAGTTATATCTACACCAGCTGAAAGAGTAGGAATATGATTTTCCCCAGAAAGAAAGTATGACTCCAAATACTTAGCTGAAAAAAAGGGAAAATATAAAATTAACATCATTCATTTACAGTGCTTTCTGAAAGAAGTTATTTCCTATACATTCTTAAGTACATGCAAATGACAAAAAACATTTTTAAATGTTTTCATAAACATACCTAAGCTTGTATAAATTTCCTTGGTCATATATAATGGAGAAAGCGAAAATATCTGTGCACAGAATTTTAAAATCTGGTCCTATGGAAATGAGACAGAAAATTTGCATCTAAGATCTTACAAGAATAGAATAGAGATAAAACATTTTTCACACAGTAAAAACTCAGAAAATAAAATAAATACAAATAAACCATTCAGAAACCAGAGTCAGAATGTACTTATTTAAAAAGGGCACACTCTGTGTCAGCAAAAATTAAAACTGACCAAAACTAATATGTGAATCTAATAACAGAAAGAGATTACTGCACAATCCGGTCATAGTATATACTGACATGGTGAGGTGGGGGTAAGGTGAGGTTTCATAGAGGAGACAATGTAAAGGTGTCAAGCAAAGGGAACAGAGTAGGCAGTACTAAATTTTTTTAACACTCCGTATTTCCGAATCCAAAATTCATCATTTTTAATTGCTTACATGGGTAGCTTCAGTAATTAGAAATTTAGAATTATTTCTAATAATTTTGCCTATTCCCAAGAAAATTACTCTATGTTTAAGTTTTTACATTATTAAAACTCTAAAATAGAAACCATTAGAAGGTAAATAAGTTAAAAGTGGCAACAGACATAGTTAGCATAATGCCTGGCACTAAGAGTTACTTTAAAATGGTAGCTATTATTATCCCTTTAATTATACCTACTTTATTAATATCATGATGAGATTAATCCTAATAGTGAAATTCAACTTTCCATTAAATAAAAACATAAAATTGCCTTAAATAGTCTAATCTGGGGGGGGGAAATTAATAACACTGTTGATACCAGTTAGATAATCCACTTACAAGAAATAGTTCCCCAAGTTACTAAAGGTATCTTCTAATAGCCCCAAGAAATTCCTACTGAACAAAGGATATTAAATACTTTGGGAAGTCTATTTTTATAGTTGCAGCAACTGATAGGTATCTGTCATACTTTTCAACCCTATAGGCTTCACTCAGTTGCATGTAAGAGTCCTTTAGAGGAGGAGATGAAGAAATAGAATTGAACTCAAAAAGAATTTGGATCAAGCACAAATTTAAAATGAAAAAAACTCCATGGTTTGTTTTCTACTTCAAAATGACTAATTTTATTATCATCTCTCCTCTATAATAATTGCTTCCAATTTTATTGGCATAAGTAATAAAACTGAACCTTGCTGCATAATAATTTAAAATGGCTACAATTTGCTATTTTATAAAGTTATTTCATAATTTATAAAATAAAGGAAATCTATTCGGCTACTATTCTGTATTTATTAAGTAAAAGAAAAAATACAGAGAAATTTACAATTGCATCTGTTGTTAGAGAGCATGAAATGTTAAAGACAACTCTGAGATACATTTTTTCACCTTGAAGTTCTTGGATCATTGAGCTGTTCCAGAAGTCTACAATACCCTCTGGTGTTAACAAGGTTGAACTGCATCCAAGTATTAGGTAAACACCTTCTTCCCTTTATGAGAATTACAAACAGTGATTCCCAAACCACTTCTGTTTACCAGTATAATTGTATCTTCATTAATGGTAGACGGTAGACTGATTTTAAATAGACAAACATGTTGCGATACCTTATATTTTTCTATAACTATTTATTTATTGTCTCTGTTATCTACTGAAATCTAAGTTCTCTGAGGGTGAAGATTTTGTGTCCTGTCCATGGTGTGTTCCCAGTGTCTAAAAGAGAATGATACACACTGTAGATACTCAATATATACTTGCTGAACAAAGAGCAAAATGTAACTCTTCTGCTAATGCCTTAAATTCTATGCCAAACATCATATCTATTTTAAAGCCAAAACTATCTTCACTGATATATCAATTAGGAAGAAAAGATCCTCTATAAGGAAATCCTATTTGTGTTTAAAATGCAATTCTTGGATAATCAGGGGTTTTCTTTTCATTCCCATCATAGATACTACCTGTAGAATTACTGCACTTGTTAATGTAAAGCTTACTTTTCATCACATAATAACTGTTCCTAAAAAGTCATATGCAAACCAATTTTTAAATAAAATCATATCTACTGACTTCATAATTTTACAATTTTAGAAACTTTCTATATTTGCTTTATGATTCACCTCAAATTATTTTCTAAAATCTCAGCATTAGTTTTCTAGCTTCTTTCTTTAAGCAGTTAAGCAATCTCTAAGTAAACACTTAAATACATGAGGAAAATGTTTATAAGCCCTTTTGAATAAACCATAATTCATCATTTGTCGTTCAAATTTTCATATACCATGTATCTTTTTAAAATATTTTTCTTTTTTTTTAATTTGAGAGTATCATAAAACAGCATCATTCAAAAGCAATGACACAGCCAGGCGTGGTGGCTCAAGCCTGTAATCCAAGCACTTTGGGAGGCTGAGGCTGGAGGATCGCTTGAGCCCAGGAGTTCAAGACCAGCCTGGGCAATGTGGTGAGGCCCCATCTCTACAAAAAATACAAAAATCAGCCAGGCATGGTAGTGCATGCCTATAATACCCAGCTACTTGGGAGACTGAGGTGGGAAAGTCACTTGAGTTCGGGAGGTTGAGGCTGAAGTGAGCTGTGATCATGCCGCTACACTCTAGCCTGAGTGACAGAGGAAGACCCTGTCTCAAAAAACAAAACGAAACAAAAATAAAATATTAGGATATTCCTTTACAAGACAAAATGCAGAAGGTAGCAGTGTATTATTTGGCAATGAAATATGATCATATTTTGAAACTAATCACAAAATTTTGTTAAGAAAAATTTTGACAATTAGAAAGCTGAAACTGAAGTTCCATAAATGTGTGAGCTACTATTAAAGAAAACTATTAGCCAGACACAGTGGCTCATGCCTGTAATCCCAGCACTTTGGGAGGCCAAGGTGGGTGGATCACCTGAGGTGAGGAGCTCAAGACCAGCCTGGCCAACATGGTCAAAACGCATCTCTGCTAAAAATACAAAAATTAGCCAGGCTTGGTGGTGGCATGCCTATAATCCCAGCTATTCAGAAGGCTGAGGCAGGAGAATCACGTGAACCCGGGAGGCAGAGGTTAAAGTAAGCCGAGGCAGCACCAGTGCACTCCAGCCTGGGCAAAAAGAGTGAAACTCAGTCTCAAAAAAAAAAAAAAAAAAGAAAAGAAAAGAAAACTATCATAACTATCATATTCTATTTATTTCCAGAATGGTGGGAAAACAAATTATTTTTAATATTTCTATAACCATTTTCTTACACTAAACACAGGATCAGGATCTGAAAGAGACACTGTCAGTTTTTCGCAGAGAGTAGTCCAATTTTCACAGTTCAGGATATCAGATGGAGGAGCTGAACATAATGTTTGCAAGGCTTCATATCTCACCTACAATTTTTTTAAAAGACTTTTATTAACACTCAGTCACTCAAATAATGCCACTTTTCCAAAACAATATTTAACAAATTACTAAAAGGCAAAGTCTGGATAATTTATAAAGAGTGATTTATCAGATGCCTTTATATTAAAAAGCTCTTAAGAAATCATTTTTTAAACTAAGTGCTAAGCAGAGAAAAAAAACAGTTGCTGTTTGTGTAAAGCAAAAATTAAAATACTAAATGTGGTAGCAGATTTTAGGTATCACATCTAAGAGGAACGGGAGGAAGAAGGGTAGTTGAATCAGAATCACCAATGCAACTTTTCCAGTGGCCTTGTCCTACAGGCTTTCCCTATTCTAGGCCGTTCCTACAGTTTGAGAGCTTTAATTTCAAAATGTTGCCCAGATATGCCCCGGCAAAGCATTCCCATTCTAGGATATATGAACAATTCTCACAAAACAATCAGTTTGAACTTGTTTTTTCTGCTATACCATATTTTCTGGCCTTCTGACTACTTAGGTAGAAAAAAAAAGTAAGTCAGCAGTAGGATGCAAAATTATATTTCTGTATTTTCATAGAAAGCTTACTTCTTAATCAGTCTTCTCAATATGCAATCAGAATTCACTCAAAATAGTATGACCCAAGGGAAAGTAGTAGAGAATAGTTCCACTCCAATGAAGGATGGAACAAAGCGTTTCTCCCACTCAATATACAAGTCGTGAATAATAACACACTAATTCCAGCCTCATCCTCAAAAATCTGGTCATTCCCAACTGAAACAACTAAAGCCTAGTCATTAAAAAGATGAGGCCTAAGAGACAGGAGCCAAAACCTCAGCAAATCAGACACTCTGAATCAGGGCCCAACTTTTCGACAAAAAACGATAAAGAATATACATATATTTGAACTGTCTATATATTCATATGAAAGAACTCCTCAATATAACTTTATTTGTGATAGGCAGTAAGGGAAATACTGAGAGATTTAAGATTAGGAATTCATTTACAATGTTAAGTCATTTTTCCATTTCAGGAAATTTTTAGGAAAAAATCCCATTAAGAATTCACTACTTGCAGAAGCAAAATGTAGGTTTCTAAACAAGTATAGTTTCCAAATCATCCATTTAAATTGAAGGCAACAGGATTTTTATCATATAAAATTTAAAACTCATTTCTGATATTTTTTGAAAGATGTTATTATTTACTATGAACCCAGAAAATAAATCATAATGCAAAATGCTGAGAAGAAAAAAATTATTATTCTCTATGAGGTTTTAAAAAATTTCAGTAGGAGTAAATCACAACTATTCATTTAGTTTAAATTTAATAGTTTCAGAAAAATAATTTTACAAATTGAGACCAAATGGCAAGATAGGCATACTAATACATAAAAAGGCTTAGGTAAAAAAAAAAAAAAATCTTCAGAAATCCTATCATATTTTCTATTTCATGCTGACTTTCAAATGAAACAGTTCTTCATAAACAGTGATTTGTACAATCTCTTAAAATATAAACAGACACAATTCAATATAATTGCCTTTCTTAAAAATCCTTTTTCTGGCCAGGCACAGTGGCTCACACTTATAATCCCAGCACTTTGGGAGGCCAAGGGAGGTGGATCACTTGAGCACAGTATTTTGAGATCTTCCTAAGCGATGTGACAAAACCCCATCTGTACAAAAAATACAAAATTTCACCAGGTGCAGTGGCGTGCAACTGTAGTCACAGCTACTTAGAAGGCTGAGGTGGGAAAATTACCTGAGCCTGGGGAGGTAGAAGCTGCAGTGATTCATGATTGTGCCACTGTGCTTCAGCCTGGGTGACAGAGTAAGACCCTATCTTAAATATATATATAAAATATAGATACATAAAATATATATATTTTATATATATAATATATACATAAAATATATACTATATATAATATATATAATATATATATAATTTTTCTAAAAAATAAACAAATGGGTTAAAATTGCTCAGATAGTTAGGGAAGGCATGGGTAACTGCTGGTCAAAGGATACAAAATTTCAGTTAGGAGAAGTAAATTCAAGAGATCTACTGTATAACATGATGACATGATGACTATGTTAAAACAATGTTTTGTTCTTGAAAACTGCTAAGAGAGTAGATTTTAAATGTTCTCACCACAAAAATGATAAGTATGTGAGGCAATGCATGTTAGAGCAGCTCAACTTAGCCATTCCTCAGTGTATACATATTTCAAAACATGTTGTACAAGATGAATATACACAATTTTTATTTGACCATTAAAAATAATTATTTTTAAAAGCTGTTCACATTTTCTGAAAGTAAAAAAAGAATTAAAAATCTTTTTTCTCAAGAAATGACTAACTACAATGTTACATATAAAACAACAGTGAAAGAACAGTTTGGGGGACAGCTACCTATAACTTTATCCCTTTGAAATTGATGCTGAAGATAAAAATTTCCTCTTTCAAACCACGACAATTCTCTAAGGAAAGCCTCCCTTACTCTGTGACTTTTCATCTGGACTTGAAAGTTTACCAGGGATATCATTACAGGATTGCCCATAATCATAAAGGCTTAGCCTCAAGGGAAACAACCTGGTTGCTACTGATTGTAATCTCATATATGGTAAACATATGTTATCTGCATGAACTTGACAGCTATACTTGAAACTTACCTCTTTAGGTTGCCCAGGATCCAACCGGTCTAAAATCAATTGTAATTTTCCTTGACAAAATCTGTAACTCTGTAACACAATTGACAGGACATTCATTTATTTAGAAGGCTTTTAGAAATGTTGCTATAAGTTATTTTTTCAATATAATTTCAAGCACAAAACACAATCCAGACAAGAGAAGGAGATGATCTATTTTGATTTGACAGCAACTCAGAATCTTTCTTCCCAAGGCTTTTAAATGGGAACTGAATTTCCCAGTAGAACAGTGTACCTTCATGTATATGAAAACTATTATTTGCCAAGCAATTAAAATATATATAACATTATAAGACTCAAAAGACACAAAGCCAAAATGCTGCATATTCAGAAATGTGAGATGAATGAAACAGACAGATAAACAAAACAAATAAATAAAAAAAGCTACCAATAGTACCCTAGGCACAGCTATAGTGCTGTTTGCACTGTTTTGTTCTCTTTCTTTCCTATAATTTTCCTTAGCCTTTCTCCACAGTTCTGCGGTGAAAAGAATCTTGAAGTAAAAACTTCCATCTATAAAAAAGTTTATAGTAGATTAATAAGATATTTTGGAGAAAGAAAGGGTCTTTTTCCTACCAAAGGCAATTTAAACATGCATAATATCTAAAACATCATCTGAAAATAAAAATTATAATAGTAGGCTGGGCACGGTGGCTCACACCCATAATCCCAGCACTTTGGGAGTCCAAGGCGGGTGGATCACAAGGTCAAGAGATTGAGACCATCCTGGCCAACACGGTGAAACCCTGTCTCTACTAAAAATACAAAAATTACCTGGGCATAGTGGCACGTGCCTGTAGTTTCAGCTACTCGGGAGGCTGAGGCAGGAGAATCACTTGAACCAGGAGACGGAGGTTTCAATGAGCCAAAATCGCACCACTGCACTCCAGCCTGGCAACTGAGTGAGACTCCACCTCAAAAAAAAAAAAAGTAAGGAAACAACAGATTCTGGAAAGGCTGTGGAGAAACAGGAATGCTTTTACAGTGTTGGTGGGAGTGTAAATTAGTTCAACCATCATAGAAGACAGTGTGGCTATTCCTCAAGGATCTAGAACCAGAAATACCATTTGACCCAGCAATCCCATGCACATGTATGTTTATTGTGGCACTGTTCACAACAGCAAAGACTTGGAACCAACCCAAATGCCTATCAATCATAGGCTGGATAAAGAAAATGCAGCATGCATACACCATGGAATACTACACAGCCGTAAAAAAGGATGAGTTAATGTCCTTTGCAGGGACATGGATGAAGGTGGAAGCCATCATCTGTCTTGGAACAGAAAACCAAACACCGCATGTTCTCACTCATAAGTGAGAGTTGAACAGTGAGAACACATGGACACAGAGAGGGGAACATCACATGCTGGGGCCTGTCAGGGAGTGAGGGGCAAGGGGAGGGACAGCATTAGGACAAATACCAAATGCATGCAGGGCTTAAAACCTAGATGATGGGTTGATAGGTACAACAAATCACCATGGCACATGTATACCTATGTAACTAACCTGCACGTTCTGCACATGTATCCCAGAACTTAAAATAATTTTTTTAAGTGCTACATTAAAAATAAAAAAGTCTATTAATTCTTTTTTTAAGATGGTGCCTTGCTGCAGCCCAGGCTGGACAGCAGTAGTATAATCATAGTTCAATGTGGCCTCGAACTCCTGGGCTCATGCAATTAGGGAAGCAGGAGCCTAGGAGAGCCACAGTGACCTCATTTTAAAGTCAACTCCAACTTGAGACTAACAAGGCACATTCCTTGCCAGTCACAATCCATGGTCCTAAGATGCTTATAGCTAAGGAACCAGCTTGGTAATTCCTGAAAGGCAAATTCCTACAACAGAAAGTCCAGATGTCTCAGTACACATAGCAATATATGCTATCAAGATAATTATAGTTATGCTTTGATGTACTTACATGCTAAAATGTCAAGGATAGTTTTCTTTAAATCAAGAGAATAATAAATTGTGCCACGATGTCAGCCCACTTGCATGTAGACACAGCTTAGTTTAGTCTTTACATAGACAATATAAGAAAAGCTTATAAAAAAGATAGTGCGTTCCTCCACTTGCTTTCTGAGGACTCCCTACTCTGTAACTGAGTAGCTTTCAATAAACTATCTCCTCTCACTGCACTCTGCAACCTGCCTTGAATTCCTTCCTGCACAAAATCCAAGAACTCCCTCTTGGGTTCTGGGTCAAGACCACTTTTCCCGTAACAAAGCAATCCTCCTGCCTTAGCTCCCCATCACTGGGAATACAGGCACACAATGCCATGCCAAGCTAAGGTGGTGTGTGTGTGTGTGTGTGTGTGTGTGTGTGTGTGTAGAGACCTTGTCTCTATGTTGCCCAGACTGGTCTCAAGCAATCCTCCTGCCTTAGCTCCCCATCACTGGGAATACAGGCACACAATGCCATGCCAAGCTAAGGTGGTGTGTGTGTGTGTGTGTGTGTGTGTAGAGACCTTGTCTCTATGTTGCCCAGACTGGTCTCAAGCAATCCTCCTGCCTTGCTCTCCCAAAGTGCCGGGATTACAGGGATGAACTACCATGCCTGGCCTTAATTTTTTTTTTTTTTTTGAGATAGCACCTCACTTTGTCTCATTCGCACAGGTTGGAGTGCAGTGGTGCAATCTTGACTCACTGCAACCTCCACCACCTGAGTTCAAGTGATTCTTTTGCCTCAGCCTCCCAATTAGCTGAAACTACAGGCGCGCACCACTACACCTGGCTGAATTTTTTATTTTTACCAAACAAACAAGCCAGCAAGCAAAAATAAGTTCACATCTGCCCCTACACATTCCTCTTCCAAACAATCCACCTGTCCCAGGCCTAACTCTAGGCAGCTGCAGAATCAATGCTATGTTCATCTTTTAAAAATCCTAGCTATCTTTCCCTTTCACTTCTACAGAAGTGAAATTCTGCAGAGATTTTTAAGATTTTATGACTCCATCTTTTTGTGCTTACAAAACAAATAATAATTAAAATCTTATCAAGTGAGGGTAGCCAGACATGGAGGAACTTCTGAAGTACAGGTTGGGATGTAGCTAAACCTATTGCTCTGAGTGATGTTGCCAAAAAAAGAGATAAGTGTCTTGCCATTTCTCAGCAGTAGTATAAAATCCTTAAAAGCAGAATTCTTCACCAAAAAGAGCACTGTAGAGTTTTGAAGATTTTAGTAGAGGCCAGAAAACAGTTGTTGAACTCAAGATATTCTGATTAAGATTTGAAGACTAATAGCATAAAATAAATTAGGATAATTGAAAGGACACACTCTGAATGAGAGGAGAAAGGCCATGTACCCAATAAGGAGAAAAACCTACTCAAGAAAATTCTTACTGGAAGAATACAAAGCCTAGCAACAAAATACAGCTCAGGTTGTTCCCAGGAAAGAGAGAATCTGTTTCTTTGCCTTTTCCAGCTTCTAGAGGCCGCCCTCATTCCTTGGCTCATGGCCTATTTCCATCTTCAAAAACAGCAATCACATCACTACAACCTCTATGTCAGCCTTCACAGCACCTTCTCTGACTCTGAACCTCCTGGGTTTCTCTTACATAGACCCTTGTGATGATATGGGTCCTGCCTGGATAACTCGAGATCATCCTGCAATCTGAAGGTCCTTAACTTAATCACATCAGCAAAGTCCCTTTTGTCATGTCATGTGACATGTTCACAAGTTCTAGGGATTAGGACATGGACATCTTTGAGAGGACCATTATTCTGTGTACCACAGGTACCAAAGGATGGGTTTCAAGGAGAAGTTGCTTGGAAAACAAAAGAACAGTGACTGCTTTAAACATGTTTGTGTCAGGCAAGAGTAATAGGTGACTATTATCCTAAACTCACCTTCTGCGTAAGGTATACACCCTGGGGTGAAGTTCCCTTGGAAGGTTATAAAATAGCTTGCACGCTATAAAACAGCATAATGCGGCCGGGCGCGGTGGCTCAAGCCTATAATCCCAGCACTTTGGGAGGCCGAGGCGGGCGGATCACGAGGTCAGGAGATCGAGACCATCCTGGCTAACACGGTGAAACCCCCGTCTCTACTAAAAATACAAAAAATTAGCCGGGCGTGTTGGTGGGCGCCTGTAGTCCCAGCTACTCAGGAGGCTGAGGCAGGAGAATGGCGTGAACCCAGGAGGCAGAGCTTGCAGTGAGCCGAGATTGCGCCACTGCACTCCAGCCTGGGGGACAGAGCAAGACTCCGTCTCAAAAAAAAAAAAAATAAAAAATAAAAAAATAAAACACCATAATGACCGTGCTGTACTATACTAATTACTGCGGAGGAAGAGAAAGACAGAAAAACTGCAAGAGGGAAAGATACAAATTCTGAAAGCTTAATGTACGTCAGAGGTAATCCTCTAATTTCCCAAGCAGTTAAAAATGGCCCAGAGATGTTCAGTTTGAAATCATATAGGACCACAGCTGAGAAATTTTCTATTTGACTGTGTCTCTGAATGGTGTCCATTTCAACATTCCCTTTAAGAGATATCAACAATAAAAGCTAACCTGTATAAAGCAGTGTCTGTGTGCCAGGCACTGTTCTAAGCACAAGACATACATTAACTCAGTTAATCTTCTCAACGTCCCTATACAGCAAGTAGTATTTTCATCCCCATTTACAGATGGGAAACACTACAGCACAAAGAAGTTAAGAAATTTGTCCAAGGCCACATGGCTAGTAAGCGGTGGAACCATAACTTACACCCAAGCAGTCTCCAGGTAGCTGGGAAAAGAATAAAAATAACTCTCTTTGCAGGGAGAGAGTCTAGTTTTAAACTCAAAGTCCCCCCCTCACTAGCTATTCAAGTTTGGGTAAGTTACTTAACTATTATTATAAGCCTCACTTTTTTCTGTAGAATGGACTAATAATACCTACAGTGAATATAAAGCTAAGTACAGGGACCAGTATACGGCAGGTATTATTATTATAGCTGGTATTATTATTTCTATCTTTCTGGCATTATTTTGCAGAGACTTGTTCCAGGTTTAATCACAATACCAAATATTTTCATAGCAATGCTCGCAACTATGGTAATAACTACTATCTCCCCTTTGTTCTTCAATATCCTCACACTTACACTAACAGTCTCTTGTTTTTCAATAATGGGTCAAAACTCCAAATATAATCAGGCTGCAATTTTTTAAGTAATAACAATGAATTAAAGCCCATTCTATTCACAAAACGCAAGTATTTCACTAATATCAAAACAGTAACATCAGCATTGTTTACAATGTTATTCATAGGAAAATTCAGACCTTTTTCTTCACCCCACAGCAAGAAACAACAATTTTGAAGGCATGAATAAGATTGTCAATATTTATTGGAATGAATGACTAATATGTTTTTAAATATCTTTTCAATTCTGAACATATTCAGCCTCTCTTTGGTCAGCTATATGAAAGAGAGTCTCTTTTCACTATAAGCAAAGTTATATACAGTATCTCCTAGAACTTGGACATACTGAAAGAACTTTCAGGACAGTCTGGCACTCATATGTTTCTTCCCAAAAGTCCAGGGATACCATGCCTTCTTGATGGGCGGAGCTCACTTTCAACCCAATTAGTAACTTGTAAAGCAAAGTCATATTTATAGGGTAGACACTTGAAAATTTATATATACCCTGTGGACATCCCAAAGAAATCCAGGGAAACTTAAAGCATGATTCCTCCTCAAGAACTGAAACAAAACAAGATAAAAAACAAGAACATCTTCTAAAATTATGACCCCATTTCTACCAAGGCTTTGCATTTTTCAAAAATCTAACATTTTAATGACTGGAAATAATTCAGCATTTGGAATTCGGCAAGGTCTTAATTGCCAGCTATGAAATCAGTTCTATTTAGATCTGAATACCTGTACTTCTTAGAACAAATGCTCCATTATTTTTCTTATGTTTCAATTTCAATGTATTCAGGTAGTTCAGCAAATAAGTACGAGCATATAATCTTGTGAGCCCCCAGAGTCATAAAATTGGGTTTTCTGTGCCTTTTAAGTCCAGAAAGTCCTTGATTTGAAGAAGCAACTCAATAAACTTACTAAACAAGCCATCTGACTGTATTACACTAAAATCCCTATACCCCACCTTTTTCCACACAGTTCCTCAACAAGAAATAATTAAGGGTTACAGCATGAAGAAAATTCACAATCTTTGTCATGTCCTCCATCACATCAGGTAATCAATTTGACTTGTAAAGTTCACTACTCAGCATACTCTCTCCTGCTAAATGATGCAATGGTGGCAATGCACAGCAACCTTTAAGTTATGCTTCCAATATTTCCAAAACCATTTTTCCTTCAATCATGCAGTCCCAACTTGACCAATGTACGTATTTGTTCATGTTTTCACCCAAACTCCTCAAATCCCTTCTTGGTATATGGTTAGGATCTATTTTATAGTTATGTCCCTGTGGTATAACTAATTAGGTGAAAAATGTTTGACTAAAAATACGAGGTGAGATCGACACTAGGGACAGACAGGCTTCTTTTGGCCTGATAGCCTCTGTATACAAGTTCATGGCACATGCATAGGCTCTAGTCTAGCTAGTTTTCCTTGTCTTCTATTAGGGCCAATCCAGCCACTGGCCCATCTTTCTCTTAATTTTGCTGTAGCCGAATGACAAGGGTTCCTAAAAACTGGTAGTAGAAAATGTAGTATCTCAAATCTCTTCACATTAAAAAAAGCTTAATGTTTTAAAACTAACAATTCACAACAACTTTCGCCTCCAGAGAATGTATAAGGGAAATGTTTTATCATCACACCTAATCTCTATTTTAGTTAAATTTTAATGTAGATTAACCGGGAATAAGATGTTTTAATTAGAGCTTAAGCAGATTTGGTTCAACACGTTATTTTTTTTCATTCCAACATACATTCATTTCCTCATATCACCAAGAATTGTCTCAGATATAATGTAGCTACTCACCGAACATAATTCTATAAGATGTTATTTCATGGACTAAATATTTAATATTAGGTTATTTAATTTTATTGTTCATTTTTCTTCTGAATCTTAAGAAGGCAGGAAAAATATGGCTAAGAAATAATTTATTGAAGCTAATTATTATTAAACAGCATTTCAAGACATAAACGCAAAACTAAACAACACACCTGATTGAATGATGAATCACTATCAGAGCAATTGTCTGTGCAGTAACTACGGCTTTTCTCCTTTTGGATATTTTTCTGCCTTTCTTGATTTCGTGTCTCATCTTCTTCAAACTTGTTAATCATAGACTCGACCACAGCTATCATAATGTTCTTCAGGTAATGCATCATTTCTTTGTACCTTTAAATTCAAGGCAGTCTTAATAAGAGAAAGACGATCAGAAATTAAAACAGTCAACTAGTTAAATTATCTAATTTTTTTTCTATAAAAAGGGAAGTCCCTTTAAGAACACAATGCTAAAGAGAAAAATCAAAAATTTTTGTTAAAGAAGTGGTAGAACAGAATTCACAAAACAGCAATAAAAATTAAAAGGAATTCAAAAAGTATGTTATTTCCTGGGGTTTTTCATGGTTACATGGATCAAGGTAGTAAAATTAAAAGAACCTAAGGCAAGAGGTTTCAATGGCATGGATTCCAATTGCTAGCAACAAAGTCAACTATTAATATTATACTACCAAAACCCAGGCTATTTTACACATCACCTTCATCCTCTTATCTTATACCTATCTCTTTCTCCACCCCTCTCATCCTTTATTTTCTTCCCTTCTCTTCTCCCTTGCCCATACTTTATAGACACCCATAGCCACAACTGACAGCTCTTGTATACTCCCAAGACCTATATAAGAGTTAAGCTATCAATGTGTCCTTTCAAAAAGAGGCTGGGAAACCCACTCTCAGGATGTTAGGAAAAAGATTCCTGAAATCATTAAGAGTGTGAATTGGATAATATTTAAAATCTCTTTTGGTAGGTCTAAAAATCTCAAAAAGAACTGGTATCAAATTTCTCTACTTTGTAAGTTCAGACTCTCAAGCATCCATATGAATATGAGACTGAAATCCTCACAGGCACTAAGAATAGAATTTTAGAGCTAGAAAGAACCATAAATATAGTCTAGCTCTTTATTTTACAAATGAGGCATATGTGACGTGAACCACTGAAATTTCTATATTTAAAACAAAAAAGGCATAAAGATGTAAGTAAAAATAGTGAATAAATTACAAAATTTGAAATTAGAAAACTTGAATGGGGATCCTGACTATTTTACCAGCCAGCTCTGTCATCATAAATAAGTTTCAATTTCCTCAACTATAAAATGAGATTAAAAATACAATCTAGCTAACCTATTTCATATGACTATAGCAAGAAATAAACATATGTGTATGTGTATATATATACACATATATATCCAAAATGATAATAAATACCTGTATAGTGTGTGTGTGTGTATATATACATATATACATGTATTTATTATCATTAAAATAATGAAAATACACTAGGAAAATATGTACAGAAATGTCCTTTTCTGTATAATTCTGGATAATGGGTCATTGCAACTCTATAAATCAAAAGAAGAAAAGGCAGTTTATCTCTCATAAGAGAAATCAAACCTGCTGGGAAATCTGAATAGAAATCATAGACTGAGATTTTATATAAAAAGTATAAAATATATTTTAAAATTTTGTTAGATATAATTTCTACATAATTTAAAATATATTAATATATTTAAATGTAATATTTAATATGTATATCATATAGAACTATAAGTTCTAAAATATATGTATTTAACATATTTCTTTAAGTACCAGAAATTATGAGAAAACACAAAAATACTGAAAGCAGATGGAAATAAATTAGGAACCGCTAGGGGGAGAAACATACAGAAGATAACTCAATAGAAGTAACAGAGTCCGAGGAATATCCCAGTTTGATGTAAAGGGACATAAAGAACAAAAAGAAGTCCTGAGATACACTAATTTGCAAAGTATAGGTAAGGATAACTGAGCCCAGAGGCCCAGCTTCTGTCTCTATAGATTCTGCACAGCAAAAAACAGGAAAACAAAACAGTGCCCTGGCAGCAATCAATACACATCCACCAAAAGCTGTTCTCTCCTTCCACGGTGATTGAATTCTAACCGGTCACAGGACTAAACTACACTCCCCAGCCTCCTTTGCAGCTAGGTAAAGCCGTGTGAACAACATAAAGTCCCTATCCCCTTAAAACTTATAATCTGGTGATTTAATAAAGAAGTATAAAAGTAAATCTTAATGATACACAGGGTAGGGATAATGGTACTTAAAATCCATAGAAAATCTATAAGTTTCGCTTTGAACATGAATGTTTCCAACAGACCTTTTAGAAAAGATCAGCATAAATTGTGCTGTAAGAAATACTAACAAAATGGCCACAGGCAGTAGCTAATAATTCTAAAAAGGAAATTAAAAAATAATGTCATATCATCAATATCAAGAGTTAAATGAACTAAAACTCATTAGCAGCCATTGCAGTTTTGAAAACACTAAGAAAAAAAGATATAAAATAGAATATAAACACCATTGAGTAGATTCCTTCATGCTTTGCAAGTTTTAAAGACTACAGAAAGAAAAAGCTCTAAGAAATAGTGAATAAAAACCACATCAATTAACTACAAAATTCTACAGAGTAAGTACTTCCACTCATTATATGAGGAATAGTGTATATTATATAGATCCTACAAATGAATTCTTCTTTGTGCAAACATCTGTTTAAAAAATAAATATAAAAACATTTAATTACAAAAATACCTTATAATTATAACAATTGAAATGCTGTTTACAGATGTAGTGTTGCTACATTCGCCCTAAGTGATTTCTAAAGAATCACCAAAAAAAAGAAAAAAACTGGAAAAAAAAAAAGCTGTACAATGTAAAATCTTTCATCCATGGTTCATAAAGTGGAAAATAAACATTTACTGAGTCATTTAAAATCTTTGTGAGGTAATTATTACCGTATTAATTTTAACACATGGATGAACTGAAACACAGGAAAATCAAATAGCTTAAGTAGAGATAAAAAGTAATTTCCTAGCAGTACCATATAAAATTCTGCTCTTACCATGAAAATACTTTCATTAACTGTCTAATAAAGTATTTTAGTATTCCTTCTAGAATTAAGTTTAATGATACTGCTAGAAACAGACTTACTAGGAATTATATTATCCAAAGATAAAGGTGATTCTATTTTTGGTTTTCTCCAAATCAAGAAATAAGAAATCTCAGCCTCTATAACTTATGCTTGATATAGACTAGTGCATCGAACTTGCTAAATTTACTAAAATAGCTGTATGATGTCACTTTGTCAATTACTAACATATTAATTTAAATAATACAATCAGTTGTCCCAAAGAGGAAGAGCTCTTGTCCAAAATAATTTTTTAAAGTGTAACTAACTAAAAGTAAATTAGGTTTAATACTTTAAAATACAGTCAGTAATATAAGCTCAGGTATATATTCAAACGTCTCTGATACTGGAAATATGAACCACAGCAAGTTTTCAAATGACATCATGTAATTCAACATCTTTTCATTATAACATTGACGAGAAAAAAAAATTGATGATGGCATCCTGCCTAGGGCTGGTTCCCACTTTGTACCCTGAGATGCCAGGCAGGATAGGCTACCAGCAACTCTGAAGTGGAATAATTATTCCAGTTAAATAATTATCTTGCTCTTATTAATCTTTCTTAAACGTATATATAGCTCACACTTATTTCAGTGTTTAATATTAGAAGTGTTTTTATCTTTATTTAGAAGTTTGGTGATGTTTCTTTGACCAGAAATATACTGTAGGAACTTAACTGTTTCTATCAATTAACCTAGACCCCAAAAAAACTGAAGGAGCAAGTTATGCAAATATTTAGGAAAAACAGCAGGCAAGACCACAGTGGCTAGAGCAGTACGAGGGAAAAAATGGTAAGAAATGGGGTAGGAGAGGGAGCAGAAGGCCCATGGTAGGCCTCGTTGGCTACAAAAAGAATTCTGGGTTTTACTCAAAAGGAGATGGGAAGCCTTTGGAGAGTCTGGGTGAAAGGGTGTCATGAGCTGACTCATTGTTTTAAAGAATCATTCTGGCTGCTATGAGGGAAATAGACTGTGAGGGACAGAGATCAGGGTGCTGTCAAGAAGTCTTATTGAAGGAGGTTATTTGAAGATATTATTATGGCCATACTCACTCTTTAGATTCCTGAGTTCTTTTAGTGACCTGCTGTACAACTGTATCATAGCCGCATTCTTCACCCTGATTCCGATCAGATGTGCATTTTTCCATTTCTTCTTCAATCATAGAACCCAAAGTGTTGCCTATATGCTGTCTGAGGTATTTCACGAATTCATAGCTGAAACAAATATTTAGAAAATAAATGCGGTAAATATCATAAGCATATTCAGAAAAAAAAATCAACACAGAAAGGTAACATATTAAGATTTCTTACCTTAAACTAGGATTAAATTAGTCATTCATCACAAATCATCAAGCTAATCTACAAATTTTTGGCTTTTTTTTTCTGAGACACTTGGCAAAAATCATCATTTAAAGATTACCACAGTAGGGAAAAACAAATTTCAGAAGCAGCCCAAACTTTAGCAGGTTAGAAGTCTCTTCACATTTCTTTTTTATGCTCCTATCTTTAACATGTGACAGTGAAGAGTATGAAAAGCAGTTGTTAAGGATTTTCAGTTATTCAAGCTGATGAGGAAAATCATCGAGAATATAGTAATCATGAAATAAGAAATTGGAAAAAGTTAACTTCCATCATCAGAAGAGTTTCGTGTACATTTTGAAAGTAGTAACTGATGTAATTTCCACCTAAACAGTTCTTATGTCACTAAGATTATCACTATTATTAAATTCAAGACACACTTTGCCATTGGTATTTAAAGTCCTCATAGATTCCAATTTATCCTACCAGATCTATGTCCAATTACTACCTTACACATGCCCAACTCTCCATGTGACGTTTATTCCCAATACCTTTGAAAACATTATTTCACCCACTTAGAGTGTTTTACCAACTCTCCTACAGATTGTCTTCTACAGCCTAAAATGCTACCTTCCGATAAAAGCTTTCCTTGTTTCTCAACAACTGATACCCTTTCTCACCTAAGACCCAAAAGTACTCTGTCCTTCTCTATTAGCATGCAAAACATTTTCTTGGATGCAGTTATACGACCTGCATTATCCCCTGCTTCATTCCTGACCACCTCTACACCCAGATTTCTACATTGTTGACAGACTTGACAACAGAACAAATCCACTTATCTATCGCCTGCAATATCTTGTACATAGTAGACACTTTATAAATACCTGTTAGGTTGAAATATAGCATTGGGGAAAGGTTTATCTCTTCATTTTCTACATCAGTGGCTGTGAATTTGAATTTGCTTATCTTTTCTAAATGTTTGTTTTAGTTGTTAATTCCTTGTTCACGTAATGTCTATTAACAAATTTCTGATGACATTATCCTATAATTACACCCCCCATATATGGCCTCTTATCCTTCCTATAATTTGCCTATAAGAAAAAGAGAAGAGGAATGAAAAGAAGAAAAAAAAAAAAAGAAAATGTACAGCAAAAAGCACTCTCCTCTTTCCAACTACCCACCACATTTTTGGCACTAACAGCATTATTTGTCAATACTCCCAAACTTGACAACATAGAATGCTCTTTAATGTCTGCATCTTCTGCACCCCTTGCCCATCCACTCAATCATATCCATGCAGTCACCAACATGTGTTAATGTTCCTGTACATCCCTGGCTTTCATCACTGCCTCCCTTTTTTCTCTATCAATCAGTACAAAGCCATATCACTTCAAACAGAGATTACTACAGCAGCCTTCTTGTTTAACTTCTCACTTCCCTCTCTCCTCTCATATTTTCTTCCCTCTCATATTCATCCCAAACACTGTAGTCATATTAGCCTTCCGAAAGAACTTATTTTATTATTTCAGTCAGAGCTAGAGCCATTTTATTCATACCAATACCTCATACCATGTCATGCATGCACATAATGCCTCAATAAATATTTGCTGAATTTAAAACAATTGGCTGCCTATTATCTTTCATGGTCAAATACTGCTACCTAATCAATCAAATCTCTTTATAAGAGTACCTCTACTTAAACGAGTCTACATTCAAAATTCTCAACAAATCTCCAACCATGTTGATCTTCACATGAGAAAGTGATAAACTGGCCGGGTGCAGTGACTCACGCCTGTGATCCCAGCACTTTGAGAGGCCAAGGTGGGCAGATCACAAGGTCAGGAGATCGATACCATCCTGGCCAGGATGGCGAAATCCCATTTCTACTAAAAATACAAAAATTTGCTGGGCATGGTGGCATGTGCCTGTAGTCCCAGTTACTTGGGAGGCTGAGGCAGGAGAATCACTTGAACCCAGGAGGCAGAGGTTGCAGTGAGCCAAGATTGCACCACTGCACTCCAGCTTGGTGACAGAGCAAGACTCCATCTCAAAAAAAAAAAAAGGTGATAAACTAACTTGTAAGTAACTACCATGCTAAACTCTGTGCTAAGCACTTTATTGATATTATTTTATTTACCATATGATAGGTAAAATAGATGAGGACACAGATTCAAAACATGAAAAAACCTTCTTAAATTCATAGGCTACTAATTCATTCACTTTACTCCAAAGCCCATGTTAATCCCATAATCCCGGAGTCCCAAAGATGTAAAAATATCAGAAGTGTTATAAGATATTTTGTAGTTGTAAATTGAGTGAAAAGGGAAATAAATAAATGTAATACTCATATCTTTACCAATTTGTATATTATTTCAATTTCTTTCATTTTGCAACAAAAATTACATTTTATTCCCCCAAAACTATAACTAGCATATTAAATTTAAAAGTATAATTTACTTAAATATTTTAATTATTGATTGAATTTCCTTTAAAATGTTCAATATTTATATTCGATGTTTAGATAGTAAATTCTATGCTTTAAGGGAATAAGTATTAAGAATAGCAGAAGAGGAAGACGAAGCTATTTTGTAAATCTAATGTTTTATAACATTAGATTGAAATAGCAAACATTAATTTTCAGAAATACAGTCCAAGAAAAACAAAACCCAAAGTTTACTGAGTCATATATCATAGAAAACAGCCTCTAATCATCATGTAAATAGTCTGCGCTTCTTTTGGTAATTCATCATCGCCTTATATTATTTGAAGATTTTCCCATATACATGGAAACTTCGTATCTATACTAAATATTTATTCATTATTTCATTTGTGTATGTCTAATTATAAACCAAATCTTTGCACATTCCATACAAAACAGTGAAATCACATTGGTAAGAAAAAAAATCAAAAATTAAGGTTTCAAGAGAACCCTTTAAATATGTCCTCAATTTTGTAATATCTGACAACGCCCATACTGCTTCTACACACAGTTGGCTCTGAGACAGATGTGGCAGATGTGCATGATGAGGTAAGTCAAAAAAGCTCTTTGGGCTGGGCACAGTGGCTCACGCCTGTAATCCCAGTACTTTGGGAGGCCGAATCAGGTGGATCACCTGAGGTCAGGAGTTCAAGACTAGCCTGGGCAACACGGTGAAAGCCCATCTCTACTAAAAATACAAAAAAATTAGCTGGGCATGGTGGCACATGCTTATAATCCCAGCTACTTGGGAGGCTGAGGCAGGAGAATCGCTTGAGCCCAAAAGGTGGAAGTCGCAGTGAGCCGAGATTGTGCCATTACACTCCAGCCTGGGTGATAGAGCAAGACTCCGTCTCAAAAAAAATAAATAAATAAAAAGCTCTTTGTTCTCCACCACAACCATGCGTCACAACCAGGAACCCAATGAATCAAGAATCAGAACATCTGATATTTCAATTCCATAAAAGTATCACTGCTTTCCAAAAAGAACAAAGCTGGAGGCATCAAGCTACCTGACTTCAAACTATACCACAAGGCTAACCAAAACAGCACGGTACTGGTACCAAGACAGATATATAGACCAATGGAACAGAACAGAGGCCTCAGAAATAATGCCACACATGTAAAACCATCTGATCCTTGACAAACCTGACAGAAGCAATGGGGAAAGGATTCCCTATTTAATAAATGGTGTTGGGAAAACTGGCTAGCCATATGCAGAAAGCTGAAACTGGATCCCTTCCTTATGCCTTATACAAAAATTAACTCAAGATGAATTAAAGACTTAAACGTAACACCTAAAACCATAAAAACCCTAGAAGAAAACTTGGGCAATACCATTCAGGACATAGGCAGGGGCAAAGACTTCATGACTAAAACACCAAAAGCAATGGCAACAAAAGACAAAATTGACAAATGGGATCTAATTAAACTAAAGAGCTTCTGCATAGCAAAAGAAACTATCACCCGAGTGAACAGGCAACCTACAGAATGGGAGAAAATTTTTGCAATCTATTTATCTGACTAAGGGCTAATATCCAGAATCTACAAAGAATTCAAACAAATTTACAAGAAAAAAACAACTCCATCAAAAAGTGGGTGAAGCATATGAACAGACACTTCTGAAAATAAGACATTTACGCAGCCAACAAACAGGAAAAAATGCTCATTATCACTGGTCATTAGAGAAATGCAAATCAAAACCACAATGAGAAGTATAACTCTTGGGTATGCTTTGTTATGAAGCCCAATCTGTAAGCAACACAAAGGATGTATCTGTAATTGAGGCCGTGAGGAAATTTAACACAAGCACATTAACAAAATGTAGTCAATAAAGCTAAAAAAAAAACACAATTCTAAAATAAAAGACACATCAAAAAAATCCCTATAGAGAAGGAATGGGTACAGCTAGACAGGAGGAGTAAGTTCTAGTGTTCTATTCTAGGGTAGGATGAGCATAGTAACAATAATACATTATACAGTTTCAAATACCTAGAAGGAAGATACCGAATTGAAAGAAATGACAAATGTCTGAGATGATGAATACACTAATTACCTTGATCTGACCACTATACATGTATGGAAACATCACTATGTACTCCATAAATACATTCAATTATTATTTGTCATTTTAAAAATAAAATTCATTTTTTAAAAAATCTCCACCATTTAGCAACAGCTGTAAACAGCAAATATCCTGGAAAACTTTTTTTTTTATTATTATACTTTAGGTTTTAGGGTACATGTGCACAATGTGCAGGTTTGTTACCTATGTATCCATGTGCCATGTTGGCTTGCTGCACCCATTAACTCGTCATTTAGCATTAGGTATATCTCCTAATGCTGTCCCTCCCCCCTCCCCCCAACCCACAACAGTCCCTGGAGTGTGATGTTCCCCTTCCTGTGTCCATGAGTTCTCATTGTTCAATTCCCACCTATGAGTGAGAACATGCGGTGTTTGGTTTTTTGTCCTTGCAATAGTTTACTGAGAATGATGGTTTCCAGTTTCATCCATGTCCCTACAAAGGACATGAACTCATCATTTTTTATGGCTGCATAGTATTCCATGGTGTACATGTGCCACATTTCCTTAACCCAGTCTATCGTTGTTGGACATTTGGGTTGGTTCCAAGTCTTTGCTATTGTGAACAGTGCCGCAACAAACATACGTGTGCATGTGTCTTTATAGCAGCATGATTTATGGTCCTTTGGGTATATACCCAGTAATGGGATGGCTGGGTCAAATGGTATTTCTAGTTCGAGATCCCTGAGGAATTGCCACACTGACTTCCACAATGGTTGAACTAGTTTACAGTCCCACCAACAGTCTAAAAGTGTTCCTGTTTCTCCACATCCTCTCCAGCACCTGTTGTTTCCTGACTTTTTAATGATGGCCATTCTAACTGGTGTGAGATGGTATCTCATTGTGGTTTTGATTTGCATTTCTCTGATGGCCAGTGATGATGAGCATTTTTTCATGTGTTTTTTGGCTGCATAAATATCTTCTTTTGAGAAGTGTCTGTTCATGTCCTTCGCCCACTTTTTGATGGGGTTGTTTGTTTTTTTCTTGTAAATTTGTTTGAGTTCATTGTAGATTCTAGATATTAGCCCTTTGTCAGATGAGTAGGTTGCAAAAATTTTCTCCCATTCTGTAGGTTGCCTGTTCACTCTGATGGTAGTTTCTTTTGCTGTGCAGAAGCTCTTTAGTTTAATTAGATCCCATTTGTCAATTTTGGCTTTTGTTGCCATTGCAGAACTGAAGGAAATAGAGACACAAAAAACCCTTCAAAAAATTAATGAATCCAGGAGCTGGTTTTTTGAAATGATCAACAAAATTGATAGACCGCTAGCAAGACTAATAAAGAAGAAAAGAGAGAAGAATCAAATAGATGCAATAAAAAATGGAAAAGGGGTTATCACCACCGATCCCACAAAAATACAATCTACCATCAGAGAATACTACAAACACCTCTACACAAATAAACTAGAAAATCTAGAAGAAATGGATAAATTCCTCGACAAATACACTCTCCCAAGACTAAACCAGGAAGAAGTTGAATCTCTGAATAGACCAATAACAGGCTCTGAAATTGTGGCAATAATCAACAGCTTACCAATCAAAAAGAGTCCAGGACCTGATGGATTCACAGCCGAATTCTACCAGAGGTACAAGGAGGAACTGGTACCATTCCTTCTGAACCTATTCCAATTGATAGAAAAAGAGGGAATCCTCCCTAACTCATTTTATGAGGCCAGCATCATCCTGATACCAAAGCCTGGCAGAGACATAACCAAAAAAGAGAATTTCAGACCAATATCCTTGATGAACATTGATGCAAAAATCCTCAATAAAATACTGGCAAACCGAATCCAGCAGCACATCAAAAAGCTTATCCACCATGATCAAGTGGGCTTCATCCCTGGGATGCAAGGCTGCTTCAACATATGCAAATCAATAAATGTAATCCAGCATATAAACAGAACCAAAGACAAAAACCACATGATTATCTCAATAGATGCAGAAAAGGCCTTTGACAAAATTCAACAACGCTTCATGCTAAAAACTCTCAATAAATTAGGTATTGATGGGACGTATCTCAAAATAATAAGAGCTATCTATGACAAACCCACAGCCAATATCATACTGAATGGGAAAAAACTGGAAGCATTCCCTTTGAAAACTGGCACAAGACAGGGATGCCCTCTCTCACCACTCCTATTCAACACAGTGCTGAAGTTCTGGCCAAGGCAATCAGGCAGGAGAAGGAAATAAAGGGTATTCAATTAGGAAAACAGGAAGTCAAATCATCCCTGTTTGCAGATGACATGATTGTATATCTAGAAAACCCCACTGTCTCAGCCCAAAATCTCCTTAAGCTGATTAGCAACTTCAGCAAAGTCTCAGGATACAAAATCAATGTACAAAAATCACAAGTATTCTTGTACACCAATCACAGACAAACAGAGAGCCAAATCATGAGTGAACTCCCATTCACAATTGCTTCAAAGAGAATAAAATACCTAGGAATCCAACTTACAAGGGATGTGAAGAACCTCTTCAAGGAGAACTACAAACCACTGCTCAATGAAATAAAAGAGGATACAAACAAATGGAAGAACATTCCATGCTCATGGGTTGGAAGAATCAATATCGTGAAAATGGCCATACTGCCCAAGGTAATTTATAGATTCAATGCCATCCCCATCAAGCTACCAATGACTTTCTTCACAGAATTGGAAAAAACTACTTTAAAGTTCATATGGAACCAAAAAAGAGCCTGCATCGCCAAGTCAATCCTAAGCCAAAAGAACAAAGCTGGAGGCATCACACTACCTGACTTCAAACTATACTACAAGGCTACAGTAACCAAAACAGCATGGTACTGGCACCAAACAGAGACATAGTTCAATGGAACAGAACAGAGCCCTCAGAAATAATGCTGCATATCTACAACTATCTGATCTTTGACAAACCTGACAAAAACAAGCAATGGGGAAAGGATTTCCTATTTAATAAATGGTGCTGGGAAAACTGGCTAGTCATATGTAGAAAGCTGAAAGTGGATACCTTCCTTACACCTTATACAAAAATTAATTCAAGATGGATTAAAGACTTACATGTTAGACCTAAAACCATAAAAACCCTAGAAGAAAGCCTAGGCAATACCATTCAGGACATAGGCGTGGGCAAGGACTTCATGTCTGGAAAACTTTTAAATCTACTCTGTGGAAATTTGAATAACCTCATGCTTTTTTCTAGTGACTTAATTTTTACCTATGACCACAGTAATATCTCCAGAAGACTCATTCAAAATTCTTCCAGGTTTTAGTCCAAGTTCTAAATTAAATGAACCCAAGGACCCCAAGGTTAAATCTTGTCTTAAGAGGTTACTGCTCTTTTCAAAAGAATCTTCTAGGAAAAAAAATAAAAAATCTCCAGGAGTGGCAAGGTCCTTTACAATGAAAGGACTGCCAGGCTGCCCATAGCTAAAGGTATTCTACCGACTCAGGGACCATTGAGAAACTTTGAGAGCCTCCAATCCCAAATTAATGAACAGAGTCATTTCTTCGAGTTGGCCTTCTACTCTTTGGGTAAAAGTACCTCAAGACTTTAAATTCTCATGCAACAATTAATTTTATGTTGTTTCTTTTACCATCAGAATTCATGGCAGTACCCCATAAAATACTAAATGAAGCTGATATTCTATAATGGTGCCCCAGGATAGAAAATATTGTTGCAACAATGGGAACAACAGACACCAGGACTCCAAAAGTTGGGAGACAGGGAGGGAGCAAGAGTTAAAAAAACTACCTATCAAAATACTGTGTTCACTATTTAGGTGACACGATCAATAGAAGCCTAAACCTCAGCATCACGCAATATACCCACGTAACAAACCTAGGCATTAATCCCTTGAATCTAAAAAAAGAAAATTATTATTGCAATGGAGCAGGGAAAAATACAGTTCTACAAAATTAAGTACTGTGTTTCCCACATTGTAATCCTGATAGTATTGGTGCTATGTACTAGCTCTTATGAAATCTATATCTAATCCCAAAGATTGATAGTACTACTGATTTTTTAATCAAATGTTCCCATTGCATCATTTTTAGAAAATAATCTGGAGATATAATATATTCTAGTTATTTTGTATAAAAGCCCTGGATGCCTCAGGAAGACTTTCAAAAGGCCCTTATACTTATCCCAGGGAGTGCAAACTCAGATGCTACAGAGGGTAGTCTGGTAAAGGAAAGCAAGCCATGTATGAGAGAGAATGGATAGAGGTTGTGGTGAAATGAAGACATGCCCCAACTAAAGGCAAAGCTTCTACATAGTTCCAGCAACTTGTCTTTAAGAAATATGAGCCTGGTGTTAACCTTTTAACGTTTTAAGAAAAGCTAGAAAACTGATTTTTATACATTATCTCTCAATTTTTAAATGGTGTTTTTCTTCTTTTTTTAAATGTAGTCAAAGTAAACATGTCCACAGACCAAATATGGCCTGCACGATGCTAGTCTGGCCTTTCAATAGCCTCTCTCCCCAAGAATTACAAAATTCCAACCACTAAAGATACTATGAATGTCCTATATGTGTAAAATTTCTATTCAAAAAATACAAAAGCTCTCTGAAAAATCTATATCATGCTTAATAACTTATTTTAAAATATCCTTACTAGGTTTAATTTAAATCAATTCTGCTACAATTTAGGTCCTATCCTTTCAGATCTTTAAGCAGGCTGTTAACATTTTCAGATTTCACATATTCCAATTGTGCTTAAAATATCAAGACTATAACAGGAATAATATAGCTTTCACTGACATAGGTTACAATAAATATAACTTCCACTTATTTCTATTTTAATTAAAGTATTAGTATTCACTATTCATTTAAAATTTTTCTAATAACTGGTTTTTCTAGTTTTTTATTTTTTATTTTTTATTTTTATTTATTTATTTTTTGAGACAGAGTCTTGCTCTGTCACCCAGGCTGGAGTGCAGTGGCGCGATCTCGGCTCACTGCAAGCTCTGCCTCCCAGGTTCATGCCATTCTCCCGCCTCAGCCTACTGAGTAGCAAGGACTACGGGTGCCCGCCACCACGCCTGGCTAATTTTTTTTTTATTTTTTTTTTTTAGTAGAGACGGGGTTTCACTGTGTTAGCCAGGATGGTCTCGATCTCCTGACCTCGTGATCCACTCGCCTCGGCCTCCCAAAGTGCTGGGATTACAGGCGTAAGCCACCATGCCCGGCCTCTAGTTTTTTAAAAGATATAGTCTGTACAATGAATAAACAAGCTTATAATTGTTATACTTCTTTTAATAATCTATGAAGCAGGTTTGCGTCAGGTTTAAATTCTGAAGTTTACACTGACCAATCTTACAACCTTAGGCAAAACACCTGACCTTACTAAGTTTCAATTGCCCACTACTTAATGGTGGTGATAATGTTAATATTAAAATGTTTTTTATATAATAGTGTTTTCATATACTTTGACATTTTTCTCACCAAATATACTATGCATACATTTGACTAACCTTGTTACTTTAGAAGTAATTTAATGAGAAAAAATAAAAATTTGGTACCAATGACACTATTACCAAATGAATGCAAAATATCTTTTACAAAATATTCTTCAAAGAGGGACATTAAAACCTAAAAAGACAGCTGTTTGTTAATAAAGAAAGACATGTGGAGTGGAGCTCACCACACTTCAGAAGCAGCTCAATTAAAATATACAGCAATGTGTCTGATTATTCATCAGTAGTAACTGATAATTTGAAATTCTTCACATTTACATTGAAAAACTTTACCAAAATGAGTAAAACAACATTCACTTTTTCCATTCTCCTTTTGCCAGATTTCTTACCTATATTTCCCAAGAAAATGCAATAATTTTTTTTGTATGATAAACTTCTGACATGTTCATAATGTTTATATAAAAATACGGAGAGGTTACTCTTACAACATAAGTACATTAAAAAATCTCATTGGTACAACTTTGTTTCAAAAAAGTCATCCTTTTAGCTATTTAAAAAGGCAAGAGGTTGGAAGCAGTGGCTCACGCCTGTAATCCCAGCACTTTGGGAGGCCAAGGTGGGCAGATCACCTGAGATCAGGAGTTCAAGACCAGCCTGGCCAACATGGTGAAACCCCATCTCTACTAAAAATACAAAAGTTAGCCAGGCATGGTGGCAAACACCTGTAATCCCAGGTACTTGGGAGGCTGAGGCAAGAGAATCACTTGAACCCTGGAGGCAGAGGTTGCAGTGAGCTGAGATCATGCCATTGCACTCCAGCCTGGGGGACAAGAGCGAGACGTCGTCTCAAAAAAATAAACAAATAAAATAACAAAATAAAAAGGCAAGAAATATTCAATCATATATGGAAAAAATTATCACTAATTTTTTAAAAAACATTTTATTAGTGGTTATGAATTGTAATGTTGATATGAGGAATTCTTAAAATAGGCTATTATTTTAGAATCATAGAATTTATTATATGACGAACTTAATCTTATATATCACATTAGTATATATAAGGCCATATAATAGAAAGAATGAGTATTTTATATCTCCTACAACTTTTTAGGTCAAAAAATAAGCTTTTGGCTCATAATAAACAGTTACTAGGAATGCATTCATTAATTATAGAAGCACACATAATTCTTTGTAATTTTCTCCATGTAAATCACCTTACAGAATGAACACTTTCTTATTTTATTTTATTTTATTTTGTTTTATTTTGTGACAGGGTCTCGCCCTGTTACCTAGGCTCACTGCAGCCTTGACATTCTGGGCACAAGAGATCCTCCCACCTCAGCCTTCTGAGTAGCTGGGACTACAGGCACACACCACTGCACCCAACTAATTTTTGTATTTTTTGTAGAGACAGGGTTTTGCCATGTTGTCCAAGCTGGTTTTGAACTCCTGGTGTTAAGTGATCTGCCCACCTCGACTTCTCAAAGTGCTGGGTTTACAGGCGTAAGCCAGTGAGCCCAGCCCAGAGGGAATATTTTCTTGAAGTTACCACTTAAACATACTAGAGTTCTCTAATTAAAAAGTCACTGGTGAATTCTTCTGTAAAACAAAGAATAATACCCAATTCAATAAATATTACTGTGGTCCCTCTGTATCAAAAACATATCAAGTGAGAAGGTCATAAAGGTGACCCTCTGCATTAGACACTGTTAAAATCATTAGAATTGGTAGGTACTTTTAAAAAACAACAAAACACTGTTTCTCACTGAAATGCCAGTAACTATGCTCTAATTCTGAGGTCTCAACTCTAACTACACATTAGACTTACATAGAAAGCTTTGTTTTAAAACCTCCAGAGCCCAGCCTCTACCATTTCCCTCTGCCAAAACCTCCAGGAAATTTTGATTTATCTGTGGTAGGGACTAAACATCAGTATTTTTCTAAATAGCCCCCAGATGGTACCAGTGCAGCAAAGGTTGAAAAGCAATGCTGCTTTATAGGGAGCCAGTCTGCGTGTAAAAATTTACACAACACGTACACACATAATGAAAGCAACGTACTCTTCTCTCTCTCCCCTCCCACCAGGCCTCAAATCCTTTCTGCCATTCTTAGAGAAAAGCGGGAGAGCTTGGATCTTTTAGAGAGTGTATACGGTTTACTGTAGAAAAAGAGAAGTGCCTATGAAAAGCAGAGATAGTATGTTAGCTGTCTCATAAAACAAATGCCTACATATGGCTGTACTTCCTAAGCTGTAGTTTCTCCCCAAATGACACTTTCCCTCACTTTATTATTATACCATCTGAAATTACATTAACTGTCTTAAAAACCATCTTCTTACAAAAATGTTAACAGTCCAGCAACAATTTCCCCATAAGTCTTTTTGTTTTTTTGGTTTTTTTTTTTTTTTGAGACGGAGTCTCTCTCCCTCTGTCACTCAGGCTGGAGTGCAGTGGCACGATCTCGGCTCACTGCAACCTCCGCCTCCCGGGGTCAAGCAATTCTTCTGCCTCAGCCTCCTGAGTAGCTGGGATTACCAGCACCCACTACCATGCCCCGCTAACTTTTTTTTTTTTTTTTGTATTTTCAGTAGAGACAGGGTTTCACCATGTTGGCTAGGCTGGTCTTGAACTCCTGAACTCAAGTGATTCACCTGCCTTGGCCTCTCAAAGTGCTAGGATTACAGGCATGAGCCACCATGCCCAGCCTCCCCTATAAGTCTTTTAATTACATTATTTTTCTTGTTAATTACAGGCCAACATCACTTGGATTTAAGGAATCAATGTTCTAAGAGTGGAGGTGGAAAAATGAGTAATTCTGAAATAAACACTTTGGAAAGGAAGACACACCTGAGTGACTCTAGAATAAGTGTCGAAGGAGAGCAGGTCACTGAAAGAAAGAGAAATGGAAATATGAGCACCTGAAATAACTGACCTTTAAAATCCCTTCCAACTCTGAGATTGTAAAATTCTATGGAGAGACCAAAGTTAAGCAGCACCTCTTTTCCTTTCTCACATAAAAGAGTTCCCTCCTCCTAAGACACAGATCTCAGGCTACTGCAACTGAGACATTATAAATTTTACCCTATTATTAAGACTAAAAATGACTTTTAGGATTCTACATTGTCTTACCTTTAAGACTATAAACTAGCTATAATTTGAGTCTCTCTGGATTGTTTTTTAGGAGGCCACAAGTAAATCTCTTCAGTAAATAGTAACGATTAACTGTGCATGTCATTCAACAAGCATTTATTCAATCTACCTAATGAGCTGTTGAAGGGTAATACAGTATTACAAGAGTCATTAGACTTCAGAGAGGAACTACAATGACCCAATTTTAACTTGAAAAAAAGTTTTAAATTGATACAGATAAAGCAATAATTGTAGGCAAACGTGTAGCTTTAAATGCTTCTATTAAAAAAGAAAAAAGAACTGCAAATTAATGAGCTAGTATTCAGTACAACAAAGTTAAAGGTTTCCCACATAGAAAAAAATAAAGAGCAGAAATTGATAAAACAAAAAATAATATATGTGTCTATATAACTAGGAGAAAAAGCCAAAAGTTGGTTCTTCGAAAAGGCTAATAAACTTCTAGCATAACAGATGAAGAGCAAAAATGGGAAGATACAAATAAAAACAAAAGGGAACATGACTACAGATACTGGAAATACTAAAAAGATAACAAGATATTCATGAAAATCTTTTTATAAATAAATTTGAAAATCTAGATGAAATGGCCAAATTCCCAGAATATGATCCTAGCAAAAACTCACTCAGTAATTTACAGATGATTTAAACAACTCCATGTAAAATAAAAACCAGAAATGAAATCCCAAACATAATGCTTTATGTGGATGTGTGTGAGGTAAATTATTACATGAGCTTACAAAACATTAATCACCCAACCTATATTTGAAAAAGTTCTAATTTTTCTATACTCCACTGTTTAATAAATCTGTAGCTAACCAGTAAAAGCTAGTGTCTGGTAGCTCCAAAATAAATAACGCTATCATCTAATAACAGGTATTAGTAGTGAATTTAAAAATAAACAAGAAAATCATGGAAATACAAAAGAAAAAGAAACCGTATGTATAATCGTAAATACTAAACAAATTAGAAACTCCATATTAATGAAGATTCCTTTCACACTTTTTAAAACTCAATTGAGAAGGTAGTGAAAACTGTAAATACTCCCTCTATAAAACTGCAAGTAAACACAAACTTGTACATAGAATTTTAAAGAACTCAAAAATGCCCTGATGCACATATATGATATTGATAGGAGTTCCAGATAAGTAGAACTTCAGGGTACCCAAGGGTATCCAAGAGTCAGTAAAGGTAGTATAACTAGAAAAATTTCCAACGTCATCTCTGTCAGATCAAAAGGAAATGCAAACACTGGGTTAAAAACACTAGTAATAATAATGAATGGAGGCACCTGGAGGTAGATTTGTAAATTCAGAGGCTTAACTGAAATTATATGAACCAAAAGAAAAACGTAAGTCTCTAAAGATCTTCAAGATCTACCTCAAATGGCACCTCTCTCATTAAATCTCTTTTCCCTACTGCTCCCACACACAGAGCACTCTCACTCCCCTTCTCTGTCTCTTATATTTCTGACATGTATCACAGACATTTAGTTAATGTGGCTTACTCCTCTAGACAAACTTAAGAAACTATTCCAGAGGAAACTAATGATCTCACTTCGTTATTCCCTTTGCAGTGCTCAGAGTGAGTAATTCGTGCGGCCACTTAAAATATCAGCAAAGGAACAAAGATCGTTGGAACTCATTGCTTTTAAATACTGTATAGTGACAGGAATCCCTTGAAATCGTGGAAGTATTCTTTCAAAGAGCATGAATAATTTATAATTAATATTACTGTGCTGCCCGGGTGAGGCGCGGGGGAATGGATTATTAGGATAAGCTGGTTGTGGCAGTAAAAATATACAAGCGGCGGCCGGGCGTGGTGGCTCATGCCTGTAATCCCAACACTTTGGGAGGCCGAGATGGGCGGATCACTTGAGATCGGGAGTTCGAGACCAGCCTGGCCCACATGGTGAAACACCGTCTCTACTAAAAATACAAAAATTAGCCGGCCGCGGTGGCAGGCACCTGCAATCCCAGCTACTTGGGAGGCTGAGGCTGGAGAATCGCTTGAACCCGGGAGGCGGAGGTTGTAGTGAGCTGAGATCGAGCCATTGCACTCTGGCCTGGGCGACACAGCGAGACTCCCCCTAAAAAAATATATAGAGAGAGAGGCGGCAGAAGCTTTAGGAAATAAGAATAAATGTTAAATAAATTCGACGTTTGTGGCAAATAAGAGAAAAAGTAAACCTCCAAGTTGGGCACTATTTTAAAAACAATAAATAACACTGTTGACCCTTCTTTGGACCTTCTCTGGATCAATGGTTTGCAGGCTTAAGACATCAAAAGCAATTTTACTTGTGAAAATTTTCATCAGTTTCCTCCAGATGTAAAAGAATCTCCTCGGCACACTCCAGGGAAGGGGCACCCGTGATTTTCTCCTTCACGCTCTGGAACAACTGCCTCAGCATCGCCTGCAGCATCGCCTGGTCGTCACTGGAGAAACGGGCCATCCTGTTGGAATCAAACGCCCACTCTCATTACTCCAGGTCCGAGCAAAAGCCGCGCACTGCGCCCGCGCACCCCCACCCAGCCCCGGCTACGTGCGGCGTCGTTCCCAGGGAGACCGCGGCGAGCGCCTGTGCTTGGGCCCTCAGCTGCCAGCGCGTCATTTTGGAAAACAAGTCACCTTACTTTGGGGCAGCAGGGGTCCGCGAGGTCTCGCCTCTGGTACTCGTAGTTGCTAGCCTTCAGTACCAGCAGACCTCAGGCTCTCCTGACTAACAACAAAAGAGACACCAGGAATGATCTGATGGGAGGACCCGACGACGGAACGTCACGATGCGCGTGACGTCAGCTCGCTGATGTGGCTTCCGCGGTGGGAGGGAGTGCAAGCAGGTGACCTGGGGGCACCCAGAAAATGTTCGAGTGAGCCACTCTCCCTCGCCGCCGCGTTGTAGGTGGGAGGGAAGAGAGTACGAAGAGAAAGCGATCAATAAAAGAAAAATGGTAGAAGTGAAACTGAAAGTAGCCTGACAAGCCTCAATTGAAGAATGAATGGTTTTGAAAAGTTGCAGTGTTGTTTTCCTCTAACGGCTAACACCTGCTGAGCTCGTACGCCTTACCAAACACTTTCCTTACCAAGCACCTTGCTAGGAGCTATGAAGTAGACTCCCTCATTGAGTAACAGAGAGAAAAATAAATTAACGATTACAATACAGTGCAATTAAATGTCATGCTAGAAAAAAGAATGTGTCAAGTCGGTGCTGTGGAGACCCAGAATTAGTTTCAACCCAATAGAGGAGTCGAGGAAAGAAGCAAAGAGAGCAAACTGGACATGCAAAGAATAGGGGCCTCAGAGTGTAGGATATACTGGCACTTGAGGTAATCGGGTTAGAAAGAGGAGGTGAGGAAGCTAAAGAAGTAAATTGGTCACATCTGGAAGGGTCTAATCTTTTGGCACATTAAGGGATTCGAGATTTTTCTGCAAGTAGTAGGATGCAATGGTATTCCAGAGAGACACCATGTGATGGTATCACATATAAAGATCGTTCTGCAGGAAGCTGCAGTGGATATTCATGGTCCCTCATCCAGTTTCCAGTCTAGATCAATTCCCCAGACCATGGTTATGTCCAGGCTATAAGGAACCGTCCCACTGATGAGTGGTTCAATGTCAATGAATTCTCCTTTATCCAGCCTTATATTTTACTCCCCTAGTATCAGGTACACATCACATATTAGCCAGGATTAACGTCCTCTTTGATGTTTACGCTATTATTTTCTGAAGCAAAAGTATGATACATCTTTGCCAGCTCTAGCGGCATGTAACTCTGTGAAATGTCTGCTAATTGTCTTGATTGTCTAACTACTGCATTAGGGGAAAAAAATATTAGTAGAGTAGGCATATTTGCAACTTTATTTGTGGGTGAGGCTTAAAACCCAATATGTATATGTACAAGTATGTGTGTGCACATACATAGAGTTACCAGCAATGTGACAGCTGCATATTCAAATTAACAGATGGTTGTATTGACAACTCAGACACGAAGACTGAGATAACCATTAGTGATGTGATTTTCTGAAATATTGCTATTATTGGTAAAATTGAGAACAAAACTCATTGGTTTACATGGCTTTTGCATTCCTGAAAAATTCAGTGTGTTAAAACTGTGCCAAATATTCCATTTATGTTTATATAATATTCATATTTATAATATTTATATTTCTAATTCCATGTTTATAAGTATTATATCTATTTATATACATGGAATTAGATCCTATTTATAAATATTATATCTATTTATATACATGGAATTAGGTCCTAGACTCAAATACTTACCAAGAGTGTTTTTTCTGCATGAAATACCCAGAAAGACCATTGAAACCACTGAGAGTCATGTAAGAACCAGAACAATCCTTTTGTGTACGTGACTGTCCTGGGTGTATTTTAAGGTGTTTAAGTGTCCCTGTCTCACACTGCAGATGCCAGTAAGTGCCCTGAAGCCACTGTGATGACAAAATGTCCCCACATATTTCAAAAAGCCTTCTACGGGAGAATAGAACTGGACAGATTAAGAACTACTGTTCTAAATATTATACCTTAGGAAGAAGGAAAATAAACTTAGAATACCTGAGATACACGAAGGAAAGAGGGCAAAAAACAGAGGAGGGATGCTTTAAGGTAAAATTCAATAAATATTGTCTTCATAAAATAATGATTATAAAATATTCTAATTTGTGAAGATTAAAAATACATAGTACTTAAATACTAGAAACAATAATTAGAAAGTAGGAAATAGAATAAGTTGAAATGTTCTGCAATCTTTGTATTTTTGTGTTTTTTTTCTTTTTTTAGAGATGGGGTTTCACTATGTTGCTCAGTCTGGACTCAAATTCCTGGGCTCAAATGATCCCCCAACTTCAGACTCCCAAGTAGCTAGGACTGCAGATATGTACCAGTGCACCCAGCATCTTGTGTTTTTCTAAAAGGAGTTTAAGATGTTAAACTTGACTGAGTCAGCATGGTAAAATTTCAAATGTAACCACTTGAAAATTAGAAATAGAGAATTTTAATTTGAAAATAGAGAGAAAAATTAAATGAAAGAAAACAATTAATACATTTAAAAAAAGCATTACAAAAGTAGGAAAAATAAAAACATACAAAGAAACATTATAGAAAAAGCCCCAAACGCTGATAAATTTAAATGAACTCAACACTCCACTTAAAAGCCAGCTGCCAGATTGGATTTTAAAAATGACCAACTGTATGCTATTTATTAGAATCCTAAAAACCTAGAAAAGTAAGAATTTAAAAGACGGGAAAAGATAAAATAGGTGAATATTATCCAAAATAAAGCTGTTGAAGCTATACTCATATCAGCAAAAATAAACTTAAAGATGTTAGGGATACAGAGTGTTGCACTATAATTTTTAAAAGTAATTCAACAGGAAGATACAAAAATGTTGAACTTTTAATATTTTGAGAATTTTTAATAAGTAAACAAAGTTCTTAATCTCTCCAAAAGTTTTTAATATTTTCCAGAGAATATTTCTGCACATGTTCTTATATATCCTTAAATAAGATACACTCAACCTAGGAAGCTGAATTCCCAAGATAGCCGTGGGACAACTCTGAAGCACTATCTCAGCTTCAGAGCTCCTCATATGATTGGCTGGAGACTTTTTTGCAAGAGCATTACGGCTGAACTTCTCCTTATACCTAATTCTTCCTCCCAGACTCTTCCCGGACATTGTTCCCAAGAGTACACCCCAGTAAGTCTACTGCACATGAATCTCTGAGTTTGAGTCTATTTCCGAGGGAATGCTATTGGCTATGGAATCTGATTCAGTCAATCAGATATTATTCCATTATCCAACACATGGTGTTCTTACAATAATAACATGAGTTTCTGATCATGTCATAGACTGCCAGGTCTTCCTTATGTCTGTTCTGTACACAGTGGACTCTTGTCAAAGAACTAATTTTTGTCCCAAAGAAATATGGCCACAGTAGCAGTGTCAATGATCTAAAATTTTTTATGTATTTTCTTTACCTTTTTGAAAAGGCTGTGAGCATAGTATTTCATACTCATGGATTTGCAGTGAGATAACACATGTAAAATACTAGCAAAGGCCTTGAATTTTGGAAAAGTGTTCAATACCTATTGAATATTATTATCATCGTTGCCCATTTCTACAACTTTGAATTGGATATTTTCATAGAACTTAGCCAGCCAGATGCAACTTTTATAAACTAATAAGAGAGTAAAGTATTTCAAATCTTCCAAGTTTTGAAATTGGCTTTTTCTTCTCTAGGTAACAAATCAGAATGAAATTAGGGAGCTATAAACCTCTAACATCTCTACTTAAAGACTTTTTTATTTTTGGGATCTCCCATTTTAAAATGACTTTTGTTTTTTCCCACTTGGTTTGATTAGAAAACCAAACACAGATGAAAAATTTCTTCAAAAGTCTGACATAGAGTTTGGCCATTACCCAAAATATAGTTCTTGGCTTTGAAAGTTTGCTTGCATGTCTAGAGAAATAATTTGAATTGGTATAAATAACTATGTTTCCTTATTTACAGGAAACATAACATTCCTTATTTACAGAGATCACTTACTGATCCCTCCTAAATTATTGGCCTAAGCAATTTTCCAAATAAGCCTCTTGAGCTAATGTCCTAGCCTAATCCTGCTTTTAGTATGATGCCAGCAAGACAAGAATCTCACTGCTCTGAAAGCAAGGCTAAAATATATTCACTCTCATGTTTCCAGCATTGAATCCAACTTTGAAGATATTTATTATGTGGTCTACAAAGTTCTGTACATCAGGTGTAACTGAACCTTGCTTCTTAAGACTTGATTTTAATACACTTTCCCCCTCCTTTGGTTTTATTAATTTGAGACCATATTCAGTCAAATTCAATCTACTCTCGTGTCTAAACAAGTCTCTAAACTACATGTGCACTGTGTGTGTATGTGAATTTCTTCTTTCACTTTAAGAAAAAATATAATATAAAAAGCATATTTGTTCCTTAAAAGTTATAAGATGAATTAATTTATCACAAAAATTTTAGTAATAGAATTTTCAATAAAAATAGGATCTGTCTTGAATTCGTTACTAAATAAAAACTTGAATAATTAGCCACTTACACGTATATAGTTACACCTTTAGGAAAGAACATTAAAATGTCTTATGTGCTGGGAAATTTTCCATATTGCTCTAAGAAAAGAAAAGAACACAAAGTTGGAGAATATGACTTTCATGCCAACATTCCTATGTATAAATCATAGAATTCAAATGTTTTCATTAACTGTTTAGTAATTTGGTGCAAAAAAAAAAAGTAATAATTCGGTGTTGAAAACAGAATTTACTACAAAGAAAATAACTGTTTAAAGAATACATATTAACAATTATATATATATATATAAATACACACACATACATTTTCCTTCTTTCCATTACAAAACATTTTAAAAACTTTACAAAAGTATAGAGAATAAAACGATGAACCTCTCAGATTCAAAAATGTTCAATATCTTGCCAATCTTATGTCAACTATTGCCCCCCGCCCCATTTGTTCTAAATACATTAAACCTCAAACATCTCATCATTTGGTCTATAAACACCTTGGCCTGCATCTTTCATAGATCAGGTCTATTCCCCACATAACCACTATATATATGATTTTCCTTCACTACTAACTAAATTCATAAGACTTCCTTTATAGCATCAAATACAAGTTAACATCCAAATTTCCCTAATTGTCCAGAAATGTGTTTTCACAGTTGGTTTATTTCAATCAGGAGCCAAACAAGTTCGCGTTTCATTTCATTGAGTCTGTTTCAGCCTTTTCTCCCTCCTGTTCCCCCCACTGGCTTGTTGGAGCAGTCAGGTCATTGACTCTGCATCGCCCCATGCCCTGGATTTGCAGACTGTGTCCTTGTGGTGTCATTTAACGTGCTCCTCTAACCTTGAATTCCCTATGGATTGCAGTTAAGGCCAGAGAACTGCTGGCTTCACGGAGGTACAATTTGCGCAGTCATGGGGGGCCCTGCACTCAGATAGGCTCTGTGCTAGGCTTAATGCTTGGCCAGGTCTGCCTTGAATCTTAATACTATTTACCTTTGAACTTGTGTTTTGGAAGGACTGCACAGCAGGAGCACAAAGCAGAGGAGAGGAGATGATGACGCTGTGAGCGCAATATTTCAGTTCCCCTAAGATGCGCAGGTTAGCGGAACTCCAAGCCAGTAACAGGCCGTCATATATGTCTATAACTGAGTCTGCAGGGAGGCCACACTTACCATGTGAGGTCTTGCTTCAAACGCAGAAAGAAGGCAATGACCTTGTGAATAACACCACAGACTAATGACCCCAGTCATACCTTTTCCTACTTATTTTATTTCCAATATTAATCAGGCACTTATGCCAAAAATAATGGCATGGAAAGATAGGGAAAGACAGGATAAGCCATAGTTCCTTTCTTTCAGTTCCTCCTTATTCACCAATAAGCTGAAGGCAGCGTCAAGAAGGCAGTATCATTGCCACTATCAGGAAGTGAAATAAAAATCCTTGATTTGGTTTTGTACAGCATTTCTACTGTTCTGATAAGAACAAAATGTATATGCATGTATGAGCTGCAAAATATGAATTGTGTAATTTCAGTGTTTCTGCGTAGGAATATAATACTCATTTGTATTTAAAATTAACATTGCACAATATGAAGATGAACAGTAAAATTCAGCTAAAAATTTAGAATTAAAATTTTCTTTACTCAGAATGACCTTAAATAGCAAATAACAATGGTAAATTATTAGAACAAAGGGAAAGAAAAGGTTTTGTGTTTGAGTACCATTTAGAGTAGTTTTTCCTGTTTTGTGAACAAGGGACTCCACATGTTTTCATTTTTCAATACCTCCCCACGACCCTTCACAAATGAAGTCGCCGGCCCTAGCTCCAAGATTTGTGAGTGTGGGGTAAATCCCTGCATGCACCTGCACAGATCCCAGGCTCCCATCCTCACTCACACACTTGTGGTCATTGTCCGTTTCTTTGTCCCTGGGTCCCAGCAGACCAGGAACACAGACCAGTCAGCCTGCTCAGTTCTCCACTGCGCTTCCTGTGCTCAGTACAATCTGTGCATGGAGAAGACTTCTAAGTGCCTGGGAATAAGTGACAGAATGGAGACAGGGGCCTCGCAGGCATCCCGGAGAGGGAGGATGAGATGTGAACTAGGTTAATAATGGATGGTGGTGATAAAGAAGGGAGGATGAAGGCAAGATTTTCTTTTTTTTTTTTTTTTTTTTTGTGATGGAGTCTCACTCTGTCGCCCAGGCTGGAGTGCAATGGCGCGATCTCGGCTCACTGCAACCTCTGACACCTGGGTTCAAGCAATTCTCCAGCCTCAGCCTCCCGAGTAGCTAGGACTACAGGCACCTGCCACCGTGCCCAGCTAATTTTTGTAGTTTTAGTAGAGACAGGGCTTCACCATCTTGGCCAGGCTGGTCTCAAACTCCTGACCTCATGATCCACTCACCTCAGCCTCCCAAAGTGCTGGGATTACAGGCCTGAGCCACCAGGCCCAGCCTAAGGCAAAGTTCTTATCTACAAGGCACTGAAGGCCTGCATAAGGCTAGGATGGATGTGTATGTGAAGGAGAGGCAGGGAAACTGGGTTCTGGCTTTCTGGTTTGGGCAACTGGGTAGATGGAGTGTCTTTACCTGAGATATTGCCTGAAAAAGGGGTCAGGTTTGTGAGAGGAGAGTTTGTCTTAAAAATTTGTAAATTTTGTTTACCTGACTATTACTTGAGGGCATGCTATCAGCCTACAGCAAGAAGTCTTTTTGTATAAGAATTATGGATGAGCTATTTCAAGTCTTTTCGTGCTTTATTTTGTTTTATGTTTTGTTCTGAGACAGAGTCTTGCTCTGTCGCCCAGGCTGGAGTGAAGTGGAGCCATCTTGGCTTACTGCAACCTCCACCTCCCAGGTTCAAGCGATTCTTCTTCCTCAGCCTCCTGAGTAGCTGGGATTACAGGCATGTGCCACCACACCTGGCTAATTTTTGCATTTTTCGTACAGATAGGGTTTCACCATGTTGGACAGGCTGGTCTCGAACTCCTGACCTCAAGTGATCTGCCCGCCTGAGCCTCCCAAAGTGCTGGGATTACAGGCATGAGCCACCGCGCCCAGCTTGGCTATTCCAAGTCTTATTCCTATAAATATATTATATGTGCTACGTCATTAAACTAATAGTTGTTAATAGAGTCTAACATACATTTTCAGACTTGGGCTCCAATTTCATAGCTCACTTAGATCTTAGCTTGGGTTACAGTCTAAGCTGCTAGAAAAAACAGGCAGAGAGTGGGGGGCAACCAAAAATATGATAGCTTCAGAAAGACAGCCGTTTATTTACCTCTTATGTGTGGATCCAGATCTAGTCAGTCCCATTCTGGTAGAGTGGCTTTGCCATCATCAACAAGGATTTTTCATCTTTGGATCCAGGATGGCTTCTCCAGTTCTCACCACTACATCTGCTTCTCAGCCAGTGGAAAAGATAAGCAGGCAAAGGCACAACCAAAAAGTGACATACGCTACTTCTGTTTAATCTCATTGGCCAGGACATACTTACATGAACACATGTAGCTGCAGAGGCTAAAACGTGGAGTCTTTGCTTGAATAATAAAACTAGGATCTTCAGTGTCTCAGAGAAGAAAGGCAGAATGGATATTGGTAGATGGCCGGCAGTCTCTCCCATATATACCTATGGTAATATTCTGGCTTTCCCCAAATTGTACACATTATTATTTACTGGCTAGATCAGATATTATTCACTTCAGGAAACAGAAACCAGTCTAGATATTTTAAGAAGTACAGGGGCCGGGCACGGTGGCTCACGCCTGTAATCCCAGCAATTTGAGAGGCCGAGGCAAGCAGATCACAAGGTCAGGAGATCGAGACCATCCTGGCTAACACGGTAACATGGTGAAACCCTGTCTCTACTAAAAATACAAAAAAAAAAAAAAATTAGCCAGGTGTGGTGATGGGCACCTGCAGTCCCAGCTACTTGGGAGGCTGAGGCAGGAGAATGGCATGAACCTGGGTGGTGGAGCTTGCAGTGAGCCGAGATCCCGCCACTGTACTCCAGCCTGGGCGACAGAGCGAGACTCCATCTCAGAAAAAAAAAAAAAAAGGAAGAAGTACAGGGATTTAGGAGTTTATAAAATTGCCCGAAAGACCAAAGAAGAAGGCTCTAAACTGAGCCTCAAGAAATTATTCCCAGAGCACTACAGAACTGAGCCTCTAGTAGCAATACTACTTCTGTGCTACTCTAGAACTATGAACTTTATGAATAAATAGCAATAGCCAAATTCAGGGATAGGAGATTTGGGTCTGGAAGCCTCTGTGATCAGCACAAATCCCCATCAAATCCCATAGAGCTGCTTATTGGGTACTGAAATATGGCCACCATCTCCACTGAAATTGCTTCCCAACACATAGGAAGCTGGAGATAAGTGTATGGAAGGATGCTACAGAAAATGTCACATTTCCATGACCGTGTTTGCCAGCATATACAGAACCAAGAAAAGGCATAAAACTTCTGCCTTCTCAATTGTGTAAGTGTGCTTAATTTGCAGAACCAAATTCACACGGAACACTAGCTGCACAGAAATCTGAAAATGCCATTGATAGTGCCACAGCCTTTACAGGACAAGAAAGCACAGTATATGGAGGGTGGATTTGAAGATGAGATGGCCAGTCTACCATTCCCATGGTAGATAGCAATATATATTCTAGAAAATAAATTGTCTATGGACACAGCTAAGTCAAAACTCAATTAAAACTCTCACAGATGGATGACCGGCTGAATTTTATTTTACTCATTCAACTAGCCAGATTCTGCTTATGAGTCATAAGTTTTCATCTTTGACATTGATCTCTTATCATCTCACATACCTGTAACTACCCATTTAAAATATATATATTTTATATCCACATGCCAGCCTCACCATTGCCAGCTACTGGTGATCATTTCTAAGATCAACGTTATCTCCACTATTCCTAAACCTCTTCCCACTATCCACACTTTATCTACCAGTTCCCAAAGTAAAAGCAGCTCTGAAGTCATTCTTCATTGTTTCTTCTACTTCAACTCCCAGATCCAATCTATCACCAAGTGCTATTGATTCTGCTTCCTGAATCTCTCTCCAATCTGTATGTGTCTTCTAATCCTACTGCCACTGTTTATATTATATATATATTATATTATATTACATATATTAGGATATACTAAACAAATAGTAAGTTATATCATTTGTGGATTCTTGATAATATTTCTTTGTTTTTATTTCATTCTAGTGGCCAGTGTATAATTTCACATTGATAGGCATGTTAATTTTTTAATAGCTTTTGTGGTACAAGTGGTTTTTGGTTACATAGATGAATTGTATTGTGGTGAAGTCATATTGATAGACTTGTATATAATCAAGAAATGTTAAACTCATGAAATAAAAATAAGGCCAGCCAGTTCTTCTGTAAAGATACAATTCTTTCAATACAAACATTTATTTCAAGAAACATATAATCCTATGAGAAAAAATAATAAAATTCAAAACCAAAAAATGCATACATAAATTAGCATACAGCACTATTTATAGTTCTATATTGCCAGTGATAATGAAGAGCTATTACATATTTCATTGCTTTTTTTGCATCTTTAAATTGTTTCATTTGATAAGTTTTGACATATGTATATACATGTGAAACTAACGCTCAGTGAAGATAATGAATATACCCATCACCCCAAAAGTTTCCTGGAACCGTATTGTAATCTGTACTTCCCATTCCTCCCCACTCTTCCTTCACTGTCCCTTGTCAGCCACTCATCTGCTTTGTGTCACTACAGATTAGTTTGCATTTTCTAGTATTATATGTAAGTGGAACATATAATATGTACTATTTGTCTTTCTTCTTTCATTCAGCATAATTATTTTGAGATTCGTCCATGTTGTGTGTATATCAATAGTTCTTTCTTATGTATGGTTTAGTAGTATTCCGTTGTATTGATATGCCACAAACTGTTCATCTATTGACTTTTAATGGACATTTGGGTTGTTTACACATTTGGCTATTAAAACTATTACATTTTTCTGAGACAATTTTTCATGTGCTAAATACTACTGAATTAATTTAAACATTTAATTATTGTGTTTATAGAGTATAACTGAAAGTTCAAACCATAATAGTTATAAAGCAGTATCAATTCATGCCCAACTTGACACTAGTAATGAATTTCAAGATTCATACCTTACCTGACTAGCACAAGTATTAGTGTTCAGATGAGAAATAGGTTTAAGGAAGCTTTGTGTAGTTAATGCTCAAAAACAAATGGTTATCTAGATTACTGGAGACCAAGATTATACATTATATCAGAAGAATAAGACTTTATCCTGCAGATAATAGCACCGTTGAAAATTTTTTAGCAAGGACAATGTAGTTGATAATCTTTTCTACTGTTCAGGATTCTATCCCATCACAAGTTTTGGGAGAATATCCAATTACGCCTTTCATTTCTGAAGCCACATTAGGAAGATTCCCCTTCTGCCAATCCCAGGCCAGCAGATAAAGGCAAGTAATATAGCCTAAGTCAATCAGCTCCTACCACATGGAACTTTGTTAATAATCCAAGGGCTTATTATCTCGCTACAGTAATAGGAAAAGCTTGCTATCTTCCCTTCTTACTGCTCCTGATCATATGTTACTACAGGCATTTTTTTTTTAACCACACAAAGCACACATATCACCCCAGTCAAATGGCAAAAAGTAAATGGAATAGACAATGGGAAAGAAAGTATAAGATTAACACAATGATTACCAGTCATTTAACACATAAGTATGATAAACATTGCCACTGCCCTTCTAATTTATAAAAGCCATCTCACCTTAAGATTATACAAATTTTGGCCAGGCTTGGTGGCTCATACCTGTAATCCCAGCACTTTGAGAGGTCAAGGTGGTAGATCACGAGGTCAGGAGTTCAAGACCAGCCTGGCTAACATGGGGAAACCCTGTCTCTACTAAAAATACAAAAATTATCCCGGTGTGGTGGCACACACCTGTAGTACCAGCTACTTGGGAGGCTGAGGCAGGAGAATTGCTTGAATCCAGGAGGTGGAGGTTGCAGTGAGCTGAGATTGCACCACTGCACTCCAGCCTGGGCGACAGAGCAAGACTCTGTCTTGGAAAAAAAAAAAAAAAGAAGAAGATTATACAAATTTCAGTACCCACAATTTTTTATTTTCCTAAGCTAGTTTTATAGCACTATTTCTGGGGAGAATTCTTATTGTTATATGAAAGTTTTTATTAAAATTTGATTGCCCACATAGTATATTTAAAGGCAAAATAAATACAAGTAGCCATGCAACTAATTTTTAATTCACTGTGAATTTCTAATAAGATTGCTAACCCTTAAAATTTCTTTTCTTTAGGATATTTTTAAATGTAAAGAATTGCCAATAATGATAAAATCGAGAAATAAATTAACTCATAAAACTTCTCTGAAATATTAAAAATTCAAATTAGTCATAGAACCAAATATTAAACTGAAAAAAATTTAAATGTTATAATAAATGGACATATGAAGAAATCTTCAGCGATACTGGTAATCGAAAATCTCAAGCTAGATCTATAAAATTAGCAGTTTTAGAGCATATATGTATTTAGGGTTAAATAATATGGAATAAAATGATTACTCTTTTACAGTGCTGTTAGAAATGCAAATAAACAAAATCTTCCTGGAAAGGAAACCGGCAATATGTATCAAGAATTTTTGATTCAGTAATTCTAAGAATCTACTTCAAGGATCAGATATGCAGTTGATGATTAATTATAAAGATGTTTACAGACAGGTTATTGGTAACACTAAAAAATTGGAAACCTACATATTTCATAATAGGTTGAAGGTTAAATAAATTTGGTTCAGCCATATGCTGTTCATGTCAGCCACTTAAAAAGAAGTTTCCTATGAATATTTAACAACAGGGAAAATATTCACAACATTGTGAGTGAAAATGCTTGAACCTAAAATTACATACCTTCATTCAATATATATTTACTGAATGTCATACTATGCAATTTTATACATTATACAATTATGTGTAATGCATTGCATACCAAACAATACACACATGTGTGTATATATATGTGATGTGTGTGTATATCATAATTATAAGTGGAAATTTCTTTGCCCACAATTGTGGTATTAGTATAGATAATGCTGGATCCAACAAAATCTTAGTACGGGGATCATGTAAGTGCATTAAATCCTCATGCATTATGAAGAAAGGCAACAGATTATATCTAAAGTAGACAGGTTGGTAAATAATGGCATAGTTGCATTATAATGAATTAATAAGAAAACTACCAAGACAATTAAAAATGAAACATTTGAATATGGTTGCCTATGAGAAGTTGAAACTCCTGGGCAACCACAGCAAGAGAGGCAATGAAGCAGAGGCACTTGCTTTTGCTATAAAACCAACACATTATTTTATTTTATTAATGCATATTTGTACTTTCATTTTATAAAGAGAACGCACTTTTAGAAGTTGGTAAAAGAAGCCCATAAAAAAATTCCTCTTTCCCACTCAAGGTCGAAAACTGAGAGATAGATATAGGAATCAGATAACTGGAGATAGAGTATCAACTTTATTAAAAGTTTAATTGAAGGAAGTGACTTAGGTATGTGGCATGACAATCTTGCTAATATTTCACCACTACTTAGCCTTTACCCACCTAGCCACTTGTATAGCTGTAAAATAGCAGGCCACCCCTATAGAGGGAGGCAGAGAGCAGAACAGAATCCATGCTTTCTGTACGTAGACTAGATTTAAAAATCAAAAGGAAAACAAAGTTGAAACAAACATATTGTTTCTTCTTCCAGGGTCACTGATCGTCTCTATAAAATCATTAACCATCTATTACTTAAACACATGCAGTAAAAGACATCTGCTGTGTGTTAGGTACTTTGCTGTGTGCTATGGTAAGCCCAATGAACAACAAAATAGGTAAGACTGCTGTCCCTATGAACTCACGGTCTGGTAAGGGAGACATGTTAACATATAAGGGAGACATGTATACAAATAATTCAACAACATTCTGTATATAATTTTAAGTTCTAAGAATCTTTGTTTTGGGAGATCTTTCGGTTCATCAATTATTTTTTCATATAAAGATAGGGGTTTTGTTGATTTCCATTAACCTTGGTATATAATACGTAACATCATCTGAGTGAAGTTGTAATAGTCTAATTTAAATTATTCAGCTGCGCTATATTTAGCCCTTTACTGATTTCAAAATGTTTTCCAGGCCAATTTTTCCATACATGGATTTAAAATACCCTTTGTGTTTTGTAATATTTAATATTTTAGTGGCAGTTTTCAAATTTATTCATATTTTTCTAAACAATAAAATTGATTATATTCTTTCATTTCCTAGGTACTTTTCCTGTAGATACTAACCGTAAATATTAGAATAACCCATTTTAAAAACAGCAGAGCACTAAAAAAAAATTTGAATTGGAAGGAGTAATCTATGTAATAGAATTTAGCAACTTGAGTCTTTCTATCTGTAAAAGCTAAGTAATATTTTTTCCAATACAGGTATAAAAACAATACTACTGTAACCCAATAATGTTCACAACATTCTGGTAGATTACAAAATTATAGTAAAATGTCAAAAGTGTTGTTAGACTACCATCAATAAGCACTGAGTAATTTTTAAAACCTTCTTTTATCATTTCAAGAAGGTTATTTGCTATTAAGCAAGGTCACCCATATAATATACATTTGTTATAACTAGAAACACCCTATAAGAAACATTTTACTGGATTATTATGATATAAAAATGATTTGGCCTGTTAAATGTGACAGCTTGAACAAATGCATTTATTTCTGTTCCATCCCAAAACACCACTAAAATGGTAAATACAAAAGACATAAACTCACAAGGACAAAGAGAATGTTAGAAATCACAGAGAATTTGGTTTGTTCAAGTGTGGAGGCTGCAAGTTAGGGTTTACCTACTCAGACATAAGCTGATGAATCTGAAGAATTTTTGAAAGCTGTGACAAGGGTTTAGCTTGAGATCTCACCTCATCCCGTTCAAGGAAGCATATTTTAGAAAGAATACTTATAGTTCATGTACATAAGGATTTGCCTTAAGTCAGGCCATAACATCCAAGAAGACAGAGTTGGGTGGGGGCCTTAGGTGTATCCTGAGTGTAGGCAGACTTCTTTTTTACACCAAGAAACAACCAAAGGAGATTATGCATCCTCTGAGTATGGGTAAAAATACATCCTAAAGTCAGGCCTTATCAGGCATAGGTGGATATACTCAGAGGAAAAGCATTTGGTAAGGAATATAGGCATAGGTTTAATGAAATGTCAAGGAAAACTAACCTAAAAGAGAAATGTTATTTGTTTGGGAAGAGAGAAATAAATTGGAAGGCATAGCTCACCAAATGTAGGCAGCTTATACCCTACAGGAACTTAGTGATCCGCAAGTTTAAAATACCAGGTCTACCATAATGACTCCCATACTTTTATCTCCAGCCCCTAACGTTGCACCTGCACTGTACACTCCTATATGCAACTGCCAACTGGATATTTCCATCTGCATAGATAATAGGACTTTTATCATTTGACATTTCCAAATTGAGCTTTGGAATATGTGCTATGTCTTTTTCCTTCTGGAGTTTTCCCCATCTCAGTAAATGCCCTACCTCCATTTCCAGTTACTCAGGCTGAAACACTGAAATCATTCCTGACTCCTCTCTTTCAGTCATGTATCATATCCAAGCTATCAGGAAATCCTGCCGGTTCCACTGTCAAGCATATCCAGAATCTGTCCATTTCTTACCACATCCAGTGATCCACATTCCAGTCAAGCCACCATCTTACTTTCTGATTTCATCTCCGTCTAATCTTCCTCCTCACTCCTCCAAGCCCTTCTGATCTGTAGACTTCCTTGCTATTCCTAAACACATTAAGCATTTTGTTACCCCAAAGCCTTTGATGTTTTGATTTCCTCTGACTGGAATGCTCTTCCCTTTAGGTATTCATATGGCTTATTCACTCACTCCCTTTAGATGTCTGCCCAAATATCAGTAACATAAAGAGAGATTTTTACTGATCACCTAACATTAAAAAATTAATAGCAAAACATCGTTTCCTGATCCTTCATCACAAATTTTTCTGTAATCTGATTATTTTCTGAGCAGTTAAAGAATCAAGCAAGAACTTTTCAACTCTCTCTTGTGAAAATTTTAATACTGATTTTTTACCTCACTTTGGTACTTACATGCCTCATTGGAAACTTAAAGTTTAACATCTTACTACATTTTTTAACGTTATGCTTTTCTCATTAGATATTAGCTCCATCAAAGTAGCTAATCAGTTTTCATCAGTTTATTGCCAGCATCCATAATATTGCCTGGTATATACCTTTCTAGGGTATTTGTTGAATGAAAGAAAACAGAAGAGAGGTGAAGGAATTACCTGGATGACAGTAAAAGGAAAAATCTGAATAGCAGAACTAGAAAGCTGTCATAATGGAATAGAGGGCAAAATAGTTCTGGAATTTTTTCTACAAAATAAAAATGGAAATGATTGATCAACTGAAACATTTGGCCATATTGTGATGACTTGCTTGCAATTACCTTGGAGAATTTGGAGAGAAGTAGTGATAGGATTATAGAAAAACAAAGCCAACAACAACAATACAATAAGGCAAATGTTGCTCCTAGAAAAACAAAACATTGTACAGAAAAGTAACTATAATTGTGGCATACTATGTGGCTCACCATTGAACAGTATTTCCATATCACAGAAATAAAAGCAATGAATATGACTTATTAAAAATCATGATATAACTAAGCAGAATGAAGGGGGAACATATGTGTTATAGTACTACATCTTTATCTTCTGTATTAGAAAGTCAATATATGCTTGAAATTGAAAAAATCAAGAAATACCGGTGTATATGTAGTATTTAAAAATACAGAGGTGGCCAGGCATGGTGGCTCATGCCTGTAATCCCAACACTTTGGGAGGACAGCTTGAGTCCAGGAGTCAGCCTGGGCAACATAATGAGACCCAAGTCTCTACCAATATATATTTTTAAATTTTATATATACATATATGTATCTTTAAAATAAAATAAAAATACAGAGGCAAATGAAAGAAGAAAAAAATTAAGTATTGTAATTGCTTACCTCTAATTAAAATTACATTCCATGAGTGGGGAGAGGTAAGGCGGAGGATTAGGGCTTGTTATTAGAAACCTTGCACTATTTGTTCTTTTAAACTATATGCATATATTACTTTTAAAAATAAAAATTATACTTAAATACTTTTTTGTATTATAAAATGACAACAAGTAACGATGTAAAAAGATATGTAAAATTCAGATCCTCTGTAGGACCAGAATATACACCATGTTTATCAAAGAGGAAACCCTCAAAGCACTTTCAGTGAAATTCAATGCCAAGTAGAGTTCAGAATTTCTTTTGTCAAAGCTGTATTTAGTGTCTTTTATAGTAATCCTTCTTTTACTTTTCTTCATCTTTGTACCTTCAAAAATTATATTCCTAACCAACAAGTTGTTTAGTGTTGCCTATTTTTGACTTTGTATAAATGAATCCCTATTTATACAAATGAGGGTCTTCCATGACTTGCTCCATTTGCTCATATATATTGATATATTTGTGCGATTCATCCAAGATAATATGTAGCTGTCATTACTTCTGTTTTGCCACTGTATACTATTCAAATATTTGCCTACGCCAAAATTTTTGTTCAATTCACTTTTGGTTGACATGAGTTGTTTACATATTTTTGCCATTACAAACAAAACTACTAGATCACATAGGATTGGAATTGCTTCTTGTATATTCATTTTAAATCCAGTAACATTAATTTTTCTTAATTCTATTTATAAACTTTTTACTATTATATGTCTATTCATATCTTCTGCAAATAATGACAATTTTTTTTCCCCAGTCCTTTATTTTCCTGTCTTACTGTGCTGGACCTCTACTACACATTGAGCCTGAGGGTTGGATTGTAATTCATATTCTCAGCTATGTTAGCTATGTGTTTTCACCCTTCCCAGGACAGCAATTATGTCCAAGAATGTTGATTATCCTTGTTTCCTTGGGGAGTAAAGTGAGGAGGGAAGGTTTGATTTTGGCTCACCCTTACATAGCCATTTGACATCCCACTTTTATGGGGGAGGAATGTCCTCCTATTAGACTCCTTATCTTAGATATACGCCTTGAATTTGTCTCTTGTTCCAATACCCTGTGAGGCCATCAAGAAGTGTGGTTAGGAAGGAAGCCCGTTCCATTTCTCCACTTACATTTCTGAGTTCCTGACTTCACTTAGATAACAGACCTAAGATTTTCTTAGTTTACTCTCAGTTATTGATACATTTAAGAAAATATTATTAAATATATTTTACCAGAAATGTTCTCTTGTTTTTATCAGAGAATTAATATAGGCATCTAGCCTGCCATGTGGTCAGAAACGGGCAAGTGAATTTTAGAACTAAAAAAGAAAAAAAAAAACAGACTACATTTCTGATTCTTCAGACAAGGTGCAATAACTAGTTTACATGTGCTCTTTGAAGTAAGGCCAGTTTTCTAAGCCATTTTGAAATCCTTTTTCAATGACAATGCTAAGGTTCTTTTCAGTGTTTGTTTTTGTTTTGGTTGTTGCTTTGTTTTATTGTTTGCCTCTTCCAACAAAAGCCATATACAATGTATTCTACAACAGAAGGGAGGAAAAGAAACAGTGCATTGATTGCACCCTGAGGTCATTTTTTTTTTTTTCTAATGAAAACACATTATTCCAGAAAAAATATCTCCATGCCAACACATGTTAAACCAGTGAGTTGCACATCAAGTTTTGAAAAAAAACCCTACACAAAGTTCTTCACAATTGGTTGATATTTCTTAAAAATAACAGTAATGTTTCAGCATTCCTCAGAGATCACATTGTTCTTTTATAGTCCATTTGAGTTACTTCTCCTGCATGCCGCATCAAAAACCAATAATGTCTTCAGAATTAGTGCCAAATAAACAGAGTTAAGATTACTCAAATAATGTTAATCTTAAAAAATTTTGCTATTTTTTTAAGAACAAAAAAGGGCATTCATAAAATTTTATGTCTGATTTAATTTGTTTACTCTGTGGGTGTGACCCTTCCTTATTTATTTGTATTGCTATTCAATTCAACATTTGCTGAACGAAATGACGGAATTTTGAGTCCCATTTTATTGCATGGATTGCAACTAAAATTATCAGACTTGACTCATATTCAAAGGAGAAAATCAGTCACTAAAATAAGTAGCATCAATGAGATTTTTAACTCTAAAATAAATTGCTAAAAAATAATTTATTGTTTGAAATTCAACAATGTCTCTCAGCTTTCAGAAGCAAGACTCCTTTTTTTATCCATAGTACCTAGAACTAACTGTGGCATATGGGAGAAGCTAAATACTCATGCAATGAGTAATAGTATTAAGGGATATTAAATTAGTAAGTTTTCACACTGCTAAAGAACTGTCTGAGACTGGGTAATTTAAAAAGGAAAGAGGTTGAATTGACTCACAGTTCCACATGGCTAGGAAGGCCTCAGGAAACTTAAATCATGGTGGAAGGTGAAGGGGAAGCAAGCTTGGACCTTTTCACACGGCAACAGGGAGGGAAGAGCAAGCAGGGGAAATGCCAGATGCCTATAAAAACATCAGATCTCATGAGAATTCACTCACTATCACAAGAACAGCATGGGGGAAACCACCACCCCTCCCACCCGCCCCATAGAATCACCTCCCACTGGGTCCCTCCCTTGACATGTGAGGATTACGGGGATTACAATTCAAGATGAGATTTGGGTGGAGACACAGTCAAACCATATCAGATACGAAATAGAATTCTTCATTTGTATCAGGAAGGGAATTACAGAGAGAAGAGAAGCTTTGGGGTCCCACATATCTGGGGTTGCATTTCAGCAATATTGCTTATTAACTCCTTGGCACTAACAAGTGAGCATCAGATTCCTAATCTGCAAAAGGAGTCAAATGCCTAACTCACAGGGTTGTTATGGGTATTAAATGAGATGGCACATAAGTAGTTAGCATAGGCCGGGTGCAGTGGCTCACGCTTGTAATCCCAGCACTTTGGGAGGCCGAGGCGGGCGGATCACGAGGTCAGGAGATCGAGACCACGGTGAAACCCCGTCTCTACTAAAAATACAAAAAAAAAATTAGCCGGGCGTGGTGGCGGGCGCCTGTAGTCCCAGCTACTCGGAGAGGCTGAGGCAGGAGAATGGCGTGAACCCGGGAGGCGGAGCTTGCAGTGAGCCGAGATTGCACCACTGCACTCCAGCCTGGGCGGCAGAACAAGACTCCATCTCAAAAAAAAAAAAAAAAAAAAAAAAAAGTAGTTAGCATAGTGTCTGGCAAAGAATGGTTATTCAGTAACAGCTATTTTGCTCCACTCCCCACCCACTTTTTCAAACATGATTTTAAAATTACCTCTTTTACTACTGGCATTGAATATGTTGCCTATATCTGATTTCCATTATGGTGTCTTTTCTTCTTTATGACAGCACTTCTTTCATAGTCCATCGAAACTTCTTTAGTTTCTAGCCAAGTGGTAAAATATTTTTATTAAAAGTGCTCACTTCAGCAGCATATATACTAAAACTGGAATGATATGGAGAAGAGTAGCATGGCTCTTGCACAAGGAAGTCATACAAGTTTGTGAAGTATTCCATTTTAAATAAATAAAAAAGTAGTAAAAATAAATAACAAGAAGGAGAAAGGTGTACAGGACTCCCCATTTTATTCACTAATTTCGTGACTGATCATGGCATCTTCAGAGAACATGCATTTGAACATAAATGGAATTCATACTGATCCTGGTCATAATTACATTCTTTATCACCTTAATGGTCATTGGTAATGATAGTATTGGGGTGTGGGGCTTTTTTTTTGAGAAAGTGTCTCACTCTGTGCCCAGGCTACAGTGCAATGGTATGATTACAGCTCCCTACAGCCTTGACTCCCAGGCTTAAGCGATCCTCCCACCTTAGTCTCCCAAATAGCTAGGACCATGGGCATTCACCACCGACCCAGCTAATTTTTTATTTTTTGTAGAAATGGGATCTCACTATGCTAACCAGGCTGGCCTTGAGCTCCTGAGCTCAAGCGATCCTCCTGCCTGGCTTCCCGAAGTGCTAGGATTACAGGCATGAGCCACCGCACCTGGCCAGTGGGAGGGCGTTTAATACACTGAAATTTCATTTGAAATTTTGTGATTTAAAGGTTTATCTTCACTAATTCAGAACAATATAAAAATATACAGACTAATAACATGGAAAGTAATTTGAAATTTAACAAATTAAAAATGTAGGACATTCATTAATAGTCATTAATAACATCATAAGATAGCAATTCATGAATGGAAGAAAGGAAAAAATGTATTCATATTCATTCTTTATAATTTGATCTGTATAAAATGCCAAAAGCACTAATAATACATGGATATAAAATATTCTTTTTGCCCTATGTTAAGAGAATACTGCTATATTCAGCTGTGTTGCTTGTCTTTTCTCATGAAAATATGGATATATTTTTAAGAAAACCAAAAAGCCTTGTCGTATTTGCTTGTTATCTATTGCTGCATAAAACATTATTCCAAAACGTAGCATTTAAAACAACACTTATCATCTCATAGTTTTTGTGGGTCAAGATCCAGACATGACTAAGCTAGGTATCTCTCCCTGAAGGTCATTCATAAAGCTACAAACAATGTGTTGGCTGGGGCTGAAAAATAAAGGACATTCAGAGAACAAGAAAGTATTCTTAGAAATTAGAAACACAGTTGTCAAATTTAAAAAATATGCTAAGTAGAACTTCTAAATGTTAATGTTGAGACTATTTCTTATTAATTATAACAAAATTATGAAAAAAATTCACCACTGAAAAAAACAAATAAAGTTAAATGACCAAAACCAAGAGATCTCTGTTTAACCAACAGAATTTTCAGAAACAAAAAAAAACAAAATACATGAGATACAATTATTAAAGATACAGTTTAAGTAGAAATATCAGAATGAGAAAATATACATTTCCACATGAAAAAGGCCACCAAATGGCCAGAACAATGACTGAAAAAAAAAAATCATACAAAGTGTGCTGGAAGCAAGACCCTGACTCACCCAAAAAAAAAGGAAAAAAATGACATTTTTATATACGCAAGTCCATAAACCTTGTCTTAGAAAACAACTGGAAGATGAGTTTTGCTAAAATGAGGTAGTCAACCACAAAGTGAAAGACACAAAACCCAGAAAATATAAACTTCAACATAGCAAACAGGTAAGGGATTTCTTAAATGATCGTGAGTGGATGGCCCAGAATGACAGCTCTGAGGCAGGCACTGAAATTTACCACTCTAGACTGAAGCAGGAAGATGAAGGATGCCTAGTGTGATTTCTCAAAGATCCAAAGGAAACTACTGAATTTCCTGATTTTTAAAACATGATTAAGAGTTTATTTCAGCTTTTTTTTAAAGATTTTTGTTGCAGAGTTTGAGGATAAATTAATCACAGTTATAAAAAAAAAACCTAAACCTTCCCAAAATGAGGCAGTCATTAATTCCAAAAGGAAATATAACAATTGTACAATTTATGTCACAGCAATGAACAATATAGAGTAAAGGCACATAGCTATAATGATAATAATGCAAAACTAAATGTTGACTTCACCAAAACTTATGATGTAATTCTACTGGAAGAATGGACGGAGGACAATTAGTAAAAGGTGGCTTTCACAGTAGGAAATAAGTTATAATGATCAAACTGATATAATAAGAAATAGGAATTTAAGCAGAAGTTTTCAAATAACAGGTAAATTATAAATTTAAAAAAATAAAACAACTTAAGAGTTGAAAATGATTGGTTCAGGAGAGAAGTTATCTGGGAGTAAGCCATAGGTGAAGCAGTGTATGACCTGCTACTTTTCATTATCAATCCTGACTTTTAAACTACGTACATGTATTACTTTACTATATATAATTAAAAATGTTTAAAGCCTGAAACACTAAATGCCACACCCTAGTGTTAGACTGTGGTAAATTCCTCAAAGTAGCGTTTAGTCTATGAGATCTCTTAATTTTAGCTAACCTTCCTTGATCTAATAATTATGGTTTTGCATATTCAAATAAAATATCACTAGTAAAAAGTCTACAGTACTATTCTTGTACAAAAAAACTATATAAATATTGAAGATTTTAATTAACAGTAAAATATGAAATGTTGTCACCAACTTTTGCTTTCTCAACCAATTTTTTTTTCCAGTGGTTTGTGAGGAGACACAAAAGGAGAAGTCCAAAAAGTTCAAGAAGTAATAGTGAGGAGGGAAGGACATGGGAGTTGTATGAGTAAAAGTACTCACCAATTATCAAAAACCTAGCAATTTTGGATTTTACAGATTACAAAGATAGTGATAGAATTCAAAATCTTCTATCTCTAATATGTGTCATAGATGTCACACTGGCTTCCTGTGTAGTTTTCTCCGAAGCATGTCTGAGATTTACTTTGAATGTGAAGACATACAATACAACAACAATGATCATTGATACTCATTACAACTTTGATTACCTACAGTAGACATAAGCAAAGAATGATAGTATGGCAGTGTAAGCACTTGCATTAAAGTAGCTACACAACATGTGGATAGAAAAAAGTGCTTTTAAGACAAAAAATACAAGATTACTCACTTCCTCACTAATGAAGACCCCTAGAAAAGTAATTTTTAAAAAATAGTTCATAATTTCACATGATAATTAGTATGCAATGTATATGTCTATCAAATCATCATATTGTTTATCTTGGGTATATACAATTTTAATTTGTCAATTAAAAGTACTTTAAAATTTCAAAAAGAGAAATAGCTGGGCTTGCTGGATTCAAAATTTTGAGACAAGAAAAAGCACAAAACACAAGGAAATTTGTTCCCTCAAATTTAATCTTACACTATTCTACCTAACGTCAAATAATTTCTTCTACCAATACTTCATTTTTTAGCTTGATAGGTTGGGGAAGGACATTAATAATTCATAATATCTTTGATAATGTCTTTAAAACTCTCTACCTTGTCCAATAGGCAGTGATACAGAAATATATTACTTTCCAATTTAGTAAACCAATGAAATAAGCATATTATATACATTCTTCTGTCACTTGCTAGGTAGCTTATGTCTACCAGATGTCTGCTCCTACTTTTTTATATCAAGATGGAGCTTTCCTAGGGCAAATTTTCAAGACTAGTAATTTATTTTTCAACAGCACTAGATAGACCTAAAGTAAGGATCAGAATCCTATTGAAGAAAATACGCTGCTATCAGCTACTTCACTATGCATTTCATAACAGAGCAGACAATTTCAGAGACCTATGGGTAAACAGTGAATGACAAACAGGATTCTGCCCCCTATTAAGTCAGTATCTTGCTGTTCGATTTTCTGCATACCTAAAACACATTATTAATCTTGGCAGTTGAGAGCTTACTATTGTCCTCTCTCTACTTTGTGTTGAACTTTCTGCTTTCTTTTGCTTTAAATATCATAAGACAGTAATTTCATATGAGTAAAAAAAAGAACCCAATAGAGGAGAAGCTAAACATAATTGCATTAACTTGTATTCTGTGTACTCTTGTAATGACTATAATTTATGACACAACTTTACATTTTGCATATATCTTCAGAACTTACTAAATGTTACTAACAGGAAGTAAGGATGATTCTATGGAATATGTCTTAACATTATCTGACAACTAGTCTAGGGGTAAAAGGGTAAAAGGACTTTCTCTAAATCACTGACATTATGTAATGGTGCTTAAAAGAGAGCTTATCCTCCTGATGAACCAATAAAACAACAGTACCTTTTTTCTAGGCAAACTTCTCTCATAGTTAAACATAAGGCACTACCTATAGTGGCTATGAAATATTGTTAATATACAGTTGTGATTAAAGCAATAAGTCACACAGGAAAGGTATGAATGATTCATTTTTTCTTAAAGGTTTAATCATTAGGTCTACTTCAAAACATTTTCTAAGGCAAAAAATCAAGACAAATAATTCTTTTGATGCCTAGCTGTTAAGGCTTTGCATACCAGAAAAATATGTCTGCTTCACAAAGTCAGATAAATATCCTGAGGTACAAAAACTGTGGCTATTGATTGTGTATATTTTTATTCAAAGGATCCCTGTATTTCAGAAAAAAAAATGCTTCTCTGTGGTAAAGAATAAAAATATAGCTCATAATTTTCTTCTAAAGATCTAAATAAATGCTCATGAGCCAAAAAAGTGTCAGTTTCATCTCTAGAATACTTTCTATTTTTTACACCAAGAATATTTTCAGCTATTGATTTATCTTCACTTTAACTCCAAACATTTATCTCACTATACCATCTGTAACCTATTTCAAAAATTATTCCTAACCTGAAAACTCATTTGAGGGTGTGGCTAGGCAATAGTATAAAGCAATCAACATTTTATCACTTGGTAACAGCTAAATGTCATATCAAATTATCTACATCTGATTCTACTATCTCATTATGAAAGGATGCATTAACAATAAACTAGATACTATGCAGTATTTTTGGTCTCACTCTCCTCTTCTATGTTCCAACAGAATGCTTTAATTTCACAGGAATTACTTACTAAATTTTGAAAATCACTTGACTGTAAATTCCCCCATTCTCTCATTTTTCAAAAAAAAAAAAAAAAGTAATAAAATGAGCAGTGATTCCAAACAAGGATTCAGATTCTAAAAGGACAGTTCAACTAAATATTCTGATAAAGGAGGATTTTAATACTACACTTTACAATGTTTAGAAACAAGGACACTATCCAAAACACATGCTTAATTGTGCTACTATTGGTATGTAAACACTTCAAGATGTAACAAATTAGTACTTTTTGACCAGAATCAGTTGATCATCAAGTTCTTTCTAAAATTAGACTTCTCATATGTCTAAAGAAAGACACCACAATTTGTCATTATAGCTGTTTTTCCATATACGTTTTGTCAGTTAACTAGTAAGCAAAAGTGTGGACTGAAAAATAAATACTAGGTATGTATACAAGTTATGTGTCTTTATTAATCATATAGTTAATTTTTCTATGTTATAACTCCAATTGTTGTAGAAAAATATTAAATTTTATTTATTAGAAAATATTTATTTATTTATTGAGTCAGGGTCTTGCTCTGTTGCCCACGCTGGAGTGCAGTGGCACAATCACAGTTCACTGCAGCCTCGATCTCCTGGGCTCAAGCATTTCTCTCACCTCAGCCTCCCAAGTAGCTGCAACTACAGGTATGTGACACCATGCCCAGCTATATTTTTTATTTTTTGTAGAGATAGGGTCTCACTATGTTGCCAAGGTTGATCTCGAACTCCTAGACTCAAGTGATCCTCCTGCCTCAGCATCCCAAAGTGCTGGGTTTACAAGTGTAAGCCAATATATAAACCTTCATATCCTCTTTCTTGGCCTGACCACTATGAATAATTTTCTTGAGTCTTAAATGCCTAGGTTTTGTTGTGCAGATCAGAGTACCAAATAAAGATATAACTGAAAATGGTTTGAGCTAGATTGCTTTATATTGGAAATGACAAAGAGTTGCTTGCTGAAGAAAATATGGATACTAAAGGAAAGGAGGGCAAGAAAGGTAAGGACTAATCCAGGCTGTCTTTAGGGCACATTTTAAGAAATTTTGAGCTGGGTACAGTGGCTCATGCCTGTAATCCCAGCACTTTGGGAAGCCAAGGCGGGTGGATCACCTGAGGTCGGGGGTTCGAGACCAGCCTGACCAACATGGAGAGATCTCATCTCTACTAAAAATACAAAATTAGCCGGGCGTGGTGGCGCATGCCTGTAATCCCAGCTACTCAGGAGGCTGAGGCAGGAGAATTGCTTGAACCTGGGAGGTGGGTGCATGAGCCAAGATCATGCCATTGCACTTGCACTCCAGCCTGAGCAACAAGAGCGAAACTCCGTCTCAAATAAAAAAAAAAAAATCTAAGGATGAATACACAGTGAGCCGCTCTACCATGTGGTACAGGACTTTAAATCCTTGAAAAGGATTTAAATATATTTTGCTGTGTATTATGACCGAAAATCCTTTTTGGTGTTTTTTCAGAGATATTAGTAAGTGAAATTGGTTTCTGAATTTTTAGGCATATTATGTTTTTGTTTGTACGTTTGTTCTCTAGTTACATACTATGCTCAGGTTGACTTCAGAGTGAGAGCAGGAGGTCCAGCTTTATATGGATTACAATATAGATTATGGATTATTACTCCAATAGGTGGTAGATATTTAAACTGTAATTTCAAAGAAAAGTAGTCCAATTTTTCAATTTCTTCCAAATTTTGCTGTGGGCTATAACATAATAAACCAGACTATTAGGAATTTGATATATTCTGTAACTTCTATTTGGTTACAAACACCAAATAGTTTATGAATAACAATTTAAGCATATTACCACACAAATTAAAATAGACTGCGGTATGATAGGTGCACAATAATGAGTAACTGACATTTATTAAATGTCTACTCTGTATCAATATTTTTTTCTAAATAGATGACATATATTAATTCTTTTGCTATGCCCACCATAACTGTAATGTAGAACTAGTTTTTGCCCATTTTTTAAAAGTGGAAACTGAAGTACCAAAAAGATAAATAACATGCTTAAGGTCACATAATACCAATTGGTAAGTAGTGCAGTTGGGTTGAAAACCAGGCAGTCTAGTTCCAGAGCCTACCTTCTTAACCTCTTATATTATCCTGTTTCTTTAAAACAGTATGTTTAAACCATATAGAAAAAGAATTAGAATCTAAAGATATTTCATTATTATTAACAAAAGAAATCAATTTTCACAGTATAAATTTTAAAACAATCCTATTCTCAATGATACAAATAATGTGTTATGAATGGAATTTTGTTTATGTGCTACCCCAACTCATGTGCTCACCTTGCTTTCTGGCTAGAGTTGCCGTTGTTATCAATGGTGTAACAACTTCTCTGAGAAAAAAAAAACAAAAGTCACTTTTTTTGCATGTTTTCCTAAATAAGAAAGAAAATAAGTAGTATGTCAGGGTGTTTCAGACTTATAAAGTAAAATTTGACCAAGAGCTTCTAGGAACACCTGGCTTCTGGCCATGTACAGTACAGATGGACATAAGCTGTCTGCAGAGAGTGGAGAAAGAGAAAGAGAGAGAGAGAAAAAATTATGTATTACGTGTTGTAATTTAATATATATGGTATATATTTGGAAAAACTAATAGATACAAATCATACTGTTGAGCCTGGGTTGTTTCGTGAGAAAGTTGTATTGGATTTCTTTACTATTGCTCCTGAGGCATAATAGGGTCAATGAGTATGAATTCTAGGGACACAATATCAGTTAAAATTCATGGGGAGTAATGCAGTTAACAGAAATGTGGAAATGATCCCAGTAGGGCACTAAAAGGACCAGCCTGTAAACAAATATAGCCAATGATCATCATGGCAAGAAATCCTGATGAAATAGCTGTGGAGTAATCTTTCCTTTATCTCAAAAGAGAATTACACTGTGGGTGATCTGTATTGAGGTTTTACCAGGATCATCTCTGTAGTTGTTGAAATTAAATTGCCACTTCCATAGGGAATTGCCTAGAAAATGACTTTATCATGGGACAATAACCTAAGAGCTTACTTCAAAATACAGTCCTTAAGGATTGTTTTAAGAATGGTAAGAGCATTGGTAACATCCTAAAAGGGTGTTCTCAGAATCACCTAAATGAGGCTGATTTTTAAATCATTCTATTGGGTAGTTCAATGAGACTCCCTAGATGTGAACTTTAATACCCAAGAACTTTTCAATATGTGGATGCGTTCATCCACAAAACCATTTATTTGACTCCAAACATATTTGTGTTTGGTTTTCGTGCAGTTTTTTCAGTGTAGAGAGATGAATGTCCTATAGTAGACCTTGAGAAAAAATCTCATTTGGGGAACTTGAAATATCTGCCACCACGTGTAAGCCAGCAGTGTGTAAATCCTCAGCTCAAAGTGCCCGTGTTGTTTTTCTAGACATCAGCCTTGTTTTTTGTGTGTCTATGAAGGATAAGAAGAAATTTGCTCTCAGTGATCCAAATGAGATCATAGGATTATGAGTGAGTCTCACCATGATCCCACAATTTCTTGCCTGAAAAAAGTAATAAAAAGAAATGGAACATTTTTACCCCTTCTGACATTAACCCAGTCCTGCTGGTAGAGGCTGTGCTGTAGGTGTTGAGCAAACCCTTTGTCATTCACCTGAACCTCTGGAACGCCAGACCATCTGGAAAATTAAAGAATCTCACGTTCAAGCAGAGGGCAAGAAAGTGCAGGTAATACCTGGATATTGCTGGTCACTGTGTTTGAAGTAGAATAAAGAGACAATAAAACATTTTGGCTGCTTTCTACATCTTGAGGACTTATTTTTCTCTTTGTGATGTGACAGTTTAAATGAGCAAACTAACTTAAAATGGAACAATATCTGTAATTTTTACAAGACCTACAACGATACAGAACCCACCCAACATTTGACTAAAATTTTCCAAATATTTACCCCACGTAAATGTACATCTAAATTAATATAATGATTTTTCCAAAAAATTAACAAATTATAAAATACATTAGTTTAGAGTAGGGGAAAAGTATGCTGACTTAAGTAACTTTGGAGGTATGTGGTATCTATAGGACTAAAAGCAAAAGAAAGTGTAAATAAGCATGGTGCTCTGGTTGATAAAACATTTTCCCCACAGTAGTATAGTTTATCAGTTCTAATATTAATATCCATGTATGCTGGAATTGAAAAATTAGGTAAAAGGATGGCAGATGGTAGAAGCCAGATGTCTCACTGTTAGAGTGGGAGTTTACAAATAAGCCAGTAGGAGAGGCTAGAATGATCCATGTGGTAATGGAATAGAGTTGGAGACATCTGTAGGAACTCATGTTTAGTTTAATATGGATAAAGATGACTAATTAGAAATATTTATAGATAGGTATATATACATGGTTAGTATACACAAGGATATCCTTGTTCTACCGGTTGAGATGGCTTAGAAGCAACAACACCCTGAAAGAAAAGAACAGTCGGGCACAGTGGCTCACGCCTGTAATCCCGGCACTTTGGGAGACTGAGGTGGGCAGATCATGAAGTCAAGAGATCAAGACCATCCTGGCCAACATAGTGAAAACCCATCTACTAAAAATACAAAAATTAGCCAGGCATGGTGGCACACGCCTGTAGGCGCAGCTACTTGGGAGGCTGAGGCAGGAGAATCACTTGAACCCAGAAGGCAGAGGTTGCAGTGAGCCGAGATCGTGCCACTGCACTCCAGCCTGGCGACAGAGTGAGAGACTCCATCTCAAAAAAAAGCAAAAAAAAAAAAAAAGCAAAGAACATGCCCAGCACTCAGATCTGATTTCCAAGATCATTCTCTAATAAAAGGAACAATGGGTCCTTGGATAAATGGCTGATTCTGGTACTAGTGAAGGTAATATAGAATATGAATTGGATCATCTTGTAGTGTTAGAAAAGTAAGTGCTCAAAATAAAACAAAACCCCACAATGATGGAGATATGTCAAAGGGACAGAGAAGCCAAGTGAAAGCCCTCCCATTGGCTCAAATTTTCACAATTTTAGCAACAATATAAAGTAGTATTAGGTTATTACCCAGTACAAAATAAATATCCAAGAGTCCATATTAAAATAAATAAATGGTTGAATAAATAAATAGGGGAGAATATACAAATTTCTCATACAGAATAATTTCAAATAATGTGTGTATATACTCTGTTCCCAGGGAAGTGGAACATAACTCCTCTACCTTATATGTGGGCTTTGCATAGTGACTTTATTCAAAATTATAATATGAAAAGAGAGAAAGAAAAAAGTAACCTTATAGTAAAAAAAAACTTGGTGGTAAACTTGTAGTAAAAAACTTATAGTAAAAAAAACCTATAGTAAAAAAAAATTCTGCCCCCCCTAGGTGGGCAGATTGCTACCTAGCCAGCTGATCAAGGTCAATATGAACTGTTTACATTATGTTGATAGTACCCTTGATTCAACATGATAAAAATATCATTTTTACCTCTGTGATCTTCCTCCCCAAACCCAAAATGCCAGTCTAATCATGAGAAAAATATCAGAAAAGTCATAATTGATTAAGCAATTATACAAAATACCTACCTAATATTCTTCAAAACTGTCAGTCATCAAAAGTAAGTCTGAGAAACTGTTATAGCCAAGAAGAACATAAGGAGATGTGACAACTAAATGTAATGTGGAGGAGGCAGAGCAACAATAGAAGCCTCCACTGATTGTTCTTTTGTAGGAACATCAAATTTAACAGCTACACACACACACACACACACGCACACACACACACACACCCCTTCATAAAAACAAAAAATCAGGTGAGTCATAGCAGTACCTGGTTTTAACTTCCTATCACTGAAAGAGGCACTAAGCGGGTAGGAAAGATAGTCTTGGATTGCTGCCACCATCCCTCCCCCATCCCCAAGCAGTGACTGCATGGCATGGAGGGAGAAACCGCACTTGCAGTGGAGAGAGCACAGCAATTGGGGGTCTCTGCACTGGAACTCAGTGTTGCTGTGTCACAGCAGAAAGCAACACTGGGCAGAACTCAGCCTGTGCCCATGGAGGGTGCATTTAGACCAGCTTTAGCCACAGAGGAATTGCTCATTTTAGCAGTCAGAATCTGAGTTCCAGTAAGTCTTGTCATTTCAGACTAAAGGGCTCTGGGGTTCTAAATAAACTCACAAGGCCCACTAAGCCACAAGGACTGCAATTCAGAGGCAAACACTGATGTTACGCTGGGCTCAGAGCCAGTGGACTTGGGGAGCATGCGACCTATTGAGACACCAGCCAGCGTGGCCATGGGAGTGCTTGCACCACCCCTCTCTGAAACCCAGGCAGCTCTGCTCACAGCTCCAGGAGACACAACTTTTCTCCACCTGAGGAGAGAAGAGAGAAGAGTAAAGAGGTCTTTGTCTTGCAACTTAGATACCAGCTCATCTGCTGTAGGATAGGGAACCAGGCAGAGTCCTGAGGCCCCCATTCCAGGCCCTTGCCCCTGAATGATGTTTCTAGACACACTCTGTTTCAAAAAAAAAAAAGCCCTCTGTCTTGAAGGCAAGGAACCAGTGCTGGCAGGATTCACTATCAGCTGATGAAATACCCCTTAGGCCCCTGAGCAATCAGCAGCCTTAGCCAGGTAGTACTTTCTGTAGGCCTTGCGTGAAGACTCAGAGATGTGCTGGCTTCAGGTGTGACCCAGCACATTTCCAGCCATGGTGGCTATGGGGAGACACCCCTTCTTCTTGAGAAAAGAACAGGGAAGAGCACATGAATATACAAAGCAAATATTATTAGAACTAAAGAGGGAGATAGACCACAATAATAGCTAGAAACTTCAACACCGCACTTGAAGCATTGGACAGATCACTCAAGACAGAAAATCAACAAAGGAACCTTGGACTTAATCTACACTAAGACCAAATCGAACTGATATTTACAGAACATTTTATCCAACAACCTCAGAATACATATTCTCCTCAGCACATGGATCATTCTCAAGGATAAACCATATGTTAGGCCACAAAACAAGTCTTAAAGCATTAAAAAAATTGAAATAATATCAAGTATCTTCTCTGACCACAATAGAATCAAACTGAAAATCAATAAAGAGGAATTTTGGAAGCTGTACTGACACATGGAAATTAAACAATACACTCCAGAATGATGAGTTGGTCAATGAAGAAATTAAGAAGGAAATTGAAACATTTCTTGAAACAAATGATAATGGAAACACAACATACCAAAACCTATGCAATACAGTGAAAGCAGTATTAAAAGGGAAATTTATAGCTATAAGTGCATACATCACTAAAGAAGAAAAACATCAAATAAACAACCTAACAGTGCATCTTAAAGAGTGAGAAAAGCAAGAGCAAACCAAACCCAAAATTAGGAGAAAAAGAGAAATAATAAAGATCAGAGAAGGGCCAGGCATGGTGGCTCACATTGTAATCCCAGAACTTTGGGAGGCTGAGGTGGGCAGATTGCTTGAGCTCAGGAGTTTGAGACCAGCCTGAGCAACATGGCGAAATGTCGTCTCTGCAAAAAAATTTTTGCTGGGTATGGTGACGTATTACTATGGTCCCAGCTACTTGGCAGGCTGAGGTGGGAGGATCACTTGACCCCAGGTGGTCAAGGCTGCAGTGAGCCATGATCATGTCACCACACCCCAGTCTGGGTGACAGTGAGACCATGTCTCTAAAGGAAAAAAAAAAAAAAAGATCAGAGAAGAAATAAATGAAATTGAAATGAAGAAAGCAATATAAATAATCAACGAGGCAGGTAAAGTGGCTCATGCCTGTAGTCCCATCACATTTGGAGGCCAAGGAGGGTGAATCCCTTGAGCCCAGGAGTTTGAGAGGAGCCTGGGCACCACAGTAAAAGCCTGCCTCTATAAAAAAATATGAAAATAAAAAAATTAGCCAGATGTGGTGATATGTGCCTGTAGTCACAGCTACTCAGGAGGCCGAGGTGAGAGGATCGCTTGAGCCTAAGCAGTCAAAGCTGCATTGAGTCAAGATGTCACCCCTGCACTCCAGCCTGGGAGACAAAAATGAGACCCTGTGTCAGAAAAAAATAAAATAAAATAAAAAATATATAATAAAATAAACAAAATGAATAGTTTTTTAAAAAAAGTAAGCAAACTCACAAACCTTAACCAGACTAAGTAAGAAAAAAAGAAAGATGACTCAAATAAAATTAGAGATGAAGAAGGACACATTACAACTGATACTGCAGAAATTCAAAGGATCATTAGAAACAGAGAATAAATGGAAAATGGATAAATTCCCAGAGACATACAACCTATGATTGAATCATGAAAAAAATCCAAAACCTAAACAGATCAATAACAAGTAATAAGATTGAAGCTGTAATAAAAAGTCTCCCGGCAAAGAAAAGCCTGGGACCAGATGGCTTGACTGCTGAATTTCACCAAACATCATAAGAAGTAACACCAATCCTACTGAAAGTATTCCGAAAAATAGAAGAAGAAGGAATATTTTCCAAACTCATTCTATGATGCCAGTATTACGCTAATACCAAAACCAGACAAAGACACACACACACACACACACACACACACGCACACACACACACACACATTACAGGCAAACATCTCTGACGAAAATTGATGCAAAAAATCCTCAACAAAATACCAGCAAACCTAATTCAACAATACATTAAAAAGATCATTCATCACAACAAAGTGGGATCTATTCCTGAGATGCAAGCATGGTTCAACATACACAATAAATGTGATACATCATTGATTTTATACAACAGAATAAAGGACAAAAATCATATGATCATTTCAATTGATGCTGAAAAAGCATTTGATAAAATTCAACATCCTTTCATAATAAAAACGCTCCAAATACTGGATATAAAAGGAACATATCTCAACACAATAAAAGCCACATATGACAGACCTACAGCTAGTATCATACCAAATGGGGAAAACTGGAAGCCTTTCCTCTATCTGGAACACAACAAAGATGTTCACTTTCCCCACTGTTATTCAGCACAGTATTGGAGGTCCTACTTAGGGCAATAAGACAAGAGAAAGAAATACAGGGCATGAATATTAGAAAGAAAGAAGTCAAATTATCCTTATTTGCCGATGATACGATCATATATTTGGAAAAACCTAAAGATTTCATTAAAAAACTGTTAGAACTGTTGAACAAATTTGTTAAAGTTGCAGGATACAAAATCAATATACAAAAATTAGTAACATTTCCATATGCCAACAGAGAACAATATGAAAAAGAAATTTAAAAAGTAATCCCATTTACAATAATTAAAAATAAAATTAAATATCAGGAAATTAACCAGGGAAGTGAAAGATCTCTACAATGAAACCTATAAAACATTGATGTAAGAAATTGAATAAGATGAGACTTAAATGTTCCTGCCTGCCAGCTCTGGAGAGAACAGTGCATCTTCCAGCACAGTGCCTGAGCTCTGCTAAGGGATAGATTGCCTCCTCAAGTGGATCCCTGACCCCCGTGCCTCCTGACTGGGAGACACCTCTCAGCAGGGGTCTACAGACACCTCATACAGGAGAGCTCTGGCTGACATCTGGCGGGGGTGCCCCACTGGGATGAAGCTTCCAAAAGAAGAATCAGGCAGCATTATTTGCTGTTCCGCAGCCTCCGCTGGTGATACCCAGGCAAACAGGGTCTAGAGTGGATCTCCAGCAAACTCCAGCAGACTTGCAGCAGAGGGGGCTGACTGTTAGAAGGAAAACTAACAAACAGAAAGGAATAGCATCAACATCAACAAAAAGGATGTCCACAAAGAAACCCCATCTGATGATCACCAACATCAAAGACCAAAGGTAGATAAATCCATGAAGATGAGGAAAAACCAGCACAACAAGGCTGAAAATTCCAATAACCAGAATGCCTCTTCTCCTCCCAAGGATCACAACTCCTCTCCAGTAAGGGAACAAAACTGGATGGAGAATGAGTTTGACAAATTAACAAAAGTAGGCTTCAGAAGCTAGGTAATAACAAACTCTGTTGAGGTAAAGGAGCGTGCTCAAACCCAATGCAAAGATGCTTAGAATCATGATACTAGGTTACAGGAGCTGCAAACTAAAATAACCAGTTTAGAGAAGAACATAAATGACCTAATGGAGCTGAAAATCATAGCAGGAGAACTTCGTGAAACATACACAAGTATCAATAGCCGAATCAATTGCTGAATCAATCAAGCAAAAGAAGGGATATCAGAGATTGAAAATCAACTTAGTGAAATAAAGTGTGAAGACAAGATTAGAGAAAAAATAATGAAAAGAAACAAACAAAGTCTCCAAGAAATATAGGACTATATAAAAAGACCAAACCTACATTTGATTGGTGTGCCTGAAAGTGACGAGGAGAATGGAACCAAGTTGGAAAACACTCTTCAAGATATTATCCAGGAGAACTTCCCCAACCTAGCAAGACAGGCCAACATTCAAATTCAGGAAATACAGAGAACACCAAAAGATATTCCTCAAGAAGAGCAACCCCAAGACACATAATCGTCAGATTCACCAAGATTGAAATGAAGGAAAAAATGTTAAGGGCAGCCAGAGAGAAAGGTCAGGTTATACACAAAAGGAAGACCACCAGGCTAATAGCAGATCTCTCTTCAGAAACCCTACAAGCCAGAAAAGAGTGGAGGCCAATATTCAACATTCTTGAAGAAAAGAATTTTCAACCAAGAATTTCATATCCAGCCAAACTAAACTTCATAAGTGAAGAAGAAATAAAATCCTTTACAGACAAGCTAATGCTGAGAGACTTTGTCACCACCAGGCCTGTCTTACAAGAGCTCCTAAAGGAAGCACTCAATATGGAAAGAGACAACCAGTACCAGCCACTGCAAAAAAATACCAAATTGTAAAGACCACTCTATGAAGAAACTTTATCAACTAACAGGCAAAATAACCAGCTAGCATTATAATGACAGGATCAAATTCACACATAACAATATTAACCTTAAATGTAAATGGGCTAAATACTCCAATTATAAGACATTTGATAGAGTCAAATGTCAAATTGGATAGAGTCAAGACCCATTGGTGTGCTGTATTCAGGAGACCCATCTCATGTGCAAAGACACACACATAGGCTCAAAATAAAAGGATGGAGAAAAGCAAATGGAAAGCAAAAAAAAAAAACGAAAAAAACAGGGGTTGCAATCCTAGTCTCTGATAAAACAGACTTTAAACCAACAAAGATCAAAAGAGACAAAGAAGGCCATTACATAATGGTAAAGGGATCAATGCAACAAGAAGAGCTAACTATCCTAAATATATATATACCCAATACAGGAGCACCCAGATTCATAAAGCAAGTTCTTAGAGACCTAGGAAGAGACTTACACTCCCACACAATAATAGTGGGAGACTTTAATACCACACTGTCATTATTAGACAGATCAACAAGACAGAAAATTAACAAGGATACTCAGGACTTGAACTCAGCTCTGGACCAAGCCGACCTAATAGACATCTACAGAATTCTTCATCTCAAATAAACAGAATATACATTCTTCTCAGCACCACATCGCACTTATTCTAAAATTGACCATGTAATTGGAGGCAAAACACTCCTCAGCAAATGCAAAAGAACAGAAATCATAACCAAGAGTCTCTCAGATAACAGTGCAATCAAATTAGAACTCAGGATTAAGAAACTCACTCAAAACCGCACAACTACGTAGAAACTGAACAACCTGCTCCTGCACGACTACTGGGTAAATAATGAAATTAAGGTAGATTAAAGAAGTTTTTTGAAACCAAGGAGAACAAAGACACAACATACCAGAATCTCTGGGACATATTTAAAGCAGTGTTTAGAGGGAAATTTATAGCACTAAATGCCCACAGGATAAATAGGAAAGATCTAAAATCAACACCCTAACATCACAATTGAAAGAACTAGAGAAGCAAGAGCAAATAAATTCAAAAGCTAGCAGAAGACAAAAAATAACTAAGATCAGAATAGAACTGAAAAAGAAAGAGACATGAAAAACCTTTGAAAAAAATTAATGAATCAAGGAGCTGGTTTTTTGAAAAGATTAACAAAATAGATAGACCACTAGCCAGACTACTAAAGAAGAAAAGAGAGAAGAATCAAATAGACACACACAAAAAAATAATAAAGGGAGATCACCACTGATCCCACAGAAATACAAACTACTATCAGAGAATACTATAAACACCTCTACACAAATAAACTAGGAAATCTAGAAGAAACAGATAAATTCTTGGACACATACATCCTCCCAAGACTAAACAAGGAAGAAGTCGAATCTCTGAATAGACCCATAACAAGTTCTAAAATTGAGGCAGTAATTAATGGCCTACCAACCAAAAAAAAGCCCAGGACCAGACAGATTCACAGCCAAGTACTACCAGAGGTACAAAGGGGAGCTGGTAACATTCCTTCCGAAACTATTGCAAACAATAGAAAAAGATGGATTCCTGCATAACTCATTTTATGAGGCCAGCAGCATCCTGATAGCAAAACCTGGCAGAGACACAATAAAAAAAGAAAATTTCAGGCCAATATCCCTATGAACATCGATGCAAAAATCCTCAATAAAATACTGGCAAACTGAATCCAGAAGTAAATCAAAAAGCTTATCCACCATGATCAGGTTGGCTTCATCCCTGGGATGCAAGGCTGATTCAACATACACAAATCAATAAACATAATCCATCACATAAACAGACCCAGTGACAATAACCACATGATTATCTCGATAGATGCGGAAAAGACCTTCGATAAAATTCAACATCCCTTCATGCTAAAAACTCTCAATAAACTGGGTATCGATGGAGTATATATCAAAATAATAAGAGCTATTTATGACAAACCCACAGCAAATAGCATACTGAATGGGAAAAAGCTGGAAGCATTTCCTTTGAAAACCGGCACAAGACAAGGATGCCCTCTCCCACCACTCCTATTCAACATAGTATTGGAATTTCTGGCCAGGACAATCAGGCAAGAAAAAGAAATAAAGAGGATTCAATTAGGAAAAGAGGAAGTCAAATTGTCTCTGTTTGCAGATAACATGATTGTATATTTAGAAAACCCCATGGTCTCAGCCCAAAATCTTCTTAAGCTGATAAGCAACTTCAGCAAAGTCTCAGGATACAAAATCAATGTGCAAAAATCACTAGCATTCCTATACACCAATAACAGACAAACAGAGAGCCAAATCATAAATGAACTCCCACTCACGGTTGCTACAAAGAGAATAAAATACCTAGGAACACAACTTACAAGGTATGTGAAGGACTTCTTCAAGGAGAACTACAAAGCACTACTCAAGGAAATAAGAGAGGACACAAACAAATGGAAAAACATTCCATGCTCATAGATAGGAAGAATCAGTATCATGAAAATGGCCATACTGCCCAAAGTAATTGATAGATTCAATGCTATTTCCATCAAGCTACCATTCACTTTCTTCACAGAATTAGAAAAAACTACTTTAAATTCATATGAAACCAAAAAAAGAGCCCGTATAGTCAAGACAATCCTAAGCAAAAAGAACAAAGCTGGAGGCATCACACTACCTGACTTCAAACTATACTACAAGGCTAACCACAAACAGCATAGTACTGATACCAAAACAGATATATAGACCAATGGAACAGAACAGAGGCCTCAGGAATAACACCACACATCTATAACCATCTGATCTTTGACAAACCTGACAAAAACAAGAAATGGGGAAAGGATTCCCTATTTAGTAAATGGTGTTGGGAAAACTGGCTAGCCATATGCAGAAAACTGAAACTGGACCCCTTCCTTACACCTTATGCAAAAGTTAACTCAAGATGGATTAAAGACTTAACCATAAGACCTAAAACCATAAAAACCCTAGAAGAAAACCTAAGCAATACCATTCAGGACATAGGCATGGGCAAAGACTTCATGACTAAAACACCAAAAGCAATGGCAACAAAAGGCAAAATTGACAAATGGGATCTAATAAAACTAAAGAGCTTCTGCACAGCAAAATAAACTAACATCAGAGTGAACAGGCAACCTACAGAATGGGAGAAAATTTTTGCAATCTACCCATCTGACAGAGGGCTACTATCCAGAATCTACAAAGAACTTAAGCAAATTTACAAGAAAAAAACAGACAACCCCACCGAAAATTGGGCAAAGAATATGAACAGACACTTCTCAAAAGAAGACATTTATGCATCCAACAAACATTTGAAAAAAAGCTCATCATCACTGATCATTAGAGAAATGCAAATGAAAATCACAACAAGATACCATCTCACACCAGTTAGAATGGCGATCATTAAAAAGTCAGGAAACGGTCAGGCTTGGTGACTCACACCTGTAATCCCAGCACTTTGGGAGGCCAAGGCAGGTGGATCACGAGGTCAGGAGTTCAAGACCATCCTGGCCAAGATGGTGAAACCCTGTCTCTTCTAAAAATACAAAAATTAACCAGGTGTGGTGGTGGGCACATGTAATCCCAGCTACTTGGGAGGCTGAGGCAGGAGAATCGCTTGAACCCGCAGGGAGGCAGAGGTTGCCGTGAACCGAGATCATGCCATTGAACTCCAGCCCGGGCAACAGTACAAGACTCCGTCTCAAAAAAAAAGAAAGTATAAAAGTTGATTTGTTTGTTCATTTTTACAATGTGCCAGTCTTTTCTTATATTATGTCTCCGCTGATGCAAAAGAAAAGGACATCTTTTCTCTCTGGTCACACCAGATGCAAACAATAGCCATTTTCCAACCATAGGGACCACACACAAATCAGCCCAGTGGTTTATTTCCAACAGTGCTGGGTTAGGTGTGTCTCTTAAGTCCATAGGTCATTGAAAAATACAGCCTTCCTTATGGGAATTCAAAGATATGGTTGAGCTGCCTCATGGAAAACTGGGCTTCATGCCAAAGCTTGTGAAGACACAGGCTGCCTCGTCTCTTGCTGCTCCCTCAGATTCTGCCTGGCACTAGGGAGAATGAATTCTTTTACCTGAACTCTAATGGACTGGACAAATTTGCTCCTCCACCAGTATGGGTGTGGCTGAAGAAAGGACAAAAGGGCAGCCAGTGGTCCTGTTAAGAACTGTATCAAATCCACCAACAGTCACAGCCTCACTAATGTAATTCACCTCAGAGATTATTTGGACTAATCTAATCTCATGCCCTACAGCCCTGATTCATCTGCCTGGAAGTCTTTTCCCCCCTCTTACTTTTCTCACTTTCTTCAGGTCTCTGATTAAAAGTGACCTTCCAGAGAGACCTTCCCTATTCATTCTATATAAAATAGCAGAACCACATCCTTCTGTCCTCTTAACCGGCTTTATTTTTCTTTGCAGCCAACACCTTATTTTTCTCATTGTCTGTGTACTTTTATTAGAATATAAAGAACAGGGGATTTCATGTTTGCTACTGATGTATCTCCGTCACCTAAAACAGTGCTAGAAATGTTACTGATGCTCAAAATATAACTGTCGAGTGAAGAAATAAATGAGATTCTTGTGCAAATTGTGGACTCATATGCATTGTCTTGATTTGGAAATCTGGCTGTTTTATTATTCCATATGTAGACAGAATAAAGAATAAGAGAAAAGCCAGGATATGTGCTCAAGCTACTTTATGTCTGAATGTTTCCATCATGGGCCATGTGAACATTTTTTAAAAATCCAATCATTTTTATTTCAAAGGGGATAAAATAAGTTCGTGTGCACTCCCAGCAAAAGACGGCATATTGAACACATGTACCTGTTTTTACTTGCTCTTTAAACCATTCTAAAGTGACAATAGAAGTTTTTGAGGGTATAAATTCACAAAAGGAAGCAGAATAGATACAGAGATTATAGTTATAACACTTCATAATCTAGCAATCAAATACATAAGAAGAAATGACTCAGCAAAACTGAGAAAAACTAATTTTAAAATAGCAGAGGAAGAAGCCAATAGCTAACGTGGTTTAAGTCACAGAATTGCCCAAATGCTCAGAAACTGGCTATCCCAGATACTTGTAGAAATAGGGATAATCCCAGCTATATCTTGAAAAAAAAAACACTGAAGATATAGTCTTTGAAGAAATAACCAGAGAACTTTAGACTTGAAAACGAGTTGGGGCAGGAAAAGTGCACTCAAAACAAAGATATTATACAAGTATATATGTAATCACACCTGAGGCCACCCCTCTATCTTCCTCTCTCCTTGGTAGCCAGCCACTGTTCCCCGGGTCTTTACTCTCTGTGTAGCAAACAGATAGAGTCTTCTCTGAGAACTTGACTGGTCCAAAAAGAAAAATTAAGCATCCCAAACAGATCACCCTACAGTAACATTCACAGTCCATATGCTGTATTGTTCTACTGCTGACTTGGGTAGGTTGGGAGTTACATTTTTCTCTTTTTGGTTCTGAGTGAGAACTAGTCATGAGAAAAAAAAAAAAACTTACATGAAATTTAGGGGTGGAGATTAAGCAATGGTCATTACTCTCTTAAGAATTCCACAGTTAAATGTAATGCTGGAAAAGTGCAGAGTTGCCTCACAGATTCCAGCTTATCTTTCCATATCCTCAACTCCATGTCATGTTCTTCTTTCCATCTATAGGCCCTGGTAACAAACAGCATTCCCAGGCTCATCACCAGATACCTGGTGGCAAACCTACAGTGATAGTACAGAGGTAAGAGTTTCCCAAGTCTCCTCCTTGTCCTCTTGTCTGCAGTCCCGCTCTGGTGACTGGACATGCTAGGCTTCTTAGATTACCCTAGAGACCCTGATTTTTCCACTCACTTCAGTGCCTGAAGAGGACTTTCTAGTGACGTTTTATCTGATCTGCTAGTCCTTTGCTTCCCTAGCTCCCCCCACAAATATTTAGGTCTAATTCCTATGACAAATCCCTTAATATTTATAGAGGTTCTGCTTCCCTATTGGACACTGACTAATAGTATCCACAAGCCATATTCAGGTGCTTAGTTTTCAGTCACCTTTTAAAATGCCCCCATGCTTTTTAATTGTCTTGACAAAGATACTATCATAAATCTCCTTTGAGAGAAAAGAGACAGTATTACAGACACACACAAAAAGACTGGATTTTTTTATAAATAAATATTCAGCCAACAGAGAAAGCTCTTAGGAATTAAAAATCTAACAGTAAAAATGAAATACTCATCAGAAGAACTGGAATATAATATTGAATCTATCTCCAGAAAATAGAAAAACAAATAAATAAAGAGATGAAGAAGACAAAAAATATTTTACAAAATAGAAGACTAGTCCAGAGAACCCAATATTTGAAAACACAGAGTTTGACAAAGAGAAGAAAGAGGAAAGAGAAAGGAAGACATCAACAATGAAATAACTCAATCCAAGTTGTCAGAACTGAAGAGTTTCTAGATTAAAATGACTCATATACTGTCAAAAAAATTGATAAAAATAGACCCACATCAAGATACATCATTTGAAATTCCACAACACAGGAGAAAGACGATCCTGGCACCTTCTGGAGAATAAACACTGGTTACATGCAAAGAATTAGAAGTAAAAATGGGTTTAGGCTTCTACATTTTAATACCAGAGCAATGTCTTTAAATTTTGAAGGAAAAATCTTTCCCATATACAAATTCTATACCTTTTTACAAAGGAAGGTAGATTTTCACACCTGATCAAGTAAGAATTTTACTCCCATTCATCCTTTTAGGGAGCTACTAGAGAAAATGGTCAACCTAAGAGAGAAATTAAACCAAGAGGGAGAATTCATGGCACAGAGCAAAAAGGAGAGGTGATAAGAATCTAGGTGATGCTAAAGGGAGAACATGTACTAGGCAAGGAGAGTACCCAGCAGATTGAAAAGTATAAAAACAACACACACACACATACATATATATATATATATATATATACACGCACACACATTCATATATATAGACACACACATGCATAATATACACTCACACATATATACATATACGTACATACACATCCATATATATTTGTGTGTGTGTGTCTATATATGTGTGTGTGTGTGTGTGTGTCTATATATATGAAGGGCATAGATACTCTTCTTTCCACAATGCACAGATAATATTTTGAAAATAATAAAACCATTGCTTTTGTTGAAGAGATCCACAATATTGATGATGTACAGCAGAGATTGAATGATGCGTCCATGAACACAACATTGACATGAATTGTTATATCAGGCCTAGTGCCTCTCTTTTAACCAGTATCTTAGCCAAAGTCTTCTGATTCCTGCGAGTATAATGCATAAAATACACACACACATACACACACCACACCACACAAAAATTTGTGCAAATGACAGGATTTAGGTTGATATGATAATTGATACATCGATATGGATATACATAGAATATCCTCAAAAGTTAGATATTACAAAAAGCTGGTAATAGTTCTTGCAATCCTGAGAATAGGAAATGAGTTGACTGGTGGGAAAGGAATGTGAGGAAGACCGACTTTTCTCTTCTCAGTTACCATTTTTTTGCTTCTAAATTTTGTGCTGTGTGTATATTACCTATATATAATTAATAAAACATTCTCCTCCCTCCACAAACAAAGAATAACTTTTTTATTTATTTATTTTTAATTTATTTTTATTTATTTATTTATTTTTGAGGCAGAGTTTCGCTCTTGTTGCCCAGGCTGGAATGCAATGGCAAGGTCTTGGCTCACTGCAATCTCTACCTCCTGGGTTCAAGCGATTCTCCTGCCTCAGCCTCCCAAGTAGCTGGGATTACAGGTGCCTGCTACCACACTCAGCTAACTTTTTATGTTTTTAATAGAGTCAGGGTTTTACCATGTTGGGCAGACTGGTCTTGAACTCCTGACCTCAGGTGATCCACCCGCCTCGGCCTCCCAAAGTTCTGGGATTACAGGCGTGAGCCACCACACCCAGCAGAATAACTTTAGACTTCTCAATGGCCAGTGGAAGATAGAAGGCCATGGAATAATGACTTTAAAATTCTAAAGAAGAATTATTACAATCTAGAATTCCATATATAGTTATACAATTAGGCATTAGATAGAATAAAGATAATTAGATATTTTTAGGCAAAATAGCCTCAAAATATACTTCCTTGTACAATTTCTCAGAAAATTACTAGAAAATATGTTTTAACGATTGAACAAATAAACCTAGAAAAACAAAGATATAGTACATGGAAAATGGAAAATGGAAAATATAACCCATGAGAAGGACAAAGGGAATCCTCAGATGAAGGGCAATCCCCGAATAAACACTGTAAGCCAAGTCTAGCAGGTATTCAACCTAGATTACAACAGCTCAGAAATCTCAGAGAGGTTGCTTCCAAAAGTTGAAATTAGTAGGGCACCTGGTGGACCTGAAATCCAGAGACATCTTAGGATGTGTCATTCCTGGTCCTGCTTGCTCTCAGATCCATTTCCTGCCTATCCTCTGCTCTGCTCAGTGTTTTAGGGAGGGATGGTCCCTGCAGGTTGGCTTTCTCGGGCTTCTACGTTAGTACATTTCTGACTGAGACCACTGGTAACAGTTTGGAGAAGAGGAAAGGAAGGAAAACCAGGTTATTTTCTACGTTTCTTGGGCAACTCCCTTAGTATTATAAGTTTCCTTTTTTTTTTTCCTGAGGCAAACTGTCACTCTGCTGCCCAAGCTGGAGTGCAGTGGCTTGATCATGGCTCACTGCAGCCTCAATCTCCCAGGCTCAGGTAATCCTTCCACCTCAGCCTCCCGAGTAGCTGGGACTACAGGTGCACACCGCCACACCCGGCTAATTTTTTAATTATTTGTAGAGATAGGGTTTCCCTATGTTGCCCAGGCTGGTCTCAAACTTCTGGGCTCAAGCAATCCTCCTGCCTCATCGTAAGTGCTGAGATTATAGGTATGAGCCACCAGACCCAGCCTAAGTTACTATTTTGATACCATCTATCGCTTGATATTAATGCTATGGCTTCAGACACCACTTTTCTCCTTTTTCTCTCAAACCTAGAGAGAAAAAGGAGAAAAAGGAGAAAAAGGTAATAGCATTCTGCTGTTACCAAAGTGTTTAGTTACTTCACTGCCCCCTTTACCTTCTCGCCTTCTCCCTGCATTCCAGTTCCTTAAATTCAATTCCTTTGTTGTAAATTCTTTTTTTTTCCAGTTTGAGAAATTAATGTGTATCAGTGATACAAGTTTCAAATACATTTCCAACATTTCATGTGGCTTTTTCTTAGATGTCCTTGATTTACAATGTGCAGGGATGTATTTATTTCAGCAGTTGCATTTATCAATCTCTTCTATGGATTCTGATTTCCCCCACTGAGTTTATTAAAACAAATCCCCCTGCTTTTCCTTCTGGGTCCCTTCTCTGGACTTAACCTCCATGCTGAATACCCCCTCTCCTTCCAGCCCTGCAGGTCTACTGTCCTTTTTCCCTGGATGTGCACAGGCATTGGTCATCTTTGTACTCTGTTACTCCTTCCTGGAAAACCCTTCTACCCCTTATCTTCTAGCCTCCCAGGATCATCCTTCACATCTTACTTCAGACGCGAAGTAGCTGTGCCTCCAGAAAGCCCTCCTGGACCACAACATGTACTGCCTCATTTACATTTACTGATTTACATCATCATCCCCAGGGCTTGTGCAGCCTGAGTTACCTCTATCATGTGTCATGTGGCCTTGTGAGCACCTGTTCCTAAATCCCCACTCCTCACCAGACTCTGAATTTCCTGGAGTGAGCCCCTGTCAGAGGCATGGTGATAAGTCGGTAAACTAGTGTCAGGTGAGGATATGGACAGAGAATAAGAACGTTCAGGGTCAACCTGGATGCTGAAGTGTCAGTAACAGCATTGAAGAGGGTGTGGAATATGGGTCTAATCTGACATCTTATCTGGGTGTCCTGTGAAGTCTGAGACTTCTGTACTTTCTGGGGCCTCAAGCAAGCTGAACAGAGCCCATCAGTGCAGAGACCAAAGTATATCACCCTTCACAGAGAAACTGGGGCCTGAGCCAGGCTCTGGGCTGCTGCTCACTCCTCTCTTTGGATCCATCTCATAGTCTCTGTTTCTCTCAGTCTGTGTCTGTGTGTCTGAATCTGTCCCTCTATTTGCTCTTCTTCGGCATTCTCCTTCCTTCTCAATGTCTTTGTCATTCTGACCCTCTGTCTCTGTCTCTCCAGAATCCATAACCCTGAAAAATGGTTTATCACTTCACTTCGGGTCCTGGAAGGACAGTCTCTGCACCTGGTCTGTGTTGTCAGTAGCAACCCTCCAGCCAGGCTGAGCTGGCCCCAGGAAAGCCTGACCCTGAGCCCCTCCCAGTCCAACACTGGGGTGCTAGAGCTGCAAGCACACCTCAGAGATGAAGGAGAATTTGCCTGCCAAGCTCAGAACCCTCTGGGAACAGCAGAGCTCCTTGACGCTCTCCCTGCAGAGTGAGTGTCAAGGGACTACATGCCAGACTGCAGCCTCCCACAACCTGCAGCTCCCAGGTGGCTAAGCAAGTGGACCCCTGGGATCACCCAGGGAAATAGCAGTGTGCTCAGCCCAGATTCAAAGTCAGCTTTGAGGCCTGGACTGACACTGAGGCCAGAGCCCTCTGTTTACTGCTGGTCAGTCTTGACAGGGGTTGAGGTGAGGCCTGGACTGACATGTTCTTACATCCAGGGATTCAGGAAGGATCTGAAGAATAAATGTCGAAGTCTTTTAGGAACAGGAAAAACAAGTAATTGTGGTTTAGCAGGTGAATCTGCCTTGTCCCATTTTTCCCAGTAAAACCAGGGCCCATGGTGGAGGTATTTATTCTGGCCATCGGGGAGGCAGATGTGAAGATCTCGTTTCTCTGTCTCTGCCTCATCTTCCTCAGGTGAATGCTGCCCCAGGACCAAAGCAGGAGGTGTGGGGCAGGCAGGGACATGATGCTGAATTTGAGTCCTAGTGCTGTAGGGACCTGAACCAGTCAAGGGGGCCCAAGGCCAGCAGAAGCGGAGTTGTGATGAGAATTCCACATGAGCCAGTTGTTGTCTGTCCCCAACTCTGGGTGAGAGTCCAGCTCTCATCATGGAGGTCTTGGAGGTTAGGCCTGCTCTCTCCACCCAGCCCCTTAGCAGGGCACAGGGAGGTGAGTTTGCTGCTCTCTACACCCCGATCTGGCCACACTGACAGGCCCTGGGCCCTTCGCTTTTTGTCAGGTCCTGCAGTAGGAAGGCAGCAAGGGCAGCAGCAGGTGTGGAGGCTGCAAACACAGTCACGGGCTAATCTCTCAGATGAGTGTCATGGAGGTCTCACCCTCCAACATCCCACTAGACACCTCTCCCTAGATGGCTCCTAGGATTGCTCCGCTCAACATGGCCAAAGTTGAACCAACCATCTACCCACTCCCAACCTTTCTCTGCTGGGATCTGCATCTCACTGATGACACAGTGACCCCCTTTTTAAAGTCATAACAAGGGTGTGGTTCTCCACCTCGAGCTTCCTCCCTCCCTTCTCCACATCCCGTAGATCACTAATTCTTGTCCCTCCTTCACCTAAGCAGGGCTCACCTTGGAGCCCTTTTCTCCATCTTAATCCTGGTCATTCCTAGAGCCTCACCTCTTCTCTGGTCACTGAACTCTCCTGACTTCCTGCCTCTATCTCTCCCCAACACAGGCCTCCACACAGAGCTTCCAGATGCATCTGTGTCCAGTTCCTCCACAGTCTGAATGGCCATGTTTCCTTTCCATTGCTGTAGAATGAGGTGCAAACACTATAGCACAGTCTGTTGCCTGCTAGACTCTGCTCCCAAATGGTACACAAATGGCCAAAGAGCACATGAGAAAATGCTCAACAACATTAGTCATTTGACAAATGCAGATCAAAACTTAAAGGAGATGCTACTTCACACTAATTCAGAGAGCTGTACTATTTTCCCATTGCTTCTGTAACAAATTACCCCAACATTAGTGGTTTGAAACACCACCACTTACTTCCTTACAGTTCTGCAGGTCAGAAGGATGAAACAGGACTCACTGGACTATAAAATCAAGGATGGTTCCTTCTGGATGCTTTTTGAAGCAATGGTTTTATTGTTGGGTCTGCAGACTATACAAGAAGCATAGTGGCTTCTGCTTTTGCTCAGCTTCTGGGAAGGCCTCAGGAAACTTAAAATCATGGCAAAAGGTGAAGGGGGAGCCAGCACTTCACATGGCTAAAGAAGGAGGAAAAGCTTTGTTGTAAGTTCTTAAAATGGTTTCATTTTTCCTGGTGAGATGTATGGTTGAATTACAAAGAAATACCTAGAAATCTAAGAAAAACAATAAAGCCAAATAATGAATAGCAAGGAACAAAATTTGTGTAAGAAAGAGAAGGTTCTCGGCCAGGTGCAGTGGCTCACACCTGTAATCCTAGGACTTTGGGAGGCTGAGGCGGGTGGATCACGAGGTCAGGAGTTCGCAACCAGCCTGGCCAACATGGTGAAACCCTGTCTCTACTAAAAATACAAAAAATTAGCCAGGCATGGTGGTGAATGCCTGAATTCCAGCTACTTGGGAGGCTGAGGCAGGAGAATCACTTGAACCCAGGAGGCGGGGGTTGCAGTGAGCTGAGATCGCGCCATTGCGCTCCAGCCTGAGTGACAGAGCAAGACTCCATCTTGAAAAAAAAGAATAAGAAAGAGAAGGCTCTCATATTTTACTATATGGTTTAGCTCTTACTTTTATTTAAATGATCAAAGTAATATAAATAATTAATATTTGCTCTAACAAAGATTAGACTCACTTTTCATAACCCAAACCCTACAACATGATAGACCAGATCATAGAATTTCTCCTATAGAGCAAAAAGATACTCCTATTTATAATAGGTAAAATAAGTCTTGCAGCTCTGTTGAGAAAAGGAGAATATGATGTACAGGAAATCAAAGAAAAGCTCTTCCTTTCTATTGGGAGGGGTAGAGGAAGGAAGGTAGAGAGAAGAAAGAAAAGGGAGAAAGAAAGTATGGGACGTATAACACGTGGATCCTGATATACTTTTCTCCAGTCTTCTTTCCAAAGAACACAGGTATATTGGGTAAACTCCAAATGAGGAGATCTGGCCCCTTCTCTATTTTTGGGACTTTGGGAAGAGACAACCTCTCAAAACTGGAGGAGAAGCATACCAAGTAAATTTGATAGCAACTCTGAGTTCTATCTGAGAGCTTGTCAGAAGTAGCTGCTGTAATTAGGATGAGAGTTCTTGGAGCTGGGGTCTGAAGGGCAGAACACTCTAACTGGAGTTAAGGAGTTCAGACAGTACTAAAGGGATGCCAAGGTGGAACCAAATCAATGGAAAGAGAACACAAAGTCCTCACTGAGTTGAGGACAAAGAGAACACAAGCTCATTGCCATAATTGTCAGCAATAAATATTTCAGAATTTCAGTGTTAAAAATTATTAATCTGGTGAACTGTATTGCTTTTCTAAATTTAACTCTACACCAAATTATGCATAGAAAGAGATTCTTTGGCCTGCAGATCTGAGATTCTGAAATTTTCTATAGTGCCTAACAGACCTTTTTGATCCATCACATTTAGTCACATCAATCATATCAACTCAAAGAACACATTGTAGAGAAAATAATATAACTTGATTGATGTGAACAGATGTGACATGGGACAATTAAGTTTCAGTTTAAGGACCCAAGGAGAAAAAACACCTGATGCTCTATAAGGTTCACTAAACAAAGACCCCATTGCTAACAGTATAAATAGGATTTATAGGCTTTGTTTTCCCAAGTGGAAGAGAGAAGAAATACAATATATGTTAATAGTATAATATGTGTTTATCTACTGTGCATGAGCAGAAAATTCCCCGCCTGTCTGAAATCTAATATTTCCTATGGCATTCTAGAGCCAAGTCTAACCTAGCAATGCTAATCCACAGGGAAAATAACACTGTATTTTAGGAAATAAATTATCATTATTTTACATATGGATGGAAACATTTCAAAATAATTCAGTGTACTACTTTAAGAAAAATAAGGAATTTTAATAGACTTGAAATGTAAATAATACTTTATTGGAAATATTTCTGAAGCATTTTAGATGGTGAATATTTAAAGGCATTTATATTGATACAAAAGATTATAACCATTCCTTTCAAAGTCTTCTTTTCCTTGAGTTCCACTTCATAATTTAAGCCTAAGTAAAACAAAGATCAAAATATACTGGGAGTTGAGTCCATTCTCTACCTCCCACTGCAAGACCGAGTTGCAGTGGTTCCCATACCTAGCACCATGGCGTCCTTGAATAAAGTCTGCCTTGCCAGCTTAAGAAAATACACACACACACACACACACACGCACACACAAGTGTGTATTGTTTTTTGTTTTGAGACGGAGTCTAGCTCTGTCGTCCAGGCTGGAGTGCAGTGGCGCTATCTCGGCTCACTGCAAGCTCCGCCTCCCGGGTTCACGCCATTCTCCTGCCTTAGCCTTCAGAGTAGCAGGGACTACAGGCGCCCGCCACTACCCCGGCTAATTTTTTGTATTTTTTCAGTAGAGATGGGGTTTCGCCGTGTTAGCCAGGATGGTCTTGATCTCCTGACCTCATGATTCGCCCACCTCAGCCTCCCAAAGTGCTGGGATTATAGGCGTGAGCCACTGCGCCCGGCCGTAAGTGTGTGTTTTTTAATGGAAGAAACAGGAAAACATTTGGTAGTTTTAAGTATATATATATATATATATACTCACACATACACACATACTTATACACCTAATATATCTAATATAGGTATGTATATCTATAGATGGGAACAAAAAGAAGACATATAGGTATATGTATATATATGTGTGTGTATATATCTACTTGAATATATATATATATATGCATATACATACATAAAAGTACCAAAGTTTTCCTGTTTTTTTCCCATTAAATACTGAGAAAAGTAACACTTGTATCTTATGTATCTTATTAGAGAGAATAATAATTTATAATCAATCTAATGTTTTTAAAGCATATCTTTCTTTTTTCTTTTTAACATTTCTCTCTTTCTTATCTCTAATACTCTTTCCCTTTTTTTCAGTCATCTTTCTCAGGTTAAATAATCCTCTTTATATTTGGCTTTCCTCCCTCTTTTATTTCCTCAATGATTTACGAAAGGAGCACCCAGGATTTCAGTGCCCAATTCTTAGATGCTGTGTTTCTGGCCCCTGGCGTGCACAGTTGAGTGCTTCCTAGGAAGCTGCTGCACAGAGGCAAAGTCTGGAGACAGAGCATGCCACCTCACAGCAGCTGTGTGGCCTTGGCCATAGAATGGATTCCTGTGCTTAAGGTTTCTTATCTTTATACTTGAGGTAATCACAGTTACACTCCCCATTGAGTAATTAGTGAGAATTAAATGAGTTGATTCTAAAGTGCTTTATATATTTAGTAGTGATAGCAGATGCTCAGTATGTTAGTTTATTTTCTCCTTAGTTGAGGGAATGAGTTTCATCTTTTTATAGAAGCTACAGTTTTTCTACCAATTTTGTTTCTTCTTCTCTCCATTAATGCCCAAGAAAGGAGATGAAGATGAAAATTGCAGGTTTCTTCTCTTTCCCCTCTCTAATTTTGTTCATATTACAAAGCATTTCAGCATGGTAGGGTATAGCATCATGCTGAACGCTTTGTAACATGAACAGAAATTAGTTTACGAGAATGAAAGAAGAATAAAGCAATTTATAGGGAAGCGAAAATCGGGGGTGGGAGGCAGAGAGGCATTATAATTACGAGACAAAAATTGTGTATGGGCCAGGAATGGTGGTTCACACATGTAATCCTAGCACTTTGGGAGGCTGAGGAAGGAGTTCGCTTGAGCCCAGGAGTTCAAGACTAGCCTGGGCAACATAGCGAGATTTCACTCTTTATAAAAATCAAAAAAATTAGCCAGGCTTGGTGACACATGTCTGTAGTTCCAGCTACTCGGGAGGCTATGGTTCGAAGATTTCTTGAGCCTGGGAGATCGAGCTGCAGTGAGCTGTGATCATGCCACTGTACTCCAGCCTGGGCAACAGAGTGAGACTGCATCTCAAAAAAACAAAACAAAACAAAAACAAAGTTGTGTATGGCATCCCAGGCCCTTCACAGTAATCCTATCCAAATGCTCACACTTCTGGCCTCTATTCCTGAGAAGCACTTGCTTTAGCCACATGAGAAGGCTTTCTATGCCCCAACTTTTCCTTTCCCCCTTTTTTACCTGTCAGAATTCTATTCACCCTTCAAGAACCATCTGAAATGTTACCACCCCTGGGAACCTTACCCCATTCCGGCAGATGAGATTAATAACTGCTTCTCTCTGGCTCCACAGCTTGGTTACCACACTAGCGCAGCCCCATTGTTTACTTGCTCATCTCCCCTGCTAACCTCTTTGAAGGAGGGATCATCTTTTTTTCTTTTTTTCTTTTTTTTTTTTTTTGAGACAGAGTCTCACTGTGTCACCCAGCCTGGAGTGCAGTGGCGCAATCTCGGCTCACTGCAACCTCCGCCTCCCGGGTTCAAGCGATTCTCCTGCCTCAGCCTCCTGAGTAGCTGAGATTACAGGCACGTGCCACCATGCCCGGCTAATTTTTGTATTTTTAGTAAAGACCGGTTTTCACTATGTTGACCAGGCTGGTCTCGAAACTGACCTTAGGTGATCTGCTCACCTTGGCCTCCCAAAGTGCTGGAATTACAGGCATGAGTCATCACGCCCAGCCAAGAAGAAATCTTGTCTTATTAACTTAACCCCAGCGAGAAAACCCAGTACAATTTTTTCAACTTTTATTTTAGGCTTAGACGGTACACGTTCAGATTTGTTACCTGGGTATATTGTGTGATGCTGAGGTTTGGGGTATCAGTCACCCAGGTACTGAGCATAGTAGTCGGTAGTTAGTTTAGTACATTTATATAGAGTTGATTTTGTAAAATATAGAGATCTCGATAATAATTCTCTTTAACAATCACACTGTTCTTAAAATGTATGTAAAATGATATTTCATGGATGTTGAGAGCTTAAGGCATTTTTTTTTTTAACTTGCCTAAATAGCACTCAATTTGTAAGATTCCCTCGTGTAACCACAGCCTTGTTCAAATGTTTCATTGGAGGGGTGTTTTCAGGAGAAGAGGAGTGAAAGGAAAGGAATAAAGGAGGAGAAAATAAAGCTTAGAAAGAATGTGGTGTCAGCTGAACAGCAGCTTTAGTTTGTTTCACTGGAGAAGATCTGGGACATGAATTACAACACAGATATGCATTACCTTGAGACAAGGAGGAGGACTTTTGGATTCCCACATCAGTTGGCCATTGGTCAAAATTAAGATAGTGTAGCTTTCAAGGTAGAGGAGGCAGTTTCTGGGTGTCATTTGACCTAGGGAAATTCTTTGTAAAGAGAAAGGGAAAACTTTGAGTTGCTACTAGCTAACACTCAAGAGTCTTTGCAGAATGGGTGCTTCAGTTAATAAAAAGAATTTCAGTGAAAGACCATGCCATCCTCTAATTAAAATTTCCTTGAATCCTAGAGCAAATGCTCAGAAAAAGTAGAACTGTTTCCATGTCTGAGGACAAATGTTAATATTAGACTATTCTAAGCTCTGAGTGTAGCCATGCATTTACTCATTTAATTATCCATACACTCAGTTAATTAACATTTATTGAGTCCTGCTTACTATGACCCACTCCAGTAAACAATGCAACGACGTTTAAGCCAGATGCCCTTGAATGTGACAGTCTAACGGTTTTTAGTGATTTAGTATTAGAAGCCATACTTTAACAAAAGAGCTGATCATTGGGTGGTGTATTAGAATTCTCTAGAGGGACAGAACTAATAGAATAGATGTATATATAAAGGGGATTTGATTAAGGAGTATTGATTCACACGATCACAAGGTGAGGTCCCACAATAGGCTATCTGCAAGCCGAGGAGCAAGGAAGCTAGGCCACGACCCAAGGCTGAAGAACTTGGAGTCTGATGTTGGAGGGCAGGAAGCATCCAACACGGGAGAAAGATGTAGGCCAGAAGACCAAACCAGTCTAGTCCTTCCATGTTCTTCTGCCTGCTTTTATTCTGGCTGTGCTGGCAGCTGATTAGACTGTGCCCACCCAGATTGAGGGTGGGTCTGCCTTTCTCATTCCACTGAGAAACACCCTCACAGACATGCCTAGGAACAATACTTTGCATCCTTTAATCCAAACAAGTTGAAACTCAGGTGAGATGGATCCATATACTATCCTTTCTGCAAACTGCCTCTGGAGATGTGAATGGATAACTTAGAATGAGTCTCAGCTGTACTAAAGGGTGGATCTGAGCCTATCAGGAGCACTAACCAGTGACCTACCTGTTGGTGTTAAGACCCTAGACCCATGACTATTACCTTTGGTAAATACAGAGGTCCTGCCAGTATAAGAGACTCTGCATAGCATTACAGAATATGTGGGTCTTTGAATTCATGTGCTTTACAAGTTGTATATTATTAGTTTGGTTTTTTTCCTGTTATCTAGTATTAGTTTGAGTCTTCCCTCTTGATTAAACTTATTTTAGGTTGTGGTAGTCAGCATGCTTGCAAGGAAAGAAGTTGTTGCCAGCCTGCTAGAACATGCAATGAAAAGTGTTCCTTACAACCTTCAAAGTAAACTAGGTTCCATCATGGGCATGGATGTTTCTATTAGACAAGAAAATTCACATTTAAATCCCTTCCTTTAGGCTGGGCGTGGTGGCTCATGCCTATAATCCCAGCACTTTGGGAGGCTGAGGCAAGCGGATCACCTGAGGTCAGGAGTTTGAGACTAGCCTGGCCAACATGATGAAACCCGGTCTCTACTAAAAATACAAAAATTAGCCCGGCGTGGTGGCGCTTGCCTGTAATCTTAGCTACTCGGGAGGCTGAGGCAGGAGAATTGCTTGAACCCAGGAGGCGGAGGTTGCAGTGAGCCGAGATCGTGCCATTGCACTCCAGAGCCTGGGCCACAAGAGTGAAATTCCATCAAAAAAACAAAAAAGCCTTCCTTCCTGAAGAGAGTCACTGCAAAAAAAATGACTCCAAGGTTTCTAAAATGAGTGGCTAAGGGACAACAAAACTAGTAAGTGAGACAGAAAATACTGGAAGATGAACCTTGAGAGAGAAGTGTTTGAATCGGCTAAAATAATTTCACAGCTTCTTCCCATCCATACAGATATAAGAGTTCTTCCCTTTTGGGGGGCTTTGCTTCTTGAGCCTGATTACCTCATCTTGTCAGAAATTATCTCTACTTCCTCCCTTTTGATCCAGTTTCCATTATTTTCTCCCCACTGGTAAAGTTTCAAGCTGCTTCTTACTTCTTTCATCACTCTGCCTGGTGTTAAGATACTGGTTGCCCTTTGTCCATACTTCTTTTTATGGACTGTGCCTAACTCCATTCATTGCATGCATATCTTTGAACTGTGGAATCCCAGAGCAAGAAGAGCCCTAGATTCCCTAGTCACCAGGAAAAGAATATCTTTACTTATCTTCTAAGGCCTCAGGTCTTCAGGAGATCTCAGATATCTAGGATAGTGGTTTTCAATCAGTGTTAATTTTGCTCCCCTGGGGACATTTAGCAAAGCCTGGAGATATTTTTGATTGTCACAGCTGGGGCAGTAAGGAGGCTGCTACTGATGTCTAGTTGGGAAAGGCCAGGGATATTACTAAACACCTTACAATGCACAGGACAGCCCCCAAGAACAAGGGATTATTTGGTCTAAAAAGCCAATAGTGCTGAATTTGAGAAACCCGGCTCAGCCAGGCACCACGGTTCACACCTGTAATCTCAGAACTTTGGGAGGCCAAGGTGGAAGTATTGCTTAAGCCTAGGAGTTCAAGATCAGCATGGGCAACATAGGGAAACCCTGTCTAAAAAAAATTTTAAAGTAGCTGGGTAAGGTGCCACAGGCCTGTGGTCCTAGCTACTCAGGAGGCTGAGGTGGGAGGATCATCTGATCCCAGGATGTTGAGGCTGCAGTAAGCCTCAACACTACACTTCAGCTTGGGCAACAGAGTGAGATCCTGTCTCAAAAAACAAAAACAGAAAAAGAGAAACTTGGCTGTAGAATACTAAGCAAGTTAGGTTTTTTCACTTCAAGTCCCTACAAACTGGCATTTCCCCTCACTGGGATTGCAAACTCCTCTCTTCCAGATAACAAGAAGACATCTGCTTTCATTAACAAAGGGTTCACGAGGTTCATGCTCAATCTACTTCCAGCTGCCAAAGAAGATCATGAAGTAACCAAGGAGTTCCTTAGCCTGGTCTTGCTGCTCCTCTCCACAGTCTGATCCCTCCCTCCATTGGTAAGCATTGCAAATGCAGCTCAAAGGACAGAATTCCCGCATTCCCTGCTATAAATGTGTGGAGGGTGGCATGGGAATTGGAGTACTGTATTCAACAGGCTATCTTCTATCTCCTCAGCTTCCAAGAACAAAAATCTGTTGGAGACACAATAGAACTTTTTTTGTTGTATTTTGAGACAGAATCTCAATATCGTTGCCCAGGCTGGAATGCAGTGGCTCGATCTTGGCTCACTGTGCCTCCCAGGTTCAAGCGATTCTCCTGCCTCAGTAGCTGGGATTACAGGCGTGTGCCACCACGCCCGGCTAATTTTTGTATTTTTAGTAGAGACAGGGATTCGCCTTGTTGGCCAGGCTTGTCTTGAACTCCTGACCTCAGGAGATCCACCCACCTTGGCCTCCCAAAGTGCTAGGAATACAGGCGTGAGCCACCGCGCCCAGCCTACACAATAAAACTTTTAAGAAAATACATGAGGTCAGCTTGAAGGAAATTTTATTTCTTCAGTTACAGTATAAAATCATGCATTTTTCATAAAGACAGAATGAAAACCTACTACTATCAAGTATAACCTGCATGCATACCTTCAGAATTTTACAAGCCATATTGGGAGCTCAAAGCATAAATTCAAGTACATTTATTAGCTGTGGAATCTTGGGCAAGTAACTCTGGAAGCATTAGTTCCTTCACTTGATATATATATATGTGTGTATATATATATATATACATATACATCTGTATAACAGTAACTACCCTATATGGTTTAGTGAGGCGCTAAGTAAACTATTGTGCATGAATCATTAAGAACAGTGTTTGGAATTCAATAAATGGCAGATATAATGAGTATTAAGTTATCTGGACACACTAAGCTCTAGTCCTATAGATAGGTAGCATCTATCATCCTCTTGCTTTGCATTAGGTGGGGAAAAGAAGCAGCCGCATTGCCTCTCCTCTGATCTGCTCAAAAACTACCCTAAGCCACTGCAGCACAAAACTGGCTGTGTCTCTTTACTAAAACAAACAAACAAACAAACAAACAAAGTCTTTAGTGGTTACTATTGACAACCCCATCAGAGGTCAGATTAGTGGCCTACACCACTTTATAGTTCTGACTGCTAACCAGGAGATTGAATGTATTGACTAGCTCCTGGTTTCAAGTCTGGGAAGAACCCATTACATACATCAATGACCTGGTAGGAATCACTGATGGTAGGAGTCATTCCTGGTAGGAATCCCCCACCAACTCTGGATGGGCTTGACTTGTGTATTCAACACAATCTACCTGTCATGGGATGAGGCCTAGGTACTTGTCTAATTCAGAACCCACTGTGACACAGAAAGAGAAAGGTGGGGAACAGAGACAAATCTTTGTTTTTAGATGCAAATGTGCTTGATAAAACTATAGAAAAAAGCAAAGAAATAATTATCATAAAAACAGATTGTAGTTATTATAAGGGGAAAAGAGAGTACATTATGGGGCCAGGAGTGGTGGCTCATGCCTCTAATCCCAGCACTTTGGGAGGCCGAGGTGGGCAGATCACTTGAGGTCAGGAGTTCAAGACCAGCCTGGACAACATAGGGAATCCCCGTCTCTACTAAAAATTAAAAATGAGCTAGGCATGGTGGTGCATGCCTGTAATCCCAGCTACTCAGGAGACTGAGGCAGGAGAATTGCTTGAACCTGGGAGGAGGAGGTTGCAGTAAGCCAAGATGGCACCACTGCACTCCAGCCTGGGCAACAGAGCGAGACTCCATCTCAAAAAAAAAAAAAAGAAAGTACATCATGGGCTCTGGGGCACTCATAATATTCTCTTGATATAGGGGTTTATATTTAACTATTTGTTCAACTGTACTGATATGTTACGTATTCTTTTTTGTATGTATATTATATTTCACAATTGAGTTGAAAATATACCACATCACTAATACTCTTCATTACACAAAGGATTGTATTATTCTAAGGAAAAGCTGGGGTATCAATAACTCAGTCTCTCAAAAGAATTAGACTTCAAATATGAGAAAGTTTTAAGTAATATTCTAACCTCTGTATTCTGCTTATATTTTTCTTTTTATACATGCCCAGGACTGATATATAATAAAAATTAGTATTTAAATCCATAAAAATTATTTCATTTATTTACTTATTTTTTTCTTTTTAGTGACAGAGACCTGTTCCATTGCTCAGATTGGAGTGCATTGGCATGATCATAGGTCACTGCAGACCCAAATTCCTAGGCTCAAGTGATCCTCCAGCCTCAGCATTCCGAGTAGCTGAGATTACAGGAGTGTGCCACCATGTCCAGTTAATTTTTTTTTTTTTGATCATGCTATTTTGCCCTCGGCCTCCCAAGTGGTGTGGTTACAGAGAGGCATGAGCTACTGTGTTTGGCCAAATTTCAGTAAATATATATTAAAAATTCTAGGTCATAATAAAAAGGAAAGTTTCTTATGTGTGTTGGTGTTGGCTCCCTTAACCATCACCCTAATACTGATCCAGTTAGCCTTATATAGCCAAGATCACTGCCTTCAGTTGGCCTTAAGGGTCATTCTACATCCTCTCCTAATAGAATCTTGACCAGAAAACCTCTGCTATCCTTCTTTTTTTGTGGGAGTTGGCCACAGTAGTCTCTGAGGCTTGGAGGCACTTCCTCTCATGAAGCTGAAGTTTCAGGAAGTAGCAGCTACAAATACCCTTTGACCAGAAATTCCACCTCAACCAGCAGATGGAATAAAAATTATTCATAAGTGAATGTGTAGAAAATTAATTAACTCTGAATGTATTTAGTATATAAGTATTATATTTGACATTCATAATATATTTAAAAATGAATTGTAGGATACATTTCTGAAATCTTGCAGAAAAACCACTCTCGTAAATGATTTTTATGATTGCAATAGATTGTTATCATGAGCATAACCTCTTCACACACAGTGACGTTGACAGAATTGCTGACATTCATTTAGCTCTTCATTTACTTAAAGAATAATTAATATATTCTAATCACTGCAAAAACCTGTTCACTGACCCAAGATAATTTAAAAGCTTTCTTACCTTCCTAATTTTAGCAAATTCCTTTAGGGGTTATTTTTTAATCCCTCCAACAATTCATAGGTAGTGGGATGAATGAACAAATGAATCACTCTGTCAATCAACAGATTTTATTTATGGCTCCTATAGAAGAACAATACCCTCATGGAGCAAATCAAACTGACAACTGACTACGTAAGAGACGTTAAATGAGACAGCGTACCTGAAAGCACCTTAAAATGATGTTTGCAATGTCATAATAATTTAAGTAAAGTTATTAGAATTTCTATTTAAATGCAGGGCATCTCTCAGTTTCTTATTGTAACATATGTAAAAGTATGGAAATTATAAAGAAATAATATTCAGAATAAAAATTCTTGCCATTAAATAACACTCCCAAAAAAACCTGTTTTATGAATAAGTAAAGTCTAACAGTTCTTAGAGCTAATTATTATTTTAACAGATTTTCTTAGGTTTGTTTTCTGCACTTTTTTTATATAGGTGAGCTCTTACTGTATATATGACATTCTGCCTTTATGACTTTATATCATAAAGTATACTTTCCTCATAAGCACTAAAAGGTATTTAAAATACAATTTTATGGCTCCCTAATACATTTTGTACTTCTTAATTTACAATTTGCCTATTGTCAAATAATAGTATTATTCAAGGTTTTGGGGTTTTGTTTTGTTTTTTTAAGTATTGTAACTGTACCAGGACAAGCTGCAGACAAAACCCCTCAGACACCGAGTTAAAGAAGGAAGAGCTTTATTTGGCCGGGAGCTTTGGCAAGACCCACGTTTCCAACAACGAAGCTCCCCGAGTGAGCAATTCCTGTCCCTTTTAAGGGCTCACAACTCTAAGGGGATCCGCGTGAGAGGGTTGTGATCGATTGAGCAAGCAGGAGGTACGTGACTGAGGGCTGCATGCACCGGTAATTAGAACGAAACAGAACAGGACAGGGATTTTCACAGTGCTTTTCTATACAATGTCTGTAATCTATAGATAACATAACTGATAAGGTCAGGGGTCGATCTTTAACTACCAGGCCCAGGGTGTGGCGCCAGGCTGTCTGCTTGTGGATTTCATTTCTGCCTTTTAGTTTTTAGTTCTTTCTTTGGAGGCAGAAATTGGACATAAGACAATATGAGGCGTGGTCTCCTCCCTTATAACCAAAGCTATATTAAATATTTGGATGTTAATCTTTGCATTTATTATTTCTTAACATTGATTTACAGGAGTGTTATTAAAGGATGAAATTATGCAGTGAATATCTGTTGATTTTTCCTGATTCGCTTCCATTTCCCCTTCTTTTGGTGGTAACATCTTACTTTGGAGAATCACACTGTATCCCAAGGAGCTTGGATAAAGCTGACTCCGTCCCTGGCCTCAAGGCCTGTGCAGGACCCCAGCGTGGGCAATCAGGGCATTCTACCCCCCTGGCTGCAGTGGCTGGTTCGGGACTGAATATGAGACCTAACTCAGGCAACGAGGCTCACTCTTGGGCTCTTCCAGGAAAAGCCACTCCCTTTCGTTAGGGTTGGCTATCTGCTATCAGCTTGTGAAAGGAAAATAAATCTTTGGACCCCGAAATCACTCAGCCAAGGGAAAAGTCAAGCTGGGAACTACCATCAGGCAAACCTGCTTCCCATTTTAATTCCTAAATAAGATAACTACAAAGGTAAAAGAGCTACATACCTCCCTCACAATTTGCCCACAAGGAAATTTCCTGTGGCCTCAAAAATCTTTACCCTGAATCAGGTGCGTTGAATTTCACTCCCCACCCTAACCCCCCCATCCCCCACCACATATCTTCACAGATGCAGACAGAAAGTCCTCCCTCTGCTCACCTGAGACAAATGCATATCTGATTGCCTCTTCTGCTCTACTGTTTAGGTAAAAATACAGACTTACTGAGCCAGAATAAATTATAGTCAGTAAAAGGTTCATCAAGGGCTCAGAAGAATGCAACCTTTTGTCTCTTATCTACCTATGACCTGGAAGTCTCCCCCACCACCACCTTGGGAACATAACATCCTTAACCTTGGCAAAATAAACTTTCTACAGGATTGAGACCTGTCTCAGATATTTTGGGTTCACCAGCCCAGATTTCCAGCAATCACTGAGAGAGCTTGCCTTGGTATGAAGCTAACACAGAGGAGAGATGGAAGCTAGAGATGAAAAGGGGCAGATTCCTAACAATGTAATTTCAGTAACAGAATCTATCCTGATATAATCCACAAGAAATAATTCCCTGTTTAGCCTAAGCTAGTATGGAGTGGAGGTTTCTATCATGTGCATCCTTCAGAGACTAGATTGATAAAAAGAGTGTATGCAGGTTTAAGACTAATGCTTGGCTGGGCACAGTAATCCCAGCACTTTAGAAGACCGAGGCAGGAAGATTGTTGGAGCCTAGGAGTTCAAGACCAGTCTATATTCTTATTCAACTTAGTAGAAAACATAAGTTTTAGTTTATAGAACAATAAGCATGACATCTTTGAAAATTCTTAGTGCTATTTTTAACAAAAGAAACATTGATATTGTACATGTTCATGATAAGCTAACCATTTCCCATTCCTCATATGCTTTCTAGAAGGAATTTATCAGAAGCAATAACGGAATTCTCAAAGGAAGACTGTTTAAATGATGAAAAGTCTATTAACACTATTTTTATTAAGTCTTTAAAATTATAGCAACAAGGATCATAAACCTTTATAAAAGTCAAAGACAGTGAGTGCCATCAGAATGAGAACTTAATTGAACCTCTTAGCTCATTTTATCTAAGCTACTCATACAGCAATAAGTTCTCCAAAAATACAATATTGTCTAATATATGTATGCCATACTACTCAAGAAGAGAGATGAACTATTTAATAGAAGCTATTATCATCTTTGTGGAAGTGGGTGAAATGGCTTTTCAGCAAACACTTGTGGCTTTCTTTAGAAAAAGTAGCAGCTTCAATATTTGGCTATATATATTATATCTTTTGACAAGGAGGATATAATCTTTTTTTTCTTTCTTTTTTTTGAGACAGAGTCTCACTCTGTCACCCAGGCTGGAGTGCAGTAGTGCAATCTTGGCTCATTGCAACCTCCGCCTCCCGGGTTGAAGTGATTCTCTGGCCTCAGCCTCCCAATGTGCTGGGATTACAGGCGCCTGCCGCCATGCCCAGCTAATTTTTGTATTTTTGGTAGAGACTGGGTTTCACCATGTTAGCCAGGCTGGTCTTGAACTCCTGACCTCAGGTATCTGCCCGCCTCAGACTCCCAATGTGCTGGGATTACAGGCATAAGCCACCACACCAGCCACTGGGTTATCAGTCTTTTAAGGTCGGAGACCCCATAGTATCCAATCCTGTGTCCCAAGTTTAGTGCAGTACCTGGACCCTGATGGGTAGCAACAATTACTTATCTAAGTGAATGAATGAGGCCAGCTCTTTATTGGTTGTGTAGGGAAATATAGTATGTCTATTATACTGAATTATAGTTCTGTATCATTTTGGCATCAACATTAATAATGATTATAAAAATAATAAAATCTAACAAGTTAACTTTTGAGTTGTTATTATGTGACAAGCAATTTCCTTACAGCAAACCCAAGGTAAATAACGTTATGTCCTCCTTTTTACAGTTGAGAAAACTAAAGCAATTGAACAACTATGGAAAAAAACAAGGACCTTCCATAGGAGACCCCTTCCACCTTTTTGGCTACTTATCCAAGCGACTTGTTCAAGGCCACATTGCAATTTAACAAGACAGCCAGGATTAGAACCCAGTTTTCCAGATTGTCATGTAAAAAGTTTCACTTTATAAACCCCCGGAGCCCGAGCAGTGTGAAGAAGAAGAGATAAGAACGACTCCCTGACCAACCAAAGCCTGCGCGCCGCTGTGTCCCGTGCCCAGCGCCTACGTCCCGCCGCCGTCGACGCTGCCACCATGCCCAAGAGAAAGGCTGAAGGGGATGCTAAAGGAGATAAAGCCAAGGTGAAGGACGAACCACAGAGAAGATCTGCAAGGTTGTCTGCTAAGCCCGCTCCTCCAAAGCCAAAGCCAAAGCCTAAAAAGGCCCCTGCAAAGAAGGAAGAAGAGGTACCGACAGAGAAAAAGGGGAAAAGCTGATTCTGGCAAGGAGGGGAATAACCTTGCAGAAAATGGAGATGCCAAAACAGACCAGGCACAGAAAGCGTAAGGTGCTGGAGAGGCCAAGCGAAGTGTGTGCATTTTTTATAACTGTGTACTTCTGGTGATTGTACGGTTTGAAATACGAGTTTTTTATCAAGTTTTATAAAAATGCAGAATTTTATTTTACTTTTTTTTTGTAGGCTATGTTGTTAGCACACAGAACACTTCATTGTTTTTGGGGGAAGGGGCACATGTCACTAATAGAATGTCTCCAGAGCTGGCTTGATGGGGGAAAACACCTTTCCCTTCTAGTTTTGAGAGACTTCCTCTTGGCACCCAGGAGAAGGGAGTCCCTGACTTTGACACACATGGCCACCTTGGCACAAAAGCCTTGTGGTATGGAAAAACAAACTCATTTTTATGTCATCTTCCCCCTTTCCATCTCTCAGCATAGACTTCACTCCCTTAAGCCCAGATATCCACTGGGACCTGACCCTTAGTCATTGGTTACCAGCGTGTCAGGCAATCTGGACTTTCTTTTTTTTTTTGAGACCGAGTCTCACTCTGTCACCCAGGCTGGAGTGCAGTGGCGCCATTTCAGCTCGCTGCAAGCTCTGCCTCCCGGGTTCACGCCTTTCGCCTGCCTCAGCCTCCCCAGTAGCTGGGACTACAGGCGCCTGCCACCACGCTCGGCTAATTTTTTTTGTATTTCTTGTAGAGACGGGGTTTCACCGTGGTCTCGATCTCCTGACCTCATGATCCGCCCGCCTCAGCCTCCCAAAGTGCTGGGATTACAGGCGTGAGCCACTGTGCCCGGCCAATCTGGACTTCCCAGTGATGCCACTGAGATTGCAGCTGTCAAAAGAACAGTGGTTCTCTTTCTAGATTGTGAGTCTTCAGAAAAATTCTATTTTCATTTCACTTCCTAAAAGTCAGGGTCAGCTTGTGAAAAGTTGTTAAACAACATGCTAAATGTGAAATGTCATCCCTCACCCTGTTCAGAGCATCAGATGAAGACTTCATTGGGTTTTTTAGTGGCTTTCTGGTTTTTGGTAGTCCATTGAAGATGGGAATTTGAAAGTTGTTGTATACTGTTAACAATCGTCTGCCCATGTCCTGCCTGAAATACCATGATTGTTTATGGAAAGTATCTTTAATAAAGCTGGATACAGTTTGGCTTGGAAAAAAATAAAATAAAATAAAAAATAAAAATAAAAAAGTTTCCTCAATAGCAGAGAAACTTTGTGTGCTTCAAAATCATCTGCAGAGCTTTTAAAAAATACAGATCCCTGACTACTCCCATCCCACAACTCACATTCAGTGTATCTCTGGTGGATTCCAGTCATCTGCATTTAAAATAAATTCACCAATTAAATATCATATTCCGCCAACTTTTGGACCACTATTCCAGAGTAAATGCCCTATTAAAAAGTGAGAGTGGCCGGGCACGTTGGCTCACACCTGTAATCTCAGCACTTTGGGAGACCTAGGTGGGTGGATCACGAGGTCAGGAGATCGAGACCATCTTGGCTAACATGGTGAAACCCCGTCTCAACTAAAAATACAAAAAATTAGCCAGGCGTGCTGGCGGGTGCCTGTAGTCCCAGCTACTCGGGAGGCTGAGGCAGGAGAATGGTGTGAACCCAGGAGGCAGAGCTTGCAGTGAGCCGAGGTTGCACCACTGCACTCCAGCCTGGGCGATAAGGTGAGACTCCGTCTCAAAAAAAAAAAAAAAAAAAAAGTTAGAGAGATTCCAATGACCCAGTGCAAGTAAAAGGCTTTGTAAAAAAAAAAAATGTTTAGACCAAGATTTTAATAGTAACAATGTTTTTCACTGTGCAGCAGGGGCTGCTATCCCATCATCATGGTTTGTGCCAACCCATGGAAGGCTTGGCATGTATACACAAGTAAAATTGTAGGCCTGAAGTCTTTAGTTTTTATCCCATTTGGTTTTTAGAGGAAATGAAGGTTGAGAATAAGACCTCACACCTTGGAAACATAGAGAGTAAATTTATGGCCGGGCACAGTGGCTCATGACTGTAATCCCAGCACTTTGGTAGGCCGAGGCGGGGCAGATGACAAGGTCAGGAGTCCAACATCAGCCTGGCCAACATGGTGAAATCCTGTCTCTACTAAAAATACAAAAATTAGCCAGGCATGGTGGCGCAAACCTGTAGTCCCAGCTACTCGGGAGTCTGAGGCAGAAGAATCACTTGAACCCAGGGGGCAGGAATTGCAGTGAGCCGAGATTGCGCCACTGTACTCCAGCCTGGGCGACAGAGCAAGACTCCGTCTCAAAAAAAAAAGAGTAAATTTATGTACATGTTACATTAGAATGACACTTACTGTGGACATATTTTTCTTCTTAAATATATGACTGCTAACTTTCTGAAATGTTTATTATCGATCTTAAAGCTTTGGAAATTAGCACAGTAAAACCAGCAACCACCTTTAAAAAGGTCAATCACACTCTTGAAAATTTCAGTAAATAGGAAGGTTAGATAACTTGAGAAAAGCAGGCATAGAGTGAAAAAACTGTTTTCTCTCCACTGGCTTTGGTTTTCAAAATGATAGCCTATCAAATTGTGTGTTATCTGGGTAAAAATGTAACCTTTTAAAACAGGTTGCATTGTGATATTATTTTGTGTTTGTGAACCTGAAAGAAAAACTTTTCTAGATCATGAACCTAATTTACCATGTGGGAAATGATTTTAAAATAGGAAAAGCAATCCACTAAGAGGCCCTCTCTTTCTGTCAACATGAGCCAAAAAACAAAAACAAAAACAAAAAAAGACAACGATGACTTAATTCAAAGTGCTAAGGTGAGAAATAAGAGACCTAGGTTCTAGTCCTGGATATATAATTAATTTATATGATTCAGGAGGCCTTTCTGAATCTAAAGTATCCTATTAATAAAATAGGAAAATGGAAGGTGAGCAAGAGAAAAAAATTAGAGAACCTTAAGTTTCCTATAAGGGTAGGAGTCAGCAAACCTTCTCTGAAAGGGTCAGAGAGTGAATGCTGTAGGCTTGGAGACCATACAGTATTGGCTGTGACTACTCAACTCTGCCACTGTCGCACAAAAGTAGCCATAGAAAATACCTAAAAAGGCTGAGCGCGGTGGCTCAGGTCTGTAATCCCAGCACTTTGGGAGGCCGAGGCAGGCGGATCACGATGTCAGGAGATCGAGACCATCCTGGCTAACATGGTGAAACCCCGTCTCTACCAAAAATACAAAAAAATTAGCCAGGTGTGGTGGCGGGCGTCTGTAGTCCCGGCTACTCCGGAGGCTGAGGCAGGAGAATGGTGTGAACCCAGGAGGCCGAGCTTGCAGTGAGCCGAGATGGCGCCACCGCACTCCAGCCTTGGCAACAGTGCGAGACTCCGTCTCAAAAAAAAAAAAAAAAAAAAAAAAAAAAGAAAGAAAATACACAAAAATGACCATGGCTGCATTCCAACCATAGAATGGAATAGAATTTACAGCAATAAGTATCGGGTGGAATTTGGCCTGCAAATTGTATTTTGCCAACTGTTGCTTTTCAGGCCTAAAACTATGACACTTTGAAATACACTATTTGGGCTTCCAGAGGTACTAACTATAGGACATAATTATTTTAAATATTGTAAAGAAAATTAGTGGCCGGGCGCGGTGGCTCACGCCTGTAATCCCAGCACTTTGGGAGGCCGAGGCGGGCGGATCACGAGGTCAGGAGATCGAGACCATCCTGGCTAACACGGTGAAACCCCGTCTCTACTAAAAAAAAAATACAAAAAATTAGCCGGGCGAGGTGGCAGGCGCCTGTAGTCCCAGCTACGTGGGAGGCTGAGGCAGGAGAATGGCGTGAACCCCGGGGGGCGGAGCCTGCAGTGAGCCGAGATCGCGCCACTGCACTCCAGCCTGGGTGAAAGAGCAAGACTCTGTCTCAAAAAAAAAAAAAAAAAAAAAAAGAAAATTAAATAACTTTGGTGTAAAATAAATGTTTATATTTCTCATACAAAACACATTCATTTCTTGATAAATTTAATACCAGTGTATACAACTTTTATAGAGTTAAGATCAGGCAGTACCTTTTTCTTTAATAATGCTTTTTTTCCTGTGTTGGGAGTATCACTTACTAAAAATATCCTAAAGGCATATTTACACACACATACACAGGCCCATATCCACATATATACTTATAAATGTCAACTAACTCATAGTAATTAATCATGTAGCACATGTAATTAAGAGCCTGGCTTAGGAATCAAACAGGCCAGGGGTTATCTTTTAGTATGTGTCCTCCCTCCCTATAATGTCTGTTTGCTCATCTACTAAATGGATAGGTAATACTTATCTCATCGGATTATTATGAGAATTAAAGAAGACAGTACATTACCATTGTGAAAAAGAAACAAAGATTAAATATTCACGTAGCATGTATAGCAATCTTTCTTTCTAGTTGTCATTGGCAACTGCTTGTCATCATCTAATAATGTCAGGACTGTAGTGTGTCAAGTACTTCATTATACCACTTAGGTACAATGAGCAGACAACTGATCGACGCTTTTTTTTGGTAAAAATAATTTTCCTGACCAATTTTTGTCTTGAAAAAATAACATGATCATTTTTAGGATGAAACAGGGTTCTCCTTTAAATGCTGTGTTTCTAAGACACTCTGTTAGCTCATGGTTGGCAATAGATTTTCTCTGCTGAAAACTAAACTAAAATATAGCTTTTTTTTTTTTTCATTTTAAAACAACTTTCTTGGAAAAGGGTAATATTTCAAAAATCTCATCAGAAGTCCCACTTCATTAGTGATGAAGTAAGATCAAACCAGATTGAATTCTCCAGAGAAAATAACCATAAACTCTGAACCTAAAACAAACAACAGCTAACCAAATCACTGGAGACTAAGCAGAAAAGAGACTCTACGGGAATGTACTTGTTTGGAAGAGGGGAGTTCTACAAAGTGAGTTCTCATTTTTTGAAACTTTCAGCCTGAGACCAAGTGCAGATGATGCCAGAAGCAGCGGGCATAGAAAAGTGTGGTGGAAAATGGACTGGGGAACCAGAAAACTGAAGTTCAGGAAATGGTTGAGATTAAAGTGAGTAAGTAAATGTTGGAAGGAAAGAGTTAGAAAGGGAGTATCTAAATTCTGCCTGCCTGTATCTTTCACTGGCCCCTTAACCACACATGCTTGGAGCAGATACAAAGCATCTCTGTCAGTAATAATAGATCTGAAAGTGAAGCTGGGCATGGTGGCTCACACCTGTAATCCCAGCACTTTGGGAGGCCGAGGTGGGTGGATCACTTAGCCCAGGAGTTCAAGACAAACCTGGGCAACTTAGTGAAACCCCATCTTTACAAAAAGTACAAAAATTAGTTGGGCATGATGACGTGTGCCTGTGGTCCCCACTACTTGGGAGGTGGGAGAATTGCTTGAACCATGGAGGTTGAGGCTGCAGTGAGCTGAGATCATGCCACTGCACTTTAGCCTGGGTGACAGAGCGAGATCTTGTCTAAAAAAAAAAAAAAAATTGATTTGAAAGGGGGCTGAAGCTGCCACCCAACAACCAGATTTCACAGTTCAATTTTGCAAGGATTACAACTGATTAGATCACTGAAAGAACTTGAAAAGCTCCAAAGAGTACATTCATGTAAGAGTTTTATTAAAGGTAAAAAATTGGGTGTAGCAGGAGAAAGTACCAGCAATCATTGAGAGTCTGGGAGACTTCCAGGCACAGCTCCTTGGGTCTGACATACTCTCAATGAATATGTGCTTTATCTCAGGATTGAGTTGCAAGAGCTGTATAATAAATCTTGGTTTCAGGAAAGCTGCCTAAAAGTTTCCAGCCAGTTTTTTCTAGTGCCCTCTTGAATATAAAAGCCAAGACGAAAAGTGTAACTGGTCACGCCAGGTGTCATTCATTCATAAACAAACCAGCTTTAGGTGACTTCAGGGGAGTTTTGAACTAAAAACAGTACATTTACAAATCATTAGTTAGTCCACTGTTCTTTTCTCGGCCAAGATATAGTGCCAGACTTTCAGACATCCTAGAGGTAAACATAGAATTGTCTCAGTCCAGCTGTAAAATAATTTTGTCCTACATAAATTCTAATAAAACAATTGTCTGCTAATAAAATAACAGAGAAAAATAACAAAACCTACAATCTTAACAACTTAACATATCTAGAACACTATTAAAAATTGCCTGACATGAAAAGCCATATAAGGCCGGACGCGGTGGCTCACGCTTGTAATCCCAGCACTTTGGGAGGCCGAGGCGGGCGGATCACGAGGTCAGGAGATCGAGACCACGGTGAAACCCCGTCTCTACTAAAAATACAAAAAAAATTAGCCGGGCGTGGTGGCGGGCGCCTGTAGTCCCAGCTACTCGGAGAGGCTGAGGCAGGAGAATGGCGTGAACCCAGGAGGCGGAGCTTGCAGTGAGCCGAGATTGCGCCACTGCACTCCAGCCTGGGCGACAGAGCGAGACTCCGTCTCAAAAAAAAAAAAAAAAAAAAAAAAGAAAAGCCATATAAATGGAGCATACAACCACTAGAAAAGAAAATCAACTAAGAGGAATATTGAGGTGAGCCGAGTGTTAAAACAAGGGCTTTGAAGTGCTTATTTTAACTAATCTCAATAAATTAAAACAAAATATGTCCACAACTGAAGTAGAGAAATAGGAAATCTCATCAGAGAAATAAAAATAATTAAACAAAGAAAACAAATGGAAGTTCTGGAGCTGAAAAATGAAATATGTGAAAAAAATCAATAGATGGATTTAACAGCAGAATGAAGATAACAGAAGAATAAAGGAAATGAATTTGAAGATAGATTAAAAGAAAATATCCAACATGACAAAAAGGAAAAAAAATAAACAGAACCTCAGGGTTCTTTTTTTTTTGAGACGGAGTCTCGCTCTGTCATCCAGGCTGGAGTGCAGTGGCGCAGTCTCAGCTCACTGCAAGCTCCACCTCCCAGGTTCATGCCATTCTCCTTCCTCAGCCTCCCAAGTAGCTGGGACTACAGGCGCCCGCCACCACGCCCAGCTAATTTTTTGTATTTTTAGTAGAGACAGGGTTTCACCATGTTAGCCAGGATGGTCTCGATCTCCTGACCTCGTGATACTCCCTCCTCGGCCTCCCAAAGTGGGATTACAGGTGTGAGCCACTGTGCCTGGCCAGAACCTCAGGGTTCTGCTAGATGATAGCAAGTGATTCTATCTATAAAATGGTTCCAGATAAACATGAAAAAGAGAATGTAGCAGGAAAAAAAAAATTTAATTGAAGATATAATGGTGAAAATGTCCCAAACTTTATGAAAAATAGAAATTTACAGTTCAATAGTTATACTGTTGAAAACCAAAGATAAAGGGCAAGTCTTGAGAGCAGCAAGAGAAAAATAACACAGAAAAATGACATAGAAGGTAATAATAATTTGATTAACAGCTCACCACTCAGAAATTTTGAGGCCAGAAAAGAGTGAAACATTATGTGTGAAATTAAGAAAAATCTGTCAACCCAAAATTATATATCCAGTGAAAGTATTCTTCAAGAATGAAGGCAAAATAAAGATATTTTTCAGATACAAGAAAACAAGAGATTGCATCCTGATATAGTTTGTTTATTGGTCCCTGCCCAAATCTCTTGTTAAATTGTAATCCCCAGTGCTAGAGGTGGGGCCTGGTAGGAGGTGTTGGATCCTGGGGGTGGATCCCTCATGAATGGCTTGAGCCATCCCTTGGTGATAAGTGAACTCTTATGAGATCTGGTGGTTTAAAAGTATGTGGTACCACCTCCTGTCTTGTTCCTGCTACTGCCATGTGACCTGCAAGTTCCCCACTTCACCTTCTGCCATAATTGTGAGCTCCCTGAGGCCTCCCAGAAGCTGAGCAGATGCCAGCACCGTGCTTCTTGAAAGCCTGCAGAATGATGTGCCAAGAAAATGTCTTTTCTTGATAAATTTTACCCAGTCTCAAGCTTTTTTTGTTTGTTTGTTTTTGTTTTTTGATACAGGGTCTTGCTCTGTTGCCCAGGGTTGTGTACAGTAGCATGATTACAGCTCACTGCAGAATCACAGCTCACTGCAGCCTCAACATCCCAGGCTCAAGCAATCCTCCCACCTCAGCCTCCCAAGTAGCTGGGACTACAGGCATGCGTCAGTACACTCAGCTAATTTTTGTATTTTTTGTAGAGATGGGGTTTTACTATGTTGCCCAGGCTGGTCTCAAACTCTTGGGCTCAAGAGATCCTCCCACCTTAGTCTCCCAGAGTGCTGGGATTACAGGTGTGAGCCACCATGCCCAGTCTACAGGTATTTCTTTAAAGCAATGCAAGAATGGCCTACTATATATTCACAGCAAAACTTCACTACAAGAAATGCTGAAGGAAGATCTTCAGGCCAAAGAAAAATGTTGTCAGATGAAAAATGAGATCCTCAGAATTAGGAACATTAAAAATAGTAAATATCTGTGTAAATATAAAAAAGTATTTCATTGATTTATTTTGCTTTTTCCCTTTTAATTATACTACAACTTAAATAATGGTTTTAAACCACAATTAAGATATTGTCTTATGACATATATGATGCATTTTGAATCTTGCTTTTTTATAGCAAAAAAGACAGAGGGGAATATGAAACTGTATGCTTGGAAAGATTTCTTATTCTACATGAAGTGGTATAATATTAAGCATAAGTGGACCATGAAACATTTGAGACATAATTCCTACAACAATCACTAAAAATATATAATAAGGAAGTATATCTAAAATGTCAATGGGGAAATTAAAACGTAACTTTTAAAAATATTCAAACAAGAAAAAATAAAAGGAAGAGCAGAGCATGAGAAAACAGAGAGACAAGTAACAATAAAAAAAAGTGGTACACCTAAGTCTACTCAAATAAATAATTATAATAAATGCTAATGAACTAAAGATGACAATTAAGGCTGAGCTCAGCGGCTCATGCCAGTAATCTCAGCACTTTGGGAGGCCAAGGTGGGCGGATCATGACGCCAGGAGTTCAAGACCAGCCTGACCAACATGGTGAAACCCCATCTCTACTAAAAATACGAAAATTAGCCAGGTGTGGTAGTGGGCGCCTGTAATCTCAGCTACTCAGGAGGCTGAGGCAGGAGAATCGCTTGAACCCAGGAGGCAGAGGCTGCAGTGAGCCTAGATCATGCCATTGCACTCCAGCCTGGAACACAGAGTAAAACTCTGTCGCAAAAAAAAAAAAAAAAAAAAAAGATGACAATTAAAATGTTTCTCAGAATAATGTATACAACAAAACTTAATTGTAATCTGTCTACAAGAGATATACTTTAAACACAAAGGTATAGACAGATAGGCTAAGAATAAGTAAATAGATGGAAAATGGCATACTATGTAAATAGTACACAAAAGAAGACTGGAACAGCTATATTAATATCAAATAAAATAGATCTCAAGACAAGAAATATTATCAGACATTAAGAAGGATATTTCATAATGACCAAAAGGTCAATGTAAGCTGAGCACATTGGCACGCACCTGTAGTCCCAACTACTAGGGAGGCTGAGGCAGAAGGATCACTTGAGCCCAGGAGTTTGTGTCCAGCCTGAGGCACTTAGAGAGATCTCATTTCTAGATAAATAAAAAGATTAATTTATTAGGGACACTTACTAACCAAAAATGTGCTTACCTCTAATAATAGAGCTTCAAATATATGAAGCAAAAATTGAAAAAATTAAAGTGAGAAACAGACAATTCCACAATCATACATGAGGGTTTAACATTTATCTCAACAATTGATTCCATCAAACCACTACATAAAATTCATCAAAGACATAGGTGATTTGAAAAACACTATTAATCACCTGGATAATACTATTTATAGAACTCTATATCCAAGAGTAGTATAACATTTCTTTTAAGTTCACATGGTATGCTTACTAGGTAAACTATATTCTGGGCCATAAAAAAAACCTCAGTAAATTTAAAAAGATTGCAATAATACAGATTACACCTAACCAAAATAGAACTGAATTAGAAATCAATAGCAATAGATACCTAGGGAAACCCAAAATATTTGAATATTTAAAATTAAACTCCTAAATAATCAGTGGGTTTAAAAATAACAAGGTAATTAAAAATTTTCCACTAAATTATGATAAAAATATAGCATATTAAAAATTGTGGGCCAGGCGTGGTGGTTCACACCTGTAATCCCAGCACTTTGGGAGACAGAGGCAGGTGGGCCACCTGATGTCAGGAGTTCAAGACCAGCTTAGCCAACATCGTGAAACCTCATCTCTACTGAAAATACAAAAATTAGCTGGGTGTGGTGGCATGTGCCTGTAATTCCAGCTACTCGGGAGGTGGAGACAGGAGAGTTGCTTGAACCCAGGAGGCGGAGGTTGCAGTGAGCCAAGACCACACCTCTGCACTCCAGCCTCAGTGACACAGCGAGACTCTATCTCACAAAAAAAAAAAAAAAAAAATTGTGGGATGCAACTAAAACAGTGCTTAGAAAAAATATAGCATTGAATGCTTATATTAGAAATGAAGAGGCCAGGAGTTGTGACTCATGCTTGTAATACCAATACTTCAGGAGGCTGAGGTGGAAGGACCGCTTGAGGCCAGGAGTTTCAACTCCAGGAGTTCCAGACTCCTGGGTAACAAAGGCAGACTCCATCTCTACTAAAAAAAAAAAAAAAAAAAAAAAAAAAACTTAGAAAAAGAAAAAAGAAAGAAATGAAGAAAGGAATGAAATCAACTATCACAGTTTCTACTTGAAGAAATTAGAAAAAGAGTAAATTAGACTGGGTATGGTGGCTCATGCCTGTAATCCCAACACTTTGGGAGGGCTAGGCAGGCGATTGCTTGAGTTCAAGAATTCAAGACCAGCCTAGGCAGCATGGCAAAACCCCATCTCTAGTAAAAATACAAAAAAATTAGCCGGGTGTCGTGGCACACACCTTTGGTCCCAGCTACTTGGGAGACTGAGGTGGGAGGATTGCTTGAGCCCAAGAGGTAGAGGTTGCAGAGTCAAGATCACACCACTGTACTCCAGCCCAGGTGTCAGGGCAAGACTCTGTTTCAAAAAAAAAAAGGCTGGGCACGGTGGCTCACGCCTGTAATCCCAGCACTTTGGGAGGCCGAGGTGGGTGGATCACTAGGTCAGGAGTTTGAGACCAACCTGGCCAATATGTTGAAACCCCATCTCTACTAAAAAGTACAAAAATTAGCTGGGCGTGGTGGCAGGCACCTGTAATCCCAGCTACTAGGGAGGCTGAGGGAGGAGAATCACTTGAACCAGGGAGGCAGAGGTTTCAGTGAGCTGAGAACGCGCCACTGCACTCCAGCCTGGGTGACAGAACAAGACTCCATCTCAAAAAAAAAAAAAAAAAAAAAAAAAAAAAAAAACATAAACTCAAACTAGGAAAAAAGAATGGAAATAATATAAAGATAAGAAATAAGTGAAACAGGAAATAAACAAATGGGAAAATATCAATGAAACTGAAAGTTGTTTCTTTGAAAGGATCAATTAAATTGATGAAAATGAACCTTAGATTTATTAAGAAAAAAGAAACAATGCAAATGCACATGATCAATATCAGTAATGACAGAGGAAGCATCAGTACAAATCATGAAGATATTAAATGACAAAGATCATAAACAATTTTTGACAAAAATCTGAAAAACTAGATAGTTGGACAAATTACTTGAAAGATGCAAATTAAGGCCGGGCGCGGTGGCTCACGCTTGTAATCCCAGCACTTTGGGAGGCCGAGGCGGGCGGATCACGAGGTCAGGAGATCGAGACCACGGTGAAACCCCGTCTCTACTAAAAATACAAAAAAATTAGCCGGGCGTGGTGGCGGGCACCTGTAGTCCCAGCTACTCGGAGAGGCTGAGGCAGGAGAATGGCGTGAACCCGGGAGGCGGAGCTTGCAGTGAGCCAAGATCGCGCCACTGCACTCCAGTCTGGGTGACAGAGCGAGACTCCGTCTCAAAAATAAAAAATATAAAATAAATTAAAAAAAAGAAAGATGCAAATTAGCATAACTGATCAAGAAAAAGAAGAAAACTTGCATAGCCATATATCCATTATAGAAATTGAATTTGTAATTAAAATCCTTCCCACAAAAAAATCTTCAGGCTCTAATGGCTTCACTGGTGAATTCTATTAAGAATTTAAGGGGCCAAGCACGGTGGCTCATGCCTGTAAGCCTAGCACTTTGGGAGGCCAAGGTGGGTGGATCATGAGGTCAGGAGTTCGAGACCAGCCTGGCCAACATGGTGAAACCCCATCTCTACTAAAAATACAAAAATTAGCCAGGCATGGTGGCGCACACCTGTAGTCTCAGCTATTCAGGAGGCTGAGGCAGGAGAATCACTTGTACCCAGGAGGTGGAGGTTGCAGTGAGCCAAGATGGCACCACCATACTCCAGCCTGGAAGGCAGGGTGAGTCTCTGTCTCAAAAAAAAAAAAAAAAAAAAAACAAAAAGAATTTAAGGAAGAATTTGGACATAGTGGCTTTGAGAGGTCAAGGTGGAGGAATAGCTTGAGGTCAGGAGTTTGAGAGCAGCCTGGGCAACATAGTGAGACCTCATCTCTACCAAAAAGAAACAGAATTCACCAGGTATGGTGTTACCTGCCTTTGGTCCTAGCTACCCTGGAGGCTGAGGTGGGAGGATCACTTGAGCTAAGGAGTTTTAGGCTGTAGTAGGCTATGATTGTGAAATTGCATTCCAGCTTCAGCAACAGAGACCCTGTCTCAAGGAAAAAAAAAAAAAGCCCAATAATCCTACTGAAACGGATTCAGAAGATTATTTTCTGGTACTAAGAAAAGGCAAAGATAACACAAGCAGACAACTACAAGCAAAGACAAGTATAGGCCAATATCCCTTTTGAACATAGATGCCAAAATTCTTTTTTTTTTTTTTTTTTTTTTTAGATGAAGTCTCGCTCTGTCGCCCAGGCTGGAGTGCGGCAGTGTGATCTCTGCTCACTGCAAGCTCTGCCTCCTGGGTTCACGCCATTCTCCTGCCTCAGCCTCCCGAGTAGCTGGGACTACAGGCACCTGCCACCACGCCCGGCTAATTTTTTTGTATTTTTAGTAGAGACGGGTTTCACTATGTTAGCCAGGAAGGTCTCGATCTCTGATCTGCCTGCCTCGGCCTCCCAAAGTGCTGGGATTACAGGCTTGAGCCACCACGCCCAGCCATAGATGCCAAAATTCTTAACAAAATTTTAGTAAATCAAACTCAATTATAGAGAAGAAAAAAGTTAATGCATCACAACTAAACAGCATTCATTCTGGAAATGCAAGGCTGATTCAACCCATTAAAAGTATTCAATTTCAGCATATCAACAAACTGATGAAAAAACTACAAGTCATTTAAATAGATATAAGCCGAGTCTGGCAACTCACGCTTGTAATCCCAGCACTTCAGGAGGCCGAGGTGGGCAGATAGCTTAAGCCCAGGAGTTCAAGACTAGCCTGGACAACACGGCAAAACCCTCTACAAAAATTAGCTGGGCATGGTGGTGGGTGCCTATCGTCCCAGCTACTTGGAAGACTGAGAGGTGGGAGGATTGCTTGAGCCCAGGAGTTCAAGGCTGCAGTAAGCCATGATGGTGCCACTGTATTCCAGCCTGGGTGACAGAGTGAGACCCTGTCTCAAAATAAATAAATAAATAAATAATAAATAGACACAAAAAAAATCATTTTGCCGGGCGCGGTGGCTCACACCTGTAATCCCAGCACTTCGGGAGGCCGAGGCAGGTGGATCATGAGGTCAGGAGATCGAGATCATCCTGGCTAACATGGTGAAACCCTGTCTCTACTAAAAATACAAAAAAATTAGCCGGGCATGGTGGCGGGCACCTGTAGTCCCAGCTACTTGGGAGGCTGAGGCAGGAGAATGGCATGAACCCGGGAGGCGGAGGTTACAGTGAGTCAAGATTGCACCACTGCTCTCCAGCCTGGGTGACAGAGCAAGACTCCGTCTGAAAAAAAAAAAAAAAAAAAAGAACATTTTACAAAATGCATAATCTATTCTGATAAAAGCCAGCAAATTAGAAGTAAAAAAAAATTTCTTCGATCTGATAAAGAACATCAACAAAAAATCTATAGCTAACATCATACTCAGTGATGAAAGAATGCCTTTTACCTAAAATCAGGAAGAAGAGAAGAATGTCTGCTTTCATCACTTACATTAAACATTGCACTGGGCATTCTTTTTTTTTTTTTTTTTTTTTTTTTGAGATGGAGTCTCACTCTGTCACCTAGGCTGGAGTACAGTGGTGTGATCTTGGCTTACTGCAACCTCTGTCTCGTAGGTTCAAGTGATTGTCCTGCCTCAGCCTTCCAAGTAGCTGGGACTACAGGCGTCCCCCCAACACGCCTGGCTAATTTTTGTATTTTTAGTATAGACGGGGTTTCACCATATTGGCCAGGCTTGTCTCGAACTCCTAACCTTGTGATCCGCCCACCTCGGCCTCCCAAAGTGCTGGGATTACAGGCGTGAGCCATCACACCCGGCCTGAATTGGTCATTCTAATCAGTACAACAAGGCAAATAAAAGAAAAAAAAGGCAAAGAATTGGAAAAAAATAAGTAAAACTTCTTTTTTTTTTTTTTAACATTTTTCACTTTCAATACCGTAAACTTTGAAAAACTATTTGCCAAAAATATGATCATGTATCTAGAAAAATCCTAAAGAATCTACATAATAGTTACTAATAATGAATTTTATGAGATCATAGAAGACCAAGATAAAATAATTAACTCTATATTTAAATACTAGTAATGAATAACATAAAACTTTAAAAACTATTTTTTAAAGATATCAAAAGAAAAGCAATTAACATTTAGATTTAACAAAAGATCTGTAGATGGAAAACTACAAAATATTAAAGAAAACCTAAATAAATTAACAAATACATGATATTCATGAATTGAAAGACCAGTAAAGATGTAGATTCTCCCTAAATCTATGTCATCCTAATCAAAACCCCAACAGATATTTAATAATCGTGTGTGTGTGAAAACTGAGAAATTGATTTTTAAAACATATGAAATATGTGGTCACACAAAATTAGTACAATCTAGAAGAACAACAACAACAAAACTGGAAGACTTATGCTACTATATTTCAAGACTTCTTATATAGTCAAAACGGATATGAGGGGAAAAAAAACTTATTATGGAGGTATAGTAATTAGAAAAGCATGTTACTGGCAATAGTAGATGAACTGACCAATGGAACAGAGTAGGTGGTTCAGAAATAGACCCACATACACTGTCACCTAATTTTGGACAAAGATGACATGGCGGTACAATGGGAACAGAAAGGTCTTTTTAATAAATTATGCTGGATGAACTGAATTTTCATATTGAGAAGTAGGTAACTTGACCTCTACTTTATACCATACACAAAATCAATTTTATAAGTAAAATTGCATATCTAAATCTAAAAGAGAAAACAAAAACTTTTAGAGGAAAACATAGGAAAAAAGTCTTGATTTTTGATTAGGCAACGATTTATTTAAAAGATCATAAAAAAAGAGCTATAAAGAAAAAAACGCTGATAATCTAGATTATATTAAATGTATATACTTCCATATATCACAAGAAACAAGAGAGTAGAAAAGCAAGCCAGAGGAAGAAAAGTTATTTCCTACACACATAACTGACAAAGGACTCATAGCCAGAATTAAAAAGAACTCCCGGCCGGGCGCGGTGGCTCACGCTTGTAATCCCAGCACTCTGGGAGGCCGAGGCGGGCGGATCAGAAGGTCAGGAGATCGAGACCACGGTGAAACCCCGTCTCTACTAAAAATACAAAAAAAAAAATTAGCCGGGCGTGGTGGCGGGCGCCTGTAGTCCCAGCTACTCGGAGAGTCTGAGGCAGGAGAATGGCGTGAACCCGGGAGGCGGAGCTTGCAGTGAGCCGAGATTGCGCCACTGCACTCCAGCCTGGGCGACAGAGCGAGACTCCATCTCAAAAAAAAAAAAAAAAAAAAAAAAAAAACTCCTGGCTGGGCACGGTGACTCACAACTGTAATCCCAGCACTTTGGGAGGCTGAGACAGGTGGAACGCCTAAGGTCAAAAGCTCGAGACCAGCCTGGCTAACATGATGAAACCCCATCTCTTTTTTTTTTTTTGAGACAGAGTCTCGCTCTGTCGCCCAGGCTGGAGTGCAGTGGCGCGATCTCGGCTCAACTGCAAGCTCACTTCCCGGGTTCACGCCATTCTCCTGCCTCAGCGTCCCGAGGAGCTGGGACTACAGGCGCCTGCCACCACGCCCAACTAATTTTTTTGTATTTTTAGTAGAGACGGAGTTTCACTGTATTAGCCAGGATGGTCTTGATCTCCTGACCTCGTGATCCGCCCGCCTTGGCCTCCCAAAGTGCTGGGATTACAGGCGTGAGCCACCGCGTCCAGCCTGATGTAACCCCATCTCTACTAAAAATACAAAAATTAGCTGGGTGTGGTAGCAGGGGCCTGTTATCCCAGCTACTCAGGAGGCTGAGGCAGGAGAATCGCTTGAACCCAGGAGGCGGAGGTTGCAGTGAGCTTAGATCGTGCCATTACACTCCAGCCTGGGCAACAGAGCGAGACTCCATCTCAAAAAAAAAAAAGAAGTCTTACAAATTAATTTTTTAAAAAAAGATAGACAACTCAAAAGACCTGTTCTAGAATGTTCAGAGGATTATTATTCATAATACCCCCAAACTAGAAATTACCCAAAAGCCTATTACCAGAAGAAAAGATAAATAAGTCATAGTCTATTCACATAATAAATCATCTAGGACTGTCTGCAACAATACAGATGAAAATGAAAGAAGTCGGGCCAGGTGAGGTGGCTCACGCCTGTAATCCCAGCACTTTGGGAGGCCAAGGCAGGTGAATCACGAAGTCAGGAGTTCAAGACCAGCCTGGGCAACATGGTGAAACCCCATCTCTACTAAAAATGCAAAAAATTAGCCAGGCGTGGTGGTGGGCGCCTGTAACCCCAGCTACTCGGGAGGCTGAGGCAGGAGAATCGCTTGAACCTGGGAGGCGGAGGTTGCAGTGAGCCGAGATTGCACCACTGCACTCCAGCCTAGGCGACAGTGCGAGACTTTGTGTCAAAACAAAACAAATCAAAAAAAAAGAAAAAGAAGTCAGACACACACAAAAAGTATATCTTTTTAAGACTTAATTTAATTAAAGAGGGGAAAACTCCAGGAAAACTAGAATAGTAATACAGTTATCCTTATGGGGGAAGTAATGGAAAGGAGAGGGCTCATAGAGGACTACAGGGATGTTTATGTCATGTTCTATTTCTTGATATGTGAGCTGGTTAAATAGGTGTATTCAATTTGCAAAAACCCTTCAAACCACACACTTAGAAGATATTCCTTCTTCTGTAGGTACGTTACACTTCAGAAAATTAGAATAAAAGAAAAGAGGGAGAAGGAATTTTTCAAAGCAAAACTGAGTAGCAAGTGAGTGGCCAAAGAAGAACTCCAGCTTCTTGCTTGGAATCTGGCTTTTTCCCTCCCAGAGACCAGGGGACAGAGTGAGGCAGGAGGGAAAGGCCATTATCAGAAAGGCCATTTGGACTGTGCCACCTGTTCAGGAAATGTCTCAAATGTTAAATTTTGATATCATTTCCAAATAAAATTATACATATAGTTAGGAGATAAACTGACAATTTGAAAAGAAGAATATGTTCCTCAAAAAACTTTAAAATAAGTCACCTGACAATGAACTATTAGGTAATTTTTAATTTTTACAATACATCCTATTTTCATATAAGTAGTAAAATAATACAGCTGCATGGGTGTATTAGGCTGTTTTCATACTGCTATAACGACCTGCCCAAGACTGGGTAATTTACAAAGGAAACAGGTTTAATTGATTCACAGTTCAACACGGCTCGGGAAGTCTCAGGAAACTTACAATCATGGCAGAAGGCGAAGGAGAAGCAAGGCACCTTCATCGTAAGGCAGCATGAAGGAGAAGCGCCAAGCGAAGGAGGAAAAGCCCCATACAAAACCATCAGATCTTGTGAGAACTCACTCACTATTATGAGAATAGCCTGGGGGAAACCACGCCCATCATTCAATTACCTCCACCTGGTCTCTCCTTGCTATGTGGGGATTACGGGGATTATGGGGATCACAATTCGAGATGGGTGGGGACACAAAGCCTAACCATATCAACGGGTTTTTAAAATTAAAATTGTTTACTAGTTAATACAAGTATTAAAGTACTCCATAAATTTTTAAATCTGGTTTTGGCATATCTTCATTTTTAAGTATATTGGAATACCTCCTGCCCACAGGCCCCACTCCCCTGGCTCAATGGAACTGACTCTGACTTAACCTCTGAGAGGGCAAGTTTATCAGGATTGCCTGTGCACAAAATCACCGAAATACTAAAATAAAAGGCTTGGCCGGGCGCGGTGGCTCACGCTTGTAATCCCAGCACTTTGGGAGGCCGAGGCGGGCGGATCACGAGGTCAGGAGATCGAGACTACAGTGAAACCTCGTCTCTACTAAGAATACAAAAAAATTAGCCGGGCGTAGTGGCGGGCGCCTGTAGTCCCAGCTACTCGGAGAGGCTGAGGCAGGAGAATGGCGTGAACCCGGGAGGTGGAGCTTGCAGTGAGCCGAGATTGCGCCACTGTACTCCAGCCTGGGCGACAGAGCGAGACTCTGTCTCAAAAAAAAAAAAATAAAATAAAATAAAATAAAATAAAAGGCTTTCCATAACCATTTCTTACATCTGAATCCAAAATTGCAGTTTTCATTGCCTAATTAAGGTCTAAAATGAAGATTGCTTTTATGTCTTATCTGGTTTAGCGGTCAACTAATTGAAACGTCTGTTAAGACTGGCTACATTTTAGAATTAGTCTAAAACACAATATGCTGCCTTTCTATGGATAGGTGTAATCAAAAGGTCTGCTTCGCAACTCTACAGTCTTTTCCCCACTGGGTAAGCTGTTTCATAAAAGGCTAAGTTACTGAAAACCAAGAATCACATCTCAGAGCTGCTCTCATGACCTCTATTAGAAATTTCTAAAATATTCTATCATCTATGGTGATCATAACTTGCTTTCTTTCACTTTCTTTAATATTTTAAATTTCAATATTTAAAATCCACTAGTACTTCAAGAATGAACATAAAAGAACTACTAAATTTACTGCAGGGAAATCAGTTACTGGAATGAATCCCACTCAATATCACACAAATCCATAAGAGATTAAAAAGTCACCTGAACTTTCCAAACATACCAAGCCTAGTATTTTGATTGGGAATTTTATAAAATGGGAAATATTGAATACCAACTGTCTCTGCTGTTTGCAAAGTGTGTTAGAAGTTTAGTGAGAACAGGACGGGCGCGGTGGCCCACTCCTGTAATCTCAGCACTTTGGGAGGCCAAGCGGGTGGATCACGAGGTCAGGAGTGCGAGACCATCCTGGCTAACACAGTGAAACCCCAACTCTACTAAAAATACAAAAAATTAGCTGGGCATGATGGCATGCACCTGTAGTCTCAGCTGCTCAGGAGACTGAGGCAGGAGAATTGCTTGAACCTGGGAGGCGGAGGTTGCAGTGAACCGAGATTGCGCCACTGCACTCCAGCTTGGGTGACAGAGTGAGACTCTGTCTCATTAAAAAAAAAAAAAAAGTTTAGTGAGAACAACCTGCCTATGAGTATCTCACTATTCAGGGCCAGGAAAATGGCAGGGTTTGGGGAGGGGAGGGGTGTCAAGTGTGAAACATAAAGGAAAACATTTCGAATATGAATAAATCTGAACACTATACTATGTTGGAGCCAAGTTATTTCTGAAGTATTAAGATTGAATACATATTAACTTTAAAAGCATTTAAACATCCTTTTTTTTTTTTAACATTTAATAGTAGAAGTGGGGCCTCACTATGTTGCCCAGGCTGGTCTCTAACTTCTGGCCTCAAATGATCCTCCCACCACAGCCTCCCAAAGTGCTGGGATTCCAGGCATGAGCCACCACACCCAGTTCAAAAAACATTCATTATTTTTTAGGAACACATACACAACTTCTTGAGATTAGGGTCATCCAAGTGTAAAATTGTTAAGTTATTCCTACATGTTATTCAATGTTTCCAATTCTGGTATCTCATTTCAGCTCAAGCTTTTACTTTAACCACTCACCATCAAGAACCAAAGAGCCAATAATCCACTTTCTAGTGTACTAAATTGCACTTGTATAAACAGTGTCCAGTTTCTCTGTGTTATCTCTGTAATTTACTTTAAAATACTTCCGCAAAGATATAGTACTATAAATGTGTGTGTTGGTTACTTTAAGCTACATGTAGGGTAGCTGAATAATCAATAATTCATGGCTAGGGGTGAATAGCAAATATTTATCAGAAAGGTGGCCTCAGAGAAGGTTACAAGAGCTTCTGTATCCATGTTTCTGAAACACCTCAGACATCTTATTAACTGAATGTAAAATATAGATTTTCACTGGTGAACTTAGTGTTGTGTTAATAACCATAATGAAGTTTTTTTTTTTTTTTTTTTTTTTTTTTTTGAGACGGAGTCTTGCTCTTTCGCCCAGGCTGGAGTGCAGTGGCGCAATCTCGGCTCACTGCAAGCTCCGCGTCCCGGGTTCACGCCATTCTCCTGCCTCAGCCTCTCCGAGTAGCTGGGACTACAGGCGCCCGCCACTACGCCCGGCTAATTTTTTGTATTTTTTTTAGTAGAGACGGGGTTTCACCGTGGTCTCGATCTCCTGACCTTGTGATCCGCCCGCCTCGGCCTCCCAAAGTGCTGGGATTACAAGCGTGAGCCACCGCGCCGGGCCCATAATGAAGTTTTTAAAAAGAAAGCGTGGCAACAGGATGGAACCTGAGGTCATTAAGTTAAGTGAAATAAGCCAGGCACAGGAAGACAAATGTTACATATTCTCACTCACCTGTTGCAGCCAAAAAAAAAAAAAAAAATGGATTTCATGAGATATCCATGCAGAATATCTCATTCTCCCCTTATGCAGGTTGTCTCTTTACTGTTACCAGAGGCTTGGGAGGGAAAGAGGGAGGTGGGGAGATGGTTTGCAAATATCTTCTCCCCTTATGCAGGTTGTCTCTTTACTGTTACCAGAGGCTTGGGAGGGAAAGAGGGAGATGGGGAGATAAAGAGAAGTTGGTTAATGGGTATAAAATACAGTTAGATTAGGCTGGGCGCAGTGGCTCACGCCTGTAATCCCAGCACTTTGGGAGGCCGAGGTGGGTGGATCACAAGGTCAGGAGTTCGAGACCATCCTGGCTACACGGTGAAACCCCGTCTCTACTAAAAATACAAAAAAATTAGCCTGGCGTGGTGGCAGGTGCCTGTAATCCCAACTACTTGGGAGGCTGAGGCAGGAGAATGGCGTGAACCCGGGAGGTGGAGCTTGCAGTGAGCCGAGATCGTGCCACTGCACTCTAGCCTGGGCGACAGAGCAAGACTCCGTCTCAAAAAACAAACAAACAAAAATACAGTTAGTTTAGACTTGGAAGTTCTGTGGAGAAAAATAAATAAATAAAAATAAAAATACAGTTAGAACGAATAAGTTATTTGGTAGTACAGTAGGGAAATCACAGTTAATAGAAATTTATGGTATATTTCAAAACAGTGAGAAGAGTTGTAATGTTCCCAACACACACAAAAAGGATAAATATTTGAGGTGATGAATATCCCAGTTACCCTGATTTGATCATTACACATGGTATACATGTAACAAAATATCAAATGTACCTCCAAAATATGTACAACTAAGGTATATGAATTTTTTTTTAAATAACTCCTTTGGGAAAAAAAAAAAAGAACTTTTTGTGTAAGATGGTAGTCTCCTCATCTAAAATGAACACAGTCAGGATTTCATGGAGAATTCAAAATAAGTTGTATAAAATGGTTAAATGCCTGCTTGCTAATAATTGCTTATTAAATAAGCAACTGGGCCGGGTGCAGTGGCTCATGCCTATAATCCCAGCACTTTGGGAGGCCAAAGCAGGTGGATCACAAGGTCAGGAGTTTGAGACCAGCCTGGCCAATATGGTGAAACGCCATCTCTACTAAAAATACAAAAATTAGCCGGGCGTAGTGGCGGGCGCCTGTAGTCCCAGCTACTTGGGAGGCTGAGGCAGGAGAATCTCTTGAACCCGGGAGACGGAGGTTGCAGTGAGCTGAGATTGAGCCACTGGACTCCAGCCTGGGACACAGAGTAGAACTCCGTCTCAATAAATAAATAAATAAATAAGCAACTGTGTTGATCTATTTCATGTATCAACTTGACTGACCACAGGGTGCCCAAATTAAACATTATTTCTGGGTGTACCTGAGAAGGTGTTTCTGGATGAGATTAGCACTAGAATCTTCCAAACACGTCAAGCCTACTACATTTGGACTTCGCTTTTAAATTAGTAACCATCTGACACTAAAGTACTACTCATTTCCAGTTATTAATAACAAACAAAAAAAAGGCTGTCTTAGAGATCTAACAGGGTTCTTAAATGTTGCCATTCTTAGAGCTATGAGGGCTGAAATATTTCTAATACACATAGAACTTATAATTGTCATGATGCATTATTTCTTCGAGATAATTGTGTTGTTTACACTATCCTAAATGAAAACGGTATTAAATTTGTTAGTGTTTATAAAGGACATGTACTATATAAAGCTGTCCATAGGTACCTCATCCTGCGCACCAAAGCAGACTTAGACATACAACAGAAAGGCATTTTAACGACTTTGGTAAGTGGTGCTATAACCAAGCATTGTAAATATTTCATTTGGGAATTTTTATCTCAGCTGACTTTTGAAGCAATGCTAAGTTTTTTCTTTTTCTTTGGCATCAGTTCAACAAGTATGTAAATAATTTGTTCGTGCATTTGTTATTTTTAACTACACATTTGTTCATATTCTGGATAAAGCCTGCATAAAAAATGTGCATATAAGGAATCACCTCCACTTGCAAAATGTTCTCTATATTTTTCAAGTTTCCACCTCGTGTAGTATAATGCTAAACATAAATTGATGGCAAGCGGTCATCTTAAGGAGGTTAGTACTTGGCTAATGATTTTTAAATAGTAAATAATATTCATTTTATCTGCCCTAAAATAAACATATTGAAATATTTCGGCCGGGCGCGGTGGCTCACGCTTGTAATCCCAGCACTTTGGGAGGCCGAGGCAGGCGGATCACGAGGTCAGGAGATCGAGACCACAGTGAAACCCCGTCTCTACCAAAAATACAAAAAAATTAGCCGGGCGTGGTGGCGGGCGCCTGTAGTCCCAGCTACTCGGAGAGGCTGAGGCAGGAGAATGGCATGAACCCGGGAGGCGGAGCTTGCAGTGAGCCGAGATCGCGCCACTGCACTCCAGCCTGGGTGACAGAGCAAGACTCCGTCTCAAAAAAAAAAAAAAAAAAAAAAAAGAAATATTTCCTTATTTCTTACATGATCTTCAAAAGATTTAAATTCTTAGCATAAGGCCGGGCACGGTGGTTCACGCCTGTAATCCCTAGCACTTTGCAAAGGAGGGCGAGGTGGGTGAATCACATGAGGTCAGAAGTTGGAGACTAGCATGGTCAACATAGTGAAACCCTGGTCTCCACTAAAAATACAAAAATTAGCTAGGTGTGGTGGGACACACCTGTAATCCTAGCTACTGGGGAGGCTGAGGCAGGAGAATCACTTAAACCCGGGAGGCGGAGCTTGCAGTGAGCCGAGATCATGCCATTGCACTCCAGCCTGGGCAACAAGAGCGAAACTCCGTCTAAAAAAAAAAAAAAAAAAAAAATTATTAGCATAAAGAGCCAAAATTTATTTGTAGACTGTCAATCAGTACAAATGACCTGTTATTTCTTTTCCTATAAACAAAACTAATATACATGCAAAATCAAGAGTTGCAGATTCCAAACCTCTAGCCTTGCTTCTGATGATTTTTTTAAAGTGAATATACTATTGATAGGATTCTTTTTATTTATTTATTTATTTATTTATTTATTTATTTATTTTGAGAGAGAGTCTCGCTCTGTCACCCAGGCTGGAGTGCAGCGGCGCGATCTTGGCTCACTGCAACCTCCGTCTCCCGGGTTCAAGCGATTCTCCTGCCTCAGCCTCCCTAGTAGCTGGGATTACAGGCGCATGCCACCATGCCCAGCTAATTTTTGTATTTTTAGTAGAGATGGGGTTTCACCCTGTTGGCCAGGCTGGTCTCCATCTCTCAACCATGTGATGCGCCCTCCTCTGCCTTCCAAAATGCTGGGATTACAGGTGTGAGCCACCGCGCCTGGCCTGCATGTTTCTTTTTTAAAGAATCGAGCTAGTATTTCTCTGTTTTCCTACCATTGTTTGCTTGCTTTTTCAAAATTCCCTTAAAGAAAACTCAAAGGCTAAAGTTGAAGTTCAACTCTGATATTGACTTTGTTATTAAGTGCATAACTAAAAAATACTAATGTCTACCATAGTCCCTGAGACATAATAAATATTTACTGAATGAATGAATTCACAAGTGATCATAAAAAATTAACCAAGCTTCATTGAAAAGGTAAAATTAAACAAATAAACATGAAATAGCAAATGATTTACCAGTTTCTCCTTGTAATGTTCATTTTCACTCTGCACAGAAGGTGGAGCCAAAGACATATTTATCCACTGGCTGGAATTCTTTCCCATTCAACAAACAAACCAAACAAATTCTTCCCTTTACAAATACCTTTTTGTGTAGTTTGGTTTACAGTAAGATTCGCTTGGAGGTCAATGTGGGCTACAAAAATGAGTTGAAATTTTACACAGGTCAAATCAATCTTTGATCCTTAAACATTTTTCAAGGATAATAGAATGCTAAGTAAATGGGAAAGACGTTTTCAGTTAAGTTGAATACTTCAGGGTTATGAAGTGAATTGACGGACCCCAGAAACTTGTCTTTTGAAAAAGGGATACCAGCACAAGTGGTAATACGATGAGAAATCTTCACTGCTCTGAAAGAAATGTAATTGACCAACAGTCACATAAAGAACACATTTTCTGGCTAGTTTTACCAATTTGGGTAGAGCATTTCTAAACTTGCAAACTTATGTCTTCCAAATTAACTTTTACTTCTTTCTTGCTGTCTGGTAAACAGTAGTTAAAATGGAAATTTGCTGCATAGAAAGGATTATTCTGACGCTAAGGAAAGGAAATCTGTAAGATAATGCCATCTTATCTCATTACAAAATCAACCTAGACCCGCCTAGTCTCAGATAGTCTTTCTATTCTTCTACAAATGCCTTGGATTGCCCCAGAGGGATTGCAAATTTTCTGATTCTTCTTCACTTACTTTCATCTCAGCCAGCTGATAACCTTACCTACTTTGAGAAAATACCTTCAAACCCTAGTTTAATGTGGCCCATACTGTCTGAAAACATTTTCTTTATGTTGCATTCATTCTCTTTTTAAAGGAGTAGCTGTCCTTTCAAAGTTAACTACTCCTCCAGTGCACAAGTAATATTTTCCCACAAATAAGCCCACTTGTAGCTCTTTTAAATACGCTTCCCTTTCCCAGATGTTACTTTGACTCTTTTTTCATTCTTTTCGTCTGCATTCAATGAGGAAATCCACCAAGGCTGTGTGTGCGCTTTTTGGTACACTGCCTATATCCCATCTCTTAGTAATTTCATCTGTACCTGTGGCTTCTAATTACAAATCTTTTTTTTTTTTCTTTTTTTTTCAGATCCTCCCATCTCAGCCTCCTGAGTAGTTGGGACTACAGAGGCATGTCACCACGCCTAAATAACCTTATTTGTTGTAGATACAGGGCTCCCTATGTTGCCCAGGGTGGTCTTGAACTCTTGGGTTCAAGTTGTCATCCCACCTCAGCCTCCCAAGTGCTGGGATTACAGAGTTGAACCACTGTGCCTGCCCAATCACAAATCTTATAACAATTTTTTTTTTTTTTTGATACTGAGTCTCACTCTGTTGCCCAGTTGTAGTGCATTGGTGTGACCTTGGCTCACTGCAACCTCCACCTTTCAGGTTCAAGCAATTCTCGTGCCTCAGCCTCCCAGGAGGCTGGGACTACAGGTGTGTGCCACCATGCCCAGCTAATTTTTGTATTTTTAGTAGAGACAGGGTTTCACCATGTTGCCCAGGCTGGTCTAGAACGCCTGACCTCAGGTGATCTGCCCACCTTGGCCACCCAAAGTGCTGGGATTACAAGCATGAGCCACTGTGCCCTGCCATAACAATTTTAAAGTGAACCCCACAGCTCCTGTTTTAAATTGTCAGTCATCTGTCTTTATCGAGATATTTCAGTTCTTCATACCAAAAATATTTCAAATAAATCTTTGTATCTCTTTCAGTAGGTCAGTCCCTCCCCGAGCTTCCTTTTTTTGTGTTAGTAATATTTTCTCAATCAAAACTCCAAAAATCGGTTTCCAAAGCCTCCTCTCCCTTGTCTTCCCATTCATCCGTCATCAAGTTCTGGTAATTCTACCTTCCTTTCCTTTCTTTCTGCTAGTATTGCCTTTCAAGTTCCTATAGCTTACTGCTCTCCCATTACAATACTCTTCTTACAAGTCTAATCTGGAGCCACCAATTATTTTTGAATGTTTATGCTACTCAGTGAGGTGAAAGTAATCCATCAGAGTTTATGTGGGATAGGCATTTAAAGGCCTTAAAAATCACTCCATTCATTTCTTAAAATTTCAGAAATTCCTATTTTGAAACAAAGGTAAAAATCCAGAAAAGGAGTTGGTTCTCAAATTAAGAAATACATCTCACAATTATGAAAAATAACTTACCCTACATTATGCCAACAATGTGCATTTTTCAAAATATATAGCTACATGGATAAAACAGAATCAAAGGCCTGGCAGGTGGATTGGCCTAAAGAAGCCCTGTAGAAGACAGAAACTGTAAATAACTGTTTGTAGTTCTCCAAAGAGCAGTGTTGCCTGACCAGCTAATCAGGCTGCATCCATTTCTTCTACATAGACAAAGTCTGGCAATCAGAGAAGACACAGTTCTAGGAAGTCAGTGTTTATATTAAAGAAATGGCATTGACATTTCTGAGAACATGAGAAAAACACATTTTAAAAAAAACTATTCCACAATTTTTGCAAAACATTCCAATGGAGACAAGCTTCTAAGGTCAGATAAGTGAGATACTTTTGAACAATTTTATTATTAATAAAAATATAACTCACCAACACTGCTAGAGTATGAGTTATAATAGAAGTTGCTACCTGTCATTTAGAGACCCCACTAGTTGTCCATGAGCGAAAACTGTGGGGCCTTTTGCAAAACCTAGTTTCCCCTGCACATTATTACTCAAAGCATTGCATTTCAGTGCCATTATCCCAAAAGAAGAGAAGGTTCCTCAGAATGTCTTATCAATGATATTTTCATGAAATCATGTTGAGATCTTGTATCAATGATCATGGAAAAATGATTTTAGAAAGGAAAGACATAGTACGTTCATGTATTAAGAGAAGTAATTAATTACTGGCTCATGCTGAGTAATCCCTTTGGCTCAGAAAATAGTTCAAGTGATATCCATGAATAATTTAACTTGTTATAAGGAAGTTCTTTAGCTCTATTTCCAATTGGTCACATAGGTAATAGATTAAAAAGAAAAGAATACTTTAAAAAATACTTAAACATCAATATTCATCTATAGACCTAACAAAGCATAACAGAAATAAACACATTTTTTTTTGCTTTAAAAACCCTATTATAAAACAGTGACAACTTTTCTTTCATGTAACTTATTCTGAATTAGCATCATGGTAATGTTTTTTATAATCGTACCTGATAAATAATTTTACAAAAATAAATTGCTATGTAAATTAAATGAAGCATGCTTTTTTATAAAGAAGAAATGTATTTTCTTACGATAAAAAGAATAAATCATTTTCGTGAATGTGTTCTAAGTCCAATGAAATAATTTTTAGTTAAGACAAAACAATAGATTTATTTAAAGAACAATATAAATACAAGACCAAAACAACATTTATAGGTTGCTGAACCTGAAGACCCGAAAGTCAGGTTACAATTTCCACTTCTAGAAGATTGTTTTTACCCTTTCTTAATTTAAAGAAAAATGTACTGTTGGAAATAGGATAGCCAACAAGTAAAAGCAAAATTGTTCCTTAAAATTGCAACATTTGGGCTGGGTGCGGTGGCTCACGCCTGTAATCCCAGCACTTTGGGAGGCCGAGGCCTGTAATCCCAGCTACCCCGGAGGCTGAGGCAGGAGAATCGCTTGAAGCCAGAAGGCAGAGGTTGCAGTGAGAAGAGATTGCGCCATTGTACTCTAGCTTGGGCAACAAGAGCAAAACTCTGTCTCAGAAAAAAATTAATAAATAATAAAAAAAAAACAACCTGCAACATTTCAAAAGATGTTGTATTAGTCATTTCAGTGAAAGTTTAATTAGGGAATGGTGTCTACCAGAATATATTTGGCATCCTTCTTTTTTCTGGTATTTGCATGAGTGAGAAAAGTGTTAGGAATAGGAAGGCCAGATGAGTTTGCTTTGCCTCCAGAGAATACTGGCCAAGAAATTTCCTGTCCAACCTCAGGAGCATCACTGAAGCCTGTTTATCAGGAATTGTCCTACCACAACACTGTGCTATGGCATTTGGGAAGCCCTCAAAATAGCTGCCTGCTCTAAGAATGAGGCCACATGATTCAGGCCATTATAAACCCTAATGCAGAGCTCTGAAGAGGGAGAGCATTGGAAGGGGATAGGGAAGCACATAAAGATGATATGCTCAGCTCTACTGTCATTGGGCAGAAAACTCTCTAGTGGGCTTGAGAGGGGGAACTGATTTTAAGGAGGGCTGAATAGTTTGGGAACCTACTTAATGCAACCACAGTCTGTATTTTTAAAATCCTCACTTTTCACTACAGATTTGGGTTTTAGTGTCCTGGCATAAATTGGGCTGAAATATAAATTCTTAGTTTTCTGGAGATACGGTAGAGGTCAGATATCAAGATTTCATAGGCAAACAAAACATGCTATATATGTAAAAATATATATATACACATACAGCCTTTTGCTAAACCGAAAGAAAGTAAAAGTTCAAAGCAGTCAAGGGGTTGAAAGATGGGTTGGGTATGGACTTTTCTTCATATATATCAATTTTCGAAATGTCTCTCTCCCATCTCCACCATTCCCTTTGTTAATTGTCCTTACTTACATTTAAAGGAAGGGAATTAGATCATCAAACAGGTCACTCAACCTACCTCTAACTTTACACACCTTGGTCAATGTGAAACAAACTTGAACTGGTTATATGCTTCCCCACCATTTTTATTTATTGTAAGCTACTTTAAAAATTTTAGACAATGTTATAATAAAAATATACACTTTTTTCCCCATTATCCCTGGTCTTCTGGTGAAGCAAGCACTATAATCAATGATTCTTATGTGTGAGGAGCATCTCCAAGTAGAGGCATTCATGTCCCTAATGCTATTTTATTTTTCCTCATCAGCCAATTTAAACTACAACTTTATCCTGATCCCGCTCCTGCTCTTTGCCTCTTCTCCCCCCAGCCCTTCCACATTCACCAGCCTCCTCCCCACCTCCTCCCAGCCTTTCCCTTTGCCCTCCCCTTTCTTCTAGCCCCTCCTCCCAGTTGAGTCAGTGGCTTGAAACTTTTAAAAGCTCTGTGCTCCAAGTTACAAAAAAGCTTTTACGAGGTATCAGCACTTTTCTTTCATTAGGGGGAAGGCGTGAGGAAAGTACCAAACAGCAGCGGAGTTTTAAACTTTAAATAGACAGGTCTGAGTGCCTGAACTTGCCTTTTCATTTTACTTCATCCTCCAAGGAGTTCAATCACTTGGCGTGACTTCACTTCTTTTAAGCAAAAGAGTAAGTTTTTCAAAAATGAGAACACGTTACCTATTAGTTTCTTTTTCTACAAGTAAAACTTTTCTAAAGTTTTAAAATGTGTTAAATGTAATTTTGAATTATGATACTGTAAATGGATTGATGGATTTGAAAGTGTTTCTATAGTTTTAAAGTTAAAATTTATTGTACCAAATATATATTTTGACTGTTAAAAAAGTTTCTATTAACATTGCAACAGGTAAAAAGGTTCAAACCATTCCGATTAGAGTAAAGGATTAGTTTACTGGATGTTTGGTTTTTCATTTTAGAGTATCATTTTATTTATTTATTTATTTTTGTAATCAGTAATAGTCTAGGTGCTATCATTTGTTGGGTGGGGGGGGCGGTTAGGCGCCTGGGTTGGGGGATTTGACTGGCTACATCGCAAAAATCAAAGTGCAAATTTGCTTAGCGTGCTTCCTATAGTATTCTACACTTCATAGAATAAAGTGCTTTTTTCATATGGAAATCTTGATTGATGTTCTATAGCTTTGCAAAGCCAACTTCTTTTGTGACAAAGTGCTTTGTTAAAACATCGTGGTTACTTGACTTCCACGTGGTTCCTTCCTAGAATTTTCCCCATTAAACAAAAAGGTATGAAATTCAAGAGTATTAATATCATGCTTTAAAAATCAACAGTAAATTGTTACTTTGTGTTAGCAACCGCTATGGAAAGATTTGAGACCCTCAGGAAAGACAGCTTTTACTCGACCACGTTGGCAGTTTAGAAGATGAAATCTCTTGAATGGGTGGTGGTTAGTTACAGAGCATTAGCGATCAGACGTTTAAAAAACAGTGTATGCTAGGGTGCTTTTCCCAAAACCGTCTCCTAAAACGGGAGCTCCTAGAAAGAGCAGGAAAAAAACTTTCTTAAACAGCGCTTTGGGAGCTCTCCCCGCCAACACTCGCCGCCCCGCACCTTCCCTCTGCTCGAACCTGTAACAGAATTCAGAACTCTGGGGCAGTTCTTTGGAGTTGGAGCTCCTAGGGCAAAGGTAACGCTAATGCGTTGCTTAAAAGGGTTCAATTTTTAAAATATTTTTACTGGCAACACCCATTTTGTTCATCAGAAATGCAGCCATGCATTTTTGTGCCCAGTAAAGATTTTCTGTTCTGTGTAAATCTACAGACTAAAATAATTAGTTTAGATTCTTGACGTGACCCTGCAGTGGAAGTATTTGCACCAGTGAATGCTGAAAAGCAAATAAAAATGAAAGCTTTGCGGAGGCCGTGGGCCGGACGGGCGCGGGGCGCCTCCTGCCATCTTAGCGTCTGCCGGGCTCCTTGCCGCGCCTTCGCTGCCCGAACCAGCGCGGTTTTGGGACATTTGCCCCAAATCCTTACAGGTCAAATCGAGCTCAGGTCCGAGTTAGTCACTGCAAAGGAACCTGGGGTGCGGGGTGGGAGGGATAGGAGGAGAGATGGGCTGGGTGCCAAATGGTAGAAGAACAAATGGTTGATTTAATTAAAGTTGTCAGTCTAATTTCCCATCCCTCTCATACCAGCCTTTTTTTTTTTTTTGTCTTAAATTTGCTGAATCCCACTATCTCCTCGTTGGTGAGAAAACCTGAATGCCCTGGGAATTGTGCTTAAATTGCACTTGCAACTCCCCTGGAAGTTCCTGAAACTTCCCGAGAATGAGGCGGGGCGGCTCAAGGGGAAAGGGCAGGGAGGAGAGACCCTCGGGAAGCTGATGACGCGTCCGGGGCAAGTCAGCCTGTTTCGGAGAAGCGCGCCTCGCGGTCGGAGCAGCGCTGCGCCCACCCTGCCCCTTTAGTGACCCAGCCAGCCTTTGCTGGGGGTTTCTGATAACGCTCATCGATAAGCTCTCCTTGCTCCCAAAAGGCGTGCTTCTCTTTCTCTCCAGGTACAAAGTAGGGGTGGGAAGGGGAGAGCTACACAATGTTGTAAAAAGAAGCGTGGCTTTATTTGGAAGTCGGTTGAATTTCTTTTGCTTCCCCGACTCAGTTAGTAACGACAAGAAAGATACTGAATATCGCCCTCCGAAAGTCGGGCGCATTTGAACTCGGTGAAAAGTGTCCCTGTGAGGAAGCCTAATGTTTACTTTTGTGCAAGGATAACTGGAAATTAAAGCGTCTAGTAATGCAGAGATTTCATTAAGCGAGCCCGCCTCCCCCCGCCCCTCCCCCTCCCCGCGCCAGGAATGAAATAAGCCAGTTAGACAGAAAACACTTTTGGGAGAAGACTAATTACTTCTGGGTAGGCCGAATTGACTGGAAATTATACCAAGCAGAGGCAGTACATTCCATTCCGTCCTGGCGATGTTGATTCTATATTATTAGAACATGTTCCCCCAGTGTGGGGGTGCTTTGTACTTCCCAAGTCAGGGTAGACTGGTTACCTGTCCTCTGCTGGGAAAATGCAGTGGTAGTGCTTTGCTCCTACTTTCTTGACTGTTTAAACATGTTCCACATTTTTCTAATGCCTTCTGAGGGTTCTCAACCCAGCCACTGAGTTCCTCACCCTTGGCGGCTGTGATACCAACAATGCTCTCACCCTCCTTGGGAAACATGGTTGCAAAGATGCTCCGCAGGAGGCAGATAAAAGGCTGTGCTTTCAGATACTGAAGGTTGCTTTGTTACTTAGATGTTTCCAATTTCTGCATAGAGAAGGAGGGAAAACACGGTGCATTCTTTCTTTTCTTTTCTCTACATCCAGGGGTGTAGCTTGGTTTGAGCCTTTATATATGATACCCGCAGGGAAGGAAATGATAGGACAGTCACCAGTGATTAATACCTTCCACTCCGCCTTTCCTGTTGTTCTGACTTATCTTCAGGATTCTCAGTTATTTGAAGAGATGTGTGGGAGCTTATCCGCACACACCAGTTCAGCTCTGGAGAGAAAAAGTAATTATCTAGTGTTTATTATTAGTGTAATATTCCGTATGGATAATGCAAGTTTTAAAAAATCCCCAGAGCATGTCTTCCATGGGAGATTAATATATATTTTTTTAAATTCTTAGCATAATTGCCTAAATTCTCCATCTAAAGTCACCTTTTAACTATGTATGTACAGATTGTCTTTTACCTGTTTTCAAATTGTGGTTAGCTCTTTTTTTTTAAATATAGCAGTGGCTTATACAATTTCATAAATTTCACATTCCAATTTCCCTATGCTTTTAAAATAATATTTTAAGAAAAATATATGTTTATCGTCAGCTGGGCATGATGGCTCATGCCTGTAATCCTAGCCCTTGAGAGGCTGAGGTGGGAGGATCGCTTGAGGCCAGTTTAAAACCAGCCTGAGCAACATAGCAAGACCCCACCTCTATAAAAAATTTTTTTAAAAAGAAAATGTATGTTTGAGAATCATTTCTTAGTTACTGTTTTGCTAAAGAAAAGATGAAAAATTTAAAAACAAATGAGCTATATCTAAAGGTCGTCTAAAGAGTAAGAACCAAACTTTACTGAGCTGTTACTAAGAGCTTCACATGCATGAGTTATTTATTAAATTCTCATTGAAAAAAGTAGACTGTCTTAATCAATACACTTGTGAGGGCCCTAAGGGTGTCTTTATATGATTATAAAACAACAAGGCTATTCATTAAAAATAGTCAATTTGGAGGTGGAATTAAGAGTAGGGGCAGAGGAAACGCCAAGGACTGATAGAAATATATTAAGTTACATCACAATTGAAGAACATGGCTTTTAGCCTCAGCTTCTGACTTAGGGTTTTCTCTCTGGTAGCCCTAAACTGATCTTGAGAAACTCGTTTTGTGGGAGAATTGAGTAGTAGTTGTTGAACTAGGGAGAGGATTGTCTTTTATGGGATGCACCATCCTCTCTTTGGATGGAGTTCCTCACACCTCAATCCCCATCTCATCTCATTAAGTGGATGCTAATGTAAGTTCAGTGATGAGGAGGGGTAAGAGCTGGGGAAGGAAGGCTTGTTGGCGTTTTTTTTGTTGTCCTCCCCTCTGCCCCCAAAATAAGCAGTTCACAACCTCAAATACCTACACAAATGTGCAATTCTTTATAAATAGATTATTACATACAGTAAGTTTGATACACTACAGTTAGGCCATCTAGGTATAAATAAGGTAAGGAAGTAAAGTTGGATATTATCTGATGAACTGGGAATCTTTTCCATGGTACTTGATTCTAATCACTTTACTGCCTGCAGAGACTCAGAATGTAAAGATGTTATGCTAACCAGGGTTAATATCAACTGCTGCTCTTCCCCTTCAGAGCCCTAGCTTTCCCCGATATTTATCATTCTGGAAATAAACACGATTTTAAACAGGCTATTTCTTCTTGTAATAGTGTCCTTGGCTACGATAAAATTGTGTGGTGCAATCGGAGTTAGAACATCGTAGAACTAGGGGACAACCACACAGTTGTGTTTTTTCTTTTTTTTGTTTTGTTTTGTGTTTTAAATCCTAACCTGCAACAGCCTAACAGTGAACTGAATGTACAACCATGATACCTGATGCAGTTCTACAAGAATCCTAACCCTCATTAGAAACTAATTTAACAAATTCAGGAAGCTCTTTGTTAAAAAGCCTTTTTTCTTTTTTTTTTTTTTTTAAGCCTGTCAAATTTAGCAGTGGGGGTTGTAAAGAGCCTTTTTTCTTAATTTAGCTCTATTGCCTGCTCAGGAATCATTTGAAGCATGTTGTTTCAACAAACAGTTCTCTGTTTCAGCAATTGTCACTTGAAAATTTAACAGTATGAGAATGAGATGATGACAATACTTTTTTACTGTGAAGTTTCCTTTTTAATTAATTTGAAACTTTAGAAATTTGAGATATAACTACAATTAAGAGAATCCCAAAGAGACAAAAAACAAAAACTGGTGAGGTTTTTTTTTTGCACGTATCTATTTTTTTGTGGAAGCCCCATTTAATTCATTTAACATGTAGATATACCCGAATTAATTAATTCTTTTCTTTTCTTTTTTTTTTTTTTGAGACGGAGTTTCACTCTGTCACCCAGGCTGGAGTGCAGTGGTGCCATCTCTGCTCACTGCAGCCTCCGCCTCCCAGGTTCAAGCAATTCTCCTGCCTCAGCCTCCAGAGTAGCTGGGATTACAGGCACCCGCCACCATGCCTGGCTACTTTTTTGTTGTTTTTTGTTGTTGTTGTTGTTGTTTTCTTTGAGACAGAGTCTCGCTCTGTCGCCCAGGCTGGAGTGCAGTAGTGCGATCTGGGCTCACTGCAAGCTCCGCCTCCCGGGTTCACGCCATTCTCCTGCCTCAGCCTCCCGAGTAGCTGGGACTGCAGACGCCCGGCTAATTTTTTTGTATTTTTTTTTTATTTTTAGTAGAGACAGCGTTTCACCGTGTTAGCCAGAATGGTCTCGATCTCCTGATCTCGTGATCCGCCCGCCTCGGCCTTCCGAAGTGCTGGGACTACAGGCCTGAGCCACCGCTCCCGGCCTGCTTTTTTGTACTTTTAGTAGAGATGGGATTTCACTGTGTTGGCCAGGCTGATCTCAAACTCTTGACCTCAGATGATCCTCCCACCTTGGCCTCCCAAAGTGCTGAGATTACAGGTTTGAGCCACATCTCTTACTCTTTTAAGCACTGGGGATACAGCAGTGAACAAAGCAAACTCCCTCGTATTGTTCACATTGCAGTTGAGGAAGGCAAATAATAAATCCTTCTCATGGAAGGAGGTACATAATAATCAGGCAAATATTTACTATATCAAGTAGAGAGAAAGTCTATTAAAATAATAATTTTTTAAAAACCAGGGCAAAGGGAATAGGAAATGACAGGACTGGGGAAAGGATGTTGCTATTTCATACTTGGTGGTCAGGAAAGTTGGCCGATGAGGTCAGACCTGCAACAAGTGAGGATGTGAGCTGCGTGGATGGAGCAGAGCTCATCAAACCAAGCTGATTGTTGGTTTGTTTTCTCAAGATTGACTGATTACTTGGAGTATAGGTTGGTGAGCAGGGTGACCAGGCTAATGACATGAAACCTAGCAAACTGGTGATGGCTGAGATGAAGCTAAGGGTGGCTGTTGTAAGTGTGGAGGAATAGACAACTGAGTTCACTCAATGACATTTACTGGAGGGGCAGAGGTTATTACAAAAGTGAAAGAAAACATTAGAAGGGTTTGCATTTGAGTTTTTGGGCATGAATATTTTTGGGTGTTAGTACATTAGACACACACATGATTTCCCTTTCCTCCCAAAAAATCCATTAAATGATTTTATCGGGAACTTCCATAGACATTTCCTTATGTAGGTTTAGACTCTGATTTTATTCTTTCAGATAGTAAAGACCTTCACCTTCTCTTTTCTTTCAATCATAAAAAGATGCTGGATATCAAATTTTACTTTAGTTTTCAATAATCCTATTTACCTTTATTTTTTTATTTATTTATTTATTTTTTTTTTGAGACGGAGTCTCGCTCTGTCGCCCAGGCTGGAGTGCAGTGGCGCAATCTCGGCTCACTGCAAGCTCCGCCTCCCGGGTTCACGCCATTCTCCTGCCTCAGCCTCTCCGAGTAGCTGGGACTACAGGCGCCCGCCACCACGCCCAGCTAATTTTTTTGTATTTTTAGTAGAGACGGGGTTTCACCGTGGTCTCATCTCCTGACCTCGTGATCCGCCCGTCTCGGCCTCCCAAAGTGCTGGGATTACAAGCGTGAGCCACCGCGCCCGGCCCTATTTACCTTTATTTATTTAAGTCTCTCCATTCTCATTACATTTATCTCTTCTTGAGAAAAATATTTAAAGTTGATACTAAAATACTTAATTCTAATAACTATTAGTATATTAATGGCATGGAAAGACTTGACTGCAACTTCGGCACCGTGATTTGTTTCTAGCAAAAGACATAGTCAAATGTAATTTAAAATCAAAGCTTTATTTTTAAGAGATTTCATTTGAATTAAAGCGTTTAAGTTCTTCTGCTCTCAGGGAGCTGCAGATGGAGATGTAAGGAGTCACAAGCGGCTGTGGAGCCAAGGCGGTCCTCAATGCCGGGTGCCCAGAGATCTGCTGCGCCTCGTACTCAGCCCCTTGGATTTTTTAGACTGTTCCTTCTGCTTTGCTGACATTTCTCCCACTCCTAAATATTTTGAACAAGAAAGGGCCAGAAATGTCAAGAATAGTAACAAACCAAAAAAACCTTACTTCCTAGGCCCCACCTCCAGAAATTCAGATTCATTCAGACTGGTGAAGACCAGGAATGTATGTTTTTAACAAATGCTGCCAAGTGACTATGATGCAATTCAGGAAAGGGGCCAGAGGGGCCTCAGGCTGGTCACACTTAGTGCCTGTAGCTTTGGGCATCCATCCAGTCTAGGGGGCCATGAAGAGCAATGGAAATGTAATCTAACATGATGCATAGACGGCAAAAAGTGTGGTCCAGCTGCTAAGACTCTGCTCTTAACAAGAACTTTGCACAACTCCTCTTAGACAGACCTTGGTCTACATATAAAGCACCAGCTCAGTATCCTAGAGGTGAAGGCATGAATATATGTGATATGTCCAGCTGCGTTGGTCTTCTCATGTATTAAATAAGAAATATACCTGTCTCCCCATGGTGAATAAAAGTGCAGTTTATAGTCTGTAGATCAATGCCAGGGATTCTGTAAACATATAATTATGCCCTTTTATTATAAGAGGATATTAACTTACCATACAAGACTTGGAAAAATGAAGATATTAAACCAGTTTGGGAAGATACAGCAGGGAGGAACAACCAGTTGCCAAAATTTGATTCATGGCAATGTGAGCAACTACCAAAAAAAAGGGAACAATTTTTGTTACCTCTTTTTGGGTGGCTGTCACATTAAACATTATTTGATGGTATCTATGATAGTGGTGATTGACAGGTAGCTACGTGTTACAGGATACTAGGTGTCCAATTCGATAATTCATATCTTATTAAGATGAAAGAGTATAACTCATTAATGCAAATAACAACTGCATGGGTGCTTAAAGAAAAGACAACTTTGCAATTAAGTTGCTAGAGTATTAAAAAAGAACTACTAAAGGGCTGCCTGATGACTTAGTTCACGTACTATGGAACTGTGGAGTATTTTTGTAGAATCTCAAAATTATATGAAAGTCATGTATCATATGAAATGTTTTTTTATAGAATGTAAACAAACTTAGTGATGAATTACTATAAGCATCTACACAATCATATTTTACTTTGAGTAATGATGAAATCCTAGCTAAAATAACTTCTGTTGTGCCTGGTCATATTTCTAGATATGATAGATTTGTCTTCAGCTCTATCATTGCATGAATGTGATGAGTTTATGCAAACAGTTTATCTTTTTATACTTGATTGTTTTTGTTATTTTTCCCCTAGCAATTGAAATATATGAGCAAAAGCAGATGACACTGGCAAAATATTGTAATTTTTTACAAACAGAATTAGGGCCAATTTTACACATCATCACATAGAAACTGTCTATTGATATAGCTCCAAAAATTGTTTGTCTGACCCTCATGGACTGTACCTCATTTCCAGTCTAGTATTTGCTGCTAAATTGTAGGTTTTTTTTTTCTTTCACATTCTCTCACCATCAAACTGTCCATCACGGCTAAATTACTCCCTCACTTCAAGCCTTTCCTTGGCTATTCAAATGTCTTTGTCAGCCTTTCAAGCCTTTGTTCTTACTTGACTGCTGTTTTAAATTGATGCTGTTTTCATACATCAATTTCACTTTCTAACTTGTCACTTCAGAATCTAAAATGACCCTTCCTAAGTAAAAGGGAAGCTCCCTTTTTTATGACCACTGGAGAGCGTTATTTCTGTGGCCTTCACACCCACCTCCCACTCTTACTCAGCATTCTTTGGCACCAGTCCCTGGGCTGTTATCAAAGGTACCCATGATGCCATGGTACCATCTAGCTGGTGCATAGTTTAGCTTTATGGCTCAGCCATCTCTTCTTTGTTCGGTCCAGGAAATCCCAGGTCAGGTGCCCATTTCAGTTTTTCTTGTTCTCTATGACCAGGAGACTCAGTATCAATTTTTATCAGCTAAATGGATAATCGGCAATTAGAAACATAAATTGAACTAGACAACTTTGGGGATTCTTGTTGGTTGGTTTCTACTGACTTACATCTTTTTATTAAGACGGAGTCTCTTTTGTCACCCAGGCTGGAGTGCAGTGGCGTGATCTCTGCAAGCCCCAACCCCCCGGGTTCAAGCGATTCTCCTGCCTTAGCCTCCCCAGTTGCTGGGACCACAGGCTCCCGCCACCACGCCTGGCTAATTTCTTGTATTTTTTGTAGAGACGGTGTTTCATCATGTTAGCCAGGATGGTCTGAATCTCCTGACCTCATGATCTGCCCGCCTCCCAAAGTGCTTATAGGCGTGAGTGGATTATAGGTGTGAGCCACCACGCCTGGCCAGATCCTTTTACTCAGTAATGGAGAAGGCATAGACTTTAGATAGCTAGATATTGATAAGAAGTTAAATGGGATGTACAGCCTGAGGATCCAAAGCCCAGTAAGGGAACTTTAAAGTATACAACAATGAAAAGATGAAAACCAATCTTTTCTGGCTGGAGAAAACACCCTGAAGTAGGTTTTGTTTGTTTGTTTTTTAATAAGGCTGTAAGTATTATGGAGACAAAATGAACTTTTTACTTGAAGTGTGATGTGTATTTAGTCTTTGTTTTTGAAAGTAGGTTACTACATATAATGACACATTGTAGCAAGAGTATATTTCCATATAGCCTACTTTTTCTCTGGACAGAAGGCTGACTTCTGAGCTACATAAGTCACTGCTTAAGAAAAAAATAGTCACCATTGCTTGGGAGGCTAAGGCAGGAGGATTGCTTGAGCCCAGGAGCCTGGGCAACATAGTGAAATCCTGTCTCTAAAAAAACAGAAAAGTGTTAATGACAATAATATAGCATATGCACAAATTACACTTGATATACCATTGAAAAATCTTCCAGAGGCCGGGCGTGGTGGCTCACACCTGTAATCCCAGCACTTTGGGAGGCTGAGGTAGGTGGATCACCTGAGGTCAGGAGTTCAAGACCAGCCTGACCAACATGGAGAAAACCCATCTCTACCAAAAATACAAAATTAGCCAGGCATGATGGCACATGCCTGTAATCCCAGCTACTCGGGAGGCTGAGGCAGGAGAATCGCTGGAACCTAAGAGGCGGAAGTTGCGGTGAGCTGAGATCGTGCCATTGCACTCCAGCCTGGGCAACAAGAGCGAAACAACATCTTAAAAAAAAAAAATCTTTCAGAGTGAAATTAGTAATAAAATGATATATAATAGCATTAAAGTTTTGGAAAGAAGCTTATGGATGTGTGTTCATAGGTGTTCTTACCTGGATTCTTGATACCTGTGCTTTGAATAACACACATCAGGATTTTGCTTAGCAAACACAGACCTACCAGGCAAAAACTGTCCTCGTTTATCAGACAAATAAAAGGAGCAGAGGCTTAGCACAGGTGGCTTCTCAAGTCACATGGCAAGGCAGTGGTTGAGCAAGCAATACACCTTCCCAGGTTAAAGATTGCAACTCATCATCTGTTGCTTCTAAGACTTACTTTATCTCAACAAACAAAACAAAACACTTGTTAGATCTTTTCTTCTTTGGCGAAAATGGGACAGGAAGAGTTTGCACTTGGTTTTTTGTGAAAGAATGTTAGAAATATATGAAACCGTTGGTAGTATTTTGACTATGGGCTGAAAGGTTACTAAATGTTAAACTAGTAATTTGCAATCTCTGATCCTTGAATTGTCTCTTTGTTTCTTTCAGGTGGTGCCCAGGCAACATGGGTGACTGGAGCGCCTTAGGCAAACTCCTTGACAAGGTTCAAGCCTACTCAACTGCTGGAGGGAAGGTGTGGCTGTCAGTACTTTTCATTTTCCGAATCCTGCTGCTGGGGACAGCGGTTGAGTCAGCCTGGGGAGATGAGCAGTCTGCCTTTCGTTGTAACACTCAGCAACCTGGTTGTGAAAACGTCTGCTATGACAAGTCTTTCCCAATCTCTCATGTGCGCTTCTGGGTCCTGCAGATCATATTTGTGTCTGTACCCACACTCTTGTACCTGGCTCATGTGTTCTATGTGATGCGAAAGGAAGAGAAACTGAACAAGAAAGAGGAGGAACTCAAGGTTGCCCAAACTGATGGTGCCAATGTGGACATGCACTTGAAGCAGATTGAGATAAAGAAGTTCAAGTATGGTATTGAAGAGCATGGTAAGGTGAAAATGCGAGGGGGGTTGCTGCGAACCTACATCATCAGTATCCTCTTCAAGTCTATCTTTGAAGTGGCCTTCTTGCTGATCCAGTGGTACATCTATGGATTCAGCTTGAGTGCTGTTTACACTTGCAAAAGAGATCCCTGCCCACATCAGGTGGACTGTTTCCTCTCTCGCCCCACGGAGAAAACCATCTTCATCATCTTCATGCTGGTGGTGTCCTTGGTGTCCCTGGCCTTGAATATCATTGAACTCTTCTATGTTTTCTTTAAGGGCGTTAAGGATCGGGTTAAGGGAAAGAGCGACCCTTACCATGCTCCCAGTGGCCCGCTGAGCCCCGCCAAAGACTGTGGGTCTCAAAAATATGCTTATTTCAATGGCTGCTCCTCACCAACCGCTCCCCTCTCGCCTATGTCTCCTCCTGGGTACAAGCTGGTTACTGGCGACAGAAACAATTCTTCTTGCCGCAATTACAACAAGCAAGCAAGTGAGCAAAACTGGGCTAATTACAGCGCAGAACAAAATCGAATGGGGCAGGCGGGAAGCACCATCTCTAACTCCCATGCACAGCCTTTTGATTTCCCCGATGATAACCAGAATTCTAAAAAACTAGCTGCTGGACATGAACTACAGCCACTAGCCATTGTGGACCAGCGACCTTCAAGTAGAGCCAGCAGTCGTGCCAGCAGCAGACCTCGGCCTGATGACCTGGAGATCTAGATACAGGCTTGAAAGCATCAAGATTCCACTCAATTGTGGAGAAGAAAAAAGGTGCTGTAGAAAGTGCACCAGGTGTTAATTTTGATCCGGTGGAGGTGGTACTCAACAGCCTTATTCATGAGGCTTAGAAAACACAAAGACATTAGAATACCTAGGTTCACTGGGGGTGTATGGGGTAGATGGGTGGAGAGGGAGGGGATAAGAGAGGTGCATGTTGGTATTTAAAGTAGTGGATTCAAAGAACTTAGATTATAAATAAGAGTTCCATTAGGTGATACATAGATAAGGGCTTTTTCTCCCCGCAAACACCCCTAAGAATGGTTCTGTGTATGTGAATGAGTGGGTGGTAATTGTGGCTAAATATTTTTGTTTTACCAAGAAACTGAAATAATTCTGGCCAGGAATAAATACTTCCTGAACATCTTAGGTCTTCTCAACAAGAAAAAGACAGAGGATTGTCCTTAAGTCCCTGCTAAAACATTCCATTGTTAAAATTTGCACTTTGAAAGTAAACTTTCTAGGCCTGACCCTCCAGGTGTCAATGGACTTGTGCTACTATATTTTTTTATTCTTGGTATCAGTTTAAAATTCAGACAAGGCCCACAGAATAAGATTTTCCATGCATTTGCAAATACGTATATTCTTTTTCCATCCACTTGCACCATATCATTACCATCACTTTTTCATCATTCCTCAGCTACCACTCACATTCATTTAATGGTTTCTGTAACATTTTTAAGACAGTTGGGATGTCACTTAACTTTTTTTTTTTGAGCTAGAGTCAGGGAATCAAGCCATGCTTAATATTTAACAATCACTTGTATGTGTGTGGAAGAGTTTGTTTTGTTTGTCATGTATTGGTACAAGCAGATACAGTATAAACTCACAAACACGGATTTGAAAATAATGCACATACGGTGTTCAAATTTGAACCTTTCTCATGGATTTTTGTGGTGTGGGCCAATATGGTGTTTACATTATATAATTCCTGCTGTGGCAAGTAAAGCACACTTTTTTTTTCTCCTAAAATGTTTTTCCCCGTGTATCCTATTATGGATACTGGTTTTGTTAATTATGATTCTTTATTTTCTCTCCTTTTTTTAGGATATAGCAGTAATGCTATTACTGAAATGAATTTCCTTTTTCTGAAATGTAATCATTGATGCTTGAATGATAGAATTTTAGTACTGTAAACAGGCTTTAGTCATTAATGTGAGAGACTTAGAAAAAATGCTTAGAGTGGACTATTAAATGTGCCTAAATGAATTTTGCAGTAACTGGTATTCTTGGGTTTGCCTACTTAATACACAGTAATTCAAGAACTTGTATTATGAGTTTAACAGTCTTTTGGAGTGACCAGCAACTTTGATGTTTGCACTAAGATTTTATTTGGAATGCAAGAGAGGTTGAAAGAGGATTCAGTAGTACACATATAACTAATTTATTTGAACTATATGCTGAAGACATCTACCAGTTTCTCCAAATGCCTTTTTTAAAACTCATCACAGAAGATTGGTGAAAATGCTGAGTATGACACTTTTCTTCTTGCATGTCAGCTACATAAACAGTTTTGTACAATGAAAATTACTAATTTGTTTGACATTCCATGTTAAACTACGGTCATGTTCAGCTTCATTGCATGTAATGTAGACCTAGTCCATCAGATCATGTGTTCTGGAGAGTGTTCTTTATTCAATAAAGTTTTAATTTAGTATAAACATAGCCTCTACATTCCGTGTGATTTGTTTCCCCTGCCGAGATGGAGTCTTGCTCTGTCACCCAGGCCAGAGTGCAGTGGCGCGATCTTGTCTCACTGCAACCCCTGCCTCCCGGGTTCAAGCAATTCTCCTGCCTCACCCTCCCGAATAGCTGGGATTACAGACACCGCCACCGCACCTGGCTAATTTTTGTATTTTTAGTAGAGATGGGGTTTCACCATGTTGGCCAGGCTGGTCTGGAACTCCTGACCTCATGATCCGCCCACCTCAGCCTCCCAAAGTGTTGGGATTACAGGGGTGAGCCACCACGCCTGGCCTATATTTAAAACTCATTGACAGCATCTATTTGAGATTATTTAAACATTTCTATTGGTTATCAGAACTTGAGCAAATAACAGTCACATTTTCAGGGACAATATTTATCATTAGCTCTGTTCAGTGCAACATTAATTGTAAACATTTTTGGATATTTATTGAACCAAAAAGAAGATAAAGTGTTGAATTTGAAATATATCTTTAATGGGATGTGTGGTAGAGTATAAAATAAGGAAATATTGGGCCTGTAATCCCAGCACTTTGGGAGGCCCAGGTAGGGGGATCACCTGATGTTGGGAGTTCCAGACCAGCCTGACCAACATGGATAAACCCTGTCTCTACTAAAAATACAAAATTAGCTGGGCATAGTGGCATATGCCTGTAATCCCAGCTACTCAGGAGGCGGAGGTTGCAGTGAGCTGAGATCGCCCCATTGCACTCCAGCACGGGCAACAAGAGCGAAACTCCATCTAAAAGAAAAAAAAGGAAATATTGAGTAATTTAGTAGATCAGACATGACACGAGTAAGCACAAAATCTTAATGATGATGAAATTTTAAAGCTGGAAATCCTCCTGGAGAAACAATAAGAATGGGGTCAGTTTGAGTATAGTTACATGAAGCAGCAAAAGAATAAAATTCATCTTAATTTCAGTACACAATATTGTAAAAATACAGAAAACAAGATTTAAAAAATTCAAGATACCCAAGAAAAACAACCATTCAAAGGGAGTAGAACAATTCTGGGCAATTGATAATATTGTTGTAGTTTTAAATATAAAATATTGACACTTTAAGTCGCACTTCAAGGATGTTTTCTATTATAACTTATTAAAATTATTTACATTAACATCTATTATCCACCACAAAGCAAACTGGTGAGTTACTGGAGCAGAAAATATCAGTAATTTAGAAGTAATCTATGCCGGGCGCAGTGGCTCAAGCCTGTAATCCCAGCACTTTGGGAGGCTGAGGCGGGCGCATCACAAGGTCAGGAGATCGAGACCATCCTGGCTAACACCGTGAAACCCCGTCTCTACTAAAAATACAAAAAAAATTAGCCAGGCGTGGTGGCGCATGCCTGTTGTCCCAGCTACTGGGGAGGCTGAGGCAGGAGAATAGCGTGAAACCAGGAGGCGGAGCTTGCAGTGAGCCGAGATCGCGCCACTGCACTCCAGCCTGGGCGACAGAACTAAAAAAAAAGTTTTTTAGTTCAGTTGAGTTGCTCCTTTATTAGGTATTTGTTTTTGGATGAAAAAAGGTTGTGTCATTTGTTTAAAGTCAGAGGATTATCTAAAAGCCAGTTTCCCAGTCAATTTGATATAATTGGTAGTATGAATACTTCTTCAAGTACTATTATTTGAGTGGTTGAGAATTATATGGAAGAGGCAAATGCTCTGGACTCGCCTCCCGCTATGTGTCTGTGCATGTTTGCATTTAATATGGGGAATAGACATGATTTGAGTATATGTGTGTATTTATATAGGGTAAGATGTGGATGAACAAATGATCAGACAATTAAGTGGTAGAGCAGAAGTATAAAATAAATTTCTGATGCATGTGTATGGAGGAGGGAAAGCAAGTTCATCTTTCAGAAATAGTCATATAGGTCATCCTAAACATTTCCCAACTTTAAGACTTTACCATTTAAAAATATTTTATGTACATCATATATATCTAAATTATACATATCATATATGTACACAGCTTAAGGAACTACAATCTAAAATGGAGACTTAGGTCTCTCACCTCTTTCTATACCTCAACATACACACCAGAAAAGTCCTAATTCTCAGCGGAAATCACTGTTAAAAATTTTAGATATCAACTAGGTATCGGTCACTTTGTTAAGCAGTGGGGATTCATAGAATGACCACAGCTTTCGCCCCCATGAAGCTTATAATGTGAATTCTTCCAGTTTTATTTTTTTTTTTGAGACGGAGTTTCACTCTTGTTGCTAAGGCTGGAGTGCAATGGCGTGATCTTGTCTCACCGCAACCTCCACCTCCCAGGTTCAAGTGATTCTCCTGCCTCAGCCTCCTGAGTAGCTGGGATTATAGGTGCGTGCCACCACACCTGGCTAATTTTGTATTTTTAGTAGAGACAGAGTTTCTCCATGTTGGTCAGGCTGGTCTTGAACTCCGCACCACTGGTGACCCGCCCACCTCGGCCTCCCAAAATGCTAGGATTACAGGTGTGAGCCACCGCGCCCAACAAATTCTTCCAGTTTTAAAAAAATTGTCCATTTTTCATCATATCTTAATTGGCTGCCTGCCTGGTTTTACCTACTAAAAAGTAAATTGAACTGTGTTTAAAAAGTATTAGAAAGGTATGCAGTTTTATTCTGCAAATATTGATTTGACACTCAGTTTTTGCATAAAATTTTAAGTTTAAAAAATTTGAGCAGGGTGTGTTGACTCATGCCTGTAATCCCAGCAACTTTGGGAGGCTGAGACAGATGGATAACTTGAGGTCCGGAGTTCGAGACCATCCTGGCCAACACAGTAAAACCCCATCTCTACTAAAAATACAAAAATTAGCCTGGCGTGGTGGCATGCACCTGTGATCCCAGCTACTCGGGAGGCCGAGACACGAGAATCACTTAAACCCTGGAGGCAGATGTTGCAGTGAGCTGAGAACGCACCACTGCACTCCGGCCTGGGTGACAGAGTGAGACTCAGTCTCAAAAAAAAAAAAGAAAGAAAAAAGAAACGTCCAGGCCAACAGCTGGTTTTTTACCTTATTTTATGAAAATGGCTGAATCTCTCAATTTGCCTAGGGTGCCAGTTCCCTGCCCACACATGGCCTCTTCTAAAAATTCCAACCTTCAGATTCCAACATGCCAAAACATCTGTGCTTTGTACTTGGAGGGAGAGCAAAATAATGAAGTTTGGGGACTTATTGAAGTCTTAAAGGGAGTTCTTTTTATAAACAGCACGTGAACAGTGTAGAAAAATGTTTATAATCTTTCCTGGCTCCAAGATTCTGTTTTTACCTTTTCTTGGTTGGGCAAACATAGCTTAGCCCTTGGCATGTCAGAATTGGCAGCGGGCAATTTTCAGAACTGAAGAGGAGACGTGGAAGAAACACCACAGAAACACTGCTTCAAGAAGACCAGAAAAAAGAAGCCTATTGTGTAGGGAAGAAACTAATTTCTTTTAACATTAAGGAGAGAAATTATGCATTAGTTTCCTGGTCTTCAAAAGTGTTGAAATTTTAATTTGGATTATTTCTTCTGGTCTCCGGATGTTTCCTTGCAATGACTAAATGCTTATTTGGGCTATGACGTGTAGTGTAATTTTGATGCCCACACACTTCCCTGTTGAATATAAAAACAGTCTCACGAGGCACCCACTTTAGAAGGTAAACCCTATGCCCAAGTCTTATTGAATGCGATGTGTCATCTGTCCCTGTGCACATGGAACAAAATGGAGCCTGATCTGGCGTTCATGCTGGAGTCTTTTGTCAGTCAGTTACTCTTCACAAAACCGTTCATCAGAATTAGTAAAGACAGTAAAATAGTTTCTAGTGGCTACATTAGCAGAAACTCTAAGTGTTATTTTATTTTATTTTTTATTTAGAGACTGGGTCTCACATTGTCACTCAGGCTGGAGTGCAATCACAGCTCACTGTAGCCTTGAACTCCTAGACTCAAGGGATCGTCCCGCGTCAGCCTCCTGAGTAGGTGGGATTACTGAGTAGGTGGCACCAATGCACTCCAGTGGTAATTTTTAATTTTCTTTTTTGTAGAGGCTGAGTCTTCCTTGGTTGTCCAGGCTGGTCTCCAACTCTGGTCTCCAGCGATCTCCCACCTTGACATTCCAATGTGCTGGGATTACAGGTGTGAGTGACCCTATCAGGCCAATTTTATTTTTATTTTTTATTTATTTTTTTGTTCAGCCTCTGCAGAGACTGTCAAAAATTGTCAATGCCAACTATATTTCTGGTCGTCATGGTGGAGTATTGGGAAAAATTTTCAATTAGCAATAATCGCACCCTGGATAAACCTCATTGACTACGATCATGCCACTGTGCAAAGCTTGGGTATTTTATTTTAAAAGCAAATAAACAGAAGTGTAAGATTGCTTTCTGCTTTGAAAAACTCAGAGTTATACATTTCAGATTTTCAGGAATATTTATTAATCCTAAATAAACACAGTTAATTAATTTAGAAACCCTTCCCTGCAAGAATTTAAACTTCAGGTCAAATTGTCAGAAAATGGCTGCAACTGATGCTAACTCAAAGAACTCTAGTGGGTAAGCGTAAAATACTGAGATTTGTTAACATAGAACGTAAAGCTTTAACTCTCACCAGAGTCTCAGAATCTAAGTTGGTCATTGCCTTGGAAGACTGTGATGTAGTTGTGGCTCAATTTCAAGTTTCCCTCAATTCAGAGCAACTAGAATTAAAAGGACTTCATAATTCTCTAGCATATTAAATGCTATCATCCAAGCTACTCACTATAGGACCTATTCAAAGATAGACACCACCAGACACCTGATTAAAGACAGTCGTTCTTCTGGGACAATTTTCTATATTTTTCAAAAGCTTGTCAATGACTCCCTTTTGGGGGGCAGGTAATTTAAAAATCTTTGAGGGGAACCACCTTGCATTCATGAGTTTCAAATTTCAGTGAGACTGAAGCAATCTGGAAATTAAATGTAACTACATCCAGCATCCTGTCATCTATAGTTAAATGTAAGTTAAAACTACAACAGATGTTTGCCTGTTACATTATGTTCTGTATATTTGAAATACCTTATAATTTATAATTTTATAATTCATAATTTTAAAAATGACTGCAGATATAAGAAATTATACAATGATTGAGGTTATTTATTTCAGTTTAGAGCTTTTAATTGTATATTTCTTTATTTCTTCTCCATTTTCATACCCTTAGTTTCTTTCTTTTTTTTTTGAGACGGAGTCTCTGTCGCCCAGGCTAGAGCGCATGCAGAGGTGCAAGATCTTGGCTCACAACAAGCTCTGCCTCCCGGGTTCAAACCATTCTCCTGCCTCAGCCTCCCGAGTAGCTGGGACTACAGGAACCCACCACCACGCCCGGCTAATTTTTTGTATTTTTAGTAGAAACGGGGTTTCACCATGTTAGCCAGGATGGTCTCGATCTCCTGATCTCGTGATCCTCCCTCCTCAGCCTCCCAAAGTGCTGGGATTACAGGCTTGAGCCACCGCGCCTGGCCCATACCCTTAATCTCTTCAGTCTAGCCTCTCACTAGAATTTTTTGATTCATGACATCTTAAAAAAATATACTTTCCTCTCACGTTTTGTTCAAAACTAAAGTTTTGACTGTCATTTTTTTTCACCTTTAATCTACAGTTGAAGTCAGAACAGATTAAATGGTATAAAGCTTCTATCAAATTCCTTCCACCCTTGCTCTAACATTTAGAATAGCTTGTCAGATTTTGTTTGCTCATGTGTGGTATCAAACACTTTTCTTTGTCATCTATACCTTGACATCTTATACCTTGCTCTCCTTTTAACAAACAAGTGCCAAGTTAAATACTTCAGTAGTAACTTTGGAATAATGTAGCAGACCTTTGTAATTAAAGAGTGTCATTGGCCCAGCACGGTGGCTCATGCCTGTGATCCCAGCACTTCCAGAGGCTGAGGCGGGTGGGTCCCTAGGTCAGGAGATCGAGACCATCCTGGCTAACATGGTGAAACCCCGTCTCTACTAAACACACACACAAACACACACACACACACACACACACACACATATACACAATTAGCCGGGCACAGTGGCACAGGCCTGTAGTCCCAGCTACTCAGGAGGCTGAGGCAGGAGAATCACTTGAACCCGGGAGGTGGAGGTTGCATTGAGTCCAGCTTGTGCCACTGCACTCCAACCTAGGTGACACAGTGAGACTCTGTCCCAAAAAAAAAAAAAAAAAAAATTGTCATTGAAAACCATTAAAATCTGTGTTTAATTTTCATCTTTATTCTGGTCCTCACTTGTCTGAAGGACTTGCAGTATTTTATAATTAAAGGGTAAAAGAACTGTAGGTGATGGTTATCTAAAACTCCAAACATGGCAAATGTGGGCATAAGGGTGCCACTTGGCATCTGACCAGTGATTTTTAGTCAGCAATATAACATAGCTCTGCCTTTAAACTGATGATTCTACATGATAAATAGCAATTATGAGTGAGACAAAAGGAGCTAAAGAATGTATTACAAGTTATACCTAATTAAAGAAAAATTTTACTGTAGGAATCTTTATATAAAAGTATTGTCAATTTGTAAGAATGAAAAAGCAGTTCTAATAAAAAAAAATTAACAAATCAGAGAAATTTACAGTTTTTTCTTTGTTTGCCAACTGCATGTTTGCTTTGGAAATGAATCATTAAAAGAAAAAAATCACTCCTTCAATTTGTTATGAATCAGCCTAACACAGTGCTAAGCACATAGTTTGTGGTGACAAAGATAACCTGATGATCACTTCAGGTTTTAGTCTGCATTTTGTTTTTCATTTAAAATATATTTTGGCCGGGTGCGGTAGCTCATGCCTGTAATCCCAACACTTTGGGAGGCCAAGGCAGACAGATCACAAGGTCAGGAGACCGAGACCATCCGGCTAACATGGTTAAACCCTGTCTCTACTAAAAATAGAAAAATTCACCGGGCGTGGTGGCGGGCGCCTGTAGTCCCAGCTACTCGGGTGGCTGAGGCAGGATAATGGTGTGAACCCAGGAGGCGGAGCTTGTTGTGAGCCAAGATCTTGCACCTCTGCACTCCAGCCTGGGCGACAGAGCAAGACTCCATCTCAAAAAAAAAAAAATATATGTATATATATATCTATATATATAAAACAACAACCCTCCCAATTTGTGACTAAATACAAGATGATCTTTAAAAGACAGGCCCTATTGTTAAAAGCCACAGTACATTAATGCTACAAATATTTTCAAGAATTAGAAACATACATGTCTTAGGATTTTCCAAAAATCTCAGGATTTCTGGGGAATTTCCAACATTTGTAGGACATAAACTCTGTTGCCTCACAAAACTTGGATAATCAATAAAAATATGCTCTATAGTGAAAAGACATTTCAAGCAAAAATGATATAAATAGGATTAGATGAGAAATTGGCAAGAAATGTGTATCTGAAAAAATTCTTGCCATGTTCAGTAAGATTTGGCTTTATGTTCATCCTTACACACTAAACATTTTAAAAGATGGTACTTTAAACAAGTCTTGTGTCCTTTCTTGTTTATTTTCGTATCCCCCCAAAAACCATAAATACTACCATATGTCAGGGCAAAGCTGTATTGAGGGTTTGGACATAGTGCTCTTACTTTTATTTTTACCATTCATTTCTATGTATAGCAAGTAATATGTATTTTTCATCAATGATCAAATTTTGTATATTTTTAGTTGCTTGTGGGCCAGAGGCTTAAGGAATAGAATACTTTTTCTTTCGTGTTTTTCAGTGACCACAATGTCAAACATGAATTTAATGAAAGTCTATCCAGTGATATATATAGTTTTAATTTGAAATTTATGGTTCTAGGAATTTTTGAGGCTGGCAGAAGCACAGGTAAGCAGAAACTGATTACTCGAGGAAATGTTTCTCATTTATTAACTATATGATCTTGAACAAGATGCATAACCTTTGATGCTCAGTCTCCAAACTATAAACAAAAATAAAAATTCATTCCTGCAAAGTTGTTGTGATGATTTAATGAGGTATGTGTAAAGCGCATAGGACATGCAGTAAGTCCTTGATAAATGAGAGGCATTAGCTAATGGTTACAATTTATTTCAAGGGAAATGAACAAAGGGAAAAGTAGTGCTGCCAGGAAAAAAAAAAATCCAGTACACAGTCAAATTCTGAAAGTCAAAACGTTACGTCGGTGTTTTCTACTTCTACAGAGTGTTAATAAGTAAAATAAGGATATGTGAATTTGTGTAATCACAAGACCACTGGAAAACAAGTCTTAGTGTCTTACATTATGTTAAATGTAGTATGTGAGGACTAGAAAATAACAGTGTAAATATAAAAAGTAAACAAGTTCACTTTTTTTTTCAGAGACTGAATCTCATTCTGTCACCCAGGCTGGCATGCAGTGGTTCAAGGCACAATCACAGTTCAAACTCCTGGGCTTAAGCCATCCTCCTGCCTCTTGAGTAGCTAAGACTACAGGTGCACACCCCTGGCTAATTTTATTTTTATTTTTATTTTTATTTTTTTAGAGACAGAATCTCACTATGTTGCCCAGGTTGGTCTCAAACTCCTGGCCTCAAGAGATTCTCTTGCCTAGGCCTCCCAAAGTTCTGGGATTGCAGGCGTCGGCTACCATGCCCAGCCAAGAACTTTAAATAAGTTTAGTTCCTACAACAGATAGGCATGTATAGTAAGTCACCTTCAGAATTCTGAGAATTTGATGAGTAAAAAATCAACCTACAAAAAAGGTTAGAATGTGTCCCCACCATAAAGTAGCTGGAAGTATTATTATTACTGTTATTAGAGACAGGGTCTTGCTATGCTGGAGTGTATCAGTGGCTATTCACAGATGTATTCATAGTGCATTACAGCCTTGAACTCTTGGGGCTCAAGCTATCCTCCTGCCTTAGCCTCCTGAGTAGCTGGGTCTACAGGTGTGTGCCACTGCATCTGGCTAGAAGAAATATTATTAACAGATCAAGGAAAAGAATAGAGAAGGGAAATAAAATTAATTTTCACTAGAAATTTATAATGGCTTCCTTTGTCTTTATTTTTCATATATATATATATATCTTTTTTTTTTTTTTTTTTTTTTTTTTTTTTTTTTTTTTTTTTTTTTTTTTTTGAGATGGAGTCTCACTCTGTTGCCCAGGCTGGAGTGCAGTGGCATGATCTCGGCTCACTGCAAGCTCTGCCTCCCAGGTTCACGCCATTCTCCTGCCTCAGCCTCCTGAGTAGCTGGGACTACGGGAACCTGCCACCACGCCCAGCCGATTTTTTGTATTTTTAGTAGAGACGGGGTTTCACCATGTTAGCCAGGATGGTCTCGATCTCCTGACCTCGTGATCCACCCACCTTGGCCTCCCAAAGTGCTGGGATTACAGGTGTGAGCCACCGCACCCGGCCCGTTAGTCTTTATTGAAATAATGACTGCAATCCTTCAGTAGGCCTCAAAGATATTACATTCTCTGGATCCTGGCTCTTTCGCAGTCTCATCCATCATCATTCACAGTTCTCTGAGCTGTAGCTGTTGTAGAGGTTTTCCAGTACCTCCGAAGCTCTGAGTTTCTTACTACCCGTGGTCTTTGCCCTCTGCCGAAATCACATTCCTCCCCATTCACCTAGGTAGCTCCTGTTCTTCAATTCCCAGCTAAATCTTGCTTCCTCCTAGATCCTTTCTCTGATTCCCTGGACTGCCCATTTTATGCTCCCATGGCATCTTGCTCTCTTCTTATCATTATGTGTACTGAATTGTTCAGTGTATTTTATTTACCTAGTATATCGTACTCACAATGAAAACAGAAGCCATTTCTGTCTTACTCTCTGCTGTGTCTCCAGAGTCTAATAGTTTGTGCAGTGTAGTACTAACAACAGTATCTACCAATTGTTGCCTGCTGATTAATAAATGCAGCTGAAGCAGGTACAACTCTTTGGTTTTTTGTCAGATATATCTCTGTTAAGGAAATAGATAAATGGGTTGAAATTAGTCATTCACATCATCGAAATTCTTTTCTCTTTTTCTGTGCTTTTCAAACTACCTCACTAGTATGTTAGTATTTGCTTTTTCTACACAACAACCCTGAGACATAAGTACTGGTATCTTCACTTGATGAGTAAACTGAGGGTAAGTAACTTACCCAAAGTGGTCCAGTCAAGGTCTGCATACTCTTAACTACTCCACTCTCAGCTAATAATGACCTTATTGTAGTAGGGACTAGGACAATTAAAGAATGTGAGGCTCTGGTTCAGTACTGACATCTATTTCTAATTATAAATGTATGCAGTGGTTTCCTAGTTTTCATATCTTACTCATATTTGGAGACAACATAAGACATGCCTTCCAGAAATAGGCCTTTTCTTGGTAAACTGACATTTCACCTGCAAAATCTGGAACCATACCCTGGCCTGCAGTGATTTTACTAAGATAGTGCCGGGGTGTAACCACCTGTTTGGATAGTCAAGGTGAGCTCTAAGGAATTACCCTACATTTAAATGGTGACAGTGGCTGCAAATTCTCTTTCCTTTTTTTCTTCCTCCCTTCCTTTCTTTTTTTTTTTTTCTTTGAGACAGAGGCTTGCTGTTGCCAGGCTGGAGTGCGATGGCGCTCTCGGCTCCCTGCAACCTCTGCCTCCCGGGTTCAAGAGATTCTATTGCCTCAGCCTCTCGAGTAGCTGGGTGCACACCACAAAACCCAGCTAATTTTTAGTATTTTTAGTTTCACCCTGTTGGCCAGGATGGTCTTGATCGCCTGACCTCATGATCCACCTGCCTTAGCCTCCCAAAGTGCTGGAATTACAAGCGTGGGCCACAGCGCCTGGCCCTCCCTTCTTTTTTATTCTTCCTTCCCTTCTTTCCCTCCCTCCCACTCTTCCTTTCTTTTCTTTTTCTTTTCCTCCCTTAGTTGTAAAAGCAAATCCTCTTATCACAAAAATTCAAACAAAAGTAGAGGTATGTAAAAAACAAAGGCCCCTTTCAATCCTCTCCCTAAAGTAGCCAGATTATACATAGATATACCTATAGCTTGTAAGTCATTTTATTTATATTTATAATAATCTTTCATGTTAAAATATATGGACCTTACTGGCCGGGCGCGGTGGCTCCACCTATAATCCCAGCACTTTGGGAGGCTGAGGCAGGCAGATCACCTAAGGTCAGAGTTCGAGACCAGCCTGGCCAACATGGTGAAACCCTGTCTCTACTAAAAATACAAAATTAGCTGGGTGTGGTGACACATGCCTGTAATCCTAGCTACTTGGGAGGCTGAGGCAGGAGAAACTCTTGAACCCGGGGGGCGGAGGTTGCAGTGAGCTGAGATCACGCCATTGCGCTCCAACCTGGGCAACAAAAGCAAAAACTTTGTCTCAAAAAAAAAAAAAAAAAAAAAAAATACATATATATATATATATATATATATATATATATATATGGACCTTACAAATGGGATTCCATTTGTAATCCCAGCACTTTGTGAAGCTGAGGTGAGAGGATTGCTTGAGCTCAGGAGTTCGAGACCAGCCGGGGCAACACAGTGAGATAGTGTTTCTATAAATTTAAAAATAAATTAATATTAAAAAACAAAAAATATATGGACCTACCTCATTTTTAATGGCTGCATAATATGCCACAAGGTGATTATTCTGTAGTAAACTCATTTATTTGTTATTGGGCTTTTCAAGTTTTTCCTCTGTTTGACATTATTACAAATAGTACTGACAATACTTGCACATATCTCAGATATGTCACTGCACTCCATAAACAGCATGTGGCTATTTAATATATTGATATTATGTTTGGCTCATGATAGAAAAAGTCATGAATATGATGGCAGTTATTTGTTCAGAATAATATGAAGTTTTGTCTTTCATGATTTCTAAGAATTCTGTTAAAGGAAAATTAAGAGCTCAGTCAGAAACCTCTAATTCATCTGCTCTCAGCAATTCCTATTTACTTTCTGCCTAGCTACCTGTTTGATACAAAGAGCTGTAATTTTTTTCTTTTTTTTTTTTTTTACTTGGAGTTTCACTCTTGTTGCCTAGGCTGGAGTGGCTTGATCTTGGCTCACCGCAACCTCTGCCTCCCAGGTTCAAGCAATTCTCCTGCCTCAGCCTCCTGAGTAGCTGGGATTACAGGCATAGGCCACCATGCCTGGCTAATTTTCTATTTTTAGTAGAGACGGGATTTCTCCATGTTGGTCAGGCTGGTCTTGAACTCCGGACCTCAGGAGATCCACCCACTTCGGCCTCCCAAAGTGCTGGGATTACAGGCGTGAGCCACCGTGCCCAGCCCAAAGGGCTGTAACTTAAGGACAAGATACATTTTAATATGACAAATTGTGTTAGCATGAATATCAAGAAGTAGCTCAGATAGCCTAACTTTTATTTTATTCTATTTTATTCTTTTGTAAAAAACATGAATCATTCAATTTGTGAATGTAGCATATATATGTCATATATAGCATATAGATATCAAATATAGCATATATATATATATATTTTTTTTTTTTTTAAGACAAGGGTTTCATTCTACTGCCCAAGCAGAAGTGCAGTGGTGTGATCTCGGTTCACTGCAGCCTCAACCTCCTGGGCTCAAGCGATCCTCCCACTTTAGTCGCCTGAGTAGCTGAGACTACAGGTGTGCACCACTTCACCCAGCCAATTTTTAAAGTCCTTTTAGAAACAGAGTGTCACTTTATTACCCAGGTTGGTTTCCAACTCCTTTGCTCAAGTGATCCTCCCACCTCAGCCTCCCATAGTGCTGGGATTACAGGTGTGAGCTATAATATAAATGCTCAGCCAGCATATACCTTTTCTTTTTAAAAATTTTCTTTTCTGGTGATGGGTGGGAGCAGGGAAGGGCAGGAAGGAGGAATTGCATGAGCATATAACTTTTCTAAATAAATTTAACTAAATGATAAAAGTAATAAATATCTATTATAGAAAACGTCAGAGAAACTTAAATGTTAACCAAAGACAAGAAGAAAAAATCTCCTTTAATCTGAACATCCAAAGGAGAGAATGACTGTACAGTTTTTGTTTCAATATTCTTGAATCTATGAATTGTTTTTGCCTTTAAATTGAAAATATTAGTGATAGTTTTAATATGAAAATCGACATCCTTCTTTTTTTTAGACTTAACCTTTAACATAAGCATTTTTGCATTAACATGAGCTTTATTTACTTATTTATTTATTTATTTATTTATTTTTGAGACAGAGTTTTGCTCTATTTCCCAGGCTGGAGTGGCACAGTCTCGACTCACTGCAACCTTTGCCTCCCAGGTTCAAGCAATTCTCCTGCCTCAGCCTCCTGAAGAGCTGGGATTATAGGTGTGCACCACCACGCCCAGCAAATTTTTGTATTTTAGTAGAGATGGGGTTTTCCATGTTGGCCAAGCTGCTCTCGAACTCCTAACCTCAAGTGATCTGCCCACCTCCGCCTCCCAAAGTGCTGGGATTACAGGCATGAGCCACCATGCCCCAGCCAACATAGCATTTTTTTTTTTTTTCTGAGGCATAGTCTCACTCTGTCACCCAGGCTGGAGTGCAGTGGTGCGATTTTGGCTTACTGCAACCTCCATGTCCTGGGTTCAAGGGATTCTCCTGCCTCAGCCTCCTGAGTAACTGGGATTACAGGCATGTGCCACCCACACCTGGCTAATTTTTGTATTTTTAGTAGAGATGGGGTTTCACCATGTTGTCCAGGCTGGTTTTGAACTTCTGGTCTCAAGTGATCTGCCCTCCTCGGCCTCCCAAAGTGCTGGGATTACAGGGGTGAGCCACCACGCCCAGCCTTTTTTTTTTTGTTTTTATTTTTTCTTTAGATGGAGTTTTGCTCTTGTTGCCCAGGGTGGAGTGCAATGGTGTGATCTTGGCTCACTGCAACCTCCACCTTCTGGGTTCAAGCAATTCTCCTGTCTCAGCCTCCCGAGTCACTGGGATCACAGGCATGTACCACCAAGCCTGGCTAATTTTATATTTTTATTAGAGACGAGGTTTCCCCATGTTGGTCAGGCTGGTCTCGAACTCCTGACCTCAGGCAATCTGCTTGCCTTCGCCTCCCAAAGTGCTGGGATTACAGGTGTGAGCCACTGCACCGGGCCAACATAAGCATTTTTTAAATGTCATTTGGAAAAACAAAGCAACACCCTAACTCTACAGAAAATAAATAAAAAAAAAAAAATTTAGGTGCAGTGGCATGCCTCTAGTACCAGCTATTCGGGAGGCTGAGACAGGAGGATCCCTTGAGCCCAGGTGTTCGAGGTTGCAATGACCTTTGAACATGCCATTGCACTCCAGCCAGAGTGACAGAGCAAGACCCCATCTCAAGAAAATAAATAAATAAATAAATAAAAATGTCATTGAGCATTTGTGCCATTATTTATCCAATCATTCTATTGTTAAATATTTAGTTTGTTTTGAATTTTTTGCTATTATAGGTGACACTTGATGAACAACTTTGTTCATTTTTTTAATTTAATTTTTTAGGTTAAATTCTAAGAATTAGAATCAAAGTTTTGAACAGTCTAAAGACTCTTTGAACCTAACAAGAATTATATTAGTACTTTTAAAAAAATTCCTGTTTTGTATGTGAAAACTCTCATATTTAAATTTACATTTATTTAATTAATAGTTATATTAATAATATGTATGTAAACATGTATGTGCTATTTTTCTCACTTAAAATGCCTATGACCATTGTCTCTTATTCTTTTGTGGTGTTGATGATTTTACGAGCTCTTTTTTATAATAAAAGCGTTAACTATGTTTTTTTTTTTTGCTATGACTTTTTCTAGCTTATTATGTGATTTTGTTTTAAAACATTTGCGTTTTTGATATGAAATTTCTGAAATTTCTGTAGCCAAAATTCTTGATCTTTACTTTCAAAATACCAAGGTTTCATCTTTCTTTCACCCAGGGATTTGATATTTAACCACAATATTTTAGCTGTTCATTATATGCTTTTGTTTTTATTTCACATTTGACTTTTTGTTACCTTTGTGTCTTCAGAGTACAGTGTACATTAAGACATATATCGATTTTCTTCTCAGTAGTTGACCAATTGCCTCAATACTCTTTTCTTTCCAACAACAGTTCTTTATTAAGATGAAAACTACCCTGGTTAGTCCTATGGTGAAATATTCTGCATACAAAGGATACTAATGGAATGATGATTAACATACTTACCAAGTTGTCAGGCCCCAAGAGCACGGGAAGGATGAAGTCAGTGTGGTGTACATGAGGCAGATCCTTACCTGGGAAGGTGAAGAGGGGATTGTGCAGGGAGGTGAGTACAGCAGGCGCTCACAAAGCGGTCAGCTGTGGGATTCGAATGGTCAACTCTGAAGCTACAGGGCTTGGAGAGGGCCTCAGCTGTTGCATGAAAGAGTGAAACCAGATGCAGCAGTTTTCAAACCAAGTTCCATGGAGGCATTTTAGGGGCTTTCCTGGGAAAGCATGAAGAGCTGGAAGAGGTTTATAGCCCTCTCTTCTCTTTCCACCAGAAATATAAATGCTTTTTCTTTCTGTTTCCACATGAGATTTTATTTGAAAAAATGATTTCAGTGTTTTTGTAATAACTTATTTATTGCAGACATTTTTAAGTACATGAAAGTAGCAAGAATAATAAATTCTCATTCTTCACCAATGATAATTTGCCTTTCTTATTTAATCTCTTTCCCTCTATTTTAATTTTTTATTTTATTTTATTTTATTACGATAGATGGGCAGTACAGCAGAGAAGGGGCTGTCTGCCTGTTTTTTCTTTTTAACCTGGAATATTTTAACACAAATCTCAGACATCTAGTCATTTCACTTGTAAATAATCTAGTATGTTTCTTTGCCTGAGAAAGACATGTTGTTTTTAAAAATATAATTTTCATGCCTTTATCTCACCTAACAAAATTTACAATAATTATTATTAACAATAATTCCTAGCCCAGGCACATTGACTCATGCCTGTAATCCCAGCACTTTGGGAGGCCAAGATGACAGAGTAGCTTAAACCCAGGAATTCAAGATCAGCCTGGGCAACATAGCAAGACTCTGTCTCTCCGAAAAGTTAAAAAATTAGCTGGGTATGATGACGAGTACCTATGGTCCCAGCTACTCAGGAGGCTAAGGTGGGGGATTGCTTGAGCCTGGGACGTTGAGGCTGCAGTGAGCTGTGATTGTGCCGCTGCACTCCAGCCTAGGCAATGAAGTTTGTTTGTTTTTATTTTTTAAAATGCTTTGTTTTGTTTCTAAATAAAAACAAAAATAAACAATAATTCTTTACTATCACCTAAGTCCATATACAGATTTTTCTGATAGCTCGAGTATCTTTTTATAATGGATTTGTTTGTCTCTGAGACCAAAGTCCATATGTTACATTTTGTTGTCTTTTAGTCCCTTCCAACCCTTTCTATGACATTGATTTTTTTAGCCAACGTGGTTTTTTGAATTGTCCATCGGTTTCTCATTGATTTGTGATGCTTCCTATAGTATAATTTACATATAATAGAGTCAGTTCTGGTCCATCAAGTCTGTTTCATTGAACTGTGTCTAGTATTATGTTATAATGGCCTCACAAAAGTTATTTTATTTTTAGTGGAGACGGGAGCGACTGAGCGAGACTCCATCTCAAAAAAAAAAGTTATTTTAATTTTAGAATAAGTTTCATTATCTAGAAGGGAAGAGGAGGTTTCAATATTTATTTATTATCTAGATAGGTTTATTATCTAGAAGGGCATCAATCTACCATTTTAACATCAGTTTTTAAAGATGTTCTTATTTGTTCTTCTAGATGCTACCTTAGGTTCTTTTCTTTTCTTTTCTTTTTTTTTTTTTTTTTTTGAGATGGAGTCTCACTCTGCCGCTCAGGCTGGGGTGCAGTGGCATGATCTCAGCTCACTGCAACATCTGCCCTCCGAGTTCAAGCGATTCTCGTGCCTCAGCCTCCCGAGTAGCTGGGACTACAGGTGTCTGCCACTGCGCCCAGCTAATTTTTTGTGTTTTTAGTAGAGATGGGGTTTCACCATCTTGGCCAGGCTGGTCTTGAACTCCTGACCTCATGATCCACCCGCCTTGGCCTCCCAAAGTGCTGGGATTACAGGAATGAGCCACCACGCCCAGCCTCAGTTTCTTTTAACTTTCCAAGAAAAAAATAATGTTTCTAAATCCAAATTTTGGGGTCACAGGCTCACATCAAACATAAAAGATTTAGGCAAACCAGTTATTTCTGGAGTAATGTATTATTTCCCTGCCTTCTCCACATCAAAATTTCTAAAAACAAATCTAGAAACCAAATCTACTCAATACTTTCACTTATGTCAAAAGTTAATTCAAGGAAAGAAATTACTTTATAGTAAACCACTGGGACACAATGCAAAATAAAATAAATACTGTGGAGGAGAATTGCACTTCTGTGATTTAGGCAACAGATGAGAACACTTTCCTCTGCTGGCTTTTGAATTGAATCCAGGGGAAAAGTGAGAAGATGTGAAGCTAGAGATAAAAATTCTTATGAAATCAAGGTAAGAGTTCAAAAACATATTATTGATTTAGAAATCTTGATCAAGAAGGAACAGAATAGGAAGGAAAGGTGAGGAGTTAAGCTTATGCACATTCATTCATGCCACAAAAAATTATTTCCTTTGAGATTAAGCCCCATTGCAGAAAGAACTTGAGAAGATCAATTATTTTAGCTTCATGTTCTACCTTGACAGGTTGAGTTCATGATTTATTGAAATTTGTACATACCGTGTGGATGAAATTTCTAGGTTTTGCAATTTGCTTAACTTGTTTATAGTAAGAGGTATAAGAGGTTTTGACATCTCAGGTTGTTTAGGGGTAGCTGGCTGATTTCTCAACTCAGGGTAGAACACTGTGTATCAAGATGAAAAGGAAATTAAAGACAAATTAGCTGGATTTTCTGGGGATACTAAAATGCGGGAGTCCAAGGTATAGGCCTCAAAAAACACAACTAACAATATTCTACTGGCAAACATCTTGCATGTTAGGTCAACTGAATAACGAAGACTAACATAGGACATCAGATCATCAGATACATTCAGGAGTTATTTTTTAATTTTTTTAAAATTTTTATTATTATTTAAAAATAATTTATTGTAGAGAGGGGCTGTCATTGTGTTGTCCAGGCTGGTCTGGGCCATCCTCCTTGGCCTCCCAAAGTGCTGAGATTGCAGGTGTGCACCACCATGCCTGGTTGGAGTTGTCTATGCAGCAAAGAGTGAGAACTTGCTGGATAGGGTCATATTAGAAAAGGTAGCACCATCATTTTGCTCAGTTGCTGATAAAGGCTTGTGTTTTCTCACACTTTACAAAAGTATTGGCAGCTCTCAATTCACAAATGTGCTAATACAAATATCTTCTGCATGGTCTGATTGTATACCATCTCCTCAGGCCACCCATTGTCCTAGAACCAAACATCTGGAGGATGGTACCTCCTGACATCTTGGTGGAAAGTGGTGGTGGTGGTGGTTAGGCGCTGACTCTTTTCTATCAACTCTTTTTTTCCTCCTAATTTTACCTCTTGTATTCTCTTTTTAACAATGCTGTTGATTTTTGTTCGGACATAATTCCACTTTGCAATTTGACTATTAACCCTCTATTTAAGAATGGCCCCTGTACATTTGACAGATTGAGGTGCAGGTCCAGACAGGGGTCACAATGTAAAAAGAACAAAGGAGCCTTGTGGAAAAGAAATTATTCTAAGGGTGCTAGCATAGCCCTGGAAATGTCAGGCTCTGTCAACTGCATGTTTCTGCATATGTTGTGCACACTGTCTACAACACATTTCTTCATGTAGGTAAACCTTTCTCATCTTTCAAGACTCACCTTGGTCACACACCTTTTCTAGATCATTCCTGTCATCTACCCTATGTTTCTATAATCATCTGTAATTCTCCCTGCCATAGCATTTATTATACTATTTTTCAATTCGTTTTTTTTTTTTTTTTTTTTTTGAGACAGGGTCTCTCTCTGTGACCCAGACTGGAGTGCAGTGGTGCGATCTCGGCTCACTGCAATCTCCGCCTCCTGGGTTCAACTGATTCACCCACCTCAGCCTTCTGAGTAACTGGGATTATAGGCGCCCGCCACCACAGGCCGGCTAATTTTTTTGTGTGTGTTTTTAGTAGAGATGGGGTTTCACCATATTGGTCAGGCAGGTCTTGAACTCCCAACCTCACGTAATCCACCCATCTCAGCCTCCCAAAGTGCTGGGATTACAAGCATGAACCACCACGCTTGGCCTAATTTGTTATTTTTGTTCTCTACCTTCACTATTAGAATGTAAACTTCTTGAGGGCAGGAACTGAGTTATATTCACTATTGGTCAGCAGTACTTCCCATGATGTGGAGAACACATAATATCTTCTCAGAGTAAATGAATAGAGTTTGATTTAATGACATTATCTCAGTGAGAGAAGGAAGGGGCAGTGATTCAGACTACAGTGATGTGTCTGTCATACAGATGATCCTTGGCCCAGTTTCTATGGATTTATACCTTTATCCTAGAGAGAAGGTTTGGGGAATAGGAAAGGGGTATCTCACGGAAACTCCTATAAGAGGTTGGAAGCTCAAGGCAGCTCTGCTTTAAGATATACATCACTGAATATGTATCTATAACCAAATGTGTACATTCTTTCCACTCTTCTGATAACCAGGAACAGCAGGAACAATTTCTAAGTATTAGAATCCTTGGCAACAGGTGACCAGAATGATCCAAACAGAAGAAATAAAAATTGTAGCCACCACCATAGTAATACTCCCATGTTTCTGAGCACATGGGAAACAAATATCAAGCATATTGTACCTATTTTCTATCATTGCCCCGTTCTTTTTTTCTTGCACTCTTTTTTTGCCACCTCTGGCTTTAATTGAGCATTTTATGTAATTCAATTTTCTCTCTTCTCTTAGCATATCAATTATACTTCTCCTTAAACAATTTTTAGTGGTTGCTTTAGAGTTTGCAATATACATTTACGACTAACCTAAATCCATCTTCAAATAACACTGTAACAGTTGGGCATGGTGGCTCGTGCCTAAAATCCCAGCACTGTGGGAGGCCAAAGCAGGAATATTGCTTAAGGTCAGGAGTTCAAGACCTTCCTGGGCAAAACAGCCAGGTCCCATGTCTACAAAAAGTAAAAAATAAATGAATAAAAATTAGCCAAGTGTGGTGGTGCGCACCTGTTGTCCTAGCTACCTCGGAGGTGTGGGAGGATTGCTTGAGCCCAGGAGTTCAAGGCTGCAGTGAGTCATGATCATGCCACTGTACTCCTAGCCTGGGCAACAGAGTAAGACGTTTGTTGCTAAAAAAAAAAAAAAAATTAGATTTCCTTTCTCAAAAATTATTTTGCAATGATAATACGTTAACTCTATAACAAGAAAAATTGAGCCAGGCATGGTGGCTTATGCCTGTAATCCCAGCACTTTGGGAGGTTGAGGCAGGCCGATTGTTTGAGGTTAGGAGTTTGAGACCGTTCTGGACAACATAGTGAGACCTCATTTTTATAAAAAATAAGCAAAAAAATTTAGTTGTATACAGTGGGGTACACCTGTAGTCCCAGCTACTTGGGAGGCTGAGGTGGGAGTTTCACTGGAGCCCAGGAGGTCAAGGCTTCAGTGAGCTGAGATTGTGCCACTGCACTCCAGCCAGGGCAACAGAGCGAGACCCTGTCTCAAAAAACAAAACAAAACACAAGGAAAAGAGAAAAAATGTTAGTTTAAATTTTGTTAAATTTTATTTTCAAATAACTTGAAACCTTGGAAAAGTTGCGAGTACAAAGAATTTCAATATACTTCATATCCCAGTTCACCAACTGTTAACATTTGCCATGTTTGTTTTATCATTTTCTCTGGAACACCAGGAACAATTTATATACACACAAACACAAGCACATTGTGTGTGTATTTTTTTCTGAAACATGTGAGGGTAAGTTAATATGTCCTTTTACCACTTCATATTTAAAGTGGATTTGTTTGCTTATTTGTTTATTTATTGAAAGAATACCACAGAAGTTAGGTGTCCTCTCATACTTTCTTGAGGAGTATACAGTATCAGCATAACTTATCACTGGGTGCTGTTAACCTTGATCGCTTGCTAAATATAGTGTCTGCCAGGTCTCTCCCTATTGTAAAGCTACTATTTTTTTCCTTTTCCGTACTCCGTTCTTTGACACTGAATCACTAAGTCCAGCCCACACTCAAGGAGAGAAAGGATTAATTTCCATCTCCTGGTGGGAGAATAGCTGCATACATTATTTGGAATTCATCTATAAGAGGAGAATTGCCTATCATCTCATCTCCTTCATTTGTTAATTCAGTTATTTATTTATATAAGCATGATTTCAGGATTTCAGGGCCGGGCATGGTGGATCACACTTTGGGAGACTGAGGTGGACGGATCCCTTGAAGCCAGGAGTTTGAGACCAGGGTGGCCAACATGGTGAAACCCCATCTCTACTCAAAATACAAAAATTATCCGGGCAAGATGGCCCACGCCAGTAATCTCAATTACTCGGGAGGCTGAGGCATGAGAATCACTTGAACCTGGGAGGCAGAGGTTGCAGTGAGCCAAGATCGTGCCATCACACTCCAGCCTGGGCTACAGAGTGAGACTCTGTCCCAAAAAAAAAAGAAAAAGAAAGTGTGCACTCAGGTGTATTCTACATTTACTCAAATCGTTTCAGCTTTGGCTAATAAGAGATCTTTCAGGTTGGCTACTGTATACCTTTGACATGTCCCAATGTTTTTGTTTTTTGTGTAATTGTACTAAAAAATGCTCCAGGTTCATCATGTACTTTCTTTGCCTTGGTCCTAGAAAAGCATTTTTTTCTTTCTGTTGAAAATAGCATTGGAAAGCAAGATCTGGAAGAAGGTGTACTTGTCGTTACTGGAATATCATTGATCCTAAGTAAACAGTACTAGGGAATATGTATGTGTATATTAACCAATGAATATACATATATCTATATCTATCTATCTACCTATCACCTATAAAGTAAGTTTACATGGGTTCATACTGAGGTCTCCAACTCAAGCCCAGTACCACATGGTTCATTCTAGACTCCCGTCTTGATTGTAATTTCTCTGACAGTGAGAAACCTAGCTTCCATTATCTACCATTAATTTGCTTATGTGTTCATCTCTACTATAGATGTAAAGTACTTCAGAACTGTCAAACTATACTCCAGTAAGACACAAATTTACAAACTGGAGTATAATGTGAATGCACTTTTTTTAGTCTTCAGTCTTACAGCTTCCATCAAAATACTGTTTTATTTATTTATTTATTTATTTATTTATTTATTTATTTGAGACAGAGTCTCACTTTGTTGCCCAGGCTGGAGTGCAGTGGTGCAATTAGGCTCACTGCAACCTCTGACTCCCAGGCTCAATCGATTCTCCTGCCTCAGTCTCCCTAGTAGCTGGGATTACAGGCACATGCAACCACACCTCGCTAATTTGTGTATTTTTTAGTAGAAACGGGGTTTCACCATGTTGACCAGAGGCTGCCCTCGAACTCCCAACCTCAGGTGATCCTTCTGCCTCAGCCTCCCAAAGTGCTGGGATTACAGGCGTGAGCCACCACACCCAGCCAAAATACTGTTTTTTAAAGATCTTTAGGTCAGCTTCTTTTTTTTTCCACCTTACTTCAGAGACATTATGTCCTACATTTGTAATAGTTAGATTCATTTGTCACATCCTGAATTTTGATAATCAAATTGTCCCAGATTTGGCCTGTGGGAACCATTTCAGTCTTGCTCTTGTGTTCTTTGATATACCTCCATCACTTTCTGAGCACTTCCTTACTTTACGGCACCACAAGACATTCAAGCTCGTATTTAACCCTCTATCCCAGCCCTAGAATATGTCATTTCTTCAAGGAGCCCTGAAGGTGACACTGCTTTTAGGCCCTTTTATTGAACAGATGCAGAAAAGATGCCATGGATTGTGTACATGGGCTGTTTGTGTGGTGTGTGTGTGTGTGTGTGTGTGTGTGTGTGTGTGTCTGCTTTTTGAATTTAAAAGCATATTGAATTTAAAAGCATGAAAGGAGAACCACAAGAATTAGCTGCCAGTGTGCTTGGAAATGTATCACCATCTCCTTCACAAACATTGCCTTTTTTATTGTTTTCTAAATAAATATGTTTTCCTTCATGAATCATGAACTACTTTTCAATATAAATTATTAATTTTTTCTTTTCCACTCTTACCATGTTAAATTATTTGCTTTTCATTGCCAATTCTGACACAGTATTATTATCTGCCTTTTATTCTTCCTTAAAAATAAGTTGTTGGCTGCACGTGGTGGCTCATGCCAGTAAGCCCAGCACTTTGGGAGACTAAGGCAGGCAGATCACTTGAGCCCAGGAGTTCAAGACCACCCTGGGCAACATGGCAAAACCTCCTCTCTACAAAAAAATACAAAAATTAGCCAGGTGTGGGCCGGGCGCAGTGGCTCATGCCTGTAATCTCAGCACTTTGGGAGGCTGAGGCAGGCGGATCAGGAGGTCAGGAGATCGAGACCATCCTGGTTAACACAGCGAAACCCCATCTGTACTAAAAGTACAAAAATTTAGCTGGGTGTGGTGGTGGCATGCACCTGTAGTTCCAGATGCTGTGGAGGCTGAGGCAGGAGAATGGTGTGAACTCGGGAGGCAGAGCTTGCAGTGAGCCAAGATCGCGCCACTGCGCTCCAGCCTGGGTGACAGAGCAAGACTCTGTCTAAAAAAAAAAAAATTAGCCAGGTGTGGTGGTATGTACTGTTGTCCCAGCTACTGTAGAGGCTGAGGTGGGAGGCTTGCTTGAGCCCGGGAGGTTGAGGCTCTGTGAGCCATGATCCAACCACTGCACACCAGCTTGAGTGACAGAGTAAGACTCCATCTCAAAATAAATAAGTAAATACATAAATAAATATAAGTTCTTACAGCATTGTATGAAAAACTGTATTCACTTAAAAAATGCTTAAAAATGAGATTTCAGAATATGTATAATTTAGAGACTTTTATACACTGAATCACAAAAATGTAAGACTTCAGGCCTCTTGAAAATTTTTATTTTATTTTTATTATTTTACTTTTTTAAGACATGGTTTCATTCTGTCACCCAGGCTGGCGTGCAATGGTGAGATCACAGCTCACTGCAGCCCCAATCTTCTGGGCTTAGGTGATCTTCCCATCTCAGCCTCCCAAATAGTTGGGACCACAGGTGCACACCACCATACCCAGCTATTTTATTATTATTATTATTATTATTATTTGCAGAGATGGGGTCTGGCCGTGTTGCCCAGGCTGATCTCAAACTCCTGGGCTCAAGTGATCTTCCTGCCTTGGCCTCCCAAAGGGCTAGGATTATAGGTGTGAGCCACTGTGTCTGGTGAAAATTTTAATTAAAGAATTAAATTTTAGGCCGGGTGCAGTGGTTTACACCTGTAATCCCAACACTTTAGGAGGCCAAGGCAAGCGGATCATCTGAGGTCAGGAGTTGAAGACCAGCCTGGCCAATATGGTGAAACCCCATCTCTACTAAAAATTAGCCAGGTGTGGTGGCGTGTGCCTGCAATCCCAGCTACTTGGGAGGCTAAGGCAGGAGAATTGCATGAACCCAGGAGGCAGAGCTTGTAGTGAGCAGAGATTGCGACACTGCACTCCAGCCTGGGCGACAGAGTGACACTCTGTCTCAAAAAAAAAGAAAAAAAAAAAATTAAATTTTAATTAAAGAAATTTTAAAATTAATGTTTACAGAAAATGTTAAATATTACCTCAAATAGATATTCTAATTTTGTAATTGGAGGTTTTCAGACAATTTTAGTCCTCTATATCATGTTCAAATGGTCTCATCAGTGACCTTCCTCCAAAGTAGATACTTGATTTGCAAATGATAAATAGAAGATTTAGGAGAAGGGAGAAAAATGTTTTCATGCTCATTTCTTATCTTTTTGTTTTTGGGTTTTTTGTTTTTGATTTTTGATACTGGGTCTCAATCTGTCACCCAAGCTGGAGTGCAGTGGCAAGATCATGGCTCACTGCAGCCTTGACCTCCCAGGCTCAAATAATCCTCCGGCCTCAGCTTCCCAAGTAGCTGGGACTACAGCCACACACCACCATGCCTGGCTAATTTTTGTGCTTTTGGTAGAATGTGGTTTCACCATGTTGCCCAGGCTGGTCTCAAACCCCTGGGCTCAAGCAATCCTTCCCAGCTCGGCCTCCCAAAGTGTTGGGATTACAAGCATGAGCCACCTCACCTGGACACTTTTTATCTTATAGTCATTTGAATTAGGCAATTGATCTTCCCATCTCAGCCTCCCAAATAGTTGGGACCACAGGTGCACACCACCATACCCAGCTATTTTATTATTATTATTATTATTATTTGCAGAGATGGGGTCTGGCCGTGTTGCCCAGGCTGATCTCAAACTCCTGGGCTCAAGTGATCTTCCTGCCTTGGCCTCCCAAAGGGCTAGGATTACAGGTGGTTATGTTTTGAAAACTCAGTACAATTCTTGGAGAGTTGTCTGGGGTAAATTTTTTCACTGCCACTTTGAAAACTAGAGATAAATTTTAATATCATAACCTCATCATCTCACAGCTTAATAAATATTTAAACTTTACTCTGTTTAATAACATTGATCATTAGACCATTATTAAATTTTAAATATACCTGTAAAATGAAATTAAAACAATAATTAAAAATCTGGAAGTATTTTGTATGTCAAAAGAATTTAGGTTGGACACTAAACATAATGTAAACACTTGTACAAGTATCTGGTGACTGTAATTTCTCAGTTATTTTGAACAAAGTAAAAATTTGGGATATTAAAATTGATTTGTGATGATTATAGATTTAATAATTAAACAGTGTTAACTAGATAAACATACACAACCTTATTATATAACTAGTGTTTAAAAAAATTTTTTTTTAAATTTTCATTGTAACTATAATTAATCTGATTTGAAGGAGAAGATTCATTAAATTGTTTGGAAATTTGCAGTTGCTCTTTAAACATTTATTTTCCTTGATTGCTAATTTTATGTAAGAAACATTCGTCACTGAGTTGTCAAATCAATCACAGTAAATAAATAACAAGTGCCTTACAAGACTTAAGACCATTTATAATTACAAGTTGAGCATCCCAAATCTGAAAATTCAAAATGTAAAATGTTCCAAAATCAGAAACTTTTTTTGTTGTTTTGTTTTGTTTTTGAGACGGAGTCTTGCTCTTGTCGCCCAGGCTGGAGTGCAATGGTGTGATGTCAGCTCACTGCAAACTCCACCTCCCAGGTTCAAGCAATTCTCCTGCCTCAGCCTCCCAAGTAGCTGGGATTACAGACACGCGCCACCACGCCCGGCTAATTTTTGTATTTTTAGTAGAGACGGGGTTTCACCATGTTGGCCAGGCTGGTCTCGAACTCCTGACCTCATGATCCGCCCACCTCGGCGTCCCAAAATGCTGGGATTACAAGCGTGAGCCACCATGCACAGCCTCAAAATTGGAAACTTTAAAATATAACACATTTAAGGTACTAGTCTTTTAGATGCATGACCTCTGTGTTACAACTGAGTCGTTAATCTTATAGCTTCATCAACATTAACTGGTTTGCTTTCATGACCCTCCCTCAGTCCTTTCTGTAGAGGTTCAAGAGAAAGACCTTTTGAGAAGTATGCAAGCTTTTTTTTAATATATGTATGAAAACTTTATTCACTCTGTTAACTTTTTCATCATTCACAATGTTTATCTTTTTAAGAATAGTGGTAACTGGGCTGGGCGCTGTGGTTCAAGCCTGTAATCTCAGCACTTTGGGAGGCCCAGGTGGGTGGATCACGAGGTCAGGAGTCTGAGACCAGCCTGATCAACATGGTGAAACCCCATCTCTACTAAAAAAATACAAAAATTAGCTGGGCACAGTGGTGCGTGCCTGTAGTCCCAGCTACTCAGGAGGCTGAGGCAGGAGAATCGCTTGAACCTGGGAAGTGGAGGTTGCAGTGAGCTGAGATCATGCCACTGCACTCCAGTCTGGGCAACAGAGTGAGACTCCGTCTCAAAAAAAAAAAAAAATTAGTGGTAACTGGTTTTACTTTCTTTTTAGCTTTAGTTTTTTTGGGGGGGCAATGTGAATACATTCCTATACTTCTGTCCACTTAATTTGTTCTTGGCCATTGTCTTTGATACTCATGTGTAGCCACTCAAGCTCCAGGTGGTGACAGCATCTACGCACACTGGAAATATGCAATTTTTTGAGACCCAGCATGTTGTTCAAAGGAAATGCTCACTGGAGCATTTTGAATTTTAATTTTCAGATTAGGGATGCTGAACCGATAAGCATAATACAAATATTCCAAAATCTGCCCAAACACTTCTGGTCCAAAGTATTTCAGATAAGGGATACTGAACCTGTATAAGCTGTTCATCTAAGATATATTAGATATGTCTTCTTCTTATCAAATTGTTCCATTAAACTATAATAGGGATAAATCAATGGCATACTATGAATTTCCTCAGGCTTATTTGATTTTCTTTTAAGCAAAGATTGCAATTTTTATTCTGTACAGTATAAAACCATATTACAGGCCAGTCACGGTGGCTTGCACCTGTAATCCCAGCACTTTGGGAGGCCCAGGTGGGCAGATCACCTGAGGTAAGGAGTTCAAGACCAGTTTGACCAACATGGTGAAACCCCATCTCTACTAAAAACAGAAAAATTAGCCGGGCATGGTGACGGGCGCCTATAATCCCAGCTACTCAGGAGGCTCAGGCATGAGAATTGCTTGAACCCAGGAGGCGGAGGTTGCAGTGAGCTGAGATCGCCCCATTGCACTCCAGCCTGGGCGACGGAGCAAGATTCCCTCTCAAAATAAATAAGTAAATGAATAAATAGATAAATAAACCCATATACATAGATTTGATATATAGATTCTACATTTTTTACTTTTGGAAAAAATATGTAGGGAAAAAGTTTACAAATCTCTCAGTCTCTGCTATAAAAAGTTATAAATGAAACCAACAATTATTTGTGCAGTCGTCAGTTCTAAATACAATATGAATTATACCTAGAAATTAGAATTTATCTAGATGCCTCTGCCTGCTTGTGAAGAACACACAATTATATCACAGAACAGTCTGGCTTCTATAATTTGAGGCAATTTTGAAAAGCAGACTTCTTCATAATGTAAGGAAAGAATAATTTTTCCATAAGTCACCCAGCATAAAAAAAGTTCACAGTCTGATTTATCTTTTTTAAAAGGTGAAATGATTCACTATTATATTTGCACGGATTATTTTGATGCTTACTAGTCCCCAATTGTGAAATAAATTTAGCATGTGTTATTATCTGTTTGGGTTTTCCCAGCAAGAGACTGATATAAAATGTAGTAAATTGGCTGAAGTGCATGGGCTAAAGTAAAATGAATTGAATAATTAAATATAAAATGTTTACCAACTTTATTCTTCCTAATTTTACAACTGCCTTGTATGTTGAGATCTAATTGTTTCTCGAGTCTATCCATTATGAACACAACTGAATCTGATATTTTAACACCCTGCAGTGCCACTGCTTGTTTGATGTTTCATTTTGCAATGCATATGGTCATTTTGCCCAACTTCAATTCTTCTCCAGATTTCATTATCATAAAAATCTTATCATCGGCCGAGTGCAGTGGCTCACGCCTGTAATCCCAGCACTTTGGGAGGCTGAGGTGGGTGGATCACCTGAGGTTAGGAGTTTGAGACCAGCCTGGCCAACATGGCGAAACCGGTCTGTACTAAAAATACAAAAATTAGCTGGGTGTGGTGGCGTGCGCCTGTAATTCTAGCTATTCAGGAGGCTGAGGCAGCGGAATCACTTGAACCCGGGAGGCAGAGGTTGCAGTGAGCCGAGATCGTGCCATTGCACTCCAGCCTGGGTGACAGAACAGGACTCTGTCTCAAAAAAAAAAAAAAAAACTTTATAATCTTTAGCAAGTTAAATATATACTTGCTTTTGAGACTAGACAGAATTTTTTAAATTTTCATTTACAGTCATTAACATTGCCTGTGATGAACCATCCTTAGCATCTTGGAAGCTTTCAGATATAAAAATGTTATAAGCTGAGCAAAGTCTTTTCAGTTTTTCAAGCATTATTAATGCCTTCTTTTTAAAAATTAACAGTTTTTTCTTTTTTTTTTATTTTGAGACAGAGTCTCGCTCTGTTGCCCAGGCTGGAGTGCAGTGGCGCGATCTCGGCTCACTGCAAGCTCCGCCTCCCAGGTTCACGCCATTCTCCCACCTCAGCCTCCCGAGTAGATGGGACTACAGGCGCCCGCCACCATGCCCGGCTAATTATTGTATTTTTTTAGTAGAGACAGGGTTTCACCATGTTAACCAGGATGGTTTTGATCTCCTGACCTCGTGATCCGCCTGCCTCGGCCTCCCAAAGTGCTGAGATTACAGGCATGAGCCACCTCGTCGGGCCAAAATTAACAGTTTTTACAAGTTTTTGTATTATTTCTTTTTCTAAAGTTATGATATGGCATGGAGATAGCTTTTCATGAATTCTGCTCCCTTTAAGCACCTTCATGAATCTGGATTTTTGAGCTTTATTTATTTATTTTTAAAGTACATCCACAGAGTGATATAGATATTGAGATTTAAATATGGGTAGCTGTGGGTTTTTTTATTTTTATTTTTCTTATTTATTTTGAGAAGGAGTCTGGCTCTGTTGCCCAGGCTGGAGTGCAGTGGCATGATCTTGGCTCATTGCAACCTCAGCCTCCTGGTTCAAACGATTCTCCTACCTCAGCCTCCGGAGTAGTTGGGATTACAGGCGGCCGCCACCACGCCCGGTTTTTGTATTTTATTAGAGACGGAGTTTCACCTTGTTAGCCAGGCTGATCTGGAACTTCTGACCTCAAGTGATCTGCCCGCCTCGGCCTCCCAAAGTGCTGGAATTACAGGCATGAGACACCGCGCTCGGCCTTGTTTTTGTTTTGAAAATCAAAGATAAGAAGTCAAAGGCTTCTTTGGATAATTAGCCAAGATGGATGAAAACTATGTGGGCATATACATCAAACAGGGGAAACCGCAATCGCTTTCCACAGCAGGCGCTGAGCTCCACTCCTGACTTTTCCTGGGCACTCACTGACACTTGAACATCCTGAGAAGCCACCACCGCACCTGCAGACGACGCAGTGGCCCCCTCCAGTCTCTTAGAGTCCCCCCAGCAGTAAAACAATCCTAATGACGATACTTCCCACTTGAGTGTGTGACCCTCCTAACACTCACTCCGCCTCCCTGTTTTCATTTTGTTTTTAAAGATCCCTTTTAGAAAATATCACACGATTTTGCTTTACAGTTGAGTAATGCATAAAAAGATATCAAGTTTTTAAATTTCTATGCAAATATTTGTAATGTTAATATTTTAATGGAATGTCTGCAGTGTCTTCAACCTCTTCTTTTCTTAGGCACTTTGCATTCAGCGTTTAAATATGCCGAGTTCCTCCTGCGAAAACATCAAACGAAAAGGAACTTCTCCCACCTCAGCCTCTGTCCAGCAACAACCGGGCTATCCTTTCCCTCCGGTTCATCCCCAAACTTCTTGAAAGATTCTCATCTATACTTTGTTTAAACAAGGCCAACTTACCTTTTCACATACTGAAATCGTGCTTCTGCTGCGTGTTCAAGAGGAACTATTCTCACCGTGGTCACCAGCGACTCATGAATTGTCAAAACTGAGGGACAGGCCGGGCATGGTGGCTCACATCTGTAATCCCAGTGAGAGGTGACAGCATGCTGGCAGTCCTCACAGCCCTCGCTTGCTCTCCGTGCCTCCTCTGCCTGGGCTCCCACTTTGGTGGCACTTGAGGAGCCCTTCAGCCCACTGCTGCACTATGGGAGCGGCTTTCTGTGCTGGCCAAGGTGGAGCCGGCTCCCTCAGCTTGCAGGGAGGTGTGGAGGGAGAGGCGCGAGCGGGAACCGGGGCTGCGCGCGGCGCTTGCCGGCCAGCTGGAGTTCCGGGTGGGCGTAGGCTTGGCGGGCCCCTCACTCAGAGCAGCCGGCCAGCCCTGCCGGTCCCGGGCAATGAGGGGCTTAGCGTCCGGGCCAGCGGCTGTGGAGGGTGTACTGGGTCCCCCAGCGCTGCCAGCCCACCGGGGCTGCGCTCGATTTCTCACCGGGCCTTACCTGCCTTCCCACGGGGCAGGGCTCAGGACCTTCAGCCCGCCATGCCTGAGCCTCCCACCCCCTCCATGGGCTCCTGTGCTGCCCGAGCCTCCCCGACGAGCACCACGCCCTGCTCCATGGCGCCCAGTCCCACAGACCACCCAAGGGCTGAGGAGTGCGAGCACACGGCCGGGACTGGCGGGCAGCTCCACCTGCAGCCCAGGTGCAGGATCCACTGAGTGAAGCCAGCTGGGCTCCTGAGTCTGGTGGAGATGTGGAGAACCTTTATGTCTAGCTCAGGGATTGTAAATACACCGATCAGCACCCTGTGTCTAGCTCGGGGGTCTGTGGATGCACCAATCGACACTTTGTATCTGGCTGCTCTGGTGGGGCCTTGGAGAACCTTTGTGTCCATACTCTGTATCTAACTGATGTGATGGGGATGTGGAGAACCTTTATGTCTAGCTCAGGGATGGTAAACGCACCAATCAGCGCCCTGTCAAAACAGACCACTCTGCTTTACCAATCAGCAGGACGTGGGTGGGGCCAGATAAGAGAATAAAAGCAGGCTGCCGAGCCAACAGTGGCAACCCGCTCGGATCCCCTTCCCCATTGTGGAAGATTTGTTTTGTCGCTGTTTGCAATAAATCTTGCTACTGCTCACTTTGGGTCCATGCTGCTTTTATGAGCTGTAACACTCACCGTAAAGGTCTGCAGCTTCACTCCTGAAGCCAGGGAGACCACGAGCCCATCAGGAGGAAGAAACTCCGAACATCAGAAGGAATGAACAACTCCAGACGCGCCACCTTAAGAGCTGTAACACTCACCGCGAGGGTCCGCGGCTTCATTCTTGAAGTCAGTGAGACCAAGAACCCACCAATGCCGGACACACCAGCACTTTGGGAGACCACGGTGGGCGGATCACTTGAGGTCAGGAGTTCAAGACCAGCCTGGGCAGCATGGCAAAACCCCGTCTCTACTAAAAATACAAAAATTAGCTGGGTGTGCTGGCACACACCTGTAATCCAGGTACTCCAGAAGCTGAGGTGGGAGGGTTGCTCAAACCCAGGAGGCAAAGGCAGCAGTGAGCCAAGACTGTACCACTACACTCCAGCCTGGGTGACCGAGTGAGACCTTGCTTCAAAAAAACAAAAGGAAAAACAAAACTGAGGGGCAGTTTCTGTCCTTGCCTGATCCTTGGGAAGCATGTGTCGGTAAAAACAGTTCCCTCCTTTGGGCCCTGAACTGTCTCCTGGAAAATACATGAATATCTGACAGGAATGCGGAACATAACATGTTCAGGATACAACTAACCGTATTCCCCCCAAATCTGCTTCTTAGCAGGGGTCCTGTAGGAATGGCACCACTATCTAAATGAGTGAGTACAATTTTAGTCATTAATATTTGCCTTGTCATTACTTCGTAACATGTAGATGTACAGTTTTGAGGATAAAAATATATTTTGTGGAGTAGAATGTAAAAAAAGCATATTTTTATTAATTAAATGAGACAAAATTTATACCTTTTTTTTCTAATCAAATTCTACTTGAAAGATTATGACCAAAAATAAAGTTTGTAAGTGGTACCTGGAAAAAATGTGTGCTACTCCAAACACGTGGAAATTAGAGAAATAAGATGGACCTTGAGAGGAAAACTAGTAAAATCCACAATATTGAATGAGATTAGTTAACTGTGGGAGTAACCCAAACACAGCTTAAATTCCTAATTAAGGAAGTTGGAAACACCCAAAACTCTACCAAAGCATTCTGAGTGTCTCACTGGAATGTTTATTAAATTCATACCTAACAGATTGTAAAATGTAGAGAAAGGATCAAACTGAAAAGACATATTTAGCTAGAAAACAAAAAACTAAATTGCAATGAGTCAGGTATTGACATGTGTATCTGTGAAAGTCTTGAGGCAGGTGTCTCATCCCTTTGGTGCAAATGTAGGCTTCAGACTCTTGGAACCTAGTGTCATTAAATATTTCAATCATATATTTGACTTCCCATTTATGTTCCACAGTCTAATCATAAACCAAATTTCGATGGAGACCAGCCTACACGAAGAGTATAGCTATGCCACATGAATTTACTGTTTCCAAAATATAAATAAATACACCAATACACTGGCCTTGAAGTTATAGCTCAGTCTCTTTGAGTTACCTTAACCTGAATATACTCATCCATGACTTCTGAATTTCCAATTCATCTATAACTTCTAAGATTTGACTCTAGAATATGAAGGTCTAATTAATGTACTGCTACTCCTTTGTAGAGATTTTTCTTTTACTTAGAAATCCTTATATTTTTGTGTCATTGATAAACTTTCAACCAGTGTTTTGCTGGCAACTCTGGAAATAAATATTTGCAATTACGTATTACTGAATTGATTTTTTCTTTGCCATTTCTATAAAAACAGCACCTTTCATGTTTAACTTCTATTAGTATTAAAGCTTAAACTACTCTTACTATATCAGGATAGTAACTGTATTTATGCTCTTAGCATTATTACTCATCTGGTAACCATGCCAATTCATCTTGCCCTACCATTGTGCTTTATCGGGATGATCTCATTCCATTCCAACATTCAACATGAACTTTAGGATGAGAATGAAGCCCACACATGATTTCAAACACACCCTTCTGTCTGATTCTAGTCTCCTGACTCTTTTTGACATTTCATCTTATATTTTTTATTATTGATTTTTCAAAATTGGAAAACAGATTTAAATTTTTCTTCTTAAATATATTAACCTTTAATAATCACAACTATCAAAGCCATAATCAAAAATCATTCTTTTTATTTTTTCACTTATTTTTCTATTTTTTTGAGACAATCTTACTCTATGAGTCAGTCTGGAGTACAATGGCATGATCTGGGCTCACGGCAACCTCCGCCTCCCAGGCTCAAGCAATTCTCTTGCCTCAGCCTCCTGAGTAGCTGGGGTTACAGGTGCCTGCCACCATGCTCAGCTAATTTTTGTGTTTTTAGTAGACACAGGGGTTCACCACGTTGGCCAGCCTGGTCTTGAACTCCTGACCTCAAGTGATCTGCCTGCCTCAGCCTCCCAAAGTACTGGGATTACAGGCATGAGCCACTGTGCCCGGACTCATTCTTACTTTTCATATTCCCAACTGTCAACACACCTGTCAGTTTGAATTCCTTTTTTCAAACTATGTTCCCTCTCCTAGTGATGTATGCAGTATTAATTAATTTTTTCCTAAATTTTTTTTTGGTTGCCTTTTCTTCTAAGTCACTTCCAATATTCAACAAGAAGAATATTATCCTGGTTGCTGAAGATGCAATTTCCAATTTGTTCTTTGACACATAAAGAGTTTTGTTCTCTGTAAGTTGAGGACAAGCAGTCTGTGTTTTAAGTTTTCAGTGCCCAGTACTTTAAAACAAAGTGGGACCCAATGGTAAATATCAATCATATAATAATGAGCCCCACAACAAAATATATCTTTATTTTTCTTTACATTTAATAATTTTAAAACAGTATGGGTGTATGCAGGGTAGTCTCATGAAGATAAGACCTATGAAACCCCTTGAAAGGCTGAAAGTATTGCCCTGTCTGTGTTTCTTGTTATTTGTACATTCATTCTCGTGTTCTCTAGCAATAGCTCATCTCCTATTTTTTCCATCATGCTTTTAAAAGGGCCAGAATTTGGATCACTATTTAAGTAATCCAAAGGACAATATTATTACCATATAATGTAGAATTTTGTGTGTGTGATTTCATAAGAAAGATACTTCAAAAAAAAATTGTTTCGTCTGCCTTTTACTTCCTGCCATGTCTTCCCATGGACCAAAATCGCAGTAGCTATTGATAATATATTTTGACTTTTTGTTCTGTGCCATGCACTGCTCTAAGATTGTGTGTGTATGTATACATAATTTTACATATTTAATCTCAAAACAACCACAATCCTTATTCTCATATTTTTCAGGGAAAAAAGGTCAGAAATTTTCTTTGTTGAGCATCATACAAAGCCATTTCTTTTTATGTGACATAGTACATTATTATTATTATTTTTATTATAGTTTAAGTTCTTGGATACATGTGCAGAACGTGCAGGTTTGTTACATAGGTATACACGTGCCATGGTGGTTTGCTGCACCCATCAACCCCTCATCTACGTTAAGTATTTCTCCTAATGCTATCCCTCCCAAACCCCACCACCCCGACAGGCCCCAGTGTGTGATGTTCCCCTCGCTGTGTCCATGTGTTCTTATTGTTCTTATTGTTCAGTTCCCACTTAATGAGTGAGAACATGCGGTGACAAAGCCATTTTTTCACTACTGCCTTTTGTATGCTAGAGGCTCCATACTTCTATAGCACATATAGTGTATAGAACTTCTAGCATCCTTGTTAAATTATCCTCCTAATTTGATTGCTCTTACCTGCTCTAACATTCTTTTTTTCTTTCTCTTTTTTGTTTATTTGTTTGTTTTTGTTTTTGTGTTTTTGTTTTTGCAGAGTCTCACTCTGTTGCCCAGGCTGGAGTGCAATGGCGCAATCTTGGCTCACTGCAACCTCCGTCTCCTGGGTTCAAGCGATTCTCCTGCCTTGGCCTCCCAAGTAGCTGGGATTACAGCCACCTGCCACCATGCCCAGCTAATTTTTTTTTTTTTTTTGGATTTTTAGTAGAGACAGGGTTTCACCATGTTGGTCAGCCTGGTCTCAGACTCCTGACCTCAGGTAATCCGCCCCTATCAGCCTCTCAAAGTGCTGGGATTACAGGTGTGAGCCACCATGCCTAACCTTCTAAACCTTATTAATTAGGATTTTTGCTATCTTTGTAAGTCATCTCTGGGGCTACTACCAGATAAAAAAATACAATGTAAAATACTATTAACATCTACTGACATGTTTATACACTAGCCAAGAAATGGCAGTGCACTGACATGGCATCTTTGTTCTATTGAGAAGATAGATGTTTTATTTGCTCACTACAATTCCTCATTGAGTGGTCAAACACTTATTAGGATAGAGATGATGTAGGTTGAGATTAAGTTTAATTATTTTTTGTTTCTGAGTAATTTTATACTGTTCACAGCAGCATACCTTTATTATTGCATATCTTCTGTTCTAAAGTAGTATCATAACTAATTTTTATTTGTCTACCCAGTTTTCTAGAGATATGGATAATATATGATGTGGCATATATAATCTATTTTAATAACCTAAAACTGGAATATTTTATATTTTTTTACTACTTTTAAAAAACTAAATAATAGGCAGAATAAGAGTCATTGCAAAATCTAGAATATTTTGGTAAATTTTTATCACATCTTCTTTTCTGCTGTCCCATCCGTTTCACCTTAGTTGCTTGGGTTCATTTTAATTCTACATGATTACTGATTACAATAATTGATTATTATACATACATATATAGCTTTTAAGACGGCAATTCAATACATTTCAGAAGAATTTTCGTAGTTCCCTGGCTAACCAGTTCTCTCTCCAGAATAAAATCCTGGCTCATTCTCTAGTTTTTACAATGAAGTAATTTCTGTTTGGAAGTTAATTGTGGGAGTAAGGGGAGGATTGATGTTGGCCTTTTTGAGAAGCAATGGTCTATGATTAGAAGAACCTAGGGAAAAGCGGTGGTGGTGGGGGAGAAAAGTGCATCTATTGAGAAAGTGTTAATTATGTTAATTAACACTGAGGCAACCTGGTTAGTTTTCATAAAGGAAGATTTTTATAATGAGGTAGGTGCTTAATCTTGTCAGAGAGAGTGGGTGTAGTCAGGTTGGGTCTTGTCTCAAAATCTGGAAGACAGCACACTGTGTTTGGTACATGTGAGTCAATCAGAGGATTACTTGTGATAGCTCTTCAATGACATTCTTGCATTGTCAGATTTGTTTACACAACTCCTCCTAGAGCCTCTGAGGGGATTAAATGATAATAAACAGCCTTTTATTTTCTTCAATTTAAGTCTTTAAAAGTCTGTCCATTGCTCCGGGTCAATAAAAGGAGTATGTTTTGAACCAGTAGCTGTGTGAACTTTTTTTGCAGTAGATAGCAGTAGGAAAAAGTGAAGACTTTTTGCTTGCTAAAAACATTTACTGTCTCCTAGCAATCTGCAGTGATGCTATGCAAGTCTGACAATAGATAAATGTTTCCCAATGTCATAAAACTTTACAGTAATACAGGAAGATTACTTAACTGTTTGCCTCAGAAGTTGATGCTCTGATTCTGGAGTTTCAGAAACTCTTGACTACAAACTAACTTCATAGAATTATCAATTATTAACAGCAACAGACATTTAAAGCCATAGTTGTTTTGTCCAAACTTATATTTTCATACAAGAAAACAGATTCTTATTTATTTATTTTTCACCATTCTTATTTATGTATTTATAGGTGTGTATATATGTATTTATTTATTTTTCAGAGACATAGTTTCGCTATGTTGCCAAGCTGGCCTTGAACTCCTGGTCTCAAGTGATCTTCCTGCCTCAGCCTTTCACGTAGCTGGGACTGTAGGCTTGTGTCACTGTGCCCAGCTTCACCATTCTCATTTAAATTCCACTGCTTTTTTCGCCATGGCATATTATCTCACCTGAAATGTGTAGGGCTGAGGCTGACTTGGATGATAGGGTGAAGAAAATAAGAACTATAGAGTATCTGAGAAATAATTTGTTTTTTTTTGTTTGTTTGTTTGTTTGAGATGGAGTCTCACTGTGTCACCCAGGCTGGAGTGCAGTGGCACAATCTCGGCTCACTGCAACCTCTGCCTCCTAGGTTCAAGCAATTCTCCTACCTCAACCTCCCAAGTAGCTGGGATCACAGGCATGTGCCACCACACCCAGCTAACTTTTGTATTTTTAGTAGAGATGGGGTTTTGCCAAGTTGGCCAGGCTGGTCTTGAACTCCTGACCTCAAGCAATCTGCCCACCTCAGCCTCCCGAAGTGCTGGGATTATAGGCATGAGCCACCATGTGCAGCCAGTATTTTTTTTTTTTTTTGAGACAGAGTCTCGCTCTGTCGCCCAGGCTGGAGTGCAGTGGCATGATCTCAGCTCACTGCAGCCTCCACCTCCCGGGTTCAAGTGATTCTCCTGCCTCAGCCTCCCAAGCAGTTGGGACTACAGTTGCATGCCACCACGCCCAGCTATCTTTTGTATTTTTAGTGTAGACGGGGTTTCACCATGTTGGCCAAGATGGTCTCGATCTCTTGACCTCTTGATCCGCCCGCCTCAGCCTCCCAAAGTGCTGGGATTACAGGCGTAAGCCACAGTGCCCGGCCGAAGCCAGTATTTTTAAGGCATATAAAATGGCATCTGGCAGGATGTGGTGGCTCATGCCTGTAATCTCAGCACTTTGGGAGGCTGAGGCAGGTGGATCACTTGAGGTCAGGAGTTCGAGACCAGCCTGGCCAACATGGTGAAACCCCATCTCTACTAAAAATAAAAAAACAAAAAACAAAAAATATTAGGTAGCAATTGTGGCGTGTGCCTGTAATCCCAGCTACTCAGGAGGCTGAGGCAGGAGAATCACTTGAACCTGGGAGGTGGAGGTTGCAGTAAGCTGAGATTGTGCCACTGCACTCCAGCCTGGGTGACAGAGCAAGAGTCCATCTCAAAAACATTAAAATTAAAAATAAACTAAATAAATAAAATGGAATCTAACAATGTATATTCAGTACAGATGTGCTATTCTAATAAAATTACCTGCTTCTCAACTAGAATTAGACATGGTCAACATACAGATGCCACAGCTGCTGGGTGTCCACAACTAAATAGTTTGTAAACACAAAGAGTGGATAAGACCAGAATGGAAAAACTCTGGCCTACAGGATCCAGGAATCAGGAAAGGGCCAGGTAGTAACTGCATTGAATTGGAGAGCAAATCATCATCTAGCAAAAGGACAGTACATACTCAGCTCCAGCTGACATAATGCAAGAATGTGAGACCAATCTTGCCAGATCTTTGTCTTTTTCAAAAAAAAAAATTGATATCTCGGTGCTTTTTAAAAACAGTATGTGTACTAGATAAAATCAGCCTACAAGTGGGTTGCTAGGCCCAGCAAATAAAAATACACAATTCCCGGTTAAATCTTAATTTGTTTATCTGTATTTTACCTAACAAAGCTAACTACAGCTACCCATCAGTTTGCAGACTCTAGTTTAAGAAAACAGAAGGTGGCCAGGCGTGGTGGCTCATGCCTGTAATCCCAGCACTTTGGGAGGCCGAGGCAGGTGGATCACAAGGTCAAGAGATCAAGACCATCCTGGCCAACAGGGTGAAACCCCATCTCTACTAAAAAATACAAAAATTAGCTGGACATGGTGGCGTGCACCTGTAGTTCCAGCTACTCAGGAGGCTGAGGCAGGAGAATCGCTTGAACCCGGGAGGCGGAGGTTGCAGTGAGCCGAGATCGTGCCCCTGCATTCCAGCCTGGTGACAGAGCGAGACTCCGTCTCAAAAAAAAAAAAAAAAAAAGAAAACAAAAGGTATGTTGACTCATGTGGTCTGTCTCTGTCTCTATCTCTGAGGCTTGCCAATGACCTTGACTTAGTTTTAGAAGTGGCTGCCCTCCTTTTACACAACAGTAAATTATTTCATTATATTTTTGAATTGACAAATTTTACATTAATTTATAGGAACAAAGTATATTAGTTCCTTTTAGTTACCTAAAGAATATATATCAAAATTGAATAGAGACAATTTTATTGTTAGCTTCTAGAAAAGGGTAATATTTTCAGTGAAATAAATATTTATGTGAAAGTTTCCTGGGAAGAAAAAAATTCCTATGTATTATTACAGGCAAACATAATAATAGAGTTAGAATGCTCAGTCTCCTTGAAGCTTTGCTCCTGTCTGTTCATAAAATCAGATAGGCTGAGAACAAGCTGCAACACATCCACCAAAGTTATAATTAACATTAACTCGAGAAAGAGTCCTACCTCCGCTTCATGTTAAATTCCATTTGATCTTAATTGAAAGGAGGCACGGAGTTACAGGAAACAGACCCCTGCATTGAAAATGCTATGGTAATATGTTTAGAATTTCCCAAGGAACAGAAGATCTTTAGAGCACAGACATTTGGAAGCAGAGAAATTAAGCCCTTAACACCTCACAGCAGCAAAACTCTTTTATCATGCTTTGAAGGCCTTCGTTTTGGGATTTATTTTCGCCTTATCTAGGACAGGTCTAGAAACTGAATTTCGCTTTTGAAGCTTGTAATTCTTTATAGCACTTTGTCAATTTGTTTTCAATTACCTTCCTTCTAATGCTTACTTACCTCGCATAGGCTACCCATCTCTTTGGCTTTTTCTTTATAGTTAAGCTTTTTCAGAGAAAGTAGTGAAATAGAAACAGGCAAAATAAAGCCATTTTTAAAAATTAGTCAATTTATCAAATGTATATTTAAGTTTCCCAAGCACTAGGCACCATACTGGGCTAGAGTTCCTGCTCTCAAGGAACACTTATTTGAAGAGACAGACAGGGACACAATAGGGACCACAGTACAGGACCCCATTATCCATGGAGGATACATTCCAAGACCCCCAGTGGATGCCTGAAACCAAAGATTGTACTGAACTCAATATGTGCTATGTTTTTTTCCTGGTACATACGTACATGTGCCATTTTGTGGCATTCATAATGAGCTCAGGTCTGTTGTTTTGTAGACTGACCCTTAATTTTGATTTGTCTGGTTGGTTTCCTCATGATTCTATTCGGGTTAAACCTTTTGGAAACTCTAGTGCACGCACCATTGATTTGTAGCAGAGTCATATAATGTAAGTTTGTTCAGTTATTATTACTGGTGATGCTAAGTTTGACCACTTGCTCAAGGTGGTCTATACTAGGCTTTTCCATTGTAAACATGCCTTTTCCCTTTTGTAATTAATAAGTAATTCGTGGGGCGATACATTAAAATGTGATGTCCATAGTGCCTCACAACTTTTCAGCCAATGCTTTGCATCCATTAGTGATTCTTTTTTTTTGCTTTTTTGAGATGGAGTCTCACTCTGTTGCCCAGGCTGGAGTCCAGTGGCACAGTCTCAGCTCACTGCAACCTCGTCTTCGCAGGTTCAAGCGATTCTTGTGCCTCAGCCTCCTGAGTAGCTGGGATTACAGGCACGCACCACCACTCCTGGCCAAGTTTTGTATTTTTAGTAGAGATGGGGTTTTGCCAGGCTGGTCTCGAACCCCAACCTCAGGTGATCCATCCGCCTTAGGCTCCCAAAGTGCTGGGATGGGATGGTGTGAGCTACCACGCCTGGCCTCCACTGGTGATTCTTGACTGGCTGTACAATGTTTTAAAAATTAGGAAATTTGGGCATGGCAGCTCACGCCTATAATCCCAACACTTTGGGATGTGGAGGCAGAGGCGGCTGGGTCAGCTGAAGTCAGGAGTTTGAGACCAGCCTGGCCAACATGTTGAAACCCCACCTCGAGCTTGCAGTGAGCTGAGATCGTGCCACTGCACTCCAGCCTGGGTGACAGAGCAAGACTGTCTCAAAAAAAAATAAAAAAAGAATAAATAAATAAAAATTAGCCAGGCATGGTGTTTTGCACCTGTAATTCCATCTACTCAGGAGGCTAAGGCAGGAGAATCACTTGAAACCAGGAGGCAGAGGTTGCAATGAGCTGAGATTGTGCCACTATGCTCCAGCCTGGGTGACAGAGTGAGACTCCATCTCAAAAAAAAAAAAAAAAAAAAAGAAATCACTCACAAACATCTGGACTTTTAAATTCTTGTAAAAATTGAAAGATATGCCAGATACGGTGGTTCACGACTGCAACCCCAGCACTTTGGGAGGCCGAAGCGGGCAGATCATCTGAGGTCAGGAGTTCGAGACTAGCCTGACCAACATGGAGAAACCCTGTCTCTACTAAAAATACAAAATTAACCAGGTGTGGTGGCGCATGCCTGTAATCCCAGCTACTCAGGAAAGCTGAGGCAGGAGAATCGCTTGAACCTGGGAGGTGGAGGTTGCGGTGAGCCGAGATTGCCCCATTGCACTCCAGCCTGGGCAACAAGAGCAAAACTCGGTCTCAAAAAAAAAAAAAAAAAAAAAATTAAAAGATATGGCCAACACTGAGTCTGTGTTCCTGGGTTGCAGTAACTGGTAGGAAATGACTAGTGATTGTCTCCTAAAAATGAATCTAAGATTTTCAGTTGACCGTGGTTGTCCTCATTCCCCATTGTTTACCACTGCCCTGCTTCACTCACTTATGAATTCTTTTTCTCCTCTGTAACCATTTGAGCTCACTATCCTTGTATTATGGTTTCTAATTAAGGAATTTGCATAGCTGATGATGATGAGGTATATGGAAGACAGGAGAAGGAGCTTAGTAGAAAATACTAAAATTTTTGGTTTTAGATGTTTGATAAGCATTGACAATTCTTGTCATTAAGTCAAAGAGAGCTCTAAACTGGAGGTAAGATTTGGAATTCTAAGGTGCTAGTTGAATGCACGGATGTAATCATTTCTTCAATATATTACATTGTATTATTACAACAATTGTTTGCAATATAATCATTTACTTACTATTTCATTTACTGGCTTATCATTAATCTTTTATTTCCTGCACCTGATATAATAAAAATTCAATAAACTTTATTGAATGAATAAATAAATGAGTGATTCATATGAATAAAGACACTTATTGGTCAAGAGGCATTTGAGGAGGAAAACATTCATGAGTCAGATAACGTGAACCTCAAAGGATAGCGAAGTTAGGGGAAGGTCGATATGATCTTTAGACTATAGAAAAAGTGATGTGGTAGAATGAGCTGCCTCTGCTCCAGGTAGCCTGTGGTGGAAGAGAGGCCATCAGAGGAAAAACATTTCAGTGAAGACAGGATGGTGACCAGAGGGACATATGAATGAGAGATTCGTGGGATAGGCCTTAGCTGTGAGGTTAGTAGGCAAGAAATAGTTTCATTCAGTCAGGATTTTGTGACTCATAATAACACGGAAAAGCAGAATGGTGGGGTCGATCAGCTTTTGCTCGGGCTGGTATAGGCTGACATTCTAGGTAGTGGCAGAAACTTGATAAGGTAGAAGTTGATAGGGTTTGTTCCAGGTTTCACAGACAATGCTAGCAGAAGATTATTCTGTAGGGACTTCCCTAAAGTGTTTGGGGTTGGGATTAACTTGATCCATGGATTCAAGCATTCCAAGGGAAATAACAACAGCCTGCAGTAATGTGAAGATCTACACTTAGGTCGTAATCTGAAACCACATTTAGATGGTTAAAGTTGAGACAGTCTGCAGCAATTGGAGAGGCAGACCCCAGAAACAAAGGAGCCAGTTGGTCAGATTACTACAGTGATTATCCAATTTTTTTGTGCATCAGAATCACTGAGGGAGTTTGTCAAATGTACAGATTCCTGAGCACAATCTCAGAAGATTCTGATTCGCCAGGACTGCAAAGCCCAAAAAGCTGCCTAACAAGCAAGTCAGCTAATTACAAGGGCCACACTTAGAAAACAATGTTTTAAACTTAAGAAGATGCTCTCCTCTTGATGAAGAATTACTGCTTCTGAAGGGGCTTCTGGTTTAAACTATCAGGAATGGCAACGTTCATCTCTGTTTAATAGCCAGTTTTCTCATGGTATTTGTACTTGAAAGCAGTAGCTTGCTAGAAACGAAGTACAACTTTGTATATTTGGCTACATAGTTACATATCTATCAAAATATTATTATTATTATTATTTGAGACAGAGTCTTGCTCTGTCGCCCAGGCCAGAGTGCAATGGTGCAATCTCAGCTCACTCTGCCTCCAGGGTTCAAGCAATTATCTGGCCTCAGCCTCCCGAGTAGCTGGGATCACAGGCATACACCACCCCATACCTGGCTAATTTTTGTATTTTAGTAGAGACGGAGTTTCACCAAGTTGGCCAGCTGGTTTCAAGCTCCTGACCTCAAGTAATCCACCTGCCTTGGCATCCCAAAGTGCTGAGATTACAGGCATGAGTCACCATGCCTGGCCTCAAAATATTATATTATTCCCCAAATAACCTTAAGTTGTACCTTTTAGGGAAAATTATGTTGTTAAATTAATGACCAACTAGGAAACATTCCATTGTTATCAAAAGGAAAAGATTCCTTTCAGGGTATGTGTGTTTGTGCGTTTCTACATTCTTCACATGTCTCTTCATTATTTTGCTGTTTTTGAACAGCTAACTATTTTGTTTAAAGGGACTATAATGTGTAAGCTACATAAGGCTATTTAGCAACACATTGCTTGGGTCTATTTTTGAATTTAGCAAACTCCTGTAGGACATCAAATCAATAGATTCTTTCAGTTCACCTCAGCTGTCACTGAGTACCTGCCTCAAAAGTTTCAAGGCTGTGAGTTGTGCTGGGACTATGGGGATAAATAAGATGCAGAACGTGTCTTTAGAACACTCAAATTCTAGAAGAGGAAATCAAGAGGTAAATAACAATGAACAATATGTAGTGCCAAAAAGTGCAACAAGAAAAGTGTGTATAAGAGGTATAGGTGGCTCACGAATCAACCTCTTTTCACCTTGAGAAGTAGCATAAGTGGTATAGAGAGGATAAGAGCATGCCCTCTGATTTAGACAGCAGTAGGCTCAAATCTTTTTTTTTTTTTTTTTTTTTGAGACAGAGTCTTGCTCTGTCAACCAGGCTGGAGTGCAGTGGTGCAATCTTGGCTCACTGCAACTTCCACTTCCTGGGTTCAAGCAATTCTCCTGCCTCAGTCCTGCCTCAGGCTCCCCAGTAGCCGGCATTACAGGCATGCTCCACCAAGCCCGGATAATTTTTGTACTTTTAGTAGAGATGGGGTTTCACCACGTTGGCCAGGCTGGTGTCCAACTCCTGACCTTGTGATCCGCCTGTCTCGGTTTCCCAAAGTGCTGGGATTACAAGCGTGAGCCACCGTGCCTGGCCAAGCTCAAATCTTTAAAACTACCTCTTACTGGGTGTACAGTTGACCTCTTTAAGCTTCAGTTTCTTATTCTGTAAAGTGGGAATAAACCTCATGCAGCTATTATAAGGTGTAATGAAATAACACTTAAACAGCACATAGCATGTTGGTGCTTGGCATTGAGGACTAAGCTCTGATTTTTTTTTTTTATTTTGCCCAAATTCCTATCTAAGGGGTCTGGAGAGTCATGCCCTACACACCACAAATTTTAATCAGATGGATTTTATTTAACCCTATATATTGTGACTTACTTTCCAATCTGACTCTGGCATAACATTATGTGACAAAGAAGAAAGTCAAAATATTTTATCCTGAAACATGCTACTTTGTCATATATTGAAATGGCTCTGCAAAGCTGTCCTTTGTGGGGGAAAATTTGCATTTGTAAATATCTCTGTTAACATAGCTAGATCTTTTTCTTCCAGGCCATCTCAATCCTAAAGAGATTAACTAAAAGTCTAGCACCTTTTAAAGATCTGAATAGGAAACATCTAACATCTCTAAAGGCAGCCACTATAAAACTACAAAAGAACCTTGGTTTCCACAACCTTTTACGTTAACCTGAACATTTCCAACATTTCCTTTCTATCAATCCCAGCTCTTTAGACAAACTCAATCAATTGTCAGCCAGAAAATCAGAAAATGTTTAAATTTTCCTGTAAGCCTAGAAGCATTCCTATCCCCCGAGTTGTCCCTCCCGCCTTTCTGGACCAAACTAATGTATTTTCTTAAATGTATTTGATTGATGTCTCATGCCTCTCTAAAATGTATAAAACCAAGCTGTGCCCCAACCACCCTGGGCAGATGTTCTCAGGACCTCCTGAGGACTGTGTCACAGGCCATGGTCACTCATATTTGGCTCAGAATAAATCTCTTCAAATATTTTACAGAGTTTGACTCTTTTGTTGACAGCATTCAGTAAGGAGATGACACCTTCATCGAAGACATTCTCCTATTTGCATTCTAGAGCAGAGGTAGCGGCATGGGGCACTGGGGCTTGATACTTTGAAGATCTCATTTTACTTTTAGAGCATTATATAACTTATGGTGTCTTAGCACAAATAAATAATTTCCTTTTGTATTTATTTATTTATTTATTTAGAGACAGAATCTCACTCTGTCACTCAGGCTGGAGACAGCAATGGCACGATCATGGCTTAATGCAGCCTTGACTTCCTGTGTTCCAGTGATCCTCCCACCTCAGTTTCCTGGCTAATTTTTGTATTTTTGGTAGAGATGGAGTTTTGCCATTTTGCCCAGGCTGGTCTCGAACTCCTGAGCTCAAGGAATCCACCCACCTAGGTCTCCCAAAGTGTTGAAATTACAGGCGTAAGCCACCATGCTGTCCTTTTTTTGTCTTTTAAATGACCATTCATCTTTGTACATTTTGAGGGCTTTTCTTTTGTTAACTAAGCTATTTAATGAGAAAATTTATAATTTATGTAAGAGAGTTTACATTTTTTGGATGCAAGAAGCATTTTTTTTACCTGCTAGGAACAGAGTCTCTTGAGCTTTTCCTTGTTCTGGGGTAAGGACATTAACCAGCAGTGTTTATTTAAAATACCTAGTGAATTTCCTTGAACTTCTCATTTTGAATAGACACAGGAGATGTAACACAAATGGGTTGTTGACCCTGGCTGTTGACATCTTTAAAATACAGGTTCTGAGAAGAAAAAGTATGTAGTTCCTTTTTATGACTGCCACATGGGCATTCTGTTTTAGAGTTACTCCTCACTGTAATGTTCCATATCATCATCATTTTCTCAGATTTTCACCTGAAGGTTGATCTGTGGATCTAAAGGCCATATTGCTTTTTAGACAGCATCATTATAAACATAGTATTTGTAAGTTCTGAGCATAACAGAGGCCAGGAAAAATTGTAGCATTGAAAATTGAAGTTCTGTTTTTGCAAACAATGTAACCTCAAATCATAGATATGAGATATTTGGTTAGCTCAAAATGACCAAGTCACTCCCTAGTTGGACATTCTGTGCTTCACAAAATGTAATCTCTCTTTCAGAATTGTAGAAATAATGCAACATTTTAGAAGGATGATTTTACCTTCTTTAGTGCCTGATATTAGTCTGGACTGAGCAATGTGTAGGCTTGAGCCACAAAAAGTAAATGATGATCGATGAATGCCATATGTATGTATGTGAGATTTTGGAAAGTATAAAGCTATCATAAATATTATAAGAGAAAAGCTAAACCCTAGGAATTGTTCGTTATTATTTTCTGTGTCTCACTAATTAGATTGGCTATTTTTCTGAGTGAATATAATGTGAGTCTTATCTCACTGATGTATTAAGAATCTTTTATGTGCCTAGAAACAGGTTAGGTAATTTGAGAATTTAATAACTATAATAACAAGCATGCAATGAGTCAATAAAGCTGCCTTAAATTATTTCAAAACATGAGGGGGTGGAAATAAATAGAAAATAAAACAAATAAGGATCCTTATCCACTGTGACCTATAATGTTCTTCAACAGATTTGGGCCAGGTGCGGTGGCTCATGCCTGTAATCCCAGCAGTTTGGAAGGCCAAGGCGGGTGGATCACGAGGTTCGAGACCAGCCTGGCCAACATGGTGAAAACCTGACTCTACTAAAACTACAAAAATTAGCTGGGCGTGGTGACCGGCGCCTGTAATCCCAGCTACTTGGGAGGCTGAGGCAGGAGAATAACTTCAACTCAGGAGGTGGAGGTTGCGGTGAGCTGAGATCACACCACTGCACTCCAGCCTGGGTGGCAGAGCAAGACTCCATCTCAAAAAAAAAAAATAAAAAAGAAGATTGGTCTTCAAGGATCTCTAAGTTGAGTTAATAACAGTTAACTAAAACCAACATTCACCCATCTATTTCTTTAAAGTGGATTTTAAGTTTATCATCAAAATATTAATAAAGTATTTTGATTTTGATACTAAACGATTAAATGTTTAATTTGATAAACAGTAGATACGATATGATATCATATCAACTATTTGACATTGATATATCTAATGTTTAATTTGTTTAATTATGTTAAACTAACGTTTCTTTCTCAAATGGAGGCTAGAAAAGAAAAAATAATTTTAAGCTGCACAAGGGAAGGATTTTAAGTTAGAATTTAGGCTTACCATTTAAATGATAGCTCATCTTTTGATTTGTTAGTTGAACAAAATTTTTTTTCTTTTTCTTTTTGAGAAAGAGTCTTGCTCTGTCGCCCAGGCTGGAGTGTAGTGGCACAATCTCAGCTCACTGCAACCTTGGCCTCCCGGGATCAAGAGATTCTTGTGCCTCAGCCTCCCAAGTAGCTGGGATTACAGTTGCACTCTGCCACACCTAGCTAATTTTTGTGTTTTTATAGAGACTGGGTTTCACCGTGTTGGCCAGGCTGGTCTTGAACTCCTGACCTCAGGTGATCCGCCTGCCTTGGCCTCCCAAAGCACTGGGATTACAGGCATTAGCTACCACGCCCAGCCTTATTTCAGATTCATAACACACTATGTGCATCTGAAGTAACATTAAGAACCTTTTGTCTTGGTTTATTGCTCTTTTTCCCTGGACTGCTTTCAATTTTAATTTATTGGCTACATGAACTTGCTCCTAAAACTGTAGGTAAGAGAAAAAAAATAACGTAAAAATTAAAATGTCATTAATCTGGCTTTAAGAGCAAAAGGAAATGGATACTTGGCTGAAGATTAAGTAAGAAAACAGTGGAGAAATTTTCAACAGTTACAGATTTAGCCAGCAGTTATGCCTCGACTGGGACTGTAAACAATTTGTACTTTTAAGTTCTCTAAATTCTGTCATATTCATTAATCATATTTTACAATTAAAACATTGCCAAATTTATGCCCTCGGAAGTTTTTCTAAGCCTTTCCCCCTTTTTCCCTCCTCCCCTCATAATTATTTAAATTTTATTTTTGTACATTCTGAAGCTTCTATTTTATAATTCTATTCCCCTATGAATCCAATTTGGCCCACCGTTCAACTTAGTAAAGCCATGTTTCACCAGATCACCTAACCTATCTCTTTTTCTTTCTTTTTTTTTTTTTTTTAGACGGAGTTTCACTCTGTCGCCCAGGCTAGAGTGCAATGGAATGGTCTTGGCTCACTGCAACCTCCACCTCCTGGGTTCAAGCGATTCTCCTGCCTCAGCCAACCAAGTAGCTGGGATTACAGGCACCTGCCACCACGCCTGGCTAATTTTTGTATTTTTTGTAGAGACGGTGTTTCACCGTGTTGGACAGGCTAATCTTGAACTCCTGACCTCAGGTGATCCTTCTGCCTCTGCCTCCCAAAGTGCTGGGATTACAGGCGTGAGCCACCGTGCCTGGCCCACCTAACCCATTTCTTGACAACACATTGTTCATTATATTCTTACAGATACATGTATGGATAGAATTGTAGTTGGCATACAACAAAGGACCAAATATACCACAAAGGATCAGGATCAGAAATTTAGTGGTTGTACTTTGTAGGCTGTTTCCACTTGAGTGCTTTACTTTTAACATCGTAATTAATGACTCATTTGGACACATGAAAGGTTGTTTTGAAAATCAGTAAGCCTTAGGAACACAGGAGTAAATGTAGAGTGCTTTATTTTGTCAATTATTAACTATAAAACCCATCTTTTTATGGTATCCATTTCTTTTACATTTCTGAGGGTTTTCTTGTTTATTTTCATTATTATTTTCTGTCTGGTCCCCAAAGAATTTAACTTTCTTGAAAGTGGGACATTCTCTGTCTCTCTCCCTTTTTTTTTTTTTTTTTTGAGACAGTGTTTTTCTGTCGCCCAGGCTGAAGTGCAATGGCGCAATCATGGCTCACTGCAACCTCCACCTCCCGGGTTCAAGTGATCCTCCCACCTCATGCACCTGTGTAGCTGGGATTTTAGGTGTGTGCCACCACACCTGGCTAATTTTTGTATTTTTAGTAGAGATGGAGTTTTTCCATGTTGAACACGTTGGTCTCGAACTCCTGACCTCAAGTGATCCGCCTGGAAATTTCTCTTTTTAATTCAATGCTGTCTCTGCAGAGCCTAGTCTATTATAGTAATCACTCAACAAATATTTGTTTATAATTTGACTAACTTTACCAGTTTATTAATAAAGCACACTTTTGGAACTAAAAGAATGGCAAAGTTAAATACACTCAGTAATTTTCATCATTAAGTTTAAATTTATTAATTAATTATTATCATTACTGTTTCATGTTATAGAGATAGGGTCTTGCTCTGTCACCCAGGGTGGAGTGCAGTGCTGTGATCATAGCTCACTGTAGCCTTAAACTCCTGAGCTCAAGTGATCCTCCTGCATCAGCCTGCCAAGTTGCTGGGACTACAGACGCAAGCCATCACATCCAGCTAATATGTTTAAATTTATGAGTATTTATTCTATCATAGATAGTACGTGAACATGTCATGAACTTGTGAAGAAAACCACCCCATTTTTTTTCCTCATTCCTCTTCTTTGGATCCATTCTTCCAGGTATCTTTTACTCACAAATCCCCAGACCCTGCATATTTTTTAGAAGAACTGCAACTTCACTGTCAGTCACAAAAGTTAAAATCATCGTTAGGTGAGCCACAGTATTTGAACAATCCCCTTAGAACCTTGCAACTTTCTTTTTCTTTTATTTACTTTCTTTTCTTTTCTTTTTTTGTTTTTCTTTCTTTCTTTCTTTTTGTTTTTTTGAGACGGGTCTCACTTTGTTGCCCAGGATGGAGTGCAGTGGCATGATCATGGCTCACTGCAGGCTGGAGCTCCTGGGCTGAAGGGATCCTCCCACCTCAGCCCCACTACAGCAGATGGGCTGCAGGAGTGCACCACCACACCTGGCTAATTTTTAAATTTTTTGTAGATATGAGGTTTCACTATGTTGTCCAGATTGGTCTCAAACTCCTGGCCTCAAGCAATTCTTCCACCTCAGCTTCCCAAAATGTTGGGATTAAAAGCGTGAGCCACCATGTCCAGCTCTCTTTTTCATCTACTTCATGGAATAATGATTTTGTTTCAGGTCCAAATAGTTCAATCCGGCATCCCCTGGATTGATTATAATTCGAGGCTAAAAGGCACTCAGGAAAAAAAAAATGGAGACAAATGTAATTCCTGATAGTTTTAAGAGAAATTGGGTTACTGATTGCAATATTTCTAACAAACAAATAAAACATGCTGTGGCAACTGATATTTAGCATTATTATTTCGTAGAAAAAATTAAAAAGAAAAATTTAAAAATATTTTCAATGTCATAAAATTTAGGATTGATTAGAGAAAATCATGTAGATGTCTGTAAATTTATTAATTTTTATCATGTGTGATAAAAAACATCATATGACACAGAAAATGACCATTACTTGAGGTTTACTTTAACTACTTAGAAAAAAATTTTAATGCCAAGTTTTCTTGAGGTAGTTGATTATTGGGTACTTTTTTTTCTTTTTCTTTTTATAGAGATTGAGTCTCGTTCTGTTGCCCAGGCTGGAGTGCAGTTGCATAATCTTGGCTTACTGGAACCTCTGCTTCCCGGGTTCAAGCAATTTCCCTGTCTCAGTCTCCCGAGTAGCTGGACTACAGGAGCATACCACCATGCCTGGCTAATTTTTGTGTTTTTAGTAGAGATGGGGTTTCACCATATTGGCCAGGCTGGTCTTGAACTCCTGACCTCAGGTGATCCACCTGCCTCGGCCTCCCAAAGTGTTGGGATTACAGGAGTGAGTCATCATACCTGGCCATGAGTACATAATTAAATTAAACATTCTATGTGTTGATGAACGTTTTATAATAAATCTCATTTGTTTAGAGAATCTAAAGCTATTCCAAATTGTGAGTACTCTAAAAACAGTCATACTATGAACAGACAAAAGAAGAAATAAAAAGGTAAGATGCCCAAATTCATAAGATAAGAAGTAGATAAAATTATAAGATAGAAGTAGATAAAATTATACAGAGATACAACTTTTTACCTATCAGACTTACAAAGATCAACTAAATCGAGGACATAGCTGGCTAGGCTGTTTGATGTATCAGTTGCCAAAATCTATAAAAACTGCAAATATACATATCCCTCATCCTAACAACTCAACTTCTGGTTTATCCTACAGATATACTTGGACATTTGTCTGGAAAATAGTAACATTTACATGGAAACATTTCCTATGATTCAACATAGTGGTAGAAGATTGGAAACAGAAGTCTAAATGTTCAAAACAGAGAATTGATTAAATACATTAGGATATTTCCCTACAATGAAATGCAATGCAGCCATAAAAAAGAATGAGGAAGATCACTATAAACTGATAGAAAAAGTTCTTTCCACTATATTAAGTGTGTGTGTCGTGGTGGTGGGGGGGCGTGGGAAGGACAGAATAGTTTTTATAAGATGCTACCATTTGTTCAAAGAGAAAGAAGAAAATAACGTATGAATGGATTTGCATAAAAGACCTAGGGAAGGATAGACAAGAATGTGACAGCTCTGATTATTGTTGGTTGGAGGAGAGGGTTTGTGGCAGGGTAGAGAACTGGGTGGACAGAATATAAGTGTGGGGCTAGGTGTGGTGGCTCATGCCTGTAATCCCAGCACTTTGGGAGGCCGAGATGGGTGGATCACCCGAGGTCAGGAGTTTGAGACCAGCCTGGCCAAAATGGTGAAACCCCATCTTTACTAAAAATACAAAATTAGCTGGGTGTGGTGGCAGGCGCCTGTAGTCCCAGCTACTTGGGAGGCTGAGGCAGGAGAATTGCTTGAACCCGGGAGGAGGAGGTTGCAGTGAGCTGAGACCTGGGCAACCAGAGCAAAACTCCATCACACACACTTACAAAAAAAGTGTAGGAAGAAGGCCTCACTTTCATCTTCTTGGCTTTGCTGATTTTTGAATCATGGGAATGCTTTAGCTTTGAAGATGTAAGCATATAGATCGTTAAAATAAACTTTACAAGCCATAAAGTACATCATTGGTGTATAATTATAATTTAACACACAAATTATCATTTAAAACACAGACCTGATGGCCTGGTGTAGTGGCTCACACTTGTAATCCCAACACTTTAGGAGGCCAAGGCCAGAGGATCACTTGAGCCTAGGAGTTCAAGACCAGACTGGGCAACATAGTGAGACTCTGTCTCCACAAAAAAAAATTAAAAAATTTGTTGGGCACATTGGCATGTACCTGTATTCTCAGCTACTCAGGATGCTGAGGCAGAAGGATCCTTTGAGCCCAGGAGTTTGAGGCTTCAGTGAGCTATGATAGTGATACTGCACTCCAGCTTGGGTGACAGAATGAGACCCTGTCTCATAAAATAAAATAAGAACAACAACAAAAAAAACCCATACAGACCTTAAAACTTAAATTTTTAAAAAAGCCAGTCATATTTAGCAGTGGGGAAAAATTTTAGAATAGGATATAGAACCATTAATACATGAATCTTGACTTTAACATTTCCTCAAACTCTCGAAAAGTATTTACCCTGTGTGTTTGATTTTAGAGTGCTTCACCTGATTCTCCTTTAGGAGTTGATAATGCAAAACAGTGAAATTTGTGTAATTTTAAAGGTAGAAAACACTCCTTCATATTCCACATCATTTCTAGAATTTGATTCAGACCAAAATTATACCTAGCTCAAGTGGAAAATTTCTGATTCACAATTAGCAGCCTCCATCTTTATAAGCTAACAATGGCTCCTAAGTGTATTCAGTTTCACCCAGGAAACTGTCAATTAAGAACATCCAAAATCTGTAGCCGTGTCTGGGTATGTGTAGCAGGAGATGAGGCCTTTTGCCTGCTTCTAATCATGAACCCACACTCACAGGAGACCAACTTTCTATGTCTGCCCAATGCTGTATCCCACCCTAGGGTTGCATACATACTTGGGAAGGACACAGAGGAGTTATAGGGGAGTGAGTCTGGCAGTGGGGGAACAAGTAGACAGTAGAAAATCATGGGTGACACATGGCTTTCCCCAAAGCCTAGAGGATCGGGCTGAATGAAAAATATGTTCTTCCACTTCTGCTGCATTTCTTCTATGTAAACTGCCTGTTTAAATCCCATCCCATGAATAAGCTGAAGAGTCATAGTTTATCTAATAGAGACAAAATCTGACGACAGGATATCGCTCTAACTTGATGCTGGATTTGTTGACATTTGAGACAAAACTCTGGAACATTTATTTAAATAGAATTGTCACTATATTTTAATTTAGTTGATAAATTTATGGCTAGGGTGGAAATGCTTTCTGTGTGGTTGAAAACTTCAGGCAGTTTGCCAGGACATTTGCCTTTTAAACTTTGATGATGATGTTGTTTGGAAGAAATAAGACAGGCTCTGAGAGAACTAAGAGTGAAGGTTACACACACCAAGTGAGGGTGGGAGAGAACTAAGGCTCAGGATAGTTCGAAAACAATGAAATTTACTGTTTAAAAACAATGTGCTTTGAGAGAAAAATGATATTTGGTGAACTGCGTGACTCAGTTTATTGCTTCAACTTTCTACCTTATTCCGTATAGGTCCACTTTTCTAACATATCCTTAGTTTTTACTAAGAAGTATGTAAGTGATATTTCATCTTACTGCTATTGAATTAACATGTGCTTTTTAAATTTACATACTTTAGATTTTTTGAAGGCTGTTGGGACAAATCATTCCACCTCTCTGTGTCTTTTCTCTGTGAAAACAATCTACCTCCAGAAACAACTAAGAGTATTTACTTACCAAATACAGAAATGATTCTTGAAAATGATTCACAGAGTGTGCTAGAGAAGGATGAGGAAGTGATGTCAGTGTTGCTTAAGAGGACATGTAAATATAATGATTTAGGTCACGTCTCAGCAGACAGCCTTGTGGAGTTCAGGTACCAATTTCCAGTATTTGTTTTCCTTACCCTTCCTACTTCGTCTTGTCTAAAGAATCTGAGACATTTATTGATTCTACTTCTGGGAAGAAAATTGGAGTTCCCCCACAGGAAACTACAGAAGCTTACAAAGATAATTAGGAAAGAGCAGTTGGCTCCTAGAAAAGTTATCAATGAATCCTGTTTGCAAGTAAACTCTGTGCTAGAATTAAGACATTTCTAGGTTGTGTATATAGTGAGATATAGAATCATAGAGCTGGCAGAAGCTTTTAAAATCTCGTTTAAAAATTTTATAGATGGGCCAGGTGTCCTGGCTCACACATGCCAGCACTTTGGGAGGCTGAAGCGGGCGGATCACTTGAGCTCAGGAATTTGAGACCAACCTGGGCAACATGGCGAAAATCAGTTTCTACAAAAAAATACCAAATTAGCTAGGCACAGTGGCACATGCCTGTAGTCCCAGCTGTTTGGGAAGTTGAGGCTGGAAGATCTCTTGAGTCTGGGAGGCGGAGGTTACAGTGAGCCATTATTGCACCACTGTACTCCAGCATGGGTGACTGAATGAGACCCTGTCTCAAAATAATAATAATAATAGTTTAAAAATTTTATGGATGAAGAAATAAAAATTTAAAGAGGCGAAATAATTATGTCATTGTAGAAGTTTCAAGTTTTAGCTTAAGTCCTGTGTTTTGTGCCTATGTACTCAATGGCTTGCAATTTTTTTGCAAGGTTTAATGATGTGGATTTAGAGCTATCTTTCAAGACCGAGGGCAAGTTTCTAATAATCTCATAGGTAATCTCTAAATTCCCAATCCTTTTAACATTTCTTGATTCTCAGTGGATTTGCTGTTTTCTAGCGAAGTGTAGATCCAGAAAGCTGCCTTTATTTTATGCCTTCTCTGGCCTTAAAAATCAAGATCCCACCTTCTTCTCCCTCTCCTTTCCTATCATGCTGGCTAAGCTGACACTGCAGATGCTCCTGGGCTGTGGACACATGCTTCGAAAGCGGGTTTAGAAAGGGAATCAAATGTGTCACTGCAGATGCTCCTGGGCTGCGGACACATGCTTCGAAAGCGGGTTTAGAAAGGGAATCAAATGTGTCACCACACCAGGTAACCATTTATCCCTCCTACTTTCATCAGGTTAAAACCTGGTATCTGAGTCATGGCAAGGCTGAAGGCTCTGCACCTAAGGCAGTGTTATTTTAATAGAGCATATTGGGAAGGAGCTGTGGTGGGCACACTGAGAAGTGAAAGGCTGTGGGACATCTATGAAGGAATGGCCATAAGTAGTTAAATATCTTACATCTGACTTCCTTTCACCTTAAAAACCTATACCTGACTGGAGATTTCAATTACCTCCTGCCCTTCAAACCTTCAATAATGAGAAGCACTTAAGAAGTATCCTTTATTCAACACCTCTTAATTGAGTAACACAGGCATAAATAGCATAGATGCAGTAGGGCCGTAACATTCCATCAGGTGGCCTGCAACCCTGCTCCTCATAAGTGCAACAGCTCATCACTGATCTCTGGGATTTGTTCATGTAATTCCTCCTCTGTTACTGATCCTTTTATTTTCAAACTTGGAAATGCATGTTTCAGTGTAAACAGCTTTTTACTCAAATCAGGAGATAAGAATATTTAAATATATATAGGAAAAATAAAAAATGTTATGGCAGTCTGCAGATTTGAGATGTTTGGATTTTCCCTTCCATGCTGTTCATGTTCTCAAGCCCCCTCCGCCAACTCCCCACATCCCATTTGCACTCCTATATAACAGAACTCAGAATAATCAAGTTAATCCTTTCTTTTTTCTTGACACCAGTGATATTCGGAGGACTGTCTCACCCCAACTTTTTTTGAACTAAATATATAGAAGTTGTCACATTTTGACCAATTGATCCTGAAACTCTAGTTCGGACCCAAGATTGGGATCTGAGTCAAGAGCAGCTGTGTGCTGGCCAGTAAGAAATGATCTGGTGTGGAATTTCTTTAATTGTTTTTTCTTTCTTTCTTTCTTTTTTTTTTTCTTTTTTTTGAGACGGAGTCTTGCTCTGTTGCCCAGGCTTAGTGGTGCATTCTCGGCTCACTGCAACCTCTGCCTCCAAGGTTCAAACGATTCTCCTGCCTCAGCCTCCTGAGTAGCTGGGACTACAGGAGGGTGCCACCTCTCCAGCTAATTTTGTATTTTTAGTAGAGATGGGGTTTCACCATGTTGGTCAGGCTGGTCTCGAACTCCTACCTCAGGTGATCCACCTACCTTGGCCTCCCAAAGTGCTGGTATTACAGTCGTGAGCCACCTTGCCCGGCCTTGTGTGGAATTTCTTACAGAAGCTGTGCTTACATCAGATAGTGAGGAAATGAGCAAAGGATATTTTCTCTCCTGGTGAATCTTTTCCAATCAGATTTGTTCTATTCTGGTACGCCTGAATAGCAGATATACAAAAATCCTCACAGAGCTGAGTGGCACTGAAACAAAGAATGTCATCTGTAGCCGGCAATCAGTGGAACCATAAGTGCAGTTGATTTGCTCTAGAAAGTGATGCAGCAAGGAATTGAATCACAAGACCAGCTTTCTCTACATAGGGTACTGTGCTATCCCAGGACTCCAGGAGGCCGAGAAGTTTGAGATTTCCTGTGCTCCGTTTCTTGTGTATTCTTACAGCAAAGACTCATGGCCTATGTCAACTTGAGAGTGTCTCTTCTTCCTTAACAACCTGAAAAGACCCAACACACTATTAAATGTCTAACTGCTTAAAGTGCTGAATGCAGATATGCTCAGACTTTCCCCTGAGCTATGGCAGGACAAGGTATTTTTTAACTTCACATGACAAGGGCTAATGATAGTGCTCTTTCTTGACTCATCTTTTGAACATTGCCAGAGCTGTAACCCAAGATTACAACCTTATTTTACCACAAGTTCAAGCACTTTGAATAAGAATTGCAGAGGCAAGGACAGAAAAAGCCACAGATATGGTTCTGGCTTGTGATGTCCTAGATTTCCCTTAAGTATATTAACTATTGCAAGATAAAGATCAGCAGAATTGGAGAGAGAAACCACAAAATTATTGGATTTCAACTCTTATCATGGCAAGATTTAAGCCATGGGAACAAATAAGAAGTAGATATCTATTACCCTTTTTTTTTTTTTTCCTTTGAGTCAGAGTCTCATGCTGTCGCCCAGGCTGGAGTGCAATGGCGCAATATCGGCTCACTGCAACCTCCACCTCCTGGGTTTAAGCAATTCTCCTTCCTCAGCTTCCTGAATAGCTGGGATTACAGGCACACACCACCATGCCTGGCTAAATTTTGTGTGTGTATATATACACACACACACAAATATATATATATACACACACACACACACACACATATATATATATATATATAATATATGTATATTTTAAGTAGAGATGGGGTTTCACCATGTTGGCCAGGCTGGTCTCAAACTCCTGACCTCAAGTGAGCCACCCACCTTGGCCTCCCAAAATGTTGGGATTACAGACGTGAGCCACTGTGTCCAGCCTCTGCTATCATTTTGATAGTAGATTTTATTTTATTTATTTTCTGAAAAGCATAAAAGATCTCCTGAATGCTATTGGTCTTCACAATATTCAGTCTGTATATTCCTTATCACACAACTAATAAAATTTTATTAATTGCACATAATGCTTTTATTCTCTATTAATGATCTGAGGGAGGGAACTATGTCTTTGTCGTTCCCTGCTATATCCTCAATAGCTGGCACTTAATTTGTGGGGTCCAGTGCAAAATTAAAATATGTCCCCAACTCAAAAATTATTAGAATTTTAAGCCAACAACAGCAGAGCTTCAAAACAAATGCAGATCCCTTCTGAAGACAAGCCCTGTGCAACTGTACAGGTTTCATGCCTATGAAGTTGGTGTTGCTGGCACATAATCGGCATTCATTATTTATATGTTGACTGAATGAGTAAGTGACTAAATATTCTGAATGAATACACCTTTTGTTCTGAAGACTAGAAATGAAATACCTATAGGCAAGATTAGGTCTATAATACCAGATACTTTTTCAATAATCAATCTCAAACTTTCCTACTTTTAGTTCTGCTTTTTTCCCCAATGGTCTAGAATATTGAAATCTGGTCAGTCTTAAGGAAATTGATGAACTTAACTACTATCTTTCATTTCATTCTTGTTCATGCACAATCTCAACAATTTTGGTAGCACTATCTTCCAATTACTTTGGATGCATGAAGTTTAAACTCAGAAAGACCCAAATTAACACACAAAGAAATATAAGTTGATGTATTTTAAAAATTATTATTATGCATATACTGCCTTAGTATCAATAATATTCAAATGACAGGATAGAAGAAAGTGCAGTTACTTGCAAAACTAGTGTACTTTGTATCTGGGAAGTCTCATATCACTGATAAAGACCAGACTACTTTAGAAAGAATAATAGCTTGAAGCTAAAATTTACTCAGTACTTCACAAAACAGTGACAAATAAGTTTCTCCACTAACTCCCCTACGAAGTATTTTCCTTCAATTGAAGGTAAACACTTGACTTTTTCCAGAAAGGATCTTATTCTGGAGCTGTCAGAGGAAGCTTCTTATAAAATCTATATACCCACTTGTAGTAATATGCTAAATCAGTTCATGCAAGATGATGAGATTTTAAAAATAAGCTTCAATTCTGTTCCCTTATAGTTTTTAACAAATTAATCTAACAATAAATCATGATGGTTTGCCTAAAGTAAGTTGTAGAAGACTTCTTTTTCTCCAGAGTCCAGTTTCTTATTGCATGTTGGTCTCATGAGACTTTGGATCTATTGCAAATGTTGTATCCATGTGACCTTTTTTTATCCTTAAAGTTACTGAGTTTTATTTTTCTTCCTCAGTATTTCTTCAAAATGTATTGCAGGAGCAGAAACTACATGAATCATTCCAAATCTCTGCTTGCCTTCAATAACATAATGGAAAGAGAACAATCTTTGAAGACAGGCAAACTTGTATTTGAATCTTTGTTTTGTCAGTTTCTTCCTGTGTTGCTTTGGAAAAGTTATATAATCTCCCTGAATCTCAGTTTTACCTTCTGAAAACTGAAGATGCTTCCCTTGCAATGTTTGTGGTAAAGATTCGTGATGATACAGGTAAATTGAATAACACATGATAAGCATCTAATACTTGGTAGATGTGATGATGATTATGATGATAAATTCTCTTTGTGGACCATTTTCCTTTCACAATGTTTTTTCCTTTATTTTCAAAGGAAGACATGCTCATCATAGAAGCTAGTTTTATATATATATATATATATATGTGTATATATATGTATATATATGCGCATATATATGTGTATATATGTGTATATATGTGCATATATATGTATTTATATGCATATATATGTGCATATATATGTATTTATATGCATATATATGTGTATGTATGTGCATATATATGTGTATGCATGTGCATATATATGTGTATGTATGTGCATATATATGTGTATGCATGTGCATATATATGTATATATGTATCTATATATAAATCTTAAGCAAAAAAAGATTATTCACCATATTAACAATTTGACAGATTTGTATTTTTTCTTTTTTTGCATGAATCTTTTTTTCTTTACCCAGTTAAGATCATACTTAACATATATATGTATTTTTTAAATTTAGAGACAGGGTCTTGCTATGTTCCCAGGCTGAAATGCAGTGGCTATTCACAGGTGTGATCATAGTGCACTATAGCTTCGAACTCCTGGGCTCAAGCAATCTTTCTGCTTCAACCTTCCAACTAGTTGGGACTACAGGCTCATGGCACTGTGCCTGGCTATATCTTTTATTTTTTGCTTAACATTATATTATAAACATGTTCCCATATCATTAAAAATTCTGAATAAATACTAGTTCAACTGCTGCTGAATAGTCCATTGAATGAATGTTTCATTTCAGTGACAAACACACAGGAAAGACCTAAATAATTATCTTTTTTGTTGTTGTTGTTGTGAGACCGAGTCTCACTCTGTCGCCTGGCTTTATATATTATATCTTTTGACAAGGAGGATATAATCTTTTTTCTTTCTTTTTTTCTTTTTCTCTGTCACCTAGGCCAGAGTGCAGTAGCACAATCTCGGCTCACTGCAACCTCCGCCTCCCGGGTTCAAGAGATTCTCCTACCTCAGCCTCCTGAGTAGCTGGGATTATAAGCATGTGCCACCACGCCCGGCCAATTTTTATATTTTTAGTAGAGATGGGGTTTCACCATGTTGGTCAGGCTGGTGTTGAACTCCTGACCTCATGATTCACCAGCCTCAGCCTCCCAAAGTGTTGGGATTACAGGCATGAGCCACCGTGCCCGGCCTACATAATTATCTTTTAAATGTTGTGGTAGTTTGAAAGAATAGGGAGCTTTTGACCTTACACTATCAGATACGGCTTCCTAATTCCAGGGCACCTTTTCTTCAGTGACCTCACCTTGAAGCAGCCACTTAGAACCAGTGAACAATAAAGTTGACTCTACCCACACTAGAAAAAAACTATAGCCATTTAAACAAGGCCATGAGTGTTTCTGAAATGGCATATAGTCATTGGCAAGTTGACAGAAATAAAGGTGAAGGAGGCTTATAAAGATACAATCTCAAACATTCAGCCGTTTGACTGTTTGGGGCACAAGACTTTTAGAATTCAGAAGAACAAACGAGAGAGAGAAAAGAATGTGTGTGGAGGAGCTTTGTGGCTGCTCTAGGATGGTAGGTGGAGAAAGAGCAGCTTCTATTTGTTCAAGTCCATACAGGCAGCTTTTGGTGACAGAAACATAGACAAGACACTGGATTAGACCAGAAGTATAAAATTACTAACCCTTCAATAGTTTGAAAATTGAGACCTGAATACAATGAAAAGTGTTACAATCATACATGTTGTTTGATACTAGAAGTTAAGCCCACATAGTTTAATATGTGTCAGTGAATAACAAGAATGAGAAGTTTGCTTGCTGCGTCCACTGCCCATGCTAACTGCCCATTAAGATAAACTTGTATTGGTTGCAAAATAACAGATACCATAAGAAAGAATAATTGTCAGATTTATAATCTTATTTTTAAGTTAATTATTTACAAACAATGTTAAATAGTCTTGCTTTCTCCTTTGTGATGTGGGACTTTTTACAGGCAGGTGACAAAAGCAATGGGAAATTGAGGCATCAATTGCTAAATCAGAAAGCTGATTTTACTAACAAGTCTGAAAAGACAAATAATAGCAAATGATTTTAAATGTAAAAGTGATTCTATTTGAATGTATCTCAATAGTGACTTTGCTTTGTTTTGTTTGAGGCAGGGTTTTGCTCTGTAGCTCAGGCTGGAGTACACTGGCACGATCACAGCTACTGCAACCTCTGCCTCTCAGCCTCAAGCAATCCTACTACCTCAGCCTCCTGAGTAGCTGGGACTACAGGTGCACACCACCATGCCTGGCTAATTTTTCGTATTTTTTTGTAGAGACAGGATTTCAACCTGTTGCCCTGGCTGGTCTTGAACTCCTGGACTCAAGCAGTCGACCTGCCTTGGGCTCCCAAAGTTCTGGGATTATAGGCCTGAGCCACTGCGCCCAGCAGGTAGTGGTTCTAATTTCATTGTAGCTTCATGTTTTCCAGGGAGGATAGTGTACCTCAGCAGCTAACTCTAGAGAGCAGGTAAAATTTTCCTGAAGAGATTTGGAAAGCTTTGAATCACATAAATTAATCAGAGCCTCAGTACTGATGCAAGCATTGATTGATACATTGGTGACCTGCTATGTAGATTTTTATGGAGAGTGACTTCAATGACATCAACAAAATAAAAGTTCATAGTTATCTATTACTAACTTTAACTTGAGGCAGGATTTAAAATATGAAAACTATATCTGGGTTGGAAAGGAATTAATAGATAATTTAGTGATAATCTAATAGATAACTTATTGATGTAACTGGTAGTAAAGCTCTGGCCTAGGAACTATGACTATGTGACCAAAAGAAAAATAGTGTGATCAATAAAGAGAACCAACTTGGATAATTCAAGTTACTGAATATTTGTTTTTCCAAAGCCAAAATTTGGGTCAAAAATATTGTGACTGCTATAACCCTGTGTTTCAATGGAAACAAAATCTGATCTGGCAAAGCAGTAGCTTTTATTCACATCCAGCCTTAAATCAAAGAATGGAATCAAATCACCATTAAACCAAAGAACTATAAAACATAGGACACTGTTGATCATCTAACCCAACCCTCTATTTTTATAGTTGACAAAATTGAGAACTATTTTTTTTTAAATTTTTATTACTTTTTTTGAGACAGTCTCACTCTGTTGCCCAGGCTGGAGTGCAGCGGCTGATCTCGGCTCATTGCAAGCTTTGCCTCCCAGGTTCAAGCAATTCTCCTGCTTCAGCCTCCGGAGTAGCTGGGACTACAGTCACATGCTACCACGCCAGACTAATTTTTTTGTATTTTAGTAGAGACGGGGCTTCACCGTGCTAGCCAGGCTGGTCTCGAACTCCTGACCTCATGATCCACCAGCCTTGGCTTCCCAAAGTGTTGGGATTACAGGCGTGGGCCACTGTGCCTGGCCAAGAACTATCTTATACTTTGAAAATTACCTCTGATATGATTTGGCTGTGTCCCCACCCAAATCTCATCTTGAATTGTAGTTCCCATAATCCACACATGCTGTGGGAGAGACCCAGTGGGAGGTAATTGAATCACAGGGGTGATGGTTTTATAAGGGGCTTTTCTCCCTTTGCTTGGCTCTCATTCTCTCTCCTGCTACCCTGTGAAGAGGGGACTTCACCATGATTAAGTTTCCTGAGGCCTTCCCAGCCATGCGAAACTGTGAGTCAATTAAACCTGTTTTCTTTATACATTACCCATTCTCGGGTATTTCTTCATTAGAAGCGTGAGAACGGACAAATACAACCTCCTTACACTATTGTGTCACATATTATTTAACTTTAACTTTAAAATAACTTATTTTACAGTTTTACATTGCTATATACTCTACTATACTTTTCTACACTCTCTTTGGCATTCTCTTTTATTATATTCTAGAGGACTTTGAAACTTGATAAAGATGATGGGCAACCGTGTAATTAAATGAGCAATGTGGGAAACCTCTAAGGTCTAAACCATGGAAAGGAACCATAGTGATTTATCGCTCCATAGAGTTTGTTCTCATAGATTCACTGAGTGTCTTATCATGAAGTAGCCGAAAATCACTACCAGGAAAAGTCAGGATATAATCTGTGGTTAACCTTTTATAAAGATAATGATAGATAAAACAGTGTAGTCTTGAATTTTTTGCTAGTTAATTGTTGTAATTTGTAAACATAAACCAAGTAAACTTTGACTTTATTGTTGTAGACAAAAAAAGGTTTATATATTGTATTTTGGAGCGTTCTTTGTATGTTTTCCCAATTCGTGTTAAAGAGTGGTTTTCCAGCTGGGCGTGGTGGCTCATGCCTGTAATCCCAGCACTTTGGGAGGCCGAGGTGGGTGGATCACTTGAGGTTAGGAGTTCGAGACCAGCCTGACCAATATGGTGAAACCCTGTCTCTACTAACAATACAAAAATTACCCGGGAGTGGTGGCATGCGCCTGTAGTCCCCAGCTACTCGGAAGGCTGAGGCAGGAGAATCATTTGAACTGGGGAGGCAGAGGTTGCAGTGAGCCGAGATCGTGCCACTGCCCTCCAGCCTGGGTGACGGAGCAAGACTCCGTCACACACACACACACACACACACACACACACAAAGTGGTTTTCCAAGAGAGAACTGGAGATCATTTGAAGTCGATGAAAAAAATTATTTGTTTTTCTGCAGGCAAGAAGTGTTTGCTGCCTGTTGAGTAGAAGTGAACTTATTTTCTACAGTTGTTGAACTTTTCTCTGCTTTATGGAATTGTGAGGAAGTGCCCATAGAGGCCAATTGCTGGGCAGGGCACAGGCTTTCCAAATATAATTCAGTTGAAGTTTCTTAAAGATATAAATGGTCTACCTGGAACTTGAATTAGTTGCCAACTGACTTGCCCTAATGACATTTTCAATTATAATTTGTTCTTTCGTTCCACACGAAAAACATTGGCAGGGCATTCTTAATTGCAGGAAGTGATAAAGGATATCCATTTTAAAAAATAAAACCAATTTCCATCTCATGTGAGTCGCTCACCAACATTCAAATCTTGCTTCAGTTTTCCCATGATTGATAAAAGGGCAGCCATCCTTACACAGACCTGAGGTGTCGATCAATAGTATGGCTCCTCTCCACAGCCATGATCAGAGACAGAGGAGCCCTGGAGGGCAGTGCAGGGGGCGAGGAGAGCACAGTAAGGGAGTGAGGGACACTTCAGGCTGCTGCTTGAACTTTGGGGAGTGACAGTAGGACCCAGGAGTTTCTCTGTGAAATTCCCTGATTTCCACAGAAATTCTTTTTTATTTGTCTTCTTTGATTTTGATCCTCTCCCTGTTCTGTTCTAGATCAGTTAATAGTAATCTCTTTTTTTTTTTTTTTTTGAGACGGAGTCTCCCTCTGTCACCCAGGCTGGAGTGCAGTGGCGCTATCTCGGTTCACTGCAACCTCCACTTCCTGGGTTCAAGTGATTCTTGTGCCTCAGCCTCCTGAGTAGCTTAGACTACAGGCATGCTCCACCATGCCCGGCTAATTTTTGTATTTTTAATAGAGAAGGGAGTTTCACCATGTTGGCCAGGCTCGTCTCGAGCTCCTGACCTCAAATGATCTACCCAACTCGGCCTCCAACAGTGCTGGGATTACAGGTGTGAGCCACCATGCCTGGTCAGTTAATACTAAATTAATTGAAGCACCTGAGGGAGAGCAGATAGAGTATGGAGGAGGGATGTAATGAGATCTGAGTTAAAATCTGCTCATATCATTCATTGGATAAGGTATTTTGCTTTTCTAATCATCAGTTTCCTTTTCTTAATGTAAGGTTTTTTTTGTTTGTTTGTTTGTTTGTTTTATTGTCCTATGTTGGGGTAAAGAGAAAGGATCTGCTTGGTACCTGGCACCTACTACGTGATCAATAAACCATTTATTCAGAGTTAACAATTACTTAAAATTGCTCAATAACAATCGACAGCTGTAAAACATAAGGAAGAAAAGTGGTGAAATGTTTTAAAGGTTTGCTTTAAAAGGTCTGACCTTTCTGAGAAGGGAGGTATTAAGGAACAAAACACGTCTCAGTTATTTGGGAGGAGGCTGGGAAACAGGAGGTGTGCATGATTGTGGGAGAAGTTGTGGAAAAACTGGGAAAGGTTTTCCGCAAAAGTCTATTAATGAATTATTTTATTGCTACCGTACAGTACAACTCTGTGATAGGCACCTAGTTTTAATATTTTTACAAGTTTTTTTTTAAAGCTATCATTGTATAGAGGAAATATATATGTAAATTAACAAGTAATGTAGGAAAGTACTTTGTGGGCTCATGTATCTAAGAATATACCACACCCATACTCTAGACTTGGTAAGGATGAAGGCTGTTCCATTGTTCTCTTCCTGGTGATTTCCTTAACTGTGCAGTTTGGAGAAAATAAAGACATGAGCTACTAAAACTTCCTGTTCATTTCTCACCATGTGATTCAATTTGTTTTGTCTAGTCAAGATTTTAATGACTTAAGAGGTTTTATCACTTTCCTTGGGAAAAAAATTAAACAGTATAGCCTGAAAGCTTACAATATAGAGGAATTACATTTATCTTTGGTGGTATCATAGATAAAAGCATCTACTGTTCTTAACTTTGCATACTTACTTTGATAAAAAAAGATAATTTGTGGCTTAGCCAACACATGAAATGACTACTTCAGTGACACACTGAGTAGAACTGTAGCAGGATCTCTAGGGAAAGGATTGTAGACAGCAAGTGTGGTTTTAGGCATCTTCTGCTACATATGCATAAATATAGGGTGACTGTGGGAAATGGGCAAGTCTGTAGAATGGAGTCTCTGAACGTCTCATTATATATATATATATTTTTTTTTTGAGGCAGAGTCTCACTGTGATGTCCAGGCTGGAGTGCAGTGGCATGACCTTGGCTCACTTCAATCTCCATCTCCTGGGTTCAAGCAATTCTCCTGCCTCAGCCTTCTGAGTAGCTGGGATTACAGGTCTCCACTACCATGCCTGGCTAATTTTTGTATTATTATTATTTTTTTTTTCAGTAGAGACGGGTTTTTGCTATGTTGGCCAGGCTGGTCTGGAACTCCTGACCTCAGGTGATTCACCCCTCTCAGCCTCCCAAAGTGCTAGGATTGCAGGAGTGAGCCACCGCTCGGCCTATCTCACCACATCTTGATTCATGAGCATGTATGCAGGGTTGGCTGTGTTCTGACTCCTTTAGGTAATAGAAGTCAAGCAATAACTGAAATCCCTAAGAACTCAAACACAAACAAAAGCTGATTAATTCAAACACTCGTTTTCCAAACAGTGATGGGCACTTAGATGTTTTTTGAGGTTTAAGTACTTTGCTATAATAATGACTCTTGGCTGGGCACTGTGGCTCACACCTTAATCTCAGCAGTTTGAGAGGCCAAGGCGGGAGGATCACTTGAACTCAGGATTTTGAGACCAGCCTGGGCAATATGGTGAAACCCCCTCTCTACACAAAATAATAAAATTATCTGGGCACCGCAGCACGTGCCTGTGGTACCAGCTACTCAAGAGGCTGAGGCAGGAGAATCACTTGAACCCAGGAGGTGGAAGTTGCCGTGGGCCAAGATCGTGTCACTGCTCTCCAGCCTGGGTGACGGAATGAGACTGTCTCAAAAAAAAAAGGTGAAGAGAATTGGATAATTGATTTATTCTTGCGATATCCTGAGTAGCTAAAAGCACTTGTATATGTAATCTCATTTCCCTTCAAAATCTATTTGGATGGGAGAAAGCAGATATGTATTCATATAATTTCTTTCATGCTTACAAATACAAATGAAGAAAATGCTTTTGAATCTTAAGTTGAAAACTGAGTGGCCACAAACTCAATGTAAGAATCCAGGACTCTCTGAATCAGCTCCCTCTCTCAATCAGCTTTCACAATTTCTTTTCCTAATTTTAAAATCATAGCAACCAGAATTAATCACCAAATTTAGGAAAATTTCTTTACACAAGGTTCTTTCCCTTTGGTTTGTATTTTAAAAATATAATGACGCTACCTGCTTCCCGGTAATATCTATCAGAACAGCTCCTAACTAGGCCAAGGCCACTGTACTTCTCTTTAAGAGCATAACAATGGCATTGGTGGAGTTTTGAGTTTAATATGTAAGCTCTATCAAGTCCTTTAAAAAACATAAATATGGGAGCTAGAAATAGTTTACTAGATTATAAATGCACAATGGGTCACTTGAGAAAGGCACCATTGAGCTCAAAGATTGGTTTTGGTTCTTACATAGTCCCATAATTACTTTATTTTTATTTGTTTGAGACGAGGTTTCACTCTTTTTGCCTAGGCTGGAATGCAATGGCATGATCTTGGCTCACTGCAACCTCTGCCTCCTGGGTTCAAGTGATTCTATTGCCTCGGCCTTCCGAGTAGCTGGGACTACAGGCATGAACCACCACGCGTGGCTAATTTTTGTATTTTTAGTAGAGATGGGGTTTCACCATGTTTGCCAGGCTGGTCTTGAACTCCTGACCTCAGGTGATCTGCTCACCTCAGCCTCCCAGAGTGCTAGGATTACAGGCGTGAGCCATCGTGGCCAGCCTATAACTGTTAATTATAAAACTTTGGACGAATCACTTAGTCTTTCTGAGTTTTAGTCTCCTTATTTGTGAAATGGGGTAATAATAATGCCAGCATTATATAGATCACAGGATATTTTTATGAGGATATATATGATAATGTACCTGATAATATATGTTCATGTACCTGAAAATATACATTATCATATATATCATAAACATTTTTGAGTGATAAAATATATTAAATATATTAGTCTTAGGCTAGGAGCAGTGGCTCACACCTATAATCCCAGCACTTTGGAAGGTTTTACTTAAGCCCAGGAGTTTGAGACCAGCTGGGGCAAACATGGCAAGACCCTGCCTCTACAAAAAAATTAAAAAAAGAGCTGGAAGTGGTGGCATGTGCCTGTAGTCCCAGCTCTTGCAGGCTGAAGTGGGAGGGAGCCCAGAAGTTCAAGCTTTTCAGTGAGCAATGATAGTGTCACTGCACTCCAACCTGGGTGACAGAGGAAAAAAAGTCTTAAAGTCTGTGAGAAAAAAAAATTGAATTTTAGTTTACTACATTTAATGAAATCTAAGATGCCATACATTGTAAGTCATACCATCATTTTAGTCACCTCTGTAAAGGAAAACAAAACATTGTCAGTTCGATTAGAACACAAAGCTGAGATGCACCCCGACTTCAGAGATGTTAACATCTGAAAAAAAGTGCTTTATTATAATCAATGGAATATGGTAAGGTATATCGTCAACCTCATTCGACATGTGTATGTATCATATTCAGACTTTACTGTTAGAAAAATAGCATAGTTCTTAAGTATGCAATTTGACTGCGTATTAAATTTTAAAAGGATGTATTTAAGAGTAGATTACTGGCAGTCAATAGCCCAAGTTCTGGTATGGCAGACCTGAGTTAGAATTTACTTTTTTTCTTTTTTTTAGACAGGGTCTTGCTGTGTCACCCAGGCTGGCGTGCAGTGGCGCTATCACGGTTCACTGCATTCCAACTTCCCAGGCTCAAGCAATCCTCCCATCTCAGCTTCCTGAGTAGCTGAGACTACAGGTGTGTGCCACCATGCCTGGATAATCTTTCTGTTGTTTGTAGAGACAGGGTCTTGCTATGTTGCCCAGGCTGCTCTCAAACTCCTGGCCTCAGGCAATCCTCCCACTTCAGCCTCAAAAAATGCTGGGATTATAGGCGTGAGCCACTGTGCCCAGCCAGAAATTATTTTCTACCATTTAACCAGCTGCATGATCCTTGCTAAGTAGGATCATCATCATTATTATTAATATTGTATATGATATGAGAAATAGGCAATCCCTATAGTGACTCATTAGTCTTGATTAGAGGAAATTAATCCTATCAGGTATATTTGAAATATTTTCTATTGATCACAATAAGAACGAAGTGAAAGTTTAATTGATTCAAGGTGATCACATCTTTGTTTCTGGAGAAACAGCTCAGAGCTCTCATGTTGCTGACAGTGGATTAGAATCTGACAGACAGAATGTTCATACATACCTATGACTAGAGTGTGCTAATAAATCATTTCCTCCAAATGGTGCTCCTGTCATCATGTGCATCAGTGAACAGTACAACAGTTCTCAGAAAACATTTGGAACAAATGTGTACTCTTTAAAAAATATGTTATATTTTATCCAAACCAAAAGCTGTCATGTTTATTTCAATTTTATTCGTGACATTTGAGAATATATTCTATTTTTGCTGCAAAAAAATATTCAATTGAAGTCAATGTATTTTGACTATTGTGAGACAGAATGTGACATATAAATGACATATAAATCATTTATCAATAAGCCAAGGATTAAAGAAATCATTACTTCATCTTCTTTTTCTTTTTAGATTAAAGAAAAAAAAGGAGCAGCATTTTGACTATGCCAGCCTGCATATTATGTGGAGTAGGCAAATTATTAAAACTCCTGGGCCTTCAAGTTGGTCACCCATAAAATGTAGATAGCACCAATTTAACAAAAAGTTGTGAGAATAAAGAGAGATTATAAACATACCTGGTACATAATATATGCTCAAAAATGTAATTACTATCTTTTCCTGTCCTCTTGGATGAGAAATAGGAAGCGTGAGTTAAATACTCTTGTCTGTGTGTTCAAAAATGTTTTCAAAATGAACTTTGAGAATAGTTGGGATAAGTATAATTGACCCTTTCTCTAGCAATCAACTTCAAGCCTAGGTTAAATACTGGACTCCTTTTATGCCAAAGCAGAGTTGGCTTTATCATTAGTTTACACAAATATGTATATGAACATAAAAGTGTTAACTTAGGGAAGCTTCACTACTCAATATAACGGCATTGGCTGCCCCTTATTTGACCTGTTGTACAAGGTTCAAATCAACTGGGTAATGGAGGGAATTTTTGCAATGTCCAGACATAGTGCTCATTCGATACTCTCTGGGCCACTCTGGAGATTTTAAGAACTGCACATTTTTAGGTCTTTGATCCTCAGCCTCCATTTCAGTTCTGGTCTTGTATGGCTTTCTGTGAAATTAAGTCTCAGCATCGTTGTCCAGAGCAACCATGAAAGAATGTTTATGCAGTAGGTACTGTTTCCCTGAACATTAGTGAGCTTCTGGCCTCTTGATACTTACGGGCTTCTTAGTGTGACACTTTTTAAATCAATTAGCCAGAGAGAAGAGTTGTTGTGCAAGAGGAACTGGCCTATGTTAAGCTGATAGAACTACACTGCCAATGAGGGAGACTACTGGTATATCAGCCTCCTTTCAGGGAGGGCTAAAGTTGATTTGGCATTGGCTAATCAGTAAATAAATGATGTTTGTGATTCAAGATCACATTGTAACTTTGAGAAAGCCTATGACTAACAACAACAACAAAACCCAAGTGATTTCATGAGTTTCAATGGTTTCTTCTCAGCATTCAACTCAACTTTGTTGTTAATTGCACAGACCTCACCGCCTGAGTATGTCAAATTCACTTTTTCCTTTCCTTTTTGGATGGCAATGCATGGAATGCCCTTGTATAAACATAGCCAGGGCATGAGCACAATTCTATTTCATTTCCTCAACTCTTTGTTTTGCTATTCACGCTCATTCTCTTGTGTCTGCATTCCTTGACTACTGATGGATTCAGTCAGCGTCACCCAGGAAGGTGTGTACAGGGATCCATGAAGCAAAGGCCAAGGAAAAAACTCAAGTTAAAATTAAAAAGGCAGGTGAATTAATGTTCTCCAGAAAAACAAAATTAAAAAGCTGTATATAGACAGAGAAAGAGAGAGCTTTCTTTTTAAAAATTGGCTTATGCCACTGTGTGTGCTGGCACATTCTAAAATCTGCAGGGCAGACTAGCCAGCCGAAAACCCACAGAAGAGTTGATGTGGCAGTTGTGAGTCTAAAGACTGCCTGGAGGCAGAATTCCTTCTTTTCCAGGGGACCTCAAGAGTTTTTTCTCTTAAGGTCTTTGACTGATTAGATGAAGCCCACACACATTACAGAGGGTAATCAGGTTTTCTTAAAGTCTACTGATTTAAATGTTAATTATATCTAAAAAATACCTTCACAGCAACATCTAGTCTAGTGTTTGACTAAATATCTGGGTATAATAGCCTAGTCAAATTGACAGATAAAATTATAAAACTACCAAGCAATCAAATAGCTTACTTTCTATTTGATTCTCAGATTTTCAAATTTAATGAGCTTTTTTTTTGAGACAGGGTGTTTTTCTGTTACCCAGGCGGGAGTGCCATTGCACAATCATGGCTCACTGCAGCCTGTGTCTCCTGGGCTCAAGTGATCCTCCCGCCTCAGCCTCCTCAGTAGCTAGGGCTACAAGCATGGGCCACCATGCCCAGCTTAATTGATTTCTGATAACTGGATGGAATTATAAGACATGCAATCAGTTGTTTTGCTGGATGATGAAATAACAATCTGCCTAGTGGCAGATGACTACAACAAACTTATCAAAGTCTATCTTGTTTTTTCAATAATAAAATTTTTGAGTTTAAATACCAAAAGTAAAGTCAACTGAAGACAGCTATCAATGAGAAGGGATGAATTTGAACGCATAAACAGTAAGATAAGCAAAGCAAGAAAAACTAGTAGCCACCAAACACAGGATGTGTCATATTCATATCTCTGACCCCATTAATTTAAACTGCTAAGCAAAATAAATACAACTGCTCATCTTCAAAACACTTCATAAAAGAAAACAAAATTAACTGTTATAATACTAGGGTGATTCTCATTTTGCTCCTGAAGAAACTGATGAGAAAGTTTAATGGCCTTTGTAAGGCAGCAGTTGAGCTTTGACAAAGTTGGGATTTAAAAAAGAGCTCCCTGCCCTGTCTTTACCAGGATACTTCTCTCCCTGGATCCTTCAAACGGGTACAGATGAATCACCAAGAGGGCTGGTAATCTGGCTGCCACGTGAAAACAAGTGAGCCTGAGATGTTCTCAGAGTCCGAGGTTGTTGGTTCAGTCTGAGTAATGCACAATCCAGCTGAAATTCAGCTGCCTTTTGTCTGGATAAGGCAGAAGGAAATGAGTAAAACCCTGATGGGAACCAAAAGATGCTAAAAACATTTGCAGTGCCACCCAGAACAATTCAAAACAAAGTAATAAAAGGAAAGTTTATCTCTTTGGAGCACTGCTCAGGAATTACAAGCTTTCTGTGCTGAACTCTCCTTCCTGAGGAAAGCTTTCACTTCTGAAAAATATACCCACTTTTAAGAAGACTACTTTCTGAGGCAACTTTCTGACTTGATGTATTTCAGCATTTGGTTTTTCCTTTGTTTTGCTGCTAATTTGCTACATGATAATACGATGGCCTTGGGAGCTCCATACACATATTAAGTTTAAGAAAAACTTTGTTTTAAAAAGCCATGGATTTTTCTCAAACAGACTAGACAGTTTGTACCTGCTTAGCCCCAGCGACATTTTTTGTGGCTGTGAAAATTTCTGCCACTGTGGACACATAAAGGCATGGGGGCACGTGGTCTGAGCCAAGTGTAACCACTCTGCCTCACATCCTCCCTCAGCCCCTCAGTCCATATGTGGATGTGAAGTGAATTACATTTCATTCAGAGACAGAGGGAAGATTTTCTCCAGAGTCTGAAAAAGTTGATCATTTAGCTTGGCTTCCTTTTGAATAAGGTATTTCCAAAGCAACATAGACCAGATCTCACATAAATGTCATTTACCCTGACTGCAGAGAGTAAAATTATCCATTAAGTAAATCACTGACACTGTTAACATTTCCCGTGCTACAATATCTAACAATGATTTTTTATAAATTGCTGGTTGCAGGAAGAAAGATGGCTGAGGTTACTGTAGAAGGAGAAAGGAGTGTTCCCTTATAATCTGTAGTATTTTTCTAAATTAACAACCAGAAAGATGTCAGAAGCAAGCAGGTCCAAGCCAATATGGTTCTGCCACAGTCTTACGGAATATAATAGACTCACAGCATCGTGATTTTCCCTCCTAAGGTTCATACCCAGGGTCAGAGCACCTTCTCCCAAAGAGTGGTTAAGCTCCCCTTTCAGTTATTACTCAGTGAAGTAGATAAAGGAAAGAGGTAAAATACATACGAAACAACTGAGAAATATTCCTGCTCATAAAAAGAGTTGTTTCTCTTTTTCTTTGCTGGCCAACATTTTGCTGTGAGGCTGTGTTCCTGTCTTTCTGTTTAGAGACACTGACTAGAGTCAGAGGAGGGTCTCCCCTAGAGGAAGGCCTTGCTGAAGAAGCCTAGTTTGTGCAAGGGTACAAACAGTGAATGCACTGGAGATCCTAGAACAAGCTGCTATTGCCTCTGTTGCAGGCCATGCCCCTCTGTAGGATGCAAACCACACTGCATTTATATCCTATGTGTTGGTGAATAGTGAAGTTGTAAGAAAGAAAGAGAGGGAAATAGAAACCCGTAGGAATGGGAATTCGTGCTTCCACTGATGATCAGTCTCATGAAATGTCAGCCGGTGCTAATTGAAGGATGCCAGAAAACACGCACCAACCAATATTTTCCATACGAATTCCAAATCAGAGATTTCAGTGTTTCTTGACAGCATTTTGGCCTGTCATGGTCAGAAACTGAAATACAAATAGCTGTGGGCTTCAAGAGAAAGCGCCTCTTGGGGGAATTTGTATGACAATAAAAAATGGGGCCTTGCAAGAAGGAAACAAAAACGCAGCCAGAATGACAAGGAGCTGGTAGAAGAATATCTAAGGCAAACCTTTTCTCGACTCTTCTCAGGATTAGTTATGTCCAGATGTAGTAGAGGTGGCACGCTTTCAACAGTTCACAAGGGATTGAGCTACCCATTTTCTAGACCAGGTTTTTACTCACTTCAATGAAAGCCTACACAATTTGTATAAGAAATATTGCACCACCTGGCATGGTGGCCCACACCTGTAATCCCAGCATTTTGAAAGGCCGGGGCAGGCAGATCACCTGAGGTCAGGAGTTTGAGACCAGCCTGGCCATCATAGTGAAACCCCATCTCTACTAAAAATGCAAAAATTAGCCAGGAGTGGTGGCGGGTGCCTGTAATCTCAGCTACTTGGGAGGCTGAGGAAGGATAATTGCTTGAACCCGGGAGGTGGAGGTTATAGTAAGCCGAAATTGGGCCATTGCACTTCAGTCTGAGTGACAAGAGCAAAACTTTGCTTCAAAAAATAAAAGTTAAAACAACAACAACAACATTGCATTGAAAGAAAGTATAATTTTTCATATTTTCATTAACTTGGAAACATGGAGGCTAGTATGTTAAGACATATTTTATAGTCCAGAAATAGAAGAGTGCTAAAAATTTCAATGCACATTTCTGTCAAAATGATCTACATGAGAGATCTAAATACCAACCTGAGAGAACCAAGCTTAATGCCTGCTGGTAGGAGGAAATGTGCTGATCTGCTCTAAAACCAAGTACAAATATACACGTTTAATTCTACATCAGGCACTTGATCTTTTCCTGTTTTGGCCAAATTAAGTGGAAAGAAAAGATGGTCCAATAGAACATTAATTAATAGTTTTTATTTTCCCATTTTTTAAATTTTGTTTTCTGAAAAGCTTCTATTGGCTTCCTTAGTAATTTTTACTTTGCAAAGTAGATGGAAAAAGATAATATAAAATGCAACATACTGAGCAAGACTATTACAATAGTAATTAAATATTGTTGATGTAAATGCAAAACAGGTGTTTTTTTTAAAGGAAAACAATAAATAGCTGTAAAAGATTGGAGTGGATATCTCTTGTCTTTGGTTCCAGCTCCATCCCCCATTTTTTTCCTGCTATTATATATTACTGTTTTGTTCCAGGGGTTAGGGCTCCATTGCCTTCATTTAGTTATTTAACAAACATTTATACAGTGCTTCATGTGACTGCCACACATTCTTCTAAGCACATCACAAAATTCACTTATTTACTATCTATAACCATACAAAATAGTATTATGATCTCAGTTTTAGAAAAAAATTAAGGCATAGAGAAATTACATAATTTACCCAAGGTTACCTATGTATTAATAGTAAGAGATGGAGCTGAAAAATGAGGTCTCATCAGCTATCAGAGTAACTGTGTGTTATCCTATGAAGCCTCATCTCCAAATAAATATGCTTAACAGAAGCCAATGTTTTCTCTAACTCACATTCCTGGTCAGCATGAATTCTTTTCATTTAAACACATGGCCTTTTCTCTAGCTCACAAAAGTACATTTGTCATTAATACTTAACTTTTAGCCCGGATGTGGTGGCTCATGCCTGTAATCCCAGCACTTTGGGAGGCTGAGGTGGGTGGATCGCTTGAGTCCAGAGATTCCAAACCAGCCTGGACAGCAAGGCAAAACCCAGTCTCTACAAAAAATACAAAAATTAGCTGGGCATGATGGTGTGCACCTGTAGTCCCACCTACTCGGGAGGCTGAGGTGAAAGGATCACTTGAAGCTGGGAGGCGGAGGTTGCAGTGAACTGAGATGGTGTCACTGCACGCCAGCCTGGGTGAAAAAGCCAGGCTCTGTCTTCAAACAAACAAAAACCAAAAAATTTTTTAAAAAATTAACTTTTATTCCAATTGCTTTCTTCTTTGTCCTTTGTCGATGATATTTCAACTGCATCTGATTGACACCTCCGAGGCGAAAGGGCTGATTTTGTTTAATTTTCACTATGCAGTGTCCATTCTGCTCATAGAACAAGTAACTTCTTAAAAAAAATTCATTTGGAGATTAAAAAGTAATTCAATTCAAAAAACATTTATCAAGCACCTATCAGATGTGATGCACTGTGCTACACATGGGAGTGATAAGAGAATCTTTACCCATACTGCTAGCACATGTTAATAGATGGTATTACCATGAGAAAACAAGATAGGTCAATATCCCCTTACAGTGAAAAGCTTTTCAAGGCTCCTTCCTCCTTGGTAGCCCAGAGTGAGCCTTAACTTTTGCCAGGAGCCAGACCACGCCGTGAATGATGGTGCTTCAGTCTTCCTAGGCCTGGAACATGTTGCTTAGTGGGAGGCAGGCTTCTTGTCTTCTTTTACTCCCATTTGGCAAGGACACCTCATTATGTAAGACTGCCACTGTTTATCTGCACCATATTTATGATTTTTACAAGGGATATTCTAAGCTTTGGCAGATATGAAGGAACATTTTATAAGGCAAGGCTTGTAGTGGGCAAGACCTCAAATGAAATTTCTGTAGTATATCTAAATTACCTTTAAATTATTCATTTTAAGGTGATTTAATGCTTTTTTTTTTTCCCCTGATTAGTCATATTCATCAGGTTTAGATGAGAAGTAAGCTCTCTGGGCCAGGGTACTATTACTACATTGTAATTCCTAAGTTAAAAAGAAAAAAAAAAACATTTAATTGACCTTGGAAACCTAACCAACCTAAAGAATATTTAAGTTTATCCCATCTTTGGCAAGTATTTCTAAAACCTCAGAGTCAGAGCAGAACCTAATCTTTGGAAAGTCCTCTCTTCACTGGCCAACCTGAAACCTATAATATTGTTTTTAATGGCTTATAGTTAACACCCCGATGGTTATGAATGGGAGATTTCATAAAGGTATGTTTGGGAGACGCAGTGAAGTGCCAAGTGTCTACTAAGAATTAGTTATTTATTCAAACATTATTTTATTGTTAGTTTCATTGGACATTTATACCTAACAGTTGTTACATGAATCGGGAAATTAATAAAACAAAACCCCAACACAAAAGAGCAATCACTTTACATGTCTTTCTTCTAAAAATGATTGAATGTCTCTGGGTATATAAGAACTATTTTATGAGCAGACAACGTGAATGGTCTATTTCCAAGGCCACCCAGTGTATTTTGCACTTTAATGTACATCTGATTTAAGTTGTCTCCACCTGACTAACATCTTTTAAAAAACAAGTAGTTTAGAATTGCTTCTCAGTTATGAGCTGGAAAGTAAATATTTTCACTTAAAAGAATTATAGCATGTGAAAATAAATAAGTTTTAGAAGTACAATCAATTTTGATGCTTTCTGCAAACCTGCCATACAATAAAGGTCAGTCTTTCAGAATTTATTAGAAAGCACAAAGCCCTTTCATTTGTGATGAAATAAAGAGAGAAAAATGTCAACCTTCTATACATATATATGTTCCTGAAAACTCTGCAATAAATCTTCCCTTTTGTAAATAAAAATCACAATTTAAGTATTTCCAAAGAGTTTTCTATTTGAAGGAATAATGTGGTCAACCCTCTTGTAAAGAATCACCTTTCAAGATACCTGTTACATAAGACTATTTTAGCAAAGCAGAATAAAGTTTTAGTATAAGGTTTTACTAAATTACAATCACATAAAACAAAACAATAAGCAGTAAATTCTATACATTTGCAATAACACAGCTTATCAGAACAAATTGTTTTTCTTGATGAAAGGTATAGAAAAAGAAACACATTCGTGGGGATTTGCAATTAACTTTTTCAAGGCATAGTTATCAATAAGCCAGGAAAGCTAGAGGAATATGTAAAGTGGTACAGGAAAAGCAAAATCTTGGTTCAACACTGCTTTAGCCTACTAAAAGTTTTTGTGTGCATAGCCTTCTCTCCATATAAAATTAGAAACATATTTGTCTTTTTGTAGCATCTCATGAAACACTTTCCAACCTTTGTAGAATTGTAAACTTCATTATTACCATGATTTCCGTCTTTTCTCATTGCCTCTATCTCAATTTTTCTTCATAATACATTTGTGTTTTTCTTTTATGTAAGGATAAAAACAATTCTCAAACTAATGAACTAGACTAATAGTGGTAGATTGAATAAAATCTAGTTGTCGGTTGATTATTTTTTGTGCTTACAAAATTTACATTATTTATACTATGTGTATGTGTATATAAGTGTATATATATACATAACTGTTACTTCAAAAGTCAGTTTATTGGTGAGTACTTTTTAGCAAAAATATTTTTAAATCTGATGTAATTTTTGTTAAATTCTAAAGTCTTAGCCCAAGAAGATGCAGTTTGCCATTTACTCAATTGATAGGCATCTATGTTACATTTTCTCTTGTCAAGTTTTATACTGGTGATTGGAGATACCAAATCAATATGATATAAACTTTACAATTGTAGAGTTTGATCTAATGGGAGGTGGAAGTAGGGGTGATGACAAAAACTAAAAATATAAATAAATAACTAAACTGCAACGTTGAAGATATATACACACATACATTGATAAAAGTTGTTGGAGACATAAGGCAAATTTACAATCATAGATGCACAACTAGTTGAAACATAATAATCAGTATTACATTGTCAAGGTAGAGGAAGAGGATGTGTATATAATGAGAATTCAAAATCCATAGTCACAAATCAAACATGAGCTACCAATACAGTATCATGGTAAAAAAAAAAAAATTTATGATTCAGGAATATAAATGGAACAATTAGAAACCATGAGGTAATCTTTCCATGAGATGAACTTGGTAAGGCTTTTATTATTATTCATTATAATGCTTTGTCCCCTTTTGGTTCTCACAACTTAAGTGAGATTTAGAGAACATGAATGGGATACAAACAGAAAACAAATATAGATATTTTTAAATATGGGAAAAGTCTACCATTAAAAATACATGAAAGTGGCCAGATGCGGTGGCTCACGCCTGTAATCCTAGCACTTTGAGAGGCCGAGGCGGGTTGATCACAAGGTCAGGAGTTCAAGACCAGCCTGCCCAAGATGGTGAAACCCCGTCTCTACTAAAAATACAAAAAAATTAGCTGGGCATGGTGGTGGGTGCCTGTAATCGCAGCTATTCGGGAGGCAGAGGCAGAGAATTGCTTGAACCCAGGAGGTGGAGGTTGCAGTGAGCCGAAATCTCACACTGCACTCCAACCTGGGCGACAGAGCAAGACTCCATCTCAAAAAAAAAAAAGAAAAAAATATATAAATATATGAAAGCACGTATTGTAGAAAATACCAATTAGTTTTCCTTAATGTAACTGGAACACAGAAAAGAAAACTTGGAGAGTTTAGATGGATGCAGAAGTTTATGCTAGTCATTAGAAAAAGTATTCTGAGAATAAGAGTTGGGAGTGACTGGAGAAGCACACTAAGAATAATTAGAGTTGAGAAATAATCCTGGGAGAAAAGGCGAAAATGACAATGCTGTTTCAACTGGCGGAGAGAAAGCTATGTTTGGTTCATACGACTAGAAAGACCAGAGGACAACTCATCTGTTGCCCTGTCTTCTCCTCCCTGCTAATTACAACATTACAGTGATGTATATGATAATGAAGCAATTTTACACTGAATCCAGATAAATCCCATTTAGACAAACATGAATTAAGGGTTCCAAGTTCCATATTTTCCTTAATGGTAGAAATGTGGGAGTTAGGGGTGAAGTGAGCAGTTTCATTTGCGCTTTAGTGAGAGATTCAGCATGTCTCAGTGATGATGAAGCTACAGTCTGTTCATATTGCTTCTCTGTTTACACTGGACCTGGGAGGGATGGGACAGGAACCGGGAGGTCTTGTCATGGCTGATCAGGAGAGTGGGTTGGCCTTATTACTTAATGCTTTCTATTCCTCACTGGTCTTTTTCCCAACAACAAGAGATAAGCCTGACTTATGCTGGGAAAACAGGAGGTTTTGAAAGAGGAAGGTTCTTACTTAAAATGGAGTCAATAAATGTTAATAAAAATTGATTAACAAAAAATGAGATATTTTGGGAATGAGTAGTCATTTTTCACACACTGAGAGACAGACTATACCAAGTCTATAGAAGAAAGTGTATTAACCTCAAGTGAGAACTTTCTATAACTAAGGATTTTGAGAAAAATGGGAATAAATTTATAAAAGATTTTATAAAATCTATTTTTCAAGAAACAATAATTAGAATAAAAGAAAAATCTACTTAAATGTTTTAAATGTGTCCTCATACATTCAATCCTTTATAAATTACTGGAGCTCGCTGAGTAAATCTAATGCTCTAAATAGGGCTGGATCTAAGACATCAGTCTGCTACAGAGATCCTGCCCCGTCTTACAGGGATGGGCGGACATCACTCAGCACCTGGGCTCAGGGCCCTGAAGGAACGCTAGTTCAGGGTTGCCTGATCTTTGAAAACTGGAACTTAAAACTTGGAAATCAGAATTTTTATTTAAAATATGACTTAAAAAATTCAGATTAAAATAAAAGCACAATATGGGTCAAATTAAAGATGTTTACTGGGGTCAAGTAAGGCTTGTAAGGTTACCCATTTGTGATTTCTAGTTTAGACTCATTTCTATTTCAAAGGAGGAGGCTTGAGTACATGGCCCCTCGTAGGACCTTGCAGCCAGATATATTTCCAGGATCAGTGACTCTTCTAAAGTTTTCTACATCTTGACACATCATCAGCACCAGTCTTTTTTTTTTTTTTTTTTTCTCACACATGTAACTACTGGGCAAGAAAGAAAAGAGAAGTTTGGTGCCAGTTTTCACGGGCCAGAGCTGGTTTTCCTTCACACTTGCACCATGATCTGGCATCAGAGCAGAAATCTTGTGAGGAGGGTGAGCAACTGGAGTCATAATTCCAGGGAGTAAGTTGGATCCTACCTTAGAAAAATGCCCAGATAAGCCTGGGCACAGTGATTCATGCCTGTAATCCCAGCGCTTTGGGAGGTCGAGGTGAGTGGATTGTTTGAGCCCAGGAGTTTGAGACCAGCCTGGGCAACATAGCAAAACGCTGTCTCTACAAAAAATACAAAAATTAGCTGGGGGTAGTTGCACACGTCTGTATTCTCAGCTACCTGGGAGGCTGAGGCATGAGAATTGCTCAAACTGGGGAGGCAGAGGTTGCAGTGAGCAGAGATTGTGCCACTGCACTCTAGTCTGGATGACAAAATGAGACTCTATCTCAGAAAAAAAAGAAGAGAAAAGAAAAACAAAACAAACAAACAAACAAAAAAACAGCCCAAAAAGTTTTGATTGCAGTCAGGAGGCTGGATTAAATGCTTCCTGGAATCTCATTCTAGGCTGATTGCGTGGTTCTCAGATGTTTTTAGTGATGTGTTTTATTCTCCCTCAGTATGAATATTATCCCCTACCCTCAATAGAGCTTTGAAAAGCTTCTCTATTGAAGGTGGGGTATAATATTCATACTGGGGGAGAATAATAGCTATTTATAAAAGCTTCTCTTCTGCCTTCAGAAAAAGAGTTACTCTTTTTTCTTCCCAGAGCCTTGAAAAATGAATACAAAGAAACTTTGCAACTTCTTCTAAGTGAACAGTAAACCTTGAGTGTTTTGTCTATGGATTTTTAAAATCATTGGATTGACTAACATTCTCAAATGATGCAAGTCTCTACCACTAAAGTTTTAATTCAAACCTAAAATGCTGCCATTATTTTGGGTAATGATATATAATTAAGTCTGCCGACTGTGTTCTCATGCTTTTCTATCAGTGATTCACGGCTGCTGTCAAAAAGCAGCAGCATATTGGAGCTTATTTTGTCAAAGGCTTTGTTTGAAATACCCAACAAACAGGGTTTTCTTGATTTATCAGGTCGTCAAGGTGGTTCATGTGCTTTTGTGAAAACCTGAATCTCTGCCAGGTCCATTTATATTCACTGCAACCTTTTTTTTTTTTTTTCTAGAAATGTTTATGATGTTACCATAAAATTGAATAAAAAGCTAAGTCTAGTTTTCAACTAAGCATGTTGACTACTGTATATTCCATAAAGCAAGATTGAAAAGAAAACGGGTTATGGTATCTAAGATCTTACCTTTTCCAAAGATTATCTGTTGGTATCCTGTTACTGTCACTCATTAGAGGATAAATACCTGGAGTGACTTGCTTCTGAGGAGCTGCTCTTCCCAACACTTTTGCAACTGAAGATTCTAATAGCATATGCCAGTTTCTCCTCACATAAACTGCTGAAATAATGAATGTCTGTTTTTTGGGCAGTAAGCTAATGCAGCAGACTAGCAGAAGTCAAGAACAAAAGCTTGACTCCAGTGTTTTCCATAGCAGCAACTGGACTTCTGGAGGTGACTGCAAACCAGAGGACTTGTTCTATAAAGAATGGATTTACTAGCTTAGATCCTTAGAGCTGGGTAAAAAGAAACCTAGGTGTAATCCTAGCACTTTGGGAGGCCAAGGGGGGCAGATCACCTGAGGTCAGGAGTCCAAGACCAGCCAGGCCAACATGGCGAAACCACGTCTGTACTAAAAATACAAAAATTAGCCAGGAGTGGTGGTGGGCACCTGTAATCCCAGCTACTCAGGAGACTGAGGCAGGAAGAATTGCTTGAACCTGGGAGGTAGAGGTTGAAGTGAGCCAAGATCGTGCCACTGCACTCCAGTCTGGGCGACAGAGTGAGACTCCGTCTTATAAAACAAACAAACAAACAAACAAAAACCTAGGTAAATTTCAGATAACACAAATAGTTTAAAGGGTAATTTGACCCCTCACAATTTAATGTAGTGGCATACAGGGGAAAAAAAGAAAAGAAAAGAAAAGAAAAAACAACAACAACAACAAAACACCAGGAAAATAACTTTGCTTTTTTCAAAAAAAAAAAAAAAAAAAAAAACTTTTCACCTTCAAAAAGTTCTTTCTGGCCATTCGATACATATCTCACAAAACACAGCTGCTTTTCAGAAGTATTGTTAGGGGCTAGAAAGAGGTGTTTGTTTTAATAGATCTAAGAGTAGAATATAAAAAGGGAAGGGTAGGAATTGGAGTGGTTTTTCACTTGAGAAAAAAACATTTCATCATGAAAGAGGGATCTGTTTTCTCTAGACCCTGGATAATTTCTGTCAGCTTTGGCTTGACTTTTATAATGAATACTTTAAACCCAAATTACAAGTTTAAATGAAGAGCTCTTAATCTAAAATTCTTTTAGTCCCAGCTAGAAATAATTTCAGGGATTCATGTGATGTTGAAATTACTAGTCATATGTTTTATTATGGTTAATCACAGCCACTATTAAAAGAAAGGTAATAATACATGTTTTCATCTGCTAAGATCAGCTGGTGAAACTGCAGTTCTTACACAGTTCTCACACAGTTGCAATGTTCTCACTAATTATCTAACCATCAGGACAAAGACTTGCTAGAGCCAGGCAGGTCAAGACAGCTCCTGTTGTAGGGTTCCCACTCAAAATAAGAGTTTTATAGACAATGTGACCTATTTATCATTAAATATGCTGACTTATTATAATTGCTGCCAGTTTTGAGAGTCAGTGTTATTATTCCTCTGTTTGAATAACTGCTCTTAATTGAAATTCAGGTAACAAATTCTCAGGGATGGGAAATAATATTCATGAGTTTTCTCCTCTAATTCTTTCTTTTATTACCTTTTAGTTGCATATATTAACACATTTATTACTGTCACTGAGTTAATCCTTGCATTTTGAGAACACTCAAGTATTACTTGCATTTTATATTTGAATAAAACAAGCTACTACAAAATCAAATGATACCATGTAAATAGAACTAATTCAGTGGCATAAATTACTTTTTCTTTTTTTGAGATGGAGTCTTGCTCTGTCGCCAGGCTGGAGAGCAGTGGCACGATCTCCACGCCCTGGGTTCAAGCGATTCCCCTGCTCAGCCTTCCAAGTAGCTGGGACTATGGGTGTGCACCACCACACCTGTGTAATTTTTTGTATTTTAGTAGACGGGGTTTCACCATGTTGGCCAGGATGGTCTCGATCTCCTGACCTCATGATCCATCCACCTCGGCCTCCCAAAGTGCTGGGATTACAGCGTGAGCCACCGCGCCAGGCCCAATTACTTTGTTTTTCTAGCTGACTTATTTTGGCCGTGTATAGTTCACCTTTCATTCTAATACTGCATTTTCATATGTCCAAAGATAGTGGTTTTTGAAGAAGCATTGTGGGGAAGAAAAGCAAATTCATTAGCAGTGTGTGTTCATGCCAGTGCCCTTTCTATGATAAAAGGGGTTCTATGTAATCAATCTGCCACCAGGTTGCTGGCCGATCCCCTCCAGGAAATGGTGCCATATTGGGGATTCAGTGTTGGTCTTTGCTGCTGTCAAATTGAGCATTCATCAGTGATTTTAGCTGGATCAGCCTTAGTGAGTGGCATTCCATATTGCTGAGCCCATGCATAATCTCCATCCCTATTGCAATAAGTACTTTTGGGTGATCCCATTGGTTAAGTACTTGCATTTTGAGCTCTGTTGGTCTACAGGTCTTAGTTACAAAGGGGGATCCTTTGATTGGACTGCAGTTGTTCACTTTCAGGTAAAGCCAGCTGGTCATGCAGAACCATCTATAACTCAGGTCCCCATCTTTTCTTTCCCAATTAGCTGGTCATAGAAAACTCCCCTTAAGGACATAGGTGCAGTTTGAGAGAAAGAAGGCTGTGCTTCAGAAATGTGGGTTGTGAGTATTTGTTTTACTTGCTCATGCAACTTCCTTGTGTCTTCAGGACCTCATCAAGGCAGATCTTGTGCATATCACTTTTATTTGATTATGTAGTATTGTTATGTATATCCAGTCTTATGGCTTAGCAGGCCATAAAGGACATGATGTGCATGCAGGTCACATAGTAAGTTAGTGGCCCATTTTTAAGGTTCGGTCTCTACTAAGGTTTAGTAGCAAGTGAGAATTTAATTTTGTAAAAGAGGAGTAGTAGTAGTCGTCTACTAAAGGTGGCATAGCTTTGCTACCAAATCCTAGCAGTTTGTGCTGTAATCCATTTATGAGAGACTGTCAAAAGCTCCATCCATACAAAATCCTTGTCCATCACTGATGCTTTAAGTACCTTTAGATCTGTAAGGTCATAGAATCTAAGTGCATTGCAGCTTGCATGGCAGCCTGGGCCTGTTGCAAAGCCTTCTTCTGTTCTGGGCCTTCCTAAACACTGGCAGCTTTGCAGGTTGCTCTGTAAATGGGTTGTAGTTGTACTCCCAAATGAGGTGTATGTTGCCTTCAAAATCTAAAGTGGTCCACTGGCATTGTGACTCTTTTTTAATGGTAGAAGGATCCAGACACAGCAACTTGTAATTCATTTTGGAAGAGATATGTCCCAGACAACTCACCCCTGGAAATCTCACTGAATTTTGTAGGATGCATTTCTCATCTGCTGGCACACAATTGTCCCACCATTATGTCTGGTATCATTGTCACTTCCTGCTCACTAGATCCAATTGGCATGATAGCATCAAATGTAATAAACTAGAGTGAAATGGGAAGTGATCAAGATTCCTTACAAAAGCTGAAAAGGTGATGTAGCCCTGAGTTAGGAAAGTGATGGTGTATAGCTAATCCCATCGCTACCTCTGAGCTTCCAGCTTCCATTAACAAGGCAACCTGCAGGAGAAGCAGGATCCCTGCAATATGCACCTAGCTCAGGATTTAAAGAAGCTGAAGCAGGAGGCCCAGCAGGAGCTGTAGATGCTGTTGGTCTAGCTCTTGCCCCTGCCAATCGGTAAGCCAGCAGAAAAGTACAGATGTGCATAAGATGCATCAGGCCCTGTGCTGGCCTGAGTGTAAAGTAATATGGTCAGTCTTTCACTTCAGGCTTCCTTTGCAAGATGCTTCCTGTGGATCATGCTAAATAAGATATGCAGGGAAGAAGATTCTGGGAAATGTAGTTCCAGTTTAGTTACGTTGATATAAATCGGACTTATCACATCAGGATAGCTTTGATCCCAGATGTAGACAGGACAAAAGCCTTTCAGAGAAAAAAAAACCTCCCCTGAATTCCTGAAACAATGAACATGCCTATGAACAGCAGAAAGCTCAAACAAGGATTTCTTCCCATCTGCTTCATCAATTAAAAAAAAGAAAGAATTACTATGATGGGCTGGTGAAGTCTGCGAAATACTACATTTGTGGGTTGAATGCCAAGAAGAGCAGGAGAAACAGTTGAAGACAGAAAAGAAAAAGAAAGAAAAGAAAAGGAAAGGAAAGAAAAGAAGAAAAGAAAAAAGAAAAAGCAAAGCCAAGAAGCTATGTGATGGAGGTAACAAGCAGAGGTTAGTTTCCAGCAGAAGCAAACAATGGTGATGAATAAAGCAATGGTGATGAATATGCAACACCTGTCAACAGAGAAGTGTGGCAATGACCAAAAAGGGAAAAAAAAAGCAGCTTCTCTCTGGCTAGGAATATGTCTATCAGCCCTCAACTGAATGCTTCTAAAAAAACTGGCATATGGAATCCCCATTCTTACACATTAAAACAGGCAGAGACCAGATATGCATTGTCTCTTGCCTGCACTCTTAGCACTTTGGGAGGCCAAGACACATGGATCGTTTGAGTCCAGGAGTTCAAGAGCAGTCTGGACAACATGGTGAAACCTTGTCTCTACAAAACAAACAAACAAACAAAACCCCCCCAAAAACGTAAAACAAAACAAAAAAATAAAAAAAAGAAAAACAGGGAGAGGGTGGGGTGAGGTGGTGCATACCTGTAATCCTCACTTCGAGAGGTTGAGGCAGGAGGATGGCTTGAGCTCAGGAGTTCAAGGTCAGCCTCAGTAAAACAGCAAGACTCTACAAAGGAAACTCTGAAAATGTCTCTATGAAAAAAAAAAAAAGCCAGGCATGATAGCACATGCCTGTAGTCCCACCTATTCAGAGGCTGAGGTAGGAGGACCACTTGAGGTCAGAAATTCGAGGCTGCAGTGAGCATGATCTCTGCACTCCAGCCTGGGCAACAGGGCAAGACCCTGTCTCATAAAAATCAATCAATAAATAAGAAAACGGGCAGAAGTCAGGCAGCAAATGGCTCCCAAGGAACAGTATTCAGGATCCTTGTCCAACATAAGAGGCACTAAATAAAATAGCTAATCTAAACTTTTTATAAAACATACTAATAAAAGGCCAGGTGCGGTGGCTCACACCTGTAATTTCTGCACTTGCCAGGCTGAGGCAAGAGGATCACTTGAGCCCAGGAGTTTGAGACCAGTCTGGGCAACATAGTAAGACTTCATCTTTACAAAAAATTAAAAATTTAGCTGGGTGTGATGGCTCACACCTTCAGTCCTAGCTACTTGGGAGACTGAGGCAGGAAGATCTCTTGAGCCCAGAACAAGGGTACAGTGAGCTGTGATCTTACCACTGCACTCCAGCCTGGGTAGCAGAGTGAGACCTTGTCTCAGAAAAAAATAAAAAAATAAAAGTACTTGAAAACTATTCCTTCCTTAATAATTCCAGTTAAAAATATTTTAATTAAATTTGGTCTAATTTTAATATTTATTTTTATATTTTAATAATAGCTATCATTAATTTAACCCATTATTGTCAAAAACTTGGATGTAACTATATATGTAACACTATAAATGCTATTTAAAGTGCTGGATAGAATGGCTTTTACTGAATCTTTTGGTCCTATTTTAAGACAAACGCTCAGAAACTTAAGTGGGGAATTTGTACATCACACAGCAAACTTAGTGTATCTCTTTCAAAAAGTCCAAAGAACTCACAAAACATTTTAATGATTTGTGTGATATACAGGTAATAATTCTTACTAACTGTTAGATATAGGTTACTTTAAAGATGATTATGAAGTCTGAATTTTTTAATTCAAAGAAAAATCCTGCAAAAACCACCAGTAACATTGTAAACCCCTTTATAGAAAATTATCTTTTTTTTTTTTTTTTAGATTTTGTATTTGGTCAATGCTCATGAGACGATTGGAGAAAAATGGGTCAGATAGACCAAAGTTCTGATCTTAGTCACCCATGAGTTGTGGAACTTTTGGCAAGCTTCTTAACTTCTTTTAACTCTATTTTCTTTATCTATTACATAAAGAATCCAATAGTTAGCTCATAAGGTGTTATGAAGATTAAATTAAGTATATATGTTGACTTACAGAAATGCAATAAATTTTAGATGCTATTATTAACAGCTAATGATAAGAATCTTGGCCGGGTGCAGTCGCTCACTCTTGTCATCCCAGCACTTTGGGAGGCTGATGCAGGCAGAAAACTTGAGGAGTTCGAGACCTGGTCAACATGGTTGACATGGCAAAACCCTGTTTCTACTAAAAAAATACAAAAATTAGCTGGGTGTGGTGGTGCATGCCTGTAGTCCTAGCTACTTGGGAGGTTGAGGCACAAGAATCACTTGAACCAAGGACAAAGAGGTTGCACAGTGAACTGAGATCACGCCATTGCACTCCAGCCTGGGCGACAGAGTGAGGATCTATCTCAAAAAAAAAAAAAAAAAAAAAAAAATTAAGGTCCTAATTATTTAAAGTAACTGAGATATTTAATATCAGTGGAAATTACTGAGTGTTCTCCCTAAATTTGTACTCAAACATTCTTTGGAACTAGAGGGAGGTTTAAAGGAGAGTAAAAAGAGGTGAGGATGGGATGGAATCTAGATATAAATAATTTTATTTATTTTTTATATCATTGACTAATTTTATTATTGCTATCTTTAATATTAATCTTTATCATAGGTCTCTGTGCTCATATAAATTATTCTGAAAATTATTAAATATCATACAAAACTAATTTAGGTATATTCTATTAAAAATGTATGCCATTTTCAAAAGCCAGTAGTTAGTTACTCTAAATTTTAAAATGTGTTTTAAAAATCTTTTTTCTACAGTAGTCCCTTAAATCTTTCTTGTAATTTCTAAGTAGGCTCTAAAAGTGTGTAGTGTTTTTACAAAACAAAAAATTTTAAAAAGAAAAATAATTTCTTAGTAGGTAAATTATTGGTGTTCAAAAGTGTAGTTCTAGCAGTTAACAAATTCATGAAATTGACCAACTGTTTTTTGAAAAATGTTCATGCTTATTGACCCTGAACCAGATATGCGTGTACATTTCTGATTCAGCAGAGCTTATCATGACCTTGTTTATAATATTTGTTTAATAACACTTATTGTGAACAGTTTCATAAAAAAATGGTAACTTTCTTTGCCCTTGTTTCTATATTAATATAGTCACTGCCACAGATAGGTGGAATCTGTGAAAAAATTACCTAACTGATGTGTTCATGGGATTCCTGTCAGAATCACTCATATTTATTCTTCTTTCAAGGCTATCTGGGAGAGTTGGTGCAGACTAATCCAAGGCTGAGCTTGTCACTGATTCCCTCCCTGCATTTTTTCTGGTAGTGCAAGTGAGGGAAAGAAAAAAAGCTTTCAATAAATTCTTGTTACCCATGACAACATAGGCATTCTGTATTTATTTGTTCATTTTTTAAATTTAATAACTTTATGTCGAGAAAATCAAATATCCCTGTAAAATCAGTATCAAGGGAATGATGCAATGCATTTCAATGACATTAGATTATTGGGGTAGATTATGAATGAGGGTGTGGCTCCTAGGCAAGCCCAAAGGGCCTCTAGGTCAAATAACTGACTCAAAGCTAATTTGATATACAAGTCCACAAATAGCATAATTTTCCAGTTGGACTTTCTTATATATACAATAAACCTGCAGTCATCTGCTAAAATGGAGTATTCTATTATCCTAGAAAACAAATTCTTCTGAATATTTCCAAGTTAGCATTAGAAAGTTTTTGTTGCAAAAGGTCATAGTTCTAAAATATATTTTATTTGTATCTGCTTTGGTAAAAGGAGTTATATGTGTATAAATATATTTAATTTTAGTTTCAGGATCAAAAACAGTACATTGAAGGTAATTTAGCTTTTTATTTAAGTGATGGGATTATTACTGTATTTTTTTCATGTAGGAGAACCCCATTATATTGCCATAAGTGAGGTTAAAAAAATGTCAGTAAGAAAAGGAAAGACTCAGATTATTGCAGGGATAATAAAATGACAGGTGAGTCTGTGCAGCTGGCTGGCTGGGAGATTCTGGGGCCTAGGAGATGATTCCTAATTGCATTTTACATGGGATTTTGTATTACTGTGAGGTCATGCAGTTTTACTCTACCTACTTGATTGCTTTATTGTTGCTGTTGTTGTGTTGTTTATTTTTCTTTTTAAAAAGAGCCATGAGGCTGGGCACGATGGGTCAGGCCTGTAATCCCAACACTTTGGGAGCCCAAGGAGGGAGGATTACTTGAGCCAGGAGTTTGAGACCAGCCTGGGCAACACAGTGAGACCTTGTCTTTACAAAAAAAAAAAAAAAAAAAAAAGCCTGGGTGTTGTGGTATGCGCCTGTATTCCCAGCTACTTGGGAGGCTAAGCTGGGAGGATTTCTTGAGCCCAGGAGGTCGAGGCTGTAGTGAGCCAAGATCACGCCATTGCCTGGGCAACAGAGCAAGATGCTGTTTCTAAAAACAAACAAACAAAAAGGGGGCTATGAAAGATGTTTAAGTCTATGATCTTCAAAGCAGTGAAAAATAGAATTTTATATGCAAAATCTCATACAAACACCCTCTCATCCAAACCACAGGACTACATTATGATCTGTTACATGTTATTACACTTTTGAAGTTGAAAATGAACCAGAGAGCTAGTTATTTTGCCCAAGGCCATGTAGCTAATAAGGGGCTATCACAGGATTTAAATCTAGATCTATCTGACAACAAAGTCAGTATGATTTCCACCCCACCACATTGCAAAGGCAAAGCAGTGTTTTCCCAAGGCTTTTGCTTTGCCTGCATAACATCACCATTGCTGTGTTTATCTTTTTATTTTCTGTTATGACTGCATCGTTAATTACCGAGTTTTTCATGTCACCTTTTACCTATGTCTTTACTTACATTTGTGTGCATGTGTGTTTGTTGTTTTATTTTGTTGCTTTAGGAGGAGAATGTTGCATTTTTGACACCACACTCTTTACTTTTTGAATTATACATCTCCATAGTATTTATGTGCTTATCTATTTTTAAATATGTAGATTACTTTTACAAGAATATAAAATATGGTAAAAGTGATTGTATTTTGGAAGAGGAGTTGAGCAGTAGTGTGAGAAAAAAACCTATTTTTCTTTGTATAATTTTTAGTTCCTTTGGAATATCATATAATATTGTACTATGTGCATATTTCATTGATTGAAAATTTAAAATGTTTCAGTTTTGCAGATATTTGGGATACTAAAGACTGTTAGAAACCGGTTGTAGTTCATAAATTTGAAACAGAAACAAAGGCTTGGCATGTTGGCTCATGCTTGTAATTCCATCACTCTAGGGGGCTGAGGCAGGCCAATTGCTTGAGTTCAGGAGTTCGAGACCAGCCTGGGCAACACGGCAAAACCCCCTCTCTGCAAAAAATTTAATAAAATTAGCTGGGCATGGTGACATGTGCTTGTAGGTCCAGCTCCTCTGGAGGCTGAAGTGAGAGGATCACTTGAGCCCTGGAGGTCGAGGCTGCAGTGAGTTGTGATAGTCCCTCTGCACCCCAGCATGGGCAAAAGACCTTGTCTCCAAAAAAAACATCTTAAATCATGGCTATGTTGCTAATTCATGGATTCACTGTTATACTAGATTTTATTAGGTGCCACATAATCCAAATTCTTTTGGTATTTAGAGCTTAAAGAACAGAATACACATGCAACAATAACTGCAACATAGAATTTTAGAATCAGAAGATATCTTATAGATTATTTAGTAGTTGTAAGTAATCAAGAAAAAAAGACATGTCTTTGGACTCTGTGTTCACCATGGCTTTTTTTTTTTTTTTTGAGACAGGGTTCTCATTGTGTCACCCAGTCTGGAGTGCAGTGGTGCAATTTCGGCTCACTGCTGCCTTGACTTCCCAGGCTGAAGTGATCCTCCCACTTCAGGCTCTGGAGTAGCTGTGTCTACAGATACACACCACCATGCCTGGCCAATTTTTTTGTATCTTTTCTAAAGACAGGGTTCCGTCATGTTGCCCAGGCTGATCTCGAACTCCTGGGTTCAAGTAATTCACTTGCCTCTACCTCTCAAAATGCTGGGATTACAGGTGTAAGCCACCATGCCCAGTCCATATGGTAAGGGTTGGCATGGTGATATTAATTCACAGGAAAAAATGGACCCAGAAAAATGACTCTCATAATATGCTCTGAATATGATATATTTTCTCTCGGCCATATCTTCTTCTTATTATTATTTATTTATTTATTTTCTTTTGTTCAGTCTCCATAAAGACACTCAAAAATTGCCCATGCTGACTATATTTCAAGTCATCATGGTGGGGTATTGGGAAAAGTTTTCAATTAGCAATAATCACACATTGGATAAACCTCACTGACTATGATACTGCCAATGTGCAGAGGTAGGTCACATCTTTAAGAAAGACATTTGCATAGAGAATTTGCATCAAGAAAATAATTTGCTTTATTTTCTGAAGGTTCTGACTCTGGGAATGCTTTATGTAACTGTTATGACACTTTGGAAGAAGATATTATTCAGTAGCAACAGATTTTTTTTAAATGTGACTATTATTAATGTCTAGCTAAATGTGTGTATGAGCGTGTGCATATGTATTTTAAGTTTACCATGCTACCTTATCACAACCATAGTAAGCAGTGTCATGATCATAAGAAACTGACAATGGACAGTGATGCTCATGATAGCTGAAGGTATAAAACAGCAATGTCAGTTGAATATTTATTACTTTTAAAAGGTGTTTAGAGTGAAAGAATCAGTAGTGGAAATAACTTATCGGGATAAAAATTGACTCTATCATTTTATTTAGGTTAGATATTTTCTAATCACTTAAAAAACACCTTAAATAAATTACTTTCACTTGGCATGAAATTTTTTTCCAGTCAGTGGTTTACATTTATTCTATTTTTGCTGTTTATTCCTTCTTGTATCTCATAGTTTCTGTCTGAGAATACTTCTCTCTGAAATACATCCTTTAGATGTTTTTAAAGGTGGTGAGCTCTTTTTAGTTTTTGTCTCATATTTTGTCCTAATTCTGACATAATATTTTATTTTTACTTTTTTTAAAATTTTAACATTTCTTTTAAAATTTCAATAGGTTTTCTCACCACATGGAGGAACAGGTCATGTTTGGTTACACGAATAAGTTCTTTAGTGGTCATTTCTGAGATTTTGGTGCATTCATCACCCGGGCAGTGTACACTGTACCTGATGTGTAATCTTTTATGCCCCGCCCCCTCCCACCCTTTCCTCTGAGTCCCCAAAGTCCATTGTATCATTCTTAGGACTTGATAAGAAATTTAAAGGCATTGAATGAATGAATTTAACATATATGCAACCTCGTCTTCACACGTTGGCAGTATTTCACGTTTTGGTAGTTTCTCTGGTCATTTTCCCCTGTGGCCATCTTTAATAATGAGTCATACTCACTGTAATAGAAATAATATCCGTAAGCAAGAAAATCATTTATAGATTCTGCCAAATACATGAATTCACTGACACAGGAAAGAAAAATGGAACTGTGATAAGATTTTCACATTGGTAGACTATTTCCCCTAATAGCTCCTTGCTTTTAAAATTACTTATCTCCTTTCTATGTTGAGGAAAATGTGTCTTTGCTCATGGCTTTCCACTACTATGCAGTGTCACATCCTGAGTTTACTCACACCCTGGCTAAACTTTCAATCTGATTTTTTTCTTTTTCCTCTCTCACTGGGGTATACTCTGACAGTTTTAACACAAGAATATCTTTGAGACAAATCTCAACACTGCTTTTTTTTTTTTTTTTTTTTTGAGACAGAGTCTTCCTCTGTCACCCAGGCCGGAGTGCAGTGGTGTGATCTCTGCTCACTGCAACCTCTGCCTCCTGGGCTCAAGCGATTCTCCTGCCTCAGCCTCCTGAGTAGCTGGGATTACAGTCACCTGCCACCAAGCCTGGCTCATTTTTGTATTTTTAGTAGAGACAGGGTTTCACCATGTTAGCCAGGCTGGTCTCAAACTTCTGACCTCAAGTGATTCACCCACCTCGGCCTCCCAAAGTGCTGGGATTACAGGCATGAGCCACCGTGCCTGGCCAAATCTCAACTTTTCTGAATATTATTTTCTGTGCAACTCTAGTCAATTGACTTTGAAAACTTAAAAAGATATTTCAGGAGAAATGAACAACTTTGTATTTTGGACATTATTTCTAAGGAAGTTTTGATTCAGTACGTCTTACATCTGATTCTTTGACTTTTGTTTTAGGTCAGGTCAGATATAGCATATTTAGAAAAGATTGTTTCATAACTTTACCTACTAAATTAACCACGTGAAAATTCCCTTTCTAAGAACAGGATAATGAGACCCTAAATCAAGCTCTGTGCAGAATTTAGGTACAGAAAATTAAATCATTTTTAGCACCCAGAGTTTTCTTTCAACACACTGGCACTTTCAACTGACTTCGCCAATTAAAAAAAATTAAGTCAGTGTTTAGAAAATTGCTATTTGACACATCTGTGGTCTATTAAATAATGATTAATGTACAAAAAAACACAAACAAAATTTGTGGTTAAGTCATGACGGCACTAGTTATTTTTATCAGCATAAGTTTTTTCATACTTGTGAGAGCATAATGAGAATATTCTCATTAGCCTGGTATGTTATTACGCTATTCTCAGAGGTACCTAGGGGTGGGTGGCCAGCAGATGATGTAACCTCTCAGTTAGGGAAAAGCAGTGCTCCTGAATATATATGGCAACCTCATTTTAGAAAGTGTTCTTTTTCTAAGAAGTTTAAAGAAAGGATAACTGCAATTTCTTTCTCTGGATCATAGCATGCCACGTTAATACTCTTAAACCATAAATGTGTTTGAAGAATTAACTAAGCCACAAATCTTTTATGGATTAAAGCTTTATTGGCAATATTTTCTGTATAATTTAAATTTGTTTTTCATGGTACTTATGATAAGTTTAGCAATTAATGAATCTTAATTGGTGTTTGGCTTAAATTTTTTTTTTCTTTTTTTGCAACAGGGTTTCACTCTATTGCCCAAGCTGGAGTGCAGTGGCTTGATCTTGGCTCACTGAAGTGTCTGCCTTCCAGGCTCAAGAGATCCTCTCACCTCAGTCTCCCAAATAGCTGGGACTATAAGCGTGAGCCACCGTGCCTGGCCAATTCTTAAATTTTATGTAGAGACGGGGTTTTGCTATGTAGCCCAGGCTCGTCTCCAACTCCTGGGCTCAAGCAATCTTCCCACCTAGGCCTTCCAAAGTGCTGGGATTATAGTTGTGAGCCACCACCTCTGACCTGCTTGAATTTTTAAAAACACCAAAAGTCACTTATGGTCTAATAATTCTTTTTTTTTTTTTTTTTTTCAGATGGAGTCTCGCTCTGTCACCCAGGCTGGAGTGCAATGGTGCAATCTTGGCTCACTGCAACCTCTGCCTCCAGGATTCATGCGATTCTCCTGCCTCAGCCTGCCAAGTAGCTGGGACTACAGGCGCGTGCCACCACGCCCAGCTAATTTTTGTATTTTTAGTGGAGACAGGGTTTCACCACGTTGGCCAGGGTGGTCTCGATCTCCTGACCTCATGATCTGCCCGCTGCAGCCTCCCAAAGTGCTGGGATTACAGGTGTGAGCCACCGTGCCCGGCCTGGTCTAATAATTCTATCCATTTCAGACTGAATTTACACCATCAAATCTGCCCATATATATTTGTGTGTGTTCTTAGCCATGATTCAACAAGCACCTACCAAGTTTTCATGCACCATACTTCCTGTTGGTGGTCCAAATATAAATAAAAGCTGGGCCTGCTCTCAGGGACCCTCACAGTCTATATGAGGGAGAGACCTTTGTTGACTCTGTGGTAACAGCCTTTGTTAAATTCTATAGGAGGATAAGGTGCTATGGAACACGTAGGTAAAGTGGAGAGAGATGGTATCAAGGATTTACGAAGGGAGTAAAATTGCCATGAGACTTCAACGGCTGAACAAAAGTATCAAAAAGAGCCACTTCCGGCTCTTTTTGTTTTAGTTTTATTTTTTAAAATTTTGAAATATCAATTTGAAAATTGCTTCTAGATTCAGAAGAAGACCAATCCCACAAGTTGGGACTTGTGATTAAATAAATGTAAGGAATGCTGCATTCTCCACTTCCTTCTTAGAGATTCACTTGGCACATTATCAGATTAAAGGCTCAGAAAAACTGCATTAAATAAACCTGTTAATATTAACATGCTGTTTTTTTTTTTAATGTACACGACTATGGAATATCACTATTACAATCTCTCTTCTGCAGCATAATTTAGGAAAAGAATTAGAGTTTTCTGTAAGATAAGACAGTTACGAGGCATAGGGATAAGATAGGGAGAAATTTGAGGCTGGGGCCCATATAGAGAGATGTAGATAAGATAGGATTTCATTAATAACAAATGTCTATTTTGAAATTAATATTTATTTTAAAATTATGGAATTTTTTGATGCCCTTGTGAAACGGGACAGGTTCCCTTGCCCGCTGGCAGGGTGTGCGAAGGGGGTATGGCTTGCTTCTTCAGTGCGTCACTGCTCAAACCTCTAGGGGAGCACACAGACGGGCAGGCTGCGGGGCTCTGACCCCACGGCAGTGTCTGGGGGTGAATGTTTACAGCTGAAGCCCCAGTGGGTGTGTGTTACAGTGTGCTCTTTTAGTTTTGCTCTTTTAGTTTAGTCATCTATAGGTGGCTTATGTTAGTCAGCTCAATTAGACCCCCACCTTGTCCCAAGGACAGAGGGCTTTCTGTATCCTGAGGTTCTTGCCTTGGTGTACCATAAGAATTGGATTACACATGGGCTTGGAGAATGAGTGCAAGGTTTAATTGAGTGGAAGTAGCTCTCAGCAGATGGGGGAGCCAGAAGAGAAATGGTTTTCCCCTGGAGTCGGGCCGCTTGGTGGCCAGGGGTCTCCTTCAGCGGCCCCAGCCAAACTCCACATCATTCTGCTGGTCAGTGGCCTGCGTGCCGGTGCCTGTTGGTGCTTTCCTCTCAAAGTCCAGCAACTTGTGTGTTCCTCCTCCTGTGCATGCTCCTCCACCAATGTGTTCCTCTCAACATCCAGCCATTTCTGTGTCTGCCTTGCTAGGGTCTTGGGTTTTTATAGGCACAGGATGGGGGGTGTGGCAGGCCAGGGTGGTCTTGGGAAATGCAACATTTGGGCTGGAAATCCCTGTCCTCACCTAGGTCTGTGGAGGTGGAGCCCTAGCTAGGGACCACACCCTCCTCTACCCAGCACTTCCCCTGTCCCTATCATTTAAAGGGACCTTCCCTTCCCTTCCCTTCCCTTCCCAGCATCTCCCTTCCATATCACTTGCTTTAAACATTAATGCAGAAAATTAAATTTTCATTTAATTTGAACTAGCAGAATACAGTTAATAACAATGTATTCTTGAAAGCTGCTAAGAGAATAGATTTAAAGTGTTCTCACTATACAAAAGATAAGTATGTGAAATAACGTTTATGTTAATAAGCTCAAATTAGCCATCCCACAATGTATATGTATTTAAAGAAAACATGCTGTACATCATAAATATATACAACTTTAATTTGTCAATTTAAAAAATTGCTTGCAAAAAAAATTGAACCAGGAAATTCAACTTCTGTGAAAGTTTTTCATAATGTATAAGACCATCATGACGCTGGGTGCAGTGGCTCACACCTGTAATCGCAGTACTTCGGGAGGCTGAGGTGGGAGGATTGCTTGATCCCAGAAGTTCAAAGCCAGCCTGGGCAACATGCTGAGACCCTGTCTCTAAGAAATTTTTTTTTTTTTAATAAAGACTGTCATAACAGATTCTTTAAATGGTACGTGCTGATTCTCTTCACTAATGTGCAGTTTGAAAGAACTATGCAATCTCTTTTTTAAAGATCCTGGCAAAATACAGCCATGTTAGTTATATTTACTGCTGTCAGTTTTTTAGACAGTTATAGCTGTGAATAACATCAGTGGACAAAATCCATTTGCTGTCTGTGGCTGGAAATTCTACAGTTTTTGAAAGCTAGAATTACTTGGGAGTGGCCATTCAAATGTGTCATGAAGGAGATAATAACCTCACTCTTTCCCCTTAAAATCTGGCCCACACAAAATGCCAAAACGCTTATAATATGTTCAAATGAAGTCTGATTTTGTAACAGTTTCTAAAATTGGAAAAGGGACGGCATATCGCAAAATTGACATAAATCATTCTCGCTGAGATGAAACATTTGTAGTAAACACTAAGAACTCTGTCACTCTCATGCTTTCATTTTACAAGAATTTGACACAAATTTTGGAGTAACATATTGTAGATACTCAGAGAGGTCGCTTTTCCTTTAGCTTAGAGAAATATTTTTTCATGTTCCTCAAAACTTTGAATTTGCAGGTGACTGCAACATCAAGTCCACATTCCTCTCTAAAACACAGAAAATATTTTTATATGGAACACTAACACTAAAAATAGGAAAGCTTTTTTGGCTTATAACTACAGAAAATTGTAACATTTAAGCAGAGGAGAGGAAGTTTAATTGCTATGTTGTTAGCTAAAGTCTTACTTTGCCTCTATAAATATGTTATATTTAACCTATAAGGATCTGTTTTTATATTTCTTTAAATGAATTAAAAATATGGTGCTTTTTTTTTTCTCATTTTGCATCATTTGACATTAAACATTTCTTTTTTACATTATTCATCATCTGTTTCAGTTCTTAGCTTTCTCAAGAAGGAGTCTCTTTGTTTTTTGTTTTTTTTTTTTTTTTTTTTTTTTTTGAGATGGGGTTTTACTCTTTCGCCCAGGCTGGAGTGCAGTGGCTTGATCAAGGCTAACTTCAGACTTGACCTCCTGGGCTCAAGTGATCCTCACACTTCAGCCTCCCAAGCAGCTTGGACCACAGGCATGCACCACCATACCTGGCTAATTTTTCTGTTTTTTGTAGAGACAAGGTTTCACCATGTTGCCCAGGCTGGGAGTTTCTCTATTCTTTATATGTCCTTTAGTTATTGATGTATAGTTAATTTGTTACCAAGTTTTCTTTTCATATACTTTTTTGTTTCTTATATTTTGATTATACAAGGTTGTGATGAGAAATTCGTTTTATCATAGCTTTGGGCATATTTATCTCCCTTCTTCATTTCCTAACCAATTAGAATGGTTTCTTCTTTTCTGTAGAATAACTACTTGCAGATTGTTAATAAAGATTTCCAATAGTCTCAGGAATATTGCATGCCCATAAATTCTGTCTTTAATGAATACCACTTTTCACACTCCATAAGAATTCTTGGAGGTAATAGTCAGACTGAAAAACATCTCTACATGTAATTTTTTAAATCCTTCAACCAGAAGTATCCAGGTGAAAAACATTCTTTTTAGGGGGCCTTCCCGTTATGCAGGGAGCAGAGATCTAAAATGGATTAGTATTGGAGAAATACATGTTTGTCCCTTGAGGCCATTTGAAAAATAGCAGTAGATGGGTGTCAAATTTGGATGTGAGGAAATAAAAAGTTAGCTAAAATAGTTGATTTTGGAAGTCAGAACAACATACATATTTGGGTCAATAAAATGCTGCACTGAGCAAAGCTCTACCTCCTACCTATTTAATATCTATGTGGGAGGGAAAATTTGGACTCTGCAGAAAACAAGCCCAACAAGAATTAAAGAGCCAAATATCTAAATATTGTGTGATTCATTTTCTCTGAGTAACCCCACTAGGCGGTGAACGTGTCTTAATGCACACATACCAACTAAAGTCCTCATAGGTCAGCTTGCCTAAGACAAAGCTGACTCAGGGAAGCATAAGCCGCAGCGTTGAGATAGATTCTAACTCATTTGTTTCTTCATACAGTAGGGACTATTATAACATGTTAGTAAAAAAATTAACAGCCATAATAAAACAAAGAAATAAATGGTCAGAATGCCAACAATTTAAGCAGCTCCTCATTTGTCGATATTGTAAACAAAATCAAAGTGCTGTTTCATAAAAACGTTTTTCAGAAATTTTACTGATACTGTTTTGATGTAAAACAATCTTTCATGCTTACTAAAACTTAATTTAAGCCATTTTAGAAGCCAGTATTTTAATGAAAAACATTCTTTTGAATAATTTCATGTCAAATCAATGATTCCATAATTTTTAATGCAGACTTCTTTTTATGTTAGATTGCTTAGGAACCAAATAAGACGTGTTTTGGGGAACTTCATGTCTAGAAGAATAGTGGCATTTGGGTCAAGTGTGATGGTTCACACCTGTAATCCCAACACTTTGTGAGGCCAAGGCAGGTAGATCGCTTTAGCCCAGGAGTTTGAGACCAGCCTAGGCAACATGACAAAACACCATCTCTAAAAAAATAAAATAAAATAAAAATTAGTCAGTGGCATGTGCCTGTACTTTCAGCTACTTTGGAAGCCAAGGTGGAAGAATCACTTGAGCTTGGGAGGTCTAGGCTGCAGTGAGCCATGATCATACCAATGTACTCCAGCCTGGGTGACAGAGTGAGACTGTGTCTCAAAAAAAATAAAAAAAGAATAGTGACATTCCACATGTCTGATAAACTCTAACTCTGTTTATTTTCATAAAGAAGTAAAAATACTTTTGGCCAGGCACTGAGGCCCATGCCTGTAACTTCAACTTTTTGGAGGCTAACGCAGGAGGATTGTTTGAGCCCAGGAGTTCAAGACAAGCCTAGGCAACATAGAAAGACCCGGTCTCTACAAAAAATTAAAAAATTAGCCAGGCAGGGTGGTGTGTGCCTGTAGTCCTGCTACTTGGGAGGTGGAGGTGGGAGGATCACTTGAGCCTGGGAGGTTGAGGCTGCAGTGAGTCATGGTCACACCACTGTACTTCAGCCTGTGTGACAGAGCAAGACCCTGTGTCAAAAAAAAAAAAAAAAAATTCTATATTTTTGGCATGCTAAATGATATGGTTTGGTTTGTCTCTGTGCTCCTACCCAAATCTCATCTCAAATTGTAATCCCCATAATCCCCGAGTCTTGAGAGAGAAACCAAGTGGGAGGTGATTGGATCATGGGTGTGGATTCCCTCATGCTATTCTCATGCTAGTGAGTTCTCACGAGAGTTGATGGTTTTATAAGACAGTTTCTCTGCTCTTGCTCATTCTTCTTTCCTGCCGCCTTGGGAAGAAGGTACTTGCTTCTCCTTCCGCCATGATTGTAAGTTTCATGAGGCCTCCCCAACCATGTGGAAATGTGAGTCAATTAAACCTTTTTCCTTTATAAGTTACCCAGTTTCTGGTAGTATTTTTACAGCAGTGTGAGGACAGACTAATACAATAATCAAAAAGCAATCAAGGGAAATTCAAATCAAAGATTTGTTTTAATCCCTATTACCTCAATGATTATAGACATAGTTCAATTATTTTTGCATTTTCTTCTCCATTCACCTATCCTGACCGTGTTTTTAAAAACACATGTGTAAAAATATATTAAAAAATACATCTACTTTATTAGGACATACAAGCCATTACTAATTGTATTTTCTCTGTTTTATTCATTAGAGTATTGATGTCCTTTTAGTCATGCTTAAAACTCATTTGCTAATAAATTCTTCAAAAACAGCCCACGGGAACAGCATTCTCTTACTTCTTGCATGCTGGTAACAGCCTGCAGGCATCTTTCACACAAAGAAGTCAGTTTGTAGAGTATAACATTTTTGACTCACATTTGCTTTCTCTGAATATATTTTGTTTTTAAATTATTTTATTTTTATTTTTATATATATTTATTGAGATGGGCTCTGTCGCCTAGGCTGGAGTGCAATGGCGCAATCTTGGCTCACTGCAACCTCCGCCTCCTGGGTTCAAGCGATTCTCTTGCTTCAGCCTCCCGAGTAGCTGGGACTACAGGTGCACGCCACCACGCCCAGCTAATTTTTGTATTTTTAGTAGAGATGGGGTTTCACCATTTTGGCCAGGATGGTTTTGATCTCTTGACCTTGTGATCTGCCTGCCTCGGCCTCCCAAAGTGCTGGGATTACAGGCGTGAGCCACTGTACTTGGCCTATTTTTATTTTTATTTTTAAGAGATGGGGTCGCTATGCTTCCCAGGCTGGTCTCAAACTCCAGGCCTCAAGCGATCTTCTTTCCTTGGCTTCCCAAAGTGCTGGAATTACAGATGTGAGCCACCACACCTGGCCCTGTGAATATCTTAAATACTTATTCTACTTTCTTCCAGCATTAAAATCTGCTGAGAAGTCTGTTGAGTCTAATTTTTGTTCCTTTATAAGTTACTTGTTACTTTTGCCCAGATACCCAAAGGTTTTTCAAGTCCAGTAATTTTACTAGAATATGTCTTAGTATTGATTATTCTAATCTAGATAGAGATTCTTGGATATAAAATATGCTCTTTAAATTCAAGTTTTTGGAAGTTTTTTTATAATTTTCCTTTTTTTCCTTCTCTCGCTTTAGTTTTCTTTTCTAGAGACTCCTGTTGACTGATATATCAGATTTTTTTTCTCTATCTTCAATGTTTGTCCCCTTCTCTTAAGTCTATTTTCCTTCATTTATTTTTAATATTTCACTCATTTTTAATCTTCAATTTCTTTTAAGGTATTTTTTGTTGTATTCACTTGTTTTTGTGCTGTTTTAGTTTAGCCTTCATTTCCAAAAATATTTTTAAGGGTTTATAACCAGCAACAATTATTTCTGAAAATATTTTTAAATTTCTAATTTTTAAAAAATTCTGTCATTTCTGATTTTTCTAATTTAAGTAAGAATTTTGTTATTTCAAGTCATATTATTTTCTTAATGTCTTTAGGTTGTTTTTAAATAGGAAGTCATAGTTTTGATATATTTTGTGGGCATATTTTTTTGGGTGCTTTCATTTTCTGTAGACATGTTATTCTGCTGCTGCTTCTTTTGGTTAGCTTTTTAGGGAATTTCACCTTGATTGCTGTAGTGGGTTGACTAATTCATGTCTATCCAGAACCTTGGAAATAAGATTCTAAGTAAGTTTCTAAATTTGGAGTTTTAACTAGGTTATAATTAGTAAAAGACCTCAATATGAAATTATCCTGGGTTTAGGGTAGGTTCTAAATCCAGTGATTGGTATCCTTATAAGAAGAGGAGAAGATAAACAGAAAAACACAAAGAGCAGAAAGCAATGCAAAGATGGAGGCAGATATTGGAGTGATGTGTCTACTACCAAGCAAGGAACAATAAGGATTGCCCACAACCACCTAAAGCTAGGAGAAAGGCATTAGATGGTTTCTGTCTCAGAGCCTGTAAGAAGGAACCAGCCCTGCTGACATTTTGATTTTGGGTTTCTGGTCTTCTGAACTGTCAGCCATCAAGTTTGTGGTACCATCTCACAGAAGCCCTAGGAAGTTAACACAATCCTTTCCTGTCGTCCCTTTTTTTTTTTTTTTTTTTTTTTTTGAGACGGAGTCTCACTCTGTCGCCCAGGCTGGAGTGCAGTGGCGCAATCTCGGCTCACTGCAAGCTCCGCCTCCCGGGTTCAAGCCATTCTCCTGCCTCAGCCTCTCCGAGTAGCTGGGACTACAGGCGCCCGCCACCACGCCCGGCTAATTTTTTTGTATTTTTAATAGAGACGGGGTTTCACCATGGTCTCGATCTCCTGACCTCGTGATCCGCCCGCCTCGGCCTCCCAAAGTGCTGGGATTACAAGCGTGAGCCACCGCGCCCAGCCCCCTGTCGTCCCTTTTTATGCGAAATTCATTTTCCTGGAATTTCAGGAGACTTGGTTCAGATGGCTTTTCTTTTTCTTTTAGAGACAGAATCTCACTGTGTCACCCAAGCTGGAGTGCAGTGGTGCAATCATGGCGATCCTCCTGCCTTGACTTTCCAATGTGTTGAGATTACAGGCGTGAGCCACTGCCCCCGGCTCTGAGGTGACTTTTCTAACTTCACAGAGCTTATTGATGTGTCAGATGCATATTCTGCTGATAATATGGCAGCTCCATGGCTCTGAGTATTTGATCTCTCTTCAGGTGTTACTGTATTGTTTCTAGTTCATTTCCACACAACAGAATTTGCTTTTATTTTTAATTAATTAATTAATTTTTTTGGTACCAGGTTGAAAAAGCTCAGATTGAAGGGCACCCATGTTAGTTTCAGTTCCACTATGAGGACAGAGATAGCCCAAATCCAACAATCACAGTGTATGCTGTACAGTTATTTCCAACCGCTAATCTCAAGCCCTTGAAGCTATGGTGCAGCTGGACATGACCTTGACAAGTTGAGTAATAATTTGATCATAGCAAAACTTAAAGACATTTGAGTCTGTGTCCCTTGAGAAGTTGCTATTACAAAACCTTCTACTACATTCCAAATATGTGTGTTAAAAGTCTAACATAGTTGCTAGATAATTAGCGGGACTCCATGCATTGGAATGGCAAAAACTATGCACAAAAGAAGCTTTATCAGATCTCTGTTAAATAATTTGTCTTGTTCTAGATGTCATGAGAGGAGTAAGGATATCCTTATAAAAATTATAGAAGATGTAAGTGTTTATCTTTTAAAATGGCTATTCTGCATAATGTACCAATTAGCAATGATGACTATAAGTCAGAGTTTAGTTTTTGTGGAACAGGTAAAGGAGAAAATAGTCATGAAGGAATTATTGATAAGTGAGTCATGGCATCACACTATGTGTATAATCTTACCAGTTTCATCCCAGAGTGTAATATAATGCCTGCCATATGTAGTTATGAACTTATTTGTATTGCTGGGACTCCCATTATGCTAGAAAATAATCAGGATTCTGTGGCTGTATAACAAAAAAGAATTATGGTTTTGACCACTGTTGTTTCAACATCATACACTTGCCATTATGAAACTGTCTATATAAAACAGAAGGATGTTCAGTCTATTGCAGTGAACACAGTAAAAGTCATCTGAAAGCATATTTTAAACCATTGCCTCTTTCTTGCTTTTAGAGAATAGTAATATTGAGCATGTTGTCTATCTTTTCCTTGAAGATAATAAAGTATTCATTCAATAAATACTAATATATTTATGAAGTGCCTTCAACATGCTAGGCACTGTTCTAAGCCCCAGGGATGCAATAATAAAACAGAGAAAACCTGGCCCTCATGGAAACTACATTCTGGCAGAGGAGACTAACAATAGGCAATACAAAATAAATAAAAAAGGCTGGCAGCAGTAGTGTTTGCCTGTAGTCCCAGCTACTTGCTGAATGATATGGTTTTGCTCTGTGTCCCCAACCAGATCTCATCTTGAATTATGCTCTCATAATTCTGATGTATTGTGGGAGGGTCTTCGTGATAAATAATTGAATCATGGGGGTTAGTTTCCCCCATACTATTCTTGTTATAGTGACTAAGTCTCATGAGATCTGATGGTTTAATAAGGGGAAACCCATTTGGCTTGGCTCTCGTTTCTCTCTCTTGCTGCTGCCATGTGAAACATGCCTTTCACCTTCCACCAGGATTGTGAGGCCTCCCCAGCCATGTGAAACTGTAAGTCCCATAAATCTCTTTCTTTTGTCAATTGCCCAGTCTCAGGTATGTCTTTATCAGCAGTGTGAAAATGGACTAATACACTGAGGTAGGAGGACCCTTTGCACCCAAGAGTTTGAATCGAGTGAGATAGTGGAAACCTGCCTCAAAATAAAAAAATAAAAAGATAAGATAAAGAGTATTGATATGGTTTGGATCTTTGTCCCTGCCCAAATCTCATGTCAAATTGTAGTTCCCAATGTTGGAGGCAGGGCCTAGTGAGAAGTGATTGGATCATGGGAGCAAATTACCCCGTTGGTGTTGTTCTTATAATAGTGAGTGAGTTCTCATGAGATCTCGTTGTTTAAATGTCTGTAGCACCCTCCCACTCCCTACTTGCTCTGTTCCTCCTGCTCTGGCCTTGTTAGACATCTCAGTCCTCCTTTGCCTTCTGCCATGATCTAAAGCTTCCTGAGGCCTCTCCAGAACCTGACCAAATGTCAGCATCATGCTTCCTGTACAGCCTGCAGAACTGTGAGCCAATTAAATTTCTTTTCTTTATACATTACCCAGTCTCAGGTATTTCTTTATAACAACGTGAAGGACTAATACAGAAAACTGGTACTGGGAGTGGGGCATTCCTATAAAGATACCTGAAAATGTGAAAGCAGCTTTGGAACCGGGTAACAGGCAGAGATTGGAACAGTTTGGAGGGCTCAGAAGAAGACAGGAAGATAAGGAAAAAATTCAAACTTCCTAAAGACCTGTTGAATTGTTGTGACCAAAATGCAGAAAGTGATATGGACAGTGAAGACCAACCTGTAGAGATCTCAGATAGAAATGCATAACTTATTGGGAATTAGAGCAAAGATCACTTTTGTTATGCATTAGCAAAGAGGTTGGCAGCATTGTGCTCCTGCTTGAGAAATCTCTGGAACTTTGAACTTGAGAGCGATGATTTAGGGTATCCAGCAGAAGAAATTCTAAGTAGGAAAGTGTTCAAAATATGGCCTGGGTGATTCTACCAGCCTTTTCTCATGTGCTTGAGCAAAGAAATAACCCAAAACTGGAACTTATAATTAAAAGGGAAGCAAAACATAAAAGTTTGAAAAATTTGTGAGTCCAGCCTTGTGGTAGAAAAGAAAAACCCATTTTCTGGGGAGGAACTCAAGCTGGCTGCAGAAATTTGTGTAAGTAAAGAGGAGCAGAGTATTAATAGCCAAGACAATGGAGAAACATTTCAGACACTTTTGTGGCAGCCCCTCCCATCACAGGCTTAGAGGTCTAGCAGGGACGAATAATTTTATGGGCCAGGCGCAGGACTCTGCTACCCTGCACAGCCTCAGGACATGGCTCCCTGCATACTGGCCACTCCAGCTCCAGCTGTGGCTCAAAGGAGCCCAGATACAGCTCAGGTTGCTGCTTCAGTGGGTGCAAGCCATAAGCCTTGGTGACTTCCATGTGGTGTTAAGCCTACCAGTGCACAGAGTGCAAGAGTTGAGGCTTAGGAGCCTCCACGTAGATTTCAGAAGATGTATGAAAAAGCCCAGATGTCCAGGCAGAAGCCTGCTGCAGGAGTGGGCCTACATAGAGAACCTCTGCTGTGGCAGTGCAGAAGGGAAATGCGTGGTTGGAGGCCCCACACAGAGTTCCACTGGGCAGTGACTAGTGCAGCTCTGAGAAGAGAGCCACCGTCCCCCAGACCCCATGTCCCTCGATGTGGGACATGGAGTCAAAGGAGATTATTTTGGAATTTTAAGATGTAATGACTGCCCTGTTTGGTTTCAGACTTGCATGGGTTTGTAATCCCTTTCTTTTGGCTGATATCTCCCTTTTGGAACAGGAGTATTTACCCAATGCTTGTACGCCTGTTGAATCCTGGGGGTGAAAAACTTGTTTTTGATTTTGCAGTGTGATAGGCAGAAGGGACTAGCCTTATCTCAGATGAGACTTTGGACTTTTGAACTAAGGCTGGAATGAGTTAAGACTTCGGGGGACTATTCAGAAAGCATAATTATATTTTGCAGTGTAAGAAGGACATGAGATTTGGGAGGGGTCAGGTGCAGAGCGATATGGTTTGGATCTGTTTCCCTGTCTAAATCTCATGTCAAATTGTAATCCTCAATGTTGGAGGCAGAGTCTGGTGGGAGGTGATTGGATCATGGGGGCAGATTTTCCTATTGGTGCTGTTCTCATAATTGAGTGAGTTGTCAAGTGATCTGGTTGTTTAAAAGTGCATAGCACCTCCCACATCTCACTCTTTCTCCTGCTTTGGCCATGTGAGACATCTCACTCCCCTTTTGCCTTCTGCCATGATTGAAAGTTTCCTGAGGTCTCCCCAGCAGCTGAGCAAGTGTCAGCATCATACTTCCTGTACAGCCTGCAGAACCATAAGCAATTAAACTTCTTTTCTTCATAAATTACCCAGCCTCAGGTATTTCTTTACAGCAATGTGAGAAGAGACCAATATAAATATGTTAGAAAGCTAGAAAAAAAAATAGGGGAAGAAGAATATGTAATGTTAGGAGGATTTGTATTTTCACAAATTGGCAAGAAAAACTTTTGTTGAGAAAATGACTTTAGAGTAAGTATGTAAAAGAGTGAAAGAGCTAGCATATGTCTGTGGAAGAAGAATCCTAAATAGAGGTCACAGCAAGTGCAAAAACCCTGAGATGAGAACGTGTTTGGCAACTTCGAGATAAAGGAAGAAGGCAGTGTAGACTAGCATAGTGAGCAGAAGGGCAGAGTCATAGGATATGAGGTCAGAGAGATAAGAAAAGCCAGATCATGGAGGGGCCTTCAGGTCATGGCAAGGACTTGGGTTTTATTATGCACGTTTTATTTTTCCTTTTCTTTTTGACCTTTACTCAGATAGCAAAATCATTCATGTAGCCTCAACAAGAATTTGTATTGTTACAGTAGGAATGAGAAAGGAGAAGAAAATTGTACTTTTTTTGGGAGGAGAGGAAGAGGAAGGAGGATGTTCTGAGCTAGTAATAAAACAGGAATGCTCAAAGAAAGAAAGTTAATATTAGGCTTGATTTTGTTTCTTTCATTTTCAAGCAGGCTCATGAGTATCAAAAGGAAAGATTCTGAGGGAAGTAAAACACTGTTTATGCTATTAACAGCTCTAGAAAGAAAATAGAGGTAGAGGCTAAAGACCACTGCCCCATCTCAGGAGGGGCTGAAGGATTTAGGAAGCAACAGAGGGTGGTTGGGTATGACTGAAGTTTCGTGTGGAGGGGAAGTTGAGGTGGAAGTGTAAAGGGGGTATGTACTTATGGAGAAGTGGAAGTCTGCAGTAGAGGCAGCAAGGCTGAGTACCTTTGGTGGACATTGACAGGGAACATATGCAAGCCAGTGTCTGTGGAATTGTTGGGGGTGGACCCTACATCTACTCTGCCTGCTCCCTGGGGGATTATCCATCAGAAGGACATTCAGATGTGCCCTGAGACTTTGCTGTACTCTCTGCACCACCACCATGCACAGATCCCTACAAGGACCTATAAAATAGCTCCCTTTCACAGCCTGGACTCTTGTCATAATCCTGCAAACAAAGAGGTGGGGTCAAGTTGGGGCACTGAATCTTTGGAGACAAAAGGTCCTGGCTTCATGCTCAGAAGAGGCAGGACAGTAGAGCAAACAGCCTGGTTATACCATTAGGTAGAGTTGGCTTACTGGTGGCCAAGTATTTATTTTTAAAATGCTTATGGATATGAAAACATAAACATTTTCCTTTTCGTTTTGACCTGTTCTCTAGTAGGCAGAATCATTCCCGTCGCCTGAAAAAGAATTAGTATTTTTACATTAGGAATGCAAAAAGAAGGAGGCAGTATTCTTGTAGGGGGTGGGGGAGGGTGATGTTCCAGACTACTAATAAAGAAGAAGTTTTAAAAGAATAATAAAATAAATAAAAATAATACATCAATAAATGTTACTTTTGTTGGGCAAGAAAATTAGTACTTTAGTGATATGAAATATAGATAACTTATCTTTTGCCTAGGATGCATAGCAGATATATTTGGACAGGATATTTATTTAGATATGTAGGTAGAACAAACATAGCAACTTTGAGAGACGTTATAAAGAAAAATATATTTCAGATGCATACTCCTTGGAAAAGAAGTTTCATTAACTTTCATTTTGTGAAGGAACAGTTTAATTGTAAATTCATTTATTTTATATATATATAATATATTATGTACTATAATATGCCAGGGACCTTTCCAGGTGCTAGAGGTACAATGGTGAACAAAGCAAAGTTTTTGTCCTCAAAATTTTGTGTTGCAATAAATTAGTAAATAAATGGCTAAATAAAATACTTACAGATTGAACCAAGTTTTTAAAAATTAATTAACCTGGATTGTATAAACTATAGTATTTAGATTAAAATGATCTAATTAATTTATGAATTCACACATCAATTTAGGGATCTGCAAATAGTAGCCCATGGTTCAGCCAATGGGTCAAATCTGAACTGCCACCTGTTTTTTAAAGTTTTACTGGAACACAGACACATACCTATTTATTACATCTGTCTATAGCTGTTTTTGACCTACAACAGTGGAGTTGAAAAGTTGCAATAGATACCTCTGGCCCACAAAGCCAGATATTTACTATCTGAACCTTTTCAAAACATGTTTGCTGACCCCTGGATTAATTCAAATATAATTTGAGATAGTGAAGTTTGAAGATTTTTTAAAATCGCACAAGCAAAACTGTTTAAGACAGTGTAGGAGATGAAGTCCTATTTTTGTGTCAGATGGTGTTTTTATCAAAAGCTCAAAAGGCATATACATGCATATGGTGACATGTGCATTCAAAGCTTTGAGTTTCCTAAATATTATTAAATAAGAAATACAGTAGAATAGTTATTGTGCCAGTAATGAAATTGCCATTGCAAAATTTTGAGAGTAAGAGAAATCTGACATAGTTGACTCCACCTTGCTTCCGATCTGCAAGCTGTCCTTGGTCATTACTGGGCATAGGTCAAGCTAACTTTGGGAGGAATTAGTTTATAGTTTAACTTGAAAGGAAACATGATAATAGTCCCTCCTTAAAACTAACTCCCTCAGCTGGGTGTGGTGGCTCACGCCAGCACTTTGGGAGGTTGAGGCGGGTGGATGGCTTGAACTCAGGAATTTGAGACTAGCTTGGGCAATGTGGTAAAACCCTGTCTCTACCAAAAATACAAAAAATTAACTGGGTGTAGTGGTATGCCCCTGTGGTCCCAACTACTTAGAAGGCTGAGGTGGGAGGATGCTTGAGCCCAGGGAGGCGGAGGTTGCGCTGAGCCAAGATGGCACCACTTCACTCCAACCTGGGTGACAGAGTGAGACCCCATCTCAAAAAAACAACCAAAAAAAAAAAAAAAAAAACCCAAACAAACAAACAATAAAAGAACCAAAACTAACCGTCTCTTTGCTCAGGGACTGACAGCCACCTTTGTAAAGCTAATGAAAGGCCACAAGAATAGGTTTATGGGAGGAGTGTAAACTCTGATAAAATGTAGGCACAGTTTCTATAATCCCTTACTGTTCAGGAGTCATATGATCAGGGATCACAAGATTTGTGACTTTCCCAGTTACTCTTATCAGCAACATCACTACTGTAGAACCTAAGATTTTCAGACTGACCCCATCTGGACTGGTGACTTATGGCTCAACTGGTCCTGTGCTTCCACCCAGAGGCCAACTCAGTGCACGAGGATGGAGGACAACTTTCCATCACCCTACGATTTTATCCCTAACCAATCAGCAGCACCCGTTCCCCAGCCTCCTGCCCACCAAATTGTCCATAAGAACCCCTAGTCTCTGAGCCTGTGCAGAGACTGATTTGTATAATAACTCCCATTCTCTTTCATGGGCCAGCTTTGTGCCAATTAAACTCTTTCCCTACTGCAATGCTGTGGTCTCAGTGAATTGATTTTGTTTCTGCAATGAGCAGGAGTAACTTATTAAAAAGTACATAATATTTTTGTTCTTAAGTTACATATGATTTTTTTCTTTTACTGGATAGTTATGATAAATTTTAGTTTAAGCAATTTTTGATAAGGTTTAAGAACACATTTTTTTGTTTGTTTTTTCCAAGATGGAGTCTTGCTCTGTTGCCCAGGCTGGAGTGCAGAGGGACGGTCTTGGTTCACTGCAACCTCCACCATCTGGGTTCAAGCAATTCTCCCTGCCTCAGACTCCTGAGTAGCTGGGACTACAGGTGCCTGCCACCACACCTGGCTAATTTTTGATAGAGATGGGGTTTCACTATGTTGTCCAGATTGGTCTCAAACTCTCAACCTCAGGTGATCTGCCTGCCTTGGCCTCCCAAAGTACTGGGATTACAGGTGTGAGCCACTGCACCCAGCCAGAAAACATGTTATGAGAGCAATAGAAGAGCATACAGTATTTAAGAACTAAAGTTCTAGATTCCAGATTGTTATCATTGTTCACCTACACCTCTAGTAGACTCCCGCTGGTTTCCCAAAGGCTAATACTGCTCTACTTCAGTGCATTCCCCCTAGGTTCTGTGATTGCTTTCAGTTGAATGTTATGCTTGATTCCTATCATTTACACTTATTTTCTTTTCATCATCTATTCTAGACGTGTTCCTTTCCCCTACATTTCTACATTATATTATACATACTGCTTCAGAAAAAAATTTATCATTTTACTTGTTAAAGATGGTAAGGCAGACTTTACTCAAGGTAGGCCATGATGATAGGTATAGGGACTGCAATTGGGTCTTACAGTGGGGGACAGAGAGTGGACTCCAGCTTGATTCCAACAAGGGAAAGTTAGAATTTTTTTTTCTTTTTGCTCCCCAAGAAAAGTATATAAGTGGATATTTATAACCAAGGAGCAGGCTGGAGGTCAGTGGATGGGAAATTACTAGGAGGAGACATCAAGGATTAGGGGATCTCTGGCTCTACTGACTTAGTAGTTTTATTGCTGAAGGCAAGACGGTGAGATCAGATATCAAGGGTAGTTAGAGACCCCGATATCAGGGGTGGGGAATTTTTGGTAAACTGGCTAGCAGGATTTTTGATCTCACAGTTCCACAAAGATGGAGAGGGACCCTGAAGGTTGGTCCTAGTCAGAAAGGACTGGAGAGCCTCTCTAAAGTTTTGGTCAAAGGACAGAGTCTTTGACAATATCAATAGTATATTAATATTTAAGAAAAGGGAAGAAGGGCCACTGGCATTTCTACATTTTTCTATCCTTTTAGTCTGTTTTTATTCACATATGAAATTTTCTTTTGAAAATTTATTGAACTTTTGACCTTTCTTTCACTCTGGTTCTGTTGTCATTCTTCTGTGTTCCTCTTTCTTCATTTCATCATAATTTACCCACTCATGATCACAGTATTTCCTTTTAATTCCCATATAGTATTTACAGCACCCATCATTTTGGTGATACCACACAAATTCTCTGAGTATGTGATTAGGGAATAGAGGGTGGAGGGAGCTCTTCTAAGATTTCAAAGCCTCATTTTGTAATCTGCCTGACTCTGCAACCCTTCAATTCACACAGTTGAGGCCATTTAATTCCTATCTGTAAATTCAACTCAACCTCTCAGACCAATCACCCTTGGGTAGTTTGAATTTAAAAAAAAAAACTTGGCAATAATGTCATATCAAGTGAGCTTAGATCCTTGTTCTCAGTCTTTGTTTTACAGATAAAATATATAATTATTCTTGTTACTGAATTACTTTGAAGAACTGGTTCCTTTTATTCTCCAATAACTGGTGATGAACTCTGTATGTATGCTGTTGTGTCTCAGTTCCCCTAAAATTGGGAGTGAGGAGTTTAGCTTGGTTATTCATGTCTTGTCCCTTCAACCCATTTGGTATCTGAGACCACATCTTGTGTTAAGACCTCCATGACCTGATCCTGCCTCAGGGAGAAGCAACTTGATTAAATTGAGATAAATCATTAAAAGCAAAAAAAAAAAAAAAAAAAAAAAATGTATTTGCCCTGTTGGAGTAATCAATTACTCATGAGGATGGTTTTAGAATTGGTCTATTGGAAGTAAACCAGACATTAACTCTTCACATCTAGGTCTTAGGTTGGAGAAAATAATGAACCTCTATTCTTCACGTTTCTTTCTGACTTTTGAGTATTGCTATAGAAAATTAAAACAAAACAAAACAAGAAAAGTCCAGGATAACTACTACTTGTTAAATTTATAGTTAACCACTTCACTTGGACCATGAACACTGCTGGACAATGTTTTCTTTTTCCCAAGCAAGTTTATCCTTCTGCTCTTCATTGTGGTGATTTCAAGACTAGTGAATTTCCCTCAAATATCTGACTTCAGCTATATTTCTTCTACCTCTCATATCCTTTTCTTCAGTGGATCCTCATAGAGAAAAGAGAAACCCTCAGATAGAAACTTTCTCAATATGCCAGCACCAAATTTGCACACTGCTATGCAATATTACCTTTCTGCCTTTCCTCCCGTTTTAATGGAAAAGGTTTGCCTCCTCCTCTCTGAGGCTACTCCCCCTATCTCTGCACTGGGTTTGAGAATTATCCTCCCTTTTTTTGAGTGTCATTGATTTCTAAGCAAATGCACTCTTGTGATCTTCCTCTTAATTCTCAGACTACTTCAGTATTTTTTGTTGACTGCTGCTTTTCTATCCATTCACAGAAAGGTTATTTTACATCAGGGCTCCATATTCTACCCCATTGTCCACAAGTAATCTTTTTTTTTTTCACACTAATTGTGTAATTTTCTAAGGCTGTCTATTCGTTTTATTTACCTGAGGTTATTTGCATGATAGTAAAAATTGCATACAATAATAAGAGTGAAGCTGGATGGGCTAGGTGGTTCACACCTGTAATCATAGTACTTTGGGGGGCTGAGGCAGCTAGATTGCTGAGCCCAGGAGTTAGAGACCAGTCTGGGCAACATAGAAAACCCTGTCTCTACAAAAAAATACAAAAATTAGCCAGGCATACTGGTGTGTACCTGTGGGCTCAGCTACTTGGGGGCCTGAAGTGGAAGAATTGCTTGAGCCTGGGAGTTCAAGGTTGCAGTGAGCTGTGATCATGCCACTGCACTCCAGCCTGGGCAACACAGCAAGACCCTATCTCCAAAAAAAAAAAAGTATGAATTACTTGGATAACATGTAAAACTTTTTATAAGAAACTATGTAAACTAAGTAATCTTTATCTCCTCTCACAGCTTCTGTATTATCTATCTGTTTGTGTGTGTGTGTGTGGTGGTACTGCAATACCAGGAGGTACTGCAATACCAGGTAGATGTATGGGATGGATGGAGCAAGCTTATATTCCATCTCCCTGCTCAAAAATACATTTAATATATTGTCCTTGAATAGAGGACATATCAGATTTTAAGAACAGATACCACATTTGATCTTAGCTAAAAGACCAAGAAGAGATTATTTATATTGTGAAACCTCTCAATTAAAAATTTCTAATTCAAATCTTTCTTGTGATCTCTAGTCATATAAACCTAAGAGAATGATTTATACATCCAGTTTGCTGGCTCACAAGGAATCTCAACTTCAACTTATCCAAACCTGCATTTATTAATTTCTCTTCCCAATCCCCACTAAATTATCTGCTCCTTACCCTATGTTTTTTTCTATTTAATATCCGACTTGCTTAAGTCAGCAAAATGGAATATCTTTCTTTACTACTTCTACTTTTCTCCAGCCTCCATCATGTTAACTTGAGAGTGTGTGTGTGTGTGCGCATGTTTGTCAAGGTGGGTATCTAACCTGATCACTCAGGTCATGTCCCTTCACTCAATTTGGTAGCTGAAACCGAATGTCTTCAAACAAGTTCTCTGTGACCTGATACTGCCTTCAGGGAGGAGCAACTTGATTAAATTGAGATGAGTCTTTAAAAACAACAAAACTTTTCTTACCCTTTTAGAACAACTCAGTTATTCAAGAGAATGAGTTTGGAATTGATCTTGTTGAAATAAGCCAAATATTTCCTCTTCGCATCTAAGTTGGAGTTCGGAAAAAGTAATAGACCTGCATGCTTCACATTTCTTCCTAAGCCTCTGAACATTGCTGCAGAAATTTAAAACAATTCTTAAATTTCTTAAGCCCGTGCAAGAGGCAGTGCCACTGCCTTGGTTCCTGTCGCTTCCTCAATTCCAGATACATTTGATGTCTCTCTACCTTTTTACTTTTCACTTCAATTTGTAAGTTCCAGTTTAGGTGTCTGTTTTCTTCTGCTAGTTTGGCTAGTTTGTGATCTTCTTTGGTTAGAACTGTAATTATCCATCTTTGTATTTCTAGTTAGTAACTTGTTTCAGTGCCCGGAGCTCATAAGGGAGTAAATAACTGAACAATTGAATGACTCCCCCTAATATTCAGCCACCCTGAACTCCACCTCCTCCCTGCCTTTTGGAAGACTGCCTGTGTATCTCATCTCTAGGTCCCAAGTATATTTAGTTTAAATTATCTGGATGCTTGCTAAAAGTAGGATTGCCTATTACACAGATTCTACTATCTCTCAGCTCAGTTTTGCTAACATGTACATTTTGGACTTCCAGACTCTCAAACTGAGTGCCCATGACCTGTGGAACTATGTGTGTGATTACAAGAACATAAATGTCCTGTGTTATGTCGGTTTGGGCCACTTTTTAGTTCTTTGAGACAAAATATTTATATTAAAACAGGAAAATATGCAGCTAAAGCAAAATTTGGGGTAATTTTAAAAGCAAAGTATAAGATTTCAATGCATGAAACTTAAAAAGTATTTTACAGTGGGATGGGACAGTCTCTGCTAAATCCTCATATCCCTGAGGATATACCTTTCCTTCTTCTGTTTTGAGATACTGAACTTCAGATGTTAAGTCTGAAAGCACTGTAGGTAGGTGGTGTGTGTGTGTGTGTGTGTGTGTATGTAGAAGGAAGGTTTTCCATGAAGATTCTACAGAAAGGATTTTTGAGTTTTGGCCTAAAAAAGTAACATTAAGGAAATCATAAAACCTCTTCAGAGTTTAGCACACCAGGGATGGCACTAACTGGCTGTCCAGTATCAAGATATAATTGTTTTAATAAAGGAAGATGAAATATCTTAAATCATCCTTCCCAGCAGCCATTATGAAGCCAAATGCCTCACTGCCCTACTTATTAGTTGCTTGTAATGGGAATACGGGAGTAATCTGTCCCACATGAAGCTAGAAATCTCTCTTGGTATGTCTAGATTTAAGACAATAGGATTTGAATATTGTCGTATTAATATATAAGTAAAACCAACAGAGCATCACAAAATTAGCATTAGTAATCTTGTTTAAGGAATGTCCCTGAGGATTTAAAAATCCCTTTAGAGAAATCATAAGGCATGCTTCTATGTTTTTCTGTCATGGGTAACCACAACAGAGATTGCATGTGTTCCATAATTTTTACCAAAAGAAACAGATGGAGACCTGAATTTTGAGGGTTTTGTTTTTAAATGAATCCCTACGTCGCAAATGAGTTAGATTCACATATATTAAAAAATATTCATTTTTCTTCCATATAAGACTAACTAAGCATGAATTTAGCTGCCTTTTCAATTTTTACACAGAAGTATTTTAGGTTCATTCAGTTTTATTTATTTATTTATTTTTCTAAGGAAGAAGTCTGTGAGGATTTAGTAGAATCCAGAGAACACTGACTAGCTGAATACTGAAAACGTCCTCCTTCAACTTGGTTCTTGGTTTTCAGTATTCATTAAATAAGGGGGCCATGCACTATCTCCAGTCTTTCTATCTTAAATAAGCTGTGATAGTATTGTAATAAACAAGGCTCTAGATGGAGGTTTTCCAAATGCAGGTCAGATGAACAGGTGATACCTCTTGTGTTTAGATTTGTTCAGTAAAGTTTACATTGTATGTGTGTGTTAGAGTATGTATGTGTGTGTGAGTGTGAGTATGTGTGTGTGTGTGTATAACATATATTTATTTATTTTCATTTTTATTATTATCTTTTTCTTTTTTTGAGACAGAGTCTCACTCTTTCACCCAGGCCAGAGTGCAGTGGCGCCATCTCGGCTCACTGCAAGCTCCACTCCGGGGTGCACGCCATTCTCCTGCCTCAGCCTCCCAAGTAGCTGGGACTATAGGCGCCCACCATGGCGCCCAGCTAATTTTTTGTATTTTTAGTAGAGACGGGGTTTCACCGTGTTAGCCAGGATGGTCTCGATTTCCTGACCTCGTGATCCGCCCGCCTCGGGCCTCCCAAAGTGCTGGGATTACAGGCGTGTTATCTTTTAAATAAAGACAAGGTCTCACTCTGTTGTCCAGGCTGGTCTTAAACTTCTGAGCCCAAGTGATCCTCCCGCCTCAGCCTCCTAAAGTGTTGAGATTACAGGTATAAGCCACCACTACTGGCCTATTTATTTATTTAGAGACAGGATCTTGCCCAGATTCTACCTCACTGCAGCCTCTACCTCCTGGGCTCAAGCTATCCTCCCACCTCAGCCTCCCGAATAACTGAGACTACAGACAATGCACAATCACATCCAGGCGATTTTTAAATTATTATTATTATTTGTAGATTGGGGGTGGGGGGTCTCATTATATTGCCGAGGCTGGTCTCAAACTCCTGGGCTCGAGAAATCCTACGGCCATGAGTCCCAAAGTGCTAGGATTACAGACATGAGCCACCATGCCTGGCCATCATGTATTTATATAAATTTATCCAATGAAAATATATCAACATAAGAAGGTTCAGGCAAAGCTCTTTAGTTTTTGATAATTTCTCTTTCTGAAGATATTATTTAAAGAGTGGAAAAGGTAGGAGATAAAATGTGAAACAAATATGGTTCTTAGATCTTAAATATCTTCACCAAAACAGAGCAAAAGTGTTAGAAAAATCTTTTTGCTCATTGTTGGCTAACACAAGTTAGGATTTACTTGAAATAAGTCTTGTGTTCTTATTTTGTTGTGTCTAGACAACCAAATTCTTTACTGTAATTCAAAGAATGTACAGCCAGTGTTGATGACATAATAAAAGGGGAAAAGAAATGTAATAAATTTCCAAATTATCCTTCTTAAACTCACTGAAAAAGAGTCTAAGGATAATTTTTATTAAATGTACATTCACTTCTTTGGAAATATGTCAAGACTATTTAAAAACACACACAAGGCCGGGTGTGGTGGCTCATGCCTGTAATCCTAGCACTTTGGAAGGCTGAGGTGGGTGGAAGGATCACTTGAGGCCAGGGGTTTGAGACCAGCCTGGGTAACATAGCAAGACCCAGTCTCTACAAAAAGTTTAAAAAATTAGCCAGGCATAGTGGTGTACATGTGTAGTCCCAGTTACTTCAGAGGCTGAGGTGAGAGTATTGTTTGAACCTCTAGGATTTGAGGTTACAGTGAGCTATGATAGCGCCACTGTACTCTAGCCTGGGTGACAGAACAAGACCCTGTCTTAAAAATAAATACATAAATACATAAATAAATAAATAACACACACACAAATGATTATGGGCTACAATCTGAAAGCCTTGGTAGAGTTTATTTATACATAATTTAAAAATAAATGTGTGTACAGAAAATATTTCTGTGATTAAATAGTAACATTAAAACAGTAATACTTCAACACTGGCAACAGGTTCAGATGAGTTTTGTGGATCAAACCAAAGATTCTTGGTAAGAAACATCAGTAAATTATAAATAGCAAGATAAAAATAGAAAACCATTAGCCCAGCAGGAGCTGTGTATGTGGGAGAGAAGAGAGCAAATTTGAAGCTGCATACATACTACAGATGACATTAAAAATCTAGTTTATTTAAGAAGAAAACTGAATACTAAAAGAAAATGGTATTTGAAACATTTTAATGGTATACCTGTGGACTTTTTTCTACAGTGATACAGTAGGTTTTATTATCTGTCACTTACGTCAAATAGAACAATGCAATAAGAATGACCTGTGATGATAATGAACTGCTCTGAAAAATCAGCCTGGTAAATTAACTTTTATGTTGACAGATCTTTCTTAGAAGTCAGTCTCTTTGCAGACTAATCTAGGCAAGGTTTCTTGTAACTCCCTCCCCACCCTTTCCTGTAGGTCATTGTTCTTAGAGGGAGTCACTAAAGGAAGTTCATCCTTCCTTAACCTTGTACTTTAGCTATGGAGAGAAAAGATGAGGACATTTTTTTTTCCTTTTGTATGTTTGTAAGCTTCCCTGAGACCACAGTGGAGAACTGGGCTGAGGTCAGTGATGAAGAAGGCAAAAGCGACTATTAAAATAATGGTAGTCAGCTGGGTGCGGTGGCTAACACCTGTAATCCCAGCACTTTGGGAGGCTGAGGCAGGCGGATCACCTGAGGTGGGGAGTTCAAGTCCAGCCTGACCAACATGGAGAAACCCCGTCTCTACTGAAAATACAAAATTAGCTGGGTGTGGTGGCACATGCCTGTAATCCCAGCTACTCAGGAGGCTGAGGCAGGAGAATCGCTTGAACCCGGGAGGTGGAGGTTGCGGTGAGCTGAGATCACGCCATCGCACTCCAGCCTGGGCAACAAGAAATTCCGTCTCAAAAAAAAAAAAACCTCTGTCTCAAAAAACAAAACAAAACAATAATAATAATAACGGTAGTTGTAGTAAGCAGCAATCTTTTCCAAATCTCAGAGTATCTCCCATAAATTACTACATTTCATTCATTGATCCTCATAGTAAACCTTTTAGTAGTGTTGAAAATTATTTATATGAAATGGTTCATTAAATTTTTCTCCTCATTTACTTGTTGAATCCCAAAGGCCAATAATTTGTGCTCCTACTGAAGATGTCTGTCCTCTTCCCCAAAGGGAACAGCTTGGGGACTAATAGAGATAGACACCAGTCTAGAGACATGTGCAAGATTAATGATTATAATTTTATAGTTTTGTTTGTTTGTTCTGAGACTGAGTCTTGCTCTATCGCCCAGGCTGAAGTGCAGTGGCAAGCTCCCGGCTCACTGCAAGCTCCAGCTCCCAGGTTCAAGTGATTCTCATGCCTCAGCCTCCTAAGTAGATGAGATTACAGGCATGTGCCGCCACACCCAGATAATTTTTGTATTTTTAGTGGAGACTGGGTTTCAACATGTTGGCTAGGCTGGTCTGAAACTCCTGACCTCAAGTGATCCACCCGACTCGGCCTCCCAAAGTGCTGGGATTACAGGTATGAGCCACTGCACCCCACCCAATTCTATAGTTCTTGAAAAAAGGACTGACATACACTTATTGTGGCTTTAAGGAAAAGGTAGACAGCTAAACATATTTACTTGTTTCATTTTTTAAATGTTAGTAAAATATCAGCATACCACAGAGAAATTATAAAATTGTCAAACCTATACAAAGTAGAGGATAACATAAGGAATCTCATGTATTCATCACTTAGCTTTAACCATTTTCCCAGGTATTTTCCAATTTTCTCAGTAAATATTTCAATATGCATCTCAAATATAAAGACTGATTAAAAAATAACCACTTTCACACTGAAAAATTAGAAAATAATCCAAATGAAAATATTTAAAGTGTCTTCACTTTAGATATTTCATTTGATGTGGAGAAAGTGTGGTATGATTTGGAGAAAAACATGAACCTGAAACAACCCAGTCCTCTCAGTTCTTTCTACAGGCTTAGTCCAATTGCACAGAAAAATAAACCAGGTCACTCCAGTAAAACAGTTGGTTTCTTTTCAGCTTTTTCGTCTTCTTTAGGTTTATGGATATATGAATGCAGATGCTGCAGAGTTAAAAGATAGAGTTTGTATATAATTTGGCTTTCCTGAGATGAGCATATTGACCATTGACACTCGTTTGGAAGCATTAATGGGGCATACAACACTGGGAAATAAAACTCAGGAGATTGTGGTGAATGGCAAAAGAAGTCACTTTTGCCAGAAAACTCTTAACAAAGTTTTTTTTTTTTAGACAGGGTCTCACTCTCTCATCCAGGCTGGAGTGTAGTGGCCTGAACACAGCTCACCGCAACCTCTACCTCTTGGGCTTAAGCAATCCTCCCACCTTGGCCTCCTGTGTAGCTGGGACCACAGGCGGGTATCACCATGCCTGGTTATTATTATCTTTTTAATTTTTTTGTAGAGACAGGGTCTCACTATGGTGCCGAGGCTGGTCTCAAACTCCTGGACTCAAGTGATCCTCCTGCCTCAACCTCCCAAAGTTCTGGTATTATAGGCATGAGCCACCACAGCAACCTAGAAAGAATATCTTTAAAGTTGCAGATTGCAGGCAGGGATGTTATGTAATACCAATGAAAGATACTATTATCTGACACCAGTGTCACTCACTTTGGAGTATAATAAGAATTTTAATGATAACGATAATGATGATGATTTTTGAGACGAGGTCTTTCTCTGCACTGGAGTGCAGTGGCTTGAACACAGGCTCACTGCAACCTCCACCTGGGGGGCTCAAGCAATCCTTCTATCTTAGCCACTTCAGTACCTGGGACTACTGGTGTGCACCATGATGCCCGGCTATTTTTTTTTTTAATTTTTTGTACAGTCAGGGTCTCACTATTTTGCCCAGGCTAGTCTCAAACTCATGGACGCAAGTGATTCTTTCACCTTGATTTCCCAAAGTGCTAGGATTATAGGTATGGGCACTTTGCTTGAACTAGGCATGAGCCACCACATCAGGCTAGAAAGAAACTTTTTAAAGTTTTTTAAAGTTGCAGAATGCTGGCAGAGATGTTACATAATACCATTGGGAAGATAACAATTTTCCGACATGGTTAATTTTTTTTTTTTTTGAGATGAGGTCTCTCTCTCTGTTGCCCAGGCTAGAGTCCAGTGGTGTATTCACGGCTCACTGCAGCCTCAACCTCCCAGATACAAGCTATCCTCCCACCTAGCTGGGATCATAGGCATGCACCACCACACCCAGCTACTTCTTAAAAATTTTTGTAGAGACGTAGTCTCTGTATGTTGCCCAGTCTTATCTCAAATTCCTGGGTTCAAGTGATCTTCCTGCCTCAGCCTCCCAAAGTGCTAATGTTACATGTGTTGAGTCACCGTACCTGGCCTTAACTTTTTTCCTTTGCTTGCTCTGTCAAGTAAAAATGTATTTTTCTCCATATCTTCCTTTGTGTGAGAATGTAGAAGTAGTTTGGTTTAGAACTGTGTGTTTGTTTTTTTTTCTTTTTAAGAGATAAGGTCTTGCTATGTTGCCCAGGCTGAACTCAAACTCCTGGGCTCAAATAATCTTCCCATTTCAGCCTCCTGGGTACCTGGGAGTAGCTGGCACTTACCACTGCACTCAGCCTAATGGTTAACTTAATATGTCAACTGGGCTAGGTTACGATACCTAGATGTTTGATCAAACACGAGTCCACATGTTGCTGTGAAGGCATTTTTTGGATATGATTAACATTTAAGTCAGTAGGCTTTGAGTGAAGTGGATTATCCCCTATAATGTGGGTGGGCCTCATTCAATCAGTTGAAGCACAAGTTTGAGGTCCCCTGAGAAAGAAAGGATTCTCTGCCTCCAGACAGGCTTCAGGTTTGAGACTGTAACATCAACACTTCCCTGGGTTTCCAGGCTGCTGGCCTACCGTGCAGATTTCAGATTTTCTATCCTTTGCAATTGCATGAGCCAATTCCTTAAAATAAATCTATCTTGCTCTCTCACTTTCTCTCTGTCATATATATATATATATATATACACACACACACACACACACATCCTATTGGTCTTATTTCTGTGGAGAACCCTAATACATAATGAACTCTTTTGTGATGTAGAAAAACGATTGCATCTAAATAATAATATATATTTTGACCAGGCTCTCAGCAAATCTGTAATCAAAAGATGTTAGTATTGTAAAAAAAACTTAGAGGTAATTTGGTCAAAATTTTTAACTATACATTGTTAAAAATTATAATAATAAGAGCCAAATGATTCACATGTATTATATATAATCTTCATAACAACCCAGGATAATATTATACAATTTTATATATGAGAAGATTAGGCTCAGAAAAGTAACTTTTCCAAGATGCTTGTTGCTGAGTCTGTATTTGAATCAAGTTTATTGTTTATTAAATTAGATGGCTCTTTTTTAATGCAGCTTTTAAATGCTTAAATATTTTTGGTGATACAGAGGCCACTATATGAAAACTGTCTATAGATATATCTACATATTTAACATCTTTCTTAGAAAGGTCTTCCATTTTTTGAGCTGAACTTTATCATGTGTTTTGCCCTCTACAGCTACATTGCATTATGTTAGCTCTTCATAGCTATTTTACACAAAACACTTCTTTAAAAAATTTTTTTTAATAGGAAACAATTTTCAGATTCCTCCCCTCTGGATTGCTTTTACTAATCTCTGGCTAGCTGTTTGGTGGTAAGTTCCAGCAACTATTTTAAAAGTTTGACTCTAGGCCAGGCATGGTGGCTCACGCCTGCAATCCTAGCACTTTAGGAGGCTAAGGTCAAAGGATCGCTTGAGCCTAGGAGTTCAAGACCAGCCTGGGCAACATGGGGAGATCGTGTCTCTACAACAAATAAAAAAAATAGCCAGGCATGGTGGTGCACACCTGTGGTCCCAGTTACTTGAGAGGCTGATGTGGGAGAATTGCTTAAGCCCAGGAGGCAAAGGCTGCAGGAGCTGTGATTGTGCCACTGCACTTCAGCCTGGGTGACAGAGTAAGACCTTTTTTCAAAAAAAAAAGTTTGACTCTAGTATCTTCTGCCCAGAGAACAATGAAATACTTTTCCCTCTTGTTTTAGATACTATGCTATCTTAATGTAGTCTATGATTTACTAGCTTTCTAATGTAGTCTTCTGTCTCTTTTTTGTAGATTCCTTTTTAAGAACCGGTCACTCATGTTTATATCTGTATGATAGATATTTGCAGGACTTTGCATTTATCCACATTAAAATTTATATGATTAGTTTCAACCTAATGATTAAGTCTGTCATGCTATTTAATATTGTATGTTCTGCCTTTTTCAATGCACAAGTTTGGTAATCATGCTCTGTTAACGTACAGAAAGTTTAGTTTAGACATGTTAAATTTAAATATTGGAGTAACATGCTGATAGAAAAATGTGATGAGACTGATGGGAGAAAAATAAGGTTTTGGGCTTTATTTGCATTGAAACCCTAGTTGAAATTGTTATTAGTAAATTCGTGTTATGATAAAATCCATTAAAAAAGGAGAACATCAAGAATTGATCTTTGAAAAACAATTACGTTTAAACATGAGAAAGCTCACTTCAAGTAGAGAAGAGAAAGAAAAAAATATTTAAGCATTGGAATCAGCTTTTTTCTGAAACATGGTAGGGGTTCAGTAAACATTTTTAGAGGTAGAATCTGTGCAAGAAGGAAAGGAGGAAAGCTTTGAGAGGAAGGGAAAAAAAAACTCAAAACAATATAGCATTGAGAAAGAGTGCAGTCTACACTGTCAACAATTTGCAGACAGATGAAGGAGAATGAGAAGTGATTTGGCAATCATAAAAAAGGTTACCAGTGACATCCGAAGTAGCAGCTTTAGCTAAATGTTTGAGAAAAAAGTCACAATGGGACGTGTGAAGGAGTAAATTGATGATGAGAATGCAGAGGTTGAGTTCAGATTACTTTGTCCAGAAGTTTAGTGCTTTAAGAAAACTATTGGCCATTTGCTCTGCAGAGCAGTGAGACTGAATAAGTAGAATGAAATGATTTTTTAGTTTGAGTAGAAAGATTCACTAGTAGGGAGACTGATGATGTTAGAGAAAGAGGGAATAATTAAAGATATGCAATCTTGGGAAAAGCAGCCGGGATTGGATAAAGAACTGAGCGGAGGTTGTGAGGATGAACGTATTTTCCACAGAGTAATCAGGGAAATGCAGGTGGATGGGTTAAAATTCTGTGTCACATTCAGGTCAAGATTAAGCTGTTACCAGGGAGACAGAAACAAAGTGATTAAAATTGGGTCAGGAGAACTTCAGTAGCTTGATAATGAAGCAGTAATGATGGGATTGTAGTCATGGTTGTCTCAAAATATGTTGAACTGGCATTGGAGAGTATATTAGCGTGCTAGGGTTGCTATAAACAACAGTATAGCACCCTGGGTGGCTTAAACAACAGAAGTTTGTTTTCTCACAATTCTGGAATCTAGAAGTTCAAGATCAAGGTGTTGGCTAGGTTGATCTTCTGAGGCCTCTCTTGGCTTGTAGATAGTCATCCTCTCCTTGTCTTCACATGATCTTTTTGCTCTGTGTGTGTCCTCAACTCCTCTTCTTACAAAGACACGAGTTCTATTGAATTAGGGCCCGCTCAGATAATCTCACTTTATTTACCTCTTTAAAGGCCCTATGTTCAAATAGAGTCACATTCTGAGGTACAAGGGGTTAGGACTTTAACACGTTAATTTTCCTGAGGGATACAATTCAGCCATAAAAGGAAGAATGCAGTTAACAACAGACAAAAGAATTCAATTTCTTTGCTTTTCTTTCTTTCTTTTTTTGGAAACAGGGTCTTGCTCTGTCGCTGAGGCTGCAGTGCAGTGGTGTGACTGTGGGTCACTGCAGGCTCAAATTCCTAGGCTCAAGTGATTCTCCCACCTCAGCCTCATGAGTAGCTGGGACTACAGGTGTGTGACACTACACCCAGCTAATTTTTTTTCCTTTTCTTTTCTTTCTTTCTTTTTATTTTTTGAGACAGGGTCTCTGTCACCCAGGCTGGAATGCAGTAGTGCAATCTCGGCTCACTGCAACCTCCGCCTCCTGGGTTCAAGCAATTCTTGTGCCTCAGCCTCCTGGGTAGCTGGGATTACAGGCATGTGCCACCATGCCTGGGTAATTTTTGTATGTTTAGTAGACATGGGGTTTCGCCATGTTGTCCAGGCAGGTCTCAAACTCCTGGCCTCATGTGATCCAGCCGCCTCAACCTCCCAAAGTGTTGGGATTACAAATGTGAGGCACTTCACCCAACCCAGAATTCCATTTATTTTCTTATATAGATTGATATGTTGTGGGAGTAGAACTTGTTAAAACTTTAGTGTGTATGGTTGGCAGAACAATGGCCCTGAAAGATATCCACATCCTAATCCCTGGAACCTGTGACTATGTTGCCTTACATGGTGAAAAGAACTTTTAGATGTGAAAGGTGAAGATTTTGAAATGATGGGATTATCCTGGATAATCTGAATGAGCTCAATCTATTCACATTGGTCTTTAAAGCAGAGAAGCTTTCTGGAAGTTCAGGGTCAAAGGGAGATGTGATTATGGAGGAATGGTCAGAGAGATGTGACACACCTGGCTTTGAAGATGGAGGAAGGTAGCTCTGAGAGAAGGAATGTGGGCAGCTTCTAGAAGCTGGAAAAGGCAAAGAAGCAGATTTTCCCTTACAGGGTCTAGAAAGGAACGTAGCCCTGGGCACCTTGATTTTAGCTCAGTGAAAGCTGTGTTGCACTTCTGACTTATAGACCTGTAACATAATACATTTGTTTTGCTGTAAATCACCAAATTTGTGGTAATTCATCACAGCAGCTCTAGGAAATTAATAGGATGTGAGTAGGAATCACCTGGAGGTCTGTTGAAAATGCCGATCCTGATTCAGTAGGTCCGGGGTGGGTACTAGGAATCGGCGTTTCTAACAAGCTTCAACGTGAACCACTGCTCCTGGATTGTGAACCACATGTTGGGTAACAAAGTTTGAGGCTCATGTATTCAAACCTCCTCATATTGAGGCTTAAAAGAATTTATCAAACATTATTCAGACGGGTATTGGTAGAGCTGTCTTGAGCTCCCAGTGCAGTACTTTTCTCACTGCACACTGCCCCACTACAAAAAAAAAAAAAAAAAAACCGCAAAAGAAAAGCCCATCTGGCAAGGAGAAGTGCCAGTGCAGTGTTTTTGCCAGTGTTTGGAATAATTGGCTCCAGAGCCTCTGCGTGTTTATGGTGCCTGCTGAGGAGGTCTGCCTGAAACTTAGCTGATACAAATTGTTGTTAATTACCAACACTTTAGTAGACCAACAGCTGTCCGCTATGAGCAACAGCCAATAATAGCCCTCTTGGTTCCTAGGGGTTTCTAAGTTCCTACGTGTCAGCAAATTCAAGAGAAAAATGCCAAGGCAAATGGGCCTTTTACTGTGACAATTTAACAGAGTAATTTTCAGGAGGAGTCTCAAAAACTGTAGATCTGTAGATCATCTGTAAACTCAGAACTGTAAGCATGGAGGGAATGTTCCTAGGGACCTGAAGGATATGTCCTATGTTTATCTTGTTGCCCAAGGCTTTCTGTAATTATGTGAGAGCAGAAAGTCAGCTGATCTCCTGGCAGATGGCACTGGCAAAAGAGTTTGAGAAAAACTATCAAGCTTATTAAAAAGGATAAAAGAGCTTCCACGTAGCATGCAACAAAAACCCAATGTGGAAATCAGAAAGGAAAGGGTTCTAGGAATGTGGCCAGATCTTGTGACGAGAAGTTGGTGAGCAGGAGATTATAAGGAGAATAGAGGAGAAACTGCACAAGTGAAGCTACTTGGAAACCTCACACTCTACAGAACAATAGGAAGATTAACAGGCTCCAGAAAAAAGGTTCTCAAACAACTTAGTCCATGAGTATCACATGAGGAGGAGTCTGCTAAAAATGCATTCCTTGGATCCTACCCCTGAGATTCTTGTAAACCTTTTATTATAGAAAATTTCAAACTTGCTGGGTGCAGTGGCTCATGCTGTAATCCCAGCAATTTGGGAGGCCAAGGCAGGTGGATCACTTGAGGTCAGGAGTTTGAGACCAGCCTGGCCAACATGGTGAAACCCCGTCTCTACTGAAAATACAAAAATTAGCTGGGCATGGTGGGGCATGCCTGTAATCCCAGCTACTTGGGAGGCTGAGCCAGGAGAATTGCTTCAACCATGGAGGTGGAGGTTGCAGTGAGCCAAGATCATGCCACTGCACTCCAGCCTGGGTGGCAAAGCAAGACTCTGTCTCAAAAAAAAAAAAAAAAAAGAAAGAAAGAAAAAATTCCAAACTTAAATGAAAGTAGAGAGCATACTGTGTGGAACCCCACATGCTCATGCTCAAACTCAATCATTCCTTTGTAGGGGGATGTCCTGTGCACTGCACAATGCTTTGCAGCAACCCTGGCCTTTATTCACTAGATACCAATGTCACTGCCCCTTTTCCATTTGTGACAACCAAAAGTGTCTCCGGATATTGCTAAATATCCCCCAATGTACCAAATCCCCGATGGAGAACCTCTGGTTTAGAGTACAGAATGGCCTTTAATTTATTCGAATTAACTTATCTGAGGCTAAGCAATGAGACTAAATGATAGAATAAAATTGATATAAGTAAGCCAATGCTAGAAATAAAAATCGACTTCAAATTTGAGCAACAAAACTCCTCCTCCTAATCATTTTATTTTCAGGGACAAATTAAAGACCCAAATTAAGTGTTCTAATCATTTACGGCTAAACTTGTAGGAATTAAAGATTATGGTTATTTTCTGTTCTGTGTCAGCCAGAGGGGTCTCAGTCAGATGCCTGTGTATGTGGGAGTCCGTCTGCAGCTGAAGCCTCTTTCAGTGCATTAGCTGAAATCAGTTGCATTAAGCCAACCTCATGCCTCCTATGAAAATTTAACAGAACCCTTAAGGCTGTCGCAACCCCTGCCCCACACTACATTCTCTACTATCCAATAAATGGTAAAATAAAGATTCATGTTATTATCATCACCCAACGACTGCAGTGGACACTGACTACTTTCTAAATGGAAACAGGTCTTTCAAACTTGGAAAATCTTGGCTTCACTCTCAGAAGCATGCTGGTTGGTCTATGTCAGTTGTCCAACTCAACCTGTGACTTAAAATTTGACAGGGAGACTTCCATAAAGATATTAATTAAGGCATTTATTATATTTTGGAGAAACAATCCCCTAATTCAACTGCCTTCTTTTTGGAAGGGCAAGTGAGGAAAGGGAGACATGCATAGGAAACCAGGTGGCATCCTGATTCACCAGGTTCTTATCTGAGATTCTTTTTTCCCCATGTTGCATGTTTAAAAAATATTCTTCACTTCCAGTTTTTTTTTTTTTTTCTTTTTGAAGCTTGTATTCCTGGCATCCCTGAATTGAAAATAAGACTGTTTAGTAGAACAATTGCCACACTCTCTATTGAGCAAGTCGCCACTCCTCATTCTTAGCAAATTTCATACCCAAGCATTTCTTGTTTCACAGGCCCCTCTCTAGTTCCTGTATTTCTCCATGTTACCTGCTGCCATTGCATTTTCCTTTGGGAATCCTCGGTTCCATGCTATACACTTTTTCAGAACAGTTACCTTTGCAGCCCGTGCCATCACATGTTGTGATGTCTCTGATGTCATGTGTCTCTGAGGTGCCAAACACACACCTACATTTTCTTCTGAGTTTTTCCTCTGAAATTTGAACATTTGATATTCTTGAAGAAACTCCATCTTATATTTATTCTTAATGTATTAGTATTATTACATTACTTTTTGGAGTGTTTCTGATATCCAAAAAACATTGGAAGCCTTTGCTTATGAGTTTTCTGATGCTTTTTTTCCTGTCTTTAGCATAGATGATACATTTTGACAAGCCCTTGATATTGAAATCTTATTTTGCTGGCTCAGAACATACATGAAATTTGCAACTTGTCACTACTTGAATTTACTGCTGCGTTCTCTCAGCTCAGCCACCCCTCCCCACCCCAAGATACTTGCAGATAAGCAGTTTAAAATCCACAAGCTGGGACCAAGAAATTGATGTTGGTTGGGGAAGAGTAGTGAGTGTCAGATTAAATTCATATCAAGAACTCATCAAAATTTACCTGTCCATGGACACATTGTAGGAGAAAGAAATAAAGAACAGTAAGGAATGACATTTATTATAGCTAATATTTTATAGGAACAGAGTTAGCTTGCTATTTTGGCATATTTGCACAGATAGAAGAGAATATAGCAGTTAAAATAAGAGAAATAGAGACATACAATGATTTTAATACCACCTAAGTTTGTTTTTTCTTTTTGAGACAGGGCCTCGCTCTGTCACCCAGACTGGACTGCAGTGGTACAATTGAGTGGGACATGGGTCCCCAGAGAAACTCCAATCAGGCTGTGCACTGGGAGGAGTGCACACAGGGGTGGAGCCACAGAAGTTCACACCATTTGCAGCAGGGAGGAGACTGGCCCCTCCTCTTCCTGGGTGGAACCTGGGATTCAATCACTGGGGTGGGAAGCATACACTAGAAGGACTCTTGCTCTGCTGGGTCCCCTGTTTTTCCTTTTTGCCCAATAAATCTCATTATTCTCACCCTTCAAATTGTCTGCGGGCCTAATCTTTTGTGGCCGTGTGACAAGGACTCCGTCTTTAGCTGAACTAAAGAAAACTCCTGCAACATAATCTCAGCTCATTGCAGCTTCGACATCCTGGAGCTCAAGCAATCCTCCCACCTCTCAGCCTCCTGGGTAGCTGGGACCACAGGCACCTGCCACCATGCCAGGCTAAGTTTTATATTTTTTGCAGAGATGGGGTTTTGTCATCTTGCCCAGGCTGGTCATGAACTCCTGGGCTTAAGTGATCCCCCTGCCTTGGCCTTCCAAAATGCTGGGATTGCAGGCATGAGCCACAGCGCCCAGCCTTCCACCCAAGTTATTTTAATGTCACATTGAAAACATTAGCAATAACCTCATAGGCCAGGTGTGGTGGCTCATGCCTGTAATCCCAGCACTTTGGGAGGCTGAGGTGGGAGGATCACTTGAGGCCAGGAGCTTGAGAACAGCCTGAGCAATATAGCAAGACACTGTCTCTACAGAAAAAAAAAAAAAAAAAAAAAAAAAAAAAACTAGCCAGGCATCGTGAGGCACAGCTGTAGTCCCAGCTACTTGGAATGCTGATGGGAGAAATCACTTGAGCTCAGGAGTTAGAGGTTGCATTGAGCTATGATCATGCCATTGCACTCCAGCCTGGGTAACAGAGTGAGACCTTGTCTCTACAAAACCCATAAATATATATAATGTTTATGGCTTCCAAGGGGTTAGATGAAAAAAAAAAAACCCTCCTTATGCTTCTGTTTATTGAACAACTTTTTGGCTCATCTGAATATTTATTTTGTTTATTTGGTAGAAATGTTCACCACTAAGACAATATGCAATGAGTAACATACTGAGAATTATATCTTTTTTTATGTATTTTTAAAGGAGTGACTTGATCATCTTTTTTTGTCTTTTCCTTTCTAGTGGTGTACGTATTATCATTTGAATACAATTCTCATTTAAGTAAATAATATTACAAAAGCTGTCTCATGCCTTGTACCTAGGTATATATTGATATGTAAGGTATTTTAGCGTAATAAAAAAAAACAATTTTCATTGTAGAACTCAAGAGGTAAGATAGATATTTGCCTATACCTCTTAGACAACTGACACAAATCTTACACATTGGTTCTCTGTTTGGTGTGGAGAGTTTAAAGAGGGAGAGAAGGACTAATGCTTTATCAATTAGGATGCTTTTGGTTGGAAGCATCTGAATATAAATTTAATCTGACTAAACAATAATAGATTTTATTCACTCATATAAACATACATGCTGTGAGATTTAGTCATAGTTCAATCAGGGTTCTAGCAATATTTCTCTTTTCTCTCAACTTTGAATCATCAGTGTAACATTATCCTCAGGCCACCATGCCTCATGCTCTCAAGATGGCTGACAATAGCTTCTGGGGAAATGTGCTTTCAGTTTACATTCTGTGGGAGGCAGAGAAAAGAGTTTTCCATTACTGCTTCTCAGGAGTAAGAGGAAATCTTTTCCAGAAATATTCAGCAACCTTCTCCTCATAACTGAATGGCCAGAATCAGACCATTCTGAATCAGTCACCAACAAGAGAAATGAGATTATCCTTAGATGGATCAGGCCTGTCCCTTGAATTAAGAGTAAGTCCCCAAATTGTATAACTGCTACTCATTGGGAGCAAATTGAAATGGATATTGGGGGGGTCAATACAATATTCATTAAAAATGTCTTTTGAGTCGGATTATAGAAATCTAAAAAAGTGAATTTTTAACGAGAAAGAATCTTCATTGAAAAAAGCAACTTTTTGCCTATGAGTTTACCTAAGAAAGGAACTTGCTTGGGGTCAATTTACTCCTGTTTAGTAACTCAGTTTTCTAGTCTGCAGGAGCAATGGTATTCAAATTGTAATGTTCTCAATAAAATCTTCAGTCTGCCCCCCAAGTTAGAAGTTAGAACTGGCATGGTAGCCACTGAGTCCTAAGGACTTACTGCTTTCATGACCCCAAGAAATGGAGAGGCCTAACCTTGCTGAGAGAGCATGCAGTCCCTAGGAGTCAGGGATCTGTTGTGGTAGATGATGGATTCATATCTTTGTTAAGCTCCACGTAAGAAGATTCTACACCTCTATCTCATTGAGTTACGGTTTGTGATATAAGTTGCTTTGGGTAATAGAATATAAGTGGAAGCAACATATAGAGTGTCTAAGCAGATCCTTTACGAGGCATTGTAAAGCTGCATAAAACCTCTCTTCACTTTGCCATAAAAATGACGTGTTCCAAAGAGAGGCATCTTCAACCTAAGTCTCAGAATAAGCAGACACGTGGAACAGAACAGCAGGCAGCCGAGGGTTGCCAACATGAAAGGTGGGTAAGAAATAAACCTTTGTTGTAATTCACTGAGGTTTGAGGGAAAGAAGACAGATTGTGTGTTCTGTAGCATAATTTACAAAAGTTGGTTTTAATATCGGTTTGGCTACAAGAAAAAAAAATCTGTATTATCTTAGATCAGACTATTTTCACCTATAAAATGAAAAAAAGAAAGAAAGGTCTCAGACTATATCCAGGATGCTAACATTTTGACTACCAAACCCAAATTCTCTAAAAGTTTTGTCAACAAATTAAATTGAATATTTTAGATAAAATAATATATTTCATGTTTTTTAAATAAAGAGATCAGTAACTTTAAGTCAGCATGAGATAAACCATATTCTCATGATAAATATATGATTCTTGCCAAAGGAAGAATCTTCACTAGCCTAAACTACCCCATTGCAAATGTATATGTAATTTCTGAGTCTTTTTAATATACAGAAAATAGCTCCATTAATCCTTACCATTTTGACTTCTTAATGGGGTCTAAAATGTCTCTTTTCTAACACTAACATTCTATTTTGTACTATAAGTACTATAGTTACTTTCTTTTTTTTTTTTTTTTTTTGAGACAGAGTCTTGCTCTGTCACCCAGGTTGGAGTGCAGTGGCTCAGTCTTGGTTCACGGCAATCTCCATATCCTGAGTTCAAGCAATTATCCGGCCTCAGCCTTTTCAGTAGCTGGAATTACAAGCATATGCCACCATGCCCAGCTCATGTATTTTTTATGAAGATGGGGTTTCACCATGTTGGCCAGGCTGGTCTTAAACTCCTGGCCTCAGGTGATCCACCCACCTCGGCCTCCCAAAGTGCTGGAATTACAGGCATGAGTCACCACGCCCAGCCTTATTTTGTACTATAGTTTCTTTTTCTTTTGCCTAATTTTAAGTACCAAATCTGATAAATGATTTAATTTAAATGTAAGTATAGTTACATTGCTACAGTTCTAGGGATTTTGTTAAGTAGATACTTTTCATTTTCTAGTTTTATGTAACAAAATAAGAAAAATTTAATTCTTTCAAAAATAGGAAAACATAATTTACAAGGATAATTGGACCAGAACACACAGACACATACATACACATGCTGCCACCACCTCCACCACTACACATCTAAAACTATCTTTTGTTAATTGGACTTTGACTGATCTTGTCCTACGGATATGTTTGGAGAATATCTCTTGTATAAGGACATCTGTTTTTTGCTTGTTTGTTTTTACAGTGTTTAAAATAAAGGAGAGAAAAATAGCATATGAAAACCAATTCAAAATGAAACATAAATGAAGACTTTCTCTTGATTAGGGCACACTGGAAGCTGCCATGCCTGTTCCAACACAGGTAACATGGGAGCACTGAGGCCTCACAACTGGACACTTGGGAGTAGAGAAATAACCACCAGATCAGGTTAGAAGAAGACAACTAATTATATACAAATCTATGGAAGATAGTGGGAAAGACGAAGAAACAAAGCATGAATAAATGCTTTATAACTTATGCAAATTTTAAGTGTTTTCTCTGAATAGTTGTTTAGGACAATAATAGATATTAGTAACTTAAATGTCCTTATAAGCAGAGGACATTTTATATTCAAGGTTCCAATTCATTTTTTAAGTAGATTTAAAATGCTAGAGATGTGAATCAAACTCAATATCCCATTTTTTGTCCCAAATACTCCAATACATAAACATGTGAATCTGTGTTTGATCTACATGTGGCAAGGGTGAGAGATGGGAGTGGTGGAGAAACAGCAGAAACAGCCGTAGGGAGATATTTCTATTAAATTTTGCATTAGCAAACCAGGCTCTATTTCAGAAAATCCTGATAGTAAATATCTTTACCAATGCAAACTTATGTCTCTATTTTCTAAGTGACATTTTAAGCATCTAACATCTGTACACTGAGTTTTATTACAAAGAGCAATATTTAGACAAATTAAACCTAACTAAAATCAACATTTATATTACCATGTTCAGTTTCAAGAACAGCAAACAAGTTGGAAGTCCTAATGAGACAATATGTGAGAGCTTATTACATCACTACGCATACATGTGGGCGCAGAGGAAATGGCTGGGACATTTGACGGTCAAATGTTCGATGTGTTTATACTCAGCCAGATAGTGATTTTCTAACTTCGTATGGATTATAAACAAACAGCAAATAACTCTCTAATGGGGTGCAGTATTTTGTGAAGGTCAGCAGAAAGCTAGCCTTGAATGAAAATGAGGAAAACATGTGTTTTGTATTTAGCAAAGTCACATTAATTAATATTTAAAATAACTACAAATTAACTTCTTATCAACCAGGCCTCCTGGACAAGCAGGGAGTTTGCATTACTGGATAGGGATGGGGGTGTCTGGAGATCTCTGCCAAAATTGGGGCTGGACTGGAACCTGAGGTTCTTAAATTCTGCCTAATAGTGTTCAGGAGAGACTCTGGAGTTGAAAGTCCAAGTCGTCATTCCAGCCAAAAGTGTAGATCTGGAGAGACTAGGCACAGAAAGAGGAATTAGACATGAGGCAATGATTTAATCAAAGGCATATAGACTCAACAAAGGGGTTTCTGGCAATATTCTGTGAGATGTAGATGCTGGTGTTTTATAACCTCTGACTACACTGTAGATGATGAAGTAGCTAGTTGTTAAGGTGCCAAGGTGGTTTGTTGTAAACCAGAAGTTGCAAAATGTTATGTTTTGCATATTTGATCCATTTGTTTGATCCATATAGTACTTCTCCAAAAAGTGATTTAAAAGAAATTTGCATTAATTGTCAACATTTATCATGAAGATATTTTGTCTATGTATCTTGATTTATAAATTTTCTGAAAATATTAGAAGATTTAGCATTACCAAACATGTTGGCATGCAGAGTATCCATAACCTTGTGCTGAATTGCTCCTGCCTCTTGCAATGGACATGCACTCTCCTGTCCACCAGTCCCCAACAATCCCCACTCTAATAGATGGGAGACAGTTGCTTTTTACCATCATACTCGTTTTGTTGATTTGCTTGCAGCGGAATTAAGACAAATCTGAGATACTTCTTAAATCTGTTCTGTGTTTTTAATTTTTTTTCTTTTTAACTCCCACTCATGACAACATATTCTATTTTTTAAATATAAGATTTAAAAAAATTTTAATTTTATTTGCAGATATGGCATCTTGTTGTATTTCCCAGGCAGGTCTTGAACACTGGCCTCAAGCAGTCTTCCCACCTTGGCCTCCCAAAGTGCTGGGATTACAGGTGTGAGCTAACATGCCCAATCTTCATAAACATTTTTAAAGCCTTTTATTAGAAAACATTTCAAACATATAGAAAAGTAGATAAAATAGTTCAATAAATCCTGACTTTCCTATTTCACAGCTTTAGCATTACTCAAGTCCAGTCTTGTTTTTCTATACCCCCTCCCTACTTCTTTCCAACATATTTTTAAAGCAAATTTTGGGCATCCTATCATTTTGTCTGTAAATACTTGAGCATGTAACAAGAAAGATAGGGACTCTTTTATAAAACCTAACTGCACAGCCATTCATTATCAAATGTAAACATTAAGTGTTTAATATCATCAAATACTCAGGGTGCTCAAATTTGCAGTTGTTTTATATGTATATGTATTACAGTTTGTTTAAATCAGCATTTGTATCTGTTTATATATATTTTATAGTTTAAGTCAGGATTAAAATAAAGTCTATACCAGGTAGTCGGTTGATATATCTTTTAAATCTCTTCTAATATATAGCTTCTCACTGTTTCTCTCCCCGACCCCTAGCAGCTATAAATACACCAGTTTGGTTGTTTTGTGGAATTTTTTACAGTCCAAGATTTGCTGATTGCCTCCCCATGGCATAATTTAGCATGGTCCTCTATCATCTGCATTTCCTGTAAATTGACTTGAAGTTTTTAGAAATAATATTTTATAGGTAGTAGTGTGTCCTCATTAGTATTTTAGTTTGCAAACCTTGGTCTAAACTAATTCTAAATCATCAATATATTGTTCTAATGCAGAAGTATTATACAACAGGGTACAAAATAAATCACCTGAGTTACCTTATAATAAGGGAAAGAAAGCGAGGAAATAATTTATAATTATGAATGGTTTTATTTACACATCTCAGTCTGAACTCCTATTTATAAATAGCAGACTCTTGTAGACATTGTGGATTCACTTGTGAAATAAACCAAGTGCATGATGTCTAGGAGTAATTGCTTTATTTACTTTGAATTTCAAAGGATACCTCTTTTGAGATTATCCATGTGGAAACACCCAATCAAATGATTTAAAACTAAAGGGATGATGTATTTACCTGAATTTTTTGATTTCAGGATAGGAAAATGAAATGAAAACTAACATTTATTGGCTAAAACATGCTAAGATGTTTCAAATGCATTATCTCATTTGATTATTACAGTAACTCTCTTAGGTTGTATTATCTCCATTTTTTACTGAAGGAAATAAAATTTGTCATTCCAAAAGTTACATAAAAAAACTCCAGACTTTTTCTACTATAACATTTTAAAAAACCAAAAGTAAGAGGGAAAATGTATGGAGGGGAAAAAATATTTTCTTAGTCATCAAAATGAGTATCACAGAATTTCTGGGTCCATTTTGTGTAAGGAAATCCAACCCAGGAAATTGATTTATTTTTTCATTCTTAATAAAATATATTATACCAAGGGAAATATAAATATATTATACCAAGGGAAAGGTTACTATACCATAGTAACCAGGAGAGGCTAGGCGTTGCAGCAATAACCAGTTAATCCTGAAATCAGTGGCTTAACCTAAAGGTTTGTTTGTCTCTCACTTCTGCAGGTCGATTGTAGGTCAACAGGAGGAGGGAATGAAAGAGGTCTGTTCCACGTAGTTGCTTAGGGACTAGTCATCTCAGCTGATGAGGCCTCTCCACTTGCAGCTTGTTATAGTCTGTGTTGCTATAACAAAGTATCAGAGACGGGATAATTTATAAAGAATAGAAATTTATTTCTTATGGTTCTGGAGGTCAGGAAGTCCAAGATCAAGGAGCAAGCATTCGGTGTCTCATAAAAGCCTTCTTGCTGAGTCTTCACACAGTAGAAGAGTGGAAGGGCCAGAAAAGGGTCTAGTTTCCTGGAGCCCTTTTACAGTATAGTAATCCCATTTATGAGGGCTCTATCCTGTCTTAATCGCCTCCCAAAGGGCCCACCTCCTACTACTGTGTCCGGAATTAGTGGGTTCTTGGTTTCACTGACTTCAAGAATGAAGCCGCGGACCCTCGCGGTGAGTGTTACAGTTCTTAAGGTGGTGCGTCTGGAGTTTGTTCCTTCTGATGTTCGGATGTGTTCGGAGTTTCTTCCTTCTGGTGGGTTCGTGGTCTCGCTGGCTCAGGAGTGAAGCTGCAGACCTTCGTAGTGAGTGTTACAGTTCTTAAGGTGGCACGTCTGGAGTTGTTCGTTCCTCCCGGTGGACTCGTGGTCTCACTGGCTTCAGGAGTGAAGCTGCAGACCTTCGTGGTGAGTGTTACAGCTCATAAAAGCAGTGTGGACCCAGAGTGAGCAGTAGCAAGATTTATTGCAAAGAGCTAAAGAACAAAGCTTCCACAGCGTGGAAGGGGACCCGAGCGGGTTGCCACTGCTGGCTCGGGCAGCCTGCTTTTATTCTCTTATCTGGCCCCACCCACGTCCTGCTGATTGGTAGAGCTGAGTGGTCTGTTTTGACAGGGTGCTGATTGGTGCGTTTACCATCCCTGAGCTAGACATAAAGGTTCTCCACGTCCCCATCAGATCAGTTAGATACAGAGTGTCAATTGGTGCATTCACAAACCTCGAGCTAGACACAGGGTGCTGATTGGTGTGTTCACAAACCCTGAGCTAGATACGGAGTGCCGATTGGTGTATTTACAATCCTTGAGCTAGACATAAAGGTTCTCCACGGCCCCACCAGAGCAGCTAGATAGATACAGAATGTCGATTGGTGCATTCACAGACCCTGAGCTAGACACAGAGTGCTGACTGGTGTATTTACAATACCTGAGCTAGACATAAAGGTTCTCCACATCTCCACCAGACTCAGGAGCCCAGCTGGCTTCACCCAGTAGATCCTGCACCTGGGCTGCAGGTGGAGCTGCCTGCCAGCCTCGTGCCGTGCGCTTGCACTCCTCAGCCCTTGGGTGGTTGATGGGACTGGGCACTGTGGAGCAGGGGGTGGCGCTCGTTGGGGAGGCTCGGGCCGCACAGGAGCCCATGGAAAGGGTGGGAGGCTCAGGCATGGCGGGCTGCAGGTCCCGAGCCCTGCCCTGTGGGAAGGCAGCTAAGGCCCGGTGAGAAATTGAGCGTAGCGCCGGTGGGCTGGCACTGCTGGGGGACCCAGTACACCCTCCGCAGCTGCTGGCCCAGGTGCTAAGCAGCTCATTGCGGGCAGGGCTGGCCGGCTGCTCCGATTACAGGGCCCGCCAAGCCTACGCCCACCCGGAACTCCAGCTGGCCCACAAGCGCAGCACGCAGCCCCGGTTCCTGCTCCCACCTCTCCCTCCACACTTCCCTGCAAGCTGAGGGAGCCGGCTCTGGCCTTGGCCAGCCCAGAAAGGGGCTCCCACAGTGCAGCGGTGGGCTGAAGGGCTCCTCAAGTGCTGCCAAAGTGGGAGCCCAAGCAGGAGGCGCCGAGAGCGAGTGAGGGCTGTGAGGACTGCCAGCACGCTGTCACCTCTCACTACTATCACATTTGGTCTGAGGTTCCAATATATAAATTTAAATGCATTCAAATTATAGCATAGCTACATCTAGAGTAAGTGACATTGGAAGTATCTGCAGAAGGGGAAGACAGAACTTACATCCACAATTAAATGTCTAGGACTAGAAATGACACAGATCACATAAGTTTACAGCCCACTGACCAAAATTAGACAAATAGCTTCATCTAACTATAAGGGAGCTAGGAAGTATAATTCTCCATGTGCCCCGGAAGGCAAAGAGATTGGTTATGCTTTTCTGGAGTCAGACTCCCTGGAAACATACTGAGATGAAGATTTGGATGCAGTAAGTGTGTTAGAAGGTGTTCTCAGAAACACCTGTAAGGGAATGAAGGAAGCAGGTTTGGAAAGAGGGAGAGATTGAATTGTGCTGCACTTTCAACAGAGGCCAAGGTGATGTTTTAGGGAGCTGGGGATCTGAGATTTCTCTTCAAAGTTGTTCTGAATTAAGAAAAGATGGCAAAGTCTATGTATTATAGCATCTAGTCATTGCATACAGCCTGCCCCTAGCTTCAAGTTTTTTTTTGTTTTGTTTTTTGAGACCAAGTCTTGTTCTGTCACCCAGGCTGGAGTGCAGTGGCTTGATCACAGCTCACTGCAACCTCTGCCTCCCAGGTTCAAGCTATTCTTCTGCCTCAGCCTCCCAAGTAGCTGGGACTACAGGAGAGCACCACCATGCCTGGCTAATTTTTGTATTTTTAGTAGAGACAGGGTTTCACCATATTGGCCAGGCTGGTCTCAAACTCCTGACCTTGTGATCTGCCTGCCTCAGCCTCCCAAAGTGCTGGGATTACAGGGGTGAGCCACTGCACACAGCCCCTAGCTTTAAGTTTAATGAGATTATAATTTGTTATCTGATAGTTACTATCTATAAAGCACATTTAATAGGTTAAATCATATTAATGTTAATACACCAGATCAATCTAATTTACTTCAAGTTTTATTTTTTTTCTTCTCATTTGGTGAGATTTGGAAGCTGTAATTATATTTGCTTTAAGTCACTAAGGAATTATAAGATAAAAATTCCTCATTAAAATTTTACCATTACATATGTTGCAAAAGATAATTTTTATTTTATGAACATTAAGTTTTCAAATAAATAGTTTCATCCTCTAAGGAAGGACTGATAGATCAGTTATTTCTAATCCTAGAAATTCCAACTCAAGACAACCGAGAAATTGTCATCTACATGTGATGTCATTATTTGTCTTTCTGCTTTTACTTCTAAGGCATGCTGTGATATTAGTAATGAGGAGTATATTACCACACAGCAGATGTTTAAGAGAGAAAAATGCCGCAGGTCTAGTAAAATATTTCTCAAGGTTTGGAATTTTTTTTTCTTTTTTGTATTTATTATTTTGTATATAACTATGGAAATGTAAAGAAGAGTAGGAGAAGGCAAGATAAATCGTTTTTTAAAAGTGTGATTCATAGATTCTTATTCCATATTCATGTCAAATTATTTTCTACTCCGAAGAAGAAGCAGAAGAAAAACCTTATTTAAATAGCTTTTTTTTTCCAAGACAGAGTCTCACTGTGTCACCCAGGCTGGAGTGCAGTAGTGTGATCTCGGCTGACTGCAACCTCCATCACCCAGGTTCAAAGGATTCTCTTGTCTCAGCCTTCTGAGTAGCCTGGGTTATAGGTACTTGCTGCCATGCCCAGATAATTTTTGTATTTTTAATACAGACAGAGTTTCACCACGTCGGCCAGGCTAGTCTCGAACTCCTGACCTCAAGTGATCTGCCCACCTCGGCCTCCCAAAGTGTTGGGATTACAGGCGTGAGTCCAGTATTTTGGACTCACTGGTGCACCCAGTCCAGTATTTTGAAATATATAAAACTTTTAGGTAATGTTGTGGTTTGGCTGAGAGATTTACTGTGAAATGGCCACAATTTATTACACTGTAGTTCTCTTAGGAAATTATTTTTCTCTTTTACTGTATTTGCTTTATGCAAATGCTTGAATGAGTTTATGAACATGGTCAGCCAATTTATATCAAGATCTACACTGCCAGTAAGGTAGCCAATGGTCACATGTAGCTATTTTTTTCTTTTTATAATTTCAACTTTTAGATTCGGTTACATGTGCATGTGTGTTACATTGCGTGATGTCGAGGTTTGGGATACAAATGGTCCTGTCCTCCAGGTAGTGAACATAGTATCTAAAAGGTCGTTTTTCAAACCCTTGCCCCCTTCCTTCCCTCCCGCCTCTAGTAGTATCCAGTGTCTATTTTTGCCATCTTTATGTCCACGAGTACCTAATGTTTAGTGCCCACTTGTAAGTGAGAACGTGTGGTATTTGGTTTTCTGTTCCTGCATTAATTCACTTAGAATAATGGCCTCCAGCTGCATCCATGTTGCTGCAAAGGACATGATTTCATCCTTTTTTATGGCTGTGCAGTATTCCATGGTGTATACATATATATATATACACATATATATGTATATATATACTGCACAGCCGTGTGTGTGTGTGTGTGTGTGTGTGTGTGTGTGTATGTGTGTTTCACATTTTCTTTATCCAGTCCACTGTTGATAGGCACCTAGGCTGATTCCATGTCTTCGTTATTGTGAATAGTGCTGCAATGAATGTATGAGTGAAGGTGTCTTTTTGGGAAAATGATTTCATTGCTTTTGCGTATATGCCCAGTAATGAGATTGCTAGGTCGAATGGTAGTTACTTCTGTTTTAAATTCTCTGAGAAATCTTCAAACTGCTTTCCACAGTGGCTGAGCTAATTTACATTCTCACCAACAGTGTGTAAGTGTTCCCTTTTTTTTGCAGCCTCACCAGCATCTGTTGTTTTTTGATTTTTTAGTAATAGCCATTCTGACTGGTGTGATATGGTATCTCATCGTGATTTTGGTTGACATTTCTCCAGTGATTAGTTCTTTTTTCTTTGAGACAGGTTATTGCTATGTTGCCCAGGTTGGACTAAAATTCTTGGACTTAAGTGATTGTCCTGCCTTAGCCTGCTGAGTAGCTGGGACTACAGGCACTCACCACTACGTCTGGCTCATGTGTAGCTGTTTAGCACACATGAAGCGTGGTTAGTCTGAATTGAGATATACGTGGAAAATACACTCTAGATTTTGAAGACTTACTTTGAAAAAAGGAATATAAAATATCTCATTAATTTTTTATTGATTACATCTTGAAAATGATATATTGGGTTAAATAAATTATTAACATTAATTTGACCTGTTTGTTTTCTTTCTTTATGTGTCTATTAGAAAATTTAAAATTATATATGTGACTTGAGTTCATGGCTCTTGTATTTCTATTAGACACTGCAGTCTAGATGCTTTACTGTTTTCTCTTTTGTTTTCTTTCTTTTTTGCCCACACTCACTCATTCACTCTCTCATACACGCAAACAGCTAGATGCTTTGGATTTTTGCTTCAATATTTTCTTATGAAAGTCTTCAAATAAGTTGGAACAATTTTATGGTGAGCATCTATATATTCTGCAACCAATATTTTATTATGCTTGTTTTATCACTTATCTAACCGTCTAGCCATTTTTCTATTTATTGAACAATCCATCTTTTTTTATGCATTTCAGGTAAGTTGCAGACATCATTATACATTCCTCTAGATACTTCATCATGTAGACACTTTAGCTTTGGACTCTATTAAAAATTGAAAATCCCTTTAGCCACGTTTCTTCTTCTTTAGATTTGATTGTCTTGGTGTAGAGAGGCATAAACAGACTAAATGTATCAAACTGGGTTTAATAAATCTTCTGAGTAAAAGGAACATTTAATCTCTGTTGACATTAAAGCAAAGATGGAGATTACTCAGCAAAGATTTGGAAATCCTATAACATTAAATACAAATTAGAAGAAAAATACAAAAAAACCTGCTTTCTTCATAGCAAGAGGCAAAAGATCCAGTCTGAGTTCCATGCCAACTGTGTGATTATGGGATGGTCATATAACCTCTTCGAACTCCTGCTTTCAATATAATGCTTGTCTTACAAGCACATAGAGATTATAGGAAACAATGTGTGTAACTGACCCACTGGGGTTTCTGGCAAATACCAACTTTTAAATGTAAACTTAACTGGAAATCAATGCAAAATATTTGCAATATTGTCTGGTAGGTGTATTAGAGGATCTTTGGCTATGTAGAAATATCTTTAAAAAGAAAAAGGATTATTCTTGTAGAATGTTCATTGTTTACAAATATACTCAGGAAGACATGTTATGTAATACTCTCAAAAGAAAGGTCTATTTGTCTCCTCTTCATTTTACTTATAAATCTCTTAAAGAAATCATTGACTTCTGCCAACATTTACAGGAATGAACTTCCCAAACAATTTGCACTTGTGCTTGTGCTGAGATTGTAGACTCTAAGAGAAAACATGTTTATTCAATTGTTGGTGATTCACTAACAGATGATGTGCTGGTTTAAAGGCCAGCACAGTCAAGGAATAGAAAATAAAGTCTTAGTCAAGGAATAGATAGAAAATAAGGCCTCAGCTGTGTTTTCTACTTTTTGTGTATAGCTATATTTTCAAACTATTAAATATCCTTTAAAAGTTTCATTATATTTAAAACTTTTTATTTGATCAAGGCAACACATGCACATACTTTTTAAAAAGCTTAACACATAAAACCAGAGGTCCTTTCCCTTTGTAGCTCCCTTGCCCTTATTACTGCTGCATAAAGGCAACTATTTTCAACTTTTAAAACCATTTTATAGTGTTTATTTACATATTTATTTTGCCTTTTTAAAAATAATAATCTACTACTTTTTCTAATTATAGAGACAGGATCTATCTATATTGATCAGAGTGATCCCTGAACTCCTGGCCTCAAGAAATCCTCCTGCCTTTGCCTCCCAAAGTGCTGGGATTATTGGTGTGATCCACTGTGCCTGGCCTGTTTATGTATTTCTAAATATTGTACAAGTATTGATAGTTCCTGGTTCATTCAGTTTAGTTATTTTATATTCACCTCTTTAAAAGAAGGTAGAGATTTTAGTTCTTTTACATTCCCCTTATCTATCCCCACATCTGCCCAATAGTTAGAACATAATTTTAAAAATCCTTAGATAAAGGAGTTGCTATGATTATGTAATTTTTTTTTTAAATTGTGAAGCCAAATAGTATAGGTATGAGCTTGATTTTTACACTTTTACATATTTCTGAAGTTAATTCTCATTTCATATTTTTTCATTTATTTCGTTTCTTTGAACCAGGAGCTACATTTTCTACCCCTTCCAGTAGTTCTGCAAAATGCTTCTCACAGATTTCTACAATTTAATCTTGCCAAAATAATAATTTTTTTTTTTTTTTGGAAGACATTTCTCTTGAAACCATGTATCCTCCTACTCCAGTTTGGACCAATGGTTCTCTAGGCATGCCCTCAACTTTTGAATTTCCTTCATGTCTTTTCTTATGTTTGACCTCAATTTCTTAAGACTCAGGCTTTCTTCCCTTTTGGTTTAATCACACACTTTAGTAGAGAACTTTTTCTGAGAGCTTCTTGAACAAATATAAAGAAAAAATATTTTTTTTTGAGTTTTTGAATCTTTAAAAAAGTATTTTATCTTACCTTTGATTAGTATTTGGTTGTCTATAGAATTTAGGATTGAAAGTCATTTTCACTAAGAACTTTAAAGGCATAGTCTTTGTCTTCTAGCATTTAATGTTACAGTTGAGAAGCCCATTCTTAGTCCTTTTTATGTAATTTTATTTTTTTAAAAGTTTGAAAGCTGTTAAGATCTTTTCAAACTTAAATTTTTGAGATTTCATAATAAAATGCACAGTCATGAGTCCTACTGTACCCCATTAATTTCACTGCATACTATTTTCCTCCATTTTGAAAAATATTCTTTTCTGCCTTTTTTTGATGATAGTTTTCTTCCCACTCTTTTATTATTATTATTATTAACTCATTTTGGGATAGATATTTGTTGAATGTGAGACATTTTGGATCAATTTTCCATTTTTTTCTTTTGCTTTCCTACTACTTATTGTTTTGGGCCTTTTAATTATATTTTCTAGGAAAATAAACTTCATGTTGTAACATGTTTGTTGAATATTTTATTTGGAGGTATAATTTTTAGTTTTCAAGAAAACCTTTTTTATGATTACTTGTTTTATGATTATTTCTATTTTCTCTTTCTCTTTCTTTTCTTTCTTTTTTTTTTTTTTTTTTGAGACAGGGTCTTGCTCTGTTGCCCAGGCTGGGGTACAGTGGCATCATCTTGGCTCACTGCAACCTCTGCCTCCCTGGTTCAAGTGATCCTCACACCTCAGCACCTGCACCCCTACCCCTGACCCTGAGTAGCTGAGACTATAGGTGCATGCCATGCCACCATGCCTGGCTAATTTTCTAATTTTTTTTTTTTCCAGAAATGGGGTCTCTCTATGTTGCCCAGGCTGGTCTTGAACTCCTGAGCACAAGCATTCCTCCAGCCTTGGCCTCCCAATGTGCTGGGATTACAGGCATGAGCCACTGTGCCTGGCCGTGAATATTTTTATTTTCGTCATTGTCTTTTATGTTTAATGTTCTCAGTATATATTCAGAAGTGGAACACCAATTGATAAAGGGCTTGGCAGATCTTTGTGTTGGGGCAGGTTGCCCATTGGACTGGTGGACCTATAAGATTTTTTAAGAGTGGGTTAGTGTTCCCAGAGGATAATCCTCCAGATTCCTGCTTAAGATTATGTCTGGCAGCTGGCATTTGAGGTCTGAGTAGTTCTGGGAGCTGTTTACTTCAGAATTCAGGATGTAGGTTTTTACTAAATCCATCTCACTTCTCCCATTAACACCTAGAAACTAAGTCTAATATCTTACTCCAGAATTGCTTTGGATTTGTTTTTCAACTCTGAAAGACTTCACGTTAAACTTCTTAAAAAAATCAATTATTGCAGTGTACCTAGTTACCTAACAGCACAGAGATGGGACAAACTGAGGGTCTTAACTGCTCCTTTCAAAGATTTGCAAATATTACTGCTATTTTGAAACCCCTTACATGCTCACCTTCAGAGATACCTGATACTTAACAATTGCTGAAACTTTCAGGAGACCTGAACAACAAACTAGATTATTTTGCATCAGGATATATATATGCTTGTCCCAAGCACATGAATTTGGACTCTTTTGCTTCTCCTAAGCAATATTCCATCTTTTCATCTTCTAGGTTTATAATCTATTGTGGATGCAGTTACAAATATCTCCTGGTTTCATTAAAGAAGGAATTTGTGCTTTAGTTTCTTGTTCTCTTGGATTTTGTTTTGTTTTGTTTGTTTGTTATATTTTTAGTGCAGGGGAAGGGATGGGAGACTGAGGTCCCAGAGCAGCCTTTGTACCACCCACCTGGTCCCTTCTTCTCCTGCTTCCCCCATCTTGTTCTCTTTGATTTTGGATGGTGATTTTTAAGAGAAGAAATAAGACGAGTTTACTTAACCATCCAGTGATATTTTCCTTTTTTCTTCATCCGTTTCTCTTTCCTTTTCATGTTTATCTATTTCTAAGTCTTGTTCTTCTTTCCTACCTTAAATGCTACATTAATTTTAAATTATGTCCCCTACTTGCTGACTAAATAAATATTATCTTAACCTAGAATTATTTTCCATGGCTAAGTAAATGCTTTCTTCACAGAGATGTGGTCTCAGCTTGACTGCTACCTTCTTTTGAAGGCTTTTTCCAAAGTTTTAAAACTGGGATAGATTCCATTACCATATGTAGTCTTAATACCATTGTAGCATTTGCTATATTATATTAAAGATAGTGGCTTACTTGCCTTTTTACAATTTCACTAGGAGTAGGGACTGCTTCTTGTTCATTACTGTATTCCCAACACTTAGCTCAATTATCTCAAATGTAGTAGACACTTGAGAAATATTTGTTGCTTTAATGAATGTTAAAATGCACAAGTTCTGTTGGTGTAGGACAGTAAAACATTTTAGTTTATTAGACTTACTACGGTTACTATTTAGATTATTGTAGGAAATGATAAAAACTAAAATTTTTAAATATATCCCAGCACTAATAATCTTTTTATTCTTTTACTGTAATTAGTGAAAATGAGACCTCTCAAATGTTTCAAAGAATACCTTCGAATAATTTCATTAATACTTTTTTATACTTTGCGTTGTTTTAGCTTAAGTTGTTTTAAACTTTAATGACTTTGCTTTTCAGCTCTTAACTGTAGGGCATTTTTGTAATTTCTATATACTGCCTGCTTTCTCCTCACTGGGCAGAACTTCATAAGAGAAAAGATACAGTCATTATAATATACGTCTTCAGACTGGGATAAAAATAACTGAGTGGTAAGATTTATATGCATGAAATACTTATGCTAGAATGAAGAATCTTTCACATTATCACATATAATTATGATTATCTCTCCCAGATTACTTCTTGGCTTCCAAAACAAAATGCTTTCCCAGGCTAAATTTCAAAGTAGGTAGTGGCTTCAAAGAGATAGAAATTTAGCCCAGACAACAAAACAAAATGAAACAAAACCATAAAACAAAACAGATTGAGATGGTTCAGGGGTAAGAGACTTGACCAAAAATGTGGCATTAGTCTTTAGAAGCTTTATTAAAAAAAACTTTGAAAGTCAATTACCCGTTTGTAGTTTGCCCCTCGAATACTGCACGGGCAGTGAGCTGCACTTTTTTTTTCTAAACAACAAATGGGTTAAAAATAATTCAACTTTATAATAATTGGAAAGGAGCAGCAGGTAATCAGTCACTCATGCTAATGCTTTGTGCTTTTCTTAAGGAATACTGCTTTATGTTGCTTTCACAGTATGAGGAATTTGATGATTACCCACATTTTTTTTTTTAAGATGAAAACATAATACAATGCATCACAGTCAAAATAAACAACTTTGAACACAGCCCAGATAAAATGGTTTTGTATTTTCGCTGATGGAAATACCTATTGAGACATCCGAAGGGATTTAAACTGCATTAATTTAAGCAACCGGAATATTTAGTTTTGATGTTATCAGCACCATGGGCAGGTTGTCTCCTGAACATGCCTGACTGAAAAAGTTTGGCTTAGCTTAGTGTTTTGCTTCATCAAAGGACAAAGCATTACTGGACATTTTTATGGATAATTTTTTTAAAGTCATGAATATAGTGAACTATGTATCTTCCCTAAATTAATGTTTCCAAGATTCCCTTTGGCATACTTATGTGCACATTCAGTAACAGTAGAATGAAAAGAAGTGTGGGGTTTATTTAGGTTTAAAGTCTGTAAAAGGAAGAGACAGTATACACTTCACACACACACACACACACACACAAAAAAAAAAAAAAACTAAAGGTTATTTTATTATACATGCAATATTTGCTCATTAATGAACATTTATCAAAACTAAACCAAAAAGAAAAAAACAAAATGCTCCTAGTTGCATTTTATACCCATACAGCCATTGTTAATGTTTTACCATATTTTGTTTAAAACACTATTTTCTACACATTTATTGTTAATATTATTTATTTTAGATATATGTTTAGATATAACAATCTTTTAACTATGATAGGCCAGGTGCAGTGGCTCATGCCTATAACCTCAGCCCTTTAGGAGGCTGAGGTGGGAGGATCACTTGAGCCCATGAGTTTGATACCAGCCTGGGCAACATAGTGAGACCACCATCTCTATAAAAAAGGTAAAAATCAGTGGGGTGTGGTGGCATGCTCCTGTAGTCCCAGATTCTTTGGAGGCTGAGGTGGGAGGATTGCTTGAGCCCAGGAGATGGGGTCTCACCATGTTGCCCAGGCTGGTCTTGAACTCCTGAGCTCAAGTGATCTGCCTGCCTCGGCCCGCCAGAGTGCTGGGATTACAAGCATGAGCCACCGTGCCCGGCCTAAAATGTACATTTGAAACTCCATTGACTGATTCCACCTACATACAAGATGTTGTGCAGATTATACTATTTCAAAACCATGAATATCTATTAGTCCACACATAGTACCTGACCCAAAATAGGCTCTAAAATGATATTTCTTTTATTTATTTATTGTAAAGACAGGGTCTCACTATGTTGCTCAGGCTGATCTTGAATTCCTGGCCTCAAGAAATCCTCCTGCCTTGACCTCCCAAAGTTCTGGGATTACAGACATGAGTCACTGTGCCTGGACTAAAATAAGTAATATTTCTTGAGGAGATGAATAATGTTTTTAACTGCAATAGATTGTGAAAATACTTGGTCTCTGCTCAAAAGATCTTATCATATTGTTGGAACGATGTCAACACATAAAAATGTGACGTGTTGAAATGAGGGTAAGGATAAGTTCAGAGAAGGCAGTGGCCAGCAGGGCATGGAGCTGTGAGAAACAATTCCCGAAGAAAAAAAGATTGAGATGGACCATGAAGCTGAGTAGAATTTATGTTGTTTAGCTTAGAGGTAGAGATATCACAGATGGAAACAATAGCAGGAACAAAAGCTGAGAGAAGCTACTGGACACAATATATCCAGAAAAATAGCATGAAAGGAGGACTAATTGAAGAATAATATGCCGAATGCTTAGGTCTAGGGATAAAGCTACATGACGGCTTTCATGGGATAAGCAGAGCTCAAGTTAGTAGTTATAACTGTGATGACATTTACAAAGCTGAACTTGTACAGCAGGTGTATGGGAGTATAGCTGGCACATTGAACCCATTGGATACATGAGTGTGCAGACAATGCACCTGTATGTTGTCTCTCATTATCCCTTTAAAATTTGGAGGGAGGTGATTTTCTGCTCTCATGAATACTTGGACAATGTCATTTTGCATTTATGGTCACTTTAGATTACAAACAGGTTCTAAGCCAGAAATTAGAGTGCTTGCCCCTTCTCATAGTCAAGCTTCTAGCTCCATTCAATGTAAATTCTGTGTTCCCTCAGGTTTTCAATAGGAGTGGAGGTGTGGTTGCCTCCTTCTTTCTTTCTCATTCCTTTTTTACTAGTTGCTATTCCTGACTCTTCCAGGGAAGGGCTGAAGGTGTGAGGAAGAAAAATAGGAAAGAGGAAGAGAACATTTCTTATTGCATTAGGACTATTCTAAATTGATTTCTTGGTCCTGGGCCTGGCCCTTGTCTAAAACTGACTCTTTTGAGGGTGATTTTGGATGTTCTTTGTAGAGTCTCTCCACCTGTACTTTCCTTGCCTAAGGTGCTGTTTTCTCTTGCAGATTGCATACACGTTCCTCACATGCCCTAAGAATCGTGGGATAGTTTTAGCTTCTCTCCACTGAGGTCTTCCTTCCTGCCCCTATGCCTAGATGGTCCTGATAGAACCTAAGTTGACTCCACAACTTCTTTCTATTGTGCATGGCCCACACTTGCCCTTGGGGACCTTCACACAGCATTTGCCCTATTGATGATGGGAGTGCAGGCAGATTCCAAAGAAACTCATCTTCTTCAGCTCATCTCTTAGTATGACAACCATCTCACATTCCTTTTGGATTTTCTGTACAGCATGTCAGACACCAGTCCTCTATATTCTCTTAACTGTAGAAGATGAATAGCAGACTCTTTAAAAACTCTCCTTCGAGCTACTTTCACTAGGTTTCAGGTGTGAATAGACAATGACGAGGTCCTCCAAGTGGTGGGCATTGGTCTCGCAGCCCAGCTATTCCCAATAAATCATCTTGAAAAACCTTTGATCTCCATATAAATGAGAGGCTTAGGAGTCATGAACTGGGTTTGATATTTTTCTCTGAAAGTTTCCATCTTGGTTTTGTACCTCACTTTAATGCCATTTTAGGAATTCACCTAAAACTTCTATTTTAAATCTTCTTCCAGGAGAATATATGTAAAATACAGGACCTAACTTAGTCTTTGAGACCAGCAAAAATTTTCCTAAGGAAATGAAGTGGGAAATTTCAATGAAGCAAAGAATAGAACATTTCAAGAATGGAAGATTACTGAATAGTGTTAAAGGCTTATAAGAAGGCAAGTAAGAGAAGGACTGAGAACTCATTTCTTTGGTGACCTTGGAAAGAACAGATACCATGAGAAGTGTAGGTGGAAATTAACAATTATGAGGCTGAAGAAATAAGTAAGGAAATGAAGACCATGAACTTTCAAACTTTAGAAAATTTTGAAGTGGAGTTGTGGATTCTTTTCCAATAGGAAAGATAGTGCTATAGGAAGAAGTTGGTAGATTAAAAAGTGGTTGATGATACCAGTAAGAGAAGTAATAATTTAAAGGATAGACAGTGAATTCAAAAAGACTAGAGGGGCTAAAATCCAAAGTTGAGGTAAAGCTTAGCCTTGGGCAAGAGAAACGCCTCCTAGTCATGTATTAAGAGAAAAGAATTAGTGCAGATTTAGGGCAAATTTGAAGATTTGGTATTTGGAAGCTGAAGAGTTCATGACTTGATGGCTTCTACTTCCTCAGTTTAATAGTAAAGTCCTAGATTAAATAATTTTGGGTGGGGGAGGTAATTGGGAGAAATAACATGAACTTGAATAACAGAAGGCCTTGGCAGGTGGATCACCTGAGTTTTCAATGAGTCATTAGATTTCCAGTTTGCCTGACCAACATGGTGAAACCTTGTCTCTACTAAAAATACAAAAATTAACTGGGCTTGGTGGCGTGTGCCTGTAATCCCAGCTACTCGGGAGGCTGAGACAGGAGAATTGCTTGAACTTGGGAGGTGGAGGTTGCAGTGAGCTGAAATCACGCCACTGCACTCCAGCCTGGGTGACACAGAGAGACTCCGTCTCAAAAAAAAAAAAAAAAAAAAAAGAAGAAGGCCTTAAATATCTTCTTAAGTCTGGATTTGACATGATAGGAGAGGAAAATTGTAAAACATGTAAGTTTGGAGTTATTTTGATTGATAATTTCAGATAGTGCTTACTCTGCACAAGAACCTGTACTAAGTGCTTTGCAAACACACACCAATCCAATTCCGTGTCTCCACTCACCTGGGACTACTCTTAACTTCCAATCCATTCTTTCACCCCCACAAACCATTCTCAGTACAGCAGCCAAAGTAGAGTTTACAAGAAAACAAACCATGTCACCATCCCTGTTTTAAGCACAAGGTCTTGCATGGCTTCCCAGTGCCTGGAGGTAAGTCTCACATGATCTGGACCCTGCCAGTCCCTGCAACCTCATCTTCTGTTGTGTGGTACATTGTTTTGGAACTCTGGTAAATCGATCTGTTTTTATTTCACTTAAGGTTTCTAACAGGTTTTTACAGGAATATGAGAAAGCTGTTGGGATTTATTTCAGATTATTTCTGAACATTACTTAGGTAATTTTTTTGTAATACACATGTAAAATGAATACATTGAAAGAAACCAATTCTCCCCCAAACCCTGAATTTCTTTTTCATATAGCTTGAACTCTTAAGTTTCAGTAAAAAAAAAAAAAAAAAAAAAAAAAAGGAAAAGCTCTTATAAAGTGTTATATTTTCACTACCCAAGTAGGGATAGATAGGGTAAACCAATGCACGGTAATGAGAATTATGAGAAAATGCTGACACTGTTTTATACTTGTCTATTTATTCAAATCTCTCTCCTCTCACCCTATTTTGTTTTTATGCCTCTGTCAAGCTGAATAAGTAAGTATTGGGCAGAATATCAAAATAAATTTTCTGTTATTTTTAGTCTTATTTCATATTTAAATAAACCTGTAAATTTGGGGTAGTTTTACTAACCCATTAACATTTTCTGTGGGGATAAAAAAAAATAGTCTGTGAAGTTTTACCATGGCAAGAATTTTTTTCTTTCTGTCATCTTTTTTTAAAAACTAAGGTTAAAAAAAATGTGGCGGTACATCCTTAAGTCTTAAGATTCCCCAAAACGAACAAACAAAAGATGATAAAAGGCATTGGTTTAGTTTTAGTAGTTCTTTGTATTCCAAAATAAATAAGTAAAACAGGAAGTAATTCCTACTTAAATATTCTTGGGCAAGATCATTAGATGATATTTATCAATTTAGTGTGATCTACATAAACTGACACTTTTGGCTATTTTGAAAATTTTTCAGTGAGTCATTAGATTTTCAATTTGCACATTTTAAAGAAAATGTTTTTAAAATGTGGATATTCAAGTAAGAAGATATCTCAAATTCATGTATTTGAAACACTTGATGTATATTTTTCTAGGACTTATGAGTTACTGCTCATTTTTTTTTTTTAAGAAATCTTCTCTGATTAGCAGTCCCTTAAAATGTCCCAATAACTTGGTTAACTTTTGCAAATCACACCTATGCAGTAATCACTAAGGAAGTAAATATCACTCACAAAAGTCATAAAATAAAACTTAATTCAAGATAGTTAGTAGCATTCTTCTACTTTTTCTTCCACTTCTGCTTTCTTCCACTTTTTAGATATATAGATCTAGATAGATACAGATATAGATATAGACAGATTCTGGCTTTGTTCCTGGGCATTTGCATACAAGTATATATTTTGTTTTAACCAATCATTTTTCTACTGTACCTTTGCAGCTTTCACGACCTCTACTGACTCAATAGACTATAAGATCAGACACACTGCTGTACTGATTTTTAACATTGTATATTTGCTTTAGGGAGAAATAAATTGAATAGGAAGGACTAGAAAAAATGATTTAACCAAATACTAAGAGAGCAAATTTGATACATGATGATCAGGTACTAATTCAGCTCATCCTTTCCTCTTCAGCAAGCTACTCTGGTTTACTCAGAATGTAAGGGGAGACAGGCATCTATCTTTACACGTGGCCTAGTGACCAGCAGCATCAGCATCATCTAGGAACTTGTTAGAAATGCAAATTTGTGAGCACCATCTCAGACTTGCTGTATTAGTCAGCGTTCTCCAGAAAAACAGAACATATTCATCTATATCTATCTATATCTATATCTATATATCTGAAGATTTGTTATAGGAATTGGCTCACATAATTATGGAGGCCAAGAAGTCCCACAATCTGCCTGCCACGTGTACGTTGGAGATCCAGAAAAGCCAGTGGTGTAATTCAGTCTGAGTCTGAAGGCCACTGGGGAGCCAGTGACATATAACCAAACCTGAGGTCATGAGAAGATGAAGTGATATAGCCAAGCTCAAGAAGTTAGGCAGGAACAAAGGGGAAATTCCTCCTTTCCCAGCCTTTTGTTCTATTCAGGCCCTCTATGGATTGGATGATGCCCAACCACACCGGGGAGGGCAATCTACTTTACTCAGTCCACCGACTCAAATGCTAATTTCATTCAGAAACATCCTCGCAGACACACCCAGAAACAATGTTTAATTTGAGTACTCCCACAGCCCACCCAAGTTGGCACATAAAATTAAGCATCACACTTGCTTAATGAAAAGCCAGGGTGTGAGGTCTAGTAACTTGTACTTTAACAGAGCTTTCAGATAATTCTGATTCTGGCACGGTTACCAAGAAAAGAACAGTGCTCCATGCAGAAGAATATAATTGATTTATTACATGTGGCTGTATTCTGCCTCTTTCTTAACTGAGCCATGCCCTTCCTCTGGGTAACATGACATGTAGGACATGTATATGGAGCTTTAGATGAGGGAAAAGAGAATACTTTTTTATCCTATGTGATCTATGCCAGTTAGGATTTTTTTGTTATATGAGACAGAAATTCCAGCACAAACCAGCTTAGGTAAAAAAGAGTGAGGCCAGGTGCAGTGGCTCACACCTGTAATCCCAGCAGTTTGGGAGGCCGAGGCAGGAGGATGGCTTGAGCCCAGGTGTTTGAGATCTGCCCGGGCAACATGGCAAGACTCACTCTGTCTCTACAAAAATAAAAAAAATTAGCCAGATGTGGTGACTTATTGTAAAGTCAAATGTTTTGTCATAGAACCCTGTAATCAAGGACTTAAAATATTCATTAACTTTAGAGTTTCACTTTATCAGCATATTTAGATACTAATTTTTTAGTCACCAATAGTTTTGCTAGTGATAGGTGACTGTTGCTAAATAGGGCTACCAAATATCAGAACATTTTCTTTATAATATTCTATATGCTAAATAATAGCTAAAAATTAATGAACAGGTAAAGGGATAGCAACAAAATATGGACACTTATTAATCTTATGTTTGCATTCTCAGCAATTCCTAGTCTCTCCCTCTGATACAACATTAACCACTTCACTACTCTTTTCATGGTTTTCTTGATTTACAGAAGTCAAAAGTAATCTAATCTTTTTCTACGTTCTGGGCAATATAAGAGCCTTAAATTTTAACTCATTTATTCTTCGGCTTTCTTTAGCATCAGCTTTTAAGTTAACAGGAAACATTCTTCTGTTATCTTAAGGTTGGCTCACTCCTGGCTTTACTAGTCTGGCTTTACTAGTTAATAAAAACATGGAATCCTCCTATCTCAGGGGAAATGGAAGTTTGATGTTAATTATTAAAGAAGTTTTCTTTTTCTTTTTTTTTAAATTTGAGACAGGATCTTGCTCTGTTGCCCAGGTGGGAGCACAGTGGCATGATCAAGGTTTACTACAGCCTCAGCCTCCCAGGCTCAAGCAGTCCCCCTACTTCAGTCTCCTGAGTAGCTGGGACTATGGGCATGCACCTTCACGCTCTGCTAAAATTTTAGATTTTGTGTGAGTTCTCACTATGCTGCCCAGGCTGGTTTTGAACTCTGGGCTCAAGTGATCCTCCCGCCTTGGCCTCTCAAAATGTTGCAAGCACAGGCATGAGCCACCGTGCCTGGCATCTTGTTTTATTTTTTCTGTATGAGTCTGAATCATTCTAAAACCAGGGTAAAGGGCCCTGACACTTGCTTACAAAAAATGTTCTCTGGTTAGTACGAAAGACAACAGCCAAAAACAGAATAAAAGTACTACAAGAAATGATCTTGTTCTCACCAGAGTTGGGTTTTGCTCTTGATCTGGTGACTATTTAAAGACATTGATTATGTCTCTATTTCATAAATGGGCAGTCACTTCTTTGTCTTTGTCTTGAAGTGTCCATGTGTTATATATGTTTCATTTTAAACTTGTGGAGGAAAGGTGAAATGGTGGCTCCATGTGGTTGGTACTGTTTTTGTCCCCCAGCACCCACACTTTCCTCTTATTAGAGTCTGATACTATTTATGCTTTTGTTCATACTCAGCAAAATGCTGAACAGTTTTATATTTAGGTTTTGCAGAACTCTGTGACTTGTGAGTAGTTGTCCTTCAAGAATTAATAATTAGGACATACTGATTTAATAACATATGCTACTATTTTACTTTGTATATAAAAGGCTTTTCTATGTTTCTTCATAATCAACTCATAAAAGCTGAGTAAAAAAAACCATGGTGATTTCCAAGAATAATTTTTAAAAACATTTAAAAACATGAATATCATGAAAATAAAGAATAGGCAAATATCAAACATGTATTTAACTCGTGAATTAGGGGAACAGGATGGTAACTTGGCTTAAAGAACATTTGAGGAACTAAGTAATGATATGCATTGAAGGAAAAGACTGATAGTTAGATACAAACATGGTTAATAAACTAAAAGGCAATAAAACTATATCCTTTGGGGTTATAATTTCAACCAGGTAGAAATTATCTGCCTCTCTATCAGATAATATTTACAAGGTAACATACAATATCACAGAGTTTGGGCTCTAGTTAGTAATAAAGGGTATATCAAGGAAAGGGTCATTGCACTAGATTTTAATAATTGTTGGGTGACCCTGTTAAACAATGCTCCAGTGTGACATTGAAAGGTCATGTAATCATACTTTTACATTATTTTGAAGTTTTTCATATTTTTTTCTGAACAGCAATAATGCTGTTCATGGTGCTGGGGAACCTAGTCACTGTTGATAGCATGGCTTATAGAGGCCCTGAAAAGAGGTATACGGAAGTGCACTATTGCTTTTCTCCTAAGTGTTGCATTAGTATAGGGTAAATATGTGGAATTTATGTAATCAAGTTTCTATAACCATAGAAAGGCATTATAGCATAATGGCTAATAGCACACACTTATGAACCCCATTGTCAGGGTTTAAATCTTGGCTCTGTCACTTAATAACTGGATAAATTTGGGCAAATTACTCCATCTTTCTGATTGTGCAGTGTTCCCACCTGTAAAATGGGGCTAATAACAGTGTCTGCCTTATTAGGTTGTGGTGAGAATTAAATTAGTAAATTTGTTAAAAGTACACAGAACAGTGCTCAGTGCATTACAGACACTATATTAGTGTTTATTGCTGTGTTAACATGGAATTGCTTCTATCACTTAAAGAGACAATTTGATTTCTAGGGAAAATTACGGATAGTTTAACAGGCTGGAAGAAAACTATATAGGCAAATTACAAGAAATTTTTCAATTAATTACTCTAGAATATGCACATATTTAAGTTATGTGAAGGGAGCAGGGGGAAGGAAGGTGGAAAACTATAGGAAAATTGGTTGAGGATGTAGGGAACTAAATAATGGACTATGAGTCAAAGGTGTGTACTTTGGGGTTCGGAATCTGCTGTGTAAAGTCCATCTGTGAGATTTTAAACAAATCATTTGTCCAATCTGGACCATTTAACTTGATGTTTAAAGGCATTAGTTCTTTACATAACACAAAGTGAAAATGTAGGTAAGGACATTCAGAGACAAGAAACCAAATCAAAGAGAGGATAATAGTAATCCCTGCTTTATCTACGTCACGACGCTGTTTTGAAGATGAAATAAAATAATATGTGTTAAAATGCTTTATAAACCATACAGCCTCATATAAATGTAAGATGATGTCTTTGTAGTTTATTCCTGTAACTACACAATATTACAAGGACATGCTTGACATAAATGAGTCAAAGTTAAACAGTATTATTTTTCCTAAGATCCCAAAATAGAGACATTTGGTGTCCCCAGTGGCAGGATGGAAATGAATTTATGTCAACTGGAGCATTATATGCACAAAAGATTAGAAGAACTACAAATCCTTTTACTACCCAGGAGAAATATGTTGCAAAATAAAATCATATTCATTTTCTTGTCTCAGCCTGAAGATGATGCTAAGAAAAAAAATGAATTTTCTACTTCATTACCTCAACTAATAATGTGTTGAGTACTAGGTGCTCTGTGTGTCCCATTGTGATGAGATAAAGAGGAATAAGAGATTTACTCTCTCCATAAGGACCCAGATTCACCCGGCGTGGTGGCTCACATCTGTAATCCCAGCACTTTGGGAGGCTGAGGCGGGTGGATCACAAGGTCAGGAGTTCAAGACCAGCCTGGCCAAGATGGTGAAACCCTGTCTCTACTAAAAATACAAAAATTAGCTGGGTGTGGTGGTGGGCGCCTGTAATCCCAGCTACTCAGGAGGCTGAGGCAGAGAATTGCTTGAACTCAGGAGGCAGAGGTTGCAGTGAGCCAAGATGGCACCACTGCACTCCAGCCTGGGCGACAGAGTGAGACTCTGTCTCAGAAAAAAAAAAAAAAAGGGACTCGGATTTTGCAGCAATGACAACACACAAGTAACTATAGTGGAATATTCAACTGGAGCAAAGAGAGGAGGAAAAATTATTTTGTTTTGAATAAAGGTAACATGAACACAGGATTAATTTAACTTTTGCTTAATTATTTGTAAGTTAGTGGCAGTATTTTCTGTCCTTTACTAGATATTATTCACACTGAACTGCACATGAAACCCTTAATTTCCCTATCTTTACATTTTATAGTGTTTTGTTTGTTTTGTTTTTTTGTTTGTTTGTTTTTGAGACAGGGCCTTCCTCTGTCACCTACGCTGGAGTGCAGTGACATGATCAGGGCTCACTGCAACCTTGACTTCCTGGGTTCAAGTCATACTCTCACCTCAGCCCCCTAGATAGCTAGGACTACAGGTGTGTGCCTTTTTTTCTATTTTAGTAGAGATGAGGTCTCACCATGTTGCCCAGGCTGCCTCTGCCTCTCAGAGTGCTGGGATTACAGGCATGAGCCACTGTGCCCGGCTCCATTTTATAGTTTTGTTTCTTCTTTTTTCCCTTTGTTATTATATCTTCAAATATAAAGTAATTGAAAAATAGGAATTGAAAAATGTTTTCTGTAAAATTTTTGAATTTTTTTTAATAGGATGAGATTTGTTAAGTGTAAAAAACTTTGGCTTATTTAATGCCCAGTATTAAAAAGAAGAATAAAGACATATATTTGAAGAACCAAACTGAAATATCATTATATCTTCAGATTTTTCCAGTGATTCTATAAAACTTCCTGACTATAATAGTAAAAATTCTGGAAAAACAAACCAGTAGGTCATTATTAATTAACTAAATTATTAAACTAAACTAGAGACATACACAACAGAAAAGCCAGATTATTTCAATAAAAATAATAGGAATAAAGGGGAGTACTGTTTCTGAATTGTAGTGATTATTAAAATCAAATGGTTATCATAACTATGTGTTTTTGTGTGTGTTTCTAAGACCCCCCATAAGTATATTCTTTAATTTTCTTTGGTAGAAAATTCTCTAAACTAATAATTACTGGAAATTTCAGCATATTTCATTCTAGTTTTTAAACTACAATATTTAGAAAGGTCAAGAGTTGCCTGAGGATGGAATGTAATATTAATAAATTCCATAAACTCCAAGGAAAGTAATACTCTGGTACTGTATACAGTTTGCTACTATTTGTTCCAGACACAGTATCATTACTGTTTATTCAGAAAAAAATTTTCCAGCAAACAAGTGGTTATCTTTAGAATAAGGATCAAGCTAATATAGTCCCATATAGCTCTGGTAAAATACCTAGATGCTATCTTTGTTGGCCTGGTAAACCTGAGAATTTTCATTCATCAGTAATGTAAGTTAGTTCCATATGCCTACCTGAGGTGGTTGCTAAGAAATATTACTCAGTCAAAAAGTAAATTATGGGGTCATAGATATTGTCTGATTCTGTTTATATTCAAACTACAAGAGATTAAATTTATATAATAACATGAAATGGAAACCAATATGTTTCCACTGCACCTATCTGCGTGGAAGCTTACTTTTCTGTCTTCCCAGTCCCCAAATTCACAGCAGTGAAAATATATACATACATGCATGCACATATACATATATTCATGTGTGTGTGTGTAAATGAATGAAACGATAAAGAGACAGATGAAAGGGGATTTTGACTTTGCTCTACACACACTTTTGTGTTGTTTTTTTTACTAATAAGCATATAATTATGAATAGTTTCAAAATTATAAAGTAAAAAGACACAAAAAAACTAATTTAAAACAAGAAGAGCTATAAATACACAGAAATATGTATATATGACAGATATATTAATAATACATATTTTATATGAAAAAAGCAAAAGAATACCATGATGTTGTCCTATTTATGTTAAAGAAAAGGAAAAGCAAACTGTGTGTTGAGAATGATGTTGAGGAGAAAGTTTTATTTTTCTTCTACATACTTCTGTGTTGAAGTTTATACAGTAAGCATGTATTTATGTACTATTTGTGTTACTTACAAACAATATTTTTTGTATAGAATTAACTTTTTAACTAAAAAATGAGTCATAGAGAAAGGTTTGAGGAACATTTCTTAAATATGTTATCTAAAATCTATTAAATGACTGAATAGGAAAAATCTGTATAGGAATCTCAATATTAACCAAATGAGTCACTTGCAAACTTTGGCTGAAATCATTTCTGATACTTTCTTTTCTCAACCTCCCTAAGATATTAAGTCCTTTATTTATTTATTTATTTATTTATTTTTATTTTTATTTTTATTTTTTCCTTTTTGAAACAGGGTCTCACCATCACCCAGGTTGGAGCGCAGTGCTGCAATCACGGCTCAGTGCAGCCTAGACCTTTGGACTCAAGCGATCCTCCCACCTCAGCCTCCCAAGTAGCTGGGACTACAGGAACGTACCACTCCCAGCTTTTTTTTTTTTTTTTTAAGTAGGGATGGAGTCTCACTATGTTGTACAGGCTGGCCTCAAGTAATTCATCCACTTCAGCCTCCCAAAATGCTGGGATTACAGGCATGAGCCACCATGCCCAGCTAAATCCTTTATGTCAACATTAGATTTTACATGCTTAATATCTCTATTTATATCTTCTTAATTGCCTGATGTTTTCAATATTCTCTCTATCCTTGATAAAGATATTATGAGTATTTTAATCTTAATCATCTTAAGAAGCATTATTAAGTCTTATTTAGTCTTATTCAATTTGATTTATTAGTTTTGCTTTCTCATGGATAGTTGAATCTTTTTTTCATAGAGCCTGCATTTGTACTCCTCAGATGTCTGTGTTTTCCTGTGTGTTCATATTTGTGGAATTGCCATCTTCCTTGGCTCGTGATATGTACCTGAAGAGAGGGATGATGGCTTGGATCCTAGCTGACCCTCCTCTTGATGAAAGTGTACATGTGTGTTCGATAGTGGCTACCACAGGGAAAAGAGCCTCTGATTTTGCATTCTGTAACCTGTCTTTCTCCCCAACCTGTGCAGAGCCCTGTTCTTTTCTGCACGCTGCTTATTCCTCTTGTAGCTACTCAGTAGGGACTCAGTGATGTTGCTAGGAAGCCATTTAGTCCTGCATTGGGTGATTATTCTATACTTCCTACTCAGAATCCCATGGTGCCTAGATGAACTGACTTCCCTGGCTGGTGCCGGTCTGGAGCTTACGTTTCCTGCCAACCCCCCGAATCAAATATGGCAGAGTAAGCAGTGAGTTGGCTAGTAAATGTGAAGCAAGAGAAGCCCAGAACTACAAGGCTTTCCTCTGGGTTCTGTGGGGTTTGACTTACCTTCTGGTTCTCCATGGGCTTTTCACAGTCTTTGATTTGAGTTCTAGGATCCATCAAAGACCTTTTTAACTTAGTGGCATCCCCAGGTTTGGGCTCAAGGGAAGGACAGAGCCTCCCATGCTCATTCACAATCCTGCTCACTGTATTAACTTCAGCTTGGAATGTATCCACCCCCAAATCTCCTCCCTTATATCTGCCTTATACTTCAGGTGCAGCTATGCTGTTCTCTCAGGGAAGCCTGACTCATAAATTAATATACATGTCTCCTTATACTTTTCTATCATGACAGTGACAATTGGGATTATATAGAGATTTCTTCAATACTCAGCTGTATCTCCCAAGAGTTCGAGGCTGCAGTGAGCCATGATTGTGCCACTGAACTCCATCCAGCCTAGGCAACAAAGCAAGACCTGCCTCAGGAAAAAACAAACGAACAATAATCAGCTATCTCTCTGGATGCTAAGGTTCACGAGGTCAAGGGATATGTTTGTCTTTCTTGTTTAGTGCTTTATTTATGACATCTCACACAGTGCATAGACAATCATGGAGACTTCATGAATATTTTTAAAGAAAAAAGTAAAAGGAAGGAAGAACAAAGGAAGGAGAAATAGATTTTGTTAAACTGTAATGTAATGTAATGCATATCTATTGAACAGCAATCTACTTCTGATTTATAATCACATCTGTAATATATAAAGACAGAACCACATACGCACTTAATCCTGGATGCTAAGAAACATATGGCCTTCTTCTTTTATTAACATCTTGATATAGACCAAAAGTAAATGAATTTTCTGGAGGAGAAGCATAATACATTATAAGATCAAATAATAATTAATTCTGGATTATCCACTGGGAATGAATAATAAAGTATCAACTGTGTGTAAAACTATTATGAATGGCTGTATTTGGTGGCTCATGCTGTAATGTCAGCACTTTGGAAGGCTGAGGTGGAAGGATCACTTGAGGCCAGGAGTTCGAGACTAGATGGGGTAACATAGCGAGATCTTGCCTCTACCAAAACAAAACAAAACAAAACAAAACAAATTCACTAGGTGTAGTGATGCATGCTTTCTCAGGAGGCTGGAGCAGAAGGATCCCTTGAGCCTAGGAGTTTGAGGCTGCAGCAAGCTATAATTGCACCACTGTCACTCCAGCCCGGGAGACAGAGCCAGATCCTGTCTCTAAAGAAAAAAAAAAAACTGTCGTGAATGAGTAAGAGATTGTAGAATTCCCAGGATTTTTTACTTACAAACCTTAAAAATGTGTGAAACATTTAGCACAAATCAAACTTTCTTTTCTGAAAAAATGACCACTGGCAAGGTGTTGTGGCTCACACCTATAATCCCAGCTATTTGGGAAGCTGAGGTAGGAGGATTGCTTGAGGCTAAGAATTTGAGACAACCCCAGACACATAGTGAGACCCCATCTCTACAAAAAATTAAAAAAAAATTAGCTGAGGGTGGTAGCACAAGCCTGTGGTCCTAGCTACTCAGGAGGCTGAGGTGGGAGGATTGCTTTAGCCTGTGAGGTCAAGACTGCAGTGAGCCATGATCGTGCCACTGTACTCAGGCCTGGATGTCAGAGTGAGACTGTCTCAAAAAAACAAACAAAAAAACCAAAACAAACAACACAAAACCATGCCCATGCCCACAGAAAACCAGTGAAAGTTAAATACACCTAGAGCAGTGAAGAAAAAAAAGAAAATGCTGGACACTGTTGTTCGTACTGTAATCCTAGCACTTTGGGAGGCCAAGACGGGAGGATCACTTGAAGCCAGGTATTCGAGACCCATCTGGGCAACAAGTGAGATCTTGTCTCTACAAAGAAAGAAAAAAGGAAATAATAGGCACACTTTCAAGATCCTTCTTCTAAACTCTTTAACAATTAAATGAGTTTCTATCTGTTATAACATAGAAATGAATTCCTTGGATCATTGTCTACATGTTTTCTAAACCAGATAATACACTCATTGGCATGTTTCTCTGGTTCTCAGGTGCTATTAGTTCCTAAAGGCTTTTAAATACCATACTGTGTCAATACATAAAATGATGTTATAATCTCAGATTATATTCTCTCTGGGCCCCCAAGATATGGTAGGAAAACTTGGTGTGTGCATGTTATCCACTTATTTAGTCTAATTCTTCCTGTCTGGTTCAATAATTTAATCTCATTGACATATATAGCTATGAATGAACAAAGCTTCTCTTGTTACTTTGACGTAAGAGAATAAATTCCCCCATCTCCCCCTCTCATATCTATTAAGTTCTCTAGAGTTGTCATCTTAATTTGTGATCTGCTATTAGAAGGTGATGTTAATTACTTTATAACAATATAAACAAGAAACTTTTTATATACAAAATCTTGGCTTTTCTGGGTATTAATGTCTTACACAACATAATTTCTTTTCAGTGCCAATTTGTTTTGTTCTTTTTGTTTTTCATTGGGCCAACTTTTACTGCCTCATGTAAAATGCTCACTGTGGAAGTTATCAACTACCAATTAAGAGAACTCCAAGTGCTAGGAAGGAAGGTGAAACAAAGCTCTCAGCAGGCAGGGCTTATGCTGATAACGGGAGAGTACTAAATTAAGACTAATTCACATAACTTCAGAGCATGACTCAGAAGTTCATGAGTCATGAGCTTCTACAGAGCAAGGGCAGGCAGTATAAGGGAAGAGGTCAGTGTATACAGAAACGGGCTGAAAAATGCACAAATCAGTAATAGATTTCTGAGTTGCAGAGATGCATATTATGACTGGGACGATCGTGTCCATAAAGGATAATAATTCCTGTGGAGAAATCAGCATTTCAAGTGATGCCAAACAGAGTACATTGTAAAATAGAAGTTTAATTTATTTTGAGCTTGTCACTGTGACTATGAATTTCCAGTTTGAAAGGAAGATTTTGGGAGTGCTTTATGAAACAACTGGGCCATAGCTACTTGAAGGCATGCCATGAGGAGAGAAATAAAAGCAGGGCACTTTGTGCCACATCATCTGTGCCTGTGGGCTCGTTCTCACTATCTTCCTTGCCATGTAATTGGCCTAAGTCTATGATTATCCGACTCACTCTCCATCCTCGCATTGTAAACCTGCAAGCCTTTTGGTGTGAAACTCTATTTTCCAATATATCTCTTTGTCATACTATGGACCATATTGTCAGTTCCCACCCTTGGACCCATTTTCTGCCAACCCTGCTAGAGAGATCACAGTAAACCTAACTTTCTCTGAGATTTTTATTTCCCTCTTGGTTTTCAGCTTGCCTGCCACTACCTTTACTCTCAACCCACATACATGCACACAAAGATTCTTCACTTTATTTTCCAACTATATGAGGTGTGTTACTTCCCAGCCAGAATCAGTGGTGGATTTGTTACAGGTTTTAGTAGACAAAGTCTGTTGGGTGGAGGAAACACACTGACGGACATTGATTCCTAGGTCAGTGGGAAATAAAATAAGGATTCAATGAAGTGGAAACTGTGAATATGGTAACTGGGAATAGAAGTAATCAAGGGATTTTGTTTTTTAATTTTTAAATTTTTTTTGTAGAGATAGTGTCTCACTATGTTGCCCAGTCTAGTATCGAACTCCTGGGCTCAAGCAGTCCTCTCGTCTTGGCTTCCCAAAATGCTGGGAATACAGGAGTGAGCCACCACATCCAGCCATGATTTTTTTTTTTTTTTTTTCCTAAAGAGGAGAGTGTCAGATGAGGTAGGAGAAATGGTTACATAATTGAAGTGACAGGAGGGCCCAGAAACGATGAAAATAGAAAGTGAGAGAAGAACTTATTTTGTGGAAGGTTGTAGAAACATTGGTCTGAATTTTTGGTGGGAAAACACAGAAAACAAGAAATAAATGGCGACTTCTAGTCCATGATTCTTCTTTCATTGAATTATTATGTCTGTGAGGAGGGCAGATTGCAGGTGGTATGAGATAGTGGCACGAAGAGCAGATTCTGGATTCAAACAAACTCAGCTCCCCTGGCTACTATTATATGAACTTGGGTGGGTACAAAATCTCTCTGGGACTTGTAAAGCAGACGTAGTAGTTGTAGCTACTTCTATGAAATAGTTATCTATGCTCAGTGTCTTCCTCTATCTCCTAAACCCCCTGCCATCAGGATTTTGGTCCCTTCATGCCTCCACTGTTATTGTGGTCACCAATAACATGCCACCGAATGCCACGCTCCATTCTCAGGACTCATCTTACTTGACATATCAGCTGCATTGACACAGTTAAGGCCTTCTTCCTTCTAGATCCAGGGTTGTCCAATTTTTTGGCTTCCCTAGGCCACAATGGAAAAAGAAGAATTGTCTTGGGCTACACATAAAATACCCTAACACTAATGATCGCTGATGAGCTAAATGGCAAAAAAAAATCTCATGGTGTTTTAATAAAATCTCACCACCAACCATAAATTTGTGTTGGCCGCATTCAAAGCTATCCTGGTGAGTTGGACAAGTTTGTTCTAGATTTACTTTTTCTCTTGGCTTCAAGGACACTATGCTCTCCTGGTTTTCCTCCCATGCCACTGGTTGCCGCTTTTTGGGTCTCCTTTTACTTGCTTCTCCTCTTCTCTCCAAATGCTCAACGTTGAAGTTCCTCAGAGTTTAGTTCTTTTTCTTCTCATCTACGTTCCCTTCCTTGCCATCTCAACCAGTCATATGAAATTAAATTCCCTATCTATGTCATAGACTCTCAATTTTTTATCTCTAACCCAGACCTTTTTGTTAAACTTCAGACTAAAAATACTATATACTTTGGATAGTCACATAGTCAACTTTCTTAACACTTAAACATTTTTGCTCAAATGTGCCTACTCAGTGAGGCTTACTATGACAATCTCATCTAAAATTGCAACCTGCCCCACCTCTGGCACCCTTGATCCTCCCCTTAAATTGTGTGATCCTCCCCTTAAATGGCTCTATTTTTCCATAGCACTCACCACCCTCCAAAAAAACTGTATATATACATATAGTTTATATGTAATATGTATTTTTAATATATATTAAATATATATATAATATATATTTTTTTTTTCTTAGAGAGACAGGATCTGACTCTATTGCCCAAGATAGAGTGCAGTGTGCAATCATAGCTCACTGCAGCCTTGAACTCCTGGCCTCAGCCTCCCAAAGTGTTGGGATTACAGGCGTGAGCCACCGAGCTCAGTCTCTCTCTCTGTCTGTTTCTCTCTTTCTCTCTCTTATTTATTTATTTATTTATTTATTTATGAGATAGGATCTTGCTCTGTCACCTAGACTGCAGCCTCAAACTCTCAGGATTGTAGGCCACCACACCCAGCCTATAATTTGTTTATCATTACTATTTATTATTTGACTTTTCCCAGTAGAATATGAGCTCCAACAGGACATGAATAAAAATATGTTTGGTTCACAGATGTATCTCAAGCACTTAAAACAGTGCCTGACACACAGTAGCCATTTAATAAATATTTGTCAATTTGAGCAAATAGATGACATATTGGCTTTTGAGTATTAAGCAACATGTCCTGGATGTCCTGGACTTTACATTAATGCAATGCTTGCTCTATAGGGCTAAAAATGATAGTGATGAGCAAATAGATAGGGTAAGAAAACTTTCATGTCCTCAGCTTTTCCTTTTCTAATCTCTTGCTCAATAAGCTGCTTAATTTTCCTTTCTTAAGACCCAGCTAACCAGAGACACTATGGAAAGAGTTGAATAAATTTAATAATTAAGGAATTTGTATAAAGTAGATTATCTATTTATTTTTTAATTATTTGATAGTGTGTGTTATTTTCCAAAAGATTTCCATTTTGAGAGATAAAAGTAATTTTTAGTCAAAGGAATTTATCTCAAACTACATTTGGGGCCTTCAATGAGCTGAATTTAAAAAGGTAGACTAGGGACAGAGGAGTTTTTATGAAATATATTAAATTAGATCAGTGGTGGAGTCTGAGTCACTTGCAGCAAAGAATGGCCTTAAATATAAAAATATATTTAAAGAAAATAGGTCCAAAGAGAGTTCATAATTATAAATACTTTATTTGTTGATAAATAGCCTGACAAAATTCAGTCACTTTGAATAAGCAGATCCACAGTTAGACATCTTTCCTGTTATATAAACAAGAATAAATTCAGTTCAATTTCTTCAAAAGTAGGAAGATATATTAAGGAGTCACTGATCCATAGCATAAAGAACTTCTCTGAGAACAGTGATCTTCACTGTCCATTGGCTCTAATTCATTTCATTGAATTTTCAGTTATATAAGTAAAGATTCTAGCTGTAGATCAAAATAATGAATAAGAAAGGTAAGCATTATACATACCCATTGAGATTATTATATTATTGAACATTTCTTGAGACCTATTATATTAAAAGAAGTATGTTAGAGAAATAAGATACAGCTCTTGGCCTCAAGTAGCTATAGAGAAAATTAGGATAAAATATAAAAGATGCTGCAGATTAAATGTGCACAGATGCTATATAAACAAAGAAGAGGCATGACTGCCTCTGATGAAGGGGTCAGAGAAGCTATTTTCTGAACTGAGCTACAGAAATGTGAGTAGAATATTATCAGGGACAAGGAAAGGAGGACATCATGGGCCTAGGAAAGCAGCAAATAAACCCATAAAAAGCATAGGAAAGACATTAATGTAAAAAAGCGAAGGGTGAGGGGTGGATTTGTAATTAGGAATCAGAAGATTTGGTACAGCTGATAAATTGATTTGTTAGTTCTTTGGGGAAAAAATTAAGTAGATACACTTGTATATAATTCAATCAAGAAGGGAAAAAAGCACATATATGCTAAATAAGAAAGTTCTAGAAAATAATCACAGACAAAAAGGACATGCAAGCAATCTTATGAGATTACTTTGTTCAATTCTTAATTCCATGTGAATAAATTTGAAAATCTAGATTAAGGTGATAATTTTGGGGGAAGATATAATTTACCAAAACTAATTCTAAAAGAGAAAGCATTTTTAGTATCCTCAAAGATAATAAATACTATATAACAATCAAATTTCATTTTTGATAAAAAATTTAAAATAGAAATAGATAGATACTTTTATGACATAATAAAATATGTCTGCTTCAGTACCAATACCAGGATTATGCTTAATGGTGAAGCACTAGACCAAGTTGCATTAAAGTCAGGAATATCCATTATAAATGTCATTATTTAATATCAAACTGGATGTCCTAGCCTATTAGACAAAAGGAACAAATTAGAGTTATAAATATTAGAAAGGAGAAAATAAAGCTACCAGTATTTGTAGATAATTTGATTGTCTTTCTGGAATGTTCAGGAGAATTGCTAAAACACAAAAACAAACACCTTTAAAAGCAATAAAGAAAATCAGTAAGTTTTCTGGAACAAAATCAGGTTGTCATTCAGACAACAATTAGAAACATTTTAGAAAACACTATTTAACACTATTAGAAAAGATTAAATCTCTAAAAATAAAGTTTATGTGCTATGTATAAGATGGATATAAAGAAAACTTTAAATCTCTATTGAAGGATCTCCAAAAATATTAACAAAACATGTTATGTACTTAGATAATAAAATGAAACATCAATCATATCACTTTTCACTAAGGTATAATTCATAAATTCAGTATGATTCACATAAGAAATAGGAATTGAAACTGGACAAGATGGTTCTCAAGTTTTCTAAAAAATACATAAAAATAAAATGTAACAGGGGAAAAATAGAATTGGTAGTGGGGGTTGTTAATAGTCCACAACATATTAGAATGCTTACAAAGTTACAAGGACTAAAACAATGTGACAGTCATGTGAGTAGACATATCAATGGATAAAGTAGGAAGTCCAGAAAAAAACTGGGTATATTTATTACATACTTTGCATAGCAGATGATAGTAGTGGCATTTTGTATCAATGGGGAACATTATTCCTAGGTATAAATAATATTAGGAACATTTGGTATCCATCTGAAAAAGGTCAAGTTCCTGCAGACTTCATATTTTATATACAAATGAATTCCTGACGTTTCATAGTTTGAAAAGTTGAAAAAAAACCCACAACATACCACAATATCCCCACCATAAAATAAATGGGATATCAAAATTCGATTGTTTAAATTCAATTGTGTTTAAGTTGTTTAAAATATGCATTACTGTATGGTTAATGAAATGACCCAAACAGCAGCAAGCTTGCGTAACTAGTTGGCTACATTTTAGTTCTGTGATTTCAGCTTTACTGTCCATACCCAGACCTGGTTACGGTTTGTCCCTCCCTCATGGCAGTTGTTCATGTCCACCTAAATATCGATGGGGAAGATTCCTGGTTTATGTTTGGCAGCAGCAATTCCAGGATGCTGGAGCATAGTTGAGCCATTTTGTCAGCTCCCTCTGGGGAGACTGGAAGCAGAGAATATTTCCACAGACAGAGCTACCTGCTTTTCTCTTCCCCAGCTTTATTATCTTCTTTGTGCTTCAACTGACATTAACTTGGAATAAGAAATTCAGTCAATCTCTATTTGAAAATGAGGCTGTGTGAAGGTGGTAACCCATTGTCAATCATATTATGTTGAAGGCAATATTTTCACATGAAGTACTGTGGAACTTTACTACAGAAGAAATCATGAAGGAGTTTTTAAAATATTCTTGAAATGGGGAAGATCTTTCTAGCATAATACCAAAAAGATATTAAAGAGTAAAATAATAAATTAGAGTAATTTAATGAAGTAAGACAGACCTCATTATATAAAAAGTCTAAAGAAAATAACCAACTGAAGAAAAATACTGGGCACTAAAAAAAATGTTTAATATTTTCAACATATAAGGAGTATTTAAAATAACTTAAAATCAACAACATTCTGACAGAAAAATCTTTAAAGGATAGGAACACATGGTTTACAGCAAACTGAAAAACAGTACTCTGTGTGTGTGTATGTGTTGTTTAGACAACAATTAGAAATATATTTTAGAGGAGACCCTATTTCAATGCCATCAAAACAGAGTAAATACCTAGGAATATACTGTACATGATATGTGTAAGATTAGTATGAAGAAAACTTTAAATCACTATTGGGAGACTCAAAAAATACATTAATTGATAGAAAAATATATTGCACACTTAGATAATAAAACTCAACATCGAATGTTACTTGTCACTGAGGCATAGCCTATAAATCTAGTATGATTGAAATAAGAAAGAAAAATTTTAAATAGAAATGTATACATACATATGTATACAGGGACTCAACTCATTATTAGTGGAAATGAAAATTAAAATAGAACTGATATTTTATGTTTTACTTAACAAAATATACATATAAAAATGTTTTATCAAAACATGCAAAAAATACATTAATAAAAAATATATTGCATACTTAGATAATAAAACTCAACATCAAATATGTTACTTGTCACTCAGGCATAGTCTATAAATTTAGTATGATTCAAATAAAAAAGAAGAATTACATAGAAATGTATATTTATACATGCATATGTATATAGGGACTCATTAGTGAAATGAAAATTAAAATAGAACTGATATTTTATGTTTTACTTAAAATGTACATATAAAAATGTTTCATTGCATACTTTATAGGCACTAGTATGGGGAAACATGAGGTTTTGTATATTTTTTTACATTTCTGCTGAGAATATAAATTGAAAAAACCTCTATTTGTCAAGAATAAAAATTATAAATGCACATATTATTTAATCCAGCAGTTCCAGTTCTGGGGCTCTATTCTACAAATATAGTTCTGTAAATGATTTATATACACATTATTCATTGAAGTATCATTTATAATTACAAAAGATTGAAACAATGTGTCTACTCATAGGGAACTGGCAAAATAAATAGTCATGGATGGAATATTATGCAACTTTAAAATGAGATGGGTAATCTACATACTGACAGAATTTCCAAGATATATCATGAAATGTAAAAAGCAGAGCATAGAATGGTGTGAATAACCTACCCCTCATTTTCATTAAAAAACAAAATATGCATATATATTTTATAAATACATTTTCTATTTATACTTACAATGTCTCTCAGAAACTACACAAAAAAATTGGGAGCTTTAGTGTATTCAATGTGTGGGACTAGACTGTTGAGGTTCAGGATTAGGAGCAATACTTTTCACTTGTCTTTTTTTTCATTTTGAATTTTGACAACATGACCCATAAAAAATTGCAGCATAAAAATGTTCTTATTAGTAATACAGTTTATAAACTATTGATTCCAATTCAGCTTCTTTATTTTAAAAGAGAAGAAACCAAGACCCAGAGCAGTGGTGACAGAAAGCTACCCATCTTTCCGTAGGCAGGACCAGAGTTACATCCTAGATTTTTTTCTGCCTCCTAGTTCAGGGTAGGATCCACAAAACATAAAACAAAAACAAAAAACTCATGTAATTGGATATTATAAAGAAATCAATTAAAGAAAGACAACCAAAATCAATAGTGTATTTTAATTGTAGGTTATGCTATATGGTTTGATACAATATATTCTGAAAATGTTGCCATCTTTTGTCCATGACAATGTTACTTATTTCATGGTCTTGAGTAGCTGTCTTCAACAGTAGTGACAGAAACTGAGCCTTCTTTCCGTCTCACAGGTTCTCCTTTGTGACAAAGATCTTTTATTTGTAAGAAGTCAGAAAAGATTATCTGTATCTGTGGAAAAGAGATTTCCTCTGTGCCATGCTGGGTGACACCATTTCCTTTAAGACTTGGATCTAAATTCTTCTCAGAAACATCAGCTTTCCTTTCTTCTCCTGAATTATTTCCTCTCGGATTATGCCTTAATTCTATGTCACCACAACTCTTATAACTACAATTAATACAATGTGTCCTTCCTTTCAGTTAAATTATACAAACATTTAATGAAGCTCCTACCATATTCCAGGCACTATGCTAGGGACTTGGGACAAAAAGGTCATAGTTTCTGCCTTCAAGAAACCCTGTTTAATCAGAGATACAGATCTACCAATTTAAAAATTATTTATTTAAGACTTGCTATGAGCCAATGACTGTTCAGGCTGTTGGGAACATAGCAGCGAAAAAACAAAGAGAAATCTTAACAGTTGAAAATTAGGAAAATTTGATAATGGAGAAAGGGGTTATTTTGATTTTCTAGGTGTCAAAATTATATAGAAAATGTTATTCCTAAGAAATACATAATGAAGTATTTAGGAAAGAACTCTCAAGAAGTATACAATTTACTATCAAATGATTCAGGAAATAAATGTTTGTTTCCTAGAGTTCATAGTCTTCTTCAACAGGAGAAACACATTCAAATTAACCCTTTTGTCCTGGTCTGGTGGCTTGTCTGTAATACCAGCACTTTGGGGAGGCCAAGGCAGGGAAATTGCTTGAGGTCAAGAGTTCGAGACCAGCCTGGACTGTCTCTATTTAAAAAGCAAAGAAACAAAAACCCACATAAACTCTTAAATCTTTTTTGAGTTCTCTTTTTTGAATAAGTGCTTGTATTTGTGAAAAAATTGCACATAATTAGAAGGAATTATCTGTACTTGTTTTAAAAATGGGAAAGTTTGCAGCTATATCTGTTTCTGGATAGATAGATGAAGCAAATAGTGACAACATGTTAGCAGTTATTGACTCTGCATGATGAGGGTTCATAAGATGGCTCATTGTACAAATCTTTAAACTTTTTTGTATGTTTGACATTTGTCATTGAATAGTTTAAAATCTCTATCCACTGGAGTGTACATTCTTGTGGTAGGAGACAAACATAAGAAAATAAATAAGTAAAATATACAACACTAAATATTATGGAGAAACATAAAAGAGGAAGGGGAATGAGAAGTGTGGTTTTAACAAAAATAATTTATAAATCTATGTATTTGAATAATATTTAGAATTCCATAAGCACAATGACTGAGAGTGATTTCTACTGTGTGAGTTATGTAGAAAAAAAACCCTGAGATAAGAATATTTGAGCAAGACCTTAAAGCATAGGTGGAAATTTGCTGGAACAACAAGTAGGGTGGGGGATGAGCTGTGCGAGGGAATTCTAGGGTAGGTTAATAGTAAAAACGAGTGATTCCCATGCTCTACTAAAGAGATTCTGGTTCTAGAGTCTTGGAATCTGCATTTTTATAAAACTCCACGTAATTCTAAGGTGCTCCAAAAATTGAGACTCTGTAGTGTGGAAGCAGGGAAAGAAAGCCTGTGGGAAAAGAGAGGCTAGGAAAGTGGTTGGAAGTATAGATCGTTGCTAGGCAGAAAAGATACTTTATAATATGATAAAGATTTTGGGATATTTTCTGTAGGCATATGGGAATCATTAAAGTTTTTTTTTTTTCTTTTTACCATGAGAGTTACATGAATAATCACATATGAACTTTAGAAAAATTATACAGATTGGTGAATGGAAGAGGGAAGCTACTAGAAGAAGAGAGACCAGTTAAGTAAGGCTACCCTAGCAGTTAACATAAACTTAACTACTCTGGAACTTTTTAATAGAGAGATATTTGGAGGGAGAGTGGGCAGATCTTAATGATGATGTGAGTGAGAAGGAGAATTCCAAATTCCCTGATTTTGTGAGCCACTAACAGACTTTTAAAAAGCAGAAGATAGCTGGGCGCAGTGACTGACGCCTGTAATCCTAGCATTTTGGGAGGCTGAGGCGAGCAGATAACTTGAGGTCAGGAATTTAAGACCAGCCTGACCAATATGGTGAAACCCTGTCTCTACTAAAAATACAAAAATTAGCTGGGCGTGGTGGCACTCACCTGTAGTTGCAGCTACTCGGGAGGCTGAGACAGGAGAATTGCTTGAACCTGGGGGGTGGAGGTTGCAGCGAACCAAGATCATGCCCACTGCACTCCAGCCTGGATGACAGAGCGAGACTCCCTCTGAAATAAGAAAAAAAAAAAAAAAAAAAAAAAAGAAGATAAGAAGATACCAAGTGGAGGAGATAGAGAATATAAATTAACTTCCAGTTTCTGAAGAACTTTTGGTAGATGTGCACGGATTTATCCAGAAAACAAAAGAAAGTGCAACTCTGATGTTTGAGCAAGGGTTTGGGACTAGAAACAGAAATTTTGGACACGCTAGCTTACATGTGGTAATTGGAGCCCAGGGCACTGGTCTTGGTGGGAAATGTTACAAATGCTCACAGACAATGCTGGCAAAAAAGAAGTAAATATAAGCGTATTTAAGAGCCGGTTGGAGGAAGAAGAGGCAATAAAAGCCACTCATTATTTTATGCCAAAGAGTTTAGCAATTCCTCAAAGATAGGACACTGTCTTTTACTTCCTTTACACACAATTTTCAAGGCATTAATGCAGTATGCACAACAGGTATTTAGTAATTGCTTGGCAGGTTGTTGACCAGATGGCATGTGTATGAATCGACCTTTTGCCTGTTAGCAATATGATAGAGTCTAGATGAAGGGCTTAAAGCCTAATATCAAAGGCCAGTATTATGGTTAATGTATCAAATCAAACAAGAAATATTAAAAACCGATCTTTCTGAGTTTTATTCAGTGCTAGAACTCAACCTAAAATCTAGTTACGTTAAAAAAATAAAAAAGGAAAAAAGACTATTTAGTCATAAACTACTTTTTAAAGTGAGAGGCATTTTCCAATTAGCCTGAGAACTATATGTTAACAATTCTGCAGACATTTTACTCTTTTTTGCCTAATATTTCGGGCTCTTTTTCTCACACTACAACATTAGTCCCACTTAAAAAATATTTAAAAGGATTTGCCTTCTGTGTATGATACGTTTATATAAATCTTATCAACTATTAATGCTTCAAAAATCATACTGTAAATAATTTCATACCCTTGTAAGAAAAAGATATTTTCCTGACTACAATGACTTACAGCTACTCCTAGCTTATTTCAGCAGCCAGGCTAATTGAATGAGTGACAACACACCCATACCCTCTCTCTTTCTCTTTTTCTTTTTTTGAAACTTTTTTTTAAATTTTAGGTATTTTTCTTTCTCCAAATTTGTTATTTATTAGGAGTGACTGAAATAAAAAATACAATTGAGTCCCATCTTCATCATCATGGAAATGGCTTTAAGAGAAAACTAGTCAGATGAATATGATTGCTTCCCATTTTCAACCAGTAAATAGTTGCCACTGATAAATTGACAGCCAGGAATCTGTCAAGAATGCTCAAGATATGTTATATAATACAACATGCCTGTTCACAGGGGGTAAAATCCTAGGAAATAACTTATGTGTACATCTTGATTTCATCATGCAAGACAAGCACAAAAGCACCACCTCTGAGAACATTGGACCATGCACCCTTGGAAAACGCTTTGCCTCCTTCATCACAAGCAATCTTTCTCCAGCAATCTTCCATCAGTAGTCAAGCATACCTGTGTACATGATGTCAGTTCCTTTGTGCCCTGACTGCATCATCATGTGGCAGCCAACGGTGTCAAATGGATAGGAAGTCAACCCAGCAATGACAGTGACAGTCTGTGCGATCATCTGGCTGATGACGATGTTAAGTGTTCTTGGGATCCAGAAGCATTCCCTTTGCAGTGTCATACATACTGAAGTAGGCAGCTTGGTAGATGATAATAACCTGCACAGACACGTGAAAACCTTGGTACAGGCCCTTAATCCCATCAGATTTGTAGATATTAACCAGGCAGTCACCGAGGCCTCAGAATTCCCTTTCAGCTCCAGCTTTACCCACATTGGCTGCTAGATGGGCAAAATCAAGAGGGTACCCATAACACAAGGATGTAGCCCCAGCAGCACTGCCTGATGCCAGATTCCCTTCAAAGTAGCGCCAAAACTGGGTCCTCTTGTCTACACCACCCGGGAAGATCTGCTTGTATTTATCTTTGAAAGCAAAGTTAAGAGCCTGGGTGGGGAAGTATCTGATGACATTGGCCAGGTTACTGCACCAGAAGGACAGGACTCCCTGCTCCTTGAGAATACAGACCTATATGGTCTATAATGCCCTTGTATTGCTTATCTCCGGTGATCTGCTTGCTGGCATGCTGCACCTGCAGCAGCAGCTTGATTCGCTTGATGGGAGCTACCTCCGTCTTGGAGATGGCTGTGTCCACTCTACCTCCCAGGAAGTCCTTGAAAGGAAAGAGGAGGCAGGCTGCTGCCAGAAGGGACTGGGCCGGGAACCAGCTTTGACTCCGGGGCTGCAGGTCCATTTGAAACTCTTAAATTGTAAGTTGTGTGACCATTCCCTCATCAGATGGTACAGTAAACCAGAGTGAACAAAAAAACAAAATTCTGCATGGATTATTAATTAAAAAGAGGAAAACTAAAATTATTCATAGGAAAGATTAGCAAAGGTTACTCATAGTACAGCTGGATGACCTTCAAACCAAGATCATGCAGATGTGTTGAAAGAGATGGGAGAAGAAAAGCATAATATTTATTGGACCTGATGGCATCTCACAGGATTCAAGCTCATAATTTCCTAAGTGACTCAGCTGCTATTGCACAATCAGTGCTTTGAAAGACCCATTTCCTCAAGACAACTCCAAAATACGAATGGTGTTTTGCTGACCTATGAACTAATCTCCATCTCCAGTTTACCTAAATACATTCCAGATTGCCGTGTTTATCTGATGGATTGACTAATTTCTATTTCATTAAAAATATCTTAAAAGCCCTTACTACACACACTGATTGATTTAATTTTCTTCTGTAAATCTAAATAGCTGTAGGACTCTGAGCTATTAGCCCTTCAGTATTTCCTGTGTTATTTTGAGCTTCTTCAAAAGATTTCTGTTTTGGTCGTGTGCTGAAAATAAATTTCAGTCAAATAATTATTCTTTATTCAGGAAGAGGCTGAAAGTATGGGGAACTTAAAAATTAAAAGGAAAAAAATAGAGCAAAGCTGTTGTAATCCCCAAAGGCAAAAACTTCAATCCAGAAAAGTGGATTCCTTTTCAATTTACAACAAAAAAAAACTTGAGAAAATAAACATCGTGGCTTAGACAAGTTTCCATCGCTAAAAGTTGTTCTTCGCTAAGAAAATCAAACCAGAAGTATGTGTAAGAAGTGATAGGGTACAGGGTACTGAGAGAATGAGTGAACATTAGTGAACATTCTGATATTCATTTGATCAAGTTCATAAAGATTTTGGTCACTGATACATAATCTTATCAGGAACTAGGAAAAAAAAGGTAATTTTATGCTTCTTATCAGAAAGGTAGTGTTTCTCACTTCCAAGAACTTAGCACTAGGTAGATCTTGGTTATGACTGATAATTAATAAGTTACAGTAAAAAGCATACGTTATATTCTTTCCTGACTTTAGCTTTCTTGGGAAATGCGCATACTGACTAGCACTGTGTCTGTTTACTCATTTATCTTTCCTATGTTAATAAAATTTAGGATGTTGTCACTAGAAGTGAGCAATTGGTTTGCTAATATTCCTTTAGGAAATATACTATGTTTAGACAAAGTTTTAAAACAATCAGCATCCGGAACAAACATCTGATAAACTGTAAAGCAGGAATAGGTACTTTAATTTTAGAGTAATGATGACTTATTTCCTCTCATTGCAGGTCTGTGGCTTCATGTTTCTTTCTAGGACCCGATAGTTAGAGGGAAGAAGTTGCAAACAATGTTTTAGTAAAGGAATATTATCAGAGTCACAATCTCATTTAGTTTCTTGGTTTAAGGAGCCCAAAATAAGTTATAATTTACTGAAGGAGTTAACTACTTCTTTTGTATGTCAAAAGTATGATTTAGAAACAACTTATCCTTGTATTGGAGTCAGTGCAGGAAATCTGTAAGAGTTTGTGGATATAGTGTAGTAGTTTTTGATGATATTTCTGTAATTTGTGTTGAAAAACATTTCCAGGATATTTGCATTCATCTTTTTTTTTTCCTCCCCCTGAATGAACATAGGGGTTTCTACACTTGGCTTGAAGGAAATGAAAAACAATAAAATTAGATCATTGCCATTCTGTTTTGTTGTTGTTGTTGTTTTTGCATTCTTTTCAACTCTCCAACAAAGACGATTAACTGGTGTAAATGTTAATTTATGGCAAAACAATTATAGTGTTCGTCTACATCTAACAAACTCTAGTCAAATGATTGTGTGAAAATTCTAGCCTCTATTGTTTCTTTATTGGGAAAGTCTTTGAAAATCAAAAAGGTTTTTATGAACTTCAAAAAGGTGTGATGGCTATTTGTTTGAACTCCTTTGAGAGAATTCTCCCACAGATTTGCAGAACATAGTGTTGTGATGTTAGAAACTCAAATGCTTTTCATACAGGATGTTAGGGCATGCACACGTGTCTGCTGCTGTGATGTGGGAAGCACAATACTTCCAGGTTCATAAGGATGTCAGCTATAAACAGGATGCTGAGTAGCAGCTAAGGACACGGTGCCTCTCCAAGAGAGGAAAGATCTGAAGGTATTATGGCAGTATTCTGCTGGAGTAAACACAAGAAACATATACTCAGATCTTTTTCCAAAGATGATATATAGGTTCTAAATGTGTCCCAAACATAAAATTCTGTTGTAGTCAACAGACTTTAATACAACCCTAGAATATCCTTCAAATATTTCAAGCACAGTACACGTATTAGTATTTTCCAAGAAGTGCTTTATTTTATGATGACAAAAAATAAACAAAATGACATTTGGTCTGCTTATTTCTGAGTTCCCTTCTGATCAAAGATAGTGAGAATTTATAATTCTATGCTGTAGATAGAAATAGCTTTTTCACTAATTTAAATACAACATTTCTTTCTGTATGCTAATATTACAGGAATAGGCTGGGTGCAATGACTCACACCTATAATCCCAGCATTTTGGGAGGCCAAGGTGGCAGGATTTCTTGAGGCCAGGAGTTCAAGACCAGCCTGGGCAACATAGGGAGACCCCAACTCTACCAAAAAAGTAAAATAAAATTAGCCAGTCATGGGTTTGTGTGCCTGTAGTCCCAGCTACTCAGGAGGCTGAGGCAGGAGGATCACTTGCAGCCAGGAGTTTGAGACCAATCTGGGCAACTTAGCAAAACCCCATCTCTAAAAAAAAAGAAATTTATAGGAATAAATTTATATGTATATCTATATTAGATAAGTAGATATATATTTATTTATTAAATAAATGATATATTATTATGACAAGGTATAAATATTTATGATTTAGTAGGGTTTATATTGCTATAACCATTGATCTTATAAAGATTTAGATTTTTATCACTTTTGGAAAGATACAAACTAAACAGCACATTAATAATTGCCTTTGGTTGGGAGCTGGATGCTCAGGAATTCCAAAGCAAGACAGTTTAGGCAGTAAACATGTTCTTTATCAGTTGTCTCTATGAAATCCTTATTAATAATAAATAATCAAAAATTAGCCAGGCATGGCAGCATGTGCCTGTAGTGCCAGCTATTTGGGAGGCTAAGTGGGGAGGACTGCTTAAGTCTGGGAGTTTGAGGCCGCAGTGAACTAAGATTGCACTGCTGCACTCCAGCCTGGGAAACAGAGTGAAACTCTGTCTTTCAAAATTAATAATAATAAATAAATTGTGGTCTCTGCATTCTTTTAAAGGGCAGAATCAGTGTGATGAATCAATGAGGGCATTAAAGAATCTAACTTTTCAAAGAAATGCTTTCTCATCTCCATTACTCCAAATACTTATTACTATTTTGTGGTTCTTCTTTCCTGTCTCTACATTTTAGCACAGTAAGCCTCCCTTTGCTCTGCCTCCTTGCAGTGAAACTGAAAGCTGTCAGGATGAACTCATAACCCTACTCCAGCTCAATCTTACCTAAATCTCCATTCATACTCTCGGTTGATTCCCTACCTGTCTTCTTGGCCCATCTACTTTCTGCTTTCAATTCTTGCTCCATGTATCAGATTTTCTTTCAAATGCATCTTCAACTTACATTCAAGATTCTCTGATCTTAAAAGAAAATGCAAGTAGCAGCCACTTCTGTATTTATGCTCTATTTTGCCTTACTTCTTCCTCTTCCATTACATACTCAAGTCCCACTCATTGTTTTCATCTCCTTACTGCCTATTCACTATGTAATGTCCTGAAACCTGGCTTCAGTGCTTACATCTGCCCTTTACCTTGGTTCAGCTCTCACTAAGGTCATCAGTCAAGTACTAATAGTTAAAAATCTGGATTTTAAAAAATTTCAGTCTGGGTGTTACTAGACTTTTCTGAAGCATTTGAAACAGCTCATTACCCATATCTTGAAGTTTTTAAGCCCTTTAGTTTGGCAACAACTTACTTTCAGCTCTCCCCCTCCTCCTCTTCTTTTGATTACTTTTCAGTCTTTTTATGGACTCTACTTTCTCCCAGATTTCTAAATACTGACTGACTGTCTTCCGGTATCTTTCCTGTGGTCTTCTCATTCTTCATACTCTTCCTGAGTTATTTCATTTATCAACCATATGTGGACAACTCTTGTTGCAAGTGGACCTAAATACAACTCCTAGGTTCTTTTTAGTAGATTAGTGTAGGTGCAGAAGTTTTGAGGAAAGTGGGAGTTAGCTACACTCCACTATCATTACCTGGTGATTATGAAAGCAAGTCCCAGACCAAATTCTGCTACATGCATAAAACATTTATTATCTAAATATTTATTAGAATACAATCACAAAAGAAACAATTTGTGCAACCTGCTCTGCAGGCCTGAGGAAATACCAAGATTCTAGAGGTAGTGGTTTGTCACCTCTATCATCAGCATCTGACAATCAGAGTCCTCCCGGTTTCATAGCTGACACTCACCTGTTGCATCATCCCTAAGAGTATAGGCTATTGGCCTTGCTTGTTTCTTATCCTCTGTTCAAGCATTCATAGGGATAGAAAGGGAGTGTTTCTAACACATTGTTCGTAGCTTAACTTTCACTGGAAGCACGTTTCATAGCAATAATTAAAAGTCACTCATTACACCAATAAATATCTGTTTCTAACAATTACTATAAGAATAATCAAGGAGCTGGGTGCGGTGGCTAACACCTGTAATCCCAGCACTTTGGGAGGCCGAGTCGGGTGGATCATGAGGTCAGGAGATTGAGACCATCCTGCCTAACACACAGTGAAACCCCGTCTCTACTAAAAAAAAAATACAAAAAATTAGCCAGGCTTGGTGGCAGACGACTGTAGTCCCAGCTACTTGGGAGGCTGAGGCAGGAGAATGGCGTGAACCTGGGAGGCAGAGCATGCAGTGAGCTGAGATCGCACCACTGCACTCCAGCCTGGGTGACAGAGCAAGACTCCATCTCAAAAAAAAAAAAAAGAATAATCAAAGAATTGGTTCTGATGGAGATCCAGAAAACAAAATTGCTTATACTAATAGGAAGTCCTCTGGAGTTACTATAAGAATAATCAAAGAATTGGTTTTGATGGAGATCCAGAAAACAAAATTGCTTATACAAATAAGAGTGTCTCTGGAGTACATGGTATTTGAGTGAGAGTCAACTATTCCTCTTGAACTGTGCATGCTTAATTAGAAATGGGCAGCATCTAGCTTATAGCTTAATCTAATTCTACATGAAGTATCACACTGTATGTGTGGAAGTGTTTGAAAGTCAATTATAAACATCATAGCAACTCCATTCCTGGGTCTTTATCTTCATCTCACAACCTTCACTCCAATTCCAGATTTCCATGCAAATGGTTCCATCAAAAACTCAATCTGCCAAAAGTGAACTCATATTTTTTCCTTTCCTAATCCGAGAATGTTCCTCCTTCATGTTTCCTATTTGTGTGTGTGTGTGTGTATGATTCATTACCCCTCTTCCCAGACTCTTATACACATATGATCCCTCAGCAAATACTGTCAGTGTTGGAGCCAAAACGCTTCAGATTCCAACTCTGTCATTTACTAGGTGACTTCATGAAAGTTCCTTAACCTCTCTGAACCTCAATTCCCTTATCTGTAAAATAGGGAAAATAACATCTGTTTCACAGGTTTAGAGTAAGAATGAAACAAGATAAAGGAAAGTGCCTGACTTAAGGTTTGGCATGTGATAAAGGCTTATATATGTTAGTTTCCACCCTTTACCCCTTCTTCCACACCATTGTCATCCTTCGTTGACTGAGTTTGTGGCTTTAAACTGATTCCTAATTCATTCATTCAGTATTCAATTAGTCCTTCATGTGCTTGAAAGGCACCTATGCAAGGTGTTAGAGACACAATTGTGACAAAATAGACATTGCCCTTGTTCTAATGAAGGTACTTTAAAAAAATTATTTGAGACAGAGTCTCACTCCATTGACCAGCCTAGAGTGCAGTGGTGCAATTATGGCTCACAGCAGCCTCAATCTCTGGGGCCCAAGCAATCCTCCCACCTCGGCCTCCCAAAGTGCTGGGGTTACAGGTGTGAGCCACTGTGCCCGGCCTAATGAGAGTACATGTTAATGGGGAAAACTAATATGTAAAGATTAACAGATAAACAATTATTACAAAATAAAACAAGAAAGGATTATGAAGGAAATACACAGGCAGCTGAATCAGAGACCAATAGAAGCTGGGAAGTGGGATGGGATTGTAATCTGTGGAATGGTGCAGTCTGAATGTTGTTTGTTCCCTGTCTACAAAAGGAAAAATGCAGACATTGAGATTAGGTGTTAGAAACTTTTATAGCAGTTTGGCGTGGCTGTAATAATTGTCGTGTGTGTTAGATAACTAGGTAAAAAGAGTAGAGGCCATCACACTCCTGTTGCTGGTGGTGTGAGCTATGTAGAAATCCTATGCACAGTAGAACCATGTTCCAACTAGGGATATTTTAGTTTGTCAACTGTAAGCCAAATGTGTACATAATCCAAAATTTATTTCTTTCATTAAAAGCTAATTTAAATTTAACTGTAACTCTACAGGAAAAAGACTGAAACTGGTTACTAATGAAAAAGTAATTATGAATTTTTAAAATAAAATATCCCTTGTTTCATTTTGATTAGTTAAAAATGAAAATTTCTGCATGTACTGAATGACCTTTTTTCATTCATATCAGCATCCTCTAAGATGCTGTCTCTACTATTAATGTAATACTGATAAAATGTAGAAGTTAAAACATATATTATCTTCTGCAAGCAGAGTTGTCATCAATTCAACCTAGATTAGATCAATTAACAGGCAAAAAAACAAACTCATTTGTCATGCTAAAAACTTTAAGTATCAATACACACTATGTTTGTTTAAAGTGTGTTTAAAGGCTTTTATTGTTGGGAGTCACCATTTCATTAATTTTTGTTTAGTCATGATAGCAAGTCAAAAAAAGTTATGAATGGAGTAGCAATGTTCCATATTTACTGCCTATATGCACACTTTTAATGAACAGTATTTACCTTTTTTTTTTTTTCGAGACGGAGACTTGTTCTGTTGCCTAGGCTGGAGTGTGGTGGCGCAATCTCAGCTCACTGCAAGCTCTGCCTCCCGGGTTCCCAGACCCTTCTCCTGCCTCAGCCTCCCTAGTAGCTGGAATTACAGGCACCCGCCACCACGCCTGGCTAATTTTTTGTATTTTTAGTAAGAGACGGGGTTTCACCATGTTAGCCAGGATGGTCTCGATCTCCTGACCTCATGATCCACCTGCCTCAGCCTCCCAAAGAGCTGGGATCACAGGCATGAGCCACCGTGCCAGGCCGTATTTACCATTTTTCATTGTATTTTGTTTTTTTACCCACATTAGGCTTGTTCTTATTATATTTACTAAAAATGTAAACTTATGCTTGGTGAATTTAATAATAAAAAATTGGGACTTTATTTTGAAAGCATTTATTATTTCATTTTTCTACTAATTTACTTTTATTGTATTTTATAAAACTATTAGTCCATGATGAATTGGAAAAAAAAATCTAGTTTTTGCCAATTGAGAAGCAATTCTGTAGATGAGTGGTTGGGGAAAGTGCTCTAGGAAAGGAACAATAAAAGCATGAAAACTGTAGTTTTGTATTTCCAAAATGCCTCAAAAAGTCATGCCTTTCTGTGCTTATTCTCACAGTTATAGCTTAGTTTAGACTCTAGTCACCTATAACATGGACATCTGAAAAACAGATGATCCTGGGGAGTTTCTTTTTTTTTTTTTCTCTTTCTCCTCATGTCTTTTGTTTCTCTTCTACATCTATCCTGAAAACAACAACAAAAACAGGCACAGACCTTTCTCTAAACTTATGGAATGGTTATTGTTTGTACAACTTTAGGGTATTTCTTATAAGCTGCTTTATTTTGTCAAGTTTTTATGTGTGTATTTTTTATATGTACACAAGTATATTTGTGCTGTATGTCTCTCTATATATATGTAGAAAAGAGAGAGAGAGAATGACAAAGAAAGAGAGAAGAACAGAGAAAACGTCATCATCTCCTAGACAAAAGTGAAAGTTCTGTACAGGTATGAATTACACCATATACTCGGTACCCAAAGGAACCTTCACATAGTAGGTACTCAATAATTTCTTGTTGATGGCAGTGCAGTGATAAGTCTAACAATGCATTCCCTTCAATTGATTCTCTTTTCCTGTCTCATTCTTTGCATAACAGTAAGTACAATTTTATTAAAGCTCATTATTTTTGTTGGGGAAGAAGTTTTGGGAACTTCAATTATTGACTCAGCTAACCACAGGATGTCTCTGCAGAGAGCAGACCACAGTGGTCTGGTGGTGAGCTTGCACAGTCATGTGTACCCTGGGACCCTCCAGATCTCCCGGTTACCCTATGTGACCTTTCACCAATTCATTGCTCACTTGATCATGGATGAAATTATGTCTTCACTTGGACTAATTTCTAGGCCCTTAAAAGAAATGTAATAGACAACTTACCCCTGTCCCCACCAAAAACCCCTCATTTTTAACAATTATAGTTTCATAAAGAGATGTAAATTTTAAATATGTAAATAAAAATGAGAGAAAGAGTACATTAAATGTTTGCAGTGTGAATCTTGTCTCCAAAGTCAAGACCTGATGAACTGTCTCTTTTCTAAAATCAGAGTTCACAATTCTCATAGTAGTGTAACTATCCCAGAGAAGGACATTTGAATGTACATTTGCTGCCTTTACTGAGATATAACAACAGTACCTTTTTTCTCTCCTAGAAAGTAGACTATGCTTGAAAGAAACTGTAGAGGTGTTTTCTCATGGAGTGAAATAACGACCCTCAAAATAAATGATCAAACGATTTATAAACCTAGGAATAATATTACATTTAGAAATAAAGGTCCAAACTTCAATAATATTGTGTTTCAAAAAGCATTTTTTTTTTGCATTTTTTTATTTCATTTTTAATTACACTTTAAGTTCTGGGATACATGTACAGAACGTGCAAATTTGTTGCATAGGTATACACGTGCCATGGTGGTTGGGTGCACCCATCAACCTGTCATCTACATTAGGTATTTCTCTTAATGCTATCCCTCCCCTAGCACCCCACCCATCTACAGGCCCCAGTGTGTGATGTTCCCCTCCTTGTGTCCAGGTGTTCTCATTGTTCAACTCCCACTTACGAGTGAGAGCATGCGGTGTTTGGCTTTCTGTTCTTGTGTTAGTTTGCTGAGAATGATGGTTTCCAGTTTCATCCATGTCCCTGCAAAGAACATGAACTCATCCTTTTTTATGGGTGCATAGTATTCCATGCTGTGTATGTGCCACATTTTCTTTATCTAATCTATCCCTGATGGGCATTTGGGTTGGTTCCAAGTCTTTGCTATTGTGAATAGTGCTGCAATAAACATACGTGTGCATGTGTCTTTATAGTACAATGATTTATAATCCTTTGGGTATATACTCAGTAATGGGAATGCTGGGTCAAATGGTGTTTCTGGTTCCAGATCCTTGAGGAATTGCCACACTGTTTTCCACAATGGTTGAACTAATTCACACTCTGACCAACAGTGTAAAAGCGTTCCTATTTCTCCACATCCTCTCCAGCATCTGTTGTTTCCTGACTTTTTAATGATTGCCGTTCTAACTGGCGTGAGATGGTATCTCATTGTGATTTTGATTTGCATTTCTCTAATGACCAGTGATGATGAGCTTTTTTTCATATGTTTGTTGGCCACATAAATATCTTCTTTTGAGAAGTGTCTGTTCATATTTTTTGCCCACTTTTTGATGGGGTTGTTTGTTTTTTTCTTGCAAATTTGTTTAAGCTCTTTGCAGATTCTGGATATTAGATTGTCAGATGGATAGGATGCAAACATTTTCTCCCATTCTGTAGGTTGCCTGTTCATTCTGATGATGGTTTCTTTTACTGTGTGGAAGCTTTTTAGTTTAATTAGATCCCATTTGTCAATTTTGGCTTTTGTTTCTATTGCTTTTGGTGTTTTAGTCATGAAGTCTTTGCCCATGCCTATGTCCTGAATGGTATTGCCTAGATTTTCTTCTAGGGTTTTTGTGGTTTTAGGTCTTACATTTAAGTATTTGATCCATCTTGAGTTAATTTTTGTATAAGGTACAAGGAAGGGGTTCAGTTTCAGTTTTCTGCATATGGCTAGCCAGTTTTCCCAACACCATTTCTTACATAGGGAATCGTTTCCCCATTGCCTGTTTTTGTCAGGTTTATCAAAGATCAGATGGCTGTAGATGTGTGATGTTATTTCTGAGGGCTCTGTTCTGTTCCATTGGTCTTTATATCTGTTTTGGTACCAGTACCATGCTGTTTTGGTTACTGTAGCCTTTTAAAGTAATTCAAAAACAGCCTAATAATTTTTGGTGGTATGAAGTTATCAGAAAGGAGACTTTTAGAAATTGTGCCTAGTGATTAATTCAAGCTTCATTAAATTTCAGAACCAACTACCCCTAGAGCTGATTTCAATATCTTTCACATTCACAGCATGACTCTTCTATATGCTGAGTTCATGAGGGTAAAGCAATTTGCAAGAACACTTTCAGGAAAAGATGTGGAGGAAGGAGTAGGCATTGGGTTGCAAATGTTTTCCAGTTAATCAAACTCAAACCAGGTTCCCTTAATTTTTCAAACCTTGTGTATTACAAGAAAATTTAATCCACATGTGTCTTACTGACTTATAATTAAATTATGGAATTTTAAAAAACAGCCGTTTAATGTCCAAAAAGTTATTTTGATGTTTTAGCTTATTCCATTCAAAACCAGAGTTGCACTTCTCCATCAGAAACTGATTTGAGGATCAAAGACAGAAGTTCAATTTGAAACTCTAAACCTGTTCTTCTGAGGTGAATGTTTAAAATCCATCAAGAATTGTCCCTCTTAAAGAACTTTTAGAGAGTTGGGGAGACATTTTGCTCATTTAAGTCTGTTCGACAATAGGATTTGGTGTGACTTACTTGGGGGCATATTAAATGTCAAAAATCTTTTGTGTTTCAAAAGGCAACAAGGCAAAGACAAAGTTGATAAGTGTTATTAAAAGTTTCTCCATTTTGAAAGATCAACTCAGTTCACCAAATAGTAATTAAACATATAATATTGTATTAGTCAGCCTTCTTCAAAGATACATATCTCTATATCTCTCTCTATATATATATATCCTCTCTATATATCTATATCCATATATGTACCTTCTATATATATTTATATATATATAGAACATCCTTTATATATATATTCATATATATATTGAACATCCTTTATATATATATTAAGGATGCTTCAACATCCTTAATATATATATATGATGTTCAACATATATATGTATAAATATACATATGTTGAACATCCTTAATCTGAAAGCTGAAATTTGAAAGGTTCCAAAATCTGCAACTTCTTTGATCTCTAACGATGCTACAAGTGGAAAATTTTACAGCTGACATCACGCAATGGGTCATAGTCAAAATGCACGGTGTACAACACACAGTTGATTCAGCATCCTCAAAGAAAAAAATACCCTCCCACTCCCCTTTAGCTGCCATATGTTTTTTCTGCACATGCCCAAATTCCCCTATGTAAGCACACACACAAAGGGTAATAAAATGATATGTGTGCAGGCTGGATGCACCAACAGCAGGTTCTCCACAGTGCTTTGCTTGGGGCCGAGACTTACATGCATTACTCACTGTGGGTTTTTGTTTGCTTGTTTTTTGCTTATTCTCTGCTCTGCAGTATAAAATTGTTTTTATAAATGTCAAAAAGGCCTGCAGATACCTATCTGCAGGCCTTTTTGACATTTATAAACAAAGAAGCAAGCATTTATGTTTATCTATAGAAACTGGACAGTGGCATAAGTGTGAAATGTCTTACAGAGGAGTATGGAGTGGAAATGACCACCATATGTGACCTGAAGAAACAGAAGGAGAAACTATTGAAGTTCTATGGTGAAAGTGATGAACAGAAGTTAATGAAAAAGTAGAAAAACACTGCATAAAGCTGAAAATGATGATCTCAATTGTGGATTGAAAGTATGCATACATCAGCATTGCAATGAACACATGCCACTTAGTGGTATACAGATCATGAAACAAGCAAAGATTTATTATGATGAACTGAAAATTGAGGGGAACAATGAATATTCAACAAGCTGGTTGCAGAAATTTAATAAAAGACATGACATTGAATTTTTAAAGATTTGTGGTGATAAAGCATCTATTGATCATGAAGCAGTGGATAAATTCAATGACAAATTTGCCAACATCATCACTGGTGAAAATCTGATGCCAGGGTAAGTTTATAATGCTTATGATAAATAACTGTTGTGGTCCATTTCTCTCTCAGTGAGGAAGGATGTTGGTGTTGAGGCTGACATATCTATGAAGGACAGTAACTAGTGTAGCTTTCAGTGCTTTGACAAAATTTCAGATGCGTGATATTCTGGCCAAGCATCTGTGATTTCATATTGTTGGAGCATTTGTTGTATCCCTTAGGCTTGCAGCTGTGGCTGAACCAAGAAAGAAGACAAGTGCAGATTTCCACAGAAATAATGATTCCATGAAAGATTTTGAGGAGATGAGGAAGGCTGGTATCTTTCAGAGTACAAAGTGATATTGGAATATAAAGAATTTCTTGCTGGCCGTGGTAGCTCGCACTTGCAATCCCAACACTTTGTGAGGCTGAAGTGGGAGGACTGCTTGAGCTCAGGAGTTTGAGATAAGCCTGGGCAACATAGTGACACCACATCTCTACAAAAAACTAAAATATGTATAAATAGACAAGTCACAATGGCTTACACCTATAATCCCAACACTTTGGGAGGCTGAAGCAGGAGGATCATTTCAGCCCAGAAGTTAAAGACCAGCCTGGGTAACATAGGGAGACCCTGCCTCTACCAAAAATTTAAAAAATTAGCCAGACATAGTAGTGTGCACCTGTGGTCCTAACTACTTGTTGAGGGTAAGCTGGGAGGGTAGCTTGAGCCTGGGAAGTCAAGTCTACAGTGAGCCATGATTGCACCACTGCACTCCAGCCTGGGCAACAGAATGAGACCCCATCTCAAAAAAAAAAAAAGTGGGGATGCTGAATTTCCTGGAAGGGTAATTCTTTGGGTTAAGTTACCTAGAAGTTTTCCACTGACCTGTGTTCCTGAACTATAAAACATAAATATGTTGGTTAAGAAATAGTTTCTCTTGATAAATAACAATGAATAAATTAAGAACAAAATCATTGCTGTGGTGGTGGTGTCCCAGAAAGGCACTGGCAACAACTGATTAGGGCCCCTACAGAAACTAAGGATGCCAAGGACAGAATAACTGTGCTGGGATGTGCTAATGCAGTAGGCACACATAAGTATAAATTTTGTATAACAGGCAAAAGCTTATGGCCTCACTGTTTTCAAAGAGGGAATTTCTTATCAGTCCATTATTATGCTAACGAAAAGGCATGAATCAACAGGGACATCTTTTATGATTAGTTTTACTAACATTTTGTTCCAGCAACTTGTGCTTACTGCAGGGAAGCTGAACTGGATGATGACTGCAAGATTTTGTTATTTTTTGACTCTGCTCATCCTACATCTGAAATTCTCTTTAAAAATATGTTTATGTTATATACTTCTCCCCAGCTATGACTTCATTAATTTAGCTTGTGATTAGGGTACCCTTAGATTTATAAAGAGTAAATATAAAATCACTTTCTTGAACAGCATGTGAGTGGCAGTGAACAGTGGCATCAATGTGAAAAATTAAAAAAAAAATAGCATGAAGGACGCCTTATATTCCATTGTCAATGCTTGCCTCACAGTGACCAAAGACACAGTTGTGCACGCCTGGCACAACCTCTGGCCTGAAACTCATGTTTAGGGATGATGATGAACAAGGTGATGACTTAAGGATTCCATATGTCAAGTGAGAAGGAAATAATGTCTGACCTCCTCACATACAGAAAAAATATATTTTCAGAGTCCATCAGTAAGCTGGAAGAAGTGAATATTGACGTTTTTAACATCAGTAATGAGGCTTCAGTTGTTCATTCATTGAGTGGTGGTGAAATAGCCAAACGGTTCTGAATCAAAGTGATTGTGATAATAGTGATGATGAAGATGGCGTTAACACTGTAGAAAAAGTGCCTGTAGGTGATGTGGTAAAAATGTGTGATGGGCTTATTGAAAGACTAGAGCAGTGTGCCTTCTTTTTTATTATTTTATTTTATTTTATTTATATTTGTAGAGATGGGATCTCACTTTATTATTTCCCAGGCTGGTCTCAAATTTTTGGCCACAAATGATCCTCCTGTCTTGGCTTCCCAAAGTGCTGGTATTACAGGCATGCCACCATGCCAGGCCCAGCATGCATTCTTCTTTTTCTTCCTTTCTTTCTTGTCTTTTAAAAAATTTTCCCCACATACAGTCATTCCCAACCAGCATGCATTGTTAACAGAACAAGAAATTATGTCAGTTTATAAAGCTGAAGAGAGACTCCTAAAACAAGAATGTTGTTAATGAGGCAGATGACTGGAGGAAACATTTTAAAAATCCATCCATCAGAATGCCTCAGTATCCCTAGATAATTAAATTCTTGGTCCCTTAACAGCTTCTGATGTTTATTCTCACCTAAAAAATAAAACCCAGTGTGTAGTATCCTTTTAATCAAAATACAGCATCATGGATGGAGACTGAAAGCCTGCCATTGTTGACTGTTGCTGCTTAACAGCTGATACAGGTATTCCGCTGAAGCCTCTGTGCTGCTTAGTTTCCCTGAACACATTATTTTTTCACTGTGTTAATAGTATGTCATATTTTTCACTGTTAACTAATTATATGTGAATAAATGTAAAAAATAATTGCTTATCAGTAGCATATAAATTCAGCATCAGGAATGATGGTGATGCTAAAGAACCATAGATTGTCTATGAGTGGCACCAGTGACACTGGTGCTAGACAGGTTCAGGGTGCACAAACTTTGTTTTATGTGTGAAATTATTAAAATATTGTGTAAAATTACCTCCAAGTTTTGTGTATAAGGTACCTATGAAACATAAATAAATGTTATATTTAGACTTGGATCCCATCCCAATATCTCACTATAAATATGCAAATATTCCAAAACCTGAAAAAAGCCAAAATATCCAACATTTCTGCTTCCAAGCACTCCACATAAGGATTAATATATATATTTATCCTGTTGCAATGGTCAGTACTGAGTGTCAATTTGATTGGATTGAAGGATGCAATATTGATTCTGGTGTTGCCAAAGGAGACTAACATTTGAGTCAGTGGGCTGGGGAAGGCAGACCTACCTTTAATCAGGTGGGCACCATCTGCTGCCAGCCAATATAAAGCAGGCATAAAAACGTACAGTGAAAAAATGGGCCTAGCCTCTCAGCCTACATCTTTCTCCCATGCTGGATGCTTCCTGCCTTCAAACATTGGACTCCAAGTTCTTCAGTTTTGGGATTTGGACTGGCTCTCCTTGCTCCTCAGCTTGCAGACACCCTATTGTGGGACCTTATGATTGTGTAAGTTAATGAAGTGGAAGTTGTTAAGTATTAACTTACACAATCATAAGATCCCACAATAGGCTCTATACCTATGTATCTGTGTGTGTGTGTCTGTGTGTGTGTGTGTGTGTCTGTGTGTGTGTGTGTGTATGAGAAAAGAAGTTTATTAAGTATTAACTTAATAGGATATATATATTCTATTAGTTCTGTCCCTCTAAGAGAACCCTGGTTCATACAGATTTTGGTACCAGGAGTGGTTCTAGAGGAACAGAAAATTAAGGATGGAGTTCTTTCATTGGTTTTGGAGTTTCAGGAGTTTGCTACTTAATATGATTAGACTCAAAAGTGCTAAGGACTCTATTTCTAATAGTATGGAGAACACTGACAGTCCTTGGCATGAACTGTTTAAAGAGTTATGCAAAATAAATGCATTTGACATTCCTGATTCATGGCTCATGAGAGGCAAGGAGTTTAGTGACTCTATACATAATACCTTTGACCATATATGGAGAACCAAGGAACATAATGAAGCTGGTTGGTTGCTCCTAAGTTCAGTGGACAAACTGATTAAATAAAATGATGAACTCAGGGATTCTGTCTCCTGGCTTCAGAAGCAGATACTGAGCCTCAAATCTGCTAAGATTGCCCCGAGTGAGAGTCTTATCTCCTGTAGAGAAAGAGCTGAAATTGTGGAAAAACAGACACGAGCTCTTATCATGTGAGTGGCTGACCTGCAACAAAAGATTCATGCACGGCCTCATCGGTCTACTGTTAAAGTGAGGGCATTGACTGGAAAAGAATGGGGCCCCACAACTTGGAATGGGAATATGTGGGAGGACCCTGATGAAGCTGAAGACTCTGAGTTTGTAAACTCTGATAAACCTTTTTTTTTTTTGCCAGAATTAACAGCTTCCCCATTCCCAGTAGTGGTAACATCTCCTCCAGGACCCATGCTGCCTGCCATCAGCCTTTCCACCTTTGTCTGAGGAGATAAACCCTGCACTGCCTGAGGCAACAGTGATGGCCACCATGAGGCAGTTGCCAAACAAAATAATGTTGATTCTCCTCAGAAGCTACCATCAACACCTCTGTTTGCTACTGCTGCTGCTGCTGCTGCTTCTTCTTCTTCTTCTTCTTCTTCTTCTTCTTCTTCTTCTTCTTCTTCTTCTTCTTCTTCTTCTTCTTCTTCTTCTTCTTCTTCTTCTTCTCCTCCTCCTCCTCCTCCTCCTCCTCCTCCTCCTCCTCCTCCTCTGTTTGCTTCTAAACCTATAATTATACTAAAGTCCTGGCAGGCCCCTAGAGGTGAAGTTGAGAATGTGACCCATGAGGAGGTGTGCTACACTTGAAAAGAACTGTTTGAGTTCTCTAATTTATATAAACAGTAATATGGAGAACAGGCATGGGAATGGATATTAAGGATATGGGATAGTGGTGGAAAGAACATAGAGTTGGATCAGGCTGAATTTATTGATTTGGGCCCACTAAGTAGGGACTCTGCATTTAATGTTGCAGCTCAGGGAGTTAAAAAAGTTTCTAATAGTTTATTTACTTGGTTAGCTAAAATATGGATTAAAAGATGGCCCACTGTGAGTGAGCTGGAAATGCCTGATCTCCCTTGGTTTAATGTAGAGGAAAGACTTAGGGAGATGGGGATGGTGGAGTGGATTGGTCACCTTAGACCTACTCATCCCAGCTGGGAGGGTTCAGAAGATATACCCTTGACCAATGCCTTCTGAAATAGATTTGTGAGGGTAGCACCTGCATCTTTGAAGAGCCCTGTAATTGCTCTTCTCTGTATGTCAGATCTAATGGTGGGAACTGCAGTCACTCAACTACAAAATTTAAATATAAATGGAATAGGCCGGGCGCGGTGGCTCACGCTTGTAATCCCAGCACTTTGGGAGGCCGAGGCGGGCGGATCACGAGGTCAGGAGATCGAGACCACGGTGAAACCCCGTCTCTACTAAAAATACAAAAAATTAGCCGGGCGCGGTGGCGGGCACCTGTAGTCCCAGCTACTCGGAGAGGCTGAGGCAGGAGAATGGCGTGAACCCGGGAGGCGGAGCTTGCAGTGAGCCGAGATTGCGCCACTGCACTCCAGCCTGGGTGACAGAGCGAGACTCTGTCTCGGGGAAAAAAAAAAAAAAAAAATGGAATAATTGGATCCCGAGGTGACAGGGTCCAAGTGACAGCACTCAGCGATCAAAGGCAAGGTGGGCATAGCTCCTGTAATGGACAGCAGTGGCAAAGTAGCAATCAGAATAGTCTGACTTGTGGAGACCTCTGGCTTTGGCTAATTAATCAGTGTTCCTAGAAGTGACATTGAGAGTTCCAACTCAACTTTCCTGAGTCTCCAACTTACTGCAAGGAGAGCCAGTCTGAGTCCCAAAACTGAAGAACTAGGAGTCTGATGTTCGAGAGCAGGAAGCATCCAGCAGGGGAGAAAAATGTAGGCTGAGAGGCTAGGCCCGTCTCGTCACTTCACATTTTTCTGCCTGCTTTATATTGGCTCATGGCTGATTAGATGGTGCCCACCCAATTAAGGGTGAGTCTGCCTGTCCCAGCCCACTGACTCAAATGTCAATCTCCTTTGGCAACGCCCTCACAGATACACCCAGGATCAATATTGCATCCTTCAATCCAATCAAGTTGACACTCACTATTAACCATCACAAGTCCACCCCTTGTCAACCTGAACCCATACACATCTCCTGAGATCATACATAATCTTCAAATAAAGACAATAATAAGGTTGTAATTACACCTAATATAATACAATTATCCTTCATACAATTGGAAATGCACCAATCCCCAACCCAAATAATATTACATAAAGTTAACAATACTTACATGCTGATACAAAGTCAATTAATCACATGTCACATGATAAAGGAGAAGAAAATAAAATGAAGATATTTTCTTAGTACAAGTGTATACATAAACAAACACGTTTTTAACAAAAGGAGGAGGAAATACTCATGACAATTACAGTCCTCATTTCAGCAGCTGGTCACGTGGTCGTAGCTGATATTGATTAGTACTTTCTTCTATTACCCATTCTGTATTCCCTTTGCCTTCAGCAAGCACCACAGCAGGTCTTATTTTTTTCCTGTTGGAGTGACCCAAACTTTCATTAGTGAGGGATCTGGGCCATTTGTAGTCCTGCCTGGATGGGACTGTTGTAGTTTCCCATCAACCTTAATCACAGGGTGTGGTAATGCTAAGAGACACCCTAACAGATCTCTTGTATTCCATGTATACTCTTCCTTACCTCCATTATGGAGTAGTAGACCGATTTCATCTTGATAGTCTGGGTCAATCACCCCAACCAACACTGTAACTACCTTCTTAGCCTGTTGACTTAAAGGTAGGAGGAGACCAAAGTGTCCAGGTGGCAATCTTAACTTCTGGTTTAATGGAATTGTTGTGTCTCCTTGTGGCAGCATTCCTTCCTCTGGAATTAAGACCCTTAGGCCAGCAGAATTTAATGTCATGGGAACAAGAAGCAAAAATTTTGCTAGTGGATCACTAGGGGTGATGGTGAGTGGTTCCACTTCCACTTGCACCCCTTGATTCCTGGACCTGTGAATCCTGGCTTTGGGAGAAACAGTACCATATTTTGGACACTGATTCAGAGCATACATGGCCTTCTGGAAAACTTTGCCCTAGCCTTGCAAAGTATTGTCACCTAACTGATATTGTAATTGTGACTTCAAAAGTCCATTCCACCATTCTATCAATCCAGTTTCTTCAGGATGATGGGGAATGTGGTAAGACCAGTGAATTCCATAAGCATGAGCCCACTGCTGCACTTCTTTAGCTGTAAAGTGAGTGCCTTGGTCAGGGTACATGCTGTGTGGAATACCATGATGGTGGATAAGGCATTCCATGAGTCCACAGATCGTAGTCTTGGAAGAAGCATTGCATGCAGGATAGGCAAACCCATATCCAAAGTAAGTGTCTATTCCAGTGAGGACAAACCTCTGCCTGTTCCATGTTGGAAGAGGTCAAATATAATGAACCTGCCACCAGCTAGCTGGCTGATCACCCCAAGGAATAGTGCCATATCGAGGGCACAGTGTTGGTCTCTGCTGCTGGTTAATTGGGCACTCAGTCATGGCCATAGCTAGGTCAGCCCTGGTGAGTGGAAGTCTATGTTGCTGAGCCCATGTGTAACCTCCATCCCTACCACCATGGCCACTTTGTTCATGGGCTCATCGGGTGATGACAGGGGTGGCTGAGGAAAGAGCCTGAGTGGTGTCCACAAAATGGGTCAAATTTAGTTGGCTTAGAAAAAAACTGAGATAAGGTTTTTTTCTTAAGTTAAGGTTGTAACATCCATGTATTTTTCTTTATGTGCTTTTAAAGTCCTTGTGACAGTGAGTTATAGGGCTTTGACTCCTGGGTCTAAAAAAGACATTAAGTCTTGCTAAATCTTAAACACTGACAGCAATTAAAGCCTCATCTTCAGGCCTGGTAGAAGATGCCAATCATGCCTGCATTCTTGAGACACACGGCCAGAAATTAAAGCTATTCAACTCCTCAACCCAGGGAGTATGACAAAAGAGGTAGGCATGTGAGATTGTAAAGGCTGATTTTGAGAGATAAAATAAGTTCAGTTTCTCTATAAACTTAACCACTAATATAGAAGGCACACAAATGCAAGACCAGCTTATGGGCCCTGTGTCAGATTAACAAGGTTTTTTTGAAGTATTAACCAACATCTTAATAAAGCTTACAAAGGTTATAAAAGGCTTATGGAAGTTATATCTTATGGTCAAGATTAAAATTTTATAGATTGTTTATATAAAATTTTGAAACACAAATTTAATTGGCTTCATGATGTTTTCATTAGGGCTTATTATTTGGAAAATTAAGTCTCCTATCTCAAAGAATGAAAGGTTTTGCTTTTTTTGAAATCCTTGAGTGATCACTTTGGTTAAATGGATGACTTATTTGACAATGACCTGTGATCCTATTTTGTGATAGCAAGTGTTTAAACCTTTGATATTTGACAAACTTTCCAAAATCAAATTATAAATTATATCCTTTTTTGACCTAATTAATCCTTTAAGATATTAGGTTCCCTAAAGTCCAAAAATGACATATTTAGTTTATTTGTTATACAAATTATACAGGAAGCATTGTCAAATACGAAATGGTGTTTGGCTTTCTTTGGGCTGTATTTGTATAAATATGCTATTGGTATGTGTTCCAAAATTATGGGAAACTCCTATAATTCTGATATGACTTAGTGTATATTATCAGTAATAATTATAATTGTTATATTAAATTATTGTGTGCCCCAGAGGTAACACATTTCCTTGTCAATAGTGTCTTTGACTGTGGCTGCCCTAAAACTTTTTGTCATCCATAGATAATTGTCTTGTTTTGGTCCTCTTTAGAAGGTGGTTTTATAATCAGCTATAAAACTTTAACAGGTGCTCTTGAATTTAGCTTTCTGATAAGATTGGAGATTGTGACATCAGAACAGAGGAAAAACTTTCAAGACTCATGGATAGCTGAAATGTTCATGAATATCAAGCAGAACAGGAATTAACTGTGTGGGCTGAACTAATAGAAGACTAAAATAATCTTTTTGACCTTTTGCTTAAAATGTTGCTGATTCTTTGTTTTGTTTTTCAGAGTCAAGGAAACCTTTCTTTTGAGCTATTTACAGCTTTTAACAATTAAATAAAGTATACTTCTGTGAACAAAATTTGGAGCATATTTATTTCTCTCTACCTGATTTCTCTAGAATTTAGAAACTATTTGTGATTATTCTTAAATTATGGCAATACGGTTATGTTCATAAATGTAATAAGAGTCTGTTTTCATTTGTAACAAGACACAATTGGAGCAAGTGCTTATTTTACCAAGGCTTTGACTGAAATAATGTGTTTTCCTTTAAGAAATCAAATTTGACTTTACAGCCAATAAAAGCCCTGTGGGAAAACTGGCCTCATACCTTGTCTACACAGTCCCTGTACAGGGTTCCTGACCTGTGGTAAGTAAAGAATGCCACTTTCTGACAGGTTCAGGAACCCCAAATTATCTTGGGACCTTAAGAGGAGGGGAATTCACCCAACTCATAGGTATTTGATGGTACAAATCCATGGCTGGGCTTGGTTTTAAGAGTCTTATCTGAGATTCCTTTTATGGAACAAAGTTCCATAAGAGCCAGTCTAAAAAGCCCATGTGAAAAGTAATTATTCTTGCTGCACTTTATACAAATCATCTGGCCAAGTATAATAAAGCAAATTGGTCCTAACAAGATTTGTCTTTAGTAAAAATGGGAAACTGGAGGGAGAAAAATTATGTTTCAAAAACTGTAGTACACCTGTTGTTAGATTCTAGTCTTGCCTAATGTTTTTCAAGTTTTAATTATTTTCTACAGTTTGGACTGAATTCTAATTTTTCCTGGCTACATAACTCCAAAATAATATTTTCATTTTTTTCTTCTTTCTTTTCCTTTTTCCTCCATTTTTCCTCATTTGAAATCACTGAAAATTAAGCTGTGCTTTATTAAAGCCCTGCAAACTGAAGCTAGACAACTTAAACTTTGGAAGAAAATAATAGTAACCTAGTTACATACATAAGCCACTTTCATACCTGCCTGCTGATATATGGACTTCAGAGTAATGTGGCCTATATCAATTTTCCAGGATTGTTCTTTTGTTGTTGTTTTTCTCCCTTCCTTCCCCTATTTTTTCTTCATAAGATATGAGACTTCACAAGCTGCTAAAATGAGCTTTCCTAATAACTCAGGACCTACCTGTTTAGGAATAAACCATCCTAGCCATGAGAGATCAGAAAAGCTGAGACCAGAAACTCATTTTCTTCTAAAATGCTTTCTCCAAAAGATTTTAAAAACAAAAGGGGGAAAATGTGAAAGGAGAATAAATACTGGCCCCCAAATCACTAAGCTAAAGGGAAAAGTCAAGCTGGGAACTGCTTAGGGTCAAGGAAACTTTTCTTTTGAGCTATTAGCAGCTTTAACAATGAAGTAAAGTATACACCTGTGAACCAAATTTTGTTCAAATGAAAAGAGACTTTATGCAAATAACTATATTGCCATAAGTTAAAAACACTCACAAATAGTTTCCAAATTCTGGAGAAATCAGATAGAGAAAAACAAATATGCTCCAAATTTTGTTCACAAGAGTATATTTTACTTAATTGTTAAAAGCTGTCAGTAGCTCAAAAGAAAAGTTTCCTTGACTGAAACAGGGCCAATAGCTTTTGACTTTTGACTTATTCTATTCAAAGTCATCCCTCTGCTCACTGAGATAAATGCATATCTGATTGCCTCCTTTGGAAAAGCTAATCAGAAACTCAAAGGAATGCAACCATTTGCCTCTCACCTACCTGTGACATGGAAGCCCCCTCCTGCTTCTAGTTGTCTGGCCTTTCTGTATGAAACGAATGTACATCTTACATATATTGATTGATGTCTCATGTCTCCCTATAAAGTGTGAAACCAAGCTGTGCCCCAACCACTTTGGGCACATGTCATCAGGACCTTCTGAGGCTGTGTCATGCATGCACGTCCTCAACCTTAGCAAAATAAACTTTCAAAATTAACAGACCTGTCTCAGACATTAGGGCTTCAAAAAACCTATATGATATAGAAGTTTATTTTTTGACAAGAGAAATGAGATAAAGGATAATCAATATTTAGAGGAAAATGCATAGGTGATACATGAAAATATAGGCTAATGAGGGAATTAGGAATAGGAAGAGAGTGAAAGCATGGTGGGTGAGAAGGATTGGTGCATGAAATATGGGTTGGTATAAGCAGTACAGAATTATTTATATCCAGCTACCTTCTTCTTGGGGGACAATTTCTGACTAACAGCTGTTACTTCTAATCAAACTATCCTTGATAGAATTTACAAGGTTTTTCTTTCCTTTTGAATTCTCAGCATGTAAAATAATGGTATTAAAGTCTTCTATTTGGTCAGGTAAAAAAGGTTGCTTGGATTTTCCATTGCAGACTAGAAATCATGAACCTTAGAAGCCTGGGCTCAAATCCTAGGATTCTTCCTTAAAGGAGATCCCTTTATATTTAATTTGCTTCATTAGTTGTTGCTGCAGTGAGAATTGGTGATTAATAATACTGACCTTATGGGATTTTTGTCAAGACGGGAGCATCTTACATAATATCAGGCACATAGAAAACAGTCAACAAAGGGCAGCTGGGAGAAGTTATTACTTGTAAGGTGACCAATAACAGGACATAAGAGAACACTATACAATGACTCAGCACACCTTGACTTTACTTCTTTACTAGAGGCAAAAAAAAAAAAGGAAAAAAAGAATACAGGAAGAACAAGCACTTCCTTGCTAGGAAGTAATTTATAATGGTCACAAACACTATGTCTACTATGCTCTGCTCTGTGAAGAATAATTTTTTTTCTTCTTTTCAAAAACACCTCTTAAATGCTGACAGTGTTCTTCTCTTCTTATGCACACATATCAATGGGAAATTCATACTTAGAAAAACTGGCTCCTTTGTGATACGAAAAGTCAAACTTTTGACTCTAGTATGTGAGTCCTTGGAGGATGACCTTAAATTTAATGAAGGCAGAAATAGGAAGAAATTAAGAAATGTATTAACTATAAAAATGACCTACTTTCTGGTTTTACATGCCTTGGCATAATATATTAACTTATTTTCTAGAACGTATTGCATTAACAGTATCACTTCTATTATGACATTGATTCCTATGTAATCTATACTCCTATTTGCAACATCACTGTAGAACCTTCGATAATCACTTACTATCTCTGACCACTAGTTTCTTGTCGGAAACTTAGAAATAATAATACTTATCTAACAGTGTTATTGGGGATACTAAATTAAATAATAATTGTTAAAATATTGAGCATTGTTTTACATGTCCATAAGTGTTTGAAAATGAGACTGATAGTCTAAAGTTCTGTTAACTTTCCTGGATTCTAATTCAGCAGATTGTCAAGAATATAATTCAATGGAAACATTTAATATTTTATCTCCATGATGGTAAAGTCAAACAATTATATTTCTTTAATAACCTTCTATAAGATAGGTTTCTTTACTGCTTTGGGAGATATAATCCTGCTTTTAATTTTGAAGTCTTGAAAAAACTAAAATAAAGGATTTTGAAGAGAAATCATGATTAAGGAGATACTAATATGAAAAAGAAAATAAGAGATTTTCTTTATGAAGTAAATTTAAGAGTAAATGCATATCATTTTAAACCCTGACTTACAGAAGTATAGCAAGTATTTGTAGGGAAGAAACACTTTGACAGTGTGTAAAGCAGTAAGACGAGTTTCTTTTCTGTCACATAAATGCCAAAAGTCTTGCAAAAGTCTTCTGATGACGAGAATCACAGTATAAAGCTGGATGGAAACCAAGGATATATCCTACCCTGGGAATAGTAGACTTTATCTTCTGATATCTCTCCTGTCCCTGACTGTTGCGATGAGATGCTGAGTACTAGTTAGTTATGTAGAGGAGGTTAGGAGGTTGGGGTGAATAATTTATTTAAAAAGATTCTCTATTGAGAATCTTGGGTCATTACCCCAACAGGTAAAAAATGCATTAAAATCATCTATGCTGGCATCAATATAGTTTGAAAAAATGTAGATTACCAGGCTGATTCGGATCACTGGAAAGCATTGAGTAAACATCTTTGTGTGGCACTATACAAAGAAAACTAAACAGAAGTGTCCTGCTTCAAGGGTATAATTATAGGCAATTTTTGTAAAGGCATTGATACATCCAGGAAGTCCACAAAAGCCTGCTGGTTCCAGTTTGCCTAAAGTATGAGGAGATTCAGGAAATGTTACTATACCCTACAAAGTTAGAAGGACCGTTAGGCATCCAGTGAGACTGACAGTTGAGGACTCTGGTTCAGATCGAAAGAGATCTGGCAGAAACTGACTCCTAGAAAAGGGGCTGTTGAGTCTCTTTTTCTAATCCATGTTTGAGAAGGCAAATGACAAGCACCCCTTTTGGCTCAAAGGGGAGAGGCAGAGTCCAGGATGTTTAACATTCATTAGGCACTAGATACTGAACAGATCATGTAAGAGATGCATATTTATTCATGTGAATGAAGTAGGTAATGTCTTAAACATGCTACATAATTTGAAACATGTTGAAGACAGTTCTTGAAAGAATGATTTAATAAATGCTAACAAAAAGGAGTATCTTCAAATGGGGGCGGGGTGGAGGAAGAAGGCATATCTTCCTTTGTGTTCCTGTTTCTCTAGTTTCACAGAAAAGTTATGTTTTAAAGATATGCAACATAAAATTTCTTCTGTGACTTCTTAAACTGAAACAGGAAAATGACCTTCAAAGAATTTCAAAGTAGAGAATGAGGTATTAAGATACAATGAGTTTCTATTGCTGTTTGTTTCCAACTATGTAACTCAAAGTGCATTATGACCCTAGTAAAGTCAGCACCATGGTAGAGGTCCTTCTTAAGAAATCTGCTAGCGCATTTGTTTTTCAAATAGGTAAATTGCCTGACTGTTCTTAGATACATTTATTCAATAATGGAAGTAGAAAATCTTGAATCATTTCTTTTTATACAGGCATATTTCTCAGCAGTTTGAAAGGACTGTTTTATCCTTGCAAATACGACCTTAGCTTTCCAAATAACCCTAAAACTATTTTTTCTTTGCTGTCATAATTACTTGCAGAATCAAATAATTGTTCAGTTTGTTACTGCTTCTTAAAACTAGAAAATAAAAGTATCCAGATCATTTTAGTTCAGAGATGTTACAATTCTGATAGATTTGATAATTCTCTCCTAAAAGTCAGTCAGTTGAAAATTACGGAGCTCAAGTCAGTAAAAGTATTTCTATGAGTAGTGAATTTTGCTGCAGGAGATGAAACGCCAGTACTTCAGTAAAAAATAGTAATATGAATCAGTACCTCTGGTGCAGGTGTGCTTGGTAGGCAGTGATATATAACTCCACATGCTGTAGAAGTTCTAGAACCCCTTATGAGAAGAGTGGCTGATGATACAGAAAAAACCTCATGCAGAGATTGCTACTTAGTAACATGCTGAGCCATTATCTTGGCTGGGGATTTCTATGAACCAGAGTGACCCAGATGACGCAGTTCAGTGCATGTGGAGCTAAGTCCTACATGATAACTGTTTGACCTGGTCAGCTGTTCAGGCTCCACCCCAAGACCTGCTGAATCAGAACCTGAGTCAGCAATTGATGTTTTAACAAGCCCTCTAGGTGATTCTGTTGCAATTAAAGTTTGAGAAACACTGCCCTAGACAGAAGCACAGAGAAGGAGCATTTAATTCATCCTTGAGCAGTCAGGGAAGCTTCAAAAAAGAGTCATTAATTTTGATAGAAATTTGTGAGGGATGAGAGGAAGATCAGAATGAGTGCAATACAAAGAGCAAGCATTTAAGAAAAAATATAGAGATAATTTGTTCTACAAAAGATGTAGTTATGAAAATGGAATATTGTGTAGGCAAAATAGTGGGAAATATGAAAAATTGTTGCAGACTTTGTGTGCCATGAGGAGTATCAGCATCTTTGAAGAGCCACTTAAAGTAAGTGGAGTAGATGGTTGAAAGAGATCACAGAGGAAGGAGGTTGTAAAAGCCAACGTAGAACTACAAAAGAGAGAATGGATTCAACAGTTTCTTATGAGATATATAATTAGCAGTGTTTGGTGTTTGATTAAAAGAAGCAGAAAGGGAATAATAGGATGAGAACCAGTTTTCCTGGATGGAGGAGAAGAGGATGGTATTGTCACCAAATGAGATATGAAATTAAGAGGAGAAAGTGTGTGCAGTGCGTGCACCTGCACACATTTAGACATTCTGAGTTTGCAAATGCTATAGGACCTCTTAAGGTTGATGTTCATTAGAGACTAAATTTTATGTCTGAAGTCCTAAAGAGTGTAGGTTATAGGTTATACAAGTCATGAGAAAGGGCAAGATTCCTTAGGACTGCAATATGAAGCTATAGAAATTTTGTTTTCCTTAACTACTTTTAGCTCATGGATACTCTTCATGATCTGAAGAAACTATTGAACCTCTTCCCAGAGAAAGGCACTCACAGGTAAAACTCTGCCTCCAATCTCTGTATTTATGGACCCCTGGAAGCTCATCTTCTCATATCTAAGGACCCAGATGAAGAATACTTGTTGTGTAGTTCCATTTGCCATGTGGTTCCAGAAGCCTTAGAAATCGTGATTAAAAGAGTACTAGATCAAGGTTGTGTAAGATAATGCTCAATACACGTTAGATAACAATAGCAAAATAAGTGTTAAGTATTTCAGTTTTCCAAAAATGAACCTAAACCTTCTCATTTGCCTCTTTCTTTAATCTCTCCACACTACATGCCATATTCCAGCTAGGAAAAACAAAAAAACAAATAAGAAACAAAATAAAGCAAAACATATTCATAATCCCTCTGTCCATAAAATCCAAATCTCTTTGCTCTACATCCTTAAGCTGGCTTTGTTTCTTACATATGAGACTTGAGGATAGTATTGTCTAGTATAGTTTTTCCTGCAGTATATAGGGGAAAGGTCATGGGCAAATCATGCTATTTGAAACCAAGATTTTGAATCTAGGCTGTGTAATTTGTGGATTATATTACCTAAACTTTAGTATCTTGATTTCTGAAACTCATTTTTACATCTATAAAAAGGGTTAATGACTCCTATTTTGGAGACTAGCAAATTGAGATTAATAAATTTAGATTTTGCAAGAACATTAAGTAGAGTGCACTGTAGACAGCACGTCTTCTCCTAAATCTTAATCAAGGCCAGGATCTGAGAGAAGTGCTCATGAGGATTGATAAAACATTATTAGGTTGCTGAACCATTCCATGACATGTAAAAAATGAAGAAAGAAAATATCTACCAGCTCTCTTCTCAGGGAACATGTTTGTCTTTGGTTGGAAGGAGATACTTTGATAAGCCGCTTGGAGTGTGAGGTGAGACGCCTCCTTCCCCCAAGGAGTATTTTGAATAAAAACAGATGGTTATTAAACTGCCTCCCTCAGAGGGTGGGTCCAACTTAAAAGAGGAGCTTTAATTTGTAAAGTAGGTTTTGCAGAGCAGAGCTGAGGCTCATCACTGGCTTTAACTTACGCTACCTTGCCCCCATGAGACTAATAGCTTCTTCTCTAAATAAATGTTAAATAAAAAATGTTAAACCTATTGAATTAATATTATGCAAATTGGCTGACCACGCTGCATTTCTGAGTGCTTGTTCCTTCCTATAGTCTTAGTGTGGCTAAAATATTGGGGTGAAGTTAGCTGTGGGAGTTCAATTGAAATAAAGAGCGTAGATTACATGTATATGACCACATAGGTTTCTCCCCAGATGGTGCAATTGGTATGCCATGCTTTGCTGAAGCAATATTCCAGGGCTTGCTCTGATTTTATTATTAATCTTGAAAGAAACGTTAGGGACCTTAAGAAGTCTTAAGAAGTGAGAGTGACAAGACGAGTGGGTTTGGTTGTGCTAAAGTAGTCCTATCTGTGATTGGTTCTAATTTTTATCATTCTGAATAAAATGTTTTTGTGAGAAAAAAGGTATAGGGTTTAAAATGTTTGAAAATCCACTTGAAAAATTTGTGAGGTTTACACTCGTGGGGAATAAACAAAAACCATAACATAATTTTCATAATTTACATCATTGATTTCACATATTTATATTTGTTTTAGCTCATTTTTGAAAGTTTAACTGCCCCATTCGGCTCTCTCCCTTCACAAGCCTTACCTTTGACAGTTTCCTCTTCAACAAGTAAACAACAAAGCCCTGCTTCTATTTTATAGATTGTGTAGCAAACGCATGAAATTACAGTGTAGTGTTGGTTTTCATTTTTTTGAACAATTTTCTGATTTTTTGTTAGCTTTTCTGTGTAGTTAATTCTTCCCCTTAAAGTTAGAGTGAACATTGATATTTTACCAGTTACTTTCATGTCTCATCTGTCTTCCTGCTCTTCTGACTAAATCCCACTTTATGTCTGACCAAGCCACGTGGCTGTGATGGAGGGGAAAGGACTACTCTTCTCCATGTGAACGATGAGACCCAGAGTGAAATGCACAAATGACAGAGTGGAACTTCCATTTCTGGGAGGACCAAAGGGTGTAAAAAAAGGAGATATTCCTTGATACTTTTTTTCTTTTAAATGAAGATGGATATGTTTAACTTGTGGAAGAGAACATGGATAGGTTTCAAAACAAGAGATTTGTTAGATTTACTATAGATTCACTGCAAAAGGTGACAAACTACCAACTGTAAAATCGAGCTTAAATCTTTGGTGATCAGAACATCATCTCAGGAAAAGTATGCTCTGGAATGTGTGCTATTAAGCCCTCTCACAAATCACTGTGAAGATGAGAACTTGAAGGAATATAAGACAAATTGTAGTATATTGCTTCTAAATTTACTACACTCTTATCCTTCAAAGTTCCTTGAATCAACTTTAGAATTGTTTTTGAATTAGTGCCTGTGACAAGAGGTACCATGGACCAATGTATTTTCCTTTTAATTAGGGAACACACATAATTTAGAGAAATAAAGGTGAATCTTAGAAACTCTGTTTAATGGTTTTTAGTTAAAAACTTCCTTTTTATTAAAATTAGCTTGGAATAAAAAGAGAAGTTACTTGATAGTATAAATTAGTTGCCTTAAATTGATCTCCTTTTATTTTTTCATCAAGTTATAGAAGGAACTCAGTAAAAAAGCAGGAACTTTCTTAAATTTCCAAAGGTAGATACATTTGGAGGTATTATTGCAAAGGATCATGGGGAAAAGAGAAGGCGTATGGTAGTGCAGAGAGGAACTGTGATATGGGAAAACATAAAAGACAAAGAACAAGTGGAAAAGTCCCACTGTTTTTAGCCAGTTCCAACAAGAACTGATGAAATTTTCTCTGAAATACCCTACTCTGTTCCTCTGCACACAGACACACAATCCAGTGGTTTCCATTAAAACTGGAAGTTTCAGAACCATAGCTAATCTGCAATGTAAGCACATGGAATCAGAAAGGCTCATGGATTCCATAGTCATCAACCACCCTCCTGCTTTGGATCACAGACCAGGGAGTCATGGTTTGAACATGTGAAATAAATGTAGAGATTACATAATGCAGCTTTAAATTGTAGTTCATTTTAAACAGACCACTGTTAGTAAAATTTGTGTGTGTGTGTGTTTCTAAGGAGAATGTGGTTTGAAGAAGTATGATTTATGTGATCTGGGAAAATCCTTACAAATGAATTCCATCCCACCCTTTCAAGGAAATACTGTGATTGTGGCAGCTACCTGATTAAGCTGTATTCTATTACTAGTCTATGATCAGTATCACTCTGCTGCTTGTCTTATATACTGGCATAGTAAATAATAACAAGAAGCCATTAAAGTAAGTATTTATAGTTAAGTCTCGATCAGTCACACAAGAGGGTTTTTGGTTCTGTTGAATGGAAAGAACTGTTTCTCTAACACACTTTCAATAGCATTAATAAGATCCGCTTAATTAAATGCCATATCTTATGTTCTGTGAGGAAATATCTTACCTCAAAGAACAGTCTAGAGTGTCATGAAGGGATGCTAGAAGAACCTGGTTCTCATTTCTTAAATTTTATCTTATGATACTTATCAGTGCTATGAGTATTCAGAGGAATGTCTTAGTAAAAATGGTTGACAGCACTCCCAAGAAATCAGTGTAATAATGAGACAAAAGCATGAGTCAAATAGAGTTGGAGGCCACTGATGAATAAGTTTTAGAATACAGAAGGCTTCAAGTAGTGGAAAAAGTTTCTCTTTATATTTTTAAAGCTACTGTATATACAAATTAAAACTAAGTTAGTCCTCTGTTCCTCGGTTTCAATGACCATAAAGCAAAAGGGCATATACCAGATTTGCCTTGGTTGCTACAACCAATTCATTGTTTCCAAAGATTTAGAATCTTCTGAAATACAATATTCCTAATTTTTCCAAAGATTTTCATTTTTTTATTTTTTTTTATTATTATTATTATACTTCAAGTTTTAGGGTACATGTGCACAATGTGCAGGTTTGTTACATATGTATCCATGTGCCATGTTGGTGTGCTGCACCCATTAACTCGTCATTTAGCATTAGATATATCTCCTAATGCTGTCCCTCCCCCCTCCCCCAACCCCACAACAGTCCCCGGAGTGTGATGTTCCCCTTCCTGTGTCCATGTGTTCTCATTGTTCAATTCCCACCCATGAGTGAGAACATGCGGTGTTTGGTTTTTTGTCCTTGCGATAGTTTACTGAGAATGATGGTTTCCAGTTTCATCCATGTCCCTACAAAGGACATGAACTCATCATTTTTTATGGCTGCATAGTATTCCACGGTGTATATGTGCCACAATTTCTTAATCCAGTCTGTCGTTGTTGGACATTTGGGTTGGTTCCAATTCTTTGCTATTGTGAATAGTGCCGCAATAAACATACGTGTGCATGTGTCTTTATAGCAGCATGATTTATAGTCCTTTGGGTATATACCCAGTAATGGGGTGGCTGGGTCAAATGGTATTTCTAGTTCTAGATCCCTGAGGAATCGCCACACTGACTTCCACAATGGTTGAACTAGTTTACAGTCCCACCAACAGTGTAACAGTGTTTCTATTTCTCCACATCCTCTCCAGCACCTGTTGTTTCCTGACTTTTTAATGATGGCCATTCTAACTGGTGTGAGATGGTATCTCATTGTGGTTTTGATTTGCATTTCTCTGATGGCCAGTGATGATGAGCATTTCTTCATGTGTTTTTTGGCTGCATAAATGTCTTCTTTTGAGAAGTGTCTGTTCATGTCCTTCGCCCACTTATTGATGGGGTTGTTTGTTTTTTTCTTGTAAATTTGTTTGAGTTCATTGTAGATTCTGGATATTAGCCCTTTGTCAGATGAGTAGGTTGTGAAAATTTTCCCCCAATTTGTAGGTTGCCTGTTCACTCTGATGGTAGTTTCTTTTGCTGTGCAGAAGCTCTTTAGTTTAATTAGATCCCATTTGTCAATTTTGGCTTTTGTTGCCATTGCTTTTGGTGTTTTAGACATGAAGTCCTTGCCCACGCCTATGTCCTGAATGTTATTGCCTAGGTTTTCTTCTAGGGTTTTTATGGTTTTAGGTCTAACATTTAAGTCTTTAATCCATCTTGAATTAATTTTTGTATAAGGTGTAAGGAAGGGATCCAGTTTCAGCTTTCTACATATGGCTAGCCAGTTTTCCCAGCACCATTTATTAAATAGGGAATCCTTCCCCCATTTCTTGTTTTTGTCAGGTTTGTCATATTATGTATTAGTCTCTAGGAAATTTATCATATTGTATTAATTTCATAAAATACACTTCTTTCATAAGCACTAATTTCTGCAGTGATGTAGGGAAAGATATAAGAAAATATGCTATTTTCTGGGCAGGACCTGTGGCTCATGCTTGTAATTCCAGCACTTTGGGAGGTCGAGGCAGGTGGATCACTGAGGTCAGGAGTTCAAGACCAGCCTGGCTAACATGGTGAAACCCTGTTTCTACTAAAAATACAAAAATTAGCCAGGCGTGGTGGCTAATGCCCCTGTGGTCCCAGCTACTCAGGAGGCTGAGGCAGGAGAATCACTTGAACTCATGAGGTGGAGTTTGCTAGTAAGCCAAGATCGTGCCACTGCACTGTAGCCTGGGCAACAGAGAGAGACTCCATCTCCAAAAAAAAACGAAAAGAAAATATGCTATTTGTTAACATAAAAACATTGATCAATTTTCTGTATATGCATCTATAAACCTATAGATGCATATAAATATTCAGTTCATAGTCTTTAGTTCAAGAACATACAGTCTGCTGTCCATATCTGTGAGTTCTGCACCCATGCATTCAAACAACTGTAGGCTGAAAATGTTTGGGAAAAAAAATGGATGGTCACATAGACTTTCATGTCATTATTTTCTAAACAATACAGTATGATAACTATTTATATAGCATTTATATTGTGTTAGGTATCATAAGTAATCTAGAGATGATTTAAAGTATATAGAAGGATTGTGTAGGTTATATGCATAAAGTACAACATTTTATATCAGGGACTTTAGCATCCATGGATTTTGATATTGGCAGGGATGTCCTGGAACCAATTCCCCAAAGATATGAAAGGACGACTATACTATATTTTAGAAAGTTCCTTGCAGTTCTTTAATTTTGAATTCAAGATATGTTTTTAATAGATAAACTTTATAGCCCATTTGACTCTCAATATTACTTAGTACATAAAATCTTTTTAAATCCAAGTGCCAATGAAAAGGAATATTTATAATGCTTTTTTTATGGTGAAAAGATAAATATATATACACTTAGCAAGCTAGACTCATTTTAGATTATCCCAATTTTGTTGGCAACATCCAAAGCGTTGATATCAGGAGCTAGTTGAATATATGCCTTCTTCAAATCAGGGTGTTGACCTTGGCCACATCAATGTCATAGAGCTTCTTCACAGCCTGTTTGATCCGGTGCTTGTTGGCTTTAACATCCACAATGAACACAAGTGTGTTTTTGTCTTCTGTCTTCTTCATGGCAGACTCAGTGGTCAGCAGAAACTTGATGATAGCAGAGTGGTCAAGCTTGTTTCTCCTGGGTGCTCTCTTCCAAGGATATTTGGGCTGCCTCCGGAGTCACAGTATCTTGGGCTGCTGGAAGGTGGGTGACATGTGGATCTCGTCTTTTTTTTTGTGGCTGTGGACACCTTTCAACACTGCCTTCTTGGCCTTTAAAGCCTTCACTTTGGCTTTGGGTCATCAATGCATTCATCTTCTCTCTTCTATTTCTTCTTCCTTACCCTTGTTTCAGGCAGTCCTTGCATAATATAATGAAATACAATTGATATTCCTACCTCTTGTCTCTCCCACGATGAATTCCATGGTAACACCTATGAATCAATCTTCCCGAAGTACAGTATTAGCTACGTCAATTCTCTACCAAAAATCCTTACGAGTTTGCCATTTTCTGCTGTATAAAGTACAATATTCTCATCCTGGCACACAAGTCCATCCAAATACGGGCCTACCATGCTCTGACCCTCTCGCTGTAATGTGAATCTCAGCCAAACTGGTGTGGTTGGTATTCCTAGGACTAACTTTGTGATTTCCTAACTTTTTGCCTTCATCAATGCTTTTCCTTTTATGAGGACTTTCCTACCCTATAATCTGCCTCAACTTGTTAACACAGTGCTTAATTTTCACATGCTACCTTACACATAAAGCCTTCCTTCAACTTCTAGCCAAGCACAATTCCTTCTGTTTCTTTTATTTTTATCTTCCCATAGCATTGTGCTTGTATGTTTCTAGTGATACCAACCTTGTTCCACTTTGCACTTTAGCTATTTGAGGATGTGTTTATTTCAATTCAACACATTTTTTAGTCATTCATATGTAAAATAAAATGAAATGCACCTATTACAGTGTAAGGTCTCTGAGGGAAGGACTGGCTTATTCATATTTGCCTCTGATGTAGTACACCGCAGAGGCCTATGCAGTAATAGGTGCTTTAATTACTATTGGTTTTACTGAATTGTGAAGATAGCAATAATTTAGACATAAGTTTGCTCAGCAGTTATTTGAGGCATCTTAGAAAACAATCCAAGATTTAAGTCCTAAGGGATATCGTTTTGCAGATTTTAGAAGTCAAGATGGTTCTTTGGAGTTTTCAATTTTTCTTTTAATAAAGTGAAAATAAAGCTGATTCAGCGGAGCCGGCGCCGCCGCCATGTTAGGTCTGAGGCGGCTGCCACAGGCGCGACGGATACTGCTGATTGCCTGTCAGCCACGTGGGGTCCGCCGCACTGCACCATGAGCGGGGTCACCCCTTTCCTCCACAGCAAGATCAGCCGCATCTCCAAGGCACAGATCTGCTACGAGGGCATCCCCTGCACCATCGACACCTAGAACCCCACAATAGCCCTCGCTAAAATTCCATTTTCTGGTACAGAAGGTAGATCGTCCAATACCACCTCAAGATGAACTGTTGGAATACATTGTTTTCCATAGGAGTGACATTAAAGACCTCACTGTGAGCCACCAAAACTACAGCGTTCTTTGTCTGAAGACCCAGCTATCCTTCAGTCCTCACTAGGCTCATCAACTTCTTCATTCCGGTGCGTGGGGTTCTCATGGGCCTTTGGCAGGATGCTCATATACAGTCGGTTCAGTCCAAGCTCCTTAGTTGGACAGGAGTTTGGTGCTGTTGCTGTTGCTGGAAGCTCTTTGACATCATTTGGAACAGAAACATCAAACAGTGGTGTCTTACCCGAAAGTAGTATGGTTGGCTCTGCCTTAACACAGGATACAAGATCTCTACAAACGTAGTTATCTCAAGGTCACTCAAGCCCTCTGTTAGACCCTTTGAGAAAAAGCCCAACCACGGAACAAGCAGTGAAGACTGTCTCGGCCCATTTACCTCCTCCAGCACCTGTTGGGAGAAGGAGCCCTGTATCAACTAGGCCTTTGCCATCTACCAGCCAAAAAGCAATAGAGATCAAGAGCACTGGTGAGCTGAAGTACACAATGTTTCAAGACCAGAAAATGAGCAACTCAGAAATGATAGCAAGAGACAAGTAGCTCCAGGTACTCCTTCAGCTCCAAGGAGAGGGCATGGGGTTCAGCCGGGTAGCAGGGGAAGATTTGGTATTCTGCAAGATGGGCCAATGAAATTTGAGAAAGACTTTGACTTTGAAAGTGCAAATGCACAATTCAACAAGGGAGAAATTGACAGAGAGTTTCATAATAAACTTAAAAGAAGATAAACTTGAGAAACAGTAAATGGTGAAGATAAAGGTGACCCAGGGGTTGATACCCCAAAAGTAAAGGAAATGCTGATGAGGAAGATCCACTTGGACCTAACTCCTAGTAGGAAAAAACTAAATCCTTCTTTGATAATATTTCTTGTAATGACAATAGGGAATGGATATCAACCTGGGCTGAAGAAAGAGGATTAAATGCTGAAACATTTGGAATCCAGCTTTGTCCAAATTGTGGCTGTGGGAGATGCAGAGGCAGAGGGATCTTTGGTTTCTGTGGTGCAGAGGGCATGGTGGTAGCAGATGTGGTACTTTCACCATCACTGGAGGATTTCGCAGTGGATTCAGAGGAGGTCATGGGGGCAGGGAGTTTTCGGATTTCGAATATAGGAAAGACAACAAAGTTGCTGTATAGTCTACAAACAAGTCTCTGAAAATAGGTGAATTTTTAGCTCTTCATGGTCCTGAAAGTTGACTTCAGTCTTTGTGAAGAATCAAGTGAATTCACTGTACATTTGTCAACAGCACTGGGTTTTTGTTTTTTGTTTGTTTTTCTGCTTAATTTCAAAGATAAAATGCAGTTACTTTTCGGGGTTGCGGGGGAGAAAGGCTAATCTTAGAAAATGAGCATAAAATATATTTGGAATAGCAGAAGGTTAAGTAATTTCTTATGTACAGTTAAGCAGTACTTCAGTGGGACTTATAAATATTTTTTCATCACTGAAAGTGTATTTTTTAAATTACTAAGTCATATTTGTCAATTGCAAGTTGCCTGCAGATAGGGCTGTGATACTGTGTTTTGGGCCACAGAAGGTTGTGTGTGTGCATGTGTGTATCTTTCTCCTTTTTTGGGGAATCCTATAATATGAGGCAGCTTATTTCATCAATTATTTAGGGTGCTGGATGGTAGAGAATTTTCGGTTAACTAGGTACACACGGTAAATACCGTTTCTTAGGCAAAGGTAACTTTTATATAGTTGTAAAATTCCACTATATTCCATTGCCAAAGAAACATTAAGAACTTTGTATAGCCACATAAAAAGCAACCAAATTTTTAAAGAATAATCATTTTAAAGTCAGAAAAAAAAGCTGTTTTTATTATTTATGTTCAGGGCAATATCTGTCTTGGTACTCATAAAGTTGTGAAAATACAAAAGGATTTTTTGTGTCTTCCTATTTTTCTTGCATCAGATCACTTTGCCTCATCTTTTCATCTATAAATTGGGGAATAATATTATCTACTTCATATGGTGGTTGTGAGATTTCCTTGAATTAATATATGTGAAGCCATGAGCACAATGCCTAGCATAAGATCATTAACAGTCATCAGCAAGGAAGAAACCCCAGAGCGACTGGAATGAATGTGTCTGCAGCCACGCTCAGGTTTTCCTTGAACCCTTATCTTCGTCTAAGTCCTTGGATCCTGCATATGTGAGCGATAGTAGCCAAAGTGAACTGTGGTTATCTCCCTCTTTCAGCTAACTTCAATCACCGCTTCTGAGTGAACATTGCAGGTTGTGTTTAGTGAGGGATTCAAGGCTTTATGCTTCATGGTGGGGTGAATCAGATTCTAAATCAATTGCTTAATAAAGATTATGAAAAAATATATACATTTCACTTGAAAAAAGGACTAAGTCTGATTTGTTCTTCCCTGTACCTCAGCCCATGGCACACTGCCTGGTGTATTGCAGGCACTCAAAAAATTTCTGTTGAATGAAGAAGTCAGTTAATGGAGTTAAACCACTAAGACATTATTTGTTTTTCTTACGTTTAGAAGATATTGTAGAGATGAACTCCCTTTTTTGAGAGCAATTATCATATAGTTGATTTTATTATGAAGATAAATGACCCCTTATTTTATATTAATTGATTTCTTTGCAACAGAATCAGTGTAAGTAATTGGGAATAAATTCTTGTTAACATATGACATTGTTAGAAACATTCCATCTCGCTTGCATGAAAATCATCTAATAGGATTAAATGACATTTTGCAGGTGCTTACTGTGTGCCAGACACAGTTATAAATGTTTCAAAAAATAAAATGTGCATTTCTTAAGTGCAGTGTGGAATCCTGGATTGAATCCTGAAATGGAAAAAGAGTATTAGTGGAAAAACAGGAAAAATCTGTATAAAATCTGGAGTTTGGTTAATTGCAATGTATCACTGTTGGTTTCTTAGTTTTGTCAAATGTGCCATGGTAATGTAAGAGGGTAACGTTCAGGGAAACTGAGAGGTATACGAGAACTTTCTGTATTATCTTTGCAACTTTTCTGTATACCTAAAATTATTACAAAATACAAAGCTTATTTAAAATTATATATTCATTTGTTTAATCCTTAAAACAAGCCTATGATACAAGTACCATTGTTGGTTCCTTTTACAAGTAAGAATTCAAAGTATAGAGAGGTTAAGTTATTCCTCGGGTCAGTAGCTGCTATCAGTGTCAAGATACTGGCATTTTATTCTAGGTTGCAGTGGTCCCCAACATTTTTGTCACCAGGGACTGGTTTCATGGAAGATAATTTTTCCATGGATGGGGGGAAGGGGGGTGCAAGGATGTTTTTAGGATGAAACTGTTCCATCTCAGATCATCACACATAAGTTAGATTCTGATAAGGAATGTGTAATCTAGATCCCTCCCATGTGCAGTTCACAATAGGGTTGGTACTCCTAAGAGGATCTAATGCCGCCACTGATCTGACAGGAGGCGGAGCTTAGGTGGTAATGCTCACTCACCTGGCACTCACCTACTGCTGTGTGGCCCAGTTCCTAACAGGCCACAGACAGGTGTTGATCGGTGGCCTGGAAGTTGGGGGCCCCTGCTAGGTTGTATACTTTTTAAACAATATGCATTCCTTTATCTCCTGACTCAAGTAATCAAGAAGTCATTCATGAAGCAGATACAATCACGGCTCAGTAAATAATTCTATCTTCTGAGACTCTAGTCATGTGGCCAATAATTGACCATTTTTGTTGTAATGCTATTCCCTATGAAACTTAGGCTAGATGCTGTTGATTCTTGATTTCAGAATGATTCTTGATTCTTGATTTCAGAATGTCACACAATCAACCACTACCATGACCACAAATTCTAAGTTGAGTACATTTTAATTGATTCTCATGATCATATCTTAAATTCCTTAACCCAAGACTGAAATGTTGAATTCTGTAGTCATTTGGGGGTTATTGTGAAAGCCACTGTCCTATCTCCCTGTACTGGTACCCACACTACCCTCTGTATGGGTCATATCTGTGCAAATGTCATGCTTTCATGCTTTCCCTGTCAAGTTGTTTATAAAAAATACATAGTTTCTGAAGAAAAATTGAAGAAAGATGCAGAGAAGAAAAACACTAAGCAAAAACTCTCCAGAAAAAGGTAAATAAAAAAATCCCTCATAAACTTTAAAGACTAGAACCAGAACTTTAAGCTTAGAGGTAGCTAATATGTTCCAAATAATCTTACTGTACATAGCAGTCAAAAACCTCTTTATTCTTTAATGGGTATTTCTAGCTGCTTTCTTACACCCTTAAAAACTTTATGTCTTGCCTGCACAGCTGCAACTATGACCACAGGCCACTTCTTTTTCTCATTATATTGCCCACCTATTTGTAACAATATCCTTTATTGTTTCCTTAACCACAAACAGCACTGTGGGAGAAAGAAACTATTGCTCTCTTATTTATTTCAATATGACAGATGAAAATGCGTGGGGGAGGAGCACAAACAGGAAGAGAAAGGTTTTTTTCCTTCACTCTTTGATGCTACTATTTCAAAGCACATTTACACTTTCTTTCTTGGTTTTGTTTGGTTTTAATTTGACCAATGAACATTTATAACATTTGCAATGTATAGGGAAAAATGAAATTATTTATGTTTTAAAAAAATCTAGGTGCAAGTTCAAATTTTAATTTATCTAAGAAGAGTGTATTACTTCTCCATAGATTTAGATTATTGATTAAAATATTTAATGCATTTCTGCTGGACTCATTTTTCTTCTGAAAATACTTCTTGCTTTCACCTAAAATATGGTGAAAATAAATGCTTATTGCAAGTTTTAGGAAATTTCATTTATCCCTAAGAAATATATTTCTTATTATGCCCTTGATTTATTATTTTTTTGAAGAAATTGCTTAATAACTTTTAAACTTGGATATTTATAGCTATATTTTCTTTTGATTAAATGTACCTAAGAAGATTTAATTTAAAAAACTGGAATAAAATTATATAGGGGCTCATTGAAAATCAACCAAAATTGAGTGTAAAATGTAAAAAAAAAAACTTCAGGCAGTAGGAGAAGCAACCTATCTTGATCTTGGTGTGAAATTTTCTGGTGCTGCTGCCAATCCTGTTACCATGGCCCCAGAGTCCTTTAGTTCTGTTCTGTCCTTACCTCTCCCATTACTTTCCCTTCCCCATCTCCCTTTTTCCATTTCTAAACACACACTGGCTGAAGTGAAGTCCAGGGAAAGGATGGTGCATTTCTGTTTGCTTTCTCTCTGCATTTTCTATTTTCTGACCACAAAATGTCTAGAGATGCCTCATATAATCCAAAATAGTTTTAAAGTTTTGTTTGTTTGTTTTTGTCCAGGATAATGCTATTGGTTTGCCTAATTTTTTTATGCTGTTGGCTATAAGCTCACACAAATTATAAATGTCCTGCATAAATACATTGTGTACTTTTTTCTCTTGGCACTTAGTATAATATTTTGCTGCAGTCTGTCATTAATATACCATTTAACTTACACATATACATTTCTAGCCATTATCATTGTTACCTATGCTTGGCTGAAAAATATACTGAAAATATTAGTCTACTTTTCCACAGGCTCATTTAACTTACATTGTTATATTTAAGGTACATGCCTATAACACCTCATCTCCCACTTGACACTTCTAAGCCCAACCCACTTTTTACTGTCAGCCATGAGTTCTGCATCTTCCATGAAATGTCACTGGTCCATTCCAGCTCTTGCTGCCTCTTCTTTCTCTCCTTCCTTTTATTTCCTGATTCTTGAGACCTATACTTTAATGTCAATCTTTTGGCTCAAGTTATTAACCTTCAATGACTGAGTGGCAAATGTAACTCTTATGCTGCATAACATAGTATCTGCTTGTTTGCTGCTTGCATATTCTAATCTAAATTTGAATTGGCATACAATCTTATTGTCAATATATGACTAATTTGTGTAATATAGATATTAAAATCTATATATGCTTTATTTACCTTATAAAAATCTGTACATGCTCAAACTAGATCTTGAGTTTCATCAAGGTGGTGACCATGTTTTATATTTGTTGGTGTTCTCTGTTCCCTAACAGTGAAAGTGGTCAGTATATAACGGTTGATAACTAAACCGTCTGTGGACAGGAACAAATTAAGAAAAGATATTCTACTTGTTTACCTATATGGTAACTTAGCGTTGTTTAAATGTCTTGAACAGAAACATAAACAATCTTGACTCAAATTTTAAAATTGTTTTCTAATGATTGATGGAAACCACAAACTACAGATAGAAAATGGCGCTGGACCTCTTAGTGACTGACCGACAGGAAAACAGGTACCAGAAAGAATGAAGACTTTTACATCAGGTGTTTTTAGAAGGGATTCATGGTTTTCTGAGTAGAGTTATGATACCAGAGTAGTGTGTTCATCCAATGCTGATAAGGAACGTCAACTTGACAAGATAAACAAGAGTGAATCAGCTAAATGACATTTGTGATTCTGGCATATCCTCTGAAGATGAAAAATAATCACTGTCTCAGGGTCAAAGTAATGACTCAACTCTTAGAAATTGAGGTGGAAACGTCCAGATTTGGGAAGAATAATGTTTCACATTCCATAGGCTATCCTCATTTAAGTGTAAATAGCTAGAGTTAATGATTGTGGGCATCTGAGCTGTGACTAGGAGGTAAAGAAAGGGTACACACAGCTTCAGAGACATCATCATCATCACAAAGGGCCTTTGGACTTGGAGTTTATGCCTTTCTGGATACTAGGAGCTGTGGAAATATAGTCCAGGAAGGATGATTTCAAATTTAGATTAGAATATGCAAGAAGCAAACCAGCAGATACTATCTTATGTAGCATAAGAGAGAGTTACATTTGCCACTCTGCCATTGAAGGTTAATAACTTGAGCATGGATGACCCCACAGAAAAAAGTGAATACATTTTCCAAGCATTTCATTCTGATTGTTGCAATGATCTATCAAAGCCAAAGTAAATAGTTCTGTCATTACACTTGCCTTACAATGCCCACACATGTAATATAGTGTTATTCTTTATGTCAGATAATGTTCAAAACTTGGTTATGTACCTAGAGAACTTCAAAAATCACTTGGACTGTACATTTTTAGAATTACTTTAGTATTTCACTGCCTTTGTTAATAGGAAAAAAGGGAAAAATAAAAATGCTGCTCCATGTACATACATAAACTGATTGCCATTATCACAAAGGCAAGAAAATGAAAATACAACAAATCATACATCTGCATTCCTTGCTGTTTATTCTGTTATCAAATTAGCTGAAATGAGATACCTATGTAGCTCATGGACATTTCCTAGGCAACCATCATTCTTTATTCGAAATCTTACCAAGGTCTTAGAATTCTTAAGATAAGCTGCAAAGAGTCAAATGCAAGCACAGGAGGAAAAAAAAAAAAAGAGAGAAAACAATTTTTGGTATTTTTAAGACCTAAACTCTGAGATTGCATAATGTTTTGAGGCAAAGAACTCCAAATATGCATTCCACACATAGTTGGAAATGATCCCAGTTGGAAATGATGTGTGTGTGTGTGTGTGTGTGTGTGTGTGTGTTGGTGGTGGAGATGGGTAAGAGAGTTAGAACAAATTGCTTCCTTTAGTTACATGTTTCCTCAATTAAAGAACAATTGTTATATTTCATGTCTATAACTGTTTGCACCAGTTTTTCAAAATCACGAAGAATACTAAATTCTATTTTTTCTAATTTTGTTTGACATAGACTTTCTATTGAGCTTTATGGTAGGGGTCATGTAACTGGGACAATCCTTTGCACAAAGAAAGTGCAAGACATATTTTATTTCTATACATCTAGACATCCTGCATCCCCTTCCAATTGCTTTTTCATGGCAGGAATTTTTCTTCCTTATCTTTATATCCTTATATCCTACCTATATATCTATAAATTATTATAATACCCATTGTGCAAGAATGATAATTACACTTTTGTTTGCTATGCCTGCAAGTATCTTCTCTTGGGTAGAATATTCCAAAACTATAAATGTAGTTTCTGTAAAAATAATATATATCATTTTGTTATCTCATAAGCTTATGACAACCAATGTTTTAGTTAAAAATTCAGCCCCATTACCACAATTATTTCTTTTGTCTCCCTAGGTACTTGGTTCAGTAGTCACACCTAAAGATCTTGTATAGTCTGAAATTATTAACAGTCAACTGGGTTTGAAGGTACATGACAAAGTATCATAATACCGTCATTCAGAAAATTAGTAAGAAGAGGCCAGGGGCTGTGGCTCACATCTGTAATCCTAGCACTTTGGGAGGCTGAGGCAGGCAGATTACTTGAGCCTAGAAGTTCAAGTCCAGCCTGCGCAACATGGCAAAAATTGCATTTCTAAAAAAAAATGCAAAAATTGGCTGTGCATAGTCGTATGTCTGTAGTCCCAACTACTGGTGAGGCTGAGGTGGGAGTATCACTGGGAGGATCGCTTAAGTCCCAGAGGTGGAGATTGCAGTGAGCTGAGATCATACCACTGTAGGTCAGCCTAGGCTATAGGGTGAGACTCTGTCTCAAGAAAGAAAAGAAAAGATTAGTAAGAAGAGATTAATTCTTTTGTGTCATTTAATGTAATTCTCCTTATGCAAGGCTCTATCCAGTGTGAGGCTGAAAAAATTTCTGCAAATGAATTCATAATTTTACTAAACTTACTAATTAAAGTGTGTTGGTTAATGGGAAAGGGATGAAGAATTGCTAAATATTAAAACTTGGAAGAAGACTTTACAAATTTACAATCTATTTTGAGTTTTTCATCAAAGAGAAAACCAAGAAAGCAAACACCATAAATTGAAGACCACGAAGTTTAAGTTTTTTCTGACTTGAGGACAATGATTAGAGGTTAGGTGTGAGGCACAGAGGTTGGAGATCATGCTGGTAGGAAGGTCTAGGTGTCCTAAGAAAACAGTAAGTGCAACAAACATTGTGCTGGGTGCTGTGGCTCACGCCTGTAATCCCAGCACTTTGGGAGGCCGAGGCAGGCAGATCACCTGAGGTTGGGAGTTGGAGACCAGACTGGCCAATGTGGAGAAACCCCACCTCTACTAAAAATACAGAATTAGCCGGGCATGGTGGAGAATGCCTGTAATCCCAGCTACTGGGGAGGCTGAGATAGGAGAATCACTTGAACCCAGGAGGTGGAGATTGCCATGAGTGGAGATGGTGCCATTGCACTCCAGCCTGGGCGACAAGAGCAAAACTCCACAAAAAAAAAAAAAAAAAAAAAAAAAAAGAAAGAAAGAAAGGAAGGAAGGAAACAGTAAGTGCAACAAACATTGTGATGAAAACAAGATAATTTCCTTGAAAATCTACAATATATGTCAAGTTAGGATGCCCATGAAAGAGTATAACATAACCTCTGACTCTAGGCTAGGATACTCTTGGTCATTCTTACATCTAGATGAGTTAATCAGAATTGGTGTGTGACTATTTTAAGGGCTAGAACCTGAAGGGAAACAGAGAGGACACTGTACTGAAACTGACATTTAGGGAGAAAGTCTAGGACTGTTCACACAATCTTTGCACATGCCTGTTTTGTCTTATTCAATTGTTAATTGCAGTTGGATAAAAGATCTAAACTTAGCAAACAAGGGGCTGCAGAAAGGAGAGAGACCCCCTCCTCTGCTTAGTTGATCAGCATGTGTTTAATAGACATACTCTAAGTAGCTAACGTTTCAGTCATCTGCAGAGACCTTAGGGAAGGGTTGTGACTAAGAGAGAACTTTTGACTGTTAGCTATGACTCACAAAAAATACAAGGCTCTCAGTTTTGTTCTACCCACATGTAAGTTAGTTCATACCACAGATAATATACCTTACTTCAAAGAAGGTGGTCTTGGCTTCAGGCATACATAAAAGTTTTTTTTTTTTTCTGGCTGCAAAGGCTTTGCACCTGTGTTTCCTTAAAGCACATGAGAAAAATGCAAATTCCAAAGGGAATTATTCTCTGTTTTGCCATCCTAGTCAATCCCACCTTACCAACCAAGAAAACTACAAATTATCATGATTCTGAAATTGGCAGTTTCCCAGAATGCTTGACATTCCATGTTAGTAAGCAGAAAAAAAGAGGAAGAAAAGAAGTCTTTCCTGCTGGAAATGTGGTAGAAATGTTAGAATTCTTTCCAGAAGAATAAATCCAAATCTACAAGAGCACATTGTTTTCATGTTTTTCTAGGCTGTGTTTTCAGCCTTGAAAACTCATCCAGAGCCTCCTGCCAGAATATGACCTACACCAGCAAGGCTGAAACTAGCACCTATGAGAAGCAAATCCATGACCGTTAAAATATTCAGTCCTTGGGTGGGACAAAGCACGCCCTTGTTTCATTGAGATTGTGCCAGGAAAAGACCACAGTTTAGCTGGCACTGCAGCCATGGCCAGAAGCCAGCTTACCCAGCAACTTATTTAATAGAATTCACAGCTTCTCTTGGACTCTTAAACACAGTTACACTGAACTAAAGTAAAAGATGTGGCAGCTTTGAGATTGGTAAACCTCTTTTATACAGTATGCTGCTGATCTATATTACTGCACACATTGTCCTAATATTACAATCTTCTCTTGGCTTGTCTGTTTACCCTCTAGACCAGTAACATAAATGAGTGAAAGGAGGCCAGCTTTAAGAAGAGTCAGTCAATATTACCATTCTCGATTTCTGGTAGTGCCGTAGATATATTGCATGTGGGAGGCAACTGACACAGCCTCGCTGCCCAGAGCATCCTCAGGAATGTCGGACTGAGAAAAACGGGAGAGAGCCTGTCCATCAGAAGGTGGGGCAGTTACTCAGCAATATCTGAGTATTACCATACAGAATCTGAGTCCTGGTGATGAAGGATCCTCCGTATTTCCAAAATGAGCTGCGTAACATGAAATCTCTTAATTTTTAAGTGTTGTGCCAATGCAGCCTGTAAGTACTCAAGTGTAGAAACTGTAGGTTTCAACTTTTAATCCAAAGTAGTACCTTTGTTTAGTAGATCAATAGGTCCCCCTCTTCTATAATAATTTAGTAAATTAAAGTGAACTAGGGCCTATGTATTTTACAGACATGTATGTAATGTATACAGATGTGGCCATATGGTACTATTTTGCTTATATCTTCACTGTCAATGAAAAAGGCTTTTGGATTAAAGGTAAAGTAGACATTGAAAAAGGGAAATTAAAACACAATATGGGTGAGAAATTTATAGAAATGATTGGCCTTGAAGTGTTTCAAGTTCTCTTACCTAGATATATCACAACCCAGAGAATGGAGAAAACATAAAACGTTTTATCAAACTGCTTAATCCACATTTGAATGGATGAATAAATATATATCTAGGATATTGGATATAATTAGACAAATTACAACAGTGGATACTAAATAGTTCCAAGGACATGTGCCAGCCCTTGAAGTTTTCACTGCTCTGGGAAGAAATGAAAAAAAATATAGATAATTACAGTGTATGGAGTATATAAACTTATTTATGCTTGGACAAATCCCACTACCTGTGGGATTTTTAGCCAGTCTCTTCCCTCCTCTGTATCCTCATTTGTAAAATGAGAGTTTAGAATTCAGTGACCTTATTTTTGTTGTTTATTGCTGTTATAACACATTACCACAAACTTAGTGGCTAAAACAACATAAATGTATTATCTTACAGTTCTGAAGGTCAGAAGTCCAACATGAGTTTCATGGGCTAAAATCAAGGTGTCAGCAGGGCCACACTCTTTCTGGAGGCTCTGACCAGGAATTGCTTTTCTTGTCTTTTCCAGCTTCTAAAACCTACTTCATTCCTTGGATTATGGCTTCCCTCTATCTTCAAAGTGAGTAATAGTCTTTTCCTTTTTTTAAAAAAGTGTATTTTGTTTTTAAATTGACAAGTAAAAATTGTATATATTTATAGTATACAACATGATGTTCTGAAATATGTATATATTGTGGAATGTCTAATCACATGTATTACCTCACATATCATTTCTTTTATAGTGGGAACACTTAAAATCTACTCTCTTAGCAATTTTCAAGTATACAATTTTGTTATTAAGTATAATCATCATGATGTACAGTAGATATCTTGAACTCCTCCTGTTTAACTGAAATTTTGTATCCTTTGTCAAGTCTATTTTATGTCATATCACTTTGAAACTCTTCTGCCTCCTTTTTCTTCTTTTAAGGACCATTTTGATTACATTGGGGACATCTAGATAATCCAGATAATCTCATTATCTTAAGGCCAGGTGATTAGCATGTTAAATCCATGTGCAGATTTAATTTCTCCTCGCTATATAACATAACATATTTATAGTTTCTGGGGAGTGGGACATGGACATTTTTGAGGGGCCGTTTGTCTGTCTACCACATCATTTCAACTAATTTTTAGTTTTTCTGTCCTGTGAATCTATGAGATAATGTCTTTTTAAGCCTGACTTGTTATGAAGGAATGAGACAGGTTTCAGGGAGGTAAGTGGGTCTGAAGTTTGCCTTAATTTATAGCATCCTCTTAGCATCCCATTAAAATTCGACCTACCTCTGAACCACTGAATGTATATGACACTGATTGTTCTTTGCAACCTGGCCATAGCTAGAGATCATCACCTCAATAGTTTGGTTCCTGACCAGGTGTGCTGGCTCATGCCTGTGATCCCAGCACTTTAGGAGGCCAAGGCAGGAGGATTGCTTGCATCCAGCAGTTCAAGACTAGCCTAGCCAACATATCAAGATCCTGTCTCTACAAAAAATAAAAAACTAGCTAGGTGTTTTGGTATGCTCCTGTAGTCCCAGCTACTTGGGACACTGAAGTGGAGATAGCTTGATCCTAGGAGATTGAGGCTGTAGTGAGCTGTGATCACGCCACTGCACTCAACTTGGGTGATAAAATAAGGCCCTCCACCGTGTCTCTCTCAAGACAAACAAAAAAAAAGCTTGATTCCTGTTATTATTGAAATAGCAGGAAATTTTCAAGATCATCAGATGCCATAAGGTTACCAGTTATTGGAATGAAATTTCAGAGCATGGGCAGAACTCATTGAGGATGCTTAAGCAGTTTCACATATGGTGGTCCCTATCATTTGACAGTCTGCATTTAGCCTTATAAAGTCTAGATGAGACCGTTCCTTAAGGATAAAATGGACGTTATATTGCTTCCTTGCCTTTAATATCACTGTGCTGAACATAGGAGTAATGTTAGAAAGAGTGAAGTCTGCCCAGTCCCCCTTCCGTCTGACTTTCAGTGACCAAAATCACACTTTAGAGGCATTGTACGTGTTGTTCTAAAACAAAGCATAACTCTACTCATCAGCCAGAGAAAACTCTGGTTTATGACTTGTAATAAATCATTTTTTTCCAAACAGACTTACCAATGTTCTTTTAAAACATTTTACTAGAATATTTATGTTCTCAACTTTCAACATCGAAAGTATTTTGTAAGCCCAGTCTGAAATGGAGGAGTGAGTGGCAAGGCATACTTTCTCCCCAACAAACAATAATTTAACTTGGGAAAATTACAGAAACGATCACATAAAGTATTTGGATATTGTCCTATGGGCATATAGAAAATGGAGAAATATTCATTCAAAAAATCTACTAAATCTTGGTAAGGATTGTAGAGTTTGTGACATTTGAACCCCAACATACTCCATTCCTCTTTTTTTCACCCTCTCCATCTTATGAAAACTGCACCCTGGGAACCCTAATTCTAGGACCTGTGGGGAGAGGGAGCCCCATCATCTTTTGGCCTTGTGAAGAGTAGGCTGTTTGCTTTTTTCATCTTCCTCAGCCCCATAATGCAGAAGCTTTATTCTAGGCAAGTGTGGCTGACAGGACCAGGTCTCTATTCCCCTACACAAGCCTCATTCATAGATAGAAGCTGTACTCAATCATGCCATGCCAATCACACAACAATGCTCTAATAGCTCCTGCCCCAACTCACTTATAAGGTGAAGAATACACTCTGGGAGAGGCAAGACAAGAAGACAAGGGACCATTATATCATGTCCCCAGTGAGTGCATCACACTCACTCATGCACCAGAAATATCACTCTGTAGAGGCAGGCCACTGTCTCTGCCTCCAGCTTTTATGCAGTGGCACAGAGATTCTATTCAGAAGGAGAGATAGGTCTTAAGGACAAAGAGCTCTGTAGCTCTACCTGAGGAGAATGACTTTAAGTGGAAAAAAGTATGGAACATTTCATGTTTTAAAAGGTGTTGTCTAAATTAATGGAGATTTTGCTGTAAAGTAATTAAAAGGGCTCTCTTAGCTCCATAATGCAAGTAGAAAATGCAAAATGACAGAGAAACCAGAAGTTTAACAGAGAAAACCAGAAAAAGAGACACTCAGGAAGAGCTCTCCTGGGATTACAGTGAATCCTGTGGGTAAGAAGTGCTATGTGAATACTCTAGATATCACCCATTTATAAGCAATAGAGCAGGAGGTGACTTGGAAATGTTTCTCAAGCAGCATACAGATCAATCAACAAAGAGCAGAGCTTCATTGGCAGTAGGGGCTTAAAGACAACCTGATCAACTACTGATTGAATTATAAGCTACACTTACTTGGGGACAACTCCTAGGAAGACAGTTTTAACAATAAAATAACACTCATTCTTTGCAGTGTAGACTGTTTGCATGCCCCAAACTGTGTCTTCTCAGGAATTATCAGAGGGATAAAATCAAAGCTGTTAATCCCTGGTTGAACATGGGGCAGAGGCATAAACTTGAACTATGATAGTGGTCTCCAAGCCACACACACATGCAATGGTAAAGTGTAAAAATCTAACTGGCAAAAGGAACGTAAGTACGACTTTTAATAATAAGTGGCGTATACTGTCCCAGAGGCAACCTCTAGGCAGCCTGGCTAGAAGATAGAAAGAATATCTGATAGGGACATCAGAGGCCTGTAGGGAATATAGATGTTCACAGGACCAGTTCAGCCAACTCATTGAACAAATAAATAAAGCACTAAGCAAAGAGCAGAAAAATCAACCCATGGTGGCAGTAGTGTGTGTGTGGTGGGAATCAGGATTCAGAAGCTGCTACCATATATCACTTAAAATTTTCAGCCAAAAATCATGACACATGCAAAACACACACACACACACACACACATATATATATATAAAAGGGTAACCCATGCACCAGAAAAAAAGCAGACAGCTAGTACTGCTTTTGAAGGGGTCCAGATGTGGGACTTAACAGGGAAAGACCTGAAAATAGCCATTTCAAACATATGCAAAGAACAAGAGAAGACCATGCATAAGTTATTAAAGAAAGATGTGATGACAATGTTACAAAATAGAATATAAGTAAAAAGATAAAAATTGTATATTTTAAAAAGCCAAATGGAAATTCTGGAGTTAAAAAGTGAAACAACCAAATAAAACATGCACGGTGACTTAACGCCTATAATCCCAGCACTTGGGAGGCCAAGGTGGGCAGATTACCTGACATCAGTAGTTTGATACCAGTCTGGCTAACATGGTGAAACCCTGTCTCTACTAAAAATACAAAAAAATGAGCCAGGCATGGTGGTGTGCACCTGTAACCCCAGCTACTCGAGAGACTGAGGCAGGGGAATTCCTTAAACTAGGGAGGTGGAGGTTTCAGTGACCCAAGATCGCGCCACTGCACTCCAGCCTCGGCAACAGAGCGAGACTCCATCTCAAAAAAAAAAAAAAAAATGTACAAGAAGTGCTCAACAATACATTTGAGCTGGCAGAAGAAAGAATTACGAGAACGAATTAATGTCTAATTCTAGTATTAGAGATTATGTAATTTGAAAAACAAAGAGTAAAAGGAATGAAGAAAAACGAACAGATCGTCAAAGAAATATTTGATACCATTAAGCACACTGATGAAGGCATAATAGGAGTACCAGATGAAGAAAAGTGAGAGAAAGGGACAGAAAAATTTTAAAGAAATAATGGCTGCAGGCTTAAATTTGATGAAAAACATTAATCTACACATTCAAGAACTTCACACAGAATAAATGCAAAGATATTCATATCCATACAAAGTCATACATAATATGTTGAAAACCAAGGACAAAGAGAAAAATACAAAGGGAAACAATACAAACAAACAAATAAATAAAAAGCCTCATCAAGTACAAGAAAACCACAATATGTAACAGTTGATTTCTCTTCAGAAATAATGCAGAACAAAAAGGCAGTGGATAACCTTTGGAAATGCTGTACGTGAAATACTGTCAATAAAAAATCATGTATATATATATATCTCATATATATATATATCATATATATATATGATATATATATATCATATATATATCATATATATATATCATATATATATATCATATATATATATATCATATATATATATGTTATATATATATGATATATATATATGATATATATATATATGAAAACTAGTTTTCAAAAATAAAAGTGAAACAAAGACATTCCCAGAAATCAAAGAGCTGTGAGAATTTGTTGCTAACAGACCTAACTTACTAAAGGGAGCTCCTCTGCCAAAAAGCAAGTTACAACAGACATTAATTTTTATCCACACACACAAAAAAGAGTGCCAGTGAAGGCAATTATATAGGTAATTATAAAATAGCATATAATTGCATATTTCTTCTCTTATCTTAAAGAGAAACTTTACAAAATTTGATGAAACAATATATAATTATACATTTGGACTCATAGAAATGTAATTTTCTATTGTGAAATAACCTTTGACAATAAGAGCACACAGAATGCAAGTGGAAGCAAAGTTCTGTTGGAGTAGGGAAATGGCACCAAATGGTAATTCAGATTCACAGAAAGAAATGAAGAGAATCAAAATTAGTAAATAAAAAAGTTAATTTAACAAACATTTTATGTTAATAATTATATACTTGTTCTCCTTTATTCTCTCAGCTTCTTTAAGACACAAGATTACTTAAAGAAATATTTTAACAATGTATTGCTTTGTTTATAACATATATAGATATAACAGGTGTAACAGTAATAACACAGTAAAAGGGGTGATAAATGGAGCTATGTAAGAGTAAATTTTCTTTATTTCACTATAATTAACTTATATACATCAGAAGTAGGTTATAGGTTATCATGTATGTTGAAAGCCCTAGAAACAACAAAAAGAAAATAATTTATTAATATGTTATTAAAAATTCTCAGAGAAATACAAATATTACAGAGAAAATATCCATTTAATGTAAAAAAAGACAGTAAAAAAGAACAGAGGAACAAGAAAGACATGAGACATATAGAAAACAAAAAGCAAAATAGCAGGTGTAAATCAAAACATATCAATAATAATAATAGCTGTAAATGGATTAAACAACCCATTCAAAAGACAGAGATTAGAGGTTGGGTGAAAAAAAATCCAAATTTGTGCTTTCTACAGGTTACATACTTTAGATTCAAAGATACAAATCAGCTGAAAGTAAAAGAGTGGAAAAAGATACACCATGAAAACAGCAACCATAAGAGAACTGGAGTGGCTATACTAATATCAGAAAAAATAACTTTATAACAAAAATGTTACTAGAAACAAAAGGGTTATTTCAAAATTAAAAATTAAATCCATGAGGAAGATGTAAAAATTATAAACACATATGCCTCTAAAAACAGCCTCCCAAATGCATGAAGCAAAACTGATAAAATTGAAAGAAGAAATAAATAATTTTAAAATGATAGTTGGAGACTTCCATAATTCAGTTTCAATAACAGGTAGACAGGAGATCAATAACAACATAAAATATTTGAATAAAACTATGAACCAACTAGATATAACAGATATCTATAGAAGATTCTACCCAACAATAGCAAAACACACATTTTTTTCAAGTGCATATTGAACACACTACACGATAGACCATATGCTAGGCTATAAAACAAGCCTCAGTAAATATAGAAAGAATAAAATTATACAAACTATGTTTTCCAAATGCAATGTATTAAATTAGAAGGCAACAATAAAATTAAATTTAAAAAAATCACAAAAATGTAAAAGTTAAACATATTACTAAACTGTTTGTCAATAAATAAATCATAAGGGAAATTGAAAGTTTCTTCTGATGAATAAAAATACAACACAATGTGCCACAACTTATGGGATACAGCTAGAGCTAAAGCAGTACACAGAGAAAAATTTACAACATGCCTATGTTAAAAAAAACAAAAACAAAAACCTCAAGTCAATAACCTATCCTTCCACCTTAAAAAGACATGAAGCTGAGATTCCATTCCAAGATGGCCAAATAGGAACATCTCCAGTCTGCAACTCCCAGTGTGATCGATGCAGAAGATGGGTGATTTCTGCATTTCGAAATGAGGAACCTGGTTCATCTCACTGGGACTGGTTGGACAGTAGGTGCATTCCATGGAGGGCGAGCTGAAGCAGGGAAGGGCATCACCTCACCCAGGAAGCGCAAGGGGCCAGGCGATTTCCCTTCCCTAGCCAAGGAAAGCCGTGACAGATGGTACCTGGAAAAACAAGACACTCCCACACAAATACTGTGCTTTTCCAACGGTCTTAGCAAATGGCACATCAGGAGATGATATGCCATGCCTGGCTGGGCGGATGCCACGCCCACAGAGCCTTGCTCACTGCTAGCACAGCAGTCTGAGATTGATTTGCAAGGCAGCAGCCTGGCAGGGGGAGGGGCGTCTGCCATTGCTGAGGCTTGAGTGGGTAAACAAATCAGTTGGGGAAGCTCAAACTGGCAGGGTCCACCACAGCTCAGCAAGGCTGGCTGCCTCTGTAGTCATCACCTCTGGGGGCAGGGCATAGCTGAACAAAAGGCAGCAGAAACTTCTGCAGACTTAAATGTCCCTGTCTGACAGCTCTGAGGAGAGCAGTGGTTCTCCCAGCACAGTGTTTGAGCTTGGAGAACGGACAGATTGCCTCCTCAAGTGGGTCCCTGACTCTTGGGTAGCCTAACTGGGAGACACCTCCCAGTACAGGCTGACTGACACCTCATACAGGCAGGTGCCCCTCTGGGACAAAGCTTCCAGAGGAAGGATCAGGCAGCAATATTTGCTGTTCTGCAGCCTCCACTAGTGATACCCAGGCAAATAGGGTCTGGAGTGGACCTCCAGCAAACTTCAACAGACCTGCAGTGGAGGGACCTGGCTGTTAGAAGAAAAACTAACAAACAGAAAGAAATAGCATCAACATCAACAAAAAGGACATCCACACCAAAACCCCATCTGTAGGTCACCAACATCAAAGACCAAAGGCAGATAAAACCACAAAGATGGGGAGATACCAGGGGAGAAAATCTGAAAATTCTAAAAACCAGAGCACCTTTTCTCCTCCAAAAGATCACAGCTCCTCGCCAGCAACAGAACAAACCTGGATGGAGAGTGACTTTGAAGAGCTGACAGAAGTAGGCTTCAGAAGGTCGGTAATAACAAACTTCTCCAAGCTAAAGGAGGATGCTTGAACCCAGCACAAGGAAGGAAAAAACCATGAAAAAAGATTAGATGAATGGCTAAGTAGAATAAACAGTGTAGGGAAGACATTAAATGACCAGATGGAGCTGAAAACCATGGCACGAGAACTATGTGACACATGCACAAGCTTCAGTAGCCAATTTGATTAAGTGGGAGAAAAGGTACCAGTGATTGAAGATCAAATTAATAAAATAAAGCAAGAAGAGAAGTTTAGAGAGAAAAAGAGTAAAAAGAAATGAACAAAGCCTCCAAGAAATATGGGACTATGTGAAAAGAACAAATCTACGTTTGATTGGTGTACCTGAAAGTGACGGGGAGAATGGAACCAAGTTGGAAAACACTTTTCAGGATATTATCCAGGGGAACTTCCCCAACCTAGCAAGGCAGGTCAACATTCAAATTCAGGAAACACAGAGAACACCACAAAGATACTCCTCAAGAAGAGCAACCCCAAGACACATAATTGCCAGATTCACCAAGGTTGAAATAAAGGAAAAAATGTTAAGGGCAGACAGAGAGAAAGGTCGGGTTATCCACAAAGGGAAGCCCATGAGACTAACAGCAGACCTCTCAGCAGAAACTCTACAAGCCAAGAGAGTGGGGGCCAATATTCAACATTCTTAAAGAAAAAAATTTTCAACTCAGAATTTCATATCCAGTGAAACTAAGCTTCATAAGTGAAGGAGAAATAAAATCCTTTACAGACAAGCAAATGCTGAGAGATTTTGTCACCTGCCTTACAAGAGCTCCTGAAGGAAGCACTAAACATGGAAAGGAACAACCGGTACCAGCTACTGCAAAAACATGCCAAATTGTAAAGACCATCAATGCTGGGAAGAAACTGCATTAACTAACAGGCAAAATAACCAGCTAACATCATAATGACAGGATCAAATTCACACATAACAATATTAACCTTCATTGTCAGTGGGCTAAATGCCCCAATTAAAAGACACACACTGGCAAATTGGATAAAGAGTCAAGACCCATCAGTGTGCTGTATTCAGGAGACCCATCTCACATGCAGAGACACACAGGCTCAAAATAAAGGGATGCAGGAAGATCTACCAAGCAAATGGAAAGCAAAAAAAAAAAAAAAAAAAAAGCAGAGTTTGCAATCCTGGTCTTTGATAAAACAGACTTTAAACCAACAAAGATCAAAAGAGACAAAGAAGGTCATTATTACATAATGGTAAAGGGATCAATTCAATAAGAAGAGCTAACTATCCTAAATATATATGCACCCAATACAGGAGCACCCAGATTCATAAAGCAAGTCCTTAGAGACCTACAAAGAGACTTAGACTCCCACACAATACTAATGGGAGACTTTAACACCCCACTGTCAATATTAGACAGATCAAGGAGACATAAGGTTAACAAGGATGTCCAGGACTTGAACTCAGCTCTGCACCAAGCAGACCTACTAGACATCTACAGAACTCTCCACCACAAATCAACAGAATATACATTCTTCTCAGCACCACATCCCACTTATTCCAAAACTGACCACATAGTTGGAAGTAAAGCACTCCTCAGCAAATATAAAAGAACAGAAATCACAACAAACTGTCTCTCAGACCATAGCGCAATCACATTAGAACTCAGGATTAAGAAACTCACTCAAAACCACACAACTAGGTGGAAACTGAAAAACCTGCTTTTGAATGACTACTAGGTAAATAACAAAATGAAGGCAGAAATAAAAATGTTCTTTGAAACCAATGAGAACAAAGACACAACATACCAGAATCTCTGGGACACATTTAAAGCAGTGTGTAGAGGGAAATTTATAGCACTAAATGCCCACAAGAGAAAGCAGAAAAGATCTGAAATTGACACCCTAACATCACAATTAAAAGAACTAGAGAAGCAAGAGCAAACAAAATCAAAAGCTAGCAGAAGGCTAGAAATAACTAAGATCAGAGCAGAACTGAAGGAGATAGAAACACAAATAACCCTTCAAAAAACCAATGAATCCCAGAGCTGGTTTTTTGAAAAGATCAACAAGATTCATAGACCACTAGCAAGACTAATAAAGAAGAAAAGAGAGAAGAATCAAATACATGCAATGAAAAATGATAAAGGGGATATCACCATCAATCCTACAGAAATACAAACTACCATCAGAGACTACTATAAAAACCTCTATGCAAATAAACTAGAAAATCTAAGAGCAATGGATAAATTCCTTGACACATACACCCTCCCAAGACTAAACCAGGAAGAAGTGGAATCTCTGAATAGACCAATAACAGGCTCTGAAATTGAGGCAATAATTAATAGCCTACCAATAAAAAAAAGTCCAGGACCAGATGGATTCACAGCTGAATTCTACAAAAGGTACAAAGAGGAGCTGGTACCATTCCTTCTGAAACTATTCCAATCAATAGAAAAAGAGGGGATCCTCACTAACTCATTTTATGAGGCCAGCATCATTCTGAGAGCAAAGCCTGGAAGAGACACAACAAAAAAAGAGAATTTTAGTCCAATATCACTGATGAACATTGATGCGAAAATCCTCAATAAAATACTCGCAAACTGAATCTAGTAGCATATCAAAAAGCTTATCCACCACGATTAAGTTGGCTTCAGCCCTGGGATGCAAGGCTGGTTCAACATATGCAAATCAATAAACATAATCCATCACATAAACAGAAACAACAACAAAAACCACATGATTATCTCAATAGATGCAGAAAAGGCCTTTGATAAAATTCAATGATGCTTCATGCTAAAAACTCTCAATAAACTAGGTATTGATGGAATGTATCTCAAAATAATAAGAGCTGCTTATGACAGACCCACAGCCAATATCATACTGAATGAGCAAATACTGAAAGCATTCCCTTTAAAAACTGGCACAAGACAGGGATGCCCTCTCTCACCACTCCTATTCAACAGAGTGTTGGAAGTTCTAGCAAGGGCAATCAGGCAAGAGAAAGAAATAAAGGGTACTCAATTAGGAAAAGAGGAAGTCAAATTGTCCCTGTTTGCAGATGACATGATTGTATATTTAGAAAACCCCATCGTCTCAGCCCAAAATCTCCTTAAGTTGATAAGCAACTCCAGGAAAGTCTCAGGATACAAAATCAATGTGCAAAATTCACAAGCATTCCTATACACCAAATAACAGACAAACAGAGAGCCAAATCATGAGTGAACTCCCATTCACAATTGCTGTAAAAAGAATAAAATACCTAGGAATCCAACTTACAAGGGATGTGAAGGACCTCTTCAAAGAGAACTACAAACCACTGCTCAATGAAATAAAAGACAACACATACAAATGGAAAAACATTCTATGCTCATGGATAGGAAGATTCAATATCGTGAAAATGGCCATACTGCCAAGGTAATTTATAGATTCAATGCCATCCCCATCCAGTGGGGATGACTACCAATGACTTTCTTCACGGAATTGGATAAAACTACTTTAAAGTTTATATGGAACCGAAAAAGAGCCCACATTGCCAAGACAATCCTCAGCAAAAAGAACAAAGCTAGGGGCATGATGCTACCTGACTTCAAACTATACTACAAGGCTACAGTTAACCAAAACAGCATGGTATTGTTACCAAAACAGAGATATAGACCTATGGAACAGAACTAAGGCCTCAGAAATAACACCACACATGTACTACCATCTGATCTTGACAAACCTGACAAAAACAAGAAATGAGGAAAGGATTTGCTATTTAATAAATGGTGCTGCAAAAACTGGCTAGCCATATGTAGAAAGCTGAAACTGGATCGCTTCCTTACACCTTATAGAAAAACTAATTCAAGATGGATTAAAGACTTAAATGTTAGACCTAAAACCATAAAAACCCTAGAAGAAAACCTAGGCAATACCATTCAGGACATAGGCATGGGCAAGGACTTCATGACATTAAAACACCAAAAGCAATGGTAACAGAAGCCAAAATAGACAAATGAGACCTAATTAAACTAAAGAGCTTCTGCATGGCAAAAGATACCATCAGAGTGAACAGGCAACCTACAGAATGGGAGAAAATTTTTACAATCTATCCATCTGACAAAGGGCTAACATCCAGAATCTACAAAGAACTTAAATTTTCAAGAAAAAAAAACCCATCAAAAAGTAGGCAAAGGATATGAACAGACACTTCTCAAAAGAAGACATTTATGCAGCCAACAGAGACCTGAAAAAATGCTTATCATCACTGGTCATCAGAGGAATACAAATCAAAACCATAATGAGATACCATCTCACACCAATTAGAATGGTGATCATTAAAAAGTCAGGAAACAACAGATGCTGGAGAGGATGTGGAGAAATAGGAATGCTTTTACACTGTTGGTGGGAGTGTAAATAGTTCAACCATTGTGGAAGACAGTGTGGTGATTCCTCAAGGATCTAGAACTAGAATTACCATTTGACCCAGCAATCCCATTATGGGGTATATACCCAAAGGATTATAAATCATGCTAATATAAAGACACATGCACACGTATGTTTATTGCAGCACTATTCAGAATAGCAAAGACTTGGAACCAACCCAAATGCCCATCAGTGATAGACTAGATAAAGAAAATGTGTTACATATACACCATGGAATACTATGTATCCATAAAAAGGATGAGTTCATGTCCTTTGCAGGGACATGGATGCAGCTGGAAACCATCATTCTGAGCAAACTATCACAAGGACAGAAAACCAAACACTGCATGTTCTCACTCATAGGTGGGAATTGAACAATGAGAACACATGGACACAGGGCGGTGCATATCACACACCGGGGCCTGTCGTGGGGTGGGGGGCAGGGGGAGGGATAGCATTAGGAGAAATACCTAATGTAAATGATGAGTTAATGGGTGCAGCAAACCAACATGGCTCATGTATACCTATGTAACAAACCTGCATGTTGTGCATGTGTAAGCTACAACTTAAAGTATAAAAATAAAAAAAAAAAGAAATGAAGCCAGGTGCAATGACTCACACCTGTAATTCAAAAACTTTGGGATACCAGGATGGGAGAACTGTTTGAGCTCAGGAGTTCAAGACTAGCCTAGGCAAGATGACAAACCCCACCTTTATAAAATAAATAAACAAATAAATAAAAATAAATTTAAAAAATAAAATAAGAAAAGAAAGCTAAATCTGAAACCAAAAAAAAGATAATACGTATTAGATGAGAAATTAATGAAAATAAGGCCAGGCACAGTGGCTCACATTTGTAATCCCAGCAATTTGGGAGGCTGAGGTGGGTGAATCACTTGAGTCCAGGAGTTTGAGACCAGCCTGGGCAACAGGGTGAAACCTTGTCTCTACAAAAATTGTAAAAAGTAGCTGGGTGTGGTGGCATGTGCCTGTAGTTCCAGCTACTTGGAGGGCTGAGGTGGGGGATTGCTTGAGCACTACAGGTTGAGGCTGAAGTGAGTCGTGATCATGTCATTGACTCCAGCCTGGGCAACAGAGCAAGACCCTTTCTAAAAAAAAAAAAAAAAGAAAGAAAAGAACAAAAATAAATGAAAATAGAGTTGAAAAAAAAAGTTGGTTCTTTGAAAAGGTTAACAAAATGGACAATACTTTACGCTAAGGAAAAGAGACAGAAGGCTCAAATAAGACAAAGAATAAAAGGGGGGATATTATTAAGGACTTTTTATAAATAATGAGGATTATAAGAAAATATATGAACAACGGTGTGCCAATGAGTTAGACACTTAGATGAAACAAATTTTTAGAAAAACACAAACTATGAAAACTGACTCAAGAAGAATTAGAAAATTTGAAGACACATAGCAAAATATTAAATTAATACTATAAAATCTTCCCAAAAAGAAAAACCCTAGCCCAAATGGCTTCACTTGTGAAAACTGCCAAATATATAAAGAATTAATGCCAATCCTTTACAAACTCTTTGAAACAAAGAAAGAAAAGGGAACACTTCCAAACTCATTTCAGGAAGCCAGGATTACTCTGACACTAGAAGCAAGCAAAGACATCAAAATAAAATTATATATGCTTTATGAATACAGATGCAAAAGCCATTAACAAAATTCTAGGAAATTTAATCTAGCAGCAGAAAAAAGGGATTGTACAACATGGCCAAACAGGATTTATCCCAGGAATACAAGGTTGAATTAACATATGGAAATCAATCAATCTGATTTGTTATATTAATAGAATAAAGGGCAAAACCGCATGATAATCTCAATAGATGCAGAAAATAATTTTGACAAATTAAACCCACTTTCATGATAAAACAAACTTGACAAACTAAAATTAGAAGCAAACTTTCTCAACCTGTTATAGAACGTCTACAAAACAACAACAACAACAACAAAAAAACCCACAGCTAACATCATACTTAAGGAAAAAAAGATCAAATACTTTTCCTTTAAGTTAAGAAACAAAGCAAAAATATCTTCTCTCATCATTTTCAGTCAGCATTGTGCCAGTTAAGACAATTAGGCAAATATAAGAAATAAAATGTTTCCAAATTGGAAAGGAAAAAGTAAAACTATTTGTTTTCATAGATGACATGACCTTGTCTACAGAAAATCTTAAGGAATTCACTTAAAAACTATTAGAGCTAATAAGTGAGTTCATCAAGGTTGCAGAATACAAGATCAATATACAAAAATCAATTGTATTTCTATCCACTAGCAATGACAATCTGCAAATGAAATTAAGAATACAATTCCACTCACATTAGCATCAAAAACTATACAATTCCTCAGAATAAATTTAACAAATTAAGTTCAAGATGTGTACACTGAAAAACTGCACAATATTGTTGGAGAAATAATGCAATGCAATTTCTATCAAAAGCCCTACTGACTTTTTGCAGAAATTGACAAGATAAAGTTAATATGGAAATGCAAAGGATCCAGAATAGCCAAAAAAAATTCTTGAAAAAGAACAAGGTTGGAGAACTCACACTTCCTGATTTTAAAACTTATTTCTATACACAGCTGCAGTAATCAAGGCAACATATAGTAGCATAAAGATAGACTTATAGGTCAATGGAGTATAGTTAGAGTCCAGAAACAAACTCTTACACTTATAATTAATTCATTTTTGACAAGAATGTCAAGACAATTCATCAGGGGAAGAACAGTCTTACTAACAAATGATGCTGGAAACAACTGAATATCCGCATGTCAAAGAATGAAGCTGAACTCTTTCCTTAAACAACACACAAAAAAATTAACTCAAAATCAATCACAGACCAAAATATAAAGATAAAACTACGCAACTCTAGGAGAAAATTTGGGAGTACATTTTCATTTTCTTGGGTTAGGCAATGGTTTCTTAGATATGAAATGAAGGTACAAGTGACAAAATAACTAATAGATAAATTGGATTACATCAAGATTAAGAACTTTCGTGCTGCAAATGATACCATCAAGAAATTAACAGTGGTGTTGATGCTCAGTACTACAGAGGACAATGGCCGGAAATCCTCTTTGTTTTCCCGGGCTCCTGGGTTCCAGGGACAGCCCATAGAGCTCCTGTGCCTGGCCAGCAGCCATCATGGAAATTGTTAGTTTCACATTTTCCTGGAAGAAGGAACTGTGGGCAGAAGTGGACTGCAATGCATTTTAAACCTTGTGGAAAGAGCTAAGCTATTGAATTGCTTCTTTTGAAGGAAGGAGTGGAATTATGTAAGATATTGATACAGGAAACTTTTTTACCCTAAATTATTGTAATGCTTCTTTCAGTTCTTAATGCAAGATTTAGTGTTTATCTATCTCTTTTACTTCACGCTTTAGCTGTAGGTTGGAGTGAAATGAGCTATTCTGTCATGCAGAACTGGCTTTTAAGGGTCAGAATAGTAGATCCAGTAATTAAAATTTATGCTTTAACATTTTAGATCTGGTTTTTGATATGCTCTCTCAGTAAATCTAAGAGTGTCTTTAAAAATGTAAACCCAGAGCAATTTGAAGTTTCTATTTAAACTTTATTTACAACTCTTCTAATGAGAAGATTGAATTTATTTATAATTAATTGCACTATTCAGATTTTTGAATGTATGAGGCAACGAAAAAAATTCTATCTACAGTGTGCTCTTAAAAACTATAAAAAGAAGATAAAAGACAACACACAGAATGGGAAACAATTATTGGTAAACCATGTATCTGATAAGAGACTGGTATCCAGAATATACAAAGAACTCATACAATAATAAAAAGACAAATAACCCAATTAACAATTCACAAAGAATTTGAATTGACATTTCCTCCCCAAAACGTATACGGATAAAAAGATGTTCATCATCGTTACTCATTAGGAAAACACAGATCTTTTCATCAGGGCATACAAACTAGAAAAATCTTGAGAGAACTTGTGATAGAATATTGTTTTTTATGAATATTCTTTTAGTTGGGAAGCCTAGGTGGGTAGGTCACTTGAGGCCAGGAGTTCAAGACCAGCCTGGTCAACATGGTGAAACCCCATCTTTACTAAAAATAAAATATTTGGCTAGTGGCAATTACAGGCGCAGTGGCATATACCTGTAATCCCAGCTTCTCAGGTGGCTGAGGCATGAGTATTGCTTGAGCCTGGGAGGCAGAGGTTGCAGTAAGCCCGGATCGCACCACTGCATTCCAGCCTGAGCAAGAGAGCAAAAACAAGACTCTGTCTCTGGAGAGGGGATTGGGGGGTGTGGTGCAGAATATTCTTTTAGAAATATTCTTTTGAGAATGGTGAGTTTTTAAGTGTGTCCTTATTTTAAACTTACTGTTCATTTCATGTTAGCATTTAGTTATATTGGAAAAGCTCATTATACCTTTTGATTATGAAGATAAAATCTCTCTTTTTCTCTCTTCTATATATACACATACATATATGTCTACCTACCTATGTATCGATATAAATATAAGATATAAGTATATAAAATTTCTACTATAATCCAAATTTTATTCCTTAATTTTTATCAAATCTTCAGACTTAAGAGGATTTGCTAGGCATAACTGGAATAAAATTTTATTTTGAAAGAACCAAAAATTTGATGATGGGAACTAGGAAAATATAGAGTATAAATGAGATTCCATGTGATCTCATTATTTATAAAGTGTGGGAAAAATAAGGACATACTTGAATATGATGCTAAATTTTTATTAATTAATTTTACTTCAATATGTTTTTGGGGAACAGGTGGTGTTTGGTTACATGAATAAGTGTAGTGGTGATTTCTGAGATTGTGTGTGCCCCTTGCACTCATCACCTGAGCGGTGTACACTGTACCCAATGTGTAGTCTTTTACCCCTCACCAGCCCCCAACCTTTCCCCCTAGTCCTCAAAGTCCAGTGTATCATTTTGCGTCCTCATAGCTTATCTCCAACATGTAAGTGAGAACATATGATGTTTGGTTTTCCATTCCTGAGTTACTTCACTTAGAATTATGGTCTCCAATTCCATTCAGATTACTGCAAATGCCATTATTTTGTTCCTTTTTATGGCTGAGCAGTATTCCATGGTATAAATATATCACATTTTCTTTATCCACTTGTTGATTGATGGGCATTTGGTTTGGTTTCATATTTTTGCAACTGAAAATTGTGCTGCTATAAACATGTGTATTCAAGTAGAATATGATTCTAAAACTAATTTAAAAGTGAAGCATGCCCTGGAAGGATATGGCATAGGCAGAGTTAAAAACAAAGGCCACTATGGTTGATAAGTATCTGTTATAAAGAACAAAAAAGTACTGTTTTTAAAACATGGAGATCTTGCCAATTATATACAAGCCGTTCTTTTTTTATTATAATAGAAAAAAGGTTTTTTTCAAGGTCTTTTCTGCAAAGGCCTCACCAAAATATAGCCAAGCCTCTCTTGCCTCCCACTAGTATCAAATTAAATATTATCTAAGTTGGAAACAATAAGTGCTAAAATTATTGACTTCAAGGTTTTAAAAAATCACCTTGGAATATTAGTGCTGTTCTATTTTTATCATTAAATATTATTCATTTGAATTATATATATATAGTTAAATTTTCTACATATATCAGAAAGCTATTTCTGTTACTGTATCATCATTAAAGGATAGTAACAGGTATTAGAATTAGGACTAATTTTTTCAATTACTGAAGACATAAAACAACTCTATACGCCTCCAGGAAATCTAGAACCCATGATTTATAAGAATCAATATTTATGAGACTGAGTTTTCAAAATGAGTATTCTGCTTAGGTTAATATAATGGTAGAGAGATTAGTTGTCGTCCGCAATTTCCCTACAGCATTATTTAAAATGAAAATCAATATTTAAAGATTAATTTTACTTTGGAATGGTGTTACCATCACTTATCAAATATCTTTTCTTCCTCATGAATCTTTGCTGAATTCATAAGTGGCTGAGAAAGTTTTGGTTAGAAATATAAGCTCTCCTATTTCCTAAAATTTTCAGCATACTTCTTACTGTAGAGGTAGTAAATTCCTTGCAGTAGTGCTGCATGCAGATTAAAAGTCAGAAAAGGCCTCATGTTTTTTCTTTCATCTGAGTTCCACATAGGCCAGCCTCTCAGCAATACAGATCTTAAAATCAGATGGGCAGCCAAGTCATAGCAAGTATTCAATAATGCTTTCTGTTTCTGTATTATATGCTATCTGTTTCTGTATTATATGCTTTCTGTTTCTGTATTATAAAGGGTCGATTAGACCAGGTGAAAACCCAGGCCAGTCACCCTTTCCAGATATTGACTTTTTCTAGACAACTAATTTAATAACCAATGCTATATATATGGACATCATATATATATATGGGTATGTAGCATATATATATATGCTAGGGACAGCTAGCTCAGATATAAAGATTAAACTCAATCTGAAAGGTATACTGACATACTAAATACTGTATCCTGATGGGGATGTACTGACAAGCATACAGAATAAAAAAAAAATGTATCTGGCTTGGGAGATAAACCTACTAGAGCATTATTTTGGCTGGTAGGAACTTTCTCTTTAGGTGAATGCCAAGAAAACAGTACTCTGTCTTCCAAATTCTCTTCTTTTCTTCTGATTCCCTGTTAATATTTGAGTGATAGATTAAGTGAGCCTGAAATTTGCTCTGATCTCTACTTTGTATAATATTATTAAGCAACTAATTGTCTCTGGTCAGGGATAAACTCTTACATTGACCATCCCTCAACTAAATAATCTAAGAGAGATTGTAGCGAACATCTGGTGTTTTTGTCATGTAGTATTATTTCTTGCCCTCTCTTTCATTTTTTTTTGTTTGTTTGTTTGTTTGAAAGAAAGGGAAGTAAATAACACTACGGTGGTTCTCTGGGGAATCACTCTTTTCTATTTTCGTGGTAAGTGATGGTGGTGAAATTGATTTCACTATCTACTCCATTCTCTATTCCAGTGATCCTGGTTAAGTCATTGGCATATCCCAACCTTTGATAAATAATTCCATCAGAGTTGATGAGATGTGAGGACATTTTGTGAGGCCAGTCAGTAGAAAATGGCTCCATTTCTTCCCCTGAGAGGCATATATGAGGAAGTGGAGTCAGGACCTTCGGAAGCAATGCTACCTACCCTATAAAGGGAACCTAAAACTGCTAGTGAGACCAATTTTGAAGACTAAGGATAAAAATCATTACCACAAAAGGCAGAGGAGAGAGATGGACAAGAATGGGGTCTACTATTTGAGCCACTGGATAAAAACTCACCTGGAATTAAATATATGTACCTGGACTTTTAAATTACTAATTAATAGATTTGATTTATATTTAAGTCAGTGTGATTTAGGTTTTCTATCATGTACTTATGACACAAAGAAATATGACTCAGCTGGCAGGGAAATGAATGCTCATTCACCAAAAATAATAATTTTCTTTCTTTATTCACATAATCTATTTGACCACCAAGGAAACTTTTTACTTAGAAAAGTGTGTGTCTGTGTGTGTGCGTGTGCGTGTGTGTGTTTTCAATCAGTGGTGTGATTTTGTGTGACTGAGAAGCACAAACAGGTGAAGAGTCACATGCAGATAGGATGTGACACTTGTGACAAGCAGTTGCTTGGTTCCAATCTTTAGACCATGGAGGGAATACCACTTTGGTGCTTTTTTTGATGCTTCACTTAACTGTTTGTTTTACACTGCGAATTTCTTGGATACTTAGCAAGTCTATTTTAGAGACTTAAGCCATAGTGCATACAGCCTCCCTCTGATGTCTTTAAAAGGACAAGAAACATTGGCAAGCTGCTTCTCTTAGTTTACATTTGGGTACTCCTTTATAGAGGGTCAACAGTGTCAGTGAAAGACCACAAATGGCAGCTGCCTGCAATTTCCCCAATTTTCTATAATTTCCCCTGTCCTTTGCAGTTCAAATGAGCAAAGATGAATTCTTTACAAATGCTTTTTGTTTTTTTTTAAATAAATGTTATACTTATATTCTATAATAAACACTAAGTTATAGTCTTTATCTTTTCCCCCAATAACTCCTACCATACTTATGTTGGACTTCCTGCGACATCCACCCCTAGCAGGCAAGTTTCCTTCCACCTTTATTTCTACTTTGGAAAACTGGCTTACTCTTTGTTTCCTTTCTGTGGAACAGCATTAAAAGGGGCAATTTTCAGAACTCTTTTGGTTTCTTTTTTCTTTTGTTCCTACGTTGAAAGTCCACAAGTTTGTGTCTAATGTTTCACAGGATAAGCATTTTTATTATTTCAAATCTGATTCTCTGAGTCAGGTTTGAACTCTTCGGCTACATGTACATGGCTTAAAGGAAAGAAGTCTTGGAAATTATTTATTTGATTTTAGCAAAGTGTAACTTGTGCCCAATCTTTCAGCCTTCCAAAAATGTCTAATTAGTGAATCAAATTACCTGAATTGGCTCTCTTTATATAAAGTCCTTTTTTTCTTCTCTCTGTACATCCTTTTATAAGTAAAATTGGCTCTGATGCTGAACTGAAAATATCCCCTCAAAGATTACCAATCCTAAAGGTAGAATCCAGTTTCTAGCCTTATTTTTGTGGCACTTCTATTGCACTTTACAACAATTAATACAATCTTTTACTTTAGCCATTATAATGTAGAATCCTGTGCTTTGAATTTTTTAAAAAAACTGTTCTTCTCTTTTCCTCCATGGCCTCTACTTTTTCTTCTCACATCCCAAATGCAAGCATTTCAAATAGTTTCCTCTTTCATCTTTGTTTATTTCCTTTTATTTTCTTCATTATTTTCTTCCAAGACTTCAAAAGGTCAATTCCATGTGTAACTTCCAAATCCATGTTAATCAGCTCCATTTATGCTGAGAGGCAAATCCCAAATGTTCAATGTTTGCTTGATCCCTCAAAAAAATGTATTTCTTAGGCCTCTCATATCCAGTCTTTTCTCCTTCATGCATACCAACAGATGAGTTCTTTTAAAGCATAGTTCTATTCTTTTTAGATTCTCATTCAGACTCTATCATTGTACACTAATACAATCGAAATTTCTTATCACAGCCTTTAAAAACCCCTACTACCTCTTCAACTTTACTGCTTGCTACTCCTCCACCTGAAAAATGAAGATGCTCCACCATTTATTGTCTCTATAATCCATGTACATCTTTTTGCCAGGAATAATTTCCCTCCATCTTCATCCATGAAATGTCAGCTGTAATGCTGTTGAAATAGCCAAGCCTTTAGAATCCTTTCTTTCCCTACTTGCTTCTTTTCTCTGACCTCTCATTGGAAATTTCTTTTCTCTTTTTGACTTTTAGTAAACATTGCCTTGCAGTGGTATTATTTGTGTGTACATGTTCTTGCCAAGAAAGCCATAGTTCCTCCAGAACGAGTAATTAATATTACTCATTTTCTTTTCTCTATAGTGCCTAGGGAAGGCACTGAATAGACACTCTAGTAAATCTTTGATGTTATTACTGATTATGTGCAAACTTAGTGATGGTAAGGAACAGCCTTCAACACTTGAAAACGTTTAATTTTCTTCATAGGTAAACTTCTCCAAATGGGAGGAAGAATTTTCTTCTCACTGAACTATGTAGCTGAAAAGCACTATACAGATATAAGGCATGTAATAACTGTATATATTATAATATCGGACTGAATTAGTAAAGGAAGTAAAATTAGTAAAGGAGATACAAGATAGATATTTTCTCAATATGCCTTGAATCTAAGGACAGGACTTCACCTGTCACTGAATAGCTGTGTGGCATTGGTCAGAATATATAACCTCTATAAGTATGTTTTTTTATTTGTAGAGGGAGAATAATACTCCATACTGACACTGTTAAGAAAAAACAGGACAGTACATGTAAAGAGGTAATACAGAGGACATGCTCCATACACAACAGCTACTATTGATATTATCATCAATGATGGATTACTTTTTCTTAGCTAAAACTTACATTCCCTTCTATCAAGCAAGACCCCTGAAACTTTAGATGACTCTCTGGGCATAATTGTCCCTCTCAGATTTATCACGTGCTGCATTTTCTGCTTTTATCAAGTTGCTGATATTCTACCTTCCTTAGAAGGTCATAAATTCTGCCATGATTCCCCTTCGGCAAATTGTTGCAAAAGAAGAGAAAAATTACGTGTGTGTGTGTCACATATTTGTGATTATGTGTGTGTGAATCACATATTTGTGATTCATAACTGTTCCATTTCTATATCACAGACCCATACAAATGGAGGCTCTATTTGTACTAACTTCTAATGATACAGATGTTTTGATCTGTTCCTCTGTATTATTACCATGTACATGATAGAACACTGTCTAAATTAGTAACAAGCTTGAGTGCACATTTGAAGAAGAAATCCTCACAAACTTTCATAATGGAGGCAAATGCAGCAAGGATAACTTTATGTATGCCATCTTGTTATATCAGCCATGCCTTATAGCTGTTTAGTGCTTTTCAGTTTACAAAACCCTGTCCCCACATTATCAACTTTAAATTTTGCAAAAACACAATTAGGATGGGAGGGCAGGTAGCATTATTTCAATACTATAAATGAGGAAAATGAGACTCTCAAAGATTAATTAGCTTGTAAAAAATCACTTGGCTTGTAATGGAGAATCAGGTTCAGAACTGTCTTCTGACTTCTAATTAAAGAAATTTTCACTCAATCTCTCTAATTCTTAGTGTCCGTGAGCCCTAGGGTAAAATTAATCATGCTTGCCAAACAATGGAATTTTAAGACAAACTAGGTAACCTGCTAAAAAATTAATCTTGTTTTTACTAAATAACACAGTGATAAATTATTTTCATGGTGTTGTCTATATTTTATGATTAAGTGAGTTTACAGCATTCTTATCTTAATATATCACCCACTCAACTTTCAGTAACTTTGTGCCTTCTCCTTTCTTCTTTCATTCCTCTGGCATATGAACTGGTTGCAGCTAAGTGAGTCAATCAGTATAAGAACAGTTAAAAATATATATTTGATGCAAAAGTACTTTGCACAAAAACAAAAATAGGTGCTGGTAAATGGTACCATTGTTCAACCTCACTCAAAAAGTTCTGGTAAAATCTATGAAAGTTACTAAGTACATTGGTAGGAATTTGCTGCAGCAGTTATGTAGATAAGAAGACATTTAGGTATGAATATCACTGATCAATATTATAATAGTCTATTAAAACAAAAACAGTTATTTGAGAGACAAAAATAGGTGATAGCATTTCTATTTTGGGTATTAGAATCAAAATCTAGGGGAGACACCTCTTTCTGTTTTTGCTAACAATTGGTTCTTGGGACTCATAATAAGCTAAGGTTATTTTTTGTCCAACACAAATATCATCTCATATTGCCTTAGTTTCCCTATTAGTAAAATAGGAGTAATAAAACTTACTTCATAGAATTTTTGAAGCATAATCACATATACCTGGTATATAATAAATATTCAGTGCACACTGGCTAATAGTATTAGCACCAGTATTGTCTTGCCCCTCTCTCCTAAACATTAAACACATGCTGTAGTTGATGGTAAAAATGGTCACAATTCTCTACCCTTTCTTATATCCATGTCTTTTGAAATGTAACTTTACAGCTTCTCCCCAGCTGGCCCTGTGACTTGCTTTGACTAATAGAATGTAGCAGAAATGTCACTCTCCTCTTGTCTCTTGGAATCTCTGCCTCTTCCCTATAAACAAGCCCAGGCTAACCTAATGGAGAATGAGAGAGCAGGTGGATCAGAGCCAAGTCACCTCAGTTGTCCTAAGCAAAGCCATAAACACATCAGATACAGAAGCACATTGGATAGAGCATCCAAGATCAGCAAAGCTGGCTCATAGTCAATACCCAGCGGATGACAGACACCAGCGGATGACAGACACATGAGGAAGCCTAGCCAAGACCTAAAGAACCACTCAGCTTTCCCATGATTTGTGAACTATAATAAAGGGTTGCTGTTCTAAGCCACTAAGTTTTGAGATGATTTGTTATGCAGCAATGGCTAACTAATACACAGAATTTGCTGGCCAAGAATTGTAAACACTATGGATTGGGTATGTTTTTGTCTTTTCCATCTTGTAGATGGAAACTCTGGGGCAGAATGAAGGGTTGTCTATGATAATGTTGAGAATAAATGTTTAAAATCAGGTCTAGAAGACTAAGTATTTTATTTGCTACGCTCAGCCAATAGACAGATGATCTTACCTTAGAATTCTGTGACTTGAGAGCCCATACTCTTTTTCTTACACAACCATGTAGTGCAGTGTATCAGTATTTGCCTTGAAGTAGGCATAGAGTTTCAGGGGAAGGAAAAAGAGAAGTTAGAGACTAAACATTTTATATTATTTGGCTGTGTCCCCACCCAAATCTCATCTTGAATTGTAGCTCCCACAATTCCCACATGTTGTGGGAGGGACCCAGTGGAGGGTAATTGAATCATGGGGGCAGGTCTTTCTTGTGCTGGTCTTGTGACAGTGAATAAGTCTCATGAGATCTGATGGTTTTATAAAGGGGAGTTTCCCTGCACAAGTTCTCTTCTTTTGTCTGCTGCCATGTGAAACGTGCCTTTCACCTTCGTGAGGCCTCCCCATCCATGTGGAACTGTGAGCCCATTAAACCTCTTTCTTTTGTAAATTACCCAGTCTTGGGTATATCTTATTAGCAGCTTGAAAACAAACTAATACAACATTCAGGGCCCTTTTATTATGAAGAAAAAAATTTTACCCTTTAGAAACATTTCTTTTTGCTCAGAATTGCTCTGTTTTTAAAACTTGCCAATTCAAAAAAACTAAACTAAGGATCAACATTCAATTTATCTTAACCCAGATTTTGCTCAGATGACAACATCTTTTTAAAGAGCCTCCTTTGTCCTAGGCAGAAGAATAATCAAACAAGAGAAATGGTAAGTAGAACTTAAAAAATAACCAATACTTTATTCTGAACTACAAAGGATGAACAAACAGCACTTAATTTTCTTCTTTCCTTTCTCCTTCTGGTGAGAAATAGGTTAAGGTTTTTAATGCCCCTCTCTGAATAGAACCTTAAAAATTGAAACTATCATCTTTTTCCTAAATTTTCTTAAGATAGAGAAAATATACGAAACATTAGGTGCTACTATTGCTTAATGTTTCTAAGGGACTAAAATAAGTGATCTGAATGATTAGCTAATTCTCTTTGAGTCTCTTTTAACTTTCAGCCAAACTGTTATGCTATTTACTGATCTCACCTAAATATTTCTTCAGAATGGGAAAAGCAAGGTAGCAAGTTCCAATTCTTCTTTCCAATGATAGATTTAACTCAAATATTTGTGGATAGTTTAAAAATGTTAGCCCCATCTTAGATATACTAAATTATAAGTTCGTATTTCTGTAATTGGACAGTTTACCTTTGAGAAAGGTTACTCTAAGTATCTAAGATACTTCTAGGGCAAAATGTCATCCTCTGGGGGTTCTCCTTGTCTGTTCCTGGTCTTCTCCTGGGGTTGTCTAATATCTATGGTCATGTATATATAATGCTTGCATTGAGAGAGGACTCTGGTCTTTGTGCCATCTATTGGTCTAGGTTAGCTTCTGTCCAAGGAGTGGCTATTGCACCTGAGCTTGGCTGTTGGGCACTAGTGTCTGTGTCTCTGCCATGATCTCTTCATTCAGTGTCATCTGTGTACAGCCTGTGCTTCTTCCAGGCCTCTGCTCTTTGCACCACTGGTTGACATGTACACTACATTTTCTTTGACTCTCTCTAGTCCCTCACTCAGTCCAGGAAGAGCTTTTATTTTCTTCTTGAATGTTGATAAAATACTTTTAAGCAGCTCAAGGTCAAGGTTATTAAAATCAGTTTTGGAGATGTAGAATAACCTGGTCTTTTTCTCCTTATAAAATGAAGTGATTAGAATGTCAGATGTTACAATTTTTTTTCCTAAGAGACAGTCTAAACCAGTGTTTTTCCTGATGCCAATTTGAGGACCAGGACAGGTTTTTACTGGTCCAGTTTGAAATCAGGCTGCATCGGACAATCCAATTGATTTTCTTAAAGCTACATTTATTAGTTTACAGTCTGTCTATCATTCTGAGGTTTCAGTCTTTTACATTTTAAAATAGAATTGTGATAGTAGATTACAATCTTTAAAATGGCTTAACTCTGCCAGTAAAAAATTGGCAATATTAAGTCAGTTTCTAAAATATTTTTTGATTACATGCTTGAATTATTTCCATAGATCTATAAAACATAAATTTTCAGAAGCCATTGATTCAACCAATCATATTGGGAAAGCTTATATTAACTTGACAATAACAGTAACAAAAGGAATTCTGCATGGCATGAAAAAGCTCCTTATTTCTTTGTAATAGCTATTTATTTGTAATAGCTTTGTAATAGCTATAGTCATAGCTATTTAAGATTTCCAAAACTATAAAATAGAGGTGATAATTCCATCACATAAATTTTTAGGGTAGATCAAATAAAATTGTATTAACAAGCTCCCTAGCCCATCATAAGAACTTTCCAACAGTTCATATCACCTCCTCTTTTTCACTTTATAAATAAAAGTTGGATATCAGATAAAAGCAGGTGCTTCCTCCTCAGATATGTATCTTGTATTTCTCACGGGCTTATTTATATCTAGGTTCCTGAAAAATTCAAATAAAACTTGACTTTTAAGACAAGTAAGCCACAATTGTATTGATTACATTATAATTATCGGAGATGTTTTATCTTTTTTTGAAGTTCTTTAATAGAACAGTGAATTTTAATTCTTCAGCTTAAAATCTTCTGCTTTGCCTCATTCCCATATAGTAAAGAAGTTTAAATTAGTCAAACTATTGAGAAAAACAAATGAATCACTGCAAAAGGTAAGATTTGTTTTGTAAATACACAATTGACTCCATCCCTTTATTTATCCATCCACTCATCCATGCATCCCCATATCCTAATATTCTAACATTTAAAATGTAGATTTTAGCATTTTAAGCCTTTTTCTTTTTAAAAAATTATAAAAAATTTTGAACCAAATAGCCACTAAAAGCCTTTTTCAATTTAAAGTTATAGTAACTTTTAACGGTGGGCCACGTGTTTAAACTGACTATATAATTGAAATGCACTCTAGTTAGACATACTTAAATGAATACATTGGGTCACATGAGAAATGTTATTTGGCTCAAATATGACCAACAATAACTAGCCCTTGGCAAGCTGAAGAGATATGCGATGTTTCTCAATGCCTAAAGAAATTGGTTGTGGTGTGGCAGATTCAGTCAGGCTAGGGAAGTTGTCACCTTCCTTTGGATATGAACCAAATCCCAGAAGATTAGGTAGCTGTTTTCCTCACATTCAGTGAAATGACCGTGTGAATTAGTTCAGCTGGCTTGCATTTATTTTGAGTATGCAGAGTATACTGATATAAAGTAACTAATGAAAAGTGAGTATGGTTTTATATTACATAAAAATTTGAGGCAACAAGCAATATAAAAAATAAGGAGAGGTCATTTTAAAGAGCACTGGGTACTTTTAAAGCTAAATGTTATCTCCTCTTTAATGCAGGAACTTAATTTAATCTGACATAAAATCATTTACTTTTTCTCAGAGGTAAGTAAGAATTTTAATTTCTTGTGTTAACATTAGCCACGTACACCTGACCAGTGTTCTTTCTGTCACAATAAGGAAATTAAAGAACTATATGATATGCTTCTACTCTTAATAAATTATAAAATGACAGCCCTCCTTTAAAAAGATCTTTCTGTCTTTTATGATTTGATAAGACTGGAATAAAATTTACTTTGGTGCTCCTTTGAAAAATAGTCTGGTGGAAAAATACATTTAACTACCACCTCTTGTAATACAAAAAGGATGTGGACATTAAAAAAAAGTCTTATTCCTTAGAATGAAACAAAATTAATGAACATGATTAGAATAGAATGATGAAAGTTTAATGAAAAACCAATTTAACTCTGACAAACCTGAGCATTTTGTCCATTAAATCTCCAGACAGAAGAAATCATTTTTTCTTTCCATGTTCAAATAGATAGCATTTCCTACCCTAACCAAACATCTTAATTTAGCATAAACTTCCTCATACTTGTACCTTTAAATATTATTTGTCATGGTCAATGATACTGCTTTATCTACTTTGTTTCCCACCAAAAATCTATGTGTGACATCCGGACACGTTTAGGGAATACATTTTAACTGAAGTTCCCATGGTCTGCATCATCTATTGTTTGAAACACAATAAACTGGCAGGGAGTAAATCTATAATAAAATAAGCAACAGTTGCTTGGCATCTGGAAACACATGGTGAAATACAATTACTAGGTATTTTGTAGGGCAAGTGGCTACCTCATACAAACCTTATGTCTGTTAGTGACTAGCACACGTATACAATATTTCTTATTTAATATCCTTCACTGATAAGAGCTAGACACAGTTAACCTCTCACTGGAAACCAAACATTTCTGTGTCATCCTTCAAGGAACTAAGAAACTATCTTCTGCTTTCATATACAATGGAAAGATATTTTGAGGACTTGGTGACCCTATGCGTGTTTCCCTCTTTCACAAATGTGACCAAAATAATACAGTTTCTTCTAAGAGGGTTTATAGGAAAAAAATTAAGCCTTGATAAGGAAACTAGAGTATTATTATCAGACTCTAACATCAACTCACAGGCAGGAGAACATCTTTTAAAAGCTCTTTCAAATTCTGAGCCAGATGGATGGTAAGAAAAAAAAAAATGTATGTTTTCAAGTTTTTTGTGACTGGGGTTTCCATCTTTATAATTCGTTGTCTGCTTCCAAACAAACCCCACAAAAAACAAAAGCCCTTCAAAATGTTAGAATTAATAGCTGATATCTGTAGGGTTTGTAGACATGGATCATAAAACTAAATAAATATTGATAAAATAAAATCTTGATTTCTGAGAAGAAAAGCATTTATCCGTGTTATATGTAAAATAACCCAAATGATTAATAAATTATAATTAAGGACATGGAGTTCTATATTTTATACCTTCTAGCTTCCTACCAATAACTAAAATTCAATCTTCCGTAATTAAAAATTCTTGTAGATTATTAAGGAGGCAGGCTCCCATTCGTACACACACAAAGAAAGAAGAAATCTGACTTCTGAAAAAGAAGAAAGCCTTGATAATCATTTAAAACTGGAACTTTTAGATATTTCAAAAGTTAAGAAGTAAAAAACACTGCACAGAAAAATCATGTGCCTCTATGTAACCTGTTTGAAAGCAGGGCAGGAATTTGAAAAACAAAATGCATTACGAAAATCTTAGTTGGGAACTTTTCCATTGCACATCAAGTCTGTTTGCTCAAGATTTAATGCTAATGAGGTCTGCATAAGCACTAAATCATGGTTGCTTCTTCAATTATTACCTAACAGTGAGACTTGACTACTGACTGACTACAGAGAATGGAATATTATGCAAATTAGATGAAGGGAAATACAAATAGCAAAACATGTTGAATCGTTTTCAGTAAATTTCTTTTAATTTCTATTGCCTCCAAATGCTGTTTGATACACTATTTCTTTTTTAAGTCATAATTATTTAATGAGCCACTAAAACATTTTCATCATTGATTTTATTTCAGAATAAAGTTAGTTTGTATTTTATTCATCAAAACTGTCTAAATAATAAACCAACTAGCGAAAATTTCCCAGATTATATTCAACTAAATTCAAATGGAAATTGCATCTAATACTTGACCTGCTATGTGATTTAAAAATTAATTTTTAAAAACCTGCATAAAATATAGACATATAATTAGAGGGAAGGACTTCATTAAATTAAGCAAAATAACAAGAACAACAAAAACTTAATAAGAAGAGTAGCATCACAATTGAATCAAAATAGGAAAGAGAAATAGAAATTATAGTTGAAGAGCTTAGAGTTCACTATTAAGTTCTCTTTTACTATTGGACAGCCAATAATTTTTTATTTTCAATAGAATGTCTTTAACTCACGAAATAAGTTTTGATTTATAAATACAAGTATTTTACATAGAAAATATAGAATTTAAGTAGAGAAAACTTCACAGTAATCTCAAAGAATTATCATTTCAGAACTGTGATTTGTTTCCAAGTCAATTTCCCATCCACATCATGAGTCATTGTTTCTCCAAATGACATTCTTTCCCTTTTAACCAATAACCTTTCCAGTATTAATTTGATTGACCTTCTCACTTTTTGTTTTTCCTTCTTCCCTTTTTTTCTAATTTGAATTATGTAAAATATTTATTTTTAGTCTCTGGGTCATCCTGAATATGACTGTAGACCATGTGGGAAATAGCTTTCCCCTTTGTGTAATGGCACAAGCATAACCAGTTAGCAGTTAACATATTGCATATCTATTATGGTGCAGGAACATAAAAGTAGGAGGTGGTTAAGAAAATTAATTCTGAAATCAGAATTCTTTAGTCCAAATCTCATCTCTAACACTTACTGGTTTTGTAGTCTTGGGAAAGTGGAATGAAATTTTCAGCTTTTATTTTCTTATCTGGTAAAAGAGAACAATACAAATAATTGGCCTAAATTAAATTTATTGGTAATAGAATTAAAGCCTTTATGGAATTACGCATCAGAAAGTAAACCTAAGATAGAACAATACATTATTGTGGCAGAGAGCTATTAATTACATTTTAAAACAAACTAGTAGGGTTTTTCACAATTTAATATATATGTATTACAAGTCTAAGAAATAAAACCTATATTTGGTCCATTTTATACACACACACACACATACAGGCACACAAATACACATTCAGTTTCTGAATATATTGACAAGTCAGAAAAAATTATTAAAATAATATAGTGCAAGTGAACAGATGGTGGAGCTACATTTTGTATTATGCTTATTAAGCATGAGCATTTGTGTTCCCTTCTTCAAGAATATATTTGTAGCAGAAATTAAGATAGAAATATTTTGCCTTAAACCTCATGGACAATGCAAATATGTAGATGCAAATTGATTTTTTATATCTTTCTTATCTCTAGCATTTCTAAAATAATTTATCTCATTTGTATACAAAAAAGTGATTCTTTTCTTTGTTAACAAAAATTACACTGGTAATTTTTATCAGGATAACAAAAATAAAGATAAGCAAAACTGAGAAAAGTGTTACCAAAATTCCTAGGACCCTGAGATAACTATTTCTAACAATTTGGTGTATCTCCTATTTGTGTATGATTGTATGTTTCATAAAAATTAGATCTAAATAGACATATTGAGCCAGTCATGGAGGCTCACTCCTGTAATCCCAGCACTTTGGGAAGCCAAAGTGAGCAAATTGCTTCAGTCCAGGAGTTTGAGACCAGCCTGGGCAACATTGGTGAAACCTCATCTCTACCAAAATACAAAAAAAAAAAAAAAAATTAGCTGGACACGGTGGCGCACAGTAGTCCAAGTTACTCAGGAGGCTGAGGTGGGAGGATTGTTTGAGTGAGCCAAGCTCCAGCCTGCACTCCACTGCACTCCAGCCTGAGTGACAGTGTGAGACCCCATCTGAAAAGAAAAATAATAAATAAATAAATAAACCTACACAGTATAGTCTTCACTGGTGATTCCTCTGCCTAGCACAGTGTTTGACATACAGTAGAGCCTCAATATTAATGATTAAATGAATAAATAAATGATTTCTAATAACAAATAGAGGAAGGTCCATTTAGAAATATTTGATCGTGTTTATAAAAAATTAGCATTTTGGCTGGGCGTGGTGACTCAAACCTATAATCCCAGCACTTTGGGAGGCTGAGGCGGGCAGATCACGAGATCAGTAGTTCGAGACCAGCCTGACTAACATGGTAAAACTGTGTTTCTACTAAAAATACAAAAATTAGTTGGGCGTGGTGGCACACACCTGTAATCCCAGCTACTCAAGAGGCTGAGGCAGGAGAATCACTTGAACCATGGAGGCAGAGGTTACAGTGAGCCGAGATCGTGCCATTGCACTCCAGCCTGGGTGACAGAACGAAACTCCGTCTTAAAAAAAAAAAAATTAGCATTTTTATTGGAATTATTTTTATATTTAGATCAATTTGTTGGTGAAATGAATATATTAATATATAAATATATAAATTAATGCTACATATAAATATATAAAATATATAAATATATAATATATATTAGTTTATATATTACTATATTATACAAACATATTAAACTACATTCAGCTTTTCTTTCAACAGACAGAAAATATTTTTTCATTTATGTGTGTCTTTTATATCTCACAGAAGAGGTATTCCGTTTTCCTCAAATATATTTCAGATATTTTGATTTTTTTGATTGAAGTTATGAAGGAATATAATGGTTACCATTAATAGTAATAGTGGTTATCTTGCTTTGTCTTTAATGTTGAGACATTTTAATATTTAATATTGTGTTGTTACAGTGTTTCACTATTACAGTGTGATGCTGGCAGTTGGTTTCAAAATGTTAGAAATGCAAAATGCTTGTTCCTCGATGCCATAAAGAAATAGCACTCAAACATAAATTTAATTGTCTCAGCAAGGCAATTTTTACATTCTGCAGAAAGGGTGCCCCTCACAAATGAAACAATGGCAAGAGCACACGTGGACAGGGGAGGGGCAGGAGTTCTTATTCCTGATGCTGGTAGCCCCCACTGCTGTGTCATTCCCCTATTGGCTAGGGTTGGACTGCAGTCTAAGTTAATTCTGATTGGCTATTTTAAAGAGGGCAGGGGTATGAGCCAGAGTGGCAGGGTGAGTGGTTTTGCGGGAAGGACAGTTAGGAACAGGTAACTAAAGGTGACTTAGGTCAGAGTAGGTGACCAAGGGTCACTCGGGTTTTGCAAAGCAGGTGACTAGGATGAGTCAGGAAGGAGCAGGTGACCAGGGGAACAGATGTGACGGATTAGGACTGGTGGGAAAGTTGTTTACTGAAACTAGAAGTGAGGAGCCAAAGAGAACCAGGGAGTTAAACTTTAAAATGGAGAATCGAAGAATAAGAGAGCTGAACATACTGACATACTGATTCTTTGAAGAGAAACTTGGGGTTCACTATATTTAACAAAAAGATTTAACAAAGAATATGCTGGGCTCAGTGGTTCACACCTGTAATCCCAGCACTGTAGGAGGTGGAGGCCAGCAGAGGCAGACCACTTGAGCCCAAGAGTTTGAGGTAACATAGTGAGACTACTTACAAGAATTCTTATGGGAAGGTGAAAAGTGGTATTCATTAAACACAGAATTTATAGGCATGCAATATTCCTGAGACTATTGGAAGCCTTTATTGATAATCTGCAAGTAGTTATTCTACAGAGAAAGAGAAATCCATGCTAATCAATTAGGGAATGATGGAGATAAACATGCCCAAAGCTATGATAAAACAAATTTCTCATCTCAACTTTGTATGATCAAAATATCAGAAATGAAAAAAGTGTATAAAGAGAAAACTTGGTAACAAATTAACTATACATCAATAACTCAAGGACATGCAAAGAATAGAGAGACTCCCAGCCTGGGCAACATGGTGAAACCTTGCCTCTACAAAAAATAGAAAAATTAGCCATGCATGGTGGTGCATGCCTGTGGTCTCAGCTACTTGGGAGATTGAGGTGGGAGGATCACCTGAGCCTGGGAGGTCCAGGCTGTAGTGAGCCTTGATTGTGTTACTGCACTCTAGCCAGGGCAAGTTTCAGAGAATAGAGGAGAAGAGGGAAAGCTTTCTAATTTTTTCACTAACCCTGTTTTAAATTTGATATCAAAACTTGTAAAAGAGAATCCAGAAAATTAAAATTGTGGACCCACTCAGTTATGAATATAGATGTAAAATCCTAAAGAAATAATTTTTGAATTATTTCAGTTATATATTAAACAACAATAATAACAGTAATAATATTTCATGAGGAAATAGGTTTTCAAAAATTAAAAAAAACTACCAATGCAATGTATTGGGACACCAATTAAATTAAAAAAGAATATTATACGGACAGATGTAGACACATTTAATGAAATTCAGAAATCAGTCATTAAAAAAATAAGCCCACACCATGGAATACTATGCAGCCATAAAAAATGACGAGTTCGTGTCCTTTGTAGGGACATGGATGAAACTGGAAAACATCATTCTCAGTAAACTATCGCAAGGACAAAAAACCAAACACCGCATGTTCTCACTCATAGGTGGGAATTGAACAATGAGAACTCATGGACACAGGAAGGGGAACATCACATTCCGGGGTTTGTTGTGGGGTAGGGGGAGGGGGGAGGGACAGCATTAGGAGATATACCTAATGCTAAATGACGAGTTAATGGGTGCAGGAAATCAACATGGCACATGGATACATATGTAACAAACCTGCACAATGTGCACATGTACCCTAAAACCTAAAGTATAATAAATAAATAAATAAATAAATTAATTAATTAAAAAAAAAATAAGCCCGCAACCTAAGAACATAAAGTAAAATCCTAAACCTGATTAAGAGTCTTTATCAATAATGGAACAATAAGCAGTACGTATGATATTGCAACATTCCCATTAAAGTTAGGAAGACAAATCTTGTTGACTGTTCAACATTATACTGTACTGGAGAGATACAGCAATATAATAATTATAAAAGTGGGAAGAATAAAAATTAGAAAAGAGAGAATAAACTATTGAAATATGATAGTTTACATGAATAAACCTAAGATTTTAATCACGAAACTTTTAAAATTTAAATAAATTTCAATGCTGTGATTGGATACAATACCCATATATGAAAATCATTTGGTTTCTTATGTATTAGCAGTAGCAAATTAGAAAAAGTGTAAGTAATCTAAGATATATTTATAAATACAATGAAAGCTTTTTGAGCTTTGGAAGAATAATTTTAAAACAACTTATAGACACAAATGAAGAGAAATGCAAAGACAGAAACAAGAATGACAAAGACTCTCCTGTGTTAAGTATGCTTCCAAATCCAAGATGCAAGACACATGAAGACAAGTAGTACGAGAAAGAGAATCCACAAAAGTAACAAAGAAAAGTTAGATTTACCCCAGTCTAAATGCAACCTGGGAAAAAAAAGATTTTAGAATATTTAAGATTAATTTTTTTAACTCATTTACTCATTGAATAATAATTACTCTTATTGTGCATCTGCCTGTCAGGTGCTGTTCTGATTACATATAGTATAGTGAGGAGAGCTGCAGGGATAGCACGACTACAAATGTGATCAGTGCTGAATTTGTGGAGATCTCAAAGGAAACAGAATTTTATAGTAATCCTAGTTAATACAGGAATTGGTGAGTCAGGCCTTGGGTTTAATTTCTTCTGCCAAATGAAAGGATACATATTGTACTTGGGGATCCTTCTCTGTAGACAGCTTATTAATACTCCCATTCTGTTTGTTCCAGAAAAAAATATTGATATAAAATAACAGATATTGAAAGTTTTCCCTTAAAAATCTCTAACATTTGGAAAAGTTAAAATAAATGTACTTGTATTAGTACCTATACTGACATCAACCTATTTTATTAACCAGGCTCATGTCCATCCCTTTTACTATACAATTATGGTCTAGGTCAGGATCATTCATTGGTCATATAAAGGAAAAGCAAATGTGGATATTTAGAATGCAAACCTTAGCATTTCCTATTCTGGTAAGCTCAGTGAGTGAGACCATTAGGGCTGAGCCAAAATGCAGGAACTTGTTTCTAAATAGCTTGACCTAAAATAAAGATAATAGAGGAGCTATTTTCTTTGGTTTCCTTTCACAATTGCTTTGGGTTTTTTGTTTGTTTGGATAAAAACACCAAGGATCATTCCACCACTTGGTCAAAATGTATTTCTTGCAGAATCTCTTCTTTCCCAGATGTAGGAAACAGTCCTGTTTATGTTAGTAATAAATCTAAGAAATAAAGGAGCTGTTGTCACCTCTTTGTCCAGTTTATAGTAAGGATCAGTGTGAAGCTTACATTCCAGAGGTGTATTCATTCAATTCTACAAGCACCAATTTCATCTGGACTTCTTGATATTTCAACTAAGTGAAGTTACTCTTGGCTCTTTGTGAGGGGTCAGAAATACGGCTTTTTTTCTATTAGCCTCAAAAGGATTTATTTATATTTCACCTTAGTGCTAAATTGCTTTCTCATCTAATATTTTCTTCTGATTTTTATAGCAGTTTGAGAGATACACAAGTATAATAATTCTTATTTTATTCGTGAAGAAATAAAATCTCGAAGAGAAGATGTGGATTTTCAGTAGAACTGAGACTTCTGAATCTTTGCTTAGTGTGCTTTTATTAAGTTCATTTACTTGAACATTTATTCATCAATACATAATTATTGAGTGCCTAACTTAGGCCAAACTCTATTGCAGGAAGTCTACTGCCTATCAAGTTTGATTGTCACTGTTCTTTACAAGTATTAGAAAGATTTCTAGTGACAAGAACTTCTGATATTAATTGTGGAGAGAACATCTCTACTTTACTTTTTCAGTCTTAAAAACTAGTCTATGTTATGATTACAACTTGTTTAGGCATAACTTTGATAATGCTTTCTGCCCAAGTTTATGAGAATTTAAATATCAATATTTCTGATATTGACAGCAATTAAATCAATATTTGATAGCAAACATTTCAAACTTTTTCCTTTAATGAGGGATGAATTTGGCTTGAAAGGTTTTAAAGTCAGACCCTTGATTATAACCTATAAGCAGCTTTAAAATTTATTAAACCACCAAATATTAGAAGCCTATCATTTACACTCTGATTTGCTCTAATATGCTGTTTGTATTCTCTTTCTCCAAATACTTAATATGATCAGTCCCTTTCCTATGACACATTTAAAAATTCACTTTTTTCTACAAATATATACCACAATATTTATTATAAAACATATAGCAGATATTCATTGATTTTTTTGTTGGTGGTGGTGGTAGTTTTTAGTGTCCTGTGAATGCAAGGAAATAACACCGAAACGTGGTAGCAGGGAGGTAATAGTGAGTTCAGCAGCTCAACTTCCCTACTGCTCTTTGTAGCCAAGAGCATCTCAGATCATTGTTCGTATCCCAATATGGCAGTTTCAATGTTCAGACACAAGGTGGATTTTTTTTCTTCACAGATTTATCCAGTTGTTCTACATTATTGATTGAAATGACTTTCCCTTCACTTTTGAATTTCCATGGCATATTTATATCAAAGATCAATTGACCATATATGTGTGGATCTATGTCTGGACCCTAGTCTGTTCTACTGATCTATTCTTCTATCCTTATGCCAATTCTAGATTATCTTGTTTACTATAGCTTTATAATTTGGCTTGAAGTCAGATAATGTAAATCCTTTACCTTTACTCTTCTTTTTCAATTTTTTTTGCTATTGTAGCTCTTTTGCATTTCCATATTAACTTGTCATTTTCTACAAAAAAAGGTTCATTGTGATTTTATGTAGATTGTATTCAACCCATAGATCAATTTGTGGACAATGACATCTTAGCAATTTTGAGCCTTCTAATCCATTAATGTGGTATATCTCCATTTAGGTTCACTTAAATTTATTTCAGCATGTATTGTATCTTTATTGTAAAATTCTTGCCTATCTTTTGTTAATTTTTTAACTTAAGGATATGTTATAAATAATTATATGTATATTTGTTGCAAATAATTTTTTAATTTAATTTTTCCAATTGTTGCTAGTATATAGAAATACAATCAGCTAATTTTTATATTAATTTGTATTTTGCCACTTTGCTAAGTTAACTTATTGGTTTTGGGACTTTTATAGATTCCTTTCCATTTTGTAACTAAAAAAAAAGTCTGTAAATAAAATTCAGTTTAACTCTTTCATTCCTTTTTTTTATTTCTTTTTATGCCTTTGTGTTTCCTTAAGACATTGTTTGGTACCTTCAATATGACTTTTTTTTGTTTGTTTTTTTAAATTATTATTATTTTACTTTTTAAGTTCCAGGGTACATGTGCAGGATGTGCAGATTTGTTACATAGGTAAACATGTGCCATGGTGGCTTGCTGCACCTATCAACCCATCACCCTGGTATTAAGCTCAGCATGCATTAGCTCTCTTTCCTAACGTTCTCACCCCACTCTGCCCTCCCCCAACAGGCCCCAGTGTGTGTTGTTTCCCTCCCTGTGTCCATGTGTTCTCATTGTTCAGCTACCACTTATAAGTGTGAACCTGCAGTGTTGGTTTTCTGTTCCTGCATTAGTTTACTGAGGATAATGGCTTCCAGCATTATCTGTGTCCCTGCAAAGGACATAATCTTGTTCCTTTTTATGACTGCATAGCATTTCATGCTGTATATGTAGCACATTTTCTTTATCCAGTCCATCAATGATGGGCATTTGTGTTGACTCCATGTCTTTGCTATTGTGAATAGTGCTGCAATGAACATACGTGTGCATGTATCTTTATAATAGAATGATTTATTTTCCTTTGGGTATATACCCAGTAATGGGATTGCTGGGTCAAATGATATTTCTGGTTCTGAATCTTTGAGGAGTCACCACACTGTCTTCCACAATGATTGAACTAATTTACATTTTCGCCAACTGTGTAAAAGCATTCCTATTTCTCCACTACCTCATCAGCATCTGTTGTTTTTTTGACTTTTTAATAATCACCATTCTGACAGGTGTGAGATGGTATCTCATTGTGGTTTTGATTTGCATTTCTCTAATAATCAGTGATGTTGAGCTTTTTTCCATATGTTTGTTGGCTGCATGTATGTTTTTTTTTTTTTTTGAGAAATATCTGTTCCTGTCCTTTGCCCACTTAGTAATGGGGTTGTTTTTTTCTTGTAAATTTGCTTAAGTTCCTTGTAGATTCTGGATATTAGAGCTCTGTCAAGTGGATAGACTGCAAAATTTTTCTCCCATTCTGTAGGTTGTCTGTTCACTCTGATGATAGTTTCTTTTGCTGTGCAGAAGCTCTGAGGTTTAATTAGGTCCCATTTGTCAATTTTTGCTTTTGTTGCAATTGCTTTAGGCAAATTCATCATACAACATTTGCCCATGTCTGTGTCCTGAATGATATTGCCTAGTGGGGTATTAAAGTCTCCCACTATTATTGTGTGGGGGTCTGAGTCTCTTTGTAGGTCTTTAAGAACTTGTTTTATGAACCTGGGTGCTCCTGCATTGTGTGCATATATATTTAGAATAATTAGCTCTTATTGTTGAATTGAACCCTTTACCATTATGTAATGCTTTTCTTTGTCTTTTTTGATCTTTGTTGGTTTGAAGTCTATTCTGTCAGAAACTAGGATTGCAACCCCTGCTTCTTTCTGTTTTCCGTTTGCTTGGTAAATTTTCCCCCATCCCTTTATTTTGAGCCTATGTGTGTCTTTGCATGTGTGATGTGTATCTTGAATACAGCACACTGATTGGTCTTGTCTTTTTATCCAGCTTGCCATTCTGTGTCTTTTAATTGGGGCATTTAGCCCATTTACATTTAAGGTTAATATTGTTATGTGTTAATTTGATCCTGTTATTATGATGCTGGCTGGTTAATTTTGCAGAATTGTTAATGTGGTTGCTTCATAGTGTTGTTGGTCTCTGTACTTCAGTGTGTTTTTGTAATGGCGGATAATGGTTTTTCCTTTTCATGTTTAGTGCTTCTTTCAAGAGCTCTTGCAAGGCAGGCCTAATGGTGACAAAATCCCCCAGCATTTGCTTGTCTGAAAAGGATTTTATTTTTCCTTTGCTTATGAAGCTTAGTTTAGCCAGATATGAAATTCTGCATTAGAAATTCTTTTCTTTAAGAATGTTGTATATTGGCCCCCAATTTCTTCTGGCTTGTAAGGTTTCCACTGAGATGCTTGCTGTTAGTCTGATGAGGTTCTGTTTGTTTCTCTGTGGCTGCCCTTAACATTTTTTCTTTCATTTTGACCTTGCAGAATCTGATGATTATGTGTCTTGGGGTTGATCTTCTTGTAGAGTACCTTAGTGGGGTTCTCTGTATTTCTTCAATTTGAATGTTGGCCTGTCTTGCTATGTTGGGGCAGTTCTCCTGGATGATATCCTGAAGTGTGTTTTCCAACTTGGTTCCATTCTCCTCGTCTTTTTCAGGTACTGCAATCCATTGTAGGTTTGGTCTTTTTACATAGTCCCATAGTTCTTAGAGGTTTTGTTCATTCATTTTCATTGTTTTTTCTCTAATCTTTTCTACCTGCCTTATTTCTGAAAGATAGTCTTCAAGCTCTGATATTCTCTCTTCCACTTGGTTGATTAGGCTACTGATACTTGTGCTTACATCATGAAGTTCTTGTGCTGTGTTTTTCAGCTCCATCAGATCATTTATTTTCCTCTCTAAGCTAGTTATTCTAGTTAACAACTCCTGTAATTTTTTAAAAATCATACTTCTTAGCTTCTTTGCATTGGGTTAGAACATAATCCTTTACCTCAATGAAGTTTGTTATTACCCACTTTCTGAAGCCTACTTCTGTCAGTTCATCCATCTCAACTTCAGTCCCATTCTGTACCCTTGCTGGAGAAGTGTTGTGATCATTTGGAGGAGAAGAGGTATTCTGGGTGTTGGAATTTTCAGTGTTTTTGCATTGATTTTTCCTCATCTTCATGGGTTTATCTACCTTTGATCTGTGAGGCTGTATTCCTTTGGATGGAATTTTTATGGGGTCTTTTTTGTTGGTGGTGTTGTTCTTGTTGCCTTCTGTTTGTCTGTTTTTCTTCTATCAGTCAGGCCCCTTTTCTGGAAGACTCCTGCAGTTTGCTGGGGGTCCACTCCAGTCCCTGTTTGCCTGGAAATTGCCGGTGAAGGCCACAGAACAGCAAAGATTGTTGCCTGCTCCTTCCTGTGGAAGCTTCATCTCAGAGGGGCACCGACCTGATGCCAGCTGGAACTCTCCTGTATGAGGTGTCTGGTGACCCCTCTTGGGAAGTCTCACCCAGTACAGAGGCACAGAATCAGGGACTCTCTTAAGAAAGCAGTGTGAGTGTCCCTTAGTGGAGTTAGTGCATTGTGCTGGGGAAATCCCTCTCATCTGGACCAGCCAGACTCTTCAGAGCCAGCAGGTAGGAAAGATTAAGTCCACTCAAACTGAGACTGCGGCCGCCCCCTCTCGTGTCTTCTTTTCTACCTTCTTTTTGGTTAATCTATTATTTTTACTATTTCATTTTAATCTCTCTGTTTACTTTTTAGCTATTTCTTTCTTTTTGCATTTTAATTTAGCAGTTGGTTTAGAAATTATATGTATCTTTCACTATTATAGTCCGCTTAAAGTTCATTCTGTATGTATTCATAAATTTTGATCATTCCCCTCATCCTTTATTCTATTGTCAAACATTTAACATCAACATGGATAATACATTCTATAATACACTGTTAATATTTTTTCTTTAAACATTTAATTTTAAAAAATAAACTGTAAGACAAAAAAGATAAACATTAATAGTTACCAGAGTATTTGCCATTCCTGATGCTCTTCATTCATCCCAGTATATCCAAATATTTTTCTCCTGTTATTTGACTTCAGGTTGAAAACTTTATCTTTGGTGTACAGCTTTTTTTTTTTTTTTAATGAATTCTTTCAGATTTCATTTACACAATGTGTTTTCCTTTCCCCCTCATTTTTCTTTCTTTTTTTTTTTTTTTTGAGATGGAGTTTTGCTCTTGTTGCCCAGGCTGGAGTGCAATGGCGTGATCTCGGCTCACTGCAACCTCCGCCTCCCAGGTTCAAGCAATTCTCCTGCCTCAGCCTCCCAAATAGCTGGGATTACAGGCATGCACCACCATGCCCAGCTAATTTTATAATTTTAATAGAAACAAGATTTCTCCATGTTGGTCAGGCCGGTCTTGAACTCCCGACCTCAGGTGATCTGCCTGCCTTGGCCTCCCAAAGTGCTGGGATTACAAGCGTGAGCCACTGCGCCTGGCCTTCCCCCTCATTTTTCAATGTAATTTTTGCTGGGCATAAACATGGTTGACTTCAAGTCACGTTTATTGATTTTTTTTTTTTTTTTTTTTTTACAATTCAATCATAGAATGGGGTTGTAGATGAGACAAGTATCAAAATTTGATTTGGCTAGATTTAATTGTGGTTTAACAACAAACAAGACCCGGGCCCTGACTAAAGAGTTCACAGTCTATGATATTTATGGAGACAAACTGTAAATATATAAAAGTTTAAAAAGTAGTAATTGAAGTGTAATAAATGGATATTCCTGAGGGGAGGAAGAATACAAGAGCTAAAAAGAAATTATTTAGGCAGTTAGTGAGGGTAACAGAGTCCTTGGCAAGGTTTCCTGTCTTAACAAAAAGCAGCCCCCAAATCATTTCTTTTCTAACAAACAGCAGCCTGTAAAATCAAGCTGGAGACATAGAAAGGCAAGCTAGAAGCTTGCACAGGTGAATGCTGTCAGCTGTGCCAATAGAAAAAAGCTACCTAGGGGCCAGGTATGTTCTACACGAAAGCTCCATCTTTCTTATTATTTGTCAATCACATGTACAGTAAAAAAAACAGGTGGCCGGGCACAGTGGCTCACGCCTGTAATCCCAGCACTTTTGGAGGCCGAGGCAGCCTGATTACAAGGTCAGGAGATCGAGACCATACTGGCTAACATGGTGAAACCCTGTCTTTACTAAAAAATACAAAAAATTAGCCGGGCGTGGTGGCATGTGCCTGTAGTCCCAGCTACTTGGGAGGCTGAGGCAGGAGAATCGCTTGAACCCAGGAGGCAGAGGTTGCAGTGAGTCGAGATCATGCCACTGCACTCTAGCCTGAGCAACATAATGTCGCAAAAAAACAAAAAAAAACAAAGAAGCGGGCAACATGGTACTGGCTATGTAAAGGCCCCATCTGCATAATAAAACATTGGGATGGGGCCCGGCACAGTGGCTCACACCTGTAATGCCAGCACTTTGGGAGGCCGAGGCAGGCAGATCATTTGAGGTCAGGAGTTCAAGACCAGCCTCACCAACATGGTGAAACCCCATCTCCACTAAAAATACAAAAAATTAGCCTGTTGTAGTGGTGCGTGTCTGGAATCCCAGCTACTGGGGAGGCTGAGGGAGGAGAATCGCTTGAACCTGGGAGGTGGAGGTTGCAGTGAGCCGAGATCATGTCACTGCACTCCATCCTGGGTGACAGAGCTAGACCCCGTCTCAAAAAAAAAAAAAAAGAAAAGAAACGTATTAGAGTGGGGTGTCCAGCTTCTTTGGACACCCCTATGTAAATGGCATGCCTGGCCAAGCCAATCCTCTGTCTGAACCCTATGTAAATCAGACACTGCTCTCTCTACAAGAGAGCTATTCTCTTTTTCTTTTGCCTATTAAACTCCACTCTTAAACTCAAAAATAAAATCAAATCCCAGGGAACAATTTAATCGGAAAATAACACTCATTATTGAGAAATAGAGCATTTTCACCTAGTTAGTATTCTATTTAAGTGAATTTTAAGGCCTGAGGATAATCACTATTACATTTACTAATGAAGTTGCAACCTTGTGCAGTGTAATTAAGAATATAGAGTCAGGAAGTTGCGTGTTGCCACCCATCCTGGTTTTGGGATGTGTCACAGATATTTTTGGAGTTTAAGTCCATGTTAAGTATTACTGTCAGAACATTTGACAAAGAACAAATGTGATCTGGAATTCTCAAACATATCACTTTTTACACTCACTTTTTTTCCACTATAGTTAGGTCTGTCTAATAATTTTGTATTATTTATCTGCTAATGTCTTTACTTCTGTTTTCTTCTTTCGTTACTGGGTTAGCATAAGCTTTAGAAATAAATCAGGGTACTGCCAGACATGGTGGTTCAGGCCTGTAATCCCAGCACTTTGGGAGGCTGAGGTGGGCGGATCACTTGAGGTCAGGAGTTCAAGACCAGCCTGGCCAACATGGTGAAACCCCGTCTCTACTAAAGATACAAACATTATATGGGTGTGTTGGTGGGTGCCTGTAATCCCAGCTACTCGGGAAGCTGCTGCAGGAAAATTGCTTGAACCCAGAAGGCAGAGGCTGCAGTGAGCCAAGATCGCGCCACTGCACTCCAGCCTGGGCAACAGATGGATACTCTGCCTCAAAAAAAAAAAAAAAAAAAAAAAAGGAAAGAGAAGAGAAAGAAAAAGAAAGAAATCAGGAAAAAACTTAACAATAGGATTATTATACTGGATGAAACATCAAATTGAATGATTTCTAAGATTCTTTGATGGGAGAACCACTTCAAAATCAAGAAGTTTATAAAAATAATAAACTGATAAATATGGCAGCATATATTCATTTCGGAAAGGAACAACATATTTGATAAAATACTTTGTAGGACAGATAAAAAGATATAGACAGATAGATATAAAATTAAAGCTGTTAACAATGCCCAACAACTCTTTTCTTTTTGGCACATTTATTTACCATTCCATAGAAGAGATGATAAAGAATCCAAAAACATTATTTCAGCTGTCACTATGGCTGTCTGTCTAAGTTACTGTTCATTATGAGACAGGTATTATGAGATAAAATCATATCATTTCTTCTGTTATAAGATAGGAAAACCATATTGCTTACCTACTCAAGCTACATTTAATTCTTAATTGATGACTAAAATGTTAGGAGGATACCCCTAGAATAAGCTTATCAGACTTAGAGATGAGCTTTTATCCTGGGAAGATTACAGTTATAAAATATAGTGTCAGAAACTATAATAAGGAATTTTTTTTTCAAGGAGCTAAAAATAGCTATGTGGAATATACACAGCTGACTATTTTCTTCTTCAGTTTGACTTTAGATCCTTTTCTAATTAGTTTTTCTTCTCTCTGTAGCCTTTCTTCTCTCTGAAGTCTTTCTTCCTTCTTTACTCATAAAAACTGAAAGAATATTTTAGTAAATATATATCATTTATATAAACATATATTTTATTATTGAAAAGCATGTTCCCAGGAAGCAAAAATCAAGCCTTTGTAGGCATTATAAGCAAAAGTTGACACATTGTCCACTTAATTTAATATTGACATTATGAAATGATATCTTTACGTTGGTGTAGATTGGAAGTCCTGCCAAATATGGAATCTTGCAGTGATAATAAGCCATACAAAAAGAAGAGAGATTAATGTGCAGGAATATATGGAAAAATTGAGGGATGTTAGCATTAGAAATATAATACCAAAAAGGATAGAGCATCATAAATTTCTAGTGTAATTATAAGCTGACAGAGTGGAATGGTTTCTCTTATTGATTTGTTTGAACTTTTTATGTAACATGCAATTTTTGTGTCATATTTGTGAAAGCTATTTTTTTCCAGCTTGTTAGATGATGGCAATAGTTGTTAATAAATAACACAAGCAATGAGATAAATAACTGTGTGTGTGTGTGTCTGTGTGTGTAGTTATTAAGTATCCATTTATTACGCTTGAATGACTACTTTTAAAACTTTTTATATATTTATAGTTTGTCTCCATAAGTATCATAGACCTTGAGCTCCTTGGTCAGGGCCTGTGTCTTATTTGTTGGTGAGTAAACCACAGTTCAACCTAACCAAACCAAATTTTGATACTTGTCTCATCTACAATGCCATTCTATGTTTGAATTGTAAAAAAATCAATAAGCATGACTGTAAGTCAACCATTTCCACTTGTTCAGTTTTCCTAGGTGGGGTTTTGGGATTGAAGGTATGTAAATATTTCCTTATAGAGTAGAAGATAAGCAGTCTGAGGCTGAGGAAATGGAGCTTCCTCAAAGAGGCCTTCATTGGAGGAGAGGTAGCAGTGGGTATTAGAAATGAAAAATGTATTATTATTATTTTTTTTCGAGATGGAGTCTCGCTCTGTCACCCAGGCTGGAGTGCAATGGCATGATCTCAGCTCACTGCAAGCTTCGCCTCCCAGGTTCACGCCATTCTCCTGCCTCAGCCTCCTGAGTAGCTGAGACTACAGGTGCCCACCACCACGCCTGGCTAATTTTTTGTATTTTTAGTAGAGACGGGGTTTCACCATGTTAGCTGGGACGGTCTTGATCTCCTAACCTTGTGATCCCCTGCCTCGGCCTCCCAAAGTGCTGGGATTACAGGCATGAGCCACCGCGCCCAGCTGAAAAATGTATTGCTGGTGAGTCATGAGAGTGGGGAAGCATTAAGAATGAAGAAGCATCTATGATAACCTCAAGAATTCTGTTTTTGCACAGGGACATGCTCAGGCCGAGAACAAAAACCTTTCTTCTTTCTTTCTCTTTTCTTTTCTTTGTTTCTTTTTTTCTTTTTTCTTTCTCTCTCTCTTCTCTCTCTCTCTTCTTTCTTTCTTTCTTTTTTTTTCTCTTTCTTTCTTTCTTTCTTTTCTTTCCTTCTTTTCTTTTTAATTGAGACAGGGTCTTGCCTTGTTGCCCAGACTAGAATGCAGTGGGGCTATCACAGCTCACTACTTCCTCCAATTCCTGGGCTCAAGGAATCCTCCTGCCTCAGCATCTCGTGTAGCTGAGACTACAGGCGTATGTTACCACACCTGGCTAATTTTTTTTTTTTTTTTTTTTTTTTTGAGACGGAGTCTCATTCTGTCTCCCAGGCTGGAGTGCAGTGGCGCAATCTCGTCTCATAATATTTTTATTTTTTGTAAAGACCATATTTCGCCAACTTACTCAGGCTGGTCTTGAACTCATGGCCTCAAGGGATTCTCCACCCTCAGCCTCCCAAACCTATTTCATCCTGATAGTAGATAAACCTAATATTCATTCATATTTTTGAAGTTATACTATGTTCTAATTTTCTGATTAATTCCCCTAGTTTCTTCCCCTTTCACGCTCAGGTATATAGTTTTGGTTGATGCTATTTGAAATTTGTTTTGATAAAAAGAAGAAGTTGATTTTTATAATCATGTATCCCCTTTTGCTTATGATAAATTCTCTTTCATGTAAACACTGATGTCTTCAAAGTTGTATTTCAAACACTGAACACCACTCCTTCATGTATTCATATCATTTATTATTGATTGGTCCTTTTGGGAATTTTTTTTTACCCAGGTCTCTGAAGCTGCACCAGTTTCCACTTTTTTACGTGTACATTCTCTTCAACTAATAGAAAAGCCAAATCAATTTAAGAAAAAAGTCAACATAATAGCTTCAAAGATTTAGAAATTGCTATAGCTAATTTAATCTGTTGTTTGGATGACTAAATTCTCATGACAGCCAGATCAGCCATGCATATACAAATCATAGAAATTGGAGCTGGCATAGATAATGACCACTGTCTAGTCAATACACTCATCCTGCAGATAAGAAAACTGAAGCGAAGGAGGTAAAGTAGCTCACTCAAGATCCCACTGCTAATTCGTGTCTTTTTCATGGATTGCCAATGGAAAAGTTAAACTAACATGCTTCATTTCATTTATTCTCACTGAAATTACTTCTTTTACTCTCAATAAGCTTTAAAGGAAGGGAACCAAAAATGTCCAGAGGAGAAGAGTCATCACAGCGCTTTTCTGTCCTGTTTCTTTATTTCTTTGAATATTGAATTATGAGATTTCCATTGCTTCTGACCCTTTCCATTTTCCTGTAAATAGTGATGATCCAAAACTGCCTTTAAGCACTGAGCACCACTCCCTTTTACCCATCCACATCTAATTATTTCTTTTTTTCTTTTCCTCTCTTGTCAAGTTAATAGTGTCTATTGGATGTTTTTAGAGGGCAAATCATGTGTGAAGCAAGACCATTTTTAAAGTTCCTGGCAAAATAGATGATCAGTCCAAATATTTGTACAATACATGCTGTGCTTCATGCATGGCTGCTGATAATTATATTGAGGGCAAGAAGCAAGGTTTCCCTCCAAGGCACAGATTCAGATTCAAAAATATTTGATAGAGACAATCAAATTGGAAAGGATGATGGAATTTGTTGCAATTAAGCTGAGAAGAGCAGTTGAAATGAGATCCAGATAACACTGTTATTGTCCTTTACTATTTGTGAGGACACTGAGATGTATTTTGCATAAATGACTCAAACGCATTTTATTAGGAAAAAGACTCCTACAGACTATAGAGGTCTAAGAAATTTCATTTTTTCTTCATAGTAAAATGTTAAACTCTTGTAAAGTTAAAGATTGTACTCTGTGTGATTTATGGCTAGAGATGAAGGGAAAAGAGAGAAGAACAGCCACCAGCCAGCCAACATCTGCCCTCCAAAGAGTTTGTTTTATTTTCTTAAAGCATTTGAGAAAATGTTTGGCAGTTACTTTTTCCTGAATCGCTATGATGAAAGCATTGCATTAACAAGTGTGTCTTAAATGAATAACATCTCATTGTTTGTGAGAGCGTTACCTATCTGTTTTACAGTAATTCAATATTTTGCCTTCAGTAATAAATGATAGCTTATTTTTGGTGTATCTCATTCTTTCATAAGTTTTATTTAACCATGTCCCGTCACCTTAATGAGATGGGCAGTGGGTGCTCAAAGGAAACAGGCACCTGAAGAGATAAGAGTTTATCATCATATAACTTTCACACTCTGTATGTCAGATTGATGCTATGTTTCATGACTAGAGGCTGCAGTACTCTGTGGGTACTCTGCTTCAGTGAAAAACTTTATAAAAATAATATTTGAATAGATTTAAGAAAAAATTTCATATACTTTATAAATCTTTACAAATAAGAAAATAAGTTCCAAAGAGGCCCCAGGACCTGCCGTTTTTTCCTAACATTTCTGCTGATCACTGGGTTTATCAAGGATACCTTCATTTCTATTATATTCTGAATTTAAGGGTCCATTTAGGTTAAAAACTTTTAAAACATCTTCCTACTTTACTACCTATAACTGACATTTATTAAACACCAATTATGCACTAAACACTGTGCCGTGTATCATCAGTCATTATAAACCTATAAGAGATATACTTTAATCTAATTTGGCAGATTACAAAATTAGGCTCAGGTCAAATAACTTGCTCAAAATCACATAGCTAGTGAGCTTGATTCCACAGCAGCTTGATTCCACAGCAGCTTGATTCCAGATGTTATACTACACTTAAAGAGCACATATATGCAGGTGTTAGATACAATAAATCATAGTATAAGTACGTTATATATATATATTTTCTTTCATCTGGCAGAGTTTAAATTTTAGTTAAGGATTGGATATTGCTATCAATTTATAGTCATAAAAATATAACCAGAAATATAAAAAGGTGCTCAGCATAGTGCCTGGGCCATAATAAATGCTCCAAATATTTGTTAAGTGACTGAATGAAAGGCATTAGGTAATCAGCATTAAGTAGTACAGATAATAACTATCATTCAAGCTTACAGAAGGAAGAAAGAAGCATTCCTTTTTTGAAAACATAAATTGCATTTTTAAAGTGTCGTAATGGGAAAAACATTGATATTGACATTGCTCAGTCTAATAAAATAGGACAAAAAACGATCATTTTGAGACTCTCATCTATTCAATATTTTATCTTTGACAGTGACAAAGGTAATGTTTTAACAGTAAGTGCTGCTAATAAGTAGTGTACTTACACATCTATTTATCTTATAAATTTTAAAACATCTATAAGTAAAGACCATGTACCATGGTTTAAATGTCTCCTCCAAAACTCTTGTTGAAATTTAATTGCTATCATTACAGTATTAAGAGATGGGACCTTTAAAAGGTGATTAGGTCACCAGGGTAGAGCCCTCATGAATGGACTAATGCCATTATCTTGGGAGTAGGCTCCTGGTAAAAAATGAATTCAGCCCAATTTTCTTTCTTGATTGTGTGTTCTCTATGTGAGACCTTCCACAATGTTTTGACCTCACCAGGGGTGGCCCCTTTATCTTGGACTTCTCGGCCTCCAGAAACACGAGCCAATACATCTCATTTTTAAATAAGTTACTCAATATGTGGTGTTCTATTATAGCAGCAGAAAATTGAATAAGAGATCATGTTTCATAAGCTTGATTATCTAGCATATACCAAAATCTTTGGCACATATTAAGTATGAATTTGCAATTAAATTATAAATTTCTCATGCATGAATTCTAATCACTTTCTGAGATTAGTTTCACAAGTATCTCTAAGGGATAAAAATTCCTTATGTTGAGTATACTCCATTGAAGCAGAGCCATTTTTATTTGTATTTCATCATTCAGATATACTCAGATGTCTCATTCTACAGCAGGCTCACTCCAAGCTTCCTAACACAATCTTATAGACTCCTCAGTCTTTAGTTTGCATGTCTGACTTCTTGTTTCTTTTACTTTTCTTTCACTATTTTAAGAAAGTTTTGAATCTAGGTAGTATAGAATTATCTATGTTCTGTTCTGTATCATATCTTGGGAACAATGTTAGAAGAAAAATATAATTACAAAAACAGTTTGATTAGCCTTTTAAGAGGTAAAATATCCAGCATCTTTATGGAAAAATAATGTAGTCAAATAATTATTTTGAAAGATGTAGAGCATGTGTATTTGTGTATGTATGTTTGCATGATGACACTTAAATATGAGAAACTAAAAAAATAACTTTTTATGAAGAAAGAATACATTGTTTAAATATGTAATTTTAAAACTATTCTATATACATATTCCATATCACTTATTCTACAACATTGCTAATTTTTCTATGCTCCTATTCAAAATGCTTCATCTTCATTTATAACATAAAGTACAAATATCTTAATCTGGCATTGAAAGTAAGATCTATTTTAAACTTATCTTCACAATCTTACCTTTGCCATTTCCATTAGAGAAACTTCACATCAGACTCATTGACTTGTTATCCCTCAGATAAGTTTTTTTTTTAACTCCTTCCAAATATTTACTCTTTCTATGCTCCGCTTATTTCAGTTCATAGTGCTCTTTATCTACCTTCTTGGAACACTTGTAATTATTAATTATACCTCTTTTTTATTCATTAATCAAATATTTTCCTGCTAAAGAATGGCTTTGTAATTCAAGGATAATTGCCTTACAAGACAAAAGACCACAGTTGCAATGTTATTTTAGTTTGCCAATAAGGAGCTGTGTGACCCTGGTAAGTCAATTAAACTTCTTTTGTTCTAAAATTTATTAAGTCTAGGTAAACATTTTAGCATACCTTTTTAAAAACACTCTTACTCTAGGAGTTGGGTTATGTAAAATGACATTTTCAAAGTTGTCACTCTTCAAATCAATAGAAATAATTATATTAGTGATTATCATTTTGTACCCATTAGAGTGGCAAAAACGGAAAATATCTTTAACCTACACTGCTTGTTGAGACATGGTGAAAAATCACTTGTTCACTACTGGAAGAAATGGGAAGTGTTTCTGCGTTTATGGATATATGTATGTATAGATATCATTCAACCAAAAAATTTTATCACTAGAAATACCTCATAGAAATAAAAAGCATCAGTATTTAAAAAATATATACATGAGTATTAATTGCTGCATGTTTAATATAAAAATTGTTCTTCATAGGAGTAAAGTAGCAAATAAAACTGGATGGAGGAAAAGAGTGTGCCTATCAACAGGTCAAATTGACTTATCGTGCACATGAACCATTATTAATAAATGGATTGGAGTTACATGAAATGACTTGTGAGAAGTTCCATGAGGTTTTAGTTGAGTGAAAAGGGAGCAGAATAACACTGAAAATGCAGAATTTATAGGTTGCAATTATAAACAGCAGTTTCTACTCACAACTGCTTTTATGGATTTAGTAGAGCTCTAGAAGTTCTCCTGCCACTGGGCAAAATCTAGGGCAAACTCACAATTTCTGCTCACTGTTAGAAAATAAAATGTTTTTCCGTCATTTGAGCTTACAAAAGATCCAGTTTAGTAACTAATGTGTCCAGTTGATGTGATAATTAAAGACTTCATTCAAAGTTAAAGCTTTTGGTCTCCCCAGCTCTGGTCTGGTGCTGAAGAAAAGGCTATCTGCCTGGCTATGTTTCCGCCCTTTTGGCCATGACTGATTAGGTTTGGTTTCTAACTCCTCGAGCATCAAAGACTGGTAGTAGAGGAAGAGAGGAGGAGAGCTTTGTAAAGGATTAGGAAAGATCTTCTGTGACTAAGTTGTCCTGACTTGGTATTTTCCAGGCTTGGCAAATGTTTAAAGCTGACTCTATTTCTGATGAATGGTTTGCGGGTTCTTTAGAGAACTTCCTATTACTGAGGACGTCTCCTTGCAGTTCACTTGACTTGAGCTGGTACAACTATTTGTCTGCTATTTTCCAATTTCTTTCTAGTCACCTGGGCATCTGGGTATACACTTCAGCGTCCCTCTGCTGAAGCCTCTTCACCACTCCCAAAAGCCCTCTTGGCAGGGTCTACAATAGCGCCATGCCAACCCTCTGTTCTATAGTTCATGTCTTGTTCATGGGAAAGATACACCCCTGGAGCTCTGTTGACAGACCACGGTATATTTCCAGTCATTGCTCTCTATTCTGCTGACCCAATCTCCTTCAGCAGTTCTCTCACCTTTTGTCCCTATCAGCACTGGGCTCACATATCAAGCTCTGCCACTGGTTTCTCTGAAATCCCACTCACTAGGCTTGAGGCAAGAGATAATCCCTTTCATCCAGTCTCCCATGGGAGCAGCGGTTGGCATTCTCAGCTAATTGGTAGCTCTCTCCAGTGAAATCTTCAGTCTTCAACTCTGGGCTCTTCAATCTCCACCCTTTTGTACTCTGCTTGGAAGATGGTCTGAAATTTGCTTTTCAATGCTCTACTTTGTATATTCTGTCTATATGAGCAAGTCATCATGCCTCAGGCAAAACTGAGGCAGAGTTACCTTTTACTGATTTTTTTTTTTTTTTGAGACGGAGTCTTTGCTCTGTCGCCCAGGCTGGAGTGCAGTGGCGTGATCTCGGCTCACTGCAAGCTCTGCCTCCCGGGTTCACGCCATTCTCCTGCCTCAGCCTCCCGAGTAGCTGGGACCACAGGCGCCCGCCACCACACCCAGCTAATTTTTTGTATTTTTAGTAGACATTGAGTTTCACCATGTTAGCCAGGATGGTCTCGATCTCCTGACTTCGTGATCCACCCGCCTCAGCCTCCCAAAATGCTGGGATTACAGGCGTGAGTCACTGTGCCTGGCCACCTTTTACTGTTTTTGATATAATCTCACTTTATATGTACATTAGTTGTCTATTGCTGCATAATAACAATTTTATCACAAATTTAGCAGCTTAAAACATCACAGTTTTATTATTTCACAGTTTCTGTGAGTCAGAAGTTACGCCATGGCTTAACTGGAACCTCTCCTCAGGGTCTTACAAGACTGTGTAATCAGGGTGTTAGCTGTGGCTTGTCTGGGGAAGGATCCCCTTCCCAATTCACATGAATGCTGGCAGCACTCAGTTCCTGTAGATTGTTGGACTGAGAGTGTGAGTTTCTCGCAGGCTGTCAGCTGCAGACTGCCCCCAGTTCTGGGCCATGTGGGCTTTCCTAACGTGACCACTGGCATCCTCAAAGCAGTAAGAGGGAGAAAGCCATTCCTCAAGACAGGCGCTACAATCCTATGTGACATAATCACATACATGTAATCATGTATACTCAATCACCTTTCCTATACTTGATTTATTAGAAACAAGTTGATCCCCCTCCTGCTCAAGGTGAGGGAATTATATAAGGGTGAGAATATCAAAAGGTGAGAATTACGGGGGCCACATTAAAGTCTGTCTGCCACAATGTGATAAACAATTTTAAAAATCAGATATATGTATGTATTTGTCTATGAGTGTAGGTATGTGTCTATAAAATATTCTATGGCTATGGAGAAAGACACTAGGCTTTGATACAAGTTATCATGAAGGGAGATAATGGAATGTGTTAGTATGATAAGAAAGAGGAAAATGGGACAGGGAATCCAAAAGACAAAAAAATTGCTCATTTAAAAATAAGCATGCATATTATCACAGTTATTCATTTATATAAAATACATATATATGAACTATATATACATGTACATGAATTACATGTAAAGAAATTAAATAAAAACTATGTTACAAATAAAAAATTTTAAAAGAAAGATTTATTTTCTTGCTTTTCTTATAAGACGCTTTTTGTAAATTTGGTTAATAGAACTAAAGTGTTGTTTTTTTTTTTAAAAAACAATATGAAAACAACAATAGTGCCAAAAGCAAAAACTTTAGCAAATGAACAGCATTTTTATGTTTTATTTATTTTCAACTTTTATTTTAAGTTCCAGGGTACATGTGCAGGATGTGCTAGTTTGTTACATAGGTAAATGTGTGCCATGGTGGTTTACTGCACATATCAACCCATCACCTAGGTATTAAACCCAGCATCCATTAGCTATTCTCCCTGATGCTCTTCCTCCCCTTGCTCCCCCGACAGGCCCCAGTGTGTGTTGTTTCCCTCAATGCATCCATATGTTCTCATCGTTCAGCTCCCAATTATAAGTGAGTACATGAGGTTTTTGGTTTTCTGTTCCTCCATTACTATGTTGAGGATAACAGCTTTTAGCTCCATCTATGTCCCTGCAAAAGATATAATCTTGTTCCTTTTATGGATGCATAGTACTCCATGGTGTATATGTGCCACATTTTCTTCATCCAGTCTATCATTGATGGGCATTTGAGTTGGTACCATGTCTTACTTATTATGAATAGTGCTGCAATGAACATATGTGTACATGTATCTTTATAATAGAATGGTTTATATTCATTTGGGTATATACCCAGTAATGGGATTACTGGGTAAAATGGTATTTCTGCTTCTAGATCTTTGAGGAATTGCTACATTGTCTTACTCAATGATTGAACCAATTTACATTCCCATCAATGGTGTAAAAGTGTTCCTTTTTCTCCACAACGTTGCCAACATCTGTTGTTTCTTGACTTTTTAATAATGGCCATTCTGACTGGTATGAGATGGTATATCATTATGGTTTTGATTTGCATTTCTCTAATGATCAATGATGTTGAGTTTTTTTTCATATGTTTGTTGGCTGTATGTATGTCTTTTTTGAAAGTGCCTGTTCCTGTTGTTTGCCCACTTTTAGTGGGGTTGTTTTTTTCTTGTAAATTTAAGTTTCTTGTAGATTCTGGATATTAGTCCTTTGTCAAATGGATAGATTGCAAAATTTTTCTCCCATTCTGTAGGTTGTCTGTTCACGCTGATGATAGTTTCTTTTGCTGTGCAGAAGCTCTTTAGTTTAGATCCCATTTGTCAATTTTTGCTTTTGTTGCAATTGCTTTTGCCATTTTCATCATGAAATCTTTACCCATACCTATGTCCTGAATGGTATTGGTTAGATTTTCTTCTAGGGTTTTTATAGTTTTGGGTTTTATGTTTAAGTCTTAAATCCATCTTGATTTAATTTTTAAATTTTTTTTTGAGACAGAATCTTGCTCTGTCGCCCAGGCTGGAATGCAGTGGTGCATCTTGGCTCACTGCAACCACTGCCTCCTGGGTCCAAGTGATTCTCCTGCCTCAGCCTTTTGAGTGGTAGGAATTACAGGCACTCACCACCACACCTGGCTAATTTTTGTAGTTTTAGTAGAGACAGGGTTTTACCATGTTGGCCAGGCTGGTCTCGAACTCCTGAGCTCAGGTGATCTGCCCGCCTTGGCCTCCTAAAATGTTGAGTTAATTTTTGTATAAGGTGTAAGGAAGGAATCTAGTTTTAATTTTCTGCATATGGCTAGCCTGTTCTCCCAGCACCATTTATTAAATAGGGAATCCTTTCCCTATCCCTTGTTTTTATCAAATTTGTCAAAGGCCAGATGGTTGTAGGTACGCGGTCTTACTTCTGAGTTCTCTGTTCTATTCCATTGGCCTATGGAACAGCATTTTTATTTATGTCATTTACAACTTTAGAATGTTAAACTGTTTCCACGCACAGATGTAACAATCGAAGTGTCTTTTCAAATGTACACATATACCACACACATTACACCGTGCCCCCTGACCCCTCAACTACATATCAGAGTCCAGTTTAGTTTGCAGGATAAGAGAATGGAATTTGGTGAAGTGATTGTCAAGTGTTTAAAAACTGTCTAAAAGGTTCTGTTTTGGAGCGTCCAAGGAGAAAACAACAAATGAAAATAGTTATCAGATTCAAAATAATTCCAATTGAATAGTAAACCTCAATATTTGGAAGCTGGTAACTACAGAAAAAAAATGATAATAGTATTATTATTTAGTTACCTAGACACAATAGTAATCTAGCTTCTTTAACAAAACGAAATATAGATTCAATTTTCCAAAGAACTAAGTATCATATAAATTTTGATAGGTAGAAATTGAATGAAAAAGGCAAAAAGATTTAAGCCTTGTAGGTATATTGAATTGATAGACCTAGCACAAAATTTAGTGTTTGTCACTTTCTCATGCAGGTCTATCTAGTTTATGGCCTTTCTTCCTACTTTCGTTTTCTTCTCTCTCTTTCTGTGGTATGAGTTGCTTTGATTCCTGTCTTTATTTCCTCCTCTTAATCTAGATCCCTTTTAATCTAGATTCAACATTTTTTTTCTCTCTGACAGAGTTGATGACTTTTCAGCTCTCCTCTTCTATGAATCCTCTTCCATTATCACACTTAAATTGCTCTCAAAATTATTTGCTTATAAGCTATCATCTCCAGCAAAGTGGGAGCCCTCGTTTATCTCTTTTTCACCCAATATGTGTACTGCGCTTGGCATTTTGGCAGTATGTATTGATGAATGAATGAGTCTTTCACTTATTTTTATAATGTGTTTGCCTCTGTAGCTTTACTCACTTGTATTCTATCCTCCCTTTACTACTTTTTGTTCTGAAAGACTCAAACGTTTCATAGTTGGAAGGAAACTGAGAAATGAAGCATTCAGTGTTTCTAAGGGTACAGTCTATGAAATCTAGGTTTTAGAGTACCCACTCATTAAAACTGTATATTCCAGAGTGCAAACCCACATCTACTGAATCAGAATCATTTGGGTAGGTTTAAAGAACTGATCTTGTTTACAAGCTCCTGCATTATTATGCAAACTAATTCAGTAATTTATAAATGAAATAAAAAAGAGTCAACTTAAATCCTTAGGACTTGGGAAGCCATTTAGGGACCAATGTGATAATATCCAAAATTGTGACAAAGGTCAATGCATTCCTTAATTTCTTCCTTTCTGAATGTATGTGACTTAAAGGGCACACATGAGTATCAATACTTGGATTTTTTTTGGCATGGAATAAACTTGTCCTAGAGAATGTTTTCTATTACTTCGATTAGTACCATGAAATTGACTTGTGTTAAAGCTCTAGTTATGAAGATCCCTGTGGATCGGCATGGGAAGGTGGCCTGTTTGCATTTGGATATAGTCTAAATGGAAACATTTATGGCCACTCAGTAATCATTACTGAACTCAGGTAATAAGAATAAATCTGTTCTATGTGCTTAGATTGTATAGTCGGGTGTAGTTTTCATAGTCGTTTATCTCATAGGACTTTGTAATGCTTTTCATTGATTTTGTATTTGTGTGCCCATTATTGAAAGCAGTGGTAGGACTGGTGCACTATTCGATTATTTATATAGCTAAGAAGTCATAGGTTTCTCTTAAGGTGTTGCCTTTTTAGTTGAATTTGAAAGGACTCCCTTTCAAATTTGATATTTCCCTTTCTAGGAAAGAGCCTAACTGTAAATAGAAAGAGGTCCACATGAGAACTATGATATCTATGTTTAGTTGTCATATATTTTCTCTCTCCTTCCCGTTTTTAATTCCCCTTCCTACTTTCCTATTTCTCTCTGTCCTTGTCTTCTTTTCTTTCTCCATCTCCCTGCCGAATTCTCTGACACATATATACACAATTAAGGAGTGAATAAAACAAGTTAATATCACTCTCAAATTGTTAACAAAACTCAGATGTGTTTCCAATTTAAGACCCAATTACAGTTCCATTTTTAGTTTTTCCATACACAGCTGCATACCATGCTATTCACAATTTTCCCTTTGCCAAAGATAGTTAAACATTGATTTAAAACAATCTGACAACAATGTACATTTTCTTCAAATATTGTCTTCAAAATCACAAATAGTCTTTTATGTATTCTTCATAAGAATTCTGAAATGTTACTCTTAAAGATGTTACTACTTATGTGTATAAATAGAAATGAAAAAACCAAAATGCATTCCTCCCCATCACTTAGAGGTGCTATGCCAAGTCTTTAAACTCATGTGGACTTGTCTTCTGGGACACGTGCTTTACTTCTACACTGAAAAGATTCACCCCTCATGCTGACTGACGCCTCTCTATGATGGCCTGGCTACTATCTCCTTTCAATCACCTAACGAAAGTTACTTAGAGAAATTGAAAAAACTTTGAGTAGCATTCTCTAGTCAATCACTTTCTCATAAAACTGAGACCCACATAGGTTGGAGTGACTTGCCTTTGGTTACAAATGAGGCTGTAATGAGGATAGGTATAGAGCCTATTGCTCATAATGTTCATTTTTTTCAGGCAGTGATTTCTTGCAGAATTTTGTTTTCCTTCTTGTGCTTTTGGTTGCTCCAGCATAAGCCTTTAAAATGTGGTACTTTTGCTATGAGCTGTGCAAGTTCAAACCAAAAAGAGATAATATATTTTAAGTGGGACTCTGATGTACACTAAATGCTATTATAAGTTGATCTGGAAAGTGATTTTTAGCCTAGTTCTTAAAGAGCAGTTTCGACCACACACCCTTTTTAAAACTTGTGGCTGAATTTGGAGGCTGACATACTGAAATACGTTTCCATAAACCCACTGGAAAAAAAAATTTCTTCATATTTACTTCTAGTTTACTCTGTGTCAATCTTTGGATTGCTTCCTGATTGATGAGAATAAGATTTTAAGTTTTATGTGGTATTATTGTTCCCATGATGCAAGTGAGGAAACTCCCAGGAAGAGTTTATGAGCTCTTTGTGAACATGATGAAATATATGAAAATAAGTTACTGAAGCTTTCTATAAGGCTCTAAACCCATGATATAGGGAAAATAATATCAACCTCACAGCAGTTGAGGTGATCCAGTGAAACAGTGCCTGTGAAGTTCTCAGCATGGTGCTGGACCACTGTTAGCACCCAATGTGAGGTCACTATCACAGAGTTCCTAAAGGTTTTAATTTAAAGTACAGTTAGGAAATGGTGTTCCTCAGAGAATTTTAAGCATAGCTTAATGAGAGCTATCAGATGTCCTTTGAGTGAATTCCTAAAGGAGCTTTATAAATGAAACTGTTCGGTAGGCCTTCATTTTAGGAATGGGCCATTAGTCATCTAATGTGCTGTCTGATAGACTTCAATTAGACCAGGACTGAGAACTGAGGTTCAATGTGAAACAAATTTTACCACGCTGATAGAGAGTTTGGACTTTCAGGCTGCTAGCACATGGGCATCCTCGACTTCTGGTAAATGTGTTTGGGAGCACAAATCACTTGACTCTGCTTCGATATTCACCAGGCCAGGAGTAACCTTTACATTTAAGAGCAATTTACATTTGCTGATCTCATAAGATAAAGAATCCAATAAAACAAAAACTTTGAAAGTACTATTAATCCTTTGAGAAGAAATGATGTAACTTCAAAGGAGGGCTATGTTGTTTCTATGACAGATTTTGGGTAGTGCCAGGTTAGCAAGTGCAAAGTTATTAAAATCGCTACAGATAGGGATACATACTTCCAACCACCAACTATTACATGATTCACTTCTTAGGATACTTTTAATAATTCTATAAACAATATTATCGTGCCCATAACAATGGGGTAAGATGGGTAATAATGTTGGAAGCTTTTGAATAGTTTTTATGGAAACAGCTGTAGTATTTTGAAACAAAAGCAGAACCATTTTGAATTTCCTATCCTTTTTCACTGTCTTTGCTGAAAATAGATATTAGAGACAGAAAGAAGTAAAAGGGTGAAGACAGAAAAACACTTCTACAGAGAAATAAAAAAAAAAAGCACTAAAATTGCAAAATAATACCCAACTTGGCAGAGTCTAAAACAAATGTGTTTTAAATTTGGCCCTGGAATATTTCTGTGGTATAATCCACAAAGAAAGACTGAGTAAAGGGCCATCTCCATTTAAATCCTTTCCAATGGCAACTGGAATTTGTGCTGTGCTGGCTTTAGTTAGATCTGAGGGAAGAATTAGGCCCATTTGTTTTTTAAAGAGATTTTAAGGCAGAAGACTAAGCAGGTGTACAAAAGATTTTGGATTGATAAAAATGTAATAATCTTTTTTGAAACCAATAATAGTATCTATCTAGTTTGCAGGCATTTATTTTGAATTTGCAAGTTAAATGAGTTTTCTAGGGATGGAATGAACAGGGGTAATGAGTGGCAGCTCTGCCTGGGTTGGTCTAGGATAAAGTGGGTCTTAAGGAGCATCAGAGTGATGCTGAGTGATCTTTTGGAGTAGACGCTTGACAGACTAGCCATGATATTTTTGAAAGCATATTTACTAAAGAATATGATACATGCACACAGTTAAGAATACACAGACCTGAGCCTGAGACCTCAATAATATTAATTGTTCATTTCTGGAGATGACACAGACAATCGATTACATGAAATAAACAAACTGCATTTTGCTGTGTGGATTTATATGAGGAAGCTTAAATGGCAAATAATGGATGATTCTAACAACTTCAGTACCTATTGAGAGCAAGAAATTGAGACATTCTCATCTAATTATAAATTATTCTAAAGTGCAATGTTGCTGAATGAATAGAAAGTGACCTTGAAATCAAGATCACTTTGGTTCTGAGAACCAAGGCATGATAAAAGTGAGGCTTAACATCTTCATACAGTTTATGTACAACTGAGCTCCTGAGACCATGTGCATGTGTTCAAGAGACTCATTATGCTGAGTTATTATTATTATTTTTTGTCTCAGTGATGTGTTCTCATTACAGAAATTGTATACAATTCTTAGAGACTATCCCCTGACATGATGTTTTCCCTATGAGCAACGAACCAAATCCCCATGTATGTGTTGACAGGAAAATTCAAAACAAATTCCTTGAAGGAAGATCATGTCTTCTTCATCTTCGTGCATCTTGGGCCCAGGGATACAAACTACAGAGTTTCTAAACAAGTGGTTTAGGTCCGAGACCTGCCTGAAAACGAACATCTATTCAGCAATGATAGCACAGCAAAACACACTGTTTTTATACTTTGATTATGTGTTCCTTTAATATGAATCCAGAAGGTGCTGGGAGAGATTAACCAGGAGCCAGAGCTCCACCAGGCCTCCTTCCTTTGGTGCCTCCGAAGTACACGCAGCATTCAACTTTGCCACCTAATAAAAGCTTGCTAATTGGAATGGACATAAAATACACTATATATATTATACATGCATTTTATTCATACATATAATATATATATCTTATACACACACACACACACACGTACAGGAACCTATCATTTGTAAATATTACAACCCAGCTATTAGTGCTCACTTGAATTCCTGCATCACACACTGTTAGGAGTCAGTATCCTACCTCACTTTGTGTTGCTATTTCTCTCCTTATGTATATTTCTTTGTTTCTAAGCATAGTGGCTATGAAATCTTCTAGGGCATAAATGACCTCATATACAAATATAAAATTTTTGTTAATAATAGATATTTGTAGACACAAAAAGACATCAGTACACTTCAGAATAGATCTACACTGTTTTTGCAATTGTGGATGATATGGCTTAATCTTTATATAGGAATATGGATGTACCATATATGTATTTCTATTATTTAAAGGGCAGCATAGATGCTGAGCCACTGTGTATACTTACCAAGTGCTTTACTGACCCCATCAGCCTGATATGGTTTGGATTTGTGTCCCCACCCAAATTTCATGTCGAATTATAATCCCCAGTGTTGGAGAAGGGGTCTGGTAGGAGGTGATGGGATCATGGGGGCAGATTTCTTCTTTGCTGTTCTCATCATGATGAGTGAGTTCTCATGAGATCTGGCTGTCTAAAAGTGTGTGGCACCTCCCCCTTCTCTCTCTTTCTCCTGCTCTGGCCATGTAAGACATGCTTGCTTCCCCTTCACCTTCTGCCATGATTGAAAGTTTCCTGAGGCCTCCCCAGCCATGCTTCTTGTACAGCCAATGGAACCGTGAGCCAATTAAACCTCCTTTCTTTATAAATTACCCAGTTTTAAGTATTTCTTTATAGCAGTGTGAGAGTGGACTAACACAGCCCCTAAAAGTGCTATGGCCTTAACTTTAACCGGCACTTACTCAAAGGATGGGCCACTAAGAGATTCTCACATGACTGTGGCCTGGCTTTTTATTTGAAGAAGGAATTGGTATTTACATTAAGAATTGAGAAGAAGGAAGGGAAGAACAAGTAGAAAGACAGGGAGATACAATTTCACTTTCTTTTCAGTGAAGTAAACACCAGCTCAAAAATATTTCCACCATAAATCTCTGATTATTGAATATTAATTTCTGGTCTTGGCTTTACAACATCCGAAGGCATTTTCAATTACTATTCAAAACTCATACAGTTTTTCAGATCAAAATAGTTTTGGTTGAATCTAAATGTCAAATTTATTATATAATTTTACTATACATTTTTTTCCCCCAGGACATGAGAAAGGAGCTGGTAGAGACAGGAGAAAACTTATCACGTAATCAAATAACGAAAAAGTGTTACATTGCCAAAAAATGTTTGGGAATTTCTTTTCTGGGCCATCCCACTTCCTTATTTTTGTTTCTAGACTGAAATGGTACACAGCATATTCCACTTCCTTTTTCTCTTAAAACCTGTTATAGTTTTGTTTAGTTTGAGGTCAGTCTAACCATGCCCCTCACTTAGAGGCTATATAACCTCAGCGTAGGAGGCTGAAATATTCTCCCTTCTGGTTGGCTGAGGGACACATTAACAAAAGCAGATACTTTAGTATTACTCCAGAATCAGAAGGAAAAACAATGTGAATTTTCTCAGTTTTCCAAACAGCAGCTCTGTGAAAGGAACACGTCCATGTAGCTTATTGGTATTAATTCCATAAAGGCAACCTAAATATCTAAACTGGGAGCAATTATTGTAAAGCATCTAGTCATGTGAGTTTTATTTAATAATTTATTACTATTAAAACAAAAAAATTTAAATTCTTTTAATGGTTAAAAAAATGGATATATGGTTTACTGATGGTAAACTCTGAAGGGTCTTTGCCTTGAGAATCTTGACAAAAGCTTCTGAAGCCATTTAAAAACCTGATGGATTAGGATGATCATTTTCCAGCCATTTGTTTTTTGGTATTAATTGCTTTTAATCCTTATAAACTTATCCATTAATCTGTTTCCTGGGGAAGAAGTTGAATCTTTGTGTCAAGTCTCTAAATCACCATTAAGAAATGCTAACATTAAAAATATTATCTCAGTGGCTGGCAAGATGGCCAAAAAGGAACAGCTCTAGTCTGCAGCTCCCAGCGAGATGAACATAGAAGGTGGGTGATGTCTGCATTTCCAACTGAGGTACCCGGCTCATCTCACTGGGACTGGTTAGACAGCAGATGCAGCCTACGGAGGTCAAGCTGAAGCAGACCGGGGCATCGCCTCACCCAGGAAGTGCAAGGGGTCGGGGAACTCCCTCCCCTAGCCAAGGGAACCCTGGAGGGACTGTGCCGTGAGGAGTGGTGCATTCCAGCCCAGATACTACGCTTTTCCTACGGTCTTTGCAACTTGCAGAGTAGGAGATTCCCTTAGGTACCTACGCCACCAGGGCCCTGGGTTTCAAACACAAAACTGGGTGGCCATTTGGGCAGACACTGAACTAGCTTCAGGAGCTTTATTTTTCATACCCCAGTGGCACCTGGAATGCCAGCAAGACAGACGGTTCACTCCCCTGGAAAGGGGGTGAAACCAGGGAGCCGATGCTCAGCAGATCCCACCCCCATGGAACCCAGCAAGTTAAGATCCACTGACTTGAAATTATCCTTGCCAGCACAGCAGTCTGAAGTCGACGTGAGAGCTCCAGCTTGGTGGAGGGAGGGGCGTCAGACATTACCGAGGCTTGAGTAGGCGGTTTTCCCCTCATAGCCTAAACAAAGCTGCTGGGAAGTTCGAACTGGGCAGGACCAATTACAGCTCAGCAAAGCCGCTGTAGCCAGACTGCCTCTCTAGTTCCTCCTTTCCAGGAACGGCATCCCTGAAAGAAAAGCAGCAACCCCAGTCAAGGGCCTATAGATAAATCTCCCATCCCCCCGGGACAGAGCACCTGGGGGAAGGGGCAGCTATGGACGCAGCTTCAGCAGACTTAAACATTCATGCCGACAGGCTCTGAAGAGAGCAGCAGATCTCCCAGCACAGTGCTGGAGCTCTGTTAAGGGACAGACTGCCTCCTGAAGTGGGTCCCTGACCCCCATGCCTCCTGACTGAGAGATACCTCCCAGCAGGGGTTGACAGACACCTCATACAAAAGAGCTCCAGCTAGCATCTGGCGGGTGCCCCTCTAAGATTAAGCTTCCAGAGGAAGGAACAGGCAGCAATCTTTGCTGTTCTGCAGCATCCGCTGGTGATACCCAGGCATACAGGGTCTGGAGTGGATCTCCAGCAAACTCTAGCAGACCTGCAACAGAGAGGCCTGACTGTTAGAAGGAAAACTAACAAACAGAAAGGAGTAGCATCAACATCAACAAAAAGGTTGTCCACACAGAAACCCCATCTGAAGGTTAACAACAGCAAAGACCAAAGGTAGATAAATCCACAAAGATGAGGAAAAACCAGCGCAAAAAGGCTGAAAATTTCAAAAACCAAGATGCCTCTTCTCCTCCAAAGGATCACAACTTCTCACCAGCAAGAGAACAAAACTGGATGGAGAATGAGTTTGATGAAATGACAGAAGTAGGCTTCAGAACGTGGGTAATAACAAACTCTGCCAACCTAAAGAAGCATGTTTTAATCCAATGCAAGGAAGCTAAGAACCTTGGAAAAGGGTCAGAGGAATTGCTAACTAGAATAACCAGTTTAGAGAAGAACATAAATGACCTGATGGAGCTGAAAATCACAGCACAGGAACTTCATGAAGCATACATAAGTATCAATATCTGAATTGATCAGGCAGAAGAAAGAATATCAGAGATTGAAGACCAACTTAGTGAAAAAAGTGAAGACAAGATGAGAAAAAAAAAAGGAATGAAAAGGAATGAACAAAGCCTCCAAGAAATATGGGACTATGTGAAAAGACGAAATCTACGTTTGATTGGCATACCTGAAAGTGACAGGGAGAATGGAACCAAGTTGGAAAACACTCTTCAGGATATTATCCAGGAGAACTTCCCCAACCTAGCAAGGCAGGCCAACATTCAAATTCAGGAAATACAGAGAACATACAAAGATATTCCTCAAGAAGAGCAATCCCAAGACACGTATCATCAGATTCACCAAGGTTGAAATGAAGGAAAAAATGTTAAGAGCAGCCAGAGAGAAAGGTCGAGTTATCCACAAAGGGACGCTCATCAGACTAACAGCGGATCTCTCTGCAGAAACCCCACAAGCCAGAAGAGAGTGAAGGCCAATCTTCAACATTTTTAAGAAAAGAATTTTCAACCCAGAATTTTATATCCAGCCAAACTAAGCTTCATAAGTGAAGGAGAAATAAAAGCCTTTACAGACAAGCAAATGCTGAGAGATTTTTGTCACCACCAGGCCTGCCTTACAATAGCTCCTGAAGGAAGCACTAAATATGGAAAGGAAAAACCGGTACCAGCCACTGCAAAAACATAACAAATTGTAGAGACCATTGGTGCTATGAAGAAACTGCATCTACTAATGGGCAAAATAACCAGCTAACATCATAATGACAGGATCAAATTCACACATAACAATATTAATTAACCTTAAATCATGTTAACCATTAAATCATTCTCAGCAAACTAACACAGGAACAGAAAACCAACACCAACAGAAAACCAAACACCACATGTTCTCACTCATAAGTGGGAGTTGAACAATGAGAACACATGGACACAGGAAGGGGAACATCACACACTGGGGTCTGTCAGGGGATGGGGGGCTAGGGGAGGGATAGCATTAGGAGAAATACCTAATGTAGATGATGGGCTGATGGTTGCAGCAAACATCCGTGGCACGTGTTTACCTATGTAACAAACATGCACTTTCTGCACATGTATCCCAGAACTTAAAATATAATAAAAATAATTATTTCATCTTATCTCTGCTTATAGTTGTGCTTATAGTTGAGCACTCTCAAGAGGATAAATTTAATTTTAAGGAGTTTAATTTGAACTATGGCTACTGTGAATATGTAATTGTGTACTCAAAACTGTCACCCTTAAAGTGAGGATGAAGAGCTGGTTAATCATTTGCTTATCTAGTACCTTCCAGGCAATAACACTGAGCTCCAACATTTGCACCTAGAGTAAGAGCCTAAGGTGCAAATAATGAAGTGGTTACTAATTATTCTCTCCTTGTTAATAATAATGAAAAAATGACACAAAAAAGATGTTCACTGTCTTGCCCAAGGTACAAAGTTAGGAATTGGAGGAGTAAATATTTTGATCCTAGGGAGTTTTGCTCCAGAGCTTGCCCCCTTGATCCTATGATAGACAGTCCCCTAAGACTAGGTGTTAAGAGTCGCCATAATCTAAATCACCAAGTTGGAAGATAACCCCAAACAAATACTTTTTTAACAATACTTTTAAGTCATACATTCTAATGCAAATATTTTAAATTTGATAATGAAAATGTAAAGAAGAAAATCATAGCACAGATATACACTGATCACTGGTATAGTTATGTTATTCTGTTAGCTGCTCTGAGAGATACAACTATGCATCAAATATGGTTCCTGCCATCTAGGAAATTACAATTTAGTAGCAGAGGAAGGTATATATACAATGTAATGTAATATGTGACAAAGCTATATGGGTGTGTAAACAGAATATACTTCAGAAGCTCCAGAGAGATATCACTGTTGATCTACAGTAGATGACATCTAAACTAAAACTTAAAATGTTGATTGACAAGATATTATATAAGGTTTTGACTTTCATATGAAATACTTTTAGGCTGAAAAAATGTTTTAAAGATTTTTGTGTTGGCAAGTTCACCTGTTCAAGTGAATTTTAAAATGCAAGAAAAATCACTTTGAAAATTGTAAAAGTTGGTAGATATAAAGACATTTTCAGTGGTGATGAGAAAGTGATAAAGTTGTTTTAAAAAGCAGTTTGTAGAGTTCTCAAAGAACCTAAAACAGAACTATCATACCACCCAGCAATCTCATTACTGGCTATATACCCAAAGGAATATAAATCATTTTATCAAAAAAACACATGAACTTGTATGTTCATCACAGCACTATTCATAACAGCAAAGACATAAAATCAATCTAGATATCCATCAATGTGGGACTGGATAAAGAAAATGTCATACATACACACCAGAGTACTATGCAGCCATTTAAAAAAAGCCAAAATCATGTCCTTTGCAGCAACATGGATAGAGACGGAGGCCAATATCTTCAGTGAATTAATACAGGAACAGAAAACCAAATACTGAATGTTCTCACTTATAAGTGGGAACTAAACATTGAGTACACCTGGACACAAAGGTGGGAACAATAGACCCCAGGGCCTACTTGAGGAGGGAGGGAGGAGGGAAAGTGAGGGTTGGAAAATTACCTATTGGATACTACGCTCACCACCTGGGTGATAAAATCAATTGTACACGAAACCCCAGAAACACACAATTTACCCATGTAACAAACCTGCACATATACACTTCAACCTAAAATAGAAAGTTGAAACCGAAAGATAAACAGTAGTAGCCAAGTCTCAGCCAATTACAGGCCACCAACTCTTCAAACCAGGTTCAAATAAGGCAAACACCCAAATATGGCAAATACAGAAACAGCTGTAACAAATCTAGCTGTTTCAGTACATCACAGGTCACTTTCCTTTTTCTGTTCATAAATGTTCTACAACACGTGACAACCCTGGAGTCTCCCTGAACTATTCTGGTTCTGGGGACTGCCCAATCTGAGAATCATTCACTATTCAATTAACTTATGTTAAATTAAAAAAAATCAATGGAAGCCGGCATGCAAAATGAATTGAAGGAAGACAGAACATTAGAGACACAGGTGAGCAGAAACAAGGTAATGCCAGGCCTGAATTAGAATGCTGGAATAGAAATGAATACAATTAGGTGAACAAGCAAGACTGAGAAAGAAGAGCAATTAAAGTGAAACTTCAGCATGATTGTATATTATTCTTTAGCCATATTCAACTGCTCTGGTAGGTGATGAATAAGATTTAGTTTGAATTGGGGTTTTGCAAAAGGGTACAATAGAAGGCTAGAAGGGTAAGAGAATTAAGAGTGTATGCAAATGAGTAATCTCAGGGATGAAGTCTGAAATCTGTGTTGGGTTAGGGGAAAAGTGAGGAGGGCACAAGGGGGCAGTTGGTGGAGTCAATAGTTTGGAATGCAAGTAGAACTAAATAACTGTTGCAATGGGGGATCTAAAATAATTCAACTGGAATGTTAAGAAGTAGTAGCATGGTCAGAGTAAGTTGTTTGGGATCAGTGTTTTGGATATAGTATGTGCCAAAGTCTAATGCATATACCATTCACTCATCTGGGTCAGAAACAGACCTGGTATGCTCAGATGTTGGGTTTCCAAAATGATAATAGTAATGGTAGTGGGGAGGAAGAAAAGTGGCCAGGTGCTCAGGTTTTAAGGAAATAAGGGAAAATGGCCTGGATATAAATGGTGTTAAAAAGAAACCGAGACACACACACAAATATAAGCAGTTTATTTGAGCAAACATTGATTCATGAATTGGGCAGTTCCAAACCAGAAGTGGTTCTGGGGCTCCACTGAGGAAATGCAAGAGGGAGGCTTTTATAGAACAAACACAGAAGTAAAAAAAAAAGAAAAAGAAAGAAAAAAACAGAACGAAGATTGATTACAGTGATTACAGTTACAGTTGCCTTATTTGGTCTACCCTATTGGAAAGTCCCTAGTTATACACTTACAAGTTTTTTGGCTGCTTCTGATTGGTTGAGCTTAAGTTCATTTTTCCTTTAATGTAGGCATTTATAAGAAATATTAATAGCTCAAGTTAAGTATGCCTATGCTTGCAAATCATCCAAGGTTTGAATTACCTATGAGGCCTTACTGGCTTTGTCTGTGCAGGAGTTCTTCAGGCCTGATCTCCATTTTCATTTATTTTAGCAGTAGGAAACAGTATCTAAGTAAGTGGATAGTGCGTGGTTAGTCTTATGAGTCTTAAAACAACAGGGACATCTTGAAGGAAGAATGAGGAGACATCATTTTCTAGAGAAACAATAAGGTATTTATTCTCAGTAATGTAGAAATATTTTAAATGGCCAAAATGAACAAGGTATCTGTTGGGGTCAGTGGGCAAATTTTTCCACTGAAGGATAAACATGCAATGTTAATGGGGCAAATTTGAATGAAAAACTTTAATAATAGAGAACATTCACTGAATACTTATGATTTCTGTGTGCTATCTTGCAACAATATTGCAATTTACGTATTTATTACCTCATTGGCAGTGGAGGAAAATACAGCTTAGAGAGGTTGAGAATATCCCCAAGGTCGTCACGAAACTTGTAGTGGGAGGGGCTAGATTTGAACCTAGGTCTGTCTGATTACAGAGACTGTGCTGCTTTCACTTCATTATTATCATTTATTCGTTTAACTTATTTATGTGGAATAAAAATATATTAGGAGTTTAACACTAAAAAAGTCCCATTTTCATGTGTTCTAAAAAGTCAATATATTAATTTTCATTGGACACTTAATATCTACAAGTCATTGTAGGAAATGAAAAATATAAAAGAAATCTCTCTCCTCTAGTTGTTTATTATCTATTTATGAGTATACATACAACTATACACATAAACTGTATACATAAAGATAACGATATGAAAGTCAGCAATTCAGTACTAAATGAGTGTTACAAGCAATATGCACAGCATAAAAGTGTGCAGAGGAGAAACTACCATGGGTAGTTGGGATATTGGGAAGGCTTCATGAAAACTGCAGAAATCCAGCTGGACTATGAAGGATGGAGAGGATACAAAATGATAGGAGTGAGGAAGATATTTATTTGAGGGAGGATTGAAAATAGGTAGCAATGACAGAAATACTTAAAATCATTCTCCTTTGTGCAAATCTCCTGGCCCAAAACCCCTGAACCTCCCCCCACCCAAAATAAAACCAAATAAATGTCCTCATCTATACCCAACTTCAATATATGGCGGTGTAGGAATTTTATATGTGAGAGAAGGAGGGCATTGGACTGGAACAGTAAGTTGGAACCACATCATGAAGGGTCTGAAATGCAAGAATAAATATTCAGACTCCTAGAGAACTTTGAAGACTAAACTGAATGGAAATTTGCAGTAATATCCCCTAGGGAACTCATAATACATTTCCGATTATGGGAGTGCAGAAATGAGAAGTTTAGTATCAACTCTGGCTCTCCTTCCCTGCTAGGGCTAAGTGTTAATATTACCCAAGGATGTTTCCAAGTAAATCTCTGCCAGTTCTCTCTTTCCAAGTCACATCTCAGAGTCTCTTCACTTGAATCAAGCTACTCTCAGCTTCTGCACACATCTGGTCCAACAGTACTTTGGGATATGTTTTGCTAAGATTGCTGCTCTGCCTGGAAGGCCCTCATTCCTCAGCTGCATGACCTGAGGTTTCCTCCCTCTAAGACCTTGCTAACAGCTCCTAGATGCCTTCCAAACCAACTTCTCTTCTATGAGATCAGCTCTCAGCTTTGTACTGGCACTTATGGAGTATGTTATGGAGGTATGTTATTTTGGCCTTGCTTATGTTGTCTATTTGTTGTCTGTGTGTTACTCTTGCCTTCCTTGGACAGTCAAAGACCTTGTCTCCAGTTTTTTTGTATTCTTCAGTGTAATTAGTGTAATGCTTTGAAGATAAGAAAAGAATATAAAGAAATGCCCTTAAACTTAGCTTTGTTTCACAGCATTAGGCTATATTATATTTGGTTGAGGACAACAATAATAGTTAACAATACTGTATCAAATTGAACTATCATTTATAATTTTTTGGATCTGATTACAAAATAAGATTTAAAAAAATTTCTGCATCTAAAATGTCATTGTGGTTTGGCAAAAATCTTTTTGTTGTTGTTATTATGAATCTTATCTCAACAATCCTATCTTGGAAAATCTAATGGAAACTTCACTGAGTCTTATCAGGGACATTTATAACTCCTTACAGTTTATTTTCTATCTTTAGTTTAAGGCAAACAAAAAAGTTATGCATTTTTTTTTATCTGTAGCCTCTTTAGAAAGAAGAAAGTTGCAAAGCCTAGGTGTTTTAGTAATCAGTTTTCCTGATATCCCATTTAATTAATGTTTGCTTTCTGTAAAATTTTAAAGGCTAATATCCCTAGAAGTCCCCTTCAAAGTACAACTTGTACCCTAATAAAACTCCAATCATCCTACAAATGAAAATTTAAAGTGGTACTAGAGTTGATCTCCATGCTCTCAGTCTCTCCTCTTTCCAGGATAGTCCTTCTTTTCCTTCCTTTTATCACATTTATTAATAAGTTCATGAAAGGGTTTCAAAAAATTTTTTCAAGTATAATGAAGGAGAGATCTCCACTTAGTGTTAGCTTGGTTAGGTAATTGGCTAGAAACATGTTAATACTTGTTTATCTGTATCTAAGGACATTTGCACTTTTAAACCTGAGACAGTATTTTTATTATAAGTATGTTTACAATTATTTTTTATTTTACTTTTATAAAACTATAAAATTCTAGAGTCAGAAAGGGGCCTCCTACATAATCTCATCATTTTAAAGAATAAAGAGAAACTAATAGACTCACCTAGAGAGATTCAGCCAGTTAGCTTCAGAGCTAAAAGTGGCATTTTCTTTATTAAAACACACAGAGACACACAAGCACACACACATACATGCTGACTAAACTTCTACCACAACCCAGGTCAGTATGAGCCCTAGGGTTACAGTATTTTTATGATATGCCTGGCTCTGCAAACTTACACGGAGTGGGGGAAGATTATATATATAAGATTTTATATATATATATATATGATTATATATATATAAGATTATATATATATATAAGATTATATATATATAATATAAGATTATATATATATACACACACACACATATACATAAACAATTATACAGTACAAATTTTTGTAATAAATCCATGTGCAAAGTGGTATGGGAATTGAGAAGGGATTTAAGGGAAGTCTTTAGAGAAACAGTTATCTCTAAAGGCTTAGTTCAACCGAGAATCTTCTAAACTGAGAGTAAGAAGACATCAGAAATTGAGGGCATCAAAAACAGAAGAAATAACATGAATGAAAGCTATGGAGGTATTAAAAGCTACATAGCTCATTCAAGGAATGGTCACAAGTTTCATCTACTAACGGGTTGGAGAGGGACATGAAGGAGAAGAAAGTGGCATAAAACAATGAGGAAAAGGTAAGTTAGAGCTGGCTTTTGGGTGACCTTGTTCACTATGCAGCCACTTTCAAATTTTGTACTTTAGAGGCATTGAAATTTTTTAAATAACAATGATCAATGTATCAAAAAGATGAATTGTGAGCATATGGAGCATGGATTAGAGGGAATATGTTATAGAAATAGTTCACGTGAGAAATGAGCAGAATCTCAACTAAGTGTCAGAAGAACTAGAGAACAAGTGATTGGTTCAAACCTTTCAGATGCAAGGTCAGTAAGTGTCAGTGACTGAATAGATTTAGAAGGTGAGAGAAAACTTGAAATTAGCTTCACATTGGATCAACAGGTACCATAAAAAAGATATGAAACATGCAGGAACTCATTTCAATATTTTGCACATTAAACCACATTGACAGTGGTTACTTCACTAATTTTTTAAAAACTTAGCTAAAGGTTGTCTTCTTTGATATAGGTTTTATCTAATACAAGTTTTCTTAAGGATAATATTTACACTCCTTTTATATTTTAGTAGTAAAAATTAAATTGAAATTTCAGTGTTTAACAATAAATACAAACAAAAAGGAATTTTCAATGTATTATGTAATTAGTTTTTGAAAGATGAAATTTCAAAAGAGACTAAGAATTATAAATCTGTAGGTTTATGAATGTTTGAACTTCAGAGAGACATTCTGAGAAACTTGATGTCTTCTTTCTTCATATATTTGCATACATACATAAAAATGAGTTATGTATATTCATACATGTGTATATAATTTATATGTATGTTATTTAGGACTTATAAGACTTGGAGTGTGTCAAAAATTATTCAAAATGGTTTCAAAATATTGGCTTATTTGTTCTGTATAATAATAGTAATATAAGATAGTATTATTATTACCAGTTTATAATTATGGAAATTGAGGCACAGTTTCAGAAGCTTAACCAAAGTGACATAGCTAGTAAGTGTCAGAGTCTGACTTTGAATCCTAACGGCCTGGCTCTAGAGTCCTTGATAAGTTTTTTTTTTTTTTTAATGTAAGAAACTATCATTTGCCATTGCTCTTATATATGAATATTCAGATACAGAGCTAATCAACTTTTAATAGTTTGGTTGTTTAAAAACTGTATGTATAAAAGGGAAACTAATATAAAGGTTAGACAAAACTTTGAACAAGAATGTGTTGGATGAATACATTATTCAGTAAATTGGTAAGAGAAACATAGCTTGATAATTGAATTTATAATACAGTTATGGGTCTTTGATGACTCAATATACTTCATAGACTCTGACAAAAGAATATTTATCTACATGTATAATTTTTTAATTTCATTTCTATAAAAAAGAATGAGAGCAGGCACAGAACTTATAGTTATTTAGCATTTGGAAATTAAAGTTTGCCACCTACATAAAAATACTTAGGTTTGATAAAGACAAGTTAGTAACATTTTGATATTAAAAATAATTTATTTTAGAAATAAAATCTGCAATTGTTAAAGTATCTTTTTCCCCCCAGGAAATAATCCACTTAGACTTTGAGGAGTTAATGGCAGGAGGAAGGTAAAGGGAGTACATCTTTAGTGGGTTGCGTTGGGAAATAAAAAGGGCCATAATGATCACTGTACTCTTTCCTTTCAGCTATTATGGCCTCTTGAAAGTTGCCATCTACACTTGGGGTTCTTACATTGTCTTATTTTATTCAGGCTGCTTTTCCTGACTGTTCTAAACAGTCCTGCTGGTTGAAAGCCTCTCTCTCATTAGACTCTAATGGGAGCATCTCAGGAAATACATGAAACTCATACTAAAAGGGCATTAAACAGATGAATGAACACAGTGCTGATGTCTTTAACCTAGGTCACTTGGAGTCAGATTCTGGGCTGTTCGCATTATACTATGGCTCATTCATGGATGACTCATATTAAAGAACTGTCATGATTCTCGTTTCTGCTAAGGCATATTGATTAAGTTTCAGAGGTTCATCTGAGAAAAATGACTCAGGGCATGAGAGGACAAAGGTATTCATTCCAGGCATAGATCTAGCTGGGGAAGGTATTTTAGTGAACTTGGAAAAATGCTTGAATGCACTGCAATATATTCCATTACAGGGGGATGAAGACTGTATCTGGTCAGGTTGGTCAGGTATTCACATACAATTTTCCCTCCTCTAAAATTTTATCACCCCCCCCCCCCCGCAAATAACACAAACACATTCGCTGACTGTGTTCTGTTTATTGCATTGCAAAGATCTGGGATAATACGTATACATTCTTCTCAATTTTTATGAAGAAAGAAATCTTGAGCTGCTTCTTAGAAGGGGGTAAGAGTCCTGCCACCTATATTCTAACCTTCAATTCAACACTAATTAGCCAAATAATCTTTTATTTTTTTGAGACAAAGTCTCATTCTGTCACCCAGGCTGGAGTGCAATGGCATGATCTCAGCTCACTGCAACCTCCAGCTCCCGGGTTCAAGCAATTCCCCTGCCCCAGCCTCCTGAGTAGCTGGGATTACAGGTGCGTGCCACTACACCCGGCTAATGTTTGTATCTTTAGTAGAGACGGGGTTTTACCATGTTGGTCAGGTTGGTCTTGAACTCCTGACCTCGTGATCCACCTGTGTCGGCCTCCCAAAGTGCTGGGATTACAGGCGTGAACCAGCACACCCGGCCATTAGCCAGATAATCTTGATGAAAATTCCCTACTCTCCTGGTTCTTATAATACTATGTCACCTGCTTCCCAAGATGATTATAATCATTAAAGGATATAGTCAACACATATTCCAAGAACGTCTTGGTTTTTCTGAATTGCTCTGTCCTCTTGATTCTGCTAACTGATGAAGAAAAAATTGAAAGTGAGAAATGGAAAGAAAAAATGAAATTTGTGTTTGTGGGCTATGTGGTGCCTGTTTTTTATATCTAAAAGATAATGTATTAGTGATGTATTTAGCTTTTCACACTGATTTTTTTTCTCATAATGAATTGGGCCAGCTAATTCAAATTGTGAAACGTATCCATCATAATAGATCAAGTTTGTTCCTAGAATATTGAACTGGGCTTATCATTCCTTGACTCTGCAGGAAGCATTATGACATAGTTTCTAGAGGCATAAAACAAATGAAAGATAACAATGACAACAGTAACAGATGCTAGAATAATACCATTTATGAAAGGGCTTTCGCAACCTTTACCTTGCTGAATCCACACAACTATCCTGGGAGGTAGGGGTCATTATCATTTCCATTCCATAAACAGGGAAACGGGCCAAGACAGATAAACTTCCTCAGCATCACACAGCGAGGAAGGGACAGCTGTGACTTTGACCTAGGTCATTTGGAATAATATACTGGGCTCTTCCCACTATACTATATTTCATTCTACCTAAAACAATTCTTTTTAGTTAAAACAAAAGAGTTGTCATCAATTTTTTTTTCCTGTTGGTTCCCAGGCCCAGAGCTGAAGCTGTTAACAATGAGATAGGCATCTCAGAGAGGATAAAACTTGTAGGTAATAACAGAATGGATAACATTTCCAGAGCACTTATTTCATGCCAGATATTGGTATAAGGACTTTGCACATTTTAATTATTTTAATGCTTATACAAACTTTGAACCCCAATATATTATATTCCTCTTCTCATCCCATAGGCACGCAAATTAAATAACTCACTTATTCCTCTGCAATGAGTTAGTTGAACATCTGAATTTGAACCTAGGGAGCCTGGCTTCAGAGCCCCTAGCATAATCACTTGCACTTAGCCTCTCCCACAAGCCTGCATCAGGTACATTCTGGGGGCATCCTGGCTTTACAGTACAGGGAAAAGGCCAGACTGGCAGACACCGTAGGCACAAAGAGACTAGGGAGAAAGAAGTTGTCCATTGACCAATGTTGAAAGGTGAGAGGGGAAAAGAGACGTTTAGCAAGGCAGAATAGGTGAATCTTTTCATGATAAACTGTTGGCATCAGGTAGGAAGCTTTGCTGCTTGGCTAGGCACAGGACATGATTCTGCTTCCTAAAAACTCGGGGCAGAACCAGGTAGTACACAATCCCAGAGATACAAAGGAAATCAAGTGGTGGGTCTCACTTGACTAGACCATGGTGGAGTAAGCCAGGAGTAAACCTGATTGTTGGAAGGGAAATGAAAGGTCGTATCTTACAAGCAAACAAACAAAAACAAAACAGTGCAAAAGCCTATGTACTGGCCCTAGGGCACCAAAACATAATAGGATGATCAGCATGCAGCATGGGTTTGTACTCAGAACCCCTGAGTGAGACAGAGGCTGTTACAATCAAGGAGATTGGTCTCTAAGAACGGTGTGTGTGCTCTATCTCAATACAATAAATCCAGATAAAAAGATGAAGATAGCTACTCTTTGAACTTTTGGTACCCAATTTGCAATAGTACCCTTCCCATTTAATTTGTAAAGAATAAAAGGAGTCGTCATCAATATTATTGAAAGAAAGGGCTTCTTAAATTAGTAGGGATTAATTCACTAGAAATAAAGTTGAATTTATTCAAAGGCAAGGATCAGCAAGAACGTGGTGGGAGAAATAGCTACAGCTATTAGATTGAGTGTCTAAGTCTCCTTCTGATGTTACCTCCCCTAGGACATTTTGCTGAATCCCCCATGGCTGATTTTATGAACTCTGACGGCAATAACTTTGCATTCTAGGCACGCTTACTGCTTTGCACCATAGTTTTTGCTCTTCTTATCCATTTTAGGACTTTGGTTGACGATTGAGTTATTCACACTTAGTTCGTGTCACATAATCATCAGTGGTCTACAAAGATCCCACACACATTTTATTTATTTATTTATTTATTTATTTATTTATCTATCTAATTCATTTTTTCAACAGTCTGTACTCCCACGTCCCTCCACATCATAGGCTGTCATTTTAACATGTTTCCATGTATCCTTTAATTTGTTTGCTAAATGGGCATCATTGCTTTGTGTGAATGTATTTTAATTTACACGTATGGTATTGTTATAGATTATTTTGTTTCTTCCTTTTAAGCTTGCTCAGCGCTATGTGTTTTAAAGGTATACCTGTGTTATTTTGTTACATCTAGTTCTTTGCTTCTAACTGTGGCAAAGCATCCCACAGTGTGCTTCCACACTGGGACCTATATTGCCCTCAACTTATTGCCGTCTTCAAAAGGGCTGAGCTAACGATCTTGGTGTATGGACCCTGGAGAGCTTCGTGAGAATTCCTCTTACATAAATACCAGAAGACAGATTGCTCATTCATTGCAATTTGATTACATATTTCCTGTCTGCTCTCCAGAACGATGTGCTTTTCAACTCATGTGTTTGTCTAGACTATACATTTCTTGAAGGCAGGCAAAATTGCCTTACTTGTTATAATATTATGTCCGCATTGTGGAGAAAGTGGTTATTGCATATTTATTGAATACACAAATGGGACCAGATAGTCTAGTTTTTTAAATTCCCAAAGGCAACTAGCATGGTGGTTTATAAATGAAATCCATATTGCACAGTTTGCCTACAAGGAGAGTCCTCTTTCAGTTTACCAGTGAGGGAAAAGGAAACACATACACACACACACACACACACACACACATCTACACACACACACACACACACACATCCACACACTATTTAAAAGCTGCCAGAGCTTAGGGACTCTGTCCTGTCTTTGAACTGCTGTTTCCACACAGGAGTGGAAGTGCTTTCTGTTATTCTAGTAAAAAGGACATGTTCTGTGGGGCTTCCCATAATTGTTCCAAGAGCCAACAAACTGGATTTCCAATACCACTTCTCCCAGAAATCAACAATGTTTCCTCTCTCACTCTACCTTCCGGTTAAAAAAAAAAAAAAAAAGTTCCTGTTTGTGATGAACAGAGGTCAGATTTCTCCGTGGGAATGATCGTAAAGAATTAACATCCTTCTCCAGACAATGTCACAGTGTCACGGAGCACGTTTTACCTTCCCCATAGGGCTCCCATGTGGAATGGGAACAGCCTGGGATATCCATCAGGGGATGACAGACTTATGGCACCATCACAGGTCAATGCCAGCCCAATTAGAAGATGAACATTGGGGTCTATTTAAAATAAAATGATACAGGTTCCTGATATGAAATCAAGGCTGCAGGTGTTAGTAAGTAGCATGATTGCTTAAAACAGTACTTAAGTATTACAAAGCATTAATCTATGATCTAAAACAATCTAGTTAATAAATATTTGTATTTTTTCAATTATCCATGCCTAGAAAAAACTAGACAAGAATCAAAATAATAAAATCAATCATTCAGTGTGATGTCTATTTTTAAAATTTCCTACATGTTTTCATCTTATATGATATTGAAAATTTAACTTTTTATTTAGTGTACAAAATATTTTACCTGAAGCAGAAAGAGAAAATGTTTAATAATAAAGTGGAAGTATAAAATGTAGCGTCAATAACTGGCCATTTTCATTTCATACTGTGAGCTTGAGAGCACCTGGGAAATGAAAAACCTATATTCCAGAAGTGGCCTTCGTAAAAGGCAAAGTGGTCTTAGACTTTGTGCCTCTGCACAGGCCTTCTGCATCTGTAAAGAAAGGAGGATATATTGGACAATATAAACTCCATTCTTTTGGATTTGGTAAAGTCCTGGAAATTTCACTAAATCTTACTTGTTTCCTATCAGAGGGATTGGGTCAAACCAAACATCTGTCCAAGAATTTTGCATTAGTTCCAAAATTACAGCGATTTCCAGGAAAGCTCAGTGAAGGATAAGGAGTTTTAGTTTTCTCAACCTCAGCAGATAATAAAAATAAAATTAAATATGGAGAATCCTTGCAATGATGGGCACAATTAAATTACAAACAAAGGACAGCTTTCTCAAAATGTATGGTCATATTCTTTACAAGCGTCCCTTAATGAGAACTGGCTGACCACCTGATCAAAATGACCTTTAACAAGAAACACCTCAAAGATGTCAACTGACACATCATTAATCTCTGAAGTTACGATTAGTCATCACATATTATTTGGTAGTGGTATTAGAAGGAAGTGCATCAATATTAATAAAAATGGCTAATGCTTACTAAGTGGTCGCTGCAGTGTACACAAAATTCTAGGTTGTTTGTGTATATTTGATTCATGTAATCCTCACAAAAACTATGAAATGGCTGGTAATATTATATTTATTTTGTAGATGAAGAATATGAGGCATAGTAAAGATAAGGAATATGTTCAGAGTTTACAACTAATAGGGAATGGAGCTGGAAATCAACTCAGTCCTCTAGCTTCAGAGTCCATGCTCTTCTTCATAATGGCATAATAAATACATCTCAAAAAGGGCTTTAAGTTTTGAAGAATTCCCCTTCCTTCTTTCTTCCCCTATCTTCCTATCCCCCAACTCTACCCTTTCTTTCAGCAAGTGTAATTTAAACACCAGCAAGTGCCAGATAATTCTACATATTGAGAATTCTAAGGTAAATCAAATAGGATCCCTAACATCAAAGTGTTCACTACTCAGTAGGATAAATAGATTCAACTGCAAGTTAAGATGATACATTATAATAATAACTACAATGGAAAAGCCCAGTTGGCCCAAGAAGCCTGAGAAAGAGATTCCAGAGACAATATTTAACCCAGCTTTGAAGAATATTACTAGGTGTAGATTGAAGGGATAAGTCATTGTCAATAGGAGAGGCAGTGTGTGTAGAGTCCTAGAAGTTCACATTTAAAGGCACTTCTCTGGAGTACCAAATACTTTAATGTGACTTCAGTGCACAGACCTGAAAAGTGAGAATATATAAGTGACAGCTATGTAGTCGGTAGATGTGTGGTTTCTCCTTGGTCACATAACAATCATCACCTTGCAATAATTTTAAATTGTGTGTTCCTTTACAATTTAGATGATAAATATGCTGTGAAGAAATCAATTCTGCTCAATATTCAAATCCATTGTTTGCCAACACCCACATTCACCTTTGTGGTTCTCATGATAACTCGTGAATATTACCATTATTGTCATTTTACAGCTCAGCACCTGGAGGCTCCAAGAGATAAGATGGCTTGGTGAAATTGACATTAACACCAAATAGTGGCATCAGTGTTTTAACTCTTGATTCAGTTCTGTTGCCCAACACCAAAATCTATGGCTGGATCATTGCTTTTAACCATATGTTACCAAAACACTAAGGTAGGCAGAGCAGAAAAACAACAGGAGTGTGTCTTAATGCATCAATAAGTCACTGTACCAGATTTATATGATTTGCAGATTTCTTGATATTTAACAAGAATAAATTTGTTTAAAAATAAATAAATAAAATACGAAGTATCTAGTCAATTAAAAGTGAAATATCACTTCATTTGATGTCTTGCTTTAATTTTCTGCAGTAATGGCACTTTTTATTCTGATAGTTCTCTGCCAAAATATTTTTATTAGCTAGCTATATATTTTTAAACACCTTTCTTTATTTTTATTTTTGATGCAGGGTCTCACTTTATTGTCCAGGCTGGAGTGTGGTGGTAGAATCATTGCTCACTGCAGTCTTGACCTCCTGGGCTCCAGTTATCTTTCCACCTGAGCATCCAAGTAGCTGAGACCACAGGAGCATGTCAACATGCTTGGCTAAGATTTTTTTTTTTTGGTAGTGACAAGACAGGGTCTCACTATGTTGCACAGACTGGTCTCAAACTCTTGGGCTCAAGTGATCCTCCTGCCTCGGCTTCCCAAAATTCTGGGATTACAGGTGTGAGCTGCTGCGCCTGGCAAAAAAAAACTTTCTTTAGAAAAAATAAAAGACAATGCAAGGGGAATGTCAGTTGGGAGATGTTTTAGTCAGCTTGGGCTGCCATAACAAAATACTGCAGACTGGGTAGTTTAAACAACAGAGATTTATTTCCCAGTTCTGGGGTCTGGAAAGTCCAAGGTTAATACAGTAGGGTAGGTTTCATTCTAAGGCTTTTTCTCTTAGCTTTTAGGCAACTGCCATCTTGTAGAGTGCTCACATAACCTCTTCTTTGTACATAGATGCGAAGAGAGTGAGAGAGGTTCACTCTCTCTTTATAAGGGCACTAATCCCATTATAAGGGGCCCATCCTCATAACCCCATTAAAATCTAATTACCTCCCGAGAGCTGCAGTCTTCAAATACCTCCACATCAGGAGTTAAGGCTTCAACAAGAATTTTGAGAGGACATTTTTTAGTCCATAATAAGAGACAATTTTTCTTGAGTCTTTTGCATTATTGCATGTTTTTATAAGCAGTGGCACTGACAGCTTTTTTTCTAGACTATCCTTTCAAAGGTGTTGCTAAAGCAAACAGCTTTAGAAAACAGATAATGTCGGCCTTTGGAGAAAAGGGAGGTTTTGTTTTTTGTGCAGTTTAATAAGGATAATGTCTCTCTCTGAGACAAGATTAAGCAGATTTGCTTGCAGTCCATTTTAAAGGACTGAGGTTTCCTAAACTTGAGATTTCTCTTCTGTAATACAATCCACTACATGTGCATGTGTTACAGCCTTGCTTTGTCACTCTCTGGGAATTAGGAGTAAAGAAATTAGTGAAATAAAATGCTGATATCTTGACTACTGCTACTGCTGTGAGCAATAAACTGTCTTTCCTCTCACTCAGGTCTCATGTCTTTTGCCAGCACATCTACATCTATGGCAACCTAATTTGTAGCTTGCAAGTAGGGTAAAATCTCAGACCCTTCACAGTTCTTGACAATATCTAAACCACAAAACAAACAAAAAATACAAAAAACTATGTGTGATCAGGCAATAAAACTTTATGTATGAATTTATAAATAACCCCTAGGCTAAAATGAAGTATGGTATTGGTACTGCATTACATATTTTAATGTTCCCATTGTTCTTATATCCAAGGCTTTCATGTAACATTACAGTCATAATATCTCAAAATAGTCCAGAGTCATACCAATTTATTCAAGAAGGCCTCATTGTAAGGAGGACAACTTCTCATCCATGGAAATAGTTTGAGTATCAAGAAAATCCTTCACAGATTTTTAACCCAAACTAATTCAATGAAGCAGTAGGTATTAATTGATTGAACAATTTCTTTATTGAATAAAGTCCATTTATCAGATACTTCTAGACTGCTGACAGCTGTGGTGCACTCCTCTGGCAACTGTGGACTACAGAAACATAAAGGACAGGGAAAGTCCCTTGGGGACTCATGTGGAAGAGAGCAAGCAGTAAGAAAATAAATATGATTTCAGATACTAAAAAGTGCTTTAAGGATAAAAAAATATCACAAGGGGCTAGAGAGTAATATAGGCTGATGGAGGACTTAACATACAGAGGAAGGCCTCTTTGAGAAGGTGATGTGTGAGCAGAGACCTGAGTGTCCTGGTTGAGTAATATTTGAGGGAAATATTATTTGAGTAATATTTGTCCTGGTTGAGTAATATTTGAGGGAAAGAGTCTTCCAGACAGTCAAATCCCAGCCAGTCAGGGACAGGAAAGAGCAAAATCTGCTCTTGAAAATGCAAAAACCTAATGTGAGAGAATCAAGTGAGCAAGTGGTAGGAGATAAAATTGGAGAAGAAGGCAAGGGCCTGTTCATCTGGGACTTTGTCGGCCACAGTAAGGCCTGTACATTACCCTAAGTGTTGTGAGAAGCCATTCACATGTGCACAGGGGATGCTTGACCTGTGAATAGACTGTAGCATGGTGAACGTGGTAAGCACTTTAGAAGGCTATCGTACCAGTTCAGACATTACAAGAGATGATGGTGATGATGATTACAAGAGGTGATGGGGAGGTACTTAGAAATGGCCATCTTAGGGGTATATTTTGATGGTAGTTACTGTAATATTTGCTGATAGATTGGATGTGTAGTGTGAGGAAAAGGCTTTATTCAGGGATGATTTTCCAGGTTTTTGCCTGAGTAATGAAGTGGTGACTTGGACTAAGCTAGGGAAGATAGGGAGGAGTTAGTTTTGTGGGGGAAATTATGAGTTCTTTTTTTGCAATATAAAGTTGGATTTCCTACAATAGATTGAAATGGGGATGTGAGTGAGCAGGTTCTGGAGTACAGAGGAAGTTTCCAGATAGTGCTCTGGTTACCTACTGCCACATAACACTCCCCACTCCAATAAAGCTTAGTGGCTTAAAACGACAGCAACGTTTATTTTTCTTGCAAACCTGTAATTTGAGTAGGGCTTAATGACGACGTGTTTCTGCTTCATTTGGCATCAGCTGGGGCAACCTGAAGGCTGGAAGCTGGAATGATCTGCAGCCTGTCTTACTCACTTGTCTGGTGGTTGGGGATGGCCATCAGCCATCTGCTGGGGCTGGGCCAGCACTCCCACACATGGCCTGTCCATGTGGCTGCCTGGTTTCCTCATAGATGGTTGTGTTCCAAGGGTGCACATCCCAAGAAACAGAACCAGGGTGAAGCTCTATTACCTTTCCCAATCTAGCCTCAGGAGTCCCACAGCGTCACTTTTGCTTCTTTCTACTTATTAGAAGTGAGTCAATTACTAAGGCTGGCCCCTATTCAAAGGGAGGGGAATCAGACTCCACCTTTAGTAAGAGGTGTGTCAAAACATTTATGGACTTGTTTTAAAACTATTACAGCTTAAAAAAATAGATTTGGAAATCACTAGCATATTGCTGACATTTATACCCATTAGAAGAGATGAAATTGCTTAGAGTAAAGCCAGAAGAGACAGAAGGCCAAGGACTATACCCTGGAAGATCACCGACATGTAGTTTCTCAGAGTTAGAGGAACCAGAAAAGAAGACTCAGAAGGGGAAGCCATTGAAAAAGGGGGAAAACCAGAACAATGTGGTGTCCTGAAAGCCAAGAGATGAAAGGTGCTTCACAAAGGAGAGACAGCGGTGTCTGATACTGCAGATGACTCAGATCAAGCAAGGTGCAGACAATGAACTGGTGACTGGGTGTTGTGAGGTGGAGGTTGCTGGGACTTTGACAAGACAAGAGCAGTTTGGTTGTGTAATGACAATACAAACCTGGTTGGGGGGATTTCAAGAGATAACTGGGAAGTGAGAAAGCAAAGACCACTTTTCAATCTTCTTCCATATGTTCTGTGATGTGCAAGGCCCCATGGAGTCATGACATGGAAGGGAAAGGGAGAAAACTTAGGAACAATGTAAGTGTATGGTAAGTCATTTAGACAGAGTGATTATTTATGACTGTAGTTGAAAATGATCCCTAAGGACATATTAGCTGCACTTTTTCCCTTACTGAATTTTAAATGGCTGAACTATCTCATTTGAACACATAGGTATGACTATTCATTGATTCTTAAGACTTTTAAGGTAGTTCTTATGTCCTGAATCTAACAGCAGGAACGTTTCAGCAAATGATTGAAAACAAAGCGAGATATTAACGACACAGCAAATTCCCCAAGAAGAGCAGAGACAAGAACCATTTGCATACAAGCACATTTTCAGTTATTAAATTGTGTTAAATCTCTTTTTCATTTTAATCAGAGAAAAAAGCAGTTCAAAATGGGTCTTATGGACATATTTAAGTGTGATTTTTAAACCTATTCTTTAAAACCACATTTTTATATCAATCACATTTTCTAGATAAGAATATTAATAATAGTTAGTGCTTAGATAGTGATTACTTTCTACTGATCCCTTACCTAACTTTACTGTTCCCAATTACTCTCTAAAATACTTAATATTTAATCCCACCATAATGCTATGAGATAGGTTTTTCTTGTAAACTAGGAAACTGAGGCTCAGAAGGATCAAATGTCTTGCTTAGTGTCAGCAATGAGAAGCTGGTGGAGCCAGACTTCCTACTGAACAATTTGGCTCAGTGTCTGGGCTCCTAATCACAGGGCATGCTGCTCCTCAAAAACATGCTCTCTTACCAGAAATGGAAACCAACCTGTAGCTGCTTTACAGCAAGTGTTTCTTTCTGTTTTTTCATTTTTTTTTATTTTAGTGGACAAATAAAATTTTATTGATGTATTTAAAAGGTGTTTTTAAACTCTCAGCCTTGTGGGTGATTTTTTTTTTTTTTTAGTGTAGAAAAAAATGTACTGCAGTGCTATAATTAAAAGAGGGCAATGCCAATTGCCCCTGAACTTTCAGAGCAGAGAGTTCTGTCTTGAATGAAGCTTTGTTTAATAGACAAAGACTATGAAGAAAAAGTAGTGGCAAAGTTTCATCAGGTGTTACGTTCTGAGCCAATAGCCATCTACTAGTTCTCAGAAATGTTTAGGATGCCACCTTTCTTCAAGTTAAAATGAAAGGAAAGCAATTAATATGCGATATTAATCATTGCAACCCAGGCCAAAGTTCTGTGGGATTAGTATGAGAATCCTGAGTCCACAGTGTAGCCAGTATCATTGCCCACCGATCCAGTGACAGCCAGTTAGAAATAATATCGAATTCAATTCAATAAAAATATATTGCCGGGAGCAGTAGCTCATGCCTGTAATCCCAGCACTTTGGGAGGCCGAGGCAGGTGGATCACCTGAGGTCAGGAGTTTGAGACCAGCCTGGCCAACATGGTGAAATCCCATCTCTACTAAAAATATAAAAATTAGCCAGATGTGGTGGCGTGCACCTGTAATCCCAGCTACTCAGGAGGCTGAGGTAGGAGAATCGCTTGAACCCAGGAGGTGGAGGTTGCAGTGAGCTGAGATCGCACCACTGCATTCCAGGCTGGGCAACAGAGCAAGACTCCATGTCAAATATATACATATATATATATATATACACACACACACACACACATATATGTATATGTGTTTGTGTATATATATGTGTGTGTATGTATATATATATTTAGCAGCTACTATGTACTGGCATTATCTGTGGTCTTGGGGAACCCAGGAAGCTGACAGTCTCTTTTAGGTGGAAGAAAAACAAGAAAACGGTTAATTAAAGTATATGGTCAGTACAGTAATTATTGTTCAGGGAAGAGATGGGGATAATTTTAAGAGTAGCCAATAGTTCAATTAGGCTTCGAATGATAAATATTAGTGTTTTATAGCAACTAGGTGTGATAGGAGCGTAACAGACATTCTAAGCAGAAGGAATACGTGAAAAAGTTTTAAAAGACAAGATACAAGAGACGCATGCACATTACCGTTTTTGTAAAAGTACATGTTTATCATAATATAGTCAAATAATATACAATTAAGGAACTAAAGAAATCCAAAATCTCAATGTGTAGAGACAATCACTTCCATGTTTCCATTAGGAGATGGCCATGAGAATGACACTTGTAGCGTCCCTTCTCACTTGCTCACTCTTTCCTATGAAATGGGAATCGTTTTATCTGATCATGAGCAGACAGAGCCTTAGATAGAGTTTATTTTATTAGGCAAGATGCATTCTGCTCTCTTCCTGCTTCCATGCTGTCATACGGAAGTTTATCTATACTTATTAGCGTGCATTCTAGAGGAAGATCAGGAGACCCATCACGTGCTGTCCCCATTCCTGGAGCCCAGTAAGCACAAAGAGTAAAATTTCCCCATGGAGATGTGTGGGTAGCAGTCAGATGGCCAAATTAGACTATCTCTTGGATGGGTTGTCTTGAGGTGGGATTTTGCAGGAAGTATTGTGAACTACCTTTGGCTCTAGGACCAATTCAGTCTCTACTTCAGAGCTAATGGCATAAAAGCTTATGGACACTTTGATTTCTACCTGCTTTCTTTGTATACATTCTTTTGTTTATTTGGTTTTGTTTGTTTGAGGCAGGGTTTTGCCCTGTTGCCCAGGCTGGAGTGCAGTGATGTGATCAAAGCACGCTGTAGCCTTGACCTCCTAGGCTGAAGCAATCCTCTTACTTCAGCCTCTCAAGTAGCTGGGGACTACAGGCGCATACCACCATGCCCACCTAATTTTTTTATTTTTATTTTTTGTAGAGAAAAGGTCCTCCCTGTGTTGCCCAGGCTGGTGTCAAACCCCTGGCCTCAAGTGATCCTCCTGCCTTAGCCTCCCAGTGTACTGGGATTACAAGCATGAGCCATGGCATCCAGCCTGAAGAACCATTTTTGAATCCTGTGTTTTATATTCAATCCTCAATTCAAAAACAATTGTTGGCCTAGCACAGTGGCTCACACCTGTAATCCCAACACTTTGGGAGGCCCAGGCAAGTGGATCACTTGAGGTCAGGAGTTCGAAACCAGCCTGGCCAATATGGCAAAACCCTGTCTCTACTAAAAATACAAAAATTACCTGGGCATGGTGGCATGCACCTGTAATCCCAGCTACTGGGAGGCTGAGGCAGAGGCTGTGGTGAGTTGAGATTGTGCCACTGCACTCCAGCCTGGGTAACAGAGTGAGACCTTGTCTAAAAAAAAAAAAAAAAAAAACTCTTCTTAGTTATACTTCTAAAGTATCTCTCATCTATCCACTTATCTCTGCCCATCTTCATCACCGGCACCATGGTTCCAGACATCTTCTTATCTGCCTGAACACTTATAAAGCCCTTCTCATTGGTTTCCTGATTCTACTTGTATCTCTCTTTAATGCTACTATCACATAGCAGACAGATTAATAATTTAAAAATAAAAAACAGGCCAAGAACAGAGGCTCATGCCTGTAATTCCAACACTTTGGGAGGCTTGCTTGAGGCCAAGGAATTTTGTACAAACTCCATTTGTACAAAAAATACAAAAATATTAGCCAGGCATGGTGGCACATGCCTGTAGTCCCAGCTACTTGGGTGGCTGAAGTGGAAAAATTGCTTGAGCCTGGGAGGTCCAGGCTGCAGTGACCCGTGATGGCACTACTGCACTCTGGCCTGGGTGACAGAGCAAGACTCTGTCTCAAAAATAAATAAATAAATAATAAACAGATTATGTTGTTCTCCTGTTTAACATCTTACAAAACCTTTTCATTGTATTTACAATAAAATCCAAGAAACAAAACCATACCTTACAAGGCTCTTCTTGGTTCTTTATCCTCATTTTTTACAATTGCCTTATATTCTTTCTCTACTTCTCTACTTTACACTAGCCTTTTTCCATTTTTGTTCTGGAAACAAGTCAAGATTCTTCCAATTCAAGATTCTTCCTTCCAATTCATTTTTGTTCTAGACACAAGTCAAGATTCTTCCAATTCAAGGCCTCTGCACATGTTGTCCACTCTGCCTAGATAGCCTTCCTCTTCTGTTTGTATGGTTCTCCTTATATCTTAATATGATATAAGTATCTCTTAATAATAACATGAACTCTCAGAGAGGCTTTGCTCAGACCAGCCTAGGAAAAGTAGACTTCTTTCCCAAACACAATTATTACCTGTCACATCACCTTTCCACATTTCTCTTCTAGGACTTATTACCAGGAATTATTTTGTGAGTTTATTTGTTCATTTTCTTTTCCATTATAGCATATCTATTGTTCATCACATTATTCGTAGTGTCTATAACACTGCTTGGCATATACTGTATGTAAAATAAGTATTTGTTGAAAGACTGAATAATTGAAGTTGTGTTTAGAGTTTTGGATGTTTGAAATATGGATCTCAGAGATGGAAAACAAGTAGGTGATGAGAAGGCCCAAAATGTGATCATAAATGTGAAGAACTGAAGGTTAAGGTACCCTGGTATAAAAAGGCTGGATGGTTATCCATAAGGACCATCGCCCCAACTGATGATGGGCCCTGGGTTGGGGAAAGTGTCCAATCTGTGTGCTTCTGCTTTTGCCTTTCTTTCTTCAAGTTTCTGGAAAAGCCTTCCCTGGAATGAGATTCCTGTTGGTACAACAGACTCGTGGTACAGTTTGACTTCCCTAAATTCTGTCATAATTCTGTCATAACTTACTAACATCATGGATTTTGAGTTCTCATAAACCCAGTGGTGTACTGGCTCCTGAGTCATAGCATTTGCCAACTTTCACTTTGTAAATATTCCCATCATGGCAGATTTCAATCTACCCACATGACATCAGCAGAGGCACAAAATTCCTAAAAATTTAACTGGCTCTTGTGAATTTGTATGAGCTTATTCCCACATACCACTGTGAAGAAGTCCCATAAAAACTTCCTTCTGACTCCCATCAGATACTCCCTTTTTTCCCCAGCTTCCTTTTAAAAATGTTGCTATATTTCCTGGAAGCCATTCATCCTGTTGAATAAACCAAAGAGAATAATAGGATTTCCTCAAGCATATTCATACTCCTTTGATAGCAGAAGTAAATTTTCTGTGAAGCTACTGAAACTTGAGTATCAGGACCGCTTACTTGCATGAGTTCCTTCTAACACTCAGGAAGAACCCTAGCAATTTTATAATAGTAATTTAAAAAAAAAGTTTTCCTTAAATAATATGTGGGTTTCCCAAATATTTGAAACTTTAAGGCTCTGCAAAGTCTGAGTCTTCCCCGTAGAGAACATGCAATTGGTTACCACATCATAGAGAAAGATGAACATAGCATATATCCTGCAAGTGACTACCACAATTACCCTGGTTTTTACTTCCTAAGTCTCTGAATGAATTGAACCTGACTGCTGTCCCCTCCCCTACCACTGCCAGTGCTTCTGTAGACACTGCTGCTCTGTGGTATTTGTTTCTGTCTCCCTATAACCTTGGCTAATCAGGTGGCATATGAACGACCTACAGTACTTAGCATCAGCCAATATCAAGCCCAGCCTCTTTCAGCAAATCTAGATCACCCATGGGCATCAGATTATCTCTATAATTTTCCTTTGTGGATGGTCTCAGGCCTATCCACAGGAAATCTGAGTGATGCAGACTCAAAGTTGGTCAGTATTTTCTAGATAGTGAGGACTATACTCTCCTGACACTAGTCTTCAGGACCAGAGTCACCTTTTACCTTTGAAACTGATGCAAAAGGCAAATACAAGGTTTTACAAAGTAAAATAATACCTGTGAAGATATGATGTCAATAATATTTCTTAAAGTATGAGAATTTAAAGATGGAAAACTGCTAGGCATTTTTAGCCAGATAATTCTTCTTCCTGTAATACTTTCAGGCAATACTGCATAAGTACATGGAAATATGAACAGTATGAATGTGGACCCAGAAAGCACTGGGTGGGCCAGTCTGGAAAGAGAGGGTGTATTCACCTATGGAAGCATGCAGTTGCATTTCTGACATAACCAGCTGCCTGAATTCCATGCCCAAACTTTGCTAATACATTTTTGTCTGTTAGTAAGAGTTCGTTAAAAGCGTTTCCTGATTCTTTCTTTGGCATTACCTATAAATCAAATTACAGAAAAGCAAATTTGATTTTGAAATCATTTTGGGATTATTTCCTTTTTTGTATATTTTGTTGTTACGCCGTATTTACAGACTTAGAAAGGAAACATGAGAAATACAACCAACTGTGACAAACAAACAAGAAAAACAAAACAAAAAGTAGAAGCAGAGCCATGAATTCCAAAGAAAGCTACATATAAAGCATGAAAAGACAGGTTCCATTGGTTTAAAATTCCAACATAAGGAAAGATAGAATTACTAAGTAGATTTAGAAAACATGAAGGTGTGATTTTATACTACACAAAGGAATTCTTAGCTTTTTTTTTTTTTATACTATACAAAGGAATTCTTAGCTTTGTTTAAGGTTAAATGATTTGTTTAAGGTTAAATGATTTAGTATCCCAGTACTTTAAGTGTGACTTAGTTTATCAAATTCAAATTTCATGCAGCTATTCAGGAACAATTTAGTTCAATAAAGTAAAGCAAATCTATAGTATGTTAATAGGTTTCTCCATCATCCATATTTGAAAGCTCATTTTCTCTCCCAACAATTCCCCAGGTTTCATCCCCCTCTATGAAATTCTATTTGTTTTTTGTTTTTCTTTTTGCTCAAACTGTAGTTTGTTCTATGTCCCTGATAGCACTCATTTTACTCTCATATATTCAGGTCAGTTGTCATCTTTCTTGCCCATTAGGTTACTTTTAAGACAGATGCTGTGTCTTATGCCTCTCTGTAACCCATGGTGCCCCCAAATAGAGTTTTAGATATGACAGATAACGTCTAAGAGTAAAAATGCTTATGAGGTCCTAGATTTTAGAAGATTCCCACTGAGAATGTTAAATATTAGATGTTTTAAGAAATAAAAAGACAGTAGTTTTTAGGCTTAAGATGAGTTTTAAGCCACATTTCTGGGTTTGAATCCCAGCTTTGCCACTTGCATACTGTGTGATTGTGGGCAAATTGCTTAAGTTTTCAGGACATCATTTTGCTCATCTCTAAAATGGGGTAATAATAGTTATTATCTCATAAGCTGATTAGGTATACAAAATGGGACAGACACAAAAAGAACTTAAGGCCAGGCACGATGGCTGACACCTATAATCTCAGCACTTTCGAAGGCCGAAATGGGAGGATTGCTTGAACTCAAGAGTTTGAGACCAGCCTGGTGACAGTGCAAGACCCCATCTCAAAAAATTAAAAAAAAAAAAATAGTGTTAAAAGAAGAGCTTAGAATAGTACCTGGCACATAAACGCTTGGTATATGTTTGCAATTATTATTAATCATAAATACATATCAACAAATTATTTTACATGAATGCATACCACAGGACTGTGTCTCCATTATGTAAAATGAGAACAATGACTTATAAATAAGACCTATAGATTGATTCTGATGTTGTGATGATGATATTGGTTATTTTAATTTTTTTCTGTACTCAAAAAAATTTCCAAGTTATTTACCTACATATATTAGTTTATAAATGGGAAATCTGATATTGTTTCTTAAATAACTGAAGACTCATATAAGCAAAAGCTTGAAATAGAAGATAACATAATTTAATAAACTTAGACTAAAAATGTTAATTTGACTTAAAATTATATTGGGAAATTATAAAAATCAAACTCTCACTTCAAGCATGGACTGCATCAATGAAGAATATAAAGGAAAACATCTATAGGAAACCTCTGGGAACTTCCTGATGAGCTGATGTTACACACTGTTATTCTATGGGAATGTTTGATGTCTTCGGATGCTGAGATGGTGTTTGGGTTTCAAACTTTTTGTTAAGGATCAACACTTGAAAAAGGAAGGAGGAAGAAGCAGAACTGGACAAGGAAGACGAACAGTGTTGCAGGCCCACCAAGGTTTTAGTAACCTGGTGAGGATCTCTGGGGTAGGAATTTTCTGTCTGAGTGTCTCAGGCCAGGTCCTGCCTTGCTTAATCACCAAATGTGGGCTACTTTGAATGTTTTACATATATTATTACATTTAATTCTATGACATTTCAAGGTAATAATGTTATTGGTTTTATATTTATTTATTTATTTTTTTTTGAGACGGAGTCTCGCTCTGTCACCCAGGCTGGAGTGCAGTGGCGCGATCTCGGCTCACTGCAAGCTCTGCCTCCCGGGTTCACGCCATTCTCCTGCCTCAGCCTCTCCGAGTAGCTGGGACTACAGGCGCCCGCCACCATGCCTGGCTAATTTTTTGTATTTTTAGTAGAGACGGGGTTTCACCGTGGTCTCGATCTCCTGACCTCGTGATCCACCCACCTCGGCCTCCCAAAGTGCTGGGATTACAAGCGTGAGCCACCGTGCCCGGCAGGTTTTATATTTATTTTATCCTTAAATTTTCCGGAGAGGACACTGAGGCATAAAGAAGTTAAATGTCTCAAGATCACATAGCTAGCAATGTAATCCCAGGCAGGCTGACTCTAGATCCTGATGAAAGAAGCTCTACGTTACTGTGCTTTAGAGAAAGGAAATTAGTGACTTATATGACTTGGATCACCAGACCTAGCTGAATTTCATTTCAAGATAATATAAATCATAGATTAAATTTTATCAACATTCTTGGTAACAATTCAGTTTGTGAAAATTTATGATGAAATAGGTATGACAAATGAACAGATACTATAAAACAAAGTTCCCAAAAGAAAAGGAAGGAGAGCTGTATGCATAAACCATAAATTAGAAACACTAAAAATGAAAAGAATGCTCATGAATTCAAAATGAGTTCACATGAATAAATCTCAACAAAAAATAATCTTTTACCAATATCTTTATGCATTTATGGATAATTACAGTAGAATTTTGTTGTAAATGGCATTGCTTTCTGTTGTTAAAGAGATTAAAAACAGAGTTAAGATCTGACTCTAGAATTAGGCCGAATACAGATTTGCTTCCATGACATAGTTTGAAGAGGACATTTAAGAAAGTTAACTTTACCGAAGTCTTGTCACAGAGACAAGTATTACCATTCTTACTGATATTACTATTTTGAGATATTTTCAGTGGGACATTCAATCAACAACTATCTTGGGAGTATCTGTGATGTGTGGGATGCCAAGAAGGCCAAAAGTCTTACCTGAGTATAAAATTCTGTGGTTCTTAATTCAAGTTTGCATCCTCTACACTGGGGAGAAGCTAAATATAAGTGAAAGATTATAGGACTGTGTTACTTGGGATTGCTAATGTATCTAGTGGACATTGTTTTTGTGATTATCAAGTTACTCTCCACCATCAATCAGTAGATATAGGGATACAACCCAGGGTCACTGGTGGTTGAACAGGACTAAACTCACTCAGGGATATGGGTAACTATGTCTTTGTAGGAATAATATTGGAGGAATATAAAGAAGAAAAGAGTAGCTGTGAAGAATCTATAATCTTCAAAAAGCACCAGCAGTATCTTCCATTTTTGCACTGATTTTCTTTCACAGTGTACAACGTGAAAACGAACAAATGATACCTAGGTGATGAGATGAGGTATTGAGAGACTTGAAGCCTAAGGAAAATACCCAAAGATATCCCTACAAGTGTGGTAACATTTTAAATGTTTGAAAAAGTGGGAAGAATAAATCCCTCACTATCATTTAGAGTATGCTGAGACTAATGCAGCAACCTTAAAGCTCAAGCCACTGCTGATGCATTGACTTTGCTTGAATCAAGACCCTAGAGAAAATGGGATAAGCTGGATGTTGACATGAACTCCACTATAGGTAACATTTTCTCTGAAAACAGAAAGGTGGTCTATATTCTATTTTCCCCATGATTACAAAACACAATAATGAAGAAACATAAGAAAAACCAGCAGAATAAAATTTAGCACACCAATATTTAAGATTGCTTACAGTTTAATCACTTCAAAAGTATAACATTTAACTTCAACAACTGCTATCTCCAGGATACAGTAATCTGGAGTTGAGGGGAAAAATAGCAACTAGTTGATAAAGTCCACAAAAAAATTAACACTTGATTTATCTGTGTTCTATTAAAAATACTGAAATTATTAATAGTAGTGATAATGGTAAAAATGAAACCCTGAATTGCAGAACATCTTTTAATAGAGTTTTCTTTTAGTTAGTTGTTTTGTTTATTCTCAATATACATGCTATAATTGTGTGAATGATAGATTGTTTGTTTTACAAGTGAAGAAATTAGGGAAACCTAACAAAAGTAACAAAGGTCAAGTTACCTTTAGCCAACCTTCCTTCACCAAGAACATCAAATAGAAGCAGGACATGCTACTTTATAGAATGTCTTCTAGTAAAGAGTAACAGTAGCAACACGTCCTAGTTCTCTTCTATAGTCTTTGCATATTTTTCTTCTTTTGTTCTCCCTCTGTATGTGCCAATTTTTTCTCTTTTCCCACTTGTAATTTTCACATAAAGAAAATAATTATTGCTTCATGGAATCCCATGACACTGCAAAATGAGGAGAGCAGTGGCCCAGAAGCAATGGCAGGAGTTGCATATATACCACAGTGTTGACATCTAAGTATTGAATTAAATCAAACTTTTCCATGGGGATCAGAGAATATTTAAGACTGAATCCTGGTTGAAGGACTCTTGGGCAATCACCACAGCAAGGAAACCAAGAGTTAGATTTTTTTTTTTTAAACAAAGATATTGGGCAAGTAATGTTAAAAAAACAAAAAGTATGAAATAGCAATTAGTTTTAGATATTTTAATTCTGATGATAATAAAAAGAAATAATTTTAGCATCTGAAATAGCAAAAGCTGGAGCTTCCTTCCACAGGAATGCAACACTATTCTTGGGGATAGAAATCTTGTGGCCGAGACGGTGACAATTAACATCTGTATGAGGATGCTGGCCACCTAGAAACAAAGCCTGGGAGAGTCATGGGTCAGAGGAATAGAGGAAGGGGCCTTCTTTATCCTCTACTTTTAGTCTTCCTTCTTCTCTATGCTTTAAAAATATTCTTAGCAGTCAAGTTGGGATGCCTATCATTAACCAAATGAAAATGACAGATTCATTTGACCATCACTTTTACTATTGATGCATCTCCTCCCATGAGGCGTTTGTCTAAACAATTTTGCCCAGAAGAATAAATCTTGAAGACTTGGATTTCCATTATCATGAATAAAATGGTAGTAACCCACCTTTGGGTTTTTAATCCAAATCCCTTCACATCTTATAGGCATGATTATATACATATATATGAATTATATGTATATACATTATATGTATATGCATATATCTACATTTTATAGATATAAGCCTCACTTGAATTAGCACATTTGTGCAGTAACTAAGTCAATGGTTAAGCCAATTAAATTCTTTTTTATTTGACAATTAAATATTAGAGTTTTTCTGAGTTTTCTTTATTTCTTATTTCTTTTTTTTCTTTCTGTGAGATGAGTAAGTTTGATGGATTTAAATACTCTTTTTATGCTCTGAATAAGTATGATGGATTTAAATACTCTTTTTATGCTCCTTGTATCCTAGGAGTAGAAAAAAGTTCCTTAAGTCTCTAGTAGCTAAACCAAAAGTGAAAAATTGATAGACTTGCTATACTAAAATTAAGGCTGTCTACCCAAAAACAACAAAAATATCAATAGACAGACAAGATAATTGGAATTATTAAATAGCAATAAGGGATCATTATCTATTCTGCAAGACAAGAATGGAAGAGAAGAAAGCCAATAGGAAATATACATGTAATGCAGTGGTCTCCAACCTTTTTTGCACCAGGAACTGGTTTTGTGGAAGACAATATTTTTCCACGGACAGGGATGAGGAGATGGTTTTGATATGAAACTATTCCACCTCAGATCATCAGGCATTAGTTAGATTTTTATAAGGAGCACACAACCTAGATCCTCATATACACAGGTTCACCTCCTGTTGTGCAGCCTGGTTCCTAACAGGCCATGGACTGCTACTGGTTTATGGCTCCGGGTTTGGGAATGACTGGTGAAAGGGAAAAGCCTAAATGACCAACAAATATATGGAGAAACTCAAACTCACTGGTAATAAGAAAACAAAATTAAAGTATCAGATACCACTGTTTAGACATGAAAATACCAAAATTATAAAGAGTTCCTAAAACAAAATATTGGTGCAGATACAGGGAGATGAATACTTATTTGAGTTTTGTTGATGAGAGTGTAAATTAACAGAACCAACCTAAAAGACAGCATAGGTAAGTTAAGCAGATAGATAAGTATCTATATGTTTTAAGATTCAGCAATGCAACCCCTGAATATACTTTTAAAATAATTTCTCACTCAGGTCCATAAGTAGATGTGCAGGAGGGAGTTCATCATGGTATTTTTTTGTATTAGGAAATGGAGGTCCTCCTTGGAGTCCTTCACTAGCTAAGGGTGTTGATACATGAAATGGATGCATTTTATGGATTTACATGCAGGATTAGAGGCACTGAACCAGGTGTATAAATGACCACATGTGTAGGCTGAATGCACAGTGTTGAGTGAAAAGATAAAATAAGATTTTAGTACAATTTGTGCAAAACCACATGAGCATAAAAAGCAATGCTACATACTCACGTGTTTAAATCAAGTACATGAGACAAGATGACTGACAGGTTAAGAATGAGTGGTAAGTGGGAGTAAGGGTTGAGAAGAAAAGGAATAAATTAAATGGAGAGGGGCCTTGCCTAGACTGATTTGCCATGAAATGAGAATGACAACTGAAGGCCTTCAAAAAAAAAGAAATAAAAATGTTAGTAAATGAGAAATTGTATTGTCAACATTTATGAAAACATCTTACTGCATTTAAAATGAAATTCCAGTAACTTCTCTAGGCCTACAGGGCCCCAGCATGACCAAGGGACTGTCTATCTGTCATTATACTTTGGCCCTATTGGCCCTACCTCAGTGCCTGGGACACATCATAATTTTTGGTACCTCAGAAACTTTGTTCGTTCAGTTTCCTCTTGATGGGAGGCCTCTTTCTCCTTCTTTGGGCTTGCTGAATTGTCACTTCTTAGGGGAACAATCCCTGTTCATCCATTCAAAAAGATCCCTTTCCTTTATTTTATTTTATTATTTTATTTTATTTTATTTTATTTTTGAGACAGAGTATCACTCTGTCGCCCATGCTGGAGTGGAGTGGCACAACTTCGGCTCACTGCAACCTCTGCCTCCTGGGTTCAAGTAATTATCATGCCTCAGCCTCCCAAGTAGCTGGGATTACAGGGGTACGCCATGACACCTGGCTAATTTTTGTATATTCAGTACAGATGGGGTTTCACCATGTTGCCCAGGCTGATCTCGAACCCCTGACCCCAGGTTATCCACCCGCCTCGGCCTCCTAAAGTGCTGGGATTACAGGCGTGATGTAATCCGGGCCCTTTTCTCTTGGTCTTTATCATAGCTCCTTCTTTGATTCTTTGTTCACACAACAAACTGTAATTCTTTTATTTGCCTCTTCACATACCATTTGTCCTCTACCAGCTGGTAAACTCCAGTAGGGAAGAAGATATAAATTAATACAAAGATGACATGACAACTATTCATTTGTGAATAAAGAGAAATGAAAATTTAAAAATAAATTATGACTTTCCTTCTGTTTTAAAATCCTATTCCCATCAGCTGGTGCTCATAATACTAACCCCCTCCATTATGTGAGAGCTATTTTCCTTGGAGAAACTGAGTCACAAGAGGATTGGTTAAGGTCATTCCATGAGTCAATAACTTTGCTCGGAATGAAAACCCAGAAGGCTGACTCACTGCATTCTAGGTGGTGAGCGCTCAGCCACAGTCCTCAGCTGCTGTGCCCAGTCAGTCTGAGGTCAGCAACTGATTTAAAGAAATCATAACTGTCTTTAATCAAAACAGATGCAATTCTATAGGTATTGACATGTGTTCTGTGGTATTTCTATTTTTGTTAGAAGGAGACTATAAATGAAACAATCAAAGTATACTAAAACAGTAGGCAAGAGAAAGGATTTTTAAAAATTTTATTTACATTGCATACATTGTATAAAAATCCAAAAGCCCTTGAAATAACCGTGCATACACCACATTTTACCAAAAACAAAATTCTGTGTTCCTCACTACTGACAACAATATTTTCCAACTGTGTTATAAATGTTTTTTGTTATAAATAAAGATGTTTACTTGCTGAAATGAATGGTACTTTCGTATACCAAGGCCAATTGTATTGATTCAGCCAGTCAGTTATTCATTCAACATACATTTATATAGTGTGTGTTATGCACTTTGCAGGGTGACAAACAGAATCCTTACTCTCATGGAGCTTACATTTATTATTTTATGTGACCATGAATAGATTAAACTCTGCTTGTCCATGAGATGAGCATAAAAGAGTAGACCTATTTTTTTTTCTTATATTTTTACTGAAAAATGATACTATTGTTAAAGGTTTTTCTTATATATATTTTTCTAAAATTATTGTAGTTTAAAAGCATACTTTACCTGTAGATATTTATTAGTGCTAAATTTTTTTTTAAAGTGAAAGTTATTTGAAAGCATGTGAATTGCTTGCTATACACACTGAAAATAAGCTGCAGTTATGTGTAATGAAATATGTGGTTTATTGTTTGTCAGAAATAAAAAGTCATGATCCATTCTTTCATAAGAATGTGAATATTATAGACTTTTGAAAATCAGACTATGTATATGGCTATAACAAAACTAAACAGGGCTGAAATATTCAAGTATATGCACTATGGCCACAGTATACTGTTAAACCTCACAGTAGATATTCAGAATCCAATGTATTCAAGATCAAGTACAAGTGACTGAGAGTATAATTAAAAAGTACACATAACATCCAAGTAGAAACTTGATAGAGAATTGTAGCCTTTCTATGGGCAGGAATATATGTATCTGTTTTTTTATGATAAATTACAACTCAGGATTTGAAACTCATTTATAAAGGGCATGATACTTTTCTGAAAAATAGGTTTGTAAGATTAGAAAAAGATAAACATCTAAAAATGGAAGACTTTATACTGAAAAGGAGAATGCCTCCACTTAGTTTTCCATGCAAATAAAATTTCTGTGACTAATGGATACTGAATAACAATATGCTATGTGAAAAGCCATATACGTGGACAGAACTGAGGCCACAAGTCCTGGTTCACAATTATCACCTTTTAACCACCACTTTATTTTGCATTCCCCTTATTCTCGTTTTTAAGGAATGAACACATGAATAAAAATTTAGAAGTGAAGTTGTCAAATTGCAGAGACAATTCTGTGAGAGGCAACACTCTATGGTGAAAAGAGATTGGTAGTTAGAAAAACTGTCAAAATCCTAAGGACATATATTTTTCCTCTTCGGATTTCAGTTATCCTATGAATAAGGTAGAAATAATGTTTATCCTTTAGAGGAGCTCAATTATGACAATGATGATTGAGGAAGGTGATGATGGTGATGACAATGATAGTAATGATTTATGATGATGGTTGTGGTTGTGATGATTAATTTTATGTGTCAACTGAGCTGGGCTAAGGTTATTTCTGGGTGTGTCTGTGAGGGTATTTCCAGAAGAGATTATCATTGGAATCAGTAGACTGAGTAAAGAATATCACCTTCACCAATGTGCATGGGTGCTAGTTAATCCTTTGAGGGCCTGAATAGAACAAAAAGGCAGAGGAAGGGTGAATTTTTTCTCTGCTTGAGCTGGGACATCCATTATTTCCTGCCTTGGACATCAGCACTGTTGGTTCTTGGTGCTTCAGGACTGGGACTTAACATCATTGGCTCACCTTACCAGTTCTCAGGCCTTCAGACATGGTCTGAAATCTACACCATTAGCTCCCCTGGCATGCAGGTGCTCAAATTTGGACTGGAACTACACCACTGGCTTCCCTGGGTCTCTAGAATGCAGAGGGCAGATAATGGTACTTCTCAACCCTCATAATTACATGAACCAAAACCTCATAATAAGTCTCTTTCTAGATATCTTTATGTGTCCTCTGCTTTTATTTCTGTAGAGAACCCTAACTAGGACAGTGGTGATGTCTAACATTTAATTGTGCTTGCCATGTAGCACACTCAGTGTTAGGTGCTGTCCATGCCCTGTGCAATCTAGTGTAGTGGTAATGAAACCACATTTGCAAAGATTATGACAGTGAGAGAAATCTAACATGGGTAATTGTTGCGGGAAGTCAGGGACCCTGAATGGAGGGACCGGCTGAAGCCATGGCAGAACATAAATTGCGAAGATTTCATGGACATGTATCACTTCCCCAATCAATACTCTTATAATTTCCTATGCCTGTCTTTACTTTAATCTCTTAATCCCGTCATCTTCGTAAGCTGAGGATGTGTGTTGCCTCAGGACCCTGTGATGATTGCGTTATCTGCACAAATTGTTTGTAGAGCATGTGTGTTTGAACGATATGAAATCTGGGCACCTAGAAAAGGAATAGGATACAGCGATTTTCGGGGAACAAGGGAGATAACCATAAAGTCTGACTGCCTGCAGGGCTGGGCAGAACAGAGTCATATTTCTCTTCTTGCAAAAGCGAATAAGAGAAATATCGCTGAATTCTTTTTCTCAGCAAGGAAAAGCCCTGGGAAAAGAATGCACTCCCAGGCGGAAGCCTCTAAAATGGCCACTCTGGGAGTGCCTGTCTTATGCAGTTCTAGATAAGGGATGAAATACGCCATGGTCTCTTGCAGCGCCCCCAGGCTTGTTAGGATTGGAAAATTCCAGCCTGGTGAAATTCTAGTCAGACTGGTTCTCTGCTCTTGAACCCTGTTTCCTGTTGAGAAGTTTATCAGTGACAATATGTGCACAGTGGGACAGGGAACCTCATCAGTAATTCTAATTTCACCCTGGCCTTGTGACCTTTCCCTGTCCATTTGCCTTGTGATATTTTATTGCCCTTGAAGCATGTGATCTCTGTGACCCACACCCTATTCGTACAACCCTCCCCTTTTGAAATCCATAATAAAAATTTGCTGGTTTTGCAGGTCAGGGGGCATCACAGAACCTGCCAACATGTGATGTCTACCCCAGACACTCAACTTTAAAATTTCTCTCTTTTGTACTCTTTCCCTTTATTTCTCAGATCAGCTGACACTTAGGGAAAATAGAAAAGAACCTACGTTGAAATACTGGGGGCTAGTACCCCCAGTAGGTGATTTTATCTTGTTTCCATGGATAGCCTCACAGGCTGGCTGTCTTTGCTCATTCCTGGGCATAGGCAAAGCTAACCATGAGAGGAATTTAGTTTATAGTTTAACTTGGAAGCAAGGATGATAATAGTCCCTCCCTAAAATGAATCCCCTCCTTTTTCCTGAGCTGAAACCACCTTTGTAAGACTAATAAAAGGCCACAAGATTAGGAATAAGGTTGGCGGGGGGGGGGGGGGGGGCAAATGCTCCTAACATATAGGTGTAGTTTCTATAATCCCTTAGTGTTTAGGAGTCATGTGGCCAGAAGTCACAAAATCTGTGAGTTCACCATTGCTCCTGTAGATAACATCACAATTGCAGAACTTAGGATTGTGTTTTTGAGATGTTTTTCAGATTTTTGTGTTCTGACAACTGACTCACCCCATCCAGACTCATGACTTACTACTCAACCCATCTGGTCCTGTGGCCCCCATCCCCCAACAAAGCAGTGGACTCAGCACACAAGGACTATTTGCCACACCCCTATGATTGCATCCCCAACCAATCAGCAGCACCCATTTTCGAGACCCCTGCTCATCAAACTATATTTGAAAAACCCTAACCTCTGAGTCTTTGGGGAAGTTGATTTGAGTAATAATTCATCTATTAGCATGACTAGCCTAGCATTAATTAAACTCTTTCTTTACTGTAGTACTAAGGTCTCAGAAAATTGGTTTTGTCTGTGCAGCAGCCCGAATGAACCCATCAGGCAATTACACTAAGAACAGGAGCTTTGCTGGAAGTCAGAGAGCAGGGTCTCAGTAGTGGCCTGCCTCTAAACCTCAGTTTCTTTGCCTATACAGTGAATTTAGGCCTGCCTCTAAATCTCAGTTTCTTTATAAAATGGGTGTGGTGGCTCACACCTGTAATCCCAACACTTTTAGAGGTTAAGGCAGGAGGATTGCTTGAGTCCAGAAATTTGAGATGAACCTGGGCAACATGGCAAAATCCTGTCTCTACAAAAAAACTAAAAAATAAACATTAACCTGGGCATGGTGGTGTGTGCCTGTGGTCCAAGCTACTCTGAGCTACTGAGCACCCAAGGTAGGAGGATCCCTTGAGCCCAGGAGGTTGAGGCTACAGTGAGCTGTGTTCATGCCATGCATTCTAGCCTGGGTGACAGTGAGATCCTGTCTCAAAAAAAAAGGGGGGGGCGGTTTAATCAGTATATCATATTCTTAAATTTTTTGTTAAAGATCAAGTTAAAAAAAATGTATGTAACCTGCCCACCAAAAAGCTTGGAATACGTTGGGTCCCTTTCTTCCTTCTTGATATAACACTTGAATACATGTAGCCACTTCTGATTCAATGAAGAAAAGTTATTAGACCTAACACTGACTTGGATTTCTTTATGTGTGGGGAGAATCACTCACCCTTCCAAAATGAAAAAAAAAAAAAAGATAAAACAAAACCCAGAGATGTTATGGGCTTAATTGCATTCCTTCCAAATTCATATGTGAAGCACTGATCAACAATACTTTAAAATGTTGAAATGTGACTATATTTGTAAATAGGACCTTTCAAGAGGCAATTATATTCAAAAGAGGCACTTAGGATGGGCCATAATTCAATATTACTGATATTCTTATAAGAAGAGGAAATTGACAGCCTGGGCAAGACAATGAGACATTGTTGTTACAAAATTTTTTAAAAAAATTAGCCAGCCATGGTGGCACATGCCTATAGTCCCAGCTACTTTGGAGGCTGAGGTGGGAGTAACTCTTGAACCCAGGAACTCAAGGCAGCAGTGAACTATGATCATACCAATGCATTCCAGTCTGGGAGATAAAGTGAGACCTTGTCTCAAATTAAATAAATAAATATAAAAATAAAAGGGAACTGAGACATACATTGAGAGGCACCAGGGGCATGCACAACCACAGAGCAAAGACCCTATGAAGCCATCTGCAAGCCAAAAAGAGAGGCCTCAGAAGAAACCAACTCTGCCAGTACCTTAGTCTTGGACTTCAGGCCTCCAGAACTGCGAGAAATACATTTTCCTTCTTTAAGTCATCTAGTCTGTGGTATTTTTTTATAGCAGGACTAACAAACCAATAGAAGGAGTTTCCCTAACTTCAAGGGGCCAGATTGTCCAAGCACGGCCTGTGATTGACTCATCTGTTTCACCAATGCTGTGTTGGGGGCACAGGGTTCTAGAAGTTTATCATATAAATTTCACATACAATCTCAGAGGCCTGCTTTTCTTTTGTCCAGAAGACTGTATTTTTGTGAGGTGAATATCTGTGTGATCCATTTTTTGCATATGCCAGTGGTTTAGAAATGTACAATGAGTGAAGCCAAGCATAGAATGTGTTACCAAGGAAAAGTGGATACATATTATTGATGAACAAATGGATGGAAATGGAAGGAAGTACCCATACTTTTGTTCAGCATGAGGTGTCTCCTATGTATGATTCTTTATAAGGTCTTGATATGGTTTGGCTGTGCCCCCATCCCAGTCTCGAATTGCAGTTCCCATAATCCCCATGTATCATGGGAGGGACCTGGTGGGAGGTAATTTAGTAATGGGGGTAGTTTCCCCCATGCTATTCTCATGATAGTAAGTTCTCACAAGATCTAATGGTTTTATAAGAGGCTTCTCTCTTCGCTTGGCTCTCATTCGTCTCTCTCCTGCTGTCTTGTGAAGAACATGTTTGCTTCCCCTTCTGCCATGATTGTAAGTTTCCTGAGGCTTCCCAAGTCCTGCAGAAATGTGAGTCAAGTAAACCTCTTTCCTTTATAAATTACCGAGTCTCAGGTATGTCCTTATGGCAGCGTGAGAATGGACTAATACAGTAAATTGGTACTGAGAGTTGAGTGCTGCTATAAAGCTTCTACCCAAAAATGTAGAAGTGACTTTAGAACTGGGTAACAAGCAGAGGTTGGAAAAGTTTGGAGGGCTCAGAAGAAGACAGGAAAATGTTGCCAAGCTTGGAACTTCCTAGAGACTTGTAGGGCTCAGAAGACAGGAAAATATGGGAAATTTTGGAACTTCCTAGACACTTGTTGAATGGCTTGGACCAAAATGCTGATAGTGATATGGACAGAGGTGGTATTATATGGAGATGAGGAACTTGTTGAAAACTGAAGTAAAAGTCACTCTTGCTATGCAAAGAGACTGGTAGCATTTTGCCCCTGCACAAGAGATCTATGGAACATTGAACTTGAGAGAGATGACTTGGGGTATCCGGTAGAGGAAATTTCTAAGTGGCAAAGCATTCAAGAGGAAGCAGAACATAAAAGTTTGGAAAATTTGTAGACTGATGATATGATAGAGAAGAAAAACCCATTTTCTGGGGAGAAATTCAAGCCCACTGCAGAAATTTGCCTAAGTAATGAGAAGCCAATTGTTAATCACCAAAACAATGGAGAAAATGTCTTCAGGATATGTCAGAGACCTGCATGGCAGACCCTCCCATCACAGGCCTGAAGGCCTAGGAGGGAAAAATGGTTCATTGGCTGGGCCCAGGGCTCCCCTGCTCTTGGCAGCCTCAGGACATGGTGCCCTGTATCTCAGCTGCTTCAGCTCCAGCCATGGCTAAAAGGGGCCAAAGGTACAGCTCAGGCCATTGCTTCAGAGGGTGCAAGCTCCAAGCCTCTGTGGCTTACACGTGGTGTTGGGCCTGTGGGTACACAGAAGTCAAGAATTGAAGTTTGGGAACCTCTGCCTAGATTTCAGAGAATGTATGAAAATGTCTGATATCCAGGCAGAAGATTGATGCAGGGACAGAACTCTCATAGAGGACCTCTGCTAGGGCAGTGCTGAAGGAAAATTTGGGGTGCTAGCCCCCACACAGAGTCCCCACTGTGGTACTGCCTGGTGGAGCTGTGAGAAGAGGGCCACCATTCTCCAGACCACAGAATGGTAGATCCACTGACAGCTTGCACCATACACCTGGAAAAGCCACAGAACTCAATGCTAGCCCATGAAAGCAGCTGGGAGTGGGGCTGTATCCTGCAAATTTACAGGCATGGAGCTGCCCAAGGCTGTGGGAGCCCACCTCTTGCATCAGTATGACCTGGGCATGAGAAATGAAGTCAAAGGAGATCATTTTGGAACTTTAAGGTTTAATGCCTGCCCTATTGGACTTTGGACTTGCACAGGTCCTATAGCCCCTTTGTTTTGGCCAATTTATTCCATTTGGAATGGGTGTATTTTCCCAATGCTTGTATTCCCATTGTATCTAGGAAGTAACTGGCTTTTGATTTTATAGGCTCATAGTTGGAAGGGACTTGCCTTGTCTCACATGAGACTTTGGATTTGGACTTTTTAGTTAATGCTAGAATGAGTTAAGATTTTGAGGGACTGTTCAAAGGGCTTGTGTTTTGAAATGTGAGGACATGAGATTTGGGAGGGGCTAGGGTTTAAGGATATGATTTGGCTGTGTCTCCAACCAAATCTCATCTGAAATTGTAGTTCCTATGATCTCCACATGTCATGGGAGGGACTCGATGGGAGGTAAGTGAATCATGAGGGCGGTGTTTCCAATGCTATTCTTATGGTAGTAAGTTTTCATGAGATCTGATGGTTTTATAAGGTGGCTCCCCCTTCGCTTGGCTCTCATTCTTCTCTCTCTGCCACCTTGTGAAGAAGGACATGTTTGTTTCCCTTCCACCATGATTGCAAGTTTGCTGAGGACTCCCCAGCCCTGCAGAACTATGAGTGAATTAAACCTCCTTCTTTTATAAATTACCCAGTCTTGGGTATGTCCTTGTAGCAGCATGAGAATGAACTAATACAAGTCTTATATTAATGCTTTATTTGTTGAAAACATTCATACTTTATTAACTCCAAGAAGAAATGTATTTTGACTTCTACATTTGTATGAAAGCCCCTAGGCATCTAAGCTTTCACAAGATGCAATACAAAAAACCAAGCAAGCTACTTTAAAACATTGGCTAGTGACAAAACACATAGGGAGCACAGAACAACTTAGTCTGTGAAATTAGGATTGTTTAGAATGCATAAAGGTCACCAGTGGAACAACTCTCCAGAGTGGTAGTAGGAAAGAAAAACACACATACACAAAATAAGTTATCAAAGAAGACACCAAAGATATTATACAAATTCTCAATTGTTATTGTTTTTGCCTAATATTGAGCAGATCTATTAATAGGCATCCAAGCTATAACCATAACTTAGTTATATTTCTAATGCTTCATGCACTTGATGTCTCTTTCATATGCCATTTCCTCTGCCAGGAATGCCCTCCTTGTCGTTGCTCCCTAGGCAACCTCTCATTTCTTCGAGATCTAGATCTCTGTCACGTTCTCTGTGGTACATTTCCTGACTCTTTCAGACAGCTCTGTCATTCCCTGAGCCACACATTCTATCCTTCTTGTTAGCAAAACACTGTCTACACCTTTACCATGATCCTTAGCACACACTGTGCCATGACTCCATGTGTTAATATGACCATTTTCCCTAGCAGATCAGGAAACACTTGAAAGTGCGGACTCAATTTTTATTTCCTCGCTGCCTCACTCTGCACCTGTAGAATGAATACAGACACCCAATGGAAGTTTGAAAACAGTCATTTTCAAATATACATGGAAGTATATATTTCAAATATAACATATATATCTCTGTATATATAATATATAATATAATATATAATGATATATGCACATATAGCCTTAGTATATTCTTACTGAGAGTTGAAAAAATTCAAATTTTGAAGAATGATAGCAAGCAAAATGGGAGCTATCATGGAGGCCTCCTTTCCCCCAGAAGTAGCATTGCCAACTGTTTGACCATCTTTCTTGTGGTCTAATTATTTACCTGCAAAGAGATGTGCATACATCTTTCTTCTTTCTTAGGTAACTGGTATTTTACTAAACCAACTGAAGCTATAACATTCTTTTTTCACTTAACAATATTCATGTAGCTATTTTCACTTCAGTAGCTCACTTTTATCAGTAACAGGCGTGTTTAAATAACCACTTACCCATTAATGGCCATTTAAGTTCTTAGCTCTTTTCATTTGTTTGCATGCTTGCTTTTGCTAGCACAGCTAATGAAACAGTAATCATCTTTGTACCTATATCTTTGAGCACATGTGCTGGCATCCATTAAAAGTAGATCACCAGAAATGAAATTGTTCCAACAAAGGAGATGTACATTTAAAATACAAGTAGATACTTACAATTTTCTTTCCAAAGAGGTTTCATTAATTTAGACTGTACTTGAGGGTATGAGAATGCTCTTTTCAATGAATTCTAAGCAATGCTTAACATCAGCAATCTTTGAATTTGTGCTATTTTGATAGGAAATATTATGTCATTAAAGCCTTTTATTTTCCTAGTAATTAGTGAGAGTGAATCTAATTTCAAATGTCTATTTAGCATTTATATTTCTTTTGGAATTGTATTTTTAATATTTTTGTCCCTTTTTTTTTCTTTTTCTTTTTTTTGAGACAGAGTTTCGCTCTTGTTGCCTAGGCTGGAGTGCAATGGCACGATCTCAGCTCACTGCAACCTCCGCCTCCCAGGTTCAAGCGATTCTCCTGCCTCAGCCTCCCTAGTAGCTGGGATTACAGGCATGCACCACCATGCCTGGCTAATTTTATATTTTTAGTAGAGATTGGGTTTCTCCATGTTGGTCAGGCTGGTCTCAAACTCCCCACCTCAGGTGATCTGCCTGCCTTGACCTCCGAAAGTGCTGGGATTACAGGTGTGAACCACTGCGCCAGGCCATTTTTGTCCATTAAAAATCTGATCACTTAACAATTTTTAGTATATTTTTTGGGGCTCCTTAAATAGTCTGATATAAACTTTGTTTGTTAGATGAGTTATAGATGTTTTCTCTCAAGTATCACTTGAGTTTTTACATATGAATAATGTCTTACCTTATAAAAGTTTTAAAAAATGTATTTTTTAACACAAGGTCAGATGTATTAGTTTATTTCTTCTACTTTCTGGAATTTTAAAATATAGCTTAGGAAGGCTTACAATATCTCGTTATAAAAATATTCTCCTATATTTTATTTATGTCTCATAGCTTAACTTTTTTACATTTAACCTTTTGTGTGTGTTTTTCAGTGTTTATTTGTATATTATTTGATATGGAGGGGGTCTAATTTAACAGTTCTCTAAATGAATAAACCATTGTCACAAACCACCCATTACATTGCCCTTATCTTTCCCTTACTGATTTGAGATACACCAGTTTTCATACATTAAGAACATACATATATAGGTGAATTTCCATACCCTATTCTATTACATTCATCTATTTCTTTATATCTGCACCAAATCAACAATGTTTTAATTACTTTGTAGAATCTTGAAGTCTTCTTTTATTCTTTTTAAAAATGCTTTTAGTATTAAAGATTTATCTTTCCATGTGAACTTTAGAATTAGTTTGTCAAGTTTTATTTTAAAAAATCAAAGTAAGATTTTATTTAAAATTCCATGAATTATGGAGTGAGTTGAGGAGTATCAATTTATTTATGAAACTCAGTTTTCCCATTTAGAAACATGGCATAATGTCTCTATTTGATTTGGGGTAAATCATTTATCTGCACATTAGTTTCCTCATCTATGAAATGGGAATAGTAACAGTATTGACTCAAAGGATTGCTATAAAATGAGGATAAAATTAGATAATATAAGGAAAGGCTGAGGTACATTACCTGATATCTAGTAAGTGCTAGTAAATAATAGTTTTTATTATTACTGTAATTATTATTAATCAATTAGACTACTCTGTTTTCCATTACTATTTTATGATTTTCTTAATACATATGGATAGGTCTTATATATTAGCTATTAGATTTAAATTCAGGTATTTTATATTTTCTAATTGATATTGTGGCTGTATGCATTTATTTTAAAAGGTGATATCATAACCGGGAGTGTTTACTAACTCTTACTACTTTTACTGGTTTTCCAGTGAATTTCTTAGATTTTAAAATGAAAAATCATTGTATCTACAAATGCTTTCCAAAATGTATGCTTCAGGTTTTACTTGTCTCATTGAATTGGCAATGGTCATAGACTCAAATCTCAATCAAGGCCAATTAACATCAATGAGCAAATTAGGAGCTGAGCCAAAAGGAAGAAAGTGGTGAGAACTTGTTGTAAACTGGGGAATGCATTCCCTGTCTAAAGATATAACAATATGTCGAAGAGGCCAAGCAGAACAGATCCACAGGCTATGTTTGGTCCAAGGAATGCCATTTTTTTGTCTCCTGATTTACAAAGTCATCACACTAGAGTAGTCATTCTCAAAATGTGAACTGGATAATTCCTGAGAGTTCTCAACAGACTTTTAAGGTCAAAACTATTCTCCTAATAATACTAAAACATTATTTGCTTTTTTACTTGGTCAATATTTACACCAAAAAACAATTGGCTTTTTAGCACAAATCAAGGCAGTGGCTCTAAACTCCTAGCACCCATTGCATTTTTTATTGCCACATGCACACGGAGTGAAGAAAATGGCCAGTTTCATTTAAATATATTCTTGATGAAGCAATAAAAATTACAGATTTTATTAAATCTCAACCCTTGAGTACACCCCTTTTAATATCCTATGTGAAGAATTAGGAGTATGCATAAAGCACATTTGCTGCTTAACTGAGAATAATGGTTGTCTTGAGGAAAAGCACTTATGCAGTTGTTTGATTTACAAGCTGAACTAGCTCCTCTTTTTTTTTTTTTTTTTTTTAAATGAAACATCGTTTTTCCTTGAAAAGGGGCAACAGAGAAACTATGGTGATTGGGACTTGGGTGTTTGCAGAAACTTTTTCAAAAGTGAACAAAGTGAGCCTTTACATTAAGGAAAACATCTGACAGCACTTGATACCAATGATAAAATTCAAGCTTTTAAACAAAAATTAGAATTTTGGAAAGCTTCTAACCAACACTGGGAGCTTCCTGATACTAAAAGATTTTTTCTATGTGATCAGTGGTGATATTAATGAGTTTTTTTGACATTGTATCATGAAATAAGTCAGTGTTTAGATCTGCATTACTCAGTGACTCAGTATTTTCCATAAGACTAGTGAACAATGTTACAAAACCATGCATAGGCAAAGGATTCAATCAAAGGTGAAATGTAGACCAATAGATTATAACAGAATGTCAAAAGTTCACTGACAAGGTTTCAGATGCCACATTACAACTAATCTTTAAGAACCTATAGGTTGTTGAATTTTAGTGTAGTATCAAAGAAGAATATTTACAATCATCCAAAAAGACTACTCTTCTCCATTCCAACTACATATCTGTGTGAAGCTAGATTTTCTTCATTTACTTCATCTAAAACATTGCAATATTGCAATAGATAACAATGCAGAAACCAATATGAGGGTCCATTATCTTACATGAAGCCAGACTTTACAAAATGTTTCACAATAAAAAATGTAAATGAAACGTTTTTCACTATTTTTTGAAAAACACAGTTATTTGTGATAAAATTGCTTTTTATATTAACTGAAAATCATGTCTGTAAAATCACCCATGTGATTTTATTGTTTTTAATGTATTAATGAATATTTTAAAAATCTGTTTTAATTTCTAATAAAGTAAATGACAGTAAAAATAAACCATATAAACAAAAGCTTTTGGGCATTCTCAATAATTTTTGAATGTAAAAGGGTTCTGAAACCAAAACATTTGATAACTGTTACACTAGACTTAGTTTACAGAGGCATTTATATTTTTAAAAGATAATTGTTTTTGAAACATTTTTTGTTGCTATTCTAGGGATGCATTGTAGTTGACTGAAAAACTATTACGAAAATTCGTGTCCCGTTTATATTAAAGGAAAATTAAAACAAAAGATTAGCCAGACATGATGGCAGGCACCTGTAGTCAGAGCTACTCGGGAGACTGAGGTGGGAGGATCACTTGAGACACGGAGGTTGAGGCTGCAGTCAACCACAATCATACCACTGCACTCCAGCCTGGGCAACAGAGTGGACAGAGTGAGACCTTGTTTAAAACAACAACAACAACAACAAAAAATCATATTTTTGTTATTTTCTAGCTTTCAAAATATGTTAATGCCTACAAAAAATAAGAAACTCTAGGCTAACCTTTATTTTTAAAAACGTAAAACACATTTATAATGTAAAATCTGTGAAAACTTTAACCTCAAGAAAATGATTTTGTATTACTACATGAACACACAACTTTGACTATTATTTCATTAAAGAGAAGGAAAGAACCAGATGAATCAGGCATGGGTTGTATGGCAATAGAGAGGAAAGGCTTCCTATGTAGGCCACACACCAAGAACAAGTGTCACTCCATACGTAGTGTAATTTGTAGAGCAGAGAGCAGTCTTCCAATCCTAAATACTCTCCTTTTTACTTGGGTATGTGTGTGCGTGCATGTATGTTTGATGGAGGGAATCCAGAAAGTGAAATGTAAGTGAATTTTGCATCATGGAATAGATAACATGAGATAATTGAATGCTGCACATTGATATCAATGAATACCTTAATTAGTTACCTGCTAAGAAAGGAAGATAATAATGTTGTACTTTTCCTTAGTTCAGCTAAAGACAGGGTTCTTTGTCCCATGGCCACGAAAATTCAGGCTCACAGACATTTGAATGGTGAGTAAGACAGGGCTTTATTGGGTGAAAAGGAAAAAAAGGGGGCAACAGGACTCTGGCAAGGCCAGAGTTCCCTGCTAGAGCACTTCCCACTCACAGGTTGAATCCCAGGTTCCACACAGGAAGAGGAGGGGCCAGGCTCCTCCCGGCTCCACAGTGGTGCTCATGCCCACCGACGCTGGGAGTTTTTCTGGGGACCCCGTCTGACCTGTTTGTCTCAACAAGACAGTTACCGCAAAGAGAAAGTTGTAGAGGAGAAAAGTAAATACATGGGAGCTGACTGCAACACTAAAAGAGTGCAATTGTTACTCTTTGGCCATTTGTCTAAGGCCTCTCCTTTTTCCTTTGCTCATGTTGGTCTTTTAAACTGCAACCACTGACTCAGGATATCAGGAGGTGCCTACTAAGGCTGGGAGTCCAGTGTGTTTTCCGGCCCCATTAGCCCCTGCCCTACTACTGGACACAGCCACTTTCAAGATGTGGGCTTGCAATAGGTGCCCTGACCAAGAATCAGCCACTCGTAGTACCACAACTTACTAAGGAAAAACATGCTCTTCCCTTTTGCTTGAATCTGTAAATCCTGTCACCAGCACAATGCATTTTTAATAGCAATAAGAGTCAAAGCAAAGGGAAAGTTCAGTGCGTAAAATGTCTCTGACAAGTCTCCTGCTTCTGATGTAGCCCTAGCTTCCTGTGAAGAAATATTATTCTCTCAAATAAAAAACATCAAAAGCACAGATTTTCAGAAACAGGTATTTTTCTACACTTTGGCAATTTAACGTGCTCTAAAGACTACTAAGAAGAATTTTACTAATTATATCCTGGATTACAGAGAACTCAAGAGTTGAGAAGAAAAATACCATTACTGAATATTTTTAAAGTCATAGTACTTCAGCTTATTCACCCTGAAATAATTTTGACTGGTTTATGTAATATAACCAAATAACTCATTGTAAATTGGGCTATAAATGTATTAATACAAAATTAAATTTTCACCAAAGTTTTCCTTTAGTTAAATGTAATAGATTGTAATATTGATAAAACTTTACAAATATATGTTGGTAATGATACTTTTGGAATTATATGCCTCCGTTTTGTTAAAGAATTGAAATAATTTTATCTTTTGGGTGGTAGTTATTCGCATAATATGCTCAAGAGACATTTAAATGCATTCAAATGTTTAAATTATTTGATATCTCCCCTTAGGTATCAGCAAGCTTAATACTAAGAACTAAAGTGAAATGAAATTGTATTACATCTAAATTTATAGACAATTTCTTTTCTGAGCATAATTGAGCAGAAAAAGTAAAATTTGAGATTAGGAAGTTTCCTGCATACTTTGAAAAATTTAGAAAAATGATTGACATTTTGCAAATTTCAAGGTTTACTAAATTGACCAGAATTTTTACTGGAATGTTAAACTAGCCTATCATTAGAAAGTACACCTATTATGTGCTTTTTTGTTTAAGTAGTCAGAAAGAAAACATTTAGAATAAATATTTTAGGCACTGTCATAATATGTAAAAACGTAATCTGAAACATGCTCTACAAAGTAAAATCTCATAGTGACTCATTCTCTATTACTATTCTACAGTAACTTTTTCTAAATAAAGGACTATTTTGAAGTGAGAATCTACTTCACAAGAGAGAAAAACAAAAGCTTCTGGACTTAGGAAAGCACATTTAGTCAACACGATAATCTTCTGTTGTGCAGCTCTTGGAGGTCACTCAGCAGACCTGTCATGACAACCCAAGGCACATTCCAGAATTTGGCTGTCAACCAGCCATCAGCAGTTTAGAATATTCCTGACAGGGAGCACTGACTGTAAAATCATCTCCACATTTTCATCAATGATATCCCTAACTGTAAAAGTTTGAGGTGCATTATAAAAAGCATTGGGAAGTCCCAGACAGACAAGGATGCATCATTCACTCTACCTAGAGGTTGCAAGTTGTAAAAAAGTTCACCATGAGTCCAAGGATTTCAGTTCACATCTCGGCATGGCTATCAACTAACTACATGGCTCTGGAAGAATCTTACCTCTCTGGTTTCTTCACATGCATCATCCAGGAGTAAGAGATTGGGCCAAGGGACCCAGGACATTTCTTCTGGTGACCTTACTACGTTCTAGCTATAGTTACTTTGAGAATTTTTTTTTTTTAACTAGCATGAATATATATCACTGTTTTTAAAAGAAAAAAAACCATTAACCTTTAATAATGGCTAGAAAGGCAGAAATTCTGAAAAAAATTGTGATATTTGAGAGACAAAATATATATCTCACATAGAAACATAGAATTAAAAACAAAATTGCTAATTCATTTTCTTTTTCATCATGCCTCTCCAGTAATCCTTCTTTAGTTTTTACCAGGAATGTACGGTATGACCAAAATTAACAAAAGCAACTCTCTGCACGTGGTTAATTCCTAGCCAGTGATCAAGGGTGAAATGCAATGACCATGTATTAAAGGGTCGGAGCGGTGTGTCAGGGGATGGTCCACAAAGCCCTGAGACCCTGTGACCCGAAGTTTGTTTCTTTGTAAAGTTCAAAAAGAGACTCAGTGAAGTGCTAAATAACAAACTTATCCACAGGTGCCTGAGAATGGATTTACTCCACAGGAAATTAAATCAGGCTATTGAAGGCTTGAGTTCAGCTTTTTTTTTTTTTTAATCCAGTTTCTTACAACATAACCTAAGGCCTATTTTCATCACACCACTCACGTCTTTATTTGTGCTTATGGAATGCTGATAATCTTAAGCATTTTTTTAAAGGTTAAAAAAGGTTTAAGAGCATTTTTAAAAGGTTAAAAAAAGATACATATCATGAACAAAGTTTTGTATTTGTTTTTCAAATAAAACCTTAGTGTGAACAACAAAACAAAAAAGCAACACAAAAACAACAGCAGGAGCAAACTGAAGATTCCCTACCTGAGACAGAGAAGAACTAAAATATATAGCAGCACATTTCAAGATACTATATGGTAAAGATCTCCCTTAGATTAATGTGGCGTTTAGTTCTTTGTTGTATGGACAGGAATGCAGCACATTTTTATTACAAAAATAAGGAGCTGTTCGGGTTGTATTTTTAGTCTCAAAATTGGAAAGGTAAAACCAATAAAGATGATAGAGCATAAAATAAAAGTCTGTGCTAAATAGAGTTTACATTCTAATTTACAAGTTTACTTGGAAACATTTATTCTTGATAAAGTAGATACCTGGCTCTAATTTGCCAACTGCGTTGGGCAAGAACTACTAAAAGAAGAGAGAAAAGAAAGGAGGAAAGATTGTGAAAGAATCTTCCAGTATCAATAAATTCAAACTGAATTTAAAGTTTTGTTATCGAGATGAAAAGCAAAAAAAAACAACATAGTTCTAGGTTCAATTATGCTCTATCAAAAAATCGATTCGTTTTCTCTTGATTTTGAGTGAGAAATGCTCTCTCTGAAAGTATTTGTCACTGTTGAAGACCTTTTCCTTGCTTTCCATTTTGTTACTTGGTCTTATTTTTTTTTTCCAATTGTCTAACCTTTCCTTCCACAATTTCTTTTCCTGGCTTTCCTCCTTCTTCTACCTCAATTTTTTTCTGTGGGCATTTAAAGTCAGGGTCAGTCTCCAAAGTCCGCATAGGCACTTTAAATACAAGTCCCTGCAGGGGCAAGTATGGGTGGACAGTGAACAAGGAGAAGCTGAAAAAGCAGCCAGGCTGCAGACCAAGGAGAAGATGAGCTAGACTCACATAGTCAAACACAAATGAAAATCCCCAGAGAGAGTGGTAGAGAGAGTGGTAGAGTGGCATGTCACCCTGGTTCTAGCCAGCTCCCCTATTTCTTCTATTCCAGTCCCTCTCAAAGTGGCCTCTACTTCCTTTCAGTCCAAAAGATTCCTGAAGTCTCTCCAATACCCTTTTTTTCCTTCCTGCAGTTCTCTCTTTGCTCTCTTTGTGTACATTTTTGAAGCATAGTTTTTCCAAGGTGCACTCCTGACTCATGGTGCTAGAACAGTAGTTTACTTATCCTAGAGGAAACTGACATTTAAAGGAATCCTCTGTTAATGATGTGTAGCCACACATTATTGTCACTTTAGGCAAGTCACTTAACCTTTCTAAACATTAATGTCCTCAGTTGTAAAATGGGGATAATAATACTCACATGGGTTGTTGTGAGATTTAAAAACAAACCCTATTAACACATTGCATGGATGTTAGCTATTATTACTAGTAGTAGATGAAAAAATTATCAGTTTTTTAAAAATTGAGATTTTTCTACTTGAACTCTGCTTTTATTGGAAAGCATCCCTGTATTTTTGAAAAGGCAGAAGCTCCACAACTTAGTTTATTTTAACCTATGATTCTCTATAACCTGGCAGTGTTCAGTGATCACTGAAAAATCCCATCCAAAAAGATCTATGAAACTAATATGTTGAATCTAAAATTAAAAAAAAAAACTATTTTTACCAAAAGATATTGACACAGCTCAATGATTATAACATTTCAGTCAGGCTAAAGCAAGGTCAGAAAGAAACCTACAAGGTAAACAAAGCAAAAAAACTAAAAAGGTTGACTCTTTAGGCCTATTGCCTATTGTAGCAAATTTTAAAAGCGAGCCAATTATTAGACAAGACTACAATCAAAAGTAAAAAATAGAAGATGAATGATATATGTCTTCTATTGACAGTGTCATTAAAAAAACATACATAGCCATTAAGGTAACATATTAGTAAGAAAGATTCCCTTTACTGATGGTGTTGAGCTTATGTTATTCATCTTTGCTACTGGCTGCCAGTAAAGATTTACATTAACTTCCAGATGCAAAATGTGCCAGGCTATGTCATGCATGCATGCATGTGAGCACACACACACACACACACACACTCTTGGGCTCCAAGGTTTACAAATCTAGACGTGTGGGCCTTTAGATTCACTGACATAGCCATTTCCCCCCAAGGCCATCCATGATTCCAAGATGGCTGAGTTGGGTTGGGAATACGTACCCCTAAATTGGCCAGAACCGACATTACCCTTTACTTGTATCTCTCCTTAGTTGGAGCTTCCCTAGTATCACTATAAATATGTATAGAATGCAAATATTGCTGCATTTAAGGCACTGCCTGATCAATGGTAGATAAAGCAGAAATAGTATACATTTGTTTTGAACCTCAAATAAAAGGCATGATGCCTTCTAAATTCTTTTATCCTAGAAGGCTCTTCTACTACTGTTTATAGTTATATATTCAAATAGTTATGTAGGAAGAGTCAGGTAGAATCTAAGACCCAATCAATATGTTGTATGAGGGGTTGTACAACTCCAAATATTTACAGAGTCTGAGCCCTAGGTTTCTACTGTCAAGATATTATTACATCCCATTGACATACCAAGGACAGGGAAGTGGGAACAGTTTACCCTAGGTACAGGCAATAAGTGTGCATATTATCAATGGTCATGTTCTTTATTATTCCCCAACACCAGCAATTCTGTACAATATCAGTGTTAAAATACCCTCCCCTGAAAAAATATTTTTGTTAATTTAAGTTAAAAGTCAGCAAGTTTTTCTGTAAAGGGATAGATAGTAGCCCTGGGCAGCAGGCTGGATTTAGCTTGTGGGATGTAGTTGGTGGAACTCTGGCTTAAATTCTAAATAGTTGCTGTGGTTAGTGATGAGTTTTAATAATGTATATAAACTTACAATTAGCATATTTTATTACTTATCTTTTAATAAATGCTATATTTTACATGCACATTAATTCAGAGAACTCCCAACTATTCAGTGGCCCTGAAACATGCAGACTTTGCTACATGGTTTAATTTCTAGAGTAAATTCTTAATAGTAAGAAATGGTTTGAGCTTGCTTCTGCCTAGTTCCTGTCTCAAACCCCTGTGGTACTATGTATTTTTAGATTTAGGCAGTAGCCTACACCTGTAATCCCAGTACTTTGGGAGGCTGAGGCAGGAAGATCGCTTGAGACCAGCCTGGGCAACATAGGGAGAACACCATCTCTCCAAGAAATAAAAAAAATCAGCTGGGCGTGGTGGGCACGCCTGTGGTCCCAGCTACTTAGGAGGCTGAGGTGGGAGGATTGCCTGAGCCTTGGAGGTTGAGCCTGCAATAAGCTGTGATTATGCCACTGCACTCCAGCCTGGGCAACAGAAAAAAACCCTGTCTCAAAAAAATTTAAAAATAAACAAATAAAATAAACATTAATAACTGTGATATAACAAGGAAGAAACAGAAAGTGGATTGTTTCATTTTATTATACTATTCTGGGTTAGCAAACTATGGTCCATGGGCTATAACTGGCATGCTAAGAGTGATGTTTACATTTTTTGATATTTGAAAAAAATTCAAAAAATATTTCATAACGTGAAATTATATGAAATTCAAATGTTAGTGTCTAAAATAAAGTTTTATTAGAACATAGCCATACTCATTTGTTCATGCATTGCTGTAACAGCAAAATTGAGTATTTACAAGAGATCATATGGCCTATAAAGCCAAAATATTTATTACAGGTTGAGTATCCCTAATTTGAAAATCCAAAATCTGAAGTACTCCAAAATTCAAAACTTTTTAAGTGCTGACATGATGCTCAAAGGAAATGCTCATTGGACCATTTTGAATTTCAGATTTTTAGATTAGGAATGCTGAACCAGTATAGATTGCAAATATTCCAAAAATCCAAAAAAATTCAAAATCCAGTATAGATTGCAAATATTCCAAAAATCCAAAAAAATTCAAAATCCAAAACACTTCTGGTTCAAAACATTTAAGATAACGGATACCCTTGTCTGGTCCTTTATGAAAAACATTTACCAACCCTAGTTGTATGTGACAACCTGGAGTTTTCATATTTGTTTAAAGGTTAAAACGGCAGAACAGGATGTGAATAGTGAGGTATAATATTTTTGTTTCATAAGTATAAATTTTAGCTCATACAGGAACATTTTTTCTAATTTTGAGTTGTATATCTGAACTTGAAAGTTAGCCTTCTCTTTTGTTTGAAAACAACAAAAGGAAACTAATGATTAATACTGCTGTACGTCATATTACTCTACTAGGGCTGCCATAACAAGACTGAGTGGCCTAAACAGCAGAAACTTGTTTTCTCACCATCCTGGAGGCTAGAATCTGCTAGGGACTGAATGTGTTTCCCCAAAATGCATATGTTGAAATGTAACCCCTAATGTATTTGGAGGTGCCCCTTTGGGAGGTGTTTAGGGTTATCTTAGGTCAGGAGAGTAGGGCCCTCATGATGGGATTAGTGCATTTATAAGGTGAGGAGACACGTGATGTGTCCCCCCTGTGCAAACACCAAGGATGGTCATGTGAGGGCATAACTGGGAAAAGGGAGCCCTCACCAAGAACCTGACTGTGCTAATCCCAGCACTTTGGGAGGCTGAGGCAGATGGATCACGAGGTCAAGAGATCGAGACCATCGTGGCCAACATGGTGAAACCCTGTCTGTACTAAAAATACAAAAATTAGCGGGGCGTGGTATCTCGTGCTTGTAGTCCTAGCTACTCCTAATGCTGAGGCAGGAGAATTGCTGGAACCCAGGAGGCGGAGGTTGCAATGAGCTGAGCTCACACCATTGCACTCCAGCCTGGCGACAGATTGAGAAAAAAAAAAAGAAAGAAAGAAATGTTTGTTGTTTAAGCCACCCAGTCTTTGGTATTCTGTTATAGCACCCAAACTAAGACGAAGTCCAAGATCAAGATGTCAGCAGCCTTGGCATCTTCGGAGGCCTCTCTCTGCTTGCAGATGCCCTCTTGCAGTGTCTTCACACATTTTTTTCTCTGTGTTCACATCCCTGATGTCTCTTTGTTTGTCCGAGGACACCAGTCAGATTGGATTGGAGCCCACGCTAATGGCCTCATTTTACTTAGTCACATCTTAAAGGCCCTGTGTCCAAATACAGTCACATTCTGGAGTGCTGGGGGTTAGAGCTTCAACATATAAATTTCGGGGGGCACATAATTCTGTTCATAACATACATGATGAAAAAACATATATTCCTAGTTTTTTAAGCCTGGAGGGAAATTAGATTCTAATTGTTCATTTTAGAGCCGAGGGAACAAAAGATCCAGACTTTTTCATGCAAGTGAGTGTGAAAACCTGGGAGCCCAAACCTGAGCTTGATGCTTTTTCTTCTACGGTATATTTGTTTTCTGGAGGTTTTTTTCCAGGTTTTTTCTTTCAAGGAAAAATCAAGCATCATATGTTTTCCATAAAACACAGCAATTTAAGCACTATTTCAAGAGGATAAAACTATTTGTGAAAGGAAGATGTAATTTTAATTACTAAAAATCAAAGGAATTACACAAACAATTATTTTTCCTAAACGAGGTGTATTTTAAAACTGAGGAAAATTTTTTTCTGCACATTTCCCAGTTTTCAAAAGTCATTTAGTGATTGTTCACACATGAAAAACACACATTGTTATCTGGGGTCTGAGGCCAGCATGTTTGTTTATAAAGACCTCAGATGATTTCAAAATGCTTGCTGTTTATCACATACGTAGGCTCATGAAATAGGCAGGGGAGGGTGAGAGGAGGTATTATCTTATAAAATCTACCAGAAAACCGTCTTGAAAGCATAACTAAGATTTTTCAGATAAGAAAGAAGCACATAGTGACTTTTTAAAGGATTAGGGTGACCCAGACGTTGCAGGAGCCTTTTAGTCTGTACAGATGTCCAGGAGCTACCCTAGAGTTTTGAATCCATTAGCAGAGATGGGCAAGGTGTACTTTAAAAACTAAAGATAACTGGCTCATTTCCCTGTAGTGTGTCTGGACAATCTGGCAACATTTTAGACTGTTGGCCAACATTTTAGCTACTGGGATTCTGACCTCAATTTAATTCTGTTCTTTTCTGTAATCTCTGTATGGATGGCATAAATTAGGAGGCTTGATAATAATTATAGAATGCTTTAATGCATTCTAATTAAATTTGCAATAATAGCTAAAATTTTTATTTTCTTCTCATGGAAATAATATCTTATTGCTGTGTTTTGCCTTCCTTTGTTTTTACTGGACTAATTTAACACTATCTTATTTTCTTGAAGAATTTGGTTAGTCATTTGAAGAAACATCAAGGAGTTTCTTAGCAAAAGAAATTTTAGAGATAAAAGTAGAAGAATCTGAGATGTAAAAAATTGGGGCAATATTCTAATGCCACATAAATAGTCTCAGAGCAAGAACCTGAATCCATGTGTCATAATTCTTCATCTTATTCTTCCTGATATGCCATGCAAAATATTAAAATTTAGGTAAAACTTCATTGATCCTTAAAGAAAATATAATATCAAGTTTTTTCAGTGGAAGAGGAAAGGTTTTCTTATCTTACCTCTCTAATAGAAGTTTTTGTTTTCTTCCTTCTGCCAACTTTGATCCTTACTAGATATAGTATTGATTTTAGTCAAAGTATAAAGAGAAAATAATTAGGACTTGTTACCATTAGGTCTTGAGAGGTCAATGGTCACTCAGATGGAATTTTGGCAAAGGAGGAAGCTTTAAAGTGGTCATTATATTCTAGAAATTGGTCCTCCAGTTTTCGAGATCATTACACTTTTTTTGTCATTATACTTTAAGATAATGATTCAATTCTTATGAAATGACATACAATAAACTTACTAGAAGTGGGTTTATAAAGAATGTCCAGTGACTAACTTACAATGAAAAAATAAAACTATCAACAGGACAGAATATTTATGTTTACTGAACAGCAAATAGAGTGCCAAATTATAATTGTGGGGTTGCTCAGCATGATTTAATCAGCATCAGGCGAGTTCAACAATTTAAATTGTTTGTGTTGGCAGTCTGTTAGTAATCTGATTTTTTACTCAATAAGCTGATTCACAAATTTTTAGTTAATTTGACATGTTGAGAAGCTAAGGTACAGAGAAACTTTTAAAGAATATATTTTGTGTCTGTACATGAGTTTATGATATTAACAAATATCTTTATATCTGTAAAAAACTATGCATTTTACTAAGCACATTTTATTACATTTGTGTTAGTTATTACAGTTGCTTATGATTATTTACATATGTAAGAAAGCACCTGATATGGTTTGGCTCTGTGTCCGCACCCAAATCTCATCTTGAATTGTATTCCTATAATTTCCATGTGTTGTGGGAGGGACCCGCTGGAGATAATTTGAATCATGGGGGCAGTTTCCCCCATACTGTTCTCATGGTAGTGAATAAGCCTCACGAGACCTGATGATTTTCTCAGGGGTTTCCACTTTTGCATCTTCCTCATTTTCTCTTGCCCTGCCTTTCACCTCCCGTCATGATTCTGAGGCCTCCCCAGCCACTTACAGTGGAACTGTAAGTCCAGTTAAACCTCTTTTTCTTCCCAGTCTCAGGTGTGTCTTCAGCAGCATGAAAACAGACTAATACAGCACCTATTCTAAAAAAATGTGGACATTTTTCAATTTTTCACGGTAATGTTTCAGATCCCTGCCTTTGTAGTAAAAGGGTCCTTTGGATATGTTTCACTCACTGTTATAATGTTGCTTTAAGATCACCTACAAATAAAAGTCTGTAACTCTGATTTAAATGCTAAATGATCAGACTCTCTCAGACATAATCCTTATCCTTCAGTAGCCTATGAAGATAGACATGTGTATTTACCTGAAATGTCCACTCCTCTTAATTATTCTCTATCAAAATTTCAGTCTCTCATTTTTTTCTAAACTCAACTGAAAACTTCTCACCTCCTTCAAAAAAAAAATCCCATGACAAATTCTATCTTATTCTGATTATGCTGTTTATTTTTCAAAATTGACATACTCACTTTGAGCTCTATTAATATGCATTTGTTGATTTTTAATGTGCTTTTTGTCCATCTTATTTAATGATTATGGTAGCCAGCCTCTGAGACAGATCACAAGCATGCTTCCCTTCTGATATTCATGGCCTTAGTATTATCCTTCTGTAGTAGATAGGGCTAAATTGGATAATGAATTGGACACTGTGAAAATGACAGAGACTTCTGAGGCTAGATCATAAAAGACATTGGAACTTCTTCCTTGCCTCTTGAATCACATGTTCAGGAGGAGACCATTTCCCATGTTAGGAGGACATTGGAGAAGCTGTAGGGAGAGTTTCATGTAATGAGGAACTAAGGCTTCTTGTCAACATTTACATGAGAAAGCCATCTTGGAAGAGGATCTTCCAGCCCCAGTCAAGCTTTCAGATAACTGTAGCCCAGGCTGACACCTTGACTGCAACTCATGCAAGGAAGGTCTTGAGCTAGAAATACCCAATTCAGCTGCTCTCATTTTCCTGAAAAACTGTAAGATAATAATGTATAATTTTAAAGTTATGTTGGATACAGTGAGTTCGAGATTTCTCTTCAAATAATCAGTATGTCAGTATGTTCAGTTCTTTGTCTTCCATTTTAAAGTTTAACTTCCTCATAGTTTCAGTAAACAACCTTTTCCACCAATTTTAATCAGTAGTTCACATCATTCCCCTGGTCACCTGCTCCATTCTGACTCATCCTGGTCACCTGCTTTTACCTGAGTCATCCCTGGTCACCTGCTCTGACCTAAGACACCTTTAGTTACCTGTTTGGTAACCATTTTTCCCATCAAACTGCTCACCCTGCCATTCTGGCTCATACCACTGCTCTCTTTAAAACAGCCAATCAGAATTAGCTTAGACTGTGCAGTCCCACCCTAGCCAATGGGGGAATGACACAGCAGTAGGGGCTACCTGTATCAGAAATAAGAACCCCTTCCCCTCCCTTGTTCAGTTGTGCTCTCACTATTGCCCCATCCATGAGTCACACCCTTCTATAGAAGTAAAATTGCCTTGCTGAGAAAATTCTTTGTCTGAGCGCTAGTTCTTCTTTTTGGCACTGAGGAACAAGCATTTGTTTCTAACAGTTACTAAATTTTGCAATATTGTGTTATGCGCAATAAGTAAGGATCAAATGTTATTCTAATATTTAAGCTATTTACTGTCATAAAATTTGTCATTTATTTCTTTTTTGCATAATCCTTCAGGCATAGAAGTAGCAGAAGAGATGTATGAAGTTAAAGAGAAATGTAAATAAATAGTGATCTTGCTACTGTGATTTGGTGTCAGTGTTTCTCTCTGTGAACTCACTGAGGTGCAGGGACCACAGTTTTTATATTTAGCAATCCAAATTAGATGAGCATGTGCCATGATTAACCTTTTTTCCTAGGTGAAATTCTCAATGATGAAATAACTCCAATAGCTGGTAAAATGTCCACATTTTTTCCCCAAGTCCCCATATTAGATAGTATTCTGTTGCTGTTTTAGGAAACTATTTATAGTTATTTTCACACATACACATACTCTGAATCTGTCTCTCTCTCTCTCTCTCTCTCTCTGGTTTTCTCCCTGTCTCCACATATGTTTCCCTCTTCCCTTTTTTCATTTTTTAAATGGCTAGCTGAGGATTAGGTGAAGGAAAATTCTTTGAATATTTTTATTATTGATTAGTAATAGTTTTAAGAGCTTAATACATGCTTGCCTTTTCCCCTCTACTAAGTAGGAATAGTCCCCAAGTAGGAATAATCTCTTCTTTTGAAATCAAATATAAAAGGATTGCTTCAGTTTTTTATCTTTGACTTCTTAGTATAACTAATCATTTAAAAATATATCTGAATATGAGGTAATCAATGAGAAGTTGAATAGAAATAAAAAATATGTTGATGAGACAAGCAACTAAGAGGGTTTTAATTTATAGCAATTGATGATTTATTATGAAAATTGATAACCATTTCACAAGCATTTTGAAATTATTCATGGAAAAAATTTTTATTGTTTAGAAGATATATGAGTCAGAATTCTCCAAAGAAACTGAATGAGTAAAAAACACAGATAGATAGATGATAGATAGATTTATTTAAGGAAATTGGCTCATGGTTTTTGGGAGGATAGCGTGTTTGAAATCTATAGGGCAGGCCTGCAGGCTGGAAACTGTTGGTAAGAAGTTGATGCTGCATGCCTTAGGTAGAATTTCTTCTTTTTCAGGGAAACCTTAGTGTTTATTTTTCAGACTTTTTAACAGATGGGACAGGCCCACCTACTTTATAAAGAATAGTCTTCTTTACTTAGCTTGTAACTGCCCAGTGCATTCACCTTGCCCGCTGCCTAGACAGAGCCAAATTTATCGAGACAGGGGAATCGCAATAGAGAAAGAGTAATTCATGCAGAGCCGGCTGTGCAGGAGACTGGAGTTTTATTATTACTCAAATCAGTCTCCCCGAGCATTCCGTGAGTTTGTAAAGATAATTTGGTGGATGGGAGTGAGTCTGGGATAATTTGGTGGATGGGAGTGAGTCTGGGATGGGAAAATTTGGTGGATGGGAGTATGTCTGGGAGTGCTGATTGGTCAGGTCAGAGATGAAATCATAGGGAGTCAAAGCTGTTTTCTTGTGCTGAGTGAGTTTCTGGGTGGGAGCCACAAGATCAGATGAGCCAATGTATTGATTTGGGTGGTGTCAGCTGATCCATCAAGTGCAGGGTCTGCATCATATCTCAAGCACTGATCTTAGGAGCAGTTTAGAGAGGGTCAGAATCTTGTAGCCTCCAGCTGCATGACTCCTAAACCATAATTTCTAATCTTGTGGCTAATTTATTAGTCCTATAAAAGCAGTCTAGTCCCCATGCAAGAAGGAAATTTGTTTTGGGAAAGGGCTGTTACTGTTTTTGTTTTAAACTATAAACTAAGATCCTAACAAAGTTAGCTCATCCTACACCCAGGAATGAACAAGGACAGTTTGGAGGTTAGAAGCAAGATTCAGTGGGTTAGTTCAGATCTTTTTCACTGTCTCAGTTACAATTTTGCAATCGTGGTTTCAAGCTGACTGCAGATGCTAACCATATCAAGAAAATACCTTCACAGCAACACCTATAGTAGTGTTTGAATAACTGGGTACTGTAGCCTAGCCAAGATGACACATAAAACCAGCCATCAAAGTATAAATTTAAAATTAGCCATATAGATTTCTTTCTATTAATTATAGGAAGTATAAATTCCCCAAATGAGATTAGCATAATAAATACTTCTATAAGTTCCCCACATGAGATTAGCATAAATAAATGCTTCTTCAAAGAAGTCAACCACACATTAATATTTTTGTTGTTCAATAACTGAAAAAAAATTTTTTTAATTAGTGAACTGGTTTAAGTCTTAGCGCCATATCTGAAAAGACTTCTTGTGTCTCAGAAAATTTCCAACTTTTGACACTAAACTCCTTCCCTTTCTGGAAATAAAATGAGCAAGTGTCTCTTGCACGTAATCTAAGTGAGAAGAAAGTTAAATGTTGCATTGTCCCTATAGCACCCATGATTTTTTCTTTTTATCTGCTGTGAATTCTTCACTGGTAGAAAGCTTTGGTTTAATTTTAATCACAAACAGCTGTTTCAGGCAGATGCTCAGGGTTCAAAGACATTACATACACAATTATAAAAATGTTCATTTTAGAAAAGAGTGAAATAATATAGGTATAGGATGCCTAGGGTTTCAAATTACATCCTTTTGTTTCATTTAAGAATCTATCTACCTAAAATAATTCTTCCCAGCAGCTAAGAAAACAACTCTGTTATTTCTGAAGGCCTAGAAAAGCCAGTGTCAGGTACCCCGGAGAGGCTGACTTTGTCTTCTCTCCAGATATGCAAATTGTTTATCTCAGAGCAGGGATATTTACACAACCTCCAAACAAATGCTGCTTATCTACCGTTAGCTCTCTTAACAAGAATCACCCATAGGGGCTGACTCAATTACATCTTTCAAAGTAAATTCTTGGCTACTCGCCCTTCCAATAGGCAGCCAAAAGATACTAGAAGGAATTTCTACCTTCCGCTAACATTTCTGAACCACTTAAAATCCAGCTGAGAATTCCAAGCACTTGCCCTCCTGGGATGTGAATGTTTGTCCTCCTGAGATGTGAATGTTTGTACTGCCTAGCGGATGTCTTGTCACTTAGCTTCTATCATTTATTATGGCCTGATGGATTTGGTTATTTCTGAAAAGGTGACTCAACACTTAAGTAACACAAGTGGAAAGGCAATATTTTTGCAATAGATTCTCTGCTTAAATTTAAGTCAATTCAGATATGCATTACACAGTTTTGGTAAGCCAATAAACATTGGAACTTCTTTAATAATCTATTTTGGAAAAAAATTAGTCCAACATTCTGGATGAGAAATAAAGCTACTTATATTCTTCCAAAATGCTATATTAATGACCACTGATAAATGACCCATGGCAAGGTCCTAGGCTGGGTGCTGCCACTGATGAGGTCTTAAAGAAGATATTTACTTCTCTGGGCCTAAATTTCTTTCTCTGCAAAATGGAGGTAAGGCTAAATCAGCAGCTCCCAGACTTGTGGTATTAATGGATTAGTAAAATTAAAAGCAATTGACATGGAACTGATAACCTTTGTAAATTTTGCCAAATAAGAGCATTTAACAATGCAAACTTCTACCACTGTTATCCTCATCATTTTATTAAAGAAGGATTTTGAATACTCAAAAGTAGAACAGTGTAATCTCAGAATAATACCAGTCTTTTAAATGAAATAAATCTAGATTTAAAAAACGACTACATTGTTCCCAGCTACTCAGAGAGGCTGAGGCAGGAGAATGGCGTAACCCGGGAGGCGGAGCTTGCAGTGAGCCGAGATTGCGCCACTGCACTCCAGCCTGGGCGACAGAGCGAGACTCCGTCTCAAAAAAAAAAAAAAAAAAAAAAAAAAAAAAAAAAAAACGACTACATTGTCCTCATTTATCTTATTTCTCTACAGACTGGTAAAAAATTAATAAAAACTGAGTACTTATTCTCCAGCAGTGTTTTGAAATCACAGGTTAAAATGATCTCCAAGATTTACTTTCTTTCTCACTCATAGCCCAAAATGCTAAATTGGATATTATAATCTTAGAATCTCACTGGTTACTTCGTTTATTTTTTGTTTTCATTTATTTTAAATCCATTTTCCACCACAGACACTCTTACTTACCTAAATTTCTATGTTAAGGGCATATTTATATTTCTACAGGTAAATCTACAGTTTTATAATAAGTCGCTTATTTTCTTTATGTAATTGCATAAGTGCTAGATGATAATAGTTATCTACTGTATGAGACCTTTATCATTGTCATTATTGAGTGTATAAAATTTAAGAAACATACTTCAAGAAAGACAGATGAGATTCTCTTCTGTAAATGTTGTGTCAGACATTGGAGAATGACATGATTTGTTTTCCCATATAGAGCTTTATTCAAAAATCTATCTGATTTCTGGAAAAATTATATGCTCCTTCTAAAACCATGTTACAGGCAAAGAAAATCTGGTTTTAACACTTTTTTGAAATTAAGTTTTAGAGAAAAAATTTTTCACACTTCTTTGCCATCTTAAAAGAACAATGTGCAAACTTCAACTTTTTTTTTTTTTGATAACTAAGATCATTACTATAGATGCCAAATACTGTGACTCTGGGCTTCACTGAGGTGAGCAGTGTGGTTTGTTCCTCTACTGAATGCCCTTACACGACTATAATATGCTACCATAATGAACGTTCTATGTACTAGAAACTGTATTATTTTGCAAGCATTATCTAATGAGATCTTTACAATAAACATATTAGGACATGGACATCTTTGAGGTTCATGATTCTGCCTATCACAGTTACCCAGTTTTTTTTTAAATAAAGAGATCAGGTGAAATAATTTGCATAAACAAGAAGGTAGAAGAGTCAGACCTGAACATAGACTTTCCATCCTTAGAGCCCATCTTACTGACTACTAATTTTGCCCACAATTTTTATGGCTCTGTCTCTTCTTTCGATATTTCTGTCTCATTCATTTCCTATTATTTTAACAATACCATGCCTATGTACATACAAGTAATTTATAGCTTGTGATGCATAGCTAGCCCCACACCGAAAATCAAGACTATTAGAATTAATGTTCAAATAAGGAAAAGGCTTTGAATCCTGGTAGTTTTCTCGCAAATATAGTTTATAATTTGAATACTTGATTTCATGACATTTTATTTGTCTTCTTACAGACCTTCTTGCTTATTTTCAGATTCTCTTTCATTTGAGAACACCACACCCTTGATATGAAGCACTAAGTGATGTAGTACTGCATATGATATAAATTTAGTGCCTATGTTATCTGTTTTATTGTCTATTGTTTTATGTATCTTCTGTTTATCTAACCATAGTCTATAGCTATATCGCACTATATTATTTCTCCCATAAAGTGAAAGAGGATCAACTCCTTAGTAAGGTCCTTCAATTTCTTTCCTTATTCCTGCATGACATCAATATTTAACTTGTGGTATTTCCATACAAAAAGCAATGATAGTCATGATAACTCAAAGCCATACTATATTTTAAAATTCAATCTTATTTAATAATGACATACATCGTGTTTTTTTGAAAAGAGATTCTGAGATGAAAATTTACCTGCAGATGGTTTACTGGTGAGTGCTCTTTGTAACAATACTTTGAAGAGGGAGAGAAGCAGTTTAAGCACAGAGAGTAGTTAAATTGAATGCAGTTGTCATGAGGCTTCAGCCAATCCCACAGAAAGCTCTCAAAGTGAGATTGCATTTTAGAGATGCATCAGACTGAGGCAGGAGGACTGGGCCTTTGCACTCCTGCCTTAGGTAGTTATTGGATAAAGGCTTTCCTTGGAAGAAGGCACAGTCTTGAGTAGGACTCAGCTGAGAGCCATCAGCAGGCTACACTACCAACAGATGTGGGAACGACTACCTTGACCCTTAAAGGAGACATGGCTCCCAGGGCATAGGTTTTGATAGACAAGAACAATACTTCTAAAGGAAAGAGGAAAGCAAGAGGGATACCCAATACATGATGCAGTTTCTACAGAGGTTCCCAGACAATTTGAATTGCGGTAAGGGAATTTGTGCCTTTATTGTTCAGTCAGTATCTAAGAATCACTGGAAGTGAGCAACATCACTTTGGGTGAGTCAGCTCCCTTGGTTAGTTCACAATGCCTAAAAAAAGACTCAGTTGTGAGTCATCAGTAGGCAATGATCTTACTAGCTAAGGTAAGATCATTTTTGTCTGGAATAAGAACTCATGCTTACTGACCCAATGATATCTTTCAGGGTAAATTCTTGGCTATCTGCCCCTTTAGTAGACTACCCAAAAATATTAGAAAGAGCTTCTAACTTCTGCAACCACATTATCCACTACAAATAAATACTGATTTATAGTCTAGAAATACTTAAACCTATTATCTTCTTCAGACTCAGTCATTTATTTATCTTGCATTCAGCAAATATTCTTAAAATAACTAATGAGTACTCATTAGGCATTGGGCTGGGTGATGGGGAAATAGCAGTATATGTTACACCAAGACACAAAGACAAGATGAGGTCCTTCCTTCATGGAAATTACATTTTTATGAGGAAAGCAGGCAGAACTGCTATTAATTCACTTAGTTAATATTTTTATTAAGCCTCTACTATTTTAAAGATGCTTCTCTAAATTCTAGATACATCACAATGAATAAGACAGTGTGTCTGTACTCTTAAAGATCCAATGTATTAGGGGGAGAGATGGAAATTATAAATGACCAAGTAAAAGAATATAACACTTCCAAATAGTGATAAGTGCTATGGAGAAAACAATGAGTTGTAATGTAAAAATGCTATATAATGCTAATGTAATGTAAAAATGCAATGCAGTAAATAACAAACAGTAATGTGATGGGTAATCAAAGGGATAGAGGATAGTTCAATAAAGGAATGGCTAAGCAGGTGACATTTGAGATGAGACTTGAATGATGAGACCAAGCCTGCCATGTAAAGGCTAGAGGGAAATGTGCTCAAGCTTAGGTGACAAGTGAATGTCCTGAGGGAAACAGGAAAACAGCTGACAGATGTATGGTTGGGCAGAGTAAGGAGAGGGGGTAGATGGTGAGGTTAGTAGGCAGCCCTTGTAGGCCATGGGAAAAGTTTGACTCTTTTTCTAAGCATTGGGAAACTACTGGAGGATTTTAAGTAGGTACCTACTAAACCTGACAAGTTTCGGGAAAAGGTTATTATGGATACAATGAAAAAATCAGATATGCGAGGATGCATGTGGATGCAGGTGCTCCTGTCAGAGGGATACTGCAGTAGCCTAGTTAGCAATGTCGGTGATGGGATGGCATAATAACATTAGAGATGGAAATCAATGAATTTATGTAATAATTCTGGAGACAGAGGTGACTGGCTGATAGGCTGAGCATGGGGGAAAGAGAGGAATCAAGGATGATTCTATTTTCACTTGAGCCTACAACAGACAAATAAAAAAATGAGATAATAATAGAAGTGGTAAGTACTCTGAGGATGATGTGGTAGGCGGTGATGGGAGAGACATTACTCTACCTGGAGATAGTGTGGTCACAGAAGGGCTTTTGTGAAGGTTGCATTTGAGTAGAGATCTGCAGCATGAGAAGGAGCCGGTTATTGAAAAATCTGAGGCTGGAGTGAACAGTTGAAAGGGAAAAGTCCTGACATCAGGACAAGGAATCGGAATCAACAGTAGCCCATTATGACTGGAGCACAGTGAGAGGGGGGAAATATGCTGGGATATGGTTGCAAAGCAAAGCAAAGCAAGAACCATAAAATAACTACTTAGGACTTTGTTCCTAAACCTGTATTTAAATCAGTAAATTCACTGATTAGATAAAAAGCTCTGAGTGGAAACTGGAAGATGACCAGCATGGCTTGGGACACAGTGAAGTTCTCAGAACTCCCAGTATTTGGCAAAGCTGATTTGTTTTAACACTTCTTATTTCCTAGGGCCACTTGGAGATCTTTTACTTGTGCTTAAAGATTCCATATGACTGAGTAAATAAAAAATTCATTTGTGGCTTTTAGTTGTAAACTTAGAATTAATTTTTGGCAGGTTTACTAACAATAATAATATAGAACACTTGTAATGTTCAAAATGCTTTCTATTTTCAACATTTTTTCTAAGACAATGCAAACGTTATTATCCTCATTTTATCAATGAGCTAAAATGAGTCATGATGTAGTTTAGTGGACTTGGCCAAAATGAATTCCTAATTAATGGAGGAATTAGGATTAGAATCCAGGTTCTTTGTTTCTTAGTCCAGATTCCCTGCTGACACACCCTTTTTTCTCTGTAAATGATGAATCATCACAGAGAATAATGTTTAGCAGAACACAATTTTGGACTCTTACTTGGTGTGAGCAAGACTACAGAGAGAAGTTGCTGAAAACAGCTTTCTGCACAGCAGGGAATGCTTGAAGACAAAATGGGGAGGAAGAAGCAAACAGGAAAACTCACCAGAAACTTACAGGAGAATATTGTTTAAGCCTGCTTTTTCTATTTTATTTCTAGTCTTTCCCTTTCCTGGAAAATGCCCATTTTTCTAAGATTGAGAAAAAATATTAAAATACTGGCCTCTCACATACCTACTTTACAATTAGGAATTTGGTTCTTATAGTAGTTCTTTCTTTTTATAGTACTTCTTTCCATTTTAACCATATAGGGTGACTATAGATGTGTGTGTGTGTGTGCACGTGCACGTGTGTGTGTGTGTACCACTTAGATTTTAAGCATCTGGAGGGCAGAAACAGTATCATTTAGGCATTTGGTTCATGTTACAGTGCATTGTGTGAATACTGGACAAGAGTTTTACCTGGCTAGGTGATTGAGCTTTTTTCTTTTAAGTGAGCAATTATAAAAGGACAGTTATTACTTATCATTGGTTGATTACCTAATAAGTGCCTGTCCAAAGAATATAGGCATCCTATCTGAAGGTGGGTCTCAATGTGTTCAAATGGGAGCATGTTCAACTGGGCTGGAGAACTTACATTGATCATAGGCTATGGCTGACTTGACAAAAAGGAGTATAGCCCAAAGGCATGTGCCCAAAATAAAACTTCTTGTGAAATTATTCTTTAAAAAGCATTAGCTGGAAATTTGGTTGAATAATTCTGCAATAAGGGCATTAGATCTTTTTGTATTAACTGGCCCTTCACTAGTAAAGGTGTAAGACCCTTACTTTAAATTAATCCAGTGTCTTGAAAATGTATTATTGAGTTCATATAGAAAAACAACTTGACTTTTCTCAATAGTCTAAGTATATATAGATTCTTCTGTAGTATGAACTTTTGGAGTATATATGGATAATTGTGAGATTCTCTTATGTTTTTAGTTTTTCCGTCTGAAACAGAAAACCACAATCCTTCTTCACCTTGTCAGTCAGTTAACTGCTACAGTTAGATGAGCGAACCTGAAATCAATAATGGAAAAAAAGAGATTACTCAGAAGATTTATTATCATAGGCAGAAAAGTTAGATGTGTCTTTACATTAATATTTTTACTTTAACAGTTTAAAATATTAATGATAACAGCATTATTAAGTAGTATGGGGCTACTTATTTTTAACTATCTCTTTGATGTGGTTGAAACAAACTCTAAGATGAAAGCTAATTTCTTTGTTCTCCTCCCTAAAACTTTCCCATTTGATCACAGCTACTTATCTGCAACTCACTTACGGTTCCTATTGAGAGTCCTGAAAAGATATGTTTGCAAATGTCTTCTTTGAGCAGTCCAAAGTTTCACATGCTGTATACCTCTGTGCTCTCTCTCTCTCTTTCTCTCTGTTTAATGAGTGTTAAAAATCACAATTAATGTTTTGGTTGTTTCAAGACCATGAAAAATATTCATCTATTAAGCTGAACACTTTTCAGATACAGGTTTTTATCAAAGAGAAATAACATTTTTTTAAAGCTGAAAAATTGAATATAGATATGTTGAGTAACAAGAAAGAAGCAAACACTTCTTTGCTTGCATCTCTCTGTTACATCATGTGAGCATTATACATGCACTTGTACTACTTTACCCTTCCCTGCTTTGAAGATTAAAATAGTTTGCATAAATCATTTTTGGCAAATAGCTATCTTAAAATATACTTTATATTTGAAGTATGAGCTTCAACACACTGTGGTGACACTCCAGGAAACACTTTGGAACCTCTCTAAGAAGATTTTCAGAAGTTGAGAAGGATTTGTTTCAGGCATGACATAAAATATAAAAATTGAATTTCTTGCACAAACTTAAAACGAAAACATCATATAACCTCTCTGTGTTTTGGACCCATCATGTCTGTCTATTTGGATAAAAACTATTGGATGCACATTTTTTGGTGAGCTGTCAACAGTGAAGCATGAAAACAGATGTGTTTCTGCTATTTTCATTATTAGGGAAATAAAAGCAGCTGTGCTGGGCTGGTGTGCGAAGGAAGCTCTCAGTGAGGCCTTCACACTCAAGAAGCTGGAAAACCTGGCAGTGTGGACCACTGGGGACAAATTCTGGGCATTGTTGAGGATTTCATTCCTTTCTGGAGTTGTTGGTTGTTTTTCTGATATCAAAGCTCTATGTGAGAATATATACTAAAGCTAGATAAAGTCATTATGGCCTTAATTTGCATATGGCAATATGAAAGACTATTTCAGAACTGCACTTTTTCAGAATCTGAGACTCTGTCACTTTAAAAAGTGAATGTTGCTTATTATATTTGTGTTGGGGGATGGTCAGTGAGAGGTGCAAACTGATGAAAGTGCTTTGATATAGTTCTGCTAAGACTATCTAGACAAAGAGGACCAAATATGTGTTTTCTAGACACAATACACACAATGGGGAAAAAATCCAGCGTATTTGGTGAAAGAAAAATAAATCAAAGTATAAAAAACAGTCTTCTTTTATGCACTTGCAGACCTGACAATAACCAGATGCTAAGTTTTTTTTTGCATCAAATTGGTCTTTTTTGTGCAGAGGGGCTATTTTGGGTCCAGTTTGGAAAATCTGTCACAGAAGTTTACTTGTCTCAAGCTTTTGCTTCCTTCTGTAGCTGTCTAGTGTTTGTGTTTGTGTGTGGAAAGAGGAATGGGTAGGAGGATTTTGTGTGTGCATCGGCACGTGTGTGCGTAAGGCTACTTATATATGTGTGTATTAGTCCATTTTCATGCTGCTAATAACAACATACCTGACACTGGGTAATTTATAAAAGAAAGAGGTTTAATTGACTCACACTTCTGCATGGCTGGGGAGATCTCAGGAAACTTACAATCACGGTGGAAGGGGAAGCAAACACATCCTTCTTCACATGGCCGCAGCAAGAAGTGCCAAGCAAAAGGTGAAAGCCCCTTATAAAACCATCAGATTTCATGAGAACTCACTCGCTATCATGAGAACAGCATGAGGGTAACTGCGCCCATGATTCAATTACCTCCCATCATGTCCCTCCCAAGACATGTGGGGATTATGGAAACTACAATTCAAGATGAGATTTGGGTGGGGACACAGCAAAACCATATCAATGTGGCTATGTGCTTTTCCTGCCTTTACATAGAACAGAAGTTATCTCTTGGCGAAGAGAACAGAGACAAAATGAGAGAACAATGAAACTAGATTTCTCTATATTGATCTGAAGTTTGAACTTATGTTATACTAATGATCAGGATAAAAGATTAAAGCAAAGAGACTGGTAAAAGGGAACAGTGACATATTTCACTCCATGCAAAATTATGTAAGTACTGCATTTATTTATAGTATCTTGAGAAATTTTCCCAAGGGGAGAAATGTAAATGGACTACAGATAATCAGAAAAAGTACTAAATTTAAGAGTGTAGGTTTTGCTTTAAAATATAGATACTATGGTTTCTTTAGGTAACTATGATAATAGCTCACCACTGTAGCCTTAATTAGTCAGAATCTCCAAGTGAGATATAGCTACAGGTGTTTCTAATGAGAAATGAAATTCTGTGGTGTCTTTGTATTCATTCTTACAAACTGCTTGTGTGCAATAATCTACTAAATACTTTTTATTTGCTCTTCCTCTCTTCATAGATTTTTTTTTTTTTTTTTGAGACAGGGTCTCACACTTTTGTCCAGGCTGGAGTGCAGTGGTGTGAACTTGGTTCACTGCAGTCTCTAACTCCTGGGCTCAAGGGATCCCCCTGCCTTAGTCTCTTGAGTAGCTACAGTAGTTCACCACTGCACCTAGATAATTAATAATTTTTTTTTTTTTTTTTTTTTTTTTGTAAAGACAGGGTCTCCTTATATTTCCCAGGCTGGTCTCAAACTACTGGCCTCAAGCAATCAATTCTGCCAGCTCAACCTCCCAAAGTGCTGGGATTATAGGTGTGAGCCACCACACTGGGCCATAAATTTTAAAAGGCTGTTTATGAAGCAATTTTAAGAGGAGAGTAAGGAAGAACAGCAAATTTAGGTGTGGATTTCAAAAAGCCTTGGCATGATCTCTAAAATTTTGCCCACACAAGCAATTGTAGAGAGCTACTCAGAGTCTTTCTTTCCCAGGTGAATATTTTTGATGCTACAAATTTAGCTCAAATATTAATTTTTATTTTCATAACATTCCCATTCTCTCCTCTTTCAGTCTCTCTCTCTCTTCCCTATTATATCTGTCTTTAAATTTGTATTACTACTAGCTTATACTTGACCAAGCTTAGAACAACCTAGTGTGAGAAAATGGTTTAAACATCACAGTTATGGAATGGTTATTAGGAATGCTGGTTCAAACATGCTGTTTATCTGATCAACTCTCAATGAAGGGCTTTTTAAAATTTTAACACAAATTTTGTAGCATTCTGTCGATTCATATTTTGATTCTCAAAAATAACTATTTCCAGGTTGTCCCTACTGAGTATTTTGGACTCGTATATCGAATGGAAACTCAGGGAACACCACTCTGTAAGAGCAGGAGGTAAAGGCAGATGTGAGGAAGGGAGGGAACGTAGCAGCCTCGGGTTCTCCATTCTCCAGGGAGAACCTCCAGAGCTATAAATGCCCACCAAACCCACAGCAAGGCCTGCTGGGAGTAACTTCTAAGTTTTTGTCTCTCTCACTCTCTCATATTCCTACCTTCTCGTAGGACATTCACTCCCCTTTTCTTTGAAACCTATAATGTTGGGATCGACTTAAACTTCGTATAGGTGTTCAAACCTATTGTAAAATTCACTGTTTAACCTATTGCAATCTGGGCTCTTTCCCTTTGCCTCAGAGTAATTCTCTTACACCACTCCATTCTCCTCCTACTTCTCTGACTTCCCTTGGTTTCATGAGGGGCTTCTTTTTTTTCTGTCTTCTAAACTTTTGATGATCTTGTTTTTTGTTGTTGTTGTTGTTTGTTCGTTTTTTGTTTGTTTTTTCTTTCACATACTTTATCTGAAAGATGTCATTTTATTTCAGGGTATTATCTACAGCCTATTAAAGACTTCTGCAATGGATTTCTCCAGTATAGACTTCTCCTGGGAAAAAAACCTTTATCTCCTTTGAATATCTATGCCTGAAATTCAGTCTCTTTCATCTTGACTTCCTCAATCAGTCTCCCTTCCCTGCTCCTTCTCCTGTGACCTTCTCTACAACCCTTTCTCTTACATTATTCACTGCTGAACTACTTTTAAAAATAAATCATGCAGATGTTATTTTTAAAATATTTCTTGATCCTGATATCACCCGAAGAAAATCAAAAGGTCTCCTCCTAGAATATGGTTTCCTGATGGTAATGAGTGTTTTAAATTAAAAACCGTTAGAGATCAACAGGCATTGGAAGAGACTTTTTCCCCCATCTACGTGAAGATAGGACCCATCAAGGAGAACATTTCTTCTTGTTCCCCTCCCCACATTATCTTATTATCCATTATAGGAAAGAAGACCAAAAAAATGTAACTATATCTGAACAGACACTTTTTCAAGATAACGACTGTCTTCAAGGAACATTTAAATTCCAAAGAGAACTATTTTCACAAGTTAATTTCTGTCCTCCCTCCAATCTTTTTCGCTAGTAATTATTTATTGTTCCTTAATAGAATTTCTCTTCTTTCCCCCTTCCATAACCTGTTTTACCAGGCAGGGTCCAAGCTCCATTCTTTCTGTAACCTCAAGATGGTATATATGCTCATGTACCACATTTGGAAAGTTGGGTCTTCATTCCCAAATAGAACTGAGTAAGAACAAAAACATGGAAACCTATTAAGCTTTTGAAGACTTTATATTGTCAAAGAATCCACATGTTATGCTTACAAAGACTTCTAATTATTCAAATCCTAAATCAGATAATTCTGTAAGCCAGATTGCAAAGCTGGGCGCCATCAAACATACATACTACTTTCGACATGTCCAGAGAGAATGAAAGATAGACTTGAAAAATACTTCCCAGAGGCCAAAGCCATGAGGTCATGGAAAACAGGGTACTGGAGAGCTCCTCACAGAGAACAGGGTGCTGGAGAGCTTCTCACCAAGGTAAGAATCAGTGACAGTCAGACAGGCTCTATAAGAAACTTACTCTAAGGGAAGCAATCTTTGCAGTTCATATCCAACAGCTCTTGATAATCCCTGTGGATAAATGACTGACATTTCTCACTTTTTCCTATTTAAAACAGATATTATTACAGTTATCCTAGTCTTAATCCACCATTGTAAACTTAGTGTGTGTGTATTGGTAGAGGGGGCAGGGTGGTGGGGAACATATTTGTCTTTCATTTCATAGGTTGCCAGGTGCTGAATGGGACTTTGAAAGGCTTTAATATATTCCTTATATGACACTTAGGTATTGTGGGAAAGATGATTTTCTTCTTATCCATGGTAATGAAATCTTACCTTTTACAAAGCCATCCAAAATAAAGAGTACATTGGTAGCTTTTTTTGCAGCTGGTTCGTTGTGTTGATATGACTTGGTTCTGGCTTCTAGAACAAAAATAGTATGTGCTTCTAGGTTTTTCTCTTAAAAGGATATCCTTCCCTTGCTCCCTTTTCCTTTCCCAGTTGTGGGAAGGTAAGGGCTGGGCATCAATTGCAAGATGGAAGTCACATATTGTGAAGGTTGGAGCACTGATATAGATGGAGGATTTATTCTTGAGGCTTGTTGAACTATCATGCAAGCCAAATGACTTGTTCGGGGATTTGGGGACCTTCTTTATCCCATCATCAAACCAGTATCATAATTAATGTAAATTAAATAAAGATAAAAAGTATCCAAAGAGGCCAACATAATTAATTCAACTTTATTATTAAATCATGTGTTCATTTGAAGAGTTTTGTGATTTTTACTTTTTCAAAAGCAATTCCAGACTTTCTCCAAAATCTGCAATAGCAAAGTCATACATGTGTACACAGTTATTTTTCCTTTCACCCATCATCAATTTGCTTGAGGGGTATAGTGAGATATAGACTGGAAGTAGGACACTACTGGTGGACAGATGAAAATGAGATAATCAGATTCCACCCTCTTTGGATATGTATTTTTGGCTCCTTTGAATTCAAATGGCAGATACTTATATTGTTGCATGTTTTTGTTAAATATTAACTTATAGTGGCCCAAATCACCAAGAGTTGAATTGCAAATGAACACAAAAATAATGAAAAGTGAACTTAATTTGAGAAATTTAGGGAAGGGATATGAGTAATCACATTTATGAGAGAGCTGAAACATTGAAGGCCAGGGATTTCCTTGACTCTGAAAATAGAGAAAATTCTAAAGGCCAATCCATTTGAGCCTGGTCAATATATTGTGAGGGAACTAGATATTTCTCTTCTCTCTGGGTCCTCTCCTTCTTTGGCCACAGAGATTATCCTGGATTATCTGTGTGAGCTGTAAATGCCATCAAATTTTCCTTGTAAGACAGAGGCATGGCCGGGCATGGTGGCTCATGACTGTAATCCTAGCACTTTGGGAGGCTGAGGCAGGTAGATCACTTGAGGTTAGGAGTTCAAGACCAGCCTGGCCAACATGGTGAAACCTCATCTCTGTTAAAAATACAAAAATTAGCTGGGCATGATGGTGCTTCACTGTAATCCCAGCTACTCTGGAGGCTGAGGCAAGAGAATCTTTTGAACCAAGGAGGCAGAGGTTGTGGTGAGCCGAGATCATGCCACTGCACTCTAGCCTGGGCAACAGAGTGAGACTCTATGTAAAAAAAAAAAAAAAGAGAGAGAGAGACAGAGAGAAAGAGAGGCAGAGGGAGATTTGACACATAGGGAAGAGTATGTAAAGAGCAGCAGAGATTGCAGGGATGCAGGCACAAGCCATGGAATGCCAATGAATGCTAGCAGCCATCAGAAGCTAGAAGATGCAAGAAATAGGTTCTTCCTCAGAACCTCTATACAGAAGGTCTCCTTGCCCCATCTGATTTTGGTCGTCTGGCTTCCAGAACTGTGACAGAATACTTTTCTGTTGTTTTTAGCCACCAAGGCTGTAGTGAATTTTTTTTTTTTTTTTACAGCAGCTTAAAGATATTAATACAGTGGGCAAGTTATAACTAGATAACATACTTTGAATTGTCTTCTTTTAAATAAGTGTACATCTCAAGGTTACTCACTAATTCATTCCATTTTCTCTTTAAGTAGAGTTCTTTTCTATAATTGACTGTGGGTGCACATGTGTGTATGTGTAGTCATGCTGACTTTGCCCTTTCAGTATTTAAGTAGACAGAGTGATTCTATGGCAATCTTTTCTACATGCCTCATTCTTTCTTGCTGTTTATGACTTCAGTTTTTCGAGCCTGTTTTTGTCAAAAAAAAAAAAGTTATGAGTAAGTTCATTACTTCAAGTAGTTTCATCTATTACCCTGCTCTTTGCTGATACATGCAAATACAATTACTGCTTTTCCTGGTCTGGCAGTAGGATAGACATCTGATGGATGAAATGCTTTATAAGGTATTTTACTTTTCTAAGCATTGCATAGGCTTTTCTTAGGGTCATATCCATGATGGATAGACTATATGTTTTCAAAAAGTAAACAGCTAAGATTTAGAAGTCAGCAAATTGGTCTATAGACAAGGTCAGTCAAAGTCTTTGCTGTATTAAGCCTATGCTCTACTGGGGAAGATGTACAAGAGAGGTATGGATAATATTTGACAAATGTTAAATTACTCTGTTTGTATCCCTCTCCCCCATAAACCATGTTTCATCACAGTGATTTTTTTTTTTAATTATACTTTAGGTTTTAGGGTACATGTGCACAATGTGCAGGTTTGTTACATATGTATCCATGTGCCATGTTGATTTCCTGCACCCATTAACTCGTCATTTAGCATTAGGTATATCATGCTGTCCCTCCCCCCTCCCCCAACCCCACAACAGTCCCCGGAGCGTGATGTTCCCCTTCCTGTGTCCATGAGTTCTCATTGTTCAATTCCCACCTGTGAGTGAGAACATGCAGTGTTTGGTTTTTTGTCCTTGCGATAGTTTACTGAGAATGATGTTTTCCAGTTTCATCCATGTCCCTACAAAGGACATGAACTCATCATTTTTTATGGCTGCATAGTATTCCATGGTGTATATGTGCCACATTTTCTTAATCCAGTCTATCGTTGTTGGACATTTGGGTTGGTTCCAACTCTTTGCTATTGTGAATAGTGCCGCAATAAACATACATGTGCATGTGTCTTTATAGCAGCATGATTTATAGTCCTTTGGGTATATACCCAGTAATGGGATGGCTGGGTCAAATGGTATTTCTAGTTCTAGATCCCTGAGGAATCGCCACACTGACTTCCACAATGGTTGAACTAGTTTACAGTCCCACCAACAGTGTAAAAGTGTTCCTATTTCTCCACATCCTCTCCAGCACCTGTTGTTTCCTGATTTTTTAATGATGGCCATTCTAACTGGTGTGAGATGGTATCTCACTGTGGTTTTGATTTGCATTTCTCTGATGGCCAGTGATGATGAGCATTTCTTCATGTGTTTTTTGGCTGCATAAATGTCTTCTTTTGAGAAGTGTCTGTTCATGTCCTTTGCCCACTTTTTGATGGGGTTGTTTGTTTTTTTCTTGTAAATTTGTTTGAGTTCATTGTAGATTCTGGATATTAGCCCTTTGTCAGATGAGTAGGTTGCAAAAATTTTCTCCCATTCTGTAGGTTGCCTGTTCACTCTGATGGTAGTTTCTTTTGCTGTGCAGAAGCTCTTTAGTTTAATTAGATCCCATTTGTCAATTTTGGCTTTTGTTGCCATTGCTTTTGGTGTTTTAGACATGAAGTCCTTGCCCACGCCTATGTCCTGAATGGTATTGCCTAGGTTTTCTTGTAGGATTTTAATGGTTTTAGGTCTAACATTTAAGTCTTTAATCCATCTTGAATTAATTTTTGTATAAGGTGTAAGGAAGGGATCCAGTTTCAGCTTTCTACATATGGCTAGCCAGTTTTCCCAGCACCATTTATTAAATAGGGAATCCTTTCCCCATTTCTTGTTTTTGTCAGGTTTGTCAAAGATCAGATAGTTGTAGATATGTGGCATCATTTCTGAGGGCTCTGTTCTGTTCCATTGGTCTATGTCTCTGTTGTGGTACCAGTACCATGCTGTTTTGGTTACTGATCACAGTGATTTTATTGGGGTTGTGCATGGAAAGGAGGTGTTGACAAATGCTTCTTCAGGAAGAAAGAAGACATAGACATAGTGAAAGTCTATGTCACAAAGCAGGCAGACAGAACACTCCCTTCTTTCACTGGCTTATGGGCAGAAAAAGAGAAAGAAAACATAAGATGAGAAGGAAAACAGTCAGACATGGGGTTTTGATAAAGGATGTGCCCTTTAAGGAAAATCAAGGCAACCAGGATTTTGGCCCAGACACCCATTAGGTCTCTGGGATGAGCCCATGAACAGAGTGGCCAGACAAAATGAAATGGCCTACATCAGGTAAGTAGGTGGATTGGCATACACACACTGAGTCAGAGCTCTGTTTTTCCTCCTGAAACTCCCTTAGGTACTGTGTAATGTGAATGTTGAGTTGACAGCCCAGTCCCTGGCCAAGCCAAGCACATTCAACCACAAGCTCATCAGATATAGATGTCAGCAGCAGACACTAACAGAAAGCCCAAGGGTGGGACTGAGCCAACCACAGCTCACTAGATCCCAGCCAAGTACACAAACAAGGCAGCACAGGATGGTGGTTAAAGTCATGGGTTATGGAGCAGTCTGCCTGGGTACAATTCTTGTCTCTGTAGTAACTTTGCACAAATCATATTGCCTCTCTCTGCCTCAGTTTCTCCAACTGTAAATCTTAATAAAGGTACAAATGCTCTTAGACTTATAATGGGATTATGGCCCAATAAACCCATTGTAAATTGAAAATATCATAGGCTAAAAGTGCATTTAATAGGCCACACATGGTAGCTCACACCTGTAATCCCAGCACTTTGGGAGGCCGAGGTTGGTGATCACCTGAGGTCAGGAGTTCAAGACTAGCTTGGCCAACATGGTGAAACCCCATCTCTACTGAAAATACAAAAATTAGCTGGGCATGGTGGTGCATGCCTGTAATCCCAGCTACTCAGGAGGCTGAGGCGGGAGAATCACTTGAACCCTGAAGGCAGAGGTTGCAGTGAGCCAAGATGGCATCACTGTACTCCAGCCTGGGCAACAGAGAGACTCCATCTCAAAATAAAAAAGTGCATTTAATATATCTAACCCACTGAACATTATAGCTTAGCCCAGACTACCTTAATTAAATGTGCTCAGAACACTGACATTAGCCTATGGTTGGGCAAACTCATCTTACACAAAGCCTATTTTATAATGTGTTGAATATCCCATGTAATTTATTGAATACTGTAGTGAAAGTGAAAAACAGAATGGTTTTATGGGTACTCAAAGTAGGATTTCTACTGAATGTGTATTGCATTCATACCATCATAAAGTCAAGAAGCTTTAAGATAAATTATTGTAGGACAGGAACTGTCTGTGTTTACCTGACAGAGTTGTTTTGTGATGATTAAATTAAGCAATGCACGTAATCAACTTAGAACAATTCTGGGATTATAATAATCATTCATTAAACATGCTTGAGTTACCCAAGAACCAGCATGAGGCCAGGAAATTCCCTTTCCGTATTGCTGTGATGACACATAAATACTTCCCCCTTTTCCAACTTGAGGAAAGCAAGGAGTTCAGAAGATACATGTAAAAGATGAAATAATTATATCAAACAAATCAAGAGACGATTTAAACCCTTGGATTGAATTAAGTTTTAAAGTGAAATATACTACATAGAATTTCTTTTTCACTTTTCCTTGCTCCTAGCTGGTGAGATTGGGGACAGGCTCATGAGTAAGACCACGTTAGTTAATAGACTAAGAAAAAAAGACTTCATTTTCTTTGCCTTTAATAAATTGTAGTGTAGGTTAAAGCCTGGTTCTGGGCCCAAGTAAATGAATGACCATTTTCTGATAGCAATGATCTGTGACAAAACTTCAAGTGAATAAATTCATGTATAAAATGCGTCGAAGCAGGAACTTTAGAGCCAGGGAAGAACTCCCTGAGAAGGTAACATTGGAGCTTAGACTTGAATTTGAGAAGGAGCCACACTGACTTATATTTGGAGGAAGAACTTTTCAGATAGATGGAGTAGCAATGCAAAAGTCTGTTGGCCACAAGAATTGCTGTGTTTTCAGAACAGAGGGAGAGCCAATGTGCCCAGAATGATGGAGATGGAGGCACAGGCCATGGAAGTATTTCCAGGCTGTGGTAGGGAGTCTAGGTTTTATTCTAAAAGTAATGAGAAAACATAGAATATTTTTAATCAAAGAGTAAGATGACAGATGTACATTTTTACAAGTCACTTATATGCATGGAATATGGATTCTAAAGGGAAATTAGTGGAAGAGATGTAGACTGTCCACTGTAGGTAATCCAGACAAGTGAACATGATTTGAACTAGAGTGATGACAGTGGATATGGGAGAAAGTGGGTGGATACAGAATATATTTGAGTAATAGAGACAACAGTTTGTGCTGATGCATTAGTTGTGAAGTTGAGAAATTAACAACTTCTTGAATTTTGGCCTTGGCATTGGTGGACAAAAATAAATAACCCTTACTGAGGTGAGAAAGAACGGTTTTGGGGGTTTGTGGCCTCAAGACAGAACAGGCATCAAATATTCTGTTTTGAATGTATTTAATTTGAAATGCTTACTACACAGCCAAGTGTAAACACCAAATAAGTAAAAAGTATGAATAAGTCTAAAGCTCTCAGTAAAATTCATGGCTTTAACATCTAAATTTAGGTGTCACCATCCATATAGGGAGATTTGGCATCATGGGACCTTAAGCAATCATCTATTTGGAGAATGTAGATAAAGAAAAGGAGAGTGCTCAGATCTATTTAGGATAAAGCAAAACCAAAACACAACACATAAAGAACAAAAATGTTTCTTATCTGTCTTTTGTGTATCTGCCAATACAGTGGAAAAGTGCACGAAGGATACAAGCTAAACTTGGAACATGGATTCTGACATGGTTGTGGGATTGGAGGAAGTTGAAGGAAAATGTTACCTTTTTGCTTTATACATTCTGTATTGTTTGAAGACACATGGCTTCAAACATGGAAAATATCATAACTAATACATGTACCTTATAGATAATTTAGAAGATAATACCAAGCCAAAAAATAAAAGAAACTTCATTCATAACCCCACACTCAGAAGCAACTACTGCTAACATTTTAACATATAGCCCTCTGGACTTTTTCTTGTACAAATGTATTTAGACATAGAACTTTAAGTATTTTATTTTTAGTATTTCACAAAAAAGTTCTCCAGAGTTTGTGTTGTCAGTTTTCATTCTATCCCAAGTTGATTTTTCTGAACTCCTAAGTTTTCATACCATTTATAACTTTGATTTATACCATTCTGAATGGTATAAATGGCAGAACGATTTATACCATTCTGCTTATCCTACTTTTATATCCTTTGACTACCTGTAGTTCCACTTGTGTGCCCTCTCAGAAGCCCAGATTTAATGTATCACACTTGAAATGTATGTTTCCCCAATCTGCACATTCTGAATTTTCCAAACCAGAATTTTCAGGCAGGTTCTTATCCTTGACCTATTCCATTCTCTTACTTTCCATATCTAAAGAGTTAACATGTTCTGTATCTTTTATACTCTGTACATCCTTTAAATCCAAATTTAGATATCCTTGTTACCACTGCTTACATTCAAGTTTTTAATTTTTTATTGTTGTGACAGCTATTTAATTCTTTTGTTGCTGTGTTATAATCTGATTTTTCTAAAAAAGTAAACCTGAGTATGTCACTCTCTCATCTAAAGCTTCTCAATGACAACCTACTGCCTTCAGGATAAAAGCTGAACTCCATAGTTTCACACAAGCCATTTCCTGATGGGCTTCCTCTGCCTTGGCTGCATTGTATCTTATCACCTTCCTTCTTGCATCTTTATCTCTAGTCACAGGGAGGCACCTGCAGTTTCCAGAATATACTCCAGCCTCCAATTTACCTACAGTTTCTGACAGACTCCCTGGAACCAAATAGTCATTCAATACATGCTTATTGAATACAAAAATATAAGTTTAAGAAGGCCTCTAAAGCTTACAGTGTGGACATGAGAAGTAGCCGACTGTGTGGAGACGAAAAGTCCAAGTGAAAACGTGAGCCGCAAATATCAAAAGGATTCAGAATCAGGAAGGATTATTTGAAAGTATAGGGATGTAGTATCCAGGGATTCATATTCGAATCCAGTGCTGTCCAATAGAAACATGATGTGAGTCACATAGCTAATTTCAAACTTCCTAGTAGCCACATTTTAAGAAATGAAAATAAACAGGTAAAAATAGCTTTATTAATATAATTAATATAGCCAATATATTGAAAATATTTTCATTTCAACATGTAATTATTTAAAAATATTTAAAAATTAATATTAAAATGATTGAGATATGTTACTTTTTGAATACTAATCAAAATCTAGTACAGGTGTATATACATCATGTCATTACTTTTCTTTTTAAAGTTTTATTTATTGACTTATTTATTTATTTTGAGACAGAGTCTCGCTCTGTTGCCCAGGCTGGAGTACAGTGGTGTGATCTCGGTTCACTGCAACCTTCACCTCCTGGATTTAAGCAATTCTCCTGCCTCAGCCTCTTGAGTAGCTGGGATTACAGGCACATGCCACCAAGCCCGGCTAATTTTTGTATTTTTAGTAGAGATGGGGTTTCACCATGTTGGTCAGGCTGGTCTCGAACTCCTGACCTTGTGATCCGCCCACCTCAGCCTCTCAAAGTGCTGGGATTACAGGTGTAAGCCACCGTGCCCGGCCTAAAGTTTTATTTTTTTAATCAACTTGATTAATAAAATAATTTTTCATTAAGTTGAAACAGTAAGATTTTTTGTTGTCGTTTTTTCTTTGATTTTTTTTTTTTAAGACAGGGTCTCACTGTGTTGCCCAGGCTGGAGTGTAGTGGTGTGATCAAGGCTCACTGAAGCCTTGACCCCCCTAGGCTCAGTAATCCTCCCACCTCAGCCTCACAAGTGGCTGGTACTACAGGCGTGTGCCACTACACCTAGCTAATTTTTATATTTTTTGTAGAGATAGGGTTTCACGGTGTTGCTGAGGCTGGCCTTGAACTGGGCTCAAACAATCCTTCCACCTCAGCTTCCCAAAGTGCTGGGATTACAGGCATGAGCCAGCATGCCCATCCTGGTATATAGTTCTGTAAGTTTAGCATATGTATAGAATCATGTAATCATCCATAAAAGAAGGATACAGAACAGCTGTATCACTCCAAAAAATTCTTTTTTAAAAATTGACATGTAATAATTGTACATATTTCTGGGATACATAGTGATGTTTTAATACATGCACTATATAGTAATCAGGTCAGGATAATTAGTATATCCATCTAAAACTTTCCTCATTTCTTTATGTTGGGAGCATTCAATATCCTCCTTCTAGCTATTTGAAATTACATAATATATTATTGTTAACTATAGTAATCCTACAATTTACAGCACATAGTAATATACTCAATATATACAATATAATTAAGCCACATTCTCAATATACAGTAGTCACATATATTGCTCATATGTACAATAGGTAGTATACACATCATAATGCAGATTAGGGCTCCGTAATCACATGTGGCTAGTGACTACTGTATTCCTATAAAATCTCCTTCTACAAAATAATAAAATAATAAATATAATAATAAATAAATATAAAATATAAAATAAAAAGATTATTTTATAAATATAAAATAAAAAGATTATTTTATAAATATAAAATAATCTTCTACAGAGAAGAAGCTGGGGTTCTTTTTTGTCACCTTGAATATCAGTGAATTGAAATCTCTAAAATAGTACAGGGTGGCCGTGATCTGTAAACCAACTTGATGACAGTACCCCACCCTTCCCTTCAATAAATACGCTGTGAGCCCAGATAGAGAAACCTAGTACCTTTATTAGATAAGGACACTAATTATAGTGAGGTAGGGCGCATTCATTCACATCCTCTGGTACTTCTGGAGAAGCAGGAGTAATGATGTGTCAGAACCGATAAAAGGTGCTCAGAAACATATTGCCTGCTTTTTGTCCATAGGGAATACACATCTGTGACTAAAGACATATTAGACTTTCTATGAAATACTCAACACGCAATCATTATAAGGAAAATTTTCACTATTAGGCTATTTTTTAAATAAGTAATACACCAGAGTTTAATTTATGTATTTTTTTCTGATGTAATGTTCCAACTCTTGGAAAGGTAGTTTATGAAATTTTTAAAAAAGAAGAAGCGCAAAATATTACACTAAAAGCAGAAAATCCTTTTACATATTAAATTAATTGGCTATTTGAACAATGTCCTAGTTTTCACCATATCTGCAAGCATCTCGTGATATAATATACAACAAATATCAGCAAATATTATTCTTCTATAGAGTCTTTTCTTATGTTACTACTCCTGATTAAATTACCCACAAGGAGAAAACATTTATGGTATTATTTAGCTTTTTTGTTTTTTAACATTCAATAAGCATTTAATTAGTTTCTCCTATGTCTATTTCAATAAAGAAGCTAGATTTTCTTTACTGATTTTGATTTGATTTTTTTAACCAAACTTAGACATCTTTTAAAATTTGGCACTAAAATAAGAACAATAAGAACAATACTTAATTTGTATTACGAATAGCAAAGATTGATGCATGTGGACCACAGAAACTTGGCTACAAAGCTAGGCTTTTGGAGCTAGTAATATGAAGTCTCTCTAATGATGTATAGTTCTTCATGACCCATATTTGGTTCAAACTTAGCCCTTTACAGGTGTGGGAAGGTGGGGCAAAGAGTGGGAAACAAATCGGGTTCTATTAGCAGATTGGGGAGTGAAGGGGGTTCGAAGTGAAGTAAGTCTACCAGCTATTGCACAAATAATGAGTTTTGAATATTGCAGGGAAAACTGTGGTTATTTGTTGCAGGAAAATAAAGTACCTGCCATTTCTGCATTTGTTTCAGGTTAAATAAATGTTTAAATATATTTTTAAGAAAGACGTGTGTTCATGGAAACCAGTAATTTTAATTCTAAAAATCGTGACATAATTTTCACTTTTTTCTTCTCAAACCCATGCTTCCCAGTTGATCTTAAATTGGGACCCCTTCCTCACAAGTTTTAAACAGGTCTAATTCATGACAGTTCATATCCATATCTGAAATTTATGGCAGTGAATCTCTATGCCAGTGGTCACGATCACATGGCTCCATTCAGTTGCCAGAAGGACAATAGTGAGTCAAACTTCTTTAACCCCCATCAGGCTTCAGGGAGAGAGAACTTTCTCATCAAGGAGATCCTTGAGAACCCTGTTTTAAAGTCAGCTCCCGTCATATTGAACCTACAATTTTACTGCAATGTGTCTGCTAATTATCTTATACAATCATACACATTTATTTTATTTAGAGAACTGTTTCCTCTGCTTCTTCTAAGTTAATTTTCTAAAACTATTTTCTATAGAACCAGAAATAATTTGGCCAGAGGGAATTGTCAAATCTAGTCCGTAACAATAGAGGAATGAGGTTTAAATAATTTATATTGGCCCAGGATTTACTTTTACTTATAGAAAACTTTTTAAAATTGCTTTTAAAGGCTTCTGTGTTGGACCTTTTTGTTTGTTTCTCTGTTTCACATTTGCTATTTATTTATTTATTTATTTATTTATTTATGTATTTTTTGAGATGGAGTCTCCCTCTGTCACCCAAGCTAGAGTGCAATGGCATGATCTCAGCTCACTGCAACCTCCAGGGTTCAAATGATGCTGGTGCCTCAGTCTCCCTTGTAGCTGGGATTACAGATGTGTGTCACCATGCTCAGCTAATGTATGTATTTTTAGTAGAGATGGAATTTTGCCATGTTCCTCAGGCGGGTCTCAGACTCCTGAGGCTGAAGCAATCCACCCACCTTGGACTCCAAAAGTGCTGGGATTACACATGTGAGCCACTGTGCGCAGCCTGCTTTTGCTTTATTAAAGACAAAAATATAAAGTTACTTTCTGAGGGATTAAGTAGTACACTAGGTGTATTTAATACAGTTACTTCACTTGGTTAGTCACTCTGTAGCCACTAAAAGTACAAATCCAATATTTAATAAGACTTTAATAAGAAGAAATAATTAATGAAAAATTAAAATTAATTTATAGCATTTAGACCAACTATAGTTGAGGCATGTCTTAATAAAGCTTCTTTTAAAAAGGGAGGGAGACCGGGCATAATGGCTCATGCCTGTAATCCCAACACTATGATAATCCCAGCACTGTGGGAGGCTGAGGCAGGAGGATCACTTAGCCCAAGAGTCTGAGACTAGCCTGGGCAACAGAGTGAGACTCTGTCTCTACAAAACAATAAAAAGATTAGCTGTGCACAGTGGCATGCACCTGCAGTTCTAGCTACATGGGAGGCTGAGGCACAAGGATCAGTTGAGCCTGGGAGGTCAAGGCTGCAGTGAGCTGTGTTTGAGCTACTGAACTCCAGCCTGGGCATTAAAATGAGATCCTGCCTCAAAAAATTAAAATAAAATAAAAAGTAAATAAAAAGGGAGAAGGAGTTATTATCAAGGCCAAAAGTAAAAATTATAGTGAGATTGATGTTCAAAGTTAATAACACCTGTAATTTTAACATGTTCTGATGTAGGCTTTACTGTCAAGTAGTTAAAAAAAAAAAAGACTCAACCTCCATTTATGGGACAGTCAGTGGCCTGTGGCAATCTGTAAGGATGAGAGAGAGAAAAAAGCAGGATTAACATCTCACTCTCCCATGGGTCTGAACCATGGGACCTGCAAATCCCAAGACAGAGGGAGACTCATACAAGGTCACTTGGGATTAGGCATGCAAACTAATGGCCTTACTAATTGTTCCAAGGGGTCCTGTGATTGGGCGTGAAGCCAGCACACTTCAGCCAACAAAGCCTTTCAATTAGGTACAGTCGCAATGCCAAGTTCCTCAGCAAGAGCATGTGAAAAGGCTCCTTTTGACTTTTGATCAAATCCATTTAAAATCTTTGCCATGGGACCCTGAAAATCACCCTTATAAAATATGCCTGGAATGTCTCATACCTGGGAACTAATATTATATGTTATTCTTACTATAGAGCTTACGACCAATGAATTGGTTCATAATGCTCTCAAGTAAATGGATTTCAAAACAAAACACTGCTGTAGATCAGGCTGGAGACTAGAAATCCACCCACATTTGCCAGCAATGTTAGACTATCTGCTTTTGAAGGCAGGGTCCTTGTCTTATACCTCTGTGCAGGTGCAGAGCCCAACATATGGTAGACATTTCATGAATTGTTTTTCTGATTGTATCGATAAGATAAACAGTGGATTCCTTGAGCTTGTAAAATACGCCTCAAACAAATAGGTGGTTTACGGTTTGGAAGACTCTTTTCTACTCTATTTTCTTGGCTACCCATGGTGAGACTTGAAATATTTGTGCTTTTAGGATAGCAGAAGAGCTTTTTTTCCCACCCCGGGAAATCCAGCACAGTGGCAGTGTGCCGGCTTCGTGGTGGTTGTCTAATCCCTCCTGCTTTGGAACGCTCATTTGTGCGAGATGTGAAGTCTTCTGCCTTAGATCTGATCACAGAACTATGGAGAAGGGCTTTCACTTCAGTACACTTTATTTTCTTTTCAAGTGTAAGAAAAACAAGGTTGGACCTACACGTAGTCCTGGATACTTTGTTTTCAGCTCTTATTTGTCTTTTCTATTGAATTTTTGGTGACAATAGTGATTCACAACCAAAAGAAGTATTCAGATTTAGTCTCTTCAAAAGGGATACTCCCATAATTTCAACTCTGCTGAGGTACATACAATAAGGGAAGTTAAAGAACACCAAAGCAAAAGAGTTAGGACAGACTGCAGCAATTTCTGTGGCCTGTGCACACAATCATCTGCCTGTTCTGCCAAGCTCCCCTATGTGGAATCAAACAAGTCTTCAGAGAAAGGAATTCAATTTGTTGTTTTTCTGGTAAGGAATGCAGGAATTTAGGAGACATTGAACACTTACATCTTAACCATGAAAGTTTGGAGAATGTAATCTGGAAAAATATACTTTTATAAATTTAAACAATATTTGCAAATTCAAATGCCTATAGAGACCAACAAGGTAAGAAATAAATTTGTGAAGTGGGGCAGGTATTAGATGAAAGAAGTGTTAAGGCTGTGGCAGAGTGGTACATTTATGCCTGTTCCAAAGTTATTCAAATTATTGAACATACACACACACCTTGGGCCAAACATTTCAGTGGCTATATATAGTTTTATGGCCATTACTTTAAGCCATAGATCCCATCTGGCATTTTGTTTAGGTTGTCCACGTTAGGAAAGTTTTTCCACATGGGACTTAAGCCTAGATCCGCTTACTGTCATGTGACATTTAAAGAGAGGTATGATTTCAAAAGAACTAAAGATTGAGCTATGTGGAAGCAGGACCTTCTTAGCCCTTCCTAATTCACCAAAAGCTCAATCTGCTACTACAATGACCCAGTGAGGACTGTGTCTGGACCCTCATTCAGTACTACTCTCCTTGAGCTCCCCCTAGAGGTCAGAGTCCTCCATTAACAGGCCCCCTGCTGTTACTCAGTATCTTCTGAAAGGTGAGATAAATACGCTGGAATAGGGGTGGTACTGGTGTTGTTGATGCTAAGAACAATCAAAAGAGAACTAAGAACAATATTTATATATATTTATTCCTCACGTCTTGTTCAATAAATATTGAGGGCATACTACATGCATAAAATTATGATGCGTGTTCTGGACAATACAGAAATTACCAATACAATACCTCACTCTTTGGGGGAAACTAAAAGCCCGCATGAAGCAACCATTCTTTCTGTCATCTTAACCATTCTTTCTGACGTCTTACAATTATCTTTCACTAATTTTTCTACTATGTACTTCTTAAGTAATGATGTTCTTAAGAATTCTTTTTGAACTTTCTTTCCTCATTTTATAGACCTTTATTTAGATATGCCTGTTCTTTCTTCTGGTTTCAGTTACCACCTATTTTCTGAAGATTTTCACCTTTGTATCTCTATATCTCTAGACTGCACCCTTCCTGAGTGACAGACTTAAGCTCACAATTTTCTGCTGGAATTCTCCCTTAGAATATTTCAAAGTCAATTCAAATCCAACGTATCCCAATGAAAAGTCAAGGCCACAAGTATTTGGTGCCATATGTGTGATACTAGCAATAAGTGCTATGAATCTAGATCACTTTGAGCTGAGATGCCTGGGAACGACTTATGGCAGAGGTAGACATGGGCAAGACTTCAAACAAGGGATTGTTATTGGGCAACACTGAACAAAATCAGGAGCACACCTACCATTGTTTCTTTTCTTCCTTTGTTTCTTTCTTTTTCTTTTTCTTTTTTTTTGGAGACAAAATGTCACTCTGTCACCCAGGCTGGAGTGTAGTGGTACAATCACAGCTCACTAAAGCCTTAACTTCCTGGGCTCAAAAGATTATCCTGCCTTAGCCTCCTCAGTATCTGGGACTACAGGCCAGTGCAGCCACACCTCAATAATTTTTAAATTTTCTGTAGAGATGAGGTCTCACTTATTGCCTAGGCTGGTCTCGATCTCCTGGTCTCAAGCAATCCTCCTGCCTTGGCCTCCCTAAGTGCTGGGATTATAGGCATGAGCCACAGTGCACAGCCTTATCCCAATACTTTGGAGGTTCAAGCTCAGTTTTGACCTCTATTATAATCCATATATATATATTTTTTTAAGTGGAAACTTCCCTCTTGGCAATCTTTTTCATTCTGTCTGTTTTATTTTTCCTCTTCTAATTGAGGAGATTGGAGATTGAAGACCAGATAAGCAGAAGTCCCAGCCATATTCGGCTCACCTCAAAAGTATACATATTTTCCAAACATTTATAGATTTCTTGATGCCTAGAAACCGAAAAGGACAATCATGAATCCCAGCTGAGAGGCAGCTTTTGAATGCCAGGCATTTTCTTTATTCACTCTCTCTCCACTTAAGAGTGTGGCTCTGGCTCTGCCTTTATTTCAGCCAGTAGCTGAATGCAGCCTCTCAGGCTCACAGCACTGCCCTGTAATCCTCTGAAAAGACTGCTGTTCTTTCTGTTCCCTCCCTAGCAGTGTGGCACTTCCAGCTTAAGCAACTCTCAGCCCAACTGAACTCTTTTATAATCCCACCAGGCAAGCTCTTTTGATACTTATTTCAAAATAAAATAGATGTTTTCTTCTTTATATCTTATGCAATGTTGTTTAGAAGGAACACGGAGAGGATTTTCTGTTCCCTGAGTAATCACAGTAGTTGCTTTTCTTCCTAGAATTGTAGATAATTAAGAACATGATTTTTTTTTTTTTTAAGTGTACAACTAGGTACACTATGAAAATCTTAGCTGTGTTGTAGTTTTTCATGAGAAAAAAAGTATCCTTTTTACTGTGATAGCCTCAGGGGTGAAATAAGTTATACTATGACAGCTTACAAAAAAGGCAATATCGTTGTGAAAATTCACTAGAAAACAAGAGTTCTAATGTCTTGTGGTTTTTCCTTCCACAATGACAGTTATTAAAATTTTTTAAATTTTATTTATTTTTTTGTAGCCTTTTTATAGAAAACTGTCCATTTCATTTATCAACCAGAGTCATGAAAGAGATCTTTTATAATTGCATCTACTGAAGTTAGTTAGGCATATTATATATCATGGCTTGTTTACCGTAATACTGGCTTTGTTCTTAATTGAAGTGTTATTTGGTGAGTCTGTTTAATGAAGGGTTATGTGTTTTCTTTTGTAATTCTAAAAGTCACAAAAAATTTAGCCCAGATGAATAAATGAAGTTAAGAAGCATCTGAAGAAAGAAAGGAAGTCTCCCAATTTTTGCTAGTTTATTAAGCTAGTGCTTGCATTGGAAAGTAGTGAAAAATCTGTTTTGTTTTTAAAGGCAAAACTAGGCAACATCTCATTTTGCTTAGGTTTTGATGGGATAGTCATTTGGCTTTTAAAAATGCATCCTACAGATACAAGAGCATGCACAGATTAGGAACCGGCATGACTTGTTTCAAAGTTAAGGACACAAATATGGTTATAATATAGTCATCTCCACCGTACCTTCACCAATCAATCATTTACTCCCCTGTACCTCTTTTTAGAAAACAAAACAAAACAAAATAAAATGACATCTTTTTTTAAGACCAAACTTCTCTTTCCCTGCTAGGCAAAAAAAAGAAGAAGAAAAACAAACAACAACAACAACAAAAAAAAAAAAAAAAAAAAAGAAGAAAAATCCAAGAACCCTAACAAGGGTGACACTTGTCCTGATTCCAACACTAAACAGAAAGGAAACTATCTGCCCAATTAGACTCCTTCTGCCATTGCTGTTCCCTGGCACACAATGTTGATGTTAAGGCCTGAGCCTGCAGATTGATGGACAGTGGGTGTGTACCATCGCTGAGGTGTTCTTGCTGTTATATATACATGCCAGGCCATAGGGGTGTCCTGTATTATGTATGTGCCAAGGTGAAAACTCTTTTTAGTTCATACCACCATGCTCAGCTACTGTTGCTGAAAGCACATAAAATGGGAGGAAAGAGTATTTCAGAGGTGTAAAATAGCATGTGTTACACTTCGAGACAGAAGAGATATGGTCATGTCTAGACAGAGAAATACACTGGAAAACATCACTTTCTAACAGTGGATAACTTTGGACTATAGGATCATAGATGACTTTGTTTCAACTTTCTTAGTCTTCTGCAAGAAAACCACATTACCTTATTATTTAAAAATGTTTTAGTACCCAAAGGAGTAAAAAATCAGTGACAGAGGAAAAAACAAAACCTAGAAGTGATATTATTTTTATTTTTATTATTATTATTATTTTTGAGATAGGTTCTCACTGTCACCCAGGCTGGAGTGCAGTGGCCCAATCATAGCACTGCAGCCTTGAACTCCTGTCTTCAAACAATCCTCCCACCTCAGCCTCATGAGTAGCTGGGACTACAGGAACACACCACCATGAATAGCTAATTTTTAATTTTAATTTTTTTTTGGAGAGATGGAGTCTCCCTATGTTGTCCAGGATGGGCTTGAACTCCTGAGCTCAAGTGGTCCTCCCACCTCAGCCTTCCGAAGTGTTGGGATTATAGGCGTGAACCACTGTGTCCAGCTAGTAATATTTTAAAAAGTGTTACAGAGCAGTACTCAAGCTGTATAAGAAGAAGAAAATGAAAAAAATTAATTCATCAGATTTAATGAAAACATTGATGTAGGAATCCAGTTCTCAAATAAAGCCTGGATCTGGGTACTGGCAGATTCTGTGGAGAAGGTTATAGAGAAATAAGAAAGAATGTAGGGCTGAATTCAGCATGGAAGTTTTTCTCACTTGTTTTTTCTATCTCAGAGGTGCCACCCACAGAGATGCCTGAGAATTTTCCTTAGTCCTTCACTCCCTTCTATTTCAGGATTTTGCTTTATGTCTTTGTTTTCCTGCATCTTGAATGTGGTATATCAAAGTATAAATATTTTTATGCTCATCCTGGTTGATGTCCTCTGAACTTCTTGGATCTGTTGTTTTGTGACTTTGAGGGGAGACAACCGTCTTGCCCTGCTCGGGTGCAACAGCAGTTAAAAACATGCAGATCATCAACTAAAGTAACTAGAATCAGTCATTAACCATGCCCCTTGTCCCTCTTCCTATCTCCTTTTGGTTTTATTACTATTAAGGCATAGTAAAACCAACAGACCAGGAGATAACTGCCATTGAAAAGGTAGTTTATTATACTCTCAGATCCCAAGAGAAGGAGTACAGGTCATGCCACAGAGGCCGCATAGGGAAGCGCCAGCGCTGGTCCCGAAGCAGAGGGAAAGGGCAAAACTGGTGCCCACGAGCCTTCACCATAGTTTCTATGGGGAAAATGGGCAAGGCAGGGCAATCAGGCTTAGAATGGGAGAGCTTGAAAATTCCAGCAAGCTCTCGGGTATGGGGGTTGTCCCTAGTTGTCTGGCATCTAGCCCTGGGGTGAATTTCAGGGTGTATAGTGGCTTGGAGTGTGAGATAAGGGAGGTGGTTGAGGGTATAGACTCTGAATTGGTTCATTTGTATTTGAATAGTGTGCCACTGGGGAGGAGAAACCCCTTTGACAAGAGCGGGGACAAAGGAGGCAGGAGGCTAAGGCAAGATGACTCAGGCATATTATCAGGTTGTCCAGAATTTGATGTATCTGGCATATGCATGTAGGATAGATAAAGCGTTAAGCTTACAGAAGCAGGTGACATGGTTAATATACCCTTCTCCCTCTCATCCTCTTTCTCTCTCCCTCTGGCTTTCATACTCCTGCGAAGAGGCTCATGACAAAGGTCCAGTGTACTTTGCTAATGCGTGGTGGGTGGAGAGCGGTGGGAGAGTTGAAAATGGGATGGGGCAACAGGATGAATCTCCACTCTTGGGTGCCTCACAGCATCACCAGTTACCTAAAGAACTTCACTTTACTGAAGAAGTCTTTTTTTTTTTTTTTTTTTGGAGACGGAGTCTCGCTCTGTCACCCAGGCTGGAGTGCAGTGGCGCGATCTCGGCTCACTGCAAGCTCTGCCTCCCGGGTTCACGCCATTCTCCTGCCTCAGCTTCTCCAAGTAGCTGGGACTACAGGCGCCCGCCACCACGCCCGGCTAATTTTTTGTATTTTTAGTAGAGACGGGGTTTCACTGTGGTCTCGATCTCCTGACCTCGTGATCCGCCCGCCTCGGACTCCCAAAGTGCTGGGATTACAAGCATGAGCCACCGCGCCTGGCCTGAAGAAGTCTTTTGTGTGTAAAATCATAGCTAAGAAAGATGTATCATTAAACTAGCGATAGCTGTGTTATCAAAAATTACCCTAATAATGATGAATAATTTTAAAATGATTAAAATGCCTTTATGCATAATTTTTACTCTAAATTTGAATATTTATTAAGCTATGTATGTGTATATATATGGTTTAGAAAATACGTATTTAGAAAATATAAAGTATATATTTTACAATCTTGATTTGTATATTAAAAATATAAACCCTATATTGTATGTTTTATATTACAAATATATTTATATATGAGATATTATAAATGTTATAAGAATTTAAGTGACAATGCATTTATTACACAGGGCATTGACCATTCTTACCAACCTCGAACTTTCTAAATCACGAGTCTCCTTCAAAACCTATTTAAAGTTCCACATCCTTGGGGAACTTGGGAGTAAGCCTTGCTCCCTAACAGGCTAATCCTGCTCATGGTATTGCAGCACTGATTACACTTGCTAATCTACCCCAGGTTATGGCCACAGTGTTCTCCAAATAAAGGTTTTTTTCTGAATATTTCTGATAAGAATACTCCTATACCTGAGTTTTTATCTTGAGTGTCATTATCTCTCTCTTCTCCAACTCCCCATGTCCTCACATTCTGTATGCTCAATTACTAGAATTCTATCTTGACCTATGTTTTGAGTTTTTGCAATATTATCCTGCCTTGCTGCTTAGATCTGCTGAAGGGTTTCTGCCAGTACAGAAGCCCAGTCTTTGTAGATTATAGATTTCCTAGATGGTGATGACAAGCCTGTCTCTTCTGCCAAGTATCTCCTTCTACTATTATTGATGTGTCCTGCCACCCCAAACCTGCAATTTACTAACAGATGAGTCTATTTCTAAATCCTGGATGTTATCTTAAATTAAACCTTACCTTGCGTAACTAGCCATGCCTAGATGATGAGTTATAAAATAATATACTAAGCATTCCTGCTAGTTTTGCTCTCTTCTCACACACTTTATGTCAAACACATTGACCTGTTTTGCAGCCAACTGGATTTGGGGAATCACTTCTCCTGTTACATTTGGAGGAGGCGTACTTCCTCCTGTCTACAATTCATCCTTCCACTTGAGCTTTGAATTCTCCCTGCTCCCTGCTTCTGAGACCTCTCACATGTGATTATTTGATAAATGTCTACCTCCCACAGTAGGCTGTAATTTGTAGGATATCAGTGATCTTATTCTATTTTTGATTCCTATCGCACCCCTAATGCCTGGCAGACTGCCTGGCACATAGTAAGTGCTCAATAAATATCTGTTGAATAAACAAATGAAAATGCTAAGGCCCTTGAAGTATGGGACTGCATAATGTAAACTCCATCTTAGAATCTACTGTTATGTTACTCAGACTCTCAAAATATATGTAAATGATGAATGAAGACATTCTTGAAGAAATATATAATTTAATGCTATGTTAGAATTCATAGGTTTCAGAAGATTAATCTTCAATTTCAGAAAAAAAGTATTCTGCATAGAAGTTTAGACCTAAATAAAAGAGGACATATCCCTAGATAAAAGTTCAGACTAGCTCTCAATGATATGGTGCATTCCTAGGCTCATTTTGATGGTCAATATCCACATTCCTTTTTTGAAATCTGTTTAAATAATTTTCTCCTTTTCATATTGGCAAGAAAACAGAACTGGTTTGATCAAAAGACTCAATGCAGTTTCTAACCATTGCACAAGCCAAAAAAAGGCTCACTCTGTGTTCATTTTTGGGTTAGTCCACATCTCTATCATTTATTATGGAATGTAATTGGTATTTCCTGCTTTCACAAAGAAACTCAAACCCCAGTTGAAATATCAAGAACTCAAAAGGATGGGGCTGTGTTCTCTCCATTCGTAAAACAAGGAATCCTCCCTCCACAAAAATCCCAAATAAGAGCTGAGGGCCTAACAACAGCAGTCCCAATTCTGTTTGCTCTGTAGCAGTGCTGTCCAGTAGAAACCTAATGCCAGTTTCTTAAATATAAGCCACATGTGTAATTTAAAATTTTCTAATATCCACATTTAAAAAAAGGTAAGAGAAATGTTGAAAATAATTTTAGTAATGTATTATTAAAATGTAATGCTGTTTATTTAATTTCAAAAATATTTCAGCATTCTAAACATACAAAAAAAACCAGAATGTTGGAGATCATGTTTAAGTACAGAAGGTTCTTGAACTTTCATTGATGCAGTGGCTCTTTGCTTTGTTGAAAATGAAAAGTTCTACAGTTTGTTTAAAAACAAATGGTTTAACAACTACCACACTGAACTGAAAAAAAAGCAAAAACAAAAAGTAAACACTTCTCAAGCCAGCTGACCACCTTTTGTTCACAGCTAGGAATGGTAGCAGAATGCTATGTCATTAGATATAGAAACAAGACAACCTGAGGCTAAATGGATGCCCAGTGCAGAGTCAACAGGCCCAGCCTCATAGTGCACAGCCTGAGCTATGGCCACTCCCAGAGGCATCTTCCACCACGGCCTCAACATCAAGCAAAGAGCATCAAGAGTTTGTCTTGGTTGTTTTGTTCGTTTTACAAACTATGGATATATGCAGTTGATAACTCAGGATTTCTAGCCAATAACTATGTAGTTAACACTACCTTACAAATTAAAAAAAAAAAAAAGCCAGAAGCACCTTTAAATGCCTTATCACACTAACAGCAAAGAGAGTGAGGAGAGCATGAAGTTGCCTTTTCATTTTAAAAATATTTGGAAATATGTACAACTTTGATATAGTTTCAGGGTGCTCTAGACCCACTTGGCCACTTCATGTAAAGAGTTTCTAGTTTGAGAAACAACAATATGATCATAATCAAACTTTGTAATTAAAACTAATGAGGGCAACAGACACTTCTCAAATAAGAGATGTGTCAATTACAGCTCTCCCCTACTTTAAGGCAGGGGTCCCCAACCCCTGGGCCATAGATAGATACCAGTCAGTGGCCTGTTAGGAACCAGGCCACACAGCAGGAGGTGAGTGGCAAGTGAGCAAAGCTTCATCTGAATTTACAACCACTTCCGATGGCTCACATTACCATCTGAGCTCCGCCTCCTGCCAGATCAGCAGCAGCTCTCATAGGAGAGCAAACCCTGTTGTGAACTGTGCATACAAGGGATCTAGTTTAGCTGCTTCTTATGAGAATCTAACTAATGCCTGATGATCTGTCATTGCCTCCTATCACCCCCAGAAAGACTGTCTAGTTGAAGGAAAACAAGCTCTGGGCTCCCACTGATTCTACGTTATGGTGAGTCATATAATTATTTCACTATATATTACAATGTAATAATAATAGAAATAAAGTGCACAATAAATTTAATGTGCATGAATCATCCCAAAGACCATCTCCTGACCCATCCATGGAAAAACTGTCTTCCACAAAACTGGTCCCTGGTTCCAAAAAGGTTGGGGACTGCTGCTCTAAGGTATTCACAAGGAGACAAACAGTTTTTTAAATTTTTTACTCCTCTTCCTCCTCCTTCTTTTCTTCCTCCTCATTTTCTTTGTTGTCCTCTTCCACCTTTTTCCAGGCAACTTTAGTGGAATGCTTTGGGCCATCAAACTTTCCTTTAGACTTACAGTCAGCAATAACCTTCTCATACTTCTTCAGCTGTGCCACCTTAGTGATGTAAGGCTACTTTTCACTGTCATTTAAGTTATTCCACATCTCACCCAGCTTTTTGACACGTCTCCAATAGAGATGTCAAGGTTTGTGGATTTGATCTTGTAGCAGAATTCTGAACAGAACAGGAAGAGTCCAGATGGTGGCCTTTTGGGAGCATTAGGGTTCTTCTTGCCTCCCTTAGCTGGTTCATAATTCTTCATCTCCCAATCATAGTGTACTTTATCTGCCTTTGCCATTTCGTCAAATTTAGACTTCTCTTTCCCAGACATCGTCTTCCACCTCTCAGAGCAATTCTTGGAAAATTCTGTAAAATTAATAGGGAACTCTAGATTTTTCTTTTTATGTTCTTCTCTGCCTATCTGCACAAAGAAGGCATAGGCAGACATCTTGCCCTTTGGTTTCTTTGGGTCAACTTTATCCATCCTGACTGTATTGTTCCAATATATTTTATTTAGCTTAAAATATCAAAAAACTCATTTCAACATGTAATCAATATGAAAATTATTTAGATATTTTACTTTTTTTTTCCTATACTAAGTCTGCAATCTGATGTGTACTTTTACACTTCAAGTCAAACTAGCTAAAATTTGAGAGCTTAATCGCAAGATGTGGCTAATGGTTACACATTGGGCAGCATAGTTCTAGAATATGCTTCTGTGCTATTGTTTCCCATACAATTGAAAAAGATGTCCACATTTATTTCTACTGCAGCCATTGGTACCATAATGAGGAAAGGCCAGCTGCTGAAATCTCTGTAAAGTTTTAATAGATTCATTAAGTAAGATCTAACCAAGTGCTTCAGTTCTCTCCAAGCCTCTGCTCACTGCAGCTGCAGTTGCTAGATTAAGCTCAGCTTTGATACAATGTGACTGGGTTCATGCTGCTGCTCTTATTGCTGCCATCATTATACAACCTTGTCCAGGCTCACTGTGGCCAGACACAGGAAGAACTCTTTTTCCTTTCATATCAAGTACAGCCAAGTGTGCTCAAGCCAAAACTGACTCGACATCTCAGTCCCACAGCTTTTGTCAGATTCACTCACTTGTATTCTTTCTGTTTTTCTTACTCTGGGTAACTCTAATGATCAGAAAGCATCCTTCTAGGCCAAGTACCTATAAATGCTAATAATAATAATAAGTAACAAGTAGCTATAAATGCTAGAATAATATATATATGAGTTTTTAAATTTATTTTTTTGAGACAGGGTCTCACTGTTGCCCAGGCTAGAGTGCAGTAGTGCGGTTATAGCCCACTGCAGCCTCAAATTCCTGTACTCCAGCAATCCTCCCTCCTACCTCAGTCTCCTGAGTGGCAGGGACCACAGGTGCACAGCACAATGTCTGGCTAATTTTTTAATTTTTTGTAGAGATGGGGTCTCTCTATGTTGCCCAGGCTGTTTTTGAACTCTTGGACTCAAGCAATCCTTCTGCCTTGGCCTCTCAAAGTGTTGGGAATACAGGTGTGAGCCACCCCACCACAGCCAGCTGAATACTTTTTTTTTTTTTTTTTTGAGATGAAGTCTCGCTCCTGTCGCCCAGGCTGGAGTGCAATGGCATGATCTTGGCTCACTGCAACCTCCATCTCCTGGGTTTAAGTGATTCGTGATTCTCCTGCCTCAGCCTCCCGAGTAGTTGGGATTACAAGTGCATGACACCACCCCTGGCTAATTTTTGTATTTTTAGTAGAGACAGCGTTTTACAATGTTGGCCGGGCTGATCTCGAACTCCTGACCTCAGGCGATCCGCCCGCCTTGGCCTTCCAAAGTGCTGGGATTACAGGCATGTGCCACCGCACCCAGCCCCGAATAATATTTTTAAAATAAGGTTTTAACAGACAGGACAAACAAATTTGTGGAGAATTAATAAACCAAGCTTTAGTGTCATGAGAATAGCATAAGTTTTCTTAAATTTTCATATGTAGTAAACCACAAAGATTATACTGTGGATTCTGATAATTTCCAGCTCATCTTTACTAGAGAGTGATTGATAGTAGATCTAACCTAAGATGATTTTGTTGATTTTTCAAATTGTGTTGCTTGGACCTAATGCATCTGCAGAGCCTGCTGCTGGGAGCTCTGGGGCAGAGGAGAGAGGCAGGTGTGGATAAAGGGTAGCAGGCAGCAGGGCATCGACTTCTCATTCTCCTCTTCCCAAACCCCCATCATTGTCTTCCATTGTTTTTCTTTCAATGCTTCTGGGCAAGATCTGGTATGGATAAATGGTTTCTGTGCCCAATTTTTAAAAGCCCACCTACCTAAGGGAATTGTCTCTGTTTTGATTCAGTCTGCATATTTTCTGTGCTCCCCATATTACATTTTTATCCTGCCACCTGTTCTGAGATGTCCACTTTTTCCTTAGAGGCTTTACTGCTAAGTACTGTCTTTGCTTGTGCAACTGTTCAAAGAAAAATCTTTCAGTACCACATCTTTTAAGCTCATTTTTATTGTGTGTGTGTGTGTGTTTTTTTTTTTTTTTTTTTGCTTTCTGTTTATTTAAGTAATATTCTTACTGTGAGGGAAGAAACTAAACAGAAAAAAGGACATAAAAGTCATCCATAATCGCATCACACAGAGATAAAAATGTTAACATTTTGATAAATTTCCTCCTGAATTTTAGTTCATGTATATTTTAAAGTAAATTTGAATCATCTTTTATGTGCTTTTCATTATTGTGATCTTGTGTCTGTTTCATTAAGGCATAATCATTATTAACTTTAAAATTCTTTTTTTTAATTTTTCAAATTATACTTTAAGTTCTGGGGTACATGTGCAGAACATGCAGGTTTGTTACATATGTATACACGTGCCATAGTGGTTTGCTATACCCACCAACCCAACATCTACATTAGGTATTTCTCCTAATGGTATCCCTCCCTACCCCCCGCCCCCTGCCAACCCCTGACAGGCCCCAGTATGTGATATTCTCCTCCTTGTGTATATGTGTTCTCATTGTTCTACTCCCAGTTATGAGTGAGAACCTGTGGTGTTTGGTTTTTTGTTCTTGTGTTAGTTTGCTGAGAATGATGGTTTCCAGCTTCATCCATGCCCCTGCAAAGGGCATGAACTCATCCTTTTTATGGCTGCATAGTATTCCATGGTGTATATGTGCCACTTTTTGTTTATCCAGTCTATCATTGATGGGCATTTGGGTTGATTCCAAGTCTTTGCTACTGTGAACAGTGCCACAATAAGCATATGTGTGCATGTCTCTTTATAGTAGAATGATTTATCATCATTTGGGTGTATACCCAGTAATGGGAGTGCAGGGTCAAATGATATTTCTTGTTCTAGATCCTTGAGGAATTGCCACACTGTCTTCCACAATGGTTGAACTAATTTACACTCCCACCAACAGTGTGAAAGCATTCCTATTTCTCCACATCCTCGCCAGCATCTGTTTCCTGACTTTTTTATGGTTGCCATTCTAACTGGTGTGAGATGATATCTCACTGTAGTTTTGATTTGTATTTCTCTAGTGACCAGCGATGATGAGCCTTTTTTCATATATTTGTTGCCTGGATAAATGTCTTCTTTTGAGAAGTGTCTGTTCACATTCTTTGCCCACTTTTTGATGGGGTTGTTTTTTTCTTGTGAATTTGTTTAAATTCTTTGTAGATTCTGGATATTAGCGTTTTGTCAGATGGATAGATTGCAAAAATTTTCTCCCATTCTGTAGGTTGCCTGTTCTCTCTGATGATAGTTTCTTTTGCTGTGCGGAAGTTCTTTAGTTTAATTGGACCCCATTTGTCAATTTTGGCTTCTGTTGCCATTGCTTTTGGTGTTTTAGTAATGAAGTCTTTGTCCATGCCTATGTCCTGAATGGTATTGCCTAATTTTTCTTTAGGGTTTTTATGGGTTTTGATCTACATTTAAGTCTTTAATCCATCTTGAGTTAATTTTTGTATAAGATGTAAGGAAAGGATCCAGTTTCAGCTTTCTGCATTTGGCTAGCCAGTTTTCCCAACACCATTTATTAAATACAGAATCCTTTCCCTATTGCTTGTTTTGGTCAGGTTTGTCAAAAATCAGATGGTAGTAGATGTGTGACATTGTTTCTGAGGCCTCTATTCTATTCCATTGATCTAGATATCTGTTTGGTACCAGTACCATGCTGTTTTGGTTACTGTAGCATTGTAGTATCGTTTGAAGTCAGGTGGTGTGATGCCTGCAGCTTTGTTTTTTGCTTAGGATTGTCTTGACTATGCAGGCTCTTTTTTGGCTCCATATAAAATTTAAAGTAGTTTTTTCCAATTCCGTGAAGAATGTCAATGGTAGCTTGATGGGGATAGCACTGAATCTATAAATTACTTTGGGCAGTATGGCCATTTTCATGATACTGATTCTTCCTATCCATCAACATGGAATGTTTTTCCATTTGTTTGTGTCCTCTCTTCTTTCCATGAGCAGTGGTCTGTAGTTCTCCTTGAATAGGTCCTTCATATACCTTGTAAGTTGTATTCCTAGGTATTTTATTCTCTTAGTACCAATTGTGAATGGGAGTTCACTCATGATTTGGCTCTCTGTTTGTCTATTATTGGTATATAGGAATGTTTGTGATTGTTTTCACATTGATTTTGTATCCTGAGACTTTGCTGTAAGTTGCTTATCTGCTTGAGGAGATTATGGGCTGAGACTCTGGGGTTTTCTAAATATACAATCGTGTCATCTGCAAACAGAGACAATTTGACTTCTTCTTTTCCTAATTGAATACTCTTTATTTCTTTCTCTTGCCTGATTGCCCTTGCCAGAACTTCCAACATTATGTTGAATAGGAGTGGTGAGAGAGGGCATCTTTGTGCCAGTTTTCAAAGGGAATCTAGTTTTTGCCCATTCAGTATGATATTGGCTGTGGGTTTGTCATAACTAGCTCTTATTGAGATACGTTCCATCACTGCCTAGTTTGTTGAGAGTTTTTAGCATGAAGGGCTGTTGAATTTTATCAAAGGCCTTTTCTGTAACTATTGAGATAACCATGTGGTTTTTGTCCTTGGTTCTGCTTATCTGATGGATTACATTTATTGATTTGCATATGTTGAACAAGCCTTGCATCCCAGAGATTAAACTGACTTGATTGTGGTGGATAAGCTTTTTGCTGTGTTGCTGGATTATCTTTGCCAGTATTTTATTGAGGATTTTCACATCGATTTCATCAGGGATATTGGCCTGAAATTTTCTTTTTTTGTTGTGTCTCTGCCAGGTTTTGGTATCAGGATGATGCTGGCCTCATAAAATGAGTTAGGGAGGAGTCCTTTTTCTATGGTTTGGAATAGTTTTAGAAAGAATGGTGCCAGCTCCTCTTTGTATCTCCAGTAGAATTCAGCTGTGACTCTCTCTGGTCCTGGGCTAATTTTGGTTGGTAGCTATTAATTGCTGCCTCTATTTCAGAACTTGCTCTTGGCCTTCTCAGGGATTCTTCTTCTTCCTAGTTTAGTTTTGGGAGGGTGTATTTGTCCAGTAATTTATCCATTTTTTCTAGATTTTCTAGCTTATTTGCATAGAGGTGTTTATAGTATTCTTTGATAGTAGTTTGTATTTCTGTGGGATTGGTGGTGATATCCCCTTTATCATTTTTTATTGCATCTATTTGATTATTCTCTCTTGCTTTCTTTATTGGTCTGGCTAGTGGTCTATCTATTTTGTTGATCTTTTCAAAAAACTAGCTCCTGGATTCATTGATTTTTTGAAGGGTCTTTCATGTCTCTATCTCCTTCAGTTCTGCTCTGATCTTAGTTATTTCTTGTCTTCTGCTAGCTTTTGATTTTGTTCGCACTTTCTTCTCTAGTTCTTTTTATTGTGATGTTAGCGTGTCGATTTTAGATCTTTCCTGCTCTCTCTTGTAGGCATTTAGCGCTATAAATTTCTCTCTACACACTGCTTTAAATGTGTCCCAGAGATTATGGTACATTCTGTCTTTGTTCGCATTGGTTTCAAAGAACATCTTTATTTCTGCCTTCATTTCATTATTTATCCAGTAGTCATTCATGAGCAGGTTGTTTAGTTTCCATGTAGTTGTGCAGTTTTGAGTGAGTTTTTTAATCCTGAGATCTAATTTGATTGCACTGTGGTCTGAAAGACTGTTTGTTATGATATCTGTTCTTTTGCGTTTTCTGAGGAGTGTTTCATTTTCAATTATGTTGTCAATTTTAGAATAAATGTTATGTGGTGCTGAGAAGAATGTGTATTCTGTTGATTTGGAGTGGAGAGTTCTGTAGATGTCCATTAGGTCGGCTTGGTCCAGAGCTGAGTTTAAGTCCTGGATATCCCTGTTAATTTTCTGTCTCATTGATCTGTCTAATACTGACAGTAGGGTGTTAAAGTCTCCTGCTACTATTGTGTGGGAGTCTAAGTCTCTTTGTAGGTCTCTAAGAACTTGTTTTAGAAATGTGAGTGCTCCTGTATTGGGTGCGTATATATTTAGGATAGCTCTTCTTGTTGCATTGATCCCTTTACCATTATGTAATGACCTTCTTTGTCTCTTTTTAGCTTTGTTGGTTTAAAGTCTGTTTTATCAGAGACTAGGATTGCAATCCCTGCTTTTTTTGCTTTCCATTTGCGTGGTAAATATTTCTCCATCCCTTTATTTTGAGCCTGTGTGTGTCTTTGCATGTCAGATGAGTCTCCTGAATACAGCACACCAATGGGTCTTGACTCTTTATCCAATTTGCCAGTCTGTGTCTTTTAATTGGGGCATCTAGCCCATTTACATTTAAGGTTCATATTGTTATATGTGAATTTGATTCTGCCATTAAGATGCTAGCTGGTTATTTTGCCCATTACTTGTTGCAGTTTCTTCATAGTGTTGATGGTCTTTACAAGTTGGTATGTTTTTGCAGTGGCTGGTACCAGCTGTTCCTTTCCATATTTAGTGCTTCCTTCAGGAGCTCATGTAGGGCAGGCCTGGTGGTGACAAAATCTCTCAGCATTTCCTTTACTCTAAAGGATTTTATTTCTCCTTTGCTTTAGAAGCTTAGTTTGGCTGGATATGAAATTCTGGTTTGAAAATTTTTTTTTTTTTCTTTCTTGAGATGGAGTCTCACTCTGTGGCCCAGGCTGGAGTGCAGTGGCACAATCTTGGCTAACTGCAACCTCCACCTCCTGGGTTCAAGCGATTCTTCTGCCTCAGCCTCCTGAGTAGCTGGGATTACAGGTGTGTGCCACAATGCCTGACTAATTTTTGTATTTTTAGTAGAGACAGGGTTTCACCATGTTGGTTAGGCTGGTCTCGAACTCCTGACCTCATGATCCGCCCACCTCAGCCTCCCAAAGTGCTGGGATTACAGGCATGAGCCACTGCACCTGGTCCAAAAATTTTTTTCTTTAAGAATGTTGAATATTGGCCCCCTCTCTCTTCTGGCTTGTAGGGTTTCTGCTGAGAGATCTGCTGTTAGTCTGATGGGCTTCCCTTTGTCAGTAACTCGACCTTTCTCTCTGGCTGCCCTTAACATTTTTTTCTTCATTTCAACCTTGGTAAATCTGACGATTATGTGTCTTGGGGTTGCTCTTCTCGAGGAGTATCTTTGTGGTGTTCTCTGTATTTTCTGAATTTGAACGTTGGCTTGCCTTGCTAGGTTGGGGAAGTTCTCCTGGATATTATCCTGAAGAGTATTTTCCAACTTGGCTCCATTCTCTCCATCACTTTCAGGTACACCAAGCAAACGTAGATTTTGTCTTTTCACATAGTCCCATATTTCTCAGAGTCATTGTTTCTTTTCACTCTTTTTTCTATAACCTTGTCTTCTCACTGTATTTCTTTGAGTTGATCTTCAGTCTCTGATATCCTTTCTTCTGCTTAATCAATTCAGCTGTTGATATTTGTGTATGCTTCACGAAGTTCTCGTGCTGTGTTTTTCAGCTCCATCAGGTCGTTTATGTTCTTCTCTAAACTGGTTACTCCAGTGAGCAATTCGTCTAACCTTTTTTCAAGGTTCTTTTTATTTCATTTTCTGGGCTCTCTCTCTCTCTCTCCTTATATATATATGTGTGTGTGTGTGTGTTTGTGTGTGTCTACACACACACACACTTTCCTGTGTGCTATAACACAGTTCCTTTGAGTGCTATAACAAAGTATCATAGACTGGGTGGCTTATAAGCAACAGAAATTTATTTCTCACAGGTCTAGAGGCTGAATGTCCAATATTAGGGTGCCAGCGTGGTTGGGTTCTGGTCAGGGCCCTCTTCACAGTTGCTGACTGTATCACTTCATTCTCACACTGCTATAAAGAACTACCCAAGACTGGGTAATTCATGAGGAGGTTTAATTAACTCACAGTTTTGTGGGCTGTACATGAAGCATGGCTGGGGAGGCCTCAGAAAACTTAAAATCATGGCAGAAGGCAAAGGGGAAGCAAGCATGAGTTACTATGGTGGGGCAGGATAGAGAGAGCAAAGGGGGAAGTGCCATGCACTTTTAAACTATCAGATCTCGTGAGAACTCACTATCATGAGAACAGCAAGGAGGAACTCTGCCCCTGTGATTCAATCACCTCTCACCAGGTCCCTCCCCCAACATTGGGAATTATAATTCAACATGAGATTTGGGTGGGGAGGCAAACCATATCACACTCTTTTTACTTATGTGAATTTCTGCAGCCGGCTCCCCAGAAAATGGATTTTTCCTTTATACCACATGGCTGCAAATTTCCCAAACTTTTAAGCTCTGCTTTCCTTTTAAATATACGTTCCAGTTTCAGACAATCTTTTTGTTCATGCATGTGGGCATATGCTATTAGAAGCAGCCAGAGCACATATTTTTTATTTTTAAATTTTTTGTTTTCAAAAATCAAATACAGTCATGTTCCTTAACTCCATACAGCAACAGCAGAATGGCATAAGTCAGTTGTGCAACAGAGAGAGCCAGGAATTTTCTTGCACTACAGCGTAACCAAGAATGGGGAAAATTCCCATCCAAAGTTTTAAATATAGTGCTACAGATCACCTCTTGAATGCTTTGCTGCTTAGAAATTTCTTTCACTAAATAACCTAAATCATCTCTCTCAAGTTCTCTAGAGAAAGGGCAAAATGCCACCAGTCTCTTTGCTAAAGCTTAGTAAAAGTGGCCTTTACTCCAGTTAGTTCCCAACAAGTTCCTCATCTCCATCTGAGACCACCTCAACCTGGACTTCATTGTCCATATCAGTATCAGCATTTTGGTCAAAACTATTCAACAAGTCTCTAGGAAGTTCCAAACCTTTCCTCCTCTTCCTGTCTTCTTCTGAGCCTTCCAAACTGTTCCAACCTCTGTCTGTTTTCCAGTTCTGAAGCTGTTTCCACATTTTCAGCTATCTTTATAGCAATGCCCCACTTCTCTGATACCAATTTTCTATATTAGCCCATTTTCACACTGTTATAAAGAACTACCTGAGACTGGGTAATTTATGAAGAGGTTTAATTGATCAGTTTTGCAGGCTGTGTGGGAAGCATGGCTGGGAAGTCCTCAGGAAACTTACAATCGTGGCAGAAGGTGAAGGGGAAGTGTCTTCACATGGCCAGGAGAGGCAGAGAGAAGAGGGAAGTGCCATAAACTTTTAAACCATCAGATCTCATGAGAACTCATTCACTATCACAGGAACAGCAACGGGGAAATTTGACCCCATGATCCAATCACCTCCCACCAGGTCCTTCCCCCAATATTGGGAATTACAATTCAACATAAGATTTGTGTTGGGACAAAGATTCAAACCATATCACAGACTGTCAACTTCTCATTGTATCTTTACATGGTAGAAAGACAGTGAGAGAGCTCTCTGAGATCTGTTTTATGTCACTAACCCCACTCATGAGGGCTCTACCCTCATGACCTACTCACCTCCCAAGATTCTCACCTTCTAATACTGCCACATTGGGAGTTAGGATTCCAACATATTAATTTTGACATTTGCTATATAGCAATTCTTATGGTAATTTTTCCTTGCAAATGTCAACAATTTCATTTATGAGGACATTTTATGTTTCAAGGATAAAACATAAATCTTGACCTATCATATTCATTGTAAATGAAAATGACCCAGATTCTCTAATTTTTAATTTTATTGTTTTTTTGAAGGGGTTGACACATAGGTTTGGTCACAAGCACTCTATTCTGTCACTTCAGGCAGCTTCATCCACACACATGGCTTCTATTACACTGAATTCACACAAACTTACATATCTAGCCCAGAGCCTAAGATAGAGAGGGACTATCTTAAAGATGTATGTTGAAGGCTTTTATCTAAAACAGTAGAAAGTAAATTGATAAAAATAAAGCCCATAAGGTTTTATAAGAAATTGTATCAGCTTGAACTATAAGAGGCAAAGGCAGTACAAAATTGAGAGGCCTTTGGAACTCCTGAACTACTATAGGCAAAAGGAAGTTAGCAAAGATGACTTAGCTGTGAACATGAAACACTTTTTATGAAAATGTCACTCACAGGGATAAGCCAAAAGTCCAGAATATAGTCAAGAGTCATGGAGAAGTATTCCTAGGTAATAGGATTGAGCCTTGGTCAAGGGAATGGAAACATGTCTCTACATATATTTCAGAATTGCTATGGACCATGACTGTTTTGCACCTCTTTTGAATGGAGATGTCTACTGCAGGTATCCTATACTCATCTTATGACTGTATGTTGGGTGTGCTGGGGATGTAATGGTTAATTTTATGTGTGAATTTTACTGGGCTGTGGGCTTTCCAGATATTTGATCAAGCACTATTATGAGCATTTCTGTGAGGGTGTTAGTTGATAAATATAACATTTAAATTGATAGACTGAGTAAAGAAGCTGCCCTCCTGCATGTGAGTGGGCCTTACCAAGTCAGTTGAAGGTCTGAATAGAGCAATAAGCTGACTATTCCTAGAATAAGAGGAAATTCCTTCTGCCTGAATGTCCTTGAGTTGGGACATCTTTTATATTTGTTTTTATTCCTTTAGACTTTAACTAAAATATTGGCGCTTCCTAAGTCTAAAGACTGCTGGCCTTTTATCTGCATATAGACCTGATTTAGAGGACTTACACTTTTCAGCCAAAGCCTGATGCTACAATGAGAAAAGACTTGTCAGGGGTCCTGGCAGAGGCTGAATGTATTTTGTTTTTATTATTATTGTGATTTCAATAGTTTTTGGGGAACAGTGGTGTTTGGTTACATGGATAAGTTCTTTAGGTGTGATTTCTGAGATTTTGGCGCACCCATTACCCAAGCAGTGTACACTTCACCCAATGGGTAGTCTTTTATACTTCATGCCCTCGACCCTTCTCCCCAAGTCCCCAGAGTCCATTATGTCATTCTTATGCCTTTGCATCCTCATAGCTTAGATCCCACTTATAAGTGAGAACATAGGATGTGGGATGTTCGGATTTCCATTTCTGAGTTACTTCACTTAGAATAATGATCTCTAATTCCATCCAGGTTGCTGCGAATGTCATTGTTTCATTCCTTGTTATTGCTGAGTAGTATTCTAGGGTGTGTATATATATATATATATATATATATATATATATATATATATACACACACACACATATATGTATATATACATATATGTGTATATATGTATACATATATACGTATATGTATATACACATATATGTATATACACATATACATATATATATACACATATCACACTTTATCCACTCCGTTGATTGATGGGCATTTAGGCTGGTTCCATATTTTTGCAATTGTGAATTGTGCTGCTATAAACATGCATGTGCAAGTGTCTTTTTCTTACAATGACTTCTTTTCTTTTGGGTAGATACCCAGTAGTGGTATTGCTGGAGCGATTCATACCTCTTACCCTACCTGTGGCTTGGTTTCTTCTTGACCACCTTTTTAGGCCCTGCCAAGAAACCCTTAGCTTCATTTTGCCTTTCATAAGTTACATACCCTTTTATTTGGACTCAGTTCATGTTCTCATGGACTTCAGAGCCCATGTGCCAGCTATTTGGGATCCAAATTCTCTTTAGTCCATGATTACAAGCAAGAACCAGCCCCAATCACTTTCATATCAGACACATGGTTTTAGAACTTCAGACTCAGTTACTGCCTAGAAGGAAAGTTTGAGTAACACACAGAAAATCTACCAATGTTCTATTCGGTTACATGTATAGACCAGTAAAGTTATAACATGGCTATTTAATATTTTAGGTTTTCATATTATTGTTGAACAAATTTCAGTAACATATTGTGTAGAAAATCTTTCATGTTGAGATATTTGCATCTATAGACATAAAGTTCTTCATGGTAATAGCTCATATTTTGTTTTGTTTTGTAGAGACAAGGTCTTATGTTTTCCAGGCTAGTCTCAAACTCCTGGCCTCAAGAGGTCTTCCTTGCTTGGCCTCCCAAAGGGTTGGGATAACAGGCGTCAGCCACCATGTCTGGCCTTTCATATTCTGTTGTTTTCCCTCTTTCTATTCTTAATTTTGTATTTTCTCCATAGTTTTAAAATTATATTTATAAAAGTTTATAGATTTTCCTCAAAGATTTATATCTTGAGTTTATTAATTCTACTATCTTTAGATTTTCAAATGCTGGATTTCTGCTTCAGTACCTACAGTTGTCCTTCTTAGAGTTTATTTTCTTGAATTTTTCCCTTGAGTTTTTGAGTTGAATATATGGTCAATGCCTTTACATTCTTTCCATATCTTTTGAATATTAAAAACATTATATATATATATATATAATAATCTGCTTATTTTTAGTTGACAAAATTATACACATTTATAGTGTAAATGATGTTTTAAAATAGGTATACATTGTGAAATGGTTACATAAAGCTTATTAAGCTTATTAACATATGCATTACCTCACATATTTATTTGTGGTGAGAATACTTAAAATCCACTGTTAGCAACTTTCAAGTATACAATACATTGTTATCAACTATAATCACCATGTACATTAGACCTCTTAAATTTATTCCTCTTGTGGTGTAATTGAAATTTTGTATCTTTTGACCATCATCTCCCCAATCTCTTTACTTTCCCCACTACCAGCCCCTGATAACCACCACTCTTCTCTCTCCTTCTATGACTTAGACTTTTTTAGATTCTGCATGTAAGCAACATCATATGGTATTAGTATTTCCGGGCCTGGTTTATTTCTTTTACTATAATGTCTTCCAGGTTTATCCATGTCGTTGGGAATCTATAGAATGGGAGAAAGTATTTGCAAACCATACATCTGATAAAGAGTTAACATCTAAAATATATGGAAAATCACATTGTTCAATAGCAAGAGAACAAATAACTCAATTGAAAATGGGCAAAGGACTTGAATAGACATTTCACAAAAGAAGACAAAAATGTCCAACAGGTATATGAAAAAAATGCTCATATCAGAGAAATATAAATTAAAACCACAATGAGATATTACCTCACACGTGTTAGAATAGCTGTTTTGAAAAAGGTAACACGTTGGTGAGGATGTGAAGAAAAGGGAACTCTAGTACACTGTTAGTGATCATGTAAATTAGTACAGCCATTGTGGAAGACAAGATGGAGGTTCCTCAAAAAATGAAAAATATAACTATCATATGATCCAGCAACCCCACGCTGGGTATATATTCAAAAGAAATGAAATCAGTATGTCAAAGAATATCTGCACTGTCATGTTCATTGCTACACTATTCATAGTAGCTAAAATATGGAATCAACCTAAGTGTCCATCAGTGGATGAATGGATAAAGAAAATGGATACATACAGAATACTATTCAGCCTTAAAAATAAAAACATTATATACTTAAAACAGAATTCCTGCTGAAATGCTGCCTTGGTCACATCCCATATTTTTTGACATATAAGATTTCATTGTTTTAATTTTAAAACTAACCTGCATTAGCGCCTTGATTTTTTATTTTAATCTTTTTTTTTTTTTTGCCAGAGAATATTTTAAAACTTAAGTGTTTTTGTATTTTTGGTAGTTTGTCATTCAACTTTGTGTGTGTGGGTTAATTTTATTGTAGCCAGCTACTTTGGTCTATTCATTCTCAACTTTTGGGAATATATAGTTTTTCTTATGTCCTAGTATATGATTAACTATTGTACAAACTTTATTATAGATATCGTATCCTAATTCAACTGCATTAAGTATTTTATTCTCTAACTTTAAAATACAAATAAGTATTACATTTTTGTATTTTGTACAGATAAGTATTACATTTAATTTGCATAAAATGCAATTAAATATTAAATTTTGCTTATTTGAGATCGAAGGCTGAGAAAAGAGTGTGAAAGTCTTCCATTACAGCTGTGTTTTTCCCTACTTACCTGTATTTCTAAGTTTTGGCTTTTTATAATTTGATCCTACATGCCCATGTTTGTCATGACTCTTATAATGTTATTGTGAATTGTATATTATTTAATACATGAAAACATTCTTGATTAATAAATGCTTTTCCCTCTTCAAAATCATCTTTTTTTAAAATTCAACTTTTAAGTTTAGGGGCACATGTGCAGGTTTGTTATATAGGTAAACCATGTCATGGGGGGTTGTTATATAGATTATTTCATCAGCCAGGTATTAAGCCAAGTACCCATTAGTTATTTTTCCTGATCGTCTCCCTCATCACAACCTCCACCCTCTGGTGGATCCCAGTGTCTGCTGTTCCTCTCTCATCATTTAGCTCCCACTTAGAAGTGAGAACATACAGTATTTGGTTTTCTGTTCCTGCATTAGTTTGCTAAAGATAATGGCCTCCAGCTCCATTTATGTCCCTCCAAAGGACATGATCTCATTCTTTTTTATGTCTGCATAGTATTCCATGGTGCATATGTACCACATTTTTCTTTATCCAGTCTGCCACTGATGGACATTTAGGTTGATTCCATATCTTCTCTATTGTGAATAGTGCTGCAATGAACATATAGCATGTGTCTATGATATAATAGAATGATTTATATTTCTTTGGGTATATACTCAGTAATGGGATTGCTGGGTTCAATGGCAGTTCTGTTTTTAGGTCTTTAAGGAATCACCACATTGCTTTCCACGATGGGTCAAAATCATCTTTTCATTTTACAATAGTTTTAGATTTTTTGAAAAAGTTATTAAGATAATACCTTTCCTCCCAATTTTTCCTATTACTAACATCTTATATTACCATGATACATTTGTCACACTAAGAAAACAATATTGGTACATTACTACTAACTAAACCTCAGACTTTGTTCAGATTTCGCAAGTTTTCTTTTTTTTAAACTGGTATCCTTTCTCTATTTCAGAATCCCATTTAGTAATACCACATTATATGTACTTGTTGTACTTGTGGTGTCTCCTTAATCTCTTCTGGTCTGTGACAGTTTCTTAATCTTTTATCTCTCTCTCTCTCTCTGTGTGTGTGATCTTGCAAGTTTTAAGGAAGAGTGATCAGTTATTTAGTAGAGAGGAAGGTTTGTCTGACATTCTTCTCATGGTTAGACTGGAGACATGACTTATTACTGGTGATGTTATCCTTCATACCTGGGCAAGAAAGTGTTGGATAGTTTTCTCCACTATAAAGTTTCTTCCCCTTTCTCTCTCCCCCCCGCTTTTTTTAAAATCTTTCTTCATATTCGATTCTTTGAAAGCAAATCATTAAGAACAGTCCATATTTAAAGATTTAGGGTAGGAATCATTAAGTTTCACCTCCTGGAAGGGAGATGTCTTTCACATTTAATTGTATTTTGAGATTTCCTTCATTTGCACTTGACTTGTGAATTTTTATCTGCCTTTTAAAAAAATTTGTTAATCTGTACCATTTTTTTGTATGCTACTTTTACAGTTGAATTCTATTTTATAAGCCAATGTATACCTCTTTGTCTTCTATCAGAGGAATTTCTCAAGATTTTATATTTACTGATTGATTTCTAAGGGATGCTACTTGCTTCTAACATGTTAATCAGCAATGTAGGCTCTGGCATAGCTTACCAACCCTAAGAGTGGCAGGGAGTTGCTCTTTGTCATGGTGGAGTACTCAGCTGTCTTCTCCATGGTGGTTGAGTTCTCTGGATGGGATCAGCTTTCTTCACATGTCACTGAAGTGAAAGGGGACAATTGAAACCTATTTTGACAGGGTGAGTCATTTCTAAGGAAGCAATGTGACCTAAAAAGAAACTTCTTATTTTGTAATACATAATCTTTCTGGTTCAAATTTTAATAGCTACCATTTGTGCGTTTGGCATTATCCTGGATGCTTTATGTGTAACATTTTATTTCTTCTTCCCAACATTCCTAAGGGTAAGCCTTGTTAAGATGACAAACTCCTCCTAGGAAATGGCAGAAGTTTGAAAACAAGCCCATCTTACATCTATACCTGTGCTCTTTTCTACTACACCAATCCCCTAGTAGACAGCAAAATCCCTGACAGCACATTTCTTCTGCTTCCTACCCTTTCCTGGAGCTTTCCAAAATGTTACTGTTTATCTGATTCAGGCTCAGAGTCAAATAGGCAATTTTACTGTCCCGCTCCCATTAAGTAGTGCAAAAATGAGTACGTGGTGGTCTAATGCAGACACACAGCAAAGAAAACAGTAAAAGTCACGACGTGAAATTGTAAGGAGAGAAGAAAGCCTACCTTAAATAAATTCAATTCAACAAACACTAAATTAGCCCACTGCTATATGGAGATCCTTGGGAAGATAAAAGAGTGAATTAGACACAGTATTTGTACATTAGGAACTCTCAGATTTTGACTGAAGGAAACCAAAATATTTCTCTCCAAAATAGTGATTGTTGAATTACAAACACTGAAAACACAGGGGAACACTCTGTCTCAGGCTCTGCTTGCCTGATGGCAGGCCATCAATCCTTCCTTGAGACAGAACTTGCTTATCAGCCCAGGGAAGTCACCAGAGAAGTTTCCAGGAGGCACCAGAAAAAATTGCAGACACATTTTACTATCTTCTACATTTTCCTACCCTTTGAAAGACTGAAACTGCCCTCTCCTTTGTCTTTCTACTATATCGGATTGATGGTTCTTTGTTGAAATACTATTTAAGCAAGTCCCCTAAATCACTGCTTTGAGAGAGAAATACTTTTGAACTGAGGCCTCTGCTGCATGATGGGTACAGCATGCATTAATAAACTTCCGTTTGTCTCTTTTGTTAATCCAATGTTTGTTGTCAGGAAACTCTCTCAACAAAGAACCTAAAAAGGAAAGAAAAGAAATTATGTTTTCTCCCCTACATAATAAATAAGCATGAGTTCCTTTTTATAAGAATGGGAGTATCCAGAACATGAGACTGTATCATGACAATAAGGATCGGATCACAGTCAGAGGGCTTGTCTCCATTGACATTTAAGCACCGTGCTCTGAGCCCTGAGTCAGTGACTCAGTTGGAAAGAATGACCTCAAGTGGCATGTTGTGTTTTAGCCAAGAAATTGCAAATTTTACAGGACTTAATAAGTTTAATAGACCGTTCAACTTCTCCCTACAAGGAAGAGAGTATAAAAAGTATATAAGACATTTTTTATTTCAAAATTTTTGTATTTACCTAGATTTGTATAGACACTTCCCAGACTTTTCAGAAAGTTACTAAACATTAGCTCAGCATAGCAAAATATTTCTAATATTATTGTCTTAATATTACCCACACAAATTGATTATAAATTTTTTTCTCCCACTGTGGGTAGTGTCATTTTTTAAAAACCTAATGCATTTCAAGGAAATAGAACATATTTATGATAGATAGTTTAGTTTGTATTTGCAATGCCCAAGTTGACCTGGAAAAATTGAAACTTACCCTACTATTATTCCAAAATTTGATCTTAAGTGCCCAAAGTATGTTTAAATCTTAGCTTAAAAAGTGCATTTGAAACTAAAATGTTACAGATTTTTTAAGCTCAAGACTATATGTACAATCTTCTATCTGATTTGAAATATTTTATTTCAGATTTCAGTGGGGTTATCTTCAAATCTGGTATTTATTGAAATAGTGTTTGTTCAAAAGTTGGACATTCTGTTACACGTTATCTAATTTGGTGGCATTAGTAAGTGGTACCAAGTTTCCTGTGTGCAGTCTGTGTCCCTCTGCAAAACTTGTAAAGGGAATCCTAGCAGACATTGGCAGTTTAAGATTTTTAAAATCTTAGTGTACTAAAGTTTAAAAATACATAAGTTCTATTAAAGAAGGTAAGTAGAAAAGTACTGTATTCGCTTCAAGGATGTGATATGAAGACTTGCCTTACGTTTTAACTACATTTCAAATTGCAAGAAGTCAAAAAAGATAAAACTTTATGAGACTATAGTTATTTCTTGTGCAACATTTGCTAGTAAAAATTCTTCTCTGCCTTCATTTATCTTTATTTTTAGTTTAAAAGCTAAAGCCAAGCCAGGAAGAGGAAGACAAGATGAGAAACCCCAAATCAAGGTAAACATTGCTTTAGCAAAGGATAGAACTGTGAAATAAACCAGAAGGAACATTATCATGCCTGTCATCTAGGTATCTCCCCACATCTCCCCCATCGCAAAAAAAAACTTGCTTTCTCTTGATATTCTTTCTATAAAATAGATACTATTAGAGAAAATATTTCTGCATTCTTGTCTTGTAGAAAAATGTTTCATACAAAATGTATTTATTTCCAGCTGATAGAAATATGAACGATGTTTAAGCCGTGCCCAGACGTTGAACAGATTTCTTAATTAATACTATAATGGCTAAAACAAAAACACTTTAAAAAGGGCTTAAATTTTATAATCACCTGCACATTTTGGGCTACATCTGAGTTTCAAACTCATATGAAGGTTTCAGAAGATCCTCTATTTCTTCTTATTTTCAGGTATATATACCAAAGTAGAAGGTATTTTAAGAGCTTTTTAAAAAAGATGGGCAGGGTGCAGTGGCTCATGCCTGTAATCCCAACACTTTGGGAGGCCGAGGCAGGCAGATCACGAGGTCAGGAGATCGAGACCATCCTGGCTAACATGGCGAAACCCCGTCTCTACTAAAAAAAATACAAAAAATTAGCTGGGCGTGGTGGCGGGCACCTGTAGTCCCAGCTACGCAGGAGGCTGAGGCAGGAGAATGGCATGAACCTGGGAGGCGGAGCTTACAGTGAGTGGAGATGCGCCACTGCACTCCAGCCTGGGTGACAAAGCGAGACTTCACCTCAAAAAAAAAAAAAAAAAAAAAAAAAAAGATGGCATTTTGGCATCTTTGCTTCCAGCAGTAGTTGGTCAAAGAGCTTCTTTAAAAATTCTGTTAACTTTGTATTTCATGAAAGTGGCTAAAAAGAAGAGTCAAAAGCACAGCATTTAAAATATTTTTATTCTAGTCAATTCTGGAAAAAAAATGTTGATGGCCTGAAAGGCAATGATAATTACCACATGATACTAAATATAAAGCACTGAATTTCTTCAATTAAACTGAAATTTTTGATTATTCTAATGAGGGAATCAAGTCAATGGATTAGTTAACAAAAATAATTGATCTATTATAGGGACAAAAAAGCAGGAATTGAATAAACAATAGTTGTCATTGGAATACTTATAGTAGTAATAAACAGAGTTTTAATGTGCAAATTATTAGAATTATAAAATATTCCACTATTTTGTATTAACTGAAGATGATAAAATATGGGAAAATCACTTTTAATTTAGTAAAATTGCTACTCAAAGTTAATTTTTTTTTTTAAAAAGGGTGCTTGCTAAGATAGTTTTCTCTTCAAGTTAATGGTATATAATAGACACAGTTTTGAAATAACTCACACTAAATACTTATTTTACTACTGCCTCCTTCATTGCCTCTCAAGTAAACCTGGTCTAGCCCATTCACGGAAAAAAATAATAAATCAACATATCGTAACTTGGTAAATATATGAAGCTGAATTCAATTCACCCATCTGATGAACCTGACAGTTACATTTTAGGAAAATGTCTAGCATGTTCCCATGAATTTACAACGAATGACACTGCCCAATTGTTGCATATAACCTAACTCATCACACGTCTCCATATGCAGACACTTGGCAGTTTTGGTGTGATCAAATAAGCAACAAATTAGGTGTGTGTCAAAAAAGAAAGGAAAAGAAGAAGAAAAAAGAATTTTCTATATCAACATAAGTCCCATAGTAGCTTAACAAATTATAAAATACAAGAATTACAAAAGGCATAGTGGTGAACATAAACCAAAATACTGTAAAAGTTTGAAGAGTGGCTGAAGTTAGATTACTTTGGTTGGTTTCTGCCATGTGTTCCCTGCCTTTTTTCTTCTCTGTCTTCCTGCCTACCACTCTATCCCCTAGTGGCCACATACAGGCTGACCCAAAAGATCATGGTAGGATAGGAAGTAGACCAGGAAGCTCAGCCCACCACGGAGTGGCACTTAAAATGAAGTCATGTTACCAAGAAGACATGATGTTTTGTGTGCCTGGATTAAGCCCTGTTAACTAGTGTGGGATTTTTAACATTCCCTTCTGTTCTAATTTTCCTGGATACCTGACTTATTTAAAATACCAAGTCTGACTCAAACCATCTTTCTTTCCCTAGCACTGCATCTCAATTGCTGTGCCCTATCCACTGCCTGGTGCTCTGTTGTGATTGCACAGATTGCCCAGAAATCAGGACGGAGCATCTCACTATCACCCGAGAAATAATAAGTCAAAGGATCTTTCACTGTTGTCCCTTATTTATTCATTCACCCATTTGTTCATTCATTCATCCATGTATTAATACATTTATATATTTATTCAGTATCTCCAATTGAAATTTTTTAAATAGAATCACCAACAATTAGTAACTGATTGGACATAGGTGGAAATAAATGGAGAAGCCCTTACCAATTCTAGTTTTGATAAAATCCAGACTTTACCAAACAGCCAGTCAGATTACATCCCTCCATTTTACACCCTTCTCCTTCCTGACTCCATGATACACCCTAATAAAGGAATCCCTCTGTCTATAGCCTACTATTCTCTCTCCTTTCCATGCACTTCTTTTACAGCCTGTCTTTTATGCTGCTTGGGGAGGCTGCTTCCATTCTCGATTTGACTTAACACTTCAGAGTGATAATTTCATATTAGAAGTTAAACCTATGTAAATTGCACAACCTTCTTTTTACTATTTAGTATAAATTGCAATTAAATTACATATTCTAAAAGCTTTCCTTAAAAGGAATAGTAACTGGATAAGATAAATATCTTTAGGTATTTATAAAGCATAGTAAAATATTTAATCAGCAAATAGAATTTGGTGTATATTTCTTATTTTCAGAAAATCTTTCTTTCTGTGGCTATTCTGTGATTTTATCATGTTACCCTTATAACAGAAAGGAAAAGCTTAATTTGGAGAATAATTGTATTAGTCCATTCTCATGCTGCAAATAAGGACATACCCAAGACTGGGTAATATATAAAGGAAAGAGGTTTAATGGACTCACAGTCCAGCATGGCTGGGGAGGCCTCACAATCATGGCGGAAGACAAAGGAAGAACAAAGGGATGTCTTACATGGCAGCAAGGAAGAAGGTATGTGCAGGGTAATTCTCCATTATGAAACCATCAGATCTCATGAGACTTATTTGCTATCATGAGAACAGCATGGGAAAAACCCATCCTCATGATTCAATTACCTCACACTGGGTCCCTCCCATGACACATGGGGATTATGACAATTCAAGGTGAGATTTGGGTGAGGACACAGCCAAACGATATATTTCTGCCCCTGGCCCCTCCCAAATCTCATGTCCTCACATTTCAAAACCAATTATTCCTTCCAACAGGTCATAAAGCTTTAACTCATTGCAACATTAACCCAAAAGTCCAAGACCAAAGTCTCATCTGAGACAAGGCAAGTCACTTCTGCCTATGAACCTGAAAAATGAAAAACAAGTTAGTTACTTCCTAGATACAATGGGGGTATAGGCATTGGGTAAATACACCCATTCCAAGTAGGAAAAGTTGGCCAAAACAGAGGGGCTACAGGCCCTATGTAAGTCCAAAATCCAGCAGGATAGTCAAATCTTAAAGCTCCAAAATGATCTCCTTTGACTCCATGTCTCACATCTAGGTCACACTGATGCAAGAGGTGGGTTCCCATGGTCATGGGCAGCTCCAACCCTGTGGCTTTGCAGGGTACAGCCCTCCTCCTGACTGCTTTCTTGGGCTGGCATTTAGTGTCTGAGGCCTTTCCAGGTGCACAGTGGAAGCTGTCAGTAGATCTACCATTCTGGGGTCTAGAGAATGGTGGCCCTTTTCTCACAGCTCCACTACGCAGTGCTCCAGTGGGGACTCTGTGTAGAGGCTAGCACCCCACATTTCCCTCCTGCACTGCCCTAGTAGAGGTTCTCCATGAGGGCTCTGCCCCTGCAGCACACCTCTGCCTGGACATCAAGGCGTTTCTATACATCCTCTGAAATCTAAGTGGAGGTTCCCAAACTTCAATTCTTGACTTCTGTGCACCTGCAGCCTCAACACCATGTGGAAGCTGCCAAGGCTTGGGACTTACACCCTCTGAAGCCACAGCCTGAGGTGTATCTTGGCCCCTTTTATCAATGGCTGAAGCAGCCAGGACACAGGGCACCAAGTTCCTAGGCTCACACAGCAGGGGCCCCTGGGCCTGGCTCATGAAACCGTTTTTTCCTCCTAGGTCTCTGGGCCTGAGATAGGAGGGGCTTCCTTGAAGGTCTGTGACATGCCCTGGAGACATTTTCCCCATTGTCTTGGATTAACATTGGACTTCTCATTACTTATGTAAATTTCTGCAGCAGCCTTGAATTTCTCCCCCAGAAAATGGGTTTTTCTTTTCTATTGCATCATCAGGCTACAAATTTCTCAGACTTTTATGCTGTGCTACCTCTTGAACACTTGCCACTTAGACACTTCTTCCATCAGATACTCTAAACCATCTTTCTCAAGCTCAAATTTCCACAAATCTCTAGGGCAGGGGCGAAATGCCACCAGTCTCTTTGCTAAAGCATAACAAGAGTAACCTTTTCTGCAGTTATCAACAAGTTCCTCATCTCCACCTCAGACCACCTCAACCTAGACTTCATTGTCCATATCATGAGCAACATTTTGGTTAAAACCATTCAACCAGTCTCTAGGATGACCCAAAGTTTCCCACATTCTTCTGTCTTCTTCTGAGCCCTCCAAACTGTTCCATCCTCTGCCTGTTACCCAGTTCCAAAGTCGCTTCCACATTTTCAGGTATTTTTACAGCAGCACCCTACTCTACCGGTACCAATTTACTGTATTAGTCCATTCTCATGCTGCTAGTAAAGACATACCTAGACTGGGTAATTTATAAAGGAAAGAGGTTTAGTGGACTCACAGTTCCACATGGCTGGGGAGGCCTCACAATCATGGTAGGAGGAGGAGCAAAGTGACATCTCACTTGGCGGCAGGCAAGAGGACATGTGCAGGGGAACTACCCTTTATAAAACCATCAGATCTCATGAGACTTATTCACTATCATGAGAACAGCTTGGGAAAAACTCACTCCCATGACTCAACTTCCTCCCACTGGGTCCCTCCCATGACACATGTGGATGATTACGATTCAAAGTGAGATTTGGCTGGGGACACAGAGCCAAACCATATCAATAATGAAAAAAATGTAATGAAGAAATTATACTTTTCAAAAATGTGAGCTACTTTTTAAAAGTTATCCTCAGTACACATCTTTTACTTCTATAAAGTATTTAAAGCAAATACTTTGTATGTAAAACAGCTTTCCATGGAAGGTATGTGATTGATTGCCAGACAAGTGATAAAGACTAGCTTTGACATGGTCTTTTTCTTTTTTCAAATATGAGAGAACCCCATGTTTGAACGCACTAGTTCAAAGTCCACCTTGTCAGCTAACACTTGGTGATTAGAGGAGACTTAATCCCAACGTAACTCCCAGAGGTACGCTGACAAAAAAAAAACACTGGTGATTTTGCACTTCCTTCACATAAAAATCTATTCTAAAGAGGTTATTATAAAAGTCTTTTTTCATCCCCTGTATCTTTGAAGAAGTTAGGAATGATAACTATCACCTTTTTGATTACGAATTTACAAATAAATACTAAGTGGAAAATGTTCATTTTCCTGGCTTAATTATGTCCAGACAAGGCATAATGTTTTTACACTGGTCTGCACAAAGCCTAGGTCTTTTTTCTAAGATGTTGGAAAATCAAGTGAAAAACCATTTTAATAGTCCCTGTTCTAATTTTCTCTAAATCTTATTTCTTTCTGAAAAATTGAAAGCTAATAAGACATAAAGAGTTGACCTTAGTTTCAGAAAAAGTAAATTCACATGCAATTTATTAGGCATCTACAATATGTTTTAATGATACCAACACTGGCCAATGCCACCTCTTAACAATGAAATTATCCAAAATTTCTATGTTCTCTATGTCAAAAAGATAAAACACCTGTTCAGGGCAAACATACAGTTTCCCTACAAACATATAACTATGGAAACAAAGTCATTGGAAGGAAAGATGATAGTGCTCAGTATACTGGAGCATGACAGCCTGGTTATCCTGGCTCCACTGTCGGATGTCTAGGATGGCTATTTTTATTCAGAACCTGATGCCCTCTTTTGAGAGAAGAACATCTTAGATAGATCCTTGCAGTCAGTGTCTTTCACTGTAAGTCTCAGGATAATCATCACCTGAATTTCAATTTCACTGATCTCTGGCCTCCAGCACTTTCTTTCTGCTGTCAGTTTCCTTGGCATTCCAAAAGTGGAACCAGAATTCAGATATGTTTTATTTAGATCAAAGATCAGCAAGCTTTTTTTGTGAAAGTCTAGATAATGGGGCCAGGAGCAGTGGCTCACGCCTGTAATCCCAGCACTTTGGGAGGCTGAGACGGGCGCGGTAGGTCGGGAGACTGAGACCATCCTGGCTAACACAGCGAAACTCCATCTCTACTAAAAATACAAAAAATTATCCAGGTGTGGTGGCAGGTGCCTGTAGTCCCAGCTACTCGGGAGGCTGAGGCAGGAGAATGGCATGAACCCAGGAGGCAGAGCTTGCAGAGAGCAGAGATCGCGCCACTGCACTCTAGCCTGGGCGACAGAGCAAGACTATGTCTCAAAAAAAAAAAAAAAAAAAAGTCCAGATAATGAATTTTTTAAGCTTTGTGGGCAAAGAGGCAAAATCATGGAAATTACATAGATGTTACATAATCAGAAAACAAATTTCCACATATTTTTAATTGATGAAATTTAAGTATAATAACAATTATAATTAACTACACCATTCAAGTTATTTTGAGTACTACAAAATAATATGTATTTTTTTTTTTTACTTTTTTACTTTGTACCCAAATGAGTTGAAATAATTTTAATACAAGTCTAATAATGAGAAGAATGGAGTTCTCCCTTTTGGGGGTTGCAGGTAACATTTGCTTAACTGAAATTCCTAGTGTTTTCTCTTATCAAAATCAGTTACAAATATCATCTGTTAATGCTGTCCATAATGAAATTTTATGTATTTCGTCTTCCAAAACATCTTTTAGCACAGATGGCACTGCCAAATACTGTTATCAATCCACCAGCATATGATTTTAATCATAATTGAAACTTGAAATATGTTAACACACTCCTATTAGAGTCTTTTGATATTTGGCTTTTAGTGTGTCGCTACATTTTGGATGAATACGTTCTAATTGAAGGTTAGGTGAAAGCTTCTCAATGTCTTAGTGAAATATATTTTGAAATATGGAATTTCCTTTTCATTTGCATCAAGGTCTAAAGAGTTCTGCTGAAACTGCAGTTTGAGTTCAAAGAACATATGCACTAAATATTCATATGAGGAAGAAAATCTTGACTGTTGCCTTAACTTTTGCCAACATGTGGTTCAAAATTGTCATTTGGGAAAATATTACTTGCCAAAATGACTTTATTGCAGTATCGTTCACATATAAACTCTAAATTCCCTTGTAATTTTAGATTGAATTAATTAAGTAATCAAGTCTGTAGTAACAGCAAATTTCCAAAGCTGTTTACTATTAAATAATACTGATTCAGGGCAATTATTCATGTTCAAGACAATGTCAAAAGCTTAGTAAATTTGTCCAAATAAGCCATTTTCTGCTCTACACTTTTTTTTCCATCATTAGTTATAACACATCTTAGCAGATACCACTTCAGATTTTACTGAATTGTTGCTTTCTCAAATTTTTGGAAAATATTCTCTCCTGTAATTATCCCACATGAACTGTTCATACACACTAATTCTTCAGTCATCTCAAACTTGGCATTGATTCCTCAAGTGAAAAACAACTCAGCAGTATTGGTAACCCCTGTTAACTTACCAAGAGCCAAAACTAACCACTAAACACAATTTCCCTTGTTTTTTAATTGACTATTGACATTGCTCCCAATGTCCTCAACGTTTTGAACTGTTATTCTTATTAAAAGGCTAATAATCTTCAGTAGAATTTTCTCTAGGCAGATATTAACTATAGCTGCAATCAAATGTGATTTAATTCACAATTTGTAAATGAATTTCCTTGACTAACAAATGAGCAATGTGGACATGTAGTTTGGTCACAGTCTGATTTTCATTTTTTATTTTTGTGAAGAAATTCTGCTGTGACAAAATAGTCCATGTTAAATTTTTTTATTTTTGCCTTTTTTGTGAGTTGGAAGAATATTGTAGTGCATGCATGGTTTTTGGTGACGCTGATGTATATTGCATTTTATCACAGCTGTAGTGTCGTTGCATAATAAATACAGCCCTTCACAATTGAATTCAATAATAAAATAACCTACATTCCATTGTGCCTCAAAGGTGCAACTTTCAAACCCCCATTTTCTCTTTTCTTCTTTTGACATAATACCCACTGATAATTTATAAAAACTATGTTGTGGTGGAGCAATATGCATGACATATTGAAATACTGTTGAGTTACATTTGAAATACTGTTGAGTTACAATTGCATCACTGTGATCTGTAGTATATTGAGCAGGAGTGTGAAGTCATGAGAGTGTCACATATGGTTTCTGTTGTCATTACTTAACTTTGCCAGTATAACAGAAAAGCAATGGTATCTAGTGCATGAACAAATGAGTATGGCTGTGTTCCAATATTATTTTATCTGTAGATAATGAAATTTGAATTTCATATCATTTTCAAGTGTCACCAGATATTATCTTTTGAGTTAATTTCAACCACTTAAAAATGTTAAAAAAAAAAAGCCGGGCGCATTTGCTTATGCCTGTAATCCCAGCACTTTGGGAGGCTGAGGCAGGCGGATCACAAGATCAGGAGTTCGAGACGGCCTGGCCAATATGGTGAAACCCTGTCTTTACTAAAAATACAAAAATTAGCCAGGCATGTTGGTGGATGCCTGTAGTTCCAGCTGCTTGGGAGGCTGAGGCAGGAGAATCACTTGAACCCGGGAGGTGGAGGTTGCAGTAAGCTGAGATTGCACCACTGCACTCCAGCCTGGGTAACAGAGAAGACTGTCTCAAAAAAAAAAAAAAAAAAAAAAGTTAAAAACCATTCTTAGCTCACGGATGTACTGAAAGAGGCAAAGGGCCAGGTTTAATCCATGGTTCAGAGTTTGCAATCCTATTCAGACCAAAAATTTCTTATGGCTGCCATTTCTTTTTTCATTCATTAAAAAGGAGGAGGAAGAGAAAGAAGAGAAAGAAAAGGAGAAGGGAAAAGAGGAGGAGGAAAAGGAGGATAATTTTTAAATGTCTGAGCTAATTAATCTTCCCCCTGTCCATGTTGTGGAGAGGAGGAGAGATAGAAGAGGAGAGGAAAGAGTAGGGGAACGATTAGGTATTTATGTACATCTCAGTAAAGCCTGCTGCTTGTGGTCACAGTTCACTTTCTATCTCTAGAATCACACTTGAGACCCTCATGACTCTAATTTTATACTGAAAACAGGAAATAACACTTCTATAGTCCCAAAGGCAGATTTAGAATAAATAATGTTTTAGGATTATTAATCATACAAATACTGACTTGTTCTCCATACCTCAATTTAAACCATAAAATGAAGCAGCGAAATGTTTGTAAATTTTCAAATGTCTGGGCTACTCCTTCTTATCCATGTCCACATTGTGGGTATACATTTTTGTGCATGTGTTATATATAAACTGGAGCTCTCTCCATCTCCACCTCTGCTCTCAAACACATACGTTAGGAAGGAGAAATCAAGGAATTTGGTTGGAAATACTACTTTGCAGGAAGGGAAACTAAGGCTAAGCAATTTATAGTTAGTATGATGTCTTTTATAATGACACCACACTCAGTGGGGCATAAGAGAAAAAAATAAAGCCTCTTAGAAGAATAATGGTGGAGTCTGTTGTCCTAAAAAAGACAGGACAAAATAAAACTAAATAGCCTTTCATTTCACATATGCATATGTATATATATATCTGTCGTGAGACATAGATATATATATATGCATTTGCTTTGAATATGAGATTTTGTTTTGTAATCTTAGTGACCACTTTGATGAAGATTAACTATCAGATGATCTAGTGTGAAAAAAAGCAAATTTTCCTTTGGAGTATGTACTGAACCTGAACTGAAACTCATATTTACTTATAATCATGTAATTAGAATGCATCCCATCTTCCTGAACAAATGAGATGCTTATAAACATTTGAACTAAGTCAGAGGTGCCGTTTGAGTTGGTAGGCATGGAACAGACCAAAAAGGGAAACTTCTACCTGCTGAGGAAAGTAATAAGATTTCCTGAAAAGGGGATAAAGGATTGAAATGAGAAACATGAAAAAGGACTTCTTTAGGAAAATGTGATTTTTCAAATGAAAGAGGGAATTTGTGAAGGAGGAAATTTTGCAAGGACTTAAGTGTGGAAATATAAAGAAGTAACTACATTAACTACACTGAAAACAGTTCCAATCTCCTTCTTTCTTGTATTACCACCTAGAAATTTGCCCATCTCCTTATGACCTTTGCATATCAACATGTTAAATGTGGAGGCTGATAATTGAAGGTGGTGGAGGTTAGGAGGATAGACTGAGAAATGGACAGAAGAGATGATAGGGTATCCTTTCAGTGGAATATGGGGTGATTTTAGACCTTTTTGGGGATAATCCAATTTAAGAGTATACTAAGCTATTTTGCTACTCAATAGGGTAGGAAACTGATCACTTATAGGAAACTACAGGTAATTCAGATGAATCTTTTTCATAACTATGCAAATGAAATTGATCCTTTAGAAATGCAATCAATTTAAAGGTTTATATTTCATAGTCTCAAAGTGTGATTCACAGTCCACATGTGACCTAGAGATCCATTCCAGAGGCCTAAAAGGTCAAAACTATTTACGTAATAATACTATGATATATCTGCCTTTTTCACAAGTTTACAGTGGAGTTGTCCAGCTACAGACATATGATATCACCACAGATGATTGCCAAGGCAAATATGAGATTCCAGATGTTTTCTATTAAGCCGGACATTAAGGAGACTTGCAAAAATGTAAAGCAATGCCATGCTTCTCACTACATTTGTGTCAGTTTTAGAAAATATGGCCAATTTTCATAAATATATTAAATTATAATATAAAGTACTATCTGCCACCTCAAGATTATACTGTCATTATATTCCTTCTAGTAGTTCAGTGTTTCAATTTTCTATTATTAATTTTCAGTACATTTGGAACTTACTCTGCCATGTGGCACGAGGTAGGGATCTAACTTTTTTTTCCCAAGCCATCAGCCAGCTCATTTACTAAATAATCTTTTCTTTCTCAATCATTTAAAATGGCACCTCTATCATTTATTAGTCATTTATATACTTATATGTTTCTGGATCTTCTAGTGTATTACATTAATTTGCCTCTATCCTAATACCAGTAATAAACTTTAAAATTATTAAGATTATATAATTTATTTTAATGTATAGTATGGCAAGGAAACCCTATTCTTTTCCCCATTTCTTTCCCAAAAAAACATTCCTCTTAAAGAAAGCAAATATGTTCAAAAATTGCAAGTAAATATATGAATGATGTGTAAGTTGTTAGCAAAGCATTGAATAGTCTTTAGATGGAGTTGAAACTCAGTCTACTAAAACCCCAAAAGCCATAATGAGCAACTACTATGTGCCACATAGGTGCTTTTTAAAGCTTTAAAAAGTGCTTTTTATTAACATATATGTTGGTTTTGGCATAATTTTTCTTAGCATCTCAATTCATGTTTTAGTCTTGCATGGAATATAAGATATTCAAAAGGCATTAATGTATCATTTCAAGATTTATCTATATTTAGTTTTTCCCAAATCACAAGTCACTATTTTTATAATTATTAGTTTGAAAAGAACAAGTTTTAATATATTTTTCATTTTCAGCAAGATTGCTACCTGGTGTGCTACCTGGTGTGCTAATTATAACAATTATTCTTGGTCAAAAACAAAGCACCACAATTTTCTGTGTTCCATTTTGGGTGATTAGGTTGTCAGGAATATGTAGAAACTTGTCTTGGAAGTTTCCTCACCTACTTCTTTGTAACAGCAGTGAAGAATGGCTTGATAAGAGACAACACAAATTGGCAATGTCATAAAAGATTTCATTCTCTAAAATCATATGTTAATTTTTTGCATAAAAGATACATATTAACAAATAACAATTAACTACCTTAGGTGTAAACAAATGCAGAAAAGCAGCAACAGTAATAGCTGTACCATTTTAGGAACATATGAGTGGCTACTCTATAGTCCCCTGTCATTCAAATTATTCATCCATTTATTTGTACTAAATATTTTCTTAATATCTCTTTTAAAAGATTTTAATTGTTTTTAGTTTATGTAATATGAAGCTACATATATAATATCTATATGTTTCTTTATACAAATGTTTCTTTACTCAGTTCTTCAGGCTTTCTATATAAAATGTCTTAGCATAGCTAAGTTATTCCACATTTTACTGCCTTTGAAATTCCAAGAAGGGTTTCCTGTACTCTGTTGGCCTTTTTTCACTTCTCTTTTTCCCCTCAGATTCTCCTGGGCAGTAATATCAAATAACCATGAGGACATCTGATATTTCTAGAGAGAGGATTTTCTTGTTTTGGGAGGGGGGGGACAACAAAAGACCTTTTTGGAAACAGGAAATCATTTTAAGTTGACCACATTTAGCATTCCAAAGCTAGAAGCTCTGGAAAGTTTTATTTTATTGCTTTTTGATGTCAGCCTAATGCAGGGTTCCATACTTAGTCTGGATGTCTTAGAATTATTACTTTAGAGATGCATAAAAACGTTCTGCAGAATTGCAGCCTTATGTATGTGCCAATAGTTCTATCCACCTATCTAGTTCCTCCTAAATAAGCTTTGTATATAAAACAAGACTTATATATTGCAAACAAATTCAATGAGTGATAATAAGCAGTGATTTATAGTATAAGTTGAAGGAAACTATACTGGTACTCTGTGGATAATTATTTTAATATATGATATATTTGGATTTATGGGCTTGCTTCTAGATATGCAAATTACTTCTATGAATTATAAAATGTTTAGAAGACAATAAACATGACAACAGAATTATGTGTTAATTTAGTTTATATGGAGACAATTGACAATAACATTACTGAAGTAATCCATGTTTAAGTCATAGAATCTATAGAAAACTTATTGAAATATAATTAAAGAGAGATAGATAACATTCCCTCTATACTTTGTTTGCTTCTCTCCACTCAAAATGTGAAATCTCAGACAACAGAGAAGAAAATTAGTAAATTACTCTTTTCCCAATTTTTAAATTTTTGGTTGCAATGGGCAGAACTTGTGGAGAAAGTTGAAACACAGGCTAAGTGCTCATCATTTTTGGAAGATCTTTTTTAATGCATTCTAGGATCACTTAAGTTCCTTTTACATGACCATATTGAGAAACTAAAGGAAAACCAAAGATACATCAGCATTTATTTCCTATATGTATCATGTATATATGAGGCAGATAAAGAATTACCATCTCCTTTGGTGAACTGAATTTGTACCTGCCTAAGAGAATGAATGACTCTACAATCAAATACTCCAACGCTTGAGCATCCTGGCATCAATAACAGTCAAGAGAGCTCACCCAAAGGGAAAGTGGAGTCCAGCACAGTGTAATCTGCTTCCACCCATGAAAGGCACTGAAGAGAACATCAGGCCCTGTGTTATTACATAGGTCAAATTCCAAATGCTACTATGGGGAGCTCTGAACACAGTGGTTGTTTGGAGGAGCTCCAGGGGAAGTGCCTCTCCTTAACCCATTGTATGTTCTATGTCACAACAATCCCATCTATAGTATTCACTATTGTATCCACAGTGTGTACAACTTTGTGATGTCCAATGAATTGAGAATATAATAAATGTTATAAACTGACCCATAGTGATAATCACACTGAGCATTCCAGTCTCAAAGAGACCCAGGGTCAAGCTGAAGATTTTAAAGGGCTCTACTGGGAGATGACCATCACAGGAGCTATGCCTGGCAAGAATCCACTAGTAACCACAAGTCACTGAGTACAGAGGGAAGTATGAGAGACAGCAGAAGGAGACCTGCCTTGAGTTGTATCTTTAGCTAGCCGAAATTGCCTTTGAAAACATAAATCCCAAAGCATAGTTCCCTGCTCTCTGCTGTGTTGCAAAGTTTTTAAGTGGCAGATTTGGAATTGAAGGGACAAAAGGAAAAGTGTAGAAAAAGCAGGTAACTCATAGTGTACCACTCAGTTTAGAGCAATGTAGCATGCACTTTTTGTGGATTCACTATGAGTTTGGCAAAGTTGTTAATACACATCTCTTTGTGTCTCAGTTTTACACATCTATAACTTCAATGATCAGCTCTCTGAGGTTTGGGGGGAAGGACTGACTTAACCTGCATAAACCTGGGTTATATCAGAATCAATGATTCCATCACTGAAGAATTTTTAAGATCAATAAATTGCTCTGGGTTAATTACACAAGGACATGCATAAACATGGTTCAGAGTATCCATTTCATATTTTTTTCCTGAAGCATTCCCTGGCTGGAAACTATACTCATGTTCATTTTCTCCAGCTCATTCCCTCACACTAGGTACCTCCATTCAAAAAAGATCCATCTACATAAAGGTCATTTCATTATATTACAATGAAATTCATTCCAGGAATAGCTGGTATTCACAGGCTGCTATAATAGGTGTTACAGGTGGATTTCCTGCTGAAGAGTCATATTCTCCTAAAAGGAGGTTACCAATTTCAAGGAAAGCAAGCTCTGCTAGTTAGACAAGTCCCAAAATGGGTATTGCCAGGTGAAATTGTCTTCTTCATCCTAAACCACTGTTTACCAAAGGATGTGGACTGCCTGTTGAAAATTACAGCCTCAGATTTTCCTTGGACTATGCTAGAGGCAGCTTTTCCAAGTTCAGTGTTCTCAGTGTGCCAGCTTAACCTCTTAAGTTCATACTGTGTGATAAGTGAGAACCCGTGTAAATCCTCTTGGCTACTCTTTTTTTTTTTTTTTCCCCCGAAGAATCCACATCTTTACACTCAAAAATGAGTTTTCTGGGATTGTGAACTGCTCGATCATTGGAAATGTGTTCACAGAACTAATCAAATGAAAAAAGGTGGTTGTTGTAATGAATGTAATATAAAACCTCAAGAGACTATGTCTGATTTCTTGCAAATGAACTGAGGTGGATAACAATGTCAACCTCTGTATGCTGAGATTTCTTGCTACTGCCAGTAAGATGATATCATTCCTTAGCCAAATTCTATTTTACTTATAAATGAAAATTCTGGAAGATGTAGAAAATTAGAATGAAAAAGGAAACATCCATAATCTTATATTCTCAGTCAACTGTATTGATATATTTGTCTGTCTAGCAAAATCCATTTTCTATATATGTGTTCTGTGTTCTCTGCAGTTATATTGTCAAGCTAATACTTATGGAACATTTGTTAGCCATATTCCCTAGATTTTCCACTTATTACTTTATTTTATCCTCACCCAAATCCTATTAATTAGTTTTATGTTTTATAGATAAGGAAACCGAAGTTCAGATAAGTCCAGTGAAAGCCCCTTACCACAAAGTTAGTAAAGGAAAGATTGAGATTCACATCCATGTCTGTCTGGGGTCAATAACCATCTGTTAGCTGTTACTTTGTATTGCCAATAGTGTAAGGAATGTGTCAAACACAAAAATGTTTGAGAATGGATCATCCCCAACAATAACAACCACTTTAAGAGCAAAAATACTGAGTTGCATTCCTTGAAAAATGTTAACGTGTGCATTTTATGGTTATATTCAACGAGGCTAGAGACCACTGAGACCTAAGTATCTTCCTAAAGCAGATGTCGCCTTTCATAGTTGGAGATATTTGGCAACCCTAAGAGTCACATGTGTTCATTTCTTCCATGTGCAGAAGCAAACAGATGTGCATACACTGCAAAGCACAAAGGAGCTTGTCCTGGAGACTATTTTGTCCCAAACGTGACATTCAAGTCCTCTGGGGAAATATTAAGTCATTGGCGTTGTATGCAGTTATAGTAAGACCTCAAGGGGTTTTAGTAGTTTTGGTAAAAAAACATATGGATAATTATTAAGAAACAGTGTAAAGCTCAAATATACTTACTTTGACTTAAAATGAATTGGAATAATTGGATTCAGATTTTCCCGATGACAAGGGTGATTATACACAGTTTAGCTTGAGCTCAGGAGTTAGGTGGCACAGGTTGAAAATCACACCTGTATCAACACCTGTTCTTTGCCTTTCTTCCTCTGAAAAGTTGGAATAATAACACTTTTGAGCACCATTGTGAGAGAGGGTGCATAATCCATGTGAAGTACTCAGGACTGTGCCTGACTCAGAGTTTGCATTTAAGAGATGCTAGCAATTCAACACTACAACAGATTGGTTAATGGAATCCTTACCTTGAGCACATATTTTTTTCTTTCTTTGTAATGGATTTGGTATAGTATTTTTCCCTCTTTCAGTGTATGACTTAAAATTCTAGAAAAAAGCTCTAGACATACGTAATTTAAAAACATTGTGGACTTTCCTCTCATTTTTCTTTATACGAGATTTAAGTCTTCATGATTTGATTCAACATTAAGAGCTCTCATGCTCTTTTCTCTTTTGCCTCAGTTGCCCAAGTCATTTAAAATACTGATCATACACCTTTATTGTTTATTAGCTTTGTGTATCTCTGATCTTATAGTATCAAGACATTTTTCTCTGTCTTTTTAATACTTTATCGAGAAAACTCCAAATCAGTGTTTCAAACTACAAAATTAAAGTGATTAGGCACAGAAAAAATGATTAAGCCAAATGAGCATTAGCGAATCAGAAAAGAAGCCTGTAAACCTTCATACTGCCCCTTAGTTGGTATGCGACTTGGGCAAATCACTCAGGATTCCCTGGTTCAGCTTTCTTATCTGTAAAATGGAGATTATAATTATCTGTCAGGCCTTTCTCCAAGGATATTGCAAAACAAGATACCAAATGTAAAAACTGTGTGTACTCTATAGATCGAGGGCATGAAAGCTTGTTTATTTAAGCTGTGGGATATTGGAAAGCTCTGTGTAAACTATATAGTGCAAAAGTGCACATGACATTGTATGGGAGTTTATATATTTAATCCCTCCTGACGGAGGCACTGTGCTGTGATCTGGGGTTTTGCAACATGGTAGCAGCTTTCCAGAAAAGGGAGTTTGCAGCTCTAAGTAGAATCTGATAAGAGCCCAATAAGTGATCTTGAGAGTGTGTACTCTAGGTGTCCAGGGAAGGAAAGGAGAACCCAGGGACTAACTGAGCTCTTAGGAAACACCTACAAAAGAGGTGGGTTTCTGACCCTTGCATTAAATATTGTGTAGGATGGAAATAAAGAGTACAGAACGGGGTGCTCCAGATGGGAGGAACAGCCAGATCAAATATGTACAGTGGTGGAAGAGCACCAAGGCTGAGCAATGGACTGATTTGAATGAGGCAGAACCTTCCTGTAGGGAAGCAATGAGAGATGAAACTGGCAAGGCTGAGAGAGGCTCAATGGGAGGCCAAGATAATGATGCACTTTGTTAACACATCACATTTGAAAGGAAGGCCACTGAAGGATTTTCTGAACAGGAGAGTGATGTGGTAAAAACTGTGAACTCTAGCTTCAGACAAACCCATTTTTAATCCAAACTGGCCTTTTAGCCAATATTTTCTTAGGCAACACTTACTGGACACACATGGTACAGTGGAAAAAGTGTGAGACTCAGAGTCACGGGAGGATCTTTGGAATGTAAGGCCTCTTTTCTGGACCTACCTTTGGGACAGTGTGGCAGGCAAAGCCATTGCCTCATATCCTGCTCTTTCCCAACTCTTCTGGAACCATTTCTGCCATATTCTTGGTTCATTGAATTTCTCAGTGTCCTCCAGGTTAAGAGTACAAAAAAAGGTTAAAAGATGTTTTCACTGAAAAGTCTTCAAAGAGATTTGAAACTGTCCTGTCTGGTATTAATTCTTTTTCTATTCCTTTATTGCTCAATCTTGTTTCATTGGTCATGTTGTCTTTCAGCATTGAGTGTGCAATTACATCACAATTAGAAGCATATGATTACATTTTAAATGACCATTTCCTGTCCAGATTCGTCATTAAAATGGCCTTTATAGTTAGAAAATTCCAACCCACATCTAATGCTATTTTAACATCAGATATGTTCTTACTATTTAGAATTATCTTAAGCCACGCTTTTACATGGAGAGTTTGCAAATCATATTTTTATGTGCGCAAGTTTATGTTAATGATGTCTTTGGCCCTTTCTGGGCCAGAAATGTTTGGTTCTAAAGGTATTAGTGCATTTCACATAGCTTATTTAGGTTATGACATGCTAGCGATAAGATTTTTCTTTACTTTTAACTATCGAAAATAAACTCATTCTGCCCATCTGCTGTTTCTCAAAACTGCAAAGAGGAATAAACTTGTTTTTACATATTCCTTGATTTTTATCTTGGCCTCTAGAGAGTGGCAGAAACTTGTCACTCAATATACATGTGTAGATTTGGAACCAGCATTTTAAAAATCATGCTCCACATAACCTAATTAGTACACAAAGGGCAAGTCTGCTATAACTGCCAAGCCAATAAACAGGACTGAGTATAGTCTCCTAGCAAAATGATCAATACGGTATCCCCTTAAAGTGTAAAATAGAATTGTGGGGAGCCTAGATCTCTACAGTAGAGAATCAACCATCTCAGTTTCTATTTCTTCCTCATAGACATTAAATATAACTTTAGTCGAATTGTCTCAATTTCAAGAATGTATTATTTTTCACATTGTGAAATGATATAGATATTTTATGTCCCAAACAAAATGGTCTATGGAGCAATGTGAGATCCTTGAAAAACAAGTAAACAATGGTGGAAATACCTATGGTAATTTGAATCTGGAAACTATGATAATATCATTGCCATCTGAGTTTTAAGTTGTTATAAATGAGAATGCATTTAGAACAGTGTTACTATGAATTTATTACCCATGCCATAATCAGTAACATTTTATAGATAAAAAAGGATGTTTCGAAATGGTCTTTTAGGGTAATTACTTGTAGTTTATTGTTCTTACATGAAAAATGCTCAGAGCTTAAATTTTCTGAAACTGGATAAGATGGTCAACATGTATTCCTCAATTTTCAACTAAATTGGTTATGCTCTGTTATGATATCTCTTTGGAGAATCATTCAGATAAACCCACTCTCTGTTTCAAATAAAAGTTTGAGGTAATTAAAAGAGATTTTTATAAAAACAACTTTAATCCCTGTTAAGAAAATCAGGAATCATTACTGACATGAGATATTAAAAAAACCTCATGGACTCTTTACAAGACTAAAGATATCTCTTGCCACTTTTTGAAAGCCATACTTTGAATTGCATTTTCAAAGCCAGCACTTCCCCCAGATGATGAAATAAATTGAAAACCGAATGTTTTCAATCAAAGAAAGAATTCTCATGCTGGAAGGGAGAGGAAATAGAAAGATACCACTCTTAGGATTGTACTTAATTCCAAGTACAGTTATCAATTCTCACCTTTTAAACTCAAGAAGTCATTAATATTTGTACATGCCTATGGCATGGTCTAATAACACAAAAGACCTGGTCGCTGGTTACATTCATATTTGGGGGGAAAAGTGAATGTATATATTAGTGCATACATAAAAGTATGAGAATGGATATGTAATAGCAGAGTGCATGTTAAGAACATAAAAATAAGGGTACATTTTACTACTGTCACAGAAGTGTACACATAAATTAAAAACTAGAGTCTATGGATTAATTAAACCAGATAGTTCAAGAAAAGATAATATTGCATCATTTGGAAGGATGGGGCTGGGTGTGGTGGTTTACACCTGTAATCCCAGCACTTTGGTAGGCTGAGGCTGTCGGATCTCTTGAGGTCAGGAGTTCCAGACCAGCCTGGCCAACATGGCAAAACCCTACCTCTACTAAAAATACAAAAATTAGCCAGGCATGGTGGTGCATATGCCTGTAGTCCCAGCTATTTGGGAGGGAGGCTGAGGCACGATAATTTCTTAAACCTGAGAGGTGGAGGTTGCAGTGGGCCAAGATGGCACCACTGCACTCCAGCCTGGGCGATAGGAAAGTAGTTTTGCAGAGAGGAAGCAAAAACATACCATTGTGTCATTTACGTCTGTGTGACCCCTTGAGCCACTCTCCTTCCTTCTTCATCTGCCCTTGGCCTCAAAAATGGACCTGCATTGGTCACATCCACAGACCCTCCCCCCAGCCCCCCATATCCTGTGGCTTTGTACTGTTTCATTTGAGGTTCTGTTCACTTCTCCATTTCCTCAACACTTGTGGATTAAGAGTGGTAACAGTCCACTACCGCTGGCTGCCACTCCTGACCTATCTGTGGTGATTCACTTCCTTTCCACGCAAACATTCATAATCTGTTACTTTTTAAATAAATACTCATCTAATTATTTCTATTCTGCTGGGACTTTGGCTGATACATTAATTGGTACTAGAAGTGGCCCCAGGAAACAGATCTCTTGAAAGGAGATCCTAGGATTGGTACATCATATCTTTGAGGAGTACAGAGATAATTTTTTTTTGCTGGGGGTGGGAGGAGTCAGATAGGGTATATGGCATATGAGGGCATCATAAATACTCAAGTTATCGCTGGTGGTTGAACATGGGATAATGTGCAAGCAGAGATCAAGTGGTTGTGGCACTTAGCTGTTCTAACAATTAAAATTGAGTCACTTAATTTCTTCTTACAGTTCTACAAAATATACATAGGGGAAAAGAGTTATAACTATAAACATGTAATTAAGAAAGTATACATAGAGCCAGAAGGTTTTCTGAATAACTTGGGGTAGGCACTTCTCTCCTATAGTCACAGGACAGATGCAGCTGACAACCAAACTCAGGGTATGATTGTAAAGGTTACAAAGTTTTAGCACTAATTATAAACTTGACCTGCCAGGTCTCTTATGCTAAGTAAAAGGTAATTGTCAAGAAGCAATGAAACTGTCTCAATGGATGAGGACATTTTGGTAGATATAGATGAAGCTAAGAACTATGACTCTCAAATTCCCATAAACTTTCCTTGTCTCACAAGCAAATATTGACTCTTGTTTCAGACCCACTTCGCCAGTAGGTCTATAATAAAAATTGGAGCCCAGTACAGACTGGACTGAGAGTACAAAGACTTCACAAAAGGAGGAATGAATATTCAAGTCATCCCACTAGGTAAATCCTCTCATCCAGCAGAAGTACTTCCAGATGCTAAGAGAGCTTGGAATTGGATGGTGGAAGCAGGCAGTTATGATCATCAATTTATGCTAGTGGCCAGCTACAGAGGGAGAATTTAGAAGTTATATTTTATGATACTCCATTATTTTTTTCTTCCCTTTCCCTTGTATAGCAGGCAAGTCCTGCTGGTTCACGCCTGTAATCTCAGCACTTTGGGAGGCCAAGTTGGGAGGATAGCTTAAGGCCAAGTGTCCAAGATCAATCTGCGCAACATAGCAAGATCACATATCTACAGAAAATAATAATAAAAACTTAGCTGGACATAGTGGCATGCATCTGTAGTCCTAGCTTCTCAGGAGACTGAGGCAGTGGGATCTTTTGAGCCCTGGGGATTAGGATCAGGATCAGGGTTGCAGTGAGCCACAATCATGCCACTGCACTCCTGACTGGGTGATAAGCAGGAATTGAGCGAGACCTTGACTCAAAAAAAAAAAAAGAAGAAGAATTAGAAGAGTTAACTTTTTAGGCTTCAGGAGGTAATATGATTGAATTGATATTATCCCATAGTGATATGATAGTTGATGAGACTTTATTTCTTCTCTAGTTTCAGGCACAGGCTTTCCATCCAGGCAGAAATATTGAGCAGAAAGGGCTGACTGTCTTGTAGTACAACAAAAAGCCTCTCATTCTTTCTGACTTCGGTCAAGGAGGAGCCTAGCAGGAGGCAGGAAGTAGGGAAGAGAGTGACATCACGGACTTATTCCTAGGGCTGGCTGTGCCCTCAATGGGAAATTCCTGCTGCTCTCCAGGTGGCCTTCTGTTCTCACCTTTTTCCTAGCGAGTTCCTCTTCTCACCCCTCTGGACATGGGATGGGAGAGGAGAGTGAGAGCTCTATTGATACTAGCACTGAGTCTCTGCATGATCTGAGCTGTTTCTTAAACTGCATTCACATCTCAGTCATTAGTCCCTTTGTAAACAAACCCTTCTTAAGTTATTCTGATGTGAATGGGCCATCTGTTTCCTGTAAGGAAGGTCTCTGAATGACACTTAGATGTCTGATAACAAATATGCCAAAACCAAGTTTAGAATAAGGAGAAGCAAACTTGGCAAGCTTCACTGTTAAAAAAGAAGTCACTAAGAATTTTCCTCTATTGTGTATCTTTTATGAAAAAGATATCACTGGGTCATCTAAGAGAACACATCCAACTATTTCTGAAATGATGCTGAACTATGGCTGACATTATCCATGAAGCATGCTAAATGTCCCAGTTATGGAAAAACTGGGATCTAGGGCAACACTCTGGAGAAAGACACGATGTCTTAAACTGCTTTGCTTCCCATATATCTAATAATACATCCCCATTTAGCAAAGGCAATCTCTTTTTGAAAAAGATTTAAGTAAAATTTTTCTCAAGTAATATAAAATTTCCACAATAATCCTTTAAATGCCACCTCTTTTCATTTATATCCTCAGTCACAATAAGCATGACTTTATTGTGTAAATCATGTGCTTTGAGAATTTTCAAGTTGTGATGGTGGATTTTCACTGATCCATTCAATCTTTCTTGCTTATTTCTCTCTGGTGGCTAATGACAGGTTATCAGAGAAGGCAACTCATCAGTAATTACATTTTCTATCTGGTTACCAATCTACTAATGGGTTAAGTTAATAAACTCTGCCAAACTGTGGAAACACATTCCTAGTAATTAAAATCCATTAGGTTTGCTGGCTCCTACATAAAAACCTAAAACAAACAAAATGAAACCAAACAAAAATAAGAATAACATTGTCTTATGCCCGCATTAGTTATTATTATTCTTTTTTTGTAGGTGGTGATTTTACCTGACACATTTATTAATTCTGTCAATATTTGAATACCAACTGTTAGTTTAAGTACTGGTGATTTAAAAAAAAAAAGGCAAAGACAAATAATACATGAATTCCCCTTTTGAAGAGTTTCTAGTCTGGTTGAGAAGAAATTGTGAAACAATGAGATAAATACTATGGGAAAGATAAGCCATGGACATACATAGGAGGGACAGTTATGTCAGGTGGGAGATGTTGCAGAAAATCTTTTTTGGGGCATCACATAGAAGAAAGGTTTTGAAGGATAAATAGAATTAGACCAAGAAAGGGAACAAAGACATTCCTAGAAGAGGGACAAACACATACAAAGGTCTGTATGTGAAGATCTGAAACAGCACAATCTGTTCACATTATCATGGTATCTCACATCTGGAGAAAAAGGTGAGTATGGGAAGATGACAAGTCACAAAGCAAGAGAAGCAGGAAGGAATCAGATTACAAAGCTTGGATCAGGCTAAGAACTTTACAGAAGGTTATAAGGATAATGTCATTTGGAATACTGTTCATTGTAAGCATCAGATTATCGTATGGTAAATGGCTTAAAAAAAAGGAAACATACTGGTTGTATAACTAAATCAAGGAACTCACTGACTTCCTGAGGATGGTTTTTCTCTGTCTCCCGGGTCCAATGTCAGGCTTTGAAAATGAGTATTCTAGTCCTTGGACTCCCACGTGCACACCACAAGGTCTGGAGGAGGAGAGGGAAGCTTCTATCCTGGCATTTGAAACGACAGTTCTGAGATTCACAAATTGAAACTTTTTAGGTCACATGCCCACTCATAAACCAACCAGGGCCTTCCCCTGGGAGTGGAAAAATTTTTCATGAGGTACATATGTCAAATTCTCAAAACTTAAGCATTTCACAAGTAATGGAAATACTCCCATTCCCACTTTTTAAACACTTTGCATTTTATTAAGAAGCTCAGCTAATGCTCTCTTAAAGAGATGCTTTATTTGGGAAAGGACTTATTATCATTTGACCATGGACACATTATAAACCAAATGGAAAAGGACACATCATAAACCAAATGGAATTATGTTAGTATTTTTTTAGTGAACCAAATTTTAACAGCAGGCTTTCCATGTGTTAAAAACCTTTGTACATAGCATACATAGGTAGAAAGTGTACTTTCAGAAGATCTGAATTCTAATTCCTACCTCACTACTTACTTCCTTTGGGCCTGTGAGCAAAAGACTCAAACTTTCCAAAGTCTTAGTTTTTCTCACTTGTAAAATACAGATAATTATCTGTGACCTGAACACATTACAAGATTATTAGAATCAAATAACTTCATTAGAAAGTGTTATGTAATGGTAAAAAGAAAATAAACCTAAATAGTATTATATTTTCAAATTATTATTCTGTGTAGCTAACTCAACAGGTAAAAATAATTCATTTTCCACTATCTTGCTTTTAAATGAAGATTCTAGGAATATGATTCAACAAAATAAATCTCTATGTTTTATAGCCAACTCAGATAAGAGTAAGCCTTAAAGGCCTCTATAAAGGATGGCTTCTTGTCTTACCAGAAAATACAATTTATTTTTTAAATCCATATTTATTGCAGAAAATTAGGTAATACTAATAAACAAAGGAAAACAAATTCAAATGCCCTTAGTTTCACTAGATATACATTATCAGCATTAAACTCTAAACATATGTTTTCAGACTGCTTTTTACTCATATACATAAATATGCTATATAAATATATATATATAAATTCACACTATAAGGTTTATAATATGTTCTTACAACTTCATACATCAAAACATCTTTCAATATTCATCAGATTAATTTCAGATATAAACTGCATGAGGACATAATTTCGTTCATTGCACATCTAGCATGAAGTCTGTAATAGGTGCTTAGTAAATATTTGTTGAAAGGAGAAATGACTGAATATACAATCATTTAAATATTTCTCCCAACATAAATCAGGCTACATAATATATTACAATGAGAAATAATAATAAACTACTTTATATTCCTTAAATATATTATTTTGATTTAAAATATCCAGAACGGTTGTACACATTTGCATATTCATCAGCAGTTCATATAATCTTGACAAATTTGCTCTTATTTTAAAACATATTTGCCATTTTGTAAGGTGAAAATCGACATCTCATGTTAATTTACATTATTTGAATCTGACGAGAATTGTACATTTTTATGGCACTTATCCATATTTATTTTGTAAATCGCTTATTCAAATAATTTTGGATGTGACTCTGAATCTCTAAAACACATTATCATCTACCAATTCAGGTATTCATATTATAACAATAACAATAAAATAATTAAAGAGATGTGCTGAGAAATATTCAACCAAATTCTATAGTGAGAAACATAAACAGGATTTTATAACGTTATGTGCAACAAACTTAATTATGCATTGAAGGCATCAGAATTTCAATGCCTGTTCCTTGAGAATAGATGAGAATTTTTATCTAGTATCAGAACAGCAAAAACAGTATCAGTCTCATATGTATCCTCTCAATATGGGTGGTACATTATTCTGTATTGATTAGTCCATGCAGAGATGTTCACATTTTATTTCAGGCATTTCTTATGAGATTCTTAGTTCTTGCCTAGGTATTTCTTCCACATGCAGTCTTTGAGGATGTCATCTCTGACATTTTTCTTAGAAGTTTTTATAGTACTTATGCATTCCTCTAATGTGTTTTGTACAATGTTGCCTCTGCCTATTCCACACTTTGACTGCTGCATTCTCTCTGGGGTAATCTGCTTGTTCTCATCTCAATGTTCTCATTGTCTCTGGGGTAATCTGCTTGTTCTCATCTTAAATGTGATAGGTGTATTTAAGCCCCCTTCATGAGAAGTTGTTTATTCTTAGGCATTTGAGTTCATCACAGTGCCTTGACAATTTATGAAAATGAATATTAAACTCAAAAAGATAATCCCCTTGTTGAGTATTATTTAATGTACAATATTGTCTAGGCTGTACCTCTAGGAACCAATAAACATGAATATAAAGATTCACAAAATTAAAGTTCATTTTTCATTTGCATTAATATAGACTTTCCCTTCCCTTTCAAGCTGGCTTCTTTTTGCTTTGATTGTTCCTTAATGTTGCTCTACGTCTGGACGGGACTGATTAGTCTCCTCTCAGGTACGATCTCATTTCTAACAGTGTTTGGGTCAACTTTCGCAGATGACTCACAGTGATATTACATTAATTATATCTCTTCATTAGATGACTCATATTGATATTACATTAATTGTATCTCTTCATTAGATGAAAAATTTATTAATGGTAGCATTAATGTGTTTTTCTCAATCATTCTGTATACTTTCTATTTCTTGGAGAGCTACACCTCCAAGAATATTCAACATATAGCTGATAAGACATGCTCTTAAAATCAGTTAGAAAAAGTGCTCTTAATCATAGTCTTTTTGCTTGGATAAATGATTAAATCAAATGTCCTGTCTAAAGATGAACCATCAATATGAAGTAATGTGGGATTCACTAATGGTATTTGTGATTTTCATTCACCATCTCTGTTAATTACTTGAATTACAGAGTTAAAAATTTGCTTATAAAATTTCTTGACAATTCTAAATTTACAGGGGTAAGAAAAACTTGATTAAATGTGAACTTAATTTTTTAAATTATTAATTTAAATATGCTGTGACAATTTGGAAACATTAATCTATGAAAATCTAATGGAGTTCATATATTCAAGTATGTAAAAAATTTTTAAGGGCACAAGTTGTAAGATTTTATCCAAAAGTGACCAATATAATAGTAGAGTACAGAATCAACAAAAGGCTACATTATACAAATATGTTTTCCTATTATTTTTCGTGGTTTGAAAGTAGAGATATTGCTTCACACTGTTATCATTTAGAGTTTTTAACAAAATAGGCATTTCGTTAAAATAGAGTACTGTTTCACAGTAACGTCAGTGTTACCTTTCTTTCTTCAATGAGTAAACCTCGTGCTCTGAAGAGTCCTACATCCTAAGGCATAAGTTTGTCACTTCTAATTCGGATAGCTACCTGATGTTGGGGTGATCAGACTGAACACCAGGTCGTGGGGATGACGAAGTCCGGCGGAGTCAAAGGAATGAGAAAAGACAGTTTGAGACAGAAAGTGGGTCCAGGAGGCCATTGCTAAGTATGGAGGCTGTGAAGGCCCTGAGCTCTGGAAGCCTAGACTATTTGTTGGTGATCAAACAAAGAAACAGGTGGTGAGAATGTGGGGGTGAAAGGGAGGGTTGCATTAAGCACATGATTTACAGCTGTGATGGTTTAGCATATGCTCGCTCCTTGAGATAATGGAGAGCAGGTTCTTTTAACTCAAGATACAGTTGATCCTGGGAGAGCAAGGAGCAAGGAGCCAGCAAGTCTAGATACATTCCAGAGGCCACGAGCCCTGGATTCAATCCAAGCCATGAGGGGTTTTATGCCCTGGGCTTAGATTATGGTGCATCAGGGTAGCCTACCACCCTTTAGCACAGAGCTGGGTGTTCCAAAGACCACAAGGGGTTTTAGACCCTGGACCCCGAACATGTTCCAAGACTTTTTCACATTATGTCAGACATGCAAGCCCTGCCACAGCTTTTCCCAACACTCAGCCTTTCTCCCAACACCTGATGAAGTTGATGGATTTTTTTTTCTGAGGTCCTTTTCAGGTGTCTCTTCTATCACAGTTGTGAAAAAGGAATCATTATGATTTAGAGTAGTGAGAAAATGTGGAAAATTTCTCCTCTCCATCTTTGAATCCAATGGAAATTTGTATCTTCATTTACTTTGACAAAATTTGTCTTATTTCTTTATTATTCTATCTTTAAAGGTAGGGACTGTGGTATATCATTACACCTCTTGCATCAGTAGGAAACATTTCTTCCATATGAAAAGTAGAACCCGAAGTCTGGTGAGTTGAGTTGGCTGTCAGGAAAACCACATTAAAATCCCCCTCTTGCTGTTAACTATCCAAGTGATATTTGATGAATCACTTACTGGCCTCAGATTTTTTTCATCTGTAAAATGAAAGGATTGAACTAGCTGATCTTGAAGCTGATCTCTACTCCTAAAATATTACCAAGTATATAATAGTAATAACCAATCCTTAGTCATCCCCATTTACATAACACACAAGGAAAGTGTGGAACATATTTATATCCCAAAATATTTGGATTTCTTTTGCTGCGAATCACCCACAATCTACAAGAAAGTTTGCATTCCACAGGTTTCTTTAGGCTCTTTTTGTTAGCAAACATGCTAAGCTGTATTTATGTAATGTATACCGATAACTGCTAATTGGTGCCAACTCTGAGCAAGGAATCCTCTGCTGTATAAGTGACTCTGGAGATGCACCTTATGGAAGAATTGTTTAGATTCTGCTATTTGCATGACTTTGCCACGTTCCTCCAGAGGCCGAGAGACTTGTTTGTTGATACAGGTAAAATAATTCAATCTGAAAGTTTTATTTTATACTCCTGTTTTCTATCCGACTTTCAAACCTGTCCTTGAGCAAGTGAACCAGCACTTTTTTCTTCCAGGTTACTTAATTAGGGAAAAATAATAAGGATATATATATATATAAGCTGCTGTGTGTATATACTATATGTAGTAAAGATCAAATTAGTTCATTATAGATAAAATTTTTACTGAAATAATGTTTCCTCAATTTCTAAAATGATATATGTATGTGTATATATATAATACAGATACATATATATATACTTTGCTGAGCTCCACTTTGACACAGAGGGTGTGACTGCAAAGTCATAATAAGCAGAGTAGCCAACAAAAACCACTTAACTAGGCCCACCTATTCAGTATGACCAAGTTGAGGATAAGCCTCACTAAAATATTTCACCTGGCATGTGTTCAAGCTTTGAGGTTGAATGAGTCTACTTTTGTTTCTCACTAAACCTGGAAGAAAGGGAACTTGTTAGGGAGGAGGAGAGGAGAGAAGGGAGGAATGAGTTAAGTCCTTAGCATCTTTAGTGCTTTTTCTTTGCTTCTTTTCAAACAAGCACACCACATTGAATAGCATGTAGAAAATTGGCATTTCCAGTGAATAGAAATTAACTGGCAAACAACAAAAGGGAAAACAGAGGAATGCTGCTGGATGCTGTTTGGCTTGTCTCATCTTGTCAGAGAAGGAACACGTGTGAATCAAATGATTTAAGATGAATTTACCTACGTGTTTGGCTCCTGTTCAGATGTTTTAGATTTCGTAGTAATTTTGTTTACTTGGGAGGGTTTTTAAAAGCACGATTCTTCTGTAAGTTAGGAATAAAAAACAGAAAACTTAAAAGTAGTATGGGTGAACAACTCTTCAAATATGCCACTTCAGAAAATTTGTTCACTTTGTTTTCTTTTGGAGAAACACAAGCGCACACACACACACACACACACACTTATTTAAATAGCCAAAAAACCAACACAAGTATCTGCAGTGTTCTGACTTTTAGAAAAGATTGCTAATCTGGTATTTTGAAAAGAAATTTGTCTTTTTAAGAATAGAAAATCTTCTTCAATATCAAAATCCTTTCATATCCATATACAGTAATTTTGCCCCCCCCCATAATATGCTGTATGCACTTCAAAGTTGGAAACTAAAACCTCATTTTATTCTAGTGTATTGTAAAAATTTACGTGAACAAGCTGTGCTGTGACATCATCTACTGAGTGAATGTGTATGGGTTTAGTAAGAAGCTGAAAGCCAACCTCATGTCTCACTTGTTCTTTGCTCTTTCTTTGGAGAAGAAAACCATCTGATATAAAATACAAATCATATTTTTAATTCAGATCAATGTTTTCCTGAATATGGAACAGATACTCTTTTTCATGACAACTCAATCATGACTTGTGATTGAAGCAATAAATGAAAGGAAGGTATTTGGTAAAAGAGCATACGTCCAGTGACAGAAATCGCCTTTCATGAAGATTACCTCTATAAAAAGTTATATAAGCTTATATTTTAGTGACAAAGTTGTTAAATAATTCATCACATATGTAAAGTAACATAACCATGACCAACAATAGCAAGGTCTTAGGGTTTTCACAGGTCTCAGACATTGTCATTAAATTATGGTGACTGATTTGCAAAAGGGTTTAGCTTTCATGATAATTGAGCATTAACCTCAGGGAAAAATATATTATGAGGAAAAAAATGCCTACAGATGATGCTGCTCAGTAAAGCTGGACTTCATTATTTTATATCAGGTTATAGTCATCTGAAAAGTAGGGACTTTCAGAATCACAGACTAGTTGAGTTGAAAGGAAACTTACTTCACAATACAACCATAGGCGTACCTTGTTTTATTGCATTTCACAGATAATTGCAATTTTTTTTTTTTTCACAAATTAATTTTGTGACAACCCTGTGCGAAGCAAGTTTATCAGCACCATTTTTCCAACAGCATGTGCTCACTTCATGTCTCTGTTATATTTTGGTAATTTTCACAATATTTCCAACTTTTTCATTACTTTTATATCTGTGATGTATCTTTGATATTACTATTGGAATTGTTTTGGGGCATCAGGAACTGTGCCCATAGAAGATAACAAGCATAATCGATAAATGGTGTATGTGTTCTGACCGCTCCACCAGCCAGCTGTTCCCCATCTCTCTCTCTCTCTCTCTCTCTCTCTCTTCAGGCCTCCCTATTCCTTGAGACACAAAAATATTGAAATTAGGCCAATTAATAAGTCTAGAATGGCCTCTAAGTATTCAAGAGAAAGGAAGAATTGCACATATCCTGCTTTAAATCAAAACCTATAAATGATTAAGCTTAGTGAGGAGGGTATGTTTGAAAGTTGAGATAGGCTAAAAGCTAGGCCTCTTGTACCAGTTAATCGAGTTGTCAATGCAAGGAAAAATTTATTGAAGGAAATTTAAAGTGCTACTGCAGTGAATACATCAATGTTAAAGCAAAACAGCCTTACTCCTGATACGGAGAAAATTTGAATGGTCTGGATAGAAGACCAAAGCAGCCACAACATTCTCCTAAGCCAAAGTCTAATCCAGACCAAGGTCCTAACTCTTTTCAGTTCTATAAAGGCTGATGTAGGTGAGAAAGGAAAATCTCTGAAGCTAGGAGAGGTTGATTCATGAGGTTTAAGGAAAGAACCTTCAGAAAAAAAGATTTCTTTAAAAATGCTAGTGCTCATTGACAGTGTACCTGGTCACCCATTAGCTCTGATGCAGATGTACATGATCAGTGTTGCTTTCAAGCCTGCTAACACACATTAATTCTGCAACCCATGGAACAAGGAGTAATTTTGACTTTGAAGTCTTATTATTTAAGAAATGCATTTTTAAAGGCCATAGCTGCCATAGATAGTAATTCGTCTGATGAATCTGGGCAAAGTAAATTTAAAACCTCTGGAAAGGATTCACCATTCTACGTTCCATTAAGAAAATTCATGATTCATTGGAAGAGGTTATAATATCAACATTAACAAGTTTGGAAGAATTTGATTCCAACCTTCATGGATGACTTTGAAGAGCTCCAGACTTCAGTGGAGGAAGTAACTGCAAATGTAGCGGAAATAGCAAGAGAAGTAGAATTAGGAGTGAAGTCTGAATACATAACTGAATTGCTGCAATTTCATAAAAACATTTTAATCGATGAGGAGTTGTTTCTTATGGATAGTTAGAGAAAATTATTTCCTGAGATGGAACCTACCCCTGATAAATATGCTGTGAACATTGTTGAAATGACAACCAAGGATTTGGAATATTGTTTAAAATTAGTTGATGAAGCAATGGTGGGATTGAAAGGATTGACTCCAATTTTGAAAGAAATTCTGCTGTCGGTAAAATTCTGTCAAACAGCATCCTACAGTAAAACCTTTCATGAAAGGAAGAGTCAATCAATGCTGCAAATTCATCGTGTCTTGTTTTAAGAAATTGTCACCGCTACACCAGCCTTCCATAACCACTACTCTGATCAATCAGCAGTTATCAGCATCAAGGCAAGATCCTCCACCAGCAAAAAATTACAATTCACTGAAGGCTCAGATGATCGTTAGGAATTTTTAGCAATAAAGTATTTTTTAATTAAGGTAGGTATATTACTTTTAGACATAATGCTATTGCATACTTAATAGACTACAGTATAGCATAAACATAAGTTTTAAGTGCACTGGGAAAAAAAACATTTGTGTAACTTGACTTATTGCTGTATTTGCTCTTATGCAGTGTTCTGGAATGAACCCACAATATCTCCAAGGTATGCCTGGATATTACTTCATGGATGAAGAAGCTTAGGCTTAAAGGTATCAAGTGACTGCACAGCAAGTTGTGGGCAAAACTTGGTCAAGACTCAGTTTTCTTAACCCCCCAAACCCTGTGCACATTCTATTATAGCACATTTCAGGCAGATTCTGGGGAGATGCTTGTCTTCACTCCATATTAGTGCTTCTGGCATCTAGAATTCAAAGAGGGAGGTACCTGTATTTGGGTTGAGAATACCAGACTGAATTTCAAACCACATTTTCTTAGGAAATAGAGGCAGTGCTTCTGATGTGTCCAGGAACACCTGACTGCTCACTTTCAATAAATGTACAGTGAAAAGAATATTCTGCTCTCTTTTGAGTGGAGTGAGAAACTCAGTTTCTAAGAAAGAAATAAAAACTTTCCCCCAGTGTTTTATCATTTTGATGAGTTTCTGCTAGAAGTTGACATTATCTTTCCAAATACAAATATTCTTACAAAATCCAAAGAAAGAAGAGAACAGCTATTGTAGTTTTTTGGGGGGAAAAATTTTTAGAAGTGTTCATTAAGTAAAATATTCCAAATATAATTTTTATGTCCTGAACTGGAGTCACCCTATGACTGTTTTGATTTTATTTGTTAGAAATGAAATTACAAAATTTAAAGGAAAGCGTGTTTAACAGATTTTGAAAGGTTAATAATTGTTGACTGTAGTACGATGTGATTAAGAAAAGGTTCAGAAACTATTTTGCATGGGCCTCTAAATAATTCATCATTTGAATCTGTCCAATGTGTTCAGGTTTCACAGACCAGCTTAGTATCCCTGCCAAATTAAAGTTGGCAACTTAAAAGCTTATTGAATCTTTGGACCAAGTGTTTTCTTGTTGTTTAGAATTTTTCAAAGACAGAATAATTATTTAAGGTAGGAAAGTACTTGCCCATGAAAAGATGTTTTAACACTGTTTCTCTAAGAATAGGGTTCTATTTTAATACCTCATATTTCTCTTGTATCCTAGTGACTCCTCAACACCCATTTTCTTGGTAACTTCCCTCATTTTACTTTGGCTCATAGTAGATGACCTTTAGCTCTATAGGATAGGGTAATTTGACCCTCCAGGAAGCTAATACTGAAAATATTATTTCCGATCATATTACTCTTTGACGTTTACCTTCAAAGCCACTTAATAAAAGGCAGCTGAAACAAAGGTTCTTACTTTCCCTTTCTCTATTACTAGCTTATTTTTTCTTAAAAGATGGTGTTTGTTCATAATGTTTAAATAGATAAGTCAGTTTTATATTAAAAAATGTGATTTACCTTCGGAAAATGCAATAGGCATGAATTGCAAATTATGTACTGGATGTATTGCCTATAAAACATTGTATTCAAGAATCCTCAAGGGGGCTGTCTATCTCATTTTACTGCAAGTAACACAAAGAAGCCAGATGGGATATTCAACATTGGACTTGAAAAACTCTAGCTAGATCATTGGATTCATTAGGTACATTTTCCACTTTCCATGTTAGTGCAGGCAACAGTGTTGCTAAGCTTCTGCCACTATGTAACAAAGATTCCTTGTTTCCAGGATCCAATAGCATTCCTTCACCGCTTTTAAAGACCTCCCAGCAGCCTCCTCAAAGATCTTGATGAGGCTTTGAGAGTTTTCCTAAAAATCTCTTCAAGGCTTCCAGTGCTTTAGTTAACACTCTCCATAGGCCTCCCAAGCTTCTTTCTACTACGTCATCCCCAGAGCCACTAATATATTTTGAAACTTTGACTGCAATAGCACCCAACTTCCAAGTACAAAAATTTGTATGGGTTATCTATTATTGTGTAACAAATCACCTCATAACTTAGTGGTAGAAAACAACAATACTATTATCCCTCATACTCTCCGTGGATTAGGAGTTTGAGAATAGCTTCTTGGCTGTCTCCAGCTAGAGGTCCTTCATAAGATTGCAGTCAGATTTCAGCTAAGAAAGCAGCCATCTGAAGGTTACTGGGGCTGAAGGATTCACTTTCAAGGAGATGTGGTCACCTGGCTGGTGGCTGGTGCTGGTTGCTGGAAGCAGGCCTCAGTTCATTACCACATAGATCCTTCTCCAGGGATGCTTTAGCATCTCATGGCTTTATAGTGTTAGGAGATGACTCTCCATACATCTCTCATGTCTTGTGAGCAGGGGAACTTAAAATTTCCCTTCTTCTGAATTCTCTTTTCAAAGATGTTTGCATAGCAAACTGCCTTGATTAATGAAGATAGTCCCCCTCTAGAGCAAAGGGCAAGGATTTTTCATTTTTCTCCTATTTAATAGAGATACTATCTCCTTAAGCTAAAGGTCAGACAAGTTTACAGCCCATTATAAAAAACTGAGTTCCCTAAATTTGGGTGTGTATCTTCTTTAACACAACCCAGTACCTGTATAAGCATCCCTTGTTCCACTTTGCACTGGTCTGTGGAAATCGGGGCTGAAGGAACCGAACATGCTTAAACTTTGGTTACTTTCATTGTTTTGAGTAATCAGCTGTCCTTTGACTTTGACTCAGGGGTCTTGTTTCTTCTGTTACCATCCACAAAACTGTGGCAAGGTAACTTGTGTGTTTGCAAGTAAGATAAAATCTCAGATATTTCATGGTTCTTGATAGGCAGCTGGCTTCCCTTACAGTGAGTGATCTAACAGACCAGTGCAGAAGCTGAGATGGCTTTTTGAATTAGCCTAGAATGTCACATATCATAATTTCTACAATGTTCTATTGGCCAGCCCTGATTCAGGATAGAAAGGGACTATACACAGTTGGGAATACCAGCAGATAAGACTCATTGAGGACTACCTTGAAACAGGCTACCACAGCTCTCCTAGAAGTTGTAAAAACCTTAGCTCACGGATAATACACTGGTTATCTTTATGTTCCCTGTAGAGTTCAAACTAGTGTTTTCATACAATATCCACTCAAAAAATATTTGTTGATTATCATTACGTGGAAAAGTACTGAAATTACTAACAGCATGTGAATTGGGATCAAGGGAATTACATATAGTATAGTCATATTTCATTTAATGTATATTTAACCTTATAAATTCAACTTTATGAATTGAGAGAAAAAAAGAAAATGGTTTGCACAAAGCAAAGCCCTTTGGCCGTAAGCAAATCACTTCCTCTGATGCTCAACAAATAAAAACCAATAATCTATCCCTACTCCGGGGAAAAATAATTTGCTGAACTTCTCAAGAAATAGAATTATATTCAAACCATGTTTATTCTAATTCAAAAAAGTTTAATGAACTTTCATAGTTAATTTTGACTTAAGCAATCTGTCCTCTATAAATGTATTTAGAACCTAATCACTGAAAATATCCCTACTGCACTGTGCAACATTTTTATGAAATATTAAGACAGGGAAAAGAAGAGATTTTAGTGTGGTACTATAGTTCATCTAACTATCTCTAAATCAAACCACCATCTTCAACTCCTGCCCATTTGGTTTATGGTATCAGCTCAGTTAATGGCACAGACTTCTTTGAAGCTCAGTGATTGAGATTTATCAAAAACAAACCAAAACCCAAAAAACCTGCCATGATCTTGGTGGAAATAATTTTCAAATTCTTATGTAGTTATTATATTTTCTGGCTTGGAATCATAATGAGTTTAAAGCATTAATTAGGAACACATTCCATCCTTTGCCTCCCATGGTTAAACTGTTTAATTAAAGACCTTGAAGCCTTCTGGGCAAAACAATCAAGCCATGATGTGATCATCTCCCTCTTGTTTTCTTTGCTTTGTGCTTCTTCATCTTTAAAAACGTAATTCGTTTATTCTAGGACTGTTTGGCAGTTTCCACTTAGCCAACAGTAGACAAAAGAAGTCAGTAGTGGTTTAGTTTTGTAGATTCTTGAAGTGATTTATTTCTGATGGTTGTAGACAGTCATTTATTGCATAAATATTTGTTGAGCAAGTGCCAGCTAAGAATCCTGATACTGTGCTAGGTGCTTTGAAACAAGTGATAAACCAGATGCAGCTCCTTGTTTGCATCTAAAGGAGTGCTCAGGAAAGAAGGTGAAATGAGACAGGGACATTCCTATCTACAACCCAAAGAAGCAAGGGGTAATGTGCCATGGTAAAATATTATAATAATGCAGATGGTGAAGAGATTATTTCTTGATAAGAGAAATTAAGAGAGAAAGAGACATGGAGGAGATGGGATTTAAGTTCTACTGGAAAGGTATTAGACATGCAGAGGCTGGGATGAGTGAGACTATTAAAAAAAAAGGACAAGGAAGCAGAAGAAAGTGAGTCGTCAAACTAAAGAATATAAAAGGAAATAACAGGGAATAAATTTGAGTTGAGGTAAAGCATGGAAGTTGAAATTCAAATTCTACAAGTGATAGGAAACCACTGAAGATATTTTAGCAGGGTTGTGATATCATCTGAAGTTTTCCTTAGGGCTTGAAGACAAGAGAATGAAGGTGGTAAGATCAATTAATGGGTCAAATCATCTAATGACTTTGGACTTTATTCTAGGACCAAGAATAAGGCATTTTAAAAGAGTTTTAAAGATAAGAACTAGTTACTTAGATTTGTATTTTAAATAGCTCACTCAGGCTGAGGTGCGAAGTTTGGATAGGAAGGGATAAGAATAGAAAGAGAGAAAGGTAAGATGGCTCCTTAACTAGTCTGCCTTTATAGCTCTTAGTATTTGCAGTCTGCCCTTTTGCTTGATGATCCGTTTTAGACAATGACAACCTCTTCTGGCTTGACTCAGTATCCTCTTTCAAGTATCTTTTTGATTTTCACCTTCTGATCTCTCACATTGTGATCATAGAAAGCAATGTACTTGGTTTAAATAGAATCAACACTTTGGATCCACTTACTGCGTGGTTTCCCCAGTAGTGAAATAGGGGATGGTGAGGTGAGAGGAAATTAGAGAACATTACTGCCATTTGTCATTGTTATTATAGATTTTTTTTAGTTTAAATTAGAAGTGCGTGTGTGTGTGTGTCTGTGTGTGTGTGTGTGTGTGCATGTGTGGGTGCCCATCTCAGTATCATTGAAGCCACATACCAAAGACTATAAGGTTGGCCCTTAACTGCAGGCATGGGACAAAGGAAATCAAAATTCATGTCCTAGACTCAGTAGTCTTAGGAAGGATAAACTCTGAAACTTTTAAGTCTATGAATATAAAGGAGAGCAGGCATTGTGTCCAAAACGAAAAGTCTAATTTTGATTCTGCCAAATGGGATGGATGTTAGAGAAACCCTCTGGAGCAATTGAAGCTAGAAGAAGTGAACATTTTTTGAAGAACCTTTAACAAAGCCTCTGGGCACAAAAGGAATTGAACATATATTTCTATTTCCTCATTTGCTTTCTTTAATTTTTTTAATTTCTAAATTGACACATTGTAATTGTACATATTTATGGGGTACAATCTGAAACTTTGATATATGTATATGTTATCTAATAATCAAATCAGGGTAGTTAGCACATTTATCCATTACCTTACACACTTTTTATTTATTTGTGGTGAGCACATTCAAAAGCCTCTATTTTAGCTATTTTGTAATATACAATACCTTATTGTTGACCATAGTTACCCTACTTTGCAATAGAACACCAGAACCTGTTCTTCCTAACTGCAACCTTGTACCCATTGACCAACCTCTCCCCATTTTCTCCTTTCCTATCTCCTTCTCAGTCTCTGATAACTACTCTTTAGAGATAAAGTTTTTCTAAATTCCACATGAATGAGATCATGTGGCATTTTCCTGTAAGCATCTGCCTTATTTCACTCAACATGGATGTCCTCCAGTTTCATCTATGTTGTTGCAAATGACAGAATTTATTCTTTTTATGGCTGAATAGTATTCCTGTGTGTGTGTGTGTGTGTGTGTGTGTGTGTGTGTGTGTGTGTGTGTGTGTACAGTATTTTCTTTATGTATTCATCTGCTAATGACCACTTAGGTTGATTCTGTGTCATGGCTATTGTGAATAGTGCTATAATAAACATGGGAGTACAGATATCTGTTTGACATACTGATTTTACTTTTTTGGACATATACCTAGTATTGGGATTACTAGATCATATGATAGTTCTATTGTTAATTTTTGAAGAATCTTCATGGAGTTTTCCATATGGATGTACTAATATACCTTACCACCAACAGTATCTAAGTCTTCCCTCTTCTCTACAATCCCACCAATACTTATTTTCTTTTGTCTTTTTCATAGTAGCCCTCCTAACTGGAATAAGGTGGTATATCACTGTGGTACTGGTTTGCATTTCCTTGATGATTAGTGATGTTGGGCATTTTTTCATATACCTCTAAGCCATTTATATATCATGTTTTGAGAAATGTCTATTTGGGTCTTTTGCCTATTTTCAATCTAATAGTTTTCTTGATGTTGAGATGTTTGAGTTCCTTACATATTCTGTATATTAATTCTTTGTCAGGTGCATTGCTTGTAAATATTTTCTCCCACACTGTAGGTTGTCTCCTTACCCTGCTGATTCTTTCTGTTGCTGTGCAAACTCTTTTTAGCTTAATGTAGTCCCACTTGTCTAATTTGCTTTTGTTGCCTGCCACTTTCAGGCCTTATTTTAAAAATTCTTTCTCAGCTCAATGTTGTGAAGTGTTTCCCCTTTGTTATCATGTAATAGTTTAATAGCTTTGGGCTTTACATTTAAGCCTTTAATCCATTTCGAGTTAATTTTTGTATATGGTGAGAGGTAGAGATCTAGTCTTATTTTTCTGCATGTTATATCCAATTTCCCTAGCACTGTTTATTGAAACAACTATCTTTTCTCCAATTTGTGTTTTTGTACCTTTGTGAAAAATCAATTGGCTGTAGGTGCATGAATTTATTTCTAGGTTTTCTATTCTGTTCCTTTGGTCTATGCATCTATTTTTATGCAACTACCATGCTGTTTTGGTTACTATAGCTTTGTAAAATATTTTGAAATAAGATAGTGAGATGCCTCCAGATTTGTTCCTTTTGCTCAAGATTGCTTTGGCTATTGGGGGCCTTTTGGATTTCCATATGGATTTTAGAAGATTTTCTGTTTCTGTGAAGAATGTCATAGATATTTTGACAGGGATACATTCAATCTATAGATCACTTTGGGTAGCATAGACATTTTAACAATTTTTTTTTCAATTCATAAACAGTGTATCTTTCCATTTGTGTGTGTGTCCTCTTCAATTTCTTTCATCAGTGTTTTGTAGTTTTCAGGTGACAGATCTTTTATCTCCTGGTTAAGTTTATTCCTAGGTATCTTTTTTGTAGCTATTATAGATTTTTGATTTCTTTTTCAGATAGTTTACTATTAACATACAGAAATATTTGTAATTTTGTATGTTGATTATATATCCTGGAACTTTATTGAATCTGTTTATTAGTTTTAATAGTTATTTGGTATAGTCTTTAAGGTTTTCTGTATATAGTATCATGTCATCTGCAGACAACAATACCTTGACTTTCTCCTTTTCTATTTGGATGCCTTTTATTTTTCTCCTCTTGTTTAATTGCTCTGGCTAGGACTTCTAGTACTATGTTGAACAGAAGTGGTACAAGGGAGCACCCTTGTTTTCTTTCTGATTTTAGAGGAAGAACTTTTTAGCCTTTGCCTACTCATATGTTACCTGTGGATTTGTTATTTGTGGCCTTTATAGTGTTGAGGTACATACCTTCTATATTTAATTTGTTGAGAGTTTTTATCATGAAGGATTTTTGAATTTTCATAAATGCTTTGTGTGTATCTTTTGAAATAAAAATATGGTTTTAAGCTTTCTTTCTGTTAATGAGTTATATCACATTTATTGATTTTCATTATGTTGAACCATCCTTGCATGCCTTGGATTAATCACACTTAATCATAGTGAATAGACTTTTTTATTATTATACTTTAAGTTCTACGGTACATGTGCACAACGTGCAGGTTTGTTACATATGTATACATGTGCCATGTTGGTGTGCTGCACCCATTAATTCGTCATTTACATTAGGTATATCTCCTAATGCTATCCTTCCCCCCTCCCCCACCCCATGACAGACCCTGGTGTGTGATGTTCCCCTTCCTGTGTCCAAGTGTTCTCATTGTTCAATTCCCACCTATGAGTGAGAACATGCGGTGTTTGGTTTTTTGTCCTTGCGATAGTTTACTGAGAATGATGGTTTCCTGTTTCATCCATGTCCCTACAAAGGACATGAACTCATCATTTTTTATGGCTGCATAGTATTCCATGGTGTATATGTGCCACATTTTCTTAATCCAGTCTATCATTGTTGGACATTTGGGTTGGTTCCAAGTTTTGCTATTGTGAATAGTGCCGCAATAAACAAACGTGTGAATGTGTCTTTATAGCAGCATGATTTATAATCCTTTGGATATATACCCAGTAATGGGATGGCTGGGTCAAATGGTATTTCTAGTTCTAGATCCTTGAGGAATCATCACACTGACTTCCACAATGGTTGAACTAGTTTACAGTCCCACCAACAGTGTAAAAGTGTTCCTATTTCTCCACATCCTCTCCAGCACCTGTTGTTTCCTGACTTTTTAATGATTGCCATTCTAACTGGTGTGAGATGGTATCTCACTGTGGTTTTGATTTGCATTTCTCTGATGGCCAGTGATGAGCATTTTTTCATGTGTCTGTTGGCTGCATAACTGTCTTCTTTTGAGAAGTGTGAATAATCTTATTAATGTGCTGTTGAATTTGGTTTGCTAGTATTTCATTGTGAGTTTTTGCATCTATGTTCATTGGGGTATTGGTATGCAATTTTATTATTTGTGTGTATCCTGATCTGGTTTTTGTATTAGAGTAATGCTGTCTATAATTTATAAAGTGAATTTGGAAGTGTTCCTGCCTCTTTAATTTTCTGGAACAGATTGAGAAAAATTGGCAATAGTTCTTCTTCAAATTCATCTGTAAAGCCATCAGGTCCTAGGCTTTTCTCCAATGGAAGATTATTATTACTGATTCAGGTTCCTCACTCACAATTTGTTCAGATTTTCTATTTCTTTATAATTTAATTTTTTCTAGGTTATCAAATCTGTTGCTATATAGTTGTCTATAATAGTCCTATTTTTTGTATTTCTGTTGTGTCAGTTGTATGTCTCCTTTTACATTTCTGATTTTGAGTCTTTTTTCATTTTTTAAAATTTTTATAGATAATGGTTTGTTAGATTTGTTTTTCTTTCCAAGAAAGCAGCTTTTCACTCATTGATCTTTTGAATTGTTTTTGCAATCTCTATTTTATTTATTTCTTCTCTGGGCCTTGATATTTTATTTTCTCCTTACGTCAATCTTGGATTTAGTTTCTTCTTGTTTTTCACTTTCCTTGTCAGATTGTTTATTAGAAATCTTTCTTCTTTTGTGATGTAGGAGGATATTGCTATTCACTTCCCTCTCACAACTGTTTTTTGTTGTGTCCCTTAGGTTTTGCTATGATGTTTCTATTCTCATTTGACTCAAGAAATTTACCTTTTAATTTCTTCATTGACCCAATGGTTATTTGGGAGCATGTTGTTTAATTTCCATGTGTTTGTAAATTTTTGATTTGTTTTTTATTTCTAATTTTATACCTATGGTTAGAATATATACTTTATATGCTCTCTTTCTTAGATTTGTTAAGACTTGTTTTGTATCCTAACATGATCTATTCTGGAAAATGTCCTAAGTGCAGTTGAGAAGAATGTGATTCTGTAGCTGTAAAATAGAGTTTTCTGTAAATGACTGCTAGGTCTATTTGGTATATTGGAATTTCTTTATATGTAAATTGAAGTTTTTCTCTCGATCATTTAAAAATTCTGTTTTGACAGTTTAGGTGTAATGTGCCACACACACAAAAAGACATTTTGGGGTAGAATGGGGAAGCTTTGAGCTTCCTGAATCTGGATGTGTATATTTCTTCCAAGACTTGGAAAGTTTTCAGCTATTATTTTATTACATAGATTTTCTGTGACTTTCTCCATCTCTTCTCTCTCCAGCATTTCAATCATGTGAATATTTGCTTGCTTAATGATATCCCATATTCTCTTTTTTATTCTTTTTATTATTTTTACTTATTTCTTTTTTCCCTTTTTAATTCTTATTTCTTTTTATCCCTTCTGACTGGATTATTTCAAAAGATCTGTCTTCAAGTTCAGGAACTCTTTCTTTTGCTTGATATAGTTTGTTGTTGAAGTTCTCAATTGTATTTTTAAATTTATCCATTGAATTGCTTAGCTCCGAGATTTCAATTTGGCTCTCTTTTATGATATCTATTTCTTTGTTAAATTTCTAATCTAGATCATCAATTGTTTTCCTGATTACATTAGATTATTTGTCTGTGTTCTCTTATAGCTCACTGAATTTCCTTTAAGATCATCATTTTGAATTTCTTTTCTGGCATTTCATACATTTCGTTTCTTTTTGAGTCTGTTACTGGAGAATTACTGTGCCCCTTTGGGGGTGTCATATTTCTTCTTGCTTTTTCATGTTTCCTGTGTCCTTACATTGGTATCTGCACATGTAATGAAACAGTCACCTTTTTCAATTTTATAAAGCCACGTTTCATAGGGAGAGACGTTTTTCTGTAGATGGGTCCTAGGGTGTCAGTTGGGTATAGTATATTGGCTTTGGTTCTCAGTGGACTCAGAAGCAAGGTGTTTGTGCAGTTTCTTCAGTTGTAATTTTCATCAGTGATGTTTGCCATTGCTTCGGTGGCCTAGGCTATGAAGTTTGTGACAGCAGTGGTGCAGTTTTTCTGGGGATGGTGTCACTGGGCTGGCTATCAGACTGGGTGCATGTGGGAGTGGCAGGCTGGCTAGCTGTGCTACATGCTCTCCAGGAAGCAAGGCTACCACTATCCTGTCTGTAAGGTCATGTGCACATGGGCATAGCAGACCAGCAGGATGTGCAGTGGCTCTATAGCGGGGCAGGGCCACCTCCATACTGGCTATTGGGTTAAGCATGTGCCAGTACAGGTACAGTGGTCTGGCTGGCTGTGTGGCAGGCTCTCCAAGTGGTAGGACCACTGCTGTACTGGCTATTAGAGCCAGATGCAGGCATGCACAAGCGCAGCAGGCCAGCTGACTCAGTGTTAGCTTACTATCTGTGAAGTTTGGCTTGTTCTCAGGGTGATTAAATGCTTCATGGTTTCAAACACTGGGGTCTCAGCTGCTTTGCTGTGCCTATAGTCTAGGGAGCCAGGGTCATGGTAATGTAGCCACTCATGTGAATATGGTAGAATAATGGCAGGGCCTAAAGAATGGAGACAGGCAGTGGCTACTGACCCCCAGAGCAGGAAGAACTCTAGTAGTGGGTCTGGAGTCTAGGTGGTGCGGTGCTGTAGCAGCCTAGGACACAGGGGAGTAGTAAATAATGTAGGCTCCTACTTTGCAATGTAGTTGTGTGTTCTCTAGGCGACTCTCAAAACTGGATGTGGGGCTTGTAGGAGTATTCTGCAGCAAGGACTACAGGTGTTTGTAGTGGTAATGGGGACTGCTACAGGTCTCCAGCTATCTTTTTCCTCATAAGAAGTTCCTCCTGGGTCTGAGCCAATTCTGGTGGGGAAGACAATGTGGCAGAGGTAGGTGATTTGCTCACCTCTCTATGATGCTGTGCTGAGTTTCTGTGCTGCATAAGAATTTCACCACTACCTGGGTGCTCTCCAGCTTACTTCTTCAGTCAATCCACTTGGAATATAGTAGTTTATTTATTGTTTTGGTGCCTTTTTTTTTTGGAGGGACAAGCACCAAGTAATTCTAGTTGGCCATCTTGCTGATGTCACTCCTTCCTATTTACTTTCTTAACACCAGAGAGCAGAGTTTGTGATCAAATTTTAGCACTTTAAATTCCCTATGAGTAAGTACTTTTTATATCTTTGCATTGATAATGAAAATAGTTGAGCCAGTTGTAAATATTTCCTTTTGATGAGTGACAATACATTTTTTGCAAGATAAGTGACTCTAATTTAAAGAAAATTATCTGCTGGCCTCTTTCTATGTTGTTTCATTGACTAAAATCCTGTGACTAGATCAACAGTTTCAGATTTAATTAAAATATTAAAACTGCACTCATATGGGTGGCAAACAATGACATGGAAAGAGATTGAGTCTTTTGCCCAAAGTTACATGGCAGAAGTGGTATCATCATTTTTTTTTTATTGTTTCATTCTTTTTTTTTTTTTTATTATACTTTAGGTTTTAGGGTACATGTGCACAATGTGCAGGTTTGTTACATATGTATCCATGTGCCGTATTGATTTCCTGCACCCATTAACTCGTCATTTAGCATTAGGTATATCTCCTAATGCAGTCCCTCCCCGCTCCCCCAACCCCACAACGGTATCATCATTAATACAATTTATTATCACAGCAATAAGTGGGTTTGAATTTCCAAGGATAAGAAGCCAACCTCAAAACACAACAAAGAAGAATGATTGATGAAATAGATGAGAAGATGGCTTACCACCAAACAATTATGATTGGCATGACTTTTATAACTTGCTTCTTATACTTGATCTCAAAGCACTAAATAATGAAATTAAGAAAACATTTAAAATGTTCAGCTTATGAAATTTATTTGCTTTCCTAAGATGGCATGCCCATTCATGACACTTGGGTTCAATGCACATACTTAATGGTAAGAAATCTGCTTAGAAAAATAATAAAACAAGGAGCCATCAAAGCCCAAATCCACAGTCATTTTTAAGACATTGTTAAATGTTGCTTGCATCATTAAAAAATTTTCATGTGTCTATCATTGAATAATCATATATCTAATCTTAGGTAAAAATAACTGCATTTGCCAATAGCTTGCAGTTGAAATAAAAACAAAACTCTTCAGCCAGAGAAACCTTTAAAAATATTTCAATATTTGCCTATATCAATTTCCTGACATATATTAACTAATTTATGCCCTCGAGAGGTATTTTTTCAATGACATTGTGCAGGTCCTTGTTCTCAAGCAATTTATAGTTTAGAAAGGCAAATCAGCAATACTTATATATCAAGAAATTTTATTAGGTATTTCTGTTAAAAATATTGCCCCACTTGGTAAATATGTGAGAAAATTATATATGGTGGGTTTGTTTCAAGATGTATTTTTAAAATTTTTTTATTGAAGTAAAATATACATATAAACTTTGCCATCCTTACTATTTTTAAGTGTACAGTTCAGTGGAAACAAATACATTTATATTCTTTTCCCCCCATACATCCCTCCACCCACCAATCTTAATGAGATCCTTTTTTTTTTTTAGCTCCCATATATGAGTGAGAACGTGCAATGTTTGTCTGTCTGTCTTTGGATTATTCACATAAGAAAATGGCCTCCTGTTTCATCCTTTCTGCTGCAAATGACAGGATTTCATTCTTTTTTATGGCTAAATAATATTCCATTGTATATATATGACACACTTTCTTTATCCATCTATTCATCAATAGATACTTAGGTCGATTTCACATTTTGGCTGTTGTGAATAGTGCTAAAATAGACATGAGAGTGCAGATATTTTTTGACATACTGACTTCCTTTCTTTTGGATATACATCCAGTAGTGAAATTGCTGGGTCAAATGCAAGTTCTAAAAGCTTTTTGAGGAACCTCCATACTGTTCTTCATAGTGGCTATACTAACTTACATTCCCACCAACAGTGTATGGAGGTCCACCTTTCCCTGCATCTTCACTAGCATCAGTTATTGTTTGTCGTTTTGATACAAGCCATTTTAACTGAGGTGAGATTATACCACATTGTTATTTTGATTTGCATTCTCTGTTTATTAGTGATGCTGAACTTTTTTTATATATATATTTGTTAACCATTTGTATGTCTTCCTTTGAGAAATGTCTGTTCAGATCTTTTGCCATTTTGAAATTGTATTATTTATTTATTTTACTATTGAGTTGTTTGAGCTCCTCATATATTCTAATTACTAATCCCTTGTCAGATGGATAGTTTGCAAATATTTTCTCCCATTCTGTGGGTTGTCTATTCACTTTGTTGTTTCCTTTGCTATGAAGGAGCTTTTTATTTGGACATAGTCCTATTTTTCTATTTTTGCTTTAGTTGCCTATGATTGTGAAATTTTACACAAGAAATTTTTGCCCAGACCAATGTACTGGAGTGTTTCCCAATGTTTTATTCTTGTAAGTTTATAGTTTCAGGTCTTAGATTCAAGTCTTTAATACATTTTGATTTGATGTTTGTGTATGGTGAAAGGTAGGAGTCTAGTTGTATGCTTCTGCATACAGTTACTCAGTTTTCCTAGCATCCTTTATTTAAAAAACTGTCCTTTTCCCACTGGAAGTTTTCAGAGTCTTTATCGGTGATGAGTTGGTTGTACATGCATGAATCTGCTTTCTGTATTTCATTCCACTGGTCCATGTGTCTGTTTCTATGCTAGTACCATACTGTTTTGGTGACTATAGCTTTGTAATAAATTTTGAAGTAAGGTGGTGTGATACCACCAGCTTTGTTCTTTTGCTGAAGATTGCTTTAGCTATTCAGGGTCTTTTGTGGTTCTATAGAAATTTTAGGATTATTTTCTGTTTCTGTGAAGAATATCATTGGTATTTTGATAAGGATTGTTTTGAATCTGTAAATTGCTTTGGGTAGTATTGCCATTTTAACAGTATTAACTCTTCCAATCCATGAGCACGGAATATCTTTCCATTTTTTGTGTGTTTCATCTTCTATTTCTTTCATCAGAGTTTTGTAGTTTTCCTTTACAGATGTTTTATTTCTTTTGTTAGATTGATTCCTAGGTATTTTAATTTTTTGTAGTTACTGTAAATGGAATTGCTTTCTTGATTTCTTTTTCAGATTGTTCAGTGTTGATGCATATAAATTTACTGATTTTTGTATGTTGATTTTGTATCCTGCAACTTTACTGAATTTATTTATCAGTTTTAACAATTTTTTTGGTGGAGTATTTAGGTTTTTCCAAATATAAGATCATGTCATCTGTGAATACAGCTAATTTCTTCTTCCTTTCCAATTTGACTGCCTTTTCTTTTTTTTTTTTTTTTTTTTTTTTTGAGACAGGGTCTTGCTCTGTCATCCAGGCTGGACTGCAGTGGTGGGATCTCAGCTCACTGCAACCTCCACCTCCTGGATTCAAGTGATTCTCCCACCTCTGCTTCCCTACCTGCTGAGACTACAGGCACTCACCACCACACCTGGCTAATTTTCGTATTTTTTTGTTAGAGACAGGGTTTCATCATGTCAGCCAGGATGGTCCTGACCTCAAGTGTTTCGGCCTCCCAAAGTGCTGGGATTAAAAGTGTGAGCCACTGCACCCAGCCTGTATGCCTTTTATTTCTTTCTCTTGCTTAATTGCTCTGGCCCTTCCAGATTTTTAAGTTTATATGTAGGCACATCTATTTTTAAAATTATTTTATTATTTCATTCCTTTTAAATAATTTATTTTTTTAGAGATGGCATCTCACTCTGTTTCCCAGGCTGGAGTGCACTGGTGTGATCATATATCACTGCTGCCTCAAACTCCTGGGCTTAAAGAATTCTCCTGCCTTGGCCTCCTGAGTAAATAGGAAAACTGCTTGAACCTGGGAGGGGGAGGTTGCAGTGAGCCGAGATCGTGCCACTGCCCTCCCGCCTAGGTGACAGAGCAAGACTCCGTCTCAAAAAAAGAAAAAAAAAATAGCTGGGAGGGTTACGTCAAGGGATTATATTCTGGATTTAATCCCTCTCTGTTACCAAATGCTTGAAAATTTCCTGATAGTTTTTGGGGCCCTATCCTGCCCCCCTCATATCTGCCTATCTACCTACTCTGACAATAGTATCTGCCTCATAGGGCTGATAAGAGGATTAAATTAGTTAATATACCTAAAGGACCATCAATTGTGGCTGTCACATAGTAGTAAATTAATAAATATCATAATTGTTAATAGTAGTATTATTTCACCAAAGCAGCAGTTACTTTATTGAAGAAAATAAGTTTTAAAGTTTGTTATATAAAAATATTTTAATATTGCACAAGTGAAACCATGAACTCATTCATTTGTTTTATTTCACATTCAACCAGTTATTGATAATGGGAAAACATAATCTGAATGTAACATTTTCTTTTTATTTATTACATGACACACTAGCGTTTAGCTCATATTTTTTTTTTGACATTTTTTTACCCATGAGAGTTAGTTTCAACTCTTCATTCTTGCTTGCAGTTTCTCGAATCCAAGTTTGGTATTCTTCACTTTTCTTATGAACAGGGAGACTTTTCTGAACAGAACAGCACAATTTCATAGAAAATACATGCATGTTTGAATTGAACTTGATTTTTAATTTTTGCATAAAATTTTAATTTATGTGTAATGTATGTGTATCTTAGTGGACCAATGATTTAATTGCTCTGAGCCTGAATATCCTTAGGTCTAAATGGTAAACTATAAAGCATACCTTGCAGGATTATTGTGTTACCTATTATATATTTAAAATAATTTGCAAGTTGATGGCACATAATAGATAATCAATAATGGCATAAAGTTAGAAACAGCAGAAAAGAAGCAACATTTCCAACATATAATAAAAATTAGAAAAAAATAAGACTTTTCACCTTTAGTTTTGTAAAAAATTAAATATTTTAAAATTATGCAGTATGGCAGAAGGTTGGAAAAAACTGGAACCCTTACAAATTGTTGATGAAAAGATAAAGGGGTCCATTCTATAGAGAACAATTATGTAGTGTCTATCACTGTTTAAAAGACACATAGTCTTTGACCCAACAATTCCATATTTATTTAACTTAGGTAAGAGAAGAAAATAAGTGCAACATGCCAGAAATCCAGTAAAGCAGTTCAAGTATTAGAAAAGCATGAATCAAAACCAAGTGCAAGAAGAGGCACCTTGACATTGAACTAAAGGCCACCAGGTACTCACTGGGTCAATGACTCTTCTCATTTTTATGGAAGTATGAATCATCAGGTGAACTACTTAAAATGCACATTCTTGGATGAATTTCTGAAAAGCTGATGATTCTGGTCCTCAGAACATACTCGAAGTACCAAGGTTCAAGTACTTCCTGCTAAAGGAGTACTTAAACAAAAGACTAAAGAAATGGACACTTCAGTCTCCATGTCTACCCTCCATGCCAGTGGCCAATAGCACTCAAACTCAGAACACCTTTTCTGATGACCGCATACTGTGTCCAGAATCCAGCCCAACATAATGTCCCATTTTCCAAGCATAAATTGCTCAGATATACTTGCAATATGTTAAAATGCTAAGCCCCTTTCATATCATTTCATGTGGTGGTAGGGGTGGTAGTGGTGGGGTTTCAAACTTAGGCATGCACCAGAATCAGCTGGAAAGCTTGTTTAAATGAAGATTGCTGAGTCCAGTCTGGATGCTGGGTGGAGTTTTAGATTCAGTATATCTAAGATGAAGCTGAGAATTTGTGCTTTCATAAGTTTCCAAGTTATACAGATGCTGCTGGTCAGGGACCACAGTTTGAAAACCACTATCTTAATGCAATTGCTTCTGTGCAAGAAAACCAAAACCAAAACCAAAACAAAAAAGTTCATGCCAATACTAAGTGACAAAAACCAAAAAGCTCTAATAAATTCAAAGGAAATATTTTTCTTCTTTGAATAAATCAAACTGGAAAAGCAGGCCCTCTCAATCCTCCCAGAAGAAAAAGGAAACAGGATTGGAAAGGCAACTTCAAAGCAAAGGGCACTCCCTGGAAAATGCCCCACATCCAAGCTGAGAACAGTAGAGGTGTGCAAAAAGAAAAGTCTTAATCACTCTCTGAAGCAAGAGCAACACTGATTCATAAGATGTGTAAGCATCGCTCTTAAATGCGACACTAGATAAGAATTCATCTTGTGAACCATAGGGGGAGGGGAAATATCTGACACGTACCCATTTAGAAACATTTCATAACCATTCTTTTGATAAGTCTGTTGAGGTGAAGTATTCCAGGTTTAGTTGTAATCTTACATAAAACATGAAGAGGAGAAGAAGTATTCCATGCCATTCTTACTTTCCTCAAGCATTAAGACTGAAGAAATAATCAAAGAGAAGCAAATGTGGAAATGTAATTCTTTGGATGGAAATAGTGCCTTTAGGAATAAAATTAGGTTTACTTGACAAAGTTTATCCAGGGAAGAGTTTGGGGTAGTTAGTGAGCTTGTAAATTGCCACTGTTACTAAGTGACTTTCAGAATACTTATTGTGAACACAAGTAAGCTTGTGGATGGTTTTTCTTTCTATCCCTGATGTTAATTGAACTAAAAATAAACCAGACATTTATCCAGAATGATTTACCACATCAATTATAAATTATGTATTTACAAGATTTCCTCTCAGATTTTTAAATCTTGGATTTTTTAAAGATGAATGAACACCTTACTTTGAGAAAAAAGAAATTATTTACCTCTGGAAATTCATGGGCAAGTTAGCCAACAATGATAATGTTTATCCTAACAGGTGTAAAAGATTTCCGGGGGCATAAGTTTGCTCTTTAAAAAGGGAAAGGAATTACTAGATTTAGAATAACTTTCCCCAAAGCAGAACCTGGAATTCCCCCAACCCCTTTAAGTGTTTTAAGCCTAATAGTTTCTTTTTGTTGTTTTTAATTATTAAGTTACTATATAAAATTCAAGACAGTTGTACATATAAACAGCTAAAAATGAAATTTCCCCAAAGTCCATTAAGGGGGGTGATGTTCCTTCTAGAATTTGTATGTTGTCTATCATTTAATCTCTCTATATCTGTGTATGTGTGTGTGTGTGTGTGTATGTGTGCTTATCTGTGTAGTATATATTATATGCTGTTATTGCAAATAATTTGTACCTTGCTTTTTTCATGCAGCACTGTGGAGATTTTTCGATGTTTATTCTATATCAAGATGTGAAGATCTATATCATTCACTTTGATAGTGGTATGGGATTTCAGAATAGAAACGCTAGTTCAGTTTAATATTTGTCCCAGTGATAACTTTAAGCTGTTACCAGCTTTTCTGCTGCTTCAATCAATGCTGCAATCAATGTTCTTATAAACACAACTTGGTGTACATATACAACAGCTTCTTAGATGGCATTGCTGAATCAAAGACTACATATTTTCAAAATTTTGATTGATTATGCCAAATTATCCTCCAAAGAGTTTGTATCAATTTGTCATTCTACCAACTGTGAGAATTCTATTTTATACATCATCTCTCATAGTGAATGTTATTAAGTATTATTTCCCAAATTAATAGGTAAAAAATGACATCTGGTATTCTTTAAGTTTATGATTGTTTATTAGTTAAGTTGAAAGGTCAGTGAAGAATTCATTCTAGTAATAGCAGGAGGAAGAAAGGAATGAGGGCAACAGCAACATTCAAAGAATATTAGATAAGGCAAAAGCTTAGCTGGTGAAATAGAAAGACCTCAAAATACAGTGGCCTAAATAATATGTAAGTTTCTCTCTCTCTCTCTTATGAAATGTCTGGCCAGTGTGGGCTGATGGGGCAGATCTGCTGCAGGTGATTATTCAGAAACTCAGGTTTATAGCATTTGCTACCCCTAGGATATGATCCTCTTCTGTATGGTAGAAGCTGGGTTGCTGCATATCTATGCAACCTGTGGGAAGGGAATACCTAGCTACAAGGGAGGTTGAGACGTGGTTTCTAGCTAGACATTTATGCATTCAAAACCCCAAACACTAGATTTTAGGAACTTTTTACAGTGGAAGTGATGCTCCTGACAGCTGCTTCTCAAATGGATGAATTGTTGCTTTGCTCCAAAATTCTATGTATATGCCCTGTATGTCCAGGAGGCTTCATATAGTATCCCCAGGGATGAGAAAATAAATGTTTGCCAGGTGAATAGTTGGTATCCTATTAAGCAGGAGCTATGTTAATTTTCACCAGTCTAGATATCACTTTTAGCATAACAGCTAAAATCAGATAAAATTGTTGATAATTCACAGTCATTCTCCAAGGACCATCTAACCATCTTCCCTGGGGCTGATTTGCAGTGTCCTCAAAAACTTCCCAGGTCTAGAAACTGAGTGAGAGGCTATAAGAAGTCATGAATCCCCCCCGCCCTTTAGCAACTCAAGCCAGATTTCTGTTTAAAAGACATACACTTTTTCCAATTATTTGGATCAAGTAATACCTCATCAACTGCCCATCCACTTTATTACAGGGAACGTTGTCATTAGCCACCGCCACAGACTCCTGCAAGTCAAAACACTGATTGCCACCCCATCTCTGTGGCCGATTATGGTAATTGCAACCACCTTTTCTCTGAAAGTTAAGCACTACCACATGGCCTTTCCTACCCCAGGATTCCATTATTCTCATTGAAATGAGAGACTCCAAGAAATGAGAGATCCTAATACAATGAATGGCAGCATCCCCCACCTTTATTTTCAGTTTGCCAAAGAGCCACTTCAAAACTTTCTGAAGATGCTATTCTCTTCCTGGTGAATTTTCTTACTTGCCTTGATGGAAAGAGTATTAATTTCTTAATGCCTTCACAGAAAAAGGTACAGTGTTCTCTGGCATCTCTTGATGGACAGAGAAGGAAGGTGTGTACATTGCATGTAATAAATCAGCTTCAAGACCTTAATTCTCTAAAGTCTTTTTTTTTTTCTTCAAATTAGAGCAAGAAAGTTCTGGCAGATTAATATCATGAAATGTTGTTTTTCATTGAATCCAGGCTTCAGTAGCCAAAAAAGGAAACTACTAGAGGTGCTTAAAGTTGCCTTGGCTGGCACACTAATTCAAAATACTAGGAAGTGCATCTATTATCTATTGATGAATTGCCTCAATTCACCCTTATATTTTGTCTTCCTCAATATAACACTCTTAGAAACCATCCCTACACAGGTTATAAGGTTCCTGATAATCCAGTGTTAAAAGATCTTTTAAGTCTTATGATATATACTGTCTCTTTTTGAAATAGGGTTATCAATTCTATACCTGAGGGCTGCTGAGATATAGCTCTAGTTATGGGTACAGAGGCAATGAGAGATAGTGGGGGGTGGCTTTTCAGAAGAACTGGGATCCCTTTGTAAGTCAAAAGTGCGGATTAGGTCATTGAAAGGTCTTTCTGCACAGAAAGTTTATTTTTCTAACACCAGGAAAGAAAGGCTTCTTCTTTTTGCAAAATAATCTTCAAGTGGTTTGGAAAATCAAAGTTTACACATTCAAATGGGTCTATTCTATCCAAATATCCTCATCCCCAGTCTCACAGTGTAACTTGTCAACCAATGCCCTAACCTTATCATAAGGGCTTTGGTAATGATGTGCATTTATAAAATGCAGCAATTCTGCTACCTACACAATTATACATTGGGGCCCAGTCTTCAGGCATGTCTGCCCTGTAGTTACTAGATATAAGGAATTCTTTTAAGGTTCACTATAGGAGCTGACTAGTTTTCCACTAGTGCTTTGCATTTGAAATTTAAGTTGCTGTGCATTTTTCTTGGTTTTTTTTTTTTTTTTTTTTTTTTTTGTAGTTAGCTCCCTGCATAGTCATAAGTAGCTAGCAAGCCCATACTTTTCATAATTACCATTATTGCCATAGAAATGAAATGCAACAGGAATTGGATATCTGATCCTCCATCCTATGCCAACACTGGCAATAATCTGAGTAATTATGATACCATGGCAAGCCATTACCTATCTCCTATCTTCAGGAAGATAATGCCTTCATCCAACACTTAACAAACCAGCTTCTAGATACCCTATTGAGGAGCTACTTTATGTGGCTATTCCTGGTAGTAAATACTATATTATTCAGAATCCCTACAGGAAACGATTCTCCCCAGATGGTTCAAATGCAGAGACTTTAATGAAGGACACTTAGGGATGTGTGTGTGAGGGGGTGAAGGGATAGTGAGGTATCCATGGACTAACATCAGTCAGAAAACATATTACTCCCAGGACAAAAAGGTCGGGGAGGAAATGAAGTTACTCAAGCACAGAGGGAGCTAGGATTATTAAAAATATGGGCCACTTGGTTGAAGCATTGGTCTTGGAGGGATGCAGCTAGTGCTAAATATACCTGCCAACACATGGAAACATCAGGGAAGAAATACTCTTACCTCTCTTTTTTGTGTTCTCCAGTCTCCTGCCAGTGCTTCCAATCGCTGCACTGAACTGGGAACAAATCAACAAGGGAAACCAGGAGATGCAGTCCTTGAAGTTCAGCCTCCTGGCCTCAAGTAAGGCAGGGGAAGAGAATACACAGATCTGTGGAGAAGAGTGAGGATGGTGGGAGCTGCCAATAAAGAACTATCAAAAAAGGTAACTATCTCACATGTCATCTCATTTTATCATCGTACAAATGCTACCACCATTTCCCTGCATTTTATAAATAAGGAAAGTGAGGGTCAAAGTGGCCAAGTAAGTAGCTCACATAGCTAGTAAATAACCATGCCAAGGATGAAACCAGATCTGTCTAGTGCATATTACAGTCCTTTCTCTGCCATACCATATCATAACTTAAACATTTAGATCTGAGCATGAAAATGAAGAGATTGAAAGTGACAGAGTTGGGATGGGGAGTGGGCACACACAAAACATGCGTTTTTGACATTCTTGAAACAATTTTAAATATATGTTCTTAATAGAATGTATAATAATATGAGATGATTTATTTACAAGTGTTTTACTTACTTGAATGTAGGGCTCATGAGGACAATGATTTTGTTTTTCTTCTTTATTGCTATATTCCTGGTGACAAGATCATTGCACAAAATTTAGTAAATTTTCAAAGAATATTTGTTGAATTAAAAACTAAACAAATTAATAAATGAGTGGGTCAGAATATATGTGTGTTCCTTTGGAAAACTAATAGCGTAGAACTGTAGCCTGAAATAATAAATTTTTAAATAATTATTCATACCATCAAGCATTGTCTGTATATTTCCAGGAAAAAAAATATCAAGTTATATAGGTATCTATTTTCTTGTTTAAATACAACAATCGTAGTTACACCTATACTAAAGGCACTCAGTTCTGTCTTTACTCCAAGTTTTGACCTCTATAATAACAAAATAATATATTGACCACAATAACCTTTTAAACACTTATTAAGAAACAGTTATATAAAAATTATTTCTCTTATTTAAGATAAAAGTCACTTGTCCCTTCATCTTTTCCTTATACAAACATTTCCAGATAAATTACCCTTTTGGGTGCCCTCTTCTGTGCATAGTTCAATTTTTCATTAATTTTCTGAAAATGTTAATACTTGGTAACATAAGCTTAATATAGTTCTTCATATGTTTACTGACTTGTCAAGGGTAAAGTGGAGTGATTGCCTTCCTTTTTCTGGGAAATATATCTGTATTAATTAACCTATTTGGGAACTACATCTCTATTAATTAACCTATCAGTAAAAACAATTTTCCATTGTAGCCATATTCTGTTGTTAATTCAAATTGAGTATGCAGGGAACTAAAAGCATTAAGTAATTTTCACAAAAGCTACTCTTAAACAAAATTCATTGTGTATAGGTCCACCTGATAGTCTTAAGACCAAATTTTGAGTTTAGCCACTGGACAATTTGCAGAAGTACACCCGTATGTGTTTTGCCCACCACTTTATCTGTAACATGTAGCACAGTAACTCGTATACAATAATAAAAGGAATAATAATGGTAAACATTTATGAGTGTTTACTTATTTTCCAGGCACATAATACATATCAGATTATTGTTGCAGTCACTAGAGTTGGCTCCTGACTAGTTAGTGAGACTTTATCATTACCAGTTTTGGTGACATATGTTAAATTCCAGGTTTAAGATGATAGTAGGAATTCACTGTGATGAATTCGTTCATTTCCTTGTAATGTTTTGTAAGGCTCACTTGGCACTGAATAGAGACCTCAGATTCTAGTCTATTTGATCTGCATAGACTCACAATGAGTATTGCCAGAGCTGTTTCATCCCATTTACGTAGCACTCACATTTTGTTACATTTTCCTTTTCTAATTTCTTAGTTTTTTAGTTAACTTTTTGTATAACTTTCCTTATTCCGTGCTTTAACCTAAACCATGGAATAAGAGGTAGAGAGAATAAAGGAAAATCACTGCAATATCCAAGGATGTACTGGGGTTTGGGAAGTATAATTATGTTTGATAAATACAAGAGACAGACAAATGTTTCTGAGAATGCTTGCCTATCTGTATAAATGACTATGAAATCCTGCGTGTTCATTTGTATTGGCATTATTACATGAGGTTGATAAAATATGTGCAAATCATTTTCTAAAATACAACATTGTCTTAAATGCAACATTTATTTTTAATGGAACCTATTGTATAATATAACAACAGTGGAAAGTCACATCGCATTTAATGTGCAGCCTGAGGTGGAGTCCAGAAACAATGGAATATTTTACCTCCCATTGGTCACTATAGATTCAGTAATTTTTCTCAATTGTCCTTCCTGCCATGCGTCTGGCAGTGCATGACCATGAGTGGAGATTTCTCTATTCCATTGATGCTGGGTTTGGCCACATGAAGTTTTTGGCCAATGAATATGGAATTCTGAGCCAAGATCTTAAGAGACATCCTAGGTGTTTGCTTGCCTCCTTGACCTTCTGTGAGCCACTGTGAAGAGAAAGTGACTTGGATAGCTCCTTGTTCTAGGGGTATGTGGAGACATACAAAGCCCACTCGTAGTTAACCTGAAGCCTGGGATGAAGCACAGTCAACTCATAGCCTACAGCAGAACCATCCCAAACAAACCACAGACCTGCAGGAGAGGAAATAAACACTTGTGGTTCCAGTGCACTGAACTTTTGAGTGATTTGTTATGTAGTATCATAGTAGCTATAGCTGATTAATACAGTTACATTGAATTGGGGGACATTTTCAAAAGAAAGGATAAGAGCAAATAAAGTTAAAGATGATGTCAGGAAAGGAGCACAAGAGAGAACTTCTCTTTTTAAAAGCTAAGAGAGGAATGAAAGTTATTAAAAAGGATCAAAGTTCCATTTGCCTTCAATTCCTGGCCTGCTCTCAAGCACTGGATTAAATTAATTGTTATCCCTATATTAAAATTTCAGTTTTTAGGGTGCCCACTAATGTGAGTAGTGAATAAAAATATCTAGTAGCAAAGGAATAGTCTAATTTTCTTAAATAAGAATACACTGGGAGATGAAGAGTAGGCACAGACAGGCTGTGTATTTCAGCCTGCCTGAGTCACAATTTCCAGTGAAATTCTGTGTGCCTCTCAATAAGGTTTAAATGTTAGAGGTCCATTTATAGAGTACAGTATATCTGCTTTTGATATCCCAATCATATGTCATGGAAAAAAATAATAGCGACTTGGGGAAGAAAAGAAAAGAAAAGAAAAAGATAACATTCTTAAGAAAAAAACATTCTGAAACATGTGAGGTGAAGCTTCCTTTGAGTATCTCTTTGCTCCCGTCATATTAGGAGAAGCTGAATGGAAAAACTGATCCATTATTTTTAAAACTGGGAAATTAGAAAATTACTCTTCAATGCTTTTATGAATATATAACTAATGAGAAATAAATTCAGTTACATTTTTTAACTGCTACCCCCTCCCCCAACATGAGTGCTGTCTCTAATTCAGCATGACCTACTGTCAGCTCAGGAAATTTCCATCCTGAGATTTTCCTAGCAGAGTCAAAATCAGTCACTGTCAGAAACAGATAAAAAATGTTTTAAATGAGAGTGCTTGAAACTGCATTTAAATTCTATTTTGAAAAGTTGCAAAGTGCTTGGTTAATAATTTTCCATGGTATCATTTTTAAACTATTTTGGCATGCTCCGTAAACAATACGTACATTTACTGTTCACATAGTTAAGAAAAAGGCCTTATATTTCTTGGAACAGAGTATCTTTGAGAAAACAGAAATTCATCCCAGTCCTCTGACATTATCCAGCTCATTATGGGTGACAGACAGGTTTGGGTAGACCTTGGCCTGTCAGTAGATTGGAATGAAAGAGGAGTTTGGAACAGGTTGGTCTCTCAGGCAAAATAATGGTATGGGTTCCAGGTGGAAGAAACATTGTTTGGGTTTTGGGAAAGCCTCCATCCCTTTTTCCTAGCTGTTTAACAACACACTCTGCAAAGATGTTATTTCTGTACTATTCTAGGCCTACTGTTAAGAGAGTCCCAAGATCCATCCATTTTCCCTTTATTTTTTTCCCTTAAATTTTGTAAGGCTGTTTAGGAAAGCCCAGTGAAGAGGCAGAAACAACACACTTAGGAGACAGAGTCATAAAGGAGATATGGATTCATAATCTAGTCAGTTATTAATTAAATAGTGAGTAGACTAAGAAACAAGTAGCAAATTTGTTTCTACTTGTTAAACAAAGTCGAAAACTTGTTTCAGCTTTCTATCACCGGGATAAAGGAAACAAGATGGAAGAAGAAGGAGTTCACAGACAACCCAAATCACAATTAAAGCAAAAATAGTCAAATGGATTTGATCAAAACATTTATTTAGGCAATATTCAACATTTAGGAACAAAAGTACGATTCTGTAGGCATCATTCAAAAGTGTAAAAATAATATAATTTTAGTTCACAAAGACCTTAAATTTCAAATAAACTTTCATAAACCATGAACAAAAAATTTTCTGTTAGTCTGACCTGTTTACATTTAATAAATTTATCTTTTGTCAATTATTGGAGTAGGAGCTGTGCAAGGCAAAATTAAAGCCCATGCTCCCTTCTTTTCCTCACTTAATTCCTCCAGTTTCACAGCCAACATAGTGGCTTTGTCTGGGTTTATGGCTGACCCTATAATTCACTCTCAGAAGATAGACCTAAGCCAGGATTAAGTTAGAGCTGGGACTGAATTCACCTTCTCACCACCTACAGCACTGAGTGCAGGATCCAATATGTAGCAAAGGTTTCATCGATATTTGTTGTATGAACACATGAATCAGAGACTGTTAGCCAGAAGAGGAGTGTTGATGTTTAAGGGGCTCAGTTCTCAACACCTCTCTATTCTGTTTGGCTTATGAACTAACTGAGAAGTAGGACAAAAGAGTAAGTCAGAGGAAAACAAAATAATTCCCAATGAAGCTAATAAAATAGAATATGGTTTAAATGTGTGGGCAAGTGAACTTCCAAATACTGATCCTCAGAACTAGAGAAACTTACTTATCCAGGTACAAAAAGTACTGGACTACCAGATGCCTTCTCCCAAAAAGAAATGGGGATAGAAAGAAACTAGTTTATATGTATCTAGTTTTTTTCAGATTTACCCATCAGATAGAATGTTGTGTCTTTTTGAAGAGAAGCAAGTGAAGGAGTAGAGAGAGGCTAAGAGGCTAAGGCTAAGAGCATCACACTGGTATTCCTCCACATAGAAGGCAACATTAAGAATGCTGAAGAGCCGGCCGGGCACGGTGGCTCACGCCTGTGATCCCAGCACTTTGGGAGGCCAAGGCTGGGTGGATCACCAGGTCAGGAGATTGAGACCATCCTGGCTAACACGGTGAAACTCCGTCTCTACTAAAAATACAAAAAGAAATTAGCTGGGCTTGGTGGCGGGCGCCTGTAGTCCCAGCTAGTTGGGATGCTGAGGCAGGAGAATGGCGTGAACCCGGGAGGGCAGGGCTTACAGTGAACTGAGATTGCACCACTGCACTCCAGCCTGGGTGACAGAGCGAGACTCTGTCTCAAAAAAAAAAAAAAAAAAAAAGAATGCTGAAGAGCCATCCCCTCACCTCCAAATAGGGAGGACTGTTGCAGAGTCAATAGGTGAGAGCAGGGGCACTTTGTTATACAAAGTAGAGTCCTCTGGTTACTTTTAGTTTCAGGCATTAAATCTCTATATCTTTTTTTGGTCGACTTTTGGGTAATTAGGAAAAATCTTGAAAGTTCCCAAATGTGTTATCTCACTGTTTGTCTCCACAATTAGCATTAATCAGTCCCCAGATAATGAAATTGACTCCAACTTCCAAAATTGTCCCTTAAACATGGAGACAAATTCTGTGCCCACCATTATGGAGGTGTTACCAAATGAGGCCACTAATAGAATTACACATGAATCGTGTGAAAAATTCAATGCTAACTTTAAGTATTTTAAAACTGTTTGGGGATTTGTGAAATATGATAGACTATAGGAAGCTTTTTTGTTAATTCTGTACATAATAGTATTTTAATACCACAAAACACGCCTAGGAAAATCTTCAAAACAGTCAAATAGGGCCAAGTGCAGTAACTCACGCCTGTAATCCCAGCACCTTGGGAGTCCAAGACAGGAGGATTTGTTGAGCCCAGGAGTTCAAGACCAAGACTGGGTGACCTAGTGAGACCTTATCTGTCCAAAAAGTAATAATAATAAAATAGCTGGGTTTGGTGGTGTATGCCTGTAGTCCCAGCTACTCATGAGTCAAGGTGAAAGGATCCTTGAGCCCAGGAATTCAAGGCTACGGTGAGAGGAGATAGCACCACTGCACTCTAACCTGGGTGACAGAGTAAGCATGTCTCAAAAACAAAAACAAAATTGTAAATATGAATTTTTATTTTAGTCCCAAGAAAAACAGAACCCCACAAAGATCCAACTTTAACTGATTTTAGGGTAAACAGTCTTAGAAACTACCAAGCAGCACATGGTTCCCATCAGAATATAACTGAGTCTGTTCAGCCAAAAATTCACCTTTGAACTGTCAAATGGTTTAAAAGCCACTGAGAACATGGTCAATATTATTAAATTATATTCAAGAAAAGTTTTATCCTATTTCACTTTTTATAACCAAATTTTTTCTGTTTCCATTTATTTTAAAGCAGCTAAAGCATATTTCAAATACTGACAAATGATTGAAAGTTGTCAAACAAATGAAATTATGTCAATATATTGAAAGGATTACAAAGTTGTACCTGTCTGGGAAACTTAGAAACTGAATAGGAAAGGTTTAAAAGAGGAAAACAAAACAAAACAAAAAACCAAATAACCCAGGCCTAAATATTATATTTAGAGAATTAAGTTCGGCATGGAATTGTTTTCTTCTTGAATTAAAGCCAAGTCAGTGGAAACTTTTAATGAAAATCACATATTTGATACAAATTTATGAGTAATTCTGTCTCTATTTTTAGCTATATTTCTTATGGAAAAAATATAGAAAATCATGTAGCTACTTTTTGAGTTCATCTACTATTAAATAGTTCTGATTTCATTTGGGTTAATAACAAACAGATATTTCTTAATAGTTTAGACCACCTCTTCCTTGAACTCTTTTTCTATGATATTTTCATAAAGAGGGCATAATAACCTCTTAAGATTTTATATGTCCTTATAAATTTGTAGTAGTATATTATCAAACAGCATATAATTTTGTGCAATCTTCCTTTACAAAATAATTTTAAAGAAAGGTTTTATGGAGAATCATATAAATATAAAAATACAGAGAATGTTACAGAACTAAAGCTTCTACATTGCTATACTTCCTTATCTTTTCGATTTCTTTCACCTCTTGTTTTTCCAACAATCTACTTATGACTGTTTGTCCAACCTCCCAGTGTGCATTGCCTCAGAAAGCTTCTACTCCAATCCAATGCTTTCCACACACTACATTTTGGACCTAGATGTTCTCCTCTTGCTTGTGGTTCAATCTTAATTTTGTACTTTCTAGGAGAACTTTTTTTTGAAGAAGAAGAAGCCATGTAAGTAACTAAAATACAACAGTTTTAAACAAAACTCATTTCTTCTCCCTCAGACTGCCTTTCCATTCCAATGTTGAGCAGCAGCTGGGGCACTGTGTCTATCTGCCTCTCAAGCCAGGAACTTTGCAGTTATACTTTTTCCTCCATCTTCCCTCCCTTACATCCGTTCTTCTCACTACACCTAATTTGTCATCAAACTACCAAGGTTTTTTGTAGTAAAGTTTTTTCCCCTATGACATAGTACTCTGTTACACCATGTATTCTACAGTCAGATGCACAAAAAGACAGTTTATCGTACAAATATTAATTCCAATAGAATAGAGATAATTCTGGGTTACTGTAGTAATTGAGTTACAGAAAGTTTGGTCTCATTACTCTTTAGGTTGATAAAGTTTGGAGGTAGACATAACTACCTGGTTCCAAAATAACAATTCCCAAGTATGGATTATTAGCAGCCTAATAAAAATAGAACACTACGTATTTCTTTTAGATTTAGGGGTATAAAATTATCAATTAATATACATAAAATATTTGAACCCCTTCTACAGCAAACACTTACTTTTGTATTCCTTAAAAGAACTCTGAAGGTGCTGTCACTTGTTCTGGCTTCTGGGACTGCTTATGTACTTTGGGGGCAGCACAGCTTCTGACACTCTGAGTAACAAGTTATTGGCACCTAAGATTCTTTAACCCTGGTGGTACTGTGACACAAATATGGTGATATTGGCTGTTCACACTCCTTCCTATAACTTCTCATTCCTTTTCCTGCTCGCTAGTTGATTTAAGAGCCAGCCATCTTATGAGACAGCTTTAAATTCAACCTTGACTAGAAGCAGAGGGATGGATAAAATATAGACTCTTTCATTCCTAGAAATTTTGCTTATTTATTTCTTAAAAAATTATTTGGTAAGTAAGTGCAGTGATTCTGTGTTGATGAGTGCAAGAAAAATGTCATCGTATTAACTTTAGTCATTATGCAGAGAGAAGATAGCTCTATATTATTTATATATATATCAATTTAGTTTATATATTTGTAGTTTTTCCTTTGAATACCATTTCTTTGTTAAATAATATAAAAACTTCACAAAAATTACAGCAGGTTGATAAACAGAATTGTAATTTAGTTCATTGAAAAATACACAGATGAGTTTAACTAATCAAAATTCATAGCTATCTTACTAACTGAACTCATTAATCAGCTAACAGTGTAGTAATCAGTAGTAATTAGCCATCAGCCACTTTTTTATGGTCATTTTACTAATTAAAATGTTAGCTTTGATTTGAAGCATAGGAAATATAAATTGAAAACTACTTATTCTAACTACAGATTACAGTGAACTACAGTCACCAATACATTATTGGTTTGTTTGTTAAAATTTCTGTGAGATGACATATCCAAGTCTTGTGGGTTATGTGGATAGTTCCACCTTAAAGGTGAATGGATATTTTGCAAGACTTAAAGTAAAATTACATATCAAGTAAGTGTTAGATCAAATGGAAGAATTAACCATACATTTATATGTTACTGTCATACCATTCAAAAAATAAAAGGAACGTTTTTATTCAAACCTGTAAATTACTCCTGTCATTGAATATCTTGAAAGTGTGGAAACAAAACTTCATTTCATTGCAAAGAACGACTAAGACATTAAGATATATTTGTCTTAAGTAATAAACTTTTCTGTCTCCAACACAATAATGAACAAAGCCATTGGTGAAAGGGTGCAATTGAGGGATTGTTGTCCCTCTGTTACTCTGATCAGTGTAATCAATATGTTTATAAACATGTACAGGAAACTGGAAAGAGAATAGAAGGAAAAAACAAGAAAATTTGTTTGTACTGTTCATTCAGGCCCCTATAGCCGTGGGATCCAGGGATTACTATCAGTAGAACTTCCAAGGGCCCTTTTTCCTTATTTATCTGAAAGACTGTTGTGATACAAATAACACTCACGAAGGGAACCCCTAGAGATTGTTTTATTAATCTTTAATGCTTAAGGCAAACCTACACACAAATGCTCATATGAGACAAAGGAATTATTTTTATGGAGAATTCCACAGCCTCCATGAACACCCCATTCCAGTGTTTAACAACGGTCATGAAGTTCTGCCTTATTCTATAAAGTCATTCTTTGTCTCGACTTTGTGTTCTGACGAGATTGAGAACATCTGGTCCTCATTCCTAATATAATGACATTTCCTGCTCCAGAGTTCCTCTTTAAATCACCCTCAACCTTCTCTTCTTCAGGCGAAATTCCTGGTCTGCTCACTCTTCTCCAGAGTCGTATATGCCAAGCTTTTCAGCATGATTGCCATCCTAATTCGTAAAGAGCCACTCTCCTTTAGCCCAGAACCGGCCCCTTAGCTGAGAGGACCAGAACTTCCCACCTGATTCCTGCTGAGCATTGTTACATGACCACCTTCCACATCTCTGTATGCTCATTACCTTCATTTAAGTTCTCAAACATGCTCAAGGAAAAGGAACTATTTTATTTCAGGAAGAGACATTTCTTTCCATCAACTTGCTTTCCTTCTCTGTCCCAAGGAAAGATTGCAGATCACATTGAGCTTTGGGAGTCAAGTGGCAGACAGCTGTGGCTTCAGCTCCCAGCACTCACACAGCTCCAGAGGGACTGGAAGGTCAAGGGAAGCATGTAGAACCGCAGGCTGTTCACGTGGCTTGGAGGAGGAGATGACCAACCCTTAATAAAACACCGTCTGCCGGACATGCCATTGGGACTGGCATGCTAATTGAAAACAGCAGGCGTGGCTCTGCAGCTCTTTGACTTTAGCACTCAGCTTAGCATAACTTTTCCTTCCACAGGAAAGGCAGTCCTCGGCCAGTAAAGCTGTGTTTCTTAAAAAAGAGAGAAAAAAATCCAAACAAACCACGGCTCTAGTAGAAGATAAAGAAACACTTATCTTTATTTTCTTTTTTAGGAAGTTCCATCTTATCTAATTAATTTATTTTATTTTTTCAACTGGACCAAAGCTTGACACTGCTGTCCACAAATATTTTATCAAATTAGGATGGAAAATATCTATTAATCAAATTCATTTTTTTCAACATTATGAGTGCCCTGTTATTTTTACTACAATTTATTTTTCTTTTTTCTACATCAAAGTAACATGGGCAAATAGTTCAATAGGTTTGTATTATTTTTACAGAATAGCAATAAAGTGCCTACCTCTCTCAACCCCAGTTTTCTTTCCTGGAAGCAAATACTTTATTCTCTTTTAGCTATTTCCTTTATTACTTACCTCTGTTCCTTTAAATAATATGCTTAGTGTTAGTTTCGGTTTTTTAATTTTAAGTAATACATATTGACATTCTACTATGAAAAATTAACATTTAACTTTTGTCACTCCACCTCTTTCTCATTCATTTTTTGTTTCCGTAGCCTCTCAATATAATTATATCGTAATTTTGGTTAAATAGGTGATAAGTATTCACATTATTAAAAATAGCATATATATGTATAATGCTATTTACCGATGTGCTATAGAGGTTAAAAAGATTATTCTTCACCATTTATATAGCATTTTATTTTCCCTAGATTTATAAATTTTTCTCTTTTTTTCTATTCATTTAGTTTTCTATATATTTATCATGAATTCATTTTTAAACTCTCACAAGTTATCTGTATCTCCTTTTTAAATGTTTAAGCATCAAGTGTTTTATCAGTTCTTTCTTGTGGCTATATTCCTTCTGAAGACTTTCTTGCATGCTAACTTCTTTGTCTTTAAATTGATATATCATACACGTACATAGTCCTCTAGAGTGTTTTTGATCTGCTGTAATCTGGACTAGTTTCTCTCAAAGCTGTCATCATGGTCTTTCCCTTGGCCATTATACTGAGAATTCCATTTGCTTCCCTCTTGAGTGGATCTACTGTTTTCTAGATTCTCTCTCCTTTATACAGATTTATTCTCTTATTTTGCAGTATTTGAACAACACCGTAAAGATTTCTCCTTGCTCATTTATTAAGCAAGGAGTTCCCTCACTTTCTTCTGTAGTTCTCTGAACCTTTTAATATTGGGGGAAAGGATGATGTTGTTTAAATACTATACAGTATTATTAGTCACATTGTACTATGGTCTGTTGAAGAAATTAAATATCACATAATTCCATTTTTAATTTTCTAGAATAAGACAACAGATGTCAGAGTAATATCTGTATTTTATTGAACTTTATGATAATATGGCAATTAAGCTATTTTTAAAAAGGCTCTGCTCTGCCACTACAGATAGCTGAAAGTTCAGGATAATATGTAATAAAATTTTAAAAATATATAAACTGGTTTCAAGTGAAAGGAAAATTCTAAGTTGGCAAATACAAAAAAAGAGAACTCAAAGCCAGATCAGGCTGTGTGGGCAGCTGAGACCATGTAAACCACAGGAGCTATGGATACAGATATCGAATTTAAGGGCTGGGAGATAGGCTATTAATGCCCAGTTGGGAGGAGGAAAAAGTCTTAAAACTGCAAGCTTTGAAGTCTGAGTGGAAAGAAGTCTTCAAATTCTTGCTTCAAATTCTACAGCCCCTTACCATAACAATCAGAATTAAGTCCACATTAGCGTGGCTTACAAAGCCCTTAATCTGAGAATTTCCTGTGAAATTTCCAGCCTCAGCTCTTTCCATGTGGTGCCTGAAACATACATACAGTCTTAATCAACTATACACATGGTCACAAATAGGCTATACACTCTTTCTTTTCCATTTGAAAGCTTTTTATTATTATTATTATTATACTTTAAGTTCTGGGATACATGTGCAGAACGTGCAGGTTTGTTACATAGGTATACACGTGCCTTCGTGGTTTGCTGCACCCACCAACCCGTCATCTACATTAGGCATTTCTCCCTAATGCTATCCCTCCCCTAGCCCCCCACCCCCCGACAGGCCCTGGTGTGTTGTGTGATGTTCCCCTCCCTGTGTCCATTTGTTCGCAGTGTTCAACTCCCACTTATGAGGGAGAGCATGTCGTGTTAGGTTTTCCATTCCTGCGTTAGTTTGCTGAGAATGATGGTTTTCAGCTTCATCCATGTCCCTGCAAAGGACATGAACTCACCCTTTTTTGTGGCTGCATAGTATTCCATGGTGTATATGTGCCATATTTTCTTTATCTAATCTATCATTCATGGGCATTTGATTGGTTCCAAGTCTTTGCTATAGTGAACAGTGCCACAGTAAACTTATGTGTGCATGAGTCTTTATAGTAGAATGATTTATAATCCTTTGGGTATATACCCAGTAATAGGATTGCTGGGTCAAATGGTATTTCTAGTTCAAGATCCTTGAGGAATTGCCACACTGTCTTCCACAATGGTCAAACTAATTTACACTCCCACCAACAGTGTAAAAGCGTTCCTATTTCTCCACATCCTCTCCAGCATCTGTTGTTTCCTGACTTTTGAATGATTGCCATTCTAACTGGCATGAGATGGTATCTCATTGTGGTTTTGATTTGCATTTCTCTAATAACTAGTGATGATGAGCTTTTTTTTCATGTTTGTTGGCCACATAAATGTCTTCTTTTGAGAAGTGTCTGTTCATATCCTTTGCCCACTTTTTGATGGAGTGGTTTGTTTTTTTCTTGTAAATTTGTTTAAGTTCCTTGTAGATTCTGGATATTAGACATTTGTCAGATGCATAGATTGCAAAAATTTTCTCTTATTCTATAGGTTGCCTCTTCACTCTAATGATAGTTTCTTTTGCTGTGCAGAAGCTCTTTAGTTTAATTAGATACCATTTGTCAACTTCGGCCTTTATTGCCATTGCGTTTTGTGTTTTAGTCATGAAGTCTTTGCCCATGCCCATGTCCTGAATGGTATTACCTAGGTTTTCTTCTAGAGTTTTTATGGTTTTAGGGTCTTATGTTTAAGTCTTTAACCCATCTTGAGTTATTTTTTCTATAAGGTGTAAAGAAAGGGTCCATTTTTGGTTTTCTGCATATCGCTAGCCAGTTTTCCCACCACCATTTATGAAATAGAGAATCGTTTCCCCATTGCTTGTTTTTGTCATGTTTGTCAAAGATCAGATGGTTGTAGATGGTGTGGCATTATTTCTGAGGCTTCTATTCTGTTCCACTGGTCTATATATCTGTTTTGATACCAGTACCATGCTGTTTTGGTTACTGTCACCTTGTAGTATATATACTGCATTGTATATACTATATCAGTAGTGATATACTATATACAGTAGTGATGCCTCCAGCTTTGTTCTTTTTGCTTCAGATTGTCTTGGCTATACAGGCTCTTTTTTGGTTCCATATGAAATTTAAAGTAGTTTTTCCTAATTCTGTGAAGAAAGTCAAGGGTAGCTTGATGGGAATAGCATTGAATCTATAAATTACTTTGGGCAGTATGGCCATTTTCATGATATTGATTCTGCCCATCCATGAGCATGGAATGTTTTTCTATTTGTGCCCTCTCTTATTTCCTTGAGAAGTGGTTTGTAGTTCTCCTTGAAGGAGTCTTTCACATCCCTTGTAATTTGTATTTCTAGGTATTTTATTCTCTTTGTAGCAATTGTGAATGGGAGTTCACTCACAATTTGGCTCTCTGTTTGTCTATTATTAGTGTGTAGAAATGCTTATGATTTTTTTTTTCTTTTTTTTTGAGACGGAGTCTCGCTCTGTCGCCCAGGCTGGAGTACAGTGGCGCGATCTCAGCTCACTGCAAGCTCTGCCCCCCGGGTTCAGGCCATTCTCCTGCCTCAGCCTTCCTAGTAGCTGGGACTACAGGTGCCCGCCACCATGCCCAGCTAATTTTTTTTTGTATTTTTAGTAGAGACGGAGTTTCACCGTGTTAGCCAGGATGGTCTCTATCTCCTGACCTCGTGATCCGCCCGCCTCGGCCTCCTAAAGTGCTGGGATTACAGCCACCACGCTCGGCCAGAATGCTTGTGATTTTTGCATCTTGAGTTTGTATGCTGAGACTGTGCTGAAGTTGCTTATCAGCTTAAGGAGATTTTGGGCTGAGACGATGGGGGTTTCTAAATATACAATTATGTCATCTGCAAACAGACAACTTGACTTCCTCTCTTCCTATTTGAATACTCTTCATCTCTTTCTCTTGCCTGATTGCCCTGGCCAGAATTTCCAATACTATGTTGAATATGAGTGGAGAGAGAGGGCATCCTTGTCTTGTGCCAGGTTTCAAAGGGAATGCTTCCAGCTTTTGCCCATTCAATATGATATTGGCTATGGGTTTGTCATAAATAGCTCTTATTATTTTGAGATATGTTCCATCAATACCTAGTTTATTGAGAGTTTTTAGCATGAAGGGATATTGAATTTTATTGAAGGCCTTTTCTGCATCTATTGATATAATCATGTGGTGTTTGTCGTTGGTTCTGTTTATGTGATGGGTTATGCTAATTGATTTGCATATGTTGAACCAGCCTTGCATCCCAGAGATGGAGCCGACTTGATTGTGGCAGATAAGCTTTTTGATGTGCTGCTGGATTCAGTTTGCCAGTATTTTATTGAGGATTTTTGCATCAATGTTCATCAGGCATATTGGCCTGAAATTTTCTTTTTTTTGTGTGTCTCTGCCAGGTTTTGGTATCAGGATGATGTTGGCCTCATAAAATGAGTTAGGTGGTGTTCCTCTTTTTCTATTGATTGGAATAGTTTCAGAAGGAAGGGTATCAGCTCCTCTTTGTACCTTTGATATAATTCAGCTGTGATTCTGTCTGGTCCTGAGCTTTTTTTGGTTGAATACCACATTTTCTTAATTCATCCATTGCTGGACACTTAGGTTGCTTTCACCTCTTAGCTACAATAATAATGCTGCAATGAACATGGCAGTGCAAATATCTTTTTGAGATCTTGTTTTCAATTCTTTCAGATAAATACCAAGAAGTTGGATTGCTAGATCCCACAGTAATTCTCTTTTTCTAATTTTTTGAGGAAACTTCACACTGTTTCCCACAGCAACTGCACCATTTTACATTCCCACTGTCGATGACAAGGGTTCCAATTTTCTCACCAATACTTGTTATTTTTCAGGTTTGGGTTTTTGGTGTTTTTTATTATTATTTGCTTGTTTTTTCTAACATAATTGCTATGCTAACAAATGTGAGGTGATGTCTCATTGTTATTTTGATTTGTAGTTCCCTGATGATTAAGAGAATATCTTTTGTTCAGCATCTTTACATATACTTGTTGGCCATTTGTATGTCTTCCTTGGAGAAATGTCTATTCAAGTCTTTTGCTCATTAAAAAAAAAATGGTTTATTTGTTGTTGTTGATATTATTGAGTCATAGGAGTTCTTAATAGTTTTAGATATTAACCTCTTTACAGATATCTGGTTATTCCAAGATTTTCTCTCATTTCATTAGTTGCCATTCCAATCTATTGATTGTTTCCTTTGCTGTGCAGAAACTTTTTACTTTGATGTTGTCTCATTTGTCTATTTTTGCTTCTGTTGTTTGTGCTTTTGGTGTCATATATAGGAAATCATTGCCAAGACCAATATTATAAAGCTTTTCTCTTATGTTCTTTTCTAGGAAATTTTATAGTTTTCTGGTATTATGTCCAAGTCTTTCATCCATTTTAAGTTGATTTTTGTGTATGGTGTAAAACGAGGGTCCAACTTCATTCTTTTGAATATGGCCATCTCCTTTTTTTTTTTTTTGCACCATTTTTTCGCACTTTTTTTTTTTTTTTTTTTGCACCTTTCCTCATTTCGTGATCTTGGCACACTTGTCAAAGATCATTTGTGTATGTTTGGGTTAATTTCTAAGCTCCCTATTCAATTCTATTGGTCTGTATGTTTGTCTTTATGTCAATACCATATTATTTTAATTACTATAGCTTTGTAGTGTGTTTTGAAGAAAGGAAGTATGAGGCCTCCAGCTTTGATATTCCTTCTTAAAATTGTTTTGGCTATTCTGCATCCTAAGTGGTTCCATATGAATTTTAGGATTTTTTTTAAATTTCTGAAAGAAATACTTTTGGGATTTTGATAGGGATTACATTAAATATGTATCTTGCTTTGGGTAGTATGAGAATTTTAACAATATTAAGTCTTCCAATCCATGAACAGATGTCTTTCCACTTATTTGTGTCTTCTTTAATTTCTTTATTCAATGTTTTGTAGTTTTCAACATACAAGGCTTTCACTTTCTTGGTTAAATTTATTCCTAAGAATTTTATTTTGGGGATTATTGAAAGTGGGATTATTGAAAGTGGTATTATTTTGTTAATTTCCTTTTCAGATTGTTTTTTGTTATTGCATAGAAGTGGTGAGAGTGGGCATCCTTGCCTTGTTCCTGATCTTAGAAAAGATGGTAGTTTTTCACTACTGAGTATAATGTTAGCTGTGGATTTTTCACATATGGCCTTTATATGTTGAGGTAAAATCCTTCTAGTCTTAGTTTGTTGAGTGATTTTATCATGAAAAGGTGTTGAGTTTTGTCAAATGCTTTTTCTGCATTGATTGAGATAACTGTGTAATTTTTATCTTTGTTCTGTTACTGTGGTATATCACATTGATTAATTTTCATATTCTGAGCCATCCTAGTGTTTTAGGGATAATAGCCACTTGGTCATGGCGTATGATCTTTTTAATGTGCTGTTGAGTTTGGTCTATAGACTTTTGTTGAAGATTTTTGCATCTATATTCATCAGGAATATTGGCCTAAAATTCAATTTCTTGTAGTGTTTGGCTTTGTTATTAGGGTAATACTGGTCTCATAAATGAATTTGGAAGTGTTCCACCTCTTTAAATTTCTGAAAGAGATTGAGAATAATTGGCATTAATTTTTCTTTAAATGTTTGGTAGAATTCTTCAATGAAGCCATCTAGTCCTGGGTTTTTCTTTGTCAAGAGGTTTTTGATTATGCTGTTAGTCCCCTTACTAGTTATAGATTTGTTTAGATTTTCTGTTTCTTCATGACTCAGTCTTCATAGGTTGTATATTTTTGAGAGTTTATCCATTTCTTCTAGTTTATCCAAATTGTTGGCATATAATGGTTATAGTAGTCTCATAATAATTTTTATTTCTGTGGCATCAGTTATAATGTCTCCTCTTTCAGTTTTTTATTTTATTTATTTGAGTTTTCTCCCTTTTATTCTTAGTCCAGCTAAGGGTTTGTCAATTTTGTTGATATTTTATTTTTTTATTTTTATTCTTTATTTCATTTATGTCTGCTCTAATCTTTATCGTTTGTTTCCTTCTGCTAACTTGTGGCTTAGTTTTATTTTTTCTCTCTTCTTGAGGTGTAAAATTAGGTTGTTTACTTAAGATCGATCTTCTTCTTAAATCTAGACATTTACCACTGCAAATTTCTCTCTTAATACTACTTTTGCTGCTACCCTTAAGTTGTAGTGTTTTGCATTTTCATTTTTCTTTGTCTCAAGATATTTTCAAATTTCCCTTTTAATTTCTTCTTTGACCCATTTGTTTTTGTAAGTATGTTTTTTATTTTTATTTTCCATATATTTCTGAATTTTCCAAAATTTCTCCTGTTATTGATTTCAGTTTGATTCCATTGTGGTTGGAAAAGTCTTCTTACATCCATTAGGAACTTTTATTTGTTACTTAACAGGTATTCTGTCCTAAAGAAAATCATCTGTGTGCTTGAGCAGAATGTGTATTCTGCTGTTGTTGAGAATATGTTCTGTTTATGTTTTTCAGGTCTATTTGGTATATAGTGTTGGTCAAGTCCTCTGTTTCCTTGTTGATTTTTTGTCTAGTTGTTCTATTTATTATTGAAAGTGAGTGTTGAAATCTAATATTATTGTGTCACTGTCTGTTCCTTCATTCTGTTCTGTCAATAGTTTATGTACTTAGATGCTTTATGTACTTAGATGTTCTGATGTTGGGTGCATATGTTTATTGTTGTTTTATTTTCCTGATTAGTTGACCTTTTTAATTATTTATAATGTTTTTCTTTGGTTCTTGTGATAGTTTTTGACTTAAAGTCTACTTTGTCTGATATAAATGTAAATATCCCTGGCTTTCTTTTATTATTATTTGCCTGGACTATGTTTCGCCATCCTTTTACTTTCAGCCTATAAGCTTTAGGTCTAAAGTGTGTCCCTTCAAGACAGCATATAGTTGGATCCTGTTTTGTATCCATTTAGATACTCTTTCTAGTTTTTGTTTAACTTTTATTGTAGGTTCAGGGGTACATGTGCAGGTTCATTATGTAGGTAAATTGCATGTCATGGGAGTTTGGTGTACAGGTTATTTCAACACCCCAGATAATAGGCATTGTATCTGATAGATAGTTTTTAAATCCTCAGTCACCTGCCCCCCTCCACCTTCAGGTGGATTCTGGTGTCTATTGTTCCCTTCTTTGTATACATATGTATTCAATATTTAGTTCTCAGTCATATCTGAATACATGCATATTTGGTTTTCTGTTCTTGTTTTAGTTTGCTTAGGATAATGGTCTCCAGCTTTATCTATGTTGCCACAAAGGACATGCTCTTGTTCTTTTTTAGGGCTGTGTAGTATTCCGTGGTGTATATGTACCACATTCTTTATCCAGTCTACCATTGATGGGCATTTAGGTTGATTCCATGTCTTTTCTATTATGAATAGGGCTGCAGTAAATATACACATGCATATGTCTTTATGGTGGAATAATTTATATTCCTTTGTGTATATACCCAATAATGGCATTGCTGAGTTGAATGGTAATTTTGCTTTGAGTTCTTTGAGAAATTGTGAAACTACTTTCCACAATAGCTGAATTAATTTACATTTCTACCAGCAGTTTATGAGTGTTCCATTTTCTCTGCAAACTTGCCAGCATGTATTATTTTTGGACTTCTTGATAATAGCCATTCTAACTGGTGTGAAATGGGTATCTCATTATAGACACTCTGTTTCTCTTGATTTGAGAGTTCAATCTCTTTACATTTAAAGTAACTACTGATAGGGGAGGTATTACCATTATTATCTTGCGAATTGTCTTCTCTCTTATAATTTTTTGCACTTCTTTTCCTCTCTGTCTTCTTTTGTGCTTCATTGATTTTTTTTTTTTTTTTTTGGTAATGACATGCTTTGATTTCTTTCTCATTTTTTTTTTTGTATATCTTCTATAGGTGTTTTCTTTGTGTTTACCATAGGGCTTACATAAAACATCTAATATATATTACAGCATATTTTGAACTAATGATGACTTAACTTCAACTGTGTAGAAAAAACTCTACTCTTTTTTTTGTCCCACACAGAATTTATGTTGATGCCACAAATTACCTCTTTTTATTTTGTGTATTCATTAACACATTTTATAGTTATTTTAATACTTTTGTCTTTTAACGTCCATCCCAGAATTGGCATTGATTTATGTACTGCCATTATAGTATTACAATATTCTGTACTTATCTATATGGTTACCTTTACCAGCAAGTCTTCTACTTTTATATGCTTTCATGTTGCTGTTCAGTGTCCTTTCACTTTAACTTGAAAGATTCCCTTCAGCATTTCTTATAAGTCAAATCTAGTGGTGATAAAACTCTTTAGCTTTCCTTTGTCTGGAAAAGTCCTTATTTTGCCTTCATTTTTGAAGGATAGTTTTGCTAGATATTGTGTTTTTGGTTGGCAAGGTTTTTTTTTCTTTTAGATTTTTCAATATATTAACCCGCTTCCTTCTGCAAATTTTCTGCTAAGACATCAGCTGATAGTCTTCTTTCTCTGTGTAGGCTCTCTTGTATGTGATAATTCACTTTTCTCTTGATGCCTTCAAAATTCTTTTTTGGATTTTGACAATTTGATTATAATGTGTCTCAGTGTTTTCTTCCTTGAGTTTATCTTACTTATCTGGAATTCATTTGGCTTCTTGAATCTGGATGTTCATTTCCTTCACAATAATGGAAAGATTTTGGTCGTTAGTTCTTTAAATAAGCTTTTTTCCCCTTTCTTTCTTTTTCTTCCTCTTCTATTTCTGGGACTCTCATAATATGTATTTTGGTCCACTTGGTGGACCAAATAAACTCATTAGCCTTCTTCTTCCTAATGAATTCATTAGGCTTCTTCTCTCTTCATCCTTTTTTTTTTTTTAATTTCTCTGTAACTGAATACTTTCAAATGACCTGTATTTGAGTTCACCGATTCTTTCTTCTGTTTGATCATAGATGATATTGAACCCATTTAGTGAATTGTAAAATTCAATTATATTCTTCAGCTACAAAATTTCTATTGGTTCTTTTGCATATTTTCTATCTATTAATATTTGCATTTTATTCTTACATTTTCCTTGATTTCAATGAGCAGTTTTATGATGCTTATTTTAAATTCCTTGTCAGATAATTCACATACCTCTGTTTCTTTAGTGTTGCTTTATGGAGATTTATTTTGCTCCTTTGGTTTGACCAACTTTAACTATTTCTTTCTGTGCCTTGTTACTTTGTGTTGGGATCCATGCATTTGAAAAAAACAGTTACCTCTCCCAGTCTTTATAAACTAGCTTTATACTGAGAAAGACATTCACTAATTAGCCCAACTGGTGATTCTGTGGGCTTCTCAAACCTTGTCTGTGAATATACCTTCTCTAAACTTGTGCATATACATTTCCCATTAGAGAGATTTTGTCAGGTTCTCTTGCTCTGACAAGTGAGTGTCACAAATTTCCGTACTGGTTTCAATGCAGTTGATTTCACACTCACTTGGGATGCATGAACCTCTTAACTGCTTTCTGGATTTCTAACAAAGATAATTTGTCTGTGTATTGTTATTGAATCAGTGTCTCTGCTGGGGAAGGAGGTAATGGGGCTTTCTGTTTTGGCATCTTGCTGATGTCCTCCCTCAAAGCATAATTAGTTGTGTAAATAAGAACAAATTTCGCTAAAATAGCGAATAGTTATTAGAACACCAGGTTACAAAAGGGTATTTTTGATAGAGCAAAGTTCCATCCTTCCTTTTCTACCTCTCTTCTCCAACTTATACTGTAGTTGAACTTGGCGTTTGGATTGCAAAGCAAATTTCTAAAGAAAGGGGACCTTAGAAGGAAATTTTAAAATAAGTCTTACTGATATTTTTAGAGCATCCAAAATAAGTCTCCTGGGAAGTAAGTTTCTAAAATTTCATGTCTTTTCTTCATCACTCAGTCTTGAAGTTGGAAAATCATATTTTTTTAGTAGCCTTATAAAAAAAGTGTCAGAACTTTATGTAATAAGTAGTTCAAATCACCTCAATTTTCCTACTTTTCTCAAATATCTTTGTCATGAAGTGATGAGTCCCAACTGCAAAATTTTTATTAGCTGTCAACTTTCCATTGACCAGTGATTCATTTTCTCATGTAATAAATCACTTCCACTCCACTACACAGTAGGAAACTTCGTGGTGTGTTTCCAGCATAATTAAAAATAGTTTGTTATTCCCAGCTTCTCCTTGACTATTTGAATGAAGATATTAGAGAACCGTCAAAGTCTGCATACTCAACACAGGATTGTCACACAGTTGGTCAGAGTGCCAAAAAGCCAAAGAGAAGGAAACCACAGTTGAAGAAAAAGCATTCTTCTGGCCTAAAGGAAAGATGAGTACAACTGCCTCATACATTCTAGTTCTCAAAACCTGGTTCAGCTATATATATGTGTAAAAATACACACACACATCTATATACACAAATATACCTACACACACATAGGTATATATGGACAGCTGATACATATATATGTATACATGTATATATGTATAGGCATATGAATATATATGAATAGCTTAATATTTATATTCTATACTGTTTGTACATATACATATATACCAATATTAAGCTATTCATAAATATTCTGGAAGCTTCTTTTTTTATTATTTTTCCTCTAGAATAGAATACATTATTATATTAGACTTTCATTGTTTTGGAGCTCTCATTTGCTACTTACATTTTCTAAAATAATTTATTTTATTTTATTTTATTTTTTTTTTTTTTGAGATGGAGTCTCGCTCTGTCGCCCAGGCTGGAGTGCAGTGGCGCAGTCTCGGCTCACTGCAAGCTGCGCCTCCCAGGTTCATGCCATTCTCCCGTCTCAGCCTCTCCGAGTAGCTGGGACTACAGGCGCCCGCCACCACGCCCGGCTAATTTTTTGTAGTTTTAGTAGAGACGGGGTTTCACCGTGGTCTCGATCTCCTGACCTCGTGATCCGCCCGCCTCGGCCTCCCAAAGTGCTGGGATTACAAGCGTGAGCCACCGCGCCCGGCAAATAATTTATTTTATTTTATTTACCAGGTACAGTGAGAGGGGCAGATGAAACACAGAGTATAAATAAAATCTTAAGTCAAGAAAAAGTTGACAATAATTAATTTGAAAATATTATTTCCCAAATAGCTTTCTTTAGATTAAAAAAAAAAAAAAATCTAGTCTAGCAAGCCACAATGTTATTGGTAGATATTTTGGTCTCTAGCTATGATGCTACTGATGAATTTTATCCTAATATTAATTTTAGAAACAATATAAGCAAATAAATTATTTTCTTTTTCTTCAAATTTTTCATTTCTTTACTTCAATATGTTTTTGGGGAACTGGTGGTAATTGGTTATATGAATAAGTTCTTTAGTGGTGATTTCTGAGATTCTGGTGAACCCATCACCTAAGCAGTGTACATTGTACTCAATGTGTAGTCTTTTATCCATTGCCACCTCTCACTTTTTTTCCTGAGTCCCCACAGTCCAATGTATCATTCTTATGCCTTTATAGTTTATGCTTCCTCATAGTTTAGCTCCCACATCTGAGTGAGAACATACAATGTTCTCCATTCACGTTCTTCATAAGATGTTGGTTTTCTATTCCCGAGTTACTTCACTTAGAATAATAGTCTCCAATTCCATCCAGTTTTCTGTGAATGCCATTATTTCATTCCTTTTTATGAATGAGTAGTATTTCATCGTGTATGTACCACATTTCCTTTATCCACTGGTCGATTAACGGGCATTTGGGCTGGTTACATATTTTTGCAATTGCAAACTGTGCTGCTATAAATATGTATGTGCAAGTATCTTTTATGTATAATGACTTATTTTCCTCTGGGTAGATAGCTAGTAGTGGGAATGCTGGATCAAACGGTACATCTACTTTTAGTTCTTTGAGGATCCTCCACACTGTTTTCCATAGTGGTTGTGCTAGCTGACATTCCCACCAACCGTGTAAAAGTGTTACCTTTTCATCACGTCCACACCAGCATCTATTACTTTTTGATTATGGCCATTCTTGCAGGAGTGAGGTGGTACAACATTGTGGTTTTGATTTGCATTTCCCTTATAGTTAGTGATGTTGAGCATTTTTCCCCATACTTGTTGGCCATTTGTATATCTTCTTTTGAGAATTGTCTATTCATGTCCTTAGCCCACTTTTTGATGGGACTGTTTGTTTTTTCTCTTTCTGATTTGAGTTCTTTGTAGATTCTGGATATTAGTCCTTTGTTGAATGTATACATTGTGAAGATTTTCTCCCACTCTGTGGGTAGTCTGTTAACTCTGCTGATTATTTCTCTTGTTGTGCAGAAGCTTTTTAATTTAATTAAGTCCCATCTATTTATCTTTGTTTTTGTTGTGTTTGCTCTTGTGTTCTTGGTCATGAGTCTTGGTCATGAAGTCTCTGCCAAAGCCAATACCTAGAATAGTTTTTCTGACATTGTCTTCTAGAATCTTTAGGTTTCAGATGTTAGATTTAAGCCTTTGATTCATCTTGAGTTGATTTTTGTGTAAGGTGAGAGATGAGGAACAAGTTTCATTCTTCTACATGTAGCTCCCCAATTATCCCAGCACCATTTGTTGAATAGATTGTCCTTTCTCCACTTTATGGTTTGTTTGCTTTCTCAAAGACGAGTTGGCTGTAAGTATCTGGCTTTATTTCTGGGTTCTTTATTCTGTTTCATTGCTCTATGTGCTTATTTTTATATCCTTACCATGCTGTTTTGGTGACTATGGCCTTATAATATAGTTTGAAGTCAGGTAATATGATGCCTCCAGACTTGTTCTTCTTGCTTAGTCTTGCTTGGCTATGTGGGCTCTTTTTTGGTTCCATATGAATTTTAAGATTTTTTTTCTAGTTCTGTGAAGAATGTTGGTGGTATTTTGATGGGAATTACATTGAATTTGTAGATTGCTTTTGGCAGTATGGTCATTTTCACAATATTGATTCTACCCACCCATGAGCTTAGGATGTGTTTCTATTTGTTTGTGTCTTCTATGATTTCTTTCAGCAGTGTTTTGTAGTTTTCCTTATAGAAGTCTTTCACCTCCTTGGTTAGGTATATTCCTAAGTTTTTTTTTTTTTTTAATTCAGTTATTGTGAAAGGGGTTGAGTTCTTGATTTAATCCTCAACTTCTTTGCTGTTGGTGTAGAACAGAGCGACTAATTTGTGTACATTAATTTTGTATCCTGAAATGTTTTCATTTACCAGTTCTAGGAGCTTTTGGATGAGTCTTTAGGGTTTTCTAGATGTACAATCCTACAATCAACAATGACAGTTTGACTTTCGTTTTGCTGATTTGGATGCCCTTTATTTCTTTCTCTCGTCTGATTGCTCTGGCTAGGACTTCCCATACTATGTTGAATAGAAGTGGTAAAAGTGGGCATCTTTGTCTTGTTCCACTTCTCAGGGGGCGTGCTTTCAACTTTTCCCCATTCATTATAATGTTGGCTGTGGATTTGTTGTAGACAGCTTTTATTACCTTAAGGTATGGCTCTTCTATGCTGATTTTGCTGAGGATTTTAATCATAAAGGGATACTGAATTTTTTCTGTGTCTATTGAGATGATCATGTGATTTTTGTTTTTAATTCTGTTTATGTGGTGTATCACATTTACTGACTTACATATGTTAAACCATCCCTGCATCCCTTGTATGAAACCCACTTGATCATGGTGGATTATCTTTTTGATATGCTGTTGGATTCGGTTCTCTAGGATTTTGTTGAGGACTTTTGCATCTATGTTCATCAGGTATATTGGTCTGTGATTTTATTTTTGTTATGTCCTTCCCTAGTTTTGCTATTATGGTGATACTGGCTTCATAGAATGATTTAGGGAGATTCCCTCTTCCTCTATCTTTTGTAATAGTGTCAATAAGATTGGTATCAATTCTTCTTTGAATGTCTGATAGAATTCAGCTGTGAATCCATCTGGTACTGGACTTTTTTTGTTGGCAATTTTTAAAAATTTTATTTCAATCTTGCTGCTTCTTATTGGTCTGTTCAGAGATTCTATATCTTCCTGGTTTAATCTAGAAAAGTTGTATATTTCCAAGAATGTGTCCATCTCTCTAGGTTTTCTAGTTTATGTGGATAGCAGCCTTGAATAATCTTTTGTATTTCTGTGGTATCAGTTGTATATCTCCCATTTCATTTTTAATTGGGCTTACTTGGATCTTCTTACTTCTTTACTTGGTTAATCTCGCAAATGATCTATTTTATTTACCTTTTCAAAAAACCAGCTTTTTGTTTCATTTTTCTTTTGTACTTTTTTGTTTGAATATCATTTAGTTCTGCTCTGATTTTGGTTATTTCTTTTGTTCTCCTGGGTCTGGATTTGGGTTTGGATTGTTCTTTTTTCTCCAGTTTTGTGAGATGTGACCTTAGACTGTCTATTTGTGCTCTTTCAGGCTTTTCGATATAGGCATTTAATGCTATGGACTTTCCTGTTGTCGCTGCTTTTGTTGTATCCCAGACATTTTGGTAGGTTGTATCACAATTATCATTCAGTTCAAAGAATTTTTTAATTTCCATCTTGATTTCACTGTTTGCCCAATGAGCATTCAGGGGCAGGTTATTTAATTTCCATATATTTGCATGGTTTTGAGGGTTCCCTTTGGAGGTGATTTCCAATTTTATTCCTTTGTGTTCTGAGAGAGTACTTGATATAATTTCGATTTTCTTAAATTTACTGAGACTGTTTTGTGGCCTATCATATGATCTGTCTTGGAGAATGTTCCATGTTCTAATGAATAGAATGTGTATTCTGCAGTTGTTGGGTAGAATGTTCTATACATATCTGTTAAGTTCATTTGTTCTAGGGTATAGCTTAAGTCCATTGTTGCTTTCTTGACTTTCTGTCTTGGTGACCTGTCTAGTGCTGTCAGTGGAGTATTAAAATTCCCCACTATTATTGTGTTGCTGTCTGTCTCATTTCCTAGGTCTAGAAGTAATTGTTTTATAAATTTGGGAGCTCCAGTGTTAGGTGCATATATATTTAGAATTGTGATATTTTCCCATTGGACTAGTTCTTTTATCATTATATAATGTCCGTTTTTGTCTTTTTAAACTGCTGTTGCTTTAAAGTTTGTTTTGTCTGATATAAGAATAGCTACTTCTGCTCACTTTTGGTGTCCATTTGCATGAAATATCTTTTTCTACCCCTTTACCTTAACTTTATGTGAGTCCTTATGTGTTAGGTGAGTCTACTGAAGACAGCAGAAACTTGGTTGGTGAATGTGTTTCCATTCTGCCATTCTGTATCTTTTAAGTGGAGCATTTAGGCCATTTACATTCAATGTTAGTATTGAGATATGAGGTATTATTTCATTCATTTTGCTATTTGTTGTCTGAATACCTTGTTGTTGGTTTTTCTTTGTGTTATTGTTTTATAGATCCTGTAAGATTTACGCTTTAAGGAGGTTCTATTTTCGTGTATTTTGAGGATTTGTTTCAAGATTTACAGCTCCTTTTAGCAGTTCTTGTAGTGCTGGCTTGGTAGTGGTGAATTCTCACACCATTTGTTTGTCTAGAAAAGACTGTATCTTTCCTTCATTTATGAAGCTTAGTTTTGCTGGATACAAAATTCTTGACTAATAATTGTTTTGTTTAAGGAGGCTAAAAAATAGGACCCCAATCCCTTCTAGCTTGTAGGGTTTCTGCTGAGAAATCTGTTGTTAATCTGATAGGTTTTTCTTTATAGGTCACCTGATGCTTTTGCCTCACAGCTCTAAAGATTCTTTCTTTCATCTAGACTTCAGATAACCTGATGACTATTTGCCTAAGCAATGATCTTTTTGCAATGAATTTTCCAGGTGTTCTTTGAGCTTCTTGCATTTGAATGTCTAGAATATTCTCTCAAATATGTTTTCCAAACTTTTAGATTTCTCTTCTTCCTTGGGAATACCAATTATTCTTAGGTTTGGATGTTTAAGATGGTGCCAAACTTCTTGGAGGCTTTGTTCATTTTTAAAATTTATTTTTTCTTTTTTTCTTTTTTAATAAATTGGGTTAATTTGAAAGCCTTGTCTTGATGCTCTGAAGTTCTTTCTTCTGCTTGTTTGATTCTTTTGCTGAGACTTTCTAGTGCATTTTGAATTTCTCTAAGTGTGTCCTTGATTTCCAGAAGCTGTGATCGTTCTTTATCTATTCTTTCTATTTCACTGAAGAGTTTTCCTTTTATATCCTGTATCATGTTTTTGATTTATCTAAGGTAGACTTCACCTTTCTCTGGTGACTCCTTGATTAGCTTAATAATCAGCCTTCTGAATTCTTTTTCTGGCAATTCAGAGATTTTGTTTGGGTTTGGATCCATTGCTGGTAGCTGGTATGATCTTTTGGGAGTCCTAAAGAAGTTTGTTTTATCATGTTACCAGAATTGTTTTTCTGGTTCCCCCTCATTTGGGTAGACTATGACAGAGGGAAAATCTGAGACTCAGGGGCTGCCTTTCAGATTCTTTTGTCTAAAGGGTGTTCCCTTGATGTGGTGTTCTCCCCCTTCTCCTAAGAATGAGGCTCCCTGAGACCAAACTGTAGTGATTGTTTTTGTTCCTCTGGGTCTAGCCACCCAGCAGAACTACTGGGCTCCAGGCTGGTACTAAGGAGTATCTGCAAAGAGTACTGTGATATGGTCCATCTTTAGGTCTTGCAGCTGTGGATTCCAGCACCTGCCCTGGTGGAGGTAGCAGGGGAGTGAAATGGACTCTATGAGGGTTTTTGGTTGTGTTTTTGTTTAGTGAACTGGTTTTGTATTGGTTGGCCTGCAGCCAGAAGGTGACACTTTCAAGAGCGCATCAGTTGTAGTCCTATAGGGAATATGCAAACTTGCCCTAGGGATACCTGGTTAAGTATCTGGGTTTCTCAGAAGGTGGGCAGGGCCATAGAGCCCCCAAAAGATTATGACCATTGTCTTCAGCTACCATGGTGTATAGAGAAAGACTACCAGGTGGGGGCAGGGATAAGTGTGTCTGAGCCCAGCCTTTCCTTGTGTGGGGCTTCTTGCGGCTACTGTATGGGATGGGGATGTGGTTCTCAGTCTAATGAAATTATATTCCCAGGGGGATTATAGCTGCCTCTGCTGCATCATACAGGTCACCAAGGAAGTAGGGGAAAGCCGGCAGTCACAGGCCTCATCCTGCTCCCACACAGCCTGCAGTCCTAAAATCTGGTCTCACTCCCACCATATCCCCTCAGCAGCACTGAGTCTATTTCCAGGCAGCTGGTGACAGGCAGAGAACATGTCCCAGACCACCAGCCTCCTTCCTGAGAAAGCAACTCAACTCACAGTTTTTTGGCATCTTAGAGAGCCTGCAGCAGTGATCCCGTTCCTTCAAAGGGTCTGTGGATTCTCTCGGCTTTCCTGGTATATTCCTGTGATAGTTCTTGGAGCAAAAGTTCTCTATGTGAGTCTCCACATGCTGCTCTGTCCATCTGGGCAGGAACTGCAAGCTAGTCCTGCCTCCTATCCACCATCAGCCTCTGCAAATAAATAATTTTCAACTGGCATTTATTATTTATCTGTTCCAGGCACTTAATACATATACACATATTGTCTACTCTCAATGACCACATTATAGAGGAAGATGTTAAGTAACTTGCCAAACATCGCACAGCCAGATAGTGGCAGAGCTAGAATTGATACTGAGCCGAAAAAAGAACCATGCTCAAAAACCTTATATTATTCTTTCTTTATTCTTGGTGTTCAATGAGTAATAACACAGTCTATTTGCCCTGCAATCTTAAACTAAATCGCGATGTGATAGGAAAGGATAAATTATAATAGTATCATCCTACTTCATTTTATGGTAAAGCAAATCAGTCACCACAAGAGAGAAAATCACCACACACGCACACACACACACACACACATGCACATAAAATTGTGAAATTATACAAAGTATCATTTTGTTGTCAATATGCCCCTCCAAAGTCTGAGTTGAATTGTACTACACCTTCTCAGAGCTCTATCTGGGAAAGGATAAGAAGGTTCACATACTTCTTTTTTTTTTTCCTAAATGGCAAAAAGCCCAGACTTTTTGTTACCATTCCATGGTAAACATTTGTCTGTCCAGTCACCCAGATTCATGATTCATTTGTTAGGGGCTTAGTGGGCACATTTTGGCTGTCAGCCTGCCATGTGCCCATGCCGGGCATTGAATGAGTTCTGTATAGAAGAAGTCTCTCCTTTTTGACCATACAAGAGCATGTGGATGGGCTTTCTAACCAGATGCAGTTTAGCAATGAGATAGGTATGCAACACAGGAAAGGCCTAAGGAGGCACCTCGCTCACGAATTACCATGGGTGCCACACTCAGCACTGAGCAGTGTTGGCTGTGAACTACATTAGAGCACAGTAGCTGTACTGTTTTATCGTGCCTCTTTATGTGTTAGATAGCACAGAGATGTGACCTCTTAAGGAACCATCACTGTTTGAAACATGTGAAGCAAGCCTAGAACTCCTATATTATATGACAACTATGTGTTTGCTTTGTTTCATAATGATTCATAATGGTCTTTTGAGCATTATGAATCAGGCTATACAGCCTCAGTTTTTACATCATTTTCAAATGAGACTTCTATCAATACCAGTTCTAAAAATGTCCATAAAACATCTGCACTGATGTCCCCTAACCTTGTTGGAGCTCAAGCTTTTGCTTTCAAGAAATCATTGTACAGAACAACAACCGTATAAAACTTGAATAGCCGAGAATGTAAATGTAGAGGAAGTAAAGAGGCAAAGGATAGTTAAAGCCACATCTTTTCTTTCTGTTAGGTTGGTGCTTTTTCTAACACTTTCTTTTTTTTTTTTAATTTTTTTTTTTTTACTTGTAATAATTTATTCAGGAAAGTTTATTCATATAATACCACAGTCAGTGAAATGGAATAATTCAACAGATATTTACAAATATTTGAGTGCTCATACATTATGTAAGGGCTGGTAAATGAATGAATGCAATGAATAATCCACAAACTGGTTATTATTTAATAACTTTTGACTCCACTGCCCTCTACCACCTAACAATTGTTTTGGTATCAAGTACAGGTCACAGACCACAAATCAAGAAATGTAAGAACTGGTAACAATTTTAGTTTTTAGAACTTGAGTGTTTTAGAACTTAATGTCTATGACAAGATTCTATTTTTCTAAGTGGTAAAAAAAAAATTAATTTCAATGAATTCAGGGCTTCTCTATTTACTCCATTTCTGGGGTTGTATCTAAATTCCAGTGGGTGTCTGTAATGTCAGAGAATATTAACTTAGAGTGGGAGTGGGCACAAGCTTGTTTGGGTCATTATTAGCTCTTAGCACTGGCATTTGCTGGTAAGTTGCCATTCCTATGTGGACTTTGGCCATTAGTCCATGTGGCTACTGTGATTCCTCCTTGTTTCTAACTGCCAGACATTTTCCAATCCTTCTTCTCTCTGTCATCTGGGGGCACCTGGTAGACCATCCCCCATTCCTGCACTATTCTGAGTACTGGGGATCTCTGCTCCTATGCTCCCTGGCACTTCCAGACTCTGTGGTGGTCACTGAAACTCTCTGAGGAGGTCTCAGTCCCATCTGCCTGGAGAAAAATTTTCTACATTCACACTGTGCTAGGTGGAAAAAATAAACAATATCTGGCCATCTTTTGGGCTTCAGCCAGTGTATTATGATAGTAGTTGAGCTTTTTTTTTGTTTTGTTTTGTTTTGTTTTGTTTATTTTATTTTTTTTTTATTATACTTTAGGGTTTTAGGGTACATGTGCACAATGTGCAGGTTTGTTACATATGTATCCATGTGCCATGTTGATTTCCTGCACCCATTAACTCGTCATTTAGCATTAGGTGTATCTCCTAATGCTGTCCCTCCCCCCTCCCCCCACCCCACAACAGTCCCCGGAGCGTGATGTTCCCCTTCCTCTGTCCATGAGTTCTCATTGTTCAATTCCCACCTATGAGTGAGAACATGCGGTGTTTGGTTTTTTGTCCTTGCGATAGTTTATGTTTCTTATTTCATTCATTCTTTTAATGAATAATTATTGTGTGCCTTCTATGTGCAAGGCACTGTAGTAGGAACAAGAATGGTGGAGATAATTTTGAGGCACAGAGTAGTTTGAGGGGTAGGCTGGTGTTGGGAAGTGTGCTAGTAAGCATAGTTTAAATTAGGAAATGAGCATAGTATACCCAAATAACAGCAATGTTCAAGTGAGAGAGGAATAAATATAAAGAAGTAAAAAAATTCCCATGTATATTGCCTATGCCAAATTTTATTCACAGCCAGCCCTGTAGCCAGAAAGAAGTAAATATTTTTTCTCTGCCTCCTTCCTTCCTGAACTCAGAGTTCTGTCTCAAGCATAGTAAGCACAATTCAACTTAATTACACATTCAATAGGTTTCAGGTGGGAAGAGGCTATAATTTAAAATATTTTCTATCAGAAAATATGTTTTAAAAGCCAAACCATTTACAAGCAAATTGAGAACTATGTGCACCTACATGGAATCATGTTCTTTCCTTTTCATAGGACTTAACTCGTCATATAACTATATTCGTAATTATGTAATGATATAGAGCTTAGCTAACTATGTAAAGTTAGGCTGAATATGTAGCAAAATTTTGTTCTTCACAGTTAAAAGTTCAAGATCTATTTATGGTCACTGTATTAGTCCATTTTCATGCTGCTGATAAAGACATACCCAACATTGGGAAGAAAAAGAGGTTAAATTGGACTTACAGTTTCATATGGCTGGGGAGGCCTCAGAATCATGGAGGGAGGTGAAAGGCACTTCTTTTTTTTTTTTTTTTTTTTTTTACAGAGTCTTGCTCTGTTGCCCAGGCTGGAGTGCAGTGGCACGATCTTGGCTCACTTCAAGCTCCGCCTCCCGGGTTCACACCATTCTCCTGCCTCAGCCTCCTGAGTAGCTGGGACTACAGGCACCCGCCACCATGCCTATCTAATTTTTTGTGTGTGCTTTTAGTAGATACGGGGTTTCACCATGCCAGGATGGTCTCAATCTCCTGACCTCATGATCTGCCTGCCTCAGCCTCCCAAAGTGCTGGGATTACAGGCGTGAGCCACCACGCCCAGCCAAAAGGCACTTCTTACATGGTGGTGGCAAGAGAAAATGAGGAAGATGCAAAAGCAGAAACCCTTGATAAAACCATCAGATCTTGTGAGACTTATTCAGTACCATGAGAACAGTATGGGAGAAACCACCCCCATAATTCAAATTATCTCCCATTGAGTCACTCCCACAATGCATGGGAATTATGGGAGTACAATTCAAGATGAGATTTGGGTGAGTATGTAGAGCAAAACCATATCATTCCACCCATGACCCCTCCAAATCTCATGTCCTCACATTTCAAAACCAATTATGCATTCCCAACAGTCTCCCAAAGTCTTAACTCATTTCAGCATTAGCCCAAGACTCCACAGTCCAAAGTCTCATCTGAGACAAGTCAAGTCCCTTCTGCCTATGACCCTGTAAAATCAAAAGCAAGCTAGCTACTTCCTAGACACAATGAGAATACAGGTATTGGGTAAATACAGCCATTCCAAATAGGTAAAATTGGACAAAACAAAGTGGTTACAGGGCCTATGCAAGTCTGAAATCCAGTGGGGCAGTCAAAATTTAAAGCTCTGAAATGATCTCCTTTGATTCCATGTCTCACATCCAGGTCACACTGATGCAAGAGGTAGGTTCCCAAAGTCTTGGGCAACTCCACCCCTGTGTCTTTGCAGGGTATACCTACCTCCTGGCTGCTTTCACAGGCTAGTGTTAAGTGTCTGTAGCTTTCCCAGGTGCATGGTGCAAGCTGTTGGTAAATCTGCCATTCTGGGGTCTGGAGGACAATGTCCGTCTTCTCACAGCTCCACTAAGCAGTGCCTTAGTAGGAGCTCTGTGTGGGGGCTCCAACCCCACATTTCCCTACCACACTGCCCTAGCAGAGGTTCTCCATGAGGGCCCCGCCCTGCAGCAAATTTTTGCCTGGGCATCCAGGCATTTCCATACATCTTCTGAAATCTAGGTGGAGGTTCCCAAACCTCAATTCTTGACTTCTGTGCACCTGCCAGCTTAATGCCACGTGGAAGCTGCCAAGGTTTGGGGCTTGCACCCTCTGAAGCCATAAGCCAAGCTGTACCTTGGCCCATTTTAGCAGTGGCTGGAGCAGCTGGGATGCAGGGCACCAAGTTCCTAGGCTGCACACACAGCAAGGGGACCCTAGGACTGGCCCACAAAACCATTTTTTCCTCCTAGGCTTCTGGGTCTGTGAAGGGAGGGGCTGCTATGAAGTCCTTTGACATGCCCTGGAGACATTTTCCCCGTTGTCTTGGGGATTAACATTGGGCTCCTTGTTACTTATGCAGATTTCTGCAGCCAGCTTGAATTTCTCCTCAAAAAATGGGTTTTTCTTTTCTACTGCATCATCAGGCTGCAAACTTTCTGAACTTTTATGCTTTGTTTCCCTTTTAAAATGGAATGCTTTTAACAGCACCCAAGTCACTTTTTTTTTTTTTTTTTTTGAGACAAAGTCTTACTCTGTCATCCAGGCTAGAGTGCAGTTGTGTGATCTCAGCTCATTGTAACCTCTGCCTCCTGGTACAAGTGATTCTCTGTCATCCAGGTTGGAGTGCAGTGGTGTGATCTCAGCTCACTGTAACCTCCACCTCCTGGTACAAGCAGTTCTGCCTCAGCCTCCTGAGTCTGTGGGACTACAGGTATATACCACCACACCCAGCTAATTTTTGTATTTTTAGTAGAGATGGGTTTCACCATGTTGGCCAGGCTGGTCCCAAACTTCTGACTCAAGTGATCTGCCCACCTCAGCCTCCCAAAGTGCTCAGATTACAGGCATGAGTCACTGTGCCTGGCCCCAAGTTACATCTTTAATGGTTTGCTGCTTAGAAATTTCTTCTTCCAGATACCCTAAATTATCTCTCTCAAGTTCAAAGTTCCACAAATCTCTAGGACAGGGGCAAAATGCTGCCCATCTCTTGGCTAAAACATAGTAAAAGTCACCTTTGCTCCAGTTCCCAATAAATTCCTCATCTTCAGCTGAGACCACCTCAGCCTGGATCTTATTATTCATATCACTATCAGGCTTTAGGTCAAAGCCATTCAACAAGTCACAGGGAAGTTCCAAACATTCCCACATTTTCCTGTCTTCTTCTGAGCCCTCCAAACTGTTCCAGCCTCTGCCTGTTACCCAGTTCCAAAGTCACTTCCACATGTTTGGGTATCTTTTCAGCAATACCCCACTCTACTGGTACCAATTTACTGTATTAGTCCATTTTCATGCTGCTGATAAAGACATATCAGAGATTGGGAAGAAAAAGAGGTTTAATTGGACTTACAGTTTGACGTGGCTGGGGATAACTCGGAGTCTTGGTGGCAGGTGAAAGGCACTTCTTATATGGCGGTAGCAAGAGAAAATGAAGAATATGCAAAAGCAGAAACCCCTGACAAAACCATCAGATCTCATGAGACTTATTCACTACCATGAGAACAGTATGAGAGAAACCGCCCCATGATTCAAATTATCTTCCACTGGCTCCCTCCTACAACACTTGGGAATTATGGGAGTACAATTCAAAATGAGATTTGGGCGGGGACACACAGCTAAACCATATCACACACTATCTTTCTACCTATTATGGATTCAAAACTGTTTTTTTTTTTTTTTTTTGTGGATTTCTAGTATGAGACTTTTTATCCTAAACATTTACCAATAATACATTAATTATACTTAAAGTATTTTCTCCTTGAAGTTAAATTTGTGGTAGAATTCTTAAACTTTAAAAACTTAGAATGCATTCAATCCTTTTTTTGGGTGAAGTTTTTGAAGCAGTGAAAGAAAGGACTTTTTTTTCGATTCTGTACCAAGATCATTCCAACACTACATAATTACAGTCGTGAGTAATTTTAAATGATTTTCTGAGAGATCAGCTTAGTTACTGAACAAAATTTAACAAAAAAATTCATTAAATCTGAAGTTGCTATGCTTATGGTGCAGGTTCATTCTTACATTCTTTATCTTCTCCAAAATTTTTCAGATGCAAACACCATATCAGAGTTAATTGCTTTTTAGGGCTTATATTTAGAGACATTTTAATAAAAGTCATGAGACTTCATCCTGTGTTTTTATGGGACTTGAATCTAAAGAGATGAATCCGAGTGGTTGTTAAATATGAATTAATATTGTTGACATTCCATTGGCAACACAACTGCTGATTTGGAATATCTGTTGTGACTTTAGTACACTTTAGTCATGAAGATTGAGTACAAAATATTATAAGATTTCAAGAAAATTTTGAAAAGTTCATTTTGGGTCACAAATGTGGTTCCCACTTGTATTTCTCTAGTTACATGTTTAACAGCAGAGTAAATGTCCAGCACGACTGACATTCTGGGAAAAAAGAATTAACTAAGAGGTTTTTCATGTTTTATGAGTAGAAAAATCACAAGAGAATTCAGATAGCCCCAAAAAGCTATTGACATATTATGGTAGAAATCCCTGCTCACTAAGGAGTACTTACAGAATAATCATTCAGAGAAAGGTGAATTTTGGCTATGCCACTTCATAGCTCAGAACTTGTGATTTTATGCAAAATACTTCAACATTCTCGGCCTTGATGTCCACATATGTAAAATGAGAGAAATAATAGATACTATATAGAGTTATTATAAGGACGAAATGAGATCATGAAAAAAAGTGGCTGAGACATTGTAGCTTTGCAATACATGGTAGCTGTATAGCTGTATATGCCAGGAAAATAAATGCTGAACAATAATGAGTGACTAAATCACAACAATATTGTGAATTCTGGGCCCGAGTCCTAAAGAACTTGTGAAAAAACATGACCTTTTCATTGACTGGTATGTGTTTTGTGTAGGAAACATGTTTATAATGTATGAGAGATTGAAGTTCAATTCTCTTATTTTCTTTCACTCAAGAGACGTCATAGTGTCATGCTCTCAATATTGTTCTTTTTAATACTTATTTGAAGAATTAAGTCTATGCTGCCTAAGAATTTATGATTGGTAATGGGAATTAATCATTATAAACTAGGCCCTGCGTATGTGTTAGCTAATGCTTTACCTTTGTTTAGTCTAGAAATGCCTTAACTTTATTAAATACCTACCTCTTAAAAAAGTACTGAGAAATTGCATTGTTGGAAATTTTAGGAAAGACTACTGGGGGTGATTTGGGGAGTTGTCCTATAAATTATCTTTGCAGACTTCTGGGTACCCTTCTGCACATAAGGCCAGTCCTGCCTGTAGCTTCTCTGCTGTTTTCATGTTCCACTTCAGGTAAAAGAGGGACTGTGCTGTTTAATCACACAAGCCTATATGACATAATTTATGCACATAAGCATAATATGATTTATCTGCACAAAAAAATCAAAAGACAAACCATATGGAAAAGCAATGTACACAAAGAAATTCACAACAGTACTTTTTATAGTAATATTATAAATGAACTAATCACTCACAAGAGGGAAATGACTGGATAATTATCAGATTAAGTCAATGAAATATTAGTTGCTAAAGTAGTAATTATGAACATGACAATGTCATAATATAATGTTACTTAAATAAAACAGAACAAAGATTGTATTTCCTCATCATTACAACTTCAGAAAATACATAAGCATGGATAAATTCTAGAAGTAAAAACTAAAAGTCATACATGATAGGGAAAATTGTGTGTATTTGCCCTTTCTTTTTAACTTTCCTCTACTGCCATAATTATGCTGGTACAAAAGAAATAAATATAGAGTAAGCAATAAAAAATTCAATGTGATCTACAAAATGTATAGCACTGTATAAAATATGTTCAAGTATTATTCTGTATGTAAAAGTTTAACTTGAGACCATTTAAATTAATAATTATAGGAATAGTTGAATACATATAGTAATGTTTGTTTGTCAGTTAGTATATCTAAAAAAAAAAAAGCAGAGTAAATGAATTAGAAGTAGAAGACGCAAATTATTGCTTCAACTAAGCCACTAACTGACAGTTTAACTTGAGACAGTTTATTTTTCTGAAACTGAATTTTAACTGTAGAACTCAGGAATTGACTAAGATTCTTTCAGGTATGTTTCCAGTCTGAAGTTTTTTTATTCTGAGCCTACAGCTCTCTATCCAAGCTTTATGTAATGTTTACACCCTTTATTTCAGGCACTATCCTAAATAATACTAATTACTACTATTATATTTATTAGAACATCTGCTGAAAATGTGACTTAATTAAATCTTAAGTGATTACAAGTTATATCCACTATTTAAAATTCTTCTCAGCTCCCTATCAATCTTAAGAATTTTATCTTTGGAGATATCTAAGGTAAAAGTTATATATATATATGATTTCTTTTATATATAAATATATGAAAAATATATATTCTTTCATATATAAATTTTATATATAAATTTTATATATGATTTGTATATAATTACTCTATCTGAAAATGAAAACTAGAGTGTATTTTTATACCTGCTTTTTGTTCTTTTTAAACTTTTCAACCTAAAAAGTGTTTGTGCACAATTTTAATTTTGCAATTTAATTAGATCATAGAATTATAAGATACAATTTTTTGTAAAAATATGATTGGATAAGGTATTTTTTATTAACAGACTAATTAAAAATTTGTAAGAATTTGAAGTGATCAAATTAGTTTATAAATATAAAACAAACTACTGAGGGTATTTAAAAATAAGCTCCAGCAAGGAACTTCAGACTGTCTTAAACAAAACGTATTTTCATTCTTACCTCCTCCTTACAACTGATTAGAATAATTACAAATGAGCTATAAAGTTAGGGCCATCGAGAGGCAGCTTGCTTTTTGATATTTTCAGTGTCAGGAAGGAAATGAATTGCCTTCAATCAAGGACTGGTAATTACCACAATTCAGGAGCTTACCACCTACAGGAAATGAAAAGACAGAACATAAAGTCTGTTATAGCAGCTTACGTTGCTTTGATCTTCAGCAAAACTCCATTTGCTGCAGTATCCTGGCATTCTCCACTTTATTGAATGTGAGGGTTCGTAATGGACACGGCATGTTACTGACTAATTTCAGTGAGGAAACTCCACCTCTTTCTGTCTTATTTTCGTGTTTGACAAGAAGCTCTTTCTCCTACAGATAAACACATTAAACTTTATCTGATATGGCATGAAGTAAAACAGTGTCAATTTGAGGACACAGACAAGTTTGAATGAGCTACATAAACATTTAGGCTTTGTTGGACCAACTAAATTTTATTATAAATCTCTCCTCAAACACGTTATAGTCTGCACTCAAAGTCACTTGTCCAATAAAAGCCTATTTATTTTTTACCTCTGTATTTACTTGTACCAGTACATAGAAATTTTTAAGCCTCAAGAGAAGACAAATCACAAAATACTCAGTGCCAGAAACCCCAAATTTTAAAATTCCATGGGGTTTGGGGTTTGATTACTTAGCACAAGTTGTGGGTCAGATGAAAGACATTCTGGTCAGAGGGTTTATAATTTTAGATGCTTTATTTCCTGTGTAATATTTATGATGTGGCATTTCTGGAAATATATGGTCAAGGAAGGTACAGAGAGCAACATTTTCATGAGAGCCAGTAGAAAGTTTGGCGAGACAGATACAACAACAGGTAAAATAAACTCTTCCCATAACCCCTTTTTGTCTTACACACAAGTGACCCCTCTCTTGAGATAGGCTAACCCAATAAAGCCTGGTTGAGGTATGTCTGTTCATTAATCCAACATTTAATAGTTCTCTCCCATGTACCAGGCACTGTACAAGGCACCAGATCTGGCAATGACTACCAAGGCAACCTCTAATAGAAGCAAATACTTGTGGTATGTGCCTGTAATCCCAGGTACTTGGGAGGCTGAGACAGGAGAATTGCTTGAACCCGGGAGGCAGAGGTTGCAGTTAGCCGAGATAGTGCCACTGCACTCCAGCCTGGGCGACACAGCAAGACTCCGTTTCAAAAAAAAAAAAAAAGACTCCAGCCTTAAATGACTCCTTTAGTTTTTGTCCACTGGTCATTCCATGTAACCCATTTAGAATCTGGCTTTTAAACTAAGATAATTAAAATGAGATTAAGAAACTATTAAGACTGACATGAGAAAAATGTCAGCAAGGACCTTTAGGTTTATCTACTGAATTTGTCTCATGAAATGCTATTCAGTGACATTTACTAAACTGAAGTAGCTACAACTATTTACTTCTAATTGGAAAAAAAAAATTCATGTAGCTTGAATATGGGTATGGGAATAAGGGGAAAATGAGAGTTACTTAACTGCTGTGGTTTGAATGTGTCCCCCGAAGTTCACGTATTGGAAATTTAATTCTCAATGCAACAGTGTTGAGAGTTGGGATCTTTAGGAGGTAATTAGATCATGAGGGCTCTGCCCTGGATTAATGCTGTTATCACAGGAATGGATTAATTATCATGGGAACAGGTTCCTGATAAAGGTGATTTCAAATCTCTTGCCTTCTCATGCTTTCTTACCCTTCCACCTTCTGCCATAGGATGATGCAACAGAAAAGCCGTCACCAGATACCAGCACCTTAATGTTGGACTTCTCAGCCTCTAGAACTGTAAGAAATAAATCCCTGTTCTTTATAAATTACCAGTCTCAGGTATCCTGTTACAGCAGCACAAAACGGACTATGATGCAAAATTGGTACGAAAGAGTAGCACCATTGTTATAACAAATAACCTAAAAATGAAAGCCACTCTGGAAGTGGGTAATGGGTAGAATATGGAAGAATTTAGAGGAGCAGGCTAGAAAAAGCCTAAATTGCTGTGTATTACTCCAGAATGGTAAGAAATAAGTCTCTGTTCTTTATAAACTGCCCAGACTCACAGCACAAAACAAATTAAGACATTAAGATTTGCCCCATTCTTAGAATTCATTTCTTCCATTTTCCTTTTAATTAAATCAATGCCAACATCTAAGCAGTGTGCACCTTTTGACCATAGTCTTTCTAATTGACCAGAAGCTTAGATGTGGAAAATGCAAAAATTATGCACATTTCTGGTGAGTTTAACTTCTGAGAAATTTTTACAAGGTTTTCCTTATTTTATCTGCCCCAATAAACCTGTGGTTTCATGAACAGGCCTAGAATTTGAGATCCAGCTTCTAAACTTCAAAGGTGACTTTTCAACCCATTTGTTTATAGACTCGGTATTAACCTTTTGAGTTCTAGAATAGGGTTTTAGAACTTACTTTCATAAAAGTTTATATAGTCAATTCCATTCATTTATGCTAAGGACATAGAATATTTCTAGATTGCACAATATGTTTCTGTGGGAATTGAATGGAAAAAAGGTTTCCTGACAAGAAACAAAGGATGGCTCTTAGTCTCTCTTGATCCCAGTCACTTCTCAAGAAAAAAATTATTTACCTGAAGTCCATTGCTTCCTTGTGGGATTTTTTTTTTTTAAATGCTGGATTGTGGACTAAATAAAAAGATCTGAGAAACAGGTCAGAAATTAAATCCTGGTGTTGTCATGGTTTTTTTTAAATAGCACCCTTGAAATTGGTTGCAGAACATATATTTTATCTGATTCTAATTATGTGGAATTTCGAAGTCATTTTGGTAACAGAAACTACTCTAACCTGTTATTAAACTCAGGATTTTTTTAAGAAATAAAAATTGCTTGTTAAGAATGTTAACGTTTAAAAAACTATTAATGAATCAGACCAACAAAGCCTACTCAAATGAATCTGTATCTTTATTCATGGTTCAAGCATTACTTCCACTTAATTAAAAATGAATATATCCCCTGGAACTTAAAATAAAGGTTGAAGAAAAAAATGAATGCATCTTTAATCTTTTATGGTTACAGATATAATAGAAAAATTGTTCCTGCCTCAAAACCCTACTTTTAAATAATTAATAAAATATAGACATTAATAAATGTCTCTAAAATTGCATTTCCCAGGGATATATCTATTTAACTCCTGATTCTTTTGTTACATCACCAATACATGGGAAAAGAAACTGAAGCTTTTTAAATTACATGCTAATATATGGCCATCAGTTTTAAGGGATTTTGAAAAGTCCATAATAGTAAAAATAGAGTAGGAAAAATTAAGTGAAGAAATAATAAAATAAAATAAATTAGCTAAACAATTAGGCTCTCTTTATTTATTTGAAGGAAGTATTTAGAAGTATGTGCTGATTCTTATGTTCTCATACTTCAAGATGAGATCATGCTGGCATGCACTATTAGGGCCCTCACTCTTGTCCGTATTGTTTTGGCAAGCTTTAAGCAGATGGCTCTGTAATATGGTAATACCTTCTCTTTGGATAACTCTTCATTTCAAAGCAATCCATAGACATTACACCTTTAATTATAGGAGACCTCGAGGCACAAAGCAGAAGCAGAATGAATTTCATCATGGGAATATACACAACAAGGCATTAACATCTATAGTTAAATATGTCAGCATCAAACTTCTTGCTGTACCACCCACCATTTCACACAGTTCAGCTAGGTGACTCATTCATAACTTTAAGGCTAATCAGAATAAATTAATGATTCATCATTAATAAAGGTGCAGAGTGCGTACCTTTATTCTTCACTAGGGTAACATGACCCTTCTGAGTACTTCTGGAGCAAATGTGTATGAAGTGCTTGGTTTTTTGTCACTAAGACTATGTACTCAGAAAAGACACAAATTTTCAGTATTCTGGTTTACCACTTGCCAGGCAAAGGAAACTGTAAACAAATGTTTCACTACATATTTATGTGAAAAAAATTAATTGGTGAATGGGCTTTGTTGTGATTCTTAATAGTAATGTATCATAGTTTTACACATATAGTAGGATGAAGCATGTGAGGTTTGATTCTAGCATTTCTGTCTGTGTGTTCATAATTTATCCAATGGAAGTATTAAAAGAAAAGCTTTTTGGGGGGCCTTATGTGAGTTCAGAAGTCTCACACTTATGCACTTCTATCAAGTGATGTAATAGGAATGTGTTTAAGATCAGCAGATGATATATTGAATGTAAACATAATGTGCTCATGATGAAAGCTAAAACACTAATTTAATTGATTGGAAGAAAACAGAAATTCACCAGAAGTCAAAATCCCAAATAAGAGGTTCATGTTTTCAAGGCTTATTTTAATAGTATTAACTACTTCAATAAATTATTTTTCTTTGCTTTTTTCTATTCACTTAAAAATATTTAATGGTTTTATTGAACTATATTTTACATATAAAATTCACCCATTGAAAATATGCAACTTGATAATTTTCAGTAAAATTTAGAATTGTGCAAATATGATAGATTCCATTTTAGATAACTTCTGTCATTCTAAAAAGATCTTTAATGTCCATTTTTAGTGAAATCTGCTCCCACCCCCAGTCCCAGCAAACACTGATAGAATTTTCATCTACTTATTTTTGCTTTTTCTAGAAATTTCATATAAAAAGTGTGGTTTGCAAAATAAAATCCCCATGCACTTGTGAATATGTTATATCACATTGGAAAGGGGACTTTGCCAATGTAAATAAGACTTACAAATGTGGAGATTATCCAGGACTATCTGGATGGGCCCAATGTAATCACTTTAGCCCTTAAAAGCACAGAACCTTTCTCAGCTGGGTCAGAGAGATACAATAATGGAAAACGAGTCAGAGAGATGCAATGCAGGAAAGACTCAGTCTGCCATTGATGGCTTTGAAGTTGGAGGAAGGGAGCCATGAGTCAAGAAATGCAGGGGACCTCTAGAACGGAACAGTCAGAGAAATAGATTACCCTCTAGAGCCTCCAGAAAGAAACACAGCCCTGTCAATTTAGCTTAGTGAGACCCATGTCAGGCTTATGGCCTCCAAAATGATAAGATAATACATTTGTATTGTTTTATGTCATTAAGTTTGTAGGAATTATTATGGTAGCAATATAAAACTCATAGAAATGACTTCTTTCGTTTTGTATGATTTTGAGATGCATTCATTTTGTTGCATGGATCATTCTATTTTATTGCTGAGTATCATTCTATTGTACTGACACCAAATTTTGTTTTTCCAATCACCTATTGGTTGGCATTTGGGTTGTTTCCAGTTTTTGGCTATTGTAAGTGATGATTTCATAAACATTTATGTACAAATCTTTATGTGGATATCTAAATATATGATTTTGTTTCTCTTGGATAAATACGTAAGATTAGAATTGCTGAGTCATATGGTAAATGGATGCATAACTTTTAAAACCTCCCAAACTGTTCTTCAAAATGGTTGTACCATTTTACATCCCCACCAATAATGTATAAAGGTTCCAGTTTCTCGAAATATTTGCCAACACTTGGTGTGGTCAGTCTTTTTGATTCTAGTGGGTATATAATGATATCATTCTAGTGGGTATATAATGATATCTCATTGTAATTTTAATTTGCATTATCCTAAAGACTGATGATGTTGAGCATGTCTTCATTTGGCGTTTTTATTATTTTTTTTAGCCATACATATATCTTCTTCAGTGAAATGCCTATTGAAATATTTTGCCCATTTTCTTGTTGAGTTATTTGTCACCTTATTACTGAGCTTCAAAAATTCTTTATGTATTCTGTTCAATAGCCAGATGGCCTCGCCTTCTAGCATTCACACCCTTGAGTAGTGCCTTCCTCATTGCTCCAGGATTGGTCTGACCAACAGAACCAAACAACATATGGCAGAAATGATGGTATATCACTTCCAAGGTTAGGTTATAAGAGACTGTGTTTTCCATCTCAGCTTCTTTCTCTCCCCTGCCAAACCCCTTTGCATCATTCATTCCAGAGAATCCAGCTGCCGTGTCATGAGGACAATCAGATGGCCTATAAAGGGCCCCTGGGACAAGGAACTGAGGTATTTTTCCAGCAGACAACAAGGAACCGAGGCCTGCCAACAACCGTGTGAGTGAGCACGGAATTTTCTAGCTCCAGATGACTGCGGCTTTGGCCAACAGCTTGTCTTGAGACACCCTGAGCCAGCACCACTCAGCTAAGCCACTTCCAGATTCCTGCCCCTCAAAACTGTATGGCTTGTTGTTTTGAGATGCTAAGTATTAGAGTAATTCAGCAATAGATAACAACTATATTCTGGATACAGTGTTTATTATATGTATGATTTGCAAATATATTTCTCATTTTGTGGTTTGTCTTTCCATTTTTGAAATGGGATCTTTCGAATACCATCAGTTTTCAATTTTGATGAAGTCAAATTCTCCAATTTTTATTTTGTGAATTAGGCTTTCAGAATCATGTCTAAGAAATTCTTGCCTAAGGACACACATTGTTTATCAGATGTCTTCTTCTAAAATGTGGATAGTTTTAATTTTTCTACTTATGTCTCAGATCCATGTTTATTTAAATTTGTATATGGTGTAAAGTAAGCATCTGAGATTTTTTGTTTTGGTTTGGTTTGGTTTTTGTTTTGCGTATAGCAATCCATTTGTTCTAACACCACTTGTGGTAAAGATTATTGTTTTCCTCTTGAATTGCCTAGGCATCTTTGTTAAAAATCAATTTACTGTAAATGTGTGAGTTTTTTACTGGGTTCTTCATCCAGTTTTATTGATCTACATATCTATTATTATACTGATGTCATACTGCGTTGATTACTGTAACTTTGTATTAAAATTTGAAATTACACAAGTCCTCCAACTTCATGCTTCTTTTTCAAAATGTAAATTGGAATCATGACTATTTGTCATTAACAAACTCTTCTTTCAATAGCATAATAATATTTTTGAAATGAATAAAACAGATGAATCAGTTTTGATAAAAATTAAGATATCCAAAATGTTTTCAGAGGTTTTCACCATAGTAAAAAAAAAATACAAACTTGATTTAAATAACTATTATTCACCTATTATTTTCTCAATGGCTACATTTCATAATGTTAGGACTGATTAACACCAAAAGCAACATCCAATATAAAAAAATCAATGATGTCTTTTGAAAGGATTTTAACTATTTATTGATAGCATGTAACTTTATATAAGAAAACAGGTAACATGAACAAAAATTTAAACTATTTTTCAGCACTTATCTATTGGTCATGAGAATTTAGAAGCTAAATCCTCATACTGCTGTTAGTGGCATAAATTGTTCCAAAAAATGTTTGGAGAAGAATTCATAGATTTCAAAGAATATTTTAAGATTACTTTTGTACTATTTACCAAAAACTGCTTATTATTTTCTGGTTTTTCGTTTTGTTATTGTTTTTGCTTTTCCTGAAAGAGTACAAATATCAATTGAATTAAACTTTTCTGTATATTATTTCAAAGTATTAAAAATAGTACCCAGTGGCCATTTTTTGTTTATCAAGACACTGAAAAATTGCCGATATTATGCAAAAATAAGGTTGTTTTTATTAGGACTATTCCTATTTACTACTTAAATTGGATAAGCTTTAAAGCATCATGTACAGACTTAAAAAGCTTTGTCCCTTTTGACACTCAAAGAACCCAGAAAATATGGACATTTAATTTTCTACCACCTCTTTCATGAAAAAGCATAATAAAGATTTTCTTGTTTTACTCTCTACGTTCCTATTGTATCAATGCTATCAGTCTAAGAAGAATCATTTAAAAGTTTGATTAGTGAAATATCTGAGAGTTATTAGCTGGTACACTCATTTTGCACAGTCTGTATCAACAGGATGATTACCTCTAGTGTTGGGTCTCTGTCACTATCAGACAATTCCAAAATGAATGAAAATGTCAAAATCTGAAATTTCCTGTTTACTTCTGACTCTGACAAGAGTCAACAAGGCACATTTGACATTTAGCCTAATTACCGTAGTTGCAAAAAATCATTTAGAAAAATGTCAGTGAACATAAAATAATATCCTTTGTCTCATATTAACAGGTTTAATAGTTTCTCTAAATCTTTATGGAAGATAATTTGGAAAGTTCTTTCATTGACAGTTTACATTTGAGTTGGGTTGTGTAAATATGTGGAAGGATATCTGGACATCTTTCAAAATCAGTTAATTTGTGGTTAGGGTTAATCCAAAATTCTTCTATTTGTCATGTACTAGCATATCTTACTAAAATTCAATAAAATAGGTATAGCCTATATAGAGGTATTACTTATATAAATTATAAGAAGACTCCAAAAATGATTAGAATATGTTAAACCACACATGTAACAGGGTAATAGGCAAATTACTGAAAATTACTTTTCCTGTGAGAGCTAATGCTCAACTTTAGTTTTTGTTGAACTTTAGTTTTTGCTGTTATGTCTGCCACTAGAAGAGGTGTGTCTGAATATACCACCCAGAGTGCAGGCAGAAATTTCTATGTTTGAAAATTTTAAAAATAAATAAAGCTAGGTTTATTTCATGAAATAAAAGTGTTTTGAATCTCACTTAATTAAATAAAAATGGTAAAGAACAAAGCACAGTGATTTCAATGCTGAGATCTGTGCTCCACAGACAAAGATTCCATTTCTGACTGAGACATTGGTATGCTTTCAGGAAGCAGTAATGCCATCAAAACATTAAGTTCGTATACCCTGAACTCTTTACTGACTGATTTGTCAATCAGCCCTCTGCATTTTTTCTGATCCAAACTTTTATTACATATGCATTTGTAAAAATTGAAGTCCTGCCATTTGTCACTTTATTTTTCTGTATTTATATATTTTAAATTTTATTGAGAAAACAGGTAACATGCACAAACATTTAAACTATTTTTCAGCACATACCTGTTGGTCATGAGAATTTAGAAACTAAATTTTCATAATGCTGTTAGTGGCATAGGAAATGTTTCCAAAAAATGTTTGTAGAATAATTCTTAGATTTCAAAGAATATTTTAAGATTACTTTTGTACTATTTATCAAAAACTGCTTGTTATTTTCTGGGTTTTGGTTTTGCTTTTGTTTTGCTTTTCCTGAAAGAGTACAAATGTCAATTGAATTAAACTTTTCTGTACATTATTTCCAAGTATTAAAAATAGTACCCAGTGGCAATTTTTTTCTCATCGAGACACTATGAAAAATTGTCAATATTATGCAAAAATAAGGTTGTTTTTGTTATTACTATTCCTATTTACTACTTAAACTGGATTAACTTTAAATGGTCCTACTTAAACTGATTTCTCAATCGGTCATTTGTTCTATGTTATACTAATCCTTTTTCTTTTTCAAATGTTATACTTTAAGTTTATAAATTTGTGTACCCCTCAGCAGCTGGGAGAGTAATACAGGAAGGACATTATTTTCCACCAAGTAAAATATAGCACACAAAATGTTAGAAGAGGAGAGCTTGGGTGGTTAGGCGAATTATGACAAGCCTTCCATACCTCTCTATGTCCAAGGAAATACAGAATTTTTTAAAGGATTCTACTACACGCACCATATTTTAACTTCCGTTTACATAGGATGGGGGATTTTCTTACTTTTAAAAAGGAAAGCAAGGAGAGAGCTAGTATCTAGCTTTGTTATACTACATCACAATTTTGCATTGTTACACTATTTTCCAATATTTTATAAAGTATATTGTAACAAACATTTGATGGTGGGAATCACAAGAGACTGTGTCTAGCCGTAATGAAGTGCTAGTCTATCTACACAGACTTGGTTTCTACTTTACGAAATCAGTAACTTTTCTGGTAAGTGGTAAATTTATTCATACATTTGATCTTATTTTGAGGTAAGGTTTGCAGATTATGTTATAGTTCACTGAAGTTCACAGTAGTTTCCAGTCTTTTCTTTCTAAGTCACATTAAACATGTATCGCTAGGGGCAGAATGGAAATATGCACAGCTATTTTAATAAAAGCTAGGAGGCTGGGTGCAGTGGCTCACGTCTGTAATCCCAGCACTTTGGGAGGCTAAGGTGGGTAGATCACCTGATTAGATTAGAGGAAGTACAATGAAATGCGTAAGAATGAAGCACACAACTTGTGTCATGAGAGATCCTGTGAAAACGTCCTTTAGAAACAGTGACCAATGTATACAGGTTAACTTGTAATGTCTTCAATGTAGAAAAAACAAACAAATGCCATTTCTTGTACTATCAATACAACCTCTGGGGTGGGTGGTAGAGTGGGTATGATTGCTGCATCTTCTCTCCGCCTATAAATATTAATACCACTTGTATGTGTGAACATTTATGTGTGTGATGTGTTTGTATGTAGATGCAGGTGTGGAGGTGAATCTCTTCTAGGCTTGGGTTTAAACCTCAGGCCCGCTCAGTGGTCTAGACCACTTCTGTGATCTAGACCCTTAATTTTTGTTTCCTCATATTTGAAAGAGGACAATAACAATTTATCTCTAAATGTCATTGGGTTAGTATGAAAATCTTGAGATAATTAAAGTGATAATTAAACTGCAAAGTATCATAAAACATAAAGAACTGTTATACAAGCTTTGTATATCTGCACTCAGATAGAAAGCAAATGCCTTCAATGCTCTACCATTTGCTTTCTTTTTGAAATTATAAAATAAAGCACAAAGAAAACCTCATGAAATAAATGTATAATTTAATGCATTGTTGTAAAATCAACATCCTGGTGAACACCATCCAGATCAATAAATAGAACTTTGCCAGCCACCCAGAAACTTCTGCATGTGCACCATTCAATCATAAGCCCCTTTTGGTCTCTCCAAAGTAGCCACTACTCTAATTTTTATAGCAATTATTTCCTTGCATTTCTTTATAGTTTTATCACCCAAGTAGGCATCCCTAGGAACAATAGTTGGGTCTTACCCTTTTTTTTAAGGCAATGTCTTCTAAGCTGCTATTAATCTACCAGTTCCCTTCTCTATTCCTTTTTGTTTTCCAGTTCTCTTAAAAAATACCAATAACTCACATTGGAAATCTTCCACAATCTGAATTTTATTGATTGATGTTTCATAGTGAAGTCAGAATAGTTCCTCTGTCCTCTGCGTTCCTTGCAAATTGTTGGCTGAATCCAGATGCTTGATCAGAATGTTTATCATTTGGGCAAGACTATGGTTAGTTTCGGGTTTATTCCTCCGTGTCTGGTGGTCTCTCTTTCTGGGTGTTATTGGCTATTGATGCTCAATGCCTAGATCTATTAATTTATAAGAGACTGCAAAACAGTACTTTTAAAATTCTGTCATTTCTTTTTCACATATTAGTGGAAAGAATTTGGTAGAGATAGTTATCCTCATATACTGTTTGTTCACTCAGTGATATAGTTTATATAGGTAAGTCAAGATAATTAATTGATTGCTTTCCTTTTATTTTCCTGGTTTTAAAATAATGAATTATTATTATATCCTTTTGAAACTCAAGTTATTCCATGGAAATTTCTAAATCTTTTTCACATGACCTTAATGTTCTTTGATAATTCTAGATTCACCCTCTTCATGCTAAGAACTTGCGATTTTCTTTCTAGGCCTTTTCACTGTACGGGGCTGGAATTTTTAAACGTATGTATATAAAAATGTCTCATTACTTTATTCTGATACAATTCAACTTCAGGACAGAGTTTTTAATTTGACTGCATCTGAAGTGTACCTATTTCTTCATTCTTTCACAAGTGTCCTTGTTTCTCAAAGACACAGAGGATGGCACAATTAAAATATTTTATAAAACCAGATAGTTTTATTTCACATTATACACACAACATTCTCAGAATAACAATTCTCCTTATGATTACTGGGATAGGTCACAGTTTTCCATATTGTTTCTCCAGTCATCGTCTATGTTATTTAGAATAGTTGTACTATATTTACATTGGCAGAACATGTAGCTATTAAAATACTCTCTCCCTTTTAAATTAAACTCTCATTTAATTTTAGTTCTCCAAGTAAATATTTATTCAAAGCTACATTTTCTTTCTTTCATTATCATTAAATATATTATTCTGTTTCCTTAGTGCATAAAGTATTGCTGTCAAGTCTGAAAAAATCTATTTTTTCTTTATAAACTGTCAGCTATTTTTTTCTTTCCTTTAAAGTCCAGTACTTTACTAGAATGTGCATTGATAGTGATCATTGTGGGTCAATATTCTCAGATAATCTCAGATATATGAAACTGTGGATCTTTCAATTTGCAGTCACATTTTTTTCAGGGATTACATTTTGTTGTGCATTTGTTCTGTTCCCTTGTTTCTCCTTCCCCAACTCCCCTTTTATCCTTTCGTTGGATCTTTTTTATCAATCTCCATAATTTGTCATTG